>NC_080596.1:54348695-63506195 GCF_027887145.1 Ammospiza caudacuta
TGCAGGGCCCGCGCTCCTCACGGAGGGCGGCCTGTATTTATTATTAATTAATTATTATTAATTATTATTATTACACGGTCTACGCAGTTTTTAGGCATCTCCGTTAGGGTTTTCTAATTTTATTTTACAAGGCACAAACTATAGCTCTTAGTTGAATGTCGCCAGGTATGCTTTCTCTTTTTCCGTGTCTTTCTACAACTGTGTTCTGTGACTCAACTGTATAGTGTTAATATCAGTACAGACTTGTCTAGTTGACCGTATAAATAATGTTTTCCCTTCTCGTAGTCTCTATGGCGTGTCTTTATGGAGAAATAAGGTTCTCACGGGTTCGATTCCCTTTGCGTTTAGAGAGACCAGGTTCAGGCAATTATATATATTTTTATTATTGGTTGCATGTCGTCTCATTTTTTTTCTTTTCCCTACCTGTTGGAATATGTTCGTGAGCATAATGGTCATAAATTATGTTCAGGGTTTCCAGATTTATTTATATGTGGTTAAAATGAATGCTTCTATTTAAAAGGGGAAATATTTCTACATGTGCATATAGTTTTCCAAGAGTGTACCATTAATTGATTGTTGATAATAAAAGCCAAAAGCAAACATAGTTACGGTGCTCTTCTGACTTCTTGTTAGGGCTTTATTTGGGGGGAGGTCTCGGGGTTATTTCTGAGAGAGATCCAAGGCTCATGTCGCAGAACCTGAACTGTGTCATCAAGGAAAGATTTGCTCAGTAGCATCCATCTCCGTTACCATCAGGAAGACTATAACTGCCCGTTCCATCATTACTGTCTAATTGTGCCCTTATTAATTATTTGCAAACGGGCTGACTGGGGGGAGAAGATGTGTCAGATTTGACCTTTTGTCACTACCTCGGAAACTGGAGATGGGAGATGGACAATATTACGGGATATCCATTAAAAGGAAAACAAACAGGGCAAAACCCACAGGCTGCAGAGAGCCTTCCCCAGCCCTTAGAGCAGCACTCCTGCTGCTGCATCTTCTGCCGGCAGCGAGGGCAGGGAGCGGGGCGGCCGCGGGCTCGGCTCCCCCCGGGCCGGCAGCTCCACCCGGCGGCCTCGCACAGCGGCACCGGGCTGCGTTCAGCAACCGGCAGCGGCACCGGGCAGCGGCACCGGGCAGCGGGACCAGCAGCGGGACCAGCAGCGGGACCAGCAGCAGCCGGCCCGGCCCTGCCGCCCGCGGTCCTGCCCGGCCGCTCTCCCGCAGGCGGGGCCGATGTGCCGGGGCCCACGGGGTGGCCGAAGGCACCCGGCGCTGCCAAGGGGAGCGGGCAGCTCCAGCTCTGTCGGAACGGAACCGCCCAGGCAAGGACAGGTCCCTCCCTGAGAGGAGCCGGGCTCGCCATCTCGGTGCCCCCTGCCAGGGCAGCGCTTGGAGCCAGGCACCCCCGGGTTCGCTGCAAGGGCGTCGGGGCGATGAACTCCGTCTGACTCTGGCACAGTCTGTGGAAAAAAAAAAAAAAAGGGAAAAAAATGTCTGTCGGTTTGGCAGAGAAGCAAACTTTGCAAGGGCCTTGTCATCTGCAGTGTGCAACATCTGCATGGCTGGGGAGCTGGGGAGAGCGCGATTAAAAATGTGGCAAATGGAGCAAGGGCTGTTTAGCTAATAAAGTACTTGAAACATTAGGTTTAAAATGCTACAATAAATTATGCAGTGCATTTTATGGAGGAAAACAACTAGAATGCATTTTTAAATATGTGTTTTGTTTTATTGTGGGCAGATTTTGCCCTTTTACTTTTTCTTCCAGAGGTGATTCCATGATCTAAGAATATCTTTGTTAAAAGTAAATGGACTGCCTCTAGGAATTACCCAGCTGTGGAGAGCCAAGCAGTTCTGCTAATAGTGGTCTACATGGAAAGGTTTTCCGGCTGGAGAAGCTGCAGTGCTTAATCTGCTTTACCAAGGCTGAATCGACCCCTGAGCTTTTAGAGAAGGTCAGACCTGTATTACCAGTAAAGCAACCAACCAGCCAAGGGTGATTTACAGATATCTCTCCTGGACAGGCCTTGCTGTGTGAAGATGGTGAGGTTAGATTTTACGGCATGCAGTTGTGCATTGAAATCAACAAGGGATAACAACACACTACTGTTTTTTGGTCAAGGTCACTATTTTGCCTGCTAAAACTTGGGCTTTATTTCCAATACAGAGGCTTCAGCTTCTAGAGTGGACCTAGCTGCCTACCTTCTAGACCTCTCTTTTCTCACACTGTAAACTGGTTTGCATTTTGGTCTCTCTTCTTCCTGGTAAGTTAAATAGACTGTGTTCTTTATGTCTCTCACAATCCCTAAGGCTCAAACATCTACAGATTTTCCAGATACAGAACCACTCTCTCCTGTTTCTGAAGATGCCTTGCAGAAGGGATGCTAGGATAGTACCAAACAGTGCAGTGTCTCTCTTAATAATGGTTCATACAGAGCTAAAATCACCTCTGTATTTCAGACCACCATTTTCCACTTAGGTATTTAAACTTATCATTAGTCCTTTTTGGAGACTTCTGTTCTGTCACTGACACATAAGTCTTTTCCCAAGCCACTGCTTTCCATATTCTGGTCTCCCCCAGAGCAAGGGGAGCCACGGGAGGCCTGAGGCATATTGCACTCCCATCTGTAAGGGCCAGTGGGCCCATGGCAGATCAGTTGGAAAGGTTAATTCATCAACCTTCATGACTGCTCAATCAGGTAGAAATGGATAGTTTGAAAATATACAAAGTTTGCTTCTCCTGCCTGTCTGAAAAGGCAGGAGCTTGAAAAACGAGTATCAGTTAAATCAATAACCTAAGGATTGCTGCTAGAGGAAGGCCAAGGGGCACCCAGCAGGAGCCCAGGCAGGAAGAGGATGCCAAAAGGCTGCTTGCCAGTGGTACCAGTCAGGGCTGAACAGGAAAGATGGTCCTTAACACTGAGATGTTCTCTGGGGCTCACAAAGCAAGGAAGTCTGGACAAAAGGACCTGAGAAGCCAAAAGATGCTCCAGTAAAGAAGTGAATATAGGGGCTTTTATTTTTCTTGGGTTTACCCTCTCACATTGTTCAAATAAATGATAATTCATTATACAATCCAACTCAAATTCAACATGATCATATTGCATTTTGAAGAGTTTGGAGGTAAATTCACATTATATGTTTGGAACAATTTGAGTATTTCATTGTTTGCTCTTTTAAATACCAAGAGCTAGAATTCAAGTCTAATGTTGAATTTGGCTCTTGCACACACTCTCACTTCTTTCCAATTTGAGCAGAAAAATTAATTCCTGACTGCAGTTTGAATGTCTTTGATGGATGCATAATGATGCAAATATTAATTTTGCTACTAAGGAATACGAGGCCAGCATACAGGAAAATTACAATTAGTACAAACAATCCCTTTCAATGATAAGCAAATGTGTCTAAATTGTTTAATCTTTATATATTTGCACTTATTCAATAGAGTTATCAAAGTGTTACCGACCAATGGGAAAAGCAGATATCATGATAAGTGCCAGTGGTCCATCAGAATATATTTTTAAACACTCTTTTCCTCCCACCTTTTTTTGACACCATTGAAGTGTCCCTGGCAGGAATCCTCTGAATGGGGCTGACCCCAGCCAAGGCTGTCAGCTTACTGCTGTGGTCTGAGGCATGGGCTCTTTCTCAAGTCAAAATCTGGGGTTTCTTTACATGGAAAGCATCGCCACTGTACAGAGGGGGAACGGGACACAAAAACCACTGTTAATTCTTAGACACCTATGAAACTAGTACCTGTCAGTACCTCTCAATGCACATTTGGCATGAATATTAAGAGTCAAAAAACATTAATGTATAGATTACCCTCATTATCAGTAAAGCAGATCAGCTCTGTGAAGCCTATATATCAATGGGAGGTGAAACTTTCTATTTCTGCCACCAATTTTATTTGTTCTTTTACAAATGCTATGAAATAAACTGGTGGCTTCAACTGGGATGCTACTATAATCTGAAAATTAAAGATTTTAAATCTGATTATTTCCATCTTAGAAAAACACCTTTGTCCCTTGTGCTTCACACAACAGCTCATCATGTAGGCCAAGAGAGAGGAAAACCATTTTCTTGATTTGTGGGAAATTCATCCAGAAAGAGCTCAAGAAATTTTAGTCATGAAAATAAAGCTCATGCTTTCATCTTTTAGGATGAAAATTTCCTTTGGAGACAGGAAATGCTCTTTTGGGCTGATCCTTGTCATGACTATCGTATCAACAGGAAATAAAAATATTTGCAATTAAAAAGAAGTATTATTATTAATATAAACATATATAAATTAAAATAAGTATTATTTCATACTAGTATGACTAGTATGCCTTCTTATTCCCATTTCTTTCTGAAAAAGAGGTAGTAAGGGAATTCCAGTGGCATCTCTTGCTGCTTCAAAGAGTGTTTAAATTGCTTTTGGAGTTTATCAACAGTATTAGATAAAAGTTCAAGTGGTCTTGGGAAGTACAAGTGAGCAAAACTCTGCTTTCCAGCAGTCTGAAATCTGATGTCAGCATTGAGGCCTCTATCATCAGGCTTAACACATGGATGGGGTCTTCAGAAACATTCACCTGAGTATTGTTTCACAGAAAGATGTCTATAGAAATAGAATCAATATATTAATTTCTCCTAAGAGGAAAGCCTATCCAGGGAAGAAAGCACACATTTTAGGAATTTCTGTGGTTATTCATTACAGAAAAGAAGTGGAGGCTGTGAAACCTGTGGCTAAGAGAACTGGTCATTGGCATGGACATGGCATTCAGGAAAGTTTGGGTTGCTCCTTTCAGAGGCATGCATCACCCAGAGCACCCAGATGGAGCTTGGAGGCTCAATGCCTTTGAAAGTTAATTCACTTCTTGAGACCTCCTGAGAGAGTGCCTGCAGCAGCCCCTGTCCAAGGACACAGCCACAAACACCTGTGCTTTCAGGGCAGGTAAAACCCCATGTATGGTTTGGAGGGCAGAGGATGGGGGCTCGTTCACCTCAGCCATGGCAGGGAGTGGGAGCCCCATCCCATCCCATCCCATCCCATCCCATCCCATCCCATCCCATCCCATCCCATCCCATCCCATCCCATCCCATCCCATCCCAGCCCATCCCAGCCCATCCCAGCCCATCCCAGCCCCAGCTGGCTGCCCTGTCCCAGCTCATTGCCTTTTCCCCTGGTGACAAGGGAGCTGAAGCTGAGCTACCTGCAGCCAGCTGTGGCACCCAGCAGTTACTGACATTCTGGCCTCATTTCCAACAGGAGTCAGGAATAATCCATTCCCTCCTCCTGCTTCTCTGTGAGTAACCATGGACAGGCTGGGTTGGGCTCAGCACTGGCCTGCTTTCCTTCTGTGAGGCTCTGTGCAGCTTTCTGCCACTGTGGCTTCCTGGGGCTTGTAGGACTCTATTCCAGAAAAGCAAGAAAGAATTCAGCTTCAGTGAGTCCTTGTGTGTTTGTCTCAGCTTTGCAGGTGGGGAGCAGCAGCAGAGTTGCTACAAGGTAGAAATTTTCATTTTCAATGAGGTTTATCACAACTGTGTTAGTGGAGTTCAATGCAATGTACAGTTACAGAGATACATTTCATAGGCTGTCACAAGCTGCAGGTTATTCTGACTTTTTTTTTCAATTTAAAGAGTCTGACATTACAGTTTGAAATAATCTCAAATCAGTGTTGTCAGGAGAATTCAGAAGTTCTTACTTCTGTCTTTATTTCACAATATCAAACTGTTTCTAGAAAGAGCTACCAAAATATTTGTGCTCTATTATCTTTAAAAAGGTTACCAAAAGGTGTGAACTCTGAAAAGAAGCAGTTCAGGAATCTCCATAGATAATATTGCAAAACAATGCTGCCACAACTAGCATGCCAATATCTGAGGAACTCACTTTAATGGCAAAGTTGTACACTTTATTTAAAGACTGTGTCTCAATTTTTAATACCAAAATCTCCTTACATCTGGAAGAAGAGGTAGTTAAAACTCTATCTGCTGCTACTGCCTGCGCTTGTAATGCATTATGTGACAGCCTATCTTAGAGCAGGGATGCTTTAAACATCCAAATCTAATTATCACTGGGACTATCTCTATGGAGACAAAAAGTTAGATAAACATGGTGTGGGTGGTTTTGTCCTGCTGCAGGAAAGGAGGATGCTCTAGATGGACATCTAAGCCCTTCACTCCCATCATAATCAATTCCCACTGGGGGTGTAGCACTCCTGAAGTATTTCTGGCCTGAGTCACTGATTATCAAACCTGGTGCCACTCACAGGAAAGGGGTAAGAAGGATCAAGGGCACATATCATCTCCACAGAAAAGTGGAGAAGTTATTTGAATTAATAATTTGTATTACTCAGTGCTGTACTATATCATACTAAGTATGAATACTAAAACACTGGAGAAATCAGACCAGTCCCTTCAGGTTTTTACTGATGTAATCTCACCTCTTGATAACTGCATCACTTGATTTTCTTCCTAAACTGGTTAGGAGAAAAGAAGTAGGATAACACATAACAGTGTGATTAATTGATTCCTGACTTAGCTTAGAACCAGAAAAAGGGGACACACCCAGTCACTAGATAGTCAAGCTGAGACTCATTGCCACAAGATTGGGTTGATGTGAGGATTTTAACTGAATTCTGAAACAACATGAGCTCTTAAGTAAGAATATCTGGGTGGTACAGCTTCAGTTAATAAAATATTCTGAAAGATTTCTGACATAAACCCACCCATTTCAGGGTGAAAGCCAATCTCCACTTATTGACAGTGAGACCTTTGACAAAAATTTTTTACCAACAAATTTCTTGAGTGTTCTTCTCAATCAGCTGTTGCTGTTCAAATCTAGAAATGGACTTATGAACAGTAGATCCAAGTCTTAGGCTGTACTCCGCTCCTTATTTCAATATTCTAATAGCAAGTTACAATGTGCCCTCCCAGCTTTCCCTCATTTACATGTCTCTGTTGTTTTGTTTGGTAATAGTCCCTGCTATATTCACAGGGTCAACTTCAGTCCTGGCCACAGTACATTCCACAGCTGAAGTCAAATAAATCTTCCAAAGTGATTAATTTTTCCTATTATTGCTGATTACTTTCACTGATCAATACTTTCACTGGTGTATACCACTAATACATTTAAATGTCAATGTGGGAATCAATTAACCTCAATTATTTCTTTTCAAAGATCATGACATTTTGTTGTTGTTGAAATTTTAGGATATATATACACAAACTTATGGCTACATTTGTCTTTAAGATTGTCCAGAATGATATGTACAAAACTTCATAAGTATAAAATGCTTTTAAAGAATTCTTACAAAATATTTAAAAGAAATAAAAATGAAAATATTGAAACACATAAAAAATAGGCATATTAAACCCTCTGTAAATTCTAAACCTGGTCATATGTGAATTCTGAATAAAAAGGGGTTTCTCTAACCAATGAAAAATATTAATGATACAATAGAAGATTCAATTATATAACTGTGTGGTGTAATTCTCTATGATTTATAAAAGGCAAAATTCAGATATGCTATACAATAAATTATCATTATGGGCAACTACACTTTGGTCTAATAGAATCCCATTATTTAGAAATGGAAAAAGAAACCCCATTAGATTATAGGCTTAATTCCCTGCCAGTGCTGAGGTTGCTGCTCTTTCACTCTCAGGCTTGTCTGTGTGAAAGCTGCTGGTACAGCTGAAGAATCTTCTTGAGCAGGTAGATATACAGAAAGGTGAGAGGAGCACTCCCATGAAGGAACAAAAATAGCTGCAGTGGGTAGATCATCTTAATCAATAGTTTTAAAGAAGAAAAGTCTGTTAAGATCTGGAGGGCAAGTACCCCAAAATGGCAACACACACCAGTATTGACAGTATATGAGGATTAAGGGTCAGCAGAACCAAAGACACAACAGTGCTTTGAAATTAAAGTGGTCCTAGCACAGCATGAAGAGCCTTGGTACATACCTGAATGCCTGAGATTTTTCTGGACCTACAGCTGTTGAGAAGTTTCAGCAAATACTGGTTTCAATGGAAGCTATTCAGCATAACTTTTAATAATAAAACCACACATTGGGAATCACTTAGTTTTATCCTGAAGCTGAAATGAAATAGGAGAAGAAAAGCTCTCTTACAGGCATTTAATTGGGGTAGCAGGGAAGAGAGATAGATATAACATTAATTCCCCCAAATCCTTCAGCAAAATTATACCTGTTGTGGGCAGAACAGGTGGGAGACCTTTGAAGACTCTCCTTTCTGAGTCCTCAGGCAGAAGAGAAGGTAAGGGGGAGATGTGCTGCTGTGTGTCTCTAGGGGACTCTGATCCCACTGAAACTCAGCTGTGCCAAAACCTCTCCATGGCCTGCAAGTGCAGGCTCAGAAACTCCTCTGTGTGTCTCTTTTGCATTTCCCAGATCAGTTTAGGTTCTGTGATAAATTCCCAGTGATAAATTAGCCACCAGGGATGTGTTTTCTGAAGAGGGTCCTTCGGCACCGCAGTTTCAGGCAGAGGAGAACTCAGATTTCAGCTGGGAGTGTCCTATCCCATCCAGGAGGGATTCATGTCTCCCAGATTTTCTGCACAGAGGTAGAAGGTGAGACATGTGTCTTTAGAGGTGTGTTGGATTTTTCTTGCAAGGGGCAGGTGCACTAGAAATGCAATTTATTCTCCTCCATAGTAACTATTTCCTCTGTTGCAGCAAGCACAGTCTCCATTCACCCACAAATGGCAGCAGGGCTCCAGGGGGTTGTCCAGCAGTGCATCAAACCTGCTTTTACATGTCACTTGTTTGCTCATTGAGGCTATGAATTGTCCCCAAACAGTTTTTCTTCATGGAAGCCATTCTGTTCTCTTTTCCATGAGCACCTGGATCCCCCCTTTCCCCCAGGAGCCAATCTGCCTCGCAGTTTAGGGGGTTGCAATGACAGGTGTCAAATGCCCAGGTGCTGCCATCGCTGCCAGCTCTGTGCTGCTGACAAACCACCACCTCATGCTTCAAGGAGCTGTGGAAGAAAAATTCACTTTTAGCAGAAGGACTTTTATTTGTGGATCATTGAAAGGGATTTGTGACTTTAACAAACTGGGTATTAACCATGCTGCTGGCTGTTGAGCAAAGATATTAAAATTATTGCTAACTATCAGTGGCAAAGCTGTTGAGAAATAAGTTTTCTGTTACTGTGTCAGGAGGCACAAATTGCTTACTCACTTGTGTCATTGAGTGAGACTAATGTTAGTTATAAAAGCATATCAGATACAACTCATCAGTGCAGCTCTATGAGGATACAGTATTTCAAAACACACCAATTTCATGCTCTAAGAAAATAACTTCAAAATGTATTCTTCTATTTAGCTGGCAGAGTGTATTTTTAAATTTTGAGTAGTTGACTCACTAGCATACAATTCAAACAAATGACATATCATTGATGGAAAACTGATGGAGAAGAAGATTTGAACAATAATACAGAACAGATAAGCCATTAGCTTCTTCCAGGATCCAATGATGAGCTCTGCAGGATCATTAAGGCTAGAGCCATAATTAAAACTCATTCTGAGTCATTCTGTTGCTGCAGAAAACGTTAACAAAAAGGGAACCTCTGGCAACCTCTAAGCAAGGGAGGACTAGGATGAGACTGGTGTCTGACATAAGTAGGACTGAAAGATTTTTGAAATATAAAGCTGTAAAAAAGACTTGGTATTTTATTACTATTTTATTTAACAAGATACTGTTTGGAAGCATAATCACAGCTGAATAAAGACTTGAACATGTTTTTCCACCTTGTGTCACTTGTGCGAAGGCCAATATTCAATTATGGAAAATGTGTTATATTATTCTATTTATTCCATGCTTAAATCACTCAACTGTTTCAACTACACACACTCTTCCATCCTGTTGCTTTATGTAGTTGATATATATAATCTCTGTATTTCACCTCCTCTTGAGGAAGACACTGACAGATGCCTTTTTGCATTGGTTTCTTTTTTCCAGTAGAGAAAAAGATTTTGTGATACATGAAGTGAGAGCCCCATTCCATGTGGCCAGTTTGTTCAGTCCATCTCAGAAGCTCATGTGAAGTGAGAAGACTTGCTGGGTCTGTGCTGCCAAAAGGAAACCATTAGGAATATTCATTGCCATCCTGGACCCCTTTAGAATTACAGGTACAATTGCTTTTAACCATTCCAATTTAGAAAGAACAGGCACCCATGCAGAGGTGTTCCCAGCTGCAGGTGCATTGCTGTTTAAGCAATCCCAACCACAGCCCTCAAAGCAGGTGGCCGCCTCTCTGGCCACCCCACCATTTTCAGGAAACAACTCAGCTTCTACTGGTAGAACACTATACATAGACTCAATAGAGCTGGTTCTTGGTTTTGCCCAGTTGTTCAGAGTTTTGCCTTCAAATTTTCTGGGTTCTGTCCAAAATTTCATTCTAAATTGCCTTCCCAATGGCTTATCTCTGTGAAACATCTTCATGTATAGTATTATGAAAATTTTACTGCAGTGGCCAGAGTTGAGAAAAACATACAGTTTTTAACAATTTTTTTTCTGTGTTTTGCCAAATCAAATATTTGACTGATCAACAGCATCTGTTAACATGCTAATAACTGGATAAATAAACCTAATGCGGGCTAAACATACTCTGTAATCCAAAGTACTCCTGAAGGACTTTCTGTTATCTTTAAAAGTGACCAGGGGGAGCATGAGGGAAAACAAACATGAAATGAGCCCACCTAATGGAATGGTCCCTGCTCTACGATACACTTTTAAAAGTTAATATTAATTTTTTAATATTTTAATGAAAATATATGTTTAGTTTCATTCTACTTGAAATAATTCAACTGGTAATCCTTTTTCAGAAAGCAAATTATTGCTGCTGCCTCACAGCTCAAATTATTACCCAAAGTAATAAGCTTGGCAAAAAAGCCCATTATTTCAATTCTTGAATAAGGACTCCGTTCACATGTCTAATGCCCTGTGTAAGAGAATTAGCAGAAACTCATCTCAGTGTGGTTTCAAAAGAGGAAACTAAGCAGACAGCCTTGTTAATTTAGCATATAGACTTGGAATAAAGTACAACATCCATCATCTCTTGAAATTCAATTAAAAATTGGTCTTGTGTCCAAGGAGAAGGAGCCAATTTTCTGCTAGAAGCAGAGTCTTGGAAGATCACTAAAACCCTTAATGGTTCTTTCATTGTGGGAGCCAATATGAAAGAAAAACCAGTTTGGGAGTTCAAATTACCCCTCACATTAAATGCTACAACATGTGCAATGTTCAGTTTGGGCCTGCTGCTGTTGATGCAATGCTTTCTGTCACCCTGCACACACAGGGAATTCCAGCTGTGTGTCTCTCCTGGTCCTTAAAACCTCCCCATGTGCCACTGGATGCTGCAGCAATGCTGAGGAGGCTTTTGCATGCAGGGTGAAACACCGTCCTTACCATATGTCATGTACAGTTCTCATTCCCTCACAGTAGGTTCTATGTGTGATAAAAAGATGCTTGCAAACACACTGAGATTTAATATCTGGGGAAAGGG
Source organism: Ammospiza caudacuta (assembly GCF_027887145.1). Classification (NCBI taxonomy): domain Eukaryota; kingdom Metazoa; phylum Chordata; class Aves; order Passeriformes; family Passerellidae; genus Ammospiza; species Ammospiza caudacuta. The sequence goes on from NC_080596.1 coordinate 54,360,210, forward strand.
AAGCCTGAAAATATGTTAACAAGATTTTCAGCATTAAACACAATTTTGTTTCAGATTTCAGCTGTTAAACATCTTAATTTGTTTTGCTTTTTACTCCAGTAACATAATGCTAATACACTCTGACAGCTTGTGACTTCACGCCGAGGAGGCTTCACAAACCAATCTCTTTACTTGAAATTTGATTTACAAAGTGCCTTAGTCCTTTAGCTGTGTGGCAGCAGTCACCCTCACAACATTTGCCATGACTTAAAGTAGGAGCAGGATCTGGGCAGTTTTTCCTTGTTTGTTTATTTTGTCCTAGTGAAGGATTCACCGAGACGAAAGAATCCTTTTAACTATTTAATGTTCTCATCCATCAATAAACTCAGTCCAGAAAATACTGCCATGCAATGACTGGCTAGGTCCAAAGGAAAGGGTGAATTTTTTTGTTTTGAAACATATATTAAACTTCCAGTGCAGGTAGCATCTGTGCAGTTTATTTTTACAATATTTGTTTTGATGAGCTGTATATTTGGATGAGCTGATCTAACAGTTAAGGCACAAATATTTTGAATTCCATGTTCACCTTCCAGCCCAACCTAGCTTTGGCTACTCCCTTCCAGCAGGAAGCTCAGGTTACTTTCCAGGTGCTTGTCGTGCATACAGCTGCAGGTGACTGCTGAGCCAGCAGGAACACTTGTTCAGCTTCCAGCCAGCCCCAGCCTTGTGTGGGCCATCATTTTCCTGGGAAATCAGGTTTTTGACATGTGAGGAGTACGTGGAGTGGCACATCATATCACAAATCCCTGCAGAACAAGCAACAAAACCAATGGATGGCCACAAACATCTGCTCTCAGAGGAGGTCCCCAGGCTGCTGCCTGCCCTTGGCAGGGACAGTCTGCCACATGCATGGGCTTGTATGGAGCATGTCCTGTCACATCCCAGCCACATGCATGGGCTTGTGTGGAGCATGTCCTGTCACATCCCAGCCTCCTGGCAGGTATCTTACATAGCAACCACCTCCAGAAAATGAGCACCATGTGGAGTATTCATTTAAATGATTTTATAATTAACTGGAGAAGATAATCTGGCACCAAAACTTAGGGAAAAACCTTTTCTTCATCTCTCCTCCAGCATATAAATCTTTAGATTTTATTTTTACAATTATTTTATTAAGATACAAATATCTGTTATTGTCCAGGCAGAAGGCTGTGGGAACAGCAGTGTGGTTGTTTCCATCTCTCCTTCCCCATAGATGAGGCATATGAAGCCAAGGTAGCATAATCCAGCTGAGAAATCAATCTTGTAAAGAAGGCCAGAGAATAAACCACAGTTCCTGCCCCACTGTGGCAGGCATCACTCACGAAAACAGTCTGCTTACAGCTTTTAAATCAGCTTTCTTCCAGAAAAGGAACATTTTTGCCATGTTTTCTCTCAAGAGGGCGTTTCCCCAAAGGGCTCAGCCTGCCCCACTCAGCTCTGCCAGCCCCAGCAGCAGCAGCAGCAGCAGCAATGCCCGGCAATGCCGCCCGGCTCCGGCCCCGCCGCTGCTCCTGCGCTCTGCTGTGGGCACGGCGAACCCTGCGTGTGCCTGGACAGACCGGCTCCACACTGATGGGCTTCTCACTCGGGTGATTTTTGCTGCAGTACTCAGATAGTCGGGTCAATCTGAACTCCACAGTCACTATGCTGCAGTCACAGTAGCAGGTAAATGCATGAAAAACGGTTTGGTTTGGTTTGGTTTTCCTTGGTGTTTCAAGCACATTTGTTGTCAGGTTGTAGGCTAAATCAAATTCACTAGTGAAGACATTCTTTCTCTGCACAAATTAAATGGATCTGTGACCCAGGTATCCTTTTATAAATATCGGTAAATAGTATTTTTCTGTCTCACAGTGTTTTAAAATCTGATTCAACTAACAACTGAAAAGGGTTTTGCTGTTTTCTGGTGATGATAAGCTTCAAAACCCTTGAAAACCAAGGTTAGGTACCCATGCTTTCACATAAGAACAGTGGCTCTGTACCTGACTTGGGGCCTGATAATGATACCTCTATGTATCTGCAAGTGTGCATCAGGTATCCTTGAAAATCCAGCTGTTTTCAAGCCTCTGACATTTTGTACTCATGCATTGTGGCACTCAAAATTGTTCAAAATCTAGTCCAAGTTATTTAATATTACTGCATTAATAAGGAAGTAATTGATATTTGTATTTAAGCTTCAGCTCAGTACTGTCAAAAGAGACGCATATTGTGTTAAAACCGTAAATAAATAAAAATGGTATTTATTCCTTGAAGAAAAGTACTGTGGCAGCTTGTAGAGAGACAGGTCTTCTTACATATGCCTTGCTAGCCACAAGGTTTTAATAAAAAGTCTCAGTGCAGCATCTTTGCCACAGCTGGGCTGCTCAACCACCTTCTTAGCACCCATTTCTGCTAGAGCACTTCCCAGCAGGCAGGGCTGCCCTGTTTGCAGGAGTCTCTCCAAAGTCCATCAAGCAGCAACATTGGTTATTTTACAGCCCTTCATTCTGACTGCACATGTGCAGGAAGCAGCTGGGAAATGCTGTGTTGATCAACTGAAGAAGAATTTCTTGCTTAAAAAAATTGAAATCCCCAGCATCTGAGGGAAAAACTTGAAGCTGTCTGTAGCAGATGCACAGCAAAGGTGCAGAGAGAGCAGCAAGCCCTGAGCCCAGCGGGGCTAAGCTGGGTGGGCAGCTGTGCTGAGCTGGTACAGCCAAAAGAGCCTCCTGGCAAGCTGGGATGTGCCATGGGGGCACAGCTGGATTTAACTGGTGTGCAGAACAAGGCTGAGAAACTGCTTATGTCCTAGGCCGAGAACTAGAGGGAAGAAGTGCCACAACTCCATCATTTACCTTTTGAGAGTTTGATCCTTGTGGAAGTAGTTTTCCCAAGACAGATACACAGGTCCTGAAGTTAGGATGCATGCCTATTCTGCATCCAATGATTTATTCATCTTTTCATCTTACCTTGCCTATATCTGGTGGGAATTAGAATTGATCGCTTTTTTCATCAAAGTTTACCAAGTAAAATGTAAGTCCTCAGCTCCTGGGGTAACAACACACAAGTGTTATTGTCAGCTATTGTTATTTTCAGCGTGTGCAAACAGCCACATGCTTGAAGAGCCTTGATGCAGTAACAAGAAACATCTACCTGTTTAATTGTATTCATGCTGTAAGCAGATTTTAAGCATTCAAGATAGAGATATTGACAAAACCAAGTATCAAGTGATTATATTTCATCACAAACTGTTTATTTGAATGAACATCTTGTTCAGTTATTTAACTACTAACACACATCCCCATGTGAAAAAACAGCTTTGAAGATATTGTATCACCTACATCAACTTGAAGAAAAGCAATGACTGTGGATGTCCCTGTACATAATCATGCAGGCTTCTTTCTGGATATAAACCCAACTGCATGGATGGTTTGCATCTTGTGCAAATGAAAAGTTTGCTCCTTCCCCTTCATCTCCCATAATGAAAAGAATCACTGCAAAGGCAGTGCCACCACCTGAGCTCCTTGGAGTTTGGTTTTTCTAAGAGTTTATCAGAAGTCCATCGCCGTAAAAGATGATTTAACAAGGCACGCCTTGCAATGAACTACAAGCACAATCCTTTTCTGTATAAAATGGAGTGCGTGGAGTGCCTGTGATGATTTTGACTCACCACTGTGCATTGCCACCAGGTGGGATACACTGGCCCTGATGTTGCAGAATATTGTGGTGGATGGGCTGCCACCACAGGCAGAAAAGTCAGCTGTCATTTTTTTGGAAAGGTGCTTTTAAGTTTTCATTACCAAACCACATGTAATTACACTTCACTTCACTGGACAGTATCATCCAGTCAAGTGAAATATTATTTTAGTCAGAGGAGAAAAACCTTAAAATTGCCTCTTTGCTAATGACAGAAGGATATAAAAATACCAATTAACATTCCAGGAGAAATATAAGAAGAAAGCTGTCAGAAAAAAATTGCAAGAAATAAAGACCTCTATTTTTCTAAAAAGATTCTAGGAAAATGCAGCTGTTTTTCCACAAGGTAAACACAGCTGATTCTACAGCAAAATCTTCCTGTGACGTTCCACATTGCTGTGGGCAAAAGCACATTAGTCACTGCTTTTGAAAGAGATAATGGCTTTTCAACTGCTGAGTACCCCCGTGTATCTGTGACAAATGCTCTGAGAGATAACAGCTTTGGCAGAAGCAAAGTGCAGGGGATGAGAGTTCAGGATGGTTGATTTGCCTCTGCCACTAATTGCCAGCATTGCCATCGTCACACAGATGCACACTGGACATGTAGGTGGCATTCCAACAGAAATGGTTGGAAGTGGGTTTGTGAGGGTGCAAGTTTATTTTAAAAATTCAGCTTCAGTCCACTGGAACAATTTGTAATTTTATCAGTTAGTGGCATAGATCCCCTCTTAATGTCATCCTACCTGTTATAAAATAACAACAAGATACAAAATGCATTTAGGAGCATGAGTAAGATGTGTGTTAACTGGCTTCTTTTTTACAGAGTGCTGTTCTTCTATCCATCCCTTTTAAACCCAGCTGAAGACCTGTGAATACTTAGAAGACAGAATGCATGTCATATGTCTATCTAACACTGTTGTCTTCACATTTAGCCTGTCTAAAGCCTAACTGGGACATGGCTGGGCACAGAGGGTTTGCAGGGGCCACGTCTGGTTCAGCGCAGGGCTTTCCCTCTCCAGACTCTGTAAGCAGTGTCTTCCACTCCCCAGAGACCATGGCAAACCACGACCACTTTCCTCTGCCCAAGAATGATAAACCCATGGAATCAGGAAGGGCACAAAAAGCATCAAATATGAGCCAAGCCAAATGTTTTCTAGAAAACCTCCAGAACATCAGTTCATGAAACAGTTCAGAGAGCTTCACCCTCAGGCTGGAAATTATCTGAGTGTTATTGCGTACCACTCAGGAAAAACTTTAAGACCTCCATAATTGCACAAAGTCCAACACAGAAAGCTCATGCTGCAACCCATTCTACTTCAATACATTAGTATTAATTAATGCACCACACAGATGCCAAATCACTCACTGGAATTCACTTTCCCTAAGAAAAGTTTGCAATTAGATTTTAAAAACCCCTACATTTCACATATTTTGGAAAAATAGCCACTTTGTTCTCACCTGGCAATGTTTAGATGTGGTCCCAGGAAGGTGCATTTGGAGGTGACATCCTCAATTTAAATGACAGGGGCATATTGTTATATTGAGGATTATTGTAACATCTCCTTTGAGCTGTGCACACTCACAAAGTTCTACAAACCAAAGACAACCAAAGAGCAGGTGGCCACTGAAAGAAAGGGACAGCCATTGCAAACCCCCAAGTCCACGCCCCTGGAACAGCAGTTCCAGCATTACTACAAAAAGTTTCCAGAGATGTGGATAGCATGTTTCTGTTTCTGTGCTTGTAATTGGAGTGATTTTGTCTATAATCAGATATAAAAGATAAAAGGAAATTTTGAAATCTTACTTTCTTTTCCCATTTGATAAATTCTTTTATTTCAAGGAAAGATTTGCAGTTTGGTTAGTTTTGATTTAGTTTCTAGACCCATGACTGGCTTCTGCAGGTTTTAACCAGCAGGTCATCTGCTTTGGAAAAAAAAATACATCTGTGAGCTATGGATGTGGCATTAGCTAAGAGAATTTACAGTGCATCAGGTCCAGGGAAGCAGATGGACTCTATGGATGAGTGAACAGTGACTTATAAGATTATCTTGAATAATGGAGGGTTTTTTTTCCTAAATTACTTAAAACCCCATATGCTTTGGGGTTTACCTAGCTTCACTAGTTACTCTGGCAGAGTATGAGGCATTCCACAAGACCTATGGAGCAACAGCTCCCTCTTGCATGTTAAACTCATGGTACATTTTATAAAAAACCTGAACTAGAAAATAGGCAACCCCAACAATCCTCAAATGCCAACCCCCCACTGTACTGTAGGAAGAGTCACATCCTGTCCTGTACCTTCTATCTCTTTTTTGGGCTCTTATTACTTGAAAAACTTGAGCAGCTTCCAGTTTAGTCATTTCCCCTTATCAGGAAATTCAGATGAAATTACATTCCTACCGGAGGCTTTTAAAACTCTATAGGAGACCTGTTTGCCTTTACAGGAGATTTATTTTACTGACATTTTTGTTTTCCCATCCAAGTAGTGGTCATCTGCTCATTTTGAGTGTTCACAACCCTTTCTGATTTTCACTGCAGATGTGTCTCTGTCATCTTGTCATTTTGTCATCTTGTCATTTTGTTCCCCCGTTTCCCAACCTGGTGAAGGGCAGGCTTCCACTCTGCACATTTTATTGAGTAACTACTTGACCATCCTCCCATTACTAGGAAGGGGACCCATCAAGACCCATACCTAAAGCTAATTTTCTGAACAAAGCGGTAGCTGCTTGCTTTTAACTATGCTCCAGAAGAGTTCACTGGATCGTGACCAATACTCACAAGGTAAGCAAGCTACTGATGTTCATCACTGTGCCTAGAGCCTCCTGCAGCTACCAGCACCTGCCTGTGCTCATTGATGGCCTCTGCACCAAAACACTGGCAAAGGAGAGAAAATAAATGAGAAAACAAAGTGGGCTGGATGGAGGAAACTGAGCACTTGTCCCAACTGTCTATGACGAGGGATAGGAGAGGGATGGGGGCATCACACCTGGCCAGGATGTAGAAGAGGCACAGAGCTCTCCTGGGGTGCCACACACACATCCCTCTTTGTGTGGGGCATCCTCTGCTCTGATGTTTGAACCTCAGCTGTAACAGCCCACTCATCTCTCCCTTCATCTCCTATTTCTCCCGTACACCCTCAGCTTCATCCCACTGCTCAACAAGCTCAACATCCCCTCTGCCAGGCATGCCAAGGCCCTGTGAGCCCCATGGTTTCCCTCAGGGCCCTCCAGGCAGCCTTTGCTACCTGCAGGTGAAGGTTCTGGGGAGGTAACCCGGTGACACAATTCCCCATTTACAAGGTATTCAAAATTATTTTGCCTGGTGAATGCACCCCCAACGATTCCCTTTTAGGACCATAAATGACTGTGCAGGTCACATTCACTAGAAAATAGTAATAATAATAACAATAATACAAAAATCATACGAGGATTGCCACCATTTTCCCCGGCTCATAGGGGTCACAAACAGAGTTTGTCTGTGTGCCAAGCAGCCTTGGTGCAGAGTTGCTGGAGCAGAAACAGCAGCCTGACTGCCTCCAAATCCAGCCTCAGAGCAGCCTCCAGTGGCAGCGAGCAGCTCCCGCAGACAGGGCCCCGGTGGCACTGCCGGGAATGCCAGCGTGCCTCTGCCACCAGAGAGAGTGCTGGCCCGCATGGACACGCTGGAATAGTGCATGGCCACCACCCCTGCCTTTGGGGAACCAGGATAAAAATGAATGAATGAATGAAAAATTAAATTGTCTGTACATCCCCATGACTCATCTGACAGCCGAGATGTTCTACTGGCACAAACTCAAACTTGTCATCCACTTACGACCCAATAGAAAAAGGGGCAGTTATTAGTTTAAAATTTTCTGTGAACTTTCTGTTGGTGACTGGACAAGTTTTACCCTTGTTGCAATTCAAGACTTAGTGAGACACCTCAGTAAATGCAAAACTAAGCACAAACTCCAGGATCTTTGCTACATGGAAATGGAATTAAGCATGTATTTAGCACTGCCATATACAAAGTGCTTTGTTGGGTGAAGGTCTGAACCACAGTCGACCAATACTGATGAAAGATCTGAGGACTTTAGGTTAGCCTCTTCACAGAAAGCCTTTTCTGTTCATCTTTTACAACAGGCACACATGCTCTTGTGAATAGAGGGCTACAGCTTTCAGTGGCAATCCACAGTGTATTTTGCCATCTCAGCCATGTCTTTTTTATTGTCTCATCTCATACACTAAGTCCTGGGAAACATAGTTTGGCTCAGCCAAGCTCAACCAAGCAGAAGCCTCTACTCTGCAATCCAGGTTCATGCAATAGAAGTTAGTTAGAATAAGTAAAATCAACACCACCAAAGGTAATCAACATTTTATTTATAAACATACATTTACTATAAAAGCTGTTGAGTTTTAGACAAGTTTTCCTAATTTCCAGAGGCATTTTAGAATAAATAAAATAAAGGGAAGATTAGCATAATTGGTATTCAACATTAGCCCCAGCTGGGAGAGCAATCCTTGTCCCTGAATAGACATGCAGATAAGGATGGTTCCCCTCTGGTTCACCAACCTTTACGACATTCACTGAAAACTACAGATGTACTGCATCAATAACACTACATAGCAAGAGTAAGGAAAAAATACACCATGAAAATGGGCTTGTAAAATACAGATGGGTTATGACACCTGTTCAGGTTCTCTGAAGTAGTAAGAGGCTAAATAAATTCCAAAACATCTAAAACCCATTACATATATTGTACTTGCTTAGTAATAATAAATCACTTTTTGCAACAAATACATTTACATTGCAGTTCAAATGTGGGAAAGCATTATTTTTTTATGTGCTCAAAGTTCCTGACTAGAAATGTATAATCTTAATGTGTTTAAACTGGAAAAAAAAAAAAAAGAAAAAAAAATCTTAGCCTGAATGAATTTGCCATGTAAGATTCCAGAGGGAATATAAAATCAAACATAAGAAGTTGGCAAGTATGATTTGGAAAACTGTTGGAAATTATTCTGTGCTGGTGAGTAGATGTTCATTAACGGAAAAAAATTGTCATTGCTGAGCGCTGCTTTATTTCGCTTTGAGTACAATCAACTTAGCTAAAGCATGCATACACAAAACTATCTGATAGACACTGGGAGCAATTCCTAAGTGGCTCCAGAGACCCAGTGATGTGTCTGCAGTGTGATGCAATATCCCTCCCCCCTCTTTCATGCACTTTATCCCAGCCATGCTCCTAAGCCCTTTGGGCACTTACCCCTACATGAATGAGAAGCGGACCTGACCTCTGAGACACCAACCTTTGATACACTTGGGGACTGGTTTGCACATCTAACTCTATCAGGTGGGTGAAGCAGTGCTAGAGACCCATACCAAATAGATGCACAAGCATGCACAGTATCATTTAAAAATTAGGTTCAGACATTATATATTTACATATCCTTAATGCAGCGTAGGGAGTTATACAGACGTACCACATCAGGTACGAAATCTGCTTCTTGAATTTCCATGTTACACATTCTTTGTGGGAAAATGTTTTAACAACCACAAGCAGAGAGTAAGCATCCTGGTTATCAAAACCTTTTGACAGTAAATCATGTAGGTGGTTGATCAAAATATAGGATATCACTTTTAGTTCCAAAACATTTGTCTGATTTATTTAATTTTTACTTAAAAATATTCCCCAGGTGAAGTCCAAGAAGGACTTCAGCTTGTTGGATTTATTGCATCCATAAGTCATTGCTGACTGTGTGCAACAGCTTTGCATTTTCTAAGGCACAATATTGAGGAAGTCACATGTAACTTTCCAGGAGATAGTCACAATGTCCTCCAATGACATCACACAGGTGTGTTTGATGACACATAGTTTTGCATGGTTATGCAACTCACATGCAAGCAACTGTCTAGCATTTCAATAAATAATTGCTATCTAGAGAACAACTCAGAATTATTGCTTCCCTAAGAACCACTTCATTTCTATTTACCAACACATCAAAAGATGACAGATATGCACATAGATAAAAGAAATCTCTATTCATTTATAGTGGTTTTAAGGCAGAAAAAGATTTTTTCCCTCCATTTGAAGATATTTCCAGTAACTGTTTACCAAAAAGTGTTAGGATATTTTACAGTTGCAATACATTCCCTAACTTTGTCTGTGTATTGTAGATATCTGCTGAACCCTCTGCTTCAATGAGCTGCTGGATCACATGCTTAATCAAAGAGCACAAAGGAAAACTGTCCCAAACACAGGCAAGGTGGTTTTTCTGCCTGCGGCTCCAGCCTCCTCCCTGCCCATCTTCCACACTTCTGGGTTTTGCTGACTATTTTTGGATAGTGGATGGAGGAACACAGGCTCAAGGATGTCTAATTCTCCACCCTGGGGGGTTACCCAAACCACATGTGTTTCTCTGCATGAGATTTCAACCAAGTGTAATGTTTGCAAGTGAATGAGCAGATGTCCAGCCCACTCAAATCAATTGGCAAGTCACATGCCAAAGAGAAAAGCTTCACCACAGCATCAAGCTCAGCTCAGAGACTCAGAGCTCCACTCGGCTGCTCTTCCCCACATCACCTTCCAGCGAGTTTAATGACAACACAGGCTGCTGGGCTTATTAAGAAGGATTGCTCCTGATGGGAATTTTCCCATTGTTAATGGTATGCAGTCTTTAGGTTTAATGAAGAAATCTTTATTTCAGAGAATATTAAGCTATAGTCATGAACATTACTTGAGGTACACAAACAAAAATTCCTATGACTAAAGGTGCAATAATTTATTTGTTTAACTTCTACCCTCCATTGAAGGTAATATTAACAAAAAATGCTTCAGAAGTACAGGATGTATTATCAAACTAGTCTCTGTATAAAAAAAGTTATAGCTTCAGTTATAACAGAGAAGTCGTGCTGTGATGTTTAGTTTTCCAAATGCACTGATTAGATACTATCTCAAAATTACTTCTCAGCTCAAGTTGGCATATTCTATAAAGGTTCTGTAAACTTAAACTTTTTAATTGCTAGAAATATTAAAACAAAACAGCTTTATTGCATGTTTATTCTCTTATTACTTTCAAAAGAACAAGGTAACAGACTGGGTATCATAAGCATACCTTAAAGGTGGTTTTGTTTTTTTTTTTTTTTAATAGTACTCAGGCTTTGCCTTCCCAAACATGGTCATACATATTTTGCAAATTTCTTAAGGAAGCAAAAACCAACATATTGCATTTCAAAGGAGCAGGTGCAGTTTTTTTGTGAGTTTTTAAAAACGAGATGAGAGCCATCATGTCCATGGATTCAAGCTTTTACAAGTGATTGTCTGGAGGCAGCCGATACATATGAGAAGAGAGTTCCTTCTTGAAATTTATTAGGACTGAAAGTCATGTCACAATGTAGTTGGCTGTCCAGCAGCTAGACAAAACAAAACCAAAACAAGTAATTGGTTACAAATTTTAACAAATATAGACTTTTCTGTACATGACCTCTACAATTCAATAAAATGTATCTGGAGCTTTATATATTTGTGCCCTGTCTTTTCTTTCTCCTGCAAAGCTGGGGAGGGGGCAGTAACTATGACAAAGATTCAGCATAATTCCAGTGGAAATACATTTTCCTTGCCATGTGTTGAATGCATTCTGCATGAAGTTTTATCTTATTTTACGCCCTAAGTACTTGTGTGTATATTTATTTAAGGCTCTGCAGCCTTTGACTTCGACTCTCATCAACCTGTGACCACTCCCTGTGTTTGACATTGAATACAGAATTTCCTTCCTCGTGAGGTTTCATTGTACAGAAACAACCTACAGATAAAAGCCCCATCCACTTTTATCTGAAAACCAGAAATATTTTGGACCCTGGGCTACTACATAATCCTTAATGCTTCTCTAGTCATCTTTTTTGATTATTTATTTTGAAACAGAATTGTCCATTTTTTCAGATAAGCTTCTGGGAGTCAAAATATTTCATCAAATGTCCATAACTGTCTCCAAACAATACTGACTGACCCTAGGTTAGTCAGAGATTGTCACTTCTGCCCACTGCTGCAGAGGTTTCATGGGGGCAGGAAGGCACAAACCATGCAATCAAACAATGGATTTGACATTTTGCAGCATTATTCCCAGAACTGAAAGGCAAAACACTGACATTGCACCAGTTTATTCTTAATTTCAGGTGTGCAGTGCATCAAATTTTAGCTAAAAAATAGCAACTAGCAATATTTACAGTTCTATCCAAAGCATACAGTTCTATCCTTTCAATTGTCAAAAACAGTTACTGCAGCTTAAATTCAACTGACTGGATTTTGAGATTTTGCATGACCAGTGGACCCAGCAGGAAGAGGCAATTTGTTGTAAAAATTAAAACCCCCATGCCATTATTATTCTTCAGTAGCCATACATTTTCTCAAAACCTATTTCCTCTGTCATGGACTTGGTTACCATTCTGCTGGGTATGTACAAAGGCAAAACATTGTTACACGAAACACTGCACACAGGTCTCTAATGCATTTTCTAGTAACACTGCTGTAGAAGTTATAATGGATAGAGTGATTTCTACAGCATATAAGCTGATAATTTTTGAGCCTTTATCTATCCTCAAGGGACCTAGATGTTCATTTAAGTAAAAAGGACTAAGAAGAAAAGGAAATGATAACTTTTATACCTTCCTCTCTTTTTTTGTAAAGCTGGATGAGTAAATCTGCATTTTAAGGGTCAGGACCTCATCCACATGAGGAAGATTTATAGTATCAAGCCCTATAGGGAAGGGAAAAAGCTATTTCTAAATATTTCAGGTTAAATAAATAATAAAAAGTTGATAACATTTCTTAGCAGAATTTAAGAAAGAAATCACCAAAAAATCCAGTTATACAATAGCACCCTCTAGCTCTGCTGATGGAGAAGTATCTCGTTCCTGAAGCACCAGAGCAAATGTACCCATTTTTCTTCTGGCAGAGGTAGGGAGGTACTTTCCCTACTCCTGAATTTCTACAGCCAGCACTTTTGAAAGAGGGCAAGGGAAATAGTAAGCAAAAAGACCTCTAGATGTCCACTTATCAGTTAAAACTGTAGGCAGTGAATATCCCAAAAAATATTTAACAGGAAGAAAATTAGTCCTATTGTTTTGCATCTTACTGTTTCCACAAGATGGAAACCAGCATGATCACTGACCATCACTGGTGACATTGGGGCAAATCTGAAATATTCTTATAATTTAGTACCAGTTACTGAAATCCAGGACTTGGAAAGACATTTAGGTGACCCGCTCTAAGGCAGCAAAATCACAAAGTTTTCTTTCTGACATGCAATTGTTGGGTTCATTCTTCAAAATGTATGGCAAGAACATATCTGGGGATACCACCACAGAGTTGTGTGGTGTGAGTTTCAGAACGTTCTTAATATTTCACATAACCATTTTGTCCGCAAAAGGAGGCCTAGAGATTTAAAAAAGATGGGAACTTCTCCAAACACGACCTGGGGTCCTAGATCAAGTATAATTATCTACATTGTCTCATGTGATGTGAGAGATCCAAGCCTCTGGGTCATGCAAAATCTGTGCATAGTATAGGAGTTCATGTTTATGCACAGAAACAACCTTTGAGTCTAATAGTGCTCAACAGAGATCCTCTGGGAAAATTTAATGGGCTTGGAAATCTTTTCTGATCAGAGAAAATCATTGAAATGGCGTGGGAAGGCTCCTCTTCCCATGGTGAAGATACACCTGAGTGTCAGAGCTGGACAAAGCCAGCAGTTAAATCATGGCCACAGCATTCCCCGTGGGAGCTGCCAGGCTCGGTACTCACTCCTGGATCGGATGTAGCAATCGTTGCAGTTCAGAAGGCCATTTCTGATCCTGACATCCGTGCCACTCGCTGCATCTCCCAGCTGGCCCTTGCAAACCCCACACTGTCAGGTGAAGAACACAGAAAGTAAGAGAGACCATGCCCTGCTATTTGTCACAACTCTTCCCAAATTTTTACTTTTGTTCAAGTAGTTCTTGGAACGGTGAGAAAAATACCCACCTAGAAGCCAGCCCATACTCCTGGGGAACACTGCAAACCAGTAAGAGGGTTTCTGTAGAGTCAGAAGTGTTTAGGACTGGATTTCAGCAGCCTCTGCTTACACAGAAATAAAGCCTAATTCTTATATTGGACATCTGACTTTGAGGCTGCATTCTGTAGGCAGGTAAGTTGTGATGGATGAAGTTTAAAGAGGCCAGAGATTTAGTCTGGGTAAATGTCTAAAATCAAAAAAATCTTCACAAATGTCTAATATCAATTGAGCCAGAGATAATCGAAATGGATACTTTCTGATTTCTCTAGAAAACACTCAAAACAGTCAAAAGATATTTCTGGTAAAAGCCAGAATACACCATTCATTCCATAGTCAAAGCTTTCCAACCATGGGGCAGATCAAAGATGGCTTTGAGACTGATCATGCTTTTGGAAGGAAAAAAAAAAAAACTTGCAAGGTAAATAATGTTATATTTAAAAAACAATGAGCACAATAGAGAAATTATATGATAGTCCTCCCCCTGTAAGAACAGAAGCTAAATTTGCTTGCTTGATCACAGGTTTTAGTCCAATTAATGTGTCTGACTGCAAAATAACACATTAGTTGTGTTATTTCCACTTCTTTACAAACATGCTCAGACATAACAACCATGTAAATCCCCTGGTCCTCTCATTTTCAGTTTCACATCTACTCTCTACTTGCTCTGTGCATGACTTGAGGTTTTTCTTAATAAAGCAAGAACCATACCCTGAAGCACTGAATATGGAAATAGAGACCAAGTGTTTCAATAATCATGGCAGCTCCTTTTCCAAGAGGCAGACCACAGGTAGAACAAAGCTTCTTCCCGCTGACAGACCTAGGAGGCAAACATGGCTGTAAGAACACTGCACCTGGGAGACAAATATGCCTTCAAGAACACTGCAACTGATGTTAAAATGACAGCATAACTACAGTAGCAACAGACCAGGCACTGGCTGCCTCATTTCAGACTGTGCTGCTGCAGCCACTTAATACTATAACTAGTCAGAGAAAACCTGAAATTGGATCTCCACCTGCAATGCAGAAAATTCTTCAACTTGCACCTTCAGCAGTCCTGAAGGACTGTCTAGACCTCTCTCCTAAATCTGCAGTAGGATGACAGGTGGGTGAAGGTTCAGAGCCCCAGGAACAACTGCTACCCTTTTTCATAATGGTTTTAATGGCAGTGCAGGTACCCACTTTATGGGTCTCATACTTTTCACTTCTCTCCTGCCTGTCAGCCTGCCAGAACTGATTCTTGGCCTAGTGAGATGAATCTGAGACCAAAAGGGATCCCCTGTCACTCTGTGTCACCAATGCTTTTTTCAACCAGGAGAAAAACTGTGTGATACTTCATGAGTTTTGAAAAGACAGTTTGATGAAATACTACTCAGATAAGCAAGTTTACAATCTCTTGCTATGAGGTTTTGATGAAGCAACACAATAAGCCACCAACAGATACAGATCTGGACTGCAGCATGACAAAAGAGCCATTTAGGAGAAAAAAAAAAAAAAGACAGAGAAAGAGAGACAGAAGCAGCAGAAAAACTCATCACAATTAGAAAATTGCCCTTGCTTCCAGCTATTGAGCCCACCATGTACACAGGCAGTACAGACTTATAATGTCTTGTTGGTTCATTATCATTATTCCTTTTAGAATAACTTCACTGGGGTCCCCCCCCCCAAGCCTTAACCCTTCTGCTTCTATGTTATTTCTGAGTTCACCTTTGTTTTTACTTCTTCTCCACTATCAGAGTTACTACAAGAGCAAATTAAAGTCTTGGGAAATTTTTAATGTTTTAGTTTTCCAATGTTTTAGTGGAAAAATGAATTCTATCCCATTTATTGTTTACAAAATGAAGATTTATTTCAGGAAAAGATAATGCAAAAGATTTTCACATCAGAATATAGCTACTTAATAATATGAAGTAGCTATCACAACTAGCAATCTGTAGCAAGGAAATGATCTGCAATCCCACCAAAACTGCAGCTACAGTTAGAAAAACATAATAAATTGTTCATGTAAAAATTCCCAATCATTTCACATCAATGCAAGTGATATCAGAGGGAGGATAAAGTGCTCTGAAAAGTGAAGAACAATGTAATTTAAAATAAAGAAACTTGCTATGTTGTGTTATATTAATTTACCCTATATAATAAGCAAACTGATTTTAATATATCCCAAATTATCAGTGATTTAATCAGGCTACATGTATTTAGAGTTGGTACACATAACTCACTGAAAAATGTACAGATTGCTTTGAGAGAATCAAATCTCTAGGAGATTAGCATGATTGTGGGCAAACTAAAGTTCAGCAAAAAAGAAAAATGTGTTTCTAGTTTGGAAATGAAAGAAAAAAATTATTTTTAAATCAGTAAGTGCCAATGTCTAGAACAGATCTTACTCCTGAGCAGGTGACTATTCACAATGAAGATATTCTTTGGCTTAAGTGCTCTGAACTCACACTTTGACTGAGGTTTATCCTGTCCCATTTCAATTTTATTGAAACTTCAATGATCAAGCAGAGTTCTAGAGCTGCTCTCTGAACTGTGTTATTTGCAAATGTAACAGTACCACTGAAGCTGGCAAAAAATATGGGAGCTACATGTTTATCCCATGGACAGGTATGAATTGCAACACCTAGCAGACTTAACAGTGCATCCACATAATACTAATGTGATTTTCACTTTGGCAGTTCACCAGCAACTACAAGATGTGTCTGGTCTGCAAAATTCCTTATTGACCTTTGGTACCTGTTGGGTGAGTGACTGAGAGCAGCAGGAGAGCAGGGAGATGACGGCCCAGATCGGAAGTTCTCATGATAGCCTCCCCTAAAACACAGCAGAGAAGACATGTTACTACAGGTGAACAACAAATGAAACCAGGTTTTGTATGGAGAAACTCCAGTTAGTGAATTTCAGGACTTTTGGTTCTGAGTCTGCTAGCTGCTGCTCAATCAGGTAACTCACACAGTAATCAGCCATGTGGAGACTCCTGCCCACCCCACCAATCCATCACAGCTCCCACCATGATGAGGGAGGGTTAAGCCAAGTCACACCACACCACACCACACCACACTCTCTGCTGGCTCTTTACTGAGTAAAAAGGAAGCTACCAACACAGAAAGGTAGTTTATTTGGTTAATGGTTATTTGCTATCTATGCTACTCTGAAAGAACCTGGTTATCAAAACCATGGTTTTTGTTATCAGAAATCATAGGACTGATCCAAACAGTAACTGCTTAAAATGGTTTCTATTAAATAGATTAAATAACAATTTTCTCAAACATACACACAAGCAGTTTATAATGAGGAATAGGTAATCAAACCTCAATCTACATTAGTTTTGACTGGATACAACCTTAATAGAGGTAACAGGTTTTGCAGAAGACTGTGTTCATATATATGCTAATGAAAACAGATGTTCCTTTCTCGTTGCATAGCTTCTTTTTGTAAATACTAGGCAGACAGATTCCTTATTTACCAAAAGAACTGGTGTTACCATTCAGTAAGGCTTACTCAAAAACCACAGGCAAAGTAGCACTTCACCAAAGTTTACAGCAGAAGGCAAATACTACTTTATCTTAATCTTCTTTTAAAAGGCATAATCTTTAAAGTACTAGAAAGTAGCAATCAATACGTGTTTGGAAGATGAGGAATGAAGCTCCTGGATACCATCTTCAAAGAGGCAGATATAACCTGGCCTCCCCGTCCTCATATTTAGCTACTTATTACCTACAAATATTTGTCTCAGGCAATTTAAACAAATTAAGCATATGAAAAGTTATGCAGATATGTGCTGAAAGAGCTAAGGGGAAAGAGGAGAGAGGCATGCAGGGGGTGTGCTCCCTCCTGAAATGAATAACTGTGGTGCCTGTAATGAGAAATCAAGTAGATAAATGTCAGCAGTCTCTGTGGGAAAGCCAGACATGAAGGGCGTCTTCACACTGCAGGACTCATCAAACCCAACCAACAAAGGATGCTGAGCAGGAGTGTAAGGGAGAACAGAGCGAGCAGGACTTCTCAATCTCTTCAATAACCTTTATGTTCTCACCTCCTTGCTTCCCCTGCAGAGCTTGGTTGCTGTCCCACAGCCTGGCCCAGGAATGGTCTCTGCCGAATGTCCTCTGAGCACTGTGGAGATCGCTTTGTCAGCAGCTGCTGATTCCAGGAGACATCTACAGCCAGAGGTGGGGAAAACTCAGCATTTGAGGCAAAATGCTTTGTCAGTATTTATGAACCATCATGGATTGTGGGCACACAACAAAGGAGAGAGATGTACTGCTCCTTAAAACAAACTTCTCAGAAACCCCCACAAAGTCAGAGACCGGTTTTGCTACATCAGAAGACCTCTTTGGAACATCATTCCTCAGCATTACCCTCACATACACATGATCTACCCTGCTGCTGAATGTATTTCTGAAGGGGAAAGGGCAAGGTCAAACAGCCATCCACAAACAGCACTTGGGAAAATAAGGTTGTCGTAATGGAGGAAGCACCAGAGACACTGAAACTTCTGTGGTGCTGGAGGATCCAAACGTCTCAACAGCAGGAGTTAAGGGGATGGTGGTACAGTCACTGCTCTGCATAAACCTACTGATGAACAGTAATTCCTTTGTCATTTTCTTCTGTGCTTCACATGGCTCAGTGACAGCAGCAGCCTCACAGCAAAAAGCAATGACCTGTGAGATGCCCAGGCAGCCAGCCATCCTATCCTTGAGAAACACTGCATTACCTGGACCCTGCAAGATGAATTTTGTGGCTCACAGCTGGAGAAAAGCCTTATCCTGCTGTGTGCCAACCATCTGGTTTAGAGAATGAAAACTTTGCTGGGGCCTATGAAAGGCCTGTTACCTGCTTTGATATCAAGACAATAAACCCACCTGATTATTTAAGGGTTTAAGGAGGGAGCAAGGATGGGATGCTTTAAGAGGCAAGAAAAGAGCTGTCAGAATACTTGCAGAGGACCAAATTGTTGAAAAGAACCCAGGAAAACCTTTAAGCAGGGTTATTGGCAGATGTAGTTTAAAATTGTCAAACCTGTTAAGTTTTCTTAATCACTACTACAAATCCCCAAGGCTGTATTGCAGGATAATATATATTCTGCTTGCTTTCTTTCTTTGTGCAACTTTTATCAAAGCACTAAGAATACAATAAAACTGAGACAAGGAAGCCTACCAAGTTTACTATGATGAATTTTCATTTGGAGCAAGTAATACCACTGAAAACTTTTCAATCCATAGACATTTTTTAGAATAATGAATTTTTATGCTGAACTGAAAACAGAAATCTAAAACTTGATTTCAGAATTCACATTCACTTGCTGTCTTTAGTCCTACTTATTTACTTTCCACTGTTCACTTGTATTAGATAGATAATGATGCTAAGTTCATAAATTTATTTGCTGTTTGGTTTTTTTTTTTTTTTAGGGTGACCCTCATGACAGCAATGTTTTGGGGAAATTCTTTCCTTCAAAAACATCCATACTCGTGGGAGCTAAAAAAATAAATTAACTTTAAATGTCATTAGACATTGCTAATGACAAAATTGAGGCAGGTGTTGCTTTAGGCTTGGCTTGAAAAGGTTACATATCACATGTAGTGATTTTGACTGGACTGAAATCGACATCAAGAATCTAATTACCTACAAAAACACAAAGTAAGTGTTGGAAATATGCTCTTTGTATCAAGATAAATCCTATATGTTGTAGGCATGTAAGATTATGTAAAAGATAGAAGATAAATTTTTTAACTGATACTGTGAACATGCAGGCCTATAAACGAGATACCTGCTGTCATCTCTGATGGAAACAAGAGGAGTTTAAATATCACCTTAATATATTTACCTTTGCTAACATAAAATAAATTTTTAGTCTGAGATAATCCACTTTTGAAGATATTTGTGTACTGTCAACTTCCAAAATGCTTTGAGTTAGGTTCCTGCCTGATTTCTATCTGGAGAAGAACACATGCATGGGAAGAGTCTTACTCTCATCCTGAGTCAGAGACAGGTTCAGCCTGGCAGGTGAGCTGCGCTCCATCCCCGGCATGTGGTGCTCCTGCTCGCTTCCTCCTTTCAGGATACCAGTCCCTGGGTATCCTGAGAGCACCTTATTTCCACTGCAATAAAAATAAGTCACATTGTACAAACAAAGCCAGGAGAAATGTCACCCAGAACATAATGGCTAAAACAGACTTTTGAATACCAGTCTGTTTTTTACAAAAAGGACTTTTCTTATTCTGTCAATTCTGTCAATTTTGTAATGACAAAGCAATGAAAAAACCTTGATAAATTAACGAGTTTGACTCCAAATAGTCCAAGTCCTCCTGCTTATCTCAAACTGCCACTTAGATGTGCTGAAGATAATTTTGCATTTGTAGGAAAGGGCTTCTTTGACAGAAAAAAAGCTTTAATCCATTTTCTCTATACACTGCTCAGCATCATCAGATGCCTCTTCTCTTTTGTGAGACCTGTTAATTAGCAGTTGAGCAAAGTCCAGGACTTCAAACACCACCTGGCAAGATTTGGTACGGCATTTCTGAGACAGCCAGGCAATTTCACACAGGTTCTGAGTGAAAACAGCCACTGCTCCTTTAGTCCTTTAGATGGCTTGTGCACAAGACACAGTGCAGTGATGCACACAGATGTCTGAGCTGTCTAAGGTCTGATCTGGTTGCTGTGACAGCCTCTTGGCAAAGCCATACAACACAAAGACAACACTTCTGATATGCACAACTAGCACTGTGCATTGCCACACGTGCATTGGTCTGTGGGGCCAGTGAACACTGATCAGGATGTATTGCGTGGAGGCCACCAAGTGCTGATGCTCCAGCATCAATTGTGGGCACATGTGATATCCCAGAAGCCAAGAGAACACAAAGCTCCACAGGGTTAGAAATGCTTAGGGTTAATACATACCTCCTCTTTTCTTGCCAGAGTTCACTTTCCCTGCTTTTCAGAGGTGACACAGTGTCCTGCTCCCAGAGCAGCTTTTTCTGCTTTGGAACTTCTTTTTGCTTGCCTTCCCCTGGACAGCTGTTTGAATCAGTTGAGTTCTAGAAGACAGATGAAGAGGGAACAAGGAGTCCCCTTTGAATTTGGCATTGGTGCACACATGGGAAAAGTACAGGCTGCCCCTAGATATATTGTGTTGACACATCTTATTATCGAAAAGAACATCTCTCATTTATATAGTAGAGCCACCTGACCCTGATAAGGCTCACTTTGGATTTAATTAAGATTTTACTGAAACAACTGGTTGGACTGAGCTGAGCATGAAATAAATTAGGTACCAATTATGGTGCTAAGGATGGCAAATCAAAATTTCCCATTACATAATCTTTGGCAGAAATCCTTGAATTATTTTGAAAGTCTAGACAGTCTCCCATTGGACTTGTGAGGACTTTGTGAATGACCTCAGCTTGCTGTCACTGCCTGGGAGCAAAGCATTACTCACATGCACTGGGCATCCTCAGAGGCAACACAGTACTACTTCCAAAGTGCTACAGGAGTGGTTCATACCTGACTTGTGGAGCTTAAAGAAGCAATGGCATGAGATCCTTTGCTTCTGGGTGCAGGCAGTGCCCTGACTGTGGCATAAGCAGCTCCACCAAGGAAGTTACTGCTACACAGCCATGTGGAAAATTGGCCATGGCTGAGGCCTTTGCACAGGGATGAGTGAGAACAGGGGGGCAGGAAGAGTGAGAGGAGAATCAATTGATACAGTACTTCTAATCCTGAAACTCAATGGAAAAAGGCAGATGACTGGATGCTGGTGCCTTAGGCAAGAGAAAATTACATCTGTGAATCCCACATTTACTTGACTGTGATTTCACCTGGGGTGTCATTCCCTGATCTCTGCAAACACTAACTTAATCAGATGCTAGATGCATTAAATTATACATTTTTGCTGCATGAGTGAAAACAAACAAACAAACATAGAGAGTAAACATTCCTCTGTTTTGCTGCTTTCTAGGAGGGTTGATGGGAGAGAAAAGGAGGAAAACTGGGGAGGTAGGATTCAGTCTCATCTGAGATATATATAAAGCACTATTTTACACTCAAGATTTTGTATTCAGGGAAACCACCTAAGATTTTGTTGGCTTTGGAAGATAATTAAAATTCTACAGCACTGTTTAAGGGACAGAGCATCTGCAGACAGAAAGTATTCTCTGCTCTAGTTTAAAATGGGATGATAGCAGTTTGCTTGGGAATACAGCTATTCAGTGAAAATCTGTAAGTTACAGCACTCTGAGGCACCCCCAGTTAGAGATGGGACCCAGGGCTCTTCCTGCTCTCAGACTTTGACAGCCTTTAGCTAAGGATTAAACTTTGCACTAAAGATGGATTACTCTTCAGTGCCTTACTACTCCATGAGAAACTCACCACTGTCTTGCTTCCTTCAGTGGCAGAGGAAGAAGAGGAGAGGAGCTCAGCAGAGTTTGAAGAAACAATGAATGGAACTACAGTATCCTCAATTATCTTTCGTTCCTGAAGAAAGAGGATCAGGAGAGAGTGGGGGTTAAAAATACAGAATGTAAACTGTGAAGTTATGAAACACATAAGAAAAATAAGATTTGGCTATTTACCAAATTTAGATGGCTAGATAAGGACTTGTGGTACTGAGAATAATGGTAACCTCGATTTTTAATTTGCTTTGAGGTTTTGCATTTCCATTCCTTTTACCACTGAGATGGAATTTCCAAAACAGGAAAGAATATTTCACTTGCATGGAATAACTGTTTCACAGAACACAAATATATTAAGTTTAATATAAAAGTATGAAATTACCCTTGGTACATGAGAAACTTATTCTGAAAGTTGAAAAAAAATTCTTGCTTAGACCACAAGTATATCCCTCAAGCACAGATGAGAAACCATCCATTTACATAATGCATAGACAAACTTATAAACCTTTCCCAGTTTCCTTGAATAATGATCTACATACCACAGAAGAAAACCACTATCTTCTAGATTGTTAATATTCCACAACTGCAAGCTTTGAACATCTCCTGTGGATTTATTTTTTTTTTAAGGACAGTTACAAAATTCCTCCATGATCAGACCCAAGGCAGACAATTTCACCTGGAGTTCTACCAAGTCTAGGCACCAAGTACATGCCAAATTACACAGGGCTCTGGCCCTGCAGGGAAGTCTGAGCGTGCCCAGACACAGCTGTACTGACTCACCCTGACTTGCACAGAAATTAAACACCTCCACCTACGCGGAGGTGCTGAGGATACTTGTCCAAATATTTAAATATTTTTCCTCAACATCTATGGCAGTGTTTAAGAGAAACAGTCCTCCTCAAAATTCAGCCTTGAAGAGGATTTTCATTAATTAATCTAGGTATGGGATGATTTTTTTTGTTGCTTTTGCACCCATAAGTGGGTGCATTTAAATACACACACATACAAAAAAAAAGCCCCACAAAACAACCTCCTCTATTGAGCCTTGTACCTCCTCATAGTATCTACGCTCCTCCTCTTCAACTTCTCTCTGGGCTTTTTCCCATTCTTCTTTCAGCTTGTACTGCTCCTTCTGATACTTCTCCTGTACATGGACACAAATGCAGGTAAATTCAGAGCACTCAGTATTAAGAACAAATTCTGTAGTATCCCCACAGTAAAAATGAATTTGCTAAGAGTGGTTTAATCAGAAATAGGATTAAATAAAAGGATATTAAGGATAAAAGGAAAAAAATTGGAAACCTCCATGGGTGTCAAAAAAAAAAGCTTCTTTTTCACTTTGCCCATTTTTTTCCAGGACATACATTTAACACCTTCAAACTTCAAGGAACTTTTGACACATTAGAAGTAGTTTAATTTCTTAGAATTCTAAAAATCTTTGGTTGGAAATTAAGTTTATGCTCAAAAATATTAATAATTTCTTGTTTATCTTACTGTATTAAGTTTCAAAAATGTTTCACAGACCCTGAAACACTGAGACAATGGTTGTATATTAAAAACTTCAGCAAAGTAGCATATAAATAAGCAGGCTTTGCAGATACCAGTACTAATTTAAGAGATATGCCATTAACTCTAATTTAAGAGATATGCCAACACAATTTAATGAATGATGAATAACTATGCAAATTTAAGAGATAAAGTGTGTGCAAAGCTTTGAAGAGAGTAAGATTATAATTAGTTAAATAGCTTATTTTCTTCCTTGAAGGCATGATTTCTTAAGAATTGTTTTCACAGAGTTTTGCGCAAAAAATTATCTCAAAGAGGTGTTTAAAATTGTTTGCCAGAGCTGGTTTGAATATGGAGAGGAATGGTGACTTCCACTTCCCTCTTACACCAGTTCCAACATCTGTTCAGATTGGTAACCACATCTGCCTATTCCAGAAAATAAACATTTACTATTGAGAGAGTACCCCCATGTGCCAGAAAAATTATTATAATTTTACACTACTTTAAGAGGTGCAAAATTAGACTATCTCAAGAAAGCATAGAGATACACAAGTCCTACTTAAAGGATTGAAAGACCCCATTTTCATATTCTCCCTCCCTGGGCAGCTGTTTGCTCTTCTGTTACGTGCAACAAAGATGTGATTTCTTTGGGATCAAAGCTAGTCACAGTTTCAAAAGACACTCCTGACTGACTGGGAGATTCAGGTTCTCATGTCCACTGCATTTCTTTCCACTAGGACACAAACCTAGAAATTTTAGAGTTTACTGTACCACTAGGCAAAACTAATGGCTGTTTTGAAGATATTTCCCTCTCTTGCAAAACCCCCTCAAACCCAAGCCCTTTCATGTCCAAATTTAGCTTGGTATTTTCCAAGAAGAACCTGTGAACAAAGCAGATTCCTATGAAAAGCTATTAAGACCATAATTTTAAAGAAGAGTTAAAAAGAAAGCATCAGGATTAGGAAATTGTCAGTCTTGACAAAGAGGCTCCAAGAAATTAAGAGTTTTGCAGTCTGTGTTCAGTATAATTTAAATATAATTGAGGGCCAGCACATTCAGTTTAGCTGTGTGCTGGATTGCAGGACCAAGTCCTTTTGGTCTTTCCATGAAGTGGGTAAGGGAGACATGAGAGTGCCTAAACCACACAGAACGTTTGTGTGAGTGTGTGTGTGTGTGTGTGTGTGTGTGTGCTCATTTATCACTCTACTGCCACAGAATTTGCTCAAGCATGCACAGAGGACGTGGAAAACACAAAATGCTCAACTTTTGTCCAAAGGGACAATGCAACAGTGGAAGACACACAGTTTCTTCCCTACCTGAAGCAAGCGTTCTTGCTCGTGCTGCCACCTTTCCTGGCGCTTGCGCTCTTCTTCTGGATCCCAGGACCAAAAATTGAAACGCTTAAGTGAAGGAAAACCAAGCTATTAGGCTGTGACACTGCACTTCACATGGCTACCAGAGAAAACTGCACTGGGCCTGATTAAACCCTGCCAATGATGTGACAGTGGGAAATTGGGAACTAGATAAGGGTTCTCTCAGGTAGCAGAAAATATTCTTAGCTTCAGTGACACTTGGGATTGCCCATTAGTAGCCACATGATAAAAAATCATTTGGTTTGCAAAGAAAGTCTTGGGAAATTTCAACTGAAGGGAGGAAAAACGTCTTAAAGCAAGCTCTAAGCATCACAGAACAGAGTCACCTCCAGGGACTCAAATTTAAAGAACGCATATATTTTGCTTCTCTATAATCTTCTTTACAACATGAAATGCAATTTTAGGTTGCAAAAAATATCCTCTCATTTTATGTCTGCCAGCAAAACAGCCTATAGCCTTGCTTTGAATTTTTATTCATAATTAAATAAATCTTCAGGCTTCACTAAGGATCCTATCACATAATATACTTAAAATCTTTGTAATCAAGGGCAACTTTAGATACTTCCTGTCATATCCCTTTCCACTATAAGCAGTATTTGAATCTCATAGGAAGAGATTACATCTATTTCTATATGGCAAACAGAATGCGAAATACTGTGTACTTCAGAGTAGCATTTTTTGTGTGTTGAGTTTTTTTGTTTCATTGAGGAAACAGTACAATTGTGAAGTCCTTTCATTTCTATGCATTAAAATGCAATGGATAATTTAGAATTACATCTTATTTAGAGATTCTGAAGCTTTAGTGGCTCCAGCAACCAAATACTGTATAGCTAGCTCCAGATGAATTCCAGATTCAGACAATGCTTTGATTTGGGTTGTACTTTTCTTCTTACATGTCCATGAGAAAAAGTTCTCATTCTGATTTAGGGAAGTTACAAGAGAGTTTGCATAAAAAAATAATTTCTGCTAAACACAAATCACTAAACCAAATAATAATGCAAAAAAGGTACTCACGTTTGATTTATCACCAGTATCAGAATCAGCTATTAAAAAAAAACAGAACAAGGAAAGATTAAATTTAGCATAGCAAAATTTCCTCAGCCTGTAAATAAATCTACATTATATCTGTATGTTAGTTTCCTATTTACTCCCACAACCAAATGCAAGGACTAATTGCAAGTGAATAAATCAGAAAACCAGATTATACCCATCACCCACCAAACTACTTTTTATCTGGGTTTAAAGGAGCACAATAACTAATATCAGGTTCTACTCTACCACTAGCTAATGCCATCTACTTCTGACCACAGATGTTAGCAGTGTTCAGACATTGAATCTTACCTACCTTGATCTACTTTTCCCTTCGTGATTCAGTGCAAGGAAGGAAAAAGTACAGCAATGCTAAAAGGATGGGACTACACTACACAAGAGCCACAGTTACGAAGAGAACCATTGCCATTTTCTATCCAAATGTCTTTGAAAAATAGACTGATTAAAAGAAATTAAGACAAAGTATTTATAGGCAAGGGATTTCTTTTGGGTGCCTGAAACCAGAGCATCGCAACAATGTGCAACCCAACAGCTCTTTGTCAACTGTGCAGCAGGGATAGATATTTTCTACGAAAGCGAGAGGTAGAACAGGTGGTGATGAGCTTTCAGCCCAGCCCGTGTCTGAAGACACCTGTGGCTGGAGAGCAGAAGGGCTGGAGCTGCTCCCAGCTCTGCGTTTACCTGACTGCGAGAAAAACTGCGAGCGCCGCCAGTGGTTGCGGACCCTTAGCGGAACCAGGGCCCCGCGGGGCGGCTCTGCGGGCGAGGGCACGGAGACAAAACAGAAACAGCGCGGTGAAAAGGTGAGGACACACTCTCAGACCCGAGCCTCCTTGGCCACGAGAGGGATTTGTCTACAGTTGCCTTGGTCCACGGCAGCTAATTCACTATGGACCTGAAGATCACATGGACTGTGGGTATTTAAATACAACTTTTGCATCATGGCGCCTGAACATACGTGAGAGCTCAAGCACGCTGATGCAAGGGCAGCCAACCTTTTGAGCCTTTGCATGGCGCTTGCATCCATTCCTATTGCAGATACAGGTTTTAATGCATTTTGGGAGCCTTTCAGTGCTCTATTTGCTGTGAACACTAGAGTGCAGCCAAGTGTTTCGGCACCAGTCAGAAAACTGACAAGGCAAGAGACCTACAACCTTTTACTTGCTATTTGGTTTGATTTGCTTAACATAAAAATGATATTGGTCTCAAAGTCTGCTTGGGTAACACCTACCCACTAGAAACATGTGAGAATTCCATTCCTTTTCAGACAATCACAGAGTGGTTTGGGTTGGAACGAACCTTAAAGATCATCTAGTTTCAATTCCCCCTGTCACAGGCTGGGACAGTTTCCACTGGATCAGATTGCTCAAAGCTTCATCCAGACTAGCTCTGAAGGCTTCCAAGGGATGGGGCAGCTACAACTTCTCTGTGCAACTCATCATATAGAATTTCTTCCTAATACCTAATCTAAATCTACCCTCTTTCAGGTTAAAGTTTTTATTCCTTGTCCTATCACTATATGGCTTTGCAAAAAGTCCCTCTTCAGTTTTTTCAAAGTGAATCACCTTCAGTAGTTTTAACCTTGAAAACATTAGGCTAATCAATATATTACCTATATATTAACAATCTAGGAAGTTCCTATGGGGAAAAAAACCTCAGTTGATTTTTCTCTTTTTCTTCCACAATACCTACACATATGCATATTTAAAATAAATACAAAATCAAACTACTAAACATTATCAGTCTGAAGCAAAAATTTGTCATGAAGGCAAGGAAAAAGATTCTGCATTGCAAGAACTTGTGTTGGGCAGTGGTCAAATTCAAGGATGTGGTAAGATATGTGTATTGTTCATCTATAAAGAGGAGCTCCAGAAGAGCAGCTGAGTGCAAAATTTATCTCCATAAAATTTTATTGTGAGATAAAGCCAATTGCTAAGTCATTATCATCTGTGAGCAGCAGTATGTAATACTCATTGACTTAATACAGCCTTTAGTGCTAGGCCAGGTAAATGCAAGACAGAGATCTCTCTCTGCTGTGTCAAATTTCTGCTGTTGTGTTTAAGAGGAATAGCTAGAAAATCCTTTCCATCACAGAAGCCACACTACCAATATCAGTCAATGAAACTAGAAAATTACTGTTTTATCTCCAAAACCCTTCCAAGTCATTAGGCCCCTCTCCCTGAACACCACATGCCCATATTCAGCTGCTGTCTGGCTGAGTTTTCCAAATGCTTTTTGCTCACCTTGTAGACCAGAGTTATGCAGAGTAACTTGGCTGGTTTCAGGTAGTTTCTTTAAAAATGGCAGCACTAGACTCCCCTTTTCTTCCAGGGCTTTTGCTTTAGTCACCTGTTCAGACATTTGGGAGCAGAAAACAGCATTAAAAAAGCAACAGGTTCCATCAAATGTCAGCTTAAACCCTTCCTACTTATTTTCTGAAACAGCATTATCAAAGATGAAGCCTCTATCTCTAGAATGACAACAGGGAGTTGCAGTATTGAAGTCCTGTAAGTAACGGGTAGCTGTTTCCTGTTGACATTCCCACTGCCCTGCACATCAGTCCTCTAACACCATCTGACTAACCAACACCTAACTTACCTGAAAGAGCAGCATGGTGACAGCTGCTTGCTACCTCTGTCACCACAGGCACCTGTTCAGCACTTCAAGAGGACTAAGAGGATAAGCTCCACTGTCTGCACCACCTGGATACTCTGCCCTCCCAACAGGTGGGGGACTGGGGTTTGTAAGTTAAGTTCTCATTTCCAGTCCCATCAGTTAACAGGTTCAAACACTACAAGCAGACACTGTGGAGTTCCTTTCGAGGAGGAACTCTGATGACCACATGATTTGGCAGCTGAAACCATCCTTCAAGGTCATGTTTTGAATGAACTCCTGAAGTGACATTTTATGGAGAAAAATACCAATTTGCACAATAAGCATTTTTGTGTAAGACATTTTTCTTTCTTTTTTCTTTTTTTCCCCACTCCATCTTTTTCTTGCCAGTACATACCTCCTGTGTAGGAGGGACCTCTGCTTCCTTCTGCTGCTCTATTTCAGCTTTCTTCACATCTTTCTTGCTTGAAGCAGTTTCCTCTGAAGGGACAGGACTGGGAAGAAATTCTAGACTTTTCATAACAGGGCTGGAACAAGCTCCAGTTGACTTGAATTGCTTTTGATCTAAACCAAATCCACACATATAAGAGATAATGTTGCAAGGTTAAGATACTTTTTCAAATAAAACATGCCTATTTCCTACAATCCAATTTCTTACTGGATGTACAGTAAGCCCATTTACTGGATGTTTTGAAAAAATAAACTTTTTTCTTCAACACGGGAAAAATTAATCTCTCAGAGAAAACAAGACTGAAAGAATGAAATTCACCTATTAAAATTATGTGCTTACACTTGACTTGGACATCACGGGTCACCCTTCATGGTCAACAAAACCAGAAAGTCCTCTGGAAAGAGTCACACAAACTTTTATTTCAGGCACTCCTCTGGTTGAGATGAGCTGTAACCCACAATTGGCCTACTGAGCTAAGATTTCTTGACTGAAGTTATGTGACGAATCCTACCCTAAGATGTTACAGAGATAAGCAGCTATATGACCTGGTGTCACTGTCAGCACCGGAGGATATTTCAGCTTGCCTATTTTCACGAAACCTACCACTTCCACTGACAATCAGTTAAGCATCAGACAACAAACAAACTCCTAACAGGCAGCCTTGAGCTGGAATAACCTAATTGTCATCTAATTCTTAAAGAAACCCAGCAAGCTGATGCTGGTTTCTGGGAGAAGAGCCTAGAAGCACACAGGTGTACAGCTGTGACAGCTGGACTGCTGAGAGCTGACACTCCACTGGAAGCAGAGCAGTCACCAGCATCTCAGGCACTGAAAAAGCACCCAGACATCTCTCCAACCTCCTCAAGGAGAAACTTCAGATCCTGTCCCCTTTCCAACCACAGCAGCACTGGCAGCTTCTGAATACCTCTTTGACAGGCTGGGAGAGTAAGCTAAGAAAGAGATGCAGCTCACAACTCCACTAAGAATGTGGACACACACAGCAGAGCCAAGAGCTGCTGCTGCTGCCAAGGCAGATGCACCCTCCTCTGGAGCCCTTCTCCCACCATTAGAGGCAGAGGGGCCACAGCATGGAAGTGTTTGGCTTGTTCTGAACAGCAGAGGAGGTTGTTTACAAGAAGTTCACAGTTTGGACCCCACCCATCCCTCCAAAGCAGACATAATGAAAACTCCATGTTACTTTATCATTTTGATTTTTGCAATGCTATGTCAGTTTCCCTTGCTAGACAATATTAAAATTTGCTGTCAGTACTTAAGGTTTAGCATTTCTGGCAGCTGGGGAGCTGAAGCCAAGATGGCTTTGTGATTTGTAGACAGCACCAGCTCATCACTGTTGACTTTTAGAAGAGAATTTGGTCATTTCATTACAAGATTGCACCTTCTACATTACCTGCCAGATGCAATTGAAATTTGTTAAACTATGTACTTTGGCATCTAGGAGCCAAAGTAATTAAAGCAGCTAATGAGCCCTTGCTAACAGCCCATGTGCTTCTAATCTTTGGGGAATGGTACCTCACTGATGTTTGAGGGCAAAGCTCAATTGTTTAAGTCACATTTATCCCCAACAAATAGGAGCATTATTTTTACATACCAAGTGCAGCCAGAGATCTCATTTAAACACCTACTTGACATAGTACTTTTTACTTACCCATACCAAGCTACACTTTAATGGACATATTTTTAAAAATGACCAATAAAAAATACCATGAACTTAGTATAATAGTATACAGCAAATAAAGTGCCTACTCAAAGACAATGTTTCAGAAACACACTTTTGAGGAAAACAGCTTAAAATTGTACCAGCAAATTCCTTTCCTCAGATTAGGAACCATGCATAAAGGCTTTAAGGCAGAAAATTAGAGGTCTGCACAATACTGCCCATTTAAAGCCCCTATGGGGACTGAAGTGCCCCTTCTTACTCTTTCTCCCATTTCTTCATGTCTTGGGGGAAAAAATGTGTCAAATAGGAACTATTACTGACTGGTATCTTCTGCCCTTATTGCTTTCTGGTTACAGCAGGCTGTGGCACTGGCTTTTCAGGTGCACAGATGGCCAAGTGGACAACTCAGGTGTATAACTTCAACCACAGAATGACAGAACAGCCCAGGCTGGAAAGGACCTCAACAGACCATCTAGTCCCAGCTTTTGTGGGAAAGGGAGCCTAGAGGAGATTCTTTAGCACCCTGTCCAGCTGCACCTGAAAAAACACCTGCCTCAGGGGCTCTAACACATCCCTTGGGAGGCTGCTACAGTGAATGACTGTTCTGACAGCATACAGTTGCATTTTGTGTCAAGACTACTGATATTTGTAGCATTTTCTAATGAGCCCTATTGGTGCTGCTGGTGATGCTCCTAGCAGATTCCTGACAAAAGGGGACAGGGGTGAGGGCAGCAGCACACCCACCTGGGGACAGGGGTGAGGGCAGCAGCACACCCACCTGGGGACGGGCAGGGTGGGGTGAGGGCAGCAGCACACCCACCTGGGGACGGGCACTCCGGGCAGGCAGGTGTCACACTGCTGGGGCTGGGCTCGGCTTGCAGGCTGTCAGCTCCATCCAGTTCCACTGGGGAGGCCTGGAGAGAGGAACACAGCATGAAGTGAGTACAGTGGAAATAAAAGCATGTGCCTGTTCCTCAAGGCAGTGCTTACTGCTCCTTTGTAGTGTGTTCGAACCACATCAGTGTGGAGCTCAGCAGGGCGCTGGGGAGAATGTTTCGGAGCAATATGTGCCCGTTCTGGTACTGAATGGCTGTGCTTTAATCTCATTTTCAAATTCCTCATCATCAGCCATTAATGTGGTTGGTTTGGAATAGCTCTACAAGCTTTTAAAACTGTAGGATATCTTGGATTGTGTTAGCTGGAGATAAGCACACATTTCACCCCTAGCTTCCCCTTCCAGAATTACATACAAATGTATGCATTAGTGAACAGATAGCACACACTAGGGTTTGGAAAGTGGCAAAGTAATGAAATACTTCCTTTATTTCACGGTTGTCTAAACAATCTGTTATCTGAAGGGAAAAGCCAGAGTTTGTATTAAAGGTAATGAAATACTTGAAACACTATTAAGAGAGGACTGAAAAAATATGGTGAGACCATATCAAGCCAATAATTCAAACGCCTTTGAAAAGCAAGCTTCCTGACCTGGACAGGGCTGTTGCAGAGTTAAAACTACACTGTCAAAACAAGGGTAACACTTCAGCTGATCTATTCAGC
The DNA here is from genome assembly GCF_027887145.1 of Ammospiza caudacuta. Taxonomy (NCBI): domain Eukaryota; kingdom Metazoa; phylum Chordata; class Aves; order Passeriformes; family Passerellidae; genus Ammospiza; species Ammospiza caudacuta. Next base: position 54,392,543 of record NC_080596.1, read on the forward strand.
AGCTTCCACCATATGTCTGCTTTTCCAGAAGGCAAATAAAGAAAAATCTGCAGCAGAGCTATCGGCCACTGCCGATAGCTTGTGCTTCTAATGCATCCAAGATCTAGAAAATGGCAGATTCAATGGAGGAAAATAACAAATGCAGCCTAATTTTTGAAATAAAAAGTGACATATTTCAGAAATAGCCTATTGTATACTCTCTTTCCTGTCCTCCTCCCACTCCTCCATCTTCTTAAGAGCTGCAAAGGAGGGAATCTGATCAAGTTTCCTCTTTTCTGCAGGCAAGAATCAACCCTCACCTTATGTATGGATCCTGTTTCCTACCCCTGCAGGCCCTCATGAGCCCACGGCCCCTTATCTGAACATGCCCCATGAAAAACAGGCCTGGGCTCTCACAGCTCCATAATTGGAGACATCTGCTGGCAATGCCAACAGGATGTCAACACCTGTGGACACACCACAAAGCTCCAGGGAACTTTACTGCTGGCAAAGCTTGTGAATCCCTGCCTCGTCTCCTCTCTGGAGGGAGACACACTCTCAAGAGGGGCAGGAACAGGTCTAGGAAGATGCCCTACAAGAAAAAGGTGCAGCTGGTGTGGGGCCATGGGCAGGGCCAGTGACCAGGCAAGCCCAGCAGGCAGCCAGCAGTGCTGGGAACAAGAGCAGGGTTCAAGGGCTGTGCTGCAGCTCAAGGGCTGTGCTGCCACCTCTCAGCAGGACAGGCACCAGATCACAGCCACGAGCCCCTAGAGACGGCAGCGCCTGCTGGGGCTGGCTGCCTGCCATCCTCCTCACTGCCACCGCCTTCCAGGGCACCCTCACCCCTGCCACCCCCAGCCTCTGCCCCAGGCAAGACATGGAGACACATCTCCACCTGCCTAAAAGCAGTTCTTAAAACTGGACGAGGCAGAAAGTGAAACAGTCTCCAAAAAGGTAACATGGAAAGTTTCAGGACTTCCTTCCTACCATGTCCACCTGTGAATGCATCTCTACCAAAAGTGAGGAAAGCACAGACCTCTCCCTCCATGTCTCACATACTCCCAGGTCACTGGAAATGAGGCACAGGTTAAAACACAGCCCCAGAGAAATGCTGCAAAGACTGCAAGTGCCATGCCCAGAGGTTTATCTCTTGCCACTTAGTTGCTCATTTCTGTCATTTAACCCACCTCTCTATCCCCCAGTCCTTCTGGATGCCAGCCTGGTGTGTCACTGAGAGTTTTCATTGCAAAAGCCCCAGAAGAATTCTACTGCAACTAAAGCAAATTTCCCCTTCAGCCTCAGTTCTGGCTCCTGATGCAACAGTGGCCAGTGAAGAAGCTACAGGAAATCCTTGCCAACCTTGCTTAAAGCAGAAATAGGTATTTCTTTTCTGCATGAGGACAGGCTAGCCAGATAGGTTGTGCCATATCTGGACTCAGAAGTTTTCAAGATTTGAAAGATCAAACCCTTAGCAACCTGTTCTGGTCTGATCCTGTTCTGAGCAGCAGACTCAGCTAGAGACCTACAACCTGAATTATGTCATTCTACAACCTACAAAACTCTGTTAAACCTAAACAAATGGCTATCATTGAGAGCTCAGGATTTGCCCTAAACAAGGTAGTTTTCACATGGAAAAGCAAGAGGCTCCACACTCACTAGTCCAAACCATAAGCCTCCCAAAGAAATTGTTGTAGATTTCAATTATTAGTATTTAGATTGATAATATTTTTGGTAAAAGAGTGGAATTCACCCTTCACTCTCAAACAGGAACTGTCCAAATTTAAAAATTAAAATAAATAAGTACATTCAACTTAAATTTCTATGTCAGAGGCTTTAAAGCTATAAACTGTCATATTCCCTGAGCCAATACAAAAGTGTTAAACTACCAAAAAAGCAGCTGATGTCAGCTGCTGCTGGAGAAAGAGCACAGCCACAATGGCCTCTCAGAGGGGCTAAAAATTCACTGGTGCTCAGTGAATGCTGCAGTGATGCATGATGCACAGACACAATGCACCTGTGTCACCTCTGGGCCTGGAGTTACCTCAGGAACCCCAACATGGTGCTGGTGCTGTTGTGCAGCTGTCCTGCACAAGCACAATAACTAAACCTGCCCATAACCTATATCCAGGAGGTTGAATCATGTACAGACATAAATGTTATTTATAGAAAAAAGAGCCACTGCTTGCTGCAGGAAAACTGACTTTCCAATGGCATGCTGCAGAAGTTCTGTTCCTGCTCACGAGACATGACTTTTTCTCCTCCCTCTGCTGAGCAATTAAATAGTAGTGACATACAGCTAAAAATATAAAACTGATTAATAACTAATTTATAAAAAAATTAAGTCAACTTCACTTGGGAACTCTCTTATTTCCACTAAATTTAATTCTATTTATAACACCAAATTAATGTAGTATTATCTAGTATTTTATCCGCAGGCATACGATACATTTAAGAAAATTCTTGTGCTGATACAATTGATAAAATCTCTTTTTTACTACAGCCTATCGTGCTTCACATTTCATAAATATTTGTAATCAAATGATGATGTTATCGCTGAACACAAAAAATAGGTGTACAAATATTTCATTACACCTAGGAGGACTGTATTTTGACTAAAGACTCAGTAACCTAGTGAGTGACATTTCTGAGGTGTTTCAGTTCTGTGTGGAGCTCTCATGCCTTGGGATGAAGGACTGATGTAGCCTCTCAGCACCCTTCTGTCATTTGTGTTTGTGGGCAGAGGTCTCTTTCTGCAGGGCAACAGAGCCATTCCAAACACAGGCTCTGCTGAGGGGGAAGGTCACACAACACCACCACAGGCAATGAAGCCGTCAAGAGGAGTAAGGAAAACCTCAGTGCATGGGGGCTCTGATTATCCCTGCCCACACATCAGCCTGGTGTTGAGACTGTCCTGTTAAAACTTCTACATCCTGAAGAAGGCTGACTACTTGGATCTCCTTGGATGGGTGCTTTTATTACCCCATGCAATCTGGATGCCCAGGAGTTAAAGTAAGCTTCCCCATTTATGACTTAGCCTTCATTCATGATGGAAAGTTAAATACTGTGATGGCAGCTGTGGTTATGAGCACATCAGTACAGAGGACAAAGCAACACCTGTGTTCTGCTAAACAAACTATCCACCTAACAAAGACACAAGCACAAACATATAGTGTTACCAACACCTATTAGGCATGAAAATAAATTAGTTCAGTTTGTGAGAGACAGGATTTTAATCACATAAACTAGGGTATCAGTCCAAGGATTTCTTTGATTAAGATTATGCAAGCCAGAAATGGCCATATTGACTACTGCTGTGGCAGAACTTTACACCCTTAATAAAACCCTAAAAATACAATAACCAGAAATACCTAGCACACAAAGTATCACAACTTCTACAATAATACAAACTCCAAAGGAAGTTACAGTAGAACTTTATTAATTCTTCTTGTAAATTAAATTGAAACATAGCTCAGTTAACACTGCTTGCACACAAAATCATGTGAAATATTGTTATTGTATTTTATATGAAAGCATGACAAAACAAGCTGTCTAGAACCAGTGAGAATGCAGAGATATCAGACAGAATCAGGTTAAAACTACAATTGAAATTCTGTAAAACCATTCAGGAATAAAATTGCTTGCAACATCAATAGCCACATGTAGAAATTGTCTGACAAATCACAAAACTTCTGTGATTCGAATTCTACACATATTATGATTTCAAAATTTTTGTACAAAGATTTCCTCATCAAAATTAATGTTGGCAGCTGATGTGAGTGGAAATGATGGCACAACCTTGGGCTGCCACGGCTTAGTTTCTTGCATGCTATGACAGACATAGTACTACAGCCAAAACACTGCTTCAACAGGTTAAGTCATCTGCCAGCTACATAATGCTATATTCAGGCCAGCTATTTACAACAAAAGATCAGGGTAATCAGTAACTGACAGAGAAGCCTTGAAAATGTTGCAAGAAAGTATACAGTATTCCTGATAGTCATTACAGCTATTACTGTTCAATTGGGGTGTAAAATCAGCTTCTTTCACTTCTGACAGACAGTGAAAAGTACATGGTTGTCTGAAGGACAGGAGACAGGCAGGTTATGCTCACAACCAAAAGCTGAGCAGAGTTCCCTTCTAGCTGCTTTGATGCTTTGCTGCTTGCACTTCTCATCCTACACCTTTTTCCCTTCAGGTAGTCCAGCCCTCCATGCAACTTTTCATGTGTGGTTCGAGGCAAAGCTGTCAGTCTGGAACAGACAGGCTTACCCTACGAGTGTATCTCATAATGAATCAAAGAACAAAGACTTGTCTTACCGGATATGTACAAACCAGGATTTCAGCCCGGCTCTCCTGTAGCTTGGCCAACAATCCTCAACCACAAGAAAGCTTATACTTTAATCTCAGTTCAATCAGTGAATTTTTCAACATGAAGGAGAGTGTTACTTGGATATAGAAAACAAATGCATTTTGTGCCAAGCGTGCAGTGAGTACAAATGGACAAGTTTAAGCTAGCTATAGAAAAAATAAAAGAAAGCTGTCTCTCCCCACCACCACCACTTCACCCTGATCTTTTTTAGGTTGTTGCCTATATTTATTTTTTTGGTTGATCAGAGCAAAGTTATAGTTAGAGCTATAGGAAGCCAATAATTTCTATGTGCTTGCATAAAAATTGGTTAAAATAAAGTGATGTTACTTACTTACTGACAAATTGATTCCTCTACACTAAAATCTGCACAAACACCGTTCTAAAACAAAATATTTACTTTGCCAACTTTTGATTCAAAGAGCTAGTGGTCACAACTTCTCAACACTCTTGGTGTGTGCCACTATTCTGTAAAATGGGAAAAAAACACAGCCTAAATGGCTGACAGGTAGGACCAGTATGAGGAGATAATTTTCACATTATTGCTGGTATTGCCACTGATTGATCAGTCTTTGGGCTTGTGCCCCAGTTTTTCCAACTGCATTGAGAGGTATAGGTAGGTAACTACCACCCCTCTTAGCACCACATTGCTCCACAAACACCAGTGGGATATTTTCCTCCTGCTTGTAGGTCAAGTTTATCCTTTTTTAGACTTTAATCATAGGCAAAATTCCATAAGCTACTTTAAGCAAAGATCTCTTGTAAAATCACTTATACACTACCTATACTCTACCTAATACTCTACCTATACTCTAGAGATGTAAGTATATTTTTTGATAATATTTTTCTTTACTGTCCTGCTCACCTGCTGCAGGTTTTTGCATCTCATTTCATAGTAGATTCAGGCAGGATGTACACGTTTCCCAGTCAGTCTCTGGTTGTGAACATTATTCTATACACATATAGATGGGGTCCTTCTCTTCTCAAAAAGACAACTGACACTGAGGGTCTCACTCAGAGGAAATGATCTCTGCACTTCCCTAGCTCCCCAAAAGCCTCAATAGTGTTAGTGTCTTAAGTGGTGCAATGTAAATAAACTTCAGGCCAAAAGCACAGTTGGAGCACAGTTGCATAGCATTTTCCCCTGTTGCAGACAGTGCCTGAGGGCAGCCAGACAGATGCAAACTGGGACTACAGAAAGGACTTCAAAGGGAAGCCTGCCAAGCTGAGAGAAGACAGAACAAGTCCATTTGACAAATGAACTGAAACAGCAGGGGAGCAGCCCTACAAGGGATGGAGGAGGAGGAAGGGGCATGTAAAGAACAGGAACAAAATCAAAAGGGGAGGACAGGAGTGTCATAGGTGAGGTGTATATGAAAATAAATATATATTTGACAAAAGATACTTGAAGTAAAAAATGAATGAATAAAACCCAAAACCAACCCAAATCTACAAACAACTAGAGAGGGAAAAAACAAACCTCTGACTCATCATTTCTCAACAGAACGACTGCCTGTGAATCTTATTCAAAGCCTGGGAAGGACACAGCTAACAAGAACTGAATCAATAAAATATACAAATAAACACTGCGTAAGCAAGTTTAGAAATGGCTTTGAAAATATGCTTAATTTGAAGCAGTTTTCTCAAGGCAAAAGAGCTTCAGTAATTTCTTCCACTCTAAAAGCTCTTCATCTCAGCTGCTTTTCTACGCCTGTTTCTGTCACTTCCTCTTCTGGAATGTCAGAAGGGTTAAGCATCAGAGAAAACCTACAGCCCTGTTTTCTCCTTGTGGGAGGTGACAGTGGAGGCTTTCAGAAGGCTTCTTACTTCTAAGAATGTGTAGCTTGGAAGTCCCATCCCTGGAGCAAACATCAAACCTCTTTTTCCCTTCTGGAATGCTGACAGTGACAGCTAGATGCAGTATCCTACTGATCAAGAGGTCTTGTTTTACAGGGAGTGGAACAAGCCCAGAAGGATCTTATCTTTCCTAATCTGGATTTCCAACCTTCCAGGAGGGGTGATATCCTTCAGAGAGCAGTTTAGCCTTTCTGGGTCTGCAGATGAGGCTGACATGGTTGTGTTGTCCAAAGTCCGAAGTAAAATAAGTACAGGGAGAAGGCTGAGTGAAGTGAGTCCAGTGCAGCTGCCCAGTTCTTGCACATAAGGCCCCAGACCAATCACATCCATACCGAGGGGTCTGTAGCAGTGCTTGTCTGTGTCCCAAGACCCCAGTGGAGAACCCAAACATCAGTACCATGTCCCATCTCTGTAACCTTGCATCTAAGCCCTTTCCATCAACAAACCAAGGCTCTCCTCTATGCTTAATAGCTAAGTTACTGCCCATGCCTTAATCTGAGGCATGGAGACCTGTAAAATTAAAAAGAAGCATTTGGGTAAAGAGAAGTAAACATCCAGAATAAACAGAACCTGAAATCTTATTTTAGGTTGGCAAATTCCCTTCCAGCCACAGGCAGATCTCCTTGTCTTCTCTCTTATCACATTCAGTGCATTCCACCTGTCTTCCTACAGAAGATTCTCCTCAAAGTAGTCTGCTCTCCTTCCTCTGTCCCTGACATGCTTAATACACATACCTTTGCTGAAAGCTGAAGCGCCAGGAGTAATTACAATGATTTGCACTACCCAGTCACATTTCTTATGGAATTGTGAGGCTAGTGATATAAAATTTGTAGTTAGAGCGTGGACACTCTGTTACTAGCATCATTTTGGTGCACCCTCATTCTCTCTTGCAGGCTTCATCATTAAGTGCATTCAAGCTGACAAACCAGGAATTATTCTGTAAATGTCAAGAGTCACAAAGAATCTGAGGAGTCAAACTCTTCTGCCACCTTTGCTGGTATCACCACAAGAGTTAAGAACTGGAAGGAGAAACCAGACACAGAAAAATTTGTATTCAGCTGGCCATATCATCCTCAAAGCTGTAGAAAGGGGAGGATGATAGGACATCAAAAGATACAACCACACTCAAGAACTAACAGTGACTTCTGCTGCTGAGTTTCTTCATAACTCTAACTAGACCTGAAAATCCTTAAAAAGGAGACCTTAATATTTTCACTTCACTACTTTTCAGATTGTCATTGAGCTTCTAATCTCCAGCAAGCTGAGGTTCTTCTCTATTCTCCAAACACTCCCATTACCTGCTCTCCTGTATCAGATGCAATGCTTACCTGGCTTTTCCCTCACAGCCAAACTGATGTGACAACAGCAGCCTCAGTCCTGCTCTCCCTGAAAATCATTCACTTTTGACTCAATACCAGCTCCCTCGACAGAATCACTTCAGTTCCCATGATTGCTGCAGTTTCCATGATTTGGTTGTCCATAGCTAGAGACTGGCATTAGGCAGGGGAGTAAAACACAAACCCTTTCTCATGAATGAGCTATCATGCCCCAGGACAGATCTCTGCCTGCTCCCTGTTATCTATCTGCCCAACGCTTGGATGAAATCTCAGATGAAAGAAAAAATTATCATACTCCAACTCTCACCACATCTCCAATTCTCTTTGTTGTTACACAGGAAAAAAATTGTGAGAACTCCCTCTGCTGTCACTTGCTTGCAGCCCTTTTACATGCTCACTTTGCAATCCTCTCCTTATTTCTTGTTTTGTTTTTACTATCTACTTTTATTACAGTTTTGTGGCATCTAGATGCCTGCTGTGATATGCTGTAGTTTTACTCCTGCCTTTTTCTCTGGGGAAGAGGGGGAGAGAAAGATGAAAAGGTGAAATTAATTTGTTTCTCTGATAAGGCAGTTAAAAAGCATGTTGGCCCCTCTGAGCATTTCAATAGATTATCCCCTTTTCTAATGTTTCTGAGAGAGGAATGAAAACCAAATGTTCAGAACTGCCAGCACATCCACATCCTCTTTTGAAAACTGAAAACTGAGACTAATTATAATGGCTCACACAGTCCAATTATGTTGCTGATCTAATCAGCTTACATTAGGAGAAGCGCTGAATAAACCTGCACAACGGCTGGGACACTGAATCAATTTCTCCCTGCCCAGCACATTTAAAGCATGCTTATCAGCTACATGGCATCTGGAAAATAAAGCCCAAAACAACAACAAAAATGAAAAAGACAAAAAAAAAAAAAAAAAAAACCAAAAAAAAAAACGTCCAAAATCCCCCCACCAGTGGCTGCAAAAAAGCTTTTTTAATTTTACCCTCCTATTTCTCTACCCACATACAAAAGGAAGAAGCTTTTAATTTACAAAGGACTTGGGGTTTTGTTTTTAGTTTTTTTCCTGGTCTGGGCACACCCTTTTGCAATAAGGCAAACAGAGGCACTTGGGTATCATTAGTTAGTGATTAAACACATCATGAGACAGAAAACTGGCACAGAAAGTAAGGCTGGTTTGTTCGTGTTGCTCTTACTGTTGGCTCTTTGTGCACACTCTGAGTGGCAGGCCTCTGTAAACTGAGCTCAACACTTGGGGGGTCCTTCTTCAGCTCTGCTGGGGGCTTGTTCCCTCTGGCTACTCCATCAAATTTCACAGATCTGGTTGGTGAAGGAGTAAATATTACTGTTGTACATTCTTTATCCTTTTCTTCCGTGCCGTTGACATTTTCTCCATTCATGCTGACTTTTCCATCTACCTGCAAAATACAGTTAAATAAATATGCTGAGACAAGTAGCATTCCAAGGAATTTAGAAAATTAGGAAGTTCAACATGATACTACAATCATTAACACAGTCTGTGTTATCAGTGAGGGATGAAGCCAAGCACATATTTCATTCAACAGGCCAAAACAGAAAAAGACCCTGTGACCCTAGAGGGCTCATAAACAAAATACAGGCACAAGGAAATAATTTTTCTGGATTTCCTGGTTTCCCACATTCCATTCTCCCTGTAACATACAGACACCCTTTGTGGGCATCACAGATCAAAGGATGTCTAAAAAAATCAATATTTATGTTAAATTTAGACCAAATCTGCTGGGTTTTACATTGCCTTATGCAAGAGCTAAGCAGGTTCTCCAGGACTAATTATGCTGATGAACTGCTTATGTACCTCAATGACCTCACCACCAGTATTAGCAGTCTGTACTTTTTTGATGCACTGTCGTATGAACTTTGAAGGGACAGGAGCAGCAGAGTTCATCTACTTGTTTCTTTATTATTCATAACAGGGAATCAGGGCACCAGCAAATAAAACTGGCCATTCCACCCTCTCCATAAGGCAATCAAATAGATAGGTGCTTTCCCAAAAAATTACTTTAGGCAACCTCCTTGAAAAGGAGAGTGTGGAAACAGTTTGACTAGCTTTTTGTCAGGGCCAAGCTAGCTCCTTGGTGGCCATATACTCCTGCTAAGGAACCTTTAAGCAAAGAAGAAAGTACAAAATATGATTTGGCTTCTTCCTCTGAATTGATACAACTTCTTGGCACCTTTACACTGGGATTTCTGAATGGAGGTGGCATGTAAAGACTCCCTTCAATTTGAAGGGCTCTTTGTAGAAGCATACAAGAGAAGTCTTGCTACAGAGAACTCACTGCCCTTCACCTTAAGAGGCCCCAGGTGGAGAGAGACCAGGAGAGGACCATGTCTCAGTACCACCACACTGCTCCTGCCTGGCCACAGCACAGATGTTTACAGGCTCGTCAGCAGGCATGAGGAGTAAGGAGGGCTTTGCTACTCTGTGCACAGAGATCCTTCCTTACTTACTGAGTGAACAGCTTGGACACCTCAAGAGTGGCACTCCAACTTAGAATATATCATCAGTAGCAGGCTGAGGGCAAACTCCTTCCACTGGCTTCTTGTACATATGCATCCAGAGGCTTGTTCTTTATCAGCATGATCAGCTAAGAGGCCATCCTTAGCTCTGCCAGATGTGCAGGAAGGTGGAGGCAGTTAGCCCTTGCACAATCAGCTCCACCACCTGTTTCACTCCTTCTGAGTGTTTTTCAGATGAAAATGTTCCCTCCCTTTCTACACTGACATCATCCACTTAACATAGTACGTCTCTTGGGGTTTATTTCCAAACACAAGTGTGAGCAGGAACTGAGCCCCAAGTCTTCTGGGACTGTGTGCTGGATTATCTACTAGAGAGGCAGGTTATGAAAAATCTCAAAAATAAAAAGTCCAGGAAAACACTGGCAGGCTGCACCATCCATTTCAGTGTCTCTGTTTAGACTAAGACATTTCTCTATTTATAATAAGGAGGAAAACCAAACGTTTGGATGAACAGGACAGATGCCCTGGCTGAAGAGTTAAACAAACACACTCCTTTCCTTCTGATCTGGAGGAAGTCAACACATTGTCACTAGAACAAAGACTCATTGACAGGCTGGTGTTTCAAGGGAAAATAATGCTACAACTACACATGCTAGGGAATAATTCCCACTGAGACAAATCACATTTTTTCACATCATGTGAACAAGATTCAAACAGATTTTTTTGTGGTGGCTCATGAGGTGTAGCAGCCTTCATGAGTTAGTTTCTTCCCACATATGTGAATTATATATGCAATAACATTATGGTGATACACACACATATATTGGTCCCCTGATGAAAAAAGTGGCAAGGATCAGAAAAAAACCAAAGATCCATGATTCACTGATATCTAAAAATAAACTCAGGGCATACCAACCAGGGTATAGGAGAAACAGGAATTTTATCAGTTTCTTGTTTGAACTAGGAAACATGGTGGGGGTGTGGTTTCCACAAGAGCTGGGACAGACTGCAGTAAATTATACATCACAGCATACTTTTTTCACTAGCTTCAAAGAGCTGACTTATTTTTTAGAAAGTAAACAGCCTGAATATATATGGTAGCAGTGCTACTGGGATATCAGCAGGGCTTCAGGGACCCTTGAATACCATTTGAAAAGTATGAGCAATGGCAGACAGAAGGGAACCCAAACTCTAGAGAATGGGGGCACCCATGCCAATAGGCTTCACACTGTTCACAACATGTCTACTATGAGACTTGGGTAAGCTTCAGTTTTGGTACAGGCACTGTGAACAGCAGATTATTTTCAAACTTGACTTTTTCTGGTCTGTTCTTTTTAATACATCCCAGTTCTTTGCTTTTTCCATCATTGGTTCAGTATCTTACTCTCATTCTCCACAATCACCCAGTCAAAAGATACACTCCTCAGATTTCATATTCTGGTTTCCTATTCTCCTCCCACAAATCATAGCTGACTTATTCCCAGAAGCCCTGCTTTCATCCAAGTTCTCTTACTTCTTTTACTCTCATAGTCTTTGCATGGTTCTTGAGAGCCACTCTCCCTCTCTCACCATCAATCTCCAGTTACTCTGCTACCCCAGAACCAACCTGCTTCACTGAACCTCCATGCACAACCTAAATCCTCTCTCTATGCCTGTGAGGCAGATTTGCCCAGTCATCCTTGGTGAGAAGCATGTTTAAGACAGAACATATCTTTGGGCAAGCCGGCTCTTGGCTCTGAAGGAGTAGGCACCCACTTGTTTGGGTATGCCAAAAATCAGACCCCTGACACAAAAGTAAGTTCACGTCTTGCTTCAAAACTCAGGGCCTCCACACTCCCTGCATTTTGTTCAAAAACAAAAAACATGACCACATACTGTTTTCTAAAAACTTTCTGATTAAATACCTTGCTTTTTTCTTAAATTCCTCCTTTCCCAAAACAAATTTAGCCAGAGTTAAAATGACCAGTGCAAATATTTCTGTCTGAAGAGGTCAAGATTCTAAGAAGACTGGTAAACACGAAGAAATCACTAAACCAGAAGCAGCACAGAGCATGAAGCTGAATTTTATAATATCAGAATGCTGCCACCATTTTCTATATAATTGCATCGAACATATGTTCAGATGACTCAATCAAGATCTCTTTGCCTCCTGGTTGACTTTGGGGCACGTGATGTATCCTACCTTAAAGTTCTTTAAAACTTCCTGTGTATTTTTGGGTTGTGAATAAGGCTTGGGTGTCAGCATAGGCACAGCCTTGGAGACATTTTTGCTGGGAGATGTGCGTCCTGTTGAACTGCTGGGCTCTACTTCAGTGGTGGGAACAATGGTTGCTTCAATTGTGGCAGTGAATTTTGGAGCAGGAAGTGACTGTTGCCTTAAATATCTCAGAGGATTTGGGTCTTTCAGTGGGGAATTTGGTTCCACTGAATGGCTTCTTTCTAGGATTTTTGGCATCTGCAAACGCTCAAGGACAGCTTCACTGATAGTGAATCTTTCAGTGTACTGCTGGAGGATGCTCTCAGCCTCCTCCTGTGTCTTTGCATTCTTGTATGCCTCATGAAGCTCCCGCTCCCTTCTCTCTCTGCAAGGAAGACAACACAAGAGAAACCATCACATTAACACTGGAAATCACAGCCATTTCCTCTGCTCCATCAGCATCCTCCCCTCTCCCTCACTCAGGCCTGCAGGCATGGCTGCCCACAGTCACCAATCACCTGTGGAGCACACAGCATTTTCAGACATGCCACTACACTCCAGTAAAACAACGTACTTCTCCTCCACGATTTCTCGGTAGGTTTTGATGCTTTTTCTGCGCTCATTCGTTCCCTCTCCAGCCATTAACCTCTCCATTTTCTTTCTCTCAGCTTCCTTTTTAATCAAATCCTGTGAAGCGCTCCTTCGACGACTCTTCCATCGAGCCAGGTCCTGTGAGAGAAGGAAGGCACCTGAATGCAGAGTTGCAAATAGCTAAAAAGTGGCCACAAGTAAAAATGAACCCAGCCAACCGGTTGCAAAACTTGTTCTTGCCTGTGGAATAGGCTCCCATTACCTGCAGGCAACATTGCTTATTTCAATGACAAAAGGAAATCATGCCATAAATGAAGATGTTGCCTGAATTTTCTCCTGATAGCAGGATACAGCAAAGATTTCATAGACTCATTGCTTACTTTGCTTTTGGCAGGAAATTTGGCTAAAAGGACCAGTCAGGACATTCATTTTCGCTTGGACCAACACTAGGGACAAACTCCAGTTCTCCAGGAAAATTAAGTAAAAAAATTATGTTTGGTGAAGAATTTTAATAATCAGACATATGGGAAGCAAAGTTTCATTGGAGGAATGGATGTTGATTCACCATGAGCTACAGCTGCACTGTCTGCCTTGCAGAGCTTATAGTTCCAACTTTGCCCATGCTAAGCTACATGCAAATATGGTTGACCCATGATGTTGGGTTTTTTGGTAGAAAAATCTAGTGCAGCATCCAAATTTAAATTCTTCATCATGGCCACCCTGCATTACTCTGGATCCAGATGTGAGCAAGAGAGATTAGGGAGTGATGTGGCTCATACCTGGCTGGTGTGAGAGATGACAGTGTAAAAAGCCTATGGTTTGTATCCAGCTACATACAGAGATCCTTGTTGAAGTAACAATTGCTGTCTTTTTGGAATCTGCCTGCCTGAAATTGTGCAGAAGATTGACTGAATCTGGTTCTCTGCCTTTTCTGAAAAACTAGCCTGACACTAAACCAGAGAGTCACATGGTACCTGTTATGGCCCCTGAGATGTCTTGCATCCTTTATGAATTCACAAATCCTGGAGGATACACAAGTAAGGTCTTTTTCACAGTACAAGTATTACAGTAAAGAAGTTTTCTAAACTGTAAAATTTCTTTGCAGCCAACTAGCAAATGAACAAAATTTTACATGTAAAAAGTAACTATTGCAGAAGTTCTGCAAAGAAAAATAACTTAGGAAACTGGAAGGGAACATTTGTCATTAACTTTTCCACATCAAGAGATTGGCATACAGATTATATTTCAGGCACTCTAACAACTTTTCATTTTAATAAAACCCGGATATTCATAACACACACTCAATTCAAAGGCTATTTCATTAATTTCATGGTTTCCCAAATATTTTAATTGCATTTTTATTGGTAAACAGCAGAAGGTACTGCAAGCATAACTTATTTTATGAAAATCAGGAAAAAACATTATCACTTTTAATTTAGCTTAAAACCACAATTTATTGATGTTACACTAAAGAGAATGTTCATTAAAGTATTTCCTCACATGATCTACATATATCAGACTATAATCCCCTTCATGAAACATAGGCCCATAATTTTCTTCAGTTACTAATTATTCTCATTGAAGTACCAAAGCATTTCTCTATTCAGCTACTTCCACTGTGTTCTATTGTTTGGAAATTAGTTTTTTGTTAGCAAATTTTCTAACATAAACCGTCCTTCTCTTTTCATAATTAAAAAACAGACATGTTTATTGTTTTCGGTTCTGATGCTTTAGAATAACAATAATTTAAAAACCCCTTGAAATCGTTAATTGTTGGCAAATTCATAGCATGGGCATCTAAAATATCAGAGCATGACCCATGTCTCTATAAAGCCCTCAGAAAGCCAATGACATTCTAATAATGGCATTTTCAGTACCTCTTCAAAACTTTCAGTTCATGGTAGAAGGTGCTGAGGGCCTGGAAAATGTAAGAACTTTAGCTCAGAGGATTTTCAAGCTTCAGAGTTCTCAAACTTCTTGAATGCCTTTGGATTTATTCTTATCTCTGCTGGGAAATTACAGCTTCCCATACATAAAGACCTTTCAGCTGAAGTCCTTCATTGTTCTACTACAAAAAGTCACTTCTTAGCTGTATATACAACTTGTTTTTAACTTTTCCTTAAATTTTCTACCAAAGACCTCTCTAAGGTGTTTCACAGAAGCTTTCCTTGTAATGAAAAACTACCATACTTGAAGATATGTGTTTTATAGTGTTTGGGGTGTTTTTTTCTTAATTAAAAAAAATATCCCAAATTCCTTGTTTAAAATCAGTCTTTAGGAACGAACAGAATTGAAACTAAAACTCCTTATACTAACTTACCTGCAGGTAATTTTTTTCTATTCCTGCTAATTTGCTGCAGACATTGCCAAATGCTTGGACAGCTTAACAAAACACATCAAGGAAAGAGGGTTTGGAAAGGCCTTAAAAGCCAAGCAGGGTGTACCTAACGTGAAATGGTATTTGTTTGCTTGGACAAGATGGAAAACATTAACATTTTCTGTATCTATGCAAATTTATTAAAGAAAAGGCTGACCTATTAATTCCCTGTCCTACTTAGTCTTGTATTTGTCACTTTGGCCATTGACTAATTAGAAAATTAGAAGTTGTTAGTTGTTAGAAGTTAGAAGTTGTTCTTCCATTTTTTTTACCCAATCACAGTTTCTCTACGTTTTCTTTAAAAAGTAAAATACCTGGTGAACAGGCAGAGGGACCGGAAGATCTTGTATTCTTTGATTTACAACAAATTATGAACTTCTATGGTTTTAGCAAAAATCCACTGAGAAAAAAAAACCCCTCTCCTTATTATTTTAAGCACTTGACAGCAAGTGCAGATTTAGCAGGTTGTCCTGTTTTTGCCTGGCTGGCCTCAGTGCCTGGCCAGCATTGCAGACAATGTTGTGTACTCACATCTTGCCATCTGGTCTCATCCTCTTTCAGCTGGTTGTGTATATTCTGCAGCTTCTCATGGCGAGCTTTGCTATGAGGCTGAGACACAGCTTCTTCTTCACATCTCATGTCAAACATACTCATACTCCTAAACAAGGGAAAGATAACAACAGGCCCAGTCTTACTGAGAGGCTTATATTCCTTCAGCTTGTAAGAGCTGAAGCCACATGAGGGTGCTACAGCAGAGTCAGTCACCTGCTCTGTTACAAAGCTCCCAAAAGCAGCAGCCCCCAAGTCGGGCTTGTTAGCATCCCTATGGCTCCCACACAGCACTTCAGGCATTACACTCCTCAACTTCCCATTTTGTTAGTCAACCACAACTTTATATCTCACTAAGAAGCACTACTAATTTCACACTTCCATCAATAGCTCTTAATAAAATCATTCTATAATTCAGAACATTTTACTTTCTGAAGATTTGTGCCCAATGGGTTTTCAAGATCACTTTGATTTAACACCACAGACAGAATTTTCCATTTCAGGGTAAAAGAAGGCTTGGGAAGTGCATCAGGGACAGCATGGCCAGCTAAATGCTATTGCTACAAGCTCAGAGAAGTACACTCAGTTCAAATTGCATGGTACTTTTTCCCTTCCCCTTTCCTCCCCTCTCTGCCTTGAAGAAATCCAATGCTACCAGCACCAACTTATTAATAATCAGCTAACCTAACAAGGAAAAGATGACGTCCAGGACAAGAAAAATAGTTTTTTTCTATTTATGTCTCAGACCTTTGGAGAGTTAAAGGGAAAAAAAGGTTATGCATCTCTTTATATAAAGATTTTCACACAAAGATAACATGCTTACCACTCTACCTCCACTACCTATTATTAGTAAAACATGACCTCAGTTGTGCCATTCAAAGCAAAAAAAACATAAAAGAAAGCCATGCAGTTCCACATGAAGTGATTTCACAGCAGTCCTCAAATGATCACCTGCAGCTTTACGTGAGCCAATGAGCCAACTAGCAGGAGAAGCACCCAATGAAGAAAAAATTGTGGGCAACTGTGTCCACAGTATTCAAAGTGAATACTCACGGAAAGCTGTGCATATATTTATGAGCCAACATTTGTATTCAGGCAAGCAAAGACGGGAATGCCACTCTCAAGAAAACATTTGAAAGGTCCGGACAGTGTATGGAAAAGGACGTGCACAGATTCCTTCCTGCTAAGTAGGGATTTACTCAGAAATGAAGGACAGAAAACATCCTATTGCCTTTAAGTATGAACACTGAAGTTAACATATTACTGTGCTTCACCCCTTAAAGAGAGTGCTGAGGGTTACACTAATTTGGGTTTTTCTGCTGGTAGTTTAACAGTTGCATTGTTCAGGATCAGATTGGAACACTCCTAAATAACAAAACCTAAAGAGGCGGCAAGTGTTGCTGTTTTATAAAACTTAAACATCAGCCATATTTGGCAGACTGGTGAGGTAGGTTGGGAGATGCATAACTCACAATAAAGTCACTCTCATAGGGTTTATTCCAGTTTAAGAGCTTTTGAAACTCACACTAAGCAAGCCTTTACTGCTCACTATTTGATATCTTGTGCCTACTGGGTCAAACTGGTTGTGTAGCTCTTCCCTTGTACTCTTTCCTAATTTTAAACTATTTTTCATTCCCATGCAGTAGGAGAAAAGGTAAGACCTGAAATGGTGATTACTGGTCCGAGCAGAGCATGAGTACGCACTCTCTACCATTTGGGATGGAGGAATCTTGCCTTTCTAGAAGGAATACCTGGATTTCCTAATGTAAGTCTAATGTCTGTTCCCTGAAATCATGCAGGTCTCACAGGGTGCACAAAGACAGCGACAGGTTTTATAACTATTAACAACGCAGTAAAAAAGTTTCTTTGCAAAAGGCTTTAGCCTTGGCCAGGAGTCAAACTGTACACTACAGCCCCACATTAACCTCCTACTTCAGCAGTCATCTGCTGCTGGGCCTTCATTGTCAGGGATAAGCAACTGGGTGGGTTCAAACTTCAGCTCTGCAGCAACATCTTATTCCACAACAGTATCTTCCCAAGACAGCAGTCTGAAGAAGTCCCACCCCAAAGCACTGTGCTCCACTCTGACCAACATGTAGTATTCACTAAGGAGAAAAACTTCCTTTCCTGAGTAAATGGACAAGGCCAACTCAAAGGTCTACATCAACTTCTCTGACAAGTTCATCCTTAGAGAATAATCAAAGAGGCCAAAACTCTGATCTTCTAGCCAAAGACACTTTTCACTATGAGTCCCACATAATTTCATCCTATTTCTGTCTTGTACAATCTATAAATAGCTCCAGACAATCACTAACACCTCCATGAACAGAACTAGATTTACTGCTCCCTTCAACCACATGTTGGGCCAGCAGGCACACAGTACACAAGTAGACAGGGACTATGTAACTGGACCAAATTCAAGTTCATTAATTTCTGCCATTAGCACAGGTCCAGAGATTGTATACAAACTCTGTCCTGAAGCAAGAGGCCTTCCTGCTGACCAGTGTACCAGACCTGCTGTTCTAACAATGATCTGGGAAAAAGCACTGTGCAGACCAACAGTGTATTTGGGATGCTGGGATTTTCAAGCTACACTGCTTTATTATCACAAAATATGGTTGTTGCTGTCAGTGATACCATGCAGCAATTTATTTTTTTAACAGGTCTAAATAAATTTTGAATTAAAAAAAAATCTGAAGGACTTCAATGTTTAGATTCATTAATTTTAAAGTGAGAGATAAGGTAAAAAACCTTCTTATGAGAATATGTTAACAATCCTTATGTAAAGCATTTATTATGTGGCTGCATTACCATTTTATAGTCATACTAAGACTTAAGAAACTCCAACAACACATAAAAAGGGACAGACTGGCTCAAAATCAGACTAGTAAAAAAATACTCAAAAATCTCAGTTCACTATGGGCCTAAACTCACATTGGACTATCAGAAACTCACATTGGACTATCAGGGTACCACCAGAATTCTCCCTCTTCGAGAGATGGGAATGGGCCTGGTCAGCAGCAACACACCAAGTATTGCCTTTTCTGGACCCTGAGACAGATCAGGGCTGATGACAATATCTAGTTTTTCTCTAACTAGCAAAGGGAACTTTGCCAGTCTAATAAAAGAGTCCTTAGTGTTGCTGCTGGAATAAAGAGCATCTAGTCTAAGACTGAATTCAAGTTAAGAGTTTTTAACGGGGACTTGACAAACATTTTAAAAGTATTTTAAATGTCAGTTCAATTTATTTTTCCTACTTGACAGCCAAGTTTTATTAGAGTCTTCATAAATACTTTGTCTTCAGAAGGGAAAACACAGTCTGACTTGTTATAAAAACTTAAAAGACAGTATAGGAAAATAGTTGCTCTGTAAACTGTAGCACATCTGGAAAGGATGACAATGAGGTTTGAATATTAATTGTTTTGCCTTCTAAAACAAAATAAGAATCAGTATAGAATAAGCAGTATGATTTATTGATCATTGCTACTCTCACATTATACCACCAAGACCATTGCAACGCCTCTTTGAAGGCATCTCCATGTACCTTCTCTCATGATTGCATTTAATACAGGCATACAGAGATGAAAAAATCAATCATAAAGCAGGCTTTCTGAAAAAGATGGAGTGTCCCCATTGTTAAGTATAACACTTCTATGTTATATTGCTCTTTTTATCTCACCCCTTCGTTTGACTGGACAGATTCCTGCTGCTTGAAAATGATCATGCTTACTCTGTAGTCAGAGAACAGAGGCTTTGCTTAGCATAAAGGTATTAAAGAACTTGTAAAGAACACTCAGTTTAACAGTTGCATTGTTCAGGATTGGACTGGAACATTCCTAAATAACAAAACCTAAAGAGATGGCAAGTGTTATAAACTTAATCATTAGAGGAAAGGGTGAAAAATTGCATATGAGTCTCTGTGTATGCTCATTATAAAACCCCCACAACTCTCCATACTGTTTATATTTTGGGATTTAATCTGGGACACAGACAAGGTCATGTGCATTTCTGTGAACAGAAGGACATTGATATTATTGTGTGTGTAGTTTCCAACTATTCCTCTTCTGAACAGCTAATACTTCCAAAGAGCTTTCCAAATGACATTGCATCCTATTCCATACTAAAGTTTGTATGCATACATGAACAATTAAATTTTTGAGTGTAATAAATATCAGTTCTACTCCTTCTATGAAAAGTGATGCATCAAGGTGAAGGGCTTAAAAACTGAAATTTAGTACATTATTAAATTAAACATAACTTGGAAGGGATTGAATATAAAATTTTATAAAGAGAATAAAGGCTCAGCTAAAGATGTATCTTCCTGGTAATTATTCTGAAGATTACAATGATATTATTTTGCTTTGGGCTTTCTTATTTCTTCCTGTTCTTCCTGGCACTTCATTTTTTCTTCAACACCCAGATTCAACCCAGGTCTCTTTACCTGTGGCTGATTAGAGGCAATGGAAATTCAGAAGAAATCCAAGACAAAATAAAAGAATAAAAGCGGAAAAAATACTTTAAGCAACAGCTGGACATTAGTATTATGCTTAGTTTTTAAGGACTTTTATATAGAAATTATTTTTTAACTGCAATGTAAGCCATATTGCGTTCCATTTTTCAGTGCTGTCTGAAAAATTTATTTGCCAAAACACTGCAAAATAATAATGATGCATCAACTGCATTTTAAATTAGTAGAAAAGATGGGAAAGCATGCAGTGTAAGTTGTTGAAAACAGAATCTTGTGAACACACGACAACTTACTCTGCGTCATCAGACACAGCAGTTCTGGGGCCGAATCTACAAGACCAAATATAAAATTAGATTGTGGATAAATACATTAAGTAGCAATTGCAACTGGACCCATATAATTTGTACAACTGTCACTTCTACTAGTAAAGCTGACCAAAATAGAACCATACTGTTCAGGGATTATGTATTCATCAAACAAGACTTACCTGATCATCCTGAGGTCAAACTACATGAGAACACCACCCATCCCTCCTTAAACACATACTTATGCCCCACATTACAAAAACCTGCTGAAGTATACCTAAAATGTGTATAGAAAATGGTTCTTAAAAATAGACAATGTCTTAGCATTTACATTGTGCCATACATGCAATGAATGGAGACAAAACTTAACAGTTACATTCCACAGCAGTGCTTAGTACCACTATAACTGAAGCATGAAAGAGACAAAGACTGTAGTCAGAAAGTGAGTCACAGGATTTCCTTTTTCCTTTTGTAGGTCTTGCTTTTGTGTTTGGGGATTTCTTTGGTGGTTTTGTTTGCTTGTTTGAATTTTAGTTGTTTTTGTTAATCTTATATTTTGGTAGTTTGTTTTGTTGTTATTTTTGTTTGGGCGGGGTTTTTTTTGTTTTTTTCTTTTTTTTTTTTTTTTTTGGTTGGTTGGCTGGTTGGTTGGCTTGGAGTTTTTATTGTTTTGCTTGTTTTTTGGTTGGTTTTGGTTTTCTTTCCTCAGGGTGGGGAGTATAGCTGAAAAAAGTTACCAGTAATACACAAACCAGCAGCATTCAGTACAATTGTAGTCTTCTTTAGAGCTATGCAAACCATATATATATATATATATATATATATATGTATGTATGTAATTTATCATAAAAGAGCATCATGTGCAAAAGTCAATACTACAACATTAATCATGGGAGAAATAGAATAAGCATCTCTCAATAAGCAGAGTACATTTTAGCATCTCTTCTATGTAAACTTTTCTTGCAATTCAACATATATACAGTAATCAAACATTCCTTTCACTTAGCTTTCAATTAAATATTTTTAAAAAATCAAAATAAAATGCATTACACAACTATAATTCTTGTTTCTAAAATGTGTATTGCTGACACACAGTGTTGTATTCTGGACTGAAAACACACAAGGCAATGCACAATCTGAACTCTGAAGTGTGCACACAGGGTTCTGCAAGCTGCGTGATTCACACCAGAAAGCTCACGTTTGCAGATGCTCATCCTTGGATGAAAGTGTTTCCATTTTGTTTTCCTCAGGAACCTCCTGAAGCTTAGATTTTTGACCAAGGTGGACTTCACTGTTGCCATCTTCAGCCACTTGGGCAGTACTAATAATGTCATCTTCTCCTGTAGGTGGGAGTCTGTCCTCCTGCCCTTGCTGCTGTTCTTGTGGTGGTTCTATTGCAGGTTTTCCAGAGCTATTAGTGTAGACTTGTGGACATTTCTCAGGCCTGAGTGAGCCAAAGGCAGCAGTATAAAGGGATGTATTAAGCAATATTTCAAAAATCACACATACATAACGAGAAGCATAAATTAACAAAAAAACACCCCCTACAAACCCAAATAGCTGACACAGGACAAGCTAAGTGAGGCAGGAGCAAAACCCATAATTTTAGGAGTCAAATGCTTGTACCATTTTTTAAAGTCAGAAAATAAACTGTCCAGAACACCACTGAAAATTAAAGTATTAAGTCTTTTCAACACCAAGCCACTGTTGAATCTTACGGTAGATGACAGGTTTGTTTTCTCCTGGCTGAGATGAAAACCAGTATTTCATCCATGTCTGTACATGCATATCCTTCTCAAGTACTCTGAAGAGGCTGATGAGTAAGAATCTTTCCACTCTTGCTTGCATGTGGCTCAACCACCCAATGATAACTCTGTTATCATTCATTCATCACAAGCTTCAACACTCACACAACCTCAAACATCTGAACAAAGGTGCTTAGAAAGACATTGAGCATTATCAGGAAGAATCTCAGGTTCTAAAGCTTTCCTCTTAGGAAGTCACTGACACTAGTTAAGCCATAAACAATCATCTAACCTACTACATCCAGCATCTCCATTTCTAGCTGGAAACATTTGTAATGATTACCTCATATTTAGCCAGAAACCTCTACAAATGTAATGCAAGTGTAATTGCTACACAGATCTGTTTCCACATGTTGTTAGAATTTTGCATCTGGTAGAGCTCTGGTCTGAGACTCCACATGAGTTTTCTAAAAGGGCCAGAAACCTTCAACTGCCTTCTACTGAGCAGGAAGAATTAGCACAGAACTGAGGACAAGCATGAAAATAACCACTACTGGGCCACCAGCAAAACATCTTGATAAAGAGATCTTGACAAACAGCCCACAGGTCTAGCTTACAGAGACAGAGAAAAACACAACTTTCTTACCTCGTGATTTTCTTCTCAAGTTCTGTAGCTGTGCCCTGCTTATTGTGCTGTTTTGAAAATGGCATGGGAAGGAACTGCTTAGTACTGGGCCCAGGCTGTTTAAGAAAAGCTCCAGTTCTTCTGGCTAACATGTCATCTCTTTGAGGGTCTGGAAATTTCGTTTTGTTTTCTGTTCCATCACTCTGCAGCTGAGGGATTTCAAGCTGTTGTTGGCTCTCTTCTTGTGTGACAGTACTGCTCAGAGAGACAAGTGACACTGTTCCATGAAAATGCTCACTTGTACAGCAAGTGGCTGCTCAGGCAATGTGAGGTACTGTTACTCAAAACAAAACTGAGAACGATGGACAGCTAGAGAACAAGGCATCTTTAGCCACAGCACAAGGAGTAAGAGGAAACGATGCTGAACCCCACAGTTATGTAGGTGATTTGTTAGAAGTTGGGAATTGCATACAAATCTATGGAATCACTTATTCACTTGGGAGCTGGCATAAAAATCCAGACAAAGCACTATGGTTTGCAACAGAAATTCCCCCCCCCAAAACATGAAAGACTATTTTCATGCTGAACAGCAATTAACAACTGAAGTACTTAAATATTATTAAAGAAAACAGGCTGTTTTATATTCATAGGATACATTCTTGTAAGTAATTTTACAAAACAAAAGACATGCCATGATGATTGAGTAAAACACATCTTTAAAGCCCATGTGAAGAATGGGACAACACTGCTGACTGATCCAAGATAACACCACACACAAACCAGGCTCAGAGCGATCTGCTGCTGTTCTCTGACCTTTCTCCTTCCTGCAGAGTCTTCAAATCCTTTTCACAAGCTACAGCCTCCTCTTGCTGCTGCAGATAAGGAACTACTGACAGGGGAGGACAATTTATGGGAATGGAGCTTGTGGTACGCCTTGAAAAAGTTCCCATCCTTCTAACCAACATATCATCTCTCTCAATATCTGGTAAATTCCTGTCACATTCTTCCTTGGCAATTTCTTGCCGTTTGCTCAAACTCCATGGGGTTTGTTCCTCAGAGATGACATCAGAAACTGGTACAGGAGACGGAGTTCTCCTGCAAGAGTCATGTGTACCTGACTTGACTCCTCCCTCACTAGTGATGAGAATGAGAGGAAGGGTGAGACAGACAAAATGTTCTCAGGTCAAATGAAAGGTAAGAAAAGGAGTAATCTAACTCAGTTTGCAAATGTTTTATAAACACACAAACTTAGCTGAATGAATTGCTTGCTAAAAGCATTCATTAAAAGTTCTTGCTGCAGCCACAGACTAAGTGATCAAAGAAATGCCAAAGAAATATAAGACCTGTTAATATGTTAACAACCCAGACAGTTCTTTTCCAGATAAATGCCAGAAACAGAGAGCAGCAGTACACCATCTTCAAAAAGAAAGTAAATCCATTAGGTTTGAAAAAAACCTTTTTTGAAGATCAGTAAGGCCAGCAAACTGAATGACAAATTCCTAATGTGCTGAAAGCAAGCAGAGCAAAGCTGCTGCAATTGAAGCAGCAGAAAAAACCATGAATGATAGCTCAGACTCTGAGTTACCAGTGACTTCACTGCCCATCAGAAATTATGAGCAAGCGTTCGCAAGACCTGTGTACAGCATTTTGCACCATTCTAAATGTGTTAAGATACTCTGAAGACATCAGATGTCTTCTGAATGAGGCCGTGCACATAAACAGCTCTTGGGTTTATGCTGCAGTTCATCCCATGCAGATCAGCATCTGGTGAGAACAGGTCTCATTTACAGCTCAGTAGCACTTCCTAAACTACACCAAATACCTGGACTCATTTTCTGGCTCAGATACTCCACTGCTGTATTCAGCCAGCCCAAGACTGACAGCAGTGTTTGAAGAAGAGCTTTCAACACCAGAGAGAGTTTCCACACCATCTTTCTTGCTTTCCTCTTCTGTTCCACTCTTGGATGAAGCTCTGCCAATTACAAGCTTGTCCCATTTCTGTTGATCAATCTCAGTTACTGGCCCAAAATGCACAAACTTCTGCTTGGGGCCACCAGCCTTTTTGTTTGCTCTGGTTTTGCGGACAGCAAAATCATCATGGGCTACTGCTTTCACTGTGGTATCAGCTGGTGGCAGAGGGTTGCTGGAACATCTGAAGTCTTCTTCACTGGTCATAATGAGGAATAAAAGAATGCCCCCAACATGAGACCCTCAGAATAAAACAAATGTTCCTAAGGTTTTGAAGGGGTTTTATTTTAAAATTCAAGGACACAGGTATAAACAGCTGTGGCATACTGAGTCCCAAATGACATATGAAATGCAGATACTGCAGACCTGTGGGGAAAACTTGGGGAGTACATCCATGGAAGCACTTCCTAAGGGCAAGGAATGTAGCATACAGCCTGTTCCAAATTCAGTTCTTCACCCTAACAAAGCCACAGTTTCCTTATCTGCTCACGGACACCCAGACCCCACACTATATGTGACTGCACGGCACTAGAACACACTTTGGCACAAGGGAGCGACAGTGGCACTAGGGGGAGCACTAGCAAGGGCAATTCACTTACCATAAACAAAGCAGGCTGAATCCTGATTTTAATAAATCACCTCAAAAGTAACAGAGAGATTACTAGTATCTTCAGGATGAAAGATTGATTATGTTTTGATTTATTTGAGCTAAAATTATGTACAATAACCACACTGTTAGAAGAATGCCAGAACAGACAGCCATCTTTGATTGCAAAATGCCATGCACCTAAACAGGAAGGCTAGGGGTTGTTATCCTTCCCTACTGGAGTCACAAATCACCTGCCTAGGTTATAGACCATCTCCACAGGGAAACAGCTTAGAATAGCTGCTTTGTAGCTCCCTTTGTAGGGGTTTTGTTAACAACAAGAGCCTACAAACACCATATAGTGAGGCTCCTGAAAGCCCTGCTGCAATGAGAAACAGTGGTGGTGTATTTGCACAGCACTGGAGCACAATGTTGTGCTGATGTATCAGCTCAGGTCTCAAAATAGCACAGAGACATTAACGTGAAGATGCTGATCCTCAGGTAATAGTCCCAAGGTATAAAACACCCCAAGACCTGAAGACAGCTTGGTAAGGAGCAATGTAGCTGCTAGTGATTAATGGTACCAGTTGGAAATTTGTACTGTTCAACTTCAAGCAGCTTCAAAGCAAATTCAGCCAGTGAGAGACGGACCTTCCTGATATTGAGTATCTACAAGGAAAGTGACTGTGAAACTGCTATAGTGCTCTAAATGATGGACACACTTTCTTTTCATGACAGATAGCATATCTGTACAGATTTTTGGACTCCTCCTGAAAATGGAAATAGGGAAGGACTGGTTGTCAACAAGGCATTCTTCAAGTTTAAAGTCACAAGCACACACTGCAGGTTGTGGCAAACTAAACATGCTTCCCAGCCTGCCAATCCTGCCCACAAGCAGAAACCATACCTGGGCTCCCCTGTCAGTCTCAATCTTTTCCAGGTCTCCAGATCTGCTTTTGTTATAGAGGCATTGGCAAAAAGCACATCATCTTGTAGCTGAGGAAGGAGGCTTTGAGATTGCATCAATTTCCATTTTGCCAAATCATCTCTCTCATTATCAAGCTCTTTCACCTGCTGTTCCTCCTCTGACTCAGTCTTCTCATTTTGTAGGAGTGGGTTCTCTTTGCTTGTAACTGTTTGCCTGACTGATGTCACGTGCACCCGTCTTCTTCTAATTTAATGCACGTTCCAGTTCAGCAAGGAAATATATTTTGAGGAAGCAATTATAAATCAATGCCAAAAGAAGAGATTCAGAGCTCAAGAAGATAAAAGTGAATTTATAATATTAGTTTCACATTAATTTTATGAAATAAACATAGAATGAATCATTTGAAGTTCAAACCTCTCAGCTATGCTACCCCACTCATGCACAACTGAGACAACTTCTTCACATGAACTTCTATTCCCAGCTCAAGTAAGAAAAATCTTTGTTATTACTGAATTAAGCATTTCTGCAATAAGCTTTCTCTTAAATAGTTACAAATATCTTATTTGAATATTATTCACACAGCAAATTCAGGTTTTGCTCTCAAACATACTACTCAATTTCTTTGATCTTAAGAGTCATGTCAATAGCATTGGACAATTAAAATTTGGTTAGGTGCTCCTCAGATGTCCTGTCAAACTAATCATTAGAAAATGTTAATATAATCAAATTACCAGCAACTGAATGACACATTTGACATTTGAAAATTGAAAAGAGCTCTTAAATATTAGACGAAGTTTTCAGAACACATCAGTTATTACAGTCAGGGTTCCCTGTAATTTTTATATAATGGTTTTACCTAGAATCACATCTGTTTGCCCAAATAAAATGGTTTCCTGAAAAAGATCTCTACCCAGCAAATATTTGTGTTCAGCAACTTCTTAAAGGTCTGTATCACTGAGGTGAAGAAAGAAGAGATTTTCTAGGCTGAAGCCTTGCAACCCCTGATCCATTTCCCAAACCAATGCTGCATAACACACATTAGAACCAGGTGCAACATAATTCAGTGCAGTGTAGCAGGCATATATATTCAGTGCCTTCACTAAAGGCTCATCTGGTCCGTGTTTCATGCAGGGTATTAATAGAGCATGAGATGAAAGAAATGCATCAAAAAACATGCACTGAAAGTGATCTGAAAAAGTGCTGAGATGCAAAACATATTTTCTAAGTTTATTCTCCACTACTCACGCTCATGACCTATCTCATGAGCTTAGATAACAAAATCTTATTTACACTCCCAACCAATTAACACTTCTCCTTGTACTGTAACAAAAATTGTTTGGTTCACTTTACGATAAGCTTTAGCATTTACTTTAACCTGTAGGGTATTTTTTGTAGCCAAGACAGCTTTAGGCCTATACAGCAATACAGCATGGTGAAATTAAGCACTATAATTGAAAGAATAAGACCATGAATGCACACCTTGCATGTTCCTTTTTTTCCATCTGCAACGGCTTTTTAACATCTTCTGGTTTACCTTTCTCTTTACTTGTATAGGGTCCAATTAAAAAGGAGTTAAATGGAACTATGTGCTTGGGTTGATTCATTCTGGCTCTCCGGGTGGCAAAGTCATCCTTTTCTAAATCAGGAACTCTGCTGGCTGCTTCATCTTCTGAACCAGAATCCTTTCCTTGATAATGTGTTATGAAGGGGTTGTCCTTGCGAAGGATGATGTCTGGGGTGCTTCCACTGTCTTCACATATTGGCTTTTTACTGATACAGAGCAAAAGTAAATAAAGCTCTTGATGCACCAGAGGAGGAGAGGGCAGTGCAGCATCATGTCCAGGTCAAAAAAACAGCACAGGTAATCAAATATGCTCCAAGCTGCTGTTAGATTGGACAAAGCCTAGCTAGAAATAAAACTTATCATATAAAGTAGAAAATCCACAAAGACTGTACATAAAAAAAGTCAGCATGTTGGACCTTATTTTAGCTATAGCTGGAAGAACCAGTAAGAACAAATTTTAGCATACAAGATGCAGTGAATGTATTACCATAACTGGCAGTATTAAACTTCTTGAGCACTTCAAACAAAGGAAGAAATGTGATGCAAATATCAGATCCCTGGCACATGCAGTTGAGTCTTAAAATATCAGATATTTTGCATTTTTCTTAATAGGTCCATTAAAAAAAACAAAACCAAAAACCCATCTGAGTAATCATGGAGGCTGACTACCCTAGTATTCTTAATTGCTTTCTTCTCACATGCACCTTGATTGATTTTCTTCCTAATTAACATTTCCTTTCCCACAGAATAAGCCCTCTATGCCTCTGTGCCAGCTGACATACAGTAGCTGCAATGATAGCACACCAGTGATATTGGCATGCCAGAAAATATTGCCACCTGCCTTCATCAGAAATACAACTGCTATCAACACAGCCTTGCTGTTACTGAAGATTATGACAGTAAAGACACTTGACAGCTGGTACCCATAAAGATTAAGCTTATTTTAACTTGTAAGGGTCAGTACTCTTAGGCAAACTGAAAAGACAGATGGCAGGAGCTAGGCAACTCTCACATTTAAAAATATGATTGTTCATATTGATATTTTAGGAAGTTGGGCAGCAAGAACTGTTCCATGCAGTACTTTTGTAGGCATTTGCTCTGTCATGTAGCACACCTTGCTATACAAAGTAAAAAAGAGGGGATCACAAAGGATTAAACAGACTGGCATTAAGAAAGCAAATCTAAATAGCTCAGGGATTGCTCTGAGTCTCTCTACTATCTTAAATGTAAAGATTGCTTTTTAAAAGCATTTAAAACATTTTAAAACCCTGCAAGCCCACTACATGTACCACTTATTTTACATACTCAGCTGCCCTTTGAAAGTACTGCTCCACAAAGTTGCTGGAGAAAATTATGGGGAAGCCATAAACCATCTCTGGCAGAGCAGCCTGGCTCAGGCTCAGAGGACACACTAAACTGTCTGCCTTTGCCTTCTTATGCTGCAAAACACAGGATCCCCTGTTAGTGATGTGGAGAGTATGGTCTCAAATTAGCTAAAGGCAAAATTTTCCTTAGATCTCTCTGAAGGATCAAAATTTCACTTAGGGCAACAGAACAACACTGGCCAGTAGCATTCCAAATGGGAACTGCTGTCCCTTTTCCTCATGAATATTTGTGCTCACAACAGCTTCAGAAACAGCTGCCTCACCAAGCAATTACTGAATAAGAACTGCTGGATTTCTCAGTCTCATGTCCACCAACAGTAGCAAAGCTTGAGAGCATCAAATGTAGCATTTCTGAGAGTAGTGTTTCTGGCAACAAAGAAATACTGAGCTATAGTACTCAAAAGTGCAACTATGAGTCATTGCAATACAAAACTTATGGCTTTCAGTATGTAACGAGACTTCAGTAATCACTTTCTAGGTTGGTATTTTCCATTCATTTACTATTTTTTTCATGGAATCAAAGACTAGCTGTGACATTTTGGGGTCTCGTGAAACAGTTTATGATGGTCTCAAAAGTATTTTTTAAAGGTCAGTTTACCATGGTATAGATAACAAATACTAAATAGTACATTTAGCTGCAAATTGCTCTTGTACACCCAGCCCCAGCTGTTGCAGAAACAGTAAATGGGTAAATGCTGGTACAGTAGGTGTTTCCAAACTTGCAGGCATTTGCACACCTGAAGCAAGGTCTCATACAGGCTTGTGGATCCTTATATTGCATTTCAGAACAATGGAAGGATTTTGGATCCCTATGCTCTGTCAAGGTAAGAGTCCATGTTACTCTTCAACAAACATATCATAAAAGCTTGCTCACATTTCTCTCTTAAATTCTCCTCTCCAACATATTTTTAAACACACAATTATTTTCTTTTCAGGGTATCTCCATAAATGTGATCCCTACCTTTCATATACAATACAGTAATCAAGAGACAGATGTGCAGGCAATAAGTAAGCAAGGAAGATCACATATCAATAAAACAACATGCAACAGAGACAATTCACTCTTTTGGGAAGGGGAATTACTTTTTGGCATGCATTTGTATAGTATCTAATTCAGCTAACTAAAGGAGCTCTTTCCTAGAACATGCTACAGCAATGGAGACAGGCACTTAGACTTCAAGCAAAAAATAATTTGCATACAAGTTCAAATCTTTCCTGTTCAGGACTCAGAAAAGTCCCCTACTGAGTTTAAGCTTTAGGAACAATTAGATGCCTTGTAGAACTCAAAAGTCACAGTAGGTGTCCTCCAGAGGTCATTAAGTTGAGAGGAAACAGCCTGCAAACAACTCAAAGGAACTAAAATAAAACTGACAACCTCAGGTGAAAAAACAAAAGAGAGGCCGGTATCAGAGAAAGATGAGGGAGTAAGAAGGGTGAAAGAAAAAAAATCAGAATACAGAAACAAGAGAGTCTGAGAATTGCTGAATGCCATTAGTGCATGGAAAATTGAACTTGATGCCAAGAAGAGAGATAAAATAGAGATATTCAGAGAAGAATAATAAGACATTAAGAAATATGGTTAAATGTACCCTAAAGTGTCACTACTAAATTCTTCCTTTCTTCTCATCCACTATTCTTCCACTTTCGCATACAAAGATTTTCCTTACGGACTTCTGTCCTCTGTGCCTTTTCTGCTGTTTCTTCCTACAATCCCCAGAAGCAAGCTCTTACTTTGCTACAGTGATGCTTGGGTTACAATGCTCTGCTCTTTGACCCTTAGCTGGAAGAGAAAACTGTCATCTCCTCCTCCTCCTTCCAGATGCCAAATTCCACAAGTCGTTTCCACTGAGAGCAAGGAAGAAAATTACTTGTTATTTCTCCTCCCTTCTCCATAAGGGCTGTAAGGACAACAGATTGTCTAAGGAGAGAACCACACATTTGTTCACACATCCTTCTCCTTTGTGGACATCAAAACAGATCAAGCAGAGTTGGAAAAGGGTCTCTCAACATTGTGAGCATCCTCCAAATGCAAACAGAGCTATTTGTTATGCACTGCACTGCTAAACACA
Source organism: Ammospiza caudacuta (assembly GCF_027887145.1). Lineage (NCBI taxonomy): Eukaryota > Metazoa > Chordata > Aves > Passeriformes > Passerellidae > Ammospiza > Ammospiza caudacuta. The sequence continues at coordinate 54,423,936 of NC_080596.1, forward strand.
AGCAATGACTGCATTTTACTACATATTACCACATTACTACCATTAATACTACAGCCTTGGACTCGGAATAGATTAAGCTAATGCCCCTCTGGTTTATGGATTCCCAATAGACTAGCACACTGAGTGAGAATGAAGAACTCATTTATGCCAGACAGCCCCTCATTATTGGTGCTGGGCTCTATCAAAAGTAATACCCCACAGCCAGACACAAACACTGATTCAGTACAGCTCAACAACAGTGAAGTAGACCTGAGAAGGGGACATGTGACAGCACATATTCTGTGACTATTTCATCTGCATATGGCACATCTGTATGTGGCTGCACACCAGTTTCACTGCACCTATGAATAAACTGCACCACAAGCAAGTTGCATTTCTTCCTAATACATTTCAAAGCCCAGACTGTAGACCAGCAACTGATAAACTGCTCACTGGTAGGATTTCACCCCACAATCCAAACCAAAATGTTTTGAACAGGAGGACATTTGGATGCTTACCCTTTAGCCAAGCCATTTTGATTGTTTATAAGTGCCTTATCTTCTGACATGTTAGCTAAAACTCTACTTTGCAGGTCATCCCCATGAATAGAAGAGATTGAGATGATGGAAAGGCATGGGCTGTGAACCTAGCCATCATTCAGCTCTCAAGTTAAAGAATAGGAAATATCCAAACTGAACAACATCAAAAAAAAAATAACATAGGTAATAAGTGAATAACTACATATATTATATACTAAAGTCAGGCAAATTATGTCTGCTGAACGTATTTAAACTGGTACATGTGTTAATAAGCACAGTGCTTTTATAGTTCCTGCCATTAAAAATAAATGCATCATTTACTAACACAGCTAAAAATATCAGCCACCTAAAAAGTGTGGTTCAGTAAACAAAACCATCCCACCAGCAACAAGCAAGGTAAATTTCTGAAACTTTTACCTAAACTTGGCATTTAATATAGATTTCTATATATTTGTATTAAATACAAGAAAGCATTAAGTGGAAGGTGACAAGTAGTCTGTAGTAGTTCTCCTGGAGCCTGTCTACATTATGTTGTAAGACATAATGTAATTATGTTGAGCAATTTCTCAATATAAATGCAGTTAGCATCATACAACTCTGCAATCCACACTGCCACATCACAAGCTTTTTCAAACCAAGACCTTCACTAGCAATTGTGAGTGCTTAGTAGACTGGATTTTTGTTAGGAGAAGCAAAATCACAGTGGATCAAGGAAGCCCACACTTCAGGCAATCCTACAGTAGTGAAGCGTGCAGGATTTCCCACACTGCTGGGCTAACCTGCTGTAGCGCTGGGCTGCTGACATGACCTTAATGCCAGCTTGTTCCAGTCTTCTTAACTTTCTGATCTCTTCCACATCTTTCCCCTTGGGTGCTGATGTTTCCTTTGCACTACATGAAGGAGACTGGTCTGCGGAGTTTTCTTCACTTTGATTCACACCTAATTGAATTTTAAGGGAGCTTGCTTCAGGAGCCATGGAGCCCACTTTCTCCTTTTCACACAGTCCTGATGTTTCATTCAGTTCTTCTATGGTTTCAGGGTGGGGTTTGCTATTAATTATACAAGGTAGTTTAATGTAGGCTGTGCTTAAAACATACACACTTACAAGCACATTTTGCTGAAGTCAAGATGCCAAAGGATGAATTCTGATGAATAATCAGGGAAGATAATTATGCTCTTTAAAGGAAGTTGTTTCTGAGCAACATGCAGTGTCACAGCTATATAAACCATACTGGTGTATTAAATACAACATACAAATACATTTATTTTACAAAAAAAACACAGCAAAAAATGATATATTTTGATTAAACATATAAAACATTACTTTTAATTGTCATTTGTCAGTAATTGTCTTGAGAACTGAAACAAATTGTCCAGAACAACTTTTTCCAGCCTTGGGTTTGAGCCAAACATCCACATTACTTGCATTAACGAGTATCTTGTCAAACAGAATCTATACATTGCATGGTAAATAATGACATCACAACAATGATTTTCCACTTCTTGCTTTTCTAAACCACTTGCTAAACACTACTTATTAGTACCACACCAGCAAGAGATTTATTACAGCATCATACACCTTGTGGAAGGAATGGAAACTGGGCAAGTGTTAGAGCACCATCCATCAGTGAGAAGAGAAGGATGTGGACAGGCCAGCCTTACCTGAAGGGTCTGTCTCCCAGCGGGGACGTCGCCGTGCTCCAGCTCTTTCGGTACTCCTCCCGTTCAGCTTTCTTCTTCCGAAGCGGAGCAGGTACATAGAAAGTCTGATTACTCTTGTTTGGGAGGTACTGGTTAAAAGGCACAGCTGATTTAGGTTCACCATGTGAGGTCCGCCTCGCCAACATATCATCTTTTTTCACATCTGGCATCTTTCTGTGTGGCAGGTCAGTTTCTGAGTCACTTCCTCTCCCTAGTGAGGAAAGAGAAAAAATTTCCTTTTTATTTTCACTTTCATCCAGTTGTTTGGGTTATTTTTAAACCATAAATCAGAGAAGACACCACCAAAAAATTATATTTAGCCACTGTTACTTGCATTTGTATTTTAAAATCAGTCACTGAGGGTAGTAGCCACAACATCTGCACAGACAGTGAACTTTTTTCTATAATTCCCTGAAAAATTCATCTTCAACCACAGGCCACATTAAAAAACCTGAGGTTAAAACTAAGCCAGACTTGTCAATCAGGTAGGGCAGAAGTTAGCCTACAGCCCAGATGACTTCTAGTTGTACCTGAGAGCATGTCTGATCTGATTCACAGTCTTGAACCTAGACTAATAAGTGCCTAACTCAAGCAAAAGCAAAAAAAAAAAAAAAGATTCCATGTTGTATAGCTACAGAATGGCAGGAATATGTGGATGTTCCTACACACACATTAACACAGCAATTTGAACACAGACAGCATCAGCTTCAGTCAAGACCTGAGAGTAGCAGCTGCTGCTGTGAACCAGAAGGCTCAATGGTCTCTCTCCAGTCTCACTGGTTGCCTAGTCAATCAGTCTAGTAGCACACTGCAGAACAGACAGAGACTTGATACCCAGATGGAAAGGTGCAAGGGCAGAGGGAAGTGATCTCAGGATTTAGAGGTTAGATCAGTACAGTGAAGAAATAAACTGGCAGAGAAAAAAATTGAGAGTTTGAGAGAATAAGATACAAGGTTAGCAGAGCTGGGTGACCACTTGATATTGTTCAAATGAACTAAACTTCCTGATATTTACAACACATTTAGAACACTGAAACTTAGGCAAGTTTCTGACTTGAAATTCGCAAATTGTAGGAGAGATGCCCTAAAGAGCATTAGCAGTGTGGAACTTCCCATTTTGGAAGCTTAGATTCCCTGCATCGTCATAGCCTTTTAAAATAATTCGCAAAGAAGTTATGTAAATAGTTTTCTCCCAGCAGTATAACCCTGATTTGAAGAGTGAAATGGAATGTGTTCAGCTATTTGTCCCATCAGCATTTGCATGTTCTCCAAGCTCTGGAGAGTTGGATGTCTCTGGTTCTTGCCCCCTTTGCAGCACTTGCAACTGCAATTAGCTGCTTCCCCTTTTAGGGTGAAGAGAAGCCACTCAGGTTGTGTCCTCTTGTTAATTCAAAACATTAGTAATTAATAGCTAATTCACTGTGCTACATACTGAACAAGTGAAAACAATGAAGTCACAAAAATCACAAGTAGTTTGTGTATAATTCAAAGTGGGGGAAGAAAAAAGAGGTCTAAATATGCTAGGAATGTTATTTGCAAAGAGCTTTTGCGGTAGATTGAGTTTTTCATTATTTTCTTGGAGAGAGACAAAGAAGAGTAAAAAGGAACAGTAGGAAAAGATGGCAATGGAAATGAATGTTAGACATCACAATACATTTTTTGTCAGTAATCTTTCACTTGAACAATTTTTATTAAGAACTTTGACAACTAACACCACAATTGGTACCCTGAATCTATGTCTAAACAAAAAAGTGGAGATACCATCACAGAATCATGGGTGTCTGAGGACAGTTGGGGTTGGAAGGGCTATAGTGTCATTAGACAAAGCAGGGCACAGAGTAAGTAAAAGATAAGAAAAAGATCCCTTACTGCTATTTGCTATTCTGATTGCTTTTGACTTTGCTCTGGTGTCTATTTTTGTAACACATCAAAACCAGTCTTGAACTGGCAGACAGGATGAAATAGATAACCACAGTAGCAGAGGAATTAGAACACATTCCTCTTGTTACTGATGTGCCTACCAGCATCCCCAAGCTAAGTACTTCAAAGAAAAACAGCTTCTTTAATTATTCATATCTTACTCATGAAATTATTTTCAGCTCAAATTTGCAAAAAGAGTACTTGAAGCCAAAGTACCAAATGGAAGATGCAGCTGTGCTCTACATTTAAAACCTAAAGTTTGTTGTTTTGCTTTTTCAAGTAGATGCAGCAGCAGTTTCCACAACTAGTAACAAGCAATTATACACTATAGACATGCAAAGATCCTTCTTAAAAGGATCCAGACACAACTGCTGGCCAAGCAGAGCATTTTATTAACTGGCAACTCTAAAGGCAGCTCAGTCTGTGATTCTACTGTGTTTTAAATAACTGTTCTACTCTACCACTGGTCTTGTTTTTTTGCTAAGGGACAAGCTCTCCATGGGACACCAGAGCAGTTCCTCAACAATGAAACTAATCACAGATGGCATTTGTGAAGGTAGTATTACATACTGCTTCTACCTAAACTAATCACCTTAGCATCATTTAAGTCATGTCTATTCAGGCTTTTATTTCTTCTAAGAGTGGAAGAAATAGTAGTTCTAGTTCACAACAATATTATGTGGTTTATAAAGCTGCTATTTGAATGGAGAAAGAAGTAATGAAAGCAAAATGTTTTCCTCCATCCAACTTTGCATATAGAATAAGAGAATTGTTTAGGTTGGAAAAGACCTCTAAGATCATCGAGTCCAATATACTGTTTCTATCAAAAACTACTAACAGCTGAGTAAAACACTGGCCTGCTGGGACCACAGGAAGAGGTTCAACATAAAGGAGGTCAGCCAAGTTACACCTCACCTGCAACTGCTGTAGGAGACAGCTGTGAAATTATGGCAGTAGTAAGCAGGGAAAATAGGACAAACTAGAAAGTGTTGGCTGGACAAGTCGTACATGTGGACACAGCATCCACACGCACCCTGGTTAAAGACTAATTTTTCAGAACAAGCTTTGTGGGCTTTCATCTTGTTATTGTTTGTTACAGACTCAGGATTGTGACAAGATAGAATGTCTTAGCAAACAATCTGTGGCAAACAATCACAAAACCTTTCTAACATCTGATAATCTGACAGAAGTTAACAGGAATCATCTACAGGACATATCTAACTGGCTGTCCAGCAGCTCCAAGAGCACAGACACTGGACATCCCTTGAGCACCCAGGGTCTAATTTTTGATTAGGACATGTGAGGTGTTCCTATTTGCCAACATCATGCTTGTCTCATTTGAGAAGGCAGAAAAGCCTTTTATATATTTTTATATATATATATTATATATATTTTATAACATGGAGTCTGTGCTCTGCTCAGTGTCTGAGGGGCCATGAGGCTGTTTCAGGGAATGAGCCCCAGTAGCTAGTTCTGGATGGTCAACCAGTAACAGCCTAAAGACCACAGGCTACTCAGAGCAGCAGAGCCGATCTTAGCTCTGATTTTCCCAGGGCTCTTTCATAATTCTACTGTGATACCAGCTCTCCCTGCCAGCTTTCCAGTTCTAAGGAGTTCCCCATCACCTCAGGAAATCTTTCATGTGTCCGGTTATGATTAGCACCAGTTTCTTTCAAACTGCCAAAAGTAGTATGAACATCTGGTTCCTACCAAAAAAATCTTCCTGCCTTTCCTTTTTAATTAAGAAAAAAAAAAAAAACAAACGTTACTAAGGAGAAGTGATTCAAGTGTGCAACGTAACTTCATCTGATGAAGTCCGACTTATTCATCTGTTTATCAGGAATGCAGCTGCACAGAAAGAGCCTCAATCATTCATCCTTTTGTCCTATACCAAAATGCTACTCATGACAGGTTACCTAAATGTGTGCTCCACACCTATTATAGCAAATCCTTCTTCATCCAGCATGCTGTGTTTACAAGCCTCTGCAAACCTCTTGGAATCAGAAAAGAAAGGCAGAGAAGTAGTAGCCATTCTGTATGCCCAGAGCTGTCTGTCCTCTCACAAATGTGTACAAAGCTCTGATGCTGGGACGTATTAATTTACCGAATTTTCTAAATGCCATAAAAAGATATATGATATTTGATAAAGTGCTGTACATCAGCATTCAAAACTCTGCCAAGTATCAGACATTCTCAAGATATTTGTCATTTATCTGCCCTACATTTACTTAAGCAAACATTCACTACAATTCACTGTACCCTGTTTGTGTAATTTTATGTCTTGCTTCAGCCTAGTTTGTAAGTTAAAATGAGTCTGCATAACATTCTCTTACACCAAAACCCAGAAAAACACACTCTTCCCTTCATAAAACCACACTGCAATGATGTAACTCATTTCCCAGTGCTGCACTGCCTTGAGACAAACTTCAGGTAAGCTGTTGGCAAAGTCATCTACACCTCAGGGAGCACAGATCAGCATTCACAGAGAAGTTCTCCCAGCAGATTTGCCCAATTCAGAGGCTGTGAGCAGCTTCTGAATGGCACATTTATTCCAGAAACGCTACTTCTATGTCACAGTGTTGTGCCTGTGCTGCACTGTGACTGGTACTCACCATCACTACTCCCTCTGAGCACTACATCTGGAGATGGTGTCTGCTGCGAGCGGGAGCCAAAGGAGTCCAGGCTGTCGAAGGAATCATCTCTGCCGTGGCGAGGCGGGGAGAGGGAATCGCTGCGCTCCGAGTCCCAGCAGTCTATGTAGCCGCTGTCACGAATGCTGCGCTTGGGGCTCTCAATATCCTCTGTTTCCTACGTGGAAATACAGCAGGAACCTCCTCAGAAAGAAGGCACTGACATACTCGTGAGATGCGTTACACACCAAAAAACAAAGCATCTTCCCAAATACTAAAAATCTCCTCCCCAAAAAAGGGTTTCCTTGGTTTTTGCCCCTTCTTCCCTTCAAAACAAAGTGCAAGCTTACTTTTATGCTGTTTAAGAGGAAACTACTCTCATTAGATTAGTACAATGAACTGAGAAAAAGTTCCAATAGACCAGTTAATAAACTGATCAAAAGTGAAAGTAACCTGAAACTTGACTTGTCGTCCACAGTCCATAGCACAGCCAAAGGCACTACAATTTCAACATCGTGCCTGCATCAGGTTTAAGTTTGCTGCTTTCCAAAAGATTGCCCCCCCCCCCTCCTTGCCCATCTATTGTATTTGGCCAGAACCCCAGCAGACAGCATTTGTTGTTGCTGCTTCAGCTCGGCAAAATAATAAAGCAGTGTGCCCCAGCCTCCGTCTACCTTGAAGAGAAATTCCTGTTATGAAAGAGGGATGTCTTTCTCAAGCAATCAGCAATGAAAAATATGCAAAACGCTTTTCCTGATGCCTCAGAAGAATTCAGTTGTGCTCTTTACTCTTTGCCAGCTCCTGGCTCTGGGGGATATGAAAGCACTTGTAGCTGACCCACATGTTCAGAGCAGGGAGAACAATGGTTGTCTTTGACAGCCCTGTGATTATAAATTCTTTCCAGTGCAAGCAGCACATACTAAAACACTGAAACTCCAGCAGAGGGAAAGGTCAATAGAAGCCATCCTCACTCTTGCATTATAATAAATTCCTTGTTTTACAGAGTGTCTTAATATTAATTACAATCACACAGACTGAGAAAAAACAAAAATAACTAAGTTTGTTCAGAGATAAATCTGTTTTTTTCTCCCCCGACAGTAAGTAAAGTCAGAGATGTGGGTGCCATTATCAGACTGACATTTTGTGACCCAAAGAGGCTGGAATGTGTTTTTTTTTTTTATTCCCAGAAGCATTTGAATATTAATTCCTAATTAAGAAGCACCCCCTGCTTACCACTAGCTGAAGCACAATGGCTATATTGAGCAGAGCTCCCACTGTCCCTGACTGCTAAGGTTTACCCATCACTAGTATTGCCAATGAGAAGATCAATTAGGAATATCACAGTATGCTATGGTGGGCTGCCTCCACAAAAAAGCAGGTTTGCCAGACAAGTGATGGAGGGTGGAGAGCACTGCAGTAATTCAGCAACACTCCCCTGACGAACAAGAGGGAGGCTTGAAGCAAAATTGAGACATCAGACCAAACGCCCTGCAAACTTTTCAGGAAGGCCTAATTAATGCCATTCACTACTAATCTGCCGAAATACCACATTAAGGCCAGCAGCAAAGGTCACCTAAGGCCAAGCTAAACTGTGGTAATGCCATTAAGTAACCTCACAGTAAATAGAAGTAAAAATCTATTCTAAAAACAGATAAAATGCATCTAAAAAAGTTGTAAGGCATCCTATATAACTTCCTTTCCCAATTCTGCTTAGTGAACTAAAATGCTGGTAGAAACAATAGACAACAAAAATGTGTCTCCCTGAAATCTGCATGAATTACACACAGCCAAAAACAAATCTACAAATCCTATCAAAATCCCGTTTGTGACACGATCCAAAAATCTTTTAAAAAATCCAAATTCCTTAAATCCTCTCATCCCTTCATACCAATCAACTATTCTCAATCTTTAGGCACACTTCCATTTTCCTAAATTACTGTATTTGAATGACATAGAACTGTTCAGCAGCCACAGGGACTTAAAATGGGCAAAAAGCCCCATCCCGCATTCACTATCTTCGAGTTTGAAATCAGTCCAATTGTGAACTAATGAGTTCTGCAGAACTTACTTTCAATGGCCTGTTTATGTTAATTTTGCATGCTGCTCACTGGGAATTAGGAGGCAGGCACCAGGACAGGATCCTAGACTTCTGTAAACATGTTCTTTACAGCTTTCCCCTTGGCAAAGACACTCTCACAACACAATGCCGTCACACAGACGAGTCCTCGTCCTGCCTTGAGCAAACGTCATCTCCCAAATGCTATCAGTGGGAATGTGCTTATCTGTGGGACTGATAACACCACGGCATGACACACCACAGTGCATTAGTCTTTCATCTTATCTAATTAAAAACACAGTATGCCACAGAGCAGCAGTCAAAGTGTGATTGCCAAATACAAGATGCATTTGTCCAGGAAGTTCCACCCACTGAATATAATCAAAAAGCCATTGATGTTTTGTCATTGGGAATTTCTAGTTTTAAAGTAAAGAAGAAGAATGAGTACTCAAATAGTTAATGAAATTAAAAACAGAATAGCATGAATAAAATTAGAAATTAATATCCCCTTCAGCATGAGAAGTAGAAAAAGTTGAGTCCACAACAACATACACCAGAGCTGTCTTTTGATTTGCTTATTAAAAAAGGAGGGCAGAGAGGATTTACAACAGAAAAACTAAACCACACTGAATTTATAGTCGATTTAGTTATTAGACTCTGTGGAAAAAACGCCAGTAGAGAATATGATAAAGTGCCTTTTCATCACTTGAGCTTAGCTATAAAGAACATCAGAGTGTTGCACAGCATGATTAACATGTTATACTTTACAATCAAATCCTCTTCAAAAGCAGCAACATACAAACCCACAATTGCCACTGGGAAATACTGCAGGGATGCAAGAGTAGGGACATGGTAAAAAGTCACCAGCAGCTGTCACAGCAGCATCACCCTAAATAAGACTTTTCAGGACTGCAAAATACTCTGTTTATGTATTAAAGGCATATATAGCTTTCATAGCTTATGAGACCTCTACTCTGCTTCCAGCTCCACCATTTGCAACAAATCAAGTACCAGCCTCTTGCTTATGTCCTAATTTGCAGCACTCTGCAATGCCCAGCCAGGCACTTCACCACCACCAGCTCCCTGGAGAATGCTTCCTTTTGCCCCTGGCCTATTTCATGCCATAAAAGGGTTCAAGATAGGACCTCCAAAATGCTCTGGTGAGGACTTTCATGGGTAAATATCACCTGGAAAAAGCAGAGCCTTGTGGTGTGAGATTAAACCTTAAAAAAAAAACATGATACCATGCAGCACTAACATTGTGGCTACCTGCACTTTGGCAATTTTTCTGTGCTAGCTCCCTTTTTTGGGTTTCTTTCACCTTTCAGACCCTTTGGAGTGCAAACTGCTACCTCCCCACATCTTCTACTTGTAAAAAACTCAACTACTAACCTCATCTTTTATTGCTCAGGCTCAGTCATATCACTCATGAGTCCCAAAGTCCCAAGTGATAAACACAGGTCATTAAAATGAAAACTTAAATAAACGTCTCCAGAGAAGCAGGATGTTCTCTTTTTCTCTCCATTTTCACCTACTTGTTCTGAAGAAGTGGGCTCACAAACAGGAATTGTACCCATCTAGTTAAGGTTCTCTGGTCACACCAGGGTGTAGGAGCTGCTATCAGTCAGACAAGCATTTCTTCCTCTCCAGTGCTGCTGGCCCTGTCAGATCCCAGAAAGAAGACCTGCAGCTGGCACAGTTGCAGCAGCACAGAGCTGAAGGAAAATTTAAGTCCAGAGAGTCTCCCATGGTCCCCAAATCCTACTGCCTGTGATGACATGGCCATTACCTGAGGTGGGGAGGGAAAAGCAGGCACAAGGCTCTTTGTGGATGCAGAATGTGTTTGTACAGCCTTTGCACAGCACTATGTCCAACACACCTGGTGCCAGTACATGGTGCTGCCAATCTTCTTCCACACCTGCTCCTTGCCCCTTCTATCCCAAAGAAAGGCAGGTTTGGTTATCAGTGCTAACCATCAGCATTAACCATGAGCTTAAGTGTCTGATATCAAGGTTCAGGGCATGCTAGAATGCTCAACCAAAAATCCTCAAGCCACCCCGCAGCAATCACAACTTTTCTCTTCCAACAGAGAACAGTTCATCATAAACCACCAAATATGATTTCAACCAGAATTTAGAGCTTGGCAAAAACAGATTTATCCTAAGTATGCCTTTGGTGAAAGATGATCACCTTCTCCTCCACTTCAGCTTTATTTAGATCCTTTGGTTTGATGTTTTATGTTGCAACAAAAACCCAAAAATGCTGCCCATGAGACTGAATGTTTTAAAGAAGAAAAAAACCTACGTTTTTGTGAGTCCTACCATGTTACTTTTGAATCTCAGCTCTTCTAGCTGAAACTTCTGCTTGATTTCTGTTGGATTTTCATTTATGAAAATTTTCATTGTCATAAATGAAAATCAAACCAAAACACATGGAAATGAAGATGAAAGAGCAACATGACAATTCTAAAGCCCTATTTGATATCACTTGCTGCATCGCTGACGCCACCACAAAGCTGTCTGCCAAAGTGGTTTTCAGTTTGGTAGAATCAGAAACATTTTTGATGTAAGTAGAGGTTTACTAAGGAATTTGCACTCCAGCCCCCCTTCTCCCATATTTAGAAAGAAACAGGTTTTTTATAAGAGTAATAAATTTGAAGTAAATTTCCATTCCCAAAACATATCAAAAAGATACCTTTCTCATTTGTGCCAGGAAGCCTTCAAACTCCTTCAGGTTCAGGGTTGATCCGTTATATGATGTGCAGCTGTTTGCTGCTTTCCCTAGCCAATATATGGTGACTAATACCTGCAGAAGTTAATAAGAATTAATTTCAGCCATCTACACGGTCCTGTAGCTAAATTTACTTCCCTGCAGCATCCCTCATTTATTCTAAACTGCACAGCAGCACAAGATTTTTTTATAAATCAGAACTGAAAGGGAAGTGTCTGTCAAAGGTTAAACACAAATACATGAGGCAACTATGAAAGTTTAAACAGTCTTAAAAATATGTAACTTAACATATTATCTCCCTGTCATTTTTAATAAAAATAATAAAAGTGTTATATCTGACTGGAAAAATAAACAGAAAAGATGGATCTGAGTAGAAAAACTAGACAAAGACTTGAAACTTCTAGAAGGCACACATAAATACATTTGTTTTTAAATTCAATACAGAAACTCCCTAAAGACTGCTAATATTAGTAGTCATTAACGCAAACTATTCAGACCAAGGTAATAAACAAAGTAGCTAGAATGTCTGCCTGCCTAAAAGCATCTCGAATATGTGTCTATTTCAAGGACAGAAAAGGGAGTCCCATTTTTAATCACCTTAATGTAAGTAACCAGATGACACAGGAACAATTATTTCCAGGGTTCTGCTAGTTTAAGAATTTCTTAGCCCAAGATTAATCAAAAGCCATGAGCGTCTTGTCATTTCTATCAGACTACAGCATTAAAGTCAATGATTTCACTCAAGTTCTGACTTTGTATCTCTCCATAACTCAAAAATTCCTTGAAAACTGGTGAGGGAAAAGGACCAAGAATTACTCTTGCAAGTAGCAAAGATTTCTGACCTGACTGACACTGCTGGTGTTGCACTTGTTTTAGAAAATGAGAAATTAAGATGTTTAGGATGGTCAAATCCAATACATACAAAAATGCTGACGTTTATACCATTCAAGGAAAAACCTTTTCTGCACCACATATGTCTCCACTTAGAGCAATGTCTTTAATCTAACCTGTGCAGCAGCTATTTGAACTGGAAACTGCTCATCAAAGGCATTTAAATTCAGTGTTTTGCACTAGTTAAAAATGACAAACCATCACCCTAGAACTTAGGGCATTTTCTCATTTAATGTTCATTATTTCAGCATATTCCATGCAAAGTATTTAACTGCAGAACAAACAGAAAATATTTTGATGTGGAAAAGAGATGCAGCCAATAATAAATAATAGTTGTCATTAACTGTATCAAAAAAAGATTCATAAACTGAAATACAGCATTTTATGTTTTGATGGAACAGGGCCATATACTTCCTGCTATATAGTGAACTAAAGGAAACAAGACTAGCAGAAATCCCAGAGTGGGGGTCTATTCCACTGGGAGCAGACATCTCTTGGACTCCTCTTCCCTAAAACATGCATCCAAATTACATCCCAGCAACATGCTAGACGTTTCTTATCAACTTGCACTAGCATCCCCATTTTTCATTTAAGTGTAATGTCCAAAATTATGCAGCACTGCAGCTGATGCCCTGTCAGAAAAGGATACATCATACAGACCTTCTGTTTAACGACTGTGCTACATAATGTAAAATAAGTATTTTATATATAAATAAAGTTTATATTCTTCTTTAGTTTAAAAGTAGTATACATATCATGAAATACTGAGTAAAATTTTTAATGGAGTTCAAAAACTTTTCCCTTTTTTTAAAAATTACATCGAAATCTATATTACTGTGCTGAATGAAATGAGGTGGTGTTGCTAGTCCTGATTTTTTTTGTCTTGAAACAACCTTTATCTGAACTGTTTTCCTTCAACCAACACCACTTGACAAATTTAATGCAAAGTAGTCTTACAGTATATGTTCTCAAGTTAAATGAAAATATTTGCAAATAACAGTATTTCTAGTAACCAGGAAACTGCCATTGAGTTCATTGATGAAGGTTATGGTATTTTGGTTTTTTTTATTTATTCCGGCTGGCATTTAATCTCTTCTTCCTCTCTTTATTTGGAAAAAAAAAGGCAGAAAATTTCACATTTGCAAGCAATTCTGGCTGGCTGCCAGCTGGATCACACACCTGGAAAGCATATATTGCCTACAAGCACATTATGGAGGATACTTTTGAAACTTCACCTTAAAAGCAACACATCTGTACAAAGACGTTTAGCCAGGGCCCACAAAGAGCGTTAAAATACCAAAGCCGAGTTCTTCCCCTAAAAGTCTGTGTGCTGTTTGCAGAAGATACTGCTCTGCTGATGATGGGAAAGACAGGATGAAACAATTTGGGGGAGGGGTGGTTTTGGTGTTCTTTGGGTTTTGGTTTCTTTTACCTCCAGTCATGGAAGTTATGATTACTGGTTTTCAAAGCTATTAAAAAAGATCTTGGCATTTCCTATCAGGATATAGGGATGTGAGCCAAACAAAAATTACACCAGTTTACAGCTAACTAAGGACAGACAGCTTGATAGGCTTTAAACTAAGACCAGCAAAGTTCAGACATTTTGTTTTCCAGTTAACAAGCACAGAATCCAACACCATTTCCCTTAGTTTAAATTAAGAGTAAGTTGAAGTTAAATGGAAATAGCCTTTCTGGAGAAGCCCTAATTTATTTGGAAGAACAATGAGAAAGTTAGCAAACCTCATAGTAAGGCCTTGCATCCCAATTTAATGGCCATTTTTCTTCATTTTAAATGCTTTGTGCAACTGTACTCTATGCCTATATATTTGGGAAGGGCTACAAAAGTGAGGCTTCATGGTCAAATCAGACCATTCCCAGCAAACACCACACTGGACAGCACAGAAATCACTTGGCTTATCACTCATCTAAGAGACAAATGTCTCCATTTTATTTCTTTTGTAAGGCTGCTTTGCCATAGCAGCTGTACCTAAACTTCCAGTAGAACCCAGTTCGGTTTGTATTCAGAAGGACTTTTCAGCAATAGTCATGTATTCAGTTTTTACTGACATAATTTTGATCAGGCCAATAACAGGATTAACCAGACAAAAAGAAAAACTCCAAATGATGTACTTACATTTTTCAGCTTCCTACTATAGTCAATGTTCCTGGTTGCACACACAAACACATACAAAGATAAGAAAAAAATAAAAAAAAAATTAAAAAAAAAGGAAAAAAATCAGAAAGTAAACATACTTTCCAAGAGGCTGTATGCAGCAGATCACATTTTCCCTAACAAAAGCCTGCTGAATGCTTCTGCTGTCTGAAAATACATAAAAGTTAAGAAGATGTAGTTCACACATTCATTTATTCATAGCATGGGAGTATTTTGTCACCATTATTTCAATCATTAAATTAGAATTCTGGAAGTACAAGAAGAAAATGTGTTTATAATGCTCCCACAGTAAAGTAGGACAATGCCAAAATATTTCCTTTAAACAGAGTTGCTGATTTCTTTAAAAAGGAAGACAAAAGTCCTCACTACTAAAATACATTCTGCAGTTATCCAACAGTCAGATTCTGCTCTGCAGCCCATACAGATTCTGGAAGCAACTGAACAAGCATAAGAGGCATCAGCAAACATTAAGGAAATATTGCAGGTGCTTCTGTGAAAACAAACATTACAAAGAACAAAGTGAATGGATGAAGCAACAAAGACCCTGCCATTTAGAACAGAATGTGCCATGGAAAACATTTATTTTTTAAATGCATACTTGAGCACTCAGACTGAACACTGGCATCATCCTTCTCAATTTATTTTTTTTTTCTCTTATGTTCATGGAAGAGTGGCAGTTTTATGTCAAAAACAACAAGGTACAAAGCTTGTGCAAACATAAACAACATTTCAAAATTCAGCAAAGAAAGCATAAAAAAGAGAAGGAAATACATATCACATTTAGGTACTAAAACCTACATAAGACCATTTGAGATTTAGTAAAAATTGTGTCCTGATTATTTACAGTGGAATTGTCTGCTACTCTAACAGTAAGACCACTCCATCATTAAAGTTTATCTGGCAAAACCAAAAATAAATATACTCAAATCTGTTAGAACAACAAAAGCCTAAATATAGGCAATGGTAAACAAAGTATTTTGATAATATCTTTTTGAGCCAAAATTTTGTCCACTAATACCCACACAATAAGAAAAATAGAATAGTCCTGGTTTTTTTCTTAGTAAAATAACAGTGGAAAAGAGACTTGCCTAACTAGTCACAAAAAAATTCCTTACAGCATTAGCTCATAATTTTTATAAGCAGAGTGATCCAAAAAATAGATCTAATACATGCCTCAATCAACATCTGTATGGGAAAAAAGGGCAAAACGTCATTATCCTAAGCACATGCAATAATGTCATACTCATCCTTTACCACAAATAATATTTCCACCATGTTTAAAAAAATCATGCAAAAATCTTCAAAGAGGGAAAAAATCACCTTCATGCTTTGGGAACTAGCTAGCAGAACGCAGCTCTCAACATATTTCTCTAAAACAGTCATGGACTTGGCTTGTACACCTCAACTCAGTTACTCAGTGTGAACTTGGACAGTGCTAGGAAAACATTTGGCTCATTTCCACAGCTGCTTTCTCTGAAGCCCTCATATGCAATGGAGGCCCAGGCCAGCTCTGCAGGGTTTATGACGCCAGGTTTAACTTGGTGACAGCTTTGCTTTGAGCTCCCCCCTGTCAAAACCTCTCAACCTGCCTCCACCAAGGTACTCCATCTATCCTCAACCCCAAAAGAGGAAGGTTTTTTTATCAGAAAGACTCTTCCTGTCTGGTTTCATATGGAAATTAGGGTTTTATATGAAGATTATGGATTGTTATGCAACTCTTTCCAGTCAATCATCGTAATAATTTTACAGGACATCATGAAGAACCCATTTTAACAAAGTATTATCAGATTTAGAAGAAATACATGACATAGGCTCCACTCACTTCCATGTAGAGGGCAAGAAGAAGCTCATGTTAGAGTCAGAAACTTGGGAAGGAGCAAAAAATGGTATACCTTAAAACAAGGACACCGGCCAATTTGATTTTCAGAGCCTTTGAATTTTCCCAGACAGTGCCTGAATACCATGAAAACTTGCCCTGCTTCCATTGCCAGAAAGGAAAAAAAAGAGCTACTGAAATGTAGTAAATTGTTTCCATATACTTCTCTAAAATAGATAGGACTGATCAGGATTTATTTAGTGGTCTTTTTGGTCAAACGAAATTAGACCATTCAATCAACTCAGCAGCATTTGCTTGTCTGTAGAGCAATAACTTCTGTTATAACTGTAACATGACATGATAGACTCAACTTTCAGGAAAACCTCCAAATACCAATTTAGAAATTAAGAAACACCAATTATAAATTTTTTAAATTTTATGAAAGTGTGGGATGGTTTTGCTTTTAGAAGATGGGAGGCCTGTGCAATTTGTGTGATACTGGGTGTGGGGTTTTGGGGAAAAACTATCAAAATTGTGGCATTTCCAGTTCACACAGACTTCCTCAGTCCAATTACTGCATGTCTCAAGCTATAGCTCTTGCAGGGAAGTGAAGAGACTATGCTTATGCCTGCATCTCATAGAATCTGAAAGGCCTATAACTGTCTTATATTTCACCACCAGGACAATTTAATCTGACATAGCAGAACTGTGACTTCTTTTCCACCAGACTACAATATTTTATGAGTTGGACAGACAAAAAAAGAATGTCATCAATTTAGATTAGGAAAACCCCTAAGTCCCTCAGAATCTCATTGCCTAACTAAGAGTATTTTCACAAAATCACAGAGTAAACTGAGTTGGAAGGGACCCACAAGGCTCATCAAGTCCAACTCCCAGGCCTGCACATCCCCAAGAGTCACACCATGGGCCTGAGAGCATTCTCCAAGCGTTATCCTATTTTGCAGAGCTGTGGTTGATGTCTCTGGGACAACACCTGTTGAATAGAACAATCTATTCATCCCAACACTGAAAGTTTCCCAAACTTCTGCTTCCTATCTGCCTTATACTAATTACAGTCCTATAGCCTTTTTGGTCATTCTTAAACATTTACTATTGCATCACATGCACCTGAGGCTGTAACATGCTAGTCACAAATTGCTGTTGTACTTACTTGGTTACTCTGTTTGATGTGTCCTGCAGATCACCAGGATCAAAAAGCTGAGATTCTTTCAGTCCCAGTTCTTTGCAGCCTCTTAAGAATAATATGATATTATCCTGAAAAGAGACAAAAAGGATAAAATCTCAACACTTTAAAACTCTTCTTAACTAAAAAAAAAAAATCTTACCAGACCAACTTCTCCCTAATTCAGTAACTGCTCAAGAATAGTCATACCATTAGTTAAATGAAGAACTAAAGATATTTCCAGTCACATAATTTAAGAGGTCAGCGTAGATTTTGTTTGAAAACCACATATGTATAAACCTTTTTTCTTTTTCTTTCTTTTTTTCCAAGATACACAACTACAACAAGCTTGTTGACTTCTTTTCAAACACAGATGGCAACTTTTTTAACTGGAAAAGGCCCACTGAGTTCACCACCTACTGCTGCAGGCTGCCATACAACCTCAGCATGTTGCAGAGTAGAAAAGGCAGGATTTTTGTACGGAGCAGGAAGAGTAGATGTGAAAAAGCCCACCACCATTTAAGCAAGCAATTTGTTCAGAAAACATTTTGCATGTTAGCTATGAGCAAGCCAGTTAACACAACTGCTCTCTTGCCTCTCCAAAGAAAACTAGTCAGAAGGCACTGAGAAAAGAGACAGGTGCTTTCTCCTGAAGTAAAAACCTTGAAGCTACACTTCACATGCCCACTGTTTCTAAGAAGAAACACCCAATTTTGTAACACTTCTTATGGAGGATTTACGCTTTGCAAAGTGAAAAAATTAAAAGTCAATAACTAAGAAAGGCTAAGTAAAAACTGATACAAGTCTTTTTCAAACCAAGTCCAAGTGATGGCACTTCAGTTTGCAACAAGGAGATTCAATCTGCATGTGTGCATATAGAGTTAATACAGGTTTTATACATATGCATGTACACCACTCCCTTGTTACAGAACCAGTGAATATGTTTTACATGGATAAATCTTGCAGCTAGTAGAGAATAATTTTTTAGATACATACATTTCTAGACCAGCAACTGCAATGGTAGATGTGTGAACAAGTAAAGATAAAATGTACAGCTTGATATTCTTTGAGGAATCTCATCTCAAACCTAGAGCTAAGCTGCCACATGAAGAGTTAGAGGAGCAGAACCAAAGCATGTGGTGGAGACCTGTTTCCATAAGAACTGGGAAGCAGGAGCCTGGCGGCGTTCAGCTCTTACCCACTCTGCATGACAGCAGGATTGGTGAGCAGGGCTCTCCCACATCTGCTCCCAGCCTTCCTTGGGGCTCAGGAGAGCAGCCCTGTTTGTTCTGCAAGCAGCATGCAAATCACCATGGCTCTTGGCATGCCAACACTCTCAACAAAGCTCGCCAGCCACACCACAGAAAACAGAGACTTGGAAATTCAGACGAGTTCAAATCT
This sequence comes from Ammospiza caudacuta, assembly GCF_027887145.1. NCBI lineage: Eukaryota > Metazoa > Chordata > Aves > Passeriformes > Passerellidae > Ammospiza > Ammospiza caudacuta. The sequence goes on from NC_080596.1 coordinate 54,442,955, forward strand.
CCCTTTCTTCCCTGGCTGAAACTTAACAGCTCTGGAGGGGAGCCAGGGGGGGAAGGAACAGCAGTTGAGAGAGCAGAGAGCCCATAACCCGGAGAGACAGCATCATTCATGACATGAAAAGATGCCTGTAAAATTTTCCATCTGGCTTACTGTTTGCATTATAATTTTTCCAACTGCATCATGAATAACTCTTATGTTTATTCTTTCATGGAGGACAGTCCTGGTCACTCTCAAATGGCTTGTGGAGCAATGCGTAAATCTAATATATCAAATAAAAATGCAAAAGTATTCAAAAAAAGTTCCTAACAGCATTTCCAAATTTAACAAAAAATATACTGGACACAGAGATCATAGCAACCTAATAGACTTAGAAAACAATCAAAGGAGGAGGAATGCTGAAGATAACTAATTGCACCCATTTTTATGCCAGAAGTTGACATCTGAGTTATGATAAGCAGTAACAAAAATACCAGTTATTTGGCAGCCACATAGTTTGGAAACTTGGTTCTTCTGCTGATGAACAAATGCCTGCTTCTCCAAAAACCAGTGTCATCTATTCCTGTTGGCTACATGCTTTTATTTTGATGGTCATCATATGAATAATGTTTGGCAAGTCACTAACACTATCACCCAAACAACTCCTCAGAAAGTTGGTATCTTGTATGGGTACAAATAACCACATGTGCCAACAGGATGCATCAGTGAGCCCTGAAAGAAGCTTCTGCTTTTGCTAAAAATCTCATAATTTTTATTTCCCAATGGTTCTAAAATGGCATTTGTTCAAAAGGATTGAAGAAAAAATCCAACAAAGAAAATGCTTTCAAGTGATATATTTACTCAAGGACACCTGCCTAGGCTGCCTAACCCCAAGCCAAAAAATGTATCCCATGTTACTACAAAACTAAACTTTTCCTGGTTTGCTCTAGTATAGATGAAATTCACATTTGTTAGTTCCATTGAGTCACTGGAGAAAAGCACTCTAAGCCACTAAAGGGAGAAAGGAGTCCTAAAGTTAAGACCCAGCTCCCAGCAAAGCTTTCTCCCAGGATTACTACACCTTGCATTGACCAGGTCCTGATTTCTTCAGTTCTCAGAAAATGTTGCTTTTATCTTTCAACAGGATTTATTGTTCAGTGTCTGTTAGCTGAAATTATGCACTTTTTGTCAAAAAATGCCAGTCTTTGTCATTGCTGAAGAAACTGAAGAAAGCAGAAAAAACAAGTTTACAAGTAGCAAGATATAAAAACCATTCTTACTTTAAATGGGTGACTGCAAAGAAACATTTAATGTGCCTGTCCAGCTCCTTACAACTTGGCAGAATTAAATAGGTCATGCAAATGGGTCACACTGCAGTGGCAAGGATCTCGGGGTGGCCAGCTGCTGTGCCTCAGCTAACAGAGTGCTATCTTTTACAGCGGTCTCAGAAGACACAACCAGAACTTGGTCCTTCTGGCAGCCCCTGCAAGGCACTATCACACAATTTCCTCAGTTTCTTAAATGGAGATGTGATACTGCTTTGCTCTCAGGCATTACTCTCTGCAGCTGCATGTTGGAGTAGACAGAATTGATCACTTGATCTGCACATCATTTCCTACAGCCCCAGAGGACCTGCAACTGTCTCTTGCTGGCTCCTCTTGATTTTATTCCACACCACTGTATAATCAAAACTCTTCTTCTGGCGTTTGTCCTTCATACACACAGAGGAAGAAAAAGCTGATAGGTTACAGCCTAAATTTATTTTGCAAATTTTCTCTGTAATTTTAATATATAAAATTTAATGTCCATAAATATCTATATTTATATAGATCTAAAAGTTATAAATCTGTAATCTATAGATATCACAGATAGCTATACAATTTTATCTATGCTTAATCCATAAAATTACAGAAAGTCTAAATAGGCTGCATAGAGAAGATAAATGCTTCAGTGTGGTGACAGACGCAGGATACACTGATAGGTTAAATCCCAAGCCTTTTCTGCTTGCCTCAGCAGAGTCCTGACAGTCACTACAAGCAATGTCATTTACTTGTAAGTACTGAAAACCAAAAAGTATTAATGCAAATGTTTCACTATACTGAATTTCAGTAACAAAAAATGAAACAACACAAAACCGCAAACTCCCAGGCAAGCCAGGCATGAGCCAGTAAGAAGGGTCAGGGACAGATAAGGGTGCAGAGCACGGACTCCCTGAGAACTTAGTCAGAAGGATGCATGGGAAGGAAGGAAGGATGCATAGGAAGGAAGGAAAAAATGCTCTGCTCTCACAACTGCATTTCAACACTATCACATTTTTATCCTTTCTTGTGTGTAATCTGACAGACTCACCACTACAAAAATCACCTTGCCAGGACAATCATCTGAAGGTAATGCAGAGAGACTAGGTGGCAGAGGGGTTACGCCTTTATGAAGGCGAAGGGAGGGAATAAGGGAGGGGGAAAAGACAACAGGCTACTCACTTCTATTTTTTTTTTTTGCTTTAATCTGAGTGTTATAAATATGAAAAATGTTCACTGTATAGCATTAAGTAATTTTCCTCATGCACAAAGTGGAGCACAAAATCCTGAACCCTGTTAAAAAACTCCCAGAAATTGGCAGTTGAGCAGGACAGACACCCTGGAAAGCCACTGCAAATTCACACAGTAGCACTGCCAACACACAAGATAGTTCAAGCTAGCGAGAATCAAATATTCACAGCAGGCAAATTCTCTCCATAGGATCTGCTGATCAGATGCAATGGCAAACAGCTTGAATTTGGCCCACTTCCATTCCTTTCATCCGCCACAATACGTACAAAACAGTCTCACTGTATTCTCACTGCAAATCCGTTCTACAGCTCAGCACTGCGGAGCCATCGTTTGTCACATGTGCTACTGCATGGTCCGTGTGAGATATTCAGATAAACTTGGGGAAAATAAAAGCAAGCCAAGCTGTATATCTGCCCAGAATGCTGAATAAAATGCCAAATACACGCCACTACTGCAAGCTGGAGATATTATTAGCTGCCAGTAGCACTGCTCTGTTTTGCAGCACAGCTGCAGACAAACAGGTGACCTTTTTCATTTCTGGAATGCTGATATTTTCCCCACTCCAGAATAAATGAGAAGAGCACTATAATTAAAAAAAATTAAAAAAAAAAAAAAAAGAAAATTTCCAAACTGCTTTTCTGAGAAGTTTGCAATAGACTCTCAAAAGCTTTTTGTTTGGTCTCAACATTTCTTCCTAATTCCCTTATTTTTCCATTTTAAGTAAGTAGTGGTGATAATTTATCTATATAAAAGCAGTGGATCTTGCCTGATTCACAGCAGGTTCATAGAAATACTGGAATATTCAGTTCAAGTCCACCAGGAGAAAACTTCTAGAAGAAGGACTGGGAACTTATCTTACATATATATATGTATGAGAAAAAAAAATCAATATATATATATATGTATGCATATATATATGAGGGGAAAGAGAGAGATACATACACACATATATATACACATATGTGTATATATGTGTTATTATTTCTCCAAGATGCTTTTCTGTGTATGTTTAACTACATACATATGTTTAACAATACGTATGTGTGTGTGCATGTGTGTGTATATGTGTTTACTATTCATCCAATATGCTTTGCTGTTTATATATAACAAAACTACATAAAAGACTGTTTTCTGTGGCAAACCCCAAATCAGTAGATTTGGAAGGAAATGGATCATAGTTAGGACACATTCACTCAGAAGCTGAGTGAATCTCCAGAAGAGGAAGGCAGACAGCGCACCAGAATTGGAGAACAGAACAGAAAGGGGAGACAGGGATGCTCACATCCCCAAAGGATTCTGGCACACAATAGCCTCACCCACGAAAATTAAATGCCAGTGGGGAAAATTGAAAAAAAAAAACAAACAACAAAACAAACCAGAAAGAGATGATCCCTGGGAGCAGGGAGGGGCAGCAGGACTTACCAGCCCACCAGCCGGAACAACCCTCACCTCGCCAGGGCCGCAACCCCACACTGCCCCGCAGCCGGCACAGGAGGACGGGCAGCACTGGATGCGGCTCGTGTGAGCAGAGGCAAGGGGCAGGAGCAGAGAATAAACACCGCCACGATCGGACTGAATCTGGAGGAGCAGGGATCACCGGGCAGGCACGGCACTGCCCGGCTCCACAGGGATCACCGGGCAGGCACGGCACTGCCCGGCTCCACAGGGATCACCGGGCAGGCACGGCACTGCCCGGCTCCACAGGGATCACCGGGCAGGCACGGCACTGCCCGGCTCCACAGGGATCACCGGGCAGGCACGGCACTGCCCGGCTCCACAGGGATCACCGGGCAGGCACGGCACTGCCCGGCTCCACAGGTAGAGCCTTCCAGCGCACCCCAGAGAAGCTAGGGAAGGCTGCCTTTGCCAAGGAAGCCTGGCTTTCTTCTGCTTCTTTTTGGGCAGCCAAGAAGGAAAATATGTGTCTCCATCAATAACAGTCTGGCTTTCTTGTCAGAAAGGCAAAAAACACCTTTAAAATGGTGTGAAGAAACAGGCCAGTTGGTACTGTACTTAAACTGCACAAAACACACCAGAAACCCCAGAAGTAATTGAATTACCCTCAGGTAATACCTCAGTCTGCCTAAAGATAAAAATAAAGAGTCATAAAATCATCAAGGTTGGAAGAGACCTTCAAGATCATCATTCCAACCATCCACCCAGCAATACCCCTGTGATCTCTGAACCACTAAACCACATCACCCAGTGTCAGATCCAGATGTGATTCCACCACGTCCATGGGCAACCTATTCCAATGCTTGATAATCCTACAGTGATTTTTTTTTTCCTAATACCCAGTCTGAATGTTCCCTGTCTCACCTTAAAGTCACGTCCTTTAGTCCCCTCTCTGTAGGCACAGGAGAAGAGACCAGCCGCCACCTCGCTACAACTTCTTTCTGTGAACTTGTAGAGAGCAGTGAGGTCCATCCTGAGCCTCCTCTTCTCCAGGCTAAACAACCCCAACTCCCTTTGGGTGTCTCAGTACCTGACTCCAAAGGTAACTTAGCTGGAAGTGCCCAGGTGCTTAGATCCTGCTGCTCCCAGCCAGGCTTGCTAGGGTAAAAACCTGCAAGTGCCTAGAGCAAGAAGATAGTGCACAACTTTGATGCTGCTATTGATTGTATAAAAACTTATAATTTCTCAATAATGTGGATGGAAGCTGAGCAAAGAAGAGAACATGAGCAAGAGCAAACTTCAACCCAACAGGCAAAAGCAAACCACGAGAGGGTGGGAGGGGTGCACAGAGCATGAGCACAAGGCTGACCCTATGACTTCACTAGTGAAGTAGGTCCTGATATCACCCCTTGCTACATCAGGTCATAATCCCTGAAGGCATGAATTAAACATTTAAACAAATGGGGGCTCAGTCAATTTCCATGTCTTTGGGGGAGAGAGCAGATGATGATCAGATGATGTGAACTCCCTCAGATTTGCCAAACCCAAGATACACCCTAAAGATGGCTTTGTTTACAGCACTGAATACAGAACATAGGCAGGCAGGGAAAAATCCAAAACATTTCACTATTCACTAGCTTTGATGCTGATGAAATCACAGCCAGATGTCAAACAGATGTTAGATTTTACCAGGTCATGAAGAGGGGATGCCTATCTGATGCCATATTCTATGGTAACAGCCCCGCAATGGCCAAGGAAGAGGGTAACATCTCCTTTCCACCCCTTCTCTGCCATTCACTCCCTCAGCTTTTTAATACCAGATGATAGTGTTTGGCTTGTGAGGGATTTAGTCTCAGTTTTATGACTTCTTCTGTTATCCACCTTTCACTTTTTTGTGTGTGTGTGTGTGAAAGAAGTTTACAAAGAGCAGGGTTGAAAACAAGTTCTCATACAGTGAATTGTAGTGAAGCACTCCTAGAAGCCACTGGGAATTCACCTTGAAAACCCAGAGGGGTAAAAACACAAAACCCGCAAAAACAAAGCATGGCTCCTTTTGTGGTGATAGAAAGGACTGACTTATCTCACTCTGCCTTCTTGGTGCAGCCATGAAGTGAGCCAATAGAAAAGTTACGTCAGTGTGGGTTGGGGAAAAGAGCTACAAAAGAGACAAGAATGAAAGAAGCATCACAACATCATGCTCTGAGGGCAACCTGAGCTCCCATCTGTGGCAGCTACTTCTTCTCCATCCTCCTGGCAACAGTTGTGCTGTCTGTCTGAAGAAGAGGAAGAAAGGTCCTAAAGACAAATTTGACCTTCATTTGCACTCACATTATGAGTGGAGGAGTATGACTAACCTAAACACAGATCTCTAGAGTTTCAACCCTGAAACCACAGCTTGTGCCACAACGATTCTGTCAGAACATCCTCTGGGGAAAGTGGACACTTTCCTTTCTCAGCACATCCCTGCAGCTGTTGTCCCCACAAATGAGGTCTACAGCAAAATATAAAAATGGGCAAGAAATTCACAACTAAGTTTAGGAGACAAGCTGTTTCCTAAGTTTGGTTTGTTTGAATGGACCAAAGTGTCAAGAAAAGAACAGAGTCTGACTATGGATTTATAAGTACTTAAAAGACAGCCGTCCCAAACAAATAGCTTAAAGAAAACAAAAATACATAAACTTTAGATTGAAAGTTCTAAGTCATAAGAACCACTACACAAGATATTGTGAAAACAAAATTTAAGCAAAGGAGATCACCAAAGAAATCAACCTGAGCATTAAATGTGGGAGAGCATTTTTTTTTTGCTAGACATAGCGTTAAAGCTTATCACTCTGCATACAAAAAAAAAAAAAACAAAAACAAAAAAAAAAAAAACCCAAAAAGCCAACAAAAAAACCCCCAAAAACTATAGATAAATAAAGTTGAATTACCTCATGATACCGAAAGGTAAAGCCCTAGGGTAGTCCCAAAGGAGCACCACAAATAGCTTAATCTCCAACACAAGTCCTTCGTGTGTTACACACAGTTATCAATTAAACCAAGCAGTGCTTAATAAACCTGTGCCTTTCCAGACTGCTGTCAGGGCAATTGTGTGTTAAGCCATGGCAGAACACATACTTTTAAAAAACTATTTATGTGATTCTACTAAGAGGGGTACTTTGGTGGTAAAGATCATTACCTATGCAAAGCAAATATATGTGCTAAGATTTAGTCCATGTTTTCCTTAATTATACTAGCAAGTCTACAAAACACCTTTTTTTTTTACATAACCTTCCTTCTTTTCTCTGCCTTCAGAGTCCAAGCTTCATGGGATCCCTTTGATCACATTTGATATCCCAGGGCATTGATACCCAACACCTGCTTTCTATATTTTGACTTGACTGTAGAGAAAATAACTTTGTTTTCCAGGAAGAGCAGTGTTGACTATTCAAGGGACCCAGCTCCAGGAAATCATCAGATTAAAAAAACCCTTTGGGATGGAGTGGGTCTTGCAGAGAAGAAAATGAGGAAAAATTCTAAGCATCATGAGCCTGTCCACCTGAAAAGGTGTGTCTGATTGTATTATTAATTATATGACCAGCATCCTCTATTATAAACCAGTACAGGTAACACAAAGCATAGTCACTGCATCTGCATGCAGCTTCAGAGATTACTACCTGAAAAAATACTTCTCAAGCTGTGATCCCTTACTGACTGCTTTTATTTTTTCACTGTCACTACATCCAAAGCAGATGGCAAGGATAAAAAAATAAAGGAAACAGAAATGAGAATTATACATAATGCTTTTGTGATACACAAGAACCTGATTAATTAGAGACAAAACTGTGTTGGAGGTATAACCTCAATGCTTACCTTCCCCATGTAATTTATCAGCTGTCTTCCTAATCAGGCACAGAAGCAGATTTCACCACAATTGTATAATCCCCCAAATACAAGGTTTTAATGAAAATATGTGCATGATTAACATAATCTGAAATTTTGTGACATCCAGTTACATTGGGCCAGCTGAGCATTCAGGGCTAGAGAACAGCTGAAATTTTCTGAAGTTTATTTTTAAGGTCTGAAACTGTAAACGTACAAAATAAATCAGTACCTAAAATTAAAATCAATATGACATCAAACCTCTAAAACTGAATGTATGATCACCACTTGGCAGCCTCATAACACTTTTTCTAATTGCAGTAACTACTTACTTCTAGCATGACTTTACTTTCTTGCCCCTTTTCTTTAACATGGTATGTTCTCTTTTGCTTAGTATATTAAGCAAAGCAATCTTCCATTTAAAGCCACAAAACTGTAACACTTGTCAATATTTGGACTTCTCTCAGTAGACAGCAATCCACCTCAGGGATCAGGACACTTTGCATCCTGAGCTGTTGGAGGGCCTCTCCATCCCTCTGTCCAAGTACAACTGCTGTAGGTGGGCCTCAAAAGATGCAAGAAAGCTGCTTGTGGGGGCCAGGGGCCTGGCAGTAGCTGTTAAAATCAGACCAAATCTCTATTCCCCAAGGTAAACAGCAAAACAGTGAAACCGCCAAGGAGGACTCATTCCTGGTCAGTTCATGACCTCTGCAAAAAAAAAAGCAACAAATTCCACTTCTCCTTTCAAATTAAACATCTACTCTTTATTGCCAAGGAATATGTTTTACTAATCTGGGGTGTTCAAGGTTTGATAAACATCAGAAATATTTTTGCTGCTGTTACACGATACCTGACATACATTTTCCCCCCACTCACAGCTTTGCGTTTGCATGCCAACATTACATAAAACATACTGGACTTCTTAAATGTACAGGTTGAGGTCTCTTTAAAACACTTCTAGAAGAAGCTGTTCAAGTCCAAAAACCACAATTTTTTTTTTAATTGGCTATTTCTACTGAATGAAGTTCCAGCACATTCCCAATGAAAAACCTACCTTGTTGGTTTTACTTCCACTAAAAAAATTAATAGAAAGTTTTTGTATTTAGGGGTCTAGAATTACTTTGGTCAGGAAAAGGAATGGGGAAATGCATAATTTTCAATTTTCTGCAGGTGAATTTTACAGACAATCAAAGTATCTGTGCAAAAATATGCTCAGTAGATCAGTGCCCATTTGTGACTTTGACCATATACAGTATAACAGCTTAAATTATTGAGTACTTCAATACTATATCCATGTATCTGATGTTTCTTTCCCAGATATGAAAAAATACATTTGGTGTCTAGATGGCACGGCCATAATTATCAGTGATCTTGAATATCTCCAGCTTTGGTAGGTTTTTTTAATGGTAAATATTCATGGCAAGATGAACTACCCAATAGTCTGGAAGTAATTTCTTTTCCACTCCTTTTCAACTATCAGTAAGCAGTCTCTAGATTCAAGAAATAGCATGACTATTCCTAAAGCTATTGTAACTGCAAACCTAGATTAACTACACAGAATAGCCTACTTAAATTACTTAAATTGCTACTGTTCACCAATTCTAGAGTGGTCATGCAAGCATGCCTTTGAAGTGGCATTTGGAAATCGAGATTCATGGATTACATCTGGAGGACAGTGTAATTTGCAGCTGGGATGACTAAGCTTTCAGGACAAATAAAATGTAATACAATAATATAATGTATTTAAGAAGCAGAATTTCCTTAAATTAATGGAATAAAATCAATGATTAAGGCAAGAAAGAATGAACAGAAGTCTTCTTTAATATGGTGCATTCCTATTGCAAAGCATTTTCCCAGCTCTTTCACAATGTCTTTGTTTTGGTTCCTCTGGACAGCAGAACAGAGGGTGGGAAAGGATGTGTCCTCTTACAGGACTGAGATCCCTGCTGTTCAGTTCTCTTCTACATATTAGAGGTGTACTATACTCAGAATACACAAAGCAACAAGGGTAGGAAGACGTGCTCATCACATGGATCACACCAGGTCTTTAGAAACAGGATCTAAGCAGTAAAGATGGCAGAAATAACTTGTATTGTTTGTTGGTGAAGTGAACAGAAAAGGAGAACAAGTTGGCTATCACTGATAATTTATTCTTAAAACTTCAGTTAATACCCTACCCTCTGTCCTTTCCAGACCTGAGATAAACTTTTTTTTTGTTACAAGAAAAGAGCCAATCATGCTTATAATTCAGCTTACCTGGCTATAACCAGTGGCTCCTGCTCACAACAGTCACAAATAAGGCCAGCAGAGATGTTCATATATGATCAAACAACAAGCTTCCAACTCCTCACCTGCTAATTCTGAAAACTCTTTCAATTTAAAGCCACATAAAAAACACAATAAAACTTAGCTGATGAGACTGTATAAATGAAAATGGTAAATTTAACATAAATATGATTTTTTCCTTTCCCCAGCAAAGGGCCAGGACTCAGAATTGATCAGAGAGAGGCATTTCTAGACAGAAGAACCAGTAGAGTCTAGCAAGATTATTAGGCCAGGCATCAGAGACCATGAAAGCAGCTGTACTAGCTCCAGCACCAATAAGAAGCTGGCAGCAAATTAGCTGATTTAAAGTACTGCAGAGTCCCAGTCCCCAGCCAGCTCACATCTCCACACCACTCCCATGGGGACAGATTTCTGGAGAATGCAAAAGTTACACATGGATACCCAAAATCAGCTCAAGGCCAGCAGGACTTACCAGCTTTGGCAAGCACTTCTACACTGCCCTTCCTAGTGACTGGGGAATACATTCATCAGACACAGAGTGCCTTGCTTCAATGCACTGACCCAGCTGATGCTCAGCACTGTGCTGAAGCCAATCAGCCCTTAAATCTGGAGACCCTACTGGGAGCTACCTGGGATTTACAAGGTTAACAGATGCAGCCCCATCCAATACAGGGGCTACAGAGCTATGCAACCACCTTAGGTGATACAGGAACATTGTCATCTTATTGCAAAAGTCCCAGACCTTCACAGTGATTTCTCATGGACAGCTCTTCACAGTACAGCCAACAAACTCCAACTCCCGTCACAACACAACCCACTACCCCACTCTTTTGGAGCACTCCTCTTCTTATTGGACACAGCTGTGGCCTGTTAAGGGCAGGCCTGTTCCTAATCTTTGGTGATTGGTACAGCTGTAACTCCTCAGGTGTGAGACTGCCTTCTGCACGATCTTTGTTTTCTTACATCCTATTGCCCCACACAGGGACATGGCCCAAACTGCACTGCATAGCCCACCCACTGAGGAGGCACCAGTCCCTGGTCACACATGTTCTGCATGCTCTTTGTGTACATGCCAGCCAGCCCAGAGCTGCTCAGGGGCTTCAGCATGCCTGTGGCATCAGAGACTGTGGAGAGTCAGCTAGCACCTGAGCAGCACCCACTTTCTGGGGCTTTTTGGCTTCTTGGAAATCCCTAAATGTGCTGTGCTGCACCGCCAAGGCCATTTGCCCTCAAATGGGAAAGGCACTGGCATCAAGCTGCTCTCCTGCAAGAGAGCTGTGGCTGTCCTGAGCAAGGGGGGGAGCTGCCAAAGCCAAGCAGTGAGTTGCCCACACCCACACCACAGAGGTCATCCAGGGTTCTGCATTCTCTGGCATATCCTAAACTCCACCTTACATTATCCTGAATACAGCAGTTGACTGTTTTTCCTCTTATTTACTTCCTATTCTCAGTCTGGCATTTTTATTTCTCCAACTTGCAAAGTTACAGAAGACAAGAATATTTCTATGCTGCTTTAGAAAGAGAATAAATTATATTGGAAGCTGTGATGGAGAACACTGATCACAATCTTTGAAGTTCTTGGTGTGTAATTTACTTACATAATAGTTTGTATTAAGGTTTAAGTGCTAGATTTCTAATATTGCTCATCAAATTTCAGCCAAATGAAAAAGAACAAGCAAGGTGAACTACTCTTGGAAAGATAAACTATCTGCAAGAATTTTTGATGTAAGTGTGAGAACACTAAGAACTCTCAGTTCTTCAAAAATGTGTAAAGGTCTGGAATTCAAGGAGTTTCAGTTCTCTAGGATCATAATTTAGAAAGTAAATTTTAATCAGGATTGGGTGGCTCAAGAGATTGGGTAATAGTATTTAAAAAAGCAAGTGATTAATCTCTGATCAACCAGAGGGTAAGGACTAAAGAGCATTTAAGGTCTCAAACACCCCTGGGAACTAGCCAACTTAGTCTAATACTGTGGGTGCTGACTCTAGGCAGATTTTGGTTTTTCTCACACACAGTGCTTATGAATAGGGTCCTCTAAATTTCATTAGAACTGTTCCATCATTCTCCCCAAAATTCTGCACTAGTTATGCCTTTGAAATGCCAGTGGCAGATAGATATTGAGTTTGCTGATAACACTGTGCTGACAAGTACCTTGTTCCTCTGTTCCATTTTACTGCATCTATCTGTTTTTTTCTTAATTACAAACTCCTGAATCGACTCAAGGTGCTGTATAGATAACAGGGAAGAGGAGATTCATATCAGCAAGGTGATACTTTGCAGGAAAATGGATTTTGGTCAGTGCTGTGTCATTCAAAGACTCAAGATGCACAAAAATGGAGGCCAGGCAGGTGTGAAGACAGAGCTCCTAAACTCCATTCAAACTAATCATAATATTGGATTGAATTTTGCTCTTTGGTTTGTTTCAGATAGAATGAAAGAACAAGGAAAACTGTTGCATTTTTGCTGAAGATATCATCACCCATTCTAAAATAATTCTGCTAGTACCTTGCTTACTCAAATTTTTGGTCTGGTTGGACTGCACCAGTTGTCCAAGAGGATGTAATTACCTTGCTTCTTCCTTGTCTAAAATTCTAGACCACTGACATATCAGATTCCACCCAGTCACTATTTAGCAGTGTAAAAATAAAATATAGGCATGTACACTGAGGGAGAAGACCGATCTAGCCTGACTTCTCAAAACATACAGAGCAAAACAAAACTCAGCCTCCTGTGACAAACTTTACATCATGCTACTTTTTTACATTAGTCTGTCACTAAGCACTGAATTTAGTTACAATTTGTTGTGTTCTTTTGGCCCACAACATTTACTTATGTACTTAGTTCTCTTTAAATCTTTAGAGGCCTTTGTAAGAACTCTGACAGCGCTCCCTGGGAACCATTCTGTTTTATTTCCAAGTATGCAACTAGTTTTGCCAATAATTGATGCAATTCCTGCATTTGTTCATAATTTGTTTTCTGAAATATCAGAAAATACATTCTTTCCAATACACAGTATCTAGCCTGTAGTAGTAGTTATTAATTTTTTTTTAATATGCATGTTTTTTCTTTGAAAAGAAACAAACAGTACAACAGAACAGTGTATCTGTGTCTGGTGCATGTGGAACTCTCAGAACATTTCAAGTTTTCCTTTTCATGCAGTTGCTATAGTTTAAGAAGCAACTACTATGTGACCCCCTCAGGGGTAACAGGAGAAATTCAATGAAAGAAAACATGCAGGAATTGTAAAAAAATAAGGGTTTTTTTCTGCTTCTGCAGGTGCCGAGTGAAAGTTGCATGAAATATTTTTCTAGATCAAAAGTTGAGATATTTTATTAGCTGGTGCTGCTGACCTGTGCAGACAGTCTTCTGGCACAATTTTCACAACTTGTTTACAGTATCACCTCAGTTATCTGGAACTTTGTGTTATCCCCACAAGGGTCAAATTCCTGACATGTATTAATTACACTGAAAATTGCCCTGGATTACTTGAAACCTCAAATAACTGAACCTATCCACTATCCTCCCTTTTAAATAACAGAGGACATACTGTATAGTGGTGCTAATACTTTGTGGCTGATCCCTGTAACTCCAGAAATTAATACATAAACGTCACACTTCTTATCTAGCAGGTCTGCCAGCTTTGGTCTGAAACCAGGCTCGAGAGGCAGACAGCATTTATAGCATGGTTTTATTCACTGCCATGGGCTGCAGGACAGAAGGAGATAGGAAGGACAGGAAGGTTAAAACCAAAAACCACTGACCAGCATTCCTGATCCATGCACTGCTGGCCAAGGGAACAGACCTGCTTTACAGTTCAGCTCTCTTTAGTTGCCAAAATGACCTTGGATCCCTCCTGTAGTCAGCCAAAGACTAGGTGCTGCCTGCAGGGCTAGCCTATGTCTCACTGACACTTGAGCTGTTTATTGTGCTGCATCTTCTTGTGCCCATTACCAGCAAGTCAGCCCTGCAGCTTCCCCCTGGAGGCACTCACCAAGCAGCTTCACAGGAACCTCTATAACTTCATTATATCAGAGCTTGAATGGGAAGATAACAATTCAATGACCTACTGACAACCTAGGTAATTTAGCCAACAGCAGGCATTAGCTCTAAGATCCCTAATGCTGTTGCTAGGCAGGAGTGGTAAAGTTGGGAATGGTTTTGGAAAAAACCAGCAAGCTTCTTTCCAACCAAAGGAGAAACAGTATTCAAAGGACAACAGCAGTGAGGCAGCTTTCATTAAGAAAAGGTATGAGAAATATCCAGGAACGTTTGGTAACACCCATAGGATTTGTTGGCTGTGCAGCCAAGCTACACAGCACCCATCCAACCCAACAGTTATAAATGGCAAGCAGCAAGAGCATCAGCAGCCTGGGCTATCCCTTTAAGGCCTGAAACATTTTGCCCCACAACAGGTGCAAGGGTAAGTGTCACAATCTGGCACTCAGTCCAACATGCCTCCCAACACACTCTGCTACATATTAAGTCAAGTAGCATCTCTTTAGCAGTAAAAGGAGACCAAATAATACCAACATTATGACTAAAAAAGAGAGAAAGGAGAAGGGGGGAAGCATCATGTTTACCATTGGCCTTATGGGGTAACACAAGCTCGGTTTTAAATTGTGCATGAGAACTACTACAGTTCAAAGGAGAAAAGCCGAGGTAATGAAATAGTACAACAGAACGAACTGAAAAAAGCTGAGCTGAACTCACTACACACTTGGATGCATGCACACATTTAGCAAGTTCAATACTCTCCCCTTATTGAAAAGCCTGAAAAGAAAACTCCCTTTCACACACCATGCAGTAATAAATCAGAATGCACTATTGCTCCAAAGAAAAAGACATTCGCCATTTAAGTAATAGTGCTTCCCACATGAAAATGAAGAGGCAGAAACAAACAAATACCCGGCAAAAATGAGGACTTTAACAGAAGGACACTACTCTAAAGAGCTGAGGATTGCCTTTGTATTGCAATATTGATTTTCTAGACCATTAGTTCTATTGCTTGTCCATAAATGAATGTGCAATTCTCCTACTAAGCTGTGGGGCAGATTTGCACATTATATCACAAGGCTTTTCAGCTTTCAAAAGGTTAATAGTTAATGGCTTTGATGTCCCTCAGTCAGATAGCTCAGCCTATCTCTGTATTTTCCATAAGCAATTAACTAAGCTGTTTCCTCTGCAGCATTAATTTTAACAGGTTTACAATAGTATCATTAGACCTCTGGACATTTAAGAGGAAATACTTTACAATTGGAAAGTATCATGCCAAGCAGGAAGCAAGTGGCTTTAATCCAGGAGCAGTGAGGAATGCAGAGACAAGGAGAATTCAGTGTCAGGTATTTCTATTAATTCTTGACCACAGCACCAGACTGTAGAATTTTACTGGGCTCTTAAACTAAAGAAATCACTTTGCACCAGTTTTCCATTAGTTTGCCTTTTTGCTTGTTTGCTTTAAGTCAGGGAAACAACTGCAATGTGATCTTTGGAGCAAGACACGTTCCATCATCTGCATTCAGCACGTAGGCTCCTGCTAGCAACATGCACATCATCTAAAATAAATCCACTTAAGAGTACCCGGAAAGGTTTTCAGCCTAGAAACAGCACAAACAGTTGCTAGCAGACATTAACTGCAATGGACTTCACCAAGTTGGTTTGCAGCCAGGGAGGGGATTAGAGACAGCATTCTTCTGCCACCATCTTCAACCCAAGGGCTGGGGTCACAACAGACTGTGCCTTGCTCTCTTTTCACAGGAGAAGGTCAAAGAAGGTTGAGCTTCCCTGGACCATTTTGAGGTGGCCAATCTGAATATACTGTGAAAATTCTTCCTGCTTGCCACCCCAGGACTTCTCAGGTTAAGAGCTTTTGGGAAGGTACCCTCCCTTTTCACACTTCCAGTGCTGCTGTTATCTGATTGTCAACATTGATCTAGCTGTTCCCTGCAGCAGAGGCTACATGTCACTGAAAAAGACAGTTGGGGATCAGAGAGGGTATTTATAGTGCAGACCTACAGACTCCAACCTGTGAGAGGCTTTCCAGAATTAGGGAGTGAGAATACTACTAAGTATAATTTTAAACACAGACAACCTTTAAATGAAAGATTTAAGGTTGAGACTTTCCCAGATACCTGTGTCCTTTGCTTTTGGTCAATACCTTAAGGACTACATCTAAGTTTAAACTCTGAAGCTGCAGTTTCAAAACTATTTTAAACTGATGGAATGGCATCTCTTTTCCCACCTTGGTGAGCCTCTTCCTTCTCTCCTGCCTGCATTTCATTTCATGCTGGAAGATAAAGGGTATTTTTAGCCAGGTCAGTTGCCCATTCCAGCTAGTATGAAAGCCAAGGCTGTCATTTGCAGGAATGCCAAATTCAGGGTAGCTGAAAGCAACCATAACATCAGGTCTAGTCTTCCTTGTTAAGGACAAAAGCTGACGCTTATTTAGCTTCAAGCCATGGACAGTTGTAGCTCTGCATATTTTAGGTATGTCGGCCTAAACACCTGCAGTACACCAGCTCAGTGCTTTTCTTTATATCCTCATTGCAAACTAATCAATATGGCAATAGAAGGCACACAAAAATTGCAGGTGCCTGGATAAAACAGCAACAGTGCCACATTCCCCACAGGACACAGGTAGCACATTGACAGACTCAGAGCATCCAACTCCTTCATTGAAAACTCCAGGAAATGGTACATGTCTCCAGAGCATGTGGTATTTGCCAACTATGTAGAGAAGTCATAAGCTTCAACAGTGGGATTTGTTTTGAAGAGTATAAATCATTGCTCAGGAGGCTCTTTGTTCCCCAGACAGCAGCTCAAGGAAGGCACTGATCCTTCACTTCATTAAGTGGGAATTTAAGCTATATGGCAAATGGCATTGATTTGTTAAACTATTATATTTTCTGATATTTACAGATAGTTAGAGATTATTTTTCAAAAGCTCACTATTTCTGAAATACTCACTCGCCTCAGTGTCATTAAACCAATATAATGCAAGTCATGGCTGAACTTGCAGAAGGACTCCAGCATCTAAAAGCAAATCTAGCAGTTATTCCAGTAGGCAATGTACATTTTTCATGGCTACAAAATGAGCCCTTCCTGGAAGCCAGCTGCCCTCCCCAAACCAAGAAAAACCCTGTCATCTATAGTAAAGGTTAATGCAATGATAAGGTCAAGCTCACATTTCAGCTGCCTAGTATTATCACTTCATCAGTAGCATGTTTTTCTTTTTGCTGTTTTCAAATGTTATCCCTTCAATTTACTAAACTTCCTATGGAAAAAAAAAAATTTAAAAACCCTACCAAAAAAAACCCAGAAAACAATCATTATGACATTTTATAAATAGCATCTTTGAGAAGTCACTTGATAGCCCTAAAACAGGTAGACTCTGCTTTTAATCAAATACTTTTTCCTAAAGCATGCTAAGGCTGGGCAGGCAAAGAGTGTCTTCATACAGAAAAAAAAAAAAAATTCAAAAAAGGACATCCTCTGCAGTGACCATCCCCTCTTGGTTTTATCATAGAAAAGGTTCCCCTTGCCTCCAAATTTGCATATTAATGTTCTATATTATTCAGTGGGAATAAAGCTAATTATAAACCCACTGATTAAACTCACAGGTGTTGGGAGAGCAGTCTAAAATGAGACTGTGAATGACATAGGAATGCTTGTGATATTTTTGTAGCTGTTATTTATTATTTGTATTAACATACTGTCTAGGAGTCCTGGCCATGGAGCAGGACTCATGGGGTGAGGTGTTAGACAAAAACAGACTAACAGATGATCCTTGCCACAAAGGGCTTACAAGTATTATTAGCATTTGGCCAAACCAAGTCCTGACATTCTCAGCAGCAGAGCTCAGCAGGCTGAGGGCACAGCTTAAGCTGACTGTGAAAATGCTGCACCTTTGAATCCTAACCAGTCTAGTTTCAGAAGAGTTCTCAACAACATGACAAAGTTTGCATATGTCCACAACAGCTATGGATCACAGCCATCCTTCACAAGTGTCCTGCAAACATTTACCCATCTCAGCTGGTGCTGTTCTCACCCAGCAAGGAAACTGTTCAGAGCAGCCTGGGTTGTGAGAGACTTCATCTTATAACAAGGGATAAACTCCTGGACACTGGCAGAGAGGGCCAGTATCCTCAGCATGACAAGGAGTAGTCCCAGCCAAAAAACCGCTCAGCTTATTGAGTGCACTGTGAGCACTCCAGCCAAGGAAGCATCCAGAAGATGGGACTTTAGGCCAGCAGTGAGGTTGGTCTGTCAAAGTCCTGGCTGGGTTCTGGCTGGGGCCAGTGGTGTAGAAAGCACACAAAAACACCTGAGGGATCAATAATGGGCAATTTGGAAACAAACAAGGTTCTTAATTCCAAGTTTCACCTCCAGCCATCCTAAATACAACACTGCAGCTGGTAGCTGAGGAAGGAAGGGATTGCCCATGGATGTTAGGGACAGCTCATGAGCCACACAGAGATGGTGAACATGAACACTACTAGGAGTTGAACTCACTTCTCTGAGGGTATGTGTTCCAGCTAGTTGCAGCTCAGACCATCACAAACAAATAAATAAGGTGGGGTCATTTACCTCCCTTTGTTTTGTTTGTTTATTTTTCTATAGTACATGCCTTTTATTAATTTCCTATTATTTCAGCCTCTCTTGCATGCATACATCAGATTATAGTACAACTTGGCAGCCAGGCAACACAGGCTGAACCCAAGTGAAGCAGTGGAATATGTCTCCAGTACATTTGCTATCAGATCAATTATTCATTTCCAGCATCAAATGTTTGAGAGCTTGGAACCAAACCAAACACACCAGAGTAAGCACAGCCATTTTAATCAATAAAATACTAAATGAGATGCCAGCATTGTATTTTCCATTTGCAATACTAGTTTAAATGGCAGGAGAGCAATGCTTCCAGGACAGCATTTGTATGGTTAATTGGAAGCAATAAAACCCTTCAATTCAGTTTTTAAAAGAAAAATAGCTGAATTTCCATATAAATTTTTGAGTTTTATTTGTTTGCTTCTCATTTTCCCCCCGATACTGCTTTTTCTGTGCTTCCTGCCAAATTTGAACTGATGACTGTTTTCCTCTTCTGCAATGAATTAGCTACAACTTCACTGCAGATTGTTCTACACAGACTTTGTTTGCAAACAATGTGCTTAAGAAACACCTGTTAGTTTGCTTTTATACTCTTTGTGTAACTTAGAAATGTTTATGAATACAACGTACAGCTAAATTCATTTAACAGGAATTTCATAAGGTAATTCTGTCCAGCTCAGATGACACCCAAGGCAAGAAAGTTTAAATGGAAAATCAATTTGAAGGCAGTCTAGAAAGCTAGGGAAGTAAAAAACCCAAACAACATAAAGAATACAAGGACATGCTACTAACCATTATTTTTTTTAAGGATAGTCTTGCTTTAGTAAAGAGATTCATTATGTAGTACACTATGTGATGAGCCAAAGCACACAGTGCTCCTCTCAACTACTGGCTAGATCTTAAATATTGCATTCGTCAAGCATTCAGATTTCAGAACTGAAAGCAGGCACAAGAAGTGTAGAGAAACCAATTACTATTTAGCAAGGAAGATCCACAGAAAACATGGCAGAATGGTTTGCACAGTATTTTGCTATGCTGGTGACACTTTGTTGTACATCAACACTCACAAAAATGCTTTTGGAATGTGAATGCCAAGAACTTATTGTTTTTAGATAGACAGGAAATTTTGCTTCTGTTTACTTCACATGTACAACAACTTACACAGCAAGACTTTTTTATGAATACAATTGTGATGGGAAATGAATATGTTCAGCAGAGAATAGTAGTAGTACAAAGCAAGAAAACAGAAACTATCATATATTATGACTCTATATATTACAATAGGAGCAGGCTTTTTCTAGAAAGAACTAGAACTAAAGGAAGAGTGACAAATTTAAAAGAAAAAAACCAAGACGATAATTCTTAAAAAAAATTTAGTAACGAGGTATGAATGAAGAGAGTGATAAAAATAATGCATGTTGGTTAATGTTTTGTGTATCTATCTTTGCTAATTATTTTTAACTGTGTGAGACACACTATACTGTATTTGGGTCTTGTAATTTTATTTTGAGGTTCATACCTGCATGAAGAAACAAGATCTCATTTGCTGAACTTAATTAGTAGCTCAAACTCCTGAAAGCTAACATAAGAACAACATTTCCTTGAAATAACATATAAGTGAAAAACCCCAAACTTACAATTTGTGCAATATTACAGCATAAGAACAAGCTACCAGCACCAGCAGACAGATAGCTGCTCTTATTAAGGGTAATAGCAAGCTCTCAGAGAACACTTTGCCAAAAGAAACTTCCTGGGAAAATAATGAGGGAAAAAAACCCAACCCTGCTTTCAAAGGAACAAGCTTTCTTAAGCAGCACATTCTGCCTCCGTTCATCTTGGTGCAGTAACCATGCAACCAGGTGACTCCTGCAAGTCTATTTTTTCCAGTGCTATATCATACATATGTCACAAAGTTAAGGACCATAAACAAACTGAAAACTGGATGCCACAGTAAACAGATCTTTTATGCAGTAGTGCTGAAACATGAGCCAAGATCCAAGCTAAAGTTCATCTCTCCATCTTTGTCTTCACTACTTCCTCCTATTATATGTGA
Source organism: Ammospiza caudacuta (assembly GCF_027887145.1). NCBI lineage: Eukaryota > Metazoa > Chordata > Aves > Passeriformes > Passerellidae > Ammospiza > Ammospiza caudacuta. The sequence goes on from NC_080596.1 coordinate 54,463,680, forward strand.
GAATCATTCACACAGCCTCTGAAGTAAGTGTCTGAGCTCCTGTGGGGATTGTTCAAGGAACTGAAGTAATGCTATAAACTCCCCTAAATCCTGTCAAACAAAAGATAAGGCAGAAGCCTTTTATTTTCTCACAGAGTGACATTATTCAGGGACAGGAAGCAAAAGCTGGAATATTTTTAAGGGAAAAATAAAGTCAACATACAGTAGTTAGTATTATAGAGCAAACCTTATCTACGGTGATGCTGGTAATTTTTCATAGAATAGATAATAAGGTCTAGAGGTACAAAATTACAATTAGTAGAAACCTTAAAAATTAGTTGTATTCACTGTGGATATCATACAAAATGAAAGAAACCAACAGCAACTCACTCAAAAAAATTGCTGGTTTTGTAAAAGTTGTATTATATTCATTGTACTCTAATACACCTTTGCAAGTCTTCTGCAGCTCCCGATGTTTTTTAATACTTAGCCAAAACACTTCTCCAGCCTTCTACAAATAAATACATTAAATGATGGTTCTAGAAACCTGACAGTCTTAGAACAAAGATGCTCAGTATCAATTTTTTCACATGAGAAAATTTCTTCTGCTACTCCTACCTAGGCCTAATATGTTCTTTAAATGCTTTGTGAATTTGCTTTTTGGTGGGAGCATAAGCTTTCAGGATGAATGAATACTGAACAAGAATGATAAAACACTTCATCAGATTTAATACTGTAAGTCTGAATACCAAAGCTGTGGTCCTACATTTTCTTTCATTAAAGCAATGTATCATTTTTGCTGTGATAACAGAAGCAGTCGGCACTTCTGGAGATCAAAGCAAGTTACAAACAAGCCTGCCAAGCTGAACATATGTAATTCTATATGTAATGCTGCATACAATCCACATCCTGACTTAGACTTGCAACTAGACAAAGATCATCTTTGTGTATTTATACAGCCTGTGCTAAGTATGGTGGTATTCAGATCCTTGAGTTCTTACTTTAACACCACAGCACAATAACTGATAAATTTTACTTAAATGACTGGTGTTCTGGTCTGCAAGATCTGCAAATAAATTATTCCCTCTTAAAATACATGAGCAAGTCACTGGTCAGAATTTCAGAGTAACTGAAGATTCATCTAGTTTTAAATGCCAGGAAAGATTTGAAGAATTCAGTCTGTCAACACTGAACCAGTTATACATAATACTTACAGAAGTGTTGTGAGAAGTCGCTCAAACATGAAATATAGGCAAAATTGTTACACCTGATAATACTTCAAAGTGAACACTTCAGCATGTGTCTGATATGGGCTTCAAGTTTACTGTTATTTTCCTTCAATAAAGGACACTTCCTAATTTTTCCTTACCATAACAAAGGAGAAAAATAGACTATCATTTGAGAATTAGAGTCAAGTAGACATTCTGTAGAGCTACATAATATACAACTGTTTGTGTCTCTAGAGGTTAAGGATGAAACAAAAGGCACTTTGAGTACTCCACAATTACTCATAAGTTTTTGCTCCTACTGTGTATAAAAGAAAACATACCTATTGTCTCTCCTAGTGAAATAAAAACTTATTCTATCAGATACAGGAAAGAAATTAATTCTGTTACAGTAACTCAATTACACTTTTTAGGCAGAAGCAGAATCTAGGATTTAAAAGCATGTATCTCATGCAAGGAAGAAAAGGTACTGAAGCTTTCACAGCATTTCTACTTGTACCTGAGGAAATCACACTCACTGGGGTGAAATAACTGGAAAGAAATAACCATTTAGTATGTCAAGCCAACCAAAACTAAGATAATAAAGAAAAATTGGCAACTAATAAGGGAATGTCTCACATGTAGGGTCATACTACCTGGGAGGTATAACTGCTTCTGGACCATAGTGTCAATATTTTAATTTCTTTTTCAGATACATAGGCATGGTGCAGGTTAGTGAAAAGAAAAGGATACACCCTGTGCTCAAATACACCCCTGATGGTTGTACTTTTAAATAATACACCATAAATAAGCATAACAGACTAGATAGAACACTTGATCCTTTTAATTCACATGCAGTCCTTAAAGCAGCCACTTACTCACCACTGTAACTACAAATGGCAACAAAAGTCAGCAGGTATGGAACCAGATGTCTTGGAAAGCAAGGGGAAATTTTGATTGCTTTGTTTGGAGCAATTCATTCACAGAACAGTACATTAAAACATTCATTGGTAATGTTCAATAACTCAAACAGTGAACTTTTGAAATAGCCTAATTATTTATTAGGAAAAAATACTTAGAAAAGCAGTTACTAAAGAAAATCAGAGGACACAGGTACAGAGGTAATAAAGTGACTTTACAACACAAAAAAAAAAAAAGATTTACTGGATCATTAGTAGCCTGAAAACTTCTTTTTTTATGATGCTTTATAGATACACATCTTGCAAGAGAGCTCTATCTCAAGGAATGTGAAAAATACACACACATAATGACTTTTTTCTATGTCCTTCCTACTATAACCACCTTACCATTGGGATTTTACATATGAATAAGGAAAAAAAACAGTGTAATTCAATATAATCTTCTTAAAACAGTCATAACAAAAATTGAGTCTTTCCTGAACGCGAGCCAAGGAAAAGAAAACTGCACTACTGGTACTTTTTTCAGCTGTTTATATCAAATATTCCTTTCAAATAGGACAGCAAAGGAATAAAACTAGATGGGTTTTAGAGGCAAAAGAAAGGCACTCAAGGAAACTTCAGAGAAAGGTTGGTGGGGATCAAAAATGAGATTCTACCAGGCGGTATTCATGCAGAAATAGCCTTGTCAATCTACATGTTGATAGACCCAGTCTCAAAGGCTATGCAACAGCATTGTAGAGCTAATTTAACAGCAAATGTAACATGGTTTCTGATACACTGAAACTTTTTAGTGTTGTTTGTACAAAGAAACCTTAACTTCAGCTAGTATCAACAAGTAATATATTCTGAATCTTGTATACACCACAATAAGAACGCTGCCAGAACACAAAGGAACCATGTATGCACATGATGAGTCTAAATAGAGGATGGCTACCTTCCACGTGCTCAAGGACCCTTTATTCCCAATTACAGCTGAAGGTAAAATCAGTACAGCCATATTTCTATGTGGCTAATCCTTTTAGACCCACTCCCACCTTCTGCCCCACCAGCAAGCACAGGATTGTGCCACCATTTGAGGTGACCCCCTGAGCACCCAGCGCTCCTGGCAGCCCATGAGCTGTCAGCACATCCTCTGTGGTCTTCCTTGCTTAAACAGAGTCTGGACAAATTTTGGTCTGCCCTTAAAGTCAACATGAAACAGCTCCCTAGATAGTCCCAGAATGAATGTTATCTGCAGACTATGGTATTCTGGGGAGAGGGAAAATGAGACAAAATATACAAGTACAGTTTTCTTCCTTTCCAAAAACTATCTTTTTGTGGCGGTGGCTTCTAATGCATGCATTCCAGTTTTTCTAAAGCTGAGAGGTGATATATAACCAAGAAGATCATCTTCCTCTAAAAATATACCCTGACACTTGAATACTGCCTACTTCTGGAAAAAAAAGACTGAAAGGTCTTAAGGTGACTACACAGAGCATTCCAATTTCAGAGGGACTGTCTGAGTTTACTAGGCTAGAAGAGTTCAAATTACAAAAATAACTGCTTTATGAATCCCATAGTCAATGTCAAGGTGCAAAAAGTAGGACTGAAACATTTTCCTCCATTTGATATACTCACCAAACCTGCAATGGGGGTCGGTAGTCTGTTGATCTTTTTTACCAACCCTGGCTTTATCGCATTCAGCAACCTGTTATGAGAAAGGAATATTTTATGAGTGGAAAGTCATAAAATCCAAATTATCAAACATTTTCTCCCAGTATATAAGGATTTCAGTGTGACTAGAAAAAAAGAATCTCCCCTTTCTCCCTTCTGAAAACATATATGGACACCCAAATTTGATCACTGAAATGGAGAATATCCACAGCACAGTAACACAATAGTATTTATTTTAAATTCTAAATTGATCTAGATCACATCAGTGACCTAGACAGACTCTGGGTGAATTTTGACACATCAGCCTGCCTTACCTGTGTACAGGCAGATCATGCCTAGAAGGGCCTGAGAGCAGAAACCTAGAAGGCATCCAGCTATGGCAGTTTCTGCACTGCAGGAAAGTGAGAAAAGATGTACACTTTATGGGTGGCCTGTCTATTTTTTTTCATATTAAACTTCAAATTAAATGCCATTCTTCCATATATTGTGTTGAACGGAGGGCCCCATAAATCATAAATGAGAGAAGACAAATAAAAAGGGAATTCATAAACCTCCCATCTCATCATGAAAACACTAGTGATACCACAGCTGAGCACTGTTCAGTGTCTAAAGATTAGCAACTCTCCAAATCCAAGTTCCTCACCACCCATGAGCATGCTATGAGATGTGCTGACATGGCTCATTGTTACAATACTCAAAAAAATGACCAAGCCTCTAAAAGTGGGGAATTTTAATTGTAAAATCCTGTTGCAACAAACACTGTGTCTTCACCACTCTTCCCCCAAGAGAAAACCATAACGCTTTTTATCCAAAGAAAAATTCAACCAGTTCCATCCACTGGGAAGAAAATCATCAATTCAAGACCTTTGAAGGAAAAAAATGATGTCTGTTTAAATTTAAAACTCTCTGAAAATTAGAACAGAGGAACAGAGGAACAGAGGAACCTCATTTTGGGCTGACATGGTCTCCATTCAAGAGAAGACTCCTCTGGCAGCTTGTTGTGGTAGTAAAATTATTCATATTTAATATTTCAGAGGTGCTCCTGAAAAGTTTATCCAAATGAGAAGAACATTACTTTCAACTAAAGCTAACAGTCTGTGATGGTTTTCAACTTCCTACTTCTGAGTTAGGATAACAGGCAGTGTGCCACTGCTCAGAGCTCCACCAAGAGCCATCTCTACACTGTGGCACATTATTTGTTGCTTGATTCCTTAGGACTGTGGCAGTTTAAAAGTCCATGAAGGTTTTCATCCCTCCTGTAGTGAACATCTGGCTTTATGAACATTGAAGTGATCACTTTTCCTCACCTCTTTCCCTTTGTGTCTCCCTGAAACAGTATATAGGTTGGGTTTCTGCAATCACTTGGCCACAACAGGGGAGCAGAGTGGGAGATTCTCACTTTCTTCTAATCATAGTTAGCAATGCTTTTGTTCCACTTGTCCAAAATTGTATGCATGTTATTATATTCTTGAAGTTCCCACATCTCCAACACCATCCTCTATTGGGAGTAGCATCAAAACAAATAGGAATGATACTTTTGGGAGTTGGGGGTATTTTTAAAATATTCTTGAAGTTAAAAACTCTGTAACCCAAGCTCATAGAGATGGCTGTACTATTCCTCTTCTGTTTAAGGTAGAATCTAACAAAAATGTCCTAAAACCAAATGAATTATTATACTTTTATTTACAAAATAATCACTTTTCCCCATTAGATTAAGAGAACACCAATAAAAGAACTGCCTATCCTCTAGAACTCTATCCTTATTTTATTTCACAGATGGAAAAAGAATTACTTTTTTTTTTTCCCCAGAAGATACTATGGTACCTTTTAACCTCACAGAGCAGCAACTTTATAAAACTACTATTTTCCATTTAGCTGCTACACCAGGCAATTTAAGATTTTTTTTTTTTTTTTTTTTTGCCAGAGGACTTCTTTCCAAATACTGTAGCTCTCTTGTAGTTTTAATCCTCAGTCTGCCTATTCAGTTTCAGGAAAAAAAGAATGTATTAGCTAAAGCATCCCATTTTCTTTATTACTCAAACATGAATGCATCAGCACCATAACCAATATTGCAGGTGCAGATTAAAAGTCATAGGCAATAATAGAAAGCAAAATAAAGAGTTCTTATTGGAAACCTCAAATGCCAAAACCCATTCTGAATAAATCTTCAAAATGGCTTGCACAGACTTCCCTGTGAAATACAGGAGAAGGATAAATTGAGAGGAAGGAAAGGAGTAGAGAACAAACAACATTTTAGGTCACCATTTTGAGGCTGAAGAGAGAGGAAATAGGATGGGGCAAGATGGTAAAGCCTGAGGAAGGAATTAAAATTATTATTAAAAAGTTTCTCTCCTATTAGAAGCATTTCTAAGCAGTCTGGCACCAAACCCCCCAGGACTTGCTTGCTGCAGAATATGTCAAAGGGATGTTTCTTCCAGAGCAGACTGTCTGCTTCTGACTTATTGCCTCATCTAGAGCAACAATCCAGATGCCAAAACTTTGAGTGGTGTAAGCTTGCTCTGCTACCAAGCCAGCTGAAAAGTTGTGCTGTTTGTGCAGGGTCTCAATGGTTGCCCTCACTCTCACAGTTAGTGTCCATCCCAGCTTCTCAAAAATCCACTAAATATACCTCTTCTGCCATAGGCCTCTATACACAAACTAAATTTTCTGTGCCAATTCAGACTTTCATAGAGCACGTGTCTAGGTATGTAAAATTTTATCAGCTCTGTGGGTTTCTGTTGAGATACTGAGCAAACAAGACAGATCACCATTTTGCACTGGGGACCTGGCACAAGATCCTTGGCCATTGCCCAAGGGACAGACTCTGCAGGTGAACAAAATCCACTAACTCGCACCTTCTCCTAGGAGCCCCTGACAACTGCAGTCCCACACTTTCTTGCCCCACCAATCCTAACCAAAGGATTTGCCTGCCCTGGGCCTTCTGTCCCCAGCCATGTCCTAGTTAAAGAGTTTTCAGGAGAGAAAATCTGCACCACATATCTTCCTCTGGCATCTACAGCTCCAGCCTGTGCCCTCTTCCCCAGTCCTAATCCTAATCCTTCGCACATTTTGAGCCAAACAATCCCACCAAATGCCCAAAAATCAATAATCCAAACCAGGATACAACTATGAATTTTCAGGCTCCATGTACAAAACCCAAGTCTCTACATACATGCATGACCCCCTCTCAGACCCTTCAAGCTTTCTGTGGGGATTTCTGCTCACCACCTCTAGCACTTATGCACCTGGGCTGAGTCAGAACAACCCTCTGTTCTTCTCAAAGTTCTCTTGCAATTTTCAGTCTAACATAGAGTAATCAAGGTTGGAAAAGACCTCAAAGACGACCAAGTCCAGCTGTTAAGTCAGCACTGCTGGGGATGGTAACTCAATCACTTCCTGGGCAGCCTGGTCTAATGCCTTACAACCTTTTCGGTGAGAAAATTTTTTCTAATATCCAATCTAAATCTCCCCTGGAGCAACCAGACACTCATCCTCCCTTTCCCCTATGCCAGGAGCTGGCTTGGTGCACAGTAAGACACTGCATAGAAGCTAAAACCTTAGACCTGGCCTACCACCTTATAGAAACAACAGGGCATGATGGAAGTGGAAAGCTCTCTAGTCCCAGCATAGGGAGATGCTAGGTCACTTCCTTCCCCTGATAAAAACCAGCTCTCATAGCTACAGGAAGAATCAAGGCTCTACTCATGCTGTCCCCAAGGCTTGGCATTCCAGAAGATAAGGTATCTCCATAGCTGGACAGACAAGCTGAAATCAGTGCTAGCCACTCTGTGACTAATTTATTAGACCTTCCGGGGGTTTTTTATCATGAGTTAAGAATTTGAAAAACTTCTGCCAGGAAGAGAAGACGTTTCAGGCAACAGTTGATAAAAGATCTAATGAAAAGCACCTATAAGCTGCCCATGAAATTCTTGCAAGAAAGCGTCAGTTACAAAAATATTCAGAGGATGGCTGCCAAAACCCAGCCTCCAAAAAGACCTCAGTTCTAGGAGGAAATGGATGAGAAGCATCTTCAGAGAATAAGAAGAAAAGAAAGGCTGAAGTGATGTGTGTTCACAGATCAATCCAGGCTGGAGGGAGAGGTATCCAACAGAGCTCTTTGCTTAAGTAACAGATCATATTCCTAAAAAGAAAAGCTGACTAATAATCTGATCTAAAAGTCAAAGGGCATTTCATATTTGAGAATTCAGGAAATTCTATCCACAGTAAACCTTCACAGAGAGATTTCTCCCTTCAAATCAAGTTTTACAGATTTACATTCAAACAAGCAGTCTTTCAGCACTTGATAATTATTAGCCTAGACAGCTCCAGTATCCACATATTTTTAACTCATGGTCTAGTAGCAGCTCCAAAATGCCCCCAAATATTTTAAAAGGACAGAAAAATCCACTATTAGTCTTAAAGATGAACAAATCACCTTGAAACAGTGAATAATGAAAAGCCAAAATATTTTGTTGCAAAAGACATGGCTAAGAAGTTTCAAAATATAAACATGTTCCTGAGGTCACAAAAATATTTTTGGGAAAACATTCTTGAGTGATTGCTAATGATGCCCCTGACATCATTTATTTAGAATCAGATGAACAAGGTGTTTTTTTAACAAGCAGGACAGAACTGCCTTTGTCTTATGAAGGGCTCACGGTCCAGTCTAATATGTAAAATGTTAATAAAGACCTATGCAAATATGTAGTATTGAGAAAACAATATTCCAAACACAGGACTGCATTAGTCTTGGTCTGCCAAAAACTAAAAATATGAACAAAATAGAGGCCTTGCAAACAGCTCAAGAAAGGCAAAAGGGAAGAAAGTAACTTCACAAGCTGTTTATATGCAACTTTCAATCACAAGGACTGATGATGTGAAGAGTATGTCATGCACCTATAAATTTACAATTCATGCATAGTTTTTACACTAAGTAGCAATGGTCATGGATGTGCATTCTAAAACTGCTAAATATGCTTTCTTAAACATACACTCTTGAAAAGCTGAAACTTTTCACAGGATTACTTTGCCTTGCATTTAAGCAACACTCCTTTTGAGTGGATCAGTGCTCCACAGTCTCCTCTCTTGCTCTGTCAAACCAAGCATCAGTGAAAAAGCTCTACTATTCAGTCTGCAAAAATGCATTTTTGCATTTTTAAACATAAATACAAGGAGAGGTCATTCTCCCTGTTTAAGCATGCCCCTCACTATCTATTCCCCTCTTCTCATCACAGGCTTAGCATTACGGTTTATGTTACCTTTGGCCCCTCATCTAAACTATATTAATAAATAGCTCTTCATTATGAAACAGCAATAAAATTTACAGATTAAGGACTCCGTATTCGTATAAAACTATTTCAAATGTCCTCACATGAACCTAAATCTTAATGCACAATGAGCCTTGGGGCCCATCTCTCAAACCTGGCAACATGCCAAATTCATGATGCTGATGATGTTTTGGCTTTACAGCATGGAGCCCGAAAACCACAGGAAAACATCAATTCCTTCTCACCTCAAAGCATGGGTCCCACTCAAAACTTGAAATATGCCTACGAAACTCAAATACCTTCTTGATTTCCAAGAACAGAAAAGGCAAGCAAAATAGTAATTAAGCATGAGGGCTGGGGGCATCCACTGACTTCTCCACTGTTCACGACACAGCCAAGTGCTGAACTGATGCCAGGCCCATAGTACTGACAGACAATTAGAATGATATATCTGAAAAACCCTATCACCTACAAAGACTATTTGTTTTCCCCTACCAGATGACATAAGTGACATTAACTTGCAAGAAGAAGGACTGAAACACCATATAAACAGCAAAGGATGTTCTACATACCTCACAGTGCCACTGACTCAGAGCACAACAGTTTTATTATTCCACAGCATTACACTTGTTCTGATCTGGCCCACGGCCAGACCTTGTTGACAACTGCACTTATGTCAGCTCAAGGCTTGGTCAGATGCACCAGAACCAGGATGAGAAAATGCAGCTCATTCATCACCATCAACATGAAGAACACAAGCTAAGGGGATTTCTTACTTGTGGAAGAAAATAATTATCATGACAGAATAAATTATAAATTCCTTTAAGTAATTCTTGGTCATAATCACCTTCAGTTTGCTCAGATTTATAGTAACTTATCATATTTGCTTTAAATATTATTAAAGTAATCTATGTGCATTACTAATTTATCACCTTTTTTATTTAAAAGTAAAATCTAAAAACTTTCTTGTACTTTTTAAGAGTATTTATTCAAAGTATGCACAGCAGAAGTGCCTTTCCTATATATTACCCTACAGCAGCTAAAGTGTACAAAGTGTACTTTTTTTTTAGTTCACTGTACACACACAATTTTACCAAGATAACTTAAAAACACAATAACATCTTTGTATTTCCTCTTTCAAAAAACAAGATAAAAATTACAGAGTCAAAGAATAAGCATAGTTTCAAAGAACAATCATAGTTTTTGCACATATTACGAAGTTACATAATGCCACGTGCTAATAGATAAAATAACTTCCTAAAAAACCCAGAAGACCTCAGGAAACTGCTCCTAAGTTGGTTTCCAGAACTGCACAGGAAAGTGACATCCATCTTTAACCACATACAGTTAGTATTTTTTTCATTTTTTTACGTGTATGATATGCAGTGAAATATTTATTAGAACTTTCATGCTTGAGAAAAATCAGATTTATTTTGCGTGCATGTACTGCTATAAATTGATTTTAATACATACATAAACCAGACATGCAGTTAAAATGTTCTACATACAGAACTCAAGGTATTACACACAATCATGATGTTGTTAGACTCTACTGCAAAGCCAAATAATTTCTGCTAATATCCAACTGTTTTAGTTCATTGTTTAAGGTCTTGTGCCCAGGATCCATATCCCAATTGTTGCTGTTATTCTTCTTTATGGTCTGGTCCTGTTCCTGACATTAGAATCTCATTACTACTAATACAAACTTTCAGGCTGACAGGATTACTTGATTCCAGAGAAAGCTTGAGAGAAAATATGATTCCAATTGCATGTCAGAAGTTCTTAGATTGGATATATATCCTGTTTGGATAATCATATCAAAGCAAGCAATTAACTCAAATTTTTGAAGTCTCACATCCCTACAGAGATGTCTTTAACTACCAAATACCTAACATGAAGGAAGGAATCCTGCAGTAGCAGAGCTCGACATGGGGAGGTTGGCAGCAAGAGTAAGGGCAAAAACAATGAAAATGTATTTGCAAGGATATTAGAGCAGAAACAACAGGTCAAGGTTGCATCAAGACATGCATTTTTTCTTCTTGCAATAATTTTTAAACTTATTTATAGAAATTGTTGCATGGTTAGAAATAAAAGGAACCTTGACTTCCTTAACTGCTGTTTTAAAAAACACAACAGAACTGCCCAGACCAGCAGAGCAGACAGAGAGACAGGATATGCCCTTTTTTTGGCAGTCAACCTTCATTCAGATGTCTGAATCCATAGAATAGGAAGACCTAAGCATTGCACAACCAGATCTAATTTATTTCTGATTAATCCTCTAGCTTCTTATGATATCTGGGTCAAACCTAAACATGAAAGCTATGTAACAAGGGAGAAAAAAAATTGAACATGTGCCGGAGAAGCAATAGGGGATTTCCAATGATATTCCTGCTACTGGTGTTGTATTCCTGCATCATATAGCTTTCAACCATGACCCCAGGAAGGCATATTTGCCCACCCATGCAGAACTCTTCAGTCTTTTCATATGAGAATTTAATTCACAAAGCATGAACAGAGAAAGAACTGCCTCTGCCTATATAGCTATTATATCCCTGCTGAAATCACCATCTGCACTGATGTCAGAGAGGTATGTTAAAAAAACATGAACTCATTTCAGACAAACAGAAGTCATAGTCACTGGCTTCTCAGCACAGCTGAGTGAACAATTAGAGTCACCACTGTCTGGGCAACTGCACAAGTGGGCTTTCCAACAGCCAGAAAGAATAAAGGGCTTGTGTTGCTCTCATCTGTTGACTTGTTGCTTTATGGCATCCTGCATTGTTTAAATATGCCCCTCAGCTCTCAGCTGAGTGCGTCAAGCGATAAAGTTCGTACAGAGGCCAGATCGAAATGCCACAGCACAAACAGCACCAGAGAGGCAGGTGCAAGGCTTGCAGGCTCCTGTGGCAGGCATACACATTTGCACTGCTCCACAACCCATTCATCCCAAGAGCCTGAGCTTTTGACATTGCACAGTTGCATTCATTTTCATTTATTAAAGTATGTGGATTGTTGCTAGATGTGAATGAATCATTTATAACCAGTGTAGTGATGTCTGTAGCTGCTTGTGTCTGTAGGCTGTCTAGGACATCGAAATTGGGATCAAGTGGAGGCAGGCCTGGCATTACTGTATATAAGGGTCAAACAATCCTGCTACAGAGACAGAGATTCCCACTCCACCCTTTTGCACAGACCAGAGTCTTTGGGGAATGGACTCTGGCATGGTAACATCCCCGTTCCCTTCTGCAAAACATCTGCAAAGCCAGAAGGTAGCTTGAGATATGTTTGGGACATTCAAGGCATGCTGACTGTGTCCCCACTCCGGACAGCAGCTTCCAGTCCTCTAGCTGCTGGGATTCCTCAGAGCCCAAGCTTGCTTTCAGTCTTCCTCACAAAATACAACAGGTGAGGAAAACCCTGAAACAGTCACACAGAAGTTAAGCACAGCTATTCCACATTCACATGGACTTCACCCACACAAGTGTCTGGCTATGAGCTGTCAGTTAATGCCCCTTGCAGTGAGTACTGTCCTGTGGGTAAAAACATAGGTAAGCTTGCTTTTCTCTAAACCTTCAACAAATCAGATAAAACCTGACCAAAAACAATGAGTACTTCCATCTTCAGAAACCAAGACAGCTATCATTTATTTCTTATCTTCTGAAGTTATCTTAGATCAGGTTTTCATCTACTTGTTGAAGTCAGCTGCAATGAAAGCACAGCAGACTGACAAGGAGTGATGAGAAAGCTTGTATACCATTACATTTTTCTCATTAGGTAGCCTGGTAATTTTCCAATAAGTCAAAAAAAGCAGCTTGGTAAAGTTACTGTCTAGAAAGACAGTTACTAGCTATTAGTAAAGGTACTGTCTAGAAAGACAGTATTGCTTGTGGCAGCTTTACAGTGTTCTTCACTGAGCAACAGATAAAAAATTAACTGTCAGTGCTTCACTTGCCGAAGTACTTTTTGAAGATACTCTGGAAGCTTTCAGTGTTAGACCCAAAAATTTCTTTTAAGTTCTCTATTTTTACAGTGGGCTTGGAACCAGTGAGGAGTACACTTCTACTGCTGGTGCTATAGTTCATTTGTCATCAAGACCAATTTGGTGACTTTCTCATTAACACATTAACCTAACAGAGTTTTACACACTAGCCATAGCTTGCTAACCAAGAGCAATACAAACTTCATGGCTTTTAATATTTGAGGCTGAGGAGACAGATTCCTTCAGGCTGATTTGCACTGATCCACAAGTGGTAAATGAGGACAAGCAATTTGCCCAATATCACAGAACAGTTATATAGTATAACCAAGTGCTGCCCCTTGACCTGGTTATGACTGGAGCTCACAACCTTCTAAGAAATACATATTTATTGGTCTCATTAGCAAAACATTAGTTAGTTAAGCCTTCCATCTCAAAGATTTACAGTATTTAAATCAGACTACCTCTGCTTACTTGCAGATAAGATTACAATCTAATCTTGAAATACACAGCCCTTGCTTTTCATGCAACACAATTCAACCTTAACATTCAAAGAGCACTGAGAAGTGATTCAGCACACATCACTTCCCTTCAACACACAGAGGAGAGAGATTTTGTGTGAGAAGCAACCCTTAAATACAAAGAGGGTATGCTCCTTCTGAGTTACACAACTTGAGATCAACAATAACAACTACTTCCCTCCTCCCAAAGCCACTCCTCAGCAAAGACACGCAACTGCAATCAAAATAGATCACATCATTTCCTTTATATTTTTTCACCTTTAAAAGCTAAAGTTCAAGCTGTCTGATTAATGACACCAGTGAGACATATAACAGTATTTACACAAGTAGGTTTCAGATCTATGGTAAGCTACCTAGAGCTGAGTTACAGGATATTAGCTCAACTCCACTGCTGAAAACAGCTTCCAAGTTCAAGTACCTGTAAGAGTATAAAACTTTACCAATAGCTGCAATTGTCCAGCTACACATCTCAGGAGATCTCCTTCATAAGTATGGATTCAGTTTTGCACAAGCTTCATCATTCTGGTGTGCAAAGAGAGTTTTATCAACTTCAGTGACAATCCTGCATATCCGGGGAAAGAAATTGGTCCATACAGGTGATTCAGATCAACAGATTCTCCCAAATGCCTGACAACCTGATTTTCACAGGGCTAAGGGCATTAGGGTATATTTCCACATTCCTCTTAGAAGTCACCAGCTATGGCATGTAAACCTTAACAAGGTTTTGGAAGACTCTTCCTAAAACTAGCCATTAGAACTACAGAGAGAAATGTTCAAAAGCTAACTTGTGTCTCTCATCCAAAAATTACAAAACACATCATTGAAACACACCTTTAGGCAAAATTTAGAGGATACCTAACCTTTCCAGAAACTATTAAAGCAGCTGTGTATTGATGGTATTCAGATGGCTAACTCCTGACAGCATTCAGACTTGGAGTTGGTCCAAAACGCCTCATTGTGGCAGAGACATCCACAGGCAGGTGTGGAACACCGTTTGCCAATCTGTGGTTAACAACATTAAATAAAAGGAAACCAAAAAACAAACATAATATTTTTTTGCTTTACATAACTCAGCTAAGAACCAGGGGTGGAGTGAGGGAAGCACTTCATAAAACCTGTTTTCTTTAAACCACATTTCAACCCTCACCATAACAATAGCTTTGGCACTGAAATTATACTGCAGTGAAATACCACTATGTGCAATGTCAAATCTCACGAAAGTAAATCAACAATAGAACATACTAGCTAAGGTTGTTTTCTACTTTAGTCAAGATTGTATTCAAGGCTTAAAACTGTAAGCATTACTTACTCACACAGAAGAATGCCGTTTTCTAATCCAGAACGAAAATCTTTCTCACCAAAACTTCTGCCGGTGACTTGCTGCAAAAGAGTAGAGGGAAACAAAAGAGCGACATCTATTAGAAAGTGAGCTTTACAAGTGCACTTCATAATACTCAGTTAGAGCATCTGCTGTATAAGGAATATTTGAGCTTTACAGGCCTTGCAAAGGACTAAGCAATGTCCATTTCTCTTTCCCATTTCATCAAGCTATTTAACATATAGGACAAAGTATTTGCTCCGGCCAATGCAATTGCAGTCTGCAATTGCAGACTGTTTTCTAGTAGTAAAAACCAAAAATGACAAAACAAAAACAACAATGTAATCTTCAGAATATTTTAGAAGTTTTATTTTATAGTGCTTTGAATTTTAAAACTATTGCATTTAGACAAACTATGTATTTTTATTGCTTTTTTTGCACCACATTAAACATTTTGTACCAGCCTTGAACTTTAGCCCTTAACTTATCGTCTTTATAGAATAAGCAAAGACAATTGAAAGCAATGGTGTGAGCTATAGCCCTCCAGACACATGCCTCAATACTCCTAGTTGTATTAAAAGATAATTCACATCAGCAATTTAACCATGAAGAGAATACAAACTCAGTGGAAGCTGTACCTCCTGGTACACTTGGACCAGTAGGTACACTTTGCCTCACAAGCTCTTAAGCCATTCTGTGCTGCTTAGGGATGGACCAGCTAGAAACCTTCCAGGAATCCCAATCTCACCTGAGGGTGCTGGATGCTTCAAGCATGACTGAACTCCCCTGTATGACTCACTACTGTGTTGACAATGTCTTGCCATTCATCCTCATATCATTCTCAACAGATATGTTCAGTTAAAAGTAAAGAATACTTCTTATTACAATCACAAAAGATATAAAAATAGTTACTGTGTTTAGAAAGCACTGAACAGAAACAATACAAATAAAAAAAACTGTTTTAATTGTCCTGCAGGAGGTCTTCTCTTTACCCAGGCAAAATATTTACTGGATGCTTAAAGAGTTCTCATGGCTTTCATCCAGTTTTTCAGCAGAGCCTTGCTCTGGGTGTTGCTTCCACCATAGAGAACAGCAACTTGGGGATACATCTGTCATTATGTCCCTATTTTCTCCTTGCTGTTATATTCAGATGCAAGACCCTGCCCCTCCTAGTTTCCTATCATAAAGACAGCAATTTATAAAAACTGACAAGTTGCAACTGTCCCACAGGATTAACAAACACCTCAGTTTCAGAAAGGCTGGTTATAGCTGGGCAGTCTTGGACAGAGAGCAACACTTTTTAAATTGAAATGCATATGCAAAGCCTAAAATCTAATTCTTCACTAAATTATAAACATATTATTTTGCTCAATGTGAAGGAAGTTGTCCCATACTCTGAAAAATGTATTGTAACAGCATCAGTGGACAATTGTATCTTACACAAATGCATAAAGAAGAACAATGCACTGTGCTGCACTCATATCTCTGAAGAAACCACATGTAATTTGTAGTAAATGACCTTTAACCATTTAAACTATATCTAGACATAGTAAAACATGTCTAATCTTGATCTGCTGGGACAAGGGAAAATCATGACAATAAAATCTTAGCATTCAGGATGAATTATAGGTGGAGCATATCAAAACTGACTTTTGTTTCATCCACAAGATATAGTACAGAAAGGAGTGGGAAGAGCTACTTCATAACTGCCTGACTCCAAGTAGTTTTTTTCATCTGTGAAAAAATTAAAGAAAAATTATAGTAATCTTATTTCACTCCTCAAGACCAAATGTCCCAGATATGGAGATCAATCTTCTTATGTATTTGTTGAAGACCCTCATTTATCAGGGAGCAGTATTGAAAGTGTTACCACAATTCAGGACTCAGCCTGCCAAAAGCTGTCACATGAGTATCACTGTTATTACTGATGATGTAGGAAGGTTTCATACACTACTTCTGTCTGCACAAATAAAATCATGAAATACAGATGCACAGCTGGCACACGAATTCATCCAGTGAGAGGTACAACACACATTGAAAGGAGGTGAGGAAAGAAAGGAAGGTCCAGGAACAGTGCACGTCTGTTTGAAAAGGAACTGGAAGTAAATGAGGCATGGCAAGGTTTATGCCTGTTCTAGATGATGCAGCTGCAGAAGGAAAACATTAATCACCTACAAGTCTCCTGATTTAGTCAATTAGAATGTAAAAACAGTTCAACAGAGAAAGGCTAGAAACTAAAAATAAGCACAAAGATGACATGATAAATGACAAAGATAAACCTAAAATGGGACTGAGAGAAGCAAGAAGCTGGATCCACCTTTTCCAGAGGAAACCAGAGCTCAGTTGCTTGGCGTACGCACACACATACACCTCCCTCTCTGCAGAGGCCACTTTGGGCCATACCCTCATGCAAAAAACTGCTGCAGGCCCACGGGCCAACCTGGTGCACATTTCTGAGATAACCTCTGTTCAGCACATCCAGGGCAGGAGGAGACAAAAGGACTTCAAGCAAAAGGACTGGCTCTCTCATATTTGCACACAAAGAATCCCAGATAGCAAAGTGCATGCTTTACCCAAACTCCAGTAATCATGAAAGTGTGTGCATTTGCCATGATATCACAAAAAATCTGCACACATCACAGAACTGTGTTCATGTTATTGATATAAGCAGTGGTCAGTTCTTACTAGCTCATCTCCCATCTCAGGAAATAAAAGCCTCCAGTTTGCTGGATGAAGTTCTAAAAACACTGACAAAACAAGGACTAAAGGATAGCATTTGCAGTGCTTCTACTGAGCTTCACTGGAAAAAAAGGAAATTGTTCATTTGCAACCAGGTACAGTAAACTGCAAAATGGAAGAACAGATATTTAGCCCATCAGCTTTCATAGTACAGAGAACTGGAGTTCAGAACTGAACCTGCACAAAACCAGTCATGACAAGATGCAAGGTACTCTATTCTGGACTGCTGTCTTCAGGAAAGAAAAAAAGAAAAGTACATGAAAACCCAAAATGTTAACTGAGAGAACTTTTGAGACCTGGCCTTTCTTTGCAAGGCCAGGCTTCCAGACTGCCACCTCTTGCATGCTTTGGAGACATAACTCCATCTTCCACCTTGCACTCTTCCCACCTCACTGGTAGAGACCAGCACACTTAGGCAGCGCAGGATGAAGCAGGATAGATGGAAGAGTTCCCTATCCACTCTGCAACGGCAGCATACTGTAATTATTGTGGTGCTGGGGTAGCAAAGTTAGAACAAAGTACCTCAAAGACAAAACACAAACTATATCTTGCAAATTATTAGGATAGCCTCTCACTTCCTTAATAATTTCTATAAAGCTGAGTGGAAAAAAAGCTGCATTTCCCTGTCATATTGGAAATTAAAAATAGAAAACAGAAGCAAAACATTTATTGCTGTGTGCTTCATTTATGTGAGGAGGTGCTATTTTTATTCATCATCTGGATTACATTTTCCTCTCTGTAAAAAGCTACAAGTATCACAACCAGGACAATTATTTGAGTGCTGGGTGCATTTCTCAGTTTCCCTGTCACTTAACAACAGAATATGAACCTAAAATGAGTAATTTACGTTTTTCATGACAACAACTTCAATACATATTTGCATACAGTAACACTTGATATATAGTGCATTGTTGCTGATTAACTCTTTTGTTCTTTGCAGTTGCACATGCTACAAAATTTATATCATCAAGAATGGCTGTCATCCAGCCACTAACCATTGCCATATTGTACAACTTTATTTTCCCAAAGCTTCACTTTACATTGTTTTCCTTGCATTTTATATTGCTGCTGGTGCTTCCTGAGATGGAGCTTGCAAACCTTCTCGAGTCAAAACAGCTTAGGGGCGTGAAAAAGAAAAGGTGACAAATTAGTGAACAGATGCTAGCCTCAAGTGAAGGTTATCTAGGCCAACAAGATATAAGTAGTTGAATAAACACTTGGTCATCAGGGATAACTCTCTGAAAACACTTAGTTTCATTTTCTATGTGCACATCTGAAAATGCCATGTTATGCAGTGAAAAAATTAGAGGCACAGCAAAAAGAGGCCTTTGTTTATCATTATGTATTTTTGAGAGCTTATGAAGCATGACAGTAAAGAGAGGAAGATTTTCTACGCATTTCATAAGCTGTTCGTTTCTTTGTATGTGTGTATGCTGCCTTTCCATTTTGTGCTACCATTACTTTCTCCTATATAATTTTTTTTCTTAAATGAAAAAATCAGGTCCTGCTACTTAACTAGGAAGATATAAAAGTAAGGCTTTAACTGTAATAATCAGGTATGTATATAGAACGCATTGGATTGTACAAGCAATAGGGAACACAAACCACCAAAAAAAGCAAAACAGCTTTTAGAGCATCAGGATTTGGCTCCTCTAGAGTAATGAATTCCTACTTCCCTGTTTCTGAGTTACCATGTGAGCTAATAAGATGAATACACAAGTTAAATTCCATTTTCACATAACATAAGCAAGGGATTTCTGAATCAAGCAACCCTGTCCAGTCACAGTCAGCTTCACCTTTGCAGCCCAGAACTGCACTGCATTGCTATGGCAGTGCCATGGAGCCTGGAGACCCTTCATGGCTCCTGGCTCAGCCACCTATGGATCATGCAATGTCTCTGTCTGCAAAAGTGGACACAACACATTATCTAGGCATGAGTTCCTTCTCTCTTATGTCACAGAGGCATTTAAATTGCTAAAATCATAGCAATGCAAATCAGTCCTGAATGGCTTTATTACAAATACTAGGAAGGTAGTTGATTTAGTTCAGAGAAACTTGAATATTGAATGAATGGAGTTTTCCAGGGGCAACAACCACAGATCTAACATACCTGTCTTCCAGTAAAGCTGAATGATAAGCACTCTGCTCAAAGCCTTCCAAAAGGCTTTACAGTATTGAGGTAATTTACTACTGAAATCAGTAAAAGAGCAAACAATATCTCTAGTGTGCAATTCTACTCTCAGGGACAAAACCGGCATGAGCTCAGAATGACTAATGTGGCCAGCAATAAATCACCTGAAATTCTGTGATACAGAACTTGAAAATTTAAAGAATATATGGGAGAATGATGGGAGATTTCACACTTGGGTAGCAAGATTAATCTGCAAAGAAAGCACTTATTATTTTTAGGTCTTCCACTTCCCGGTCACTTAAGTTTAACTGCCATTTGCAATGTTAACTACCTGTACTGAAGTCCCTTTTTCTCTTTTCCTCTGACTTTTCATCCTCATATTATTCTTTGATGAGACAAAAAACCTGACTCACTCTTAATATTTCATATAAATTTCACTTCTTCTAGCAGCAATAGAATAAAATAGCATATTCTCCCCCATTTGCTTTAAATTCCCTTCTGCAACACTGCTAATCAGGTCAGCTGACAGTTTAGTCAACATATAGCATGGAAAAACCATATCCACTGATACAAACACACTCCCCTTTGGTGGGCTCAATTCTAAGTCCTCACTAAAGGAACAATTTATTTACTTAGGAATGCTAGTCACGGCCTTTTGTTTTCCGTGGAGGGAGCAGCAACTGGAAAAACCACAACAGCTGGGGTTTTTTTCTGATCCTTTGCACAGATTAATGAGGACATGATTCTATGAATGGACACCTATATTTAAAGTGTAGACCAAACTGGCTCTGTTAGTACTTTGTTTAGGAGACACAACAAAAGAAATACTGAAAGTGTAGTACACGCCAGCAGCTACTACCCTACTAAGGCTTTAAAGCTAAGTCTGGGAAGATTTTGTCTTTGCTAAATCCTGCTCAGCACCAGAGCTTTCCACACTGAAATTCTGCATTGCTAACAGTAGTATTAAACATGCAGGGTTGCCATACGTTGCTTGGATTTATGATCTTGCAGAGCCGTGCGCATTTCTGCCAGGACATCTGGTAGTGTAATCCTGTTTGGCTGGCAAGCTGCTAGGGAGTGTTAAAATTTAATGATAGAGTAAAATCAGCTGCCTTTTCATCTCTCTTCCCTAATGCTGTTTGTATACATTTCCAGGTGCATTGCCAGATATTGCAGCCTTCCCTTTGGGGTGGGGTGGGGCAGAAAACATTTCAGTTAAGGTTGAACACTTTGTGAAGAAAGAGAGCAAAGAGCAGGAAGGGAACTTAAAAACTACTTCTGTCAGATTTCTCTTGGCTGCAGCACATGCCCTGAAAGCTTCACCTAGCATCAGGTCATCTGTTACATCTAATCTGTATCTGACAGTCAGTAGATTGGCATTGCATTGTTTTATGGGCAACCAGACTCTTATCTCAGTGTTATCAAAATTAGGTACTAGATGGCAGATATGACAGACCAACCTAGTGTGTTTTTAATCACTTGTTCAATTTAGGGCTCTTTTATTGCTAAAATAAATAAATAAATTTAAAAATCCTTTAAAAACATTTATAGAAATCCATCATCCCTTTCTTTAATGCGAATTAAAGAAGGGGAGAATTGTAGGCTTTGCCACAGATTTACCAGTAAAGTGTTCATCCTACTTTTTGAGTGGGGAGAAGGAAGATGAAGCACTATTTTGGGAAAATAACTTGGATTTGGAAGAAGGTACATCTTAGCATAACAACACATTCTTTAGCTGTTTGCTCTTTTCTGTAAAAACAAGATTCCATGGTCAGAGGAGCAGTGACCAGAGGAGCACATATGACGTGAAGCCAACAGGTACAAGAGACCAGAAGACAAGCACACACCTCCTCAGTCCAAGGCCCTCATTTAATCCAGTCCTGTCTGTCTGGAGAGTCTGGCCTTACTCAACCCACCCCACTTCAGGGTGCACCAGTGCACAATGGCAGCTCCTGCACCTCTGAAGGGAAGAGGAGCAGATGCCTTGTAATTACTAGCATGAACACCCTTTCCCAAGGTCTTACTTTCTTACCCAACCAGGCTAAATAAGCAGTCTGTTCACTGACAAAGGAAAGGCTAATTAAAAATATCATGATTTTGTTTTTGTATGATCCCCTGGGGCTTTCCATGGACAGATAAACATTCACACTGCCTTTTATTTTACCTCTTCAGTTACATACAGAAAGAAAAGTATACATGGAACTAATCTCAAAAGCAGAAACTGTTGATTCAGCTCTTATGTTTTCCCTAACTAATTCTTCTTGAAGCTGGAATCAGTACTGATGAAGGGAGATTACTCAAACTCTGGCTACTGAACACAGAGTAGCTCTCCCACTAGTAACCTATTTGCCTCACATTTTATCACCAAGTCAAAGATGTTTTTTAGCAAAGGACAGGAGAATTTTTTTCCTTTGTCTCAGGTTGATTACATTAGCAACTTTCCAGCAGAACAGGAAATTGGGTTTCTGGCCTTGTCTAACAGAGCAAAGAATTAAAACAGACATTTTTTTTATCCCTTGATTCCTTTTTATAAGTCTAGAAAAGGTTTCTCATGCTCTTGAAACATTGCTCCTCCAAGATTTATGCTATGCTATCATCTATAAGTTGAAACTGAAGCATCTGTTAATAAAACTCTCTATTTTCTCTCCTCCAACTTTCAGAAGCTCAGGCAGTCCTGAATCAGAAGTGTTTCAAGCTCTCTCGGTTACAGCTGCAGAGGCAGAGCAAAACACAGCACAGGCAGCAGACTCCTCGTTGAGCTCAACATCTTGTCTCACCCTCAGAGCAATGAAGAGATCAACAGCTCTGTAGGAGATGATAGGATCACTGCAGTATCTAGATTTGCTAATCCCCACTTTAACTGCTTTAACCTATTTTACATTAATGACTGCATTTATATTTTACAAGACCACTGCACTACTTCTTGGACAAGCAGTTTTTGACACCAGTGTGTTGCTTTCTGTCAGGAATGTGCATCTTGGCAGACAATTTTAAAACTGTACACATTTAAAGCTGCACAGAGACAGGAATACAAACATACGAGATGCTCCAAGTTAGAGGGGCCCAGCACTAGGAGCACTTCAGCCTGTCATTAACCACTGTCAGAGAGACTACCAAAGCTCAGCACTGTTATTGAGATTTTGCAATGAAAAATGTCTGGTAGGAGACACCAGCTTCCCTTTCTGAAGGAACTAAGTGTTCGCTTGAGCAAAACATTAATAAATTTAACCATCCATTTATAGATTATACTCAATGTCTTAGGTCTCAGTGAAGCTTCTGAAATGCCAATGATGAGCATCAGTAGGCACCAGTCTACCTTGAAGCTTTTAAATTTAATATCATCCAGTTGTTTCAAGGCAAGTCCACATGTAAAGTGTCCCATTTACAGTCTATGCAATTTAAATATATATATCTCTCTATATATAAAAGTATAGCTCAGCAAGGCATTTAAGACTTGATTTTCCAGACAGTAAGCCTGGAAGCCCAGAGCAAGCAAAGCAGGAAACTGTCCATGGGGAATAGAGACATTCATACGTGTCATACACGTGTCATACAAACACTGCTGAAAGATGTAATTCTATCTGCTATCAATACAACTCTGCAAAACTTTGCTCCTTTCAAATAAAAGGGGAAGAGGTAAACCACAACGCTTTTGAAAACAATATCTGAACTTCTTGGATGTTTCTTCTGTACTCTGGGTCCTCCCTTGGCACATTCTGCAGCAGGAACAGGGCTGTGTGCCATGGTTTTGCAGCCACTTGCAAACAAACTGCAGAATTACCAGCAGGTAGTTCTAAACAGGAAAACCAGTGCATTTCAAAAATCACAGACTGAAAAAAAATGATCCACTTTCCTACAGAAAGGAGGTTAACCTTAATTCAGTCATATACTTTTGAGACCTTTATTAATAACTCTTTGGAAGTAGATCTACTTTGTCCCTGCCTCTGTAGAGACAGAGTTAAAGAAAAGCGTTCCCACTCTGAATGCTTTTCCAGATAAGCCAGTTTTTAAACAACATTTGGCTACCAAGCATGGATAAAACTAGACTCACAAGAATTTAGGAGGGCACACAGTCAGGACAGCTGATCCCAACAGACCCAAGGGATAGGTATCCCATACCATATGGATCATGTGCAGCAGAGGGAAGGTTGGCGGGGAAGCTGCTGCTGAGGGACTGGCTGGGCATTGGCTGGTGGTTGGTGAGAAGTAGGTTTTTCTTGCAAAACTTGCCTTTTTTGAGGTTTTATTTACCACTCTTTGTTTTTTTCCTATTCATTACAATGTAGGATTATTTTATTTCTATTATTAAACTATTCTTATCTCAGCCCGTGAATTTTCTCACTTTCACCTGTCCAGTTCTCTTCCCCTGACCTTCCTGGAGGGGAGGAGTGAGTGAGCAGCAGTGGGGTTGCCAGCTGGTATTAAAACACAACATAGTCACAAAAAGAATGCTGCCACAAGTGAATCAAACCATCAGAAGCTAAATAGGAAGGTATGGTGAAACAGAACAACTATTTCTCTGTAAATTATCATGACATTACACACAGATAGAAATCCCACTGCAGCCTCTGATGGAAAAAATTGGTTTTCTGTTCTCCCCAACACTTCTCCATGGCTCCTTTGACGCACGTCCTGAAGGACACGCCATAGCCCTGCAAAAGGGAATAGTGACTGCCAATAATACTCTAGACAAGAGAAACACTGCAGACTATCTAGAATCAGCTGATGTCTTAGAGCACATGGACATGAGGTGTTGGTAGATTTGACTGCCTATTAATAGACAATGAAGTATTTCTGTAAGATTTTAAACCACAGCTTACTCTTCAAAAGACACTTCCAAGAGTCATCAGCATCTTAAGCAGAACTAAGAACCTCTATTTATTTCTCTGTCCTCCTCCTCCGTCTCCCAAAAATTACAACTTTCCCCAGTTAAAGAATGTTTAGACCTGTCTGTCAACCGATTGCTCCCACAGGAGCTAGGGATCTTGCAGTGCATTTTGAGTACTAGATTAAAAGCCATTTTTCATTCATTTGATTTAGCTGGAATAGGGCAGTTAACAAATATCAGTAACCAGTAAGAGTTTTCTGCTAAATGGAATTCACAAATCAATCCTGTTGTCCCCTGCAATGACAAACATGCCATTCACAGATCCTGAGCATCAAATCAAGACCTATTTACAAGGTTGCCCCTGAGACAAAACCCAGCAATGTTACACAGGGTAAGTTATTGCTCTTTTCTCTCCTGCTGCTGCAGATATAGGGAGCCTTTGTTTGGAGGACACAGAAAGCAGAGGGAGAAAGGGAAGAGGATTGATGATGCACACAACAATAATAAACACTGTTCTTTTCTATTGCTGGAGCACCTGCTGCCTCCATCAGCTCAGGCTCATCCATTATGCAACACACCAGCTCTGAAGCCATGATAGACCTGACCAGGAAGCAAGACACAGAACGAGAACCTCTTATTATGAGACAATGAGCTGCACTGGTGCCCATTCTCTGCCCTGTTTATTGTTGGGTGAAACAAATACTAGGAACAATTAGGTTAAGCATCTTGTTCAAATGTACTCAGAGCAATAAAAGAAATTTGCCTTCTATAAAATGTAACAATTTAGCCTTGTAGAAAATAAATTCCTGAAGAGGAAAAAAACCCCTGACAATGATTCTAACTACTGTAACTTTTATTTTTACTCATAGTGGATATCATGTAAGGTCTAAAATGGATTGAAAGGAATGCAATTATTTCACTATAATGCTTTAATACTAGAAAAGGAAACGATTAAAAATATGCTTAACATTTCCAATCTAAACAATAAGAACTGCAAGTTTCAAAACATCTTCTACATTTCTACAATTCCAAGAAATCTTTTCAGTTGGCCACTTCCCTGACAGAATTAGATCTGTCCCAAGGACATTTTCACTCTTCTTACCAATCCAGAGTATCTCACCCATGTCAAGAGGGCAACTCAAATGCCATATTAAACATGAAACACTGGCAGGAATCAACATTGATATTGAAAAGAATATTTACTATCATCAGAGTTGGATTGCAAAGCACTTTTAAGAATTAGTTAACTTACAGTTTTCAGATGTCAAGATGAGAGGAAGTCCTTTATCAGCACATTGGTTTTCCATGTACCTCTTTACACTCATGTAAACTCAGCAACCTCTTTCTAATTTGAAATTTTAAAAAATCCATAGATCTTGAAACTCATCATTAATTAATGATATTAATATATTAAAAAGGGAAACATTTTCATTAAGTTACTTTCCTAAATAGGTTGTTTTCAAATTTCACATATTATTCAAATAGATTAAATTAAAGGCAAATAAATATTATCAACTTTCTCTGTTTCTTTTTAAAACCATACAGTACTGACAATATTATGTAGCATTCATCATTAATATTGTATGTGCAATCATAGAAGGATACTGCTGTCATACAAATTGGAAAATGAACCAGAACTGTCAGAACAAGAATACCTGCCTAATCTACAAGCAAAATTATACACAAAGAAGGAGGAAAAAAATCAAAGAGACCCTACAATTTATTTAAATAATCCAGATATTCTGTGTATCAACCACAACAGTCTTTTGAGAAGGCATTCACTTATAGGAATTGTATTCCTCCTCTGTTGTTTTTTAATGTGACAACATATCTGCATGACAGCAGGAGCTTTGTTGTTGAGCTCACATGCTCAAACAGTTTTTCAATCCTGTCTGCCTGCAAGTGCACCAAAGCCATATTAAAACCTGAGATAACCCCTGTGATGTTTTAAAAGGGAAAGCTCAGGAAGAACCCAAAGCTTGTTTCTCTGGCTAAAATTAAAAGTGTCTCTTGCAATCAGCTGACTTTATTAAGTGCAAATTCTAAACTTCTCATGCTAAATATTACCCGGCTTAGGCTGGAAGAAGCAGTCACCTACAGCAAGCCACCAGGAACAGCTGCTTGATAACAACCTGTCATCTGGAATTAAGGGCAAGTGTTTAAGGCTTCCCATGAGAGGGGGGAAAAGAAAAGGAAAAACAAAAGAAGAAACGGACACAGGTTTATTTGCTATGAAAGCATCATTGACATGTCCCTGATATTTGGACAGTTTCACCTTAGCAGTCAATCCAGTTTCTGAATGTTTGCTTATATTTCATTCCCTCACTAGGGGCTCAGCAGAATATGAAAAAGTTTATATGGAGTTGGAGAGGCTGCTGGAAACTCAGTGTTATTATGCCAAGACTGATCTGCTGAGACATTTGTGACCACCACATGATTTAACTATGCCAGTTAATCTGTTGTAAAGCTAATTTTTCTTATGGTATCAAGCGCACCATTGCTGGTTTTGTACATGATGAGAGGCACCAGGTATCTGAGTATGAGCTATCTCATTTTAGCCAAAACAGCACACTATCAGCACATTCTCCAACCATCTGTTTTTATCATCCCTGCAAAGTTGGCTGAACAATTTTAAGTCCAGTACTTTTGTAGTGTTTTGCAAAATCTTCACTCTGACTCCACATTTTAAAAAACTCTTAGAAAATTTCTCCCAGTTAGCTTGAAATGATACTTTTTTATACTACCTTCTTCCTACTACCATTCTCTACCTTTCAAAACACCACTGATTTTTACCACTCAGCAATAAAACAGGATATTTTTATGTTAAAAGAAAGTTAATTTTCCTGCTGCCTCAACACTTGGTGTTTGAGGCAAGGGAGCAGAAGGAAGAGAAGGGCAACCAGTGCTCGATGCCTTAATTGCATAGTATAGCATCCCATAACTTTTGTGCATTTCACTTTCAGATGAAGTCTGATGAATTTCT
The DNA here is from genome assembly GCF_027887145.1 of Ammospiza caudacuta. Classification (NCBI taxonomy): domain Eukaryota; kingdom Metazoa; phylum Chordata; class Aves; order Passeriformes; family Passerellidae; genus Ammospiza; species Ammospiza caudacuta. The sequence continues at coordinate 54,491,200 of NC_080596.1, forward strand.
CTGGTTTCTTAAAGGTTTGACTTGGGCAAAAACAAGAGAAGACCCATGAGGATAAAAATTAAGTTGCAGACAGAAAGTACTTTATGCATTAGGAGCTACACGTTAAGTCTGTTCGATATAAGTTAACTCCTACAGAAAAGCACAGCTGCTGTCTCCAAGAGTTAGAAATCCCACATTCATACAAACTCTAGCAGCATAAGAAGAGGCCTCACATCACTTACTTGAGTGATTTTATTTTTGTCTTGATGAGCTGACACCACATAATGCAAAGGCATTTGCATTAGTACAAAATTATCAAGTTAAATAAACTATGTCTCAAGAGCTAATTGTATCTTACTGTCTGAAGAATCATTATATAATGGAACAAAATCAGATGTCTACTAATATGAAAAAAACAGATTGGACATCAGAAAAAATAACACTATTTTTTTATGTTTCACATCCAAACCACAAGCCAGCAAGTATTCAAATTTTTTCCAAGACTAATAAAAGTTAAATTACTTTGTGGTCTTTGGTTACTGGGTTAAAACCAGATATGCTGCTTTAAAACTTTGTCTTTACATAGCAGAGTTTACAACTTAAACCAGACAGCAAATTCAAATGAACACTGAGACATTTGAAGCCAGGTTTTGAATGCTGTTCAGCACTCCTCTACCTAGGTCTGAACAAAAGCACATTCTCTCCATGATTCAGTTATGCCATTTTGTCCCACTCCCTCTCCAGCTTATTTCCATTCAACAAGACCCATTTTGGCCACTTATTAGAACTACTGAAGCAGGATTCTCTAGAGACAAGCATGAGATTAAATAATCTTGGTTTTTTTCTCATTTTAGTGGTTTTCTTTTGTGCTTCAGATAGTAGGGGAAGATGGAATGGCTCTGTAAAATCAGACAGGCAAATTAAATAACAAATACACTCTCCCTTGCTACATCATCAACAGACAGTGATGGCTTTTGCAGACTTTGTGTGTAGAAGCAGGCCACTACATCTAGGTACACAAACCTGCCATTTGTGTCTTCTGTAACACTTTGCAAGATAACCTTTGCAAAGCTGTGCAGAGGGGCTTACTAAGATAAAAGGCAATGTCAGACTTGTCCAGGGAAAGTCAGCGACCCACATGATCACACAGCACCCATTACCTTGTGATTTCTTCTCATGAAATAAACCCCAGGTGTATAAAGAGAAAAAAAATCTCCAGTAAACATAAAGACCAGAAATCCCAATTGATGCATTTAGATGAGCTGTCACAATACTGTGTGGAGGAGATAAAACCAAAACTGAAAATACAAAGCTTGTTCCAATCCATTCCTAATGCTAACTCACGATCCCATTACCAACATTGCCATGACCCACTTCAAAGAGCTCCGATTCGCTTTGCCACTCATGTACCATTTTCAGTCATTTCACTCTTGCTGTTATAGTCACAAATGCATTCCCTCTAGTTATCCAGTCTTCTATGCTAAGAATAGAAAAGAAGTATTTCCACTCAGGAGAGAAAGCTAATGTCTAGATAAATGTCCCTCGAGCTTCCATTCTGGTTAGTTGTTAATTTTGAGTTAGGTATGTGGTATTTGATCCCAAGGTAATAACAACTATCCCAACTTTTATTAAGATTAGTGAAAACTAAGTTATTCAATTCTCAACAGGGAACTACTATGCCTTGGCCAGTTCAGCTATTTGCAGACCATTTTTTTATCAGGGTTAGAGAAGGTGCTAGCTCTGCAGCTAATAACTCCCACACAGGGCAAGAAGGTTGAGACTTGCTGCTTCTTTCAAATGCCCTAAAATAAACAAACCCCTTTGTTCCTTCCCCTTGTAGTAACAGAAGTGACCAGATGGGAAAAGTGAAACAAAGGTTTTCCTGATTATATCCATTTTATTATAAACAGCTGTTTGTCTCCAAGTCATTGTTGTATCTTGCACAATTTCCGGATGGTCTTATGCACAAAAGTCTATCAACAATCATTTTTATATCTATGTATATAAAAGGCTTTTAAGTCTTCATATTGTTGATTTGCATTCATTCATCAGCTAAATACAGCTAACAATTTAGCAGACAAGATGATCTCTACAGCTAACACATTTAACAGGTTTTATCAGTTTGCAAATTCACAGAGCAGCCTCCCAGGGACCAACACTTACATGTCTCACAATCAAAACAAACAACATCTGCAGTCCTCAGAAGATAGTTAGTAAACAAAACAAGGTGTGTGCTGACTGCAGAATTAGAATAAACAAATACCACTAAAATAATTTTCCCCATACTTTAGAAGTAAGAACTATTTCCAGATTCTCAGGAACAAAACACAACCTGAATCTTTGCTCAAAGTCACCTTATGCTGGAGGATCAGCTCCTAAAAAAGGACTCTGAACCAGCACCTTACAAAATTTAAAAAACCCAGCAATGTGACATAATCACCAAACAAGATATTAATGAGACTGTTTGCAATTAGCTTGGAAAAAAGAAACATCAGCAATAAACCTGCCAGATCTTAGGCTCACTGCAACCCCAGAGAGTAGGAGAGGGCTGAGAAATATTGGCAGAGCCTCCCAGCATGAAGGCTGAGGGTGTGAGAAAGGAGAGGAAGTGGAAAGTGAAAGGGTGATGGTTTGCCAGCCCCTTCCAAGATTTCTGTCTGCAGAGTATCTGTACGTGTTAGCAGAGCCCCCAGGTTACGCTGCTGACAAACAAACTGTGTGTGACTAAACAGGCCCTGATGTACCACAGAGGGCAACTGACTCCAATCAGAAACTTCAGCCTCACCAGTATCAGTGGCTGCCACATCTAAGCTGTGTTAAGTAAATTAAGAATGTTTAATTCTATTTTTATATTCACTAAATCATTAAAAGCCAAGCAGAAAATTTATAAAGTCTGAAGATCTGGTCTTGAACATAACCCGTACTGATGATTTTTGAAGGAAGCTGCAAAATAAAAACACACTTAAATTTTAAAAATGTGTTTGGAAACATTTCAGCTGCTTTTCTTTCTAGTGTTTCACATGTAACCATTTGTGGTTTAACTAGGAATTTTTTAATATTCATTTGATTCAATGAACAGATGCCAAAGCTTCATCTCAAAATTCTCTGTAAGAGTTTAATTTATTTTTTAAAAGGAGGTAATAGGTTTTAAATATCTAACTCTTCTTCAGAAAAAAGCCCAGAAACAAAACTCAGCCAAAGGTCAGCCTTGTTAAACACATATATCTGTGTAATTCAGATCAAAACACTGCTTCCTGCAATTAAAACACTTGCCACATTTCCCACTGGGCTCAAAATTCAGTCCTTTTGCTATTGAGACAGAGGGCAAAAATGAACTCTTTTCTAAAACAAAAGGTTTAGAAACATCCAGCTGTGCAACTTCTGAGCTGCACAGAGCCACACCAAATATACACGTGCTCTGGAGAGGTCATCCTCCTTGTCACTCATGTGACCCAGGGATGAGATAGAAACAGTTCTCCGATCCAGAAGTCAGGAAATGCAATTCTCCGTTACACTCTAAGCCCAAGCCCACATTCCAGCAGCTCCCTCAGCCACTGCTGGACCAGCCCAGCAGCACCCAGGGCACTGCTGGAGGCCTTCCTGAGCCCCAGCCACGGCAGGGCCCACCAGCGCTGCCCTTCCCAAGGCCACCACCAAATGCTGAAAGGACTTTGCAGCCACTCCCAGCCTGACTGCGGGGTTGTTAACGAGTCCTAGAGAAAAGTGGAACTCAGCAGAAGGAGGGCAAACATTACAGCCAAAACAAGTTCTTCTGGAGTTATGATGCCTCAGACACAGGTATCCAGGTCCAGTTTGCATCTCAGCCACAAGCTGCTCGGTTAGACAAAAATCTCGACATATCCACTGCATTACACAAACCCAGCTTCTTGGCCAGGATTTTCAATCTCTCTTTGCATGAGGACATCTTTGTTAGTCTTTTTTATTTTAAATATATATGAGGTTAGCTGTTTAATCACTGTATTTTTTTAAAAAAACAACACACCTCTCTCATCAGCTTTTTAAATCAAATTCTTTTTATGGACCAGTCTCTCATGTAGTACAGTTGCTTTGGATAAATCAGGCCACCCAATTTGTAGGTAAAAGCACTTACATATTAGAGATGGAGGCAAACTTGACAACAAAAAACCTGTGAGACTATGCAGGACACACAAAGAAAGGAATGTAGGAACCTTGGACTAATAGTTCTAATAAAAACAAATCTAAATCTCCTCAAATGTGTTATTAATTAAAAGTAAGCCATTTCTGAAAATGGAGTATTTATTTGAAAGTTCCCTAAAACTACAAAAACAAATAGAAAGCTTTCTTTACAGTTAAAAGTTAAAATTTCTTCCCCTACATAGGATACAGTGATTATTTTGTTTTAAGAAATGAATTTATTATTCAAAACAAACTACTCTCAGCTCCTAAGGCTATTACTAGTTGTGCAGCTAAAAAACAAGAATGCAAAGAGCATGAAATACATTTCATGAAATACAATTTGCATTTGCCACCTCAGTTATTCTCTCTGGAGATGAGCTTTTCTCTACTTCTCAGATCAGAGACACCAGTAAGCAGCTTTTTTCCCTCACATTTTTCTTCCTCTCTCCTCTCAGAATAATTCTCACCTTCTGCAATAGCACTTCTCAGTCTTTTAGAAAACTATACAGAATTCAATTCAATAGATTCTTAAATCAAGTCACAGCTGATTACAGCATCTTATTTATCCTAGTGCGCCTGAATAGAGAGAATATCATGGTTAAACTGTGACACAAAATGCATTTAGCTGGAACCAAGACATGTAATGGCAATCTGCACATTACCTTTTGAAGTAAATGCTCTTCCAAGGAGTTAAAAAGAACATTAATATAAGTGTTTCCTCCTACACTATCATGGCAATACTGCTTTATCTTGCATTATTCCCAGAGAGCCACTTGTGTCATTTAGAGGCTCTACTGGAAGAACTCCCTTATGTTTGGAAAGGCCCTTAGAGGTCAAATAATTTCTGTCTTAAAGTTGAATCAAACATCTCAAATTCAAAATATTTGAGGTTTGTTTAAAATCAAATTCAAAAATATTCAAATATTTTTACATTAACCATTGCCAAGAACACCCCTCAACAGCAGTGGTCATTCTTCCCTTACTAAATCCAAAGAACAGCACTCCAAATATAACAATTCTAAATATAAAGAAATAAGCAACTTTTTCTGTAATTCTGCTCTAAGCTTCCGTACTCTCGGGGAATTATCTCTGACATATATTGACAGTTTGTTTTATCAACCTAAAACCCTCACACAAGCAGTTACACTGATGCAGAATAGCCTGAAATTACTCTGTCTTTGAAGGAGACCACACAAGGATGCACAGCAAGCACAGACCACTGAAGCCCATGAGTCCTTGCTTGTTCAATGACAGGGAAACCAATAAACAGCCTCTTTCTGTATCAGCATTAGATATGGATTTATTACTGACTGCTAAGAACCTGCTTCTATTCTACTCGAAAATTTCACACTGAACTAAATGAGCTTTTTTAATAAAAAATTACTGTTCTGTAATGAATAATTTTGTCTGCTGTGTGTGTGAATTAAAAACTAGCAGCCATCTAAACCAAGTGTAAGACACAGAGGGCTGCCAGCAAAATGCCAAGGCCACTAAGGCACTGGATCAAAACCCACACATTTCAACTATAACAAGAAAAAATGCTCTCAAACCTCCTTGAGTTTTGAAACACTACAAATGAATGTGTGATACAGCAGAATGCATCATCTGTGGAAGTCCATTTGAATAACACAGGACTTAACAGGTTTAAAAAAAATCCAAAAATATAATACTAACTAACCAACACCCCTGAATTTCCTCATGGTACCTGAAAATCATGCTGCCATCACTAGTAAAGAGGCTGCCTGCCTGGTGCTGGCTGTGCCTCGTGCTGCCTTGGCAGCGCCCTGGCTCGGGCCTGTCGGGCCGGTTACCAACAGGGACACAGCAGAGACCCCAAAATGTGGGCACAGGCTCACCACAGACACACCAGGACTGCTCACAACTTACTGATGGCCAATGAAGAAAAGCAGCCTTCAGAGCCTGAAAGAGACTGCTTTAAGCTGACAGCAAGACAAGGAACAGTAAAAGGCACTTGATCTGGCCTAGGAAAGAAACATCATCCCCCTCACACAGTACAGGCCAGGGTCTGTAGGCAAAAGGACAAAACCTATCTCCAGGCTCCACAACTAATGAAAGAGCAGGAACTCCACTGCAAGTGGGAGACTGACATAAAGGCATTGTCATGGGAGTGCTGGGGCTGTGCAGCAGCTCCTGCTCTCCCACCAGCCACAAGGATGTGCCTCTTTACCTGTGTGCCCAGAGAAGCTCCCCGGCTCCTTCCCCAGCCAGCCCTGCCATGCCAAGGACACAGGAGCAGCCACCCAGAGCTCACACAGGAGTGTGGGGGGTGTTTTCCCCAAAAACTCTGGACTGGAGTTAAATGGAGTTTAAAACCTACTTGTTCAGGAATGTCATCTGAAATGGTCCTTCTCAAAGCAGATTTTAAAAACTGAGGCACATACAAGTTGTTGTCCCTTTCTGCCTATCCCTTATACACCTTTAGAAGTTGAGTTTAGCTAGTCTGTGTTTCCAACTGGAGTCGTAAAAACCTTGTACTGCAAACTCTGGTGGTAAAGGAGAACAGTTGTTATACCTGAATATACTCAGCCAGTTTAACTGCAAGTGACAAACAAAAATATGGGGGGGAAAAACAGAAAAAAAAAAAGGCCAAGTTGCTCTTTTCGTATCTCATGCAATTCTTATTTCTCCCTCAATTTCTTTGACGACCAATGAACTCGGCAAAAAGTTCTGGTGGCTGCTTTACCCCTCTATTCAAGCCCGTAACTGGCAATTTACTAAAGCAATTATAATTAGCTTTGGGAGATATGAAGTGTTTACCATGTATATGAAAAGGACCTGCTATTTGTCCCAGGGAAAGAACAGTAACAGAGCAGAATTGTTCCATGCAGTACAAGAGAAAATGAAAAAATATCTGTTTAGCAGTCAAATACATCAGAGATCCATGTTTTTCACACGACAACCTTGGTCCAAAGTAGATTATTAAAAAAGCCCCAACAACCTAACAAACAAACCTATGCACTTTCCTCTTTTACTCACCCTTCAGAAAATGTTTGCTAATGCATTTTGTTTATTCCATGTCAGACAAAATCCAAGCACATAAAGACAAGTATCTACATTTTCATTTCCTATATTCATGAAAACCTTATTATTTTTTTCATCCAAATAGATAACTAATTCCTCTGCATTGAAGATAATTTATATTCATTCAAGTGTTCTCAATCCTATTCTATCCATCTTAAACAATGCATTTAAAATTTTTATTTAATTTCTTCCTCACCAATATTTTTTCATTTTGTTATGATACCCTAAATACTGCCTGAAGCCAAACCAACATTTACTTCACTCCCATTCATTTAGTGCTAATTTTCCCAAATTCATGAAGATGGCTGTCTGATAAAACAGACAGGGCTCCTTCACAGAGGCCCACCAAGCATTCAGCTGCAGACCATGGAAGTCGCAGAGAACTTTCCAACACCAAGCCAAAAAGAAATATCTTTTCACCCTCTTGTCAAACTGTCAGGTTAGACTGCATATTTTGCAAACAATTTTCCACAATTAGTATGTCACCAGCATGGTTTTGTTCTATTACTTGAGGGGCAGTACAAAAGATTTCTAAATTTCAAATTGTCCAGCAGTATCTCAGCCTGGCTAGGCACACCCCAGATTGTCCAAAGCGTTTCATTTAGAAGGCATGGTTGTAAAATGTACTCTGGCACCTTCAACCTACTTTTCACACTACAGAGCAACACTAAAAGCATTAGAGGACTTTACTAGGATGCAGAGATGTTTACCTAGGAATCAGCAGCAGCAGTGTAAAAAGACTAAAGCTGTGCTCTGTGTGTCTGTGTGTGTGTTTTCATCCTTCTGACCCTCCTTATTTATGAAATTAATCATCCTTAATAGCAACTTACTAGCGAATGCAAGCTGCTCTTGACAACATGGGAAAGACGAGTGTCTTGATCTCAAGAATCTGTGCTACCCCACACTAAGTGGATGCCCTTTTAATAATGACTAACGCTTCCCTTCACCAAACAGACTGTGGGTGGAGGGAGGAATGTGTTGCTCTTTTCTTCTGCATTCAGGCAGTTCTGCTGGAGGAATGCTGAAGAAACACCAACCTTCTCATCACGCTCTCAGTTGCATGGTTCTCCCAGGCAAAGACAATTGTCTATACCTGCTTTAAACTAGCAAAATAAACACTAAACATATCTCAGGTAAGCATGTAATCTAAAACTAGTAGCCTCAGTAAAATAATGGAATTGATTCTGAGTATTATCAGCTTCATTTTCTATCACATGTTTACACTACCAGTCTGTTGATGCATATAAAGGACAAGGCATACTTCCTGTATAAAATCTGTCATTTGGCATGTAGCACCAACTACTTCAGTTTTCTCCAATTAGCAGTGTTACTCTCCATCCAATTAAAAGAACAGGGTACGTTTAGTTTATGGACCACTATAGCACACCAAACAAAAACTTTTTGTGATCAGTGAAAAGATTTACAAAGAATGCACGAAGCACATTATTTTGCATTATGTGTGAAATTCCAGATCATTAACCTCTTAAGAAGCAAGCCTTCCAAACAGCTTCCCTGGACAGAGCTTCAGACAGGTCTTTCTTGCCCACACTAAATGTAAGTTGGATCATCACCTCAGGAAGTAGCCTTGCCTACTAGGGAAACAAATTGTCAACCACACATACGAACACCAGCCTATTAATAGACAAAACCACAGTTGCAAGGCAATAAATACTGCTCTTTACAATTCATGCTGACTACTAGTAAACATAAAAGACAAAGACAACTTCACCTCCCAACAATTCAAAAGCCAGTTCACTGGCTGCTGAAAAGTCTTGCTGTATGAAGAGTCAGGAAATGCAGGCGTTGGTATCCACCAGCAAGATAAACTGAAAAGCAAATGCCCTTGAAATATAATTTCAGAAAAAAATGGAATTTATATTCAGAATTGGAAACTGGTGTGTAATCGATTTTTTACATATAAATGAAGTCTTTAGTAGCAGTATATTTTCAATTATATTTCAGGGCTGGCCTATTTCTAGTTTCCCATTACAATCCATGTTAAATCTCCAATGAGCCTAGGGCCAAGACAGCACGTCTTCCTACATGGAATACATTACATTGTAATAATTATGCATACACTCATGAGTTCTGGATTTTTTTTCTCTTTCTTTTCATTCTTTATCAAAAAATTCCCAAGGCAGCGCTAACTGCTAGCTTACCCAGATAAATTGTTTCCACTCTTAATTCATTCAATCTCCTGTTTTTGAGACTGTAGAGTACATGATTGTTTAACAATGGAACCAGGAGAGTTTGAAGTCAAAGGACAACACTGACACAGGAATAGGCACAGTTGTAGATGCAGTCATTGATATATGTTTAAAATATATGTTGAGTTTTTTATCCTCTCTAGTCTTGCATAATGAGGTCTCTTCACAAAAACTATCCCGGTTCTGACAGTAGCCAAGATTTTGGCCACATTCATATACAATAAGTTTCCTCTCACAAATATTGTAGACCCATGAATTTGTGCAGTGCTCTTCTGTCTACTTAAGCAAACTCTGAACTGCAACACACTGGCTTTTGTTGGTAGTCTCTCAAGTCTGAAATTATAAAGAGAATGAAGATACACTTGCACTTTAGGTTGTGAAGCACAGTCAACTCTACTTCAGAGGAAGATCTAACAGGTTAGATAAGATAAGAATAGGACCAACACAAGGCAAGGAGCTATTTTTCTCCTATCTGAACTCACATAACTGCTATGGGGTACTGAAATATAATAAAAAAGACAATCATGAAAACTTAAAACAATAAATTAACAAAGCTGTTTTCAGCAACATGTTTAGATACTGTGCAATAATTCTGGAGTGAATATGCTCACCAAATAAAGATCAATAGTGACCAGCTGCCCTAGCTCTATGTATCTATACATTGAAAGAAAAAAAGACTGCTAAAAAAAGTGCTGATGATTCTGTAGGTAAAGATCACAATTTATGCTTCTTCTTAGAAGTAAGACCAGAGAGGTAGACTAAATACTAATACCAGCTTTTAAGTGCTTACCTTCAAATTCACTCTATTGTTTTTAACTACTGCAATGTAAGTTATGTAGAAATATTAAATATAAATTTAAAGACGTCTTATGAATGTAACACCCATATTAGAATGTTCATTAGAAGTTAATATTGGTAGATTTTGTTTGAACCACAGCAGAATTTGCACACAGAAATCTGAAGTATTCAATAAGCCCTAACAACTACAAGAAATTCATTAAGCCCTAAAACCTGCAAGCAAATTAGGCAATTGGTTAATTCTTTGTAAGTCCTTTGAGAGCAACTCCTACATACAAACACATAGCCTCCCAAATTATTTCTGTATATACTGCTTGTAATTCTAAGAAAAAAATGTCCAAAATAAGCACACATTTCCTAGAGTTGCTCTGAAATGCCAAGTGGACAGCCCGTGTCTAGAACAGTTAGTTTAGATATTTAGAAAAGTAAATATGAGCTACCAAAGAAATCCTCAATTCTGCATCAGTTTTGCTTCATGAAGGACAAAAGAGTTCCTTGAAAGATGATGTGCAAACACAGGCTGGATTGCCAGATCTTAGACATCTATGTTTCTTAGAACAGGTGGTTCAGACAAATTCTGCTACAGGCAACTCTAAAAGTTGATTTTAGGCTTTAGGTAAAAGAAATGGTGTGCATAAATAATGAATCTCAAATGCTTTACTAAGTCACAAAAAACAAAGCTGTGCTTCAGGCAAATGGCAGGAGAATAGCTGATGAAGCTGACATACCTTCAATGTATTTTATGTCCCATTTTTTAACAAACAAAAATCAGTATATGACATCACTGTGGATGAGTTGTACATGAAATCATTAACTGATCAGTTGTGGATCAGTTTACACATAAAAGTGTGAAATCACTTCTATGTTTTATCAAAACAGGTTAGAGTAGGCACCACACTCCCTCTGAATCCACATGTTTTGGTGCTTATTCACAGTAGAGAGGAATGGAGAATCACAGCCTCTTTTCTAAATGAAGATGATTGAATAGATCAAAAAGTTCCTGACCAAGCAGGCCAATGCAGTTGGACAATGAAAAGTCTTTGTTGCAAAGCTCTACAATCCAGCTCACACAAGGACTCTTGGCCTCATCTCTCAGATTCTGAAGCTGACAGACTGAATGCTCTGCTATTTGAAGGCTGCAAAGAAAACCTTGCATCTTTCACTAGTTCATTCTTTTGCACTAGTCATCATCCAACACGTGCAGCAGCTGGATAAACAGAGGTTTGCACGGAACAGAAAGATTTCTTTTGATTTGCAATGAAAACCATTACTGGCCATCACAGCTCACCTGATATGGAACCAATAATAGTTTTAAATGACAGGCATCAAAGGAGTCTAAGCATGGAATCCAGCCTGAGTTCTGGATTCCATTCTTAAGACAGAGGCACTCTGTCTTAAGAATGCCTCTTAAGACACACATTCAACAGAGAAATACTTCCCACTTTTGCCCATCTAAGACTTCTCATACCTACATTGCAGTCCTGACTAAAACAGGATCAAAAAAAATCTTAGCCTTAAACCAAGAGTTAGAGAGAGATATTTTGTTTTGTTTGGGTTTTTCCATGAGGAAGAAATAATCCTTTGTTAAAGGAGTGCATTCTCTTCCCATTTCCTTTTTTTCTGGAGTTTTATTACATACCTAACGGACAACGATGGGCAATTGTCATCTTCAACCACCTCATTCTCAATTAAAGGCTTAAAGGCTGCTTGTGGACAGGAACCAGAGAAACCGTGTTCTGGTCTTTATGGTCTTTCTTGTCATCCCTTTCTGCCTCACAAAATAGGTGTCCCTAACAGATCCAAGATGTGTAAAGTAGCTATGAACCTATACAAGCCCAGATAATGATAACTACATAAAGTCAATGACAGAAGTGAGTCAGGATGGCTTTCTGTGTAGCATGGCACAAACAATCAGATGCATTATGCATACCTTCCTCTGCATTTAAACAAAACAATTTTAAAAATCATACCAAACAACCAAAATAAGCTCAGCAAAATACACTAGGTCCTGTCACTCTGTATAAGGACTAAAATGTAATGTAAGGCCACTGCAAAGCAAAGGACTGAGGACACCTGCAAGATGAACAGTGAATCAGAAAGCAAAATTCAAAGCATTAGAATGGCTCATATAAAGGAAGCTGGGTGGGTGCCAACAATAGTAAGGAAGAAGAGCAAGCATGGGATCTCAAATGAACCAGTGTTAATTATAGTTGCATGTGGCTGGATGGATATGGATGTATCAGCCAGGAAGTCCACAAACTCCCTGACAGAAAGCTACACAGCCATAAATCTAGGCAGATGTCTACAGAAAGACACAAAGAATAGAAGGACCAGCCTTGGTCACAATATGCATCTGCTGAAGAAGACCAGTAGTAAATGGCCGCCAACAGAACTTAAAAGTTACTAGGCAGCGGTCTTTCTGTCCAGTCTGTTCTCCACCTATCCAGCAGACTTCACTCCATTGCTTTCTAACTTGACTACAAGAAACACTACGGGAGACAACATCAAAAATCAAGGAAAAGAACATTCACTGCACTGTCCCCAGCCACTGAGCCAGATATCTCACCACATGAGGCAAGCAAGTTAGTCAGCCAAAATTTACCTGTGAAACTTCAAGCTGACTATTTCTAATCACCTCCTTGATCTTATATGGCCTCAAACAGCTTCCAAGATAATCTGTTTCTGCCATAATCTTCCTGCAGACAAAGGTTAGGCCAGTCTTCCTGTGTCACTCTCCCTCAGATCAGCCTCTTATGGGATCACTCCTACCAGCTTCCTGAGCAAGCTGAAGTCGGCTCTCCTGAACTCCAGTTGGTTCCATTATCTTTCTTTTCACTGACAATTTTAAATGTCATAATTTCACAGCTGCAGCTGCCAAATCTGTCATCAACCCAAAATCCATTCTTAATTACTCAGGAGTAGTGGATCTGACAGAACACCTCTTCTTGTTCAGAGGTGTCAGCTTGTTCAGCACCAGTGTCAAAAGACTCGAAAACAATAATCAGGGATATGGGCTGCAGCTTCCAGCCAACAGTTTCATCATATGGAAAACCATGTATTTTTGCACAAGATCTGGTGAGCTGACAGCCAGAAAGCACAATGCTCTGGCTTTGCTCTTCTCTCATGATGCACAGAGGAACCAGCTTTATGGAATAGAAGATTCAACACATAATATTTCCTGGACACAGCTTCAGGCACGACTTCCATAAGGGTCCAATATACTTTTAGCAACCATCTGAATTCTTTGGAGGCTAAAGTCCTTAATTTAAGTGCATCAGAAATATGCACTCATATCAGTCTAGCTTTTCAGTATTCTTAAGAAAATGGACAGAGAAGAAATGAAAGAGGCAGTCATGGAATTTGACAACATAGTCTTTGTTTATCCTTTTGAGAATCTCAATCTCTGGCACACACAGAATTTTCAGAAGGATTTGACTGTCACAGAGGGAAACAGGGTCCAGATGTCCACTACTTAAATAACAGAGCCAGTGTAGAGTTGTTGGGGAGACAGAGTGAAAGGAATCTGGTATATTTATATTCTGTTTGACTATTAAAATATGATTGTCTAATGAGGAAGCTGAATGAATGTCTGGATTTTGACAACAGAAAGAAGGACTCTAAAAAACTGGAGACTGCTAAAAACTGCACTATGTCTAGACTAATGTTCAAGTATTTTTTTTAAGGTCAAGTGTAGATCAAGCAAGGATAAAATATGGAGGTCATCTTCCATAAGAAGATCTTCATCAGCAATCCTTTCCTCAAGCTATTCAAGTGTCAGAGTTCTGAAATCACTTAGTAGACTGTCTCCTCTGCTTGCACGGACACTCATACTACCATGGGTCACATAATCATGTTTAAAGATCCTACAGAAGGCAGCAGCATTTTACATAGTTGGCTGATTTGGGCCTTTGTGGACAGCATGCTTCAGCTTCTTTGGGCTTCTGCTCCCTGCCAAGCTGTCTTATCGTTAGCTAGGAGCAGACTGTCAGGAGACATGCACGCTCTTTTTCCAAAGTGGTTTCATGTCTGATGTGTTGATAGTCTACAATACAGACCATTCAGCTGAAGACAGAGGTTTGCCAATGTTATTTTTCAGTCAATACCTTTCCCAACTAAATGCTGGTAGCCCTGGCCATACTTTGAGCTTACTTTCTAAAGAAGAGAGCTGTATGAGAGTCAAAGGTGAGAAATGAAACTTCATACCATACTCGGTATGAAACATCATATGAAAACACTGAATCATCCAGTTTGAAGTAGACCCAACAGAGACATGCACACCTCCAAGAGGACTTCTGGAGCAGCTATGAACAGAAATACTCTTTAGTATTTCCCAAGCTACCTTCCTGCTACTAAAAGTACACACTTAAGGTCCAAGTTGGAAGTTCAAAGCTGACTAAACAGATATCAGTGACAATTACTGAGAATTTCAAGAATGCATAATCTTTACTGACACCTGGCAAAACAGTTGTTAATGCTAAGACCTAGAAATCCTTGCCAAAGAGGCTTAAAAATAAATAAATAAGAACTTCAGTCATCTGACGTGCATTTGCAAAATTGCTGTGGAAATAACAGAGTTGTCCCTGTGTTCTGTCCTCACAATGTATTCTGTAGCATTGTAAGAGTTGTATTGGGCCCACAGAATCACTACAGTTTGGGTACAGCTCTGGAGAAGAAGTTTAAGAGGGAAAAACACTGAATGAACAGAAGGGAGGACTGGAAAGCTTAATTATAATGCCCAATAATTCAGCTAGGTTGTAGCAGAGTGCTGCATCAGCATAATTAGTGAGCAGAGCTGGCAATACTTTTTATACAGACACCTTACCTGACCCCCAGTATGTGATAACAGTTCTACATGCCCTTAGTCTTTGCTCTGTGGAACAAATAACACTTTCCTTAAGGACAGACTAAGTTTGCAATTTATACTCCTCCTTCCCCTTCCCATACCTCATGTATTGGTCATTAAAGTAATAGATTATAAGAGGTAAAGCTCTGTACGTCTATGATGGTCCATCTATAATCATGAGGTGTTACATATCTTTCTATTCAAAAGATTTGTAACACCCCTCATACATTTTTCCTCAATAGCATCCCTTCAAAATGAGGGAGAGAAAGACATGGGCTTACCTCTACCCAGTGACTGTCCTTCATCCCTTATCTCACACAACCACCTCTATCATGCAGTATTAGCAAACAGGTTTTGAAACTTTCCAGATCCATTTACAAGCACAAATATTCGCAATAAATAGTTACAAATGTGTGGTCATAAAACTCACAGAGAATGTGGTGAAGGGATTGAAACAAGGGCATCAAAATGAGTTGAAAGGCAAGCAAATATAAAGGAACTTGAGAAAAAAAGTTTTCTTTCATGCAATAAAAGAGAGCACTTCTGCAACAGCTGTTATCACTAATTACTGAAAGTCAGATAAATAACATATTTAATAGTATTTCATCTTAAAATTACGTTCTGTCTGCTCAACTTCATTTGAATTTGCCCTGCAGTATTAAACCAGTTGTATGTTTGAGTCAAAGTAAGTGGTTACAAACCTGAGAAAGAGAACCAGTTGTATTTAAACTACACAATACTGAAAATGCCCTCCACTATTGTGGAAAACCTACTAGAATTTGAGATTTTTAAAGCAAGAAACAAAAATGTTGCAGTTTTCTTTATTAGGAAATAGAATAGAATTTTCTGAGACCATCTTTTCAACTTAGTTATGACTGTAACATTTTCCTGGCTTATATAGGCATTCTGATGTCATTACACAGCCAGTTGCCTGTTTATTTTCATTTAGTTAAAACCAACCAAAATGTCTTGAGGTTGTTACATTACCAAAATGCGCACATGGCACAGGAGAAGGCTTCATGTGTATGCATTAGTTTGAAAAGAAAATTAAAATAATTAATAGTTTAAAAATTCATGCAATACCATTCAGAAATGAAAAATATAAATCTTCTAGTTACTAAGCCATCGGTACAGGAGACAAAAATAAAAGACCAAAGCTGAAATACAGTTTGAATGCAGCACCTGAGAACTATCTGAGCTCTACTCATTAAATGATGTAAACTACATAGAGAAAATGTTGTTAAAATATTTTGATGGCTAGTTAGCAATACAAACAAAGTATCTGTGTCACAGACACAGCAACTTCTATAAAATGGTAGAAACAAGCTATGCCAACATCTGCCCAACTTCAAACAGCCTAAGCTCAAATCAATGGAAGGTCAAAATAAAACATGCTTATCTGGACTTAGTAGGACAAGACTAAAATATCCACTTTACAGTGAAACACAGTTGCTTTTTTTATCCCCTGTAAAATGTAAGGTGACTCTAAAAAGCCCCAAAACCAAAAATGCTGTCAATGAGGTCTTTGCTCCCCTGTCCTTCCGGCTCCTGCTATGCCCAAGACACAAGCCTTTCACAACATTTTGCATGCAGCCTGATGGATCCCAGAAAACTAACCTCCTTAAAAAGTTTTCCCAGGAAATGTCTTTGGCATGCTAGTGACAATTTCCTTTTCTTGACAAGCACTCCCTACCCAACAAAACCTCTCGTTTGGCGCAAACTCCAGAGAACACCTGCGCTTTTTGCTCCATGCAGCAGATCCAGCACTCCTGATCCAGCTACCCAAGCTGTACTCAGATGACAAAACAGCTGTTCCACTATTTTCTTCCACGTTATTTCAGGTAAAACACACCTGAGAATCAGCAAGTGTGCTTTGCAGATTAAAAAACTCAAGAAAGGGTTTCTACTGAATCTCCAATACCCCTATTGACCCAAAAATGGGACATCCTACTGAATTTAAAACAAGTACTAGGCATGTCTGCTATCTCAGCCTTAAAACTAAATTTAGGATTAACAAACCATATGTTTCAAAAAACATCTGATGCCAAAACACAGGATTCAAGTGTGGACGAAGGCTTGCCCCTGTCATGATGCAAAAACAATGAGCAAGCTGCAGAGAAAATAGGTTTGCCTCAGTGATATTGTAACCTTTACAAAATTACCTTGGACGACAAAATGAAAATGTTTCAATTTGACCAAGATTTCCTGATGCCCATATAACAGTCTCAGTTCATGCTAGCTCAAAGCTGAGAGACTTGAAGACATGCTACACACCAAGACATATGTGAACTCAGACTTTCATAAAGCTTTTCATTGTTTATACAGTTGGTAACCATTTACTGCTAAAGGCAATATGCAGTAAAGGGGTTTTTGTTGAGGTTTTCTTTTTTTTTTTTTTTTATGAGTTGATACCACATGTTTTCACAGACAAAAGAAAAAAATTCTTTAAAAGCCAAAGCAGTCAGATTCATTTTGGAACGAAGCTTGCAAAACCCAATGAACCACATCTGCAGAGTAACTGCAGCAATGATATCAAGTGATTCTCACTCGTTCATAGTTCTGTGTACTAATGTAAAAGTTTATCCCTTTGTTTTAACACAGCACTGTCTCTGAAAAAGGCTCTTCCTGCCTTGGATACCTTCTAATTAGTTTACTTCATACCTTATTAAAACTGGTTAAACATTTCCACTGCATCCAGCAAACCAGAGTCTACATCCCATGAGAGTCTCTGTTGACACCTCTACAAAATTTAGTAACTCATATGAAACTGAGGCAGGCAAATGAATCACAAATAACCTGTAACTCTTGCAGTAAATTTCACTGGCTTGGAAAATTAAATATCTTGGACTAAAGCAGTTCCACAATGACTTCAAGGACTTGCACAAAAGTGCAACTGACTCCATCTTCCAGCTCTGAGCAGTTAAGCTGTCTCATTTCAAAGCAATTCCACAAGCTGGCTTTAGCTCTAAGCATTCCACATTTTAAGAAGTGTTGGGGTTTTTTAACACAAGCCTGCAATAGGAAGCCACACATATTCAGAAAGTGAACTCTGAAAACAAGTCACAGACTTGACCACAGACTACTCTGAACCAAAACATGGAAGTTTGACAGGAAAGCACAGTCTATCCCTACAAAAGAAGGGCTTCAGTGTCTTACCAAAGAAATCTCTTGGGGAATCCAAGAAGCCTGTTTTGTCTCTCACTTCATCTGTTCATTGTAGGGGGGAAAAATTCCATCTGTGCATAGAAAGTTCTCAAATCTGGCACTACAGACTGCATGCTGTTAAATTAGTGCATTCATTAGTAGTGTTTTGGAAATGTGCCTATACATTGTGTGGGGAGGAGGAAGGATCTTTCATTTTTTTTAAAAATAGAGAGAGACAGAGAAAAATTGCCCCAAGCTGGTCTATCCTAACATCTCAGCACCACCAAAAATTATCACAGAACTTCCCCTTGTGAGCTTTTACACAAAACAGATGATCTCAGGCATCAGAGTAACTGGTAGCACAGTTACAACTTGATCATATGTGGTATATTTCCTGAAAAAAAGAGTATGTATTATACATCTTCGGCATATTGTTGACTTCTTTGCTTTCCTTTGAGATCTTCATTTAGCCTGGCACAACTATGAACGGCTGTCCCTGCACACACCTATGGATACATCACAAAGAAAAAAGCTAGCTAGGTTTTACATTTTCAAATGCAACACAAGAAAGCCCCTTTCTCAGCACAGCCACAGGTACCTGACCCTAGCTGCCTTTCCTATTGCATTTCACCGACCGTCAAAAAGCATCTTGTTTTTACACAGATTTGAGTATGATCATCTGGCATAAGAAGTCACTTCTCCACTTTTATTCATGCTTATGAAAAATTACTGGTTACTTTCTCATACAGCATTTAAATTAGTTATTGAACTTGGGTTTTACCACCTCTGGGAGTTGCATCCTCTTGGCTATACTGGCTGTGTTTTGACACTTGCCAAGAAAGGTGATTCCGGCCAACTAACTTTGCCACCTAACTTTAAAGGGTTTTCCATCAGGAGCTCAACCAAAGGAACCCAACTCCACTGACTTATAGGCTCCTAAGAAAACTAATTACTTCCTTTTCTTGATGCACCATATAACTGAAGGCATCTAATATTACTTAGCTTTCATTCTTCCCTCCCCAGCTTTAAGACTTGACACTACTGATGCCCATATTTCTATATGCATAATTATGCTTAAGATCTAGATGTATGTTATTTTTATTTCAGCCTCTGCCTATCCCATAACTTTAAAACTCCTGCCTCCATGTCTTCTATCTGTGGATCTGAGTTTAAGGAAGATGAAGATCATCAGCAAAGTGGTACTTGAGCCTGAATCTGCAAGCACTAAAACACATCAGCAGTTTTCCACATAGAGATAGGAAGTCCTCTGAGTGCAGCATAACTACTCGGGTGTGTAAAGTTTCTTACGTACTTAAGCACTTTAGGATCTGTCCTCAGTTTTTAAAGCAAGTTTTCTGCCAAAATGGCAAGGAGTTCCACAACAATCAGCAGTTCTTGAGAGATTTCCTCTTCTTGTTCTAAATCTTATAAGAACAGCTGTTCTGGAGAAAACTTGGCCATATCTGAATGTCCAGACAGGCTCCAAAACCACAGGTGCAGGCTGCAAGCCAGGGATGCATATGTTAAGTCTTTCTGAAATTCAATGAGATTCAGGTTTTCTCTGTTCTCCAAGTACAAAGCCACCCACTACAGAAGGCACAGTGATCAACAACAGAGCTTCAGCAATGAGCAGCAATTTGCTGCTCACACGGTACAGCCAACACTATTAATGAGATTTAGAGTTAAGACAGTTTAGCAAGAGTTTTTGCACTGTTCTCACTGACTTGTCCTGTTGTACGAAGCTCAGAGTGCTTCAGTACTGCAGGTCAGTAGGGAAACAAGAAAACTAGACCATGCATTGTGTGGGCAGGGTTCTCAAGGGCAGAGAGCTACCTTGCTGTATCACTAGAAAAGGCATTTGTTCAAAGCATGATTACAGTATTACACACAGTGTAATACAGTGTTTGCTGTTATCAGCCAACACAGGCTGGAACAGCCCTGAGAGCAATTCCTGCTGAAGGTTTTGTTCTTTGTAGGCTTTACTAGTCAGCACTACACATGAAGCAGACACTTCAATGACATTAAAGTAATTTGTAAAACCTATACAGCTTTCTCAAAAAAACTTGGGCCTAAAAAAAAATATGTTTTCTCACCTGCAGTTGTAGCAATTTTTGTACCATTTTTCAGCATAGCTGTCTTTGATCTCCTCCAACAGAAAGTTCGCAGTTAGTGAAACTTTTAACAAGCCAGACTTTTTTTCCTGCCTTCTATCACTGAGACCAAATCTGGATGGAGTTCTTTAAATCTTTCTTAATTCATTTATATTAATTTGACAAAAATCAAATTAATTTGTTCATTTTGTCCTATTCATGTGTAGTAAGACTTGAAACCACATATTTAGTCGCTTATTTGAGTCTTGTACCACAAACGCCTTCTCTAGAAGTCACCATAAATGTATGTACACAGTCACAATCTAGGAAGTGGAGAAAGTGAAACAATTTAGGGCCTAAAGTGTATGTTATTATATTACTGACTCTGTGGCTAAATTGTTTCTTTAACCAGTTTCTGCTCAGTCAGGTCAAGACCAAATTTGCATTGGAGGGTGATCTTTATAGTCTTGTTATTTCACAAGACCTCTCAACCACGTTCATAACACTAAACATCACCAACCATGTTTTATTAAAGGCTAAAAGAATATTCTATTTTATGCAATATGACCAAAGTCCAACCAAGAGAAGATACCAAAATGGCTTGGCTTGAAATAACCATTAAAAAATCAACCCTGAAAAACTGTTTATTCAAAACTTGAAACAGTCAGGATTGGAAAATGGCAGGCAAAATCTCAAATTTATCAGAAAAATAAAGTAAAAGTACTCTCTAAGTCACATTCTGAAATCTACAGATTATTCACTCCTACATACAAACCATTTTGAACTCCCAGGTAGCACCAACCTCCAGTACTACAGCACCTCTGTCTTCACAACACAAGAAGAAATTCCTAGAATACTGCAGCTTGTAAGGTGCAGGTGGAGAACATAAAGTGCTCTCTAATGCTCAGATATCCACTTTAAATTCTTTGTCTGTTGTTTACTTGTTGGAAGAGTTCAGTAATCTCTAAGGGTATAACTTCAGCAAGTATCAAAAAAACTCGAGTAAAACCTATGACAGTTTTTCATGCTCTTAATTGTACTTTGTCTCCCTTAAGATGCAAATTTAACTGTATTTAAAGAGTATTAAAAGTCAAGAGAAAACAAGTTCTCAACTCTCTAGAGCTAATGGTATAAAACAAAAGCTCAGGGTTCATGGATTACTATAGAAGCAGCAGATAAATGCATTTACTGACACTTCTATCCCTTGATAACTCCCAGTCAACAGTGACTGGCAATGGATAGTGGTATATATGGCTGTCCATTTAATAAATATTTACCCTATATATGGCTGGATTTGTCATACCTACTTGCAGTGGGTTTCTCCTGGCATCTTGTAGGTGGGAGCTAGCAAGGAGACCCCATGTGGGATGACTAAAATAAAAAGTGTCCAAATAGCCAAATCATTTGTCTTGGCCATTACACACACCAAAGTCTCAAGTGGATTTTCAATCAGTATTTTCTTGGCTTGTAGTTTTCTTCCTCTACTTCACAGAGGCACTGATAATGTCAAAGAGCAAAACCCACATGGCATGAGAGTAGCACAGGTACTGCAGGTGGGAATGCAGGGCAAAACTTACTTCCCTTCTAAAGGATAAAGGTTCTTCAGGAGATGTGGGGTGTGCACTTCTAACAAAGCCTTCACCATAAAACTGACATGACTTGAGAAATCATGAAGAACTACAGGAGCAGGTTAGAAAGCAAATGTCTTTAAAGTCAAGAAAGAAGCTTGGTTTTCTTGTCTTTGCTGAACAGGAAAGCAGAGTTTGCTATCCCAACACAGCCCCCAGTTATTTTGTCAATAGGAAGAGCATTACATAAAGGATGAATCTGATGGAAAGAATGATACAGAAGATTATGTCATCTTTAAGCTTTACTGCTAGAGAGACTCATTTTGTCTCCATACAGAGCTCCAATCACTCCACTCTTTCAGAGCATTAATTCCAAGTATTTCTCTGCTTTAGTCGTCCATGTCAGAAACAAAACAATGCCACCCACCAAAACTTAGGCATCGGTCTCCTTCTAGACCACAATGAAATGCTGTGGAGACACAATGCTGATGGGATGAAAATCAGTCAGGATCTTTCATAATTTTGGAGGGAAAACAAAAAATGCAGACAGAATTGCACTAAACTTTTTTAAGAGTCGCAAAATTTAAAAAATGTGTTCATTCTAGCATTCCCAAAGGTCATCCTGATGTCTTTTGTTTAAATACAAGTAATATTGGAGAAGGAGAGAGCAGAAAGGAAAGTGGACATACCATATACATATATCTGCAAGTGGCAACACTCCCAAACCTGCCATATAGATTTATTGCATCATCTGTGGCTCAGTCAAAATTCATTAGCTCCATATGACCGTATGTGAGCATGGGAGAGTGTGTGTGTGCATATTCACACATCTGCTTTCAATCCTTACACTGAGGAAATCCTACACAGTAGACACATGAAATGTCTTTACAACCTGTACCAAAGTGTGAAAGAGACAGAAAGAATGTAAGAGAGGGAGAATTATTTTTCTCCCAAAAGGGAGACTGAGCTGCAAAAATGAGTCACTAAATACCAAGATTGTTTTGCATTTCTACTAAAGCATCAGTAAAATTTTGGTTTAGGGACTGAACACAGTATGTTAGGATGAGGCATACAAAAGATAGGTGGGGGCTTTTTTGTAGGAATTAGCAACTACTATGATACCAGCTTCTTGAGAAACAATTCAAAGGAAGCTCAGTTCTGTTAATCAAGTCCTCAGTGAAGCCAAGTGTGGCACGTGATATGTTCCATTGCTATAAGCAAGAAGATTCTATTTTCTATATTCAGCTATGACTATAATAAGCAAACAGAAGGTGTAAGGGTGTGAAAGAAGCCAAATACACAGCTCAAAATCTTAAGACCTAGAAAAGGCTCCAAAGGACTCTCTATTCACTGAAACTTATGCCATGTAACGGGCCAGTTCAAGTCCATGTGCCAGGTACCCCAAGGACCTAATGAAGACAGTAGTTCCCAGCTCCAATCCACAGAGCTGCCACGGCTCTCTGCTCTACATGAAGCTCCACCAGAGGTACTAAGTCATTCTGATTCAAAGAATTGTTAAATGAACAAGGCCAAAACAGTGCCTACAAATGTCTTTCACACCAGACTGCAAAAGAAATTACTGCTTTGATCACAAGCAATCTGCAAGTCAGAGACAGTCTTTAACTTCAGTCCCAGCCTTGGTGGCAAGAGCATCCTAGCCACAATTCTCACAAAAGAGTTTGAGTAGATAAACTGAAAGACAGCCACTTTCATCTCTCCATAAGTGATATAAAAGGGAGGACTCCTCCTTAGCTGTAAGTCTCCACACAATGTAATTTTGTAGTTAGTAAAAGGTCCGAGATCTGTCCTAGCTCTACATACATTTAACAAACTTTTGTATTTCTGCCCCAGTTTTGGTTTTGAAGCAACACACAAAGGTCAGAAGAAGAACACAACATATGCAAGTGGTATTTTAAATAATTTTATTGGACAAAAAATAAGTTTTAAAAGACAAATAGTATTCTACAATACAGTAGCTTGTATCTATGGATATCCATGGGTCTCTTTGCTAGTTGTTTCTTATATTAACTATGTATTTAGCATTTCCATATCTTTTCACATTTGCAGTTCTTTTTGAAGAGCTTCTATGCCAACTCAGTTTGAAGATTAACATCATAAACTACTTGGGAGGGAATTTTTAAATGAAACCAAGTAAGAAACAAAAGACATTTTCAAAGCTACTAGAATTCTACAGAACAATATTCATACAAACATTTCCTCATTTGCTCTTGTGAAATAGCTTTAATTATTAAAATTTTCCTGGCAGAACAAAACAAAACTCCTCTAGATGTTTTTCTGTCTCATATGAGCCTTTTAGGACAGTAACTACAATAACTATAAAGAATCAGTATATATTAAATTCTAGGAGTCAGGTGATTATTCTAGATTTTTGCCACTGTGTTTTCTTTTGTATTTTTCCAAACACTTTTCAATGTCATGCAGAGATATGTTTTCATACAGAACACTTAAAATACTGAAGAAGAAACATAGTAAAGCTGCTGAAAACTGGATACTTCCTAATATCCTTGTTACACACTGTTAGTAGTTTCAGACCGAGATAATGCCACCTAAAACTGTGATCCTGATAATAACAAGCTGTCACATTTTTCCATATCACAGTGTTTTGTTTAGCACCATTAAAAAAATTCTTTGATCTTTATTTCCATTTATTCTTTGAAGATGCTAATCAATATTCCAAACAGGGAAGAGAGAAAAAAAATCTATACATTTGTATGCATCTGCTGTATTACAGATATTTTAGAAGTGTGCAAATAAGGGCAGTTTTTATAGTAAGGAAAAGGAAGTGGGCAATATTAATGTACCACTTGAATAGTTCTCCCACAAAAAAACTCTACAGGGAAGTAATTTTGCTTGATTACTCTAAATGGGATATTCTTGCCCAGGTCCCCTATCATAACACCATTCAACACAAAACAAAGGATACCTTTCCAATCCTGATACTTGTCAACCACAACTTAGGCCAAAGTCCCACTTTTATCAGTAGCGCCATTTTTCCTGTCCAGTGTAATTTCCTGTCTCTCCCCTAAACCTGTGACCCTTCCTGCCAACACGTACTCTGACCTGTAGAGCTGAGGAAAACCAAAATACTAGCATAAATTTGTTGATGGCATTTCATAGCAGCCATTAAAAGATGGAGTATCTGTATACATAAGGCCTCCAAATTCTTTTTCAGAGCATTCAAACCATCGTGTTACAGCTGATCAGAAATGCTGGTAAGATATTGATCAGACAAGATTTATGGAAAGTCAAACACCAACACTACTCCAAATTTAAAAATTTGCTTTAATTTATAGTCAGAGGCCAAACATAAATCTACCATTTTTTATTTGGTTGCCCCTTCCCCAGCAGGAGATTTGCACAGTGCTCTGCAAGAGACCGTTCATGGTAGGGCCATGAAAAACAGCAGAGCATCTCTTAAATATTTTTTTTAATCAAAAGGAGAGACAGATCCATAAGATTTTACAGGAACTATATGCAGAACATCCATGTTCAAACTCTGTCTTCTCCATGCTCTTGACAGGGCAGATGTGTCTGAAGCAGAATAGTTTCTTTCCATTGAATTTCCAATGTTTCCTTCCCTTTCCCGTTGCAAAATTTGAAATATGTAAAATTTTCTTGGGAAATGAAAATTTCCCAATGGTGTTCTTTGATGTTCTTTGTGTGCTTTCAGGTCTGATCAGCAGGAAGGAAGATTAACACTTGAAACACAG
Source organism: Ammospiza caudacuta (assembly GCF_027887145.1). Taxonomy (NCBI): domain Eukaryota; kingdom Metazoa; phylum Chordata; class Aves; order Passeriformes; family Passerellidae; genus Ammospiza; species Ammospiza caudacuta. The sequence goes on from NC_080596.1 coordinate 54,516,760, forward strand.
AGCAGGTAACAAGCAAACTCTAAGTGATGCCTGGGTGTTAGAAAATCAAATTACGTGTTGGTAGAATTGCCATATTAAGGTGAAAGGCCTGATGTTTCAGTGATTTCAGACCGAGGCAGAGGTTAACAAACCTTGGGAAGAAGGATGCCCACAGATGATGGACACAAAGAAATCATGGGCCACAAGGATATTTGGCAAAACTCCCAAGATAAGGAAGAAACTAATAAAGCCAACTCAGCAACTGTGCTGAAATCAGCTCTGACTTGGTAAAAGATAATTCTGGTAGGGGGAGATCATCACCACAGGCTTGTGACCACAACCCAAGAAACTCACTGACTCAAAAGAGGAGAAAAACTGAGAATGGGGCTAAATATCATGAGAAGCAAGTAGCCAATGAACACTAAATCTTTTATTTGCTAAAATGTATAAATAATAAAAAGTTTAATTAAAAGTTGGTGTGCTTGATTTGTGGAATACCCAGGCTTGCACCACTCCAAAAGAAATAACCAATGTCTCTCTCACGTGTGTACTTATTGGCTTGTTGCATGCCAGGTAGCAAATCTGATTTTTGTGGACAATACTTGGAAAAGCCACTCAAATCCTTTTCTTGTGTTAGCACACACCTGCTTCTCAAATCAACCACCCATCCAATCAGCCTGCTGCTGGCTCACTGCTATGTCTTTGGTCCCTGTAATACAGAGCAGAAGTCACCAGGATCCCTGTGAGAGAGCTGGCCATGCCAGGACTCAGCCCTGCCTGGGGGTGCCACATGTGAGCTGGATCACCTGCTCAACACTCACCTGTACAGTGGGACTCAATGCCAAGAGCCAGGTTGCTAGGTAAAATCTGTTTAATAAATACAGCAACCTTCAGCCTTAAAAATGCGAGAAAATTTAGCAGCAACAGGGCTGTCCCAAAGCCCATCCAACCTTCATTAATAATGCAAATGTATTAATGCTATGGTTTGAAAAAATACAGTAAAATTTGGTTGCTAGGAGTACCCTTTAATTGATGAGCCCTACAAAGCTGAGTGGGAAAACTGCACTTTTGAAATGAGTCTATTGCCAATTTCTAAATTAATCAGTGACAACCCCTGTGTGAGACAGCTGGCACCTGTATTTCCTACAGCTGTAAGTTAGAAGCACTCTTCCAATAAACTGCTAATACTGAGCAGTCAAGCAAAAAATAAAGTAATTTTTTGTTCAGTAAATCTGTGAACAAGAGCTTTTATTTCCTCCTTGCTTAAGTAAGAAGAGTTAGAAAGCAAAATGATCACAGCATCAGCCACAGAGAGAAAAAGGGCATAGCAATGAAAGCTTTCACTACCCCACAAGAAAGCAAGCCAGGAGAGAGCAGGAATGTTCAAGTAACTGCAGCTTAAGAGTGCTTTTTCACATCACAGACTCAACACAAATGCTCACTAAGAATGCCACTTAGCTCCGAAACCCCGATTTACTGCCAGACTTTTTGAATTTCTGAAGGATTTGATTTTTTCTGTTTTTGGTAATAAAGACTTTAGCATCATGTTCTGCAAATAGGAGACTTTTGCTATCTCAGTCTTTCAGAACAGTATGTGCATGATTTTATTGTTTTTAGGAACTGGCAGAATATTAAACCTCTAGACAGGTCTATAGGAGTGAGGGGGTTGAAGCATGGAGGAGAAACTTGGGGGTGTAGCATTCCATAGATCAAGTGGTATCAAATATATCATTGTGCAGCCATTTGTTCCCAGCTCTATCGCATGCCACGAGCTACAAGCAACATGATAGCAGTTTCTAAATTTGTCCAAAAAGAAGAAGCATTTGGACTTGTTGCAAAAGCTTAAGGATAGAGGACAGGGGGGGAAAAAAAGCTCCAAACAATGGAGTTGAGACCTGAACTACTTTGAAGACGTCTCTGGTAAAAGATAAACAATACCCTTTGCTACCAGATTAATTCCCCAGCTAATTGAGATAACTCAGCCCAGCAGCTGTAAGCAATGTCATAGAGCACACCAGAGCACACCACTGGACTTGGCACAAGGCAGGACTACCTCAGCTGCCCTCCCTGGCACTGGCAAAGTAGCTTAGTGAATATATATATATATATGCTGGGATTTTTTTTTTCAGTAAATTTAGGCAGACTGCTTGCTACAGGAACTCTAACCCTTCTTCTTTGCTATTCAGTGATGAAAATGAACCCCACACATCAACTGCATATAAGAATGCTCAGAAATGCCAAGAATTTCACAAGAATTTCATAACTGCCCCTTAAAGGGGGGAAAATGAAAGCAGAAGGAGAAGAAAAAAAAAAAGAAAGAAAAGAAAGACAAAGCCACATGCAAACACAACTTTTAGAAAAAGCCACATACAATTACAGATTCCAGAAGGGAAGGGGAGGGGAGCATGTTGATTGCGAAAATGTAGAAAAAATACAAGACCAAACCCAAGAATTCCAAATTGCACTGACCCTGTACAGCATCTCTTGAACCCATTGCAGGAGCTCACTTCATTGCAAACTTTGAATCCTTGAATATATATCACCTCTAAATTACTGATGTGCAGGAGAAAAGGATGGAGATATCCTTACCTTACCTGAAAGAACACTGGGTTGTTTTGTGAAGACAAAGCTGTAGTTTTCAAACTACATTTTCCCTAAAATCTGCGTATGTCAATCATCATCCTGCAGTCCTTTAAGTTCTGGGTTTGGATTTTGTTTTTCCCATAACTAATTGTTTCTCATCTTTGAACTAAACGGAAAAATGCTGAGAGCCCACTTGTGGCGCCAGGAGCCCTGCGCAGAGCTGAGCACCACAGCTGTGCTCTGAGGTGAGCCTCAGGCACTGAAAGGCTGGGCTGAAGCAGGGCCTGACAGCTCATTTCATGGAGAGCAGCCACCCCATTTAACCACACTGCCACTGCAGCACAGCCTTCACCTCATAGCTCTGACAACAGCAAGGACACACCATTTTTCTGGCTTAACTTAAACACAACAGAATTTTAAAAATACAAATTTATGTGCCCTTTCTTTGAGCCCATTGCTCCTGGGAAACCTAGAGGCTTGGTCAATAATACTGTCCACCACATTCCCTCCTTGATGGATGGCATTATAGCAGTGGAAACCATCAAACCAAATATCAGTTGCAATGGAATCAGGCAATGGAATCAGGCATTAAATACACATTCTGGTGTATTTTGACCTATTACATGGCTGATTACATTTCCAGTTGACACTTTTTCAATGATAAAGCCCTGCCTGGAGGGTGTTGCAGGGCCTGCTCAGCATTAGAGTGGATCAGCCCATCTCTAGGATGTGTTTTGGATGGACTAAAAAAGGTACTGAAGAGAGCAAGCCATCTCCACAGCATTGCTTCTGGTGGCAGTGTGGTCAGCACTTAAAAACAGAGGGGAAACACTGCAAGTCCCATGGTCAGCAAGAGTGGCTGACACCAGGTCTTTCTTGAAGCCAGCAAACCATTTGGATGGGACAGAGGAGGAGGGAGAGAATCAGGATCTGGGCAGAGAGGGAGGAGGAGGGAATTCCAGGAACAGTTGGACGTGACAGGATATTTGGTTTCAGTGTATGTTTTAGAAAAGGAATGGCATGCCTGATGATGGCCACAGGCGTCACTCAAGCTGTGCTCTCAATTTAGCCTTCCCTTTCCAGAGTATTCCCCATTGAGCTGCATCAGGGAGTGATACAGCTGGATGAGTCTTGTCACCACCCTGACAGGCCAGGCTCTGCACTGCAGGCACTCAAATGTCCCCATTTATTACAGAACATTTTCTGGTCTCCATAGCTGGCTCACCTCAGATATCCTAGTTCAAAAGGCACATTCCTAGGTCCAGCTGGAGACAATACCCATTTACCTGTGTGCCTGCTCTAGGGGCAGATTTTACACAGAATGCTGGAGAAGTACAGCTGTTCCCAGATATGATGCTTTTAGTGCTGTTTGGACAATGTCAACTAGGAACAAGTGATTCATACTGATTATTTGGTTAGATTCTGTCTACATAAACCATGGGGTAACAGTTATCAAGAACTAAAGGACTCATCTACTTAGCTGTGAACTAGGTCCTGTTTCCAATCTAAAGTGAGCTAAAATCTACAAAGCAAGAGATAAGAAAAAGGTGGGAAAGAGGGGTGACTCTCATAACAGGGAAAATCACCTCCCAGTTAGTGTTACCTAATAACCCTCTTAGGGGTCACAGCTGCAAGCCCCAGAAACCAACAGCATGGAAGTAGGGAAATACTGCCACAGGGGCTTGGGTGGAAGAGCTGCACACAAAAGATATCCTTAACCTTACTGAAGCATCTTAAATGTGCTAGGCAAAAACAGCACCTAGGGGCCCTTGATAGCCAAGTTAGGTCAGAAATCTGGCAGATGGCCCCAATAGAAGCCAAGCATGTTCCCAGGTTCAGCAATAATGAGGAGAATCTCTGCTACAGAGAGTTAGAAAACAAAATTCACCAACAGGCTATTTTCCAGGATGCCAGCCAAGCACAATGGAAAAGGTGTCTCAGAGAGACAGGTGGCCTTTTGGCTAGAGATGAGGGCCAGCCCACATCAGGTGACAGGAGCTGCCTCCAGCTGTGTGAAGCTGCTCCCCATCTTCACTCCTCTGACCACAAGCCCTTAACTGAATGTCAGGGGAAGGATGAAATGGGCAGGTTTCCTGCACCTACACATATTCAACATTGTATACATGGCTAGATGGAATAAAACCCATCTGAAGACTGTCAATCAAAATCCTACTTCAGTCCCTGTGTGTCATCCTGACTCATAAATGCCTGTGAACAGTTGTAAAATGAACTTCAACTCAGTTTGTCATAACATTGTTATGTTGAAATTAATTTTCCCCTGAAATAGAGATGGCAATGCTCCTCATGCTGGCAGTCACAATAATCTCCACAGGAACTGAATTTATAGAACAAGTTTAAACTTCAACACCTTCTTGCCCAGTCAAAAATTAATATGCCAAGCAAATAGTTTACATAAAGCTCAGATATTCAGTTCATGTGAGACAACAATCTAGTTTTTGACAAAGCAATGAAGAAAAATTCAAGCTTTAGAGTTTTCATTCACTGCCCTTATTTAAGTACTGGATAAAAGCCCATCAAGTTCTTTAAGAGTTGGTAAGATATTATAAAGTTCTGAATCAACTTTGTTTACTCAAATCTATCACTAAGAGTTTCTTAGCAAATTTGTTTTTCATGTGTAAATGTCTGCTTGTTTATTTCCTCCCAATTTATATTTCTTTTCAGAATTTGGGATCTCAGTAGCATCTAATGAGTGAAGGGAGTATCAATAAAAGATTTTTACTCAAAATGCTTGAGAAGCATAAGGCTCTCAGACAAATGCTATGAGACCCTATTCAGAGAAATCAAAGGAAAAAACCTATGAATGGGTTTGCAAAAACATATCCTACTGCCTAAAATCTCAACCCTCAAGTTTTAGAGTAATTAGATAAACCCTGGTAAATTGTGGTTGTCTTCCACAAGGCTTCCTGCAAGGGCACCCAGGAAGGCACTAGGGGAGTGAGCCAGCTGCCCACTCCCACCCTCTGCAGAACACACAGCCTGATTTTCCAATGGCAAACTGACGGTGCTCACACATAACCAAAGAATAGGAAAAAACAAAAAAGTTCCATATATGATGATCACACTTTTGCCAGCAAGATGTAAGTACCTTCTTTACTTTATATGAGGCTTCATCTAGAGACCCACAAGATAAGGTCTGGATTAAATTAGTGCAACAGGCACGCTCCAGCTTCAAAAAATCCTTTTTTGGGTTTATTCTACCAGCTTGTCCCCTTACTTCATGATCAGCTATTTTGGGGAAAAGGGTATATTTTCAGTTTTTCAGAAGCCACCTGGACCTACAGGATTTAACATAAAAAGGCATTTTTCTTGGTGCCTGGTTATCAAGTGTCTGCCATGCAACTTTCCACGTTCTCTTTTGCCATCAACAGAAACCTGCACAAAGCTACCTTGTGCTAGAGTCTCAAGTTTCTTCTCTTTTTCCACCAGAGACACTAGCTGCAAGCATTTTCCCAGGGTTCCAGCCAAAACTTTTATTCTGCTTACCTGTGTCCCCATTTGGGAGCCTATCCTCCACTTCTCCCCACTGTCATAGTGCAAGTATTGTTCTGAGAAATGATTTCATGCCAACACACCAAAAGAGACTTGTATGATGTAGACCCTGTGCTTCCAAGACAGACAGATAAGGTTTCCTTTCTGATCAACACTTATCTTGTAAAAATGGTAATAGGAGTCTTACAAATGCCATCCTAAAACTTAAATATATAGCTTTCTGATTCTCTGGAGCTTTTATATCAGATAAACCAGCTCATGTTACAGTGACAGCACAAAACCAGATGCAAACTCCAAGCTTTTATCATAACATTTAAAGGGCCACCATGTCCTTTGCAAATAGACAAAATTTTTAAAACTGAAGGGTCTCCAAGACATTAATGATTTCACCAAGATAAGCCAGAAATTTCCCTTCTATCTGAATGTGATACTATCACTTGACTGTCCCTAGAGCCTTCCAAGCTGCAGGGAAACATGACATCACTTGGCTGCATGGTTGGTGTGCCTGTGTGCACATTTAACACACACTTTCTCTTTCAGTCTCCTAGAAGAATCACCAGCTACAGATCACCAGAACTTATTGACAGTTGGCCTCAAAAATAGTTGGCATATTTTACAACTAAAGGGTTTTAAGCTGAGACAGTGCTGTCCCTACAACTGCATTGACCCTTCTGGATTGTAACAGGACTCGTGCATGCTCAAAGAAGTCCTATGTGGTAAAAAAAGCAAAATAGCCAACTAGGGTTGTTTGGATTATTTTGCACAATATCCCTTTAGGGATCCTTTATTTTGCCAAATACCCACTACCTATGAACATTTAGCACATCAAGCTCAAAACATTATTGTATTGTGGCTTATACCAGACATACCACTTTAGACTCTAAGACACCCCGCTTCCATGACACCTAATAGATTTACTGCTTAGCAGCATTAAGTCAAATTTACTATGGCTCCCAGTCAAATTTATTATGTACCCTTTATTTTAGTGTAGTCTCCATTATTACAGAGAAATTAATTAATTTCTCATTTAACCGCTATAAAAAATTACATGCATCTATTTATAAATGCAAGCAACAGCCTTAGGCATTTTTTACACCTCATAGCTTGATCAAAATAGGAAAATGAAATTTGTAGATTTTAAAATTTAAAAATAAAGATTCCTACTTTAAATCTGCCACAAGGCAGATTAGATGCCAGAGAATTCCAAATGAATACTATTATATTATAATAATGGGCATAGTGGGTATTAAATTAATAATTTCATTTTGACTTTTCATTCTAATCATGGAAGTTACCTATGATGTTACTGAGATAAAGCAGATTTAGAAAAGCATAGCGATAGCAAGCAGACTCACTACCAGGACAAACTGGCAAAATAAGCTTTCACAGTCTTTGGGACAGAAAAAATTTGATCTAATAACCTTCACATGTTGAATTTCAGCCAGAAATTCAGACAACCTGAATACCAAGGAACAGATGACGCTACACAGTAGGACAGATGTTATGGGCTGGCCTCTCCAGCCCTCTCTCCTACCACATGTCTTTTTAGAACTCCTAATGTATGAACTACTAATTCATCATGACTTCTTACTTCCAAAAAGTGATCATAAGCATGCAAAATGTTACATTCCAGTTGAAATGTATGTAGCAAACCAGAAAGTTTGTGCTGGACAAGCTCTTTAATTGTCTTTATCCAGGGAAGTGAAGACAGAAGATCTGCAATGCTAGTCAGAAAATTTCTTATAATTACAGCATTTTATCATCTATTAGCAAGGGAAATAAGTCACTAGGACTGTATCTTGATAGAATAAAAAAAGGTTTCCTAGCTAGGTGCATTTCAGCCCCACTTCTTCCCTGTTAGAACAGTCCCAAACCTTGGGATTCAACAGCACCCACCACACGGCTCCTTCACTTTGGCTGGTGCTAAGTTTAAAGCACACAATCCAGTGAAGTATGAGAGTAAGTGAAATTAGAGGACAGGAGAAAAGGAGATTGATTAAGAATAAGATTGATTAAATAGGAGACTGATAAGAATTAAGATTGCCTGAGAGTGATTAAGAATAAATAGCTGGTATTAAAACAAGACAGATTTATTATGTCACTTATATCACAGAAGACCGAGACTGAAAGCCTTAGAGACGAGCATTTCAGGCAAGGACAGTGATATTTCCTGTCCTGTATAGTTTGCACATAGGCAGCAAAAGCAGGAAAGAATTGCAGGGGGTTGAAAAGATGATCTTGTATTTCAGCCAGCTACACACTTGATCTGAGATCTGAATACTGTCCTGGCTGATGCAGCTGCACTCAGTGGTGTCCCCAGTGCAATCAGTGACACCAGGATTGGAGAGCTGATCACCAGGCACACCCTGCTCGTTTGCTGTGAGTGCCTGGCATCCCAGCACACAGAAGAGAGCCATAGCTGTGCTTCTATAATGCCACAGAATGCTAAGTACATGGCAAAGAATACAAGGTCTTAAGAGTCTCAAATTAGCATACAGTCTTGAATCAATTTCTCTGCTCCACAATTCTGATACTCACAGTGGAGGCATGAAATAAGGTCCGTGTTTGCACAGAACTTTTTTGCAAAGATACTTTAGTGATGAGCAGCACATAAGTCTGAGAAAATAATTCCATCCTTGGAATTTGGTTTGAACTGCAAACAAAGAACATGGCATAGGACTGCATGTTGAACAGTGAGGAGAAAATGAAACACTGAATAGCTGTTCATTGAGAGCTGCTCTATTCATTCTGTGCACTAAAGAGATACTCAGGAGAAACACAGCAGTGACTACGTATTTAATATGCATGCCCATGAAGGGAAACTGAGCTTGCAGAGACAACACTATTGTGTTATTTTAGCAGGCCTGACCTTGCAAATTTCATCACGTTCTCCAAGACTGAAGACAGAAACATATTACTGAGATAATTCTTATTTCACTTGCATTTAGCTGTCTTGAGTGAAATCAGGCCCTGAGATGCTGGGTACCGTATGAGGGGCGTAAAAACCTGCCTGCTTTCCAAAGGAGAATACAGCCCATCTCTTGATGATTTGACATTTTTAAGTTTGTACATGCATTTCAGTCTCACAAATGCTACAAACAAAGGTCAGGAGATGAAGTGCCAAAAGAGTGAACAGTCAGAGAAAGCATACGTTCAAATTAAAAGTAGTAGTAAGAAAACAATTTTAAGAGCCCAGTGGAAGAAGGTTCATTGTGCCCTCCTGAAGTCAAACAGTTTGTCTGTGCTGTAGTGGAGGCTAAACCTCCAGCATTAGGCCAGAAATATCCTACATATACAGGAAAGCATCATTTGCATTAGTATTCTCTTGTCTTCTTACAAGCTCTGCTGTTCATGGGGTGTGAAGCTGGATTTTCTGGTACTGTATACATGAAAGCTCTTATTGGGGTAGAAAGTAAGGTATTCTTGGAGGAATGCACCCTTCCTCAGCTCTATGTAAAATTACACCAATCTACTTCTGTGGTATTTGAAGCTATCATAATGGATTTTTTAAAAATCATAAATGCATTAAAAAATGCAAATAATTTTGTTTTCCATTTGGATGATGAAATTTTCTTCTGCTACCCTAACTTGAAGCCACAACACAAGATAGAAAACTGACTAATGCCAAGTTACTCTTAGCACATTAGATTTCTAATGCAAAATTCTAAGTCTTCTGTAAAAATTTAGGTATTTAATCTTATGGTAACAACAACTACCAAAAAAACCAGAAGGACTCTATCTAAATTAAAAAACTTACCCTAGAATCAGAGTGCTACAAAACAAAACTAGTAAACGTCTGGACTCAATACAGAAAGGAGACACTATCACCAAGGGGTGAAAATATACAAAATATGGTCTTTCAAAACACACAATTATGAAATCTCCCAACCAGGAACTAAATAATGAGATCACCTTGAGCTATAATCTCGGCTCCAGTCTGGGCCACTTTAAAAGCTATCAAATTCCAAGCAGTATTTGTAGTACAAGTACTACAGAGTAATCTCTGTGGTCTGCTCTATAAAAATGAAAATGGAAGCCAGCTGATGGACCTTAGGGCACCAATGGGCTTTGGCTTTGTAGGGCAGGGCTGGCAGTTTTTACTTTAACTGCAAAAACAACAAAGTTCTCTTCCACTTCCACTTATAACAAGTTTAGCTGGATCATCTGCTTGGTCTGCAATGTGACCCTAAAACATCCTTTGGATAGCAAAGTACTACACAAAGAGAAGGAATGGGATTCAAATTATTTGATCTTTAAGAGAAAGATGGATATATAGACTGATTCTCTTATTTAAAAAAACATACTCCTCAGCACTTATCTAGCAAATCTTTTTGCTGATGATATTCAAAGAAGCAGGTCAGTTTTGACAGTCTTTAAGATGAACCTTCTGATTACAGACATGATATAAGGAATTTTATACTTTTTCAGTACTATTTAATACTATTGTGTCTTTCCAGAGACAGAATTCTGTTGTGCCAATTCATACTCACGAACACACCTGCTTTTCCAAAGATTTTCAAATATAAATTGGGCTGGAATTCAAAATTAGTAGTGTCTTAAACCAAAGTCAGTTAAGTCTAAAAATATAACACACATCAGCTGAGCAGAGTGTTAGAAATTTTTCTCCAGCAGAAAGGGACATGAGTTCTTTTGCCATTTTGTTGAAGACTTTGTTATTTTTAATAATAAAAACCACTTTTTTTTCCCTTTCATGCCCATGAGCGCTCTCACCAGAAGCATACCAAATTCATTCAATGCCCTCTGGTAGCAGGACAAATAGATGAGCCAAGGGAAAGAGTATAGATATTATAAAAATTAAGGGGCTATCACAATTATTTCTAGAATTACACCAAACATTATAGATACAATATGTGAGTAGGTGGCACTAGAGCTGAAATTGGATGCAAACCATGAGAGTGTAACACATAGGCTTAGCATTATCTTCATTATGCAATAGATCCAAGGCCAGTAAGAAACATATTAGTAAAGAAACAGATGTTCTGAGAGCATGCAACCCAGTCAGAGCTCTTCCGTTTACCTGCTTAGCAGTAGTAAAGAAGCCTGCAGAGCAAAACAGCTTCTCCATCTAGTCTGGACCAGCGCCAGGATAAACTAAGCTACAGATCCAAAAGAGAACTGATCCTTGATTTTAATTACAGGAGGATTGCTTACACGTTAGCTTAAAACTGTAACTCTCAAAGCATAAGACAATTTACAATCAGGTGACTGCCAAGGAGCAGAGAAGTGAAAGAATTGGCCATTCAAGCACCAAGTATCTGCAACACACAAAGCACTCTCCTCTGGCTTCACCCAGCCCAGCTGCGCTGGCAAGAACCACTGCTGCCACCTCCTCGAGAGGTGAGGACATCAGGGTGAAGGGACACCACCAGTGCCACCAGCACTAGCAGAAGGAGGTAGCACCAGTGTCTCATCACCACCATGATAAGCACCCTCCCCCCAGGGACCAGGTGGCTCTTCCATGCTACCCATGGGACCACATCTGGAAACTGCAGTAACATCTCCAGAGAGTGAACAATGCAGATAAATGCTGAGTGACTTTGTGGCTCATGTGCTCAAGGAACAGTTGTACACAGAGTCCCAAGCCCACACACGGTACCTGTGTTACCTCAGGAAAAAGCAATCCTTACCAAAATCTGGCTCTTTTGGCTTGAAAATACTGCGGGAAGGGGAACAGAGAGAAAAATAAGGGTATTTATAGTAAATTTTTATTCTTTGCCCACAGAACAATTAAGCTGGAACTCCAAATAGGAAGAATGTAGGGCAAATTAAAATTTTTAAGCGCTTTAGAATTACTGGTTTAATGGTCTGCCAAATGACAACACACTCCCAGCAAAGAGCTCTGGCTGCAGAAAGCCCTTAATCCCAATGAATAACTAACTGGGAATAATGTCAGCAAAACAGCTGTCAGGATGAAATGCTGTTCAAGTTGACTAGAGGAACAACTGCCTAGACCTGGAAAGCAACATGTCCAGCCCAACCTCAAAGCAAAACCAGGAGCTCACACTACAGTTTAACTAAAAACTGCCTTCACCATCTTCTGTCTTAAAAACAGGGTTTATGCAGAACAAAGACAGAAGCAGTAAAGGAAAGAAGCAATTGTTCTCTTCAGAAACAGAGCAAGGTCAGTCTGGAATTAATTTGAGAGCTGAGTCCAAGTGTCTTCCAAAAAGATGATCTGGCAATTTGGTATCTGTCCGTACTCATGCTTCTCACTTTCTACTGTGATAGAAGGGAATACTAAATGTGTGATAGAAGGGAATACTAAATGCAGAACTGCTGAAGACTCAACTTCACAGAAACAATGTACCAGGAAATCTCTACTAAGCCCTGCTGAGCAACCCACTCTAGTCAGAACTGCTATCAAATATTTCTAGTAAAAAGAGCTTCATCTTGTCTGCAACATGATCAGGGCCTGAGATCTCCACTCCAACCAGGACATCCTGGGGAAAAGGAGATTTTACAGTGGATTAGACATGCCTGATCTAGCTTATATTGTCTCAAGTGCCTGTTACTGGATGTGTTCTCTTGAAGCTCTTTATCCAGACTCTGCTAATTCTCATTTCTTCCCTTCTCTCAACTAAATTTCCTAAATTTATTTATTTCTGTGCAAGTTTAGAAGAAAAATCTTGAAGTTATATGCACCAGGATACAAAGATACATGGATGACCAACTGCACGTCAACTACTCAAGTAAGCTCACAATAACCATTATCCTATGTAAAGCCCCTAAGGCACATAGGAGGCAGAGAGCTGGCAGAATCCATGTGACAAATTCATCAAGTGAGAGCCTTTTGCCATCCATATTTCTGTGCATTAACAGATGGATTACTGGGCAGCCATTTACAGACAAAAAAATCCCTCAACATTGCCCACACAAGCAGCAAGCAAAATGGTCCAAAGCCCTTCAGTCAAAAGCCATATTTTAAGTTAGATGGGCTGTTGATGAACAAAAAAAAAAGGATCTTTTGTTTTACTAGTAAAAACAAAGTTGTAATTCTCCTAACTTGTATTAGTTCAAATATTCTGTCACTGCACTGGGAGTGAAAGAGCTGTAGTTACAGCAGTCCAGAAATTCCCAAATGTGCTCTTTCCCTCCAACAGCCTCATTAGACTTCTGGCAGGAAGAAATCATGGCTCTGAGGAGTAGTGCACAGGTCAACACATTTGGCTTCAAGCTCAGTCGTTCACAAGACATTTTCATGGCAACCTGTAAATGCAATGGGTTGTGGAAGACTTGTCAGACAGCAGCTCTTTTCGTTTCATGCCATTGTCCTAAGGAATTCTGCTATGATACACCTCTGGACAACAAAGGACACAAGTGTGCACATTGGAAGTGACCTTCTGCCCCTGTCAGCAGCTTTCTGCATTGTGGAAGAGCCATTTCTTTAACTTGCTTTTTATTAAAGAAATAAAAGCTTATTCTCAACAGAGTAGCAGCAAGAGTTTTTGATGCGTGGAAGCATCTTAACTTTGTTGTCTCTATCACATCTGCTTCACCAACCATTTACAGCTTTCATGCTGTTGCAGTTCCAAGTTTAAAACACTCTCCCCACCAAATACAAAAATAGGAGCTTATGTTTTCCTCTTTTCATATGTTTTTGTGTACAAGATGCTTTGGTTTTCCCTCTCAATGCTAAAAGAAAACTTTTACCTGGCTGAAGTTGCATGCCCTGAGAAATGTTCCCTGCTCATAGTTGACACTGACAGTCCTTTTTCCATGAGCTGTTTTTCCAACAGCACCTATTTCCTGGGTGTACTGCACACCAGGTCAAGCCATGGGAAGCCATTGCTTTGGCACTCAATATCAGAGCTCCTCGTCCTGTGCCAAGGCTGCCTTCACTGCTGCTTGTGAAAATCAGCTCCTTCTGGTCACACAGCCCTGCACCCCAAGCATGCAATGATGGCATTCTCCCCCTCCCTGCACAGAGACCCCCCTCTTGGTCCTCCTCCTCTTGGGAGATACCAAGAGACAGGAAAAAGGCAGAAAACAAAAGCTTTCAACACAGTTTGAGATTGCACCACTTCCAGCAAGTCTGCTCTGGCTTTGATCTATTGATTTCAAGGCCCTTAATGTGGGAAGCTGAAATGCAAGTTTTTTTCCACACAATTTATTAAAAAAAAAGAAAAGAAAAAAAGAAAACCCAGTAATGTAATGGAGAACTAAGCATTGTGCTGAAAAACTAACAAATATTGAGGGTGGATGTAAAAACTACAAATTATCAGATCTGCCTATGACCAGAATATGAACTCAAGAGTCTTGGTTGAAATCCAAAAATAAAAAGTACAGAATCAAAGCTATTATTCAGCTATTATTTCAGAGACAGTAGTGAACTACAATGAACGGAAGTTATTTGATAAAATTCTGCAAGCACTGGTAGACAAGTTTTTATTATATCTTACTGGAATGTCACCCAGAGCTACCCCTGTGAATTTTCATTAAATTGTCCCATAGCTATCTATAACTTACTTGCTTTGCTTACTTTCTCCCCTGAAGCTACTAACATGAAGCAAAATGAGTGAAAGGAATGAAGTTACAAAGCATTCATTACTGAGATGCATTTCTACCTAGAAATAGGGATCTTTTCCTATTTAGGAAAAGGTTTCAAATTGGGTGCCCACCAATTGCAGTACATCCTTCATAAACTGCATATCCTTCAGATCCAGTCCTACGACAGATCCAGCTTGATGGGTTTGATGCTTTTAGCTGGAGGCCACCCATAGCAAGTGAGCATCAGCAAATCCAAATGATGACTGCTTCCTGGGAGAAAATAATAATTGAAAAATAAGGGAGGTAAAACTACTGCAACTTCACCAGCTTGATTTTTAACACCCGTGCTCCCTTTATGCTCATCTCCTCACAGGATATATCTCACCCTTCTCTGTGCTGTGCCGGTCTGAGAGTCTCTGGATGTGAGGAGCTGCAGTGCAGCAGCTGCCTGTGCTGGAACCATCAGCTGGAACCACCACATGAGAGCCACCACCTCCACTCCAAGCAGTGCCACCACAGCACCTCCACCCTGAGCACTGCCACCACAGCACCTCCACCCTGAGCACTGCCACCATAGCACCTCCACTGTGAGCACTGCCACCACAGCACCTCCACCCTGAGCACTGCCACCACAGCACCTGCACTCTGAGCAGTGCCACCACAGCAGCTCCACCCTGAGCACTGCCACCACAGCACCTGCACCCTGAGCAGTGCCACCACAGCACCTCTACCCTGAGCACTGCCACCACAGCACCTCCACTGTGAGCAGTGCCACCACAGCAGCTCCACCCTGAGCACTGCCACCACAACACCTCCACCCTGAGCACTGCCACCACAGCACCTGCACCCTGAGCACTGCCACCACAGCACCTCCACTGTGAGCACTGCCACCACAGCACCTCCACCCTGAGCACTGCCACCACAGCACCTCCACTGTGAGCACTGCCACCACAGCACCTCCACCCTGAGCACTGCCACCACAGCACCTGCACCCTGAGCACTGCCACCACAGCACCTCCACTGTGAGCACTGCCACCACAGCACCTCCACCCTGAGCACTGCCACCACAGCACCTGCACCCTGAGCACTGCCACCACAGCACCTGCACTCTGAGCACTGCCACCACAGCACCTGCACTCTGAGCAGTGCCACCACAGCACCTGCACTCTGAGCACTGCCACCACAGCACCTCCACCCTGAGCACTGCCACCACAGCACCTGCACCCTGAGCAGTGCCACCACAGCACCTCCACTCTGAGCAGGGCCACCACAGCACCTGCACTCTGAGCACTGCCACCACAGCACCTGCACTCCAAGCAGTGCCACCACAGCACCTCCACTCTGAGCACTGCCACCAGTGCGTCTGGGCTGTGCTGAGAGATCAGTGCAGCACTGCCTACAGCCCTTAGCACCAGCAGGCACAAGTACCTGCCTTGCCAGAACGTGCCCTTCAGCCCAGCACCCTCAGCAGAGCAGTGGCATGGGCAGAGTGGCTCTGGTCTGAGAGAAGGAGAAAACAAAGTACCAGTAAGACTGAAGACCTGCATGTTCACAATTAAAAATGTTTAGAGAGTACTTTTGCTTCCCTTTGGAACAGTCAAAATGTTTTAAATAAAGGATCATTTGAGTCAATTAAACTTTGTTGATTTTGGGGTTTTTAACATGTTATTCCAAAACTGAAGGCCCTCTTGTTGAAATAAAAATTGGGTTTGGGAGGGGTAGCATAGATGGCCAAGATTTTATATAATTTCTGTGAACTCAGGCAAGACTTACTTTTGTGACTCACTGATTATGACACCTTCTTTTCCTTGCAAGCATAGTTTTTTCTGGAAAACAGATTATTTTCTTGCCTATCTTTAACTGATCCAAATACTGTCAGATGACAGACACTGCACATGCATACTCCTAAATGCATTGCTTCCTTTTTCCAAACCACAACTTCAAACAAAACTCACCAGAATCCGGAAAAGGACAAATACAAAAAAGACAAAAAAGATACTTGCATAGTTATTCTCTTTTTTTTTTTTTTTTTTTTTTTTTTTTTTCCTGTTTAGATTACACAGTTACATTTATGCCTCTGGACTGAAAAAAATTCCAGAGTTGTTTTTGTTGCAACAATATATGCGAGTTAGCCCATTGAAATGAATCCCAACAATCGCACAGAAACAAAGCCAAGGGATTCATGGATGAACGTCCTGGCACACTGGGCATCCCTGCCTGCACCAGCCTGACAGAGACAGGGCAGCCCCTTCTGCCTCTTCTCATCCCTCTCCCTTTCCCAAACACAGTCAGGAAATGCTCGCTGACAAGTAGCAGACTTCAGCTAACACACCATGACACTTTTTAAAATGGAAAAAAAGAAAATGGAAAATACAAGCAAAATTGCCATCAAAGGCAAGAAGCTCATACTCAAAACCAGGAATTCAGGGGAAAAAAAGGGAGGACAACTTCAGTGCTTTTCCTCAGACACAGAAGCTTCCCTTCTCTGACAGCAGACTTAAAAAAAAAATCTCTTACTTAAGAATTTTCTAGATTAGTAAAGTAGACTTTCAGACAAAGAATTTTCAGTATTTGCTGGAAGTAGAATTAAAACAGTGTCCAATACACCAATATCAGATATAAAATTTGCACAAGAAATTAAATTATTATGAGTTCCATAATTTCCTTGAATGTTTATATGCAGGTGAAGACTAAAGTTCGAGGTTTGGATTTGGGAATTACATTTGCTTTAAGACCCATAGTAAGACCTCTAACCTCCACCAGAGCCACAATCTGCTGTCATACAACAGCACAACTTTCTGCATTTCATGGAGAACAGTGCTGGCAAAGCCCCACAAAGAGATTTTTAACCTCAACCCCCTGTCCTCTGTAGCCATGCAGGCATTCTGCTCCCACTTGAAATCAGTTATTATATGGGTATCAGCCTCTGCTTTTGCAAAAGCAAGGTTATGCTTCTCAAGTCAGAGCAACAGTTAAAGCTCTTTGTGCCAGTCTGTGACCCGATGCTGAGCTACGAATTCCTTTGAGTTTCTTGGCCTTTTGGTTTTAGTGGAAAGACCATTTGGAGTTTTTCCTGCCACTCTGGAAATGCAAAGGTCCCAGAGTGGAAGACAATACTTTTCTTCATCCTCAGTTCACAACTTCTCCATCCAAGAGTTCCATCCCTTGTGAAGGAATTCAGATGATGCAGTGCTATCAAGCATTATCAATATATTATGTAAAGCCCTTGACCTGCACTTTTGCTGTATGTATGTATCAGAGCTAAAATAAATTTTTGTAACTCTTACGTATTAATCTTTCCATAGATTTTGCTTCCTCATTATTGGTGAAATAAACCTGAGACACAGCAATGCATGACTGAGGAACTGCAGGTAACAGCTTAATTTATTTATTAAATAATACTGTAATCCACCCAGACATTTGATTGCTCCTGACTGCAGCGCTCTGCAGAGATCTACCAACACCAAGAGGAAAGGAAACCAGGGGAAATGTATTTACAGTATCAGCATGAGGTCTCCTGGGTTTTGTGCATTACATAGAGTATGTGCAGCCACTTTCCATACAGCTTGTAGATAACTGAAGGGCTGGGATTCATCTGAAGACTGTGGAAAAGTCAGATAGAGGTAGAGAGAATTTGGATGTTGGAACAGCATAAGGAAAAAGCCATCACAGAGAACTTTTCCTTTGATGTTCTTTCTGAAACTCACAGTGGGATCAGATCACACATTGCAGAAATCCCTGTCTTATTTCCATCATGAACCAGAGATCATGCAGAACACTCTGGGAAGGATCAATTAATGAAGAGCATTTCTCTCTTACCTTACTCATCCATCCAATCTGAGCAGAATTAAAGAATTGCTTCCCCTGCCTCCACCATGCTGCTCCTTAGCCTGTGAAGTGCTCTGTGAATCACTGACAATGATGCCAAAGCCAAGAAGCCATAGCAGTATTATTTTTCATAATCTTAGCTTGTCAAGATTGATTTCAAAATCAAGCTGTCTTTGGTACTAGGCACGAGACCTCTGAAACCAGCAAAATAGGGTTTCTCTTCAAGTGAGCAAATGAAGAGAATTTTCTTCTCCTCATCAATCAAGAATTCACTAGAGTACTTCAAGTCAATTTTAACATCGGATGCAAGCTCTATTATTAATTCTGTTGTTAAGATAGACATTTTTCTAGGGTAAGGATTGCTGGCAATAATCATCACATATGCACACAACTAAAGAAAAATTCTAGTTAACAGGATTTTAGCAGTAGCAGGTTATACTGGAAATGATCAGAGTGACTATCAAGGTAAAGGATTCTTATAAACAACTAATACCAGAAACAAAAAGCCTCTTAAGGATTTAGCATCTAAATTCTCAAGAATTAACCCTGCATGTCATCTTCTCAAGCTCTGGAAAGGAAAGGAATCTTAAATTCTTTAATAGTAGTGCATAAAAAAAATTCAAGCCAAGCCAATGAAACTAGTAATTTTTACAGTTTCCTATAATAAAACAGGTTTAGCAAAAATAGTTAGATTAGAAGCCAAACATATTTCATATTGCCTTGATGAGTTTCTACAAAGAAAACTCAGTAGCATACCCTGACGATGCCTGCCATAAGCCATAGGAGTTTTGCTTTTGTATAAAGAAGGATCTTGGTTATATAAACAGGCTCTTCACTGCAATAACACAAGTGGCCTATAAAGTAGCATTAAAAATAAGATCAAGTGATGCTTACCCACCCACTGTCAAGGAGCCATAGATGCACAGAATAACCAGGTTGGTAGGGACACCAGGAGGCCTCTAGTCCAACCTTTGCTTTGTGCAAGTGCAGCTCTTGGGTCTGATCAGGCCACTCCCAGCTTTGTCCAGACAGGAATGAAACATTCCAGGGATGGTGTTCTCCCAGCACCTCTGGTCAACCTGCACCCATGTTCATCTGGCATAGTGAAGAAACTTCTTCATATATCAAAGCCATAATCTTTCGTATTTTAATTTATGACAAGTATCTCATTTTCCTGTCACATACCTCGCTGAAGTGCCTGAATCTGTCTTCTCAAAAACCTTCTCACAGGTACAGCGATGCTGCTGCCAAATCCACACAAAGCCACCTCTCCTGAAGAAGCCCAGCTCCATCACACTCTCTCTCATGACAGTATTCCAGCCCAATCCAGCCTGGGGGCTCCCTGTTCAGTTTCCTCTAGCTTACCAATGTCCCTCCCACACTCTGGGCTCCAAAACTGGATGCAGTATTCCAAGAGGGGCCTAGCAAGTGCCAAACAGGAGCAAACAACCACCTCCATCACTACCAGCTCCAGAAGATCATGAAGGAGTAGCCTCTTCTTCTAGCAGAACATCACAGGCTTGTACCCAGCCTGTTTCCCACAGGTTGCCCCAGTCCTTTCCATCAGAGCTGCTGCCCCAGCAGTCAGTCCTCACCCTGTCTCAGGTACAGGAATTACATTTATGCTGTTTATTTTAAGCTGTGGTACATTACTGTTCTTCACATTCTGTCTCAAGGCCACAACCCTTTCACCCACAGCAGTAGTTAACATAGCTGGGAGAATTTCAGCTATCAATTTTAATGTCATGTTCCTGGTGCCATGGTATCTGCTGTACTCATTGTCATCTAAGGGCCTGAGTGAGGCAAGACTTCTGTCTTTAAGTGATAATATTGGAAGGAGAAGAAGAGAAGGAGAAGGAGAAGGAGAAGGAGAAGGAGAAGGAGAAGGAGAAGGAGAAGGAGAAGGAGAAGGAGAAGGAGAAGGAGAAGGAGAAGGAGAAGGAGGGAAAGCTTAGATCTTCATGGCATGCACACAAAAATATTCATATTTCGCCCCATGCAGCTGTCCTCTTGAGTGACACTTTCACTCCATAAATGTCTTTTTCATTAGAAAGTTGTTCTTCTTGGAATGTTTGCAGAAAAGAATGCACAGAATTTTTCATCCATGGATGAAAAGCTCCTAGACTGCTAGATTTTTCCAAACAAAAGATAATGCAGTTTTTATAACCTGATAAGACAAAACATTTTAGAAGCTAGAAAATTCTGCTGTATCAACCTACTATTTAAACTCCATACTTGGAAAAGATTTTACCTTCCTGTCTAGAGCACCAAAGTTTGCCTTTAAAAAAGTAATTTTAAAAAATGTAACTACCAGCAGAACAAGCCCACTGACATGACAGAACTGTGCTAACTGGTCTCCACCACCAACTGCATAACGGCATCCCAGACTGTGTTAAGGTCAGATCTTTCACCTATTTTAAAATTTCAATACTGAAAGTAGAAATTAATTCAGGTTTGAGACTATTAAGAGTTCAGTCCTGCTTTTCCTGATATTATCCCTTCAACACTAGTATTGTTGTTCTGATTATTTTCAGCCCTGTGCCAAGCACTACTTGTAGCATGGCTTAAACAGATCTCATGACAAGGGAACTGGGTTCATGTGTACAGCACTGGAGGTCAACTGCCAGGCAACTGGAGGGGAAAAAATTTCTAGAAGGTGGTAGTCTGACAGGGTCAGAGAGTTTGGGTGGGTTCTACCACCCCCATTAAGTCAATTTAGCTGTCATTCCACCAAATTACTAACTGAGCCAGAATGAAGAGCATCCCATCTGTCCTGCCTGCAGTCCCTGAACGCTGCCCAGAAGGAGATGCAGAGATAGCAGTGAAGAATTCCTCTCCAGGTCCAGTCCCTGTAATCACAGTAAAGCTGTCCTGCATTCACATACATCTAGGGCCTGATACCAACCACACACCTTTTGGTTCTTCATGGTTACCTTACAAACACCATGGGAAGGATTCTTCTGGTCTATACTTCATCTTGTCCACACATCAAGCTACTTGTCTAACATTTGCATACATTTCTTCTAGTGAATACACTTGCTCACTTTAATAAATTAATTCCCAATACATTATATAAAGTATATAGGTAAGACACTCTTCCAGCAGAAGAAAAAGAGCTCAAAAGAAAGAAAGGCTAAAGGCTAAGAAATTTGACCTGCAAACACTGCTTGGAGGCTCATTCAATAACTATTCAACAATATTTGATTAATAAAACCATTCATTTTTAGAGCTTGGTGCAACATTCTGTGCTTAAATGGTTGTATTTAAATACTCTCATAAAGTGGTTCAACTGAAGTCTCTGGAAATGCTTGCTGGAGAAGATGTCTGCTGTATTTAATGAATTCCTATCCAAATAATGGCATGACTGTAGAGGCACCCAAAGGCCTCAGTTTGACTACAGGCACCAGCGTTCTAGGAACTGTGTCAGTGGTCAAATGAACTGGTGTCCCTATTCAAGGATCCCAGGATCAGCTTCACAGAAGAGTAGATGTCTACACATGTTTGGAAATAGAAACACTCCTGCAGGACACAGGTTGCTTGTACACTGAGTGAATCAGTCAGCTTCCCCAATACATTTCACCAAAAGAGCTTTATCTCTGATGCCCCTCAAAGGCCATACTGCATTCTGAAGCCCATATGAACAAACTTGTGTATTAATCAAGTTCCAGGACACTGCTGCAGATACTCCAAACAAGTCCTTCACCATCAGGAAAGATTTTGCTCAATGAATTACCTTCAACTCCTTTTAAGTTACATTTTTGCAGTGGGAACCTCCTCTCTGGTTGAGATAAACCCTATAGAAACCTTGTTTCTAGACTCCCGGCTCAAGCAAATCACATGAAGTTTATTTTCCTGAGTCACTTCCCTGAATTTATGCCTCTCACACTCTTCCATAGACAAGATAGGGCAGGAGGGGCCTGCCTATTTTTCTGTATGTTGTGGCACATCCAGAGGCACTAGGGAATGCACATAGTCCTACAGCTTCTCCTAGAAGCAGTACCACTGTTACCAACTTAAAACATCACCTTAAATACAAAAATCTAAAGGGTGTTTATGCTAGAAGGCAAAAAGAAGACACAAAACACCCAACAAACTTCTCTGGTAGGCAAATTTCTCCCTAACACAAGAATTCTCGTGGGGAATGTATATAAGAAAAAAGCAGCAGATTATTAGAAGTTGATGGGGTTTAGCTTACACACATCTAGAGGGAACGATAAAAGTCAAGCACTGGTCACAATGGACAGAAAAACTCAACCTGTTTATTATTGCCATACAACTATGAAGGAAGTCTTGTTATCAGCTAGCAAAGTTTCTAAGGAATTCAAATCTATGGAAAAACCATCCCTAATTGAACCACGTCTCAGCAGTGAGGAGAGAGCATATTAATGAGGCAAGGCTAGGAGGCACGATGAGGAGATAACAATACCCTGAGGAGTTACACCAGTATTAAATGTGACTTTATTACCGTATTATTCTCCTATGAGTCTTTACAGCAAGAATAACTCTGTTTATACAGATGTTCTTTCAACCACCACCTATTCCAGATTAAACACACACACACAGAACCTTGATATTTTAAGACTGCAGGCCATTAGATTAAATTAGATTTGTTATTTTGCTATAGTATGCCACTAGGCTTTACAAGGTTGATATATTCTTTCAGTGAAACTGAGACACATTAATTGAAATGAGATACCACACCTTTAATAATGCAGACTGATGTAGCTCTCTCACAGGATTTTTCATTCAGTGCCTTTATTTTAATTCCTCTGAGTGCTACTAATAAGGTGCATTTCATCATTAGGAGGGCATTCTTCATTTAAGTAGTACATGCCAAGCTAAACTAAACTAATAGACTAGTTTGCTGTTACAAGGGGGATGCACAGTTGATATTTATGCAAAATTAAGCAAGACTGAACCCTGGTTTTCTACCCAAAGGTATCCACCAAAACTTCAGTGTAATTTAGACCACTCTACACTGCAGCATCCAGATTAAAGTAGTGCTGGCAGAGAAAAAGGAAGGCTTGTGGCACCCAGAAGACCATCTCTGGTGAAAGGTGACAGACCCAAGGAGTAAAAACAGGACCCCTAAGACCTCTGGAGCATGGAACGAAGTTCCTTGATCCTTGCAGATCTAAACACTCATAACTTAATGTCCTGGCTGCCCATCTGCAAGAGGAGGAGAAGCCTCTTTTTCCAGTCCTACCACAGGAGAAATGTACTGCAGACCACGGGGTGGATTTCTGCAGCCCTACAACAACAGTGACAGCCCTCACACAAGGATTTAAACCAGATGAGAATCGAACAAGCAAGTCAGACAACTTAATCATTAGAAATAAAAATGCACAGTAAGCTGAAAGAGTTACCAATCTGTCCATTTCTACTTTAATTTCCTTGTATGGCAGTATTTTACAGCCTATGACAGATTTTAAGCTGTCTTACACTGCTAACATTCTCACTAGCTTGTTTGCTCCATACTACAGGTTCAATAGGTCTCCTTGCAATTATAAAAATTTCTTTTCTTTTCATTTGAGGGAGATGTAATTTTAAATAGTCAGAGGGGAGTTGGAAGACGCAACACACTGGACACTTCCTAACATCTTTAGGCCAGAGAATAAACTGGTGAGAGACAAGTACAGAGCCAGGTGAAGCAGATGGACTTAGTAGTCAGACACACCATGACCCCCATTTCTGCCTTTCATGCAAATTGATAGGGCTTGGCACACTGACTGTTGATACCTTATCATTTCCTATTTTTTAAATTTTATTTCTTTTTAAGACTGACATTGCTTCTCGATAACTTTGCACTAGCATATCAAGTTCTGCAGAATTCCATCAGTTCAAACCATTCAGATTTAGAAGGGTAAGTGCTGACCAGATTTTTGGAAGAGGTAATAACACTCATGCTCCAGAGCTTAAGCCAAACTGGGATTAAAAGCAAATACGATATGTTAGGCAAATTAAGCCACATTTGCTTCACTGGCAGCTTCTTCCTTCTTTCTCTTAGTGGGAGCACCAACTCTGGGCATTGCTGGAGAGGCAGATGCTTCCCTCTCACACCACAGCTGTGGCAGTGCTCCAGGCTCCTGACACATTCCCCTCAGGCAAGGGGACGGCTGCAAAATTAACAGTACATTAGTTCTGTCACTCAGGCATCAAGCAGATGATGCTCTAACATTTGGAGGATGTTAAAGAGGAAGGAGGAAGCACAAGAAGTTATTGACAGCTTCCCCTGTACATATTGAACTCTTGGACTTGCATGGAGGACAAAGAACTTAAAGAGCTCTCCTGCTCTGCTCACCAGGGCCTGTGTAGCACAAGAAGCAGGCATGAGACCTCCTGCTACAGTGAACTGTGGAATAAACTGCCCAAGAGGGAAGCTTCTGCCTGACCCACAAGGTTCTGTTCTAATATACAGGAAGACTTACAGTCCCTTAACTATTATCATGCCTGGAGTGGCTGATGACAGCTTTGTTATCTACAGAGAACTGCTTCACCATTGAGTTCTTGGCTTCATTGGCAGTCAGCAGGACTCATGGTCACAAGGTATGTTTATAGCATATGTATGATGGAGTCACGTGCCTCTCTCCCTTGGTCCTCAGTCATAAAGAAGGCTATAGAGAAACTGCTGTATTCATCTTCCCAAGACAAATGGTGTTTACGTGCGTTTCACTTTTCCAAGCTGCATGCTCACCTTTCCTTGGCACAA
The DNA here is from genome assembly GCF_027887145.1 of Ammospiza caudacuta. Classification (NCBI taxonomy): domain Eukaryota; kingdom Metazoa; phylum Chordata; class Aves; order Passeriformes; family Passerellidae; genus Ammospiza; species Ammospiza caudacuta. The sequence goes on from NC_080596.1 coordinate 54,541,877, forward strand.
AAGCCCTTCTTTTCACATTCATCGTGGTTCCTCTGCCTCTGGTCCTACACCAGCCAGATTCGTATTATGTCAGGGCCAGTTCCCTGAAGACTGACACAGCATTACTTTTCCAATTGATACTGGACTAAAACATCACAGTCTGAAATTCACAGGGCTTCACAGAATCTTAAAGTCACAAGGATTTTTACAACCTTTTGCCTAGTCACTTTCAGGAAAGAGAATCCACTGAGGCTTTCTAAAAGCTGCAGATTAAATTCAAAGCCCTCAGCTGAAGGGAGCAGCTACCCCGGTATCTGGGTTTATGCCACCTTCACACATGTTCTGTACCGGAAATCAGATGGAGAGCTATTTTCAGCGTCTCTATTGGCACAAGCCAAAATATTTAACTGTTAAATTTGACCCACCACCTGCCCATCTTTCCGTTTTACGGCGCGAGGAAACAGCCAGCACATCTATTTTTTCTGCCCTGCTTGAACAGCCAGACTAAATCTCTCTCCTTGGTGGGCCGAGAGACGGGAGCAGGGGCAGCAGGGCTGTCCCCGGGCTGGCAGCGGGGCCGGCCCGCCCCTCCGCGCACTGCGGAGCGCTCCCTGCGCGGCCGCCGCTGCCGCCCGAGGCGCGGGGAGCCGGCGGGGCGCGGGGCCGGGCGGGGGCCGCGGGGCCGGGGGAGCATCCGCGCCCCTCCAGAGCGGCTCGGCGCACCTGCCCGGCTCGTGTTTACAGCCGGGTCCGTTCATCCCAGCGCCGGGGCGGGGAAATGCGATTAGCAGATTAAGTTTGGAAGCGGCGGAAGGGGGGGGTAGGGGCCATCCAAAGGCGCGCACCCTGCGCGGGGCTGAGCGGCGGCTCGCTCGGCCCCGGCTGCTGGCCCCGCAGCGAGGAAAGCTGGGGAGAGCGGCGGGGAGGCCGGGATAGAGATCAACATAGAGATCAACGTGGAATAAAACGCCCACAGTCCCGGGGGGGACAGCGACCGTGGCGGGGAGGGAAGGACACCGGGTTGTCCCGCGGGGCGTCCCCGATGGGGTCAGGCGCCCGCACCCCTGCCATCCCGCGGGCTTACCTCGATCCATTTCTGAGCCTCGGTGAAGGCCAGCTCGGGCTGCGGGGGCTCGGCAGGAGGCTGAACCTCTCCCAGCTCCAGCCCAGGACTGGCCATCTGCAGGGCCCCGGCGCGCCGCGGCTGCGGCGGGGGAACAGCCAGGCACCGAGTCGCCGGCCCGGGGCGAGCCGCGGCCGCAGCGAGGGCACGCCGGAGGCCGCTGCCTGTCTGTCCCTGCCTCTCCCTGCTCGCAGCCGCCGGGGCGGGAGCCGGGGGCGGCGGCGCTCCGCAGCCCGGCTGGCTGCAGCTCGCCTGCGGTAACCTCTCTCCGCCGGTGCCCGTCCGCCCGCCCGCCCTGCCGGCTCGGTCCTCCCTCGGCTGCCGCCCCGCCCGCCCCGCCGGCGGAGCGGAGCTGCGCTGCGCTGTCCTGAGCTGCCAGCTAAAAATAAAACAGACGGGCGAAGCCGCTTTGCCTTCAGCCCATGCAAATGCCCGCGCCGCCGCCTCCCCGCCGCGAGCATCGCATCGGGCGGCGCTGCGGCCGGGGGTGGGCGGGGGACTCGGGCACCCCCGTGGGGGACGGGGACGGGGACGGGGATGGAAAGGCGCTCCCCCTGCTTGGGGCAGAGCCGCTCCCCTCACCCCTGCTCCCGGGAAGGGGGGACTCGATGGCAAGGCTCCCCTGCTCTGGGGGCAGCCAGTCCCCCGCCTCAGCTCTCGGGGGGCACCGAGCCGCCCACGGTGTGTTGCTGTTGGCGGCTGGTGCCTTAAACACCTCATTAATGGATGCTGCTCCGGAGAGCGCCCGAGAACCTCCATGTCCGCGGCGGGAAGGCGCTCTGCCCCTCGCCCGGCCGGCTCTCACCACCTGCCCGAGGCCGGGGCCGCTGCGCCGGGAGCGGGGCCCGGCAGGTGCCTCTGAGGCACTGCGGAACATCGCCCCGGGCTGGCTGAGCCTCGGGTGGCTGCCGAGGGGCCACACCGGCCTGGCTAAAACGCGGGAGGGCCAGCACAGCGCGGGACCGCGTTAGTCTTCCCTGGGAAGCAGAGCAGGCATCAAGGTGTGCTTGAAAATACAAACCATGATGAATGCTTCCCGGTTTTGTCTTCATGCAGAGGAAGAAATCCAACTCTGTCCTGCAGAGACTTGCATGCCTAACTTACATGGTGTGAGTAGTCCCAGATCAAGCAGATGCTTTTTAGCCTAAGGTTAAGCATAGAAGTTTCTAGAAACAGAATTTTTTTTTTTTCACCCAGTCTTTTAAAGACAAATCCTAAAAATCTCCTCTCACGGGTGTTTAAAACATGAGCTAAAGTTGCTTTCTTATATTTATGAAAGCATAGAAAAGTATCTGTGTGCTGGCAATGCAGGTGTGCGAACTTTAACCCCTACTAATAAGGTTTTTTTGAAGGGGTCGTAGCTGGCCACTGCTTCAGCTTGTGATAGGTGTCAACAAACTTTGACAAGAAGCAAACTGTAGGATCTACTTTTCAACGTGCCCTTAGTTTGGGCCTTATTTCCCTGCAGTTCAGTAGCTGGGATTTTAAATCTTGTTTATTTTGAAAGTCAACAAAAATTGCCAACTCTTAAAATATAAATATACCACGAAAGTGTATATATTTAACTCTGTTTCCATTCTAGGAATTTGTCTTTATTGTTTGCTACCTTTTTTTGGTCTTTGTTTATTGCCTCAAATATGCTGGAGTAACAAAGGGCCTAAAAACAGGATATAAGGTTTATAGGGATTTTTGTGAGAACTGCAACTAGACAAAAACTAGATGAATGGGAAATCTAATCTCAAATATTTAAAGATAAATAAGAAGTGTATTTTGAAATACTTATGCTAACAATCTATTTTCTGATTCTTGTAATATTTAAATAACATTGATGTTTATCAGATAACAATTAGATTCATTCTCCTGGGGCAGTGAAAGACTAACAATTTAAAATAATTATCCTACCTCTTTTTTTTATTACTGTGCAATATCAAATGCATGATTTTCCTGTCTGGTGATCTCAACATCACCTCTTGGAGAACTAGAAGAGCTGGATTGGGCTGGGGTAAGCCCTTGTCTAGAAGTGAGGGGTGGACATTCATTTCCCATTTATGCAGTCAAGTTTCATGGATCATTAAAGAAAATGTGCTCTGATACACACTCCTCTTTATGCGCTTACAGTCAAGCACACACAACTTTTTAAATTTGTTAAATCCCCACAGCACCACATGGATACAGAGCTAGTGCAGTCTTTAAAGAGCCCTGTTATGTATTTAGGAGTGTAAAAGAAACTGACTGGCAGTGGGAATCTGGCCACTTCTTTTCTAATCCTAATCCTGAACCAGCTTCTCATTCGGTCAAGTACGAGGCAGCATCCGTACCTCCTGTTCCCATGGAAACACACTTCTAGCATCAGCCCAGCTTACTTTCTTTTTTTTTTTTTTTTTTTAATCACCATCTGCCTGGGGAGTTGCAGGGCTTGCTCTAAGCCCCTTGAATACCAGTCTCAGGTTTTTCAATGATTCTCCTTTCCATGTAACAACCACCCTGGCAACTGTAGAAGACAACATACGAAAACTAGAATGTTAGAAACTCCAGCAAGGTTTTCTCAAGGTCACTCAGTTGCTCCTAACTAGAAAGATTGCTAGAAACTTAGTGGTGGAGTTTTCAGCAGCAAAAACAGAGATTTTTTTCTTGGAAGTTTGTTTCAAAATTCTCTTATTTAAAAGCAAGTGCTTTAGTTTAACATCTTCTTTTCTCTTTCTGGAAAAAAAACTCAAGCCAGCACTTCAACAATCCTTATCAACATGCTCATATCTGTAGAGAAAACCTATGGGTGTGCAGGTATCAGTGTCAAATTGCATATTTTTGTCCAGGTTCAGTTACCCTTTCCAAAAGCAGACTGTGCCTGTGCATAAGTAAAGTAACTGTAGAAAAATGCATAATACAGTGGTTACATGAGAAAGGAGAAACAGAGAAAGAAGGTCTTCTCTGGTTTGCAGGGATCTTTATGGTGCTGTGCACAAATGGAAAAATAGAGGCATTGAGGAAGATATGTTTTAGGTATTCAGCTTCTATTAATTGATTTGGTCTTCTACCTTGTTTAGTTTCCCCTGCTGGAGGAACTCTCCTGTTTCTTTTTGTCTTCAACTAGCATCTAAAATTTTTAAGCCTCTTGAGTAGCAGAGCAGAGGTTCAATAAGGCCTGGCTGCTGTTCTGGCAGGCCTGATCTTATCCCATGGCAGCCATGAGCAGCTTGCTCCAAGGAATCTGTGTCCTCAGCAGCTTCTGCCACACTACAGCCTGTCTCCCTCAATGAACAGCTCTGGTGTTCAAGACCAAGCTCTCAGCAAAACTACTTCTGGATGGCATCTTTGTAGTCTTGCTAGTCTTTCTGGTTGCATTAACCTGACAACAAAGCTTTTCCTTCAAAGCCAATCTGTCACAAATGCTTCCAGCAACATGTCCAACCTCCATTTGAAAAACATTTCTTTTACCAAAAAGCATGGCACAGAGAACAAATGGGTGAAATACCCAAGGATCATTTATTTCTATTCTATTTTACCTTGCATGTTTATCTTTTCTTTGTGAGCTTTTACCAATGTGCCTTAAACCAGCAAGGCCCCATGGCTGTTTAAGAAAGAAAGTTATCCTGCTGGCATCAGGGCTTTTCTGCCTTCTTCTCTTCTTCACAGCCTGCCACTCTGGGCTGAAATTCTCTGAGCAGCACTTCTTTTTTCTCCCGACCATAATGGTGGTGCTTTGGGGTGTTGCACAGTTCTGGGCCAGATCTCAGAGAAATCTGAGCTGAACCTTAAGCATACTCTTCTGGCGAAGCATCTTCCCTATTGTTTGCTCAAGGACTCCTGCACATTTCTTTGGTTTGCTTGTCTTTTTTGTGCCTTTCAGAAATCACAGAATATCACACAGAGAACTTGAGGTTGTATGGTATTTATTGTAAAAATTCTACTTGGCATTCCTTCATTTTCTAAATCACAAGCCAGGGGTAGGCACACCCAGCACTGTTTAACTCCGTTTAACCTGCAGATCGTTTCAGAGCTACAGTGTCGGAGCTGCCATGGGCCTCCCACTGCTGCAAAGGGCAGCCTGGCTGCCTCGTGGTGCTGTGGGAGCTGGACAGCTCTGGCAGAAAGATGTTGGTACTAATGCTTCTCAACAGGTATTAACCCTGCCAGAGAGTATTTGGAGATTTTTTTTTTAACTGACTTTACTGATTTGACTGTACTGCCTTTACTGACAAAGGCAGGCTGTGCATTTTCACAGCCTGTCCTCTGTGGAAGGGTGAGCTGAGAGCTGAGCTGAGTGAGCAGATGAGAAGAGCCCTTGAAGCAGCATCTCTCAAGGCAGAGGGTGGTGGAGAAGATGGTTACCAGGAGTTTAGAATTCTCTTCCTTGATAAAACAAGATTCAGAGACAGTTCTACTCTCAATGACATGCAAGCTATCTTGGAGAGAAGGCTGGTAATAATATCCACTTGGAAGCAAGACATAGAAAATCCCTACTTTTGAAAAATTACTCTTTAAATGAGCTTTAATTATTTTTAATTCTTATTAAAAATTAATGAATCTGTGACCATGAGAGCATGTTGATTTTTTCCAACCACTCAGACAAATGTTGTGACTTCACATTTTATTTAATCAGGGCATGTGCTGTGGTATATTTGCAGTGTTCAGCATTTGGCTGACAGCATCTGTTTGTTTATCCAGGCCATGCTGTCTTCTATCACAGTCACTTTCTCTCTGGTACCACTCATTCAGCAGCATATTGTCAGGCTTGGCATTGATGTTCTGTGTCATTCTGGGAATTACAGGAGTAGATGAATCATCTGAATTTGCTCTTTCCTGGGAGAACAGCATGATTATCCCTTCTCACACTGTCCTGGAAGAAGGTGAAGCCCTTTTGTGAAGCAGTTTTTCTCTATTTTGGACTTTTATATAGATTTTTGAAAGCTAGTACAGCCAATTGTCATCTGGTAGCTGAGCACCATTTGATATTTTCCTATTTTTCTGTCTTTGCATTTAATTAAATTTTTAGACTTTAAAAGCTGTTGAAAATCCAGGTTTGGATATACCATGTTGTTATTTAATGAGCTATAAGCCTAATGAACCAGAGTGCAGGTGATTCAAAATGAGAGCTCAGGATAAATGCATGTAAATATTCAATGTAATTTACAAGTTGTAATTTTGAGGGGGTTCACCATCCTCTGTTCCCTGTCTAAGAAATCCCTGATCAATATCTGTTTGTTTTAAATGTTGCTGTGCCTTTAGTTGTGAGGTTTTCTGGCCTGGCCTTCCTTTCTGGCTCTGATACTTGCTTCTACCTCTCCTGGAGGCCTCCAGATCCCAGGCTGATAGCTCTGCTAATGGCACAGAGCCTGGCTTAGCTTCTCCTTTCATCCACAGCCATGGTGGATTCTCCTACTCAGCCAAACAACCATTTCCTTCCTTCTTTTTATTGTTCTCATCCAGACCTGCCTTTCCTCTGGTATAGCAAATTCCTATATCCAGCCTCCTCTTTAACAAGAATATTTTTTTTCTCTGTGAGCCTGCTGTCTTTTGTCCCAGCTTGCCATAATCTTGTGTTTTTCAGCTCCAGTATGTATCTCAGGTACTTCTCACTTCCTCTTGTTCATATGTAGTATGTGGATGGAAAACCCAACACATAAAAACCATGAAAACCACTGGGAAAGAAAAGCAGAGAGAAGGTCCGTGAGAGGAGGAAGATCTCAAATAAGTGATAACAAGTTACACAAGGTTAAACAGACATAAACTGGGTTGACAAGTGAGCAGTAATACAAAAAAAGAAGTGGAGGTGTGGTGAAAAGGAAGTGAAGGAATCTGAAATAAACAGGTATCAAGGTAAAGGGAAGAATAAATCTGAGTACAGAACCATTGAACTTGTCAGAGTATCCTTTCATTCTGCATTCATAGCTACCAAGCATCACAAGGTCCAGGTCCATGTATGTTCTTTCCAGATCCTCTCATAAAATATATGCCAGATTACAAGAGGAAAGTGTCCACATGTCCAGACCAGCATGAAAGGGTACTCTGAAGGAATGTGTGTCTCTTGCACCCTGCTCCCTGCTCCCAGAGCTGCTTGGCTCTAACCTCTTGACAGGTCAAGCCTGCAAAAGGATGTGGCAGGACAATGGGTCTTTCACCAGCTGTTATCGAAGATCTTTTTAGCCCATTAATACAAAAGTGCATTGATGGGGAGCGGATGCTCATAGGTCTGTGTACCTGCCAATATGACATCCTGTTTCTTTAAGGCAAAGACAACAAGCAGCCTTCACTTCTCTGCTGAGCTGGAAGTGGCACAGATGCTCAAAACAGTATTTCTCCTCCAGGATTTTTTCAATTTTGACTGCTTTTCAGCTACTTTCTTAAAATCTACTTCATTCAAAGATGGAAATGGAAGTGGGGCTGTTCTTCCAAACACAGTCTGGTCCAGAGCAGGACTCTCCACTTCCAGGATGCATCTGCAATTACCTTCCAGCTGATTTTGCACTCTGCTCATTTGAATGCAGTATCTTCTGCTGCCACACACCCAGTACACATATTACCTACTCACTTTTACCATCCAGAGTAAATTGGCAAGGACATGGAGCTACTAAAAATTTTCTCAGTGAGGAATGTGCATAGAGGGGTTTTAGTGCTCTCAGAGAGATGTTCCTCGACACATCTTTCATAGTGCCACCAGCAAGGAAGGGGATCTTTTAACATCTGAGCTAACCTGCTCAGAAAGCACATGCCAGCTTCAGGTTCCATTGGTGCAGCTGAGTCTGGCCCGGCTCAGTCAGACAAGGAAATACAAGGAGCCAGAGCAGGTGGTTCAGGGCTCCTCAAACCTCTGTGGCAAGCTGTGGCTTCAAGTGAGTGCTACAGAGTTGTGGTATTTGAGGGGAGGGAGGGGGTGTCGTGTATGAGACAGCATGCAAAGAATGCAGTCAGAAACTTTTGCCAAACTGGTGAAAAACAGTGAAGGAATATGATGCCCAAATCTCAGAAATGAATGGGGTCAAAAACTGTATGTGGAAAAAAAGGTGATTTGAAAACCGAGTCCTAGCCTCCAAAGTAAATTCCTGGATTTTTATACTAATTTCGTTGGTGTATAATAAATTTTATGTAATGGTGGCATAAATAGGTAGTTCACCAAACCACATGATTTTTATCAAATCATAGCAAAGAATAGCAAAACTCCCTCTCACTGATGTTAGAACAGCTATTTGCTAGGTAGCTGCTTGTGAAAGTTTGAGAAATGTGGGAAAATCCACATCACATTCAGTCTTTAATTTTAGCAGTGACTTGCCTCATCCAGAAAGAACTGATGAATAATACCTTCCCTCAATTTTTCTTAGTAAATATTCCTGTGGAGAAGATCAAAAGGGAAAACCTGTACCTGAAATTAACACTGGGCTTTATCCAAATTTGTTTGGAGTTTAGCTGGTTCACAGAAACTTGGAATATTAATTTACTCAGGATAAAGAAATAGGCAAACAAAAGTGAAAAATGGAAAGGAAAGAGAGAAGCAGGGTCAGAAAACAAGAAAAGCAATAAAAGATTTGCCTCCATGCAGTAGAACAACAATAGGTCTTATTTACCAACAGTATTATTTAGTTCCACAACACAAGAATATCAGGAGTGGGTTTTTTCTCCTTTGATTGAACATTTAAAGGACAGAATTTAGCAGAGGATTATGCTCAACTAGGAGCAAGAAGAAGCAGTGCAGTGTAGGATATAGATGAGTTTTTTCTCTCTAAGCAGGTTCCTTTGCTCAGTGATCTCCTCTGTCATGACAATTCTTGCAGAACAAGACACTCATCAAAGCCTGTGAAGATGCTTTTGTACCACAGGTACCATTTCTGGGACAGATGGCATCTGCCATGCCATCACAGACATGGATGGTCACATATTCATAAGAGTCATGGCATCAAAATCAGACATCTCTCTAAACTCTATTATGTTATGTTTTCTTTGTTTTGTTCTACCCATCGTTTCAAAGGATGAAGTATAATTTGTAACCCTGCCTAAATTACTACTGTGAGCTATGAGATAATTTCACCACTTAAACACACATACCAGCTAAAAATTCCTTAAAAGTAATTTTCATAACTTTCTTTTATAATTACTTCTGTAATTATGTCTTTCTGTCCGGCCAGGAAAAGGGCCTGAATTTGTTCCCCAGTTTGGAGGCCCCAGTGCTCTTCCATGGGCCTCCACAAGAAGCCCAGAGGTCAGGAAAATATCAAATGATCACTCAAGAGAACAGAAAATACTTTCTGATAATCGACATTGCTGAAATGGTTGCTGATGCCTGTTGACTCTTATTCTCAGGCACTTTTTGGCTTCTGGTGGGAGTGTCTACCACAGGAGCTCCTGATCTGGCCAGAAGAAAGGATAGACAATCCACAGATTACAGAACTGTCATAGTTGTAGCTGATCCAAGCTACATTTTTTCATTAATCATTGCTTTTTAAAAAAATCTCAGCATTTTTTTCATCTTGAAATATAGTACTCATTGTATGTATCCTCATTGGTCCATCCACTTCAGGGTTGGACTTGATGTTCCTTGCGGGTTCCTTTCAACTCAGAATATTCTGTGATCTGTGACTGTTGATGAACCATGTCCAGGAAACTGGATAGGGATTTTGATAAGATGTTAAAGGAGTTGGATGCCCAAATCTCAGGAATGAATGGGGTCAGGCCCCTGAGTACCCTCCAATTAAAGAATTCCAGTCCTAAGACACTGGTGAGCCCATGTTTGCATAGCATGCTAGTGGGTGAGCAGAAGGTCAAAATGAGGGTGTTCCTCTAAGTGACTGGAGTGTTATGGGTAAGGAAACATTTTGGAATTCAGTCATGGCTGAAAGTTCAGGTCAGACAGCACAGGGAGCACTTTAAGTAATTAATCATTTGGCAGACTTCAGAATCAAGGTTTTCTAAGGGACAAGGGGCCTTCAGTTAACTTTAGGCAGCATGTAAGGTGATGTTTCTCTGAGAATCAGTACTTGAATCAGGTTTCTGTGGTGAATTAGAATATGCCAAATTTGTGTCTGTGAACTACTTCCAGACTTTTCAATCAAGCTTCATTGCAAATGTTTCTCTTTATGGATCCCTCTGCAAGCACAGTGTAGCAAAGATTATTGTGCAGGAAGAGATGATCAGCCTCTGGAGCACCCTGTGAGGCTGTTCAGCATTTACATGCCCCAGTGAAACTGGGAAATCATGAGCCTGTCAGGAATAAAGACTCAAACCTTGTTGACAATCAGGACCTGTGGGATCTTCACCCCTGTGCGTAAGGGAAGTCATGCAAGTGGTTCCTCGGAGTGGAAGGTTTTCCAGCCATGCTGAGGGACTGGGCTATCAGCTGTGGGAGCTCTTGTAACATGAAGCTAATTCTGCTTTGAGTGGCAGGCATCAACACAGCACTCAGGTTTTCATGATCTAAACCTAGAGGAGGGAGACACATCTGCAAGGAGAATGGACTCTCATGTGTGGAGTGTATCACATCTTAGAGGAACAGTGGTTCTTAAGGCATGTGCTATGTCAGTCTGTGGTATGTCCCAGCATCATCAGGATACTGTGGTCTTCCCTTCCACTTTCTACAGCAGTTAATTTCTCCAGCCTCTGAAATGCTGTGAAAATTTTTGAGCAGAGAGCACTGAAATTGGCCTGATAGGAGAAGCCAGCTGGAGACCATCACAGTGTGCATCATCACATGCTGGAGGTGCTGTGCAGAAGAGTAAGAGCTGTACATATGCTCCATTAAACCTGACACTTCTTAGGGCTGCTTCATTGCAAAGACTGTGATGGCTCTTATTTTGTGAGGACTTGAAAGTGCTGGGGCCTCCAGGAGCAATGCAGGGGAAGGAATACTCTGTGAAGAAATTCCTGGGGCAGTGAGGAGCTGTGAGGGAGGGAGAGAATCTGTTTTTCTGTAGGTAAATATGGACCTCTGAGGTTTTTTTACTAATTCTGCTGCACTCCCCTTGTGAACTTAGCAAGAGCACATAGACTTTTTGAACACATTTGTATTTTTCAATGCCCGTGACTGTGAAACCCACAGAAGAGAGAGAAGTGAGGTTTCTGAACCCCATCCCAGAGAGGAGGCAGGACAGTGGGAAGATTACATCCTAACTTCCAGGATCAATTGCATCCTAACTTCCAGGATCAATTTCTTATCTCCCTCTAAAACCCCTGGTCTTCCATGCCTGAATTGAAATGACTTAATTGAAACACTCTGCATTTAAAACTTGTGATAAAACAAAAAGCCATCCCCTGACTCATCTCTTCTTACAGAAACACTGTGCAGAAGCACAGAAGTAGGGAGGGAGATGTTTACATGGAGAGATAGCCTCAGTTTATAACATGGTGAATGAATATGAAACTTAGGACTGACTTTCCAAACCTGTTTCAGTGATTGCAACTCAGTTAACACATCCTTTACAGAAAACATGCACAAAAATAAGGAAATTAATGCTTAAACACATAATAAATTTCTTGCTCTCCACCAGATAAATACACTGTACTTATCAGGTATAAACCATGACCTGTTTCTTCATATTTGTAACCATAAATCTGGCTCAGTTACTGAATTCATTCTACTATCCATTTATTTAATTTTGAAAAATACTACTGTAAATTTCCAAAAGAAATTTGGAAAGATAAAGATTATAATTTTTTTCACAGGTATTTGCAAGTTATTAGTCTGGGTGATAAAAGCAGTAGAACTGTCAGAAAGGAAGTTATATAATGACAATTCACTCTAAAATTACATTTGTATCTAAAGTTGCATCTGAGATTGAAAATGCAATTTTATATTGCTTTTATAACATAAATATATATATATATATATAAGTTATTGAAAAAGGAGCATACATTTTTGGGGACCATGATTAAAAGAGTTATGCAGAAATATTTATTTCATTAGAGTTTAAAAGTGATTGGTGTGAATGGTCACTACTTGTTACTTTGCTTTCAGTGCTGCAGAGGTTGTTGGTGCTACTGTAGCTCTAAAGTTGTAACACTTAAAAGGCCACTTTGCTGTAATGTGAGCTCCACATCCTGAGGAAAAGCCAGGCTGCTGGGCTGTCCCTGTGGATTTCATGGAGTGTTTTGACTCTGAATGGAGGTAATTTGTTGATATTCCTATAAATTTGATGAACAAATCTTTCTATAGAGGTTGTTTTCATTCAATGTTATTTTTAGAAATGTTCTGTGGTTACAAACAGATTTTATTGAGTTGGTGTATTTGACCTGGTTTTATTGACAATGATGTTTGCTACCAGTGAGCAGTAAGGACGCTGACAGTGCCATTTATTCAAGGCAGAGTTGGGACAGAAGTTGTTATGTGCAAAGAGAAAGATAATGGAGGGAATCATATACGACTTGTCATGTGTGAGCAGCTGTTTTTAGTTAGTTCCTGCTCCTGATGATAATAATTTCCACATTAATTGCTTCAAATGTCTTATAATGCATTTGAATTTATGTGTTCACTCTGGAAAAATTCAGAAATTATGTTTCAACCAGGAACATCTGATTTGCTATGGATGTTTAAAGTTTATGTGGCTGCAAAAGCAATTGAAGAAATTCACTGAAGAAAAATCTGTCAAACACCACTATATGTTTAGTCTCCTTTTACATTCTGCTCCAAGTTCATATTACTGACCATTCACAGACCCTGAATGAGGATGCTTTTTGATCAGGTCCTGTAAAATGCTGTAATGCTCTTGAGACTAGAAATCATACCCATGATCTGAGGTAGCAGTGCTACTGGTGGTTTTGAGGGATTTTTTCACCCTCAGCGTGCTTTTTGAGATGGCACAATGCTGACAGCATCAGAAAAATTTTGAGCAGGGAATCAGAGCATTCGGTAAGTTCCAGCGCCATCTATGGAGAGAACACAGCACCAGCCTGCAAACCGAGGTCTGGCTTCCTTCGATAACCTTGTTTTGTACCTTCAGCAACCCGGTCACTGCTTTAACCATCAGCTGGGACTAAACCTTAAATCCAACAGGAAACTCTGAGCACTGCACTCAGTCTTTAGGCACTACTAAAATCCTCAGAAAACTTGTTCAGCTCTCCTACCTAATTCAGCTTTCCTGCCTAATTCAGCCTTCCTGCCCTTAGGCCATATTTTTCTACCAGTATTGTTGCAGTTTTGCGTTTATTTTTTTTCTAGAGGGTAACGCAGAATTGCTTGGTGATCTGAGTTAAGGGTCAGGGCACTCTCAGCCTTCTTCTTGCCAAGAGAGTAGGCTAGTGAAGTACTTAGGTGAGGCTTTGCACAGAACAGAATTGACTAAAGTGTTGTAATTCTCAGAGTGCACATGTGTTATCACCTAGTGGGAAAGGCTCTGATGGGAGGTCAGAGGTCTGCCTCCAGCTTCCTGGGGTTTTTTTCATCTGATGCTTCTGTGTTTTAGGAGCTGTATACCACCAGCTGACTATTACCTTGTACAACAAAGTGTACAGATCCCTGAAATGCATTTTGCATAAAGAAACTGGATATACATTAAGGCAAGGAGAGATGTTGAGATTTTGCCTTCATGGTAAGAAGTTAGAAACAGGTGTGAAGGAGTCAGAGCCAAATCCCTATTCCAGTGACTGTTCATTGCTTTCAAATGGGGGACCACTGCAGGAAGAGAGAACCATTCATCATAATGGGCCAGATAGTGGTTAAACTGAGTTAAACATAGAGTGATTCAGTGTATGTTTTGGCAGCAGAGCAAAAGAGAACACCTAGCCAGAAAAGGGACATTACACAGGACAGCCTGTCATGTCTCTTTCATTCAAAAGGACACCTAACAGTAGGAGATTATTCACTGGAAGAGTATTAAGCAGGGATAAATATCTCCTTCTCACCACCACAATGTGTTTAAGTCCTTTTGAAGAAAAAAACCCTGTGTCTAGACTCAGTATTCTCATCACCTGGTTTAAGCAACACTCTCCTCTGTAGGTTTACAGCTCTGTGCTCCTCAGCCATAAGCCCTTTGTTCATCCCATTGGTTTTGTAGAGGATCATGCTGCCTGACTGATGGCAGAGATTTCCTTGAGTGACAAAATGTGTGGGAGCAGGGCTTTGCTTGTGCAGTTTGCTCAAGAGCAGTGGTGGCAGAGCAGGGTGTTGAATGTAAGACTCTGGTGATCTGGTCTGGCCACCCAGCCCTCCTGCTTTTTCTAACACTTGTTGTGTGCTGTGGCTTGTCAGTGAGCATCCCCATTGCTTTGGACAATAGTGGTTTTCTTGTCTCTTATGGGTCTGTAGATTTATGTTAGGTGAGTAAAAGAAGACTCAGGATGTAAGCAGTACAATGTGCCATCCCTGGGCACTTTGCCACCAACTTCAGCTGGCTTAGGAGTTGGGTTTATGACCCTGAAGGAACTGGATGAACTCTTCTTAAGCTAAATGAGAGGAATGTGTAACTCCAGTTACTTTTTACTGTCTTCTTGCCCCAGCTTGCTTCATTCAAACCCTGATTCTGGAGGACACAAAACTGGAAAAAACAGCTTCCCTGTGCAAGTTAATTTCTTGTGCCTATTTACATCAATGTGGTTCCATTTTCAACACTGGCAAAACCCTACTTGCAAAACAGCTTTGAGAAAATGAAAACAAAAAAACAACAAACCAAAATTTATCAGACATTTTCAAAAGAAAGAGTTTTAAGTCTTTCACTACTGAAAACTACTCTTTACCTTTATTTGGTACTCGTGGAAAAGGCTGTGTTATCTTTTCAAAAGCTGTGGACATAAGTTTAGAGATAATACTTTGAATGGGCAGGGAGAATCAGAATTCGTCTTCCAGCAGGACTAATGCTTATGATCTTAGACCCAGGGAGGTAAAAAGATCACTATTAAACCCAAAATCTGACTAGCTGAGATGAGAGTCTGTATGCTGTCATTCCATGAACACAGACCTGTAGTTCTTTTAACACTGATGTTTTCCTTTGCCTATCATCTCAGTGAATACTTTCTTTTTCTACTGGGCTGTAGAAAGTAGTTGATACTCAAGAAGAATAAGGGCATGAAAATACCATTGAGATGAGAGTTCCATGGAATCTCTTGAGCAGAGATATTTTTTGCACAATCGAGAGAAACTGTCACTCTGTGAGATAGGGTGAGAATAGGGAGGATATTTTAGGACAGAGACCTTTCTGGGAAACATCCCCTCTCCAGTGTGTGCCAGTTAAACTCCAGTATAGTTCATGCTTTGTGGCAGCTTTGAAGAAATGCAGATCTGGGCTGCTTCTGTCCGTCTGTTGTGTCTCACCCTGGAGGCTTCCCAGGGCAGCACACTCAGAGATGTGCTAAAACAAACACATCTGAGCCACAAGATGTAGGTGAAACTCATTACCAATTCAAGTTCAAAATCTGTATGTTATAATACAGTACATTTCTACATGAAAAGACCACTCCGGACCCTAAATGTTTTCTCAGATTAGCTACAGTTCTAAATTAACTATGAAATGAGAGGCCAGGCCTTCTGTATGTGGGCTGCAGTTTTATGCCTGAATACCATGAGCATGCACTGGCTGTAGTTTGGGAAGCCTTTTTCTAGTATTCCATTCCAATATTTTCTGTGTCCCTTCTTATTTTAATGCAGAAATGTCATAATTCCCCACAAGAAATGGCATGAGTTTCAGACAATTTTTCCTACACTACTGGTGATTTTTTTTCACAGTTTACAAAGTATATGCATATTAGTATTTGCAGATGTTTCTTCCAGCTAGTTATTTTATATATGCTGGACAGAGCTTTAAGGGCACCACCACCTACACTTTTGTTTTGTTATAGATTGCACTGTCCATGCTTTATTTGCAAACAAAAACCACAAGGATTTATTTTGCCCCAGATAAGAATAAATGTAAATAAACAGGTGCTGAAAAGCCTTTCTAGTGCTTGCATCTGTGATTCCCTCCTGAAACAAAAGTCATTCTGAAAGCTTTACTGAAAGCTTGCTTTGAAAGTGAGTATTTTTGCAGACTGCTGACTGCAGTACTACATTTGCTAAAGAGATGCAGTCACACAATGGTTTGCTCCTGTATTATCTAGGTCATGGGCCAGAATTCTCCTGGGTGCTAACACTTTCCATTAAGCTGAATTTGTTGGTGCACAGTGCAGCTATTTTCCTTTCTAAAGCTGGTCCTAAATGGGAATGCTGAGTGGCCTGCCTAGTTTAACTGGTTTGGGTTCCATGTAGAGTCAAGGGGTGAAGTCCTTTCCCTGGCCACGTTTTCTGCCATGGCTGAGCACTGACCAGGCATTGCAGTTCCCTATGCATGGTCAGTTTATGCTCCCCACACCACACATTCACCACTGTTCATTTTGACAGTGTTTGCATGGTGATCCCTGAAGGGTTTGCAATCATCCATAAAGAAAAGTAGTTCAACAGAAAACAGCTAAAGTCTGTCTCTTTGCACAAATTTCAGGTAGCTTGAGCCTAATTTAAATCCTAGAAATGCAGACCATCAAATTTAAAACCTAGTGTATTCCAGAAGTCAGTATGATAAACTTCCCTTCAATTCAATGCAGCAATTGTTCTTATTTTTGTTTCTAATCCTCTTCCTCTTACATGTGAATGTGCTTGTGAGCAGTAGCTCTATCTCAAGCATTTTAAAGCATTACCCTACAAGGAGGTATTAGCTGCATTTAGGTTTTATGATTTCTTATTTAGTCCTACAGTTTTAAAAATAATTCTCTATATTACTATGATCCATTATATTTTTATGACGTATACTATGATGATCCTTGTTGTATGATGTATATTTTACATAATGTGCATTAAATCTCTTATGTACATTAGAGAAAATAATGAATCTGTGTCCAGTCAGTGGCTTGTTTAGGACAGCACAAGAAAATCTAAACTGTGTGAGTGGTTCTTGTTCTCATTGCTGCTAGATCTGCTCTTTTCTCTGGAGAGAGCCTTTTCTTCACCTGTTGGTCCATATTTTATGGTCCATATTGTTATTGCACAGATATAATAAGTATACCTTGGCCTGACTGCTGAAATACTGAAAGGACAAATAATGAGATATTGCCATAGACATGAAAAATTCTGTGGGACTGGATAAAGCATATCCAACTTGTTATTGTTTTATTTCTTAAGAAGCTTTATAGAGCTTATTTCTTAAGAAGCTTTCCAGTAGCATTCTTATAAAAAAAAAAAAATCCCACAATGTGAAGGAAGTTGCTCTGTTGGTGGTCGCTGCTGCTGAAAAGTCCAAAAATCTCCTGTCTGAGAATGAAGGCAGAGACAGCCCACACATGTCTGCATTCTTCTAACACACACAAATATTATCTATTATATTACAGTGTGCAAATAAGCTAAAAATGCATGCATTATTATATAAACTCATGTTACTGCTGTGGTAAAAAGTATTTGGGAAAGAAGTTGAACTTGTGAATGCTTACACTTCAGACTACAATTACATTGTTGAGATTCCCATTTTCTGCCTAGTTATAATTTATAAACTTTGGATTTAGGCCAGGTAAGTCTTTTTACAGCTTAACTGTAATTTCCTGTGCTAAATGAAGTCAGATGAGTGAGGATATGAAATCTTGGAAAAGTATAATCATTCCAAGGAAAGTTGTCCCACTTGATGTAGTAGAATTTATATAATTTTGTGAGAAGGACCAGCAGTTTGTTAATTCCCTGTCCAGTCCAGAGTGAAAAATACCAAGTGAGGGGCTTCTGCTTGAAAGCAAATGGACTTTTGCCCTCCTCATGCAATGAGTTCAGCTCTGAGTCTAAACAGATGTGGAAATATCATCAAGTGTCTGACTGAGGAAATCACTTCAGCCTATACATAAATTCAACCATGTGCTAGAGCCTAACTGAAGGCTTGATTTCACTTGAGATCATGGGCTAGACGTGAGCTGAGGTGCTCTGTAAAATCAGACCCCAATTGCTACACAATACTTAAAAATAAGTTCGCCTGTTGCAGCCTAGGAGCTGACTTTAGCAAAGCTGAATTTAGCAAATTTGAGAAGGGAACTTTTCCATGCCCCATCAAATCTAATGAACCAAATGACATTTCCTGGCATGCATGTATCAAATGAGTAAGGAACAAAACCAGCGTTGCTGTGGAGTTAATGTTTCAAATTTTTGAGCAGCAGTACTTATTTTACTTGCACTCACAGGGACTCAAGAGTAGTTGTGGATTTTGCTTTCAAAAACACCTGCTAAGTTATAGGGTAAAAAAAACCCACAATTTTTTTGAGGCCGGCAGGAGAAATATCTCAAGCTTTAAAAATCAAAGAGATTTTAAGCTAATTTCTTCCTACTGCTTTTTTTAGTCAATGAGTGTGTGGTTCTCAGGCTGCAACATAGCAAGCACCTTCTCTGCAGGAAAGACAGACAGCAGTCCCAGGCACTCGTGGGACCATTCCCTACCACAAGCCTCAGGAGTGACACTCACGAGCTAGGCACATCCACACTGCAGCTAAGCAAAGGATAAAATCTGTCACCTGACTGACACGGATCCCTGCAGCAGCTGTGGCAGACAGACAGACCATAGAAATGACATTTGTAAAATGCATTGTACAAGATCCCTGGCTGCTTAACCAGCAGTTTCTCATTGCCCTGAAACACTGCATTTTAACAAAGAGCAACAATTTTCCTAAATCCTCATAGTCCATCAAGGGCCATGAACATGCATTGGACTGATTCAAACCAAAAAGGATTTTGCCATCTTTGGTAAAAGATTTGAATGGTGTTTTACAGGGAAGTTTGTTGTCACTGCTAGTGGTACTGATCATCACTAAAATGCAGCAGAGATTACTTTATGACTTTTGAGATGGTGATGAAAGTTGAAAACCAAGTCCTAAACTGTGTATTTAGGTAAGTTCACATTCATAGCAGCACTGGGTTGCATCAAGAACCTGTAACAGCTGCTTTCTGAAGCTGGGAAAAACTAGCCACTCAGCCCCTTTTCTTACATTGTTCAGTAAGAATTCATCCTGAGAAATGTGTTGTTTATTGGCATGGCTTGACCTTCAGAGCCATTGTTCAGTGAAAGGAGAAAGAATAGTTGATGAAGTCCGATAAAGTATCAAGCTAGCCAAATAATTATATTCTTCTCTGAACCATCTTGTTCCTTCATCAATACTTCTTCTAACCATCAGGAATGTGGCCACAGCCTCGCCACCTGAATCTTCAGTATGTCAGAAAGCCTGGATACTGAAACCACTCTTCATATAATCATCTTCAATTTAGATTTATGCATCATCCTCAACTCCTCGGTGCTGCTAAACATTTTTGTGGAATGGGAAAGGGAAAAAGAGGGAGAAAGTAGTATTTCTTGAATGTTGAGTTGCAATATAAGTCTACTGGAAAATATATATTCAGGCATGATAAAGGGACTCACAGGACTATGTATCAATACAGACCTCTTTTGCAGACAGACATGAGTTCACCTGATTGTTCTCCAAGTCAGTCAAGCTGAGGTTAGTCTAACACTAAGCTTTAGCTAATAAGTCCAGCTAAGAGGGAGGGTGTATTAACTCAGGCCCAAAGCCAAAGCAGAGTAAATATAAGAACTGTCTCTGCAAAAAACCAAAAAATATCAGGGAATCTGCATCTCCATGCCTTACTTGCAAAGTGGGGATAGTTCAGCTGTGCTTCTCCCACTCTGACACACTAAGAGTAGAAGCTCTTCTGCTAAGATGACAACATGCATACATATGAAGACTTGAAAATAAAATGCAACTCAGCCTGGCCACAGTGCTGTAAGTAATATCTCTTAGTATGGTGTTGAGTGTTCTAAGCAAAGGAATTGACTGCCGTGGTTTTTATGGTACCCTGCTGGAAATGCTAAACTAGCTGAAATACCTTTGCCTAGTCTGGTTCCTCCAACATCATGCAGATCTCTCTTTGTATCTTGCTGCAGGCCTTGCAATGTCATCTAACCATGTCTGAAGTTCATCTAACCAAAAAGTAGAGAAGTTTCAAATCAATTCTACATAGCTCCTTATTTGTTCGCTGAGCTTCATCAAGCACTACATTTTGGATGCACAATTATTTAAGGGAATGGGAAACTTCATTGAACAGCCTTATGGTACTGCTGCAAATATGACAATTGAAAAATGTTCAGGAATTCTCTCATTTTTCCATTTCCCCCATCACTCACTGCTCTTTTTCCCCCTGGGGTACCCCTGGGGATGTTGCATACATCCTCAGGGAGGACTCCTCACACTTCAGTTTCTGATTCATTGACTGTGGAAGTGCTCCCTCAGGTCCTTCTTTGGCCTCTGCCTTTCCCAGCTCTCTGTGAAGTGACAACCGTCCCATCAGGAACAAAACCTGCACCTCCCCCTGGATGACTTGGCCGCTATTCCTGCAGCCATTCTTGTCCTCCTACCCGGACAGAGAAGAAAACCAGCAGCCAGCAGCATCAGCCTCCAGCTGAACAGCTTCCCCACACAAAGCACTTGCCATTTCACTGGGGATTAATTGAGCAAGCTTTGGTCCATTTCCCTGCACTTCTTGTCATCCCATTCACTTTTATTGCTTTCACTTGGTTTCAAAATTTTTTCCTTTTTTTTTTTTTTTTTTAAGCCTTTGATTTCTTCAATTTCTTCTTCTCTCTCTGTGTTTACCTTTCTTCCCTGATTTCAAGATTTGTATTGGAGTAATTTTGGCAAGGCTTGGTCCTTTTCACTGCCCCTCATTTCACTTCAGTCCGTTTGGTTGTAGTCACTCCATTTCCAAATTTTCTGGGTTTTTTCAATTGCATTTTTTTTAATCATATCTCCTTTCCAGAGCATTTGTTAGATTTTGTTCTCTGATTTCAAGATTTCCTTCCCTTTTCTGAAAGGGAAGAGAATGAAATCTTTACTGATCACTGCTCTAATTTTTCATACTGTAATAGGTAACCTCAGTTAGCCTAACAGAAGCTGGTTGTTAATTTCTGGTCCCTTACACACTTCCAAGGATGGAGATGCTCCCATTTCCCTGACAACTTGTTCCAATATATTACTTCCCCATGAAGAAATATTCTTCTTGTTTCCAAATGTCCTGAATTGAACCTTCCAAGCTGCAACTTGGGGTTACTGCCCT
Source organism: Ammospiza caudacuta (assembly GCF_027887145.1). Classification (NCBI taxonomy): domain Eukaryota; kingdom Metazoa; phylum Chordata; class Aves; order Passeriformes; family Passerellidae; genus Ammospiza; species Ammospiza caudacuta. The sequence goes on from NC_080596.1 coordinate 54,562,993, forward strand.
TTTATAGACCATCTCCTATTACCAGGACAAAATATGGCTTTGTCATCTTGGCAATTGCCCTTGATGTAGTTGTAAGCTACCATCAGACCTTGCCTTAGTCTCCTCCATGCCAGACTATATAGGCTGAGCTCCACCAGTCTCTCCACATGCTTCCTGCCTCTGTAGCTTGCTGATGGGCCCTCTCCAGATTCCTCCACATCCTTTCTGGATTGGAAGGAGGGGACCCAGAACAGGACCCCTATTCCAGGAGCTACCTCACCAGTGCTAGGAGTAATGGGCGACTAACTTCACCTGCTGGTCTTGTTCCTCCCAGTATTGACTCCCAACACAGCATGTGATTTGCCTTACAGAAGGAGCACTCAACATATGGGCTTATATTCAACTTGGCACCTGCCATAACCCCCCGGTTGCAGAAAGGCTGAAACTCAGCCCATCACCTCCCAGCCACAGGGTGGCTCCAGCCAGGTGCCAAGCTCTGCACATCACCATGTTGAACTCCATGAGGTTTCTTCTAACCCACACTCTCATCCCTTGAGGTCCCTTGGCTTCAAAGCCTTTGGAATATCATCCTGTACAGTATGTCAAAAATTGCAAAATGCGAGTGATATTTTTGTCCTTTTTTCTCAAAGGAACTTTAATGCTGTTACTCTGCTTCTGGCTGCATTTCTCTCAATTTGTGTTTGTTCTCATTTAGTCCACAGCTCAACAGAGCTGAAGTCCTGCCATCAGGCTCTTCCTGGCTGCTGGCAGCACTAGGAGAGGGATCCTGTGACTACAAGGTTTAGTAGTTTTTGCCAGTCTTGTTTGTTCCCAGTGCCCACCACAGGCCCTGCTGTCTTTACATTAATGGCAAAGAGGATATGAGTGTGTCTAGTTCCTTTTTCAGCTAACTGCTTCTCCATCTTAAATATCTGAGATTGATAAACTGGTCTGTGTGTCAAAAGCTGAATGCTGTGGCAGCTAGTCCCACACCTTCCTTACTTCCCCTAAAAAGAATTATATTTAGTATGGAAATACTAGTGTATATAGTGCACAGCAGTGTATACTGGCCAAAAGTTGTACATTAGCTGCAAGTAAACTGGGGATCTAAACCAAAGACTATTCATACATGTAAGAGGCTTTGCATGTTGCATTAAGCCTACCTTTTGATTAAGTTAAGGATTGGCTATTTGGCTCTGAAACCAGAAGTTTGCTTAAGCACATGAATGATCCCACTGAAAGCAATAGGACTAGCTGTGGACTTTAAGATAGTGTCTGGATCTGTCATCGGTCCTAAATCAGACTTGTTGCTCCAAGTTTCCCAATGCTACCATCTACAGAGTTAGCTGACTACAGCTTTCAGGCAGGCAATTAAATGGTTATGAAAATTATAGATTGCACAGTCTACCCCGGTAGAGCTCTAAATTAGCTCTAAATGTGCATGTCTAAACAGATAAGCCTAAAATCCTACCTTCAATATTTCTCAAATATTTCCAAGGATAGTTCTATACATTAACTGTTGAATGTCCACCTCTGGAAGGCAGCACAAAAATGTCAGGAATCTGTTAATTCAAATTAATTTGCTCAGTAGTCACCGGTTTCTTCAGAGTGGGCATAAAACACAGCAGGCTTTACAAGCTCCTGCCCTTCCCAACAATTGTCACAGGGAAAATTCAGGGGTAAATTCAAGAAAAACATGAAGGGCTTTAGATGGATGTAGAGAGGGTAAAAAGAGTCAATTTACTTAAGAAGAACACACAGGAAATCAAGGAAAAGCAACAGTTCAGAATGGAACTACAGCTATAAGAATAGAGGAGACAACAAGGAGGGACAAGAAATGATCCTCACTTCAGATAGATGTGCCCAATTAAAAAAACTAAATTATAAGAGCATCTTCTCATGAAAAGTGTTTTTGCTACACAGCACTCTAAAAAACAACTCTTGTCCCAAACATTTCTGCCAAAGTGTGAAATAATGGGCAAAGATTAAAATTAAAAAACTGGCAAGTAGGTAAAATAAGCTAGAAAATATGAATAAGAAAAAGCATTTCTTTTGAGACTATACATGCCTGATATGGCTTTAAAACATCTTCCTGGTTTTCTATTTATTTAATAGAATTGCAAGTTGTCAAATACACATTTCTGTGCATTGTGACTTTTTCTCTGAATGCAGTAACACATTTGGAACAGCTGCACTGCAATATTGCAACATCTTCCATCTATTCAGCTTACAGATCACCACCCATGGTTTGAGACCTCTATCCCAGCCCCCAAGATCTTTGCCATCCCCAAAAACTCATCTTCCTGTTTCTGAAGCCCAAGGTGGTTTAAAGTAAAGCCCAGCTGTTTCCTAAGCCCTTGTCATCATTTCTGCAGGGGACAACAGCCTTGGTAGTGGATGTTATACATAAGTAGATAGATAACATTAATTCTTTAGTTTTTCTCTTTATTTCCATCCTTTGAAACTATACCTGGGACCAGAATGTGAGAAAATAAGAAAAGTCTGGCACAAACATTTTCAGGTTTCTTCAGCATTGGCTCTGCACAGGCACAGCCACAGCCTGTACCCTCAGTGACTGCCCTAAGGGCAAGGAGAGGGTCCTGTGCAGCACCAAAGCTCACTGCCCCAGGTAAGGCACACAGCTCACCTGGCACTTCCCATGCTCCTGGTCCTGCAGGTGATTTTGTTCACCTTCCACTCTCCCCTGCTGCAGGCTGTGTTGCTAAGCAGCCTGAGCCCTGGGCATGGCTCCGAGCCTGCGCTGGAGCACAGCCTCTCCCCACACCCTACAACAACCTCCACTAAGAGGCAGAAAATGATGCTGTTGCAGAGGACAATGACACATAACAGACCTTTTCCTAGCCATGGTTTTCACCTTCCTGCTAACAGAAACTGAAGGCACTGATATTTAGAATTTGAGTATCCAGAGGTTTAGCAAATCCTTAGACTGCAAATTAAAATGTTTCGCAACCCTTTGCCAGCTTCAGCTATCAGGCAATTACACGAGCAGTAACAAGGCCCAATACAAAACAACATCAGCCCACACAGAGCTTTAACAAAAGCTTGATTTACCCTTCTAAAAAGCCCTGTGACCATCTACAAGTGTGTTACCCAGCACTGTATAAAATGGTTGCCAGGGAAAGACTGGGACTACATTAGAATAAAGACCCAAGTTTAAGCGTGTTTTATCCCTGCCTACAGCTACCTGAAGTATCAGCAGGGAATTGCAAGACCAGCAAACAGCAACTAGACTCAGTTGGAAAAATAGTTTCCACAGGTCATGGCTCATGCCAAATAACATGTATTATAGATAGATTTAATCTCTTTTGCTTGAATCCAAAATTCCAACCTGCTATTAGAAATTTATGCAGTGTGGGTTTCTCCTTTTTAGGTCATTTTGGATGGGACAGATAAGTACAGCCTCTTTAAAGGTCTTATAAAAGAATCACAAGTTAGTAAGCACACATGGCCTAACCAGGATTGTTTCTGCCTCAGCCAGCAGGTTTAGTTTAGCTACAGGGAGGGAAAATAGCTGTTCTAATACTGTCTCCTATAAGGAAACAACAACAACCAACTCAGTGGGTATTCCTGTAGCACTAATACAGACCACATTAAAGTGACATTTGAATGGTAATTTATCACACCTTACCCCTCCAAGCTAAATGTATTCAGAGTGGCAGATTGCAGCTTATGAGTTTCAGACTGGACGTTATGAAAGCCTTACTGGAGGGGTAGTGCAGCATGCAGCACTGCAACATGTTACACAGACCAGTGTCTCTCCATCCTTGAAAGCCCCCAAGACACTAGAAAAAGCAATTGCCCTGCTACCCTGAGGTTAACTTAACCTTTTGCTCAGAGGAGAGCTTTGAGGGCCTTTTGAAAAGAAGGCTTACAGAGGATGCTTCACAACGCCTTTTGGAGAAAATTAGTCAGCACTTCAGTCCATTTAGTCTTCCAGCAGAACATTTTATTCTCATTAAGGACAAGGAAATATCAACCAACAACTCAAATAACATAACACAGATCAAACAAGCCCTGTTAAGCATTTTCTACTTAACATGTGAAAAAAGAGTCTAAAGATATCTGATGTGTCCAAACCGTTCACATTAAAACTTGAGCTCATCCTTTAGCATAAGCTCAGCTGATGTTGCTTCTGTGTATAGCAAAAGGTGGAAATAATTTAAGTTACCAGAACAGCTGTGTTTAACAAGTACTGAAGCACTGGAGTTTAAACTGCATTTACTGGTGTGCTATTAAACTGCTTTCCTTGCATCTCTTCAGAGTCTTAAGCAGACTTGCAGAAAGCCACGGCAGAAAAACGAACTTCTCCTTTTTCACGTTCTGTAAATTGTCTGCAGATCTTAGCAGAATCCTTAGGGATGAAAAAATACAGCTGCTTAGACCAACCAAATACATTTCCTGCAGAGAACAAGCCTTTGTAGTTCCACCAACTAAGTTACATAATCTTATAGCACCAGCTAATAAATACACTGAACAGGTATCTAGCTCTTAGGACAATACCTTCAGTACTCATAAACTTAGCAGATTTAAGCTAAGACTTGTACAGCAAGTAGGTACAGCCACTATACACCACATGCAGAATTCTCACTTCTTTATAAGGCTTTTTATAAGCCTTGTTTTCAGGGAAACAAGCAGCAAGGGAGAAGGCTTACCTTCAACAGCAAGTCATCCGAGCTCGTGCCATGGTTTACAGGAAATGGCATACGGCCATCTGTGGAAGAAAAACTTCTGAATTAGCAGAACTGAGCATAGCAGACCCAAACAAGTACACATGTGATGACACTGGGGAAGTCAAAACAAATTGTCACTAGTCTGAGTGAGATGGAAACAGTGTTCTCAGCTACACCAGTGACAATATGCTTTCGGCCTTCAGTGTAACCCCCCATCAGGTAAAATCTTCAGATGAAGATACAAATTGTGTTTTGGCTCTGAGGGCCTCAAACAGCTTAATTAGCACAAAATACCTTGTTTGAGCCCCCAACACTGCTGTGCAGTGTGGTATAAGCCCAGTCCAAACAGTTCATAGGCCTTACCCAATTCATACAGGTGTCCATCCACATTGACAAAAAGGATGAAATGGAAGTTCACACTGTTGTCCTCAACCTTAGGAAACACCATCAGACATAACTATTAGTTTGAAGCTAGTACTGCAAACCCAATTTGTGACTACAGAACAGAGGAAACTTCAAGAAAGCAAAGGACTGAAAACTTAAGTTCAGTGGGAGAGGTCCGTGGCAAGACTTCCAAAGGTCAAGCACCAGAAATCCTATTGTAAAATTATATTTTACAACTGGGCCTTGATCCACATTTTCAATCCATGTTTGAGGAAGAAATCCCAAACAAGTATTCACCCATGAGTAACTTATTTCTCTTTCCCCATGAACTATAACAGCTTTCTGACAGACAAAAAAGTGTTGCTCTGCCACCTTCATTAAACATTTTCCCAAGATTTTACACATTCACATCTTACCCGACATTGTCCTTCTTGCGCAACAGAGTTGTGGACTTCTTGTATAGCCTTAAGAGAAAGCAGGTACAGGTTACTACATCTTTAAGTGCTGATAACTGTCAGTAGTTTGTATAGTTCATATACCTTATTATTTGCCAAATGCTTAGCTCTTTCTTCAGGAGACAAATCAGCTGTTTCATCAAGAAACTTCTTCAGGGCAGACCCCTCCTCTGCACAAGATGATCAAACATTTCATTCAGTATAGGTAAAACCTCAGTCATGGTGTAGATGCAGCCCACAGAAATCAATGCTTTTTGCACTAACTACAAGTCATTGCACTCAGCCTGTAACTATCTCCAATATAAGCACATTATAACTACCACTCAAAGTCAGCTATTAACACAGAAGTTATTAGTAACAATCTACAAAAACAACCAGAATCGTTTCAGGGAAGAGTGCTTCAGTTAACTCTGGATGCTCATTTAGAAAAATAATTTTCAAATGGGATTTAGCTTTTCTGATTTCCCCACTGCACATTTGGCAGAAATGTTCAGCCCTGTTTTGAAGAAATTCAAGAAAGGTACCAGCTGTAAGGATACATAACTAACAGAATATGGGTAGACAAAATTGTCTCACTGCCTTTAAATGAAGGCAGCACTTGCTAACTTTGGTTTGCCAGAATATAAATTACTAAGATACACTGAGGTCTAGCACATAAAAGATATGCTGCATCATTGCTTCACTCATCAAGAGTGTTATTCCAGTGAATCCTTTTGAAGAATAAAGAAAAACTATGTTTAAATGTTCACTATGACTTTCACATGTTTTCCTTTGTATAAAAAGGAATCCCACAGCACAGAATGCGGACGAGTTCTCTTAGAATAATGGTAGTTGTATTTTGCAGATCTAGTCTCTGAACAGCAAAAGAATATTTTTCTATAGTAAAAAACCATCCAAACTATTACCTCGGTAGGAAAAATCTCCTTAATCTCCTTACAAACCCTTATCTATTCAACTTGTCCAGCAAAAAGAAAAATACAAATGTTTTAGACTGATTTACAGGCTACTCTGAGCACATCGATTTACATTAGACATAAGCAGCATGAAGAACTCCATCTCATCTATTGCCATCAAGTTTAATGTCAATAACTGCTTCTGAACACAGCAGTTCCTAATTACAGACAGACTCTGGTCAGTGCTGCTAAGTGCCCTTTCCCTCTTGCATTGCTTACTAGGACAATACCTCTGCAGCTGGCAGGCAGGAGTCGAAGCACATTCCCTTCTGTGTTTCAGGCATTCCACATGCCCCTCTCCAAGAGCTGGAAGACCCACTAACCGACTGAAACATTACAGGATGCCTTAACCTGGCTTGCCTGAAAGAAAGCTGTCTCCCAATAGCCCATCCCCATTCAATCTGCTGTCAAAAAAATAGAAATTCAAGCACTTCAGAACATTCATACTCACCAAGTTTCAATTTGTCTTTGTTATTAGCAACTGCATGTATCAGACCAATTGTCCCACAGGAGTTACTGACGGTCTGCTTCAGGAAATACACTTTAGAACTGATCTCCTGGTCCTTTATTTTCTCAGTCTGTTGCTTCCTGAAGTTTTCATGCTGTAAACACATAACTAGTTTAGGCATTTCATCACAGTCCTATCCTCGTATAGTACACTGGAAAAATAAGTTGTTGTGCAGGAGCATCAGTATCAGAACTGGAAAGAGATTTATTCAGAAAGTCATCTTTGTGGCACCAGTAAAGCACCATATGCCTAAACTGGATTCAGGCCAACACTTAATGGACTGACTACCTGCATGATTCAGTCATATCCAAAGGCACTGTTCGGAGCTTCTCCATCTGTGCCATACACTGGAAATAGCTTGGTGGAAAATAATATAATGGATAGGCTCTTTTCTATCCTCTCTCTGTTGCTTCAGTCCACTGAACAAGGCTACTCAGCATGTCTCTACAATAGGCCTTTTAGAATTGCCTTCATGAGCCCCTCCCCATCAGAACAACGTATAGACTGCAAAATCCATTGCTATTGGCAAGTTATAATCCTTCTTTTTAAGAATCCGTTAACTGAATTTGATTTCATCTCATTCACTTCCTTAGCATCAAACCAATTGATTATATTAAAGAAGTAATGTAGGCCTCTCCAGATCCAATGATTCAGCACAGTAATGGAATTGCTATCCCTCACAGTCAAGATCACGCATGTTTTTTTTCCCCTCAGTCTGATATACAAAGCAAAATCTCACAGAAACACTGTGATGGAATGAGAGCCCTTGTTTGGTTTCCCAGCTCAGCCGAGGCTATTCGGAGGCGGGGACCAAGCACAACCCCGTGCCAGTGTCAAGCCCCATCCACGCCCAGCCATCTGATGCTTGGGGGATGGCAGCCGCACTCCAGGCGGCGGCCAGCGCTGCCCTGCGGGGAGGGGACACGCACCTGCTCCGTGAGCGGGAACAGCAGCAGCAGCGCGCACGCCGGGGTCGGCACGGCGCGCAGCGCCTCATCCTCGAAGCCCAGCACGTCCACGAAGCGCCAGCCAGGACCCACCCCGAGGCGGGACAGCACCTGCACGGGGCACAGAGAGCGGGTGGCCCGGCCGCGCCACGCCCGTCCCCGCGGGGCGCGCCCGCCCCAGCCCCGCCGCGCCCGGTGACACAGCACAACGCGCGGGCCCGCCGCGCCGCCTGCCGGCCCCGCGCCGCACGGCCCCGCGCCGCTCCGCAGGTGCGGCCGCGCCCCGCCGGCGGAGCCGCTCCGTGCCCCGTAGGGCGGGATGCCGGGGGACGGAGGGAGGCGCCGCTCAGCGCCACGGCGGGCGGGATGCCGAGGGACGGAGGCAGGCGCCGCTCCGTGCACAGGCGGGGCGGGATGCCGAGGGACGGGGACGGGATGCCGAGGGACGGAGGGAGGCGCCGCTCCGCAGGTGCGGCCGCGCCCCGCGCAGCGGTACCGCCACCGCGGCTGGCGCTCCCCGGCAGGGCGCGATGCCGAGGGAGGGAGGGGGAAGGTCCGGCGCCCTCCCGCCCGCGGCGCTCCTCCGGCGGCGGCAACTCACTTTGTTCAGCATCTGGAAGACAATGCGGGGTGGGGGGAAAGCGTGAGTGCGGGTGAGAGACGGCGTGCCACCACCCGCCCCGCAGCCCCAGCCCTGTCCCCGCCGCCCCTGGCGCACCTCGGGGTTGATCTCCATGGGCTGCCAGGCCATGGCTGCAGGGCGGCGGGAGCCGGGAAGAAGACAGGCTGTGCCCCACGCACGACGATGTCCCCCGCGGCAGTTCCGCTGCCGAGCCGCTGGCGACGCTGGGGCGCGGAGCCGCCCACCCGGCTCTTATATAGGGGCGGGCTGGCCCACTCGGCGCGGCGGCGGGGGGAGAGGGAGGAGCGGGCACGGCCGAGGGGGGGGGGGCCGGAGGGGCCGGAGGGGCCGGGGGAGCCCGGCCGGGGCTGAGGGGCCCGGTCACGGCGCCTCCGCCGGAGCGGGGTGCGGCCGGGGAGACCCCGGGCCCCCGACGTTGGCGTGGAGAAAGTGCTGGAAGCCGGCTGGCAGCGTGGGCAAGCGGCTGGCATCACCCTGGGCAACAGGCTTCTCCTCCGCCATCAGCCCAACCCCTGGCTCCGTGCATCCCCAAAGCCCATGTCTACATTTGTGTGCTGAGCCGCTCCTAAGCATCAGCCCCTGTTCTGTGTATGTTGCGAAAAGTATACAATGGTTTTGGTATTCAACAAAATCATTAAACACTTATTTTTAAATTTCCAGTATCATTAATGTGACATGAAAGTCTCCTGTGTGCTGATTGTATCTCTGCGTTTGGACCAACCCCTGAACCAGTCCAGTGAAGCTGGTTAAAAAATAGCGGGCTTTTTATCTTTTATTCATGACCTGACAGTTTCTGTGCACAATGTCTTTGCACTAGAACATGTCTGAACAAGGAAACAAAACCAACCTGCTCAAAATACTAGAAATCACGTGGAATCCCAACAGCTTTTCAGATTTTACTGGTAAACAGCCTTGTGGATAAGCGAGATGCTTCACAGTTGTCTTTCAAACAATGCAAATACTGAACAAAAGAGTCAGCTGAATGTCTGCAGTCTGTTTCGTTTTGATGACTTTCTTCCTTTGGTTTTTCACTGTGTTTCAGAACGATTTGGGCCCCAGCACAGCAAAATTTCTAAGTGCTTGCCTCATTTCAAGCACATTTAAATTAACTTTAGATCTGTTGCACTGTAATTTAGTGGAGATTCATTCACATCAGGTGGTTGCGCACGTGCGTTTTTGAATTGAGACCTACTCATCAACATTACTCAGTTTACCATGAGCTCCTTGGGAAAAAAGCCCAGAGTTAATCTTTGAAATATGGCCATAAAAGGTTCAAGATGCAGTCTCACACTGGTTCTACCTATACAAGTCTATAACAAGACTTAGTGAAGAAAAAAATAGGATAGCAAGGCAGGCTTTGTATTTTGTGGCCAAAGCTGGGAAGTTTCCAGACAGGATAAGGCCTTTAGCAACCTTGTCTGATCTTTTAGCTGATCGTGCCTGGAGGAGGAGGTTTGTTTAAAGGTATCCTAATAACCCTTCCTGAAATACCCCATGATCCTTTCTATCACAGTAAAAAGAAAAGCAGTACACACTGTTCAAAACCAAAGATTTCTGGGGAGGATGGGGGAAAGTTTCACAGTAAATCACCATACCATTTATTTCTGCTTTTTTCCCCCTTTACTGTAGCTGAAAACAGTCTTTGATGCCTATAAGCAAGTCAAAATTGGCCCAAAATATTCTATATATGGTATCTTTGACTATCTTTCCCTTTATGATGAACTCTTAATGCACTGTAAGATGCAAGGATATCAAAGCAACTTGAGTGAACAAGTCCAATGCTAATGGTCCCTGACAGATATGTAGGAGGGCCTGCATGCAGCTCCTCTGAGAGGACAGCAGAACATTCATCTTGCAGCCTACAAAAGAGAAGGCTAAAAAAGGCAAGAAAATCCTATTTCTGAATTGTACAGCAGCAAATGGTGGTTATGGCTTCAGCCTGCCTCAGCAATGGCAGTGCCTAGATCCCTAGGTTAGCCATCCCTGGGGTGGCTCCTGTGTCCAGGCTGTTGAGGCAGACTGCAAACAGTTGTGCAAGTGCAATTTCAGGCTCTGCATGGCATGTACAGCATGCAGGAAGTGACAGCAGAACTGTTTCTGTGGTAGCATCTGTCAAATCTATCAATACACTAATTTTAACATAAACAGTAAGTGTAACAATATCAAACTTCTAAAACGGCTACTGTTGCATAAAGATGCCTCCAGAAAGACACATAAATGAGTTCTGTGTCATATGCAGTCCTCATCCACCTCATTGCAAAGATGAAGGAAGCCTCTAGACCATCTTTCTTCAGAGAAGAAGATAGATGTGCCCAACACATTTAATCCAATTCATTCCCATTACTGCAATAAAATTAATACTCACCTGGAAAAGTGACTGGACATACTTGTGAACTTTCTGCACTGTCCAAATGTAATAATAGCACTTCTGGTGCTCAACACTGTTCACAGTGTTAAGGTTTTGCTCAGATGTCTAATCTAGAAACTGCGGACAGAGGAATCTTTGCTACATATATGATCTTTTGACAGATTCCTTTCCCTTAGATGTAGGACTTGGCGTCAGTATTTACCTTTCCACCATATTCCACTTGAAGGTTTGCACAAGATCTAGACCTATAACTGAGGCCTGTTCCTGAGTTCAGAGGATCTCCAAACAAAAGTTCTTATAACAAGTAGGGTAGTAAAGGAGGCAAAGCTGCCTTAGACAATTGGCCTTAGACAATCAGCTTCCCAAAATGGAAGCTGAGGCTCTATAATATTCTTTAGAAAACAATTTTCCTACTGTCCTGTCAAAATCCAAGCCCTGGGGCAGTCCAAGCCCACATCTTCTGCATTGTCCTCACCTGCCTAGCAAACATCTAGATATGTGCTTCTCTTAATTTTCTTATAATGACTCAGGTCCCAAAAGAAGGTTTCCAAACACATTCCTAGAAACCTCCTTAATTCCCTACTCTCTGCCTTCAAAACAAACAATTATGGTCCATAGCTGGCTGCCCAGGCAGCAGGATGCAGGTCCTTGGCTGTGCAGGTGCTGGAGCCACAGGATTTGCTACACGGCGCCATTCTCCTGGTGACTGCATTTACCCTTGGTGTTTGAGATAAATGTGCTGACTTACTCTAAGTACCTCCATTGGCTTTGGGGGTAAATCCTGCTTGAGGTAAATTCTGGGTGAGGTAAATCATGCAATTAGCTCAGTTTTACCATAGCAGTGTTTCAGACAGGGATTGACTTACACACAGATGGATGGAGCAATGTTGATGCAGTGCCGTGCTCCCTTTGGCATGCCTCCTGCTGTGACAGTGGCCCTGAAGCTGGAAACTCTTGGGTCTCAACCTTAGCTCTAATGTCAGCTCTAGGCTGAAGTTGTGGCCAAGAGAGAAAGGTGTGGAGGGAACAAATGTGTCCCTGGAATGGTAGGATTATGCTGCTCTAAATCCTAATCCCAACTCAGGTCCAAAACACAGCATTATGACAGGCACTATGGAGAAAACAAATTTCATCCCAGCCAGAACCTGTACACTGTGTCACAAGGGATCAAACATAAAACATAACTGAGGCCACTGCCGGGACAGTGGGTGTCAGGGGTCTGTGTAAGGCTGCAACTTCCCCCCTTCTCTTCTGGTAAATTGTCTGGAGCACTGCAGCAATTCCTGCATGAGAGTGCCCCAGCCTTTAATTAGAGGATCAGAGGGATCAATAGGCCAAGCAATTGAGTGCTTTTATAGAGGCCCTGGATCCATGAAAGATTTGAGCAGCAAGAGAGACATCTGTTTGTTTCTGAATTGCATCCAGGTTAATTTAAATGCTTATGTGGGGAGTCGTGGTGACTGCAAGTCATGCAGCCCAGCATGTGGGGAAGTCTAAGTCCAGTTGCTATTCAGCACCTGGCTGTCAGCTGCTGCTCTCCAGGTCCATGGGCCAGGAGCTCTGCGCTGGAACATCTCAACTGTCAAGCAGGAGACTTGCAAATGAAAGAAATTCAAAACAGCCTAGAGCTGAGTTGGGAATGGGGAGAAAAAAAGCCCCAAGTCTTGCTTTACTTAATGTAAAGATTGGAAAATTTATGTTGTTGTATTCCATTGTCCACAAGAAGCATATGTTTTGTCTAGAAAATGGAATAATTAAGGGCTTCTGAGGTGGGGGCATACTGAAGGAGCTGAACTCTGGGTCTGACCTGAGATGAAGACCAGCTAGAGAGAGGTAACAGAAGCAATGCAGATAAAAGTGTCAGGCTGATGAAGGAGGCTGCTCTGCCGAGCACTGCCTTTGTGTGTATTGACTGCTAGCAGTGACTCTGCAATTGCTCTGAACTACAGCCAAGTCCACCAGCAGGTAAAGAGCGTGTTCTACAGAATGCAAGAGCTCTTCTGGAAGTCTGTAGGTGGAAGTGTTAAACTGCTGAAATGTAGCTTTGAAGGCTTGCCTTGAGAGTCTCCGTTCTAAAGAGTGCAGCCATGGTTTCCTTGATTTCAGGCCTGTCTGGCAGGATGCTGATGATTCTTCACTTCATTCCTCTGAAAAATGGCATCCACCAAACAATGATAGTGTCTATCAGAACCATAGCAGCAGCATGTCACAGTAGAAGTAGGACAAACAGAGAGTGACTTCTTCCTCTTTTCACAAAGAAAGGTAGGAGGGACATCATTGTTGACAAGGGTCTCTTAGTTTCCCATGAAATGATAATACTCTTTGGTTATGAAAGATATGAAAGCTTGCAAGGCTTGTCTCAATGGATACGAAAGACACAATACTGGCACCTGGGCAATCAGCATCTGTCTCCTTCCCCTCAAATGCTTTCTCTGCTGATGTAAGCCATCTATCCTTTCTTTATAGGCAGGAAGAATCCATCTTTCTAGTCCTGTTGGAGAGAACAGTCCCTGCTTCCTTCCTCTTTGTTTTGTTGACCTGAACATTCTCAGGATTAGTGCTTTCATCTAGAGATGTAAAATACACATTTCAAGAAGACCTCATTCTGTGCAATGATTTAGCATAATACATGTAATAGCTAATAATAATGAATTTTAATTTCAATGTAATGCTTGGATGATCTGTGATTAGGATTTGCATACCTACTTACATTTTCATCCAGAGAATACTTTCCTCAGATTAACAGGCAAAAGTGAAAAAAGATGGGTCATGTGATTTTAAACTACTAGTTGTGAGAAACATAAATAGCAGCACTTGACTCTTTAACACACTCTCTAGTGCAGCACTATGCCTCTTTCCAAGCACTGTGTTGTGTCAGGCCATCCTGGGGTGACCCCAGTTTGCTTCTCCCATGCAATCTTCAGTTTCTTCAGCAAAGATAGCAAAGCCTATCCTTAGATTTTTTTCTGAACGCTCAACAGCTATACAGTAGTACCCAAAAAGCATTAATCTCTCCCTGAGTTCTGGGACTGCTGGAAGAGCTTACCTTAGACAGAATGAGAAAATAAATACAAGGCTGCTTCAAATCAGCTCTGGAGCACAAGCCACTTCTAAGCTGGAGGAGAGCAGCAGAAAACAAGGAGAGATGAGAAATGTTGTCAATCAGTGGAAAGGATATCAAGACATTGACTTAGTAGTACTTTTACCGTAGAAGAGATGCTCTTCCTCAGGCTTATGGGGTGCTGAGGGAAAGGCACAGGCCACCTCCCAAATACCTCTTTATGTCAGCAATCTCCAATGTCTAGAATTAAACTTTTTAAGGGAAAGGAAAGAATATATGTCTTAAAGAGCTGCTGACTGTATCCAGTCTATTGTCACCTGCACTCTCTTTACATACTAGTGTAGCTTTGGTTGTTTCTGGAGGAAATGTGAGGAGAAAATAAAGAAATTGGCTAGCCTGTTGTTGGATGAAGAAAGGAGAAGTATGGCTCTACCAGAAGGGAATAGCAAGGCTTGAAGAAAAAAGAAAGAGGGGTTTGTCCAGCTTGCATGACAACAGAGGCACCTGTACACGAGAACTTTCATGTGCAGGGGGTTTACTGTGAAATCCAAGTCAGCACAACAAACCATCTTACACGGTGTCCAAAAGCTATTTTCTTTTGGGGAGAAGGAAAAGTAGACTGATAGTGATGGGCAGATGTAAAAAGCATTCCTTCACTCTGTCTTTTTTATGCAAATGGGACCTTAACCATAATTTAAAGTAGTTGTCAACTGAAATCAGTGAACAACAAAGCCACTTAATGAAAATAAATAAATAAACAAATAAAGAAATTATAAAAATCCCCAACCCCATGTTCATTTTTTTCAGAATCCTGAAAGATGGTTGCTTTTTCCACATAACTGACATGGTCCTGTATTCTTGTTGTATCTTATGAATAGTCTTCTGGTCAACTGTCTCCACCTGATCTTTATGTACCTGTTCACCCCTACTAACAGAAATTCTGAAGTAAGTTGTGCTCAGCTTAACATATTCTCTAAAATCTTCACTTGCATAACAAAAATGTCCTGGGTAGTACAAGCTACCCTGAACTCCTCCACATCAACAAGGACAGATGTAGCACATTATTTACACTAACTTGTGCCAAAGGATTTGCTGCCTAATCTACATGTGCACATTCTTGAGAAGTGTGGGGATTTTGTTTTTAATTGGAGAAGTGCTCTGATCTAAAGCTTTAGCTGCAGACAGTCTGTGAGATGTTCAAGCATGGTTCTTCTGTTGGAGCTACTTCACCTGGAGAGTGATGTTGGCACAGGGCTGCTGCCAGTCCAGTGAGTGAAGCCAAGAGCCTGGGGTCCCTGGATTGCCCTGAGCCTTCCTAGCTAGTCCTGTCCTAAAGTGAGCTGCGTGGGAAAGACATTATCTGCATCTGAGACAGAGTCAAACTACCTCTTCTTAATCACTCCTAAGGTATATCTTAGACTTCCCAGCCTCTACATATACTTGATGTGCAGGCCTGACAGGGTAGTGACTCAGAGCAGCACTTTGACTCTTTCCCACTGTGACCATGGTAAATAAAAAGCCTCACAGACCTAGACCTGAGCTGCTCTTGCTTCTCCACAGCACATAGAAGCATTAAATGCATCCCTTAGTCAGGCTAGCAGATTGTGGTTTTTAGGCTACAAGACCTCCAAAGTCTTTGCTGAACCAATTCCTGTGTTAATGACAAATAGCAGTAGGTATTCATGTGTACTTACAAGTCAAGACTTTGATTTCAAAATGTGTAAGAATGAGAGACTTAACCTTACATTAATAGCCACTTTTCAGAAGGACATCTGGCAGAACATAACCTTTTGGTTAAGTTACAATGCTGACACAAAGTGTTTTACACGTGGTGACCACCCAGAGCCTTGCTAACGCAGACCAGTTGTCCTGTACGTGCTGCTGGTACCAGCTGGGCCAGGCAGCAGCGCAGGGGCCCAGCTGCTCTGACACTGCTGGGGATGTTGCTGCTGGAAGCTTATTAGGCTTGGCTCAAGTGCAAGCAATTAACATTAAAAACACAGCAAAACAAATCCAGTTGGGAACCATCAGGCCTTCCAAGCTGCCTTTGACCCAGCCACTCTTAGAGCCTAGTACTATAGTGCCTCCTGTACACCTTCAGATGCTGCTCTCCAAGCACCAGCTGTGCAGAGAAAGGGAGGATTTTTTCTCTCTCTGCTTCGGGAATTTTTACACACTACACAAGGAGGAGAATATTTCCAAATGTCCATCTTTAGAGAAGTGTTTAGACAGTGTTCATCACTGATAGAGGAACTTGTTTTCTGAAGATCAGTTTAACAAGTGCTGTTTGGAATTGTTTACCCAAAGCACAGGTTGGTATGAAGAACACCATCATTTGGATCTTGAGCCATACTGTCTCAGTGGAGGAGTTTAGCTTATGAAGGTGCCTGCTGAAACAAATCCCTATCTCAGTGGAGAAAAATATTTAGATTGCAAGGGAAACTACACTATGGATCTGAAAAACAATGGGACTCTATCACATTCTACAGCTGCAAATCTAAAGGCAAAACATGCTGCTCTTTCCTGTGTATGTTTATACACGTAGGGCAAAATTCCCATTGAGTGCATTTGCAGCCTGGGCTTTTCTAGCTGTATTTAGGACATTAGGCACTGAACTTTTGTCTCTCTTGTTTCAGAGACAAAGCACTGGCCTTCTGCTGTTAGCAAACCTAGCGTTTCCAACTTTATCTTAGCTTTCTGTACCTCTTGATGTGTATTAGTGGATGTGAGTGTGTATATATGCATAACAGAAACTCACAGAATTCTAGAATGGTTTGGGTTGCAAGAGACCCTAAAGATCATCTAGTAAGGATGATAGAATCATAGAATATCCTGGGTTGGAAGAAAACCACAAGGAATATCAATGTTCAGCTCCTGGCCCTGCACAGGACAACCCAACAATCACACCATGTGTCTGAGAACATTTTCCAAATGCTTCTTGAACTCTGTCAGGCTTGGTGCTGTGACCACTTCTCTGGGGAGCCTGTTTCAGTACCCGAACACCCTCTGGGGGAAGAACCTTTTCCTAATACCCAGCTTAAACCCCCCTGACACAACATCATGCTGTTTCCTAAAGTTCTGTTACTGGTCACCATAGAGAAGAGATCAGTGTCTGCCCCTGCTCTTCCCTTCATGAGGAAATTGTAGACTGCAATGAGGTCTCCCCTCACTGTCCTCTTCTCCAGGCTGAACAGACCAAGTGTCCTCAGGTGTTCTTGTATGGCTCCCCCTCATGACCCTTCACCCACCTTCATAGAAGGCTGTTCCTTTGGACACTCTCTAACAGCTTTAGATCCTTCTTGTTATTGAAGTGCCCAAAACTGCACACAATATTCAAGATGAGGCTGCACCAGCCCAGAGCAGAGCAGGACAATCCCCTCCCTTGCCTGGCTGGCCATGCTGTGCCTGATGTCCCCCAGGACAGCGTTGTCCCTCCCGGCTGCCAGGGCACTGCTGACTCGTGATCACCTTTCCACTGACCAAGACACAGAGGTCTCTTTCCATGGTGCTATTTGCCAGCATCTCATTCCTCAGTTTGTATGTACAACCCAGGTGCAGAATCCATCACTTCCCCTTGTGAAACTTCATATAGTTGGTGATCGCCCAGCCCTCTAATTTGTCCAGGTCTCTCTGCAGAACCACTCTACCTTGCAGGGAGTCAACAACTCCCCACAATTTAGTCCTGTTGATAAACTTACTTTACTTTCAGGCCCTGCATCTAAGTAATTTATAAGGATGTTGAAGAGCACTGGCCCTGAATTAGAGCCCTGTGGAACCCCACTAGTGACAGGTCCCCAGTCTGATGTCACCCCATTCACAAAAACCTTTGTGCCTGATGCATTAACCAGTTGCTCACCCATCCTATTATGTGTTTATCCAGCTGTGTGCTGAATATTTTGTCAGAAGGATACTTGAGAGACAGTATGGAAAGCTTTACTGAAATCCAAAAAGATTACATCAACTGGCTTCCCTTGATAACTTAGGTGAGTTAATTTACCATAAAAGCAAATTAAGTTTGTGAAACAGGACTGTCCCCTCATGAAGCCATACTGGCTGTGACCAGTGACCATGTTGTCCTTCAAGTGTTTTTTAATAACTCCCAGAAAAATTTTCTCCATAATTTTACCAGGCACTGAATTAAGAAAGAAAGATTTGTAATTCCTAGGATCATCCTTCTTGCCCTTCTTGAAAATTGGAAAAACATTTGCCAGCTACCAGTCAAATGTGACCTCTCCAGATTCCCAAGATTACTCAAAAATCCTTGAGAGAGCTCTCAAACACCCTGCCATGGGCAGTGACACCTGCAACTACACCAGGCAGGTTTCTCAAAGCCCCATGTATAGCATGAGGTCATTCTGGCCTGAAACATGGCTTTCCTGACTGCCTCATGGGGACCTGTACTGACCATCATGCTTGGCTGCCTGTTGGGCAGAACCCGCAGTGCAGTTCTTCCAGGGAAAGATACCTGAGTGGCAGGCCTGAAGCACAGCAGCTGCTAGCAATGGAGAGGTGTTTTCCTAAAACTTCCAAGCTGTGCTTTATTTTGTACTATTTGAACAACAAAATATTTAGAGCCTCAAATGCCACCTACATTGCAAAATCTCTGTTGTATTCCTATTTCTCAGTTGTAGGAAAATATTGGTGATCATATGTTTCAGCTCCCATCAGGGCTAGAGTTCCCATTTTAAGCAGCCAAGGCAAGAAAATCTAGCTAGATGTCAGCTTTGAAAGTGTGAGCTATTCTCTTTGTTTGACTACCTATAATTACAGGCCTTGCTCTGTGGCAGCTTTTGAGTATTTTTGTCCACCAGAGCCACATAAAAAAGCAAGCGGAGTTTGCAGAAAAGTCAGCTCTGAAAGCAGCTAATGGCTTCTAGCAGCGCCTAAGCAGCTACTGTAGCATTTAGAAACTCTGCATTAATAGCAGCTTTACATAGAGCAGCTTTCCCTATCTGGCCCTTCCACTAGAAGGAAGTTCCCAATGGGCTGTTTACTGCAGGGGTCGGTTGGTAAGTTCTCCTGTTGCAATATGGTGATTGTGAGTGAACACAGTCACCCTGCTTGCACTGCTCAGAATCTGCCTGTAATAATAATAAAAAATTGAGCTGCCCATGTTTGGATGAGTGGGAGTGCTGGGTAAATTCACCACATAACCAAGGAGTTTATATGCCTGGGACCAGTCCGGTCAGGCCATATTTCCTTCACCCTCCCTGTAGGAAATCTCAATATACTGCTGTGTAACAGGCAGAGAAAGAAAAGACCAGAGAATTACATCTAGACAGATGTCTAAGAGATAATTTATAATTACTTTACAACCATTCCTGGATGCAGGGCTTTGCATTCCTGAAGAGCTAGAGAAAAACTTCAAAATTGTCATTCTGCCTTGCTTGGCATGCCAAGATATGAGAGAAATGCTGGCCTACAAATTGTTCCACTTGCACTTGTTCCTATACAGCCTTCATTAAGGTAGTGGCAATGTGCCTCAGATAGCTCATACAGCAAATGGGAGGGAGCTCCATGAGCACAGCAGAAGGCCTTGATTTAGTTTCTGGTTTAGCTACTGGAATAATCTTATCTGATACTGATGTCTTGTGGTCTTTGCTTGTCTATAAATAACACAGGGAAGTTTGTTCATGGCAGAACTAACCTTTCACTATATGCTAGCCCAGGGAGCACCAAGGAGACAGGAATTCAAAATAATGGGAGTGATACATGCTTTTGCACAGGTCCTGAGAAGCAATGTGTCTGGGGGACTGAACCCTCCAAGCCTGCTCAAGCCTGTGATGAAAAATTACATGCTACAAGCCTAATTCTTAAATCTCCTAGAAGGAGGTGCATTGTGTGTGGTGGTTTTTGCTTTTTCTGGAAAATTGTTTGATTTTGTATTTAAAATGAAGACTTATTGTAGCTGCATGAAAATGTTGGAGAAAGTGTTCCAAGCATTCTGCTATAATCGAATTTTCTTAGTTAATTTTCTGCGTTTAGGATCAGTCTATTCAGCCATATTCAGTGTACGTTTCTCTGTGCTATGGAAGCACAGTAGCACCACTAGATGGTAGCCTTGCTTATCTCATAGGCACCGCTCTCCTCCTGCAGTCCGCCGCAGGAAGGGAGAGTAAGAGTTTCTGGAGATGGGATCATTGTGTACTGTAACTACCCCTCTGCACGGACGAACCCCTAAGTAAAACGCTGCTACACAGAGGAAAGCAGGGGAGAACGATGAACTCCTCCTCAGAGCACACTGGGGGCACAGCCAGTCCTGGTGCCAGGCTGCAAACCCGTGTGGCAGTGGGGAAGGTCAGTGGCACAGGTTTACTTGCCCATGGACATTCCCATGGACTGTCATTCCTTGTTGTAAAGTTGGAGAGATTTTGACCCAAATAAAATTGCAGTCAATAGTTCACACACAGGAACAGCAGGATGATAATGAAATTCTTTTGGTATGAGTTGATAATATAGAAAGGCCTCTCTTTTTCTTCCACTGTTGTTTATAAACACTATTCCACAAGATGTTTGTGTCTTAAGCAAAAGAGTAAGTGCCCAAGAGTTGGATTTTGATTATCATTGTGGATCCCTTCCAAATAATGATATTTTATGATTCTATGAAATATTTGATGAGACTTGCTAAGCCTAGGCAAGCACTGCATCCACACAGCAATATTTCCAAGAAGTGAGTGTATTGGGCATCAGTCCATTTAGGATGTATATGAAATTCCTTATTTTGTTTCCCCAACACTTTCTTTTTATGGCACTGCTTACTACACTGCAATCCAAAGTGCATTATGTAGAATAGATAACTAAATATTAATCATAACTCTAACCACATAGTGAAAACCACAATGCAGTGTTATTACATTTATTTTTATTAAAGAAACATTAATTTCTGAGTATCTTGCCTGAGCATTTCTGTCAGGGAAATTTATTAATAGGGTATTCACTAATAACCTTGGTAATCTGCTAGTTGTCTTGCATCTCTAAAGTAGATATAGTGCATATTCCAGGGAGAGTTCCTCTCCAGTATGCTGTCAAAGCATAAAAGCTTTCCCTCCTCCTGGATGATGTGCTTTGTTAAAGAGGGAAGCAACATGATTTGCAAATGCTGGAATGTGATGAATCACCTTTGGATGTCTCAGGAGGTCCTTCTGAAACTGATCACAATAACATGATTTTATTATAGATCATTATAACTATTTAGAGGCTTTTCTGGGCCATCTTCTTAGTCTTGAATCTAAAAATATCAATTAAAATGTGAGTTTTAGCTTATAAAAGTGTTGGATTAAATAATGTCCAATTTTAAGACAAATGGAAAAAGTGGAAAAAGTTCTAGAAAAAAGGAAAATACATTTAAGAGTAAGTTATTAAATATTAAAGTATAATTTTTAGGTGCTTTGCTCTGAATTACTTTGCTTAACTGTTGTATGTCTTCACCTAATTGTTGTTTCTTCCTGTTCATCAGTAGAGGACTTACAATTACAAATTTTTTTTTCTGTTCTTTAGGCTGGTGGATATCAATATGATCATCTAAAAACATAAATATTTTTAATTAAAGACTTAATATTGTTATTAATCTTAATGATCCTTTAAATTGTTCTCAGTTCCTGAGTGTTCTGTTTTGACCAGGAACATGATTGTAAAGGCAGGGAACAAAACACAGAAGAACGTTACAGAATGCATAGGAAAAATCATCTCTTGCAGATAAAGAGATTTGCTGTTATAAAAGGTGTGGTAAATTTTAAAGCAGACTTGGGCACTTCAGTAGGACTACAATATGTGTTTACATTTACAAGAACATGTCAGAAAATGTATGAGATGCCAATTTCAGGATTGTAATAGGCTTCTTTGACCTCCTTATACATCTTAGGCCACTCCAATATGACACTATTTTACTGCCGATTGTTTTGCATCCGCTGTTCCAGGGACCTCCTAAAATTGTTAGGAGGTGTTGAAGTAAAAGTCTGCTACATGCTTTTCATTAAACTACCATCTCATGTTGAATTTTTTGCTTTAGCAATGACCACTTTCTTCCCCTGCAATCTCAAAAGTCTAGCTTGGCAAAACAGACAATATTCCACATATTTGTAAGGCATTAAACAGAAGTATCTTCCTGTGGGTGTGTTCTATTAAGCCTCATTTCTAACTGTCTGGGCTGTTGCTGTGATTCCCTACTCATCCATCTCAAGATGTGTGTAGGGATTTAATCTGAGCCGTAACCCTATAGCAGTGCACACAGGTTAAAGCAGTGACGTTGCCAGGCCTGGTCCTTTACTTGTTTGTTTTCTGCACACCTTTCCATTCACACTGGTTACCTGAGCTTTGAGACCAACCAGAACACAGTTGCCTGGAGCCTATGCCCATGCCAAGCACACTCCATTAATCCATGACCAGATGGGGTTTGCTAATGCTCATCAGCCATGTAGGTGTGTAGCCCACTGCCATGTTGCTAATTGGTGCCCATATCCACTGTGAAAAACAATTCCTATAATCACAGAAACATAAAATTTGAATCATAGAAACCTACAAAAAGAGATTTAAGATCATGAAGTCTAATCATTAACCTGACACTGCCAAGTCCACCACTAAACCACATCCTCAAGTACTACACCTACCCATCCTGTTAAACACCTTTAGAAATGGTGATTCCACCATTTCCCTGTTCCAATGCTTAACAACCTGTTCAGTGAAGAAACTTTTCTTAATATCCAGCATAAACCTCCCATGGTGCAACTTCAGGCCGTTTCTTCTTGTCCTATTGCTTTTTACCTGGGAGAAGTGACCCACCCCAAGCTGTCTACAACCTCCTTTCAGGTAATTGTAGAGTGATAAAATCTTCTAGGGCTTCCCAGCCTACCTGGCTGTCTCCCTGTCTACCTCTGTCCCTCACTATTGCCGGAGGAGCACCGGGTTACAGCAGGTGGCATTTTAGGAGAGTCATTCCCACTGCCTCACCTGACATGGGCATTACCACACATGCCAAGCACGAGCCAGAACCCTTTTTATTCCCTAAGAAGAAAAAAAAATATTTTTTTCTTTTTCCCCAGGGGGTAGACCTGCCTCACACACAACCTCTTCTCTTTCACAGATATACATCTGCTCTGATGTGGGCTGCTGACCCCGTTGGGCTGGCCCGGGCCGGGCCGGGTCAGGCCCAGCGGGCACTCTGCCGCCATGGCGCCGCGGCCATCGCCCCTGGTCCCGCCCGGCGCCACCCTGCGGCCCGCGGCTCTGGGCGGCGGCCGGGGCGGAGGGAGAGGAGGGGCGGTGGCGGCCGGCGGCCGGAATCGTTTCCTGGGTAAGCGCAGCGGGCTGGGAAGCGTTTCCGGAAGGCTGGCCGCATCCCGCAGCGGCTTCGGGCGCCTCCGGGGCGGGCGGAGGAGCGGCGCGGCGGGCAGGTGCGTTCCGCGGCGGGCGGCGGGAGGGCACGGCAGGGCAAGGCAGAGCACGGTAGGGCACGGCAGGGCAGCGCGTCCCGTTCCGCGGCAGAACCCCGGTG
This sequence comes from Ammospiza caudacuta, assembly GCF_027887145.1. Taxonomy (NCBI): domain Eukaryota; kingdom Metazoa; phylum Chordata; class Aves; order Passeriformes; family Passerellidae; genus Ammospiza; species Ammospiza caudacuta. The sequence goes on from NC_080596.1 coordinate 54,586,472, forward strand.
CGCGGCCGCCCGCGGTGCCGCCGCTCCGCCCGGCCCGGTGGGACCGGGCGGGAGGCCGGGGGAGGGTCCCGCCGCCCTTGCTCGGGGTCGTTGCGGCGCATCCCGGTCTCGGGGGTGCGGGGCCGAGGCCGGCCTGCGGTCCGCTGCCTTCCCCCGGTGTGCAGGAGCGCTGCCGCCGCTGCTGCTGCAGAGCGCTGGCCGAGCCTGCGGCGAGCGTGGGCTCTGCTCCCGCGGGCGGCGAATAGCAGCGGCAGCTGGTCTCTTTCTACTGCTGGTGGTGCGGTAAATGGTAAAATGTTAAAAGTGCCTGTAGTAGGTTTGCTTTGTTTTGTATTGTTTTTTGGTTTTGGGATGGTTTTTTTTGGTTTTTTGGGGTTTTTTTTCCCTTTTTTTTGTTTTCATTAGTAGAGTGAGCAGGTTGAGCTCTGTGATTAAATCGTACTCGAGGGTTACGCGCGGGGCTGCAAATGGGAAAAATCCGGTCCTCGGAACAAAACGTGGAACCCCATGAATCCGTCTTGGAAGTTGTCAGGACTTTGCTTGGGTCCCAAGGCAGCAACGGAGCTACTTTTCGTTGCGGCTAGAGAGGCAGATAAAATGAAAGTGTAACGGTTTGTATTTGTACTTCATTGCTTTGCCTGCTTGTTTGCAATGCTTTGTAATTCTTGGCTGGGCTCCTGCTTGCCGGGGAGGGTAAGTGTACTTCTGGGCTTTAAACACAAAATAACAAAACCAAGGAAAAAACCCAACTCTGCAGCGCTGGTGCGTTGCTGGGCTTTGTGTGCTGTGGATGCTGTACGTGGTAAATGGTACCTGCAGTCAGTTGTTTGGGGTAACAGTGTGTGCTGCAAGTGTCAGTGCTTCCCCAAGATCTGCTAGGGTGCCCCAGGAGCTGAGCTATGGTTGCCGCTGAGCTGCTGCGGGTTTGCTGTGTCCTCTGGCTCGGAGGTGTGCTCCTGCAGTTTGTTCTAGATCCTACATGTCATGCTCTGGTATTTTCTGAACGCCTGAATGAGTTGTCTGTCTTGTGTTTAAAACTGTTTTCTGCTGGCATAATTGTATTTAGTTAAAATAAGAGTGCAGATGTCCTAGCACTTAAAGGAAGAGACATCCTCTTACGGTGACCTTGGGACAAAATCTTGGCTGATTAATTTCCTTGTCTGGAACAGTCATGCGGAGTGAGGATATTTTTGTTCTTCCTTTACAGCAATGAGCGTGTGATGAAATACATTTTGGCTTGTATTTTTTGGGGTCTTTTGTCAGTTGAGGGAATCAAGGTCTGGAGAAGACTCTTTGGGATGAAGAGTAATTTTATCCTGTGTTATGAAGAAAACATAACTGTTGTAACAAGGAGGAAGATTCTTGGCTCTGAAGCAGTACAAGTGAATGTGCCTTTCCCAGCAAGAGTCATCTAAATAGTAGATTACAACTGTGGGAATCATTTGCTAGGAGAGGAAATGCATGACTTGGAAACCTGGATTATTATTTTCATTTTCAGTTCTGCAGCTAAGCTGGAAACCAGTGACAAAATGGGTCATTTTTGGTATGGTGTTGGGTAGACTTTGCCATTGTTCAGGAGGGATGGAGTTTTCCTTAGGAAATGCCTGAGGAGCCTAGAAAGCGCTGCTGCAGGATTTGAGCTGAAGAGAGTGGTGACTTCAGGAGCTTAAGGGGGAATTTGAGTACTTGAGATTGCCTGCTGTAAGGATTTTTTAGCAGAGGTTGTGAAAAACTGAAGTGAATCCTGGTAGTTGATGGTAACGGTGAGCCACTGACTGATTACCTCTCTGTCAGATAGCAAGCTTTGACACAGGATGTGTCGTCAGACTTGAACAAATCATCCACACTGAAAACAAACTATCCTGTACATCCCTTTCTAGTGGGACACAAAGTCCTGCCTTTGTACCCTGCTGTGAGCAAGGAGCTCCATTACTGGGAGGGGAGCAGTGGAGCCAGGGATGTGCTGGCTGATCCCTGACCAAGTTGCTGCTGTGGAGAAAGTGAAGGTGATGGTGGAGGATGTCAGGCCAGGACACATCAGGAGCAGTGGTGGAAGGGGTGTGAGCTGTGTGAGTGCCACGGGCACTTCTCTCACCTGTGCTGCAGGTGGGACAGTGCAGACTGAGGCTGGAGGACAGCAGTGTCAATTATTTCAGAGAAGACACGGAAAACCTGGCTTGTTTAGCCTAGCAAATAAGGCTGAGATGGAATATGATTGCAGTCTGTAAGTACAGCTGGGATATAAATACTAAAAAGGAAGAGAGGAGGTATTTAAGCTAAAGAACAATGTTGGCATGAGAGGAAATGGATATAAACTGGCAGGAATAAACTTAAGCTGAAATTTACACAGTTTCTTCCTAAATGGGCTCAGGTTCCAGAACAACCTTAAAATGGGATAAATGGAGTAAACCCCTTAACTGGCTCTTGAGGATATGTTGAGGAAGCCTGTATTGTATGCTTGGCTGTGGCAGTAGGAGAGAAGGCTTGGTAACTCAAGAAAAGCTTTTCTGTATGCCTGAGTTAACTTTATATAGATTTTATGTGTTAGTGTTTCTTATTTTTAAATTCTGACTCTACAAAACTGGTATAAAAATGCCTGCTTTACAGCTTGTATTGCTACATGGTTGCAATGTGCTTAGTGGCTGCTTTCTGAAATGTTTTGCTTATTAGGTTTTTTTCCCCCTCTAGAATAATGTATTGTCTAACAACTGCATCTAATTGTGTGGAAAATCCTTTTCCTTAAAGTACCCGCTGTGCAAAAGGAAACTATGTGTTTGTATATATGAGCTGCTTGAGCTTATTAACTTTCAGGTTAAAAAAGGAACTGCAGCAATTCTGCCCCCCCTCATATGTAAGTAATTCATAAATCCTCTCAAAAAGGAGTTCTTGGGGGGGCTGTACAGTAGGCCCAGATAATGTGAAATGAGACCAGTTCTCCAAGGTATGCTGTGACTGGAAGACCATAATTAAATAAAGTTAAAACAAATTTGAAAACAAGTCTAGTGGAGCTAGTTGTGCATGGGATTTGTCTAATTCGTTGTCCTGCAGAATATCTGAGTTAGTGGCATGGTGGTTGCAGTAGTTGAACTTGTATGAGGTCTGTAGTTGGTTTGAAAAATATTGTCCAACAAGGAATGCAGCCAGCTGCAGATGCTGTGTAATGGTTACTGTGACTGTGAGCAGAACCTGACTGCTTCTCATGGTGATCAGTATCCCAGCACCTCTGTGCCTGTTTCCTTGTCTCATTATGCTTTGGACAGAGCACTGATCTATGCTGTCCCCAGAGATTTAAGGAGCAGAGGGTGTTTGTGGGATGCTCTATGTGATGTCCTGCTTTAATTGCCTAATTCTTTTTACCCTTCAGCCTGCTTCCCTTGTAATCTGTTGTCTTCTGCAACCTTTTTTCTTTCTTCCCTTTTCCTTTTTTTATTTTTGGTCACCATGAAAGCAGATGTCAAAGGAAAAATAAGAACAGGATGCCCTTATTCAAAACCTCCTCTGTAGATACTGTCTGAAGCTCTGGCTGTTCTCAGTTTGTTGTTACCAGAGTTGGGTGCATGCTTTCCCTTCAAAACATTTGGTGGTTTTTGGTTCCAAATGCCTGTCTGGTCTGTCTGCAGCCTCCTGGGACCTTGTTGCAGCCTCCATGGCCTTCAGCCAGGAGTGCTGCTTGTCTGCAGGCCTGCTGCTGGCTGGGAAAAGAATTCCTGATTTCTGCTTAGCTTCCCCGGGATCCCTGCTGAGATTATTGTCTCTTTTACCACTTTCCATTCACCTGCCAGGGGTGCCACAGGTAGGAGGCTGTAGAGCTCTGGCAGGAGAATTTGAGGGAATTGTGGTGTGGAGGGTGCCTTGGGATTGCTGATGACCACTGGTTTATCTGTGCCTCATCTGGGAGGTCCTGGTTGCTGAAGTTTGTTGCCAAGGGTGTAAGAGCAGACCCTGCAGCAAGGCTAGGGGGAAATGAATGTAGGAGTCTGCCCTGATAAAGACAGCAGACATTTGGCCTCCATCACTCTCAGGATAGTGAGTTAACCTTGTTAAAGAAAGTGGATTTCTTTATGCCTTAAAAGGATAATACTCGATTTAGCTGGAGATCTAAGGTCCGCCTCAAAGTTCTGTCTCCCAATGTTAAAACCATTTTCTTTCTTTAACTGCAACATGCTGAGCTTCAGTCTCCCCTGAAAATGTGATATTTGTTTGGATAAGTGTTTAGATCATGACTTTTACTGCTGAACAAACCCTGCATCTGGGTGTAACACTGATTAGTGCATTTTTAAAGTGGTCTGCATACCAATTAGGATGATTAACTAGATGCAAATATGTGCCTTTATCAGTAGTCTTTGCTGCATTTGATACTGAGCACTGATCTCAGATGAATGAAGTCAGGCACGGTTCAGTCTAGGAATTCATGAATGTAAACTACTAGCTTGAGTAGTAATGCATTGAAAGTAATATGTGACAGAGAGAGGTTTCCTAGAAAATAAAACATGCAAATTTTTCTTCTGATCCCAGTCCCAGATAGCCAGTGTCTGTAATTCTGGTTTAATTTATTTATGAATAGTGCTATGGCTGTAAAGTACTTTAACCAAACTCCTGGCAGACTTATATTTGACAGTTTAATCTGTCTGACTTCACAATTTAAAACCCCTTCTAAAATCTCAATGGTGTCCTCCTGTAGCTATGCCAAAATGGAGTTATAACTCCATGATTTATTACTGTTTGGCTGTTCTTATTTTCTGGAGAAGACTTAAGGGGAATCTTTTTTTCCTTTGTCTTCCTTGCTGGATTACATTGCAATCCAGATAATATACCCTGTCAGACAAAGTATCAGATCTGTCTGCCTTTGGGAAAACCCTCCTGGAAGCACTAGTCATGCTTCACTATGATATGCTTTTAAGCAATTTTGCAGTGTGTTGAGTTGTTCTGTTGGAGGTTTCTTTTTCTTTGCCTTTAGTGCAAGTGCAGTTTAATTTTCAAAGGCACCAAAAGGAACAGTTCTAAAGTACTTCTGCAGATTTCAAGTGTAGATGATGTGTTAAAAATACCATTTGAATTTGATGTTGGTGTTAAAATATGTTTAATGCAGTACTCTCTTAGTCACAACTGATTTTTTCCTTATGTCCATTAATTGGTTATGGAGGGAGGTTTCCCAATGTAATTACTGTGTGTGAAGGACAGATTCCAGAGAGAAGGAAATTGGCAGGCCTTAATGTTCCTTACCTTTACGAATTAACTTGTTTTAACAGAAGAAGCTACCATAAGCTTTATATGTTTTGTTGTTGTTGTCTGTTGTAGAAATGTATCTTTGCAGTGTTCTCAGGATAGTTACTAAATGGCAGTCATTAGTGTGACTAATATTGCACAAAGACTTTCTTGGAAAACTTGGAAGTATAATTTCTCAGATGAATTGAAGGGAGATGCTGCAGGGTTCCTACAAGGCAGCTGCAGAATTCAGCAAATGAGGAGCTTGACATTAAACTATTTTGTGTATCTAATATAGAATTTCATTTACCCAAACTGCTGCTTCCACTTCATAAGGAAGTGTAAGCAGTAGTTTGGCTAAATATGGCAACTAATTCATTGCTCTTGTGTTTGCACTTGTCTTGTTAATTCTATTTGCAGAGAGGTTTATTGTTAGGAGGAGATATTTCTTAGCAAGGTGTTGAATTGTGTAGCTATGGAGAAAGCTGTGCAGAGAGCCACCATGAAACATGAAAGGGAACTGCAAGGAAGAGAAATAAGGAGGAGGAATTCTCTCCCATGGAGAATTTGGCACTTGACAGATAAAATTGGGATTTAAAAGCGACATAATGGAAAGAAAGTTTAATTACATTGTGTAAATGAGGTGAAGATACATAGGAAACTGTATAAAATAAATCTATGAGCTTACAGCAAGATTCATTTGGAAGTAAATACAGTAGGCAGCCTGAGTGTTTGGGATGCACATGGCATTAAGAAAACCTTCAGCATTATGCGATGATCTTGTCTCCTTGCCACCCTGCATGCCTCCTGTGTGAGCAGGAGAGGCAGATCTCCATGATACTTTGTTGATGGGGTTTTCTGGGCTTTTTTTTTTTTTTTCCCTGATACCCACGTGGGTGTAAAACCTTTGGGGAATGAGATCTCACCAGGTCAGGCACTCTGGTGGAGTGGCATGTTGAGAAATAACTCATATTTTTCTAGTCGTGTGGGAGTCTGCTTGCCTTTTTCTTCTTTTTTTTTCTTCTCTTCTCTTTCCTTCCCTCTCTCTTTTCCCCACCATAATTCAAGAAAACAATGAAACAGCACAGGAACCATCACTGAAGGGAATGGTTTAACAGAACTGTATATGAAAAGATACACGTACTCAGACAAACAGGACTTTTAAATATTTTTTGAGAAGTTTGATATTAATTCTCTTAAAAAGTTCTCCAATTTAGGAAAAATGTTTGATGATGCTTGTGTATTTGAAAAGAGAAACATTAGAAAAAACCCCATATTTTTAATTATTTGAAGTTTGCTTCTTGGAAACATTTGAGATTGAACTTATTGTTAGCTAACTTTGTAGGTTGTTAAGAGGACTAACAAAGGATATTGAAGTAACACAAAATAATGATGGCTTTAAGCATGTGTTATTATTTAAGCATGTGCAAGAGCTGCTAGCAAGCAATGCTTAATTATATATATGTTTTAACCTTATTTTTATAATCTTTGCATGCTGTTATGTCAGTGTTGACATGTGTAAACTTTTTCAGTGAAATATCCTGTATATTTCCTTTTGCAAGTACAGATTTAAACATGGGTAAAAATTCTGTATCTGCCAAAATATAGGAAGCTTTCTGGTAGAGGCATTTCAGCACTGAGGGACCACTAATTCTTTTCTGAAAACCAATATAGATATGTCCTAATGTGATAAAAATGGTGCTGTTTGTCAAGGAAATGGCTTAAGTGTTCCCTGGGAAGTTTGTCTTTGCAGCCTAACAGCATGTCAATATTGTGATGCCCTTGCACTGAAGTGTAACTCTTGATGGCAGATCACAGAAAATTCAGGAGTTCTCATTGAGGAGTCTGTGTGGGGAAGGGAATCAAGAGGGGCAATTGGGACATTGAGGGATGTCAATGAGGCTTCATGCCAGAAAAATCCTGAAGTCAGGGGATCCTCAGAGCATGGTTAAAGGTTTGTTCCTCAGGCAGGAGTCAATTTCTGTTGTTTTCTATCTTGCTTTGGGCTAAAACTCAGTCAGCATATGTAGGAGGATACAATATAAGGAAATAAAGGTAGTATAGAAAGTAATCTTACCCCCTAAAGAGTTGCAGCTGAGCCAATTAGGAGAGATTGGGAGCAGGCCTGACTTTAACAGGCCGCAGCTGTAGCCGATAAGCAGAGTGTTATGAAGGAGTGGGTTGGTGGGAACTGGAGTCAGCTGGCTGCTGTGAGGATAAGCAAGAGTCAGTGCCTAGAGGAGCTGACTATGAGAAACATCAAGGAGGTATGAAACTCTAGCAGTGTGGAACCTTTGCAATGTAATGACAATAGAACCTTTGTAATGTAGTGACAACATGTTGGTTCTGAAATTCAGTCTCCATGCTGTGCTTTGGCCAGCTGGTGTGTAGGAACACATACAATGATATGATAGGATTTTGCTTGTTTTTAGGCAGAAAACAGGGGGATCCCTTGGTGCTTCCCTGGTCCAACCAGCAAGTCAGGGGGTGATGTTTGTTCTCCCCCCTTTCCAGTGTGTGTGCACACATTACAGGGAAGGGAACAGCTGACAGGCAGGGTATGGCAAGGTGCATCCCTAAATTGGCTGTTTCCCTGGTAGCAGAGGCTCTGGTGACCCTTGTAGGCTCAGAGATGTGGCAGCTGAGAGCTGTCACTGTGCTTGCCTTGCAGTAACCCCGAGGCTGCACTGAGCAGTGCACCCTGCCCGTGTGGAGAGGCCCAGGAGCTGGTGGCTGGCTGCCTGCCATCCTGCAGCACAGAGCCTGCCTCTGCTGCTGCCAAACCAGCAGGTAGGAGTGCTGGCTGGGCGGAAAGCATTCTGTGGGATTTATCCAAAATAAATATCTAATTTTGCATGGGTGAGGCTGAAATTCTTCAGCTGCACCTCCTGCTAGAGCAGAAGAGAAACCCTCCTTTTTGTCTCAAAGCTTTTCAGCTTCCGTGCATATACAAGGTAAAGCTATTATTTTCCTAAATTTCAAGTTTGGGTTCTCCATCCTTGAGTTGTGATGGATGTCTAGATCTGTACTGCTTTGAAAACCTGTTTGAAGGCATATAACCCAAACTTCTGTGAACCTCCCCCAAAAGGCTCACAATTGAGGCATTTAGCTGAATTTTTGCTTCTGCTCTGTGCTTCTACATAGTCCTTGAAGTGTAAATATAGAGCTGGAAAAAATAGCACTTGATCTGGTATCCCAGCTTGCACTAGGAATTAAATGAGGAAATATGAGCTTCTGCTATAAATCAGAAATTTGAGTTTCTTAATAGTTGGCCTGATAAATCCTATTACTCCTCGAAAGCTGTTAAGGTTTATGTCTGTAAGTCCTAAGGTTGATTTAAATCTGTGGGTTAAATAACACATATGCAAAGGTTTAAAATAAGGCTGTCAGCCCACACAGCACGTTGGCTGTAAAACCAAGACTGGACAGTGTGGGGCTGATTCAGGATGTGCTGGTCCGACTTCCAACCTAGCTGGTGTTGAGCTTTAGCTTCTGCTGCCTATACTGCCTTTGCTGCAGTACAGGGATGGAAAATTCACAGGCTGCTGATGTTTACTCTGAGAGAACTAATGACACTAGAACAGAGGGTGGCTACTTTTGGCACAGTGTCACCAGGCTGTCCTAGAGAGCTCTTCCATGGCACGCAGTGTGAGCGTGTCCAGAGTTCTCCTGGAGCACTCTCCCTTGGCACACAGTGTGAGCCTGTCCTGAGTTGTCCCTGCTGCAAATACTTGACCACTTCCTCAGGCAGACGGTGTTCAAGCAGGGAGCTAGGCTTTCCCCATTCTGGGCTTGTTCTTTGAGCTGAGGTTGCAAGCAAATATTTTAAGCATGGGTAGATGCAGTGTGCTGTTATGGCAGGATTTGTATCCTCCTTGCACAAGGTGAGCTTGAAAGGAGGTATTGAAATTCTAGATCCTTGATGGTAGAGGATGAAACTGAATTTGAATAGATTTTAAACTGACAGAGGAGGTGCTCTAAGGGGTGTGACACACATACCCTGCAATTCCAAAAAGAAGGTACTGGTGCTCCCGAAGGCTGGCTCAGGAAAGGCCCCTGCCAGAGGACTCGGTGGAGGTAGGAGCTAGTACATAAAGAGGAATCTTAATTACACAGAGGAGCTAGATGATGAGATTTGCTGCAAAATGCAACAGTAAAATAAGCCTAAGTCACTTGCACAGAGTTAGACACCAGCCTGGGTATAAAACTCTTGTGGAGCAGTGGGGAGGCATAGTCTGTGCAAAGTACAAATAAATACATTTAAAAATGTTTTCTAAGTTTCTTTCTTTCCTCTCCTTGTCTGTTTCAAGGACAGGCCAGGGTTTATCCTGTAAGATTCTAAGTAACCAAATTTGCAAATAATTGTGTTTTGTTTTGCAGAAACTGACATTTACATATGGGAGTTTCACATACAAGCTATGTTCCTTTGCATTTTCTTGGCTATTGCTAATGTAGTAGTGTCTGTGGCTTTTATTATCTCTAATTCAGAAGCATAAGCTACCTCAAATGCTTTCACAGCACAACAAAGAGTTTTAATAGGCCATGAGAGACCCTGTGCAAAGCTTGTCAAGTAGCCACATCTGGTTGGTAAAAGTGGGTGATTAAAAACCAGTGTTTTCCAAAGGCTTGTAAGCTGAGTGTGACAGGCTCATTGATTAGCCATGTTTCTACCTCTCTCAGAAGCTGTGGCTGAAAGAACTTTTTCTTTGGAACAGGGCAGTGCACACAGGAATGCTTGACTCCTGTGGAGGGTAATACTTACTTACCTCAGATGGTATCTGCACAGCATACAGGAAATTGTAGTAAAATTATTGGTACTTTTCAAATGGGTGTTTTCAAGGTTTTTTACCATAACTAGAAAGCAACAGAATATCTTAAACTTGATAAAATGTTTCAGTTTGAAGCACTAGGCTTTTGTGTGTGAAGACCACATCACAATTTAACAAGGTGCAGTGGATTGGTATTGCTGAGTGTTGGCTGAGGCAGAGCACACAGAGGCAAAGCACTGTAGTGAAATAACAGTATGGGTTGGATACACTGATGGGGAGCAAGTGTTTAAAAAAAAGACAGCTCTACTGGGAAGTCTAGCTCTAGTGCTGTTACCTTAAGGGTCACCAGGGATGGCTTCAGAAACTGAGCTCACTTTAGAACAGTACCCTGTTGTCAGAATCAAGATCATGAAATTCATGTCTTGCTTCCAAAGGGAAGTAGTGCTAGGAGGCTTTTACATGCTCATTTCCCTTGTTTACTCCATGCTTTTTCATGGTATAAAAATATCTGTGTTTAAAACAACCTTTTTCTTAAAACAATTCTCTTTGAAGAGAAAAGCAAAGTGCTTTTCAAATTAGGTGCTCTGAGCACAAAGTTAAGAAATAGCATGCCAATGGGAATTTTTAGATCTGCTGGTTATCCTGTTGTCCCGTGGATTTCACCACATTAATACAGCTTCTGATAATTGCACCCTTGACCCAGTTACTGTTTTTATGCTTTCCTTTCCACATCAAGTCAGGCAAGCATAAATGTTTAATGTATATTAGAATGAGAAGTTGTGTCTTCAGAAATGAATCACTGTGGAAGGGGAGGAGGGAGAGCAGCAAGTCTTTTGGGGTTTTCTTCCCCACATTCTGAAAGAAATTGTTAGGTAGATGCTGTGTTTAGGTGCCACCACACCAATGGGATTTCTCCCTAAATACTGGTTAGGGTAGATGAATTTCTTAAGCTGTATTAATTTTTTGAGCTGAAAACTTTGTATGCAAGTTGCATGTCACCAGTGACTGTGTTGCCAAAGAAGGTTTATTGATGCCACCACTCAGGCAAGTGGCATATTTTGGACTTTTACTCCTGTGAGATGGTAATTGACTGCTGGTGCATATTATAAGAAGGCATTGAGAAAAAGTAAAGGTGCTTTTTAAAAGAGGGAGTAATTACCACAATAATTTTCTGTGTAGGGACATTGGTAATTTAAAAGAAGTGAGTCAATTCTTTTTTTTTTTATTCTTGAGGATAAAAATAGGAGCTAGAAGTGATGATGGTATACTAGACACTTTGAGATTGCTTTTATCACAGATTATCTGTTTTTCTGAATATTCACAGTTAATCATTATCACTTAGTTCCTTCTGGCTTTGTCTAGAGGAAGCAAATCTTGCTTTTAGCCTCCATCCTGGTTTTGTCTAAATCATTCACTGCTCTTCTGTTTCATTAAGCTGCAGCCAACCATCAGATGTGGGGTCATATTATTATGGAACTCTGATGCTTCAATTACCTGTGTGCCACATTTTCAGTGCTATAAAAGAGATTACACACTGCCTGTGCATCCAGGCAGGCAGTGACAATAGTACTGGGATTTTTTTCTGTGAATTTTTGAGTGACTGTTATTAAGATTGTCATGTGTATGTAACCTTTAGCATACAGACCATAAATTGCTGCTCCAACTAAACTTAGATTATGAAAGCAGTAGAGCTTTACTCCAATGAATTAATTCTCATGCTCTCAGGTATCAAAATTGGTTGAAATTTGGTGGCTTAATTTCACATCAGTGACCCCTTTGTACAAACACGTACTCATTATCTCAGTGCAGCAGTGTGGGATTTCTGAGGAGGAGCATTGCAAGCTGCCAGCTGAGCTGGAAGGTCTCACGAGTCTCTTTCCCAGCATGGAGTGACTTAACACCTCTCAAGGCCTGTGACAATTGTGCTTGTTTGCAATTAGCTGCTTGACTAATTCCCAGTGTTGGTGGTTACAGAGATAGCATTGCTGTTGCTCTATACTAGGTATTTTGTAAAGAACAGAAATTTATAGGTATATTTTGTTGCAAAAAATGTTTATTTCCCTGAGATGACTTTTCTTATTGGGAGGGAAAACACAAACTTTGAATTTCTCCTTCTCAGCAGACTGCTGCTGCTTGGAGTAAGTGAAACAGAAGTTGTAGGAAAAGCTGTTATTTTCTTGCGTGCCTAACCATATTTTTTATTTTTCATATAGAATCATAGAGTGGCTTGGGTTGGAAGGGACCTCAAAACTCTTGTTCTAACCCCCCTGCCATGGGCAGGGGCACCTTTCACTAGAGCAGGTTGCTCAAAGCCCCATCCAACCTGGCCTTGAACACCTCCCCAGGGACTGAGCATTCACAGCTTGTCTGGGCAATCTGTTCCAGTTCCTCACCACCCTCACAATAGAGAATTTCTTCCTAATATCTACTCTAAACCTGCTCTCTTTTGGTTTGAAGCCATTTCCCTTTTCCTGTCATAATATCATCTTTCTCCATCTTTCTGGTAGACTCTGTGAAAGAGAACTGCATGGGGTTTGGGGTGGGTTTTTTTTTTAAACCTCTACTCTGAGCAATAAAGTATTGTGTTTTCATCCTTTGCATATTTCTTGATTTGGTTAAAATAGAACATAAACATGTGTGAAAGTTATTTATTTTCCAAAGTGGTAACAGTCCTTGGTGTGTTTGAAGCACAGTGTGTGTTTACAGAAGAAACAGTCAGACTGTTAAATTTTAAAACATATATTAAAGGAAAGAATAGTTAAAGCTGTCTATGGAAAAGTGGACAAAATGCAACATAAATTAATCTGTTGCTGGAGTGTGTCAGAGTAAATGACCCTTTATTTTCTTTTTCCTACCTTAAGATATTAGTCGGGATAAATATTTTTATTTCATCTGGTCTTTAATAAAACATTTGTTATGGCAGTCATTTGAGTTACAAAGCAGTTAAGGGTTGTACTAAAGGGGAAACAATAGAAGAGCAAAGGAGATGCCTAGATTGAAGAGGACTAGGGGTGGGATGTTGCCAAATAAAATTGTCTGCCAGAAGTTAGGAGTGCTCAAAAGGTGCATTAATCTTGCTGGTATTAAATGAGATGTTGCAGATATATGCAGGTAGACTAAACCCTTATACAAAAGAAGTAGATTTTTTATACAGTATACTGTAGAGTTCTTGTCTAGGAAGAAATTAATAATTTAAATAATGAGAACTGAGAAAGGTAATTTCTGTAAGAAGGCTCCCTGTTCTGAACAAAAGCATTGGCTTTACCCCACACAGTACTCAACATTTTGGGGGGACACACTTTGGGATTTCTTGTCCCTTGCTTTATCTGGTCTTTCCCTGCCCTGATGTTTTTGATCTCCCCTCTTCTTTCTGAAGTTGTGCAGTGCTCTTTGTGCTTATAGCTCTGGAAAAGCTAATTGAAACAAGATTTTGCTTAATTGTCTTTGGAAGTGGCACAAAGAATGACTGGACGACCTTGCTCAGCCTGGGAAAAGGGAGAAGTGCTCTATAGGCTTTGAACTGCTTGTGGCTATATGGTTTCCCAAACTGTGGTGGCAGCTTCCTATTTGGCTGCTTGGAGGTGAATTCCAAAAGCTTCAGCAGAGTTTGGTGTTTCTTGCTGCAAGAGCTTTGGCAAGGATTGCACTGCATACATAACTATAATAACTGTGTTAAATACAGAAGTTTGTATAATACATTAGTATTTATTAAATACTATCATTATCTGAATTTATAAGGTTCAATTTATAAAGTTGTGTTGTGTGTGACCTGGAACTCCCCAGGTTTAGGGCTTAGTTTATATTTAGAGTTGCCTGTCTTAAAAGTACTACAGGACATCTCCTCTCCTTGATGTTTGTAAGTGTCAGTGCAACATTATGGTGTGTAAGTGATTTGTATCTTTGAACACAGTGCTGGAGAAGGATGGGCAGTCCTTCTAGGAGTAGGAGCAGTGCTAGGATTTCCCTGCTCTCAGCTTTCCCCAGTTCATGGTATGTAAGTTATGGGCTGCCATCTCCAGCCCATGAAGACAGGGAGTGATGATCCCAGTGGTGTCTCTTCTTGCTCCTTGCAGATCTGCATGGCAAATCAAGGCAGCTCTGTAAGGCTGACAGAGATGATGGTAGAGCAAGAATGAGGGCTAGCTTCTCTAAACACTCTGCTGTTTAAAGACATTTAAAGTCTTAATGGCAGCAATTCAAGATTTTATGTAGACAGTCAGTGGTGAACCTTTAATACATGTAAGAAGATCTATCCTGTGTTAGACTCAGAGAACAGTGTAGAAAATATGTTTTTCCTGCCTAAAGGAAAGCATTTGCTACTCTTGTTACTGATGGGTGGTATGCTGATTCTGAGTAACCCATTGTAATTGGCATGAGTAAGATAAGATGGAGGAGAAGTGTTAATTTTGAGTCACCCATGGCCAGGAGTTAAATATGGCATTGTGCATTCGTAATTCTGTAAAAGATGTTTCCAAAATTCCTAAGAAACCTTTGTATCTGAATAGCTTGGGTTACTGCTATTAAGTTACGACAAGGATTTTGGTGGTCTGGGAAAACATTTTTACCTGCCAGGATAATATTTGTTCATTTCTCTTAGCAATATGTGGTTCCTTTGGCTTTGCTTTTGTATTTGAGGCAGTACTTCAATGTCTTCTGTGCTTTGATTTTGACCTACTGGTGCTAGTAGAATAGATGTGCTGAAGTACTTCCCTCTAATGTGAGCCCTGAATCATGTTAGAAAGCCATGTATGTCACTTTATTCATACAAAATTTGGCTTTCCCTCCCCAAACTGGACACTGGGTCCTGACATTGGGTCATTGCACAACAAAGAGGGCAGCGACAGCTTGGCTCTTCCTTGAAGTGTCTGGCTCTGAAGCTGACAGTGCCCAAGCATCAGCCAAGTTGGAGCATGTTTTTGATACTCTTTCCTGGCAGACAGTGAGACCTTTGTAGTTTCAGGATTGTTTTCGGAGATGTGCTTTTAGTCCCAGTTTCAGCTGGTACTTTAAAAAAAATTATATATATCCAAAACCCATGAGAAACTACTTCTCTGATGAGGGGGGTACTGGAGTTTGAATCAGATTGGTGATATTTTGAGATCAAGATATGCTTTAATTGAAAACATTCCCTTAATTCTTGCTGTAAAGCATAATTTTTGCTATAGAGCAGCTGCAAAACACAAGGTAAAGTTGCCCTGAGCTAAAGATTTATTGACTTTGCTTTTTTTCCTTCCTCCTCTTCTAAAACAATCTGCAGTATGTTGTGAAGTAGGGCAGCTGTGTTTGGACTCTAAAGTGTTTTGCAATGCTTAACTGACTGCAGTGGGTTTGATACAGAGCAGCATTCCAAAAAAGCATGGCTTTGTGTGGAAGGCAGGAGCGCAGCAACAGACAATTACTGGTGGGTTTTGTACAGGTTCAACGGGAGTAGGGAAGCTGTGGCTCAGAGCAGAGGAGCTGTGAGCTTATGTGCTGTTTGATATTTCACTCTGCTCTCGTGGGTTGGGCCATAAACATCTCTCCATGTTTCCCTTTTTGTGTTTTGCTCCCTGCCAAGGCAAATGTAAACTTGCAGTGTTATTTGAGGTTTCTCTGTACAGAGGTACCTTTTAACTGCAGTTATGGCAGAACACTTCCCTCCTTGGTGGGTAGCCTGTAGTAGCATTGCTTGTGTCCCTGTGTGACCAGAAATAAAGATTAACAAACACTTTCCTGCTGTAAAACTTTCCCCCAGGTTGAAATGGATAGGAAAGTTCAGTGGGGCTGATTAATTCTAATTTCCCCCCTGCCCCAAGCAAATTATAAAGGTTGCTGTTAAATTCACCTCATTCTCTGTTAAGGTCATATTAAACGGCCTTACTTTTAGCGTTCGTAGAGGAAAGCATTATATTGAGAAAAACACTTTATTGTGGAAAGATTTTAAAATTATATGGAAACATAGTATTTAGTGGCCAATACAATTATTTGTGTTGCAAGATACCAGAACAAAGGAGTTATGAATGTTGTGAATCGGCCATGAAGGTACCTGCCTTGAGTTCCTGCATAGCCTCGTTGTGCTTAATCATGAAAGGATCTGTCTGCATTGGCAATGCTGGGGAATTTAACACATGCTCTAAGGATGTTTTTAGTTTATGTAAGGATTCCTGCATATTTTAAATACTTGGTAATTCTGCTTGTGTGTTTTGGGGGGAAAAGTGGAGGGAGGTGGCTTGAGTAATGTTGTTCAGTTGGTAGTAAAATAGTTACACATCTTTTCTTACCAAGTAAGATTTGAGATATAGGTGCCCTTAAGGCCTTGCTTTCCATAGTCCCTGGGGAAATTTCTCCACCTGGATTCTTAGCCTGGTGTTCAAAGTACCAGCTGCAATCTAGTGTTTGATCATGCAAAAGATAACTAGCATGGTAAATACATCTACAGGGATGTGTGGCATCCCGGAATGGCAGGAGGGAAATTCCTCTGGCTGGTTGTTGGTTTACATGCAGGTCAACTCTTCTTTTATTATGGATGGTTAAGTGAAGAAAAGGCTTGGAGTGAGTGCCAGGCTATTTCTCCTTGAAAGACTGCTCAACAGATTGTTTAAGAATTTACAAACTGCAGGAATTAGCAGCCTGGCAGCCTAAGCTCTTACAGGCTTTGAATAGCATGTGCTCAGGAGCATTTTCCCTTTGCCTTGTGAGGACAGCTACGTTTTACAGTGGTCATTATGCTCCTGGCAGGGTTTGCAAACACATCCAGTTGAGTTTGGCTCGATTCCTGTTCCTGTTGCTGCAGTGTTTTGTTTTTCCAGAGTGCCTTTAGCTGCTATTCAACAGCTTTTATCAATCTGGCGTTACCAAAGCCTGGAAACGAGAAAGGCTTGCATGGAAAGTCACTGTCTAGACACGGACTGATGTTACTTCTGTGTTTCATCATCCTCTTCTCCTGCGTGGATCTTTTTGGCCACCGAGGTGGGGAAAGCCCACCAGCTCAATGGCAGCACGGGAGGCAGCGTTGTAATGGAGAAGTTTTCCCTGTTGCTGAGTGGTGGTTTTAAGTTAGAATGGGGAGACTTTCTTAAAATTTAAGATTTTGTGTGTTCCTGAGTAAAAAGAAGACTTCTTAAGTTACCTAATGCCCTGAAATACGTGCAGTTAGAAGTTTGGCCAAAGTTGTGATACATCAGTACATTTCAATGAAAACCACAAAGTGTTCATGGCTAAGGATACCTTTCATGAACTTCCTGTTCAGCTCTTTAAAACAAATAATATTGAGGGATTCTGTTCCAACTCCTTATTGTATAAGTTCTTTTTTTTTTTTTTTTAATTTTTTGATGTGCCTTGGAAACTGCACTCTTCATTTTAAATGAACTTAAGATTTCATTTAAGAGATGTTAAAACAAAAGGCTTTTGTTTTATTTTTCTCTATTCCATTTATTTCCAGACTCCTTGTACTTCTGAAGATTTGAGGCAGAGAAGCTGGGGGAGGTTATAAAGTGAAGGTTTGGGGGTTAGATGTAAGTGCAGCCATCCCACCTGCAGAGATACAAGAATGGTGCTGCTGTTAGCTCTTTCAAAACCTTGTTGTTAAATCCAAAAGAAATCTCTTGAAAACCTTCAGACTAAATGTAATGTGTGATTTTAGGTTCATGTTCTTTTTCAAGAGCTTCAAGCCTGCATCACCGAGCACAGATGAAAATAATATGTGGAGAGGTCAAAGGAAGAACAACAGGCATCTCACTGCAGCCAGCTGCACTCTAACTTGGTGCTATCTCTTGCCATTACAAAAACAATGTGTGGCATCCTTGGTTGTAAAGCTGCTTGTGGAGGAGGGCTGCATTCAGCTTGGTGCTTCTAGCTGAGGACAGCTTGTTGAATGATTAAAAGAACAATTTGGGAAAGATGTTGCTTATGTCAGTTCAGTGTTGGGGTAGTTGTGGTTGATGTATCTGTGCTGTGAGGATGTAATAGCCTTCTTAACTCGAGTGGAAGTTGTGCAGCTTAGTACTTCAGAGCTTCTTTTTGGCAGTTAAGATAAAAGAGACACACTGTGGTTAATGAAGGAATAGTGATGATAGGAAAAGAGTACTATCAGACACTGTTTTAACAGCTGTGGTTTCTATGATAAAGACAAATCCTTTCACATAAAACAAACTGCAGTTTAGTAATTAAGCCTGTTTTGAATATAAATTTATATTTAAATTCTAAGAGGAAGCTTTAGTCTGTCTCCCTGAAGCTATGTGAAATATTTTGAGGGAGAAGGGAGGGAGTGCTTAGAAAGCCATTTCTGATATTAAATGGCTTTTGAAAAGCTAAGCTCATCAAACCCTGAATTTGGGGGTTGGGAGTTAGTGTTCCCAGGGTGGGCAAAACTTGATTGAGGAGCAGCTGATTCCAGAGTGCCAGAGGTTGGCTGACCGGGAGTACCCTTTGTGCCCGGGCATTGCTCCTTGTCCCCATTCCCCTGCTGGGGGCTGGCTGCTCCCCCTGGCCAGGCTACTGGGAAGCTGAACAAACTCCAGTGGTAGCCAAGCTTGTAATCAATTAGGCACAAAGTGAAAATAACAAGGAAGGAACCCAAAAGACTGAGTGTGAAATAACACCAGGGCTTCATTAAGGGATGTGTGATTGACAGCTACTCAGCATCTTCATCCCTGTGTGTGCAAGGTGAGCCAAGGCCTCCATCACAAGTGCTAAAAAGGCTGACTTGGTTGTATCCCTACATCTAAACATCCTTTGCACATTTCAGTGTGTCCTCTGCTTCTAAATCATGGCTTGTGTATCTCTGCTCTATGTGGTGTGGTTGTTTACCTTCCCCTTGCTCTCAAGAGCCTCTAGTCTAGTCTAACATTTAGTCTAAACCTGATTTATTCAGGTCCTCTAGCTTTGTACTTAAGTGGTATGAACAATTTTATCTGGTGTTCTGAAAAGTTGTGCACTCCTGTCACAGTTTGTACTCAGCACACTTTTTTTTTGGAAGAAGATAAATGCATGGAGCATGAATTAGAGTTCAGAAATTCTCCTGCTGTGCTCAGTGTGAGAAGGGAACCCAAAATCTGGAGGGAAAAGCTGTTGTTATGGCAGCAGAAATAATTTTTAATTGAGACTTGCTATTCAGATGTTGCTTTCATGTTTCCTATTTCAGTCTTGAAAGAGGTCTGTGTATTATATGATGAAATAAATGACTTTTTAATATGCATATAACTAGTATCTCCCAAAACTCTGTAATTTAGGCACTTATGTGAATAATAGCACATGATATATAATAGTATGTTGCCTTCAATTTTCCAAACTCTATTAGAAAGGGCAATGATGCACAAATGTATAACTTCATTAGGTCTTTATATTTAGTATTTTGCAGCCCACTTTGTGCAGCTATCTTTATTTGTATTGCAGTGCAATTGAATCACTGGCATAATCTTCTGAGCAGTTAGGCTGCTCAATTATGATTGCAGTGGGTCTGCAGAGATTAATGAATACAACAACTTGTCTAGGTTTTAATTTTCTTTCCATTGAACAAAGTGTGCTGGAAGGAACAATTGGGAAAAATAATCTGGTTTTAACTTACTGGGTCAGCATACTGCTTCTGTCTGAACGGAAGCATTGGCTCTCAGCATCTGCAAAAGGCAGCTGCCTCATGGCTGAGGCTTTCCTCTGAGATGTTGGGCTCTGACATCTTCATGTCAGTGATTCCAGTTCCCTCCACTTCACCAGCAGAGCTGCTGTGTAAGGGGGACTTTCACTCCAGTGTAATGGAGAGAGCAAACTTCCTCACTCTTTCTGGAGAGGACTAACAAGGCTCCTCAGTGGAGTATGTTTGGCCTGGGGTCCTTGAGCACCTTGGGTCCTTGCAGTGGGTGGGATTTCAGTCAAGTCAAAATGATCTTAAGTGCTTTTTACCTCCATTTTTCCCCAACTTTTTTTTCCTTTTGCTTTCTCTCCTTCTAGTGTGCTCCCCACGGTGAAATGTTGTATGCAGTGATGTACAATTTGCCACAGAAGTCACCTGTATTTTCCTATTGGTGTCCTGCTTGTGTTTTCATTACTTTGCTTTTTGCAGAAACACCCTTTCATTATAGCTGAAGCATAGATTTTGTACTCAGACTGTACATGACACTTCCTTATCTTTGTTTTGCAAGTGCTTGTTCTTTGTTTCAGGCTGTGTAAAGGTCCAGACACCAAAATGACATCCTGAAAATACCAAAAGGCCTCTGGCTATTCTAGAAGAATTGAAATTGAATTCCTATTTTCATCAGGACACCATTAATCATAGGCTTATGTGATGAGCAACTCCACTGTATGTTTGAGTACAGATAACTGTTGGGAACTGGTCTCTTGATACTTGCACTGCTCCCTTCAGGTCTTCATTTTGCTTTGATCTTAAGTGGTCACCTTCAATATGGAGGTGAATAGGTGTGGACAAGCCATCTTTCTCTACAGGCTGTTATCTCAAGTGATTGGTCTCCCAGAGAGTAAAATCTACCAGAGCCCAAAGGTGAATGTACAGCAGAGCAGCAAGCAGTGAAATGTGCTTTATGACTGGAGTTGATGAGTTTGAAGGGAGAACAGTGGAAGATTTTCAGTTGCATGTCCTTCGGTGATGGCAGTCATATCTTGTAACCAGGCAGACTTGTTAAGTGTTGGTATTTCATGTTCCCACAGGCAAGTGTATAAAAAATGAAGTGACAAGCTGCATGTCTGTTAGTATTTTACAGTGATTATCTGTGTATGCAGCTCTGTCGTTGGCATGGCATTCCTGTAGCTCCATTACTGAATATTCCATCCCTCACTGGGACTTACCAAAACAATTTAGTGGATAGCTGGGCAGTGACTGTTGAGCTTTTGCCCAAGTATGGAGAGGCTTTCCTCATGTAGGAGGACTAAATCTCATGATTCTGATATCAGTAGAGTGAGAGAATCTGGCCCTCATTATTTGGGTAGAGATGATGTCTGGGCCTTCAGTAGGCAGAGAAAGTGAATGGTGTTTTGCAGGCTAGAATGGGTTACTTTGCCTGGGACCATGTCTTGGGGCAAAGGGACTTTTAAAAGGAGACCCAGAGGAGAAGGTAGGATTAGAATGAGGTAGAAGAAGTCACCCACTGGAGGAGCTAACATCCTGGAAAAGCAATGACTTGGACAACAATACAGGATAGAAAGGAAGATGATGTAACAAATCTTGATGGTTTCCAAGGACCACTTAATTAACTCTGAACAGCAGAAAAATGTAATCACAGTTTGGCTTGCAGAGTGGCAGAAAAAGGCATAAAACTTATTTTTTCAGCCAGAAAAAAATTCATCTGGGCTTATTTTGCAGGCAGCAAGACAGATAAATCGATGTCCCGAAGATTAAATTAAGCTTCAAGCTAGAACATTTTTTCTCTAAGAAAATAGGTCTTTGCTCATGGTAAGTGAATGCTTCCTGAGGTGGATGGGTTGAAAAGTCTTCAGCAGCACAGGCAGTACTGAGAAGATCATTAAGAAATATGCATGTTCCTAGATGCTGAGCATGCAACTTCTGAAACAATTTAAACTTTGCACAATTTATGGAGGGGATTCTGGTGTGTGTATTATGTGTGGAACAAAAGTAGGAGGAGGGGAGCTCTGTGGCTGGGATAGATGCCTGACAAATCTCCAGATGCACCAAAGTGTCATTTCAGTCAATATTTTAGAACTATGGAAGAGGTAGGTCTAAGATCAGAAAGCATTCAAAGGAGGGCTATTTTTCCTTGTTGAGAGGTAGCCAGCTCTGCAGAAGTTGAGCATTTCTCTGAGTTACCCTTGTGTGCTGTTCATGTGGAGCTGTCCTTCCCACTTGCATGAGGATCGGTGTGCAAGGCCTTGTGGCTTTCTGTATAGCTGGCTTTGTGTATCTTGGATCTTTTTGTGTCTTGGCCCTGTTTGTTGGTGCTCCCTTGTTTTCCCAGACAAGCTGGCTTTATATAGGTGGTAGCCAGGAAAGGTAGAGAGGACATTATAGGGCAGGTAGAATCATGGAGTCATTGGATGTTTTGGATTGGATTGGAAGGGATTTTTAAAGAACACGTGGTCCAAAAACTCCACTGCTGTGGGCAGGGACATCTTATTTTTTGCTAGACTAGGTTGCTCAAAGCCCCATTTAACCAGACCTTGAACATTTATTTAAAGGGATGGGGTATCCACAACTTCTCTGGGCAGTCTGTTCCAGTGCCTCATCACCCTCATAATAAAAATATTTTGCTTTTGTCCAGTCTAAATCTACCTTTCTCACATCAAAATCTGTTCCAGTTTCAGCAGGTACTACTGCTCCTGTGTAGGGCTCCTTTTGTCTGCTACCAGAGCCAGACCTGCTGTGGAATGAGCTCTATCTGTGCCAGACAGAGTGGAGCTGTTTGAGACTGGGGAGGTTGTTAGGGTGGATCAGACCTTCTGTCCCTCTATTTTCAGTACCTTGTCCATGAGGTGTCACAGCTGTATGTTTCCAGAGGAAAAAGTAGAAGCATCTCTGGGTTTTATGTGTATATCTCCCACTGTTTTGTCATGGTCTGTGACAGTAAGAGGTAGATCTGATTGTTGATAAATGAATCTTAGTAATAAACCTGGTGTAGATGGAACTATTTTCCTGATCCTGATACCCACATAAAATGTCCCATACTTGACTTCATGACTTCCTGCCAGAATTGTTTTTTGTATTTACTTACTCACACACTCTTCTGCATATGCAAGCAGAAACTGCCAGGCTTCCTTTTCCAAATGGTTTTCTGTCTTATCATACTTGGGTGTATTTCAGCAGATTTGATTGTTCAGGAAGACTGTACTTTGAGGGTTTTTCCACTCACAGAGCCAGACTTGTTACCTCTTTATGAAAGAGGTAACCTTGTCTTTTGATGTGACTAGCGCAGCATGTTATAAAAAAGCAATCTGCACTGGTGTCCTCTAGAAGACCTTAATTAGGCTAACATTACTCTTCATCTCAGTTCTGTTTACTCAAAGCTATGGAATTTGAGGTTCTGCTTTTTAAAGCATGGCTGTATCTTGAACCTTTTGCTGAGCTGTTTCAAGTCCCTTTCTATATGTTATAATTAATGGTTTAGTTAAAAATCCTGTGAGGTTTTATAGCTAGTTTAAAAGCTTGCATTTAATGCAAATTTGTTGATACTCTAATCTGTTATTGTTTAATTTCTTGTCCATTCATGTCACTTATATCTCTCTGCAGAGTCCTCATGGTCCTGTCAGATACTGCTTTACATCAGAAACTGTCATTTTCTGAGGTTCCTACCTGTTTTATCTCTCTGCTGCAGCCTTGCTTTCAGCTCGTTGCATTGTGAGATACTTCAAAAGACAAGGATTTGGGAGATAGGATGCCACTCTCTGCTCTTGTGCACACTGAACCCTTTTACTGATCATTGCAATTGGTCTCCCAGCCAGGGTTTGGTATGTGTGCATCTCACCACCTGCCCATCATCTGGTTATCTTGGCAGAGCCATGCTGCCTGGGGACATGCATGTGGCAGTCCTTGCTTTCTCCTTGGTTGTGTGGGCACTGCAAAGCACACTTCATTTGAAGTGCATCAGGGGCTTCTGGCTGACAGACCTGCTCTCAGACACCAGCGTGCCTGTTGTGCTTGGCTATGGTACTTTGGAGAAGTTCAGGTTTGGCAGTTGCTGGTGGTATCCACGGAGCAGTCTGGTACAAGTTCTTTTTGCATTGAATGAATTTTGTAAAACACATCCACATTGATACTACCATGCATAGTGCACCAGTTCAAAGAATGAAGGGCACTTCAGGTGGATAAGGTAGTCTTGCCTTGGTAATTACAGCTGATGCCATGTATGTGGTGAACTTTATGGTTAGAGTTCAATTTGATAACAGCACCTGTTCATGTGTTGCTTTGATTTGGCTACACATGAACCTTAATTTTCAGAGATTCATATCTGTTCTCTATTCAAATGTTAAAAGACATGTTGAGATAGCTTCCAGCAATAAAACTAAACTGACCAGCTTTCCTGTGAAACTTCCAGGACTTCCTGCTTCTGTTCTGGCTTAAAATCTATGGTGTTAAAGAAACACCCTTTCTTCTGTCATTTCCACAGCTGACTTTAGCTGGAATATGAAAGCAAGGAAACACTGCAACATTAACAAATTAACTTTAAAATTGTCACGATAACTTTGTTTTCTAATTAACATGGTCAGAGCTTCAGGTTTCTAGCTTTGTTTTTATAAGAAAAGGTGCCTTTATGTCTGCCTGTACTTCACATATTAAGATCTTGGTGCATACATATATATATACAGAGAGAGAGAGATGAAAACATGAGTGTAGGAAAAAACAAGGAGCCAAATAAAGACAAGTTTTCTCTAAAAAATTACATAATTTGAGGAACAATTGGAAGATTGGCCAGATACTGGACTGTATGTTAGTTTGAGGTAGTGTGTGAATGCTGTGCTGGTGTTCCTCATGCAAGCGTAACTGCTGAGATCAAATTGTGTTTTCAAATTGTGTTTGAGCGTTAGTCAATAATTCTGCATGCATAGGTCAAATACTTTCCAACTCTTAATTGGTTTCTGCATATAGTGTGCTGATGGTACCCATTATTATAAAATCATTTAGGTTGGGAGAGGGACCCCAAGATCATCCAGTCCAGTTGTTAACTAGGCATTGTCAAGTCCACCACCAAACCCTATTTCTAAGAACCACATCTACATGTCCTTTAAATGCCCCCAGGGACAGTGGTTCCATCAGTTCCCTGGGCAGCCTGTTCTAATGCTCAATAGCCCTTTCAGTGAAAAAATTTTTCCTAATATCCAATATAAATCTGCATGGCACAACTTGAGGCTGTTCCCTCACGTCAAACGACTTGTTACCTGGGAGAAGAACCTTGCCCCCACCTGGCTGCAACCTCAGCTCTCTTGAAGAGAGTGAAAAAGCCCCCATGAGCCTCCTTTTCTCCAGATTAAACAAGCACAGCTTCTCAACCACTCAGTGTAAGACATGCTCCAGACTCTGCTAGCTTTTCTGCTCGTCTGGACACACTCCAGCATCTTATTCAGTCTTTCCTGTAATGAAGGGTCCAAAACTGAACATAGGACTGGAATTATGGCCTCACCAGTGCTGAGGACAAGACAATGACTGCCCTGTTTCTGGTGTGTTCCTAACCACTGTTGCTGATACAAGCCAGGATGCCATTGGCCTCCTTGGCCACCTGGGCACACACTGTGTTCATCTGGCTCTTGACCAGCACCCCCAGGGCCTCTTCCACTGGGCTGCGTTCCAGCCACTCTGCCCCCAGCCTGTTGTGCTGCAGGGGGTTGTTGTGGCCTTGTTGAACCTCATCCAGCTGGCCTTGGCCCGTTGATCCAGCCTGTCCAGATCCTTCTGTGAAAGCCTTTGTGTACTCCAGTAGATCAATACACCCACCCAACTTGTGTTGTATGCAGACTGTCTGAAAATGCCCTTCATCTACTTGTCCGGGTCATTGACAAAGATTAAACCAGGCTCTGGGGCCACCACTTGTGACTGGCTGTCAGCTGGATGTAACTCTCTGGGGCTGATCATCCAGACAGTTTTCTATCTGAAGAGCAGTGCACCCGTCCAAGCAATGATCAGCCAGTTTCTCTAGGAGAGTGCTGTGGAAAATTGTATCAAAGGCTTCACTAAAGTTGAAGCAGACAACATCCACTTTCAGCATCTCTTTAAACATACAGCTTACAATCTTAAGGTAGGATGTTTCTACCAAATTGTAGCCAACATGCGGCAAAAGGATGGGAAGGTAAGAAAATGAAACCTAAATTTTAACATCAGTGAAGGAATAATAAAGGGTTAAAACAGTGAAATGGTTGTTAGTGTTTGATATGAAAATGAGTATAATTCCTCAAGTAGGTTTTATTTATTGAGTTTAAATCTTGGAAGCAAGCTGATTTTAGATGGTGGTGTTTATGGCAAGATACAAATGCAACAATGCAGGCCAGTTTGCTGTCTTGTTCAGCCAAGCGTTGTTGGAGTTTTTCTTGTAGTGAAAAGTATCATGTCCCCCCCCCCTTTTGCACTTGGTTGTTGTAGAAGGATTATCTGCATTGCACATAAATGTGCTGTGGAGGAGATCTGAGCTGGTTTCATGCCATCTGGCTCAGGACCAGAAGCAATGTGCCTGAGCTTGGGCAGCAGCATGCAGCCTTGGCACTTTGGGCTGGTGCCACCTCAGGGATGGATCTCTGTGCTTTAGAGTCAGCATTGCTGATGTTCCTAGTGTACTCTTGTACACTTATATTGTTCTTGGTTTTACATCTGCAAGACTGTATTTAAAAGAAAAGGCTTTATAGATTAAAGAAAAATAGTCATCACTTGTAACACCAGTCACCTGCCCAGGTGTTTTGTCCTTTGCATCTTTATTTGTAATGTGAATAAAGCTATATCTAAACAACAACTCTTGGACTCTACTATAATTTTTTATAGCACCATATCTGAAGGTCTTTTCACCTTACTGTTTTATGAATTGGCTTTGGGTTTCTGTGGGGAAAATAATGCCAGTATATTCATCAAATTTAAGGGATTAAGATGAAGGGGAAGTGAAATGCTGGAAATAATGTGTTTGAATTGCAGGAACACAAACAGGGTTGTATGAAAGATGTGAGGAAACAATCTGTTCTCTGTTACAGTTTTAGAGATCTTCAGTGAAAAAGAGGACCTTTGTGTTTTTACACACTCTGAGGAATGCACTCTGGTAGGTGGGGTACCTCTGAATGCTCTTAACAGCCTAATCAGTGCATAAACAAAAACACCCCATAGGCTGCTTCCTTAGTGAAAGTACTGTGCTTGTGTGGTATGCCTTTCTGGCTAGATTCAATTAGGGGTTTTTGGAGGTCTTTTGCATTTTTTGCGGTAACCCTCTGAACAAAATATTTGGAGAACACACCCCTGTGGTGTTCCTATGTCTTCTCACTTATCTTTGTCAATGATCTGTTTGAAATCTGTGTTTAGAAAAAACGTACTTGACTACCTTTCCAAAGTTCACCTTTGACTTATTTCTATGCTCTGCATATTTAATATAAAGAAAATACTACTCCAATATGCTCTTAAGGTGCTGTTTCACATCATAAACTGGAAGTTTTGGCAATGGTGCCTTTGCAGTGAAACTTCAAGTGTTGAACTGCAGTGTTTGTCTGGGCTGCTGTGTAGTTAGACTTTTATATTAGAAGCAACTGGATGTGTTTGTGATTTCTGCAGAGAGTAAGCAGTTTGTTCTCTGGGCACATTTTCTTGATTAAATGTCAGACTCTTAACTTTGCAAAAGCCAGCTCTTATCTGATGGTAGAAAATAATGCCTGACTGTTCAGGTTTGTGCTGAGAAAAAAGGAAGCAAAGCTCCCTGTTCCCCTCTGTGCCTTGGGGTGGCCAGGCACCTCAAGCTTGTGCAGTGTGCTGAGCATCTCCTCAGCTCTGTGTGCTTCCCTGCTGTTGGTGCATTTCCCAGCTAGCCCTTTGCTAGCAATGGGTATGTATTCCTTTCTAGCTAGCTTACAGTCCTGCAGGCACACTGGCAGAATTGTTTCAAAAAGTGGAATAGTTATGCTTTAAAGATACAGAAATTTAAATTCTTCCATAGTCTGAAGTAATGCTAATATATAACTGTAGTAGCTTTATGGTGCCTACCATGGACTTTTAATTTTTAGGTGCTTTTTTCTTAGAAGTCAGCACAAATAGAGATGGACTGTTGCTGCCATCTGATTTCCCTTTCTTTGGGAAACTGGGAACGGTTGCGTGTGACCTTAAAATCCAAACACTTACTGGAGGACAATGCAGCAAAAATTCCTTATGAATACCTGTGTTCATGTTGGGTTTTGGTTTTTGTTGTGGACATATTTGGGGGTTTTAGTCCTAGCCTGGATTTTCTGTGGTTATTTTAATTTCACTTTACTTTCTTTTGTCGTTCTATTTTGCTTATTTATTTACAGAGGGCAAATATTTAATATCTGGGTCAGCCAAACTGTGTAGGTGTGCTCCCCTTTGATTGTAGCTGGATACTAGAGATATTTTTCCAGCAAGGTTTTGTGCCCTCTATTATGTAGAGCCACAGGAGCTGCACAGGGATTTTTCAATGTGTTTCTGCATCCTAAGCAACTGGTTATCAGTGACATAGGAACTCCATGTTAAAAGGAGTATTGAATGGTTCACATGTCAAGTTGTTGGACTACTTGGTTGAACAGAAGGAACATAAGCTTGGTCAAAACAAATTAAAAAGCTAGATAAAATATGCTGCAAATGGAAGAGAGTTGTTTTAAATAACTTAGTCCTTTTGGAAACATTCAGAGCAAAAGCTGTCTGAAGTCCTGCCTCCTTATTCCCTTGCTCTTCTGAGCATTTTGCTCTGTACTGGCTGCATTCCCTTAGCAGCAGCCCCTGTGGATTAGAGGACTACCTGCCAGCACAGCAGAACCTCAAGCTGGCCAGGATGGCAGCTGGGCCACTCAGTCCATTTTTTCTGGTTTTGTTTACATTTTCTTTTGGTTTTTTTCAATGCATATTACAATGTTTTCTCTTATGGTGATCTCTTTGTTTCTGTGCTTCCTATCTGTGTAGAAAAAGTATCATAGATTTGTGGGGTTTTTTCCTTTCCATCACCTCTGGCATTCAAAAGCATGTGCTCTTCTATAGGAGTACCACTGCTATTGTGAGTAGCAGGAGGCTGGCTTGTAATTGAATGGGCCAAAAGGGACTGCGATTTTCCCCCCTGTCTTTGGAGCATGTGTGTATGATGGTGAACTATGTCCTGGGGTGTATAACAGCATCACCAGCCAGGCAAGGGAGGGGATTGTCCTGCTCTTCTCTCACTGGTGCAGTCTCAGCTTGACTGCTGTGTTGGTTGTCACAGTGTAAGAGGGATATAAAGCTATTAGAGAGAGTCCAAAGAAGGGCCATGAAGATGGTGAGGTGTCTAAAGGGGAAGCCATGTGAGGACAAGCTGAGGTCACTTGGTTTGTTCTTGGAGGAGACTGAGGTCTGCAGCTTCTTCATGTGGGGAAGCAGAGGAACAGGTGCTGAACATTTGCTCTGGTGACCAGCAATAGGACCTGAGGGAATGGCATCAAGCTGCACCAGGGGTGTTTAGATGGGATATTAGGAGAAGGTTCCTCACCCAGGGTGGTTGAGCATTGGAACAGGCTTCCCAGAGAAGTGATCACACCACCAAGCCTGACAGAGTTCCAGAAGTGTTTGGACAATGCTCTCAGACACATGGTGTGATTGTTGGGGCTGTCCTGTGCAGGGCCAGGAGTTGGACTTTGATGATCCTTTGTTGGTCCTGGGTCTCTTCCAGCTCAGGGTATTCTACAGTTATATGACTTATGTAAGGTAACATGTGCAAGCACAGAGCAAGGAAATATTTGAGACTTCTGCAGTGTGCTTTGCAGAACACAATTAGATACTTCAGCATAGCCCATGCTAAGAAGTTTCTAAGGAAAGATTTTCTATCTAAGAGTATTTTTTAGGAGGCTTGGTATGGAAATGCAGAGATGAATATGCAGCAGTTTTTGTTGGCAAGGAGCCTGCTTGGCTCTGGCTGACACATGGCTTGGTAGGCACTTGTAGCTTCTCCCTTTTTAAACTGCTTAGTTGCATTAGATAGGACCATGAGGGAGATAAGTACTCTGCTTGCCTTGAGTGATGTTGAAATTAATTGGATTTATTAGATCAAGGGAGGATATAAGCCACAGGTAGAAAATGTATTCCTATTCTACTGTATCTAACAAGCTTTTGTTTTTCAAATTTATTACCCTGTGAGATGTTATGCTTTACTAGTCTGGAGTAATTTTAGTGAAACTGAATGCTCATTCACTGGCTTCTGCGTCCCAGTCAAACCTGGGGCTTTGAAAGTGCTTTCTGTTCCACAGAACTTCTGTTCTCTTTAATATTTTTTACTATTGCCTACTGTTGCTTTTCCATGCTCTTGCCATAAAGTGGTATGTTAAAACAGGATGCCTTTGTGCTCAGGCACCACCGATGTGGGGGGTGGGAGAAGCTGGAGAGAGGGATTGAGTCGCTGTTGCTTACAGGCCCCTGGGGAACCAGGCAAGATGGTGCCCGTTCATGGGGCTCTAGTGGTAAAGTGTGCCTTCCCCAGGGCTGCCCTGCTCTTTAGTTTTGGCTGTGTGAGGGCCCTAGCTGCAGAGAGTGCCTGGCTCTCAGTGCTCCTGGATATTTTGGGTAGTTGCAGTGTCTCTGCCATCTCATCTGCCCCTTCCAGACAGCAGTGAGGGCAGGGAGGTCCCATGCTGGGGGGCTGCTGACAATGCCCTGCTTGTCCCATCGCAGGTGTTGCTGAGCGCAGACTGACCCTGTGCTGAGCAGCACTGCTGGTGGCTGTCTTTTGTCTTGTGCCAAAAGGTGGCTTTTGACACTGAGTGGTCTCATTGGTGACTCTAGGTAAGTGCAGAGTGATTGCCTTGGCTGTCATCTCCTGCTGCCTGGCCATTTGTCTGCTCCTGGGCATGGGAAGGGAACTGGTTATGGAGGGCTCCTGCTGTGCTGTGTTCAGCGATTGCTTTCCTCTAGGCACTTCTGGGCTCTCTCATGACTAAACCCTCAGTGCTCTTGCCAGAATGCTGTAGTTCTCAAAGTCCTGTGCCGTTTCACTTGGGAATTGTGGATGTGTAATGAAACTCACAGGAGATGGGAACAGGATTTCCTCTTTCCTTAATAAAAATAGCCTTTGTCTAGGGAGGAATCACAATTCCCAAAAACTGAACTCAATGCAAAAATGGACTTGCTGGGGAGCGCTCGCTCCAGACTTGCTCATGAGCTTCCCGAAGGTAGGAGTATGGTACCATCTCTGACAACCAAAATGCTTGGAAGAGAGTGGCCAGATGAGCAATGTGGGAGAGGAATATTCCATAAAAATCATTTGACATTGCCAGTGGATTAATTTCTCTGAGGTTTTGGAAATTAGTTTTGGATATTTGGAGCTAAAGGCTAACTGAGTAGTGTCTGTGGCTGGCATTCCCTCTTCAAAAATCAAGACTAACGAAGGGAAGAAAGTGAATACCTGAGAATACATACAATTCTGATGTTAAAATGGACATACCTTGTATTTTGGGAGAGAGGTAATTTTTTTCCTGCTTTGCAGTTCCCCCTCAAAAGAAATAAATAACAATCATTTTGAGTTCTGATTATTTACAAAACACAGCAATTATGTTCTTCTTCCTGATACTTTATTATCCCAAAATGTAAGTAGGAGGACTTGATGGGAAAACCCATAACCAGGCAGTGTGGGTGAGGGAGCTGGTGCTTCTTGTGCTGGCCCTGTAGTATTTACAGCGAGCCCAATTTGCTGTTGGACCAGCCTGGCCATAGTCTGTTCTGGAGGTGTAGGGTGGGTGTGGGCTGCAGCACATTGTCTGACCCTTTTCAAATTAAATTGGTGTGGTTTAATAATGAACATGCTTCCTCCTGTGTTAACAGTATGGTACCCCTGCAGCAGGTACTGCTACTCACAATGTATGTGGTCCCTGAGTCCTTATGTAACAGAGGGAGAACAAACTTGCCCATTTCCTCTTCAGTGGTTGCATTTTGACAGATAAAATAATGTAACAGCAGAAATCCCATTGTGACAAGTTTTGCCTGGTGGGTGATGAATACCAGACTGGTTTTGTTACTAAATTACTTTTAAAAGGACAACTTAAATGAATGATTTGTTTGTTGCTACATTAGAGAACTCCATCTCAAGTTTAATAATTAAAGGCTTAGCTCTATTTGAGTCCATAAGATGTTTGCTTACTGCTTTTTCCTTCTTGAAAAAAGGTTGTAGTACTTCTGCTAGTTTGGACTATGGGGAATGAAAAATATTCCAAATACGAACTGCAGTCCTCTTACTTACTGGTTACCATAGAAATCTAAATAAAGAATGCTCTGCAAATAGTATAAATATACACTTTGACAGCTCTTACTTTCTTAAAAAGACATGCCATTGTTCAGATTTCTGTAGTGACTGATCAGTAAGGGCCACTGCACACATTCTGAATGTGATTGCTGTGTAAGTGCTGTATTCACACTATTTGAAAAGTATTCCCAGCATCATAAAACTTTTCTGTTACTGATTTTTGATATCAGTTTGTTGTTGAGACTGGCTGTGGTAAATGAGACTAGAAAATGCTGCTCTGCATTTGTAGTGAGAGCTGCAAAATGCTCAAGATTTTATGAATTATGAATGAGTCACCTACAGAACTGTTCCTATTATTCCAGCAAGAAATGTGACCCAGTGACATGCAGAGCAGCCACCTTAAAGCTCCAGATAGAAAGTCAGGAAGCAACAAGATGTCTTGTTGTCTCTCCTGTTCTGCTTCCTCATTCAACTTGTTGGATAGCCTGAGCATGGGGAATGGAGGGGAGATGGCTTTTTGGGTGCCTTTGTCCTCTACAGCTGGCATGGTCTGACTCACAGCAAGTCAGTTTGTGGCATTATGTCTTTTTAGGAGCTGAGATTTGTTGCAGAGTAAAACTGCTTCAGGTGTCCTCCACTATCCTTAGGAACATGTATTATGCATTTTGCATCTGGTGGGACCTGATGGTATTTTCAGGACTTTTCATTGTTTTCAAAGTAATAAAACATTATGATTTTTGAAGTCACTCTGGTTGATCAGTTTTCTTCTGTGTTACTCATCTTACATAATGTAAATCACTTTCATAGTCCATTGCTGGTTTTTTTTTCATTTACTTTTTTTTTCCCTGGGGCTGCTTAGCTGGTAGTAGTAGCCTCCTTGCAGAAAGATGTAAGAATTTTAAATGAGTTTCCATCTGGTGTTGGTTTTGGCTTGGAACAGGAATAAAAATGCTATGCATTTTTACAAAGTAGAGGATTTTTTTTTTTCCTCATAAGTAAAAGACAGACTTGAAAAAGGAAAATGGAAATGTACAGATTTCCAGAGCCAGGTCACCAAGTTATGGCCTCATATCAGTATGCAGCCAAGTGAAACCAAACTCTGCACTATGTGATGCATGTGCCAATTGGGGGGTTTGTGGGCAAATCAGAGCTGGTAGGGCTCCCCAGCAGCTCCCTCAGCAATGCAGCTGTACAGCTGAGATGCTATGCTCTTGCAAGTCATTAAGTTAGATCTCCTGCTCTTCTGTAATTAACCCAAATACAGTTCCCATGCCTACATTCAATTCTGGACTAGATCATTCTGTGCACTTCTTTGGGTGCTGGCAGTCCAATAGGTACTTAAAATCCTGGTGCAGGCTTGGAGAAAACTAGGCAGCAGTTCTGGATGGGAAGTTAGTGTTGATTTCTTGAATTTTTGGATTTTTTCCCCCTTTCTCACCACTCCTGCTTCTCACCTGGCCCCAGCAGCTGTGGCTGGAGGAGGTGGTTGGCAGTTCTGTCTGGGTGTGTGCTGAGGCTTTTGCAGAACCTGGTTTTGTGGCATTTGTCCAGAACACATGGATAGTGTTGTAATGAATGGATGAGGCTTCCTGAGAGCAGGGTTTGGAGGTCTGCTCTTGTTCCTCGGTGACTGCCATTATTTGGTGCTGTTGGTGCCTGTCTGTGGCTGTCCTTCAGCTCTGTGCTCTGCATGCTGCAGAAATGATCATGGAAGGTGCTTTGCCTTTGTGCCACTCCAATCTGAGCAATGTGCCTGGCTTGGGGTGCCTCCATAGGGAATTGACATCGCTTGCTATGGAGGGACTGGTGCCTGAATGTACCTCTGAAACTGAGGAGGAGCAATGCAGGCATAAGTTATCATGGCTGAGACCATTTCCTTTTGAGGTCAAAAGTATCTGGGGGATGTATTTATTATTTAAAAGGCTTTTTTTTATGTTTTAAGTCTTCTTTTTTGATGTCCTGCCAAAAAAGAAATAGTTATTTCAGTAGTAATTTTACTAAACTTTTGTGATAAGAAGCTGACCTGAACTCAAAGGGAATTTTTTTGATGGATCTGCAATTTTGCTCTTTTTGTGTGTGTCTGTGTGCGTCCCACTTTCTAAAAGCCATATTCAGCAATTCTAGTGACTCTTGGCTGTGTTTTTAGATGCTTGCAAAAACAGTAAATGGTGGAATTTTAGCTAAGCAATTCTTTCCTTAGATTTGTGCTAATATGTCATTGCATTTCCTTTCCTGTACTAACTCATCAAAACTGGAGTTCTCACTAATATGATAAAGAAATGTTGAATTTACATACAACACTAGAGTTGTGTTGTACCTAAGTTACCCAAGTAATTATAATTTAGTGCACAAATACAATATGTAGCTTGAAATACACTTAATTGCATTGGAAACTATTTCAACTGCAAACCAATAGTATGTTTTTCTACTTCTGGTTTATATATGGTATTTGACAACTTGTAGCTATTATCTCTGCTGTGTTCCCCTTTTTCAAAGGAAAAGAGATTCATAGAACAGCACAGAATTGCTGGACTGAAGGTTGGAAAATAAGGGAAAATTTTAAGTCGCCAGCTTCTGGCAATGGAAGTTAAGTGTGATACTGGGCAGTGCTCACAAGCCATGTCCAGGTACACAGGATGTGCCTTAGCAGGGTGTTGAATGGGGAGGTGGAGTTATGCAGCTTTCAGAGAAACAATGCTGCTTTGTTCTGTATTCGTTTATTTTTTAATTGCCACAACTTGGAGTGTAAAGTGAAATCACCCAGCTTTGCAGCCTTGCAGCTGTATGTAATCCATTCAGTTTGGAGCACTTCTGGAAAAGAGCTTCAGCTGTTTGTGTACACTGGGAGAAGAGTTCTTATAAACAGAAGAGCATCCTTTTTGGCCACATGGATCTGAGTAAAATGAAAATTAAAATGAAGTGAAAATTAATATTACAGCTGAGCCAGTGAGTTACTGCTGGAAGAGGGAATCCTTATTCTTTAAGTTTGTTTTGTAGGATTTTTTCCCCCACATGTTGTGTGATGTGGCCCTGCCCTCTTGTTTCAGCCAGTGCCATGGCTTGATTTTATATAACACCAAGTGTGAGTTAAATACAGTGCCTGGATTCATCCTGCTCCCTGTGGAGGCTGCTTGAAAGGATGCCAGGGCAGGCTCAGGAAGATCAGGAGGTGTGAGAGAAGAAGTTGTGCTGAGCTTCCTGTGGTCTGGGAGGCTCAGGGTGGGCTGAGTCCACCAATGAGTGCTTCTACTGGAAATCTAAACTAAAACATTTGTAATGAAAGGGGAGAAGGAGCTGTTTGGTGCAGAAGAGCAAAACTTGTGCAGTTCTGTTGTTTCACAGGGCACAGTGATGTTGGATTTTTGGGTGCCTTGGGTCTTATTTTTTCAGAAGCATCAAGAGTTTATTGCAATAGGGAAGAGATCTATCTTGCTAGCTGGAATTACCCAAATTGAAGACAGACATGAAATGCAGTAGTAGATATTCATCTCCATTCAGCTTCCTAGAAGGTAAAAATGCAGCTTTCTACTCTTGAATCCTTTATATCTTGCTGTGCATATCACCATTGCTGATGTTTGTGACTGTGCCTCAGTCAGATATTGCTTGTTTTATGCCTGTGTTGTGGGTGTGAATTCCCAGAGGTGTTAGTCCTCTGGGTTTCCTTTCAGGGTGGTGAGGAAGCAGCTGATCCCTGCAGAATGCTCTCTAGAGACAGTGCTGTGAGAAATTGCTTCTTGCCTCTAACAGAACCTCCAGCAGCAAAGTGGTTACTGAGCCTGTTTTACTCACCCTGCTTGTGTTCCTCTGACAAAGTACATCTATACTCATTATCCTGTTGTGATTACATGGTGCAATTTCCTTGTTCATTATGTGCCACTATCAGTTTAAGGACCTTTGACACTAGTTTGGCCTTGAGTTTTGCAGACATCAGACATCTGTCAGAAAAGAAAATGCTGCAAAGCATGAATGGACCTTGAGGAATAAATGCTTCTAATACTTCCCCAACATAAGCATCAGCAGTATAGAGCTCCTGTGCTGTGGAGGACTGCTGCAGGGGGTGTGGGGGTTAAATCAGTCACACACTGACAGATGTCTGATAGCTGGGCCTGGCAGTGGGATAGTGAGAAAACAAGATGTGCATGAGCTCGGGGCTTTTGCTTTCTCCATGGAAGATTTATCCTTTCACAGAACTTTGTATCAGTGTTAGATGCTTCTGAAAAGCCTGTGCAAGTAGATAGTTGTGTAACTATCAACAAGCCTGTTGATTGTTATTTAGTAATTGTAGGTGTTGTCTTGTAAGGACTGGGTTATTCCTGTAGGACACCAAGCAACTTCTCCTGCAGCTGCTAAGGGGAAGGAGTGATTCATGGCACGTTAACAATTGATCAGTCTAGAGCTGCTTTTTCTGTTTCTTCATCCAAACCAAGGAGTTGACTTAGTTTGCTGCATGTTTGCTCTCAACTCAACCAGTGTAGTAAAATGAGTGAAGATTAAACCTGCCCTGTTTTGAGGCATCTTGCTGAGGGAAGCTGCTCCTTTGGATTGCTGTGTTGAGCATGAGTGAGCTGGTGCAGCAGTTATGTGAAAGATATTTCTGACCCTTACATGGTCCAGTCACTGACTGAAATATTCATTACCTTGTATTTTATAAATTGTTCAGCCTCAGATTCATTGTTGTTCACAGCTGCATTCCCCCAAACAGAGCAACTAAAAGGATTGCTTTAGAAGAAATGCAGTGAGGTTTGGGTTTTCTGTGAGTTAAGATTTATCCTAATATTAACTTTGGGCTTCACTCAAATGGAGGTATTTATTACTTGCTTATTCTTATCCCTTGGAATGTTGAAGTTATACAATGGATTTGGTTTTTTATTAGCTAGGGTAAATTGCTGCTTTGTTTATCGTGTAAAACAAGCAATCTTTATATAGGTGCTATTTGTTTGTTTTGTTTTACAGGGCCTGAAATGAAGGAAACCATAAGGGCACAAAATAAGAGTGTAGCTAAGATTACTGCTATAAGAGCGTGTACCTGCATATTATCTTTTGTCAGTGCCTCTGGATGTGTTTTGCAGACTTTCAGCAAGCCTCTACTGTCTTGGAAATTAGAAGTTAAGAATATTAAAAGATGCTAAATCGCAGCAGTAGGTGACAGTAGGTTCTTCGCTCAATTTGCCTGCCTTGTGTGGGAAGGTTTGGCTGAATTCCTGGAGATCTGTCTTATCTTGCAGGGGCTGTGGCATAAGAATAGTTAATCTTGAGTCTTCTCTGACTGTTGAGATAGTTTCATTTGTGAGTAATAGGTCACTTTGGTTTTCTATGTGTCTTTTCATGTCTCCTTTACTGGTTTGTCACTTCTTTGGATCTTGTTATGGTTCTCTGGTTTGGAAGTCATGGAGAGAACTCCTCCAGCTCTCTGTTTAGTGCACAGGTTATACCTCAACTGAGGGTCTCCAAGCATCAAAACAAATTATTAATACACTTGTAGAGGGTGTTACAGATTCTCTCTTCCAATTTGTTTTAAGACACCTGTCAAGAAGCCACAGGCACTACATGGCGTGGTTGTGATTTTGAGTAAGTTGTAAACCACCCTACTATGAGCTTAAGCAATTTGTACAAGGCCCCTCTCCCTGTAAGTAGTAAAATAAAATCCTAGATCTCTGTGTTTAGCACCAGCTATGATTTTTCAATGGCTTATTTTAAAGAAATCTTGTCAATGATGCTGGTTCAACTGATAGGTAAAAAAATAAATACAGATGCTCATATTACAGAAGTTGTATCCTAATTAGTACAACTGTATTGGTTGCAAATGTTTGCTTTTACTGTACTTGAGTGTGGGTGATTATTCAGCCTAAGGAGTCTGAGGTTTGTTGTAATTTCTGATGTTCTTTCTTGTTGTGCAAATAAAGGCAACTATGTTGTGCAAATAAAGGCAACTATACTCCTTGCTAAAAGCACATCTCTGAACAGGAAACAGAGGGTTGAGAAGCAGGTTTTAAGCGCAAAAGAAGGATCTGATCTTTTCACTATCAGGTGAAATAAAATCACTTGTTCAAAACCTTTAAAGTATCTGTCTTTTCCCCAACTGTAATAACTGTTCTTGTGTTTCATTTCCTCCAGTAATCACCACTGCTTTTTTCTTTTTACATAAAACTTGATTACCGCCCTTACTGTGGATAGGGCCCTGCTGTATCTACGTACTGGTGGATAAGCTGCTCTCCATCATGGGGAATGTCTGCAGTGAAACGATGTGTGTGTGTGAGATTTCTTTGGATACAGTTTCTAGATGTTATTTACTCAGTAACATTTAGAACAAGCTTTAGAACAGCAACATTTAGAACAAGAACTGGAGTAATAGACAAATTGGAAGAGAAGTGTTTTTTAAACAGTTATTTTTTAAAGGAAGTTAATTTGTTCTAAACATGCAAAGGCAGTACAGTGTTTTAAATGTTTGTTATTTTGTATCTTTGTCAAGCAAAGATAACCTTTGGCTAAGTTGGCTTAAATCATTCCGTTGGTCTTTTGTGCATCAGAAAATTGATGTTAATTACAAAGCAATTGTTGTACTTTTAGAATGAAAAATGCTAAGCAGAATTTTCAGTCACTATGTAAAACCAGTCCTTCCTCTCAGCTGGAGAAAATGCAGCATATGTTTGGAAAGAGCAGACTCCTATGCTATGTATTTGTATTTACAGACAGATGCCCTTTGTTTAAGAATGAAGTTTTAAAATACTTGGCTAGACTATCTGCAGTGTAAGTACAGCTTGGCTTCTCACTTGTTGGATGGCACTGGGGTTCAGAAAGGGCAGGAGAAGGCAGATGTGGTTACTGGCCACAGCCTGGGCTGCTGGGGGGCTGGCAGCACCTTGGGCCTCTGGGTGCCTGTGCTGGCTACACATGGCAAGGTTTTGGTAGTGCAGGGCTACAAGGTGGCGTCTGTGGAAGCTGCCAGGAGCTCCCACCGTGCCTGACCGAGCCAGTGCCAGCCAGCTCCAGGAGGGACCCACCCCAGACCAAGGCTGAGGCCATCAGTGGTGGTGTTACCTTTGGGATAGCAGATAGGGGTGTAAAAACCGCTGTGCAACACCAGTAGCAAGCAGAAGATGGGATTGAGAATATGTTACCGTTGATATGGTAAGCACATGTTACCAGTAGGGAGAGTATGTGTAACAGCTCTGCAGACACCCAGGTCTGTGCAGAAGGGAGGGGAGGAGGTGTTCCAGGTGCTGGAGCAGAGATTCCTCTGCAGCCCTTGAGGCAGCTGTGCCCCTGCAGCCCATGGAGGCCATGGTGGAGCAGAGATCCGCCTGCAGCCAGGGAATCCCCCATGCTGGAGTGTGTAGATGGCGGAAGGAGTCTGACCTCATGGGAGGCCCATGTTGGAGCAAGCTCCTGGCAGGAGCTGTGGTCTGTGGAGAGAGGAGCCCACTCTGGAGCAGGTTTGCTGACAGGACTTGTGACCTGGTGCAGGAGCCATGCTGGAGCAGCCTGTGCCTGAAGGACTGTGCCCTGGGGACCCATGCAGTCCATGAGGACCTGCAGCCTTTGGAAGGACTCAGGCTGAAGTTTATGGGATGCTGTCTCCTGTGGGTGGGACCCTGTGTTGGGGAAGAATGTGAGGAGTCCTCCGAGAAAGAAGGAGCAGCAGAGACAACGTGTGGTGACCTGACTTCAGCCCACATTCCCAGTCCCTTGGCACTACTGTGGGAAGCAGGTAGAGAAAATGAGAGTAAAGTTAAACCTGGGTAGAAGGGAGGGACTGGGGAAGGTGTTTGATTAATTGATTTTATTTTCTCAATTTGATTTATTTCCCTGTTCTGATTTGATTGGCAATAAATTAAATTAGTTTTCCCAAGTGGAGGTTGTTTTGCCCATGATGGTTAATTGGTGAGGGATCTCTCCCTGTCCATATCTTGATCCTGAAGCTTTCTCTCCCCTGTGCTGTTAAGGAGGTCAGTGATAAAACAGCTTTGGTGTGCACCTGGCATCCAGTCAATGTCAGTCCCCCCATAGAGACCTGGCTTTAGAACAATATATCCTAATTTGAGGGAAAAGAGGATTGTAGTTTTCTTTAAAACTTATACCTTCAGAAGTCTTTTTGATCATTTTAATGTCAGCATTCATCTGTCTCAGAATCAGTGAAAAGAGGAGATGGTTTGGGGTAATGTTTTATTATCTGATAGCATCTCCATTTTTGAGAAGCATAAGTAATTATAAATAAGACATCAGAACATATGCTGAAACTAGACCAATGGCAGAATTCAAATTATTTAAAAGTGTTCTTTACTAAGGGGGGAAATGGACATGACCCTGGCAAGGAAATGCTGTCTCTGGTCTGGGAGGGTCACTGTCTGCTGCACCTGAGGAGAGTAAACATGCCAGACGGCTTGGGTAACATTTATTTCCTCCCTAGGGGCCTGTTTTGTTTAAGCCATCATAATAGAAACCTTTATTTAGCTTATAGAAAGCACACTTTCCTTCCTGGTTGTCAGGATTCACAGAATTGGCACAGTTACCACTGCACTGTAGTCAGATACCCTGGTCTGCCATAACTTGGCTACTCCATTCTCTTAGGTTTGGTGGCTGTGCTTTTGCTGACTGTACCTGCCACATCAGAATTGTGTTAAATTTAAGCATAATTCCTCACATGCCTGTGAGATGGCCAACAAAGAAGGATGTAGTAATGTAATGGTCTGCTGCCAGTCAACAACCCCTGCAGTGTGAGTTTTGCATATTGGTATCCCTGATTAGGACTTTATCTTCTGGAGTAGTGTTTCATTGAGTGTGGTGAGCTCTTAAAAGTATCCTCTGCTGCTTAAGTACAGCAATGTTGCAAAAAGATGAGCAGCAAAACCTGTGTTATAGGAATACTTGCTGAATAGCAATAACTGTTTTTTTTAATCCTCTTTGTTCAGGTTTAAATGTACAGCAGCATGCTTGTGGTATAGTAATTATGGATTTTTTATTTTTTTTTTTGGTAAGTAGAAATAAGTTTGACTTTTTTATTTCTTTTAGCAGACTGTCTTTAAGATAGTTCACAAGCTGCTTGTTGAAAGTACAGACAGAAACAGGATAAGTTGGAAAGATGATAGGTAATAAATATGCCAGGAGATCAGATGGGAGGTGGTGACTGGCATGGACACAATTTTAAGGCATCCTCTCAAGTCAGGTTTTTAAACAGATATCTGTCTTGGCATAATATATGGAAAATTATTTTAAGAAATTATTCATTTGTACATTGATTTGTCTAAAGACTTTATGAATTCCTGACTGAATGGATATGTAATGGAAAAGGAATGCAAAAGACCCACTAATCTTAATTATGAATACAGGGTACAGAATCTTAGCTCCACTGATTTCATTTGGAACAGTTTTTATCTGCTAATTACAGCTATGAACAAAGTTTTCCTCTCAGTTACATCAAAACATTCTCGATTGATTTAAGGTTATGCCTAAATTATTGTGGCTGAAAGTACCTTTGTGACAGAACAGTCTGGTTTCTGTTACATTTTCTTAACTCCAGCTGCCTTTGAACTATAATATTGATGCTTTCTCAAGCTTTGTCTTTGTTTCTACTCTAATACTATTGCAGCTGTTGCATAAACTGTTCAATTTGCAGGAGCACTGTCATCTCTGTCAGGTAAATGCTTCTGTGACCAGGTATCCCGTGTATGGGGACTTGGGTGATGTTTCTCCAAGTGAAACCTGGTGGCTGCTTGCTGTGCTCTGTCTCCTTGTCTGCTGAAGCTCCCAGTACTCCTGGGTGTTGCCCAGCCTGGCTGATGTTTCTGACATAAGTTATTTCTTTTAAAATGCTTGA
Organism: Ammospiza caudacuta; assembly: GCF_027887145.1. Lineage (NCBI taxonomy): Eukaryota > Metazoa > Chordata > Aves > Passeriformes > Passerellidae > Ammospiza > Ammospiza caudacuta. The sequence continues at coordinate 54,628,081 of NC_080596.1, forward strand.
TCCTGTGGGCAGAAAATGCCAGAAACTTCTAGATCCTTGCAGGGGGCTTTTGTGTGACCCATGCTGGGATCACCTTCCCTTTCTTTCCCAGGTCACAAGGAGCAGGTCTGCCCCTGGGCCAGCTATTCATCCTCCTTCAGACAATGAGGATGATCTATTTGGCTGTGCTGAAATTAGATCAGGATGTGTGGATTTCTGTAAGCTTCTGACATTACCTCAATTAAATTTCTTTTTAATTTTTTAAAAAATTCTTCTATTTTTAAACAGTACTGAAAAACTGGAGTGAGCAGGGAAGAGTTAAGCACACTGGTTACATGTGACATTCAAGCCATTAGTGCTGGCAGTGCTCCTGGCCTGTCACACGTGCCAGATGTGACATCTTTCAACAAAATTTAAAGGCATGGTGAAAGATTATGGGCATGGTTTCACACCACTTTGGACTGCTCCAAAATGAATGTTTTAAAAGCTGTTAACAGCAACTGTTTAAGGGTGTCAGTCCATCTTCTTCAAGCTATTACAACATGCCATCTCCTCATCCCTGGCATTTTTCTGGCCCCCTGTCCAATCTGATTCATTTGAGGACCCAGCTGAAAAGTAATCCCTCAAAGATGCATCTTGGTGACCATGTCTCTGGGATGAGGAGGTGGAGGCAGTCTAAAGGCCAGGTGCTGCAGTTGGCTTAAATCAGTGGAGATGTGAAACTGTACAGTTACCATCACTCTGCTGGCTGTGGAACAGCAGCTCTGACTTCTACTTTCTGCAGCTGAATGTAAACAAAAAGATTGCTTGTGAGCACTACCTGTTCATACTTGGAGTTTAACTTGTTTAGTCCAGGACTCTGTTCTTATTTAAGTTCTGCCTGTGTGAAATTAAAGACTCTTCCAGCTCTTGTTTATGCATATTTCAAATTTATACTGAGCTTAATTTTAATATTAAAATTTCACTCTTGCTTTTAACTATGGGAATAAGTTAATTTTAAATTGAGTTAGCTGGTTTTGCAGGCAGGTAGAGTATGTGCCTGTCCATTCACATACATACTTATACAGATGTATATATACATATGCACACTCTTATCTCTGACAGGAAGTTTTGAAGCTGCTAGTTCTGCCTTCCTAGTTCAGTAGCTCTGAGAATAAGCAGCTTCCCAGGTGGGTAAACTGGAGTTACAAAATGAGAGTCATTGTTCTTCCCATTTGTGACTTCAGCAGAGATTGTAGATGAATATTTCACATATTCCTTTCCTGGAATATTCCACCTATTCCACATATTCCACCTCTTGCACCATTTAGGTTTTGAAGGGTCTGATGGAGAATTTTAATGTTTTTGACTTTCAGGTGGTCCCATTTCAGCTGTGTTCAGCCATGATGTGTGACTGGTCAAGGTTTGGTTTCCTAGAGCTGTAATTCTGTACTTGAACAGTAACAAGTTCCATTTGGAAGTGAGGAAAATTACTTTTGAACAGAAAGAATTTGGAATTTTATTTTTCAGTTGTGACACAGACCTCAATCTGGGTTCGGTCACTGAATTTCCTTTGATTTACTAGGGGCCTCCTCACGACCTTTATCAGCATTTCAGTTCAGTTTGTTCCTTCATATGCTGTGCTTCTTGTTGTAGAGCACCTTTTTTTTGATTTCATAATACTTCACATCTTTTGTCAGAGTTTAGCCAGAGAGGGTCTATACACAGACAGCCCCAGACCTGTCCTGTCCAAGCCAGCTTCTAGTCTTTGTCAGTGCTCGTTTTGGAAGTATCCAGTCCTGCTGTCTCTCTTCAAGAGGTTACATTTTTTTGCTGTACTGATTACCTTAACTGTTTTGAGTAAATTTGACCACCTGTGGCCACTGCTGACCCTACATTCCTGCAGTACCTCCAAGCAAAATGCTAAACATTGCTGCCATTCCTGAAATGCTAGGACAAAGCACTGCAGTGCACATCCAGGGCAGTCTTTGGGGGGAAAAAGCCCTGCTTCTTTTCTGCCTCAAAATCAATTTGGGCACACAGTGTTGAGAGATGAGATTCCTCTCACTGTGGTTATATTTGACTCCCCTTGGTTTCTTACTGACGTGGATGGTTCTGCATAAATTAGAAAATATTCAATGTAATTCTCTGGAATTGAGGCCTTAGGTAAAAAAAAAGAGATGACAGGAGGTTTTAATTAATAGCTGGAAATGATAGGGATCTAAGTGAGATAGAGCAAGGCAATATTATTAGTTAGGAATTATTAGGGAATTTTATTGCTTCCTTTTGGAGCATCTGGTAACAGCTGCTTAAATCAGGTGTGCTCTGAGATGGCATTCCTGTCTTTTAATGAAAGTGGTTAAGCAATGTACAGGGTGTTTTACTGAAGATTCTGCAATATTGAAGTGAAATCTTAATTTCTGTAGTTTGACTTTTTAGTATTGACATGATGCATAAATATAACCATTTAGCTGCTTAATTAAGTGTGTGAGATGTCCTGTTGGAAAATTTCCTTTCAATTCAGGAGGAAATGAATTTTAAACCTTGTTGATTTAATACAGGCATAGATGCTTCTCATGTATTTTGTAAATAAGCTCATTTTAAAAATAAACAGAAGCACAACACTTGGTAATAAAAATCTAGGTCTTAAAACCTTGGAATGGAGACTTTGGAAAGAACATAAATGAACATATTTTGGAAAAAGCAATATAGTAAAGCAGTATTACTGTTGCTCTTCTGTTAAATAAACCCCTTTTAAAGTGGTTGTCTTTTGGGAAAGCTTCCTAATCAATATTGGATTCCTAATTTTTTATTTTAGGAGTAAATGCCACATGTGAGCATGCATTTGTAGCTCTTGGAGGTGTCATCATGCATGAGCAGAAGTTGTTACTGAGAAATGCCTTTTTTTTAAAGTAGAATTACTGACTGCAGTCTTAGACCATGTGGTTGTTTGGATCGGATGATTTGTCTGCAATTGTTGGAAAAGATTTTTTTTCAAATAAATTAAGAGTATGCTTGTGTGTTTCAGGGTAGAATATGGCTCTGCTCAGAGGAATAAACTCCTGAAGCCACGAGGATGGTAAAGGAAAACTTGCTATAACTTTTGGTAAAAGTGTAGTTAATGCTGTTCTGCAGTTTGAGTCATATTGAGAAGAGTGGGAACTCATTGGTCCATGCAGGAAGCAAATGTAGGATACAAGGCCTGCTTCTCTGGCATGCGAGTGCCAAATTTCTTGTCATGTGACAGCCATTCTTTGAGATTTTTCTTTGAGTAGTGGTTCTCTGGATCTTTCTGCAGCTGATAAGTTTGTATCTTCTGTCTTCCCAATTTCTCTTCCCTGGAAAAAGTATTTTTTCCTGTTGTTTCTAGAATAATTAATTATAATTTTCTCAAGAGAAACTGGAGTATCTCTTGTGTCAGAGACCTCAAGTTGGTTTAAAATAAGAGACAGTAAAACCAGTAGAAGTAAATGTATTAGATAAGAGATTTTAGGCTCATAGGAGTTCTTAAGACAGTAGGAAAAATGTGAGCATGTTTTTTGAAGATGATTGGAAAATTAATCTCACTCTTTTCATCAGGTGATTGCATCATTAATAGGGCTCCCTGTCAGAGGTAGGGAATTGAGAAAATACTGCAGAGCACTAGAACTGTAGTGTTAAGTGCAAAAAACAACTGATAAAATATTTTTACTTCCTTAAGACATCAATCCTAGATAATGAGTCAGCTCACCAGCAATGATAATTACTAAAGGAAAATGCTAACCCAAGATTTTTTTTCTCTTAACCACCAGTTCTTCTGAGCAAGAACTAATTCCAAGTACTATCTGACCCTGTTTTGTTAAAAAAAAACAAACAAACCAAACAAAAAGCCAACCCCAAAACCCCCAAACCCCAACAGTTGTTATATTTGAGGTGATGGAGATAGAATTAAGGCAGAAACACCATTATAAGTAGCTATGAAACCTGTTCTGTTACGTATGTATGCAGTGGTCTATTCCAAACCTTTCAAAGGCTTGCATAAGGTCTGTAAAAAAAAATGCTGTAATGTTTTTTAAAATTTTGTCCCACAGCAAACCATAGTGACAGAGAGGCTTGTAAGGAAGATGAGACGATTCCTTTTTACAACTGAGTGCCTACAGGCCAAAAAGTTTGGAATATGTTGCCCTGGTGTGCAGAATCAATAGGATAGTTCTGTTAGTACATGTTGTTGAAACTACAAATTCTTCATTGCCTTTTAGCTAGCTTTGAAGCTGAGATTATGAGGTCTTGTAACAGCATCATTAAAGTTGATTATGACTGAACCTGGAGAGAGACATGAGCTTTTATTCTGTCTCTTTTTTCTTTTTAGTGCAGTCATTTTGAGCATGGGCATTAATGAATGCAGTGCGCTCTCTTGCTGCATCAGCTTTCCTATGCAGATTTTCTTGGGTACGTGAAAATAATGTCAAAGAAATGGCATGTAACAACACAGATGTGAGGCAGAGATGTGCCCTTCCAGTGGCATATTAAATCTGCAAATTAAATGAGTGCCCAGGGTCAGGCAGAAGCTGTGTGAAGGCCAGGCGTGCTGGCAGAGTGGCTGAGTAAGCAGGATATTGAAAGGCAGAGTGTGCCAGAGAAGCCAAGCTGGCACTGCCAAGTGCCTTGTGCCATGATATCTGTTATCTCTGTGCCTTGCCCTGCTGTGGTGGCTCTCAAGGGTGCTCTAAGATGGAGCAATTTGTGCTGTGCAGCATAAGCTGTGCAAAGTACTGAAGAATATCAAGAAGGGTTGTGGAGAAGTATACAGTGGTAATAATATTCAGAATAGGAATTAATAACTTATGTGACTTACTGGGAGAGTTCGTGCCTAAAGCATAGGTGATAATGCCTTTTTAAGGAGATGACTTACAAATTCAGATTTTCTTTCAGCTTTGCAGTGTGCATTTAATAACCTGTCTTCATTCAGGCACAGTTATAAGGGAAGGCTGAGTGTGGCTCTGTTTTAATTTATCTTAGTTTAGCGAATGCTTTGAGAAATTATTGTCTTAATGGTGAGGAAGTACATCTCTTGGGAAGTGTCAACAAAGGACTACCTTTTTGGGGAAACTGTTCCTGGTTTGTGGAGCTCTTGAGCTGAGCAGATGATGTAATAATTTAATGTGATCATGTGAGAGGGTGCATTGCATTTCTGTGTCCCTATTTCTTCTGTAACTACTTGTCCTGGTTTGCTGGGTTTGACTTGTTAATGCATATGCAGAACCTGAGGTGGAGAGAGAATTACTGAGGAGTGTTCTTGCACCCTGGAGGGGGAAGGATGACTTAAGTTAAAATGCTGCCTCCATGTCCCATGGGTATGTGGTGTGGTAGTGACTGGATCTCCTGCATTATTCATTGCCTCTAGCTTCTACTGTGCCGTGGGTGTTTATCACATGAATAGTTGTGCTGTGGGCTGCTGCAGAAGAGGTGTGTGTGTGACCTGAATACTCATGACCCACAGGTCTGTAAGTGACAGATAAAACCTGGTCTCAACTATAGTGTGTGTGCTAAGTCATATCACTCTGAGATGTTTTTCTCCCTAGCCAGCTTATGGAAGAGCATCTTCAGGTGATTCTAACCCTCATGGTTGGTCTCTGTCACATATATTAGCTTTCAATTCCTTCTTCAAAATATGATGCCTGCCTGAAAGTTATTCCTAAAATATATTCAAAAATTGTTCAGCTAGTTGTGCTGCACCCCCTTGTGCTAAGAATAGGATTTTTTGAGAGAAATTCCAGACTGTTTTGTTTTCAAATATTGATTCAAGTTTCTATTTCCACTTTTAAGGTTTTTAAAATTCTTTTTAACTCAGCTGCTTAAGTGTTTTCAAAGCATACTTGTTTCGCTGCAGAAGTGCTATCATCAAATTGTGTGTTGGGCTTTTGTGAGCTCTAAAATTTGGGTCAGGGCAGATGAGGAAACAGGAAATATGGCTTGATCTGGGGGGAAAACATGCTGCAGTGGTACTTGATTGAAGAGTTGCTGTTGAAGGATAAAGTACCCATGTTGATTGTGCTGTGCTTTTGGCATAACATCCTGAGCACTGTGAGCCTCAGCCCAGGTGTTTGCTCAGACAGCTCTGCACTAGCAGGAATTGTCTGCTTCTTGTTGGGAGTCATGGCTGCAGTGATACTGAAAGCTGGAGAGGACTGGACTTAGGGACAGAAAGGGGGATACAAAGGCTTTGTTGTGCTGCTGGGATGATTCTCAGCACGTTGCAAACCTGCTTCAGGCAGGGCCCTGAAGTGCTGGAGCTGTGTTCTGGATGTTTCTAAGCTGTCTCTATTCCAATGGCTTCTGCACATGGGATGCATGTGTGCTGAGACCTTACACCAGAGCAGCACATGTCTCTCGGGAGCAGCTCCTCGCCCTGGCTCTCTGGTTCACCTGAGGAAGCTGAATTAGTCACTAATGAAAATACCAATTCTCTCAGGCTGTAAGTGTAGGGTATTCCCATGAAAGTTTGTAATGGTGAGCTAATGATTTGTGTGTAACTGTAGTGGCAGAACACAATTCAAAGTGGGCTTTGAAGTGCACAATATGACAGGACCATGTGAGCTGAAGCCAGCACTGTGCACTGGGAGGTGTCAGCCAAGGCTGAAGATGAATTCTGCTTCAGTGTCACCCAGTGCTTTGCTTTCTTCTGCTTTGGTGTCTGTGCAGCATAGTTCAGCAAACAATAAGACTTGAGAAAAGCAGTAGGTCATGCAGCCAGAGAACTGAAGTAATACCCTGGTGTTTGGGAGCAGTGACTGGCAATGTGAAGGTCTGCATAAGTGTTTTGAGGACAATGGTGAGGAGGATTTGCTAAAATGGAAATACAGTTTTGGGCCAGAGTGACATAAATGTTTTAGTCCCACCCACACATGCCACCTTCTGATCAATACCTTAAAAGGAAGAACAAAAACCACATTTCAATATCTGCTTTGGATATTTTTAAATAAAAGAATCACTGAAATGAAGGGAGGACACCTGAGTATCCTTCATAAATATTGAGACTTTCCCTCCTCACAGTCTCCTCTGCAATGATCCCTGGTCAGTCTTCATTGTGGGGAGCAGGGAGCAAAGGACACTTGCCTGTGTCCCAGGAGGACCCCAGGCCTCCACCTGCCCTTTCCAGGAGGGTGTCCAGAATATGCTTTTTAATGTGGGAGGAGAATATAAGGACCCCTCCTGCCTATAGGGGAACACCAAATCTTCTCAGTTTCGTTGGACTTGTCAGGGTTCATAAATAAAACAGTGCCATGTGCATTTCAGGGTTTTATCCACTAGTTGTGAAAGAAACACTTCTTCCTGACCTTCAAAAATTTGGGAAGGTAAAACCATCTAAGTGATGCAATTTTCCTTTTGGCCCCCTAGGGCAGTAAGTGAATTAATGTGTTTGAAGCTTCTTTCTGTGGATTTGGCAAAAACTACTGCCAAAGAAGGTAGGATGCAGAGAAAGGTAGATGCAGAAAGTGTCAGGGAATTCTTGGGGTGTGACAGCAGCTTTCTCCATCCCATCTGCAATGAGTTTTTTAGCCATCATTATGTTATGTGAGTTCCCCATGGTTGTCAGGTTGTTTTGTTGAGGTTTGTTTGTTTGTTTTTATGCTTTTTCCAGACTAAGACCCCTAGAAGCCTGATAAAAAATGAAGTTCTTCTTCTGTCCTTTTGGAAACAAGCCCCAGCAGCCCAGGTTCTTGGGGTGGTTGCATGAGGCTTACTGGGAGGCTGTCTGATGGACTGAAGTTAGACACTGTTAATGTACTTTTTAGAAGGAAAGAAAAATATATTCCTAAAATAGATGGCCATGCTGTACTTATTAATTATTGATGTTACATTGGATGACTTTATTCTATTAAGAAGTTGGAAGAAGAGGTGAATTTTAATGCAGGGGTATGTAGGATCCTGGGATTGCTGTTTAAAAGACAATTTAAGGCAGAGCTCTGATAATGTCAATGTGGCATGTCTGCATGTCTGTGCATGCCCAGAGGAAGTTGCAGTATGAAAACTGTCACGAGTTTTGTTCTGATACCAGTTCATTCAGCTCTGTATGATGAATTCTGTACACATGTAATAGCCTCAATCTCACACATGAGTTCATAACTGTGCTTCCAGCCTAAAAGTGCAGGAATTGTGAAGTCTGTACTTATTTTTCCCACAGCAACTGGATTCCTACTGACTTTTGCATCCTTTCATCCTGCCCAACAAACAGGTTTGCAGTCCAGTAGCAATATATAGCCATTACTGTAATGGATGCAGGAGGGGTGCTCCAGAGTGATGGAATTCTTAGACTTTGTGTTCCCAGATTCAAATAAATGGATTTATTTTCATATAGAATGAGCTTTCAATGTGAAGAAGTAGAAGACTATCTGCTGCTTTCCCTGGACAGAAATGCCACCCCCAGCTCCAGTCTGGCTGCTCTTTTCTGCAGCCCATCTGAGAAGCAGTTGCCTATTATGCAGAGAAGAAGAGCTGATGAATATTTTTGATTTTTTTTTTTTGTGTCAGTTTTTAAGTGTAGGTGGATTTAAATCAGAGTTCCTCATTCAATGTCAACAGAAACATCTGAAGATCTTGCTGGTGCAGGTTATTTTATTATATAAGGACAAAATAAAAATAGAATGCTATTGCTGACCGACCCACTATTAATCTAGCGTGTGTGCTTTAGGAGAAAGAGTTTCTAAAGTATAGAACTGGTTTTGGTACTGAATGACTCCAGCTGAAATTTGGTGGTTGGAAACCTGCCTCTTTTGTATTAACCTGAATTTTCAAGTCCCTTACCAATAGCAAGGAGTTGGAAAGGAGAGCTGTAAAACCAGCTACCTTCTCAGCTGTTAGCAGGAAGCCACCAGGCGCAAGCTGCAGTGGGGAAGTAGGAAAAAGCTGCAGTGATTCCTAGGTTGGTAAATTCCTACTAAACCTCAGGAAAGTAGATTTGGCCCAAGTTTACATGTTACAAATCCATGGGGAGTCTATCAGAAGTCTGTCTCTGTTTTGAGATATGTACAAAAGTATGTTTTTGCTCTAGCTTCTCAGGAAGAGCAATAATTCCCAATTTTTTTCTATGCTGACTGGTGTTTTCTGTTTGGTTTTATTATTTCTAGCTGAAATTCTGTAATGTGCTCAAGATCATGTTTCACATTGGCTTCTGTGACATCACTTCTTTCTTAGGCTAGGTGAAGACAGGATTGCAGGTCTGTGTCCTATGAAAATCCAAGAACCCAGAAATCCCATTTTAAATACGTGTAGCTCCCATATTTGAGCTCACATCACCACATTTTTGCAAAAGAAGAAAATAAGGACAATTCTTAAACTTGCACCTATTATTGCCTCAACCAATCTGTTGTTTATTTCAGTAATGGTAATGTTATTTTACTGTTTTGTCATCTGTGGGCGTTAGACATTTGCTCATTACTTCTTTACTAAGGGTATCAGTGCCTGCATGTTATTGCCTTTCAATTTGCTGCTTTTAATAAAGCCCTAAATGAGTTATTGCTTCTTGCATAGGTCTGGGAGGCTGAGCTGGCTCCACTGTTGGCTGTCTGAGCCTTTCTTGAAATATGAGGATTTTTAAACAGGATGAAAAAAGATTCCTGTCTTCATTTTCAAGTCTGCCAATTTTCAAGGCAGGCAATGTGGTAAAAATGTGGGTGGAGAAGTGGACGTTTTCAGCAGGCTTCAGAGGAAAGGAAAAATACTCAGGATGGTGGATTCTCAACTGGGAAATAGAAAATGTTGGGTGTGTGGTAGCACAGTTTCAGGAATTTATGCCATCAGTGTTAAGGTCCTGTCTGGTCAGAGGTCAAATATCTGCTGATAAAACTTTGTTTTGCAATTTTCTGTTTGCTGTTTTGTTGAAGAGGCTGGTCATTCCTACCTTTGAGACCTGTATTTTGTATTTCAGGCTTTCCTCTGATCTCAGGTCTGGAAGCTGACCGTATCTTAGTTTGTGTTAAAAAACTGTCTCCTTTCAGGAGAAAAAGACTTTGAGATTATTTTATTATCTTGGAGCTTATTGAATTGATTACTGTTTCAGTTGCAGTTACTCTAGGCATGGTTTAGGACAAGTTTGATATATAGGATGAAAACAATTAATTCTAAAAATGGCAATTCCACAACAGACAGATGCATCTTTTTGATTATGTTGGGAAGAAATTCTTTTAAATTATTTGGAAAAGCTGCCGTGTATGCTCAGCCTGTGAAGAAGTTTGGGGTCTCAGCACTTGACCCAAAAAGTTGTGTTTCTATAAACCCATGTATCTCAGCAGGAACTTGCTGGTTTCTTGGCTTTCCTGGTAGGAAGGTGTTAACATGTGTGCTTTGTTTCTCTCCCTCTTTTTTTTTCCCCTCTCTCTTGAATACTAAAATCATCTGATACAGAAGTGCACAAATGTGCTAAATTGGGTTAGAGTATCAGTTTAATGAGCATTGGTATGTTTTCTTCCTGAAGAACTTTTCTTTAAAGTAAAATTTATTATTGAAAATGCAGTGAGTATATTTTCTTGATTTTTTTTAAAAAAAAGCTTTATATTTCAAAATTACTTTTTATCTAGTGTAAAAAAGTTATATTTCCAAGTTTCAAAGGACAAATATATTTTTTAGCAAGAATGTATTTAGCTCTCTTAAATGATCTGTTTTGTTTCAGTGCTTTCTAGAATTTATTGTTCTTGGATTTCTGTTAGAACAAAGAAAAATATAAACCTCTCTTTAAAATAGAATATAATTTGGCTTGATTTAGCCTGACTTTTGCTTTAATAAAGAAAAAATATTATATAAGCTCTACTGCAGATGAGATTTGTATCTTTGGTCTTTCATATTTATTTTCTCTGCGTGGGGGAGCAAACAGAAAGTTGAACACCACCCTGAATCCTAGAACATAGTTTGACTGACAGATATCTTGCTGCTGCTGGAGGATCTTTTGATGGGAGGATAACCTCATTGTGTGAGGTTTTATATATATTTTGGTATTGTATATATATTTTGTATTGATAATACATGTATATTTTTCAGTACCAAATGCCACTGCATTAATGTAACCACTTGCCAGGGGTGAAATGACTGTGATGCAGTGTACAGACATTGCAAAAATAAATTATATACTTGATGTCTACTGAGTGCAAACATAATTGAAAACATGATTTTTTATGAACTCATTGTTTACTGAGCACTTCTTGCTGCTTTTTCATAACTTGGGCTCATGTCTATCATTTGGATTAATTTTCTTCATGATATTCGGTGTTTGTGCAGGGGAAAATGGCAGCTCTGTGTTGCAGTGTGGAGAGAGAGACAGAGAATTTAAAGTGTGCTTTGCAATGTGTCCCTTACATACCTGAGCTGCCATGGTCTGGCAGCAGGTAGTGACCCCTGCTAGGTTTGGGAGGATCCCTGCCCTGGGGTGCCTGGATCCTCTGTTCTGCTTTTACTTCTCCTGTGTAAACTGAAGGTGGCTGCTTGGGTTACTCAGTCATTTGTCAGTGCTCCTCTGATTCCCAGGCTCCTGCTGCTTCTTCTGGTATCCTGCACCTTTGCAAGCTCAGTAGTTTTCATTAATGCCTCTTGACTCTTCATAAATTAAAATACATGATTTGGTTTTGTTTTGCAGCTTGCCTGATTTCTGCAGCGACCTCAGAGGGTGCTGGTGCTCTTGAACAGGCTTTCCACAAGAAGTTGGGAAGAGTGAGTAACCTGCTCCATGTCTGGGGATCCTGTAGGGTGGGGGCACTCCTTCTGCACCTTTCATGTCTCACATCTTAAACACTGAAGTTTGAGCACAGAGACTGGAGGTATCTGTATTTCTATGCAGCACTTCCATTGTTTGTCATGATATTAATGAACAGCGGCAGTCCAGTTCTTCTAGTACTCCAGCCACAGTTCTTGGTGTATCCATTTTTGCAGAGTAGCTGTACTATAACTTGCTCTGCCACCTCATGTGGGAAAAAGCTGTACTCAGCAGAGGTGTTTCACAGCAGTGCTGCTCCTCTGTGGTGTCAGTAATGCTATCTGTTGTTGCAGACACCTGTGCTGAATATCAGTGTTCTGTGCAGCCTCCTGTGATGTACCCACATGGTTCTCTGTGGGTCTGGGAGAGGGAGGGAGGCCCACAGCCACAGAGCCCTGTGACTCCAGCTGAGGCTGTGTGTGGAGAGATTATCTGCTGTCATGCTCCCCAGCAGCATCTGATGCCATGGCTTTCCCTTCCTTCTCACATGAATTTGCCAGGCTGGGGATGTATTTCCCAGTACCTGGCAAGCCAGCAGGGCTTCTCATCTTCTCACATAAGGTATATGAGAAGTCTGGAACTATCTGCCCATAAAGCAAGTGGTGTTAGCTGGATGACCTGGGCTAAGCATGTCTCTTGGTCTGTGCTGTACAAGTAGTTGTGCTGGCAGAGCCCTGTGGAGAGACTGCTCTCTTTGCTGATAGAGGCAGGAAGTTTTTTCCATCACTATTGCCTTTCCAAGTTTCTGAAATGCAGCAGCACTCTTTTGGGCTTTTGCTGATGTGATCCTTACCAGAGTTTTACTTGGTACAGTCCTCATGGATGGTGGTGACCTGTGGAGTAGTGGTGAAATGCTACAATGGAAAACCTAGCTGTGCTTGGTAAGCTTCTCACACAAAGCAAGAGCACAGTGGCATCTGTAACTGCAGAAGAAATAAGTACCTTCCCATTCAGAAATACTGTTAATAACTGTTAATACCAAACAGTCAGCTTTGAAAAATACTTTTCATGGATCTTGTTGTAAATGAGGTTCAGACTATATGTCTGAAATATTGCCCTCTTGGTTCAGGCTTTATGGGGAGATCTGTGTTTACCAGTGGTGACTGCTTTGATTGTGTAATGCTTTTGCACTCCCACAGCTCCTTAGCTTGCCAGGCTTCCTTGTGGCACACAGCCCAACCTGCTGCAGCCCCAGAGGCTCAGAGCACTGCAGTTCTTTTTAATGGGCAACATTACTTCTAACTTAACAAATCCTTACCAATGAGCAAGTAAAATTGAGATCACTAACTGATATCCATTCAGACAGCTGCACTGAGTGAAGAGGTTAACTGTATTTTTAACAAACTTGCAAGTGCTACAAAAAATAGGCAGTGCTTTCCTTTGTGTTAAAATATATATGTAATTATGCACTGAATGCCCTGATGTTTTCTGTTACCGTTTGGTGAACAAAATCTGCATTAAGATAACGTAGAATAAATGTAAAAAGCATGTGTATGTGCTGTCTGTCAGGGGACCATGAATGTTTTGAATGCAGCTTGCTCTGTGTGATCTGCCTGCAGAAGTACTGAAAGGCTAACTTTCAGAAAAACATGCTTTTGATGAGTTAAGAGTCTGTATCATAAAGCCTTAAACATTAGGAAATTCGTTCAAGTGATTGACAGTGATGATGCCCTCCAGAACAGAGTGGGAAATAATAGCATCCATCCCTCCATGGTGAATGGGAACCTCAGTTAAACAGGTGGGTGGTACAGTACCTGGAAAGGATGACCAAGAAAAAGAAAAAACCTCAAGAAGGACTTCTCAGTTATGGAGAAGAGGGAAAGAATCCAAATCAAAGCTTGTTAGGGGAGGAATTAGAAGCACAAAGGCAGCCAGAAAGTGGATAGGATAGAGAAATGCAAGCAAGAATGTCTGCATGCAACAAGAATTTCAGTACTGAGAATTTGTTGGAAGGAGAAAGGATGGAGTTGCCAGACTTTTTGGGCAGGGCAGGACTTCCCAGATATCTGGGCAGGTCAGGTCCAAGTGTGGTAAAATCACAGGAACTGCAGCAGGGCTGGATTGCAGGCAGGACATCCTCTTGTCTGTGGGACTGTTCTTGTCTTTCCGGATCCCGGGACACTTTAATCCTGTGCCAACCAGCAAATGTGATGGGGGAGGGAGTGTTTGGGAGGCAGGGTGGCTCTGCCTCAGCAAAGGCAGGTGGGGAGGACAGCATAACCTCCTTGGTGTGAGCACTGGCAGGCAGAACTGGAAGCATGGATGAGGATTCTTAGGTAAATGAAGACTTGGGAAAAAATGCTCCTGAAATGAAAATACCTATTTTTAAAAAGTGTTGGTAGTTATTAAATGAAACTAATGGTTAGGAATTGTTGATGACCTCCAAAAAGGTCAAACATGCAATGATACAAGAGATGTGGCTAGTAGATAACATTGTGCTTTCTCCATGAGGCAGTTTGATATGTGAGATCCATGTCCAGTAGCTGTTCCTAGTACAGAAAATGAACGTGCACTCTCTGTAGCTGTCTCCAGAAATCAGCAGCACAACTTCCTAATGGCCTGGCTGGCACTTTGCTTGCTTGTTGTAATTGTTTTGGTACTGTTGTTCAACTGGTAATGCTGCCAGTCATTACTTTGAATGCAGACAAAGTGAAAAACAAAAATTTTGCATTAGATATGCAAATATGTACACAAAATCTGTGTGTGTGTATTGAACTGTGATTTCTTAAAATGAGCCGTCCACGAGTCTTACAGACTGATCTTTAATTTTTTTCCCCTCCTAGATTAACCTCTTTCAGTGTCTGAACCCTTTGCTGTAAGGATCTGTTTTGTATAGGACCTGTGGCCTGTGTGTGCTTTTAAAACAATGCACAGCCTTCCTCTTACCCATTCCTTAGCAGACCTATTTCCTGGTATCCAAAGCAAGACTTGGAAGGTAGGATTGCGTTGTTTGTCAGAATATCACACAAAGAGTGCTGGAGTGTGATTTCTTGAGTAGCTGTCCCCTGAGAAACATCATGCAATAACCTTTTCTTTCCCCGCACTGTGTGCAGCTGTTCCTTGCCAGTGTTGAGTGATGTAGTCAGTCACACTTGGATGACTTCTGTAGCTAATTTGCAGTCGTCTCCTTTTTTCATATGCTTTTTCTTGGGTTTGTGAGGGTAGGTTGTACAACAATCTGTTGTATGAGATTAGGGCAGCCAATATGCGTGTACCTATATTTATGTTTGGACACAAATGCATTTATAGCAGATGTTACTTCTAGAAAACCAGGAAAGGTCAAGGAGTCAGCTGACCTCATAAGCAGCAGCATGTGTGAAAAAATAAATTTGGGTGAAACACAACATAGCTTTAATGGTCATTAATAGTATGGGGATTGGACAATGATTTTTTTTTTTCTGAAACAAAAGGGAATTCAAGTAAACTGGATTCTGTGTGCCAGCTGTATAGACAGAACTCTTGGTTTGACTCACTCATTGGAAAAAAACAACTCACAAAGACTACCAGAATTTAGTTTGTCTTTTGGGGTTTTTTTTCTTCGTATCAAAACATGAATACAAGTTAAATGAAACTTCTATGTAGCAGGCATAAAACCTGAAAAATGTGGAAGAGTTGCAAGAAAAGCTCTGTAAAGAAAATGGCTTAGGAAGATGACAGTCTCAGTTGAAAGTGATGGCATCTTTCCAAGATGATGTGTGTCCCAATTATGTGTGATGATGAGTAGCTGGTAGCTCTGTCACCACAGCTCCTAAAAGGGACTTGGCCTGAGGTGAAGGGCTTTCAGGTGCTCCCTGGGTAGCAGGTATGCAGTGCTGGTGCTCAGGTTTTGTTTCCATGGTTCTCTGTAACTGCTGCAGAGTGGGGATGGCCACCTGAAAGGAATCAGTGAAGATTATCAGGAAGGATAATTAAAAAAACCCAAAACTTTAGGCAGAGCTATATCAATTTGTTCTTGAAGAGAAGCTATAAGGCTATATGTCCATTTGTGTCTATGTAGTTTTAAATTCAACTATAAAGATGGAAAAATCATCATAAAACATTTTTGAGCAATTTTGCTTTATAATAAGAAGCAAATAACCACAGAAAGCAAATAATAATATAAGAAGCAAAAAACCACAGAAAGCTGTTCAGAAACACATTTGTTACAAAACAAATGTGAACCAACAGGTTAAAAAGTAATATGAAGACTTGATCTGACTTATCAGGTACATTCAGGTTTAACTCAGGTTTATGTGCAGTTGTGGATATCTAAGTTGTGTACAGTTAAAAATAAAACCAAATCCAAACCTGTACATGCATGATATGGGGATTTTTCAACAGTAACATTTGAGTACTCCTTCCATTTTATCAGTCTCACAGATGCATATATGGAAAACAAGGGCTAGTTTTCAGATGTTTTAGCTGTTGGCATTTGGGTACCAACAAGGCTGGTCACATTCCTGTAAGAGTTCCCTGAGCTCGCTGAAGAGCAGAAATTCCCCCAAGGTTTACCTCTGTGAGTGGATGTGTTTAAAGAAAGGGGAGGTTGCTTTGGGTAGTCTGAGCCACAAAAGATGGTTCTTAAGGAAAAACTAAACTAAACTAAAGAAAAACAAGCAAACAACAGCACAGAAAAAACCCAAAACCAAACCCAAGCACCATTTTCATTTGTCTTGATCTGGGTATGTCCCCTCTGGTACCTAGAATCCAATACCACTATTATTTTGTGGAGCAGTTTAACTTCACTTGCTGTCTGATCCCTGCTTCTTAATTGGCTTTTGATAGTTGGCTTTAGTCCACCTTGTAAATCTTTGAAGTTCACATTTTATGCAGTAACTGATAAAACCTTTGCTATATAGAGAATCTATCTTTATGTTGTCTTTTCCTCTGAGATTTATGGAGTTTTTAAATGTGATATTTAAAAATGGTCAAACCTTTTGTGTCCTGACCTCTACAAAGAGTGTTTTGCTCCCAGAGTGGGCACACTACCTTAGGAAGACCGTACTGTACTTTATTTCAGCTGTTTGAGAGCATGATTGTAAGGTTTGGGAGTCTTAATTTTTATTTGTTAGGCTTTTTTCTTGTGATATGGTGCAAAGGCCCCCTTCAATAGTGTGGTGCTAGGTGCTGAAGGAGAAGCCTGTCTCAACTGTAGACATTTGATATAATTTAGTGAGATTGCTTAGGGAAAGTGTATACCTTTTAGAAAGACAGCAATGCATTTATAACAAATGAATAATCTTGCAGCTCCATACATACTGATCAAACTCTTTCACAAGCTATGGAAAAGAATGGTAAATACTCTCTTCTTGTTACAGTAATTTTCTTTTCTAATCCTTGCACAGCTAAAGACTGTTCTGTTGTGTTTTGTGATTAATTTGGTCCATTTAGGGTGAGGAGTGACTTAATTTTTTTCACCTAATAAATATGTATTTTTAGTTTTATTCCCATAAAACAGGAAAGGGGAAGCAGCCATCTGCAGGTTTGTTCCTTGCACAACTTTACAATGAGTTGAGCTAGTAGGCCACCCAAAAAACTTGTAAAGGTCTGTTTGACCCATGGCAAGGAGTTGTCCCATATTTTCCTGCACAAGAAATGCAGGATTTTTTGAATGAATGTTAATTTTACTGCATACCACTTCCTTTTCTTCTTAACAGCCAGAATTCTTTTAGTGGCAAGAGTACTGTCTCATAGATTCACTGAACTTTCCCCATTGAGGGGAGCGGAACAGGACGTGCTTTGTCAGTACTGATTTGGAAAACAGTGGAGATCTTTACCTGTTGTTTGGTCTGTCAGGTGTGCAGCCTTAGAGGTGTCTATTCAGAAGTAATCTACCAAGGCTGTAGCAATGTTATGCAATTTAGTCATTTTTAGCTCAGGCTGTCATGGTCCTATTCTTTCCACTTGCTCTCACTAGCCACCAATACTTATGCAGCTACCATCAGCCATTTCAGGAGCCTAATCTGACTGAAAATGTGTCTGTATATGGAGTTTTCAGCTCTGTTGGCTCCCAGACTATATCACCAGAGAATTGCATGGATGCCAGTATATATAAAGACTTATCTAATTCAGGAATAAGCTGGCATTGTGTTCAATAAGGGAGCTGACATACCTGAAGATTTGGGGAGATCTCCCACTTTCAGTGCAGTGCTATTTTGTCTATGTCCTGATATTTCTCTTTATTTCCTGGATATTTGTGCTTGTAGCTGCAGCCTGAGACATTAAAAATCCTTAATGAATAAGGAAAAACACTCTTCAGAATTTGCTGCTTTTCCTGGTGTTTCCAGCAAGAAAGTAAATGAAATAAGAGGGAATGTATTCTAATAAATGATGCAGTTAACATTCAATATTTATTGATAGACATTTGGGAATATGAAGGCAATTCAGGTAAACTAAGAAAAAGGTAAAGGTGAAAAGAACTGAAAGTCATATTTTGGTACAAAATCCTACACCAAAGAAAAAAACAATGGGACTTGGTTTTAGAATGAAACATTTTATACTAGTGATATGACAGCTTCAGTAGCACTTCAATTAAGACTTTGGATTTGTTATTCCTCACTGACTGTAAAATGTGCCATGCAATTTTTTGTTTGCTTAGGGTTTTGATGGTGCAAGAAGATTGATACATGAGTTAATAGCCTGCATTCCTGTGAAAACACTGCTGGATAGAAAGAACAAAGCAGTCAGTGTTATGTAGCAAGGATAAATTTTGCTTCTATAGTAAACAGTTCATAAATGATTGCTTAATGATTACTTCACAGAATTTAAGACAAACATTGTTTTTAAATCTCACCTACTGGCTATCTCTATTAAAAGCTCAATAGCAAGCTTTCTTGCAGTGTTTGTTGTTCCCTGTAATGGACCAAAAGAAGCTACTGTATGACCTGAGATTTCTTTGTGTCTCAAAATTTGTGTGCTTATTAATGGAGGCCAACCACCAATAATAAATTTGTGCTGCATGTATAGCACAACAGTTCATCTCCTCTGACATCGTGACTGAATAATTTATAGATGTAGTTATCCTGGAATTTGTAGGGATCATTAGCATTTTAATGAAAAAAATACAGCTGTTGTACTAAATCTTCACTTTTTTTTCCTTCTCCCTCAGTAAGAACTTGGATCTGCACTTTGGGAGCAGCTGCCAGAGTGGGAATGTGCTGAGGGGCACTATGGGCAGGCGCTACCCAGGGGCTCACTATCGGCCAAGCAGCTCATGTACGTACGCACTCCTCTCACTTTGTTCTTGCTTTATTGCTTTCCAAGGCTGCTAAGCCTGTAAATTCTGAAATAGTATTTATAAAGAATGCTGACTTATTGTAATCGATGGCAGCCCTTCTGTGTGTGTACCCAAATGGTAAGTATATTGATTTCTGTTTAAACTGCAAAGGTATTTTCTAGAACTTTAAAAAGTGGCTTGCTGTGTGACTTGACCAGATCTACTGCAATGTGCTGTGATTTGTGTTCAAGGTCTCCAACTTCATTTATTATAGAGTTCTAAGGTTGGCTGCTATTCCTCTTCCCATCTATCTCAAGCTTTTAATACCAGATCTCTTTAAATTAACAAGCTACTTGAGCTCAATCTAAAATGTCACTGTGCACTGTAGCTTCAATTGCTTACAACTGCAGCTAACATCCCCAGTTCAGACTATTTATATTCTTGAGTTCAGTATTATTCAATATTATTGTTTCTTTCCTCTGAATTGTAACCTATTCAATTGTAACAATTGAACACCTGATTGTATTACATCATCCCTTACTGAAGTTTGTCTTCTGTAGAAGTACAAAAAGGGAGCTCCTAGAATTTTATCACCTCCCTCCTTCCATCAGCGCCTGCACTGCAGTGGTTCCACAGTGCAGACAATGGGAAGTGAGCTGGTGTGGCCTCCCTGGACAGCTATGGGCTAGCACCTCACCTCCAAAATCTGCTACTGGTTCTTGTGCACCTTCTGTTGATCCCTCAGGCTACTGAGGTGAAGTTGTGGTAGGTTAACTTCTGTATTCACTCCTCCTTCTGCTGTAGCAAAAGAGCTCTATCCCACAAGGCTTTTCTTGGCATCAAAGCCAGCTTGATAAGCTCTCACTTCTGTAACATTCTTTCTGTTCCTTAAAAGACTTGTTTAAAATCCCCAACCACTTCAGGCATCTGGCTCCACACATACTTGCATTGGCTGATTCAAGTGGTAAACTGTAGTGAGAGCTGACAGCTGTGGCAGGACAGGGACTTGTGTGGTGGCTTTCCCATTGGACATGAGGAACTGCATGGTGAGATCCTGCATTTGGAACCTGACATTTGGGGTTTTGCCTAACCACAGGGCTAAACCCTAGGCAGCAGTAAAGCATGGTTACTTTCTGCTGCAGACTAATCATAGATGTCATAAGGATACACATTAAAAAGGTGCATAAGAGCCGGCTTAGATACTGTGTCCAAAGACTTGTTTGAGGGATATTGTCTATACCGCAATGGAGGAAATAAATGATTGTTACAGTTTTGACAGATCTTTGGTGGTCCAGTGCTGGAGTAAAGTTGGACTGATCTGTTTGAATCACTGCACATTAGTTCGGGGCACTAGCTGTCAAACGTGGCCTCTCGGAGTACTGCCGGACGTGACATTCACATCCTGTGCCCAGGCTTAAAGTTCAGATGTTTAAGAAACTCTAGTGTAAAAGTATCAAATCTGTTCCTGCTTAGAGAGAAGTGATAGGCATTACATTCTTACCAGAAGAGCCTGAAATGCTGTGCCTGTTGTCTAGTTGAACAGTTTTAGGCATGAAGAAGTAGAATTGTTTACTTGGGGAAAGGCTGGGGTTCCCATCATCTGCCAGGGCCAAAACTTGTGTCAGAATCAATTGGCACCAGAACTCCCTCAGTCTGAGGATGGAGATATCAAAACACCTACTTCATGACTGCTTTGTGCTTTTGTTAAGCTAAGTTTCCCCTTTCCTTAACCTGTCAAGGTTTCTAAGCCAGGAAACTTTCTTTGTTTTTTGGTTTTGTTGCTATATGATTTGTGTAGCTTCCTGGTGCTTAACATAACATGTTTTGGACATCCAGCAATAATGGTATTGAAATTGCCCAGTATTTGGGAATTGTGGATCATAATGAATTCTCTGATAACAGATTAGATCTTGATGGAAGTGCTGGTAAAACACAGGACTTTGCTTTTGTGTTTTTTGCATAAATAATGAGTAATTACACCATCTCAGTTATTGTATTTCATGTTTACTGTTGTTGCAATCTTAATGTTGTGCATCAAGGGCTTGGTGCTGCCTTTAGCTTTAGTCCCTAACTTTACCTTCTGTCTGTACATATACCTAAATAAATCTGTGAAGGGAAGAATTTGCTCTGTGTAGAGTATAGCAGTTGTATTGCCTTTTAGGTGGTAAGGTAACATTTCATCCATTTATGGCATTGACTGTTCTGTTGAAGGATTTCATAAACTTATTGGATAGACAGTGTGTGGTCTTGTGAGAATAACAAAGGGTTTTATAGTTGTGGAAACACATAACAGCTTAAATAGAAAATGGCTTATTTGAAGCCCAATGCTAGGAAGTCCATTTCCTATACAGGTGCTAAAGATATAAAAACCAGCAAGGTGTTTAAATTGTCAAATGGAGAGCTGTGAATTTAACAGGTGCCTGCAGGTTTAGACTTTTTAAAAGTGTTATTAGAGAGCAATGATCTCCCTTGATTATTGTCAGCAAGCAAAACAGTCTTAGACATGTCCCTGGCACTGTCTAATGCTGTTTGTGCTGATTGAACACTCCCTCATGTGCTATTTTGTTGGGTTTTCTTTCTTTTCTTGTGTATTTTTCTTTCTTTTCTTGTGAAAACATACAAAGAATGTATGTACAGTCTCCACCTACTGAGAAGCTGGGTTTTGTAAACAGATTTCTTTCATTAATTTCTCCTGAGCTTTTTTATTTATATTTTCCTAATTCTTGGTCACAAACTCCACTTTTCTGCATTGGCTGCGGCACCTCTTGTGAAAATATGGTTCTGTTTGTGATGTTTAGGAAGACTCAGATTTTGTTTCATACTAAAATTTTTTCTGTACACAAAGAGTTTTGTATGCCTGGAAAAAACCTTTTTAAAGGGCTTGTCCATGCATATCCTGTTGACAGCATAACAACTCATTTATTTTAGTTATAGACTTTTGCATGGCATTGAAATCTGACCAAGTGTTTTGAAGGGTTTGACTCTACTGCCTTCCTGCTGGCATTCAGTGTTCCCAAAGGGCTTAAACAACAGGAGCAACAACAACAATAATAATAGAAATAATAACAAAAATTAAAAATGTAGAGTTTTTTGAGCCTGCTTTAAATGAAAAAGCCCACTTTTTCAGCGGACATTGGAAGTGAGAAATATGTGGGTGGTAGTGTTCAGCCCTTGCTGACCTTTGGAGTGTTCAGGGGTGGAGGCTCAGTCCTGCAGTGGCACATCAGCTTTCACTGGCAGGAAGGGACCTGCTTGCACCTGGAACTCCAGGACCAGCCCTCTCTGCCCACAGACAGCAGTGCCACATGTCCCACTCTAAAGTCAGCCTCTTTATTTGTGGCAGGTAGGGGTGGGTTTCAGGATTTTTGACCTATTTGTAACTCAGACTAAGGTCCATATGGAATGATTTTTTGATGTGATTCTGCAATATAATTATTAGAGCTGACTCAGAAACTTCTGCTGGAGGATGACTTTTTTTGTCCCAAGCAAACTTTCTTTGGGAAATGCCATTTTTCTGCAGCATCATAAATCAAGAATGACAATGAAAGGAAATATTCCTCATGAGATGGCATTCCCCTGGACTGCAGACGGGAGAGGTTTGAGTCTTGGTTCTTCATGATCATCTGCTTCGTGATAAAGCTGCTCTTATAAAGAATTTAAAGTGCTTGAGGGCAGAAAGAGCAGGGTTGATCTTATAAACTTAGGTTTTGATTTCCCTTGAGGAACACTCAAATTTCTGCTCTGCCTATGTCTCTGTCAGCTTCCCAAGGAATGCCCAACTGTGCTTTTCATTGCACTGAGCTTGCAAGGGAGCTGTTGTTTCATGAAACTGCTGGAAAATCTCACTGCAGTGAGATGAAGAAACAAATGTGAGCATGGTGACATTATAAATAGCAGCAAACCCCTGAATGAGCCCCAAACTTCCAGTCTTGCAGCCAGTGCCAACAATTACGTTGCTGTCATTAGCACAAGATGAGTTGGTGTAAAAATGTATCATGGTGTGGCTCTGTGGGCTTGGAGCTGCTCCTAGAATAACAAAGTACTGACCCAAAGAGGCACCTAACCCCAAGGAGGAGGAGTGTGTGCTCTGTGCAACTCTTGGTAGAAGCATCAGTAAAATTCTACATCTGCAAAATCCTGCCCTGTATCTCCTGACCTTTTCTTTCCAGACAAAGACATCTTGGTGTAAATGAGATTCAAGCTATAGCACTGCTCAGATCATGCTTGGGCAGGTGACACTTTTCTGTTAAGTTTCTTTAAGAGCTCCACATAATAGCTGAGGAGAAGGCAGGAATGCAAATGACTGATGGAGTGGAAATTGCAGAAGTACACAATGACATATGTTGCTGTCTTCATTAGAGTCTCTCTGGTTTCTGCCTTTCCTAGGAAGCTGTGTGGCATCTTCTTCTTGAGTGATCCTGCTGAAGCTCTAAAGCACATGCTCTTGTTGGCACATAAGAGCTGACTCAGAGCCTGCGGATGAAAAGCTTTCTTTAGGGACTGTGTAGTGCTCTGAATGCCTATCATCACTTATGCATTTATTTCTTAGCATGATTAAATAGTAGCCCTATCTCAGGATCCTGACAGTCAATTTCTTCTTCACAGGGGAGTCAGAGACAGATGCTGAAGGTTTCATTGTAATTCCACTTGGGGTTGCATATGGTCATGGAGAGCCACCATGGTAGCAGATTTGCATTGTGTTTGTCCCCTTTCACAGTTCCTTTGGTATTCAGTAACTTGTGGGCATCTGAGTTTGTAGATAAGAAGGAAGAACAGAGTTTTTGGCTGGCATGTCAAGAACTCAAGATTCCATGTTGCAGTTCAGGTCAGTAATATGGTACTTTGTTCTGTTCCTCTTGTTCAATGTCTTCTGCAGCCAAGTTTGTTGGAACTGAATCTGCTTTCAGCCACACTTCAGTGTAATTAATATAAATGCCAGTAAGTGCAGCTGCTTTTCTGTTGTGTTCTCCTTCCACTTTATTATGGATTGATCTGCTTAGTTTATGGGGAACCATAAAGCAAATATGATAGTTTGATTTCATTTTTGAGCACGTGGTTTGTTTTATACATGAGCACTATGGGCAGAGCCTTCTCAGGCAGCTCTACTGGCTGCATCAGTATGTTTAGAAATATTTAGAAATATTGTATGTTTAGAAATATTTCTGATTCATCCCATTGAAGTTTGGTTGAAGACAACATGTAGCTTTGCAGGGAACTTTCAGCCTTGCTGAGATGTTTGCGCAATGAACCTTATTTTAGTTCAACCTTTGATTAAAAAAACCAGACTGGAAATATAGAGACCTTTTTTGGTTTGATGTACCTGAGCTCTGTTCCTCTACCGGAGGCAAGGAATATGTAGTCCAATTTTCAGGCACTTTAGCAGATGTAGTTAAAAGTGCACATATATACTAACCTTACGTAGGTGAGATACAAAATGTTTTTAATATACATGGAACACAAACGATCTTTTCAAAATCTTAATTTGCTTTTCTTGAGAGCCCTCATAGTCTCATTGTTCAAAAGCTGGCACTCTAGTCCTCTTTTCTGTGTCTGAGTCTTGGGCTTTTTATTTTAACTCACTGGTCTAAGGAACTTACTGTTAGCAATTTGAAATTATTTGCAAACACTTAGGAATTAATGAAATTAGATATGTTCTTTATATTGATACTTTAGGTAGAAACACACTTTTATTCTTTATTTCCATATAGATTATTTTCCATTTTTTAATTTTCAAATTTTTATCTCTAGAGCCTAATTTGATACTACAAGTATTAAGTGTAACTTTACAGTAAAGAAAAATTTTCTGCTGTAGAATGCTCTTTCAAGTGTGTTCTAAGATCTCAACTATGAGGCAGTAAAAATAGGTGGCTCAAAACTCTTGCTACCAGTCTGGGTAATCTGAGGATAAAAACATTTCTGGATAACCATGTTTGATAAAAGTTTAATGTATAACTAGCCATAAATTTGTAATGTGTGCTTCAGAGGGCAGATGAAGGTGTGGCAGGTGAAATCATAATGCCAGCCCATCTGAAATTGAAAATAAATTAGTTTAAAAAGGGAAACTGAAATGTCTTTATGTGCATGCAGTTAGTTGTTCTTGGAGAGGCAGATTGTGCTCAGGAATTTGCAGCCTTGTTTCTGGGCTTTGCAGAACAGGGAGTGTTTGCGAGCTCCAAATAGCAGGGCCACAGACAAGGTGTGTGGGAGGTGGTTGTTGATAATAATCTGTTTAATTTTTTTTTCCCCAGCACAGCATCTATGCTGGAGCCTTAACCATTCCACCTGACAGAGTCTCAGTTAACATTTACCTACTTCTCTAGCTAGTGCTGTGACCTGTGCTTTGTGTCCTTCCTGCTTTTGGTGCCTATGTCACCTGATCAAAGAGCTTGGGATTGGTCCAGTGATGTTTTGGAAAGCTGGTCCTGGACCTTGTGGGTTTCCTTAAGCCTGGTAAGGAATAGATCATCTTTTGAGTGGCTCTGTTTGCTGATTTAGAAACTGATCAATGTTAAATTTATGTGGAGCTGAAAGATCCCTGGTTTGGAATCAGTAAAAGTCATTTTATGTGGGAAATCTGTGGCCCTTGATTCCTTTCAAGCATATGGGTAGGCTGCCTGTCCTACAAAACATTTTGGCTACATTTTTTCACTGAGACAGCTTATCCTAACTTTCTGTTTCATAAGACATTTTGCTTCAGTTTAGGTATTTCTCATCAGCTTTGATTACACACTGTTTACCTTCAGGCTCGGTGAGAGTTATTTTTGGATGGCATTTGAGATTAAAGCTGCAGAATACAGAAGTCCTTCTTGCCTCATTGGTCATCTCAATTGCAGAAATTCAGGCTACAATTTCTGAGTTTGTGTTTCTGTTTAAGGAGAATGATGTTTATGCTTGTGTCCTGTCTTAGCCCTTACATTAAAGTAAGGATATTTGTAAATTAGCAGATAAGTCCGAGGTGTGATCTTTATTTAGAGATTGAATAATTTACATGAAAATTTAAAGAAGCAGAATTTTAGGGCTCTGCATTTTAATTTAAACAATGGGATTAGAAACAATTACAACCATTTACTTAGCAAATATTGCTGTGAACTTATAGATCCAATGACAGGTCTTGTTATCTGTGCTCACAAGTAGCTAGCAGATAAAACACTCCATCTTTTTGCTGCGACAACACTGGTTTTGCCTACCAGACTGTTCCATTCTACACATGGGGGAGAATCTAATTAAAGGGAGAGATTTGAATTTGGAAAAGACTTAGCATGTCATCTTGTTTTTTTCCCTCATAAATGCAGGATTAGTCTTTATGCCATGTCATGGCAATACCTTATATAAATGAAAGAATTGCTCTTTCTTTCTTAAAGTGGTTACTTGATTTAAGAGTACTATAGAAGCACAAGATGACCCATGTTCTCTGTAATATAAAATTTCAGTCAGGTAGTCAAATATACACTGGTTATTTAGATGTATCTAGCTTAATAAAAGAAAAGTACAGGAACAGTGGATTTAGCTAGTTTATTTTTGTCATGAATATTTTGTTATTTTTCTTTTTGTCTGTTAGAATCTGATTCTGAGAAGCATCTTGTCTTGGATTTTTTTCTGGATGACTGTTTGGCTTTGTGGGAAAGGGGAAGGAAAACAATGGTAAATGAGAAGACATATTCAACTTGAGTGCTACAACTCATTGAGGATCTGAAGTTTTTTTTCCTCAATTACACAACATAAAGACAGATCAGCTTTATGGATTCTCATTAGTAAGAGCACCACTAGAACAGGAACAGCACTGCTGCTAGGCTGTTGCAGTTGGTTGGCAGCATGATTAGCTCTAAAAAGGGGAATGTCATTATTGTGGCAGCAGGGACTGGCAGGGTGCCTCTGGGGGTGGAGGAGCCAGGACAGAAAGCTGGTACCAGATGGTGATTTCAGTAGGACTAGGTGAAGCAGGAAATAGCTGGAAATGGGAGAAGCTGCATTTAGCAATCAAGTTGAAGTGGCAATTTTATTCTGATGTGAGGACAGATCCAGGGTGGAGTAGAGAGGGCAGCAGTGATTACCTGCTTGGGCAGGAGTGTTGTATTTGATGGTCTGGAGAGATCCTTCCCACCCTCAGCAACTCAGAGATTTGTGTGGAGCCATCTGCAGACAGATTTGAGAGTACCATATGTAAGGTGCTGGCAGCCCTGCTACTTTCCTGCTCTTGCATTCCCCAAACTGCTCTGCCCACCATCATAATTCGCTTTCTTGGCTTTGCTGAGCTTTCTCTTTCCAGCTTCCAAGCTCAGTCCAGCTAAGATGTCACTGCCAGAGGGAGCAGCAAGAAGAAAATCATTGGCTGTGGTCTCTGATCTACCGCAGCACTTCATTTGAATATTTCCTTTCCTTTTCCATTCTGAAAGTGTTAGATGTTGACTGGAATTTGTGTAGATATCTATATAAAAAGAATCAGATGATATTTGATACTAAGAAAGCTTCTAGTCTTAATTCTGATTTTAGCTAATGTAAATCTGGAGTTTATTAGGATGCTTTTGGCTGACATCTGTTTAACTATTATCATTTAGCTGGTCATAGTTTGAGAATGAATGTTTTAACATTGGAATTCACCCTTTGAAGTGAAGGGAGTTAGCTGGTGTTGGGCTGCAGTCATTGTAGAATGAAGGTGTTCTCTACAGCTGCTTAGACTTAAACTCAACTCCAAGTGTGTAAGACCTATGGCTGTAGGCCCCTGGCATGAATTTGTCATAAATATTTTGTACTCAAGAGATATCCTTGCCAAAGAGAAATCTGCTGTTTGGAAAGATTTGTATTATTTTTTCCTATGTTTCCTACATGCAGTGGCAAAAATTTTCATAAGTACCTTGTCTCTCACTGTGTTTGTCATTCTTATCCAAACCAGAGACTTTAGGGCAAAATGGTTTATTTATGAGAAGATGGCCAGGAAAGGGTCCCATACTGGAATTTACTGCCTGATTTTCTTTTTATGATTCCCCCCGTGAGATCAACCCTGTGCTTCTTAGTTTCATATGCTAGATCTCATTCTGCAAATTTTCTTATGAACCTGCCTTACTGCTGTGTTTTCTTTTACCAATTTACTGCTGTGGCTCCCTGAGTAAGCTGTAATCGGGTAATTGGGAAAACCTTGTATTATTTAGGTTTTTGCTACAATATGTAGACTAAAACTGGAGAATATTTTTGAATTTGTGCCCTATTAAAGTTGTATATAAACAAAAATATAATAGTTATTTTTAATTACATGTTCGTGTGGCTGCAGATTAGCCTCTCCCATACTTTATTGACTGTCAAATAACATTAAAAACTCAGACAATCCTCACTGTTATGCTGTGAGCTTTATTTAGAATGCTTAACATCTCTCAGGAGCTTCTAAAATGTGGTATTTTTCTTTTGTGTTTTTTTGGTTTTAATTCTTAAATGGTCCCTCTTTTCAGATTGCAAATTATAATCTATTTCCTGATGCATTGCTGACGTCACGCGAGCCATGTCAGAAGTACTTCCAGGTCAGATGCCCTTTAAAAGATTCTGCTATGCAAATATGTGAAATCTTCCTCTTATTTTTCTTCTTCTTTCCAGGTCCATATTTCACTTTCATTTTGCACTTACACATGAAAAAGAGAAAGCACTTCATTTTTTTTTAACTGTGCCTTTTTGAAGAAACTCTCCATTGAGCTTTTTAAAAACTTCCCATAGACAATAGGATGCAATAAAGTCATTAGATGGCAATGACAAATTGGTCATGCACTATTCTTTGTTTGCAAGGACATTTTCTGTCTCTTTTAGCTCTGAAAGTTACATGACAAGATTGAAAAACATCGATAAAAGCCATTGAAGTAATAACATTATTTGTATTATTGTGATCCTTAGAGAGTTGGCACTACTCTTTGTTAAACACATTATAGTAGTAAAAGTATTTTAATCTATATCTGTGAGAATGGTTAAAGTTTTTTAATCTAGATCTGTAAGAATGTTAAACGTCTACAATTGAGGCTGGGAGTTCTTTTAAAAAGTAAGCAAGTTGAAACCCTTAATGAATTGCTATGACAGATCTTCTGCCAAGTTAAGTGCTGTCCTGAAGAATCAACAATTTAACCATGTTATTATTCCCAGTAATGATAATATTCTAATTGTTGTTAGCTTTTCACCAAAGTAGAATATTTTTTAGTGTAATACCCTACTTTTGCTCACTTACAACTTAGCAGTGTTCTCCCACTTATACTGAGACATATATATCAACTCAGTGATTCCTGGTCTGGTTGTCCATTGTGTTTGCTTTTCAGCAGAAGGTAGATTAATTGAAAATATGGTGCCCTGTGCCAGTAGCATGGTCCTTGCTGGTAGCCAGGCAGCACAAGGAGCTGTCTGAGAGGGGGATGGAGTCTGTCTGTGGCAGCTCTGGATGCAGGAATCTAGGATTCTTGCATTTTATTGAAGTCTTTAATTAGAAAACTGGCATGTGCTTCCTCTGGGAAAGTGATGTGTTTCAAGCATCATTGTGTCCTGTATAAAGGAGGAGGGGCAGGCAATTGCTCTTCTTCCTTGCACTGTTCTACTATGCAATCTTTCTTCAGTGCTCTTAGGAATTTCCTTTCATTCCAATTTTTCTGCTGCTGTAGTTAGTCCCAGTCTCATAGAAACTTCTACCCTTGAAATGGAAGATCTGCCCATCTGTATTTCTTCTTTTTGCCTTCTTTTCTCTTTTTTTTTCCTCCCCTTTTCTCACATCTGTCTGCTTCCAAGAGCAGAGGGAAGCTGGCCGTGTGCATCCCAGGGCGTGGCTGGGAGCGCAGGGTGACAGCGAGCAAACAGGCTCATGGTCCCCGAGAGAGCAGCTGGCTTCACTCTGTGCACCCCTTATGCTGCTGTCTGCCTGTTCACTGATCATTTGGTCATGATGGTTTGATCAATGAATCACCTGAGGTGGGGTCAGGAGGGGAGATGGTGTCTAGTGAAAGGTTTGTTTTGACATTTTTCTGCTCATGGTCACACACCAGCCCAACTTGACAGCCAAGTCACAAACACTGTGTGAGCCACAAAGACTCCTTGACTCAGGCATTGAGCAATGTGCCAATGTTCATCAAATCAATGGAGAACCTTTATCAAGCAGATTAGTAAAATGTAATACATTGTGTTGCAATGTTGCCAAGGTCTTATTCTTAACAATATTTCTGAGCAATGAAACAATAACAGCAGGGGACAAGCTAAAGATAAGCTGACAGGCAAATACTTAAGCTTTATCCAGGAAGGTTATTTTTTAAGGAATTTGTTCAGTGACAAAAATAGTGGCAAACATTGCATGAAGTAGCTCGTTTGTAACAGAGGAGAATAAATTTGTCTTGTTCTATATTGTGGTAATTGTCTTTATGGGTGAAAAACATAGATGCTTGTTTTAATTTGCTGAAGCATGAAGTAAAATGTAGTGAAATCCCTAGATACCATGCAATTGCACAAATTCTAAAGGTCAGGCAACACAGGGGGGAAATTATCCTGCCCTATTGCTTTACTTTTTTATGTGACTTTCATGTTGTCAGATTTTGAGTGATTCAGAAAGAGAGTACAAAGCAGCCATTTGATATGTAGAAGCTGTTTCGCGTAAAACATTTTGGTAACATCTGATCAGATGCAATTAGACCTGATTTGTTTTGAACAAGGTCCAGGAAGCTCTGTGTGTGTATATGATCTGTTTATTTGAGAAGTAATTTATAAAGTTCCTTTAAATTTTGTAATAGTTGAGTTTTAAAGTGTCTTGTGGCTTAAGTTTTTTTCCAGGATGTTTGTTAGCCATTGCCTAAGATGATGGCACAGCATGTCATCATGGGGTGAGCCATGTTCTAAAGAATTTGCAGTTGGTTTAGACTGACTGACCAGGGCTTGAGGAATTGGCAAATATGAACAATTGTAAAATTTAGTTTAAATTCTTTTTTTAACAATTTTAGAAATTGTTCTTCAACACCTGGATGGGTGATTCAGGGAACAAAGGGTATTATTACTTGAACTGCTTGGTTTCAAATGAACCAGAGTCATGTTTGCAAGTGAGCAGCTTTGACAGCACATCAAAGAGGAGGGAACACTGGCAACTGTGCCTGCATTTAGGTATCAATGGGAAGTGCTTCTTTTCACTCTGTTTATGTATTGTATTTTCTTTTAAAACCCATATATTTAATCTCTTGTAAATCTGTACAGCAGTCAGTTCTGTCATATATCAAATGTACAAAGATGCAGCACAGCTCAGTTGCAGTGATCTGTCATCGGCTAGCTCAAATTACAGCTTTTCATTCCTGGATAAGCCCCTGATACCTTTTTATGTGCAATATAAGCAGTCAATGATAACTGAGAATTAGGAACAACAGAAAGGGTGTTTCATGTTGTGGCAGATGGAAGTGATTTATTAATTGGCCTCTAATTTAGTTGCCAGGTATAAAACAACAGAGACTGTTACAGTAAATTGAGGTGTTCATGGAGTATTGTGCAGATTAATGGAAACCATAAATAGACAGTACAGGAACAAATTGCAGGGTTTTTTAAATGAGTTTTTTAAAAGAGCTATATTTCAATTATTTTTAATAATCTAAAAATCTGTTCCCTCAATAAACTTAATATTTTTTCAAAATATGAGCTGTGCAAATGGCTAAGAAAAATCAGAAACTTGTTTAAAAGCAGACAAAAGAATTTAACAGTGTATGTTAGGATGTATGTTTTATCCTTAAGCTTGAACTTTGTGAGCTATAGAAATAGGAGACCATCTCTGGAGCAAGCCTTTTGTTTGAAGTTGATTGAATTCCAGCAGGGTATTTTTTCAAGGGATTTTTTTCCCTGCCCCTGAAAATCAAATACACCTTTGTGGTCATCCACTTGTCTTCCCTGACCCTCTCCTTCCCTTCCCTAAAAAAATTGAAAAAGGAAGGTGGCAAGGGAGGGAGGGGAAAGAAAGAAAGACAGAGAAAATGCAAGTGTTAGGAGTCAACAGCTGACCAACCAGTCAGGTTTAGCAGTAACAGCACTACGTAAAAATGAAAAAGAAGCAGCATCTGTCTGCAGTCTTACAAATAGTTCAAATTTCTGTTTCCTGGTGATGACCACTTGAGGACTTATTTCTCTCTCCATCCAAGACAGAGGTGAAATACTGAAAGATTTATGGTATGATAGTGAGAGTCCCAGGCATTTGCAAAGGGCACCCCTGCTGTCCCACAGCCTGCCTGCAACAGATTCAGAAATGAAAACCCTGCCCTAAAATTTTCTTGTATGGGGCCAAGCTTTCTGCTTTTTCTCATCTTCGTGGTCCTGATAATCTCTCTGTATTTTTTTCTGACTCTGTTCTTCCTTATTGAATAAGTTAAGCTTTTGTCTCTTCTCTTACCCACATAGGTTGTGGTAATTTTCCTCCTGTAAAACCATTACCTAAAGTGCTACATGCCCTTACCAGAAGCCCTAGCACAGAGTGTATGCGGTGCATGTGTCTCACGGGTGCTCCCTTTGCTTTGCAGTCGATTCCGGCGTGGATGCCCTGGCGGTGTTCATGGCGAGCGGCAGCACCACGGACGCCGTGAACCGCAACGGCCCCGCCACGCCGCCCAACACCCTGAACCTGCGCTCCTCCCACAACGAGCTCCTCAATGCAGAGATCAGGCACACGGAGAGCAAGAACAGCACCCCTCCCAAATGCAGGAAAAAGTACGCTCTGACTAACATTCAGACAGCCATGGGGCTTTCTGACCCAGCAGTCCAGCCCCTGCTGGGGAACGGCTCTGCCAATATAAAGCTGGTGAAGAACGGAGAAAACCAGCTCAGGAAAGCTGCCGAGCAGGGACAGCAGGATCCCAACAAAAACCTTGGTACTACTGCAGGCGTAAATGTAACTTCTGAGAAGTTTGAAGGCAATGAGCCCATCCCACAGGATTCCTCTGGCTGTGAAATATTACCCTCGCAGCCAAGAAGGACCAAGAGCTTCCTGAATTATTATGCAGATCTAGAGACATCAGCTCGAGATCTAGAGCAGGGTTTTGTTGGCATGGAAGATAAGTCTGCACAAAGCAACAGCCAGGCTTCTACCGTTATTGTCAATGGGGAAGTCCTGCCCAGGAAACAGAACAAGATGCCGAGCCCAGAGGATGGCCAGGTTGCCACGGTGTCATCAAGCCCTGAGACAAAGAAGGATCACCCAAAAACTGGGGCCAAAACAGACTGTGCCCTCCACAGGATTCAAAACCTGGCCCCAAGTGATGAGGACTCCAGCTGGACTACCCTGTCCCAGGACAGCGCCTCGCCGAGCTCACCCGATGAAACAGGTACGAAGCCAAGGCTCCTCACAGCCTTGTTTTAGAAAGGGATTGCTTAGCTTTCCTCAGCTGGTGCCAGGAAGGACAGAGGTGGTTTAGCAGTTTCACTGGGGAACTGGATTGTATCAAAATGCGAGCACTGGCCTTGCACACAGCTGCTTGTCTGCTAGGGAATGCTTGGAAGGTTCCTGGTTGATTGTGGCAGCTTTGTATAGGCCACCAGCAGATGGCCTATACAGGGTCCTAGAAATATGCTGACTGCACCTCTGGCTACTTTATAAATAATTGCTCTTCAATAATCAGTGGGTGCATGTTGTGAGAAGAACATGGTTATCAGGAGATGCTGAACTACTGATAGCTACCTACACACAACAAAAAAGCTTTTCTGAATGATGATTTCTAGGTTCAGTGAAGATTTTTCTTTTGTAATGCACAGCTTTGTAAGTGTGCCCACTACATCCCAGTCATTTGATGATGTTCCCTCCCTATGTGTCAGCATGGGCAAAGAGAAACCCTCCCAGCTGAGGAGCTGTGCAGTGAGCCCTGCTGGTGTCTGTCCTGGAGGGCTGTGCTTTTGGGCATGGACAGGGCTCTTCACTGCCACTGCATCTGGGGTAGGAGGAGAGCATCATGTGGCGTCTTCACAGCTCAGTGCTCCCCAAGCCTTGCATATATGCTCCAATAGTAAATATTAGGGCCCAAAGAAAGAAAGACATTTATCTAGGGGAAAAATATGCAGTAGAGTTTTAGTCATATGACTTGTGGGAATTGAAAAAATCCTGCAGTATTGAGAGCAGTTAATCCATAAAAGAATGTAGTCCAGCAGATACCTGGGGAATTAATAATGTTCAGTGCAGAGATTGTGTTTAGCATTTCAGTTTATGCAGAAATATGATAGAAATATGGCTTTCTTGAGAAGACACTCTTGGAAATAACAATATGCTTCTTTTAGGGCTTCTGAATTGTTTTGTCTTGCTTTTCCCACTCTTAACAATATTTCGTTATTTAAATCCAAGAAATCTGAATGTTGTTTTATGAGATATTTTTGTTGTTTTGTTTTCATATGTTTACTTTTGGAGTTGTGTAATTCAAAAACCCTGAACACTATTCTTAATTGATTGCACTCAGAATGCATAATTGTTTAGATAAAATCCTCCTAAAGTCTCCTCAGGGCAGGATACTTCTATGTGTGGTCTAACGAAAAGGTGTTTTCAGGAGCCTTGACCTTCTCTCTGAGTGATGAGGTAAAAAATAAATACAACTCAATTTAAAGATGCAAAAAACCTGATTTATTTAAACAAATGTTAATGTTGATAAACAGATATGATAGAATCCATTAATAATGGGCACTGAACACCACAAGCACAGTGCAGTATAAGGAATGTGTCTGGAGGAAACTCTTCTTCCTTGTCCAGGGAAATTAGCTGTATGTGCATCTACATAGACCTCAACTTTCAGATAATTTTATTAGTGCTTTCAGCTATCTAACCTTCTTTCTGAGATTTAGTACTTCAAAAAAAAAAAAAAAAAGAGTCTGTGGGGATTTTAAAAGCAGAAAAAACCTATAGTCAGCAAAGCAGTGGGATGTCATTGAGATCTTAGCACATGCCAAGCCCTAATGGGTTTTCAGGCAGCCTTCCTAGAGACAGGCAGTGACTCTCCACCAGAGCTGATTGACACCCAGCACTGCAGGCAGTCCCCCAGACAAGGAGAGCTGCCTCCCTTGGCCTCAGGCACTGCAGCTCCCCTGGGACCTGCTGTGTCTATCCAGCTGAATCCTGTCATTTGGAGGGGCTTATGAATAACCACACACCAGCTCCAGGTGCTTTTAATACTGCAAATGGACCAGAACTGGGTTCACATCGTGGGGAGCGCTTCCTCCTTCTCTCTCAAGAAACTTTCCTTAGTCTGGCTTTTAAAGGAAACACATCTTGTGTTATTACAACATCTACCTATTCTTTCTCTTCCTCTCTGTGTATTTATCAGTTTCACCTGGATAAAATTTGTATGTATTAATTGTTTGAATGTATGTGGTGCAAGCAGCAGCAAAGCACATGCCCCAGAGCTCAAACCTAGGAGAGAATGAGGGTCATGTTTTCTCTTTGTGGCTTGCTTTTTTTTTTGTTTGTTTTTTGTTAAGAAGCTCCCTAGGAGGCAGGCACATTTCTTAATCTTTGTATCACCTGAAAAACAATTTCAATGGAAAGTTATTCTGCCATAGTAAAGTGCAGTGCTCTGTGTAATAATCTCTAATGAATTAGAAGTGGAGATTCTTCAGGAAATAAAAAGAATTCTCTTTGTCTCCAAACCAACAAGAAAATTGGAATTTGCTTTTGCTTTCTGTTTTAATTTAAATAAACTCCCCTCCTTCTAGAGCCAGGAATTGCCCCATAATTAGGAAAGTCCCTGAGATGTGGGACACATGGTGCTAGAGAGCCACAGATATTTCTTGCTCTATGCCAGCTGCCCCTCTTGCCCTCTTTGGGGTTGTGTGAGGATGTGCAGGGCAGCAGCCTCCTCTGGCTCCCTGGTCTCTCAGTCTTTGGTGCCTCATCTCTCCCTAGCGGAAATCAAAGGGGTATTAAAACCACAAGTGTCCTTTTTCAGGAGTGCTGCTGCTGTGCAACTGCAACATACCAGTGCCTGTCTGCTGCTGGTCTCTGAGCAGAGGGCAGTCTAACAGCTGGTTCCTGATAAACCAGTTCCATCCCATGCAGAAAGGGCCACTGGGACAGCAGCCCTTGGGGATCAGGAGTGCTGCTCTTGCAGAGTGCTGCTGGTGCTCCGAAAGAGCAGCATGGCTGGGGAGAATGGCTGTCCTAATGCAATAAAAATTACAGGAAATCATGAGCTTGTCAGAAAGACTTATAGCAATGGCCAGTTCTGCCTCTGATTTTAACTGGCATCTTTGACCAAATTAAAATTAAATGATGTCCCCTAAAAAGCACGACTCTTCCTTTGCAGTACCTATCTGATTCAGACAATAGGTCTGTTACTTGCTCAGAACATGTTTTCTGTGTTCCTGAGTGGGGAAAAGGATTTATGTACTAAAAATACATTCAGTTACATTGTGGATTCATGCAAGTCCTATAAAACTAGACAGAGAACCACCTATACAATTTTCAGATTTTTGGGAATAAGAGTCTCTGCTTCACACCTGCTGTGCATCTCCTAAAGACTGGCAACTTTTTAATATTGGGCTGTTATATTTTTTAATTCTGCATGTTACTGATAACCATGTCTCAAAAATAGTGCATGGTTTATAGTCTCAGGCTTGACTGTTTGCTGACTGCTTATGAAATAAGAAAGGTGACTGTTGCTCTATATCCCCAGTGTGTGTGTGTAGGTATTCCTCACATTCTGCATGTGAAGTTACTAACTGCGTGTTTGTCTCTTATTTAGCCATCCCTATAAGAAGATTCTAGGGTCAGTTATAAGAAATAAAACTTCAAGGGCAGCCATGGTTATACACTGTTCACAGTTTCAGGGTCTACTGGTAGAAGGCTATAAAATAAATTGAACTTGAAAGATGATCCTCTCAAGTACACATTGCCACTATCAGTTGCACAGGGAGACTGCTTACTGTGTTTAGGCAGTCAGGTTGGTTTTATTCTGTGATTCTCAGTGGAGCTACCTAAATCCTTATCTTGGATGTTTGTATGCTCTGACTTGAAATTCCACAATTAAGAGTGGCAGTCAGCACCCAGATCCCACAATTAAGAGGAATGATCAACAGCTTTTTTATTTGAGATAGATAACAAAAATGGGTATGTAAAAGTGAATTAACATGCTTAAATTCAGCAATGGGCAAATAAATTCTTTATATAGCAGTGATTAATATCCTCTTCCAAACCCTGTTTGCAATTACCAAAATTTGGGAATACGGAAGAGGTTCTCCAGACTGTGTTACAGTTACAGTTTCATACTTAACTGTTTGCCAAAAAGATAAGGATTTTTCAGATCATTGGAGCCATTCAGTTTCCTCCCTAGAGTAAACTTGGTTCAGCTGCCCACCTGGTGTCCCTTGAGATGTCTGGTGGTGTCCAAGACAGGCAGCAGAGAAGAGGCAAGAGCTAGGACTTGCATTTGGAGAAGCAATC
The DNA here is from genome assembly GCF_027887145.1 of Ammospiza caudacuta. NCBI lineage: Eukaryota > Metazoa > Chordata > Aves > Passeriformes > Passerellidae > Ammospiza > Ammospiza caudacuta. The sequence continues at coordinate 54,665,338 of NC_080596.1, forward strand.
ACAGGCTGAGCAGGATGAACATTAGATAACACTCACAGATTAATTAACCAGCTGAATAGATTTTGAAACACTTGCCCTATAGTGCAGAAATGAAATTTGTTAATTTACTGTGTTTTTGTTTTAAAAATAGCTCTCTGTTTGATTTCTGCTGTGTTGCTCCAAAAGGGTCTGGGATGGTTTGTCATATTCTCTGTGAAAACAGCTCTCTCCTAGTGTGACATCTCTCCCTGGGTGCCCTGGGGCTGGGGCAGATTGTGTTTGAAGACAGTTGCCTTGTGGTGGCTGTGCTTTGATTACTAAAGCATTGCTGTGGCTAGCTCTGTCCTTTGGCTACAGGCAGTGTCAGATGTAGCCCAGGTCTGACTGGCACAGCTTCATTGATTTTGACCTTACTCCAGCTGGACTTCTGGCCACTTGATGGAGTCTCATAACTGGGTTGTTTTGCCCTTGATATTTCATTTCTTGTTTGGTGTTTGTCTTTTCAAGGACACTTCCCATGCTAGTAAAGCACATAATTCCTAATCCAGAAAATATCATAGTCCTGCTTTGTATAAGTGCGGTACTATGATTTTGAGAGTGTTGAATATTTTTCTATTCAGTAAAACGTGTAGTTGTGGGATAAACAAATGCCTGCAGGGCCTGTGCCTGGAACACGTGGAATACCTGCATGGGAAAGCAAAAGGTGGCAGTGGGGAGTAGAGGTGGTGCCAAGACAACACAGAGAAGTAAATGCCAGCCTCATGCTACTGCCTGAGTGGTTCACAAGATGCCCAGAGCACTGCACATTTCCCTTAACTCCACAATGCACTTTGCATGAGTGTGTGATGTTAAGAGATATTAGGACATGCTTTTTGTGTGCTGTAGCCAAGTGGAAAACTCTTCTGAGCATCTGTAGGGCAGACTCAAGTTTCAGAAGTGGTAAATAACTTAATCATGTCAGGTATTTAACTTGACAAACTATTTTTGGAAACTTTCCAAGCTTCTCTAGTTTAGGGGTAGAAGTGTGTAGTTCTGGATGCTGCATGTCCTCTCTGAGGTTAAATGTATCTTGCTGGAAAAACTCTTCTATGCCTAGGATTGTCAGACACAAGGACCAAGCAAAGAGGAAGGGAAAAACAAATCACAGAAGAAAAAACAGAAGGTAATGGGGAAAAGTCAGGATCCTGATTTCAGAGGGATGATAATGCAGGAGGTGGCACAGAAGAAAAGCCACAATAAGCTGATACCAAACTAACCACCTCTTCTTAAAAAAAACAAAAACTTTCCAGTTCATAAAGCTGTTCAAGTAATAAAAAATTATGGCCAAAATCGATCCAGTAAACCTCTGCCTCAGCACTTCTGAATGCTGCATACAAGTCAGGCCAACTTCACTCCACCTGATTGATGCTGTGAAATGGGTACAGATATCTCTGGGGAAGGGAAGGAAGAAACAGTATTACCTTTGGGAGGAGGCTTTATGTGCAGGCCTCTGTTTGTTAAGGCAAGCTGAGAACAAGGTTATATTCTTCTAGGTGGGGTCTGTGTGCTCCGAAGCTCCTTGCAGCCTGTTTGGGCGCTTGTTTGTTATATTCCAGGCTCCTGTATGTCAGCTGCAGGAGGTGTGGTAGAGGAATAGGGCTGCCACTCAGCAGAATGAGTCTCCAGTCTTTGCAGTGGCCCTTGAGCTCTCTGAGGACCTTGCAGTTGCTGGGGTAGCAGTGATTCACCAGGTGTACAAGCCGGGGATGGCCAGCACACCTTGAGGGTTCCCTGTTCTGAAGATATTCCTGCCTCTTTGCACTCTGCAGAGGGGAAATGCAAAGCCTGGCCCCTGTGGTTGTTCCTGTGAGCACCTGCTGTGGTCCCAGTGTCAGCCCAGCAGTGCTGAGCTGCTCTCCCTACTGCTCTCAGAGGAGAAAGCTGATGGGGCACATGTGGGTTGTGAAGTGGGGAGGAGAGGATGGAAGATGGGAACATGACCTGGAGGAGGGATGCATTGGAGGGGGAAGCAAAAGGAGAGTGAATAATATGCAGCTGTGGAGATAAATAAGGACTTGGCGCCAGCTGCAGGAGACCTGGAAGCAAGCAGGGGTGTTCGTAGACCATAGGTTAGGCAAGCAAGACTAGCACAAAGGCCATGACAGTAAATCACATGCACTCAATTTGACAGCAAAAGTGAGTATTGGGGATTTTGTCTGTGCTGGGGTGTTATTTCACAGAAGTTTTGAAAACTTAACACAAAAAATGGGGAGCTCTGAGTTATTTAATACTGAAGTACTGCCAAGAGAAAGTCAGATCCTAGTTCAAGCCCCTGTGGAAGGAGATGTCTGTACAGGAACACAGATTTAAATCCTCCTCAAGTTGCTGACCTGATGCATTTGCATCTGAAGGTATTTCTTAAAATCTCCCCAAATTAGTGGCTCCTTTATATCCCAGTCTCTCAGTGCACTGGTTCCTTGTGTGCTGAATTCTCACATAAGGCAAGAGTTAGCTGACTGAAGTTGAATTCAGCTTTAATTAGCAAGGTGGGATTGGCTGAAGTAGGATTGTGGGTCTCTTGAGTCACCATGGTGCTGTTCAAAGTTATGGCATTGTACATATAGAAATTTCTGGATAAACAGGAACCTATAGCATGTGCCACCAAGACATGGGATAGATGGTGCTGCAGGCAGCCTTGGGTTTGTTGCTTTTGCTTCAGGAGAAGGTGGGTAGATCAGAGCAGTACTGAGCATCTCCATGGGCCAGAAGAGGTGTTGTGTGATGTGACCTGGCATGCTGCAGAGACCTTGCTCTGAACTCAGTCCTCGCTCGAGAGTGGATGTCTGATCCCTACCTGAAGGGACATGAAGCCTTTTTAAGCAAGCCCATGAAAGCACAGGAATTTGCTGTTAAGACTCGATTGCTTCATTCTGAGAGCCCCTGGGTATTCAGGATTAGGCCCTAAATGTCCATTATCTGGATGCCGCAGAACTCAAGATAATGACATTAACTGGGCTCCTTGCAGTGTCTGGATCTGGTTTGGTAAACCCCAGCAGTGAGTGCCCTTCAGCTTGCAATGTAGGTTTGTCCATGATCTTTGGTGATGAGAAATCACTGGGGAGAGAGGGAGACGACAACTCCAAATATAAAACATATATTTGTGCTTCCTGCTTATAGTATCTCTGAGGCATTTTAATCCGTTTTTGTATGGTGATGTATTATAGGGATTGTTTTTTAACTGCTATTTATTATATTGATTATTTTATATGTATATAATTTGATACATGGGAATTATTTATTATGTACTAAAACTACTTCAAGGCTTTAGCTTGAAAATCATTCTCAGAATTCTTCAATGAAACTGTTCCTTAATAAAACTACTTCATCCTGAACAATAACACAGTGTAACTAAATGTATTTTTCATGTTTTTAATTGCTTTTGAATTGAGATTCTGCAGAGCTCAGTTTAAGTTTTAAACCCTGCATCAGTTATTAACTCAGACATTGCAGGGCACTGAGAGAGGAGTAGCACTGTCATGATCCACAAGTCAAAGCTTTAACTTTGTAGAGCACATTTTTTGCTTGCACATAACCGAAAAAATACTCTAAATCAAAGGTTATGGCTTTTACTTCTTGGAAGTGGATTTTGGGCACTTCTCCGAACCTGAGAAGTTTTTAGTAAGGAACAAAGGACCCCATCCCTCCTCCCGTAATCAGCATGAAAGCCAAAGACACAACTCAAATTGGCCAAATTAATTTTTAAATTAGGGTACATTCCCATTCAGACCTTAATTTAATTTTACTTGTACTCTGTAAGAAAGAGACAGTCAAGTTATCCTGGTCATTTTGTCTGACATGATTCTTGGCTTTGCTTAAATTATTGATTATAGCAAGGGGAGGGACTTTGCAATGAGAACAGTGCTCTCACTAATAGAAGCCTTTCACTAAATCAATTTCTACCATTCCTGCAGTGCACCTTCAGGAAGTCAGAGGATTACAGCCTTAAGAAGAATTTTGTATTTGAAGAGAGGATCTTTGCTTTACATTTTTTTAAACTTTTCGTGTTTATACTGGCAGTTGGAGAGAAAAAATCAACATAAATATATTTCCAGGGGCTGATCTGCAGGATGAGGGGCTGTTCTGGTTCAAAGTTGAACTGATTAAATCTTGATTTGATTGTCATCTAAAAGCTTGTGGCTGAAAGTACTGTTTCAAAAGCTTGTCTCCTAAGCAGAGTCAGTCAGAAAATACATCAATGTCTTGCAAGCTGGAATGAATTCAGTGGAGGATGGAGTATATGCACACACTGCTGAAATCCATGTATAGCCCTCTCTCCTATTTTTTCTTGGCTTATTAGAAAATGCAGTCATTTATATGGTCAACATGTGGTGTTTTCTCTGTTACATTTAGTGGCAGTTGAATGGGGGTGGCTTCTCTTCCCTCCCATCCAAAGCACCATTCCTCGTTCGACTAATTGAGCGAGTGTCTGTTTAAACACAGCAGTGTGTTTTCTTGTATTTGAGTTGGAGATGCTACACAGAAGGAGAATATGAAGCTGTTGGGACATGTATATAGCAAACTTAAAGCATGCTGGTAACAGATCAGTACATGTTGAACTATACAGGAACATCTAGTAACTGTAAGTAACAATTCTATTTTACTTTTTCATAGCACTGGTGAACAATGTCACTTATGCCTGGATGCTGAATACTATTATTTTATCTGTTATTAAAAATTCTGCTCAGTGGAAGATCAGCTGGTATCTGACAGTTTAGGTTGCAGCAGTATCTTCCTGAATGCTCATTATTTCAATATTGAATCGACAAGTGATGTTTTATACTTGTGATCCATAGAGCTTGAAGATCTTTACATAAATTTAAAATACATTAAAAACCAGACTTCTGATTTCTCCTTTACACGTGACAAATTCTTCCCCTGTATTTTTCTTGTAGTCAAAGGGAAGAAAAAAAAAATCTCTAAACAGGGTAATAGTGGTACCCCTAGTCATTCCCTAAAGTTCAAGGTAAAGGAACTTTTGCAATACTGAATGTGGGTTTGGGAGTTAGAAAAATGAGACAGTTTATAGCCAGTATTGAACTGGGAGCTGTCAAAGAATGTTGAGTAATATCTTGGATTTTTTTTTTTTTTTGGTCCTTCTTGACAGTTCTAAATAAATCAATTTGTTGAGGTAGAAAAAGGATGTCTTATTAAAAAGCTGACTCACACAAAACCTTTACACAACTTTTTCTCTTCATTACAGGGGAACTGTAATTAAACAGCACAATTGTATTTGCTCCTTACAGAAACAAACTAATAATAAGAAATAGTTTGGTTTGGCTTTTGTAAAATTATTTGTAATTTAGTTCACTTTTTTTTTGTGGGTAAGCTAGCATTGTTTGCCACACTCCATTTCTAGCAGAATTTCAAGATAACATTTGGTGTAAAATTATCTTGTTTTTCTTTTGTACTTAACTAAAGCAAAACAATACATTTCCCTTTTTTTGCCCATGGAAGCTGTCAGTGGATCAACTAAGAAACTTTGTAGTCTACTGACTGCTTAATTTCCTTTGGTTAATTGTGCTGAAACATAACCAATGCTTTTTGTAACAAAGATATCTGAAAAGTAGGAAGATGACAGGGATTTCAGGGCTAAGCATCCACTGGCATGGAAGAGGAAGTTTATTTCATTTTTCTTACATGATTGGTTTTTTCCTGCTAAAATGGGTGTGTTAGGCTTTGTAAAATTATATTGCCTATTCAGGTTTAGTACAGGAAATAAGACTTTTATGCAATGTCAAAATTAATGGATGATCATTAACAGAAAATTTGTTTTCTGTAGTTCTCTTGATTTCATGTCACAGGTGAATTCTCTCTTTCAGAACTGTACTCCAGATTCTGGTACTTTGAATATACCAAGCTCCTATTACCTAAGATTTTTTTAATCCTACAATTACTTCACAGGGAAAATGCAGCTTAAAGAAGCAGCCTCAGGAACAGGGTGACAGTGGAAGTTTCCCCATTCTCTGTTCCTCCCAGTGGCTTCTGGTCACATCCACTTTAAGTATCAAAAAGCTGGTCCAGAAAATAGTGGGGCATGATCCAGTGTTCTCAACATTTCCCAGAGGAAATCACCTTTTTTGTGGACAGGGCTCTCTGGCTTGAGGGAGCCTGTTGTTAACCTGGGACAAGCTTCAGCTGTTCCAAGATAAAACCAACTGAGTAGTGACTATGCTCAGTTGGTTTTCCAGGAATGATGCAGAAGGGTGGATTTTCTCTCTGCCAGAAGTGGAGGTTTTATCTATGGGTTCAACCAATGTTTGAGGTTCACTATTTCCAAATTTTGTTGATATCAGTGCAAAACTGTTTTTCTCTGCACAGCACCTCATCTGCAGACAGGGCAAATGGACAGATCCAGCATTGGAAGTAGAAGGGAGGGGAGGGAGTTTTCACATGTTGCTCCTTTATTAGTAATACATTTAATTTTGCATCCTCATATTCATTGCACAGGAATACTTATAAATGTGATGCATTTATAAAGACTAAAGTAAAGATGAATAACTTCTTCAATCTATGCCAGTAAACCAATTGAAAACAAATTCTTCTTGGAACTAATACACCTTGTCCCCAAATGGGGGTTTAAAAACAATGTGTATTCAAAAGCAAGAATAAATTTCAGGTCATTGTTTATATTTTAGGGTTATGCTTTTATTTTAATTTTGTTTTTTCAGCTTTTACCTTTTTTGGAAACTTGGGTGATTCTGTGGGTTGTAATGAGGGGTTTTTTGAATATTTGTTGATTTGGGTTTTTTTTTAAGTGGACAAGCTGCAATTTTCCCATTGATTCCGAGAGTTAGGGAGTTTAAAAGTTCCAGGTATCACAAGACACAAAGTCATAAAAATTTCTGTCAAAAATGCTGAAAACAAGTGTAAGTTCACAAGAGTAATATTTCATTTCTTCAGTGTTTTAAAAGGAAACTTTTTGAAAGGAACCTTGCAGCTTGAATTCTGCAGTAATGAGCAAATTAACTACCTCATTTGCTAAAACACTAAAGCTCTTTTGGTGGGATGTGTTTTTATGACTTGCTGAGGGGTAAGGTGGTGATCAAAGCTTAAAAGAGAGAGAAAACTGTTTTTTCCTTCTGGTAACATTACTGCAAAAAGGTCAGTGTAAAGGCCACCAGATTGGGTTATTTTGACTTTTGGTTTATTGTTTTACAGATGCTATATCAGGATTATGTGTTTGCCTGGCCACAGTTTTATCTGAGCTGATTCTATTTTCAGGTGGCAGGATTCAGTGAGAATTTGTTATTGGTGCATAAACTGAATTTCTGGCTAGCATCTTGCTTACAGTTTGTTGCTGTCATCTCTCCTTTCTACTTCTGAAATTTTTTGGAATGCAAATAATATCAGGACAGCGAGACTGCAAACCCTGACTGACAGAAGAGCTTTTTTGAACTGTAGTAATGGTCATGTGTAAGAGCATGTAGTGTAAGCAGTGCTAATTACCTCTCCCCAGCAGTGTCTCTGCACTGATCACCAGACAGATCTGCTGTTGCTTAACTGCTCCTCAGTAGTTCAGCTATGTTCCCCTTTCCCTATTCATACAGATATTTAACACCAACTGTTCTATTTGCCTCTAAGTGAATTTATATTTGTTAAATGGTGATGCATAATTTGCTATAAAAGTAGTAAAATCTTCCTTTTGGATGCATGTTACTATAAATCGGAAAGGGACAAGTGTGGAAAGATATTGATATTCAGTCCCATAACTCCTGCATTTCTATTGTCATATGAGATTATTCTGTATCTCAGGGTAGGAAAGTACCTTTGTATTTATGAAAAAAAAATTTATTGTGTATTTTCCTCCTAGGAATATAAATCTATATTTATATATAAATCCCTTAGAGTGAGCTTGGATATAATGGTTTGAGAATTCTCACATCAGATGTGACTTTTTAATCTGGTCCAGTATAACCGCTGTGGTAACTTTAATCAAAGTCCTTTAATAATGTTGTTAGTTCCACTATTTCCAATGTAAATATAGTAAATATATTACATATAAATATATATGTAATACAGTAAATGGAAGGCAGGGCTTTTACAAGAGTTACAGTGGTTACAGTTCCATGTTGTACATAACCAAATGACCCTATATAGCAGAGCTTAGGATCATGGAGTTCTTTATGGGTTGCTTCTCTGACAAGGGTCAGTGGCAGAAACTTATGGCTTCACTAAAACAAAAACATGGCTAGCATAAAGTGGTCCTCCCCCTATTATATCTTTTTCACTTGCAGTAATTGATAGTTTCAGGACTTTTAGACTTGGTATGTCATTCATGTTGTCTTCTTTAATTGCCCTTGATAGACTTCTAACATGAGTTTGTTTAATCATTTTTTTCTCATTTGTATTTCTGGCATCCACAACATCCTGTAACCGTGGGCTCCATAATCAAATTATGTGTTGTATGAAAAAGTATTTCCTTTTATTATAAAATCGCCCTCCAATAATTTCATTAGATGCCTCTTGCTTTTCTGTTTTAGGAAGCAGAAAATAACAGTGAATGATGATTTCCTTTCCATCCTTGCCTTCTTCCCACCATTCATGATTTTACAGATTTTTCTGGCATCCTCCCCTCCTCCCTGTCATTTATTCTCCAAGCTGGAGAGCCCTACTTTACTCAGTGTCTCTTCCTGCAGAGAGATTTTTATCTGTCTGTCTTTTCTAATTCTGCTGCATCCATTTTTATAGTAGGGCACATGAAGTGCATGCACTAGTCATGTGATAGTTCAATCCTACATTAAAACTGTATACATGAAGACTTTTATCTTGATCTTGGTTCCTAAAGTGTAATTTTTTCAACTGGCAATGAGTACTAAAATGCTGCCTTCAAAAAACTTTATGACCTTGATCCTTCCAGAATGACAAAAGATAATTAATTATCTGCTGTTGTATATGCGGATTTGAAGTAGCCGAAGAGTAACATTAAAGGAACTTGTAAGAAATTGATAAAAAAGAGGAGGTGGATGTCTTTGTCCATTGAAGAAAATGAGAAGGTGAAGGTTGTGCATGGAAAAACAGCTCTTGAAGCTGTGTGTATCTTAATCCTGTAGGATCTATCTGCACTCTTTTGTTTTTGCTCAGCAACAAAGGTGATTAGAAATCCAGAAAGGGTACTCTTCTCATCCTTCATAACTGGTTTTCCAGCTTTCCAAAACCGCCTGTAGTCCTCTGGCACATCCACAAATTAAAAGATTTCCACCAAAGATTAGCTACTGTTTTCACCTGGGGAGAGGATCATTCTGTCCCTTGTGCATCTCTTGTTTTACTGTTTGTGATGCCAATCCACATACAGGTTGAATTGTATGTCTGTGCCATTGGGCAGCTTCACTTGGTTTTAATTAGCCAGTCACATGCACATATCTGATAATAAACTTCTTTGAGATTTTTGTAACACCAGAAGGTTTTCTCCACAGTGCTTAAAGAGCTCAGTTTATCATGCACTGGAGATTTTGTCTGTTGTTTTCCTGTGCTTTGGCATATTTTTCTTCTTACCAAGCAGGTGTTTGTGTTTAGGGATATTCTATCTCAGGGTTCACAATAAAAAGAACTTTTCAAGTTGTGCTCTGGGCATATGCATTTTTAAGGGAACTTTATCCTTGTTTTCAAAGCATGCATTTTGCTTGTAGGCTTTAAATGGAAGGTGGGACTAATTGCAAGTGGAATTGTGTTGTGGTTCTGTGGAATTTTAAAATTAATCCATTAATTTTTTTCTTTCAAATGCTGTCTGGCATAGGACTGTAGTTGTGTGTTGAGTTTGTTCCTGGCTACTGTTTGCTAACATAGACTTCCCAGGGTGATTTAGGCCACAGTTATTTTTTCCTGAATTTTCTTCTAATTCTTGCTAGTGTGTTTGTCAGAGACACCATTTGTATCTCCTTGAATGCAGATTTTTTAAGTCTAGCTTCAATTACATATATGAATCCACTCAGTGGAAAAAACCAGAATTTTAGTGCTGGAGTCCCGTGAAGCAAATATAAAAATGAAAATGCTGGTATTTCTAATCCTGGATGGATGCTTTCAAAGATGATTAACATCTTTGAGATTTCTTAATACCAGAAGGTATTTGGGCAGTATGACTAGATTTAATAGAAAATTGATATACCAGTGTAGTGATGTGAAATACTAGAATAAACTGCAGGGCTGAGAGGCCCCTGTGTGCTCTCAGCACGCTTCTCTCTCCCACAGCAGGTGAAACCTAGCCAGCTCCTCTGGAGCTTCCATCTGCTGTCAGAAGCCCCCATTTGTGAAGCCTTCTTCCTGTAGATGCCATACATTGCACTTCATGGATGGCTCTGTGCACTGTGCAGGAAAATACTTAGTTCAGCTGAAGCAAAATTACTTTGAAAAGGTTGAAGTTGTTTGGTTGTTGGCTTTCTTTTTTATAAAAAGTCTGCAAGTTTGAGGCTGGGAGGTGAAGCTTGAGTTCACTGTGTTACAAGCCCTCAGCATGGGCTGGAACTGCCCAAGGTGCCCAGGCCTCCCCCTCAGTGTCTCTGACTGCAGGCAGGCCATGGGGCCAATGTGCTGCTTCCTAGGCTTGTGCGCAACTTCATGCTTATGCATCTCTAAGTGGATTTTCACCATAATGAATTTTCCCATCCCTTCAGTACTGTAGCAACATGAAATTAATTTGCAGATGGAGAAATATTAGGTATTTGACTTCTATGTTGGAAAAAACCAGGAGCCTTCTGTTTGCTCTCTAATGCACATTTCCCTACAGATTTAAAGTGGCAAATGAATCCATTGTATAGATTGTTGAAAGTCACACTCCAGCTTTTATTGATAGTACTAAATAGACCAAGTTTTGCCATAGTAGAAGGAGCAGCCCATGCTGCAGGATGGGGATGGAAGGGGATTCTGATGTGTAGTCACACCGGAGCACAGTGGCTGATCTCTGTGCACTGTGTGTGTTTGGCTGGGGCTTGGTGTAGGGAGCCTGCACAGACCTGGAGTCTGGCCATGACTCCAGGGAGTTATTTAGTGCATCTCAGACCTCTCCTACATCCCCCTTTGTTTAAAACAGGGCTTGCACTCTCCTGCCTCACAAGGTTGGTGTGAGGATAAAGCAGTCATTTTCATGGCATCCTAGAGCCTCTGCTGCAGTGTGTGAGCTGAAGGATGAGCAGAGCTTGGATATGAGAGGGGAAATTACTGTTCTCGCAAAATTAGCTTTTTTTTGTGAAGTAAAACATCTAATTTCACAAAGTAGATCCATTGTAATTCAGTTTTATGTTCTGTTTTCACTGAATAATTAGATTCAGAAGAAGGTTTTTCTAATGTATTTGCACAGTGCTCTAAATGAAGCTGTCAAGGAAAGGTAGATTTAGTCAAGCCACCAGCTGAATTGTATTTCTGTGCCACTGGGCAACTTCACTTGCTTTTAATTAGCCATTCATATGCACAAAACCACTAATGAGCACATCCCTAAAATGTCTGAGTATATCAATATATTTATGCAGGATATTCTCCAGAGAAGTGCAGTCCTTTCTCTCCATTGACTCCTGAGGTAAGTAAGCGTCATTATATTTTAGATGGAGAAAATTACCTTTGCCCAGTACCTGGCTTATAATGCAAATATTTTTATGCAGTTTCTTTTCTAAAACAGACAAACAAAATGGTGACTGCTAGTCAGATTCTTTCTTCCATACTCTCTCTTACTACTTGTGTCATTCAGATTCTAGTGGCACTCACTCACATTGCCAATCCTCAATTTAAACTATTGAGGATACAATAGAAATACAATACAGAGGACAGAAAGCTATTCCTCAGTTCAGACAAATAGGATTAAAAGTGTGGAGTCCAACCTTGTACCATTCTTTGTACCAGGGACTAATGGCAGGTATATTGGAGGGATTCAGATCTGTTCCTCTGTCTTTCATGGCTTGTATCCAGGTAAGAGGCACTAGCTACTAGCAGAAATTGTAAAGGAGATGGAGCCACTTGTGTCTTCAGCCTTTCAGTAAAATGGAGAGTTACAGGCTCGGAGATACTGAAATCCATTGGAAGCCTGCAAAACAAGAGTGTTCGTTGTAAGTAAAGCACTGTGGTGCAGGAGTTCCTTTGTGGAGAGTGAAGCTGTTGAGGTGACCCCACTGCCATATGCCAGACCCTGGCACACCATCCCCTTCTGCTCTGCAGGCATCCTGTGTTTTGAAGTCAGAAGGACATCTGTGCTTAACTTGAGTATCTTTTGTGTCAGTTATAGACTGAACCTTTCTGTTTTGGGTGAAAATTCTTGACTATGTTTGTTCATTGCCCAGAATTATTGGTTTGTCTGTGGGTGGTTTGACACTAGCATACCAGTTCACTTTGAGAAGAGAGGAGAATCAGACTCTTTATTTTAAGGGAGAAATACACAAATCCAGAGCTGCTACCAGTGTGATTTTCCCCGTTTTTCTACCAAATGCTTGGCTGCTGCTGTTGTGACAGATAAATTTGAAGGGATGGAGGGCTGGACTCCATGCATGCACATTGCCCTCCCTTGGTGTGCAGTGCAGGTGCCTGCTGGTTAGTGGGACAATTTGTGCACAGGCTTTGCTCTGTCAGTCCAGCAGTCCCTTGGGTGAGGTGGTCATTTGATTCTTCCTCTTTAGACCAAACAAAACCCTGCTTCTAAAACAAGATGAAGTAGTAAATGAACCCAGAACATGAGATCATATGCTGCAGTTCTGCTCTGTATGGGGAAAAGCACAGGAAGAAGAGATACTATACAAAAAAAAAAAAAAAAATCAGAAAAGCAGATGCAGATTGCTGCTGGGCTGGTTTAGCCCTGAAAATTGACTTGCAATACCGTTTTTAGTAATTTGCTAATAATGGTAATGAAAAGACTCTTGAATAGCTCTTGATGAACTATTTGCTGCTCACAGTCCTTTGAAGTGAGGAGGCCCTTTGGGTCACATTCACACAATGCATGATCACAGTGGATGTAGACCAATTTAGAGGTATACAGTCTGCTGTGTTTTGGACTACTCTTAAAGTAAAAGCTTTTGCCATCTAGTGGAAGGAATAGAGAACTAGTATTTCAAATCAGCTAGAAACTCAGTTATACTGGTTGTATTCTTTACTGTGAGGGGGAGAGCACTGAACAGGCTGCCCAGAGAGATTGTGGAGTCTGCTTCTCTGGAGATATTCTAAACCCACCTGGATGCAATCCTGTGTGACCTGCTCTGGGTGTACCTGCTTTAGCAGGGGGATTGGACAAGATGATCCCCAGAAGTCTCTTTCAACCCCAACCATTCTGTAATTCTGTGGTATGCAAAAGGTATTTATAAGCAGCAGATTACTCACTAGAACAGTAGCAAATTATTCTGACTACTTTGAAAATTAGTTGGTAGAAATCTTCTAAGGTATTGGTGCACTTTGTTCAGACACTGTCTCATTTAAGCACCAAGTTGGTGGAAAGGGCATTCATTTATATGCTGCCCTCACTTGTTTGGGACTCTTTTTTATTCCACCCCAGATGGTACCTGCTTATTTTTTTCTGGATCTTAGGTTGGCCAATATGCTTTGAATTCTGTTGTGGCTTGTTTCCTTCCACCAGTGAGATGGGGAAGAGAACTGGAAGAGCAAAAATGAGAAGAAGTCATGACTCATGGTAAAGAAAGCTTAGTTAGTGAAGAAATAAATAATCATCTATAAAAAGTGATGCAAACACTAGCACTAGCAGGCCAATGCCTAGCCTGTGTGCTTGAGGCTAAGAACAGAGATATCTCGGGCCTATGCAAGCACTGCTTAGCATCAACTGAACCGCTGGGTGTTTCCAGCACTTGTTTTGGTTACAAATAAAATGTGCAGTACGTTACAGGCTGCTACGAAAAAAATGAGACCAATTCCATCCAGACCCAGTAGATCTTCTTAGTTGCCTAGCTCTCCTAATGTCCATCAGCACCCTAATAAAGAGATTGATCTCTTGTCACACAGTAATTTTGTGGAAGAGCTGTAGGATGTGTCTCCAGTACAGCACTTTTCAGGTAGCAATTCATCAGCTTTTGCTCAAGCTGACATGATCCTTCCTACATGTCTATAATTTCTGATTCTACATGTCTATAGTTTAATGTTTTCACCACTGCTTCACCTGGCTCAGCAGCCACCCTACTCCAGCTGGGACAGAGGCTGACTTCTTCCTGGTCCATCTGTTGCTACAAAAGTGCCCTTGACACAGCAATTCAGGTCACCTCCAAGTCTTCCTTCCTTACTTTACCAGACTCTGCTTGTTTTGTTGATGTTTTTGGTTGGTGAACAGGTTAGTCCTCTTGTGTTTACCTTTTTTTGCCCATTTTCCAGGAAGGAGCATATAGACCTTGCCTCACAGTCTTACTGCAGTACTTTTTCCTGCTGCTGTTCATATCAACTCCTGTAAACACCAGCTGTGGTGCTGGCTTCTCACAGCTTCACCTCTGCCCCTCAGACTGTACTGCCCCTGAGCAGACAACTTGGAGAGCCCCAAAATTCTCCCATTTAAGCAGGACAGCTAGTGTCATCCATCACCCTCATCCATGGCTGTTATCAACAGTTCTTCAGAGCCCCTCTGCTGAAGTCACTTGCCCTTGTTTTCTTTGGTAGTTGTGCTAGTATTGTGGTCCTTATATCAGCAGGTTGGGCTCTGGTCATTGAAAGGGAAAATAAGCCAAGACAGCAAAACAAGTGGGTTTAGTTGTGGTCTCTGGATTTTTTTCCTGAATGTTGATAAATCTGCTTTCTTCTCCTTTCCTTTAGATTTGTCATCTCTGCTTGAATGCTTCTGCTTGTAGTATCTTGTTTATACAGCCAAACAAAGATTGCATCTCATGAAAAATAGTACTGGCAATTCATCCCGAATTTCCTTAGGATTTTTACAAAGTCAGTCTTTTCTGATTATGGCTGATTTTACAGTTCATCAAAACAGCAAATCATTTTGGCACAGATAGAGTTTGGTTACATGTATGCCTGCAGATCCCACGTTTCAGCATGTTTTCCTGGAAAGTGTTAGAGAATCTTCCTCTCCCCAAGTGCATGTGACTGGTGGCTGGTTCAGCAATTCGGCAAGGAGGATGGCAGGGTTGCCATGACAACCAGCTACATGCTGTGAGCAGAGATGTGACAAATGACCACCTTCCGGCTGGTTATCGCTCCTCATTGAGTAACGTTCCCCAAATGAGGCAGACATGTCTGATTCATAGTTATTTGACCTGTTGACTTGTGTTTGTGCTGCATTTGTTGCTGAGATGGCATTCGTGCTTCTTGCAGTGGTGCTTAGGTGAGGCTGCCTGCTGGCCACCATTGGTGTGAATCATCTGAGTAGGTGAAGCTGTTGATTTTGCTGTAGTGCATAAAAAGTGAGAAGTTATCTTTGGAGACTTCTTTTCATTAAAACCAAACAATTTAAACTTGCACATTGAACCCACTGCAAGAAACAGATGGGATAAAAACATACTTGACCTCTGTTCTTTCTGTTGTGCTACTGAGTGGAGAGTGCTCCTTGAATTTCACTTGCCCTCAGTCATTAATGCAAAGTTTCCTTCTCCCTTCAGTGCCTGACTTGATCCTCAGTGTGTGTAGGGGGTGGGGGAGTATGCTTCCCTTGGGATGAAATCCTGGATCTGCTGAAGTCATTGGCATCTCTTCAAAAAGACTGAGTTTCTGTGCCTTCTTTTCCTTTAGTTTTGCTTTTATTTAGATGCAGAACACTGAAGTAAAACATTTTCATTTCAAGATTTTGGAATTTCAGAAAAAAACCCCCACAGTACTTTCTCCCACCTCTTTCCTTTTATTCAAACCTTTTAATCCTCCTGTCTTCCCAGTTCCTTTTTGTGCTTCCCCTTGTTTGCCTAGAGGGACAGGATCTGTAATACACATGTGGTATGGTGGGCCAGCTCTTCATCATGCTTCAGCCCAGCTATGAAGACAGATCAGATATGAAGCTAGTGATTTCCCACTGGTGGCCAAACATTAGGACAACATGTTGGATGCTGTTGCTGGCCCATTCTCTGCCATTTTTTACATAGAAAGCTTTGATGCAGATCTCTTATTACAAACAGGATGCTTTTCAGTTTCAATTCTTCATTTATATTGTGCATCCACTGCTGGAAGGTGAGCAGTGGGAGGGCCAGAGATTCAGAAGTGACTTTACAGATTATTTATTATTGACCAGATTATTTTTTTCCATTTGGAAAACACTGAAAGTGTTCCTACTTGTACCAACATGCTTCCAGCCTGGACAATGAACACTCCTTTTCAGTTAACTTTTTTACTGTGGAATTAAAAACTGGCAATCAGTCTTGATCAAATCCGGTGTTGGGATGGTGTCCCTTTTCTTCAGAGGATCTTAACAGAAGAAAAATTGTTTCAAAATCATCATAAGAATTGAGACTGCTAAGCTAGAAATACAAAACAAAAAAGAGATATCTCATCTTTCACTCTGTACAGTGTGGGTATTTTATTACTTAACCTATTTAGATAGCGTAGATCAAGTGTTTGCCAGTATTGTTGAGCCTTGCAGACAAGCAGTCTCACTCTGATCTCATGCAGTGAAATAAGCCCTCTTAAAGCTAGAAAGACTGACTGAAAGGCTCATGCTTCCACCAACTCCAGCAGAGCTGCATTTGCATTAGCCAGAGGCTGTGCACTCACATCTGCTGCATTGCTTCCAAGGAGACAAAATGAGATCCTTCTGTTTAAATAAATCCCTGGCAAAGCAAAGCATGTGTCCTTTGAATGATGCAATGATATCTTTCATTTCCAGAGGTAATACCCAGATTTCCCTGAATCTATTTTCTGTCATAGTATGACTCTACCTTGCTGCTGTCTCCCAATTTTCAAAGAATGTGGTTTTAGCATGTGAAATAACAGTTAAAATTGTCCTGTGGCGTGGGAGCTATTACTGTACTGCACCTCCCAGGAACAGAATTTGCAGCACTCTGGTAACTCTGTACAGCATTTTTACAGTCTCTCTTTTGAAGTCATGCATGCTGCCAAACTCAATCCCTTTGGGGCTGCAGTTCCTCTTACTCAAGAGTGCTCTTTTTGTCCATAAATTAGTGTCCCAGCCATGCTGACTGGTGGGATTTGTTTTCATCTGAAGAGATGCATGTGCAAAATACAGGCATGTTTTTCTAAGTACAACTCCCAGTTCAATACAAAATTTATTGTGTTAGACATGTTGCCTTACTTAAGACTATTTTCTTCAGGAAGGAAGTTTGCTTGGCCTTCAGTAAACCAAGTTCCCTCATGCACAAGAACCTAAGTAGAGAGGCACCAACTCTCTGTCCCCACACCTTGCTTATCATCACCATCAAGTTCTCTTGGAAGTGGAGATAACACCCAGCTGCTGTGCAACGAAAATCACACTGTTTGAAATGTCATGCCATTAAATGGGGTCTTCCAAATTCAGATGGAAATTATTTTGCTACCTGTAATTCCACATTCAAGCAGAGTAAAGCCACTGATGTCCTGATATCCTGTAGCAGGTCTCTGATGCCTCAAGCACATTTGTTTGCCTTGTTAGATTTTGTATGTTGATGCTTACTTTGTTGTGTTTCTTTGTGCTGGTATCTCTAGTGATGCTGCATTGCCTTTGCCCTGCACACGGAGTGCTTCCATGTGTTAGCACAGCCAGTGCACCAGGGAGGCTCCCCAGGTCATGCTGGTAGGAAACCTCAGCAGTCTGCCATCCTGCAGCATGGGCTCAGACACACATAGGTTAGGTATGGTTTGCGTTTTTTTCAAGCAGGTTTGCATAGCAAAGATGAGGCTGGTGTTTCAGGATGAACACATGCCCTCTGGTGCTGTTCTGTTCAGCCATGTTTATCAGATGGCCTGAAGCCAGTCCCTCTGCCTGAGGAGCACCTGCACACAGACATAAATCAGTCATTTGGTGTGGGAAATGTGGCTCTGAGCTATGTTAATTGAAAATTACTCTAATTCCTGTTTTATTTTTCAACATATGAAAACATTATTTTTGTTTTAGTATTTATTATTTAGTATTTATTTTTACAAATGGATAAATTTTCAAAATAAATTAGTATTATTCAGCTCAGTGCTATTTTCTTATCCCAGATATTTTACATTATTTCCTTCCAACTGTTTGTTCACAAATGAGATAATTTATTGTCTTGCAACTAGTTGTTGCAGACATATTCTTTGTTTCAGTCACTGGGTTAAAAATTTTATTTCTGCTGTGAGTTTTGTCTGCTTTTACTTCAAAGTAATTCCTGTTTAGGTCTTTCTGGTGCTGCATGTCATTGCAACAATAAATAACAGTATGTTGGCTCCTCTGAGTCTTTGGTTGATTAGTTTGAAATTAGCAGTTTAATGCAACCATAGCTTAACGCTTTGCTGCCTGTATGTTTGAGTAGCTGTGTATGCATCCGTAGGTATGCATAGCAAGGACAGAAGCTGTGCCTAAACTTTAAACTTAAACTGGACTTGCAGATGTTGCACACATACCTCATTGTGATGTTTAGATATTTGATCACATTACTTCTTGCATGATGTGGCCCAAATTATGGAAAGTGTTTTGCATTGATTTGCCATTTATGTGGTTGAGAAGAGTGCAGTCGATTTATTCAGTTGGGAAACAAAAGTGGGCAAGGTTGAAGATGAATAGGCTTTAAAACACGTAAGATCTTAGAGTCAGGAGCTACATGCTGAATGCCATAGAGACCACAACAGGAGACATTTAAAAGCAAATGTTTAGAATTCTTGTGACCTTCTGGAACTGATTATGATGATGTTGCTGATTTCGGGTTTGGGTCATAGGTGAGGATTTTTATTACATTTGAGTGTAATGGTATCATCTAGCATTTCTTCTGCAGAACTTGCTCAGATTAGTCCTCAAATGGTAAATTAGTAGTTTAAGAACTTTTAAAGTGGCTATGGGAGAGAAATAGTCTGGTTTGTACCTTGGAGTGTAAGAGTTATTTCAAGTTATCATGACATTTGTGTGTCTGTTTGTGTGTATGTGCATAAATTTGGATAGCAGAAATGAGAGAGACTCAGGAAAAAAGCAACCATAATAAAATATCTAGTAGAAGGCTTGAAGGATAGACTAAAAAGGAACTTTTAATTCCAAAAAGAGATTAAGAGCAGCAGTATAACAAGAGGTTATTCATCTATCATGTTACATTGAGTCTACATAATTTGATATTTTTTTCTGGTATTCATTTGCCCAGGAACTGTAAAACAACACTACCAGGTATGCAGACCCATGGAAGAAGTGTTTGTGTCTTTGTGTAATTTTTTTCTTTTCCTGTTCTCAGCAGATATATGGAGTGATCATTCATTTCAGACAGACCCAGACTTACCACCTGGTTGGAAAAAAATAAATGACGTTGCTGGGATCTACTACTGGCACATACCAACAGGAACAACTCAGTGGCAGCGTCCCGTGTCCATCCCAACGGATCTCCAGGGCTCACGGAAAGGATCACTTGGTTCCATTACTCCATCTCCTACTCCAGAAACTGAGGTAACCTGCTGTGTCTTCTTGGGGGCTACATACTGCAAGGAAAATTGAAATAACCTTTTGAACTTGCAGGCTTAGCTGATAGCTAAGCTGGCCTAATAATGTCTCAAAGTGTAGCTACTTGTTGTTAATACCTCGTAAGTATCTATTCTCTATATTCATTTTATAATGGTGATGCTTGATAAAACACCCTAAATTTTAGATATGTAGGATGAAATCAGACATGTCTCTGATAAACTGGATAGGGAGTGCCTGATGAGAGTGAAACTTTGGCAGTTCTGAAGCATTGCTGCATTGTATGGATACAGGATAGATACAATTTTTGCAAATGACAGAAGACTTTTGGCTGGACCCTTTGTTTGCATCTTCTTTTTGGCTCTTTTGGCAGGAGTATCACAAAAGACATATCAGTCTTCATTTGAGACACTAATTCCTTCACAGGGTAGTTTCTATTGAATAAGCATGAAGTGTTCTCAGGTGTAAGTCTGTCAATCCTGCCAGTACCAATATCTATCAGGCTTTAACTAGAAACAGAGAGATACACTCTGCCCTCCACATGTGCTGAAAGAGCAGTACCTGGTACTGTCTTTAAAAATAATGCTTTCAGGCACAATCCAAGGGTTTGTTTGGTGTCATGTAAGTAGAAAATAAAATCAATTCTCATGAAGAACAGTATTTTTCAAAAAACACAATCACTTTGTTTGAGTATGCTGGGAAGACTTCTATGGAATTAAGTACTAGTGTAAGATAATGTTGGTTTTAAATTATTTTTATATATGGAATTTTCAGAAAAATGTCCACAGCTCTGTCAAGGAAAGTCTTTGTACTGGCTCTGAGTTTTGGATCAGGCAATCCCTAGGGGTTTGGTTTTTTGGTTTTTAATTCTTTTAGAGAGAACATTTTTTTACTTTGTTCATATATCCATCAAACTAACTTACATGGAAGTTAAGAGGAGTTAAGGACATTCAAGTATGTATTACCATCTTGACCCTAAAACTTTTATCCTGTGTAGGCTTAAATACATACA
Organism: Ammospiza caudacuta; assembly: GCF_027887145.1. NCBI lineage: Eukaryota > Metazoa > Chordata > Aves > Passeriformes > Passerellidae > Ammospiza > Ammospiza caudacuta. The sequence goes on from NC_080596.1 coordinate 54,685,824, forward strand.
GTCTTGTTCATTATTTTAGAAAGTTGTTCTCACGTGTTCATAAATGCTACTCATAAGGTCTGCAGACTTGAACACATTTCATTATTGTGCACCAGGCATGCTGGAAATAATTTCTGAGAGGATTCATTGAGAAAGAGCTGTGACTGTTACAATTCTGGTAGAAAACAAGAAAAAAACCTCAGAAATACTGAATGTAAAGGGCTGCATGAGCTTCTAGTATAAATTCCTGTCATGTACATGTGAAGAATATAACTTTAGTGTTATTATTTTTCTACCTCTAGAATGTAGAGAATGGGACCTTGATTAGTAAATTATAGATGATTTTCACAAAAACCCAGTAATCAGTATGGTTGGTAAACTGCAGAGGAGAAGAAAAACATATTTTCATTTGCAATATTTTTCTACTTCTGTTTAAAGTGTTTTTACAATTAAAATTTCAGACCTACTGGTAATGTATTACATGTATTTTTAACCTTTCATGATTTTTTGCTTTAAATGAAATATAGTTGGTGATTATGAATAATAATCATTAATTCTCAACAGCATCACCAGAGTATAAAATGTGTGAATTATAATAACACAGATTTTAATACAGTATAGTTGTATTAAGTTAGACATACAGATGTAGTAGGCTCACCTATGTTTTGATATGGCAGTTCTAATTCCGCAAGGAATTTGTTCCAGCAAAGACTTATGCATAGACAGTTCTATGGCAGCACCAAGATGATGTACTGTGCTGTAAAAGGTGATACAGAAATAAGCACATCCCCAAAATTCATATTAGTATGATAACTTGTAGTTATTTTATTTGTAGATATAGGCAAAAACGTTTGCTTTTTGTCAGTTTTGCATTCATTGGTCAGCATCTTAGGGTCATTGAAGCAGTACTGGCTTTTTGACTCAGTGATCATTAAGACAGCATTCCAATCCAGTACCAGCAGTCTTGGAGTATGGGAGCTCAAAACAAGAGCATGAATTGGGCCCAGGATTTTGTCCACTTCCAAATAATGAAACAGCTACAGAGGCTCCAGGCATGGCTGGAGTTATAGTGGGAACTATTAGAAGAAGTCCTGCATTTCTTGAAACCACAGATGCCAAGCTTTACTAAAAGGAAGTGGAGGAAGAATCCTTTGTGATTCAGCTGGTTCTGAACGAAACCCCAGTGCAGAGCAGTAAGAGAGAAATAAGTCATAGTGTGTGTGTTTAAGATAGGAGTAATGAAATAATTTGACAGTGTCAGCTATCATGAATTTTTGGGTTTTAATCTCTCTGCAGTTGGTTCATGCCATCACTGTATCATCTCCAAGTCACTGGCAGGCAATATTTGTTTCAATTCCTGCTCCCTGCACTGCTGCATACCCAAGTGCTCCTCCTTTCCCTCACTGGGAAAGAATAATGCAGGTATCTGTGATAAGGTCAATCTGACACTTCACAGAAGATTGGGAATTCAGTCTAGGCTGGGGGCTCCCAAAGACCTCTATCCCAGCACTACCACTGCCAGCATCCCTTGTGGTGGAGAGCTTCCACCTCCCAGCTGGACCCTGTGTGAGCTGTGTACTGCTGCTTCCCTCATTGCTGCTGGAAGCCTGTGCTGCAAGGGAATGTGTTTAGTTCATTCCCCCATGCTGGATATGTATTGCTTCATTCTGAAAAGGTTTTAGGCAGATAAAAGAATATAATCTAGGATTGAGGACTGGCATGGGTAGTATTTGATATCTGAACCAATTGGCTTCTCTGAGTCCATAAAAATACCTTATCTAATTTACATTTGTCTGTAAAGCATGATGTGCCAGTCTTGAAATGAGTTTATTTGGCTCTTTCAGGTTATGAGTTTGTCAAACAAACATTTAGAAACACCATTTTCCCCACCCCCACAAGTAACACCTTTTTACCCTTTGTCTTGTTTCCTCCTTTTTTTCCTTAATTTTATTTTGTGTCCCTGTCTCTTAAATAATGTAATATACAGAAGCTTTGCTTCATTTGGTAGAATGTGGCTCACAGCTGAGGGCAGTCAACAAAGAACAGATCAATTCAGCCATTTTTATGTTATAGCTTACTCTGGATATTTAGCATAAAGAAAAATAGTTATTACTGTTGAACAGAGAATTTTAAAAAACATCATGGAGGAATGATGCTGTCGTGCATAGAAATGGGAAAATGTTTTAAAAAGAAAAATAATGTGAAAATGTCTTACTTTTACATGAAGTGCAAGGCAATTTTTCTTTCACAAGATAATCAGTAAATTTCAATCCAAAGCAATTATGGGTTAAGCATTATGCAAAAATCCTGCTGATTTAACAAAAATGCTAATAAATGCTAAATATGAATAACCTGTAACATTCCTTTCCTTCCTCCCCCTCAAAAGCATGAAAATGTATTTTGGTTTTGCACAGCTGTTGAAATTTGACTTCATTTTAGATCTGTCGTTTCTCTTGTGTGTTGTCAAATTACTTCCTTTTTGAATCCTTGTCTTTTGTAACTTTCTTTTCCAAATTTTAGAAATTTTGCTGCCTCTTTCCCATTTCCTGTGCAGAGAAAAATCTGTTGTGTTTAAGTTTCAATAAGAGCTTCTTTGAGATCATAGGAGAATTTGGTGATAGTAGTTGTGTCTTCTTATAGCCTAACTCATCCCAGGTCTTGAACACCTCTAGAGGTTCTTCTGTAGATAACGTAACCGCTGGTAATTAAAGAGAGGGGGCTTGGGAGGAAAAGGTAACAACTCATTTAATTCAAAGGCACATTAGGAAACGATTATTCCTGGGAGTTGTTTCTCACAAAATAATTCCTCCAGTGGGGATGTACTGAGAATGCTTCTGTGGTGAGAAGTCCTCCCTGCAGATGAATATTTTGGGCCGTATTAGTGGGTACCACTTCAGCTTGGGGCTGAGCTGGACAGCCCAGCAGAGCTCATGTTAGAAGGGGAATTAGTTTCAGGATTTCTTGATTTGGCTCTGGGTCTCCCAGCAATCAAATCTCCTGGCTTTTATTGAGGACTGTGCGAATTCTCTCCAGGTGAGACAGAGGAGAGAGGCACTCCAGCATCAGCTGTTCTTCGCCAGCTTTTTTAGAAAAGCCTGAACCTCACTCAGGTTGTTTAGTGCTAGACACACTGCTACTTGCTTGATTGTACCACTGAACACCTCTGAAAATCTTTGAGAAACTTGAATGGAAAAGGAGAGGGTGGGTGCTTTGTTTGGTTTGGGGTTGTTTTTTAAAAATCTGGTAGACTTTTCAAAACTACTTTTTCAGCAAGAAATCTCTGCATTCCTTACTAATCCTTCTTCCCTTCTTGTGCTTTCTCTCTAGAAATATTTGATTTTTACCTTGTGTGTATCTTATGCTTGTGTATACTTTTTTTGTGTTTCAGTACTTCTAGTTCCAGTACCATTAGGGTCTTTTAACAAAAGTAATCAAATGGAAATCCTAATGTTTCCCCTTAATTGCTGTTGATCAAAGGCTGTAGCAGCTGTGGCCAACATTCATATTCAGATTCATTTTGCTTGCTTTTAAGATCATAGTTAAAGAGTAATTTCATTGTCTGTTCCTAATTTATATTAACTTTCCTTGTTTCAATCATTTGTTTTGGTAAGTAACTGTTAGAGGCATGTCTTCTCTCCCCTTCCCTCCAAATGCCATGCTATAGTGGAGTAAGTAGTTGAAGTTTGAGGTGATCTGTTCCCTAACCCATCCTGTAAATATCAATGCTAACAACAGTGTCTTGTGTTTTTTTTCTTTTTCTTTTTTTCTTTTTTTTTTTTTTTATCAATGTGCTTCTTCCTGTGTGAATAATTATGTGTCTAGAAACAGCCATGGAGTGATTTTGCTGTACTGAATGGGGGAAAGATTAATAGTGACATTTGGAAGGCAAGTATATTGTCAGATTTTAGAACCTTTACTACTATTACCCTTGTTTTTTTGCATGGCAGTGGCTGTTTTCCCCTTTTATTTTTCCATGAATGTCATTCATAACCTAGGCCAAAGTGAGTGGGGGTATTGCTAGGGATGTCTAGCTCACAAACATGCTGCCTTTTCTATCTTTCCACTTGGAATGGATTCAGTCTAAGCTAGCAGGGCAACTGCCATGATGTAACAAATAAGATGCCTGCACTGAATGAAATGCAGCTTGAGAAATATTTATATATATATATATGTATCTATATATGCATGCCTCTTTTCAACTTCAGCCAGAAATACTATCGCTTCTTTGCAGGGAGGATTTAATTTCCCTTTGAGATAAGAAATAACATGATGGTGTACTTAATACTGTTATAATAGTATTAAAACTATACTAATAGCATTGCCTCTATCTCTAGGACCTGCATGCAGCCACTGTGAACCCAGACCCAAGTCTGAAGGAGTTTGAAGGAGCAACTTTACGCTATGCCTCTTTGAAGCTCAGGTACAATGACTTCAGAGGGCTCAGTGGAATGACCAACTCTGTTTTGTGTTGTGCTGTAATTTTCATATGATTTTAAGACTGATATTGTTTTGTTTTGTTTTTTTTTTTATTCCACAGAAATGGTCCACAATCTGATGATGATGATTCTTGTAGCATCAACAGTGATCCGGAAGCCAAGGTCTGTATGAAGATCCACAATGGCATAACAATTAAAAATCTAGCATTTGTAAGCATAAACTTCCAACGTGCAGAATGTCTCCTAAGTTTTGAAATTAAGTGTGCCCCTCCTCTTGGCACAATGTGGATTGACCATGCAAGACTAATTCCATCAAAGGAGTTAGCAGATCTAAAGCTTCCTTTGGTTGGGTCAGGCAAGTGTGACTTATTTTGAAATCATGTAAGCCGGGAAATTGGATTTTAGAGCTCAAGATTCCACTGTCCAACTGTAATAACTGTCCTCTTGCACGACTGAGTGTCTGAGAGAGAGCTCTGGTTTTTATTATCTCTAGATAGTTTCCAGGCGCATTCAGTGACAGAATTTGCTCTTTATTTTCAAGTTTGTCCTTCTTTAAAATATTCTTCCTTTTTTGTGTGTCTGCTTCAACTTACAGCTACTAACAAGGAAGTTACCTTTTAGAACAAGAAACTTCATTTTTTGGAAGAGAGAATGCTACTTTGAGAATGCACTTCATAGAGAAAAATTAGGCCATTATGTGACAAAGCACCATAATTAAATCAAAGCTTTTACTGTTGGAATCTAAGGGTTTTGAGGAGAAAGAAGCAGCAGAAAGTTTTGTATGCTTGCATATTTATCTTCAGATTTGCCTTGTTGATAGTTTTGCCTTCTGCTTGCATCCATTATTAAGGGTGTATATAAATCTGTATAATTGAAAATACAAGTAATTTAAATAAGTATTTTGGCTGTTCCATACAGCTGCAGCAACTGACAGGATCTGAAGCTATTTATTTGCAGGAACAAATATGTATGTATGATACAGAGTTGATAATTTTAATAGCCTTATGATACATTTTAAGAGAGAAAACAGACTGATCATGGCACCTAATTTTCTTTGTCATCTTGATTATTTGGCTTGTGATATTTAATTGAGATGTAAATAGTTGTACTTTGCTTGGCTCACTGGTAGTTTAAAAACAAGTGCTAAATTCTGAGCACAGTAAATGGAGCTGAAGGAGTGAGAAGCTTTAGGTTCCAGTCCTGAGAACAATAGAGTTGTTCCTTTCATGATGAACTTTATGGTATGGAAAGCTTTAAAGGGAGACAGTTTTTTGGTATGTCTATGATTTTACCAGGTGATTTGCACTGAGTATTTTTTGAGCTGTTCCTGCATGGAAGACCATGGCAGTAGTTTTGTGGACAAATAACTTGTGCCATCACTTCCCTTCCCTCTCTCACTTGCTGTTGAAACTTCACTTTTTTTGGATCAGGTTCCTCTCTGGTGTCTGTGAAATGGGGCAGTGCCAAAAGCTTGTCGTCTTGTGTCTATCACAACTGGTTTTGTTTTACCAGTTCAGGTAAAACTATGCTGATAATGCTTATATACTGAGCACTGAAACAGTCACAGAAGTGATTGAGAGGAGCAAGACAAGAAATAGAGGAGAAACTAGACATGTTTTTGCCTTTTTAAAAATCAGTTGGTTCAAAGCACCTTGCCTGATTTCTGCCCAATGCAGATGCTGTGCAGGGGCAGCAGTGACCCCAGCAGATATAGTGTGGCTGGCTGCAGGTGAAGCTCACCAGTGCTGACACTGATTTGCAGCAGGAGAGGCTGAGGGCAGAGCTGTTCAGTGCATCTGACTCTGTCCCAAGGACGGGGCACCTATGGCCATATCTCACAGGAATGGCAAGTGGTCCAGAAACAGCAGGGGCAATCTTCACCTCTGGAAAATGCTCTGAGACTTTTATTTCTCACATGGTTGGGAAGGGGATGGGGTAGGTGGATTCCTTGCTAGTCCATTTTACCCCAAATATGAAAGACTGAAAGATGTCTGATAGGCTTTGAAACAGATGACTTGAAAAAATCAGATATTTTTAGCCTTTTAGGCTCTCCCCTGCCATATTATCTGCCTTAACTATCTTTGATTAAAGCTTGTTTTTGTGGGGCAGCAAGCACAGATAAATCTTTTGTCTTCATTTTATCATAAGAAAAGAGAAGAAATGGGGTTTTTTGCTCATTAAACTATCTATTGGAAGAATTTGTTAAAATGAACTTTGTTAGAGGTGTGTTAGAGATCTTAAACCTATTTGAATCTAATTCTTACATTGACCAGTACATTTGTGAAAAAAAAACAGTTGTCTCTGTGGCACATTTAATGCTGTACTTCAGCAAAGGGAACCGTGCCACCTTGTGGGAGGCTTTAGTAGTTCTCCCCTAGAGAGTCAGCTTCTGCAAAGATTGAAGTGCTGCAAAAATGCCTGCTTTGGAAAAAGCATGTAATATGGTTAACGTAACGGTTGTAAGAAAAGTGACTTATGCAGCAACCCATTTAAGTGTCATAATTATCAGTAAAGAACAAATGTTTCTCTGTGTGCTTTCTTCACGTGCTTAAGATGCAGTTCATGGTTTCATGTCCGTGGTGTCTCGGTCAGGTTACTGCAGAAGGTCACAAAGGAGAAGTGGAAAGAGGAGAATTATTACCTCCAGCTTCTTGATATCATCCATTTATTTCGGTAGAAATTTCTTGAAGAGATGGCTTATTGTGCTTGATGAGGATCTAATTCTGCATGTGAAACATGCACAGCTAGAAATGAGTTTTGGATTGGTGCTTCCCAGGAGACAGATCGTAACCTTCCTGGTTAATTTATAGAGCAATGTGTGCCTTCCTAATTGAGTTTCAAGGAAGGCAAAAGATGCTTTTAGCAATCCCAGACTGTAAATTCTTCTGGGTTGTCTTTTTTTTCATTGTTGTAAAATACAGTGTCCCTATGTAAAAACATAGGAAGGTGCTAAATTTTTTCTTTTGTCCATGTATAGAAACAGAACCTCTGGGAAACCTGTCACTGTCCCTAGGAATGGCACAGATTTTCAGATTCCCTATCCACATTTGTCTGCTCAGCAAAGCTTCACTTTTCCAGCCTCACTATTTTAGAGCTATTTAGAGCATTTTTAGCTATGTCCATTATCTAAGAATGGGAAGAATGTGTTTAAACCCGTGCAAGTCCTAGGCATTTACTCCAAAAGACTGTTTTCTGCTTTAGAAACCAATAAATGCTCTGGGTCTCAAAGGAAGAGAATGAGACTGTTTCCAAGAGAGAGCATCAAGAGATGTTGATAACAAGTATTTAAATTTAGTGATTCACCTGTAGGTGAATGAAAACACAACTTGAAGACATGGAAAATGAGTTGGTGATAAATTTCTGGGGATTACCTGGCCTTTAGGGTTTAACCAGATGGCCTTTGGTAAGCTGACTTGTGGCTGTTGTGAAAGTGGCCTGTAAATCAAAATAATCTATCTAAGCACTATCAAAATAATTTTACAAAATACTGTGCTCCCCAAAGATTTAATATCCATATCCTGACTGCTTTTCTTACTATAGAAGCAGAGGTATGTGTTTTGGAAACATTGTATATTTGCTTCTTTCTGGTTTTTTCCAGAAGAAAACCTCCTGCCTAGACACAGGTCAGTGTGTATCTGTGGGGATGGACATGAATCTGATTTCTGACCCAAGTGAAGACTTAACCTGAGAGGAGCTTTTGCCATGTCCAGCAATCCCAAGAAAGTATTATTTTCTTACAGTCAAAGCAGCTTCTAAATTCTTGATGCAGGCAGGGAGTATTCAGCATTTTCCAGCAGTCCACCTTAGCTGCATTACAGTCTTCTTATGAGCTCATAGAATGCTGCAAAAAGCCTCAATTCAATTAATTTCAATTAATTAAATTTGAGGAGTTTATTCCACCTTAAGTCTCTTTTCAAAATTAGATTAAATCTAAAAGAGAAATAGGATATCTTCAACAGTTTTTCTTCCAAAGTGGTATTTTTGCTTGGTTTTTGGATTAGGAATTTGTTTCTTTCAAAACAGTCTTTTGTTTTCATTCCCTAGGAAATAGCACTGGAAGAAATTTTTACCTATTTCTTTACCCTTATAAGGGAATCACAGTGTATTAATTTCAAGTTTCTTCTTTAAGTGTTTTTTGTGGGGCTTTTTTTCTGCTTTGACTAGTCTTCCTGACAGACTGATTCAAGTGTAATCTGCCATTCCACCTTTGCAGCTCCTGGGTAGCAATGGTGAGTGGTGGAAGAGGCTGTTTCTAAACTGGGTTGTTGTTCCTGAATTTGGCTGTTTGCCATTAGCAGCACCCTCACATCTATAGAGCTGCTGCAGGTAAATTATGCAGGTGCTTGAAAATGTTCTGCTTCAAAAGCAGCTTTAGAAACAGGCAGCTAAAGCACTAAACTACATATCCTCAATGATTTATTTTTTAAATAGTCTTTCTCATGTTGTGCATTAGACCTTTCAGAGAATATGTTTCGTTGTTCTTTATCTCTGTGAATGATAGTCATTACTATTGACATCTGTTGTATCTTTAGGTAAAAATTCCTAATGTCCTGATGTGATGTACATCATAATACAGATTTCAGGCTAGAGGATATTTGCTTCCACCTTGTTCCTAAATGGAGTCTTGTTTAATCAAATACGAAGATAAATTCAGGGCAAGGAAGATGCAGCATTTTCCCAAATCTCATGGATTTTACTTTATAAGGGCACTCCAAGTTACAGTATGGGGTTTTTTTGTTATACTATATGTAAAATATAAATATCTGGGATAACATTGGTTTCTCTGGGTGTGGATTGAAGGCACTTGAGGTGGTAGTTCATGTTCGGACTCAGGTGTTGATTATTCCTTATCAGTAAAACAGTCTCACTGCTGTGAGTTCAGCAGCTTTTCATTAGAAGGCACAAAATGGCTTACAATCTCTTGTTACAAGGTCTTTTAAGACTAAACTATCCAGTTAAGAAAGGACACCTAGATTATTTTCCCTTTTAACCCAATAACTGATCCCAAAGGGCCCACAATGTGGACTTTTCTGCCCAATTACAAAATGCCACCCAAACCCATGAGGAAGAAGGAAGAAGAAGCATGAAGAAGAAACCCAGGATGACGACACCCTGTGCCCTCCATCTTGCTTCCATCCACAACATACTAAAAATCCCAAACCCTAAATTTCTCATCAAGTGATACACGTACACTACTCTCTATAATCTATTTCACACTTCTGTGGGCTCTAGTCTATCTTGAAGTCTAGGAAACTTTCTCCATGAATGAGGGTCAAAGTCAGTGTTCCCCTGGGCATCAGGGCACCCCAGAGCAGAGAGAGAAATATTCCCAGTGCCCTGGGTTTCCACAGGATAATTTCCTATTTTCTCAAGCCATTCAAGATTATAATGAGATCCTGCAAAATATTACATGTCTTTCACTCCTAGGAATCCCATGTATCTCTGGGATCTAATTAATTGGGAACTTAAGACGCACAATTAGGACATGAGGGCCCAAACAGTAGGAGGGATATTGAGCAGACATTTTACTTGTAATCGTCCTTAGAAAAATACCTCACAAAGCCATTCCTCATGTGAAAGACAATGGAAACTGCTTGAATATTTACCACTATTTTACAGGTTCATAATGCAAGAATTACATCTTGAGTTTGGGGGCATTATCAGGATTTGTTTTGTTAAGATGCGCTGTACAAAAGGTTTGCACTGGGCTGGGAGATTTCTGCAGGATTGGAAAAAGAGAAGATAAATCATAGGAACACCTTTGTTTCAAATCAAAACAAAAGATCTTCATGGCCAGTGAAGTTCCAGACTTAACAGTAGCTGTGTCTGCCACAGGTGTGTTGACCAGGAGTTATTGCTGGGGTAAGTAAGAACAGAGGTGCCAAGTGTATTACAGGAGGATGGCTGATGCAGGTGGGAATGATGTGGGTCCTGCTTTGTCCTTGGGACAGTCACTGCCTTTGCCATGAGCGGCCAGGTTGTGTGGGCACTTTGGGTGCCTGCCAGTGACCACTGTCCTTGTGGGGAGGCAGCTTCCCTGGCTGCCAGTCTGGTGAGGTGACACTGGAGGGAGCCTTGCCTCTGGAATTGCAGCTGTGGGACACCCAATATGCTGCTGTGGCCTCTCAGGCATGGGATACTAGGAAATGCTGGCTACGTTTGAGAAAGCATGAATATACCTATTATAATTTTATTTTTATTAGTGATGTTGTTTCTTCCATGGTGGCAGTTTCTATTGCTTCACCAGGTCAAAGTGCCAGTGTCCTCTGCAGTACTTTTCTAATGGAGGTGCACAGTCCAGATTTTCTTGGCTGGAGTCTGTGTACAGCATCTTGCTGTGTACAGCCATATAATAAACTGTGGTGGTTCAGTAGAACACAGAAAACCCCAGGCCGCTGATCTAAGCAAAAAAAAATTTTTTTTTCAAGAATCTTCATTTTCTAATATTTTAGTGTTGCTTATTTTAGTAGTTTTTAATCACAGTTTATTCACTGTTTTATGGTGCCACACGGTAAAATTTTCGTGGGCCAGCAGTACTTAGGGTGTGATTGTTGAAGGAACCCTCAAGAATGGACAGAAACTGGGAGAAGCAGCAGCTCATCACACTCATGTGCCACAGGCAAAAAGTTTCTGTGGCCATTGTGCAGCCCAATGGATTCTGTCAGCAAGCAGCTCCCAGTTCAGCACAGCTGGGCTGGTATTGCTGGCACAGCTCCCTGTCAGCCCTCCAGCAGCTTTGCTGCTGCAGTGCACAGGTAATCCCAGCTTGCAGCCCTTCATGCTCCCCACTTGAGACCAGCCATTCCTCCTCTAAAACAATCTATGCAGCCCCTGCCAGCTTCAGCTCTGGAATGGCCTGTTGAATGTGAATTGCCTCTTGAATGTCTGTTCATCCTATTGCTACAAAATGAACTGACAGATATTTTTGTATTTCTCTTCAATTATTTACATTACCTTGCCAGTTTAGGGCAGCTCAGGGAAATAGCTTGTTCTAGTTTGAAATGTTACAGTGTTTACCATTCCGTGGCATAGATATTTAATGGAAAAAAAGTGCTGTTTGTATTTATGTGCCTATATAAATGTGTATATTTATTTCTGTTGAAAATTGCACATACACATTTTGAAACCTGCATGATACAAACTTGGTGAGTTATTTGTCCATTGTGGACTAGCTGAAAGGTGCAATTATGGAGGAAATTCATTTAAAAATCAATTAAAGTAGAATATTGAGTTGAATGACAGAGCAATATTTAGATAGCTCTAGCCAGCATGTATATTTATTTTTAGTTCTACTTGTAAATTTTACTTTAAAAAATGAGACATTTTCCTTGTCAAAATTCTCTGCACTTCATCCAAGAGAAAAGGGATAATATTTATCTCTTAAGAGATGTGAAAGCATGAGATGTGCTTCATTGTTGCACATAATGCATTATTCCATATGTTTGGAAATTATGGCTCCATGGTGCTTCAAGGAGACAGCATGACAGTAAATGGGTCCTTAAATGTGGGCGGTCCACCAGGGCTCAAGATTTCTGGGCTCTGGATTCATGTTTATTTGAGTCTTTTTTGAAAAGCAGAAATCGATCAATAGTGATTTAACTTCATTGACTTTTGATCCTGTGGTAAACATAATTTCTGCAGAAATCAAATTACTTGTAATAACGTTCCTTCCAAAGAGACTGAAATTCTCACTTTAGTGAAGCTGGAAGTTTTTTATCCATTGATTCATAAGGTCAAGAGTTCACTTAAAGGTTGGGAGCTCTTCAGGGGTTTTTGTTTCCTTTAAAATTTGGATGTCATGCATATTCCCTTTGAAATTATGCACCACGGTACTAAATAAAGTACTGCTGATGGCATCAGAAACACTTATATATCTGTCAGCCTGAAGAAGAGCATACATTGGGAAAATACAGCATTTAAGGTTAAAGTTAATAAATGCAGAGCACTAGTTCTAAAGAAATGGGTGCACACATTCTTTATGCTCTAAACTCCTGCAGGGCTTGTCTCTACTGACAATGTGTGTATTTGTGGGGGTCACCTGTGTGTGTCACAGAACAGCAAAATCTGCTTATCTGAGTTATCCTAACAGTTCAGTTACTCTGCAAGATAGACCTGAGTTTGAACATCCTTTATTAGTTTCTAGTGAAAAATATGACTGCCTTTTCTTAAATGAGGAAGCACAGGTTTTATTTCACTGTACTAAAATGAAGCCCAGCCCAGCCTTGACTCAAAGCAAAGTGTATAAACCCATCCCTTTAGGATCTGAAGTCAAGGTATCTGTAAAGCGTCTAAAGTGAAAACCTCTCTTGCTAAGACTAGAGAAAAGAATAAGATGATTTTAATTTATTCTTCAGAAGGAGCTGTTAGAGAATGGTAGGGTCCATTCTATTTTTTGCTCAAATGACTGGATTTTAAAAGATCTTGAACCAGCACAATGTTCCTGCAACATTTTCTTGCCTTGGTAGAGCAGGTTTGACCTCTGGCTGTAAGCCAGGGGGAACCACTGAGACAAAAGTATTAAGCTCAAAACAAGAGAGGAACTTTTGTGATCCTACACATTGAAGTCTGCAGGTCTGGAAAAATGAGACTGTAGTGGCTTGGAGAATGAGTAAGGGACTGTGAGACCAGAAAATTGGATACTGACCTCCTCTAAAGAAGTAATGTATTATAAAGGTTATTTTATAGTATTTGTGAAGTCACCATATTTAATTTTAGGGGAGTTTAGTTTATAGTCATCTGCCTGAAATAGCATTTATTAGTGATTTGTGAATTCTGTTGTGACCTGAATACTTCTGTCCTTATTTTTGTATTTCATGTGCATTTTCAGTAATTCAAGTAATAAAAGATTAACTGCAACAGGAAGCTGGAAATGTTGAAAGGTCTTATTAGTTGTTTTTGATTAAGCATTTTGAATTTTTTGTAGCTAAGAAGTTTTATTTGACATCTGTGAATATTTCTTTGAGAAAGTAAATGCACTGCCGTCTATTCATATCAATTAAATGAAAGTGCTTGTTCATTAATTGCATAAGTTCTTTTTATTCTCTTGTTACTCTTTGATCTTCTATAGTGTTTTCATCTGAAATCGATGTAATCTTTCTTGCTGTGTAGTAGGAAAATAAACTGGAACATACTTCTTCCTCAGAATAGAAAGATGTTATGTTATGCTTCCAAAGCACAAAATAATATGATAGGTTTTTTTTAATTTTCAAAGTATCAAAGAAAATGCAAGTGAAATCTTGGTTGGCTGCATTATAAATGGTTAATTATGTGACCTACATGCTGTGTCTCAGGCACAAACCTGCTCAGTGGTCTGTGATAAAAGACCTTATTAAATATTGTAGTGATTTACATGTCTGCAGGCAGATATAACCTTTAGAAAGGAAAAATGTAAAAGGAAACAAAGGGAAACTACTAAAAACCATCCTGTGGGCTTGGAAGTAGAGAAGAAATAAGTAGCACATATTTAAAGCATCAAGGCAAACATTCTCTTAATGCAGATCTGTTCATAGTGGCTGCCAACAGCTGTGTAATGTGAAAAGCAATCTGTCTGTGGTCTGGTAATGTGCATTAGTTGTTGTTCTCAAACTGGTGCTCTAATTCACTTTCACCCTCTTGTGGGATCTTTTCTATCCGCACCTTTATCCAGCTTCCAACACTACTCTGCCATAGTCATGTGCACTTGATCTCTTGCCCTCTTTTTAGTAGGGAATTGTATTTGCTTTGTCTTTCTCAGTTATTTTATTTTAATTTTCTTTAGTGCTACATGCTTAGCACTGCATGAGGCAACAAGTAGAGTGTGCATTTGCTTATGGTTAGAACTTTGTCAGAGCTCTCTGTCCCTGCCAAAGCTCCTTCCAGGGTTCCTCTTGGGAAAGCTGCTGCAGAGCAGGACCTGCCCTGTGGTGAAAGGTTTGCAATGCCAAAGAGCAAACGGGATCTGTGGTTTGTCCATTTCTTCAGTCCTAAAGTTCCCCAGCTTTAGGCAGTATTTTGGATCAGAACTGCACTGCAAGAAAGGTTTACAGCTCTATACAGAGTTCAGATGACAGCATTTATGAGTTTGGTTCTTAGGTTACAGATCATTAACCCTGAAACATTAATTGGATTTGCAACCATTTGAACATAGGTTCCCCAGAACTGTAAAACCAAGCAGCAATACCTGTGGTTTTATTTTTGTTCACCTGTCTTTTCTTGGGCTAGTGTGTGATAAGGTGGATTTTTTTAATCTGTATGTAACTTCTTTGTACAATGTCCTGTGTAGCCAGTCAGGAAATGTGAAGTGTCCAGTCAAGATGAAAATACAAAATTATTGGCTTACCATGGTTTAAGTGACACTTTCATTCACTTCTCTCAGCCATGCAGTATTTGTGGTAATATCTTTGATCTTCCCAATCCCACACGGCAATGTTTGCACAGTATACAATTCCTAAGTATCTTTCAGCCTGCTGTATTTATCAACTTCTTTTGTTTTTCTTTGCCAGCTCTTGAAAAGAGTCAAGCAGACAGCCTGACCAGGCACAGAAAACTTACTCTAAGAGAGAAAATAAATTAGATAGACGACTGTAAGACAAAAGTTGACATTGGGATTACTGTGAAATTATGACAGGCCAATAATTATTAATTGCCACTAATTATCTCTAAGCCTTGAGAAGAGATGCATAACAAACTGGCATTTCCAGGAATGAGCTCATAGGCACTTAATGAAGAAAAGCTACACTCTGTTTTTAGCTGGGCTTGGTTTGCCTCTGGGTGTTAGTTCCAGAAGATAAGAGAGTGCATTATCAAGGCTCTTTGGGGTCAGAGGAAGTACTTTGTCTCTTGGCTTGTCAGTGTCATTGGTGGGAGGCAGGGGACCATGATGCTGTGTTAATGTGTTAAAGTTCCAAAAAATTCTGCTCTCATGCCTGACTCAGCCAGCCATGGTAAAAATTAGGTCCTATCTGACTGGAGACACTAGGTGGTTTGTTTCTGCTGGGCTTTGTGCTCTTTTGTTTTAAGGGAAGGGAACCTCTAAATAATGAAAGAGGAAAAAAGCAACCTATAATAAAACACAAAGTGGATCTCTGACAGTCCAGCTGCTGACAGACAGGCAGGCATGCTCAGACTTCCACCTCTCTCCCACTACACTTATGTATTTATAAATATATAAATACATTTGTGTATTTATAACTTCTGCTCCACTGATGCTGAGTGGACCCTGGTATGTGTCACATGTTACTGAGTCCGCCTCTTTTCTAGTTCTGAAAATCTGCATGAGGGTCAGCCATGACTGCTGAGCCACATCAGCACATGCATTCACTTAACCACAAAATACAAAGTTTTTGGCTTTTAGGTATATTTTAAACAAAAGAAAGTTACTTTTATATATATACTCAGGTACATGTGTAGAGTAGAATGTGAGTAGAATGTTGAGTCTTTTTAAGGTTTATTGAGAGGTTTTTGTTTGCAGTGAGTTTATGGGAAATTGGTTTGTTTTCTGGAGCTGCTCTGAAGCATTTTGTTTGGGTTATGGTAAGGGCTTCTTGTGAAATACACAAAAACTTGTCAGGTGCCAGAAGTCAAGGGCTTTCTCATGCCTACCTCACTTGGAAGGACCAAGAGGGAATAGAAGCAGGAAAGGAAGCCATGTCTTTCACATAGAGGGCAATATGTGGGGTAGGCAAGAGTGTTGTGTTCTGCTCACTTTATTGTTTTGGCAGTGGGCTGCATCAGTACAGTGGATGCTCCCACCAGAGAATTTCAAACATAGAATAAAGAAAGGCCAGGAAAAAAATAGCAAAACAGTTCACCATCTTTACTAATAAGAGATTTACCTGCTGTCAAGTTGAATTGATAGTCTTTCATCAATTTTGGCCTTCTTAAGATACACTGTTCAGTGCAAGGACTATGTAGGTTGGATGGACTTCTGAGCAGTCTGGTCTGGTGAAAGGTGTCCCTGCCCACAACAGGGGATTGGATGTAGACAATCTTTAAGGTCTCTTCCAACCCAAAGCATTCTGTGATTCTGTATTTATCCTTGTGTTCAGAAAGCAGCTAACAAATAGCAGATGAGTTGAGATGTGAAGAGCAACAAGGAAACAGTGTGCTTATTGTGTGTATTTAGTTCTTCACCTCTCTTTCGATTTGGAGAATGTTTCTCTCTGCCAGTATTCTACTATTCAATTTAATATTTAAGTACTTGTAAAAAACCCCTTTCTTCTGGTACAGTAGAATCAGTATTTTTAAAGCTTGCAAAGATAAATATTTAATACCCCAGTGAGTATAGCAGCACTTTTAGCAAGATTCATGAACATCTAATGTGCCTGAAACAATTTTGCAATCTTTAGATTAGACCACCTTAATAATTGCTAAAAAATGGGGTGTTTTGGTATCTTGTGTAGCCCTGAAGTGAAGAGCACCCCTGAGTATTGACCTCTTGTTTGTCTCCTTTTTCACCTTCTCCTTCATGGCCCTTCAGAATTGAAAGTCAGCACTTTTGTGGGTTTCCAGCAGAGCTGGGTCAGGAAGCAGCAGTGTGGGAGAATTTGCATGTTGATTCCCTTGTTTCCAAAGGAAAAAAAAGAAAAAAAAACCCCACAAAAAGCTGGAGGCATGAAAGGCTTTAATTTTTTACCTACTCTCACTAAAGAGTTTTATGCAATTGCAGAGTGTGTTTGCTGTCTGATACCTGAGATGAGATGCAGCCTTAATGACTCCTTGGAGTGGGTACCAGGGGTTCAGGAAGCAGGTTCTTTCCTGCTTGGTGGAGTGAGCCTGGAGTGCATTGTGCAAACTGAAAGAAGGCTGAAGGAGAAGTTTTAAAGGGAGGGACAAACTCATTACTCTTTTTATCCACTGGTGAATTTTATTCCTTCCTTAGTTTGCCGAAGTTGACACATTATGCATGTTTAAAATACCTTGGTGTTCTGGGGTAGGGTTTTTTTGAGGGCAGCTGTTCCCAAAGGACACACCAGTGATGGTGTGTGAGCTGGATCAGCTCTCTGACTTCTCAGCAGCTTTGAGAAGGTGGCAAGTGAAGACTCAGCTTTTGAGCTCTGAAGCTGATTTATTTACTGCATCCTAAGGAGGATTGGTAGCTGCAGCCTGGGCCTCTGTTGCAGCTGCTGGGCAGGGTGGCAGGGTGCTGCTGGAGGCAGCAGGGCTCCCAGCAGTCCCAGCACTGCCTTCCTCCCTGCAGCTCCCAGGATCACACCCTGCTTTCCCAAGGACCCGCAGGATGCTGCTGACAGCAAGGAAAGCTGTGTGGCACAGGGCAGCAGCACTCAGCCATGAGTGTTGCTCTGCTATTGCTGAGCCTTTAGGGACCACCTGAAGCATTTGGTGTGCCTGCTCAGGAGGTTCAACAAGCAGCCTGTTGAGCCCATGGCTGTGGTTCAGAGTGAAACTCCTGTAACCTTCTCTGGAAGAAGTCTTGGTCTCATAGACAAGCTCCTATTGACTTAGTGTGGGGTCTGTATTCCTCCCACCATGATGCCTGAGGGCAAATGAGCAGGTTTTGGTGTTTTTTCAGAATAAACACTTTTTATTCTTTACCTTAGTAGGTGTAGGGTGCCATTCAATTTCTTCAATTTTGATTTGTTTGCAAAAGTACCATTTGCACAAAATAATGTTGCCTTGGCTTGTTCAGCCAACTGAGTGCTCTAGTTGGCTAAACAGCTTTCTGCTAACAAATGCATAATTAGAGTGTTTTATTTTAAAGGTAATTTTGAATTTTTTCTAGAAAAAGCCTGCTTTCCTCTTATGATAGCTTATCTTCTATGTAGCTTTGAAATTGTTATTGCTTACTACCTTAGGTAAACTAACTATAGAAGTGATTGCTGTAATCCAGAAAAAAAATGTAATTTTCTGGTAAAAAGCCAGACAGTGAATATCTCATAGGAGACATAATCCAGTAGGGTTTTCTTTCTTTTCAATTAGATTCTAGCTAAAATTTCAATTCTATACTCTATAGTTGTGTTTTTTCCTTTACTGTTTTGTGTTTGTGTGTATCCTAGTATTTCTGCTCCCTTGTTTCCTCCTTTATCTTAACAAAATTATTTTATTGGAAGGCATTGCTGTTACCTCCACTGACACTATTCATAGCAAGTTATGCATTCTTCTTCTTTCCTTTGAATGTTTTCACCTTGCCATTCACAAATTAGATTTTCATTTACTTATCTTTGAATGTAAGGCCATCTACAAGGCCTTCATTTTTTTCCCCATACGAGATGGAGACCTTTACCATTAACTGCCTAGTTGCTGTTGTATGACAGATGGTTTTTGATTTATTTCTAGTGCTTCGCTGTGCGATCTCTGGGCTGGGTAGAAATGGCAGAAGAAGATCTGGCTCCTGGAAAGAGCAGTGTTGCTGTGAACAATTGCATCAGACAACTCTCTTACTGTAAAAATGACATCAGAGACACTGTTGGCATTTGGGGAGAGGTAAGAACAGAGTGAACAACTTCTCCTCTTGGAACATCCCTCTCACATCATAAAACATCTCAAAGGAGCAATTCTGTAGACAGCTACTTCCATGTTCTGTGTTTGGGATTTCACTACCTCAGCCTGGCACTGCCAAATATATAAAAGGGTTCAGGGAAAGTGTTGACTTTTTTGTTCCAAACTGCTCAGGACAGCAGATACCCCAAAGAGCTCACTTCCCTGTTACATCTGTGCTAGTACACACCTGTGCAGTGGCAGTGCTGGGGACACACAGGCCAAACTGTTGTATTCAGTGTAACTCTTCTTGACCAGAGGTCTGAAAGTGATTCTTTGTAACAGCATTTTCAAAGGTTTCACAATGACAAAGGGCTTTAAGGAAACCCACACTGGCAGGGTTGTGGTTCTGAAATGTATGAGAAGATTGGAACTGATGGGCAGATGGTTTATCTTACAATTATTATTTTATCAGTGTTTCAGAAGGAAATTAATTATATGTCATCAGTCTGTCTGTTGGCTCCTCTCCAATAACTCTTGAATTTCTGCACCAGTGTCATCCAGTTTTGAAGGATGCCAGATTCCCACACGCTGAGGAAAAAGGAGAGAGCCCAGCTTTCCTCTTTCCTGGTTTGCTGAAGGGTCAGTGTGCCTTCACTGTCTGTACCACAGTTGCTCTCTGCTTCTTTCTGAGTTGGCTCAGAAAGAGAGGATAACTGGGAACTCAGGGAAAATTGAAGGGACATTTCGGTTTTGTGATGTAGAAAATACTGTCAGGTATTCATCTGTGCCCAGGTGTGCTGGGGACAGATGAGGAAGGGGGAGATGTTGAGGGGTCAGTAAGTGTAACAAGAAGGGAAAAGGTGGGACAGACAGAGGACATAGGAGACAAAGCCACACTAAAACATCTTTGTTATTTGATTGTTCATGGAACATCTTCAACTTCTGCCAAATCTCATTTTCTACCTCTCTCCTGACATATTTTCAGAAGGGTTACACTAGTGTGGATTGGTCACACAGGAGCTGAATTCAAAATTGACAAAAGAGTGAATGTTGTAACTTTCCCTCCTAAGAGGGAAACACTGCCAAACAAAAAAAAAGAAATCAAAAGAAAGACTTGTCTACATTTCAGTAAAAGTTTCAGGAAAAATAACATTCAGTCTCCCAAGTTATTGTTGCAGTCTATGGCTCCAGTTCACCATCCTAGCTATGACCCCAGCAATGCTGAGATGCTGGGGGAAAGTGCCCTTAAAAATTGAAATTATGTGTAAAGGAGCACATATATAGTGTTCTATCCATTTAAAATAATTTCAGCAGGATTTTTATATGTACAAAGTATATATTGCACATATAAATAAACAAAATAATATTGTTTTCCTTTATTTCTTACACCTGGGAACAGTTTTTTTAGATAATATAGCTAGACAAACAATTAGAGATGTGTCAGTCATGGGCTTTGGACTTACTGCTGACCTCAGGGTAGAAAAAAATCCAGTATCTTTACATGTGTGTAATCTCATCCATATTTCAGATAGCAGCACTTTGATCACCTTGAAATATAGTGTTTACTTTGAACCCTCATGATTTATTTTAAGAGTTAATGTTCACATTTTTTCTATATCTCTCTGTCAATCCCCTTATTCTTTGTTGGAAATCCTTGCAGGTTTTCAAGCTAAGCTGGTAAAAAGTTTTGGTCCTCTTGAATGGATGTTTAAATTAAGAGTGCTATTCATTTAAAAAAAAAAAAAAATCAGCCTGACAAAACAATAGAGACACTGTGCTTGAATAGGTGGCTCCTGAAGTAAATTGTCTTCCTGATTTTAAAAGAGTTCATTACATCCGACCACATTTTCCTGCCTGCAATGTAAGGCTTCAAGAGTGATTAGAAGAGGCATGTGTTAGAAAGGAACCTGAAAAAATTATACTCCATCATTGATGCATCAGATGGAGCAATTACAGCAGGAGTCTATTATGGAGCTAAATGACTGCATGTAAGAATTTTAAGATTGCCTAAGCTAGAATATAATGAAAGTGAAATCGGGGTTAGGACTAACCCCAAGATTTCATGATTTAAAAAACTGCAAAACAAACCACAAACCCTCCCACACCCCAGGTAAAACCCTGACCCTGCAGAAGCTTTGTTAGTGGCTTTACTGTGGGATTTCATGCCCTTTGCTACAAAAGAAATTGCCTATAAATTTTGAACTTCTACTGTTCTGTAAAATCCAAACAGAAAAACACTGTTCTTTTGTTTGTATTGCAGATGAATTACATTTCTGTACATTGCAATTTCACTTACATGAAAAAGATATCTTCCATTGACCTATATACTGCAGCCTGTAACACTTCCAGAAAAACTGCTGGGATTGAGCCTCTCTTTCCTTTAGTCACTTTCCCTCCATGGCTCTTCTTCAAACCATCAGATCTCTGCAGCTCTTCAGCAGTCTGAGACATTAAAGCCTATATTCAAGCTCCTAGCCTGTCTAATAATTTCTTTTTGACCTATGCAGTGCTTTCGTCTCTAAAATAGCTTTTGTATAATAAGGCAACAAAATTTAGCAAAATATATTGCTTCTGGCTGCAGACAAGTGATCCCCTGAGCATTGCAAGGATCATTTCCTGTGACTTATGTTGCTTCTCTGCCCATTCTCCAATTTTTTTCCAGCTAATTTGGATCCTGTTTTGTTACTCTAATCCCAGTGTATTTTGCATGAATAACATATTTTTCCTTTTTGTAATAATTTCCTCTGGAACAAATATATAAGTATAAAATTGGTCCAAAAAGCAATCTGTGTGACACTTGGTAGCATTCTTCACATAATTTGTTTACTGCTTCTGACCTCCAAGCAAATTTCTCCCTTTTTATCTTCATGATGTTTCTTTTTCTATCTGCCACTAGCATCTCAGTGCTGCTGGTTTACCCCAGTTTTTTGCATGGCTATCACAGCTCCTTCTGCTTCTCTAGGAGCAGCCTATATATCCAGCCTTGCATCTCAGCCACAGATGTGCTTTTTCCATCAGGCAAAAAATGCTTCTTCAGGCTTTGCTCATACCAGGTGTCACCTGTGTCTCCCACATCCCTCTTGGTACTTGCAGTGCCAGCTCTGTGTCACAGCTTCCCTTGGAATCCCTGCTGGGAAATGGGCAGTGCCTGCCCCTTGCTGCCTTGCCTACGAACAATGGCAGGCAGCCCTCACAAAGTGACATGATTGTATTTCTTACACAAACACAAAAGTAGGCATCATAAAGACTTGAGCCTCTGTAACCAAGAGGGAAAAGGGTTTCTGTGTCACTGAGATGAAGAAAAAGGTCAGTTTTGAATCATTAGTCAGTAGGGATTCAGACTCTTTCTGTTCTTTCTGTTCATGTATATATTCTGGCACCAAAGAGAGGAAACTAATTACTCTGTATGTAGCTGATAGCTTCCACCTTCTGATCAGGAGCTTGTCTTACTGCTCAGCAATAGGTTCAGGAGCATTTCTGTAAGATCTCATGGTCTGAAGAGTATGTGTACAGCCTTCAAGAAGAAGGAAATTACATGTGCTAGAGGAGGCAGCAGACCTATTACAAATGCTGTCAAGAGAAGGAAGATAAGCATTTGTGAATTAGTATCAAAAGGAGAATTTTCTCTAAATTTGTTTCCTGCAAGAGAAAAAAAGCATTATCCTTGTTCTTACATGCCAGAAGAACTGGGGAGAAGTCCTGACTCCAAGATTCTGCATTCACTAGCAGAATTCACATTCAGGTTTTAATACTGGGTTTTCCCCTTTAATCTTTCTTCAAAGAGTAAATCCTTTGACATGTACAAATTGCTGTCTGTTCCCATAATCCATTGGTTAAATTTTATGGAAACAAAACACTTTGAAGGAAGGAACTCTGCCTCAAAAGTACAGGTTTTGATATAAGCTTTTACTATGAGTACAGGCCATGATTTCTCATATATTTGGAAGAATTTACTGAAAAACAGATGAACACATAGCTTATTGAATAACTCAGTAGTTTGGGTCTGAATGAGTTGTATTTAAAAGACATCAAAGCTTTTTGTGATTGGGGTTGTTTAAAAATATAGTAGCAACATAACATCTTAGATCTTTTTCACACCAGAAGCATATGAAGCTTTTTTCATTTGCTCTTGGAACAGCCCAAACCTTTGAGTAAAGATGAAGCTAGTCTGAACAGCACAGACATAACACCTCGATCCCAGCCAGTCTGAGAGGGTGATGCACTGTGTACTTTGTCTGGATCTGCAGGGCAAAGACATGTACCTCATCCTGGAGAATGACATGCTGAACCTGATTGACCCCATGGACCGCACGGTCCTGCACGCGCAGCCCATCGTGAGCATCCGAGTCTGGGGCGTGGGCCGTGACAACGGCCGGTGAGTGTTGGCTCTGCTTGTCTGCCTTGCTGCTATTTCCTTCTGCTAATGCATACTGCACATTACTCTGTCCCAGGGCCTGAGAGAAGGTGGGTAAATTCTTCTTTTTGTTACTGGTGTTACTTTTTAAACTCTGTGCATTTTGTAGTGTATCACTTGTATGCTGTCTTGTTAAGCCTGCATTGAACAAGCCTTTCAGATTAACTCAGGTGCATAGAACTGCACATGTAGCATTGATTTGTTTCAGATCTGTGTAGTACTTTTGGTATAAAAGCATGTTTTCAAATATGTCTCGTAGGATGTTTCTCCTGACTATGTGAAAGCATGTCTTCCTGCTGGTCCAAGTAATGGGTTTAGTCATTACTGTTTCTTCTAGTTCTTGGTGTAAGAAAATCCCCAAAGGTGTTGCGGAAAGCTGAGATTTGTCCCTGAAATGTGCTGCCTGTGAGCTAAAGTTGTTCCTTGTGGTAGGAAGCAACCAGGAGCGTGTGCTAAAGGCCTTCCTGCCCTAGAAGCAGTCTTTCCTTAGGTTTCCTTCTTGGCTGGTCTCTTGGTAGCATTCTTGTTTGCCATGTAATACTGCTGAGGAAACTGGGTTGTGAAGGTGACTTGTTTGGAGCACGACAGTGAGCTGCCTCCCAGTCTGATTGGGCATTTTGATGTAGTGAAAACATTGCCATTCATATGGAAAAAGTCCAGGATCTTAGCACAGTACCCATCCTGACACAAGGATGGTAAGGATTGAGTAACACCAGCAATCTTCTGCTTTTTGTGTCCATATTTGATAATGATCAGGTAAGTCCTGCATGACCAGTACTGGCTGTGATGGAATAACCACATTACTGCACAAGGGAAGGGTTGCTGATGTCATTTATCTAAAACGCCTTTGACACAGTCTCCCACTACATTCTTCTTTCTAAATTGGAGAGAGATGTATTTGATGAGTGGACTGTTGGATGGATATGAAAGTGGTTGGATAGTTGCATTCAGAGGTTACTGGTCAATGGCTCAGAGTCCCAGTGGACATCAGTGATAAGTGGTGCCCTTCAGGGATCTGCACTGGGGCCAGTGTTACTTAATATCTTCATTAATGGCATAGATGAAGGGATCAAATACACCCTCTGCAAATTTGCTGATGCCACCAAGCTGAGTGGTGCAGTTGACGCTTCTAAAGGATGAGGTGCCATCCAAAAGGACCTGGACAGGCTCAAGAACTGGACCTTCAGGAATTTCACATGGTTTAACAAAACCAAGTACAGAGTCCTGCATCTGAGCTGGGACAACCCCCATTATCAGCCCAGTCTGGGGGATGCACAGACCCAGAGCAGCCCTGCCAGAGAGGATTTGGTGATGCTGGTGGATGAGAGGCTGGACATGACCCAGCCATGGGCACTCACAGCCCAGAGAGCCAAAGGTGTCCTGGGCTGCATCCAGAGCCCCGTGGGCAGCAGGGCAGGGAGGGGATTCTGCCCCTCTGCTCTGCTCTGCTCTGGTGAGACCCCACCTGCAGGGCTGCAGCCAGCTCTGGGGCCACAGCACAGGAAGGACATGGACCTGTTAGAGGAGGGCCACCAAGTTGATTAGAGGGATGGAGCACCTCTCCTATGAGGAAAGGCTGAGAGACCTGGGATTGTTCAGCCTGGAAAAGAGAAGGCTTCAAGGTGACCTGAGGCATAGCTTGGCGTTCCTGTGGTTAAATTTCGTAACAACGGCTTTTCAGGTCATAAATCTCAGAGAGAGGCTGAGTAGGAATTTGTGATAGAATTTGTTTTATTTTTCAGGTTGTGTTTTGTTCTAGGGGGTTGGCAGTTGGATCTAACCCCTCCCCTTACTATGGGGTGTCTCACCCCATCCTTCCTGTACGCTCCTTTCAGTACCTGATATTTACAAGAGCATGTAGTGGCAGGTCAAGGGAGATTGGTTTCGAAATGAAGAGTAGGTTTAGATTACATCTCAGGAAGAAATTCTTTCCTGTGAGGGTGGTGAGGCACCGGAACAGGTTACCCAGAGAAGCTGTGTGTGCTCCATCCCTGGAAAGGTTCAAGGCCAGGCTGGATGGAGCTCTAAGCAACCTGGTCTAGTGAAAAGTGTCCTTGCCTAAGGCAGGGAAGTTGGAGCTAGATGATATTTGAGGTCCCTTCCAACCCAAGCCCTTCTGTGATTGTCAAGATATTTGCAATAGTCAGGGTTTGGGGTTTTTTGTCTCTAGCTTTTGATAGGAAATGTAATTTCAAACATGAAGAATCTTTCTCAGTAAAAGATTTTCTGAAACTTGTTTTATCTGTCTGAAAGATTCTGATTACCAATGGCTAAATTTCTAAAAGAGAAGGTGATTATTTTTTTAGGTGACTAAAGGTTTCTAATTTTTTTACACTTATAAATGACTGATAGTCAGTTGGGCATAGGTTAACTGGTTTTCACTTCCTTTGGTACAGATTTTTGAGAGGTCTAAAAAGGGCAAATCCAGTTTGAAATGCTGGGAAGTAAAAAGGTTTTAACTCCTAATGAATAAACCATTGGAGTTCTTTGTTTGCATTAGAAAATGGGTGCATTACACATTTCCCTTCAAGTCAGTTTTTGTAGTACCTTGCTTCTGTCAGAAAATAAATAGAGCATTTTAAGGGGCACCCAATGTGATGCAGCTTTACAGAGTAAAAGATTCCAGCTTTGATCTTAAATTTTTTTTAAGCATTTACAGTTCTTTTCCCAAATACTTACATTTCTTTGTGAAATAAACTCATTCCAGTATGTTCTTTTATAAAGAAGATAATGAATCATTTTTCTTCAGGCTGGGTACCTGCTTTTCCTAAAGACAGAACTGGTCATGGATGTTTTTAGGAAACATTTAAGAGAGATGTACCTTTTGCAATCATGTGGCACCAATAACATTGTGTGCTTTAGGTGGAATGTGTCTGGGGTGGGAGGCAATAGCAGACTCTCCTAGATGAACATAAGCCCCATCAATAGGGCAGGGGTTGGGAAAGGCTGTGTGTGCACAGGTCACCCTGTCTGCTCTGACCTGCTGTGGTGCCCCACAGCATTCCCCAAGAGCTGTGTGCAAGGCATGGGAAATCTCTGATCCCACTCCTGCCCTTCTGCATGCCATAGCTGGGGGCCAAAGAGGAATTCCAGTTCCTACACTTCTGCAGAAACTTATGTCTCTATCTAGAAAAAAATGTTTAGATATGGAATATATGAGAGAAGTACAGGTCCAATTTTAAAAGTACAAACAACAAGAACTCCTCAAACCCAGTTCTTCTTTTTGGTCATTAAAGGTAGCCACTTTCTCAACTGTTTTCCTGAAAGGAAGTTTTATATATGATGCTGACAATACAGAGAAATGGCAGAGGAAATAAACTAATTTTTTCTCATGCTTAAATGGTCAGTTGTGGGAGAAGCCCTTTCTGTGTTCAAAAGTGAACATTTCTTGTTTTTAGACACCATGACAATTCTTGACCAGTTGCTGTAAGGAACAGCAAGAAATCATTTATTAAAATTAATTATATATTGCATTTAGGTATTAAACACAAAGTCAAAAACAGCTTTAATATTTCATTTGCTGGCACACTAATGTTCTTAGCCACTTTTATTGGACTTTGGGATTTTTTTTCATCATAAGAAATTTTATTTCAGAACTTTCCTATTCATAACCATTTGTAAGAATTTTGATAGGTGCTTTTACATAAATTTTGTGTCCAGAATGACTTTCAGGACTGGAGCCCACTCTTTTTGAAATGTAATTTGTTTAATATTTTATTGACACATTTTAAAAAATAAGATTGTAGGAAAAGCAGTGTAGCTATTAGTTGTAAGTCAATTCAGACTGCATGTGATGTGAAATAACAAGATCAAAATGACAAGCAGAAAGAACAAACTTATGAGTGCATAATCAGATGTACAATATGTTTTGGATGTAGAGATATTCAGTGTAGGAAACATGCTTTGAGAGGTAGCATAAAAGATGTAGCATTTGCTGAAGAAACACTAACACACAAGAAAAAAACATTTTGAGACAAACCAAAAGGAGAACACAAGCTGAGAAAACCATATTGTTGAGCCGGAAACTGCACTGCAACTCTTTTCATGTGTGTACATTAGCCCACAGTCCTTACATTCATCCTGGTGAAATCACCTGTTCCTACTGAGGTGAGAAATACCAAAGCCATTCACTGACTGCAAAAGCAGCTTTCCCTGATTATGGGTTTGCCATCACCAGAAAAAAAAGGTAGGGATCACACTGCTGCTTAGGTGGAGTAAGTGTTCATGAAGTTGAAATCCCAGTTTCTGGTGGGAAATTCTTCCAGAAGTTGTTGCACATGAATTTCCTTAATTAGCTATATCTTCTCATCTAAGAACCTGTATAATTTACCTTTTGGGTTTGTCCTGAAAAGTAGTATTTAAATTTTAAAATACTGTAGAAATGTATATTTCTCTGTATTTTGATCTATTTGAACCCCAAAATGGTCTGCAGGCCCTCCTTTTAACTCTTTTGCTTGTATTAATTTATTTGTGTAGTTTCTGCTTTGGAAGATGAAGAGATTTTCTAATGACACATGAGCAGATGATTTTCTAAGCTCTGCCATAATGAAAGATTGATGAAACACAGAGATCTGCTGATGAAAGTTTAATCTGAGGATGTGGCTGCTATCTCACCTCAGGCAGAAGTGTTTTCCAGGAGACTGTAATCACTCTCTCCATAGGTTACACCATTATACTGCCCTTTGGAGATTCTTATTTAACAATCCTGGGGTAGCAAGGGCTTCCTCATTTGGTTAACTTGGGCTGTGTGGTGATTTTGTGTTTCATCCCTTGTTTTCAATTGATCAGTCAGTAAATATGTTTGATTTTAAAAGGCCTGGAATGCCTTCATAAAACCATGAACAAAAGCAGATTCCCAAAAATTGGTGGGTATGCATGTATGTGTACACTGAGCTCCTTTGTTTGATAAGTATATATGGGCATTAGAAGAAAATAAATGTCCTGTATACATGCAACCCTTTGCAAGATTCAGTGATACCTTGTGATTTTTAAAAGTCAAAAACCACTGTCCTTTGTACAGTCTTCCTCTTCTGCTGTTCTGAAAAGAGTCATGGTGATTCATTTAGTATTATTTGTAAATAAGAACAGTCCTTGCAGTTGTATAAATAGTTTGATTTCAAGATCACTAAGGTCATTGTCACATGGAGGTGTCACAGGTGTATCAGTGAATAATTGTCAGTGCTGTGTTTGCTTCTCAGCAAGCCATGCATGCCATGTTTTTCTCCTCGTCATTAAAAGCGTGTTTACAGCCTCGGGATGCACTGAGGCTGTAAAAGGGCTGCTCTTCTCGCTTGTGAGCAGCATGACTGTACATTAATCATTCCTCAGGTTGGGGTTTGTCTCTTCTCCTGGACTGCTGGTGTGTGCCCTTTGCTTTCTGAGCAGCTCACTAACAAGGAAGAGAGAAAAGGCAATGGCTCATCAGTTTTGTAAATGAGATTCTGTTAGCACATTTACCTGAACCCTCCTTTATCTTCATCGCTACTCCACCAGTCCAAGCCTACCTCAAGTTTTAAAAAATCTAAAGGACTTTAACTGCCTGAAAGATCACAGTTTCTTGTCTCCTGGTGACTTCATACAACAGCAGTATATCCAGCTGAAACAGTCTGTGGTCAGCTGGCAAGGAGGGCTGCTGGTGAATCCAGGAGACATCTTTGATGGGTCTGAATATGAACTGGATGGGGTGGGCACCTGGTCTGTGGGACAGAACACACAGCATGTGTCTGTTCATCCACTAGCCTTGTCACCACACAGAGCAGGTTTGTTTCCAATGTATAGTTTGTGTGTTTTCTGACAGGCAGAGGAGGGAGCCTGGTTGCTTTTGGTTCTTAAGTGATAGGAGAGGCACATTCTCTGGTATTAAAGTTTTCTGACCACAGACACTTTGACTGGGTGATGTGAATGTACTGTGCTCCTTCCTCTGCCCCATTTTATCAGGTACGGATGTCCATTGCCCTGCTTCTCTGAACTGCTGATGTTTTTCTGCTGCCTAGACATAGGAATAAAATGAAGCTGAGATTCAGAAAGGGGAGAAAGGCAGACAGGGCCTTGAAGAAAGTAGAACAATGGATGCACACATGATGAGGCTCAAGCTGCCTCAGAAGGGGAGAGCAGGCAACTAAATGAATAGATGCCCCAGGTCAGATGGACATAATCCTCTAAGCTGAAAGAGAAGAGAGCCCTGACAACAATATGAATTATCTGAGCTCTGTTATCTCAGGAGCTGTTAGGACAAGAGAAAACTTTTGAGGTGATATAAGAGAAAAATGGGACAAATCTGTGGCAAATGGGGATGATATGATGTAAAGTTATGGCTCAAATTCCTCAGAATATGGGGAATTAAAAATAGTATGCTGCCTTGCTTTTTCCATGGTTAACAAAAATGTCTGGGTTTCAGAGGTGTTTAACACCTGTGCTGTCCACTGACTTCAGTAGGATCTCTACACATTGTGTCTTTGAAAATCAAGTGTCTAAATTCAGATTTAGTGGCTTCTAGATGCATCATTCAAGAAGGTGTTTAAGTTTTTTTGGATTGCCTTCCCTCTGAGGCAATGATTGAATGTGCTCTGAGTCTTTCTTCAGTTCTATGAGAGAAGTTTATCAAACTGTACAAGATAATGAATAATAAACTTTCTTTTTTGCATTAGCGACATAGTTGAAAAAAGCAGAAAATAAATTAAACTGAAATGGTGTTTGCACCTGCTCTTCTGAAAAGATAACACCTCCCAAAGAATGTGTAATTTCAGCTGAGCTCTTCAATCTCTGAAACACCATTAATCAATATTGCCTATTCCCTTCGGTCCCTGTAACCTTGGAATAAGGACAAAACATACTGTAAGGAATCACATAAATAGGGCATAGGTGAAGGATTACACTGGAGAAAAAGGATTTTACTGGCTTTTCTGACCTCTCTTTTTAGCTGGGGTTTTACAGTTATCTTTTGCTTTTCCTTCTTCCCTAAGCCAGCTGCATTTGAGGATCCCTTTCTGTGTGTTTTGGTAGCATTTTCCCTTCTCACTAAGAAATAGTTTAGGTAGTTATTTATGCAAAACTTCTCATTTATATCCATAAGTTCTGGCATTACTGTTTGGAGGTGCAGTGTGTTCTAGGAGGGAGTAATGAAACAATACAGCTGTGAAAGGGAGAATCCAGTCAGGCTTACAGAATTGATGTGTTTTAAGCAAACGTGGTCAAGTGGGTGCAAAAAGCTGCATGTGTGCATTCATACTTTGATTCATTAAACTGGTTTATTTTAGCTTGGGGATTTAACATGAAAGACACAGTAGACTGAAGATGCATTGAAATAGGCTGGTATTAACTTGAAATATTATGTAATTTGAAACGCCTGTAGTTTTGCACCAGTGGTTTTCTGTTGCTGGTGGCTTCAACTGGGGCAGCATCCTTCTATCCTTTCTGAGTAATCTCACTAATGAGACGAACAAATATTACATAGAAACACAGAATCAATTAGGTTGGAAAAGATCTCTGAGATCATTAAGTCCAACCTTAGAGCAGTCACCACCCTGTCAACTAGACCGTGGCACTAAGTCACGTCCTGTCTTGAACACCTCCAGGGGTGGTTACCCCAGCACCTCCCTGGGCAGTCCATTCCAATGTCTAGTCACTCTTTCTAGGAACAAATTCCTCCTGATCTTCAACCTGAACCTTTTTAAATAGCGCTTGGAATTATTCCACTGTAGAAGTTTCAGTTAAGACAAATGATATATCTAGATGTGTATTACAAATAAGCACTGTGATATCGTCAGGTTGTCTCAATTAATGAGATGGCACATTGACTGAGTCCCTGGCTTAAAGCCTTTATACAAATTTGTGCTAGAAAATCTCCACACACTCCCTGTTATTTCAGCTATTAAACTCAAACACTTCAGGATACAGCTAGAGTAATCCATGAATTTAAGCAGCTATCACAGAAGGCCCTTGAGAGCAGCTGAGCTGCCTGTGAAAGTGTGTGTAGCTCAGGAGAGCTACTGACTGCTATTTTGGGGTAGAAATCTGATGAGTTCTTCTACTATTCTTTTCTCTATATGTTAATTAAGCAGGTGCTGTGTCCAGGCTGGATTTCTGTAAGTAACTGCTGCTTCAACTCCATGGCAAAACAGTGATGGAAAAAGCAGCTGCTGTCCAGCTCTGTACCTGTCCCCAGGAAACATCCATCTTCCTCCCAGACTCTCTACAACCCTGCTAGATTTCAACACCCCGTTAGAAGCTCTGATCTTACCTCACAATCAAAGATGGTTTAAACTTACCTTACTTACATTGTGTGGTCATCACTTGGGTGCATACTCCTTCTGTTGATTCCTCTCCAAGGAGGCTGTGCAAACAAAAAATACCAACTTCCTTCCCAAACTAGCTGGAGTCAATTGAAGGTGCCTGCCTTGCATTCACTCCCTTTATCTTCAGCGGTGCTGAAGTTACTCTTAATTACACATCTCTCAGAGGCTATACCAACATAGGAACTGTGTATAGAGGGAGCCACCTATGGAATAAATAGCTGTCAAATAATTAACTAATACTTCTTAAAAACATAAAAAAACAAAAAAGACTCAATAGCAACCTTTTGTGGTCTTTTGTTCTCATTTCAAGACCTTTCCTAGTGTAAGGTGTCTGTTGCAGATGAGAGAAAACCAAATTAGTCCACTAGTGATTTCACTTTGTTAGTCTACTATATATTGAACCTGTTCAGTTAGTACTAAGGTGGACATACAAAAACCTTCTGAGGAGAAAAGCCAAAGAAAGTATAGGCCATTGAAGAGAAGAGCAATGCTTTATGAAAAATTGTGCCAATAATGCTTACTTAGACCTTGCTGGCTAAAAGTTTATAAAGCTCTCTGCAACCTTGACTGTAGTATGTTCGTATGAACAGTAAAACACTTTTCTGTTGTGTAGTGGTTCACTTGAAAATGTCAGCCTTTTGCAAGACATGTAAGTATTTTGCTTATTGTTTTCTATTGTGAGCAAAACTTTGACTTTATAAAAATTGTTACTGGGCAAATAATTTCAGAAAAAATAATTGAGAGGAAAAAATATTTGTGCAGCAGGAAGTGTTTAGTTCAATTATCTCACTATTATGCTACTTAATATGGAAGATACACAACTTTCTAATGCAGCAAATTAAAAAGCAAACGTACTGACAGAAAGTGACCTGTGTAGCTCTTCCTCCTGTCCAAACACCTTATGCCAATATTGTTCTGGTGGGTTAGAGAGAGAGTAGGAAGTTTCTATGTACACCTTTACTGTGTAAGTATTTATATCCACCTAGATAAAAACACCTTTGATCTTTGCATGAGTATTTTCCTGATATCAGGAGGATTTGTGACATGTCTACGTATTTGTAGATCACTGATTGTCCTCTGGCATTTGCTATATGCAATAGTAAAATGAGGTACAGGCTTTGACCTGTGTCTCTCTATGCAGTCACAAACTCTACTACCTGCACTTATATAATAATTTGAAATGTGACTCTAAGAGGATTCTCTTGCTGTCAATTTGGCTCTTCAATTATTTAAATGTCACAGCTACCTCTGGATGCTTTTTCACATTTGCTGCTAGATGATTGCAATTCAAATATTTATATGCAGTGCATTTTTATGTAAATCATAGTATATACTGTCCTATCCATTCCATGTATTTAGAAAGCCTTTTCACTTCAGGATTTTAATTCTGAGAATAGTATGTTGGCTTCTTACCTAACACTGGCTCCACCAGGGAAAAGGGGCTTTTTTTGTTAGGGGTATTCAGCACAATTTGGCCTCTGGCATTGGAGGTAGATTGCCTGCTGAAGTCTCCTTGATATGTGCAGATTGATTAGCAGAAATTTAAACACTACTTTGAGCAAATGAAAATAGTTTTGTCAACAGATAATTCAAGTGTCTTAAACATTTAGGGATTTGTTTACTGACTGATTTGGTTTTGTATTTAGAAATTGTTACATTAACATCTGTATTTCTTAAATAAATTTGTGCCTAGTGAGACTGAAAAATTCATGTGCATTATACCTCTTCTGATGACAGTCATCTTCACACAAATTCTGTTTGTCTTTATCCCATAAAAATGCTTTCAATTTCTAATCTGAATTAATGCATTAAACATAGAACTCAAATACCTCTAAAATTTCATTATTTTATTGTTTGAAGTTCCCCTCTCCCCACCTTGATTAATTTCCAAGTTGGCTGGATGTACATTTGTGTCCTGAGTTGGGCCAAATTCCCTTATAATTGATGGGAAGGTTTTTATTAGCTTGACCATGAGTTGAGTTAGGGACTAACTTACAGAGATGGACCTCCAGGACCTGAATACTGCTCAGCAAAATCAATGTAGTACCTCTGGGGGCATAAGGATGGTGTAAATGTTTTTTCTTTAGCAGTACTAAGGTTCTCATACAAGCAATAAATAGCAGGGGGAAAAGTAAGGAGCCTACTATGGTTTTTAAAATAATATGAAAGAGTTAAAGGTCTGCAAGGTGGCTGTCTTCAATATTTGACGTAATATTCTCCTGATCCTATGTTTAACATCAGTGAAGTGAGTTTTTCCACTTCAGACAAGACCCTGTGAACGTCAGCCTGCCGTTGTTCTGGGATACCTCATGATGGCACAGCAGTGTCTGTAATGATGCTGGATTTGCCAGCAAGATGCAGAAAGAGGCACTGTAGATTACTTACAGAATTATTTTTTAGTAGCTCAGATTGGAAGGGCCCCCCGGGTCCTTATGGCAGACAGTCTAGAGCAGTGGAGGTCCTTCCTTTGGAAAGCCACCACAGGTGTAGTTCAGTTTGCTAAGGGTAAATTGAATTGCATTTGCTTTGCAGTTGTGTTTCATCAGTCCTTCATCGATTAAGAAGCTTATTTTCTGCCTGTTCCTTTTCTGCAGTGTCTGAAGAACCTAAAGAAACTTCATATATGTATCTCCAACAACGTAGTTATGTGTTTAAGATTGATAGCACCCACATCCACAAGAAAATAAATTATTACTAAGAAAGATTCCTTTTTTCTTTTCCTATTTGGAGGACACTTGTGTGTATTTATTTAGGAAAATAGCTTTTCATCTCTGCTTTTACTCAACCACCATCAGAAACATAATGAGATGGATTAGACAAGGAAACTGAGCAATTGTTCTTGCCCTCTGATCACTGATGGAGTACATACATGGCTCCAGGGGCCTTAATGGAAAAAAGACAAACAAAGCTCTTCTGGAGTGTTGCCAACCCAGGCTTTTACAAATGCTATATTCATTTTGTCACTTTGGAATGTTTAGGATTCAAGGTAGTATTTCAGATTTTCTTCATCCACCCATGGATTTTGGAAACTCATTGTGTGATGTATATGGAAGGTTCTCATATACCTGCCTGTATCCTAGATTTAAACCTTCTGAAATGTTTCCTCACTTGCCTCTCACTTTCTCTTCTCTTTTCAAAAATAATAGGAAATTTCAGATAAATTAGAAGATTGGCATTGCTGTTACTCTGTGATAATTTTTGATGAAAGTATATGATCATGATGAGAGGAGGTTTTAAGTTTCTATGTTGTTAGAGACTAAAGAATATTGTAGTGCTCTGAGGTTTGCAAAAGGGACAAATTTTTTGTTTCCTGAATGTGTCAAAATGTTTTGTGTGAGGGATAGGATGGATGCTTCAGAGTAGCAAAGGCAGGGCTAGTTTGGGAAACATTTGTTTCTCTTCCTGTGAGGCAGAAGTGGAGCTTTTGAGTGCTGTAGTAGCACGAGCTGGGATGCAAACCTGCTCTGGCTTTTCCCTCAAGTGTAGGACTGCAAGGGTACAGCTGTCAGCCAGCAGTGTGAGTGCAGCTGCTAGGACTGACTAAAATGCACTCTTGGCCTCACAGTATGAATATATTGCTATAATATAATTTTGCTTTTGCTCAAACTGAAGCAAACTGCAACCTGAATCCAAGTTGGATAATCATAAACTAATTTTCTTTTTTCCTCAAAATTTTGTGTATGTGAAATCCTTGGATCCAGTCCTTGCTCAGGATGAGTATGAGGATCTCAGATGCTGATTCTGTTTTTGTATCTTCAGCCCATCTATAGCTCTGCTAGTCTTACGTGGGCTGTGTGTGCTGGGATACTTGGTATTTCACTGTGAGATACAGATTCTGGCCATGCAATGGGAATATTTGATCTGTTTAGGGAGAGTGATCCCACCCCTGTCTAGAGGATAAGCTCATTTCATTCGCTCAGGTGTCCTGCTGTTCACTGCAGTTTAACCAGAGAATTGGGCACCTCATTGCTACCAAGGGCATGGAGATCTGCCCAGATTCTTTTCAGTGTTGCCCATTCCCTCATGATGAGCTTGGCTGAGCCTCATCCCAGTGAGGAGCACAGCAGCCTGGGAAACAGCTCCCAGCTGGGGATCTGTGAGAGGGCAGGACAGGATAGCTGGGATAGCCTGGAACAACACAGGTGTCATTTATGCACCAGGCATGCTCCAAAACACCCCCTTACCTTCATTTGGCACTTTTGGCAGTGCAGGAGTTGAATTTGTCAGCTCTTCATGAGCCAAGAGCTCTCCTGGGCTGTTTTCACCTTGCCGGGGCTGGCTGCTGGGAATGTTTTTGTCAGTGTAAATTTGACCCATTACTTGCTGTAAGCTTATTTGTTCTGCAGCCTGCTTTGTACTGTAAATTGCAGTACAAAGATCCTTCCTGCCAAGGGATTTGGCTGCAAGTTCACAGTGCCTGGCTGGTAGTGGGAAATGGGACTCAGTGTGGTGTTTGTCCTGGAAATCTTTTCACTGTGTTTTTGGTAGCAGTTGTTGCTAGGGTGAGCTTGTCAGCCAAACCTGGCATCCAGTGGGGAGTTCTGTGACTTCCAGGACTGGTCTCAAAGCTTATTGATGATTATTCTTTACAATACAGTTCATGAAAGAAGACTTCTGTGTGAGTTTCACCTTTCATTTTCAGAATAAAATTAGTTCAAGTAAACTGGGAGAAATCAGAAACCAGATGCCACCACTATTACCCTGAAGCCTAAAACTAAAAATTTTAATTCATGTTTGAATCCACATTTTTGGGTGTGATTGAGAATTTGCCACACAATTGTAGTTATTAAGCAAATTGTTTGTGCACAAATGGGAAGAGATTTGGCTCAGATTGTTTTTCATTTTCAGAAACTGCCTGCTGGTCAAGCCCTGGGAGATTTTCCTATATCTGGTGGCAGAGGTAAATCTGTTGCCCTTTTCATACATATCAACTAGAATTAACAAACTTGGAGGAACAGAGGGTGTGGGGCAAGGGAAAATTAAATGCTAAAACCAGGGCAAGTTATTCCTTGAAACACATATATGTCTGGCCATATCATTACTGACAGGTGCACAGGCAGTAAGTGTGGCATCTAACAAACTATGAAAACCAACACAGGATTAGAATTTGACCCCAGTTCGCTTCTTGAAAAGCCAACTTAATAACTTGAAAACTAAGATTTAGTTTTAATTATACTTTTTTCACATGTTTATAAAGTTTTGCTGAGTCTCTTTTTCTCTCTTCATACTGAAGGATGATCAGAGAAGAGCAGTTCTCTCCCACAAACTGTTCCAGCATATTAAAATGGCAAAATCTGGCTTTTCTTCTTAGAAGCCTTTCAAGTAGACGTCTGACATTGTTCTCATGAGTGCTGTTGTTTGGCCAGCTGGAAGGCTACCATACCCCCTTGTATTCTCCTTACCAAGACTGAAAGAGGACAGCAGCAAACGAAGAGGGTTGTTGTAATAGTTAATAGTTATCAAATCAATTGGGTCCTCATTTTCAAATGTAAAGAAATTACACTGAATGCATATTGGAACCTAGATTATAAATGCAATATGTTTATATTTTAGCCCATTAACCAGTTTTGGGTGTCACTTTGTCCATAAAATGCCCCTTTCTTTCCCCACAAGTGAATTCCACACTTTTGTCAAGTCTTTTGAGAAGTTGCTTGGACAATGCAAAAATTATTCCATGGCTTTGAATTCTTCTTAGCATTGGGCGTTCAGCACATCCAAGGAGGAGCTGGAGCTGTTTTATCTTAGGCAGCATCAACAGATTTGTTAATTAAATTCCCTCCTGTTACTCCCTGGAAATCAGTGGAAAGCTTTTGGGATGGCACAGGTTGTTGCTTGAGCATAAGTGGTCCTGCCAAACCTTGTTGATGATAGGAAGGAAGGAAGGAAGGGAGGGAGGGAGGAAGGGAGGAAGGGAGGAAGGGAGGAAGGAAGGAAGGAAGGAAGGAAGGAAGGAAGGAAGGAAGGAAGGAAGGAAGGAAGGAAGGAAGGAAGGAAGGAAGGAAGGAAGGAAGGAAGGAAGGAAGGAAGGAAGGAAGGAAGGAAGGAAGGAAGGAAGGAAGGAAGGAAGGAAGGAAGGAAGGAAGGAAGGAAGGAAGGAAGGAAGGAAGGAAGGAAGGAAGGAAGGAAGGAAGGAAGGAAGGAAGGAAGGAAGGAAGGAATCCCACTAGATTCTGAGGGTGCATTTAGGTGGTGAAAAAAACATCCTGTTCCTTATGCATCTGTGTGGCTGAAAGAAGTGACTGCCAGAAAATTATCCTTAACTGCTTTTCACCCTCTCAGCTCTGCTGGTGGAAATGTCCATGGTCATGTTTCTTGCTCTACTTTCACTCAGGTTGGGCTCAGATAATTTAAAGAGTTGTTGGTGGGCATTTGCATGTTGGCTCATTTTCCTGGGAGACCACAGGTGTGATCCCACAGACAGCTCTGCTGGCACATTTGAGGGAGGGAGGGAGAAGTTCCCTTGGATGGAGAAGAGTGACTTGCAGGGTGGTGACCCATGTTCTTGCAAACTTGGGGTTGTTCCTTGGTCAGAGTTTGCCTTCCCCCAGTCTTCCCCCTGCACTGAGAAGCGATGTGCAATGCTGCAGGTGGCTGTGAAACCTAAATAATAACCTGGAATGGGCTTTAAGCTCTGATACATTTTAAATGCAGTCCCTGCCAGAAGCAGCTCTTTGTTGCTGATTGAGCACATTTAATGGGGAGTTTTGATAAAAACTAATGCTCCAGGAACCTTTAGTGCAAGCAACACCTCTAAATTGGATTTACTATTACTGCATGTGCCAGTTCTGGAAAATCAAATTATTTAATGTTTGTTTTTACAGCTCAAGGATAAATCTCATTTCCAGCATAAGCACCTGTAATTTCATTGAAGTAAATGTAGTTGTTACTTGTGTCTGAATTTTTGGATTTAGCTGTAAATCTTTGTTGCCTTTTTAAGGAGACTTTCTTTCTGTGTTGCATTCAGAGCTACGTTGTGAATGCTTTGCAGAGGTTTTGGAAAATGGAGAGGGGCAGACTCCCTGTGCACTTCAGCTTTCCCCGAAAGATTACTTGTGTCACAAAAGATTAATCTTTGGAGTTTACTGGCCAGAAACACAATGCGTGGCAGGAGGAGAGAGCGCTGCTGCGGGTCGGGGAGCGGCACCGGGGATGGGAGGCAGGAGCAGACACACCCCTGGCGGAGCCGGGCTCCAGGGAGAGGCACCCACTCCCTCGCAGCTGGAGCCGGCAAGCACAGCCCGGGGGAGTGGGAGCTGCCATGGTGTGCCTCAGTGCACTGCAAAGTCAATGAGCTGCTGTTCTCGGGGTGTTCAGCCCCCGTCGCTGAAATACAAACACGGGGCTGCATCAAGTGCTCTGCACCGTCGGATGCTTAAATACAACCACCGGAGATGGGGATTATTGACTTGGGGGTTCTGTATGACGTGCTTGGCATTTAATTCCTCTTAGCTGCAACGAAAAGGTAAGAAACTTAAAAAGTGACAAGGAAAAAACCTCAGCCCTTCCACCCCCCCAGACAACAGTTTTGCATTAGTGTAGCCTTTGTCTCGAGCTGTATTTTCAAAGCTGTGGTCTATTAGTCTAAAGCTACTGTGTGGATGCCTGCAAGGCAAATTACAGCTCCTGGTGTGACAAAGGCAAGTCAGATTTCTTTTCTCCTGAGCTGACACTTACCAAGCTTCAGGAGAGCACTGTAGCAGCAATGCTGGACTGTGTGCTGAGCGGTAAGTGTTGGATGCTGTTCTCCCTCTCCTTTATCCCTTCAGATGGTGCTCATTTGAGCAGTAAGCTAACTATGGATCCTGATGATTAATAGGTTTGGGGGACTGTATTTAGCTCAGAATTACATGTTCCTAAACTGTGCTTACTGACTGCATACTGACCAGCCTGATTCTGTAGAGGCTGATCATGATTTGTTTTTCCTGTTAATGCCATGTTAATGTATGAAAAGATGCTGCAGTTAAGAACAGCAGAGACCTCATTTGCTAAAGCGAAGAAAGCTCTGTGTTTTCGCTCCCAACATACACCACCTGTATAATTATTTATGGCTAATTCCCAGCTAACTTCTAGCTAGACAGTCTGGGCTTTCTTTTCTCAGCCCATAATTGACAATGAAGATTGAACAATCTGTGTAAATTTTCAAAAGACGTGAATATCTTTAATGGCAAAAGTATTGCACTGTATGTGGGTATACCTGCATGTTAAATATATTTAGTTAGCAGGTCTTTTGACAGAAGAGGAAACTTTATGATTAAATGTAATCTATTGCCTTGAGGTCTCTGTGCTTGCTTAATCCTATGTGAATTTATAAAGAAATTGCAGCAGGAGAAATTTCATTGATTCGTTAATTGATATATAGCTTTGAATCCTTATTATGCTGGGTGTATTGAGAAGGAAGAGAGACAAGCACATTTATCTTTTTCTTTAAACTCAGCAGCTTCACTCTTCAATTAGGTTTCTTGCATGGTATGGAACCTCATTGCTCTCCCTGTTCTGTGCAGTAATTTTTGCTTTCTAAAGGATAGCTGAGTCTATGAGGGGACTACATGATCTGTTTCATCTTTTAAAACTATGGCTTTATGTCCTTGTAGCTGTTGTGTTGTGGTTAATGTAATTATAACAACTTATGAGTGAGGAAAAGAACATTATTTAGCCCTGGAGCATTTCTCAGTAAAAAGTGGCCTATTTATTTTCATAAGAATTTAAAAGAGGGAAAGGGAAAGATAGTGGGGTTTTCTTATGTAATACCAGTTATGATTTTTTTAAGTTTTTTGTTTTGTGGGATTTTTTTGTTTGGTTGGGTTTTTTTAGTTTTAATTTTTCTTTTTTTAAGTACTGGTTAGTTTTCCCTTTTACAACAAGTGAGTGTATATACATAAACCCTTTCTATGAAGAAATTTTAAACATAGATCAGTTGTAGATGGAGAACAAACCATTTGAATTAGTATTTTAGATAATCAAGGTGTGTATTGAAGGTCTGTGGTATTTCTTGTATTGTTGCAGTCTGTTGGGAATTCAGCAAGGCTTTCTGATTCATCATTCACAGTTTGCTGTATTTCATGACATGAAGTAAAACTGTTACAGTGGACAAAGTTCTGTAGAGTTGATATTGGAGTGCTAGTATTGATTCAACTGCTCTGTAAAGCTTAAATTTGCTGTGATAGCCTTATTCTCTTGATCAAGTTAATATAGGTCAGCTCTGAAATTTAACAGTTATAAAGATCAGGGATATCAAGTCAGTAAAAAGTGTTTTGTTTCATTTCCACCTATTAGAAAATAACTGGCATGTCCCAGAACTTTTATCGGTGTCTGCCAAATGAAACAACATGACCTTTTTCTCTTTTTTTAGTAGTATTTTGATGTTGATGTGGTATTAAAACCTTCTTTATACGTTTTAAGAATTTTCCTAAATTTGAAATACTTTTATGGCTTAATTTTTTAATAACTTGAACCAGAAATTCTTATATCACAGATCACAGAATCTGTTAGTTTGGAAAAGATTTATGAGGTCATAGAGTCCAAGCTGTGACCCAACACCACCTTTCCAACCAGACCAGGGCACTGAGTGCCACATCCAGGCTTTCCTTAAGCACCTCCAGGGACAATGACTGCACTACCTCCCTGGGCTGCCCATTCCAATGCCCAATCACCCTTTCTGGGGAGAAATTCTTCCTAAATGTCTGACCTAAACCTCCCCTGGTGTAGCTTAAGACAGCGTCCTCTTGTCCTACTGCTGGTTGCCTGGGAATATCCAACCATCCTGGGAATATCCATCCATCTTAAATGGTGTCTAGTGATCTGGGGGAAAGGTGGCCTGCTGTTCGACATTCTTCTTGTGCTTCCAGAAATGTGTTTGTTTTCCCTAACAAGCCAACATGTCCTCATGAGAGGGAAATGATCTGCAGTGTATTATGGAAGATGTCTCTGGTTTACACCAGGAGAGGGGACACCTGGGGTAGCCATGTGCTTCAGGGGGGCTCTAAGTGCACCCACTCTTTAATCTCAGGTTTTGAGTCACTGAGTGCGGGCAGATAAGGGAAACCCTGAAGGAACAGCAAAATGACCTGAGGTTGCTTATTTATGGAGAGGACTTAAGAATAACAAGGAACCAAGCCTGGCTGTCAGATACCAAACTATGAAACTTCCATAGTTTCATGGCTAGATGTCACATTGATACCTGACAAAATAACAAAAGCCCCAGTAAGTGGAGCTGACTGATTCAGAAAGTCTGTACTCAAAAACAAACTCTTCTGGTTTTAAGAGTAAAATTTAGTCTTTACAAAACA
This sequence comes from Ammospiza caudacuta, assembly GCF_027887145.1. Taxonomy (NCBI): domain Eukaryota; kingdom Metazoa; phylum Chordata; class Aves; order Passeriformes; family Passerellidae; genus Ammospiza; species Ammospiza caudacuta. The sequence goes on from NC_080596.1 coordinate 54,727,651, forward strand.
TGGATTTGTCCGGGTGCCTATTTTTTTTAATTTTAAAAATAGAATCTGTTTAGGTTGTAGTAGGTTTCATAATATATAATTAGCAACAGAATGCCAGATCAAGCCATCAATTTTTAAGCAGAGCTCTTCTTCGCTACCAGTGGAGAATTGCTTAAAAATTGATGGCACAATCTGGCCCACAATGAACAGGAGATTCATGCAGAAAGCATTAGTTGTAATTCTACTCAGTCTCCATCCTGGTGATGGCAGGGACCCAGAAACTCAAAACCAGCCTGCTGGAATAGTCTGCAATTTCACTACTTGTTGGGAGACAAAAGGCTTAAGGACTATTTTAAAAAAAGAAAAAAAAAATAAAACCAAACAACAAACAAACCAAAACAAAAAGCAAAAACCCATACACAAACAAACAAAACAAAATAAACAAAAAACTGTACCAAAGTCTTAGAAAAATCATAAACCATGGCTATTTTCCTTTCATTAAAAGAAACTATTTTTCTTATGGCATACAAAAGTGAAAGACATAATCATTCTCTAAGCACCAGGAGGCTTTCAAATGCACAGAAATTTAGGTTGTTTCCTTTATTTTTTCATGTTGTGTTGTTGAGGTGTAACAACATTTTACATAGGGATTTTGTTGCATGAAGTGCTCCTCGACTTTGTAATTACAAATTAGAGAACCAGAATAGGGCCTCTTCTGTGCCTCATAGGATGTGCTCAGGCAAATACTTGTAACTGTAAATAAAGATGTAAGGCTCATGTAATGGACTGTAATTCTTAATCAAGTTAAATATGTTTTACTCCATTAAAACTCTACGGTAGTTGACATCGAAGGCATTTCAACTGGTTGTTATCTGTTAGGAAGAGAGATGGTCAGGGCTGCTGCTGGTCTGTGTAGTCCCATGTGAAAAAGTTGAAGGACCATGGAAGTTGCAGGGCAGACCTTTGTAGCTCTTTATGGTGTAGTTAACACATGGCAGCCCTTTTTTTTTTTTTTTTTTTTTTCTGATCTGCTTAAAAAAGACAACTGAGGAAGTTGCAGTATGCCAGACTCCAGGGCAAGCTACAGGAATGAAGAGGTGTGAAGTGTTAACCTGTCTTCACAAAGTTAGCTGAATGCATCAGTCACAAAATGCTTGGGCTGCAGACCTCTGCCAGGTACAGGGATTAAACTCCTTACACTTTCCCAGGCTTATATGCAGTACAGTGCCACACTAAAACATCATCCAAGCACAAGAACATCACCTTGATACTTAAATACCTTTCTGGAGGTGACAAAACCAAAACCTGTCAGGTGTTTTGGTGTGATTTGCTCTCCATCTCATTGTAGTCTTACAGTGGCCCTTGTTGAAGCAGAAGACACAACAGTAGGAACTGTGGAGTATTTGGAGCCCAGCACAGCTCCTGCTGTCCCTGCCACAGGGTTGGATGTGTGGGGCACCTGCTGCTGAGGCTCTTGGGCATGTTGTTTCATCCCTGCCTGCTTCCTTCTTCCCTCTTGAGACAGTCCCGTAGGTTGATCATCTGCATAACCCAGCATCACCATGTCCATCAGCACAGACATCTCACATCTGTGCTTGGAGGTGCTTCTGTTACAGAGCCAGGGAAAAAAGTTGTCCTGGAATGGACTGCAACAGGTCAGCCAGAGCAGCCTCCTGCCCACACCTGGGCAGGGGTCAGGATTATCTCAGAGCCACTTCAGGCTGATATTTATAAGGCTCTAAGAGCAGAGTGCACAGCCTCTTAGAGTATATATCCCTGGGTTTACCCACTCACTTGGCAAAGAGACTTGGGTTTGCTCTATTTTTTAAACCCTCCCTTGAGCAAGTGGGACCCATTAATTAGATCCTGTCCCATTTCCTTGTCCCCTGGCTAAACAAGCCCACCTCATCTCCAAGCTAAACAAGCATGGCTCCTACAGCCTTGGTTGCCCACAGTTGGGCTCACTCCAGTTTGTCACTCTCCATGGATTGCTGAGCCCAAACTTGCAGGCAGAAGTGCAGGTGAGCACCTCATGAGCACCATGTCAAAGGGTCTTCATTCACCTCTCAGTGAAATCTCCATCATCCCTCTGCTTATGGAGTGGGCATTGCACATCAGTGTCAGCCCCCAGGATTTGCATCAGTCACTGATGTACAAATCCTGGCACAGAAATGCGGAATGGTCTTGCACTCAAGCAGTGCCCCATCAGTTACAACACTCTTTGGGGACTCTGGAGGAAAGCAGGGATCAGGGAGGCAGGTGCCCTTCCTGCAATGCTCTGTCCCTAAAGGCACTAATCAGAAAACAGCCTGGAATAAATGAGCCTGGCAGAAGTGATGGGGAGGAAGACACGTTAGCACCTTCCCTGGAAGGCAGTGTCCTCTCAGTGTTTGCTCCTTTCTCACACCTCTGCAGGCTGGAAGGTCGTGGGCTGTTTTTCTTGGTCTTGGCCTTTTCCCCTCAGAAATGAATCTCAAATCCTGTGTAGCAACCCTGACACAATTTTCTGGGGATTGTCTTCCCAGGTTATTGGCAGGCTCTGGCTTGACCTGTTTTACCTCAGTCAGCTTGGAAAGGGATATGTAGGGCACCAAACAGAAGCATTTGTGCAGCTGCTCTTGCAGCATTTCTGGCACATGGAGCAATCAACAAAATCTGCCCCTTGAACTGAAACTTTCTGTATCTACTTTTTAGCCTTGGGGTGGTTTTTTAAAAATATGTTTATTTAAGTTTAAAGGTAAATTATTCAACCAGATTTGAGCTACTAGAATGTAAAGAAAATACAGGCAAATAGTCTTTTATATGAAAATGATTAATGAATTACAAGGCACTCTATGAGAAGTTGTTGACTTAATTGCAAAGCAGTAATTAACTGGTTAGAAGCAGGAGGTAGCGTCCCCTGATTCATATGCATGCCACGGCAGCCAGAGCCCCACTCATTTCTCCATGCCTGAGGAAGTCCAGCAGCTCAGCTGCTTGTTTTTCTCTCACCTTCCTGAATTTCCTTCATTGCTCTTTTCTCTGGGCTGGCAGCTGCAGTGGTGATTGTTCTGTCCAGTTGTATCTTGCATAACAATTGGGGAATTAACAGATCTCCCTTTCAGAGTTTGCTCCAGCAGGTCATGTTTTGTGTCTCTAAGGCATTCCTTTTCCTGTCCTCCCCTCAGTATGTTGTGTCTAAGTTACAGGACAGTTCCTCCAGTATAATGCTTTTTCTGAGAGATGGAAATCTCAGTTTGTCAACTTCATATAACATCAGTGATTAATGGACAAAGAAAATCATAAATGTTTACTTCTCATACCACCTAGAAACACTGTGTTTTCTCAGAAAGTGAAAGAGATACTACTTTTTCAATTCTGATTTTCATATTGGCACTGGCATATGGTATTAATAGTGTTTAGATTTGAAAGACTTCCAATATTTGCAATGTTGAGATTTTAACCCTTTGTTTTATAAAATGTTGGCAATAGTTGAAGTGCTTGCTGATTCTGCAAAGCCCAGCAGAAAGCCCGTGGAGCTGAAGCAAAGGAGTGAGGGGGGTGTTGGCAGGGGAGATCCACACTGGTCTCCACTGGATATTGAAAAGGGGAAACTCCCAGGTCAGTGCATGACAGGAGTGGAGCAGAGCACCATGTGTTTCTTCTTTACAATAAAGCTAAGCTTCATGCTTCTGTTATAAAATTTCTAGGAAAGTCCATTACATTTGTAATATAGATAATTTTTCCAACTTGGCTGCTTTCATAGAACCATAAAACAATCCAGATTGGAAGGAATGTGAAAAGACCACATGATCCAGCCATTTATGGGAAGGGGAGCCTAAATGAAATAGTCTAGCACACTGTCAAGTGAAACCTATTGTGATGGAGCTCTGACATGTGCATGGAGAGGTTGGTGCAGTGAATTCCTGTTGGTCACAAGGAGCCACATGGAGATTATTGCAAGGGACAGGGGGTACAAAGTGCAACAGGAGAGGTTTCATCTCAGTATGAGAAAAAATTAAATCTCTAGCTGCATGCATACACATCCATTTTGGACAGATGAATTAGGGAACCATATGCATGTTTAGCTAAAACCTGCCTTAGAAAACTTCTGTTTATTCCAGATCTATTAACCAAGCCATTTCTAAGTAACAGATCGATTGCTGCGAGCTTGCTGACATGAGATGTCTAATGGGAATTGGATCCCTTCCCTTCAGTGTGATCTGACTTTAATCCTAGCCTTATTACTTGCTATGTGATGATTTTTCTACTCCACCTCTTTTCTTTTTTTCTTTTTTTTTCCCCCAAGAGTCAGTTACAAGCTGGAATGATGTAGGGTCCCACATTTTTGCACACAGTGCATGAGCCATGCTGTGATGCTCACTAGAGATAAGCCCTTCTTAGAAAAGGGAAGTTGTGAGGTGCCTGCAGGAGGAGTGGGAGAGCAGGACTAAGTAGCTCTCCTGAGAATGGCCATTGTCCCTGCAGAGACACTGTGCCTTGCACACAGGGATGTCCAGTGTTTAGGGAGAGGTGCACAGAATCAGGCAGCAGCCCATATCCTTCCCCAGCCCAGCCAGCCCTTTGTGTAACATCCGAGGGAGCTGTGCTTTCCTCACAGGACAAGCTCCAGAAGCACTCCCGTGTCCCTGGCAGGGTTCCTGGTGGCTGCCATCACCTGGAGGGCTGCAGGCTGTGGGAGGTGCCAGCACCTGCAGGGAGCCTCCTCCAGCCCTTCAGGAGGCAGGCAGAGCAGCTCTGGGGACAGGGAGGGGACAGAAAGGCAGCCTCCAGCCAGGGAAGCTTGTGCCTCTCCTGTCTGCCTTCTCAAAGGGATGTGGGTTAAGTCACACCAAGGTTAGTGGTTGCTGAAGTGTTCTGGAAATGAAGGTGTGTGGTGATTTTATACATCCTGGCTTCAGTTCAGTGCTCATGTAAGGGTGTTCCCCAGGCTGTCACTTCTTCAGGGTGCAACTTTCAGAGCACCCCAGGTGACCTTGGAGCATGAGCATTTGGAAGAGGCATTTAAAAAACTGATGGCAATCTTTCTTCTCTTTGAGTTTAAACCATGTAAAGGTTGCACAACCTGCTTTCTGCTCTTTGAGTTTAAACAGTGTAGGGTTTTGCACAACTTGAAGAATTATTCTTGTTTCTTTTGTCAGTGTCTGCTGTAGAAGGTGTTATTTTGGAAGAAGGAAGGTTCATGCACTTTCTGTGTCTATTTATACTTTCTGCATGCTACTTCCCAGACTTCTGTATGGTATTTTAAGCTTTATTACCTCCCACTGTTGATATGTCTGCACTGCCTCACTGAATTCAGCTGATGCCTCTTGGCTTCATTGCATGTTTACAATCCAAACTTCAGAGCAACAAGATTCAATGGAAAAAGGTGTGGAGAGGAAACAGTGGCCGTATGCTTAGAAATGCTGTGCTACAAACAAACAGTGTATGTTACATGTACAGCACTTTTCAGCTACCCTCTCTTATCATTTGCTGGAGCTCTGTCTGCTTGAGTGCTTTCTAACTTGCTCTTTCTGTTTCTTCATGCTTCCCTGGATTCAGAGAGAGGTAAATTATTGTCATTTTTCGATTTTTGTGTTTATCCTTCTGGCATGCACTGAAAAATGCTGTATTGGTTTGCTTGTATCAGTGAACAGAAGCTCAACTTAAGTGAGTAAATTCATATCTGTCACCTTTTCAATTTGCTGTTAACAGAATTGTCCAATTGATACTGGCTGTTGGTTGTTTTGGGTTTTTTTTCCCTCAGGCCCTCTAAAATAATAGGAAAATTTAAAATCATGCAGTGCAGTGGGTCTTAGTATTTGCTTCTAGTCTTGGGATTAAATTCAGATGATGATGTTTTCTGGAATCTGAAATACAAGACAGTGTTAAAATCTCAACTTTTATTTTAAAAATTGAAAAAAACATGATCCTGGGAGCAGGGGATTTAGAGCTAAGTTTAGCGAGATTTGAAAAAGTAAATGTTTATTTAATATTTTGGTATTTGTTTCCAGTCTGTCTGGGTTGCCTGCCTGTATTTTAAGTTGGATGAAAAGTTGTCCCCAGTCGGTTTGATTTGTTTGGATGTACAAAGGGATCATTTGGAATTCTCCACAATGCTTCCTGTTTCATGGCAGCACAGACACTGAGGCATTGTAGTCAGGTGCTTTGCAGCACAAGGGCTGCAGCCACTCCAAAGGCTCTCAGCAATAGAATTGCATCCCTCAGATGAGATCTGGGGTTTGTTTGCTCTTCTAAATTGCAAAATCTTGAAAGTGGGACTGGGTGGAAAGAATGTGGTTTAGAGATGCACACCGTTCCTCGTGTTTGCTTTGTGGAATATAATGAGCACAGTTTCCAGGCCTGACTTTTTTATAATCAATTCTTCAGGCAGTGTTGGCCTAGGGAAATATTTGAACTTTCTTGATTATGGCTTTGCAGTCTAATGTAGGTTTTGTGCATGTGGAGAGCAATGATGCTTCCAGCCTAGCACTGGCAAAAGTGTGCTTCAAGCAGATTGGTGTGTAGTGTCTGTGCACAACTGCTGTGTTCTCTGTCTGAATAATAAAGAACAAAGGAGAGCTAGGAAGCCCTGCTTATAAAACAAATCACACTGGAGAAATTAACTATTCTGCTGTAGTCTTCTGTCTTCAGTTAAATCTGTTATAGAGCTTTGAGCATCTCAACTTGATGTATTTCCTTATTAAATCTTTAAATATTCCTTTTAAACAAAAGCCTGTGTCTTCCAATTAGATCTGGAAGACAGAAGCATTGTCAAAAATATCTAAATACTAATTTGTCAAAGTCAAATTTACAGGATCTGCTGCAAAGAGGCTGTTCAGGCATAATAACACAGGCATAATAACACATTCATTTACTTAAAGGAAATTCAGGATTCATCACACTGGCCATCCTGAGGAGTTAAAGCACCACTTTACAATGCTTCCAGGGAAAAGCAGCAGCTATAATGGTCTTGATAAACTACCTCATTTGTGTGCCTTTTCTTTGAAAACTGCTGCAGAGGGTAGGAAGGCAGCCCCCTCACCATGCACATTTCAAAATTATTGTGAAGTAGTTAAGGAAAATTCCAACATAACACCCTGAAAAATCTGTGTTGACCAAGTCAGTGGCCAGTGATTTTTCATACCATCTGTCCCAGAAGTTCCGTCTTTGTTAAATCCATCCATAAAACAAGCAGAGATCTCAGCTACTGATTGACTTTTGAGTCTGCCATGCCTGTGTAGCAGTGGGTGAGCAGCAGTGAGCCCTGTCTGGATGTGACACACTGCTGTCTGAGCCTCCTTGGGCTGCCAGTCCTGCAGGAGCTCCGTTCCCAGGGCACCCCCTTGGTGGTGACCATGGCACATGGGACAGAGTGTCCTCCTTGCCATGATGGTGGTGCTTTGGCTTTGTGATTGTGGGGTGAGGCTGGGAAGGAGGACCAACATGGGACATACATTTAAGCTGTACAATCTGTACTGTTGTCACTGTGCTAACAGAGCTCATGGATCTGGACAATTGCACTTGGCCATGACTCCAGCTGATGCAAACCTGTGGCCCTTTGCAGGAATAGAATAAACCCTTGGTGTAGAGAAGGAAATGCTTTGCAGCATCTCAGAGCCACCTTGCATGCTGGTGAGGCTGGCAGGGCTCCTGCCCCCTGGGCACAGGAGGAGGTGGCAGGCAGCACTGAGACCCTGGAAGCCCCTCTGGGAGCAGCTTTTGCAGCTGCCTAAGATCAGGCTGCAGGAAGGAAATCGGAGTGAAAGTCATGCAAATGCTTAGGCTTGGAAGCTCTGGGCTCAGGGGGCTGAGCTGGGTATCAGACCTATCAGCTCTGAGAGGGTTTGAACAAATTTTGGAAGCACACAGAACTGTGGTGATGATAAGACATCAAAGAAAACCCGGCAGCTGTGAGTTTTAGAGCTGCCAGATTAAAGCCTCTGAGAATCACACAAAGTAGCCATAGCTCCTCCTTCAGAGTTAGCAAGTGACATTATCAAGGAATGAAGCAAACAGCCTTTCAGCAGGGGATAATTTGCCCTACAAACTTTATGCTTGAATTAGAAAACAAGCTACACTCTGTGAATGCCAGACTATTTGAGAAGAATTTATTTAAATGAAGAACTGATGTTTTGCTGCAAGGAAATCAATTTTCAAATTGTGTAAAAACTAAAATAAGAAAAGCATCCCAAAAGTCTCCCTCCCTCTTCTTGGGGAGGGCATTTTAACTGCTTGGATCCAAAATTCATCACCAGGGTAATGTCATGGTGGCCAAGTGTGCCGTAGCTGGAGAGTAGCTAAAGAGGTGGAGGAGCTTTGTGAGGTGGAGCACTTGGAGTGAAGAAAAAGGAAAGGTTTTAATGTGTGTTTAGGATTTCCAGCAACTGTCAGAAACACAGGGAAAATTCTCTCTCCCCCGCATCACTTCCAGCTCTCATCACTGAGGGAAGAAGGGTACATGTGGCTACTGTATAACAGAAATGGAAAAGAGAAGACTCTTGGGAATAGTTATTTTTCTTCCTCCTCCAGGATTTGATTCCACAGTGTTGGCTGCATATTCACCTGAAGAAGGGGCTATGAGTTTCATTTCGAACAGGTGGAAGGGAAGCAGTGGTTTCACTTGGTATCTTTCTGGTATCTGGTAGCTGAAAGGTCCTCAGTAAATCTTTTACAAACACATTTTGCAGTGTTTGTGAATGCTGCTTGTTTCATCTAATTATCATTTTCTTACCTTTGGATTTTTTCTCCCTAACTTTGCAAGTTCCTTGGTGGGACCATAATAAAAAGACAAGTGAACTGAACAGTCACAAACATTATTTCAGCCATAAGCCATTCTCCTTTCTCCTATGTGAACAAGAAGCCTGGATAAAAACCTTGAAATGTTAACGCAGAGGATCTGTAATTTCTAACAGATATTACTGCAGGGTTTCTTGCACTTCATCTGCTCTGCCATTCATTATATTAGAATATTTGTGTGTCATGGAAAAACCCACCCGAGGATGGTCCTGATGGCATTACATTTGCCTGCTTTTATCACCTGCCTCCTCTCCCTTCTCTTGCTTTTCCCCTCCTCTGCTCCCATGGACATTCAAGCCTTGGCAGGGAATGGCAGCCCCCTGCCAGGTGCCTCTGACCCTGCTCTCTCTTTGTGTTCCCTGCTCTCCTAAGTCTCTGGTGAGCTGTTTGCAGGAAAGCAAAGGGAAGCCTGGAAGTCACAGGCTCAGGAGATGATTTCCCCACAGCCTGGGGTATCTGTTCCCTGACCCTGCAGTCACAGAATCTGTACACCAGTTCAGAGAAATCATCTCCTCTAGGCTATTCTGGATGAATTTCAGTCAATTTTAAGACAAACCCAGAGAATATAATTTTGTGGTTCAAGGATTCTTGTTACAATTTGTAATACATAAATCTGGAAGGAAGTGTACATTTTCCTGCATGTGTATCATTTTAATGTAGATGTTTTAAATAGCAGCAATTTAATTTTATTGAGAAGAGTAAAAAATTTTATTTCATACTTTAAGGCTAGAATGTTAGGGGTTTTTAACCAAAAGGATTCATGCAATTCTACATTCTTCTACAGTCTTTTGAAGAAATAAGTTTAATGTGAGAAGGTAATGGAGGATGTGCTACTCTTCTAGGCTGTACTTAATTGGGATGCCTCCTAGGACTTTACCCTAATAGTGGCAAATGGTTATAACTGCTACTCAAACAGGACAGCATTAGCATAAATTGCTTTTAATGTGATTATATTCATCCAAGGTTGAGCAGCTAAGTGATGTTTAGCCAGGTGTTAAATAGGTATGATTATCTAGGGTTTAGTCAATGACTGTAGGCATTTGCCAATTAAAGAGAGTAAAAGAGCAAATAGAGATTTAATTCCCTTCTACTTAGCACCTTACATTGTCTTTTCAAGTCTCAAAATTGCTTTTTAAAATGTCTTTCTCTAGTTCTGTATTCTTTCAAAATAAATTACTACAAATTTTTAACTGTTTAGCAGAACCAGTCTTACCTAGTCTTGCACAAAGTAATTCTTATCTATTTTTTTGTTTTTCTAGCTTTTGTCCAGATTACTGATTTATATCCAGTTCCTATAACTGGAAAGTTATTAGTGGATGATGTAGTGTGCAAATGGTTTTTTTAAATTTAAAAATACCCTCTATGCAGCACTTCTCTATAATCCTGTATCAATTGAAGTGTTGCACTTCTGTTATGAAATTTTAGGAGTATACAGCTTTGTTTGCAACATCATTCTCCCACTAAACACCTTGCTGCTCATCCCACTGATTTTGTGTGCACACCCCTATGGAGACAGAGGCTCGGCCAGCTGGATGAGATGTGATGTTAACCCTGTGCTGGCTCTCTGACCAGCTGTGGGCTTTGTAATGGCTTTTTCATTTCTTTTTTTGCTGGTTTTCCTAGCAGAATGTAAACATAGGGGAGTGGTAAGAGGAGGCATTTGCCCTTTTCCGTAAATTTCTATTGCAAGCACGTTGCTCAGCACTTCTTCATTATCCCAGGGGCCTGTTGCACATAAATCTCACTTAAATGTTAATCAGCTTCAAGTGAGCTGCAGTCAAATGAAGGTTTATAGATGAAGCAGCCCAGAAGGGATCTGAAGTGGAGGAAGAATCAGAGACTGGTCTTCTGCCTTACTTGGGATTCAATGCTCTGGACAAAAAAGAAGCTGTTCCATTGTGGTCCTATGTAGGGAAACACGAAACTTTTCCTAACTTTCATTGTTGCTGTAGGAAGCAGATACTCTGAAATCCTCAGAAAGCCGTGCCTTTCTTCTCCAAGACCAACCATGGAGCTCTGCTCTCTGGGTGCCTGGAAATGCCTGAAGCAGGGCTGAAGGCTCCTGGAGGAGCCAGCTGCCACCAGCCAGTGCCCATCCCCAGGTCTGGGCTGCCATGTAGGGCCACCCATGCAAGCATCTGGGTGACTTCCATGGATTCATGGCATCAGTGGTACTGTCTGTGCACTGCCAGAAGGGGGAAGGATGGTTTGTGTGCTAATTCTGATTGATGATTAGAAAACAGATAGTGCTGGCAGGGCTGAGTGTGATGTAAACCACAGGTTTAGAAGAACTCACATTTCATACTTTGTCTCAGTAGATGCAGGCCCTGATCATCTGAAGCTTTATGAATATTCACAATCCATGAGTGTGATTAGCTGGTTTACTTTGTTCAAGCTGTTCAGGTACTTCAGGTGAAACACTGGTGTGTGAGACTGCAACACCACCACCAGGGTTTTATTGGCTCTCAGTGCCTGAAACTGCTCTACTGGCTGGTGTGTCACTTTCTTCTGTAATTGTGTTACACAGCCTTGTTAATGACTGCATACCATCACAAGCAGAAATATTTACAGAGGCTGGAGGGGCAGGACACAAGCCTTGCATGCAGTGCTGAGGTTTGGGCCAGGTGGTCCTGGCAGCTCCTTCCCAGCACCCACCACCAATCCCAGGGGGTTTTGACATGGCACATTGTTTCATGTTTTCCCGTTAACTGCAAGTTTTTCATAAGCTGCGGGTGATCCACACCCTCTTCTCTTGGAGTCCAGCTAGGAGTCTCCAGCCTGCTTTTGATGAGTTAAGTGAGGAGGAAACCATTCTAAAGCAAGGCTTGGCACATGTCCAGATGAGCCAAAAGCACCAGTCTCTTTCCAGGAGCAAGATTCCAGCTGAAACTCAGCATCTTGCAGTGCAGAAAAAGGGAACAACATGCAAAAAGCTCTTGTGGCCAAGGGACTTGGGGAGGAAGCCTTGGGGCATCTTCTGTAACAGACAGTACCTTCCTGGATTACTGCTGTGTGATTTGTCCTGCAGGTCACCATCAGCTGGGTGAAGCTGTCCCAAAGGATTCCTGTGTCTCACATTCAGGGCAGCCCATTCTCCATGCAGGAAGGGCTCAGGGGAAGGTGCTGCCCCACTCCCTGATGTGTGCCACCACTGCAGGCTGGCATGCAGGGGCACGGAGAGGGGCCCTCAGCTTCATTCAGTGTTTCTGCTTGGTGCTGTCATGTGCAATTGCTTTCAAATCTCATGCTCTGACAGTTTTGTGTAGCTTGGGGGTTTTTTAAATATTATTAATCAGGCTTCAGGTTGCAAAGCACTTAGATGGAGCAACCATCTGTACCTGTTACTGAGCAGCCCTTATATTGCAAGGGCTCATGAAGAGCAAAATCTGCCATTCAATTAGGTACAGGCACAGTACTTAACTGCAGGACAGGGTCTGTGTCTTGTACAGAGCAGGAAGGCCAGAAATCCATTTGCCACAGTCACTGATTCTCCCTAGATAGCTTCAGTGTAAAATTCTTCAATTCCTGGAGCATTTAAAATGAATTTTAAAATTGGCCATCCATGGTACATTAAACCCTGCTCAGAATATTTACAGACTTTTATATACAGAAGTACTTTAGTTTATACTAGGCCTGTGGCTTAGGAATATCCCTCCTATCTCTTCACCACTGAGAGCTTTGCTGGTAATTATTTATATGTAAAACAGAAAGACACTGAAAAGGAATTTCAGCATAAGAGGCCGGAGCAAAGTCCCAGAGAAATCTGAAGGTAGCAAGAGGGACACAAAGTAGGAATAAGCTGTGGTTGCTTGGAGGACATGAAAAAGCAGAGGTGCAAGACCAGCAAAGAGGGAGTCTGGTATCGCAGGGATGGCAGCTGGGCAAAGCCAGGCTTCTTCCTGGCTCAGCTGTGTCACTTGGACTGTCTCAGAAGAGCTCCAACTCCTAAGCAGCCTGGAACAAATAAACCTTGTCATGGCACTTCCTTCATCCATGCTAGAAAGCTGTATGTGCTGTGGTGACTAGCCAGCCAGTGCAGTACAAAAATCCCTTTTGTAGGGCAGCTTTATTTAACTTTTGAAAAAATAAGGTCAGAAATTTAGGGCAATTAGTGTGAGCAAAGCTCAGCAGGTTCACATCTCCCTTATGCAACCAGATCTCTAATTACTATCTGCATATTTTAAGCACTTTATACACTTTGAAATATGATTTTTCTCTGACTACAGTGTTGTATGCTATTTCTTGGGGTTTTCTAGCAGTTAAGAGCTGCATACGGTTTCTGTCTTAATATGTAATTCTCTCTCTACTTCATCTTCAGTAATATATTTGAGTAAATTTTGCTGTTTATTTACAATTGCATTTGGAATTACAGGTTGTAACTTGAGTAAGTTGCATGGTTAGGAAACCGTAATGAGCTGTTGAATTATATAGATTAAGGTTTTGAATTATATAGATTAGATATGTGTTTCATGGGTAAGCAGTTTACTACATTTGTAGGCCTGCTTTGTGGAAGGTATATATTTTGTACCTTAAGAGCTGAGATATACACCTGTTAAGGTGATGTAGGACTTGCAGTTTTGGAAATACAACCGATTTTAATGTTTTGTGTCCATTTATCTTGTTTACACAGAGACTTTGCTTACGTGGCAAGAGACAAGGACACCAGAATTCTGAAATGTCATGTGTTTCGATGTGACACACCTGCAAAAGCCATTGCTACAAGTTTACACGAAATCTGCTCAAAGGCAAGTGGATTTAAAATCAGCTGCATTTGTCTGTTCAGAGGTCCCTGAGACTTATACATGTAATCAGCAGTTGTGTGCAGTGCCAGTTTAGTTTATGTAACTGGCAACGAGAAACAGTGTAGAGGATTTGTAAGGGAAAGGATGCAAATAGATAGGCATTTACATTTGAGGAGGAGGATATGTGCCTTTGATTTGACAAGTGTGTGTAGAGGCCAAAGGCTCTCCTGAATAATAAAGAAGCTGCAGATTCAAAATGGGAAAAGAACACAGAGGTTCAGTTAATAATAAACAATGATGTTAAACTCCATAAATAAATCAAACCTTGTTTGAATGGTGTTATTCAATGGTATTATCCTGCAGGACCAAGAAAAATAGTTGCTAACTGTTAAAATTATTAACTGTTAAAATTGTTATTTAAAAAGAATAACCTGCTTAGTCATGTACTCTCTGACTTATTTCAGATTTCAGAAATAGGGTTGTAAAATGAGTAGACTGTAGTTGCTGCTGTACTATATATATATTTTTTTAATGCTGTATTATCACTGTCTTCTTCAGATTATGGCTGAACGGAAAAATGCTAAAGCTATGGCTTGCAGCTCGTTGCAAGACAGGACAAATGTCACCCTTGATGTTCCTCTGCAAGGTACTGTGTGGTACAGCTAGTATCCTCCTCAGGATGGTCCTGGTTTAGATAAGTGTTGTTTCTGATGCAGATTTTGACAAAAATGGAGCATGCTGGGTAGAGAAGTCAGGGGTGTATCCTGATGTATCTGTAATATAATCTATTATATCATTAATCTATAATTAATGTATCTGACTGATTGTAATCTGTTCCTGTATTACTTTAAGTATTTTTCTTGGTTTTGGTGACAGTTATGGAGTCCTGCTCAGTTATGTCAACTCATGCGTTTCCTCTTTTATTTTGAAATGCAAGTGTTTCAAACACAGTCATACTTATTTGTGGCTACTCAGGATATTGTCTTTTTCAAATCAAAATACCTCCTGACTTGAGACTGCACCAGTTGGCCAAATCTTCCTTAAAACCAGAATATACTCCAATTACTCACTTGGATTCAGAATTGCCATAGGAGTTCTCCTCCTAGGTTTCAGCATCTATTTTAGCAGCTTCTGAGGCAAGGGTGCAAGTGCTGGGATGTCATCCAGCTTTTTGCACACTTTACTGCATGGTAGAAGGAAGTTGCCTTTGTGTGGTGTTGTCACATCTTAGTAGCTGCTGTTTTGAAACTATTCCAGGAGAACAAATATACTTTGCATTAGCTTTTCAGAAAATTATATGCCTCTGGATCCACCAGTTTGTACTGAATATCTTGCTCCTAATCCATACATCAGCTTGTGCAATGGTCTGTGTAATGTGTTCTGTTCAGGCAGTAGTATTGATTACTTGGAGACTGTGTTTAACATATTAGCAAGGATGGTATTAAAGCAGATTTTACATAATTGTTGTAGTGAAACTTAGGTCTATACATCTCAGAGACCCATATTTTCTGTGGTTTAATATGCCATCATTATAACGTGCTTCTATGCTAAGCATAGACCAAAAATTCCTTTAGAAATGATTGAGGCTTGTTCTTGTTAGAAGAAATAAAAATTTCTTTAAATCAATGCAATACCTTCAGAGTACAATTAATGGGTAAACAGTTTTATATTATTGATGAAATAAAAATGCTTTTTTTTCTGCTGTGAATGCTGATTAATAGAAATTGACTTTTGTTCCCATGCAGTAGATTTCCCAACACCAAAGACAGAACTGGTACAGAAGTTTCACGTCCAGTACCTGGGCATGCTACCTGTAGCAAAACCTGTGGGTATGTAACACTTCAGTGAATTCCAAAGTTCCTTGCTTAAACTAATGGCTCATCAACTGCCAGTGCATGACTTCTGGAGGGTAGCACCTCTTCTGTTTCAGTCACATGAATCAGGCATGAAGACATCCAATATTCAGGGCATCACATGAACATTTGTTTTGCAAACAGGGTATTCTGGGAGCTGCCAAGAAGGCAGAGTTTCTTTCTACAGCTTTCTCTGAATATGAGTTCTGCTACTAATGAGAAAGACTGAAACAGTATAAAAGCTAAACAAGATGCTATCCTGGTTTTTTGTAAGCCAGAGGCACCTGCTTTGCTCTTCCAGGGGTGGAGAAATACAGCTTCATAATACCTTCTTCCATTATCAAATTGATTTTAATAAGGAATCCAAAACAATCTGTTTTCTGTACTGCTGTGTGAAGATAAAAATATCTGTTGTTTTATATATATATATATATATTATTTTTCAGTGTTGCATTTTATTCTTTTTTAGGAATGGATACTCTGAACAGTGCCATTGAAAGTCTAATGGCTTCCTCTAGCAAAGATGACTGGTTGCCAGTTACCATGAACGTTGCTGATGCTACTGTCACAGTCATCAATGAAACAGTAAGGCAGACTGTGTTCTTTATAACACAACTAAAATTATATGAGTGTTGAAATCCAGGAACACAGAAATGCTAGTAGGGTTAATTTAAACTAAAATTAATTTGTTTATTTTGCATTTTATTTCTTTCCAGAATATGCAGAGGCTATTACTGCTCATATCAGCTCCAGTTTTATTTATCATTCCAAGCATGTTCTCAGAAATAAATTACCATAAATATTCATTAGATAATTAAATTCAGTGTTTTCCTTTCTAGGAATTTCAAGCCTAAAATGTTGTAGGTTAAGCCCAAAGTAGTAGCAATCCTAAATTCCAAACTGCATTTGCCTTACTCTTGGTATGGATGCCAAGAGTAATATAAAAATCTGTGTTACAGAAGAAAATGTAGAGCATTTTCCATAGAGGTTAACACAGTGGGACTTACTAATACTGTATTTTATATTTGTCTTTTGATGAGGTACTAAATCAACATCTCCATAACACACCAGTGATAGGGGAGCATATTTTGGAGTCATTATACCCATGTACCCACGTTGTTGGTTTCTTCACAAAACAAGCAGCTTCCAAAGTGTGCAACATTTTAAAATTTTGTGGCAATGCTCAAAGCCTCAGTGGCAGCCTAGAGGGAGAGATCCAGCCCAGGCCTGAGCATGCTTGGGTCATACAGATAAGAAGGAATTACAATAATGTATCAGGATATCCTCCCATTTAATCAAAACTGAAAGTTCCACAGAGCATGCAGCAGTAATGCTGAACCCTTTGGTTCCTGAGCAGAATGAAGAGGAGGTGATGGTGGAGTGTCGTGTGCGGTTCCTGTCCTTCATGGGGGTGGGCAAGGACATCCACACCTTCGCCTTCATCATGGACACGGGAAACCAGCACTTTGAGTGCCACGTGTTTTGGTGTGAACCTAATGCAGGCAATGTATCAGAAGCTGTTCAGGCTGCTTGTATGGTAAGTAACCTTCTTCAAAGGCATCTAATAGCACTTTAGATTTTCACTGCCTCCATAAATTTGCATTTTTTCAAATTTGTAATTATATTCATTTCAAGACAGAGAAAAGAAAGATAAAAATCGGAATTAATATTATAATTTAATCAATTAAAAATATTTAATCAATTAAAATCCAAACATTTTAATGTTTGAAGCACCAGCTTAGTGAACAATGCCCCTTTAATTATCTTCCCTCCTAACCTCTGCAGCATCTATGCAAATTAGAAATCTTTTCTTTCACTACACAAATTATCTAATGCCAAAAAAACATTTTGCTTGGATTCATGTTATGAAATCCAGAAAATAATCCTTTTGCAAGAGTAACTGAACCCAGAAAACTTACTTTTCAGTTTTCAAATTGGTATTTATATGATTTATTCCCGTATTTGTTGCGTGCTAATGGACAGTTTCTGCCCAAACATTGATAGACCAATTTCCCATTACTTCAGCTGAGCTTTTTGCCACAGCCAAAGCAGACGTAGCAGATGTTTGACTAATGAGAAAATACAGAAGTGTGTATTTGAAATGGTCAGTGAATTCCTTGCTGCAGAAATGGTTTCAGAGTGGCTTTGCTCTGTTGCAGCTGCGGTATCAGAAGTGCTTGGTAGCCAGACCTCCCTCACACAAAGTCCGGCCGCCGCCGCCGCCCGCAGACTCGGTGACCAGGAGAGTCACCACCAACGTGAAAAGAGGAGTCTTGTCCCTCATTGACACTTTGAAACAGAAGCGCCCGGTGCCCGAGATGCCATAGCTGCTCTCGCACCGAGTGACTGAAGATAGCATGGCCACACTGGGGCCAGTGAACGGACCACGTCTGCCCTTCCATTGCAGCTGCCGATGCTTCCTCTTCAGAGAGTTCACCCCATGGAAACAATGTTACACACGCATGTTCTCTCCTTCCTGCCACCATCGCCTGATATGAAAAGAAGCATGAATAATTTTTTTGCTGTCAGTGAGTTACATCATGGGCAATGGAAGGTCTGTTTGATTGTAAATACATGAACTTTACCTAAACTCACACAAAAAAGAGAATATGGCCACGTCCCTCCCAGTGAACTCGTGCTAAAATCCTTGGAGTGAATGATGTCTGAGTTAAAAATTTCACCTTCTTGAGCTGGATTTGTCATAAACCAATCTTATATCCTACAGCACTTTGCTCTGTTTTCAACACTGGAATAGGTATCAAGTATTAGCTACCATTGAATTACTGTAGATTAAATACCAAGTTTTATTTTTACAGAACTGCACCTGATAGTTTTAAATTGTTTGTCAGCATTGGTCTAGCAACTACTTTAACATCTCCCTGACATGTTTTTGAATTGTAGTGTCATTATGTCATCTTCTGGTTACACATTATGGTCTTACAGAAGAATTTTGTTTAAAACCAAACCAATGATGAAAAATACGGAAGTGTTTTCAGTAATTGAGTTGCAGGGTGATCCAGTGAAGCTTTTAAGCTTTAAACATACAAATTCAACTGCTGGCTGTTAAATTTATTCTCCTAAATCTATCATTAATTCATCAAAAATAATTTGTTTCATGGAGGGCTCAAACCAATCAGGAATAAGAAGAAGTAGTTAGTGATTTTATTCTCTTACAACTGTTATAGAGACTAAACTATTCCATACCTTTTCTATACAAGTGTTTGATGAAATGTTCAGTTCAGTGTCTGGTTGCATAATTCCCCCTTTCCCTTGGAGTTTGTTGCTGAATACTTAGCATGCCAGAAGAACAATTACATTTCTTGTTATTTACAAAACTTCCTGAAATTTATTTTACTTTCAATGCTCTTGTAACAAAATAAGAAGAGAGTTGTTTTTTAACAGGGCAGTGTTTCAGGTGGTGCAATTGGATTTCACTGCTTTTGCTCCAAAGACTTCATCTGATTGATTTGCTTTACACACCTGCAGACCCTCAAAATCAGCCCAGCATTGCCCTCAAAATTGTACCTCAGGCTGATTTTGAAATGCAGTCCTGCATCTTCAGTCTCTTCCTTTGTCATCTTCTGTCTAAACCTGCAGATTGGTACAGATTTTGGAACATTATGTTTAACTAGTGTTAAAAATGTTTTGCCTCCATTTATAGCTAGGTTCCAAACAGTAACTGTCTCCCAAGTCTGCAAATCTTGTGATAAAGGAGCGCTGGCAAAGTTTTTGTTACAATAGCTCTTTTATTTTAATATGCAAGAGACTGTTATAAACAAACTATTTTCTTTTTTATTTCCTTGTTTGAAGAAATTAATGACCACACCTGGCGAAGTAACTTAGGAACACAACAGGAAAATAATGATGATTCAAGAAATTTCTGTGCTGAAAAATGCAGGAAAATCATTACCAAACTCAGTGTGATGTATGAGCTAGTGTCAGGTGAAGGCTGGCTATGCAACTATTGTAATTAAATTTAGCTTTCTACAATACCCTCTGAAGAGCTGATCCTCTGAGGAGCTCAGATCTCTTCATGATCACGATCCTGCACGTCAGGCACTGAAGCAGCTCTTTCCCCTCTCAAGGCTCACGCTCTTGCCACCTCCTTTGCACCACCTCTATTGCCTGCACAGCTGGAGAAGGAGGGCTGGAGGGGAGGATGTGCAAACAAACCCAGAGCACAAAGCATGGGGATGGCAGCTTGCATATAGCTTCTGTAGTTCCCAGTCCTGATCCCAGCCACCCTGCTAGGAGCAGTGTAAAACTCACTTCTAGCACAGAATCACAGAACTGTTTGGTTTGGAAGAGACCTCAAAGGTCATCTCATTCCAAACCCTATCAGAGGGCACTTTTCACCAAAGCTGTCCATCCAACCTGGTCTTGAATATTTCCAGGGATGACTGCTCTCAAATTGTGGTGGCTAACAGGTACCCTTAGGTAGGATTGTGAAGTTAAAAGTTTCCTTGTTCATCCTTGTGCTAGTGATTCACATTTTATTTTATTTTAAATTAAATACTTTGACAGTATCTTTTTAAAGTTCCTGCTGACAATGTCGTGATTTGAGATTGGCAACTGTTGTACAGCAGTGAATTAATTTTAAACAGTATAATGGAATTTTTTCATTGCATCTGCACCATGCTGATTCTCCCCAAGAGAGATCCAGACTCTCTTTAACTAAACCAACACTTGGCAAACAGCAGTGTAAAGGTTCTACATCCACGTTGTCAAGGCTAGAACATCTGGTTAGCTTTCATTAGCAATGCAGGCAACTGCAGGCAGGGCTGAGAAGACAGAAGGGTATTTGAAAAGCTGTGCATCACTCACCCGTGTATGTTTTAAAAGGTTTATGTCTGTTAACAAAATGCTGTTGATTTTGCAAATATTTAAGTAGTGTGCTTGATGATTTGACTATACATGGCCTTTTTGCTTCAGTAGAGCTCCTAATTCTCCAAAAGATTTAATACACACCCAGGTGTTTGCAGAATCAGAGCCTAATATTGCAAAGCCTATTATCTTTTGTTTCACAATATATTCAGACGCTCTTTTTACCATGGCCAAAAAAAAGTATGTATGAGGTGTGTGTGTGTTTTTGAGCAACTGCAATTGTTCTAGTTGATGTTATAGCAACCCTTCAGTTATCTATGCATTTTTTATAATACCTAGTGATTCTGTAGACCGGCAGCCATGTTCACTATGCCTTGTATGTCTGATGCCATATTCTAACTTAACCTGTTAAATACAGCTTAAAATATTTTTATTTTATTTATTCTATTTTTACTGAAATATCCTGCTTTATTATGTTGATGTATTGTCTTTACTGGATGTGCTCTTGTAACATTCTCCATTCTGTATACCATAGGTTGCCTAAAAAAAGGCAGGCTTTGTAATTATTTATAGTCACATTTTTATTGAAGTCTGTAGAAGAATCATGTAAAGCAAAGCTAATGTCGTAATTTTTTTCAATGCAAGTAGTAAGTTAGAGGTATCACGTGTCAGTCAGTCATGTCATTAACACACCCCCTTGCAGAAGCAAGGAGATTTATATTCACAGTCAATGACTAATAGATAAAAGCCTTTCTTTTGAAATCTGTAGTGCTGGCTGTAGGTTTTATTTAAGCCACTGACTGTTTCATTTACAGGGGAGCAAGGAGGTGTGGGAGATGCAAGGCTATGGAGGCCACCTACAGGGTGGTTAACTGGGAATGACAAAAATAGCATAGGAATAGCACAGAATCCATTCACAATAAAACAAGGTTTAGTGATATATTTCCTGTGCAGAGTCACTTGTACCTACAGAAATATGCCCTTCAGTGGCAGAGGAACAAAAATTGTGGAGTATCTAATAGCTCACACCCAGGCTGTCACTAAGGGTTCTACATTTCTTAATTTTATCAAGCATTTCATAGATCATTCATCATGGAATCTAAAAGTGTTAGTACATCACCCATGGAAAAGAGAATATTCTCATTTCAAGAGCCATTATGGGCACAGCATTTCAGCATTACCCCCAAATGCATTACTCCTTTCTTGGGCACATTAATTAACACATTGTCACATGTGCTGTCCCATCAGCCCATGCAGGTTTGATTTAACAACAGTGAGACAGAAGGAAACACAACACTGTTTATTAGCAGAGCCCAGTCTTACATAAAAGTACATGACTGACAACAAAAGGACAATTTTCCCTGCTGTTGACCACTTCTCCATATTTAAATGTAATCTGTTCTGAGAATAAATTTAGCTGCATAAAGTGATTGTCTCACCTGTTACTGCTCCATGAAACTGCAAAATTATTTTGTTCAGAATGGTGGTTGAGGGAAGGGAAAAACATACTGGTGGTTTAGAGGCAGTAGCAGTACTCTGAGAACTTTTGTATCTGGAAAGCTGAATCAACAGTTTCTAGTTGAAAATGACAAATAAACAACTGGATTACAGAAAAATAGTTACATAAGATGCAGTTTTACTGAAAAAAGACTGTTACAGGCATCTACCTACAAGCCATCCGAAGTCAGTCCCAGGTGTTGCCACCATGTGATGTTCCATGCTTACAAAGTAAGCTGGTGACCTGCAGTTGAAAAATTCATTCTCTGATATTCTTGGTAAGCCATCAAGACACTGACTGGTTTAACCTCCATACTGTGTGAAAAATGCAAATTCCTGAAAGCAAGACGAGGCCAAGTGAGGGACATCATGGCAGATATTACGTAAGTAGCCCAGAAATTCTGTTATTAGACACACGTGTGTTGTTTTACAAGTAATTTCAGCTTTCATAATGAATTATACAGATCTTGATTTTTTTAAAAAAGATCATTATTTAACTGCAGAATCTCTTAAGTTTATTTTAAGCATTTAACAACCATATTGGGGGGAAAAAAATCTCCACAGTGTCCATTCCTTCCATCCAACATGTAGAATCCCTCCTCCTCCAAGATGTTTTTGAAATAAAATAATATTTTTTTTTCTGGTTCTACACATGGCATGTGTATTGGTCTAAATCTATCCTAACAAGTTTATTCAGAAATAAGAGTAGAGTTCATTGTATTACTGGAGCAGGCAAGGAGCATGGATTGCTCACAGGGATATGCAGAGGGTGAGGGATGTCTTTGTATAGGACAGCTGGCTCACATTAAAATGCTGTAAGAAATTTCACTGATTCAGTGAAGCAATGATATTTATCAGATGAACAAGAGCCAGCTGCCTACACTGCTGGGGTAATATCATTCACATCCTTTCTTAAAACTACTGCTGATCCAGTAACACTGACTGGTGTGGGTGAAGACAAAATAGAGATGTTATAACATTTTCTCTGGATGGGTCTAAATCCAGACCCGTATGTCAAACTGGTTAAGTCCCACACTACAGTGGTGATGCTCCTGGCAACACTCTTCCCAAGTATCTGAAATGGTGGCCTAGAGGAAGATTTCTGGGCCACAGATACCTTTGTCTTTCTGTATTGCTGTGCTGTCTCTTTCATTTTTACAAGTTCTAGATACAAATCAGGTTTATTGTTAAAAGTATCTCTGTGCTTCCTTTTATCCTCTACTCAGACTACAAGACAGTTGTAGATGTTTTACAGTTATTTTATCTTTGATAGCAAAAGGGAGCAGCTTAGAAGCCCACAGCTGTTTCCAAAGACAGGCAGCTAGTCTTTGTCCAGTCACTATTCAGCTGACTAGCAGTAACATTTATAAAAATGTTACCTTGTAGCAGCTCTTTTCAACTAAGAACTGTTTATGTTAAGAAATTGATAAAAATCAGTTATGAACCATGATGTAGTCTGATGTGACATAATGATGACGATTCAGTGTTCTTAGCATGAGAATATTTGATCTATTTTTCACTGTTAGTATTTCAGTGCACACTTAAGAAGAAACCAAGAGAACACACACTAGAAAGCCTATGCATGGGCTTCAATGTACTTGGCCAGTTTCCTGGACAAAAGTTCACATCTAGTTTTAAAAATACAAGGCTTATTTTCCATGCATCTGTCGTAAGTGGAAACTCACAAAAATAGTATCTAGCACTTGTAAAGAAAAGCCACTTTAAAAAATTCAGTCTCACTTTAAAAACATCAATTTGAAACTGATTACCTGTACAGGTTCAGATACAGTGAGGGGTTGGGTATACAATTCAACTTGTCACTTCAGACTGTATAGCAAGAGGCTATAGGTTTTTGACCTCACTTCCCCCAACAATCTATCAGCCTTAGGCAGCTGAGCTCCATTCACTTAAAGTATGATTACTGGATGAGAAGTTACTATCTAAACATGGATATTTCTATATACATAGCCCATAATACATCTTTCCTAAGGCCAGATTATCCTTGCATTAATTTATACTGTAATTTAAGACTATTGATTAGGATACAGTAACCTTTACCTTCTTTACAAAGGGAGGGCAGAGTCTGAAGGTTCATACAGCCAAGTTGGCTTGACCATTTTTGACCAGGGTGGTGGAAATATCCAACCACTTGGACCCTGTGCTCTAGTCTGGCCATGAAAGCCATGTTAAGTTGATACCCTGAGTTTGTTTCATTACAGCCTTTCATATGGTGTTATCAGTGAAGGCAAAGTGATTGTTGTGGGCTTCAGTACATTCCTGTTCTGTTCTGTGCATGCCTTTTGATCAGGTGTCTGTCTCATACACCTTGCCCAGAGGTGACAGATGAGATGTTGGCTTCTGCACTTTCACTGGTGCTGTGTATCAGTCAGGGTCCACAGATTTCTTCAGCTCAACACAGCTGTCTGTTCAGGGCACATTCTTTTGCTGTGTGTTACTGGCTGCTTTTTTCCCTTGCCCAGTCTTCTGTGGTGTATCACTGGCTGCTTTTTTCCCTTGCACAGTCTCCTGTGCTGTGTCACTGGCTGCTTTTCTCTCTTGCACAGTCTTTTCTTTTGGGGAGTCTGCATGGTTTTTTTGCACCTTACTGGCTGGGCTTTTTGGGCATATGGGGCACACATGTGTTTCTTGTATCTTATGGGCTGCTTTAGGAGCCTTAACCTTAGCTGCAGTTGGGCGGGGAGGGAGCTTTGCAGCTTTTGGCTTACTGTCACCTGCAGCAGCCTTACGCCTACGTTGTTTTACTTTCGGCTTTTTCACCTCTTCTTTTGGTTTTTCTTCAACAATGCCATCTAGTAGAGCTTTTGCTGCAGCAGAAGCCAAAATGTCTTTAGCAGACACCTTTTTCTGAAAATTTCACAGGAAACAACAGTGAATCTAAGCCACAATACAGAGCTGCTCAGAATTTACTCCATGAGAAAAAGAGCAGAATCTAGCAGAAGGACTTAAGTCGCACGTGATAAATGCTAACCAAACTATTTATTCTAAAACTAGGAACTTGACTTGTGTAAAGAGGTACTGGAGCATTTGTTCTTCATAGGCTTTCTTCTCTGCTGACCCAAAGAGGGGAAGCTCAGTTCTGGGCTCTGTAATGTGTGTCTGTCTTAGCAACCAGCTCTTTAACCCCAGCTGGTTGCCAAGACCCACGTGGCCGCTTGCTCAGTCCCCCACCAAAAGAATCAGGGAAGGAAATGGAAGAGTAAAGCTAGGGAACTCCTGGGTTAAGATAAAGATTGTGGTTCCCTGGGAAGACCAGTGCCATTACTGCAAAAGTCCTCCCTTCCTCCTGCTTCCCCCCACTTTATGTACTGAGCACGATCTCACACGGTCTGGGATATCCCCTTGGTCAGTTTGGGTCACCTGTCCTGGCTGTGTCCCCTCCCAGCCTCCCACACACCCCCAGTGCCCTCACCAGTGCGGCACTATGAAAAGCACAAAGGGCCTTGGCTCTGGGTAAGCCCTGCTTGGAGATAACAAAACCATTTCTAGGTCATCAATCCTATTCAGCACAAATCCAAAACACAGCTCCACACCAGTCACAGTGAGGAAAATTATCTCCACCCAGCCAAAACCAACATATTCCCACACTGACCTGCTCTGTAGTATGCCTGTATGAATAAAATATCCATTGTGTGTGTGTATCAGAAATACTTACTAAAATACAGAAATTTCAGTAACATTAAGCATGAATAATTTTCACAGTAATGAAAGTTCTTGTTCATAATAGATAAGCAAGGAACTCAAACTGGGAACCAGCTCAACATCCAAGTATATAAAGAGAAACAATGGGAGAGAAACTATTTACAGCTAGCTAAGAACGTTTCTGTAAACAAGGAATTTCAGTTTAAATTGTAAATACATGTTTTCTACTTTGTGGAAAACGTTCATTTGCTGAATCACCTAAAAACTGGCCATTGGAGCAACTGCTTCTTTGTATTAGAATTTGACCCAAAAAATTACTTGCATTAACTACCTGCAACAAAAGTGTTTGTTTCTCTGGAGAGAGACAATATGGTAGAGAGATGAACATAGCATGATTAACTAAAACTCAGACCAAGTTTAAAATATTTAATATTGTAAAGAAAGAGGTCAATAACAGGTAACTTGAAAGGCTTTTCATATGTAATTCTCTTATTCTTAATAAAATCTACCTTTCCCAAGAGGCAAGCTTCTTTCAAGCACTGTAATTGCAGTATGACAGAAAATGGTACAAATAACCAAGATCTCCTATCTTTATTCTGCAATGAAACTGGGATTAGTTCTTCTCCACAGCCCTTCCACTTTTGGTGGAAAAAAATGTGTGTTTTTCTTAGAAACAAGAGGAAAATGTTGATGCTCAGAGATGCAAACTAGCCCTTTAAGGCCTTTCCTCAGGAATCATGCCAAGGCTTTTCCGTTTACTCAGCAAAAGTCTCCTGCCTTTCAAGCTAGATTTGCATATGCCTGAGTTTGGGAAGGAAACATATTCATACCTATTTTATTCAAATTGTAATAATGACCCATAGGGATTAAGATTTCAGCTGCTTGGATACTGGAAAATCTTAGTGACACATATAACAAATACATTTACTAGATACCATTTATCCTGAGTCTAATCAATCTGTGCATTTCATTCCAAAGTGTGATAACAGCAATGTATTTCCTCTAGACCTTGCTGGCACTAACTTGGATCAAGGGTCTGCTCTGATCATGAGCTCCACAACAGGCACAGCTTTTAAACTTGTGCTCAGCATAAAATTCCAGAAGTGGCACATTTCAACCACTCACCTGTCTTTTGGTCTTAAAACAACTAAAAAGCAGCCAGGAGTTTTATTTCAAATCTCCGTTTTGTTATTCTTCTGTGGAAAGTTGCACTACTCGTCTTCTATGAAGGGATTTTAAGTGTTTATTTTCATAGCTTACCTCTCTCTCTAGAACAGCTAGGAAACAACCACTGGAAATTTCTGATGGCTCCATTTTGAAAAACATTTCAGTGGAAGACTCTGAATCAGAGCAAGTAGAAAAAATAGAAGGAATAAGCCTGTGAAAAAGAAGTGGAAGACCAGAAAATAATATTTAAGAATATAACAGGAAATAAACAAGGATATATTAAAAGTAATTTTCAAATTATGTCTTTCAGTAACATAGATTTATCATTATTTTAAAAAAATGCAATTCAAGAAAGGCATGAGAATTCATCTTTTTAGAATTGTGGTTTTTTTTTTCAGTAATTCCTTTTTTTCCCCCAATTATTAAGTATATTAATCACCAGATAATAAATACATAATATGACAATGAAAAACTATGTTCTTTCTCAGGTGTGCAATTATTGAGTGATCAAGTTGTCCCTGAAGTTGGGGAATGGTCTGAAAACACTAAGGAGCTGCAGAAATTGTAGAGGTGTTGACTTTGAGTTATAATAATAATAGTAATAATAATAAATGTCATAATCAATACCTATCTAAGCTAAAAATCTTAGGCTGGGAAAATTTGCTGTTTGTTCTAATTGAGGGCTTTTTCTCCAATTTTACAGTTTTGCAAGAACTTGCCTCTTCTGTTCTCCCTGAATTCCAGAAGTGCCTCGCTGTTACAAAGCAGTCTCAAGGACTTGGCTCATATGGCTAGCAAACTATACTAAGCTGTCTCAGTATAGAAAAACACTATCAAAATGTCCTTTTGTAATTATAATTCCCTCCTCTTCACTGAGGGAGTCCTACTCCTTAATGCTCCACTAACTCTCTTGTGAGACAGAGGTTTATTCAAAGATGGTTACAGAGAAATGCATTCAATATTTGAAAGCAATAACCTGATTTGGCTGGCTAGTTCACTTTTAATGAGAATTCTGCAAAACTGTTTGTTTCCAAGTTCTCACCACGATCTGGATTTTCTATGTTCCTTGGAACTTGATAAAACAGGCTACAAGGCTCAAATCCTCCTCATATTACTAAATAAAGCTCTGTGTCTTATGAGACAGATTTTTGATTTTACATAAGCTTATTCAATGGAAAAAAAACCCAGTGGCAATCTTTTATTGTGCACAAGTTACTGTTCACCAGGAATCTCTTCAATGACCCTGGAAAATGATGTAGAAATTAATTCAAATTTGATAGGCCAAAGCAAAATGCTCGAGTGGTTTAGACTATTCTATACACACCTGTCTGCCATGTGTACCCTTGCTTTAGGTAAAACTGCTGCTGTAAACTGTCATATCCTGAAGGTAAGTTCAGCTTCACCAGTGTGAACATTTTTTAAATCACCCTTAAAACTGCAGAGCCCTAGAACCAGCTGTGTGACCCCAAACTCCAAAAGAGCTTTATTTTGTTTGGCACCACTTCAGTACTGCAGAGTAATTCCAAAAAGATAAAATGCACATAAGCAAAAATGTTTTAAGAGTTTCCTGAAAGCCCTCAATTTTCTTGGAAAGGAGAATTATTATTCAGTAGATCTTTGATGATTATACAACATGTTTTATTACGACTTGTCTCTCAAATATACTGTGAACGTGGGGGTTAGTAACTCTGCAACAGCCTTTCATTCTATACTGCACTGTTTTAGTCAAATAAGTTGTCTAATTAATTCTAAGAAAAGTGTAAAATGATTTTTTTTTAAGCAGTACATGCATCTTAAATGGCTTGAGCTTTCATCTTAAGCATAATCACTCTGTATATTTTATTTATGGCAATCTATTACTGCTCTTTTTGTTTGTGCTGATTACCAGCAGCTTTATTGTAGCAAGGACTATGATGAAACATCCAAGATACTGCAGGGAAGGAGGAACTGAATCTGAAATTGTCATTTATGAAACTCAATCAATTGTCAGTCAGAAATTTGCTCAGGTCTGAAAAAATCCTAATGTAATTTTATTGTCCTTTTCTTACCATCCAAGATTGCCTTTTTGAAAGTGTAGTATCATTGGTGCTTTGACAACATTCATGATGCTTCTGCACAACAGTGAACAGATTTTGGTTTAGCTTTGTGGGGAGGGAAGGGTTTTACACAAGGGGGGATTTTTAAAAAAATAATTAAAGGTCCAGGAACTTTTTTTAAAAAATAATTTCTGTGTCATGAATTTAAATATTATTTATATTCAATAATTTAGAGACCATTACATTCCAAGGTTCCCCAAGTTCTCCCCATAGAGTAACAGCTGCACAGAGATCAAGACAGACTCCAGAAAATTTCAAATTCCAAAGGAAAACACAAGCAAGAAGCCATAAATGCTTTTGGTCTAGCACACCATCCTTGGCAAGACATACCCTGATTTCATCCCACTTAATGTAAAAAAAATCAAGCAGACTGCTATTTTCTATCAGTGAATTTGAAAAAATATGCACTTTATTGCACTGTGTCTTATGAATAACATACAACTTTTAAACCTTCTTTGGACTGGCCACAGTTAATATTTACTCTTTTAATCATGCAAAATTTAGTTACACTGAATATTTGAGCCACAGTACCTTTTCCCTTTGATAGCCAGACTATTAACTAAGGTAATATAAAATCTAAAAATACAGTATGACTCTTCTGTGATTTTTACAACATAAACTCTTTTAAACCTGCATCCTGTAATCCGCTATTGTATCTATGTGCAAGTGAGTGCCAAGTGTTTGCACTGGTGTGAGTGAAAGGAAAATACAGAAAATACCCATCAATCTTTCAACAATTCCTCTGGCTGACAGGGTGATAGCTAACAGGTTATAAGTACATATGAAGTATACAGCATACATACTTTTTTTCATCTAAGTTTGTATTTTCCATGATTGCACAGGATGATCTCTTACTGTAACCTGTCCTTCCCAGAAGTCATTCATCTGAATACAGCAATGAGCAATCCTACAGCAAAGAGTTCTTATTCTTCTGTATGATTCTTAAATTTAAGATTTAATTTCTTTTTCCTTTGAAATTGATCATTTTACATCAGAAGCAGAGAGCATGCTAGCAAGTTAGTTTCATTCTCTGAACACTAATACAGTAATAGCAATAGCTCTATCTGAAGAATGTTATTTCCAACAGGATGATTTCCTTCCATTTTAATTGCAGATGAACAAAAATATTAGATGAAAAAGTCAACAGAATACTGCTAAGTAATCTCATAAACAGAAAGAATGGCATGACAGGCAGAAAAAGCTATTTTAATTTCACGCAAGATACATATCAGTCTAGGATAAGAATTATGCTACAATTCAAAGTCACACTTTAATTTTTCCACAGATAAAACTACTCATTCTGTACCTATAGCGTCGTGCTTTATCTCTCTCCACTCCAGATTCCAGTGCTTTTTTCACTACAAGTTCATTTTCTTCTGGGTAAACTGAGCAAGTGCAGTAAACAATAGCTTGTACTTTGTTAACTACAAAACAAAACACAACTTCTTTACTCTTCAGATTCTTCATACTGACAGTGGTTTGGTAAGGATTAAAAGCATCATAAAAACTATGTCACTTTTACCTCCTGATCTGTAGTGTTTTTAAATAATTAAAATATTTTCAAATATTTGCAGATTGCACAAAGTCAAAGATGTCTCCAGTCTTTTCACACAGCTACCAAAGGAGAGAGGAAAAAAGAGGCAGCATGCAGATGGGGGGAGAATACATTTGCAGAATTTCTAAAGCAGAGTATAACTAAGCCATAAGCCAGCTCTCTACAGAATACTGAAGAGTATTATATTAATGTCTGGTGGACACTAGGGCACAGAAACACCTTCAGACTGGAGGAAATCATTGTTCAGGGGGTTTGGTTACATGCTTATTCATAATTAATAATTTGTGCATTTTTAACTATATTAAAACTGGTGATACTACAATGGAATTGATAGCACAAAGTCTTCCCAAAAATTGGGAAATTAGCATACTTACATTTCAATGCATGAAGCAACTCATTAAGCTGCCTCTCAGCAAGAATCCTGAGTTTATCCTCCGACACAAATCCCTGGAAAAGGTCCTGTAGCAAATCTGCATCTAAAAGCAGAGAGTAGTAAATTTAGTCTTGCAAACTGGTGTCTCTTACTTGCTTCTAGTTAATGAAGATTGTACAGTGAAAGGATTTATACAAACAGTCAATAAAGGAATGTAATCAAATAGAAAATTATATACATATTGGTATCTTCAAATAAATTTTCTGCCTATATCTTTTTACTTTAAAAAAACCTATACACACTCTGCTCCCCAGAATCACCCTCACACTTTCATACTATCAATCTGAAGCAGTCACAGAATCATGCAAGTTAATTTATATAATTTATAGCAATTAAAATAAGGAAGGTTTCTTTAATAAAATTATACAATTTACGGAAGCACCTGCACTGATTAGACTAAAATACTTGGATCTATTTCTACCAGAAAGCATGAGCTAGATATTGTATCAAAATTTACCTCCATGTTCACTTAAAATAAGCTCCATTGGATTGCCAGCACCCAGTTCAGAGCATTGTGGTATCAGCAAAATAACTGTTGCCTTTTCAAGTCTTGGGTCTGTTGGCCGAAGCTCAGTAAAGTCTTCATGTAACAAGCAAATATCTGAAAAACAGGGAAAACTCACCACTTACAGACTGCAAGCAAGCCTGCCTACAGGTGACAGAGGTGAAGAGACTGTGGTGTTACACAGAATTGGACAGAGCTGGAGCCTGCTAGATTCACATGCTCCCCAGTATGGCCTATGGATTCAAGCTGATTGAAAGGCTGCATCTTCCACTGAGAAGACAGTTAATGTGCTGCATTCTGTCCTGACAGTGTCCCCCAGGTAAACTGGACAGGCGTGTCTGTTTTGGATTAAGACTCTCAAACAGCTGGAAATCAGAGTGAAAGCTAGAGCCAAAACACCAGAAGTTCCCCACTACCAGCTACACCAACTGCTAAGTAGTAGCTACTTCTACAGAAAAAATCACCAATATTTCAGGAGCTTGCATCTGTGATAGGGTTAGACTGTAATTAACTTGACTGTAGCTGAAGAGCTATCAGCTCACCTTGGGACAAAAAAGTTGTTAGTGCCATCCCCAAGCCGCCAAAGAAGGGTTCTCTGATAGAATTAGTCCATATTTACAGACATCACAAACTGTATTACAATACTTCCTCAATACCAACTGTTTCAGCACCTACTTGTACATCCCATATGACTGAAACTGTTCATCAGTTCTTCTTCTTTTGCCGAAGATTTCACACCACAAACAAAAATGCTGGAGCTGCTGTCATTTGTCAGCACTGACATATGGGCAATGGTCAGGTGGGAACCCAAGTGAGCCATTATAATGTCAGCACCCTCAGTCAACAGCGCGCGTGCGGAGTGCACGGCGAGGCTGCGAGACTTGTCCTACAACACAACGACACAAAAGTTAACTATGATCACCTATCTTGGCTTCTATGAATGCCAGCCTTTTCCAAATGAGGAAAGTCTTCCATTCATAGGAAATGGAAAAGAAAGGAGGAAAAAAACTAATCAGGGATATTTGCTAATACAGAATTAAATACATTACAAAACCAAGCAGTCACTCAATAAATTTAAATAACTTAATTCTAAATAATACAAGAAAAAGCTTAGTATCTGTAGGTGAAATTAAAGTACATATCATCCTCATAAGGAGGAACTCCTACCAACAGCTTGTTCCAGAAAAGACAAACATTGGCCACAATTCAGGCAGAATTCATCCTCTGAGGGAGCTTAACAGAGAAATGCAAAACTATTCACACAGCTCTTGATGATAATTACAGGAGAAATGTTGCCCTTGTAGATCAAAGATCAAGATTTTGCTGAAATTTGAACTGAGAGGCAGATTGGAATGCAGAAAGCACAAGAGACAGTTCCACAAGAGTAAATGCTCGTGTACCACTGGTGATTAAGAGAAATTTTACCAAATTACTTAAAAAGGCAAGGAGTGATGATTCTGACCACAATTACCAGGTCTTGCACTAAATCTGACAAACTGATGATAAATGGAAAGGGAAAAAGAAAGTGCTAAGCCTTCAAATTCACATCACTGTCTATGTACACAGAGCATTCAAGCAACACCCTACCCCACCACAGAGATGGAAGTTTTGATGGTTTTATTTACTCATTTTGAATACTTTTAAGCAGTTACACTCAGAATTTGTTCCCATTACCTACAGAGCTGTAAACTATAGTTCTTTTCTGTAAGTATTGTATTTAAAATCTACAAACTGAAATGGAATATTGAATACTGAGTCACCTCTAAGTTGAGCAATAGATTTTGAGGCTAAAGTTTTCAGACATCTAGTGAAAATGCTGGTTGAAATGTTTCTGCTAGGCATTCAAGAATCATCAGACAATTCAGATAATTCATGGTTGTGTTGTTGCATGTTACTGCAAGCCCCTACTCTAGAAGAGAAACCTCCCACCAAACTTCACTGGGGAGTTCAACAATGGCAAGTCAGGAAAAAGACCAGTGGGGGTTATGGAGATCAAGGAACCACACTGCACAAAATACAAACAACTGTGATCATTCCATCACAAACATGCATTTGAAGAGGAAGAAATATTACAATAGCATATCACTATCTACTAAATGAAGGAAAGCATATGGAGTTATATTGAAACCTTCCTCACATTTTCAGAAGTGAGACTGCCTCTTTTGACCATTTTTATATTTACTTCAACAGCTCTAAAATTAAATTTGAAACATTCTACTAACTCAATCACAGCTATCAATTAAGCATTGACATTTGTATGCTAAATTTAGTAAGTGGATCAGTTTGTAACCTAATTATTACAAATGTCCAAAACCTTATGAGAGTTTATCACTGCCTGACTGATTTAATAGAATAGTCACACAATTCACAACCTCTTTCTAAAACAAAACAATTATTTCAATTTTCAGATCATCTGACTCAAGGTGGAACATCAACTCACCTGCAGCAAGAGTTTGCAATCTGCAAAAAGATCTAAATTAAGCAGTTCTTCTTTAAGAGAGGAAGGAAAAACCAATACATCTCGGCAATGTTGGTCCACAGCATATGTGTAATGGTCAAAGTCTGGCACAGATTCAACCTTTGTGAATCCCTTCATCTCCAAATCTTTGATAACATCTTCAAGGCTGTTAACATACAACTCTGACCATTAAATATACAAGAGTTACTTAAGCAACATCGTTTACATTGATTATAAGAATTTTTTACCTCTGTTATCGTGTGTGTGTATACACATGCATACATATATAGGTATAAAATGCATACTGCCTCATGCAGGAGGGAAACTTACTCTCCTTTAGCCATGTAAGTTCTGGTTTGAAACAGTTAATAAGTCTGATACAATTAATTAAAAAGAGGTATGTGTCTCCAGAGAATGATTCAAAGCCTCAAAACAGAAATGTCCATGTGCTCAGGAGATGCTGTAGCAAATTTACTGCTGGGATGCTTTAGTTCTTTCAATTGCCTTCAGTCTAGCTCACCAATAATTTTAATGACTGACATTGAAAGAATCCTTGTGTAAATGTAATGAAGGCATAACTGCTGAGGTTAGCAATTCAAATTTCATAAAGATTTAAAGGTATATATAGCAGGAGATGTTTGTTGAAATGCTATTTCTGACAGTGCCATAAGTTTATACAGTACATTAAACATGGGATGGAAGGAGCAGCTTTTATTTATTTACTATTTAAGGGCTCTAAACTCACACCCAAAGTAAGGTACATTATCTAGAAGAGCCTATAACCTAAGCACTGAACACTGATCCAAGACAAGAGTAGTAAAAGAAAATTCTTAAAAACGTTACAAAATGGATTACCTGTCTAACAAAACAGATAACAGGATAATGTGGTATGGTTCATGTATCAGTTAGTACAGAACTGGGAACAGCAGTGTTACATCTATAGTAGCCTAGAGAATACAAGGATTTTAAAATGTGTATTTTAATTTAAAGTTTACATTATCCTTACAGAATAAACAGCAGGTTTAAGTATTGTGTTTTAACACCCTTTGTCAAGATTATGGTTTAACTAATACACCTGCTTTTAAAGACATTTTCTCTTATTTTTTGTCACCAAGTTAACTCACTCATATTTTTTCTAACTTTTTTTCCTCATTTATTTGAATGACCCACACAAGCAACAGAACAGGAAGAAGAACTGTAACAGAATAGTGTATAAATACCACTGCTACAATATATAAAAACTTCTAAAAAAAAATAACACAATGGCACTGCATTAAGCAGAATTTTCCTGTAAGAATTTTTAATTACTGGTAAAAATATAACCTGGAAATTCTAAAACAAGTATGTAGCAAACTGTATCACTTTATATGCAAAACCATCAATATCAGATGATATTTTAAAGATCTTACCTGATTTTAAATGTGTTTATCCAAAAACAGATAGGTAAAGCAGAAGTCCTTTGTTCCTGCTTCGATATGGTTTCTGGTACAAAGTATTCAATTGAAAGAGCATCATGTTTGATGCGACATCGTGCTAGGGCAGCTGCCAGCTTGGTCTCATAGCTATAAAAACAGTCACAAGTTTAATAAATTTTATAAATGTTTTCATTAGCTGTTAGCATGCAACATTTCTGTTACAAAACCATCTTGCTCAGAAACCAAATCCAAAAGGGACACCTTCTACTGCAAGTTGCAACAGAAAATACAGTTACAGAACATTTCTACCCCAGACAACAGCAGATGCAAGGTGTTACTCAATAGCTATGATTATTTTCTTTAAATCAGGCAGGACTGGAATTATAGCAGGGGACTGTCAAATACATCCATTTTCTCAGACAGTTAAAAAAAAATCTCAGTATGTTTTGGAACTGCAATGTGTGGAACACAACCATCAGATGCATCTGAACGTTTGAAAACGTAAATACATACATGTGCAGAATGAGCATTTGATGAAAGCTGGCCCTTAAACATGTACAAAAACAATGTAAGTATGATGGCAACCAGGAGTCACTTTTATTATTATTACATGAAAATGTCTGAGAAAATGTTTCCAGTCTTTTCTTCCCACAAGCTTCATGCATATTACTGATACATGATAATTAAAAATAAATAAGAATTGCTGGTGAACTACTTCAGTTATCTTACTCACTGCCCTCCAGAAATACCTTGCACTTAAGAGATTAATGAACTTTTTGGGCCATTCTAAATTCAGCAGCAAGACAATTTTGTCTAATAAATGCCTTTTGAGTTAAACAAAATGTTGTTTGTAGTTTGATGGAAGAGATAATAAATATTAAAATGTTTCTGTATTCTGGTTTTTGTTCTCATTATTTAAAATAATAAATATTTAACAAAGTTTCATCGTAGAAGTACTGCTAAATAGATAAATGCTATTCCATTCCATGACCTCTTGATTCTATTACGCTTGCATTTATGAATACTTACTGAATATTTAATTTCCTTCCTAGAATTGTATAAAAGTGTCAACAATGCCAAAATAAGATGCCTGCAAGATAATCCACAATATAAGGACGGTTTCTTAACTGTATTTTTTATAACTATATAAATATGAATGCTTGCCTCTAAACTAGTCTCTCATTAAAAAAAAAAAAATAAAACCACAAAATTTTAAGGTGAAAGACACGTTTATTAATTACCTTTAAAAGACACTGATTATACAAATCTTCATTTTTGCTGATCTGTATCAACAAAAAATAGCTCTTTGCACATATACCTGTATAAATAATTCCCTACTTCCTGAACTTCTGCTACAATTTCCTCTTCAGCAAAAATCTTTCGGTTTTGAAATTTTCGGTCTTGTAGGTCACAAAGCATCACAACAAGCAAGCTGGTTAGCTCATCTGGCTGCAAGAGAAAAGCAACTGGATAGAGAAAGTGACCCAGCATGAATGATTTCTGAAAAAAGATCCATATCAAACAGCAGACTCCCATGCAAAAGGCATTAAAAACCCTTAAATGCTTATTTGCAAGAATATGAAAGTAATTACTTCTGGAGAGTTAATAAAGCAGTTTTTTAAAAAATATTTTTTTAAACTCAAATATATAACTTACAAGTTGTTTTGATTATCAAAATTAAAAACATTCTCCATGCACGCAGATAAAATACTGTATCTTAACTTCTAATGTTATCAGAATTGAAACGTTGAAATTATTTACTCTTCAGAAAGTAGTTTGTTAAATAGCTAACCTAACAAAACCTTCTTGTGTATCAATTCCTCTCTTGTGGGATTCTTAGATATGTAGCATCCAGTACACTCAGTTGTAATAACCCTTCTGTTTGTGGGATATATATAAAACCTCCTTTCTCTGTCTAAATCTTTAAACCAGGGAGCATGTCCTTCTTAAGGACAATAATTTCTGCACTTCAGTCACTACTGTTTGCCTCATTACATTAAATTCTTACAGTTATTATGCCTTCTAAAATTCTCATCTTCTCACAAATAGACCAAAATTAGTTAGAAAACTCAAGTTATTAGGGAGATAGCACCAAACACAAGATGTTAGCATGAAAGTCTTACATCCTTACACAAACAAGCCAAAGATAACAGACTGTGGAGATGGATAAGGTCAGCAATATTTCAGTCTAAGGCTGTCATGTACAACAAAGCTTGTTTGGAAGAATGTTATAGAATCCTCAGAAAAGGTACTAATTACATCAACACAGAAAATAAAAATGCCTAAAAAAAAGGTTCACTTACTATTGAGTAGGATGGGTAAACCTTACTCTCTACCAACATTTCTTCAAGAAGATCTTGATCTGTAAAAAGAAGAAAATGTTGACAAGTCATGCTACTCTCTACAATATTCTATGGAAGTAAGTCACTAAATTGTAATTTTAAACATCATGAAAATTGAGGGCAAATTCAATCACCAACAGCAGCAACCCTATGTAATTAATTTACATGAAAAAGAATAGGATTTAAATGTTTGATTTCACAAATTCTAATAACACTTAGCTATATTCAAATATTTGAGGGATATGAGTAGTCTGGTAAATACGTATATTCATCCATAATTAGGAAGTGAAAAGAAGCACTGTGATGAGTCAGTTGGTCAGAGCAGGGTGCTAGTAACACCAAGGTTATGGGTTCAATACCCTCACAGGCCTTCCTTGATGATCCTTGTAGATGCCTTCCAATTCAGAATATTCTGTGAATCTGTAACTCTGTAATAACCTGAAGCTTTACAAAAATTTCCCTAGATCAGGCAGACACGGAACATTTGTTTTTCCACGTTTTTCTGCTGCATCATTTCTGTCAGCAATTCTTGGCTGAGTTCTGTACTTACATTTTAGAGTTTTGAAAGCCAGTTCATAGGACACACGCCTGGACTGCTCATCTTTAAAAGCCACCGTGGGAGACCCTGAGGCATCGCCATAGCGCAGCAGGATTTTACCTGAACTCTTTTCAGTACGAAGGCCTTGAAAAATCTTAGCTGCATTTATGTAGATGGAGTCAGGATAGCCATCCTTCCCAATCTGAGACACTGCTCTTTTTCCAATAGATCCCTTCTCATCCGAAATTTTCGTTTCACTCAAGACTGAAGTACCATTTATAACATCCACATGTGAAGACTCCAAATTACTCTCAGAATCTGGCATTTTTCCAGTTGCTGACTGTGCAAGGGCAAGTCACAATCCTGCTGCCTCTGCAAAAAAGCAAAGTTTGTATTGAATAATGAAATTTTCTTTCACTAGAATACACTTTTCCCTTCCTTTGAGGGCTTTCAATTTTCAGGCTCTAACCTTGCAATTACATATATATGTGTACCATCTATATCTCTATACATCTCTCATCTTACACATTATAGAGAAGTATTTATAAGAGTTTTTTTACATTATTTGTTTTCACCAATGCACATGCAAAGACTGGTTACTTGTTTCAAAAAGTCCAGTGCTTTACAATCACTGGTCCTTTATGGAATATACACACAGATCTGATTCGGTGTCCAATAAGAACCATTATTATTGCAGGCAGAATAGCATCTCTTACTAGCAATTCTCCTTTAATAAAAATGATACCAAAATTTCAAAGCAGACATCATGTTTTATAAAGAGCCATCTTGGAAAGGGCTGCAGTGAATTCCAAATGTTTGTCCACTAAACTGCATATCTGTCCTTAAAAGTGAGAAACATAGATCACCCAAATGTTAAAGTATTTAATGCATTACCTAAGCACAATTTTAAATGCAGGAAACCCATTCTGAGAGTCTCTAGAGATAATATCCAACACTCTAAGCCCATGTGAATTTCTTAGATTTTCTATACATCTTACATTAACATATATAAAAATGACCTTCCCCAGAGGTGGAGTAGGGCTTCAAGAAAATGAAAGTGTCCCAGAATTAACTGAATGCAAAAATATTCTAAAGTTCCACATAAAACATATTTGAAATATTGGATTTACCCTACTTGCTCTGGTTGTTCCAACACGCATTTATGATAATGTCTGGATATGCAGAAGTCACATTAACTGTTCAGAAGTGGGTTAAGCCAAAACTAATTTAAACACAGAATAAAGATTTTTAAAAATCTAACTAGTCTTCCTGCCTTGGAAAGAATAATACAAAAGAACTATGAGGAATTTAGTAGCTATAGCACAAAAAGCTAGGCATGGATCTCAAATGGAAGGGGTCTTCTTTTTTGCTACATGATTTAGTTCATTACAACAATTCTCAAGCTTTTTCCCTGCACTCCCCAGCACCACTAAGGATAAAATACACACCTCTTCTCCCCTGTTCGGAAACACTTGCTCAGCATGCTATCTTCCTCTCCCCTTTCCTCCCTCCCATCACAAAAAAACCCAGTGGCAATGGAGGATGGCAGCACACAGAGTTGGAGGGGCAAGGGAGGGGGACACAAACTGTTCCTTCTCCAGCAGGCAGCCATTAAATCTCCATGCTGGGCCAGCATTCCCCCATTCAAACTCCCTTCCCCAAACATGGGTGACACTCAGCCCATCTCTCCCCTCTCCAAGACCAGCACAAGTCAGTGTCTGACCAGCCCAGCACACTCCACACAATGGAGCAGTGTGGCTTCCTGAATTCTGGCAACCCATCTGGAGGAGGCCACATCTCATTCTCCTTCCTCAGGATTTGCTCTCCAAAACTGAGAACTGCTAACCCTGCAGAAGCCACCCTTACTGTTACTTTACAGAGGCCTCAGACAAACAGTTTCTTCCAGCAGTTTCGCTCCAACATCCCTGTTAGATGCAGCAGTGATAGATCCATGGAGCAAACATAAATTTATTTTATGAAGCCATATTGAAACACAACAAGCAGGGCTATCAAAAGAAAGCCCTATTCTCCACTAGAATGAAGCACCAGATCACCTAAAACAAATTGAAACACTTGTGCTCAGAAAGGGAAAAGAAAAACCATAAATGCTTTCATGATCTTTTACACTATTTTGACCAGCAAACATATCTCACAGGGGCATCATGTCAGAGACCTGAAACTTATATGTCTTCTCCAGGGGAATGCAAATATTCTATTTTAGAATATGGAACAAGTGAACTGTGTCTGTGGTGTAAGGACTTTGAAGATTTGTAGAGTTTCCAATTACTCTTTGTGACTTCTTTGCCAAAGCCATTTCTGTTAGCCACAACATACACTGCTATCAATGACTTGATTAATATACTTTCCCAAAAGACAAATGTCACCCTAATAAAGATGAGATGCCAGTGTTCTGCCCTGTGCAGACACACTCTATGTTTGCAACACTGTAAATCACAGTCTGATTTACTGAATGCTGTACCAAGCAGACAACACCAAGCTGGATTAATACAAAGCTCAGCTGAGAAGAAGAGTTTCCCAGACAAGGGAGAAAAGATCCTGCCTTTGTTTGTGGATCTCAAGCACATTACTCAGTTGACAGGGGAAAAAAAAACACCCAGGTCTCAAGGTCTCCAAAACCAGAATGGTGTGAAAGATAAGTCCAGCTTTGCCTTAATAAACTCAAGCAGACAGAATTATGACATTTATTCACTGCACAGCATAGTAAGTGATTCACACACACACATCCCCATAAAAATCACCAATTCCTTCGTTTATACACCAGTAAGTGTATTTTTCCCATTTCCTCAATTATCACCTTTTTCAGTAGCCTCTACAAAAAAGGAAAATAAAGAGAAAAAAACCCACGGCACCTGTGTTGTATCAGGTACAGGAGGCAGCCTGACCTCCCAGCTCCGATTCATGTGAACAGGGACCCCATGAGAAGCGGGTGTGTGAGCATGGATATGGCTGCTCACACACGAACAAACAGTAAATCCCTGAGAGCCGTACATGCACCCTGGTTTTCGTCTCACTAACTCTGTGGGGACGCATGGCTGCATCTGTTTCCTACCATCCCTGCGACTGACACTGAGCTCCAAAGCCTCGGCTGTCCCCAGCTCCAGCCAAGCTGGAGGGCAGCAAAGACTGCTGAGAGTCAGGAAAGCAAGTCAGCCACCACACCATTCCCCTACTGCGCTTTATTCGTGAGAAACAGCTGAACTCCACTCACAGGACAGGCATACAGAAGGGGAGCAGGGAAAAAGCAGCTATTTCTTTGTAAAATCAGGCAAAGCGTTGGTTCATTGAAACCCTGCCCTGACAGGCCCTGAAAGGCACGCAGCTCCCCAAAGCCGCGCGGCCGCGGCACGGCCACTGCCCTTGGCCTGGGCAGGGCCCGCGGGGCTCGTACCTGGCCGGGCTCCTGCGGCTCCGTCGGGGCGCTACGGGCGGGGCTGCGGGCAGCACCCCCGGGCCCGTGCCGGGCAGGGGCCGCCCCATGCCGGGCAGGGCAGCGGGGCCCCGGCACGGCTCGTCGGCCGCAGCCGCCCGGCCCCGCCGCGGCCCACACGCACCCGCGGCACTGCTGCGGGGGCTGAGGCGCCG
Source organism: Ammospiza caudacuta (assembly GCF_027887145.1). Classification (NCBI taxonomy): domain Eukaryota; kingdom Metazoa; phylum Chordata; class Aves; order Passeriformes; family Passerellidae; genus Ammospiza; species Ammospiza caudacuta. Next base: position 54,769,096 of record NC_080596.1, read on the forward strand.
CCACCCGCTGTGCTCGGGCCGGGGCGCCGCCCGCACAGGCCCCGCCGAGCGCGGCCTGGGGTTCCGGCTCCATCCGCAGGGGCCGGGCCGAGCCCCCAGCCCGCGGCACCCAGCGGGGCACAGAGCGGCCGGCAACGGCGCACACGGGGCTGGGGCGGAGAGCGCTTCCAGAGGCTGCCCTGAGCCGACCTCCGAGCAAATCCCTTCGCGGGAGACAGAGCTGCTTCCACGCTCCTTTTGGAACCTCAGTTTGTTTTGTTGTTTTGTTTGGGTTTTTTTAAACCCCATTGGTTAAAAAAAAAGTCCAAACAGCATTAATTGTCGCAAACTCCATGAGCACGCTTACAGCCGAGTGTTACCGACACTCACACGCCTCACAGCATCGAAACGCCACCAGTGACAGGACTGGAACTGCCCCACATACAGGAATAGCCCCAGATAAGGTGCTGGGGTTTCACTTGCACTTCAAATTAGCAGCGTGATCTTGTAATGTTTTAGCTCTCTCGGCCTCTGCTTTTATTCAGTTTGAAAATATAATTGGGACATGCTTTAAAGTTGTTTCCGGATGTTTTGTTTTTCTAAAAAAAGGGGAAAGGAGATAAAATTGTTGAAAATATTCCAATAATCAATAAATCAGCTATAACTTTTGTAAAAAAACTAGAAATCTCCTTTTTCCCTGTAGAGTTTGTTCCTGTTACACAATGCTTTCATGGACAACTTTAATTCTCCTCAATAAGGGGAAAACTGCTGTGATTCTGTTAAAATCTGTGGTGACTTTTGGAGCGTTATTTCTCCAACAAGATCCTGCCTAGCACCTCCCAATAGCACCTGTCACAGGTACGAGTGCCCTTACACAGGGAAAATAGAAGTACAGACTTCTGCCGCAGGGCTGCACAAAAGCTATGTGACCAGGACTTTGGTGTAGGTTGGCTGCACATTTGGTAAAGCACAGTTCAAACCTTAGTATAGCCACGTTATTACAGATTGTGAGTTTACAGGGTTTTTTGGGAACAAGCTCCATTGAAGCACACAAGCTAGTGCTTGTTATTCCTGCCAAAAACTTGAGTGTTAGCCAGATCCCTTTCTGGTATCAATCTTATCAGATATCTAAGCAAATCACGATGTGACTCTGTGCAATCACCTGCATCAGGACTAGAAAGTTTGGGGAGTCAAAAGCAGTGCTTAATTTGTTGATGAAACCCCTCTGGTCTGGATCTGCTACGTGCTCCAGCACGGCTGGTGCAACTTTGGCAGCAGCAATTAGTTACAAAGTGAGCCAAATATGCTGAGTAGACTTTGCACGTAGCAGCTCAAACAGATCTTGAATCTTTCCTGATAAATTGGTAAAATACATGTTTAATAGGTTGTGTGCGTCAATAGGGCAGTATGCTAGCTGCAGTATAGATAGAAAGGAATTTTTTGTGCTGGTTTTTCCATTTTGTCCAAATAGATACGGCAGGTCTTTTAAAAAGACACAGAGGGAAATTGCTGCCCAAAGGCAATTTCATTTATGTGTACTAATATTTCATCTTTACTTTGAAATAGTTTATTTTGCTAAAAGTTCTGCTAAGAATTTTCAGTATCTGGAGCTATTTGTCTTTTGAACGAAATAAATATATATTAGCACCACTACCTCATTTTCATTTTGTCTGTGACATTTTGATCTACTGTCCCCTCATAATAAGCCCCTGTAAAACTCCTTCATATTTTAAGTTAGACTTTTTAGTCTACATGCTTTTAACTTATTCATGGACAGAGAAAAAGGGAAACAGTGTTCTGTTCCATCTGGGACCTTTCTTCCCAGAGCTTGGGAGGCTCTGGAGCTGAGCAGTCTCATTAGGGTTAATTTGATACAAGCTGAAGTGGCTCACTGGCTTGCAGGCTCAGCAGCCTAGGTAGTGCATGAATGAATTGCTGACCAAGTTCAAGTAGAACATTAAAAATGAGAATAAAAGATTAAATCTCACTTTCAGCACAACTTGTAGTACTTGAGTGTGTTGGTTAGGCTAAATAATGTCAAATTTGGTAAATTGTTTCATTGAAGGTGAGCAATAGAAAACCATTCAGCTGTTTTATGTAAGACAGTGGTTTAAACTATATCTTGTACTACTCAAGGACTGGATATGGTAAAATATCCAGTGAGCTTGGTGGCTTGAAGATGACACAGTGTGCATTGAGTTGATACTTCTGTGGGAGTGAGATTTTGCTCCTAAGTCACAACTTTCATCTTAGAGTCCACTGGCCTATGTTTGAAGCCAGGGATCTTTTTTTCCTATGTACATAATGTATCTGATTTTTATCTGTCCACTCCCTCTGTATCCTAAGGTCTTTCTGACCTTATTTCTAATGGTGTCCCTCATCCTTAGTACTCTGAATATTTTTATGTATTGGCAAACTATCACATCTCATTGCTCCTCTCCCTTTCCAGATTGTTGCTGAACAAAAATAAGTCAGTATATAAATTACTAAAGAACTCCACTGATGACTTCCCTTCACACCTCTCCTTACAATCTTTTTGCCAGTTATTCATCCATACAAGAACATTATTTCGTACCCCTCTAATTTTGAAATTACAATCCCAGTATAATAAATTATGCAGAGGCAGAAAGATCAAAATCTGCCATACTGATCATGCCCACAAATTTTGATTTCTGAAATTCTCAATTTCTCCAAAAAATCAAGAAACATCAAATATTTTATTTTTCTATGAAGTGGCAGGTGCTGATATGGTGCAGTAAAACCTAGGAGTTCATAGGAGTTTCAATTAATCTAAGCCTTTTACATTGTAGAAGTTTTGATTACACATTGAATTCACAGGAACTTGGGTTTAATGGCTTGTGAAATTCTTCATAATTAAAGACCAGTAAATAATTTACTTAAAGCAAGTCAGATGTCATTAACATTCTCTACCAGGATGCCATGTGTAACAAGCACATCTGTACTTAGCACCATGGTGTTATTGGTGGCCATGGAACCTGACCCTGTGTGAGGTTGCTCTTTTTTCGTAGTTCTTTCAGACTAGATTCAATATGTGAGAAAGGTTGCCATTTACTTTTGACCCAACACAGGTTGCCAAAGTAATATGTAAACAGTTCTACTGTGTAGTAACTGGGAGTGGGTAAGTGAACAAAGACTTCACTAGTTTAGTCCCTTTTAATCACTCTATAAGTAACTGTGATTTCAGTGAAACTGAAAATAATTTTGATGCAGAAATGTTAAGAAATTTAATTGTTCAAAACTGATGGTCACTGTAATACTTTGCTTCATTCAAAGGTGGTTGTGGTTCACTTTTCAAAACATTTAACAAGTACCATGTGTTAAACTTAAAACCTTTAGAGAGCTGTAGTGGGGAAAAACATATGACATGTTACCTTAAATTCCCTTTTTTTTTATGTCTTTCCTTCTTGTTGAAGTGTTACATTTAGTGTAAATTTCTGAAATACTCATCATGTCCTGGTTATGGTCAGCTTCCCTGCCTCATAACTGGAAGATTTAGAGCAGAGTGTTTTCATTAGATTTAGAAACTAATTTGAATTCAGTATAATAACCTCAGCCTTAAATCTTCATCTATTCAAGCATACACAAACTGGAGTCCAGCTGCCTGGAGTCAAATGTAAGCTCAGAGCGTGGGACAGACAGAAGAAGTGCAGGTGATAAACAAATCTTCCTCCTTTGTTTTTCCAGTCAATTTGCAAATCCAGTCAAAAATGTAAGGGGTCCATTCAAAACCCATATTTTACATTTAGTTTTTCTAGGTTATTTAATTGTATTTTCAAAGGTAATGGCCAAATGAGTCCAAAAGTTGCTAATGGCTACTTAATGATCAACTCTTCACTGGAAAGCTTGCCCAGATATGTTTTATGCTTAACAACTGAGATTTTATTTAATTTTTATCTCATTACACTTGCAAGAAATCTTGTATTAGGCTTTATAATAAGGGGGGAAAAAATTCTGTTTTGCTATGGAATGTTATAAATTTATCTCATTCGCTCTTCTGACCAATTATTTTACAGCTGGGAGGACTGGAACTCAGAATAACACAGAACAACTAACAGGAATTGGCTTGAAACTAACAAATGCCCTGGTAGAAAACAGTAGGATATCTAAAGCATTGTTTTAGCAGCTGGAAGTGTGGAGGACCAGGGAAAGCTGATGACAAGGAAAGCTCAGAAAGAAATCTGAAGATCAGGCACCAGAATAGTTTATGTTAATAAGACCTGTAGGAACTTGAAAAAAGAATGGAGGAATATGAGCTGCTTCAGGGATAATAGGAGTAAGAGACAGAGGAAAAAGAGACAAAATTTCTAGCCAGAGGCTATCTATCAGAGAAGGAGCAGAGCAAATTAGTGGAGTTTTCAGTCACATAGAAGCAAGGGGTACAAAAATCACTGCAGTGGTAATTAACATTTTAGTCACTTGTGACCTTAGCTTTCCAAGTCTTCAAATAATAATATTATTATTAACATTCTGAAAAAACACAGCAGCCAGGGTATTAATAAAACATTCCTCTACAGATACACTCTGTCATTACATTATAGATTATGTAAAAGATTTCTATCATTTATTTACCAAGCATATGCAAAACTGAGTGCCTTATTTCTCATGGTTATGACCTCTAGCTAGTATAGTAATCATTACTGCCAACATTAAGATTCAAGAGTGATTTTCTGTTCACAAATACTTTTCATAGACAGACAGGCATAAATTCCTGTTGGTATACATGTACAATTGTCAAAATAATATTGTTTAACAAAGCTAGACTTTGACATATTCATGCAAAAAACCACCCTCTTCAGATCTCTTAATATAAATATGTATATATATATATATATGCAAATTTTGTAATTTATTTAAGAATATATATTATAAATATATATAAATATTATATATCTACATTAAAATATATATTTATTGTTTATATATAACCATAGATATCTATTTAAAATATTATTCCTGGAAGTTAAGAACAGGAGAGCAATTACCAGTACAAATATTTCCCTCTGTAATCTAATTACAGCTCAAATGTAAGGATTTAACATATAAGTCACCTCGGTTGCTAATGCTTATCCTTTACCAAGAAAAATAAAGCTCCTGCATACATTCCATAGAAACCATTTGTGCAAGACAATGTTAATGTTCAGTTGTGCAAATACTAAAAAAATTGCAAAGAGGTCTGCCAGGAAGATAAAGGAGATACAGCACAGAGAAGTAAAGCACAGTCAGATAATTTGACACTGAAAAGCAGCAGCTATGTGGTCTGGCAAGATATGAGAGAAGACATTCTTTCACCTTTCAGGGACAAAACATTCTTGTTTTAGTGACATAAACAACTCCTTTAATTTTCATCTTGTACATAAGTAAGCACACCTCTACAGAATGGAGAGCCCTGAAGCTGTACATGCATAATGAATCAAGCCTCAAAAGATTTGTTCACATCCCTACAGCTGCAAAATTAAATAATGACCTGCCTCATTAGTACATATTTTGTGGTACATGTCTAAATTGGTGCTCAACACTTCTGTTGTCTGTTTTCTTCCTTTCTTCCATAACTTAGTTTCAGAGACAATCTGAATGTCTAGGACAACTTGTGCAGATGTGAAGAAATGAAACCCTCTGTTGTTTTCCAACACCCCTGCACAGGTAACTCTAGACACCAAGACAGATTTAGGCTCTTGACAGAATGGCTGGGGGGGGCATTCAGCCTTTCACAACTTGCATCTACTGAGCTAAATTTAAACACTGCTACTGAGTTTAGTGATACAGGATCATGCTTTGCCTCTGCCCAGGTAATACCCACCTGTCACTTTTGAGATTCTTAGTTCATTGTACCCATTGTTCCAAATTAATTTAATTCCATTCACAAGGAAATAGTAAGTATCCAGTTCTGCAGAAGGACTGGTGTTGTAGGATTTTAGATGTTCCTTTCCCCACTCTGACATTTCACACTGTTGTTGATACCCCTCTTACTGTAATGGCAGTTTCAGTTACAGAGCCCACAAATCTGTGCCTGCTAGTTCTGCCTAAAATCCAAATTCACTGCTGCCTATGTCTCTCCCCTGATCTTGTCTCTGCTCTGTAAATCAAAGCCAAGGTAAATTCTAAAGAAGGCAGTAAGATATCTGTGGTCTAAACCAAGTGAAGACACATGCTGCCAATGCCTGCAAGCACCCACTTCACTGTGGTTAATTTTGTTGTTAGCATTATCAATGATACACCCAAGAATCTTCTTGAGCTTGGTTAATTTTGTCTCCTTTTTCTGGAGGGGAATTCCAGTTTTCAAATTCCTTCCATCTGCAAATGGGTCTCCAGCCCCTTTCTTACAAAACTGGGAGTATTTGCCAGATCAAACAGCTCTTGGAGCTCTGGCTGTTTATACTGGGTACCTTGTAAGAAGAGGGGTGATTTAGCAGGAGAGCCTTGCATTCCAGTAGCCTTCCCCATGACTCACTGTCATCCAATAGCACACTTTTCAGCCCATTTTTGTGTGTCTCTTAAGAGTTTGTAATATGTGTTAGGCAGTAATATAAATAAAAACTGCAAAGCTGAAAAAGACAGAGATCAGTACTCTAAGCACATGTTAAACTATTGTTGTTGTTGTTACTGTTATTATTGCAGTCCAGTAGATTTTGCAGGCAGAAAATACCATCTTTGTGAGGATTTTCCTACTTTCTTTCCCTGCTGGAAACTAAGTAACATAGTAACCAAGAGTTGATCTCAATTGAATGTCAACATGCTGACTTTGCAACTTAAGATACACACCTGTGTTACAGACACCTTTCTGATTAACAGCATTCATCACAGTGCCTGCATGCAATTTTCTCTGCTGATGAAGCTGATTTCTCTTTCAGAAATCTTCGGCACTCCTCTGCAGATAAGAATATTGCAGAGAAATCTGTGAGTCTAACTCTCCTTGGAATGCTGCCAACCATTTAAAGTCTCAAAATTAACTCAGCCCTATTCACAAGATCAATCACTTCTCTATCAAATGTATTTTATGTAAAGCAGATTTGTGAAGAGTGTTTTTTAAGCAATGAAATTTCATTGCAGCAATTGTGGCAGTGCATATGCATCATCAGATCATTGCCTAGGAATGAGATTGCTTGACCTATTATGCAGCCACAGCCATAAGAAATACACTGTGCTCCTATTATTGCTTTTTACCATTTGCAACCCACTTGGTAAGTTTTTTTGAGTGAAATTGTCAATTTTTTCCCTTCTCCCTTTGTGGCAATCTTCCAGCAATAATGACAAAATAGTCTGTTAATAACATGAATGGACAAGTTTTTTGGTATGACCATTACATTCTCACCAATACCTGGCAGAATTGATAATGAAAAGACACATTCTTAGCCCTGGCAAGTCACAGTTGCATTTTTACCCTCTTGAACAAACAGAAATGAGAAAGTCCTCCCAAACAAAGATTAAAAGAATTTAATTCACTGAACAAGCAGAAGCAACATAGGAGTATTCATCAAACCCAGGAGGATAAAGAGAAACAGTGGTTTTGAATCACATTTCTGTTCTAGTATTATGCTGAAGTTCAATGTTGCTCAGGACATAACCTAAAACTAGAAGCAAGTTGTCACTGTTTGCCTTCCGATACATTTTAGATTAGTGGCTTTTTTTAGACCTCTTGTCTGCAAAACAGGTAACCTGCATACCCCAGTGACTTTTAAAGCTGTCTTTATGTTGTGTAATAGAACACTGCTAGGGCTTGGAGCCTGTTCTCACAGTGCCCATCCTTTCCTCTCTTTGTGTTCCTCGCTTTGAGCCTGGTTTCTTTTAGGGAGTGAAGAACAGATGTGACCTGTTATAAAGTCTGGCACTTCCCTAGCCTGTATCCTGCAGTGTTTAAGTGCTCTAAGAAATGGGGCAGGCTTTAGAAAACACAGCCTTCCAACTGATTTCATGCATCTAATAATAGCATCTCAGGCAAGGAACTGTGCATGTGCCTTGTACAAGCAATCACAGTGTCAAAGTAGGCAGAGACATACAAGCTACAAACTAAGAAAAGCATTTTTATAGGCTGCTGACAGGTTTCTATTCTTTCCATGCAGGAAAGTACATCAATTCAATACTGGAATGGTCAACATGGAGATAAGAAGACAATTTTCTTCCCCATGGTTTTAGTATAAAAGGATTTATGCAGCTTTTACTGTTCTCATTGAGGACTGGCCTGAGTCTTTCTTGCATGTGATTTTATGGCTTGTTTGCTTTTTTGCATTACTCAGTGGATGCTGGTGATAAGGTTGCACTTTCTGAGTGGTTAAATTTGTTAATATTAATAGCTAGAGATACCAAAAGCTGTTGTGCACTGCTGTGGTCATATTAGCTTTCCAAGCAAAATTTCCTGAACAGAAATAGCTTGTCTGTCCTAGATCAAAACAGCCATCAGGCTTCCATTTAAAATTTCACTGATTCTGCATCTGTATTCTAGTCTGGTTCAAGCCAAAGAACACTGTGTACATTAGCATTTCACAACTTAGTAATTGTTCTCAGTTTGAGTTTCTGTAGAGACTGTTGGAATTTTATTTATTGCTTTTCATAGAGAAAAACCAGTTCTATTCAAATTAGTGCAAGGAAAATTAACAGGGAAATACTAAAAAAAGGATGAGAGTATAAAAGATTGTGAGTATATTCTCATTTATCATAATCTTTTTTCCCAAATCTTTACATATATTAAATTCTTTGTGAAGCACTCATTCAGTTATGCTAGCAAAGGATACCATGACATTAACTTGCAAAATTACATGGAAGGGTAAAGTTCTTCTGTTCTTTCACTTGTTAGAACCTTCAGTGATACTGTTAATCAAATAGAAGCACTGCTGTGCCCTGAGTTTTCATCTTTTTATGTAGGTGAATGAAACACTGACTGTTTGATATCAGTGTATTTATTGGAAATTTGAAGATTTTGTTCTTCCTGACAGGGCTTCTGAATTTCCCTTTATCTGCAGAAGTATCATTGAGAGGAAAATATAGGGATGCAAGTCTAAGCAACTTTTTTCCTTTCGGAAACAAGTGCTCCAATATGTTTATATTTAAGTTACAGAAGAAGTTCTCAATTACTTAATCTTTTCTAATTTATTAAATCCCTATCTTGTTCATCCAAATCAACTCCACCTGGATTCAGCAGTGTATTATTGGTCACAGGAAGCCCTGGGCAGTCAAAATACTACTTAGCTCACCCAGTTTAAATTTAAAATGTCTTTGTTACATGGAATTGCATATTTTCTAAATGTATGTGTTCAGGTGATTGCCAGTTAGAAAAACTGACAAAAATTTCTAAAACAAATGAAGAGTATTTTACTTTTTCTTGAGGATATTTACCCTGCAGATTCATACCACTTAATTAGTGCAATTTTTTCCTTGAGATGTACCAGTGAGAAGGAGAAACAATTAATAATGGTCATTTCAGTGATATTCCAGTAAGGAATCTGAACATTGTCTTCTAAACAGGCATTGGATTGCTCTTAAGAAATCTTCCAGATTTAATCTCTCAAGTTTGTGTTGGAAGTTCACAACACAAAGTCCAATGATCCATTCAGAACCTACAGCAAAAATCTCACACTGTTTTTACACAGATGATGTGAAAGCTCCCAGAATGCATGGAAAGGATATCTGTGGTGTAGGGGGCTACTCTCCTCATCTGAAAGATTTCTAGTAGTGATTTGTGTTACAATTTCAGCCAAGAGAGCAGTTAATAGTAGTATAAACCTGATCTGATTGCTGAATTTCCTATGGTTCTGCTACTTCTGGCACTGTTCAGATTCTTCCAGTTTACCTTGCAGAACTCAATCCACAGTGATACCTACATAGAAGGAAATTGAAAAATACTGCCATCTATTTCTTCACATGAGAAGAATTCCAGAGAAAAAGCAATATTTCCAAACTGAACTCTGACAGAATATTTTTTAAATTGAACATTACAATGAAATTCTGTAATGTTACACTGAATTTACCATACAAAACATAATTTCAATAGAAGACATTGTCAATTTGGCAGTGTTTCATCAGACATCTTAGTTATCTGATTGCATTAATTCTACATATCCAGATTCTCCTTGTTCTGGTGTTATATCTCTCCCCACTGGAATCCAAGCCCTGGAGTCAAATAAGAAAATATCCCTTACTCTTTGAACATGTTGGATCAAAGGAATGAATGACATCTCTGATCTCAGAGAACAGAAAAGCACACTTTGGTAAGATCTTGTTCACTGTTAAGAATTCATGACTGGACGCACAGCACATGGTTAAGAGAGTTAGGGCCAACCCGTAAGTCCAGAGCTCAAATTTCATCTGAATTAACTGAATTAATGTGATTTCTGGTGCTAATGCTCATTCAGTCCCACACTGAAAATTGCAGATCCAACATTTGTGTGTTTGGAACATAATGTTTAAATACCATAAAAGTCATTAAGCTTTTCTCTAGATAAGCTTAATTTAATCACAGCCTTTCTGAGCCCCTCATAACAATCTGGGTTTTTCTCCTACATTCCTGATGTATTGACATCTCTTCAACTGCTATGAAGAAATATGACCTTCAATCAAGTAAAACAGCATCATTAGCTGGTTCAGCAGACTCCTCAGGCATTAAGGCGATGTTGTGGAGTCAAGTGCTCTATGTTAATTGTTTCACTCAGGGGAAAGCGGGGGGAAAGCGGCCCCCTGCAGCGTGGCGCATCCCGAAGTGCGCGCAGTGCACCAGCCTCAGGCTCGGGAGCTGCCAGCAGCATTCGGGAGCTGCAGCCCGGCAGGCGGGGCAGGGAGCCGGCCCGTGCCCGGCTCGGCATTGCCACCTCCCGGCCCAGCCCCGGCACTCCCGGCCGGCATTCTGCTGGGCTCCCTCCGCTCCTGAGCGGGGGCAGCGGCTCCGGCTGCTCCAGCGCCGGGCAGCGCTGCTGGCTGGGGATTGCCGTGCAGGAAAGGATGGTGAGCGGGGAAACACGGGGCATTTCCCGTCGTGTAAAGCCCGTGGGACAGTATGAAGGTGCTTTCATGTGTGTGAGGTTTGTGCATTCACATAGAACACTGCAGGTCCTCGCTGTATTTTCAGATGCTAAGGCTGAGAATCAATCCACTGTTGCACCAGGGACACCCTCACCCATCCACTTCATTGGCTTTATATGTTGCCTGCTGACTTTTGGACAAAGTTCAGTATTTCTTAACTGGCATCCAGTACAAATGAGCAGTAGCCTCATTTTCCTTGCCTGTGCTTCTCCATTTATCTCTGGAGAGATATGGAAGGTTATGCATTTACCCTTCTGTATAGCCAATAGTTGGTAGGGACATACAACGTTTGTCCGTCACAAAAGTAAACCTAAGCCTAAAACATTTGATCATTTGACAGGTGGATTAGAGATAATGCCTTTTCACCACACCTCTTGTCCTAGGATTTCTTATCACCTCTGTGTCAGTTACCACTGGTGTAATGGCACCTGAACACTCTGTGGCCATATCAATCAAAGTCTGATGGCTTAACTTAAGCTGTTGCACAAGGCAGTTCAAGTGAGGCTGGGGGTTACTGCATAGATGACAGAAAATGCCCACATATTTTCTTCCACCAGCAGAACTAAGAGGGACGCACATTCAGAGGGGGGCATACAGCTGGGAGCCATAGGCTTTGTCAGTCTCTGGTATTTTTTTCAGTGAATACTTTGTGTATGACTTCCATCATGCTTTTCGCTGGGGGCTTAGAGCTTGGTCTTATTTAGAGTCATTCCATTTAAATATTCCTCAGCTTGCTGTGTATGAAACATTTTAACATCAAATTTAGAAAATGCACCCTCCCCTTGCAGGTGCATTTTCTATTTAAATCTCATGAATACATGAAAACACTAAAGTGCTGAGTGGTTAATAAATATAACAAAACCAGCAGAAAAAAATTATATAGTTAGCATTATATATCTTTTCTTCTGTGCCTCTGGTGAATATGCCCAGCTGTACAGCAGTCTAGGAACCATTTTAATTAGAATTTAAATTAAATTTTGTAGACCTGTGAAGAAGAAGGAGGCAAAAACGGGCCAAAAGATACTACCAACTGCAGAGAAACTCATCATACACCAGCAGTGTCCTGGTAAATAATGTTCTCTAGCATGATGACACTGGAGAACAAAGGCATTGCAAGCTCTATCACAGAAAGAGTGCTTATGTGAGGACTTCAGACCAGCAGGCATGAAGAGGGCCTTCTACCTATTTGAACCTCTCAAGAAGACATGTAAGACAGGAAAACTTGAGCTATCAGCAGTGGTTTGGATTTCCTGCATCAGTAGTTTTATATGTCATTTTCCAAGTGAAAACCTAATTTGATTAAAATTTTGTAGTGTCCTGTAATCAAAGCTAAAGCTAGTTTTTGGATATTTTTTTCCTCTGGGCAATAGTACATGCCAGTCTTCAGGACTGGCGCTTCAGCACTTTCACCACCTTTCCATTAAAATTAATTTAAATTTAAAATAAAAAGTCTGTGGGTCTGCTGTTTCTCAAATAGAGCAGACTCATGGTGCTAATTGATAAGCAAACTTCTCAGATCCTGTTTTTTCCTATGTGCAGGTTGTGAACTGAACCTTAGCTAGATTCAAGGTGCTGACTGGGTAAAAGCATCGACCTTTGGGGTCCCACGGATGATAACATTTACTGCAAGGTCAATAATTGTAATGTGGATGCTGACTTTTGAGCTGTTTTTTCAATTAGTCATCAGACTGCTGTGAAATTAGGTGTCTGAACTGGTACTGACTAATGGGTGTATCACAGTAATTATCAGTGCATTTTGCCATATTTTTTTCTTGCTGTGCAATAATCACAGAGTATCATGCCCGCCAGAAGGGAACATTTTTTCTTCCATAAGGGCTAGTGGTATATAACGGCACTATTTAATGTCTGCTGGTATTTTCAGGGTTTTCCCTTTATTAAATGACGAAACGTTTCATTCAGCTCGGGAAAATGACTGGTCTTGGCAGCTGCTCCCAGCGCGCGGAGCCAGGAGCGGGTCTCTCCTTTTTCCTGCAACTCTGCTGTTTTTCCAGCAGGAGGAGCTGCAGGAACAAGGAGCCAATTCCTCTCAAACTTAGACCGAGGAAAAATACCTGGGATCATTTGTCAGGAGAGTTCCCCTTCGTCTATGCTACTCTACAATAGGTCAAATACAAGATATTTTGGAGAGAGTCATTTATTATCAACCAATTTATTCTTCATTTTGCAAGGAGTAAAAGGTCTATCAAGTAATTAAGGTACTGCTGTTGAGTACTCATGTATAGCAAATCTTTTTAGTTTCAGCTGTCAGTTATTAGCTATTGAGTACGTGACAGCTGTGCAAATCCAGGTAGAAGAGACATAAATATGGTTAAAAGGGACAGTATAGGTTTAGCTTTTTATTACTTAGGGCAGTATTTTTAAATAAGCAGAATAGTGCAACTAAGCAAAGGAAACTGAAATGGAGCATAAATAAATTGACTGTGCATGATAATAGATATTTAACTATGGATAAAAAGAAGTTTGGCTATCTATTCAGCATGTAATTTTTCCTGTACCTTTCTTGTATATTGCTCTGTTTCATTACTAAATGTATCCATCCTGCTGGCATAACTTCATCTATATCCTCACTCTTTTTCATGGAAGTTTTTTTCTTATTGTTCATTTGTCTTACCTTGGGACTCTGTTATGACCAGATCCTGTGACAAGTTCTCTGCATGGGTTTGATTTCATTCCTACACGTGTGGCAGCAAACACTTTTGTAGTTGAAAAAATTATACAATGGCAGCAAATAGACAACTTACATGCTCTAAGTTGAGCAAGTGCAAAGCACTCTGTAGGATTTTGGCCTTATTCGTAGCAGGTTTATCCAATAACTTACATCTGGTTAGGTTTTGCTGACTGGTTTGGTCATTATCTTTGCCCCTCATGTCTCTTTCTCAAACTATGCAGTGTCACAGTGATATTTTTTCCCTCTCTCATTGGGCATTTGTTAGACCAAGACATACTATGTTTCATTTACCAAGTTGGGCTCTGTAATAAACTGGAAAATAACTGGCCAGGTCCTAAAAGCATTTGATGTTCATGCACAAGGAATTAATATAAAGTTATTTGGCACCCCAACACCTGGATACTTGTACCATCCTTTTTACGTCACTCCTTTTTATAAACGCTCAGCGTGCAGCTCTGGTGGAGCTTTGCATTCTGGCACAGGGTGTCACACTACTTAATTAGGTGTGCATTTAAACTGTGAAACAGAAGCAGCCTCCAGGCCAGGTAGAAAATATCCAAATCTAAACTTTATGGAAGTTTGGGTTTAGATATGAGTCCTGAACTTCACTATCTCTGAAGCAGTCTTTTTGGGTGCTTTTCTCAATGCTTCCGCAGAATTCCAGAGCCATGCTCATAAGTGTTGACGTGACAGTTTGCAGAATATATCACCTTCCAGTCATATTCATATGCTCTTCTGCCTGCTGGTTATAGTAGCCTGACAAGCTCCTGAATCCAGATAAAATAGTAGCAGAATTTTACTGAGGAGAAGTTTGTCTTATCTGCTTGTTTCAACACATGGTCAAAGGATGCATTAGCAACCACTTCACTGGGAGTAAATTTATGTGGGTCCTGCCACAAAGTTGTTATACTCAGGAATTTCTTCAGTCAGGTTGAGAAGGGTAAATCCCCCTTCCAAAGAATGGGTAAGGCAAAGCCAGAGCTTGTTCTGGAAGCTTTCCAAGCCAGACTAGATGATAATGTCAAATCCTCTCCTTCCTTTAATCAAAAGAGTGAACTTTCAGCATGTGTCACTGTGAACATGTTTATTTGTTTAGTTACTTGATGAGGTGGAAACAGGACATGGTCACAAGGGATAACCGCAGAGCAGCCAGGCTGGGAGTGCTCCTCACAGAGCTGTGCAAGTCTTGAACCAAAAAGTAAGTAAATATGAAGCTTGGCTGCCTCTGCCTCAAAAGGCAGGACGACCACGGTTTTGAGGGAGGAGATAATGAAAGGAGTCTGCAGCTGCACATATACCACTCTGGAGGGGTTCTAGGAATTTCCCCATGTCTGCCAGCCCAAGATCCTGATGAGTGCAAAATATTGTGAAGCTGTTGAGGATGTTTGTGTTTAAGTAGGAAACTGAAGATCCAGTGTGTTTGGCATCTTTTCTTCCTGACTTCTAATACCTTTCAGACAAGAATCCTAGGCTGGAAACAGGTGGATCTTGAGGTGTAAATCTGGTGCTGTTTCATCCTGATAGCTGCATGCACATTCATACAATCTTGGCATTGAAATGCTGGCGTTTGAAAATATGGAAGGGGGGAAAAGTGGACCTACATTTGATAGTATTGTGAAGGAATTGCACTGCTTCTGAAGATTGCCTGATGCCTGCACTTGTTTTGAAGTCAGGGCAACTAGATTTTTTCCAGTTTCTATGCCTGAGTTAATGTGCCAAGAGAAATACAGGGACTCTGTCAGTCCTATTCTGAGTCTAGGTGAGACTCAGGGATGGATGCCCACCATTATATTCTTCACACTCATTTTTCTGGAGGCCTCTCCTTTGTTTACTGTCTCCTGGAACAAAATTTTCAAACAAGAACAAAGAAAGTGATTTTTGTTCCTCTTTCATCACTTGTATTTTATCAACTATCACTTTATCTCCAGCCTGAAAGGTGTCTTCATCTGAGGATAGCTCCAGGCCTCCACTTAAAACATTATAGACATGATGCTTTTGAGTCTGTTGAGAGCAGTGATCCTGCTCCAGTGATCCTTTAAAATATGTAGATATAAAAAGTCCAGAATCAGTAATCCTTCACCTCTGTAAAATAATTACTTATTAGATTTTTATCAAAAATAAGGATGCTTAATTTGCTCTCTGAATATGTCTAGGGCTTACACAAATTTCTTCATCACCAATGTTCTAATTATATAAAATAGAGGTGACTGTAAAAAAAAGCATCTTTTCTCAATACTTAGAAAAATATAAGTTGATCTAAATAAGTATAATATGTTTTTTGATTTTGAAAGATAGTAAATTTATCATGAAATGTCAGATAAACTCAGAGTTTGTCTTGATTCTAGCTCAATTTCACAAATTAAAGGCAAAAAAACATAAGTTCATGGACTATGATTTTAAATTCCCATCATTGGTGAATAAAAATCCCTGTATCTTTTTATTTTAGATACAGTTAATTGTGTCAAATTTCTGAAGAAATGTTGCATCAAATGTGTATCTGTTGTTAGGTTCCTCAAGCTTGTGACAAACTGGGTAGAGGTAAAAAAACAGACTCTTTGGTTTTGATATGCAGCAAAAGGATATTGAGAACATTCTTCTTTGATACAGATTCTTGTAGTGAATGGGTATCACCATCAGAGTGGAGTCTTATCCTGGCATTTCTTGCTAGAACAAGAAAGATTTGTATATTTTAACAGAATATCTCTATATAATAGTATGCACAAAGGTTGAGTCCCTAGTCCTTCTGCCCCATTCCCCCCTGCCCATGAGAAGGATAAATTACTTCTGTGTATTTACTACAGTTTTTCTTTATCTTCATTTACTATGTGCCCTTTAGCTCCCTGATAGGTAATTAATAATATATTTGGTCTTGGGGTTATTTGTATTTGTAACTTTACTCTTGGGGAATCTTAACCAGTTTGAACTATATCTGACCTCATTTTTCAAGTTTTTCTTAAGAGCAAATTTATTAATCTTCAGATTTCTCAAGCTGAGTCACACATTAACGTTCTCAAAATAACAACCACAAAAAGTCCCTGCTAGCCTTTCACTTTATTCAGATTTTGTTTGGGTAGATACCCTACTAGCTAACCAGAAAGGTAGTTTCAAGTGGTAGCCTCACAGATTTTTTTTGCACTTATGCTTTAGCTCTGTCATGAGCAGTACAATGCTGGAGTAATCAAAAGTATAGTCATGTCCTTGAATGCTATTAAAATCACTTATGCATCACTTAAATCATGACAGCCATACATGCATGAACATATGCACACATTCATGAGGGTAAGGACTTTACTAGTTTGGTAGGAGTCACTTCAGTGATGCTTGTTACTAATTAAAACCTTAAAATAACAGTAATAATGACTACTGGACTTTCAGATACATTTTTTGTCCATCTTTTGTATTGACATGCCTCCTTTTTTTTTTTCCCCACAAAACTAGCAAACCACTCCTTTCTAATGTAAAGAGAAGGCAAAGCATTAATTGTTTGAGTGGAACATGGGGATAACAATTACAATGATTCCCAGGATGCATTTAGTGATCCTGAAAGTTGAGCATCAAAGCATTTCCCTTTGTTTCACATTCTCACAAAGCAAATCTATAGAGGCACTTGATGAATGTAATTTTCCCCCCTTTTTCTGCTGCAAGGACTGTTCTGGCTTCCTGCTATTGTCCCTGTTCTCCATTTTTGCCTCCATGCCTGGTGCATGTCTGTGCCACTGATTGCTTTTGTTGGCTGGTCACATGTGCTGCATGTTGCCTCACAACTCCTTGCCTTTCAGAAAACCCTTTAACTCCACTTTCTTCTCTGATAGCACAGCAGTGTGCCAGCAGCTCCTTATTTTTCATACTTAAATCACCTAGGTTGTGTAAGAGGCACAATATTGTTTTAGAGAGTTCTTTGTGGTAGCTTTTAATGTAGGAGAGCACAACCTGTATGAGGCAGAAAAGGCAGGAATGAGAGCTGTTTACCAAAGTGATCATTACTAGTCTGACCAGTTGCACCAGGTCAATGGTGAACAATTCATTTATTTCTGTGCCTGTCATGGCAAAAATATATTGTCTGTGTATTTTTGTGTGCTGCTGATCCCAGTAGCATCGCTAATTTCACCCAAATTCATGTAGCTTGGGTTTTTAACTATGCATTAATTTTGGAGGTCCCCACTAGTGGTGGCATTACAGGGAGAGATTTCTATAGATGTAAATCCTACCCCAAATTTCTCTGAGGCAGAGGGTGCCCAGCTTTCAAATCTCTTCCTTTCCAGCTCAAGAGAAGGTGGTTAGAAATTACTCAGAATTTGTGAAACTGTACACCAACTATGACCCTCATCTGCTGAAGAGCAGAGGATTCAGAGAACTGGTGCCAATGGCCAGAGCCACTCAGTGGGAAAAGGTTTGCAAAGAAAAAAAAGGAAAAGGAGAATGATCCCTATTTATCTCCTCCAGAACTGACCAAGCAGCTGTATATCCTCTTTAGGGGTCGTACACAATCAGGATGGCAGGAGCAAGCTCAGCAGTTTCAGACTTGAAAGCCTCTTGGACAAGCAGAGGCTTTGCTGGTAGATGTAATGTTTGTGCTTCCTTAGTCTGCTTCAGTGAATCCATTCTTCACTGCTTGTAATCTTCAGGTATTCTAGATCTTGCTGTTCTGTTCTACAGACCTTTATTCCACGACAAATAAATGAAAGTTGCAGTTTGTGACCTTTTTCTGACTCTATGCATGCTGAATTTTAAATCACTACTACAGTAGACTCAGGAACGTCCATGTTATCCCAATTAGATAATAAATATATCTGCTGGTTTCTGCACATGCAGTGGAATATTAGAAAACTGAAGTGTTTTCCTGTGTTTACCCATGGCTGTTTATATCTGGGTATGTTTCCCCTACATGTCACTATGGTCTTGCTTTGAAGTCTTGGACTAAAACTAGTACTGCACTGATTTCCAAAGCCTTTGTGTACATAAAAGAGTTGCTAATGATGCCAAATACCACTAGTAAATGCTGAATTTCACAATGTAGAAGAGATGGGCTGGGACAGGTTTCCAGGTGTCCATTCAAATGCATCATTCAGGTATCTCCTTAGGAAACAGTAGAAGCTTTTAATTTGAGAAAAACAAGGCAAACCTTTTCCATGAGCTTATACAAGTCAGAGACCAAATGTCTGCACTTCACTTTGGTCTTAGGAATCTGCAGATTGTGGTGCTTGTGAAGCTGAAGACCTCCATTATGTAGCTCTCATCACAGGTTTCAACAGATTTCTCTTAATATATGAGCTTCCTTAAATACCTTGATATCAGACAAAAGAGCCATTGTTCAATAATGTCAGAGAATGAGATGAGGATTAGTATTATTCCACCAGTCTAGTATATGCCTGGATAAGAATTTTATTTCCAGTAAAGTTTTGAAATTCCTTTGCAAGTCAGAATTAAGTTAAACAGAGAAAGTTGAACCATTCATTTTCCTACATACTAATTCAGCCCTGTGCAGCTCCAGTGCAGCCTATTTTTAATTTCACTTCTTCTTTCTTCATAGATATGCTTAGGTATTGATTCCCACAACTGTACATCAGTTTTGCCTGCAAACCTGAAATTTTCTATGAGGGCTGGAAATGAGCACCAGAAATTTTTAAAAAGTGGGATTAAATGCTTATGTTTGCAGTGCTACTGAGAAAAAGATCTATGGAACCACAGGTGCACAATGGTACCTGGACAGCTGTGAGACCCTGGTGTGTTTTTTATTGCAAACCTCTTGCTCTGTGGAAGGTGGACAGATGGTGAGGGTTTATCTCTTACAAGGCAAACATTTGGCTACCTCTTCTGTAGGAGTTTTTGACTACTTTATATAATCTCAGGAATACAAATACAGAAATTTGAAGCCAAAACAAGTCTTTCAAACAACACACAGAAATGCTCAGTTGCTTGGTACTTCACTGTTCATCAAAATCTGGCCAATTCTTGAAAACAATTAAGCCAATCTAAGTCAAAATTCAGAAATATTCCATCAGATTTATACTATGACAAAATTTCACCACACTGGATCACACATCAGCTCTGTAATCAAGGAAAGGCTGTTATGCTGCTATTTAATGCATAACTGTGTTATGCCAGATGAGGAAACCAGAAGTTTCCTTGCTTCCACACACCACTCATTTAGCAAAGCTCCCACTAATGGCACGTGACCAGGAGAGATACTCTGAGGCGGGGAAGGATTCTTGTGTCTCTGTGTGCACTTGATTCTCATCTCTCTGTTTATGTTTGGCTTGTCTTCTACATGTTCTGTTTTCTAAAATGGCCTCACATTCAAGTGACCATCCCATGTGGCTTAGCAGGAGAATCCATGCTGCCTTTGTGATGGGCTGTAATATACAATTCTGAGGTTCTGGATTGTTGTGGAGGTTCCCCCAGAACTCAGTTGCATTTATCTTCCAGATGGTGTCCCCTTCTCTGCCAAGACATCTCCCCTGGTTGGCAGCAGTGGCTGAACTACCAAAGCTGAATGACAGCTGCTACCTAAACTAGAATCAAACCAACAATTTGCAGGAAAAGCATCCTGTTCTGAGCAATCAGATTCCCAATTTCAGGAAGAATTATCTGTGACACCTTCACACTAAGGCATATGCCAATTTTTGGGTAAAGAACATGGTTTTCTGCCATTCAAGACTTCCATTTTATGGACAACCTAATTTGCTGCATATGGGGAGGGAAGGCACAGAATTTCTCACCTGTGTTTCCTGACAGTGGTAGACTTGACATGTGTTCTTTTTCCATTAAATTATATTGTTAGCTTTATTTATCTTCTCAACTTTTGTGTAGGATGTTGCAGGATTTGTTAAAAGGCGTTTGCTACTCGGCTGGATGTGTGAATCCATACTACAACTGACTTTGAATAGATTGCTTTTCTGCATTCACAATCTATCTTTCAACAAGCAGCACAAAAGAAAAAAATCCAAGTAATGCTGATGGTTAGAAGTTTTCCCCGTTGTTCATCAAAAATAAGCACATTGTTAGCTTAAATCCAGCTGAGAGTTTTGAGGAGAGTGGAGAGAGGCTGCAAATCCCTGGTTGAAAACAAAGAATAAAAAAAAGGTTGAAAAAAGTGCAAATATAGTTTTTACAGATATCAGAAGGAATTTAAGAAAGGTGCACTAGATCTTGTACACCTTGTGTTTTTCTTCCACTGATGTTTCCCCACATACTCTACAAATGCCTGCTTTAGCTGATGAATTTAAGACTATTATTCCGTACAGTGTGTTTGCAAACACCGGAAGGGAATGTTTTTCTCCAATGAAAAGGGTTCTTTCACATAGCTGTGTTTCCATTCTTTGATGTGGGTGAGGTAATCTGTACCAAGTTAGTGCTTTGGAGTGTTTAAAAAATTTTTAAAAGAAAAATCTTCTATATTTTCTATATATTAGATCCCTTTTATTCCCTTGCAAGAGGCCAAGAACCTAAACAAAAGGCTGTCTATCTATGAAGAGAGCTGTCAGGCCAAAGAGGGTCTCACTGAGCCTTTGTTTACCTGTTTGGTTTGTCTAAAGCCTCTCATGCAAGTCGCATTTCTGGATGCTGTTGTTCATGTTTTATGGGAATGGCCAGCTGGTTGTGCAGGGTTTGTGAAATGCCTGCAGATAAAAAAACAGGTGATCATTTTAAAGGCTTTTGTGAAGGAACTACCTTGAGATCTAGCCCAAGCTGACCGCAGTCCTTTTCATTTGGGGCTTGAGGCTCAGCGTGTCCTGTGCTGTTCCTGTGGTGTTTGGGAAGGCACAAAGGCTGGAGCTCCTTCTGTTCCACCCCTGCTCCCAGGGATTAGCCCTTAGCAGCAGTAACTAACCACAGAGGTCTTGCAGAGAAGCCAAACCCTATAAGCACAATTTGCATTTCCAGCACAACCCCAGTTATGGCAAAGGAGCTCAGCCCTCTTGGTTTCGACTGCCATGTCACCATTATATGATACAACTCATTACGAGGAAGATGAGGTTATTCCCCTGTAACCTGAAGCCTGTGAGTTATATTGTTTCTGCACAGCACTATTAAGTCCAGCTTGATACACTTGCCTTAAATAGCCATGCAGATGGGGATTTTGAACAGTTTTCTGTTGAATAGAAAGGGTTTAAATTGGAAGGGTGGCCTCAGCAATGCATTGTCAGAGTTCATATTCCTTATAAGAGCTCATATGCAAAGGCAGCTCCTCATGCTTCTGAGCAGCTCTGTGTTGCCATCGAGGTAACACATCAGTGCTAATACCCACTCTCAAGATCAGATGGGGTCATGGACAGAAAAAGAGAGCTTTTAGCTCTACATCTACCTCTTCCAGTTCTTCCCAGACAGCTTTGTTCAGCTCAGAGCAGGAAAACAGGAGGTCTGTCCTATCATTTCATACAGTCACATGATGGACTTCATGGGATGACACCATGGGGACTCACCTGGAATAACCCTGGGGCTAAAAGGCTGCTGTGTGGCCTACCAGAGGGTTTGAAGGGATATTTACATCCTTGATAACACAAGACCTTCTTTGTAAGGGGGCAGAGGGAGATAGCATTATGGTCTCAGGAGCTCCTCATCAGCCTCCTCCTGGCCCTGGTCAGATTGATCTGACATACCAGCAGGAGGACAAAGCTGTGTAGGCACCTTGGTGGCGGCCTGTATCCACACCTAGTCCTCTTGAGTCCCTGTGCAGAGCAACCCAGAGGTGTCTTGTCTGGACAGCTTCAGGGAGTGGTGGGTGCTCTCAAGGATGCTCTGCTTGCTGTCTCCCTCCAGTCCTCTACAGACCAATTTCTGAGCTTGTAACCTTTACACCCTTTCCCTTTTTTTTTTTTTCCCATTTGTTGTCTCCTGGAAGCAGTTTTGGTTTGGGGTTTTGTGTGTTTGGTTTTTTGTTTGGGTTTTTTTATATTGTTTTGGGCTTTTTTTTAAACCCTTTCCCTTCTGGGAAGGGCTTGAAGATTTTGTTAGAGCCAGGAGCAGATGAACTGATATGCTGTCCTGGGTGCAGCCAATGGTTGCTTGGAGAGCCTGGGAGCTTGGCTGTGACCCAAAAGGTCTAACCTGCCTGGAGATAAGGTGCTGGGCTCCTGTGGCTGGCAAGAGACCAGACCATGGTAAAAGCTGAGTTGCCCAATTAGGCTGAAGGGGTAGGAGCTCTGCTTGCTCCGGTAGAGACGGGAAGAAAGTGGCTCAGCTCTTTGGAACTTACTAGTTCTGTCAGAAATTTTATATCTTGAGAGAAGTGTGATTTGAGTTTCCTAGTAATGGTTTGGTGAGCAGTGTGAGAAAGAACATAGGAATTTTCGCACAGCAGCTGTTTTATGAGTTTTCTTGCGGTTGGTAATGGCTGGGACTTGGCCCATGGTTTTGAAACCCCAGGCCAGGACACACAGAAGAAAATCTTAGGTTTTGTCCAGAATTACTTTTTCTTTAGTTAAAACAACTGAGGTCAGCTCCCAAACATGAGATTTCCATGAGCAGAAGATAACCAGCCCAGCTGAGGAGTTTGCACTGGAGATGTCTAGTTCAGCTGGTAGAAGTTTATATCTGGACATTTTCAGCCTACTGAAACTCAGGAAGACAATTTCCCCACGCAAATATTTGAGATTCTTAGCCTCAGACTATACTGCTGAATCTTGATGTTCTTTGGGACATTTGAAACTACTTGGGGTTGGACAATGTACCTGCAAAATGTAGGCAGTCATGTTTGACCGTGATGGAATTTCAGTTCTTGTAGCAGCCACACATACAAGTGGAGTATAACTGGTACCAGTGCTGTGTGCTGGAGTTCAGCTGGTGCATGTCTTCAGCCAGGCCCCACAGCTAAATGTATGCCTAACTATTTAAAACACTGTGACAGTGTTTTTTAAATATAGGGTGGCATTACAACAACTTTACTCAGCAGTTTTCTGCAAATAATAGCCACTTTATTAAAAAAATTCCAGATCAGCTTACAGCTTAACCCCAGTCATTGACAACCATTTATAATAACAAACCTCTACTTTTTGTGGAATGGGACTCATGAAAATTATTGAAAGATCAAACTCGTGGCTGACATACTTTTTAAAGATCTTTAAAATTAGGTACCTCAGATATCCTTGCAGAGTCAATTAAAATACAAAAGGCTTTTTAATCCTTCTGCAGGGGCTGCATTGGCAGCATGACCAAGTTTTGGCCAGGCTTGGGAGACTTGTGTCCCCTTGATGCTTCTGAGCCCAGGGTGACTCCCTTGTGCAGAAGGGTGCAAAGCAGAAGTCCCACAGCCATCACTGGTACAGGTGTTCATCTATCCCTCAGCCACAATGGTCGATGAAGAAAATCCTGAAGCTTGCTCTTCCTCCACCTCCCAAAGGAATTTTTTGGCAGGTCTGGTTATTTCATCCAGACATTAAGAAGCTGTGTTTTATCTTCTTCCCATCACTGCCAAAAGCTCTGAATAATCTAGTGTGTCAAAAAACAGTCTTCCTTTAGACCTCATGTAATAAAAATAAAATAGAAATCATCACAACTTTTAAAAAAAAAAAGCTTAAAACCTGTGAGCTGGAAGTTTACAGCCAAATCTCCAATAAGCTGGAGATTTATTCATTTTTAAGAAGTGGCTTCCCCAGTTGACAGGAGTTTAGAAATCTTCCTCAGGTACCTACAATCTGTGCATCTCTTAATTTCTTTACCAAGAATTGATGTTAATAAATGGAGAAGACATTAATTTCTTCACACACAAAGACTCATGTTGCCACAGGGTCTCAACATCTA
Organism: Ammospiza caudacuta; assembly: GCF_027887145.1. Taxonomy (NCBI): domain Eukaryota; kingdom Metazoa; phylum Chordata; class Aves; order Passeriformes; family Passerellidae; genus Ammospiza; species Ammospiza caudacuta. The sequence goes on from NC_080596.1 coordinate 54,793,532, forward strand.
CAGGGGCAAATTTTTCTGGCTTCACAATACAAAGCCAGCCATCCACATTAGCTTTGAAACCTGGCTGCACTTAATGCTCTTTCTTTTTTCCAACAAAGGCTCATTTCTGAAAACATCTTGTTCTTTGAATAATGGCCAGTTTTGGATGTTTTCCTTTGAGGGTCTCAGGCTGAGCAGGTTGCTTGTGCTACTGGGTACCAAGCTTTCCCCTGAGGGACTCTGCAGTGGGTGCAGTGCTGGTAACTGCAGCAGATTGAGTCCATCATTTTCTTTTGAAATTTTCAGAAACAGAATATATTGCTCTTCCCACTGTTTTTCCTATTGAAGTCTATGGAAAATTAGAGGCAAATTCACAAAAGTACCTCTTCCATTATAGACAAAAAAACTGCTTTTGAGGAGAGCTTGAAACCACATTGATACTGCTGTACTTGATCCCTCAAATCACTTTTGCTAATGAATAAGTAATTTAAAGAAAGTTTACATCAAAACTGAGGTGTGGGATCTCAGCACCTCAGGATGGAGGTGCAGAGTGGCCGAGAACACCCTTGGGGGGCTCGGGAGTCCTGGAATGTTGCCAGAAGTGTCTGGTGGCTGGACTTTGATCTGACACAGGAGACGACACCTGTATGAGGACTGGGAAGGTTTCACTGGGTGTATGGTGAAGGGATAAGTTAATTAGAGTGTAAAACACAGGGTTTAGGATTTTGGTACAGGGGGGTCTAAAGAAGTAAGATGGAGGAATTGGGGCATGTCCTGTTCTTCTTCTTCTTGGCCTCCATCTTCTGTGGTGATGGTGGCACTTTGGGATTGGTTATTACTAAAAGTGCACCGGTTAATAAGGGTAGAAGGTATTGGGGAGAAATGATAAATATTGTACACGTAACTTAGAGTATAAAGATAGGTGACCGCCCCGGGGGCTTGCAGTGTGCCCATGGCTGACTTGCTGTGCAGACCTCTGTCGGGCTGAAAGAAAATCTTTTAGATAAACAATTAATAAACACCGGGACCGAGACAAGATCAGAAGTCTCTCCTCGTCCTTTGAAGCTCCGGGCTCTTCAAGGCCATCCCTGGGCCTTTCCAGGCCACCTAGACAGCACAGAAAACTCACACTGAGGTATTAGGGCATTACTGTGCCTGCATACTGCAGATTTAAGTTCAACTGCTAAAATATTCTTCTGATCATAGTCTGTAGCAAGTGTATCAGGCTGGTCGTGTAGCATTAGGTAGCATGTAACCTAAGTCTCCTAAACCTTATGGACACAATCTTCCATTTTGCTTATAAATCAATAATAATGGTACATTTGACTTTTAATTTTTTATGTACTTTTGTTTCAGAACTAGGACAGCAGATAAATGTACAAGTACCTAAAGGAATCCCAGTTTCATCTCCAACTGTCTCTTCATAAAAGATTGCATATGCTGACAAAATACATACTGTGACCTTCCTTCTGCATTTCTTATTTATAAGGTTTCTGGAGAGGCACCCTGAAGATGTATTTCTTATTTAGAAAGAAAAATTCTATGGAAAGAGCAAATAATGCCTCTGAACATTTGCTCATTCAAATAATGTGCTTTTTCACATGGGATCATAGGAGCAGTCTGCTCCTCTGCAGCAGCAGCAAAGCAACTTTTCTTGCTGTTAAATTTTTACATCTTCTCTCTGCAAAGTTTGACATCAGAGAACTGCAGAGGGAGTGAAGGGACAGTCACAGAGGTGGGGTGTACCACAGGTAAAACACGCTTCTTCCCATGTCAAAAATGCAAAGCAATACCCAGGAGCAATTCTGGCGTTCAGGGACTTCACGGTCCCCTCCACTCCCAGATCCTGGCTCTCCAGCTCGTGGCCAGTGGTGGCTGCCCCTCTGGCCTGGGCAGCATGGTCTGACAGACCATGGGAGGTTTCTAAGCATGCTAAGTAAGCTAAAACAGAAACATCTCCAGAATAGCACAGTGGGATGATTCACAGATACACAGCTCCACTACATTATCAACTATCCCAAGTGACGTCCATGTCTCCTACATTTAATATGGAATTCTGCACATTTTCTCCCCCTCCAAACAGGGGTTTTAAAATGGCCAGTACAAGACAAATTAAATTATTTCTCTAAATACTTCTGGAAAGCCAAACTCCTCCTCTGACACTTTAAAGCTTTATCTCCAGCTGTGTCTTGGCGTATCTCCTCTGAGCTGGTTTGCCTACGCCCTCCTTGGGTATATTCTCACCATTAACTAAAGGCTGTCCCCCAAAACAGGCCAGTACAGCATCCCGTGTGGCAGCTGCAGGTCAGCAGCCTCCTGTCTCCTCTCCACTTGCCCTTCTGGTCTCTGCCAGGCTTTGCTCCAGTTCTGCTTATTCCGGGGATTCAACACTGTTTGTCTGCCGTCAGGTAGCCATGAGCTTCCCGACATTACTCCCAACTGTGGGAATTGTCCCAAAACATCTCTGCTGTTGCACGGCCTTAGCCAGCATCTCTTTAAAATGCAGGCTCCAGGTGATTGACTTCCAAGTAAGAGGAGCTGAATGGGTTTAGACAGATTAACATTCTAGCAGTAAGTGGCAGTCATTCCAAGGAGCTAAATCAAATTCTCAAGTGCTCATTAGCAACAGGGGAGAAAGAAAAAAGAAAAAGAAAAAAAAGGTAACAGAAAAAAAGAAAAAATAAGAGGGAAAACTAGTTTGAGAGCATAAAAACAACTAGCACATAATGGAGAGACTTGGTGGAAGCTGTTTTTTCATTGAGGGCCATCTCCCTAAACCAGCAGGTCAGGGGGTGCTGCTGCCTGGCATTTCCTTGTAACACAAAGTGCGAAGGTGCGTTGACCGAGGGTCACTCCAAGTTCAGGATCAGCCCGGTCCGTTTGTTTGGCTGGATGTGTGTTAGCGCTTCGGTGGCAGGGGGAGAGCTGCCGCAGCTGCCGCTTGCTGTCCAGCCTTGGAGGGACTGCTCCGCACCCTGCAAAACAAAACACAAGTCTGCTGCGATGAGTTCACTCGGGTCATCCAGGGCACTTGGTGTGCTCGCAATAATTTGTCTATTTGGAGTGTCCCAACAGGACAGAATTGCAGCAATCGTTGTGAGGGGGAGGCGCGGAGGACGCTCACCACTGAGCGATCCGGGCAAGAAATGCTGCTCTGTCCCGGGCGTGCAGGGACCGTGGCTCCACCGCAGGTTCTGGAAGGTGCCCTGGCACTGGCCATTGCCAGAGTCCCCGCTGAGGAGGGCGGCACAGTGGCCCTGGGGCAGCGGTCCCGGCCCGGCATCCTGCGCTCCGCTCCTGCGGCCGCACGGCTCCCCGGCCCCGCCGCTCCCAACCGGACCCACCGCCCCTTCCCTCCTGCTGTCCTCGTCCAGGCTTGGGAGCAGGGGGAATCCTGGGTCCGAATCCTGCTGGTGAGTGGAGCAGTTTACATTTATACAAAATATTTACAGTTTATTCTCAAGCTTGTTTTCCTAGAGTTCTGCAAATCATGCAAACAGATTTTTGCAGTTTAGGCAGTTGCTCTGCAGAACTTCACCTGTTCTCACTAAAAGAATATGAAAAGATGTAAATAGGAAAGATTTGAAATTATTAACAACTCATCCCGTGAAAGTAAAACCAGCTCTACCTGAGTGCAGAGGGAAGTCCCCATTTACCTTTTACATTTCAGAAAAACCAGAGGCAAATCCTGCCTCAGGTTCCCTTTGCCGCTTGATTTACTCAGAGAAATATTTTCACTGCTGTTCCACACAGCACTAATGAGTTTAAAACTCAGTGGGTTCACAGCAGCTGAACAGCAGCGAGAGCACAACCCTGAACTGTACCCAGCTACAGACTCGCCTGCAGGAAAGGAGGAAAACCCAAAAGCACTCTACAGGCTTGAATGCTTGAAGAAAAGTTGTCTAAGGGATTGGTTTAAATCAGACACCCACACCTGGCTTTGTACACATCAGAGTTCCTGATGCCAGCCCTTCCAGGTTCTGCTTGGCTGCTGGCTCATGCTGCTCCATTCCCTGAACCCTCCACCTGCTCTGCACAGTGTGCTTTGCCTAAGTGAAGCTCACCCTTGGCACAGGAGTGTGATGGAAAGTGCCTGGGTGTTCTGGCAACAGGGCCAGCATTAAGCCTGGAGACAGTTGAATACATTCCTTTGACCAGCACCCACATTTTTCAATGCCTTTTAGAAAGCGGCTTTCACTGAAAAAAGAAACAGCAGCAAAGAGATCAAGATGTCAGGAAATGCTTTTGCTGACTTGGTGTGAAGAAAATATTTTTCTTATCCAAAGCAGCAGAAGAAGCTGAATAAGTCACTTGACCTTCCTTCCTTTCCTCTCCTTACCCTCTAGGCCTTCTGCCTCTGCAAAGGATCTTTCTTTTGCCATTTGCCATCCTGTCTAGCACATTTGTTCATTATTTTTTCCCTTACATAGTCAACTCCTTGGACGGTTCAAAACACCTCTTGATTTGCTCCTACCTTGCACTGATGGGCATGGCCAAGTCTTCTGCTTGAATCCATCACACACACAGTGGTTATAGAATTTTGCTTAAGCAGCAGCTGAAATGATAGCAAATGAGTTTTCTTTCTGGTGTTCTGAATCTCTCTGCTATAGTCTCAATAGTTTACAAGCTGCAAATTTGTGGATCTAAGCCCATTATGCTTGAAAGCACTGCATACTGCAAAAATTCGTGCAGGAATTTGAGTCATTTTGCTAGGAAGTGTCATGCATAGCTCTCATGATCACTATTACAAAGTATGATCCTAATTAAAAGAAACCCAAACAACAAAAAGCACCTTTGTGTTCAGAATCCTGATAGTTTAGTAGTGTAAATTATTGTTTGTTTCCTTTCTCCTCTGGATTTCTTTGATCCTCTAAGCCATCACAGGTAAGGAGCAGAAAGCTGGATCTTTTTTGTTTGCTATCTCATGCATCCGCACTGCAAGTACAGTCCCCACTGCAAGCACCGTGGGCACAACATTGTCTCCAGGTTCATAATTAACAGTGATGGTTAATGGCAAAGTAGGTCAGAAACTCTGGGAATAACTGTTCATCCTTTAAGGAAGGGGGATGCACAGGATGACCTCTCAAAGTCTCTTCCAGCACTGTGACTCTGTGACAAGACAAAGCCAAAAGTCCCCCAGCTTGTTTTTCTAGCAGTCAGCTCTTTGCAGGGCTGCAGTTAACAGCCAGGAAAAAACATCCTTCCATCTGCAAGGAGAGCTCATTGATAGGTATGCAAAACTCTCCTGCCATGAAATATTTTTATAAATATTTGTTTATTTTCTTCCAATTATTACCACAATTGTATTATGATGCTAGCTGCTAATGGCAGGCTCTCTGTTCCAAATTATGCTTTTTGTGACAGCTGTAATGTATGGATCTGGAAATGGAGCCCCAGTTGCAGGGGGTGTCCTGCTGTCTTGTTAGTTTAGAGACTTCAGCCCAATGAACTTTTTTAGAATTCATTCCAATGATATATAGTAAAATTACTATTTTCTTACCTGTTTCAGTTGAAACAGGTTTATATTAGAGAAGAAAGGAGACACCATATCTCAGAGATTTAGATTTTTGCAGAGCCATTTTCATCATTGCTCTTCTATCTTCCACAAGAAAACTAGGAACAACACTACACAAGTCAATGAAAATTTCAATTTTCAGTAAAGATACTCACCTTGAAAGGGGAAAATTACTTCACCTGGTGAACCTTTTCATGATGCTAATGTGAATGAAAGTGTGATGGCCTGAAACTGGTGCCGGTGCAGTAGCTTGTGGGCATGAACAGGTTTGTTCCCAGGTGGTGACCATTCCTTGATAACTGAGCGTTTCCTCCCCTGCTGCCCTAAGTAGCACCTCCCTGGTGGCTCAGGGGCTGTTTATGCTGAGTGAGATGGCTCTGACCAGAACAACATTTTGAGAGTGCACATATGATTTCTTTGTCAGCTCAGCTTCAGCTTGTACTAACAAAGTGATAGAAGATTGGAGAGAATAGGGTCAGAGCACTCTAGGATTTTGTGTAGCTTCTGTCTGAAATGTTTCTCAGATGCTCAAAGCATGCTTCTAGATTTCTCCACTTGCTCCTGCACACTGGGTAGAATCTATGATTTTTTTTTTCTACCTGCAGTTTAAACTGGTGAATTTTAGGAAAAGCTGCAGTGGAGAGGGAAGGGAAGGGAAGGGAAGGGAAGGGAAGGGAAGGGAAGGGAAGGGAAGGGAAGGGAAGGGAAGGGAAGGGAAGGGAAGGGAAGGGAAGGGAAGGGAAGGGAAGGGAAGGACTTTGTCCATTGTAGTAGGAAGTGCTGCTAAAACCTTGTTATATCAGCCCTGGCTAGAGGGAAAGTGCTCCTGACTCTGTGCCATTCCTCTCCATCGCTCCTGCTTAAAACAATACCAGCAGATATTTTGGCTGTGTCAAGGTTATTATTAGCAAACCACTAATTACTAAGCTAATAGAATTAAAAGAAACACCCCACAATTAAGGCCTATAAAATTCATATAATCTCTCTAATTTTGTAGGAGCAGTCTGACAGGGATGGCAGAGCCCCATTACATGGCACAGAGGGTGGCTGGCTTCCAGCTCGTCAGTCTAAGTCATCAGCTCTGTGGCAACTTGTGCTTCTTACTGCTGTTGTTAAGAGACTATTGGAGGGTGCACAGATTTATTTGACCTTCACTTACTAAGACCAGAGTAAGCCATTAGTTTTTCTTCTGGTGAATCCCATTAATTAACGTGCCAGATATCTCATCAGAGTCCCTAAAGGGAAAACCTACAGAAGAGCTAATGTTTATTATGGTCACTAATGTAGTGACCATATCTTACTGTAGATTTGGATGGACTTGGTCATGGATCAGGATCCTGTTATGCCAAATGCTGACAAATGTGGATCATGTCCCATGTTTTTCCCCACAGAACTTTTCATCTGAATAGACTGTGTCAAGAGATATTCCTTGAGGTAGAGTACACCTGGACTAAAAAGATGAAACAGCAAGAATTGCCTTTTTTGTTGTGAGTTATACTCAAAAAATAAAAATATAACTTTAAAAGTAATACTTATTTAAAAGTGAAATGAACTATATCTGTGCCCCTCTTTGTGACTGTGTTCCAAATTCTTCTGCTTGCCATGTTATGTATAATCAGAACTCATAGTTTTATTTTGATCTTGTTCTTATTCATGAATTGATATATGCAGTGCTAAACATTTGCTTCTAGATTAATTTTTTAAAGAACGCTGAATTACTTAGAATGTTGCAACTAAGACTAAAATAAAGCATGAATTTTAATGTGCAATGTCTTTCATTCAAGCATATACAGTCTGCATTTTTCACATAGGCTGGATGAATTTTATCTTTACACTACATTTGTAATTAATTTTCAGCTGGGGAGGATTTACTTGCTCTCTAGAATCGACTTGTTTGAACTCTCAAGTTAAGCTGAAAAGATGCTGTGAAATATTGAAAAAAAGGAAGAAACAGAAACATACAAAAGTTCATTGTTACCCAACTGCAAGACACTGCTAGTAAGGAAATTAAGCTGGTAAATATGCTTCCTGTATAACACCTCAAAACCGTGTTGTACTGTTCATCTTGCTGCTATGAATCTGAAGGGGCTGGTAAGTGTAGGCATCTTCTCCAAATATTGCAGCAAGTCACATTGTGCTGCTGTTATAGGATGATCAGTTATGAAATTATTTTCATAGAAATTTTCAAAACTGGACTTCAGCGCTGCTCAGAGTGTTCCTGCCTGAGCTGGCTACTCTCTCTAGGTTTCAAGTGGACTAGACAGGCAAGCAGAATGGTTTTAGATTTCCTTTATCCAATTTTGAGACTACATCTATTGAGACTACTCAGTACAAAACTCTTATAATGGCTTACAGTTCAATTAGTTTTTCAACATGATGTGGGGTTTTTGCATGATTTGTCTTTCTCTTAAAAAAAAGAGAGAAAAGAAAAAATATTGTGGCTGCTGAAATTATTTCATGATTATCTGATTTCTCCTGCATCCAGAAAATTCCTGGCTTTGTTGCAAATTCCTAATTAAAAAAAAAAATTACCTGGCTATTTAAGTCAAAAAGAATATCAGTGTTTATTAACATAAACATAAGGCTTGTGTATCTGAGCGACCTTCCTGTTTGATGGCTTCCTTTTGTACATTATAGTCCCACAGCCTGTGGGACTCCTGCGTCCTGCTGGAGCACTTCTGTCCGTTGGAGTGTGGAAGGTGTTCAGCTCTCACCATTATTTTCAAGTCCCTGAGTCATCTGAGTCCTTTTTTTCTGGTAACCACCCATGACTATTACGGGATGTGTGTGAACACTCCCTCCCACAGTCACAAACCTTCCTGGTTGTTCCCCTGATCTCTGCTCAAGCTCACACCCAGACGAGCACATAGATGTCTACATGCGCCACAGTGGTATCTGCTGTTGTCATGGTGGCCTCTCAGACCTTGCTGCTTATGTGTGCTGAGAGACAGAGAAGTAAATTTAGGCCATGTCTTTCCTCTCCTCCCCCTTTTTACAAGGATTAATAAACAGCTGAATACTTGGCTTGACTTTTGTTCTGTTCTTAGGTCTTGCTTCAGTACATAACGATAATTTCCTGCTGAACTGCTTCTGCTGCACTTTGCCTGTTTCACTTCCCTTCCAAAAGAAGTGACTGCAGAGTAAATATTGGACCAGAACAGTGTGACTCCCAGCCGGGGTTAAATCTGACCACAGAGCCTTGTGATTTTACCCAGCTTCTGATTTCACCAGCAATGGCTTCCAGTTTTGAGCTAAAGTGTGTTTGCTGTGAGGAGAGCACCCAAGTTTTCAGCTGTGAATTCTCAACAATATGCAAAGAAGAAGATAACCTGTGCAAACTATCTACTCTTATGAGCTGCAAAACTGTGAGAGAAGGGTAATACTACGTTCAGAGTGGTTTGCCCTTGCTTTTTCAGGTCCTCATTTTATTATGGGGACTGGAAAACCACTTTGTATGTGTGAGAGAGCTCAGCATAATAACAATGGAAATGACATGACTATTATTATTTCTGCACTGGAGGTGGTTGTGGCTCTGTAAAAGTGTGGAGCTCTCTTCCCTCCAAAGCTTTAATAAAACCAAGAGGGAAGAAGAGCAACAGCTTGTTGCATTACTCTCTGAGTTGTGGGTTTGGTTGGAGGGTTATGTAAGGGCATGTTTGCATACAGCCAAGGTGCATCATGCAGACACCCCTGAGCAGAAACACCCCAATGTATGCCTCTGGCCAGAACCCCCCAAAGGCTATTTGCTAGCCAAACAATTTGCAGCAGGAGCACGTGGCATATATGCCAACCTGCCAGCTGCCCCAGGTGAAGGGCTGACATCAAAGAGAAGCAGCTGGAGCTGTGACACCCCCAGCCTGGGCTGATGGGGACAGAGCCCCTGGCACCTCACAGGCCTTGGGCCAAGGGCAGCAGCTGCTCCTCTGCTGCTGGGGGCTCCTGCACAGAGCAGATTCCAACCCACTGCTTTGTGCCTGGCTCCCACAGGTGTAAATGGCTGCACAGAGACCCGGGGCCTGGAGGTGGAGGAGAGTTATTGCAGTGAGATGAAGGGCAAAGAGAAGACAGCACCTTCATCACAGCCAGGCAGGCAACAGAGCTTCTGCCAGGGCCCGGTGAGGACACACATCCAGCCTTGTCAGCCCCATCCCAAAACACAACACTGGGAGTCTCACTGCTGTCACAACAGATAGCCTTTAGGAGGGACTCAAAGAAAGGACAGCAGTGGCTTTACCCCCTTCTTTTTTGGGGGATTGTATTTGGTGTGAAGACAGCATGGAAGAGCACATGAAGTTACTTGTAGAAAAGCAAATATTACCATGACTTGGGCTGGTGCTGCTGGAGCTGTGGAAAGACAGAGGCAAAGTGCTGAGATGGAGATATGAATAAAAGGGCTGAGAAATGATGAGTTTAAATGAAAGCCTGAATCTGAAATGTGTGTAGATGAAGCAGATTTTGAGAGGGGCAGGGTGGTCAAACCAAGCAGGAAAGCAAGAGTTACAGGCTGGGAAGAGATGACGGGGGCCACAGTGACCTCTGTCACAAATAAACTTCATGGAAGTATCACAAACAAGATCTTTCTGAGGAAGAAGATGCTGTGTTACAGACTAAGCATATTGAGATCCGAGGAAGGGACACGATTTCACAGACCACTATCAGAAATGCTTACTCTGCAAACTTCAACTGGGAAAAAAATCAAATGCTGTATGATTGCAGACTTATTTACAGACTCTTTGATTACTGAATTATATTCAAATGTTTAACCTGTAGTAGGAAACATTCTATGTTAGCAAACTTAAACAAAATTTAGAGTTGAAGGTAGAAGCTTTTTAATTTTTGACAAAAGTAGCAGGTGTTCTACTTCTCCAATTACTTTTCTGATAATTAGAAATTAATTCTTGAATAATATACTTTCACTTATTCATAGTTTCCCTATTAAAGAGAGGGTGAAAAAAACATTTTGCCATAATCTCCTTAATGAAATGCAGTCACCAAACTTTCAACATGCAGTTTGCTTGCTGCAGTGAAGTCAGCTATTGGGCAGGAGTGACAAACTCTATATTAGGTATTTCACATAACTGATAATACAGTAAGCCATATTCAGAAGGAAAAATTACAGTTCAGGAGACACGGCCCTCCAAAAAAACACTCCAAACCTCCTGACATTTTTTATTGCAATTTTAAGACCAGTTTTGGAGGACACCTTTCTTAATCAAATACTATTGCCTTTAAAGATTAGTGTTCACAGCCTAATCATGCTGCACTTAGCTTAATTTGCTTTGCTATGGTCTCATTAAATTCTTTCTTTTGGTCAGAAACCCTGCCATGGCTTGGCAGAGAAACAGGAAATTTCTTCTCCAGGTTGGAGGGTTGTGACTGCTCTTTCATTTTAACACACAGACTGGAGGGTGCTGCAGCAAATTACATGTGGGTCACCCCTTCCTTCATATGTAAGGAGCTCACAACCCCTCAGAACACTTTGTCAGCTGGACAACTGGGACAAAAGGGAGAAAAATAATCCTTTTCAAAATAGTCAAAAATGTCTCAGATTGTAATTTTATCGCTTAGATCTAAAGTTTAATTTTAGGTTACCTGAAACCTCAATGGCAACAATTCCTACAACTGATTGTTGAGGTTGCTTTTGTCCTATCTCAGCTTATGATACATTCAGCATTTGGTGGTCAAGAAGAGACTTTCCTGAATTGCTCCTCTCCTTTGTGCTGAGAAAGTGCACTTAGGGAACAACCTGGCACCATTACCTGTTATTTGATCTGGAATCTGTGAACCAGAGTAAAGCACAAGCAATAAATAGTAGAGGTTTTGCACCATTGTTTTGTTGGCAGATGAGAAATGTAAAAATTGCTTTCCTCACCAAAGTCTGGAAGTCTGTTAAAAACTTGTGAGCAGATGTTTCTCAATCATCCCTTCACCTGCAGGAGTATGCAGAGAGATGTGGTACCCTGCAATCTCACCTGGGTCCATGGAATGTGTCTCCTCACCCAGATGGTGAGCAATAAGGAGTATTTTAATTGCTGGATGAGCTGCTGGCAGGGATTAGCTCTAACTAGACGCCTCTAGTGCAGTCACACACTTCACCTGCAGCTGAACTGAACTAAGAAGAAAGTCAAACTCTTTCCTATCCTTGGTTCTTCCAAGGAAACCTATTTGCATCCTGCACCAGAAAGGCATGAACTGGCTTTCAGAGGTAAGGCCCACAAGCACATGTGCAGTCAGTAGAACAGGCAGAGCTACACTTTAGCAGCACACCTTAAAATAGTTGACTTGAGCACAGTGGTGCAACCATGGCTTTTGGTAGTGTACCTGTGTTCTGGACATGCAGGGCACTGCACTCACATGTCTTTGTATTTTCTGTACTAGCCATTGTATTACAGAGATGCTCATTTAGAGGTAATCTGTACATGTTGGCAAGGAACTACTTCTGCCAGTAAAGCCAATTTGCTCCTCTAAATGGAGCAAATGGAGCATAGGTTCTCTCTGCTTGAGATGGATTGCCTGAGAACTTTGTTGGCAAACTTATCAGATGAGGATTCTAAGGGAAAACCTCCCTTTGGGTGAATGGGTCATGATTTTAAAGAGTCCTACAGAATACTTGAGAGGTTTTTGTACCACTAAAGCCCTCATTATTTACTATTCTGGACTATTTTTTCTTGAAGAATTTAACTGCATAATATTTGCTGCTAATGCTGAACTCCCATTTTAATTCAAGTATTTAATGAAAATTTTCCCTGTGATTATTTGCTCATTACTGCAGGTAAGTTCTAAAAGAATTTTTTTTGTTTATTCTTGATGCATTTACTAAAACTGGACTCACATGCTTTTATCAAATTTTAAATTGCAATAGTTTGGAGAGGACACACTGTGAACTTGAACTTTGCAACATTTGACTGTGAGCTTTACATACTATACCAATAGTAGTTTGATTGGTTTCTACCTGCAGCAAAACTGTCTTAGGGATTTGCTTAGGTAAAACCTGTGAGATTTTTCTATGCTTGAAAAAGAATACAATTAGATTTACAATTGTTTAGAAGCACAAACTGCTTTCAAAAAGTACAGGTAATATTCCAGAAAAAAGACAGCATAGTGGGTACCCAGCTCTGAATAAATCTTTTTAAAAGATTAGAATTTAGAAGAATTAAGAAGAATTCTTAAATAAGAATTGCTAAGAATTAATTAAGAATAAAAATAATTATTTTTTTAATTACAAAGAATTATGGAAATCAATTTCTTTCACTATTTTTGAGCTCCAATATTATTTATTCTTTAAAAATTTAACTTGCAGGACTTCTAATCTACTGTTGGGGACTTGAACTAGCCTAGATGAAGATCTTCTGTCTACTCATCAGTTACAGATGTTAATTGGGATGAGGGTCATGATATTAATCAGTTGCACAAATGACCTACATGTGGAAACAAATGGATGAAGAATATTTCCAGGTCACCACCAGTGGTAAATATTGCTCTGTTAAATATTTACATATACAGATGGAACATTGCTTGTTTGTTTTGGGATTTTGGTTGGTTGGTTGATTGGTTGGGCTTTTTCACTCCAGAAAAAAAAAAAAAAAAAAAAAAGCCAACAACAACAACAACAAAAAAACACCACCAAAAACTCCTGCATTTGAACAAAAGTAATTGAAGGGAGAAGAAAAACCTTTTTTTTTTTTTTCTATTTCATGACAATGCTAGCAGGAATTACTACGTTAAAAAAAAAAATCTGCTGGTGTGTGCTTCCTGTTCCAGTTTGTTTAGTCACAAGTCTGAATTAGATCTCTCTGTTGGTTGGTTTCGTTTACTATAAACAGGTCTTGTGCTTTGTTTCAATACATCAAAGCCCTTAGCCAGGCGCAGACAAGTAAGGTAAAAGGGGGTAAGAAAGTTTACAGTCTTGCTTCATTGTTTCTTTAAGCGTTCCAGACAACGGTGAGAGGGATCACACGGAGTTTAAAAGAAGGCTTGGTTGCTGTTTTTCTGTCTATGTAAACTGGTTTCTCTTTTGTTCCTTTTCTAGAAACCACATGTAACTTTAGGTCAGAAAAGTGTAAAATGTGGCACTTCTCAAACCAGCGGTACGGCTGCCCTGGGGTAACTCGATCAGGCAAAGGTGCAGGCTCCTCTCCCTGCTGTGCTGATGCCTGCTGCCGTCCTTCAGGTGAGTACCACAGGTTTATTTTATTTTCAAATATCCATCCACCTGAAGGAGGCAGATGGCTGAGAAGGGTATTTTTTCACGACTGACACTGTCAAAGAAAAACCCAACTCACTGTTTTAGCCCTTTAGAGATAAACGCGAATCACTTCATCCCACAGTATTTTTAGTAAAGCTCCTCTAAAAGTTTGCTTCAAGCCCTTGCATCTCTCAAGGTTTTCTTCTCTGGTTTTGGAGGGTTTGATTTTTTTTGGGGGGGGGGGCGAGTTTGTTTGTTTTTGTTTGTATTTTGTTGTTGTTTTGGTTTTGGGGTTTGGGTTGGGGGTTTTTTTGTTTGTTGGGGGAGGGGTTTGCTGTTGGTGTTTTTTGGGGTTTTTGTTTGTTTGGTTTGTTTTTTTTTTTAATCTGCCCTCTTAAAACAACAGGAATGCTGGCTGGCCCTCAGCCAGCCAGAACTCAGCAAGCAGGGTAAAATTTCAGTTCAGATTTACGGGAAGGTGTTGGGAGTAAAAATCTGGTTTGGTGAGTTTAAGGCAGGGAGTAGTCCGGAGACAACCTTGCTACTGTGAATGTGGAGAGAAAGAGAGGAGGGGGGGAGGAAGATAATAAAAACCACCCAGGCTGGAGATTAGAGACCAATTTTTCCCCTGTCCGAGTTTCAGTGCGTGTTGCTGAGCTCCCGCAGCCTTATCGAGTTTGCAGGCAGAAAGCCGGGTCTGGGGTGCCGGAGCTGCGCGGTGCCGGCAGAGAGCTCAGCTCAGCGCCCTGGAATGTGCGGCTTAGGGCAGGGGCGAGCAGGGGTTTTGGCTTAGCTGGTACTAATTGCAAGTTTTAGTGCTCAAAAACTCTGGTTAAAAAAAAAAAAAAAACAACCAAGCAAAGAGCCAAGAGAGGGGGTTAAGGCTGGGAGAGCTGTTGCTCCAAGAAGCAGTGCAAGGAGTTGCTCAACTCTCACTCAGCAGCGCGGTAGGAAGGACAATGCATTAAGGTCGCTACCCCAAAACGCCGCGGCCGCCGCTGCGAATGGTGCTGGGCGCTGAGGTGGGCTCCAGGTAGGTACCGCCGCTGCTCGGTTTGCTCCGCGCTTCCTCCGCCCTTGGCTGTGCATTGGATTGTACTCACTCCTCTCTGATTAGGTTGACAATGTAAGCGACCAGAAGTTCACTCAGAAAATACATTTTAAAGTATTTTTACGGGAGAAAGGCAAATGGAGAGAACTGCAGATGTTTTCGATGGAGTTTTGGTGACTCTTTCCAATTGACAGACTTCTGGTGATTCTGAAGAAAGATGACAGGGGAGAGGCACAGACAGGTACTAAAAAAGGACAGATTGAGAAGTGATTTGCAGATCTGAGTTTTAATTTAAAATATGTGTTTCTCCAAGTCAAAGATAAAGCACAGCGTGACTTGCCTAATGTCTTTGGAGTCAATTTCGGAAGTAGTGTTTCGTTTCATGGCTGGTTTTTTTTTTTTTTTTGAACACTTAAAATGCTGTAATTTGTACAGACCCCAGAGCCGTGGCACAAGTGACAGGGAGGTGACAAGAGGGTTCTGAGTCTGCTGTCTGCCAATCTGTTATAGACATTAGCATAAGAATGGGACCTTATCTGTGAAAAGTTTCTGAAGACCATTTAGAATACATGTATCCATCAGGAGATCAGGCTGTGATATGCGTGAGTAGATGAGAAATACTAGGGTTCATGTTAAAAGAAACAGCAGATTTTAAAGTTTTTTTAGAGGAAAGGCTGCGCAGCTCATTTCTTCTCAGGAACTTGAAATAAAACTTCGAGCAAAAGCCAACCTATTGTAATGGATAAAGATGGGCTGGGACCTTACAGGTCGCAAGATCCCTACTAAATTTTATCGGCTCAACTGAGCTGACCTGGCAGAAGGCGGGAGCAGCATTAGCCGGGGCTGAAATGAGCCGCCCGAGGCTAACGCAAGCTGAGTATCGGTGCCCTGATGTGTCTGGGAGACTGCAAGCGATAATTTGGACAAGCCTGCAATTACTCTGTCCCGGTCCTGCCGGGCTGCCGTGGTGCGCGGGGAGCGCTGGGTGCGCGCCCGCGGAGCTGCCAGGCCGGGGCAGAGGCCGCCCGCGGTGTTAAGCGGAGCCTGGTATCCCGGTGTACAGCTGGAAACCGGGAGGCAGCTGCGCTCTCCGAGAGGAGCTGGAGATAACGCCAGGAATGGGCCGCTGCCGGTGTCCGGCAGGCTCGAAGCCTACAGACCGCTGTCTGCGAGATAAACCAAGAGACAAACACTCCTCCTGCACATTCAACACTCCTCCTGCACGGTCCTTCTCCCTCCCGCCGCTCCCCTGCATATTCCCGTCCTGAGAGAGGTTGTTCTCGGGGCTCGTTTCAGAGCTGTGCATCCCGAGGGCTGAGGGCGGCTGTTCCCACCTCACCTGTAGCCCCAGCACCCTCTTGTGCTTTTGGGGTCCGACCTCCTCTGAGACACAGGCTCCGGGCCCTCAGTGTTGTTAGGGAAATATTTGGTGTTGACTGGCATTTAAATAGGGTTGCTAATAATTTCTGAGTGTCCCTGCTGCAGCTGAGGATGCAAAATCTTCCTTTGAAGTTTTAGAAAACAAAAGAACGTGCTGCCTTCAATGCAACAGATTTTTTTTAAAGTTGCAAACATTGTAATAAAAAGATTTAATATAGGCAGTGGAGATGGTAGAGCCTTCAGGGAATACTGTTTCTATGTCAGTTTGGTCTGAACCCTTGATCCTGCGTGGCCCTCACCTGGCTGGCTTCAGCAAAGCTATCCCTGGCACTGGGGTCTGCTTTTGCAGCTTCCCACATTTTGGAGTCTTGGCCTCCTCCACATGGCAGAGCCCCTCATTTTGCTACTACCACTCTATGAAATGCTACACCCTCCTCTGTGAAGGCTGTGGGAGCATCTGACAGCTAGAGAGAACCAGGGGTTACCTGGAGTGATGTGAGAGTACCTGTTGGGTTACCATGGGGCCCACTGCTCTGCTAGGGTGACAAACTCCAGCAGAGGTGGCACCACATTTATGGGTGAAAGAAAAAGGTGGTCTTGGCTTTTTCATTCAAATGGCCCTGATCACTTGTGTGCAGTTTCCTGAATCTGAATATTGCTAGAATTTACTGAGAAATTTAGTAGGGGCAAGTATGTGCTCTTTGTGAAGAAACATGGGCAGATCCTGCTCCTGTTAAAAAAAAAAATCAATTATAAACACAAAGGTGAACATAAAGATCAGGCTTGCTTTGTAGCAAGGAAGCAGATCTAACATAAAGAGTATACAGAGACTATCTCCATGCTTGTATATGGTACATGTAGTTGCCTCTTTTGTCATGAAGTTGAAATTTCCAAATTACTGATGACTTAAACCAACAAATCCTTCCTTATATTGTAGTCACTTTGAAATTTGTTTCATAAGGGGATTTTTAGGTGCAATTTTCAAGTTTGTAAAATGGATCCCGTGAACAGGATATTTTTGTCTGCTCCCTTAGTAAGAGGGAAGGACTCTGACCTTTATCTTTCCAATATGAGGCCTAAAATAATATTTCTTTCTGCTGTAGTAATTTTTTTTTCAATAAAATGCTTCTGGGTAGACCCAGCTCTTGCCAAGATCAGGAACATCTCAGTAGCCTTGCTGAGACAATACAGGCATTGTATAGCTATGGCTGGTAGGGCTTTGGTGACACAGTAAACTCAACAGAGAAAAGCAACTTTTTAGTAACTGCAGAGCTGACTACCTGATACTTGAGGGCATTTTTGTCCTTTCCAGACTTTCATTTGCCCTGATCCCAAGTAAGATTTTATTTGAAAAGAAGAAAGAAGTTTCTGATATTTTTAAAGTGTGTTTTACAAAATATGCTTAGAGTTTGAATATTATCTTTTGCTTAGGTAGGTCATAAAGCTGAGACTGAGACAGCACAGATGGGCTTATTTGCCATGAGATGGAAAGAAATTATAAAGGCATGAGAATCCTCAACCAATAACAATGCAACAACAGTAACTTCCACGTATTTCCAAAGGGAGAACAGCTTAACCAGCCTCTAACAACTGAGAGGCTTTCTAACTTATTTGCCAATGGGAGAGCCATTGGAAGGTTTACTCTGGAAAAGCAGCACCCCAAGTGATGTAGCTCAGAGTTTGCTTTCATGTTTTGGCCTTTTGAGTACCCAATGGATGGGCTGGAGCTGTGCCGTAGAAATAAACTGAGGTACTGCTTCTGCCTTTTTGTCTTTTACCAGAGAAACTCAGCTCCACCGCAAGTCAGGGTGTGGGCTGAGTTTCAGCAAGCTGAGTTCCCAGTAACATTGAAGATGTCATTTATGATTGCTGTGTCACAGAGCTGGGATTCCTGACCTGGGTGTTTCTGCTGCGGGGAGCCGCTCACACAGGCGGAGCGGAAGGGCTGCCACTGCCACTGGGGTTTGTGCACAACACAGCTGCTGCTGAGAGGCAGGGGATGGGATGGATGCAGGTGGAGCACAAGGAAATGGTGAGGGGTCAGCCGGGTACAGAGCAGAGCAGCATGCCAGCAGGCTGGCTGCTGTTGGGCTATCTCAGCAGCAAGGGAGAGATTTTAGAAAGAATTTAGGAGAGGTGAGCAAAGTTCCTCTGCAGCTGTGACCAAGGAGGCAGTCCCAGTGAGGAATTATGAAGGAAAACAGAAGGGCATATGATGAGAAGCATAAAGTGGGTGTTCATAAGCTACAAAAGACACCTGGTTATACTATTCAGCTCTGCCTGCCTAGGCAAGTATTGTGTGTAAGGACCTTCTATTTTATTTGTTAGAAGACGGAAGGAGGATCAACAGGAGCACAGAAAATGAGTGGCACATTCAAAGCTATGAAAATGACTCTTGAAATAATATTTGGAAGACAAAACAGTGATCAAGATTGTAGATCAACAGTGGACCAAATTATGAAAGAGCAAAAAGGATTGTCACCATTAATGAGCTAATGTGAGGGTGAGACTCCAGGGAAGCATTTAAGTTTTGAGGGCAGAGAGAATAGCCGATGTCCTTGACATGCATGCAGAAAGCATCAACAGGTCTTAGCTGTACCTTGAAAGAAAGGCTGCCCAAATAAAAATTTTGCTCTGCCTGCAAACAGAGCAGTAATGGTCACTGTGAAAAGGAGAGAAAAGAGACTTTGGGTATTCCTTGAGAGGGGGGCAGTATTAGAGGCTCTGCTTTATCCACATACAGCTGAAAGTGATGGCTGGGCTTTCAGGAGACAGTGTTTCAACCTTTCTAGCAGAAGAGAAACAGCTGAGGGGTGTTGGTTGGGCTGGATATTATAGGGAAGAAAACCGAAGAGAATTGAAATGTAGGGAGATTTTGCAATTTAACTTGGTATAGAGGTAAGGGCTAAAAGCAAAAGAGAGGTCATGAGGGTTGATGGAATGGAAATCGCAAAAAGGCTGAATAGTGGACATAATGGGGGAGGCTAATGGGTGGTGCTGAATGGGACCACTTGTAGTTTAGTGCAGGAATAACCCAGCAGTAGAAAGCCTCTGGACAGTGCATGCCAAATAAACAGTCCTTTTTAATGAGGAAAAGAAAAGGATCAGGGCAGAAGAGGAACAGAATTGTTAAAATGGACATAGCATGACAAAGAGGGTGATATGGGTCATCAGCATAAATCAGCAGGAATAAGAAGAGAAAAATGAGGAATCAAAACCCAAGGAGGAAGGTGATGGACTTGGGTGAAGGGGAGGCATTTGCAGGGCTCAGAAGAGAAGGGAAGGGAGAAAATGACGAATGAGCAATCCTTGAAAAGAGGAGGAGGAGGAAGAGGTGGAGGAGGAAGGAGACAGGGGAGGAAAAGGTCAGTTCACTGAGTCTGATCCCCAAATGGGATCAGAAAAGCTGAGACAGAGGGGCTTTATTAGGGTTTGAAAGCTATGCTCAAGATTTCAGGACCCTGTAAGGGTGAAATTATGAAGAGACTGTGGCTAACAGGTCTTTAACACTGGAAGTTGTGTTGGGGTGACAAACAGAGGGTATGAGGTGTGAGCAGTGTGCAGGGTGCAACTGTGGGAGCTCTTGTGGCTGGGGAGGGAGGAAGAGCTGGAGCGGGTAAAAAAGCGTGAAAGGCAAGGAGGGAAGATAGAGTCAAACACGATCATGCACGCAGGGACATGTCCTCTAGATGTTTTTGCAACAAAAGAGCACGTTCAACTCACCTCAATTAAATATTAACATTATTACCATGACTTGAGGCCATGTTTCGGCAGTAAAATTTCTGTTGACTGTATGCTGAAATTTCACCAGAGTTCATACACTACTATCCACATCCTAATGTGAGTGTTAGTGCTCACAGGAAGCATTTCACTGTCATTAGCATTTTCATTAAAGGTAGCACTAATACAGCACCAGAAGCTCACAGGAGCATAGTCACAGTTAAGGCTGCAAGCAGACCTAGACTTAATTGGTGAGTGCATTCAAACTTTTGGGACTGCACAATAGTCTGTGGCTCTTGAAGGTGGATTCTGCCTTTAGCTTCTTGGCCTCATGAAACAGGCAAGAAAAGACACAACTTATCTGACTTACTGAGTGCAGACTTTCAATGAACATGGAGGTGCCTCTGGCTGGGTCAAGGAGATCTGAACGTGCTTGCTGTTGCTGCCATTTGTGGTATCTTTGTCAGTGTTTACAAAGCAAATGGGATGAGTAGATGCTACTGACAAGATTGTCTGCTCATCCTGAGCACCCAGGCCAAGGGTGGCTGCAGATGTACCCAGCAGCCTTGCACAACTCCAGGGCCCAGAGCAAGCTTCAACCTGGGCAGGGCTCAAACAGGCCACAGTTGTCCTGCAGGGAAGGAAAAAATGTGATTTTCATAGAGGATAATTGTATTGAGCAACAATAAACAAAAAGGCTTTTACATGCTTCTTCCACATACTGAAGTCCTAAGTCTCAGCTTACCAATGTGAGTCACAGGTCAGACTGTATGTGTGCAGAATAAACCTTCCTGAGCACCACAGGGGTGGCAAGAGGTATCTGGGATGTCAGCACAGTGCTCTGCCTTCCATGGTGTGTGATCAGTGGGAAGAGGGTCTGAGACAGCTCCTGAACACAGCTGTGTCTGTGCTGCTCTGCCCCTCTCTGCCTTGCCAACTGGGAGCCCTCCCTGATATTTTAAGGTCTGTTCTCTGACCTGTGATTCACCACAGGTGTTTGCAGGTCCTTGCTGGAGGTGGTGAGAAGGTGTCTTCCCATGGTCACTCTTTAATTCTCTTGGAAAGCTCTGGTTTTCTGCAGGGAGTCATCAGCTTACACTTTTGGTAAGCAGCAAGACTGACTGGTGAACAATTTTAGTTTTTACTCTTTGCTAACCTTATAAGTAAGAAAATTCCTGTGCAAATTCCTGTGCAAATTCCTGCACAAATTCCTGGCCATTCCCATGGCCACCTGCCTCGGGGGAAGTTTATCAGGTACACTGTCTGGTTGATATACAGGGCATTGTATAAATCCTACAGCTGTGAGGAATGTGGAATGAACTGCCAGAAGCCCTGAGTAAATACAGCAAGTATTGCTAAACCAAAGGCACTGGTGGTCTTGTCTGTTGGTTTTT
Source organism: Ammospiza caudacuta (assembly GCF_027887145.1). Taxonomy (NCBI): domain Eukaryota; kingdom Metazoa; phylum Chordata; class Aves; order Passeriformes; family Passerellidae; genus Ammospiza; species Ammospiza caudacuta. The sequence goes on from NC_080596.1 coordinate 54,814,756, forward strand.
GCATCAGAATGAGAAGAGCCCAGGGCAAGCATTTTGCTGACAGAAGAGTTTCAGGGCTTCTTCCCCCTCCCCTGTCTAGAGCATTACCTGGAGTTTCAACAGTGGCTTTTTGATTCCTGTCATGTCCCAAAGATGGGTTTATGGTGCTATGCCAGTGGGAAGGGAGGCACCTTTAAAAAAACTCAGGGATTTGAGAGGTGTTAACAGTGATCCTGCTAGTCCCTGGGCTCTGGGGCTGCTGAGAGCAGGTTGTGGTGTCCATCTCATTGGCCTTTACCAAGGACATTGAAATCTGAGTCAAATCCTGGCATTTCCATGTGTAGATCACTGAGGTTTTGGGTTGTTGGTTTGTTTTAAAAAGGAAAATATAGTATTTATATTTGTATATTTGTACATATATATAAACAGCATGTGCGCTAGAGATATCAACACAAATCAGTCTCAGTGCTGGATTTCCAACTCCTAAAGCACTGTCAGTTACCATTTTTATCTCTGTTTCAGGGAGATGATCTTATGGGATCATTTTGCCCACTGTGTCATATTTTTTTCTCTCCCTCTGTATACCAGAAATACACTCTTGAGTGCCACAACAGACGAGCTGTTAAAGAATATACTACATATATAAAAGAGGTGAAACATGAAGCATCTCTGCCTCTGTATTTTCCAACAGATACAGCAGGGTGTTTTTTTCTAAATAAATAAGTTGTGTAAAAACTACAAGTTATCCAAAGGAAGTTTAAGCAAAATTGCTGACAGTGAGGTTTACTTTCCCATGGGCAGTATGAGAAACTTAATTTTATGGAAAATGCCTTCCATCTGTAAGCCTAAAAGGTTAAGTTCTCAATAAAGCTTCATACTGGTAATAGTGAAAATCAGTTAAAGACCTCAACTCCCAGTGCATGCTGCCAGTACACAAGACATGGGCTGAACAGGGGGTTTGTAAGCTGGGGTGTAAGTTTGTAGTATCTTCAGGTGCACCTCCATGTTTTTCATACATGGGCAACTAACTCTATGTTCTCTTTTTTGTTGTACTCCAAAGCAATTGCAAAGGATCCCACTGCAGTTTGGGAGCTGTAATTGTGTTGTGATTGTGGATACAAGGTTACTTGTCCCCTGTGCCCCAGGAATACCCACAAATAAGTCAGACAAACCCTTTGCAGAGCTGAGGCTGGTGCAAAGAGGATTAGCTAAGCTTGCTAGTTGCTGCTGCTATGCAAGTTTCTTTCGGAATTCTGTGTTCAAAGCTGGCTCGCTGCTTTCCCATATTCAGAGGTTCACCTTTGCCTTCTGGCCCTGGTGCCAGTTTCTGGGTCTCCATGCTCTCTGCATGCTCTGTCTGTGTCAGTCAGTGAGTCTGGCACTGTGGCCAGGGATCCTGGCACAGGATACGCGCTCTGAACTGGCGTGTGTGTGCCCTGGTGCCCCACAGACCACCCACTCTGCATCCTTGCAAACAGCTGGGTGTACAGGTGTTGGAACCGTGGAAAAGCAAAAGGGGTGAACCCCCTTCTGGCCAACATCAGGAGCTTTCAATGACAGGCAAGGTGGATGAACCAGACCTTCCTTTTCACTGCTTTTCTACATTGTTTAAATGTGGTTTCAGCCACAATACCAAGACACAGAGAGGGGTTAACTTCTGCCTGATCTCTGATGAGGGGCACTGCTTTTGTGTCTTCTAAATCAAGCATTGTATCATGAACAGTGTGAGATGAACATAATTTTGTTCGTCCTTCTGTAGATCCAAACCACTTATATCACATTTCCTCTTCATCTAATCTTATCTGTTTTGTGTTGCAATCCTTGCTGTGCTTCCCTATTTCCAAACCAAAGCACAATCATTCTGAAAAAAAATCTGAAAGCTGCTGCCATTTTGAAACGTGGCCTTTTTCAAACAAAGAACATCAGGTGGTATTTGACACATTGGTTCATTAATCCTTACCTGGAAAGGAACTGATGCCAAAATCATTGCATTCTTAAAGCTCCTGCAAATGTCAGTCACTATTAAATAAAGGTTTCTTCTGAGTTCACGGGTACTATTGTACACCTATGTGCAACAGGGTGTAGAACAAGCCAGGCAAGAAGAAAAAGTATACAAATGACTGGTTTTGCAGGAAAAGCACCAGTGTAAAACTTATGAAACCTGGGTTCATGTCCCTGCCTTGCCATAGAAAATAACACACATGAGTTAACAGCAGTAGAGTCCAGTGGTTTTTGTGGATATCTGTTTTGTGCTTGCTGGTCTCTGCTGGTATAGCTGAAAGTCCCACCAGGTTGTGAGGTCTGCTATGGTCAGTTGGTGGGGAACTTCAGCAAATCTCAGGGATTTTTCTGTGTTTGGTTTATGCCTTCATTTTGATAAGGTTGGGTCGTTGTGCTGTGCGAGTCCTGGGGAAGGATGAGGGAAGGTGCCAGTCCCAGCTGAACACTAACCCAAACATCTGGCAGCCCCTGGGCTCCTGGCCTCAGCTCCTTCAGTCCCACAGCCCTGGGGTGAGGGGGACTCCATGGAGCACTGCAATGGCACAGGCTGTCAAGGGACGGGAAGGGGGCACCGCCAGCATTTCATGATCCAGCTGTGTCCCTGTGAAGTGAGAGCAAGGTCCTGCTGACAGAGCAGTGAGCAGCACCTGCTGTGGAACTCCAGGGACCGAGGAGAGCAGGGAGTCCTCAGGATGTTGGTGGGACAATCCCAAGTTTCTGCTTCAGATCACTGGTTTTGGAAAAGCAGATTGAAATGTAATGCTAAAGGGCCTGAAGCTTTAGTGTTGATAAGCAGATATAACTGTTGTAGCCCACTCTAGAACTCTGCGGAAAAAAGTGTCCACACAATATAACCTACAGAGATCTGGGGCTGTAACTGCTCCAAGTGTATGACATTTACCATCCAAAAGTTTCCATTGTACAAGCAGATGTAAAAGGAAGAAGATAGAGCATCTCTGGTTAATAAGAATGTCCTGCATTTTCTATTAGGAGACCATTTTTATTTGTTCATGATTTTGCAAAGGTTTGCATTGCGTGGCAAGATACCTGAGGCCTGTGAATTGTTCTGCATTTACCTGTATAGAGACCTAAGTGTCACTCAGCCTAAAAGTGTTTGACAATTTCTGAAAATCAAAGCTAGAGAATTTGCTTTTTTTCAAACTTTTGCAACTTCTTCCTAAGGTTTACTAAGTACTCGACCTCAAGCAGGGAAGTAGCTCTTGTGGAGGGTCAAAGCAGGATGTGAACCTTTGAAAACTGAGTTTCCATGTGTTTACTGGAAACTTCAACTTTTAACGTCCAAGTCCCCAAACCCACTGTTGACGCTGCCTGTGCTCTGAGAAAACTTGAGTCAGAGTTCTAGCATGAGCCTGCTGGGCTCTCTGCCCTGTGTTCAAGAGCAGCTATAGGGTACCTAAAGATAAAGAAAGCAAAGAAACAGGTGCTGGGCTGTGGGGCTCCTGAAGAACAGGTTGAACCTAGTGGGAAAGGAGGAGGAAGAAGAGAGACAAAGAGGCAGGAGAGAGATGAGCACTGTCTGCCTTGAAGAGCTGATGCAGAGTCAGAAGGCTGATGGAAAAGGGGATTTGACAACCCAGAAATGACTGAGAAGAGGTGGCTGGGCAGGGAGGCAGCACATTTGGGAGCAAGGTCTGACATGGGGGCTGCACTCAGAGCCAGCCAGGTTGGGGTTCCCAGGGCTAGAGACAGTGACAGGAGGGAGATGTGGGAGTTTGAGGCACTGCTATTGGACAAGGGCAGGAGCAGAAGAAAGGGCAAGTCATCCAAGGTGACTGGATGCAGCCAAAGCACTTTGGGATGTGAATTCAAGGATTTTTACCACTCTAACTTTCCCTCAAGAAGCTGTGAGGAGTCCCCCACTCATGCCTCTTCCCTCTTTCTTTGCTGCTGCCCTGCCTTTGTCATTTACTGTTCCTTCGTGAAACAGAAGTCCAAGCAGTAAATATCATGTGCCACCCCTCTGGTGACACACACATCAGTAGGATGCCTCATGATGGAATTTGGGGTTGGGTTTCTGTTTTCATTAAAAAAAAAACAAAAACAGGGAAGCTTAGGAAACCATGCACAGCTATATCCTGCTCATAAAAACGTGAAGTGCCAGATTTATAGTCTGCACAATCCTAGTTTGCCTTCTGCTATATATATTATTATAGTATGATCATGGCTTTTTGACACATTCAGTGCTGATGAGGCTTTTTGAAGGAGCCTTGCAATATGCCATCCATAAAAATGAGGGTGGACAATAAACTTTAAATATTTAATTTTTTTTTTTGTCCTGCTGTTTGGGATGTAAATGGTTCATGCTCTTGAATTCCAAATCTCTGAAGAGAGATTTATTATTCTTTGGCTTTTTAGTAGTGGTCATTACTATAAACTTAAATACTTACAAACAGTAATGAGATAATCTGCATAACAACCATTTGATATTTATTTACTAAAAAATAGGGACACAAGATATAAATGAAGAAGTTTGCCATAGTTTTAATTATACAGTTTGGGATGCTAGGGCCAGGCACAGGTGAACTTGCTTACATAAAGGTCATCTTCACTGAACAGTGTTCCTAAGGCTAAACAAGCTCTAGCTATAGGCTTGTGTCAAGCCGAGAGGTTGTTTTGGACGGTCACAAATACAGGTACACAAATAAGTTGATGTGTTATTTCCATGTTTTCAAAATTGTGCAATCACTTTTTTATTTTTGCTTTAGAGTGGAATTTCATTTAGAAAATATCACCAAATTTAACGATAAAAATAGGGTAAAGAGTTCAGAAATTTAATGTTTGCCTCAAGGCAAAACAAATTGTCCTCTTTTCTTGTTTTATTTGTACTTCAGCTACTAGTATAAGTCAGTCACACTGCTCACCTCATGACTCCACTTTCCAGAAAACTTAGTTTTTCTTCAGATCCACATTTTCAAAATGCATTTCCCAAACAGTTCCCTTGCAGCTCTAAGTGCTCCTGCAAGCAAATTGCAGTCCAGAAAATGTTCCCATCTGGAAACCAGGAACATGCCACTGGTCACCAGCTGTACAAAGCTTGGTTTAAATGACTTGTCCAGTGACACGCAAGATCCATGTGCAGACCAAAGGCAGGAAGCTGTAATCAAGAGCCTCTTTATTTGCCTTAGCTGTGGATTCCCCTTTCCTGCAGTGCATCAGGTGCTGTCACCTCTGTTGTCTTTAGCAGAATGCTGGGGACAGCAGCCACTGTTGGTGTCTGAGCCCAGCTTCTCTGCAGGAACAAGGCCACCCTCTCTACTGCATGTCAAGCAAAGGAGGCCCCTGTCTGCCATGAGGGTCCAGAGCAGTGTGAGATCAAATTTGCAGGTTCCAAACATGAGGAGCTCCAGGGGAGCAGCACATTGCACCACTCACCCACCCATGCACATGTCTGCAAGATCCACCCAGACGCAGGCTGGGTGAAACATGGTGAAACATGGGAGTGAGGGCAATGGTACCTGGCCCTCGTCAGACTGGAGGGTACCCAAGGAAAGCCCTGCAATGCTTTTGTCCCTCCTTGGCTGTAGAGCTGCATTGGGGTACACCAGAAATAAGTGGCTGGAGTGGGGAGATGCCAGCACCCTGCCACTGCCTAGTCAGGGATGTGTGGGGCCAGGAGGAGAACTCACAAGTAGAGGCATCCTCATCACCAATGGTTGATTAGGTATTGGGCTGGGAAGGGGAGATCCTGGGTTGTCATTTCTGTGCCATGGCCCCTTTCTGTGTTTTATCCCCATCCCTGCACGTTGTGGTAAAAGAGGGAGAAGTGAGCCATGGCTTCTCATGGTGGGAGTCACTCACAGTCTGAATTGTGCTGACTTAGGGGCTGGTTTGAGGATGCAGCGGTCCCACACTGGGACCATGCATCCCTGCTGGTCAGCTGGACATCTGATGAGACTGGCCAAGCAGGACAGGTGACCAAAACCTTGCAGAGCAAGCCTCGTTTGCTGACAGCATTGCAGCTGAAAAAACAGATGAAAACATAAATGAGGCTGGTGTCCTCTGCATGGTAAGAAAAGATAGGGGGGTAAGGAAGGAAGACATACAGTGAGCAGTGTGCTGAGGACTGGGATATTACCCATGCTGGGTGTACTAGGGTTAGACATTCCCTTGCTTAGGGAATATGTTCAGCATGGCTCTGGCCACCACAGTGCACCTCTTCTAGAGATCTGTTTATTAAAGTGTCCTGTAAAGTGGCAGAAGTCAAATGTAGCAATTCACCCTGTGCTGTTGTGGTGTTTTACTCTCCTTTTCCTGCTGGATGAGAGTTACAAGTGATAGCTGCCTGAAGTTCAGCTGTTTTCAGGAGAGGAGCAGGAGATTGGTTAGAGGCTGTGCACCCAGGGTTGCCCACCACACAGGGCTGTGTTTCTCCTTTGCACTTTGCCTTCAGGCAGACCAGGGCTGAGGCACAGCTGTACAATGGGGCTGCTTTCCCTCTCATACCAAAAGCAACTGTGCCTCAAGAAAGGTGCAGGATCAAAACCTGAATGCATTACATTTCCTAAACAATGCATATTGGGAAAGCTTTTGTTCTTTTTCAAGCAGAAGTGGACAACTGGGAAACACTTGTTGCACTGGGTGCTGCAGTTAGCAGAGGAAAATATCCCTTGATCAACCAACTTGAAATCCAGGAACAGAAATGAAGCACACAGAGCAATCCCCCTCATTCATAGCAAATTGCCAAAGACAAGGATGAAAACTCCTGTCCCTGGGTGGGCTGCAACACAGCAGATTATGCTACAGTCTTCATTGAGCAAACCTGAGGTGTGAATATGTTTGTGGAAACTAATGGGAGAATGATTCACAAAGAGAGAAAAGGACCTCCCAAAAACATAGAAGAGTATGCGCCTCAAATAGGGGACAGAGCAATGATACTCCTCTCCTACTCCATGGTGGTAGCAGTACATTCCCTTTCATGCACCTGTGCTCATGCTTATCTGCACTTTCTCTGTTCTTCTGCAAGGCCACAGGCCCTGAGGAGGACCTGCAATACCTGGAGATTGCTTTATAACACAATAGCAACTTTTGAAAAGATGCAGGACTGACATTATCATTTAATATCTGTCCATTCCTCTGTTCATTTAATAGAGCAACCACAGAGAATGCAAACCACCCTCCTTTTGTCTCCAAAGCTTTTTTATAAGGTCTGTAGGCTGGCCCAGCTGTGTTGGCCAGATCATATTTAGTTCCTTCTCTGTGTGCCTCACCTCTGCTTTCTCACACTGACAGTGCTCGGGGCCATCCCTGACAACCACACTAGGAAACATTCTCTGTCTACTGGCCAGATTTCACCCATCTAGGCTGTATGTGAAGTGTGCTGGTACAACAAACAGGAAAAGCACAGCCTGGGTTTTGTGAGAGCCAAGGCAGCTTGCAGTAGTGACCATCAAGCAGGTCACAGCCACCTGGGCAGTCTAAGGCTAGTAGGGAGAGCCTGTGTCTGCACAGGTTATGCCCACTTAATTGAAACTGGTGAAAATCAGCATGTGGCTTTCTGGCTTTCAAAGCTAAATTGCTGTCAAACCCCCTGGAGATAACATGCATTATTACTGTAGTACTTGAGTGGGGTGAGTTGGTTTTTTTTTTTTCCTTTGTATTCCCTCTCTATTCAGACTTTGACTTAATATTCCTTCTCTCCCTCTGTTTTGGTTACTTTGTGTCTTAGAGCTTAGAGATTTCCTGCCCATATATTGAAAGTTTTTAATGAAGAATTTCAGCAACACTCAGAGTTACCAGTAAAAACCCTCTGCAGATTTTGACAGAAGGAGTTATATGAAATTACTTCTAATCTCTTTATCCTTGTCACACCACTCTGCTATGCAGTAATACACCAAAGAATTTCCAGAAAGCAAAGGTTGGCAATTACAATACCTACTCACTTGGTTGAAAAAATAATTAATAAAGGAATTGGGATGTGAATTCAATCTGCTGCTTTGTTAGCTGAGGGACAAAGGAAGGGAAAATTGGGGAAAGAAGACTGGGAAAAGTAAATGTTTTTCCAGTTTAATTTTGGGTTTTTTTCTAATAAAAACTTGATGCCAAGCAAGCCATTTCCCTCAAAAGTTTAGATCATGTTCTGAAAGTTAAAAAATGAAGTGTTTTGGTTGACTTTATCATGGCAGCTATCAATGGCACGTGGCTAATCCCTGTGGCAAAGCAGAGTGTAGAGTGGCAAAGCTGCAAGACAAATAACAGTATGTCCTTGAGTGCACCAGTTCTGTGCCTGACAGGTTTTCGTTTTTCGCCCCGTTGCATAACGCTGGCACGCACGCACAGCACGCAGAGTGTGAAACTGGCTGGGCAGGGCTTGGTCCTGCTGCCGTTCAAGGCAAGGCCAGAACTCTCCCAGCTCTCAGCAGAGGGAAGGTCACGGCATGTGCTGGAGCTGACAGCAGCCCAACAGGGAGGCCAGGCAGCAATACTTTGGGACAGCTCAGCTGTCTCCTGCTCTAGTCCCATCTTACCTGCACTTGTGTTAGGACTCAGCATTTGAAATCCCATGACAACTAATGACTTCCATTGTTTGTTTTCTCAGATTTGTTTCCTTGAAAATAAAAACAAGGAAAAACGGGGGAAAAAAACCCCAGGTATTACTTCCTCCTGAAATACACACATATAGAAAACAACATATTGGTTTTCTTGTAGTCTGTGTTTGTCAATCCTTGCCAAGCATTGTGTGTAGGTGTAATGTGATTTAAAAAAATGAGATGAAATGTGGGTGGGACTGAAAATGCAGTTGCTATTATTCATCTTTGTGCCATCATACACGTGTGATCAGGCTGTGATCTCGTGCAGCAGCCTAGGAACCTATGGATTGCTTGAATCATCTTCTGTAAAAGAGCCAGGAGATTTGTTATTTAATACTTCTACTAGATCAGCAAGATCTGTATATACTACATTTGTATTTCATAGCTACAGCCAACCTCAGCCCACACATGTGATGAAACATCAGCATAGAAATCCATACCCATACTTTTTTCTTTACAATATGCAAGCTCATTGGGATTCCAGCTAGGATAAAAATGTGTAAACAGCTTACATACTTACCAAAAGTGAATATTTCGTAAAAATAAAACTATTTAGGTAGAGTTTGCAAAACAGACTGTATAAAAATTAAAATTCTAAGGAAAATATTTCCAATTTTCAATTGTGAGCATTTTATGTGGAAATGGAAGGAACCTCTAAAGTGCTGGGGGAAAATTTAACTGAAATTGATTTTTTATTTGGTTGAGAAAAGCAAGTAAAAAGACTATTTCTATTTGCTGTTTCTGGGGTCACCTTGTGATAGAAGAAAAAGGAAGGTTGTTTCTACACCTTTAGTTTTGCTACACCTCCTCAGAAGGAGTGAAAATGTGGCACTGGCACTTGCTTGCCAAGCCATCCTCAGCTGGATAGAGCAGGGAGATTTTCCATGGGAGTCAGGTCCTTAATACTCCTTCAACTCTGTGGAAACTTACCTGTGACGTATGCAGACCATCCAAAAATCTTAGGTACAGATCCCTTATCACGTTTTTGCAGGCTCAACCACATTCCTGCTTCCACAGAGAGCAGTTCTTCTAGCTGCAGGCAGTACAAACTTGCAGTGCTAATTATTTGATCATCTGCCTCAGTATTTCCAGATGTAAAAGATTTCTTTATTTTACTTGTTAAATAAGGAGTTTGGTTTTCTATCTCTGTTCCCCATTAGCTACATCTCTGCTAGTAAATCAGATGTGCCCAGAATTGCTCTCTGGCACAGGGGCTGGCTGCCTCCAGAGGAGGATGCTGTGTCACCTGCCAAAACCCAATGGCTGCAACACCCACGCTGTGTGTAAGGTACAATGCAGAGCTCACCCTGAGCCTCAGTCTGTGCCTGGGAGAGTGATGATCTGCCCTCTGGTGTACTTAAATTACATGGGTCCAAAGTGTGTCAGCTGTTCTGGACTTTAAAAGGTGCAATTGGTTTCCATTCCAGTGCCTAGGAATGCCCACTGACATGGTTTGACTTCACTTATTTCTGTGGAGGTAGTTCTTACATCTCTCCCTTCCTCATTGGCACTGATCAGCTCAACAGCCTTCTTTCAGAGGCTCCAAAATCAGGTGAATACTTATTATGTCCCCAAGCAAAGTATTTGCATTCAAATAAAAGTATAATTAGTGCTAGCAGCTTTAGCAGGTGTTCTAGAATGAGGCTGGTAGGAGAGAACGAAGCCATCAAGATAAAAACCTGGGATCCTTGGGATGTCTGCCCAGGAAGGAGTGAAACAAGGCAAGATGACAGGTAGCAGCAGATGCTGACGGAGAGGGCTGCTGGCTGCTGCTGAACAGTTTCACTGGGAATAAAGTCAAGAATTTCTAAGCAAGCATAAGATCTGAGTCTATTTGCAGAGGGGGAGAAGGAGGAGTCTGGAGGCACTAATGGCCTGGATTTTGTGGGGTTTTTAGTTTTTTTTTCTTTAGGTTTTTTTTTTTTTTTTTTTTTTTTGTAGGGAGGAAACAAATTCAGCACAAATATGCTCTGGATCAAAGTTCAATTTTCCCTAAACTATTCTTACTGGGGATGCAATTGCAAGCAGTTCCCTACTGGAAGAAGAAAACAGTTGACTTTTGATTCCTATGAAAATGTAAAAGAAGCTGATTCTTTTTAACTGAGACCCCCCTGGAAGGACAGGGTAGAAAGTCTTTGAGAGGCTCTGACTTCCCAGCTGGTCAGTACAACAATGAGACTCATCCAGTTTCTCAGTGTGGTAGAGGACAATCTTTCTGATCAAAGTGTGGAATTGAGTTGTGCTTAGCCAGCTTCTGGGGCGATTTGTTTACACCTGTTTAGTCAATGAGCTATAGTAGTAAATCTATAGAATAATGGAAAATACCTACATGTCCTTTGCAAGAAGAATACAGGAGATCAAGACTAATTTTTTCTAAAGCTGGTTTTGCCATCTCTGTGTAGAATAAATATATTCTCCTGTTACATCACAATATTGAATTCAAGGAAGCACTTTTTCTGATGGGATATACCTGTCATCTGAGACTTCTGTTTCACCTATTGATTTTGTTATCCACTCCTTCACCCACACACAGTGGGGCAGCATTTTTAAGAATTAACAGCAGCAACTTTGTTTTCTCAGTTATGTCTAGTTTAACTAATATCTAATCTTCTTAGCTCTTATACCCTCACAAACAGGGGTTTGTTTGGCTAAAAACTTTTAATTAGCCCAATCACATGGAGCAGGTATTTAACAACCCCAAGGGAAGCCCATTTCAGACATCAGAAGTGTCTCACCACCAGATTGGGAGAGCTAATTCTAGGAGCCTTTTGCTGCAGGCTGCAGAACTTGAATAACAGGGTTGGTGAGTGGCTGGCACCCAGTTTTTCTACATAAGTGGGCAGCATTCTTTAATGGCAATTTGCTGGCTCCAAACAGCATTTCATGATCCTCCACTAACCCCCCATCTCTGCTCTCCCCCCAAAGCAGCCCCTCAGTTTGTGCTTGCACAAGTCAAGCCAACTCTGAAGAAAGGCAGAGATCTTCTCATGGGATGGTTAAGACCTGTGAAGACCTGGCAGGTTACTGGAACAAATAAACATATAAACAGACTGACTTAGCATAGAACCTGCTGAACTTTTGATCCTAGTAATTTGAATCCAGGAGAAACATGGCATGAGCAGTACACAAGCCCTAACCCAGGAAGCACAGGGTCACTGCTGCAGGGCAGGCAAGGCTGGGGGGAGAATGCTGATGCCAACAGGACCTGGGCTCCTGTGGCGCGTGAAATCAGTGACAAAAGGAGTGGCTATCACAAAGCAGAATTGATACCTGTGAAAAAGCAGGAATCAATGCTTGCATAATATGCTAAATGTGCAATTACTAACTTGAGACTAGCTCTGCCACAGAACCAGGGCCCTGGCTGTGCAAAGCCCACCCATGAGCCCCCCCATAAACTATTCTCAGGTCCAAGCTGTTTCTCCAGCAGTCTCTCTCAGAGGGGTCTGGGGGCTGTGTGAAGTATTTAAGAGTGCTCCTCCAGCAGGTCCCTGGGGAAACCAGAGCAATACTGTGATCATTGAGAATGGAGGGAAAGGCCATGAGTGGTGACTCACGGGGGTATCACTTCACTGCACTTTTAAAGCAGTATTGTCTTCCTCTGCTGTGTCTGCTGCCACTGTGGTGTTTTGGAAACATCTGTGCCAGTAGAAGTGATGCTGATCAAGTCACCCCCATTGAGTGTGCTGCCATGGAGTTATTTCCGGTCTATATGGTCATCTTAAATTTGCTTTGGAAAATCGCTAAACATAGTAAACATAAGTAAGTAAATAAGTGAGAAAAAATATCAGCATCTTCTATTTAAAGTTGCTATATCCACCACTTTCAGCCCTGAGTTTGCAATATCATGAGAGCTTTCCTAGGCACTAGCTTTAATTGACTGTCAATTAACCCGAGGTATTTGATACATTTGTCCCACCATTCTGCACATATTCGTTCCCAGCTCCAGCTGCTCTTCTTCAGGATGCCATTTGCTTCCTCTCAGAGCTGGGGAGCCCTGCCTGCCCTCCCCTGCCTCAGCAGAGGGGAAGATGTCTGCAAGGTCTGCATAGTGAGCAGGGCAGGATATGCTTTTGGGATGCTTCACAGACCTGTGAGGAATATGACTGGCCAAGATGATTTTTACAGATATAGTTTTGATGAGCTGCCCTTGCTGTAAATAATTAAAAATGCCCTCCTGCCCCAGTATGGGAGATAAACCACGTAGCCATATGGTGCATATGTAAACATGGAGTAACTGGTTTAAACATATTTTCTTGTGTTCTAGCTAGACATAAAATCAATTTATAAAGCAAACTATTCTGATGAATGGATGTAAAATCAATTGAAGGTATGTTGCCTAAACAAGATCTGCTTGATCAGGCAGGATTTCCATTCCAGCCCACTTATTGAGAGAAGTTAAAATAGCAAAAACATAGAGCATTAGAAATCATTCCTTAGGAAGCCAGCTTTTAAAGAAGTCTGCTGACTGAGCTCATGAATTTTTTACTTTCAGAAGGCAACTAAAAATCTTACTCAGTAGCATCACATGCAAATATTTGCAGGAAGCAATAAATATATGAGTGCTTACAGTGCTGATGACCATTAAAAGTTCTGGTTTCTGGCTTACTTACAACTAACTGAAAGCAAACCATAAGGCAAATTAAAATGTGGCAGAATGATGTGATGGAAGGGAAACATGATGTCAGGCAATACAATAAAAAGCTACTGAGTGCACCTAAGTAGTGAGGGGATCTTACCTATAATATCCAAAACTTAATACACCAGGTAAGGCAAAATCTTTGGTACTTTGCAAAGTACCATGAAGAGAGCAATTCAACACTCACACTCTGACAATGAAATATTTGAGACCAGTGGCCCACACCAAGCTTTGTGTGGTTGTTGTGCTCAGTGTGCTCAATGTCCAGCAAGTGGGTGAGGGCTGAAGTTTTGCCACAAGGATGTGCTGAGACCCTGGGCAATAAGAACATTTTAGTAAATTCCCTAATCCCCTGGAAAAAAGCAACCAAACACATGTGATAGTCAGCCTCTGGCTGAGTAGGCTCAAGCTCAGGCAGAGATCACCATGGGGTTTTCTTTGATTCAGGTCTATAAAATCCAGGGTGGTGTGAAATTGTGGTTTGGGGTGAGCTATTCACATTCTCTCCCAATGCAAGAGGTGGTGACTGTTAGACAAAGATCTAGGAGCCATTTTCAGAATAAAAGGAGATATTTCTTCATGCAGCAAGTACTGTATTTGTGAAACTCTTTACTGAAGGTTATGACAGATACAGCAATTTTTTTAGACACTCAAGAGAAGACTGGACAAGTATTTGGAAGAGAGGTCCACCACTGGGCAATCTAGATCAGGCTGGAGGAGACCCCTGAGCTGAAAATGGTTGGAGACTGGGAGACAACTTGCAGAAAAGACCAATTATGTTCATCCCATTGTTGCTATTCTTCAGGGGTCAGGTTTTGTCACTGCTGCAGACAGGTTACTGGGCTACATGAGCCCCAAAAATCTGAAATAATAACACTGTTCTTATATTTTTATTTGAATTGTGAGCCAATTGTATATCAGTTTTCTGATGTGTAGATTAATTTAAGGCACTCTGACTTCCCATCTATGCCTGAGCTGGAGGGAGAGCACTGCAGGGAGCCGTGGTGCCACAGTACCTCTGGGAAGCAGATCATTCTGTCCCCTACACCATGGCCATAGGTACCAGATGCATGGGGAGACACTGCAGTAGGGCTGGGTGGCAAGGGCAGCATTGCATGATAGTGTATTTTGTCTGGGGTCCAGTAAATTGCAGGCTATGCTTTGTGAAGCCACGTGCTATAGTGCTCCCATTTATTTACACTAGGATGGTTTTTCAACCCTGTTAAACTAGCCTGACAAGATTGCCCTAGCCAAGAGCACCTTCTCTGTCCCTTCTCTTCCACTTTGTCCCTCTTTTTGTGCATAGGAAGACTCAGAACTGAGATCTGTGCTTTCTTTTATGTAACTAAAATAATTTTTAAAAGTTTGTGGGTTAACAAATGACCCCAAGTTCTTCCTTTGTCCTCCAAATAAGTAAAACATGGGTCACAGCAATACAGCAAAACTTAGATTGCCGTTGTACTTGAGAATATATAGCAAGAAACATTATACTCAGTAGTTTAAATTAACTTGCTTATCTTCAGACTACCAGAAAAAAAATGTTATTTATCCCCTTCTCTTACAGAACAGGAAAGATAAGCACTTAGTGAAAAGCATCAGTGCAACTCCATTGCCTTAAAGTCTGAAGCTGTGAGGAGGGGAAGCTCTGAGAAGCTGCTTCTGGCCCACTGTGTTTTGTGGGTTTGTCGTCTGAGTGACAATGTGGCAAAGTATATGCAATATGTGTTATGAAGGAAAAACCACTCTGATACTCCTATGGCTTAGTAATGGTAAAAATTAATTAAATAAGCATTCTAAAATCTTGAAAATATAATAAATATTTTTATTTACAAATACTTTTTCAAAAAGGGATACTGCAGGTTTTGTGCACACATATATACACAAAATCATGAGAATTGTGTCAAATGTGTGCAGAGATGCATGTAGTCATAAGATGTGACTCCCTGTGGCTGCAGGGAGCTAAGGCATGTTTTCACACGGGCATTTTTTGAGACGTGTACATAGCTGTACTGCCTGGAATACAGGCTTTTATAAAGTTTTATAAATGGTGTATGCATTATTTACGTTTTTTATATAAGCATTAATTGCTATAGAGCTTCTAGGTTTTGTTTCAGAGGGAATAAAGCCACTTTTTCCTGATATTAGTCACATTGCTTGAAGCTCTGCTGTGAAGCCCTCTGAAACAGGACCTCTGTCTTGACTCTAGTGGAACTGTGCTAATTGGTTTAAATGAAGAATGCAGACTCATTAGTTAAAAGAAGTTGATCTGATGTCCCAGGGATGTCAGTGGGTTCTGACTGACACATTAATTTTCATGACTGAGCATGGTATTTTTCTTTAGGTTAGAAATGCAGACATTTAACTTGGATATTCCTTCAGTATCTCATTCACAAGGCAAAAAGGATCTTGGAGACACAGGTTTCTAAAAGAATGTCACCAAAATATGATAGGGCTGAAACCTCTTTTTGACTGACTGCCATAGTCCCACCTTTTCCTTCTTCACTCAACTGGAATGAAATTAATAGAAAATTTATTTTCTAGCAACCAGTTTCCCAGGAATGTATTTTTAATGAGGCCATGAGAATTCCTTTCACCTTCTCTGGAACATCATTTATCTTCTTTCCTTCCTTGCATATACTACTTTACATAGGTCTATAGGTGGCAAGGGAGGGATTTTAGCTGAGCTAAGAAAATACACACTTTGCCTTCATTTCCAATTATCATATAGAAGGAACAAGGATGGAGTGAACTTTGTTTTAACAGTAGCAATTCCATGGTACAACCCTGGGCTTATAAATCCATCTTTCCTTTGCTTTTCCCCTCAGAGATACAGCATCACAGGTGAGAGATCTGCACAGCAAAGGAGCTACACACTACCATTTTATTTACTGTTCCTTAACACATCAAGCAATCAGCGAGATGCTAACACCCAAAACATTGACTAACACACCGATGAGAATGAAGTTTCAACAAGGCTTACTCCATTTTTGTACAAAGGATCACTAAAGGCTCTGCCAGACAGACTGATTCACAGTCTGGAATTTCAGGCTCATACACAGTGTGATCCCACAGGCTTATATTCATCGATGTCTTGTTCATGTTTTTAGTGGCTTTAGCATTGCAAGAAAATAAAGAATTTCACTGATGATTTACTTAACCACAAGCAAATGAAAGTATATGCAACCTATCAATAAATGACATCAGTGAGAAACGAGAAATGGGCTCAGCAACTTGGATTCAATCAATAACTGAACCATGGCATCCCCTGAAACAACATCTAAGCGTCAAATGTACCCATGAAGAATAGCAGCAAATCCAAAATGTGTATTTTTTCCTCCCTCTGTGCTTCTATTTGTTTATTTAGATTGTCTGGGTTGCCCTCACTTGTTTGTGCCAAGGAGTGAGGGTGTTCTAGCATGCACTGCCATCACTCCTGCGAGCGGCCTCTGGTGAAGAAACAGCTTCACCTTTGTCCTGGGTGTGCTGGGCTTACACCTCAGCCCGGGCGGGTGGCAGGCACTCCCAGCCCTGGCTGCTCTCCCAGCTCCCCGTGGCCGTGCTGGGAGGGAATGCTGGGCTGGGGGAGGATCCCAGGATCTGCCTGGTGGCAGCTCACAGGTCCAGCTCTGGAAGGTGCCCCAGCCTGGGAGTGAGCTTGAGAGAGGGGTGAGGCTGCCAGAGCTCAGCTGAGAGGGCGCACTCACGCCAGCTATGTGCCATATCTCTGCAAAGGTGCTGCAATGGCAATTCTTACTTGGCCCAAATGGGCCCAGTGTCTAGCAGGAGATAATCTGTTTCTTCAAATAAAACAAGTATAAGTGGCAAACAGGAAATTTTTAGCAGTCTTGGCTGGCCCCAGAAAAAACACAGCAGAGTCATTGCTCTTTTTTGTGCTGGACCTCTTCTTGGTCTCTGCAGTTCTTTGCTTTTGAGAAGTCTGATGTCCCCACTGCCACCCCAAGCAATGGGTGAAGGTGTGGAAACACTTTCCATGATCTGGAGCCATTTTCAATTTTAATAGTTAAATATATGACAGCATTCTGACATTTCTTGTGATGAATGGTGCTTGCTGCTGGTACGTTGTGTCTGGAGACAGCATGTCCTTAACTAAGAACAAAAATCTTTAGAAGTGGCCAAGACACTCAGTTTCCCATCCCTACATTTTTAACCAGTATCTGACTAATGTGTGAGATCAGATAAATGGCTCTGCTATCACTCAAAATTGTCACAGTAAACTTAATGAAACCAAGTATTATTTTTTAATTTCTGACTTTAATCATTCCAGTGTTCTCCTTCAGAGCTGACTGTATGTCAAAGGAGGTGAAAGCACCATGTGAAGAACAAGTGAGCTGGGATTCCTTCAAGGGAAAGGCTAAGGAAATGTACACTGTTATGAGGATTTGAAAGCCCACAAGAACATAGGTGTAACATGAAATACCAACTATCACTGTAGAATACTTCAGGATTATTTCAAACTACCAATCACATTTCAGTCTAGATGCAGGTGATAAACTGTAAAACAAAAAAAAAAGTAAGTAATCAATCATGAAGAAACCCTGATAACAGGTTTGTAGCACTGTTCTCACATTTGGGGACAGGAGACTAACAGTTTGGGTTCAGCATTTGGTATTTTGATGGTGATAAATTGAGTGACTTAGACTCTGTCTAGCAATCTTTACTAAGGCATCTTCTAAGACCTTTCTCATAATCTGGTGATGCTTGGAGTCTTGGTAATCATTAATTAAAATATGATTCATCATCTCCCTTCACAGTGGTCTATGACATCCATTTAGGACTCTTTGTATGCTATTTCTGAATGGCTGTTTTCATCCATCTATTCTGTTGTTTAAAAAACAGGAAAAACATGTAGTTTTCCATGACTGATGAAAAATGATCCATCTAGAGGTCCACAACATAGGCAAAATTTCAGTGCTCTTCAAAGTCCTTATGGAACAAATGGAGTTGTGTTGAATGAAATGAAGTACTTTCAGGTGTTTAATTCCTCACTGCTTAGGGGACTGTTTTGAAGACAAAAACCCAAAGAGTGCACTCTCAGCACATTTGCAGATGGTGCCAAGCTGGGATGCAATGCCATCCCTGGGGACCAAGAAGTGGATCCAGAGAAACCTCACGAGGCACAAGGCTGAGGGCAAGTGCTGCACCTGGGTAAAGGAAGCCCCTGGCATCAAAGCAGGCTGGGGGATGAAGGAATTGAGAATGGCTCGGTGGAGAAGGACTTGGGGGTGCTGGTGGATGAGAGGCTGCACATGAGCTGGCAGTGTCCTCTCAAAGACCAGTAAGCCAACCACAGGCTGGGCTGTATCAGGAGAAATGTGGCCAACAGGCCAAGGGAGGTGATTCTCCCTCTCCACTCCTGTGAAACCACACCTGGAGTGCTGCATTCAGTTCTGGAGGGCTCAGCACAGGAAGGACATGGACCTGCTGGAGCAAAAACCAGAGGAAGGCTGTGAAGATGATCAGAGGGTTGGATCACCTCTCCTATGAGGAAAATCTGAGAGTTCAGGTTGTTCAGCCAGGAGAAAAAAAAGCTCTGGGGAAGTCTTATAGCACCTTCCAGTACATAAAGGCAGAAAGATGGGGGCAAATTTTCGCAGGGCCTGTTGCAATAGGACAAGGGTAATGCTTTTAAAGTAAAAGAGGGTAAATAGATATATCTATATCTATCTATCTATCTATCTACTATATCTAGATTTGTAGATAAAATATGCAGACTAGATATAAGGAAAAAAAAATTATGATGATGGTGGTAAAATGCTGGAACATGTTACCCAGAGAGATGTGAGATCCCTTCAAGTGTTCAAGTTCAGATTGGTAAAGGATTTGACTAATCTGATCCACTTTCACTGTTACTAGAAGGTTTAAAAAATAGAAACACCATAAAATTTCTCTGGGGAGCTGGTAGAATGGCTAAATGCTGCCATTTTCTGGTACAGAACATTGTGTTACTCAGCTGTCTAGTTTTCATACAGTAGATGGGAACTCCACAAGCATAAACTATTACTGGCTGTGTGTGCATAGGACTAAATGATATCTAGTTTTAGTCCTTACACAGAAAAAAACTAAGTTTAACAACATATTTTATTTGCACATGTGATGTAGCTACTGTAGAGAGGGCATTGCTGGTTTTCCTAGGAGCCTTATATATTAATATTTTTAATTAGTATGAAAATCTGCTTGAGGGTATTTCCATCATAAACAGGAAAAAGGTTCATTTGACATTTTTCTTCCTCACCTGTTCCCCCTGTGGTTCCCACTCCTCCCTTCACCCTGACCCAGCCCTCCCCAGCCCTCCCTGCTGCCCTGCAGGGGCCATGGTGCCTGCCCATTCCTGACACTGCTCCGCCAATTGCCAGCAAGGGCTAACAAGCTCAGTCCCTGCAGGCTGCACCCAGCACTGCCTCTCCTTCCTCCCTCTGCTCAACCACCTGCTGACACACTGCTCCCCATTGTTTGCCTCCCAAAATTTTGCACCTCAGGCTCTCTCCTGCTGCCCCAAAGATCTCTCATTTCTCAGCACAGTGACTGTCATTCAATGTCCCATATCCCTGTTAGCTTTCTCTCTTCTCAGCCTCACAGCTTTGCTTGACTTCTTGAAAGTGAAGCAAGACTTCACCCTGGTCACAAAAATGCTCCCTAACTGATCAGATCCCCATAGGCAGTTTATTTTCTGATCTTCAAACCTCTGAGCTCTCATCACTTTGGTTTTCCCACCAGTCCCTCTTGAACAGTTTTCATCCCTCCAGCTTCACCACACGAGGAATTTTGTCCCTTTTTTAATGTGGTTGGGCTTCGTTGCGCTGTCCCTCTGACCTTTTCCCATTTCTCTCTCTAGATGGACTCCATTTCTTCAACTTTTGAGCAGCTTCCAGCACCCAGTGCAATGGTGCCAGATGCATGGCTTGGAAGCACACTACCCACCAATTCTCCCTTCACCCAGGGACTAGATGTCCTTTTGGTTATGTTCTTCCAGTACACTGTTATCTTACCTGACTCACAGGCACTCCTTCAGAGCCATCATCTGCACATCCTGTATTTGCTACTTCCTCTTTCCAATTCAACCCTCATTTTCTCCCTTCTCACAAGCATTACTATGTCTCATCAGCTGTCCCTCCAAAACAACTTCACTTCAGCAGCCGGGTTGCCCCATCCTATTTTTTTTCCCTTCAGAAACTGTGGATTTCCTTTTATCTCTTCTACTGACAAGATGCTTTTGAGCTCTATCCCACCTTCCTCTGCATCTATCACTCACCTTGTAAGCAGTTCCCAATATCCTGCTCCTCCTGAACCATATGTCTGTTAATCTCCAGATTTTTTCTTAACTTCCTTTCAGACAATCATCAAGTCACTCACTCTATCCCTTGGCATCCTCAACTAACTTGTGCTTTTGTGGTAACCCATCTACCTCCACCTCTGTCTTAGCCATTCTGCTATTTCTAGGCAGGAGCTCTTTATTGAGTTCTACCAAAAGAGAGAAGTGAGAGTCAGCCAGACACCTCTTACCAGCAGCTGATAGGAAAACCACAAAGCAAGAGGTCCACGTGTGGGTCCAACCTTCAGATCTTCATCCTATTCCTCTACAAATGTTTTTCCTTGTGCTTTGAATTTGGTGATGAGGTGGATGTCCTGTAAAAGGCATCTGTGTACTGAAGCTTTGGGATGTTTTGGGCTGCATGGAGATAATTAAGTAAATAATAGCTTCCAAATACGTAAGTACAGTCCTCAGGAACTGGCCTCACAGAGATCCACATCAGTATCTCCTGTGAGATTTTGAGTAAAGCAAATAAGAATAAAAATATTTAATTCATCATCTTGGCAGTATATTCTGGAAAGGCTGATTCAGACCCATTCTTTTCCATTCAGCTATAAAAATCTCTGTATGTACTACCTTCTTAAGTGTTATTTTAAATTAGAAACATTATTTGTCTCCTGGGGTTCATTCAAAGCAACTAGCTGCACTTGTGGAGTCTAATGAAGGTTCTTTATGTCATCAAATGTTAGGAACTGAATTTGAGAGCAAATATTTGCCCAAATATAACATAAGGTGCTAAGGACAGAGTAAGAAGAATGCTCATTGCTGAAATGGCTACAGGCTAGTTTCAGTTCCAATGTTAATGCCCAAGAAAGTAGAATTAAAGTATTGTTAGCAACACATGTATTCTCTTTTATTAGAATAACTTTTTAGAGCTCCACATGTCCAGTCAGCTCTTGCAAAGCATTTAAAAACCTAATGTATCTCGACATAAGGCTGGATAATGGATAATCGATAATAAATAAATTAATGTCATGGTCCCTACACACCAGTGCCCCACAGACACTGCTACCTGCAGGCAGTGCCATCCCAGTGCTGCCAGGGCAGGTGTGCCTGCCAGGCAGTTGTGGTGGCACAGTGCTCCTGAAGGCATCTCCTCCCAGACCTGTCCATCTGTCCCTCTGCACCTGGTCTCCACAACTGGATACAAGGGCCCAGGGATAAGATGGGGACATTGTTAAAGCCTCCAGGCCACAAATACCCCTCCCAGCTGTCCAGTGAGGATCCTGACTGAATCAGCACCACCAAAGCCTGAGCTTCTCCTTGTTTACATAAAATTGCCCCATCAGCAGATCCCAGAAGCAGCTTAGATGGGGGACTTTTGCATTAAAATCAAACCCATGGGGTATGTCCATCCCTGATTTTAAAGCACTGAGTTTCCCAGGTCCTTTCCTAAGAACGACTGTGGGTGGCACCACAAAATGCAGCAATACATGTAAAAGTGGTTTAACAGCTGTGTGTTCATAAGAAGGGAATGTTTTGAAATACTTGTCCACAGTGTGAAGTTGCCAAATCACAAGTGTAGTGTGGTCTTACAAAACAAGATAGAGTAAAAATAGGCAATACTCCCTGAAAGCTTTGGATGATAATGTTTCGTAATACTATTTTTGAAAAAAAAGCTACAAATAAGGGAGTGAACAAGAAAGGTGGGATATGTTGGTTTGTTTCTTGAAAAAAGGCCTCTTTTTGTAGGATGTTTTCTAGCCTGATATATAATTTTGTATCAGTGTTGCCCATTCTTTGGTAGCAGCTCTACAGAAACTGCTTGCAAATGTTCTTCCCCATCAACATTTGGTCTCTCTGTGAATCATGAGCAACTTTTCTTACGTATCTTGTGTATTTTGCAAGGTTTGCTCCCTCTAAGGAAATAGTGATGACTTCAACTCCTATCCAGTGAAACCACAAGCCAAACAGCTCTGGGATCAGCTAGCAGCAATGTTTCAGTTTCCTTACCATCTCTTTTGTCATCCAGAGGAGTATTTTGTCAAGTGCTGAGGACTCATTCTCTGATAGATGAATATCTACAGGGCATTTTGATCTGAAAGCTCAGCACAAGATACTAGATTATGGACCAAAAGGATGAGTAGGTATGGTAGGACTGTAGATCTTGCACTGCTGGCATGTCCAGATAGGATTTCCAGGAGCCCAGACACCAAATCAAACCCACAGCTGGAGAGGTGTCCTCATGTGTGCAGCATTCAGGCCGCTGTTGAAATAGTGCTCTCAATTCATACTTCAGGTCTCTGCTGTTTTACTGTGATAAAGATCTTCCACAGCTCACAGCCATTATTTCCCCCTCCCACCTGCTTTTTAGCAGCAGCAGGTAGTTGCTAATCCTTCTGCTCCAGAGGGTGGGATGTAGCTCCTCTAGGAGAGATCAGTGCTGTGTTTCCTGGGGAGGTGGTTTCGACACGTTGCTTAGGGATGGGCCTAAACATATTCCTAATAGCCCCATGTGCTCAGATGCAGGCTCTTTACTGGCAATGGAAAATTTTCAAAGCCTCTGCAGCAGCCCCTCTGGATCTGCCTGTACTCTTTTCCAAAGCAAGTGTGGCCCTGCAGGATGAAATACAAATGCATCTGTTGAAAGAGAACTGGAACAAAATTAAGCCCTATTTAAGATTCACAGAAATTCCCCTCTGTTACCTGATACGCATGTTTTAGTTTTGTTTTTTGGTCTCTGTGTTGTTAAGGTTGTTAACAATTTGTAAGTAAATTGGTGTTTCATTGAAAGAGCTTTGTGAATTTTAGGTGCTTTCTCAGTTTTAATGTCCCTGTGTATTAGTTGCTCCCAAGCCAGTAGAAGTCATACGATGTCTGTATCAAATTAATGTTTGACTTCACGGTCTGTATGCTGTCCAACCCGGCACCTCCTCCATCCACAGTGAGTAAATATGCAAGTGTTACATTGCCCTTGAAACCTGTGCTCTGTGACAAAGGTTGCAGGCTGAAAGGAGACTGAAATGCCAAGTTTCCATGGGCCCCAGTCCCTTCTGTGAGGTGTGTGTTAATCAGAAGCCCACCCCAGAGACCTGCCCAAGCCTGGTGGGGCACACCTGGGACCTGGTGACACCAGGGCAGACTCGGCCTCCTCAGAAGCATCCTCCTCTCTCTGAGCCCTGTGGAAACCTTATCTCTGAGAGCGAAAATGTGTGAATAACAGACTGAGTTTTCTCAAGGTGATGGCTATACAGGGAAGGCTCTTTTTTTGTTTCTTGTGCAACAATGAAAAAAAGGTTCAGTTTCTGTTGCTTTATATCAGCTGATCTGCAAGGGCAAATTCAGAGGGAGGACCCATCACATTTGCCACTGCTCTCTTTGCCATGGGGGACATGATACAACTTTAGGTGTGCTGTAGTAGAGCCATCATTTTTCTGTGGTAGCTATACCTGGCAGCTACAACTGATAACTGAGTTTCTTCAAAGTCCTCTGCCCTCAGAGTGTAAATACAACACACTATTTGACTTTCTTAGGCTTGTACCAGGCTAACATGATTTGTAGAAATGTTAGCACTGTGGAAAATTGAGTATTTGTACAACCTTCCCATAACAAGCAGTAACCTTGTCTATGCTGCCAGGCAAACTAAATTTGAGCTGGCTCCATAACCCAGGTACCAGTGTGCTGCTCTTCTACTCCCAAATCTCACCACTGCAGCCTCAGTTTTCAACTTGCCAAAGTCCAGACCATGACATGGAATACAGCAGTGACAAAAACTTTATCTAATGGAGATCTGTGGCCAGGTCTCCTCCAGTCTTCTGTGAAATGCTACTGCAACCAGAAAATGTTAAACTGCCAAAAGTAAATCTTTTCACAGAAACATGGTCTTTTCCAACTAGGTTTTGTTGGGAAAATCTGAGAGATCTTGAGTGGGCTCCTTATCCAAACTGAAGAGAGCAACAGCTTGGCTGGACCTTCTCCCTTGCCTTTCTAGTGCACCTCTCTGTGAGCAGCATTGGTTACCAGGAGGAGCAAGACTGCCATGAGAAGTTTCTGCTCCCTAAATCTGGTTAGGCAGGGTCTTAAGCCTAGATAAGCTCTTTCAGATAAATCCCCTGCTTCTGCCTGGGGGTCTCGGAGCTGATAGCCACAGCTGAGACTCCAAGGAGTGGAGGATTAGCAGGGTGTTCTTACTCCTACTGTGGTATCAGCAAGGCACATAGAGGTTATCAGAATGTGGCTTACGAGCCTGAGAAGCTGGCAGAGGAAGATGGGTCTCTCCCTCCCCTGCACAATTATTGCACTTTTCCTCACAGTCTGGGAGCAGATGCTGTAAAGCAGCTGGGAGGGATTTTCATGCAGAGGGTATAAAAATTGGTGTTGGGAATTCATGAGGTTCATGCAAAAGGTATTGATCAGTCTTGCAGATTGCCCTACAGCAGCAGGATTGTGTGTAGCAGCTGTAGGGAAGTCCACATGCCTTTTCTAATCATGCCAGCATCCTGCCCATTCCCAGTATAGAACCATCCTAGTAGGCAGTCACAGGCTGCTGCCATGGTGGCATAGTACCAAATGCATGAGACATTCCCCTTCTGCCTCTCCTTTTCCAGGTTAAAGGGGATGGGAGGTGAATGCAGGAGCGAGCAACACACCTGAAAACACACAGAGCAAATGGACCCTGGAGAGCTGAGCAGACTTTTGTGTGCTGGGTACACTGGGCATCTGGAATAGGCTGTAGCCACGGGGCCTGTGTTACTGCAGCAAGTGGCCATGCCTCAGCCCCTGCAGGTGTGCCCTGGGCTCTGGGCACTCCTGGCTCAGGGAAGGCTCTCCTGGTTCCAGTGACACATCTGCTGCAGTCAAGCCACAGCCCACTGCTGAGGCAACGGTGTCACATGTGTGTGCAAGCTGTTGAGCTGGATGGAGCTGTGCTGCTGGCCACCTGTGATACACACACAGCAGTGAACCCAGCAGGCAGAGTGCCTCTCCAACCTGACTGGACCCAGATGATGTCCCTCAGCCCAGCAGCACCGGGTATGGACATCCCCAACCCTTCGCAAGGCTGTTCAAGATCCAGATCAACAGCAGCCCCATTATATGGACCCCATTACAGTGATCATTGTTGCACCATGTGGCAGGTCTCAGCAGCTAATCTGACTAGCTGGAGCAGCTGTGGTGTAGATTTTCTCCTCAAATATGTACATTAAAATACATACTGTTTAGGCTGGAGATCCAAATGAGATGAAATTAATTGCTCTTCCCCAGGATTGAAAACCAGGATTGAAATCCCGTGACAGACAAGGCAACATCACAAAACCAGAACTATACAACGTAGCCTAAATTTTCCCATTGTTCCTCCATGAGCGAACATCTGTGTACCAGGTCCAGAAAATGTCTCCCATGCTGGGAGCAGCCACTCCATGTTGAGTCCCAGCCTCTGGGTGCTTCCCAAGTTCAGCAGCTGCCCTTTCCTCCTCAGGGAGCAGCAGTGTCACCTTATCAGCACTGTGCTCTGTTGCCAGCCCATTTCTTCTGCCCTCTGCTTGCAATTGTTAACTTCCTGAGAACAGGAAACTTCTGTTTAGCACAGGTGGAGCTTTAACTCTGAGGCACTCCTGAAAAGCCAAGGCACGGGAGTAGAGCGAGGTGTTGCAGATTGCTTTGGCCATTTCTTCCCCCTGTCTTTGTGTTTAAGCTCCCTTTACATTATTTTGTCAAGCAGTTTTAGTCTTTTTGTTATCATTTTGGAGTTTTAGCTGTCATTTGTCTGAGTGCTGTCTTATGCAAAAGATTTACTCGGAAATTTATGTACTCCCACAAATTAAGCATTCACTCAGCCCTCAGCAAGGCACGCCTAGGCTTGCCTGCAACCTCAGAACAATACAGAGAAAGGTTATCATGACTTACCTGCCACAAATTATCTATTAATAGCACCATTTATGTACCTTTTTTTTTTTTACCCTCCACGACACGCTTTCCCTAGATCACCCTCTTAGCAAGTTTTCGTTTTCTGGAGTGCTTTGTTTTCCCTGCGGAGAGCAGGGCAGGTAGAAGAGGAGCGACCTTTCCAGCCCGGCTCTGCCCCGTGGCCCCGGCGCTGCCTTGTGGCCCAGATGTTTGCCAGGAGGGTGGGACACACACGGGCTGCTCCCAGCCTGGTAAAACATTGACCAGGCGGGCGAGGCCCCGGGAGCGCAGCGCTGCCCGGGCAGGCAGCGAGAGCCCACGGCAGCCGTGCCCGCGGGAGCTCCGCAGCTTCTCCACAGGTACCTTTCCACTTTCATTTTCCCAGCCTTGAAAGGCAGCAGGGCAGTGGTGCTGGGTTATGGGGTTTGCCAAAGCTTGGAAGGAGTAAGAGGAGTTAGCCTCGCTATTTTGCGGTTTGCTTTTTTCAGCTGTAGTTGGCTGAACGGGGTCGCCTAGATAATGGGTTGATTAACTCACGCTTGATTAGTTTGGATTTTGTTGTGTCTTCAAATAAACAAAATCAGTGCATAATTGCATTTGAAAATGTCATTGCCTTCTAATAAAACCCAAACCTGACTTCTGCTCATCTTCTAACTGAAGAGTAGGAATAATAGTCAGAGATTTTAATGAAAATGTGTAATCCAATTATTGCAACGGGGATGTGGGCAGTGACTCATGCTGAAAAACACTTGCTGATTTTTGACTGAGCTTTGCAGAAATAGTCAAAGTGACTAATTTTTTAAAGATTATTTCCATGTTTGGAGCATGGAACGTGGACACTAGGCACAGAAAAAATGCCAGGATTTAAGTTCCTAGTATGCATATGCCACTCAGACAGGTTTAGATGAATGGATTCGAATAATTGTTTTAATTTTGCTCAGTGACTCAAAGTTTCTGCCAGGCAGTGGAAACTGACTCATTCATGCAGGAGCCATCCTCCATGGGTGCTTTGCTGATCTGGATGTACTTTTATAAAAGTACATATCGTGACTCCTCAGAAATTACTTTTTACACCCCAGGCAACTGTCAAATAATCCTGAAGACAGCTCAATGTGAAGTGAATGATGTGTTGACTGTATTCATGATTTATCATCAGTATGTTTTGTGTGCTAAACAAAATACAAGAGATTTAAAACAAAAATAACCTGTTGCTTCCAGTTTATCCATGTCTGGCCCTGGCTGTGCTTGCTTCATGTTTAGATCCTTCCTGATGTGACAGAGATTTTCTTGATGTGTTTGCTACCTGCGCTTGCACACTACATGATATTTATGCTCAGTACATGCTCTGTGGTGCAAAGTTGTAGTAGAGTGTGGTAATACATTTACTTTATTAAAAGTAGTCTAAGTATGGCTCCAACTCTTAGCAGTACTAAAACTCCTAGAGAAAAGTGCAAGGAAAGGTTGCTGGAGAACAAAGCAACTGGATTCCCACAAAAGGCTGCTTTAAAGGACTGAAATATGATTCAATAAAATTTTAGTAAAGGCTGCATCATAGTTTCAGTCTGCTGGTGAATTTGTAGACATAAAGCATGACTTTGATTAAAACCTGTGATTTTCATCTGTTTCACAGTGTTGTGGGATTCTTGCCCTCTCCTCCCAGGAACAATGTTTGACAGTAAATTTGGACTGTTGTAAAAGTTTCTTTTGCAGTAACAAAAAAAAAAAAAAACCAAAAATAAAAAAACAAAAAAAAACAAAAAAAAAAAAAAAAAAAAAAACAAAAAAAAAAAACAAAACAAAAAAAAAGTGGTAAAATCGTATCTGACAGTTCACAGACAAAACCTGCTCAGTGTTTAGGTCCTGTTTGAGACAACTTTCCAGATAAGGGAGCCATGACAATCTGTAAATTGTGAACAATTTAAATTGTTTCGGTAAATAGTAACATATCAATGAAGCAAACCGGTTTCATCCCCTGTGCTTGATTTTCAGCTGAGCTGTTTACAAAGTTTCAGTTGGCTGAACCTGTGTACATAGACTGAAAGGAGCAGGGCTGCACAGGGATCACGAGGACAATCTGCTCTGCAAAACCTTTTTCTGGACATACAAGGCAAAACAGACTGAGGCTAGAGTTTAGACTGGGCTAGTTATACAGTTGCTGCTTAAAAACAACTCTCTCTTCAGCCTTGAAGGCAGTTCCTGTGACACAGGCATTAATGCTAAACCTATATGAAATAAAATGTTCTGGATCTCACAAAGTTCACATAATGCTGCTATTTTAAATTTCTAATTTATATTTGAACCAGAAATTACCATGTTAAATGGGCATATTAAGTGGAAATGATCTCTTCAGATACTTTGGGAATGATGCTCCCAATGTCAGGGCCAGATATTCGAATGGCAAAAAAAGAAAACCTGCCTAAGAAAAACCTTCATGCAGCCAGGATTGCAGCATGGGCATTGCAAAACTCTGCTGTCTCCTCCCCGGAAAGTGTCAGCATTTCCCAGCTTGCCCATGCTTGCCAGGGCCCCACAGGGTGAGCAGTGCCCCTCTGGAGGCTGGGATAGCCTCAGTCCCTGCTCTCTGTGGGTGAGTGACAGGGCTGGCACTGGGAGGGTGCCAAGAGGAGCATCCAGGCCCTGTTTCCAGAGACCTCCTGCACCGGAGGCTCGTTCTGGTGGCTTGCATTTCCTTACTGCACTTGTTTGTGTAGCAGCTATCACACCTCTGGTGAGATTCCCCCTTACAAAGATGTTGATAACAAATCCCCTGGGTCAGATGGGTTACTTGTGTCTTGCTGTGTTGGACCTCTTTGTCTAAGAGCCTACCCCAAATGACAACTTTGTAGTTACCTTTTTTCCCCCTGACAGCTGTGTGGCAGCTGATTATGGCCACTGCAGATGCTTGGGGCGGGAGAGCAAGTGCTCTGCAGCCTCTGGCAGAAGACTCATTCCTTCTATAAAAAAAAAGCTTTTGGCTTTTCTTTCTAAATATTGGACAATCTTTTCTATAGAAGTCTACTTGTACATGACCCACACGACCAGAAAAAGCTCTGTGTGTCACTCTGGGAGCAATTTAAAACACTGACATTTCAGTAGTTTATTTCCTTAAGGCAGAAGTGTAAATCTTACTTGGGGACACTTTCTTTTATAGGAGTAAGAGTTTTCTGGGGGAAGCTATTTATTTTTTCAGAGCCAATTGAAGAAGCATATTTTGAGACAATAAGCTGACTCTCCTCTTTCTGTTGCAGTGAATGAAATTATCAGGTAAAATGAAAACATTAAAAGACAGTGATTAGAGACAAGCAAACTTACCTTTGCACATTTCTAGCTGAGCATAAGTACTAGTGATGCATTAAAACCTCAGCTTTTCAATTTTGCTAAAATAACACAAAGTTAACCCATGAATTACAGCTGAATGTGAAATACAAATTCCATAAAATGAAGTAACTTTAATTATTTTAATTACAAAAATTATTTTGTGCTGCATGCATGTATATGTGGTTCCCAATGGTGCCAAAGAGGAATGAGTGCTTAGATCTTGATTTAGTTTTTCCTTCTTTGCAATGTGTGCTTTCAGTGATATTTCTTTATGCAATTTTTGCTTCCTGCAATAACTTTCAGACCTTTTATTTCCTCCGAAGTCAGGAGTTGCGCAGATCAGAGTGCAGTACAGAGTTGATGATCAAGCATATCTGTCCAGATGAATGGCAGTTCTGCCTTCCCCTCCCTGGTGCTGGGCCACAATGTTTCCCTTTAATTCCAGCATTAAACAGCTGTCAGTATCAAACACCATTTGCTTGCACATTGGAAGGCAGAAGTAGAAGCAATAACAAATAATTGTGCATAGATGTTTTTTAATGGCTGAACTAAAGCAAGGCTTACCTCTCATAGCACAGTATTCTGACTCCCTGCAACTCCCAGGCTGTAAGGGTGAAAAGTAAAAAGACACTGAGCAAAAGTGCCATAGTGCCATTGAACCTTTGTATTTTGAAAGAAGCAGCTTTGAGAGGTCATCAGATTGTATCTCTTGCATCTAATGAGTATTTGGATTAAAAATTTAATGCATTGTTCAAACCAAATCTTTTTTGGTTTTGCGTGAAGAGTCAGCCCCTACAAGCTTCTCATCCCTCTTGAAGAACTACAGAAAACAGTCATTATTCCAGTCTTTCCTACCTCCTGTGAAGACACTATCAGACAAAATGCTGCTGTACTTTAGCAGCACTGTAGTTTTTAATGGTCTCCAGAAAAATTGCACATCTTGCTCTTCTTTCCTCTGGGAAGTCTCTGTTACCTCAACTGGAAACAGCCCCCACAACAGCCCTGAAACAAACTGTTAGCTGGGATCATGATAAGCTTTACCGAACAGAATACTTTCACATGAAAAATTTGGGATGCTTTAAAAGGAACATTGTTCAGTAAATATTCTGTAATGCACAGAAACAGCTTTTGCTACCCTCATTTATGGCACTCTTGTTCATGCTTCTCCAAGTCACAGCCACTCTATCATGAAGCTCTTCCTTGAATGATTCCCAGAAATGATCAAACCACACCTGTAATCAGCTCTGTATGGGCAGACAATTTTATAAACCTGAAACTAAGGACTTAACAATAGAAAATGTGAGGATAGGCTTCTTCAGGATGAATTTTGCAAGATTATTTGCTCCACTGATGTTAATCAACTGGAATAATAAATAAAATCTTGATTCTGCAAACCCTCCTCTATCTGGTGGCAGGTTTATACCTGTTAACTTTATCCTGGGGACCTACATTGCAATTACATCCCACATACTGAAGGGACTGTTCTCATGAGTAAGTCTGAAAGGGCAATGCATGCCTGGGTCATTATATGGACATAACCTCAGGGATAGCTCTGAATGGATTGCCAGGGACAAACAGGCTGCAGTACCAAAAAATTCGTAGGATGTGCCTATGGACCCCATTCTATAAATTCCTATATTTTCATCTACTCAACATTTTTATTACAATTTCTTGTCAATCAGTATAGAAGTGCAAAGCTTAGCTCTGCATCAGCAGTCAGGTGGGAATCTCTCAGCAGAGGGGACACTGTTTGAAATTGAGTAATGCTGACATTATCATACTACAGTGCCTGCAAAACCAATATCGTAGGGGAGAGTGGGAGATGATCGAGTACATCTATCCAAATGAGCACCACTGATCCAGAGATCTCTGTGGAAAGGACTTGATATGGTGGTGGGCCTGGGAACCCTGCTGCCCTTGGTTGAGAGAAGGCTGAAAGGCAGGAAAAGGGCTCTGGACACCTGTCCTGTATCAGGACAACATTGAGAAAAATTCCATGGAAGGGAGCAACGTCACAGAAACAAGCAGGGAGATGGTGGGAGAAGGGAGTGGGGGAGCAGTAAGATGGGCTGATGACCAGCTGCCTGTTTCAGGAATGTATCACACCCCATAGCAGAAAGGTGTCATTTGGCTGGAGATCCAGGACTAGAGTGCTGAGGAGCAATATAAAGGGCCTAAACAAGCCTGTCTTCTTGACAACAGGCAACAGGCTCCTCCTTTTCACAATCCAGAGATGAGGGGAATGGCCAGTACATCCACTGCAAATCTATTTTGACAGGCTCAACAGGCTACAGTCCTCTTCCTCAAAGCCCTAATGGGGTTTCACCCTGAACAAAAGTCAGACTCTCTTGATCCATTTTGTGTTGTGCAGTTGCTCCAATGAGGCTGAAGAAAATTTCTTTCTCATCAGCCACAGTGAAAACCACCACTATGATTCTGTACTACCACCATAATAAGAGATAGTCCACATTAAAGCTAGAGTCATGCACAGCTGTTGAATATGGTACTGTTCTATATGCTAAGTTTTTCACTCTAAGAGTACTGCATTTTGTGCTGCAGAATATTTTGATGTAAATGGGAAGTTAGTGTTGATGTTGGAAACAAATGCTATGACTTTCACTAACTGGAATATGTACATGTCTGCAACTGAGCATTTTTCAAAGTGACTGCTTTCTGCACAGGTGTAAAGGACATGTTTCAATGAAGAATGTGTTTCTTTTTAGTTCATCTTAAAAGTGGGAAATGGAAAGGTGAGCAGCCCTCTGTAAATAGAAAGAGGATATATAGAGAGATTTCTTTTAAACTTTGTGATGACACATCTTCCTAACAGAAGAGGGAAGGCATGGAAATTAAATCCGGTTAAGGCATT
This sequence comes from Ammospiza caudacuta, assembly GCF_027887145.1. Lineage (NCBI taxonomy): Eukaryota > Metazoa > Chordata > Aves > Passeriformes > Passerellidae > Ammospiza > Ammospiza caudacuta. Next base: position 54,847,281 of record NC_080596.1, read on the forward strand.
TAAATTTATGTTCATTCAACACTGTAGGCTCAGCTCTGCTCTTCATTTGCATTTAAAGAAGGAAGTTTCAATAAAGGAATTGTTGAATTACTTGGGAGTGTCTTTAGGGCAGTGTGAAAAGACAGTGAAACTCTTCTGTTCATTAACCACAGTGGTAGGAAGTTTACTGACTTATGGCTACACCTTGGGAGATGCAGAGAGGATCCACCCCCAACAGCACATATGTAGTTTTAGACACAGCATAATTGTGTTAATGTGATGAAACTGCTTGCACTTGCTTAGATATTTTACTGCATCAGGAGTCTAATTAGAGCTTTGTTTTGTGGAAAACTAAAGAACTAGGTTAAAAACAGGTCAAGAAGGAATTATTTCAAAAACACACATAATAATCATTCTTAGTCAAATTTTATAATTTCTGATGGACAATAGCAAAACTGATAAACTCATCCTTTCAAGAATTCTTCCCTCTCTTTCCTTATGGTGATGAGCAGCCTTCTTAAACTCCTACCGGATGAAGTGAAGGGACTCTGTGCTAGCACCACGTAACAGAACTTCATGGTGCAGATCTCCATTAGCCCTGGCTATGTAGGACACTCCAGTGACCTCCCTAGACTTTGTGTCCAGAGTCCAGGACTGCTCTCCTTGGCAAGTTATTAACTGGCACTTAATTTGATAACGGTGCTGAACTTTGAGGCATGATTGTTTTGTTCTTGAATATGCCATAAAGGTACATTAAACAGAAAGGTGGGGGCAGGGAGGAAGGGGGCAGGAAGGTTATTCTCAAGAGGACAGATTTTTACAGGTTTTATAGGAAGTAAATTTTTTGGAATAGAGTTGTGCTAAAATGCCAGGCTATGGAAGATAGGATCTGTGTCTCCTCTTTTTTTTTTTTTCCTGCTTGTCCAATCCAGTTCCAGGGATTTTGCTGTTTTGTTTAAACTCAGGTTTTCCAGAGTTGAAATTATGTAAATTATTTAATGTTAATATTATGTTTCTGTGAGTGAACTGCTAGCAATTTTAAAAAGAGTTATTCTATCTTGTGGATTAGTTTCTGTGTCAAGACAGCAGGCACTGGAAACCTCTCTGCTTTTTGTCCTTCAGGCTGTTAGCAAGCAAGATCTGTGAGTTTGTGTGAGGGGAGCACATGCAAGGACCTGACAAACAGATGTGCAAGCAATCCCTCTGCTTCTCCTCTTTAATCCCTCTGATCACCTTGACCCTGGAAGGCAGTTAATAATCAATATTCCTATATCTGCAGGTGGAGTTTTGGTATTAGAGATTACGGCAATTCCTGACAGAAAAGCGATTGCATATAGTTCAGCAATTGGCATTTGACCATTCCAGATCTAACTTTCTCCTGATCAAAAAAAAAAACAAAACCACACTGTTTTTTTCTAATTAAGCAACTTTACAAGTGTTAAATATTTTTAGCTGTGAGAGCAGCTTTTTGACATCTCAGATTAACATATTACATTGGTGGTTTTCTTACATGAAATAGATTTTCCTGTTTGCTTATAAAAATATCTGGGACTGGCAGTTTTTAGTCATATGGTTAATTCATAGTGTCTATAATTCTCCTGTCAGTTCTATCAGTAACAGATCAAAAGGGTCAAATATTTGGGTTTTGCTGGGGGCTTTTTGGAAAATTAATGTGGGACTGAGTAAAGAGGCTGGAAGGTGGTTTTTTATGGAAACCATCACCAGAACAAATGTACCCATCTGAATCATCTCTTCTGCTTTCAAATATGATTTATTTCTGATTCCTGAACATGCTCTATTTCTCATTTATTCTTCTTGGTGCTCATGTGAAAAAGAACAGACACAAACACCAGGAGGATGGGACCCTTTCCCCAGCCATAAAAACAAGGAAAGTTCAGAGGAAAGGACAGGAGAGCTGCAGCCCAGGCCACAGTCCCAGCTGTCTGGAGGGCATGGGCAGGGTGACTCCATGCCCTGGCCCATGACCAGATGGGTCCAGTGGAGAGGGAGCAGTTTTGCCTTGCTGAGGAGGACACAATGCACAACCATGATGGACATTGACTGGGCAGGTACTGAAGGGGGAAGCATTCAACCCTTTGCAGCTTCTCAGATTATTACACAGCAATTAAAATAGCTCCCCCCATGTAAAAGCATGCCATCAGATAACAGGACACTCTGACTCATTAAATGAACCCTTGCCAAGATTGTTTCTGGAGTGTTCCAGTTTCTTGCTTGGGTCATGATGTTGAATCATTGCTTGCACTCAAGTTCTATGAGCCAGCTGTCTGGTTGAATAGACCCATAAACACAGCTGTGCTGGCGGCTACCTTTTAACAGGTTTTCTCCAAGCTTTGGGCTTCACTTTTAAAAATAGCCTGTTTCTTTTGCACAGCCTCTCATCTTCAAAGCATGACCTCCTTGCTGAAATCTGGTTGTGAAATATGACTTTCCCATTCACCTGCTAGCAGTGAGATGCTTTCTGTGCAAGTTGGGTGTAATGGCACAGTATTTCATTCCTGTTTGGTGATTTAAGGCTGTCAGCACAGGCTGTGCCATGATGTGCCTCTCTATCCTCTGCTTGCCTGTCTCCTCCCAGGGGAAGATGCCATTTCCATTTGTGTGGGGTTTTTTTCACCACTTGCAGTGCAAATGCCTATGAGAGGGGGGCAGACATAGGAGTGTTTACAGCATCCTCTAATTGGTCCAATGCTAGATGCAAGTTTCTGCACATTTATAAATGAAATAACCTTTTAATTATAGGCCCACATTTCATACAACAACTCCACTTCTGAGAAACCAGAAGGAAAATAAATTTTGCCTCACCTGACCCCAGGGTAGGTTTTTCCTGGCAGGTTTCAGTAGAATCACAGAAAGTCATTTGGAGGTATGACACTAAACATGTGCAGCTTGCACCTCAGACTTCCAAATTTATTTTGCCTCCTAGATATTGTTTTTGTTTAGAGTAACTTTTGTAACCAACAGTTTTCACTTACATTTACTAACTATGCTGTGTTGTTCAAGGAAAATAAAAGTAGGTAGCAGACAGTTTATTAATTTAAATTTCTATCAATGTATTATTTGTGCCAGAAGCTGGGGGTGGCTTGCTAACCTCTCTGGAGCAGGCTGGCTCATCCATATAACAGGTATCCCACGTCTTCTCTAGTACATGTGATGGCCCTCCTAGTTCTAAGCATAGTTAGAATTTCTCATATGCTTTTTGTTTGCTGTCAGCTCCTGAAGTATAGCAGAGAGGTGTCATGAAACTGAAGATGTGCATTTGACCAGAGCTCAGGGTCACACAGGGTCACCTGGGAGTGCAACAATGCTCTTGGAAGATTCTGCTGCATGAGCCCAGGCAGCTATTCCTGGCACTAGCTGATCCATTGTCTGTCCCTGGAGCCACATTTAGGCTTTGGTCAGGAAGAATTGGCTGATTCTCTCTAAAAGAGGATCTAAGAGAGAGCAGAGGGGTCCATTGGCTGGGAAAGGACAGCACACATGTACCATGCCCTGCTGTCTCACAGGTCAAATGGAGGTGCAGCACAGGCAGTGGGCAAGTCCTTCCTTCACCAGGAATCTCCTCCTAGGAGTATAAGTGATCCTTGTTCAGAAGGGAGTTTCTGCAGCTCCTCCTCAAGATATGAAAGCTAAAGTCCAGGTGATGTGCTTATGTTATGGCCTGTTGAGACTGTACACAGTTTTGGTGCAGAGCATACATGATTAGAACCAAAAAATGTCCTTTTAAGAACTAAGTTTCTATTGAACTTTCATGTCCAGAACGTAATTTATGGGCCAAACCAAGAGAAAGAACTGCTGCAAAACAGGGCAGAGAACCTATCTGAGTTGTGAGATGCCAGCAGTAACTTCTCTCCCAGCTACAAAAGTTGGGGCGCTTGTGTGCCACTCTGCACTGAAATGCAATGTATTTCTTTTCCCCATGCCACATCTGCATCTGTTGGTTCCTTTTTCTGAGCTAAGAACTGACACTGAGTTTTTATAAAACATTGTGCTCGTAGCTTGACAGGCACTTAGAGAAACTCCTAACAGGTTTTGCTGCTATCATAAATTTGCCCTGCTTTCACACTGTTCCTTTTTTTCTTTGATAATCCCAGTCTAAACATATAATTATATTCACTCTGTCTGTGCAGCTGAGGAAGCACTGACTTCCCTGTTCTGATGAGAAACAAGAGCACTGTTGATATTGAACAGTGTGTTGTTTTGGTGCTTTTACTGCTTTTGAGTGTAAGGACATCAGAAACAAAGCCCTATAATGGGATAATAAATAAAATGTGTTTTCCCTCTGCTGAAATAAAGGCACAGAAGCATGCAGTACCTTAGCTGTCAGAGGTTTCCAAACCAACAGGCAGACAAGCAATGGGATTGTTCCCTTATACATCCTTATCAGAAGATATCCTCTGCTCTTCAGATTTCTACCTGTCCTCAGTGTTTCTTCCTTGTTTCATTATAAGCTCTTCTGGAATATGTTTCTTTAAGTCTAGATTAAATTAAAAATTATGCCTAATGAAATAAAGTACATCATAGTCTCAGAAAATTGATTTTTACTCAGGGTTAGAATGTTACTGTGTACTTTTTTCGATAAAGTTTCTGTGACCTGGGCAATATGTGAGTGATTCAAGTTTGTGTTTGAACAGAACTGGTTTTTTATATGTTGCTGTTTTAAGACATGAATAATTAAAGTCAGACCTCCCAAGCCCAGTATTTAGGCACCCATACAGTCTTCAAAGGCTCTTGAGCATGTTTAGTTTGTACTTATCTTGGCGTGTTTGACAGACAAGGACTGAAGGATTTAAAATCATTATAGCAGGCTGATCTATGACTAACACAACTTGCTAAGTCTGCTTTTCTACAATACCACTGTAGGATTATAGAGAAATTCCAGCTTTAGTCCAGGTTCCCAGCAATTCCCATCCTCCCAGCCTCTCCCCTGTCCTGCAGGCTGTGTGGCTGCTGAAGCCATGGGTGCCATCACCTGCACCTTGTACAGCCCTGCTGGCCACTGCCTCCCCATACAGCACTGGGGAAAAGCTCAGCTCTGACTGCTTCTCCCTCAGCTTCATACAAATGTAATCTCAGAGTTAGTCCTGGCTTTCCCAAGGCTGCATGAACTCCCTGAGACCTCTCCCCACCCATGAGTGGCTTGACTGCCCCTGGTGCAGAGATCCACAAGTGGGAATGAGGAGATGAAAGACTGGAAGACATGCCACAAGTTTGTAGGCTCTGCAGGGGCAGGGTGTGGGACCATTTTTAGGAAACCAGGATGGGAACACCACACATTCAGCAAAACCAGGAAGGGCATGCAAGTGTTAGGATGTGCAAACAGGGAAATTAACTCAGGCAATGACAATGACTCTATTATTGCCCGTTTGCACAGTTACAGCAGCAAACCTTGTTTGTCTTCTGTGCCGAAATGCACTCTCTCCCCTTCCAAATTTTAGAGTAGTTTCTATGTGTGTGTTTTCAGTGTCACAGCAGCTTTACTGCTAGAGCCAGAGTGGCTTTAGCCTTTTAACCATGAACTACAGCTGGACTTTGTTCACATTGACGTGCTAACCTTTGGCCAGCTGAAGTAGCAGAGAAGCTGGCTGCTCCCGGCGAAACACGATCACAGTGTACCCAGGGAGGAACCTTCTGTAAAATGCCCTTTAATCAGTTCCAGTCATTGTTAGGGATTGTAATGATTTAGGCTTCGTTGATAGTTTCAGTAAAAGAGCATCTGAAAGCACAAGGTCTGTCCTGCTGCTTCTCTGTGACCTCCAAAGTCCCTGGCTGAGGTCCTGAAGCAGTGGATGGCCGGGTGCTGGGGACACCCTGCTGACAGAGGCACCAGGTGTGTGACAGCTTAGCAGGACACAAACCTCCTTCTGGCAGCCAGCTGAGGAACAACCTGCAGGTTAGTCACCATAACCCATGGTAGTATTGTGGTTGTGATTGTATGGTATTTAGGTTAGTCACCATAACCCATGGCAGCATTGTCGTCATGGTTGTAGGTCCTGTGGGATTTAGAAGGGGTTCTGGCTGTGTCAAAGGGGAGCCTAGGCAGTGAGAGATGTTTCAGTCTCTTGGGAAGTAGTAGATGCCCTAAAATGCAATGTTCATTGAGGAGGGGTTATGGAAAAGCTTGTTTCAGGAATCTGTCTTCTTAGCTATAAAATGCAAGAGACTGTCTTATGCTTTAGATAGCAAAGTTGATCCTTTTGTGAAGCTGACTGTGCTCTGAGCATGACTGAGAATCCCTGTTAGAAACAGGCAGGCATTGTGGAGGCTCCTGTTCTTCCAGGTCACCAGTGCCACAGCATGTACAGTAACCCCCATGCTGTGCTCCCCAAGTGCTCTTTTAGTGTTGTTTCATCTTCTAAGTAACCTTTTCAACTGGATAAATTGTTCTTTTTTGGAGTAAATACACAAAGTCAAAATCTTATATTTTTTCCTCTCTGAAATGATGCAACACAGTAACTGCATAAAGACATTTCTTTTGTTGGCATCATCAAGGCAATTTTAATCCACTTAGATTTAATTTCTAGCAATAATTGGTCCCAAAAGAATTGAGAGTTTCCAAAGAAAAACAGTTTAAAGCCTCAGAATAACCTTACTATTCTTCAGTGGTCTTGTGGTACATCTTCAGAAAATAATTTTGCTTCACTTTTCGAAGGCCAGAGATTAGAACAAGACAAACTTCACCACCACCTGATAGCTTTATTTGCTTTTTCTGGAATGTGCTCTCTTTTACATACCACCAGTTTCATACCATGAAACATACGAGAAGTCAAGTTGAAGTCCTGATATGACATTGTTCATGTCAAGCATGATGATGTGGCACCAAGAGTGTATTGGTTTCATTCAAATAAATGTAATACATCAACAAAATTTCAACCACCTCTTCATATACCTCTAAATATAAACAGAACAAATATTTTTTCCTACAGATAGAAAATTCAGACCTCAGAAGTGACATGAAAGTCTGAGTATTTGGACAGATGACAACCTGGTGGTTGGCACATTAATCTATGTGCTAGATTGCAATATATTATCTATTCATATTCAGACATTCTGTGCTAATCTTATGGAATACTCACTGGTGAGGCAGCAGGAAGGGCAATGTCCTCATGCTTAAGTCTCTGCCTACCTCCTTTAGTTCTCTGAGGACAGCACACAGCCATGCAAAGGTCACATTTCAACCATTTTAGCTTGCATAGAGACAGTTGCAGCTCCTGGATATTTGGAAAAATTGTTACTTTGAAGATGTAACCTATAAATATTCCCACCAATTAAATGTGCTTCCTTTAGGAGTGAGTTTGTCTTGCTTATTTTTAGGAAGGACAAAGTCACTGACCTTTTAAAATTCCTGAGAAGATTTTTAATTTTTTTTCCAAAGAAATGGAGTATCTCTGCATATTGATTGCCATTTGTCACAAGCTGCAACTTCCAGCTTAACTGCAGATGCATCCTTGCAAACAACTCATATCTCAGGTGCATGGTGAGCATTATTTCTGCCCCACAGCAGAGCAGTTGATCACATGGGTTATATCTCTCCTAACTAATAAAACATGCTGGGGTGTGTTCCCTGAACCCAAAGACGGCACAGCAGACAACCTTTTAGATGAAGCCTTCTCCTTCCCCCCAGAACAAGGTGGCCTCAACCACAGGGTCTAGCTTGGGCAGTCCAAGTGTCTGCATCCATCCTGGAGCAGAGAAGAAATGTGAGAAACACAGCAGAGCTGAGAGTGCAGATACTGCACAAAACATTTCATTTTGTGGCTACAGCCCCTCATTTAACCAAAGTAAAAGTGTCTCCCTGTCTCGGGACCATTTCATGTACCTTCCAGATCTGACTTAAGTCTTACTGCCAGTTTGGAAACGTCCTCTTGAAAATACAAACCTTCTCCTAGAGATAGGAGGTATGGGACTTAGGTTCTTCCTGAATGAGATATATCTCCTGTTGTCAATGGCTCAAGAGTGGCAGATCCTGGGTCATTGTAGAGATATTTTCTTTGCTGAGAAAGGGAAAGAGCAACTTGGCTAGTGGATTTAATAATTACAGCCATTCAGACCATTCTTTTCATTCCTAACTATTTCAGCTATTATGGTCCTTGAAACCAGACACTTTTCCTGGTTTATCTTGTCAAATACCAATTGAGGTATGTCACCAGCACTCAAAGATTTTTCTTTGAGAAAGAAGCATTTTATAGCAGAATTGTAGTTCTGTAAAAAAATCACCTCACTGTGGTTATGGAGAGCTGCCCATTAACACAGCCTTTGAGCACTTTCAAGTTTAATTAGGCTGGCTGTACCCCACAGGGTGACCTGGGCAGCTCTGGCAGTCAGGGGATGATGCCTGAGGGTCCCACACCAGGTGCAGCTGCAGAGGTGAAAGTGCCCTTTTACTATTTAAGCATGTTTCATTAAGGTGAGCACGTTTACCACAAGGTTGCAAAGTTTCTGTCAAGAGTCGCTCATGTTCCCCTTCTCTTTGTGTGCCAAGCAGGTGGCTGGGGATAGATGTAGCTCTAGCACTTGCCTGCGCTGTAGATAACATTTGAGGCAAATCCATCCTGTTTCCTACTCTGCAGAAGCACACCTCAGACTGGCAACCCAGCTCAAGTCACCCCAAAGAGTGGCTCAGGAGCAGCATGCCTGCAGCTCGTTTCTGGTGCGATGCTGGCTGCAGAGAAGAAAGCTGAGCTGGAGAGAGGTTTGCAGCCCCAGTCCTGCCTGCCCTAGGGGAGGTCAGCAGTGGAGAGGAGCAGACAGGATGCACAGGCTGTCAGAGGAGGAGCCAGTGCTGGGCTGAGCTTAGGCAAGGCATGTGACAGCATGGGTAAATCTGTGCTGGACCACATGGCCAAAATCTGCCGTGGCATGGGTCAAGAGATGTGACCCCACTCTGGTCTCATGGCAGCACCCACCACTGATGGGTGACTGAGTCACAGCAAATCCCTTTCTTGTGAAGTCCCATCGCAGCCTGCTCAACACAGACTTCTCTGGTAAAGGTGCCTTTGCTGTGCACGCCCGTGCAGACTCTGCCAACATCACCAAAAGCTGCTTTTTCTAATCCTGATAGTAAACCAGTTTTCTGAAAAATGGAAGTTGTGGACATGTAATAAAATACAATATTAGAGATGCTGGAGTTAATGGATATTTTAAATTCCCCAGCAGATCATTCAGTCTCCTGTAGTCTAAACTTTTCCTCCATGTTACTGGGAGGCAGAAAAATAAATTTGCCTTCCTAAAGGAAACTCTATCAGTCTCCTTATTGGATAACCTCTTTTTACACACAATTTCCATGTGATTTTTATTGCTTAATTTTCAATAAGACATTAGGAATGAAAATAGAAAAGCTCATGCCCTGACCAAAGATGATGCCTGTTGGCTGGAGGAAGAGTTTTTCCCTTAATATCCTTATATTCTACTGTGAGCTGTAAAAAAGCAGAACAATTCTTAGAAGAGACTGTGTGTGCTAACCACACTCATTTTCATACCCTGATTCTGAAAGCTCCTGTAAATCTATGTTTGGAGGTCTTTATTCTCCTTCTTGTGAACATGTATCACATAACCCTGTGGTTTTCTTTGCAAAAAGCCCTGCAAGGAACCAGCAAGAATATTGTTTGCCAGTAACTTTTTAATTATCAAAATTGGTTGGTACACGGTTGGCTTGTGCTGGTTGGACATCCCTGCTAGCCACAGGAGGTGGCCATTGGGTACCTTTTGGTGACCTATTGAGCTCACGCTGCTGTGCTGCCCCTCCTTCCTTGGTTCCTCCAGGACCTTCAGCCCCTCAATAAAATTCCCCAGCTGCATAAAGACTAATAAAGAGTTGCACTTTACTATTCTACCTTCTGGTCTCCCTGGATTATTCAGTGAGCTCCTTGGTGTTACAGAAAGGCTGTCATTTACCTCACTGTGGAATCTCATTGGCCTCCTCAGAGGAGGAGCTGTGCTCTGAAACTTGATTCAGCAGGTTTTAAAAGAAACCCTTCCCCTGTTTTCCCATGAATTTGCTCAATGCTGGTGACTTGATAAATGCATTAAGCCAGCAGTGCTGGCAGAGGGACAGGTCCCACCCTGTTTTACCCCTCTGCCAGCACAGGTGCTCAGGTGGTGTGGGTGGGTGGTGGTGCAGCTGCACAAACCCTTGTGGCAGCCCCGGCAGAGGCTGCAGTAAGGATGGAGATGGACCCTGTGCAGACAGCACCAGTTTAGCTGTGGTGTGAAAGAGTGGTCTGGTGCAGCCACATCAGCCTAGCAAGGGCAAACCTTTTTCCTATGGAGTGTTTTATTTACCCTAGGACTGAAAGGCAATTATTGTATTAACCTCCCTTGTAGATATGTCTATGCAGAACCCACCCTGTACTTATTTGAATGGAAAGCAAACATGCCACAGAAATGTAATGACTATGGCTATATAAAAACAAAAAACCTACTTTGTGTTTTGCCAGTTTCCTCCTGTTTTGTGTGCTAATTAAAAAGCTATTACACTCTGTGGGTTTATTTAGTATCTGTCTTCTATTTTTGAACCTAAAGCCTGCTTTCAAGTTTAAATGAAAGCACAAAATTCTACATGGGGAAACTGAGCCTGACTGTTGCAGCAATCCTCTGTGCTGACTTTCATTGCAGAATGACAATAAAATAAATTTTTGCTAGAAAAAGAACAAAACCTTTGCCTAGTGACCAGAAAGATTATCAGAGCAAATCCTACTGCCCATGAGCTAGAAAAGCCCAAGACTAAAAAACAAAATGGGAAAGCACAAGGTGTCCTTGGCCAAATTTCCCTCTGTTGGTACTCCACCTTCAGGGCTGTGACTTTGTCATCTCCATAGTGGGATAAGGCATGTGGCTGCTGGGAGCAGATGGGAGTCCATCTTTCAAAGGGTAATTCTCTGTGATGTGGCAAGGTAAGGGTTAAAACATTGACATAGGTTATGCATAGAAGCAGCTTGGGTGTGAGAGAACTTGGAAAGCTGTGCCTGTTACAGACTTTATGTTCTCTGAAGGATCTTCCCAGATTTTGGTCTGCAATAGGTTAGGGAAGTCAGGAAATGACAAAATCTGCTGTATTAACTCACATTGTATAAGAACGCGTGTAAAATAACATGTTATTAATTTACATAAAGTGATGTTGTCCCTTTAAACATTCAAATAGGCAATAAAATTGTTCTATAAACATGTGGGAACCTGTTTCGCCAAATACAGAGTGGCTTTGTTAAAGAGAGAAGGAAATTATAGAAAAGGAAAAGGCTGTTTGTTACATTATGAGATCCCAATTTTTGTAGCTGTATTGTGACTGATTCTGGGTTTATGTGTGAATATAGTGATCAAGACTTTCTGAGACTGAGATTAGAGACCTTGCCAGTCACTCTTACATTCATGTGTCCTTTCAGTGAAATATTTCACTCGGTACATTCCCTTCTCTTCCTACTGCAGTCTCTCAGCAGTTTTTGAAGAGCAAATAAAATCATAAAGGCCAACCCACTGCTCACTCCTTACTCTCCCTTCTTTTTTCACTTGCTCATATGTCTGCACTGTTACATAATGCTAAATTTCCATAACGAAATATCTCCTCAAAACCTATTTACTACCATAATCATCAAAACCACTCACTCTTATCTGGACAATGACATCCAGACATTGTAAGCCTATGCTCAGCCTCTGGATCTCCCAAAGCATTTGGGTTTGATCTTTCTAAAAATCTCAGAGGCAGATTCAATGCTTCATTAGACAACATCACACTGAGGAGCCCAGTGCACTCCATCTGTAAAGGCCAGTTTATGTGTGTACTTGCAGAAGAGAGACAGCTGAGGGGAGCACACCAACTTGTTGGAAGTCTTTTCTGCATCAGGGAGAAGATCCCCATTCACAGGCATTACCATATTCCAATGAATATCATTTTTTTTCCTTTACATTTCTTTTCTATCACTGTGTTCAGGAGAATAATTATTTAGGAAAAATCTTTCACCTTCAATCCCTCTACAGGAAAGAATAAAAGGCAATGGAAGGTTTAAGGGAAACATGGGCATGGACTGGTCTGGACAGTTTTCGTTTCACATCTCTTAGGATTTAGCCCCTGCTTCACTGTCAATAATTAAAATGACAAAACAACTAAATATATATGTTATTATTGTAACAGTGGGTGGGTTTTGTTCATTGTAGGCAGCTGTACATTAGGAAAGAAGTGCTTATATTTTTAGCCCAGAGCAGTGGATGCTGTATGAAGAGAGGAGCATGTGGTGTACATACAATCCATTCTCCTGCTGCTTGCATGGCTCTGCCCTTAACACTTTCCACTGTTCCTTACGTGCCATCATAAAGAGGTACATGAAGAGTTGTGCAATCACTGTGAACACAGTGGTTTTGAAGTCAAAGGAAACCAGGTGTCTAATGTCAGGGAAAGCTGGGAGACACACTGCAGAGTTCTGCCCTAACTTCTGAGGTTTCTTATAAAAGCACAGCCTGCAGGAAAAGCTAGTACATTTTTAAATTCTGCCACTGGGAATGGCAACACCTCAGAATACCCTGCAGTAGATGATCTGTTGATGATCATTGCTTTAAACAATAACGGGAAAATAACTTGGAAACTAACAACAGGATGCAGCTAAAAGTGAACATATGAAATGAAAGCCATGGGTTTGAGAGGCCTCCCTACATGATCCTAATTGACACAGCCTTGAACAGCCTTCTGAAAATGAGCCCATCAGCTCACTAGCATCAGTGCTTTCTCACTTACATCAGAGGACTCTTCTCTGGGCATTCAAGTACACATACAATTGTAGCTGATAGAATTCACTTGACAATATTTTTAGCTGTAAGTTTGATTTTTTTTCCAACAGAAAAATATGAAGTAAGAGAATGATACTGAATTTTAAAAATAAATTAATTTGGAGTTTTGCAAATTCATAACTGCTGATTCACTTTTATTCACTTTCCTGTGGAGATCAGTGGCATTAAGGCATGGATCTTATTTTGGCAGAATCTCCTAGATTTTTTGCCCCAGTTTTGACACTGATTTTTTCCATAGTCTTGGGTAAACCATTTAAATTTCCATGCTGCAGCTTCCCTGCCTGCAGGGCAGTACCTGCTTCTCTGCAGCTCTTACAGCTTAACATTTGCAGGGATGAATTCTGAAGATGAAAGACTTGCACAGTAGACTTGGGCTGCCAGCACTCTGGGACCAGGATCCAGGCTCCAGGTGTGTTTGTACAGTGCCTAACACACCACAGCCCAGCACAGTGGATAAACAAGAATAAAAATCCAGAACAGAGTGATTGTAATCACCCATTGGTTTGCAGTGTAAGTAGAACAGTTCTCCTTCCTGTTTGCTTTCAGAAACCACCACAAAGATGCTTCTTTTGCCAGTCTTTGCCACCCTCCACATTCTTCTAACTTGGAGCCGTCCAGTATTAGAGTGCTTATCTCTACACCCCACTGACTCCCTTACCCCTCTTCCCTATTGACCAGCCTCTGACTTGGCAATTTGAGGTTATTTCTTAAGTTTTACATGCCCAGACTAAAGGACTCAGAGGACAAGAATAAATTATTATGTAGGACCATCTCAAACAAACCGATTCCGCAGAATATACTTGTATTTATGATTTGTCACTGAGAGCTTAAGACACTTTTCCTTGCACATGTGGATGACCTGAGGTTGTTGCTTGTGTGCTTTGGATGGAGGTTTGGATCAGGCTTTCTTTTCAGGGTAGGAAAAAACAGTAAAAAAGCAGAGAAAGAAGAAAGAAATGGTTATGCCTGTAAAAAACACCTGGGAAAGGACTAAAGACTGTAGTTGTTTTGCTACTGCAATATGCTGTTTGCTTCCCACCTTCTCCAGGCTGTCTCCTTTCCCAGAAATGAGCCATCTCCCAAGGTTTGCCCTGCTCCCTCTTCTCCCGCCGGCTGGCTGTGCACACTGCTTGCCAACTGGGCAAATCTATCATCCAGAGAGTGTTTGGGAGCAGTTCCTCCTCTTGGCTGCTCGAGAAGGTGTGTTGTTTGCTTTGCCTAAGTGCTCCCAGGGCCTAATGCTCCGTTGTTATGTACAGACCATTTCTACTGTCATGAATCATGTTTTACCACCCCTGTGCTTTTACTTCTGCACCAGGTGCTTTTTTTCCTTTTGAGCAAACACGTTGGAGTTTCCGTGTTTACTGCTGACACAGTGTATGTCGGGTACACAGCACAGGCTGAGTTATTCCTACCGTCCCACCGCCGACATGTTCAGTAAATCTGCTTCTGACTGCAGGAGCTGCAGACCCTTTGTTTTTCCTACAACCAAAGGTAAATTGATTCAGCGCACCCTGAAATAATTTTACCAGACATACATGAAGAAAAAGAAATATTTCACTGAAAAAGCCTCATGCAGTCAAGCAAAATATGCCCTTTTCTTATCTTATCTGTCGTGAGTAACCCAAGCTATTTGCACAACGCCTTGTGCTAGGAAGGAGTTGTTTGTACATGTTTCACTCCTTTTTTTCCAAGTTTTGAATTTTGAATGAAATCTTTCTCTTCAAACTCTTTTTACCTGTGAAAATGTTACAATTTCTCATTCCTATGCTTCCCTGAAGGTTGGACCCAGCCCTCCCCCCAAAGATCCCGTCATTGCAGATAGTTTTCTATTAATCTTCAAACCACTTCGGAGAGCTCGCCGCGTCTGGCAGCACTAACATCCCCTCTCCCTCCCGTCCCACCCACTTAGCCTCAGCCTAAGAGCCCTTAACAAATGACTCCCAAGGAATTTAAATGGCTAACGCTCGCTGGCCAATAAAGAGATGCATAAACTCTATAACCAGGTTGCACAGCTCTTGCCATTAGGAAGAAAGGTTGCTCGGGCAAAGGCGCGAGTCCCCTTAACCTGTTGCACTTCGATCGCAGGAGCGGAGAGGTAAGGGAAATCTTGTTTGCTCTGCAGGGCTTTTCATCTGGCTTTCATTTATCAGGGGGTTGAGACCAAAACTATGTCATCATCAAGGTTTGGGTTCAGGGGTTTGCCATCCTTTAGAGGGTCCTAAGGGGTTGTTTGAGAATTAAGCAACTGCTTGTGAGACTGAGCTGTGAGATCAACATGTGAATATCTAAAAGAATTTGCATAGCAAATACCAAAAAAAAAGTCAGAACAATGAACACTAAGCCATGGATATTTTAGACAGAAGAAAACAAAATCATGGTTCTGAGATATCTTTTCTGCTATCTTAAATTAAGGAAGCAAAAGGTAGCCAATTGCAACTGCTTGACATTGTGTTTTCAGTCAGTCTGTCTCTGCCATTGTCTGTGCTGCCTGGTATTTTGTTCTGCTTTTTCAAGAGCTTGACATAAAAAATAAAGCTTTAAAAGTGGATTATCAGGTTTTGGTGAAGAATTTGGGGTTTGTAGATTGAAGGTGGCTAGGAAGGTTTAAGTAAACAGGGTATATCTGCAAGTATTATTAATACAAATGAATCTTTATAGCTCAATGTGCATACTGAAAATTTGAAAGCATTACAGAAAGTCAGCTTTGATATTCATATTCTACTTAAGCAGCATGTGAGATGTGTAAGACTTGTATGTGACATTGGACACATGACGCTAATCTGTTCACCCTTATTTATTTCATTATTAATTTATTGCTTTATTGGGGTCAGTGCTGATAACAATAGCGAAGTTTGAACTTAAACCAGGAAAAGAATAAATGCAATTGCTGAAAGTAAGGTTCAATTAAAGCCAATGACAAAAATGTCAGTTTACATGTGGACCAGATGCAGCAGCTGTGCATGATGTTGTCCTGTCCTGAGCTAGGTGGGATTGAAACCATGATTCACAATGTATCTGTAAAGCACCCCCACTGCCCCTGCACATCCAGGCTTGCCATGGGGGAAGCCTGTGCTCAGAACCTTTGAGGGATGTCACGGCAAATGCTGTGCCCTGCAGTGCTCCATGGCCTGGCAGACTGGGTTGCAGAAAGGACATCCTTTTCAGTGTTATCTCTGAAGGCCTTCACACCCAATGCAGTCTGCAGTTGGTGCTAGCTGATGGTGTTGCACCAAAGACCCTGCCAGTGTGTGTAAGAGTTGAGAGAGGTTTCTAATTAAATTAACATGGTTAATCCAATGGGACATCGAAACGTGCCCTCCTTGTTTGTCAAGGCAAGGCCACATGACTGTCTGTCAGGAACTTGTTGTAATGTTGTTGGTCTGATTATTTTTCCATGGGTTCTCATACAGATTTGCACTGTATAATCAAGTTTAGCTAATATGTTGCATAAAAATAAAATTAACAAAGATTTTGCTAGTCTTTTTAATGATTTCCATTCAATTCTGCATTTTACCTCCAGTCTTTGCTGAAAAAAAATTATTGAATCAAACGATCCTTGTCTTCTTTCTTCAGCTTCTAATTAAAAGAGAAATAATCTCACTTAAGGTCAGCAAAAGGTTAATTTCAAATAATATGTGTCTCAAACCCCAGTCCTTTTTTGGAGTGAACAGAAATTTCATTTCAAAACCATAGATATTTCCAAGTGAGCTGCAATTTCAGTAGACTTAAATTGTCTTGAATTAACCCAGCACGGGAGAGTTGTCCTCTGAGAGATTTCCTGCCTTGGTTAAACATTTTTTTAAATTTATAATATTAACACTGGGCACGGGTAACAAGTGCTGAAAATCTCTTCCTTGTACTTGTAAATCTTGTTTCTCAATTCTCCAACCCAACGTTCAAAGGTCTATACAAACTCCTTAGCTCAGAGGTCAGGTACAAATTGCTGCACTTTGCAGCTCCTTTCTGCCGATATGACAGAATTTCACAGGACGGACGATTGCCTTCCAGCCCCCACTCCTGTGCACAGGCAGTTAAAATGGTGATAGGCACAAGTCAGCCATTGGTACCACCGTTTAATTAATAACTAACTGGGTTTTAGCAGTGCAAGGTGCATATTATAAAAAGGGTCAAATGTCAGTGCACAAAGGAAAAAAAAAAAAGGACGAAATCCCAGCCACTGACTAAGCCAAATGCTTTGAGTTTAATGTACTTTCAGCAGTGAACATTCACATATTCACATCCCAACTGTGGTTTGCCTTATGTTGATTTTCATTTCGGTGACCTGAGGGGGAGGGAACATGTTGAGCCACTTTCAGCTTTTCCTGGAATCTTTGCCTCCTGCTGAAAGCAGGGCTGCAGGTTGGGCCCCTGTTGTTGCAGATCTCACGTGGTATACACAGAGCTTAGAGTGTTGCAATGAAAGTAGTGCCTGGGATTAGGGTAAACTCAAAATTCTGAGGCTATTTTTATTGTAGTAAATTTGATAAGCAAGTAGACTTTATATGAACAGGCAGAATGTGTTATGTTTCACTCTGAAATCTCCAGGAGAGTTAGAGGAAAAAGTTTGATCAGAAAAGCTGCAGATGATGAAATTTTTAAGATACTATTGATAGCACTGCAGAGTGGAACATACTAATGTAATATTTAGGTAGACAGACAGATAGATACTATGTTATAAATTCCTTTACCACAGAGTTCAGCAAAGATTTTGACAGACATTTTCAATTATTGAACTAAATCACTGTGTTCATATATAAGATTTTTCTTCAGAAGAACAAAAAGCGAAATAAGTGAATGTGTTATCTTTCCCATGTAATGATTAACAGATGAGTCTAGTTGTGGTTTTGTTTTTCAGTTGCAGAACATTGCTTCTCCTGTCCTTCTTATGGCAAAAGCTTGCAAGCTTCGAGTCGATCCTGAATGAAACTTTCTCCCTTTCCAAGCAGAATGCTTTCTAATGCAGATAGTTAATGAGGAGGACACACTAACCCGTATCAGCATTTCTGCAGAGATCAGTGCAGAATTTCATTTTTGTAAAGAAATGCTGCAAAAAGTTTCCCATCAAGTACAGCTTATCCAGAATAGGAAAGAGTACACTGAAATTTATATATCACGCATTTTCCTGTCTGATCATGGTAATGATGGACTTTATTGACTAGATTGAAATATGGGAATTTGGGGAGAAGGGGATGGTTGTGCTGTTCCCTGATTTAGACCACTGATAAAATGATTACACAAACCATGTCTCATCTTCTCAGCCTTCCTCAACATGTGGCTTCAAAACATTGCAGGGTAATAACTTCAGCCTCAGACAGTAACAACTCCTATCAAAATAGGGGAGAGTTATGAATTAGTGTCAAATGGAGTGGGTAAAAGATGGAGCTGGGGCAAACAGGATAACACAGGGGTTACACAACTTGTTGGACAAAGTTCTGAATGACTTGCAGAAAAGTGCATTATAAAATAAGGGGGGACTAGGTTTTGCTTACCCAAACTTATTACTCATATCTCATTGAATATAATTTTTGCAGTTTTTAAGCAGGGGTCAGGTCATTGAGGGACCTTCCTCCTGGGAATGTTCACTGCTAGGCATGGATAGCGCTTACATAAAATGCAAGTGGATCACACACAAGATTAAATACACCGTAGAAAGATGCAGAGAGAGTTGGTAACAGGATAGGCAGGATGTTTGCACAACAGAAGGTGCCTTTATTTTGTATGGGAATCATAATTTTAGCTCCATTTTTTAAATTGTACATAAATTTCTGTGAGGCCAGATTAATACACCATGGGAACTGATATAACAAGGTTAGGGGAATTAGATCCTTAATTGTTATTTTTCTAATGATAAAGGTGAAAATAAGAAGTTTAACCTTCAAATCCTAGTTTGAAGCTGTAGCCAATTGTTGACTGTACAAATTCCTTGTTGAATTATCTGATTAGCATTCAAGTTTTAACTTTGGAAATTCCAGGATATTAATTTACAGAATAATTTCAGGTGTTTTCCTACTAAAAAGAAGCAAGAAGTAAAAGAACAGATTTCTAGTAATTTTGTTACAATTTTTAAAGCCAAATACATTGCTTTTGATTGGTGCCTGGAGAATATAACCTGTCTCTGCAAGACCTTTAAAACAGGATTTTCTGTAGTGCTCATCCCTATCTTAAATATATCCCTCTTGCAGCCATTAGAGTCTTGTAACTGATGTCAGGGGAGTCATGCTACGTGTGAGTACTGTCAGAATATCACACTTTATTTTCTGTTTCTTTCTTTGAACCTCATACAATCAGAAGTCACAGTCAACAGATTTTGGTGAGTTTTAAATGGAACAAACAATTTTAAACATGTTTAGCCACTTAAGACAAATTTAAGCAACTAAAAACCATGCACAGGCCCTCCCTGCAGTAAATCCACCCTGACGACTGCTCTTCAGGCCTTGAGCATTAACTTGCCCCATACAAAGTGAACATAACTAACTGACCACAATAAAACTGAACTTTAAGCATGAAATACAAACTCTTGCAATCAATCAGAGCTCTGTTGATAGGCTCTAGATTAGAATGCTAATTGTCACCATAGTAGAAGTGGGAATTTCGTAAAATCATAGAACCTTTGAGTTGGAAAAGACCTCTAAGATGGTTGAAATCAACCATTAGCTGAACACTGCAAAGCCCACCACTAAACCAGGTCCCTAAGTGCCACATCTGCGTATCTTTTACATACCTCTGGAGTTGGTATTTAAGCACTTCCCTGAGCAGCCTGTTCCAATGCTTACAGCCCTTTCAATGAAGAAATCTTTCCTTCCCTGGTGCAACTTGCGGCTGTTTCCTTTTGTCCTAATTTCAGCAGCTAGCCTCAGGATTTAATAGTCTGGTTTATCCTACCTCTCAGGCATTGTTGTTCTCTATATTTAAGCATAATACTTCTAGTGGGCAGAGAGCCTCTGCTTGTGCATGTTCTTGTCTGAACATTCGTGGGAAATACGTGGTGCAGCAAATGTTGCTCCGTGCACATCTCATTGTGTTTGTGCAGCACCTGAGCCAAAACGTTCCTGACCCTGGCTGGAGAGGGACAAGTTCAATGACCCAGTTGAGGCATGCAGATGATGATGATGAGAATAAGCAGTCCTTTAGCAGGGCTGGCAGGAGGATAAATTGCACAGCAGACAGACATGTCATTGTCAATGATCTCTGAGGTTACTTTCTTCCAAGCCGTTCATCACAAGCTACTCATCAAGCCTCTCGCCAGCCGTTGTTCCTGCCCTTCAGGTCTGCTGACTCAGTTCACCACTTTTTCCACTGAGTTTTGCCAAAATGATACAGATTGTGAAAATTCACCTTTTCAAAATGTTTCACCTAGCCTGCAACAACTTCTTCACCCAGTTCAGCTGCAGGTAAAGATGTGTCTGACGTACTGCAGACATTGTCATGGCCTGTTGGCCATGGTATGGCCTGTTGGCTCAGGTATGGCTTTTTTGTAAAAGGGTGAAGGCATCATCCATCCCATCCAACCTTTGCTTTCCTGCCTAAAAGACCTTCAGAAAAGGGCCTTGGCCAAAAAGCTGTACTGAAATGCTGCGCTCTGTTGCACTGACCCAAATTTCACAAATTTCAGCTTTGGACACCTGAATTTCATTAATGGCAGAAAGTAGGAAACCAAGTGTGATCCAGTTCCTGTTGATCCCCACTGGCCCCAGATCCTGCAGCTGGGCATGCCATGGGTCAGCTTTGGCAAAAAAGACATCTGCTTTGTTCAGCTCATTTTTGAAATTAATGAGGAGGAAAAGAGTGACAGTCTTGTCAAGAAAGAGCAAAGTGAGGTATAATGATACTGTAATCATCTTTAAGCAGGGAGGTAACTTGCACAGGACACTTGAAGCAATGCACAAGTCACTACCTTATTTAGAATTGATGAGGCTGTTGAATTTTTCTGTTCAGCCAATAGATCTCTAAACAGGCAAACTGTTTTCAGCAGGAGCATTTCTGGTCTTAGTAAGCTGTTGGTTTTGTATGCATTTTATGAATATAAAGTTGTCATGGGAATAGAGTCAGGATTTGAAAATAAAGAACTTTAATGACAGCCATGCTTTTAGAGCTGCTCCCTATCATCATCATCATCAGGATCAACATTTTCCCTCATTATTTCAAGTAAAATACCAGGAAGGTCACATTTAAGCCAGTAGCTGTTATTTTCCTCTGTCAACTGGGTGTATTTGAAATTTCAGCAACTGTCTTTCCCTCTGTGGTTTAAAATGCAAAGCTGTGGCAGTTTCTTGAAGGAAGCAGTAGCTGTGCAGAGTCCATGAGGACACACCCTGTCAGCTCAGTGGGAGTTTGTGCAGTACAGGGTCTGCAGGTGGGGCACAGGTGTCCCCATGCCTCCCCTAGACAGTTATCACAGAGACAGCACATCTCCCTGGTCTCTCCTGTTGCCTGTGGTGATGCTGGCACCTGTCCCCAGGCTTTGGGACTGCCAGCAGTTGTGTCACCCACAGATGATGCCACTAAACCCATGTAACACAAAACTGGGGGGGGGTGAATTAAGTCCAGACATAAACAACCTCATTTTCTAGGATCAGGTGAGTGAGGTGGACACACAGTTACTGCCACAAGGACACTGGCTGTGTCCCTGTGTTTGTAAAAGCCTGTTTGACCACACTAGGATCAACAGAGGAGAACGTGTCTGCCTAACTTCACAGGGCACTGCCCAGTGCTGGACTAACCCAGGGATAAGTTCCTTTGTGGACTTTGGGCATTGCTTTCCTGATGGGGCCCCAAGCTGCCTTTGCCCTGGGACAAGGGACATCACCATCTGGCCCTGCATTGTTGTTGATCAAGGTGTGGTATTTCTACTTAATAAAATACCTACCTCAGTTAATCAGCCTGCCTACAGTATGCTTTAGGTCAGTCACTACCAACGCAGTAAGCTTGCCATTTAATATTCTGGGATGTGGGATGTAAGTGCCTTTAAAGAGAAGGTAATTCATGTTTAGGGCAACACTTATTTACAGTCTTCCTACTGGCAGCAGAGGAGTTTCTCAAGCAAGGTGAAGTGAAATTTGAATGGTTTCAGTGCAACATGTATGTCTGCTAGTTCACCTGTGCAAGAAGTCCTTGGAACAGAGGACTCATGCCTCACTCCTGAGAGGCTGGTAAGCCTCACTCCTGGTAGGCTGGCAGATGTTAGCGTCCATCTAACAACATCTGGTGTGAACAATCAAGCAGGATTTACCTTTTTCTAAAAAGAAGCCAAGGACTTGTCTCAGTCCTGATAGTGAGTCATTTAAAACTTTGCTGTCTCCAAAACACAACCTTTCTTGTTAAAAATGTATGTACCTGTCTCTCTTTTTTTGAATCTATGTTATCAAGATCAGATGTGCCTTCCTCCTCAGAGTCTAGAAACCAAGCACTTATATTTCACAAGACACTGTATTTTAATGGAGATTAAATTTTTGCCTTTTCTAGCACTAATCTCACTTATTGGGTGCTGGAAATCAGTTTGTCTTTATTAAGGCCACTAGACCCATATTACCAGCCCGTGCCTTGTGTAGACCCACAACACAGGGTAGCAGGTTTTCATGATCAGTTTACTGTTGACTTAAAAAATGCACAAGCAGGTTTGAACACTTTGGAAGCTGGTATTTTCAAAAACTGTTTTCTTGAGAGGGATTGCATTTTAGTCTGAAAAGGGTTAAATTGTGTTGGTAGCCCATTTTTAAAGGCAGTAGCAGCAGAAGAGAAAAGCACTCAGACCAGACAGGCTGTGCATTTTCTCATCAAGCTACAGGTGATCAGTGATGATAAATGTTCTGGTAACATTTATCAAGGTGTTGATTATATGAACTTAGTCAAGGTGTTGATTGTGTAGCACGACAATGAATGAACAAGTTGTTAAGTGTGTATTTAGTTACAAAAAATTAGGGCTATATGGGCATTATAACTTTCTTAGGTAGGACTTACTTATGAAACCCAGCTCTATGTAGCTGCACAGGAAAAAAAACCCAAACCACATTTGATCATGAATCTTGATTCACAACAAATTACATAGGGATAAATGCATTTTAGGTTCATAAGGAATTTTTAATGATGCACTATCACAAATGGTGTGTGGCAGTGTCTGCAGCAAAGGTGGCCAGCAGCACTTAGAAGCAGCTTCAGGTACAACTTGGAATATGAGAAATCATCTTGCTGGTGCAATGCAAAATGCTGGAGAACATGCAATCACCTGCATGGCCATTGAATTACCAACTGGTTTCTGGGGCTCAGGGGAGATTGTTTCAACTCCCCTCACAAACCCAGTAGCCATCTGCAGCTTTCCAGACTATAGCCCCAGACACAGAGCCCTGCAGATAACAGAGATATGGAGACCTATTTTGTGAGTTGACCTGAAACAGGTGGTTTGAATGGAATTGGTAATTTTTAAACTTAGCCAAACTTGGGGTGATAAGTACTTGACTTGCCAACAGGTGGCTCATGTAAAGGTAATGATTATTTCCCACCAAAGTGTTTGTATAACCAGCTGTGCTTTTATTCCAAGAAAGGTGAAGTTACACTTCTAGGACCAAACTATCAAGTGAAAAATGAAGATGTTTTACTCTATCTTAAGTTCTTAATTATTTCAAATAATTCCCAGGAATAAAATTAAAATGTGTGTTAAAGGGTGTCTGTTAAATAACTGTTAAAGGGTGATGTTTGAATCTGAGAGAAATGTGTATCAACAGTTCAAGAAGCTATTCATGACAGATCTGGCTTCAAAGGAATCATGTTTAGTAAAGTGTTGCCTGAGCATCAGCATCACTTTTATTGCTCTCCACTTTCTTTATCTTCTCCTCTGCTCTCCATATTCTTAAATTAAAATGGCTCAGAAGCATCAGCATGCAACACTCATAGCCAAAATCACGTGCAGGATCAGGTATTACCACAGACCAAAGCTCAGAGGTCTGGTTTCTTAATCCCAAATACATTTAAGAGTTGAACCAGGCTCAACAGTGTTTGCCCTGGCTTGTGCAGAGGCACCTCTGGGTATAGACCAGCACAGCTCTGGACAGCTCAGGAGCTTTACTGAAAACAATCTGAGGTGCTGAAGTTACTAGGATTTTAATAGATTTTGTGAACCATACAAATCAGACTTTGGTGCCTAAAATTTGTGCTGATATTTTTGTGAACTTGGGCTTGCTGCACTAATGAAAAATCTTCCTTGGTGGTCACCAATGCAATTATGGGACAGAGAGAAACCTATGTCTCACTGAATAAGAAAACTGTATAGAATAAATAAATCTCTCTGAAGCTTCATCCTTTTTTATTTAAAATAAAAAATAATCCTGTCAAACCTATATATTGGGAACATTTCTTACAGCGGTTTGCAGTGTCCTACAAGGGTGAGTGTATTTTGACAGTTCCATCAACAGACTGGTGATGAATGCAAGTCATGACAAATAAATCAGTGAAGGAAAGACTGATGGAGTTGTAGAACACCATGGGAAGGAGCCAATAGTGTAACATTCAATAGGTGGGATCTATTCGAAATGCAGTTGGGATAGGGCTGAATGCAAGGTTGTGGCATTCAGAGTAGTAAACACAAGTCATGCCTGCTACATGGGACATAACCAGAGCACGTGGTGCTTCTATAGAGGATTTGAGGTTAGAATTGAAAAAACTCTCCCCAACTACATGTGACTTGCCAGTGAGAAGGTGTGAAGAAGCAGGGTTTGGCAAGACAGACGTGGGGAGAAGAAAGAGGGATGATCCTCATCCCTGTATATAGCAAATGTGAAAGAGGCTGAAGCTCTAGAGAACTGTCAAAAGACCAAAACCCAGTAATTTTGGGTGCAAGTGACTAATTGTGAGCTTAGCCTGCAAGTTCTATTCGAAAGACAGACTTGTGTTGTGATTCAGTGACTTAAATATCACTAGAAGGCATAAGCAGAGGTCTTGAAAGACTGCTTAGTCTATCTAATCCTGTCTGGAAACAAAAGCCAGAGAAATTCTCGTGAGAAATATTGCACACTTACTTGTATGAGGGAGTGGTTAGCAAACAAGCCATACAGGGATGTGTGGTCCACAGCTCTCTGATTACTTACAGCCAAGGTCCTTGTGGAAAATACAATTTACTGAGATAAATGCTATAGCACCTAATGTGCAAATAACACTAAAATGTAATGGTCCATATCATATACAATCACTTGTATTAAATTGTCTGGTGGACCACTGCAGTTTTAAAAGTCGATGAACTAACTACTCTCAGAGTCCAAGGTGTCTTATTTAATTGTGCTCAGAAAGAAAGTTCCCTGTCTTGCAGTTTTGGTTGTTAGCATGGTCATTTCCTGTATGTCTTCACTTCCTGCTCTCTGCCTCTGTTCAAATGCAGAATAAGGTTTCTGTGATTTACCTTCCTCTTGCAGGCTTGCAGTGCCATGCTTGGTTTAAAGCACAGCCTCTCATAAAGGAGTGATTCTCTTCAGCTTTTGTCAAGTCCTGCTGTAATAATGGAAGAGACAAACACCTCAGACATTGTAACACACGCAGTAGGCAACTCAGAAACTTGTCAGATCACTCTTTGCACAAAAAGAACACAAATTGTCCCCCACCCCCACTGCTAAAGTGTATTTTCTATTTCCTACTTGACAGTTACTGCAGAGGTCTAGAGGAGCAAGGGGTTTGTTATCAAATGGAAGCTGTCTGGTGCTTCTCATGCATTTGCCACCTTTCACCATGGAATATGGCACCTGGTGCTTGTGCTATTCAGCAGTAAATGGATTAACTGATGAGTGACTGAGAGGGAAGAGAAGGCTCTGTAGGGTACCTCTGTCTTCCTGTCAGTATCTTTTCTCTCCCAATTCTGTGCAATCTCCTTCTTACCATTTCAAAGATGTCTTGAGATTTTGAGGTACTTGATGGCATCCATTCATGTGCCTTTGGTGTCCTGTGACAGCAGCTCTTGATGCCTGGGATGTGTGAGCAGGTGATCCTCGACCATTCCCTCAAAGAGGAGCTTTGCCTGTGTCCAGGATGCGCTGTTCCTGCAGTAACATTCTTCAGGCTGGTGTGACTTCTTACTCTGTTTTTCTGCAGTCTTAGTCCCAGTTTGAAAAAAAAACTTGCAGAACAACCACAGGAAAATAAAAGAGAGGTGAAATTCTCATGGTAGCTAATAGCTTTTAACGAGTGTCCTCCTTCTTCATTTGGCCAGGTTTTATCACGCTGTGAATGAGTTTGACACCATGACCGCTGAGGATTCCACTGCAAGGATGAGCAATGATTCCACTAATGTGGCCACCACAAAAGTGCCCGAAGGCGTTGCCGGTGCCCCCAACGAGGCGGCTCTGCTGGCCCTCATGGCCCGCACTGGGTACAGCATGATCCAGGAGAACGGGCAGCGCAAGTACGGAGGGCCTCCTCCCGGCTGGGAGGGCCTGCACCCGCCGCGGGGCTGCGAAGTCTTCGTGGGCAAAATCCCCCGCGACGTCTACGAGGATGAGCTGGTCCCCGTGTTCGAGTCTGTGGGCCGCATCTACGAGATGCGCCTAATGATGGACTTCGATGGGAAGAACCGTGGCTACGCCTTCGTGATGTACACCCAGAAGCATGAGGCGAAGCGCGCCGTCAGGGAGCTGAACAACTACGAAATCCGCCCCGGCAGGCTGCTGGGGGTCTGCTGCAGCGTGGATAACTGCCGGCTCTTCATCGGAGGCATTCCCAAGATGAAGAAGAGAGAGGAGATCCTGGAAGAGATTGCCAAGGTGACAGAAGGCGTGCTGGATGTCATCGTGTATGCCAGCGCCGCAGACAAGATGAAGAACAGAGGCTTTGCCTTTGTGGAGTATGAAAGCCATCGAGCAGCAGCCATGGCCAGGAGAAAACTCATGCCAGGAAGGATCCAGCTGTGGGGACATCAAATTGCTGTTGACTGGGCAGAACCAGAGATAGATGTGGATGAAGATGTCATGGAGACTGTTAAAATCTTATATGTGAGGAATTTAATGATTGAGACCACAGAGGACACCATTAAAAAGGTGTTCGGTCAGTTTAACCCTGGCTGTGTAGAGAGAGTGAAAAAAATCCGTGATTACGCCTTTGTGCACTTTACAACCAGGGAAGATGCCATTCATGCCATGAACAACCTCAATGGTGTTGAACTAGAGGGCTCGTGCCTGGAGGTTACCTTGGCCAAGCCTGTAGACAAGGAGCAGTACACTCGCTACCAGAAAGCAGCAAAAGGAGGGGCTGCAGCAACCTCCGAAGTAACGCAGCAACCTAACTATGTTTACTCTTGTGATCCATATACACTGGCATACTATGGATATCCATACAATGCCTTGATCGGGCCCAACAGAGATTACTTTGTGAAAGGTTAGTAAGCACAATTAGGAGATGTGATGGGCAGCTTTGATCTTAGGCTGATGCCAGAGGTCTGCCTCAGCCAAAGGACAGCTAGTACTACGCAATTTTTCTTAATACTCTTGTATAGGCCTTTTTGTCATATTTCTGTTGGGTCTTACTTTAGTTTATGACTACATAAAATGTATATATCTATAAATAATTGCAAATGTGCAAGATAGTATGAGAGAGATATCAAATATGGGGTTAAGAGCAGGTAAAAACCAAGCATGAGATGGCGAACAGATGGATCTGGGTTTTATGAGCAACGTATTAAGTCTGAGCAAGTCTAAGGATTCCATTGTCTGATGTCTCCTTTCAAAGAGCTGCATCCTACGGCAGAGTGCTCTGGAGGCGTGGGTATGGTGACCTATCCAAAAGGAAGGAGTGAGGGAAAGCCTTAGTTAGGAGCTCTCTAGGTGTCATTTACCTTCCACATTAAAATAACAGTAATGTTCCTTCATAAAGTCATTTGAGAACTACAAGCAGAAGGAATCACATGAGTGAAAAAAAAATTATTTTATTATATATACCTTAATTAGTTATCTGTTATAGTCATTAAAAATTAACCAAAAATCACTTATTCTTAAAAAAAAACCTAACAGCTATAACTGGTATTATAATTACAATTATCCTGTACTTACAGGAATTAGAGTTTCCTGACATTTGATGTGTATTTCCATAGAAGAAGCAATTTAGCATAAATATATTCTTAAAGCTCCCACATAAACCGAGAAGTATTTTTAACCGTAATCGTTCAAGAATTTCAGCTTCTTCTCAATTTCCAGGTTTGTACTTGCAATGAACTATGGCAGAGTTGAGTAACAGACTAAATATTCAATTAGGTCATCATAAAGTAAATCTATACTGCAGTGTTCAAAGTACTGTCAGAACAGATGTGTAGTCACTAAGATGAATAAAGGCAATATTATTGGAAATGGGTTATATACACCTAATAAAATAGCAGAGAAAACAATTCAACAATGTAAGTGAAAATATATGCAGTCATGGGACAAAGTTGATTAAAGGGCAGGTGTGATGCTGTGCCATCTTGGCAGAGTCCCATTGCAGCCGGTTGACAAGTTTGGTCTTCTCTGGAGGACATCTGAAAGCAGAAGCTCTTCCTAATGCATAGAAATCAGCCAGAGGATCCTCTCACTCTCTACTGACTGCATTGAACCTGTAACACTCACTACAAGAGTTCCATCAATATAAATGAGCAGTTAATATATGCTCACAAACATCAAAAGCTAAACAAGCATAGGCTTACTGGATACTTCTTAGGCACCTCTGTTTCCCTAAGCAGGGTCACTAAGACTCAACCATGCTGACTTAAGCAGCCACATTTCTGAGTGCAAGCCTCCAGGTTTCAGCCTGGGGTCACTCGTGCTCCCCACAGGGCTGTCACTGTCCATTACTCACCATCTTCTGTGTTGTTATCATAAGCAGGCAGCATACGAGGCAGAGGGCGAGGCGCAGCTGGCAACAGAGCTCCGGGTCCCAGGGGCTCCTACCTGGGGGGATACTCCGCCGGCCGTGGAATCTACAGCAGGTACCATGAAGGCAAAGGAAAGCAGCAAGAGAAAGGATTCGAACTGGTTCCCAACTTGGAGTTACCTGCAGTCAATCCAGTGGCCATTAAGCCTGGTGCAGGTTAGTATGTGTAATGAGGGGAGTAAAGCAGGGGTGGTGGGCAGGCCCCCACTCCAAGCCCTGTCTCAGGCATGTGAGAACCCCTCCAGGGCCAGTCCACAACTGCAACTGCAGCAATGGGGGTGGCTCCAGGGCTGGGGCTCAGTGCTCCCTTGTGCTGAGTGCCTCCTGGCCCTGGCCAGACTTTCTTCACACAAGAGGCACACAGCAGGATAGGGGACACAGATATCTGGGAGTTCTTCAGACCAAAGTAAAAAGGACTAGAGCAACTCCCACTCCTCCTCTCCCCTTTTGCATTTGTTTAGGAGGAAGCAGACTTTCCTCTCCTTCTAGTCCTGGAAACCAGAACATGGTGACTAAGATCAATCTCTCTTTTAAGGTCTTCAATGCTAGTTTCACCCTGGGAGATGCCTATCCTAGATTTCCAGCCAGGCTGGAGCCCTGCCCTGTTTAGTCCATCTTGCTCCAGTGGTATGAGGCTGAGAAAAGGATCTGGGGCTTTCCCATTGCAGGAAAGTCCCTGGGTGAGGCAAGCTCCTCCATCTCCATCAGTGGCATGGGGAAGGAGCAAGGCAGGGAGCCCTCAGGTCCATCTTTGCAGCTGTGCAGTGCCTACAGGAGTGCTCTCATCTCTGCTGGGCTCTGATGGGCCAGTCCAAGGGCTGGGACAGGGATTGCCTCCTTCCGCTGCTTTGCCAGCTGAGTGCCCAGCCCTTGTCATTCCCAAGTGAACAAGAGGAAATCTGAAGCTCTGCAATTCCTCAAGATCCTGTTTGGAAAGATTTTTATTTGGAAAAGTAGCCTAAGGAAGAAGGTCCATGAAGGGGATGGGGACCCCATCCTAAAGTCCTGATGTCTTCTCCTTCATTTTTCTTTCCAAGTAAACTGTAAATGGCAAGATTGCTTAATAATAGAGCTACTGTGGTTTCCCAAAACATATTTCATTTATGTC
This sequence comes from Ammospiza caudacuta, assembly GCF_027887145.1. NCBI lineage: Eukaryota > Metazoa > Chordata > Aves > Passeriformes > Passerellidae > Ammospiza > Ammospiza caudacuta. Next base: position 54,877,033 of record NC_080596.1, read on the forward strand.
AGTGAAAATTACAGCTTGCATCTAATGAAGTCTGTGAAGAGTTCCTCATAACAACTGGATGAGGTAATATCAGAAGTCTAGAGACAAAGGAAGGCTGTTAAGATTAGAGTTGGAGAAAGATCAGACTTCCTGAGAAAACTACCCACCCGCCACCAGAAAATATTACTGCTACGTGTGTTTGCAAAGATACTTTAGGAATTCCAGGTATTACTAAAGGATGCTTGAAAAGTGAGCTTGGAAATGCATGCATGTTAGTGGTGTCTATATTTCATTTGACTGCCAAACAAAAGCTTGAAGCTCAAGCCAAAGTGTTTCTACACTTGAAGCATGTTAAAATTCAGGGTTTTTTATCAGACCTTCCCCTGTTTTATGGTTTCAGCACAGCCTCTGAGCACAGCAGCACCTGGTCTGTTTTCCCCAGTCACATCAGCTGATCTAATAAGAGGTACCTCACACAAGAGTTACCTCTGTTATTAAGAGGGTATGACTTTGAAAGCACATTACCAGAGCAGAGGAGTAGAAATGTACTGACTGCAAAGTTTCCTGCCTACTGTTTAGACCAACCTTAAAGCTCATTTCTCTGCAAATAGTTGGAATACTCCTGGGAGGTCACCCCAGTACCCCAGATACCTGCTATGGTTTTTCTGCCAGAAGTTATTGCATGTGAGAATGGAGCACGTGAGCTCTTCGCCTTGGTGAGAAATTATCCAGGATATTTAAACCAGAGACAAAACCGGTTTGACCTGACCAGGTGGACTCTGTGTAAAAGGAGAACTGGAAAACCTCATGTGTTGGGGGTCTCTGCTTGAGGAAACAGTGATAGTCCACTGGTGGAGAGCACATTTCTGCCTGAAAGATATCTGAGCAGCTTCCTTGTTGCAGTCTCCAGCATCAGAGCAAAAGCAGTGCTTTCTGTCACCTCCTTCCACCAGGCATAACTGCACACTTTAACATTGCAAAGTTCCATTGCACAGAAATAAACCTGTGTACATAGGGTTCATTTCTGGCTTAGTGGCTGCACCTCCCATAAATGCCAATGCCATCTCTTAGTCCATCATCTATTATTTATGGATTTCTTTGTTTTCCTTGTGAATAGCCTTACTGCTAAAAAGCTAACAAGCTGAATGCTGAAGTGTGCAATATGAGGCAATGATGGAAATCACAGCACCATAGAATGGTTTCCATTGGAAGGGACTTTAAAGATCATCTAATCCAATGTCCCTGTCATGGGCAGACATGTCTTAAACTAGATCAGGTTGCTCAAAGACCCATCCAACCTGAACTTTAACACTTCCAATAATGAACCACACAAAACTTCTCTGGACAACCAGTCCAGTGTCTCGTCACCTTCATAATAGAGTATTTCTTTCTTATGCCCAACCCTTTTTCAGTTTAACCCTGTTACCCCTTGTCCTATCACTACAGGCCTTACCATAAAGTCTTTCTTGTAGGACCCCTTTAAGTACTGAAAAACTCCAGCAGAGGTCTTTATCCCGAAGACATCTTTTCTCCAGGCTAAACAACCCCAACTCTTCCAGTTTGACTTAACAGCAGAGGTGCTCCCTCTTGTTTAACATCTTCTGAACCTGCTCCAACAGGTTCACTTCCTTCTTATATTGGGGGCTCCAGAACTGGACACAGCACTCCAGTAGCAAACAGATGGGATAAAACATATTTAGCCAAGGTAGTCCTGGGAAATGCTGGTAACAGAGCTGATATTTTCACAGGGTTGGCCACAGGATGGCATGTAAAGCAGACCCATTGCTGCCTGTAACTTCTGCAGTAGAAACCACAACTTTCTGTCCTGGAGCAGCTCTTCCTATGGCAGCTACATATTCCTTGATGTCAAGAGCTGGAGCAGGGACTCACTGGGACATTACACACTCTTACTGCCTGTGATCAGGCCACTCTTAGCCAGAGAGAAGGACAGCAGTGGTCAGAAGGGGTTGTGTAAATCTGGGTCACAGCTCCCACTCCCCAGGAGGACTGGCCCTAGGATACTCATGGCAGGAGCATGGGGGAAAATGCTGGACCAAGCAGCACTGAGCCTGTCACTGTGCATCAGCTATGGTGCTCCCATGCATGGGAGGGAAGAGATGCCCCAGGTCCCCTGCCTGCACAAAAGGCTACCTGCCCTGATGAGAGCAGCACAGGATCACAGCTGGAGAGTTGGCACAGCTGCGGGGGAGAGTCTTTGACAGGAGGTCCTGGAAACTCTTTCCCAGTGTATCTGATATGTCTGGTCTCTCCTAGTGGCCATCCCTGCCATTGGTGCCCAGTACTCCATGTTTCAGGCCGCACCACCAGCCAAGATGATGGAAGATGGCAAAATCCACACTGTTGAGCACATCATCAACCCCATAGCTGTCCAGCAGGACCCAGCTAGTGCAGCAGCTGCCGCAGCGGCCGCAGCCGCAGCTGTAATACCAGCTGTGTCAACACCTCCTCCCTTCCAGGTGAGCTCAGCACAGAAATCCCGCTTCCCATGCATCCTGCTGTGCATACCCAGGGTGGGGGGAAAGCCTGTTCTCTTGCCCTGCTCCATTCAGGACAGGCTCTTGAGGGTGTCACAGTGCCCAAGAGCCCTGAAGTCCATCTCACCTGTCAGACATCTGCGCATTGGGCTGTTGCTTTCCCCGCTGTGGGGGACCCAAACCGTGAGGGGGGAGCAGCCTCCCCTGGCAGCATAAACTCTCAATCAACAGGGCACGCACTGCCTACCCTCTCCATCACCCCCTTCCCTTCTGGGGCTTTGCCATTCATGGAAGTGGGGTGTCACAACAAAGCGCATTTTGCGAGGTCTGTTCCCTTTCCCTGCAGGGCCGCCCCATCACGCCGGTGTACACCATGACTCCCGGCGTGCAGCGCATCCCTGCCGCCGGCATTTACGGGACAAGTTACGTGCCCTTCGCGGCGCCCGCGGCGGCCACGGCCACAATAGCCACGCTACAGAAGAACGCGGCCGCCGCCGCCGCCGCCTACGGGGGCTACGCCGGCTACATCCCGCCGGCATTCCCGGCCGCCACCATCCAGGTGCCCATCCACGACGTCTACCCCACGTACTGACACTGTCGGCGGAGGAGGGTGCTGGGGAAACACACACTGAAGGAACACTTTACTATTTATGAAGAAAGAACTGTCCGCGAAAGAGTAAACATTTGGGCTTGGTAAAACAATGCAGAAAGTGAAGAATGTCATAGAAAAACGTGTTTGAAATATTTTCTATGCTTGAAGTTTTCACTAACTTTTTTAGGCTATTTTTAAAAATTTAACATGCCTGTATTCATACATTTCCAAAGGACCTCGGTGCATCCAGCCCACCACTGACATGCATTTATATGCACTGCAGTAGGGTTGCATAGGGTCTTTTTTTTTTTTTTTAGCAGTTATATTTTCAATATATTTGTGGTATGAAGGTTTTTTTTTTAGTAATTTCTGCACTCCAGAGATGTCTATTTTGTAGTGCCTTTAATAATATATCAGCTATATATTAAAAAGCACACCTGAGCAGCTAGGGAAAGTTTTAACAATATATTTTGAAGAGTATATTCAATATTTAAATACATACCTTAGTGTTTTGTTTTGTTTTTTGTTTTTTTAAGAAGAAAACAACAAGTATCTTATTTAAAAATTATACTGGAAAGTGCAATTTGAAAAATGTGCAAGACCTCTGCATTTTTTGCTGGCATTAATACAATCTGCTCATTCTCATTTGAAATCACAAGTAACTAATATTGCCTGTTTGGAAGAAAGAGAAAAGAAAAAAGCCTCCTCACACATACCTCTTCACAGTGTGATTTGCAGGCTTGTTTTCAGCTAAAGAAAGGCTCCAGGTTTTCCTTAGCAACTGGATTTTCTATTTATTGAAGCTACTTGTAGTTGCAGCACGTACAGAAACGAGTAGCTGGCTTTTCACGCGAGGTGTCTTGACTTAGATCTTCATCCAGTATAAAGCCAAGGCTTTTTCTCAATGCTCTTCATTTTATTCTTTGAAGTATATGTTGTAGTGACTGAGAACACTTTGTGTTGCTGTTAGCAAGAGTAGCCACACTCTCGCCAAGAGGATGTGCAGCATTACTTACTCGTTGCTCCATCATGCTCCATGAGAAATTCCAAAGGTACTAGGGGTGGTAGTGATACTGGAATTAGTGAAACAGGGCTAGCCTCCCTCCCAGCCTCCCTTCCACTCTTAATTCCCCTTCTCCACAACTGGAGTTGTACATGCACATCAGGGGTGGGAGTGATTAGACCCAATGATTTTAAGACATTGAGCTTGTAAATATCTTTTAATATTCATTTTAAAGTCATTTTATGTTGCAAATTTACATGGTATGTGGTTTGCCACAAAACAAAAACCTTTTATTGCAATGTTATAAAAAAGTTTGTTTTATTAAGAAGTAAATATATTCTTGCAGTGTTTTGTGGCCTGTTTAAAGGTTTTTATTTAGTAGTACAGTGAATGTAAAATAGAGTAAAATGGTAAAAAATATCTTGCCCTTTGTATGAAGTGCATCAGCTCTACAAACACAAGTCCGATGACAAAAGGTGAGAAGCAGGGAGTCAGTAAACAATGTTCTTTTACTTTTTGAGGTATAAGTACATACCAAAGGAGTTTCACATTGGCCATATTTTGACAACTGAACCACTTCCAGACCATATTGAGCTCAGTTAAGTGACCTTTTTAATACACTGCTTTTGCTTGCCTCAAAATTGAGAAGTTGTATTTTAGGTGCTCTTGCTCAGACAATCTGAGCTGCCCTTGACCCTGCCAACCCATTAGTAAAAGCACTGTGAGGTTACCCATTAGGTTGGACTCTGCTCCTCCACGCCCCTTCCCAGGAAACTTTTATTGTCTGTACCTGCACACCTGAAAGCACAGCCAGACCTCAGCCCCAAGGTCCTGCCCTTGTGCAGGGTGAGAGAGGAGGAGATCTGGGCAAAGCCCAAGGGCCAAGCCCCCAGCCAGAGTCCAGCACTACCTCCTCCAGTCTAAGGTCTTGCATGGCTCAACACTGAATGCCAGCGTGGGTCCCTGGGCCGTGCACAAACAGCCCTGGGGCCAGCACAGGCACTCCAGTGGTCTGGGCTCGGCTGGCCCTTCCAGCCCCACACCATGGCTGACCCCCAGAGGAGAGAGGAAGGGTGAGGGCTCCCTTGCCACTGATCCTCTCCCTGCCAACTGGACAAGGGGCCTGCTGCTCACAGAGATGGCAGGAAGAGAAAGGAGCCAATGAGGGAAAACCGTGAGGTGTCCCCAGCCAGCAGTGGGTGCTGCCCATGCCTGGGTAGCAGCAGGCAGCACCCAGGGATGGAGGCAAGACCCAGGCATGCAGGCAGCCAGGTCATGCTGAGGCTTCTGCCCGTGCCTGTCTTGACATTTACTTCTAAAACATTTCATGTACACTACTACGGAGGTAAGTCTAATAACTTGAAATGTGAACATCTTTAGGTTAAGAACAAACTATTCTAAGAAAAAAAGTATATATATTTAAAAATAAAACAAAACTAGTGTGCCTTATTCTCAAAAGAGCTGATATTTTAGATATTTTATTGTATCTCTCTTCTCTTTATTGTCAGAAGCCTCTGAGTTTATTTAGTTCTTGCTCCATTTATGGTACATTTCTAGGATGTAGTGAATAAAGCATTCTTTAAAAACAGAGACTGTTACTTCATTGCAACCTCCCACTCTGGCAAGGCTGTGCTCCCCTCCAAGCTGGGAAGAGGGTTTTAGGGCAGGAGGGAAGCAGGGCACTGCAGCCAGCATCCCTGCAGGCTCCTGCAGGGAGGGGAGATGAACTGTCCCACTGACTCCTCTGTCCCACCACCTGCAGAGGACAGTGACCTTCCCAGCGTGCTCAGTGGGCATCTCTCCATTCTTCCAGCATCCTCTGAACAACCAAAATCTCTTCTTGTATGCAGTTTAGAGTCAGTGCCTAGATGTGGATGGAGCTGCAGCTAATATCTCTCTGTGCTTTCCATCCACCCCATGCACAAATTCCTATATTTCCTTGTATATCCTCACTGCCAAGCAGGAGCACTGGGAATTGGTTCATCCTTTTCATTTCAGCATGCTCCATGCTTCAAACACACAGAAAGCTAAGCTGCACCTCATCTGCAGTGTTCTAGACTCCCTGGCTGTTTCCTTAGTGTAAATATACCTGGAGAAAATTTGCTGCAAATACCAAGTCTGTGGAGAAGTCTGAGGCACTAGTCCTGGCTAACCAGAGAGGTCCCAGTTGCTGGAAGATATCAAATCTGACAACTATCTACAAGAAGGAGTGGAAGGAGAAACCTTCCAAAGGGAATATCAGGAGTGACCCACTTAGTTGGTGAGGCAAAGGCTGTGGAAGTTGTCTAACCTTATTTTAGTAAAGCCTTTGACACAGTCTCTCACAATATTCTCCTGGAGAAATTGGCTTCCCATGGCATGAGGGAGCACACCGTTCACTAGGTAAAAAACTGACTGACTGGCCAAGCCCAGAGTTACACCCATGGATGGAGTTACATCCAGCTGACAGCCAGCCAAGAGCAGTGTTCTCCGGGACTCAGTACTGGGGCCAGTCCTGTTAAATGTCCTTGCTGATGACCTGAACAAAGAGACTGAGTGCCCATCAGTCAGTACACAGGTGACACCAAGTCAGGTGGGAGTGTTGATCTGCTGGAGGGCCAAAGGCTCTGCAGAAGGACCTGCACAGGCTGAATCCATGGGCCAAGGCCAGCACTATGAAGTTCAACAAGGCCCCTGCCAGGTCCTGCACTGGGGTCACAGCAAGCCCAGGCAGTGCTGCAGGCTGGGGCAGAGTGGCTGGAAAGCTGCCCAGAGGAAAAGGAGCTGGGAGTGCTGGTCCACAGGTAGCTGACCATGAGCCAGTGAGTGCCCAGGTGGCCAAGGAGCCAATGGCACCCTGGCCTGTGTCAGCAACAGCGTGGCCAGCAGGACCAGGGCAGTGATTGTTCCCCCGGTACCCAACACTGACACATCTCAAATCCTGCATCCAGTTCTGCACCCCTCACCACAGGAAGCTCATTGAAGGGCTGGGGGGTGTCCAGAGAAGGGCAACTGAGCTGGGGAAGGGTCTGGAGCACAAGGCTTATGGGGAGCACCTGAGGGAGCTGGGGATGTTTAACCTGACGAAAAGGAGGCTCAGGGGAGACCTGATCACTCTCTACAACTGCCCAAAAGGAGATTGTAACCAGGTGGGCGTTGTTCTCTTCCTCCAAGTAACAAGTGACAGGGCAGGGTGAAATGGCCTGAAGATGTGCCAGGTGAGATTTAGATTGGACATTAGGAAAAACTTCTTCACTGAAAGGGTGGTTAAGCATTGGAAAGGCTGCCCAAGGAAGTGGCGGAATCACCATTCCCTGGAAGTGTTAACAGTATATGGATGTGGCACCTGGGGACATGGTTTATTAGTGATCATAGCAGTGCTAGGTTAGCGGGACTTGATGATTTCAAAGGTATTTTCCAGCCTCAATGATTCAATAATTCACTTGGATGAGAAAGAAACCACCAGCAAACCCCGGTCCTTTATAGTTTAAACATGAGGCATGACCTTCACAAAAAGCAATATTTTCCAAATGAGATGAACTCTGCCACACTGAAATGTTTCTGCTCTTTCCTTTTTCCCTTTACCCAAACTACCCAAGAAAATTAATCTACACAACTTTTTCTAAACATACACTTTACAAGATTATTTCTTTATTTTTTTAGACTGCTGGTTTCTGTCTTCAGTTTTGTAAGATCTTAATTAATTATTAACTCGTCGTAAGGTTGAAATATGCAAGTCATTCTCAGGATATTAACATAAACAATGCCAGAGAAATGCAATTGTGCTTTCAGGATGACCTTGCTGCCTTGGGAATGTCAGGAGCTCTGCTGAGGCCTTGGGCACTGTGACAACTCAGAATGCTAGGATCAAGGTGATCCCATTCCCTTTTTGAATGTCTTTCTTCATGGTCTTGAAGAACAGATATGCTCTTCCCTGGCTGGTATCATCCTAAAAACCATGCTAAAAACCAGCTTTGGCTTTCTTCAGGAAACACCATCCAGTAGCACAACTGTGACACAACTATTACACGAGCAGATTTAGAAGAAATCCAAGTGCGTCACTCTGATACGGCAACATCTCATCTATAAAAACACTCAGAGTACATGTAAAATGCATTTTTCATACATACCAAAAGGTAGATGCAGTACTTCATCTCCTTCTCTGTGGCTGGGGTTACAACCCTAACCCTTCTGGTCTGAATGAGTCCTGAGCACTTACAGGACTCTCTGCTCCCTGGATGCCAATCAGCCACAAAACTGGCCCATCATGCTGACCTGTAAAATAAATAAACCCAGGACCTACATTGTAACAAGAGAAAATACCTCTGCTGTGCATCTAAAAGCCAGTAATATTCAGGTTTTATGCTCCAGTGTGTCAATTAAATGCTGAATCACACTTGACTGAGTTTTAGAGCCAAGTCCTGCCTGGCAGCAAAATGGTCAGGATGGTGTTGCAGGGAGAAGCTGCAAGCTAGGGAGTAAAAAAAAAAGTAGTTTTGTGGCACCAAGTCCCTCCCTTTTGGCACAAAGACAGACTGTGCCATGCAATTATGATTGTTCAAAGAGGAAAGAGAAAACGGTAAGTTTCAGAAATTTGGAACTGTAGGAGTACTTCCACATGAAACATTTTCTGTCAAGCTGATGAATTAGATCAGATTTTTTTTTTTTCCCTCCAGCCAGAAGACAAGAACTGGAGTGCACTTGGTTGCTAATCAAAGAAGACAGAAGTTCGGTCTCACAGTCCTGATTCAGGCAAAACTGTAAATCCTGCATGTGGGAGATGACCAGTCAAGGACTGCCTGCACCAAAAAATTTTACAGGGAAAAATGCTCAGGCATGCTCAGCTTTGTCCCACAGGTACCACATGCCTGTGGCTTCCCAACATAGTGTCAGATGTCTTTGTCTAGGCTGTGTCAGTTGTCAGACATCTCCACCTAACAGTTTGTGAAAGTTAAAACTCTGCTCCATAGTGGGCCCTGGGGCTTCACCTCCTCTGACCAGGGCTCCCCACAGCCACCTTTCCCCAGGGCATCTGGAGACACACCATCACTAACCTGGTGCTCACCCTGACTGTTCCTGTGCTTCTGCACAGAGCTGGTTTGTGGGGTGGTGACTGCCCTGGAGGAAGCTGGGTCACTTTTCATGTTTTGGCTGACACCATCATACTTCTACTGTGAAGAAAAATATGCTTGTGTTCTTTTTTTTTTCACCTCTTTCCAAACACACACACATAATTTCTGCCAGCCAGGTTGCACTTTGAGCCCATCCTTGCATGTTTTTGCAATGTCACAGAAGCTCATCATTGGCTCAGCCACTGCCTGCAATCTGTGCACTGGTGGGAAGCAGGAAGCCACAGGTAAGCCCAAAGATCTTCATGAAGCATGAAATAAACCCCTGCAAACAGCCTACACAACCCACAGAAGTGACCTAGTGACCTCAAGCTAACCAGCAGAGAGAAAAATGCACTTAAGTCAGTCAGAGGCAAAACGGCCTACCCTTAAAGCAGGTCCTTTGTTCCAAATCTTTGAAGCAATAACTACAATAAGCAATTCTCACTCCTGTAACAAATCCATAGGTTATGGACCAAGGTGTCTTACAGTCACTGCAAAGGGCATGTAATGACAAGGGATTACTTATTAAAGTTGTTATGCATGCGTTGGCTGTGCATAGGGCATCCTTAACTCCTTGAGCCTTTGACATTTCAGGTGCTGTCCCTTGCAGGAGGCTTTCTGGCCATGTGGATAAGCCAAGAATTCCCTTAAAGCTTGGCTTCACTCCAGTAGATGGACCCTTGGCTCATCAGCCTTTGTGCAGGACACGGAGGGACACAATGCTAGTCAGCAGCTGCAATGCAGGCATCCAGGCAGCAATGGGACAGCTAAGGAGAGCTTGGCAGAGCACTGAAGCACCAAAGCTGCTTCCACCATAGCACACATAAGCTGCTGCTCATGGAAAAACAAGTCATAGAAGTCTGCTGTAATTTGTAGCTGGGAAGAAAAATCAAGTTTTGTATGGCACTGTACTGTCTCTGAGTCCCAAACTCCTCCACACCCATGACCCTTAGGAGCCAAATTCCCAAATGCTGATTCAAACCCCCAATCTCCTCAGCGTTCTGCCAGGCAGGTGTTCACCAGGTTCAGCCAGCTCGCCTTTGCCTGAGCCCCTGCCTGGGTCTGTAGACACCCCAAAAACACAGGGACCTGCACTGCTCTTTCCACAAAAGGCTACATGAGGGTCTCACTTCACATTTCTGGGCCCACTCCTTGCAGCTCATTGGGGCTTTGAGACACTCTTAGATGCAGTGACTTCATTACACACTTTGGCTTCTATGAGTTTTTTTCAGTCTGCTCCTTTTGGATTTGGGACTAGGACAACAACAAGGTCTAAAAGGATTAGATTTAAGGACAATAAATTATATTTTAAATTTACACTAAAAAAAAAATCTGCCTCCTGAGAAAATGAACTTCCTTGTCTTTCTGTGACATCTTTGTGAGTGATAGGAGGGGAGGGAGAACACGGAAATGTACAACACTTGGCACTGGCTACACCTCAAACTAGTATTTCAACATTTTACAATCAACTTTGGCCATGTGACCTACGTGGAAAGATAAACTGAGATATTTAATCCTATTTTTCTTGTCTTTTTTTTTTTCAACAGAAGGAAGTGAATTTCATGAGGTTGTTGTTAAATTACTATAAATTATTTGCCCACAAGAGAGAAAAAATATATTACAGAATTGGTTAACATAGGTAAGGCTGGGACTGGGCATCTGTTCGTGACCAAATACTCTTTCTTACCTTGAAAACTCTTAGTGAGCTTCACTATTTCTCCCTGGCTGTGGCATTTAGGGACATGTCAGCTCGTCACAGGTGAGGATTGCCCACCATTTCCTTTTGCACCCAGAGTATGAATAACAACTTCCCAAAAGCCAATTATGTTTTGAGATAGAGCAGCAGCAATTACTATAACTTCTGCTTCATCTCCAGAATATCATGAACTGTTGAAATGACAGCTGGGTGTTTGGGGAGCTGCACACTCTGCTATACTGTGACAGGGAAATCCAGTTCAGACCAACCAGAGGCACAGGTCTGCCACCACCCTGGATCAGGAGCATGCTCCAAGAATGTGTGGAGATGCCAGGGTATGCTCAGCAACTCCTTCCTAATGGAGCATCACCAGGGACCAGCATGAAGGGACCAGGGCAGTCTTGGCCCCTGAGACACACAGTAGGTGAGGTTATGAGTCCTTGGCAAGGCAATGTTTAGTCAGCATTGTCAGCTGAGATGAGGACACAGGCTGGGGAAAGCTTAATGGGGACAGAAGATGTTGAAGAAACTCTGCAGACTGTGCCCATGGCTTGCCCTGGTGCAGTCCAGAGGGTGTGCTCTGATTTTCCTGTTAGCACAAAGAACAGACCTCAAATGACTGAGGGGTGCAATTGCAGCTGTCAGAGTGCTGGGCACTGGAGATTGTCTTCTTCAGCTCCTAGGGTGGTGTGATTTCTGAGAACTGTGGCTTTTCACTTTTGGTGGTTTTTGTTTGGCTTCACTCTCACATGCTAACACATGCCAACATCTTCTTTAGGACAACCTTAGTCTCATCATATTATTTAAACAGCTTTTTGTTGAAGTCCGCTCAATCCATAGAAATGTTGGCCCAAGTGTGACAACAGCTAAAGATGAAATGTACCTTTGCAAAGGCACTGCTGCAACCTCCTGTGACCTGCCAGCTGGACACCCATACAGGCTGAGCAGGGCTTTCCATCTCAGGGGTTATGAGAGAATGACATGCAGGTTTCCAGATGGAGCTGGCTCAGCTTTGACCAGCCCAGAGCAGTGGTGGGTGAGCCCCACAGCCCAGGTACCTGTGACCAGCCCGGGGAATGGCTGCTGCCAGCCCCAGCCTGGCTGCCCCAGCTCCCACCGGCTGCAGGACCCAAGGGGAGGAGCGAAGGCTTGTGTTTAACCAGGCTCAGCTCCCTGATGCCGTGTGCCATGTCCCCACAGGAGCCACTGCAGGAGGCAGAGGGCTGAGCTGTGCAGCCCAAGGGGGTTCTGCAGGATCAGCCCAGCATCTGCTCCCGTCTCAGCCTGCCTGCATCCACAGGGCAATGCTGAGGGCACAGCAGCAGCAGCAGCACACCAAGCAATGCCCTGGCAGGTAAGCATGGCACAGCAGAGCAGTGTGAAAGCCCCACCTTTGGCACAGAAAACATCTTGTACATAAAATTGGGCAACGCCGCAATGCACTGTGACTCTGCCTGTCAGGCTGCTTCTGGTGCTCAGCCCAATATTTTCTGCTACGAGCCTTTTTTATGAACTGGCAGCTCTCCTGCTCCCATTTATTCTTGTGAGTAGGTTTATTGCTAGGATAATTCTTGGGCCCAACACAGCCCCCATTCCCCGACAACTTACTCCACCAGAATTCTCTCATCTCTTCTGCTGTCTCGCCCGCTGCTTGCACAATGGCATTACACATCTCCCCAGGGCTTAGGAGGGGCCACAGCAGCAGCAGCAGCCACAAGTGAGAAGGATTGAGCACCAATAACTTTTCACACGTGGGCGCTGCCCAGAGGCTGCTGCTCCCCTTGCTCCTGCCATGGTGTCAGCATCCGAGCGATGGCGGCGCTCACACACGCCGCGACCACCGCTCACCTCCGAGAGGTTGGATTTTCATGTGTGCAGACAGGGAAAGCTGTGGGGAGACCTGGCCTGGCTGCTGTGATCCACAGAGACTACATGGCCTGTAATAGGGAACAGACAAAAATATTAATGAAAAGCAAAGGATGAGCTGGCCTCCTCTGTGGGTCTGGTTTGACTGGCATATCAGACTGCACCTGCGCACAGCTACATGCTTCTCATCTTACCACAACCATGGAAAATTCCTACCAAGAAGCATTTCAGGATTTGACTTTGGCAGAACTTAGGAACACCCTGGAACAGATTGTATAAGATAAGGGATCACATGTAACAGTCTTATATACACATAACTCGATGACTTTGTGTATTTCATGACAAGTCTTTAAGAAGAGATTACTAAGACATCCTAGCACCATATGTTATGCTGGGGAAAAAAGAGAACATGCCTGCCGAAAAGATGTTTCAGAACAGCTTTCTGATACCTCAATTCTAAATTTAAAAGCATTGTTATAAATTTATAAATTTAAAATCATTATTGTAAATTAATCTTGACAGGCTTTCTTAGAGTTTTTCTGGTTTCCCATTGTCAATTCCAGTCTTACCAGTAGAGTCCTTTTTTTTAAAATTAGTTGTTACCTGGCTATTTCTTAATTGGCCAAACAATAAGCCCCAAAATGAGTAGAGGGGGTGGAAGTATAGTCATCATCCGACAAAATTCTGTCTATGTGCTCTTCCAGAATGCTTTTCCTTGCAGTCTGACATTACAACCTTGGTGTAATGAGCAGGACAATGTCACAGGGTTGGACAGGGCTTAGAGGTCTCAGGTCTTGTCCCCTGTAAGTTTTCTGCTGTTGTTGAGTTTGATGGGAAAGCAGCACAAAAGAGCCAGCACAAGAGTGCCCATGGAAACACACACCTCCCAAAACAAAAGATGAAAGCTGCTCTTTTAATGAAATCAGAAAGGGGAAGCAAAAAAGTGAGGGCAGAGTGGAAAAACCTGCAAGAGGTCAACAATGAAAACAAAGGGCAGCTTTATGAAGCAATTTCACTCCAGAAATGGCAGAGCCGGCTAAGGAGCTGCTACCCAGTGTTTTTAATATAGAAATTCAATGTAATTAGGGCTTTGCTTGATCCAAGAAGATAATGGCAACCCAAAATATAAGATATAATAGTGATGAACCTTAAGAAGGCGTAGAAGAGAGAAAATAGACAAGGAATAAGGCTCTTCTTCTCAAAAAGCAGAGGAATGCTAAGGAAAATGGAGGTGATTCTCTACATTTTACTTTTTCACTTTGATCAGAAGGAACAAAAGCTTTTGATGACCCTTATAGGATCTATTGATCAAAGACAAAAAAATGAGTCCAAATGAGCTAATATCTGATTGAAGAGTAAATATAGCAGATCACAATTTTCTAGTAAGAAAGCAACTTTTGGACATCTAGCAGATGGCATAAGAGGCTCAAACTGATGAAAGCTAGAAATAGATATATTTAAATTGACATGAAAGTCTCAATAACAAGGATAAGCTGATACAGGAACTATGATACAAATGATAAAGCTGGGCAAATCATTGTGAAATTTCTGCCAAAAAGCTGTTCAGAGGCATCCACTTGAGCTGCATCCCAATCAGGACAGACACATTGAGTGAGCAGTGCTGCACTGGACAGCCGCAGCACCGGCCCCCGCGCTGCAGCCCTGACCCATCACTTCTGCTCCCATGGGCTCGAGCTGCCAACACCTCCCCACTCGGTGAAGAGCTCCCCTGGCAGCTTGCTAGATGACAGCTTGCTAACAGGCTGTTGCCAAAGCAACTGCTCGTGTGAAATTCTGATTTTTGGTTGGACATTGCCATTATAAGGAGCCTCATGCAATGGCTGTTCTGGTCCAGCGTACTATGGGGGGTCTCTGCCAGAACAGAGACAACTGTGACTGCCTTGAACTCCTACTTCTACATTTGCTGAGCCCAAACTGCAAAGCAGTTTGAATTTACTCAACTTGCTTGCTACTGAAAGGAATGCTAAGAGAGAAGATTGTTTTTCAGAATAGCCCAAGATGAATAGGGGAGAAGAAGCAGGAGTGATGGATTTGCTTCCACACCTTTTACAACACAGGAGGAAATATATTAACTCCCCAGGAAGGTATTTCCATCTCTTTAGCAGCTGCACAGTTAGAATTTATGGGCATTTGTGCTGAGTCTGATGCAGGATCCATTTATCCCAAGATTTAGTGTCCACCACTGTCAGAAGTCAATAACCAGAGAAGAGAAGGAACAGAACAATTTTATCTACAGTTCCCCAGCATCCCTTCTACCTCCAGGCAGTTCCAGCTCGGGGGATTTCTGCAGATGAATGTGTTTTCTGTTTATTTAGCAACTGTCAACACATAAGTACTCTCCCTCTCAAATAAAACAGATGGAAGCTCAACCAGACATTGTTCCTTTTCATTTTGCATAGGTACTTAGTACACTCCCTCTACCTTCTGTCATTACTTCCATTTAAACTATACATGACTTTCCTGGGCCTGAAACATAGAAGGAGAATAATGTTTCATTTTGGGAAGGTGGGAAGGGACATTCACCTTTGGAGACTGTGGTAGTTACTCTGACATGCTTACCCATCCCGCAGCATTTCCTCTGCAGTTCTGAAGATTTAGCCCTCATTCTGTCTTGGCTTTTGAGGCACTAAACTCGGTTTAGAGGAATGTGCCCTTGAAAATCTCATCTTGAGCATTTCTGAACATGTTGGTATTTGCTATCACTGATTTTAAGGAAGGAGTTATGGATGAAAGAGCTACTTTCCACAAGGCAATTCAAATTGAGAAAGAGCAGACAGTCCACAAGAGCAAATAAAGCTTACAACAGCCCCAATATTGCAGAAAGCAATTTGTGTTGGCAGGCAGGTGGCAACTTCAGTGCCAGGGGCTGCCATAGGTGCTCAGGCTGTTCAGATCATGCCCAAACACTCTTCTGGTGAGGGAGATAGCCTGACATCTGGCAGAAATGCAGCAGATGTCATGGACAGACTGGGCAGAGTACTGCTAATGTATCAACTATGTCCAGTGCACAAGGACCAACAAAGTCTGGCTCCAACTGGGAATCTCACGTATCCAAGATCAAGGAAATGCTGCAAATGATTTCCAAGCTGGGAAATGATAGAGCAGAGGAACTGTGAAGTTGGGCTTTGGAAAAATGAAGTGCAGTGACTAAGTAAAAAAGGAGGCGACATGAGGATTGGATGTTCTGGAAAGAGAAGGCAATTGCATCTTAAGAATATTTTTGGATGTTGCCTTTAGATCTTGATTGGAGGGCCTTTTTTTCCTAAAACTGCCCTTACTTTCACTACAGTGAAGAGCCAGAAAAGCTGCTTCAAAAGTACATTTAATTATTGTATTCATAAATTCTGTGCAAAAACATAATCCAGCAAAGACCCTATAAACAGCTGAAGTCAGCTTTTCCCCAGTACAAGAGGACACAGATGTTATAGGGTATGTTTCTTCTCCAAATGCTCTGCAAAACCCCCAAAGGCTTGGACTTGCATGGAGAAGAGCAGCCAGGGGTGGTCAGGCAGCTGCAGCACTCTGGCCCCAGCCCCTCTGCCTGAGCTGGGGTCCAGCACTGGGAGCTGGAGGAGCAAGAGAGCTGTAGAGGGACTTTGCACAAGGGCTTGTAGTGACTGGAAAGGGGGAAATGGCTTTGGACTGAGAAAGGGTTAATTTAAATTAGGTGTTAGGAAGAAATTCTTCCCTATGAGGGTGGTGAGGCACAGAAACAAGTTGCCCAGAGAAATTGTGAATGACCCATCCCTGGAAATGTTCAAGGCCCGGCTGGATAGGGACTTGAGCAGCTTGGTCTAGTGGGAGGTACCTCTACCTGTGGCAGGGGCTTAGAAGTAGATGATCCTTTCCAACCCAAACCGTTCTATAATTCTATAAATGCAATTATTATATTTTGCCTTGTGATTTATATAGCCACATGTGTACTATATTGCTTATTTTAAAAATTATAATCTATATTTCAGAGGTACCACAATGGCTTTGCTGCAATTGCCTTGGAGGTGATCTTGGTAGGAAGGGCAATGCTGCAATGCTGGTCCATAGGAACACCAGAGTGCAGCAAGGAGGTATTTGAGAAGTCCCTGGGTTGATTACCTCTGCAGGTAGTGGCCTTCTCTGCTGCAGTGGCTCTGGGGAGCTTGCTAAGCTTCAGAAAGTGTCAGCACATCACAATCAGCTATACTCCAACAGCTCCAAAGAGCTGCAACGCCAGCTTTGCAATGCTGTACCCAGTGAATAAGCACAGTAAGAACCACCCCAGCAAAGGAAGGCAGGAGGGGACAGCCTGCAGAAGGGACAGGGGCATTTGCTTTTACACACCCTCCCCAGCAGCTCACATCAAGGGCTATTCTGCATGACCTGGTATTAACTCAGCTGTCCCCACCCTGCTGGACTCTGGCTGTCAGGAGCAGCAGGAGAGGGCATTCCAGTGAAGGGAGCAAGGACTAACCAGGAGTGCTGGATGTAAGGAATAGCCAGAGACCAGCTTTCTATGACAACATCCTGGTACTACACTGCTCTTGGTTCCCTCAAATAGGAATAGGTTAATTTAGGGCACCAGATCCCCTCTTGGCACTCAAGCATAACTTTGGAAAGTGCATCTTATGCTCAGAAGCACACACTTTCATGGGTGAGTTTTCTGCAGGGGATAGAGTGAATGTTGAGTGCTAGTTTATGTGCCTTTAGAGACCAAAACACTCTTGTTTTATTCTCAGGCTTTTTTCCAGCTTTATTCTCAGGCTTTTCCAGCTCAGAGATGTCCCTAGCAAAGGCAGAAAGTTTAGAGGGAAAGCAAAATCAGCAGCATGCCTTCCAGTCTTATGAAGCAGAGGAAGGCATCTATGCAACACCCAGTTCAGGATCAGGTTTATGTTTGACCAACATAAACTCTTTCTACCATCTGATTGTGCTCCAGTAAAATAAGAGGTTCCTAACCCAGCTCTGAGATATGATGCAAAAATTTTATGGAAGTGAACTACAAAGGCAAAAGAGTTTTTCTTTATGATGAAATTTCAGAAGAGTAATTAATTTAATCAGCAGACTTCAACACCGCCTTTCATAACCTGAGATGTGCCAAGAGGTTGAGCTATGGAGGCCAATCTTTATCTCTGTGACCTTTACCACCAGGAAAATTTACAAATGGCAATTAGTAGATTCAGAGGCCAAAAAAATTAACTCAGACAGAGAGCATGTAATAAACCTCTAGCATTTAAGTCGGCAAGGTTGAAAGCAAAGAAGGCAAGACAGAAGTTAGGCTGTGCAACATCCACCAAGAGCAGCAAAAGGAATTAGTATTGGTGTCAGAAGAGGTATGCAAAACACCACTTGTTGTATACTGAGGTCATAAAAGTAAACTTATTCCACATGGGATCCAGAGCTGCTGGACAGTATTTAAGAGAACAAAAGCAAACTACAAGGGATTGTATAGCTCCTTGATAAGATACTTTTTCTCTCAGTTTTGCCATGAACCTTGGAACTTCTAGCTCCCTACAAGAGTAAAACCCTTTTCTTTCAATAGCATGCAATTAGGTGAATTACCTGGTATAGATAAAGCTGCTCTTTGGAGAGATCTTACTTAGAGTGAGACAGCATGAGCCACAGGAGCAATAAAAAGAGGGGAAGCTCACATACCAGGTAAAAAGTCAGAAAATTCTTACAAAGTTCTGCTTTGTTTGACACCGCTCCCCACCACAGCTCTTCCTGGACTAAATGAAGTCCCTATTCCCTTTCCCTACAGATTTAATCTCTTTTAAGAGAAATCTTCATCTCTTTAATAAAAATTGCCTGTGTTTGTTTATTCATCAGTAATGCCTGGGTGCACCTGCAGGGTCAACACTGAGAACTACAGAGCTGTAGGAAAGCCTGCCATACTTTTGGGATAATTCCAAAGTGCTGATCCTGCTACCAGGGCATGAAGATCCTCAGCAGGATCCAGAACTTAACCAAAGCAGCTACTCCAGCACAATGCTCTGCTTCTACAAATGCCATCTCTAAACTTGTCAAGAGATGCTTAATTTTGAAAGGAAAAACAGCTACAGTCATTAAATAAAAGGAATTGGGAAGTCAATACCAATACAGAGTGTCCTAGCTAAGCACCCCCACTAAACACAGTGAAGCAGGGAATGAAAAAAAAACCCAGCATCTTTCTGTTCTGTCTTGCATTCACCCCCATCTAGAGCAATTTATTCATACATCCTACTAAAGAAAAAAAACATGGGTTGCTTGCTGATGTGCAAGCCACAAGAGCAAGCCTCGGTCACAGTCCTCAGCAGCAGGACCATGGCCCAGACCTATAATAACACTTTGCTGCCTCATCTTTAAACAAGCATCTCATTAAAACTAGATGCCACAGCACTGCAGACCTGCCCACTGGTTCTCTCCAGTCTGTGATAAAGCCCCATCACCTGTGTGCAAAACCTGCAATTTTTAGGTCCCACAGCATTCTCACAAGGTTTCCTTTTTTCAGTTAATTGCTTTTCTGATGTCAGGAATTTCTGAAATCAGTATTTGTGCCATGCTCCTTCTCCATAGGGAAGCTTTGTGTATTTCATGGATTTAAGACAATATTGATAGAGGTCTGATTAACGTTTACCTTCTTGTTCCAGCTATTTTTTTTCTGTTTGTAGGTTTTTTAAAGAAAAGATAAGTTACAGAAGAGCAATGTAGCTGTCACAGCAGCAGCACAGTGGGAGTGAACAGTGGCTGATGTTTTGCTGCTGCACAAGATGAAGTCCTTGCCCCCAGGCTGGTCATATCACCATGCCAGCAAGTACAGCCGGACTGATGACAGAGCCTGGTGGTGTCTGCAGCCACTCTGCCTGCTGAGCAGCACTCCTCCTCCCCTCTGCCATGTGCAGGAGAGCTCCAGGTGTGAGTCCCCTGGGATGCAGAGGGAAGGAGGAGCCACCTGCCTGGCTGGGCTGAGAGCACCACCTACAAAGCACATCAGCAGGGAAAGTGGGAACAGCGTCATGGGGGAAGGTTAGAGCATAAACCAGGCCCAGGCTGCAGTTAGAGTGCTCTGGGTCTCTTGAGCTGGACCAAATTACCTCCAACACAGTCTTATTACATCTGTCACTTCTCAGGAGCACAGTCTCTACACTTCAGGAATTCTCCAGAGGATGGTAACCTGATGCAACAATAAAAGTTTAAGTTGGTGTGGTGGGTTGACCCTCACTGGACACCAGGTACCCACTAAGTCACTCTTACCATTCTCCTCCTCAGCAGAAGAGGGAGAGAGAAAATAAGGTGGGGAAAAACCCCTCATGGATAAGGAGAAAGGCAGATTAATAAAGCAAAAGCAAAGGGAACAAAAAGCATGGAAGCAAAGGGAACAAAAATATTTGTTCTCTACTTTCCATCAGGAGATGATGTCCAGCTTCTTCCTGGGGAGTAGGGATTCAGAACACACAGAAGTTGCCATGGAAGAAAAATTCCTCACCCCCTCCCTACCACCACCCTCCTTTCCTCTTTTCTCATAGCTCTTATAGAGGAGCAGATGTCTTGTGTTATGAAATACCCTTTGATCAGTAGGTCAGCTGTCCTGGCTGTGTCCTTTCCCAAAATCATGCCCAGCTCTGGCCTCCTTGGCAAGGGGAATGTTGGAGAGACAGACTGATGCAATGAATCACTGCTCAGTGACAGCCAAATCTCTGGGGTGTTAGCCACACTTTTCTATCCACCAATGCAAAGCACAGCTTTGTGAGGGCTCTTATGGAGAAAATTACCTTCACAGCCTGGTCAAGGGCTCAGGTTTCTCCTGCCATAGCTCCAATTGCCTCCAGCAGGCATTTTCCCTTGGTCCCAGCAATATACCAGACTATTCTGACCAAGTGTAGGGATCAACCTCCACTGCTCATGAAAGCTCCAACCTGCAGTGCTTCAAGGACTAAGAGCCTAGCTCAAATCAGATCTCTTCCTAAGAGTGTTGGCCCCTGAATCACACTATAAATTAAAGCATGGCTTTTGAGGAAGTAACGAAGGAGCCTTTCTGGATAGCAATCTTTGCTCTTACCCATAGGATAGAATCCTTTATTTACTTAGTCCTTAATAAAGGATTAACAGGAGCAGCTGTGCTAGCAAGGCTGCATCACTTGTTGCATCTTGGAGAAAACAGCACATTCAGGGCTAAGAGCTACTTTTTTTGTTGGTTTATTTTTGTGGGGTTTTTTTTTAATTGCCTTCAAGCCTGGCCTCAAAGCACCCCAGGAACTAGAACAGTACTTGTATGACCCCTAGAGGTCTCAGGATTCAGATGAGGAACTATCTCCTCAGAAGGAACTTTCACAGCAGACACTTGGGCCCTGGACTTATTCTTTCCACCACCCTTCACCTCTCCACCGTTCCCCTGAGGGCAGGACCCCCAGACTGGTTTGCTGCTGGTGCCTCAGCAGTCTAGGGCCCCAGCATAATGCTCCTGGAGACACAAAATTTGCTGGCTTGAAGCACTGCTGAGGATTCATGCAGCTCAAGGGTGCTGTCCCAAATAACCCACTTATCCAGCCCAGTCCACTTTGAACCAAGGTGTTGAGAATGCTCTTTGCTGCAGGTCAAACAGCCTCTGCAGGGTAGTGGACATGGCATTCCAAAGCAGAGCTGAGACACTGTACCTGAAGGTGACTAAGTTTTGCCCATACCTGAGCAGCATTTGCACTCCACTACTGTTTCAGAGTGAGGGAGTAAGAAGCCAGTTCACCCTTGGGTTTGGGATGTTAATGGTAAGCCTTTTTCATAAAGTTTTTCATGAATTCTCATCCTTTGACTATGAGGAAAGAGATTACCTTGTGACCACCATTCTGTTTTCAGCTATGTTAAAAACAGTAGATAAAAGTAACAGAAGTTTAATTCACCACAAATGTCTTGCTGGCATTCACCTAGAATATTAAAATGCTAATCAAAAGTAGGCACAACCTGCAGGACAAGAAAATACACCCATAACAGCTAAGAGCCATGTCAGGCCTCCTGTGGAGGAAGCTACCAACTTCCTGTGAGAACATGGGTGAGCTGGACAGAAAATTATTTGAACAATCATGGTGCCAGAAGGAACTTAGTGCCATCAAGTAGCCCAGAGAAAGCCAACCTTCCAGACTATAGAAATTACAATTTTCCTGCTGAAGGCCACCAGACACTTTTGGGAACTGAGCAGAGAGATGAAGTAGATGTTCTTTACCAGGAGGTGATGACAGTGGGTCCTCAGGGTCCCACCAATCCATCAAGCTAGTGAAGGCTTGGACAGCTCATCATGATTTGGGGTAAGCTGGCACCTTGTCCTTGACTGAGACAGCCACCCCTTACCCCTCAGCAGAGCCCCTGCTGGGATGCAGCCCCAGGGTTGCCAGCAGCCCACCTCTGTACACAGCTGCCCAGTGAATGGCACATGGAGAACTAAAGGAGCTATCCCACTGCCTGAATGTGCTCTAGTGAACCCACAGGTGTTGTTCAATAGTCTCAGTAATTTACATTTTTCACTCCATATTTAGTTAGCTTTTCCCATCTCTTTCCTCTTCTTCATTTTGCTGACATTCTGTGGCATTATTTTGCAGCACAGCTGTGTCTGCTACCATCCCCTAAGCAATTGTGGCTCTGTGGAAGTCAAACCAACACTTCCATCCCCATTGAACATGGACTCCACATTGTAGCCAAATGCTTTCTCTGTAAAGGTCTTTTCTGACTGCTGGAGACTGCTCCAGATGACTTTACCATCTATTACCTTTCTTGTTAGGGTATGCTTTTGCTCCAATGTAACATTAACAAAAGGCACTCTTGTCACTGCAATGTCCTGAGCAGCTTGGTAGTGCTCAGCTAGAACTGAAAACACAGAATGAATAAAACAACCAGATCTATGACTTATCTATGGCACACTAACAACAGAAGAATGCAGATGTGTGCATTAATGATGCTATCATTCTTTATTTGTTCATATTATATTGCCTCAAAAAATTTCCTGATAACTTGTTGTTAAGCATGCTAATGGAGAATTCAAAAGCAAACAAAACCAGAGTATGATGTGATTATACAGCATTTAAGACTGCTATTAATCAAGTTGTCTGTTAGTGATGACAGACGCATAGAAAGCAAATACCCAGTGAATCCAGTTTAATAATTCTATTCAGTGAAACACTCTGCCTACAATAATCTGGGTTAAATTTAAGTATTTTTTTAAAAGCATATAATCTTTTGCTCCACTCTTCTTTTGACATCTCTGGCATCACATTTAAATTAATCAAGTGAAATTAATCATTTCACTTATTTTTGAAGAAAACTAGTGTTTTCTTCAAATGTAGGAAAGACTGTGATGTGCAGTCTCTCCAGCACTCTCAACACCATTTATAAAATCTTGTTCAGTGAAGGGTGATATAAATAAAAATAATGACCTATGAAAATCTGTTTCAGGTTCTTTTAAAATAGAGATAAAGATTTGTTGTGAGTAGCTGTGTGAATGCCAAGACACAGAAGATGATAATGGCAGAGGTAAAAACAATACCTGCTCCCCAAAAAAACCCATGATCCTAGATGGGTTACTTAAAAAGTAGTAGTGGATCACTTTTAAAATAAATATCTTCAGAAAGCAGAATAGAAACCCAACTTGAAATTGCAGATGCCCTTTTTTAATCTCAGTTTGCATTTCCTGGATGTTCAGTAGATGGACTTCTACTCTGAAGCAGGGATACCAAAGAAGAGACGACAGCAGTTCCAGATGCCAGCTTTTTCACAGACCCTATTTTCCACCCTGCTATGCTCCTCAGAAGCTTACAGCCCACCCTCTACAGTTACATTTGTATTCAATCCTGATGAAATTCACCTCTGAAAGGTGCCTCTGGGTTGTCTTCTCAACAGCAATGGCTAGAAGTGCCCCTGACAGGAGATCCAGTGCTGTCATGGCCAGACAGAGCAGCTGATGTGACTTAGGCATGACTTAGCTCACCACCAGCATCCATCCCTCAGCCCAGGGAGCCAGAAGGCACCACCTGAGACCCTCACCTTGGTGCTGCAGTGTCCTCCTGGTGGTCTTGCAGATCTTCAGTGCTCTGTGGCCTGCAGACTGGGAATCAAATGCACAAAAGTGTTTAGAAAGGCAGACGTAAGAACAAAAGTGAGCTAGGTACTCACTATCTCTGTTACTCCTTACTGCAAAGGTAAAAGGGAGTTCTTAAAAAGTGTCTGGACACAATGAAGACCCAATTGGCACAGCACAAACTAGATACAAACACCTTCACTACCTTCTGTGTCTCTTCACAGAGTTGGACTTGCCTCTAACAAAGAAGAAAGATTTCTCCTTTTTAGTAGACTTCAGAGAACAGTGGGAAAATAGATGTTCAGCCTTTAATTGAGCTCTAGGTCACTCACTCTGCCTGCAGGTACAAAGCACACAAACTACAGAGGTCGCCTTTGGTCCTATATATTGCCACTGATTAAAGCATGTTAAGAAAGAAAACAAGAGTCAATATATTCTTTTCTTCAATGAATAACAGAAGTTTGTAAGAAAAGATGGATTCTTCACACTTCTGTAAACAGAATGAGAGGACTTGCCTTTCACCCCATAGTCTCCTTTTCCTGTCTCCAAAAGAATCACACTCAGGTGGTCAGCTTCTCAAACTGGGACTGGTGCACAATCAGGAATTATTGCACACTCCTGCATTTCTTGAGAAATGACTGTGAGACGTATCATAATTCTGGCAGTGTCAGAGAACCAAGCTTTGCTAACCAGTGGACAAAAGATGTAGATGCTTAGAATGTGACATCTGAATTCCTGAAACATAGGAAATTCCTCTTCTCTCTCAGAATCTCATTTATTGTTCAGGATGATCCTTTTTGGTTTAGTCTGAACCCTCTTGCTCCAATTTCCATGAAAACAAACAGATTTCCTAGGTTAGGAAAGACCATCTTCTGCCTTTCTGCACCATTGAAATTCAACACCCCAACATCCCATTACACTTGAGCTCTGTAATTCTGCTTGTGAAAAGAGCAGTGAAGGCATCACAAGAGACAGTTCCTATTTTTCCTCATTTCAACACTGCAGTGACTCAGTACAAGAAAGGAGAGTTGATCTCTCTGCCAAGAGATGGTGCAACAAAAGAATCTGTCAGCTCATCCCTCGAAGGCCTCTGCAGCACACAGAGATAAAACAGTGTTTTTACAGCATCATCATTCTCCTCAGTAAATATACAGTCACCCTGCTGCCTTCATGGTAAACAGAGTTACTCAGTGCATAAATAGCTAATTTTCTGTTATAGAACGATAGTTATTAATTTCTGGAATTCATCTTCCTCAAAGATTACTGGATCTGAGCACAAGGCACACAAAGGAAAGAGGAAGAGACCAAGACAGATAAAATTAAATTAAACAGTCCTGTCTCACTCAGCACTACAGCTCCCACGTGCAGTTCTGCCTAGTCACACACAGCCCTGATTTAGTTTCTTCTTGATGGAATTTCTGCATGGAAAGGGTTGCCCAGGGAGTGGTGCAGTCACAATCTCTAGAGGTGTTCAAGAAATAACTGGACTTTACATGATGATCTCAGAGGTCTTCTCCAATCTAAATGATTCTGGTTTTTTGCAAACATTAAGGCCTAAGCTACTGTCCCCACAGTTTAGTCAGAAGCCCCTGAGCTAGCTTTAAACCAGGCCGCCCTTGCACGGCAGCAACATGGGCCGTGGGTCAGCCCTGTCACCAGAATCATGGCAAGCAGAGTCACATCATGTTTTTTACCCTGAATGATGATCAAGTCCAGGGACATGGCTCAAGGGTCCTAGCATCACAAAAATTCAGGGACCAGCTTCTACTGGCACTCATCATCTTCTACTCACAATCTTTATCAAATCCAGGGCTCTTATGAGCTAAAAATGGAAAAGTCTTTCTTACAAGATCAAGAAAAATCACCTTATGTAAACAAAGGGTGAAAGAAACACTTGAGAATGTCTGGTGATCCAAAGAAAAAGATAAAAATTTAAAAGCAAATTTATTGGTTAATAAGCTGAATCATCAGAACTATTTTTCAAATCATGTTCTTGCAAGGAAAGTATTTCTTATACCATCACATCTTCACATAAAAAGTATTGGGCAATTGCAAAGCATGGTTTCAACATCATCATCCAAGCATGCCGAGTACTGAAAAGCACCAGCAGGACAGAGGCCCACAATCCACCTAAGATTGCAAACTTTCCTTTACACATGGAAAGCCCACAGCTGCAGCAGTTTGTTTTGAACAGAGTGACACAGACAAATCTGAATTTCTAAGAAAGATATTCTGAATCAGACTAAGGAGCTGTCTAAATCTGGAAGCTGCCTTCAGTGGATGCCATCAGTGGGATGAAGAGCATTGAAGAACATGTAGTCATGAATCCCTAAAATATTGCTCCTCCTTTAAATGCTTGGTGACTGTATTTAGAAGTATGCCAGTAGATTTTTCTTTTATTTTTTCCCTCAAGTCTTGAAATCCATATAATCTTTTGGCATTCACCCATCCTGTTGCAAAGAGTTCATCAACCTCATCACATGTTGTACAGACTCTCCCACTGCCACACACTGTGTACATTTCATGTACCCTGTTCCTATATTGTAAGAGACTGTGAACAGTAGCTCTTTATGCCACCCATAAGCCTTAAATAAACCCTTGGTCATCAGTTTTCCATGCTGAAGGCTCCTGTTCTGAATATTTTACCCTTATCTTTAAATACCTTACTCCCTCAGCTTTCCAGACAATAACTTTTTCCACAAGGTAGAGCAAACCAGTTTCCTCAAGCAGGCAGTGTAAGTGCCAGACCCTGAACTATGTGGCAAAGGGATGCAATCATTTTTCTGCACAGTGAACGAAAATGAACAGCTTGTCTTCTAAAGGAGCCACTCAAATTACCCTGGTTGAGTGGGAACTGATAATACACAGGGAACACACTTGAGACTTTTTCCACATACTGAGTTTTTTCTTGGCTAGTCACCCAGTTTAGCTTTACATTAAAACCTGGACTTTAGGCCTGCATTATGTATGAGAATCCAGATAAGTTTACAGTGCTAATTATTCAGCACAAAAGAAAACCTGCCATTAGCAATTCAATGCATCATTTACATCATCAAAATAAAAAGAACAATTCCCTTTCTTCTAATAAATTTGGGCATAACAACTGCATCACTTTACCAGTTTAGCTCCTTGCTCTTAAGTTACTGATTTGCAGGTATGCTCCTATTAACTGCAACCATTATGAAAACTAGCTTTATCACATGAACTTTTGACTGGGATCCATTACAATGCCATTCTACCTCTCCCACTGCATCTAGAATATCATGGTTTCAAAGTTCAGGGTGCTTTGCAAAAGCAATTTATTTGCCATGGGCATGCCTGTGGTACTGGTTCTTACTTTACTGCAAGAGACCTTCTCCAGAGCTCTATCAGTCTGAGAGGGTTAACAGAAATTAACACACAGAACAGGGGTTTTTGGTGCTGTCAGCAACTAACATTTCCCCATATATGTAAGAACTAAGGTGCTGAGCAAGGAGCGTTGACTATGGCACTACTTTAAAGAGTCTGTAAATCATAATTTTGTGCTAAGTAATGCACAGAGCAACCTTGGCATTCCTGTAAACTGTTTAAAATTTAAGCATTAAAGAGCTTGTAAGAGTGAACAAGGGACACAAAGGGTGAACACTGGCAGGTAAATACAGTGAGAGAAGACAGAAGTCACAGCCTCCTATTTTAGCAGTCTCAAGTAACATTTAAATGCACATCTTGAACAAATGCCCAGGGCAATGAGACACGTAGGAAGGACAGGAGAAGTTCTTCCTATTATTAGGCTCAAGAGTAAGAATTGAAAAGAAGCTCTTTGTCTCAGTGAGGAAGAAATCTTGGGAATCTGGTTTACTTGAGCCATGGTAACAACCCAGTAATATTCTGCAGCAGAAAATGATAAAGAGGAAGATCATATTCAGTAAGTTCAACCATATTAGAAACTAAAGGCACAGCATGTAGAGCCTATGAAATGAACAGTGATCAGAGAGCTGGAACAAAAACATAAGTTTTCAAGTCAAGCTAAAATAAAAGGGGGAAAGGCAACGCTGTGAAGTGATGATCTCCAGAAAATGTCACCATATCACAAATACACTTTTTCCCCTGGAAGAGAGAAAGGGCTGATCAAATTGCAAGGGGCAGAGGTGCAGCCCTGTGAATACAGAACTCCCTGGTGGGCTGTCTGCCCCACTGCCGCAATACTCTGGCCCAGAGAGGCTGAAGCCACAGCCGCCTCCCACCAAGGTGAACAGTGGCTGCTGATCCTGCAGCCTCCCTAGCTCACCCATACTGAAAGGCAAGGACAGCCACCAGCAAAGTCCTCAGCTGTGCTGTGTCTCAACTCACTGTCACAGCCTACGGAAGCAATTTGTTTATTGTTACAGAATGCAAGACAAAGATCTCAAAAGCACCCTTATCACTGAACTCCTCCTAAACAAAGTAACATGGAATATTCAGATTTACAAAAGGAACATATTCATTGTCAGTTAAGCAGCTTTCCCAATGATCAGCACACTCATAAAAAACACCATGATAAAGAAAATCCACATGAAAAACCTGTCCATCACTTTTGCAACTTTTTTCCACTCAATTCCTTTGGCCCGGTTTGCTTTATGGTCTCTAACACAATTAGCAATATACTCAATATTTTTAATCAGCATTTTGTAACAAGAACAGCAATTAAGATTTTCACCATGAACTCCATAGCTTTTATTCCAATTTCCATTGAGCTTCTCCTTGAGATTGCAGTCATCGTTCCTAGTGGAAAGAGGACTCCTTACCTCTTGGTGCCTCCTCTGACTCCCATCATCCCCCTCTAACCTACATTCTTCTTCTTTCTCTCTTTTCGGACTTGTGCAATTTTCACCCACATCATAAACAAAAAATATTTTTGACATATAGTCCAAAATAACCACCTTGGCCCACTGTGGAACAGGTTTTGCTTCTGAGCCACAATGATGGAGATTCATGATAATGATTGTCAATGCAGTGGAAGCTGTGATCATGGTCATCGTTGCTATGTAGTACTTCCCTAGAACACAAAATAAAATTATATTAAAGAAATTACTCTAATAAAAAAAAATTCAATGAGAAGCAACAACATGATAACAGGTGCTAAGCATAAATGCAAGAGAAATAAAATTTTAATCAACCTAATTCTCTTAGATCAGGATTCACCATTTAAAAACAAAGATAAAAGCCATTAAAATAAAATCTCATACTCATTATTGGCATGTCTTTATCAGATGAGTGTGTGACTACTGTATTAGCATGGTAAATATTTGCAAGCTAAGACCTCTGATTACTCAATGTTTCTCAAGAGCCTTGTTCTTTTCATAGTATCTGCAAAATCCCCATGCCAATGGCTTCACACAGCGCCTTGGAAATCCCATTTCCTCAGGTCTTAACAACAGAGATGACCACACTTGGTTTGAGCTATTGATGCAGCCCACGCCAGCAGATCCAGTGAACAGGCAGACCTTGCTGGCACCCACAGCCAGTGTGCTGCCAGCCCCAGGTCAGAGCACGGGGCTGGAGGGAACACAAGCTGTGCTCCTCTGCCCTTGCTTTGGCAGCCGAACCCAACACAGCTGAGCACCCAACCAGGCTGTGCTGAGAGAGAAGCAGCTCCCAGCCCTGCTCTGCAGCTCTCCAGGACAAGCAGAGCTGACAGCAGCAGCACAGACAAGTGTGCCACAGACAGGTGTGAGCGAGCCCAGTTCCAAAGGGATTCGGATGGATGGCAAGGGAGAGTGTGGGAATAGAGACAACAAGCTGAGCTAGGTTCCTTTCACTGCACATGAACTTTCCTGAACTCCCAGACAAAAATTAAATTTCAGCTTAATGAATTCCCAGGAACTATAATCCAATGTAGCAATTGTCAGATATTAAGTCAACGGTGTGTGTGCCAGTCAGGCCATCCAACCTTCTGCATCTGACAGAAACATATCTTGAAACAGTCTGACCTTGTGCTTATAGCTTTTGATTATACTTCATGTGTTAGTTCTAAAATTGTTTTCAATTACCAGCTTTACTTCAAGATGTGATAGCATCATTTGAAATCTCTAACTATATTTAATAAATATAAAACAGCTGGCTAATGTATAATTTAAAATAAATACAAAATAACTTCTAAAAACTGCAGCATACCTATACAGATTCCACACATATTTTAAGTACTTCACTATGCTTCAAAAATGCAGCAATTTTTTCTTCCCAGAAATCACAAATTACATGAAGATTCACTGACATACAGCCCTGCTATTAATAAGTCATGCTTAAAGACAAAGTGTGTAAAGCTCACCTATCAAAGGTACATTTTCAGATGGGGGCATGATCTCTGCAACCATCAGCTGGAACACAGTCAGAGCAAGAAGAACTGTAACACCCAGAGACACTTTCTCACCAGAGTCTGCAGGGAGATAGAATCCCAGCGGGGCCAGGAAAGAGATCAAAATGCAGGGAAGCAGCAGATTAAATATGTAGAAAGAGGACTTCCTTTTCAAAATCAGCGTGAAGGTCACATCTGGATAAGGCTCAGAGCAGCAGCCATAAGTGATGACATTCTTAACTGCTGGCATACCGTGAATCTCCCATTCCACATCTTCTATGAAGTCAGAGAGGTCACCACTATCAAGAGAATTGATGAGGTCTACCTGATTACCATTATAGGTCCAGGACCCAAAGGTAAGGTTGCACTGCTGGCTGTCAAAAGGAAAATATGACACATCCACTACACAAGAGCTCTTTGTGATAGCAGGTGCATCCCAAGTGATTTTTCCGTCATATCTCAGCACTACATTAGTATTTACTGGTTCTGAAAAGTCATCATCAGCCCTAAAAGACAGAAAAATGGCAATCAGGATTGACAGACAAAAACTTAAGGGTGAGGGCCAGAGAAGGTGGGGAATGGGGAAGACCCTCCTTTCACACCATTAAAAGCATGTTCCTGAAATCATATTTACACTGCATTTTAGTAGGAACTTACTAATAACCATTATTTACAATGCCCATGAATGCCAAACATCAGTGCTGCTGAGTTATGTTGCATTTGTTGGCCATAGTTCCTTCAAACTTGACCTCAAACAGAAGGCAGTAGGATAAGAGTCCATTAAAGGATGAAAACAGTCTGCAGGTCAGTACTGGCCTGGGAGAGCAGACAGGGAGTGCAGCCTTTATGTATCATCTTTTTGTGGGCAATCTTCCAGAGTTCTCAGGAGCCTCAGCAGAAAGCACCTCAGACAGCCAGGGTATTCAATTCCCAGCGCAGAGAAATTCAGAAAAGCTTTGCTATGTAGCATAATTTTCAGATCTTGTCTATAGCTTTATTGCAAAATATTTAGATTATCAACAACAAATGTTAAGACAACAAACATACCCCTTGCTAAGGTAAGTAGAGATGAAAGTTCAGACTCTGTAGGCCAGTTCCTCCTTTAACCCCCTCCCCCCCTCAAATATGCAAGCTGATTTTCTCCAGCCACACTCACTTGTTATACAGGACAATATCTGGTCTCCAAACCAAATTGCTTGGGATCCTGATGGAATCCAACCCATCGTATTTATCTTTGTCCCATCTGAGGTATGCATCATACCAGCTCTGTCGAATCCACAAGTAAGCTGACAAAATTTGGTTCCTTTCATCCTGCATAAAAATGTAGAGATATTTCTAGCTGAAGGTGACAAAATCACATCTTAGACACAGACAGCATTTGTAATGTGCCTTTGATGTAGA
Organism: Ammospiza caudacuta; assembly: GCF_027887145.1. NCBI lineage: Eukaryota > Metazoa > Chordata > Aves > Passeriformes > Passerellidae > Ammospiza > Ammospiza caudacuta. The sequence goes on from NC_080596.1 coordinate 54,908,500, forward strand.
GTTCAAAACAGGCCAGAATACTAACAGGACACAAAATAATCTAGGCCCATATACTGTACAGGAAAATCACTGGTCTGGATTTTCACTTGTGCAAACCTTCACCTCTCAGCACCCTCCCTAGTTTTAATCACAGTATCTAATCCTCCTAGTTCTTCCTAATTTCTTTTTGCAAGTTTCAGAATAGCAAATAGCTAACAGATCCAGGCTCAAAAATTCTTTGAGAGCTTGGCGAGGCCTTGAAATTATAATTCAGAAGTCGCAAAAATAATCTTTCCTTCTCCTTCCAGACACATTTTCTTTTTCCTTAAAAGTGTGTCTAAAAAAACCCCCATATTTATAAAAATTACTGATGGCTAATTTTAGGGATTTTATGTAGAAATTATTGCAGCTTAGAAAAAGCATTTGCTGTATTTAAAACTCAGCAAAAGTTGCCTGGAGGGTGTGATACCAACACCTAACTACAAAAGAAGTCTTAAAAATTCAGCAGCTCCAGGTTTCCAGACTTATAATGGAAGCCTTAAGTGATGCAACCAGAGAAGAATGTACAAAATCTGGAGAACAGAACACACCCCCAAGCCCTCAGGGCACCCCCTGTCCCCTGCCCCTGAGGAAGCATTCCTGAAGTTGTCACAACAAACTGAAGGATGCTTTTCCTACTCCAAACAAAAGGCTTACAGCTAGTATAGTCCTGCATATTTTTGGAAAAACAGAACTCTACTTTCACTCACCATGTCTTTAATTTGGGACAATGTGATCTGAAGGGTGACATTCAGTACTTTATCTGTGTCCTCCACTGGTCTCAGAGCATTGGAGTAGTCTTCAAACAGTTCATTAAACAGCATGTGAGCATATTTCCCTTTGGCTGATTCTACAGCTATAAAACATGGACTTGTTCAGTACATTAGATTAAGCACTGAGCAGCATCAGAATACACCTTCTTTCTACTGCTTCAAGCAGTATTTGCTCTAACAATATTTATCAGTCATATATGGTAGAATATCATTAGTTCAGATACAGAAGAGTACCTGATTGAGTTATTCAAATAAAAACAGCGTTCAGCTGGAGCAAGTGAATACTTAACTTGAGCTTTTCACACCCACTGAAAGATAGTGTATACAGCAATCCTTACATTTTTTGAAAGTAAATATAATTACTTTTATTTTACAAATTACTCTCCCAGGCAGATATTACTGACTTACAGTCAGCAAGGTCTGAAATTACACTTACTCACAGGCTAATGGCTTTTGGTATGTCCCCAAATGAAGAACTGGTAAGATTCCTGCTAATTCCAGAATTTAGTCTTTTTCTTTTTAAACTACCACCTGTAAAATGTCTGAGCTGCTTTTCTTCACAAGCTGGCAATTGCTTAATGTGTGAATACATCTGTGCACCAACATCTTTTCCAAACCATGTATTTGGAGATGCTGCTTGCTATCCAAACTTAGATACTAAAGATAATTGACTGAAACTTGAGGTTTGAAATTATACTTTTGCTGTTTCATACTGTTTTGCACATCACAGTTTCTCTAGGTAGCCTCTTTACATAGATACACAAATTTCTGCAAGCAAAGGACAAGGACAACAGAACCACTCTGTTACAAGCCACCCCTGAAGGTGGGGTAACTGAGGTTCTTCGTGATAGATCCCTTGGGATGCGCAAGAGTGAAACAACACTGAACGACTGGTTGTGTATAAATGCACATATTTATGTATGGCAGGCGTATTTTAGAGCAATTTGATGCAACGCTGCCACTGAAACTACAGGGAAAACAGAAATTCGCCAACTCAGTCTTTTCCATGTTGGAGAATTAGACATCATTATTATTATTATTATTATTATTATTATTATTATTATTATTATTATTATTATTATTATTATTATTATTATTATTATTATTATTTCTTGCTCAGAATAACATCCTTTATTCTGGGCAGGATGTTTTTCTGAGCAGGACCTGCAATGGAAATTACTTCATCCACACATGCTCGGGTTGTGCAGTGAAAATCATTCCATCCTACATGGTTCTTTACCAGACTTTTCACTTATTTACACATAAAAACCCCAAAGAAATTCGCGTTCACTCGTTTTAAATTACACCGTCCTTAGAGTTCAATCTTTTATTGGTTATTGATCCCTTCACCTCCGATACTCATTCGGATCTCATTCCTTGGTTCTCTTATCAACCTTTTCCCAGACCAAGTGTCTCCGGGGCAGTAATGTCCGTTAATGTTCCTTTATTTCCCGGGTACCTTCTGGCTACTCTCCACCTGTAGATGTTAAACCCATCAGACCTTACCCGGCGAACAGTCTTTTGAAGACTAACTTCAATTCCCCTCCCCCGGGCAAAGGCGAGCAAAGCCCTGACTAAAGTCACCGAAAAAAATTTAAAAGTTGCCTGAATTCCAGCAATGGGAAAGAGGTACATAGTCGTATCGGTTATCAGCTATAGAAATGAAGCAATATGAAAACGTAGAGATTAAGCTTCAGAAAATACAGAAGAAAGAAAAAGAAAGAAAGGATGAGAGCAGATAATGGAGAGGACCGGTATCACCATACATGATAAGAAGAATTATCCCGTCTCACAGGACCTGCTTTTTATCGGTGTTCTCCCTTATCTGGTTCAAAGCCCAAGCTTGTTGCCAAACAAGGGTTAATTTGTCCCGCCGATCTCCGGTGATGGGCGCTCACCCGCTTTGTGCCCACCTTCCTCCCCTCTGTTCTGGGCGCAATCCGGCCTGCCCGGAGCACCCGCTGCTCCTGCAAATGGCCAATTGTCCGGGTCGTTATCGCTTCAGCGCTCCTGCAAGGCTCCAGCAAATGCCAGGTGGCGATTCGCAGGGGACAAGTGCTTTGGAGTACATCTCTGGTGATTCACACCTACTTCCCGGGCTAATTAGGAGTTCAAAGCAAATCTTCCTGACTAAAAAGATATCCCAACAAATCAAAACTTCCCGAAGATCGCTGCAATTCTGGTCGTACATAACCGTTTTGTCTATGCATCAAACACAGAGTTAAACTAAACAGATCAAACACTTCTGGGGCTCAGCCATGTAGGGTAGATCAGGTCACAAGATCCTATGTGAATGAGATAAACTTTGGTGCAACATTTAACTAACAAGCGGTGTTCTCACCTTTGAGTATCGCTGCTGTGCACAGCATCCACAGAGAGACGTAAAAGGAGGAGAGGCTCCTCATCTTCATTTCTGGACCTTAAATAAAACTGTTCACCCAAGGGCAAAGAAGTGTTTGCCACCGTCCAAAACTACCCAAGGATGTAAATCAGGTAGTACAGCAGCGTCTAGGCGCTGGTACACGGGTGCGGTTCCAGAAGCAGCTCGTTCGTCCCTCGCAGCTGTCGGAGCCCTGCAGCGACCGTGGGCTCTGTCCCTGCCGAGCCCTCCCTCCCCGAGTAACCCGAGCGCTGCTGCTCCCCAGCCAGGGCTGAGACAGAAAACAGACAGATTGGGTATCAGTGCAAAAACTGCACTCCATTGCAATTGTACTACAAATGCAAGATTTCGTCCCATTTATGACAAATCCTTTTACAGCTCTTTGGAGGGCTTTGTTTTACTGCACTTATGTTCTGCAATATCCCGCTCAGAACAGTTCTATGGAACTTGTGGACCTTGACAAGAAAGTGATCTGACTCAGTACTTTAATAGGAATAGTAACACTGTACATCACACATCCAATGTCACACAGAAAAAAAGCCAATACCCACGGCCACTCCCATGCTGATAAAACAAGGTTTTTATTAGCGAAGTGTTGCCATATGGAAGAGAGGCAGTTGCACCAAGGGCAGAAAACACATTTAATATTTGCAGTAGCCCAATATATCTGTGCAAACAAGAACTTTAACAGGTCTAGACACTTGGAGACCAGTACTCAGCACAGTGAATCAGGAGTAAAACTGGACTTTGCAGGAAAAATGCCATTTCCCTTATACAGTACAATTTTTCACAGCTGAACTTGACCAAAAAAAAAAATTAGTTACTGGACCACACTTACATTTAGCCAAAAGAGTTTCAGGAGAAAAATGTGAATATGAAACAATACCTTACCTGGCCTTCCATCTCACCCTGATGGTCAGAACTTCAACAGCTCTGTCTATATTACTCATGTTGACAGGTTATCTTCCTAGTACCACAGACATTTTCTTCCAAGTTTCTCAGATGAGAGGAGATTGCTTCCTCCTCTCTGCAGTCCAATCCATCCTTCGTGATATACTGCAGTCCATTCTGCCATCCTTTTAGAACAGAAAACAGAAAACAGTCACTAAAAGAGAAAGTGAAAATATAGAATGAGCTACCAGGAAAAAAATTGGTCCAGAATAGTCCTGATCCACAGAGGTCATAAAATATTGTTGTTTTGCTCTTGCACAGTCTTTTGGCCAGAAGAAAAGTTATCCCTCCATACACATAATTTCTACACAGCAGCACTACAAGCAGTCACTGGCTAATGTTTGTGCTTTTGTGGGATTTATAAATCAATTACATTTATGGCCAGGTTTACTAGGTAAGCAATAAAAAATTTTGGTCAAAGCTCCTGTAATGGAATCCATCTCTGTCATTTAATTTGAAGAATTGTCAAAGGAGTAAAAAAGTGGAAAACTGTTTAGAAGTCAAAAAGGTCAGAACAGCCCCTAGGCAGTATGTAATACCTTGCATTTTCTGTGGGATGAAGGTATGTGATGCTAGATACAACAAATATTGTGGACAGAAGGCGAAAGATTTTTCAATACAGTCAGAGAAGTGCATTCTCAGGGGATAATTTTAGTCTACAATAAATTGCCATTCTGTCAGCAAGGAGCTACTGCTTAACATCTCTTACTGTAATCACTAGGGTGATGAGGAGTACTGCTTTAAAAGAGTTGCTATAAACACTACTGGAACCAGGACAGCCTTGCTCTGCCACAGGCTTGAGACAACCGTGTGACCTGTTACACCAGCAATACACACACGTCAAGCAGTGTGGACTGATGTACTTAAACATACAGACAGGTAAACATGAGCACACATGTATATCAGACATGTTTGTTACATTTGAGATGCTGCATTGAGTGCACAGTGCTTGCAAAAGTAAACTCAAACACCTCCAAAAGCCTTTTCAATATTGAAGACACAAGAAATTTAACAGTGTTAGTATGACAGATCATTTGGCTTCTTTATGTCTGATTTGTATTTTTAAACAAAATATCCCTAATGTATATATTTTGTATGAATGCCGAGCATTCACATTAATTTCTCGTTGATCTGAGGGATTCTTCTACAAACCCACACTTCCTCAGAACATAGTTTTTAAGTTTTGGCGTGATCTAAGGCAATATTATTCCCAGATCAAACATCCCTTTTAACTTTTAATGAAGCTTAAATTCATAGTTAGAGAGTTGTCTTTCTTTACAATAAAAAGCTCTGCTACCAAATCAGAAGTTAATACAAGATACGAAGCCGCTTACAAGGATAATTTCAGAGGAGTGGCGGGTGTTGGGAGGTTAGAATGGAGCCGTAACCCTCCCAGAAGGAGAGCCGTTCCCAGCAGAGCTCCCGGGATGCTGTCGCAGTCCCTGTGCCAGCAGATGGCCCTGTCACCCAGCCTACCGATCACCCAAAAATCCCATCGCGTCTCCGCCTGCTTCCATCAGCTTCGCGGATCCTTTGCCACACATTTGGTGTAAATCACGGTGAGCCAAGACGTTCTTTTAAAGAGAAAGATGAGCAGAAGGAATCAAACCGCTCGGTGGCTGGATCCCGGCTCTTCCCGGACATCCCTCTGGGCAGGGCCGAGCCGGCCCGGGGGCTCCGGGGCAGGGAATTCCAGCCGTGCCATCCCCGGGAGCCGGCGCAAAGCGGGGCACCGGCTGCCTCTGCCCCTGCGGAGACACCGAGGCACGGCGCAGCAGCCAACCCCGCTCCCACGAACTCTGCTCCAACATGGGACTCCGCGGGAATGAGTCTGGGCTGTTAACTCTCAGTGTTATGGACCATTGATTGGTGCACTGAGCTTGTGCACCACTCACATAACACATCTAACTTTTTATGCTTCTAGACACGCATATGCTATTTTATAGACATCATCAAAAATATAAATAGGACAGACTGAAGTAGAGATGACATAAGAGAGATCTCTTTCATATTAAAACTTCCAAAGTTAGATATTTATCTTAGCCAAACTATAAGCAATGTAGGTAAGAAGTGTAAAAACATATTTAGAATTTTCTTTCAATCCTTCTTCTCCTGCATAAAATAATAATTTGCTCTTGAGCCTAAGGTTTTTACATGTACATTTTCAGAATTTTTTAATGGATTCTTACCCTTTTTTGCATAAAAACCATTAAGAGTTTTCAGCCTTCAACTGGAAAAGCTACAGATACTGTACTATCACAGGCCTAAGGCCGTCTGTACCATTTATAATCCATCCCTCCATCAGAGAATAAAGAAGAACAGATTGGTTTCTAAGCACAGTTTGTAAGAAATGTCTCACAGTCTGCTACTTGCCTTCCTGCCAATTTTTCCCCACAGAAGCTGTTGCATTCCCTTTCTTCACAGCATTTGCTACTGAATATTATCTTGTGATAGGGTCAAGCAGCACACTAACTGTTCAGTCAGACTTCTCTCCTTAGACTAACTGCTCTTAACAGCACGGGTAACAACAGCTGAGAGCACACAGCTCTTCATTTAGATGCAACTTGTTTCTCTCCACCTCATTTTTTCTCACCCACCTACTGCCTCCTCCTTCCTTCTCTCTAAAAATCCCCTACCACCCGAAACCAACACACTCATTCATATTTTCTTCCACCCTGCTGTACACACAGAAGATAGGAAATGCATTAGGAGAGTTCACAATTCTAGCTCATGAGATAATGAAGAATATTAGCCACATTTTCCAGAGATGGGAAATCCTCATTTGCATGTTACAGTTCTAGGGTTTTCTGAATATAATTTTTTTTATGCATGTACACAGGGAGTTCTGCCAACCACCTCCCAGCCCCTGAAGAGAAACTTTCTGAACCTAGAAATTGGAGAAAATTGGCTGATAGAGTTGCTGAGCCACATTCTGTGATATTTGAAAAGAGATATTTGAAAAGTCAGGTGAAGTCCCGGATGACTGGGAAAAGGGAAACATTGTATCCATCTTTTAAAAGGGTAGAAAGGGGAAACAGCCAACCTGTCAGCCTCAACCTCTGAGCTTGGGAAAATCATGGAACAGATCCTCTTAGGAGCTGTGCTAGGGCAGGTGGAGAACAGGGAGGTGATTTGAGGAGCCAGCACAGCTTCACCAAGGGCAAGACCTGCCTGACCAAGCCAGGGGCCTTCTACAATGGAGTGGCTGCCTCAGGGTACAAGGGAAGGGCTACAGACATCATTTATCTGGATTTCTGCAAAGACTTTGACAGAGTCCCCCACAACATCCTCCTGTCTAAATTTGAAAGAGATGGATTTGATGGGTGGACTGCTAGATGGATGAGAAATTGGTAGAAAGGTCACATCCAGAGGGTAGTGGTCAATGGCTCAGAGTCCTAATGGAGATCAGTGGTGCCCCTCAGGGATCTGTACTGGGGCCAGTGTTACTTAATATCATCATTAAGGACATAGATGAAAGGATTAAGTGCACCCTCAGCAAATTTGCAGGTGACACCAGGCTGAGTGGTGCAGTTGACACTCCCAAGGGACCCAGTGCCATCCAGAAGGGCCTGGACAAGCTTGAGAAGTGAGCCCTTGTGGTTTAACAAGACCGATACAGGGTGCTGCACCTCAGTCAGGACAGCCTCTGGTATCAGCCCAGTCTGGGGGATGCACAGACCCAGAGCAGCCCTGCCAGGGAGGATTTGGTGATGCTGGTGGATGAGAGGCTGGACATGACCCAGCCATGGGCACTCACAGCCCAGAGAGCCAAAGGTGTCCTGGGCTGCATCCAGAGCCCCGAGGGCAGCAGGGCAGGGAGGGGATTCTGCCCCTCTGCTCTGCTCTGCTCTGGTGAGACCCCACCTGCAGGGCTGCAGCCAGCTCTGGGGCCACAGCACAGGAAGGACATGGACCTGTTAGAGGAGGGCCACCAAGTTGGTCAGAGGGATGGAGCACCTCTCCTATGAGGAAAGGCTGAGAGACCTGGGAGTGTTCAGCCTGGAAAAGAGAAGGTTTAGCGATGATGTAATTGAATGGAGCCTAAAAGAAAGATTGAGAGGGATTTTTTACAGGATCGTGTAGTGGCAGGACAATGGGAAATGGATCCAACTAGAACAGTAGGTTTAGATTAGATACCAGGATTTTTTTTTTTTCACTTTGTGAGGGATAAGGTATTCCCAGAGTTTCCCCACAGAACTTGTGGATGCCCCATTCCTGGAGGCATTGGAGGCTGGGTGGAGCTCTGAGTAAATTGGTGAAGTTAGTAAAGGCGTCCCTGCCTATGGCAGAGTGGCTGCAACTGGATGGTCTTAAAGATCTCAACAAAAAATTCTATGTGATTCTATTATTCTATTACTTCCCCTTCATTCTTGAAGAGTCTAGCTACTTAAATTAACAATTAAAAACTCTAGAAATTTTAAGAGTTTGAACTTTCACATGAATGATTCACCAGTATCTGCACATAATACAGTGAAATCCCACAGAAGAGCCATCAGTAATACAAGAGTGTCTTGGTTTGAAAGACAGGTGTCTGTTAAGGAAGAAGGAGCTTCTCTTGAAATAGAAAATGTAAACCTCCTCTTTCTGAAATATTATAATTTTGAAATTAAGGGACTTGCAGGCAAAGATATGAGAATAGAAATAACAGGTTTTTATTAGGAAAATTAAAATAAAAATGTAGTAATACAAAACAGCACTGGCAGAGTCAGAATACAGCCTGGCACCCTGTTGGTCAGGGTATTGGTAGCAGTCAAATTGAAATGGTGGCTGCAGTGTTTTTGGAGTGACAGATGCAGTTTTGTTGAAGCAGTGGCCTTGTAGAAGGCTGCAGTTTTCTTCTGAAGGTCTAGTGGTGGTGTAGATGCAGTGAGACTTAATGGCCTATTAATATTTCCTTAGACAAAGGATGAGTCATGGAAGAGATAAAGAAAACTACCCTACTGGGTTTTGATAGCTGGCCTATTCACAGAGGACATCCCCCCTGGAGTTATGGGTCATGGAAGAGATAAAGAACACTGCTCTGCCTGGTTTTAACTGATGGTGATAGAACACTTTTGGTTACATCTTGCATTGCAACCTAAGACAAAGGGGTTTTCAGCTTTTTCTAGTCAGTACACTTAGCTTTTCATCCTGAACATGATAAAAATGCATGAAACCATTAATTGACATGGTAGGGAAAAATGTGAGTTGAAGTAGTTCCCTACTTTACACCTTGAAGTAAATACCCTTCTTATTGCCTATTAATTTTCTATACTGTAGAACTGCTAAATGAAAAGAACTAGTGTGTTGGGTTTGCATGGCCAGGTTTTAGTAGCAGGGGGTTAAAGCTGTGGCTTCTGTGAGAAGCTGCCAGAAGCTTCCCCTGTGTCAGGCAGAGCCAGTGCCAGATGGCTCCAGGACAGCCGTGCTGCCGGCCAAGCCTGGGCCAGTTAGAAATGGTGGCAGTGACTCTGTGATAACATATCTGAGGAGGAAGAAAGAAAGTTATCGTGCAGATGTAAGTGTGGCAAGAGAAGGGCGAGAATATGCGAAAGGAGCAACTCTGCAGACACCCAGGTCAGTGGAGAAGGAGGGGCAGGAGTGCCGCTTCTGAGGTTTTACTTCCACTAGGGAGTGGTACAAGATCAAAACTCTGGTTATAGGTATAAAATGTAGGCAGAAATAAGAGCAAAGATAATCCTTTTTTCTGCTTCGTGCATCAGAGACATAGAAATTACAGATAAGGCAGACATCCACTTTCCCAATATTCCTGAGCAATCATCATGACATTTGTTTGCCAAATACCAGGTTCCCCAGAAGACAGACTTATCTAAAAGCTTTCATAACAGCACCTATATTAAAGGTGCAAGCATTAATACAACCATTGCTGTCTGCTAGGACAACTATTTGTACCCCTAAAATGCTTGCAAAAAACTTTCCTGTATCCCCATTTGGGAAACACAATTTATTGCTGAAATCAATTAAAAGGAAGAGTCCTAGCAGTTAGTTAAATTGTCAGGCTGTTAAAAAATATTTGGGTACTGGGAGTAACAAAAGTATGAATGGGGCAGCCCCTTTTACCTCTTTCTACAGAGCCACCCCTGCAGTTCCCCCTCCCACCACGACTAAAGCTGTGCAACACAAGGCCAATACACAGACCTTTCACAGCAAGGTGAACAGAAAACACCAAAAAGCAGCCTGCCCAGATGGAGCACCAGCCAGTGAGCAGACACATCACATACACAGGGGACAGCAAAAACCCAAAGCTTCCACGGAGCACAAAGCACTTCCTTAGGCAGGTGTGTTCTAAGTACCTGCTCTGCCTAAAGAGCCGCAGCAGCTGGTGGGCACCTCAGAATAATTCCTGGGGAGATGCTACTTTTGCTTAGCTCTATTTACACTGAAGATTTCATGCACAGAAATGGAAATTATTGTGCACCTTTGTTCAGGTGAACAAAGGAAAGAAGTGAAAAAGACAGCTTTTAGCTGCTGTCTCTGATATCAGCACAACCACAGAAGTGTTGTTGTGCTGTAGGTAACTCCCACAGTGACCCCAACACTGTGCACAGCAGAGACTGAGGGGCTGCCCTGCATGGACAGGGTGTATTGCAACTAAAACCAAAAAGTCTCAGAAATCACGGCTGATTACCCACATGGAGATGAAGTCAGCATTCAATTTCAGCCAGCTACCATCTTTCTGTTCCCCATAATAATTTCTTTGTTAGAGAAGAGTGTAGTGCAGAGCAAGATACAAAACCACCCTGTTGAGCTATAATCATAGTACAGGATGGAAGCAGTGATAGGAATCAGGGTGATCTAAAAGGCTTGCTCACCACCGTTCTCAGACAGAGGATTGTCTGACTCACCAACTCCTGTCCCCATCCAGCCATATGATGAAAAATATTTTCCACCAGAGGCTATCAAAGTGCTACAAATGCTATTAACACCAAAATAAGAAATTGTACTTCAAGTTCAAGCCATTGTACTTTATGGTTATGGTTGAAAACTCAATTTAAAAAAGTAGCTTAAAATTCAGGAAAAAAAGCAGGTCAAATTAAGGCCAGCATATAGCACATCCTAAGGAAATCATTAACTGTTAGGTGAACCATGTGCTATTTTTGTTATTTAAAATACTGATTAAGCTAATTATGCTCACAGGGAATTGAGTCTGGAAGATTAAATTAAATCTTTTCAGAGGCAGAGTTTGATGAAAAGCTACTATCATCCATTTAAACAGCAAAAGGTATTATTTTGAACATTTTATGATGATCAACATTTTAAGAAGATCATCCTCTGGTGTCTGTTATTTGGCTAATAATGTAGCTTATACTTTCCTTTTGACCTTAGTGAAATGTTAGTGTCAAAACGTGTAGAGCTATGCCAAAATACAATACTATTTAACAGCTTCCTCTTTAGAACTAGTACCTTAAAAGCTCTGTTTTCCTTTGAGAACAAAGAATGACAAACTGAGAAAATTCAGTTTGTCATTCTTTGCTCTCAGTGCCACGATTACGATTTCTGAGTAAATACCAGCAATAGTACTAGTAGGCAGAAACTGTTTTTAAAAAGGCAATATTTATTATCTCAAGATAATAAGGATACTATACAAGATAAAAATGCAGTTCATGCACAAGGGTTTAACATTCCCCCACCTTAAAACACAGACAGAACAAACAAGTTCTGTGTTAATTTAGGATCACCCCACTGTGAGGTAGAAAATTAATTTCAGGTGTTAACACTAAATTCCTGTCAAAAGCTATAAACTATACAGCTAAATTTGACTCTACATAAAGAAGATGATTCCTTAGCTTCTATTCTCCCGTTGTTCTCCTCGGCAGGAATCTCCCTGGGATCACGCAGGGCCATCTTGCCAGGCGAGTGACCTCTTCCCTGGGGTATCCGCAGCGCGCCGCGGTGAGGGCAGTGCCCAGCCAGAAGGAGTGCGGGCCGTAGTGCTCCGGGGGCAGCCCCAGCAGGCACAGGGCGCGCCTGAGCACCGCCCGGAACTCCCGCCGGGTCACGGGCCGCGAGTCCGAGCGCACGAAGAGCGGCCCCTCCTGCCGGGCACGGGCTGCCAGGTAGCTCCGCAGGGCCAGCACCGGGCACACCCACGGCTCTCCGGACAGCGCCAGGGTGATGACATGCCTCTCGTGATCCACGGGAGAATAAGGCAGGAAAAGCAGCGCCTTCCTCTCCATCAGCTGGAGATCGCTCAGGTACAGCAGCTCAGGCTGCAGTACATCACGGTGCTTGGCCACAATCTCTCTTATTCGAAGTGCCCCAAAAAAAGCCACAGTGAATAATGCACGAAACAATAAGCATTCATAGTGAGTTATGCATGCAGACTCCAGGACTCCTAAGAGAGACCGCAACATCTCAATTGTTACAGGCAAGTATTTATCCCTCAGGATACCCGCTCGACGTTTCAACCCTGTCACCATGCAACAGGTCATAGGATCTTCCAGAGGATCAGCGTAACCAGTCAATTTTGATAAATAAGAAAGTGCTGCCACGTATATGAGTGTCTTCGAGGAGGAATAATTAGATTCCACGGCCAAAAACCCTCTAATTTGTTCCACTGGAATTGGCCAGGCTGCAGGCATTCCCGTGCTTTCCCTGAAGACAAGGAATTTCTTCAGTCCTTCGAGGTAGGCTTGCCAAAGCCTACTGTCCCCTGAGTGCTCCAGCAACGACAAAGTCTTCAGAGGCCAATGTCCCAAGGAATGCTTCTGCTGATAACTGATCTCGCCTCCTGCAAGAGAAGATCCATATTAGCACAGGATGACAAGAGGCATAAGCATACTGTTTAAACGGCAATAAAGACTCCAGCACTCCTGAGCGCATCACACCTCACAGATAACGCTGTGAGTTTGTCTCATAGGCAGCTCTCGCACAGGAGCACCGGATATATTTTTCAAATAAGAAACAAGCAACATATCAGGCCCGTTTCAGGCGCTGGATGTGGTAACACTCCGGGAATTTACAAGGCTGCCGAGTAGTAATGAGGACAAATAGAAAGCAATTTTTAAACTAAGGGATGGCTACAGAAGTAACAACAAAGGTCACACAGTCCACTCCCTCCAGTAGGTCCCACAGCCCACTCCCTCCAGTAAGTCCCACAGCCCACTCCCTCCAGTAGGTAGCATTATTTCCCAGCCCGGGAGGGAGAACTCTCCCAACCCATCCCTCCGAACCCTCCAGCCTCACACAAGAACCCGAGGAGAATCGAGGCGCTGCCCGGTGCGGTGCCCCCGGCCCCGGCCCGCACTTACCGCTCCGCGGCGCTTCCCGGCTGCGAGGCGGGGAGGTGACTCCGTGCCCGGCCAGTCTCGGCTCCAGCCACTCCATGCCCGGCTCCCGGGCCAGCAGCGCCAGCATGTCCCAGAAGGGCGAGGCGGCGGGGGCAGAGCAGGCCATGGCAGCGGGACGAGCAGCGGACGGAGACTGCCAGGCTAAGCCCTGGGGGGCCCTTTTATGGAGAGCCCTCCTCGGAACAGCCCCGGTGCGGTCCGAGCGCTGCCCCGGCTGATTGGGTGGAGGATGGGAAGCCGGGCGCGGCCTGAGAACGGGAAGGTGTGAAACGGCCAGGCCTTTATTCGTTCTCTGCCAGAGTCTGAGATGTGAGTGGGTTTAGTGATAAAGTTAAAAAGGAGAGAAATGTACTTATATTACCCCCCAGTTACCTCCTGGACTCTGCGAGACGTGGTGTCCAGGTTTGGCAGAGAATCGCTGAGGGCAGCCGGCTCTATTCTGAATTACTCAGCTGCCTTTCCCCGCTGAAGTACAGGCTGAGATGCTTTTGCAAGTTTCAACGAGACAGCTGCCTTCCCACAGCAGCTATCCCAGAAAAATCCTAAGAAAAAACCAAAGCTACCAGGCTCCTCCGCCGACAACTTAAGCTTTTTGAAGAAAGCTGTCCAGGGACGGCGGCGGCCGCCTTCCCGAGGAGCTTCCACCCCGTCAAGGTCTGACTATTACTCCTGGCCGTCCTAGAGACCTGTACTGCCTCTGTAAGTCCCCCTGCTGCTGGCACTCTCCTTTTGCTAACAAAATGGCACGGGTTTGTGGCAGGGCAGAACAATAGGGCCGGGAACAGATTAAGCCACCCGCGGACACATTCTCTGCTCCTTCCTTGGCCTCAGCTACAGCACAATGGAGGCGCTAATGGGCCGATTAGCAGTTCCTGGCACTGGAAGTGTCGCATTCCAGCTAAGTCCCCCGCAGGGTTCCCCGTGGGAAGAGGGCGGAGGAGGCAGGATGGGGGGCCCGCAGGGACCCTCAGCACAGGCTCGGATTGGGCCGCAGCAGGGCGCGCACGGGGGGCGTTCCAGATGGCATTGGAGGGCCAGGGTATAAAAGGGCAGCACCGTGGCACCATTGAGGAGTTGCTGTTTCGTGCTTCTCGCTGCGGGGCTGCTGTTTCGTTGGTGATGGAGAGACCAGACCAGCTGCCGGCTGCCCCTTCACCCTTCTGGTCGCTGCTGGCGCTGCTGCGGCGGGAGCCCGGCATGGAGTGGCTGCCGTGCGGCCCCGATGGCTGCGCTGGATCGGGTGGCACCGGGGGACTGGAGGCTGGCAGCGGGGAAGGAGCAGGAGGTAACTGTGCCCTTGGGGGCAGGGAGGGGAGGGGGCAGCTGAGTGGTGGGGGAGATGGGTAGGGTCCTGCCAGGTTCTTCCATGAGGTCTGACCACACTGTTGGAAGACTTCTGAGACCTCCTCAATATATTCTAACTTTGTGGTGCCTTTGTCACTCCCGGCCACTCGCGTTTATTGGTGGAGGTCTGAGGTCACAGAAACCTTGCAATTTGGTGTCAGATCTGTCACCAGGCTTGAGATGTTGCTTTAAAGAGACAAATAAGTGGTGGTTTATGGGTTTTGAGAATGTAATCCTCCTCCTGTGTTCTGGCTGTTAAAAAATTCTGCAGATGAGAGTCATAAGAATGCATGGGACAGACTTTTTTTCCCAAAAAGTTCAAGTAAAGGCTAAAGCATGTTGAAAGGGAGGGAACTTCTATCTGCTTTTGTTTACCATTACTAACATGGTTTTCTTTCAGCAGATAAGCTCACCCAGGTTCCTGAGGAGAATTCCTTGGGCCCTTGGCCCCTGAAGGCTCTGCAGCTACTGGAGGACTCGAGAGAGGGACACTTATGGCAAGTCTACCATGAAGGCCTGAAAAACTTTCTTGGCTTTAGAGAAAGCATATCTCTATCTGCAGTCTGGCCAATTCCAGCTGAACAAATTAGACAGTTTCTGGTCGCCATGGAGTCCCAGAACCAGCCTCCCACGAAAATAATAACGTATGTGGAAGGATTGTCCTTCATCTCCAGAATGGTAAATCATCCTGATCCTCTTCCAGATCCTCATCTCTGTCAAATGATGTCAAGGCTGAAACGGAGGACTAGCCATCCAAATGATGAATACTCTCCTGTAACAATTGAAGTGTTAAGATCTCTCCTGGGCACTCTGGAGTCTGTGTGCAGCTCTCCTTATGAGTGTCTGTTGTATCGTGCCATTTTTACTGTAGCTTTTTTTGGTGTGCTCCATATAGGAGATATGGTGGCAAATCACCCAAATATGGCACAGCCAGACCTCCTGTACTTGAGTGACCTCCAGCTGGCAGAAGGAAGTGCAACCCTTTTTCTGCATCCATCACATATGGGCCAACAGAGGTGCTTGGTCCGGCTGAGACTACGCAAAGAGATGTGGGTCTGTCCTGTTGAGGCGCTCCGTACCTACGTGAGAGCACGGCCGCCCGGGGAGGGCCCTCTCTTTGTGCACTCAGACAGCGCGGCTGTGACCAAGAGGGAGTTCCTCGCTGTCTTCCGCGCTGGCCTTCGCTTCGCTGGACTCCCTCCAAACCAGTATGCGGTG
Organism: Ammospiza caudacuta; assembly: GCF_027887145.1. NCBI lineage: Eukaryota > Metazoa > Chordata > Aves > Passeriformes > Passerellidae > Ammospiza > Ammospiza caudacuta. The sequence goes on from NC_080596.1 coordinate 54,924,474, forward strand.
CATTCCTTCTGGCTGAGGAACCCTAACAGGAGCTTCTCATGGGCATTCACACAAAGTGATTAACAGAATGGCAAGGTGGTGGTGAAGATTCTGAAAAAGACCTATTTCTGTCTCTGATGCACTTTCTCAGTAGAGGGAATCTTCTGCAATGCACAAATTTTGTACTTCATACAGGCTGAATTTTCAGCACTCTGTAAAGCTAGAGAGAACAGGAGGAACAAGTGGAAGGGAAGGGACTGCACAACTGTGGTGGTTTTGAGAATGAAATATCATGGTTTTAAAACTGGGACTTGTGGGGCAGTGCACGTGGTATTCAGCATGTTTGTTCTAATTGCACTTTGACCTTGTGTAATCTTACATTAAATGGTGTTTTCTTTCAAGAACTTCTCTGTTTTTTTTTTTTTTTTTTTTTTTTTTTTTACACCCTGTCAAAGGCCATTCCTTGCAGTGGTGACATGTAACTTTATACAAACCTGCACACTTTGTACTGTCTAGTGTGATGAGAAGTAAAGCTGAGAGCTGGTGATAATGTGACACCAGCAGTGAAGTTACTCCTCTGTCCAAGTTGCAGTTCCATCACAGCTGCACCCAACCTTACCTGTCCCTGCTGCAGTCTCAGTCTCCTTACCTAGAGAAGCCTTCCCTTGACAATCCTTAGCATCCTTCACTGATCCCTCTTGAAAGGATGTATCAAACCTGGATACATCCCGTTCAAAAGTAGCCTTTGATTGAAGCCTGGCTGACACATCAAAGTTGGCCCTGCTCAGTTCAAAAGCAGCTGAGGACACAAAAGAGATAGCTAACAAAAATAATACTCACTCTGTAATTGGTGCACTTGTTAGGCTTTTAGCACAGATTACACAAGTAGTGTCTGAGAAGCATGATCATAACAAGATTGAGTGTCACCTTTCATACCTAAGGGTCTTTGAAGAAATGGCATCCTGGATAGTGCCTCACGTCAGAGTGCTCAGGGCTCAACTGAACAGGGTGACAACTGGGTGTTCAGGAAACAGCCAGCATCATATTGCACTCCACAGCTCTGCAGCTAGTTTCCAAGAGGATCTTTAGTTCGAGGAAGCTCACTCTGTAGAAACAGCTGTGATAGTAGACAACAATCTGTGAATTCCCTGGCACACAAGGTAGCTCCCTTTCTGCAGCTTTACTACAAGCTGTGGTCCCAGTCATCTTGCTCGTATTTGTGAATGTGAATCTGGATCCCCTGGCATGCTCATCAGGGAGCCCTAATCAGGTTCCAGGATGTGTTCATGCATTACCTGGGGGCTTGCAGCCTTTGGGACACGTTCAGTCCATAGAAGTTACTGCAGCAATTGGATTGCCTTTCTTCAGGGGAACTCAAACCCACAGCCCAATACATGGCTCTTTGGGTGAGGGACCAGCGAGCTCTTACTTCCTGTGGTTAAAAAACCCCAGGTCCCCACTCACCCTCAGCTTCTGTTTCTGTCAGCATAAACCACTCTCCCCATGTAAGGGAAAATCTCCACACATATTTAGTTTGACTCTTTCTGAGTGCAACCATATTCTTCTTGTAATTTAGCCAATTCAGTAAGAATTAAAGGTATTTCTTTGGTAATTATGAGAGGGAAAGCATTGTTAGATCCTTTATTTTGACATTTCATTTTAATTAACAGCCATAATTTTTTCATATCCAGTTGGCATAGTGAGATGCTTTGAATTTAAACAAGTGTACTGTGAGTATCACCTCCTGACCTGTTGCTATAAGGCTGGAAGTTTCATTTGGGGTTTTTCTTTATAGAGCCCAAGTGAACACAGCTTTTTTGGCAGGTGTTTCCGGCAGAGAAAGAAAACAGGTCCCTGTGGTTAAGCCACATAGCATACTTGAGTCTATTCTCCAATCGGCACCGAACACAAGAAACTCCCCCACCTTATCTGAGCCCCTGTGAAAAAGCTCCAGAGCCATGAGAGTATTTTAACACCCACCACTAACCTCTGTACTTAATATCACTCAAAGAAGGTAGCTGAAAAACCCAAACCCACAATTAATTTACTTAGTTTATTGTGACCATGGCTGCAAAAGCTGGGCAAGGGCAGTGGTGCATCAGGAGTTGCCAGCCGCTCTCATGGGTCAGGAAAAGCTTCCCAGGCTTCCCCAGCCCTCTGAGCACATCCCCTTTGCTGGACTTGCTCATCCTAACCTGAGTGGAAGTGTTGCTACCTATCTCCTTTCCATCAGGGAGACAGGAAAAACAAAGAGCTCTGAAGAGTCCTGGAGGAAAACTAAGGAGCAAAATTAAGCTGAAAAATCCAGTGATGCAGCACATGGTAATACTCCCACAAGCAGAGTGCAGCCAAGCCCAGTGTGAGTGCAGAGAACAAAGGAAGGCTTCCTGGGCCAAACATTCAGGAGCATGCCTGCCACTACACATCTAACCATACAGTAAGCACTGATGCAAGTCCAGATTTTTTTCCTTTTTTCACAAAATTTCCCCACCTTGCCCTGCAGAAGCCAGGAATAATATTTTTATTGTTCTTTTTGCGTCTACAAACCCTGAGGAAGGGATCTGGGTGCCTGTCAATTTTAATTGGCACGTGAATTGAAGGTATCATCTCAAACACTCAGTCTCCCATTTCTGCCAGCAGTCTCTTCCCTTTGCAGCTCTCCAGGGCTGACCCGATGTGCTACCTTTGAGTCAGACTGAGACAGCCAAGAACACGGGGAAGCCTGTAGGCACACTATTTGTGATCATACTGTTTCAAAAACACTTGATTTTCCTACTACATGTGCACAGAGGCAGCTTTGTTTTGCCAGTGCATTTTCCTCACACTGCTCCTCACCCACCATCTAGAAACAGGGTGTTCCTCTGGCTAAAAGCACGGGCACATAAATAAATTTAATTGACAGTGTGACTTTACAGCATGTCATTTATTCCATGGTAACTACCCTTGCATACACACTCCTACTCAGCAAAACATGGCAAAAAGGTGTAAATGACTTCACACTTCATCAAAGAGCAAGAGCATTCACCCAGAGGTTTGTAACCACGCAGTTTACTCCACAGTAAGATTTGCCTCTAATCCAGTCCAGATTGTGTCCTTTGAGGGAATTAGCTCCCTGGCAAAGCTAAAGCTTTCACACATCCTCTAATCGAATTATCTGTCTCTATTTTGGGGTGCCATATTTCTGTTCTGTGGTATAAGATAAAAAAGACTTCAATTCCTTTTTAAATGGTCAGGCTCCCACTGAACAGGGTCTATTATCTCCTGTTGAGTGGGAGATAAAAGGGTCAAACAGCCAAATATTTGTTAGTACAGAGCTCAGACTTTCATGGAGCTGTCCAATGGTTTCATTTATATGATAGTGTGTCTTCTCATCCTAGGTAAGAACCAGCACTTAAAATTCAGAAGAGGAGTAAGATTACACAGGCAAGAGCTCTTATCTTGAGCCAAGAATCTTATCTTCAGACTTGGAGATGTACACTTGCAATTGATCAGGCTGAGTCAGAAACTTACAGGTCAATTTAATTTATGTCAAACAGACAATTTTTCATCACTTTGAACCCAGAAGCATCTCACCACTGTCCCCGTGGCATTTATCTCTGAAGGAGGGTTGACAAATGATGAGAATGCCAGTGACAAACTTTTCAGTGAAATATTTTTGTTCTGAAATCATCACTCAGGAAATACTCCAGGAGAAGTTTAATGTAAGGACTAGTGAATGTTAAAGTGGGGGAATGCTATTTGCAGTAGGAGGATCTGCTGGAGACCACACAACAGGGAAGGTGTTCAGTAGCCAGTGCTTGTGACTGCTGTTAGTAACTTTTGGTATAGGTAAGAAAGTTGCCAAAATAAATATAATTTATAAATACATACCATGTATTATAATGTAGCATGCTACATTGTATTATAAAAAAGCATGCTTATAATAAAAACCATTCCCACATCCAAGCAGCAGCTCAGCACAGTGATCTACAGATGTGTGCAGTAAGGGAGAGGGAAGTTCATCTGCTATCAAAGGAGGGACTCTGAGTCTGAGAGCTGCCCCTTCTCTCATTACATCCTTCTGATAAAAGAACAGGAGCACACCCTAATCTCACCAAAGATTTTATACAGCAAACAATGTCTGGCATGCAGGCAGCAGAGGCCTCCCTATTTCACTGCAGTTTCTTATGTGTGTGACCTCAGAGGACAAGACCTGGTCCTTTCAAATCTAGGTCTTGTCTTCCTTTCCTCCTCCATGAAGGGCATCAGGAGTGACACCAGTTGTGAGACCTCAGCTCCTCCATGAGGTACTGTGGACTAAATTATTGCTTGAACTGTGGGTATGATGCCCTCTCCAGCAGTTTCACCTCTCCTCCCCCAAAACCTCAAGTAAAATTACCAAGTGCTTAGGCAGGTAAGAGGAATAGTATTTCATTTTGATAATTCAGCTGGCATACTCTTCTGCAATGAGACCACATCAAAAAGTAAAACTGCAGCCTCATGTGGTTGTTTGCAGAGTAGATGAGCCAGAACCTCTCTCCATGCTGCAGCTCACTAAACCTGTGCTGAGTTTAATAATTTCCATTCCCTTCAGGACTGAGGGACATACTCCAGCTGGGTGATTGCCCAAACACTGTGCACCATGTTGTGAAAGATTTTAATGTCTTAACCTTAGTGAGTGACTGGTGAACATTTCTTCACTTAAATGGTTAGACTTATAACACATCTGCTAAAAGTCCAAGAACTGACGAATTTCACTGTTAACTCAGTGTTAAAATGAACTCTGGATTTCTCTCTGGATGTAACTCCAGCTGCAAAGTTAACAGGGACTCTTTTATGAGAAAAGATAGCTAAAAAGGGAGGGCTCACCCATTTTATTAGCATCAGGCTGTGCCTTCACACTGCACATCCCTCACACCCCATCTATATCCATCCCTGTCTCAATAAATCCTAAATCTGACATTAAGTCATCACAACTGACTTTATGCCCCACTAACAGGAAAGCTCTGAAGTGGCTGCTCTGAGATTAAATGCCTCAAATCTACAGGGCAGAATGTCCCTGTCTTGATCTTGATGCAGAATTTGAACTCCAAAGATTCAGTCCCATATACTTATCTCTGTCTCTAATTCCTCTGAGTTTTATTTGATCCTACATCAAATATACATGATCATACCTTTATGCTGCTTTCTTGTACAGTCATTCCTGGTAGTTTATAGTTCTGCTTTTGGTGGGGAAAAAAGAACCTTTAAAGTTCAATTAACTTCAGAAAGACAAACAATAGCTGTGACAAGTGCTTCTATCCTTCTTGATGACATTGTAATATAAAATAAGGTGTAAATGCAAGTAGAAATCTGTTATATGTATATTCACAGTTTCAATAGCAGTGTCTCAATTGTGTATGATGTTGTGGAATATGGTGTTTGGAACGATTTTTCCCTAGGGATCAGACTAAGCACAAAAATAAGGTGATCACTCTACTCACCTTAATTCCTAGGAAAACAAAGCTGATGTGATTGCTTTCTGCTTGTTTTCTTTTCAATAACCTGTTCATTCATTGGCAAATTTCAATTAAATTCAGTGGAGAAGCAAAAACCTCAGAGATTCTCAGGTATTAAAAATGTCATGGAAATGTGAAAAAGCTGTCATCTGAGTTGGACTCATCCACTTTTGAGACACAGATCCCTGGGAAACACAGCTTCACCCATTCTGCTGTGACATGGAGGCACCACAGCAGCAGTAGCTGTGCCAGGGCTCACCAGACCCATGTCAGAAAAGGCAGGGAGGGTCCCAGAGCTGTGCTTGGTCTGTGGCACTGTCTGGAGACAAGGGTGGAATGAATCTCCCCACCTTCAGATGTCACAGTATGGACACCTAAGGCTGAGCAAGTTGTTTAGACTCCTTTTACAGTTGAGACTGAGCAACACATTTTTCTGGGGCATGGTTCACCTTACCAATGTCTGGAACAGACAGAGGGAATCACATGTCAGAAGCACCTATTTATGTCTGCTCTGCTTCTGGGTTTGCTTTCTGGGAGAGTGGGTGGGAGGCAGGGCAGACTCCTGCCCACGCTGCTGCACATCTGCAAGCGGCTGGCGCTGATGGAGCCCATGAGAACACTTCTGCAAGCAGAGGACAGAGCACAGCCCATGACCACACTGCCAGCAGCTGCTGATTGCTAACCCCACATTTCTTCAATTCTGCCAATGCTTCTTTCCTGACAATACCTCTGCAGTGTTACAGGGATGGACATGTGGGTCTGAAGCACCTTGAAATGCCACCTGTTGGGCCAGCAGCTCTGCTCTAAGCTGTGCTCAGAGTGACGCTGTGCCAAAAGCAAACCCTGCAAAAACCCATTGGTATGTACAGCTCATATTCCAGGGGACTCTGGGCCACCAGAAGCCACCTAACAACTGCAGGACTTCATAGGAGAATGCCAGTCCCCCAGCACGTGCTCTGAAGGCTTTCTGTGTCCCTTTATCTTAGGCACTAGGTGATTTTTACTCCTATCACTCAACTGGAAAATGAGACCTTTGCATGCTTGTCAGGTCTCAGCAACCCCATACCTCCATTTCCAGAAGTTTTGCATCTTACTTCTAAGACGAGGTTACTTCTAAGGTGAGGGTGTATCTTGGAAACCTTTCCTTTAGCAACACAAGGCTACCAAGCCTTGGGTTTCCCTACCAGATCTATAATGTTTGTATTAAATATGCAGGCTCCAAAGCAGACATATTAAATATGCAGACTCCAAGGAAAATATCAGCAATTTCACTGCCACAAACACAACTGCACCCTGACTGCTACCACTTGGTGTCACTGGCTGTCATAGTTCTTGTGCCATTCCACACTCCAGGGCATTCACAGATGTTGTTTTGTCCTCTCTCCACAGCCCCCTGACCCAGCACCACCACTGAAACAGCCATCTCACCTGCTTCTAAGCTCAGACTTCCTCCTGTGGGCACAGGTCCAAGCCCTGGCCCTGGGCAGAGCTGCACAGGCCAAGGGGAACCTTCCCCGTGCCAGTCCCCAGAGCCAAGGACACATGGAGCCAAGGACACATGCCCTGAGGCCTGGACAAGGTCTGGGAGAAGAGCAGGTGGGGAGGTGAACACAGGGCCATGCATGGGTGTCTCAGCCTGCTGCAGGGCAGGTACAAAAAAAATTTGCTTTTTTAAGCGTGCATATTAAACTTTGCTTTAACTCTGCCTGAGAGTGCTGGGTTGGGGGTGGCCCTAGATGTCCTTCTGCACTCTCCTGCATGGCAGACTGACCTTACTGAAGAGTCCTTCAAATAGACCACCAAATGCAAGTCATTCCTCATGTTGTCTTTTTTTTCCCAAGGAATTCCTAGTTGAGATATCACATTGGCTTTCTCTTAGTAGGAACATCAGAATAAATTGTTCAAATGAATTCTTGTGCTGCAAACCACATAATGAACAGTTTTGAAAATAGGAGTGCAGGGCTGACAAAAAGATCCCTTCAGCAACATGGTCTCTTCTCAGCTTTCTTCAGTTCTCAGCAACTTTTTTCACTTCTTACACCCTCAGCTATTTCCTTTTGCTACTCTCTAGCTCCTACCGTTCTGCTTACAGCAGCCCACCTCTCTCCTCTCTCTCCCCTTCCTAGCTTCTTTGAAGACCTTCTTGAGAGCAAACCACATCCTTACAGTCTTCTCATTGTTAGAGCCTCCAGCCCTGCTGTTGTTATGGTTCTTCATTATTTTTTGATAAAGTGGTCTCAGTACAGCTATGAACTTAAGTGCTTTCCAGATGTTCTCATCTGCAGGTGTGCAGACTATCCCAGTAAGCTTATTTTACATATGTTTGAACTATGTTCTCCTCAGCAATGCCATATACAACTCAAAATTGTAAAATTATTCCTTGCAATAAGTTCAAGCTGTCCATGAATTTGAAACTCAGTGCAGGTTTGTGGTCCAATAAAAACAGTTTGCTAAACAAACTGCTGCTTGGACACAGCAAGTATCAAACTGCTGGACACTTCAGTGAAAGAAAAAGGATTATTCCTGTTTGTGCCATTTACTCTGGGCTTAATTTTGTGGCCATTGATGCTAAATCTGTGAATTCTTGGATCATCCAGGGATTATTCAGACTTGAGCTCCCTAAAGCACAGGTACATGACTGAATTCTCATTACACCAACAGCAGCATTTGTTCTTTTCTACAAAGGGCATGGAGAAGTGATCACAAAATCCAGCTTGTGTCAGCTTTTGCAGACTGCATCATCTCTATCCTTCAGCTTGATGGTATTTTTCATTCTGTGACCCTCACCCTCTTTGCACAGTAGAAATGTCGGAGTTTATATTTGTCTTAAGAGAGTTGCCTTGCTGTGTCCAAGCAGCACCTCTGACAGAATTAATCGGTTTTGCAATTTGATCAATATTTGCTACATGAAGAGGGAGCTTTCTCAGTGATCTGGAGCACACTGGAGGCACAAGATGCAGGCCTGACTCTCAGTGATTCACCCAGGCATTCAGCCTGTGAAGGGAAAAGGTTTTTGCAAAGGTTGTACTGCACATATTGGAAGATCATCAGTGGAGGCCTCTGGACTGAAACAGATGGGAATCTCCTGTGCTAAACAGGCCAGACAGGGAGCAAGAAGAAAGCCATATTGCTCTTTTGACATCGTGTTGCCAACGGGTTCAAGGGTGGTGGTCACCATATCAGCAGAATGTGGCTCAATCCTCTACATCTTGTCCCAGACAACCATGAGTAATTGAATGCAGAGGAATTCACAAGGGAGTTTTGCTCTCCAAGCATTTAACGTGGTCAGTGAGGCCATGGTACTACAGGCTGGCTCCCCGGGCCACGCTCTGTTCCTCACAGAGAAGCAGAAAATAGGACTGACTGCATTGTCCAGCACAATGGGTGTTTTACACCTCCAGCTGGTGTGATGAGGCCCATGACAACTGGACTTGCACATCTCCTGCCTCTTAGTTGAGTACAAATACATCTGGCACCAGCCTTGTGCCCTGATCCTCCATCCACGGAGAAAAATGGAGTCCCTGCACTACCCTCCAAAAGTGACAATCCTATCTACCTAGCTGATGTTTTAAAGCTTGATGTTTTTTACCAGATCCCTTCATTTACATTGCCAGTGAATAAAAAGTACTGACAGAAAACCTTTTTTTTTTTGTAGACTTGAGTCTGACCCTGCTAGTCTCTGATTCTGCCTCCTGTTTTCCCTCTGTCCTGCACAATATCTGTGAGGTCAAGGATGAGCAGATTTCTGTCCACCACAGTCACTGCCTGATCCAGCTGTGGCTCCTTCACTCACATCCTAGTGGGAGCACCAAATCATAAAATGCTTGCAGGGATGCAAAGTTCCTCACAGCTGCTTGCTGTCATGTAAAACTCTGCACACACTGGAGGCACACAATGAACTTGTCATTATTTTACTTAAATTCTTTTTTTGTACCTCTTATTGTGATTGCTGTATTATTCTGGCAAGCTTTTCTTGAAAATTTTGGTGCTCCACCACACGTAGTGTCTTTCAGCCCAGTCCCAAAGCCCATTGCACCCTGTTAAATGCAGGTCTGAGTGGGACCTGTTACTGAGGTGAGCCCATCTCTCAGTGCCATATCAACAGAGGTACAAGCTGCCTGCCTCAGGGACCAGTGGCTTTAGCTCAGGCACCTCTGCCTGCGTGGGCTATAGGTGTCCCTCAAAGGGCTGTATCCCACACCCCTCCACCTCAGCCAAGCCAAGACAGGGAATGGGATGTGTCAGACTCAGTCTTGCTGTCAGACATGGTCCTGCCACAGCCCCTGGGATGTCCACAGGGCCTTGGGGACCCATTGCTGCCACCCTGGATATTGACACAGCTCCTCTCTTTTGTTTTGGTCATAGCTTGGGTTTCTCAGGCTGCTGCATATGGGAGACCTTTCCAGCAAAATGGCTGATTCCTCACCTCTTTCCCCTTGGGCTCCAGAGAAAGTGTGGTTCATTTCCCTGTAACCTGTGTCTGCCAGGGAACACCAGCACAGGCTCATGCTTCAGAATCTCACTGTCCATAGTTCCCACCAGAAAATCACAGCATCACCTCCACAGAGCACTAACAGCTTTGGGACCCCCTGGTCCATTCAAAGACTTTTATTTCCTTATTTTCTTATGCACCTGCAAGTCCTCAGAGGCCCTGTATAACTTTTTTCCACAGCCCAGGGATTTTTTCAGGGGTTACTTTAGCACTGCAGTTGCTTTCATACCTCAGCACTGTACAGAAATGAATGTAATTTCCATCCACATTCATGCTGACTTGGCCCATCTCCTGCTGCAGCTTTGTTCACTGCTCTTGTGAAGAGCACCTCTGAGCTGCCAGGCTTTTGCTTTCTCCTCTTCCCATGCCAGGCATCCTCTCTTGGTGCTTGCAGACTCCAATTTTATGATGTAAATACATGATTCACTGCTGCTTCTATATTTCACTCATCGTGCCTGGCACTCCCATAGCTTCTCATGTTTTTCATGATACACACAGCTCAGCAGACTGATTTTGAGAAGTTAAAGGCAGTTTTTTTTCACCCTGCCTTAGCTTTCAGTTTTCCCATTGTTTTGATTCTTCTATCATAGGCACCACACCAGATTACTACCCTGCACACATCTAAGATTCTATGCTTGGTGAATGCCCTGTTAATTCTGGATTTTTCAATAGCATCCCTGAGTGATTTGTCCCAGATCCCAATCAGGTCTTAGTCTTTTAACCCAGTTAACCAACACCTTCTGGCTTGGATCTTTCTTAAACTCACTTGTGTATTTGCTATTTGTATATTTGCTGTTTGTATAGCAAATGCTATACATATGCTATTGTGCTCTTAGCTCAAAGCCATATCCCTCATGTATTTAATAAACAATGTAGTGGTATTCCTCCAGTCTCTTCTGCACAGTTTCCCAAAGACTCAACTCCACCAGCATTGGCTGTCACCTACTGCAGAGATCAGCTGCACCAGAACTAGCTATTCTTTGCAGGGTGTGGTTGGGAAGATGCATTTTTTTGCCAGGCAAGACTCATGGGTTTTCTTTCATCTGTAAACTAAAAGTTAAATTGTGACCTAATTGTGTAGTGGGAGCCAGAAGCACATGTCAGCTTTGAAAGAGGGAAATATGTCCGGTAAGGATGCCTCATTTTCTTTAAATGTCTCTGGATATTCATGGAAAAATTAAAGAGATATATCCCTGCACAATAGGGAGACAAAAACTTGAGAATGCTCTAAATCAAGGGCACTGCATTGGTTTTCTTGGCAGCCAGATGGAAAGTTGTGGAAGATGTGGAGCAGAGTGAGATGCTCCTCCCCTCTAGTTAATCTCCTCAAATTGTGTCTCGTACCTCATTGTGAGCCTGAGACTCTAAATTAGTACCCTTGACTGCTCCCTCTGCAGAAAATAAACCTTTACCATCACAAAGGGCTGTAAGAATGTTCATGATGCACACACTGAGAGCACTCCAGCCCAAACCCTAGTCATTACAGGGAATGTAAGAGCATGCTCCAAAAAGAGGGATAGGAATAACCATAGAGGGACATTCTCTCTACCTTCCCAGCATTCAGCACAACTCTCTCAGGAAGAATTTGATTTCTAAACATGTCATTGATGAACGAGATGTTAGCTCAACCCATACTGATGTTCTGTAAAATCAAAAAGGGAATTATGTTAATTACAAACTGTTAAAGTAGTAAAGCAATTAATTTTTGTTGTATCTTGTCTCTTCTCTTTCTGTCCCTTATGCTTACCCACTCCCTGTGGCTTCAGTGAGTTGAAATTCTGGAAAGTCCTAGTCCCAATATGTGTGCTACAGATCCATTCTGAGCAAACTCTGCAGGTCAAGCCTGTGAGAAGGAACAACTGACAGGCCTGACAAATGCAAAAGTACCCACAAGCAGCAAGATCTTTCATGACCAAATGAAAGTGCTTTAAAAAAGGTCACTGGCCTGTGCCCATCTCATGTGGAGGGCCACTAGTGCCATGGCTTGCCTGGTGTCACCCAGCTGCAGGAGTGGGGCCAGAGACATCCAGTGGGTCTGTGTAGTAGCATTTCATGCTTGCAGTTCATCTCCTGCCATCCACCAGACAGCCACGGGGAGCAGGCTCAGGCAAAATGAACTCATTTGGGTCAAGCTGATCCTAAACTGGTCAGTCATGCCACCAGTCAGTTTGGAGTTGTGTAGCTAAAAGTTAATTGTGCAGGCTTACACAGGTCTGGCCCAGAACCTGGTTAAATTTTAAAGCTCCCCACCTGACCTGGTTGAGCTTGGGCCAAGCTCTGCACAATGGGGGAGGGACTGAACAGCAAAGATCACTGTCTAAGCCAATGCCCTAATTATGAGCCAAGGCTGCAGCTCTGGTTTAGTTGATCAATAATTCTATGATGGATCAGATACCAACACTAATTCCATATACAAGAGAATAATTTAAAATACCTGTATACACTTCAATGCCCAAGACACATAAGAAGTTCTAAATTAGTCTCTTGTGGAATCGTGTGACCTTTAACGCTTCCTCAGACACATGCTGTGTAGAACACTGCATCACTGGCCTTTAAGTGTCAGATCTGGTGTCACGGTGACAGATAAATGAAAGTGATAAGGCAATAGCCAGAAAGACACTTAACATTTCATATATTTTAAAAATGGAGCTTTCTAAGAAAGAGAAAAATCAGCAGTGCTTATGTATTAGAAGAGGTTTGGCATATAAGACACCTCTCTCTCCAGCTGCTTCTACTTAATTCATCGGCTAAGCTGAGAAGTATCAGCATTGGATCTCTCCCCTTTCACCCTGAGAGTGGCTGTGCAGCTTTGGCCACCACTGCCCTGACTGTAGCTAGCAGACACAGCCACATCCTGAGCAGCTGACACTTGCAAGGGATCTTGCTTTTCAAAGCAAAGACATCTCTTTTGAAAGTCTCACTGTTCTGTGGTAACTGAACAGCAATAGAGCATTTTGGGAAGACAGCCAAGGGAGTGAAGGGAGACACCCAGGTCTTGGCATGAGAGTTGTCGCAGCTCAGCTTGTGTCCTCTGAGGCACAGTCCCACAGTCCAGAGCTGCTGGGTGCCAGTGGGAGCCAGTGCCCACTGGAGACTTCTCAGAAACACTGCAGATGCGGCGAGTGAGCGCCTCACACCAAGTGAAGACACCAATCGTCGTTTCCTTCCTCTTTTCCAGAGACAGAAACAACCACAGCACCACACAGAGCCCGTGCCCTGCTGCTCCGCCCTCTATGAATCATACCAGGCTGAGAGGAGCAACGACAGAAATGCCCCTGCCAGCCTTGCGTAGAGTGGTTGTGAAAGACCTGAGACAGACATGTCACTCATTCACTTCATAACCAGAAAGGCAGAAATAGCTATTCTTTTGCTTGCTAATAACTCACAGCTCATGCAAGGCTGGAGGCCAGCTTCCCACTCTCAGGAAGGGATGTGCCACAGGGTTTAATGCTTTGAGACATCAGTGCTTTGAGACATCTCAGTGCTTTGAGACATCCCCCCTCCTCCCACTTCCAAAATGCAGCAGCTGGAGTCCAGCTACCAGTACAACAGCGGCTGCAGAAGCCAGGCCTTGGCAGTGACTTGGATACTGACACTGATTTTAGAAATGGCACACAAAATAAATGCGTTACTGCAGGCCACCTGTAAGTGACAGAAGTCTGACTGAGGCAGGGCCAGCTCTGTTTGCAGAGTAGGGCAGTCACCTATGGTGCAGGTAAGAGGAGTCCTAAGGAGCATCTCCTCTGTCCTGCTGAATATACAGGGCAGCTTCATCATGATGCCCTTCTGCCTCCCAAGTGACAGGGACCCTGCTGACACACCGAGGCTGCAGTGTCACATCACAGTGAGCAAGAGGCCCAGGCCAGTGGAAAGGCCACCACAGCTGTAGGTAAACAGCTATATAATAAAAATGCCTAGATACACACAAAAGTTGTTTTCCCCCTGAATTTTGTTTTCAAATAACTGGCTGCTCAGAGCACAAGGTGAAGGGCACACAGGTCTGCCATGCAAGGTACATGCTGATAGCTGGTCAGCTCTTACCATTGTGAAGGAAATCTCTGAGAGATAAAATACATTTCCTCATACTCAAGGACATAAATTCGTTGTTGTCATTTCAGAGCAAGGGAGTTTGGCTAATCCAGTTGTGGTCATATCTGGCTTGTTTAAGAAGCTGAACTGACTTGTAATTAAGTTAAGGTAGTTAACTTGCTCACAAAGGCAAGAGCAGACAAGCATTCTGATGTTCTGAAATGAAGCTTTTTATTCCTTTTATATTAACCTGAGCTGTGTGCAACCAAAGCACTAAGAGAGAGTGCTAAAAAGACATGGATTGCCCTATTTATTGGAAATTATTCTAATGGCTGCATTCACTCAAATGCTATAGTAGTACAGGAAAGGCTGAGATGTAAAGAGTGCTGATATTTCTTTTTCCTTCATGTCCGATCCCTCTGGTGATTTCTTTTATAATGGTGCCATATATAGAGTCCCTTAAACACATTTTCTTTATTAACACAAGTATCAGCTAGTTTGTGTTCACACACTTTAGTAAACATAGAGTTCCCACAAAAATTTGCAAACTGTTAATTGCAAATATCAGGCAAAACAGTATCAATTCTATCTACCAAGCTTGAATAATTTTCTCCATGAAAAATCAGGGGAGGGGGCAAAAGTGATGATTTGAAACATATTTTTACTGTTTACTGGTAGAAAATATTTGTATTGTGTGCTGCATATCAAGTAAGTTTAAAAGCCTGGGAATTCTGTATTCAAAATAATTATTTTTTAAATAAAACTGTTAACCTGTTTTAATAACAAGCAAAAAGAAGATTGGCAACTGAACAACAAATGGAAAGGGATCTGTTTGAGAAGACAGAAGGAGAATATTTGGGCAATGTCCCTTCTCTCAGCTGAAAGCTTGACCCAACCAAGGCAGGGCTGAACATTTTTTTCTGTTTTTCTGTTTTTCAAAGCAAAAGGAATTGAAAATCCACATGTGTCATTTTAATGTATTTTAAATACCAGAGCCAGATTTTAACCTCTAAACAGTACCCAGACCCTGTTACCCAAGTAAACACAAGCAAAACCACCCTCGAAGGGTTTCACAGGAGACCTCAGCAGTCCCTCGTTGTTCCCACCACAGAGAACAGGGCTGCACTTGTGCAAGCAGCAAACCCCAATATACCACTGGGCCAAATCTTCAGCTGAGTTCTGCTGTGTCCAGATTTCAACCTCTGTTTGGGGCTGCCACACTTTTTGAGTACATGGGTTCTATAGCTCTGGGAAAACTGCATTACAGGCACTAAAATATATGTGCCTCACAGTTTGCTCCCAGTGAAAAGTGCCTTTTGGCTTTGAGAGTCTGAAAATAACCAGGCTGTGAAAATTTGAACTGGTTTTTTTCACAGAGCATGAAACCAAAATCCCCATTACTTTATACTCTTTCCAAATTTATTTTAAAAATCAGCTGACTTCCAGTGGCCTCACACTTTGCACTGGGTCTAGAATGCACAGTCAAGAGTATATCAAGCCATCCCTACATTTCCTGTGTACCCTGTATTGTCAGTTCAGACATCTCAAAGAAGCCTATCCACCTGGCTTCACTGAATTGCAACAGACATCAATTTCTTAATTTTGTAACACACCATAACAAGTTTTGTGAAGCTAATACAGATGAGATTTTCAGTTACATCTTTGTCTGGTTTAGTCTTTGATAACAATTCTGTGGAGCCTTTTGGTGCCTGAATGTGGCACTTTGTGGTAGATACCACAACACAGCATTCTCACCTGGTGATTACTGCTCTTCAGCACAAAAAAACTGCACGAAGTGTTGTAAACAGACTTTAACCCACTGAGGAAAAAAAGAAGACAACTGAATAGAGCATTCTGGAAAAAATATGTCTTAAAAATAGTTGAAACCAGGTATTCAATCCATTATTGGAATAGGGAACATAACAAAAATGTCCCCAGTTGTAACAGATTTGAAAATTCATAACACGACATTTTTCCTGCAATCTTTAATGTTCAAACCGTAACAATGGCTACTTTTAAATTAGAGTTACAAAACATAAGACTTCCAGTGGAGAGGTGTTGCAAGAGTCAACACGTAGAAGAATATTTCTCCCAAAAGCTAAAAGATTTTTAACTGAGGACCGCAAATACTTGGCAACTTGAGTATCTCTACACAAGTACAATGCCATTCAGATTCTTTTACAAATATGTCAGTTTTAGTGTTTCAGTAACAAATCAACACTTGAGAAGAAGAGAAGTAGGAAAGAGAAGAATTTAGGGAAGATGGGTGGTGACAGAAGTCGGTGTCTTGTGTGCTCAGATGCAGAAGTTTGTAAAGATTTAAGGCTGATATAAAAACCTCAGATAAGACCAGGATATTTTTATGATCAGAAGCCTCCCTCACAATCAGGTTGATGAGTGGTAAATATTCAACAGTCCAGAAGCTGGTGGGACAATCACAACTCTGGGTGTTCTGTGTCCCACTGGTAATCAAGGTGCCCACTGGGTAAATACTCGCTCACCTACATCACAGGTGAGATAATCCTACCTTTTATGGCACCATGCTATAACCTCCTCAAAGGTTAGTTCCTAGCTAGCTGAAGGACAGGAAAAGGGACAAAGAAAATCTTGCTGCAGTAAGAAATTCTCTTGGGATGAGACGGATCTGCAAGACCTGAGAGGGGGTGCAGGACCGAGGGGACAGATAACATGAGGAGGAGGGGACCACCACAATTCACAAGGAATGTACAGCATTGTGGCTTGAGCCCACTTCATCTTCTAGCAGAGTTCTCTTACACACCTGAAGTTTCCATTTCCTTAGCCTGCCTTTCTGTGTAGGAGGGTAACTTGTCCCCACTACGTCCATCAGGATTTGGCTCCTAGACTCAACAGGTTCCCCAGGATGTGAAGCCTGGTTCAGTCTTACTTGGATACAACCTAGGCAATTATACTTAGCATGCAAACTCAAAAAATTGTCATTTAGCCATTCTAAAGTCAACCTTGCTTTGTACTCAATCTTTTACTAATGTTGGTGACTGGTTCCAGTAAAACGACTGCTTTGTTTTGTATTTTTAGTACAAAGTGTACTAAAAATATATGAGAATTTAAGTGCTCATGAAAAAATATCTTCCATCTCTGGAGACTGAAATCTTTTGTCTCCAGAATTACAGCAGGGACAACAGAGGTGATGGCAGCCCAGATTCATCCCTGCCAGCCCAGCCATATGTCTAAGCCAACCCTGTCTGCAAGCCCTGGTTGTAAGACAGTGAAGTCTAGGAAGAATCAGATTAGTTTCCCACCTTTGACCACATTGTTGAGGAACAATATTAAGGTAACAAATCTCACAAAACTGCAGGAGACAGCTGTCAAATGTCACTAAGTTTTGATTATTCCTATGCTGGACATACTGATGACCGTTATGCAATGACTCAAGCAAGTCTAAGGCTTGCCTGCAGGCCATTTATTACATGGACAGGACAGTTCATTTCTGTGGTTAGCTAAAGGGAAAACCAACAAAATATTAAAACAAACTTTTGTAATTTTCAACAATATATCCGAGAGTCGTCTAAATAAAATACACATTGGTCAGGTTTTATATACTACATTCTTAAGTAAAAAAAAATCCACAAGGACAGAGGTAGGGGCTGATCCAGGCACAATTTTGTCATTAAATAAATGCAGATGCAGACAAACCAACAACTGAGGAACATTGACAGAAACAAAACCAAAATAAGAAATAACAGTACTGCTGTTATCTGCAGATCTGCAGGCTAGGCCTGCAGCAGTTCAGGCTTGCCAAGTCCAAACACAGGCCTGTGAATAAGGGTATGCACCTTTCATTTTTCAAGATAGCACACGTGTTTTGGAGGGAAGAGGCTCAGATAAAGAGCACACCTGTTTCATAAATAGGCACCTGCACTGTGGTCCTTCCAGGAGCCCTCGTTTGATTCACCTCCCATTCCCTCTGCTGCAGCGTCTTTGTGAGAAAACAGAAAGAACAAACGTGAGCAAAACCACTGCTGACAGTCCTCAAAAGATCTTGCACTCATTAATGGAGAAGAGCTTCCGCCTGTTCTGCCTTTTGGCTTGGTTGACCGCTGTCCTCACAGCATACTCAAACACCTGCTGCACTCCCCTGTTGCTGAGGGCAGAGCACTCCAAGTAGCCCTTGGCTCGCACATCCTGGGCGAGCCGCTTTCCGTCCATAGGGCTGATGCAGGAGGAGCTGTAGGGACCCACGTCCCGCTGGTCAGTCTGAGTGGCCACCACCAAAACGGGGATGCGGGGCAAATGGCTGCGGATCTCACTGATCCATTTGTTCCTCAGGTTCAGAAAGGAATTGTGGTTTGCCACCGAGTAGCACATTAATACCACATCTGCCTGTTGGTAGGAGAGGGGGCGAATGCCTTTAAAGGCATCACTGCCTGATGTGTCCCAAAGACCTAAGCTGATCTGTACGCCATCCATGAAGACATCTACTCCAGTATTTTCATATACAGTGGGTTTGTAGTCATCTGGAAAAGTCTCAGAGGTGAAACGTACCAGGAGAGATGTTTTCCCAACAGCAGAGTCTCCCACCAGAACACACTTGACTGAATCCAGCATTTTATTAATGTCCAAGGCCAAGAGTGCAGTCTCTGTGCAGCAGGAGCGGGATGGAGAGATGCAGTGATCTTAGAAGCCTTCTATATAATTTCCATTTAGTGAGAAACCATCCAAATCTCTTTACTTCTTATGACTCGATTCTGCCACTTGAGACTAAAATTTCATTTTCTCCCACATGACTCTGTTGGTTTTAAATCTTCAATGAGTCAAATGACGTTTCTGGAAAGTAAAAATAAAATGTAACATTTATAACCCACAGAGAACAAATCATTCCTCATCAAGATGAAGATGCCTGGACACATCTTTGGACAGGCATGGCAAGTATCCCTCACTGAGGATGATGACCTTTTCTATTTTCTCCCAGCCAGCTGTGTGTGCAACAGCCATTCACATAAATAACCTTCTTGCTGCTCCACAGGGGCTAACAGTCTTAGCACTATTACCATTTTCCACTGACACAAGCTATTTTTTCCTTCCAATTGTCTAGAGACTAATAAAGTTAATTTAACTTTTATATAACTGCTACTAATACGCTGTGAGACATTCCCTGTCTCTGACTTTCACCAAGACAGAATCCTGAATCCCAAAATGATCAGTTCAGATTCCCTTGAAAATGTAGTCATGCTCTCTAGAGGTAGTCAGGAGAAAAAAAAAAGCTCTTTGCAAACCAATTTTACTATTTAAACAATCCCATATGAAACAGTAACACAGAACCATTTGTGACAATGAGGAAGCAAAGACTTCAGGAGTGAATCTCAATTCACATGAACCTGAACAATTTTTAAAAGCAAAGAAAGATTCACAGCAATAGAAAAAACCAAAAAGAGGGTAAATTTTTTCTTACAAATTGCTTTCAACAATCAAGAAACAGAAGCAAAAGAAAGCCCCACTACAAATGCTTGCCCCAGTAAAAATTTCATTTGAAGGGAATTTAACTGTCCTGGCATTTACTCCCTTGTAAAACTGAACTAAGAGTACTCTTCAGAGTATGTAATTGCTTTTGAGCTCCTGCCAGCATTCAGTCAAATTTTCCTATTTTGAAAGCATTTGTTTCTTCCTCACTGTGTGCAAGATTCACTGCTCACACAGGGTGACACGCAAGATGCTCCGAAAATCACTAACAGCAAAACTGAAGACAAATTAGTTCTGATGAACAAGAGTAATTAAAAAGAAAGTATCACTGCATAATTTCAAAATGTCATGTGTTTTTTACATAAATAATATATTTCTCTTTCCTTCATATATGTAGAGACACATCCCAGCTGAAGGCTATTTGCACAGATATAAATGATGGCCACAAAGGGCATATACTGTATTTTACTGTAATGCTCTCCACTTTCAGTACCCTAACACACCACCCCTCTCCCTTTATTTCTAGAACACTCCAAGCTTTGGCTTACTCCACAAAGGGGGAAACAAAAAGGGAAAGTGCTAAATGAGCTTAAAGAGAACATTTTACAGGTACCGACAACTGCTGCTGCCCTGCTTTCGTTTTGCGCAGAGGCCATGCCCTACCTCCTGTGGCGCTGCGGGCACACCTGCATCTCTCCCAGCTCACGGCCCGGCTGCCGGCAGATGTGTGCCCGCAGCTCGCTGCTTTATAGAGGCGGCCCCAGGCCCGCGGGCTGTCCCTGTGCGCGCTCGGGTTACCGTATCTACAGGAGCCATTGCAACACTCGGCGCTTCCTGGCCTGCCGGCGACACCGCGGCTCAGACTGCCGCTCGCTTCTAGGAACTGGGATGGAGGCTGAGGCTGCTTCACGGCATTCCTGGCTGCCGGGAAACAGGCTGCACTGAGAATTTAAGTATTAGTGGCAGCAGATGAAAATTTGCTTGTAAAGATTCATTACATCTAACTCCACACTCTTGCCTTCTCTGTTCTCCAAACAAGCTCTCAAGGGAACTAAACGAGACCTTTACAAAACACATCTATGAAAAATTCAAAAAGCATATGTAGGATAAACATTCAAATTGCTTATATGAATAATAATCTCTCTTTCAGAGTATTCTATTTCAAAATTGGGTCACCAGTATTGTTTGAAAACACCTCACTTTCACCACAAGACAGTAATGTCCTATTCAGACAAAGATGCATACCCTCAGGAGAAAGTTTCCATGTACCAAGTATCCTTTCCAGAACAAACATTTCTTTGGTGCGAGGAGTAGTCAGTGCCTTCAGATGCATTATTTTGTACATTGGAATGTGGGGGAAATAAGGATGTCCAAAGCATGACTTTTGCAATTTCATAAATGCCAAAACAGAGAAAGACAGATAAAAGGATTGTTCTGGCACTCAACTTGTGGATTACCAGGTCAAATTATGCTGGTTATTTTGAAAATATAAAAATTATTAAAGATTGAAAGAGATATTAAGGACTAGTGAATATGGCTAGTTGACAGACAATACAAGATGCTGAAATATCCCACTGTGACAGTGCAGAATTGTTTTCAAAGCAAATGATATTGTTCTACATTCCATCCAGTAAATAACAAAAAACCCTGGTATATAACAAGGTCCATATTGTGATCCTGTGGACAAATTGCCTTCAATGGCCCTGGTCTTGCATTTGTTAACAACAATTCATGTGCTTCTATATATAATTGGGACTACATATGTGCATATTGAAGCATTATCTGTAATTAGGCACCTAGTTGATCCTTGTTGCAGCCTCAGGGTAAGAGCAGCATTACTGTATTAAAATAATTACACAAGTTCACCTCACTGGATGGAAAATGCTTGATTAAGCATCAACAAAAAGCAGTGTCCTTTAAAGAGCAGTACTTCAAAGTGTCCTTTAAAGACAGTACTGGACACTTCTGTGCCTCAGTATACAACCAGTTTTATAAATATTTGCAAAAGTTTTTGTCCCTTTCTCTCATATTCTGTCTTGGTCCGACAGCACAGTGTGCTACAACCATTACAAGATTGCAGAAAAACTGATTCCAAATCAGAGATGGAGTCTAAGCTGTGGAGGCTTTTTTTTTTTCATCCAACAATTTGATTTTCAAAAATTTACCAACTTTATTAAGATCATTTTGTATATGGAATTCAATATATAAACCTCTATCTTCTTTTATGCTTTTTTGGTTTATGCTTTCATCACTCATAACAACAGAAGATATTATTTGAATAGTAAGGTAAGACCTGTTATAAAATCACTGGGTATAAGAATGCATGTCTTATTCTTGTGTGGTCATGCTGAGTAGTGATCTTCAGTAAACTTCAGGTTTTGTTCCCTCTGTCTTTGGAATACAGGCACTCGTGCGTGGTTACAGAGATCTCGGACTTCACTGGTGGTGTGAGCACAAGAAGCCCTACAACAGTTGCCCTTGGGCAGTGTCTGAGCTGCACCTCAGCAATCTCACGCAGGTAAAATGCCTCACACTTGCTCATGGCTGAATACCATATGGAGAAGGTGAGTGGGGTTGCCAGCCTGCAATGGGATGGGATGAAAAGCAGAGCACAGCAGCACCGAGCTCTTTGTAGGTAGAGGATTCAAGTG
This sequence comes from Ammospiza caudacuta, assembly GCF_027887145.1. NCBI lineage: Eukaryota > Metazoa > Chordata > Aves > Passeriformes > Passerellidae > Ammospiza > Ammospiza caudacuta. The sequence goes on from NC_080596.1 coordinate 54,946,538, forward strand.
AATATACATCCCATGAAAAACTAATCTGGTATTTGTTGAAAGAGCTCTAGCAACAAAGAAAAAAAGGACTAATACATCAAAAGGGGTAAGTTTATCAGCTGGACCAAATGGAATTTTCATTTATGAGAAGAATATCTCTGGTATCTACTATAAGATCATTGTGAGTATGACTTGCCATGGCTAAACATCTCCAGGGGATGGACAGCATCTTATGATAGGGGAAAATAAAAAGTCAGGTACTCCAATTTCAAAACCTCTCTTAGATCCTGATAGTGCACACTCAGGTAGGCTGGAATTTCAATGGAATTAGCTCATACATAAACAAACCATGCAAGCAAACAACCAACTTTTTGGATCAGTCACAAAGTGCTTTGGAGAGTTAAAGCAGTTAACATGCTAACTATTATTGCCATTATCCACTCCCTACCTCAGTTACATCTCAGCAGAGGTCCTGTTTATGTCAGGATAACAGCAGATTAATTTTTCAGTTTGAGCACTGTCTATGCTAGTTCTTGAAGAGACTTGACATGGCAAGGAAATTAAAATATTTAGACTAATAGAAGAGGTTGAAACCACAGGAGAGACTTCCATCAGCTGTGCAATACTTGAATGTACATACTGTCTTTGCCTACCTACTCTACTCTTTTAAATCCCACCTCACACAGAGGTGGGGTCTGCAAAACAGTGCCTACAGTTCTTCTCCAATGTGCTGACTGTAACCACTGCTCCTTGCAATTGCACCACAGATATGTAAGAACTCTCCTCACATCCCTTAGCTAAATGCTCTCAAGGAGAGGAAGGAGGCACAAAGACTACCCTCACTGACCAGAAGAGTGTCCAGCTTTACATCTTAACCTCCATGGGCACAGTGGGCACTCTAGGGCATGGACAGGGCCTGAGAAAACTCCTGCAAGCAGAAGGAGGAGGAGGAAGGCTGGCAGGAATCAACACAGGGCAGAGACGCTGCTGCCTGGTTAGTGACAGCACCCAGAAGATGCAGCCCCTTGTGACACAGAAACTGTGGCTGTTGTGACTCCAGTTTGGACACTCTGCTAGATCACCAGGTTGTCAAGGTCACACTGCCTGCTTTTCTGCTCTGTGGATGAGGTGTACTTGCTCCATTCAGATACAATCCTCCAGATTGCTTCCACAGCACAGGTCTTCTGAAAACTAATCCATCAGCTGCAGTCTGTCTGGAGACTGCAAGTAAACACATCCTTGCTGCACTGTCATGCATTCACAGCTGATTCTCTGACATCTACATTAGCTGCCTCCTGTTTTCTTAATTCCTTTCAAGACAATTTTGATCTCTAGCCCTGTCTTGCCAATCAGCCTCCATCTACCTCAGAGAGTGTCAGCATGTAAGTCCATAGTGGCATTCAGAGGCGGCACCACTGGCTCACAGCCTGTACCTTTGCAAGATGCTGCATCTTTTCCCCAAACTACTCCACCAAAAAATCTCCATTGAACTCATTCACTTCCTAAGGTGGCTACCACAGGGGTCATCACTATTCTTTGGCCCAAGAGTAAGGTGGCAGGTCACTCACTAGCAGAATAATTCAGCTGTTATTTGCAATACTGACAGATTAACTGCCAGATTATCTTTCAAGGTGCTTTTATATTTTATATTTTAAAGAATTGAAAGGATAGTTAGAAGCTTGGGTGAGAGCTTTTATACAGATATTTTATCCTTAAGTACAATAATTTCTTCAATGCCTTTCTAAAGTTAGAAAAGCAAGCAACATGCAATGACACCATATTTTCAAAGCCAGGATGTCCTGTCATCTCAAAAACAATCTCCTTCCAGAATTAAAAAAATTGTGGACTTAAAAGCTTGGAAATTTTTCTTTCACTCTCTTGTTCACAAAAGTGAAATCTGTTCCTGTTTTCAAATTTCAGTACTTTATTTGTTAAAAAAAAAAAACAAAACAAAACTGAATTTTGGGTTTAATTTCTAATTTATGAAATTTTGAGAAACTAGAGAACCACTTTTTTAGAAACCTTTGCAAAAAATCACTTCTGGATCAAGTCAACACCTGAAAATACCTCTGTTTCTTTCTCTGGCAGTTTTAACCACTGCAAATGAAGAGAAAGATTTATGATAAAATATTCAGTAATCTTGTCAACTTTATTATTAGCAAGGGAACTCAAGTTATCAGATTTAAAGCAAATTCCCTCATATGGAGAATGTGAAGTCTTGATATAAAACAACAATGAACACAGACCGGTGTTATTTACAAGATTAAATGAGACATGAAGTCCTAGTAAAGGGATGAAAGTTTTTGTGTAACAAAATACATGTATTGAAACACATGCTTACACATTGCACATACATATAAAACCACTTAATGAGCTATCTTATATTTCATAAAATTTAATTTCTTTAGTAATAGTACCTATAATAATACATAAGCAATAGATAATAACATATCTAAAGATCTATTCAATTCACTATAGTTGCTGAGAAAAAGAATTTAACTCTCATCCTAATTATAGAATTAAACAAAGGAAATATTTCTTTTATCTTTAAGAACCCTGTTTCTGTGGCTAATCACACCTTGATTCAGCAATTTACAAATTACACAGGAACACAAACTATTAGAACCACTCCAAAAATTAACAAAAAGCCTGTAAGACTCATGTATTCATCCGAGATCCTAAATCTCTGAATAGAACTCAATGAGATCTGACAATGCTAAGTACCCACTTAAAGATTCAAGCCATTAGTTTGAAGTAATTTTTCTCCATGTTTATGGCATGGTAAATGACAAACTATGTGGCATTCATGGTATTATGGGTCATTTTCAAAAGGGATCCATTTTCAGTATAGATGTTCTCTACAAGCTGAAATTGGGGTCAATCAAGTGTAGGAAAATAATCCCTTCAGAGAGGACCAGCTCATAATCCATTCTCAGCCTGATCCAATACCCTCAAAGTCACCAGAAATGGAGCGGCATGTCATGCCTCAAGTTAGGTCAGCCTAGCCTTCTCCTTCTGCAGGATACTTGATATATGTCACCTCTCTTTCCTACCCTCCTCTGTGTTAATTTTTCTCCTCTGTGCTTAAACAGAGAAGAAATTTTTGAGTTTCACTACAGATGCAGCTGTACATGGAGCAGCTGGTGAGCAAATGTCACACACGTGTACGTTCGAGCACAGAAGTTCATCAGCCATCTGTCTGTCTGCTGTCCCTCACAGTCTCTGTTTCTGTACACACACACACACACATAAATATATAAATATATTTTAAAAATTAGATAGATAGATAGATAGATAGATATAGATATAGATACATATATATATTCACACTGACACAGAACCGCTCCTGGATCCAGATGGGGATACAGACACACTTGCAGATGAACACTGATAAAGTGCTATGTGCTAACCCCAGTGCTATCACACATTTCATAGATATGTGATTTTAAAGAATTGAAAGGGTACTTAGAAGCTTGGATAAGAGCTTTTATGAATACTTTTTCTACCTAAATGACTTACAGGTCAAAAGCAAATTTTCAGCAGCTCTAACTGCATTGTAGCCAAACTGAAGCCTTGATAATATAAAACACATTATATTTAAGTAATTGACCTTAATTAGACTACTGTGTGTGTAGAATTATTGACATGTAGAAATGTTTGGGCCTCAAACCACTTCAAATTTTTTATGCCACATCCTCTTTCAACACAGTTAAATTTCTTGAAGTTTGAGACAAATAAAAAAAGCATATTTTTGATTTGTCAACATATTTTGATAACATATTTTTGTAGGATTTTTAAAATAGATTTAACTCTTAAAAATCTCCCCAAATTTTTACGGCTGTTGAAGTACTCTTTCATTTAAAACCTTCAACAATTATTATGTTTTCTTTCCAGTGAGCCTGACCCTACCCCTATTTCTGCTTGTTCTTTATTTTTATCATCTGCAGACACAGGTATCCATTTCTCTTTCATATACAACTAACATTTCTTACTTTTAAATATTCATTCATAATTTCTCAGAGAATGATGGATTATTTGCAAGACTGGATGCATAGAAATGTATATGCACATATATAGATACACAAAAATATTGAAAATAAATCTATGCATATTTAAAATCTAAGTATTTCAGTGATGAATCAATACAGTCATGTACAAAAAATCAAATCTATATGTGCATGGACATGTGCATGTCCCTATACATATATATATGGACACTTTGGTATTAATTCATTGCAAAAGACATTGCTACAGATTGCTGTAGGAAACGTGTTGTGGGCAAGATAACTTAACATCATTTAAAAAGCTATATACATATTTTGCATCAAATGGATGCATTATTGAAATGGTCATGGTCCACATAGAGGTACATATGTATTTGTATGCACATTTACCTCCACGCACAATCTCCATGAGCAGAGATGGGGATTTGCAATAATCTAGGTATCTAATTGATAGAATTTTACATATAAATTTACACAGTCACCCATTGTAAACTGTTATATTTCTGCTGTGTATGCAGCCATTAAATTTATTAGACACACCTTTACAATATGTTGTTAAGGAGATGCATGGATTTATATTAAATCCTGCAGATGTGTGACATGGTAAATTCTTAAAACAAACTGGCATCTCCATATTCACACCTGCATTTGCAGTCAAAAGGGCTTCCCGTCTTTCAAGCCTGTGCCAAGCCCAGTGCAGTGGAGAAGGCTGACTTCTGTGTGTTTTGGCTCTAACCTGTGGTATGACCGCGCCCCTCTCCCTTGTTTGCACACTACTCGATCTTCTTGACTGGCTCCCTTAAATGCTACAAAGTAATCAACAGTAACACTATAGCTACAAGCTAATACATGAATGCTACAAGTGACATAACATGCTCCTCAATGTTAAAACATCTTTAAAAATTGCCCTTCCATTTCTCCATTTTCCTCAAAGGATCCCTCGCAAGATCGCCAACTTTACTTTCAGAAGTCTCTTCAGGTTTAACTTTGCTCTGATTTTATAAAATATCTATCGTAAAATAAGGAGATTCTCAAGCCTAGATCTTCTCCCCCTAATATCAGCGGGAGAAGAAGGAGGTTCTCCATGTTCATTAAGTTATGTGTTTGCACAAGTTTGATTTCAGTGGGAGACAAAGATGGAGAAGGGAAATGTTAGAACAGATTTAGCCAGTGTTCCATGGAAGATTATTTTTGTATATTTTGTGAGAAGAATAAAGTGTTAGATGTACAGGTGTTTTGAGTAGTAATAATGTTGATCAAACAATACACAATAAGGACCTCTTGCTAAAACATAATGATTTGTTTTTAATTCAGGAAGAACTCATATTTACTGCATGTCACCATTCCTTTTGCTGTGATGAACATCAAACTTCGGACGTTCGTGAGCAAAGCTAGCAAAATAAGCAACAATAATTTGGTTTGGTATTTATTTTATAAAACAGAAACTCCTTGATAATTTTAGCTTTTCCCCTTAGGATTGCCAGCAACAAAAACCTTTTTCTTGTCTCTGTATACATCAGAGTGTTTAAAATCATAGTCCAGATTTCACATAGCGGGGAAACTGCCATCTTTAATATCGTTCTTAAATTTTGTGTGTGCACACATGTACATAAAAATGTTAAAAATGTGAAGACATTGCTTTGAAATAATTTCAAATACTTTTCAAGTATTAGGTGTGATATAAAACATACAATTATCATAACTTGTCCTGCATTTGTTGATTTATGATTTTTATCTTTTTGATTTTTTCAACACATTTTTTAAAAGGAGTTGTCTTCCACAATCTATGCCATGACTTAGTATTCATGCACTATATCCAGCACACAGATAAAATAAGAAATAATACATATCCATTATACAAGCAGGACCTTTTTTTTTTTCTTACCATGCAGCCTCTCTAGAATTCCTTAATTTAAGCAGATAAAATTAGATTTAAAAATGGGCATGCACACTTGCCTTCTCAAACTGCCTACCTTCCATGCATAGTTATGATTAAAGCCCAATTTCAAAGGAACAAGCTTTCTTTTATTTTTAAATTTTTTTTTCTGGAATTAGCACAAGTTATACCTGATAGCTCAGATTTTATATTGATTTATATCTTACACCAACCATATACCAGAGCAGAGTATATATTTTAGTGTCTGTTTTCCTTTACTTTCCTCTGATTCCATTACAATCTTGTTCTCTTGCCACCTTTATATAAAACATATGATACTGCAGACAGCAGCAGGTCATATGGAATAGGTTAAGAGGAGAAAAGACTCTACAACCAAATGTAATACATAAATCCTTCTCACTCATTCTTCAGCATAAATCCTTCTCACTCATTCACTCATTCTGAGTATTTTGAGAAGCCATTTCACATATTTATAGCTGACATCCACTCGGCTTTCAGCTGGTTTAAAGATCATGCAAATCCCCATGCTACGGTAAATCTTATTGCAGAGTTCTTCAGTGGGAAGCATAGAAAGTTTTCCTTGATTTTCTTGATTTTTACATATTTTGAATGAAAATGATCACACATATGAAATGAGAGATATTTTAGGAGAGAGATGTTTGAACATTATGAGAACATTTCCCATGCTTTATTTTTGAATCCTGATGGACTTGATTCAAACTCTGAGATACTTTACCCAACAGCTTTTCATCCAGAATTAAACCTCCACTGAAAGAGATGGGAATTTAAAAACTCACATTTAAATCGATGGAAAACAAAGAAATTACATGAAGGGGTTTTATGACAGCTGTTTCATAATATATTTTTTATCATGAGAAAAACAAAAGCTCACAGACGATCTAATTATCGAATTATCTAATTGTATAGATAATTAATAGATAAGTTAATTAATAGATATTTGGGTACATCAGTAGCTCAATAACTTCAAAGTCCAAAGTCTTTACTGATTTTTAAGCACAGTCTTTTGATGTAAATAAAAGAGGCAAGCTGAAGACTGTGTGTCCACTGGCATGCCTATCAATGAAAGGAAAGAACAGTTTTCTTGCACGTTTGAAATATTTAATATTCTTTCAATAACCATGGCACAGGAAACAACTAAAAGAGACCCCCAGCTACACAGGGGTCTTAGTCTCATGCTTTTATATTAGGAGAGACAGTTATACCTGTATTTTGACATAAATCAGTCTAACCTTCAAAAGCAACACACTGTCACTCATGAGGAGAAGTGGTATCACCAGATGGTACAACAACCTCAAGCTGGCAAGTGTCAGTTACTGGTACTCACGCTTGTGTGTGAGAAGCAGCATCATGCACAGTATGTAACCACAGCCCACTGTGCCAGCTTCTGCCAGGAGAGGTGTTTGCTCCCTTTCCAGCACATGCTGGGTCTTTCCTACATGACAGGTCACTATGGCTCCCCGTAGAGAAATCCCCAAGCCATAGCAGAATCCTCGTGTGGTTTCCAGCAGGTTCATATGTTTTGTCAGGTAAAGAGAAGCATGCCGAGTTCAGCCCCACCCTCATCCCTTAGCAATTTACACTTCTCCTTGGCTTCTGTAACCAAAGAGCAAATGTAATAGCTCGTGCAAAAGCAACACAGCGCTGACACAGCAGCAGGAACTGGGCAGGGGGGAGCGATAAAGGGTCTGTGATAAACACAGGGCACGGCCACAAGCCAGGCTGGGCACAAGCCTCTCGCACACCCGCTCTGCAGGACGTGCATGTGCGCACAAAGTGCTCAGACCATGCTGCCCCATCCTCCAGCCACCCTGTCAGCAGTGACAGACTGGGACTGCTGGGACTATCGCTCCCTGCCACTTTGCTCATTCAGACCTGATACACCAAGGTTTGTAGCCATGACTTCCAGTACTCACACTCTGCATTACAGAGGTTTTGCAGGCTCCAAAACCTCCCCTTCCACTGTACACTGATCCATCTGGTGGATTGGAACGGTTCTCCAGTTCTTCACTGATGTAAAAATTGAAGGACAACTAAATCCTGCTAAGCAAATAGGAAACTCTACTTGGTTTTGTGGAGAAGAGCTAATGGTACGCTACAGCCCACAAATTTTGTTGTTACATTGCTTTGTTGTGTTTGTGTGATCCTGCCCAGCATCTTAAGGCTATAATGCTTTAATAGTGGGCTTGAGACAGCTGCAGCCAACTTCCTTTCTTAATTGTTGTGCTGGGGTTATCTCAAAATATTTTTCAGCTGTAAGTTGTGTCATAGCATGGAAACATTTGAAAACTGTAGATTTAATAAAACCACACACCACTAGCCAAAAATATGAGAACTTAATTTGGGAATGATGTAGAGTTGTGTGGTTTGATGTCTCAAATGTTACACCAAGACTTTGAAAAAGGCAAGTTTTACAGTAACTTATTTTATCTCTTTTCAAACAATACTATAGAAAAATCTCCAATTTTTCATTTTATGGTCAATGTCAATCGAATTAATCACTTGAATGGTGCATTCAGTGATATTTCCCTAAGAAATATTCTACTGTTTCTACTGAAAACTATAGAATCACAGCACCAAAATTTCACAAAGAAAATGGGGGGTTAAGAGGTAATTTTCACAGAAAATCTTTTACATTAAAGTGCCTAACTCACCTGCTATTATACATCTAGAACTGCACAGTGAAAGCAAGAGGAGGAACAGCAGAATTTCATCTCCCTGACCTGGTGTTCTCCTGGCTGGTTATCAGAAAGCATCACCGAGAAAAGCTCCTCAGGAGCTTCCGCTGGTACAGACCCATTGCTCTACAAAACAGGCCAGCCCATGACTGCCGCCACGTTGGCTGCTCACTTCCTGTGCTCTGGGTGTGCTGCAGATCACCCCCTCACTTCTCTCAGGATTTATATGGCTTGCCCCTTACTGTACAAGAAATTACTTCCTAACATCACTGGCACTAGCAGCTGTTACCAGCAATGTGACTTTAGCACCAGTCTCTCCATTTGGAGGTCTGATGCTCTTCTGCCAGGAGATTATTTCCCACTGCTTTGGCACAGTAAAATTACCTTAAAATGGGATTAAATTACAGTAATTTACAGCCATGTTGCTCTGCTGATGGCCTGTGAATCTTGCTATACATGAAAATCAAATCCATTTTTACATTTAATTCTTTACTCTGGAATTTAGTAAGTACAGATTACTTATAAAAACACCGATTCTCTATAACTACAAACCTACAGATTTTCCTGGCTTGCAGCACCCTATCTGGGGAATGTAAAACTTGGTATTATGCCTCACTAAGACCTATTCTCTAACTTCAGCAGGAAGCAAGTGCACATGTGGCTTTTTGACCCTGCAGTTACTGCCCAAATCTCAAACAGTATTCACGTGAAGTCTGTACCCACTTTCTCTGGTAGAACTGACTCCATTTGTATTACAGATCTTCAGACTATATCAGAAAAACTATATCAAATCCCATTCTAAAGTCAAGTAAGTATACACATATGGTTCTTCCTACTGGAAAACCACAAACACTGACACAAATGGTGGGGTTGAAAATGTGGAATATGAAGCAGCACAATCCCACCTTATGCCAACAGCAACAGACACCAAAATTTGCTGACATATATGACTGTTAATAACTAAGTTATCTCATTTACCCTACCTTTTCCTTCTGCAAGTATTTTATTCAGGATAAATCCCACGTTAAAGCTGGCTTCTGCCAGATGCCACAGTTCAACTCCTGCCCATCCAAAGGTGGAAACACAGCTGAAATGAGAAGTTATAAAATCTTAAATCCACATTCAGATTTTTTGCATGGACTTGTGTCAGAGAGATGGTTCCAGCCTCAATGTGCTTTATCCTCATTCACCTTTCAGATTAACTGCATCTCATTGGCAATGTGACAAGACCATTCCATCACACTAGAGCATCAGAAGATGCAGGGTCTGTGAGGAGAATCTGGAAATGGGTGTGCACAGATGTGCACACATGCATATACACACATACTGCTCTGTAAGGGGACTCCACATCCTAAACATCCCACAGCCGGATCAGAAAGCAGAGAAGAAGCCACGGGAGTGACCTGAACACAGAGTTACAGATGTGGCCATTTAGATGGAAATCCTCCATCTCAGAAGGTGGCACAGGCATTTGTTAAACCCAGCAGGGCCAGGCAGCTGCTGGAGCCAGAGCCAACCACAGATAAGCTGTCAAATTAAAAATACTTTGAATCTCACTCCACTCCTAAGAACATGTTTTTCAAATTCTCACAATAAAATCTTCACCTAAATTTGTTTGGGAACATTTAAGATGAAACAGAACAGTTTCCTCAGAAGCATGATGTACTTCACAAATGGGGAAGAAGACCATCATTTGAAATGTTGCAGATTTATACATAATTTGTATAATACATAGTCTATCACTCCTACATTCATAGTTCATACAACAGAAAGGAGTGTCAGAATCAGATCTACCATCTTGAGAGTAACTCCCATTTTTTCTTTTTTCCTATATCAGTTAACATGGAAGAAATTTTTCACACGCCTTTTTCTACTTTATATAAGGCCTTTTTACGCTGAGGTGGAAAAAAACTCTGGAACAAATAAAATACAGAAAATGCAAGATGTAGGCCAGTGTGTTATTGTATATCTCAACACCAAGCGTTTAACAGATGGTATTTAGCAGAAAAGTAAAACTGATTATGTGAACCAATTTCACAAACTTATTAATAAAAGTAATTAACAAAAGTAAACCAAAATATATTTAATTTGATTCAGAATATCAATTCACATTAAGACTCTTAGGAAAAAAAAATTGCAATGAACTCACCAGAGGCAGGAAGCTGAAAGAGGCTGTTGGAAATGAACGTTAAAGAAGTCAACTATCCTAGACGAGATAAGGGAAGAAAAAAAGAAGAGTGGTGTTCTGTGTTCCTGGCTTTTTCAGATAGACTTCTTTTTTAGCAAATTAGAACAATTATATAATTGAGAAGACAAAAAATCCAAAAGCTCTAAAGGTAACCAGAGACACCTGCGCTTACAGGCCAATGTAGTCCTGGCAACTGGGTGTAGTTCATCTGGAGGCAGCAGTCACAGCAGAGCCAGATGCAGAGTGACGAGAAGGAGTGGAGAGGTTTAGCGTAAGTCAGCTTTCTGGGGAGAGCTTCACAGCTCTGCCTCTGTGGGTTTGTTGTGGGTTGCTATATCTTTCTGTCTTTGGTGACTACAGGAGCAGATGTAAAAACCTTGTAGATGGGGGAGGGAGGCAAACCCTCCAGGCTGCAGAAAGCTTTCTCTTTGTATTCTGCTGCTCCTGCAGCTGCCTCCTCCCTGCTACAGGGGCTAATGTCACAGCCCAGCCCAGCAGCTCAGTACGTGTGAGGAGAAAAGGAGCAGTTCAACAACTGCCCAGCATGGCTACGAGCTATTCACACAGCAGTAGCAGAATGACATTCAGGATTTTTCTGCTACCTGGAATATGGCCCTCCCTGGAATATGGCCCTGCCTTTACAGAGGAGAGTGTGCACGTTTAACTAACTGACTTTGTGCAAAAACCCAAGGCACTTTGGGCTGATTCAACATTGGTGTGCATGGTTCTGTTGTAATTCAGTGAGGATGCCTCTGAAGTTCTGGTCAGGATTGATCAGTAGTATCATTTTACCAGCCTATATGTCCTCTCTTCTACCAGCAAAAGGAGGCTGAGCAGGTGAAGGCACCACAGACATTGAGACTCCCACCTTTCCCAGCACAGACAAATTGAGCTGGGCAGAGCCGCACCACTTCCAGCTACTGCCACAACTACCACAACACTGAAAGCAAAACTGTGGCGGTAGTTTCAGGATTTCAGGTGTCTATTGTCTACACTTCAGAATCCATCAGCACAAGAGGTTCTCCACTTTGTCTGATCAGGCAATAAGACTGCAGGGAGGGCACTCCTGTGCCATTCTCCTGAAGCAGCCCAAGCGCACTGGCACAGCAGGAGAGCTGCCCCTGAGCTGGAGGCGAAGGGCCCGGATGACCAGTGCAGTGGAACATCTGGTCCTCAGGCAGGGGCACAAGCACTGGCTTCCCAAGCAGCCTTGAAACCCAGAGGCACAGAAGTGGAAAGCAAGTCCTTTTCAGCAAGTATTTTGGGCTCAGTGAAATTATCTCTAACCATGTCTAACCATGAAACAGTAGCAACAGACTGCCTGATCAAGATCTAATGCCATGCATTTTATGTTCATTGCAGGATGGAAACTTTCTGAAGACAGCTAATGAATCGGTCCACATTAACATTATGACAGTACCATGCATTCCAAGATACAGTCATACTGCTTCCAAGAAAGATTAAAAACCAACAGAATAATTTACAAGATAAAGCAAAAAGGAAACAAAAAGACAATTTATGTGTAGATGAAAGGCAGTTTGTGCCAAAAAATAAAAAGAATATAGCCTATGTAAACATGCTTAGGCTGGAGAATCAATTTGTCTCTTTTCCCTACAAAATGAAATTAATTCAGTCGATTATCAACAGTGATGAAGTTAAGGAAGGCTCACAGAAGGCACTTTGGGAATCCTATCTTCTTAAAATCTTCAATCTTCCTTTTAGTTTGAGACAAGATTTTGAATAAGGGGCTTCAGCGCTTCACCAGTTTATGTGAGAACTTGTGTTTCCTCATTTTCACATTAAACATCTATTCATCTGGTTTTTAACTAGGTTTGGGTTTCCCAACAGCAGCCTAAGCAATCAGGCAGTAAGTTTCCATTGCAACTGTGATAAAGCAAATCAGACACCCAAATATTCTGAAATGTTTCCATCAGAAATATTCAGAACTGTCAGAAGTAGAGAAATAAATACTATTTGCAAATTATACTGATATAAATGTCTTTGGTGATCATCACCAATTTTAGGTCTGCTACAGAGAGCAGATACTTAAAAACGCAACTACTCTTCTCTATTTCATGCTGAGATTAATCCAGATGTGAAGCCATCTGGCTAAGTAGTTTGCATTTTGGAAATAGTGCATCCATCTGTAAAATACTTCATAAACAACTTTTGAACTGAGTGAACTCAGCAAAAAACCAAAACTGTAGAGTAAGAGATGCATTCTAACATGTCTTGATTTCCATCCATTTCCCTCCACTACATTTCCTGAATTATCTTGACCCAGTAACTTCCCAAAAATAGTTGAATTTTATTTATTTGAGATCTTCCTCAGTAACACACATGCTTCATGCATTTGATCCATTATTTAACTTCTAAGAGACCTGGAACTCCAACAAAAGAGCCTCAGCTCCATGCACATGTAGGTAATTACAAAGTTAGATGTAAAATTGACACCTGACCTGTTCCTCTTGATCCTTGGTTGTTTGTTGGATTGGCTTTTGGGAGTTTTTTTCTTTCTTACTGCAGTTTTTTGGCTCCTTTCCACCTCCTCATGCTGTGCAATGAAGGGGAACATCTGGCTGTGAGAGAATAGCAAATACATTAAAAAATACATTGCTTCCCTTTTTCAAAAACTCATTATGAGTCATTATCTGTGACTTTCAGAAACAAACAACTTGTTGCAGAAAATATTTATGGGGGTGGAGCAAAGGCTTGTAATTTATTTTTGCATTGAGAAGTAGGGTGACAGCAAAAATAAAGTCTCAAACCACAAATAACTAAGGGTTTATAAGAAATTATGTAAAATAACATTACCCAGGGTCTTGACATGGGTCAATCTACAAGAAAAGTCACATTTCTTCTTAATCCACTGCTTTTTGTCCCTCTTGGAGAAAAAAGGAAGGTGCTGGTGTTAGGAAGGGGGTTGAGATTAAGGAAGGATGCTGTTCCTGTCCCCCCTGCCTGATTTCCTTTTAGTTCTCAGATTCACTCAGCTCAGATTTTGGTCTGCATCGGATAATGTGGTAAGTGCAATGCTCAGGAAGTAAACCATGACACTCTTTAACCCTACAAGCCTTTCTTCTGTCCCAGATGATCACTGCAACAGACATATAAACAAAACACAAGAAGAAATACACCTATTTTGTAAAAAAAGAGCCTAATTCTTTTTTGGTATCATTTTCAAAGGGAGGCAGGAAAAATCTATGTGATCAAGATGCCAGCTGTGTGTTGGGAAAACCGGGATGTGCCCATTTGTTTTCCTGAATTCCTGGGCAGTATAGGGGAAATCAGGTAGGTCGCCCAGACACATTTCAGCCTGGAGGTGAAGTCATTCCCTTCCCAGGAACAGATACCTCAGCACAAGGGAGGCTTCCTCACAACATGGCAGAGAGCATTGCTGAGGGAGCCTCTGAAGGAGAGCAGTCACAGTGACTTCTGCATCACGCATTGCGAGAGCACTCAATCTGAAAGAGGAAATGAAAACGCAGTCTCACAAGCACTTCCTATGCGGATTTTGGTAAAAGTCTCACACGTTATTTACTACACCTTCATGAGCTTGGGCTTTGGCTCCTCAGGAACCTAACATTGTGGGTTACATACCCCTCAGCTTTGTTAGTGAGGGGGCACAAACTGAAGCCTGATAAAGCAGAACCCAAAATCTAGCATAAGGCAGGCTCCTGACACATTGTGTGGGCAGAACCAGAGGCTTCAGAAGGTGAGTCAAAGCCCTCCAGAGAAGTCTAAATGAAGGAACATGCTTGAAATGCCACCCCCTCCCTGTGGACTCTCTTGACTCCTTCCTGAGTTCTAAAGTTCAACTTTCAATTCAGCTCCTAAGCCCCTTCCCATGCCATTGCCTCTTCCTCTTCAGTGACAGGCTTGCCCTATGCTTCAGGGGCCACAGAGCAGCCTTCCAGCTACTCCTGCTCTGCAGGATTTGGCCCTGAGCTTCCCAGTTTCTGGGTGCAGCGCTGAGATGGGTACAAGGCACAAAGCAACTCAGACCTGGTCATGCCTGAGCAGCACAGACCTCTCAGGACCAAAACAGAAAACCATGAGTTGTGCAAACAGAAAACCCTGAGTTGATCAAACTTGGGTTTGGCACTTGAGTGCGGTCATCTCCATTCATCCAGCCTCTTTTCAAGACTGATGCAGCTCCATGCATTAACCCCATATACTTCTGAGGGAAGGCAGGCAGAGATTTCCCCACTTTCTGAGACCACAGCCTTCTGTTATCTCAACTACAGAACTATTCTTTATTACTTTCATGTTTCCCCACTGTGTAGAGGTTACTAATTAGTTATTTCTCTGGGATAGTTCTCTTGAGATCAGGTTGACAGCAACATGGGTTGTGACAAAACTAACATTTACATACTGAATGTTTTCTTGGAATACACAGAATCTGGTGTCCTAAATTCCTCCTGTGACGTCGGCGTGGAACTGGTGGGCAATATACTGGAAGATCACTTCCTCCAGAGTGACATGAAAACCTACATCCCCTTTCTTGAAAGTGAAGCGCGCTTAGGAACTGCACTGAGGGTTACTTAACTCCCCCGTCTCTCATTCTGAGAAAGCCTAGCATAAAAGCAGTCACATAATATAATCACAGAATGTTTAAGGGTTGGAATGGACTTTTAAGGTCATCCAGTCCCAGCCTCCCAGGCCATGGACAGGGACACCTCCCATTAGACCAGCTTGCCCCAGGCCTTATCCAACCTGACTTTGAACAATGCCAGTCTTGAGGTGTCCAACAGCCTCCCTGGCAACCTGTTCCAGTGTCTAATAACTAATTCAATCTTCTTTCCCCATATCAGGTACTATTTCCAAAATACTCATCTGCGTTATTGAAGGAACAAGATTCTTTCTGTGTTTGCCTAGCTGTGGTTTTTTTTGTTTGGTTTTTGTTGGGTTTTTTTTTTGTTTGTTTTTTTTTGGTTTTTTGTTTTGTTTTGTGTTTTTTTTTTGTTTTGTTTTGTTTTGTTTTGTTTTTTGTTTTTTTGTTTTTTTTTTTTTTTTGGCACTCTGGGAGGGCATTTGCCACCTCATGGGGCAGACATGGGGCTTAGAGCAGACCTCTCTGACTGGCAGAAGCTGCTCCTGTCCCCCCTGCCTGATTTCCTTTTTGTTCTCAGATTTGCTCAGCTCTGATTTTGGTCTGCCTCAGAGGGTATGGTGTGTGCAATGCTCTGGAAGTAAATCTTGATACCAGCTGTATTTAACCCTACAAGCCTTTCTCTTGTTCTAGATGATTTTTATAAAAAAAATAATTATGTGCTGCTTATGTCCAGCACCAGAGATATAAACAACACACTAAATGTGTGCTTGTTTTAAAAGAGCCTAATTTTAAAATTCTTTTCTTAAATTTTCGAAGGGAGAATGTGCAGAACATGCAAACCCACGTCTGTTTCTCTAAACTCTCTGACTTTTGCCATTTCTCTCTCCCGGGGGGACATTCACACTTCCTTCCCCCACCTGGATCTAATGTAAAACTAACGCCAGTGGCTTTGCTGTAAGCATGGGGGGGGGCCGGTTGCTTCCTCTGTGAAACCACCGCTCACCTGGGGCTGTCCTGAGGCCCAGGCCCCAGAGCCGCCGAGGCGCTCCTGGCGCGGCTGCCCGGCCCAGCAAAGGCTGGCTCCTCCTTTGGCTCCGCCCGGGAGCCGCCGGGCTGCGCCGGTCACAGCAGGGAGGTGGCGGAGGGAGCCTCTTCCCTCAGCAGCCCCGCCGCAGCCGTCCCGGGGCTCCCCCTTCCCTACTCCCGCAGCCCGGGCAGCGGCGGCTCCGGGCGGCTCCCGGCTCAGGGCCCGGCACCCACGGAGAGAGCAGACACCCTGATCCCTGCTCCACAGTGCCTGCTCCAGCCCCAGCCCCGCACCCGCGGCCTGGCCATGCCCCGCTGGTGCTGCTGACTACATTCGGCTTGTCAGGAAAGAAAACAAACCAGGCCTCTTGCCCCGCTATGGGAGAGGCCACCGGGGCTCCCCTTGGGAAACAGCAGTATGAAGGCAGCAGCTGGTTTTGTTTTGAATGTGCTTTTCCCACTTGCTCCTGCTTCGAAAGAGACGGGGATAGTTACACTGCTCAGTCTCAGGCTCTCTGCCTCACCAGCTAGTTTCTCCTTTCTAGTCCATAGACATGGAGATGTTACCCCAAAAGAAGACTCCGAACAGAAGCCTGACATAGGTGCCCTGACCTGCTCCCAAAGGGAAGCCCCCCTGCCTGCCAGAGTGCATCATCCCTCCAAGGATCTTCTGCTGTCTACAGCATATTAAAGTAGCTACTTTACATGGCTACCCTGATAAATGCTCAAACCTGTCTATATGGCACTGCAAGACAGTAAAAGGAGATAATCTGGAAAGGCAAGAAGGGCACACAGGTGAAGAAGCCTACTTTTACTCTGATTTTGAGACCAGAATCCAAGGCAATGCCTTGTGAGTTAGCTGACATGGAGCAAACACTGTTATAGAGAGCTCGCACACACCAGCTTCACAGGGCTGCCATTTCTTCATTTACAGACCAACCTGATGAAATCTATGGCTCTGGCAGAGGATTTCCACTGCTTGCTCTCCTGGCCAGTGTGTATGAGTAGCCACAGATGTCTATTAAGGAGAGTGCTGTTTCTCAAGATAATACAAAAGAAACACTGATCCATGCAGTTGCTTACAAATTAGTGGCAACTAATGAGAAACCACTGCTAGCCCAGCCAGGCCCCACGATGCAAAGTCAAGCAACATCACGGGGGACCTCCCCTATCATGGTATTCAAGAAGACTGTGCCACCAGTAATATCCACAGTGGCACAGAACTTCACCAAACAGAACAATGCCTTTATGTTGGTTTCCAAACAGACTGATCTGTCCAAGCATCCAACCTGCAAAACTAACCCAGGGCAGCTGATGGAGAAACCCTGACACTACCATCTTCAAACCTGTGCGCAAAAATGAACCTGTCTTGCCCATCTCTAGCCCAGAGCAGCAAGTGTATTTTGAAAACCAACTCTATCCCACCCATCTATAAAGAAGAAAAAAATTCACCAAAATAATAGTCCAAATACAGTATCTCCCTCTGAGGAAGCAATGAACAGCACGTGATGTGTAATAACATCCTTTAGCACCTGTCATACAGAGAAACAACTCTGCTCTGGTAGGGGCACAGTAAGAAGTGCGGCCACCATCACTCTATGCCATTGGCAAGGGCACCACCTATTGTCAGGCTACCTGACACATTCCACCAGCAGACACATTTAATTATGCTTTAATAATTTGAGCTCACAAACTGTTTGTCTCTAGCAATATTTTTATTTTACCACAGTACAGTTTTCAGTCCTAAAGTTCAAATCACTTCCCTAAGTAAGAACAGACTACAATACCCTATTACTCTTATTTAAATAGGGAGACAGACTCTCAGAAGTGCACAGGGTTTCTTTGGAAGAACAAGCTCCCATCTGGAAGCAGTGAGGTGCTCAAGACTATCCCAGCACACAGGAAGAAAAGGGCATGAACTGAAACAGAAACTGGTGAGTCAGGATGGAATGCAAGGTTAGGAGTTAAGCTCCTTCAAGACAGAAGGCAAGTCCAGGAGCAGTACCTCTACTTTAAAACATCAATTTGAGACTAATGCCCAAGCTAGACCTTCAGCCACACTGCCAGAGCAGGGAGTCCTGTAAGTAAAGAGCACAGAACCAGTGAGACATTTACCAATGCTGTGGTCTAAGAACCGCGGCTCAGGATCAGCCACGTCACATTTAAACCAGCATCTGCCAAGCTTCCACATCTTCCCAAAACCTGTTTTCCCTGCTCTCTTGAACAGCTTATGAGTTGAGTTAGTGCTTTGCTGTGGAAATGCACAAGCCTGACTTGTTTCTGCAGTCAACCAAGCTGCAAGGCAATAAAGCCATAGGAATGATTCTGCAGGAGTCATCTGGGGTCACAGCAAGTTTCATCAAACTGAGCTAATAAAACAGGTTAGACTCCAGTCAGCACTTTGGTGTCATGCCACACTTCCAGGACAATACCTGCACCTGACCAGAACGGGGCAGGCATGGGAAAAGCCAGGCTTGCTAGCTCTGTATCTACCACGGTACAGCGCTGGGCTCTCTCAGGATCCACTCTCACTGCCTCTGATCCACAGGCTCCTGCTAAATGAGGCCTCTGCAGAACACTTCCCTTCCCCAAAGCCCCACTGCTGCAGTGGTCAGAACACTCCTCCCCTTGGTGTACACTGCTGCTGTCACTCTCCCATGAGTAAGCCAGCCTGGAATAGCATCTCTTCAGCTACTTCAGGTCAAAAAAAAATCTGAAACCATGACCCTCGTTCTCAGTAATTTGAGCATTCAGCTCGCACTCACAGCACTGAAATCCAGGCCACAAATCTGTTCCTTTTTATGCCTGCAGATGGTTGCTTCATCTCCCTACAGATGGTATCCTGAAGCCAAGCAAGTGGCTTTCATGCAGAACTCCAAGACTACTATTTGAAAAAATTTGATACAAGCTGCAACATAGTTTTCCAAGGAAAGACAGAAGGCTATACTTGTGACAAAAATCCTTTATTAAACTATATTCTGTAAATTCCATTTCATATTAGAAATTTTAAATGCAAATTACAAAACTATTTCAGTAAAAAACAAAATTATAGTTAACAGCAAAAGTACAACTTTATACAAATAAAAAAAATCATTTTTTGTTTTAATTTAAAAATAGAAATTTGTATCTTCCAATGTACTGGTCCTAACAGCTTTTACAACTGGTAGCTGCAATACTAGGTGTTTTCACATGTGTATTCACATCTGCTCATTTAATCCTCTGCAAAGGTTATTTAGCTGAAATAGCATGAATAGTTGGGCTTTGGTTGGGTTTTGAGGGGGGATGTACCACATGATATTAAAAGCAAAAGCCAAAATCATTAAGTATTGTCAAGGTATCCTGAAATATTTTTGCCATACTACTTTCACAATCAACTGAAATGGTTTTCAACAGTCACATTACTTCAGACAACTTTCTTCATTGCACCTCTGGCCTTTTTTTTTTCACTTTAGGATCACTCATCAATGTTAGCACAAGTATTAATTTTGTATATTAAAAAATGGTAATTTTCCTAAATTAAAACTTGGCATAACTATTAAAATGTTTTGTAAAAGAAGACACAAAAAGTCACATATTAAAGGCTACCATTCATCACCATCACATGCTGTTGAAGAACAGAAAGTGCTACAGAAACAGTTGTACATTATTTCAGAGTGCTGGTGGCAATACTGCTATTTTAATTGTAAGATGATACAGAATTTACACGATACCTCTGGTTTCTCATGGATTCTCACCGCAAGAGACATCAGAATGGTTGGAACTTCTAAAATATAACCTACTTTGAAATACCATTTTGAAATAACTATATTTCAAAGAATTCATCCCAGAATACATTATAAAATAATTCAGAGAAATACAAGAACTTCAGTGTTGTTTTTATGGAATATTAGCAAGTAGCTGAAGGCATGGAGATCCTTACTGATAAAACTCTACTTACTTTTACTCCGTGCACTCATCTTCAGACCTATTCTGTATCCAGCTCAGCACAGCTTTTAAGCAAGTGCTTGAGATCCCTCAGAGGATCATTACATTTTCTCTGAGTCAGAACTGCAATGCCTCATTTTGAGCAGCTGAAGCTGATAGAGGCAAGATTGGTTTTGCCAGTGCTACGATTTTAAGCCATCATCTCCATCAAAGTTCAGCTGGTAATCAAACAACACATGTAGGTGAATGACCAATTTACCCCAGGCAGGGCATTCAGAGAATGTTCATGAACCTCAACCTGCACCCCAATGAAAGCCAATGAAGAGAGGAAGAGAGAAGAGTATTCAAAACTGCTCTTGAGCTGTGTATTTCTCTGCTGATTTTGACAGACTGAAGAAAAATTCTCCTAGCACTGGGTAGAGCTGATTTTACCCTGAACATTTATTTATCCAAATAGGACTAAAGGATGAAAAAACAGTCTGAAAGGACACTGAAGCTCACCAGGAACAGTACCTTTCTTGAAAGTCTTAGCCCACTCCCAGAGACTGTTTATGCACTTTTAATTCTTTAATCTCTTTTGTCCCCTTAAGCTTGCACTTTTTGCGTGCAGTGGTAATTTTGAAAGAGGCTTAGGAAGTGGCAATTTCAAAAATATTCCTGAGCATGTTGGTCAGAGCATGTTCTGGGGAAGTGAGAGTCAACTGCAATCATTATCATCCACTTGCTAAGCCAGAAGAAGGCAAAAAGCTGTGCTTCTCATCTCCAGGGTAAAGTTGTCAACTAGATTATGATGAACAGATGGGCAAGACGAAAACTTTTTCTGCTTGTCTTTTGAACTAAAATCTAAGCTGTCTTTGTCCATGTCAGGAATGGTGTAAATATGCTGAGTGAATCAGGCTGCCTCCCAAAACAACCAGAAGTGTTGGCACTTCCTTGTTTACAGGCACATCTCTGTAGGGCTTGGGCACCCAAGCAGCTCAACACACAGCAGCCACCCAGGCCAACCAACAGGGACTGTACTGCAAAGAGCTGTCCCAGAGAGCTGCAACTCCATTTGGTATAAACAGCAGCACTAAGGAAAACCTGTTCAGGAACAGAAGGAAGTCCCTTGGTCCAAAACAAAGATTCTGGCTCTGCTGAGATAATTCTAGCATTTGCAACTCTGTACAGCTGATAGTCTGAACTGTTGTCATGAGGCCAAGTGCCGAAACAGCATCTCAATCCATTTTAGGCACTGTCACAGAGGATGGAGTGTGGACTTCACACAGGACATCATGCAGTGGCAGAAAAAGCTCTCTTAGTGCTGTAAGGGGACCACAGATCTTTTGTATTTCACTCACTGATTTCCAGAGCAAGGCAGAGAGAAGGAAACACAGAAAGGACATAATTCAGATGATCTAAGTACCCACAAAAAATATAAAACTTATTATGGCAGTCTATTATAGAAAGAATCTCTTTGATTAAGTATTACTCAAGCTATTCTTCCACCTGAAATCACCAGGAAAAGATAACTGTATCTCTTGAAGCACGACAAACTCATTTTTAAGTCTACCATGCATCATAGTCACTGTGTATATATTAGAGTAAATACAGACATATTCAGGAAACATCATGTCTTTCAGCCTGTCAGCAACTTACACAGACACGTTTTCAAGTGAAACCTATTTCTGTGGACAGCTTTTCTCACAGAAGTTCTTTGTTTATTAGTCCTCATGTATGCAAATTGAAGAATTTGCACACACATATGGATTCATATACAAACTCTATGTGTATGTAGTTCCTCGATAAAATTTACTGCAAAGTGGTTAAAAATTTAAAAATTCCTCACATTTATCCTTAATCTATTAATATTATTCCTAATACACAACTGACACCTGTTCTGAAAAAGCTGTACAACAAAAATTCATATGCCCTTCAGGAGGCAAAGATAAATAAAAATAGCGATGTATTCTACAAGATACTTCTATTAAAAAAGTGTTCTGATTGTGTACTGGAAACACGTGCAAAAGTAGAGACGTTTATATTTCATTTCTGAAGGGTTTTGCTTGGGGTCTTTTTATGTTGTTTTGGTTTTTACACAGGTATTTCTAGACGCTGATGCAATGCCATCAAAATCAGAGTAACTTTTGTACTCCCAGATCTTCCAGTTAGGCAATTACTTCTGCAATATTAGTATTCACTTTGATGTTAAAAATATATTTAAAATGTCTCATTATCATATTTTCTAAAAGGAAATCACCAAACAATACACAGAGAATGAAGACATCATTATTAGACACTTGTAAAGTAAAACAATACTGCATTTGCTGAATTTAAAAAGCTACAAAGAAAGAAACAATTTTAATCCAGTAGGTGGATCTCCAAAAGAGACTGAATAACAGCATTGTGGTTTTCCTTTAAGAGATCACACTAAATCTGCCAAATTACCAAACACACAGCTGGCCTTATATGCAACCTCCTTCAGAATTTGGAGAAGTTTTGAGGGAAGTCAGGATAACAGAACTGGTGAACTCAACATAACCACTAAAAAGACACAAGATTTTTAAAGAAACCTGGAAATACTCAGCACTCAGATGTAACTGGATTTGAAATACCAGTAGTTGCTCAGTTTCTGCCTCTCCTTTGCTATTCTGAAGGGTTTAGCAAAGTTCTGAATTACAAAATAACTTTGTATAAGATAATATGTTTTAGAAGTACAGAAGCCACAGCAATCAAGACGAGCAAGGGTCAAAAGGCAGATTAGGTATGCTAAGAAGATAGTTAGATTAAAAATTGTATCTTAACTTCTGTTAAAAACATCATATATTTCTCAGCAAAATTCTTAAATCTGCATTTCTGAGACTTCAAAACCTTTTAAGTATCTTCCTTTTGCAGGTTCAAAAAAAGTTCTACTCCACAGAAAAAAATTATTGGAAACATACTGACAAATCCACTTGCTGTAAATTGAGATCAGTTTAATAAAATATCATCCTTTAAAACGGACTGAAAAATACCAGTGCAGCTGTTCAAAACATGGGGTTTTTTCTGTTACCCGGCAGTCATCTGACACCTCAGTTTCTATATTCCTCTTTCCACAACTCCTCAATTCAGCATGACTTTCAGGCAGCCTGGTTTTATTTCTGTGAACCTATGAAACAAGAAAAAAAGACGCTTCAACATGTAAACTATATGCAATGCATCACCTTCAATTCTCATCAAACATATGGAAAGTGCTAAGGTCCTCAGTCAAGTATATTGTGCATGTGAGAGTCAGGAAATCAGCATTATGTGATCAGCAGATGTGACACTGAAGAAGGATTTTTCAGTGTCTGGAGATATGAAGACCTTGAAAAAGCAGAAACTAAGATGAAGATCCGAGCAAAGAAAAAGCTGCTGAATATTCTTGGTTATTAATTCTGCTCTTCTATTCCTGTTCCCCTTCCATTTCCTCTTCTTTTGAAATGGATTTTCATCCTTCTATTTTGTAGAAGCCAAGAAAGAAATGGGAAGCCATTGCTGGTTTTGAGTCTCACCTTCCTACACTGCTCTATATAAAAATCAGCCAACACATTGGTGCGAGCCCAGACTTACTAAATTGCTATCCCTCATACACTGAACACAAATGCAAGTATTGCAACAAATAAAAAGCAGGATTAACAGTTTTTCACAGTAAAACTAGCAATCTTGAGTGGAAATATGGAATTAAACTATCTCAGAGGAAAGGAATTAACATTTAACAGCTACTACACAACTGCATCAGATTTGTGAAACAACTGAGTTAATTTAATCTGAAACAGCAGACGTGCCCTAATCTGTGCAGTAGTTTAACAGCATTCTAAAACTAAACTTCAATTTTCAGTTATTTAAATGTGGTTCAAGAAAAAAAAAATTATCAGTAACAAAAATCTAAACTCACCTGAAGTTGTGGCTTGTGAGGTATCGGATAGCTGCTGGTCTGATGCGAGCAACTCCTCCCTGACTATGGCTTCCTCTTCCCGTGATAACACTGAGATATGGTTTGCCACCACTCTGCTGGTACTCTGCAACAGCAGGAATTGCAACACTTCAAGTTCTCCTCAGCAGAGACTTGGCATGCAGTACAAGCCTTCCATGCATTCCTCTGGAAACTCTCACTACTCATTTGGAGCTTTGTTTTCCCATGATGATATGCATATTTTAGATACAAATAGCCATTTTCCCCCATTTTGAAAAAGTCAAACTTGAAATCTAGACTGCTTGCAAAATGCATAATGTAATGATCACAAAATCCCTCCAATTTCATAGAAGCTTTACTGTCATCTAATATTCAACTGGAATTTACATTCTGTGATATAAATTTAAATTACAAAATTAAAAGAGGCGAATGTCATTCACTGAATTTTTAAGTGGTGCTCCTTCATGTTTTATCTTAAATTAATGTGAATAAAGAAATAACATTTTATTGAATAAAGAAATTAAGAAGAAAGAAAATATAAATCCAGCTTTTGACACTTATGCCACATTATTTGGACTATCTTCTGCTGTGTTGGAGCATGGAATTCAACAGATCAACACATTCCATGAGTTTTATTAGGGCCCTTAGCCATGATAATGAAAGAAATTGCTCTCTTCCCAGAGATAACAGCAACCTAAATTGATGAAGAGTTTGAAAAAGAGGAAAAAAAATTAAACTGGATTCTCACAACTAGATTTGCCAGTTTGGAATTACCAGTTCACATTACGTGTTTTTTCAACTACTCTCCCCCACACAGTAACTTTATTTAGGTTTTATATTTATTTACTGTTAATTGTGGCAGCAAAAGAAAGTTCCCAGTATTGTTCCTTTTCCCATGTACATACAGTGAAATTAACTACTTTTTTTTTTCAGCTTTAGGTAAATAGACTGAACAGAGAGCCCCTACTATCAATTTCAGCATTGCTGATTTAAGTACAGTTCTGGAAATTTAGTTCGAAAAAGCACTAGGTTACAGTTTAAATTGCACAAATGTCATTGTAGGAATTGACCAGATAATGGAATTTAATTATCTCTGGTGCACATTGAAAGACAAGGGTTATCTAAAGCCTCACTGAACACTTTTATTTATACTCTGAGGAGCAACTCCTTCAAAAAATCCTGTTTGTGTGGCAGTATCTTGTGTAAGAAATATTTATTACAGAAGCATTCCCAATGTGCTTAAATTTAGAGGGTAAATGGTAATGCAGAAAAGTGATCTTTTTACAGCATGGACACTCATGAAGTACTTGAACTCTCCACTATGAGAAAAAATGAGCTCTCAAGCAAAACTGCATAAAATGACATTTCTGGAAGCAGCAGCATTCTGATCTCAAGCATTGCTGCCAACAAACTGATAACAGAAGTTTCTGAAAGGTAGCTCAGATCTCACACTTTCATGTAGAAGTTGAAGACCATATCATCACTGTTGTTACAATTCCAACACAGTAATTTTTCTTTTAAGATTATAAAAGCAACATAGTTGTGACAAAGCAATGCAATGGGAATACATATGGTTGCATCATCATCTCAGTAAAAAATGTCATGAAGGACAGACCAAGTATTCAATAATAGTAATCAAAAGGGATAAAACACAAGGAAGAAGATTTACCAAGAAGCAGGGGG
Organism: Ammospiza caudacuta; assembly: GCF_027887145.1. Lineage (NCBI taxonomy): Eukaryota > Metazoa > Chordata > Aves > Passeriformes > Passerellidae > Ammospiza > Ammospiza caudacuta. Next base: position 54,972,403 of record NC_080596.1, read on the forward strand.
AGGGGGGCGAGACAGGAACAACAAAAATCATTGTCATGTTAAAGAAAAACAATTCCACTGGGGTACTTTGAAAACAAGACAACACAAAGCCTAGTTGTTTTTAACATGTATGTTATTAAAGCACATTCATTCCCTCTAATATTGCCATGCATCATGATTTCTTCTCATCATGAGAATAATTTTTAGGGGTAAGAATTATTACCTAAACCCTACCTTCCCTTTTCTCCTGGAGTACTCTGGACAATTGATTCACGGCTTCATCCACATGGAGACCATGCAAATCCAACACATTCATAGGCAGCAAGGAAGTATTTACTCTCTCAAAGATTTGCACAGCAGCAGCATGGTTAGCTTCTTTCATCTTCTGCTCATGAAGGCGACCCTTTATTCATAAGCACAATGACTATTACACACCAAGAAATAATTTTAGCTCCACACTGCTCAGTGGTTTCAAAATGACAGCACTGGCAGGGTGCTTTTAGTTCAAGTTTGAACTAATAAAATTTATAATTCTAGCAGAACTTCTGCAAGATGCTCAGTGAGACCTACTCACAGGAAGATTTCATTAAATCTGTTTGTGAGAAACTACTCAAAGCTGGCACAAAGAAGACATTATAACAAAAGCCTTAAAAGGAGGGAAAAAAAGGCAGAAAAGGCACAAAATCATAAGGTCTGTACATAAGCTAACAAGTTACACTCCATAATGAGTTGCAAATTTATTTTCCTAACAATAGATTTTTTATTTCCTGCAAGTATTTTGCTAAAATTATGATGAAAATATCAGAGAAACTGCCGAACAGATTAGGAAAAGCTGCTGACTGTTGTATTTGAGGTTAATTCTTCCGAACGCATTCCCGAAATTTCAGACAAGCCAAGGGTAAATAATAACAATAATAATAGTAACAGTAACAACAACTATAATAATATCATCATCTATCATCTCTCCCAATACTTTTTGACATATTTTATGACTGACAAGGTCAGTAAGTCTCTTCTGGAATGAGGGCAAGGACCAGTACAGTTAGTCACCTTACTACAGAGTGAACAAGTACCAACTCCTTCCCATGAACCTTGCAATGGTAGTATCTGAGAGATCAAAGCATCAAATTATGTCCTTGAAGATCTGTAGGCACAGTCTAAAAAGGAATGGAAGGAACTCCAGGTATTGCACTGATAAAGGCTCAAGAGAACAAAAGTGAAAATCTGTCTTACACTTTCTTAAAATGGATCACTCGAAGTGTGTTAGTGTCAGACCCAAGACAGCAGCTCTGTAACCCACTTGCAAAGGATTCCCAAGACAAAGGCCACCAGGAATAAAGTATTTTTTATTAATAAAGGTAGACTAGTTTCCCTTTTTATTACCTAAAGGAAAGTATATAATAAATAAATTTCAATAGATTTACAATAGATTGTATTTGTTCTTATGGATAAGAACCAAAGTAAGGACCTGAAATTACACTTCTATTTAAAATCCTGAACATCTTTGTCTCAAAACTTCAAGAATATATTAAACAGGATAAAACACATAAAAACCATAAAAAGTTTATTATAAAAATTGATAATCTGTACTTCCTACATGCACAGTAACAATCTAAACATTTAGTTACACCACTTGCATGAAAGCTTTTTGAATAAGCAAATTCAAGTGATTTATTATTACATTTTTGTTCTGTCATAATACAATTCCAAGTTTAGAATTAAATGCTTCTATACTGTGAATTCTTACTGAATTTTTATATACTATTAGATCGGGGAAAACTACAACCTTTGAAGATACTTGTAACACATTTTTTAAGCATGATGTCAAGGGACATGCTTAGTGCCTGTGAAGGCACTAAGAAGCCAATGTAGAGGAACTTTGATTACAAGATGAGATTAGACTTAAAAGCAAGAGTAGGATCAACAGCACTGATCAGCAGTACTCAAACTGGTGCATACTAAGAAATGTGCCTGAATCAAGACCAAAGAGCTAGTGCTCCAAGGTCAGAGCATGAAAGACTGATCAGCAGCAGATCTACAGTCCATAACCAGATGTATCATGAAAAGCATGACATACACACCTCATTTATCCCAACCCAAGACAGACTGTAGCCATAAAGATAGTCAGAATGAAGAAGTGAAGACAGCAGGCAGCAATCTTGCCCAAGATATAGGGAGGATGAAGCAAACAAGATTCAGTGGCAAAAGATGACATCTTAACACCTGACTCCTATAAAGTACAGAAGATGTGTCTAAGAACAGTTCAGCACCAACATATACAGAGGATTCAAAAACATTATGTTTGTTGCAGTCCATGTCACACTCCAGTGAACCTAGCCAGATCACTTGGACACAAATCTTGGTGTTTACAAGGACATGATGGGATGTGAAAGAGATCTAAGACAAAGGAGCATGTGTGACTAAGCACTAGATATCACCTTTCATGAGGTCTCACACTAGATTTGGTTACATTAGCTTCCTGGGCCAGTATCATTACTAGTGGAAGCAAATTTACTTGTGATTGTCAATATAATACACAGGGAACAGGGAACAGTGACCAAATCCATCACCTCTAGCAGGCATGATGTTTTCCTTATCACTTCCAACTCAGGGTTTAAACACCTCCCTAAGTTCAGACAAAAAGCACAATATTTTTGTTTACCTGATGTGCATAAAATGCTGCCACAGGCTTCATACCCATGCAATAGGCCTCTCCAGCCTTTTTCAAACATTCCTGTCTCTTTTGCTGGTGACAAAAAGCTTCTGCTCTTAAATCATCATACTGTGGATACTCAAAGTCTTGAAACATTTCACATAAAGGATCATCCTCTTCCTTACTTTTTTTTGCCTGTAGGAATTCATATTGTTGAAGTTACAGGTGCATTGTAGGGTGTTTCCATTAGCATCGTTTTGGCTATGTTTATAACTATGGTTAAAAAAAATATAAATACCTTCTTCTCACGGTTCTTTGCAGCATTGTAGGAAGAAACAATTTCATTTTGCTGAGCAGTTTCTTGAGCTATAACTGTTTGTACAGGATCTGCCTCCAGAACACAGTTCAGAAACTGTTCAGTTTGTTCTAAAGAGTAGCTGTAAAGGATAAATAAAGTCCGTAACTTTACAAATATATATTAGTAGCTGCTATAGTTATCTAAATTCATTATAACAAACATTGATATTGTTACAGAACTAGATTACAATGAAAATAAACAGAGGAATGGAATATTCCAGCTCATTAAAGAAAGGCTTGCAAACTCCTTGTAGGGAATTACTGGCATCAACACACATGCAGTCTTGGTCGATTGAAACATAACTGAGGGGCACTTGAACATTAAAAGGAAAATTACATAACTGAAATAAATTGCATCCTACCTTAATAAAAAAGATATTAATAAATGCTGCTCTTTGGGCTGAGTAAGATAGTTCATCTTAAATCTTCTCTGGTAAAGGTTAGATAGTTCAAACTAATTTAAAACTAGCTCAGTTTTCTGAAACCCTAATGAGGGTAAATCCTTGTATTTTTAGTCAAACTTTGTTATCAAATTTAATTAAGTAAGACATCAGTTGCCAACAGCTTTCTAATAAGCTGTTTTTCTTCTTTATTCTTGCTCTTTAGTAAGCTAACAAGAACAGACTGATCAAAAGTAAAGACAGATTTTGGGAAAGGCAACACTATGAGGACAATTTTGAACGTGAAAAATAAGATGGTGAAATGTTTGAATTATAAAAGTGGATGAAGGATATATTTTAAACAGGAAAGATTTTTATAACAACCTGGACAAGCAGCATGACTGACAAGTAGGTATGCAAACCCATATGTAGAGACAGACATTCAAATGGCCAAGGATGAAAAAAGATGTTTCTCTTGAAAAAAAAAAGAAACTTGGATTTAAGAAGGTAGAAACTTCACAGACACTTGGATTTAAGAAGGTAGACATATATCCCAGAAACATAATGCAGAAGAGAGAGAGAATGTCAGCAGGAAGGCATAGAGAGATGGTTCATTCCCTCAGAGCAGCTGCAGTAACCAGGAAAGTACTCATAGGTAACACCAGGTGATGATTGTGTTTTCCTCTTGGGCAGATGCCATTTCCTGCAATCCTACTATTACCACACCCACTCATTTCTCCCACTAGATTTAAACCCCAGCTCTCAAGAAAATAAGCAGTTCCACTGACAGTCAGACAGTGGTCAACAGCAAGAGACACTCTTCTCCCAGTGAAAGAAACTGTCTATTCTGCCCTAAAAAGAAATGTGTCTAAACTGAGTTTTATACCCTTTTTGCCTTTATTTAGAGTAACAAAAAGCACTACTTTGCAAAAAACCATTCTTTAGTAGCATCTTAACTCTCAATATTTATGACTGTAACTGAGTACCACTTTTACAAAGAAGTAATAGGATTTCTTACTTGTTGTCCCTGAAGACATCCATTAAGAAATTCTGATTAATAGTTGGAAACATCTCAAAAAGTTGCTTCTCCTTTAGTTTAGCAGCACAGTCTTTTCTGGCTGTAGAAGGAACACGATTCTACCCAGAAAACAAAAGAAATATATTAAAAGTTCTTCATTAGAAAAAAAATACAGTAAAGGTGGAGCCAATCCAACTTTGCCATTATTTGTTACCATTTTAGAAGTATCTACTCAGTTGGTATGCACTCACAGCAATGACAATGTGCCATACCAGCCTGCCACACTGATCAGCATAAAGTAAGGACAGGTGAGTTGTATCATACACCACTGCAGCACTCTGCAGTCTTTTGAAGTAATGCAGCTGGAGGTCCCCCATAATTTGGACAAAGTAAAATGAGGATTTTTAGGAGGGATTTAGGTTTTGGAATTTATTCCCTGCCAGTCCATTCAGTCCAGTGCTAAGCTTGTGCAAAGTCCTCCTCTTTATACTGAGGGCCTGGGGTTGAAACAATACCTCATTATTAAGCAGCATAAACAATTTTGGTTTGATGTATCAGAAGCTGTGTCTATAATAAATATTCTTAGTTGTCATCTGAGAAGGTGACATAATTATAATCTAGAATCAATTGGAATGATCATTCCAATATTCAGATTTTTTTAAAAAAGAAAAAAAGTGATCAAGATAAAGCCAAGCTCCATGAATTCAAACTGAAAGTAAAGCTGTGGACGTGACATTTGTTGTTATCAGTAGTTCACATACATGCAGTTCAAAGAAAGAATCCACAAGCCATTTTCCAAGTACAGGCTAATTCATACAACTTCCTACACCACTTCAGAACTCCTCTACTTTAGGACAGCTGCTTATCAGAGACCATTACAAATAAGAACACCTGTTCTGAACATCAGTGGGGCAGTAGAGGGCAGTATCAGGCACAAGCCAAACAGGCAGGGTACAAGAATTCTGTGTGGAAAACAAAGAACTAGTAAAAATCTATTAAAGAGTTACTTTAGAAGTGGGTACAGAAACTTGTTGCAGATTAACCTCAACTACTTATTTTAATGACCCATCTGTTAGGAATATTGTGGGTTCTCCTAACAAAAAAAAAAAAAAAAACACCAAACAAACAAACAAAACATTACAGCCAATTCAGTACACTTCTAGACAAGGCATGGAGCCAACTAAGAACTTTTTTTTTTGATACTGCTGTCACAATGCAAAGCATGGAAGATTATACTGATCTTTGGTTTTAGCTGAGCAACCAAAAAATAATTCAACCAAACACAAATGCTAGCTTGGATAGTAAAATGCAGCATGATCTGTGTGAAAACAACCAAAATATTATATTCTAAATGAGACTGTATTTTTCAAACAGAACCATCTACCTCAAGCAAAACTTCTGTATCACAGTTATCAACAATACTAATTGGCATGCATTTTTGTCACAAATTCAAGCTGTAATCAGCAACATAGGGATGAGTCACCGAGTAAGACACCCTATTTCACTAACAGAAATGAATCTAATCCACGTTTAAAAAATTGTGCTATCCATACCAGGTCCTCTCTCTCCTGCATCGCTATTTCTTCAGAAATTATTTGCCTGAGAGAAACTTTCTGAATCTGAGCATTCCAATGATCCATAAATGGAAAAACATCTGATGTTGCTGGGGTTTTTGTCTGTACATTATTAGATGCGTCTGCAGCCAAGCTCGATTTCTTCTTCTGTATTTTGCTGTCTGCATTCTGAGATAACAGCACTTCTGAGTCATCTGTATCTATCTGCTGAAACACTGTAGGACATTCAAAAACAATAAAAGTAGGGTGACAAAACACTTACTTGGTTATATATACATGCAATGACAAAATAATTAAGACAAGTTTTTCAATCTACACAGTTTGAGTTTTGTTAAAACAAGATTATTAATGCTAAAACAAAAACCAACACATGGCTTTCACCTTCTCCACTTCAATTTTCCAAAGACTGTCTGATCATCTTTATCTATTTTGTGAAATAAAAGAAAACCACCAGACTTCCTCACCAAATTCTCAAGTGCTAAGACGTTTCTTAAAGCTGTAAATCACCTTGCACATACATTAGGTGGGGCTTGTTTGCTTTTATAAAAGAATCACTGACTAGTATGTTTACCTGCCTTTCTTCCACAACTTAAGGACAGATGCTTAACAATCTCGTTTTCTACTTCCACAAGTTAATGGCAACAGCATTGTTTGGTCACTAGTTTGCACCCACATTGCAGTCCAAGTCTGCAGTGGGGTTCTGCCATAGAGGGACATTTCTTCTGGGACCTGAATGAAAACTGGACTGCAAGAGATGTTAACACTTTTTAAACAAGGTATCCATCTTCCTGCTAAAATCACCTCTGATCAGCAACTTGTCATTGTTGTATTCCTGACCTCCCTTCCTCGCCTGCAGAAATCTTACTCTGCTAGTAATTCTCTGACTGCTCCTTTTCTTGCCACAGATAATTCCTACCAAAAGGCTGTCTGCTTCAACCAGAGCTTCTCCAAGTTTTCTGAACGACATAAAATTATAGGCTTTATCTGGAACTAGTGATTCTGCTCTTAATTAACTGCTCTCCCCTCCCCCACACATCGTAAGAAATTGGTAAATGGATCCAAAGGCAATACAATTTAGTCTAATAAATAAAGTCATTATTTTTAATGGATGGAGCATTTGCTACCTTAAGTTTCAAATAATTAAATGCTTTTATAATGAACATTAAGTACTTTTACAATTAAAAGCAATACATGACATACCTTCTGCAGACGACTTAGAAGATTCATCTCTCCTCTGACGCTTCTAAATAAAAATAGTAAAATCGTGAATGTTGTAAGTTATGAATTTTGCAGGAAAACTTTGCAAGTGTGAGCTTCTAATTAAAGCAATTTCAAAATAAGGTCTTGCAATACTTCTCAAAGATTCGGTATTTTAAAAAATATATCTAGGAAAAATAATTCTGAAGTGAAATTTGTAAGCTAAAATTATCTTGCTAAAAACACATCAAACCAGAGAAACATGCCCCACTGCTAAGACTTCATAGGCTTAATTACATAACCCAAATAAAAATTTTGCCAAAAGGCATTCCAAGTTTCACAGAGCTGTAAAGGAACATAAGTTAGAGAACTCATCTCAATTATTGCACGCGGAGATGTTTTGTATAGAGAATAGTTAATCAAAGAATTGTATTTACAGGTCAAAAAACCAATAAGGATTTTTGGCCAGTGGAATTCTTCATCAATTTTGTAGTGAAATTGTGCACTATGATCCTTCTTTTTTAAGAATCTTGTTTTCATGATGAGGCACTCATGACATCCCTTAAAACATTTTTCAATAGCTCCAATGATTATGACATACTGATACACTCCACAGGTTTTACAAACTACTATTATATTTTATCATTGTTCTTACAAAGATAATACCTTTAGACCAAGACAAATGGTCTGACAAAATACAGGCATGCCACAATGCATCATAAGCAAGAAATCTACTGACCAGAATAGATTCTTTCCATTTTTCATGAATCACTTTTGCCAAATTCAGATCAATATGAACCACACAATCCTCAACAGTTAGTGACCCTTGAGGAACAAAGAGAATATATTCATTAAAAGCATTCTATAAAAACTTATGTAAGCAATTAAAGTACAGTATCCTAGACTTATTAATTTTAACTTTGGATATTCTACATAAACTGGTCATGCCTAAAAAAACCATCTAAACAAAAAAGCACATTCCACAGAAATTGTTTTCAGGTGTTCAAAAACTCTGAAAGGCGAGGAAAGAAACAAGTCAACATTAACTGTATGTTGTTGAACTATGACTACCTGGACAGTGGTATTTTTACTTCTCTTTTCAGTTTTTCTAGCAGACCCTTCTTTTACAAAGCCATTGTTAATTGAAATCAGTTTCATCCACAAAACTGTGATTCCCCCTGTTCCATTGCAATCCACATGGCAACTGCTTTTCTGTACAACATACCCACCACAGCCCAACAGCAGTCACATCCCTCCTTTCCAGCACACAAACTCAGAGAGACAAACTCCAAGCATCCCCCCAAACTCTAAAGGAAACAGCAGAAATTATCATGGTATCATAACAAAAGCTCTTTTTCCTAAAAAGGGTATTTCTCACCCTTTCAAAAATAAAAAAGCAAGAAGTATGTATGCGTCAAATAAAAATTTTGAGCATACTTCAGACACAATAAAACACTCTTCTGCTATAAAAAGCAAACTTTTTTTTAAGGAGGTAGGCACGTAAGGCAAAGAGGCCAGTAATCAAACCCACCAATAAATCAGGTATCCAGGGTTTCACATAAAGCAATCTTCAAGATAAGATGAAAGACGGAAAGGAGAAAAAAAGGGGAAAAGTGTGGGGAAAAAAGAGAGAAAAACATCAATCTTATATTCCTCCTATTTTCTTTTTTCCTTTTTCTATTACTCTTTAACTTGTGAGATGCATGTTCAAGCTGCTTATGACTTCCTTAACCATAATCTGCCAGCAGACTGATCTGTTGTCATCTTTTTAAGGACACAGCCAACTTCATCTCCCTTAACCATCCATCTTCTTGTTCCCCAACTTATGTGATGCCTAAAGGTTTTTTTTCCCTTTCTTCTTTCCTAATCAGCCACAATTTGCATATTCCTTATCATCTAAATATCTCTTCAGAGTTTGAATATAAGCTGAAAGGCCTGTTGCTCAGAATGCAAATAAGCAAATATATTTTTACTTTGAAGTATGTGCATGTACAAAAAGACAAATGCAGAAGGTAGCACTACTGCACTTATATTTTATGCCATGCTTAGTTCAGTTTATTTCTGCATTAACATCAACCGCCAGTATCATGAGGAGTTACAGGAATCTACTCCCTAAAAATCAAGCATGAAGAGAAAAAAGCACAGGCAAAGAAAGAAAGGTTTACTACCCAAGTAATTTTTTTTTTTTCATAAAAACATGTATATAATTACATCTTACCTGCATCAATGCCAACAGGTCCAAATATCTCTTTCAGCTGGAGTGCCAATTCAGGAGGCAATGTTAGTTCTAGGCAATCTATACTGAAGGCTGCATGTGATGCTGGTATAGGGTTTTGTCTCTTGGCTTTAGTTGCAGCCAAGCTTGGAGTGTCAATTTCTTCTTTACCACATATCTCCCTGCAATTCTCCTGAGTTTCTTTATCCATCTCCAGTTCTTTATTGCTGCTAGGACCAACCAGAGGTGCACGATCCATTTCCAGTAACAAACCAGTCCCTTTGGAATTTTTGGCATTGCTTTCTGAAGGGTTACTGTCACTTTCATTGTTTAATTCAGATTTCAAATTGGTAGAAGTTGTGTTAGGATCATGAGGCAAAGCTGCATCAAGTTGTAAAAGTGATGGCTTATTTACAGTTTCTTCAAGAGGACTCTCACTCCCTCCCTTCTGCTTTCCTAAAACAGACAGCTCCATGACACCTGCTGCTGAGCTGCTTGTGTTAGTTCTAGGGGCTGAATCCACAGAATTTTTCACTTCCACTGAATTTTCCAATGAGGTAGCAGTGAATGAGTCACAAACATCAGCACTTGTCACGGGTGTCTTGGCAGCCCTACTTTCTGCAATGCTGAGTGGTGAGTCCTTGCCTTCTAAAGTCTCAAAGGTATCACCAGCCCCAAGTACTTGTGGGGCTTGTTTGCAGTCTTTGAGATTCTCGTCATAGTTTATACTTGCCTTGAAATCAAGGTCTGTGGCCACTGGCTCAGCTTCGCTTACCTGAAAGCTCTCAGTATCAACAGCTTTACGTAACTTTTCATCAGAGTCTAACAGCACACCTGTGGCCCAGTCTATGTCTTTGTTACATCTTTCATACAGATCTTTCAGAGCTTCAAATGAAACAGACTCAAAGAGCTTACAGAGTATATCTAGTTTTTCAGACTCATCAATATTGATAAGCTCACTTTCCTCCACAAAAGTACTTTTATCATACGTAACTCGATAGGGTATTTTTTCCTGAGAATCTGAGACATTATCTATGTCTTTGGGTTTGAAGCCATCTAACCTCCCATACAGTATTTTTGCTGTCTCGGGAAAAAGCATTTTCTTTTCTAATCTCCACAGGAGAGCAAAGTCCTGTGATTCAGTCTGTGAATAGCTATTTTTTTGCCTATATAAGTCTGTTTCCTGTTTCTCTTCTGCCAGGTTAAGTTTAGACAAATGGTCCTCTTCTCTGGGATGTGGCAAGCTGCTGTTTGTAAAAGTAAGGGCTAATTTGTGATGTTTCCTTGTTCTCTTACTTTGCTGGGATTTTTCCTCACTTACTGTTTCACTACCTACTATTTCCTCTTGGTGTACAGGCAAACTCCTTGAATCTGGTTGCTCGTCAGTGCAAACAGGTGACCCATGAACCACATGCACAGTCTCAAGAGCATTCATATTAGTGTCGTCTTCAGTATTTCTGTCTTCATCACACTGATTTAAATTTGTCTTTCTCATTCTCCTTGACCTTTGCTGTCTCTGTTCTAACAAGGGTGAGACAGGCCAATATTCTAACATTTGCAATTCTGGTGTAACTTTATCTGAACTAACAGAGTAACAGCTACAGGGTAGACTTTCATGCTCGTGTCCTTTCTCAACAGTACATGTCTTAGGCAAGTCCACTTGCTCTTTACCTATCTCAGAATGCTGCTGACTGGGAGTTTCACCTTCCTTATCACTCTTCAGAGGAGATTTTTCTAGTCTTCTAGATCTTTTGACTCTCTGTCCCATTGTTTGTTCCATGGGCCAGTCACCCAGAAAGTTCAGTGGTTCTGGTTTTCCTGATGTGTCAAAAGCCGAACTGCTTGATTCCATTGTGTTACTCGTTTGTGTTGATTTTGGTTCCATACACATTCTGCCCAATTGTTCAACTGCAGTTTGAACTTTGAGACTGTTGTTATCACTGTGTTCCTCAGCTCCACCTGTGTGTAAGTTCATAGTCTCTTCAGCTGGAATCACATCAACCTCATCTATTTCTGCTTCAGTATTTTCTTCTGGTTTTAATCCCTTTTCTTCCTTCTTCTCCAAGGGCAGCTCTCTTTTGATGCAATCTGATAAATTAATTTCCAAGTCATCTTGAACAGTGCTGTCCTCAGAATTGTGTTCCACTGAGATATTTTCCATTTCTTTTTCCTCTTTCTGAAAATGCTCGGGGTCACAACTACTTTCTAATGTTAGAGAAATACTGGGAGAAGTTTTATCAACCTCAGCTAATTCAATAGGCTCCACCTCAGAAGCAAAACATTCTTCTTCCTTTACATCAGAATGTGCCTCTCTTTTTCTGTAAGACAAATTGGAATGAAATATAGACCCATTTCAAACCTTCTTAAAACATTGTCCACATTTTTAACTCCAGTTAGAGATAGCATAGAGAGTTTAACCTAGTTAGACTTCTAGTAGAAGGAAAACAAATTTATAACAAGCTGTAACTCCAACACTCCTCGACAAAAAAGGAGCTAAGCAGAGATGAATTTTCTTTAGTAAGTAGTTTCTTAAGTAACTTTCTTTTGTGCTCTTCTTACTAGAGCACAGGGCTAAGAACACTTTCTCAGGAGTCAATCGCCCTCCCATCCCATTTCCAGCATTCAGTTTTGTATCAAAGCACTTTGCTGCCAGACACTTCCTCATTCAGATCAGCAAGTCTGGTAAATATACTTTTATCTAATGACTGTTGCTCTCTCCTCTTGGCTTAATGCTAAAGACAGTCTAGACATTAACTAGGAGAGAATGTGCCATTTCTTGTCAAATCATTTTTTACAATCAACTACATTCCATTAATTATCATTTCAAATACATCACACATGCAAAATCCAAGTGAAATAATAATTGAAATCAAATCTGATTTCCTGTGTGTGTCCTAGTTTTGGCCAGAACATGGAGGTTATTTTATACCACCTACATCAATGCTGGAGCAGGAATGGGAAGAGGAAGGGGGAGCAAATGAGCAGTGAGTGTGTCAGTGGGGGCACTGAGCTGGGGATTGCCATTCCTGAGCAGGACACTGTACACTACAATACACAGCACAATCCAGACTGGCAACTGCAGAACAGTCCTGGATACAGCCAATGGAAACCTAGGCAAGTTTAAATCAAGTATACTGAAGAGCAAGTAAAACCTGTTACCACTGCACAGAGAATACACCTTCCATCACCAAGATATAATCTAATATCAACATACAAACTTGGAAATTGTCATTTGCTCTTATTTGGGACAACATTTTTCTAAAAAACAATTTAGAGATTTTTAGTGCTTTTTATCTATAGCATACATCCAACAACACATTTCTAAGATAACAGCAAGTCAGTCAAGACTGGCTTCTTGAAAAGTAACACTGCTATAATGGGAGGCTTTCAAAAGCATTGGAAAGTTGACTAGATCCCTTGACTACTCATTTCTGACAATCCTGAAATTCTTAAAAATTAAAAAAACTATGCAGGGATTTTTCGTGTTACTTAACTGTCTTTTTAAACACATTCACCATTTGACATTATTACCCAGGTTTTGTTGCTAAGAAGCTAAAAGGCTACATTTTTAGTCTTTTATTTGATGCTATAAAGCTAGTGAAAGAATCTAACCTCTGGCTTCCCTCCTGACAAGGATCTTCACTCCAACCAGCAGCTTCTGATTTGTCTGGAACTGAAGAATCCAATATTGATCTCACAGTAAGGCAGCGTTCATAGCGTTCCAACATTCTTTTGATCTTTTCTTTAGATACACCATGAATGTTTCTCCTATGAATTGAAAATAAACAAATATAAAGTCATTTCAAACTTCTGTATTACAATGACAAAGGAGAAAAATGTAATAGATTTACAGCAAGACTAACCAAAGAATTCAGGGAGCCAGATCAAAAGCTGTGAGACAGCAATTCTTTCTGTATCAGTGCACTAAGGCATTGCAAACAGGACACATCAGACAAATTGCTGCTCCACTTTTCCACCCCATCTGGTCTCCCCGTACTGCAGTTAGTTGGATGTTTTGCATAATACCAAAATCTAAAACTGTACTAATAATGCATCTTCCTCAAGTAAGTTTCAGAAAACACACTATATCAGATCCTGACAGTGATGCAGGATACCAAACTGGGTACAGAAGACTTCTGAATTCAGTCTTCTTTCCTTGGTTTTGCTAAACAAAGAACTCGTTGAGCCTTGAAGAAAACGTATTCATCTATTATTCTGGACACCCTTTGGCCAGAAATTTTCACTAACTCTGTTAAGCACCAATTAGCATTGTGTTCTGCTGCAGTGCCACCTAGAACAAGTGAATCTTGTCAAGGATAGTAAAAGACAAATTGAAAATACAGAAGAAAAAGTTTAACTTTTATTTTAAAAAGGAAAATAATCTATCTTACCTCACTTTAAAAGCAGCCAACCTTAAGCTAATCATGCAAATTCAGATGACAACAGATACCATAAAATCAGAAAAGAACTTCTGTTGGAAGGGACCTCTGGAATTCCTATACTTCAGTCTCCTACTCAGAGGAAGTACAGCTAGATCAGGTTGCCCAGAGCTTTTTGGCTGATATTGAATAACCGAAATGACTGAAAGTCTATAAACTCTATGGGCAAACTCTTTCAGTACCTAACCACCTTTAAAGTAAATGTTGGGCTTTTTTTTTAATGTAATCTGGAGTTACAACTTGATCATGTTTAGTTTGTCCTATCCCTGCACAACTCTTTTTAGTCTTCTCTATAATGTTTCAAAAGGTAGCTGAAAACAACACAACTATTCTTCTTCAATTATCTCTGCTTAAGGTTGAATAAACTACTCTTGCTCAGTTCCATATCACCTGTGAATCTGCTAAGAGTGCACTCTGTCCCAGCATCCAAGCCATAAAAAGGACATTAAAGAGCTGCAGTCCCTCCCCAGAGGGACACAGGCCTTCACTTTGCTCACACAACATTTGAACCTGGCATCTAGCCAATTTTCTCATTATATTTTCTTACATTTTATTATTCACTTACGTAAGGTTCATGTCTTGCTGATTTCAGCCCTAAGTAATATAAAGTCCTGCTAAAGAAGAGGTAAGCAGCAATCATAGCTCGTACTGTCCAGTATGTTATTTTCCTTACATTCTTACCTTTCCAGTTCTTTTGGTTTAAACTTCCACCAAGTGTCTGGTTCTCGGAACATTACTTTGTATTTGAACTGCTGAGCCTGAATAAAGAGATATAATATAAAACAGAACATGCCACATCATCCATTTCTTATTTCTATGACAAAGCACACTATATGCATAGCTTGCATACCTATGGAATAAAACATTTGGAATAAACATTTTTGTTCAGTGTGGCACTTCAGTTTATATAAACTGAGATTTTTTAAAAAACGTTTCTGTATCTCTTGCCATAAAATTAAATGTGCCATGATGTGTCTTCTGAGACAACACTGCAAAACATCATCTCTTTCCAGATACAGCACACACATTTCTACACAGCCTCTCCAAGACAGAGGAAAGTGCACAGCTTACATTCAGAGCTGACCAGATGTGAACCAGCTCCAAAACAAGCAATTGAGTTATATTAGCACAGCTACTGTGGACAGCCTTCCTGCCACATGGGAAACTTGACCAAGCTGCAAGTAAATGGTTTCTATATAGTTCAGTCTCATCATGACAGAAAATGAGCCTACAGTCTAATCAGGAGAAACACTGCAAGTACTGTGCTGTTTCCCCCCATTCCTGTTTTCAGAAAAAATTCTTATCACTGTACCAAACACTGCACTTCTGCAAGAACTCTTGTTGCATCTTGATTTCAGCAAGCAGCAAAATAAAGACATAACTTATAAAAGAACTGCTAATCTGACAGTTGCTAATAAATGCAAGGATAATAAAATAAGTATTTTATTAACAAAAATTATGTGTGTCAAAGTCTCACTGTTCATTAATCTATTAGCACATGCAGCATATGCAAGGTATCTGCTCAAAAGCTGTCAATTATATGTATATTGTATATTTTATATATATATATATATATATATATATATATATACTCTCTGCTGTGTTTCTGTAACAGGCAAGGAGAAATCCCAGACCTATATTACAATACTTTTTTGCACTGTATTATTTCAGTTAATCAGAACCAATTTGATAAAATAATGTTGTTCTAACTACCAACACGGTTAATGATCAATAGCAAAATACACTCGCAACTCTAAAAGTGTTGATATCCATTTAAAAACTATTATGTGAAAAGGTGGGATCACTTCAACAACAAATATTAAGTAAATCTGCATAACTACAAGCAAGCTAGCAATATTTGGTAACTCCAGCCTCCAACTGGTATTTGCCTCTATATTTAGGATGGAACTGAGTTTTCAAGTTTTACAAAGCATCAGACATCACTCATTCATTACTGTTGATTTCTAAAGCAGCTTCCAATTTTACTGATCATACAAAAGAGGAACAAAATCCAATTTCTTCAACATGTACTTTTGGCCCCAAGAGCAAAGCACTTGGCTTCGGCTTTTGGTGACTGGGCCAGGTTAATGCTCATACACCACATGACACTGAGCAATGAGTCCATGCAACACTGGCACTTTTACTCCAGACTTCCTTGTGGAATAGAAGCTAGACTGTGAAAGACACTCCCATTTTAAAACATACGTTGTTGCCATGCTAGACAATAATCTCTTTTCACATTGGTCAAATTGCAATACTAACCAAAGCAACATAAGGCTTCATCTCCCATGCTTGTATGTTTGTGTTGTCAATTATTATAGGAGAGATTCGCTTTTCAAACGCTTCTTTGGCTGAAAAATACACATGTACAAAACAAGGTAATACAGTTAATTTCATTACAATAGGGTGAACATATTAATACTCATTCGCTAAGTTTGTTCTATTTTTATGTAGATAATCCATAATGATTAACCACTGTGTAAAGAACTCTTGCCATAGCTTGATCTGTTTCAAGGCCCTTTATTTCAGAAATCCCCCCTCACATGTAAAAACTACTGAGATATGGCATTAGCTTTTGAATTAACATATGTATGATAATCAAGGAATGAAAATGCAGATGTAAAATGCATCAAGATGACTAATCAATCAGTAAATTAAACTAAAAAAACTACATGATCACCTTAAAGTGGACTTCTTTGTTGCATACAAAATTCTTGGCTTTATAACAGTCTTAAGATTAGTCCACTCTGTAAACTGTATAAAATATGAAAAACCAAAAGAATTATTGTAATTTAAACACACATTAATGAAATGTATAGAATGTATAGAACCACTAACTTTGAGACACAGCACCATGTTTCTGTAGCCATGTTACAATGTGTCTGAACAATCACAGTTCTTGCTGAATCCCACATTTAATATTTAATTTCTCCACTAGTAGACAGCAGAAAAGGGATCATGGTTCAAATTTAGCAAGTAAAAGCTTAAAAAGACTTGTTCTATGGTGAGTTTAGCACAGGTCACTGTCAAAAAAACCCCACCCAATTATGAAATGGGGAAAAATAATTTATTCTGTCTTGCTCTTATAATTTAGTTTAAATTTGACAACAATTTTGTGTACAAGAGAAAAAAAAGATAACCAAGAGGGAGAAGATATCTGTGTATTATTTGTGTATTCATTACATACTGTATATGTATATTATGGATCATCTCAGAAGAAAATAGTTCTGGGAGATGGTGTAGGTAATATCTCTAGAAATGGGACACTACCCAAAATATATACCATTATAAAATCTGAGGACAAAACATACTCTTGACAAAGACAGTGGCATTTTTAATTGCAAAACACACAATAAATAGATGACTTCTGAGTTTGTGCTCATACTCTTTTTCTGCACATATTAAAAAATACTTCTACAATGGGGTAAATGTCACATAACAAGCCAGGCAGATTTTTAAACAGCACACAAGCTCAGAAGTGTGAGCAAGCTAATCCCTTATTTATGTCTCACCTCTTTTCCTGTTCCACTCATGTGCTTCCCCTAAGCAATCAGGATCATAATGGTATTGTCCATGTTTGTAAAAGTAATCATCAGTACTAAGAATGATTCCACCTGGGTTATCCTCAAGCAAATTCCTGTGAAAGATCAAGAAATAAACAGCTTTTTCCCCTTCTTCTCCCAAGCTGCAATGTCTACTACCATACATACTTTTTTTTACACTCTTGCACAAAACTAAAATTATTTGGAACAGAAGCAGCAAATGTAAGTAAGAGGAGGAAAAAAATCAACCTCCAAGCAAATATGATCTATAATAATTTCCCTCCCTTGTTTTTTCCAAAGGCTGAGGATTATCTAGGGGAGAGAGCTGATACAGTTTCCCTACATGTCTCTCATTTCAAAACATCAAGGGAGGTATTTTTCCATCGACATGTAGTGACATACCTTCACACTGACAAATATCCTGTCTTAATTGCATCACATGTTTCAGGTGTCAGTCAAAAGGAGTCTTAGTTCAATCTAGGCTTTCAGAAAGTAAGAGAAGGAATCAAAAATTCCCCCCAAGAAGCTTAACATATACTACTTATACAATAAAAGTTACACAGTGAAAGGGGAATTTCTGCCTGTAAAGAGCTGGCATATTTCTATTAGTGTTATTCGATGAAAACACTCCAAATAAACTGGGGCTGTAAGAATACAGCAGACCTAACACTACAGCAATGATGCTCTGCTGACAAACTCCTTTGCTCAGTGATAGAAGTTAAAGCTCATCATTCCTATTTCAATTTCCACTAGGAAAGGACCTGCAAGCAACTCTGCTTTCAGCAATTATTATTACCTATCATACTGCGTGTACTGTGTAGCTTGCAATTAGGGTTTACACATTACTAATTACAACTGTCTCTGCCTATGCCAAATCCTGTACATGATAAAGCAATGTTTTTTAGAAGCTCACAATATAAATGTTCTACCTTGCCAAATATGATTTTCCTGATCCTGGAACACCTCTGAGAAGAACAAGTACTTGACCTATTAGTTGCATCTTTTTTCTCATCATGTGACAAACACGTGGTTGCTGTGCTTGCGGGAAGTTCAATTTTGAGTTTCTATCTTGATTTCCCCATACCTTCAGAGAAGAGCTGCCATCCCAGGCATTTGAAACCACTGGGGAGGAAAGAAAGGGTCCTTTTTCCGAAGTTCTACAGTCAGAAATAGGTCTCCACTGCCCTGGATTGGAAGCCACAGGAATTACAAAACTGTGACTTCCACTGGATGGATAAAACACAGGAGCCATGAGATTCCAGTGTTGTTGAGACTGAGCTGATGGTGTAGGAAAATTTAAGTTATAACCCTGCTGAATTTGCTGAGCATCTGCAAGTTTTTGTGTTTTGAAACTGGATGTTTCAGGAGAGATACACGCCTCTGGAAGAGAAGCACTCTGGTAACTGCTAAAGGCAGTCACTGCATCTTCATGTTGTTCCAGGCACCTTGAATTAGGATCTCCAGAAACAGCTACTCCTAGTTCCATAGGTCTTTGGGAGGACCCACAAGAAGCAGCACTCACACTACTTTGATCCAAAACAGTATCTTGTGTCTGATCAGAATTTTCACACGATATTTCTCCATTTGATAGTTTATATACTTCTGAAGCCACAGCATGTTGAACATTCTGGTGTATTTCCAACATATCAGAATCTTCCAGTATCTCTGCAAAACTGTCTGATGCAGATGGTGAGCTTGTCTGGATGCTCAGCTGACTCACTGGTGGCTGGGAACAGCAGAAGTTTTCTAAAACCTCATTATTTGTCTCTGCTTGCTCTGGAAAAGGTAGGACATTGCAAACCGAATCAGGTTTTTCCCACTCAGGAAATTTGTTAAGACCACCCTGTTCCACAGGGTGCTCATGTGCTATTTGGTCATTTGCAGAATTAGGCAATTCCTCACTCAAGCTGTAACTCTGAAAGGCATTTTCTAGTAGGGAATCCAGTTCTCCAGTCAGCTGCACACCAGGTGACAGTACCTTTTCTATTGCTGCTCCAGAATAACTATGTGCTGCAGTACCTTCCCCCATTCCTTCATTTGCAGTAGATCTTTGCTGATTAACAAGAGGTAATGATAATGCTGCTAAATCAAAACTCAAGGTTTTTGAAGATGCTACTCCTTTGGCATGGGTGGAGAGCTCTAGAAGATGATCCATAGCATCTTCTACTGTTGGGTGAAATAAACAGAATAAAGCATGGTCAACTAAACAAACCCAAGCTGATGCACATGCAGTTTTTTGCCTGAGGAAGCATTTATTACAACTAAAGAACCAAAAGACAGTTCAGTAATTCACCTTTAAAGATAGCTTCTGAAATTCCCTTGACTCATTTCTCATTAGAAGTAAAGGCAGAATTCAATACGGACATACTGAAAAATAACAACCTAATAAACTTAAAAATTGCTATGGAAATATGTCTAAAAATTACAAATTTTAACTGGAAAAAATATCAGAGCTGGATGTTTAAATGGATAATTATTTCTAATCTATCTCATGTAGCTGAAATAGTGTAAAATGAACAAAAAACTCTACAAAGGATGAAAGAGCTAGAAGTATGCAAAGTACATTCACTATGGCCCACTTTAAAATGTCCTATCTAATATACCCTGAAAAATCCAGGATCTGCATTAATTCTTTGTAAAGCCACTAAATTGAGTAGAGGGTGCCAGTGATCAACATGAACAAAATGAAAAGCAGGCACAAACATCATCTGAGCCCTAAAGCTAAGCTTGTTTTCCTGAAAGAGCAGCAAAAACTTTAAGCTCATTTAAGTATGACTGTCTGCACTCATTAAGCAAAATCTTTGTCATCCTTCCAGCTTCTGTACTGTATGAAAACTTATTAGCACTCAAATATGCTAACCTTTCCTTTTTAAACTACTGTTTACAGTACAAGGCTATGAATTCTACGTGTTGACTGCATTCTCCAATAAGCTTTTGATAAAACTGCATTATGGTAAAGGTTGAATCTTATTAAGAGTTTGAAGCATGAATCAGTAATTCCATCAAATTCAATTTTTAAATGAACAACAATTATAACAGCACTCTCCCACTTGTTCCTAAATTTTAAACTCTGTACAATTTAGGTAATAAAAACAGTCCTTTTAATCGTTACCTAGTTTTCATACATACAAAAAAATGTCAAAATCTGCTTTCTTTGCACATATTCTTACAATAATCTCAGTTAATCACATCTGATCATATGAATGCAAATTGATTAAAATGCTCCATATGTGGCTGATTCCCCTGCACCTCATGCAGTACTTTTATCATAAGCAAATGACCTTGCATATAGAGGAATTTTAAAACCACAGAAGAATGGGAGGGACTGGGCATAAATATGAAAATAGTCTGCCAGGAGAGTTGGGTATGTAGGTCAGCAGAATGTAGGGAAAGAAACCAGTTCTCTGCTTTAGTTCCAGCAAGGGTGCAGAGAACTAAACATGGCAAACAGAATTTATCGTGCAGAAACTAATCCTCAGTGAACACGACAAGATAACAGTGCAAAATAAATGTAAAACAAAAGCTCAGTTCAAGTATTTAAGGAAAAGCAAATGCTGCCAGGACCACATATGGCACACCATCAAAAAATTGTGATCTAGAACATAAAATACCCCTAGTACAGAAACAGCTTAAGCATTTTGTAGAATATGGCACAGAAACTAACTGGCAAAACCAGATTCTCCTCACAATTCCACCAGTGCCTGCTCTGTGTCACAGAACAACCCACTCCAAACAGTACCTCTATTTATGGAGCACACTGCTCCATTTATCAGGCTCACAGAAACACTGTTAAAATTGGAGAATCTTACATGGTTGTAAAATTTCAAAACATTATTACTCACCTACTTACAAAAAGTTAAAACTCACAAATATGATTGCAACACCCACACTAACTTTTCAGGAGTTGCACCACTTAAGAGCTATCTGCACATGAAACAAAACTGTAATGTCAGCTGTATATTATTTACCTTTGAAGTCACATTCAGACAGAACCATATAAACCACACTAGGATCTAGGTCAGAAAACATCTCTGACATGCTGTTGAGGAGCTCTTCCTTATTGACATAACGCATTGCTTGTGCCACTAAGTGGCTTGGGTCCCCCTGGGATACAGCAACAGCAGCTCTGTCAGAATTGCCATTCCTCTGAGAAGGACTCCCACCAGTTTTCCTCTTCCGTGGCATTTTGTTTTCTAAGACGCAGTGTGCTTTTTGTTCTGGTTTGTTCACACAGGGCTGACAGCACCAAGCTTAAAAATCACAAAAAAAGCTCTCCTAACTGGGATAGACTGAACAGAAGTTACAGACCTGGAATTAAAAAAAAAACAGAAAAACTTTAATAAAATACATAATCACATTTCCATGTCTTCTATTTAAGTAGCTAAAAGATTAAAAATATACATAAGCATACAGGAAAGCATTTTCTAGATGTCTGCCTTTTTGCTTTTCAAATGGCTGACAGCTAGAGCAGCCTTATTTTCCAGGTAACTAGACACGCAATCTGCATCTGGAAGAAAGAACAAATAGAATGTAGCTTAAAAGAGAAATGCAGGAAAGTAAAGTTTGCAATGCCAGGTGGCCAGTTCACAAATATTCCTCTGCTACTGAGGAACAGTTAACATTATGGAACATCTACATTCAGTTAACATTCAGAAACTACTCCTCTTATGAAAGTACTGGAAGACGTAACATGTTACCAAATCTTTCAAGTCTTTCTTGACTTGCCCCTATCCATGACATTTTAAGAAAAAACAGGAATTCCTCAGTGTTCAAACACTGGCAGAGAGGTTGTGGAGTCCACAACCTCACATATTCTCAAAACCTGACCAAACATCCCTGCTTGAACCAGGCTGTTTCAGGGCTTGGGTAATATGCTTCAGGCACTCCTGCTAAATGTGATTGCTGGGTTGAACCAAGTGATATCCAGAAGTGCCTCAGCCTGGATGGAGCTTCTTTTTAATTGTTAAAAACACTTTACAACTCTATAAACCATAAAGCAAGAAGAGGCTTCTGCCCACCCCCACACTTCTGCCATGAAGCCTTTGAACACATCTAGTTACATTACAGCATCTGTAATAACTGCACTTACTGCATTAATCTTGTATAGAAAAGGAAAGCATTTATTAATAGAAATACAAGCACAAAGTACAGCATGGTCTCCCTTTTTTATTTATTTCAGTATCAAAGCTCTGTTGAGTTCTTGTGATGATCATAATAAACTAATTTATATTTTTTACAAATAATTATTCAGAAGCAAACCTTAGTAAGGCTCAGAAATTTGGAATTACAGCAAAGACTCACTATTTACCAATAACAATTACTGAGTAGGCCATAAAATACCTGTTTTTATATAAAACAGGTATTTTGCCAATGATGACCAATTAATTTAACATGTGCAGACAAATCAATGGCAGCACTTCCACTTTCACTCAGTCCTTCCCTCCCTGGATCACTGGCACACAAATGACAAGGCCAAATTAGTGCCAGATTCAAACAGCACTGATCCATTATCCTGCGTCAATCTCTTCCAACAACCAAGAGATTGAACATTTAGCAGAATGTTGACTGCTATGTTCTCAAGTCATAGAAAGTTATGGAAGCAAAACAGACAACTCTAAGATCCCAGGAGTTTCTATTATGTCTATATGGACTTTAGAGAGACAAACCAGACGGATGTCTGAAACAATAACAAGGTCAAGGAAGTCTGAAATGCAGGACAAGGAAAACAATACACAGGAAAAGGAAGAAGCAGACTTCCAAAAATAAAGGAGAAACCACAGAAAATACTAATTGGCCAGACTGAGCTGGGACAACTGCAGCTGGTTTTTTCATCACACTTTTTTTGGTTCACCTCTCTGATTAGCCATCCTTACACCATTCTTCACTGTCATGAAGGAGTATTCAACAATCACAAAAAAGTTACAGCAGGTCTTGTTTTTCAAACTTCTGTATCTAATTGATTCATCTTCTAGCCAGTAGAAAAGGTTGTCCTAATTTAAACAATGGTGCCTGTGGTAAAAAATGTGATTGTTCCTCAGTGAAAGAGGTTCACTGACAAAGGAAAGATCCTGCAAGGGAGAAAGTTATTCATGCACCTTGACATTACTGTGCAGCAATAGACTTTAAGCAGAACACTTTAAGTGTTGCCAGTGTTTAAATCTAGCTCTTTTATAATGATCAATCCTGTAAGAACATGCTGCTGAAAAACATACTCTGACTACAATTTCTATTACACACAACATCTCAAGTATAAGAAAAGCAAACAGGTAGTATTCAAGAGCAGGCAGAACACATGGAATAGAGGAAGAAAAATACTAAACTACTTTTTGAATCAAAAAGATTGCATTAGGAAACCATCAGCAGTAAAGTTTTTCGAGCTCATTACAAGGCCTTGTTTTTTAAGCAAACAGATCAGAGAAGTTTTCTAACCACTACTGAATGTTTACTAAAAGCATTAAGCAGCATGACACACTTCTGGTTTAACTGTGACCAAGTTCAAATGGAAAATAATTTATCAGTATTACTTCTCTTCATTTTTTAAGGAAGAAGTTGTCTAGCCTTGACACAACAGAAGAGTCAAACAATATGAACAAAGCTGCCCAATTTGTATATATTTTTAAATTTCTCTGAATACTTTAAGGTAGTTAACTTCATACATATAAAAGAGGTTGATTTGGTTTTGGCTGGGTGGTGCTGGTGACAGCTTTTCAGTCTGGTTTACTTTTGGGGTTTTAGAACAATTTCTTAATTTCAAACTATATAAAATATTTATCATGTAATGTCCACACAAACCTTCTGGCTTTTTAAAAAAAAAAACAAATAAACATATGCACATATAAACTGACGA
Organism: Ammospiza caudacuta; assembly: GCF_027887145.1. NCBI lineage: Eukaryota > Metazoa > Chordata > Aves > Passeriformes > Passerellidae > Ammospiza > Ammospiza caudacuta. The sequence goes on from NC_080596.1 coordinate 54,996,604, forward strand.
GCTGGGGCTGGAAAAAGAATTCCTATTTGCAATACATAAAAAATAGCAATAGCACAGGACTTACATCTTTAGCTTCACTGAGTTGCCCCACGGTGGATCCTTTCTCATCTTTCCAAAACCACCATTGATTGCACATTTAATAAAGATCTGCTGTTAAAAACTATAATGCACTCTTCTGTCAGGAAACCATACTTTCTAATATACAAATCAGATGTCAGCAGAAGTGGCTGCTTCTTCCTGACAAAGGAATAATCAGAATATAATTAAAATTTGTATTTTGCTCACTTTAAGCAGTTTTAACACTGAGCAATGCACTTAATAGGTTTGAGTAGATTAAGCACAGCTAATATCTTAAAATAAATACCCAACACTTCAAGCTGAGTTCAACTATAAGTTTTCTTAAGGATAAGAACATCTACCTGATTTCAGTTTTTAGATGACTTCTTATTTTAAAAAGCTGACTTACATCAGGTAATGAAATAACATAGCAGAAGAATTAGCTAGAAATAAATGTAAGTTTCCTCACTTGCCATTCCACTTGGTCCTTCGCCACAATTCTTAACCATCTTGAAAAGGTTTACATATCCATGCTGGTGAAGACTAGATTCATTCCACCATGTGGGAAATTAGGCAAGTAAAATCTGGCACATCAAAACAAGATTATGTTACTTACACAACTTATTTGTAAAGCCTTACTAATGCTAAAGAACTGCACTTAGGTTCATCAAAGCGTCTGCCAACTCCTAAGCCATTGTGTACATACCAAAGATGTTAGGTCTACTCAAAGTCTGACAATTCCAGTTTACATATTAGCCTAGAGCTTACTCCTCACAAGTCTTGTGCTTCCAAACAAACTTAGAAAAAACCCAATCAGCAATAAAACCACCAAACAAAATGAAATAAAGAATAAACATCAACAACAAAAAACCCAAACACACAAAAAACACCAAAACCAACCTGAACATGTACACCTAAATTAGGTAAAGATTTAGAAACAAGTATTCTGTCACAATCCTAACATGAAAAGTTGATGGCCGAAATACTCTTCACAAGAAATGGAGATACCCATCTCAGATTTTACATCTAACTTCATTCCACTGCTCCACAGAATTAAAAACTGCTATCAAAACACAAAAAGCACTTCACTTAAGCACAAACTAAATGAGAATCCAAATTTACAAAACAAAGGAGATGTTGCAGACATAGAAAGTTATTCACCTCAAGAAAGTGGCTTCAGAAAAACCATACCAGGGGAAAAGCTGAAAAGCCATTCAATTATTTTACAGAACACCCTTTCAACAAAGGTGATTTCCACATTTTTTCATTTGCACTTTTGAGGTTTCCTGAGTGGAGAAAAACTATTAAGTATTTAAATGCAAGCACAAGAGGAAAAGCAGCCAATGAAATCAAACTGACAGCAATTCATTTTGTTTTCTAGTATTTACAAAATAAGATGATTTTCTTTTTTGGACAAAAGCCACTCCTCTAAAAACCAGAAGGTAAAAAGGAAAGAAAAAAAACAGGAAATGCCTTCCAGCAGATTTTTCTCAGTGAGTGTAGGAGTAGCAAAGATGGTTTGGGAGCCTTTTGCTGTCTTCCATTTCTGCCAGCAGTCAGCAAGGGAATAAGCCACTTCATTGTTGAATGTGAAAATCTATACCCAGCTAAAGACAGTACTTCTGGAAACACTTCAAGGATCTTTCCTACCCTCTCCTTCTTCCACTCTGTTATTCCTACTGGTTGTTCCAAGGTCCTGTTCCACAGTTTTAACAAAGGTTTGTCATATCCAAACAAAGGTTTGACTCCTTTGTCATATCAAGTTCTGTCAAAGTGCAATACACTGACAAATAGGTCTAATTCCTAACTAACTTACACACACCTGCTTTATGCAATCTGTTCTGCTAGGATTTTTTTCCATTTTTGAGATTTTTAAGTCTGTCCCAGGTCAGACAGATTCTTTTGAAGCTGCTGCAAAAAAATAACTATTCCTTTGAGAACAAAACAAAAGCTTCATCCAACTACACACAAAGTTCAAGAGTACAAAACCAGCACAAACTCATCTGAAGCAGATGCTTATGAAGCAAACACAACCTGCAGGAAGAACAGAGCCATGTTTCCTAGGAAGGACTCAAAAACTCTTCTGAACATGCCATGTCATGAGAAGTCAACCTGCAGTGGAAGTCACCAAGTGTTTCACAGGTGACAGAAGCTGCGGAACCCCACATTGTGCAGTTTCCTTTCAGGACACAAATAGAACTCCCAGAGAGGTACAGTCAAATCTGCTGGATGTACATGATTAAAGCAGTGGTGTAGGAGGAGGAAAGCCATCTGTGAGTGTGTTCTCCACCACCAGGCCTGCTTGAAAGGAACTTCCTTTTGCTTTGTGCTGAAGGTCAAAACTAGGATTTGGGGAAAAAAATGCAAATGGCCTTGGTATTATGAAGAGTGCAGATATGCAGCATGACAAACTAAAAAAAACAAACAAAAACAACCAGTTATTCTCCTTGTTTAGGAGGAGAAAGTTGTTGCTTGGGTTTTTTTGGTTTTGAGTTTGTGGAGTTTTTTGTGTGGAAAATAGTAAAGAGTATCTGCAAAATGTCTTTCCACTTCTAGGGACATTTAGAGATATTTGATCCTTTTATAGCTTCCCTTCTATGTCCTTCTCCCATACAGCTCACAGCCCTCTAAAGCATGCTGAAGAAAGGGTTTCCCATGGCAAATTTGGCTTTGAGGGGAGACCGTCCAGGATGCTGAGCTCTTGGGCTACCTGGGCTGTCCCCAGTGCAGAAACCACACAGCCCAGCTGTGTTACTGTGACCTATGCCCGATATCTGAAGTGATGCTACAGGCTCAAACAAAGAAGAATCTTGTGGTAATGTTGATGCTTCTGCAATTCCACACCTGACATCAGTACTACTGCTTAAGATTTTATTCCAACGCCCCACTACAAATCACAGAGAGGTATTTGGAAAGAGGAAGGAGAACTCCAGAAGTCCTGGAGCTGCAACTTGCCCACATCATGCTTCCAGAGACTATTCAAAACTCAGCCTTACTCAGTTCTGACAGGCAATATAACTGACAGCTAATTAATGCCCTACTGGCATTCTTACAGTAGCAGAGCCTCTGTAAGAAAAACTAAGGCAGCAACCTCTTAGAAGTCAAGGATTATTTTTTTAATGGAGTTGTTCTGCATGTAAATTTAGCTCTACAAACATTCCTGAAATAGTAATTTGACTGTGTCAGCCACTTAGCATAGACTACAAAGTACACAGGCAGGAGTAAAAGACAAGAGACTGCACAACACCTGAGACCCAAAATCCCCCAAAGCCCCATATGTAACATTTTTATATTCCCTCTATATCAGTGGCTTCCCCAGATGAAATGCATTAACACTAATACAAAAGAGGAAGAGGATTTAAAAAAAAATGTAAACAAGACAACAAGAAATAGAGAGCAACTCCATAGCTAAAACAAAACAAAAGCCAAGAGAAAGTAAGAAAAACCCTGTATTTATTGAAAAATAAAATACCGGATTTTAACACGTGCTTTGATGCTGTTAAATTTTCCTCACCAGTTCTTCACACAGTCTACAGGAACCCGAACTGCACACACGTGCTGCAAGCATGTGACACACGCAAGCCCCGTCGCAGCCAGGGTGACTGTGCCGGGAAGAATGAGGGTTAAAACTTTCAACCTTACAAACGCATACCATGCTTAACTTTTTCTGCCTTTCTTTAATTTTCTCCGTTTGTATTTCAGCTTTTGGCTCTCAAATCACAACTAGAGACGGGTTATCTAAAACTTTCACTGTTTTTGGAGTTCTAAAGAAGTTACTCTCAACTTTTCACTGTAAGGTTCTCCTACAGGACTAAGATGCAGACTAAACTTTGTCAATGCATTGTATAAAACAGCGTATAAGGCTCTCTTAACAGTTACACTGTCCTCAGTCTTCCAGTAACATGAGTTAAGAGAAGTACTGGTAAATACGGTGGGGTTTTTTTCTTGCTTTTGAAGCCAGGCTCCTCCAAAGTCCCAGTGACCTTATGGTACTTGACCAGCAAAACCGCAAATCCTGTCCAAAGCACGGAGGGATATTATGCTACAAAGGTCACAAACAATCTCACGATAAAGACATTTCAGCGGTTCTCGACCGTAAGAACGAACAAGCCCTTAGAGTACTCAGAATCCTTTGATTTCATTTTGAACGGGGTGAATTTATCTTCGCGACACGAAGTTCACCGGCACCCCGCACTGCTCGCTGCGGGGCGGGCGGCCGAAGCCTTCACACCGGCTCGCCGGCCCCGACCCTTCCTTCAGCGGCCCCAGCTGCCGGCAGAGCAGCACTCGGGATTATGCAGAAGGCCGCGCAATCCGGTGACGGGCGGAGGAGGGCAGGCCGCCGGCACCGCGGCGCTCACCACAGCGGCGGGGAGCGCCGAGGCCGCACGAAGGCCCCGGGGAGAGCAGGCCCGAGCGGCGGCCCCAGTCCGGCGGCGGAAGGGCCGCCCGCGACCACACTGCCGCTGCCACGGCCGCTTCTCGCCGGCGACGACCCGCGCCCACAGAGCGGCCGCGGGCGGGCGGTCAAGCTGCGCCGCCCCCGCCCCGCTGCCTCCCCTCCCACCCGCAGGCAACTCCTCTGCCGTAACGCCGGGGACGGGTCCCCCGGGCCCGCCGCCATACGGGACGCGTCGCGGGGGCCGCCCGCTTCCCGCCCCCGGGAGACCGCGGCGAACAGCTCCGCGCCCTATCGGGAGCGGAGGGAGGGCGAAGCTCCTCCCCGGTCCCGCCGCCAGACCCCGCCGGCCGTTACCTCGCTCGGCTCAGCTCAACTCGGCTCAGCTCTCTCGCTGCCGCCGGCGGCGGGCGCGGGGCTGCGGCCGCGGGAAGGGGAGGCTCGGGCGGGGCGTGCGCCGCGGGGACACAGCGCCGCTCCCCGGCCGCCCGGGGAAGCGCAGCCCGGGAGGAGGTGCCGCGCCGCCCCCGCCCCTTCCCCTGCCCGCCCGGGCCCGCGGTGCCGCCCCGGCCGGCTGAGGGCTGAGGGCCGCTCCGCGCCGCAAGCCGGCTGGGAAACCTGCGTGAGAGGGACCGCAGAGCTGCGCGGTGAGAGCCGCGCTGCTGGGTACGATGCTACGTGGCTGAGTTCAGCAACGGCGGGGGATCGCCGGCAGCTAGCGCGGTGACATCTCTCAGCCGTGTAGTGACAGGTTTCACAGTTGTAACAAAAAGCGTGAGTGTTTCGTTTCTGCTGCTGCTGCTGCCCAGTTTTACTAAAATTTTTAACGTTGAGGATATCTCCCACAGTCTGGAATGACGCCGTGGGTCTGCAGGCTCATACTGAAGGGGAAATGGCAGAGGAGAATGATTTTTTAAGGAAGCTGAGGAGTGTCGGGCGGGGTCTGTCATCAGTGATTGCTGTGGAAGCTGCGAGCTGCAACAGAAAAGAGAAACAGCTGACTAGGAGAGGGCTTCATTGTCTACAGCAAGCAATGGACGCTTGATGGAGATGGACAGTGGAAGATTATGGAAGGATGAAAGAAAAGAGATGTGCTCTTGATGAACTGAAATGATTTTAAGTAGCCCTAAATTATAGAACTGTTGTGAAGTCACCATGAAAGGAGCTAAGTGAACAAGAGTTTTGAATTTATCAACACGTGTTCATACACAAAGTGCAAAAGGGTTTTAGGGGCAGAGCTCCTAAAATAAAATTATTTTTAAAACAAAACAAAAAAAAAAAACACAAACCAACGCCAAACAACACTCAAGGTGAGAAGATTTTACTGGGAGAACTTTTCTGTAGTTGTTATAGAAGTTCATTGATTTGAGAAATTTCACTGTCACCAAATGGGCTTTAAAATATAGTTGGAAAATTACATATGAAGTTTGCCCATTACTGATGTCTGAGAATAGGACTTCATTACATTGCCATAGGCATCCTCGTCGGCTCTGTCTCCCTGCCTATGCCAGCAATAGGTAATAGGCAGGGTCTCCACTACTTGGTGCTTGTATATCCAGTTCTCCGGGGATGGATTCCTGTGCCCATTGTCTTGAGGTACCTCCCTGCCATCTGCATGCAGCCGCCTCCCATCAGGGCACAATGCCTCAGGAGGACATTTGCTGGAGGTGTCCCACTGTGATCTTCCTAGGGAACAGAAACAGGACACTCCTGTGAAAGGAGAGAAGCATCTTCCCTCCCAATGGAGTGTCACAATCCACTTGGTAGGGTGCTTAATGCTCTTTAGAACTTCTCATCACGCTGCACAAATACACCAATCCAGGTGTCAGGGAACTTTTATGTCATATTGTATCATCATCCTAACTCCAGCAAGCCAGCTATTTAGTCTCAAAAGTGTTGATTAACAAGCCCTTAACTTTTACATCTTAAGTTCAACAAGCTCCCAACTCACACAACAAAATTCAAGTCTTGGAAGTGTTGGCTAACAAGCTCACAATTTAATATGCTCCCAATACTAGCAACGTTTCAGGTTCCCAAGTGGTCTGGATCAGGGGTAAGAGAGGAGGAAGAGACAGACCAATCCACTTTCTTTTACCGTTTATCTGGTGCACATGTGTTATATAAAACAGGTTTTTGCACTCTTTTGTCCATGCATGCAATACTAAACCCTTTAGAGCCCTCTAGGAAATGAGGTCTGTGGGGGTCCTGGAGCCCCTTGCAGTGAGGTGCCTTGCACTCAACTCCTGCCTTGGTGCAGGCACAGTGAGCATGAGTCTCAAGGCAGCAAAGAAACCTGGCTTCATCCAGCACTGCCCCAGCTCCACAGGACCCTCTTACAGTCACAACTTTCCTGTCCCAACAGTCAGAACATGCTTACGTGCTTATGCCTGGTTCTCCATGAGGGGAGTAAGGTCGTCTCCCAAGCTGCAGATCGATCCTTCATGGTGTGATTCATCCCATTCAAAGGAAGTGGCGTCCCTGAGCCTCATTTGTCCTTTATTTCCCTTCAAACAGGGAAACATGGAAGATGTGGCCTTCAGAAGACTACTAAAGATCTGCTTATTTAGCACCTAATCTGAGATGCTTCACAAGAAAGACCAAGAAGTCACAGCCATCTTTGTGTCTCATCACAGGTACTCCCACTTCTGGTTCCTTAATGGCCTGCTGGATAGCCACCTTCTGCCACCAGCACCCACCTGTTTCCACTATAGATGTAACTTTTAATTTTAATGCAAATAATGAATATGTAAGTGCAAAAGATAAAATTTGGTTTTAGGGTGAACTATGCACACATGGGTACTCAACAAAACTGCAGAAGGCTGCTTGGAGTAATTTGTCTGAAGCTTGTAGGGATCACAATCTCAAAGTGCTGGCTATTTAGTAGCACAATAACAGAGAGGCAAATAAGGGTTTTTATGTAGTATTTCTCAATATATGTATTTCTCAATAAAATAATGTAAAAAAATTGAAATTCATATTCAAAATATTTAATATTTTGGGAAATAAATCGATTTAGGCATTGCTAATTTGCCTGTGACTTTGCCATTTCAGTACTTATCTTGTAGATACATAGTGTGCAATATTTAAATAAACAAGAACAAACATTTACACTTCTAATACAATACATAAAGCCTATGTCATCCAGAGGATGTGCTCATAAATCTCAAAAAGGCTGTCTCTAGCCATGACTCACAAAAGCAAAATAAATAATTATTCAATACGCTGCCATTGTATGTGTCAAAAAATCTGGAGGAAAATTTGCCTTGATTGGAACTTGTGTGTGTGTGATGTCAAGTGACAGTTTCATGCATGTCCTGGGAACTGTTTCCTTACTTCATGTGTTCAGTGTCTGGACAAGTACCAGAAACAAAATCGTTTTTCTTCAAGGGCGTGATGCTGGTAATGTGTTAATCATACGTTTGGAAAAATAGGTCATGTAAATTCCAGTGTAATGACTGCGTCTTTATATTTTTAAGGTTGCCAAAAAAAGAGGGAGAGAGGTTTTCAGTATGCTCTAGTCTGATAGCCTCCATTAAACTGCAGTGCTAGAGGGGTGTTGCTGCTGGCACTTGATGCATGAAACTATGTTGTTCTTTGCCAGTTGTACATATTACAGTATTTGACACCATGAAAATACCAGACTAATTTGGGCACTGGCGGATTTCTCACTGTCACAGTTAACACTGTAAATAGGAGGGATTTGATTTAAATAGGAAAGATTTTTGATTAGAAAATTATAATCACGTAATAGAGGCTCTTTCAAGTTTTGTGTCCTTCAAATTTTCACACAACTTTTTCAAACAACACCATAATCACCTATTATATATGCTGTTGGTTTGGGTTGGGGTTTTTTTTTCCATTCCTTTGCCTCTCCTTATGTCTGCACTTGGCTTGTTTTTACTTGGAGCGGCTTGAACATACAACATGTAATCTGTGCTGCTTGGCTAAAGTGTTTAGTCTGGTCTTCACTGAATACTTTAGCAACAGATTTCCATTTTAGTTTCTTTAGTGCTGTCTTCTTAAAGTAAAAACACTTTAGTATATTTTTGCTTTTGTTATAAATCATATTAAAGTAGTAATATTACCAGAGTGGAGACATAGAACAAGGAAATGTCAGTCCCTTATAATGTTTCTGACTATATAACAGTTTACATCTACTCAGCAAATTGTGATTTCCTTTCTTCTACATTCAAAATGTCTTTATACTAAAAAAAAAAATTAGATTTTGATTTGCAAGAAAAATTTGCAGCTAAACTTTTGGCTTGAAGAGCATACTGGTGTGGCAAGAAAGACATGTAACTTTGCAAGTTTTAAAGACTTGTTATTACTTACAGTAACATGTTAAAAATACTGTAGGAAAAGGCCTGAGGAATAAGTGTGCATTAAAAATTAATACCAGCTGTGGTGAATCTGAAATAAGTTATCTTTTCAGGAGCTTAAGGTACAGTTTTTATCATTATTCAGAACTTTGCTTTGGACCATTAATATATCAAAGCCCTGAACTATCATAGGTTTTTCCTTCCTTCAGAAAGGAGAGATGAAAAGAGACTTCATCTAGTTCCTGCAGAAACCATTTTCATAACAGTTGATCCAGTCCCACAATGCTGTAATCCTCTTCCTAAGGAACCTTCCACATTCCATTGCCAGCTTTAGGTTTCATTTACCATTGCAGAAACTAAAGAGTGTTAAAATTAAAGTTATCCTTCCCTGTTTTTTTTAAAAATCAATTTACCTTAATGCTGATTTAAGATGTTTCACTTGGCTTCTTGGAATGTCTCTGTCTCCTGTTAATATTACTTTGTCCATGATCTTAGACTTCGTGTTCCTACAAAAGGTAACTCTTCCCCTTTGCCAGAGAGTGATTTCCAAGGTAGAAATTTAATTCCTTAAGGACAAAAAAAAAGAGGGAGAAGTTTTATAAAAAGAAATGTGTGCAGAGTACCTCACATACCTGTCTCTTCTCCACCCATCTCTAGATTTAAATCAAATGCATAGTGAATGTTGGTGTTTTATTTCCATTAAGAAACTCCCTATCTGGCTTCTATACTTGCAGGATATTGATCTTCTGTTCCATATAGCAATCAATTGCAGAGTTAACTGAAGAAACAGGGAGGTATCACTGCAGTAATCTTAGTTATTTCACACATTAATTTTTTAATTCCAAATAGTGCAGATTTATTATATCTACATTAAAATAATGCCTCAATTCCCTCTATACAGGATTATATTTCAGCATTATTTTAAACAGGAAAAAACAGTATTTAGAAGCAGCAGAAATCTAGATCATTAAGGCAGTTTTTGCCCCACTGAAGACAATAGCAAAAATTCTGCTGATATCAATAGAATTGCATTTTTAAGTAAACAGGTCACACCTATTCCAGTATTACCATTAATGAATACTAAAGAAGTCACTTAACAAATCAGTGCTTTGGTTCACCTATCCATCAGTAAACTATCAAAGGAATTTATAACATTACCAGTGAAGGTTAATAATTGCAAATTTTCAAATTCTTGTTTAAACGCATGCTAAAGCAGCATATTACTAGTCTTCATTTAAAGTACCTGCACTTTAAGGAGGTATTTCAGATATATTGCAGAACAGAAATAAAATTTGCTCATTATGCCTGTTATGCTAAACATCTCCAGAATATATGAACTATAAAGATGCTTGGATTTTGGGAAAGGAGGTGCAGAGAGATAATGAGAATAAAAGCTATTATCCAAGAATTGAAGGATTATACTGAATTGTATCTTCTCTGCAGGCATAAAGAATGAGGTCATGCTTATATGGCTGACAAAATCCTCACTGCTACAAGGACCTTCTGAATCTGGAATAAGCTCACACTACAGATTTGATTTGTGGTGAATCTGATTCCTGTATTGGATGTTCTCTGCTCTGCTGTTTTTATCAATCTGATATGTCAAATTCAATAGATACCAAAAATCCACCTTAATCTGTTTAAACTGCAGAAATGGAGAACAAACAATCCTTAATATGCCACCTTGGCATATGATAAAAAGTAATAAGCTGACTTTGATTGTAACTGTCATATTTTTATTTGTTGAATACCACTTTATTTTTAAAAACTGCATTGATCCTATCCTATGGTAAATTTAATATCAGATATCTTAGAGATCTGCAAATTTAAATGGCTTAAGAACAAGATTAGCAGTAAAATTGCATTTCTGTGTTATTTTTTTAAAACTGATTTCATGTCTATCACTGCAGGAATTAGACTTAACAGGAACAAAATGAATAATCATTGATGCTTCTGCAACCTCTACCATTCCCAAAATGTTTTGTTAAAAAAACAAAACAACAAAGCCATGAGGGATTCACTTAATACATCTTCATCAAACAAAATGCAACAGCTGCTTAACTATGCCATGCAATAACACAGAGTAGTTAATAGGCAGTTACTATCCATCTGAAATGGTAGGAGCTTTGTCAGCAGGGTGCTGTTATCTAAAGTGGAATTTGACCAGGATTTGAAAGTTTACTTATTGTTTTTTACAAAACAGTTGTTTTCTGCTGATTAAGATAGAGGACACTTCCACGGAACAGTATCATTAATGGCCTCCATTCATTCCTAAAGACAGAGTTGTGAGAACAAAACTGCCCCAGGACAGGAAATCTCCAGGTTTCCAATCCACAAGGTGTCTGCCTTCAGGCAGTTATTAAGAGGACAGGCACAGCTGCAGAAGAAATGTCACCGATTTTGAACTGGGCTAAAATATTCTATATTAAGACAGAACTAAGATAATTCAAGAATTTGCAGTGACGCCTCAGCATTTTATGTTCTTGGGCAGCTGAGCTTCTCCTGGGATATCTAAATAAGAGCCAAATCCCTAGCATAAGTGATAGCAACTGAATCCAAGCAATTCCATGTTGGACTTTGTCTTCACTAAGGAAAACTTAGGGTAGAGGCAGAAAGGAAAAAAAACTTATTTCATTTAGTTAGAACAATATCTCATTATATGTATTAGATGGTTAAAATAATCTTATGCTCCTACCTGTTTACCTTCATCAAGATAGCATGTAATAACTACAAATACCTTGTTCATATTAGGATTTTATCACTTTTAAGGTATTCTGTATCTCCTAAATTAAATATTTTCCTTAGAGCAAACAAGATGCATTTCCTCAAATATATTAATTCCCAAGTTTACTTAATGTACACATCATCCTGAGATGCAGAAATAAACATTTGGAAACAAACAATTTAAAATGTCAATTTGAAAGAAAAGAAAAAAAACCCCTGTTATTATTTTCTTTCAACTATGTAATACTATAAGTAAAATTTAGTTGATGTATTTTTGTATTTTATGGGTTTTGTGATATCAAGTTATTAGTCCATTTCACATTACTAAATTTTGGGGAAAAAGTAATTAAAACCCTTCTAAATAAAAACTAGTACTTTCATTCTACTGGAAATTTTGAGGTGTCTTGTTTGCTCTGATTCAGAAATTTGAAATGTTAACATATTGGACCTTGTTGCAGGATAGAATTTCTAAGTAGATCTAATATTCAGTACAAGCCTGAATCTTAGGCAAGATCCAATCATTTATTAATGTTACTCTAATGAAAAAATGCTTTTACCTGTCAAGACAGACTGTATTCCATTGCCCATGCAATTCATTTACCATAAGTTAATTGCTTGCCAATCACATGTGATTTAAGGACCTGTTTTCTTCACAGTGACTGACCTTCAATTAATGTAAAATTAAAACAATATAAAAATGTATTTTATTTCTTTCCCAAAATAGCTTCATAGAGGCCTTATGCTCAAGTACAGATATGTACAATACATGTCCTATTGAGACATGAATATTTTACAAAATTTTCTGATACCACAACCCAATGGCTTCAAAATTCTACAATATATATCTTGCAGGTATCCTGCTTAGTGTCAGTTTAGCTCATCACTTGTTACACAAAAGCTGCTAGTTACAGCAATCCTTGTGCTTGACATCTGTTACAAACATCTGTGGATTACTCCAACTGCTTGTAAAAATGAATTAGGGAACTTGTTATGGTCTAAAACCACTAGCACTTATTTATTAATTAGATTTCAGTAACTAGTTTCTGAACTTGAATAACTTGTATGCCAGATGTCTTATGCTGAAACAAGAAGCCAAGGAGATGGGGGAAGGGAACAGCAAGTCAGTGATGTGCATTTAAAAACAGCTGTGTAGACTACCATTTTTAAAGAAAATTCTTTGTTTATTATGTGCCTCTTTGTAACTGTCACATGACAGAATCTAATTATTTTGCTAGGAAATGAACAGATAGCTGTTTGGGTGCTGGTGAATGGGGAAGGCCGCCTTTTGCTTTCCTGTAAATTCTGACCCCATTGGGTTTTTTTTTTAGTCCCTTTAAAATCCACCTATCACTTCTATTTTTTAACATTTCATACCCTCTCTCACTGGAAACGGGGCCACATTCTTTCCCAGTGAATAACACCAGCAACAAAAGAAACTCAAATTTAGAAAGCCACAGGCCATCTTACAGTTTCAGCAACATAAAAGGACAGTTGCTCCTTCTAACAGGACGGTCTACAGTTTCCAGTTTATTTAAGGACTAGGCAAAAATTAGCTTGTACCTGTCAAAATCATGACAATTCCAAGTTGAAAGACTGAGGGAATCCATATCCTAAGACAAGCTCCACACCACCCTGCTCTAGCTTATGACATTCAGATTGGTATCTGCAACCTGATACACACAATTCAGGATGGAGCAGAAGTGGTGTCATTTGGATCTGGGCCCATCTGTAATAGACAACTTATTAAAAACCCAGGCAAACAAACAAACCAATCCCAAACAAAAACAGTTGATACAACCAGCATGAAAACATGTTTAAGCTTTTTTCAAGTAGACAATCAAACACTGAACTCTTTCAACTGCTTTATTCCTCTGATTGCATTCCCCAAGACCTGGAAGAATGAACAAGCTAACTTAAAAGAACATTGAAAGAGGAGTAGTTCATATTTTCTGTGTAGTTCTTCAATTTCTGAGTTGGGCATTTGTTCTTCTGTAGAGTGGTGATGGTTAGGAGACAAAAATGTGTACCTTAAAACTTCAATGAGAGTTTTGTCTTTGTCTCAGTTTTTATTATGAACTTGCATATTTTCTATGTACAAAAAATAAATTAAATATACTACACGGTAGAAGAGTAGAAAAGGAAAAGGTGTACTCTATATTACACATTCAGCAGAACAAATTGCAACTTCCCCCTCATCAATTGTGCTGGGTTTGGGTGGGGTAGAGTTAATTTTCTCTACAGTGGCTGGTATGGGGCTGTGTTTTGGATTTGTCCTGAAAGCAGGGTTGATAATACAACAGGTTGATAATACAACTGATTTTGTTACTGCTGAGCAGCCCTTACACAGCGTCAAGATACCTTCTGTGAGGAGGCTGGAGGTGCACAAGGTGTTGGGAAAGGACACAGGGGGAGCAGCTGACCCCAACTGGCCAAAGGGATTTTCCAGACTGTACAGTGACATCATCAGTATTTAAAGCAGGGGGAAGAACAAGAAAGGGGGGGCACATTTTGAGTGATGGTGTTTGTACTTCCCAAATACACGTGGTGAAGCCTTGATTTCCTAGGGATGGCTGAACACCTGCATGCCCATGGGAAGCAGTAAATGGATTCCTTTTCTTTGCTCATGTGTGAGGCTTTTGCTTTACCTAGTAAACTGTCTTTATCCCAGCCCATGAGTTTTCTCACTTTTACCCATCCAATTCTCTTTCCCATTAGCTGTGAGAGAATGATTGAGCAGCTGCCTGGGACTTGTTGCTGGCTGGGGTTAAACCACAACATCCATATACATGTTGGTAATTATTTTCCTCAGCAGCATTATGCAGTTTGTGACTCTTACAACTCTTAAAGACACATGTTTTTGGACTTTCCTAGTTATTTCTGATTATACATGTACTTTTCAAATTCAGCTGTTATAAAAGGCACATACAAATAAATGTATCTAAATTATCTTTAAACCCATTAATGAGATGAAATAGAAAACAAATATTTCCATAATTTAAGCTTGTTTAATCTATTTTTCAAAACTTTACACTGTTTTAGTGACTGCAGCCACTATCACACATATGTTCTTCCCAGGTCTCAGCAAGAAGACAAACCATGCAGCATCAGAACAGCAAACAGTACATTTGCATACAGAAATAAAAGCTCCCAATATACTTTGATGTAGCTCTCTAGTTGACTTGAAAGTCCCCTTCATATGTAGACAGGGGGCAAAAGAAATCCACAAGAATATTCATTTTAACTATGAAATTTAATAGTATCCTCTGATTTTTAAAATCTTCTTGCAAGTTTGTTCAGCTAGTTTCCAAAGAGATTATTATAGTGGCTGTTACATATGGAGAGCCAAAATCAAAACTGAAAGGAGCCTTTTTATTAAATAAATAGAACTGTACGTGTGACTTGTTTTAAGATATATAACAGAACATTTAATTATATTGTTCTTAGAATTTGGCTTCTCCAGTTCATCTTGAATTTGGCAAAATTGTACTTACAGAGAAATAATTATATTTAAAAGATACTTACAATTCACTCAGCGCTACTTATTTCAGCTTCTATCTCTGCATTTTTTGTTTGCTTATATGAAACTCCTACTGCCCAGCCAGCTGCAGATTTTCTACTACATGTGTTCATCTTTGCTCATTCCATTTCTCCTGCTCATTCACACCTTTTCCTGAGGTCCCATTTCCTGCACCCAGCAGCAGGTCAGTGGACAAATCTCTTAGAAAGGAACAGAGAGACAAACACCAAAATAAGGCATTGGTAAGACAGAAAAAATATTACTGCAAGCTTGCTTAAATTCGGGAAAATATAGAGGCTTTGGGGTTTTTTTTGCTCATAGATTTTGTCAGCATTTGTGCACTTCTTTTAGTGTTATTTTGTACCTGCTATATGAAGGAGCTTCCTTTAGGGTATTTAAGGATCTATTTCTTTCCTCCCTTAGAAGTAACATTATTCTGTTCTTGCTATATTCAGAATCTGATAGACTTATCAACATGTTTTTTCATTTAAATCAAAAAATTCATGCTTAACAGTGCATTCAGGCAGCTGAATGATACTGAAAATGGATGAAAAATGGTTCACTCCAGTTTTCTTCTGGATTAGAGGTGGTTGCTGAGCAGATCTTGAAGGTTTAAAAATTGATTAAACATAGGTCAATGGCATTTCATAAACAAAACCTAACTACATCTCAAATAGTGACTTAAATGTTCACATGGTGGCTAAAAGTCTTTTTCTGGCTTATTAAAGGATTTCGATAAGGAAGTTTCAAATTTTAGCAAGTGCTTCCCTGAAAATAGAAATGATTAGGTATAAGTATGCAGTGTCTGGAAGATAAAAAGCACAGTACAGAGATATACTTAAGAAAGCAAGTGTTTATGTGCTTGATACAGTGTAGTTACAGTATATTATACAGAGTACACATGATCTACCTTGCCAAATTCAGATAGCCTATAAATAGTGGTATTAGATGCTGGTGAAATCCTAGGTGGATACATACCAGTCTACTTTACAAACAGTAATCCCTCTGCTGGCATTAGTATCACCTTCATTGATCACTCCATCATCATGGACTTTTTTATATTGCATCATCAAGAATTTTTGGCTAAAAATCTCTATGTCATTAACACAGTTTTTATATTACTAAGCATTTTTGTTAAGACTATACTTTTCTCACTTTTCTATTTACTCATCCTTTGTCTAGGTTACTTCTGGCTTTGTCTACTCAATACTTGAAATTCTGTGCTCTCTTCAGACACCAATTCAATGTCTGCTTTGTCAAGCACCCACACAAGTACTGGCTCAAACAACCTTATTTAGCATCTCTGCTGCCACATATCCTGAATTTAGGAAAATTTTCTTCCACTCATAGTCAGTATTCCCTGCTGCTGGATCACTATGTTGTCAGTGTGCTGCTACTGTCACGCTGGCTGATGATCTGGATGCAAACATCCAGTGCATTAACTGAAGTAGAATTGTAAGGATGAAGTGACTGAAGCAGCACAAACCAAAGAAGTAATTCTATTTCATAAATTCAAATGCCAATTGTTCTTTATGAGGGTTTGAAATTCCAGGTTTCATATTTAGGTTCCAAAATGGCATAGTGGTGTAATGTTTTAATGATTATCCCCTTGAGCCATTCACAGAACACATTGACTGGATCATCATTAGTTGCTCCCCTAGTGCATAAACCTATATGATCAATATATTTCCTGACTTTGTTCAAAGGCAAACTATAATGATTCTATTGCTCACACAGTCACACACACACACTTTGATGCTTCCCTGTGTTTGACAAATGCAACCCTTTTTTAAGCCTCTGAATACACCACATAACCTATCCATCAACGTGAAATGACCCCGTCATTAGAGCACAGCTCTGAGGCTGCACATCCATTCATCAAATGTCTTTCTTTGGCCATAATGGTAAATTCCAAGTTCATATTCATTTGTAAAATTTCATATCATTCTTTACTGCGAGCAGCAGACATTATCTGTTGGAAGAATTAGCAACAGCAGCATCATGAAAACAATCAATACTTTTCACAAAAGAGCCTCTTAATCAGAACTTGTTAGTACCACACATGTTCTCATTTTTTAATAGGTCATAGGACAGTTCTTATTTAATGGGGCAGGGGGAGAAACTCATTGTTTCACCTCCAGAAAACAGCTGCCATGGGCTAAATATACTGCCAAACTTTCCCAATTTTTCCAGTAGTATTTCTTCTAAGCAGTCCCATTCACTCAGAATTTCCCCAAATCTGCCTTGTTACTGCCTGTTACTATTAAAATGAAGGCAACTGCAAATTTCCTTGTAGCCTGGCTGGGACAAAAAAAAATACCTTAGAAAGACTTCACAGAATGGAAAAGTTGAGTTTGAAATGGACTTCTTTTAAATGACCTTCAGCTGATGACATAGCACTGTCACAACCACATCTGTTGTCCACCTAGTATTAGAAAGACAATAAAAGGCTAATGAAAAACACAGGGTATTCTGGAGTATGCCATAAATAAAATAACCTTACTTAATAAAAATAGTGTATTAGCTACATTATTAGTGGTCTAGCTATAAAGACTGTTCATAAATTCAGTTTACCTGGGATCAAATTTACCCAATCAGAACCTGTCCAATAGAAACTAGAAAATTTTGAAGAATAGTTGATCCATTCTTGGCTTTGCTTATAAAAGCCTGGAAAAAAAATCACCGTGGAAGTAGAAACATTTGACTGGTGAAATGCCTAATTTTTTGCCATAGCAACTTATCAATGTGACTTTTGAGAAATTATTGACTGTGACAAAGAAAATTGAAGCTTTTGTGATATGGTGCAAGCAAAGACATCTTCTGGACAGAAAGGATGATAAATGCACATATTAAATATATTATTGGAGAAAAGTAGATTTGGTTGTCAGAAATGAATAGGTGTAAATGTATGTGCTTTGGACACATCAGGAGCAGAGATGGAAATAACCTTGAGAATGTAATTATGGAGTGAATGGTGACAAGTCATCATAATTGAGAGCAGCTAGAAAGGAGGTGGATAGATGACATGCAGTAGGCTGCTGTAACTTCAGTTTCTGAATGTTCAAAACTAGCAGTAGATCATGGAGGCTTCTAAAAATTCTCCTGTGAAATCACCAATCTGCAGCTGCCAATAAATTGCTTTTACTTTACTTGCAAGCAAATGAAGCGCAATCATTCTGTCAATAGAGTGGTTTGTAAATTAAAAATGTATTCATAAATATATACTTTTTCACAATGGCTTAAATGTTATGTACAGTGACAATCCTCACTATTTCTGAATGAATATATAGTCTTGAGATATATATATAAATATATAGTATGATATATATATCATATATATATATGTGTGTGTGTGTGTGTGTGTATTTATATGCTGGGGAACGAACGAATCCAGAGCAGCCCTGTGCAAAAACCATTTGGTGATGCTGGTGGATGAGAGGCTGGACATGACCCAGCCATGGGCACTCACAGCCCAGAGAGCCAAAGGTGTCCTGGGCTGCATCCAGAGCCCCGTGGGCAGCAGGGCAGGGAGGGGATTCTGCCCCTCTGCTCTGCTCTGCTCTGGTGAGACCCCACCTGCAGGGCTGCAGCCAGCTCTGGGGCCACAGCACAGGAAGAACATGGATCTCTTGGAACCGGTCCAGAGAAAGGCCATGATGATGATCAGAGGGCTGGAGCATCTTTCCTGTGAGGAAAGGCTGAGAGCTGGGATTATTCAGCCTGGAAGAA
Source organism: Ammospiza caudacuta (assembly GCF_027887145.1). Taxonomy (NCBI): domain Eukaryota; kingdom Metazoa; phylum Chordata; class Aves; order Passeriformes; family Passerellidae; genus Ammospiza; species Ammospiza caudacuta. The sequence continues at coordinate 55,015,349 of NC_080596.1, forward strand.
GACTCCAGGGTAACCTTGTAACAGCCTCACAGTACCTAAAGGGGACTTAAAAGAATGATGGTGACAGACTTTTTAGCAGAACCTGTTGTGATAAGACAAGGGGTGATGGTTTTAAACCAAAAGAGTGTAGATTTAGTCTAGATATAGGGAAAATATTTTTTACCAGGAGGGTGCTGAAACACTGGAACAGTTAGGTTCCAGAAAGGTTATGAATGTCTCATCCGTGGTAACATTCAAGGTCACTCTGGACAGGGCTTGGAGCAACCTGATCTAGTTGGAGATGTCCCTGCTTACTGCAGGAGGGCTGGACTGACTAGATGACCTTTAAAGTCCCTTTCTACTCTAACTATTCTATAATTCTATGATAACTGCCCTATTTCCAAGCATGATTCATAATAAAGGCATTTTTAGGCAGCACATGGAGAAGCCTTCCTTACCAAAACCAGAGTAAAAATAACATTTAGACAAATCATGGCTAGGGATCAGTTTTAAAAGAGTTTATCATCCATACAGTATTTGGTCCTTCCCTTTATTCAGAACTGGTACTACTCAATGAAGACTCAGTGAGCTGTGGGACTCTTCCACAGGAGCACTTTTTGTCTCCATTTGATTTGTCTTTACAATATAATACACATAAGTCCTCCTGCCCCCTTTTATAGATTTTTATCTTGTCAATGTAGAAAATGGGAGACACACAAGTCCCTGGTTTTCTAACAAAGCTCACTTCCTAGGCTATTCTAAGAGTAATTTCACTGTAAATACCCCCTGAAATGGAACACCTTTTGGAGCTTTTTCATTACAGCAATGCACATTGTCAAGAAACTCACCTCTGACCCACCTCAATTTACAGCAGATGTAAAATATATCAATAATAAAAATAGGTAGTTATAACAATTAGGTGGTGTTTTCAAAGATAAGTTATACTGCAATGACAGATATTATTTATTGCAGTTCACAACACAGTGTCACGTCTTAATGTCACTGTTTACTTCTTAGTCATTGTTACTATCCATGTTTACTGCATTAATAAAGACCTGAGGAGAACCACTAAGCAGTTCCTGGAAACATGTGAGCATAGCTTAATTTAATCAACGTGAATTAAAGGATTTTCTGTGCTTGAAGTAATCACCCCGTACTCTCTTCTGTTTCACCCAAAAACTGTTTTGTTCTGAAAACCCTGTGCTGCATTATTTTCCCTACCAGTAAAAACACATTTTTCCTTTCTTGATCCTTTCCTTGAACCTGTCCTATCACAATACAAAGAAAGAAGCAATTCACAAGGTTGCCCCACAGGTGTTTGGCACCCTTTATTTCAGTTTGTTTATGAATAACACTTGCAAACATAGTCTAAAATACAATCAAAACAAACGAGAGCAAATACATTCCAATAAAAGTAAAGTGAATGAAGGTAATAAAATTCTGATGCAAACAGTAAAATCTGGGTAAAGACTAAAGGACTCAGTCATATTATTAGACAGAGCCATTCAGTAAAACCCAAGGGATCATGTGAACCTGGCTACAGCTGTACAAGCACAGTCCAAGTCAGATCTCAGCTGCTTGCTGAAATTAGAAGGGTGAAGGTCAAACAAGCAAAAGCAACAAACCAGACACTAGCAGCTGTAATTGTATCTGATAAGAGCAGATTTCAGGACTATTCAGATTAAGGAGTACCACAGGTCAGATTATCTGAAGCTTTTACGCTTTTACATTCTGAAAACGCCATGCATATATTCAAGCTAATTGGCAGTTAAGTGTTCATTCATACGTCCCTTAATTGGGTGTGATACCAGAACTACATGCTCTGTTTCAGCACTTTAGAATTTCTAACGGTGCAGAAGTACAAATCCCACTGCTTCTCTTCTGAGAAAAGATAGAACCATTGCCTAATCAGCCCATGATTACAGAATTTGCACCTACTCCTCTCAGCCACTTTGCTGATATGATTTGTCCAAGACTCACTCAAAAATCTACGTATCTGGCTAACATACTGCTGACTAATCACTCATTACCTGTAAAAGCAGGAATCTTGTGTGAACTCCTTGATAGTCAACCTTACACTGATGCCTTTCAAGACTTTCTGTGTTATTCTAACTTCACTATTTATCTGAAATCTGCAAGAAGACAGAGAGGTCTTGGTCCACAACCAAGAGTACTTCAGTGTGGGGATTCACAAAGAACTTGCATAAATTGAAACAGAATTTTAATTGAATGAGCAAACCTTGCTTGACACGCTCAAGTCAAATCTTTGAATTGCCTTGTCTACATGCTACCTTCTGTGGAGGGATAGGATGTAAGAAAATAAAGATAGTGCAGAAGGTAATCTCACACCTGAGGAGTTGCAGCTGTACCAATCACCAAAGATTAGGAACAGGCCTGCCCTTAACAGGCCACAGCTGTGTCCAATAAGACGACGAGTGCTGCAAAAGAGTGGGGTAGCTGGGTGAGGAGAGAGTTGGAGTTTGTTGGCTGTGTTTAGAAGAAGGGGTCAGTGCTGTGAGGAGCTGCCTGTGAGACATTACTGAGAAGGTATGGGAGCTTTAAGATGACATCAACCTTCAATGTAATATTCCTTATAATGCAAGACTTTATCTTATTCTCTGATGAAAAATAAAAGTGATTAGAAGCGCATCCTAGAGGCTTTGCACTGTGTTTGTCTTTAACTTAGACTAAAAGCAAGTTGTGGGAGAGTAGCCCTTGACAATTACGTTCTTAGTCCTACTTCACAACCCACTGTATAAACAATTCTAAGTAACGATGGTGTCAGTTTGTGAAAAAAAAAATCTTGTGACTACAAGATTACAACAAGTTCTGATATTGTAGATCACACTAATGGTATACATAAAACAGTGCTTTTCAATATCAACTAAAGACTATTTGAAAACAAATATTAAAATCCATGAAGTTCAGAGACCTAGGTGAAATTTCTGGAATGCAAAACCTGTAGTACTTCAATTCTGCCCAAGGAGAAGTCTGCCTAACATCTTTCTAGCTCTATTTTGGGTTCATAAAAAAACCTTAGCAATGGACTCTTTAAATTTATTTCTTCCATTACTTTTACTGACTTAGATTCTGTGTTCTTCTATATAAACTGAAACAAGCTCATATAGGTTTTTGATATATACTTTATTTAGTTACAGAACATTCTTCTAGGATTTCTTTCTAATTTATTCTGCTAAAAGAAGTGTATTAAAAATAAGGAACCTACACCAAATGGTTTATATTAGTAATTTGATTGGAGAAGTACCTTATGTAATAAATTTAAGGATAGAAGACCCAAATATGTTCAATGTATGTAAGTTCTGGCAGTACCTCTTATTTGATAACAAATTAAAGTTGATAGCTAGTCTGAGTCCTTACATGTTAAGGCAAATCTAAATGGCCCCTTTAGTTTAGATTCAGAAAAGAAAAGACATGCTTTGGCTTTATTTATTTACTAAAATCAGTACAACCTTAGGATCACCTGTCTTGTGAATGCCCAAATCCATCGATCCTTAAGCTTGGAGAGAATAATTTCATCTAAGGCGGGGTTCACAGCCAGATTTAAATGCCTGGTCTGATGCATCCTTCTAAATTTCAAAATCAGTGTCTGAGATTCTCCAAATGTTCATTGCAACTCTCAGTCACTTTCACTATAATCCTTCTAAGCTGGTTTCATAGAGGCTGTGGACATTCAATGCTTTAACTCCCCTAGGATAACACTGCAGGGAGACAAGGAATGCAAATATAGGAGAGCAATTTCCTACCCACATGCTATTACACCCGATGTTCCAAAAAGCTTCTCAGTCTTTGTACATTTTCCACCAGCACGTTGTAAAGCTGGAATGTGGCACACTTCGCCATACTCTTACTTACTTACCTCTTTCCCATCCTGTCCCATCATCTCACCCTCCTGCATCTGTCCTTTGCCGCTGCTGTGCCATGCTAGCTCACCCTGCTGTGCCTGGCTAGGCTCCTGTTGTACCTGTGCAACCCCCATGGAGAGAAACACCCCTCCGTGGAGATGGTCCTGACCTCCTACCTTCAATTTGCTCTGAAGTAAATTCATTAGAGATGTCCAAAATAAAGAAAAATAATACTTTTAGCTGGTTTGAATAAAAAAAAAAAACAAACCAGCTGAAGATCTGAAATTAGTCTTGATCAGCTAGAAGTCATCTTTCAGCTGTCACATACCTTCTCTGAACAGTACCGGCATCTAGAAAACATTTCATAGCCACCTACGCTTCAGACAGGGTACATACTGCAGATTCAAAACAGACAGATATATCCCACTTTGCTATTGACTTTCCAGACGTACCCCATCCCTTGGCAATATCAATATTAAATTATAAAGACATTTTGCACGGAAGGAGTTCCTGAGTTGGCTGGCGAGGGCTCCTTTGGTCTGCATATTCAAGTTTCTCCTTAAGATTTTTAACCAAAGTGTGGATACTCTCTTTCCCCTCATCTGCTTGAAGAAGGACGGCTCACTCTCGCCTGCCCCCGCACTCTCCGCGCCACCCCACACGCCGTTTCCGCACACTGTCTTCTCCATCGCGCTGACCAGGCCCCACACGCCTGAGGGACCGGCCAGCCATGAGCGGCCCGGGCTCCGTAAGGAAGCAGCAAAGTAACTCTCGCCTTCCCGCCCTGCAGCCAGGACCCCGCAGCCTCGCTCGCTGACACCGCCGGCAGCCGGGCATCGCCGCTCGGCGCCAGCCGTGCCCTCGCCGCCCCGGCGGAGCCTGCCCGGCCCGGCCGCTCCGGGGCTTTAGACGCCAAGCTGAGGCAGCGACGCGCTGCCCGCGCCCGGCACTGCCCGGCACCCTGCGCGGGGCTCCTGGCGGTGCCAGACTCACTGGGCGGCCTCGCCATCTGCCCGGGGCGGGGGCTGGGGGCTCCTGGCGGGGCGTCGCCGCCGGCCGCGGGCGGGCAGGGGAAAGGGAAGGGGCGGGGGCGGTGCTGAGGTTCCTCCCGGGCTGCGCTTCCCTGGGCGGGCGGAGAGCGGCGCTGGGTCCCCGCGGCGCACGCTCCGCCCGAGCCTCCCCCTCTCCCGGCCGCCGCCGCCGCCGCTGCTGCCGCCACCGAGCCGCTCCCCCTCCCCCAGCCAGCGCTCCCGAGCAGGAGCTGCCGCGCCGCGGAGCAGGAGGCGGCGGGAGCGCCCAGGGCAGCGGCCGGCGGGGTGGCGGCGGAGCGGCGAGCACCACCCGGCACGGAGGCTGCTCAATGCTGCACCTTCCGGAGCTGCATGAGGTAAAGGCGGCTCCGGGTCCCGCTTCCCCCCGTGCTCGCTCCCCGCTCCCCACGGCCGCGGGGGTGTGTGCGCGGAGCCGGGGCTGCGGGGGGCTCTTTGTGGGCCCGGCCGAATGCGGGGCGGCGGGGCGGGTGGAAGGGGGGTGCGGGGCGAGGGCTGAGGGGACATGAAGTTGCGGGAACAAATGGAAAGTGGCGAGTGGCCGGGCCCCCTCCCCGGGGGGGCTCCTGGAGGCGCGGGAGGGCGGGTGGGGGGCTCCGAGGGAACGGGGGGGTCGCGGGGGGGTTTTGTTTGCGCTCGCCGCCGCCTCCCTCTCTTCCTCCCTCCCTCCCCCTCTCCTGTTGGCTTCTCTGCCTCCCGATAGTTTTGAGGCCTAACTGTTTAGGCCTCGTCTCCCGGCTCCGGGGCCGGTGTGCCGGCTCCGAACCACCTCCTGGGGCCGGAACGGCGTTCCCGGCCCACTCCCCGGGCCGTAAGGGGCCCTCGGCCGCGGGGTGTCCCTCGATTGGGCCCCAAATTTCATTGTAAAACCGTCGGCTGCGAACTAACAGTGTTGGGCTGGAGCAGCCCCGCAATGAAAGGAGGCGCCGGAGGGGAGCGGGCAGGCCCGAGCCGCGGGGAGCGGCAGCGGGTCGGGCCGCGCTCCCGCCGGGATGCGGCGGGGGCAGCGCTGGGGGGCGCGGCCGGCGGGGCGATAGCCGGGGCCTTCGGCGAATTGAGGGTGAGGAATGGAAAAAGAGGGTTAGAAAGTCGTTTCTATTCTGCTGAACTTTTGTTTTCTGACCGATAGAGGCCGGTAGAGGACTGTGGAGAAGGAAAGTTTATAACCAGCAGCGCCAGGATGGACTTCCCTGCTACCCAACCAAAACCTGCTGCCGACGGTAAAATCATCTACTATCCTCCTGGAGTGAAGGAGATTACAGACAAAATTACCAACGATGAGGTGGTTAAACGGTTAAAGGTGAGCAATTCTGACCACCACCCCCCTCCCTGAAACTTTTACTTGTTAAGGTAAACATTTTATCACTAGGATGGAGAACTGCCAGAGTTTTGTTGTCCTTCCTGCCTGCAGACCTTTAAGGGAATATGACTTCATTGTTTTTCTTTAAAAGTGGAGGACCCATTTTCCCCATTTTTCGTAATTCATTACTGTTGTCTTGTGAGTTCTCTAATGCTGGAATTGGTACATTAACTGCTAATCTGTACATGAAACATATCCACAGTTTAGAGGAGAGGTCTGAAGTGGAATCACAAGTAATAATTACAGGATATGCTAGCAAAATTTTTTGGCAAGCTAGGTGGTGTTTTGGGTTCCGGCATCTGAAGAAAGTATAGTTGAGTGGAGGAAGCAAGTAGGCCTACGTAAGGGTAATTTTGATTGAAAAGATCACACTGTTTGCCAAAAACAAAGCTTAATTTCTGGAGTTTATGGATGGAATTTTGAAATAGTTTCAAATGTAAAACCTGCCTCAGATTTTTTAACTTAGTGTAATGCGTACTGGTTTTTTTCCATTTAGTATAATTGACAAAATTGCTAAATTTTCTTGAGCAAAAGGGATTGTTAGAAAAGCATCTTCTCTGTTTGACAGCATCCTGGGGGAGTGCAAGTCTTGCCTCTTTTTTACTTTCTTAATCTCTTCTTCCGCTGGAAAAAAAATGCTACTGTGCTACAGTAGGATTATTTCTTAAGTCCATGCTGAAAATAGAGAATTAATTTAAGCATTGATCAAATATTGACACAGCTCGTTTGTTAACACCATGGTCTTTGGACCAAAGGTTTTTGTAACCTAGGATTTGGTCCTATGCCCAGGGTGGAGTAATAATTTTTAGAGATTGGAAATCCTCTATCATCTGATGATCTGTTTCCTATGACAGCAGTGATTCCACAAAGACTGAAAAATAGAAATCATGGTCTGGGCTGGTCAGTTAGTACATTGAAAAGTTTTCTTAGCTATAAATGTGAGGAGAGTATAGGCTTTGTGCTTTGTTTTTTAAGCAGCAAGGCACCTATCAGTGTTCTTTTTTCGAAAATTAGTCTTGTTGTCCATTTACAGTTTTGAAAATTATGGAATGGACAAGCTTGGCCTAGTATTTTCAGAACTGCAGTGGAATATTGCCAGGTACAGGAGAGGATACTAGAGTTGTGACTGTTTTGGCAGATACCTCAGATTAAAGTCTGTGGAATGTAGAGGAATGCAGTTTTGAGCTGATCCCTGAAACAGGTATTTTATTTTGTCCCAGTAGGTTGACTTGGAATGGTGAACTATGTCATTCCTATATAATGGGAATAATGGAACTTCAAAATAATGTATACATGTTTTACTGAATTCACGTGTGTGTGTGTGTATTAGACATAATTTCCAGGCTAAGGGCAGACTTTTTCTGTTGTTTTTTAATGAATTATTGTTACAGAATTCCTTAAAACACAACAGAATTCAGACAGCCAAAAAACTTGAGAGTAACTTCAAATGGAAACAAATACTTTGCTACTGCACCTACTGACATTTTTTTCTGTCTGAAATGACAGAGAAAGATTTTTCTTACTGTATTGGTACTCTGTAATCTGAGTTAGAGGAATTTTTTTGTTAGGTATGGGCTTTACTGAAGCATCAAGAAAATGGGAAGTACTGTACATTCTTGGACTAAACCAACAAGTATATTTTTCTTTATGCTTTTGTATAATGTGTCTGTTCTTTATGAAGTCTGAGCTTCTTTGTATCAACTTGATTTATAAAAGCAAATTAATTTTGGTATGTGGAATATTATGACGATGCTGTGCTTGGGATAGAAATGCTTGAAACAGTTTTGTTAAATCTCTTCAAGTTTTCTTCAAAACATAACTTTCCAGAGCTTTAAATGTGACTTAAAGCTTTTTTATCATTAACAGAATGTACCAACTCAGGCATGAATCAGTTCTTGAAACTGTAGGTTTTTTATTGTCTTGGCCATGCGTCAGCCAAAGATGCTCTTACAGAAAATGTGCAACTCAGAGTTTTGGCCACCAGGATGTGGATCAGTTCCTGCACATTTTTGTTCTTTTAGCTTGTTGAAGTCATGGTCAACTTAACTGGTTACAAATCTGTGTCCTTATTAGCAAGTTTTCTGGTATTGTATCTGTATTTTTGTGTCCAGACCTCTTCTTCTAATGAAAGCTTTTCTTATTATTGGAACTTGAGACATTCTGGGCACCTGTCCCAGAGTGCCTGAGCAGCAGCTTTTGTGCCAAGGACTTTTAAAAAGAATGTTTTTATATCCATTCCCTCCTTCTGCTTGGGGTTGTGGGTAATAAAATGTAGGCCAGATACTTTCAAAGTGTTTTGATATGTCTGTATGATAACATTATTATTGTCCTGAAAATGAAAATATTACGAATTTAAAATGAACATTAATCTTTTGAGGGATGTAGAAAGGAAATGCCTCAGGATTGCGTGTGTATGGCAAATGAAACACAAGTTCAGGTGCTTAATGGAGTCAAAGGTAGTTTCTGGAGTGTTAGATTGCATTGATGGTTTGGTGCCCTCTTAGAGTGGGACAGTATGTGATGTGTGGTTTCAGCTGTTGAGGAAGTGATTTTAACTGGTGTGCTGTGGCTGGGCTCAGGTGTCCATTCAATAGATCCAAGTAAGTTTAACCAAACTAGGCAGCTAGCATGCAGCAGAGTGTTGAGGTTTCTGTACTTTTGACACAAAATCTTTTTTTTAGGTCAATCTTTCTCTTTACAGGGCAGATGTTCAAGTTATATAGGGATTGATTTTAGAGCTGCAAGTCAGATGCTTGACAATTTGGCTTAAGGCTTATAAAGGGGGATGGTAACTTTGACATAACCAAGTAATAGAAGGGGAACACAAACAACTGTAAAGCACCCAAGAAGCCCTCCTTCAGTTCCAAGATCAAACCAGGACCTAAATAGAACTTGAGAGCAATTGTGTTAGCCATATTGTATTTCTTTCCATGAGATAGTTGGGGATTGAAAGAAGTTTTAGAATCTTGGCATCTGCTTTGCTGCAAGTTTTCTTTATGACTACTGAATTTTTTTCAGAATTGACTATGTCTTACTGCCGTGTTAAACTGCAGAATTGTATATTGTTGTCAGTAAACTATTAAATCTCAGATATAACTTTGATCACGAGAGAATGATAAAATGTCATTGATATAAAGCATTTTTAGTCATTATGAATAAGATTAATAGTAGTGTACTTAATTGTCAGATACATTTCAAATAGCCCCATCAATCCAAAATGCATACAGACTGATTTTCTCAGTGACTGACATAAGCAGCCCTTGTAGGCAAAGCCAGAACTGCCACCAAAATATGTGGCACTCTCACATGCTTGTCCCAGCCTCTGTTCTGTACCTTCTTTACAAGCATTTTGTTTTGCTGCACACCAAAATGGAAGGGTTGACTGGGTTAAAACTTAGCAGGGCAAAAAACTCAAACCAACCCACAACAGAACACCTGCTCCTCTCCAACTAAGTTAATTTTAACCTGAACCCTTTCCTCATGCAATTTAGCAGGAAAACTTCACAAATACTTGGGCTGGCACAGGGCAAAACCAACTTCTTTTTGTGGCAGTCCTGCCTTAGAGTGTTGAAGGAGCCTCAGAGTCAATTTGAATGTTAAAGTTAGCAAGTGTTCCCTTTTGAGATAGGGATGGGGGCATTTGTGTTGTTTCTGGAAAACCATCATGCCTGCTGGAGTTTTTAATGTAAAAGAAAGCATGCATGATGGTGAGTTCAGATAAAGCTTTGTACTAGGAACTGTACAGTTTGGTAAAGTGTAAGACAAGTCTGTAGACAGAAAGAAAATACTTACAGTGCAACATTTGCTTTTACCTTGAGATATCAGTGTAAACACAAATTCATGAAATTTGTAAAATGCACTTTTAATCAGACCTAAATATACACAAGTAAAAAAAGTTTCTGAAACTTTTCAGAGGAAAAGAAGCGATAAATTTATTTCAGCATGGAAATTTTAAGCACAGGTTTAAGGCAGTGTTTAAATATATTTGTGTGAAATTAAGTTTTATAAGTTAGAATTTAGTGAGAGAGATACAGTTCTTTATCACGGCTGGGTTAGGATTCTGGTTTTTGTTTTATGGGGGTTTGGATTTTTTGGGGGAATGATTGTCCTTTTGTGTTTCAATCAGTCCAGCAGTCTTGTTCTTTTTTCCATGGTGACAGTTAGGCAAGGCATTTGCTGTGGAAGTCGCATTTGATTTCAATGCCCCCCACACCCTTTCATGCTCTTTCTCCCCCTGCCATGCCCACCCCAAGGCCTGGCTTGTGATCATCTGGGGAAGTTAGCACTCCAGGTGTGCCTTGAAGTCTTGCCTATCTTGTCCCTTGGCATTTCTCAGTGATTATATGTATTTGTGTGAGAATGGAACAAACACCCTCCCTCTCCTTTCCATTGTCTTTCTGTGTGTTCCGCTGGTTATCAGGTATTGGCCCCTTTGTAGTTTGGCCTCTTGTGCTTCCATACCACTAGAAATGGGTAATGCTAACAGTTTGTCATATCATGCACAGATAGTTTTAGGCATCTGTTACATCATGTTGAAATTGAGAAAGGTTGCTTGATGCTACTTAAATGTTTTGGAATAGGCTGGAGTTACAGGTGAGGAAAAAAAGTTTCTTTGAACTAAACCTGCTATTTCTATATAAGCTCATGGCTGCTCTCTGAGGTTGTGTAGTTAGATGGACCTTTGATCTGACCTGGATAGTTATATTAAACAATACTAAAAAATACAAATTAAAATGTCATTCGGTAGAAGAAAATCTGTTGTGTCACCCACGAGAATTTGTTATATTTGAGAGGAAAAAGTATATACATAGTAAGTGGTTTGGATAGTATATTAACTAATAAATGGCAAGTCTTGGGTGCCATGGGTGACTTGCATGTATTTACATGCTTATATTTAAGAATTATAAGTAATTTTGTGGAGGTCATACAGCCAGGTTACAGAAATGATCCACAGTTAATTATTCTAATAGTTTTAAACTCCATTAATTGTATTTAACTGCAGACTGCAGTTGCAATGTTCTTGAGCTATTGCTAGCCACATAAGCCTAAAGCCAAATTTTTAATTTGATTTTGCTCATAGTTTAATCTTTTTAATTAGTTTGAGTCTTGTAACAATCTTTCATTAACTAGGACAGGCCACTAGTCAGAGAAGAAGAAATTGTGTTCTGATTTTTTTTTCCAAATGGAATATTAACCAATTGCTTTGTAAATGTCCCAGTTTTGTCAGTCCTTAGAGGAATAGACCATGTGGGCTTAGCAAGTTCACCCAGATGTTACTGAATTTCAAACTGATTGATGATGACACCCTTTGTTTTTGTATCTGACAATTTTCTTTTGTTACAAGTGCATCAGTAATTAATGGCAACTTCACATGTACAATATTATTCTAATGGTTTCCCAGCAACACTAAGATAAATGTATTGTGAAAAGGAAAAAAGCCTCCCATTGAAAGGGGGGGGAAACCCAAAAGGTTGCTGAATTAGAAATGATAACTTCTGATGTCTGACCACTGAAATGGACAGAGTAGTTCAGAAGTCTTTATGTCCTTATTTATTCTGTTACAAACTTAAAAGATTTTTAAAATCTTATTCATATGCTAGTGCTTGAGGTTTGTAACGTGTGATGTTAATCACAGTTAAAAGATGGGGAACTGAAGAATTACTGAAAAGGAAAAAACCAAACCCTAATATCAGAAAGACAAGCTGGCTTCATATGTCTGATTTGGTATTTCTAAATTGTGACTTTTGAAGTGAAGTGCATTCTGTGGCACTTTATATGTTCAGACTGAAAGTTTCTTTGATTTCAGCTACGTTTCTGAGTGCCCAGGGCTTCTGTAAATCAGGCCTTATCTCTCCTAAAAAACCCAGAAAATGACTAATGTTTTCTGTGCAAACTGTTACATGCTGTTTTACAGGCATTATATAGAAACTTTGTAATAGATGGGAGGCTGGCATGCAAATCTTCAGACTTTACATTTGAAAATACAGTATAGAATATTCATTTTCTTAAAGTATTTTCCTTCAGCTACAGTATTCCATCTATGATAAATAAGAAAGGTGGTCTTGGACCGGTACTCCTCTACTAAATAACCTTGAGTAACTCCAGAACAAATTTTTTAATGTGAGTGGAACCAAGTAATGGCTTCAGGATTTTGATTGTGGTATTTCCTTTTGTGTGTGTGTGTGTAATCACTTAGCAAGTACTATATTAACATTAGAATTACAAAGACTAGAAGTTTGAGAAGTACAGGATTATTTACCTTGGAAAAGAGATGATTAAGGGTTGTTGTGATAATAATAAATTACAGACTTCTGAGTTTGTCCACCTCTTCTAAAATTGAAAAACTATTGAATGTTAAATATTACTTAGGGGCATACTGGAAGCCTGTGGCAGACCAGAGCTGTACTGATGTTGTCTTCAGTGGAAGTGACATGATTTAGTCGTAGAAATCAGTTCAGGAGGATATGCAAGTCAGGATGTGTTTTTATGGTGCAATGTGGGAGACCTGAGGACTTTGAGGACTTTGTTTGCCTAAGTTTGCAGAACAGCAGGAGCTTTAGCAGTGGTCAAAGACTCATGAGGGAAGTGTTATTCTCTTACCAGTGATACGAAGTGAATGAAAAACTACCCTGGGCTTGCAGACAGCAATATGGAGATGATTGATAGAAAGGGAAATCAGACATATATACGTGGTTACTTTTTTACCTTGTCTAATTGAATCAGTTCATACTGTTTTGTCTGCTTAATGTTAATGTGCATCTTCTGCTATGATAAAGAAAAACAACAGACAAAATAATTAGCAGATCTTTGGTTCACAGTTAATACTACAGCCATTTAGCCATTTTGGTAGTTCAAGAAAGCAAACTTTTCTGTAGTCCCCAGTCTGTGTTAATCATTGTTTGTATCTGAGGGCTTTTTCCCAGACTGCAATATCTTGTTAACCACCATTGTTACCTAGAAATGTAAAACACATGCTTATTATTGGTGTTACTCAGAGCAATGTGTGTTTTGCTGGCTTTGCAGCTGCACTAAACTAATGAACCGTGTTCCTGGTGCTGTGCTGACATCAGAATTTGGCTGTTGTAAAGATCTCTTAAGCATGATGAAATACTGCTAAGGAGAAACAGAGATAAAATTAGCACAATGGACTTGCAGCTCAGGAATGAAGATGGAAAACTTTCTGGTACCTGGATAGCATGGGGATATTCTAAACATACATTTCACTTAAAAGGATTTTGGAGAAGTCTTATATTTCTAGAGTTTTCTCACATGCTATTCTTTGATGTCTACAACACCTGAAAAATGCACATGCTTAAAAATGAAATACCTAGATTAGTAGTTAGTAGTATTAGAATTTGCTTGCAGTCATTGAAGAATTCTCCTTCCTCTGCAATTGTTGTCTCTCTCTTTCTTATGGCTCTCTGTGGAAATAGACTGATTGACCATGAAGAAACAGCTTAACATCTGCAGTTTTACAATATTTTTAAAGTATTACATAACTTACTGATCTTAAAACTGTTTTTGTCTGTGCATCTAGTGTGAAAGCCCATCAAAAGACCAGCTCTAAACTTGGGCTTACTATGGAAATCTTATTACTGTTGTTTAAAGTACCCAAAAATCAGTCTCTCAAAAACTGAGGAAAATGTTTGTGTGTCTCTGTTTACTTTGTATATGTGGTAGAACTTTGCCTGGGAAAATGTTTTGACCTCACTTTTCTAATTAAATTAATCTGATTTATTTGTTACTGATCTTCCTTGAAGTTACATTATTTCAAAACTTGCTGGCAGTTGGACAAAGGTTTCAGAGATGGAACACTTGTCTAATTGCTGCTGAACAGAATAGAGATATCCAACTTCTGTTTACACAAAGGAACATGGACCAGCACTGTTAAACATTTCAAAAGGCAGCATCTCATGTGCTAGCTGGAATAAATTCAACTAATTATTTCATGGGTGTTTCAAATGTTTTAGGGGATCTGCTGCCCCCTCTCCAGCTTTCTGGACAGGGCACCCAAAGGAAAGTGGGCAGGTGATGCAGGGGGGTGAGGGCAAGGCAAGGGGTGCAGCAGCTCTCTGAGAGGAGAGTGGTGGGGAAGAGATCTGCTGGAAACCAGCCAGTGGCAATTTTGCTGCCTGTGATAAAATCAGTTTCAAATAGCAGCAGTACAGGAGATAAACAAGGAAAATAAAGCACAAAAATTTTTTAATATTCTCTTAATCCACAAACTGGTAGTGGGTGGTTCATGGTATTCAAAAGTATTACTGCTTTTTAAACTTTAAAGTGTTTTTTTTTTTAACAACTGAATCTGAGACTTGTATTCCACGATCAGCTTGATGAAAATTGCTTATATGATGTGGTATTATTGAAAGGGTAAAGTAATAATAAAAAAGCTAATCTAAAAACCCAGCAAAACCCAAATCACTCAGAGGTAGTTTAAAATCTCAAAAGACAAACAGTAAGTTCTTTAATTGATGTTTTGTATAGTGGTTTTTTATGTAATTACCTTTTCCTGGTTTTTCTGGCTACTTAGAATCAGGGCTGTGGTACAAGTGCTGAAGAAGAGTGTGTGCAATGAAAATGTAGTTACACTTAGGAAGTGCTTAATATAAAGAGTGTTACAAATTATGCCAATAATGATGTGGATATGAAAAGAAATTGGTTATAATAAGTTGTTCCTTGAAAAAAAATATGCTGATTGACTTCTGTTACAAGTTCAGTGTAAGGAAGGATGGGGTTGCATATTTCACCTTGAAATTTTTACTCTGTCTTTTGGTCCATAGGGTAGTCAAAGTTTTATAAATCCTGTTATTTTAATATAATTTTGTGTTTTAACTGTACTTTTGTTCTGGTACCATTGGAAAATATATGCATGTACTTAATTATCCAAATACAGTAATGATTCTCTGTAATAAACTCATTACTGAAATTTACTTAAACTATTCATAATTTAGTAGGGAATTGTTTGAAAGTAAATTCTGCAGAATATAAAAATTGTTCTTTTCTTGTGATTTAAGAGAGTAAAACCTGATACTCAACTCTGACTGCAGTGCTTTTCTCTGGGCCTTATTCCTGTCAGTCATAAAGGAAAAAAAAATCTTTTAGAAACTTTGTTTACATAAAGTAGCGAAGAAAAATAATTCAGAAGTTTTGCTGCTTTGTTTGCACAATAGCAGAATGTATTGTGGAGCACGTGAAAGGAAGTTTCATTCTTAAGCTGTTGCACCAATAAAAATAAAGCAGGTAAACTCAGCACTTTGTTATGGTGGTTGAGAGCAACTGGGTGATCTGTGAGAGGTGGAAAAGTGGCCCTGTATGTGTGGGTTTTAACAGGTGTTTCTTTCTCATCAGTGAGGTGCTGCAGAGTTAACATTCATTCACCTACAAGGCAAGAATGCAAGGCAGCTTTAAAGCATTTTTTCTTGAAAATGCATGTTTATTTAAATGCCTAATTTGATCATCCTTTAAAAATGTAGTTGGCATGTGTCATTATTCCTGAAAAATTCTAATCCATCTCAAAAGCTCTTTCCTCTGCTATTGCCAGTAGAATATCAGTGGCAAGAAGTACTGGTTTTGCTCATGTGAAGTCACTAAATGAAGGTCTAGTAGTTGTATTTGTGACCTGTTAGTAACATTTTTTTCTTAGAAAATGTACATAGAATATGAAAGTAGGCATAACTAGCTGAAGGGAAATTTGGAAATCTGGAAATAAGATTTCAGCTTTGTTCCTTTTGAAACTGGTAGTCTAGACTGCTGTAAAACCATGAGAATTTTGCTTTAGGAAATGGAGGGTTCACCAAGTACAAAAACTATATCTTTGTAGAATATATACACATTAATAGAACTGGAAGTAGGTCAGTAGAAAACTTAATAAGCTGGTAAAAAATCACTTTGAAATGGGACTAAAAAACAAATTAGTGTCTGTGTTTCTAAATCTCAACTGGGAAAGTGGGGGTGGTGTGTAATGTTTTCCCAAGTTACGGTCTTTCAGTCCTAGCCTGTGTTTCCCTTTAAAGGTTAAATCACTTTCAGTCAGATTACAGATTAAAAAGGTGCTATTTAATTTTGTTTCACTTTGACATGTTTAGATACTGTTCTTAGTTTAGGTTCTTGTGCAAATTGGAGCATTCTGGTCCGAGTTAGATGTGCTGTGTAGATTAAAGAATACTCATCCTGGAATTGGAGCTCTGTGTGTCACTCCATGTTTGATGCTAAAACTGGTTTCTGATACCTGTGTATGTGTGTGAGGATGGAGTTCACCATTAGATTTTTATCTAGCAGTGGAGCTGGTTTGAGAAATGCCTTGAGGGACTCTCTCTCACAGGCTCTGCCTCCTGAGAATTCACACTGTGGAGCTGTGCCCTAATTCACACTGTCTTGAGACTCCTCAGAGTTACTGACTCCAGTCTGTATGCGTGAGGGCTGTCACACATTTGTTTCTGTACAGAATCTGAACTGATGTCTCTCAGCACTTTGTTAAAAGCCTGGCATCATGCAGCATCCCCAGAAAATCAATTTTAAAACTAACCTCAAAATTTTAGAAATAAGGACAATATTAATTGTTGGTGTTTTTAGAAGATTATTTGAGAGTTTCCCACAATTTTTCATCATCTTTATCAATATTCTGCTCAAAAACAAAGTTGTGGGGGAAAAATTTTGTCAGGAATGTAACAATGTGGAGGAGTAAGTAATGACATGTTGGTTTTGTAGAGTGTTGCAAGTCAGTTTAGTGATCTGAGCTGACCTGCATAGTGGGTATACTAACATAGTCTAAATCAATTTAGTTTATCTTAAAAATAAGTAAATAATTTTAAAAGGCTGGTTCTCTTTATGGTCTGCCAGAATTGTGTTCTTGAAGCTTTCATCCTGACACTGTAGTATATGAATACTTTTGAGTACTTTTAGTGTGATCTGCTAGTGAAGAAACAGTTGCTCATTTTCACTGCTGCTGCCACTGCTGTTCAGGAAGAATAATGGTTGAAAGTAATTTTCCTTTATTTGAGTCACCAGCACTCCTAAAGTCATAGAAACAAATCAAGTTTGTGAAGAGTGAGAGGAGAAGTAGTAAAAAATAGAGGCACATAGGGACTGTGGGGAAAGAGGGGAAAACTGATGTTGGAAACGGTGGAGTTGCTACGCCAGTAGGTGGAGGATTGCCCTGAATCAAGGCCTGGTGTATGGGAGCACAAACACCAAAGGCAGCACTTTGAGCCAGTTAAATGCTCTTGCTGCTTGTGGGCCATGCTTTTCCCCATGCCTATCCAGGTGTGTCTGTGGCTTGCAGGGTGCTGGATTGTAGAATTGATCCAATTCCAAAGCAGTTTTCCCAGGTAAGTTTTCATTTGGGTCAGCGTGATTTGTGCAGTCACCCACTACCCCCTCTTCTTTTGCAAAAGCCCTGTGATAATACTGGGGTGAACTAGCAGTGACAGCTGAACTTGGGACACTGTGTTCATTGAGTTTAACCTTACTAAATCAACTTCTCAGTCATTAAACTGCACCCTGAGATTGGGCTGAAGTAGTCTCACCTTCTCCTGTCATTTTTACAGCCATGTAATGAGCTGGTTCAGGAAGCAGATATATCTGAAAAGTAACCTGGGCAGAAAATGGGATTTTTCAGTAGTGTCACTTATCAGCCACTTGCGTGCTGGCATAATGGAGGGACAGATCTGGCAGATTTGGGCTGACTCACACAGCCATGAAACTGCAGCCTAAGAAGTTCTACAAACACCTCTCCAGCCCCTCTATTTGTGAGGCAGCATCTGTAAACAAAATGAAGTGTGTCCCTTGTTTCAGGGAGCTGCAAATCTCAGTGCAGTGAGTGATGTACTGGCCTTCCATGTCTGAAAAAAGAAGCTAAGAAACAGAGGGGAATGTTCTCTGGTTACAAATAATTGAGATCAGTGCTGTGTTTATACACAGATGTGGATTTTGCTGGCACCTGTAGTTTTGAACAAGCATGAATGTTGGGAAATCCTCGACAAATTTTCTAATGTTTAGCTGAGTAACTGCAGTAATAGATACCATTCATCCTAATACATAATACATTGCTTTCAAAATTAATTGATTTTATATTTGAATTCAGAATTGATGTAGTAATAGTAGAGAGAAATATTTAGATAACACCTTTCTCTAGGATTGTTTGTTTTTCTCTTCTGTTGTCTGTCCTATTTGTACAAAAGAAGGAATTAGAGGTTTCAGTGTTTTTTCAGGCTTCCCTCAGGATGATGGCTCTCAGTTCTGTCCCAGTATTATGGTTATGAGATGCAGTCTGTGAGGTTTAGACTGTTTTTCTCCTGTCCTGTAGTCCAAACTACTGAGTCTTGTGCTGTGAGTTGAACTAGAGTAGGTACAGGCCAGTGCTTGCAAACAGATGTGTCTTCATGCTGGCTCTGATTCTTAATGTTTTTTCCCTTCCCAATGCCTGCTGTAGTTGTTCTTTAAACAAAGACATGTGCTAACTTCCAGGATGTGTCAGTCTGTAGGGGAGTAACTGCATGCATACTTACGCGTAGACAGATGAATCTTTTATTTCCACATAATCACACATAATGCAAAAAAAAATTGTACTATCCAGCAGATAGGCACCATAAATAGCATTCTCCCCCAAGCATGAACTGATAAAATGCAAGTAGTAGAATCTTCTTTTTGTGTGTGTGTCATATCAAAGCCAGTTATTTACACTCCACTGGGCTTATAGCAGGAATAGACTCCAAGTTTACTCTTGCACGTGAAGCACTTCCCAAATTATTCATAGAAAGTAAGAACTCTTTAACTCACTTAAATAATATTTTTTACACGTCAGGACCTGAGAGTTGTGCAGAACATATTAAGGACTCCTTGATAGGAGTCCCAAAAATCTAGCTGCTATTGAAATATGTTTCAACTTAATTTTGTTTATTCTTCTTAGAGTCAGTGTTTGCAAGGAGTTTGCAATTTTTTAGTGGTTATATACATCAAAAATCTGTAGTTGCCAAACTTGAACTAGTGTTGGAGCTGAATTTTGCCTGCTTTTCTAGTAGCAATTGGTTTGTATATGGAAACTTCTGTGAAAATAGTGTGGGAATGTTGCCAGAAACTTTTGGATGAAGTTATGTAGATAATTTTGATTATACAAATCCTTACTTTGAAATAATTTGATTTGATTTTATATAGTTTGGTTTGTGGCTTGTTGGATTTAGTTGTTTCATTTTATATTATTATTGAAGTAAGCCCTTACTGGTACTCTTCAATTCAGAAAACTTCAAAATAATGTTTAAGAAATGAATGCATGGACTTGCTGTACATATATTCACATCTGAGTAGTACATTGGGATTCCTGGAGTTCAGTATTTTTGTTTGTATATAAATTCTGGGGACCTTAAGTGACTCTTGATTCAAAAATATGTAATTACCTGACAAGTCTTTGGTAGTATATGAAAAAAATCTGTGAGTAACTGATACCTTTCATGACCAGTAGATTAAATGTTCAAAGGTTTGATCAGCACAAATAAATTTGGGTACATTTATGAAAAGGTAGATGGAGGCTAGTACCTATTTTACTCTAAACTTATTTTGTGCTGTCTTAATCCTGGCCAGAGTGCTTGTAAAAGCATCATACTGAAAATGAGGGGGAAAGATGTTCTGAGGTTCTGGGCTTCTCTAAGATTGCTGACTAGGAGATATGCTTGGTCACCCAAAAGAAGTGATAGATAGGTATAAAATGCTTAAGTTTGTGCAGTGATGGAAAACCACTTTTCCTGCTGCTTGGGTTCCCAGTACCTGACTCACACAAGAATCAGCTGTCTTCTGACCGCTGAAGGCAGCTCCTAGGCAAATTCAAAACAAATACTGTCAACAGTATGCAGGTGGCCACTGCCTTTGATTTGAGTGTTACCCCGTGATTTTACCATTTTTTAACCCTATGTATGATAAGTCAGAGGTCTGGCAAAAGAAAATGCCTAAAGTTAAAGTAAAGCAAGGCAATGGTTTCAAGCAGGCAGCAGGAAGCATTTCCCTCTGTCCTTCAATTTTCTTTGGTGCATTGTTTCCCTTTGATACTTCTTTTTGGTTCCTTAGTACAGGCAGTGCTTACCTTCAGTGGAGAAATTGCCAATAGTGGAATCTGACAGCAACATATTTTGGTCTCTCTCCTTGGTTAGGAATTTGAGCCCCATCTGGATTACTGTTAACTCTCTCTTCTCTCAACATCTGGAGCAGAGTTCTGTAATTAATCTCACAATGAATGTATATCAGTATTTTGGTGCTATGGAATAAAAATACTGAAGCATTTTCCTTGAGATCAGTTACTTGCTCAGCATCTGCTTGTTTCCACCTCCACCATTCTCCCATAAAATTCATATAAAATATTAGGTCTCAGCCATTTTCTTGAAGGTGCTTGGCGGCTTCAGTTTAATGTTTGAGTTTTAGGCAGTAAAGATTGTAGTTGACAGATTTTGTTTCCTGACCATAAATCTTAGCCAACAGCATTTTTAGCATGTCCAGTGAATTCTTGCAGCTGTGGAAGACTATTGCAGACCTCTACAATTTGTAGGCCAAAGTGCATTCTGAAGTTTGCTTTCCTCACTATGAAGACGAATTGCGAAATGTGGGCTACTGTTCTGACATCACTGCAGCTGAGCAAGTGAAGTGAAATCTCTGTAATTTTTGAGTCAGAGAAACAAAGATAATTTTAAAATTAGGTGTTATTTTGGTTTCAGGCCACTTCAGTCCAGTACTATTAATGAAGTGGCTGCTTTCTATGTGTTCTGGGCAATCATAATTTTTTGTGCTGAAGCTTGGTGCATTCTTTGTAAGCTTCTCAAATTTCTCTTTGACATTGTGTTACAGATGCAGATATTAGTGAAGTGACTGAATCCTGTGCCACTGGGTGCCAAATTTATGTTCATGGTTGGGGTACAGGTTGAGTTGGGGTACATTGTTTCAGCTGTCTGATCTTAGGGAATCAGATGAATTTTCCAGCTCTTTCAAATGAAGGCAAAAGTTACTCACTGTTGCAGAGCATGCGCTGTCTTGAGACACTGCGTCTGTTGTGCTGGAATTTACTGAAGGAGTTTCAAAAACTCAGAAACGGTAAAATTTAGTGGGTAACAAACCTTCCTGATGAAGTATTGAACTAGATGTTAAGGTAATTTAAGGACTATAAACTCTAGAACCCCTCTGAAGTCTTGCCTCCTCTGTGGTTTCGTACTTTTGGCAAGGAAATTTCTCAAATTTTGTCATAGTGAGGATAGGTGATTTTTATGAATGATCATGGCAAATTGTTTTGCAAACACAGAGCTCCTGTGCTTTAAGTTTTTTTAAGTATGCTGGCCCTTCAGAAATTTTGTGTGATTCCCATTTTATGCATTTTTTATGAGGCTATTGCTGGCGGCTATTTAAATTGTATTTGATATATCAAAAATATTTTATATTTTTGATTCCAGCAATTTAGTTTAGTGAAATATTATTTTCAGCTAAATTCAGCATCATCAGTTGTGAGACTGAACTTGAATGATGTATTTAAATACATAAATTAAGCATTAAATACATAAAGTGTATTCTTTAATAAAAAATGTCTTTATCTGAGGTCTCTTTCTAGCAGAGCAAGGAAATGGCAGTGCTCTCTGATTTTCAGGACCTCAGTGAGCTTTCCATTTTTCAAAAATGAAGTTTTAGTACAAGACACTTCTTACTGGAACTTCTTAAAAAACGTCCATCACTTTTTGAAAATGTTCTTTAAAAAAAAAGTCTTGTATTAACACTTTGTATCTGATACACTGCCTTCTTCCTACAGTATAGGCAGTAAGAAACAAATTTCACAAAATCAGTAGCCATAAAAACTGTGCTTACACAGGAGGAATGTTGAGGGACAGGTACAGCAGTTAAGGTCACTTCTAGCTATCTACAAGGAAGGAATTTGATGGAACTGATAGGCAAAATAGTTACAGAACTCTTGTGATGGAAACGAGGAGTTACTGACGTTCTCAAAATACTAGAGAAAAATTCCAAGTCTTTATTAGCCTGACCTTGAAATAACTTCAGAAAATCAGAACAAAGCCCCCACTGCTCTATGTGACATAATATCCTCTAAAACAATATTGCTAGTCCAGAAAGGTATATTAGAGCTCTCTGAAAGCAGGAATTCGATTTTTTTTCTTCAATTAAGTAAGAAAAAGTCATGGTTTTATAAACAGAGTACATATTCTGGATTTGGGATAATTTTCAATCAGCTCAAGTTTACTATATTGCTTGAAAATACTATTAAAATGTTTCACAAAGTTAGAAACAAGTGAAAACAAATAGAACTAGGTATGATACAGAGGCACAAATGGGAAAACCTTTTTTTGTAGTTAGTTAGTTTGTTTGTTTTTTGGGGCTTTTTTTATTGCTCTCCTGTCCTTGCCTTTTCATTTTTTACTTTTTCACTGGACATACAAATGGACATTACTCCTGTGCTCAAAATGGAAAAGTCTGCATATAGTATCATAAAATGATAGTAAATGTTTTTAGTAATGTTTTTAATAATGTTTTCAGTAAAAACATTAAAACTAAAATTTTAAATACTGTCCTGTAAAGTCTCGGAAAATGCTTTCTATAAATAATATGATTTCATTTGATTTGAAATATTTCCACACTTTTAATATTGGCAGTTATGATGGTGATATGAATTCCTTAAAGACTTTTCATAATATTCTTTGCTATCTATGTTAGAATCACATACATAGATGTATCATATAGGTTTTGCAGGCTTATTTCTCAGAAATTGAATATCCTTCACATAATCATTATGTCTTTAGCATCATCCTTTTGCTGAGCATTATGGATTTTACTTTTCTGTCCTTATATCAGCAATATCAGTGCCTTTTATTTTTCCTTTGGTCTCCAACTCCATTGTAATGACAGCTTTTAAATGGAAAATTTCTTTAAAATACTATTCATTTCACATATATCAGAAGTCAGTCTGTTACTTAAAGGTACTTGATATCAGGCACAGAAAAGTTATTTAGGTTTGCTAAATGAATTCTACAAATACAGTACTTTCCATGCAAATCATTTTCTTCCTCCTTATTGAAAAATTAAGACTTACGGCCAGGAAAGCCATTCTAGATAAGTTTTCGGTCCAATTTGTTTGCATCAGTTTTTCCCTGTGCTTTAAAAATTTTCAGAAACTTTGTTTTTGATGGGGCTAGTTAAAAATAAAATGAAACCATCGGACACACAAAAAGTAAGAAAATTCTTGCATGTTGCATTCATTCCATTTTGTAATGCCTTAATTTTGAGCTTGATACCTGCCTAAAGACAAAGCTGTGGGGAGCTTTTGTGTTTCTGATACAGGTAATAATGCTCAACAGGTAACAAAATTATCTGGTAAAACAGTGCTTCATTGCAGAAAGATAATTTGTCTGATCAGAAATTCTTTGCAGCAGTGCATCTTGCTTGGTAGGCATGGTAGCTGGCACATCAGCAGCAGCTGGCAGAGATTCTCCGTGGCAGCCAGTGCCTTCTGAGGAGCTGGTTTGATGTGCTGGTTTGTAAGGGGTTTAGTTTTGTTGCTGCTGTTGTGTAGTATAAGTTTTGATTGTGAAAGATTAAAGGTTTTTACAGTTTTACCATTCTGATTTTTGCCCAGCCTTTTGCATTGGGAATGGAAACTCTCAGTTTCTGCATTCTGTATAATTGTCATTAATGTGACAGTGTTGTACTATGTATGACTCCAGTAGACAAGGCAAAATTCTTCAGTGAAGTTTTGTCACTAGATATGGGTCATGCTAGGTTCTCTCATGATTTGCCCCCTCATTTTCAATTCTAAGGCACAATGGAATCTGGCTCCTAAACAAACCAGAAAATTCATGTCATAACTAAAGAGTATTTTCTTGTTGACCCATGGTACCATTGTTCTGATACTGTGTATGATGGCATTATGTGCAATTGCTGACCATTCAACCAGTTGCATGAAAGAAATTCTAATTTAGTTCTTCTCTTACTGTTACAGATAAAAGTTTTTTTTTTCTTTTAAAAGAAATAAACTGTGCAATCAGTTCAAGTTCAACATACAAATAGTTCACGTAATTTTCTGCTTTGGGAGATACTCAGCTCACCTCAGTTTACAACATTGCCGAAAGAAAAACACTTTTCTTGGAAGAAACGTTTTTTTTGTCTCATGTATTGATTATGTTGAAGCATGTATTGGGTTTGTGTGGCCAACCTTTCATAGTGGGGATGGGCTGTAGGGGTGGCTTTGTGAGAAGCTGCCAGAAGCTTCCTCCATGTCTGGCAGAGCCAGTCCCTGGTGGCTCCAAAGATGGATGTGCTGCTGGCCAAGGCTGGGCCAAATAAAAATGGTGGTAATGCCTCTGTGGTAACAGATTTAGGAAAAAGTTATTTGTATTGATGGAAGCCAGAGAAAGAGAGGGGTGAGAATATATGGGAGGAACAGCTCTGCAGACACCCAGGTTAGTGAGAAGGTGGCAGAGGAGGTGCTCCAGGCATTGGAGCTGGGATTCCCCTGCAGCTTATGGTGCAGCCCATGGTGAAGCAGCTGTGACCTGCAGCCCATGGAGGACCACAGAGGTGCAGGGATTCTCCTGCAGCCTGTGTTAAAGACCATGTGAAGCAGCTGTGCCCCTGCAGCCTGCAGAGGACCATGGAGATGCTGAGCTCCACCTGCAGCCTGTGGAGGGGACCCACACTGCAGCAGGGGGATGCCTGAGAGGAGGCTGTGAGCTGTGGGAGGCCTGTCCGAGCAGGGTCTGCAGACCCATGGAGAGAGGAGCTCATGCCAGATCAGGTTTGCTGGTAGGGCTTGTGAACCCTTGGGGACCCACACTGGAACAACCTGTCTTTGAAGGACTGCAGCCCGTGGAAGAGTGATGTTTTGGAGCAATTTGTGGAGAACTGTTGCCTAGAGATGGACTCCTGTTGGGAGAGTTCTTGGAGAACTGTCTCCTGTGGGAGAGACCCCAGGTTGGAGCAGGGGAACTCCTGCTCCCCTGCGTAGCAACATGTGACAAACTTGACCATAATCCCCATTCCCTGTTTCTCTGCTGCTGGGGGAGGAGGTAGAGGTGGGAAGGAGAGAGGGATAGGAAGGAATGTGTTTTTAATGTTTTACTTCTCATTATCTTGCTCTGATTTTGTTAGTAATAAATGCAGTATTTCTAATTTGAGCCTGTTTTGCTTGTGACAGTATTTGGTGAGTGATCTCTCTCTGTCCATATCTCAACTCATGAACCCTCTGTTATTTTTTCTTTCCAGCTGTGGAGGGGAGTGATAGAGAGGCTTTGGTGGGTGTCTGGCACCCAGCCAGGAACAACCTACTACAAAACACAAGCAGGAAAAAGCTCTTTATATATGCCCTGCTTCTGGTTGGCAGTCAGGAGAGTGTAGGATGTACCATGGGATGCACCTGCACCATAGTGTAGAAACAGATATAGATAGAGTCTTTACAACATCAGTATTGTTGGCAGCATAGCTCTCTATGTGTGTTTAATGTGAAACCCTAACACATGACTGGGTTGTAAGAACTGATCTTAAATCACTTCAAAGTGAATCCTTAGAGTAAATTCACAGTAGAAATGCAAATGCTGCTGTTTTGTCTAGCACCACCTTCTCTTTGGAAGAGGAAATGAATTAGCACACAGCATTGAGCTGGTTATGAAGAATCCTCTCTCTCACATCTGGAGGCTATTATCAAAGTATTTGTGAAACTTCATATGGAAATGAAACTCCTTGGCCATGGGGAATAAGGTTTGAAGAATTTTTTGGTTTTGCCCCAGCCATGTATACTTGCCATTATAGCTAGGGGAGGTGGACTCCTTAAGGAAATGCTTCTAAATGATGATGTCTTGACTTATCATTAGGACATTTAAAAAATAGGCTCTTTTTAGTCCCTCTGCAAAACCCTTTTGTTATGTACCAATGTATGTGGAAGCAAAGTTTTGAGAATTTAGGTGACTTTGGGAATCTTCTTAGGGTATTTAAACAATTATTAGTCTTTGGCAGGAAAATTGTAAAGAATACCATTACAAATCTTTCCAGTAATAAAGACTAGGTACTGCTGAGGACTGAATCACTTTAAAAAAATGAAATTAAAACTGGTGCTGTGACACCACACTAAAGTCATAGATGTGTAAGAGATGGGCAGTAGTGTGAGTATGAAAACATAATGTGCTGATAAATATGAGCACTCTTTTCACTATTTGAGAATAATATACATGCATGGTTAAAATATGCGATTTGATTGTGACTGTAGTTTGTGTCATAGAAAAATTGTGTGTATCAATTTAAAACTGGGATAACAAAATACCTTAGGGATTGCAATATGATGCAGACAAACTAATATTTCTTAATGTTTCTTGCATTGAAATAACTTTAAAAGGTCTTGGATTGAGTAGCCGAACATTGTCATGCATCCAAAGCTGCTTGTAAATAAAAAATACCAAGAAATAATTTTTGTTGGTGACAAACCATACCATGACCTAATGTCAGGTAGTACTTTGCACACTTCAAAACCTTTTAGCTGTTTGGGAAATGTGAAGAGGTGAGTTGGTTCTGTTCATCACAGCCAAGGAGAGTGTGTATTAAGTTAGATAATTTGAGTGGAATTGATCCAGTGGGAGTTTTTAGGTTTAATGTTGATGAAAGCATGGTAAGGAATAATGAGAGAAAATAAAACTATGATTTCATGAAGTTGTAAAGGACTAAATAAGGGAATTCTGATGCATCAGTTGAGGCTGCTCAATGAAATCTTTGACTGAACAGCTTCTGTTGAAAAACCTTATGGATTTTAGTGCTGGGTAAGGAGCCAGACAGTGAATTCTTATGCTTCCCTTCTGTGAATCAGATGCCTATGCTCGTTTACATACTGTGGGAATGTACTCTGTGCAGTACTGGAGCTGTAGTGAACCTTTGCCTCCAAAGGTGTGAGATGAGGATATGAGGAGAATAATAAGAACCTGGAAGGCAAAAAAAGTGATGGCCTGAAAAAGTAAATTGGAAACCTCGGCTGTCTCAGGTCATGATATAACCCTAGGAAACAGATTATTAAATTAAAATTAAAAGGTTCATTGATACATTGGATCCAAGTTCTGAAAATTACTGTAGCAACACATTTCTGTGACCTTCAATTTCAAATGATCGGTGATCACATCTTATGTCAGTTTTTACTAGATAGAAGTAAAGGTAAATTTTTGGGGGATCTAGTAGAATTTGGCTATCTATAGCTGCCCATTTCAAGCTTCCTGAGCTTGCCAGTAGTAAGGTTAAGAATTTGTGCCTCTATTGGGTTGTCTGTTAAGAGTTTATGAGCTGGAAAGGCTTAAGTTCTTCCCTTCCTGGTCTTGGCCATTGAAGTCCAACTACCTTCTTTCTACTGGTTCTGGAATGTGAAGATGTGTCTAGAATCTAACTCTGCCTGTCAGAAAACTATCTGGGCCTTTGCCCAAGAGGCTTTTTGGACACATCAGTAAATTAAATTCAGTCATGGAGTTGTTCAGCAAGTGTGCTGGCACTGCATGGCCAGAAGCAGGGCAGGGTGAGTAATAGGAAAGGGAGCAGGAGATGGTGGCTGCAAGTGGTTAAACGGGATCTCTGTGTCACATGGAGCCAAAACCAGACAGAAATTCAGAACTGTTTGCCAAGACTTAGCAGTACAAAGTTCAAACCTGTCTCCAGATAGCTATGGTTTTGGTTGCATGTGATCACTCAAATAGTCATAATTTCAAAAGAAATGACAGATTATAAAGATTCCATATTGTTGCAGTAGTGTGAATGCAAATGAGCTTGCAGGTTGTTTTACACAAAGCATAGTGGTACCTGGTTAAACACACACAAAAAAAAACTTGACTTGGGACTTGGGTTTAAAGTGCGTTTACTTGGAGGAAAAAAGCACATTGCTGTTGCATGTAGCTACCTATAACAGTGGTGAAAGAACTGAGGGTCTACAAAAAATGGTTTTGAATCTTCCAAATCCTACTTTAGTAAAAATTTAAAATCAGTGATATTTTCTAAAATACTCAGTTCTGAGCAAAATGTATTTTGCCAAGGTTGTGGAGATAAGAAAAGGCATGTAGTATTTTGCACATCATAAATCTGTTTTTTCCAGATTTTTCCCATGGGCTTGTTCATGGCCAAAGAGTAGAGGATTTATTACGTGCAATGGTAACAGCATTAGGATTATCTTCTGGGAAGGAAGGAAGGACAGAGTTTTATTTGCTTTTGCACCACTGCATTCTTGGGAAGCCTACTTTCTTGGAACTTTGCCTTGCAGCAGTCCATATGAATTGCTGTAACCAAGATGTCAGTCTGATTGATTATCAATACATGACTGATTTTTGCAGAGCGAAATATTGAAGCACAATTTAAAAAGCATCTTCTAATTTGTGCCATGAAAAGTGTTTTGAATTAAGGCATCTGATTTTTCTCATTTTATTTGACTTGTTTTCCCCCTTCTGTTCCACTCATGTTAGTACGAGGAATTTTACAGCTTTACAACAGAACTGGAATTCTGCTGTGTGTTGATTACAGAGATATGTGGGTAATTGTACAGTCCCTCTCCCAGTTTGGTTACAGTTCTTGTCCTGTTTATGTGATACTGGAATTCATTTTGTAGTTACTTAAAAATGTGTATCAAGGAAGTTACTTCGAGTAATCCATGAACTGTCTGCTCTGTACTGTTTTTATTACAGGCAGTAATCAATCTTTCTGCTTTTTCATATGTCAGATCAATTTAATAGCTAGGATTTTGGAAAATAGTCTGACTGGCTTGATGTAAGTAAAATAATACAGAAGATGCTGTTTCACCAATGAGAAAATAGTGGTAAATTAGCAATTTGTGACTTCATTGCTTGTGATTGGTCAGTTGGCCAGAACTCCAAAGAAAAGCCTGGTGCAGGTCAGTCCCCAGGGGAAGAAGAGCCAGTTAAACTGTTTGCCCAGTCAGGGGGTGTCACTGTGACTACCAGCTATTCCTGCATCAACTTTGCATCTCATAGGATACATTTGTCATCACATCTGGACACTCTTCATTGGCTTCAGGTTGTGAGCAGGATATATAAAGAAGAAAGCATATAGTCTTTGCCCCTCAGAGTGTATATGCTTTATGTCATCTTTTCATTTTCTGTTTTCCCTTCCACAGGTTATCCAAAGCCAGTTAAATGTCTTGTCAGAGGGTATAGATTAAAGAATTTGTAGTGAAAATGGGACATTGCCCTTCTCTGGACTTGCTCCAGCACTTTAAAATCTTCCCTGAACTGAGGGGCCCAGAATTGGAAACAGGATTCAGGGTGTGGCTTCCCCAGTGCCAAATATAGCAGGACAGTCACTGCCCTGGTCCTGCTGACACAGGCCAGGGTGCCATTGGCTCCTTGGCCACCTGGGCACTCACTGGCTCATGGTCAGCTACCTGTGGACCAGCACTCCCAGCTCCTTTTCCTCTGGGCAGCTTTCCAGCCACTCTTCCCCAGCCTGGAGCACTGCCTGGGCTTGCTGTGACCCTGGCAGGGGCCTTGTTGAACTTCATAGTGCTGGCCTTGGCCCACCAGTTTGTCTTGTCCAGGTCCTTCTGCAGAGCCTCTGTGTCTTCCAGAAGATCAACACTCCCAACCCACTCAGTGTCATCTGTGAATTTCCTGAGAGTGCACTCAATCCCTTAGTCCAGATCATTGATAAAGATATTAAACAGTACTGGCTCCAAAGAAAGATTTTCAGCTGTTGTTTTTAATTAGCACAGTCTGGTAAATGTCTCCTTACAAGAAAAGGCATTTGAGACTCCTTTGGCAAATACATTCTGTACCTGTGTCATTTTTAATTTTTTTTTAATTAGTGAGGATAATCAGGACTAAGTAATGTGCTTCCAATCAGCATTTAGTATTTTTAGCATTTCATGAGTTGTAATGCTAGTTATTTTCCTTTCCTTCTTTTGTCATCCTGCAATTGCATTTGCATTGTTTTTGTGTACATGGCCTGCAGTTGGCTCATAAATTCTTATAACTACTTACTTAATATCCATCTTTCTTTTCTATGTTTACAGCAGACAGGCAGCTGAATATGATCTTGAATTTAAGCACTAAGCATATGACAATTTACCAATGGTGATTTTTTGGTATTTCTCCTCTTCTCATATAGTATCCTGTCCTATTGCCATTCTGTAACTGTGCCATCACCATCAATTCCTACTTGTCATACCACAGTTATAGTATGGTAATAGGGTCAGTTATAATACCATTCTCCACCAATCAATGCATTTGGTTCCAAAAGATTCTTTCAGTTTATCACTTTAGGAAGGGGCTAAGGAGACAATGGTAGCAAAATGTTCTTCTCTTTTAAGCTTCTCAATTTCTGTGTGGCTCCATGTGATGCTGTTCTTGACACTCAGACTAAGTCTTGTGTAAGGTGTTGATTATCTTTATTAAAGGCATGACCTGTTTGGAGATGAGGGTTATCAAAGTAATGTCTTTTTATGTGTTATCCTGTTTTTCTCAACTTCTGGGTTTATTTACCTGTTCCAGGTTTGATTTGTATTATAAAATTCTGTTGATGTCAGCCCGTTGAATGTATTGGCAAGAAGTCCTTTCTAGATGACTGCATCAATATTTGGTGCTTTATGCTTAGTTGGTATCTCCCTTATTCCAGTGTAAGCTTAGGTGATGGTGGCGTGTGTGTATATAGTTTTTGTTTGGGATTATTTTGCTTATTTGTTGTTTAAAGAAAAGCCAACAAAACATGTGGTACTACATTTGTGATTTCATTTGTCAGGAATTTAAAGATTTTGAAATAACAATCATCTGGTCCTCCTGATTTGAGTGTTTTTCTTTTATTTTTCTTCACACTTTAGTGTCTCTTTTTTTCTTATTTGTTTGATGCATCTGGCTGACAGATAGAGCTGCATCTGGGGCTGATGAAGGCTTCTCATCCTAAATCTGCACTGCATAGAAGTATTCTTTTTCAGAGACACATGTCTGTGAAACATTTTGCTATGTTTTACTGTGAGATCTGAGATAAAATATAATTTACTGTTCGTGGTTAATGGCAAGAATCACCTATAGTACTGGTTAAATTGTGTGAGGAAAGATGTAAAAACACTCTGATGACAGTTGCATTATTTGAGTCTGCTGTGATTTCAGCCTTTTCTTGGCATCTCTCCTTGAATTGTTCTAGCTCTTGAAGTGTCATCTGGATTCACATCCACTTGGATAAGTTTTACTTTCAAATATCTTTTGTATTTAATCCTAGTACTAAACTTAATTTACAGTACCATCCCAGTTACAACAAATGGTATCGAATTCTCTAAATGGTTGAATTTCTTCCTTCAGTGATTGCAAAGGGATTTTTTAAATACTGAGTATTTTTCCTTGGTCTTTTTACAAGCCAAGGGTTGTTAAATGTTAGTGCTTTGGAGCCCTGTGAATAAGCTGGTGTAAGAACAGTAAAACAAATGCAACATGTACATGCCTTCCCCCTGCTGTGACTGGCTTGGAGGTTTATGCTTGTCCTGCCAACTGCAGCAAGGCTTTTCTGGATCTGCCTGCTTCTCTGCAGCTGCTGGTTTGAGTCTTTTCAGTATTTCTACTGATTTGATTACCCTGTCCTCTCTTGGTGTTTATATACCTCTCTCCCCTGTATTGCTGGAATCATCAGTATCTTTCAGCAGTAGAAGGGCTTCCTGATCCAACAAATCATTTTCCTGAATCCTACAGATGGAACAGCAAAAGTTAATATTCCTGTCTGAGGCATAGCTCTTGCACAAGAGCCACAGCTGAGTCACATCAGGGCAAGCTACCATGCTGCTTTGGTCTTTGGAAGCTGCATGTGAGATGTGGGCAGTGTGTGAACAGCCCTTGGGCAGCCCTGTGTGTGTTTCAGTGCAGTTGAAAGGCTGCCAGTCCCACGAGAAGCTGCAGGTATTGTTCATCTGGCGTCGTTTCAGGCCTCAAGTCACACAGAACTGCTTTCATGGCTGCTGCAGGGTTCCAGGGCAAAACTGAGCCAGCATCTGTAGATGTCATCAGACATGTGTGCTTGAACTCACGGTCTGTGTATTTCTCTCCAGTGGGTGAAAGGATAACCTAGACTGGCTTGCACACTGCATGGTTGATAGAATCAGATGAACACCTTCCTGAAAGCTTTAACTTTCCAGTATGTTCCTAACATGCTGAGAGTGACTTTGGCAGTCTTCATTTAGCTGTTCTTGCAAGATTGAATGAAGGCATTTGCATTGTTTCAGTGTTACAATCGTGTCATTTCACTTACTGGTTTGCAGAGCCTGGAGAGTAAAATTTTGCTCTGATGATTAGAATTTCAGGGTACTGTGGTCAAAGTGGCAATAATGTCAATTTCCAGAATAGTTCTAATACTTTATTTTTTCAAGCTAACTAAAGTATTAGTATGTGACAAATTAATGGAGATGCATTCAATCAAAAGTGATGCCGAATTAATTTAATCATAAATGTGCATAGCTGTATTCTGTTTACATTTGCTAGAATTAGTGTTTAAATTGACTGCTTAATTGTTTGGAAAGGAATGGATGATGCTACATTATTATTATTATTAAAGAATATTTTTCTGTCTCTTGCTTTTTGCACAGAGTACAGTAACAGATTTTTTTGTTCTGAAAGCTGCTAAGTCTGTACACTTTTTATATAAATGAGTATTAGTGTTCAAAATAGTTTCAACTGTATAGCCAGACATCAGACAGTACTACTGTAGTCTGAAAAAGTAGTGAATTCCTGTTACAATTTCATCACATTTTTTGTCTTAGCGTGTTAATGAGTGGTTTCCAATTCGGACATTCAAAACATTAAATTATTTGGACTTTAGCCTTTTGTATTTGTAGAGTTTATTTTAGGTTTTCAGTTTCATTAGCAGATTATTTTAGCAGATCAATTTCTGGCTATATCCAGGACTCCAGTGGAGGCTACCCCAGTGCAGAGCAGGACAGTCCCCTCCCTTGACCAGCTGGTGATGCTGTGCGTGATGCACCCCAGGACACAGCAACAAAAGGCCCTGTAGCAGGCAGACCTGAGTTGTCAGTACAAGAATGGTTTTGTGCTTTCAGCTAGGGCTTTAAAACATAGCTTAAGAATATTTGTAAGGAAACAGACCAATAAGGTAGAATTTGTGCTTTTCTGGGCTGTAGATTTAAGGTTCTCTTTTTTTTCTGTTTATTGTTGTGTAGGGTTTTTCTCTTCTCCTATCTCCTCTTTTTAGTCTTTGTGGCAACTTGTGGCAAATTATACTTGTGCATTTCTGGAAAGGGAGGAGGATTTTTAAGTAATGTACTGTAGGAGAGATTGCTGTCAAACATTTATTTTAATTTATAAGATCTGAATTTAAAACTGTATTTCAGAACTCAGGAAGGAAAATGTGGAACACAGCACTTTTATGTTGGAAGCATGGATGTGCTTAATAATGGAGAAGCAACCCTAGAATCATTTGAATGACACCATAACAAAAAAATTCTGGTTAGAGTAAGGGATGTATTAGCTGTGTGAGCTCAGTCTTCTTTTGTGTTTTACTATTATTATTTTAGAGGTGAATTTGACCCATCAAGATTTCTCATTCTTTGTTCTCTCTGGTATCTCTTCATTTTGTGCACTGTGTATACTGTGTCTGTAGTGGGCATACCAAATCCTGTTGGTATACAGTGTGGCTGTCCTTCAGTTTTAACTCTTAATGGTGCTCAAGTGACTTGGAGGAATGGAACACAAAGACTGATTTCACTAAGGTCGTTCTTAGAGTCTCCAGCATGTCTGCCTGTTCTGTGCTGACATCCTTGAAGTCATCTTCATGTTTTAACAAACACTATTCTAAAATTAAAATCTGCAACTTTTTCTTACTTCAAACTAAATGCTTACTTTCAGTTTTGCCAAATCATTACGTTGAGAAGTTTCAGTTAACCGGAGGTGTATAATAATTAAAAATATACTAATTTGGTGGCATTTCATAGGAATTAGTAGTTCTTAGCTGTGCTAGAAGAAACAAGGAAACCATGTGGTTAATTTATTACATTATGTTAATAAGGCTAAAGATGCAGCTCTAAATATGCAGAAAGAGAGATCTGCAGTTTTAAGACTTATTTTACATGAGGGATTAAATTATCCAGTATCTAGTTTGTTTAAACTAGATAGAAAGATTGTTCATATGTAAAGTATTTTGTGAGGTCTGTGCCTCAGTAGAGGCAGAGTGTTAAGAGTGGCCTCTTAGGCTGCTCTGGTCCTGGCACAGCTCTAAGGCAGCTGCAGTGTACTGTAGCCATGTGTTAGGCCAGATGGTTTACAGCCCCTCACACCATTCATACTGAGGTGAGTCCTCACTTGGAATTGCAATGGAACTGCTTGGGGAGGGGATGCTGCCATCTCCAACCTCATCTGTGCACAGCAGTTTCTGTGCTGTACCTCAGGCCAAGATTGACAAAATAAGCAGAACTGCAACATGGTTAATCTAAACATGTTTTAATCTAAATTATTGAGTTCAATAAACCTCTAAGTATCAGGTTAACACTTCCCCTTTTTCTGATATTTGTCCTAACAAAAAAATTCAAGTACTAATTGTGATTATTCAGCAGAAGATGTATTGATAGCACTGCATCCTTTTAAAAAGTTTTATTTAGTATAAGAAATAAAAGCAGAAAGAACTCAGTTTTTTTTTCTGGTGTTTTTCAGATGGTGGTGAAAACCTTCATGGATATGGACCAGGACTCAGAAGATGAGAAGCAGCAGTATCTCCCATTAGCCTTGCACCTTGCCTCTGAATTCTTCCTCAGGAATCCCAATAAAGATGTGCGCCTCCTTGTAGCATGTTGCTTGGCTGATATCTTTCGTATCTATGCTCCTGAAGCTCCATATACTTCCCATGACAAACTTAAGGTAAAAGTACCTCACAAGATCAAGGCTTTTCTCCTACCTTATTCTTACTGAAGAAAATATCCACTGCCCCCTTAAAATAAGCCAAACCAAACCCAAACAAACCAAACAGTCTCCCCCTGCCAACAAAAACCCCAAAAATTAACAGAAAAATGTTTTTATTCCCATGTATACTGATTTTTAGTTTTATTAAAGAGAAGTTGCTTTAATCCTGTAAGTCAGTGTAATACTTAAGGGCCGGAGATGTGTAAAGGAATGCTAGATGGCCATTATCTGTGTTGGTGATGGCTTTCTGTCAATGCCTAAAAAAGACAATTTGATGTTCTCACATTATGAATTTGCAAATGTGGATAGATGTCACTACTAAAGGATTGTATTTTCATCTTCTGCTGAATCAAGCTTGTAAACTTTGTTTTTTGACAGGACATATTCTTGTTTATTACAAGACAATTAAAAGGCTTGGAGGACACGAAGAGCCCTCAATTTAACAGATACTTTTACTTGTTAGAGGTAACACAATACTTATAACTTTCAGTAGATGGTATTAGATCTGTAAACCTAAGAAGTGTAATCAGTTGTTCTCCTCATGTGCCAGTATGCCTGGCAAATTTCTTCTATTCTGTAAATCACACCAGTCTCATTAAAGTTCAGTGAATTGCATATTTTAGTACTTACAGTGCTGTTTGTGTTTAATAAGTTTGTTAATCTGTAGTGGAGGACCAATTGTCTAAACAATTGGTATGTATTGAAATTTAGCATTTATCTTACAATTCCATGCATTGGGGGTTTTTTATCAAGAGAGAAAAATCTCAAATGCTGATTAAAATGCCAATGTGCCTATATTGGTGATGGGAGGAGGAATGTAAGATTTTTGCTTTAAAAACATTGCAAAACCATACTTTTGACAAGAACAGAGGGGTGGGGTTCAATGTGCTTTTAGAAATAGTATCTCATTTGTAAACATGATACTTGATGTTTAAAATGTGATGTTTAAAATTGTATTGTTTCATAGCATGAAGAAAAAATAAGGTCTTATTATATTAACAAGTTCTGTCAATTGGCTTTCATACTTAAAAAATCAGATCATTCTGTATTTAGAGTTTTCTGGATATATCTTGCTCCCCCTGTGTTAGGAGCTCTTTATATGCAAAGCAAATATCCAGTCTCTTTCCCCAAAGTCCTTACATCTATTGTATATTACTTTTCCTTAAATAGAAAAAAACCCATAGCTAACATGATTATGTTTCTGTTACTTAATGTGAAGTTGTACTAGCCTAAATATCCTCATTTTTGTTTCAGAATTTAGCTTGGGTCAAATCTTACAACATCTGCTTTGAGTTGGAAGATTGCAATGACATTTTTATTCAGCTTTTTAGGACTCTTTTTTCAGTTATCAAGTAAGTTGAATAATTTCCATTATATTAATTGTCAAAATATCATCAGGTTTGGGAGTAGACTGAATCATGGCATAGTCTACAGATAAATATGTCTGAACAGAAGTCTTTATTTCCCTAAATGAGGAGCTACTGGGAAAGCAAATGAGTGTGAACTGCTGACATTATGGAGGGGTGTGTGTCTGAAAGTAGATGCTTTAAAATTTGCTGTCCATGTTACAGCAGTATATTTCTTTCCTATTAGTTTACCTATATTTTTGTATTGGTTGTTATTGTCCTTTTTTTTATTTTGATTGTCTTAAAGCAGAGCTAGATTGTTCTAGATTTTTTGAACCTTTCTATAAGAGAAGAAAGGCACATAAAACAGTTTTGAGATGTGGAGAGTGTAAGGGAGAGCAAACTGAACAACATTTGATGGTGTTTCTTGATCATACTGTTAGTATTTGTCCGAGTCTGCGAATTTAATATAGAAAATATTCTTTATGATCTTAGTAATAGCCACAACCAGAAGGTACAAATGCATATGCTGGATTTGATGAGTTCTATCATCATGGAAGGCGATGGAGTAACTCAGGAGCTGCTGGACTCAATTTTGATTAACCTCATTCCTGCACACAAGGTCTGCCAAGTAAAATGTTATCATAGAATTATTGTTATTATAACAGTATACTTACTGCCTTCTGCATGTTGTTTATCTCTTTATACACTTCAGCTATTGTGACTGTTTTATTTTCTCACAT
Organism: Ammospiza caudacuta; assembly: GCF_027887145.1. Lineage (NCBI taxonomy): Eukaryota > Metazoa > Chordata > Aves > Passeriformes > Passerellidae > Ammospiza > Ammospiza caudacuta. Next base: position 55,052,572 of record NC_080596.1, read on the forward strand.
TCATTTGGGGATTACCTGCTGCTGGTGATTAGCTGTGTCTAGATTATTTGTTACAGAGAGATTGTACCACCTTACTGAAACATAAATAAAGTGTTTTCAAGCAGATATAATAGGAAAACATTGTATCTTGAGGATTGTAGGTAGTTGGTTGTTTCACTTTTTTGATATGTTGAGTTTTTTTTAATAGAGAAGATATTAAATGTTTTTGAATTTAAAAGAAGGAGGGCGGGGGAAAGATATTCCCAAGATTTCTGTGGTGGCTGTCTGTTCTCCCCAGCTTGCCAGTCAGACTTCACTGCACCTTCCTAGTTGTGCTTCCCACCCCTTCCATTGTCTTTCTTCATTTAACTCACTTATAAGGAGCAAAGTGATACAGAACACTCCCCTTCCTAGAGGAATTGTATGTTCCTCGAAGAGGAGATCACTGGGACTACACTTGAGCTTTTAAAGTACCTTCCCTGTAATGCCTTAATAAAGTCAAAAAGTGAATAAACACAACTCCTTTAGCTGTAAAATACAGGAAAATGAGATGCAGGCTGATGGTGGTGATGCCTTACACTGACCAAGAAAATTCCCTTGCTAAAACACTTATCAAAAATAGTATGGAGTATTATTTTTTATAAGTATAGAGTAATATTCCAGGTATTAATAAGAGGAGATGAACTGCACTCAGATTACTGAGTATATGTTTCTGTTTGCTCATTTGTTGATTTAAAATAATTAGAAAAATTAAGGCATGTCCATCCATGACTAGACAATTAAATCAGTATTAGTATGGCCATTGTCATTTACCTGTGAAATCTCATCAAGCTTATAAAAGTATCTATTGCCTGAGATGAGTTTGCATTCCTTCTGTCATAATCATGAGACAGGAATGCCATTCTATCAAATCATTTTTATTGACAACAATGAGATAATGTCTTGCTGCAACTGCTAACACAGAGAGCCTCTTCTAACAAGAGTCCTTGTGAAAATACACTGTTCTTTGTAAGTTGCTTCTAATAAATTAGAGGCAAGTAGATAAAAAGAGTGGAAGTACAGGGTGGTGATCTGAGATAATGCTGTTAACAATGATGGGCATTGCTCTGAGGGTAAAGACCCAGTAAAACCTTGTACAGCTTAACATTGTGTTGTGACTAGTTGATTTAGTAGTCACAATAAAGTAAATAAAAGTGAATATGATCCTTTAACATTAATGTTGTTACAGTTTTGCCTAATGAAGAAAATTGTCAAGTGAAGCTCTGATAGAGAGGGAGACAAACTTGGTGTAAATATTGGGTTGTAATGCATATTTAATGTCACTTAGAGGATTGGTGCCATTCTTACTGGCTCTTGGTCGTGACTGAGCAAAAAATGTCCTGTAGGCAGTGCTCAGTATTGTAATTTGGTCAGTATGTCAGTCTGTGTTACTTTCTTTGTTCCCTGTAACAACAGCACTTAAATGACTGCTTTACCATGGTAGTTCAAAAAAAGAAAAAATAAAAACAACCAGAAAGTTCTTTTGTCTGAGCTGCCTATGGGAGTTTGACTATTGTAACTATGTTCTCCTTTCATGAACAGATCTGCAAGAAAATTCTGTGATTATATTGCTTGCCTTTAGATATGTAAATCCGAAGCACTGTAGCCTTAAGAGCACAGTTGATTTTCTTGTAGAATGCATGCAATAGCAATACTTCTAGATCTGTGCAGAGCAGTCAAATTACCAGTCATTCTCTGCTATGACATAAGAAAAATATCAGTCTGGCAAGACTAGATGGAAGTTTGTCCTTGTGAAGAAGCTGAAATAATGTGGTTTGGGTAATGCAGTCTGAAGTGGTGTTTTTTTAATCAGACATGATATACAGTCTGCCTCTGAATCTATATTGTATTAATTTGTACATCTGTTCTTAGTAAAGTGATGGTGTGGTGTACATTGTTCTCTGTGTGTGCTAATGTGACTCATCTAGTAAATTCAGGTTTTCAGTAGCAGTAGCATGTCACATTTTGCTCACATTTTGACCCGTGGCCTCAAACTGTAGTTCCTTATATTAACATTAAAAGTAGTGCTATTCAATGAATATTTTTCTTCCCAGTCTTACATAAGTTATTCCTTAAAAACATTTTCATGTGTTAAAAATCTATATTTTCTTCTGTACGTCCTACAGCTTGAGTTATCCAGACAGGGTTTCTTTTCTCCTAATAGTTGAAGTAGTTGATTTGTTTTATTAAGTTACATATTACTTTTCTAGGCTGTTTTGATGTTTGGTTCTTCATTATTGTGGTGTTCTGTGTTTGTGTGTGTATTTGGGTTGTTGGTTTGGTTGTGTGGAAGAATCTGGATTGAAGTTCCATAGAAAATGTATTTTAAAGTTTGAGATTCACAGTCCTTCAGTTTTATACCTGCATACCAGTCAACAGGGTTTTAATCATGGCTGGGTGTGGGAAGAAAGTCTTGGGATATTTTTTGAGAAGAATTCATACAAATATGTCTGTCTTCTATGATGAGACATCAGTTTAGTGCTTTGGTGACTGAAGAAATATTTGTTTGAGCCTTTGGCCACCTTGTTTCTCTTTACTATCTGTTGATGAACTGTCTTTGTCATCTCATTAATTAAAGGAACATGAGGGAGTTGTTCTCGGTGTAGATTTGCCAAATACCGTATTTCCAAGAATCAGTCATCCCTAGGTTTTACCTGCATTTTGTCTGCAGTGATTTGTAGTTTTCAGGGCAATCATCTCATCCATATCATTTTTCCCATCCAAGCTGCATTAATCCTTAGATGATATGGGATTTGTACAGACTAGGACAGAAAAATTTTTCAGATATTCTTTTTCTTGCTCAAGAGCAATATATCAGTGTTCAGATTTGTCATGTTACAATCAAATGCTTACTTGGAAAGTTAACAGCTAACTCAGCCCAAGTGTAGGTGCTTTGTGTAGTCTCATTGTGGGCTATCTCAGAGCATATGATGCAATTTGTGGAGAAGTCAGTGCCCAGTTTTACTCTCCAGACAAGGCTGAACTTGCTACAGAGTGTATCTTTAATGAGTATGTGAGGGGCAGACAAAACCACATTTAAATATTAATTTAAATTCATTCATTCTTCAGTGCCAGATTTGGTGCACGTTAATTTTCAGAGTATTCAGGAATGATAATGTTTCTTCAAAATCTACTACTGTGTGTGAAAACTCTGTAAAATTTTATTCTATTTTCTTTATTTCAGAACCTTAACAAACAAGCGTTTGATCTTGCAAAAGTCCTGTTGAAAAGGACGGTCCAGACCATTGAACCATGTATTGCCAATGTATGTAAATTAATCCATGTTACCTGCAAGTAATAAGTGTTCTTGTTACTGTCTTCATTTATTGGAGATTTTATGGGCATTTTTATTCTTTTAAATATTGTTTATAGAAGCTACTGCGGTTTTCCAAATAGGATATTGTTGGCTTGGTTGTGAAGTGTGTGGAGTATTTCAAATAAGTGAAGAGGAAATTAATTTTTATCCATCTCATTCTAATGTTAAGCCTAAATCTAGGCTGTGAAAATGGCTGACCACTAAAAATTCTGTTAAAACAAAAGGAATTATGAATAGTTCATATGTCCAGCAACCAGGCAGCCTTATTTCATACCAAGCTTCAGGATGAAGCGTTTCAGCCTACTGGCTCTTTGCTAGATTTTCTTTCCCCTCCTAAACTTGCTATGACTTGTAGTCATGAAGAGTAAAAGAACTATGCTTTTTACAAGGCTTCCTTCAAATTACAATTCCTTCTTGTTGAATGTAAGTGTTGTATGTTCTGCACATTAATACAGCTACTGCAGTCTTTGATCAATGTATTCTGATCCATTCTGTTGCCTTCCCTTGGTGCTGAAGCCAATAGAATTAATAAAATTCAGAGTAATTTAAAAGGGAATTGGACAGATTCATAAAAGATTATTCAATAAGTATTTAAAAGCTCAAGGTGTCTGACCAACAGTTACCACATTCCCCTGGTTTTTTTAAGCTTTGTAATTAGTCGTATATGAAAACAGGATAGTACATGAAGTAACCTTGAGTTGAGTTAATATCATTCTCCTTACTTTCTTTTTCAAGTGTGTAATAGCTTTTTTTGCTATTACATTTGCACTGCTGAGATAATATTAACACACAATATCTAAAAGGAATTATTAAATTTTAATATACTTTATATAAATCCAAAAATAAATAATTCATAATTTAGGCTACTTTGGTTTGTTTCTGTTAGATCACTAATGACCTTGATACATTAGCCATCAAATATTGCAAGACATAATATAAAGACATCTGACATTCTTTAAAATGGATTTGAAGCAGAGGACCTTTATTTTCAGTATTTGATGATCTTCAGTTGGATTGGGCTTCAGTTATAAGAAAATTTTTTAAAAGCACTGGGTTTTTTTTGTTCAGTGTTCTACTGGATGAATATGCATTTTAAGTTAACAAGTCTTTTATTACTTCTTAATTTTGCTTTTGAGATAGTTACTGAGATTTGAAATTATCAGATTGTCATGTATTAAACTCCCTTGATAGAGTTAATAAAAGTGAACTGGGAAGGATGCTTTTAATTTCCTTGAGCCAAAATTGTAAGGGTGAAATGCTTTGATGTAGTGAAGAAATTGTTTTGAATGCCTTCCATAAGTATAAAACCATTAATGATACTACATTAAAAGAATTTTTAGAAATAATATTTGCATTAATGAAGGAAAATACACTACATAATATTGTTTGTATTTTAGTTTTTTAACCAGGTTCTGGTACTGGGAAAGTCTTCAGTAAGTGACTTATCAGAACATGTGTTTGACTTGATACAAGAGCTTTTTGCCATAGATCCTCACTTACTGCTGTCTGTCATGCCACAGCTGGAATTCAAGCTGAAGGTGGGTTACAGTGTAGCTTTGGACAGTCAGTAAAATTTTTGTTAAATGTTTTGTTAAAAATTTTTGTTTTATTAAGAGTGCAGAACTGTAGGTTTAATAAGTGTTCTACTAGGGAAATAAAAATCCTATATTTATTGCTTTATTTTGAAGGTAAATATAATATTAAAGAAAGGATATTGGAAATTAGTATGCAATTATGTGCTTATTGTGCTTCCAAACATGTATTATGCACACACAACATATATAATCATTATAGTGATAAATTAATGCAGTCTAATGCAAAAGCTTTAAGCTTTATGTACTTAATCTTTGGATTGCACCCAAAATTTATAAAGTAATTAGGCTGTGGTTGGCTTATCTTATGAAATGCAAATGTGTTAGCTTCAGTACTGATTTACAGAATTTTCTTTTATAAAATAATGCTTTAATAATAGGGGAAGTATTTCCTAATATTTCATCAGATTTGTTATTGTCAGCTAATAAGTTAGCTGACTGATTTCCTTGAAAACAGTTAATTTATCCTAATTTGGAAGTCTGTGGGGGTTTTAATTAAAAAGCTGTTTGACTTTCTTGAGATTGTAAGTGGACAAGAGAAATAATTTTGCATGTGTGGATGTACATGTAGGCTATGGTTGCAACAAACAAAAGTAACCAAGAAATAGGTATTTGGTGAAATTACATGTAGCTTTCATTAGTGCATATGTGTTTATAACATCTTAATTGGTGTCTTTTCCACACACATAAAATGTTTTAAAACAAATCATTAATTGTTTATTTTGTCAGATGTATATTAGAGTACTGTATATGGGTTTTTATTGCTGAAAAGAAGATTCTTTAAAAGCACAGGCATCTATTCAGTGTCTGTAATGCATTAGCTTAATATGTATATTTGTATATTTTGTTTCGTATGAATCCTATAAGGTAATCAAAGAGAGCGAGGATTATCAGAAATACTTTCAAACTCAGTTTTTAATCTGTTTAAAAAAACAGAAATAAAATTATTACTAAGATATTACAGATAATGATTTACTGTTCCTTTTTCATATTTTGATTTTTAGAGCAATGATGGAGAAGAACGTTTGGCTGTTGTTCGACTTCTGGCAAAACTCTTTGGCTCCAAAGATTCTGATCTGGCCACACAAAATCGACCTCTTTGGCAGTGCTTTCTTGGGCGGTAAGAGGAACGGGATAGAGTTCTGAATTTCTGTTCTTTTTTTGATGTCCTTTTTTTCTGTTTTCTTACAGTATTGCCTTTTTCATTTTCTTTCTAGAGGATATAACTATTTATATTTGAACGAATTCCTTATTAAATCATCAAAGCAGGAAACTGCATACAGTTATATTTTAGAAGGAAGAAGCCTTGAAAGACCGCTGCTATATTGCTATAAGCTAAGGCCATATAAGTTAGACAGACAGCACATTGTATGCATAGCAGAATTCACACAATAGCTATGCCAGCATTGTCTGAAATTTCATACTGTTCTGCTGTATCTGCAGCTCTGTTTTGCTTGGCATTTACCTTTCTGAGTGAAGAGATACATTCTTTTACATAAATGAGAAGTTCATAATCTTTTAAAAAGAGAATATTTTCAAATGGTTCCTGTTGATGCCAGTTTACATTTCTGTAATTTTGTGTGTGCGTGTGTGTACATGCACACATACAATCAACATTGTATGGAGACCTGTGTTCAGAAGTCAGTGGGCAAAATCCATTGGGTTAACATTTTGTCTACATACACCATATTAATTCTTTAATTTTAGTCCTGACTGAATTTCACAAGAAATAACAAATATTTGTATGAGGTACATTATTGAGATAAATTCAAAACATTTATATTCTGTAATTTTGCCATATAAAAGTATTCTAATAGTTAACAGAACATACTATCAACACATGTTACTACATAGAGAATAATACTGATTTGCAAAGCTAATTAAAAATTAACATTCATTATCTTCTGTCCCTCTAGGTTCAATGATATCCATGTCCCTGTGAGATTAGAGAGTGTGAAATTCGCCAGTCATTGTTTAATGAACCATCCAGACTTAGCAAAAGACCTCACTGGTGAGATGCTCATACAGGGGTTTAGAATAATCTACAAAATGAGCAAGGGACTGTGTAACTATTTTTGTACATAGCAGTCTAGTTCTGAAATGCACCAAGTCCAATGCTTGATAAGGGGGGATGGAAGAGGTATTTGCTGAGTAATTGATTTCTGTTGAAGAAGAGTGCTAGTAATTAGAAAGAGGAGGAGTGTGTGGCTTTGTGTGGACTTGGTAAGAGTGAGCAGTGAAGAAGCCACGCATTGTAGAATGAATTTTAAAGTAATTTCAAGTTCTAAAGAAACTTTGGGTAAGCCAAAGCAAATATTGGTTCGACACCCTGGCTTATTTTCAAAACTAGTCACTGAGTTCCCCACTACTCTGTTCCACTGACCTCAAAAAAAGCCTTTTTGCTGATCTAAACTATGAAGTTTCTTCTTTCTCTACAGTATCACATTAACTATGAGAAGATTTTCAGGCTTAACAGAAAATACTGTTGTTTTTTGATGCGAGCTATTCTACAACAATTGTCAGTATTTCTGATTTATTATTCACATTTTTCACTCTTAGGGAATGAGAATTCTTTTTGTTTCTTCTTATTCCCTCACTTCCCCTTTACTTACAGTATATTCTAGTCAACTTTATTTCACTTTATTGCTTCTTGCAAATGATGTTATCATAAAAGCTATCACTCCTATATTCTTCTGATATTTACAGTTACCTAATTGTTTTATAAAACTTTAACATAGAAGACATTGGAACAGATGTTTCCTGTTGGTGGCTCTATATTTAATAGATTACGTGGTTGTGATATATGAGACATTTAATTGATTAAACATTAGTAATAAATCAGAATACATCACACCTACATAAAAAAGCCAAGCTTCTCATTGTTTCTGCTCATGACAGAATATTTGAAGGTTAGATCACACGACCCAGAAGAAGCCATTCGACATGATGTTATTGTTACAATTATCACTGCGGGCAAGAGAGATCTCTCTCTGGTCAATGACCAGCTGCTTGGCTTTGTGAGGGAAAGAACGCTGGACAAACGGGTAAGTGTGTTAATAGTGTGTTTTCAGCAGTGACCTGCTTCTAAGATACTTCACTAAAAGTAAAATAAAAAAACCTGAAGCCATGGAATCAGAGAATCTTCAGAGTTGACTATTAACAGGAATACTCACGGGAAAAAAATTATTTTCTTAAAAGAACATCTTAATAAAAATTCCATATTATGGTGGCATCCATCAAGTGTTGTCAAGCAAATAGGGTCATTGACTTGTGATAACCACAGTTACATTGTAAGAACATAAGAATTGTCACACATGTTTAGGCCAAAGGTCACTATAACCCATTATAATTCTCACAGTCATCAACTTTGGATTTGTGATTTAAGGCTTAAATCCTTAAATCACAAATCCAACAATTTGTGATTTAAGGATTTCTGAAGTCTGCTGGCCCATGCTCATAATAACTTTCAACAGAACTTTATTCCAGGTATTTATCAAGTTCTTCCTTGAATTTATTTGTACTTTACAAGCCTCCATTGCATATGCATCAGTAAATTAAAGTTTATTGCCTGTTTGCACTTGCTTGCTTTTAACTTGTCTGATCATTTGATTTGGTATCTCATAGATCTTGGATTACATAAAACAATGAATATTCTTTGACTCATTTATATTTAATAAATATGAATACCATATCTTCTCTAAGTCTTTCTTTTTTATTCTAAAGAATCACCTGATTAACTTCCACACAAATTGATTGTTACATACTGCTGATCATTCTTGTCTGGATGTTCTCTGTCGTGTTGGAACTAAGGTGACCAGACTTAGGAGCAATGTGCTACCCACCAGAACATCTGATTTTGAATGGCATTCAGAGTTTGCACCATGTTACATACTTGATGATAATTTTTTTTCTTATTCTGAAACGTTCCGTCTGTCTCTTCTGCTATTTCTGAGCACTGAGCTGACAGATTTGGAAAACATTCATGTTAACGTCAGTGTTTTTCTTTAATAACTTCAGGTGGTATACTGCCAGATACTGTACATGCAGAGTTAATGCTGGTGGGAAAACCTATCCTTAATCTGAATTTCTTCCATTTCACACCGTAACAATTCAGTAGCATGACATTTTTCTGCAACTCTTAATTATGTTACATCTGACTACCTCAGTAAATTTTACACACACTGTTCAGTTCATTTTGTAATAAGTTTTTATATGGTAAATGTCAGAGATTCCTTTCTGACTTCATCTACAGGTTTATTTTGTTCCCTTCATTGTGAAAATCAGTCATTTATTTCCAGCTATTTCCCCCTGTGTTTTAGTTGATAAAAATTCTGTTGTGAATTAATTATTTTAAGGCCCTCTGGTACAAGGCTTTGTTGGAAATTTTTTGGCATCCTAATGCATTTTACTGATGGACTTCTGGATCTGCTAAAAGTTATTTTTTCTTAGCTAAAACTTGCCATTATGTAAAGTTTATAGACAAATTTCTGTAACTTATTTTTCAGTAGTGTCAGCTCCTTCTTGTCATTACTGTTCTATTTCAACCTGTTTGCCCATTCCAAATCAGATGTTCTTTTGAGAGGCACATTGTTCCTCTTCACACCTTTTGGTTTCTTTCACATTTGCTGTCTTCAATCTGCTTATGGACAGATTGCAAAAATAGAATAATTAGTATCTGGTATATAATATCTAAATTCTTGTAAAAGTCATAGATCGGTTACCACCTTTTGTAATTAAGATTACAGAATCTTAATTATTTTCTTTCTGCTTGCTTTATTAATTTTTTTTAAATGTCTCTTAATGATACTTTAAGAAACCTCTTCAGAGGTCTCCTGGAATAAATCTGTTTGTCTCAGCCATACAGAAAGGGTCTGGAAGGCTTCCTGCTTCTGCAGTCTTTGGTGAAGATGTTTAGTTAGTATGCTTTTAATAACTTATTTTTGAAACTGTTGCCCGTGCTTCATCAAGGATTTACTTTCAATTTGCCAGAGTTTATACTGTTTCCTGTTTACATTTTTTCAGATGTGGCTCCATGCTCTTTGGAGAGTGATGCCTAATAGCAGACTTCTCTTTACAATGTAGCTATGTCAATTTTTTTCCCTTATTATTGTTGTTTTTTGATAGGCTATAGAAAGGATACCCCCTATGTCATTCTTAGGTGTTTTTTTTAATATTACTTTTTTTTGTTCTCCTTTTAAGTAGGAATGTTACTATGATTGATTTTGAAAATAATGTCGTCTTTATACAGAGAAATAATGATTTTGAGTATGTTCACTATTATAAAGCAGGTCTTCAATTACCTGTACTTGCAGCTTGACATTGCATGTTTATCAGAAGTGATCAAGATCACCTTCCTTCTTTTTCAGCCCCCAAACATGTCCAAAAGTTAATTTATGAGATCTAAAAACTTTTAGTATAGTCACCACTTTGCACTGGGACTTACGACCTAGTGAGAAGGGGATGATTGTTACTGTGTCTTCACCAGTGTTTCTGTTTTCCTTTAGCCTGCTGCTGTCAGTAAGAGGCAGTCAGCTATTACTGCACAGCTGTAATACTGATTTCTACAAAGCTAGGTCTTTTTTTGTGTGGCTTTAAATCAGTGTGGTGGCATGTAATGTTCCTCATACGTTAGACTAAGTCATTTCACACCAGTTGTAGGTTTGATATATTGCATTTCAAGGTTAGGTGCTTTTTCAGGTGATCAGTGAAGAATAACTTTGTCTGTACATGATGTTTCTCTTATAAAAATCTCTGGAGAGAGCTTTATTAAAAGTATATCCTGAGGGGAAAATAAAATTGAGTGCTGACTAGAAATTACTACAACAAATACTTCACATTTGAAGTAGACCTTAGCAATATAGCATGTGTTAGTAAATATAGTTACTACTGTAGAATGAAGATCAAGGACTTGTAAACTTTCATCTGTTTTTTAAAAATTATTTTTAGGATTTCTCTCCCGTTTGGGAGAGGAGCGTTGCTAATATCCATGTAACTATATTTTCTGGGTAGGATTTTCTCAATTCCAGGCTGAGTGCACTATACCTTTTTTAATCACTCCTTTTCTTTAAAAGACCTCTATATTTTGCTGGCTGCATTTACCCCTTGTAGCTGGATTTCTTTTGGATACATCTACTGCAAACTCCTAAATGATGGTTCATCAGTTTGACTTCATCTTTTTAGGTCTGCAGTCATTTGTCAAATGAGTGTTGCTATTACTATGAAAAGAATGCTTGTCCAACAGGCTGAAGTAAAGTGCCAACCTGTCATTTCAGTTCTGCCTCTTATCTGTATAAAGCAGGGAAAAAATTTTAAGTCATAAAACTTATGACTTAACTGGTACACCATTTAAGTGATCTGTTTTTTTTCTCTTGACCATATTCTTATTGACACAGTATTGGTAAAGATAGTCTAAACATTTCCTAGAGTGAAAGTTTCTGGCTAAAAGACACTACTTAATTTTTTAAAGGAATGTCCTTAGCTGTTTTGATCTGTATAGACATTTGCATGATGATTGTAACTATTTATAAAACAACAACAATTTTAAAAACAAGTGAACAAACCCCACTTCCACCAGTAGTTTTCAAATCCGTTTTTATTCTCCCCATGGAAAAGTAACTCTGGTAACATGCTCCCCAAAAACTGAAAGCTAGTCTTTGGTAATAATTGTTCTTAGGAAAGCTCCTTTGGAACACTCTTTCAAAGGTCTTTCCAGCATCTTCACTTTTCAGAATAATTAGGAGACATTTTAAAAACAAATAACAAAAATACTCTTGTCCATAATGCTGGAATAATCTTAAGAACCTGAGAAGTTAAGAGAGTTTTGACAGCTGACTTTGTTGGCATTTCTCCCAACAGTCCTTATGGAGTAGAGACTCAGGCCCTTCATAAGAACTGACTTGCACATCATCAGCTTGAAGTCAAAAGCTATAGAGGGAGGAGCCATAGAATCATACACCCATTTTTGGTTCCTCTTTATGCATTTTTCTGCATGTGCATTAGTTTTAACTGTACTGAAAACCATTGTGGCTTTTTTCAAGATAAAGGAGAACTGTTGTAAGGTGTTTATTATTGTTTTGAATTTTCAATAGCAGGTTTTTTTTCAAAACTCAGCCCCACTGTCATCAGTGGAGGAATTTAATTATGTTGGTCAACCAAGGAAGCTAAGGTTATCAAAATTCTTCTTTTAATTGAATCAGGGTAGTAATTCTGTTAGCTGTGTTTATGTATGCTGTCTTTGAAACTGATTATATTCCTCTTTTTGTTTATTTGCTGTTTCAGCTTTAATTCTCAAAAGTGTTTTACTCTTTTTTCTCCCTACATGTATCTCCTATTTAATGACTTGCTTCCGTGGTGTTCCAAACATTCTCTAAGGGGTTTGGTCCAGTGTCTCCTACTGTCACTGCAGCTGGCTTTCTACATGCTCTGAGATTACTCTACAGCTATTTCACTAATCAGAATTCTATTTGCAATCCAAACCTCCTTTCTTTTGTAACTCCTTTTTACTCCCACATTTTAGGCTTAAATTTTCTGGAATCATTTATAGAAATAATTTTTTGTTTTCTTCTGACAAGTTTTGCCATCCATCATTTCTGTCTCATATAGGAGATCTGATGGAGCTACCACCTGCATAGGAAGGGTATATCTGAATGCAGAAAAATATTAATACTTTTCTGAAAATGTTTCCCTTTCAGGCCTTTATTTTCTTTAAAATATGCTTTAGACTGTAACAGGAGTGAACAAATTCCTGCTGAAAAGTTAAATAAAAACATCTGTTTATAGCTAAAGTTTTTCTCTTTCGTGAAAACTGATTACTGTATTATGTTCTAGCAAAGTCATTACTATCTTGACTCATCTGTCACTTAAGAAATACAAGAAGTAACAAAACACAAGTTTATTCTTTCCATCTTATTGTATTGACCTACTCCAGCAGCTCTAACAGCTAGTTGTCTTGTGGTGACATTGAGCCATATTGTCTTGAAGATTTGTTTTGTCTTTGCCCTTCAAGAAAAGGAAATCATTCAGTAAAACTATTAAGAAATTAAATATGCAATACCTCAGTGGTATTGAGTCAAGCCTTCAGTTTAACAAGATTGAGGAAGTTACAGTATGAATAATAGTATCTACATTTGTGCTTCATAGACTGAGCATTGTTAGTCCTTGGGAGTTCAAGGCCAAAAGTGATACCTAGTGTGTTCTGAAAGAAATTATCTCTTTCAGTTCAAATTTAATGCATTTCTTCTAAATGATGTGGGAAAACAAGTGTCTTCTGAGGTTTGCTGTGTAAATCATTCAGCATGAGACACTATGCTGCCTAAATTAATCCTGAAGTCAGTTTTGGTATGATTCCTCACAGAATCAGCACAGGATGTCTTATGGGTCTTGTCTCTTAAATTGTTTAATAATGAGATATTTGTTATTTATTTGAGTGGATAAAGTATGACCACCAAAAGCAAGGTGGAGAACCCATGAACTCCTGTAGCTGTTGTACTCTGGGGTTTTTTTCCTCAATCCCTCCAGTCTTAGAGCAGTTGCTTCAAGGCTTCAGCAAAATGGGCCTCTCCCACTGTCCTGGAAGGTGCCCTAGGAGCTCAAGCCAGGCAGGTTTGGCTTGGCTTAGGCTCCAGATCTCCTGTGTCTAGGCAAGGGTGCTATGAGATGGTGCAAGGCAGTGGGAAGAAAGAAGTCTGCCACTTACCTGGTGCCTTCTCTGAATAGATAAGCCTTCCAAATCCTGACTCAGTAAGACACTTATTCAGGCATACATGTTAAGCTGTACTTAACTTCAATTCTGCTGGCTAGCTTCCAGATTTTTTACACTCAGCACAGAGAAGTACTGAAGTCCTAGGTACTGACAGTATTTAATCTGCACAGTACTGGCAAAAAAACTCTTACATAGGCTTTGCAAATTTTCATCTAGAGGCTTCAAACAGCATTTTTCAGCTTTTGAAGTGTCTAAATACAGGAGATCAGAAAGTGGCTATTTTATCTTTCTTGCTTCTACATCTTTACTGTATTTTGTATAATTTATTTATTTATTTATTTATTTATTTACCAAAACCAATTCCCCAACTTGTTTTAATTTCTTCCCTCTCAAGTGGCGAGTAAGAAAAGAAGCTATGATGGGTCTTGCCCAGCTGTACAAGAAGTACTGTCTTCATGCTGAGGCTGGAAAGGATGCTGCAGAGAAAGTGAGCTGGATAAAGGATAAACTTTTGCACATATATTATCAAAATAGCATTGATGACAAGTGAGTCAATCTAAGTCTTCCTAATTTTAATTGTATAGTGATAAGAGATACTCTGAAAATAGGTTCTTATCCTGCGAAAGCTGTTATATTCTGCATTTATGGGTTGATGTATGGTGTATTTAATTAATCATTAAGATATGTATGCACATATTCAAAATTGTTTCATTATCTGTTCATGGATTCATTTTTATATACTGATGGAATTAGAGCTATGATTTGCATTAACTAACTACTGTGTAAGAAAAGCATTGTTCAAATCTGGCATTTACTGTAAAGGCCAGCTGTTGTTTGCCTTACTCCTTTCCAGAGGCCAGGCTGTTAAAATCCATCCTCTGTGAGTGTTATGTGTGTCCACGCCACAGTGCATGCCCAGATCTCTCCTTTTGGCATATGGACCTTTAGGTAGACCAAAAGTTGAAGAAACATCAGGGGTGCTTTCACATTTGATTTGTCTGTGTTTTGTCATTCAGTCCCTTTGATTTTTTGAAATACTAGTTTGGTGTTGAAAAAAGTGTTTTGGCCAAGGTTTTGGAAGATTATCAATAGTTTTGCAGGAAGAGAGAAGCTGTGATTAGCACACAAAGGCAGAATTTCAGCCTAGATTTTTAGTATGGTGGACTCAGAAAATTCTTTACTGTTGCTTAGCACATTGCTTATGTGGCCTGGTACTTCAGAATGTTTTGTTACCTTGGTGACTAGTCTGAATGGGCCAATAGCGTCCTTCAGTTGCCTGTTACAATACTAAATTTTTAAGCACTGCAGTGGTGAAGGCTCTGGCTTTGTTCATCTGGCTGGTTATAAGTGGGCTATATTTGATTAGTTGGCACCTTTTTTGAAAATCAGGAAGTCTTCACATGGTTTATACAAAACTAATTCAGCATATATGTGAATATATACTTTAGTTTGCATTGGTTTTTCTACCATGCTTGCATCTCATTTTCAGTACACAGGTTTGATAGTGGACAGAGAATGAATCAGTTGTATAGTGAATGGGGCAGATGTTTTCTGTATTTCTGCTCAATCAAAAGCAGAACACTGGTGGAAGTGAGGCAGGGAATTTTAAGGGAAGAGTGTGTCATCAAAACTGAGTTTCTTTCTCTGACGTGATTTCAGAAAGCCTGATTACACTATTGAAACTAGCTTTTTCATGAGGAGGC
Organism: Ammospiza caudacuta; assembly: GCF_027887145.1. Lineage (NCBI taxonomy): Eukaryota > Metazoa > Chordata > Aves > Passeriformes > Passerellidae > Ammospiza > Ammospiza caudacuta. Next base: position 55,067,902 of record NC_080596.1, read on the forward strand.
CTGGATTGTATCCTGTTTGTTTTCTCTGTCCATACAGAACGTTTGCTGGCTTGATTTTTAATGTTCTTCTAGGTCAGTTTGATCCCCTAAATTTTAATTCAAATGGTACTAGTCTTCAAGGCTGACAATTAAGTTCTCGCTCAGTGACACCATTGGGTTGGTTTCCTGATCTCAGCGGAGGGATAAATGTGTTTGTAAACTTGTCAGGATTTTAGAGATTTAGCACCTGAAGAGATGTAGAGATGCTATGATCTTTTAAGACATAAAAGATCTGTTCAATCCTTTAAACGCATAAACAAGCATGGGCCAAAATTAGCCAGCTCTGGCCTATTTTCCTTCAGTAATGCAGCAGAGAGGATAAAAAGTAGCAGCGGACAGCTCTGAGCCTTGGAGTATTTCCTTAGGGTGCATGGGATAACACTGTTTCTTTCAGGAGATAATAGTGAAGTATCACACAGAGTTCAGGCATGAGGTGGAATAGAACAGATTTTTTTCCACACATTGATAACTTGCTCACTTTTATAATGTTTTTGTTGTTGCTTGGCTGTTGATTTGCATGTCTGCTCAAGACTTAAAACTTCTGACCATAAGAGCTGCCTCTCATTCTCTGAACTTCTTTGTTTTACAATAAATATACAGGGAATGGAGTGAAACAACCACATTTGAAACAGTGCCCTATTACCAGCTATAGTTATGCTAGCCAGTCACTTTATTCACAGGAGAGAGGTGTTGTTCCCATTTTGTAAATCTTGACCCTCACCAGCAGGGACCAGGGAAGGGATGATGCAGTCGTTCCATTTGTATTGAATGCTTTTCTAGAACATGTATCTGTAGGGACATGGACTAGAGCAATGTTCATAAATTGGTAAGAACTCTGATGCCTCCGGTCTCCTAGTGTGTTAAACAGATGGAGTCCCTTGAGCTCTGAAGATCCTGTTCCCCAAACAATATAGTTCTTGGAGTCATCAGTAGGAAAGTGTACATTTAAAGAGACAAAGCCAAGTTTTCTTTAATACTAATGGGCTGTTTTGATATAGTTATATCCACACTCAAGGTCGTCCTTTTATTCATCATGTCTCTTGGAATTTTCTTCCAACAAAAATAAGCTGTGTGAGCAGAAATAAGGTGTGTTGGATCTGTGCTGCTATGGTCTCTGTACAAGGCACTCACAGAGTTCTTGCTAGTACCAGTGGACTGGTACATAGTGAAAAGGTTTTAAAACTCAAACACACACAGTATTTGTCAATAAGTATCAAATTGTATTGCTGAACATTGTGCACAGCTTTCATTAGTATGAATTGAATTAACATTTGAATGTTCTTTCATTGGGGGGCTATAATTAGATGAACTACTCACTTGTATTTTGTAGTTCAAAGTTGATATTTAATATAAAACTTCAAATGTGTATTTAAAAAAGATAATTGGTGATTGTTTTTGCTGGTTTGGTTTGTTCTCAGTTTGCCTTTTGCCCCTTTAGTTGTATATGTTTTGGTGTTCCTTCATCTCCACCTTTTTAGTGTTGATTTTTAGTTTCTGTATTCAAATGAGTAGATTCTCAAGTACTGCAGTTCAATTTTAACCATTCTTTCAAGGATACTTCAGATTTTTACTTTTCCTCCCCTTTGAGTTATGTTCTTGTATTTCTCCTTTATTTGAGCTTTTCACTGTCAGTGTTCTTCAATATATTAAAATAAACAAAGGGAGATTCTCAGATCTTAAAGACAAGGAGAATTCGGATGGTGACAGATTGCTCCCTCTTAGAGGTGAAAGTGAAAGAATGTGGAAAAGCTCTCAAGGAACAGTTCTTGCTAATCTGTCTGTCAGTAGTGGAAGGAGTCTTTACAGCTGAGAAAAATGCCACTATTTTTGTTCTCTTTCTGCGTTGAAAAATCTAGTTTTAATGACTTCTGCTATTTCTTGTTTTTTCAGCTTGTCTGGAAGGTATTGTTTGACATGTACAGTAGTGATTTCTCTTCTTTTTTTTCTTCTTTTCCTGCAGATTACTGGTAGAGAAAATCTTTGCTCAGTATCTTGTTCCACACAATTTGGAAACGGAAGAGCGAATGAAGTGCTTGTACTATTTGTATGCTAGCTTGGATCCAAATGCTGTCAAGTAAGTATAGTTTCTATTCAACAAATACTTGCTTTCTTAGGCTTTTCTAGCATCTCTGTTATCTTATATTATGTAATAAAAATACAGCTAATGGATGCTTGGCATTGTTTGCAAGTAGCATAGTATTTGAAAACATTTCCCTTTTATATACAAACCCGACACATCCATTAGACAAAAGGATCCCATCATATTTGAGAAGAGCGAGTTTATCCATTCATTTTCATGCAGATTTAAAAGTGTGCAAGTGATGACTTTTAGGTTTGCTCTGTATTAGGAACCATGGTGAAGGTGTCTGTAACTGAATTCTGGTTGATGGTGGACTGTTTTTTATTTGGGTGGTTGTAAGAAATACTACAGGTGTCCTTTACATGTTAAGTTGCTCCTAGAAGAATAAGAGATGATGTTCTGTAAAAAGAGAAAATCAGTTCCACCTTGTTTTCAACACTTATTTTTAATATTTGGTAGGTTTTCATTGTACCTAATAGGTGTTATGTTGCACTTCTAAGATAAATAAATTAACAATCTTGTTTATTAAAACATCCATCATGTTTTTGTCATAAAGAAGCCTTTCTTTTCTTGTTTCCCATATTTGCAGAGCACTGAATGAGATGTGGAAGTGCCAGAACATGCTAAGGAGTCATGTACGAGAATTGCTGGATTTGCATAAGCAGCCCACTGTACGGTTTTGAAAATATTTATACTTTATCTAGTGGATCTATGGGACTGATTTACTGGAGGGTTTTAATACTGTATTACTGAGTCAATGTAACTTCAGTTGATTTCTGTATGTAGACAACATTCCATTCTCACAAAGTAAAGTTGCTTTTTGTAATGCTTGAAGGTATATGACCTCCTTCTGTTGATCATTTTTTCATAGTACTGCTCAAGCTTTGAAATAAGTTTTAAAAGTTTCAAAGGTTTTTGTTCACTTTTCACAGACCTTATTTCTTTCTCACTTCCTAAGAGATTTTGAAAATTGAATATGGAATATGTTGTAACATAAAGCAGTGATTTCTTCATTAGTTAGAAAAAAACCAAGTTTTTAAGTATTTGTTCTGGAATTTTACTAGTAGAAATTTGAAATGGAAGGGCATTGCTTTGAGGTTTTGGTGAGAGAGTGGGCTTGTGGGAATTTTCTGTTCTGGGGGGTACTGGGGACATTTTCATTATTTTGACCTGTTATATGAATTAATGAATTTTTGCAGTTCTTTGATGTTACAAGAAGATTTTTTTCACCGTTCTGTGTAGTAGCTGCTAATGATAGTTACACTATTCTAGTATCTGTTCTTAAAACAAAAATATAAAACATAGGATTCAGAAGTAGAAAGTAGTGCTGCAGAAGAACTAACAGATCAGGTTAAAGGTGTATTTTTTATAAAGGAGGTATTGCTGATTTGTTTGTCTGTTTTTGCTGTTGTCCTCAGTCAGAAGCAAACAGTGCTGCCATGTTTGGAAAGCTGATGACCATAGCAAGTAAGTTTAATAGTTTTCTACAAACATTCTGTAAGCTACTACAGCATTCCTGGAAACTGTATTTCTGTGAATCTTGGCCTGCTGAAGTTGCAGATTTATCTCACATTAAACTGTTTTTAACCATACAGAAAACCTTCCAGATCCTGGGAAAGCACAAGATTTTGTGAAGAAATTCAATCAGGTTTTGGGTGATGATGAGAAACTTCGGTCCCAGCTTGAACTGTTAATTAGCCCTACATGTTCTTGTAAACAGGCAGATGTCTGTGTGGTAAGGAAATGGAAAAGCAAACTTTTATACCATAAATATTTGTGCTTAAAAGTGCTGCCTGTAATTAATGGTCATCTTAGTTACCTAAACATGGTTTTTACGTGTTTCCAATTTTCAAAAAAGGCCTTTTTGATTAACATGTAGAGATTAGGGAAAAGATAATTATGGTCATTATTTTAAGAAAACATTGGCTTTATTCCTTCCTGGGATTATAAGCAGCAAGCATAATGTCTAAAAAAACAGTTTATTTCTTCAAAATATTTTGTTTCAAGTGCTTCTTTTGTGGTGAGGTTCCCAAACTGTCTTCTCACACTGATTCAGCTTTCAAGTACCAGCAAGTCATCTGTTATCATCTGCATACTATTGATTTATTTTTCATCCTAGAATAGTATTTTGACATCACTCTTTTATTTTTCTCATTTTATTTAACCTCTTTAAAAACACACACCTTAATATTAAAATGTACTTTTCCAGATTCTGCCACCCACCACAGATTTTTTTGTAATGGTCTAAGGCAAAATAAGCAATTTCATTGACAGGAATTGCAAAACTCACGAAGAGCATCTATGAACAGATATAGCCTTCTTGGGTTTAGTCTAATGGCTCAGAAATTTTACAGGGAAGGGAGCAAGACAATTTTTTCATTGTTATCAAATCTCAAGTACTGCAGGGTTACCCACAGTTTTCTGGATTACACTTGACAACAGACATATACATTCTGTGTACTGCACTTCACTCTTCTTTAGATCTGTTTTGAATCTCGGCTGCAATTCTTAAGAATCCCTGAAGAACTCTTAACTAGAAACCTATTTAAATAGTTTTGTTAAGTATGTCTGCTTTGAATATAACATGTTCAAGAGAGGTGTGGAGATACCAGCAGCCCCTCTCTTAAAAAGATTTCATTGATGATATGGACAGTCTCTGTGGTAAAAAAAAGGAACTATATTTAGCTTACTCAACATGTTAAAGAAGTAAGTAAAATGAGTGTAATTCTTGTTTGTATCTAACATTCTTGTAGAGGGAGATAGCCCGGAAACTTGCAAATCCTAAGCAGCCAACAAATCCTTTTCTGGAAATGGTCAAATTTCTTTTGGAAAGAATTGCCCCTGTACATATTGACTCAGAAGCCATTAGGTAAGTTTGAAAGATCATGAACAATTGACTCATGAATGATTAAAATATGCTAGAAATAGCTAAAGAAAAAATTATTTTCTTGGTGGTTAAATTGGTCTGTCCTAGCACTAAGTGTGTGGGTGAGTTTTAAATCAAAATTATGTAGATGTATTCATTCCTAGCAACCTAGAGGATGCAACTTCTTTTGATGCTGCTTTGCTGTGCTGTCCATAAAATGATTTTTAAAATGTAGCAGTTCATGGTGAAAATTCTATTTGTGGGGCTTCAGGTGAAAACTGTGAACATAATTTTCATATAGTTAACTGCAGCACAGTCTTCCATAGAGCATCTGAATTAATTAGCTTTTGTGGGATTGTGTAAGAGAATGTTTTGATTTCTTTTGAGACTTGTCTGGCAACCTAATTACGTTCTGAAACTTGTGCAAGTATGTGTTGATCTAATGCCACCAGCACGGAGGGGGTTTTTTTGGGTGGATTTTTTTCCCCCCTGAAGAATTGGTTTTGCAGAAAGTGAAATTAGAAGGAAAAAGAATAATGTAATAAATCAAAAATAGCAAAAACCAAACAGCAATGCCAACACCACCCCCAAGGACTGTTACTTTCCCTTTATGTGTTGTGAAAACTAAGTAATCTTGCTTGTATCTCTAGCCTTTAACATTGTTATACTTTCTTGTTTGTTCCTTTTTTGATCTCTCATTTCAGTGCACTAGTAAAACTAATGAATAAATCCATAGAGGGGACAGCTGATGATGAAGAGGAGGGTGTAAGTCCTGATACTGCTATTCGTGCAGGGCTTGAACTTCTCAAGGTAATCTGCATCAATGCAGCTGTAATGGAAGGGGCAAAAGGGGAATGAGCAACAATTTCATGTTAGCATGGGTTTAGTAGTTATTACTTAGATAATTACTTTTTTAATGTATGAAACTGCTTATTAATGCTCACTTGAAAGAAGAATAATGGAAGAGATGGTTTGTTGGAAGAAGTATGTTTTGAAAAGGGTGCCAAGCATTGAAATGTACATGTTAAAGCAGAAACTGGTTTCTGCTTAGGGAAGCAGAATTGCTCTACTACTTAGGGAAGTAGTAGAGAAAAAGGTGTAAAGTGAGAGGAAGAGAAACGGGGAAACTGGAAGAGACACCTTCTCTGGGGTGTCTGTGACACTGGAGGGAGAGCAAGCAGTTAGCTCAAGAGCCATGTTATTGAGTGAGAAAAAGGGAACTTGTGTTCAGTGGTGCTGAGAAGTGGAAAGGGGAGAAAGGATTTGAAATATCCTTTCAGTACCACATGTTTTGTTTGTAGATGTCTTAACCTTCTTGGTTTCTTTTCTGCTCAGGGACTATAGATTCTGGAAAAATTATAATTACAGTTCAGATAAATCAGGTTGAAAATAAGTGTTCTTTAATAGATTGCAATATAAACAAATACTCTTGAATAAGCATTTGTTTGAAGAAATGTGTTTTTATTTGAAAATTTCTATATCATCATCTCCGCAATGCATTTAATGAATGCAATAGTTTTGTATGGGCATGTAACAGCTATTTATGACGATGGTAATGCCCATAAACAGCCATAATTTTGTTTTTCCGATTATTCATTTACTATGAATAAATATGCCTTTTTTTAATGTGTGTCTGCAGGTTCTGTCCTTTACACATCCTACCTCGTTCCACTCTGCAGAGACCTATGAGTCTCTACTGCAGTGCCTCAGGATGGAAGATGATAAGGTAGCTGAGGCAGCCATACAGATTTTCAGAAACACGGGTCACAAAATAGAAACAGACTTGCCACAAATAAGATCGTGAGTATTGTTACATTCTGCTTTTCTTATCTGGAATTCTACCTCTTGATAGTTTATTCAATGTGTTGTCCCTATCTAGTCTTGGTAATATGAACAACTTCTCTTCCATGATTTTGATTTCCTTTAGCACCTTTCTGTCCCTATCTCTTCATTTTTTAATTATGTGCTCTCACACTTTTATGTGTTTATTGAATGTGTTAGATACTTCTTCAAAATCTTCTTACAATAGAGACATTAAAACCAGTGCATAGCAAATCTTTCAGGTTATAAAATAAGCAACAACAAAAATACAGCAAAAATATGATTATTTGGCATAATTTCTACTCATTTCTGTCCTTCACACCATTTTTTCTATCTTTGTAAGGAACACAGATACAATCTCTGATGTAGTTAACAGCTCTGTTTGTTATTAAACAAAATAAGAAGCAAAATCTAAAAGCAGATATACTGCAGGAGATTCAAAATCTCACAGCAAAGCAGTAGTTTGCTTGGGTATACATTGTGATTAATAGTTCTGGTTATAAAAGCCTGTAAGCACACTGATGTTCAGTGGTTATTCTTAGCTTTCACAGATTTTCTTCAGCCCTGTTATTCCCAGGCTTGGATGATAAGTCCAGGAATTCATCCTAGCTGAAACTGTCATGTTGCCTCCACCTTTCATTTGTCTTCCTAAATAGCTTTATTTTGATCATTATTTTCTATTACGTTTGATTTTTTTTTTCCTGTGGGTTGTTTCCTTCTTGTATGTGTACAGTCAGATATTCAAGTATTGCTAAATACAGTTCCATCCTGCTTTTTACTTTATGATTGTGATCTTTCCTGAACAGACTTCAAAGGAATACTTGATTTATAAGACAGTGATGATAGATTTGTGTGTGTGAAGATACTTATTTTTTTGTAGATTGCAAATTGCATTTTGAAGTATTCTATTTAATGTTCACACAGAACACTAATTCCGATTTTGCATCAGAAAGCAAAAAGAGGCACTCCTCATCAGGCGAAACAAGCTGTTCACTGTATACATGCCATATTTTCAAATAAAGAAGTACAACTTGCGCAGATCTTTGAGGTATGTGTTGCCCTTAAGATTTGTTTCTGTTATTAATTGATACTACTAATTAAAATTAATTCCTACTGTTTATTAACAGGTAACAGTTTGTGAGATCAGGAAGCCTACAGATGTATGGTAGTTAAGTAATCAATTTTACAATAGCAAGTTATTATTATTTGTTTCTTAAAGTCACAGTTTACTAATATTCTCATGTCTGATAGGTAAAGGGTTTTCTTTTTATCTGCATGGGAGAAGTTTGGGGGAAGTAAGCTGAATATGCTGGCTCTATCCACACAAATCCCATGGGGACACATTTAGCAGATAGTAAATGGGAGATAACATTCCCTGCTTTCAAGCTGTATTCAATTACTCAGCTTTAAGGTCTTTACACATACAGCCTTGCCTCACTGAGGCAGTGAGTGCAGAAAACTATGTTTGGCTGTAAGCTCAAGCATCAGCTTACTGCTCACTTACTGCTTCCTTAGACAAGTTATTAAGCAAAAAGATATTCTATACAGAGCAGTTTATTACTTCTCACTGTAGTCTTTTAAATAATAACATTATTAATCTGCACTTGTAAAATATTTTAGGTTCTTAATCTTGGCTGTCTTTGAGCCTGTGCATAATTTATAAGTGTGAAAAGCTTTGAATTAAGCTTGCAGAGTTCGATTTCTGCTTAGAGTTCTGTGAGAGTGCTTGTTCCCTCCCTAATACCAGAATCTGATGCAATGGTGTGGGGTGATACAGGACTTGTCCTGGTGACTGTTACCTGGAAGGTAAATACTGATGGCTAGTAGAAATGTCCCTGGTGGTTTCCAAGGTTTTGGCTGCTGTTTTCTCCCATTTGCAGTTGGGATTCAGGTTTTCACAACTTCTGAACAAAGTTAAGTCAAAGTTTTTTCCCATGTCGCTCAGGTTTGAACGTGTTTCACTTTAAAATAAGAAGAGAATATAGAATTTGTTCTGCCCTTACCTTGTATGGGATTTTTATTTACTCTGTTGGATAGGAAATTGTATTCTTTATACTTTTGATTGCTAATTGTATTCATTCTTTTGGAAAAGCAGTGAAATGCATCAGCAATACAGCAGTAAAATAAACTATTTTAAGACATGTTAATTTATTAACTGAAGCTGAAATTTAAATTTTTTTTATTTTTTCTTCTCCAGCCTCTTAGTAGAAGTTTGAATGCTGATGTACCAGAACAGCTTATAACTCCCTTGGTCTCTTTGGGTCATATTTCCATGTTGGCTCCAGACCAGTTTGCTTCTCCAATGAAATCTGTTGTTGCAAATTTCATTGTGAAAGATCTCCTAATGAATGACAGGGTAAGATTGTCTTTTTTTTTTTTTTTGTAAGTGCTTATTATGCTGTTAGCCTATTATGAGCTCTGTGGGGAATAGAGCTTTTTTTTTTGTCAAACGGGTCTGTAAAGTAATGTTCTGTAAGTGGTTAGTACAGTGATAATTGCATTATAAAACATACTTTTTGGAAAAGAAAGCCTAATCCATTCCTTTCTTCTATTTTTACTCCTTCATTTTCTGTATGGATTGAAGCAGTTTGTATACTTACATGAATTTCTATAGTCAACAGGTGAGAAAAATGGAAAATTGTGGTCTCCAGATGAAGAAGTCTCCCCAGAAGTACTAGCAAAGGTGTGTTATCTGCTGACAGCAATAATGTGTATATCTGCAATTAAAAATTTACTTTTCTTCAAGCTGTGGGGAATATTAGAAGAAATCCATTCAAGTGTTTTTGTATTAGTCCTATTAGAATATTATTGTATTTGTGGATTATACACAAAACTGATGAAACTGATAGAAACTATGCGTTCTGTTGTCTTCACTTACTGATATTAATTATTCAGAGCATTGAGAAGAACAAGAAATTCCAAAGTTGTAGTTTTCCTTATAATAAAAGTGACTCTGACTTTACTGACTTGTAAACAGATTTGACTTTACTGACTGTAAACAGATTTGAAATAAATTGAGGCCCCAATGAATGGGAATCTAATTATGGCCATTTCTTGGAATTTTTATCTAGTTGCTTTTACTTTTAATCATATATCAAGTATTCCTGCATCCTTTGCAGATGCAAATTTGCAAAGACAGTGCGTCATAGTTGTAGTCTCCTGAGGTCATAAATACTGCTTCTTCTTTTTCACTCTAAATGTTTACTGCTTCATTCTGTTCCTTTAAAAATGTATCCGCTCTAGTAGACAGGAATCTATGGGAATTTCAATTTGACAACAGTAGGTGTTAGTAACTTACCAGCTCTGGCAAGTAAGTTGATTGTTGATTTGTTTGTGTGTGATAGGTGCAGGCAATTAAACTTCTGGTGCGCTGGTTGTTGGGTATGAAGAACAACCAGTCAAAATCCGCCAATTCCACACTCCGGTTGTTGTCAGCTATGCTCGTCAGCGAAGGAGACTTGACAGAACAGAAGCGAATCAGGTCAGAGTTTGTTCCATGCTGGCTTCCATACATTTTGTTTTAGAATTTCAAAGAATGTTGGTTCTTTTAGAGTGTTTGTGGAATGTTAAGGTCAGCATCATGTTAGCTACAGATTTGATCAGAATATTAATATTAGGAGTGGAGTGGCAGCATGAAATTCTGTTAGATACTCCCTTTCTTGCAATTTGCTATTACCTACAGAGTTCCAAATTAGATGATTTTCCTAGTGAAAGACATTGTAGAGAGTAGAACACCTGCAGAGCTATCTTTGAAAACAATTGAGTGATAACCACCTCCCAGGCATGTTAGATTTTATCTTGGGTGGAACTTCTTCATTCCAACTGTGAGGTAGCTGCACCTCAACTTCATCTTGAGGGTGAAGGAAGGAAAGAGAAAAACTGGCAAAAGCGTTGCTTTAATTTAGACAGTACAAGAAACTTGACCTATCTTATTTCGTTGTTTTACTCAAAGTAGAGGGTTTTTTGTGGGGAAAGTAAAGCACTTTATTTTTTACAAATTTGGTAGGGTTAATTTAGCTTGATCTAGAGCTGTGTTGCTGGGATGTCATTGATCTTGTAAAAAGAAGAAATTAGAGACATGCAGATAGTTGTGGTGAGCTGTGATTAATTATTTGGGGTTTTTCTCTGCCATGTTTAGTAAATCAGATATGTCTCGACTGAGATTAGCTGCTGGTAGTGCAATTATGAAGCTTGCACAGGAACCCTGTTACCATGAAATAATTACCCCAGAACAGTTCCAGCTCTGTGCACTCGTCATTAATGTAAGTAACTGCATTAGAATTGAAGTGACCCTTAATTGAGTTCTGAGTCCTTACGTCTGAGCTTTTGTTGCTGCTACAGAGTATATTCTGTTCCTCACTGCAGCTTTCACAAGTTACTGAAGTTTTAATTTCACATGTTAATAGTTCTGCTTCTGTTCATATTTTTAGAAAGCCTCCTCAAAATTCTACCTTGAATGCCTTTTTCTTTTTTTTTTTTTTTTTTTTTAAAGACTAGGATTTTGATGGTTGCACTTTTATGGTTTGTGTTGCTATAGGATGAGTGCTACCAAGTGAGGCAGATATTTGCCCAGAAGCTGCATAAGGCACTTGTGAAGTTACTACTCCCTTTGGAATATATGGCAATCTTTGCTTTGTGTGCCAAAGACCCTGTGAAGGAGAGAAGAGCACATGCCAGACAGTGCTTGCTCAAAAACATCAGTATACGAAGAGAATATATTAAGCAGAATCCTATGGCTAATGGTTAGTATTTCACTAAAATTGTTAAGAATACAGTAATAGTAAACTGGAAGGAATAATTATTAAACCTTAAGCAATTGGTTTTTCTAAAGAAGCACTAGGTAAGTTTAATCTGTTTCCTCATCTTTATATTAGACACATTCAAATCTAAATTTATCTAGTTCAGTATTAGCATAAATCATAAAATACTACTCTGTACATTGCTGAGAATTATGGATGTAAAATACAGTGCTCTTATGGTTGTAGTTGTTTTGCTCAAAAATCAAAATTTCATGTCCTGATATTTTTAGGCTTTATGACCACCTTTCTGAAGCAAGACCAAGTAGTTTTGTAGTAGTAAATGTTGATTTATTTTTAATGATTCAATAAAAGTAAAGTCAGTAGGAAGAAAATGCAAGTCAAAATTTTACATTTCATGTTTGAAAAAGTTGTCTTTTGAAAAAGTTTTTCTTATGATGCATGTGTATGTGTGTAATATAAAAGCATTTTTTTATTGTTGTAACTGTAGAAAAATTGCTGTCCTTGCTGCCTGAATATGTGGTACCATATATGATTCACTTACTGGCACATGATCCAGATTTCACAAAACCTCAGGATGTTGATCAGCTTCGTGATGTCAAAGAGTAAGTGTCAAGTGATTCTAGAATTCTTATGCTAGAATTGTTCTGCACTTGGAAAGAAACTGATTAGGAAGAGGAAAATACTAATTAGGGAGAAGAAATACTTGTTTTATCAACAGTATCTTTTAAACCAGTAAATGAAAAATGGAAATATGGAACACTTTAACCATGGGAAGAAGGCATCAACAACTGCTTAGTGTATTCTGAAAGCCCAAATGGTAACCCATAGGTCACACTGTAGTATACCAAATTAGTGAGTTGTGTATGCTTCTTTTAAAGTAAGCAATGATTTTAAAGTCTTGTCTTTGTGCCTAGGAATATTTATAGGATGTCAGGTAATGTTAGTTCAAATATTTTGGAACTTTTAAAATAGGGCGCTTCTCCAAGACTTGAAAACAGTGAGGCTGGGTAGGTCCTGCCTTGCTGAAACCTTATTTTCCCCTTCCTATGCAAGCCTACTAAAATTCATTCGAAGTAATTGCTGCTGACTTACATTTGCACTATAAATCAGCAGTGCAGGCTTAGTACTTCCTAATGTATTCAGCACGGATTACTGTATACAATACCATCATACTTGGCAGGAGCTTGTTCTGTACTCTTTCCACATTCAGACCTTCTTGTGTGACTCAAATAATATTTCACATCTTAATTATAGCTTCTTTTGCTCCTTATGCCTTGCAGTGAATTTTAAAATTTTAGAAAATCATTAACACTTAAAAATTGTTTAAGTATGTTGTCTCTCTCACCATACAGCTCTGGTTTTAATGTTTTAGTTTTTTGTTGTATTGATTTTTGATGAAACTGAGCTTTGTTGGTTTTGTATTAGGCATGTATGACCACATACTACAATATACATCATCCAAAAAGCAGTTCCGTTTTGGCACCAATAGACTAGTTCAGATCTTAATGCTTTTTGCACCTTCACTTCTCAGAGTCCAAGTCTGATTTTTTCTCTAAGTGAAAAGCTTGGTGTGTTCTGATTTCTGAGTTTCTTGATTCACACCTGGTCAGACCTGAAGTCAGTGAAGATTTTTTTTACCTCACCAACAAGTCTACATTTTGTCCCAGCACTCCCTGTTCCTGGCACCATCTGAAAGCATCTTCCAGTATGTACTTTATCCAGAATGCATGGGAACAAGTTCTGATTGGCAGCCACTGAGTTAATACTTCCTTTGAGAAGCACTTTCTAGTGCGCAGAGCTTTTTTGGACAGTCCTTGTATAGCTTTCCTTTGTTGTCCAATTTCCTCCCTCATGTTTGTCACAGACTGGCTGAACTAGCCAGAAGGGACTGCTCCAAACAAAGAAATACTCTGTAGGGGAATTTTGGCAGGAATATTTCTCTGAAGAGTCTCCTGAGATATGAGAAAAATGTTTTCCATTCAATGTGATACAGTGTTTCTTTTAACAGCTCTGAATGTCTTAGTGTTTGCTTCAAAGTGTTAACACAGATGCTTGCAAAGTTGGAAAACAGGCTTTGCAGTGTGTTTTGTAGGTGTCTCCCTAGTTTGTCTTGGTTAAGATGGCCTAGATACAGTGATGTACGGTAAATGCCTGCTTAGCAGTTCCTGAACCATTATCTGTGATACTTACTGTTACTGATGTTGTTTTTAAGCTTATCCTGTAGGGTTGTGTTTGGGGTTGGTTGTTTTTTATCTTCATATTGTCTCGAGCGTCTTTCTCTTCCTAATTCATAATATGAAATTACTGAAATGGATACAAAGAATGACTTCGTGTGACTGTGTTCCTCTTGGTGGATATTTTTTTACATAAAATCCCACTGTGTTTTGCAAAGGTCTTGTTCAAAGTTGATAATTATTTATGTAATTTGCTGACTTAGTAGGAAAGTCAAGCTATTGAATTTGACATGAGTTAACTGGGATTACCAGAGTATAATGTGCTCTGAGTAGTAATCTTGGGGTAACACTGGGTTTTGCAGAACCTAGGTCAGGATGGTATGTTACTGCTCCTGTATTCATCCTATTCAAGTTCTTGAAAACAGTAATGGATGTAAAGCTGTCTTTACATCCATTGTAAAGACATTTACAGTGGATGTAAAGACTGATTGATTGATTGATTGATTTACTATAGCTTTTGTTGCTCTTGGATGCAAGTCAGACTAGAGGCATCTTAGTTTCTTCAGCATCAGATAGCTCTGTAAGTATTTTGATGGAGCGTTAGCCTCTGAGCTTTTGAGTGAGATGTTCCTTCATCTCTTTCTTTACAGTTTGTATCAGGTAAGAAGATGGGGGCTTTTGTGAGCAGGGAATTTGTATGTCTTTCCCAACCAAGCACTATTTTACCTTACAGTGACTGTTGACCCTCTAACCATATGCAGTGGTGGAGCTTGATAGCATGTGATAGCATGGATGGACCAGTTGGGCTTTATTTCATAATTGAAAAAAATTTAGAACAAACTTTCAGTCAAAATTTAATGTAGTCTCACTATAAGTAAGCAAGATTTAAAGAAAGAAACCTAGGAAGGCTAATTCCATTAAGTTTTACCTGGAACATTAGGAAGAATCTGATCTGATTTTTGGGTCTCCTCTCCTCTCTGAACAGCAGTATTTAATCCACCTCATGTGAATAACTGTCTAGCAGCAGCATGATTTGTTCAAGACTGCCTTGAGTGTGCTCATGGTCCACTGTTGATAGGGACGTGGTGCTCAAGGTAGTCATTACAGAATTTCATTAGGGTAAGGATAGCTCCAGAATTCCTATTTCTGTTCATATGTGGAAGAGGAAAAAGTTGATTGGCTGGGCAGTATTTACAGAGGTAATAATAAACACACTAATTTGGCAGGTTTACTCAAAGGAGTACAATTAAGACTGTGTGTGGTAAAGGTCTAGATTCTGTTTACTGCATTATATGAAGTTATCTGTTTATGTCTTCAAATTGATTTTGGTTTCTTAAGAAAAAGCTAATACAGCTAACAAAATTTTGTGAAGCTTTGCTGTATGTAGGAGCTATAGTATAAAAGCTGGAGTGTAATTGCTTGTGGTTTTATGACTTTTTAGGTGCCTGTGGTTCATGCTTGAAGTTTTAATGACAAAGAATGAAAACAATAGCCATGCCTTCATGAAAAAGATGTCAGAAAACATCAAGCTTACCCGAGATGCTCAGTCTCCTGATGAGCCAAAGGCCAATGAAGTAAGAAATGCAGTTGAGATTAGTTCTGGGTGATGAGCTGAGGATTTCAAAAGCAGGATTTGCAGGAAGTCTGAAAGAACTAGCTCTGACATTTTTATGTTTTTTTAAAGACACTACTAATTGCAAGCACTGTCTGTATGTTTCCAATCTCATTCTTGTAAAACCTTGCTGACTTCAGCCAGTACATAATACCTGCATTTTTTGAAAGTATTCCTGGTACTGCCTGCCTTATTTTAACAGCTGCCTAGTTTCTTCACATAAGTGTCTTCTGCTGTTGGGGAAGGAAATATTGCATTATACAGTTATTGTTAAACACATTCATTTCTAGCAGAGATGAGAAACCATCTAAGGTGATTTGATTGAGCAAGAGTTTCAGTTGTACAGCATAGTCATGTAAAGTATTACTAGGTTTATAAATAGTATCATCTGACTCAGCAGTATGGTTAATGATATAATTACTAAAAATGTCCTTAGTGGTGGTTATTTAAACACATATTTTAAACTTTTTGAACTACCGCATTCTTTCTACACTGTAAAAACAGTGAGTAATTCCTAAAGCATGCTTTTCTTCTTTTTTTCTCCAGAAACTTTACACAGTGTGTGATGTAGCACTATGTGTAATCAACAGCAAAAGTGCTTTGTGCAATGCAGATTCACCAAAGGACCCTGTATTGCCAACCAAATTTTTTACACAACCTGAAAAGGTAAATTTGTTAATTTTATTTCCAAAGTAATAAGGGGAAATAGGTTTTTTTGAAGATTGCTAGATGGTTATCTCTGTAAGATAATGAGTGGGAAAATGCATATTTTATTATCAGCAATTAATTTTTAAAGTCAGCTCTATGCTGTGCTGTCTGTATTATGACAGAAATGTTTGTAACCAAGTGACAGCTAAGTGGAATTAATGCTGATATGTTGGCATGAATTGCTGAATCATTTCATTAGTGTTTTTTACAAGTGAATATATGAGAATATATGTATTTTTCTGACTGTATGTCTGAATTAGAATGCAAATCAGAAAAAAAAGGGAACATTGTTATCTGTGATATGTTACTGTCTCTCAGTAGCTGTTGGGCTATTCTGCTTGCTGTACAAGTTGGTCCTCTTATTACTAGCTTTGGCAAGTACTGATCTGCTGTCAGCAGTGGCACTACTGCTCTCCAAGAGACCTACTTCTGAAAAATGTTAGGGGACCAGACCTGATGTTTTAGTTGTCCTGGAGAATGTACTGGCTGACATTTTTCAGTGCCCTAGGCTGTTAATTAACTGCCTTTCCAGAGGCTGTTTAAGCAAAATTTATTTCCTATTAACTGTGAAATGGCAGATGCCATGTAACAGTGGGCTGGTGCCTTTATTCAGCTACGGGATTTTGGTCTGTGTAAACTCTGATACTCAGCGTGACAAAGGTAACAACTTTCAACTTGTTTAGAGAAAATGGCACCTCTTTTCCTCTGTTAGGACTTCCCATTAAAAACGTGCAAGTGAACAAATAGGGAGAGCAGTTTTGTATAATTTCAAAAAATTAATGTCATTTTAGAAGGAAAAATGGTTATCCCAATTTCAAGTATGGCATACTGTCATTCAGTAATGCTCACTGTAAATCTCCACCAAAATACGAGTTTGACCTGTCTTTATTAGATTGATTCATTAGCCAGCAGGTTGTGAGGTGTGAAATATGTGTAACTCTTGATAATTGCATCTGAGAAGTTAGTTGAGTGTTTATAAAAAAAAGAGGTGAGATTGAGACATCAAATACGAACTAATTTTTATTTTTTATGCAGGATTTCTGCAATGACAGGAATTACATTTCAGAAGAGACAAGGGTTCTTCTTTTGACAGGAAAGGTACTGTATTTTGGCAAGTTGCAAGCCTTAGAATATTACTTGTGGTTTTTAAAATGCTTTGGACTGCTGTTTAAATTATATTAAGATTCCATGGATAGTAATTTTGTAACTCTATTTGATGACATATAATTAATTCCTTGAACATACTACCCGATGAGTACACAGCACCAAGATTGTTACCTGTGCGCTGGGGTACAGGTTCTTGATTAGTTTCTTCTATTACTGAAATAAGCTTGGTGTAAAGTTATGATGCATATAGAGAATTGTGATACCACTAGCATTGGTGATCTTAAATTTTCAGTTGTAATATTTTTAATATAGCTTTTATTGCTGTTAAATTCAGGTGCAAATGTCTATGCACTTTTGAACATCTATTTCAGGGAGTACCAGCTGTAGATATTCTGTGATTTTAACATCCTCTATTTGCAAAGCAAAGCACCTCTGGGAGAGGCTTTCCAAAACATAATGCAGAGTTAGGTTCAGTACAGCAGTAGGAGATATCACAGAATTGTTAAGGTTGGAAAAGTCCTCTAAAATCACTGATTTCAGCCACTGACCAAACACCACCATATCAACTAACCACGGCACTAAATGCCATATTGAGTATTTCTTGAATACTCCCAGTGATGGTGACTCCACCACATCCTTGGCCAGTCTATTCCAATGCCTGACAGTCTTTCCAGTGAAGAAATTTTTCCTGATGTTCAACCTCCCCTGGCACAGCTTTTTGCCTCTTTCCTGTCTTTAGCTGCCTGGGAGAAGAGGCCACTCCCCACCTGGCTACAACCTCCTTTCAGCCAGTTGTAAAGAATTTTAAACACCCCCAGCTCCCTCAGCTGCTCTTCATAAGACTTTCGTTCCAGACCCTTCACCAGCTGCATTGCACTTCTCTGGACTCACTCCAGCACCTCAGTGTCCTTGCAGTGAGAGACCTTGAATTGGGAACAGGATTCAAGATGTGGCATTGCCAGTGCTGACTAGAGAGGGACAGTCACTGCCCTGGTTCTGCTGGCCACACTGTTGCTGACACAGGCCAGGATGCCATTGGCTCCTTGGCCACCTGGGCACACACTGGCTCATGTTCAGCAGCTCTCAGCCAGCACTCCCAGCTCCTTTTCCTCTGGGCAGCTTTCCAGCCACTCTGCCCCAGCCTGCAGCACTGCCTGGGCTTATTGTGACCCCAGTGCAGGACCTGGCAGGGGCCTTGTTGAACTTCATAGTGCTGGCCTTGGCCCATGGATTCAGCCTGTGCAGGTCCTTCTGCAGAGCCTTTGGCCCTCCAGCAGACAGTAGTGCCACTCATTTGGTGTCATCTGTGAGCTGACTGAGGGGACACTCAATCCCTTAGTGCAGATGATCAGTAGAGGTACTGAACAGGACTGGCCCTGGCACTGCTCCCTCAGGAACGCCAGCAGTGACTGGGCACTGCTGCATGGAGCACCTTCACCAGCCCTCGGGCCTGACCACCCAGCCAGTTCTTAACCCAGTGAGGAGTGCCAGCTCCAAGAGTGTGTTGTGGGACACAGCATTAAAGGCTGCAGTGAAGTCCAGGTAGATTACATCCACAGCCTTTCCTCATCCACTAGGTAGGTCATTTGATCATAAAAGGAGATCAAGTTGCTCAAGCAGGACCTATCTTTCCTAAATCTGTGCTGGCTAGGCCTGATGCCCTGTACACACCCTGTGATTGCACTCAAGATAACCCGCAGATCATCCATAACTTTACTGACCACCAAGATCAGGCTGGCAGCCCTGTAGATCTCCCACATCCTCCCTCTGGCCTTCTTGTAGACTGGCATCACAGTGGATAACCTCCAGTCATCTGGGTCCTCTTCAGTTAACCAGGACTGATGAAAAGTGATGGAGGTGCTTGGTGAACTCTTCCAACAGCTCCCTCAGCACCCCTCAGGGGATCCCATCCAGCCTCATAGACTTTTGAGTGTCAGAATGGCTCAGCAGGCCACTAATTCCTTCTGGATTGCAGGGCATCTATTCATCTATTCTGCTTCCTGTCCCTGACTACCAGTTCAGGGGCTGGGTGGCCTGAGAATAACTCACCTTTCTGTTAAAGAGACAAAGAAGGCATTAAATCCCTCAGCCTTTTCCTTATCCTTGGTTACAATGTTTCCCTCCATATCCAGTAAAGCATTGAGGTTTTCCTTGGCCCTGCTGTTGTTAATGTATTTGTCAAATTTTTGTTATCTTCCATTGCAGTGGCCAGCTTGAGTTTTAACTGAAGTATTATATTTATACATTTGTGTTATATTGTTATATTACTTTTCTGCATATAATGATATAAATATGATTTAGAAGTAAACACTGTCTCTTTGGGGTTCTGTGATACAGTTACAATGTTTTAGATCTTGCTGTGGCTGATGACTTGACCCATGTGCTCAGGCTGAGTAGGCAACAGGAGGTTTTATATTTTGTCCCTGGAGACCAGTTAAGGAGGTTTTCATAACTGGCATGTCACATTCTTCATGTGATTTTACATTTCCTTAGAGGCCAAGTTAATAAATTAAGGTATTCCTGAGAAGAAAATATAATTCCCATGGGTGGAAGTTATGACGGAGCAGGTGGGAGAAGGATATTACAGATGATGGAAAACACTGACTAGCAAAAAAGCAACAATCTCTGTAGAAAAGGCTTATTACTGGACACATGTTCAGTGGCTGCATCATCCTAGTGCTAATTCTGCACAGTATTTACTTAAAGATATTATTAATATAATAATTTATTTACTCCACTTGCTGAGTGGCTGAGTTTACTGCATGTCCAAAGAAGGAAAACAAAATGAGTGAAGTGTGTGGAGCACAAGTCTTACGAGGAGCAGCTGAGGGAGCTGGGGTTGTTTATCATCCCCTCCAGACACAGTGTTGTAACACAGGGCTCTGGGGTCCCAGGCCCCATCATTGGTGTTGAAGACAGGCAAAGATGGGGTTAAATGTTTCTGCTTTGTCACCTCCTGTTTGTGAGGTGACCAGCCTCATCAAGTAATGGCCCAGTGTTATCTCTGATCCTCCTTTTGCTTTTGACATATCTTCAAAAGCCCTTTTTGTGACCTTTATGGTGCTGGCCAACTTAAACCCTAATCAGGCTTTGGCCACAGGAATTGTCTCCCTGCAGTGGTGAGCAGCATTTCATGGTAATCCTGCCATGTTGTCTGTCATTGCTTCCAAATACTGTGTACTTCCAGAAGGAGATCCCTTCTCAGCTAGCTCAGCCAGGCTAAATTTCTGCCTCACTTGCTTGACATCTTACACTTTGTAGTTGCCTGCTCCTATGCTTTAAAAGATGTTCCTAAAAAGGGACAAGCATTCATAGATGGCAGTACCTTCAACAGCAGATTCCCAGAGCACCCAAAAGTCTTACAGCACCCAAAGTCTGCTGTCCCCCATATCCAGGGCCAAGGTTGTCCATAAGGCCAAGGGCAGTTGATCCAGAAGGATCCTGTAATTAATTCCTTGTAGGCTGATCATTGCTGGTAGTGTCCTGGCTGGGTGGTCAGTAGCAGACTCCCACAACAATATCAGCTTTGTTTGCTTTCCCATTCATCCTTACCCAGAGGCTCTCAACTCTAATATTGCCCAACATTTTGGCTTTTGTTGAGACTTCTCCAGCTGCTGTGTCTTCAAAGCATGGGAGAGAGAAGAGCAGTTGATGAAATGCTTTTAAATCACAAGAAGTAAAAGGATAAACAATGTTTTTAAAGTAAAGATAAGGTTAGTAGCTCTAAACTGATGGCATTGTGATCAAGACTGTTATCCCAGGAAAAGTATTTTTAAATACTCAAGCAAATATTTGTAAAATTAAATATGTATCTGAAGTTTGGATTTTTTAATATTTAAACATTTTTTCTAGCCAAAACCAACCGGTGTATTAGGCACAGTAAACAAACCATTATCTGCAACTGGAAGGAGACCATATATTAGGACTACAGGATCAGAGACTGGAAGCAGTGTAAACTCTGAGCTGAGCTCTTCTGCAGGAAACAGATCAAGGTATGGGAGTCCAGCATTTCTTTCATCACCTCTTTACTTAATGGTCTCCACTGTGCTTGCAAGTTTTAGGACAGCAGATGATCTGTTTTGTGTGCTTACATGTTGGAAGAGTGTCCTTATTTTGTCCAGTTTTAGAAAATGTAGTTCTCAGTAGATAAAATCTCCATTCTTGCTTTGTGGTTCAGTTTGTGTTATGATGTTTTGATGTATAAATTACGAGTAATCCTGATTGGAAACAAGAAACCTTTTTCATATAGATAGAATATTCTGATCTGTGTGAGATTAAGGATGATTAAAAGAGCTTGTTGAAGCAGGCCAGGGTCTCGGTGGAAAGAAGCAACATATGATGGCAATACTCAGTGTTTCTTCTAGCAAGCATTATTTTTATATGGATGTGAAGTTTGAAAATCTGTTGTAAATCTGGAGAAACAGTTTGCACTTTGAGATTTTAATACTGTTTAATCTGGTTTGGAATTGATTACCTGACTAAAATAAAGCATTAAAGAAAGCAGAGAAAGTTAAGTAAGTCTTGTTGCTACATTTCATAAGGCGAAAGGGAAGTATAACTGCATTCAGAATTCATTCTGTAAAGTGTGCATGATATAAGTTGCAATAATCTTACTTTTTTCTTTTTTATTCTTTTCTGTGAAACTGGGGCATTAGTGGTGTTTATTATTCTTCACTATATTTTCCTCTATTGGCTCTTTCTATCTGGGAAAATAACACAGCCTATTTTAGAGCTCTGGTCTTAAGTTTGCAGAAGTCATTATACAGTGGTGTGTCTGTGGTAAGGGATTTGGCTCAATGACCAGCCAATTCCTTTCAGACCTTTCCCAGTTCTGGGAAAGAAAATATGTGTGTGGACTTGGGCAAATTCAATTGTTTTAAAACTAATTTAGCCTATTGTGTTGATTCCCCTTCCCCACACCCCCTTTTCTTTACCCCTAATAATTCCAAACATTTCTCTTCTTTTCTGTATATTTTTGGTTTATTATGTCTTCCATGATGTTCCCAGGGAACAAAGTTCAGATATATCAGAAACCGGAGTCAGTGAAAATGATGAAAATCCTGTGAGGATTATTTCAGTCACACCAGCAAAGACAGAACCTGTGAAAAACAAGGTATGTCCAGGAATTTTATGGACTGATGTCTGTGATAAGTTTGACATTGGGGGTTTTTTCAGTGCACCAGTTCTCTGAGGAGCTGGTAACATCCAGTTTCATTTCATGTAGTTGTGTCAGTTTCCGAGCCTGACAGAGGACCCCGTGTCTTCAGAACGGCTATTTATTTTATCCAGAGTAATTTATAGCACTCATTTGAATGGACTTCATTCTTCTTTTCTAAAATTCCAAAATATTCCCACATTTATTCTGCATTTTCCAATATAAGTAATAGCGAGCCTGGGATTGAGAGTGAAAATTCACACCTGTAGTAGCTTTAACTGAATTTACTGCCAAGAAAATGTCAAGTGGTCCTACAGCATGAAATTGACATCTACCTTCAAAATTTTGTCACAGCTAAAATCTTAACCTATTAAAAATATATTGTATGGTTCACCCCTCTTGTATTAAAGAGAGAACACCATGTGTAAATCATAAAGATTTTTTAACTTATACAATAGCATGAATTTTAACACAGTTGAGTCCTGCACCTGGGACAGATGAAACTCAAGCAGCTGTACAGCATGCTGGGATCTGCCTGGCTGGAGTGCAGGTTGGCTGGGAAGGACCTGGGGACCATCCTCAGTGGATAACCAACAGAGCATGAGCTGGCTGTGTGCCTTGGCTGCAGTGAGGACAGCAAACTGTGTCCTGAGTAGTCAGCAATAGAGGGATGTGGTTATTCCACCCCATTTGGCATTCATTAGGCCATACCTGGAATACTGGGCTGCCCCCCCAGTTTGGTGCAGATACTCAAAAACTGGAGGGAGCCTTGCAGGGGGCACCACAATGTTTAAGGTATGGAAAAGTTGTTGTGTGAAGAAAGGTTTGAAGTGTTGAGTTTGTTCAGCTTAGAGAAGAGAAACCTTGGAGAGGATCAATCAGTCTTTCAACATCTACAAGGTATTTATGGAAAAGATGGATGGAAGGAAGTATTCTCAAGGCTGCTTGCTGGAAGGATAAAAGGCTGCTGGAAGAAGTTGCTTCAGGGGAAATTCTGTCTGGATGCAAGCAGGAAAAGAAAATACAAAAAACGCCCAAAACACTGTGGAGAAATTGAAACACTGGAACAGACTGTCCAGAAAAGTGGTGGATTATCAGTGTTCATGGCTTGACTTGTCAAAGCCCTGGATAACCAGTGAGGCCCCACTGTCAGCAGGTTTGACAAGATGATTTTCAAAGATCACTTCCAACCTAGATGATTCTTTGATTTAAAGTAGATTTTTGTAATAATGTAGGGATACATAGATGATTTAGGCTTTTTAAGTTATATATCTGCTTTATCTCTTTCTATTAGATGAAATCAGAGTAATAAGCAGATGTTTTGGATTTGTATCATCACATAGAAGAGTTAGGCAAAGCACATATCAAGAAAATTTCAAAAATGCTTTCTAGGTTCTTGAAGTTGGAATTTCAGAGAATCTTTAAAGTTCATATGAATAGCAACTGTAAGTGGCTACTATGAAGCTGCTGGAACAGTAGTGAAGGTTACAGAGATTGCCTGACTCATTGAACACATAAGAAACAATAGCAGAATATTTAACAAAAACAGTCCTTGGTTCAGATCCAGCACTTAGAATAGTGGCGTTGGTTTGTTGGAAATTGCTGAATCATCCCAGCCATACTTCTTCAGTATCCTTTTCTCCACCCCTTCTCCCAGCTGCTTTGGAAGTCAGTGTTCAAATGAAGGCTTAGCATCCAGTTGCTTCCTCTTTGTTTCCATATGAATACTGCTCTCTGTAGAGAAGCACATTGCTCACCCTTTCTGTTCCTTGTATACAGACACCTCTGTGCATGGTATTCAATCACTTCATTACCCTGTTCAGTGTGTTGAGAAGAACATGCATGTAGGCCATACCCATTCAGACATGATGAAGAATTAACAAACACAGCAAGTTGCATTTTTGGTGTGATCTTACTTCTTTATTCCTTGGGTTTTTCTTTACTGGCACTTAGGTCTTCAGTAAACTGCACTTTTACTGAATGTTGGTCTCAAAATTTGCATGTATGGAAGTAAACAATAAATACTGCTGTATTGAAATAATTCTTTGCTCCTCAGTTTTCTCTTGACATTTGACAAAGAGACAGTAAAAGGAACTTGTCCAGAAAAATGATTACGGGAGGAGCTCATAAAGATAATTATTCTTACTGTAATCTCTCTTACACCACTAAAAGATAGATTAGCTGCAGTTAGTAACATTCCACAATATGTAGAAAATGGTTTTGCAAGGATAAGGTCCAAACTCTAAGACCATGTGATGTGTTTTCATAACAATATGGTTTTAAAAGCTCATGTTTCTGATGGAAGGAGGTAACAGTTTGGGTTTGCCTTTGGGAATCTTTTTTTCTTCACATTCATGATTTTTATTTTCTAGGAGATGAATTCTGATCAGACAACACAAGGAAATAGCACTGAACGTGGGAAAAAGCGAACAGCAACAGCATCTGGAACTGAGAATATTCATCAAAAAACAGAAGAAAAAAGTGTAGAAGAAACAGGCCCATCGCTTGCAGCAAAAACCAGAAGAGGGCGACCAACCAAACCAGAACCTCAGGGCACCACTGCAAAAAACGAGGAAACAAACAAAGCACCTGTCAGGGGAAGGAAGAGGGCAGCGGCCAACCAGGAGGGCCCAGGGAGTTTAGAGGCAGGTAATGCCAAAGCACCAAAACAGCAAGACACAGCAAAAAAGCCAGCAGCAGCACAGAGACAAATTGATCTACAGAGGTAAAAATACATAATTAAATACATGGGGTGGGGGGTGGTCCTTTCCTGTCTCAAGTCAGACCCTGAGTTTACAATTACAACAGACCTAGCATAGTTTAGGGCACAACTAAACCACAGCAGATGTTGCAACCATATGTTGCATTGAGTTCTATTTTTCAAAGTACCTGGGCAGCTGGAATTGGAGAAATTAATTTGTTTGGTCAGAACAGGATAAACTTAACCTGTTTTCACCAAATGCTATTTTAATGCATCCTGGTTCCCCTTGCTAGAATTGCTGTCTAAAGGAACCAAGAGTTGATGGTGTTTAGTGCATTCATTAATGCCAGGCACTCTGGCATTTGACTACTCTGCTGTGCCTCCCTTCAGTGATAGCAAAGCCTTAGAAGCTGACTGTCTTTAATGCACAGGGAAATTTGTAATGCCAGCTGTAGCTATTTTCTGGTAGTTTAAGTCTGTGCTTGTTTTAATGTTAGCAGTACTGTAATGTCTATTTTAAGTAACTGAAAATTACATTTGGAACTTTGTAAACCACAAAACAGCTGTTGGATGATAATTGGGCTACTTTAGTGTTGAAGCATGACTTGGTTTGCAATACAAGCAATTCATAATAAGCATTAACATGAGAAGTTTGTTTTGCTGGACCTGGTACATAATTAATGCAAGTGTCCAAAGGTCTGCCAACCAGTGTGCTCTAAGAAATCACAAAAGTGATCTAAAGGAAGAAAGAAACATTGGAATAGTTTCTTTCTAGACATTTGTAAGTTGAAGATCTTGCAGAGAACTTTGAAAACACCTTTTTTTCTAAGAGTAAGCTTTATACAGCAGTAAAATGGTCTGTCAAGAGTGTAATGTTTGTGTACTGCCTTGCAATGTTTGTTTAATATGTCAAATTCCTTCAAGTCTTCAGAACAAATTGCACTATCCATAGCCTTTAATAAGCTACTGTATCAGATAACATCTTTAAAATGTGTGATATCTCAGTGTTTCTTGGACAAAATACCAAAACATTGTTAACGTTTTTCAGAAGCCAGGTGCTTGGAAGTGATGGAGATTCACTGTTGGAGATAGACTCAAGTTCAGAATACTCTCAAAATGCAATGGATCTTTTTAAGGCCTGTGGGAGCAGCCAGGAAGATACTGAGGATACAGAGATAGCAGAGGGAGGCTTCCTTAAGGTGTAGCAGGCATCTTATATAGGACAATTCTCTGTTTTTATTTCTTTATTGTAGTTTATACAGTGAGAATTCAAAGAAATTTGTGTGTAAAAAATGCTCTGTCTAATAGGTTTTTTGCTTTTAAGTAGACTTGTACAAGTTACTTTAAATACTGGGAAAACATTTGAAGTAGTGCCTATTCTGAAGTAAAACGGGCTATTTTTATAAACCTTGGTAATTGTAGTTAATTAGATCAAGTTGCTGTTCTTAATCTCTTATTCCAATGAAAGCAGTGGATAACTGTTTATATTTATGCTGAAAAAAACATTACTTGGTATGGAATTATAAAATGCACAATTCAGGTTTTGTAGTTTCAAGTTTATCAGGAAGTTGTGCTGTACAATGAGGAAGTTCAGTTGTATTCAATTAATTATGTAATTGTTAAGAAGATACAAGATGGAGTTGGAAGAATCACAGTATGAGAAGTGTAAAAGCTAAAATCTAAACAATATTTGATAGGATTTTGAGACAGAATCACTTGTGATTTCCATGTCCTCACAATTAACTCATTTTCTTTTCTCCCCTCATAAAGGTAAAAAGAAAACTTGCTCGAAAAGGGAGGAAATGAAGGCCAAATAAAGGCATGCTCCAAGCTTCTGCAAAAACTAGGATTCAGAAATTTCCTGTACAGGAACTGAAATTACTTCAAAACACACAGCTTTCAGCTCTGAAACCAGAAGGAAAACTATGCTTCCCTTTCACATGAAATTAATCCTTCTCAATGGAAATGTAAAGCAGAAACTCTTGAGAAAGAGGCTAAAAGCATCTGTACTTATTTCCCCAGAGACTTTTTTTATGAAAAGTCAATAATTAAGCAAATTGCTTAACAGTTGGTTCCAGTTCCTGCATTCTGGAGTTTAAAAGTGTATTTACACCATTAACTTTCATGCTGCATTTTTTTTTAAAGGAAGTCAGAGAAGGTCCTTACACTGACATTGAAAATTCATGATCCTAGAGCCAGGTATTCCCATGTTTCACAGAAAAGGTAGAAGTCTACTGAGTGGATTTTAAACAAGACTAGAGGAAAAACAAAAAATCACAAAAAGTTTTTTTGCTTTACTTTTGGAGACTGTTTTATGTATAATTCTTTCTGCCTGCCTACTTTTCTGCAAAAATAAGATGTACAGATTTCAGTTCCCTGCTATGAAAAGTCATGTGGTGGCAATTTTATAAATGTTGCTTTCTGATTTCTATCAGAGTGGGAAAGTAATCACTTAAAATTGTTATTAATTCGCAAGTAGACATTTCATTTTTTAATTTCCCCTCCATTTTAGTTTAATATAATTTGCAATAAATGTACATATTGATGTTTGTTTTATAAAAACATATATCACTTTTAAGTGTTTTTACTCCTGCAGTTCTGTTGGAATATTCTAAATTTTAAAGGAGTAAAGACAGTCCAGCATTTGATTTTATAATGTTTGTCACCAGATTTTTATTATTGATGTAAAGAAAAAAAAAATCAGTTTTTAAAAATAGTTGGACTTTGGCAGCTTTGTAAGGAAAGTTGGAAATGTTTAGGATTGCTCTCAATTTTAAGCATTGTGCTGATTGGAAGTAAGTCTGTTTTGCATTTTGTCTTCCTGTCCAGGCTCATTTTTTAATGTTTATTTTAGAAGATTGTTGCATCAATATTATGTTTCCTGGCATTGTTCAGCATAGATACAGTGTACACTTTTATGTACACATGATCATATTTAAGTTTGTTGCATAAAATAAACGCTTCTAGGTGTCACATGGCAGTCTTTTTCTAATTTTTTTTTCTTTCACAGAAAACTTAATTGCTGTGTCTGTACATGGGCTTGGACATTGCCAGAAGTGCTGTGCAGAGCGAAGGAGCTGTAATGCAGACACTGGTGTAGTTAAACAGTTGCATTTCTGAGGTGAAGTTACAGTGCTTTGTCTTGTGAAGGGGTTGGGTTGGTGGGCACAGTGACAGAGAGGAATCTGCTTTGCTTCCCACTGCCTCAGTTCCCCATTTCTCTTCTGCAAATTGTTTGGAAATCCCTTGATTTACATAGAAGAGCTGGGTACTGGCGGCATGAGTTGGGGATTGCTTGTGCCCCTGGAATGGGCAGGGTGCAGCTGTGTGCTGTTCAACATGACTGAGGTCTCTCTGAGCAAATGTGCACAGCTCGAGTTACTTTTCTTCTGTAACAAAAATGAGGCTTTGTGCATAAAGCAGCTCCTCTTCTAAAGCAACCTGCAGTGCTTTGACCTGAAGGATTTGGAATGCTTTTGACAGAGAGATTATAGAATCGCTTAATTATACATCTATCAGGAGTTTGATTTCTAAAACTGCAATAATTTCACAAGGTGGATTTACTGATTGTAATGCTGTTTCTTTTTAGTGCTCTGGTCAAATGCTTCAGTTTCATGAAAGTTCGAGTGTTTTGGTTTAAACTAATTTTAAAATGTTTCAGTTCAAAATTTTCTGGTGCTACCAGAAAAAAAAACAAACTTGCTTTTTCTTAGAAATGAGTTCTGGTACTTAATGGTGTGCTTTTAACAATCTGAAATCTGGACTTGACAAATCTTGCAAATAGTTCAGATTTATTTCCAAAAGCTTTGTTTTTTATGAAGTGGATAATTATTGGATTTTTTCCTTTTTATCTTCTTTGGTCGGTTTTTAATTAGTTACAATTGTCACATTACTCAATGAGTCATCATAGAATGATATAGGTTAGAAGAGGTTTCTGGAGTTTCACTCCATAGTCAGAGCATGGTTTTCAGTTGTCTTTCTCCAGATGGAATTCTATTGAGTTTTTTTTCTGTTTGTTTTTTGTTGTTTGTTTTTTTTTTTTTTTAGTGTGGACATTTGAGTTATTTTCATGTGCTGATTATTAGTAGTCAGTTGGTACATTCACATAGCTAATTATGCTAGGTATAATAGGCTGAGCCAGAGTGCAGCTTACAAGAACTACCAGAGGGGTGGGTGGCCCCAGTGGCTCTTTGCACAGCTTGCCCCAGCCAGGGCTGTGCCCAGAGTGCCCCTGCCTGCCCCATTCCCTCTGCAAAGCCGTGGGGGCTGCCCCAGCCTTGGGGGGCACTGACAGCACACAGGGGCAGCCTGGAGAGCCAGGGCAGGGAGCACAGCACCACTCTCACACAGATGTAATTGATGCATTGCCAGTGCTGCTGAGCCCTTAAAATGAAGAGCTGTTAACTCTGGAATTGAAGGCAAAGTATTTCAAAGGAAAGGGGGGTGGTGTGGGGTGTATGTGTGTGGCTTGGCCATCCTTCAGTTTTCAAATACTGTACATAAGAGTGGGGATTTTCCCATTATAATAAGGAAACTGATGCTCAGACTTCTTCACTTGTTAATGTGCAATTAATAGGAAGCCTGATAAAACCCATTCTTTATGGCTTTTTACCAGTGCAGGGTTTAAAGGTGCTGAGGTTTCACATTCAGTTACATAGTTAGAGGTAAGTTCTTGTCATCTTTTAAGTTCCCATCTTCATAAAAGTTTGGCTGTGTTTCTTAGCAGATACATATTTATTTCTGTTTTTTTCTGTCTTCTGATGCATAGCTTTAGTCACAGTAAGACAGGAAAGCTGTTCTGAGGACATGCTTTGTAATGTACTAAATTAAACCCCTACCACTCAACAAAACTGAATATTTGTTGTGGATTAAAAAATAATGTTGTCTAGAGCAATCTTAAACAGGAGAAACAGCATGTACTACAAACCTTTTCTGCACATGCTGATGACTCCTGTAAGTTTTATAACTGATAAATAACAAAATATTGTCCAAAATGTGCTTCCAGCTGGTAGATACTTAGCTCACAATGTTGGACCAAGTTCAGCATCAGACTGGCTCTTGAATGTCAAGTTAGCTGATGGGGCTGTAACAGCTGAACTGTTTCCTCTAAAGATAAAGAAAGATTTGGGATCACCAAACATTTGCAATACACAGGCAACTTGCTTCTTAAGAAATCATCCATGTGGATCCTAGTTCTCTTGCCTGTGTGTTTGGTTATTGTCTTTAGCAGCAGTTCTGTTTGTGCCTGAAAATCAAATCTCAAATTGGTGCTCAGGGAAATAACCCAAACTAAGGAGGCTGGGCTGTGCAGTCTGCTTGCCAGCCTGGCTGCAGGTGCACTGAGCTGATAACCAAGCATTAGTCACAGAGTGGCTGGGCTCAGCCCAGGGCACTGTATCTTGGTACAGAACAGATTTGCACAGGGAGCAGCAAGGTGTTCAAAAGCAGGGAGAGCAGAGTCCTGTACAGCAGCAGTTTGTGTCCCTTGAAGGCTTCCCCTGCTTGAATTTCTGACAGGAGGGAATCATCATGCTGATGATGAGTACCCTGGGTATTCAGATGGCCAGAAGGAAGCTCAAACAATACTATAAAGTACTCTTAAACTTCAAAGACCAACAGTAGCTTCCATTCCTGAAGAGTTCTTAATCCACACATTCTGTGGATTGATTTGCCTCAGTTCCTCGAAGATGGAAAGCAAGACAGAACATCCTCAGAAGCAGAACTTAGAAGTGGTTGCTGACAGCCTGTCCCTTCCTAGCTGCACAGCCTGAGTCAGGATGTCCTTTAATTTCTAAATGGGAGACCAAAGCAGGTGAATAACCCAGTACTCCATCAGAGATTCCTTAGCACCAAGTCAGTGTGTGACCCACAGGATGACTACTTCCACAAATCACACTCCCTAGTGTACTTTAGATTCAGAATGGGAACATCTCTGACTTGGGGGAGCTTCCCAGCCCTATTTTTTGCAGTCTGAAAGGAGATGAGCAAGTTTTTGGCACATGCACCTGCTTGTAAAGAGGTGAGTGGAGCACAGCCAAGGGCTTGTTGCAGTTCAGAGCTCCTGCTCCCTCACTGAGAAAGCCACAGACACACGGACCCTGCTGGGAGCAGCTCTGCAGCCCAGCTCTCAGCACCACACATGCTGGAGGGTGTGTGAGTGTGCTCCTCAGAGCCCAGGCAAAGGGCAGTCCTACCCTTGGAGCAAATCCTCCCATTCATCTCTTGGAAGGACCTTTCTGACTTGCAGCAGAGCATCTTCCCTCTGCCTGGGAAAGGTCCTGACACTTTAACCAGGACTCTGCCTGCAGAGGCTGGGCCAGCAGGAGGAAGTCAGCCTCATGGTGACCCCTGCAGCTTTGGCAAGAAGTGACTTAGGAGCCATTCAGCTTTGAACCTGGGGACTCATCACCAACTGTGCAGCTCTACCCATGGTCAGCAAAACCAAGACCTCCATGGGCAGCACAAGTGGATGGTGCAGTTGAGTCTTGTGTTGGTTGGTGAGGAGGGACAGCCATGAGGAGACATCTGCTTTTCAGTGGGAGCACAGAGGTTATCCAAGCCAATTTGTAACTCACTTAGGTCATGTTGGCAGCTGTGTAGTCTCAGCAATGTGCCAGCTCAGGCAAAAAACCTGACCAAATAACTCTGGAAGACTGAGCATCTCCTGTAGCCCTGCCAGCCTCAAGAGTTCAGATGTGTATTCGTAATGCTGCAAGCTGGGCATGCTCCAGAACAAGAAATACGTGTTCTGCTTCTTTGTTCAGGAATTTAATTCTCTCATTGCCCTGGAAGCAGGAATTGATGTGTTGACTGATGCACCAAAGCTCTTGAAGGATGAGATGGAAGATGATCATGGCTGTTTCTTTGGTGTTGGGTCTAGTGGCTTTCAAGGAAGTGGGGAGTCACAGCGTGTCCTAGTTTCTGTCCCCAAACCAGAAACAACCTGGGTTTATGCTGATGGCAGAGGTCTGAACCATCAGTCTCCTGTCATATTACAAGACATGACAGGTGACCCATGCAGAATTTTTTTTATATTTCTGAGTGTATTTTTAATAGTAGTTTCCACACCTGTAGGAGAGCCCAAACCCTCACAGACTGCACATAGAAGATCATAGTGGCATTCACAGCAGTCCTGGTGTGTTTGAGGTAGATGTGGTGGTACCTCTGCTACAGATACCTACCTGGTGAGATCATCCTTCAGAATGTATCAATGTGTGTAAATGCCAAATAGGAAACAGAGCCAGAGGTAAATCTCTGGAGAAATGAATGGAAATTGGAAAATTTTCCTATTTCCAGGCCAAACTTTTTCCCAACCAATTAATACCAACCTGAGATCACATTCCTTGTAGGTGACTGGTCACAGCAAGACACCCATCACTGCATCCACTCCTTGACTCATCACCCCCCAGGTTGGCTCTAGGGTCCTGCTGTGTGGAGCTTTTTCTGTGCCTGTGGAGCGGGAGATGGGCCCTGCCAGTGCTGTGGCACCACTTCTTCCCCACTGCCTCGCTCCATCTCCTCACACACTTCCTCCAACATGCTGTGTCTGACCAGCACACCATTTTCCCATGGAACCATGGTATGTGGGGCTGTTTGGCCATTTTTGAGGGCACCTCTATCCCCAGAGCTACAATCAGAGGCATAGGAGCCTTCTGTTAAATTTACTACCACAGGTTTGTCAACTTCCTCAGAGCTCAAGTCTATTTTTCATTTGGTCACTCTTCAGCCTTGAAAATGCTAATGAGTTTCTCCTCCAGAAGACCACTTACCCTGCTGTGCAAAGCCCCTTCCTGCTGCCACACGGGAGCTGCAGCACCTGCCAGGGGTGCTCATTGCCAGGGGAGCAGAGCAGGGTTCCTGCTCTAAGCATTTCCCTTGCACACATTCGTTCATGAGGGTGGGTTTGGAAGCTGCCCGAGCAGTTGGCCAAGATGAAAGCAGAGTGTCATTTGATTCTGCATCACTGAGCTGCTTTCTTTCCAAAAACACACCTTTAAACCAAAACAGGTTGTTTCTTCTTCTGGGTTGATGGTGGGACTTTTAACCTTTTTGCTATTAATAGGGCTTTGTCAATTCACACTTGCAGGATGTGGCCCCTTTTGTGTCTCTTTGCTTATTTTTCAGCCCCATCTAACAGACCCAGACCCTCTGTACCCCTGAGTACAGAGTTTCTTGTGTGGGCAGCTGGCTCCCTCCAGCCCATCCCCGCAGAGCAGGGCCTGGCATTGCTGCTGGCTGGGGCTGTGCAGAGAGGCAGGATCGTCTCCCTCAGCCTGCTGCTGACACTGCCTCCTGCAGCCCAGGATCCTGCCCAGTTTGCTGCCCTTGCCACCAGCACATGTTCAGCTTGGTCCAGATCCCAAACCCCCAGGTCTTTTCTTGCCAAGCTGCTCTACAATTGTCCAGCTTGTACTGGTGCTGGGGTTTTTCCTCCCCAGGTTCAGGACTCTGCACCTCCCCTTCCTGAATTCCTCATAGATGAGAACCATTCACAGGTGAAAAGAATGGCACACAGACATTACAAAGAATTGCTTTCCCTCATTGTTTTTTAAGAAATGTTTGGGGTTTTTTGCGCTTTGTTTTTTCCCCTCTACCTCAGCACTGTCTGACCCAGTGAACTTTTGGTAACTACTTTGTTCATACATGTTTTCTTCCAAATAGTTCTCTTTCCTGATAAGCATGGCCTGGAGACATTTTATCCCAGTATTTTTTATGTGGTTCAGACCATTAAAGGACTGGAACGTGGAATAAGCTATAGTGGGCAACACACATGCCAAGCAAAGAGTGAGCAAGCCCCCATTTCATGAGGATGTTCATACACAGGATTCGTTTCTTGCCTCTTTACCAGCAAAAAAAGAAAATCAGATGTTTTCACTCTATTTGCACTGCCAGCTTTGGATCGTTTAAGCCACTTTCTACACAGATAAACCACTTCACACCCAACAGTTTCTTGCAGCAAGGTGAAGATGTGATGGCCACCACTTCCTGGAACCCACTTTGTGTCTGGTGTTTGTTCTCCTGCCCTGTGTTGATGGAAATTTAAAGCTGTGGTAATGACAGGATTTCTGTGCCCACTCTTTGTTATGACTGACTGCAGTGTGAAATGGCACCAGTCAGTTCTGCTTTTGAACCAAAATCTGTCTTGGTGCATAACTGGCTCCTATTTTAGGAGGCTATAACCAGCAAAATGTTCCTCCAAGAAAGGCACACTCCTCCCCACCTCTGCACCTGGGCAGGAGGCAGAAGTATAAAAATGGGGACAGGCAGCTTTGCCCTGGTACAGTAATGTGGCTCAGCTGCAGGGAACTTCCCAAACCTCTCAGGGTCAGCGGGAGCTTTAACTATTCACCATCATGATGTTTTTAAATTGCTAATTGTGAGAAGAGCTTTTGGGGAAGACAAAGGGAAGACACCATGGCACTGTCCCTCTCCCCACCCACTGCAGGTCCAAGGGGACAAGCCTGTGCCCCACACCATTTCAAGCAAGGGCAGCTGTACATGGGGGACTTGGGGTGCTAAAGGGCTCTGGTGGCTCAGGTATCATCATCACAAAACAGATTCTCTCCCATCTCCCCCTGCCCCCCATATTTTCCTCACCAGCCCAGTTTATTGCCCTTTATCTTATACCAGGCTGTCATAACCCACCTAATGTATTTCAACACAAAGCAGCCACTAAGTGAAGCAATGTAATTTATTTGACATTGTATCAGACACGGGTGCTCCAGATCCAGACTTGACCTTAAAAACAATTTAAAATGCTGGATTTGCTGTATTGGAGGTATCAGTTACCCGTCTGAGAGCCAAATGTGTCAGTATTACAGCCACTGAAACAGAAAACTAAGTACAGGACAAGTCAAGCTAGCAAGCACCATCAGTCCATTTCAGCTGTGAACTCGCTTCCAGTTTTGGGGTGCTGGAAGAAATGACAAGGCTGTTGGACAACTTCACAAATATTTCAGTATAAAGCAGCTCTCAGTTACTCATGTCAGTGTCTAACTACACAAACTGGGGAAATTGTACTTTTTTTTTTACTCTGAATTGATGTCAGGCTAAGACCTGCAGGAGAGGGACTGGGGAGTGCTCCCTCTCCCTCACCCCTCTTAAAGAATGAGGTACCACAATACGACACAGCTCCTGATGACAGTGAAATTAAACAGAAAACCCAAACAGCATCTTACACCATAAACCAGTGCAGCACCATCCCAGCTGGCAGAGCCTGCCCAGGAACCTGCAAACCTCTCCTGGGGACAGACACACCTGAAGCTGGGATGCAGATCTGAAGCACAGTATTACAGCCAGCTCCACAGCAACCTCTCTGCTTGTTGCTTCAGCAGTGCAGCCACTGCTTTAAATTGCTTTACTCAATTTAACAAACATTGACAAATGCCAAAAAAGTGAAGTTGTACTGGTAGTAAATCCATAGTCATCGTCCCTCCTAGATTCTTCTAGAGCTGAGCAGCAGGGTAGTGCCATTGGCCACCAGGCTGTCACCTCCCTGTGCATGAACCAACTGCAGTTTGAGGTACACAGTTTAAAATGTACAAAGATGACATGAATGTAAGCGGTGCAGGGAAATCCAGAGACAACTTTTCCTCTGTGTTACTGGCTTTGTTTCTTCAGATGCAGCCTTTGAAAGGAGACAAGAGGTGGTGCAGGATGATCAGGCCATCACGAGGCAGTCCTGGTTGAAATAACACATGCTTCCATTACACAGCTTCTATTTACACAATTTTCTTCTTCAAAAATTTTTAATGTGCACCGTGAAAATGATAATTCTTTTCTCTCTTGTTACTGACATGGAGGAGTAGACCCTGTAATCTTAGAACAATCTGAATTGCCAGAAATAAAATGAAAACTGTTTTCAGGGAAACATGCATTTATTGTTAAGCATTCCCAGTGAAAAATCAACATCTTTTAAAATGTGTGTTTATTTAAAAAATCATTTGTTTACAAAAGTGTTTGTGTAGCTTTTATTTTCAAGACAAAAAAACACTGATGCTGCATTCCAGCCTCCCCACCCCTGTTCCACCTCCACAGGAAGTCTGGTGCTCAGGAACCAACCTCCTGCAGTACTTATAGGTAAATATTTATTTACTAGAAAAGTCAGAATAGAGGATGGAAAAGGTAATGAAAAGCAGGGCTCTTCAGCAGTTGACATCAGCATTCCTATGATGGCAGCCTTCTTCAGACACTGCACCAGAGCAGCAGCAGTCTCACACACCACACAAGCACAGCACTGTCACAGGACCTTTCCTCGGCTGTCGAGCCGTGATCTGAACTTCCATTATCCTTGAAGGGCTCAGCACCACGAGCGATCCCAGAGCCAGTTTGATGCCTACAAAGCAGGAAACAGCACAGCTCCAACATCACAGCACAGTACAGGGCAAATGATTCACAAGGGTTTGTCCAGTGAGAACAAATCCAAAGTCAGGTTGCTGCCAACAGAGCACTGCAGCTGGAATAACCAAGGCAGAAGCCAAACCCGTTGAGGACAGTTGGTCTTGTGAGTCTGATGATGAATCAGCTGATGACACAAACACCACAAGCAGGAAGAGCTGCCTACATCATTCACAGATTGGTTTGGAACAGATAAGAAAACTAGCAAGAAAGAAGTGATTGCCCCTTTGCCTAGCCCTAGGAGAAAGCTGTGCCTGGAAAACAAGGATGGTAACACTGAAAATACCTATTTTGTCTTCCCAGAAGAGGCTTGACTTTCAAGCATCTTGACTTTCATTCTTCAGTTCCATGATGCAACAGATGCTGAGGAAATGCACTTTTGCTATCTCTTGTTGAGCCAGCTGCTCATCAAAACCATACAAAACTAAGCACCTGGTCACAAATCAGTGTCCCCACTCATCAACTCCATCAACAAAACAGAGCAGGGGAGGACACCTCAACTTCTCATTGCCTCTTCTCATCAGCATTTAGGTAAAACCAATTTATTTGCTAAATAACTTAACGTTTCCCACTGCAGGCAAGCCTCCAAGTCTAAGCCAGCTTTTGGTGATGTTTCAGAAGGGAACAAGGGACATGCACAGTGGACTTCCCCTGCACTAAAAATAGAACTTCCCAACACAGTGCATGACCAATGCAGTAAACAAGAACTCACTTGAATCTGTGTTTTGATTTCCCCCCACTCCCCTTCTCCCTTCCCAAATGACATAAGCTCTGAAGTGCCTAGTCTGAGTCACAGCTGTTAGGCTTAAATTTGCATAGTTTAAACGTTTCTGTTACCCACACCATCAAATGCAGATTTGGTGTTACAAGGTAAGATTCTTTCTGGCTATTTAATTCCTCCTTTCAGACAACAACAAAAAAAGTTTTTATATTCCTTATGTCAGTGTTCCAATACTAATTTACATGGAAAACAGTTGAATACAGTGATAATTAGAAAAAAACTAAGACATATTCATACACCAGTAGTACCTAATTGGTCATAAATACTACCGAACCAATTATAGTCAAGGCCCCATGTACTCTGTTGCAAGCTTTCAACAAAATAGTAAAAAAAAGTTTGGAGTATGCAGAATGCACTAAATGATGCATCTTTCCAGGATATGTTCCTAAGGTTTTTTTGTCTCCAAAATGCACCAATTTGTCATACTGGGAACACAGTTTGTTCACAGAAGGAATGGGAGGAAGCTGTGAATTTGGCAAGGAGGTGGAATACAGTCAGGGATTTTGGTACTCATGGGAAAATGGAGGCTTTTGGCAACAGGAAAGGGCATTTCTCTACCTCTGAACAAAGCTGTACTTTGCTCTTGGAGGAATTGGGTAAGATAGGATAAACCACTCTGCTGGATGCATGTTAACATGTTCAGCAGTGAAATCCAATGAATGCTCTGGTAATCTGTGTTATTACCAAGACCTTGTTTAGAAAAATTGGGGCCATTTGGACTTCAAAATGACTGTTTCAAGCCATCTTCTGGCACAACAGAGGAAGACAAAGCATGATTTATTTGTACTTAGCCACTGTAGCCATGTTTCATGTTCTTGTTGCAAGGAGTGGTCAATGTGCAGCCCGAGTCCACAGCTGGAGTGGGCTGCACAGCAACTCCCCATCTGTGAATGCACAGGGCCCTGAATATAGCGATGTTCAGTGACACACAACAGAACTGCCATGTCATGTACAATGGCTCACAATGATAAGCTGAACACTAACAGCACAATTCCTAGGGCTCAGCCCCAGCTGCAGTTAAACTAACCTTGTACAACATTATCCCTATATTCAACTCTGATAATTACCAAGAATACAAAAACATTCCTTATAAAGGAGTAACATGTCAAAATTCAGAGGGACTTCAGACCAAAAGTGTCTCCTTAATGCTGGGTCATGTTTCTTTCCCAGCTCACCTCTTGAGTAGCTTCCTGCCAGCACCCAAGCTAGCATTAAGCTACTGAGCACATAGATGGAGGGCAAAATCCAGAATCCAACATTTATATATGAGGGGGAAGGGGGAGACAAGTGTTTTGCAGTAGAGAAGAAAATGAGGTAACTTCATGAGAGAAGTAAAACTTAACAGAGCATTCTTTCAGAGGTGACTGTGCTCACCTAAGAACCTCTTTTCCCCCTCTCCCCATTCCCTGGCTTCCTTTACCACTTTACATACTGTTGGAGAAGCCTGCTGTTCTTAGGAGACTGCTCTATGGAAAGACACATTCAGAAGCCCAGTACTGAGAAGTTTTATGTCCCCAACAGTGATTTCCAAGTTCTTTCTTTTGATAAATAGCAGCGAAGAACAAGGGAAGTAGTCAGCAATTCATATTTACCACCAGGGTAAAAAAAAAGGTGTTGATGTAATCAAGAAGTTCTTAGCCTGTATAACAGAAAAGACAGTAACTTGAGATTAACACAAGTAGCATTTTGCCAGTTTCCTACCGTCCCTGGTTTTCACTTAGCAAACCAGCTGAACAGTAGCAGCTTCTTGTTAAAAAAATAAATAAATATAAGGAAAGTCAAAACAACTCACTTCCTTTGGCATCATTGCAAATGATTTACACTAACTCAAGAAAACCCAAGAAAACTGATCACTGACTACACCTTAAAAAGCAGTAAGTATAAAGACTAAGCAAATGCATTTAGTATTGCACTGATATGAGTTCAAAGTATTTACTGTCTGTGCCCTGTTCTAAGTTTGGACACATCAGACAGAGCAGTACATGGAACACCCCAGAACTAGCCAGGTCTTGCCAGCTCTGTTGTCTGGTTCTGTTCCCCTACTACTGTGCTCCAGGTATTTAACAGATACCATAATGTTCCTGATTTCATCTAGTATGAGTTATAAAGAGACCATGAAGTGCAAAACCATTTCAATTTGTACTTCACAGCTCTAGAAAAACCCCAAGCAGGCATAGATTTCCCCACCCCATTAATCCACAGCCTAGGAGAAAAAAAACCAAACCAAACCAGAACAAAACAAAAGAGTCATAGAAAAGATGACTGATACAGTACTCCATTATCCACAATCCCCACTTTCTAGTCTCAGGATTTCTCTGAACTTCCTTGTCAGATACACTCTCAAAAGTTAGCATCATATTCACAAAGACATTACAGCTCTCTTTAAATAGATGTACTAGTGTTTGAAGTTGCAAGACTAATAATTTTCAAGCTTTTGCACTCAGGATGAAATGTCATTTTAATACAAATAAAAAGACTGACTGTATGTACAAGCCAAGGTAAGATTTCAGTTCTCATTTATCAGAAATATCAATCAAAAAAAAAGCTAAATTGAGAACACACTACTTCTATGTGCATTTGAAGTATGTACAGTAAAAACACCAACACAGCCTCCATGTGTTAACCAGAGAAAAATGCAAGCAAGGATGAATTTTAAAGTACCTGGTAAGCAATCCTTAAACTGAAGCCCAAAATAAAGCTAGAAAACTGCTGCAAAAAACAGCTGATTGCATCATATCAAGTACTCAAAAAATTTTTTTTTCCATTCTCAGTACACTGGAGAATCAGCTGTGTCCTCCTTCAAACCCTGTGAAATCATATTATCCAGAGTGTACTGAAGAACACTTTAGCGCTATTTAAGACAAAAAAAAAGGAAATTAAACCAGCTCCATCTTTTTGTGCTGTATTGAGGCATACTCCTTACATGATTGTGTAGAAAATATGATGGATGAAAATCACTACTGATAATTCAAAATATATATTTTTAAAGGGGAGCCTAGACTACTGCAATGGCACACATAATAGCCACAGATGATGAAACATAATCAACAGTATGATGTAAGGGAGAGGAGAATCAGGTTTCCCAATTAATAAGCTAGAAAGAAAATGGTTCTGAATAGGTCACCATTTGGAACTTTGGGTAAGTCTTGAAAGTCTGGCAGGAAAAGTTACAAAAGCAATTGAGTATTTCAATGGTGCTCTCTTCAGCAACCCTACCTAATATGTCTATTAAGTACAAGCATGCAAATATAGGTCAATCCACAGGCACATAGGATCCATGTTAAAAACAGTAAGATAACTGTGATGAGTGGCACCAACAATTTTGATGACTAACACTCAAAATGTTGCTTTCTGAATTACTAAATCAAAATCCTGAAGCAAGTTCCTGCTAGTCTTTGTCACACTGCTAAACACTAAAGTAGGCATTGTTTTCCCCCATCATCTTAGCTGAGCTCAAAGAATTTTTACAATATTTAGTAAGAAAAAAAATTAAAGTATTTCCCCTTTTTAAATTTACACAGACGTTTAATTAGCTTTATTTACAGAGCGCTTTTTTTTCAGTCTCCAATAGTGCCTAGATAGCATCATCAGGCAAGAGTGCCAGTTTTGAAAGAGAATCTATATAGAATCCTAGGAATAACAGATGGTGATGCTCCTCCAGAAGGGGCAAGCTGGACTACAGAAGCAGCTCTCTCTATATGGCTCAGTTACTCAGGAGTAATTCTGTTGCAGTCTCTACATCCCATGATTTTGAAGACAAGGCCACTATTACTGCATTCTGCAATGAGAAAACAAGAGCAATAATATTTTCAGTGTGTGAACCTGCAGCTCCAGGAAATGAAATGAAAAGTTCACAGAAAATCAAAACACATTAGTTTACCATTTCTTAAATCCCAACTAATAATTGATAGAAAAATTGTCTCAAAAAGGCAGGGGGAGCTCACAAGAGTTATCCATAATGTAGTATTTTAAAATTCCAATTCTTAAAAATAATTAGCAAAATAGAATAATTGGACCTACACAACATCATGAAAGTAGAGAATCTACTTTAGTAGATTCTGATGATACTGATGACTTCCTGTATATATACACATAAATTTGCCCTGCCCTTACTAAAAATAGTTAGGTTATTTGTACTTACCCTATCAAAGCCCATAGCACAGAGGTTTTCTATTTTTTTGGTGTATTCTGGACTAGAAACTGGTGCTCCAGCATACACATGTGCCCAAAGTCGAGCTGTCTGTTTAAACATTTCTGGATTTTGTTTGTACTACACAAAAGAGAGAGGGGGAAAAGCAGAAAGTTAAATCAACTCAGCAATCCAACCAAACAGCAAGACAATATGGCAGACTGCAACCCATCATTCTTCCTATGATATCTTCCACAATGTTTCATACTGATCATGCTGCTATTCTTAAAGTAAATTTAGAGGTGAGGATTACACAAAGAGCAAACCCATGCAAGCATTTGATATAATGAGTTTGCCTGCAGGTTAAATTATGCACTACTGGTATGAGATGTGTGCAGCCAGGTACTGCTCTCAATTGCACAGATCAAAGTAAAGCAGCTATATTTAGCACAGCTACTGAAAATTTATATTCAGTGCAACAGAGTACAAATTATTCCTGTGTTAACATCTCCTGAACATGGTACTTCTCTAACCAGTTCAAAATATATATTGTTTTACACACTGCAAGTAGGCCTGCAGTTCTTCAGTCCAGGCCAATACTCTACTACTGGGCTTCTTCCTGAGAATGAGGATCTTATTCACACAGGTGAGCAAGCACAGAAAGCTAGGGAGATGCAACTCTTCATGAAAGCTATTACTTACCAAAGAAAAAAAATTCATGCCAGTATGTAACTATATTATTTTGTACCAATCTCACCACTAACCAGTTTTCCAATAAACAACAGACTGGACCATATTGCAGAGAATTTTTAGCCTGTGCCAAGAACTCAGCTGCCAAGAAAGTGGGTCAGCAGTCATAAACTGTACTCAGAAAAGTTAAATGATTTTCCTATTTTAACAACTTCTATATGCAATATCAAGTTCCTCTTAAAAAAACCTCTTCCCTTAGATCATCACTTTAATAAGACAAGATATTAGGAAATACATTTTTCAAATATTTAGGTACATTATAAGGACAGAAACTGATTATTATTCTTAGACATTTCATTATTACATGAAAATAATGATTAGCTCTATAAAGCACAGTAAAATGCTGTACATTTCATTTTGCCTCTCCTGCAACAACCCACACCATCTACACTGCTTTGTGTGCCTTGCCCACCTCCTATAAATGTGATCCACATGTCATAATTTGTATATTTATTATGTGGTGACATTAATGGCATTGAAACAAACATGGGAGGCAATCTACTTTTGGAAATAAACCACTGTTATAAATGCAGTGGTCTGTTACAAATTCTTTTGGTGTAATGATTAAAAAAGAAGAAGGATTAAATTAAACACCAGTAGCATCCTGAAGTACTATTTTCTTCTGCTCATAAGAGATCTTCCCCAATTAATTTTTTAAAAATATTTTTGAGAACACTGCCAAGCCTGGAAAGCAACTAGCTGAAGTGCAAAAAATTAGTC
Source organism: Ammospiza caudacuta (assembly GCF_027887145.1). Classification (NCBI taxonomy): domain Eukaryota; kingdom Metazoa; phylum Chordata; class Aves; order Passeriformes; family Passerellidae; genus Ammospiza; species Ammospiza caudacuta. The sequence continues at coordinate 55,110,702 of NC_080596.1, forward strand.
ATAACTGCATTTTACTCAGAATTAGCTTTCAGTGTTCTATTCATAGAATTACTTTACTTAGGTATCTGTAAATAATCCAGTTTCTCACTGAATTTAGAAAAGCCTAAAGGCAACTTTCACTGATGTTTCAGTATCAGGAATCTGAGGCAGTTTGTGTTGCTGTACTGAAAAAAACCCAGCAATCAGAGCAACTAATACAACAGACAGCTGGAGTCTGAAAATACTGCTCTTACTCAAACAGGAATTCTCCCTGGGATTCTCTCAAGAGCTTTTGCCATTTACCTGGACAGCACACAGTTTAATAAAATAGCACAAGTGTGGAGAATAATCAATTCCTTGTGAAATGTTTGTCTTGGAAAAAGAAATTACCCCAAAACAAAGTAAAAGAGACCTCAACACCAAATAAACACATGAAAAAAGCAGTTGTTTACCAATATCTCTCTTAAAACCATTATAATCACTTTCTACATACAATCACATGCCTGTAACTCAAGGCCAAACCCCAGCATAGTTTTCATACAGGTGTTTGCAGGAAACAGGATAAACTGAATCCCCCCAACATCAGCCATGCCACAGTCCCAAGGACACACCCACACAAGCACCTAAGGGGCAGCCTGGAAAATTGCTCTTTGGAATCTACAAAGATTCATGGTGTTCTTTACCTGAGGAAAAAAACTCTTACCAGCTACAGGGTTCTACTGTTACAATTCCCATACAAAGTTCTACCATCAGAGCCAGAACAGGAAACACTATTTTTGTTCTTTGTAAAAAAGGATATATAGTTGTTTTTTTAATGAAGGAGTGTGACAACAAGGGCATACATCTGGGAAAAAAACCCAGTGCAGGGACATGCCTGGTGGCCTTTCTGGCCTTTGCAACGCTTCCCCCTGGGCAGAGCAATTCAGTCTGTCAGAACTGTTTGGGCACATTTATTCAGAGCAGCTTTAGTGCAGAATCCCACAAGCAAACCTTCTGTACTTACTGAGTACAGTGGTAGCAAGCCACTCTCACACACCCAGCAGTGCAATGGGCTACCTCTAACCTCCATGTTTCCCCCTGAATCCTGACAGGTTTGAAAAAAAAAGTTTATCTATCATTCTTCACTGGCTTTTAAAGGGAAGTAGTGCACACCTTGTCACCCTACCCTGGAAGGTTCTGACTTAGAGAAGATACAGGTGAGATAGAATGTTCTTCCAGCATCAGCTTGCTTTGTTCTTCTGTAACTGAAATACACCCTCACTGTCAGCCAGTGGGGAAGCCAGGCTGCCCTTCTCCTCCTCAGAGTAGGAAGGAAAACACACACATACTTGACACTTCGTTGAGAATTGTCAAAGGAATAACTGTTTCTATCCTTCAGCAACACTTTTAACAAAATCATGCCAGTTCTTGTATGGCCCAAGATCCAACTGATATTCTTTTGGTATGAAAAGTTATCACTAATCTGAAAGGCAACACACCTTGTTGATTATACAATTCTACTGATAGCAATTCAATCAGTGATGAAAACAGTTATCCCCAAGTCATCGTTCATAAAATTTTGACATTAAACAAATATAATGCTCCACAACATTCATATGAATCTGGAAGAGGAGCTACATTCCAAGCCAAATCCAATAAACAGCACCAAGTTAAAACTCATTTAAAACAAATAGCATATTGCTTTTCTTATACTGGAAGCTTTAGATTTTGAAAGGCCAGTTACACTGGAATTCATTTAACTATGCTGTTACCTCCAGACATTTCTCACAAGGTGATATAAATAAAGGACAAATCCTCCTGACACTGTAGAGTAACTAATACTCACTCTGGAATCAAAAAGAGCACAAAACATTGCAGCAGCTCACATTTAGAATGCACCATTTTACAATAAATTGTCTAAAATCTTTTATCTTCTGTAAGCCTTGGGACCTAACCTGAGTCAGTAAAGATGACAGAAGTGTTACAAAATCACAATCAACTGAGTATCTTACCTGGTTTGCCACTACTGCATCTTGTGGATCATCTGGTTCTGCAGCTGCCAACAATGCTTGCAGCGATAACAACACTGTTCTTAGAGTCATTGCTGCTGCCCTAAAAGTGAAAATTCAAAATATCCTTAACCATATCCTGTGCCTGTACTATCATAGAAGCTATGAGTTCATGTACAGATTTTAAGTCCAAGAAACATAATTTTAAACTGCTGCAGGTTACATTTATTAAAATACTCTTTTATATATATATTTAAATAAGGTTTTAAATGTGGACTTTCCTATTAACAACGCTGTCTGAAGTTTAGAAAGTACCTTGACCTACACATTTCACCATACCCATTGAATGCAATTCATTTCATCTGGAGAAAAAACCCCAGAGAAGCCAAGGCCAGACGAGGCTGTGCCACCCTCCCTCAGCGCGGTACCAGCACCTCGGTCCCGGTGCGGGCGGGGCCGGGCCCGGGCTGCTCCCTCTGCCGGCACTCTGCGGGCAGGAGCAGTGACCTACATTGCAAACACGCCCAACAGGTAAGGAATTCTATACACTAGGTCTCTTTGCACCACTTTTAACATTATATTTTTCATTAAATTGAACCTTTACATAGTTAATTACTACTACAATAATAAAATGGTTAGGCTAATTATGGAACGTGCGATCAAAATAGTTCACTGCCTGACTGTTGGCAGCAGGAAAACATTCTGTAGTCACAACGGTCCTGTAAAGTTCCCCTTTGCCCCTGAGGAAGAACCCTGTTGAAGGTAGCACAGCCCCAGAGTTGGAACTTCTAAGATTTTAGGTTCTTATCATTCATCTTGATGTCAAAGTGTATTTAGAATAAGACACTTCAATAATTTAGTAAGGGAAAACAGAATATGCTAAGGGACATCAATTACTCAAAAGTAACCACATGGAATTATTACACACTGGAAGTCTTGAAAGTTGTAACCTTTACATAGTTTCATTAGATTTTGATCATAAATAACTCCTCTGAATTACCATTTCAGTTGGCACACACTGGAAACCAAGTAAGAACCCCACAGACCCTGTGAAAGTTGAGTATTTCTGATTTGAACAATTAGATTCTTAAAATCACGGTGGCAATGGCAGAGACAGATGTTCAAAGCAATCCACAAATCTGTTTCCTCTGCCTAAGAACTAGGAGTGAGGTGAGTGGGGAAGATGTGACATTTTAGATTTGAGCAGTGATTATGACACATGAGTGCCAGAGCAAAGTTGTGAAACACAGGCATCCAATTTCTTACAAACAAACCTCAATTTTCACTCAACAGAAAACAGTTTCTTCTTTTCAGAAGATTGCAAATAAATGCAAAGGCTTTGTTAGAATAAGTGGGGAACAGTTTGACCTGACATTCCAGCTACAAAGGAGACAGTGTGCAAGTGCATTTCCAGGCTCAGGTTTCAGAAACTGATGTATTTTCCAGCACTGAGTCACTGTATTAAGGTCCTCTAGCAGGGTATACCCATGAACAAAGCATAGGTGCTGGTAAGATGTCAGAGGTACATTTGTGGCACCCAAATATTATGTTCATAGATGCTTTCTTGCTGTGTCACTAACCATTCAAACATGCCATTCTTCCCTAATTGTTTGTAATTCTGGAAGATCTTTCTCAGTAAGTTATTTTTTAGCTTGATAATTATTGCTAAGCTTTCGCAGTGCAGTGTTCTACATCAAAATGCAAGTGAGAAACATCCCAAATGACAGAGATTTTAATTAGCACATAGTGTCTTATTCCAACTGCCACACCAGCTTCAAGTCCCTTAAGCTGAACCTGGTATACTTAAATCTCAAAAAAATCCTTATGCTTTTAAATTTGAATTCTGAAAAATCACAACATCACAACATACAATTCTCCTCTTTCAAAACTATTCCTTAGTGATTTTCTTTTCTTTACATGTTCCTAATGCTATTTTGCTCCTATCATTTCCTTGGGCTTGTAATCTCTACTGGTTTATACAATTTTTAAATTAACCTATTTAATGTACACACTGATGACATAATTCACAGTCTCATCTCCTAGCATTACAGGAGTGTAATGGAACATATTTACTATTCCAGCATTCAGGTGTCATGGAATACGAAGTCTTTCATGCCATACTATGCTCAAATGGATAAAATAATTTTTATTTTTATTTTTATGCAGTCAATTTCAGGTACTAGCACATCTGCAACACCCACTGTAAAACCTTTGGTCTTTTTCTCAGTTAAGTAACTTTATTATGTTATTTACTGTAGAGTTTTAAAGATTGGCTCAACATGAAATACCTATCAACCATAACTAATGCTATAGTCACTTTCTCCAAATAAAAGTTGTTCTGCCCTTTCCTTTGCAGAAATCCTTCTACATTACAGACATCTGAAAATGTAGAGAAGATGGCATAAAAAGGATCACAGCCTTTTGTGCCACTTTTACATGCAATTTACTTCCACTTCCACTGTACCCTCTAGGAGAGGAGTATAAAGTACACTTTGGAGAGCAGGAGGCATTGCTAAGAACCAAGGGTGCCATGGACACCAGCTGCCTCCAGCTTTCCACACTGCCAGGTTCTTCCAATCCCTGTTCACCTCTTATATTTGTAGATTTTTATACAAAGCACACTGACACTTGGACATCTGACATTCCATCTTCAAAATAACGATAAAAAGCAACAACTTATCCATATATATATATACACACACACACAGATGGCTATATGATCAGAGAATTTAAACTCTAAAATACTAAGTTTTAGACAACATTGGTTTAACTTTTAATAAAAGGTTTAAAAATGTAGCTTACAACTTAGTTTCAAGTCTCATGCCTCAAAACAGCTTTCCCATCTCATGCATAGTAAGACAGTCTGTATTGGACAGAAACACTGAAAGAAATATTCTTAAATCATAAAAGAAGTATTCTTAAATCATAAAAGAAAACCCATTACAGCTTCAGTTGTATTAAACAAAAGAAAAAATTAGAGTTTGTGATTATTGGTAAAGAAAAACTGACATATTTTGTGTAACTATTGTGTAATCATCTAAAATCTTCTATCCTTAGAACACCAATTAGCTTTCCTGATCAAAGAAAGTAAAAACAGCTTGTTATTTTTTCATAGCTTAGTCTTAATTTTTCAGATAGATATTAAGATTCACAGAAGAAATTGAAAGAACAGCTAAAAATAGATTCTGATTCCCATGAACTTAAAAGCTCTTCCTTCTTCCTGTTATCTTCTTTTGTGAGAACGCAGTGAATGGAGATGACTGCCTAGAATTATATTTACAGATATCAGTAAGGCAGGACCTGTGCTTCATGAGCAAAAAGCAAAACCAATTTCCATCATCAGTTCTGAAAAAAAATCTCTACTGATAGTGGCACAAAGCTAAAAATCCCAACACACACCACCACCCCCTTCCTCAACATCTTCACAAGCCAAAGATAGAATGTCCAGGGGAAGAATGAAAAGAAAAAAAGTTGTATTTTCCTTAAAACGAATTTCCAGTGCAAAGATACAGATCTTCTGAATTTTCCAATGCACCTCAAAGGTTTATTGATCCAGAATAGAACCCTGAAAAAATTAGGTATTTCCAACTCTTCTTACATTTGAAGTTTACTTAGAGGTATTGACTTATGTGCAACAGCTCATGGAGTTCAAGCAATTCTCTTTGGTAACTCAAGTCAGCTGCATGGCTGTGTTCTAGGTTTGTTCTCTCCTCCCTACCAAAGGCAATGTTTGGTATTGCTCCTGACAGACTCTGTCTGATCTGTTCTTAACTGAAGCCTCAGAAGGCTCTTGGAAAATCCACTTCAATTCTTCACCATGCTTGATAATACTCTGCACACTGAGATGGCTTTCCAATCTTTCACTGTACATTGTTTTTGCTTAGACCATCATTCTTGTTACTTCACTCTAGATTTTTCCTCTTTCCATCTTTCTTGTACAACAACTCTCTAAGCAGGTACACTACTTCAATGGAAACCTGCAACAAGCAGCCAGCTTGTATAATGAGTTTTACAGGTAAGATTTCCTATTTGCCTTGCACATGACCTTACATTGCCTTTGTCCCATGACATTACTGGCTCCTGTTTGCTCCTCCTTGACTTCCACTCCCACCCCAAAATGTTGCTTAGCTATCCTGCAGGTTTGCCATCTGCAAAGTGGGAGGAGGCTCCTGTCATGCAGCAGTGAGCTGCAGAGAGCTCCCTACAGGGATGCACTGGCCCTCAGAGAACCTGAAACTAAAAGCCTCCACTCTGGACATCCAAACCAAAAGCTCAGCTTTCTATTGGCATTACATTTGCTAAACCACAAGGAAAATCTGGATTGAATCAGAACAAAGAGAGCTGATATACATTTTGTTCACTTAAACTTTCTTCCTCCTTTTTTTAGTAGTATCTCAGGGCATTTCCATTAAAAAAGAGCACCCCTAGTTTGGGTGACTATAGTGTTAACATTAAAAGGCACAGCAAGCCAGCTGTGCCCAGCATGCCCAAGGAAAGAAATTTCTTTTACCTTTTGATGAGCAGAGAGAGTCCTAAGAGGATTACAAAACACTGCCAGGTTTTAGGTTTTTTTCTTCATTTTTAAAAGCTAAGTAATTCTCCATTTAGGAAGTATTTACTTATGTTCTTTACATTCCACTCTAAGAAACAAATCTCTCTCATTATTCCAAGAGGGTAACGAAGCAGAATGCCAGGAACAGCTGCAGCCAGCAGATTGCTACTCCACTCTGTCATCCAAACATGGCTATGGGAACACTTTTTTCTAAATAATCTGCAATATTTGTTCCATTTGTGAAATAAATAAGCTTGTTAATCCAATAGAAAATTTCTGGGACCTTGAACCAACAGCTTATGGAATCTGGAAGAAAATTAATAAGGGCTTTGAGTAGAAGCCCGTTGCATAGTCACTATTTACAGGACAGCTACAAGACCAGGCACCCTTTTCTTTTAATCAAAGAAAATTTTAAAAAAAGAATAATAGGATAGCTTTGACACAGCACAGAGGGGAAAGACAGTCTGCTTGCTGAAGGGTTCCCTAAAACCATGTTAAACCATGCATTCCTCTCAAAGCTTTAAGAAGCTTCATCGCTCCTCAAACACCCTGAACAAAACCCAGCAGTACTGGGTACCCAGGAAGATTACAAGCTGGCTGCTGCTTGTTTATCTATTAAAACTGCATTATCTCTTATAATGACTTCTGCATCTCAACTAAAACAGAAGCACACATCTTCCAGTAGTCACTATGACAAAATATTCTTATTATTCATTACTGACTGTCAAACCCACAAAAGCCAAGAGTTTTCGTAGCCATATATGCAGCAAGGACACATTCACTTAATGATCTCTGCTCAAGGGATTTATGCAGAACAGCTTTCAAGTAATTTAGTTCTCAGGTTTCCATGAACTGCATTAGATACGTGTATATTTCAGATTAAAGCTTCGAGACAGTACTAGCCCAGAAGATAAATATAGGCCATAGTAAGTGAAACCCCACCATGAAAATTATGTCAGATAACCATAAACAGTATTCCTTTTACAAAATCCTACCCCTATTATAATTCTAGTGGCAAACAGTAGCAGCTTTGCAAACAAACTGGCATAACAGGTACTTAATCAAAACATGATGAAAATCCACAGCTGCAAAGAATTTCAGTATCAAGCCCACAATGTTGAAAAATAATTTCATTAAACTCATTAAAAATAAAGACATTACTTTTCAAACTGATAAAATCTCCTGCCAATATGCAGAATATCATCTCAACTATGCTCATTAGAACAGCAAATTACCACAGGATGGGAGATTAGGGAAGAGACTTTTTAAAACTATATAAATGCATTTAAATGATTGTATTTGTATTCACTATCTATGAATGAGTATTTTATCAGCTTATTAACTCTTTCAGAAATCCTGCTGAGGCCCATAGGCCAAACTTCTCCAGTCCTTTAACTCTCAAACCTCACTGAAAAACAGATATGCAGTGAAATTTGAGACTTATATTTAAACACAGGAACAAAATGAGCATTATTCAGTTAAGAGCATTACAAGTCAAGGAAGTGGCACTTCAAAAACAGGCGCTGTTGCTAAAAGATTTGACAAGAGAGATTGTGGAACTAATATATTTTCTAGAATACTTCCACAGGTATATTTCAGAATTGCATCTGGCCAATTTAGTTTGAATCCCTGGTGAAATAAGTATTAAAATATTAATAAATATTAAATATTAAAATATAAATCTGGGGGGATGGGAATGCTTATTTTTTGTTTGCTTGCTTTCTAATGAAGCTATTTTATTCAAAACACTTTTCAACCTAGACATGCAAAAAACTTATTTTTGGTTGTGTGTGGTGGTACATCCTCCCCCTGGCTCCCTCCTTAGGCCAGTATGGTCTCAGGAATGCCTCAGCCTGCATTAATGGCACCTGGACAGTTAGGTTTCCTTGAGCTTATCAAAAACCCTGTCTGCTCCCAGAATTTCTGTTGTCTAGCAAGCTCCTGTTTTCCAACAAATAGCCTTGAGTTCCTTTTTCCATCGAACAAGAGATCAAGTGGAATAGTATTTTTATTACCGGTCTTTTCAAGGAATATTCCAGTAAATACCAACTCATCCTTGCAGCCAGGATGGAAATGTACTGATGAATTAAGGCAATCATCTTGTGACCCTATCCATGAACAATGGTACTGAAACCCTTTGAGTTGTTGTGGACCACAGCAGGCTGTGACCGACATTTCCCAGAGTGGGATGACTCTCAGAGCCAGCAAACTCTCAAGTTGTGAGACTCTGAGGATTGCCATGGAAAGCCAATGAAGCCTGGGCTAATTCCCTCACCATTCCTCAAGCTTTAATCCTTTGCCCACTGAGAAGATCCAAAGGCATCTGCAAGTATTTCACTGAACCCGAGGGTAATTTTTTTCAAGTATGCCTTGGTACATACTTATTTTTGTCTGTGTGCATGTATATTATGAATGTTGCCACTTCAAATTTCATCTGGTCTAGTGGAAGGTGTTCCTCTCCATGGCAGGGGGCTTGGAACTAGATAATCTTCAAGGTCTCTTCCAACCCAAACCATTCTGTGGTTCTATGATTCCATGCTGTGGGCATTTCTTAATTAACTAAAGCTGCATATATTGAAGAACAATAAACAACTTATTTAAACAATATTAACCATTCATATTGCTTATTGAGTTTTAGGAAAATACTCAGGAGAAAACCAGTCCTATCTACCACAATATAAAACGCTTCAAACAGTAAACAGTGGAGACAGCTATAAGGTTGTTCTTATCAAAAGATTAGAGGCTTTGACAAACACTTCAACAATGCTCAAGTGATTGTCACATACCATTCTATGATTCGAAAATAAACAAAACTTACAAATAGCACCACTAGAAAAGGAAGAAATCACACTACATTAAGAATCATTTGAAGAGGGATTAATAGTATACAGGAAATCTCCCTCCATCACCACCAGGTTCTGTGCAATTCTCTCCTTAGTGCTTCCAAATGAAGACACTGTTTCAAAGGAAGAGTTTAAAACTATATAACTGGAATAATACTAGTGCTTCTTGTGTCAGTTGGGATAATTAAACAGAAGTAAAATTCTTGTTCCAATACTCCTATTCCATATACGTCTTGGAGAAGGAAGATATTAATATTTGGGTTTTTTCATCATGCAGAAATAACAGAAATAAGACACAGATCAAATTATCTGTGCTAGACATAACTCAAAGACTACAAGAATACAGGTCAACTCTCCTGTTTGTCCTTCTCAAATATCAAAGGTTTTGACTAACAACCCCAAAGGTAAATAAATTAAGTTGAAGCTCATGGGTTTTTTACATCTTTGTTGCCTTTTGATACTTCCAGACAACCTCATGCCCATTCATTAATCTGCTTCAGAGTACGATCTCTCAGGAGACTGTACTTGGGACAGCTGAAGAGTCAATCTCCAGTAAAATTGTAGGGTGGTATGACAATTAGATGCAGGTATAGAAGTGAACTAGCTTTACTGATAAGAAAATCTCTGCCAGGTACCACAGCATGTATACTGAAAGATTCTATTGCCTGAAAGAACATCAAGTGCTCTGAGACGGTAAGAAAACATGCCATTCCAAAAGTTAGAAAAACAACAGTTTATGACCATTACAATTTTATTTCAGTAATTTACACTATACTGTGCCAGATGACTGCTATAATCTCATACATCTGTAAAAGATTAATACCCTGATGTGTCACCTGCAAGACTTCAGCATTCTCCTCTAAAGTTTCTGTTTCAAACCCAACTGATACCTGCTTGGCCAACAGCACTCTTGACAAAGTTGCTGACTTTACAAGCATTTGAAGTTTGTATGGATGAGACACTGGTATGATCTGCTGGGGAATTCCAGTACTATTCTTTTGGGGCAGACATGGAGGAAAATGGCCATCTTAAGTATCATGTCTATCATACAACTGTTGTACACAATCTTCAAACCACATGAAATCAATTACTTTGAAAAACAAATGAACAGTGAGTGCAGCTGTTAGTTTGGACACAAGTCTATTCCACAGACTTTGGCTATTAAAACTTCTGCAGTAAAATTAACTGATCAAAGAAGGCAATGGGTAGTATTTGTTAATAGAAAAGCACTAAAATTAAAAATTAACTCATATAAAACCACCAAAATGTCAACAATGAAATGTTCATCCTAGTGCAAAAATTTTTGGAAGAACTCTCTGTGTATATAATAAATACTTAGTGCTTTCCAAAATTATCACCCAATCATTTCATTTGGATATTTGCACCTCACTATACTATACCATAACGTGTGCTTTAAGGACATCTCAAATTATAAGCACAAGGTGAAAAGCAATGTGAGCTGATGCCTCCTATCCAGGACACCAGTACACTTGATTTTGCACATTTAAACCCCCATGGAATCTTACCATTGATCCTTCAGAATATCCAAACAAATGGCCCCAGTGACAGAGCTAATGTTAGGATGCCATATTTTGGTGATAAACCGCACCTAAAAAACAAGACAATTTTTTAAAACAAAAGCAGGAATTAAGTGCAGTATACTAAGTAAACATTTTAAATCCACCATTTTAAATAATAGTATGAAGAAATACTAATTTGGAAAATATAGTACTACAAATGGAAGTAAGATGTGATATTGCTTATTTCAGGAGGCTTCAAGTTTGTAAGGCTGTCTGTTAGAGCCTGGCTTTACTCACAACAGACTACTGCCCATTCCAGCTCCCCAAACTCATCCCTAATTGCTTTCCCACATTCATGTGTTCACATCCCTGGATCACACAAAGCTACTTAGAAATATCCTCCAGCATACAAGTGTTTTCACAAGCAGATGGTCAAATACAGACTAAAAACTTCTAACATTACTAAAAGTGGGCTTTCTAGATTTCACAAAGTCCTAAACCCTTAACATAGAAACTGGATATCATTCACTGTTGAGCTAAACTGTTGGCTACAGATGTGTTGGAAAGTGGATGCTACTACGTCTATAACCATCCTGTCTCATTACCTCATATGCAGAAAGCTGTTCACCAACCCAAAACTTAATTAGATTCCTAATATTTTTTTTGCTATCGAAAGGATCTAGTCCCAGCATTCATTCATGAATCATGTCCATATTTTTACAGTAAAGTGTATTCATGTTTACAAAGCATTACTAAAACCGGGGTTTGGTGGTTTGGGTTTTCTGGGTATTTCAAGACACCAAGAAAGGTAAAAGCAGCACTTTCTCTTAAAGGTCTCAGAGACCAAAGCTGTCCTCAGAGAGGACATACGTGCCTTTGGAAATTCCCCCTTCATTTTCTTCATGTTGCACTGTAATTGCCTTCTAGTGATTCTGACCCATCTGCTTCTCATCTCCTCCTCACCCCAAACTCCTGAAAAACATTTTATGTATAGCACAGATCTTTTGACTTTTGCCCCTGACCTGCAAGCAAATCAGTGAAGAGATCACCTGCCAGGCACTACAGCAAAAGACCAGACATACAGGGCTATAATAAAATCAGTGCAATCCTGGTGTCTAAATAGGCAAGACCAGAACAGTTCTGCTTTCCAGGACAAAAATAAACCATCATGTCAGCTGAGGCACTTATTGACTACCACATTCTAGAAATCACTTGGAAAATGTAAAAAGCGATGTAAATACTGGATAATTTCTCACAGTGAACGACTGCTAACAATGGCTGTCAAAGCACATACTGAACAAGCTAAAGAATTCTTTCAGATGAAAGGCAGGGCCAGACACAAGCAAAAAGGCTTCCAATTCAAGACTCCAGAATAAGAGTACTATGCTACAATGCACTGAGTTTCTAACAGCTGCCTGTGAACTCTGGAAATTGAGACCACCAAGCCCTAAAGCAGCAACTAAATCATGGTATACAGACTGATCTTTCAGCATCTGCAACCTGTTTCAGCTCTCCTTAATTTCAGTCCCAGCACAATGTGTGCAGATTAAAGAACTGAAGACCAACAGACATTTCTTTAAGATTTTCTGTGTCTTTTGCTCCATCCCCAAGGAAGTAATTCAAAGAACCTATGAGCAACTGACACCTCTCTCCTCCTTCCTCTTTCCCAGTTCCTTGCAAGTATTACATACCAGGGTGAAAATAATAAGAACCTAGGACATGTTCATGAAAGACCTCTTTCAAACAAAAAGCAAACCAATCAAGAAGTGGAGTCAGACAACTCAAGTGACTACTGATTCAAGGCACTGAAGAGTGGACTAAATCAGGGCACAGGAATCTACAGCTGCACATGGCTGGAGAGAACATTATTCAGAGTGGAATGACAAAACTGAAGCTCTAGAAAGATGCAGTAAAGTTAAAAGGCCAGTAAGTTGTGAAAAATATGAGTGACTTTACCACAGCCGTTTCTCATCTCTCATCCACGTGCATGATATCTATTTCTATTATATTTCTCTGTTGGTTCTTCAAGACACACAACACTACAAGTCTCTATTTAATTATTACTAGAAACTTGGTAGGTTAGATTCAAAAACCTTTTAAGTATAACTTATGGAGCCCAAGAAATTAAAAGAACCAATAAATCCCTATTACAACATTTCTTCAACAATGCTGAGGGGGAGGGAAGACAGCTGTACCCTCCACATAATTTAAAACTACCTGAAAACTGTATTTATCTTGTCAGAAAAACATTACATTAGGGTCAATAATAAGGCCCAAGCTCCTCCCCCAAAATTTCCCAGTATGTACTTTTAGGAACAATCAGAGTGTACCTCTGACTAGACACAGTTTTGCATCCTGCTTTGTTTCTACCTAAATGTAACAGTTCCAATCCTTGTCTAGAAGTGAATTTAAAAAAAAACAACAACAAAAACCAACAAAAATATCAACAAACAAACAAGTATATAAGAATACTCAAACCAAACTTGTTGTAAAGCCAAACTGTATTACCCAAAAATGTGTGTTTGCAGTACCTTAGGAGGATTAAACGGATATGTTTCTGGGATTTTTATCTCTAACTGATATCTTCCACCTGCAAAAGACAAGAACAAGTTGGAAATTATACCAAAAGAACATTATTCAAACTTAAGTCTTTCATGACACTAAAGCTTACACTTCTAAATGAGCTGATTTTCAAGTTAATTCAAATTCACCCAGCCGTATTAATTAGGACATTCATTTAGATTTCATCTATTTCACAAACAAATGCAATAAAGTCAGTTAGAAAAGCTGTGTTTGCTTGTGCAAATCACTACCTATATTTCTTAGGTATATTTATTGTGTACATTCTCATTTCCAGTCTTATCATTTCCATGCTTTATTTTAGTAAAATATACCAAAATAAGAACCAAATATCTCCTAAATAGATGAAAAAAGAGGACACGAGAATATTCAGGCTCAACATGGGATATTACATTATTTTGGCTCTTTTTTGATACCTCTTGACAAACTTTCTTCAAATTACACAATTGAAATTACCCGTATTTAATTTTAAACTTTTTGAAATTCAAATACGTTCAAGTAACTCTTTCAGAAAAGTTCCCACACTTTGGGAAAAAAACAATAAAGGAGGTACCAGTGTTTAATTTTTATTATGTGCTACATTACCAGCTGAAGTAGTTACTTCTGTTTCAATTCTGCCAACACTTTGACACACCAGTATCATTAATACAACATGAAGGGCCAGAGCATACAATAAAGGATAACAGGAGCTTGAAGACTGAACCCCCTCCTATTGCCCAGTTTTAAACATTTCTCAGTTTGATTTATTTGTCACAGTATCATTCCCTATCCTATTTCCATTATAGCTCTGTTAACATTCAAGTTCACTACCAATACTTATGTCTTCTGGAGCAATCTCAGACTATCTCTGGCTGCACAGTGAAGGCCATTTGCCAGACAGCAGTTCAATGACAAAAAGAACAGGGTATTAAAAAACATACACTGATTTTTAGACATTTCATTTTTTATAAAAATTGAAAGCATTTATTCTCATTTGCATTTTTTTTCTTCAACCTGCTGCTCTTCTTTCAGAAACCTTTTCCCTCTGTCAGTATAATGCGTTACAATTTATACAATTTCTTGAATTAATGCTGAAGTATTTGCAATCTATTTTCCTTGAGATTTCCAGTGATTTACTCTGCAAATCAAGGCACACAGAACCAGCTCTCAAGTAGTTACAATACTGGCAGCAAGATGCACAGGGAAAAAAGGCCTCCAAGTACTCCTCTCAGCAGTTACAGTATATGGCATCTTTTCATCTGTGCCAAAAAACACATTAGTAGCTCCTAAGAGCTCTCATTTTTAAAATGTATTTCAGTCTAATACACTCCACCTGAAACTACTTAGCATCAGTTTGGAATTTTACACTATTGCCTACAGCTGTTCTTTTTCTCACTTAACTCTAAAGTAACTTGAGACATTTTAACAGACAGTACTATATAAGAAAGACCAATAAATCCAAAATTATAACAGTAATGTCTATGTTGATTGCTTGTCTGCTCACAGGACAGCACAGGATAAACAGTTTTGAAGAAATACAGCAATAAGACACCTCAAGGAAGTTTGGTTTTCCTTTTCTTTGAACTGAAGCATAATTCAGCAGCAACTGTTTCTAAGAAAAAACCAGCTGCACTCATCAGTCCTTCTACGATTTTGCTGCCACATCATTTTGTAAGGTAATATGCAATCTATCCTTAGGTATTACCATTTCTCCTGCTTACCACAAACTATTACAGTCTTCTGCCTAATAGGATATTCAGCCACCAATATCTTTCACCAGAGACTGAAGAGCTGGTAGTGTTATTTATACAGTATTGTTTTGCACTAAACTTTGAGGTTAAAAATACAGGCTTAAAGACATAACCCAAACAAATCTGTGATTTTTTTAATACTAAATTTAAAATACAAATTACGAATATATTAATTTCTGCAAGCCAATATTTCAGCATTTTTTAAGAGGATGCATATGTATGGCTTTTTTGTGGCTATTTAATGCTTGAAATTGAATTAAACAGTAATGGCATAATATTCCTTCTGTAGTCCTACTGGAACAGGTCTCACAAGAGTTAGAGCAATTTTTAGCTATTTCCCTTGAAGAAATAACCTATTATAAATTTTGCAGTTGCTGTGGCTCACATGCAAGCTTGGCTTGAAATTAATAACAATATTACACAGGCTTTAAAAAAAAATAACCTCAAAAAATCCAAACCCACAAAACCTCAACCTATCTACTTAAAAGCTCTTGACTCAAGTAAAATCCAGCAGCCATTAATCAAGTCTCTCAAAGGTCCTCTCTCCAAACACATTTTAACATTGGATGCAACCGTGTTTCAATTAAGTGGTGTCTTGCAATATTCCGGTAATTGATCAATATGAGTTGACACTACTAACAGATAAATAAAAGCTGTAAATTTTGTCAATAGATGGCATTCTTCCTCTCAGTCACTCTTAACTAATGTTCCAACATTACCTATAAAAAAATTTGCAGCAGCAGTTTGGTTTCAGATACCTCACCAACTATGGTCAACAACTGTTCTTTCACTTCACAATGGTTCTAGAATTCCCTCCTGTATCACAGGGACTGTCTGACCAGAACTACTGCATAAAACTTCTTCATAAAGCACTTCTTGCTGTGTCACTGTTCAGATTATAGATGACAAAACATCAGTCAGTAATTGTGCAGCATGCATAACTGCTATAGTCATAAAATGAAGACAAAAAACACTGGCACGCCCTTCATAATTATGTAAGGGATTAAATGCATATAACTATATTACAGAAATATTAACATTCCAAAGCAAATTATTCTAATGTCAGGAAACACCAGAAACTGGGCTGGCAGTAACTCTCATTTTGTTCCTCGAAGCATATGACTTCTAGATTAAAGTAAGCATACAATCACATTGCTCTTCCATGAGATCCCTGCCAAAATCAGAATAAACAATAAGTTCAAACTCCCCCCCTCCCCCCCCACCAAGGGGTATTTACTATATCCTCATAATTAAATCTACTCAAAGGTATGTAAGTGTGCATGCATTTCACATCAACAAATTCTGCACTAAACATATTGCTGTTTTCCACTAGCAGGATATGCTGAATATCTGAGCACAGTACCCAGCTTTTGAAATTCTTGTCTACCTGAATCATTCAGCATCACGCAGAACCCAGTTCTGCAGACAGATATTTCAATCTTTTTTTACCCTCTACATGAGCTGCTATACAGTTTTTAACTTATGTAACACTCATGAGTGTTACATATTTAATTTCAAATAACTCTCAATACATTCTCTAAAACAGGCCTATTTTATAAGCCAAGGTAATGCTGACCTGGAGGGGGGGAAAATGGCAAGCTCTGACAAACCAACTGACCCAAGAAGGTTTCATTCTCTCTGAATGGAAAATAAACACCAAAACCAACACCCTTCTACCACCATTCAGATGCTCCCTAGTATTCAATTGCCTATATACAGATATTAAGTTATTACAATACTAAGTCTTGGATTTACAAGACTAAAACCCTCTGATTTTATAGATTCCCATATTATACTAAATTCTAACTAGAATGATTCCCTTCTCAATAGATCACCAGCATGAGTCTGTATTTTAGGTGAACATTCTCAATTTATTTGCCTGAGACTCTCCTTTTTATTGTTCTCCTTTTAAATTGAAGGCACATATCACAACCAGAATAAATTGTTTCCAGACATTATCATCTGTCAACTATACATCTGCAGATGATGAGATGGAGACACATGGGACAAGGGAGGGAGAGGGAAAAACCACCAGTATTTACTAGAATGTTGAGGGACTCTGGAATCTGCAGGGCACCCCCACCACTACAGCTGCTTCCACTTTTCTACTTTCTTTCTTCCAGATTAATTTCCCTTCTTGTCAGCTTCTGACATCCACCCCTGCCCAGTATTCTTCCATGTCAACCACTGTCATGCTATTTCTTTCTTCTTTTCCTGTCCTGGGTCCCAAAGCTAGAGGGGAGACTCTCCCTGCTCTCAGTCCAATGCTACTGCACCAGCTTCTAGTCCAGAAAAGCAAATCACAAGGGATGTCCTCCATTAGGGAAGATGTGACAACCAGATTTTCATTAGCAGTCACTAATGCTTTTGAGTACATACACTTCCTATAGCTCTAAAACAATTTCCAGGTACTTTCCCCACCTGATGAAAATTTATTTTTTCAAAATAATGACAAATGGCATGTGTCCAATGTCAAGGGAATACTAAAGTCTCAGTGTTAGCTCAAAGGCATAGAGCAACTAGAGCACCTGAAGAACATGCAAAATAGTTTCATATTCCAAAAAAACAATTTATTTGC
The DNA here is from genome assembly GCF_027887145.1 of Ammospiza caudacuta. Lineage (NCBI taxonomy): Eukaryota > Metazoa > Chordata > Aves > Passeriformes > Passerellidae > Ammospiza > Ammospiza caudacuta. Next base: position 55,128,472 of record NC_080596.1, read on the forward strand.
CTGAGACACTCCTTGATACTTTTTTATTGAAAGTACAAATTCAGATCAAAGTAGATACCTGGCATGAAAAAGTGAAGTAAAACTATGTTTTAAAGCCATTCAAATTTTTTATTTAAAAATTAAAAATCCTTACTTATCATGAAAGAACTTTAAATAGAAGGTATGTCTGCCAGTTCCATATATATTATACACAAAGTTTACAAGTACCAACACTATTGAGTAATTTTGTATCTCTGCAGAAGCATGTTATATTAGCCTCTGTTAAAGCTTCTTTATGGAAGTTACCTTGCTTTTACCAGACTGTAAGAGATGCATAATTAGTAATACCAGCTTTAATAAACTAGAAAGTCAGTAAGGTATAATTTTTGAAGAGAGCTAAAGATATGAAGCTCTACTTACAGACTCCCCCACATCAGTATAAATTAAGTACTGGGACACACAGATGCCCAAAATTAATCCCAAATTTAACTTGCAACAGCATCTCTGCTTGAGATGGGAGAAATGCAATGTTTATGAATGATCACCACTCTAGATCACAGAAATACATGCACAGTTAATACATGCACTGAAGCTAAGTTTCTTAATGCTTCATGGTTAAGGAGCTCAAGCTCTCAAGACAGTAAACAAACAACTAGAAGTCAGAATTATACCAATTAAACCACTCTGCTCATATTTGTAAATTAACCTTGATATGGGATAGTCTATCCTACTGCCAAACAGATCTCTCCTCAGGGAACACAGAAGCTGAACTGAAAGAGTTTTTTAAGCTTATTAAAAAAAAAAAAAAAAAAGACTATTTTAAAACATGTACCTCTACATTTTATGCTGTAATTATTTTTACAAACAAAGCATCTCAAGACACATGACTTGAAATGTACAACAATTGCATACACAAAAACTTTACTTGCCTTCATATGGTGTGTCCGGAGGTCCTGCTATTTCTCCTCTTAATTCTGTAAAATTCTCATCTACAAGATCTACTTTAATTTGATTTTTGCTCGTCTTAAAAATAAACAGAGAAACAAAGAATCATAAGTAAGCATTTCACATACAAATTTCCCCCAAAATATGCTGCTTTAAATTTTTAGAACAGTACTTTAAAGTAAGTAAACATTTAAAAATATAGTAACCTAAAGTTAATAGCTATCTTCCAGTTGAAATTTTACTTCATTAAAAACAGACTACTTGTGAAGCATTAGAAACTTCAGTACTATTTATACTATCACTAGAATATGCAAAGCAATCCAGCAACATATCTAAAATTGTACTTCAAAGTTGACTACATTTTAAAATGACTGTGATCTTTCAAATCAGCTATTAACTCCACATATGTAAATTATAAAATTAAATTGACCAAATTACACATCAGTTCTTTTCATATTTAGACCAATTTATTTCAAAACAGACATTTGTCACTTGCAATGGAGCACAAAAAGACTTCCCCAAACAGAGTAGTATTTTTAACATTACGAAGATCTAAACAGAATATTTTAGTCTTAAGATCATGTATATCTTTAATATTTAGGCATAAGATACAATTTACTTTATGCACTTTAATTTTATTGTCACCTCCTCAACATTTTCACACCCCATATGAACTTCTCTACAAAATAAAAATAATGTACTTTGATACTGGAGAAAACATATGTTTTCCCAGAAACAGATTCTCCAGAAATGTTCAGCTAGAACTACTCATGCCATTGAATCTGCTTTCCAGGTCCAGAGAGCAGTATTAGTGAAAGCCATGAATCTCCCAGCCAGTAACTTTTACTGGGGAGTTGCAAAGCACAATCTCCTTTTAGAAAGATGTACCATCAAGTTTTCAGAGGTAAGGAATTACAGGTTTTTCCATTCTGCTACTTCTGCATACTGTGCTCACTGACTGCAATACAGATTTCTTAATTCCTGTGTTATTTTCTTGCAAGAACTGTTAGCATCTTTTCAGATCTTTTAAAATTGTTCCAACTAGTTCTATACAGCTGTGCTTCTTCTCACCCTCAGAGTAAAGGTGGTTGCTGGCAGCTACTGGAGAAGGATTAAGTCACATAAAGCTGCTGGGTGCCACGAGCTGGTTCCTGAATCTACCAGTGATATGAACCATTAGGCACACAGCATTCACTGGACAACAGCTGGGAAATTACTTCTGCTTCTTTCCTGCAAATGTTCTATTCAATCAGTCCCACCAAAACAAAGAGTGCTCTTCTGACCAGGTATGTCCACAGATATAAAGATAAAACAAAGATTAGGTAAAAGTTTCACCATGTAAAAAATTCTAATTCACTAAATTAATCCAATAGTGAACTGGGAGCTTTTAACATCTGTAGTTACATACATTTGTATTTAAAACTTAAGATCCCTCCAATCCACACAAATGAGGCAGCACCTGCAGCTCTCCACAACAGCCAGGCACTGTCAAAAATTCTCTCTCTGAATTTGAACTTGATCTTATGTGACCTATCTTCTTGCAAGCTTTCCAACATCACTTTTAATTTTTTGCTCTCATGCTTCCAACTGGCAGCTTGGTCCAACACCTCACAATTCTTAAAAGCTTTCTCAAGTACAATTAGAAGTTACAATCTACTCATCCCCACTTGTGACAGCACTGCTTCCCAGCTTCAACAAGTTTTTCATATATCTAGTATTTATTCCCCTTGTAAAATAGATGGCATTTACACTGATTTTCCAGCCTTAATTTTGCTTTAAACGAGATGAAATTCTAATCTCACCATACTGATTTTTTTATAAAAGGTTCACTACTATGTCCCATGATCACCTAACCAGCCCTGCATACACAAATTTAGACAATGTCTCAGAATCTGTGCCATGAGCACTCTGTTGCACCCACTGAAGACACATCACAACCAGTATAACCTAAGAAAGATGAAATCTGTCTTTTTCATGGCAGCATGAAAAGGCTCAGATCAAGTGACAAGAGTCCCAGCAAGGACTCCTGCAGAAGCTTTTGTCCTCTCCAGTGACTGCACAGAGCTTTGTCAGAGGTACTGCCCCTGTGCATGGACTCCTCATTCCCAAAGCAGCAGAGTGGGTTAAATAACCAATACAGGTGAGTCACTGTAACTCTCTGTGCGGGTACTGCAGTCACTCAAACCTCAGCTGAGCTTCTCCTGCTCTCCCTCAGCCAACATCACCTGGCAAGCTCCAACTTGACAGCAGGAGTTCTTGTCCTTTGCAAATAACTTCTCATTTAGAGGACTGTACTAATAGCAAACAGGATGAATTTCAATGATACAATCTAGGGTTAATCCATGCTGCAGCTTGCTTCATTTCCTACTTCACATTGTGCTTTTCCTCAGTGACCTCTTGCACACTCTTGTAGCAGCCTGGATATTCTCCTTCATATTCAGTTTCAATTAGTATTACACTGGCTGTTTTTCACAACAAATCCTTTCCAACTCCACAAATTTGTTTAAAAGCAATCAAACACACAGTCTGTCCCTAAGATCAGTTTCTTTCAGGAGTCAGTGATCCTGGTTCCCACTTTGAGATGACTGCTTCCGTTACTACAGCTGTAGCTGTCTCCATGCTGTGCACAGCACCTTAAGGAAAAACAGCAATACTGCACTGTTTTATTGCAGGGATTAACTTAATTTTGTATTCATGTTTAAATTCTACCATGTTCTCCATATACCAAATTAATTTTTTCTTCAAATAGCTGAAGATCCTTTGTTCCATGTTATTCTGACACTTTTCAAGGTTCAGCTCAGCTTCACCTTGACAAGTATTGCTTTATCCTTCATTCCTGGAGAAACAGCACCAAAGTGATTATTAAACAAATTAAATCTGGAGTGTTTTCCTACAACATTTCTCTTTAATGAGGATCATGTAGGATAAAATTACCTAATTTTAGCAGTTCTACAAAACAAATCCCTTCCCTCCACCTCTACCAACAATAGTGATCTTCAAAATTTTTCTAACACCAATAACCTTGGCACAGAATTTATGACTCAGCTTGTGATCTCACACCCCAAGTTGATTTTCCAGAAGCAGTCCTACAAAGACCTCAATACACTTCCACACCAAGTCTAAAACAGCCTCACCTCCTGTTGATCCAGTAACAATTTAGTGACTAAATCACTGGGCTAGCAATTCCTGAAATATGAGCCATGCCATTACTCACAGCATTTATTTCCATAATTTCAGAGCAGAATTCTGTAACAATGTAGTGCACAGAAGTCCATCAGTAAAATCCTCTTCTAGAAATCTACAAGTTCAACACTAGCAGAACTTTCCATTATCACACCTGAAAATTATTTTGATCAAGACTGATCAAAAAAACGCAAACAACAAACAGAACACAAGACAGAGAGAAAGGAAAACTGATGCAACAATTTTCTGTTGCATCATGCAAGGGAATGCATGATGCCATTCCCTCTGTTTTTCTTGATAGTCTAGATGGATTATGCATAGCCATTTTTCTTTCTAATTCACACTAGGGTCTAGTCAAAAGATTTGTTGTCTTTTAGACCAACTCAACTGCTAAGATTCTTTTTGCAATGCTACAGTCCTGCTTAACCAATTTTATTGGAAACCTTGTGGAAACTAAACCCAAGTTTAAGAGACTAAACTAAAAGTATGACGCAGACAAGTTGGAGAAGATTCATACGATGACCTTTTATTCACTACTAAAAGCTTTATCTCTAAAAAGAAACCCAAATGAATCAATCCTTCATGAAGTGTCATTCTGTGAGCATCTTCCAAAGACAGGACACTTAATCACAGTAACCATTTATCCATAATATTTTGTCTTCACCTGCTTCCTCTTAAAAAATTCCAGAATTATACTGTCTAATTTTATGTTTTAGACACTTCCTTGCAAAGAACACACAATCCACTCCACCAGAAAATTTGAAGAATAAGTTCTGCCAGTGTGAAGACATAAACACACATCTTCACCTCTACTAAAATAATTTTAGAGAGCAGCTCTGGACTCTATAATATTACTCTCAGCAGATAACAAGCTCTTCTGTTCTCCTTACTCACCATAGTCTACAGGCCTTAATAAGGAGGGCCTGCCCATTCTGAGGGCCTGTCTGCCTTCTGCAGGAAATCCAACCTTTTTCCTGAGCTTTCAATACCATTTCCTTCTCTCTTCTTCAACCTGCCTTTAGAAACCTCTTTCATTTCTTCATGGCCTATTATCCTCTTCACTAGTCCAGTACCTCTACTCTTAAAAATCCAGTGTTTTCCTTGACATAAAATAAACAGACAAAACCATTACATATCAACACAAAAGAGCATATTAAGATAATAAAAACTGCATTGGTCTTCTAAATTTTATTTCTCACAAACAAAATACTATTTACTAGATTTACTAAAAGCAGAAGAAAATTATATATTCAAAGTTTGATCCTGGGTAAGTCTACTTCATAAAGACTGAAGCAGAGCAAACAGCTTTTTAGAAATAGGAATTATAATTATACCAGAACTTTTTATGCCTTCTAAAAAAGCCTCCAAATTCTTCAGTTATTTTGAAAAGGAGACTACTAGAGAGTGAATCTCAAGTAATCTGCATAAAAATGCCTATTATCAGAGCTGGTGATATATGGACAGATACTGGTAGGCTAAACTAAAAATTAAAGAATAAGATGTTTCTAATAATTTTTTCTTTAATTACATGGCCAGCAGTCTTGACATGCGTTGAACTCTCTTGAGTAGAAGCAAAAAAACCCAAAAAACCCAAACAAACCCAAACTCCAAATAAATCCCTCACATTTCCATGTCAGCCACGGCTACCAAACATCATAAACTTAATACTGGATGATGGCAACATACAAAAAAAGTTTTGAGTGAAGTTTTCCTAGAACCAATCAGCTCTACTTACTCCCCCCAGGACAATTTATTCACATCAGACCCTCAATCCCTGTATAATAAATTACTCTACAGAAACATAAATGCATCCATTAGCAAACATAATATGTTTTTAACTATTGGTGTCAAAACTAAAAAAGAAAATTATGTTTATTAGCAATATTAGCAACTTCAGCACGTTATTTTAAAAACAATAAAGCAGTGTCAAACTGTTACTTGCATGTTCTAGATCTGTCTCTCCTTACATTTTTAGATACCATGTGCAAATTCCAATCAAGTATCTTTGGGTATAAGGGACAAGGTGATAAATACCGTTTAGAAAAACAGAAAACAAGACACAAAATCACCTTAAACAGAATAAGATCTGGAAATTAAAACCTAGTGGCTACTTCTGAATTATGTTGTATGTGGGGAAAAAAACCTCCAATAACAACAACAAAAAGAACAAACAAACAATACCAAACCAAGCAAAATCACAAAACCCTGCTATTCCATACAGGAATTAATTACCTACAGTCTGTGATTTTACTGGTCTTATAAAATTATTTATACATACTCTATATTGGATCAAGTGCTGTTATTTTTTGTTAATTTACTTTGTTTTACAGAAGATAACTCAGAAAACTCTAGAAACAGATGCATGTATGTACATAAACAAAACTAAACCAGAAAAAACTAGCCTGAATATATACATATATATGATAAATGATGCATACAAACATTGCACTAAAATCAGCTATGTATTAAAACTTTGTAATCATTCAGGGCTTTAAGACTAGATCCCTTACACTTTAAGAAAGAGTTTTAAGGAAGTGACAAAAATCTTAAAAAATGTACATGCAAAAAATTCAGCAAAAATTAAGAAATAAACTTAAAAACTTTCTCTGGAATTTTCTCAACCAAGGACAAAGTCTGTGAAGGAGGTTTTGTATACGCAAAATGTTTTCAATCACTAATTGTTTCCCTAATCACAGAAACAAAATAAAATTACTTCTTTATCTTTGTGACAGGATTTTAAAATTTTTGATTCATTCATGAGGTAAACTGGCAATAACCACTTTTGAACCTACTAAAATATAATAAAAATTTAGTTACTTCTTTAATTACAACCATGACTTACAAATGTGAAGTAGGTACTTTTGAACATCCAAACATTTTATACTGACATTACAAAGTTCAATATTTAATACGCCAAATTAAGTGAGAAATCCTTCACCCTAGTCTGAAGCCATGATAGCAAAATTAAATTGTTATACTATAAAGTTACTAGTGCCTTATAAACTCTTTTTACCCTCCCACTCATTTTATATGCCAACACAACAGTCTTATTCTACATCAAAACCTCTCATGAACATATTTCACCAGATTTACAGAAAAAGATCACCTGACTATCCCTGTGAAATCCATAACACGATTTTTGCACAAGGCCATAAGTACTCTGAGTCAACTTGTTTTGAGCAAAAGACTCCAATATTTCAGCAGCAATTTATTCCAGAAAACAATCATTTAAATAAATTAAAAACCAAAACCAACTTCATCCTTCTTATCCTATTTACCAACTCTTTGCAAATCTGTGGATAAATATTCAAAGGAATTTTGCCTTGCAGTATTTATCTTGTTATTTTCTTATGTTCTTTTGCTAAGGCACCATTCTGAACTTATTCCAAATGGTTCAGGTCTCCCTCCTTCACTGACACGCTAGAAAGGAAGATTGCTAATAAAGGCTTGTGTCTTCAGCTGCTGTCTAAGAAGTCAATACCAGACTCTCATCTCCCTTCTTTTCAAACTAACACTTTCCTTTCTTAACCCCCTTGCTATCCCAGAGCAGGCCAGAGTAAATACACTGCATCCACTCAGTTCCCTCTTTCACAAGAAATGGGAAAACATAAAAAAGGGAGGTGTCACTCAAGAAAGCAAAGTGCAGGGCACTGTCATGCAGAAAAACAGCAAATTCAATGTACCCAAAAAAAAAAAACAAACCAAAAACCAGTTTTATAATCCCACTGCCACCCCCTCAAAGAGCTACCAAAGCAAGAGGGAACAGTTCAATACTTCCAAAATATTCCTTCAGACTCACTCCAGCTTAAAGCCAAAATCAAGTGCATACCCTGAGCCTATTATGATTAAGAGAAGCAGGAATGCCACATAACTAGCACAGTGCTATGAAGCACACAGGCTGCACTAGCAGCTGAGCTCAGCAGATCACATCTGCATTCTAGAGCAAGCGCCTGCTGACCTTCAACGCACAGAGCAGCCACAGAAACAATCCAGGGCTGGGGCAGGGCAAAGAGAGGAAACACTTCCGTCAAAAGCACATTAAAGAGCAGTTCTCTAGATAAGAAAGGGTCAATACCAAGAAATACATTTCCTTAAAATGCTCCCATGTTCTTTAAACCTATCAATAATTTCAGACATGGAAGTTCTACCAAATTTCACATTCTATTTCATCCCCCCATATCAACATATATTAGGTGACATATTACATCTGTCCTAGTAAAACTAGGTGACATTGGTTTTGCATACTATTTGTTTCATTTACTGATAAAAATACTATGTTACTAATAAGTAACTTGTATTTTAATGTATCTAAGGAGCTACAAGCATGAATACTGTGTGAATTCTGTATTACTGTTGCTTAGACAGTCTAGAATTTTCACATCTATCACAATATAAAAGAACAATACTGAGGGATATTCTTTTCCTGTCAGAACACAAAACATCTCAAATATTAAAACCATCTTCATTTTTCAAGAGTTAGACCTGTAGCACCACAAAGTTTTAGCACAATTTTTTAAATTAAAGGTAGGTAAATACCCACTCCTGCTAATGTTCAGCTGTTGAAACATCACTCTACCAAAACACTTAAGACACTGTACTTCCACGGTGCCTTAAACCAGTCTAACAGTGGCCAAGGTCCTACTTCCCTTCTTATCACAGAATTAATGTCAATGAGGGGGTAAGATTTTGTAATAGCACTCACACAACTGCACAGCAAACATCTGAAATAAGCACATATTAGCAAGACAGTTCTTTCACTTTAACCCAACCCCTGATTTGATTCACCACTGAACACCGCAAGTAAAAGAAGAAGCACAAAAACAGGAAGAAGAGGGATGTGACCCTGCTCCCTGGAACTGCCTTAGGACTAGTTAAAAGAACTCTGAAACTTCAGCTCCAGTGTCTGTCCAAACTATTTCTGACTAACCCATCACATCAGTCTGGGAGACCAGAGGTGTAACTGCCCCAGCTCTTGTGGCAGAAGCCCCAAGTGCAGTTACACAGTCACTGCTTGTGTCACTGAGGGACAGTGTGGTGACACTGGTAAAGCTGTGCCAGCCATGAAAGGTGTGTACATAACTGCTCATGCTCTCTCCTGCACTCCTCTAAGGGCCCCTGCACAGGCCATGTCCAGCTGTGCAAGATACTGACAGGACGTCAGAGCATAAACTGTGTGCAAGAGTTACCAAAGTGATCTGAGCCTGCTAAGATACTCGACATCAGTGTGGGCACAGTGCAAAGGACTCCTGCTCCCTTCAGAAGAGTAAGGCTGAAAGAAAAGATGCATTTTTTCTATCTTTTTATGCATGGTTCTGTTTTTGATGTAGAACTGAAATACCCTGCACATAAAGCATGCTTTAATAATAATTTTGAACCATTCTTTGAATTAACCATATTATGAACATACAAAACCATTTGATGCAGACTCTGCAGTAAATTCCATGTATCTACCCTACTTAGGTTAGCAATTCTACATATAAAGGAATCACAGGATTCAGTTCATTTTAAATTGATTATGCTAATTCAATCACAGTCTCAGAGCTTGAAGACTAGTGAAAATAGCTCAAGAACAGTTTTTCTGTGCTAGCTTCCCACATGGACACCCTTATTCCAAAGTGGAAGGGCTTACCTAAACACCATGAAGGCTCTAAGAGCCTCCCAAGAAAATACAACCCAGCTACCATGACTTCCATTCATGTATGCTGCCTAATTCCATCACACCCTCCAGTACTTTAACACATCCTAACACAGCAAAAACTCAAAAATACTTCCTCACAGCTCCTTTTCAGCTAAAAATAAAAAGTAAAATATTATCAGCTTGAACTAAAATACCTGTTTAAGTAAAATATGGACTAATGTATTTGTGTGTTTGAGTTTCTTCCTCCCTTCCTGAAACATTCCATAGATGTATTTAGAATCTGAAGGCATGTTACCTTAAACTTGTTTCTTTAAAAGTAATTAGACTTACAGTCTTTCATTAGTCTTTCCCAATCTGAACTGTTTATCATACTGGCTAATAATGAATAAAAATGATGAAATAGTGACCTTCAATTAGTTTCCTACATATTTTGTGACAAATAGACAGGACAGCCCTTATTAGCCATCCAACAGAAGAATGATACTCAGGATGAGCCCGGCTCTCCCAGATGTTGGCACAGCCAAACTGGAGTTACACTGCAGGCCTGACTTTTACAGTGTCCCATAAAGCACAACACTGAATGAAGCTTCCTCTGTAGCCACTGACACTCACAGCATCTCCCTCCTGTGCAGACACTCTGAAGGACAGACAGGAGCAATTCTGTTGCAATATACTAGATTAACAAACACAGATCTGGTACTCAAAGAAAGTTACTTTTGCTACTCACAGAGATACTTTATTTATGATGCAGATATTAGTTCATTAAATACTCAGGGCAAGCATATTCAAGTGCTCCCAACTCTAATATTACAAATATTAACACTGATATAATCTCAAAGGAAAATTTTGGATAAATCAAGACTGCAGAAGTGGACTACATCCAACTCAGAATATTCAGTGATTCTGTGAAACCTCCCTCGAGCGCCATATAGAATATTATCTGCCAAACTTCCTACTCTTTGCCATAAAATAACTGAGTCGATTCCTTTGCTATATCTAAATTGCAGAAATTTTAATTAGCTTGTCAAAGACAATGAGATAGCCTGCCTGTTAATGATAAACTTTAACCTAAAGCATTTTCTCAATTTAATATCAGCAGCAATTATTAGTGTAAAAGTGATGAAGTATAATGACAACAGTCCTTATTAGGATTATGGAATCCAGGAATCTAAAAACCATTTAACAGGTAAATAATTTAAGAAACACTCTAAGTACTTGCACTAGCTTAATGAAAAATAAAGACCACTGGACTGTTACCCAGCAGTTTCTTGCAGTTTATACTTACACAAATTTATTATGATAAAATGTTAACTTTATTTAAATCTCATACTACATAAAGTGAACTAACCTTAGGACTCGTACACTTCCTTTCTATTAAAAGAACTCCTGAAAACAAGCACAGAAGAATGAATGCAAGACTGGAATTGGTAAAGGACTGGCTAAATTTTAGCACTGCTTTAGGTTCATAGAGGGTTGTTCTCAGAGGGTACCATCATCAGCTCCAATCTATTCCCTGGTCCTAAACTGATTAATCCACTCCTGTAACGAGGGACTGCTCTCCTTCCTCAGGTTTTTATGACATTACCAAAAACAACCAAATGAGTCTGACTCCAATGCAGACTTAGGTTTTTCTGTTTTCCACTTACTCCCAAAATGTTTAGGATTCTGCCAACTGATATATAGACCACTCACTGGAAATCTGGACCCAACTGGATACACAATAACATAAAAAAGGCACCAAGTGACACAGGCAAAAGCAATAGATCTATTCTATGCACAAATATTCTGCTACCAGTACTTGGCAAACTCATAGGTCTGGTCAAAGGATCACTAACATTGTATATTTTAAATCACAGACTTAATGCTAGTACTGATTAGTATCTACATAATACTGTTTCTAAAAGTGCACTGGTATTATACTCACAGAATTTGAGGAACAGCTACATGGTTCAGGTAAAGGGGTGTTAACTATAAATAAACCTAATAATTCTGAAACACCATCCCACACGTGAGAATAACATGCAGTTTTTTCACCACTTATGGACAAACTCGTTTGATGGCAAAGATGTACAGAACCATTCTCTGTTATTCCCCAGTACAAACCAGAAGATATAACCAACACACCCCAGATAGGATTAAGGAAACCAAAGATGCACAGTAATGGTGTTCCACTATTGTTTTTATGCAGTTATAGGAAACAGATCTAAACCTTGTCTTGCCTAAAACTGTAGACATGGCTAAAAACACAGCAGACAAAATTATTTTTGGTGATGTACCAAAGATCTCACAAACAACTACTTTAAAGTTAAGATAATCTTCACATTTCAGAGAAATGAAGCTTAAAGAAGTAGTACAAATCTTGTATTTGTTCTACTTTCAGGGTTCCAAACTAGAACTTGTTCAACATAAAAACCCTGACAGCATTGCATCTACCAGAAAAACCCAGCCTCCAATTTATCATACAATAGTGAAAATTTTTAAACTAAAAGAAATGGTCTGTTTCAAAATTTTTCTATTTGTTTACAGGGAAAGGCTTTACCAGATGTGGCAAAAGAGTTGGAACCCTTTTATGTTTTCTTTGACAAACAGAAGCAGTAATTAAAAACCAAACTTATACAAGAGATTCTGTAATCATGCAGGTAGAGACAGCTGGGTGGCTTCTAGTCCCTACCTCCTGCTCAAAGCAGGTCCAATATGAGCAGGTTGTTTAAGAATGTGTTGAGTTTTGAACAACTCCAAGCACAGAGATTCTGCAAGCTTGCTGATCACACTGCTTAAATGTTTGACAACTACCATTGTAATTTTTTTTCAGTGTCTAGCCAGGATTTCCCATGTTGCAGTTTGTGTCTGCCACCTCTTACCATATTCCCATGCACTTCTGAGACAACTTTGGCTCTTCTCAGGAGTCTCTCATTAGGTATTTATAGATAACAGGAAGATGTCCCTCTCAATAGTTCTCTCAACAACATCAACTCTCTCACTGTCTTCTCACACATCCTGTACTCTTAACCACCTTGACAATTTTATGCTCAGTTCATTTGTGTTTGTATCTGAACACAGAACACCACAGTGTTCTCTCAAGCAGAGAACAGAGGTGAAGAATCACTTCTCACAACTCACTGGCTACACTCTTGCTACTGCAATCCAGTATGTGGTTGGACTTCTTTGCCACCATCACGTTCAACTGGCTTTTCACTAGGTCATGAAGTTCTTTTCCTGCTAGACTGCTTCCTTTCCAGTCAGTCTCCTGACTGTACATATGGATGCATGGAGTTACTTCCTCCCAGGTGTAGCACTTGGCACCTACCTCAGCTGAGCTTCAAAAGGTTCCTGCCAGGACATTCATTTCTCCAGCCCGCTAAGATTCCATTTTGCATAGCAGCCCCAAGCTCCACACACACTTTTTTAATGGTATGCAGGCCTTTGGTACCAATATAATAATGACACTTTAGGCATTCTTATGTTTACACCTTTTTTTACCTTTATGCCTCTCAAGCAACTAAGCACACTCAAGCTTTTTTCACAGTTGTCCTGGTTTTGGCCAGAACAGAGTTAATTTTTTTCCTAGTAGCTGATACAGAGCTGGGTTTTGAATTTAGTCTGTGAATAATGTTGATAACACACTGATGTTGCTGGGTACAGCTTACTCTAAGTCAAGGACTTTATAGTTTCCCATGCTCTGCCAGTGAGCACAGGAACAGCAAGCCAGGAGGGTGCATGGCCAGGACAGCTGAGCCAAACTGGCCAAAGGGATGTGCCATCCCCCAGGATGTCACACTGAGTACAGAAACTGCGGGGATTGGCTGGGAGCTGCTGATTGCTGCTGGGATGGGCTGGGAACAGATGAATGGGTAGTGAGCAATTGCACTGGCATCCCTTGTCTTCATCCAGCTTTATTCTTCTCTCTCTTTTTGTAATCTCCCTTTCCATTATTTTTACTATATTTTACTTAAATTATTAAACTGCTCTTAACTCTTGGGTTTTATCTTTTTTCCAATTCTTCCTAGCCCACTGTGGGGAGTGGGGTATCTGACTGAGCAGCTGCACAGTCCTTGCTGGCCCCTGGGATTAAACAACGACAACAATCCCACTGCATTCACTAAACTTCTACTGATTTCAATGGGACTATTCTTACAAGTCAAAGGTTAAGCACATGTATCATCACAAAATGGAAACTGTTTAAAATATGTATGTTGCTGGCTCAGGAACCATAATAGAAGAAAATTCATTCTTATAAATACCTGCATTGCTTCTGCATGATAAATAGGAAGAAAAACAAGAATCCTACTAATGCTAAAGTACAATTACAACCAGAAGTTTCCACATTAGTGGATTCAGTATCTAAGACTGCCCAAATATAAGCAAACTAAAGCAATGAAGTTTTTAGGAGCTTGAAGATTAAATATCTATGGCTTTTCCAAAGAGCAAAAACATTTTCAGAGATGTTACTTAGTATCTTGCTATATACTGAAATAAATCACAAGATCTCTAAAGGCCTACTCACTAGTTCTTTACAAGTCCAAGAAAGGTATGGCAGACTACAGCTATTTTTCCCTTCCCTTTTGCCTGCAAATCACTGAAACACACAGCAGACTCCAAAACAAACACTCATTTCCTTCTTGGAAATCAAGTTCTTGAAGTTTTTGTTGTTAACCCACTATCTTTGCTTGAATGCTGTTTTGGGTTCAGGCAAATTGCAAATTTACACTGCTACTTCATAACTGTTCATGAAGATACTCACACTCCATAACTGCAGCTGAGTTAAATTTACTGGCAGCTCTACCTGGATTTACCTGCCATAAATGTCTCTTCACATTTGTAAGAGAAGAACACTCCATGGCAGACATACCAGCAATTCTCCTCTTGCTAGAAGGAAGCTATGTTTCCCAAAGCGTCACCTTCAATACCAGATTAGAGTTTTCACTGCAAAAGTTATCAATTAGTAGAAAACACCTTACATTTCCACATGATAAAAGAAATTGGGTGGCCAATTAAACATTGAATCCTTCACTGCTAGCACAGTCTAATTTCTTCAAAGTAAACACTGATGCTTTATTAAATTACAAAAAACAAGTTACACATAATGTTTAACATACCTGATTAATTACAATACATCTCACCATCAGTCTTTAAGTGACCACAAGAACTTTCATGTTTCTATTCATTATTAAATGCCAGGCAAGTTCTCCCTCTCACAAGATAGCTACTTGCAAACAGAGAGCAGGTAAGGATTTGGCTACCCAATGCAGCATTCCAATAACTTAATCTAAAAATAACACAGCTAACCTTCACTAAAACTTTCTCCTACTTAGTAAAAGCAGGATACTATTCTCCTTCCACCTCTTCATTGGTTTCTGCATCATGCTGCAGCTTCATACTTTTGTTCAACATGCATTTTGTAGCTTTATAATTTCAGCCCATAAAACCAACAAAAAAACAGATTATTGAAATGACAGAACAAGGAGAGAAATAAAGTGGAACATCTGATCCCTTGCCTACACATATTTAACCAGTAAAGTTACTACCTAGATGAACTTAACAACTTTATCCTTGTTACAAATGCACCTACCTTAGAACTGTAAAGCCTTCTCCACACACAAAAGTAAGAAGTTTAAAAATCATACTTTAGAGAGCACTCCTGACAAAGAAACTTTGATTATTTTTATCTATTTGATTCAAATATTAAGAGATGCAAAGTTACAGGTATCCCTCTTATATAAACCATACCCTACTTCTTAAGGTAATATGTGTTTATAACAAAACTACAAATAATAAAGCAAGCAGTGCAGAAGCACTTTTCCTCAAGTGTGAAAAGACCTTAAATACTTTTACAAAACACTCAAGAAGTCCCAGACGCAACTTAGAAATATGGAAGATCCTTCATCTCTTACCTGTAAACCAGACAGCAAGGTAGTATTTCATATTTTAGTTATTTCCCAGGAATTGCATTCAAGGAAAAAGGAAGTGCTAAGTAACATGAAAAGTCTATTTAGTCCTGAGTGGCAAGGATTCCTAGATCCTTATCCATAGCAAGGATAAACACACTTTACAGTGAGTTTAGCACTTCCAACACATTCTTCAAATGCAGAAGGAATTAACTGTCATCCAGCTGCTCCAATTAAAAACATTTCTAGTTCCACCCCTCTATTTCAGCATAAAGGTGAGTAGTGGAAGAAGACAGAGAACAAACTTCCTATGTACTTTTCTCCCGGTGTGCCTACCCCCTTCCCAGGCATTTGGGCTCCTATTACATCTACAAGGAAAACGGGAGGAGGGGCTGCTCTTCAAGTAGTTTGAAGCATTAAATCAGGAATAATTTAAGAACAGATAATGTGAGCCACTTTGCTTTCAGAGAGGGACTTACAAACCTCTAAACAACAAATTTTACATTGCCATTCATTAAAAAGATTTATTTCTTTTTGAAGAAACCACGTTTAATAATAATTTTAGTAAATAGTAAGAAAACTCCTTTTTGTTTTGTGATTTGTAGTATTTAATTGGACTTTCATTCATCATCCCACTCCACATGTTTTCACACCCAGTGATAATGACACCATAGTTTGACTGCACTGGAATGTACAAACATTCACAAAAAAACTTTGCTTGCAACTTTGATAACCATTGAGTAATGCTGAAATTTTGCATTCAAGACATGGGAGTCAGTATAGCCTGTAAACAGCAATTTTATACATACTAATGTATCATGACACTTATGTAGCTTGCTAATGTTAGAAAAAAAAAGAAATACCAAGAGTCTACTGTACTATGATTTTGAAATTCCATTAATTGAATTTCATAAGAATTATGACCTTTTTTCTGGATAGCTTTAGGCAGCTCAAAGGCTATTTTCAAATAATATCCATTTTCAAACATCTGTAACTGCGTCCTAAAGACTAAACAAACAGAAATAATCAAAAATGAGCACACTAGATCCAACCTTTACAGTAAGAAAATTTACCTTTCACCTCCCCAAAACCTATGTAAGTTAAGGTTTCTTTTATTTTCTCTACATAAAGCAAAGGGAAAGGGTTTTGAAGCCTTTAGAAAGCACATCCAAATAGACCTCTTTGTTTCCACAGTATCAGCTGGTTATACAGGGTATGAGGTCTACATTCTCTAGCATTGGTATAAAGGTATCCACCTAGAAATTTCTCTTGGTTTCCATGCAATTCTGTGTTTGCTGTGCAATAGCTTGGCAAAATCATCCTGGGCTCTAAAGGCAGCTGTAAAACAAGGCACGTACATTTTTCTAGGGGCTAGTTCAAGATGCAAAGCAACAATGTTTTTAGCATACAATTTAAAAGTACATCAACTACTGCTACCCTAAACGTGTTTTCCTAAAGCCATTAGTACCTTTCAAAAATTATCCTCTCATTTTTTCTCTGTGAATATGTCCAGATTTCTGAAACACCAGCTTCAAGAGTTACACATTCACATTAATATTTCACAAGATCTAACCTGCAACATCATCCCAAGTAGGACGACAATGACGACACAACCATTAAAACCTATCTGGCTGACGTCCACCAACTCAGATACAGACACAGCAAAAGCTGTATTGATGCAAGCCTGCAAACACTGCTATTTATTCCCCCAAACTGATCAGAACTTCTTTACTGCTGCCCTCAAAGTAGACAGCCTCTCTTACTGACCACCACATACCTCTGAACATACTGATTGGGAAACGAGGTAACATGACTCAAATGAGTGAGGCTTTAAAAGCATCCTTCTGAAGGTGAGTAAGCCTGCAGTGGGATAAAGGAAGTTCTGTATACAGGGAAGCTAAATAGAGGCTTAATAGCAACCGCTAAAAAACCCCAAACATTAAACCCCTACCCTGCAGCCTCTGGCCTTGGCGAGCCGAAGGGGTCAGCTGAAGGGGATGTGTGGGATCACGTACCCCGGCTCATCCTCCCCAGTCCGCTCCATCCATCCATCATCCATCCATGCCTCCATCCCTGCCGGTGCCGCGCGGGCGGACGCGGGAGGGCGCGCGCCGGGGGTCCCCGCGGAGGCCGGGCCGGCCCCACCCGCTCCGCTCCGTGGCCTCCGGCCTGGCGGCGCTCCCGAGCACAGACGGCCGGCAGCCCCGGCCGGGGGCCGGCCCGCCCGGCCTCTTCGGGCCCTGCCGCCGCGCTTCCTGCGGCCCCCTCCTCCTCCTCCTCCTCCTCCTCCTCCCAACGGCTGGCGCGCCCCGTCTCCCCAGGAATCGCCATTCCCCTCCCAGATGCCGTGGGACGGGCCCACCTCCAGCACGGGGAGGTGGGGCCGAGGGGGTGCGGGGTCCCCACGAAGGCCGGCGGGGCACCCGCACCGTCCACTGCTGCCCACGCTCACACGGGGGAGGGTGGTGGTGGCGGACGCGCAGGGGGTGGGGGGAGAGGCTCTGACCTCTTCGCTCTTCAGCACCTCCTTGAACTCCCGCTTGATCCTCTGCACCGCGATGTTGGCCATCTCCGCAGCGGGCACCCCTCGCCCCCTCCGCGCCGGGCCCAGCGAGCTCCGCCGCCGCTCCGCTGGAGAACTCCCGGCCCTACCAAAATGGCGCCCGCGCCGAGCATGCGCGAAAGGGTCGCCGCCGCTCCTCAGGAGGGGCCGCGGCAGCGCGGCCGGAGCGGCACCGGGGCGGCGGTGGGGCCGGGGGGGCCGTGGCTGGACGCTGCCTGTGGGGCGACTGCGGCGAGTGGGCTCTGGGCCGCCGCCTCCCCGCTGACCCCGAAGGAAGGGTGCGCTGCCCACCTGTGGAGGCGCAGGGGTTCTCCCCGCCGGCCGCCCACCCGCCCGTCCCGGGAGACACCTGCCCGAGCCGCTCGCCCTGTCACGGGCCGGGCGGGCCCGTGGCGAGAGCGTGAGGAGGCAGCCCTCAGGCAGAACCCCGCCGCGGGCGGGCCTCGGGGCACGGCTGAGGCCGTTGTGTCGTCATGGCTCCCGCCCGGCCCTGCACCGGCAGCGGGGTGAGCCCTGAGGCGGCGGGCCGGCGAACGGCTGAAGGAGCGCCCTTGGGAGGGCCGGGCCCGGCCCGGTCCGGTCCGCGGCAGCGAAGAAGTGGCTGAGGTGTCGCGGAGGAAACAGCTGGCTCAAGGAGCAGCTGGTATGTCTGCTGCTGAAGCCCCCAGCAAAAAGAACTAGGGGGCTCCCACGTAACTTGAGAATCTGCTCACCCGGGCCCATAACAGCGGTTCTCATCTATTTTTTCCCCCATTATGCTCGGCAGAGAAAAATGTTATGCCTTCCACGTCTCTCCCCCAGACCTGCTCCTCGTCCTCTTCCCCCCTCCCCCTGGAGGCGCTGGTGTCTCCTCACACGGGAGCAGGAGAACTTGCAGGCCCAGAAACAGGTCACTTAATGGGGACAGTGAAAGCAACTGCTGCTTTACACAGATTCTGCTACAATGTTTTAAAAGTAGAGTAAAAGGCAAAGGTCAGCCCTTTGTAATGGACATTTTATTGAAGAAGCAAACGTGGGCACCCACGATGCTGCTTCTGTTCTGAAATCTGAAATAGGGAAACAGCAACCATAACTTCTAACCTGAGGTGTATAAAGTAAGGTATGGGATCGAAGAGCATAGATCTTCAGAGAACATGAGATTGGATTTTGAACTATTTATTCAGGAGCTAGAGGCTTTCGAGACATTAAGGTTTACAGGAACACTTTATAGGGCCCCCTTTTAACGGTGCAGTGCAGGACAACGTACAACACAGACATTTATCTCAACAAATGTCAACTTCTGGTAGGGCTGTTATCTACAAGTGCCATTCATTCACCTCCATTAGTATACACAGCATTTTAACTACTATATACACTATAAAGAAAATACAAGCAACAAAAAAATATATTTTTTTAAAATCTGTCAACTATGTACAGATGCATGTAGTCCCTTTAATGTATTTACTCTTTCTATGTAGTTTGACTGGAAAAAGTTCATTTTTCTGTAAAATTGTTGCTGCATGTGCATCTGTTCATAAATTTTTCTTTTCAGATGAAAACTTTAAAACGTTTCATACAATCCAGTTTTTCAGCTGAGGTTTTCAATACCTTTATGAAAAGGACCATTTTTCAGTAGGCCTGGTTTCTTTTTAATGACTTAATAGTGGGATCTTGTACTTTCATTTTCAGAATAATTTAGACATATGAGTTCCACTGATATGTCTCAAATTCTTTTTGAGGAGGTAGGCCATGGCTTTTCTGTCACCAATAGAGAAAGGATGATAACACTTTTTTGCCTCTTAGATGAAAGTTAGGTTTGTAGTGTGCTGAGCAACTATGACTACTATAGACAAAAATAATAAAGGTGGTACATAAAATCTCCTGGTTAAATCCTTCATGTCTTTTCAGACAGCTCACAGAAAGAAGCTAAGCTTCCAATATTCAGATTTTGCACTGAATGGAGTGGAAAACATGACCTTTATTAAGTGTCAAAATCCTTTGTGTTCCTGTGAATATGCTTTTATGTTATAGGTAGTGAACATCCAGTAACAGCCATGGTAAAGGGCAATGATTTTGTCTGGTTTGTACCTAGGTTCATTTTCATGTGCTCATTTGGATTACAAATGTCAGAGTCTGCTGCTGCAAAAATGAAATTAATATGAATTACTGTATCTCTTTTCCTTGTTATGTCCCATTCCTTTGCCTTGTCCTTAAGTAGGCATTTTTCACTTACAACTGTTTGATATTCACCATAATACTGTGTTAATTTTCTCTTTGCTGAAAGACAGATATAGAAAGGCTTTCTGGATGGTAGAACAGAGTAGTGGTGAGTTTTGCCAGGATCAAAATCTGTGTAAAAATCAGTACCTTACATAATCAGCATGCTGGAAGTATCACTTTACACCTCCAATACTGTTTTATACTTTATTATAATTTACTATTTTACAGAAGGTTCTACAGGGGTTTAGGGTAGAACAGGACCATAGACTTTGAATATGTGTTTTGGGGTTTGGTTTGGATTTTTGGAGGGAGTTGGGTTTTTGTTTGTTTGTTGTTTTATTTTTGCTTTGTTAAAAAAGATAATGCCTGGACAAAAATTGAGAATATAGCCTCTTGGTGTGATTTCAGGGACTTCCATGTCTGACTCCCTAATATATTTTATGAAATGTTGATAATAAAGCCCTGAATTAAGTTCTCATTAGTATTTCGCCCTTAGAAAAATCCATACACAATATGTACAACTGTAGTCCATTGAACATAGCTATTTTTTGAATTAAAAATATTTGTAGTATATATGATTTCAGGAGATAGTTCTTCACTGACCCTATCACCATTTTACTCATACCGAACAACTCTTTCAATAGCAGCTTTTACAAACTGGCTGCAGATTGGTTTATGCTTTTGCCTGTTGGTGTTGATCACAACTAATAGAGTGAGTATCTATGCATTGTTTATTATGACTGGCATATTGTTTGGAAAGACTTCTGGAAGTGGGAGAAGGAGATATAGTTGAAGTTCAAGCAATGTAAGGTTATTGCAGGAGGGAGGTTGGTAGGGTCAGTGGTGGTAAGGCCTCAGCCCAAGCTCCCAGTAAGGACAGGCTAACAATATTCATTAGCCAATGCTGGGACAACCAAACATCCTAAACACTGTCATTCCATGTAATGTGGGAAGTGCTGCCTATCATGTAACTATATATAGGAAAGAGTCATTTCCATTTTCATGGAAAAGTGGCTGTGGCTCATGCAAAGTTGCATGGCTCTTCTCTCTGACTGTGGATGCCCCCAGCCCCAGGGCACTGCCTGGGGACTCCAAGATGCTTCTGACAGAACCAAGTGCTTTCTGTTCTTCAAGTTAAGATTCTTGGTGATCTTTTTCTCATTTCCATATTTTCCTAATTTTATTCTTTTCATATCAATAGGACATTTTTATAGTATAGTTACTCAGAGAAAATTTGGAATTATTGAGATAGTCCCCTGTGATTAGAGGAAAATGAGATTTTTGAAACATTAACTTTGCAGTATGCAGCATTCTATTTCTCTTTTGCTGTTTTATGTCTTGCATAACAAAACTACCACCTCTTCATCTTGGCTTCTTTAGTTTAGAAAAATCAAAAATGTCAGGCTTGATCTTCTCTCTTTGTTGCTGGAGGATTACTTATTGGAGAGGAAAGCTGTCTCAAGATATATGTATATTGATTTCAACCCCTTTAGAAACAGGGGTTGAACCTGTAGCATTTAAAATTCTTATTTTATTTATTTCAGATCTCCATATAAAGATTAACTTTACAGGCTGTGTTAGTACTAGATTATATGCACTTTGCATTTAAATGTTTGTATGCTCATTTATAATAGTGCTTTATTTTTTAAAAAGGCAACAATTAATATTCATAGAACTAGGTTATTTTTAAATTTAACCTTCGTTTTCCACGGAAGGTACACTTACAGCTCTCTTTCTATGATCCCAGCTTTTACCAGAGAAATGCAGAAATTGTCTTTTTTTATCTGCATATCATTCAGCACATTTCAGAGACTAAGAATAAATTTAGCCCACACGTTTATTGTCTGTCATATTGCGTTCCTGTTGTGGCAGCGTCTGGATGATTCACCTTACCTGTGATTAGCACTATCATAAAAATAACGAACTGCTCGTGCAAGCTGACCGAGTTTTGAGATGTCATCTTGAACTTTGCTGTTCCTCCCGTGGGTGTCCATGTCCGGTTGCGTGGCCAGGTGTAAGAGTGCCCTCTCCTGGGTGGAACAGGGCAGCTTGCCTTGCTCGGCTGAGACGGGTCCCTCTCTTGGGAAGCTTTCCTTTGTCCGGCCGTACCTGGAAAAGTATTTATGGAGAACTTGTAGGAGGTCTGTAGGCAGAAATGGCAAAACAGTAGAACAGAAATTGTTCGGTGTTCAGGAAGAGAGGGGAGGTATTCACTCGAGATGCCTGCGCTTACCAAATGATACTTTTCATGTTGTTAGCAGATGAAATGTATCTGCATTAAAAGGCAATAAGGGTTCTAACTAAACATTAGAGTGATGTGAAGTCACTCCGGTTGAATTCATATGATGCAATTCACCTGAATTAGTGAAGTTGCATCAGACATCAATCTATAGCATAGCAAAATTTTCATTAAATAATGAATGGGCAGAATTTTTTTGTAGTTTAATAACACCCTATTGTCCTTCACTTGTTAAGGGCTGTTATTAGAAATTGACAGGACACCCTGGACTTTTCATTAATTTGATATTGGTCTGCCAATATCTTCTAAATTAATGTTATATCTGAACATGATGTTTCTAGTAGGAAAACCTAGATACAAAAATACCCAATGCTTTTGAGTCTGTGAGCAAAATTACTGGTGTTTTAAGTTTCCACTTTTTTGTGGAGGAGTGATTTTCAACTGACAGTACATACACCTTGAGGTCCATGGGCCAATTCTTGTGGCTTCATGAAGAAACAAAAAAAAAGAGGGGGGAGGGGGAATTAGG
This sequence comes from Ammospiza caudacuta, assembly GCF_027887145.1. Lineage (NCBI taxonomy): Eukaryota > Metazoa > Chordata > Aves > Passeriformes > Passerellidae > Ammospiza > Ammospiza caudacuta. The sequence goes on from NC_080596.1 coordinate 55,151,632, forward strand.
TTCAGCTGTGAAATAGTTCTTGTAATTTTGCAGGAGCTCCCAAGTTGATTAATATTCTTAATGATCAGGCATCTAACTTGAAAATTTGGCAGTCAAAGACTGACAAGTTGATTACAGGGAAATAGAAGCACTTCTTATAAAGTGTGCTCCTTTCTTCCTATTACAAAAAGAAGATAGCAGTCTTTCTGAGGATCCTTTCAAAGTGAAAGTAAGCTGTGAATAGAGAAATAGATTTCACAACCTAACATGGCTTTATTAGTAGTTTTATGAATATTAGAGTTATAAGGGAAGAGAGGATTTAACCAATCTTATAAAGAACTTAGTGACCATGCTATGTTGCTGATATATTGTTGTCCACTCAAAAAATATTTACTACCTTGAGTGAAGAATTTGTACCATTTTAAGTATTTTGTGTTATCATCTACTCATGTAATAACTTATAGTATGTTATCAAATCTGTGTAACTTTCTTTAATTAAATATTTTGATCTTTCTTTCACAGAAAGGTACAAAAGGGAGTTAGAGCTGCCTTAAAAGGCCAGCTGGACATTATCTTCTCCTCATGGTAGGATTTGTGACTGAATAACATTTGCTGCTGTTTTAATGACTATAGGGGCTAAAAGTCATCAGGACAGAAGTATATCTGACCTTTTAGCTAGAAGCTTAAATTTATTGTTCAGTGTAGTGGTAGCCAGGGAAGTGCCTAAATGCAGCAAGTAAGGGAGAAGATAAAATGGCATTGATATTTTGAAGTGATTGTTTGGGGGGTGGAGTTAGAGTCTCTCATTAGGAGATCTGAGTTTGGAATTAGAACTGGAGCAGCAAAAAATTGTGAAGCAGTAATTGAATGAATATGGGAATCCAGAAATAAACCCACTTACTTTGTTACTGATCTTTACTGCTAAAATATTTTCATATTCCTAACAATGTAGATAAGCTGAGTGCTGGGAAGCTCACTGTATAAAGAGGTTCAACTGCCAGCATATATATATATATAAAAATTTGTGTCTCTGGGATGGTTCCACCTGGCTATCTGTATTTTCCTTTGAGCAGATAGGCAACACTTGTTCAGGGAGTTTATGTTGCAAACTGATCTGCATCACTGCTGTGTCTTCTCAAGAGAAAAGGATGAGAGTGGACACCTTTCCTCCTAGTGTACATAACTTGGGACATAGAGCCATCAACACAGGCTGTAGAGTGTACCATGCTCCTGCAAGCAATAGTCTTATGAATGGTTTTATGAGGGGGTCCCACCTCAAAAAAGTTTCCAGCTATAAGAGAATATGCATTAAAGATGTGTGAATAACCACAGTATAGTACAAGAATATGTGCAGTAAAATCAGAAAACTACAAGCCAAGCCACAGAGACAACAGACTCCAGTATACTTTGCATATAGATTGTTAAGAATTCCTCCAATGGTCTCTCTGTTTTGTAAAGCACAGGACTTTTTAGGGATCCTGAAAGGTGGGGCTAATAATAAAAAAGCAATCTGGAGCTCTTGAATTCAGTTATTATTGCTTGATCCAGCAATTTTTGATTCTGAGGTTTTTTGAAAATTGTATCTAGAATCTGAACTTACTCTTATGTGGGCATTTTGCTAAACTACATGGGCACCATGTTATCATGTGCACCAAATCCACAAGTGATGGAAGCCTTTTGGAGCTGTCTACAACAAAAATTTACAAAATAGTGAAGTTTGTCAGAGATCATCTAGAAAAAGCTCAGCTCTGACAGATGGGTAATTTATCAGGTTCTGTTGTTGTAGATACCATCCTAAAATAGCTGCATTTTGGAGACTAGAACAATTTTGTACTAGGAAAAAACCCTCAAGTTTTTCTATTAATCTTACTACAATAGAATAATAATTTAGAATTAAAGCCTTAAGTCTAAATTGCTAGTCAGTGTTTGCACCACAGTTCTGTAAAAAAGTTAATTGAATAGGATTGCAAATCACAGAAACCAGTATGGACCAATTCAAGAATAGAAGCCAGGACAATCTGATCTTTGTTGTTTTCCTAACCTGATTGTCTTCAGTTTGTCCACATGGCTAGCAAGAATACTGCACCTGGCAATTTGATAGAGAACACTGAGGATAAAGTCAGGTTAAACAAACAAGGCTCAAATAGTGTCCTGTACTGAGTAATGTACAGTTTTCCTGAACACAGCAGATACAAGCCATTTTTCTGGTCTGTGGATTTCTGCCAGGCACGCAATGTTTCACAAAGCAGGATCTAGAAAATCCCTACTATTCTGTGTGTCTGTCTTTTCAGTAATAGCATATGCCTTTGTTTAGGTGGAAGATCTGGTTTAGATGTAAGGAGTTTCTTGTCTTGAACATTTTTCTCAAACAAAGGGTAGCAATTATAGCAGTTTCATTGAAGGATAATCCATCTCATAAAATTCCATGTTACAGCTTTCCCATCTTTCTGACAGTGTAAAAAGATCACATGGTGAATTGGAACAAGCTCTTAAAGGCAGTATTCTGGACTGTATCTTTGTTCCCCCAAACAGGGCTCAGTCGTACTGGAAAGTATTCAGTCATGCTGTATGATTGCCTCTTGATTTTGCAGATTCTAACCCTTAGTGATGCCTTGAGAAGGCTGACCTAGAACAGAGGCTAGACAGAGTTAAAGAATATAGTAGGGATTTATTAAAAGGCCTTAATGGATACACCTTGGGCAGTGTAAGAGCCCAGCCAGGGCTACAGCCAAGATGAACCCAAAATTGTCACAAAAATGGATGACCAGTCACAGAGTCTCTCACTTTTATAAGTTCTGGTCCATTTGCATATTGGAGTTAATTATTCAATTATAGCTTTAGGTTATGAAGTTCATCCTCCTTATTTTCTCTCTTCAGTCCACCTTTGTTTATACTTTTTGGGCCTGGAATTGGTAACAGTTGTCCTTGGACAAGCTGGAAAAGGATTGTTTTGTCTACCTACCTTGTGAAGAGAACTTGCTAACACTTTATATAAAGCTCAGAGTTACACACTAAAGCAGCACAGAATCTGAAAAATACAGAAGCTAAAACTTAAGGCATCATTTGTCCTAGGAATATTGTAATATTACACTGTTTGTCCCTTCCCCAAACATAGAGCAGATATAAAAGGTAATAACTCTCCTAGCAGACTTATTTATAGGTCCCATACTATCCCATCTTAATATCTCTTATTCCAAATAATTTTACTCCCACAGAAATTGCAGTCAAAGTGCTTTGCAGGTGTATCTACTCCTGGCTTCCCTCTTGAGTGGCACAGTATCACAGAATAACAGCAGGGTCAAGGTTGGAAGGGACCTCTTCAGATCATCTAGACCACTCTTCCTGTCAAAGCGGGGTCAGCCAGAGCAAGTTGCCTTGCCAGGACCATGTCCATTTGAATGTCTCCATGGATATGAGATAGCACAGCCCTTCTGGGCAACCACTACCAATGTTCAGTTAGCATCAGATAAAAGAAGTGTTAGCTCTTGTTTAGCTCTTGTCCTGTCACTGGGCACCATTGTGAAAGGACTGGCTACCTCAGTATTTTCTCTACAAAGGAGTTGGGCTTCTGCTATAATACAGCTTCAGCTTCCAATCTTTCCATCCTTTTTTTTTTGTAATTATCTTCAGTTTTAGAGACGTCATCTATGTCTAATGATTACTTCAGTAGCTTAACAAAAGGTAACCACAAGAACCCATTTAAACACCAAAAATGTAAATTCATACTTTCAAACACCCAAAAGGTTTCCCTCAATCTGTGTGGTGTTTTTGCAAAATCTCTGAAGTATGAGCTGAATTGAATTATATAATGGTTTGGGTTGGAAAGTACCTTAAAGACCACCTCCTTTCAACCCCCTGCCATGGGTGACACCTTCCACTAGACCAGGTTACTCAGGGCCCTATTCAACCTGGCCTTGAGTACTTCCATGGATGTGGCAGCCGCAACTTCTGTGGACAACCTGTTCCAGTGCCTCACCCCCCTCACAGTAAGAAATTTCATCCTAATAAACTCATTGTTAAAAGTCTCTCCAGCCTTCTTGCATACTTTTAGGTACTGGAAGAACACATTAAAGTCTCCCAGAGCCGCAGCTCTCAGCTGTTCCTTACAGGAGAGGGGCTCCATCCTTCTGATCATCTTTTGGCTTTCCTGTGGGCTCATTCCAGGAGGTCCATGTCCTTCTTATGTTGTGGGACCCAAAACTGGATACAGCACTCCAGGTGGGGTCTCACAGGAGCACAGTAGAGGGGATGAATCGTGTCCCTTGACCTACAGACCACGCTTTTGATGCAGCCCAGGATACAACTGGCTTTCTGGGCTGCAAGTGCACATTGCTGGATCATGTCCAGCCTCTCATCCACCAGCACTTCCAGGGCCTCCTCAGCAGGGCTGCTCTCAATCCATTCTCCTCACAGCCTGCATTTGTCCTTGGGCTTGCCTTAACCCAGGTGCAGGACCTTGCACTTGGCCTTGTTGAACTTCCCACAGACCCGCCTCCCTCTAGTGTCTTGTTTGCACCACTCAGCTGGGTGTTGTCAACAAACTTGCTGAGGAAAAGAAGAATTCTTTTTTCCTGACCAGACAGTGTTGTCAAGTTCTGTAAAGTCAAATTTTCTTTCTTGCACTAAACCACTTGTAGGGTTTACAGCTCCTCTTCAAAAGGTGTGACATCCTACAGCAAGCATCCAGCTGCATCATACCACACCATCAAACAAAATTTGCTCAAAAGCAAATGTGCACAAGTTAAAAACCTTGCATTATGTCTAGGATCTTGCCCAGTTGAGAGAGCAGCCATTTCTTGTACACTTGTCAATACTCATGTTCTAATAACCAAAGTAAAAACCATGTTTGAATGCGCTACAGAAACCAGAGTATCACTTACTATGATCAGATATTTTTTCAACAATGTGATTTAGTTCTCTGTAGTCCATACAGAGATGCTGCCACATTTTATGTGATAGAATACTGATCTTCAAGTGCTGACTGACAGAGTTATGCCTTTTGATATACCTCCTCAGTAACACATGAAATGTCTTCTCTTCTTGCCATATCTTTTTTATTAGTAAATAATGCCTTGACTTTTTAATGGATAGTACTCTTACATTTCAATCATATACCAAGTGCTTAATACTAACTGCAAACTGCATATATCAATTTCAGATCAGAGTAATTTTCAGTTCATGACCAGAACATTTCAATTCATTGCTGCTTCTTAGTTATATCTAGTAAAGTGTTTTTAAAAATCCTTTAGGATCTTGTTTTCATTTTCTCTTCTCACTTCTGCACCTAATATCAAATCTGCTTGCTTGCATTTTAGCTTGTGGTTTGTCTATCAGATACGGCTTCTTCTACTAGGCATTCACTTGGAAATGAAGAGGGATTCATTTTTATTTCAAGTATCTGAGAACTGTAACAGTTGAGGGCTCTGACTCATGTTCAGAGGCATTTTGAGACTAAATGCTGAAATGGCTCTGAACATAGAGGGTGATATGAGATGTGTTTTTCCCAAGTGGCAGCAGTTTTCAGATGAATATAGCAACATTAGCTGCTGGTAAATTTATGGCTGCAGATAGCTTATGTGAACTACAGTTGCTTATGAAGCAGTTCACTCTGTTTCTCATCTTTTCTTTGCAAGAAAGCCACCACAGTTGAACAGCTGCTATTATGATTTCTGTTCCAGAGGAAAAACAATTTTTTAAGGTTATAGCAGTGTTGGTTCACTTAGACCACATTTTTAGAGGGGATTGGCCTAAGCTATTGCAAAATAATGTTCCCAATACTGATTGGATAATTATCAATGAAATTTAGTGTACTATTAACTTATGTGGTTACTGAGAACATACTATTCTAATACTACAGAACCATTTCAGCCTAATTCAGATGGTGTATCTTTACCAGTGAGTGTTATCATTAACAATTTAGTAGCTCAGGACTTAATCCTCTATTTTTAAATTGCTTTTTGCAAGCCTGACCTTATAAGCATCCCAATTGGCTTGCTTGCATTTCATAGTTATTCTAAATTACTAGCCATTATTCTAGTTAAGTGAAAATAATCCTTGTCATCCCCTCACCTTCAGACTTCCTTCACCCATTTCATAGTTTGGAAAACTTCACTGGGCAGCTGTGGTCTGGCAGCATTGCAGCAATCCTTTGTGGTCATTTTCCCTAGACTGTGGCTAATTGATCCCAAAAGTCTGTGTTGGTGTGTTGATGCTTCAGGAGCTCAAACGATCCTCCATAGATCCTCTGACAATTTCACTGGAGTTTCTTGTTTCCACTGAGCCATATTTTCACTGTGAGTTCTGACAATTGCAGTTGAGTGTTTAAGTTTAGATCTGCACATTGACAGAAAACCCAGCAGTATACATTTGGTTCAGTGGTGATTACATGAGCAAATATCAGTAAAATTAATATAAGTACACAATGTAGTCTTTGTGCCAGCCAATTCTCAGGCTTGCTGCCTAGTATCCCAAAGGGCTTTTCAATTCTCCAGAGCTTTGTGAGATGCCAGTCTAGCTGAATTCTAGGAATGCTTGCAGGCAACTTTTTTAAGGACTTCTTTTTCCAAAATTGGGTTTCCTTTTCCAAAAATCTCAGTGTTGCTGCCAAAATGCCTCTCCTACCTTGATTCTACAAGGGCATTTAATAATATTTTCCTTTCCACTTCCTAGGTGCCAATTTCAGACCATTTTGCAGACCTCTTCCAAATGGCTCTTTGGTATCAAAATTTGCAGCAGAATTTCCTTAGAATAGCATTATCTCCTTATTATGAACTGCATACAAGAAAAGAGGGAGCAGACAGACAAGGAGATACATTAGGAGGATTTGTCCCTTTTCTAGGTCATTTTTCAGATCTGTTGAAACTGCATGAATTGCAGATGAACAATTTCCACTCCACAGAATACCTGGATGTCAGCAATACAATGCCTAGTGACATGACTTATGCAGCAAAGATGAAAATAACATCAGCAGAAAAAGAACTTGAGAATGGGAAAAGCAATGTTGTGTCTGTAAACAAGCTCATTCATTATTTGGCAAGTTAGATCACCAACACAACTCCTAATTTACCATTGCCTACTGAGGTAGAAAAGTTGAAAGCTAGCACTGTGATGTGGAATGTGACACCTGCCTGTTGCTTACAAAATGCCCAATCCACACTACTTTCAGACTATGGATGTAGAGAATGTATAGTCACTTTTGCTAACTTCCACCCTCCTCCATTATAAAGGGTTTTGGTAGAAGGACTATTACCACCCTTTGCTCTTTAATCAGAGTTGTCTTCATACTTTTAGCCTGGCAATGGGCAGCACAATTCTTTTAGTGTGCCAAAATCAGTAGATTCACCATTCTATCCCTGTTACTACTTGAATGCATCTCATGGCTTTGTTCCTAAAGTAGTCTACATCACTGTTTTCTTCATAGTTTGACTGCCACAATGGAGACTTCATAGAGAGAGTTGAAGATAGCCTCCATATCAGGATCTTGTTTTACTGCTGTATTGTGCACTAAATTTGTGAGTGTAAGGGGGAGCAGATGGCTGAAGTCTGGGAGTAGGAAGCTGAGATAGAATCAGTGCCTGCTATGCCTTGTTCATTTGCCCGTTGGAACCAGGAGGGACAAATTCTGAGGGATGCTCTGGCAGAATGTTTTATTTAAAACACACAGTTACTTTCTGCACACACCTGTATGTTCTTGCTGATTTGAAAGCAATAAGCTGATACATTTGTTTCTCTTGCTCCTGGTCCCTACTTTCTGTGGTCCCTGTGGCCTGCCCCTCTTCCTTGGCCATTCATCCTCTGAAGTTTCATACATGAGGATAACCCTTTCACAAATCCATCCTTCATTAGGCCCATCAGCTTCCTGTACTTCCAAACATGGGAATGGAAACATATATGTTGAACAAAGAAAAATAATCAGAAAAAAATTGCTATTTTGCTGTCAAAAGGAAGTGCAAATAATGCAGGATCCTGGAAAAATCCTCAGCTTTTTACTGAGACCAGGTAAGTAAAACTATTTTCAGATATGCTGAGCTTCGCAGCATACAACGTGGGGTGAAGAAATGAGAGTAGGGAGGGGTAGCTTTTATCTCACCCAGTGGGGCTGGTTGGCCAGACAGGTAGTGCTTCTTGCACACCTCTTCAAGGCACAATTTCAAAACATTACCAGATATAATGCAAGTACCTGGATGGGGTGATGTGAGAAATGAGCCAGAAAGATATAATGCACTGAGGTCTGAGGAGGCTGCATTTGATTCAAAGTGAGGAAGACACCTGAGCTCTAGCTGTGCCACCATTGCATACTGCTTCCTTGTAGATCACACAGTTGCCATTACTCTCAATTCATGCCTCTCAAATATAGACTCTTTGCAGGCTCATATTGTTTCCGTCAAGGCATCTCATGCTGCTGGTCAAGCTCACTTAGTCTTGCCCTTCCAGTTCTAGAATTGTTCAAATGCAGTTCTCCAAGAATGAATCACTGAGATTCTCTTATCAGTTTCAATGGTTCCTCCAAATATGCCTGATATCATTTTAGCAACTGCTGTTTGACCTTGTCCAAGAGCTGTTCGGCAAGAAAATATAAGTGTTTGGCATTTCTGCCTCAGCTTGGCAGAAGGAACCCTCCTCCCTGCTACTGTGCTGTTGGCATTTCTCTCCTCTCTTGTTTGAATCAGGACTAACGGCAAGCTGTGTCTGGTTTGGGGATTCAGGATCTCAGATCCATTTTCTAGAACAATGGCTAGCCCTGTGTATGAGGTGTGGGAGACAGGCAAGACTGGTTTATGGTATTGAGAAGCTGCCTTTGCTTGTTTCAAGGGTGGCTTGTTCCTGGTGAAGGGTTAGGTTAGGAGAATGGCTAAGGGAGAGCTGGAAAGAAGGATACAGCCAACAGTTCATCATTCTTGCTATGACTACCCTCTGACACCATTGTCTAGATTAGCTTAGTGTTTGGCCAGGACAGCCAAAGTAAACTTCAAGGCAAGCATACCTTGATATTGTCAATCTTCATAGCTCCTGTTGCAGTCCAAACTCCTGAACGGGCTGTAAAGAAACCTGTCCTCCCAGGAAACATTGAAGGGATATGGCTTCATACTTCCAAATTAAAGGTAAGTTTTAGCATCCCTAGTACCATACCAGAGTCTTAGTTCCCTGGATGGAGGTAAACAAGATGATACCAGTTCTGCATAGTTTAGCTTTTTTGTGTGATGGCCTGGCTTTGTGTCAGTGCCTTGCCTCCCTTTTCAGTATTGCCATTGCTTAGTTGGGTGCTAAGACAAGAAAAAGGACTAAAACGTGGGAAAGAAGAGGCAAGATCTGCAGCAAGTCAGGACTGTGTGGCGTTGCTACACAAAGGCAGCCTACCTCCTGACTCTCAGAAGTGGAATGGATATGTTCAGGGCCAGCTTTAACCAGGAAGAGTTGGTCTACCTGCATCTTTCAGAGAGAGGTGGCTCTGTGCACGAGTGATGGCTGGACATCCAAGGCTGCCAACTGGCAGTGCATCCAAGACTTGGCAAAGTAGCACAGGCTAGACACTCAAGTTTAGGAAAAAACTTTCAGAACAAAAGCTGTTGCCATGAAAGGAGGCTTGAAAACCCCATGACAGCTGCAAGTAGTAATGAGAACAGCCATATGTGGGTCACATGAGACTATGCAGCACTGGTCAGAGGTACCAACTTGAGAGCACTTGCAACTTCTCTCCAACTCTCCTTTCTCACTCTGATTGCAGTACTGTCCTTGTTTCTAGCTTGGAGGAGGTAAGCCAGCCTTGGAAATATTGGAGAACAAGATTTTCTTTCCTGTATAATCCCCACTGCATTATTGCATGGTATCAGTGTCTCCAAGACAGGATGTGGTCCATCTTTCTGTATTGGGAGTATGACACTCCCTTTCCTTGGCTGACTGAGAAGCCACAATCTGATTTTCCTTTCTAACTTCATTCACAGCATCTAAATACCTATTTTGATGGATGCTTTAATTGCTTAGAAGCCCGTAAGTCACGAGTTCCTGAACAGGCTTTGAATTTCCAGATGAAAAACTAGCCTGTAAATTGCCTCGTACTTCAGTGGGGATGGCTGGGGCCAAGCGGCCGAAGCGCCGTGTTTGTGCCGGGGACGCGGAGCCCTGGCCACGGGGGCTGTGGCGGACCCCAGGCACACCTGGCCCTACAGCAGTCCCGTCCCCGCGTCCTCTCCTCTGACCTACTGAGCTTTATTTTATGGCCGCCGCGTTGTTGGGCACTGCGGCCCCCCGGGCCCCCGAGCCGGGCCCTGCCGGACAGCACGGCCCGGGCCGCGGCCGCCCCTGCCCGCAGCAGGGCTCAGCTCCCGTGCCGGGCGGAGGGCTGGCAGCGGGGGGCGGGACCGCGCGGCGCCGCCCCGGCCCCGCCGCCGCCGCCGGGAGCCGGCAGATCCGGGTCTCGTGGCGCGGGCTGACGTGTGAGCCGGCCCGAGCCGCGGGCCGAGCCGCGGGGCCGCCCCTGCCCGCCCGGCCGCCCTGCCCCTGCCCCCGCCCCCCAGCCCTCCGCGACGGCGGCCGGAGAACGGTGAGCGGGGCCGCCGTGGCGGGGCCGGGGAGGGCGCGGGCTGGCGGCGGCCGAGGGTCTGCGCGGATATCCCCGCCCGACCCTCCGGGGCCGGGGAGCGGCGGCCGAGCCCCGGTGGGGGCTGCGGGGTAACTTCAAGCCTGTTGAAGTGCAGAAACGTCCCTGCCGCCCGCGCTTTCCCGGGTGCCGGGAAGGTAAACACGGGGAGAGCCGGAGCCTCTCCACTCGGTGTCAGGCAGCTCTCCTTCTTTTCCAAACCAGAGAAACGTCGGCTTGTCTTCTTATCAGCTGGTCTGATTGTGGTTTTTCTGGTTATTGGGGATTTTAATGCGAAGTGGCACTCTTCTGTCGGTTTTCTTTTTGTCCTTAAAGGATCGCAGTCTGATACTTTGAGCCAAAGAGGTTTAGGTTTCTCTCTTTAAAGAAGCTGGCAGTGGCGTGCAGACACCAGGATGTGTGCTGCCAGGCTGCTCCCTGCTTTGCGAACCGGGTGCAGCTGAAGTGGGAGAGATGAAACAATGTCGTGTGAAAGATAATCTCGGGAATAGGACAGTATCACACTGCTGTTAATTTATTAAAGATAGGGTTCCTGTCAGGAGCTCTTCATGTATGCTCGAATATGTGATTCCTAGAGAATCAGTGAAGAAGGGTATATTGGCCTTGGAGAGCACAAGATGTGGTTATTTCTCTGCTGCTGCTGCCACTGTGCTGGGTTCCCCAGCTGTCCTGCCCTGCAGCTCAACCGCTGCCTTCCACGGCAGTTCTGAGGCCTTGGCTAACCAGCGTGAATGCGCTGCAAGACCTACATCAAAAACTTTGGTTTCCTGACAAACACCTGTTTGCCTTGTCAAGTGTCTTCAGGTTTGCCGTTTAGATTGTAGACTGTTTGTGTTTTAATACTGTCTGAACATCCAGATCTATGCAGATAGATAAGTCTTGAAAACCAACTCCGTGTTTGGAGGCAAGGACATCTAACATTTGTGTCTTAATAGCATTTTGCGTTGATGTTGTTAGTGTGCCTGCTGGGGAAGGTGTGTATCTTTAGTGAGTGTTAATGGGTTATGTATTAGAAGTCTTTAAATGCTTAGCTATTAGTGTGCTATCCACCTTTACTCATTCATTTTACATTCCAAAAGAAGACATAAGTTCAAAAAAATCAGAAGTGTGGGAGATCAGTTTTACTTTTTTATCTCTTCCTACATCCTTGATAATTTCATCCAATTCCTGTGACTCAATGAGATGAAAGAAATCAGTCTTTGATTTTAAAAAGTGAACCTGTCACTGATAGTGAGGCTTGAAATGATAGAAGCAGTTTGCCAAATGAAATGAATTGTAATGTTAGCAGTCATTAGTTGATTCACTTCTAAGCACTGTTCTTTCTCCTGCCACTGTGGTGGGTGAGTCCAACATCTTTGATTCTTTTTGCCCTTTGTAAAAGACAAGATTTACAATGTTTGTCTAACTGTTGAGTGGTACAGAGTTCTGTATTTTAAGTAATTTAAGATTGTTTTGTATATGGAGCTAAGTAAGGGCAAAGTTATACAGGATGTGTTACTGCAAGTTCAACACTGTGTTGTCGCACGTCCTTCTTGGGCCGGCAGGGACATTCCTGACCCACTGGGGACCAAAAGCCCTGGTCTGCTGTAGATGATGGTAGGAGCAGTTTTGTAGCTCTGGGTGGATCTTTTTTTAGCCTAGTTGGATACAATTTTGCTGACTATAGAAATAAATATAATCGACAGAGTTCTATGATATTCTTCATATTGTGCACACAGTGATGGTTTTGCAACACCTTACATAAACCACAATCTAGTCCATTAAGTTCCAAACTGCATGGCCCAGTTACATGAGCAATATTCTGCTGTCCATGTTCTTTTATTCTAAGGGAAAAATGAGAATAATACAATTGTTATTAAAGAAATATTTTACATTTAAAACAATTCATTCTTCCAATAATTTTAAAACTATTTTACCTGCTTTCAAGAAGTTGGTATTTAGTTTTGGAGAAAGTTAGTTTCTAACTGACTTATAGTTTTGTTATTAACTTCTCATTTCCTACTTTCATATATTTAAACTTCAGAATAAGTGGTGTGTGAATGTTATTTGCATAACAAATGTGTAATAAAACTGTGTTTGTACATTTAGAATTTTCCCCCCTAGGTATTATGGGTACTTGACATACATTCTTAAAGACCAAGTTTTGTCTCTGCTGAAGTTTGTCGTACCAGAATTTGACCTTACAACATAATGAGACTTCACAGGGCCAGTACAATGAAAGTAAGCAAGATCTTCTCTTCTTATAAATGCATATGAATGGCAGATGTCACAGTGGCCTGACAATACCAGGTATCAAATTCTTACTCTCTATGTTTTGAACATTTATCAGATTCCTCATCATAACAAATATGAAAAAGTTTTGGCAGATGCATTTTTGCATATACAGCCTGTTGTCATCTGGCCATTTTCTGCTTGGGACACAGGTCAGAGCCTGTGACCCTACTTTGCACACATGCTGTTACACACTCTGCATGTTTGCATTTACATGCCTAGATCTTAACTTGATGCTAAACACATTCTACCTTAACTCTCTGGGTTAGAGATTCAATTTATGAATGCATACAGATCCATCTAATTGTTAATGAGGCAGCTGATTCTGCAAAATGCTAATACTTCTTGGAAAATCCAAGTACTCCCAAACCCTCTGTAAGTACAGTGGAAGTGAAGAAAACTTTCTAAAGCTCTGCCACAGAGTTGAATCTTGCAGTCCTTGTACAGGTAAAAAGGAAGAGGAATTATTTTCCCAGAAGAGCTCCTTCAGCTTGTATGCCTTGACACATTAGCATCTAGCATCCCTAGTTCCCAATGAGCCTCATTTGAAGTAAGACTCCTTAGCTCCTCATTAGGAAGGAATAGTCAGGGATAGGAGAAGGATCAGTGTGTGTTAGCTGTGTTAGTCCTACTTTGCTAACAGAACAGTGGTTCTGCTAGCAGTAAGAGAAGAAATATGGTCCTATCCTGTTCCCTATTCCCACCACCTATTCCACACTGCTGGCTGAGGCTGGGGCAAGAAAAAGGTCCCTTAGTGATGATTGATGGGGCTTTTCATGAAAAATTGGAAAATGCTTAGGGGAGCAGCCCTTGGCATGACTGAGTGATCGTGCATTTGCATTGTTGTTAATTGTACAGATATGCTTCAGAAGCTTTTGTTTAAATGTCTAACTGGTATTTTTATAGATAATTGAACAAATTAGTCCCATTTGGGTGAGAACAGATTGAATTACATTTGATAAAAGTTTTCCTCATTAAGATTACTTCTGATTCTTCTGCAGCTTTGCGTGCATTAAAAAGCATGGCTTTCTGGAGCTAAATATAGTTTCATTCTTACTTTATAAAGCTTTTAAACAAATGTCAGATCCAAACCACTGAGCGCTCCTCAGAAAGAAAATATTTTTATCAGAAAAAAACCCAGAAAAGCTGGACAAAAGTGTAACAGCAACCATTTACATTATATAAGCAGATGCAATGCTCATTTACTTTATTTGTTGAATCTTTGTCAAAGACAGACCTCTAGTATTAGAGCTTTGGTCTTTTTTCTTCATATGTTCATATATTTCCCATTAGTTAATCATAAAATCTTTATTTTTAGCAGGGAAATATTCTTAGACAACTTGATAAAATAATTTATGTTTTTTTTCACACATTAAAAAGTTATTTAGAAAAAAAAAAGACAGCTGTCTGAATGAAATTACATGAAGGTGTGAAGAGAAGTTGGGGTTAGCTCTTCAAGCAGTTGAACTAAATCAAGTGTGAAAGCAAGCTTCCTGGTGTGAGCAACCTTACTGTAACAAGGATTCCAGTGCAAGTGATTACAGTGTTGTTAGGGCTTCCTCACCCTGGTATCTAGATGAGACTCATCAGATGTGACCCATAATTAAGAACCCCTATTTGAAAATACTACGTAAAATACTACATTTTATCAGAGAGCTCTGTGAAATGTAGAAATATTCTTATTATATTATTATATTTCTTATATAAAAGAGACATTTTTGAGCCATGAAGATTGTCAGATGGTTTAGCTTCAAATTAGTATGTAGAACAAAAGTCATTAAAGATGAAAAATACATTATTTTCTCTATGAAATGGTGGAGCAAAAGGTAAGATGTGTACTGCAAACTGATCCTGATCTTGTGAAACAGAACTGTAGATTTTTGTTGTGCAAATTAATATAATGGATTTTAAAATCTATTGCTAGAAGCTGCAGGGGAATGTTGTGTAATTTGCATAACACTTTCCTTTTGATAATCTAAACTAGTCTGTGAGTCTGCTGACTTAGATGGATGATATTCTCTGGTAAAAACTGGGTCATCTGGTAGCTAAACATATGTAAATAACCAAGTCCAGAAATCCTGTTAATTGCTATGGGTTCCCTCTGGTAAAAATACTGATTTGAAAAATTCTAATTGATAAGCTTCAAATTGTTTACTGCAGGTATGTAAAAAAACCCAGCTGATTGAACTTCCATTGAAGTTGAAGACAGGCACCAGCTAGCTTCAGATAAAATTTGATCTGGCCTAAAGGGGTTAGGAGTAGGGCTGCCAGGGAATAGAGCTTCTTTCATCTGAAAATTGAAAATCCTGCTATCTTTCTCAGCATGCTGCTACCCTGTTAAATCTGTTTGCTCAGTGGCAAGTTATTAGAAACATATGTCATCCCTGGAGAAAGAAATAATGAAAGTATTCCAAAGAATTTCAGTATAATTTTGTGTTTGTATGTGATCAGAGTGACATTAAGGAATAGTGTATTTTTATAGTTTTAAGGATTTTGTAAGGTATTTTTTAATGCAAGCAATTGTACTCTTATTATACTAGTATAAAAAAGCTTCATAGCTCATGGTGGGGCTACATTTGCTGCCTCAATATGGTGGAAAAAGTTTCATTTTTATTCCTTTTGAAACTGTATGTTTTTTTGTAAAGGACTGAATAAGAGACTTTTTCATGTTTAATTTTGCAAAGAAACAAAATGTCTAAAAATTTCTGAATGATGAACACTTATAAAAGAATAATTTGAAATAATGAGTTACTGCAGGCCACCTGAGCTGCAGTAGCTGCCTGGCTGCTCGTGGTTAGCTCTGGTGTGTTTCAGCATAACCTTTTTCTTTTACAGACTGAGCAAAGTCATGTTTCAACAGCCAAAACCAGCACAATAGGTTATATAGTTTCTTATGGAAGCATGCTTTTCTAATACTTTTAAAAGTAAATTATTAGTTTTGTACTATGAAGCCCAAAAGTGAAGCCCAAAGCATCTCTCAGATGGGGCAATAAACAGCAAAGTCTGGTTCCCTGTTCTGCTTCCATGGGGGGCTAGTATGAGATCCTCACCTCTGCAGTTTTCCATCTGCAAGGGTGTTCTTTATTCTTGCTTCCCTGCAAAAGCAGGTCTGTCCCCTGTTAGGTGTGCTCCTGTTCCCTGTGTGGCTGCTGTCTGTCCCCTGTTAGGTGTGCTCCTGTCCCCTGTGTGGGTGCTGTCTGTCCCCTGTTAGGTGTGCTCCTGTCCCCTGTGTGGGTGCTGTCTGTCCCCTGTTAGGTGTGCTCCTGTCCCCTGTTAGGTGTGCTCCTGTCCCCTGGCAGGTGTGCTCCTGTCCCCTGGCAGGTGTGCTCCTGTCCCCTGTGTGGGTGCTGTCTGTCCCCTGTTAGGTGTGCTCCTGTCCCCTGTTAGGTGTGCTCCTGTCCCCTGTGTGGCTGCTGTCTGTCCCCTGTTAGGTGTGCTCCTGTCCCCTGTGTGGGTGCTGTCTGTCCCCTGGCAGGTGTGCTCCTGTCCCCTGGCAGGTGTGCTCCTGTTCCCTGTTTAGCCAGTTGCTCAGAATCTGGCCTCCCAAAGCAGCACAAGCCTTTGGCCCTGCTTGGCCTGGCACAGCATGGGTGTCCTTGCAGGGCTGGTGCAGAAGTGCTGCCTGCAGGGTTTTCAGGATTAATATGTGTTGCTTCCTGCATCAGTGCATCACTCCTACAGCTGCAGGAGTGCTGAATTTGGGAGATTGGTGCTTGTTTGGGAAGAGGAATGTCAGCAAGCAGCGAGGCAGTCTGTAATGCTGGAGACACTAACCAAAAACAGGAGAGTGAGCTAATATGCCCCGGTTTTTTACCTAGTATTGAGGTAGAAGGACCATGAAAGTCAGTAAGAGTTCTTGCCTTACTGAAAACCACAGGAGAGGGCTCCCAGTTTGCTCTGTAAACTGGTTGAAATATGTGTTAGGAATTTTACAGAGGATAGCTCACATTTTTGTATTAACATGTGAAATAAAATTATTAATAGCCATTAGTTACTCAGAACAATAGGAATAACTTTGTTGTCCTAGACCACTGTCAGTCTCCTACACTAGAAGAGGCTGAAGCTTTTTCTTAGCAGAAAGAGGGTATTATTTTTGGACAATAGTCTGTGTCACTGACATCTTCTCTTAATTGGTTTTCATATTCTGAGAGCTTTCTTTCAGAAAAATGTCATCATTTTAACAAAAGGATGACCAAAGCTGACAGCTGGAGTTTGGTAATAACATTCTGTATCAAATATCATTAAATGAATTCTAAAATAGCTGGACTGCTTTTTTGGTCCATGACTGTATGTGCATAATTAGCTCATTTTCTAGTGTTGCCCAGAGGAAATGTTGAGCCACCTGCATGGGAATAAGTAAATAGCTTTTTTTAATCTTGGTAGATCTTATTTAGCTCCCTTAGGGAGTTCACTTTTGGTCACTGACATCAGCCTTATTGCCTTTAAAGCCTGAAATATTTCGTCCTGACATTCTGGGGTCTGACCAGGAAAGAGAAGGGGGCAAACAGTACAGGAACAGTGAGGAGTTTCAGTGGGTGGGTTCTTGTCCTCTGAGAGCTGTACTTGACGCTGACAATACTTAACTATGCTGAAAGAAGCATCTGTATAATCTGTATTTCCCTGATATGCCGTTCTGTGTTGAACTGATGCACCTCAGCATACCTGTGACCTTGGTTAGCCCAGCCCAGAAATAGTAAGCTTCCTGCCAGGTTCTTATTAGAACCTGCCACTCTTTGAAGGGGTGTGAACTTTTTCACATACTTCAGTTTGAGAAGGGTGGTGATGCTTGGCTGTGAAAGGGCTTTGACCATAATTTTAAGTAGTTGAAGTTTTTATGCTCTGATTCCTGCTTCATTGCTCTAGGTGCTAGCACTGCTGTTGGCAGATGGGCTCAGAAGAATATTCTGCCCCACACAGAGCAACTCCAAATGTCCACTTCAGGGTGAAAATGTTACCAACCCAGCAATGCTCAGAATATCATGGTAGTCACACAGTGAAGACAAGGGATGTATCTAGTAATCCTGTAAGACAACCATGAAAATACCTCAGACTTTTACCAGTTACTTCTCAGCTTCAAGTCTGTCCCTGCTCAAAAGCTCCTTCCCCGATTTCAGATGTCATTGTAGTGGCTGGTTCAGCATTTCTTAGTTTCTTTGGCTTTGTCCTATTTTTAAGAAGTTTTGTACTATGTTTGCATCTTTAAGAAACATGAGATGAGTGACACTGGAAAATGAATTCATTGTTTACTTACAAGGTGATTTGTGGGACAGTAGCAAAGTTACCCAACTAGTATGCCTTGAGCAGGATGTGGCTGGGTGAGCATTTCTTGTGTGGAGCCCTGCTGGACTCTCGAGTTCCTACTTGACCAGTGTGAGTCAATTTGGTTGAATCCAACAAGAACTCCCCCAGCTGCTTCCATCTGTGTGTATGGGTAAGCACTGACTTTTCCATGAGGAAGGGAACTGGCTTAGCTCAATCTGCATTGAAGAGCTCATCTTAGATCTTGTTAATTATCCTGAGAAAAGTTGTAAAAAAATACTTGCCAATTCATTAGGCTACAGCTGGAAGTCCAGGGAGACATGCTGATGCTTTCAAGTACAAACCCAGCTGCTCTCCCCCCACCCCTGGAATTACAAGGAGAGTGGAGATGGTTGCTTTGTACCATGGAAGTGTTGCTGTGTCTAGGAACCCACTTTGGAATCAGCCATCAAAATCATGGCAGCTCTTTTCCTAGAAAAGCTAAATGGGTGATCTGAACTGGGACAATTAGTTGAAGAAAGCTGTAACTGGAGCCCTGCTTTACTGTGGCAGCTCTCCTGCTGGCAGGACCCACATTCATATCTGGCTGGTTTGCTTTTTCTGCCAGTTAGCCAGTTGTTTTTGGTTTTGTTTTTTTTTGTCCTGAAAATTCAGTTTTATGCCCAGGAGGGTGCCTGGTAGAAAAATATCATCAATAGTTCTCTAGAGATCTGTGGTCATGCAGAGCTACTGGATCCTGGTGCACTAAATCTGATGAGAGTCATAGTATTTATTCCAGTAAAAATAGGATGCAGCTGTAAGTGTGAAAGAGATGAGAGCTTCTCTTGGGTTATTAATAAAAGGGATTAAAAATCAACATTATAAAAAGCCAAATATAATGTTGCCATGTTTCAGGATTTAGTTCTGTGAAGGAATATTTACTTGAACTATCTAAATTATAGCAATAGAGCAGAAGAGATCCTTGGAATGTTTTAATTAGTATCGATTTCTATACAAGATTCTTTTTTGCAGAAGTTATTTTTAGCCTTGTTTGAACAGAGGAAGTTGCTTTGTAAAGGAAGTTTTCCTAGAAAACTTCAAGCTTATTTTTGCTAATTTTATAACCCCAGCAATTTAAAACTTTTTTCTAGAAGATGAAGACCACCCCCACTGGTTACTTATACCAGGCCCTTGGCTTCTGGATTGATTTTGATTTAGTGTGGTGTCTTTGTCTTTATTGCGGGTCTATTGCCTTGGAATCATGCCCCTGTTAACTTTAAACAGAACAGCATTTCTTTATTTCAAAGTACTGCTTATTTTTCTCTTCAGTTTTGTCCCTATTCTCATAGTTGCTTTTGTGAAGTTTCTTCCCTATTTAACTAGTAATGCTTTTGTTTCCTTGCACTGTCCTGTAGTTTTGTTTAGTTTGCCTTCCTTCGCCTTTTTAATGGCTCTGCTACCACTTTTGCCTTGTTCCTCCTCTATACTGCCCTGGTGATAGGAAATGTGTTGCATTTCTGGTAGTAGCAATTGAACTAGAAATTTTACAAAGCTATGTGCTGGTAAAATCAGACAGTCCTATGTACACATGCATCTGTTTGGCTTTTTAAAGAGAAAACCCCAAAATCCATGCATATTGTTTCCCCCCTCTGTGCTGCAGTCTAGTCTGAAGAAACATATGCTGCAGAAATCAGTGGATAAAATTCCCTGCCCTGTCTTACTCAGGAAGTTAAATAATAGGCTAGTGATTTGGATGTAGGTAGTTCATCAGAAGAGTAACAAAACACTCAGGATTCTGTGGGAGGGTGGGATGTCCATGAAGTAAAAATACTACAAAAGATGGTAATCAACAGGAAAATGCATTATATAACAAATGCAGAAAATTCTGAGTTCATCTGGGATTCACTGTTTTGGAATATTTTGGCTTCCCTTGATTAGTGACTAGTAAACAGTGTTGCCCTACCTTTATCTCTTATTTTACTGTACAGCTAACAGATGTTGAATTGGGCTCTGTATGACTAGGCAGGGTTCAGAGGACCACTCCCTAGAGCAGGCAGGATCAGACACGGATTTTGGAGTTGTACCCAGAGGCATTTTGAAATGCCCAGTATCAAGTCGGTTGTGGTCCCAGTTATCCCCTGAGTGCTCACAGTACCTAGGGGGCAGAATGGCCAAGGAGGAGGAGAGATTCCTATAAAAGCAGTGATCAGGAGTTTTAGGAGGAATTTATCACACCAGTCTCTTCCTGCTTGAAGCAAATTTTCACTCCCCGAGTTAATGGGTACTGTGGTCACGCAGTCCCAGTGCCTGGTTTCTCTGGGACAGGACTTGATGTGCAGGAATGCAAGGGTGTTATGTCATCTTATATGAGGCCAATGTACAGGATGTTTTAGATTCTAGAAGAAAATACTTGGAGGTGGGAAAGATTATACAAAAGAACCAAACTTGGAGCATGCTGTGAATAGAAGAATTACAAAAAGAGTCAGGTATTGTGAGAAGACATGGATACTAGTATGGCTTAGATCCAGGTGAAAAGGCAAGGGAACACATAATTTTTAAGTAAATGTGTATACTTTATAAGATAATGGTTGAGTAAAAGAGAGAGGGTTTCTGCCTCAGACAGTAAGATAAAAATGAGCATTTTGTCTTTGGGCCAGTGAATAATTTGTGCTCTGTGTGCTATTTTAGCCCTTTATAATTTTCAGAATGCCTGCAAGAGGCAGAGCAATTAATTTGCTTTTTTTCTGTAATTTTATTTTAAATTTGGTATCGATTTTCATTTGTTCTGCCACACTTCTCCCAAACTGAACTCAAAAGTAAAATTAACTTGATGGCTTCTTAGAGGTATTTGACAATTGTATTCTAAGTTATTGCAGTTGGCTGAAAAACAGTAGCAAGGATCTGAATAGGATTTTTGTTTCTCTTTAAAGTAATGTGGCAAGATTATATTATTTGCCTGTTGTGCTATGAGGTATTTTTGCTCCCAAGGATTTCTTACCTTCAGTCTTCAGGAAAATAGCAACACATTGGAAATAGTTCTTAGCAGGGGAATCTTCAGTCATTGTATTTATCATATTTGTGATAGTCTACATTTTAAGTGCCTGGATCCAGGAGAGAAAAGAGTTGATGAATTTAATGTTTTGATCTGAAGATGCCTGGTTAAGTCCATGATAAATCTGTAGTTACTCTGATCTATATATCTTATAAAGTGACTGTTTCTTCAAATACTGGTGTGATAAATACTTTTAGACAGTCTTTTATACCAAGGAGTAGAGATGACCAATGTGTACACTTTCACCATCTTGCTAATCAGCATCATATTAGAATCACATTGGAGGGCATCTAGCACATGGAAAATGCACAAACATTCTTGTTTGCCTTCACAGTAGAAAGGAATCCAGTTTTGTAATTATTACAGTGGAGCAAGGCAGAGTATAATTTGTGTCTCCCAGAGCTCACCAGCTGCATGCTATTTACTCAGGAGTGGTGTTGCAGAATTGGGAAATAATGTATAGTGATTGCAATAATTCAAAATACAGAACAATCTCTAGGGACACCCCCCCCCCCCCAAGCCAGATTGTAGCCATAAAGATTGTGGGTTTGATAGTAGGATGTATAAAATATAACACACTGCTGTAGGGCTGGGAGTAGGGAAGATAATAAAAGAAACCATTTACAATAGTTACTATAACTGAGAATGCTATTTTTTAAATCATGAGAGACTAGAAATATTTTCCATATGGCTTAACTGGCTGCAATTTCAAATAGATACTCAAGTCAAAAAGTAGTGGGGGGCTTTTATTTCTGACTTAAATCATCAGAGGCCATCCTCCACTTTACTCCTGAATTGTAGTAATTCAAATTCTGACCACAGTGCTTTAATTTCAGCAGTTCTGTTTATGATTACCTCTGTGGGCCTTTTTACACTGCAATGGTCATATTGACTCTCTGATGGTACATCATATTTGTTCATGTTTACTAATTTTCTCCTTTATTATGCTCTCTGTCGGTTTGCTAGTCTGCAGGCCATAATAGATATCTTTTCAGCTGTTATCATAGAGAGCTTTGGCATATTTACTGACCATGTCTTCCAGCTGTTTGTAAATGCTGTGATTTAAATGTTGTGCTAGCAGTAACATGGCCAATCCAAAATATGGTAATTTTGAGTCGTGCAAAAGACACTGCCCGTCAGAGGACTTGCAGGTATTTCACATCATAGCCTTACCAATTGCTGTGATCCTACCAGCTGATACAAACCAGCTCTGTCAACTCCAAGGAAAACAAGGTGATGATAAACAAAAAACCATACTGGAAATAATAAGTGAAGGAAAGCTACAAGCATTTTATTGCTTTCTCCAAGTCAGGAGGAAAAGAACAGAGCCCATACTCCCATTGTGGTAGATTATGTGTAGAAGGACTGTATTTGCAGAAGGTGGAGAGCTTGTGTGACTCACAGCAAAGAGGTCAGAGCTGAGCAGAACGAGTTAGCTGCTGACGTGAGATCAGACAATTGCAAGTACCGGGAGGCAGGCAGGAAGCACGCTGCAGTTCTGGAACAGGATTTTGATACAAACAGGCTGCCTAAGGAGCCAAGAAATCCTGCTTTGTGCTGTATAAAAATACTAGTCTCTTATACAGGGTCACAAAATGCTAATAAAGCTTAAGATCTGATTACAGAGCTTGGTACTTTATGCATTTAAGGTGTGCAGTTAATTCAAGAATGTTTTAAAGAGAAATAAAGACATGTGAGTCACATTTTGCACATGAAAATCATCTTATAGTATAGAGTGTTTCTCTCTTCTTTGTAATTGGGCAGACATGTAAGATCTCCATTTCCTTCAGTTCCATCAAAAATAATTACATAAAGGGGAATTATTTACCTGGATTTTAAGAATATTAAGCTAACCCAATTTTAGCAACTTTATTTTAGGGGAAAACTTAGTGCTATTCCCAAAATATATTGGTTCTTTGCCAATGAAAGTTTTGTTATAGGCTTGGAGGGAAGAAAGGATGATTCGTTTCAGCATCATGTGAAGGTGGGAAAGCTTTAAAGAGCTCTTTTGTTCAAAGTTTGGATGGCATTTTACTTGGTGATGTGTCTTGTGCTTTCTTTAGATATCACTGAGGTAATTTGTCATGTACAGGTGTCTTGGGGTAAATTCCTTTTAGTTCACCTCCGCTTAAATTTATGATGTTGTATGACAGATTAACTTTTCCCGTTTATTGTCTAATTTTTTTCTCTTATATGCTCTATAGAGAATGTTATCCTGGTCTTATCAGTGGTGACTCTTACTTGGTGTTTGTTTTTTGTTCAGTCCCCTTTAATATAAACAATTGTCTGTTAATTTCTGTGACATTATTATGTGTTACCGACCCCTAAATTATTTCAAGTTACAATTAAATACTTTTTTGCAACTTGTTCATCTCTTCTTCAAATACCTTCTTGTGGATGTCAGTATTATATCCTATTTTTCACTGTTTAGTAATCAGTGCTTTTATCTGTTCCTTATCCTAAGATTGCTTTAGAAATGCTCCTGTGCTTGGTGTGGTACTCAGGGAGACTGTGTAGTTAAAGAATTTCTTCTATTGCTATCATGGGGTTCTAGTGGTTCTGAAATAATTTCATGTAAGTTAGTGTAGTAGCCTTACAATAATTCTTTAAAATAGTTATTAGATCATCTGATCTCCTATGTATTGGAGGCCATTATATCTGAACTTGGGTGCTTCTGTACTTTACTCAGTAATCTGTATTTTACTGAAGCATATCTGAATGCAGTGAGGGGTGGGAAATCCCACTGCTTCTTGGGCAGTTTGTTGCACTGATCAGCTTCTATGATAGTAAAAATGTATGCCTTGCTTTTCTTTTCAATCTGGTTAATTACAGCTTCCAATTACTGGTTCTTGATTACCTCTTCATTGAAAAATTCGATACTTGGGCCTGGTTTTCTTTTCAAAGGGACTTGTGGGCTACATAATCAAGTCATCTTCTTACTACATAGCCAGAGTATGCTTTCTTAGAGGCAAAAAGAATTTCCTCCATCACTTCAACTTTTTTTCCTTTTTCAGTTTTCATTTTAAAAAGTGGAGACCCTAACAGATTAAGGGCATTGATGTTCAAACTCCATAATTAAGACAGATATCTCTCAGTTTCTTTTACTCTCTGGTCTCTCCAGCATGGTAAAGATTTATTCAGAAGAATAGTTGGCATTTACAAAGGAAGGACTTCTGAAATGCATTTGTGTTTTTCTCCCCCTAAGAGGGTAGAACTGTAGCAGTGTTATATTCTGTTGAGTGAAGATGTCTTACAGACATATAGGTTATGCCTCTTCCCCCTAGTGAGACTGGAACATTAAAATGCTCATGTGTGATTGAGGCTGTAAGTTTTTATAGGCAATGACTGCAGAACATGTCTGTTGATTCAGCACACCCTTATCAAATGGCTGGTACCTTCATAAAGTACCTGTTTTAGGAACTGAGAGGTTGCATCTGCTCTGCACTATTGTGTTTGTCTTTTTTGCAAGCTTGCCAGTTGTGTCACATCAGAGCCTGAGTGCATGCAACACTTAACACATTCTGAATACAGCTTTACAGATGGCAAGTGAAAAATATTTTTTAAGTATGGTTTTGCAGAACTACCTAATATATCCTGAGTCCTCGTTTGAGAGAAATCAATCCCAGATTTGACCACAGGGGTAGAAATGCCTTGCAGTCTGCTGCATGGTTTGACCCTCAGTTAAGTCACTGAAAAGTTATTGGTAAATACTAAACATACATTTGAATATGCCTGACATGTCTGGTATAAGTGGTTTTAGCAGATGAATAATCTAGAATTGGTTTTCTGCCATGTCCATTACAGCTTCTTTGAACATTCTGTATTGCTAAGTGATTCACCTACTTCTTTGATCTAAAATTAGTGTGCATAACTCCATTTTTAAAGTGTTTCCAAGTACATTCACTTTTGTACCCCTGCTGTTTGCTTTCAATATACAACAAAGATGGTTGTTTCCTTTAGCAAAAAACTTACTTGAGTTTTAAATTCTTTTCCTGTACGTTGATCTGGAGGGAAAATGCCAGCAGTTTATTAGGGTTTAGGAGTACAAGTTCCCCTGACCTTTCAATTTGTATATGTACACTTAAGAATCCCACTGTGCAGATGAGAGACAAGAATTTAATCTATGTGTTTCTTGTTTCATAGGATGTATTTCATTTTGGTATGTGAGAAAACCCAGGGGAGAAACACAGTCTTGCAAAAAAAAAATTGTGTGAGACAGTGTTTTCAGCAACATCAAAATGTAACTGCACATACCAGACTTCTTCATTCATACTGCCAAAGGAATAATAGGATTACCCTGCTTTGTTTTGCTTTTTCACCCTGGCATTAAATGAACTGAAACTTGATGTGTGAGTCGCTGGAAAATAAGGTCAGTTGAGAAAGAGTTCATTGTCCTTTTATTCTTATTCCTCTTAGGTGTTCAGAGACAAGTTCAGGTTTATCCAGAGAGCCATGGCAGAAGGTGGATTTGATCCCTGTGAATGCATTTGCTCACATGAACATGCAATGAGAAGACTGATTAATCTGGTAAGGATAACATGAGGATATTTGGAAGGGTGCTTATTCAGGCACTACTTCAGCTCTTGCAGATTTGCAATTACTGGTGCTTTTGATTCTGCTTATTCAGTAGCACATACAGTTAGAATTTGTGTATCCAACTTCCTGATGAGCTTTTGCAGAGTCAATACAAATGATAGCTTTCTGTTTATTTCCCAGAGCTGCATTTTGACACCATTCACACCGTTTCTCTTGAAAGGTTTCTTTTTATGCCTTTTTTTCAGTCTGCAAAAAACCAAGGAAACTACCCAGCAAAGTCTTTGTGGTCAAGGTAGTTCCACACATATGAAGTTGCACATACTCATATGGCAAGATAATGATGTCTAAATTTTTAAAAATGCTCTCTTAAAACTACTGAAGTTGAGAGTCCAGTGAGTCTGAGTTTTGAGTTCTGTTTCTTGCCATGTAATCGATAGATTGAGCAACTTTGAGCAAGTTATGTACATTGCTCTAACTGTAACCTGTAAAATAGCTGTTTCTTTGTTTCTGTACTGAACTTAATTCAATGTCTATTGAAAAATAAGCTATAAAGTGTTTCTTTTTTTTCTGAGTATATATACTTTTAAAATAACATTAACAATTATGAACTGTGAACAATTAGGTGAATTTGATTACGGCTCTAAATTGGTAAATTCTTTTTAAGATTACAGTATACATCAGCTTCATTTGATGTACTTCCCATTATTGATTTTCATATATTTGTTTTTATCACATTTTCTTTCTTAGGGCCTAAATTAATATTATTTTTAGTTACTGAGTACGTCAACTGTTCAAGGCAGTTCTGTGAAGAAGATTCTCTCTAGGATCAGGCCCTTCTTCAAGAGGTTTCTTAACAGTATTTTGGAAAGGTGCTGCTGACACATAGGTGCAGAAAATTGAGACTTCTGTAGAGAATAGTTGTCTTTTCTGTGGAGCCTTTACATCAGGCCTAGCCATCCTAGTACTTCCCAGTTAGAGGCACAATTTCAACATCATCTATATTCTTTCCCAAGAAGGATTTTCTTTTTGTCTTCAACATGATGTTTGTGCCATATCCCACAGTTGTGTTGATTCTTCAGAACCTTGAGGCTTCTGAACACAGGCTGAAGTCGTGAGAAAGGAACCCCAGAACCAAGTTCAAAAGTTGGGAGGAAGAAAGGAGGATTCATGTTTTCAGGCTTGTCAGATGCAAATCTAAACTAGCACGGTTCAGAATTTTCACCCCCTGAATTAAAACATTCAGCATTTTTAAATCTTTTTGTTTTTTTTGCTAGAAGGTACTGACAGGCAATGACACTGGTCAGCCAGTTCTGTTTGTTGTGGCTGGAAGATTCTAGTTATGAACAGTGTAAGTGAGTTGTGTCCAAAGTTAGAAGAAATGCCACAAATGTGTGTGAGGTTTTGTTCCTGGGCTGCTGCAAGCAGTGTGAGGTGGGTAAAAATGGATCATTTGGAGGAGCACTAGTTCCTGTGTTATGAATGTGACAGAGCACATAATAGGTGCATGCTCTTGGGCAGTCGCCAAGAGCAGTTTAACAGCATTCTGTGCAGTTGCAAGAATGGAGTTTGTTGCTCAGTATCCACCCTCCAAAAAGATCATACCAATTAGTACTTGGAACTGTGAGAAGTAAAGGGAAATTCCAGATTTCATCTCTCTAAAAAGCAAAGCAGATGCTCCTAAATATTTATAAGTCCAAATCACTAGCTAGGATAATTTAGCAGAATCTAGAGAAGAAAAGTCTCAGAAGTCTCAGTCAGCAGCCAGACTATCCTCAAGTAACCTGTGCTATGATCTCAGCAGGAGACTTGCTAAGCCATTTTTGCATCTGTAACTTTTATGCTTCAGTAAGAGTTTGCGTTCTAAGCTGCTGTTTTGTCACTCAGTCTTACACGACATAAGCAAACAGAAGTTTTACTATTTGTGCTAAAAAGAACATGTGAATGTTGGTTCTCAAAATTGCTGAACCCTCAAGTCTCAATGGAGACTGGGTACACACTGCCTCTAAAAGTTGAAACTCTAACTTCAAAATCAAAATTTTGATAAACAAAGCTAAGTGATCTGTTCTGAGTCTGGGTGAGAAAAATATATCCAAACATGCTGTGTACCCAGAATGGTTTCCTATATGTATTTAATTGTTGATTCTTTTTAATATAGATAGATATAAAACACACCTGAGTACCAAAATCCTGTCAAGTATTGCCAACTTTAATACCATTTGAATGGTATTAAAGCTGGCAATACTTGAAAGGATTTTGGAGCAAATTGTATAACAAAGTGTTTGCAATTATCTCCAGACTGAGCATTGTAAATGCAGAAGTTCAGAGATAAGATTTAATAGAATCTAATTTAACAGGATTATAATGTAATTATAGGAGATGCCCAAATGTGAAAATGTTACTTTTAAGGTCTTTCAATCCAGTAATTGTGCAAATCCAGACATTGTTCAAAACCCCCATGACTCATTGTAGATGTTTTAAACTTCTGTTTAAGTAAACTAATTTTTACAGAATGATTTGTTTATACCTATCTAAACCAACACTGATAAGAATTAAGGCTCCTGCTAATAAATAAGTTATAATATATTCAGTTGTAACTATTATGTGTAGAGTTAGCTCATTCAAATACACAGGATTTCTGTTAGAATTAACTGTGCAGGAGAGTTGAATAACACTGCTATTCCAAAATCAGAAGGAAGTCTAGAAGTCTGCCTCTAGAACCTGAAGTTCTTGTTTTAATTTCCAATATGATAATTTTAACTTCTAGTTTAATTGGTATATTTACTTTGACACTCTTATGAAGTGTATGTGGCATTCAAAGTTTAATTTGTGGTTGAATACATTACTTTGGAGGTTTTATATAGCATATAGTTTAAATCTCTATTTGAAATGCAGACTTCAGTTCATCTCATAGTACAATTAATGCTAATACAATGAAAAAAGAAAAGCTATTGTCATTTAAACTCTTCTTGCTCTCTGTTGTTAGCAACACCACAGGAAATTACAAACAAGAAAGCTGTTTAAAAGTCCACCTCTTACTTAGTTATGTGGCTTGGTTATTTATCTGTCTTTCATTTTCCTTGACTAAGCAGGGCTTTGTTTTGTTGGGTTTTTTCCTTCTTAATTCATAATACCATGAAGATTTTATAGTCAGTGAACTGTGTATCTCTAATATACATAATATTTTAAAAGATATTTTGCTGCTTATTAGATTAACTTGGAGATATTGTTCATACACAAAGTTCTTACAATGTACATATACATGCTTAAGTGGCATTGAATTATTTTATGCTGAATGCTCTATTATTTTCCTGAAGTAAACTGAAGTGAATTTTTCAGGGTTCTCCTTGGTGTCAAAATATGAACATTTCACACGTGTAAGTTTCTGTAGTATGGCTATTGTAATTAATAAGCAGATATTATGATCTCCAAATATTCCTAGGAAACACTAAAAATTAAAATTTTTGACTGTGACTTCAAAAATATCATTTCTAGTATGTGATACCCACGGCACCATCTGTTATGATTTGGTGGTGTTGTGTAATAACAATTTGGCTATTGTATGTTGGGTTCACTATTTACTCTATGGATATAGCAGTTAATTGGGAACTTCCATAAGAGGAAGTAAGCATAGAAGAAAAATATCACAAGATTTTCCATCCTCTGCAGATGCACCAGAATTGTCAAAAGACAATGACAGGTTTGTTAGCTTGCATGACTTTATCTCCAGTTCAGTCTCCTCCCCCTGCAAAACTTACTTTGACAGAGCCAAAGTTCAAGAATGAGGAACAGCAAATGACAGCAAGTTGTTTTATTGAGGGGGATCTGTCAGACAAGGGGAATGCTTGTTTGAAAGAATCACAATGAAGGACATTCTTTGTACCCAGAGGAAATGGTTCCTGTCTTAGTTTTGGCAAAAGATAGCAGATCCCTTGATGAGAATGATGTTGTATTTAAACCTTTTTATTTCCCCTTTTTTCACTTACTTTGTAATACAAAAATCTGATTCCCTTATGTTACTCCTCTGGATATCGATGGTCTCTTAGTAGGTGAGGCTGATCTTGGCCAAGGGTCAGTTCAAGTTTGAAAACTAGACTGAAAACACAGTTTAATGAGTTCAGTCTCATTAAATACAGTTTATGTGTTTTATGTGGTGAGGAATAATCATACATAGAGCATCTTCTGTGTAGACTCAAACCTGCTTATGACTGCTTAGAGTGGCCAGAAATGTCCAAGCAAGCCAGTAACACACATGACTTTGTGTCAAGTAAACATCCTTTTTCTGTCTCCTTCTGGTATAGTATTATTTGATTTACAAAAACTGGCTTCAGAATTCTCTCATACTGGTTTCTACAAAAATGAGTGGTACGTTTTTTAACCCAAAATATTCCTAATTCTATAATGTAAAAGGACCCATTTTGATAATCTGCCAACAGTTCTACTTACAAACCACTGTGGAAATTACAACCTCGTGTTTTGTCCTTCAGTAGCTAATTGCAAAGTAATGGTCCGTGCTTAGTTATGTTGCTATATCAAAACTTCAGGGTATAGACCAAATCATTCTCTGTTTTAATCTCTCTTGTGTTTTGATTTGTCACTAGATTTTTATAGCAAGAGTTGCAAATTCTCAAACTATTTGAACATAATTGGTTCAAAAACTCTTTTGTCAATCAAGTTTCCGCATAATTCTTTTGACCAGGCCATTTTAGAGTTTTACATTTTCAAACTGGCATAGTCTGAGATAGTATCCAGCATCACATCCAGCCACAAGTCTTGGCTAAAGGAGACTTTGTGTAAACAGCACAAAATAAACACAGATTACTAAAATAGATATGTGCTGCAAATGATTGAAAGGCTCTCAAGATGTTAGCACAGCTAAGCCCAACTTAAGTCAGCAAAAGTGGCTTTCCCTGCTGGTGGGGACTTTTACTGAAAGCATGCCAGAGCTATACGAAATGCACTTTTATAATTTTAAATGTCCTTTAAAATATGAAGGCTGCACTGCAGACTTCTTACACATGTTCCATGGTGTTTACCTTCTATTTTTTTATATAGCAGATTATACTTCTAGTCTATAGTTTTTAGCCAAACATCCCAAGAGCAGGAAACTGCATTTTGCTCTCACTTGCCCCTTTTGTCCTCTGCATTGAAGCTGATTCAAGGAGGACCTTTCCCAACAGCTGAACTTTAGGTTGTTCATTAGGACAGAGAAGCTGTCATTCTTCAGAGGTGCAGGGGAGGTGCACCTGCTTAGACACCAGCCCAACAGAAGAAGACACAGGGTTGGAGTGGCAGAGGGTAAGACTGGACCTGAGTGCTCATGCTCCACTGACTTGCATTTTCCTGTCTTTCACTGAGTGCTCAAGGTACTGGTGTTGCACAGGCTAAGGCCAAAAACTATATTACAGAATTCATGTACTGCCAGTGCATGTCATAACCTAGAATCTAATTCTTCTTCAAACAGTGTAAATAGAGACTATTTTCTAGACATATTAGAAAAGAAAACAGCTGTGAAAAGTGGTGTCCACTTGAGTCTCTAAGGGGTTAGGAATCAGGACTTTCTGAACATGTCTGTCATTCTTTGCATTTCCCATTCCTGAGCTTTGTAGTACGCTTGAAAGTGCTCCTTCTTAACCAATATATATTTGGGAAAAAAAAGGAAAAATCTCTGTCACTCCTCATGATCATCTCAATGTATGCATCATGTATTGCAAGCAGTGTAAAAAATCATGCACTGAAAATTCTTTCAGCTTGATATTCCAGAAATAATTAATAGATCTAACCTGTACTATGAATGGCTGAACTCCGATGACCAGAGATGTGTATGGCAATCTCTTTTGAGGAAAAAGGAGAAAATTATGCTTTTTCTCTCAGGCCTCATGTAATCAACACTTAGAGCAAACTGTAGTTTGTATCTTTTGGAACTGTGGGTTCTAAGCCTTTTCCTCAAGGCTGCCTATGTGGGAGTACACTTTTCTTTTGCTAATATGCCTAATTTTGGAGAAGATACTCAACTATTAGGTCAAAAAGCCTATACATATTTTGGTTTTACATTTTAGACGTAACTTTTCAAATGTCCTCTGGGGAGATATGTATGTTGTTTGTGCACATATTCAGATGCTTCTGTTTAATATTCTGGTTTGTGTATTTGTTGTCTAGTAGTTCACATAGTCGGAGATGCTGTGAGCTCCTTGTAATGGTCCTGATCATCACTGTTTCATCTTCTTTTCACTGCTAATTCATTCTGCTTTGCATTCAGTAAAAGGAGGATGTCATTGATATCATAGGTCAGCAAAATTGTAAAATAAAGTACCAGTAAGTCAGGCAATTGTAGGGAAGTGAGGGAAGTGTGAAAAAGAAAGATCTATATGACACCAAGGTGAAACAGCAATCCCAGAACAAATGAAAAAATGAAGAATGTATTCGTGTCCAGATCAGGGCTCCAGATTGTAGTGGTCCCTGGGACTTCTGATGCATCTTCCTCCATAAAATGTCATGTCTTTCAATATGAAAGTTGATGTTCTCCTTCTGTCATTACTGGCTGGTTATTCTGGGTCTTAAAAGTTGGTTTGTAATCTAGGAGTATTATTTTGAAATGTAGCATCCATCCTTCTCTCTCACTTGCTATTGGGGAGAAAATGACATGCCATCTCATAGGACCAGACTCTGTATTTTTATTTCATACTGTTATTCTGTCCTTGTATGAACAATAATTTATTCTAATTCTCCATATACTCATAGAAAATGAAGAAGTGGGGAAGGCAGTGTTCACTTTTTCTTTGTTTGTTCCTCTAAGAGAAGCTAGTCCAGTTTAAGAGACAATTAAATTCCATCAGTATGCCATTCTTTTCCTCTTATTTCTCTTTGCCAGCTTGTAGCAGACTAATGCATGTAGGTGTCATTTTTTGCATCTTTAAATCTGAACTCTTACAGATAATGCTGCAATTCAATTTGCAGCCTGGCTTGTATTCAGGGCTGGCATATCCTACCATACCAATTTATTTATCATGTTGTTTACTAGATCGTTTATGTGGTTTGGAGAGAACAGACACGGCTGCCAACAAAGCTTAAACAATGATTTCATTACCCAGAAGCATGAGATTGCAATCAGGAGTATGCCATTGTGTTCTCATCTTCTGGCATTGTTGGAGAGCAAAAGCAGAGCTTCCAGCTGGTCTAAATTGCAAAAAAGTATTTTCATAAAGGACGATGCTTTGCCCTCGTTATCACGTAAAATTTTCTATCAACACTCTTTCTGATTCCATTTTAAATTTACTTGTATTCATGGAATAAGTGACCATATCAATTTAGTTGTTTGCTTTCCTACTTAACTATTCTTTTCATTCCCGCCATTATGTATTTTTGCTCTCTTATGTTTGTACCTCTTTCATCTATTTCTTTCACACATTTCTCTGGGCTTTCATCTATCACAATTTCTTGTATGGAGGTCTTTCCCTGACCTGTCTCATGAACTTACTAATTTTTCATTTGTGTCTTTTCCAAGGACTTATTTCTGCTTTGAGTGGACTCAAGAGTTCTTCTAAAATGTAGTTATTTTATCCCTACATGAAGAGTATACTAATAATATATTTTCACCTCATCTGCCATTCACACTAGACTGCTTTGTTCCTGCCATGAGTCCTGTTGTTCTTGTTTCATTATCTCTTTAGTACACCATTTCTGGAGTTGGAAAGTGCTTTTGGACAGGGATTATGCTGCTGTTTCTCCTGAAAAAACTCGTGAGCTGTCTGATCATTCGTATCTCCCTCATCTTTGTGTGCTGTCCTTTTTTTTTTTATTTATTTCTTAATAATACATTTAGCTCTCAAGAAAAAGAGTTCACACTGGATAGAAACCCTGAATCTTTTTTTCAGGTATATGCTATTGACTTTCATTAAAAAAAATTTGAGCAGAGATTGCAGGATCAGTCACATAGATCGTGAGACTGTTGAACTCTGGTGTAGCAAACTGAAAATTCACCTGAAGAGTTTCACTAAACTGGTCTGAAGAGGAAGCAGAGGAATTGAAGCAAGAACTATTTACTATATAGGTAGACAAAGTGTGCATTTTGTTCTCCACAGCAGGTATCTGTGATGAGCAATGCAAAGCAGCTTAACTTCTTTCAAGGAAGACTGAAATTGTCCTAGTGGCTGAGGTCCCTGTGGTGGAAAAACAAGGTCTCTGTTTAGCTAGATGAAGCTGTTTTCGCTGGGCTTACTATTTCACTTGGACTGCAGTGATTTTGTGGAGCAGCTAAAATGCAGTGAAACTTCACACCCTGTTTTCACCACACAGTGGCATGTTTGTGTGCAGTGAAAAAAAAACCAAAACAAACTTTAGTTAATATGGTGACTTTCTAAAAGAGTTTTCAGAGGCCACCAGCAGTGTCCCTTTACTGTTCACATTTTGTTCACAGCTGGGGACTGTAAAAAGTGGAGGTTCTCATTGCTGAAAGCTGTGCAGACTCCTACCATAACATGGCATCTGCTGAAAGAGGAGCAGCAGGACACAGGTTTCAGGTGTGCTGGATGGGTGGATGCTGTTGATCCACAAGATGGCATGTTGAAACTGTCCTTCTCTCAAAGGAGCAGCATCTAAACACTGTTGTGTTAGTATGAACTGGGGCTAAAAGCTGTATCATTTGGAAAAGGGAAACAAAGAAAGAACAGTTTCAAATAGGAGCTAGGAGCTGTTTGAAATGTACCTTTTTTTTTGGAATGCAAAATTTGAGTGTCATGGGGAAGGAGTGAGGAAGAGCCCTTTTCTCTTACCACTGGAAGTAACTTGGTTGCTTCTTTTTTCTTGGTATTGTGTTGAGTTTGGATTCACGATATGTCACTAAGTGGGCACTGATTTGCTGTGATTCTGCCATTCCTGCCTCTTCCAGGAATTTGTGAGGGCTTTCATAGAAACTAAATATTCCTATTGACCAAGAGTTCTTGTGGTTTGGGGATTATTAATTTAAATTACTTTAACTTAGGCAATTCAAGACTTTAAATGTACTTGGAGGAAACAAAAGTTCACAGTTGTATTTTAAATAATATACATTTGTAATTAATATTTTTACTTTTATTTTTTCAAGTTTGTACTGTTTTAAAACTGTAAAATTTTTATTCTTTTTAGCTGTCTTCTAGCTTTCGTGCTGTTTACAATTTGTGTTTACTTCATTTTGGACAATAAACAACGAAATAATTCATTGTTTGGCACATGTGCACTAAGCCATTTATTATATTTGAATGACAAACTGCACAGACAATATTAAAATTTGGATATGATCCTTTTTATTAATAGAATAAATATTTAGTTTTCCAACATTTTTCACTCTCTTCTTTTGTTGAATATGCCCTTATGTTTCACTTGCCTAATTTTTGTGTTCTTTTTAAGGGACTGTTTTAGAATATATGGAAAAAGATGAAAAGGCTGTTGCTGACTTTAGTAGATGTTAGATCAGACAGTCAGCTATTAATCTTTCACTGAATTCACACTTTCAGCCACACAAGGATCTCTGAAGTGTTAATAAAATCAAAATCATTGTTAATAATATTGTTTTTAAGTATCTAGGAGTTAATGTATTTGAAGAATCACTTCTCTGTTCAAATTTTTCTCATCAGCTCTGTAGTGTTCCCAGTCTGAAAACACTCAGTGTATTTGAAGTCTTTTTGAGGGTTTTGTTGAGAACAGGTGAAGTCTGGTTCAGCTTTATACCATTCTTCCACAAACTTTCATCCAAACTTCCCCTCCACATTGGATTAGTAAAATCTTAATACAAACGACTGTTTCTTTCCAGTGCCTGATAATTGCTCTGTTTTCAATTGCCTTGCTACTGAAATGTTGCACTTTGAGTTTTCCCCAACAGTTGCTGTGTTCCTTAAAGGGTGTTTTTGTCAAAAGAGAGCTAACTGGGAGAAGGAACATTCTTCTTTCAGGGAAAGGCATTACCTTTCCCAGCCATTCAATTTACGTAAGCGTTTCATACGTGTGCCAGAAGAGTTTCTTGTCTTTTGACTAAATGAGTGATCACAAGGAATCAGATTCATATTGGGTTACACAGTAAGGGACTTGTTGACCTGAGTGAATTAAGAAAAACCTCTTTTTACTGCTGCCTGTTTTTCATGATCTGCTGTGTTTCATCCCACAGTGACAATATGCAGCCTCTTGCTGAGCTGTTAAAAACAGATTTGTTACCTGGCTCAGAGAGACATCCTAGAGCTTTAAAAAAGTTGTACTTGGACAGAGTGTGACACTTAGAATGGGAAATAACTAATACTGTGGCTAGAACAGCCCCAGGCAGTGTTCAATATCTAGGAAAACTAGATAAACTGGATGAGGATTTGCCGTCCTGGGGACAGAGGGGGATAAAGGAGATGCTTATACAATGTTTCTGATCATGTATCTGTTGTCCATTTTAATTCTGGTCATCCTTCTGTGTTGAATATCTGTAAACAGTGTTTTAAGTAGAGATTATAAATTAAGCCCCTCTCAGAATTAAACTCTTATACAAACAGAAGATAATTATGTTGCTGAGCTCTTTAAAATATGGGTATAGAAATATCCAGCTTTCCTGGCTCGGAAATCTTTCAAATATTTCATGTGGGTACAATTGCTAAGATAAAACCTCCCCTTTGTAAATTACTTCCAAAGCTTTAAAATAAAATGAGTTTTTATATTAGAAGGGCAGGAAATATGCATAGTTTGATAGTTCTTTTTCTTTAGTAAGAAAGAGAAATATTCTGCCTGAATTTCCCTCAGTGCTGTTTTTAACTATAGAAATAGCTGAAAGGTTAAATCCAGCCTTCCAGATTCCTTCCTAAGAGACTGCTTTGTAGTCTCAGTAAATTTGCTAGTGGATCTTAATATATTAATGAAAGAATTAATGTCCAGTTCTGGACAGATCAATCTCCAGTTACATTTTTTCCTTTTTCAAATGTGTCAGTCATTGACAATCTTTATGATAAAAGCAGGAGCTTATACTTTCCCAGATGTCTTCCTTCTTCAGTTCTTCATCTGTTTCCTTGATGTGTTTTGCATAATATGACTACATACATTAAGTCAATTATGCCAATACAAGAGGAAATGGGTTTTGTGGAAATGATTCTTGTATTTCTTACATAAAGAGCACCATC
The DNA here is from genome assembly GCF_027887145.1 of Ammospiza caudacuta. NCBI lineage: Eukaryota > Metazoa > Chordata > Aves > Passeriformes > Passerellidae > Ammospiza > Ammospiza caudacuta. The sequence goes on from NC_080596.1 coordinate 55,188,425, forward strand.
TTTTCATCTGTTTAACATTTGTATATTTACACTGGTAATAAACAGATTAGCCTGTTGTGACAAAAAGCATTGGGATTTGTGACACAACTGTATCATAAAACCTGTGAAAAAGCAAATGTTATTTCTAACCAAGGCAGTGTAACAATTCTGTACTTTTAAAAACTTTTACTAATAATCCATGTAGTTTACCTAAGCAGAGTATAGAATCTATTTCTATAGTGCTGTACATTAAATCCCATCCAATTAACATCTCTGATCTGAATAAAGAATGTGATATTTGTCTTTCTTTTTTGGCTCTGTCATCTGTAAAATAGCTGTACTGATGTGCAGGTTAGCCAGTGTTGACTTTTCTTGCAGTAGGCAAGCTTACCTAGTCTGTAAATCAAATAGTTATTACAGTCACTAAAAATGTTTTAAATTTTACCCATCAGTAAAGAGAAAAACCAGTAAAATACATATTAAAACCTGCTTTTTAAAAAAGATATTGGAGGAAAAAATAGTAAGTACTAAGTTTAAATGTGAAATACTAATGCAGCTTCTCTGTGCATAACCATTATCACAGTCTGATCATTTATTGTGATGTAATCACAGAGTATTTGAATGTTACTTTTTCTAGATAATAGTAAGAACAGATATTTTGGGATTTATGATGGACAGGTGCAGAGAGTATATCTGTATATAATAGCTCCTATATCACTACAGATTTCTTTTCTCTGAATTTTGAAAGGTATTAAATGGCTGCATTGGAAGCAATCACACTGTAGTCAGGTGATTTAAGGGTATTATGTAAATAGTGTTCAGAAACTATCTCCATACCTGGGATTCTTCACAAATGATAAGCCAAGTGTGATCCAGTAAAGGATCAGTTATTCTAATTTACTCTGACAATATATTTAATCCTGATTTCAGTAAAAGCTGACCAAGACTTATTGTTAAATGTCATGCTTTTCTTCTTCTCTGTTTCAGCTGAGACAATCCCAGTCGTACTGCACAGACACAGAATGCCTTCAGGAATGTGAGTAACTGTTCATATCAGGTTCATGGAAGTAAAATGAACAGCAGTAATTAAAACACAGTCTGACTGTTCTTTAAAATGCAACAGTTGATTTAATGTTATAGGGACATATTACAGTAAATCAAATCCTGCAGTAATAAAATTGATGTGCTGGGGAGTGGTAATTTCTGAGAACCTGTGATGAACATTTGTACATTAGAAGCAGCATTGATGAGAGTCCTGGAGGTATCAATAAACCAGCATAACCATCAATCAGGTCCCAAGCATTACTGAATCTTATTGTTAGCCTCCAAATAGGATAATTTGGGGAATGAGAGGGGAAAATTTGGAAAGTGCTTTATTTGTCCTCCTCAGATTCAGAGCAGCCTAACCAATAACGAGTAGATACTGAGCACAGACACACACACACATGTTCACAGCTTGGGCTGGGTGATGAGCTGTCTGTACTGTGACCCCTCTACTCCACTGAGAGGAAGAGGAGGCTCTGACTCATAAGCTGACATCCACCATGACTGCATCTCTGTTGATTTGGCTCCTGTGTAGTTAATGAAGCAGAGGACTGATGTGTACACTTCCTTGGAATTTGCTATGAAATGCATCAAAAAACCTCTCCCAAACAGTGAACAGTACTAGGTCAGTCAGACATTACCAGAATGAACAGTGAAGCATAGCTGTGTGGAGGTTATGCAGCAATGTAAGCATGCCCTGAGGCGTTGAGACACTCCCTGAGACACTTTCTGTGAGCTAGAGGGAATGCTGTCAAATGTTTGTAAATAAAGTGACGTGGGTCTGTGTTTCCTACATCAATTGAGCGTGTGAACTCATTCAGCTTTCATCAGGACTGCTGTAAAGCCTTGAGGGAGCAGCAAGCACCTGAGCAGTGTTCTTGTAAGCAAGAGCTGCTGGTGCCTGTATCTTTTATAGGTGTAGGAGCAGTGCAGGCAAGGTTTCCAGCATCTTGGAGAGAGTGCATGGCTCCATTGACCCTCATGTTCCTCCCTCTTCACTCCTCTGTAAAACCTGTTTAGAGATGGGCATGCAACTCAGACTTGCACTGGGCTCTGCCAGTGTGGAACAATCCCAGATTCAGTGACATGCTGGGCTGAAGGGGGAAACTGAGCTGTCCCACATAACCCCCTGAGGAAAAGATGGTGTGGTGCACATGTGCTGTACAGTGCTGCTGCCTCACTCCTTCTTTATGGGCTTCCATCACTATTCCTCTTCCAAATGTACCTGGGCAGACTTTTTCATCTCCCACACCTTAAATTTCTATGTAGTTTTTTTTAATCACAGGCATGTAGGAGAGGAAAAGAGGCAGATGATGGGAGACAGAATATTTTCTATATTAGAAGGAGGCACAGACAGGGTGTGGAGCTTTCTGAGCTTTAGTCCACGGTCAAAACCAAGCAATGGTAGGTCATTCTCATGCCTTGGGAGTCTTGGATCATTAGTACTTATGAAGTTTTTAGACTAAGGACTGTATAAATGAGTAAGTTCTCATATGTGTGGCCACAAAGCCTGTGGGATAGCTTTAATATTACCAAGCTATAGTACAGTGGGGATTTGAATGGTTTGCAACAAATAGCTTTCCATTCTCAGATTCTTGCAATAACTGTCTGTGCAGATGCAAGCAATTTGGCCGCAATTGTTCCAAACCAGTGGTTTGTTTCAAAAACCAAAGCAAAAATTACAGAGTAAATCTTTTCCTATGTTATTATATTGCTTAAATTTAGTTCTAGCAAAGGTATTTTTCTGCTGATGCAATGACACAGCCTGCATATTTGTCATTATTTTGTGGTGCTTCTGTGATGCTGTGTTTGTGGCAGTCTGTAAGACCCTGAGAGTCAAAGGCAAAAATAAACAGATTGAGCCCGGAGAAGCTTCTAGAGAGGTTTTCAAAAACATATTAAAAGTAATTCTGGGCCAGTCTTCTGTCCATTGCTTCATGCTGTTTTTATGAGCTGTAAAGTGATGAGCTTACGTTTGAGGTGGGTCTCCTCTTCCCTAGGTCCCACAGCTCCACTTCCTGGTACTTGTTGACTTTGATTCCTCATTTCAGAATCTCACTAAGAACAAGTTTGTTTCACTCTCACCAATTCACTCATTCCCAGAATTTGGTCTTCCTTCTGGAAGCACAGCTGGGAATGTTGTCATACACAGATTCTTAAGTTGCAAGGTTGTGGAATAACTGATGAGATGTATGTGGTTTTGTTTTGGGAGACGTCAGGGTTGGGGTTCAGCCAATGTCACAGCAGCATCATGTGTTGTGCTGCTGCTACCAGCTGGAAATTCTCAGAAACACCCTCTGTTGATTCTTCTGAGCATGCTTTGTTTTTCCAACCCTTGATTTAGGTTCTTTTTTGTTGTTGTTTTTTAGAGCCATATCAAGGCAGTAGTACCAGGTTTCCCACCTTCACTTTTTTGTGTTATTATCTATAAATTCTTACTTGCAGTTGTTGGCACCATTATGTCATAGTGATTCCCCTGCAGAGTTTCCTGCCAGGGTCAGGACCAGTGCTTTTGGATTTAGGTATAGGAAGATATGAGCACCACTTCAGCAAGCATTTGGGCCCTCTGCTTGATGGCTGTTCATCGGCTGGTTCTCCATCAGAGTATCTGCCATGCATTAAAGCACGTGTCAGAGCCTGATGACTGTTCCCTCCATTTCAGTGGGTGCCTTGCAGAAAGAAAAGGCTGTAAGTTTTGAATAGGCAGCACATTGAATTTTCTGTTGGGATTGTTAATGCTCAGCAGATCAGAAGATCTTAGAGTTTCCCTTGAAATGAGCAATAAGAGTGGTAATTCCTTTCTGAATTCTGTCTAATGCAAGCGGAGCAGGCGCTTCTCTGACGTGTGGCAGTTGCAACATCATCCAGCCTAGGGAGGGTCCCAGCTGGTTCTGATCTGCTCTGATGGCTCATGGCCCTTCACAGTCAGCCTTCCCTTCCCCTGTCAAAGGAAATGAGGGACTACTGCTGGAGTTTTTTCTGTGTTCTAGCAATTCCCAGACGTTGACACCTCATATTTTCAGCGCTATTCTCAGTGCTCTGCTACGCTGTAATGTGGTCAGAGGTGACTGTCTCAAATGTTGTCTACTCTCAAACTTTTATGCAATTTAAAGTGAATACGTACATGTGATTCATCTTGATTTGTATTCATCTAGGGCAGTCACAGCAGCCTAATGTCTGCCAACTCTTCCCTCCCTTTTCTAGGAATTCCCTTCTCCCTTCCTCTGCTGCTCAAGACCATCTTGGCTTTCTTTGGGTTCCTTATCCCTGCCTTTGAAAGTGTCAGCTTGCAGGCATTATGTCCTGAAGGTCCCATGGGCTCTTTGTCTTCGCTGATTATTAATTTCTAAAATATCTCTCTTCATACAGTTTTATGCCTTTCCTTCACAGAAGAAGCAAGGCTTAAAGCACCATGAAAAGAAGACATAAGTCAGAGACCATGCTTTTTGCCTTCCTGCATGCTGAAGTTTAACAGTTTTTACCAGTGTCAATCTGTTTATACTCCAAAAGAAGATATTTCTACCATGAGAGGGCAGACAAAAAGCACCACATGGAATACACTTTTACAGTAAAACAAATGAAATTTCTCCTTTCTTGAGAGTGCAGCCTCACTCTGAAGGAAAAACTGCATTTTAAAAGCACTAAGTTCATGTAAGGGTGTTTAACCTGGGCACTTAGTAGTTTTAATATTGTATTCTTGAGATTTCAGTTGCACAATCAGTAATTGGTTGACCTTTAATCTTTAAAAACTCTTTTTACTAAACTCATAATTTTAATAGCTTTTACTGCCTTCTAGAACCTCAAATGAATCTGCAAACATCTGTCACAGAGGATTTTTTTTCTACTTCCCATTTCTTTCTGGGTGAAGACTAGTTTGTGTGGCCTGGTCTCTGCTTCTGTAGGAAAAAGCAAGTCCAAAAACTGCATTGTGTACATGGAGCCACAGATAGGATTCACCATAGTCACTAACTCCCATGGGAGTTAATCCCACAATCTCACACCAGCTCCTCATAAAGCTTTCTCCTGCAGAGAGATAATTCAGCCATGCTGTAAAAAAAAGAAATAAATAAATTCCAGGTAACCACAGGGCCAGAACTGCTCACAGGCATCATTCAGGAGTGTGAGGATATATATGTATGCCAAACCCAGGGGACCAGATACTGTGAAAATAATTGGGCTGGATTCTGTGTTGCATGGAAAGGTAGGTTAGAGACTGGGTAATGTTTCTCAGTGACATGGGAATATGTGATGTTAAATTCTGTACTAGTTGGTGTGTCTGGAGCACTGGAGATTAATAGCCAGATCCATCCATCAGAATGGGTGGTGGCAGGAACATTCATCTCAGAACAGGACAATCTTCTATCCATCTGAAGATATTAGAAAATACCATTCACAGGTGCTCTTGGAGGAGAACCTTTATTCTTCAAGGAATCAAAACATCACTTCTAAATTACTTGCAAAAACATACCAGTTACAGATAAAGGAACTGTGACTGTGAACTCTTAAAAAGAAGATTTTTTTTTTCTGCCCATCACCATAAATTCCATCCTGCTTGATTTCACCTTCACTCAACTGTTCTTTTATCCATAAGCTGGTTTTATATGATTATTTTGTGATCTCAGGGATGGAGGTCTTTGTAGCAAGATTATTGTTTCCTACATATAACTGCTTCCAGTAGTTGAAATAGCTTCCTATCTCTTCTCTTGATTTGTGATGCAAAACTTTGAAAAGTTGGATTCAACTCAAACTATGTGAAATTTTGCTTATCCTCTTCCCTGTAAGAGATTAAAGTAACAGATTCTGAAATATCTCACATCCTTATTAAAGCACACGCTCATTGGTGAGAGGTGTGGGTTTATCAGTTCCTTGGTAAATGTAAACATTGTTGTGTCTGGCATGCCTTGAGTAGGTAGTACAGGGCCAGTTAGATCAGCTATTGTCTTGCTTAACTTAGTTCAGAACATGTTTCAGCACATTTGGTTCTGTCTGAACTGTGTTACAGCACAGGCTGGAAGAAATTGTGTCCTGCAATGGACCCCTCTGGGTTCCCTCTCTGGTCCCCTCTGCTCCCTTCCCTGACCTGTAGCATGACCTGATCTGGCTTCATTTGCTTACCCCAACTTTTGGTTAACCACCACAGACCCTAAGTGCACCAAGGTTCAGCCAAATTCCAGAAGGCAGTTGGACCAGTCCATTTCTCTGCGTTGTATGGGGAATCCTAACAAGTCATCAGAATTTTCAGTCTTCTACGAGAAATATTTGCCAAAGCAGTTACCTAAGGCCTTCTTACTTGTTGCTGCAGATAGTCTCAGAGTGGCTATTAGTGTTGTCTGGAAGCCCCATAATAATGCAGTTGTTCTTTTCATGCCAAGTTATATGCTCGTCTCCTGGACCGCATATAAGATTTTCCAAGATTTAAAATATTGATATATGCTGCTGATAATAATAATATTTTGGTCAACAAAACTAAAGGTCTAAACTCTTACCTTCGCAATTCCATATGCTTTCAAAATCAATTGTGTAAGAGTTTAGTGAATTAAAGGCTGTAGCTTTCTTATTTATATTCTGCACTGTGCTATCTGGTCCATATACAAAGCCCTTTATTCACTCAGATTTTCAAAAAGAATTCTCACTTGTAATTGCATATCATTCTAATAATAAAATTCCTTACATTAGCAACATCTTGAGTTTTGAAATGTCTATATTTTGTACATTTAAAAGGCAAAAGCAGTTTCGTTTGCTCATACATGTTGATGGTGGTGTTTGTGCTGTGAGAAGCATGAACTTCTATGGTGCATGGGTTTTTTTCTTCTTTGACATTTTTGAGTGCATGTGATGTGAGTAAAACACATCAGTCCAACAGCCCCAACTCATGAAGCCTTATTCCCAGAGCAGCAGTGTGGAGATTGGCATAGCTGTAAGCTCTAAGCTTCCCTGCAGGGCCCCTGTGGTGTGTCATGAACAAACCTTTCCAAGGAAGAGCCTCTGTTAGCAATGCTACCCAGGATGGCAGTGATATGGGTGGTTCTGTGGTTATCAGCATTAACCTTCAAGGAAATTATTCCAGCAGGGTATGAGTTATCAAGTAAGTGTTGAATAAGAACAATCCAACCAATACTGAATCCAGACTTGACTCCATAATCATTATTATTCATTATAGCTTTGAATCAATTGCTCTGTATCAGCTGATCATCTAGATCAGTAATGAAGATGTTAGGCCTTCAGATACTATAATAAATGGATTCGTGTGAGTACCATAGGTAATTATCTATACATGGGTTTACACTTCAGCTGACAAGATTAGTTACTGTTTGATTACTTGAAGTTATGTTTCAGAGGAGAAAAGTAGTTTTCAAATGTGCAGGTATTTGCACAAGTTTCTTGATCTAAAGAGATCAACTAGCCATTTCCAGCCCGAAGGTATTTTCTTAAATTTACTTCCATGTGTTGATGTTTCAGGTATTCTGTATAGAAATTTGATGTAAAGTTTTTATATTGTGTTCCTGGGCTTCACTTTGGAATGTATCTCTGCAGCATTTTTTCACCTCCGCCAGATACATTGCTAGCAGAAATACCACATGACCTGGATGATCAGTCATGGAGATCTGGCATATTGACAGTGAAACATCTTCAACAAACTCTCAAGAAATAAATTAAGAGTAGATTCAAGAAATTGATTACCATTAATTTGCTCCCTTCTTGTTAAAAATTAGCATGTTCTCTGTGCGGGGCCTAACAATGGAGCCTAACCTTTCATCAGTTTAGTCTTATTGTTTTATTTGTTTGAGGCAAAAAACCAAAGACCAACATACATATGGGGCATTTCCTATATGTTCTGCATCAAGTTTGATTTCTTAAAAATCAAGTTTGATTTCTTAAATGTGAAGAGCGTGTTTATCACCTCCAGTTACTAGGAGCTAATATGCAATAAGAAATATTCATGATAATTCTAAGGATACCAGTGAAATATTATGAAATAAATTATTCTCTTTTCAGATGGGTAAGAAATATGATAAAATACAGTATTACTGTCTCAAAGCCAAAATGAGGGACTATTCAGAACACTCCATTAAAAACTATTTCAGGGATTTCTTCCTGAGATTGCATTTTTGGTTTCACTTGGGGAAAAGAACTCTGCTGTTACTCTGTTATAACTTGACCTTTCTTTGTCTGTAGTGCCAGGACCAAACTCCTCCAGTGACAATGGCATCAGCTTTGCCATGATAATGATGGCCTGGGTGGTGATTGCACTTGTCTTGTTCTTACTGAGACCCAGTAATCTCAGAGGATCAAACACAGTCGGAAAGCCAACCAGCCAACACAATGTAAGTGCATCTTCAATGCCCTGCAGGGAGATTGTGTATTAGCTTAAATCTATTTTGGTTTAATACACACTGTCTCAAAGTATTTTTTCCCTTTTTTTTCACTGTATTTTCTTGGAACTCCATTAAAAATTACACTGAGTTAGTCCAAAGTGAAAGGAATATTGAAGGCTAAGTGCGGGATGGAGCAGGTGCAGTGTCCTCTGGACACTGTCTGTCCCTGGATGAAACTGCCTCCTGCCTTCTTAGGTGAAAGGGGACAAGCACAGCTTTAAGAGAAGTCAGTAAACAAAATTACAGCATGATACTTTGACAAGGGCGATCCTTGTCCTAGATGTGGGATCATGAAAAAATCTCCATTAATACAGGAAAAAGTATAATTTTTTGATGCTCATTTTCTCTAATTATTTTAAGAGATGTTGAAAAACCATGAAAGAAAACACAATGTAACACTTCTGAGTTCTTCTATTGCCGTATCCTCCTTTGTGAAACACAGTGTCTAATTCTGTACCTGCTTTTTTTTTTCCTTTCCTCCTTTCTTCTCCCAAGGGACAAGAACCACCAGCCCCACCAGTGGACTAGAGCATTCAATATTGGAAAAGCTCAGCAGCTAAAACCTTGCACGACCAAATGAACGAAGTGACCAGATTGCTCCTAACTCCCACTCAATACTGTTTTCTCATTTATATAGAGCACAGTTATCACTCAGCAGTAATCTTCATGAACTGCTTTTAGCAACTTCAATTTTAAGTTAATTTTTGCTTTGTATGTTATTACAATTCCTATAAAATTGTAATTTGATTAATGGTAAGGCATTGCAGGGGTTTTTTGGTTGTTACTGTGGACATTACACTTAATCTCTTTCTGTTACAGTGATCCTTATTTCTTTGATGTGATTTCTGATATGCATTGAAAGAAAAAGAAAATCCCAGTCCACCTAGAAGAATGGAAGGTTACTGACCTTTCTTCAGATTAATTCATATTTCTTCTCCAGTATGCTTTTGAGAGTTATATTATGGTTGGAAGTACTTAGTTATGTGCTGAAAAATAGAAATTGTTTTATATTTGCCCTGGTTTCAGAGCAGCTTTTATTCTGGTCTTTGGACCACTAACACAGTTTTCAGGGTTGCTGGCAAAAGCATGGATTGTCCACTAGAATAATACCGTAAGTGAACATGAGGGCACACATAAGTGAACATGAGGATTGCCACTGTCAAAGCTTTGATCTATATATTAGAAACTTTACACAAAAGATTATACCACCAAAAAAGTTAATTCAGCCATTTTCATTAATAAATTGTATGTCTTATTCAATATGTTGTGAAAAAGCATACTCTAAACCCAGGTGTGTTTACTTACAGACTTTATCAAAAGAGAAATTTAGTAAGAAGAACTTGGTAGAATTTTCTGTCCTGGCATAGTCTTTTCATAATTGATACCTTAACAAGTTTTTAGCCATGATATAATAGATATTGGACAGGATGAAATCATACCAAGAAGTTACCATGGTTACCAGCTTTTGGTATACAACATGTACTGGATTATTCAGGTTTTTCACCTGTGTGTTATCAGCAATTCTTAACATTTCATCCTTATCTACTAGTTGTAATTGTAGAATAACAAACTTGCAGGTGACTACATATGGCATGTCTCTTCCCTCTAATAAATGTGTGTATGTGTGGTATGTTTCAGTGTGTGTATGTGTGGCTGTGCACGCACCTGTGCACATCTCCCATTATGGAAAATGGGAAGGACTTTTTTTATGTACATTAATTTAAGAACATTTTAAAGATGTACAGAAAAGCAACACTGTATATTTTTCTTGTTCAATTTGAAAAAGTGATCAGAATAATGTAAAGAACATTTTTATGTTCCCAACATGAAACTTCTTTCCTTAAAGGTCAGTAGAACAGACATATGGGAATTCTAAGCCTTACTCTACAAACCTTTATTTCATGAGGACTTTAGTTATGGAGCTGAAGGAACTAACTATTAAATTTCAAAAAGGTTTGTATTAACAGGCTCTAACAAAAATCTCACATCAGATCCCATGGTTGACAGCTGCAGGGTTTTGCTCTTCAGGGTAAAGGGTGAGCCACCTAAGTCCCCTTCTAAGGGTACAGTGTAGAGCTGAAGAAGGGCTTCTGTAATTTGATGTAATTGACCTTTGAATTTCTATGGAATACTGTCCTCCCAAGCATAGGAGTAAGTTTAAAAAAAAAAAAGGAAAAAAAGAAGAAGATCGGGCCAGGTGCTCTCAGTGACATCAGTGCAGTGCCATGTAAAGCAATGAAACTGCAGGAGAGAAACTGAGAGAATTTGTCCCATTGTGTCTAATAATGTACAGGCCACAAACACTGTGTAAAGATGTCACTGGGACAAGCACTCTTGCCAGTGCTTACTTTTTGCCTTCCATGTACATTTATGTTTGGGATGCTGTTCAGTACAAGTAATACAGCATCATTTTGTTGAACCCACAAGACAACCTATATAATCTCCCACACTGACCTTTTTTCTCCAAGGATTTTTGGCCAGAATTCTTCACTATTGGAGGCAAAAAACAAGCTTCCAGATGATTAAAAAGCCAACTGAAACAGGCTTCTATTCAGAGCACTACTCCTCATCCTCTTGGGAGTTGGTGAGATTTACAGGAGATGCTCCTCACTTGTGAGGATCAGTCTCACTTAAATGTCTGTTTATGTATTTATAAAACTTACCCCATGCACCCAGCTCTAAAAGTCTTGGCAAATGACCTTTTTGTTCAGAGGAATGTTGTGGTTTACCTTTAAATGAAATGTCTTTGCTTGAAATTCCTCTGATTGTCCCAGTGATTTTATACATGTATGTTTTCCTCATGTAAATGGCTATTTTAAATTTTTTATGTAAAAGAAAATGAACATTGGAAATATTTTATTGTAAAATGTTTTACTAAAGAGCCAGGCCACTATCCCACATCAAAATGTATGCCTTTTAAATTCAGATACTCTCTCCAAGATACAAAATTTAGATCAGCACTCTTAATTAAAATAAAAGTAAGTAACCATAGGACTGTATTTTGCCACTCTTATTTGTGTTAAATAGTGCCTTACTCATCAAGTAGTTGCACTGAAGTTTGTGGAACTACTCTGAGATAATGTACTAGTAGCAGCTTTAGTAAGGGTGGCAGAAATCTGGTCTTTAGTGATGTAATTTGTGATTAAATAATTGTGTCATGGTTACAGATGTTTATGGTAAATTTTGGGAAGAGATTAGTGGTATGCAAAGCTCTAGGGTATGACCAGTTCTGTAATGATGGTTTTAAGCTTGGTTAGTCAGAGATGCAAGTTGTAGCAACTTGGAAAATGTGGAAGGAAATTTTACAATTATACCTTAACTTTGTTAAAACAATAGTATTTTAGAGTCTGCTTAACACAATTACTATACTCTGAAATGAGAAATCATATGTATCCATGCACTGTCTGCAGATCACTTAGCCTTGTAATGTTAATGATTGAAAAAGGAAGAGTGAAGATGTCATGTACTTAATGTGAATCGGTGGTTTAAAATATCTGAATTATGCCAAACAAAAAATCGTCTGTGCCATTTGCAGTTTCCTAGTAATCTTTTACTGAGTACTTGGATTGGGATAAAGGGCTTGTACTATGCACTTTTTATTGACTTAACAAAATAAATAGCAATCATTAGTAAACTTTTGTCTTTGTCTTTTAGTTTTTATATAAGACATAGGACTGCACCAACCTATCAATTTCTAAGGTAATTTGAAATAATCTAAAAATAAAAGTCAGTAAAAATAGTGTGTCACCTGTGTAACTTTTAAAATGTAAATTCTACCTTTTCTAATGGACACTTGCCTACTGTATGTGTCTCAAACAAGTCAGAACAAATAAAAAGCAGTTTCCAAGGTTTAAGATACTTTGATGACCAACATGGATACCTCTGCCTTTGGCTCTTCTAAGTAGTTGTGCAATCTAGGAAGTTAGAAATAATACAGGAAGAAAAGTAATGATAAATATGCTGATTGTGTTACTTTGTTTTAGATCAAATCCTACTACTTTGGGATTGCAATCTGTTTTCCAGCTCTAGATCTTGGCAGTGTTGGACTTTGAGGAAGGAAGATGCTGCAATAGCTCCAAGGCACTGTGTAGGAGCAGTAGAGACCTGCTGCTTCCTCACTGTTCCCATGAAGTGCAGCTCTCTTCTCTGGAAGCAGAGCACAAAATTCTGAGCACTGCCTCAACAGCAACTCAGATCCCTCATTAAAGATTCCTGTGCTAATCTGAGGAAGAAAATGAGAACCAGGGGAGCATTAGGGTTTAAAATAATGTATAGCTATCCAGAGATAGTGGCAATAAATACCAGAGAATCAGAAACAAAATCAGAATAATATAATAATAATAACAACAACAAGTAACAAATGTTTTAGCATTTGAGTCAATCTAAACAGTACGAGATCTTACTCAAATACCAATAATATCTGCTCATCAAAATTTACCCTTTTACTCAAACATGATACTATAAATAACCCCTGAAACTAAAGCTAAACTTCTAAGTACACTTGATAAAAAGTTTGACAAGGATATGCAGATGCCTGTTGAGAAAAGTGATGCAGAAAGAAAATTGCCACAAATCTAAATTTACATTGTTGAATAGATCTGTACAAAGCCTAGCTGTTCAAGATCACCAGTAATTTGAAATTACTCTGCCCCAAAGCCTGAAAAAAAATTACCCTATTTAGCATGTTTAGGAAAAATGCACCAAATCATTGCAGCAAAATATCCCATTAAGTGAATTCCTTGCAAAAATGGACTACTTGCATCCTTTTCTCCTTCTCTTTATTTCTCCAGTGCCAGCCAATGGCCTACAGTGCCATTCACTGCAAAGATCTGCACCTTGGGGTGGGGGAAGAAGCAGAACATTCCATGCTGAACCACATCCTCACTTGTAAAACAACACAACTCTTACCAACTTTTAGGCAACATCACCTGAAGATTTTTCTTTTCATATAGGAAAAGTAACTGAACACTTGTATCCAAATTGCCAACTCCCATAGCAGACATTTTGTAGTTAAATATAATAGCTAGAAGAATCTGGCTTCCACAGTACCTTTTTAACATCTGCAGATTAGAGCACTGGCCAGAGGGGGTGTCTGAAGCAAATATGCTTCAATATTTGGCAATATATATTAATTCACCCTATATATGCAGAATTTTAAAGGCTTCACTCTTCTTGCCTTTATGGAAAGTGTTACTGTAAAATACTTACTGAAAATAAAGCAGTAATTTATAGTCACAGATCACATGTAGCAAGGTTTAAGAAAACAGGCCTTTGCTTTTATAGGTTTTGTTGTTTCATCTTCCAAGCTATAAATGACGAAGCAGAGGAATAATTTTTGTGACTATATAGTTTTCAGACTTATAACTGGTTTAAAATTAATTTCTTCTGCTGCAGAAACTGTCCTTAAAGTCTAGAGATGAGAAAATATGTTTCCTTTGGCAGACCAGTGAAAAACCCCACCACTGTACAACATTCTGAAGGTCACAGCCATTGGTTTGATATAAAAAGCAAATCTTAAAAAAGGTGTTCAGTTTAGGGCAGAACTTGAAATGATAAATGATGAAATGAAAATTATTAGCAAGAAAACAACCCAAGGAAGCCTCCACAGGACTGGCACTACACCAAACACCACAGGTAATGCATCAATCTGCTTTCTTGTGATGATGAGTAAAAATTGGGTTTCTTCAACTGCCTTAGTGATTTCATGCAGAAAATCCGAATAATCATTCTCCCCTTCATCAAATATTAGCTTGCAATTTGAATCACCAATGCATCTTGTCTCTGACACTCCCTCCTGCTGTATTGTCTTGGGCTTCAGTATGTAAGGGGAAGAAATTAAACCAAATTGGCTTTTCACTATATTGTGAGGTAGATCAAATCTTCACCTTATTTTATGCAAACAACTGTTATGGGAATGGGGCAGCTCAGCTGAGTAAAACCCTTTAAAGAAGGGATGCTGCAGGACCATTTCTCTCCAGTGGGGCAGTGATGAGAAGCAGTGCCTCATCCAGCTGCCCTTCCATTGCATTAGTTTCAGCATTTCATGTTTCCTGACTGTTCTGGTGAGACGGCTGTTAGCCTGAAATGGCTCTCCTGGTGGTACCCTGTGTTCAGAAAAGCAACACTGATGCCCACAGCACTGCTTCTGGAGCAGCAGCTTTGATGTCTGGCATGAAGTGTATGGTTTCCAGAAAAACATCAGAAGAGAATGGAAAAAAAAAGAGGCACTTAGAAAAACAACAGATAGGCCACCAAATGTAATCATGCCTGGAAGGAAGTGTGAATAATTGCTCTGTATACTGAGAGCTTTAAATAATTTAATTAGAGGAAGGTCATGAACTGGGAAACAAAACGTGCAGTTACTTAAAGAATGGGGTTTGACAGGATATGTTCATCAGAGTTCTTAGAATGCCCTTCCTCCAGCTTCAAAAGTTTTAATTCTGCATGGCTTTGGGGTTTTATTTACATGGCAATATTGTACATGAGACCTGATGAGGTTGCTGTCCAGCTGTTCCATGCCATATGCGAACAGGCATGTTCAACCTGACCAGAAATTCACTGCATTTTGCAACAAATTTTACCAATAATTGCAGTTTGAGAGGCTGGTTGTCACCAGTAAAGAAAATACTATATTAGATTAATCATAAGATGCTTTGGCAAACTGTCAGGTTGTTCAGCAATGTCATAGTTCTGGTGAACCAGAGAGGTGGAGATGAGGAGAGGGTGTGAAGCAGGCATGTGCCAGGCAGAAAATGTCTCCTGTAGCAAGACAATGTTGGCTCTGAGCATGCACAGAGCTCAGGTTCTCATCTGTGTTCAAAAACAGCGTATGGCTGCTTTATGCAGCTGTTGGAGCCAGTCCCACACGTCCTGAATAATCTCTTGAGCTGCATCTCCTTCCTTCCTCTTCATGTTGTAAAACACAAGGAATGGATTCAAATACTGATCCAACTGGTCTCAGGGCACTTTTGTCCCTTGGCCTGGGACTGTGCCGAGCACCTCGGATTGGATTTCCCCGTTACAGGTGCAGTTGCCTCCCAGTTGTGCTTTGTCAGAAGTTAAAGAAAGGCTTGACAGATAATGGTGGTTGTTGAATCTGTGTCAGAAGTGTCAGAAACAGATTACACAAACTCAGCTGCCTTTAGTTAATGATCAGCTAAATCTGGCTGGCAATCAGTCTGACATTAAACAATAACCAGACAGGATTCAAATCTTTATTATCCATGGTCCTTTGCTGGCTTTTCCTCCCACCTCCAATATCAGGATGCCAGCCAGGAGATAATGCAATCATGAACTTGCTTGCTCTTTGTCTTCCCTCTCCTTCCCCTCATCCCCCAAATCCTTCAAAAACCATGATTTCTCCCTTGCAGAACAGAACAGCTTGTACATGGGAGGTGGAAAGTGGCCCCTCCACCCACCTTTGACATTCAGATCGCTCTTCCCTACATGGTTTCTGGAAAGGCAGAGGTGTGGCTTCAAACCCGCTCCCCAATATGCTGGAAGAGGGATTCACCTGACCTAATCAATTGCCTATGCTAAAGAAAAACATACTCCTGAAATCCTATTCCTCTTGTTACTTAGTTTACTTATCCTGCACTGCAAAAGTATTCACAGTCTACACTGAGCCTTCAAAACTTCAGAGCAGAATTCACAACTTTTATTTTTAAAAATGGACAACAGTAGACCAGCCTCATCTGCTTTGCAGCAGCCTTACATAACCTTTCTTGCCTTGCATGCTGTTGCAAAAAATTCTACATCTTGGTAAATGATGGGTCTGCCTCAATGGAAAAAGCATGAAGATCCCATCCCATAATTCAGATTTTTTTTTGTAAGAAGAGGGGAACCCAAACTTCACATCATTTATTTGCAATGCCTTTGAGCCCTGCATTTTTTAATCTGCCCGCAGTGGCCTCACCAGCAGAGTGCAGGCTATAGGGAAAGAAAAGCAGCCCTCGTCATCCTTTCACAGATCATTTAGGCTGGGAAAGCCCGCCAAATTCATGCAATCCAACCTTTCGGGTTAAATTGTGCTGTTGGCAAGAGAGAATGTGAGATCAATGTCCCAGGCAGGGGTGTGACTGGCTATCACTGAAGGTCCTTTACTTGGAGAAAAGGGACTGGGGTCCATTGCCTGTTCCAAGGGCTCTTCAGACATTTGAAACAGCTCTCAAATAACAGACAACAACCCAGACCTTTCTCCTCCCAGAAAAGGGCCATGATTGCCAGATACAAGAAATATCCCTTTTGAAGCTCCTTGGCAAGTAGCACAGATGCAGGTGGAGTGTTAGATGCACGTGTTTGTTTATAATCCTCAGGACACAGCACTCTCCTGAGGTAAGTGTGCCTCAACTCCCCAGCCAAGGAAGGCTCTGAAGCTCTTGCCCTTGTTCTTAGCAAACTCAGTAACTGGGAAGTGTTAGCTGACTCTAGTGACTACCCACACCTACAGCAGCAGGCAGAGGGAAGTCCTTCTCACACACACCCCGCCTTGTACCCTGGGTGTTTCTAGGAAAGGCACTCCTGGTGTGCCAGGCACACACAAAGCACACTTACAACACCCTCAGCAGACCACTCCAAGGACCTGAAATGGTTTTGGCCGTGGCTGGTACAGAGGGAGCAGATAGCATTCTTGCAGTACAAATGTATTCATTCATGGCTATTCTGAGACCTAAGGAGATAGATGGGGGGTTCGAAGAGGATGGTATAGGTGAGACTGACTTCTGAGCCACTCACTGAGCTTCTATTTGCTTTGCTTAGGTTTCCCTAGGGGAAAAAACCCTACAAAAACCTAGATGTGTTTAAAACTGAGACATCTGTGCCAGTAAGCAACGGGAAAAGGTGTGACTTGCTTTTACTTCAGAATAAACACAGTGAACCCTGTGCCTTTGCCAGGTGGTTCATTGACTAACCACACTGAATCTGCCAGGATCCTGCACTGACTGCAAACCTCAGTAGGCTCTTTCAGTAGAAACACACACATTTTACAGCCATTTCTAAAGGACCTGAGACTGTACTCACTCAAATAGGTAGAGATTCTTCTAGGAAAAGACCAGATCCTACAAAGTAGTAACAGGATAAGACATAAAACAGAAATAATGATCCAACTTTTTAAAAATATATTTTAAGAGCTATGGATGAAAATGCCACATAAGAACAAGGCAATTCTTTAGTTGCTTTGATAAGAACACGCCTATTCACCTAGACTGGCAACTGTAATCTGTTTAAAGTCTAATCTAAGTCAAAATGCAGATGGAGCAAAGTCCCCCACCCAGCTTCTAGGAGAGGTAGTATAAGTGAACTTAAATGTACTGGAGAAGAAAAGACAGCAGATGTCTCACAATCTTTCTGCTCCCAAAGTCACATGTAGTGTACTAATACCATACCATGTTTACATAAAAGGCAAGAGCAGTATCTGAGAACTTTTAACACTGCTAGGGAAGAAGTCCCTGGGCAGTGCCCAGGTCACAAGAGTGCAAGCTCGTTTTATTTCCTTCTTTTGGTAAATGTTTACCAGTGGACTTTCAAAGTTTAAACTTTAAACACTGAACTTTACTGTAACCTATCCATGCTTCCCTTCACTTCTCTTTGTGGAGACGGTGCTACGGTACAGGAGGACGAACACCGCCTTCTTTACTTCACAGTAACCACAGCTGAAGGACAAAGAATTATCCAACCACCACAATAAAGTTCTCTTACGAAAGCACCCTGAGGCAGAGGACGGGAGCAGTTCAGCGGCCCAGCCCAGCAGCTCCCAGCCGTGCCCGGGGGCCCTGCGGCCCCTCAGCCGCCCTGCCGGGGCTGGGCCGGGCCTGCCCGAGGCGTCCCGCGGCCATTCGCCGGCCCCGCGGCGGGCGGGGAGCGCGGGGCGGGCGGGCCGGCGCCGTTCTCCGCCCCCGGGGGAAGGAGGAGGCGGGACGGCCCCGCTCGGCGTCCTCGCCATGAAGCGGCCGCCTCGGGCCCGCCGCAGCCCTTTAAATAGCGGCCGCCGCCGCCGCTGCTCTCTTCGTAGCAGAGCGTCGCGTTGAGCTCGGCGCGCATCCTCTCCGAGCATCCCCGCCGCGCATCCCCGCCGCAGCGCTCCCGCTCCATCCGCGGCGCCGGGGCCGGACCGCGCCTGCCCGCCTGTCTGCCTGTCCGCGGTGAGTGTCCGTGCTGCGGTGCCGGCCGGAGTCCCCCGCTGCCGCCCCGGGCCCCTTCCCGCCCCGGAGCGCGGCCGGGGAGCCGCTCCCTTCCCGCCGCTGCAGGGGATGGAGCTCGCGGCGCCGGCCCGGGGGCAGCGCGGCCGGCTCGGCCCGCACGCTGCTCCGGGGAGGTGGCGGAGCTGCGGCCTCCCCGTGCCGGCCGAGGGGCTCCGGGGGCAGGGCGCGGCCCGGGCCCGCCCTGCGCTGTCTGCAGCCGCGGGCGCTGCTCGCAGCCGGGGCTGCGGCGGCATCAGCGGTTCCTCGGCCCGAGGGGTGATCGCGGTGTCCTGACTCAAAGCGGGCACAGAAACCCTTCTCTGGTGGTCTGTGTGTGCTGGCGCGCCCGAGAGGGGCCGGCTCCAACACCTTCCCGGCTTGGAGAGAGGAGTAGCAGTGCATTTCAAGAGAAAGAAAACGCTCCTGTGGGCCGCAGCTTAATAAAATCTGAAATCACTGATACTCTTTTGTTTTCCTTGAATTGTTGGCCGGTATTTTAATTTTTAACTCCGGATTTTCTGTTTCCCTCTCTTACTAGAGCAATCATGTTTGAGATTAAGAAGATTTGCTGCATTGGTGCTGGTTATGTTGGTGGGCCAACCTGTAGTGTTATTGCACAAATGTGCCCCAATATCAAAGTTACTGTTGTGGATGTCAATGAGGCCAGAATCAATGCCTGGAATTCAGACACACTCCCAATCTACGAGGTAAACATCACTATTGTCTCTTATTCCAGCCAGCGTTGCCTTTGCTTGCCTCCCACTACATGGCATTTCCCTGTAGCCTGTTTCTGAAGCTTGTCAAGCTTAGCATGTCAGTGATGTCCTTCAAAAAGAGTATTCTGCAGCACCTGCTTGTCCTACTGCTCATTAAACCAGGTTTCTGAAATAACTTAATGCAGCTGATGCTGATGTGTATTAGTGATTATATGAAGGGCCTAATAAGGAAAAAGTAATTCTGTATATAGTGAATTGTGCTAATCATGCTGACTTTATTTTGGGACCTGACTTGATCATAACATAGTTCTCTTGCTCAGTTACAGATACTATCTGCTGGATTGTAGCACAGTATAAATGTGTTAATACTGACCTGTAAGCTTTATTTGCATTCTAAAAACTGCCAAAATCCAGTCTGTGCTGCCTGCCTTTATCTATGTGGAAAGATCGGGACAGTCATGTTTCTGAGTCAGTTGTACCATGAATCTTCAATCTGGCCTAAGAAGACTAGGACACATAAATGTACCACACTGTCACTCCTTCATTGCAGAATTACTTTAATTTAAAAATATATCAAGCATTTTTCTGTTTTCCTTCTTTTAGCATTTGTTTTTTTCCACTCTTTTTCTTCATAAAAGAATAGGTCTCTTTTTCTTTCATTCTTTCATGAAATACAGATTTTATAGATTTGAATTCTTTAATAGGAGTGAAAATTTATCTTCACTCATCTCCCAAAGACAAGGGAACTGACTGGTACTAACAGTTGCTCTTTTGCTATAAGAAGTTTTCTTCCCTCTAAAAACCAGAGCTATACTGTGACTAAGTCAAGATGAATAGACCTTCTTTGTCCTATAAACTGAAAGGAAACTGTGTATTATGTTCAGATTAGTAGGTGAGGCATGAATATAGTTTTTGAAAGCAAGTACTTTGTTTTCTCTTAACACTTAGACTGAATGAGCCAAAGTAGAGCTTGCCTTGTCATGTTGTTTTTTTTTTAAAAACCCCAAACTTGTAACATCTGTTTCCTGGAATGGTGTCCTTTGCTTACAAAGAATGTACAAAAACTGCCAAGAGTTAGTTCAGACAGTTGTAAAATCGAGTCATTGCACAGTGAGGTTTTTGTGGGTTTTTTTGGGTTGGATTATTTCTTTTCAGTGTCAGAATTTGTCTAGTGGACTGCCTTTCTATTTACACCCCTTTGTGAGAACCGTAGTTGGAATATCTGATGGATTGTAGGATCTTATTTTGCCTGTTCTGACCTTTGTTTTTATTCTAAGTGAGTGGTGTATGATATAAAATGAGACAGTAAAATTTCTGCTTGCTTGCTTCTCTCCATCCAGTGAACCTTTGCCTTTCTGGCATTTACTCAAGTATCTAATGTCGTGATAG
Source organism: Ammospiza caudacuta (assembly GCF_027887145.1). Classification (NCBI taxonomy): domain Eukaryota; kingdom Metazoa; phylum Chordata; class Aves; order Passeriformes; family Passerellidae; genus Ammospiza; species Ammospiza caudacuta. The sequence goes on from NC_080596.1 coordinate 55,209,107, forward strand.
GTGTAATGAGTTGGAGATGCAATTGCCACGTGAAAGTGCATGACTGACTACTCAAACAAAATATCTTGGTTCAATTTTTTAAAGACCATTCTTAAAAATCCATATGGAGGATTGCTCATTTATATGTGACCTCCTGCCTCTCTTGTCTGAGTGTAGGTGTTAAGAGAGGGGAAAGTGTTACAGCACTGTATGTGTCTCTGGAAAGAATTTGATCATATTATGGCTGTTGTGATTCCCCCACACTTGTAGGAGTGGTGCCAGGATAAATTTAATCTGGCCCAAAGAGGGGTGGTTGCTAAAGGAGTGGTCTTGATTTCCTGTGTGTCTTTCTGCCTATCTTTCACTGGATCTGGGCTTGTTTACTTGATGGAAGACTTTGTGGGGTGTTTTTTTGTGCTGAAGCAGTTTTAGATCTGATATTGAGGGGATCATGGACAATGGGAACAGGAGAATTGAGACCACCTCCTTTGTTTGCAGTCTAGGGAATATTTTAAGACTTCTTATTGAATCTACTTAACATCACTCTACAGGTATTTCTTAAATTGCATCTTGTGGTAGTAGAACTGAGCACAGGAATAACTGAAAGCTAAAATTTGGCTGTGCAAATAACTAATTCAGTGTGGCTGAAAGTTTCAGGGCAGTATTGTGAGTCTTTTGAATAAGAAAGAGTTTAACATTTTTTACTGTGTAAGTAGTTTTCAGAAGCTTTATGTCTGCCAGGCTGAAAACATGCTGCACTGATAGGGGAAAAAGAAAATCTTTCTGTATCTGGAATTATATTCTGTTTGGGCATAGAGTTTGCTGTTCTTCTAACTGCATTAATCTTAACTGGGTTTTTTTTCTGCTTCTTTTTCAGCCAGGGTTACAGGAAGTAGTAGAATCCTGTCGAGGAAAAAACCTCTTCTTTTCCACCAGTATTGATGATGCCATTAGAGAAGCTGATCTTGTATTTATTTCTGTAAGTATAGGAGAAGGTGGTCGTGTTTATCTTGTTTTTCTTTTTTTTTTTTTTTTTTTCTTATCAAATCATTGTTACTTTTCTTTTAGGAAGTTGCCTTTGTTTTGTCACGTAGATTCAGTTAGCAGTGTCGCATCATTGTGTCACAGATTGCTCCTTGTCTTTCTGTGTAGTGCTGTTAAAGTGTTCAGTAAGCTTTTTATTTGTTTTTGTTATAGCCAGTAGCACCTTTAACAAATGAACAGGTTTTAAGTCAAAATGGTAATGTTGGTGTTTAATTTGGTTAGGTGCATGGAGTCAGAGCAGAATGTAGTGCAGCTTTGTCATTGCTGTGTACTGGTGAGACCTGTGGAATCTTAATGATAAAATTCCTCGACAGACATGCAAAATTATATGCTGGTTATTTGCTTACAAAGATCACCTATTTCTAGAATCTTTTCAAAATAGTGTATTAATGGGAGCAGGGATAGCTCTAATGTTTCAAGGCTATTGACACCACTAGAAAGAGGATTTAGTCAAAGATTAACCTTTTGTAATCAGTGGTTGTTACTAATGCAGAATCCAAAAGAACTGATTGGTATTTGCCTTGGTAGATCACGTTAAGTTTTTTGTTAAAGTTGTTTGCTCTTGAGGTCTCCTCTTTGTTAGGGCACTGTAGTTTGGAGTTCCCTTTCTGACAGTATTTTCCTTCATGCAGTAAGTCTCAAATGAATGCTGTGTGGTTGGATGACAGCCACTAATACAGCCCATATATTGCCACCTGTCCTTGGTTCAAAACAAGCTGTTGTGTTTTACATGTTGTTGCCATTTCTTCTTTCCATTTGTAATGAAAAGGACCCTCTGTCTTCATCTAAACTACGTGTTTTCCCTCATGTTGCCTTTTCTGTGTACATCAGTATATTAATTTTCATCAGTCCTATGCTTAGGTTTCATTGCAAAGTGAGTTTAAGCTGTAGTTGCCTCACTGGCCACAAGATTCTTAGATGAGTCTTTGCCCTCCTAGTGTAGGATAGGTAACAAAAAGTGCCTGGCCATAATCATGTAGAAATTATTGGTGTTTCCAGAATAAGGATTGTTTCACCAAAGCCTGCAGAACTGCTATGAATTGCTCATTTAAATCCTATTTAAATAGAGACCAGTGAGCTTTCTGTAAGAAACAAAATGTGTAATTTTGAGACAGCTAATACCTCTTCATTTAATGTGGTAACCAGAGTAATTCTGAGGTAGAAGCATTTTTCTTCCTCTGAGAAGGAGAATGTCCTTCAGTCTTAAAAATTTCAGTTTGCCTCTTAACACAAGAGGTACTGAACCTGTAGCATTTCTTCCCTTTTCACCTATTTGTAATTAGGTTAATACACCAACAAAGACCTATGGAATGGGAAAAGGCAGAGCAGCTGATCTGAAATACATTGAAGCATGTGCTAGAAGAATTGTACAGAATTCAAATGGCTATAAAATTGTCACTGAGAAAAGCACAGTTCCAGTACGTGCTGCAGAGAGCATTCGTCGAATATTTGATGCTAATACTAAGCCTAACTTGGATTTGCAGGTGAGCATAATCTTTGAGTTGTGTTATTTAAAGCCTGGCTGTTGCTTTTGGCTTTTACTTGTTGTTGTTCTGCTGTGGGTGTAGGTGCTGTCTAACCCCGAGTTCCTTGCTGAAGGAACAGCCATCAAGGACCTGAAGAACCCGGACCGAGTGCTCATCGGTGGGGATGACTCTCCAGAGGGACAGAAAGCTGTCCGTGCTCTGTGTGCTGTCTATGAGCACTGGGTGCCCAAAGAAAAAATCCTCACAACCAACACCTGGTCATCAGAACTTTCTAAACTGGTTAGTGTTGCTCCCTGCTGTGTTCTGCAATAGGTAAGAGGTGTGAGACAAGGCTCAGAAACAGAATTTTGTTGACACTGAGTGGTGCAGCTAGGAAAGACAGGTGAGGTTGGGAGGGTCCAGTGCATATGTCAAAGGATATTGATCTTTTCAGATCAGCTGACTTAGTTAATAGATGATTCTGACTTTCTGTGAAGTCTTTTCCCACTTTTATTGCTGTTAGTTATTAGTAACAGCAAGCCTTCAGACCTGCTGAAACTGATTACCATCATAAAATGGTTCAAACTCTGCAAGTTAAGCATTATCTTGTTTTGCTTAAATCCCATTAACTGGCATCTATATCTTAAACTCATTAGGTTACCCTTTTGTATGTCAATGGAGTTGCATAGATACTAAAGTAATCCTTCCAGTAGCAACTCGCTTTGGTCTGTGGACATCTTGGTTTCTGGAAAAATTAAGTTCTTTACTATACTTTTTATTTGCAGGCAGCTAACGCTTTTCTTGCCCAAAGAATCAGCAGCATTAACTCAATCAGTGCTCTGTGTGAAGCTACAGGAGCAGACGTTGAAGAAGTAGCAAGAGCTATTGGAACAGACCAAAGAATTGGAAATAAATTTCTCAAAGCCAGTGTTGGTATGTAAAAAAAAAATCTTTCTTTTTCCCCACTGGGCTTCTATTTAATAGTGCAATATAATATATTAGATATGTATATGTATATAAAATATAATAGCAGTGTTTTGAAATAAGTACTCTGATTCTCTAACATTTTCTACAGCATTAGATGGGCTTAATGTATGAAAATATTATTGTAGAATACTAGTATAAATCATTTTTTCTGGTAAAATACATAGAACTGAGGTTGCTAGAGACGCCTGCAACCTGAAACTGGAGAGTTCAGAGTGCATGGTTTATCCTGCCTGTGACACTGGAAAGAAAAGCTGTGACTTAATTTTTCTGAAGCATCACTGCCAACAGGGCTGTCCAAGACGTCTTCCCAATCTTCCCAATTGCAGTTGCTGCAGTTTTGTTTGGGAGTTGCTGCCAGTGGCCTGAGGGAGAAGAGAATACCTCTAGCTCAGAATGTGCGATGACAGCTTCTAATTTGTGGGGTGAATTCATAGGGTCATAAGGTTGGAAAAGGCCTCCAGAATTGAGTCCAACCTTTGACCAATCACCACCTTGTCAGCTAGGCCGTGGCACTAAATGCCATAGGCAGTCATTTCTGGATTAGATTTATGAGAGTAAAATGTGATGAAGTGGTGATTGGTGCATCAATTGCTACTAGCTTGTTACAATTCCTTCCACATTGTGTTGTTTCTGGGACTCTGCTTGCTGAGCAAAGTTCTAGGTTGAAGGATCCCTTGTCTCAGTTCATCCTTGGTCAGCTGTGGTGATCTTTCATTCTTGGCAATGATTAGATATCCATTTGGGGGTGCTAGAGGAAGGAACCTAATCTTAACACGCTTGTTTTGAGAAATATTAGTCTAAATCTTGAGGTGGGGGGAGAACAGGCCCAGGAGCTTGTCTACCTACTTTTAATAATAGCCCATAGTTTCTTTTTCTCATACAGGTTCATGTTTCTATGTTAAAACTTCCATTGATTTTGATGGAACCTGAAGCATAATTAAGCCTTCTGTCGCTGACTAAGAAGGTCCAGGAGTTGGATTTTAGGAGATTAAGGTTTTTCTTTTGCTAGCAGTGAAATACTGGGAAAAATTATAATGCCAACTATGTCAATGATTGCCAAAAACTATTTGGCCACAGATTGCCTAGGATGGGTACCCTAGTCACCTGTAAAATAATTGTTTTCTCTTTCAGGGTTTGGAGGTAGCTGTTTTCAGAAGGATGTCTTGAATTTAGTGTACCTCTGTGAGGCCCTGAACTTACCTGAGGTGGCTCGCTACTGGCAGCAGGTATGAGTTGGTCACAGATTTTTTCAGAGGGGGTTGTTTCTTCAGCACTCAGCTTTCAGGCATTGAAATTTTAAGCACTGTCCATGCAACCTTTGTTTCAACTCCAAGGAGCAGATACCTTAGTGCTGATTGCCTTTACATTTCAGGGCCCTCAGCTTATCACTGACATTTGATACATGTGGGTGCTTCAGCTTTTTTGGGGTGAATTAAGTTACTTGGACCAAATGGATTGTGAAGCTGTCTAGCAGCAGTAGAAGATGTGAAGTACAAGCACGTGTCTCCTTTCTTTTCCAGTTGGGTATCTGTCCACTTTGAATTCAGAACTCGTAATCTTTTCCTCAGGGTCTAGTTTTACAGTTCTGAAAGAACACAGTACATCTTGCTATTTTTAAAAATAAACATGGTTGCTGTTGTTCCCTCATTTAATGTTAGGAATGGTTGGGAATATATGGATGCCCTCAGGCCTGGCTCCAATGCAGCAATGATACCCAGTTTGTACTAGCAATCCCTATTAGCCAGTGAAAGCACCTCAACTTTCTCCCTAGTCCTGACTGAGAAGCTTTGAGATGTGTGGTGTGCTCAAACAACCCCTTTGGTTTATTGTCCTCGTTTGTCTCTGGTGGTCTGGTATAAGGCTGCCTAGCAGATGCTCCCAGAATACCAAGTACATGATTTTCCTGCCTTATTAGAAGCTTTGGGTTTTTTGTCTTCATTTTGGTTAGCCTGTTTTCCCTTCACTCCTCCATCCCAGGAACAACTGGAGCACTTGCATGTAATAACAAAATAACAGAATAACAGAAGTGAGGAATTTAAGTGTGGTTGAATTACACAGGTTTTGTGTATTGGCATCTGTTAGTGTGGATTAAAAAGGCTAAAAATATTCTCACAGATGTTACACATGGCATGTAAAAATGTGTAGGCCTGGCAATGGGATGTACATGGCATGAAACAAGTTAGGGTACTACTAGCAAGTACCCTACCACTGACATTGTGTTCTAGGCAGAGACATGGAAAGCAGTATGTTTTAATTTTTTGAAAAAAGCAATCTGAAAAAATTCCAAGCCTTTAAACTAGATAATGCATGTTAAAATGTATATATGTGCATCAGTATTCACTCATTAAATAGGATTTATCTCAGAATGTAATAAATTAACTAAATTTATGTTTGGCTTGCTTATGATACTGAGTAGAAATGTTTAGCCTTCTCTTTTAAGCCTCTACTAAATCTGTGTGTGGGTAGTTCAGCTTGATTGTTAATAGAATCTGTTTATAGTTTAAAATGGCTCCCCTCTGTACCATCATGGCTTGTGTAATTTCAGGTAATAGACATGAATGATTATCAGAGAAGAAGATTTGCTTCCCGCATTATTGACAGCTTGTTTAATACTGTCACTGACAAGAAGATTGCTATTTTAGGGTTTGCTTTCAAAAAGGATACTGGGGACACAAGGTAAGCTCAGCTCACCAGCATGGACTCCCTACAGCTGTCACCTGCCCCCAGCTAATGCCCACAGCTGAACTGAATTAATGTCTGGACATGGGACCCTTTTTTTCTTGTGACTGCATTGGTTTGTAACAAGGATTAGTCTTCCTTAAATGGATGAGAACTGATTCTTGACCTCTACAACAGACCTGAATCATGCAGAATGTTGCAGATAATTCTAGTCCTTATTAACTTGCACAAGCAAAGACAGATTTTGACAGACTCCTTCCATTCTCCACAGAAAAGAATGCAAACACTTTGCAGCTGGTTCTTAGTGGCTTTGTGAAAATAAAGTTTCAGCTTGATTTCCGGGAGTGGCATATTCTGTTCTCCTGTAAAGATCAAACTTGATGCAACTCTTCAACTGCAGTTTGTGGGGAAAGCTTATAAACTCTAGGCCTTTATAATTTTGGTCACTAGGAGTCATCAGACTCATCTTTCTTGGACAATTCAGCAAAAGAGATAGAAACTGTTTCATATTATTCTCCTTGGTGTCCATCAAGATGACAGGTTTCCTGCTGGCATGGTTGCCACTAAGATATTGAATGTAAAAATGATATAAAAACTCTGGCATCGCATATCTTGATAGTTGAGAACTTTCATTACTTGGAACACACCAGCTGGTTCTTTAACTGATGGATTCTCTTCCCTAGAGAGTCATCCAGTATCTACATTAGCAAGTATTTAATGGATGAAGGAGCAAAGCTGCATATCTATGACCCCAAAGTACCTAAGGAACAAATCATCTTTGATCTCTCACATCTGGGTGTCTCAGAAGACAACCAAGGTAAGAATTCTCATATAAATTTTATTCCCCTCTTCCCTCCCTATTCTCATTATATACAATTTTCAGCATGACATCATTGTGCTGTTGGTTGCATTTACTAAATGATTGTTATAGCTCAGAGGATTACTCTCATTCTTCTTTCCCTGTAGCTTTTGTAGATAAATGCTAATTCTCAACTACTGCATATTTTTCTTCCAATAAATACTAATTTGAATAGATGCCTAGAATTTTATCTCTGAATAATTAAAAAGAGAAGAAAGAAGAATGTCCAGGACAGACTAGTTCTGACAGTTCCTTTGTGCCCCAAGTTTTATCTTAGTTCTTTCTCACATATCTAAAATAGAAATAAAGAAGTGATTCTGGAATGTACTACACAGCATTCTCCCTTCCCTCATATCACTTCCAAATTACTTTGTTTCCTTACACTCAAGAAACCTTTAAAATAATCACCTGTGATTACAGAGGGTAAGGGGTATTTTGGGACTTTTGTTTTCTTACTGGGGAGAGGGGGAATGGAGCTGATGGATGGGGAGAATGGTTGAAACTTCTATGGAGTAAATTGAGCTGTGATGAAGAATGAAGGGTGTACATTATTAGACATGGCCTTGAATTAGAGGGAAAGGGGAGGCTTTCCTCTAAGCAGCTGCTCAGGCAACCCCTGGGGAGCCACGTGTGTCTCTGCTCTAGTGTGAACTGAGTGTAAAATAGAAACTGATGTGCTGCTGTTGTACAGACAATGACCTTGGTGAGAGCTGGCATTTGAGCACTCCATAGTACCTTCAAATTCTAGAGAATTTGCTTGACTGTTTACATCAAATTTGAATTCTTGACTTCAAATATGTAAGTGCTCTGCTCAGATGCCAGGTATGACCTGCTTTCATTTAAATAAGTAAAATCAAAATATTAAGTATCTTGGTAGAAAATAAGGTGAGTGACTTGAAACCACTTGTTTGTGCAGGGCAAGGAAGGAGACTCATTTGCCAGACTGATGCTAAAGACATGCAGAGTAAAAGTGCTTTCCTTCTGTTACAGTGTCTCGCTTGGTCACCATCAGTAAAGATCCCTATGAAGCCTGTGATGGAGCTCATGCCCTTGTGATTTGCACTGAATGGGACATGTTTAAGGTAAATGCCATCTTCAATTTAAACTAAAGAAAAAAGAGAGAGTGTTATGCTACTTATTTATTGTATCTGCTTTATTACTCTTTACAGGAGTTGGATTATGAACGTATTCATAAGAAAATGCTCAAGCCTGCATTTATCTTTGATGGTAGGAGAGTTCTAGATGATCTCCATAATGAGCTACAAGTCATTGGCTTCCAGGTAATCATCTTGGTGATGTTTCTCTTGTTGTTTTCCTTCTGCTCTCTTCCCTATTGCTCTCCTTCTTCAGTGACTGAGTAGCAAGGGGGAAAAAAACCTCTAGAGGTGAGGATTTAAATGCAAACCTGTTTGTTCTTAAGTGTTCATTAGTACTGTCTTCCTCCACTATGTTACTACTTTCACAGACTTGTGCTTTTAAAGTTGAGGCTGTGCAGTTAACAATCCACAGTATAAGCCTGCCTTGGAATCATTCAGGTTGGAAAAGACATCTGAGGTCATGGAGTGTAACCACAAATCTAACATGTGAATGCTGCTCTGCCCTTCTTTGCAGCAGGGAAATAATGGATGTGAAAAACTGCTAAATCTCATGCCCGAATTTATTCTGGCATGATATTTGACTCCAAAACCAGCCCCTGCAGTGTTTCTTCCAGATCTGCAGTCTTTGCAGAGGGGCTGAATTTGTGTTACAATCTGTGCCATAGCCCCTACTTGGAGTCTTATTTTAATATCACCAAAAAAAAAAAAAGAGCTTTTGAAATTGACAGTAACAGGATAGCAAAACACACTTCCTGCAGAAGTAAATGTAAGCTGTAAGTACCATTTTTGCTCCTCGCAAAAGACATAAGCAGGTTTACTGGAGACATGAGACTTAAACACTGAACAAGAGGCAATGCAGGTAATAAATGTTTATCAGTCAGTGAGATCTTCACTTGGACAAACTATTAATGGAAGTTTTGGACTCTTCTCCTTGAGGTGTGTGAAACAAAGCTGGCTGATACTGGAGGTGAAAGTAGTGAACGCGAAGATGTATTTGAAGGTAGTCAGTGAAAGGCTCAAGTATTACATGAGAGGCTGGAGGAGATGAATGATTAGTCCTTTTAGTCCTTTGAGTTTGATTAAGATCAGCCGGAAGATCCAAACAATGGTGTTTGTTTATACCAGAGAGAGGAACCAGGAGCTTAATTTTTTAGCTAAGTGTTTCGCTAAGCTAATAGCAAATTCTAGATCAAATTCTAATCTGTGTGATATTTCTCCTAGGAATTTATCTTCTGAAGTCTTCTGTGGCTTAGACTTTATAGATTGGAGACTGTACTTTTGTGTTTCTTCTATAGAATTCTGCTTGAATTTTTAACTAATTTGTGAGTTTCCCATCCAGAATGCAATTAGTCATCCAGGTTTATTATCCAGATTTTTCATCCAGAATGTCATTGCAAAGGCATTTAACAATTGACCTATATTTTCTACATAAAATAATAAAAAGGATTTTGTGTTAAACAGACAGTCCCAAAATGGAAGTTTTTAGGGCCCTCATCTTCTAACTTCCCTTGTGAAAAGCTGTTGCATTAGACTGATGCTGATAGCAATTTCATTGTATACAATCCAAAACTATGAATTTGAGTAGTTTTAATTTTTTTTCTCAAACTAGCATTTAAATAACTTTAAACACATCTACCATTTCAATTATGACCTGTTTCCACAGTTAAAGCTTCATTCAGGAAATATGAATGGGAAGCTCTGTGATTCTAGGCAGGGTAATTTCTGATTTGAGAAAAAAGCCTGCTTAGGTCTCAAGCAGGAAAAGCAGAGTAAGCCTTGATTGAAGGGCTTGAAGCACTTTCAGCATAGATGGAATTGGACTAATACTGAAATCACCAAATCCCAGAATAATCTGATGGAAGCATCTCAGCCAGATACCATAAGAACAAAATCTGCAGGCCAGATCAGATGCATGTTTCAGTCACTTTACATTCCCTGTACTCCTGAGTACTGTGGTTATTGTTATAATGGCCATAGGATTTCTCTCTGGATATTTTTTCTGTGTCTAAGCTATACGTATGTGCATTGTTTGTGAACCAGCTTGTATAAATCCATTTAACCAGGCAGTTGAAGCTGTTAAAGGCAATTATGGTACATACATACTGTATGCATGTACCATATACATTGGTATATACCAGTGTACCTCTTGACTGTTTAAACAGTGCTCTTCAGCGTTAACTCAGATGTCTGCCTAGAATATATTCATGAAAATGTTGTTAAAATAGAATAGTTGAAATATTTTGTCTTTTGGAGCTTTGCATTTGACCTGCATTACTTAAGAGGAAAGCTACAGTTCTGCTTATTTACTGAGTGTTTGAACTGTCTTACCTAGTTGGTGTTTTGTCTTCTACAAGCTCTGTCCTTAGCAATCCACATTAGTCTGACCTAGAAATTAGAGGAATTTGCCTTGCTCTTTGAATTTTGCCATACCTGGCTTGAGTGTGTTGGCTGTGTAGCAGGCTTTCACTTGTGTTGGCTGCCTTTAGTCTTTCAGAGTTTTGTTTCTTCCAAAACAGCCTACTGCCTTATGGAGGGAAAAAACTTTTTTCTGTGCTAATTTACTATAAATTTTTAGGAAAAGGAGTCTGAGGCCCCATTTTATGGATACCCAGAAACATTTTATGGTGCTTGTATTTGTAGTCCTGTGGAAGGTGAGGCAGATCAATGTTGAAATTGTGAAGATGCAGCTTTAAGTAGGCAAAGCAGGCACCTGTAAAAGGCTGGTTGGTTGTTTTTGTTTTTTAACAAACTCTTTGCAACTCCAGTCACAGAAACTGTCCTTGGGCACACTGTGCTCTGTGGCTTGTTTTATTCTAATGCTCATAAAATATGTTCTTTGTAGCTTCCTTATAGGTTGACATGATTGTTAGCTTGCCACATTGTTAAATGACTTGTTAAAATGTGATTTCTTTTTCAGATTGAAACAATTGGGAAGAAGGTGTCAGCCAAAAGAATTCCTTTTGCTTCTTCTTGTGAAATTCCTAAATTCAGCCTTCAGGATCCACCTGTCAAAAAGCCTAGAGTATAATGTGTAATACATACTGAAGGAATTTTGTTGATCTTCCTAATGACAATACTGTAAGCCTATGCTTTTTTTAAGGAAATATATTTTTCATAAATGAAACCAGTTTTACATTAGAAATGGTACCTGGTACATGTGAATTCAGTCTATTTTCAAATCTATATTTTTATAGCAATTGTTTTTGGTTACTGAAGATGGTACAACCTGTTTTTAATAATGAATCATCTTTTAAGTGAAAAGTTACCTTCGAACTGCAGATTTCTGCTTCCAGAAATGTTCCTGAACAGCACTTTAAATATTTCAAATTATATGAAAAAAAAAAAAAAGGACTAAAATATCTTTCTACCTTAGTCCAGTTACAGACTGTAATCAGTCTCTATAAACTGTGATCTATGGACTGGAACTTTGGTCTCACCAATTTTTTTTCTTTTGGGGTGATGCTCTGCCTGGTTAAATGCGTGCTCTAACTGGCATTGAAGTCAAAAGATAATTTCTAAGTAAATTGGTAAGGTTTAGGTCCAGCCCTAAGGTAGAACTGACTTCAAAAATAATGTCCCAGTCCTGGTTGGCATCCATTGACAGTGGTGCAGTCTAAACTGCATCTTTTGGGAGACCACGCAGTTCTGCAGGCATCAGTTGTGTAATTAGGGCCAGTGGAGAGCAGTTGCAGACTGATCCACTGGCAGATCTTCAGTTTTCATTCTTTGGTTGTCCTGCCTACATTCCATGTGCAGCCACTCATTTTTTATTTAATCATATTCCTGGGGCAAGTATTCCCTAAGTCACAGCAGCACAACCTGTCTTCAGCAGAGGAGCATTCTGCTTGTTTGAACATTGAATTTAAGGAGAATTACCTTAATTTAATATCAGCCCAAGTAGAAAACAGATACTGGCTTTAACGTTACCTGATAGTTATCTTTTTCCTTCATGACATACTCCATCTGAAAGCAGTCTTTTTAATGAATCTGCAAAAAATTAATCTCTGCTGTGAAGAAATCATTAAAAATATATTCAGCCCCATAAATCAGCTTCCTACCTCATTTGACTAGCAGGAATGAATACTTCCAATGTTCTCTTGATATTTTTGCCTTTACTGTTACTTTGTTTCTACTTGTTTTTATTATTCTCAATTGGCCAGTGCTATTAAAATCCTTGAGATGACAGTGTTTGTCAGTGTTTGGCTTGTTGTATGGGGTTCTGAAATAGAGGGCAAGATAGAGAAGGATGACCATGAACAGGTTTCAGGTTAGAAGGTATGGACATCTTAGTTGAATACTAGCATGTGGGTATAGTAGAGAATTATCCTGCAACTGGTCAAATGTTACGTTCTGAATTATTTGACTGGTGTGCCTTCAGACATGGTGTATCAATAGTTAAGCAGGAGGTAAGATCAGAGTCTTGGCAATGAGTGCTGTTACTGTAACTGCTTACCCAGAAATGGGTAGATTACAGAAATGTGGGTACAGTTGAAGCTTTAGGACAGTTACTTGAAGATTGAGGGAATTGTATAACAATTTGGATAAACAATACAAGACAGTGTTATCTGACTGAAATAGTTGTGTCCTTGAACCAGGTGCTTCCAGGTTCTGCATGTTAATGGCTTCCACGAAGGGACTTACTCTGCAACAATCATTTGGCACTTTGGGCAAATATGCCTCAGGCTTTTTGTCCTGTAAGATTTTTCACACGTCAAAAGCCACTCAAAGTGAGTGGGAATTATGGGGGCTTAAAATCAAACTGTCATCTTTCATCATGCCCTTTCCTCCCTACTGATGAGTGCTGCTTTCACGTAACAGCCCTGGATGCAGCAGGGTTGCAATGCAGCCCCTGTGAGCACTGTGATCCCAGAGGCACAGCCCCTGGTGTTGCAGCTGAGTGTCCTCTTGGCTGCCTCTGGCCCTGTAGTACCTGCTCCCTGCTCTTGTGGGGTTAGGAAGAGGGTGCTGACAAGTAGTACTCCAAGGATCTCTTGTCCTTGACTGTTCAGGTTAGCACAGCACTGCTTCAGGGCTCATCTTAACCAGGAGGGTGAGTAGAGGTGTCAGAAAATCAGGATGCCTTTCTGAAACCTGCATGCACCTGCAATAGTAGTGCCCCTGTATGGGACCTGTCTTCATCAGTTTGAAACAGATGATGAGCTGTTACTGTTGTGTGAAGAATTGCTCCTTTTAGGAATATGAAATTGTTCCTGCCATTCCAGTGGCTTTTCACAAGCCATCCCAAAGAGGTGGGAAAACTACCTTGTTGTTACCCCTATTCCTACCCTGTTTCTCCTGCAGAATTAGTCAAAGCTTTGAATTGTGGTTTGTGGGTTAGTCATAAAGATACTAAAGAATGGCCAAGTTCATTACAGTGGGATCACTCTCACTTCCCTCTCTTAGGATCTGGTGCTCCCCCTTTCCTTTCTTAAGAGCAGTAAGAGGTAAAACTAGTACTGGCATTTCCCTTGCTCAATCTTTGAGTCAAATCACCTTAGATTCTTGGTGGCTGCATTCTTTTAGTGGGAGGACTGGGGGATGAATCCAGTGGGGCATTCCTTCAGGATACAGCAATACATACCTTGCATACATGCCAGAGAACCTTCCCACAGGCCAAAAGGAAGAGCTTCAGAAGCTTGTGCAGCACCTTGAATCATCAGCCATTGTCTTCAGAGTACAGTTATCAGGGAAATAAGAACTGGAGATGACCTGAGTTCCTGTCATGAAAGCTTGAGTAGCAGATGTGAGAGATGGGGTTTAATGCTATTGGATCTTTGTGTATGGATGTTCCAGCATGTCATTCTGGGTGAGAATTGTGTAACATGACCAACAGACTCCTGAGCTCTGCAATTCTTTTTATGGGGTTCTTAAAATGCAATTCCATGGTAACACTGCTTTGCAGCGCAAAAATACAACAAGAACATAACAGCTGAAGAAAATCAGGATTTAATACAAGTCTAGAAGTGGTATGATACAGAATGCATAAATTGGGTCTTATGCAAGATGTACTGTTTTTGTTCTGAGTATGTGTGTTCATGTTTTTGTGCAGCTGAAACGAGTCTGGTTCCAGGAATACAATAGCAGCCAAGATTATTCCAAGTGAAGAGAACACATATTTTGGCCAAGACTAGTTATTATAGTAGCAGTTAGTGCTGAGATTTTGTACCGGACAAAAAGTTTATACGTCTCATTTCAGTTTTTTTTAGTGCTATAATATTGTTCAACATCTAAACTTGAAATTTAATTGTTAAACAATGCAGGAAGCATAATGGAGATCTGATTTAGCAATGCTGGAATCAAGCTACAATTTCTGCTCCAAGTTGAACACCTGCAATAAGTTACCACATGTGGTAATAAAGAAGCTTAAATGCTTCACACTTTTTTAATGGAGGGGACACTAATATAAATTATTCATCAAGCAGGAAAAAATTCAAAACTGTTTTTAAATTGACAGAGCCAGTGTTCAGTTCACCTAAGGACTTGCAGTTACTGGCAGATGCAACAATTCTCTATGAATAACATTTAATTATGTTTCAGACAGTGTAGTAGGTTGATGTGATGATGCCAAAAAGACTATTCATTCTTTTAAACTGTCTGTGTCAACTCTAAATCTTATTCCAAAAACTCGGTTTAATGTTTTCCTGGTTGCAAGGATGATTAAGTTTCTTAAAATATTTTATAGCTGCTTTGTGAATCAAACTGACAGAATGGCATGATTGACATACAAAATGAAAATGTCACCAAACATGAAACTTCAGCTAAACAGTCATGAAACCTGTGCTGAATTATAAAAAGGATATTTGTGAGAGTTTGGTGCTTTAACACATAGTTATGGAAAAAACTGAATGGGCAATAGGGGAAGTCAGATGCCTGTACAAGCAGGAATTTGTAACCAGGAAAAGAACTTCAGGGCTTGTCCCCAGATGTTGAAAAAAAACAGGCAAAGACCCTCTCCATTCTATGAAGTCAAAGTATGACTTTCTCTAGAATGCACAGCAAAACATGCAGCTAGAAAAGCTTGTATAGCTTCTGACACTGGGTACCAGACAGCTGGCAGACAGTTGTGTAAGGGCATGAAATCATCTTCTGGAACACCCAGCAGCAACTCACAAGATAATTTTAACATGAAGCAATACTGGACTGTGTTTCAAGAAACATTATTTTTCTAACTGTAAGGAAGTTCCTGTGCAATGTTCTCTTGTTTGATAATGGCTGTGTGGCTCAGAGCTCCTTTTTTCTCTATTTCTGGTGTTGGTATGCTGAAAGAGCAGTGACTTGGCAGAAGCTAAATTCATATTCTGTTAAATTTGCTCTGTAGGCAATTCAAAACCATTCTTTGCAGCAGGACCTCTAATAAAGGCTGGCAGCTGTTAAATGTGTGGATATCCTGGAGTTGATGTTGCAACCCTCTGCGTCTGCTGCAGTGGAGGGAGTGCTGAATTTCCTTGCAATGGAAATTTCCTTTCTCTGCTCTAGTACTCACCTGTACTTTAGCTGAAGCAGGACATTTTTGGCTCAAAATACACCTGGGCTTTCCATGTATAGCAATCAGACCTTTTGATTTTTAAAATTTATTAATAATATTGTTTATTTTAAAAAAACAGCCTTGCCTGTCTCTCTGCCTTTACAAAGTACAGCTACTCTTGTTTATCCTTACTTCCCCTTTGTTCCTCATGGCTCACATTTCCCCTTACACTGGTGAATTGGTACATTCCTTCTTGGTTAAAACTTTGTCTTCATAATGTGTTAATATTGCTGTACTTCATTTTGTGAAGTATCAGCTGTGCATCACTGGCCTCAGTTGTACAATATTATTTCATAGAAGTTTCTTGTATATATTATCTTGGTAGATGTCTTCCTCTATCATCTTGCTGAGTTGGTGGGTGTCTCTTTCTCCAGACTGCAGGAGTTTAGAAAAGTCCTGGAGCCAGTCATAGAATTACCTGCATGATGGGAGTTCTGGGCCAGATAGCAAGTCCTGGGATGTTTCCCAAATAACTTGACAAAGATACAGGTCAGGTTAGTTCAGAAATGGTATTTAATGTCCAGAGCTGAGCATTAGGAAGAGAATGATTGGTATTACTGCTGTAAAGAGAGGCAAGTAGAGCTGTTAATGTATGCCACGTTTTTATTTCTGCTTGAGCTTAGTGTGATACACAGTGGATTTCATGTTTTACCCACAATGTGGTTCACTTCTCTGCACTCACATTTAGCAGCCAGAGCAAGCCTCAAGGGGCAAGTAACCAGACCCACCAAACACAACCACTGGGGTTTTATCTTTCCCTTCATGACAAGACAATAGCCATGCAACAGGAGCACTGTACAGAACTGCAGTTCTGCATACTCAATACCAAAGAAGCATCTGTGCAGCTCAGTGGGGTTTGTTACAGTCATGTACATAAATTAGGGGTAGCTTCATTTATGCTCATACACGAACTCTGATTTTTCAAATAATTATTAATTAATCTTTAATTATTTAAATTAATGGTATCTACACAGAGTTAATTGTCTTGCCAGAAAGGACATTTTGTTTTCTTTTGCTTGATACCTTGTATGCACCAAGGCTCACACTGGGAGACAGGCAAGCTCTGGAAAAGCTTTAGCTGTCAGAATGGTACAGCTCTTTTTCTGTGGTGCAGCAAAGAGATACAATCTTTTGAAGGCGTATCACTGAACTTTCTGTAGCAGAGTTCAAGAAAGCTCTAATCTGGTGCATTATCACACACAGTCTTTCTTTAGAACTCCTATAGTACCCAGAGCCCCTGCAAGCTTATGTTACATAATGTAAGATACACCAAAGTATCTGTGCCTTTCTAGTTACTATCAGCACCTTCACAGGTATTCACTGCAGCAATGCTGACTGCTGTAGCAGACCTATAAATCTGCCCAGTCTTTGCTCCCAGCTTATGTTTGTTTCTTCCACCTCAGTTCCACCACTCTTTCAAAATCGATTCTGTCTTTTTGCTGAACACTCAAGTACTCTGTTGCTGTAGCCTTGCCAGAAGAAATGAGGTAAATTAATGTATTTTTTGTGAGAAAAAAATGGTTCTGGAAAGATAGTAAGTTTATTCATATAGCCACCGTCTGTTCTTCTGCATTTCTAGAACTGAGTATAATTATGCACTGAAAAAAGGATTCTTAAAACTGGCTGCTTTAAATAGGTTCATTCTCATTTTCAGATGGCTTTTGTCTTTCTTTTTTCTACCAAGTTCTTCAAGAAGAATTCACCTGATTAAAAGGAAAATAAAATAGACACCGAAATTATTTGTAGGTATTTCAATAAAATAAGGCAGAAGAATACATTCTTAACATGAGTGTTCTACTCTACAATACAATTGTTTTCACCAGTTATTTTATAGGATTTCAATTATATATAACGGTATTTCCAATACATACAGCAGGAATCTAAAAAACCCTCAAAACTATAATCCAACACAGCATCCCTCCACTCCCAAAATCCTGATTTTCCTCCTGTCCAGTTTTATGAAATAGCTCTGTTGCTTTGTGCATTACAACAGGCAAAAGTGAATTGATTTAATTAAAATTTAATTCCCGTTTCATAAAGTATCAGCAAGTTGTAGTGAAACCAGCTATAAATCTTGTTTGAGCTGTCATTAAAACAGACTGAGCAGCACAGTACCCCAGATGAGTCTTCTCTCTCCTTCCTTAGGAAAAAGTGTGATGCTGTACCTACACCACAGTTCCATTAGTATCAGCTGCTACTTCATACCCAGTGCTTTATCAGAAAAAGCACTGCTGTGTCTCTAACTATTTTTAAAGCATTGTAAATAAATTCTGCCTATAGCAACAAAATTGCAACACAACCAGGGACCTCCTTGAACCCAGAAGCATCCAAGAGACAGAACATGAAGGAAAACTTGAAAATTTGGTACCCTCTATCCTGTCTCACACATTAAGTATAGTACAGAATAGGTTTGGAAAAAAAAATAGGTTAAGCAGCACTGCAATTGTACAAATACTAATTACTGTCCTACTGATGCATTTGGATGACCTACAGGAAACAGTTTAAGTACTTTTTAAAATACAGATGATAACTCTATGAGGTGTCCTTGAGCTAAGGTGAGCTTTGATGCACATTACTTCACTGTTTTAGTTTTGTATAATAAAATGTTACATGCTAAATAACCCAATGCCTTTCAGTAACTTACCTGCTTTGTAGGAAGAACGCACTAAAGGCCCGCTAGCAGTGTAATGGAATCCAAGATCATTTCCTACTTTTTCCCAGTACTTAAACTTCTCAGGAGTTATGTACTCTTCCACCTGGGGGAAAGAATTAATTTTGCCCAGGTGCTAATGCAAAAGAAATTGCTATAGCTAGCATACAGTGAAATGAAATACAGCTATATTACAAGTTCAAAATTTTTCACTCCAAAGCTTTCATCAGTGAAGTCACAAACAGCATTTTTGCTTTGCTTTCTACCAAACAAATGTATTTTATTTGTTTTACATATTTAGCTGAAAAGTTCAGAATTTAATCTCTAGTTGTTGCTTTATAATTTTCTTCATTCTGTTTTTGAATGGTCCCTTCGAGCAAACCTTTTTTTTCTGGCCAAGTTAGTGAAAAACCACAATAGTACTACAAATCTCTTTACTAACAGTTAATTCAGTGAAACACAGGAACAGAACAGAGAGTGAATTTCTGGACAGATTGCAGAAGCAGAAAATGGTAAATATCCCAGCTGAAGGGGCACCATTAAGGGAGAGGCTGTAGGACAGCAAAAGGGGCACTGGCTTGAGCAATTATGTTAGAGACATACACTGAAGCTCTTGTTTTCCAGAACCACGCCTCAGCTCCAGCTGTCTCCCTGGCTAACAGCAGAAACTAGCACTGGGAAGTCTGCAGAAGATACAAGGGGTTAGGTGGCTGATGTCATTTTTAGTGAAGAGCCCCTAACAGATGATCACTGTCAGGCTAAACCAGGAAGGAAGTTTTTCTCAACATCTGCAGTTAGAGTAAGGACAACTGTGCAAGGACCTTAACTCTGCCTGTAAGTTAAAGGCACTTTTACCTTTAGGTGACGTTTTGTTGGTTGCATATACTGTCCTAGGGTCAAACAATCCACATCTGCTTCCCGCAATACTGTAAAAACAAAATTCCTCATTAGTGGCGGAAGGATCACAAGGAAAATCATGAATCTACCTGTCAAATTGAACCTGTAAGCTATAAGAAAACAAAATATTTCAGAAATTCAGTCTTTTTTAACCAAATTATTGTTTTTCAATGGAACTTGGAAAACAGTTCCTGCACCAGCAGACTGATAGGCGAAGATGCTTACAATTGTTTTCCAACACTAATTGTTTTCAATTTCATACCTGGGAATTCTGGCATCTACTTCAACATCAACTTACATTTCATTGTGGAATATACTTGTTCATCCGTCTCGCCTAGCCCCAGCATGATGGAGGTTTTGGAAATGACGCCGGGCTGCACCTCTTTAGCGTGTTTCAGCACTCGGACGGACTGCTCGAAGTTGGCTCGGGGGTCGCGGACCTTCCTTCGCGCATTTCCAGCACAAGGGGGAAAACACGTGGAAGGGCACAGAGAAGTTAGAGACGCCAGCACTGGCACGTTCTGCCAATTTCTGCGAAGCGGCGGAGCAGAGGGTTTTGGGCCGCCCAGTCGGACACCGGCACCGGGCCGGGCCCGGCTGGGGCACCGCGGCCGGGCTGGGGCGCCCCGTGAGGCGGCACCGACCGGACCCGCGCCGCGAGCGCCCCCTGCCGGCGGGCTCGGCGGCACACGCGCGGGGCAGGCCGGGAACGGGAACAGGAACAGGAACGGGCGCGGCTCCGTTACACAGCCGGCCCCATAGCCCGGCCTCACTCCGCGCCCGGCCCCACAGCCCGGCCCCGCTACACAGCCCGGCCCCGCTACACAGCCGGCCCCACTGCCCGGCCCCGATACACAGCCGGCTCCATAGCCCGGCCCCACAACCCGGCCTCACTCCGCGCCCGGCCCCGATACACAGCCGGCCCCGCTCCGCGCCCGGTACACCCAGAGCCATTGCTCACCTCTGCAGCGCCGGCACCGTCTCCACGTTGTGGGCATACACATCCAGCCCCGACGAGGCGACTTTCTCCACTGCTTTAAGGTCACCTCGGAAATCGGGAGTAAGGCATTCTACCAGGATTTTTGGATTCCTGAAAACAAGAGACAAAAGGAACACACGCGTTGTGGCATTTTGTGTCCCTGGTGCTAAAAAAAACCCATACCCTCATAACTGAACACATGACACTCTAATAAGCAAAGTTAACTCAGGATAATTCCAAACCAACAGGTTTCTGCAAACACATTATAACAAACTCGTATTAAGTTAACCGGCAACAAAGACACATTAAAAAAATACAGTGCATGCAAATGTTTGAGAGACTGTTGGAATTGCTTTTACATTTATTATTTGGCTTCTGCTGTATTTCAGTTCACATCAGTAAAACCAGGAATTTGTTTTGTTTAAGATCATAGCTCCAAAATAGAGAAGAGCTATAATTCTGCTACTGGAATAAGAAGACTGAGTCTAGAATCTAGTCTTGGTGTTCAGGAGCCTGATTTCAGCTCAAAAAGGCTGGTGGGGAAAACTGCAGGAACCCTTCAAGCCCAAAGATACACTGGATGAAGACTTAAATAAAGTTATACAAATGAATTCTGCAGGCAGGCAAGTGTGCTGTTGAATGGCATCCAGGGCACCGATGTAGGGTAAAGGCAGCACAGCCAGGGAAAGGAGGAAGATACAATCACAGACTTGGAAATGGCCACTGAGGCAAAATGAAAAGCAATTTGATCACTGCTGAATGAGAAACCAGACTCCTTTGGTCACAGGGTGACAGAGTTACCTAACTGCTGTGTTTGAGCCCAAGCTTCAGGAATGAACATACCTCAGAAGAATGTATTAATTTCCTGGAAACCAGCTGTCTGCTCAAAGAAAGAATCCAGTGCTTAGCTTTAAATAAGCCTGGGATGAATTGGAAATGCATCCAAATTCAAAACAGTTTGGGGCCATTCTATGAGAAAGATGAAGAAAGAGAAAAAAAAAAGAAAAAAAAAGGGGGGCACAGACAGGCTAGAGGCAGACTTTTGTATTTGCATGGCCCCTGGAATAACCCGGCTGAAGGAGCTGTGACCTCCATGCAGCACCACATTCTGAAGTTTTAACAACAACAGTAACACATCAATGACACACCTTTCCTTCAGATGCCGGACTGTCTTTGCAAAGTGCTCCGCTCCACCATCAGGCATATCTAGAAGCATTGCAATTATTCAGTTAATCTTTCTGTTCAAGAAATGTATTTACTTAACAGCAAAGCCAAAAAACACATCCAATTCAAATCTTAAATGCAAAATAATAGAGCAGTCAAACCCCAGTCTTGTCTCACTGCTTATACCAAGGGCTTACAAAAGATATCCTGCCAAGCCTCTGCACAAAGTCTGTGATTGTCTAGGGCAGAGCTCAGATTTACCTGTCTCTAGGTTCCCTGTCTCCCTGAGCACCAAATGGCTTTACCTATTTATGGTTCTGGTCTGAAAAACAGCTGTACAAAAACTGAGAAGTATATATTAGTGCTCTTTTAAGCCCCTTTGAAGCCACTGGACTTTCCATCACACTGAACAGCTTTTACAATGGCTTTCCTCACCTATATGGTGTCACCACCACAAGGGAGCTACTGCAAGGAAGCTACTTCCTACTGCCTTAGGAAAACACAACTTTCAGTTTTGTTACATATAATATATTCTAGGTTTAGTGTTTAGAAGGAAGTTCTGTATTGGTATTGTATACATTTTGGGGATTTTTTTCAGTTGCATTTCATTTGATCATACCTCCTTTCCAGAGTGTTTGTAAGCCTTTCTTTTGTGTTTTGCAAGATTTCGTTTCCCTTCCCCAAAGGAAATTTCATTTCCTTTTGGGAAATTTCATTTCCTTTCGGGAAGGGAAACAAAATCTTGCCATTTCAATGGGGATCAATTGGGCAAGCTTTGGTGCATGTCCCTGTCCTTGATGCCATCCTGTACCTTTTGATGGCTTTCAGTTTGGTGAAGATTTTTTTTCAGTATCCTTTTTGCTATCCAAGTAATAGAACATGGTGTATATGCATGCATTCTGCCAAAAGTTAGTTAATAAAATATATTTAGTGTTGTGGTATTTACTGATGTTTATTAAAAGTGTAATTTTTGTTGTATTTCACCAAACATGGAGAAATACTGAGAATATGTAGGAACTGTGCAAAGTTTCAGCACTGTTGTCTCCTTTAACACAGCCCTCCTGGGCAGCAGTGCAGATGAATGCTCCTGGGGGCTGTGTGTAGCCACAGAACACCAGTGGGAGCTCAGGGTGGTGGCACAAGGAGAGCCCAGGCAGGCACTGGTAGAACCCAGGCAGGCACAGGAGAGCCCAGGTTGGGTGGCACAGGAGAGCCCAGGCAGGCACTGGCAGAGCCCAGGTTGGGTGGCACAGGAGAGCCCAGGCAGGCAAAGGAGAGCCCAGGGTGGCACAGGAGAGCCCAGGCAGGCACTGGCAGAGCCCAGGTTGGGTGGCACAGGAGAGCCCAGGCAGGCACTGGCAGAGCCCAGGTTGGGTGGCACAGGAGAGCCCAGGCAGGCACTGGCAGAGCCCAGGTACGCACCGTCTCTGTCCACAGAGGTCAGCACCACGTAGTCCAAGCCCCACTCGGCGATGGCCTTGGCGGTGTTGTAGGGCTCCTGCGGATCCAGCGGAGGGGGGTTCTTGGCAGTCTTTACTGAACAAAATCTGCAGCCTCTGGTGCACGTGTCACCCATCAGCTGGAATATGAAAGACATTCCTACCCTTACACAGTACATAGCACTATAGCTCAGCTGGGAAACAGCTGCATAAACTACAGCAGAAAGCAAAAACAAAATAGGACAGTATTTTACTCTAAAGCACTTTAGTGCTTTAGTTACTTTATTGTAATAAACCCACTCCACTACAGTAAAGATCCAACAATAGAGTACAAACAGCCCAGACATTAACAGAACACTTAGGAAATGGTTCATGACTTACCATAATAGTAGCTGTTGCTGTGGCATATTCCCCACCTCCCCAGCACTCTCCAATGTTGGGACAACGTGCTTCTTCACACACCTGGAGGTGAAAGGCTGTACTGTACCTGGATTGTTCCATATTATTTTTGAAAATAATTATTATATTATTGATGGATATTAATAGTAGCCTACAAACAAAACATAATTCCTTCTGGTAAATGAGGTTAAGAATTGCCTGCTGTTTTTAAGACTTCAATAGAACAGATAGGAAGAGAACAGCTTCCTGATATCCATTACCTTTATTTTCTCTACTTCAAAACTCCAAAAACTGCTCAGCCACATAACTGTCTTATTAATTAGCACAGACTATCGTTAACATTATTATTTTAAATTTAAGAACTGATAAAATGTTCACAAAGTATGTGATTCATTAAAGCACAAAGAACTTAGTCTGAAAATAAAAAAAGAAAATAAATCCCCTCCATGCATTCCCACTGCTTTTTACTATCTGGAAAGTACAATTAACAAAATCTCCACAATTTCTTTTCATGAAAATCAAGTATATAACTCTGAGATTCTGTGTGTCTCCAGTAAAAACAGTTGCACATAGCATCTTCTAATCTCTGGTGATATACGTAGTAAACACCAGTATTTAAAATCACAGTAGGAAAAACACTATATCTGTTGGATTTACCCTTATTCTCTATGGGTAAAATTCACTGCTAGCAAAAAGGATCAGCACTGAGCTTGGTTTCAGCTCTGAAGATCATGCAAGACATGATTTCTACCTGTCCTCCACACAGAAAAATGTAAAATCTGCCTTACTTCTACAGGAACACTTAGTTGGTGCCAGACTTACCGTATGAAGATTTAAACTTCTCAAGGTATTCTTTAATTTATTGTAGTTCTTTCCCATGGGAATCTTTGTTTTCAGCCATGGAGGAAGATGCAGCCTGAATAACACCAAGCAAACACAAATATTTATAAACTACTTACACTGTAAGTTTTATTCAGAGATTTGTTTTAATTTATTACAGATTCCAACAAAGAAAGAGCCCTTGAAAACTGATACAACTCAGTAACTAACATCATTCATGGCCAGATCAGACTTCTCTTTCCTGCTCATCATCATTCCAACACTCAAGCATGGGAATTGTTGCCATTGAAACGTTTACAACTGTTCACTGTTCCAGAGGGATTGAACAGTGCCACACTGGACACTGCAGCCATTAATGGCAGCAGACATTGCACAGCTATCACAAAGTAATAGCTGGAAATAACTGGAAATATGGGGGTTTAATAATTTTTTTAACATAAGTCTTCATTTTTTGTTTTGTCTATCAGTAGTACTTTTTCAACACTTTTTCACCTACTGATGTATATTTGTAACTTAATTATAGGCACTCAAGAACATACCATCATGTCTCCACATTTTTTTATGGATTTGAAGTTAATGACATTTGTCCTTTCTCAAATAATCCTTAAATTTGCAACACGGTAGGGTGAAATTTAATAAAGATATATAGCATACATTTTGTAGTTATTACTAAACATGCAAGATCATGCTGGGGAACAACTAAAGTTGTTTAAAATCACTATTACCTTTCTCCTTTCTCACGCTTTAAATTGCCTTTATAGTCAGCCCATGTGCTCTTGTCTGACAGATCTCCAGAGACAAAGTCCTGTAAGTCTGGTCCATTTTGCAGGAACTCTTTTTTTTCCCCTGGTAAAGAACCTGATGTTCCATACTGGTTACACACATGGCTTCCTGACACCTAAAGCAAGCAAAATTGTAATTTATTTAATAACAAACATGGTGGCATTACTAAACGACAATTTGCCTTTGTGCTGGTTAACACATACTTTGTGTAAGCATTTTCCCAATGGCTTTTAAGTTAAATGTATAATCCTCTTTTTATTTTAAGCTACATGTAACAGACTTATCTATCATGACACCACACTAAATTGTGCGGCGTAACACGCAATTCCCCTGTACTCAGCACTGGGGAGGCCACACCTCAAATCCTGTGCCCAGTTCTGGGCCTGACTGCAAGAACCACACGGAGGGGCTGGAGCGTGTCCAGAGAAGGGACACGGAGCTGGGGAAGGGTGTGGAGCCCCAAGCTTGTGGGGAGCAGCTGGGGAAGGGTGTGGAGCCCCAAGCTTGTGGGGGGCAGCTGAGGGAGCTGGGGGTGCTCAGCTGGAGAAAAAGAGGCTCAGGGGCAACTGACCGGTCTCTGCAATTGCCTGAAAGGAGGCAGGAGCCAGGTGGGGATGGGCTTCTTCTCCCAGGCAACCAGCGACAGGGTGAAACAGCCTTAAACTGCACCAGGGGAGGTTTAGTTTGGACATCGGAAGGAACTTCTCCCCAGAAAAGGTGACTGGGCATTGGAATGGGCGCCCAGGGAGGCGGTGGGGTCACTGTCCCTGGGGGTGTTTAAGGCAGGGCTGGATGTGGCGCTCGGTGCCGTGCTGTGGTTACGGGCTGGTGCTGGGTCACAGCCTGGACTCGATGGCCGCAGAGGTGTTTCCAACCCAGCCGGTTCTGTGGATAACGCTGTGCGGGTCACTGCGGTGCTGCGGGGCCGCGGGAAGCGCCTTTGCCAGGTTTCCCGGTGCTGTCCATGAGAGCGGGGCCGGGGCTCGGTGTCCTGGGGATGCGTGTGTCCGTGCGGAGCTGGGACGGTCCGTCCCGGGCTCTGCCCGCGGCCACCCCGCACTGCCCCGCACCGCCACAGACCCGCTCGGCACCGCCGTGTGCCCCACAGCGTCTCCTCCTGCTCTGCTCTGCCGTGCCGTATCGCTGCCCCCACCCGCCCGGCCCGTTGTGTTACCGGCGGCCCCCGGGGCACAGGCGAGACTCACCCGGGCCCGGCCCCGCGGCACCAGCAGCCCCCGGGCGGCGGCGGCGGCCCCGCACCGGCCCTGCGGCAGCAGCAGCGACATGGCGGCGCCCAGCCCGATCGACGCGCTCGGCCCGCTCGGCTACTCTTGCCTATCGGACGGCTTCCTCGGCGCGATGACGTCACGGACCCGGAGAGGCTACAAATACGTGATGACGTCATGCGCTGTCTCTTTTGGCTCTGTGCGCTGCAAGGTGAGGGCTGGCGGCGCCCCGGGATCGCCCGGGATCTCCGGGACAATCCGGGACCATCCGCGGCGTTCGGCTCCCCAGCGCCCCGTCCGCGCACGGGCAGCCCCCCAGGGCGGTCCCGAGCCCCGCCGGCGCCTCCTGTCCCGCACCCTGCGCGAGAGGGCCCCGGGGCGGCGCCTTCCCGGCAAGGCCCCGCTGAGGCCGCCGCGCTCCGGGCCCGGGTGGGAGGCGCCGCTGCGGGGAGCGGAGCCCGGCGGTGACAGCGCGGAGGGGGCGTCGGGTCGTGCAGGGCAGGAGCGGGCGGGGCCCCGCGGGCACAAGGGCGAGGGTCTCCAGCGTTTGTCGTTGTCTCCCGCAGGATGAAGACCATCCTCAGCAACCAGACTGTGGACATCCCCGAGCAAGGTCAGTCCGCGCCGCGGGCGGGAGGCGCCGGCCGGGCCGCCCCCGCAGCCCGTAACGCGTGTCCGCCTTTGGTCCGCAGTGGGAGTTTCGCTGAAGGGCCGGACGGTCATCGTGAAGGGGCCCCGAGGAACCTTGAGGAGGGATTTCAACCACATCAACGTGGAGCTGTCCCTCCTGGGGAAGAAGCACAAGAAGGTGGGTGCAGCACAGGTCCTTTCGCTGCCCGGAAACAGGCGGGAGCTTTATAGTTGGTTTAAAAACTTCTTGGTGGTGGAGGAGACTGACCAAAAAAGTTCAGCAGCGGGTGACTTGTTAGGTAGGTTTTGCTTATTCCTGTGTTTTCTGAGCGAGGTTGGTCTGGTGGAAGCGTGGCGCCTCCTCGGGCACTGTGGGAGTGAATACGTAGATTGCATTATTCTGTAGTGACAGTTACAGGAAAAGGGGTGGTTACTGTATGCTGTTCTACAAACTGGCTCTTTTAGAGGAGAAAAATAATTTTTTTGGATTTCCATAAACTGCAAGTTATATTAGGAGAGGAGAGATAAATAAGTGCATGATTTTTCATATTGTCTCAAAAAGTATAAGAAAATATCAAGAGTGACTGATTTCAGCTACTGTTTATCAAAGATCAAGTGTTTCATTAAAACAGTGGATCCTCACAGAGTGTTTAAGTTGGTTGTGCATAGGAGGCAGACTTTAGAACAATATGCTTAGCAATTGCTAATGCATCCTTTAGCTCAAGATTGTATATTTATCTACCCCAGCTCTTTTTGAAGACTTGTTAGTGGCAAGACCTGAAGAAAACAAACGTTTCTCCCATGTCTCAGGTTAGGATTTAAAAGAGGAGCCGGGTGGGCCTTTTGTAAGTAGTCTGTCAAGTAAACAAAACAGTTCTGTGTTTTTGTTTGGTGGGCTTTACGAAGTTTATCTGAAAGTTTTGTTCCACATTTGGGTTTTCACGAAATTGTTTTGTTGCTGGTTTTGAAGTGAGCTGAAAGCTTTGTCAATGTGATTTTTGATGCAGCTGCGTGTTGACAAGTGGTGGGGTAACAGAAAGGAGCTGGCCACAGTTCGCACGATTTGCAGCCATGTACAGAACATGATCAAGGGGGTCACTCTGGTAAGTTGTGTTGGGAACCAGATCACCGCTGCCCTTTTGTTACTTGCAGTGAGGGCCTTTTCCTTTATGGAGGGAGAGCATTGCTAAGCATCCAGGATGCAGCTTCTTTCTCCTCGTGCTTTTTGTCTTGCCTTCGCTGTCAGGCAGGTTCTGGGGGTGGAGGAGAGGATGAATGTCTCTGCCCTTTTCCAGGAGCTGTTGCTGCTCCTGGGCTGTAGTTTCCCTGGCAGCCCGGTGCACATTCTGCCTGTGGGCCTGTTTCAGCGTGCGCTTGTGTCCCTGCCCAGGGCTTCCGCTACAAGATGCGCTCGGTGTACGCTCACTTCCCCATCAACGTGGTGATCCAGGAGAACGGCTCGCTGGTGGAGATCCGCAACTTCCTGGGGGAGAAGTACATCCGCAGAGTGAGGATGAGGCCAGGTGAGCCTCTCTGCAGGTCCATCCTGCTGGTTCTAACTAGGCTTTCCAAGCTGCTTGCTTTGGGCTCTGCCTCTGAGAAGGGGAGAGGATGAATAATTGTTGGAGCAGCCTGTGCTTGTCTGAATTGATGTAATTTACTTATGCTACCATTGCCACTGTTCAGGTTTATTATTAATAATGCCTCTGTAGTTTTACTAGTGAGAGTTACCTAACAACCAGACTGGAGTTAGTTACTGTAGTACAAGGGATCCAGGATTTACTTAATCGCTGGGAGATCTTAACACTGTTGATACTTGGCAGCTGCTTAGTGTTAGATTTGCATTTCTGTTCTAAAGCACTGCACATGAACTAGTTTCATACCACATTGTAGTTTTGGTCTTTAAGGTATTCTAGTTTGAATTTGCTGATTATCTAGGAGCATTCACAATAAACTTAAAAATTATCATCTTATTAGCTGTTTTTACATCTTGCACACTTGGAGTTTCAGTAAAATATCTAACATAAAAGCAGGCACTTGATGGAGCTTGCTAAACTTCTGAAAGGGGGCAGCAAAACATGTCATAAACAGAGTTACACAAAGACTGTAGGAAAGACATCCCTTAGCCATTTGGTTTTTTCTAATTCCATTTCTGGCAAGGGTATGGGTAAGGACATTTAAAGTGACTGATGATGTTTTGGGGTGACTGTAGAGGAATGCTTTAGAACTTGTCCCAAAACACTGGTAGATAACAGTGCAGCAGAGTTACACGGTTTTTGATTTACTGTGGGTTATTAAGGGTGGGTTTGATTATTGTATTTGGTTTTTTTTTAAAGTCAGCATTTATTGCTAGTAATAGGCTGGCTTAAAATCTGATATCTGTTGATTAAATAGATATAACTGTAAAACTAATGTTACTCTCCTTAAAAATTCAAGTTTCCTGTTAGATTCTCGAATGCCATCATGTTTACTCCTTGTGAGTATTTGCACCATTGCTAGTGTAAACACAGTACATGACATGACAGGGGGCAGGTGGTTTTTAATGGCCTTGATTGTTCTGTGATTGCTGACTCCAGTGTTGTCTTAATGAGCACAAGCCTGTGGGAGATGGCACACCTTACTGACAGAGTTGTGCTGGCAAAGTGCTGGCTTGTACACAGTGTTGGTGATTGATGCTCTAATGTAATAAGGGGTAAGCAGGAGTGTAACTTTATTCCCTCCAGAGCATGACTTGCACTAATCTTTAATTGAAATTGTGAGGGAGGACAGCCCTGGAATGGATTTGAGGGACTCTCTTTAACAAAGTCATAGAAGCTAATTATTGTCTTGAGCACTAGTGTTTAGATATGTAAATTGGGACAGGACATTAATATTGTTTGTTTAATACACTTAACACCTTCAACAGTGTGAATTATGTGTTTGCCTTTCCATAGGTGTTACCTGTGCAGTATCTCAGGCCCAGAAAGATGAGCTGATCCTTGAAGGGAATGACATTGAGCTGGTCTCCAATTCAGGTTTGTGAAAGTAGATGTGTGGAAAATTGTATGGAAGCTTTTATCTGAAGATGGCAGCTTAGCAAACTCTTTACCTCAAACCCTGAGGTAAACAACAGCACAGATTTTTTTTTGCTCTAGTCACTGTAATTGCTTTTCATAGTTCCTTACTCTGTTTCTAAGCTTAAATTCTGCAGAACCTTTTTCAGGTCAGCATTTACGGCCTTTTTGGCACCAAACTTTTCAGTTGTTCATGTGTGCAGTAATGAAGTGCCACTGCCCTGAGTTGGGCTCAATGAAATGCATCCTATTTTCATTAGACCTTACAGGATTTAAAGTTGGTAATTCCTGTCTCTAGATGACAGTCCTGTTTGTTAGATTAAATACTGGAGCATAAACAAAGGCTGCATGTTGGGTTCGACCTTTAGGCTTTGTGCTCATGGTCTCACTTTGTCTGCAGCTGCTTTGATCCAGCAAGCAACCACAGTCAAGAACAAAGATATCAGGAAATTCTTGGATGGTATCTATGTTTCTGAGAAGGGAACAGTGCAGCAGGCAGATGAGTAAAACTCACAGGTTGGTATCATCTTAATACACATTGTACATCTTCTCTGTAGAGATGGGGACTTGACAAGGTTTATCTGCTTCAACGTGGCCATGGTCAAACAGGTTCCCAATAGGGATGAAATTTTGTTTGTAAAACATGTCATAAGATGCATCATAAAACTTGAGTTTTGGCAGGTCTTTCAACAGCAGTTTTCCATCTTTCATCAACTTGGCATTTTGCTGCTGTATGGAGAAAACCTGTCTCTCCAGTGCTGTACTCTGCATTGTGAATGCAAGCTGCAGTGCTAGCTGAGATTTAAAAACAGCAGTCCTGGCCTAATAGACTGATTTACAGAGAAGATCTCAAACTCATGTTCCTGCTGGTTGGCCACTGCCCTCACTACAGTGGTGGACAGGGCCCAGTTTATCTGTAAAGGCCTTCTGAGCAGTTAGTAGGTAAATGCTGGTAAACAGGTCAGTTTAACAAGGACAACTATTTACATTGTCCATGGGCATTTTACTGAAGTTGAGTATGAGCATTTGGGGATAATTTAGGAATTGTAACTGCTAAAGGAAGGCATTCAGCTGTGTGCGGTTCCTTACACAGTACAAAACACCTTTGCAGGATGAGACAGTCTGACTTGCAAATAATTTCTGTGCTGTGTGCCTAAGCTTGAGGCAGGATGTAGATGAAGTGAGTTTCATAAACCCGGTTTTTTATCAGTCATACTCCAGATACCAAACATTTGCAAGCCTCTGAAAAAATAACTTTTAGTATTGTTCCAAGTGCCTTGAGAGAGGGAGCAACTTACTACATTTGTTGAGCAGTTGAGCTGTTGTGCTTGAAGGCATCTTTAAGTAATCTTGTCTGTGTAAAATCAAATTCTTTAAACTATTAATGTCTGACTTGCATTAAATCATCAGATAAATAAACATCAAAGGGTTATAAACGTTAAGTTTCACATTTGCACTGCTAAAATCTTTCTAAAAGCTCTCTATGTTTTATTTACAGCTGTCTGGACCCCCAGCGGTATTTACCGTGAGACATTGTCCAACTATTCCAGCTGGTACAAGGTGATGATACCCTTGGAGGCTTACTAGAATAAACTATATTTCCTATCTTGAGTTTGTTGAGTTTTTTTTTAAGAACTAAATGGTGATTGCATGAACCTGATGGCTTTCAGAGAAGCAGATTGCACAGTGGGTCCTCCCTACCAATGTGTTTTCAAACCATGGGACTTCATTCAGACTGAATGAACGTGCTCAGAGACTGGTAGGGCAATGTGTAGGCTGTGCTACCGTGATCTTTCTGTGACAAAGTTATGAAGTGGCATTTTTGAATCACAGCATTAAGAAATAATAAAAGCATTTTTCTCACAGGGGAGACCAGTGTTCTTTCACATCTTTTCTCAAGCCTCAGACTTTTGGTGATAGAATCTGAAGTAGATGAAAAACAAAACTGAAATCAGTAGAACAAGATTTGTAAGACCATTTAAACTCACATAGATAGAAGCAGTAGTCTGAAAATACAATGCTTTATTTTTATTGCTCACTTAAGAAAACAAGGGACTTGACCTCAAAGCTCAATCAGAGTGTATTGTTGAGTTTCATCAGCAGTGATTTGTTATCTGGGGATACATCTTGGTTTCTTCACTGCTAATCTTGCTATGTAGCAACATCTAACTGGGTGGTTGTACTGTCTGTGCAGTAGTAAAATCCACATTGTCACTTGCTCCATTCAGTTTGGAAAAAGTATATAAAATACTGGGATAGTGCAGAAACATACTTGGCAACAAGTTGCTAAAGCATCCCACATGTTAAAAAATTCCAAAAACTGCCCAAAGATCCACTTGTATAATGACAAGTGCAATTTACTATTTATTTAGATGTTCTCTGCTAGTAAAAATTTTATGGCTGCCCCATTTTGGAGATAAAAAATAGTGATTGCATATGGTTTTGTCTCCAGTTACATTTGCTTAAAACTACTTCACCCAATCTGTAAGGGATATCTCTTGGTCAATAATGGAGTTAACTTGGTTTTGTTCTTTTAGGGGTATCTTCAGAAGCTGGCCTGGTGCATTTCATTCCTGGTGTACTTGGTTGAAGGTTTGTGGGGTTTAATTACACTTCTAAACCCTAACAGCTTCAGTTTCATGCTGAACAACACTCATAACATGAATACACATCACAAGACGTAGAAAGGTGCACATCAGTTCTCAAAAGTTGCTCTTTGCAAGTAAAGCTGTTTTAAAGGTTATTCCAAGGCACAGGAGGGTCATAATTTTTTTTTAACAGATGAAGTTGTCTTCTAGGTAGAGTAGGTGGATAAAAGTAGTTTCACTAGAAACAAGTGCCATGGCTCTTCTTCCTGTGGATGTGATAACTTTGTTTTTGAATGAAATGCTGGTGTGTGTGGCTGGAGTGACTCAGTGTTTTTCCACAGTTGTCTGAGTGGTATTGTCCACTGTAGAATGCAGTGATGGATCTCACTGAAAGTGGCTTGTGCCCCCTTCTAAAATGAGACACAGATGCATTTGATGCTTTTTGCCTTAAAACGTTTCCTTCTTTTTCTTTTGTGAAAAAAAATAATGGCTAAAAGCAAACTGAGGGTAGAGAAGAGGCAGCAGGCAAAGAATATTAACGGCTTCTTCTGAGAAACAAACAAGCAGAAGCTACACTGCTTTTCGTGGCTAGAGGGGCCACAGACTGAGTGGTCATCAGGGAAGCCATTGTTGCTTATCAGGCTGTTGTAAAATCTTACTGAAGGCTTTTCTTTTGAATCTGAAGTGAAGAATCCAAATCTGGGTTTAGATTTTTCTTCAGTCAGCTTAAACGCATAGTAGCCTTTAATCTTGACTTTGTCAATGTAGTAGGCTGAGAAGGAAAAGAAACCAAAACAAAGTGTTAATGAAAGGTTACATTTCAAGTAAAACCTGCATACTTTCTGGTAAGATTTGAGATTTCAAATTGTTAGAAATTTGAAAAGTGTACTTCATAAAATATTTCTGCTTCTAATACTCAGTTGTCTCAATTACATAGGAACAGTGCATTACTGTTTTAAAAAGTCCTTATAATTTTGGACCTACCCCATGAAAACTGGATTTGTACAGGGTTGGAGCTGGGAGTTTGTTCTGTTCTGGGAAAAGCTAGATGCTGCTCTTAACTGGAGCCAGCTGCAATGACTTGGGAGCAGCTGCCCATAAGTGCCTTGAGAGAAGCTTTCCAAGAATTCCTGCCCTGCTCCAAGCTCAGCTGCTCATCCCTCAGCATGCATGGCTCTGTGTTACACTGCTGCACCCAAGTGCTGGGTGAGAATACTTAAAAATAGCAGGCCTTGAAGTCATGTGCAATCAGCGAGCATAGTTGGGAATGTGACCCAGACTAAGAACATGTAAACATTTAATAACTTAATTCCTTTAGTACCGTATTGGTTTGTTTGCAGTATGAAATTAGCATGGAAAATAAATCAGCAAATGCTCATAATCATCACTACATTAGTCCTGTAGTAACTAAGAGGGCTAAGCACTGGAGAGAGAAGACTTTTTTCTTGGTGTCTAAAAGTAATCTTAAGGCATGCTTAGCCGTGGGTAAGATTTGTTTCATTTTTATTAACTCCTCAAGTGGAGAAACCAGGATCCCTAGACTGTGTTTGATGTCAGTTACCTCAGAAAAGCTTTTGAACCCCCCGTGTCCTGATCAGGTTCTCTCTAATGCTCACCAGTAGGGAACAGTGAGGGCAGGGATGTATTGCACATCTCATTTTGCCTGTATGGGTCAGGAACCAAGGCCTTGCTGGTAGCCTGTGTCCCACTGCTTTTCTTTAATGATTGGTTGGGGGAAGAGGGAGGGGAGGGGTGAGGTCCCTGCAGCATTTCTCATACAATAAGCTGCTGCTCAAGATCATTGCCTTGAATGGTTTTGTCCCCTACCTCCATAACTTTTACTAGTTTTTCTCTAAAGTGAACAAGTAGATTTCCATATGTGCCCAGGAGAAAACAAGGAGTGGAACAAGAACCAGAGTTGGACTTTCCCTTCAACAGCAGCTGGTGCTGCTGGTGCCCTGCTGTATTTCTTCTGTATGTCCCCCTAGGTTGTTGTGGATTTGCTTGCACTTTCCTGTCCAATGACTAGTTCAGCAAGCAAGGAGGCTCTGCCTTTCTTTGGAGAATAGAAACTTTATTTCTTGGGAGTTGTTGGGCTGAAGTGCCACTTCCTAATAATTTCTGAGTAACTACTCTGCTGTATGTGCATGCCCAGAGAGCTTCTCTCATGGTTTAAACTGGAGGCAGCTGTAGCTGCATTTTGTGCAAGGCGCTTGATGCCATTCCTTTGTGTCATAGCTGCCCCGAGTGTGACTGCAGAGTTGGGCCCCTCAGGGGGCTCAGTGCTGCTGGCTCCTGCATCTGAGCCAGGACTGCTCGCTCTGTCCAGGGCGAGACTTAGCTGTGCCTGGCTCTGAACCATGGAAATGGCCCTGGGGAACTTGAATCTGTCATGTACTCACCTTTTAAAACCTCTTGTATGTATTTGTCCAAGTAATAATTCCGAAGCTCATCATTGTCCAAGGACGAGTCATCTATTCCATTTGCTGTGATGTAAATGTCGATGTCACCATAAGTTTTTTTGATCCACCTGAGAACTTTGCGCATTCCCCAGGGCACCACTGCCAGACGAGAAGGGGAGCTCAGGCAGGTGATATCCTGCAGAAATTGAATGTCACAATCAAATTCATACTGGCTTCCATTCTGAGGTTCATCAATCACAAATCTGGTAGTGAAATGATTCAGTGCATAAAAGTCAGCTGCACCTTTGACAAGCTGCTTTTCCTCACTTGTGAAAGATGGCAACAAAGTATATGAAAGGCCTTTTCTGTTTTTAAAGGTGATGTATTCCCTCATAGTAGCTGGATAGTCCCCAGTCTTAAATATGGGATTGGCAAACCAGCCTATTTCAAACTGAAGAAACCTGTTGGCAGCTTTTGAGTGAGATTCAAAGAAGGGGTTGGCAGGCTCAGCCCAGTCGGAATGCAGGGACAGGGACACTTTGCCGTACTGAGAGGGCCGGTACCGCTCGTCGTACGTTCTCCAGGCCATGGCGTGTGCTAGTAACAAATTGTGTGCTGCCCGATAGGTGTCATTGCTGCTCCTCTTGTAGACATTGCTTAGCTGGTTTGGCTCGTTTATTGTAATCCACAGTTTAACCAAATCACCAAGCTCCCTAAAGCACAAAGCTGCGTACTCTTGAAAAGCGTGGGCCGTGGATTGGTTCAACCATCCTCCTGTCTGCAGCAAAGGACCCGGCAGGCCCAGGTAGGTGTGAGTTGGATAATACAAGGTGACCATGGACTGAATGTTCAGTTTCAGGGCTTCACTAATCACACATCTGTAATACCTAAGAACTTGCCTGTTGACCACTGACAAATCTCCGTTGGGTAAAATTAGTGACCAGTCAAGTGCAAATCTATAATGGGTGACTTTCATTTTTTCCAGGAGATCCAGTTGCTTTTTAATACTGACAAAATCTGTGCACTGTGCTGGTCGGGTTTTTAGCTTTACCCCTTCAACTTTGTGCAGAAGCCCATCTCCTGTGACATTCCAGAGGTACAAGCTGGAATCACAGAACTGTGGTGAGGAAGCTGCCGATTCTGCCTGTGAAAATAAAAGTACGTTACAATGGGTTTTAATTAAATGAACATAATATCTGCTTGTAATTTGCATTTCTGCCTGCGTTTAGCTATCAATTAGTGGTGGATGTCAGAAGTCCCTGCTTAAATGCTCCAGGGGAAAGAGGATAACCAACTCACCTATATGGGCTATGTGCTAGTGGTCATCTTATAATTTCTTTCCCTATGAAAAACATCAAAATTTCACTTTTTTCAATTACACATGGGCATTTGCCCTGCCACCAGCCTACATGACATGTTTTCAGAGAGATAGCTCTCCCTGATCGAGTTCACTCTGGTCATGCACACAGCAGTTCTCAGGCAGCTGCCTGGAGAGCAGCTGGTGAGAACAAGCACCAGAGGCAGGCAGGGATGATTTTGGCACTGCTGCTGTGATCAACCTTGTGAAATTGAGGCATACTTATCTGACACGAACAGCTTGTAGCATTTAGTTATCTCTTTTCTATTTCCTATTAGTTAAAAAAGTTCAGAATAAAACATTTTTTAATATTCCAATTTTTAAATGCTTTTTCTAGGTTTCAAAGTAAAGTTTAAAATATTTAGATTGCTTTTTTTTCAAAGGAAATGTATTTTTTTGTGCTGCATATTAACAAGATACATAGAAGCTTGACTTTTTCTTCTGCTACGGTTGTCAGTCATTAGGTTAAATTATGGGATTTTGGTGTTAGTTTTTGAGGCTCATATTTGTCATGGGACTGTCTGTGTGCAATGACAAGAAGGGTATCCCAACCTGCCCATACATACAGTTAGCTTATTTACTAAGTTTAAAGCAGAAATAGAAGATAAATAAAGTATAAATAGGTCCTGTGGGAGCCAGTTTGGACAAAAGGTTGTATGATCTGTTTTCTAATGTGAGCTCAGATGGTAAAACCTCAGGGCTGGCTATCTTCACCTGTGCTAGGTGTCTTTTTAAAGAACGGCTTCTTACCCACTTGTCTGAGTGGCACTCAGAGCCAGGCCTAACCCAGGAATGTGTTTTTGCTGTAGACAAGACCTGGAGCCTGCAGATCTTTCTGCTGCCACCAGCATAATCACCTTGTCCCTGCCCTTTGTCACTATCTCCATCAGACCTTCACAAGCATCCCTATGGCCACACTGCAAACTGGATTTTGAAACTCCTGGTTGAAAAATAACCCAGTAACAATTGGTTGGATCAACTTCTTGGTTTAAATTTCCTCATCTGATCTGCCACATGGAGACACAAGCAGAGGGAGGGCCACGCTTGGAAGGGTTCCTGCAGCAGGGCCTGCTGCTGCAGCAGTAGCCAGCACTCTGTGCCCAGCTCACCTGAAAACCTGGAAACACAGGAAATTGGACCAATGCAATTATGGTTAAACTTCTGTTGGCAGTGTGCACTAGAATTCTGGAATGCAAGGTGCTGTGTATGGTCATTTGTTCAGGGAGCTGCTGATCACTCTGTTGCCAGTGATCCGCTTAATATTTTATGTTTACCTTGAGAACAGACTCGGTGATACCCCAGGAGAAGTCACAGGAGAACTGAGCTTGCAAATTTGGGGTGGAATCCTTTGGGAAGAAGCCATTTTCTTGTATGATTTGTTTATAATAAAGTGCAGATGACTTGGGAATCCTTTCCTTTTTTTTGCTTTTGAAATCTACATAAAATAATCCACGCCTGATGTTGTAAGCATGCTGCCATTCAAAGCCATCAAGGAGGGACCAGGCTGTGTAACCAAACACATCTATGTTGTCGTATTTAATAGCTGCAAAAGAGAAGGTAACATCCATAGTAACTCTAACATATATAAGGGATATTTATGAGAAAGGGCTATTTATTTTGAAAATCTTGTGTGTCTTCTCAATGTTTGTATTGACACACTGTAAATCATTGCAAAACTGATGTATATATCTTAGTCTTTATTTACTAAAAAAAAAAAAGGTGTCACTAAGAAATTAAGGTGTCCTTAAGAAATTAAATTACTGTAGGATTTTTTAATTTTGCTCTGACCAAACAAGAAATATTATACCACATCCATGTTTGAAGTTGCATTTGACAATTTGCCAGTACAATAATACCAGTAAAATTGGAGAATCATGAGTCAAAATAAAGGGAGCAACAGTTGATCTGGTTTGTAACTTTGTCATGAAGCTAAAACTCTCCACCTTTATTTGAAAGATGTCTGCAAGCTCATGGGAATGTCTACTCAGCTTGTAAATTGAAAAATCTATTTTGTTGGCATGGGACTGTTAATGACTTTAGAAAAGTAGGGCAGAGCAACCCAGAGACTGATTTAGTCACAAAATGGATGCAGTGCATGCTGATTTCTTCAGGCAATCTTATTGTCCCTCTTGCAAAGGAGTTTACATATGATCTTTTATATGTAATATATAAGAAGGATGACAACACAACTGCTTTCTCAGATGTGGACCCTGACTCTTCAGGAAGGGCAGCAGGGCCTGCAGAGCAGCTGCTCAGCAGGCACCAGCTAACCACAAGGCTTTTCACCCCTGCAGGCTTGTGCCAGCTGGCAGCCTGCAAGGAAAAGTCCAAACTCCATGGTCAGTCATGTTCACTGCCTGTCACCACCTTAAAACTACGAAATAACACTGGATAACTCCTCATGTTAACCTTATAAGGGCTGGAATGACCTAGGGAAAGCAATGACCAAGTAGGGTTTGTCCAGCCTACCTGAGGATTTGACACAGACAGGTGGACAAGCCATATTTTAGCACACGTAGTCCACCACACCAGTAAGCCAAGGAACAAAGATTAAGTTTTCTAGTTTATTCTTTCCCAATATCATTTAGCTCCATTTTCTCAGGACATATAATTTTGCATCATTCTGTATTTCCACTGAACTTCCTTGCCCTAGTCACACCAGGCTGCAAAGAAAGCAGTTTTGCACAGTGCATGTCTTGATGTAGCAGAGTTCCAAGGTACTCAGCAGCACAGGCTGGATGTTTTTCTAGTTGCCTGATGAAATCAGAAAGCCCAAGAGCTTTCAATGTGAGTGTATGGGAAGCTGATAGACAAGAGCAGAATACTGGAAAGGAGATGAGGAAATGTAACAAAGCAATACAGTGGCAAGTATATTCAAAGAAGGCAACTTCTAAATCAGAGAAACCATGGGAGAAAGTACAAAAATGTCTGAAAATACCCATTGCAAAATGCAGAGGCAGAGAATGATGTAGAGGATAAAGAGATAAGCTAGAATGGCCTGGCAAGTAAAGATGAGTACTTGGTGTCTGCACTGAGGAAGGTTGAACAAATGGGAGCAGACATCTAATGGGAGCAAGTGACAACTGAGAACATTTTTGTTTGTAGAAACATATTGAATATATGGGGGTAAGTTTAATTGTCAGAGCAAAAGATGCTGTGGCACTTGAGATGGTGCATGCTGAGATTTTGTGGCTGTTTAAATGGGTATGGGCAAAATTACTATTTTATGTATGCTTTATGTAAAGAAAATTAAAAGTTAGGCAGGTGACAGGTAGAGATCTGGTGGATCAGAGTGAGAGTATGTTTGTAGCACTGTCTGCGGGGGGGACAGTGAAAGGAGAAGGCAGAAACAGGTCAGGATCCTGACTGAGTGTTAGAGTGAGGATGAGAAAAGCACCCTGAAAAATAAGGGGAAGGTCTGGGGCAGAAACAAAGGGCTAAAGGTAGGAAAAGTCAGGAGTTAACTAAGGTCCTTATGTCAGCAGAGGTGACATTCACAGAAGATCTCAAGGTTTTTCTGTACCTACTATAGGTGGAGTCTTAGAGTCCTGCAGGAGTAATAGTTTCAGTATGGAAGCCCTAACCCTAACCAAGCCTAACCCAATGCAGATGTTGGACTTTAGCTTTCTGGGACAGGGACTATGGGTTTTTCTGTTTGTACAACACCTAGCACGAGTAGATCCTGATCCATGACTTGTACTCATGCAGTATAAATAATTAATGATTAACTTTGTTGCCATTATCTCATTTAAAAAAAGGACTAAATTATTACAGAGCTAAATATCAAAAAATCAAAAGTGCTCTCTGAAAAATCCAACAAGTAATTTCTGTACAAACCTTGTAAAACCTTATTAATGAAGTTTTTCATCATATAGATGGCTGTGGTGTCATCTGTTTTCACGTGGCTGTCAGTGAACCACCCATTCTCTGCAATCAAGATTCGAGGACTGTTGTATTCCAGTTTAATCCAGTTCAGTACTTCCCTCAAATCGAGTGACAAATTTTGTCCCATTTTTGGTAGAGTGTTTGGAGGTTTAAAGTTACTAGGACCGAAGGAAAATGCAAAGAAGTCAGCTGTTCCCTTGATGTAGTTTTTTTCATCTTCAGTAAAGTGTGGCAGAAATAAGAATTCATTTTTCAGTTCTTCTGGATAATCCCCATCCCCATGGATGGGTTTAGCAAACCATCCAAGTACTCTCTCCATGGACTTCTGACATTTAGAAATGTCCAACTCATCTTCCAATTTGTTAGGCTCAATCCAGTGGGATCCTAGCACTATGGATATCATCCCCTTCTGGTAGGGTTCAAAGTGTTCTTTGTAGGTATGCCAAACTTTTGCATGAGCCTGATGAGAGAAAAATAGCATTAAATTGTAACTCTAACAAGTCTCTGTGGGTTGGCAGCCAGAGAGGCAGGTAGCTCCATCTGAGTCACTGCAGGCTTCTATGGAAGCATCAGTTAAGGCACATGAATTACCCTGCACAGTTTAATGGGCAATCACTGTCCCCCTGCAAGGCTCCTTGGAATGAGGGCAATGCTCAGTAATTCATGTCCTATGACACCTTAGGGCTGTGGCTTTTTTGCCTTTTAACACATGTCTAAATTTCAGGGGAGATCCTAGCAAGGATGAGAAGAGCTGTTGTTACACAGACACTTTGGAACAGCTCTAACAAGGGGATTTGAACTCTGGGATGTAGCCAGTCTTTCTCTGTCAAACGGTGATTCCTGATATGGTTAAAATTTCAAACCATCTTTACAATTATTCTATCAAAGATGCATCTCATATGATATTTCATTTGTCAGTGGTGACTCTGTGCTACTAACTGCTCTGTGCTCCGAGGGTTACCTGGACTTACTCTGATCAAACCACATCCACCCCATCCCTCTTCTTGGGATTTAGTTGTTTTATTTTGGCCTAGTCATATGAGCAAGTGTTCAAGCTTTGATATTTGCACAATCCCTAAATGTAAAAACTTGGGCAAAGGACCCAGCTGTGACGTTTGAACCCAAATGTGAATTTTGTTCAGGATTTTAGTTAATTTCTTCTTTGAAATGGCCACTGAACTGTATCACATCTTAATACTGATTTTATTATTTTCATAATGTTTTAGTAAGTGTGTTGTTATTACACGTCACAATAGCTTCAAATAAGGGTATACAGCAGACAAAGTTTACACAAAACCAGAAATACATGGGAGGCTGAGGAGCCACTAGCATTGTCAAAGCCCTGTAAGGAAACAGGACAGGCTGGTCAGAGAGGAGTGACCCTGGACTGCATCGTGAATCACATCAGGTGATGTGACACAGGGGAGGGGAGCTGGCTCTCCCAGCTGAAGAGTTGACAAGTAACTCAGAGTTTACCTCATGCCTGAAGTGTGGCATTAAACTCTTAAGCTGGAAAGAAAATAATAGTTTGCACCCAGAGAAAAACATTGTGAAACACTGAGTGCTGACTTAGATTGTCATCATTTCTAAGCCAAACAGCATTGCTTGCCTTTGACAATAATTTCTGTTAATTTATCTAGAAACACACAGCCTTGACAGTTAAAAAAAAAACTCCAGAAGGCCTGATGTCAGATAGGTATTTGTTTAAGCTGGGGGATACCAAAGAATCAGAGTTTGTGAAATTTTGTGTGTCAGTTGTTTATGGTTTCTAAGGTCATGCTCGTAACATTTGTTCAAAGTCTGTCTTTGAAAATACTGATAAAGTGACACTAACCTTTGAAATGCAGCTTCTGTAGCTGAAGAGGGAAGCCAGCAAAAATGGACACTTGAGGCAAATTGCAAGATAGAACTAAAGTATTATAAAATCGATTTCTTAGTAGCGTCATCAGAAAATTTAAGTGGCCAGCGCCATCTCCTCAGCTGTCCTCACTGTCCTCTCCTGAAAGTCCCTCCAGCTTGGGGGGCTGCTGGGGCCAGGCTCACTCTGTGCTCTGCCCCGAGGGTTTTCTCACCTGGTTTGCAGAGTTTTTCTGCAGACAAAGCCCACAGACACCACTGTTGAATTAGAGGCATATGGCTGCACTGGCTTAACAAGAAACCCGCCCTGCACTCAGCTGTCTGATGCACAGTGCCAAGTACCATGACAACAGCACCAGGTAAATCATAGCAATCACACTTTTCTAGGTGAAGTGGAGAAAAACTGCCAAAACCCCAGCTAATTAGAATATGATATTGACATGTAAAAGCCAAGAATCTCTCATTGTATTCATACACATCTTCAGGAGGTGATTAGAAGAAAATAAAATTACTATTAAAAAGAATGTGTATGGTAGAGGATACAGCCCCAGGTAAAACTCCAGAGGAGTAGACCTCAATTATAAATAAGTACATTTAATATGAGTCAAGATAAAATCCTCATATACAAATTTGTATGTATCACTGGTGACTGAATTCTGAGGATTAACTCTTACTGTAGAAAATTTCTCACAATCTACAGTAAGGGTTTTACAGACATAGTTGCCTACAAATCTGATTTGAGTTGTTAATTATCTGTAAAGAAGCTTAACATTCACAGACAGAAATGCAAACTATTGTTGATGGAATCAGCTGATTTATAGAAATTGTTTTTTAAGACCAGATATGAAACAAACATCAATTTAAAAGCTGTATCATACATCAAATTGGGTGTTTTCAGTAAATCTTGACTAATCTTTTTTCAGTTAGAGTTTAATCCCTAATCTTTCACTTTCCTTGTTAGAGCAAGGACAAATGTCAAGGCTAAATACACAGTTAAAGGAGGATCAATATTGGGTATTTATTCTAGATACGTATGACTCATTAATTTCAGCATATTTTCCTGGTATAAATGTAGAAAATATTCTTTAGTCTTGAAAGTCACAGAGAGTGCTATGTCAGTTAGTACTAACCCTGTAAAAGGCTAGAAAAGTCAACTTAATAAACTGAAGACAGCAGTATTTGTTCTTCTCTCTTTTTGAAACATTCTCATACTCCTTGAAATTCTGATCCTGTAATTTAACATATGCACATGCAAAGAGCTTTCAGTAGAGCAATACTTTCAAATCCTTAAGATACTTTAGTCAAGCAATTTTTCTTTGAACAGCAATGAGTATAACAAAACAATGCCAAGGGTATATGGAGTTATTTTAGTGTGCTGGAAGTCAAGAATATTTAGAAAATTTAGAATTGAAAAAATGATAATAAAATTATTTGGGCCTTTTGTTTACTTGTTTGGTGTTTAAACCACGAAGAACTAGAATATAGTCTGATGGTGATACAGTTCAGAAGAAGGGCAGGGCTGTGTGGCTTATTTGGAAAGTGTATTTCTGTTAAGGGTTTTTTTGGT
This sequence comes from Ammospiza caudacuta, assembly GCF_027887145.1. Lineage (NCBI taxonomy): Eukaryota > Metazoa > Chordata > Aves > Passeriformes > Passerellidae > Ammospiza > Ammospiza caudacuta. The sequence continues at coordinate 55,252,459 of NC_080596.1, forward strand.
CTGTGGTAAAGATGCCCCATAGTCAGTAGAGCTAAAGTAGACCTAAACCCTTTCTTTTGCAAATTGACTCTCAATCCTTGCGAAGGATTACCTACACCTCAAGGTGCAGGTGACTACACTTCTTTAGAGGGTGTTATGAAGGACTGAGGCTTTGCTATCATAATTTGTTGTATGTTAACTGTCCTGCATTTGGATTGTGTTTTCCCTAATGATTACCAAGAAATCTAAGAAAGCTAACCTGAAAATAACAAATCATCAAAAAACTATGAATCAGTGCTGAATTTTACATCATCACTGATGGCTACGACTATTTGAAAAATCTTCCAGCAAAGACATTTACAAGCACAGATGATTCTGGTGTCCACCCTAAAGCCATATCTCTCAAGAGAGATTTATCTAAGAGAATCTCTTAGCAATTTACAATTAATAAGCATCAAAGTTCAGATTCCCTATTAATTTGTGTAGAGGTAGTAGTGAGTCCTTTGAAGTGGTCAGTGGCAATGATTACCCTCTGAGTATGAACAGAATACATAGTAACATGCAAGTTAGGTTTTTTTAAATTAAATTTTTTTAAAACTCATATTTGAAATTCTTCTTCTGAATTATTTTCTCAATGTTGATCTCCTAAGCACCCTGCTTATCAGCCTCTGATCCTACATTCACTACCTCTCTTTACAGATCTTGAATAGCAAGGCCCATAAAAAGGCAGGGCTGTCTCTTAAGCAGATGTGTCTGGGGCATTGAGGTGATTCAGCATCAGCAATGCCTTGTGCCAGCCAACACACAGAGCTCTGGGGCTGGATGAAGACAGACCAACCTTACTTTTGTAGGAAAGCCCTAATATGATCGTCTCCCTAGTTACCTACATGAATTCATTCATGGAAGCAGATAATTTTTTAATCAGTTCTAAAATGTATCTCATTATGGAGATGATCCTTGAGGTCCTCTTCCAACCTGGTATTCTATTAACTTTTTGATATACCAGTCAATTACTTGGGTTTTAAGACACTATATTGCTTTTGAAAGCAATAAAATTGATGAGTTTAAAACTAAGAGGAATTTCTCCAGCCCTTTTCAAGGTACACAAAAATCTCCAGCAACTTTCAAACTGTTCTTACAATAAAATAATCCAAAGTCCAAAAAAGCTGAGGTTTGTGGTTTGTTATATTGTTTTTGTGATTCTATTAAACTTGGCTTCAGATTATGATTGATAAATCACAAAAAAGCACTCCTTTATATAAACTGTGATTAGTTCTGATAACACCACGACTGCAATGATACACAAGGAAATTAAACTAAAAGTAGGATTCGTGCAAGAGCTTCATTTAATTTCTCCAAAGATACTACAAAAAGGTTTGAGAATGATTTTCAGCAAATTGCTGTGCAACAGTGTGCTGGCCAGATTAGCTCCATTTCAGCATTACAGACCTGTTTTTCCTGCTCTGTATATTTAATGGATGGACCTGGTTTGTGCACAGGGTGGCATTGAGGACCAGGTCTGTCAACAGCCTGTCCAAAAATGAAGCCTTGACATGGACAAGAGTGTGGTTCTTCCTAAAGCTGATGACATAAATGGCAATCTTTTCAAGGCTTTGCCTCACACTGCCAAAACCTGACATTTGGCTGATCTTTTCTTTTTGGGATAATGGTTTTCATTTGCAGCGGGAAATTAGAAGGTAGCCATAATACAATGTCTGAGAAACACACCAGTATACACCAGTCATGAAATAAAAACCCATGTGAAATATCTTTAAAAGGAGAATCTTATAATTTTTCTTGATTCTCAAAGGAGAGATATTTCACAACACATGAATCCTGATTGTGCCTCAATACATTCTATTAATACTGTATTGTCAACAATGCAAAATGGACCGGACATTTAAACTTGCACAAAAATCTTTGAGAAACATTCTGGGTAGTTGGCTTTGAATATCCAGTACCAGATGTGATTTCTGTGGAATGGCTGGCTGGCATTACAGTTTATCAAGAGAAATAAATTATTATGTCTAGAGACAAGAAGAGTTGACTGATATCGACTGGTAACTCAAGAGTTTCCATTCCATCCCTAACCCTAACCAGAAAACTCCAGTTCCTCAAATATTTTACTACAAATTTGAGATTTTTCATTGATCTCAAATCTAGAATCTTCAGAAATTTTACAGTAGTATAGGAGAGAATTGCTAATACTTTAGATAATGCTCATGGGGTTGTAAGAAGGGTACACAGGAGAATAATTTCTGCCCATGGATAATAAAATGGTAGCTAAAGGATTGTGTGCTGCTGAAAGTCTCCTTAACTCTTCCATCCAAGTGGTTTATTTTATGCTCTAGAGCAAGAAGCAACTATCAAATCAAGTCTTGGAGACAAATAATATTGAACAAGAAAATTAGGTCAGTAATTTGTGTATCAGACCCAGCTGTGCTTGCCTTCCTGGAAAATCCAATTGATTCTTTGGCAGAGGAATAACATTCCCTGTGTGTGGGGTGCTGCTTACATGGATATTACAGAAAGTGCAGAGACTGCCTAGTTGGTACTCCACATTTGATTGTGACACTCAGAAATGAAGGCAAGAAATATTGAAAATTTATATATATTTTACATGCATTATATAAAATAGCACTTGAAAATAGAAAGAACGATTTGGTAGCAGTTTTCTTTGAGATGCTTCACAAGTCTTTATAGTTAAATCATTCTTCAGCCAAGTCTGAAATCAGTTAGCGACTCAGGATGCTTGACAACCTTTCTGTGTGTAAAACCTCTATTGACTGCAGTGTGACTTTTTGAAAAATGATGTTCTGAACATTCAAGGCCAGAGGTAAATACAAAAATTTGCAGTTGCAGAATATTTTAACTACTCTGGCAAATAATTTTTTTCCCTACATGTATACTTCTTTCTGTAGGATTAGCCCTTTCAGATTTATTTGTTAATTACATGTGTGATGTATGGCAAGTTGTAGAAAAATGTTCTTTGTGACAGTTAAGAATAGTCTCAGCAGGGGGATTATACTGGCTGCAGAGATGGGATAGAGACCAGCTCCATAAAGTACTGTGAGCACGGCAGATGCAAAAAACACTGTACATCATGGAAATAATTTGAAACTCTCAAGTACTGAACATTTGTTTTCTTCCAAACTCAAGATGTGCCAGCCTTGCTAGTTTAGAAGCAAAAATTTTGCAATATGATCTTACTAAGCTAGAACAAATCACACTGACATATACATACTCTATGGCCAGTAGAGTTGATTCAATATGCAAATACAAATGAACTTCCTTTTAAACTAATAGAATAATCATTTCAGGATGGCCAAATGTGTTAACTAAATGTAAAGGACAAAGAATGCTCTTTAAGAGTTAGGATTTGTATGTAAAAACTAATTTAAATAAAATAATAAACAAGCACTTTAAAACAAATAATTATTGAGTCAGCTGTTGTGACAGGAAATAAGATCAAAATGAGGGTTAATAGAAAGACTGCCTTAGCTAAAGGTTATTTGTTGGTTCTTTCACAGTAGGTGATTTTTTAAAGAAACACTGATCACAGGACCAATTCCTCTTATTATTTCCCAGAGCAGTGCAAGATCAATTTGTATAATCTTATTATACTGTACCTTGATCAAATTGTGTCCTACTGAGTAGACAGTTCTTATTTTCCCTCTCTCTCCTGGAGCATGAATACCTGTGCCATACCCATGCCAAGCAATTAAATAGGGATTGTGGATTGTAATCCAATATTTAACACGATCCCCAAAGATCTGGAAGCAAAACGTGGCATAGTCATTGAAGATATCTATTACAGATTCATTTTTCCATCCCCCGAATTTTTCTTGCAGCATCAAGGGCAGGTCCCAGTGGTACAGTGTAACCACGGGGGCAATGTTCCTGTAGAGTAAGGAATCAATAAGGGTGTTATAATACTGAAGTCCTTTTTCATTGGGAGCTGCCACCACTCCAGTGGGGAAGAGCCTTGACCATGAAATTGAAAACTGGTAAAAAGTAACTCCCAAAAACTGCAGAGCAGACAGATCTTTGTCCAACAGGGTATAGCTGTCACTGGAGGTGCCGGCGCTGTCAGCGTCCCTGAGCTCCGAGCGGCTGAAGCGGTCCCAGATGGAGGAGCCCTTCCCGTCCTTCCTCCAGCTGCCTTCCACCTGGAAAGCTCCTGTCCCTACCCCCCAGAGAAAATCTTTGGGGAAAGTGTCATATAAAAACATCTGTGTTTTGCTCACAGGGCTGAAGTGGGAGTCCTTTCTCCACACAGATCTTCCCTCTCCAGTAAGCCCAGTAACAATCCTTACGAAAGCGAACATCCAAAAAGCAACAATCTTCTCCAGTCGCTGGCCACACATTGTGCCAGTTTATAGTGCCAGTGTTAAAAATCAGATTTCTTGTACTGATGCTGAAAAAATTCCATTCTTTTGCTGGAGTCCACGCCGTGCAGACCGTTTTCATTTGTCACAAGCTGCTGGAGTGTCTTATCAAAGCCTCACTAAAAGCTGGTGATTGTAAAAGCCCTGTCAATGATTAGCCTGAACTGTGAAACATAGAACAGATCTGAGAAGGGTGTAATTTATAGGGAGGTGGCCTCTGTATGACCACTGAGACACCTACCTGGCTTCTTACTGCAGCCTGCCTCAACAACAGAAATGCCAGAAACTAATTTATCATCATTTAAAGGTCAGTCATTCTGGTGGGATAATACAGGTGACAGAGGGTCTAAAAAGCTGTCACATCCTTTATTTCTTGTGGAGTTGTATTTCAAGGAAATACTAATACAATTCACACTACATAATCACCAATTTAAAGGAGATTTATCCAATCTGTGTAACTGGATGGCTGGAAGGGCAGTGCATGGTTCCTCAGTCCCAAAAAACCTACTTCTGCTGAAAAACTCTTCCTGGACTTGTGGGAAATTTTGTTGTGAACAAGAGATATGCATGCATCCAGCTAACTATATAAAAACACAAAGCAAGTCAATATTTCTTTCAAACACCAAATGCAACCATTTTTCTATACTATATAAAAGTCTCCTGTATAGCACTATACAGAGCAGAGGTACAAAATCAACAGGGGACTGCTCCAGTTCTTACACAATTTTCCTGGATTTCTTCAAATAAACACAATTAGCAAAGATAATTAGCCCTGAAAAATCCTATTTCAGTATTGATTATTTTAACAATTCATATACACAGCTGGAGCATCAGTAGAGCAAATATTTATACAGCAATTTTGCAGTATAATTTAATCTTTTAACATGTTTAGCAACAGTATGTATGTTGAGATACAGTCAATTTACTCAACACAGTAGGACTGATGCCTGCCATTTTTGGTTTTTTTTTGAGGTACAGTAGTATAAAGTGTAACAGTAATAGTAATAGTAATAGTCATATAGCGATAGACATATAGTAATAGACACCGTATGACCACAGCTGCAGAAGAGCCCTGAGGAACAACACAGAAGTATGAAGTAGCTTTGCATGTAAGAAAGATACACACTGAAATCTGAGCATAGGGACAATTAATCAGTGGAGCACAGCACTCTGCCCAGATGAATCAGCCCTGCTGCCATGTGGGCCATGAGAGTCCAGATTCACTGCTGGGCTACTGCTGCTTTAGTGCTCCTGCTCCCTGTGAGAGCATGCTCTCAGCACTGCAGAATGCCACTGACATACACCTTTAATTTATCAGTAAAGCTGATTAATTAATACAAATGGAAGCCAATTCATTTATTTTTAGGATAAAAAACAAAACATCCATGCTTGTAAGCATTTCTCTGCAGAGCCTTTACAAGAAACAATTTCACCTCAGATGAAGAAAAAGCCTGACATGTTCTGCACTCCAGGTCCCTGGTGGTGGGGTACCCAGGCATCTAACATGAATCTCTCCTCTTACCAGCAGTAACTGATCTACATTTCTCAGCCAAGATCCTACCACACACAGGCAGCTTGGGAACAAGAGGATCAGACAGGGACTGTACAAAATTGGCTTACAGTACATACTGAAATGTTCCTTTTTTGTTCTACAGCATTTAAAATGCTGTTTCATAGTTACTGCATCAACATCATCTTTCTATTTTGACCTTTAAAAGCATTGATTTTATGCATCCTGCTTCATGAAAGAAAACCCAGATACAAGTTGTTATCAATGGCACTACACTTCTAAAGCAGCTAGTCACCTTCATTACCAGATGCTTGAGCTCCAGGTACCCACAACAGCTCTGTAACCCCATGGGCAATCTGTGGGCAAGGGAAAGGCAACAGGCTTCTCCCCACTAACCACAGCAGTGTTAGCACCACTGGCACAAGGATGCTGACAGTGTGGTGCACCTGCCTGAGATGTGCAAGGTGCAGCAGAGACTGGTGCTCTCAGGTGCTTGGTCTGTATAAGGCTATGAACTGTACTTCTTCCTTATTATTGACATGACTGGGAGCATGCTCTAATCATGGTTTGAAATTGTTTCAATGTTTCAAGCCTCCATGAATCCAGTTTCTTACTGCCTGGTCATATTTAACTGTTTGGGCTGTAATTAACTTCATGAAGTTAAAGGGGAAGCAGTTTAAGTGATAAGAATCATCTAGTGACTTGAATTTGGATGAAGGATTTCATTATCTGAGCAAAGACTTGGGGAAAGGAAATACTGTGACTGTTGTTAATTTGGAAAGCAATCAGCACAGAAGAGTGGGATGTGATCAGGGGGTGTTGGGAAGCGAGGGTGTGAGAGAAGGGGAAGAGAATTAATGATTCCACGGGCCCAAGTGGCACAGTCAGGCCAGGCTCCAACTCTGATGCTGTATGATGCTGCACAGTGGGATTTCCTGCCTCTGTCCACACACTGAACCTATCTGGGTTCAGAATGAATCAAGACTGGGAGAAGCTGAAATCTCCAGGGCACTTGCTGATACAGACTCAGTAGGTAGGAAGCCTAATGATTATTCAGCTCAATTCTTACTTACCAGTTTTCCTTTTATTCTTTGCCTTTGCCAAGGCATCTGATTCAAATGAAGAAAACAATTTTCCACTTGACTCTTGAAAATGTACTCTCCTTGTTTTGGGGGTAGGCTTGAAAATCTGGTGTTTGATCTACAGAAATGCTGAACACATTAGTTGAAAGGATAGAGTTTTGAATGTAAGACTGAGTATCTGAGTTGACACATTCATTCTGCCTAGATATGTAAATGAAGAAAAAGACCTAAAGACAAAGTTCACCCAGAAGAAGAGTAATGTTTACATTTACATCAGCTGCTCAGATCTACTACTGTTGGGTGCTCAAAGAAGCACAGTTTATGTAATCCCCTGCAAATCCCTTATCTTTACCTTATATAGCAAAAACTGTTTGACATGGGATCAAGTCTTTCTAAAGACACATCATTGAGATGGATACTATAGAAAGCCTAATGCCAATAGAAACTACACCACAGCTTTATGAAGAATTTTTGGAATTTTTCATCTCTAACAAAATGCTAATTTCTGTTTCTACAATGCCTGAACAATTTTATTTTCTTTACTAGAGAGTCTAGTAAGAAAAATATTCCTTACTCCCTTTAAAAGTTTGTTTCAATTCCAAGAGTATCAACATAGCAATATACAAGAATGTGGAAATAAACAAGATATTAACAAAAAGAAAACAGACTTTTTTATTTCTCAATAGAAGAAAATGTAATTTTCTTATTAAGAATCTCCTCTCTCAATAAGCAAGACAAAGCCTTCACTAATAATAACAGTAGGGCTGGGCTTATTATATGGGGGAAAAACCTCAAGTTCAAGATTTAATATCTCACTTTTTAAAATTTCTTTTGGAAAAAACACCCCAACATAAAAAGCCAAATTTGTCTGTGAGTTTCAGCAAGGTAGAAAACAACACTAATTTTGCAAAAATTACTTGTTGTCGTTGTAAATAGAGTGGTGATATCAAGTGTACTTTAGCTACTTTTAAAAAGCTGTAATTTTAGTTGGGTAATAGGCCTTTAAAACACTACCCAGGATCAATTATAGACTCAAGGGATTTTGCCTTGATTTTAACTTGCAAAGCACATCATAATACATAATAATGAATATTCAGTTTTCTTTCCTGTGGTGGAGCAAGTTTTTTCCCACTTCCACCAGTTCCCATAGGCATGTCCATAGGAACAGAGGTATCCTGTGTCTCCCCACCACAGCCAGGAGTGAATGGCAGGCATCCCAGGTGTCCAGGCTGATGTCTCCATACAGGATTAAACTCTTGCCTTCCAAGAAACATGAAGATGTCACAAACCCACAAACAGATACTGCTCTGCTGGATGTTACTCCAGGTAGCTTTATCAACCACAAGCGGAGATAACCACCTGCAATAACTCTTTGAGCATTATTTGAACAGTTTGGCTCTCACAAACATCAGCCATTTAAACTGATCTTTAGTTCTGGTATCAGGAATAGGCACAGCTTTCAACGTTACATAATGAGAATTAAATATGTAAATACAAACTTATCACTGGAGATGTTTTTCTAAAGCAATATTGGTTTTGTTTGCATAGCCATTATGTTGAGTGCATATGGAATAACCTGCAAAACAGGCCAAAAAGCACAGCCTGTGTTGTGGGTCTGTGTTTACTCACTCACTGTGCTCCTTATGCAGCAACCCAAATTCAAAAGCTATGCTAATGCTGAAAATACCTGATCCCACCTAACCATGTGTAATCATAAAGGAACAACAGCAGTTCCTGTATAAACAGGATCTTACAGTTACTAAAGTCCAATTTCAAGAATGAAACAGGAATGGTAATAGATATCATTAACAGATGTGTGGAATGAGACCATGTCACCAACCAGGCAGTGAACACAGAGGGAACACAAGTGACAGAATGAGACAGCTACCAATTGAGCTTGTACTCTGGTTGGGTTTTTTTCTTCCTTGATGAAGGGTCTCCCAAATCACTGGCAGTATTTGTTATGTCACAAATTCAGTTTGTCTTCTCCATTCTTCTCCAAGCCCAGCAATTATTAGCAATTCAGTAGGTTGACAGAGTCTAAACATCAGAAAATATTTGAGAGTCCAGTCGTTTTTATTTGGCTTGAACAAATCTATCCCTTTCCAGCGCATAGCAAGTGTGTTCAGTGAAAGAAAATATAGAAGAGTTCATTAGAAATTAATTAGAAAATTAAGCAGTCAGTAGAAGAAACACAACGTTAATCAATTCCTTGGTTTCTCTTGGACTCCGAAATTCTGAGCTCTCCCCAGCCTCAGCGCATGGGAGCACACACCCTTAGAGGAAGCAGGCGTTCTACCAGCCCGGCAGCAGGGGACTGTTACACGTTCATGACCAGGACATGCCCCTCAGAGCTGCGCCGGCCCGGCCTGCCCGCCTGTTCTGGGCGTTGTGTGCCTCAGTGCCTCACAGAGAGGCGGGAGCCATGGAGGCCTGGCACTGCTCTCCTGCCTGCTTTCACCGCGCGGGCTCGCCCGCTCAGCCGGACGTGCCGGAGCACACGCGGCTCCATTTTGAGGAGCTGCTGCCCCAGCGCTCCCGTTCCCGCCGGGACAGCGCCCGGGGCCGCGGGGCCGGTTAAACCCCCGCCGCACGGAGGGGCCGCTGCGGCCCGCGCACGAACGGGCACGGGGCCCAGAGGGACGGGCCGGGTCCGGGAGCGCGCCGGGGCCCAGCCGGGCTGCCCCGGGGGTTCCGCCATGGCCCCGGCCCGTGGCCCGCCCCGGCCGCCCCGCAGCCCCGCCCGTCGCGGCCGTGACGGCAGCGCCGCGCGCCGGGCGGCGGGAGTTGGCGCGAAGGCGGGAGCATGGAGCCGGGAGCGTCCCGCTAGGCACGGGGAGCGTCCCGCCGGGCACAGCGACCGCGCCGCCGCCGCCACCATGGTGAGGGGCTCCCCGCCGGGCCGGGGATGAGCGGGGCGGGGGCAGCGCACAGGGTCCCGCGGGGCCGGGGTCGGCCGCGGGGCCGTCGGGGCCCGGCGCGGGCTGAGCGAGCCCCCGGGCGGCCCCGGGAGGAGAGGCCGCCCCGCCGCGCTCCTGCCCCGGCGGCCGAGGCTGCCAGCCATGCCAGGAACGCGAACCCGTGCCCGGGGAAATGCCCTTGCCGGAGGGAGATGTGGCTGAGCCTGTGCAGTTTCCCCGTGGCTGAGGCTGCCCAGTTTCCCTTTCCCCGTGGCTGAGCCTGCCCAGTTTCCTTTTCCCCGAAGGCGGGTGGGGTGCAGAGCGCGGAGCGTGCGCTCGGCCGGGGAAGGAATGCGGATGAGCGAACCCGCTGTGAAGGCGTGTGCCGGAGTGCTACGTCTTCCTTCATTCCAGCGGGAGCACACGTGAGGCGTTGCTGATGACGAGCTGGAGGGTGCACGGTACTTGCAGAAAAAAGAGGGCGGAAAACAGAGCTTGAAAGTCTGGAAGTAAACAAGTGTTTATCGATAACGATGCAACCCTCAGTAGGATGTAAAGAGATTTTAAGCATGAACATATAGGCGTTCCTGTGCTTTCCAAAGTGCTGCTCACCTGTGCAGTCACCATAAGATGGTATGGCCTTTTCATTTCTAGCTCAAATAACTTTGCTTTCATTCTGATGGGAGTCTCTGTGGCTGAGACATCTTTAACTGGCTTAACTACAGATGTCATTTTGCAAGTTAAGGTGCAACTCTAGTTTTGGACTCCCCAAAGAGTTTAGGCTTGTTTATAGCTTACACCTGGTGCTCTGCAATGGTGAGTGGTACAATCTGAGTCTTCTGCTGTACTGACAGAGATCTGCCAGCACTAAGACTCCTGACACTGTTAAACTGTGATATTTTCATGGTTTGTTATGGGCTGACTGATGACTTCAAATTCTTGTAAGAGATCTGCCTCTCCTGTGTCCCTGCTATCACCTTGTTAGAAAACTGATCTTCTTGGAAGGCTTGCTTCCTCCTTTCCCACCTTCCCAGGACAAAGGCATTCTCCCTCTCTGTCGTCTTCTGAACATCACACATCTCACAGTGTCTGGGCCTGTCCTAGAAGGGACGAAGGCAACCATGGTTTTTGGGAGTATAAAAGTTGCCTCATCCCATTTCTTTTTCAGTGCTGAAGCGGCTGCTCAGCCATCTGTGCTGCAGTTGTGGGTAGCCCCCGTTAGCTTGATGCTGCAGCATATTCTCAGCTGTGCTGAACTGATCTGTGCAGAGTTACACAACAAACTGATTTGCATTAGAAGGGATTTATTTTTTCGCCCAGATTAGTGGCCATGACCCAGTTCCCAAGCAGCCAGCTACAGCAGTACACCTGAGGGAATGAGTGCCCAGGAGCAGGGGTTTCTTGAGTTTCCCCTTTTGAGAGGGATGCTCCTGGCTGGAGCTGGAGCATCACTTACAACTGTGATACTGCTTGTAAAACTGCTGCTGTTAGCACACTCAGTAACTGTTCATTAAGTGTAGTTACCCAAGCAGGTGTTACTGGATTCACTGAAGTGATAATATAAATCTGATTTTAGTCAATGCAGTTTTTCTGGAAGCACCAAGTGTCAGAGCTGGTATGTGAGCAAAACTTGCACTGAAATGGGCAGACTGGAAAGAAATGTGATTGTTTTGATGTAAGGCCCTCATTGAGACACAGAGTACCTGAAGTAAGGTACATTACTTTCTACTGCAGTAATTGAGCTAGGTTGGTGAAGTTCAGTTTTCTATCTTGTAGTTTGAGGTGCAGACTGGATTATATGATGTTACTTTGGAAAATAATCTGCCTTACTAAAGACTAGTCTTGTAAAGCACTCCTGGAGTTGCCAGTCTTTGTCCTACCTAACAAATGGGTTTCAGTTTCTGTTTGTGTTTCTCTCCCCAGTAAAAGAGACAGATACAAATCTCCCAAAAGAGAACTTGCAGCCTGGCATGATTAATTACTGTGGTGTTCTTTTACAGTGTAAGATGGAGGATTTGCAGCAGTAGGCAGAACAGGCAAGGGCTGGATGGCACAGCCATACAGCTCTAGGAGAGCTGAGCAGCTTTTTAGGCCTTTCAAATGCCAGGCATAACTCACCCCCTGAGTGAGAGTGATCAGAATTCTTAGTTACAGCTCCTACCTAGGTGGAACTGCTCACAGTTCTTCCTTGCTGGTGCTGTGCTGAAGCAGCCCTGGGCAGCCACACCTAAATTTTAGCCTATTTTAATTTTAGCCTTTTGGGCAAGGGAACAGCCATGCTGGTGAGCATCTCCAGGATACACAGGACACATTGCTGTGGGTTTTGGGGGCATCTCCTGGGAGGAAACTTGACAGTTGCAGCCTTTCCTTGTTGCAACAAGCATAGGTAAATATGAACATAGAGATTTTCCAGCTGGTGGCCCTATATGTGTATGGATGGCATAATATACGAAGAGGAAGGTCAGTCAGAGTATGATAAATAGATAAGCCCAGGAGGGAGGAAAGTGGTCCCATCTAGGATCTAAGCTGGTATGATAGATACTTAGGTGGCTTGGTTTCTGCAATTAGTTATGCAGTGAATTAATAATTTATCTGGCATGCCTTTATAAAAAGCATGAAAAATCTGTTTCATGATTCCTGGGTAAAAGCTTCACTGGAAGGTAGCTTTGTTGTTGCCCTGGGGCATACTTTTCTCCCAAGCAGTTCTCTGTTCACTGTTATGTCAGCAAGGGTACCTTTTCCTCTGAGGAGCAGGATAGCTGAAGGAAATTGGTGAATTTATAGCAGAATATTGAAGAAGCCTGTGCATAGATGTCAATCTTCCTTTGTAGCTTAGGGCTGTGTATTTTAAGTTTGCATTTCATAAAACTTGTCTAAATCTTAAAGAATTCTAATAGTATTGCCTGTTCTCAAAACGCCATAAGGTTCTGGAAAGCTTCTGCCAGAATTACCTACACTTTAAAACTGATTCCAGAACTGGAATCCAAACTCAAGATCAAGTTAGAGGAAGCACAGTGATTAATACATTTGCTAAGTAGCCTTTGGAGAAGCCTGCTGAAAAGCTTTAGAAATTAATTAAAGCAGACATGTGTGGTATTTAGCTGGGCTAGCCAATGTAATACATATTCCCTGTTACCACTTATAAGGTGTACAAGCTTGATGACTGTAATTTTGGGTTATATCCATGTTCCCTCTCAACAATTTCCAGGTAGCACAGAGGTTGGCAGAGCAAGGTAGACTTGCAGAGTACTTCACTTAGTTAATAGTTTTTAGTGAAAACAGTAGAATGAATAGAACCTTGATCTAAAATTCTCAAATATTTTAAAGTAAGGCATTTAAAGATTTAAAGTAACAACTATTAAAAAACAAGAACTTTAAAGTCACTTTATTTTGCAATGTTGTATAAAGCATTTAAATTATTTTACTACATAAAAGATCTAATGATTCTTGTTTTTCTCTTGCCTATGTTACCTTGAGCCTAAAAGGAAGTCAGTAATAATGAGCATAATTGAGTAATTAAGTCCAAATATCTGCTTGGAGACTTTAAATAAATGCTCTCTTCAGACCTCTTAGCTGTAGGTATTGGCTGTCAAAATTTCAGAGGTTGTATAGTACTGCATTTACATTGTAGGAATATATGTAAAATAGTAGAGTGTTGAAAATCTGTGCTTCAAAGCATGAATTCCATGGACAGAAAAGTGTGAAGTCACGTTGAGGAAGAATGATTTTCAATCTACCATTTGTTTAATCTGTATTAATATATGCAGTTAAGACAAAGAGCCTAAATTTTTACAGGAAACAACATTTCCAATTCTAGAAAATTGTTTTAAGTGCACTGAACGAATCTATACATGTCCCAACTTTTGTTTATGCGTTCAAATAATGTGTTCCATTGATTTTAAGCCCTAAATCCAAACTGACAGGGGTTGACTGTTAGAAGAAGCACCTCAAAGACCCCTTATTATCAATCAGACTTGAGGCCAGTACTTGACTTGTGGTTCCCTGTGATGGTGAGGGAGTGCCAGCTGAGCCCATGGTGGGGAATAGCTCCCAGCTGTGTCCAGGGGAGTCCCGAGCCCAGCCTTTACCTGCTGGCTGGGATTCAGGCCACAGGAGGTACTGCCTTGCTCTAAAATGGCTGCTAACCCTGGAGGTGGTGATACCAACCAGGTACCTCTTTCCTCAAGTTCTTTTAATAAAACTGGATTGCTAGATTTTTTAAATGAGTAGTCAGGTGGGGTTTTTGTGTGTACAGTATTGATTTTCTAAAATTTAGGCTCCAGCTGCTGATTTTACGTGCTTAGAAAGCTTGTTATGGCTGTATTGTGGTCAGGTACTACAATAAGGTAACAAAATAGATCTTGGTGTTATTTTTCTTGATTTAAATTTAAAAAGTGTCTTGCTGGCTAGTTTTTTAGTGAGATGTAAGTTACTGTCTTAAAAATTTATGAGAAGGTGGAGAATGCAGTATGTGCCATTACTTCACTGTTTCAAGCTCCTGGTCCTTTCTTTCCACATGGGACACTACTTCATAGCTGTGTTAATAATTTTAACTACAGAAGTAGTTTGGTTTAGGTTTATAATAATTAATCAGAAAAAAAATGTAATTATACATCTGTCTTAAGTCATTGTATTTCATTGCTGCTGGAACTTTGTCTTGCAGTTTGTATTGGTGGAAATCCCAACTAAGGAAGAAATAAATTTTTTTCATGATTCAAAGATTAGAGTCAGGAAGTGTGGGTGTCTGAGTAGCTACTTTTAACTATCTGGCCTTTCTTAGCTTAACTGTAAACAAAATTTCAAAATCAGTAAATGTAATGGAGCTGCTGAGCTGGTGACCTTCAGTACATTGCCATTATGTAGTGTGAAGAGCTGTCTGTATTTAAAAGTTTATAAATCTCTTTCCCTTTTAGGATATCCGGAAATTCTTTGGTGTTATACCTCCTGGAAAGCGACAAGAGTGTGAGACTGTGAAAAGGAGTGAAAAAATTAGAAATGGTGAAGGACCCTCAGGTGGGAAGAAAAGGGAAAAGGAGACTAAGGTTAGTTTTGCTTTTCATATTTATGAAGTACTTGCTTTCACCGATGCTGGATTATTTGCGTATCTAACATTTTTTAAAGGCATGGTTCTTCTCATATACTAAAATACCAGACTATGTTAATTTTTACAGACACGGGAGGAAACTGACACTTAATTTTAACTTCTAGCAGTAAAACTTTTTAGGTGGTGAAGAAAATTGCTGATTTAAAAAATCTGGTTTGTAGGACAAAGGTAGGTAGAAGTTGCTACAGTTAAGTGCTTGTGTAAGAGCAGTCTGATATATTTGAAGTTATTCTGGCTATTGGCCACAGCTCTCTGAGTTGGTTTGCTAATGTAGTCTAATAAACCCAAGGTTTGTGCCCAGTAGGTGTAAGCATATCATAAATGTGACATGCTTACAAATGAGGTGAAAGTCTGTTGTGTGGTGCCTGCTGACCAGTTTTTGTAACACCTGTGCAGGAAACATGAACACTGTCTTTGTTGGGATCACTTCCCTAAACCTGCTGCAAAGACCAAATTCTTTAAAATGACAGATTAAAACTAAATTGGGTTCTGGTTTCAGACTACTTTACATGTTAATCTTCTCAGCTGTATAAAAAAGAGCAATGGCTAAAGCTAGTTTAAAAATCACCTAAAGAGTAGAAACATTTCTAGTAAGATGGAATGTGTAATGTGAGACACAAAAGTTTAGTAGTGAGATACTACTTAAATAAGTATTCTGACTATGTAATTTCAATGTGAAAATTCTTCCTTATTTTCTCTGTGCTGCATCTTTCCCCTCCAAGGCAGGAGTTAGCACAAGACCATTTGTAGATGTGATATTGGAAAACAAATGCTTTCTGTTAGAATTTGTTTGAAGCTCATAGATTTGAATGTATGACTGACTAAAAGCTGAGAGGATCTGTTTAATGGTTGAACTAATGAACTGTTACACTTAGGTGAATAGTTCACCCAGTGAAGATGATTCCAAACAGAAGCGGACGAAAAAGAAGAGAAGAATAATCTATGATTCAGGTAGTGTTCACAGTTGTTTCTGAATATTCCTTTGTGTTTCTTGCATCAGCATGCAAGGTTGATTAGGTAAATTGTACATCTGAAAGTTTTAGTGGGTTGAGTTTTATAAACAGTTCCTGTTCAGCAGTGAGGAGTAGTAGGAGTACAAAATTAATATATTGCTGCTACCTCTGAAGTACTGATATTGTTTGGAGATTTGGCAAGTTCTAATCCTTTAGTAGTAGGACAGAAAAAGAGGAACAGTGCTCTAAGCTCTTCAAAAGGGAAAACTGTTTTTTGTTGGGGGTTTTTGGTGGTGGTGTTGATGGTGGTTTTGTTTGTTTTGTTTTGTACAGGGTGCCAGTACGCAAGTCAATTGACTATAATCACTGTTTTTAGATATAATTACAATATATTTGTGTTTATCATGGAAAGAGACTCTGAAGGCTAGCCTTCTAACACTTGTTAGGTTGTCTCTGCTTTTTCAGTTTCTCCTGTTTATTCATGTGGATGATGCTGGGATCCATAATCCACAGTAGTATAAATCTCTCATCTCCACAGCTTTTGGGATATGCAGAATGCTTGGTGATATGAGTGGCAGTTCACCAGTGTTCTCCTGAAAAATCAGAGTACCACCTCTGTAGTTTTTTGTCTTTTGCTGTTGTTGTTAGTTTTTGGAATAGGTTTCCATCTACTGTAACACATCAGCATAATAGTGTATTTTTTGTGGGTTAAATGTTGGGATTGTTTTAACATTTTTTTCGTTTGTTTTGTTTCATTTTGGGTGTTTGGTTTTTTGAAGTAAATTGCTGTGGTATTTTTGAAGGTTACATTTAATTTCAGAAAGGTTGCTGTACAGATATAACAGTTACTGAAATAAGAAGCAAAGTATTTGTGGATATGTAAACAAAAAACACTGTCAAGACTGAGTTCTGACCAGATTTTCATTTAGTCGTTTATATGGTGGATGGAAAGGAAAGCTGTGCCATATGGTAGGAATGTGGAGGCTTTCTCTCACTCACCTGAATGTATGTGAACACATGTTGACTGTTATGTGATCTGTTACTTTAAGCCTGTGTGTATGTGGAGGAAATCTACATTTATGTTGTGGTCAAAACGCAGATTCAGAAGAGGAGGTGCAGTCGGTGAAAAAATCCAAGAAGTCACCTGAGAAAAAAGCAGCTGCTTCAAAACCTGGTAAAGTTCTAAAGCGGGATCCTGTTGTTTATATTTCAGAGACAGGTAATGGAAGAAATGTATCATTATATGTGTAGTGGGTGGGTTATGTTATAGTGGGATGGATGGTTTGAGAGACTCAAATGTGACCATAAACCTAATATTGAGGAGGACAAATTACATTCTCCTCAAACAAGCTAACCAGAAACGCTTCAGAAGTTTAGCCTCAAGTACTGTAAAGTCAGGAGCAGGGTGAAAAGTGAGGTGATGGGAGTAGTGGCTTAGGTTGATTTAAATAGGCATATGGTTTAATGAGGTAATGCTTGCTTGCTTAAGAGAATTCAGTAGATTTAGGGGAGGAAGTTAAGGAAGTACCTATAATATAGTTTAGCTGCTCACCAGCATCCTTTGAAATGACTTCTGGCTGCAGGGATTTTTATTTTACCTGGTGTATAACCTTCCATGTCTAATCTCTGTGTGACATGTTGGTCACTAAAAAGATCTTTCACCTCTCACAAACATTTATTTTGTCAGTTGCTGCAGTGGTTGTCTGAAGCTGTACCTTCTGTCTTGTTCCTTCTGTATTTGTCTGTGGAGTAGAGTTGTTTACTAGCCACAGTAACTCCTGAAGAAACTGTGATTGAATTAACAGACTTGAATCCAAATCTGTTTTGATAAAACATGGTTTTTAAATAATAGAATTTCAGTAGGGCTTCTGTAATCCCTCTTTGAGTTTTATTATACTTATTTTGGAAGAGTGGACCCTGTCCTTAGGTATGGTAGTATTTTTTTTTGTAAGTTTATTGCTGAACATAAACATTGCCTCCCTATAAAAATACCATGCATTTTTAAAACAAAAAGGGATTGTTTGCTGCAGTATTGCATTAGAAGTGTGGCTCAGCTGTTTTTTTTCTACACCTTTCTTCCTCCTTGGGGTCTTTTATGTCTCTAAGATAGATACATTGAGCTTATTCTGCTTGTCCTTGGTAGTTGACCTGACATACTGCTGTACCACATCAGGTATTCAAATTAGCTCAATTTTCCAAAATAACATGAATGTTTTATTTGTCTTATTTATCCTTTTACTCAAAGCTTTGTTTCCTTTAACAGTTTTTCACACTATTCTTTCCTAATTAAAAGGATCTTTAAAAGCATTTATCCCAGAGTAGGTAAATGATCAAATTCCTGGGGAATAAAGTGCATATATTTAGGTTTATTATGCAATTCCAAGTGGTGTAATCAAATTTTTCTGCACAGGGATACCATGGGAACAGTAGTCAAGGTTATTAGTGAAATCCCTGAAAACCATGGGCTCAAGGTTACTCTTATCAAAAGAGTCTGAAGTACACACAGGTTTGATTTAACAGTGTATTCTAAAACAATGCCTTTATAACCTTGAGACGTAATGCTTGAATTTTGTTTACTTATAATTTCTATAAATGGTTTCTTCTTGATGGAACTGTCAAGCTGAGTGCATTGAAGTGGTATTGATACAGCAGTTGGCTTGAGATAAATGTGTTTTACAGGAATAGGAATATAGACATATAGGTAGAAAAGGTCATATCAAAATTTATAGATGTTTGTTCTTTTCTTTTTTTTTTACTGTTATAGAACTGAAAACTTAATATCAAGAATATGCTGCTTGGACTCACTCAAAAGTCAGAATCTCTTTCTCAAGGGCTTTGCCTATGGCAGTGTATTAAAGAGCCCTTTGGCATCAAGAAGGCAGTAGAAGTTTTGTAGTTAATTGCCTCAACCTATTTTTCAATTTAATTTGAAACTTTCTTCCTCTTATTGCTGGAATTTCTTTTCAGCTGATCTATATATCTCTTTGGTATCCAGCTTTCTCCAGAAGTGTTTGGGAAAATGAACCTTTTGGTTTGTAGAAAAGTAGACTGATGTGGATTATTGTGTTGCTTTTCTTATTGGCTTGTGAACAAGTTAATTTTTTTAAAAGGCAAAAAAAGCAAGAATAGTTGCTCTTTGTTTTTATTGATACATTTAATCTAAATAAATATGTAGTTTAATGATGGTCAATGATAAAACGAAGTTATTCACAGTACCAAGGGCAAAAAAAAAGACTTTTTTTATTAGTAGTACAGTCTTAGGGAATTGGGACAAATCCAAGTGTTCATTGTACTTATTAAAATAGTACTTGCACTGTTTAATGAAGTGTGGAACCTTGAGCTTTGTAGGTGACCTGTTAGTGTGGTTTGTGGAACGTCATCTGGTTTCATCATAGGTGGTTATTCAGCAAGAATTTTGACCTTGCTTGAAGTGAATACTTACCTTTCATAGACATTGTGTAGAGGTAGTCATGTATGTGTAGCAATTGCCTTGATTGCTTGAATATTTTTAAAAATAGAAAAACCTTATAGTAGTGGCAGGCAGAATTATTTATAAAGGTGGAAAAAATGATTAGGTAGGAACTGGGGAGGTCTGCAGGTTACTGGAAAATGGTTTCTTTAGAGCTTAGAAGACAAGACAAAAAGAATAGCTTGTGAAGGTCCTTGATAATACAGACACTTTTAATGTAGAGAATATTGGGGATAGAGAAACAAACAACAAAGCAAACCCAAACAACCTCAGACAAAAAATTAAGTGCTAATACTGGTGGGCAAAAAAATAGTCCCTACATCCAAGCACAGGTTCAAATGAGCAGCGGGTTGTCAGTGAATAAGCATGTCTTTCACTGAAATATTTCATAGGGAAATAAAATGTTGTCACTGGCACTTCCTGGGCAATACTTATTTATGGAAGATGCTATACTTGAGTGAAAATGTGAGGAAGAGATAAATAGTACTGTGGGTACCAACTTTGCCCTGAAGTGTTTCATGGAAGGTCAGTTGAGAAGCTCTAGCTAAACCTTTAGGGAGTTTTGAAATGCATTTGAGGAACGAGAGTGGGTTCTGGCAGAAATCCTGTGAAGAGGCAGGGATGGGTGTTGTGGAGGAGAATGCAGAAGTTACTGAGGAGTGAGCCTGTTTAAAGTTGATTTGGTTAAGTTTGAGAATACCTGCAGTAAGGGCCATGCAATGGTAAATGTGCTCTTGTACTCAAACTCTTAAGAGTTGAGTGTTGTATGAACATAGTGAGTGTATGATAGTAGTTAACTCCCTGAATAGGAGAGTAGCTGTAAACCAGAGGTGTGCATGAAATATTATAATCTTTCTCTTATAGAAGTGGTCTTTTTTTCTTTCTACAGAAACTAGGATAACAGCAATACTAAGAAATAAGTGTTATTCTGACTAAAAAAAAAGATTCATGTATCAGAAGATATTAAAATTACTTGTCAACCTGTATTTCAAACATGAAATAAAATTAATTTTAGTTTAGTCTCTGTAGCAGGTCTTTAAGCTGTAGCTGTGTTAGCTCAAGATGTTGCTGTTTTCCTCTGCCTGTTCCTATTCTCCATGTTGGAGACCTTCTTTCTCCCTTTGAGTTCTCCTTATTGAGCTGCCAGAGTAACTGGTCTTAACTGGTTAATCTCTTGGATTAGTGCAAAATATAAAAAGAGGATTTATGTTTGGATTTTTTTTCTATGCTGATTGATTTTGTTTGAAAACAGAGCACAGTGTCCTGAGAGGCTCAGTAAGCTGAGCTGCCTGAGCTGCAGCTGGAAAAAATTAGCACATTTATACTTGACTGGATTACTCAAAGTTACCTTTTTTCCCATTCTGTAATGATTCACATGGCATTACTGAATATTCCTGTCACACAGGTGACTTCAGGCAGTTAAGCCAGAGCGGGAAATTTCATTGCATGGTGGGATTCAGATCTGCTTTTGTGAACTGCTGTTGTAGGAAAGTAACTTGCTGAAGTGAATAAAAGTTTCAATAATAATAATAAGCTGGAATGAGTTAGTGGACTGATCCCTTGTAATTACTTGCTGAGGTTACACACAGAGCTGCTTTTTGCCAAGTGCAAGTGTTTCATTTGGAAGGAGTTGTTATAATTGATGGGTTTGCAGATTAAGATAATTTACCTTGGTTTAAATATATTCAGCCTTCTTATGTATTTTAGTGGCCCCAAACTAAGCATATAAACTTGACTAACAATTTTATTTGGTATGTGTTGGACCAAGGATATCAAAGGCTGTGTAGTTTGGCACTCAAGTGTCTAACTCATGCTAGTTAATTGCATTTCAGTGTTGTATCCCTAAACCTTTTTATCTCAAAGTGAAAAATAAAGCAGAGGCAGCTTTCTAAGTCTGTAACTGAAAAATCCAAAGGTAAATTTGTTTCAGGGGTGTAAAGGTGAAATGATTCATGTAAGCTTTATATTTTTATAACAGCACAGAACCTTGACATGTCAATATAGGCCAAATGCTAACAATTGTGGTTTAAAGTGCATGTTTGCAGTACATCTAAAATCAGTTAGCTTTTTGAGAAATGGCATGAAAAATCTAACATGACTTAATGACATAATATCTAGATTTTTAAATGTAGGTTGCAACTAATAGCTTTTTTAAATGAGGAGAAAGAAAAAATGCACTTTGCTAATCACACATAGCACCTTTTCTTTGGAAGGAGTTGCAAGGGTGGAGTTGGAATAGACTTGCTGGCTTTTTTGAGAAGTGGTTATCTTAAAGGTAACCTTCTTAAAGAGTTACTTTAGGCAAAAGATGAGTACAAAACTCAATCCTGCCAAGTGTTGAGAGTGTTGGCTGCTGACCCATGCATAGGTAAAGTAAATAAAGTCAATACTAGGGCTGTAGACAGACTTTATTTTCTGCACCCTCCATTTAGCTTAGACTGTAATGCCTGTTGCTGGAGATGGCAGGTCCTGTAGCACAGGAACTGTTTAAGTACTTGTGCAGAAGAGGTGTCACTGAAACTGAAAAATGTCCAGAGTATTATAATTTTTTACAAGTAACATAGATGTAATGATTTTAGGATGTAGTCCTTAAGCTCTATACAGAAATCCTTATGTAGTAGTCTACAAATGCCATTCAACATACCTAATAATAAGTAGAAACTAGTTATGCTCTGTACATGCCCTGCCTATATTTGGAGTTGGTTTTATGACATCATAGTAACAGGCTGTCCCTGCCTGAAATGTTTTGTATCCTAGGTAGAATAGGAACCAGGGAATTACATTTTCTAGTGATGAGCAACTCAACAGTACAGAAATAATAAATTAATAAAATACATTGTTCTTGGGGCTTGTCCTGTGCTGCTTGTTGCCATTGTCCCTGTGTGCAATAGAGTGCTTCCTTTTTAGATTGGCTGAGGTCATTCCTGTACCCAAGCCTTTTAAAAGGATCTAAATTTATTTTTAAAACAGCTGAGATAATTTTTATTAGGCTCAGTTAGGGAACAACCACAGGTGTTGTTCAGTAATCAGCAGGTGAAACCCTTTTAAAAAAGGATGAGGGTAGGAAGGAGGAATAACAAGCAGTTACAAGTGACCTGCTGGCATTGGTTTATTAACATAATTGTGCTGCTGCTGGAACAGTGTATGAAATGAAAGCCAGCTGTGCTTTAACGTCATGGAATAGCTCTTAAAACCCCCAGGATGGCAGTTGTTTGTTGCTAGGGAAGTTTGTCCTCCTGCATTGCCTGGCATAATAGATCCCAGCTTCATGTGTAGTGTTTGTGTACAAAATAATTAAAAGCAATCTCCTGATGGTCACTGCCTGTGTGTTCCATTGATCACATGATTAGCTTGCCCTTTGCTACATGTACTTGATTTCCAGAAGCCTCAACTGGAATATATGGTCTTTACTTGTGTTTGTAGTCCTGAGCTGATCTGGGAAAAAATAGTGTATGTTCAGGATATTTTTTTCATTTTTATTTCATTTTTCATTCATAGCACACAAAAATGGATCAATGTAAACAGGAAATACTGTTCTTGGAATAATTGTGTTCTGCTCTAGAAAGGTTTTACAACAGAAAAGTCATCTAGTTGATGCTGAAATTGATTCCTGTTTCTCAGTGAAGTCCATTCCCCCATGTAAGGCTGTCTTGAGGTTTGCCCAGCAGTTGCTATAAGAATGCAATTAATCTACAATTTTTGCAAGTTAAAACCCAAATTTTCATTTGTATTTTCCACAAATTATTGTCTTGCTTCTTATAAATAAGAAGACATCCTTTTCCTTTTACAGGTCATGTGTTGAACACCATTGACCTGATTAGTGCAGCAGCAATAGTATCACCACTGTCTTGGCACTTTCAGAGCTGTAAATCAAGTTGCCTTCATGCTTATAAGGAGACTGGAAGTGTGCAGCTGATTAACTTTGCTGTTCACTTCTGTGGCAACAGGTGTGTGGGAGCAGTTTGTTTTGAGGAGCAGTGTTGAGGTTTTGCTAAAGAAGTTGGTGTTTATCAGTACCTGAACTAAGGGGAGTGCCTGGAGATCAGGTGAATTTGTGATGTGTTCATGGATTTCCTGAAACTGGGATGAAAATGTAGCCTGAGTGTCAGTCCCCTAAAGCCTCTTTTGAAACCCACTTTTAATAGAATCAGGCTGGTTTAGTTTCCTAATGACAACTTCCATTTTCTCATTCTCATTTTTCTTTATTTTTATTTATCAGTGTTTGTTCATAAGTGAGTCTCTTGTCTGTCTTCAGCCACTGCTTGCAGTCAATAAATGCTTCTAATCCTGTCATTTCTTGGAACAACATAATTAAAGCCAAGTTCTAACTATTGATAATATGTAGTGCTGTCTTCCTAAATGACTTGAGTGCATAATTTTTTAAATTAAAATCTAATTGTATTTACTCTACTTCTTTCTACTTAAGAGAAAGCAATATCCTGTTGGGTTTTATTGCTATTTATGGTTATAAGGGAATAATGAAAAAAATCAATATTGCACACAGATCCTCTGATAACAGTAATGATAAGTAAAAGCTCTTTTTTTAGCACTGAGCAGTCCTTAGTTTAAGAAAAGCTGGGAGCTGGGGGTCAGAGTAGGATTTGTGTAATCTTAAATAAATGTAATTACTTCTACGTTAACTGCTGATTTACAGTAACAGTATATTTTACTCCTGCAAATGTTTTTTTTTTTTTTTTTTGTTAAACTGAAAAATTTGAAAGAACCAGAAATATTCTTGAAGTTGTTTGAAATAAGTAATCTCCTATTCAGACTTGAAACTATTGTATATCAGGAGTCTACAGCATCTAGTGTCCAAATCTCCCTGAATAGTCAGTTTGTTAAATTGAGCTAAATGGCAGCAGGACATTTACTGCTGCATTGGGAAAATAAATTGTGTTGAGAATAGTAAAGCTTTTAGCTTTGTGTAAAACCTGCTGCTGTCACCTGAGGGCCTGGGATTGAATTTTCTCTTCCATATAATGCTTTGTGAATTGACTTGGCTGAAATGCCACTTTCTCTTGGATAAATTTGTGTCTTTAGGCATTCTAGAGATGCATCTTTGTGTTAGTTTTTCCCCTTCTGAACTTGCTCTCCCAGCAATAGGTGGAATCCTGCTTGGTTCTCATTATAGTCTGCCTAGTAAGTGCTCAGTGGCAGCAAGTTCTGGCTGATGCCTGAAACACTCCATAACACTGCCATCTGTTGAGAACAGGTGAAACAAAAAGCAATTGTTTCCCTCCATCTTTGCCTAGAATACATCAAAAATAAGAGGTGACAGACTAGGGATAGATATAAACAAAAACAAGAGATGACAAGTAGGGAAGTGGTAAGAAAACAAATTTTTGTATGAAAAGAAATGTGGGGACTTAAATTAGGGGTTGCTGGAAAATGAGCGCGTTTTTGTGATAATGCTGTCAATTCAAGTTCTGTTGAAAGGAGGATGTTTAGAACAATCTGTGTTTATGATATGTTGAGGTGAGTGTCTAAAGCATCTCTATTTTGAGAAAAGTAAAACTAGACTTCAGTTAGAGGCATGCAAATAAAACTGCCTCTGTTTCTGTTCCTCTCAAGTCTTTCTGCCGCTTTTATAGTGTCTAGTATTAATTTTGAGCATTTTCTTTCAATGTATTTGCTCACTTTGAGTTTACAGAAGAATTCACAAAGATGATGCTTTTACCATTTGTAGAAGTTTGTCCAGGAATGTTTGTCTTCTGTGCTGTTGTATTAATCTAATCATGTGGCAGTGAAATATGTGGGGGTTTTGTATGCCTCAGTGAGAGGGTTTCATTTGTAGAACTGTCAGTAAGACTTCATAACATGACATAAAACTCTTTGAAGTCCTTGGTATTCATTTTTTGTTGATTGATTGATTGATTGATTGATTGGATGAAAAGTTTGGGTTCAGAATTAATGAACAGCCATCAAACCCTCTTTATTTTTCATTGCTGGGCAGACCATGTCTTGATTATTAGAGAAGAGTCTGAAAAGGAGAGATTAAAATTTTGCTCAGTGGTCTGTGGGCTAATTCTCACTAAGACTGTGTATGCCACTTTTCCTCCTCCTTTCAAACGGAAAAATCCATTTTTGTCTTGCTGACCTTGTCTGATTTCTGTGTTCTGTGAAATTGTTGCTTTTCTTTTAGTTGGTTTTGACTGTACTGGAAGGAGGTGTGTTTAAGTGCAGAGATGTAGAGAAATTCACTTTTTCTAAATTGGAAAAAGTGAAAAAATGGCATTGAAATGTTTTTGCTAAAATATTCATAAACTATGAGCAATACTTAAAGAATAACTAGGAAGCTTACTCAAGAATCCCTTTTTCCTTTTTTTTGGTACAGAAAATGTTCTGATATTTTTCCTTGGTTTGTAACGTAAGATTGATTTTTGAGAATACATGTCTACAAAGCCTATGTTAGCTGCTTTGCTGATGAGTACTATAAAGTAATAAAATAAATGTGCCTTTGTGCATCACATAAAATGTGAAGGAAGAGTTGTACTGTACAATTTGACATTAATTAAGGAGAGAGTTCAAATTTCATTAATCTAGATCTTCTGTTTATTTTCCTCATTTAAGAAGGGAAGGCATTTCTTGTGAACTTGTCTAATTGAGAGGTAATGTGTGAGCACAAGTAACAATGTTGTGTTGTTATTTCAGTACTGAATCTGTTCAGACTCGAGTTATGCTATTCAAGGTGTTAAATGCTATGTGTTGTGCAACTCAGCCTTTTTTTCAGAAAACTTCTGAATGCCTGTAGCATTTTTTTAGGATTTGAGGTGATGTAATGTGCCAAAATAGTTCTCTTGGCAGTTCTGTTATTAGAACTTGAGTTCTGTGTACCAGAAGTAATGGAATTCTCTTTGTGTTTAGATGAAGATGATGATTTTGCCAATAAAAGAATTTCCCTGAAACCGAAGGAGAATGGGACGTCAGGGGTTGGTTGTCCAGGAACAAATAGTGTGAAAAAAGAGGAGGTAAAACCACAAGCTAAAAGCAAGCCCCTCTCTCCAGTGAAACAGACTCCCACCTCTGCACTTGATTTCTTTGGGACAAGGAGTGTCCAACGCTCCGAAAAGAAGCTGGTAGCAAGTAAAAGGAAAGAGGTGAGTACTGGTGAGGTTCCTTTAGGCTGCTTTTGTGTCTGATTGCAGCTCAGAAATGCTGAAGTGCTGCTCCTACCTCCTGTTACTCAGTATGGGCACTCACATAGAAGTTGAGCTCTCATGATCCATCTGTGTGTGCATGTCAAGTCCTCAAATACAAGTTTTGAGCAGTGTTTCCATGTTTGATAAGATAGCACAAAGTTGAAGGTAGTATTTTCTTTAGTGCCCCTTCTCAAGTGACTTTCCTTGAAATCCATTAAGTTTTCTGAGGTTGTGAGTGGAAGAGATAGCTTATATTTGAGGGTGGAGGGCAGGCCAGGAGAGGGAGAAGGTTGTTTTCCCAAGCTTTATGGGGCACATATTCATGGAATAACAAAGCACCAAGTAAAAGTATGGAGGAACTTAAAAATTCCCGGTGCTGTTATGATGTGTTTTTCAAGTGGGGTAACTGTGATAGCATGAGAGATTTTCAGCATTGTTTAAAGAGTTGAGATACTGATATTGTAGCATGGTCTTGTTTTGAATAACAAAATCCCTTGAAAATAGCCTTGTTTAATAGTGTTTAGGTTAGAGAGCTGGAAATTGATGTTGCATGTCTCATTCACAGTCCTTTTCTAGAAGCATACAGAAGGAATCTATACATATGAAATTATTATAATTGACACAGTAATGGGGTAACTGAGTAATTGGTCTTTTTTTCTTTAATATAGCTTTCACAGAGCAGAGACAGCACACTAGATGATGAGGCCATTGCTAGGCAACTGCAGCTTGAAGAAGATTCAGAGGTAAAAGCTCTACAAATTTAATGCTCTATATCAAGAGCAGTTTGTTTAACTTAAAATTGGTTTTCCTTAGGAAGTTAAGATGGACTTTTCAGGTATGCTATAACTAAATGTAATAAAATTCATCAATATGTGCAAGCCTGGTCACACAGTTATTTTTATAGGCATTATTTCAGTTATGTAAATAGAATGTATCACTTAGTCTGGATAGAGATAAAATATATTTTCTCTGTCTGTGCAGCTGATCTGCTTCTAATAATCCTGCCTTTCACTTTCACAGAATTCACTTTCTGCTTCCTCATGTTTTGATGGTGTTACGTTTTTTTTCATTCTTTGGAGTAAAAAATTAAAAGTCATTGCCATCCATGATCTGTCTTACATGTCTTTTAAATTTTCTTATAGTTGAGAAAAATGTAAATGGCCCTTACATGTCTTAAACTTTCCTATTTGAATCAGTACTACTATGAGGGGAAGGTACACATATTTACTTGCTTTTGGGAAAACTTGATTTCCCACATATATTTGTAATATTGAGTATTGTTTGAAATAAGTAGATTGTACAGACAAATCTGCACCTCTGAAAGTAAGGATGAGAGAGAGTGAATCCAGCTTTACCCTACTAGAAAGTTAAACAATCTGTCAGGAAAAATAAGGTGATGTCTTTATTTGAACTGATCTTATCCATAACAGTCAGAGTTTGTGTGCACCCCAGTACTTTATATCAGGGGTGTCTCTGCCTCAGTCTGCTTTGCACTGGGTGCTCTCTGCCCTTTCCCTTCCTCACTGTACTCAGGGAAGGTAGATTTCACTGTATGGACTCATACCAACAATGCCTGTGGCATACTGGTTTTATAAAGTCATCCATTGGGTTCTTAGAGCATGGCATGTTGATTTCAATTATGAAAGTAATTTTGTTGTTCTCTTGTTGAAACAATGGTCAATATTTATTGGCAATAATGAACACTATTCATGAATAGAAAAGGTTTTCCCCAAGGTACCATATTGCACAGGAAAGGTAACCAAAGGATCAGTTATCATTGCAGATGTCAGGTTTATGTTGTTAAGTGAAATAAAAATGAAGCCAAACTGACTTAGGTGAGGTTTGTTTACAACTAATAAATAACTCTCACAGATGTTGTGCAACTGTTTGTTTTTACTGGTTCTTCCATCAGAGAAAAACACTTGTATAAGTAATAGAAAGTTAAAGTATATTTACTTCCCTAAAGTAAATAGAACTGACACTAAGAGCAGGGCTAAGGGCAGTAGTTAAGTCCTCCAAAACAGAATTTTTTAATATATATTTTTTGCTAATAGTAAATGAGAATAAAGCATTCATTCTGGAGATATTATAATTTTTAACAGGCATTGTTACTACTTGTCTTTTGGGACTGCTTTTGATAAAGCCAGCAGGTTACATGTTGTTGCAGGCTGTTTGTTGTGAGGTGCAGCCTTCAAAGTTTTTATTATTTAAAATAAAAGGGCACACAACAATAATATATATGAAAGAAAAACTCATTTGAAAATAGCTTATACAGGCATAATAATGTTTCTAGTACAAGTCAATTTTTCTCACTAGATTTAACTAGTCTTGCTTTCTGGGGGAGACAAGTAATTCTTCAGTTTCCAGAAATTTATTTGCCTCTGATAGGACACCCTTTTTCTAGCTATGTGCTCACTTAAGAGTTTTTGTAAAAATACACTAGAGTTAGAACTTGTTTGGCATTAGCCTAAAAATCTTTTTTTTTTTTTTTTCCTTTCAGCTGGAGAGACAGCTGCATGATGATGAAGAATTTGCTAGAACTCTGGCCATGTTGGATGAAACACCACAGAAGAAAAAGGTTGAATTCTTTTTAAACTTACACTTTTAGGAGTTGCATTGCTGGGAGTGTTCTTATTTATACACCTTTGTTTTGAGACTTCCATACAAATGCATTAAAAACAGCAGGAAAATGTTTTCATGGAAGCAGCATACTCACTTCTTATACTTCCCTCCTGGCTTCTCTTTGCTCAGTAAAGGGTGTCCTGCCTAATCAGACAGTGTGTGCTGGATGCCTCTGTAGGGATGGTATTTAAGTTCTAGTCCCAGTTAAGTGAAGAGTGTTGCTGTGTCCCTGTGGTAGCTTGGGACACACATCCCTGACTTTGGCATTGTGTGTTTATTTAGGCTCGGAAAAACACAGAAGGAGAGCAAACAGGACAGAGCATCAACAGCAGCCCTAATGCAGCAGCAGGGTACAGGCAGTCAGAAAGAGGTAGGACACAGAAACTGAAAAGCATTGCACTAATTTATAATATTAATGAGATACATTTTTGTATATGAACTCTTCTCCCTCTGCCTCCTATCAAGTGAAAGCAACAGACTCAGCTGGTGCAGCCATGAATTACTCTGCGAAGCCACAAACTAAATCTGAACAGTTGAAAGGTTCTTGTTTACCCCCACAATCATCTAATGGTAGAAAAGAAGAGATTGCTGAAAAGGAAAGAGGTGCTCAAAATTCACTATCAAGAGGAAAAGCAGCTTCAGGGAAAGAAGAGAAGACAACACCAAAGAAGGAGAAAGCTTCTCCCAAGAAAACTGAGGTAGGAGCTATCAAAATTAATTTAGATGTCTTGGTGGAGTTTGCAGGAAAATAGTTTTCATTTATTATAGGTGTCACTGTTGTAACTTGGTGCTTTGAATCTCCTGAGCATCTTTTAAGATTTTGAATTCTGGTAAGACTGTAAGTTCCTTCCTTACAGCAGTTGTAAAACTAAGTGGAAAAAATTATCTGACAAAGTGTAAATTAAACAGATGAAGGACTTGAGGTTCTCTAATGCCCATTAAGGTGTGCAGGTACACTGCAAAATCAGTTCTGCGCTTTCTCTTGTTTAACTTGGCTGGAAAATGCAGAATGCAGGAATTCTGACACTTAGTGAGTGCAAACTTACTGATGTCAACGTGGTGAGTTAAGGATCTGTTCTATGGTTAGTTAAAATGATGGGTGGCATTGTTTAGGTAGTTATATTTCTCTCCCTAGTCTCCTATTTTTTCTTATTATTGATATGCTATGTAAGAATAGAATTTGGGGTTTTATATCTGATTCAGTAACTGTATTTGTTGAGCACTGGCAGTTACTGGCAACATTAAAATGTACTTCTTAATCATAGAGTATGAAGTACCCCATTTTGACAATTGAATAGCAGTTGTAATTAGAAGGGAGAGCCTGCACCTCCTTTTGAGGTGAGTTTTTAACAGTTGTTTGCTGATCAACAAGCTTAAGTGTCTCTTAAAGTGTACTTCATAGTATTTCTACTTTTATATAAGTGTAGATCACAAATAGGATGTGCATTTAAAGTGACAATGTAAGAGTTGAGTGAACATGTATATGTGCAATAGATGAATCTACAGAAACCTGCCAATAAACAATGGATACATATTTTTTAAACTCTCACATTTTTGAAGTATTTTTAAAAGGAACAAGGAAAAACACCTCAACACAAGCACCAAAAAGAGAACGAGATTCAGTATTGCATGTTAATAGATTAAAAACAAGCATTAGAACTTGGTTTTCCTTTGGTGCATGAAAATGTCTTAAGCTGTGAAGCTTGGGTTTGTTTTGCTGTTTTTATATCTGCAACATGTATATTAGTTTTTTTTCCTCTCCTGACCCAGTCTATAAGTCCTGAGGACTCTGAAAAGAAGCGAAACAATTACCAAGCTTACCGAAGCTTCCTTAATCGTGAGGGTCCCAAAGCACTGGGCTCCAAAGAGATACCTCAGGTAAGCTTGGCTGCAGGATTCTATATATGATGTGGAGTGTTTGGTAAACCTACTGCTGTAAGTAGTTTAAAAAATACCAACTTAACTGTTTAAAGACTGGTATTTTTTTCCCAGTAGGAAGAATGTATTAGAAAAACATAAATTGTAATGCTAAGCAGTGACTAAGTAAGGAAGTGTACTAAAGAATTTGTACTCAGAACTTGGTTTAGGAAGTCGTGATCACTAAAAATAGTTACTGGTATTAAAGTTGAAGATTGCTTTCACTCAATTGATTCATATGCTATGCTTGAAGCACAGAGTGCTACAAGTATGGTCAAGTAAACAATGTGTGGAGTTTTGTTGGTTTTCCCATTGGAACTTTTAGAACTATTACCTACCTAGGTATGATAGTCTGATCAGTAAAGTTTCATAGGGCACTTGATGTGGTAGAGGGTTAAAATAGCTGATGGTTAAGAGCTGTTTGGGTGAATTGTATCAGTAATGGCATTTTCTGCAATGCTCTGGTGCTCAGGGAGCTGAGAACTGCTTGGAGGGACTGACATTTGTAATTACGGGAGTTCTGGAGTGTATTGAGAGGGATGAGGCCAAGTCTCTGATTGAGCGTTACGGGGGAAAGGTGACCGGCAATGTCAGCAAGAAGACAAATTACCTGGTGATGGGCCGGGACTGCGGCCAGGCCAAGTGTGAGAAGGTGAGTGGGCTCCTGCCTGGCCAGAGGCACAGTGCAGCTCAATTGTTCCTCTCTTATCTGTTAATTTCCCTGCCACAACAAAGTGCATCTTTAAAATGAAAAGTTGCCAAGTGGCTTACAGCTTTGTTTTGTTTTTACTTCTGTGCATACATACAACACACAGAGATATCTATATCTATATCTATATCTATATCTATATCTATATCTATATCTATATCTATATCTATATCTATATCTATATCTATATCTATATCTATATCTATATCTATATCTATATCTATATCTACTCTTGTTGTGTTCCTAGTCATAGTTTTTTTACTGGAAAACACTTTGAAATTAATTACAGAAATCCTAATGTAACATAGTTTCGCATTTAATTCTTTCTTTTGCTCCAGGCATCAGCTTTAGGAACAAAAATTATTGATGAGGATGGTCTGTTTAATCTTATTCGAACTATGCCAGGCAAAAAGTCAAAATACGAGCTGGCAGCTGAAACAGAGGTATGCTTTTTTTGCTTTAGTTTGTTTTTAATTGAAAGGAGTTTGTCTTCTCTTCCAGTAACAACAATCATCAGTTTGACCTTTTAGGTTAAAAGTGAAAATTTTTTGTTTGTGCTGAAAACAAATTACTCAACTTGGGAGCTAAAGATTATTTTCACACTCTGACATTATTCTGCATTTTAGGTACCTGACAGAGCAGGTAATTGCATCTGCTTAGATGGTATTGGGTTGAAACAAGGAGTATTCATTCATTCATTCTCTGGAATAAGTAATTGTGACTGATACCACATGGTACCCAGACAGGCCCAGAAATACGTAAACTATTTGTATGCATAACAGATCTTTTCTTTATGTGGTACTTGAACTACAAATATTAAAGGGATTTTTTTCAGGCAATACCAAAAAAGAGGTAACAAGGTTTTTGTGCACATTTAAATTTAGCTTGTAATGGCTGATAGAATGTTATTAGAATCTCTGTTAGCTCTAATGTGTGGTGCATTCATTACAGACATGACTTATTTATGCAAAGATACCATTAGTGACCCAGGGAAAAGCAACTCTGAACTTATTAGCTATCACTTATGCTCCCTTTGAATTGTTTTGGGTTGAGCAACTTTTGCAAGTGTTTTGCAAGAGTTTCAATGGTGTCTGACCCTTTTGTTCCAACCTTACAGTCATCAGTTTAGCATTGTAGGATGTCTCAGGCTTTGTGAATTAGGGGACTCCTTTTGGAATGACAGAACACTTCCCACCTCTTTTTTGTGGGTTGTACTGTGGAACCTGGTGATGTTGTGTTTAGCTGTGCTTTATTTCTCAGAAAGTATTTCTGTATCTGCTCTTGAAGTTTTTTTAATCAATACATAAGCTTTGTCACTTTCTAAGCACCCTGTAATTGTTAAAATAAATATGCTGTTTATTTACTGTATTTTTCCTTTAATTTCTTTTTAATTTTTTATTTTCCTAAGGCAAAGAAAGTGGAGTCAAAACCCAAAAAGACACCAGAGAAAGCTGAGGCTGGGAAAAGGAATTTTAGCCCCTACAAAAGGGAAGCTAATAATAAAAAATACAAGTCTACTCCTGAAAAAGGAGAAGCCATCAGATCTGTCAAGAAGGAAACCACTGCTGTTCGAAAACTTACGGACTTCAAACGTCAGACTGTAGAGGAGAAAGAAGCCCCAAAACCTAAGGGGAACTTGGTTTCTGAGGTTAATGAAGATGGCACAGAGAAATTGCTGTGGGTGGATAAATATAAGCCTGTATCTCTTAAGGCAATTATTGGACAGCAGGGTGAGCAGAGCTGTGCCAATAAACTGCTCCGATGGCTCAGAAACTGGCACAAGAACACCTTGGAAGATGGACAAGGTGACTGGCCTGCTTAATTTTCTGTGTTCTTTCATGGTAATCATGCTCTTTGGTTCCCTGGACCACTGAGGGCCTGGGTGGTAGCAGAGAAGCTCTAGAAATTGGGAATAAGGCTGCACTCAGATGTGTTTTTAGCAGCAATTGAGCCTGAGGTTTTTTAGGTGAAGTAGTTGTTCGTTTACTACCCACCTCCCCACGTGAAAAAAGAGAAGAAAAATGTGTCTTAAAAGATTTTTTTTTTCCCCAAGTCTGAGTTTTCATTTTTACAAAAACCCTAAAATATCCAACTGTGATGTATCTAAAAATGGCCTTGTGTTGAACCTACTGTTTTCTTCTTCAGCAAGGGGAAATAGGTTAGGCCTGGCCAACAGTGAAGATACAGGTCTGAAGGGCTGCTCTTTTGTAGGGATGAATTGTCAGGTCCTGCCTCTGGCAAGAAGGGCATGTGTCAAGTAGACAGGTGGTCATCCTATAGACAGGTTTTTCTGTGTTTAAAAGAGGGTTTAAGTTCAGCTCTAGTAGATAGTGGGATTTTGTATGGGGCGTGTTTGTGGTTTGGCTTAATTTGTTTGTGGTGGTGTGTGGGTTTGGTGATGTTTTTGGTTTTTTATGTGTATGATATGGTTGTGAGGAAATTGCTGAAATGGTTGTATTACATTAATAGCACATTTTGGTATTTTTCAGTTCAAAATCACTGCGAGTTGTAATCTGCAAGCTGGTTTAAGCTGCTTTTACCTGAGTAGTTAGGATGCAGCTGTGTGTGCATCTTTGGATGTTCTTCTCGGTCCTTAAATGAGGAAAAATTCCAATGATGCTTGATATGTTTAGGAGCATGCAGTTTGTTTTATAATTACATACCTAGGTAAAACCTGAATTGTTTTAATTTTTTTTTTTTTTTTTTTAGCAAAACCCAGTAAAACTGGAAGCAAAGATGATGGGTCAGGCTTTAAAGCAGCATTACTTTCTGGTCCACCTGGAGTTGGTAAAACTACTACAGCTGCTTTGGTTTGTAAGGTGAGTTCATAGTGATGGTTGTTCCCAACACTTTTTTGTTACATATTAATTCTGAATCTGGATACAGGTACAGTGTGCAGGTGGGTGTGCTCTGAATGACAGGGTCTGCTCTCAGCCAGGTTGCACCTGCTCAGAACAGAGTTACAGGTGAAAATATGTGACTGTTTGGATACCTTTATCAGGTCTGAGGTGAGAAGGTACCAATGGATGTCTGCATTTCTTTCTGTTACATTGAGAGGAAACATCCCCCACAGTATGTTGAATAATAGGAAACAGTTTTCCAAAATTGTGAGCATTTAGCACTAGTTCTGCAAGTTGGAGAATATTTTGCACTTAGTGGGAGTCCAATTCTGGCAAGCTTTTTGAAAGGCTAAGGTCATGGTTTTTATGTCTTAACAGTGAGATATTTCCCAGATTTCTTCTAAATTGAAGTGCTACTTCAGGTTGAGAGAAATTGACAGGGCTATGTGTCCATTTCTAAATCTGAATTTAGAAATCTGTTGTATAGAGAATCTTTAATCCTTTTCTCTCCCTTCCCCCACTGCATGTCTTTGAGCTCTGTGCCAACAAGTTGATGCCACACCTAGAGCTAGACTAGGAAAGGTGAATGTGCTGTCTTGAGCTCACTTTTTTTCCTCAAAGCATGGTCTTTTCTGTTTCTGTTTTCCAACCTGGCTTGCTCTTAGCTGCCTCAGGAGTCTACAGAGCATTTCTCTGTGCTCCACAGGAAATGCCAGCAGAACAGACCAATGCTGTGTGTGCTCAGTGCTGTGTTCTGGCTGCCTCTGGCAGGAGAGTTTGCTGATAAAGGAGCAGCTGGGTTAAGTTGTGTCAGGGACTGACAGGAGTGTTAGTGCTGCTGGGGGAGTCATGTGTTTCCTATTGGTCTCTTTCCTGCAGCTTTCAGAGCCATGTGGTATGTTTCTTTGTTATGCAGCTGGAAATACCATGGAGTTTAGCCAGCCTTGGCTCACAGCTCTGTTTCTATCCCTGCTGGCAGTTCTGTTAATCTTCCAAAATTAAAAATGTGCCACTGACTCCAATGGTTCCGCATCCCCCTCAATTAAAACAAAACTAAAACTAACCAAACAAAAAACACCCTAACAACCAACCAACCATCAAACCCAAAAGAAACAAACAACCAATTCAAAAAACAAAACAAAAAACTCCACTACAAAACAAAACATGTCTTTTTTGGGCCTATCTGTTCCACACATGGTTAAAAGTTTTTTTTAATTGCTAGAGAAAATGAGTATAAGGGGAGAAATTAATTAAAGCTGTATGATTTGTCACTGATCTGTGTTCTCACTTTTTATGTGGTTTGTGTTTGGACCAGGAGCTGGGGTATAGCTACGTGGAGCTGAATGCCAGCGACACTCGCAGCAAGAACAGTCTGAAGGAAGTGGTTGCTGAGTCACTGAACAACACCAGCATCAAAGACTTCTGTTCTGGTACGTCTGTTGCTTGAAGCAGATTTTTGTTTTATTAAGAGTCTGCTTAGAGGAAGGACAGAGCTTCCTTATTGCACAACAATGTTAGGAATTTACCTTGCTTGTCTGGTGGAGGGGCTTGGCTGTAATAAGGATGGATTCATGTAGTAAGCTGTTATGTTTCTTCTTCAGTTTAGAATTAAATCCTACTACTTCTAGAATGAGTTGTTAATCTGCACAAACTACTGAAGAACTGTGCAGTTGCTCCTCTGTTCCATGGGACTTGTTTCTAAGAAAATAACATGAAGTTATAGTCTGGTCTGTGAACATAGATTCATGTGATCAAGTGGCAGAGCCACCACCTCAGTAGCCTAGGATGGTGTTACCTCACTTAGCATTGGGTAAAACTCTGAGCAGACTCCTTTGTTCTCATCTCATTTTCTTATCCATATTCATTTCCAGGTGCATCTTCATCAGTTAGCGGGAAGCATGTATTGATCATGGATGAAGTGGATGGTATGGCAGGCAATGAAGACAGAGGAGGGATTCAGGTGAAGCCACTGTAGTTCCTAGCTAATGCCATTGCCAAGAGTGTGTGCCATATATAGCACAAGGTAGTCAAGCCACTCTGTCCTCAGCCCATGGTCCATAAACAAACTCTCTGCAGAGTACAGTCTGACACATTTTAGAAGCCTGTCTTTGTGTAAGAGTTGTGCCTTGGTAGATGGGGGGAAAAGGATATTTGTGTAGAAGAAGCCTGGAGTGCTGAACTTGAGTGTGTGCAGTTTAGAACAGGTACATTTATCCTAAGGTGTCTCTAAGGTGACATCTCCCTGCAGTGGGAGGTTCACAGTCTGGCTGGGACTGTTGCTCTTTTGCAAAGGCAGTTACACTGAGTAACTAATGTGTGGCATAGGCAGGAGGACCCTTTGTTCTCTTCAGTAGCTCCAGTTTTAGCTTCTGAGGATTTCCTAGAGTCACGTGCAGTACTTTGGTGCTAAAGGGCATACAGATTTTTAGTTTAGATGCAGGTATTTTCATTGTAGGAATGAAACTGAACTGATTTTCACCTTCACTAGAGCTAGCAAAGTTTGTTCTGGTAAGCCTAAAAATGATGAAGCCTCTTGGAGCAGAGATGAGCTGATCTTTTTACTTTCTGCCTTTTCATTCTTTGTGGCAGGGTGCAGCCAGAAAGCTGTGTGTGCCCTCTGGGCATAAACCAGGTCAAACTGGCCTTTGGAGAAATGAGTCTAATTCTGTAGGTGGACAGCTGTGCTCTCGGCTATTGGTCTTCATTGCTTCTTCAAGACAGTTCCAAACATAACTGCTGGGAGTAGAGAATGGAAGCGGGTAGGCAGCAGATCCCTTGCAGCTGAATAGAACAGGAAATGGAAAAGCATTGATGAGGGGCCAGGTTTGCACTGTGTAGAAATGTGACTACAGCAGGAGTGTTATGGACTTGGCAGCTGTCAAGGATCTGATTTAAGGCAGGGACTAATGCTGCTTGGTATGACATTCTGATTGTTCTCATGATGCAGGTTATCTGATGGCATTGTCACGTGTTTAAATTGCAGGAGCTGATTGCTTTGATCCGGCACACGAAGGTTCCCATCATTTGCATGTGCAACGATCGCAACCACCCCAAGATGCGCTCCTTGGTGCACTACTGCTTGGACCTTCGTTTTCAGAGACCTCGGCTGGAGCAGATCAAAGTAAGTGGGCTGTGGCTGTGTGGGCTGCACTGAATTGCCATCAGGAACTTCAGTTTTCATGTGGCACAGTTTATTCAGAATTGGATACACCACTTCATCTCAGTGAGTAACTGCTTTTCAGAATTAATTGCCTGAGTTGCTCTTCCCAAAGCCTTTTGGATTTTAGATGTCTGCCTTAAGAATATATCCAAAATTGGTTTTTATAAACAAACGTGCTCTTTTTTACACCAGTGGTAAATGATGGCTTATGATGATGAGAGAAAATTTTAGCTATATGTGCTTTAAAAATTTAGAAAAATATGCAGTGTTCTTTCATAGATGTCAGTATTTTCTGCTGGGGCAAGAACTCATAGGAATTCTCTAGTGACAGTTTCTCAATTGTGATTACAGGGTGCCATGATGTCTATTGCATTTAAAGAAGGTTTAAAAATTCCCCCACCTGCTATGCAAGAGATAATCCTGGCAGCAAATCAGGACATCAGACAGGTCAGTACCCATTCAGCATTAGTGACCATTCAAATAGCAGATTATGTACATTGAATTCAAAGTATTTGAACAGTATTCTTATGTATAAAGATCAAGCTGTTACTGCTGTAGTCTTCCATTTAAGTTCTATTATGCTAGAAAATTGTAAATTTTGTTCTTTAGGTTTTACATAATCTTAATATGTGGTGTGCAAAAGACAAATCACTGACTTATGATGAGGCTAAAACAGATGCCAGCAGAGCCAAGAAAGACATCAAACTGGTAAGTGTCAAATACTGGATTGGCTTATACTGTCATATTCTAATGTAATCACTTGGCTTTATAAGCATCTTTTGAACTGAAACACTGAATAAAGCCTAGGTGCCAAGAGCTATCACATTTGGCACAAACAGTTGAAGGGTAGTATATCCAGGACTGAATATAAATTTTGATATACTCTTCTCTTACATAAGATGCAGTTATGAAGCTCATACTTCCCATCCTTTGTTCTCTGTTTAGGAGATAATTCTTTTAATACCAAAAATAAATTACAGTTCTTAAAACTGGTAAAGTTCTAGGGTGGAAATACTGAATGAGGAGCTTGTACTGATGAGTGGAGATACTTCTGGATACTGATTTTGTTGATACTGTGCTGTGTTTTACTTTTTGTGTTGACCTTCTAGCTGATGACTTCTTGAAATGCCATTTATTTAGGGCCCCTTTGATGTGGTCCGGAAGGTTTTTGCTACTGGAGAGGAGGCTGCCCGTATGTCTCTTATAGACAAATCAGATCTTTTCTTCCATGATTATTCACTAGCACCTCTCTTTGTCCAAGAGAACTATGTGCATGTGAAACCAGCTGCTGCTGGGTGAGTTACTCCAAACCCTAAACTGTAATAGGTTTTTGTGTTGGGGAGTCAAAGTAGGCTAAAACCTATCTGGATATTTCTGCCTTGTAACAAAGTCAACTTCATTTTTTTTTTCCCAGAGGTAATTTAAAAAAGCACTTGGTGCTGTTGAGTAGAGCAGCTGATAGTATATGTGATGGTGATATAGTGGACAGACAGATTCGTAGCAAGCAGAACTGGAATCTTCTTCCAACACAGGTGAGCACTTAACACTCATTTTATGTTCTTCAAGGGGCAGGGGGAATGTCCAGTGTTAAAGGTGGATCTGTGGAAATTGGTGTTTCAGTGTAGTTAT
Source organism: Ammospiza caudacuta (assembly GCF_027887145.1). Taxonomy (NCBI): domain Eukaryota; kingdom Metazoa; phylum Chordata; class Aves; order Passeriformes; family Passerellidae; genus Ammospiza; species Ammospiza caudacuta. Next base: position 55,291,860 of record NC_080596.1, read on the forward strand.
ATGATCTGTACAGTTTGTACTTCATGTAGTTTTTTCTGTTCCACTGGTGATCAGAAGAGTTTCCTATATCCATATTGTTGAGCCCATGCTGCAACATGAAATAAAGTCTTCTGAAATGTGGAGAAGGGGGACAGTCACAAAGCATAGAAGCACATGGTGTGAATCACTTGTGCTGTTACAAGCCTGCTAGATCATGGGTAGGATTTCTTTCAAAGAACAGAGGACTGAAACTTGGTCACTGTACTTCTTTTAATGCTCACTGAAACACTGACAAGACTTGTGCCTAAAGGATTATGACTGGCATCAGAGAATGCATTGTAGGTGAAGTTGGAAGGCACCTCTGGATGTCATCTAGTTCAGTACAGCTCCAAAGAGCTGTATGCTTAGGAACAGAGCTGACTTGATGTAGATTGCAGTGTTCTTTGGAAAGCTCTCCTTCACCATGTCTGTGTGTTGGAGATCACTTGTCTGTGTGAAGTCAGCTATTTGCACTCTAAACTGGACATGAGAAAAGGCCGTGTTTTGGGGTTGGTTTTTTTTTTGGTTTTTCTTCTTTTGAGTTTTGAAACCCAGATAACTTCACAGATATTTTAGAACATGGTAATAAACAGGGTGGTACAAGGGATGAAGCTATTGAGGGATTGACCAGAAATAAGCAATTAAGAGAGTTCTCTTACAATAAACTGTTTCCACTGTGGCCCTGTGTCAACCACCCCTCTTCCCTGGGGACAGTGAAGTGCAGGGCAGTGTGTCATGGTGTCCATGAGACTTCCAGTGTGATCTGAGTTTGGCATGTGTGTTACTTTTTCAGGCTATTTATGCAAGTGTTCTCCCAGGGGAGCTGATGAGGGGTTACATGTCCCAGTTTCCTGTCTTTCCCAGCTGGCTGGGGAAATTTTCATCCACAGGCAAACACGATCGTATCATTCAAGAACTGGCAATGCACATGAGTCTCAGGTAGTACTGGCATTCCTCTGATACAGTTCTTTCTTGTGCAGCTCATTACCTACCATCAGTTCCTTGCTGTGCTTGGTGCAAATAAGTGACACAGTCATGTGTTCTGTGAATGTGTTACTGGTGACACTTCTCTCAGTGCTTAATTTGTACAAGTCAATCACAAGTACCTTGCATTTTTCTTTTTTCTCCTGAAGTTGTTTCTGAGTTAGAGATGTGTTTCCCCAGATTGTCTGGTGTTCAAATACCTTGCATTGGTTATTCCCCAATGCAGGTATGGCAAAAGGAATGGCACACTGTAACTTGCAGTTGGCTCTTAAGGCAGCTGATTGTTGATTTGCTGAGGGCCTCCTTACCTATTTGTTCTTGTCTTTAGAAGTCAGTGTTCCTGGTTGGGACAGATTTACTTACTCAATACTTTATTTTCAATTTGACAAAGAACTCAGACATGTAAGAGGACAGTAAATATGGAATACTTGTCGTATTTGCGGGATGCACTTGTCCAGCCCTTGAGAGACTTTGGAGCAGATGGTGTACAGCAAGCTATAACATTTATGGACTCCTACTGCTTGATGAAAGAAGATGTTGAAAATATCATGGAAATAAGCACGTGGGGAGGCAAACCCAGTCCTTTTTCAAAGCTGGATCCCAAGGTAAAATTCAACAGTGAATTTCTTTGTTTTCTTCTGTATCTTAAAAAAAGAAATCCTAGAATAATTGCTATGGTATGGATGTGCTTTGGAAAGGCTGAAGTTGGTGGACCAGCTTAACCATAATTAACAGTAGGCTTTGTGAATCAGCTGTGAAACATACCACTAAGTTCAGGGCTAAGTCCTAAAAGGTAATCAGGCTGTGCATCACTCAGGAGTCTTACACTTTTTGTTCCTTGTGTAAAGGATTACTAGGAGTCAGTTGTGTCTTGGGTATAGAAGCAGAACACAGGAAGGACAGGGAAAGTTGGTACCTTTCTACAAGGAGGCTCTGGCTGTAAGGTCTGTGTCCTTCAGGCACAGCCCTGCCTGTCTTACCATCGTGCAAAGGAGGAGGGACACACAGCTGCCTGTGTTACAGAGCAGGCACTGCCTTCAGAGGCTGCCTGGCAACTTACACCTTCCCAGTCTGTCAGACAGAACTGCCAGACCTGGGGTGCTTTGTGTGCTGCTCTTCCAGCACCCAGCCACTGCACTCCAGTGGTTGGGCCTCTCACCTGGTACAAGGAGAGCTTAAGCTCAAATTGCTTTTACAAACTAGGCAGTTGTGGTCTGAAAAAGATCAGGTGCTCATGGAAAGAGAAGAACCTGCTGGTAACGAAACCTACACTACTATCAGGTGTTTTCCCCTAGTCTGAATATGCTGCTTAGTCTGGCAAGTGTACAGTGCTGCTGAAGGGGGCTCTGGTGTGACTTTGCTGAAACTGTTGTAGGCCTGAGCAAGCATCTGAAGATACACACTTTACTGAGGATTATGTGGGTCTTGTTTAAAAGGAGCCTTTGCCATACAGTTCTTAAATGCTTTCTGTGTCCTTTTGAGAGTGTCATCTTCTGTGTACCTTTGGTCATGCCTTTCCAAAGGAAAGTTGATGTGGAATCTCTCAGTAAGTTGCTAACAATGTACAGTTCCTAAACTGATGCTCAGTTTCCTTCCTTCCAGGTGAAAGCAGCTTTCACACGTGCCTACAACAAAGAGGCACACCTGACTCCATACTCACTCAGTGCTGCCAAGGCATCCAAAAGGCAGTCAGCCTCTGCAGCGGCCTTAGAGCTCAGTGAAGACTTGGCTGTGGAAGAGATCCAGTCTGATGAGGATGAGCTGGACACTGTTGACAGTGATGCAATGATTAAGGTGATTTAATTTCCTCAGTATTAAAAAATCTCACTGAAGTGTTGGGGCTTTTTGGTTTGTTTTTAGTTACCTTTCTGTTCTTAGTTACCTTTCTGTGACTTCTAACATCATCTTAATGAATTAAGAAAAAAAAATCATAGAAGTATTATACAATCTCTCCAACTTTTAAAATTTTAACTGGTGGTAGTGTGGAAGAGTCTAAGTTACTTCCATCCATTGTCTTATGTTGGACTAAAGTGAGACATCACTCTAAATCTAAAATTCTACATCCAATTCCAAAACTTAGTAATATTTCAAGTGTTGATGAGGATAGTGCCAGTGGCAAGGAGCCACTACAGGCCTGTGCCTGTGTTTCCTACAGATGACAATTCTAGTAAGACCTTTGTAGGTATCACCAAACGGGGACCCTTAAGACTGAACATGGTAGCCTGTACTCTCTATGGCATTTAGAAACTTCACACCTGAAAGGGGAGGGAAAGAGGTGGCTTTTTCCTTAACACTTGACTACATTTTGACTTAAACTTTTGTCAGCTGGATTTTAAACTGCCTGTATTTCTGTTTGTAGCAAAAAAAGGTGAAGTCTTCCAAGCTGCCAAAAAGAGAGAAAAATGAAGAAACAACAAAAAAAGAAGGGAAGAGAAAAGAGAAAACAAGGCATTTAGAGTAAAACCTTGCTTTGGACACAGCTTTGCATATCTAACTTCTGCCAGAAACATGAAACAGATGCAGTGCTGCTGCTGGGAAAGCAGAACCAGTGCGTTGAAAATGCTCCTCTTATAGAGGTGCTGTAGCCCTTGTGCTCTCACCCTGCTGTGCTTACTCCTGACATGGTACATGTTACAAGCTAAACTTCCTTGTGCAACGACACCAGGTGCATGAACATGCTGAAAATGTCATGCTCAGTTACCTGGCATTTCTGCTGAGTCTTCCTAGGACTTCACTCCTTTTTTTTTTTTTAATATAAATCCCCTGACATTATGTGGTGAAGTCTTGTAAATAGTACATGATGCAAAAACTCCCATACATAAATGGCTTATTTGTACATTACAGAAATTAAGCAGTATATAAAATTACAATAAAATGTTTCACAGGATTATTTTAAAGCTTTGGTTAAGTTCATGGAGTGTTCTGTCCTGTTTCCCTCCTTTATTCCACACTTTTGGTTTTCCTTTACATACATGATGTGGCATTCCTCTTTTCCTACAACTTCCTTTTTGTTCAGTTAGAGACACAGAAAAACAGTGAGGGATTTACTTCCAAAAGTCTGTACTTGAATAAGTTATATCTTTAATCAAAACCAGAAAGGAATATTTAAAGAGTAAAAAATGTTTAATTGAAAATATTCATAACAGTTCAGAACAGATACTGAAAAAGAAAACAGTAGGGGGAAGTGTTTTTTGTTCCTGCCACTCATATTACAAAGATGGCTCTGTGGTTTGTCTTTGAAGATGAAATGCAGATTTTGTTTGTAATAATTATCAGTTTTATTGCTACAGTAAACCAAAGTACAAAACTTATCAAAAGCTAAATAGTTACAAATATCACAAAATAGAAGTGACATGGCTGTTAATAGGCCTGGGGAAGAGATGTGTGATGTAGTGATAGAGCTTCCCTTGCTGCTTGCGAGCCAACACAAGCAGTTCTGGAAATAAACAGAGGTGGTTAATTATATTCTGAGATACTGTGATAGCAGATCAGGAAAAATAAAATAATCTAAAAAGTCCCCAAAAGAACTTGAGTACGTTACTGTGACGTACAGCTCAGTTTTCACATAAGGTGTTTGCAATAGTAAATTGCAATTATTGAAACTACTAACATTATTGAAGAACACTGTTAACTCATTTTCAGTTACCATTAAAAAAAAAAACAACTGAAGTCCTGGATCTAAGTCTTTGGTATAGACAGAGCCATGCTCTCATTCTTAGAAGGATGAGTATTTCAGGCCAGTACTTGCTGTTGTCCTGGGATAGATTCTGTTAAATAGTCAAGATCATGTAACCTGCATTTTAGATTTGCTCCTTCCAGTTAGTGCCCCTCTTGCTCTCTCTCCCCCCACACTTAAACCTGTGCTGGAAGAGCTGGGGAAGTTTGGATGATGCTGAGATCTTAAAACTATTCTCTGTGCTACTCAAGCACACCTGGTGTTCAGGAACATGTTCCAAACCACAACAGTTTGGGGATGTTAATGTAGTCATAGAGGTAAACTGAGTTAAAGCACAATTTAACAACCAGGTAAGTTGCAGTAGCAAAACCTACTGATGTTTGCATGCCTGAGGGCAAATAGGTGATAAAACTGGGTCTCAAGTTATCTGAGGCATTGACCCAGGCTCTAAGGTAAGATTCCTTACTAGGAAAAACTCCAGAGCTGTCTAGAATGAACCCTGTTAAGTAAGAAGTACAGGCTGTAGGCCATACCTGAATTTACTGGTCCTCGTCTTCTAGTTTGAGGTACTCTGTGCAGTCATTTATTTTCTTAAGATCAGCAATGTTTATCCTTTCAGAACACATGGGACACACATTTTCAGTCTGTAACAGGCTGTTTTAAAGGAAGGGTAACTGGTCAAAAGCAAATTCTACCATTTTTCAAAGGAAGTTGGGCCTGAGGCACAAAGCCTAGACCAGAGTTCTGACCAGTGCTTGTAACAAGTGCAGGTCAGAGCAATGGCTGCTTCTGTCTACATTTTCAGCATTTGAGAACCACATGAGGAAAGCTGCTGTTTGCATTTAAACATATAACAAAGGAGGTTTTGCTGATACTGGAACAGAGCTATCCCATTGTCACGTGATTATGAGGGACAAGACATTTTTGCTGTCTTAGTCTGTACCCAATTCTATGTGCACTTTGTTGGTTTTGGTGATTGCTGGTGTGTCTGTGTTCCTGCCCTCCCCCCATCTCAGGCCTTCTTCCTGGACAGAGCTGAGAACTTACACAAGCTCACCATCCATCTTCATTACTGTTCCAGTTGGAGCCCTGCATCCCTGGCCCAGTTATTTTATCATATCCTATCATTTTGGTCAACTTTGAAGCAAAGTTCTCTGAGAGTCTAACGTGCAATTACCAAGTAAGGGGAATTCTTCCACCCAGCCCAGCCCTATTACATGTTTTTAGTACCAAATGATCCATTAGCTGCTAAAACATGAAGAAACATTGGAGTACTGCAATAGAAAAAAATCCCAACTTACTTCTTGAATTCCGAGTAGAGGGCAGGAAAGTCACAGTGTGGGCAAACTGTCCAGTCATCGCGCACCATGTGCCGACCCTGCAGACAGAAACTGCCGGTAACTGAGGGGCAAGTGCTGCCTGCCTACAGAGCATTTCCTTTTGGACCTGTTACTATGAGAAAGCCTCAGCAACTGAGTTCTAAGATCTTGAATTAAAAGCCCCACATAGTGTTACCGTAGCTTGATTACTGTGTAAATTCTGTAACTAGAAAAGGAGCTCTCACAGATGCAGTGTTATCATTTGCATTCCTCTTTTTAAAATGGAAATCTAGGAATATACTGAATTACAGCGTTTAAAATTCTTCTCGTTTGGCAATTCTAGAATGCTATCTGTAGATCTGTACCCAGAGCTGTACTTAAATCTGCTGGCATTTTTGGTGTTGTAACATACCAAAAATGCCCCCAAAAGCCACAGCACCTGAGCCCCGTAGGTCACATTCAGCACTCATTTGTGAGCCTGCCTGGCCTTTCCCTCTTTACTCTACACTTTCTTTTTTTTTGCTACAGTTTACTAGTTTACTTTTGATAGAAGGAATTTATATGTATCTTTTTAATACTGTAAAAAAACACAGCAGCACCTTGACTTATCCTGAGAGATTTATGTGCTAATACGATATGCAACAGCAGACTGTTTTGACACTGACTCTGGTTTGATGTTTGAAAATGCCACAGTCCTAATATCTGCAAACACTGTGATGTGAACAAACTGTGGCCAAGATGGAGCCTAAATAAATATTGTGTAACATACATTAACATGTACCTTGTGTTTGGCTCATAAAGTTCTATTTAAAATCCTTTGTTTTCCTAAAGATATTACTTCTAAAGTATACCTGTCATCTTATTCTGCTAAACCAATAGAACAAAAAGACCCCCATATAATGGATATTAATTTTTTTGTGAGACTTAATTCTTTAGTTTAATAAAGAATGTTAACTCAACATTTGTTCCCTGTTCAAGTAAGTTCTCTTTTTTTCCCTGCAATTATAGTATAACAATTCACATGAACCCAGTAAAAACTGTATTAGTTATACAGTAGCTGTACAGGAACTTCCACCAAGAATGTATACCATCCCTACATTTTCAGTACACTCTAAAGAAACAAAAAATGGTAGAACTTCTCATTTCTGTAAAGATGAGTAATTGAGAAATGCTGAGGTCACTGCCTGAAGCATTAGCATTGGATGCACTTAATTTCCCAAAAGAGCTTTCTGAAGTTTTGTTGATTTTTTTTGTTCAGTTGGTTTGTTTTTAATTTTTGTTTTTAAGTCTTGGTAGCTTAGGGGACATGAGCTGTGACCTCCACAAGCTCTTGTACATGGAAAAGGAAAGAGGGACTTCTGTTAGTTCTCTGAGCACTTGAGCCCCTGGGCAAATGGCTGAGCTGGGAAGGCAGCAGCAGCAGTAGTCTGTATTCTCCCCAGTGCACCAACTACACCAAATGTGTGTGCTGGGGATTCCTGGTGCTGCACCTGCTTTCTCAGGAAGCTGAAGTCTCCCAGAATGTCTTCCTGAATTTACTGGCACCCTCAAGTGCCTGCTAGTTGTAGGTGGTGAGTGAGGACACTCTTACAATAGTCAAAGACAAAAAGAAATTTGGCAACAGATTAGAAAAACCCATAAATGCATAAAAATATCTGGCTTGGATCCACTAGCAAACTGAAGAAGTTCAAATGAACTTATTTTTAGAAGGGAAAGCAGCTTTGCCTTTACTGTCACAGTGCAGAAAGCACAGCAGGCACTCACAGTTGCAATGCAGTATGGAAGGTTGTTTTTACAGCTGGGACACAGAAGTTCACACTCTGGGAGCTGGAAAGCACAGTAGGGACAGGCTGTGGTTGGCTCTTCTATCTCAGTTGTGTCCCGACGTCTAAAACAGAGATACAGCTGTGAATAAAACCTTCAAGCTGTTTGAACTTAACAAAGCTGGTTTCCAATGCCTTTGATATTTAGCAAGTGTTCTTCCTTTGAGTTACTTACATAACTTCCAGCTGTTATTTTACATTCTATCAGCTCCTTCCTTTTAACTATCACCCAATCTTCATCACAATTATGTCAACTCAGAAATAATAGATAACTTTCCATTTAATTAGAAACACCACTATCTTTTAAAAGGTGTAACTAATCCTAATACTTTACAAGATTTCAAAACTGAGAGTCTATATGTATTGACTATAAAGTTATGGTTTCCTTCTTTCAGAGTTTTTTTGTGGCAGGACCACAAAGAATGGGAGAAAGAAAAAACTGGTTTCATGATAAGATCACACAGCTTCTAACTGCCTCCAGAAAGGCAGAAGAATGTAAGAATTTCAGAGAAACACCATAAAAACCAGTATCCATAAAAAGTTATGTAAGCTGAGACTCTTTAGGTCCTGAAAAGATAAAACTGATAAAAGGGAAATAAATCAATCATGTTTTAAAATCATAAATTACACAGAAAAGGGTAAATCTCTCCCAAGAGGAAAACCTACGAGGCCTTAACTAGCTAAGACCAGTCTTGACACAATGGAACTTGTTGTAGGAATCAACTGTCATTAAATATGTACATTTAAATTAAATATTAAATATTTTGTTTAAGCAGAGTGATTGGATAAGCTCATGGAGAGCTTACAGACTTCACAAATAAATACCTAAAGCATCAGTATGAGCTCAGCAAGTCCCTGAGCCTTGGTTAGAGTCAAGTAGAATAAATGACAAAAGTGTTACATATGCTTGCCCTACTGTTCTACATTACTATGCTTCCTCCTCTGGCAGAAAATATTGACTAGGATCAAAACAAAACTTCAGATAAGTAAGAAAATGCCAGGAACTGCAGGAACTCCTATATTTTATTTGCCCTCCCATTCTTTTTTATCTTAGCAATTTAGTCATCTAAATCACAGAAGAGCACAATGCTGCTGCTGTAGTAGCCTGTGGTGGATTCTGGCTGTGGATTCTCAACTAGAAACCAACTAAGGCTCCGTGGCTGCACTTGTGTCTGTAGGGAGAAGATGGAAAACACTATTGCTGGTTAGGAAACATTTTAAATGTACATTGCATTTAAGGCTTATCACATTCAAAGGAAGTCTTTAAATCTCAAAGAAGGGTGGAAAATGGTTCTTAGCCTTTCAAATATAAGACAGTGAAATAATGTGAAAACACTCTACAGGCTTTATGAGCAAAAACATAAAAAGTAAAAAACAATAAAGCCTTGAAACTGTGTGCATCTGATTAACATCACTCACCTGACCATTGTTTCAATTTTCTTTTTGTATTTTGGATCTATTTTACTCCGATACTCAGGTCTCATCAACATAGCAGCAAAACTGAAGGCTGAGTTTTTCAATCCTGCTCGGTGACACTCAATCACAGCTGAAGTCAGGATTGGCACAATATCTGTAATCAAATGAAACAATTATGTCAAATATTTACCAATATTAATGTTTAAAACCTTTAAGCTAATACAGTTAAAAAAGTACTGATGAAAAAAGACTATTTTTCTTCTTTGTCATGGTACACAGTTGTACAATATGGGGCATTCTTGGAACCATATACAGGAAAACCATTGTTTCAACTCTCACTGCCTCACACTCCTGAGGCTCAGCATGGCAGCAGGAATGTTCTGATTTTAGCCATTTCTCCCAAATCCTGTCTGCACTCTTTAAAGTCTACTTTTTAGTCTACATTTTCCATGTACCCAAAAATAACTTTTAAAAGAGATCGATTAAAAATTGGTGATGAAGTCCCAGAACCAGTCAGTTTATTACACACAGTCCTGAGACTGTGTGGCTGAGGCTGCTCAGTACTGCAGTAAAGTGAGCACAGATTGAAGTGCTGGTGAGGATCCCAGCACTGTGTATGGGAGAGCTGCCTGGAGGAGCATGCAGAGCACACTGTGCAGTTACACTCTGTTGTTGCCCACAGGATGACAGGGGAGGATGATGAACCTTGCAGGGCAGTGCTGATTAATGAGCTGCCCCCTGTAGAGCACAGCCCCTCTGCTGTCAGCACTCACGTGATGGGAACTTGCTGATGTTGTTGGCCACACGTATGAGCATCCGCGCTCCCTTCATGTGGTCACCACGTTTCACGTGAATCTGGAACACAGCACACAAACCACATTTACTGCAGCCATGGGGGAGAGGAGTTCCAGCAGCCTGCTCTTGGCATGCATCCATCCTGCTGGGAGCTGCATGCCAACAGCTCCTTCATGAAACTGAGCAGAGCTGACTACAGAAGGGACCAGAGACCTCAGCATGGCCCTCCTCATTTCCTTCTGGCCTTCAGCCCAGCACTTGCTGCTCTTGCCCCACTGCTGGTAGAGAGGGAGGCCAAAGCTGGCTGTAGGAATGGATATCCTGATGGGCATCCATGGGTTAACAAAGAGAAATCATTTGAGCCCTGCTTAACTTCATTTACAGAAAAGCAGTGATCTACTTATGGATAATAACCTCAAATACAACAACAGCAACAATAATAAATAGTTGTAGCATAGTATTTGTAAGCATGAATGCAAAAGAAAAACAGGAAGCTGTATGTAATTTTCAATTATTCAGTATTTAAAAAAAGAATACGCTACTCAAAGAGGCAGAAACAACTACGGATTGTCCTCCTGAAGCTTGCTGTTGGCATGCACTTGGATTCTGTGATACAATCTATATGACAATATAATTTATGTACACAGAACATCCATACATAGAGTTCAGTAAATCAGACACTGCAACTTACACATCCTTACCTTCACTAAAATATAGCTGTGTAGAATCATAAGGTTTGTAGCCATCTCAGAAGAAATTTTAATCTTCTGGGTCTTTAACTCTGAATACATACTGAAAAGAACATCACGTGCATTTCGATAGTTTCCTTAAGGAAAAAACCCCAACAATTAACAGTAAATTTAAATTTTTCATAACAATATCTTTACTAATGAAATATAGGGAAGCAGAAGTTATGCTGATCCTTTGAATAAAATCATTGCGTGACAATTTCTTTGGAAAGCCACAAGTAGTTGTCACAGTATCCTAAACAATATAAGCGAGGAAGTTTAAAAAAGAAATTACACTAGGAGAAGTAATCTAAACAGTAGCAAAATATATATGATATATAAATATGATGGCAATTTATATAATGAACTTTAAAAGTGGAAGATGTTTTTAGAGCATTTAAAGATTTTCTTGTTGTTATCCTTCAATGTCAGATATTCAAAAGCCACTTTTTAAATATTAATTTAGTATACTTTAACTTGATCATTTACTTTGGCAACTCCTTGCCTCTGCAACCAAACCCAAAACCTGTCAAGGGATAGTTAAAACTTGAATGTTATTTCACTAGGTTGTACTGTTTCAAGGTTATGATTGAGGATTGTCCTGAAACCACAGGATTTCATTAAACAATCAATGTAGCTGAAATCAAGTAGTGTTTTGCAATTATTCTATTCTTAAGATTTTTTTTCTTGTTTTGTTTTGGGGTTATTTTGCTGATTGTTTTGGGATTTTTTACATTCATAGAGGCGGAGAAAGTCATACTCTTCACAGCTGGAGGCATTTAAAGGAAATTCTAGTTATTTCAGCAAACGTTCTCCTTTGCCTCCCTGTATTTCTCTATCAGCAGATGTTTTCACTCTACAGAGCAACTTATAATGTTTTGTTATACACTACAATTGAATCTAACTGTGAAATTTGTGTGAGACAGCTAAATATCACTTCAGAATTAGTTGCTGGAAAACAACATTATCCTTTTATATTCTATTGCTGACTCTCAATATAAGACAGTCTTAAAATCACGTGATTACATAAAAACAACTTCAAGCAAAACTACACTTAAAATGGCATTCCCAAAGGAAAATACCAAGCAGTATGACTTAAATATTATAATTAGATGGATTTTTAAGGAAAGAACAAACTATATTGGTGCAAATTTCACAATCAAGCTCACTGAAATCTGCTGAAGAAAGAGGATGCTGATGTAAAATTGTCTCTCCAGAAGAAACAGTTAGTGCAAGATTGGTGCTTTTGATGAGACAAACATGGTGCTTCTTATTACTCTGTTGCAGAACATATTTATACTACTAGGGAATATGAAACACACCATGGGATACTGCATTTTAGATACAAGTTTTCAGATTCAGAGATGCTAATAAATATTTAAACTCTTGAGCCTTTGCATTTCCTGCTTATATAATTAGCACAAATACATTATTCACTTCTATGATGGATTGGGAGATTTACTTGCCAAGGGTTTCAGAGGTTTTTCCACTCCTTAGCCCAGTGCTGAGGAGCAGCCAAGGAGCAGCCCATAAATGTTAATTTGCCTGGGTTATTCCCAAGACTGCTATTTTTCCTCTATAGATTTTTCTTTTACATAATTGAAATGAAAAGCAAGCAGTGTTATGGTAGGGTTGTTGCCATGGCTACAGAGGAGAGTGAATAATGGAGGTGGCAGCTATTTTGCTACTAGCCCTCTCTCTTCTTATTTTTTTCTAACTTTAGCAACCCATTTTCTAACTTTAGCAACCCAAAACCAAGCTTAAAGTAAGCATATGTCTGGTCCTTCAACAGAAATCAACTCCTCTGCCAATTTTCCACTGATAAAAGATCAGTACCAACCCAGAAACCATATGCAGAAATGGCAATTCTATGACTTGTAGTAGACAGAAAGGTAAAGCCATGGGCTGTCTCAATCACTATGTTTACTTGAATGTATAAAGAACACAGTTATTTTCCAGAAGTTTCTTTTCCCCCCAATATTTAATATAACAGTGTGAGTCCACAGGTTTTCCCCAAGTCTACTTCCAAATTCAAAACTGAACTTGAATATGATTAAAAGCACCAGTACATGTCTTCTCTAAGTAGAATTCTACACAAATAACAGCACCCTAAGTAGGGCGCCTAAGGAGGCAGCATGAGAGTTGCCATCACATCAGAGAAAACAGACTTACCTGAACACTGCTCCTCCCTGGCAATTATTATGGCAGTTCTGGCAGCATCTCGGTGCTGCTTTAGGGCCATGTACAAGCGGAACAGGTACCTGGCATCCTGAATGAAACCATACAAAAGCAATTAGTACTGACCAAATTCATACTGCTGTGTTCCCTTTCTTGACTTGCTCATCCCAGCAGCACACTCTCCAAAGAAAGCAGACAAGCTTGCTCCATGAAGAGCTCTCTGTATGACCCCCAGCAGGGCTTGGCTGCTGCCCAGGCACAGAACAGCCAGGGCTAGGGCCCGAGGGAAGGGAGTGCTAGCAGGTGCTGGCCAAGCCCTGGCAGGAGGGTGCAGAAAGCCACAGACCACCATGCACATGGAGAGTTGTACAGGGGGAAACCAAACAGCTCCAGCTGTGTGGGCATTGACAGTGTCAGAAAAGAACCCAGGGACTCCTTTTAGAAATAGAAGTCTTGCCAGAAATGCTTAAATTGTGTTACGGATCTGGATGCAGACATTGCTTAGTGTGGATGCAGATGACAAAATCTGGCCCCTAATGAATGTATTGTTCTGGGACCAGATGGTGGACATCCAAGAGAGCTAAAAAATTGAAAATTAGGGGACAACTAGCTGAATAAGACGTATAAAATTTATGATTTGCTACACCAGGAACTTTTGATAATTATATAACTCAAGAATGGCAAATGCAGCAAACAGTTCACCCAAAACCTGGCAATCTAACAGCAGGCAAATTAGTGAAATAATTTAAAAACAAAGCTAAAAAACAGGATGGTAATATTGTAGAAAACAAACATGAGTTCTATTTTTGTAAGTGTACTCAAATATCTAGAAGACTAGTAAAAAAAAATACCAATGAGAGAAAGAATTGGTCTTTGATAAGAAATCAGAGTTTGCTTGGTTTTGAGAAAATTGGGATTGAGGAAATCCTCAAGAGGTAATTCCTAAAAATACAAAATAAAATATAGGAATAGAAAAGAAAGAATAGAAAAAAGTAAATATTAAAAACATTCTATTTATTGATATTAAAGAAGTATAAAAAATATAAAGCAAAATAAAATTACCTTGCTTATGTTGAAAAGGAAATATTAAGAGCAAAAAAATTGGTTGAGTGTCACTATTTTATATCATTAGCAGTGATTTCTAAAATGGGGTCAATACAAAGTAAACCCTGTACATGATAATCTTATAACTAGTAAATTGGAATTAAATTAAGCTAAATATTGTATATAATGGTATGGTTCCAACTTAAATGTAAAAATGAAAAAAAAAAAAAAAGACAACACTTGCAACTTTATGGAGAGCTTAGCAAAAAAATACAAACCAGCCAATTCTGCAATATTAATAGTAAATCTAAACACTTAAAGTGTGTATTCTATGTTAAAATGGTAAGAAAATTACTACAACAATAATTGTATTAATCAATGTTGTGTTATTCTCTGGAATACTGTGTGGGTTTTGTATGTAAGGCTCAGGCACAGCAAAAAAAAGTAGAAATTCAAGGGAACGGATATATTAAAGATATAAAGATATTTCCTTGTAGAGAAGATGACTGCAAAGATTAGACTGTACTTAAGCAAAGAAAAAATTAGAAAGAAAAAAAATCACAGAAATGAAAGCAAGAGAGAAAGAAGTGCACATGGAAAGAAAAGAGAAGACAAAATTAGACTTCTTTCTAACTTGAATGCAAGGAAAAACTTTAAGTGACCAAAAGGAATTACTGTTAAATTAATGATGGAGCAGAATTTCAGGCAATACATGATCAGAAGGTTGAACATCATTAAGAACTGTAACTTAAGAATAATGAAATAGTTATCTCGATAATAAAGTAACTGCAACTACTTACATTAACAGATATTAATTATCCACTGTAAACTGCCTCAAAAAGAAAAATTGCTATGCCCTTAGTGGGGTAAACCAAAAATTAGTAAAATTAGTTGGTTATAATTCTTCCCCATTTCTGATATCACCTAATGGCCACAGATGGCCATTCCACTGATGATTAGCAGAAACCTTTCTCGTGCTGCAGCAGGAAACGATGCTGTCCCAGCATGGACCAGTGGACTTATATGGTGTTTGCCATGTTCCTAATTATATTTAACTTAAATAATATATTTTAAATATTTACCCCCCCCCAAAAAAAAGAAAAAAATAAGAAAAAACAGAAAAAAATTGAAAGTAATTCATGAAAAAATATTCCCATGTTTTACTTTGATACTCCTACCTTTAAAATCAGTAAGTTAAGGAGCAGAAAATGCAGGAAAGATTTTCTAATACAATGCATTTCCTAAGGTCTTTGGAAAATTTGTTATTGCAATCTGATTTAGTATTAGATATTCATAATTTTAGTTTAATTTTTCTTTTTTAAATGTATGTACTCAGAAAATATGCACATGAAAAACAGCAGAACCTTGCTAGATAATGTTCCCCGAAAGAGGGCACATGACAAATTAAGAATATATGTTGAAATTAACAAACACAACAGTTGACATAATCAGACATCTAAGAAATAGTTTATAATTAATCAGACAATATTGTAGCAAAATTTTCGTGAGCATAATAATTTTGATAATATGACACTTCATTAAAATGCCAGATAATTGTTGGCTGTGAAAGATTTAAACCAATCAGCCAGTCAGTAATGATCTGGGTTGAAGATCAATGCTTGAAATAATGAGCAAGTTTCTGCTGCATGGCTGCCAATAAATTCACTCTTACTTTCAGCTTTACAAAAATGCCACGACATAGAAGCTTCTATTTTCTAAAAACAATAATATTTTGCGTGATAAATTCAAGAACAGTCTCCATAGCATAATGAAGATAATGATTGTTTTTAAAGCAAATCTATATGATTGGATAAAGTAAAATTTTGTTACTCACTGAGAGAGACTATGGTAGATTGGATTAAAGCATTCAGAAGAACAAGAGAGAGCTTTTAAATAAGGAAAACAAAGCTCTGCACTGAAGTTCAAAACAATAGCAATAATGGCATTCAAAAAATTTCCAAATCTTTTCTAAAATCTTTAGAACCTCTTCACTATGGAGATCATACTGTAGCTCACTTCCCTTACCCAGTCCCATGGACTTCTCTGAATGAGGCAGCTAGACTGCTGTTCTGAGAAAAGAGACCAGATGCTACATTTTCTCTCCACCCAGATTCCAACATAAATATGGAATTAGTCTTGCTTACACTGCTACTACATAGGTTTTTCATCCAGTGCCTCCAACAGCTTAATTTCCTTTGGGCTCTTGCAGTTGAATTCTGTTTGTTTTGCTATGTTTTGCTTCTCTCATAATTTTATTGAAGTTCACATTTCATATTAGAGGTAAAGTTAGAGGTAAATAATAAAGAGATAGAGGTTTGGTTTGGCTCTCCTTTTTTTACCTTTTACAAAAGCAAAGTTTGCTTGGCCATCAAATGCCCAATGTCTCTAAAAGTCTAAAATCTCAAACCCTTAATTCATACAGAGAGGAAAGAGACAGTTTCTAGCTTCCTAACAGAATTGTAAACCACAGCTGTAATATTAGGGGTGAAATCAACTTACTGCACTGAGCCCCTGTCATCTCCATAATTACCAAGCCTTATTGCCCTCAGCAAGGCATAATTTATACTTCCATATGTATCATATTGCACCTGACTGTATTTACCATGACTTTGTTTGAGACCCTAAATTCCTTGACTAAGCAATTGACAGTAGACTGCAACACCCTCACCTGAGGTCTGACTTTCCCCAGTTAGCTCACATTCCAGGTCTGCTGTAACAGGCAGTAAAAATTCAAGTGGTTCAGCTACTTAATTCCATGAACTCAAGCCCAAATATGACTGAATGTACAACAAGCTCTATTATCATCAAGGCCATTCAGAAATCAAAAAGGAGCTGCTGATTTTTAAAACCTGTCTGCAACATTTTATGCCTTACACTGATGTTGAACACAAGAACTATTGTAGCCTGGTCAACCTTGGGGTTTTGAGTTGTATCTCCTACTTTGTACCTTACTTTCTTCCACTGCAAAAGTCAGACCAACTCTGCTCCTGCAGGAAGAGATCTGTGCTGTAGCTCATCTTGAGACATAACACATGTTTGAGTGTCCAGCTGGGAAAGGCAACAGCCAGCTGGCAAACTGGCAACAACAAACAGCTAAGTTTTGTCTCTTATTATGAGCATTAATTTGGGCCTCCTCTGTCCAACTACCTGCTTTCATAAAGATGACTGAAGAAAAATTATTATATCTAAGACAGTTGCTTCCTTTCTTTTATTCCTGAATCTGGAGTTACTGAATGACTCATGGAATGATCATACAAGTCTTGCTACCTAACGAAAGCAAAAGCACAGTCTGTGCCTACCAATAATTTTAGGACAAAGTAAGCTCAAAGTATCTTGTAGCACAGAAATGTGACACAACAGCAGTGATAGAAATACAGTACCTGGGGCATACCATCCCCCTCTCCCATAAGATAGTCAATCAGCTGATTTGTTAGGGTTTCATCTTTTGCCCGTCCCACCTATTAAAAAAAGACACAAGAAATTATGATATGAAAGAAGAAGAGAAGAAATAACTCACTTATAAGGAGCCTTTCAATAAAGCACTGAAACCAGATAGATATAGAATATGATTTTTTTAGTTCTGTTTGTTCAAATCAGATGATTCTTAGGTTCATCAGCTTTGACATGCAGCAGTTTGTATTTATTTCTAATGTGTTGAGAATTTTAGACATGTTTAGATATCTTCTTTACTGATACAGTTTTCCTTCTATTTGCAATCTAACCAAACACACTCAGTGATGCTGGGAAAATGTCATAGTACTGAAGGTAAAGTTCTCAAAAAGATGGAGAATATTTTGTTTTAACAAAGTTGCTTACTGTTTCAATGGCCATTTCCATAGCTGAATTGTCTTCTGTGCTTGGACTTTGCAAGAAGTGCCTTAATGCCTAAAATGATACAGAAGAAAAGTTAAAATTGAGATACATGAAACTCATTTTTACTAATTTTTATCAGGTTCTCTCTCTGTGCATTTTGATAAGACAAGTGGCACACTGAATGCTTATCCCAACTCCAGAGGTAGCAGCTGCTCTTGAAACAACTGAGACTTTGCCAAATTCTGGTGTTCACCTCCACTAACTGTGAAAGATGTTCACAGCAATGTGGTGAGAACAACTTAATGATTACTGTAATTAATGTCACAATGTGATTAATGTGATAATGTTTTTAATGCCATGGAGCCCTCCATGCCACAGCTGAAGGAGCTGTCATCTACAATGGCCACAATTTTCAAAAACCAGTCTTTTTTTTTTGTATGTGTTCAGTATGCAAAAGTCAAACATCTAACAAGCATCAGTTCACAGACTTGTAACTGATCAAAAATGTGTCAATCAATCGACATACTTCAATTAACATATTTTCTTTTTTTAAAAAAAGCTTTCAGTTAGGGCATGCTACAGCAAGTAAATGAATTAGTTACTCTGCAACCAAGTCTCCACCAGTCAAGCCAATGAAATGTAATAAATCTCCTGCTGCAGATCATGACATTCAGAGATTCATTGACAATAGTCTATCACTGATTCACCCCAAGCTTCTACTGCTATGAAAAACCTGTGTGCATGGCAATGTAGCATTCATGGAACACAGCCTAGATAACCGTAAATACAAATAGTCTGCTTACCTTTTTAACCCTTTTAAAAAATATCAGTATGTCATCAGTTAAAGCACTTAAAATCTAATATGAACTTTCCTGAAGACTGTATCTTGAACAGTTTCTATAAACATTTAACTTTCACTGGCTTATCCTTTAGGTACTGACCCGTCCATATTGACCACACAGCAAGAAAAATTTCCCCGCCTGAAAATGTTTCTTTTCTGCTTCAAAATAGAGTGCAATGCTCTGATAATCTTCATTGGTAGTACTTTCAGAACCTGCAACAGACAGATCTGAGTGGTAGCAGGGTATTCTTATTAAATAAGATAAAGACCCTACTGAATGAACATATTCCTATTCTACTTTGTTTTTCTACTGACATTCAAAGAAAACCAATGCCAGACAGACTCAAATTATGTCTTACATATTTTTTTACTATTTAATCAGACTAAATGTCAGACTAATAACTGTTTCCACAGGTCTTACACCATAATGAGATTTCTGTTTTTCACAGAATCATAGAATAATATAATTATTTGGGTTTGATGGGATCTTAAATATCATCTAGTTCCAAACTCCCTGCCATGGGCCTTTTGTTCAGAGTTCCATCCAACCTGGCCTTGGAACCCTTCCAGGGATGGGACATCCAAAACTTCTCTGGGCAACCTTTGCCAGCACCTCACCACCCTCACAATAAATAAAGCTTTCCTAATATCTAATCTAAATCTACTCTCCTTTAGCTTAAAACCATCCCCCCTCATCCTGTCACTACATTCTCTTCTAAAAAAGCATAATGAAATGGTACTGCTATGATCTGATAATGAATTTTTCCATCATGTCCTGGCAACAATAAAGCAGGGCAAGTGATGATGAGATTATCACCTGAATCGCTTTCACAGTTTCAGAATATGGAAGCACACTTGTACAAAGCAAGGCTATCAGGGACAATGCAACCATGTGGTGGCAGGGAGTACTACTTAAGTCTTCTAACCAAGACTCCATTCTGCTGTACACATGTAAAACAAGGACAGACACTACTCCAAAGGTAGTTTTAAATGCCTTTTCTACCCACTTAGATTACAGCTTGAGACATCCTATTTTGGATAGAACTAAGAAACTGTAGAACAATTGTGGTCACCTTGACAATCACCTGTAACCATACATCTCCAAGATAACTCTTGCCAAGCTTTTGTTTCTTCACAATAAGAAATCAACGTCTAAACAAAGAGATTAATTGAAAACATGAGCATGTGGGAGGTAACATATGTAGAGGTGGTAGGTCACTCTTCAAAGGTGCCTCACACAAACTATAAAATTTGGTGCAAATTGACAAGGTGGACTCTGACTAGCTTGATGGCCTAAGATAAAAGGCAGCTTCTCAGTAAAGTCTCCTTTCCAATTCTCACTGAGACACAAGGAGGCCACAAAGGGTCTTAAAGAGTAGAAAAGGGAAAAAAGTGACATGTGAGAAAAGAGCTGGAACCAAGAGAAAAGGAAAAGGAAACAAAAATCAAGAACTGTACCACTGAAATGCTCCATTTTGTATCAAGGCCAAAGAAAGGGATTTGTCAATGGGCACAAGAAAATAGTCTAAATGTCTTATCTCTATGGGTAAACAAAAAAACCTGTAGGACAGGCAAGATTTGAAACAAGGAGATAGCAAAGCTGAAAGCAAAGTCTGGCTTATAGGCCTGAAGTACACACGTTACCAAAACTGGGCACGATGACTGGAAATGGGAAACAAAACTAAACACCCATTGTCATATGATTTCAAATTGGTTAAAATCAACTAAAGGAACAGTAAAACACAATGCAAGCAAACTATGAGCCTGGAATACTCACTGATGATATCAGCATAAATCTCCATCTTGTTGTGCTGTTGAGCTAATGTGAAAGCTTCATTATTACATTTGGACATAACCAGGAACTGGATGGCAGAACCATAGTCACCAAGCCGCAGGAAGAATCTAATCCAAATAACAAATTAACACCTTAGTACTAATTAGCTTAATGAATACACCAAATGTTTTAGGAATATAGTACAAAACATACATACAAGTATGACACACTTCTAATCCATTTTGTATCTTGATTGTTTTAACTAGGTTCCTAAAATTAACTTAGTATTAATAATACAGAATGGCAATTTTTATTGTCTAAACTTATTACTTCAGGTTAATATAATTTTACTCAAAAAGTCAACAAGAACAACAAAAAAAAAAAATCAGTACCTACTTAGTTGTCCAAATCTTAGAGAACTCAAATCAATTAATTGAATTACACAGTCTCTAGCTAAGTACATATAACCAGAGTCTAATATGTTAGCAAGCCTCATAAATTCCCAATAGATATAGATTTCCTTTGAATGTGCATAATATGATTGTTACCTGGCCACCATCTTTGCTCCTTCAAGAGATTGTGTTTCTCTCACCATATTAACAGCCTTTTCAGGATTATTTAGGTGATCCAAATATAGTCGAATTACACTATCCCATTGCTTTGCATGTTCATAAGCTACCACAGCTTCTGTGTACCTGCAAAATAATGGCTCCACATCAGTTTTAACTTTGTAAATAACTCTTCATAATATGGTGTGAAGGAAACAAAATATTTTATATCTGTGAGATTATTTTGTGGTAACTTCCTTTCAGTTTGCATGTAATCACATTGCTCTGCATTTACTATGTTGTTTTTGGTTTTTCTCTTAGGAAAATGAAAAGCAGAGGCAATAGAAAAATGTCTACCACAATACTATCTTTAACCTACTCTGCCAGTATATCTTTTGCTATATATTAAAAACAGTTCATCTCTTCCATATGAAATCCCTGGAAGGGAAGAGAACAATAAAAACCAAATGTGACAGCTAGGTGTACAGTTTTAAAAATAAGACCTCTTTTCTGTTCTGTAGACAAGATCAAGAAATTTCTCATTCTTTCACTATGTAATTGACAGAAACAGTATTTTCTAGTCCCATCATTGCAAACATTGAAGTCTGGTGCTATTTCATATTTTCAAGTATCATTATTCTGAAGCAGTTTACTTACACTAAGGATTGAAGGAACTACATCCTGTGATTAAATATAACCTATCTCGGGCTTTCACTTCAGCTAATAACTTTGCATTATTATTATGCAACTGCAGCCATTAAGATGTACCAATAATGTGATTCTAAAATGAAAAAATTTCTTTCATGATTATTCTCCCTTTGAGTGACCTCTAAAATCACAGCTAAGGAGTTGCTAGAAACAAACTGAACTTGAATACCCTGCTAAATGGAATGATGTTCAGTACTTCAAAACCTTTGATGATTTTTGATAGAAAGACTGGAAAACAATTAATTAGAAACACATCTTTGACACCAGATGAATGTCCTTAGATTATGTTTCAAATCTTTAATACACAAAGGGTAAACTTTAGTTTACATATTTTGGAATCCATTTTTACAAGACTATTTTATCCAAGTTTCAGTATGCATTTTAATGTATTTTACGAAAGCACTCATGTAGAATAATAGGTTTTATATTAAAGCAATAATAGGTTTTATATTAAAGAAGAGCATTCAAAAGTACCTGCCATCTGCTTCCTTGGCCTTTGCATATTGTAGGTGAATCTTTGGAGATGAAACCTGAGGAAGAAGTTCACCAACCTTTGCCCTAGAAAGATAATACTTATTTAATAAATACAGGTGGTTCCAAGTTCTCTGGTAAAACTGGCATATTTATATCAACACTGGAAAGGAGTCTGATAGAAGAAACTGAACATAATGGATAAGCTTTGAAGTAATTTTAATATTTTCAAAAAGTTGCACTTTGTAAGAACATGAAATTACAGATTGCTTTAGGAGCACACAGGCTTGAAGACAGTCTCTTCTCTTTTTTTAAGTCTCAGGTCTATAAGCGTAAGAAGTGCCAGACCAACAATTTTTACCTCAGGTGTTCTTGGATTAACCAAAAAAAGAAGCATAGCATTAAAACTCTAACCTGAAAGATCTATAAAAACCAGCAAACTGAGCAGTTGGCCTTTCAGGACAAAGGACATGAGAGACTCAACAGAGGCTGACCTTAAATCTCACCTCTCTGACTAAAAGATGGGCATTCTTCAAACTGAACCTCCCTCTGCAAGAGTAAACGAAGCTTGTACCTCCCACTTCCCAAACCAAGATGATCATTAGATGCAAGCCACTCCCCTTCACCAACCACTCTCCTGGCTCATTTTGATACTACTGATAATTGTCTGATAGAATAAAAAATTTATTTTTCAAATAAATGCACAAAATATTCCAACCTAATCTTTAGAGCACTCAATGAAAGAAGTCTTACTGAACTGTCTGATTGGTTCCTAATGTGAGGAGTCCATAAAATGCAATTAGACCAGAACTGAGTCCTTAAATGTCTCAGAAAATTGTACTTTTCCAATGGACACTTCACAAAAATCAAATTAACTTAAAAAAAGAAAATTACGATACTGGCTACTCTTGAATAATTTCCAACTGTCCAAATACTCAGTCTCAGCTATGCACGTTACAAAACTAAGAGATCTAATTAATTAAACAGTAACTACACAAATATAATTCCGATATTCAATGTGCATTAAATTCAGTGTGGATGTGTGCATATGCACACACCCACAAAGGACTTGAAACTGCAGGAAACTTTAAACATAACACACAAAAAAAGGAAAAAAAATATTTCCCATTTACAGTAAGACTATATTAAAACAACATAAATTTCTGAGAGAATCTTTAAGCCTGAAGTTGGAACAATAACATTAATGAAACATAGTTAATGAGGCATTTTTTCTATTCAGAGAATCATTCTTTTCCAAAGAGTACCCCAGAAAATCCTCTGAAATGTACCATTGCCCTGAAACCTGTACTTACCAGTTTTTACACCGGATGTACACTGATGCTGCCTTGTCATAATATTGTCCCTTTTCATACAGCTGAGCAGCTTCTGAAAATTGCTACAATATTGGAAACAATTAAAATATAATTTCTAAATTAAGACCATAAATAAATTACTAACCCAGTGAAATCACATATTCAGCCTTATATTAACTCTCTTGAGTACCTTCATATTCTCCAGAATAGCTCCACAGTCTCTTTTTAGTACCCTGCTGGGATGTTTCAGGGCCTGGTTCACCCCTCGCCGGACATCCCCCATTCGAATGGACATCTGAGCCACTCCAGCAAGGCAAACTTCATCGTGCTCCTGGTACTGGCAAGCAAATGGAAAGCAGTAACTATAGAGTACACATCAGAAACACCAGGTCACAAAAGAGACTGTAATCAAGCATTGAAACAAACTAACAAAATATTACAGACTTACTAACATTAATTTCGAGCTGAATTTAAAATCTGGAATTCAAATGAGTCTGAAACATGACAACTTAATGTATATTGTGACACTACAATGCTATCATTACTAAAAAGGAATTACCTTGTTGTTTCCAGTGATTCCCTTCTCATAATGTGCCAGAGCATTAACATAATCACCCCTAAAAGAAAACTGGAAGTTATACAGAGAAATATTTTCAATAGGAAGAGATGTTTGACTTTCTACCACATTATGCATGTATCTGTCTTGATTTATACAAAATGACTACAGAGAAGGTTGTGAAGTATGTAGAGGTGGACAGTAACATAGGATGTCATGGCACTTCCTATGGACTTAATCAAGCTCTTAGTCAAAGAGGCAATTCCATCTCTCAATTCTGTTCGACAGGGACCAATAAACCTCCCTTGAAAGGCAGAAAATAGAAATAATCTATCTGCAAAATACACCTCAGTGGTCTCAGCTCTATTCCAGATTTTCCTGGAAGAAAAATGAAACTAATCTTTGAAATTATTTAGAATTTTTTCAACACAAAATCAAAGGCAATTTTTTCCTAGAGTATACTCAGAATTCAAGTTCCAGATGGTTGCATTGTTTCATGTGTGTCCATTCCTTCCCTTCTGTGACCAGCAAGTGTCCTCTCTCTCTGAATGCCAGGTGTACTGCCAAGGGAAGGGAGTTGTCTACAAACTATTAACAGGTAACTTTTTCCTCTTGACTTAGATATTAAACAGACCAGGCATCATCTGGGAAGAATTAACTATTAAATAGACTTTAAAATCATGTCAAATGATGTCTTGTCACATGATATCATGTGTTCTGTCTTTCAGGGATTGGTAGCCTTGAAATTTGACTCACCCCTGCCTAAATGATTTAAGAAAATAAAGGCTTATAGATATTTAAAGAAAGACAGGCAAAAGACATGGCTTTCATCCAATGCAAGAAGTGTTAAATAATTGTGACTTTCTCTATTTTCCAAGCACATGCCTGCAGCAAAGTGTTTATTTAGTAGATGATGCATATAGTATATAGCGGACCTACCAGTGGCAAAGAACCTACATATACCAGAATTAGTGAAAAAGAACTATGATTTACTAACATGTCTCTAGCATGAAAATTCCTTGCAAAACTACTCTTCCTCATACTAGAGCTGTAAGACCTCACTGAATTGTCTCTTAGCAATGCAGTCATCTGAAATATCTTAGTTCTGTGTTCTATTGAGCTTGAGTATTGGTTTACTATTGTTATGCTACAACCTTACAGGAGAACTTACATGAATTCAAGCTGCACTGCATATTCCTTTGATATGAAAGGGATCTGGTCCAGGGCCAGGCGCTTAGCCAGCTGCAGTGCTTTGTCCCAGTGCTGCAAGTCTTTTCGCATCTATTAACAAACAACAGTAACATTGTCTGAAGCAAGTATCAAATTTGGACTTCTATTCTGAACTTTAAATTATTCTAAATACAAATATTGAGCTAATATTCTACAAAGATTCAGGCAATTTGAGAGATGTTCATCATGAAGGATGTCTGTTAGGTTGACCCTGGAAATGACAGGCCTGTCAGTCTCACTTCAGTGCCTGGTAAAATTAGGGAGAAGATTATTCTGGGAGCTATTGAAAAACACTGCAAGGACAACACACGCATTGGTCACAGCCAGCACAACTTCATGAGAGCAAAGTCCTGCTTGACAAACTTAATTTCCATTTATTAGAAGGTAACCCACTTAGCTGATCAAGGACAGTCTATTGATGTAATCTTTTTGGCTTTCAGTAAAGCTTTGAATGTGGTCTCATACAGTTTGTAAAATGTCCAGCCCACAGCTGTATAAACACATCAGGGGATGAGTGAGCAACTGGGTCATGAGTCAGACACAAAGGGTTACAGTGAATGGGGAGACATCAGACTGGGGATCTGCCACCAGTGGGGTCCCACAGGGCTCCATTTTCAGTCCTGTGCTCTTCACCATCTTCATAAATGACTTGGACACAGGACCCAAAGGTATAATAAATAAATTTGATGATGACATTAAATTGGAAAGAGCTCTTGACTCCCTCAAAGGCAGGGAGGCTCTGCAGAGAAACCTTGCCAAATTAGAGGACTGGGCACTCCCCAACTGTATGAAGTTTAACAAGGAGTAGTGCTGGACTCTACACCTGGAACAGAGCAAGTCTGGATGTACAAACAGCCTGGGGAATGAGATACTGGAAAGGGACCAGGGTCCTGGTCCATGACAAGTTGAACATGAGCCAGCAGTGCCCTGGCAGCCAGGAGGGACAGCCCTGTCCTGGGGGGCATCAGGCACAGCATGGCCAGCCAGGCAAGGGAGGGGATTGTCCTGCTCTGCTCTGGGCTGGTGCAGCCTCATCTTGAATATTGTGTGCAGTTTTGGGCACCACAATATAAGAAGGCTCTAAAGCTGTTAGAGAGTGTCCAAAGGTGGCCTACAATGATGGTGAAGGGCCTTGAGAGGAAGTCATATGAGAAGTGGCTGAGGTCACTTGGCCTGTTCAGCCTGGAGGAGACTGAGGGGAGATCTTGTCACAGTCTACAACTCCCTTGTGAGGGGAAGATGAGGGGCGGACACTGATCTCTTCTCTGTGGTGCCCAGATACAGGATCCAAGGGAACAGCCTGAAGCTGTGTCAGAGCAGTTTTACATTGAATATCATTCAAGAAAAGGTTCTTCACCCAGAGGGTGGCTGGGCACTGGAACAGGCTCCCCAGGGCAGCAGTCACAGCACCAAGCCTGACTGAGTTCCAGAAGCATTTGGAAAATGCTCTCAGGCACAAGGTGTGACCCTTGGGGTTCTCCTGTGCAGGGCCAGGAGTTGGACTCAATGCTCCTTGTGATTCCCTTCTAAATCAGGACAGTCTTTGATTCTAGTCACACAATGGCAAGATCAAAACCATAAAAGGACAAAATTATCAGAAAGTAAAATACTCCAGCATTACCCTGGAAACAAAACCAGCAGAAAATATACACATCTTAAATGAATACCTCAAGAGCAGCAATAGGACAGGAGGATGCCAGATACAAATCCTGAGCCAGATTAAAATCACTAGTAAACATTGCAAGATGTCCTGCTAAAAGATTGTGGTCTTCTATCCCCTGTAGAAAGACATAATAGGTGCAGAAGTAGTGCAAAAGAAAGTAAATATTGTATAAATAACATAAGCTTGTAAGAAAAATAAAGCAAAATAGTAAAACTAAATATCCTTACATTTTACAATGATGTGTATTGGATTCTACAAACCAGAAAAAGCCCTCATGTGCCACTACAGCTAACACTGTCTAAAATCAGCAATTTGCAGAAGTATAATTTTAAGGTACTATTTCACTTTTAGATGTACAGATGCAATCTGGTTTTATTTTGGAATTTTTTAATAGCAGTCTTCAACATTTTCTAAAAAATAACAAAAGGAAATAAGAGCCTCCCAGTGCCTGAGACATGAATATATTCTGCTGTTCTCAAGCAAATGCAGAAAGAAATACTGTGCATTACAGTAGAGACTGCAACACTCCAAGAGAAAACCAAGCAAACAGTCTGTAGTTTGGACACTTTATCCTCTATATCCCTTGAAAGCAACTCAACTTCTGTTTGAACAAAACCAACCCTTTACCCCCACAAAAAAAACCCCAAGAATTCAGCAATTCTTAAAGAGGAATTAAATTACCATATTTCCTAGGTAAGACTTTATAGTTTACCTTTACTTGCTCTAGTGACATCACCATCCCAGCATTACCAGATGTTCGATAAACACGGATTGCAAAATCCACCTCCATATGATGTAAGCAAGCTTTGGCCAGCTCATTCCAACAGGACTGCTCATTCAGAAGCCTGCAAATCTCCCATGCTTCAGAAAACCTATAGAAGGTAAAACACATTTACAACTATTTTAATTTTAGGTATTACTCATACTCAAAACTAGCTCCCAACATTTTTTTCTCTCTGTCAGAGAAAACATGAAGACATTTACTTCTAAACCATGGAGAGAGAGATGTATCAGGAAGAATGGAAAAATACAAATGTGTTCCTTACAGTTCTATTTCTCCTGTTTCTACCACACTTTTTAAGGAAACCATCTGCTTTCCCTACTCCGGCATTCTTTCCATTGTATTAATTTTACATTGCTTCATTACAGTGGGAGGAGAGTACAACAGAAGCATCCTCAGCCAGTTTTGGCGGAGTCACTGTCACAAAATCCCAAATAAGTCTTGAAAAAAATTATTTTAGGTTTTTACTTGACAGTGAAAAAAACTCTCAACCATCACTGGGTCATTTACTTTGCTTGGAGAGCTATGTGAACTTACAGATCAATCTGATTTATCAAAATTCAGCAGGACACTTTAAAATCACCAGGATATGATATATTGAACTATAAGCACAGAAGAAAACAATTATACAATATAATTAAAATGCAGATGTACCTTTTCAACATTAGAGTCTGAGTAAGCATTTGTCTCAGCATATCGGGTCCAAAGTCTTTCAAATTGCCAAGGAAACCATGAGTACTTAAATAGATACTGTTTGTTTTCCCACTTGGAGTCTGACAAGTTAATTCTCCATTGTACAACAACAAAGGTTTATGGGAATAGGGGACTTCCGTGCCACCTGCCAAAATAATCTTTGATCCTAGATTCAAAGATCAGGAAGAAAAAAGATGTATTGTAAAAATCCTTACATGGTAAAAAGTATAGCAAGCAGCTGAAAACATGTATATTTGCAGGACATTAATTCAGGGTCTGTAATTCTGGCAGCCAGCAGCAAGTACACAAGCACACATCTTTCAGTAAATATACAGAATGTAAAGCTTCTAAACCAGTAAGATCCTTTTCCAAATGTTGGTAGGTAAATTTCAATTTTTCTCTCTTGCACATATAGAAATGGCTATGTTTACAACTTTAACACTTTTAATGAATACAAGTTTTGTGACCCTGATGCAAGTTTTGTGACCCTGAGATTTTTCTCATGAATGTTTCAACATACAACTGAAGCACAATGTGTAACTTTCAGATGAACTATGATAATAGCAAGAAGCTTATGGAGCTGACACCAAAATGCCTTGAAGCCTTACAGAGAAACCTGTAAAGTAACTAGTTTTCTATACATAAGCTGCACTTCAAATCTTCTGTAGTACTATTTATTTCTATATGTATTTTATTTAAGACAAATGAAGATTCAGAACATGTTTTACTTTATTAACTAAAATAGTATAATCTTTAAGAACAAGCTTTTTAAAGAGCTTATGGTACCTTGAATGGTATCCTTGTGAAAAACGTAAGTGTATACTTTATCATCATCAAAAGCAACAAAAACACCTTTATCCATTGGCCAGTTTTCCCACAGGATTCCTTTAATGGTTGGTGAGAAGTCTGGAATCTCATATGCTCTATCATTTACCTACATATAATGCAAAAGTAAAATTACTACTAAGTGACTAAGGTGAGAAACAAAATATTCATCCCAGCTGTGATTAAAAATTTTAAAAATAACATAAGTAGTGCAGAAATATGAAAATTGTTTTAAGAAGAAGTTTCCTTATAAGCAGTGATTCTGAATAACACAAGAATTTAAATTTGAAGTGGAGAAAATGCACATTATATAAATGATATTTACTATGTTTTAAAAAAAGGTATGGAGAGGGGCAGTGAAGCTGGGTAAATTATCTGTATTTAAATACACAAACACATACATTTTTGAAATTTACTGATCAGGAACTTAGTATAATGGAATTGTCCTGATCTAGTATGACAGATTTTATTTCCTTACATTACCATTAAATTATCTTTACTCCTTGCCAATTTCTTCTATCACCATACATGCTGGAGTGCCAAAATATTCTTCATTTTCCAACAAAAACACTATATAGTTGAAGAGCCTGCTTGTACATATATTGTATTGGTATCCCACACTAACTTACTGGACAATAGACAAAGCCATCACTTTTGTCATCTATGAAAGCCATTCTGGTTCCATTGGGATCTGGAAAAACCTTTCTCACACTGACAGAATGTCGATATTCATTCACAAATTGCCAGTCTTCAATGAAGAAATAATGAATAACTCCAGTCTAACGAGAAATAATAGAAAATGTTAATAATTACATCAGTAAGTGGCAAGCAGGTAATTAATTTGGCTGTAGTGTCTTCCATCTTAGAGTAGCGAGTGCTCAAAAAAAGTACTTCTAAGTGGTTTTTTTTGCTTCATTCTCAAACCCTGTTTTGGGGAAGACAGGAAAAACTTTTGGAGAAAAAGAAAGGATTTGGGAGGTTTGAGGGGTTTTCTGTTGGTTCTGGTATTTATCTCCCTCTGCTTTGTGGAGACATCGGTGCAGTTCTCGAAACAAATGAAATGTCTGCCTCATTGCTGAGAGAAGCCTAATCTTCAAAAAAAGCTGTAAAATTTGCTTCCATGAAAGAATCACACATTCTTAAGAAGAGAAGCACCTAAGTCAGGGAATAAAAGCAATCAAACTGATTTGTAATTAAAGGTATATTAAAAAAATGTGGTTTTTGACATCAGTGGTAGTATTTGCACACATCAAATTGATCAGTTGCAAATTTAGTACTTCAAATTTACCAGTACCAGTTTAGGTGCTGAGGAGGTGTGAAAGGCTCATCTGCTACAAAATCACCCAAGTTATTAAATCAGTTATTAAACCAGGTCAGTACATCAGCTGATATCACAAAGAGCATGATACTACAATGTCAAACATGTCCTGTATTACTAGCGCCAGAAAATATTAAAAGGACAAAAAACTACCCTCATACATCAAAAACTCCAGAAAAATCAATAAGCATGTCCACATCCCTTTTCAGTGCCCTCCTTAATTCCTATCCTTGTTGAAACACGTAAAAAAAATTGTCTTTTGACAAAGGCTTCAGTAGCAAATGAAGGCTTTCATTTATGCTACGACATTTGTATACATCAGTACCTTTTTGTCCACATTTTTCACATCGCCACCTAAATCAACAAATTTGCAAGGGAAGTGCTATGTTTTTACCTATACCTGGAAGACATTTTGATTGCCAATCCTCTCACTAATGCAATAGAATTAAGTTCTGCTATTAAAAGCAATGTTTTGCAACAAACACTAGTAAAAGCAAAACTTAACATTCCTGCCAATGCATGTCACATAAATGCAACAGTAAAGGAAGCTGGATGCAATTTTGACTGTATTTGCTCAAAGTTCTTCTATAGAAAATAATCCACTCTAAAAGTTCACAGATACACTTTTTGTTTTGCTAAAAGCATGAGAAGTAATCAAAAAATTCAAACATAAATATACTCCATCTAAAAAGATCTTTTGAAGTAAGTAATACTCACATCTGTACCATATATGAGGAAGTCACTAGTTAAAGCATGGCACAAAATTCGGTATTTATCATCATTTGCTGGGAAAAGTCGAGTTTCTCGTTCTTCCTGAGCACCCAAACCCTCACTTTCTATCTAAATATAAAGAACAGAATGAACTGAAAATCTCCACTGTTAACAATAGGGTATCATAGTGTTGCTTTTATCAAACTGTAAGAAAATTAGACGGAAAAAAACTCGCATGTGCATTTCTTAAGAACTTAGCATCTGCTTCTGTCACATTACCAGAGACCTTTAAAATAAAACTTGTTAAATACCTGACAAGAAAATGTTTTTCTTCACCTGTTCTAGTCTAGGTTGTATTTCTAAGTCTACAGAAACTCAGCTCTATATTTTATTTAGTCAACAAAACTATTCTGGAGAATTTCTAATATTTAACTCCATTAACTGAACATCATTCCATTTTATTTAATTTTTAATATTACATTAACTTGCTCAGCTTATCAACTCAGTAGGTAACATTGGCAATCCAAATTGCCAGAGCTCTTACCATATGCAGCTGGACTTTACCCTCAAAGAGAGCAGCAGCATAATCAGAATTAAGGTGCATACTTGCTACTGTCCCCAGGTACTCCATATCTTTAAGCTTTTTTACATCTAAAGGATTCAAACAGAAAAGATAAGGTAAAAATATTATGATTTTGTACAGGTCTTCACTTAACTAAACTTGCAGTTGAGTAAGGAGATGTGAAAATCTTACAACTAAGCAGAGAGGGGACAAGTCACACATAAAGAGACTTTCTTCTTGGCAGTCAGAGATCTGGTTAGAAACTACAAGAGAAACTCTTTTCCTATGCAACTTTGACTAGTATTGTTATAGTTTTATTTAATTTACTGTCACTGAAAAAAAGGGATGCTTAGAAAAACATGAAAGTTTGAAATCCACCATCTAAAATTTGGACATAGCATAACCAACTGTTCCTTATCCCATACAAACAACATGAAGATCTGCCAAACTGAAAATTTAAACACTCTGATCATAGTTCCTAGGTACATTGCCCAACTTAGTACTTTAAAACAGATATATAATATCTCAAAAGCCTGAAGTCCTTAATTGATTAACAAGATGATGTGAAGAAAACAAGTAAGCAACAGTCTACATTTCATGACCAATACCTCACATCTCAAATGAGAAGTTTTATTTCTATTATTTACAATGTCTTGCCATAACTGCTTCAGCCTGTGAAAATTATTATCCCATCCTAGCAGGACCGTTGGCAATTCAAGGTTTTATTGTACAACGTGGAATGTCCAGAACTGCTAAACACAGTACTAAATTAATAAAATAAAATACAGAGTGCTGCATTAGTTTTAAGAGAACTAAATTTATGCTTACTATTCTCTCCAAGTGCATAAAACCAAGCCCGGTTGTTCATTCCTACAGCCAAATGATAAACACCAATAGCAACAAAACTGGGCTCTACTTCAACAGAGACTGTGACTGGTAGCTCCTGTAAGAAAACAAAACAAAATAAAACAAATTTCATCCACTTTTAATGCTTACTTTAATTATATCTACATGAGGTTTAAAAGGAAGAGGTTATCATACCCTTTCCACATGATTTGCTATGGTGACTTCAAGCAGAGAAGTGAGGTATGCAATCCGTGTACTGCAAGCGTCTCCAAGGATTGGAAGCTTTGTCAAGAAAACATGGAGGGATCCTCTTCGTGTAGATACTGCCAACAGCTGTCCATCATCTGTCCAAGCCATCTGATCTACACCTAAAATATTCACAAGTTTTTAAAAAATAAAAAATACAGTTCTTTCTGTAACTACTTAACCAACAAGCAATTATTTTGCTCTTAACTGTGAAAACTGTAGGAATTAATAGCTAGAATATATGTACTAAAGCTAACCTATTAATATAATTCCAAAATGAATTAGAATCACTCAACTCAAACACATAATTAACTAATACAGTGTTTTCCTCAGAGTGAAGACTTGACAGAATCACAGAATGATCTGATCTGGAAAGGACCTTAAAGGCCATCTAGGTGTAACCCACCTTCACTAGACCAGATTACAGATCTGTTACAAAACTGATCAACATCCTTCCTCTTTTCAACACTGAAAAGAGCACATTCAGTTCAGGCAGCACATTCAAAGTGATCCATAATACTGGAAGCAGCTGAGCAGAATTCAATCTTACTCCCCTTACTGCCAAATCAGTAAGCACTAAACACAGGAACTGCTGTTTGTTCCTCAGTATCTGAAAATGCCATTAGAAAAAAACATACTCCAACTGGCTAATACTAATATTCCAAGGGAGACAGAGAAGTGTTGTGCTGAAAATATCCTAGATTTCTTAAAAAGAAAAAAATTTTAAAAGGAAGTTTTCTACAAATAAAAATGCTGGAGGCAACCATCGACTTTACAAAAACTGAAGCATTTACAAACACTACATGAGGAGACAAGGGTGGAAACTCACTACTCAAGAAAATGGTTTTGTAACACTGTTCTGGAAGCCACAGGCACAAGTCCTGTACATCAGGACAAGAACAGATCAAGTATCAGTGTTAGAACAAGACATATCAAAGAGCACCAAAAAAATTAATGGAAAGAAGCAGAAACCAGTTAAGTGTATTATTGTAATAATCTGAATACAATGTAATACAGATTCAAAACTGCACAACACTAATTGATCAAATGTTCTGAGAGCTGTACTTCTCTACACTTTGAATAGGTAAAATATGCTCCCATTTTGCTACAGGTCACCTAATAAATACAGGTTGGGAAAGCAGGAGTTTTTGAAAAATTCTGTATTTAAACAGTTTTTCCAAGAGCAGTAGTTTTACTTTAAGAGCAGAGACACTGTCAAAATTCCAGTTTACTTAATTTGTAAAATTTTCTATCCCCATGGAGAAAGTTAACATACCTTTGTTTTCATCATCCAAGTTTATTATGGCATACATTTCTCTCATATCAGTCAGATCATGGATTTTGATGCTAAAACAAAAATGAAGAGCCAGTCATTCCCACCAATCCAAATCTCAGTAATCATTAACTGGAAGAAACACAGTCCAATCAAGACAGCCTAACTGAGCAAAAAGTAGAACACGGATGCAAAATGTCTTCAATTTCCTAAAAACAACAGATTATTATCCATCACTGTAAATAGTGTATCACTATATCACAGAACAAAAATATTTGCTCAGAGAACTAAAATTTGAGGAAAAGGCACAAATCCAATTTGAAAGAATAGAAGGCTAGGGAACATAGATTGTTATTCGCTTTGATCTGTTATAGCATTTTAGTTTTAAAAGACATTACTGATGGACACACAGGGCTTGAAACATGGATGCAAAAAATACTTTCAATTCTCCTGCATATAAAAGGGAGAGAGTCAGAGTTTACTTATGCTATCACATCACTCAATGCAAGTTAAACCACTGAAAGAAATAACCCTTATTGTACCATAGCTCAAGTGCTTGAAGTTTCACCATGTTTTGCTCACAGTTAAACCACTCTTGATGTACAAGTGTCATAAATCAGCAGTTGGTCCTACACAGAGCTGAGAACAGAGAGAACTGTTTGACTCCTCTACTATGACACAAGTCCTCTTTTGCTGAAGAATTCAGATACCACAGAATCAGGGATTAGCAGATGAGGAACTAAAGGAGCTGTTCTATAGTATGCACAGAACATTTTGGAAAAACTCCAGTGTATTTAATTCCAGTTATTTATTTCCTTTTCAACTTTTGTCTAGACTGCAGGTAAGATCGAACACTGGAGAGGAGGATATAAGGTACCAACATTTTCAGTGCAGATTTAAATTAATTTTTCTCCTGTTGTTAAGCAGATGTTTATGTTCAATCAATAAATCTCAGTAAAGAAGTTTGGACTATCTTGTTGCCAAGCAACATAACAGAAAAAAAATTGATCAAAAGGAAAAATACATACAAAGGTTTATTTCTTTTTCTGTTTTCAATTAATGATATTAATTACAGTTGCAGAGATTTTTGTCAACAATAGCTTCTCCTAGCTCTAGGCAGAGCAGCAGTTCCATACAGCCATTAATCTTACCTTTTCTAAATTCACTTCTCAGGGAACCTTGAAGGCTTAGGAAGCAGAGTGTGAATGCCCATTAGCTCCAGTCCTGAGAGATGAATTCTATTCTTTATATATGAACTACCACTTACCAATTGTCCCCACATGATGCAGCTTTGTTTAATGACTGTGATATAGCAATGCTGCTAAGATTATCCTTATGATTATGAGCTTGAAAGACTTCTTGTCCTATTTCACGAATGTGTGTAGAAATGACTACAAAATACCCTTGTGAGAAACCAATCATAATGTAGCCATCACCATACCTGTTACAAAAAAGTAACATTTTAGAAAAGAGATCTATTAATGCAATATGCAAAAAAGCATTTTCTTTCAGACTGCTGGGGTACAGTCAATGCCACCCAGCAACAGAAAAGAATAAACAAATTATGGGTATTTATATATATCATGTTGAACCATATAATATAAAATAGGTTAAGGGAAAACTATCAAAGGTCCCTGAAGGACAGAATCATGCCTGTGCCCAGATGCCTTGTAAGTCATCTTTATTGTCTCCTGTTTGTTATAATGCCACTTTATTTTCAGCAAGCTGTACACCTGGCAGTAATGGCAGGATAAAGATTTCTGGTTTCCTCATTGAAATAAGCATACAAGAAGATGGCAACTTTCATTTCAAGGTTCTGGCCTATGTGGTCCCATCAAAGCCATGTTAAAACAATAATGCCAGTCACTGTGCCCTTAAGGGCACTGCAAACACAGTGGAAGTACCAAAGCAACAAATTTGTGAATATTCTGTTTACTTTTCATAGTATCAAGCAGAAATGATGAGGTTAAGGCACAAATAGTTACAGCATGTAAAGATTAATTCAAACAATATCTCATTAGCTCAATTGCAAGAAAAATCACTGCAAGGGAAGCAGCCCAGGTACACCTTGTTACACATGGTCATAAACTAAGAAGCATATAGCTCCAGAATTTTTAGATCTGTAGTATAAAGGGATGTCAATTCCATGTTGACTGAACAGGCATTAAAAGACAAGCTGTAATGATTCAAAGACACAGAAATAGTACAGCTACGTTTTTGGTACAGATCTGAAACTTCTAGCTTTGGTTTTCTTCATAGAAACATTACCAATGGTATTGCACAAAAAGAAGGCTACAAGAACTTTGCACAGCTTTGCAAACCAACAAACTAGCTGAAGGACACAACTCTACCCCTAGCTCTTCCACCAGTTACTCATCCAAACAGAAAACAACCCATAAACCCGTGAGTTTAATCATCTGTCACGACAGCAACATACTTTTGTGTAAAGCTGGGCATACCAACAGTGATTCTGTTGGCAGATACTGTTTTACAGCTATTGAACAATTGAGTAGAACAGTTAGAAAATGCAGACTACCTTGTGTTCAGAAAATAATTACTGAAAAGTCTACAATGCAGACAACAAAAATCCAGTCTGAGCATGGGATAGATGATTTTGTTTCCAGCATTTATCAGAACTACTTGGGAAATCTCAACTTCTTAATACTAGAATAATTAATTAAGAAAGTTTTGCTCACCATTTGTAGCTTACAATACTGCCATAAGGCTGCTGAAATTTCAAATCAATTGGGTTATCAGGATCATTCAAATTAAAAAGGAAGAGAGTCTTCTTGCCAACCACTACACTGACCTGCCAATAATTGAAAAGAAAAATTAACATGACAAGAATGGCATTACTTTAAGGCCCTATATTTTCACTAGAAGATGAGATCTAGGAATTTGAATAATCCTTAAGAAACCCATGGATCTGAATTCTGAATCTTCATCAACAGCAGAAGAGATTTTCAGGACATTCCCCTTCGCAAGCCAGTGGTTCACAAATCTAAATGCAAGCTCAGCAGAATACACTCTCAAATCTTTACAATCTCAAATTCAAGACTTTCCCCTACAGAAGTCAGCTCCATTTCCTCAGAAGAAAAGGCAGCAGGTCACATGGAGTTATCCTGTTAGATTATTCCCACTCGAGCTACAGTATTTTGTGGTGACTTCTTACTGTGCTTTCCCTGGTTGATACTCTGTCATCAGTCTTCATAACTGAGAACTGCATGTCACTGGGATCTGAGCTGACTGAGGTCTGCAAGAAAGAAGTGCAGATTGAGAAATCAACAGTTAATGCAGCCCATGCTGATGATAAATAATGGCATTACTCCTGCCACGTATAATTTTGCATAAGGACAGACAGGGAAAGTTACTACTGCATTTAGTATCAAAGTCAAGAAAATCACTGGGAGAAGACATGACCTCAGTTTAGGTCTTAATGACATGTTGGCATAAAATGAACACTGAAAAAAGAAAAAGCTCCTGGTCCTTGAAAGCCCTGGGATTCAAAATGCACAAGCTCCCATATGTCCCAGCTTTCTTGGAAACCAGTACATCTTAAAATAAATGTCCATTATAAATACTACCTGTCTTATAGTATCCCCCTCCTGATTGCTTATAGTAATCATTCTATCTTCACCTCCTAAAGCAAGGAGGTTTTCAGTACTCCAACAGCCACAAGTAATCCTCTTGGTGTGTTTACCTGAGAAAGAAAAAAACCCATAGAACACAAATCAAACACAACAACAACAACAACAAAAAATCTGTGATGGAAGTACACATCCTTCAGCCAGTCACTCAAACACAGAATGTCAGAATGTGAAACAACCTGTCAGAGCAAGAGCCTTTTTTTAAAAAATCTGCTCTCAGATGAAAATCTTTTGACTTTAGATGAAACAGCACAGCCCTTGTTCTTACATTTATTTGCTTCACATTTCTGGGGAATGTGTTACATCCTTAGCCTTTATGCCCAGAGGTACTCTAAGGAGGTAAGAAAGAGTAACTTAGCAAATGAACAATCACACAATTCCTTGGCAAGAAAGGTAACACAAGTCCCCCAGGAGGCAGTAAGGCAGTGTTAGGTATTTGTGTATATATACATACATATATATATATAAAGTTAGTATTCTCTCAAAATACTCTCCTGAGTACACCAAAGTAGAAGGTGCAAGTTGAGTGTGACCACATTTTTTACCTGCATGTTTATATAGAGAACTGGAAAGGAAACTATGTATATTAGCAAAATTCCACTTTCACATGTGCCAGAGCAGTTTCAAAGCAGTCCATACCAAGGACAGAAATCTTGCGAGAAGTCTGACGGTTATATATGAGTAAGTTTCCCTTTGTTGTTCCAACAGCAAGTAAAGCTCCTACTCGAGACCATAACAAGAAAGACATTGCATCCCTAAAACAAAGAAAAAATTTACTTTGTATAGTAGAGATTCCTTTCATGTGTTCACATATTCAAACATTTAGCAAAATAAATTTTGCATTTGTCTTTAATTTCTATGAGTCATACAGACCAACGAGAACTTTCAAATTAAGTAAATGTTCTCGACCAATATCAGAATTATCTAAGGATGCAGAAGATAGTAAAAGTAATAAAAAATCGTATGAGGTAATGTAGCATGACTTGTACTTGTAAATGGGTCTGCAAACATCAAGAGTCTTAGATGGAATCACTGGTTATTTTCCAGTCACTTTTTGTATTGTTTTTTTTGTTTGCTCTTCAATAACCCAATGCATTTAGCCAACTCAAAAGTGAGTAGGTCTAGTTCTAGTCAATGTAATAAAGAAGTTAGAAAGATCTATTTTAATTTGAAGTTTCAGATAGAGCAAGGCCTATTTTGGTGCAGATATTATATATCATGTTAAAAAACCAAGAGCCTCTTAAGCAAAAAAAACTGTAAACCAAAATTTTCTAATTAGTGCAGTCCCTCCCAACTTTTTAAGTTTCACTCTAGGCATGCAATAGAAATTTGAAATATTGACAGGTGAAATGCCCTCCAATATATTTGGTTTGCATATAAGGATGCTTTTCTAATTTCAAAAAGGGAAGGATATCAGAAAAGCC
This sequence comes from Ammospiza caudacuta, assembly GCF_027887145.1. Lineage (NCBI taxonomy): Eukaryota > Metazoa > Chordata > Aves > Passeriformes > Passerellidae > Ammospiza > Ammospiza caudacuta. The sequence continues at coordinate 55,331,084 of NC_080596.1, forward strand.
TCATTATCACACTGTTTATGTCTTGGTGCTTATTCTGCTTAAGCAATAACACCATGACAAAAAAAAGGATCAGGGATTTACATAGATATATATTGCTCTAGCAAGACTGCCTCCAGTAAGCAATTTACCTCCAGTATTAGAGAGAAAGATCATGAAGGAACTGCAATTAACTGCAGACTCCATTCTGTTAAGTACCTTCTATGTTCCTTTTTGCTTGCATACTGGCAGGTTACTCTTCTCCCCATAGTATTTGCTCACACATGAGCAACAGACCATATCTATTCATTCCCTCAATATAATATATGTATAACACACATCTTAACAAACACAGGCAAGAGTTGTTTCCACTCTCTCTCCTACAAGAAGAATATTTATGTAGAACGCAGGAGTTTAGAGAAATAGACTCAAAGAAGTCACAAATTTAATTGTTAAACCAAGCTTATCTATTAACCCAATGCTTGATGGTTATGCCGACCCCAGAAGAATCTAAAGTCTGTGGCCAAATTCAGAGAGGTAAGGCTTTGACCCTTAGATATCTCCTTTCATCTTAAACTACTCTACTTTGTGAACAGCATTTTAGCCCCCTTATTAATTTAAGGGGAAAAAATAATTCTTAGCACCACTGATATCACTTATCTCACTTTTAAGCTCCCTTTAGCTGGTGTGAAAGACTTAGGAGAAAGAGTAGCAAGTGCAGATACATGAAAAATTCACCCATCCTTGTTGCTACCGCAAAGGTGAAACATTGAAGAGAAGTGCTCTAGAGACAATTGCACTGCTGACACTCAAAAAATAAACAAACACCCTGTAACCCCCAAAATCCCCATCCACAACAAACACTTCAAAACCAGCAAATCATATAAAAAATAATTTAGCAATTAACAGCAGCATATTAGTTTAATTAGTATATATATTATGAGGACTCCAATAAAAAGATGATCTTGAAATATAGCCTCCACATCAACAAGTTGCAATGGTAAAACTCTTTAAATATCCACATTAAAACAAAATTTCTTACCTCATGCCACTGTCTACCTGGCTTGTTTTGTTTGTGATTGCATCCCACAGAAATACGGTGCTAGATTTGTCTGTGATTATTGCTAAAGTATCTCCATCCTTATCCCAGTCCATAGCAACGCAGTTACTGAAGAAAAAAAAAAACCACTAGGAATGTTAAAGTGTGTTTGTAAGTGTACAGAAACAGCCAGAACTATGCAAATGAGTCCCTATTTTTCCCTTCTCCTCCCCTGCAAACCCAGACTGGAGATTTATCTGTAAACTATTCCTATAGCAACCCCACTCTTATTCAAATTATTATTATTACCCCACTTATTATTCAAATCCCATTGATGACAGGGGCTGAGGGAAGGCCATAAAAAACACTGCTACCTGTGTTCTAGTACTTGACATACGGTCACGTTGATTTTCAAGAGACACTGAAAGTCCTCTGTAAGGTTGTCGTTTGTTAGAGGCCATTCAGAGTTGGGATTACTTTTCTGATAATACATCTCTGATTCCACACAGCTTTCCTCACTTTGGACAATTTTCTGGAGAGAATGTGAATTTATCACACATTGTGCAAACACTGCACAGAAAGAGCTGGGCCATAGATATTACCAAGCAGAAGAGACTGACACAGCCAGACCATATTATGAACAACACCTACCCTGAACAGCAAGGTGTGATGGTCAGTGAAAAACATGTGAGTCTGCTAAAGACTATGAGAATTGCATCTCCTGGTTTGGTGCAATTACCACAAAGACTGGATTTCTAGACTTCTTGGGGAACTGAGTGATTCTGGCTCATATTAACCAATGACACAGGGCTATTTAAGTGATGATTTGGAAATTAAAGTTATACTCTTGACTAGAGGTTTCAGCCTTAAACATCATGGGAGTTTTGCCTTGACTAAGGGGTCTGTCTTAATTGAAATTCATCAGGTAGTTAGAAATAAAATTAAAAATTGCCATGATGATTAAGAACAGTTAAAGTGCTAAGAAGAGATGAACAGTACACAAATGAAACTAACACGAGGTATTAATGATGCTCAATAAAAAAGTATTTATTGAGCAAATCAACATGATGACCCAATGTCACACCATTTTTCCCTAAGGAGGTTTCCCCTGATCCATATCCAGCCGGTTCCTATGGTCTCACTACCTTTTAAGAAGTTCAATATATCTTCCCAAAGTGCATAAGCTTTTAGATTTAATCTGAAAAAATCCACTTTGTAAACTTCCATACCACTCTCTGATGTGAACCAGAGAGTGATAAGCTGGGAAAAAAGTATCATCCTGACCTAAAGCAACAATGCCAATGCGTACAGTTATGCCACTGATGTAAACACAAGCACTAAACCAAAGAAGTACCTTTCCTCAGCAAAGCCATGGTAACAAATTGTTAGAAAATCGACAACAGCAAGAATGCAAGGATATATTGCACATAACCTCATTATGAGCCTTCTTAATGTGATAGGTCTTTTTTTTTTTTTACATTTTAATTACATAATTTGTCTTCTCTGCCAGGTATGTTCACCAGAGATAGTATATCATCCTACAAATTTCTCCCATTGTCTAAGCACCTCACCAGAAGAGAATCGTTTTTAAAGAAAACAACAATGAAAATAATTTAAACCTATCTTAGGACATACCCTGGCAGGTTGATGTCATTTCTCTTCTGACCATGACGATCAAAAATTTTCACAGAACGATCACCTCTAAAAAAGATTAATATATAGAATAATTCCCTTTCTTTATCAGCAATTTTGATGGACAAATGCAATGAATAGTTGCAGTCTTACCCTATTACAGCAAGAAAATTTCCTAAAGTTTTCTGCCAAGCAAACTGTACAGGAGAACCAGACCAAGCTTTTTCATACAGAGTGAATACTTGCTGGAGGAAAAAAAGAAAAAAAAAGTAGGAAATGATACATCTTAAAATCATCATATATAAGAATACTACAGCTGCCTAGCATGTTAGTAACTGAGTACTGTGGAGGTAACCCCCCCTCCACCACAAACAGCTTCTGTGTGATTCCAATGCACTGAAGTAGCAAAATCCCAGATAAACGTTCTTTGAGTGGAAAAAATTGAAGTTTCTGCTGCTGGGTGTTCGCATAGAGAACTGCAGCTCTATTAATAATAGACTATTATTTTTGCCTCCTAGTTACAAGAAAAAAAATTGCATGAGACTCTCCCCTTGTAGTTCAAAGACCACATCGTTAATAGTTCTTTAAATTTAATGGAAAAGTCTGGGACCAGAAAGCATCCTTGGTTTGTAAACACAGAAGGCTCAACATTCACTCTTTTAGAGACAGGTAATCTTTTGGTTACTCTGAATTGCTGGGTCTTAAAAGCTAAGATCCCAAACCAACACACTATAAAAAGAGATTCTGACTTCCAAAGGAGAAAATTTCTGAACGGCCTTTTCCTTTTGCAGCCCCCACAGATATTTTTATGTAACCTGGGTGTAAGATAAAGCCCACAAGTTTGCTCCATAGCTGGCTATCGTGACTTATATCCCTACGTGTCATAAGATAAACACCAACCCCTGCTGTCCACCAAATGCCTGTGAGGTTTGCTCGTCTGCCACAGGTTCTTATCCCTTCTTTTGGGTCAATGCAAACTGAGGCATTCTTCACACTGAATCTGCATTCTGCTCACAAAACCAGCAAAAACACAACCACCACATGCCACACTCATAAACCACATCTGACAATGACGTTTGATTTTGAAAAACAGTTTAAGGAGGAGGGCCACCAAGATGATTTGAGGGAAGAAGCACTTCTCCATCTATGAGGAAAGGCTGAGAGAGCTGGGATTGCTCAGCCTGGAGAAGCGAAGGCTTTGGCGTGACCTAACTGTGGGCTTTCAGTACCTGAGGAAACATACAGGATAGGGAGGGACTATTATAAAGGCATGCAACCGCAGAACAAGAGAGAATGGCTTCAAACTGAGAGAGTAGGTTTGGATTAGTTACTAAGAGGTGGCTGTGACGGTGGAGAGGCACTGGTACAGGTTTCCCGCAGAAGTTGTGGACACCTCATCCGTGGAAGGGTACAAGGCCAGGCAGGATGGAGCCCTGAGCAACCTGGGTTGGTGGAAGATGTGCCTGTCCATCGCAGAAGCGTCGCAACTGGATGCCCTTTAAGCTCCCTTCCACCCGAAGTCTCCCCACACGAAAGTAAACAAACGCGTGAGTGCCGGCAAGCACACCAGGCCCCCATGCCGCTGCCGGGCGGCCCTTCCCGCCGCGCCTCCCTGCCCGGCCCAGGCCGCAAACGCCACCGCCCGCTCGCTCCGCGGGCCGGACCCAGCGCTCCCCGCCCGGCCCCGGCGCCCCGCGGCCCCCGGACCCACCTTCATCGCGGCCACCAGAGCGGGCTGCCTGCGCCGCCACCGCGCATGCGCCTCCCGCGCGCGGCGCCGCGGTCACCGCGGAAACGGAGCGGGCCGGGGGCGGGCAGAGAGCGGCCCCGGGCCCGGCCCCGGCGGGAGGAGCTCTGCCTGAGGCCGCGGCACCCAGAGCGGGGCGGGCAGAGAGCGGCCCCGGCCCCGGCCCCGGCCCCGGCCCCGGCCCCGGCCCCGGCCCCGGCCCCGGCCCCGGCCCCGGCCCCGGCCCCGGCCCCGGCCCCGGCCCCGGCCCCGGTCCCGGCGGGAGGAGCTCTGCCTGAGGCCGCGGCACCCAATTCTCAGAGGAAAAGGGGAGTTTTAGACCGCGGTCACGCAGAACGGGCTTCTAAACCAGGGAATAAAGACACACAACTCGCCAGCAAAGCCTCTTGAGATCAGCTGTATTCCAACTGCAAAGCTTCATCACAAAGTGTCACCGATTTCTTTTAAAACAATAAATAGTTCGCCGAGAGCGTTAAAACACACGTTTAAAATTAGAAATGTACAAAGGACTTTGGGTATCGGGCACTTCAAACTTTTTAAAAAAACAAAAAAACAAACCCAAAACATTCAATGAGTTCACATCTTCCCGTTTTTCACGGGCGGTGCTGTTCGGAGAACATAAGGGACAAGGCACATAAAAGCAAATAGAAATAGGCTTCTCCCGAGAACATTTAGATGGTTCAAAGCAATTCGGTGTAACAGCAGAGGGCTCGAGAAAGGCAAATTATGAAGTATCTTAAAAAATTAGGTAACTGTTAAATAAGGTAACTAATTTAATACAGCCCTGCGAGGAACACTTCACTGTCCTGTAAGATGCTGAACATGCTTAAATGGTGGCAGCTGAGCATCTGGCAGGATTGGGCCCTTTACATTTTTAGATAACCTTACAGGAAAGACAGACAATTTCTTCATCTTATAAAAGTATACTTCTCATAGTAGTGCAAAGCCTCATTTAAAAATGTAATTAGTCTAATGTAATGGAATGCTTCAAAAATTCCAAAGTGCAAATATTAAACTTAAATTGGTTAATTGTTAATCACACTTTAGAATTCTTCCAATAATGCATACAAACATCAAAGTAAATACAAGAACCAAAGCAGAGCAAAAGGTATGATGTTCTACATCTTGCATAATAACTCTGAAAACCCCAAAAGTACACTGGATGTCAAAAATATCTGTCCGAAATTATTAAATAGCAGGTTTCTATTAGCATAAGACAATATTTAAAATAAGGCTTTGGTTAAATAAAACGTTTGCTTAACTAGGAATGATGCTAAAAAGTGCAAAAGATTCACCAAATACACAACTTCATTTCCAAGGCAGACATGACACCTGCCATTTACAATAGTTTGCATTGGTTTGTTAGCCTGCCTTGTAGTTACTCACATACTATTTGCATTTTATTACAGGCAAATTAAAACTATGGGGTCCAATCCTATAACTTGTTTCATCCAGAGATAGACCCAATTATATCAAAGTATATCCATTTACAGCATCATTGCTCTGCATTTAGGGAAATCAAGGCCCCAGAACCATAACATTTGATTATTATAGTGAGTTCACTCATTTTCTTAGCACTTCCTAAACAGAAGTCCTCTACTGCCAACTGGCAGGTTGCAGGTGACTTTCTTACAAGAAGAATTCGTGTAACATATGCATAACAAAAGTTTTTAAAAAGTGCTTAATATTGGTCCATAAGAACATCGTGTCAACTTCAGATCAAACACTTTGCTGTGGTAGAATATCCTGCACCTGGTGCTGATTGGTGCACTTGTAGTTTGCTTGAGGAAAAAGTAATCCTCTGAGTCTACACAGGAAAATATCATCTTCCCAGAGAAAATATTTCAGAGTTTTACAGTCACAACACATGCTCCAGCTCTTCCTAAGCACAGTGGTGCAACCTGTAAACAAACAAACAATTTGTGAGATGAGTGCAATCAGTCCTAAGTAATTTCCCCCCCTAATTATACAGCTGCAGCAGAATGACAATATCACCCATGCTCTGTTAACATGACTTACAGATTGGTCCAAAATTGGATACAAACACAAGGCAAAGGTAAAGATATTTTATATAACAGAGTGAAGCACTCTGAAAACAATAGCAAGCCCTAAGGACATCAAAACATTCTTACTGATAATTTCAATTATTCAGTATGACAGGAAAAAGAAACCTTTGTTATTGTACAAACTGGATACCTGAGCTAGACAATCAGACAATTGAGTAAAGGGTGGTAAAAGAATGCATTTCTCAGAAACAGAAAATGCCTAAAATTATAGGGGCAACCTCTCCTTTTTACTTGATTATTTGATAAAATCCTGTTAAGAGTTCTTGAAATCAGAATAAATTCACCAGCCTTTATTCTTTAATTGCAAACAGAATTTACTTCTGGCAAGACCCTTTTCTGCTGAGATTCTGCTGGACTTGAGCAGAGGGCAGTAGTTTCTAACAGTCCCCTTTGCTTCCCCTTTTAACTTTCATAGTATTGCAATATATGTGAATAGCACATCAAGTGGTACAGAGACTATCCTAAAGAGAAAAAAAAGCTGTTTATGCCAACTCCCCTATTTCTTTTTTTTCCCCAGGAACAATAGACTTTTATAGAGCTGTCTGTGGCTCTGACAACCTTCACCTGAGAAAATTCCACTGCCTTCTCCTGAGTTGTGTGAGGATGAAGAGGTGGCAGACTGCTGACATAATGAGAAAAGGAAGGTACACAAATATTTCCTACTCCCTCTGGGAAAAATTTGCAACTATCCTACATACTGGGATTGTGGCATTCGGTGAGACATAGAGGGTCAAGGCTAAGGATACAGAGGTACATACAGATGACCACCACCTAAACATGTGAGATTCATGAGATTCATTTAGATGCAATGGTGAGAAGCATAGTTTCTCTCCTCTGGTGAGAAGCACCTTCTGTCCTCTGATACACTTTTTTTTTTTTTTTTCTTTAGCAGGACTAACAATGCCATGGGTTATCATTACCAGTACCAGTGGATGCCCCAAACTCTGATGATCCTCCTTGATGACTTGTGTTTTAAGAGCTTGCAGCAGTAGGAAACAGAGGGAAATGGACAGTTGAGTTTTTTGTGTTCCAGGGATTTTTATACACAGCAGTTTAGTTCTCTTTTTGAGTTAAGAATTTGGGGCTATTACCAGAATAACATATCCAGGTGGCTTAGAATTCAGTAGCCTAAATACTGGTGTCTGATGCTACTACAGATAAGCTTGGACATTCATCCTGGTCTGCAACTGGACTCCAGGAGGGCCTTGGAGTCCCCCAGGGTCTGTGCTGTATCTGCCAACCTTTGGTGGATGTAGATGCTTTAGGGTATCTCAAATGGCATTAGATACCAAAGGAGAGTCAGCTCAGGATGTCCTTGTGTGTGCTCTTCCCACAGAGAGACACATTCCTGGAGCTATATAAAAGTAACCAAGCTCTGAACTGACAGTAATAGTTTCTGAGCATGAACTGTAGAATTATTTTTATTCTAAAGCTGCAAAAATAAAAATGGGTAAAGGCTTTCTGGAACCTGAATACACTGTACATGGCATTCACCTCAGGACGGGATTATTTATGAAAAAATGACCAAAACCTTGATGAAATAAATGTTGAGCGACACATTAGAGCTAAAACTAATCTACATTTATCATTTATCTTCAGAACAGGAAGTCATGTAAACAGAATCCTTTATGACAGTTTGGGGAATGTGGCAATACATTTTATTAAAAGTAGCTGAAATTGTCAAAGAGAGTAGCTATACTCTAGCAAAAGCAAGGAGGGCAGTTTATTGGAAATTAACAACTGTCTGTTCAAGAGAAGTCATCTCAAGATGGTACACAAAGGAAAAAAGATTCACAACAGACTAGTAAGAAACTGCTTCTTAGAGAAGGAATATTTGAATTCTCCTTGCAAAAGGAGGCACATTTGAAATAACAATATTAATAGTAGTGTATGGTCTGATCAGAAACTATACCTGTGTCCATTCATTTGTCTGGGGATCATAGGACTCCACAGTATTAAGATATGTTTGCCCATCATATCCTCCAACAGCATACAACTTGTCACCAAGAAGACACACCCCTACTGCATCTCTGCTAATGCTCATGGAGGCCACAGCAGTCCACATGTCTGTTTTGGGATCATACCTAAAAGATAATTTGTGTTATGCACTAAAACTGTTACCAAAATTCAACAACAACAAAATGTGCTGGAATTGATGCTGTCAAGGTAGTAGAAAATAGAACAGCACAGATCTGAATGTCAATTTCAAAGGACTTTCCCCCCCTCAATTCCCCTCCCTTTGAAACTGCTTCTTTAGTCATCTGGTAACACAAGTCACTACTAGCCAGATATCTACTTCATGCTGCTTTCCAAATAGTCATACAGCCATATACAGCTGCTCTTACTACACTTTGTATGTCTAAACATGCCATGCCAAAAACAGTTCTGCTGCTACACCACAATAGAGCAAGTGCTTGCTTTAAGTATGTCAAAGCACAGGCTGGTAAAATTTGGTTTGGCACTAAGATTACCAATTTCAAAAATATGACCCCCAAAAGTGGTTTGAAAAAATTATATGGGAAATACAAAACCATTAAGACAATTTACAACACTTTTGAAACCAGAAGTATCAGCACAGTAAACAGCAGATGGTTTAATGAAAAAAAATTGTGTGGTTCTAGAACATTATCAACATTCTTTACAAGTCAAATTGAGAACTACATAGGAGACTCCATGCTATGCTTATGGCAAGGAATATATTTTAATCTGACTAAAAGAGACAATCTTTTTTAAGACTGCAGATGCTTATAGCAGAACTAATGTAATTACAGAGCTCTGAAGGGCTCTAAAACTGTACAAAGAAAAGAATTATTTGGCTAAGACCATACTTGCTAAAAACAAGTTGAAAGACAGTAGTCTTAATTTATGTGCATGAAGAGCATAGATACAAAGAGCTCTAGCAATTTTATTTGCTGTCCTCTAGTCAAAGTATTACACAAATGCATGCGAGCATAACTGTAACATGAAAACTACTTGAAGCACAGATGCAAACAGAAGAGGGTGATTAGTAAGCTACTTTTCCAATTATTTTATAATTTATAAGCAATTGTATTTATCTGGGAATAGCAACTTCTTTTGCAAAATATAATTTAGAAGTTTAGTGTGGTCATAAAAGCCTGATTTTTTAAATTAATATTTCTTAATTCTTTATTTTTTTTAAGGAACTAGTTCCATGAATTTGATGGTCTTCAATTTCAACTCACTTAAAGAACAAGGACAAAATGCATTACGATTCCTATTTATTAAAGTAATGAGTTCTGTAACTTTGTTTCAGAAAATACTGATGTAGAAAAATACACAGACTTACTGCTTCTCTTTGGTTTCTGATTATCTGTATAGCCCTAAAAATTTGGTATTTGTTGAGAAGTAGCTTCCTAACTGCAAACCTTTCTGGGGTCTTTTCAGTGCAACTTCTGCATGTTAAGGGCTATGGGCCACACTATTTTCAGGTCTACTACGACTCTGAAATTTTGAGCTCTCTTGTGGTGGATTTTTGTGGTGTGGGTTTTTTGTTGTTGTTGTTGTTTTGGTTTGTGGGTGTTTTTTTATTTCGTATTTTTTAGAGGTTAATGGTAGAATATATATCCTGGCATGAATAAATTTAGTAAAAGAAGAATACGGGCAATGAGGACTTACTCTAAGTGTTGGGAGGTAATAGAAAAGAAGAAAAGTTTTACAGCTGGTGGTGGGGGAGCAGGGAGAGAATTAAAGCATAGTTCAGAAATATCTAAAATGCCAATGAAGATTTAATACAGTGAATTATGAAGTATTTACTACCTTTTAAAATTATTTTATGGATCACATGTACTACTGCAATTTGTGATACAGTCATTCATTAATCACGTTACAGAAAGATATACCAACCTAGGAATGACTGAATTACATTCCAATTTCCCAGTGTCATTAGAGGGTACAAGAAAGAATTTGATATATAAAGATTCACCAAACCTTACTGTTAACTCCTTTGGAAGTTGTTATATGAATAGATTCAGACTTCTTGTGTAAAAGAAGATCTGCTCCATTTTTAAAAGCAATCAACTCCACGTTGTTTCAGTTACCCAACATAATTAATTCAATGAGATTGTTAAAATAATCTAGATGAATTGCATTAAGAAGAATTTGCTTTAAATATTCTGTCCTGGTAACATTTTGAATCATAGTATGCCTACATAGCATATTTTTATATGTAAGTTTCCTCTGTTCATGCTAAAAATAACACAGCTATTCAATTGGGTTTCTACTCACAGCTCTTTTCATAAATCCCCTGACAGACTGGCACAATCAGAAGCCCATGGCAGGATATGCCTCCAGCAGGACATTACCTTTCCACGCAGTCTGACAGCCTGGATGTTAAGTTGGATGCTGGAGCATCGTGGCCCCCTATGGCATACAAGAACCCATTCCAGGTGGTTACACCTACACCACCTCTTCTTTTTGACATCTGAGCACAGAGAGTCCATTTGTTTGTATGAGGATCAAAACATTCTACTGACTTAAGACAAGAACTTCCATCTCGACCACCAACTGCATAAAGCCTACAAAGTAAAACAAAAACAAAAAGAAGAAAATAAATGTTGTCTGAATAAGACAGTTTCTAGTGAAACACGAAGGATTTCAAGTTTGTTAAAAAGGGAAGTTTAGAAGAGGACTTTCAACTTTCAGTAGACTGCTCTGCTGTCAATACTCAGGCAAGATTTTGCTCCAATCTTCTCCTATTGTAATGATCAATGCATCACAACAATAAGTAACAGAAAATTGAATATCTTACACAGCATTTATATTTCAACCTATGCCTATAGCTAACAATTTCAAAATTACATATGTGACTTGCAGGGTCAGAAGGACAAATTCAGTAGTGGATCTGTGCATGCACCATCTCTACCCTGCCTCATCTTAGGCATTCAAGTGTTTTTCTGGACCAGGGTTTTAGTTCATGACTGACAGCACTACCTTAAATCCCTCACACCCACTAGGTGGCCCAATCTGCTTAGTCCTAAGAAAAAGGTTTCTAGCATTTGGTACAGAGGAATTCAATTATTTGCAAGGGCTGGCTGAAATGAATGAAAAAAAATTGGTTTAGGAGGACACAATCACAGATGAACCTTTAAAACTAATCAAATAATCAAACTTCATAAAGAGCTTATGAACAGAATTTATGAGCACTCTAGGCATAGCAGCAGACATGCCCAGCACTATTATTTGGAAAAGTAGGAACACAGAAGCCATTCTAAAAAGGAAGCAATGCATCAGAAGTAAAATCCAGTGAGAAATCACCTCAAATTATTTCAGAGCCTAAGAATGGCTAGATAATCAAACAAACATTAGATACTGCAGATAATGATAGTGTGAATTTACAACAGTTACCGTGAAGCACGATTCAAGATGTCCTCAGTTTGGGTAATACTAGTGTTTGTTTTTTTACACATACTGACCAAGGAACTTAAATACAATCATCTTGTAAATATGGTTGATCTAGTCCTTCTCAGTAACAATCTTAATAAGCTTTAAAAAAAATCCATGGAAGTTTCTTTGTTTAGTAGTACAGGTACTACTACAACACTAGTGGTACCTGTACTACAATATATTGTAAAACAATATATTCCTTACCTTAAACAGTACAGTGTTTAAGGTAAGGAATATATTGAAGGTTTCTGTAGAACTCTGCTGTAGTTCCATAAAGTTCATTACTAAAATCAATCCTTTATGCAACACAAAATTTATGAAGCTCCCAAATTTACCTTCCCTCAAAGCATGGAGAGAGTTTTGATCATTTATGCAGTGATTTCACATTCTTGACACGGAGAAAGCCATATTAACTTCTCTATATGAAGGTTTTTCAGTTTCAATCACTGAAACTTAACCAAGTTACAAACAGACATTACAGGAAAGTGCAGAAGTTACTGTTCCTGCATCTGAAATGCTGCATGCGTTTTAAAAAGGTCAGCTGTAGTGATCTTTTGTTGCTGCCTCCATTAAGAGTCTAGGCAATGTTCTATAATAATAGGGAAATGTGAGGCTCTAATTCTGGTGCTTTTCATCATACCTGGGACCCACTGCTGAATATATAGCAAGCTTAAGACCCAGCTTAGGTATCTGAGACTGCAGTTCCAAGGCAGCCAAGGCACTCTGCTTGCTGGTTGTTCAAGTTCATCCCTCCCTCCTGTAGGCAGTGAGCATTTCCACTCATTCTTGGACTTATTCCAGATCTTAGAGAACCCTTTGTAGGTGTCTTTCAGCAGTACTAATTTGCCAGTGACTAGGCTTCCAAAATTAAAAAAGTGTGAAAAAACTTTTTTTACCTGGCAGCATTCAAGTAGCTCAAGGGAGATGAACAGGGAGCACATAAACAGGAAGTGAAAATGTGTGGACAATAGAGTGTAAATATTCTGCCATAACCACAATGCTACTCAGTAGCTTTTGTCTGCTGTGTCACCCTGGCAAAACATGGCACCTGTCTCTACTCCCAAAGCAGGGGCACTTCTTTAGTAAGAATTGCATCTCTGACTGAGTATGTGCATACCAAGGTGAAATTCAGCTTAATTAAGGGTGAAGCAAGAGACTGAATTTGTTAATTTAGACTGAATTGCTAACTTAGCTTGGTTAGTCATTGATTAGCCTTAGTATATTTAGTGCTGATGCAGTAAGTGCATTCATAATCAGCAGCTCCAAATCTGCATTTCTATAGCTTCAAAAAACCACACTGTTTGTGGATCTGTGGTTGTTAAAGTATTGAATGCAACCAGACTTACAGCACTGAACTGCTTATAAACAGAAATTAGGCCCAGCTGCACCCAGCCCCTCTGATCTCGGGGGACCAGCTGGAATGCAAGGGGGACTATTTTCTGCCAAATTTCATACTCTAATGCAGCAGGTTCTTGGTTTAAGAAAGATCTTGCCATACTGAAGCAAGTCCAGCTGACTGTCACTAGGATGATGAGGGCCCCACTGTACTTGACACACAGTTGTAATGCTGTGGAGAGGCTTGCTTGGCCCAGCACAGTATCTCTACTGTGAATGAAGAAACATGGCTCTTAATGCTACTAACTGATATCTATCAAGAGAAATTATTCATAGTCATTTAAGATGGTCTTTTAATTACATTAAAATAATGAGATTTTAAATTTGAAAACAGAAACCCCTTCACATACTTTCCATTTAATATTGCTACACCAACAGTGCTCCTGGGAGTTGACATGCTAGCCACGAAGTTCCACTGACGAGCCTGTGGATCCCATCTTTCTACTGTGTTCAGGTAGCTCCAGCCATCATGTCCTCCTACAGCATACATAGGACCTTCCAATACAGCTACTCCTAAAATACAGATATGAAAACAATTAAGGGGAATAAAGATCAGACAATTAAGAGGAATAAATATCAGAATTTCTTAGTGGCAGTCCAGTGTGCACCACAAAACTGAAAAGAAAAAAAAAATTCTTTTGGTAGCTGATGCTACCAAATACAATCATCTTCAATATAATCTGAAGGAGAAAGGACATTGAATAAGCAGTTGGCATCTAAACAAAATTTTCACCCCCCCCAAACTTTATTTCTGAATTCTTTTTTGACCAATCCTAAACCAGGTAACCTTTAAAAAATATGCAGTCAGGCTTTACAGAACTGTACATACCAAGACCATGACGATGAGTGGACATTGGTGGCATTACACTCCAAGTTTTTGATCTAGGGTTGTAGCACTCCACAGTATTCAATGTTTTCAGTCCATCTCTGCCACCAACAACAAACAATTTATCATCTAAGACTGCAACTCCAAACTGTAATCTTCGTCCATTCATGTTTGCAACTGGAGTCCATGTGTTGGTACGAAGTTCGTATTTTTCAATGCTTGTAGCTCCTGAATGACAATATATGCAAGTTACATATGGAAAAAGAACAAGCTCTGAAGCACTAGGGTAGTTTGCATTTTAGTAATATGCTGATTCCCACAAGACACCATGATATTCTTAAGTGTGTGCAGACAAATAGTCTTTTTTGACTTCATAAGCAATTAACTGCACCATTACAAAGGAAAACTTTCTTGGTGCTTTTCAAGACAAAAACCAGGTTTTGTAACTGCTTTGCAGAATCAAGCCTTTAAAAATAGAAATATTAGGAATATAAACTAACCATGTGGAATGCAATCACATAATGAAATCAACTGTTTTGTAATATTAGAGAAAAAAGTTGATGGTATGTGGCATGAACTACCAAGAAACAGCTTTAAAACAACAAATTAAAGAAAACACTTTCTCTGCTCTAACTTTTCTAACTTATCAGATCCTTTTTAATTACCATTAAAAAGTATGGAATTTTCTATGAAAAAAAATCAAGTAGTTTTGACAGAACTATTTAACAATTAGTCAAAATATTTTTGTTGTTTTGGCTTTTTTAAAGCATGTTTAGGTCCCCTTTGTGGCCTTTCAGACCTTTTCTTCCAAGTTACTGCCCTCTCAAGTAAATAAAGATTAGTTAGTATTCCATTAAACTTCACTACTCAGTAATCAGCTATTTCTATGGTAATTTCAAATCAGAACTCTAGATTCCAGAATATTTACAGCAGTCTCAAAGATATACAGACCTTTTTAACCTAATAAACAGTATACACTTTAGATGTTTCCTGTTCTGTACTGCCAAATCCTTGAATTTTAGATTTAACAGGTTGTAAAATAATCTATTGAGCATTTCTTTTAAAAAGAACCAAAACAGCTCATCAGCTAAACATTACATAAGCCAATACCTTTTGTTGCATCCATTCCTCCAACTGCAAACAAAACGCCCACCGTAGATTTTCTAGGTTTGGTGCGAGGGCTTTGCAGCATAGGTCGTCTCTCTGGCAACAGATGGTACTTCATTGCTTCCATAATGAGCTTTTGACATTCAATGTCATCCCTAAAGAGCGCGTTGTTCTCCATGTCTGCCAGAAACTGTGAAAAAGAAAGAAAATCAAACAAGCTGTATTGTTATGAGCAATAAAAGCATGAAAAACAAAACCACGATTACCAAGATAATGTTTTATACAAACACTTTCACTGCCTGATTTAAAAATCTCTGTATTTTCAAAATGGTCATATAAAAAAAAATAGGGTAGAGTGAAAATAAACTGCTAATAAAGAGAACATTCACATTTTGAGCGAAACCATCAAATAAATAAATATTTAAAGTGGAAGGCCATCTGATCTTAATGGATGATTTCAGCTTAATGGTCCAAAGGAAGGAAACATAATCTTGAGTTCCAGTGCTGTGCAGGAAAGTTCAAGAAAATGGAAAAAGGCTTTGAGTATGTAAGTCAGTCCAACCTCATGGTTTTATTCCCAAATTCACCCAATGCAGAGGTCTGTAAAAGCCCTTTCAGTACATGCTGAATATTTTAATATATATTCTGTTCCTCACCCTAACGGTGACCAAGATCACAATGTACCACTTAATAAAAGCCTTTGTTAAAATTTTTATATCAAGCTTGCAAGCAAATTTGGCAACTTTTAAATCTTAAATATGAATTAAATAAAGTTAAACCACAGAATAGTAAAGACTACTAACAGAAGTTTTTAAGGTCAAAGATTCTGGAGTGGTTTGTCAAATATTTTAGTGATTTGTCCATATTTATCAAACTGCAGGAAAAAAATACACTGAGAGTCACATTCTACTTATTAGAAGTCTGTAAACTGGCATTTTTCTGAGCTGCACAACATGGCATGAATAACAGAAAAAATAAATGAAGTGCCCCACTGGGATTTGGACATTTGTCAGAAAAAGAGAGAGGGAAAAAGGCAGATGCCTCTGAAAAGCCAAAATCCAAACACTTTGTGAATATTAGACATTCAAGTCCACAAACCAGAATGAGTTGTCTTTATTGAGCTGTTGACAGCCAAGACTAACAGGTACAAAACTGCTGTGGTATCAGTCATCAGAAGTACTAAAGGGACTTGCTGTGAAACAGATGTGCACAATATGGTTATCTATAATAAAGCTGCCTTAGGGCTGCAAAGTGGCAAACATGACAACCATATTTCCAGAAGGGATACAAGTAAGTACAGATGGCTAAACCTGAACACCTCAGTATCAGGCAAAATAACAGAAAATATGACAGAAAACATAACCATCGCAGAGAGAATAAAAAACCTTCTCGAAGCCCTTTATCAGTGATTTTCAGAAAACTGAGATTTCTGCAGCATTTCTTTAAGTGGACAAAGTTCTCACTATTTAAAATAGCAAATCAAGTGTTTTCATGTAAATTAGTAGAGGCAACTTAATTTCATTCTTTACTTTCATACCTTCAATTATTTCTTCTTTTGACCCAAAGGACTGCTAGTATCACTTCACAGGGACACTTTGTGATTGTAAAATAATAAACTAAAAGCTGCCTTTTAACTGCCAGTGTGCAATGCTATAGAATTGCACATGGTTTAAAATATATATAAAAAAGAAATCAATTAATTCCTATTGTCCTAAATCAGACAATCTCAGAACTGCAGGCATGAAAAGTAAGGCTTGAATACAACATGACCAATTCAGACTTTCAATATATTTTTCTGATGGACAAGGAGCACACAGTAATTAAAGCAACACTATGTGTGAATGTGAGTTCTGCAACAACAAAATGCAACCTACGTTTTCTACAGTTTCTAACCCACTCAACCTATAAAGAATTTCTCACAGCACAGAGTCAGTCTCTGAAAGCAACTTGATTTCATTCCTTGTACTGAAAGCATTTCTAACAGCATTTACAAATCACATGTTAGCATGAAATCATAGTAACTGCAAATCTGATAAGGAGAAAGGTAGTGCAGATACTCCAGTACTAGGAATTTCTGTCCAAAAGGAATCTGAGCCATCTTGTAATTCAGAAATTTCTAATTTTTTCATCTTTTTCATTATTTATCAGAGAAGTAATATTTGCCACCTTACAGCTAAAGAGGCAGACAAATATTCATCTTTAGGAAAAATAAATGTACAAATATTTAGGACACTGCTAGCACTAACCAGAGATGTCTACAAAGGATGCATAAAAGCAACCAATAAAACTAACAATTGCTTACAATTTTTTTGCTTCCGGTGTTACAGTGTCATAGTATTTCCTGAAGATTTTTTTAAAGTGTATCTACATCTCTTCTTGCAATGGCTTTGGTTTCAGCATGATGTTCAATTTTCTAATTTAATTTCTTTCCAATACCTTTAACTCATCAACCATAAAACTAAAAAGCTTTTAATTATGCTATATTTGCTGTCAGATAGTCAAATGTCACATAATCATGAAGAAAAACTTGATTCTGAAAACATTAAGAACGTTTTGGGCACTTCAAATAAGTTTACTCATCTACTAAATGTTTCCATATTAAAATCATAGCTCTAACACTTTAATGTGCTAAAGAAAGTAATAAATAAAAAAGTAACAGAAAAATATTGTTTTAGAAATATAAGTATATATTTGGAGATGAGATTAAAAATTAAAGATAATAAAATAAAATATAATTTTGCTTCTGTATTTCATCTTGCTATTTTCCTAATCAGCTACTGAGTGGACATAATTTGATTTCAGTACATATTTCTGGGATAAATTCTGTACTTTCAGTTCCTAAAGATGTTTCAATTACAGAGAATTAATTAAAAGGAATACAGGAGGGGTTACTTAGTTATCAATTAAGTAAATGTTCAACAAAACAATGATTTCTCCTTGTCAATTGCCTTACTCTGAATTATGTTTCTAGAAAAAATGAATGACAAAGTCAAGGCCACAGCTGAGAAAATCCTGCTTTTGAATATATAATAATCAGTATGGAAATAAATACTAAAATGCTTGGTAGAGAATCTTACTGTCCAGCAAGAGGACATCAGATTAGAAGAAATACACAGAATGTAGTGCATGTGATTTATCACTATGAATTAATTGAACTCATTTTTTCTTGTCTTAATGAATTTTACTTATTATTTGGATTCCATAAAAATCCTATTTTCTTCATTTAAGAGAGAATTCTCACTAAGCAAACTGAAAATCATAAAGCAAAATCCTTTGACTATATAGTAAATACTAAATATTACTAAAGAAGGTCCAGCAAGGAAAAATAAGAAAGGAAAAAACAAATAAAAATAATCAAACCTAGTTTACAAACTTGCTATCAGGAAGTGAATCACAGAATTATGAAATAAGAGTTGGAGGGGACCCAAAAAGATCATCACCTCCAATTCCCAGCACCCCAAAGGACATCCCCAAGGACCACCATGTGCTTCAGAGCATTGTCCAAATGCTTCTGGAACTCAGTCAGGCTTGCTGCTGTGACCACTGCCCTGGGGAGCCTGTTCAGTGCCCAGCCACCCTCTGGGTGAAGAACCTTTTCCTGATATGCAACCTAAATTTGCACTGATACAACTTCACACCATTCCCTCAGGTCCTGTCCCTGGGCACCACAGAGAAGAGATCAGTGTCTGCCCCTCCTCCCCCTCCCCTCCCAAGGGAATTGTAACTGCACCGAAGTGTCCCCTCAGTGTCCTTTGCTCCAGGCTGGACAGAACAAGTGACTTCAGCCACTCCTTATACTTGAGGGCTTCCCCTCAAGGCCCTTCACCATCTTTGTTGCCCTCCTTTAGACACTTTCTAACAGTTTTAGATCCTTTTTATATTGAGGTGCCCAAAACTGCACACAATATTCAAGATGAGGCTCCACCAGCCCAGAGCAGAGCAGGACAATCCCCTCCCTTGCCTGGCTGGCCATGCTGTGCCTGATGCCCCCCAGGACAGGGCTGTCCCTCCTGGCTGCCAGGGCACTGCTGGCTCATGTTCAACTTTCTGTTTAGCAGGACCCTCAGACCCCTTTCCATGGCACTGCTTTCCAGCATCTCATTCCCCAGTCTGTCTGTGCATCCAGGGTTGCCCCATGCAATTTGCAGAGTCTGGCACTTTCCCTTGCTAAACTTTGTACAGTTGGTGACTGCCCAGTCCTCTGATCTGTGGAGGTCTCTGCAGGGCCTCCCTGCCTTTGAGGGAATCAGTCTGAGACGAACAAGCGTAGCCATTCCTAGGGGAGTAGGAAAACTGTAATTCCCAACTATTTAAACAAACTGAGCCCAAAGCTTCCCTCTACATTTTCTGTTAATCTTCTCCAAGAAGGAGAAAAAGTATTGACTGGGAAGAACAAGAAGTATGCAGTGATGGCCTATCAAGAGTTAATAGAAGAAAAATCACTCCAAACAATTAATTCAAATTGCATTTACTAGCTATTTCTACATGGAGGAAATGTAATGAGTCAAATAAACCGTGCAAGTTCCATATAGAAGAAATTTAAAAAGGACATGGCCTATAGTGACTAAGATGGCTTTGATAAGCATTTTTATAGGCAAAAAAAGCAACTTTTTCTTCAAGCTCCCTCCCTTTTTGTGTCCTAGAATCAGAATACGCTGCAGTTTACAGAGACACAAACTATCACGCCTGTACAAGATGCTAAGTTCTTACATGCAGCTCTAAGAATCCAGATCACTATAAATTTTATGATTTGTCACTATCAATATAATTATACTGTAGACATTATGCCCATTGTAACCATGGTATAAACTAGAGAGGAACTGAACAATTTACTTGTGGAGCAAGCAGAGGCAGTCTAATGTAAGCCAGGAGTTTACTGAGATCTTTCCTTCTCTGTTCCAAATCGTGTCGAACCCACGTGAGTAGTGCATTCAGTATAGTTTCTTCATTAGGAATGTTCATGTCATCACTTGCTAAAAGCTTAGCAATTTCAGTGGCTGGCAATAACAGAAATTCCTGATTTCTAATTACTTCCATGAAGTTTTCCTGAAAAAGAAAAGTATTTTAATAGAGGCAACATCATACTTTGAAGACATTTTATGGAACACCTGCTGTATCCTCCCCTCTTTTTCCTCCCTTCACGCCATCTCTCAGTCGTCCCACTGGAGTACTGACTTGAGAAGAAGACCAAAAAAAAAGTTTGAGCACTGAATTATTTTCATCCCTGATCATTTCCCCAACTCAATCATTTAGTCCCACAGACAGATGTGCTGAAACAACTGAGGGAAGTGTACAGACAGACAGACATAAATAAGCCATAGGTTGTGGGTGTTAATATCTTGGCACTGCAAAGTGAAGAAATGCTTTCTGAAATCCAGTCAAAAAGATGCAGTTTGTTCATGTTGTCAAGCAAAGAGCACAACATGCTACAACAACTGGGCACATGTAACTGTTTTCATTACTGCTAGATGAAAATGTGGCAGTAAGTTTCAGAGAAAATAAACAACACTAACAATTTTATTGTTGATTTAAAATGGATTATTTTAAGTTTATTTTGCTATTTCATAGGTTTTATACAATTGATCTGATTTGACTGGGGAGCAAAACATACAAAGAATCCACAATATTACACATGCCTTGTTACACTAACAATATTTATTCTGAAAGGATTCAATCTTCTAAATTTCATCCTTTCATTTTCAGCAACAAATCCTTACTTCAAAATAAGAAATTCATAATATGAAACACATCCTAAGCTGATATCTGATTACTTCATAATATGAGGATTTGCAGCATATTCTGTGAGGATTCTGATCAGTTTAGGCTGGAATAGCAGAAGTATGTAGAAACACAATCAGCATCATGAACATACAATCAGCACCATTACAGTGAAAAACATGGATGTAACAGAAAAGGCTGATATTATTTCTATCCCCTCTCCCCATATACTTTGACAAGGCAGCAAAGTAAAGCAAGCAAAAGCAGAAAAGTAAAATCACAACATATTCTTTTATTTTGGTAGCTCAAACTGCAGCTAAATTCACACTCAAAACTGAGAGTAGCTTCATGATGACAACAAAGTTACAATCAATTTATTAAATGCACTGTAGATTGCTACATAGGCAGCTAATGGGGTGCTGGTTTTGGTCTGCCATCACATGCACCTCTAAAACACCTGGAGGACAAAATGTGTGAAATTCACAAACACGGAACTCTAAGCGGCCCTAATATGAAAATTGGCCTTAGAGCCTTGTTTAATGATTTTTTAAAAAAAGAATTGCATGCTAATAAAAAAACCCTGTAGATTAGAAGCACATACTGGAAAGAAAAAAGGATTTTTAGGTCAAAAAAGGGGAGAAGCTCACAAGAAGAAGCAAGAGATGCACTGCAAAACAGGTCTGAATTTAGTATCTAAATTGGCAACAAAAACAATAATACAGTTTGGCATTATATATGTAATGGGCATCATGACAACAAAGCAAAAAAGTTAATACTTCTTTTTTATTGCTTGGGCTAATGCTTTCAAAGCTATACCTCAGTACTCCAAAGATACTGACTAAACAAAAAGCTGAGCTAAGAGAAAAAAACTAATTAGGTGTAAATAGTCCATCTTACATGAAAGCCAGATGTACATAAAACCGCTACAATTTATAAGGGGAAAGATCAAAGTTACTTCACTCCATAGGTAATTCTGGAAATCAGGAAAATAGATCAAAATGTTATAGGTGTACATAATTCTACTTGCGGATAGAATTTGGAAAGAAAACTTTCAAAATATTTAATATCTGAAAAGCTTTCCTACAACAAAGATATAATTGTCTACACAAAAAAGTACTTCCAAGTGAGAGCTATAGTAGATTAGAAGGGAGATAGAGTTGTCTTTTCCTCTTTAATTCATTTAACTATTTGTATTACAAAATAAAAGTATAATTGAACAAATATATGAATTAAAATCAGTGAAAGGAACTGTACCACTATTCAGAAGCACTACACGTGCATTGCTATTTATTCTACTCTGATATTAAATGCCTGGCAATAAAGTTGAATCTGAGAAGTGATCAAAATTATTTCCACAGTTTAAACACACAGTTCATAGGAATTCATATTCCACTGAGTTCATTTGTTTTCACTAGCTGCTTTTTTTTGGTTCTTTTTCCTAGAGAGTATGCAAGCTGGAGCTGTGCTTTTAGTTTTGCTGAATGAACAGGCAGTGAGCTCTGACAGAGAGAAACACCAACACTTACTACCTTAAACTTTCCAAATTGTCTATCCAGATCTCAGGAAGAGGAAAGGGAAAGCACTTGCATGAAAATTTCTTTTGTCTCAGAAGGCAACAACAAGCTGATCTTGCGTAAGTCAATCAGGGATCCTCTTTGGAAAGCTTTTTTCCAACTGGATTTCACCACTTCAACAGCTGTTACGTGTAAAAAGCCTGATTTTCCTTCTTGTTGCTTGCAGACCATTGCTTTCTGATGGGAACAAGTTCAGTTTCCTCTTGCTCCCATTCTATTTTTAAAGCAAAGACTCCTTTTGAGCAGAGTATCAAAGCATTCCATTGGGAATACAAGCACTCTTTGTCCTATGTCTGCTTTTTTTTATAACCAGAACCTGAAAATTCCTCTTCCTTTACAGACAGAGATTCTGAAGACAAAAAGAAGGAGCCAGTGTATCTCCTAGCATTCTTAACCTCCTCATTAGCCTTTTCTTTCCTTCCTCTTATGGGAACTCTCTGTGGAAGAACAGGATATTTCAGAGAACAAATGATCTGCAGTTTCAATCCCTTTCTTTCTGGTCCTGAAAGTAAAGGGAATTTCCGAACCCCAAAATTAGCTCCTCAAAGGGCTTGGAAACTTTATCAAATAAGTAGCCTGAGGCTTATGTATTAACCAAGACAGGGACATGCAATCCTTATGCTCCTTACGCTGGGTACTGCTCATTCACATCACCTCAAATTCATTCTTCAGCATCTGCAGAGTGATTAATGCTGATACTCTCAACCACAGATCTGCCTTGGACTTGGTACAGAACAAAAAACATTAGGGGCACATAAAAATAAGATGCCATGATGTGTATCTCTAAATGATACTTAATCCCTACAGTGGGATGCAGTGAGATGGTTAGTCTCCCTGCACACTGTGTCAGAAGGATGAAAACCTTGGAGAGCATCAGACACCTGCAGCTTGAGAGGGACTGAGGCTGCCCAACAGGCAGCTCAATCACAGGGCTCTGCTTAAACTCTGAACTTGGGAAACCAAAACACAAGAGGTGTTTGACTCACAGCATCTGAAGGAGAGCAATCAGGAAATGTTATTTTGTCTGCTGACTGCTTCAGTGCACTGGTCAACTAAATATGAATTCACTAAGAACTGTGCTACTTGACTTCCTGGTAAACTATTAATAGTCAAACAGCTGTCAGATATCACCTTCTTTACTTTTACTCAGATTTGACTGATATATTAAACAATCAACCAACTGAATACTTGCACTGTGTGCAGGGGCAGTACAGATATTTTAGCTTGACTCCTTGTTGCACTGTTTCTGGATTCCAAAACAGGCTGAGCAGCATGCAGCAACCTTTTCACTCTTCATAAGGCAGTACTGATTTATTGTGCTACGCCGGACTGAGGGAACTTCACAGACAAAGATATCTTGGGTTTTCACAGGTGAAAAGGAAGTGAATGAGTATTTTCTAAGTATGAGTATTTTCCTCAGTTGATTACTGAGCAGGATATTCTGGACTGCAATTTCAGGTGCAAGAATGTAAAATCCTTGTTTTGACACTATCACAAACTTTATGGCCCTTTATGGACAGAAAGCATTTAAATTCCTCTGCTCTTCATACTCCCCCACTAACAAAAGAAAAACCTATCCTGACTGTTGCAAGGAAAAAAGGACAAATTATCCCTCTTTAATTCTTTCTTCCAAATCATAACTCAATGATTTTGTGTTTCCAAACTACTGCTTTACAGGAGAAAGCAAGTCTAAATGTGCCACACCTTTTCTTCTGCAAAACTACCTAGGTTTCTCTGCTTGGACCCAATCTATTATTTTTGAGTTTTTCTTTTTATACATCCACTGGCTTGCTCAGAAATCACACAAATTCCAAAACTAACTTTATCTGAATCTTGTAATACTATCACTGCTTACATACCTTCTGAAGACTTCTGATGAAAATCAAAATGACTTTTCACTCTGCTTTAAGCATGCATAGCTGATCAACAATGATTAGACGGACTAACTCAGGCATCATCACACAAAGTTTTGAATGTCTACTCTTTCTCTTTTAGTTGTAAATCAGAAAGTTAAAATCTGGCTACTGAAGAAGCTACTGACACTTACCTAAGAATAACTCACTAGTCACCACAGATATTTCATGTTCTGGAAATAACACAGGCTAGCTTTTCCTCAGCTCAAAGTATTAACTTCCCTTTTGCTCACTTTTTGTGGAAAAGGATCTATTGGTTTTCATTCAAGGTACACTATCAACTGTTTCAAACAAACAAGATATCAAAAAGGGGCGTTTGTTCTGACTTTGAAGACAGCAATAAAAATGTGCAGAATTTTTTTTGCACAAAATGCCATTACAAATTCATTAAAGCAAGCAGATACAATATTGGCCAGTCCAATAAAATTCGTAAATTTACAACTGTATGTCCCAAGTACAATATACAAACCACAGCAAAACAGGGTAACCTCTGCTCAAAACATATCTTTACTCAGATACATTTCATGATTCTATCAACTCTGTTTTAGAACTGTGATGTGTAAAAATCAGAGTTGCTCTTTATACAGCATTAAATCCACTATACATTGCTTCAGTTCTTGTTTCACTTCATGTATACTGAAGATTTTTCAAGCTTAAGTTTGTAATGCCAATAATTGACCAGTTTTGATAAACTGTTCCCTTCTGTCAAAACAATTTATCAACGGTCAACACAGCAAGCAATAAAGTAATGCAATACTTCAGTCCTTTTTAGCATAATATATATCTGCAATATGAAGAAATGCAACATTCAAATCCTTCTTCATTTTTTTTTAATCACTGATGCTTTCCAATGACTAATGTACTTTACTCAGACAGAAGAACCCCATTAACAAAGGCAGACCTAATGGGATAACTCACTGTTTCATCCTCCAGTTTAAACAAATGCTCATTTCACCTGAATTTCAAACTTCATGTAAAAAGGTACATTAATGAAGCAGGTAAGATGATTACAAACTCATTACATGTGTAACAAAAAGCTTCAAAGCAGAGAAGTTGTTTCACTTGTAAAAATATTAAATGGCAATCAGGGTTTCTTTTCTGTCAAAGAAACATTCATAGAAAATAACATGTAAATTAAAATTTAAGTATTTTATATTATTCAGTAACTTCTACTACAAGTATTTTAAAAGAACCAGAACTATAAACTGTACTCAATATAGTCCCACACTGTTCTATGCAGGCCAATGCAGCATAAAAATAATTCCCTGTTTTAAGAAAGAGAATTTTGCCAGCTACTACAGGTGTATTTAACCCTTACATTCTAATACTTCTTAGTGGAAAGAGCATCAAGTACCTAGCACTTACTAGTGTTGAACATTTTATTTTTTCAAACAGCTTTTAAACAAATGAAATTACTTGGGGATTTATTTTAATTGAAGATTCAATTGGACTAGACATTTCTATGCAGTTTCCATAGCAACATTCATTTCAAAATAAAGAAGCTTCTTCTCTATTACTCATTATTTCTAAAATTCAATTTAATGTCTCTGTTGGAACTAAACAACATTAAAAGAGGCCTTGGGAAAAATTCATCTAGCACAACTAATTAGTTTTGAAAATGGCATTTTAAAATCCACCTAATTTGAATTTCATTCACATCAAAGCCTTAAAAGCAACAATTTTGCCACCGAAGTAAACAACAGCCAAAAGGCACAGAACTATTTTCCTCTGGTCTGAACAAAAGATAAGTGCTGCAGAAGAGTGGCTTTAAGAAAGTTCACAGCCCTATTTTCCCTAAGTCATTAATTGCCAGTCAGAATACTAAGACTGGAATGTCAACATTCCCCTTTAGGATGTATTAATCTAATAATTCTTACTACTCTGATTTTGGCAGTTCACTTAAAAAGGACATGACAATTGCCCAAACCAAAATACATACTTACTCTGAAAAGGAACAAGTAGATCAGAAGAGAGAGTTTCTCTTTTCACATATTTCTTCTATCACTGGTCTCACTCAACATAAATTCCAATACTCCTCAAAGGCATAAGCCACATTTACTTTACTGTTTCATTGCACATTCTACCTAACAGCAGACTCCTTATTTTTGTTTTTGCAATAATGAAGATCAAGAATAGAAACATGTAAGTTACAATCTGCACCGTATTTATTGATCTGCCTCAGTAAATTTGTGTGTCCATGATATTAAATATCTGAGAGCTCCATTCACTGCAGAGGAACATTGTCTTGTATTTGGGAAAAAAAAGCTATTTTAAACTGTTATACATAGTAAGCTAAATAAATTTAAGCCAATAAGTAATTTTTTTAAAAAATTGTTTTAAACCAGCAAAACCTAAGGCAGCAAGAGGAAGAGCCATGGATTTCTAATAATAATTACAAGACAAATTACAACTCTTGGATCTTAGCCAATAACTTAACGGCAAGTAATGCCATGACACACAAGCAAATTAAGTACTATCCTTATTCCCACATCTCTTATGCAGTATCTACATTCCCTCATTCAAATCCCAAGAGCTTATTTAGGCAAAATTTCATCAACAAGTGAGCAAAATGCCTCACAAAACTGCAAAGAGGAGATGAACTGATTTGCTTCAGAGATAATTCTTCTGCCTTCTTCTGATAACTTTACTAAAATACACTTGTGAGAAGCAAAAAAAGAACATTTTGTATAAAATAAAAGGATGACTGCTAAGCAGATAAAGTTTACTTAAGTTGGTCGGTCTGAATTTCTAGAGGTTAACTGAAAAATATAATTGACAAGTTTGTATTTAGTCACATATTACCTAGCCTAGAATGAAATTCTTTGATGCCTGACATCCTGTTGCTAAATTATTAAGGATGATGCAGAATCTATATTGCTGTATCCACATTCATACCCCAAGTACATCTTGGAACCTGATAACTCCAGTTCATTACAAAAAAGGAACTCTACACTTCCATTTAGTAATGTGTAATTTTGGAATAGATGATGGCAGCTTCCCCACTGTGAAGTCTGTAGTTTTTGACTGTCAGAAAGAAGAACAGGCTTTTGAAATATGTTATTAAATGCATACCCCACAATTCCATTTCTGTTTACAGGGCATTTATGCTCATATGTTTCCTTCCCACTCTAAACCAGCAACTTTGCAGCTATTTTGTCATTTTTCATCATGGGAACATATTCTTGTTTGAAAACTATGAAGACTTTCTGGGGGGAAAACATTAGTACCATATTTAGGAAAACATTGTATATTTTCCCTACTAAATAAAGCAGATGCTAGTTAATGTAACAACATACCATGGTGTAATTGTGAGCCACCTTGTGCAAGTCAGTGCAACCCTGGGCATCAGCAAAGGATCGGATTCCAAGGCAATTGGATGGGTGAAGCTGCTTCATGAGGAATTTACAGCATGCTTCTACAACCTGAGAGAGCTGAAGAAGGCAAGCTGTAGACAACAGGCACTCAATGTTATCTTCTTTTAATTCAAGGCGACCTAGTAACATCAAAAAGAAAATCACATCAGTTTGCTCTTATAATCTTACAAATTCCCTAAAACCCCAAGGCAATAGAATTATTTACAGATTATATGACAGAATAGAAGGCTTTGTAAACATCACCCTCAGCATTAGATAACTAATAGTTTTCAAAATTAGTATCTATAATGATGAAAGGAAAGGGAATCCTAATGAGATTCCTTTTTTTGTCAATCATGATACATTTAATAGATTCACATAATTTGTTAACTAATTGAATGTAGTATTACCAGAGAAACTTTATCCTATCAGGTTGTCTCAGGTAACAGCAATGAGACCTAATTGCTGTCTACAGCTTTCTCACCAGGGAAGCGGGGGGAAGGCACTGATCGCTTCTCTCTGCTGACTGGTGACAGGACCAGAGGGAATGGCCTGAAGGAGGTTAGAAAAAGGTTCCTTTTTCATTAGGAAAAGGTTCTTCCCCCAGAGGGTGGCTGGGCACTGGAACAGGGTCCCCACAGAAGTGGTCACAGCACCAAGCCTGACAGAGCTCAAGAAGCATTTGGAAAACACTCTGGGACACGCAGTGTGATTGTTGGGGTGCTCTGAGCAGGGTCAGGAGTTAGACTTTGAGAATCCTTGTAGGTTGCTTCCAACTCAAGATATTCTATGATTTATTTTTATTTATTTATAAGAATTTAAATAATGTGAATAATTTGTAAAGAGCATTTGAAATCTAGTAATGGAATACAATGTTCACATGAGGACAATTCATTGGATAAATTTCCCATTTTCACTTCAATTACCTGTATATGCATATTGAACCAGAGCCCACAATGCCTTTGGCTCCACACCCTCCATCTTGATTTCTTCCTGTCTTGCTTCCCTTACATCATTAGTGAACATTGCTGCAAAGTAGTCCGAAACAGAGGAGAGAACCAATCTGAGTATGACATGCAGCACAAAAGGAGAGAAACAGAAGAGAAGAAAAAAAATCTTAGTCAGCCTGATGTTTGTTAATTTATGATTCATTACTTTGCCCTTTGCAGAAACACTGTAGTGAGAAAAACATTTAAAAATTGACGAAGTGCTCCATGCTCTAGTTTCTCTCTATGAATAATGAAGTACTGATACTAAACCTACATTTGCTACTGATCTAAACTAATTAGCCTTACAAAGCAATGACTTTTAATAGCCAACACAGACATAAACACCCCCAAATCAACATAAATTGGAAATGAAGTATAAATATACATTATTAAAATAAAATTGAATTGATTTTCATTTATATTATGTTAGATACATTTTTAAATGTGAAAGAATGACTTACCAGTCTTTTTCAAAGTGCTTTAAAATGCTTTTACTCTTAGTGCACACAAATGCATTCAATTACTAACACTGATAACAAAATTTGTCAAAGTAAACGTGGAGATGATACAGAGTAATCTCTTTTTTGAGTATCTATTTAGCCTTTCTTAATAATCCTGACTATTTTACTGTGCAAGTAAATGTTAGTGCACAACGGACATTTCTTTGGATTATCAAGAGTAAAACACTCTTTACAAATAATAATGCCACTCTGCAAAATGTGAAAGAATTTCCATGTGTACAGAGACTGGGGTAAAAGAAAATTATATGAGGCAGGAATATGAAACCAACCATAACTATTCATGAGGAATAAGAGACCTCCAGGAATGGCCTTGTGGCTTAGATCAATTTTTGTGCTGTGGCAGTTCACTGTTGCCTTGCCCAAAGGGATTTCAATATAAATAGATGTGATATGTGTATGGGTCTATACAAAGAGCAAGCCCAAGAACTTAGCCTGCTGCAAATACATTAAACAGTCCATATGCATATCTTCAATTAATCTAATACTTCAGGCAGTTTATGCTGTGCTGAATCATTATACAGGTGTGTTAAAATGGCAGAGGTCAGGAAACACAAAATAGAGCAAAACTAAATGAAAAGGTAAGCACCAGTGCTTAGGGGAGAATTTACAGGTACATATACAAAGTAATGAAACACAAGGAGCAGTCTCTTAGTTAATTAACTGCAAAGCAATAAAATTTTGATTAATTAATGTCACAATATATTCTTCTTGTGAACTCTCTGATCATTGACCATTTGGTCAGGCTTACAGAAAAGAAAAGGTAATTTTTTTTTTCTAGCTGCTGAAGCAACAAAGTAAAGTTACAATTGCATGGGAAAAAGATTAATTTTATTTTAACAACTTGCATGATTGAAGTTTTGTAAAAAAACCCCCAAAGTTCTGTTCTTTTAAAGAAAAATTAAATTCTGTTAATGAAATATGAGAATTATTCTGTAGCTGACTAGCTAAGGAAAATCAGAACTTTCTGCCAAGCTATGGCCCAGCAATCACTTCTAGGCATTTTAACCTCATGTTTAATGAAATCTGCATTTAAATGAAAATACTGCCTCTCAGAGATCTATAGAACTGGAGTAAATTAGAAAGTACATTCATGAAAGTATCAAGGGAGAATTTCTGCAACTGCTTTTTATGCTAGAATGAGATGACAAGACCAGATTTCTATGTACAAAATAGGTGTTCTCACTGGAAGTGGTTTGAATAACCCAATTATCTCTGCAGGTCCAATTCAGAATTTAAAAAGGCAAAAATTGGCAAAAAAAAAAGGCAAAAACTTAACATAGTCACATCTGACTGTTCTGACTTGGAACTTCTACACAGAACAGAGCTTGTAAAAGACAGGTCTTCTGCAACAGGAAATGGAATTTAATACTTAGTCATATCACAGTTTGGGGGTTGATTTTTCTTTTCTTTCTTCCCCCAGCAGTGCAACTAGAATAGGTAGCTGCACTATTATTCAAAACACTGGACTGTACACATTTTAGAAACAACTGTTGAAGAAACGCCAAAAAATAACACGAGGGTCCCAATGCCTTCTATCAGAGGTTTGATATCAGCAAATTTCTCCCTGTAATTTCCAGACTCAAGAGCCATCCAAAGGAAATTAACAGAAATGAAATCCATTTACTATTTTTGCAAACACGTTCAGATCCATGAGGAGGTATGCATGCCTCACAGTGGTAAAGGCTTTCCAGAGGGTGACTTGCACATGCTGACAGAGCATGTGAAGCCCAGAAGTAGTTTAATACAGGTAATTTGAAAAAGCATAAATTATCCTGAGAGCAGTTTTGCAATGATTTCACAATGAAAAGCCTTAGAAGAGGTAGCTACACTTTTCTCTTAATTCGACTAATTTAGAAAAATAAGTCCTTTCAAAGAAAGAAATGGGATTAAAATATACAGTGACAATGCATCATGGTGACACTGAGCTATGATAGAAGAAAACAAAGGCAGACTTTCAGCCAACTGGCCTTTTCTTTTTCCCACTAGTCAATGAAAATCAATTACTGCTATATACATGTGATTTGATATTCACTAGTCACTAAATACTGACAAAATCCAAAATCCAAAATCAGAACAATCTACCATGACGGCTTAATATATTTTGAAGAATTTTCAACTGAGAGCCAGTAAAACATGTGGCACACTTTAAAACCCATACTTGTTGGACCTGCCACAAGCTGCACCATCTTGATAGTTTTCTAGGTCACCAAAGCAATTACTATGTAAAATGATGACAGCTACCAAATCTGGCAATTTACAGGTTTAGTATCTCCAAACTCGTCTCAGCTGACAGAATGCTGCTTAAGATCTGAAAGATAAAAGGGACTCTTCCTAGGCAGCTCCTTGTTTGTGGCTGTGTAACAGCTGAAAACCGTCCTTGGAAACTCACTGTCAGCATTCACTGAAGCTGTAAGGTGATACTGAAGAGTTCAGGCTCTTTCAAACAAGCTTCCTAAACCCTAGAGTACACAAGGTTCCATTTGCCTTCTTTTCTTAAGTCCCATCTCTTTTGTATTTCCATCTTTCAGTGTCAACAGAAAGACACACAATGGCTCTGCCCACACTGCTGATTAAAGGATGTGGCAGGCTTTAAATGTCCTCTGGGCAGGAATTTACACACATTTCCCTTTTCTTACATGAATGTTCTAATCAGTGGGTTATTGCTAAACAAAACAAGCTTTTATTATGGATATTAGCCGAATGTAATAAATAAGAACATAATAAATGGCAGACATCTGAAATTGCAGTGGACACAAAATAAACATGAAAAAATAAACATAAATTAAATCAAAGTATCCAAAATTTCTTTATGGAACTGCAAGCTGAAGGGGTGGGAATATAATACATTTCTTCCTACTGGAGAAAGGTCCCCTTTTCCTATTTGCTTTTTGACCTTGTAAATAAGATTTTAGCTATGATTTCAGCACAGAATAAGAAGATAAATACTTTTGGAACAATAGAGAATATTCAGAAAAATCACGACTATATGTGATGCTTTTATTTGCAGTAGACTCATAGCCTGAATTCTTCATAGATACAAAACCTCTCAGAATTTCAGTAATGTGTTACCTGTGATTATTACCAAGGCAGACACCAAACTCATGTCTCTTTTCTCTAAAAACATACAGTTGGTACAGAAAGTACCAACTCCAAACCAGCAACATCTTCCCATCTTTTTATTACCATTACAGCATTAAGCTGCAGTTTCCCTGTGGGAGTAGGAATCAGCAATGGAAAACAAGAATGCTTTAGGATGTTATTTCTGTTGTAGATCTCAACTTAGGAAATCACAGCTTACTTATACCTAGGTTCCTATTAAAATTACAAATTCTGTGCGTTAAATACCATAATGTGCTTCAGCTACACATGCCTGTGTTTTGCAATCTTTGGTACTTTCCTAGATTTTAAGCAGCATATATATGATCTGTTGATTACACAGATGACAGAGAGGATAAAGTTTGAACTAATTTAGACCTCTAATACTGGCAATGTTCAGAAGTCTCCTATCAAAGGACTCTTCTTAGTACGGGAGCAAAAAACCTTTATGTGAACAGAAGACTGTACTTATTGTTAATTGTGACTCCAACAGCATAATTGCTAGTACAAAGAAAAAAATTAAACAAAATTAAATCTAAGAAAAAAATTTACATCGCTCTATGGTAAAGAAACAACAACTTATAATATTCTGGGAGTGCATTTGGGACTTCTGGGGGTTTGTTATGCAAATATCATAAGTATACTTAGAAACAAAAAGAACTTAAACTTTTTTATTCTGTATTGCTTACAATAGAAAAAATAATTTTTCATTTCCAAAGAAATGTTAAAAAATATATACTTGTTTAAATTGAATGGTTTAGGATGTTCTGACATTTTTTAAACAAAACATGGGACACACTTTGATGGTGCATTTGTAAATAATTATGAAGTTATTTCAATTTATGATAAACTTACCTGTGAGCTGGAATTCTACGATCACCAGCGACTAACACCACATCACACAGCTGATTGTGTCTAAGATAATTCTCCATCTTTTTAAAAGTTTGTTCAGCATGGTTGAGAGCCTGAAAAAATTCATCTGAGGTACAGGGCTCCATTGTCTGACAAGATGATAAGGTGTGACTGCTGTTGGAAGTTCTGCTGAAGAAAACAACAGAAATCTTAGTTCATACAATATTCAGGTGAAATTTTATCTACAAAGGGTAAAATAAAAATCACATGTGATTTTAAAGTGAATATGCATTATTTGTTTTAATATTTATTTCCCTATTTTATTTTTTTCATATTTTCTTTATTCCTCCAAAACAATCTAGACCCTTGTGGAAAATGTATAATCATTTAATGTTGTACTCTTCAACTAAGAGATCAGCTCTTCAACTAAGAGACACAGAGATCAGCCCAGCAATTGAATCTGTAGTGCTGTCAGATGGTTAAGGAAGAACCTCCACCAAGGCCCTGCAAAGTGAAAAAGTAACGGAAGGATGGCAGTAAGGAACCAAACCCCTCCCTGCCACTTTTGTTTCACACTTAACCTAAGGTGGCCAGAACAAAACTCAGCTACTAAGAGCATATGGGCACACAGGGAAAAAAACCCCGCAAACACATTGCTACACCACCACTCCTACTGCCCTCCTTGGGTCTGATATGAGATCTACCACATCAGAAGTCAACAAGAGTGAAAAGCAAGGGTAGATGGGGAGAAAAATTATTCCCATCTGTATACACAAACACAGAAGACTGGGAAAAAACAGGAATAGAGAAAATGTAAAAGGAATGCATGGCCCTAGGAGATAAAGGAAATTAATCCCAATGATGTACAATGTGGAAGGCATGTTTTCCTCCTCACAGTTCTTTAACTGACCACTGCTTAGTTTTCAACAATGCAGGCAACTTATAAAATACTCTGGATCTACCATAACATTTGGAAAGATGTGGTTTCACAATATCGGCATCCCAACCCCTGCTTCCACAAAGATGTCATGAACTGAGCAGCATGTCTGGGGCTAAATCCACCATAAAACTTATCTCACTCCTTGGTGTAGGATACTCATTTCAAGACAGAGCTCCTCAAAACCAAAGTCTAAATTTCCAACAGAAGATTTTCTGTAAAGGGGAACTTTGTGGTTTGGTCTTGGGTTTTATCATATGTTTTGATTTTTTTTTTTTTTTTTTTTTTTGCACATACCCAGATAGCTAAAAAAGCCAAGCAGTTTGGTCTTTAATTCAGAGCTAAATCTAATAATGGATCAGAAATTAGATACCTGCCTACTGATTTCCCTTGGGGCAATTTATATTAAATATTCTTGCAGAAGCTGTGGTTTGCCATTTAACCAGCCCTCTTACAGGCTGGAACAAGTATTCTTTGTGGCCATTTTGGAAACTGAATCGGGGCTCATACAAAGATGTAACCATGTAACCATGGACAACATTATATTGGCCAGCTAGGTGGCATTCTCAAGGGAATGAGCAAGAAGTACTCAGTGAAAGCAACTCTTTAACCAGCAGCCCTGAAAAACAAAAACCAGAAGTGGAATGGGTAGGTCGCTGGTCAATGCACAAATAATATTAAGGAAATTATTCTGTATCTCCATGTCAAAATTTAGTACATTCTCAATTGGGTTAATATGTTGTGGTTTTTTGTGGTTTGTTTGAACTATATATTAACCCATATTCCTCAAAGTAACTTCGTTAATAACATTTTTAAAAAATTACACACTATCAGAATTTAATTTACATTACAACCTTAGAAAGTGTTTTGCAGATAGAAAGGAAGAAACCACAAAGGAAAAAGCTTGATGGATCACAATTTCACTGGAGCTATTGCCAGTTTCAAAACTGCACATTTTCCACACAGAATTCCAGTCATCACGCTCATTCAATAAGGAAAAAAATTTGCAATGGTGTCTGTTCTCCAGTATCCACAATATAATGTATTCAGGACACAAGGGAGTCAAGCCTAGCTCTCCCTCTCATCTAAAGATGCTCAATCCCATACCCGCCCTTGAGCTAGTAACTTACAAACCATTTTCCATAATGAAGGAACAGGAGAAAGAAAGACTAAGGTTCAGTGGTCCATAAAGAGAACATGAAAAAGAGATTCTAATAGTTACAGTATTTGCAAAAATTACATAAAATTAAAAAAAAAAAAAAAAGGAAAAAGAATGATTCAAAAGCTATTTGTGTCTGGTACCCTGTAACTGGAAATGAAAATTTTAAATGCCCCTCCTTCCACAAACTGTTTTATGAATATTTTTCCAGTTCCATTTGCCACAGCAATGATAACCTGGGAGAATTCCAAAAGTCCTTACACCCTCAAAGGTCAGTGAGACTGAGGTGAAAATAAAAGACATATCAAAGGATTCTGTAGCTTGAAAACTCAGGGTGAGGAGGCAAACTTATATTGGAAGTTACAACATACTAACTCCAAGAATGATCAAACAGAGCAATACTGCAGAGCTGGTACCACGTGGTACATTCAGACTTTGTCTTTAAATAATTACAGACATTTTACTAAACTGCTCAAGGTCAGCACACAGCTGATGAATTCTGGAATCCTGCTTGTATTTAATGTTTAAATATAAATATTTTAATACATTTCCCTACTTCAACCTACAATAAAGTAATTCCAGTATTTTAGTGCACACATGAATGCAATGAAGCAGACACAACATTCTGCACACAAGGTATGCCCAAGTATTTTTAGCTTTATCTCCACCATGCCTTCAAGGTCTGTAGATTGCTGCTAAGGCACCACCAAAAAAAGTTAAGAAAAATAAATCTAATGCTAATAGGCTTACACTTTCTGTACAAGAGTCTGCAGAGCTGTTGGTGAGTTCTTAAAAGTGTATGAATCCAAGAGGATGATCATTGCCTCAGGGACGCAGGACAGTTAACAAACAGCAGCAATAGAGGAAATCTAGGAGATGAACATCTGCAGAAGAATTCAAAACTCCCTGTCCCAGTAAACAACCATTTGAGCTAACGCAGGTTACAAATGACACCCAGGAGTATGATGTGAACAGTATTACAGCTGACCAGCTCTGATTCTTGAATCTGAATGATCTGTTTGCATCTCACACACAACCTTGGTCAAAGATCTGGTAGTAAATTTGGAATTGAACTCTATATAACACCAAATTAATCTGACAGCAGCTCTCCTCTAAATGAACCACATAATGATCTAAATGATGTCATAGTGACAAAGACCTTATCTAAATGCTTTTCTCCTTGTACTATATGGCAAGGCAAAGAGGAAGGACTGATACAAACAAAGCAGTAGAGCTGTTTCTGTTCATGTTATTAGGGCTTCTAACTGGGCAGTAGGTTACAGAGGAGCATAGAGGAAAGGTAACTATAGCTTCTACAGAAGGTTTTTTAAAAAGACTTTTTCATGCACATGATTTACTTGTAAAGGAGGCAACAATGTTTTCATATGGGAAAAAAAGCTCTTTGTAAACTACATAACAAAAGTGTTGGTATGGGGCTTTCTCCCTCGAGTCATCATATAAGAAGCCATATTTTAGAATGCATAGAAAAAACATTTAATTAAGTCCTTAATATCAGAGAAACTCCAGGTGTTAGGCAGTACTGTGTAGTCTGTCCAAGAGCTTATACATTTTTAACAAATGATGTGAACAAAATATGGCATAAGTGCAGTCTCTCCATAAGACAGAGATATGGATAACAATACAAAGCAAGCTCCCACACTGCCATTAGTTGCATAATAAATTGTACTGTCACAGAACTCAAAACTTATCTAAATTATTTAAAGCATGTAAGTAAACATTAGCATGAATGCATACAGAAGACAGTAACAGAAATACAAAACCTCTAGATGCTATACATAATTAAGCAGATAATTTAAAAGATACTTCCAATTTACTAAGTTCAAATCTTTTGTGCATTTTCTCTAGTATATAACTAGAGAAAATTTTCTGCAACAGAAAAAAAACCCAAACCAAGACTTCTTAAAACCTCCTAAATAAGTATCTGCAGTTCTCCAGTTCAACAAAGGAACAAATTAGTTTTACCATATGCACATTATTCTCTAACAATTAAGACCAAATGTTGTACTATTTTCAATCTACACATTTATCTTTTAAAATTACACATTTATTTTCCTGCAGTGATTGCCTTGCTATGAAGAGAATATACTAACTGGGATAATGCTGCATGCAAAAATTTCCCATCAGAAATATATGTTGTTGTTGGAAAATGATGTTATACCTGTAACATGTCCAATAACATCGCTATTTAAAAATTTATATCTGAATGTCATTTAAAATGGGATCTCTTCAGAAGTGTGTTACTTACAGCTACATAGTTGTTGCAGCACAGTGGGACTGCTGTTATGATGCAGCAGTATGTAGCATTTCCTTTCCCAGTAATTCTACTATTTTGACATGGGGTGATAAAAGCAAATACACTATGTTCACGTCTAAGCAATTTTACTCTCCTTCCTTTCCTTGAATCTTTAAAGGTCATATATACAATAAACAGTTCATGTTTGTATTATGGACTACTTTGCCTTTCCACTACATTGATTCTTCTCCTAAGGAATGAAAAACACTCAACTGCTATAAGTAAATTGATCTGTCCTTAATAGCCTTTATTAAACAGTGTACCCTTTTAAGCAGCCACACTTTCTGAAATGCCACATCAGTGTAAAGCTGTCTTAAAAGCAAGAAAGCAAACATAACATTTTCTGAAATTGTAAGCAATTATGCACTACATGAGCTACAAAACAGGAAAAATACTTTTAGTGAAAGACTGACTGACTTATACAGCAAATGAAATAAAAGAATTTAACTGATATTTCACAATAAAGGTTATTAACTTGCCTGATTTACAATAACTGGCAAACAACTTTATTTCAAGAACAAGTTTTACAGTTTCATTTTTAGTAACGATGTGTAAGAAAAGAACACCAAAACATCTTTACAGATGCAATAGAAACATTTTTTCTTTTTCTGCCAGATGCACAGTTTAATTCAACCAAATGGGTTACTGGAACCTCTTTAAAGTACAAATTGATTGACTTTCAATTGATGCAATTTTTGTCTTTGATTTATAGTCTAAGTATTTTTTGCAGCTCATTCTCTGTCATCTATAGATACACAGGGAAGCATGAGATCAGAATCAGAAGAAGTTTACATTTTCATAATCTTCTCCTAACTGACATAACTAAACAATCAGTATCACTTCAAAATAATGTAGAAAGCATTCTGTAATGTTACCATGTAATGGGCAGTACCTTGTTCATAGCAGCATGTACTAGTACACCGTTTAAAACGCGAGTGCATCCATGTTTGCACTTTGTTTATCCCCACTGACTGCCTTAAAAAGGTCCTAGTAAACACACAGAACCCGATTATAATTAATATTCTGTTTCTGATGCACAGTAGCTGCTAGGTTTCTGAAGCATTTGAGTTCAGAACAAAGGCTAGCCTACATATGCATACTAACTACAAACATGAAATGAAAACACATTTCTCACAATAGGAAAGTAATAATTAACCTGCACGAGCTGCTGTCTGATTCATTTTCTTCTTCACTTGCTCTATCATCTGTTTCTTGTCTGCCAAGCCAACGTGCACCTCCACAGTCTTCTGCTGAGAATTCAAATGCAGGGATTTCTGAGGTGGATGCCATTGGCCAAAGAGGTGAATTCTGGAAATCCTGTTGGCTGGACCTTCTGTAACCAACTGATGTTAAAGGTAAGTTACCCGAGTCTAAAAACTTCCTGCCAGCAGTTGTTACATTTTGTCCTCTATTCCAGAAGTCTCCCTGATGGTTTTCAATTGCAGAGTTCGGGGCTGATGCCTGATGACCAAACCACCTCCATCTGATTTTTAAAATCTGCTTCACGTCAAACTCTTTACGAGAACCAGACATTCTTAGTGAAAGCCAGCGATCGTCTAGGCAACAGGGTAAGAAGCAGCACACATAAAAGAAGATTTGTGCACCCAACCAAGACAAGAGAAACACATGCTCTGCCTGTCTGTGGCAAACAGATTTTCTACAGAAGGAGGGGAAAAAGCATTGCAATCACACAAAAAAGGCTTCTTTAACGGTATGTCATTTGAATATAAACAAAAGGCAACAGACAGTGAAAAACGCTGACATAAAAGAGGAGGTGAAACAATCACCTCCATCAGGAAAAATGCTAATCACTTCACCCTAAAAGCTCTGAGGCTGTTTCTGTTGCTCCTTCTGACCATTAGGTTTCAAAAACACTAAACAATATTCATTAAAGCCCTTTCAAGCCCTTTCAATACCACCCCCTTTTCTTAAACCACAAATGACAGCAAACTGCAATTTCTATACTGCATCTTACAATCTGTTTCTTATTCTGTTAACTCTTGCTACTACAGAGGGGGAAAAAGTGCAAAGATCAAATTAAATTCCTTCTATGCTGCTAAAAACTAAATTTACAGAGGAGAATCAAAGCCAACTCAAAGAGAACTGATTATGCTGGGGAGAAACTGAACTGTAAATAATTCTTTTTCCCATTACAGGACATGAATGAACTTAAAAAGGACAAGAACAGCCTTGGAAGGCTCAAGGGACTAGGAGTGGAGGCTATAAAGCCTTTCATCTTGATGTGCTTTGATTCAAATCTAGGTCTGCAGTAACCAAAAATTTCTATGTGAAATGAGCTAATGGTTTCCATTCACTTATACATCACTAAAACAGAAAGCAAGAAAAAACCAATCACTGCAAGACACCAGACAAACCCCTGCAAAATAAACAAGTCGTAAGACGACTGCTCAAAATGCTTCTTTCTAATCATGCACTGTTCCACATCTCATTAGGAGTACTGTGATGGAACAGTGAAAAAGAGAGACGCATACTCTTGAGACAGAACTCCCCCTAGGACTGGTAATTTACTTAACATCTTAAAATGTCCAGCAAAAATTTTTACTCAAATGAGGAATAGCCATTCCTATGAATGGCCTAGAAAGCCTATCACTACACTGATATTCTCTGATATTATATACATGTATTCACAAAATGCACAATAACCAATTTACAGTTCCCATGAAAACCAGCCTATTTCCTCTCTGACACATGAAGCTAGTTAGGTATAAAATGCTGAGATTAATTTCAGTCACATGCAAATTGTAATAACAATTTTAGAACAAAATGAGGCACTGGATTTTATCAGTCCTTGATACAGAGATCTATGTTTTCAAATTTTACAACTCAGTTAGTCTGTTCAACTCTCCAGGGTATATAAGCAACAAACATACAAGTGCTTCTTTAATGCCCTACACTTTTCATCAAAAGTGAAAGCCACACTCTCTTAGACAAACATGATGAACTCCAAAATGTGGCATCTTGTAATTAGGCTACCTGCAGTATTATTTAAAACAGGCTATATGCAGAGTCCACATGAAAACTTAAGCAGTGCCAAATTTTACCACCCAAAACCCAAAGACTGTTTAAAATTCATTGCCACGAGAATACCATGCTATTTTCTGAGGAAACACAATGCTGTAAGTGCTAGTTTTAACCTGGAAAGCTCACCAGTCATTGCCCAGAGCACAGGTATTGATCTAAATGCTTCTCACAAAGGCTAGCAAAAGCTCATTTCTACAGGAACTGCATTCCAGCTGTTTCCACAAAGATGCATTTCAGAGTGTGCACCTTGCCGGCATCCTGGCCTACCAGAAACCAAACATTGAGACCTTTGCAGCATGTCCAGAAAACAGCTGAAGATACATCAGATACAAGATGATGAATTAGATAAGTCTACAAAGCTCTTACCATCTTTCCTTGGGATTTAATTTAAACACAGAAAGATAGGGAAATATTTAAGAAAGGATTTCTTAATTTCTTAGAAAGCTAATATATTAGCATGAAAACTGTATGGCTGTTTAACCAAAATGATATGACATGCAGACCCCACTCATCTGGTACACATATAGCTAATTATTAAACACTTAACTGTAGTGTTCAAATACCATCATTTGTGTAACTGCAAGTTGAGTGAAACTGGAGTAAGGCTTAAGAAGTAAAAACAAAATGGCATCTTTTTATTTGTCCTGACCTTCTGTTTTTTATTGGTGCTGGGTGTTCATTGAGGGAGAAGAAAGAGGACAAGCAACTGGTGTATTTGTTAACATTCATCAAACCTGCAATATTTTAATTATCCATCCAGCTATAAAAAGTAAGATTTAAATACCTTTATTTCTGCTGGTATGGTAAATCCATTATACATAAGGAGTGACCTGGATTCTCATTCTTGTGTAACAGACTCATTTAAATTTCAAGCTGTCCCAGTACAAGTCTACTAACACAGTGGCAGATTTGTGATTCTAGTGCTTTTTCAGCACTTTTCATTGATTTACTGGTAAAAACAGCCCAATTACTGCTTTTCTTTGGCTGTGAAGCTATGGGCTCAAACATAGATTAGAAAACAAAATGTGCTGTAGTTTTAACAGACAAAACCACAAAACTGTTTTCTATTCTCTTTCATTTTTCTAGATTAAAGAAACTCTTGCTCCTCTACACACTCTCAAAATTACAGTTCTAAGACTGACAGCATAAATATCTAAAATATTTCTCTGTTTCATAGGAATATTTGTGTTATAGATGACAAGATAAGACAAGTGACAGTTAATTCTTCAATTTGAACTGACAGTATTCCTCAGAAATAATTGAGGGCCTCCTTTCTGGACAATCTTTGTTACTATGAATAATGTGATACCTTTTATCAGATCTCCAGCCAGAAGTTATCAGACTTTTGAGGAGATCCCAAACAATGGACTGTTAGGACTTCCACTGACTATGATCACCCAGACTTCAATGTTGGCATCTCATCTGGTGATTGGTGCTCACAAATCCAAATGCCCACCCTCTATGGCCTCCCATCACACATCCTTCTAAAGCACTAACACATTTCTGTGTTTCACTAACTCAATCCATCCTAGTCAAGCACAGTATATACAGATTTGGCAAGGATTCTGAAATAGTTTTTCATCTACTAAGGCAAAAGCTTGCATTTATTGAGAAAGCAACAGTGCTTATATCCATTTTTTCTGACCTTGGGGACTGTTGCAGTTTCTATTTTGTGGTGAATCAAAATATTTCAAATACAAGTACACTGTCACCTTTGAGAACATAATTCAGTTCGTATTAACAAGGTTGTGTAAGCTTACTGTGAAAACAATTTTGAGAACACTGATTTTTAATTGAACAGATTGATATTCCTTCAAGTGGAACACCTGAACATTTAATCTCATATGAAGAGCTTCACAAAGCTATAAATCCCTGCAGTTAGCAGTGGGGGACATTTTCCCAGATTCTGGCTTGTGAACAAAAAGAAACATCTAAATAAATGCTGTATGTTAAATCTGCAACTGTGTAAATAGGTAACACCAAGAACATAGCATGACAGCTTCAGAAATTGCCCTTTTCAAAATCTTCAGACAGTTTATCTGCACAGAGATAAAAACCAATTTTTTAACTAACCAAAAAATTTACTACACTGATATTCTCTGATATCATATACATTTACTCATACAAGTATTAAAGACTGCAATCCAGCATAACTAGATAAATTTAAACAATTTTAGTCTTAAGATACCTCTACTGTATATTTTGAGGGAAGGTGTACTTCATATGTAGAGTGTATCACTAGGAAATATGGAAATACTATAATTTATACAATAAGACCTAGTGCTTTTGTTGATTTTTCCTTTTTCTTGCCAAAGGAAATCAATCAAGTTTTCAAATAAACAAATATGGAACACTTTTTGGAGGCATTTTTAATATTTAAATTTCAACACTACTTTTCACGGTAACATTTTTCTGTCACTACTATGATTTGACTCCAACACCTTTCACCACTCAGCTTCAAGGCAATTCAAATAGAATATATTCAAGGTATTTACTGTGTCAAATTAATTTTAAAAGGGGCCACAAAAGCTCAGGTAGTCCTGAGAATATATTAATGATCATTTAAAGTGCCAATTAGGAATGTAAATGTCAAAATAATTACATAAAGTCTTTATTGTGACTGCAAGAGTTATTTTTTGAAAAAATAATGCTGAACAAAAGCATTAAATATAAAAAAGATAAGTTTTAGACATAAGCAGACTCATTAGGATGTGAAAAAGCAATATTGTCAATGTTTAGTGATTCTAGATGTGCATTTGAAAACCCAAGAAAGACTCACTGACCATAAGATGTTCATCAATTAATCAAATACATACTTACAGCATTAAAAGGCATTCAAAATTTAACACTTTTAAAAATGGGATTTCTGAACTTTAAAATATTAATTTGGGGCATTAAAATAACTGCTCAAAGAAAACTGCTATAGATGAACTTCAAACTGCAATTCTGCTTATAACTATGCTTATGTTAGAAGAAGTGTTAAATACTTTCTTTTTCCTTCCCTATTCCTGTGTTCCTGACCCAAAGTTACAGAAACAGCTCAACAAAGACTTCAGGAAGATTGCTATATTAATGCTTCATGATTCTATAAAACAATAATCTCTTCTTATCTCAAAGTTTTATATAAATGCAAACACTTCTGGTTTGCAGTTATGTGAAAAGGGCCGTACATCAGCAGCTGTGGCACAGTTCATTCAGGAGAAAGAGAGGAAAATGTCCTACAG
Source organism: Ammospiza caudacuta (assembly GCF_027887145.1). Taxonomy (NCBI): domain Eukaryota; kingdom Metazoa; phylum Chordata; class Aves; order Passeriformes; family Passerellidae; genus Ammospiza; species Ammospiza caudacuta. The sequence goes on from NC_080596.1 coordinate 55,374,967, forward strand.
CTACTGACTTCATGGACTTAAACTCATTGTTCTGACTGGCAGAAATGAGCTGTAGCCAAAGTACTGGTACTGCATCACAACTTTCTGCCACTCTGCATTGAACATTTCCCTCGAAACACGAGGGAGCAGCCAGCTTAACAACAGCATGGAAGGACCTGTACAGAACAACAGCCTGGCTTGCTGTTCATTTCATTCAGCTAAGGCTGGGGTGGGGAACAAGAGAGACTTCCACATGTAATACAAGACAATATTGTTAGATCCAAGTTCAAATATCATACTGGTTCACCCACAACAGAAGTTCTGATTCAAGACATTTGTACTTCTTTAAGATAAAACATTAACATTGCTTCATTCAGTTAATACTGAAGCATCATCAGGGACCGCACCGTCTACAAGTAAAGCCATAGTGTAGAGCTCTTCCTCAGTAAACAGCACAGTAACCTTACTCACTCAAAAAAATGAGCACTCCATCAGGTCAGATGCTGTTTTTAAGTTAAAATTTACTTGTAATACAAAATGGACAACACTGTGAAGGGCCGGTCTTTCAAAACACAGAACCAGCTTTTCTGTACTAAAAGGGTCAAGTAGCACCACACAAGGTGAAGACAAGTAAGATTCCCAGTTCATCTACTCCAGGAACTCTAGTAGCACCAATTCTAATGGAAACAAGGTAGTCACAAATTTAAGAGACAAACCATCTCCTTTAGAAACGTCACTGTTAAGAAAGAGTGGTGAAAAAAGCACTGTTCTGCAGACACTTAAAGATGTCCTGCTGAAAGCAAAGCCATTCTTTAGAATTAGTTTAGGAAGGTATTGCCTAATAAAGTTACAAAAGACCATAAAGGACTGATTGAAAGATTGAGACAAATCAAAACAAAATAACAAGGAGATAGTTTCCTCTTGTAGGCAGGTCTGGTGGGCAAACTAAGACAATATTTTAACATTTTTCCAAGACAGCAGCAGTGTTATTTCACCATTAAGTATTCAGATTTCCTCAAAAACTCACAGAAAAAACGGGTAAAGGATAAGACTACCAACATTGTCAACAGCAGAGAGGATGTTTATTTGGTAAAAAACGACAAGTATTCACAGTTCTACATTAGGCACCATATAAAAATCCACCAGGTTAAAAAACACAATAAAAAACAGTGAAGAAGCAGATTTGCAAGTGATTAGGTAATGCAACATAGTACTCCATGGCAGACTACACAAACTTCTAAGAGAAATACATAGAGGTCTCTGGGCAAAAAGTTTACACTGTATTTAAATGTCAAGCTATGCAATGCCACAGCCACTGAAGCAAAGCACTTCAAGACACAAACTTGAGCATTCTAAACAATCATTTAACACCAAAAAACACCTCAAGAGACCAATTTCTCTCTCAGTGAGGATTTCTGTTTAATTAGCAGATTCAGTTAAGCCCATCCCCCCAACTGAAAATTTAAGTTGCATAAGAGATAATATATGAGGATATCATATCTTATTGCATATTTATAAAACAAGTGATGTGATCTCATTTGGAATTCCTTGTGTGCAAGTGATCATTGCAACTGATCACTGCAACTCAAAAGCAGTGTTGCAGAAAACAGGGTTCACAGAAAGGCAATACACATGATCAAAGTATAAAACCAACAATCATGACACTAGAAGGCAGAATGCTTTACAAGAATCATATCAAAATCTGTAAGCATCAAGATTAATGTTTATGAGAAACATAATGTCTCATAAATATGAAAAACAACTTCTATTTAAAGAATCAATGTTGGGAGTTACAACGTTTTTAGAACTCAATTATGCACAACACTGCAGATGCCAAACAGAACTTCTCAGAAAAATCCTTTCAATATAAAGATTTCTACCACCATTTTGCCCACCTGGAGTTGAATCTTAGAAGAGGCATCATAGGCAACATGAAGGACTCAGGGGTGTCCCATCAATGTGCATAAATAAATATACATAAATAAATAAATAAATGTCTTTCAGGGGTGTCCAGCAACAGGGCAAGAATCAATAGGCAACAACTAAAACACAACATCTAAACATGAGGAAAAACCTTCTCACTGTGAGGGTGACTGACTCCAGGTTGCCCAGAAAGGTTGTGGGGTCTGCATCTTTAGAGATATTCAGAAGCTGTCTGGACATGGTCCTGGGCAACTTGCTCTTGGTGACCCCACTTGGGGAGAGAATTCAATGCCTTGTATTACCTGCTTTTATTACAAGCATTGTAACTTGGTGATAGATTTTTCATGTTACAATAAGCTTCACGAAGTTAAAAGCAAGATGATTAAACTGGAGATGCTAACTAAAGGCTTCCATTGACTTTACTGTGATTTGGCTCAAGGAAGTATTATCAGAAAAAAAAAAAAGCAGAACAAATCACAGTATATTTAACTATTCTCTTCACTCTAAAACAAAACTAGTCCACTGCCTGGATCAATGTTGCTTAAAATCCTATGTATCTGAGCCACATAAGGAAAAATACCTTTTAATTCTTTACTTGGATACTATTAAATCTCAGGTTAAGCCATGCATTGAGCCACTGTGTTATTCCTAACCACAATCAGAAAACTGGTTTCTTAGGTTCTTTATTCTGTCTCCACAGTGTCATGTGAAAGTAACCTCAGATTCCCCACTATGATTTATTTTACAAGCTCTTCTGTCAAAAACTACAGTTCTGCATGTTTCACCTCACGTAGTCTCCCTTATCCCACATGTATGAATATCCCTCCCTACCAAGTACCAGAACAGGCAGGACAAGCAAATTCTGTCATATTCAGACCGAGAACAGACAGGCTCATCAGCTGGCAGGTCAAATAATATTACTTATTTGGGCTTTTCCTACCTACTTGTATTCTCAAAATCTCTCAGGAATTTAAATGCAACAAGGGCTCCATTCTGTCAGGGTTTGACTGAAACTGGCAAGTGGACAGAAATGTTATTAGGGAAGAACTGACTAAACCACAAGACATAAACCAAACTTGCCTGGGGAGCTTACAGACTCACAAGCTGCCTATCTTTTGCCTCTGAGTGTGCACAACTTAGCCTGGGTGGCTACATATCGCCTAAGCCCAGGATTTATAAACAAAGTAAAACAGAAATCAACACAAAAGCTGACTGATTGTTCAAACACAGCTCTGAGCTCCTACCCTTCCATGGTTGTGTAAAACTGAAATGAGCTTAAGGACAGAGGGAACAATGCAGAAATCCAACCACTTATTAAATCACTGAGGTACTTGCAGAGCTAACTGTTCAGCTATCCTAAGCAGCATACTGATCCCATCTCAGCTGCCTTACCCATGGTTTTAAAGGAACCCTGAAATGTTTCCTGTTCTGCACTGAGAGCAAGAACTAGACACCAGCAATATAAATAAAGTGCCAAGAAGAACACAAGATACTGTTGGCACTCTCAGGGGCATGAGGCCCATTACTGAAGTAATATGCTCAAAAAAGAGAAAAATCTTGAATTCAGATTGTTAAACTGTCAGAAGGAGAAAGCATAATTGATAAAAAACATTAATTATTTGTTTAGTGTTTGTTTTTTCCATTCTCTCATATCAACTATAGCAATTTCTTAAGAGAAATACAAAACTATGTATTGTACTATTGCGTGTAGATCTCCTCAGATTTAGAGGGTCTGCAATCATGTCCATTGCTCCTCTTCATTAGTTCAAAGTTCTAAAAAGTATTTACTTAGCTTTCAGTATTTGTAAAAATTATTTTTCATTCATTGAATTTATAAGTTTTCAAACAGCAATAATGTTTGACTATTCACTGAAACTATCAATCTGGTTTAAGTACAACTGTTCTTGAGTTGAACCATCAGACAATTTCTTATGCAGAGATTCAACTTAGGTTTGTATTTGTTAATTACAACAACTGTCAGGAAGTGAGAAGAGGTACAAAGTGAAGTTCTATTACTTATCACTTGATCTGCCCACATGTTTACAAACTCATAGACTAATTCTAGTTAATTACTTTTATTTCCTTGAAAAATACTTCCAAGTTTAAAATGCTATGTTGCTTGGTGAAGATCTTGCCAAGCCATATCAAGTTATGATAACATTATGCAATGCCCTACCTCCTTAATGTTTTCATTAGAGTTTGAATGCAAAAGCTTGTGATTACATTTACATCCAAAAATATAATTTCCCATACTGCATGTAAAACAGCAAGATTTAAACTTTGATTTCATCTTTGGCAAGGATGAAATGACCATTTAATATTCAAAAGTATTTAGTTTTAGAATATTAGAATACATTTAACTACCTACCAGACAAATGCATATGGATCTAAAGAATAACCAACATATAATACTTCACAGCAACTGTCAGGCTAATGGCTTGTTCATGCAAAAGTCAACATAAAACATCTACTCTGCTAACAAGTATGAACTTGCTTGCAAACAATCTAACCATCAAAACCACTGATAAAAAACTCATCTTCCTATCAACTTCTCCTACATCTCCTCACCACACGCACGCTACTTGTAAAATTTTAACTAATTTGCTAATTCAGCCATATGACTATTTTTATTCTTTACAGTTCAGGTTAGTAAACCTCTATGGACTTGAATCTTCTCTTACTCTACACCATGAATATGCATCATATAACACAGCCAGGTGCTGTGAATATTTAATCTGTTTTAAGGCTATACTTCAGCCTCATTTTGACAAGTTCTGTTCTGAGACTGAGGCTAAGTCCCAGAACGGTGTGAACTTTTATTTGTAATAAATGACACTATTTCCACCCAAATCAACTCAAAACTGCTCTAGACAGATCATATAATCATTGTGCTTTAGTAAGTTCTTCTCAATAGAGTCAATACAATGTATATTTGCTATTAGACAAAAGCATCAGCTAAGGCAGTGAGACAAGCCTATCCACATGCATTTTCAAAGAAATTAAGCCAGTACTCACTCTACCTTAAATTTCACTGTTCTACAAAAACATCCGATACAATTTTGTGAACAGTCTTCCATTTACTCTGAAAATCTGATGGATGCTCTTGGAAGAATCCAAGTTACCACTCAACATTTTTTTTAAGTATATCCAGTTGTTATGGAAGACATCATGATTTTTAACATCAGTTGCACTTAGAACTGCCAGAAGAGGTAATTAATTGGCAAAGTATTCCTCTGAACAGATTCAAATCAATAGTCAACTTTACAGAAACTTGTCCTCTGGAAAAATGCCAGCAAAGTCCCTAAGACATAATTAAAAACCAGCAGCTCTGCTCATTAATCAGTCGTTCTACCTTGCAGTAAGATGGGAATAAAGACATATCCCACAGTGATCAACCTTTTCAGTTCCTTCTCTTTGTAGTACATTTGGGCGTTTGTTTCAAATCCCTTTCAACTTTCACAACCAGTGTAGAAAGGGTGCAGGTCAAGTCTGCACAAACTCTGACAGAGGTTGGCTATTTTGGTAAGTGGAGCTACCACATCTTCATCTACTGCAAAGCAGTGAAAATACAAAGCCTGTTCACAAAGTAAATTAGGAGGAACCTTAGCAGTTCTTACAATATTTAAAGCTCAAGAAAGTGCTGATACCATCTGTGGTGGAAGCTACCAACAAGGATATGGATTGAGTGAGGGAAACAATGTGATCATGACATGAACAGGGAGAAAGACCATTTCTTTTTTGAACTTGTATCACATGAGTAAATTCTGAAGGAAACATTCCCAAAGCAGAGACATCTCACAGTCAAGAAAGCAGATTTTTTTCACTTTAGTAAAACCTAGTATTTCTAAATTAATTGGATTGCTTTTGTCATCCTTAGCACTTATTTTTCAGCAGTATTTTACTTTATAGAGAGTTCAGATAAAGCTAGATTCTTGCATGTATTCATGCTTTTAACATTCTTTTATCCTTTTCCTTTGTGCAAATGTCAAAGCTACTCCCTTGGACAATTACTTTCACTTGGAACAGTCTTACTACTTTGTTGCTAAAAAAATGAAATAAAGTGAAACCCAGTCACTATTATTGGAGTGATGAGATTTGATTGTGCACTTGGTGGGCCTTTATTCATATTAATTTCTACCAAAAGCAGTATTTTCTCTAACAGACTCTGTATCAATTTCCCTGTTTATCCTATAATGATTAAAAGATGCAAAGGCTTCTCATGCACTTTGAAAAGATCAAAATTGAACTTTACAGTAATGCTGACAGTCTTCTATAAAGCATACTTTGATAAAGAGCACAAGGGTTGAAATCACATAAAAACAGTCCAAACACTAGCATATGAAACCCACAAAAGCAAAGTCATTGCTGCTTATGCACACTTGCAAAAAGAAACCCTTACATGATGTGTTATATAATACAAAAAAAGGGATGAAATTTCAGGTGTAAAGAAGAGTATGTACCCTTGTGGGCTAAAATCACATTCATTGTAGCATAATTAACTGTTAGAATTGAGTAAATACAATACTTACCTATAACACTGGAATCATCTCTAGTTGTTCAAAGAACCATGTAGTTCCATTTATCTTCCTCTTTCCAAGAAAAATTGAGGTAGCAGGAAAAAATCTAGAGACAGAAAAATACAAGTAAGAACCATCCACTGGAGGGGAGAAAAAAAAGAAATAATCTCAAAAGCAGATTTCCTACTCTGTTCAGATAGAGCTTCTTTCAATTTGTTTTGTGATTCTTACACTTACTGATAGGAAGATGCTAAAAGTGTCACTGCAGAACTGTCACCTCAGTTCCTTCCACAACTTCAAGTTACATACCGATCAACAAAGACTCACAAAAAAGAGGGGAAATTATTATGAAATGTGAATATGTAAACTTTCAAGAAACACTGTTTTTTAAAGACAGTACCTCTTGAAAAAAAAAAATAGCCTTAGTCCACGGTCACCCTTATCTTTGACTCCCTTCCCTGAAGGGAAAAGCAGTGAAGAACTGATCTGCCACATGAAGCACTTAAGCTGAACTAGTGCCAAAGAATAACACTGACTGCATAGGTGAATAAAGCCAAGTACCACCACTAAACATGCTTCCCTAAATGAAGCAGCTTATAAAAATTCACACTTACTGTTACAGTGGTTCTCAACCCTTACCTATTTACAGGCCACTAAAAATTTTCTTACCAAAGTTAGACTCTGCTCAAAAAATCCAGCTTGCTGAAACAGTGTGCATCTCCTTTTGGCTTGGCACCAAACAAATTACTATTTGCACTGTGCAGTGAAAGAAAGTAGCCTTACATGATACCAGCATGCATAATGTGATACCTAATATGTAACCTCTCATGGTCTGACCTTTCTTACGGGCTTCCAGAACCTTGCAGGTCTCTGAAGGGTAATACCACCTCATTCTTGCACCTGCAGCACATAACCTCATCTCCCCCATATGAGTGTTTCTTAAGGCCACTCAGCCCATTAATACACATGCCCATGGGCAGCATGGCCTGGCTGGGAACTTTGAGTGAAAGATTCTGTTCTTGTGACGAGAAGCAAGCAGTGGATAGTCAGGTTTGTAACTTCTGCATTTTTCTACTAGGTAAAACTGCTGTAAGGAAAAGCAATTTAATTGCTATGGAAAGAGGAAAACTGCAAGAATTTTGTAAGGGAAATATAGAATCATATTATAATTTCTTCAGAGCTGTAGAAACTTCCATTATTGGGTCATGCTATGTCTGATTAGGTAATCTATATCACCATATCAGGAAACACTGAATTATATCAACAAAACCACATGACATAAACATAAGCAAACAATAAGCTTTTAAAAAGCAGGGGTGATACAAAAGTCCAGAGAGTTGGAACAAGTCCATCAATATGAATTGTTATTGTTAGCAAGAGCTTGCAATTACTGTTTGACCATAATGGTCTAATGGAAGATTTTCTTCATCTTCACTCAAATTCTTTTCAATTTTAAATTAGCAGTTATTGCATTTCTGTGAAACACAATGTGTTAGTCTACTGCCATGGTATAAACATGCTGGGCTTAGTAGTGGACCTGCTCATGCAGAGGAAACTGACTGAGGGATGGATGGTCCAATGAAGTTGACACAAGGCAGAAGAAAACACTATTTGACTCAGATTAGGGTTATTATTTACTATTATTATTTTGGTTTTATCCTACTTTATGCTCCCTATCATTGTTCAGCAAGGGAAAAGCATAAAATGGGAATACAATCTGCCCTATCAGGAAGGCAGATTCAAGAACAAGGTGTTTTTTTTTTTTTTTTTTTTTTTGTTTTTTTTTTTTTTTAATATTAATCCAACTATGCCCCTGGAAACTCCCAGGCAAAAATACCTATGTGAGAAATGATTATTTTCGGCAAAATTGCTGAATTGCTCATGAAAATACATAGTGTAATTTGCTTTTAAAAAGGATCCACCTATCCAGTACATAGTTCGTCTAGACAGAAAAGCTACACCACCATTACCACGAGTTCAAGTTTTTATTCCTGTTTATGCTTGTAGAAGTCCTGAGCAATAATTTTGTCTTCAAAAGATGACTGTATTTGGAGATTAGCTCATTTAATTTCATAATCGACTTTTAAGTAAAAGAAAGGAACAAAGCCAAGCCTTCCCTTTTCACTGTTCTGATATTACTGCCCAAAAAGCCGAGCAGGAGCGTGGGGCGGCTGGCTTTCAGATGGGCTGCCCCGCTGCTCAGGAAGCTCAAGCAGTCCGAGCTCAAAGCCCAAAGCCACAAAAACGCTTTAAGGAAAAACATAAACCAGTAATGTATATAAGCAGCAGCTGTTTGATGTTCAACACTTATACTTCTGTCTGTTCCCCGTGTAATAACGCACTCCCCATGCAGTGAGGGGGCAGTCAGACACTGCTCTATTCTGTTCGACCGGTCTCAAATTTGAAAAAAAATTGTTTTCCACTATTTCATCCTGCGAAGGTGAAGGTTAAGACACATGGGGTTAAGTCCCCGAGAGCTGTGTCAGTGCACTTGTACCAGGTCTCCGCTCTGACCGCTTTGCACCGAGGCGGCCACGGCCGCTGCCCGTCTCGGCGGGACCGGACCCCGCGTCCCGTCCCGCCCCGCCGCCCCCGCCCCGCCCCGCTCAGGCGAGCGCGGCACTGCCCCGCCGAGCGCCGCTGCTCCCGCCGGGCCCCGCTCAGCCCGGGCGTCTGGCACCGGGCATCGGACACCGAGCACCGGCCGCAGCCCCTCTCCGCAGCCGGCCGGCAGGAGGGAGCCCGGTAGCCGTGAGGGCGAACCCGCCCCACCCCACGCAAGCTCCGGCCCTCGCCCTCCTCCTCCTCCTCCTCCTTTCTCCTCCCCCTCCCGGCAGCCGCGGCCCCCTCCCCTCGCTGCCGAGTCCCCACCGCCCTCCTCACCTCTCACGGTCCGGGAAGGGGGCGCGGCTGGGAGGGGGCGGAGAAAGAAAAAAAATCGCAAGGAAGGCCCCCGCACCCTCTCCCGTCCCCTCCCGCGCCCTCTCCTCCCGCCCCGCCCGGCGGCCGCCAGCCCTCCCGCTCCGCCGGGAGCCGCGGGCACTGGGCGCTCCCGCCCGCCGCTGTCGCGTCCCCGCGGCCCCGCTCCGGCCCCTCCCTGCGCTCGGGCGACCCGGAGGGGCGGGGCCGTGAAGGACACGCCTCCTCCCGCGGGCCCCGCCCCCTGCCCCGGGGCGGGAGCGGCGCGTGGCCGCGTGTGGCGGGCCGGGGCCGGGGCCGGGGCCGGGGCCGGGGCCGGGGCCGGGGCCGGGGCCGGGGCCGGGGCCGGGGCCGGGGCCGGGGCCGGGGCCGGGGCCGGGGCCGGGGCCGGGGCTGCTCCCGCTCCCCTCACGCTGCGGCGCCGCCCGCGGGGCGCGCCCCCTGCCCGCGGGGCAGGGGAAGTGTCAGGTAAGGCGCTGTCCGGCTCATCCGGTTCCTGGGAGTCTTTGTCTTTCTTACAAAAACATAAAGCCAAACATTTACGTAGCTGCTCGCTGTCCCATTTAAGAAAAATAAACGTGTGGTAATACCGCAGCCTTTCACCTGCTCTCAGGACCCTGTACTCGCTGCTGAGGCAGCCCCTCCTAACCACCCCATGTGTGCAAACACACGCAGCCTTTCCTGCCCTCCTCACGCAACGCCTTACCAGTGACAGCTGCCATCCAGAGGTGGAATAATTTCCCAAATTAATAGACTGTGTGACAGCCAGATGCACCTCCAACTGCTCGAACTGATTTAAGGGTGCAGGAGGCCATTGCTGAGGCATGGTGGTGCAGGTTGGATGCAGTAATGAGATCCACAGCGCTTGCTGGGCCTCCTTCTGCACGGAAATACGGCCTGCATGGCTGTGTGTGGCTGTGTGCTTCACCTGTCTGACAGGCCTCATCCCAGCTGGCATTAAATGACCAGTTGGCATTAAATGAGCCAGTTTTAACTAAACTTGACATTAGGATGGGGGTTTCAAAGATGATAGTTGTTCCAGCTGTGTAAAAGTTACTAGCTAGGTGGAGGGAAGATTGTCCCCAAGAAAGAAAGCTCATGTTTTCCAGGTCAGTGTGTGGCCAGCCCCCACAAACAAACACACACACACACACACACACACGCACGCACACGCATACACACCCATGCACACACTTGATTCAGCCAGTTCACCTACACAAGCACACGCATGCACACACCCCCATACACACACTTGACTCTGCCAGTTCACACACACATTCACACGTGCACAAACACACACACACACCACTTGATTCAGCCAGTTCACACAAACACACACACACACACACACACACACACAGATCTGCCCAAAGGTAGCCATGTCTAAAGCTTATGATGTCCCTGAGGGATGTGCAGACAGATCATACATGGACACTCTGAACTCAGAAACAAAACAAAACTAAAATCTGCCATCACAATAGCCCTAAAATAGATAGGCCCATTGGCTTACTGCAGAGTTCTTGGAAGGCACCTTCTGTAGAATCTGATCCTCAGAGTATTCCACAGGTTAATATTGTATCAGCCTGAGCTTGGGTGGAATCCTATAGCAGAATATCTGTTCTGACCTTAGACACTACCATCAGTGGTGATAGTCTGTATCAGAAAGGGACACATACACATAGTACTTGAAAAGTTCTCCTGCGGTTTTGCAGTGTTTTCTCCTTTTCTTCTGGACAGATAGGATGGGTGAACACCATACAACACTGAAAACAGGAAAATGTAAGTAACTGATATGGAAGATACTTAAGGGGCAATGCAAATTAGCAAAAACAAAGTAGAGCTAAATTCCTAATGGATGACATATAAATTGCATAATTTTTTCCTTTTCAACTCATACCTATGATTTTTTGTACTCTATTGCTTCTATTATACCATTCTGTCAAAAAATCAGCATTCATTTTGCTTTGATTTCGTTGCTTTCATTGCCTGAAAGTGCTACATTTAAAATTTCATTAAATTTATATTTACTACAGCTTCATAGGACTTTTTCTGTAGAATGAATACTGTATTTGCTTCCACTTGCCTTACTCATGTTCTGAGGTAACTAGATGACAAAAAGAGCATTTCGAGTTTGTAGAGCATTTCTTATTTTAATTTCAACAGTATTACTTCATTTGGCTAGTACTCAATTTAATGGCTTTTGGGAAAAATACTTCAGAAGACGTCTTTCTGAATTAATGAAATCCTTTATACTATATTACTCTATATTTGAGTCAAGTTATTTGTTTTTACATATGCATCATTCAGGGTAGTTTTATTCACAATATTTCAGAAATGTTCTTTGCAGTCTCATCTATAATAAAAATTTATAGAATATCATGGTGGTTGTCAGAATTAATACTTCACTTTTAACTGAAAAGTTTAGCTGAAAAATTTTGACTATCATGTCATAGAAATAGCAATGGCTCTATCCAGTCTTCTTGTGGTGTAAAGAATAGTAAAAAGCAAACTGAAGACACTTGACAGATTGGCAACACATCTGTCATCTTTAAAGAATGCAGCAGCAATTGATAATATGAACAACTCATCCTCAGTTCATTTTGCTTAGCATATCACTGATTGCCAGTAGAAAAACTTTAGATTGTAATGGTCAAATCAATAGTCTAATAAAGTCTGAAAGATTATCTATTACATAACATTTTCTTCCACCTAGCCACATGCAAATGTATATAAATAAAACAATAAAATCCCCATAACTGACTCATGTGATTCTGAATAATTTTTATGATGAGGGTCTGAGTCATTTTTTAAAAAATCTTCTTGGTCAAATGAGAACAAAATTCCTTCACAAAGATAACTGACTTACTGTTCAGCAGGTATATGGAAGTGGTTATTAAGGGGTTCTTAAAGCAAAAACTTCCACAAACATATAAAATAGTTGGGTTTTTTTCCTTATTGTCATTGTGGTACATGAATTTTGTCTTGAGCATATTTGAATGAATCATCCTCATCTATGCCCATGTAACAACAGAATGTGGTTTTTTGCAAGTTAATGCAGTGAGAAGTAAAAGGGAAAGTCATTATAAGAAAAGGAAATGAATAGGTGTTATTTTGCATAATGTCTGCACTAAGTTAAAAGCTAAACCAGGAAGGAAGTTGCCATCACTATGCTAGATGGGAGTGCCTTGGTGACATGTGCTTGCTTTTGAGAAAACCAGTAGTCTTCAGATTAGGACTAGGAATAATTATCGTGTTTATTTTGTGTTTACCTGAATTTTTCAAAATCCATGAAGGTGAGTGATCAGCTTTTAAAATAACCTTTTATTTATTCTGAAGTCTGCAATTGAAAAGTTGGCACATGCTTTCCTAAAAGCAATGGTTAGGATGCTGCACACATCTGGAAATTGCAAAGGATATAGACTCTATTTGTTAGATTTTTTTACCAACAGAGCTAATTATATGTGGTAATTTGGGATGAGTTCATAATTTCCATACACTGCAAAATTTTTGGTAATTATTTCCATGCATGTATTTTTATGGCCTTCATAATGAAGAAAGTAGTGAAAATGCTAATGTTCTTTTCTAGCAGGTGCTCATGTCTTCAGAAACAACTTTTTAGAAGTTTTTATATTTAAATGCTGTAAAACTGTGTACAATTACTATCTGCAATGAGATGCTGTCTGTGAAGGAGATATGCAGTGTAATCTGACAAGAATAGAGCAGAATGGATGTAACTGAGTAAAGCAAATCTTGTAGCATAAATGCCAAATTCTTCTTTGTGATCCTAGAGGCTGATACTGAATTTAGGATAAATGCAAACTATGCATGTATGCAAGTTACTTTTTTAAAACTGCATGAGTTAATTAAAATTGTTTTGTCACATCCATTCCTAAGAAGGCTTTTGACTAAATAACTATTATAATAAAAAGCATCCCTTTGACAAAGACTGTATTCTCAGGCATCATAACATAATTTCTTTACAAAGCATATAATTTAGTATCAAAATATCCAGATTCATTTACTTATATGTTTTTTTCATTAACCATAAAGAGTAGACATATCAGTAATTAGAATATAATGTATCAATTTTTATAGTTTATAAATGAACAAACTTGGTAAGCTGTCATAAGTTTTGAATATCATAACTTTTATAATTCAGTTTAAGATGTTGGAATAATTAATGTTTTACCTCCCTGAAGAGGTAAACAAAGTATTTGTAGCACAGATTATCCAAATAAACAATTACAGGACTATTACCAGAAGGAAACATTAACCTTAAAGTCAAACATCAAAGAATAATTATATTTTTCCATGATAATTTTTCTAGATTGCTCTTATTTTCCATGCTTTAGGCTGCAATAGTGCGATCACTGCAATTCTGTCTTAATCACAGCATGTCTAAAATAAGATTGTGAAGTATATATGCGGAACAGAATCTTAGTCGAAGCAGCACAGATTTATATTTGGAAAATTAAAATTATTGCTGCATTTTGGATGTTTTAAAAACTAAATTACTATATAACAGACTGTGTAATGATGTCTGAATTACATTAGAAAGTAAATATGTTGAACAATTTATTCAAAATCTCTAAGGATTTTGGGTCTCTGGTTCATCAAAAACCTTCTGTTGAAAACTGTTTTTTTCAGATTTTGTGACAAACCTAAAATGTACAGAATTTTTTGTAAGTGTTTCAAATTGCTGGTTACACCATGAGACTTCAGCAGACAGAGTTGTTGGAAATCTTTGAGTTGTGAAATATGATCACTGGCTCTTCCTCTGTTAGTTCCTAAATGAATGGCAGAAAGCTCCTAATTCCTGGATGTCTTATCCCAGGGGAAATTCCAGCATTTACTTTCATTATGGCGAGGGAATAAAAATGGAAATTTATCATTGAACAACAATTTAGGGGGAAATCAATTTGCAAAAAAAAAAAAAAAAAGCCTTTAAATTTTTTTCAAAAGAAAACAGTTCAGCTTTACCAGAAGTGAAATGTTTCCTTTCTGTTTGTAAAGCAACGCACTTGTCGGTTACAAGCCACTGAACCTTTAAATTACACTGATTTAGAGTAGGAGGTTATCCTTTTGGGCTCTGATGCTTTCAATCCCAGTCCTATCCCTTGGGTCCTGCTACTTGATGGAGTGCATCTCCTCTAATCTATCAGTTGTGCATTCCCCAACTTGTACCATAGGTCTTTTATCTCTGCAGTATTATGTGGCAACTCTAGCTTCCATAAGGAAGTGATAAAAAATGCAACTGTACTGTACACTGCAGCTCTCTCTCAGAATACTGCAGAATGAAAGAGTCAAACCCATGCAAAGTGAAATATTTGCGATTTTCTTAATGGGAAGCAAGTTTTTTATAAATTTTGATCTTCCCTGTGAATACTTTTAATGGATTTGGATTTTATATGAAAAACCATCCAGTAAATAGAGGTTTTATAGAAGAATTTAATAATCACAGAACTTCTTAACATTAAGCATGTGATTGCAGGTCTTTGAATATAAATCAGTTCCCTAGAGTTACTTTGCATGGTTTCATCTGAGCAATCTTTTTTACTATTCAGGCTGCCTGTGTTCAGATTTCACAAAATCCTTTCCAAGTTTCCTTTCACAAAACTTTTCAAGTTTCCAGAATGATGTTTGCATTTGGGAGGGTGCTTCCCAGTCCTGTAGCAAGGAGCAAGGAGTATGGTATGGCTCTCTGTCTGCCATGTAACCCACTTGGAAAGGGTAGTTTTGTTGCTGCCCTTCTTCAAGTGTTCGACCATCTATATCCCTCCTTAGAAAGGCCACAGTCCTGTGATGTGGGGAAAAAAGAAGTTTGTTTATACTAGATTGTCATTTGATCTGCTGTCTCAGTAGAGACCTTTCAAGAGGATGGGAAGCATCCTCCCTAACTTAACAACATTCACACCTTTTCCGCTCAGATAATGTGCCTTTGACACACCTACAACAGATAACAGGCCTACAACAGATAACAGGCCTTTGACACACCTACAGCGAGGCTCACAGGCAGCTCTGGGATCTGTTCAGCCATTTGTGCAGTTCAAAATGGACTTTGCAGTGCTGAACATAGATGTCTGTCACAGTGCAGTCAGCAGCTTCCCAAGGCCATGTACAGATTTCTTGGTGAAAAGGATATGTTAGGGAATTATGGTTAGTTGCCCTTGAAAGCTGTAGCAGTGGTTTTAGACTGGTTGCCCAGATGCCATGGCTTGCCATGAGAGCAGAGTAAGCATTCCATTTTTGCTCCTGGTTCATCTCCACAGACAAGTTCTACACAAAATGCCTCTTTCAGGTGGAAGAATTTAATCTCAGAAGCCTGCTCCATGACCTGTTGTGTGGGTCAGATTGTAAGCATTTCAAGAAAAATTCTGTGTCTTGCCTCAGGGAAAGATCAAACCCTAAATTTTGTCTGTTATTCTTCCTTTTTATATCAAAATGAACTTTTTTATACCTGTGTGTTTTACATTTCAATTTATTATGTTTTTAAGGAGTTCATGACTCTCTGATGTAGTGTTAGTAAAGGGAAGATAATTGACTTTGACATTGGAGTTTGGATTTTATTTCTGTATCCTATCTGGAATCTCTTACTGAATAATTTCTGAGGTCAACCTGCTGCTCTGTGAGCACAGGTGGCCGAGTGCAGCTGAGCACTGAAGCAACTAAAGGATATATTTTGCTCTCTATTCATAAGGATTTATGATCACATTGCTCCAGTTGCTCATAATGGGAGTTAGATACAAAATTTTCCCTTTATAGACGTGCAAGGGTACTACTAGAATGGGAAACATAAAGCTGTAGGTTAGTGCAGCATCAGCTCTGGGAAGTGGTTATTCAATAAAGACATATTTCATATTGGGGTCACACAAATTTTTTTATTCTTGAGGTTTTTTATCTGAAAATATACTTCAAAGTTACTGAAAAAGTGGTTCAAAGTTAACCCAAGTAAAAATTTGCATGATAAAGCTCTACTGTAATGTGGAAGACAAATCACACTCATTTATAATTATGTGTTTTTGCTGGTTGCCAGAACTGCATTAATGTACTCTAGCTATGGTACCTTGATATTGAAATTTGACTACGAATACCAAACCCAAAGGTCCTAATTAAAGTCCCTGTTTGCTGATTGAATATAAGAGAATGTGAAGGGTGTGGCTGGAGGATTCACAGCATTGCTGTGTATTTTCACTCTGCGGTTTCAATGTCATTTGGAAAGAAAGCTTTCATACTGATTATAGCTACTTTACAACATAAGTACATTGGAGTGTTGCAACTGCACTGTTCCAGGGCTGAGTTCCCTCTACAAACAAGTTTCCCATTCTTTTGAAGAAGCATAAATGTGCTTTCTCTTCTTTTGAAGAAATTGGAGCAGCTTTGAAACAGGAATGTGACTAGATACCATCAGAAATTCCAGCTACTATTGCAAGAGTTTTAACACAATTCAGCAAATAAAATCCAGCATCTAGGTTGTGAGAAGACTCTGTGCTTGCTTTCTCTTACATATGATGCATTTAACATCTTGTCATAACCCTCAAAAAAAAAAAAAAAGTGCATTTCATCATACAATGGTTGGAATATGCACTACATGATGCTTCTAAGTACATGTCCATGTGTCCTATATGACTGTGACTAATGTAGCACTCTTTCTTTTACAGCCAACACTGTAATGGTGTCCTGCATGGATACCTGTTCATCAAGTAACATCACTTTTCTGCTTTGTACTTTTAACAATTCTTACAAAACATCAGTGCAACAAAGAAGAGAAACCCAGACTATTTTGCTGAAGGTCATTATAAATAATACCGATTTCCAAAATATTCCATGTATTTGCCAGTCGTCCTGGAGGGAACGACAGTCCCACCCTAAACAGAGAGAGTGTGAATCCAAGAGGGATGTGAATGTTGATCATCAAGGATCAGGGTCAGTAGATAAAAAAAGTAAGTAGATTAAGAGAAATACTTAATTTTGAAGTAGCTTATTACAAAATAAAAGACAAGTTTTTATTTGGTACTTAGAAAAAAAATTATATGTTTCTGGTTCTCTGTGGTCTTTGCATGTCTGTGAACAATGACGGTTTTTAGCTTTTTTTGCATGGCTAGAAAATGCAGATTTTGTGCCAGATTCTCAGTGGCATTAATTCCTGGCTGTCAGTGAAACATGTTGGTAGCAAGTACTTTCTAAAATACTTAATTTATTTATAAGGAGTTGTACTTTCTGACAGTTTTTCAAGCTGAATTTGCTTTTAAATGTCATTATGGAACTCTACCTGTAGATTGCCTGCAATATAAAGATAGGCTGTATCTGAAGAACTAATTCAGTAGGTAACTATTCCAATGGCAACTATAGAATAAATAACCATTTTTGTTTTTGTAGTCTACATTATCCTCAACTGTGTAGCATCAGAAATGGCCTTACATGTTTTATAGAAAGCAGCACTGACTAAGGAATGGCACTGCAATACAGAGGAGAGATAGCAACCCACATCTTTTCAGAGCAGTAGCAGCCCGTTCTTTCTTTGCAAATATCTGGAAATCTTTGGGGAAGAGGATACCTCTTTCTAACATTGTCAGCAACAGAGGCAATAGGCCAAGTCCTGAATATAAAAAATTCAGTTATTTTCAACCATATATTTTCCTTATTACAAAACAGCTCTCTTAACAAGTATGAAAAATAAAATCTTATATATGGACAACCTCTGTTCTCAGTTATACCTGTACAACTAAGACTTTTGACAATGTCTCATCTGTTTATTGTAAACACAAGTCTCACATATTGTGTGGTTTGAAGGGAAGCAAGGACCTCCTGCAACTGATAGCAGACAGACAGTGTGTGCACTTCAAATCTCTATCATCATGTGGCTTCTGCCTGGGTTCTATCCTTCTCATAGTCTGATTTTGGCCTGTTGCCTTTGACAACTGACAAAAACAACAATAACAAAAAAGTGATAGTAAAGCAAAAAAGAGTTATACTTTGTAGGGAAAATGTATAAGATAACCAATGTTCTTTAGATCTATTCAGAGTAACTTTACACAGTATATATTTATCCATATTTTTCATAGTCAGTGATGTAGAAACCTTTATGTTTTTGCAATTGAGACAGAGAATTCACTGTACTTTTTCAGAGTTGTCTCTTGATTTACCACTTGTATAACAGTTTTGTTTTAATTTTTATTTCCAAAAGCAAAAGGCTCGCTTGAAGTGAAAACAGAAAATGTTACTTATTTTTATAAATATTTTAATTTCACCACGGTTTCCAAGAAGGAAGTGGAGCATAATACAAACTACTTGATGGAAATCCACATCAACAATTCTATGGTCAGAGGACAAAATGCAGCCAACAAACAACTAAATCATTCTTGTCTCTTGGCAATGATGGAAGACCAAAATGACTGTGTAAATATTTCACTGCAACTGAAGTCTTACATAGAATGTAAGTTACAAAAGAGATTCAAAATGGAAATCAAACTAGAAACAATATAATCTTGCAAAAAATCTCAAGTAGGTAGTAGTCTGCTTCCAGCAACCATTTGAAAATATTTAAATATTTTACAAGAAGAGAATACAATTTTGAACACCCCTTATTAAAAAGCAAACCATAGTAGACAACTGATGATTTTTATAATGATTTAAAGCAGGTTTAGCTGTGCCTTTTTTTTTCTAGAAGAAATACAGCAAAGATCTGTACACTGTTTCTTGCTTAGCAGCAACAGATGCACACATTGCATGTGATAAAACCTGGAAATACAATTTTTCCTTTCCTGATAATGGCATAACCCTGTTGTCTTGGAGGTAAATTTAAAAATCCCTGTTAACTATGGTGATAAGACAATCAGGAGATAAGTTTGACCATTCTAATGTTTTACTGCAGTAGCCTACTATATAGCCTCACTGCAGTATGCTTAAAAGATAATTCTTCAGCTGAACTAAGTTTAGTTCCCCCAGAGGACAACTTCAGCTTTTTATATTTCTCTTTGTGCTGCAAAAGGGTTTTGTTTGATTTCCTGACCATGGTTAGGGCTTCTGTTCTGTCTATCTACAACACTTGTAATTTGGAAATTGCGGAATTATTGCATTCACTTGGTTTTGCATGGAAAATTTATTTTATGCTGTACCTTTGCTGGAAAAAATATGGTTTTTAGAGTTGGATTAATATATGTTAAATAAGTCCAGGGAAAATCCTGGAGAAGAAAATGCAGTTTAGGATTGTTTTGGGTTTTTGCTTGTTTGGATTTTTTTTAATACGTGTGTCTAGCCATGAGAGGAGCATAATTTGTAACTTGCCCTGCTAACTTGTGTCAATACTATGAACTAACCACCCTTTGTTAATACTGATTTATCTGGGTAGCAGTAATCTCATATTAGCAATGAAAATTAACAATATGTCTTTTTTTCTCTTTACTTCAAAACAGCTAAAGAGGTGCTCAGGGCTTTTACTAAGCAAGGCTGATAATCAAGTCATTACAAGCCACTACAAGATGAGGTAGACTGCTCTATTTAAAAGGAGCCTAGATTACTGTAATAAAAGATATTTTTAGTTTTAAATTAGGAGGAATGAGCCACGGGGTCATTGGCATTTGCTTCATGGAGAAGATACCAGGGAAGTTGAAGTCTAATTATGCCGTTCTAAGTCAGGGAAAGGGAAACAGTATTTTGGCTACAGTCTGTAATTTGGTTTTTTATGGGTTATAGTAACACAGCTGGTTTTTAAAACAGTTATTTGACAGTGCTGAGGTATGCATTAACATGCAGCTGCCAAAGACAGTTAAAAGGCCATTCAACCAACCACAGGGGAAAGTTCTCCACATAATTTCTTTGTTGTGTACAGTCCTGACTTGTACTAATTATTGAACTAAATCCCTGTGGAATGTGGGTGCATTTCTGCAGCAGTTGTTGTCCGAAAGAGCAGCCTACCTCCTTTATCCAGTCCCATGTGATTCTTTCTCAAGGCAACTTTAAAGGAATTCCCCAGAGGGCTCCTGTTGGTGACATTTCTTCACTTTTTTATAAGAAAAATATCTATATGTAGAATCTTGCCTTCTGTCATATATGAAGATAGACCAGGAGGTTAAGAATGCCAGTACAGGCCAATGTTGGACAATGGACCATTCCCTTCCTTGCTTTATGCAGACAGAGGGGACACATTACCCTTGTTCTACCTTAAATATAAATGTTCATCTTTGAAACATTTTCATTGGCTGAGTTGAAAAGTTACTCAGTCATCGGTATCTATTTCAGCCATGGAAAGATATATAGATACAGAAATAGATAGAGATATAGATATAAAAATACAGGCAAAAATTAAGCTAAATTCTAGACAGGAAACCTAACATCAAAAACCAGAGAAGGCTGAAAGTAAAAGGCATAATCTTTTCTATTTTTTTGATTTTGTTTTGTTTTTATCTGTGGGGATAGGCACAATTCATAAACCTACCAAGATGGAATGTTCTGCTTTTCTCTGCTGCCAGTGATTTGCTGCTTAATTTTCTCTCTTGTACATTTTATGGACAGATCCAATGTGTATGACGAAGATCACTTGGCTCACTATGATTGCAGTAGTTTTTGTATTTACTGTTTCAATTGTCATCTACAAAATAGTCCAAGAAAAGAAACAGAACTGTAAGTAACAAAAAGTTAATCTGCATCAATCTAAATTTCTATGCAAGTAAGAATATATTAATTTATAATAATAAAACTGTTGACTATTGCTGTAGCTCAGACTGATATTTTGATTGTCAAATGGTAAAAGCTTCTTAGAGACTGACTAAAGTACTTAGATGATTGATAGTATTACCTCTCACCTCTTTGGTGGATGCAAAAACTGTAGATGCAAATCCAAGTTTGTTGATGGCAAATTAAATGTGGAGATTTTGATAGATGATTGATGGCTTAGTGATATGAACTTCTGGTTTCACACTATTTTAATAGATAAAACAATTACTGTTAAACTTTGTGGAAAGTTTTAAGCAGAAATCCCAATGACCAGTATAAGTGAATTGAAATACCCTTTCCTTCCTGAAGATAATTTATTTAGGTCACAGTCAGGAAAAATTACAGGATAGATATGAGGAGATATACACTTATCTGTCTGTCCTAAAAACTGGCTATTCAAATTCATTGGTGGTGTAATCCCATGCAGGGCAACCAAGGTGCACCTTCTTAAGTCAAGAGGTGAATTAAGCCCAGATAACATTTCATCTCTTTGCTATTACTTCAGCAAAGAAAACATTTCTGTGATTTCTGAAACATCACTATTGACTATTCAAAGTGATTGGAACTTTGCTATGAGAGAACTTGCCATTAGTTCAGAGACTGAAACAATTGTTTCTAGAATATTCTTTCAGCCATGATAGGCTCTTCTCTTGGGATACAGGTAGAAATCAGATTTACAGTATTTTCTCTAGCAATATACAATGAATAAAACAAGAATAAAATTGTAGAGGTACCCTGAGCTTGAGATCTTTGAGCAATTAAGATAAAGTCCTCTGCACAAAAACAGTGCTGAAAATTGACCTCTTGTCAGCTGCTGGTCCTTGTTTCTCTTCCCAAGTCAGAGGTAGGTGGCACCAGGAGCACATTACCTCTCATCACTGTGGAAAGAATATTACTTAAGCTGTTACCTGAGGGAATAACTCTCAGGTGCTTTTCACAGCAGTTTGCAGAGACATTCTGCTTGTGTCAGCCCTGAGTGGGCAGAATGCCTCCAGACAAGCAGCATTTAGTTGCTATTGCCAGGCAGGTGTGCATTCCCCTGTAGTTCAGAGCTGCTGAAAGGAGGCCCTGGTCACAGGGGTAGTAAACCAAATAATAATCCTTATCCATTCCCCTGGTCATCCTTACTGTATGCACAGGTAATTTTGTAATGAAGGAGCAACAGAAGTCTAGCTTTACTCATAACTGAACAGAAGGAAGAGTAGTGCCCCCACACAAAATGTTTCTGTGATTTTTTTGCATAATGTAAATACTTTATGCATATATCTTTAATGACTGAGCAAAATAATTGCTTGAGATGTCAAGTTTGTACCCTCCCCACCTCAATGAAAGGAGCTCCTTACCAGATGATGTTGCTTAAAATACATGATATTTTACTTATTGCTAGAAGCAATTTCTGAGACAGATTTCATGTATATAAAACCCATGAAATGTAAATTATGACTTTATAAGTGGGCTATTAAGTCCTCTAATTTAAAGGACTTTTATTTGTAATTTGAAAACCACTTATAAATGTCATGTCTGATTTTCTCTGCTTTGAGTCATAACGTTCTATTTTGTTCTATTAATGTAGAACTGTAAGCAGTGATGATTAATGATTTAGTAGCTTTATTCTTAAACTACACTTTTTTATTAAATTCAAATTTTCAGAATCATTGTGAACACAAACAGGGAGGAAGAGATGCCCTTTTGAGGCTTCTAATAACTTACTAGCTTCAGGGATACATTTTATGCTAATTGAGGAAAAGTGGGTTTATGAGTTAAATTTATAATATATAACATTATAAACAACATCATTATGTTACTGATAAAAAGACAAGTGCACAAAAAATAAAACTTAAGGTTTATGTGTATATATTAAGATGCCACCTTTCATTGCATATGAATGGTGGCATGTATACACTATTTTTTTTCCAGTGGCGCTCAAAGAATAGAGCAGAACTATTAGCTATGTTTCTAAAACAGCTGTTATGAGTTTTTCCAGCCATAGTTCAGTTGGTATTTTTTCTCTTCATTTCTGAGCACCACTGAAAGCTGTTAAGAAATGTGGAATTACTCATTTCCTCTTCTGCTAGGTAGACTCTGAGACTCTCTGAATCATTAAGCTATTTTGATAAGTGCATAAAATAAAATATCCAAATAAACTTGGTGAAGGTTACAACTGATCCATTACAAAGGCCTTAAACTGGAAATTAATTGTTTTGCCTTTTCCTTTCCACTCTTGTCTCACGACCACTTCCAGAGCTTCCTTTGACATTAACTGTTACAGTGTCTGCTTGGGGCTTTAGTGCTTTAGATCTCCACTGGCTAGTCATAAAAAAATTCATGACCTAAATAATTTTAATTTAATGTATTTCTTAGTGTTCTCAAAGGAAAAAGATAAAAATAAATTCTGTTACATAGAATTGGAGTGAGCCTGTCACCAGAAGCTGGCTGAGCCCTGGACTGCCGTCGCTGCTGAACAGGACAAACCACAACAGCTGCACCATGTCTGCAATAAGCCCACTGAGAGCACAGCATTTAGAGAGCAGCAGAAGGATGGAAGGACTGAGAGTTTATGAACTGGGTGCTGAGGAACAGCCAGAGGTGCCCAATCCAGCTCTAGCTTTGTCAGGGGTGTGGAGCTTGCTCTCAGACTGTGCTATCTGAGATGAACACCCCACACTAGCAAGGAATCTGTCAGCCTCCTGGGTTGCCCATGCAGTCCATCCTTGCTACTCCACTGTCAGCAGTGAGAGTCCAAACCTGTACTGAAATATGTACTTTTCTTGATATCCTTCCAAAAATTGTTCAAGGTACGCAGTTTAGAAAAAGGCAAGGAATAATTTGAAAGGGACAAATCTGAATGAAATTTCTACAAAATTTCATTCAGAAAAATACAAATCATCTGGCTCTTGGTTTTCCTCATCACCTTATTCCAACACCTTCCTGAGTTTTTAAACACTTTCCAAGGTATTCAACAGTTTAATAATAAGGGATTTACAAGCTTTCCTTCTAATCAGGGCTGATGCTAACATATGACATTTTGTTTCAAGCAGATTATAAACAAAGAGTAGCAACATCAGTTTCTACTGTTCTAAGAAGAAAGAGTTCCATACATGCAAGAAGAACTGTATCTGCTACTAAAATTCATCCTTTTCCTGGTAAGTATATAAAAGTAAAACAAAATTTAACAAACCTTGAGGCATGAGGAGATCAAGAAAGACCTTTTAAGACTTTCCTGTCAAGAGATGCTTCAAGTTTGTTTCAGAGTTACCTTGGTCATACACAAATTTGATCTGCTTATGTTAAGGAAACACTTTTTTGGTTTAAAGAAATAAATCTGACAACAAAAATATAAGAAGACTTATATATATAATGTGAGAATGCTTCTCCCAGTCTTTCCAGTATGTTGCATTAATGACTTTGAACTTTTTAATTTTTGGTCATATTGTGTGCCAGTTTTGAGGTCTGTCACCTGAGTGCTTTGTGTGTGTATGAAAAATATACAGAGATGTACATATGTGTTTGTATGTTCTATGTGTTTGTGACTCTTGATAAAATTTGCTATCAAAGCATGGAATGAATGGCTGCAGCAGGACTCAATAAATGGTTCTGCTGGCACTTCATAGCCTATTTCTAGGGTCAAATTCCCACAAAATAAAATTTTTGAGTTTCAGATGGGTAAAAAATTGTGGTCTTCAGAGAGGGTAGTATGCTTACCACAGATAAATGAAATGACATGGCTAAACACAAAGTTTGGATTCTAGAAAACTGGATTTGGCATCAAATATCTGTGTACGTGCCAATTACCAGGTGTTTCTATGAGTGTTACTGACATTGCTCAAAGACTGAAATGTTTTAATAAATTTCATGGATTCTGGTTTTGTGAAGGGAGCTATATCTTTAAAAATATTAACATGAACATATAGAATAATAGCTCTGAATGGCAAACTAACCTCCCTTCAAAACAAGAAAAATACAAAGCCAGCAAATTAAAAAGGTGGTTTTAAATATGACTTAAGGCTTAAGTACTTTGCTTTTTGTTTTGTTAGTTCTTCGGGAGTAAGAGGAGACTCACTAATTTATGTCTACAACTCAGTATTTCATGGCATTGCAATTTTACCTAGAAAAGAGTGAATAGCTTCTTCTCTGTCTGAACTCCCCTGTGAGTACAATTTATGCTTCTTGCTCTTAAAGCACTGGCTACCTCTGAGATATATTTATGAGCTCATTCTTTTCATTCTGCATGGAAGGAATTACTTTTCTGACATCTGTTGTCTTGAGTAGCTTCACTAATATCATGCCTGTTTAAACAACACATGTTCAGAATGGCATTTTTAATGCCATTTAATGTTGTATATCCAAGGCATTTTTGATGATGAGGTCTTATGGAAATTCAAATCTGATTTTACTAGATTTTACTGAAGAGAATAAGAATCCCTTATTGATCTGTCATTCTCATTTTTAAGTGCCTTCTACTACAATCAATCCATGAAACCCAGAAAGATGCTTAGTTGCATGAACTGCTATAATGGGGTTTATTTTAAAATAAAATTCCTTCGTTTCACACACCATAATTTCAGTCAATCCAATCAATTTCATGGTTTATACCAATATAATTTAAAATATGATCAAATCCATATGAAGAGTTTATTCTTTCCATAGTTGCTACGCTTAGGATTTGTTACCATGATAATGGATTATAAATAGCTACAGATGACTTTGTTGACAGCCCTTGACAATATTTTCCTTATAATTAGAGCATAGCTTGCAATCTTGAAAGAAACCATTGAGATCCACTGAAGACAATACAATCACCCTGGAAACACAGTAATGAGTACTTGAGAGGATGTGACAGTACATCTTAGAGATGAAAAGATGGAAAAGTACTCCTAAAAGGTTATTTGAAGTAAAGAAATTACAAGGGAAGAAAAAGAGGGAAGCCTATACTTCAAGAATGGGAGTGAATTCTTAGGAGACTTAGTAAATGACTGGCTTAATGTCACTGTAGTCCTACAAAAAAGTAATTTACAGCATGGATGTTAGTTCTGTAAAACTGTTAGTGGCTTTATATCCATGAATCATTGTCATTAAGTCCAGTGACCAGAGGAATGGGGGGAAAATGTACAGAATGTTCTCTGGGGAAGGATTAAATTTACAACCTTCCAAGTTCACAGTACTGCAAAGGATTAAGCACATATAGTGAGGAGAGGGGAGCTTAATAAATATATATAAATAATAAATAGTAACTAAATGTTGTCTGGGCTGTAAAGCTAAAAAAGAATGCACTAGAACATGGGTTATGCAAACATTTTCTAGACTTCAGAGCTGGCCCTGCCATTGCATTTATGTATAGTAACTGTCCCTTGAATGGTATGAACTGACAAAAAAGAGTTTCCCTTAAATGCATCCACAAGACAAGTGAAAGAAGACAGGATACCTTTTTTTTTAATGCAAGAAGTATTCTTTAAGTGGCTGATCTGTATTTCCAGACACAGAGGATTTTCATCAAATAGAACTTGATAGTAATAACACATGGAAAAGGATCTATTGAAGCCACTTCCTTGCTTTGCATTTACTACAGAGAATCTTAGTGAGATTCCCACTCAAGAATTTTATTGCAAGAATTTCTTTGAAGAGCTTTCATAAATTCAAGAAGCAGTAGAAGAGGTTTTAGAACAGCTTAATAAATTAATAATGGCAATTAGAAGGAGTAGAATGTATTCCCCACAGAGTTTTAAAAGAACTCAGATAGAAACTGCTGAATTGTCATTTGCAGCTTGCTGCTTAAATCAGTCTCCAATGCAGATAAAAGGAAGAAAGTTATACTTACCCTGCTGTTATTCCTCTTCCTTAGCCCATTTTCCCTAAACCACTTGGGTACCTCTTTGGTACCTCTTCCAGTCTAGTAACTGACTAAGTGTAGTTATTCTCATGTAGCTGTATCCTAAAAAAAAGTTAATCCTGGGCACATGGCACAAAATTACTTGTTGGGAGCAGGCCAGTGTGCATGAACTGCATGCTACATCATTCAAAATAAAAAAAACAGGCAAGAATAAGTTGCAGAGGAATGAGGTTGCATAAATCAGGGCATTTAATAACTAGGCTGAATCTGCCTAGTAGGGTCTGGAAGATTCACTAACATAATTAGTTGGGTTGTACTTTAGTGGGAATTTATATTACTGGAATCTTATCACCATAAACTCCCATTCAGACTTTATTTTCCTAGAGTAAGAACAACATTCCTTGTTTATTTTGATTCTATTTCAAATGTGGCATAAGATGTGTTAGAAAAAAAAGGCTTGTTCTCATTCCTTTACTAGAACTGGACAATGCAGACAGGGAATCATATTGTTAAAATCATCATGTTATTGC
The DNA here is from genome assembly GCF_027887145.1 of Ammospiza caudacuta. NCBI lineage: Eukaryota > Metazoa > Chordata > Aves > Passeriformes > Passerellidae > Ammospiza > Ammospiza caudacuta. The sequence continues at coordinate 55,402,374 of NC_080596.1, forward strand.
TCTACAGTCTGTGTGGGCAGCCTTAGTTCAAGCATAATATCTTGTTCTACGTTGCTCAAACAATATATTCATTTTTAGTGATGCTCCATTGGCTCATGGAGTCACAGTTTGGTTCCTTACATTTTAGGATACAAATACAAGATTTCTTGACTCAGTTGTCTGGCTCACAGTAATGCAAAGTTAATTCTGATGGATGGTGGTTTCATAACTCATCCTGAAAGAAGAGCATTGCAGGGTCACAGTGACAACCAGGATTCAGAGAATAAAACTGCTTCCTGGCCTGCAGTTGTTTCCTGGACTGTTTAGGGTTTGTGACATCCATACTATTTGATACAAGTGGGCTTGACAGCTATAATTTCCACAGAAGAAACAGCAAGACAAATTCCCTCTCATTTGAATTCCTGTATTGTTTTCTGTGCTATCCTATTAAAATAATAGTTCCTTTCCCACAAGATTAGAGGAAATAGGGGAAATTCTGCCATATCTCTGACATGTTGCTATAGCTTCAGGTTAGTTGACGTGTTGGAAACAGAAGCAAATGCTGGCTCAGCAGTGTCAGGGCTGGCATCCCAGCGAGTTCAGTCTTACTCCTCCTTGTATTCTGCAATACATTTTCTTTTTAGCAAAGAGAACAGGCAAGACACATCTTTTACAGCAGCAAATAGATGCCAAGACAAGAAAGAGAAATTAGTTTAATCTTGGCTAACTGAAACATCACCTATTTGGTGGTCCCTCTCAGTTCCTGACATAGCTGAATAATTATCTTTCCCTCTGCAATTTACATGAATTATATTGGCAAAAGCAAAGCTTCTCATAGTATTCAATATTTAACATAGACTTACATGTTTCTGAAATGCAACATAACCAAGAAAATTGTGAAGATTCATTAAGACTTTGGAACTTTTAAATTTTTTTTTCAGATAAAAAGGAGGATAAAATCTATAGGATGCAGGTAACTTTTTATAGCCCCTGTATGCTTTCCATAGAGCCCTGATGCACAAAGGACCTTTTCTCTGCTCAGTTTGCATGCATGCAGAACACTCTTACACACAGGCACTGAAGGGGATATCAGCCTATATTCCCATTCTCTCCAGATTCATCTCATTCATCTTGACGGTCAAACAAGATCCACTGTTATTTTTTAAAAAACTTTTAAATTTTTTTACTTTTCATTTCATATTCAGCTGCTTGAGTGCCAAGATCCAAACTGTATTTTTAAATTGCATTTGTAAAAAGAAAAGCCCAAATGATGTAGTCAGTAGAGAATGAACATGGCTAGATATGAGTGGCACAGTTTATCCTCTTGTTGTTAGCTCAGTGGAAACCCATTTGTAGGTTTATGGAAGTAATGGATAGTCAGGGACAGGATGGACCTGGAGTCAAAATATTATTTGTGTTCTACAGCAGTTCTTTGAAAAATGCATTGGATAAACAACTCCGCGTGCATTTGCCTGACAGTGTTATCTCTGCATTTCCTTATCAGTATTCCACTGAGATACTGTATCAGGATCTGTGCGCTAAAGGCATCACCTCACCCCTTCCTGCTTCTGAGGTGTATGCTGTCACCTTTGTTGGCAACTGGGTGATACCTGGTAGCTCTCCCTATGTGTGTGTGACAAATGAGCTGAGGCCACACCACGTGTGCCTGTGGCAATCTGTGCTGCCCTTATGTGAAAATGAGTCAGGAATTTCACACTCTAAATTTCCATTGTTTCCGCTTAACTGGCCAAATTTAGGAGTTTGTATTTTGGGGGGCACTTACATAACCTCAAATTTGCATGCTTTTGGATTTTCACTACAATTTATTCACAAATTTATTTGCCTACTTTCAAGCTGCTTCCCAGATCAGTGTAGAATCAGGACATTGTAGTCCTACTAGCATTAAAAGGAAGTTAAATACCAAACATGGTTTGTACTTTCAGTACTGTCCATCTCTGCCTTGTGTTCAGATAGGTCTCAATTATTTTTCAAACTTGCATATGCAAGTCCAACACTCTGTAGATATATTTGCTGTTAATAATATAGATAAAAATTATTTTAACTTTCAATAGTGAACACCAGCAAACAACAGGCCCCACTTCCTGCACAGACCACAAACAGACTGTCTGTAATTCCTGAACAAGAGCATTGTCACGTGGAACAACTGTAGAAGGTAAGTAAACATCTTACAACCCTGATTATTCTGGTTTGCCTCATATATTTAGAATTAATAGTGTGGATATCTGAGGAAAATAATTATTACTTCTTCTAGCCAAGTGAATAAGATAAAAAACTGGATAATGTGTTTTGTGAGAGCTAGGCATGAAAAGAGAATCAGTTTTACTTCTGCTACCAAAAGTGATCTATAATCATATGTGTTAGCCTAATAAACCCTGTGTGCCCCTGCAGACCTTGGTGAAAATTCTGACACTTTTTCTGGTGCAAAATATTGTGTCCTAAACTTTAGCACTGTGCTGACATTTGTTTTTACAAGGCGGAGGAAAATAGCAATTAGCAAATGATCTCTGAAGAAAATTCCATATTTGAAACAAATAGCCTCCTTATAAAATTCCTCAAGCAAAAGAAATTGATCACTCTGTTGTTCTTACACCAGTCAGAAGGAATGATGAGAAGCTGGTTTCTGTTCAGAACCAAGACTAATCTCCCAGTCCTAACTTTCTGCAGCCACTGTGCTGCAGTAATTGTTTCAGGAATTCCAGATGCAAGGAACCAAATCTTCATAGAAATGTGCAGTAAGAGACAGCCCTTCCTGAAAATGCTTGTAATGACTAGAAAAAAACAGATGCTACTTGAATAAGTAATACAGACTAATAGTGCATAGACCAGGTGATGGCTACTTGCACACGTGATATTATTGTGTATGGTGATTTTTTTACATTAAAGGCTTAAGGAGTTCCTTCTTTTATATTCCTATTTAAATTGGATTGAGTTTTATTGGAAACTCAATATAATGTCATGCTATCTTTTTATGGTGTTAAAAAAATTTATGTACTGAAGAGCAGTTTGATTTTTGTGCTTCATGTGGAATGATGAAGATGAAATTGCACATTGAGAACAGAACTAAATGAAGAATTTTGAACAACTTTGCTGACAGAAAATGAGGTAATTCCATAGTAAATTAATAACTGAGCTAGAGAATTTTTTGTTGTTTGAATGAGACTTGCTGGGTTATAGGATAGTGTATTATAGTTATTAAAAATACTGGTCTCTGTTTAAGTGATTGTCATCCATAGATCTTGTGTAGACTTACAAAGATAAGAAGTTGTTACTGTTACTATTTTTAAAATTAGGCTATCAGGAGACACAAAGAGATGACATGACTTGGGAACTCTGTGACATAGCTGAGAGCAGTTCCCAGATCATCTGAGTTCAGCTGTTTGCCATTTGCACTCAGTTTCTGACTGAGCAGGTGCTTTCCAGCCCCCATTAGCCTTTCTGTAGGGCAGCTTCTTCCTTTTCTGCAGGGATTGCTCCCAGACACTTCAGTACTACACCATTTATTTTTCTGGTCTCTGTATACTCTCTCTCATATCCACATCTCCCAGGTACCTGCCCAACTTAATTGTTTTTTTTACTCTTGGCTCAAAATAGGACATTTCTAAGGTTGAAATGGGATGTGCTGCTAAGCAGCTGCTCACCTGCCTTCACTTTTACAGTATTATGGCTGATCATTAGCATGCTTTGTTAATTCTGTTCTTCCAGGATGTTGCATTCACCTAAAACTCATCTTTTAGAAGCAGAGGGAAAAAGTCATGGCTCATTCCCGTCCAAATTTAACATTTGTGTTGCTAGAGGTGGGAGTTACTGTTGGGGTGACCTTTTGCTTTTATTACCTTAACTGTTAGGAACTAAAGGATAGAAAGAAGGGGTGGAACAGCTTTTCAGATTTTTGGTTCCTCTGTGAGACAATATATGAGATCCAAGACACTTTGGGTTTAATTATTCCCTTTTCTTAATCTCTGTGTGAATAACTGAAAGAAAAAGACTAGGTATCTTGAGAAAGCCCAAAAGCCTTGTTCAATGCTGTGCAGAAACAGGCTTGCTTTTCCAGAGAGTCTTCCTCTCAGAGGGACAGCTGGCAGTGAGGTGAAATTCAGATGTGACATGTGGGAATGTCACTGACTACATTGTAAATTGTATGCTGACTACATTGTAAATTGTAATGTTACATGACATTGTGTGGAAATATTATTAAATAATCCAGCTGCAGAAACTTAGATCTAGATCTTGCCTTTCATCATGTTTTGTTTTGAATACATTTCTTAAAGGAATACTCTCTCAGAGCTAAATACTCTGTGAAAATAATAAAAAGCACTTTTTGCTTTAGTTTTGCTTTGCTTCCTGCAAAAACCCCCTTCTCGCTTCATCTGATAAGGTCAGATCCACGTCATTACTGCTTGTGTCTGTGGGTGCCTCAGTTCCAGGAAAGCTTGCTAGCTATGAGTGCTTGTGGTAACTGAGGCTGGGGAAGGAAACTGTGATCTGCTTTTTGCATGAGTGCTGGGTTTGTCTCTGTGAAGTCTCTAGAATGTGAAGTCTCTAGAATGCTGCTAAAGACTCGTTCACTCAACGAGGAGAAGCTGTGTTACAAGTACTGCACATGGAAGCTAAGTACTGAGGCTGGAAAAATGCAAAAATAATCAAATTCCCAGAATTGCCAAAGACAGTTCTAGACTACATTAGCTTGATGAAGCGTGGGCTTTTCTCTGAAGTAGGAGGTGGGCTGGAGATGAGAAGTATGTACCAGGGAGCTTCTTGATCAAACCCACCGTCTTTGTACCACTGGCAGCTGCTCCCCTGAAGAGTGTGCATTTCAGATCACTGATACAAGAGCCTCAAATAAGGAGGGGTTCTAGGCAGAGCTGGAAGCCTGAGAGAGCTTCACTAGGGATACTGCTACCATCTGCCCTTCCCTGCTTCAAACCTGGCTTCTGGCTGGCTGGTAAGAGTTACTTCAATGCCTGCCCTGAATCAGACAGGCAAGATGAGTTCTACTTTTCCTCATCTTCAGCCAGCTGGAGCTGCACTCAGAGAAATCATTAACCAGAGCACAGAGTGTTTGATTTCTCTGTCAGGAGACTACCTACACAGCAGCTCTGGTAGGTGTAACAGCAGTTGTGAGGAGGAGGAAATGTAAAAGCAAGGATAAATCTGATCACGATCATTATAGCTAATGAGCTGGAGAACATGCTGATGGCCTCAGCAGTGGCCCTTAACACAACACATGGAAAGATGAAAGGCTGAAAAACATTGGTTTAGTCATGGGAATGGTCAGGAGAGATATATTTGCCTGTTCTTTGCTTGTTGCTCCAGTCTGCAACATTGAAGTATTGCTCTTACTAGTAGTTTGAGAGAGGTATCAATAATTAATTACTCATTGCAATTTTCCACTGTTTTTCTTTTTATAACAAGAAAAAGACATTTCTTTCTATAAATGTATTTTTTAAGTCTTTAGATTTAAGACAATACTGTTGATTATGAAATGTAAATATATTGATAAACATATGACCGTACAAGTGTTGCCATGTTTATCAATATACGTAGATCCAATTGTGTGGTCGATCTATCTATCTATCTATCTATCTATCTATCTATCTATCTATCATCTACCTATCATCTATCTATCTTATCTATCTATATCTATTCTGTGTGCACACAGAAATGCACTCAAATGCTTCATTATTCACTATTGCACCAACAGGTAATTCAGCTAAAAAAAATATGCACCAGCTTCTGCACTTGTGCCTTTGCCAAAGGTGAATCTTTTCAGCATAGATCACTTAATGTCTCTGTATTTTCACAATAACTATTACAACTACACTTGAGTACCAAAGGTAAGAATCCTCTGTTTCTGCCGTCTTTCATTAAACTACCATATTAGCAACTGTCCTGGAAAACAAGGAATGAGCCACGTCCCTCAGGTTTTGAAACACACTTTACATATGTTGTGGTTTAGGAATGATGTTTTCCTATTCAGTAGTCCTGCTAAAACCACTATGCAGCTGGCTTCCCCTCCCCCCAATTGGAACCACAAAAGGAAAAGATCATGGCTTGAGATATGAACAATTTAGTGGAAACAGCAATGAGATAAGACAATAACAAAAGGTATAGGCAAAGAAAAGATTTACATAGAAATAGTGGGACAATACTGACTGGCTCTTCCCTACCACTTTTCTCCCCACTGGAAGGAACACCCTTCTCCTTGGAAGCAAAGTCCTGCTCCTGGCAATGACCTGAGGTGGTATAGAATAATCTCCTAGCCATGCCCACACAGCTTCAGGCTCATCCCCTCACAGCTACTCTACTGCAAAATATTAACTCTGTCCTGGCCAGACCCCAGGACAACATATGACAGCTGTCAATGCCTTTCCTTAGTGCTATGAGAAGATTGTGACATTATTTACCCTAATTTTGTTTAGATTGGAAGCATGAACATTTTATTCAGGGCATATATTTACATTCAGGGCAAATATTTGCATTCAGAGGCAATGCAATTCAGGTAATAGCATGCCAGAATAAGGCTCTGGAGACACGACTTTTCTGTCTCTCCTAATGATACCTCCTAACAAATTCGCATGGTTGTAAGAAAGAACTGTTTATCCTCAGCTAAAAGAGAGATTGCTTTTAACAAAGCTTTACTTGCATCAACTGGTACTTTTAACTTTAAGAACTCTACTTCCATAAAATATTTTCAGCAGCTGTGAAATGCTGTGTGATGTGTATGTGGTTTGAAAAACCATGAGGACTAGCACTTCTGAATGTGTTTGATTCAATGGCCATTCCCTAAACAGTGGGGGCAAAGAATAATTGAAGTAAGAAATGAAAGTGGGCAAGTAAGAGCCAAATCACTGTACCCATGTGTAAGATGAAGGTGTTGGAGCATTCAGAAATACGGGGTTTTTGATGGTTATCTGTGAAATCACTGTTGAGTAGGGAAGGCTTTGGCTAACCTTTCCCTTGGAGGCTAAAGAAACCTGCCTCAAGGAGTGACTTTGAGTCCTGCCCTTGTGACAATCTGTCTTTCCCTGGGGTGGGGCCACATGGAGTCTGGGCAGGCTGTGGGGGGCTCACTGGCTTCTCTCACACCAAAGCTGCACTTCAGTCCTAGAGTGGTCAGGGCAGAATAAAAGCCACATGTAGCATGAACAGAACCTGTGAGCCCTCTCCTGCAGTACCTCTGTCCTCTCCTGTTTAAGGGGAAGCAGCACCGCATTCTCTGGATCAAAGGCAGCATCAATAGATTTCATGAATGCTTAGGGACAGTGTTCTGTTTGGGGAAATTAGAGACAGATAGACCTGACAGTTCTTGGATGAAGTGCTGCCATTTTATGAGGAAAGAAAGAAAATAAAAACTCAGTGTCTCAAAGCCAACTGTTGTGGACTTTTCTTTTTCCTTGAAAGTGCCCAGTGTTATCCTCTGAGTTGGTGCTAAATCAAATTCACACAAGCTGGTCACTATTACCCAGACATTTTATTTACTGCATCAATCTCTTTGGCAATCAATGCCTCAAGGACAAGACAAAAGAATCTTGGTGTCCTGCATTGCATTAATTCTTTTAATAAAACTGGTAGACACGTTAAAGACTGCATAAAACTAATGAAAGTTCCACATCAGCAACTGCCAATGATTTTTAGTACACTGCCTTTTGCCATCTGTCTTTGTGAAGGGCTTTGAGATCCTTGAACACCAAAGATGCTTCATGCCTCTGTAGTTCTTTCTGAATGACAGTGTAGCTGCACAGTTAAATCAGACAAGTTGGTCTCCAGTGAATATAGAATTTAAGACACAATCATATCTTCAGGTGAAATGGATTATAAAACTGGAACATAAGGTAGATGACAGGTAACTGGCAGGGGCAACACACAGTACATGGCTACAAAGATGAAAACCTCTGTCAAAAAAATTGTAAAATAGAAGAATTTGATGGGTCCCTTTCTTCTCTTACAATCTGAGACACATGTGGGCATGGAACCCCCTATGGGTGCAATGGTTGGCACAAGAGATCAAAAAGTGTATGAGAGCTGTGTCTTACCCAGCAACATTCAGAATATCGTCACCATCGTTGTTTTCTAATGAAACACTCCCATAGGAATTAGAAATTTCATTGTGCATATCCCAGTGTGATGCCAAGAAAATTTCAGTGCAGATATACCTATGGCATTACCTGGGCTTTTGCTCAAGCTGCTGTTGCCTTCCTGAAGAGGTCTTTAAATGCCATCTTTGCTGAACTTAGTAGTAGAAACAGAAAGTGCAACTAAAAATATTCTTTGCCTGTTTTCCTTATATGATTGTGGATGTACGAAAATGTTTTCATATTTAAAAGAATCTCTCATCTGTCTTCAAGCAAGACATCCACACAAACAACAGAAGATAGGAATTATGCAGAGAAAGCAGTGAAACTCATAAGACATTCTAGCAAAGGCATGTAACGAGTGAGCTCAGGAGTGAGAGGAAGATTACAGTTAAGCTGCTTTCAGGCAGGTATTTATGAAGAACAGTAGGTGTGATTTTAAATTGCTGGGATCCTTCCAATTATCCTTTTGACAGTTTTTCTGAAAAGCATAATTTCAGTGCTCTGACGTGATAGTACTGTCATTAAAGTTATCATAAAATTTGGTGTGAAGCTGCTGAAGGGAGAGGTTCCTACCAGTACTGACCTACTGGCTTTGAGGGTTGGCCATTTCTGTAAGACTTCATTTTTTACACCATAATTCCTCTTGATAACTATGATTCTATGATTTATGCCCTCAGGCAGCTTTAAATTGTTTTCAGAACTGTATGCACTCAATGAGGTATTTATTTTTTAAATATCATGAAAGGTAATTCCTCCTGTTTCTGCTTCCGTAAGAGATTCTATTCTTAATTGCACATTAAAGTGACAACTCCTCTCAGCACAGAGGAGCTCACAGAATCAGATTGCTGAGCACATTCCAGGGTACTTGGCACAATTACTGGGTCCTGCACTAAATGCATGCCAGGCTGTGTTTCTCTCCAAAGGAGACACTAAGGGTTTCCAAGGGAAGCACTCTCTCTTGATGGCAGAACTGGACTAGAAGGGGCACTGTGCAGGCTGTTTAAACCCGCTGCTCCATTAGCTGGCATCAATTTTTGATGCAGTCTGTCCTGCCTACACTTGTCATTTTCTAGCTCACTTTGGCAGCTGCTGCCTCCAGTATGATTTCACAGCCAAAGAACACTTCTGAACCCAGTTCCTACCATGTAAAAGAAAATGTAGACAGATGTTGTAATCAGGCCTGCAGCTATGGGAACTACCAGAATGGGTGACAAGCTATATTTGCTTTTTCACTCAGTGTGCAAGTTAGAAGAACAGAGATCCTGTACTTCCACTCCACCGCCCTCTTCTCCTCCCTAAAAAGTAAGACAAGCTTGGTTGGAATCTGTGAGTTCTGGGAGCTGCAATCCGAATTCGAAAGTGTCATTGATGGTTAGTGAGAAGCAGTTCACTTGTGAATGTGGAAAAAGCTGCTTTCATTTCATTATTTCCAAATTTGTCCTGCCATGTAGCATTATATAATGGGAAATGCAGTTGGGCACAGAAAAGCACTTCAGCTAGGTGGATGTGGTGAATGTTCAACCTCCCATTGCCAGCTTGCCTGGAAGAGGGTAAGGCCTGGTGTGCCTTGCTCAAGTTCCTGTGTCACACTCTGGTGGGGCAGGTACGTGGGCCACTACTCAGCTGCCAGGTATCAGTCTCAGTCTTTTGCTCCAACCTGATGTCCATCACCTATTTTGTTTGCCTTTTAGTTACAATGTTGTTTTCTTTTGTAATAAAGAGGAGAATTCATTATTGTGAATATCAAAATTATGACATTTGAGATAAATTAGAGAAGACTTACCCTCCTCTTTTTTTTCCTGATACTATTTTCTTTAGTTTCAGGTATCACCCCTATGAAATACCAGCACTTCTGGATGAAAGAAAACACATCATACACCACAGAAGAAAGCATCCCCATTTCCAGCTTGGGGGGCTATGTTATCCATCTTTTCATGAGAATAACAATTATGCATTTTAGTTGACAAGTTCCATTTTTCCCATCATAATTACTTTGTGTTAAGAAAATATGATTGATGAACAGGCGTATTTTGCTGCATAAACAATTTTGATAGCAGAGTATAGATTTCACATCTATTTTCTGTTCATTCAGGATTCATACTTAGTTATATAGTTGTAAGGTAATCCTTGTGATAATTGCATATTTTTATCAGGGCATAAATTTATTTTATATATTCTATAGGATAAGAAATCTGTATAAAGCTATGAATTATCCTCTACTTTCATGAAATAAGCACAATTTTCAACCTACTTAATGCTCTAGATGACTAAGATGACTGAAAGATACAGTTTCTGGCTGTTGAGAAGGGTGGCCAAAGTATTACAGAAGGAAAGAATTCTGCAGCATGTTAGTTTCTGCAGTAAACCAGGAAGACCATGATAATTTGTGCAATATCTTAGTGGATAACGAAAAAATGTGGAAAAATACTAATTTGGCTTCAAATCACAAAATGGTTATTATAGATTTTTGATAACTCATTAAGACAGTAAATGGGTTTGTACTTTTTGAGAAATTGCATTTCCATCTTGTTCCAGCTTGGATCATTAGGATTCCCACCCATTATCTCTTGGAACCTTTCCTTACTTTCCAATTACTGCTGCTCCTCTGAGTGCAGTGGAGCTGTTTGGGCTGAGCAGGGTCCCAAACTCCTTTGGTGCTAACAAATGATTTGTGGGTACAGCTTAGCCATCAGTCACTAGGCAGAGACAGAAATTGCCAGGACTTCAGGCTCCCTTGTGCTAAATCCATCAGGATGAACAGGTTGTAAACTGCCCATTGCAAACATGATAGGCAGCAATTTAGCATCCAGTAAATACTTCATTACCTCCATTCCTTACATTTATACAGCCTTTCCCTCCTGAAGCTTTCTGAAATTGAATTTTCCAGTCTACACTGATTAGTTCAGATTTAATAGGAATAGTTGTGAACATTAGCTATGTTTAAGGGCATATAGATATTTTTTTGTATTCTGTTGGATAAGTCTGAAACATTTGTTTCTATTGTATTTTATTTTACCATCTTATTAAAAAATAAGAGAAAAATACTTTCTTGATTTGGGGGCTTTTTGTTGTTTGTTTGTGGTAATAATAAAGCTTCTCAGAAGCAGAGTTTTTAATAAGATTTTCAGAAGAAGAATTTTTAATACAGTCTATAAAGTAAGCCTCTCACAATTTGCTTCTTGGTTGTGTTTTCTGCTTATTATAGAGAGCAGCTTACAGACAAAGAGACATATTTGTCTCAATTCACTACAGAGTTGCTAAGGCGGTTTTGGTCAGTGTTTAAATGCTTCAAGTGATTCAAGCTATCTATTACTTTTTCCACTTCAGTTCTAGAGATCTTGATAGAGGCAGTCCCGCTTCCTGGGACCCCAACTTAATTTTATTTCTTCTATAATTTAATTCTATTATTATTCTTGCTGCCTATAACCTACCTCTTTTCCTTAGACAAATAAACTGTGATTTCCTATTTTATTACTCACAGTTATCCCACAGCTCTCCAAGTATTTGACTTTACTATCCTGGAAGGTTCCAAGTTACCTTTAGGAACACCATAAACAAGAAAACCCAAAAGGCTCTTTCAAGTTTTGTCTGCTGGGTAAACCTTACCTTGTCTTCTAACTATGATCCAAACTACAGGAAATAATGGAAGAACGGGGGGACATTGGTAAGGATGGTAACAAAAAATGTGATCCTGAAGTAATTCTGGTTTAGTCTTGCCATTTTCTCCTGAGGTTTGGTTTCTCTCCTCCCACATCCTTGGAATTCCTTGTCCTTATTTCTGGTTTTGTCAGAACTGAACATGTCAGGAGGGAAAGGATGTCCTGGTGCAGCCTCTCAAGCACAAGGTGATGGGCAGGAGGGAAGAGCCTAAGAAATCAGCAAGGGAAAAGAAACACGAAGGTGGAGAAGAGGTGTGTGTGTGAACAGAACTGGTGGGGAAGGTGGAACTGATGGAGCAGAGAACGTGCAAAATGGACACAGGACTGAACTGGCAAAGGGAACTGGAGGGAAGGCAGAGACCATCTTAAATGCCAGCACCAGAAAGCTGCTGATACAGTCTCTGAGATCTCAAAGGGCTGGAAGTACAGGGCTGCATTTTCCCAAATCTATTAAATGGGTTGAGGGACTTCTGAAGGTGTTTAAAAATTACTTGAATTACCTGGTGTTCTGGGTAGGTCCTCAAAAGGAAGGCTGTGAAGAGGAGATCAAAGTGGGGAGACTGCTAAGGAGTTCTTGGCAAACGTGTGCTCAAAAACTTTTGCAGAGCAGCCAATAGAGGGAGAATGAGCACTGCAGATCCACAGTGATCAAATTAACTGTTCTTACCTATTCTTTTTCCTGTTTCCTTTCTACTCCTTCCTTTGAGCTCTTCCTCTTTTAATGTTCCACCTCTTGACTACCTTTCAGTTCATACAGATTTTCATTTTACTTCAGGAGTGCATTATTCCTGTTCTGCTGAGCTAATCAGATGTCATCTCTTGTTTATTCTGAAAAATGCTGAAAAAATATTTTTACAGAGGCTTTTCTCTAATCCAACCTCAAAAATTGTTCTAATTTCCAGAGAGCACAGTCTTTCGTTTTTTCTTTTGAAAATAATTTCCATCTCCCATCTTTTTAATACAGCTGAATTTTTGACATTTTATTTCAATTTTTAATTCTAAAACTGCACACTGTCATCAATATGAATGCTGAAGTAGGAGACAGCATGGAAAATGTGTAAGTTGCACAATAAAAGCAGCTTCAGCAACCAAGGTTGACCTGAGACAGAATAAAGTGTTTAAAGTCCAGAGGGCTTTCCAGTCCAACTGCAAGAACTCCAAAGTAGGTCAGACTGGCTGATGGCATCATTTTAAGCCTTACTCTGAGATGGTTTTCAAAAGAACTCAGGAAAGTCCTTTTCCACGCTCTACATTTTTCTGAGACTGGCAGAAAGGATGGGGCTGTCATCTGAAATAGAACTGGAATGTCTCAAAGATAACCCTATGAGCTGGGTGAATGCTTGTATGATAAAAACACTTCTGTGAGTCAGAAAAAAAGGGGGGAAATTTGTCATTCAAATACTGTGTGGTGTTTCAGACTCCTTGAAATTGCTATGAATCCTGACTGGTGAGTGACACTGGACATTACTGGTGACACACATCATTAAAAAGCATCCCAACTGGTAATGACTGTGATTTTGTATGATATGACTGAGGCACATTTTGGAGGAAGATATTAAAGGCTTCAGTGGTTGATTTAAGCAGCATGATAAAAAGTGGAAGAGACAGTTCTTTTGTTCAGCTGTCTCTAGCAATGGAAGCTGGAGTGTAGGAGGAACTCATGGGGAAGAGATGTTTACACATGAATAAACTATACCCTAAAAAGCAGTGAACAACTTTCAGCTTGCTTTGGTTTGTTTACCCAAAAAAAATCCCCAAACCCAAGACAAAAAGAAGTCAGTATCCTTAATATTCAGTAAATTACTTCTTTAACAGTCTAATTCCAGCTTATTCTTCAGGGATGACCTGTAACTGTGGATCATCTGCAAGGCATTGTTTTAAGTTTCATCCTGACAAATTCTGAACTTAGTCAGTGCACAAGCCTGCCTCCTTTGTTGCTGCATAAAAGGGTGGGTGTGCTCAAAAGTCAATGGAATGCCATGGAAAACACATCTGCTCAAGAAAACAGGTAATTTTCACAAGTACTTAAAAACTAGTGTCTTGTCAAGTACCAAGGCTCAGTGTACTAAACCTGGAAAAGGGCGGTGATGAAAGAAAGAACACTCTCCATTAAAAGTTTAAGGCAACTTCTGTTTTTGTCAGTCTCACAGTAAAATCCCATTCATCATTCCAAAGGTAAGTAAAAAAATCAGAAATTAAATTACTTCACTGAGAATATACTCCCATCATACTATTCTTCAAACCACTCCCTTTTACTGTACTGTCTCAGTTCAGTATCTCAAATGATTTGACTGGTGGAAAAATACAAATCAGTGTAAACAAAATATTCTGGCTACATCCATACAGTACTTTTCTACTGGAATTTTATTTATTAAGTCAACCTAAAGTTGATTTAAAGATATGACATTCAGTTTTCCTAGGACAAGATGACTGAATCTAACATCAGATGGAAGTATCCCTATGCTTACATACTGCCCTGTTCCCCTTCCTACATTGAACAGATGTAAATACTTCAGGTCTCCATGTTACTTTTTATAGTTTCTTTTAATTCAGGGTAAGGTACTTTATTAATAAATGCATAATTTAAGCAAGACAATGAAACCTCTAGTAAGGAGTATCTCAGACAAGCAATCTTTGTCTTAAGAATGCCCCTCAGGGATTTCAAACATTATCCCCTGACGCTTCTGATATTATATTCAGCCTGTGCAAATGAATTTGAAGACTGTACATCTTCTACTTACCCAGGAAGATATCTCTATGTCTGTTAAATTACAGGGCACCAGGAAATAGATTTTGCATAATAAACCTTATTTCAGGGATAGACAAAATTTCATCTCTAAACAACAAAAAATGGCAAAGTCACCATGAGTGTGACAGAGGAACAATAGTGTAAAACACAAAAAGACCTTTCTGTCCACTTATTTGGACTCAAAAAAGTTACCATGTGCAAAGCAGATGCACCGTTTCTCTTTTCTATCAAACACAGAAACTGCCTCACACTATTTAATTATTTTTATGATGTATGAACTATGCTTAAACATATTAAAATGTTAACTGTAAAAATTAGCATTTAAATACAATTAATGAGTATACAAAGAGAGAAAAACACAAAATAACGGAAAGAAACATAATAAATGACAAAAATTCAAGAGAACAGGCTATGTAAAATATTGGAAGGTTCTTCCTGCCTAAGAGGTACACTAGCCTAAACAAATTCTTAGGTCCAAGCTCAGTATTTTAAACTAAAGATATGGACAAATTAGCATGGTTGCTAGTGTTGTTATGAAATGTCATTCCTATTGCTTGTTTATGCCCTAACTATTGCCTCAGAAAAATGATGATTGCTCTGACATATGACCTCCACACCCAAAGGAATTCTTTCATAACTTCTTGCTACAACTTCTATTTCTGAACTGTAGGTATCAGTAAACCCCAAAGTGTTAACCCAGTAGTACATCTGAGAGAAGGTTGTTCAGCAGGTGTTTTGATTGCCAAACAAAACGGAAATTTTCTATCCTCTGCAGATTAAAAAGATTACTTTTGTTTCCTGTGTTGTTCAGCCATTGAAATGATGAAATGGACCTAAATTCATATAAACTGATGGGTCAGCAAATACAGAGCTATACCCGTAATCTTAACTGGCTCAGAAAATTTCTTTTCAGTTTAATTCTTTATGCATAACCTCCATAATTTTCACTTAGTAAAGTTAATACCTATTGCTGTTCAACTCCTTCAATACAAAGTGTTATGTTAGTGGTCCAAATTAATATGATGTTATTATTTGCTAGTGGAAATAATACTTAACAAACTCAACACTTGATAATTTGTTCATGTTGGCAAAAATTAAATACTGAAACCATCTTCTGAAATATAGTTTTTAAACTGCAGTTACAATACAAACAATATAAATGGTAATCTGAAGTAAAATGTTTTAAGAAATTTTACATTCCAATTTGTTTCATACATTGTTTACAACTGAAAGGGTCAACATTTAGAATCCGTATTTAAGTCAATGCTAATATCAATAAACTTCTGTTTAAATTAATGCAAAGCATGAACTGCACTGGAAAAGAAATGACTCACTTTACTAATTACTTCCAAAGTCTTAAAGTCTGAAAGTTCTAAAATGTTCAGTACTGTGCGTGCAAAACCGCATTTAGTGTCTTCAAAGAACTCTAGTGGCCAGACATCTGTACCAGCCCTTCTCTTGGCACAGCTCAACACTTCGGGTCTGTGGTTGCTCTCAAGCTGACAACTCCTGGGCTTTGGAACAACTGCTCTGGATATGGGAAATCTGCAGAACTGGAAGCAGTAACTGGAAAGCATCCTGGATATAAGTAGTACTGTTGCAGCCCTAAAGGGGGGAGAAAACATGCGGGTCATCAGTACAGCTGCCATGTACTTCAGGAATGAAACTGGACTTTTTATTTTCTTTGGTTTTTTATTTTTTTTTTTACATTTGCATCATGCTATATTAGCGTTGTCTTCACACAAGATTTTAGAATCTGTGAATCTGTACATAGCATAGCCTGAATAAATATAGAAAAATCTGACTGCCACTAAGTTTGAACTCTAAGAGACTAAGTTTTGTTGGTAATATGAGTAGAATAAAATGCCACAGTGTTCAGAAGAAGATTTGACTTTTAAACACAAACCAGCTAGTCTTTCCAACAACTGAACTAATTTTGATTTTGCTGTAGGTGGGAGAAGTGTCACTGAAATTAACAGTTGAAATTATAATGGTTTTAACATGTAGTACTATTTTTGGAATTTCTAATATTGAACAGTGTAGTGCCCTGTAATTCTCCATGATCCTAGACTGTATTAATACATATTTGTATACAACTATAGGATTTATGAAGTACAAAACATGGTATTCCACAATTTTAAATATTCCTAGATTTTGCAGTTCCTGGAGCACAGGAAGGTAACTCAGCAGTTACAGCAAATTTACCCTATAACAAAAGGAACTGCACTGTAGTCTTCACTACAGTTCTATTCAACTTTCCTTAATTTTCCTTAAAGGTACTGTTAATTCAGTGCAAAACTGCCTATTGTAAAGCAATCTTCTCCTTATTTTTAAGGGAATGCAGCTATTAAACACAGAGCGACAATATATGGTCACTACTATATGTTTCTTTATGCTTTAAGGGAAGTGTCATCTAATGGAGTTAAAAACTTGTGCTGCAGCTCCTATGAGTTTTAGGACTTTATGAGGATATTACTTCATCTCAACCTCCTCTTGGTAAAATTGAAGTATGTTTTATTCACTGTGCTTTTCTGAAGAAAAATAGAACATGGTGTCAAATAAAAGAAATCACTCATGAACATTTTGGTGGTCTGACACGTGGTTATCCATGTGCTGACCAAGGCTGTTGACAGACAGTGAATCTTTGCAAAAATCTAAATGCCTGCAGATGAGAAACACTGTAGCATACCTACAATCCGAATTTTAAAGGAAAGAATAGTCTGAATAGTCTGCAAAGAATAGTCTGCAATTTGTTACTGTGCTCTGACCAGTACAGCAGCAGAGTTTCAGAGCTGGCCAGCCTCACTTCAGTCATACAGCCCTTAAGAATCCTCAGTAAATGCAACCTGACTGCTACAGTATTTGTGGGAGAGGCTGAACACAAAATTCATGTTCTGGCAACGAACAGCCAGAATGACATTGTCATTACTTTTTAAATAGTTTTTGCCTTTGAAAATAAATGTGTCTAGTCTCATTTAAAATAATTTTATTATAACATTTTCTAACGTGAAGAGGTGGAGCTTACCTCTAATAGCACACTGTTAATAATGGGGTTAAGAACCTCTGCCTTCATATTGCTCTGTAAATCAGAAAACAGAATGAAAAGCAAGGTCAAGAAATACACTTAACAGAAATATACTGATATCAGAGATGTAGTTTTATGAATTCTGTAGAGGTCTTCTTTCACCTTGATTCTTTCTCAGCCTGCTTATCTCAGCATTGCTAGCAACTGTGTCTGCATTTCAACCCCACCTCAGAACACCCCATGCATTTCTATCACAGAGCACAATGAACCCTGAGGCCCAGGGTTTTACTTCTCCATTACTTCATGTACCACAGAGTTTCAAATTGCTTCTTTCCTACAGGTGTGAGGTTTATGTAATGACATTGTTTGTCCATCTGTCTATCAGTGACCTTTTCACATCCCACAAAAATTTTAACTCCTTGCTCATTTTCAAGGGCACCAAAAGGAAAAAGACATGTCAGAAGAAAAATGAAGTTCTTAGAAGTTACACAAATATCTGTGGTTAGAACCAGATGAAAGGTCCCTGACAGAAGGAAAACCAGGTGAAACTCAGATCCCCAAACTGGAGGCAGCACATGTGCTGGGCAGTGCAGGTTGTCCAGTGAAACAGCTCAGCATGCATGACCTTCCTCTCAAGCACCAGATAGAAGACAGATGGATACAATGAGTAGTGACACTACTAGAGGGTAGAAAATCAAGATTCATTAGCTCCTCTACTTTTTAAAATGGCAAAAGTTCTTCCCTTTTTTATTCACACTGTTCTTTGCAATCTGGTTCTTTAGAACAACAGTAACCTCCAGCAAGAGTTGCTTTCTTTCAACACTGAACACAATACTGATTAATTTAACTGAAGGATTTCCACTTACAACCTTGTAGCTCATATTACAGATTTACAGAAACATGAAACTTCTTAATTTTAGTTTGAGAAAGATGGTAGAAGCAAGGAGAGATGGTCAGAGAAAATAATTACATTTTTACTCTCAGTTACTAGAAAATCCATTACAAAATGCACTGTTTAGTGGGCTAGTTTAATATTTTGTGTGCAATTTTTTTTATATTTTTGTGTATACATTTATTTCAAGTGTCCCACAGATATATGCTAAAGTACAATCCCAAAATGCAAAATAAGCATTTTTTCCTTGCAGTAATTGGAAGTTTTGTAAATTATTCATGATAAAAGGAAAGACATAAATCACGTCCTTAGCAAATAACTATGAAAAAAGATGCTCAGAGATGTGCTGCAAGAGCTAATGGAAAACTGGAAAAATTTCATTTGAATCACATTCATGTTTTCATGGAACAATCAGGAGAACCCAAATTTGCTCTTCTCTGCTGTTTACAGAAGATTTCAGCAACAGCACCATTTTTACCTCTGAATCCTGCTATAATACTGAGATGTCAGTCATCCTTGAAGCATCTTGAAAGGCAGGATACTATTTCTAGCAACGATGTTCACAGATAAATGGATGTTCTTAAACAGAGTATCTTGTGATAGAAGACAGAGTGATTTTTTTTTTAAGTTGGACGAAACAGATTTTCTAGTCTTTTAAAACTTTTGAAAACACTGCAGTGCTAAGCCAGGGGATGTAGTAAAGGCAAAGAAGACAACTCATGAAACCATCTTAAGGTACTGCAAGTACAATCTGTTAATGACTTTTACACAAGGATAGGCTAAGTTGGAGAAGAAATCATCATCAAGCTGTGTAACTTCAAATGTGGGGCCCTTCAATGTGAGAAGTGTTGAGTGGTGATCAGGAAAAACAGGAAGTGGTTTCTAGAAGGAGAGATTTTACAAGGCTTATAAACTTTCCCTCTGTAAAAATGCTGTGTGTTCTTGACCTGAGGAAAGAAGTGGCCTCTTTGCTGATATAAAGCCTCTGAATCCACATAAGAATTTCTGTTTCAAGAGGTGAACTTTGTTAAAAAAAGCACAAATGCTACAGAAAATGCTGTCATCTTACCCCAGCTGCTGTTACAGAATCAGAAAACTTCTTTGATAAAGATGAAACTTCATTGCACATGGCACTTGTTAAACTGGTTTAAAAAAATAAGAGAAACAAATATAAAAATACATTCTTGACCTATTAATAGATAAAAACCCCATCTTGGAAAAAAACTTTATCTTGGAAGGAAAGATGTTCTTAAAGTAACTTTGCTTCTAAGTATCTTTAAAATATTTAGGCAAAACTGTTCATGATAAAGATTTTATATTCCTTCACTGAAAAATCCACTGCTGACTACAGCAGCAAAATGATGTGTTGTTGCACACACCGGGTTTTTTTGACAGTGCAATGTTTCACTTGTTTAAATTCTAAACTTCTAGTTTATGTTTTTTCTGATGATTGCAGCCACACAATTTCTGGGAATACTGTTGGAAATAAATCAAACTTGAATGAGAACACTGAGAAGTTTTCTACGAACAATAAAACATCTACTCTGTGCTAAAAGGGAAAGACCACTTGTGGTTAAAATATGGGAGAACAATTCTGTTCTGAGATCTTTCATTGTTTTCCTAGACATTCCCAAGTATATCCCACAGGGCCTCATCCTGCAAGGTGCACTGAACCTTAGCTCTGATTCTGAAAAATACTTAATAAGTGCTTTGTTTTAGACTGAAGTGTTCCTATGGACTTTGCTATTCTTAGTACCATTCTGAAGGACAAGCACTTGGTTAAATATTTTACTTACTTAGGAGTCAATTGTTTAAAATATCTTAACATGAAAACTTACTGAAATCAGTAGACTTAATAACTACAGAGAACTTGATATTTGAGTTTGGAGTCCCACTAGACAGACTGGCTTCTTGAAATTCTGGGTGTTTCACTATGGTTAACTATAAAGTTGTCTATTGTTTAGAGCTACAAATTGATTTTTTATATTTTTGGCAGATAAACACTAGATAATGAAACTGTTGGCAGACAACAGGACTGCATTATACACTCTAAAAACAAATTCCATATATGCAGGCACAGTATGTTCTGCAGAGGGAACAGGAAATGCAACCCAAGTTGGCACATTTGCTTGCTGGAGCAGAAACAACTTTTAGCCTGTGTATAGGTCATGTTCTTGTAACACATACATATGTTAGCCACATCAAAGAATGACAGGTAGCCTATACAACCTGATTTCATGAGAAAATACAGCACCAGGACCCCTAAATCCAGTGCTGTTTGTTGATCCATGAACTTACTGTGCCTTCAAGCTAAATGGAACATCATGAGTTCTATGCAAATGTCAAATGTTCATATATGAAGTACATATTACTCACTTTGTCAGTACTTTTGCTTGATCTTGAGCTGTTTTTTCTACTTCTTGACCATGTAGAATTAATTCTGCTACTTTATGAAGCTGTTCAATACAACGAGCAGTTACCTCAGCCAGACTTTCAATGGACAGCATGTAGATTTCCTTAAATTAAAAATATAATACAACCAATAATAACAACACTGATAAATATATTTATAGATATATACATATAAAAGAATTTAAAATATAGGAATCCTTCCTACCCCAACTGGAAATACCAACAGATACATGGTGAAGTAAAATCAGCCATCCTCACAAAAAATACTGGAAAATTAAATATCCACAGACTATAAAATACAGACATTCTACTTGCACTGAAAAATTAGTAAGATCAAGTCTACTGTCTGCTTGGCTGGGAACTAGGTCAGGCTCTTGGATTTTCCAACATACCACTTTTAAACCTTGTCCTAACAAACAGAAAGATACCTAATCTCTAGAATAAGTCACAATCATAATTATTTTCATAGGGAGCCAAAAGTACTGAGCCATCCCTCAGCTGAATCTCTAGAGCAGAAATAGATAACGTGCCCAATAAAAAATTGGCTTTTATCAACAATTGTACAAATCTTTATGTAGCACTGTGGAGTTACAGCTTTCACAAGCTGATGCCAGCTGGTAATCTGCAATCACATAAAAATCTGTAATATATACAGTGTATATATTCTGTCTGCTTCTTTAGACTTTTTTGTAAGGAAACATGACAGATAATTTCTAATTAGAAATTAGCTCAACAAAGATAGCAACCACATTTAGTATTGCCATTAACTTGACAGAAAATACTCAATCACAATTAACCTTATCAGAACTGTCTAAATGAACACTTTTAGCCTTAAGAGCTATCTGCCTTAAACAGAATGAAGAGTTGTTAGTTGCCTAAATAATATTTCTGTTTTGTCTGTTTATGACTGAAACTTTAAATAATTTCAACATTTTCCCATGTATTGTCACTGAGAGAAGGAGATACTAAGAAACATTGAGATACAACTTTCAGTGTGCATGTAATGTTTGACATTACACCTCAGCATCCCTCAGCTCACTGTATGTTGAGTATACACATGCTAACACACAAAAACACAGATATAAAACCATAAAAAAAATGGGATAAGAACCTGTCACTGTGATATTTACTTATGGAAACAGAATAACAGTAAGAATATTTATGTAATTTAGTCTTCAACTGAGTCTACAGTGAATAGTTGTGTATTATTATTTCTTATACCATGAATTTAAAAATTAAGGATGACATATAAAGCCAACACACAAAGAAACAATCTTATCACTTAATGAAACTTATCCTCCAAAAGTTATTTTACCTCCACAGTTTTGCTTTTGTCTACTTCTGTTTTATTACTCTCAATTTTATTGTCTGTTTGAGTCTTTTCTTCACCAGGTTCTTCAGGTTTTTCATTTAGCTCCTCTTCTATGTCTACTGGGGTGGACAAACTGGCTTCTTCCAGCCATTCATGAGCTTTTTTCCTAGCCTGCCAAACAAAGAACCCAACCCCAAAGTTCAGTTTGAGAAGAGACTAAAATGACATTCCTGAACATCAATTAACAATACATTTAGTTACTTCTCTTTATACTTAGAAATTTGAATGTATCAAACCTCAGCGTGGCATTTAAGAAGTGTACACTTAAGAAATTGTAGGGAGAAGCATTTTGGACTGCATAAAGCTTGATCATCCAGGGATAATTCCTCTAAACATATAATAATCCTAACCAACACATACAGCTGGTGTTAATTACAAGGTTAATATTTCACCTTTATCATTCAAAAGAATTTACACAGAAATTTTTCTTACACAGTTTTCCAAACAAGAAAATAAGAAGTGTGTATTAAAAAGAAAAAAACTGGAGATATTTATTAATTCTCCTATTAAAAATAAGAGAGATTTATTACATTCTAAAAGGAAAAATAAATATAAAATCACTGTATCTTGAGGTGCTTTCCCCAGCATGCAAATAGATCAAAGCTGAAGACTCCTGAGACTTTATACAACTTCAGACTACTGCTATGCTTAGTAGGAAATTTATGATGTCTCCTTTTTAACATGAAATCAAATTAAAAGACATTAAGACCTAAGCCTAAGCTAGTTATCCATAGTCTATCTATGTAGCTAGAGAGATGAACACTCATTTGAGCTTAAGACCAGCAGATGAACCAGCTTTAAAGGGACCTGATAGTACAAATGTGACTAGTTATGTGAGTAGCTCCCAGACATCTCACTTCTGTGGTAGCAGCTCTCTGGCCACAGAGAGTAGCATAAAACTCACTTTTAGAGCAAGAAAAATTATTCTGAACCTGACTTTTGTTCCCAGTCTGTAAGATCAGATCTGCTGTTCCCATGAGCCCTGTTCTGCTGAGACATTCAAGCCTTTTAACACTGGAAAGAGCTCATCCAACTGCACTGCCTTACTC
Source organism: Ammospiza caudacuta (assembly GCF_027887145.1). NCBI lineage: Eukaryota > Metazoa > Chordata > Aves > Passeriformes > Passerellidae > Ammospiza > Ammospiza caudacuta. The sequence continues at coordinate 55,425,607 of NC_080596.1, forward strand.
ATTTCACTTCTGTGAAAGCTTTTCTGTATTCAGCATTTTAGTCTCAGTCTACCGTACTTTGCTTTCTGAGCTCTCTGCAGAACTGGGTACTGCTCTGTGTCAGATTTTAGAACAAAGCCCTTCTTCTTTGCCCAAGAAACTGAAGGCAGCTCAGTAACAGGTGCTAACCTTATTTAGCTTGTCAGGAGTAGCAGCAACGTGCAATTCAAAGAGCAGTTCTGTGAGCATGCTGACAAACTCTTCTCCTGTATCTGCTGCAAGAAATAACAAGACAGTTTTTGTTAGAGTGTTACTGCTATAGTATTTTATATGATCAAATACATCCAGTGAAATAGTTTCACCAAGTATTCCAGCACTAAAATAATGACAGTGGCACAAGAAAGGAATGTGTGGAGGTGTGCATGCATATGCACCAAAACTATTGATAACTGAGATATTCAATTGACTGTTCACTGTGGTTACTGTCTTATTTAACCTCACGTATGAAATTTTTGGTGTTAAAAGCTTTCAAAATGCAGGTAAAGCCACATTTTCAAATATTCTCCTAATTTTTTCATAAACAACTGAAATAAAGCTGCAGTGGAAAATGCATGAAAGGGCTGCATAATCAAAGTGAGAGGAAACATTAGAGGGAAGGGTATGTGTGTGGCCTCCTGCTACTTGTACCAGAAAACAGTCAGAGCAGTTTCCGCAGCCTTAGGAGGAAGGAATGTGTTTCACTGAGGAGTGGTTTGCTTTTGCAAGGACAAATCTGCAGCACACTTTAGTTTGGTCTCTTTTTTTAAGGTGCTCGCTGCCTTGGTTGCAGCCCATTCAAAACCCCTGTAAATGTTTCAAGGAGCAGGATAAGCAGTTGTGATTTACCGAAAAAACCAGAACTTCTGACCTTCAGAGAAAACATCACTTTGTGCAAGAAACAGAGCTTCTCCTGGGAGCTGGTTTCAAAGCAAGGAACTACTTTCCACAGAAATTATGGAACAACAGACATCTCATGAATCCTCACTCCTAAGCAGGTAATACATTTTCTTGACTTCTATTTTGCACAACTCCATAGAGGTATGGGGTTTAAAGAGCAAGTAAGAGGGGGAAAAAACAGCATAAAACTTTACCACACTAAGACTTTATGCTGAGCACTTGCTGTTCCCCTCAATGAGAAACAGTGAGTTTCCTGTGAGAGGGATCAGGCAAGCTGAGTAAGCACTACCAGAAAGAGCAGTCTGAGAAGAAATTACTCTCCTGTTAGAACATGTGAATGTTAACACAGTTTTGCTAACTTTTCTGAAGGCTAAAGAAATCTTATCTCACCATCTTGCAAAATGGAGGTTTTATGGGCAAAGTAACCCTGAGAAGATCAAGAGGATGTGGAAGAAATATCCTTTTATGTTTCTTTGCTTCCAAAACACAGCAATATGGCCTTCAGTGGCATAACCCAGTCTTCAGTTAGGTCAAGGGGTTTTGCTGTTAGCTCTAAGAGGTTTGGTATGGCTCTCACAAGCCTGGAGACATGAACCATGCTGCCTTCAAGCTGACTTCTTACCCTTCTGTTCTAACCTGTTTGGGGAACTGCTAACATTTCTGACCCATTTAAGACACATATTTTCCCCCTAACCAAAACACCTGCCCATTTTACTGTATTTTTGGGAGCTCAGCCCATTCTCTTCAATGCTGTGCCATAACTGTATTCAGTTATGGAAACACTTATGCTGCTCTAACCTCCTTCTCACACTCCACGTGCCACATCTTGCTATGCAAAACCTATAAAGCAGCTTGCTACTGTGTTTCAAAGTCACTTTCGTTCAAAAAATTCAGGATTCTTAAATTTCTTTATGATACTCAAATCTTTTCCCCCATCTAGAAAGGGGGTATGCAGAGTGAGGATGAAGTTGCTGAACAGAAAATAATTTCTAAGTACTTCAAAACTTTCAGATTATCCAATTTCTGTAAGAAAAGTTCAGTTATCAAAAAAGTTATTATTTTCCATTTTTTGCTTTCATTGATGACATAGCAAAATAATTTAATATTTATTTATGCTTGCATAATTCATACTTCAGTTAAAATACAAATTCAAAATTAAGCACTGATCAGCTTCCAAAACTTTTAGAGTATACATTTTAGTAACTACCTTATGAAGAATATTAGGATATCAGAAATTACAGTTTGGACTGGAATTTTTTTAATTACTGGATAAAAAAAGTAGCAATTATTCATATGGTTAAGTCTCTGTAATTCTAATTACCTTTTTGCGCCTGCACCACTTCATCATCTAATTCCTTTGGAACAAAGATCTCTTTTATAGCAATTAAATCATTTTTCACAGTCTCCAACTGCTCTCCATCAAGTGTTGCTAAATGTGACTGAATCTGTAAAAGAAAAGACAGTATTACTAAATGCTAATTTAGAGCCTGAATCCAAAATAGACTAAGAAATGGAAACCTCCATTATGTTCAAATCTTGTCTCTAATCTCCCAGCTTAGACATATTTTTAGAACCTGTCAACAGAATTTGTTGAGTATCACAAAAATTACACTAGTCTTGCCACATCATCAGGTCCCTTCCTTCCTCCAGAACATGAGTTTTGAACTATTAATCTACTGTTTAACTGCAAACTGTTTTGGGATTGCCTGGATGAAGGAAGCAGGCAAAAAGAGCACAGGCATAATGGTTAGTCTGAGCACTCATGGGAAGAGATGGAAAAGGTGGCCTTCAAAATGCAGCCAAAATTATTGACAATCTACCTGTTCTGAAGAATGTATTGGCAGGTCTTTGCATGTCTCAGCTATCTGCAAGTCCCTGCATATCTAACAGGATGGCACACCTAAGAGGGATGGAAACAGATTCTTTGAATCACTGTACTACAGTTAGATGGTGTTAACTCTGTGAGCAGAGTGATCCTTCTGCCTATGGAAGCCTGGAGAAATGCCCTTACTCCCCTTGGTACAAAGTTTGACCTTTGTGTTTGTTTCAAGGGGCTTTTTTAAAGCCTGTTGGACAGAGGTGCACTCTACCTCAGTGCAAGGCTGGACACAGCTGTTACTTTCTTACTGGTGTGTCCTTGTGTCCAGCTCCTGTGCTCAGGGTTAAACCCAAGACAAAGCTGTGGCACTCCAGTCAGGTTGGGAAGGACCACGTAAGGCCTTTTCCTCCCTTTCTATAGCACTATCCATTTCAAGGGCTAACTAGGAACTTTTTTTAATGGAAACTTTTAAAATAAAAACTTAAACACACATGTCTTCAGTACCTCCTGCACTCCTGTGGCTTTTGGGTTGTTAGAAGTGGTCTCAAGTTTCTCTTACAGTACTCTTTCTGCATTCTGTGTCTGGGTGCATCTGTGCATGGTAAGTGGAACATTTTTCTGAGTACTGGGCTTGTTGACCCACACAGTCACAGTGCATCAGAAACCTCAGGGTAACAACCTGCACATGGCTGGCTTACCCTATGGTATTTCACAGTAAAATAAAAATACTGCTGATACATGCAATTAGCCTGAACTTGCTTTCTATGTATGTATGTATGTATATATGTATGTATGTATGTATGTATGTATGTATGTATGAATGTATCTATCTATCTATCTATCTATCTATCTATCTATCTATCTATCTATCCATCTCATTCCTGTTTAGTGGGTAGGGCCATTTTTGTTTGGCCATTTTTGGTTTTGTTTTTTGCTCCCAAAACCAGACAGTTGAACCTTACATGTGTGGTTTGAATGTATAGTTTTTCATCTAGGTAGTAACAAAAATAAAAATAACATTGACAGTATGCACCTAACTGTTATTAACATAAGCTTGTTTTATTCATGAGAGCAAATAAAATATTTTAAAACATAAGTTGGCCATATTTTAAGAAGTACCCCACAGGGCAAAGAATGCTAATTACAATAACAAACAAAAAAGAAAATTTGTTTTTAAGAAATTTACTTAGAAAATTGTTTCAGTACAAAAATATCACCGGTAGGAATCTACAAAATTCTATTAGCCCACTGTTAGCAATCTACTGATGTACTAGCAGAGCAAATAAATTGAGAGTTGAAATTGAAATACTTATTTATCAGATAGGCCTTATTAACATTACCATCTTCAGAGAGACTTTTGTATACTTCCAGTGATAATATCTTGGTGTAGTTCTATGTAACTTCAAAAACCAACACAATAAGAACTGAATAAGTAATCTGGAATTAATTTTAATTCAGCAGCCTCCACATGTAGTAGGTCTGGAATTCCTGAATGTACCTGATTTCAACCAAAAGATTTCAACCTCCTTGCAAATTTTGCAAGGAATTGGCAAGATATCTGCAGTGTCACAAGCTGTGTATGGCAGACTACATATGGTCCTAACAAAAATACCTTCCAGTTATGAAGTTTGTTTTGAGTTATTCTTGTAGTTACATTTTAGATGTATTGAGTTCTAAAACCCAGGGCTAACCCATTGGATCAATTCAGCTTTCTCCGAACTTGATGGAAAATTTACTGTTTATCTTACGTGCATCTGCAAAATAAAATTAATGTGAAGATAAATTTTTTTACCAACCATATTGATTTATGCTGTCTGCATACTGTACCTGAGCTTCACTTTCATTTGACAGGATTTCCAGAGCTTCAAGATGAGACAAACCTTGGAATTCATCAAAAAGTAGTCCATAATGTGCTGTTCTTTCTACTGTAACTTGCTGGGCCCGCCTCTGTTTCTCTTTTTCTTTGGCTTCTCGCAACAGCTGTAAAAATATACACCATTCCATGTTTTATTGATAGTACTATAAATGTGACAGATTTTACTACTATCTGCTTCCATGTGTCCAGAGGTAGTAATAAAATTTGGGACTATATCACACCTGCAGAGCTAAAATTTTAGAGATGAAATAGCTAACTTCTTTTTTGATAATTTTCTCTGATAAAATATTTATATACTATTCTAAGCAGGGCTTTCCCAATGGTAATTGCTAACCATCTCCCTTTAAAATACAATTAACAAAAAAATATCTTGCTTATATTTTCAAAAGCAATGTCAGCTATAGATACCATACAACAAATTTCCTCACCCATTATAATGAAAGAGAAAGGACTATTTCATGTGCAGCCTTAAGGAGCCATGCAATCCTTTCTACAGAACACAAAATGGGAAAAGTATTATTTTCAGAACCTATCCACCAACTTGCATAAAAAATGCACCCAGAGAAATATTTTCTATAAAATATTCTTAGCAAATTCTAAAGTCAGTTTTATGTGACAGAGGGACTGACAAAAGAGATTGATAACTTATACCAAAGATGGGGCAGAACTACTCTCTATATACTTGGGTATATTTTGGTGGGCTTTTAATACACTCACATCAGTGTATAAGAAGGACAGAATAGGATAGGATAGGATACCCAATAGGATTTCCTCCTCCTTCCTTCTGTTCCTGGATGAAGTGGCCTCTCATGAATTTCCTACAGTAAAGGTGGTAAATATATCTGAACCACATGTCAGGTCACATGCAAGTTTCTGCAAACAGGTGAACTCCCACCACTTATGTTATTCCACTGTTCAAATTCCTACAATATTGCCTTCAGTGATTTGTTTAGTACAAAATTAAAATTTACACTACAGTACCTTTTTCCTCTGAAGTCTCCATCTTCAAAAGTTAACTCATGAAGTTTTATGAACAAATCACTGAAAAGCAATAGTGCAACCCCTGAGAACTGATTTATGCTGCATGCTGCCTCAGATTCTATGTGCAAATCCATGCATGTTGTTAAAGGAGACATTCTCAAAAGCTCATTTTAACCCTGTGGGCCTCAACATGAGTTAATTGCTTTTGATATACTATAAAAGTATAAGTCTGTTAACTCTTCCAATGACAAATACTAAAGATGAAACATCTCATTAAGAAATACCTTACTCTTCTCTACAAGGAAGTAAACATGCAGTAAACATACTTTCTTCTCAATGTCTATTGTTTATCGTCCTTTCAGGGTCTGGAGAACTAAAATAATTCTGTACTGACAGCATTAACAGTACTTCTGTTTTTATCTCATCTCATTTCATTTAAAACATGAATCACAACTGTGTAAGCATACCATTAAATTAGATGGACACTGAGATACAACATTTATAGGTTTAATTCCTAATGAGACATATGTTATATTCCAGTATTACTGATTTCCAAGGAAAACAGCATAGTGATATTTATGCTGAAAGATGTCTATCTACAGCTGTTACCAAAACACCAACAATTTGATTTTGCCTCCAGAGTGTAATGATTTATCACCACATATACTATTTTATTTAAATCAGCAATTGCATATATGATTATGCAGAAAAGATGATTTTACATTATCTTTTGTGGTTCTATGAAGAAAAATTAAGTAGAGCAACTGTAAAGCTTAATATTTGTTTCCATAAGCCCAGCCAGCATCTACTGCAATAAATAAAGCCTCTCCCTGAGGCATGTGAAATTCTGGAAAAAGAATCTGAAATTGCATTGACAGAGTTGTATTTAAATATATCCAACCTGAGAGAGTGAGACTGTTCGTGCCATCAGTGTTTTCGTTCTCTTAAATCCAGGATCACTTTCTGCAAGGACATTCATGGTTGTCTTCCCAATAAATTCCAAAGCATCTAAGCCTCCAGATAATACACTTTTCCCCTGTATAAAATAATGCATTGTGGTTATTTTCTTCCCAGTTTAGGCTAATATGAACTGTAAAGAGGAGTGTTGAGTGGTTTTGTAGACACCATCTTTGAACATTCGGGTCCCTAAATTTCCTATACTTCAGCTAACAAGAGGATTGATGCATTTACTTTGTTCTGAATATGTGAAAAAAAAAAACAAACAAAAACAAACCTACACAAATATTTCCAGTTAATTGAACAACTTACACCAGAGGAAATGTAACAATTGTTGTAAATTTAAAACAAAAATCGTAAAAAGGCTGGAGCACATCTCCTCTGAAAACAGTCTGAGAAAACTGGGGCTGTTCAGCCTGGAGAAGAGAATGCCCTGAGAAGACCTTCCAGCAGCCTTCCTGTACCTAAACACGACCTATAGGAAAGCTTCAGAGGGACACTCTGCAAGGGCAAGCAGTGTTTGGACAAATGGGGAATGGCTTTACTTTGAAAAGGATAGATTTAGAATGGCTTTACTTTGACAAGGACAGATTTAGATTGGACATCAGGAAGAAATTCTTCACTATGAGGATGGTGAAGCACTGGAACAGGTTACCCAGGGAGGTGGTGCATGCCCCACCCCTGGAAGTATTAAAGACCAGGCTGGATCAGGCTTTGAGCAACCTAGTTTAGTGGAAGGTGTCCATGCCCAAGGCATAGGCATGGGAACTATATAATCTAAGTTCCCTTCCAATCCGAAATATTCTGCGGCTCTGTCATTCTATTCTATTCTATTCTATTCTATTCTATTCTATTCTATTCTATTCTATTCTATTCTATTCTATTCTATTCTATTCTATTCCACTTTAATTTCATCCAATGGCATCTGGTTTGTAGGAACTTGCTTTAGACATGAATAATTTGGAGCCAAGTCCATCATGAACAGAAGATTCTGCCTTCCTGGATTTTTAAAATTTTAACACTTACTATGACTCTGGAACTGTCTATTTAAATACATATGTTTTACTGTGTCTTCATATTTTTTATGTACACTGAAGAAGAAGTTTCACTGGCTAAGGATTTCCATTTCAATCTGGATTATGTGTGTGTCAGATACTCAAGTGCTGACGTAACACGACATATAATGGAAAACCCTTCCAAAGTCTCAAGTGGCATTACAAGTGTCTTACTGAGACCTTAAGTGATTCTTTTTGTACCACATTGATCTCTGTGGTATGGCAGCTCTCCAGGCTGCCTACAAGCACATTTGTCTTATTTGCAAATCTTGTATAATGCTCAAGTAATCTTACTGGTGGCCAGCCAGCTCTACGAGCCATATGATGCTCCAGGTTCTGTAGAAACAGTCTTAGGAATTATCTATAGGAATCTCCTTCTGTTCCCAAAGTCTTTGATATCAGAGTGATGAGGCAGTCAGAGTGAACTGAATACACAATAAAAAAGAACTGCCATTTCATAAAACTTGCTCAGTGGGGAATTAATCTTCTATGCTTTTACAGCAAATATTTAAAGTCTTCCATAATTTCAAGTGAAACACCATACTTAAAGATGCAAAAAAATTTGGGGAAGAAGATAACACAAAAATTGATTTGGAAACGGTATGGTACAGGATGAAGTTCAACACACAAAATATAAGGATGTTAGGAAAGAACTGTGAACAAAAGATTTTGCCTTGCTAAGTTTGCAATCAGAGCCCCTTCTGGGAAGGCTAATATGAAATGAGAGATTAGATAAAGAGGTGAAGGTAAAGGACAGGAACTAAAAATAGAGAGCTTAGTAAAAAGCCTTAAAATAAGCAAATGGAGTATTTTCTTATGCTATCTGCCTTCAAAAATGGTAACAAGTCCTATCCCACTTTCTCTGGAAGGACTTAACTGTAAAAATAAAAAATCAGATGATGGTACAATTTTAAAAAGATTTTCAAAAATTTGCAGAATTCTACACAGTTTTGGAAAAGACCATATTATTTTCACTGAAACTGGTGAAAACATAGTAACTCAGTTAGTTTTGTTTGACTTCTTATTTTTTAATCAGAAAGTTTAATTTTAAAGTTATTTTGTCATGGAAAAGACTCTAAATAGACTTACAAAGTAATTGTTTTACAAAGACCTGTAACTTAAAAAATGTGACCTACAGTGAAGTTGAACCGAAAAATAACAAATAATAACTGGAGCAGAGAGATCAGCTAAAATGACTCACTGTGTTTTGTACAGCACTAGTGATAGCTGATAGCATGCCACGAGATCCAGATGAAGGAGAAGAAGGAATATTCTCAGAAGAGCTCCGGGCCAGAGAATCTTCTGCTTCTAAGAAAAGAAAACAAGCTGGTTACAGCATAATTTCAACCCTGCAAGTCAAAAATTACAGTAAAATGGTTTATGTGACCAAAATCTTAACATTTTCTAAACGGAACTGATTTGGCAGGGTCAAAGAGTTTTGTCCAATTTCAGTGGACTTGAACTCACGAGTAACTGGTGTTTCAGCTGCAGGAGGCTCTGCTGTTTCCAGAGAGGCTGAACTTCCACTGTGAATTCTTAGGGTAGTTCCTGCTTTTTCCTTTACTGCTGTTATCCCATGACCTGTAGGAGACTCATGTTTTAGACTATATGACTTGAAAACTCATTACTATCAGTGCATAGTATTCTTATACTTCATGAATTATGACAAAGAAAATATCTATTAAACTTACCTCAATTGCTTAATTTTCTCTAGGTTAATAATTAACTTCTACTATATTCATATTAACTGAATATAAATTATAAGGCTGAAATATAACACAAATTATGCTGGATCTGAAAAGTAAAAGTTATTTCAGTGGCCCACATAAGTTTAGTTCCCTGCTTTTCAAAATGCTAAATATTCTATTGCAATCAGTTTAAATGGAAACTGACAGTCCTCCTAAGACCATAGGGTATCACCTCACATAGTTTTCAGTATTCTAGAAAAATTGACCCAAAGTCAATGGATTGTGTATGACTGCAGGACTGAGTCTGGAATTGTTCAGTCCTCTGCACAGGTGTTATGTTTTTAGGGACACTGACTCCAGTCCCCAAAGTTATTTCAGGATTTAAGCTCCTTAGTTTCTCATTTGAAGTAAAATTCTGAAATGTCTCTCCCCAAAGTTAGTATTTAAATAATACACTGTTAAGTCTGCTGATGTCAAATGACACAAACAGAACTATTGCTCCAGTGGCAGGCGATCTCCTACAAAGATTTTACCACCTTTACATGATTCATATGCAGGGAATCCCTAGCCCCCTATTAAAATGGGCTACTTTAATATAAAGTATACATGTTGCTACTGTTTCTGTCTGAATACTTTTGACAGATTGCCTTGCTGGTTTTCTACACAGAGTTTATTTACACTAGCAGATCACAGGGATTGGTGAGTCCCTGTAGTCAGTCAAGGGGAGGCAGTATCTTCCTAATCTGCATCAACTGTAGTTGAAAAATGCTGCCCTTAAAAAGGACTGCTCTAAAATTGTTTGCCTATTTTGCTTCTGGATATGTGTACAAGTATGTCCATGATATAATTCTCTCATTACAAGCAATCCACTTGTTAATCTTGCTTTGCTAGAAGCTTCTGTGCATCAGCTAAGGTGCAACAGGTGAACAACAAACCAGGTGAGCAATATTTCTTTCCAACATAAAATTAAGTAGCTTCAGAGACAGGACTTGATTTTTATCTTGTACTGAACACTGTTAGTGCATCTTGCATGAAGCTGATCACTTCTAGCAGTAGGGCAATCCAGAGTGCTTCAACTGTCTGCTTAACAATTTATGAGAAATGTTAATAACAATTTCATACTTCTTTGGTTAAACTGAACTGTAAACAGATAAATTATTTCAGAGAAGGCATTAATACAGATGGTCAGGCTGATATCTAGACATCTAAGGTGCAAAGTTATGCATAATGATTGTGTTGTCCACAATTTCCCATAACTGTGTGCACTCTAATAGAGAAGTTCAAAGCATCTTTTCTGAATTACATTAATTACAGCAAAACAGCCGATCACTTGCCAGTGCTCTGCAGCATTCTGAATAAACATATACATCTGTATGTGTAGTCATACAAATAGGCTTTCAAACATCTGATTCAAGAAAGATGCAGCAAATCTAGTTGGAGTAGGAAAAAGGAAAGCTTAGGTTTATGAATATATATATTTATGAATAAATATACTCTAGAAAACATATGTGAAGCAGCACTTCTGAAAGATCACACAGAAGAAAACTGCAGTATCTGGAGGTAAACATAAAGAACAGATATAGCCTATGGAAAATACCTGCAGAGACAAGGAATTTCATAGGCTGCACAAGGCCCCAATGTTTCACACTGTAACAGCCTAGGCAGATAAATGCTTTTACCTGTCTAAAGGAAATATGACCTTTATCTATTTTACTTGTGTCTTACAAAAAACAGTAACTCACACAGGATCCAACTGTGTGAGTCATACCTGGTTATGCACCACAGTGTTTAAGTCATTGCTGGATAATTTCCTGATTCTTGCAAAGTCTGTTCCAATGCAGATACTGGAGAGCAGTGTACTGCATGGTCTAGTCCCAATCTCCCACATATTTTAATGAGCCCAATGAAAACATTAGCATGCACAGATTCTGGAGTCATTTATTTAATCCCCATATTCCTGGGACTCAAATCACTATTAATTGTGCTTTTACACTAATACAATAGACATTGCATGTCACATTCCTTCCCATTGCTTCTGCTCACAACTTTTTAAACGTGTAAGCGTTTTACTCCTTTCATTGACTTAATCAACCTGACTTGGTAACAAAATACTATGGTCCTGTAGTCATATAAAAATCCTTTAAACATTGAGCAAAAATGTGAATTGTCTGTAAAAGTTACATGTTTTCAGATCAATTTCCCACTTTTTTTTCCTGTGATTTTTTACAGCCTTGAATTGATTTCCATAGTTTGGCAGACACATTTAAGAAGAGAAAGCACACAGTTGCTGTATTGATATTTACTGACCTACAAAAGGCAGCATTTTTGGGGCTGTGGTTAAATGCCCTAGAATAATAAGAAGATACTCCAGGTCAGCTAAGGGTGGCTTTGCTGAACTAAGCTATATGGCATGTATGTTTGACTGCAGCAGCAAAACCAGATGAGATCAGAAGACCACAACTGCCATACATGCACAAATGGCAGAAATGCCTGTTGCCTTGGAAATGAAGATGATTATTTGCAATTTCAAAAGGCACAGAAGTAAAAGAGGTCATGGGAGAGAAGCCTACAGTTTAAAGATGCACTCATTTTGTAACACTGGGTGTGCTAATGCAACTGAGCTGACACCTCTGACATCTCCATTTACTCTTCTAACAGCAGACAGAAGAGCTATGCGGTAGGCATTGTTAACTGTGAGCTTTTGGAAGAAAGCACTCTTTTTTCCCCTGTGTTATTGCTTTTGTTTCTCTTGCCTCCATGATTCCTTGCCTTTCTATTGGCTGGCACTTTCCACAGAATATTATTGTTCATGTTCCTAGCTGGGATCTTTCACTTAAAGAAGAAGGTTTTGCTAACACTGCCTAACAGCATGACCTGCCTTTTGCTTTGCCTGATCTGCCAAGGCCAGATTGCAGCACTCACAAATGCTTTAGTCAGATCCCATCCCACTTTGCTGCAAGCTGTTTTATCTTCCACCTCCCAGCTTAGCAGCTTTGGATTCCCTGCAGAGTTGAGAGAGGCAAACAGACACCCCTGGAGGGCAGTTCACTATGTCTGAAACCTAAACCACTCTGTACAGGAATCACTAATCCCTCGTCCATCTAGAACTCACAGGCAATTGGACTCTGATTTAGTGGTACAGATGGGGAGGAGTTTGAGATTTTGTCCCTGGCTACAACACTGCCTTTGTAACCTGCGTCCTACCATGGGAGCACATCTAATGAAGAACTGATCAAAATTTAGTCTAGTAACATGAGTGAAGCCTCATCTAGCTCAAGCTAAAGAGGAAGACCAAGGCATTAAATGAGCATCTTTCACCAGATGAGAAACTGAGGAACCTGACACTGGCTGGAGGAGAATCAATCCACAACATGAAGTATAGAGATGTGGACAATCCAGCCGTGCTCTGGTTTTGTACACCAAAAAGTGGGGCCCCATTTTGCTCCCTTTTAGGCTATCCTATTGGCACTCCATTCACTTCAAGCTTCCACAAAACTTCTCTTCCTGGCAGTTAAAACAAAAAAAAAAACCAAGCCAGATTCTTGTAACACCTATGCTATCTTGTCTATAAATCAGGAATCACTCCAATTAATCTAGTAAATGCGACTACATTCAGATCTCCTTATTGCAAGCATAAAAGGTTTCAATAATAGCAATAAGCATAAAGGCTGTTACAACATTTATTGGCTCTCAGTGTCTTCTAGACTATAAGACCATGTTAAAAGACATAAAGAACGCAAAAGAGAAAAAAGAGAAAAACTTCAATTCAGCATTCTTAAAAAGGAATAACTGCAAAGGGCCAGCCTTGCTGCTATAGCAGCCAAAGTGTTATTTACAAAACAGTTGTGACCACCATGTGATTCCAACCCAAAGTAGTTTTCCCTTAATCAGCCAAATTTATGAAATAAAAAAAAAATCTGAAGAGATTAACTATCCTCTTTATGATCACATAAAGTCACATAAAGTACAAGCATAACTAAAGTACAAGCATAACACCCAGACTTCTTTTTTTAATATTGTACTTTATTTTGCAACAGAGCAATACCTATAGAGAAAAGACATTTGCACTGTTTGAATACTTTAGTTTCACATTATCTACAGCATTGACATTTTTGTTCCACAGAGAAGTCAACTATGTAATGCTGATTACTACACATACCCATGCATAATAATATCCAAGCTCATGAACACAGTGATGTATAAAGAGACATTTCGTTCTGTCACACTGAGTGACAAAAAGTGCTTTTCAGCATACCAGGGAGAAGTATGGGTGTCTGATATTTTCATGTGCCATTCTCACAGCTAAGGAACTAGATGAGAATATACACAAGAACAAAATAATCAAGATAGCAGAACAATAATTACAAACAACACATTAGAAAGATGCATTACGCAGCCTTATAGTATGAATTTCAGGGATCATATTAATCAAACAGCTAGGTTATTTTTTTATGACTTTTATTGTGTGAATGTATTGACAGGTTCTAGTCTTAGCAATGGCTCTAAAGGTGAAGCATTTGTATACAGCATGATAGAGAACAGACTTTGCTTGGAAATGCAGCTCACTGAGCATCCTAACTTCAGCACCTTCTGAATGTCATACATCATTCAAAACATAGCATATGAAAGGCAAGGCTTGCAGAAGGCAGTCACTTTAATTAAGCTAGCAGATAGATTAGTTGGAAGAAAAACCAAAGACCCAAGGTTTAAAGCATAGAAGATGTTTTAAAAATGCAAGTCACAAGCTGCCAGGACAAACTGAAAATATATTTTGCCTCACATAAGCCTGGGGATAAAGAGTTTGCTGTTACAGCTAAGGTAACCTAATGGCTTCTTGGTGCAGTTATGGGAGGTTCTACTTCTCCCCATGTTTCACACTTGTCCCTTCTGCTTGCCCCAAAACTGGTCTCAAAGAGTCGGATCAAGGAACTGAAGAGGCAGAAAATGGATTTTTCTTTCCTCTAGAGTTACTCTTATGTCAGTTTTGCTTCCTAAACTGGATTAGAGGAAACTCAGAGGAACATGAATGCTGGTACAGGGAGAAGGAAGAAACATGCAAGGAAAAGACAGGTGAGGGACTACACATTTCAGTGGCTACTACCCATAAATTGACTGATTTAGCTGCAATAGTCACTCTCTCGAGCTTATCAACACTGTCAAAAGACTGCCTTGTGTAATGGCTGATCTACTAAAAAACACCACTGAAAAGAAAGACACTAAAATGGTGATAATTAGTACAAGTTGTTCCTCCATATCACAGTGAGCCTTCTCCCATCTCATCATTCCAGCAACTATTTCAGTGGTTCTGTTCCACTGTGGTTCTATAAGGAGGAAGCAACTTTCTTGCACCTTTCAAGAACAAAAGAAATCTCTTCACCTCATTGATGAAGTTGATTCAATAGTTTGCTTAGTCTGACATCTAGTGTCAAGAGCCCAAACATGGTTCAGGCAGTGACTGAAACTCCAAAGGCATTACAGATTCTGTTTTGTACAGGAGTATCACATCTGTCTTGTCGTGGGGACCTCGATCCAAATAATGTCAAAACCAGTTCAAAGACAACAGATATTTTCTTTGGAATAAAAAATTACCACCAAAACAATCCATGGCTGTATGTGCATAGTTACTTAAAGGAGGATGAGGTACAAACTATATGGAAACTGAGTTATTATTGGGAACTGAAATCAGCTGTCCTAAATAAATTATAGCCATGCATTAAAAATGCTCATGTGTTTGTGAATTCTCTATCAGTGTCTGAAGGATAAGGAGACTGAGATCTTTGGAACAACATTTTAACTCGGTCTAAAATACGTAGGAATGCAAGAAAAATTAATTACAGTAAGAAGAATTATTCACTGGAATAACCTACCCAGGGATATGGTGAAGTCTCCATTGCTGGAGGTTTTCAAGATGTGTCTGGACAACTTGCTAGATAATCTCATCTAGAGGCATAAAGCCTTTCCCACAAAACCCCTGACTAGACAACTTTTCAAGGTACTGTCCAACCTTGGCTGGTCCATGATACTCTTTGTTAAAAGTAGAATGTATTTGTTCAAGCCTTTAAGAAGTTACTTAGTCCACCTCAAACTGTTTGCGCTATTTTTACAAAGTACAATTTTGAAGAAAAACATTAGGAATAGTAGATATTGATCATATTTCACCAGACAAGCAGCTGTGTTGTACAATATGATGGCAGAACAACAGAAAAATCACAGACTGAATGTGTTGCTACTAAGTTTTAACTCCAAGAAGGCAGTTTTACTAACAGCATTTGCTACTCTGAAGGAATAGCGACTTTACAATGGACTGGTCTGTAGCAAAACTATTTTCTGGTGTGGAACAGGAGATGAAGTGTTGGTTGAACTGATCAGATATTGAATGGAGCAACTTTGAGGAGAATAATAAATATATAATAATAATCATAATAAAGCTTATAGAAATTCCCAATAGCTTTAAATTTTTTTCCATATATCTCACTAGGGAATTATCATACTGAAGGAAATATGTGGTCTGTTCAGAACCATATCGTGTCCATGACAGTGAGAGACAGTTAAGTGTTCTAGAGGATCAAGCAGGAATTTTCATAATAAACAACTAGGAAATAAGCCCTCTGTATCAGGAATATAAAATATTACCTGGTGCATTGATTTCCTCTAACAAATCTAAGACTAGCTATTTGGTCTTCCAAGTTACCTTGGGTTCACAAAACATGGAAGAACATAAATTTTATTTCTGCTTAATTCACAGTCAATTATGTTAAATGAATTAATGAAGTTAGATTCAAAATTATTAGATAGTAACATGGAAACTCAACCTACCCTGATCCCAGGGTCAAGAAGTCTGTCTATGCTTCAGATTCTAGGAAATAGGAAAATTGGAAACTGCTGTTTTATATATATCTGGGTTTAGGTGCTTTCCTAGCTGTTCTTGGTCACTGCCAGAACCTAAATAGTAGATGGGTCTTCAGTGTGAAATAGTGCAACCATTCTGATGTTGAATTAAAATTATTCTACAATTTTCCTTTTCCTTTTCTGCATGTGGAAGCTCTTTTTCCAAGGCAACTTGACTTGTTCCAGCTGCGCTCATTTTTAGACAATAACAACCCTAAAAATATTTATGCATGGTGATGACATGCCTCTTCAAAACAGACATCACACAACCTTATCAAGTCAGACTGCCTACACAACAAACTTGTTCCACACACCCTAGAAACCCATTCTGAATGTACCTAGAAATGTTAATTGTTGTTGTCTGAAAGAAAATGTAGTTATTTACTCCTGACTGTGGATGTTACTGAAAAAAAGGGGACAAGGAAATTTCTCTCCTCTGAGAAACAGACAGAAACCATTTACTGTCCATGAAAAACAGGAGATAAGGAGGAGAATTATTGAGCCTTATATGGGATCATAAAACCAGTATTTCTATTGAATCATTTTTAGTAACTAGCAATTAATTTTAATTCCTATGTTCATCTTTTGAAAGTGTTCCGTGGATCCTTTATGAGAACTGACCAGCTAACAGATTGTTTTGTTATAAAACATTTCTGGCTTGTGAGAAATTATTTCCCACTGTAACTACATATTCCTATGCTTTGCTTTTTGACAGTGAGTTTTCAAAGAGCAATAATTAAGTTTCACCTGAAGTCCTCACAAGGACATATTGTACTGACCTACCATTGGAAATGAGAGTATAGGGAGAGGGAGTACAGGGCCCATGTTTTAATACATTGTTCTACTGTCTGAAATCTAGTGTGACAGTGTGAGTGTTTCACTGGTGGCAAGAAAAGCTGGAATGATTTACTGCAAGTGAATTCATGTGTAGGCAGGAGTCAAACTTGGCATACAAACCATTAACACGAGTGAGCATGAAAATCTGGGTTGCTTTGACTTGAGAAACCGTAAGCCTTTGCCTGATAGAAATTGTATTGGATTATGGATCCTTTCTATGAAGAAGTCACAATCAAGTAATTCATTAACTTTACAAACAAGCCTAGTACCTTGTCCATAATTTGAATAATTAGGAAGGTCATCTTCCTCTTTAAAAAAATCATGCTTCCCAAGCTTATCAAGGCAAAATTGTCTATGAATCCTTAAGATGCAACACTAATCTGTCTAATGACACATGAAAACTATTAATTGTTTCCACACATTTTACCAACTGAACACTTACCCACTGTGGCAGAAGCTGATGACAGGAGAGACTTTCCCCAGGTACCCCAAGCTCCCCATCTACTTGCTTTAGATGAGGAGTCTGCAGCCTATAAGAACAAAAATGTTACTCCACTGTCTAAAAATCTTGTTCTCAAGAGGCAGGAGGAAACACAAAGAAACTGTCAGGCAACAAAGTCTGGCATTTAATAGGTGATGACAGATTGGGTATTATGTGGAGTTCAAACTTCTGTGCACAAAAAACCCAGAAGCATAGCTCACATCATCTGTTCCTAGAAGAGCTTTACTCTCCAGAGATGTCTTTACAGATGTCCTAATATTTCTTCAGGTACCCAATCCTATAAAGCCATACCAGTTTATTGAGGCTACTATGAGGGAGAGGTAGGAACCTGTCTCCTTGCTGGGTTGGAGGCAGGAGCCAGAGTTGGAGGCTTCTCTTCCAAAGTCTCCTCATGTGTGTAATTCAGTAGATGTGCACAGGGAACTCCTAACAACTGAATTCAATAAAAACACAGCCAGAGGAGGTGCTGCATAGTTTTTACATTAATGGCTAGTGCTAAGCCATTATCAGTATTCCATATTTAAATCATGTTAAGAAACTGTTGTCTCAAGAATGTGTCCAGTAACACATCACCTTTACACAATGCAAGTTTCATTGCAACCAGACTTGAAAGACCAAATTAATATCATACTGGAAAAGTGAAATTAAACTACTACTAGTTTTCAAAAGCTTGGTGTTGCAATTTAATTTATCCCTGTGTAGGTTTTCCACATAAATTCCTAGGTTTTTGTGAAAAACAGGACATACATTATACAAAATTCTGTCCTCACAATGCAAGGAGAGGAGGGCTTTTAGAGAAAAGAAAGTATTGCTTACTGGATTGCTTTGCTCATGCAGTGTTTCTTCCAATTCAGGTTCTGTATCAAGGCTTACAGTTTCAATGCACTCGGTGGGCTTGTCTTCAGTTGTGTCTTCACTGGAAGGCAGGCTGGAAGGCAGGCCTTCAACGAGATTTTCAGTCAAAGGGTTTTCATCAATGACTGTGTCTCCTTCCTTTCCATTACTAACATTCTGAGTGACCTGTCCATGTTGATCTTGTGAAGACTCAGGCAAGATCTCAGCTTCTACGAGGTGTGGTACTGATTCATGAGGCAATACCTCATTGCTGGGCATCTCCATTACTTCAGGTTTTTCTTCAGGTGGGGCGCCATCAGATACGTCTTCAGACATTTTCAGTTCTGAATATAGAAAGCAAAGTCTTTTAGGTACCATAAACATTTCAGTGTTTGTTATAAAATACACAGTGTTTACCATATGCTACTGCTGAAAAACAATACAACCTTGATGTAAGATCTCCAAAAGCATGGAGCATGGAGCCCTGTGGCATGCTGGCACTGGCATCAGGATAATACTGTAACTCCACTCACTCTGCAGGATCCCACTCAAATACAAAGAGCAGCATTACTGCTTTCCAAAATATGGTTTAGTGAGAGTGAAAGGATATTAATTTGTCTGGAGTAGTCAAATGTAGGAGTTTCCACATGGCTAATTTCTATATTCACTATCAGGTGTGTGTGAAAGACCATTGCAGAAAATAATCCAAGCTGCAAAGCCAAGCAGTTCTTGCTCTCCCTTTGATGGCTGAGACATACACAGGGTTCCTACAGCCTGCTGACTGACTGCCAGAGGGGAGGATAACTCTCTGTACTTACAACTGTGGTGACATTGATATGATTGAGAAAGGGCATAATCTGTGAACATGACAGGCCATGGGCCCTAGAGCCATTTCACAGACACAGCCATAGCACAGAGTCACTGCTCACACTGTTTCTGTATCACTTGTCCCAAAGTCTTGCTCTTTGGGGAGTGCAACACTTCTCACCATCTCCTAAAATTCCTGTGTGATTGAACTTCAATTTTGAAGCCAAGGTAAACTTGTATGAGGTAGTTAATGATTTTTTTTTTAAGTTATGAACCAGTTTGGTCTTACTTATTCCTTATCTTCCAATGTAATTTTGGAGGTATTTTCCACCATTGTGCAGTCATCAGGCTGAGGACGCTGATCGGTAAAGCCACATAGTAAACTCTGCAGCTGATTAAGAAGTGGCACTGCCAGAGTCCAAAAGGACTGCTGGTCTGTCATTACTAGCATTTAATTGTTGGTAACAACAGTGTACCTGGCACTCAGAAGACAATCCTTGACAGAGAGCTTGCAAAATGTTGAGTTGCACGGCATAAAAAGACTTGTACAGTCCTCTCTGTAGATGCTGCCTTTTCATTGACTCTCATATTAATTAAATATGGCTCAAAGGTTTGCATCAGTCAGGAAGAATGGAGATTGTAGGAGAGACTAAGAACAGGGGGGAAAAAAGGCAAAAAGCAAAACATAACTGGGATTTAGGAGAAATCTGCCTAAGAAGCATGTATTTAAATTAGTATATTTTATTAAAGTCTATAGAACTGTATACATCTATAGCTTTAGTAGCCTGTTTATCTAATGTGAATGGAGCTCACTTCTATTAATAGTTCCATGAGTAGCACTTTGGACCAGTGAACAAAAAACATAAGTAAAAAAGTAAGAACTTGCTATCACTTGTATTACTTCAGCTTACACTGTACCTTAATTATCTTCAGAAAACATGAATTCTGAAGTCAGAATCTTTGCATTTGACAGCTTACCATTAAAAATACAGCAAATATTATAAAATGCTTTATTGTAGGGAAGTAGTGCTATTGTTGTAACAGTACTCACTGTGTGATGGACAGCATCACCTGAGGAAAATTTTTGTATTTGTAAGTCAAATTCCATCATAAGAGATGAGGATCCTCTATTAAAACCTGTAAAACCTTTACACACATACTTCATAATTTTGAATGGGCATTAGCTCTGAGTAAGCCCAGCACTTTTTAAAGGATGACACAGACGTGCACATGGATTTTTCCACTGCTGGATCATCTTTGGGTACCACTGGGGCCACGGTCCCTGCAGCTGCCTGCTGAACCTTTCTTCCATGAGCACGGCACGTAACCGCGAATTACCGCGTCTGGCAGAACACATGAGCCGGGCTGCACCCGGGGCCAGCGTCATTCAACCTCTCATCCGTGAGACTGTCCTGATCCAAATCAGCTCGGACAGCTCCGCCCAAAGGGAATTACTCTACGGGGAGTTTGTGAGGGAGATGCTAAGGCCAGCCCGGACCGGTGGCGGGGGAGAGCCCGGCCCGCAGCGCCCAGCCGCGCTGAGGGGGCCGGCGGTGGCGACACCTGCCGAGCCTGTCTGAGGAGTTTCATCTCCCCTGGAAAGCACAGCCCAGCTGCCGCCGGGCGCTTTGGGCACGAATCACCGTCCCCGAGCGGGAGGGAGGAATAACTTTTTTGGCGACGGCACCTTGCTCCCCTCTCGCTCGACGCCCGCTATCCCTCCTCCACCGCGGGCCGCTGCGGGCACGGCGAGCGCAGGCGAACGCCCCAGGCAGCTCCCCCTGCCCCGCTGCCCTCTGCCCCTGCACCAGGCGGGGCAGGAGCAGCGGGGGCGCCGCTCCCGCAAGCCCGCAGCGGCCACAACTTCCCGCTTCTCCTTTTCCTTTTTCCCCTTTTCGAAACTCCCCTCTGGGACAGAGCTGTGTGGCGCAGCCAGTGTCAAAAGCGGCAGAAAATGCAGAAATCGCCGCGCTCCTTACCGCTCAGCAGTGCCCCGACCGGCGCGCCCCCGGCTCCTTCCCTTCCCCGCCCCGCCACGTCGGCAGTAGCGGGGGGAGGAAGCAGAGCGGGCCCGGCAGCCCGGGCCGGCCCCAGGGCGGGAGGGCTGGCTTTTGTCCCTCGCTCTTCTTCCGGCTGTGTGAGGTGGCCGCCTGCTGTAAAGGGTTAGCCTCATGCCGCTGCCGAGCCTTTCCCGGGCTTCAGGCTTCTCTGACCCAGCGCGGGGAGCCGCCCCGGCCGCCATGCTCGCCCCTCACGGCCCTCGGCGCGGGGGACGCGGCGGGGCCCGGCGGGACCCCGCTGGAAGCGCCGGCCGGAGCGTCGGGCGCGGCTTCAGCAGCGCTTCCCTCAGGGCCGGCGCCACCCCCGCGTCCGGGATGAGGCGGAAAAGGGGTGAATTTCATAGAATCATAGAATGTGCAGAGTTGGAGGGGACCTATCGGGATCAACGAGTCCAACTCCTGGCCCTGTGCAGGACACCCCAAGAATCACACCACGTGCCCGTGAGCATTGTCTCTGAACGCTTCCTGGATTCAGATAAGCTCGGCGATGTGGCTACTTCGCTGGGAAACCGGTTCAGTGCTCACCCGTCCTCTGAGAGAAAAAGTCCAAATTAATCTAGTTGCTGAGCTGGCATAAAACTTTTTTTTTTTCTTTTAAGAAAGTAATCATTCCTCAAAGTGAGCACTTACTGACCCGTGGGGTTGCGGAACTGAACGGAGATGCAGCGTTTCAGACACCGCTCGGCACCTATCGCTGTGTTTACGGGAAATCCCCTGACAGAAGCCGGCGGTGTGTGCACGCATTTCCAGTCGGTGAAACACTTGGTTGAGCAAAGGGGTTGCAGGCTGTTCCCAACAGCCTGTGGTTCTTGTTTCTGTGTAATTCCTCATACCCGTTCCTCTTTTTGCGACCTCATTTTAATGAGAAGCATGGCCTTTACAGTGGTGAAAGGCAACACAGCACCATTTCTATCAGTAGTCTGCCAGCGAGAGAAGTTACTTTTGACACAGAAGGCAAACCAGCACATCGTGAGCCACTGAGGAGAGCTACTCCAAGAGGTCACATGAAATCATACAGTACTACTGTAAGGCTCATCAGCAGTATAGCAGTGAATTTTCCATATTCTGTTGCTTACTACCTGTCCTATCTTTCAATTTCAATTTTGGATGACCTCTTTTCACCCGAGGCTGAGAAATTAAATATAATCTACAGAATAAGCCTTTAAGTGAAAAAGTAATTTTTTAGATTATTTCCTCTGCTTCCTGAATCATTGAAATATTAAATAATGAAAGTGTAATGATATGCTAACCCAGAAAGGTAGGTTATAGTGTGCAGTTCTGTATTTAGATCTCAGCTATGGTGGAATTTCTGACCAACATTAAATAGAGAGACTGGTTTATATCTTTGCCAGGACAATAACCCTGTGTTTGGGCTTTCAGTGCCAAAGTCACCACTCTGTTTTAATTAAAGAAAAAATCCAAACCAAATTCCACTCAGTGTTTCCATGTTCACTGTTTAACCCAATGACAACACTGCTGGAGTAGGAAAGAGATTATTATTCCATTCCTATTAAATGGAAATTAAACTAAGACAAATGGTACTTTTATAAACCAGCCTTGATAAGAGTCTAACAACTAAATTGGTGCAGCAAAATGGACAAAAAATTACAGTAAAGCATAGAGACTTATTCAAAAGAAGTACTTATTTTCATATTAATTTAATGAAGGTAGAAAGTAGTAAAAAGATTCATATTTCTCCTGTTTAATATATTGCAAAGCATAAAAATGTAAAGTTCAATAATAATAGAATAGTGGAGATATTACAGTAATGTTGTATGTGAAAAATACATCCAGAGAAAAGCAAATGCCATTTCACAAGCTGTCAGTAGATGGCACAAACATGTATATAAAAATTTGGGTGTTCCTAAGTATTGTTACTCAGTAGGATAGAGTTACAGGAAGTTTCTTTTTTTTTTTTTATTTTCCTGAGAACATTTTCTGCTTTTTCGGACAGCAGGGATTTCTGGTGAGAAAAGTTTTAATTTTGTTGACTTCGTGCTGTTGCTAGTTAGCTGTAATTGTTTTATATTCTGTATCTTATTTGTAAATGAGCCTTGTTTTTTGTAGCAAGTGTACGATGTTCTTTCCAAGTGTATGGGTACGGAACGATGGTGAGGTTGCTTGTGTTCGGAATACTTATCCAAAAAACCTGTCCAAGTAGCAGTCTCTCATTATTAGCACTACACCCATAGTTAAGGGGGGCAGAGTGATGGCAGTAGTTTTTCCTGATTTTTCTACAGTTCAGGAACTGGGTCTAACCTGATGGTGTGTTTCATTCTTGTGAAAGGCATTTTTGTAGCATTAGTTTTTTGCTATGTTGGTAACCTGCGAAGTGCATGTCTTAATACTGAATTGTCTCAGCTATATGCATTCTCTTTATTTCTTATATGGAAGTTTAGTCAGTTTCTACCAGTTTTATATTGGAAAAACTCTTAAAACCTCATTTTTTTTCTCTCCCCCTGCTCTTTAAACAACAGGACACTTTCTTGCCATGCTCTTGGCTTGCCTAGCCTTCTGGATTGCTTTTCTTGAGTAAGCTTTTTTTATCACGTTTGAAGACATGAGGATACTTCTGAATTAAAAGTGATATGACTAAGAAGGATAATTTCTACAGTATTAGCCTCCAGTCACAGGTTATATGTTATAAAAGTTTTTACTTGTGTTGCTTCATATGATATTCCAAAGAAATTTTGAAGGTACTCGTAAATAATTTGACTGAATGCTAGGATATATGAAAGAGAAGGAAAATAAAGCACATGTAGAAGAATCAGATCCTTTTTCATCTGGTCCATGGATATTACTGAAATTTTATCCAAAGAAGGAATAATGATTTAAAGGTAGATTTTTTTCAGTTTTCTCTTGAAGCTATGTATTTTGGTTAGTTATAAACACATTAGTAAAGTTGCCCAAACAATCAGAAGAACAGAACTGAATATGCCCAAATGCATTTTTGGGGCTGTGATGCATATAATTTTTCCAAATGAGAATTTGGAAAAAGGCTGGAAAAGTTTTGCCATATTGCCCCACTATTTCTAGATGATTTCCAAGCTTAGTTTCATGCATTCTTTACTAAAGAACTCAGTGGACTTTTTTTTGTGTGGTTTTTGTTTGGTTTTTTTTTGTTTGTTTGTTTGTTTGTTTGTTAGATGAAATAGAACATGTATTTTGCCCCAGTAATTCTGAGAAAGCTTATGGAATAGTTAATGGCACAGTGAATGTAGTCCTTGAAGTTGTAAACCAGTCTCTCAGGTGGTAGCTGCTGTCTCATTGTAGAGTCATTAGAAATATAAAATCACAAGTTAACCCCTTCAATATCAAGGGAAAGGTAAAGGCCGCTGCAGTCATTAAAAAGTACTGTGGGAAACCTCAGGCAACATTATGATTTAAAATTAATGGGAGGGAAGGGGAAAGAAGAGGAAATAAAAAGATATTAGAAATCTGGAAAACAGCTTTAAATAAGATTTACACATGTAAAATTGTTAACCAAGTTCTTACCAGTTCCTCTTTTAGAGGAGCAGTATAATGGATTTATGCAATAGCTAAAAGGAGATTTAAGACAATATTCTCAATGGCTGATTTAAACAAAGGGAGGCTGGCTCTCCTAAACTCCTACATTCAGAAAGAAAAAGTGACCTCTAATCGGGAAAACCAAAGCAAGGACACAGTTATGATTTTTCCTTTTAAAGTCTGTTTAAATAAACCTCTCTTTCACAACAGAGATGTTTGAGGTCAGTGTCCTTAGATCAGGGCTGGATTTTGTGCTCAGAGGTTCTACATCTATTTTTGTGTATATTTTTGTGTAGCCTGCAAATATTCCCAGTGTGTGTGTGGTGTTCTCTTTGTACACTTGTCAGACCAAATGTGACCACCTCACTTTCAGAGTCTAAATTCAGGAAATGTTTAAGCTCAGACAAGAAGTGAACCCTTCTGTGGGCTTTCCCAGGGCATAAATATAGATCATTCTACCCTCACCATCATTTCCCTAGTTAAAAGAAGCACTGATGATCCAGTCTCAGCTATCTAAAGACACTCAGCTTTTGATTCAGGCTCTTAAACCTCCGTGCTATGTTTCAGTTCAAGTGTTACTGTCAAAAGTCCATTTTAAAATAATGTCTCTGAGCCCAGTTCACATCACTTAAGAGGGAACCTGAGGAGAGGATGATGTGTTGACGCCAATTATTGTACTTTCTAATCAAAGCTTAATACACAGTTTAGGAAGCATTCATAATGCACTGTATCACAGCAGAAATTCTGTAAGAAAGCAGCAAATTTTGGACACCTATGAAATCAAACATGGTTTGTAGAAACCTGATTCATTATTTGTTAAATACACCTTATTTGCCAAATAAAAATTTCAGTGGTCTGTTAATAAAGAATGTCTCTCCCGAATGATTGTAGAAAATAATTGCTTTTTGAATCAAATGGAAAAATGAGAAGTTGGTACCTGAGAAAAATCTCTCTCTCTGATGGTTCCTGCACAGCTACTTAATAATACAATCTGTTTTTTGCTTGTGTTTCTTTAATTTCCACAGGATTGGAACAAAAATGGACAGTTAAGAAAAGTATTGAGCGCCTGCAAGGAAAGAGAAAACAGTATGACACTAAATATGAGCTTTCTCAGAAACGTTTTTCTGTATAAGTGTCTGTTTGCATTAACTTTTTGGAACCATGTCAGCCTGTCTGTGGAAGATGAACTCTTTACATCTGTTTCTAAAAATTTTCCAGAAGATGTTTCTAACCAAAAAATCACAAGCCTGCCACTCCTGTATACAAAGAGTCATCAGTCCGAAACTGATGGTGATTGGGTTGTGATACAAAATACTACAGAAAGCCTGTCATTGTCAGAAATCAAAAAAGAAAATGTAAAAAAGTTGATAGCTTTATTATCTAATTTCAGACAAGGATCCAAGTTACAAAATCTGACACTGACAAATGTGTCAGTGAACTGGAATGATCTCATGGAAATGTTTCAGACTGTATGGCACTCATCCGTTGAATACTTCAATATTAACAATGTAACACAGCTGTCAGACATTGAACGTTATAACTTTGACTATTCAGGTACTTCCATGAAAGCATTGACAATGAAGAAAATTAAAATCACAGACATGTACTTTTCACAGGATAACCTATACAAAATATTTGCAGACATGAATATTACAGACATGACAATAGCTGATTCAGAGATGATTCATATGCTTTGTCCTTCTCGTAAGAGTTCCTTTAGATACCTAAATTTTTTAAAGAATGATTTAACAGATTTTCTTTTTCAAAAATGTGACAACCTAGCTCAGCTGGAGACATTAATCTTGCAGAAGAATAAATTTGAGAGCCTTCGCAAAGTAAGCTTCATGACGAGCCGTATGAAATCCCTGACATACCTGGACATGAGCAACAACCTGCTGCGCCACGATGGAGCTGGCGTGCAGTGCCAGTGGGCCGAGTCTCTGGCAGAGCTGGACCTGTCCTCCAATCAGTTGGTGGATGCTGTGTTTGAGTGCTTGCCAGCCAACATCCAAAAACTCAGCCTACAAAACAATCACATCAGCAATGTCCCCAGCAGGGTGGTGGAGCTGAAATCCTTGGAGGAGCTGAACCTGGCATCGAACAGGCTGGCCGACCTGCCGGGCTGCGGCGGCTTCACATCCCTGCAGTTCCTGAACGTGGAGATGAATTCGATCCTCACCCCGTCTGCTGACTTCTTCCAGAGCTGCCCGAGGGTCAGGGAGCTGCAGGCCGGGCACAACCCGTTCCAGTGTTCCTGTGAGCTGCAAGCCTTTATCCAGCTGGAGAGGCGCTCCGGGGGGAAGCTGTTTGGCTGGCCGGCGGCCTACGTGTGCGAGTACCCAGAGGGCTTGCGAGGGACGGAGCTCAAGGACTTCCACCTGAGCCCGCTGGCTTGCAACACGACGCTGCTGCTGGTGACAGCTCTGCTGCTGACACTGCTGCTGGTGGCTGCGGTGGCCTTCCTGTGCATCTACCTGGATGTGCCGTGGTACGTGCGGATGACGTGGCAGTGGACGCAGACGAAGCGCAGAGCTTGGCACAACCCCCCCGCAGATCAGGAGGCCATTCTGCAATTCCACGCGTTCATTTCCTACAGCGAGCGCGATTCGCTGTGGGTGAAGAACGAGCTGATCCCAAACCTGGAGAGGGGGGAGGGCAGCGTGCAACTGTGCCAGCACGAGAGAAACTTTATCCCCGGCAAGAGCATTGTGGAGAACATCATTAACTGCATTGAGAAGAGCTACAGGTCCATCTTTGTGTTGTCTCCCAACTTTGTGCAGAGTGAGTGGTGCCACTATGAGCTGTACTTTGCCCATCACAAGTTATTCAGTGAGAATTCCAACAGCTTAATCCTCATTTTACTGGAGCCCATCCCTCCGTACCTTATCCCTGCCAGGTATCACAAGCTGAAAGCTCTCATGGCAAAGCGCACCTACATGGAGTGGCCGAAGGAGAGGAGCAAGCGCGCCCTATTCTGGGCCAACCTCAGGGCAGCCATTAGCATTAACCTGCCAAAAGCTGATTAAAACTTGTATGAGGAAACAGATTAAGCATCTTTCTAATGAAGTTTCATCTGTTTTTTCTCAGTGAAATAATAAATACAATTTCCATTCGTTGTAAGTGTGTTTAACTTATTGTTACACAATCTTATTTCCAGCTTATCTGTGTTGCTTCCTAACTGTACTCAAAATTCAATTCATCTTATTGCAAATCTCTTGAAATAGCAAATTGCAAATGAATTTGAATGTGGATTTTGAAATACGACTTGAAATATTATAGTGAGTTTTTCTCAGCAGAATAAAATCTGGTGCAGTTTAGTATAGTCATGCAAGAGTGCTTCATCTGGGGGATAGTTTGCAGAGCTGCTTTAATCACAAAATTTATACAGCTTTGTCAAAGGAGATTTTCTCTAAAATTGGTTCGTGTCTAAGAAAATTAAGGATCCTGAGAAGATGCCTGAAGTCCAGAGCTCAAAATGGTTGCTAAATAGTCTTTGTTCAGGTTTGGTGGATAAAAGGATAGAACCCAGACACAGAAGTTTGTGAACTTTGAACTTGCCAAAACCAAGAATTGAGCAAGGAAGAAAAGTTTTGGGGTTTTTTTTCTTAAAGAAAAAAAAGCTGAGGTACTTCAGTTTTTAGCTTGGGATTACAGCAAGGGAGAAGCACAGAGCTCTAAGACCATGGGTCTCGTACCATGGTCCTGGTACCGTTTTGATCTGAGAGATACCTTGACCAGAGGGGGTGGGAGGGCATCTGCAGTAACAGAGCTGCCATCATATCGTCTATGTTTTGAGAAACTCCTGACATGTCTAAATTATGCTTTTCCCCACCTAGCTTTCTACTTTTTGTCTTCTCATTCATATATCTTACTTTATGTTTATTATTAAAAGAATCTGTCCTTTTCTGCTGAAACAGTATCTCTTGTAGCATGGCTATGACTTCTGGCCAGAAAGTCAATAACCAGTCAAAGCCTGAAAAAATTTCCTAGGTCTTGAGACAGAAGGTAATTTAATGGTTTATTCACTGAGTTAGAAACACAAACTACATTTACAATATTTGCTTTTCCTTTACAGAAACATAGCAGCCCCCTCTCTCTGTACTTATACTGTTTTAGCTTGAAGAAAGCATCGCTGGGCTCAGGCAAACTTTCACAACTGCTGAAGATGATGACAGCAAACTTCCTCTTTGCCCCAACAAGGGAAGTTTGTTTGAAATACCAGAGCTAGATGACCATCAAGCAGGAAGTTTCCCTTCAAAAATGTTTTTCAACATTTATATGAGAGAAAAAAGGGGTTGTTATGATAAAATCCTCATGTAGTATAGGATGTCTACATTTTATCTTATTTCTGTCTTCCATTACTAGCAAAAGGTTTTCATTTTGATGCTTCTTTTTGCCTGAGGTTTAAGCAGGCTGAGATTTGACCTGAAGCCTTGAAATGTGAGTGACTGTTTATGACCTGTAGAAGAAAGGTCAAAGTTAACACCTTTAGCTCTCTCATCCCACTTTCCCTCAAAATCAATATAGCACACCTGTTATCAAATTGCAGACATTTCATTCAGAACTGTGGAAATAAATGTTTTCTCTGCTTCCTCCTTCCCCTCCCACTGCTGCTTCAGTGTAAAAACTGAAGATGATCAGACAGCTTGTTTTGCCTATCCCTTTCTCACAACCATGGACAGCTGAATTATGTGGTACCTTGCTTGAAAATGTTATTCAAAAGCCTCAGAGTTTAAGGCCAGGAGTTTTAGTAACTCTTGAAACCTCTGTGATACAATTAACATCCCCTTGTGTGCAACCTTTAGAACTCATCTGGCTTCTTCTGTTGGCTGGAAGACAGAGGAACACTCTGAAAGTCAGAGTTTCCAAGAAACCTTCCTGTTGCTCATGTGGGAGCCATAGCCATTACCAGAAATGAAGGAGTGGAAGGTTTTAACAAGGCAAGCAAGGTTTGTTTGCCACTTTGGAAAGAACCTGCAACTATGTGACTCAGGGAATGTAGCTGATGTTATGATAAGCAGAAGTATATAATTACAGTTCTATGGTATTACAGTTTCTGGATTCCAAAATCCTTGAGTGAATAAATTGGAAAGGGTGGCTTTTAATGAGCATGGGCATCAATTAAAACTTATACTTTGGAGCCAGAAGCCCACATACTATTATCTTTTTTTTTCCCATATGTGCCAAATAATTGATTAAACAGCTAAACGTGGAATGAATTATTAGAGCTAATTTCTCTGATTCCACAAGAGAGAATGAGTTTCTCAAGTGTTATTAGAATATTTCAAACAATTATCTCAGTCTCTGTCATACTCTCAACTCTTTCTATAAAACCAGCTTTAATCCATGAAGAAATTTTTCCGTGTTCATGGAAAACTTGTCTCACAGCACGTGAACCAGTTTATCTGCAGAGTTTGGAAAGGGCCTGACCTGTTCTGTGCAGCCTGGTGATGTGTGCCTGCATTTGGTACTGCGCTGAAATGTATAACTGCTGCTGCACTCCAGTTATCAGGAAAAGGGAGTGTGTAAATGTGTTCTGATATCAGATACTGTATCAGAGCAGATTCCTGGCATTTAATTAGTCACCTTGGTGACTAGCAGGAATGCTATTTTTGCATACATAAAAATATCAACATACAAAACTGATAACATGGGAGTTAAACACCCTCTGAAACATAAAAAATGTGCAGAATGAAATTCAAGAGTAAAAGCGGAAATGTTTTTCTGTGTATTTAAGTGTGTATAGTATAAAGGAAACTGGCAGACAGGCAGACTTGACATAGTGTGAGTTGCCTGCTGAGAGCTCAGCTCTTCTTTAGCTTTAGAAATGTTACAAAACATCTTCACTAGCTGTAAAGAGGTAGAGGAAGGAAAGGCACCCAGGGGAAAATAATGGGACTCTGGGAGATTCTGCTGAGAGGAAGGTTCAAAACCTCTCTGAAACCCATGTTTTTACTCAAGGCTTTGGTTAGTCTGTTTTCTCTTGGAAATATTTGCTGAGATTGACTATAATGCTCATTTGTAGTCACTGTTTGGTCAAGAGAAAACAGTATTTATAATCAATAAATGAGAAAATTGTGTGTTCTGCAAGGTGGCTCTGGGTTACCAGTTTGATTTCCACAGCTTTGATCCTTGTGTCTATTTATACCAAAGCAAAATTGGCTTGAGATGTGATGCAGTATCCACCCACTTTGACTTGTGGTGGAATTTAGCCTTTTTTTTTCACCAACTTGACATACAGGTGACAATGACAATTACAGTTAAAATCCTTGATGTGACCAAACACCAACGTTGCAAACCTTTAATTATTGTATTAACTTGTCATGAGTGCTTCGATGAGTTCATCTGCTGTGACTGTGCTTTAACCCTATGTCTTGCACAGGTTAAGTTCCCTTCTGCAGTTCTTGTCAGAGAGATTCTTCAGTCTTTTGGCATGGTGCTGGTCCTGAATAACTTTTCATACCTCGCCAAGGGTTCTGGTTCCTCTCTGGGTAAATAATGATGATATACAGGCAGAAATGTGAAAGGTCTTTTTGGGAAGACTGATGCAAAAACTGCAAAAAACCCATCCGTTTAAAATTCAGAAATGGAACAAGGTATCTGCATGAACATGTGTGAGCTGACTATGGAAAAGATGGTATGTAGCTGGTACATTTCGAGATGCATGAACAGAAATACATTGCTTTTAGGTTTTGCCTGTCATGCAAAATGACTGAATCAGTAAACTGAAACCAGCCCCAGACAAGACTTTGGTGAATTGGTTAGTAAAAATAAATTATGCAAGGTTCCAAATGGTTTAACAGAGGTATTCAGGAGTATGAGTTTTATTTTAACTATCTGCAAATTTTTCTTTTGAGCAAACTGTTTATTTGAATGTGTTTTAAAGCTTCATAAACAAAGGTGATAAGAAAATTAAACATACTACAACTAAAAGGCGGTTTTAATAGTTGTGTGTGCACTACAGTCAATTCTGATGAAAGCAGATGGTGTATTTGATTTTATCCATGCAGCAAATTTTTTTCTAGGAATTATGTTCAAAGTAAAGTTGCCACTGTTTCAGCTAATTGTGATATCATTGTTCAGTCAACAAGTGCCTTACTCTATTCAGTATCATGGATTAATGCCTACCAATAGAAGTGTCTCTTTTAACTTGGAGTCTAGATGGTGTTAGCTGGCCAACACTCTTGCTGCTTTATTGAGAAGCATTCATGATCCCTGGTCTTATCCTGGGTCACAGATGCTGATTGTCTCCCAGGCTCATGTCCCTGTTCACAATATTAGCTGAATGGCTGCTTTCTTGGATTCCTTCTGTGGGTGCAACAGCGTGGTCAGACAGCGAGCAAATGGGTTTCATTTTCTCACAGTGGACTTCTGAGACTTTTTAGGGAGTCATAGAAACGATGATAACTTGTTAGTATAAACAACCTGCAGGTGGTGTTTTTCTACTCTGTTTTGCTGTTCTTCTCAAGGAGTGTTTATGAGAATGATGTTTTTGTTAGCTAGCCAATCAAGTAGAATGTGTCAAATCTGTCTATAAAAGAGAGGATTTTTCGTATTAAATGCACTCCTCCTGCCTTCAAGTGAATTTGTGTCATTTCTGGCTCAACGGTGACATCCAGACTGCCCTATATTGTGTCGTACTCTTTGTGGCTTCATTACAGCTGTCTTGTCATAGGGAATATTCCCTGTTAATTTTTATAATTTTTTGGAGGAAGCCACGATGTGAGGTATCCTTGATAACCATTCTAGTGTAAAGATGATTGGCCTGTAAAGGTTTTTAACTGTGCCAGTTTGCCCCTGTTACTAGCTTTGGAGATATAAACTTCTGTCATCCTTCAGTGGATTACACTAATTACTCTCCTTGATGAGTAAAAAATTTTGGTAGGGTAGAGCACTGCAAGAGATGTTGATATGAACAAAAGTTGGCAGTGAGGGTTCTGCTTCCTCTTGTGTGCAAAGAGGAGATACAGTTGATGGATTTCTAGAACATCTGTGTAACATCAGAAGCAGAAGCACTTGAAATTAGAAATGCAGAATTAATTGAACAGTCTTGCCAAGGGAAATATTATATACTACAGATAAGTTTATTTCCTCCTAAAGCAGCTGGTTATGTAAATATTACAGGAGTAAATGTATTTTTAGTCTGAACTGTTAAAAGTTTCCTTTCATTGTGCTCTTAATACCCACATTGTAAGGAGGTTTCATTAATTCTTAGAATTGTATATCTTGTTTAAAAAAAGACCTGTCTTTCTGCTTCCTGAGGTAGGAAATTATTGAGGAATTAGCATCTCATGTGAGATTCCCCATCCTGAAGATTACATATGTTTGAAATTCTATTTTGAGGCTGCTAACCAAGTATGCAGAGGACTTTTGCTGGTTCTTCAGCTTGAAGATGAATTCCATGCACAAAAGGTGGGTTATATTTGCTTCATTATTTATAATAATTTTGTCTTTGATATATGTATATCTTGGACTTCATCAAATCTCAGGCGCTGGTGTTTCTTTGATGTTGGAAGATACTGTTGCATTTTGAAGTTTCAGTGAAAACACTCATCTGAATTTCAGCAAAGAGGAAAGGGAGAAAGATAATTTGGTATGGGAGTTTTAGTTCTCAGCCAACTCTAATTTAATACCATTCTGAAACAGCATTGGAGGGGTAACTCTTGATCTTTATTATTGCTTTTCTAGATATATTTGCTTTTCCCTTTGACTGTGGCACTCTGCAGGGCTATAGAGTGTAGCTTGTCCCTTGCTGCAGTATCTAGCATAGCATGTACAGTAAATTAAAACTCATTTGGCACTGGAACACGTACAGAGAATATATTTCTGGTTTTTCCTCCCTTCAGAACATTTCTTGCTTTATTACTGACATCCCTTTTGCCCAGGAGGAAGTTCCTCCAGGTAGTTCTAGATCAAAGTTTGTTTGATTCAAGAGTTTGATTGTTTATCAGCCTGGGCTCTGAAGCACAGAACCAACTGCACTTTGGAGGAGCTGGGTCAGATTTCCTTTTCTTGTTTTTGTCTTGCAATTGATACTCTACTTTGACCAACCATCCCAGCTTCACTTCTTTTGTGTCCTCAGATACTCTAGCACAACTTTCTGAAGGCATAATTTGACCTCTCTTTGGCATTCAATAGAGGTAGAAATACTTTAGTGATTTATTCTTTTAATGCTTTTGGTGATGTTTATTGCATGTATTTTTGCTTTACTTAATTAAGAAAAAAATTGATTAAGCCTTATATGAAACTTGGATGGGAGGGGTTGAGTTTTGACTAACCATCAGTTAGTCAAATTATTAGGGAATAGCACATGTTATAACCTAGAACTGAAAAAAAAGGGTTTTTTGTTTTTATTTAACAAAAGATTGCACAGGGACAGATTTTTAAAACTTTGGGGTTTTAGATCTTTTTAACAGAAAAAAATCAGAACAGAAAATAAAATCGGGGATGTTTGTCTCCTCAAACTGTTTATGAGTTGTTTATACTTCACGCAGTTGCTGTTCCCAGGGCTTTTTCCCCTTCTTCACCATGTTATCCCAGAGGCACTACTAAGGTTGTGGATGAGCTTGGCCTTGGATCCAGCTGCTACTGGCTCTGTGGAGCACAGAGGAAGCCTTTGGCAGCTTCCCACAGAAACCAGACCTGTATTCCCCTGCTACCAAAACCTTGCCATGCAAACGCAATAAAATGGACTGTATAATTCCTCAGAATTCTTGGCTTATTGGAAAAATGGACTCATGTCTTTGTGCTATAGCAAGGACAAAGCTGATAATCTGACTCTGAGAGGGTGCATGGCAATGTCCAGGTCTTTGGGGTATGAAGAATATCCTTTGAGTGAAGAGATTGTTTTTGCACCAGTTCCTGTGAGGATAGTTTTATTGGAGTTTTGTCCTCAAATTTGTGTGAACCTGGGATGTACAGAAACAGCAGATGGATGTTCTCCTTTATTTTGATGTTTGCTCTCCTTTATTTTTCTTCTCATAAATGTATTGGTGTTGGTTTGTACCAGGTCTGTATTTTTTTATGATTGTTAAGAAATTTGTATTTTTTAACATCTATGTGTTTGTAACATACCAGTGGCATTCTGCCCACTATAAGAGAATTAATTTATATTTGACTGAGTCAATATTAGAGTTAAAGAATGGGAGTGAGGATGATTGGTAAGAACTGAAAACAGGAGTATGTAAGAATATTTTTTTATTACATAGATTTTATACTGAAGTTTATTTTCACAATAAAAAAGCAACTTCAACCATTCAACAGCTTCATTAAATTTAATGTATTTTTTTCCATAGGGCTGGACTCATCAGTGGGACATATTGAACAGAAAACAAAGATATGCTTCTGTGTTTCTGTAAAAAACCAAGATAAAGCTGGATAGCATAATGAGATACCTCACAAATATCTATGTCTTAACTTGTGCCTTTACATTCACACTATGGAATAATATTCAGCCAACTGTAGAAGATGAATTTATTGCAAATTATTCAAGCAGTTTGCTAACTAATGTTCCAAAAACCATTCCAGTCTGTACTCAAGTATTAGATTTATCACATAATAGGATCTCTGGACTTAGTATCTCAGAATTTATTCATCTTTCTGACCTTCAAGTATTAAATCTTTCTCATAATCTAATAACAGTCCTTGACTTTAGTGTCTTCATTTTTAATGAAAATTTAGAATACTTAGATTTATCTCATAATAACATTTCAAAAGTTTCCTGTCTAACTCTTGCATCTCTTAGACATTTAGATCTGTCTTTCAATAAGTTTACTGCCCTGCCCATCTGTCAGGAATTTGGGAACATGTTTCATTTGGAGTACCTTGGATTAAGTGCTACGATGGTACAAACGTCAGACTTCAGGTATATCAAACATTTGCAGCTGCACACTGTCTTCCTGAACTTGGGAAACTTTTCACTGTATGAGCCTCAGAGTCTGACAGTCTTGACTACAAGGAACCTCCACATTGCTTTTGCAGCAAACCAAAACTTCATTTTTTCCCTCCTGTATGATGGAATGTGCACTTCAGAAAACTTAAAAATAGTTAACTTAAGATATACCTTGAGTTACAAAGATTTCCCCTCTCCATCTTTAATGCTTCTGAAGAAGATCAAGACAACAACTCTCACACTTGAGGCTGTGGATTTACAATGGGCTATCATCCTGCAAATTTTCATGCTTATTTGGTGTTCACCAGTGGAACATTTGACTGTGAGAAATTTGACTTTTAGGGGACCACTGGAGGAGCTGACTGAATATGCATTTCAACCCTTATTAAGCTCTGTGGAACAATTAATCTCTTTGGATGGCTCCATGAAAGCATTAACTTTGGAGCATGTTCGTAATAAGGTTTATTATTTCAACCAGGAGATTCTATACAGACAGTTTTCAGAGATGAATATCGCCAATTTGACAATAGCCGATGCATATATGCCACACATGCTTTGCCCCAATAGAACAAGCTCATTTCAGTACTTAAATTTTTCTCACAATGCCCTGACGGATGAGTTGTTCCAGAATTGCGGCACTCTCGCGGACCTTAAATTACTTATTTTGCAGAAGAATAAATTTGAGAGCCTTCGCAAAGTAAGCTTCATGACGAGCCGTATGAAATCCCTGACATACCTGGACATGAGCAACAACCTGCTGCGCCACGATGGAGCTGGCGTGCAGTGCCAGTGGGCCGAGTCTCTGGCAGAGCTGGACCTGTCCTCCAATCAGTTGGTGGATGCTGTGTTTGAGTGCTTGCCAGCCAACATCCAAAAACTCAGCCTACAAAACAATCACATCAGCAATGTCCCCAGCAGGGTGGTGGAGCTGAAATCCTTGGAGGAGCTGAACCTGGCATCGAACAGGCTGGCCGACCTGCCGGGCTGCGGCGGCTTCACATCCCTGCAGTTCCTGAACGTGGAGATGAATTCGATCCTCACCCCGTCTGCTGACTTCTTCCAGAGCTGCCCGAGGGTCAGGGAGCTGCAGGCCGGGCACAACCCGTTCCAGTGTTCCTGTGAGCTGCAAGCCTTTATCCAGCTGGAGAGGCGCTCCGGGGGGAAGCTGTTTGGCTGGCCGGCGGCCTACGTGTGCGAGTACCCAGAGGGCTTGCGAGGGACGGAGCTCAAGGACTTCCACCTGAGCCCGCTGGCTTGCAACACGACGCTGCTGCTGGTGACAGCTCTGCTGCTGACACTGCTGCTGGTGGCTGCGGTGGCCTTCCTGTGCATCTACCTGGATGTGCCGTGGTACGTGCGGATGACGTGGCAGTGGACGCAGACGAAGCGCAGAGCTTGGCACAACCCCCCCGCAGATCAGGAGGCCATTCTGCAATTCCACGCGTTCATTTCCTACAGCGAGCGCGATTCGCTGTGGGTGAAGAACGAGCTGATCCCAAACCTGGAGAGGGGGGAGGGCAGCGTGCAACTGTGCCAGCACGAGAGAAACTTTATCCCCGGCAAGAGCATTGTGGAGAACATCATTAACTGCATTGAGAAGAGCTACAGGTCCATCTTTGTGTTGTCTCCCAACTTTGTGCAGAGTGAGTGGTGCCACTATGAGCTGTACTTTGCCCATCACAAGTTATTCAGTGAGAATTCCAACAGCTTAATCCTCATTTTACTGGAGCCCATCCCTCCGTACCTTATCCCTGCCAGGTATCACAAGCTGAAAGCTCTCATGGCAAAGCGCACCTACATGGAGTGGCCGAAGGAGAGGAGCAAGCGCGCCCTATTCTGGGCCAACCTCAGGGCAGCCATTAGCATTAACCTGCCAATATCCAGTGAAGCAAATGAGTAGGAGAGTGATGTTACACCTACTAGTAATGTAAGTGTGTGAATAACTTGACTTATTTTCATTAAACTCAGTTAATTTTTTTTTCTGTTTTCTTACAATATTCCCAGTATGTTGTGAAATGTGGCACATATAGAAATTGCTATTGCTTATTCAAGCCATCCAGGTAGCCAGAAGTCCTCTGTTGTTGCCCATCATCAACAAAGAGAATGCTAGATTGACCTTATTTTCAGGTTGCAGTTATTTTTTACTTTTCCCATTGAAAGCTATATTTGAAAGTAATAAGAAGATTGGTTTGTTTTGTGTATTCAGGATGCCAAGGCATACATTTAATCTTTGTTCTGACGTGAATGTTGTGAGATTAAGATTGTAAGGATCTGCTTTCTTGGCTTTCATTAAATAACGCAAAGAAGAAAAGTCTTGTTTGAATCGCATCCAGTACATTGGTACAGTAGGTGTTAAGAGTACAGTATCCACACCCTTTTAGCCTGTTTTCCGTTCCTGGAACTCTTTCCTTTCATCACAGAGGCTTTCTTGGGTATGTGCTGAAAAGTTGAATCCATTAATTCTTATTTGATGTTCTTCTTCCTTTGCTGTATTAAAAATTACCAATTGCCTAGAGATAGATACCTGCCAAGTCATGAGTTCATAGAATTTGCTATTCACTGTCTTCAAATTCACAGTTAATACCTGTAGTTATTTTTTTTTTATAGTACTGTAAATTGCAGCTTTCTGCTATCAAGCTATATATACTGGATTGCATGTTTTTTCTCTTTCCTAGTACTTGGAAACTTGATGTTTGGAGGTGAAGCACTTTTATCTCCAAGCTTCCACTGAACTCTGTTACCTTGCTCATTTAATGAGCAGGTGCTGAGGGTCATCACACAGGTGAAAAAAAGAGTCATTTTCCCTAGGAAATAACTTCTCTGCTAAAATCTTACTGATTAAACTAATGGTGTTTGTTAGTAGGAGACATCTAGTAACTTGCTGTGCTTGGATTCAAGAGTCTAATAAACATCTAATTCTTCATGTGTTTTTAAATTTCATGTGTCATTTCAACGGCGATGTGGAGTTGTGCCATTGTACTTACAGCTTAGTGGAAATGCAAAGTCCTGAGATCACAACTGTGGGCAGCACAGGAGGTGATCAAACTGGTAAGAGTTCCCTAACACTCACTGAGGTGGCTCACCAAGCACTCACCAGGTGTGCTAGCTAGATGAAACGGTAAAATTGAAGCTGTGGGAGAGCTTCCTGGTGTCCTGCTGGCACCCACCTACCAGTTCAGGTTAACTGGGTGGGATTGCAGTAGGATGCCAGATGCCTGGCTCCTGAGCTTTTGAAAGAAGAGCTCAAAATCCCTACTAAATCTTAATTGTCACTCAGTTATTTCCACACTGATTAAATTTGTATCTCTTCAATTTAGAGGAGGATGTTGTGGGGGACCATGTCAAAGCCTTACCCAGAAATCAAGATTTAGTAGGGATTAGGGATGCTGGTGGATGAGAGGCTGGACATGACCCAGCCATGGGCACTCACAGCCCAGAGAGCCAAAGGTGTCCTGGGCTGCATCCAGAGCCCCGTGGGCAGCAGGGCAGGGAGGGGATTCTGCCCCTCTGCTCTGCTCTGCTCTGGTGAGACCCCACCTGCAGGGCTGCAGCCAGCTCTGGGGCCACAGCACAGGAAGGACATGGACCTGTTGGAGTGAGTCCAGAGGAGGCCCCAAAGATGATCAAAAGGGCAGAACACCTCTTCTGTTGGGACAGACTGAGAGAGCTGGAGTTGTTCAGCCTGGAGAAGAGAAGGCTCCATGGAGATCTCATTGAGGCTTTTCAGTTGTTAAATAGGGCTTATAGGAAAGATGGGAATAGACTTTTCAGCAGGATCTGTTGTGGTAAGGCAAGGGGTACTGGTTATAAACTAAAAGAGAGCTGATTTAGGTTGGATATAAGCACTAATTTTTTATAATGAGGGTGGTGAAACACTGGAAGAGATGGCCCAAAGAAGTTGTGGATGTTGCATCCCTGGAAACATTGAAGGTCAAGTTGGGAAGGGCTCTGAGTGATCTATCTGGTTGAAGATGTCCCTGCTCATTGCATGGAGTTGGACTAGATGACCTTTAGAAGTCCCTTCCAACCCAAACTATTTTGTGATTCTATGATTTTACAACTTTACAATTTTACCTCTCTAGAACTTCTTGACACTTTCAAGTGGGGAATGCTATAAAGAAATCCTGTGACCCTTCTTCCTGAAAGCCTTCTGCCCCTCCCAGGCATTACAGCCTAGCGTGAGTAGCAGTCACACTTAGTGCTAGTGGGCTAAAAGACACTTAGTCTATCCTGTTTACTGGACAAGAAAAGAGGAAGTAAAATGTCTTAATTCAGGCTTTCTGGTCTCTGTAAATTTAATGCATCAGCAAACTGGGGGTTTATGTCCTGAATAATGTACAGACTGGACTGTGGAGGAGTCCCCTCACCTTTAAGACTGTTCTGAAATGTAAGTTTTAGGTGGATGTGAAAGAAATAGTTTCTCAAGTCTGCCATATATATTGTTTTGGAATATTAATGCTATAAGAGCTCTTTATACTCTGTCCTTCCCACCTCACAGATCTTTCATGCAGATGCCAAATATTTTGGTTTTGTATATACCATACACTACAGCTTCTTAAAATACACTACTGAGTTCCTTTGATAAAGCACACTCATTTTGCCATGGTTTGGTCTGTTGGTTGGTTTTCTTTTTTAAGTAAGCATTTGACAGTATTTCTCATCAAGCAACATTGTGTTGGCTTAGTTAGTGTTCAGCCAGGCCAGAGTTTTAATTGTAAAGGATACATTTAAAGCATTTTTATCACTAAAAATCGCAGTAAAGACACAGAGATCAGTTTTAAATCCTTGAGCAGATTTCTGTGTATGACAGGATTGAGCTCAGTGATAGCAAATAAGACAGAGGAAACAGCTTAATTTCTCAAGTACGAGAAAATGAATATTATCTTAAATTACAATCTCATGAACTTCAATTGTGCCTTTTTCTCAGACTAAGAGGGACACCCAGTGGCCGATGAAATTATCACTGCTTCCTGAAAGTGATCAGTCTAGAACGTATGCAATGCTTTTTGACTCACTGGAAAACAGAGATGAATCTCATCAGCCAGCAGCTGGAGTAGCCCCTTCCAGCTCGGGAGGGCAGATCAGGACGAGCTCTGCCCGTGGCAGCTGCCACGCTGGTCAGTGGCCGTGACTGTCCCTGCCATTGGTCCCTCTGCCTGAATCCTAGAAATCAACACCACAATAATGAGCTGTGTCTGGCTTTGCAATGTGCAGGAGGCCAAGAAATACAAGCAAGTAATTTACTCATTTTCTGATTGCTGTTTGCAGGCTTTTATTTTTGTGCCTCATTTCTGCTGTACCTGCTTTCCCTTCTGTACATCACCATGGCTTGGCACAGGTGCTCACCAGGCTGATCTGCAGGATCCCAGGCAGAGAGAGACCAACATCCTGATGCAAATACTCCAGCAGAAACGGGAAGTGTTCTGTCACTGTTATCTCAGCACAGCCTGCAGGTGTGTCTGGAGGTGTGCAGGACTCGTGGTGATGTGTCAGCAGCCTCTGGCACCCTGCTCTGGGAGAGGCTGTGGGGAGCAGGCCCAGTCAGTCCTCCTGTGAGTGATTAAAAAAGGCAAACTCACGTGTTTGGTGCTCCACACCTGCCTATGGGCTAATTAGAATGCCCTAATTAGAATGACCTAATTAGAGGTGAGTAAAACACTTTTATGAGCTTGCCACTGAGTGTGCTGCAGGACACAGCTCCTCCAGCACAAGTTCCTTGTACTGTGCCCTGGGCCCTGTGTGGGGCAGGCACACAGGGGAGGTGGCAGAAGGGCCACCCAAACACCCAGAGCCACTGGGGTCCCCCCCAGGTTGCCTCTGACCCCAGCACAGCATCACTGCTCTTTGTCATTCAGCATGTGACAACATGACCACAAACAACATTCTGAATGTTTTATTAACAAGTATAGTACATATGTACTGTGCACTAAATATACTAAATATACTAAATATAGTATGAGGACTGTACAGTACAAATTTTTTATGTTCACAGTTTGACATGACAAAATGTCATTACTGACTTCCCATTGGACTA
This sequence comes from Ammospiza caudacuta, assembly GCF_027887145.1. NCBI lineage: Eukaryota > Metazoa > Chordata > Aves > Passeriformes > Passerellidae > Ammospiza > Ammospiza caudacuta. The sequence continues at coordinate 55,467,258 of NC_080596.1, forward strand.
CCAAAGTAGAAACAGTGAAAGTACATTAAACATTCACATCTTTAGTAAGAAAAGATTACCAAAATGTCTCCATATTTGCAAGTTATAGTAATGCACGCTAGAAACCTTTAATTAGCCATTTTGTCTTATTAGCTTATAAAATATATTACATTTTATTTTAAAAATTCTGCATAGTTTATAGAAGTATCAAAGTAAATAAAAGTCCTTGCTCTATTTGCAGGTGAGAGATGCTAAGCAAAAAGATTATTTTGACCCTCTAAAGTACATTAAGTGCTAATATCTGTAAAATATAATGAAAAATGGTCTAGCCCTCTTAAGAGATGTAAAATGCTTTGTAAATTTTTTGGAAGGATTTGTATTCATCATGTTGCTAACATTGGCAGAGACAACATATTTGAACAAGATGTGGCATTAGAAGTATCACTGCAGAATGCCATGTGTACATTTAAATAAACCCCACACATTCATACCTGCTTAGTTTCTTGCAATTGTACTACAAACTAGTAATTTATTATAATCAAATAGCTTAAACAGACACATTTTAGTGAAACAGTATTACCTGTTACACACTGCACGGTGCAATACTGTTACAGAGAAAGTGGGGGGGGGGGGGGGGGGTTTAAATATACTCATTCTCCAGGATTAGGATTTTGTCTAAACTGGCTTTTCTTTAGGGCATAGATGGAATGACTGGTTTTGCAAAGTGTTTAATTGAGTACATTTCAAAGTTGCAAGGTATCCTTCAAATCAAAGTTTGCTAAAATTACACAATGAGCTGGTTAAGATGTGAATTCACATTCAGCTAGAAGTGTATTTGTTTGTGACCTTTTAGACATCCCACAAAGACACCACAGACACAACCGAAAAATCCTATAAGGAAAGCATTATCATGTAATAATCTCAAATACTTATATTTAATCTTGAAATTTCAGTTGTCCTAATTCACAAGACACATGGATGAAATTTGAAAGTTCTGCTCAATCTCCACTATATTAGACCCCATCATTAGTGTAGAAATACTTTCAGGAAAAAGGTACATAAGCTAATGAATTAACACGGCAAATAACCCAGACTAAATCATCTGAAGTAACTCTTAGTTACAAAAAAGTTCTGCTTTCAAGGTACTGATTTAAAAAATATTTAAAAACATACTAATGAAAACATTTTATGTAAACCTCAAAAGAGAAACAGAGCATTAGAAAGAAATATTCCTTAAACATCCTGAATTTTATAAATTTGCATTTTTAAGGTAGAAATGGGACCAGTTGCCATTAAGGTGCTTATTTTCTAGTATCTGTTTTGCCCCTCATCAACAGAACAGAGAATTGTTTTCATCCCAGGGTACTCAATGTCTGTAGACTTGTGACTGATGCCACAGGGCTCCCTCCACACAACCTCCCAGCCAGTGACGGGCCTGGAGTCACAAAATTGCCAATAAAACCAAGAGCAAATTCTGCTACCAAAAAAATGAAAAGTAGGAAGTCCACATTCTGGAACAGTTGCTCATTAATATCAGTCTCTTTCCCACAAGTTTCTCAATGTCACTAACAATCTGCCCTACCAAGAAAGAAAAAAGGCCAATTCATGTGCCGGGTGTTTCAGCGCCACACGTGAGCAGATGAGGGAGAGCTGTAGGACACGAGATGCAGCCCTGCCGAGGTGGTGAGGATGTGTGGAGCTGGAACAGAGCAATTGCTGTCAGAGCATTTTTCTACGGGAAGTACAAACCTCTCCTTCTCTAATTCCACAGGCATGTGGATGTCAGCAGAACAGCTGAAGTCCTATCACCAAATAAAGGCTCCTTGCACTCACACTCTTGCATCTCCAAGACTGTTTGGCATTGGGCTCCATTGCTTATAGAAGCACAGCCCACCTGCTCCACAAGCTCAAACTTCCCACCTGCAGATGGACACTCCACGTGTCTCCTGCAGGGTTCTACCGAACTCTTCCTCCCCCCACACCTCCATTGTTCACTGGGTTTTTCCAAAAGAAAGGAAAAGCTGACTTCAGTATGTTTAACGTACAGGGAATGGTGGTTACCTTACATAAGGCAAGGAAGGGGAATGTGCTTGTGCGTGTGTGTAGAGAAATACATCCTGTTTCCTTGCAGTGCCACAGTCTGCCAGCCAGAAACCTTCCTTTCAGAGGATCCAAGACAGGAACATTTCTAGGGGCAACTGCAGGTTGCTTGAATTCAGTTTCTTTTAGCTATGTAGTTCTGTTTGCTAATGGGCATGGTTTTAATGCAATAGACACATCCATAGGGAAGCTGTTGTACCTTCCATGGAGAGACTACCAGAGTCACAAACCAGAACTGGATGATTTGGTATGTGCTTTTATCCAAAACAGATACATGACTCAATTTATCATCAGAAGTACTTCATATCTGATGCCATCTTGTCATAAAAATATTGTGGATCAATAATTTTAAATACTGTAGTGTATTACAGTGGTACTCACACAGTACAGTTCAGAGCATTTTTGCCTTAATGATTGCTATTTTCTGAAGTACAGCAAGGACAAAAAAATTATTTAGAAGAAATGCAGGGGCATGATTGCAGGGGGATAATCTATATCCCTGAAATGAGGTGCAGTAGGTGTCCATGAATGTCATTTAATGCCAAATCACAGGCGAGTACCACAGACTCACAGAATCATAGAATATGCTGAGTTGGAAGGGACTCATCAGGATCATCAAGTCCAACTCCCGGCCCTGCAGAGGACACCCCAAAAGTTACACCATGTGCCTGAGAGCATTGTCCAGATGCTTAACTCAGACAGGCTTGGTGCTGTGACCACTTCCCTGGGAAGCCTGTTCAGTGCCCAACCACCCTCTGGGTGAAGAATTTCCTGATGGTAAACCCCTGACTCAGCTTCAAGCTGTTCCATCCATACACTTGCACAGAAACCAGACATACAGAGTCACACAAAGTCTTCCTTTAACAAATCCACTGGGGCCTTATGCAAGAAAAACAAGGATATATACTACACTATTATACAGATGACAGATGGCATTGGTTTAGATGCACAGTATTGTGTACGGACCAATTCCTGCCCATTTTTCTTCTTGACTGGGGTAAATGATACTATGACTCAATCCTTCTGTAAAGCAATTACACTGTTTAGATTTATTTCCTCAGTATTACTCACTGTTTGGGCAGAGGGGATTTCTAAATCAGGTGTCTTCCTAAAACTGTTGTATGAACCACACTGCAGAAATCAACACAGCTGGTAAAGTCCATTCATTGCATTGTTGAGCATAAAATGAGAGTGTATCCCTTACGGGGCACATAAATAATAGTCTCTGGCAAGGACTAGCATTTCGGATATTCAATAACATTTACTATTTTATCAGTATATGCTGGGTTGATTATATGAAGAAACCAACAAAAGCTGTTAGTTTAAAAATTCCCTTATTCACAAATGAAATACAATAAACATACTGAATGCAGAAAGGGTTTGCTTAGCATCCCCAGAAGAAAAAAAAGAAGTGTTCACATTCTTAAGGTCTGACCCGTGGCAAGGACATAGAAGGGTTAGATAACATCTGTTACTGACCATACGTAAGCTTTTAATGGTATAAACTCAGAGATCCAGACCAGCTGAATCCAAATTAAAATGGATGTGTAAAAAACAAAAAAAGTGTGGCAGGAGTCAGGGAGAGAAGACATTCAGACTAGCATGTGGCGTTTCCTGTGAAGAGCGAGATGGTCCGAGCGAGAAAAGCTGCGGTCACAGTCTGGACACTGGAAGGGTTTGATTCCCGTGTGCTTGCGGAAATGCCGCGTCAGTTCATCAGAACGAGCAAACTTCCACGTGCACCCCTCCCAAGTGCATTTGTACGGTTTTTCTCCTGGAAAAGGAAACACAGAAGTGAGGATTTAAGATGTGAACACATCGGTTCTGATCACATTAAGTTCACACATAAATCTGATAGATTCATTCTACTGCCTTGCCAAATTTCAGTAAGTACTTCAATGCTTACTCAAAAAGCCTCCAAACAGCTCAAAGCTGAAGAGCACTCTGTGCTAGAAACCGTGTAGTCAAAGTTAACTGACCAAAAATTGCTACCTGCCACAACTTATTTTTTTGTTGTCTCTCTATTCCTCTCTCTGCCATATTAGCACTTGTTTTATATTATGACACCCATAAGGATGAAGGTTTAAGCATTTCTTCAAATATTTTCAAAATCAAGATCTCATTTTCTAGCTTGCTGGGGGAAAGGACTGTGCTACCATAAAGCACAACAGGCAGAAATCTTGTGATTTCTAAAATTTACTGCAGTGTAAATGACTGGCATCATGGTTGCAAGTACCTCAACTTAAACTCTTTCTCTATCATTACTAATGTCATCCTCCTCCTTTAACACCTCTGTATTGCTCAACAGGTAAATGGCTGGCTTGATGCACAACAGAGATGAACTGGGCTCCATTTTTCCTAAAAGAGGTACCCTTGTAAAAACCTTGGATGTATATATAGTCATTCAGCATGCAAAGATGAACATTTCTGTGGAGAGCAAAGATGGGGATATGTTTACTGAATACTCATTCAGATAAAAAGCATCACTGCACCAGTGGTTAGCATCTCCACAGAGCAGATGTGTTTGCATTTGGCACACTGTCCAAACTTCTGCAAACAGGCTACTCCCATAGAAATTACAGTCAAATTTAACAGTGATGTCATAGGTGAGCCAGAGCAATTTGAACTGATTTGGTGTTTGCAGGGTGTGCAGATTGAGTAAACTGCAAGCAACTGGACACAAAATGAGTGAAGAGCCAGTGAATGTAACACACATCAGCATGCACTCTGAACCTGTTCTGGCTTACAGTCTCTTGTTGTAGGTTTTTCCTACTACATCCTCTGTCTTCTCAGCCTATAATTATTTTCACAACAATGCCAGATCTACCTTCTGTCATTTTGTTATTTACACCTGAGGTCACCTGGCCATTAGCAGAAGTAAAAAGCTCAGCCTACTATTTTACCACAGACTTGATGAAAGAGAAGCACAGCTATGCTCTGACCTGTATGGGTTCTTCGGTGAGCTTTCAGGTGGGAGCTTTTAGTGTAGACCTTGTTGCAGCCTTCATAATCACATCGATGTATTCTGCGTTTTCGTTGTGTGTCTGGGGATTCCACAGGTAAAGGTCTCTTTCCTGGCTGAACTATAACTGAAGGGTGATTCCTGCAAAGTTAAATTAATGTTAAAATCAAAAACATTTAGCACAGCAAACCTCAGCTAATATGATTCATAACAGAGCCTTTTATTCACTACCACTCTGTCTCTTGGCAGAAAGAACAACATTACATGCATGTCGAAAAATTCAATAGGGTTTAGCAAATTTTGTGTATTTTAGCAGTAATATTTTTAAATGTTTACTCACTTTGTGGCATGATGTAGCCATTTTTACTACTTCCTAGCTCGTTTTTAAAACTTTCAGAGGAAAAACCCCATTCAACTTTGTGTTTTTCAGTCAAACCCAATTTCTTAACCCTGAGTGAACTTTTCTTGCATTTGTTCACTACTTTTTCCCCTTCAAATACAACTAATTTGATTGTAATTGGAAACAGCTATTCCATATTATTAAAGAAATTGTATCTTTAGGGTTTCAAAGCAGAACTCAATCTTTATTGTTCCAGCCACTCCTTTAGAATGTAATTAAGAATTTCCTGTTTGGTGCTGGCAGCAGGGTGCGGCCTCCCTGTACCACTGACGTCAATTCCTAAAAGTAGAGCTTAGCCCGTGTGGCACACCCACAGGATGTCTGAAGTTGTCCCTCCACCTTCTTAAACATAATTTTTCACTTTAGAAGCCCACAGGTACAGTGCAGGTAAGACATATATGAACTAAATGTGGACTTCTGCTGTAAACAAACCCATAAATGTTCACGTGTGCGAAAACATACAGGCTTCTTAAAAGTAGTCTTTGACTGTTGAATGACACCCCTACTGTAGAACTGAGGACAACCTAGATTCTTTCTTCCACATCAATCTTAAAAAACTCATTTTGTCAAAAAAGTACGTGTAGATTATAATGTGCAGATATTAGCATTCCTTGTTGCAAAGCCAGCTCCCCCATGCAACAGAAAGGAACCTTCTAGAAACTCCTGTCTTTTCTAAGTTAATGTATTTCACATGTTTTTACCAATCAACTCATGTTTTGTAATACTGGGTTCTATTGGTTACTTACTCTAAGTTCCTTGAGGGTCTAATTTTCAGAAACACTGAATTCCTACTTCCCTCAGCAAAATAAAGGGCATGTGCTGAAGACAGAGAATCCTGTGCGTGGCTTAAGAAGAAAAGATTTTTCTATGACCCCACAGCAGCAGGATGCAGATAACCGATGTGTGAAAACTTGAATTCTGTTACTGATTCTTTTCTTAAGAGCTAGGAGCTGGAAACTGGGAACCAAATTATCTTTCTTGGGTGGTTCTGTGACTGTTGGGTGATGTACTCTTCAAGTACACATTAAGTCTAGCTAAAAATATTATAATGGCAGGAAACCCCAGATGGTGATGTTAGCCAGAGACACACACACTCTTAAATAAGAAGGCAGGCTTCTAGCTTCCAAAGAAACAGCTCTCCAAAGCAATGCTCAGTTTCAATGCAGTTGCATACCAGTCTTTTTGGAGAAGCTCAGGCTTAGGACAGCAAACAGACTTGGTCTAAATTATTATGTGTGGAGGCTAGTCCTGGACATGGTAACATCTGGGAAAAGGGAGAAAAAGGATATTGGCCATACACCATTTGTGATTTAGGTTTTCAATCTGCAAGTGTCTGGAAAAAGCACTGAGAATGTCTCCTTTTCCCCTTATGGGAGAGGAGGCTGGCAAGACAACAGAATGTTATCAATAATCATATAGGGTGTGGCAGTTTTAAAAAATGGTCAGGGTGGTGTCAGAGGTAAATATGAAGTAAGTGCCAATAATAAAAGCACAGCCCTAATTCCTTCGTTCCCTCTTCCACAACTAGATGTAAGTTCATGTATGTACCATTTGGCACTATTCAATAGGTAAGAGTACCTTCTAAAAATTATGTTAAAACTTCAACAGCTTTTTCTTCTTTACCACAGACCACACTACGTTGACAGCGTGAGTTAGACTTTGAAACTTGCATGACAATATGTTTATGAGGCTCCTTATACTATTACCTCAAATTTGATTTCAGAAATAACTACAGTTACATCGACAATCAGACATACTAGAAAGTCCCACCATCCCCCCAGAAATGTCACCAACATTATTTTTATAGATAGACAGACAGATATAGATATCCAGATATAGATAGATATACTGCCAAAAGCTAACACTAAACCAAAATAAGTCACTTAAAAAGTCTTAAATAAGTCACTTCAGTGAGACTAAAGGTTTTCTATGCCCATTTAATGTAACTTAGGTGTCTGAACAGTACACTCTGGGCAACTGGAACCAAAGAATAGTGATAAAAAATTCAATGCCTAACTATAGCTCATAAAGCTGTGAGACAAAAACATTCTTTAAAAATAAAGGTTTAAGTATCTCATCTTGTAACTTGTGTGAGTTGTCTATGTAATTTTTTTAATGATAAAGGCAGTTTATAAATTTGTTTTGGACACAGCAGAATGTGAACTTGAAAGGGCTGGCTCCAGGAGCAAGAACTAGAGTTCCACAGGACAGCTACAATACAATTTAAGCTGTTACAATGCAAGGACAGAATGAACATCACACTCTACATGGGCAAGCAGAGCTGATGCTTAGGAAACATGGACATACAAATGTTTTCTGTAACAAGCTATCTACATATGATACCAAATTTTGTATTCTTTGCTCAGTGGATGGGTTTGCTGGGGAAACTACACCCATTGGGAAATAAATAATGCAAATCACTAATGCAGGTGACAAGCCTGCAGAAGTCTCAGCCCTGGAGGAAGGGTGTGGTACCAGCCAGGAACAGCACTTACTGGTTTGCTCTTGTTAAAGAGACTTAACAAAGACAAAAAATAAACTGAACCATTTGATAGTCCTGACCTAGCAGCATTTAGTTCCAGCTACATAAGGACCTGACTCCCTTGTGTGTCCATTATGGAAGGTAAGTTACTAACTAGTAAACATGCATGTTTACTATTTTATGTAATAAACATGTATAAGGTGATTTAAAAGAAACAGCATATCATTTATAACAGCTTGCTGGCAGCCAATTGCCAAGAGCCTGCAGTCCAGGAGGTGCATCCAGACTGTTTGAAGACAAGGAGGGGTGCCCACAAGAAGGCTGCTGTGGAATGCAGCCAGCCCTGGTGCTGTGGTGTGCTTTTGAACCCCAGGGCCCTCTGCAGGAGGACGAGGCAGCGTTCTGGAGGAAATACACGAGACCACCCATCCATCCCATGCTTTTCTTTCTCTCTCTGAACCAACTCACACTGGGTATGTGACTTGAAGCCCTCTTTCCCTTACTCTATGAGGTGAGGTCAAACACAACCACCTCAAGGATGACAGTGAGCAAGAGGGAAATGCAGAAATGGAGTGCGAGGTTCTGTGCTGTGAGCCCTGCTCAGCTCCCACCTTCAGCTCCTGCCAGAGCCACGCTGGCAGCCTGCCTGCCTACCCAGGGCACTGCCTGCTGAAGGATGAGCCTGGCTCTAGGTCATTCCATGGTTTTAGTAAGCTGACAGGATTTTCCCCAGAAAAACAGGAAATGGAAGGGTGCCCATGGCTCCTCATGAGAGGAGAACTGAGAATTTTTCAATGTTTTCAATTAAAAGGTTTATGCCCCAGACCTAATTTATTCTTCTGGTCCTTGTCCTTTCTTCTGCAAACAGCACTGTTTTAAAACCCATTAGATCTGTGACCCAGTTCATGCAGGGGCCCCAGTAACAGCTATGCCAGCACAATGAGTTAATACTGGGATGGAAAAAGTGGCTATGAGGGAAGAAAGCTTCAGAAACTTCAGTACTGAAGGTGCCTTCAGTAACTTCAGTACCTGAGGTGCCAAAAAATCACCCACAAAACAAAGGCCTCAGGTAAAAATGCAATTTCACTTATATGCACAGGACTTGTAAGGCTGAAGAGGTTCTTCCCACCAAGCAGGCAAAATTTTTGAAAAGACAAAGAAGTCCTCCAAGAAGAAAAAGTCACAACACTCATTTTAAAGAAAGGTATTTCAAGTAACATGAATAGAGATACCAGTATGAACTGTCTTTTAAGCTTCTTTCAATTTTGCTGCTGGTTTTACATAAGTAGGTTATCACTGGCTTATTGGGAGTCCTATTTTCAGTAAATTGTGGAATTGTAACCTGTCATCACTTTAGAAATGCATGATAGAAATATATATATATATATCTTATACCTTGCATATCTATTGCAAGGTATAAATATGTATCAACTCCTGTACTGCTGGAGAAGGGGGAAAAGAAAGTTGAAATCACGTTTCACAGTGGCAGTGGTGGGAGGGATGAATGTGTTTTATTACACATTCTAAAGCACAGCAACAATCTTTCCCACTCCTCAGAACTGCTAACTGCTGTAGTGAGCTGCTTTCCATTGCTCTGCTGATCTTGGGACCACTGTTAGCTACTTACTCTTGCAACATTACTTGCTGAGGAGACAATGAGGTCATCATTGGAGGTGACATTTGTTCAGGATAGAAGTCAGTCTTTGATGGTTCACTTCCTGGCTCTACTTTGATTGTTTTCTTCAGTGTGGGCTTCTCGTAAGACTCAATGACAGGCACTGTATGGCAGAAGGGAGGAGAGGGAAGGCAACACATAAAAATTATGAAGAGTTATGGAAATAAATAATATACAAAAAAACCTATAGTTAAAACAAATCCATCAGTTCTACATTTACTGTGACAATTAAATGCAAAATCTTTCAGTTTTAGTTATCTCCTGATAACTATGACTCAAAACATTTCTATTAATTTTCATCAGTCTGATGTTATTATCAGTCCAAATCTCAGTAGATCAATAGTTTATGTAGATACAAACAAGAGTAATGGAGCTGGTGAAGGGTCTGGAGAACAAGGCCTGTGAGGAGCAGCTGAGGGAGCTGGGATTGTTTATCCTGGAGAAAATAAGCTCAGAGGAGACCTCATCACTCTCTGCAACTGCCTGAAAGGACAAGAGGAAATGGCTTCAAGGTGCACCAGCGGAGGTTTAGTTTGGACATGAGGAAGAATTTCTTCCCAGAAAGGGTGATTAAACATTGGAATGGGAAGCCCAGGGAGGTAGTGCAGTCACTGTCCCTGGAGGTTCTTAAGGAAAGACTGGCTGTGGCACTTAGTGCCCTGGTCTGGTTGGAAAGGTGGTGTTGGGTCACAGCTTGGACTCTATGATCTCAGAGGTCTGTTCAACCTAATTGATTCTGTGATCCTATAACCTTGGTAAGTCTGGTAAAATATTTACACAACAAATTCTATGCCTGTTTATTCTGGAAGAACAGAAATTACTTTCCACTTCCTAAAATATCAACAACCCACAGAAACCAAGTGCTTGGATATTTGTCTTATTTTGTGGAGATGAGGCAGCATAAAAAGCAATTCTGACAACACCAACCTTGCATGCTACTTGGAGTTTCCATATCATCTGGGAGAACTGTGGACACCATGATGGGCTGCTGGAGATGGGGAGCATACATGAAAGGAACTGGCTGGACCACAACAGGCTGAATAACCGGAAGTATCCCAGGGCTCCTGAGTCCATGGCGTGAGAGAGCAGCGGCCATTACAGGAGGGATTGTTATTGGCATGGAAAGAGGCTGCACTCCTGGGGGTGACGGTGTGAATTTACTGAGAGGTGAGCTGGGGGAGGACAGAGTCAATCCAGGTGAACTTCTCCTGTGCACCGTCTGAAATTTTAGTGGGGAGGGAGAACTTCCAGTTGAAGGCGGTGAGCTCCGTTTATTTACCGTAAGGTCTACTGGCTCCATCTGGATCCCATTTGATAGTCCTTCAGGGCTGGAGTAGAATTTATTGTGCAACATACTTGGTGTAGAATAAATGACGCCGTATTTGTTTGGCTTCATTTGGTCCATGTAATTGGATGGGTATGACTGTCAGAAGGAGTGGAAAAGAAATACAGAAAATCAAATAATAAATCAACACATAGAAGCAGCTACTGCTGAAAAAGAAAGGCAGCCAATAAAACAGGCAAAATGAAAAAGTTTCAAGAAAGCACTTTGATGTAGTTTCTAAATAAAATGGAATTAAATAAAGCCTCAGATTCCCCTCACAGGAAGTTCAGTTCTGATTCACTAACTGTTTCAGAAGCAAGTAAGACAGATTATGAAAACAAATCTTCAAGGCTTATTCAACCACTTTTCTCCCTTTAAAATTGCCTGTCATATATTCACGCCTGCACATTTCTTAACTGACCTGGGAGATAATCTGCTGTGCCAAGCATGTAACTGTGTGCTAAGGATCATCAATTCTAGAAACAGGAGAGCTCAGCTGGGCTTAGAATTGCAAGTAATGGGTCCCAATCAACTGCTAAAGTAATTGAAAAACAATCACCACTAAAGAAGGAAATTATGAATTTGAACCCTACAATCAATACAAAATACTCAGCTGAACTATATAAGTCATGGATGAGTAACTCAACAGTGCAAAAGGTAAAATCTAAACCTTTCTAAATGATTTTTTGAGATATAAAGCAGTTAACAAGCCAGTGTAATTTTGGAAAATGAGTACAAAGGATAAACATTTGGTGTGCTGGAAGAATATTCCTGTTAGCAGCTAGCAGTTCCCATTACAATATAAACTCCAAAGAGAATCTTGACTATGTGACGATCTCCACAATTTAGTAATAATTTATATATTTATATATAGATATGTATGTATGTACACATGTATGATAAAACACACATATCTAGTGATTTTTGTGAACCAAGAAGTATTAGCATTAAAGCAGAGCGCAGTATTATTAAACAAATATCCAGACCAATACTGTATTTAAAAAACTGTTAAAAACTGATGTTGTTTACTAACAGCTAACTCACAATGGAAACTGATGTGATGCTCTAACACAAAAGTGAGACACAGAAAATGCAATGCACATAATTTTTTAGTTGTGTTGTCAATTTTTTGAAATAAAATGCTATCTTTGGATTTTAGGTAAGTAAACTAATAATAAAAAACTAATTACTTCCTTGGCACCAAAAGTATTTTGATGAGTGGGATTATAAATGTTCAAAATGGTATAAAGTGAAACATGAGAAGCATAAAACCATTGTATTTTTATAAAATTATTTCAATAACATTTCAATTATTTTTCTTCCTGGGGTGAACACTTCTGTCAATACATCTTCCTGGTTTCCTACCTCTGCCTTCCCTACGAGGAAACACTTGGTTCATTTTAAATGTCAATGGTAATGGGAGGTATTTTTGCAAAATGACACAAATATAATTTTCTTCTTTTCAGTTACTGTTTGAAACACTGAGTTTAAAAAATATTAAATTTTCCTCCTGCATTTGTAGCACTGTGATAGAACAACAAAGCTGAGTCCCTCAGTCCATAAAACATTCAAATAAAGCAGCACACAAAATGATGATTAATCTTCGACAGTAAATATTACATTAAAATCTCTGCAAGTCATATATTCTCTTTATGACTATTCTTACAAATTCCATCTATAGAAGCATTCATCTTTGATGGTAATTGGTTCATCAGAATTTTATTAAATGCCATTATTGCAAGAAGTACTGTCTGTAGACTTGCCAGAACTGCTGAGCCAAGCTATGAAATTATCATCTAAGTGATGGAGACCACTATATATTGATATAATTTAATATTTAACAGCATTTGGTATCTATTAAATCGGATCAAATTATGGGCATACCCAAAAAAATTTAACAGGTAAAGAACATTAAATACTTCTGTTAAAACTCCTGTTATTGGTTTACAGTAGAGAGTTCACCCAGCTTTAATTAACTGTTACGATTCCACCACTAAGCATCAGTGCATTTACAGTGCTGCAGGTTTGTCAGGGATGATCACAATGTCACTGCCTATGAACTTCTCTTCCATTGCAAGAATGCTAAAAAGGAAAAAGCTTGTCAAATGTAAATCCCCAGGAATGCTTTTGGCCAATGAGTCTATTAAAGAACAAGCATCCCTAGGTGTATCCTTATCCTGAAAACACCTGGTGGGAATTCAAGGAATAACTGTCTGGATGCTCACAGAGCTTCTGTATTCTTCGATGAGGGAGTGATGACGATTGTGATTGATTCTGGTGCACAGCCTGCAAAAGGGTAGAAATGCTGCTGGAGACTGGAGAAAAACTGTTTATTCCAATTCAAACAAAAAAGGAACTTGTTTCACCAAATGGTAACTGGTCCAAATGTTTAAAAAGTCCTTTAAAAAGTCCTAACAGCAAATAAGTAGTCCTGTAGGTAGGACTTGGATGACTTCGTCAGTAGCTCATTATATCATAATATATGTTCAATAATTCATTTCAAAAAATGGCATGAACTGTTGGTAGAGTGATGAAATAGTGTGGGTGCAAGCTTCAGTCACCTGAGAATATAGTTAATCCTTTCAGCCACACACCCTGAAATACAGTGGTGTCAAAACCATTACTAATTTCCTCCTACCCCTCCAACTACTGTGATGTTTTAGAGACACAAAGACTTCACACCTACAGTGTAAAGAGTACACCTACATTCAGAGAGAAGAGTGAGATATTCCCAAGAGGCTTAATTTAATTTGGCCTCTAATGATTCTATCAGAATGAAAGATGCAACACAAATAATCCTGATTGCAGATTTCCTAGTTATGTTTGCCCAGTCTGTTCTGCTCAGCGCCTCTCAACATCACACTCACAATTTCTCTCTCATTCCACCTCCTCAAAAGGTGTTCAGGAAAACTAACTCACTTTCTCATTTTCTCTCCATATCACAATACCTCCCTTTAGAGGTGTCTCCAGAGCAGTTTCTGTTGTGGCACCAGGGCTCCAAGGAAGCCACAAGACCAAGAAGGGCTGGGGAGCTCAAGGGTTTTGGGCTAAGCAGCCTCTGTGTGTACAGAAGCTGAAACACACATGGTCCTCAGCCTGAGGGAAAACAAAGTAGTGTCCAGTGAGGGAAACTTCACTCAGAAACCATACTTTCCTCTGGACTTTCTGCTTTTTCTTTTCTGCTTTTTTTCCCCTCGTGCAATGGCAAAAAGAAAAACGTACAGATGTGGTAAAATACTCTGAGTAGTCTTTGACAGCTGGTCAGAGTGATTACACTGACTTATGAGAAGACTCCAAAGGTCCAATGCCACATGCTATGGAAAGCACCACATCACTGGGAGAAGGATATGGTACAGAATAACCAATATCTGGAACTCCAGCCTCAAAATGCACTTGGCTCAGAAACACTCCGTTGTTTTTCCCACAGCAGTTTTTCCTTCAGCTGCTGGTCTGGGAAAGATTGCTCGCTCGTCTGCTGGTGAGCTTTTTGAGGGACTGACCTTGCCCATCTGGCAGAAGCACACAAACTGTTTGGGGCACTTGTGTGTCTTGTGCAGAGCCCCAAACCATTGCAGAACCTTCTTTGGGAGATGAAGGCAGATGTGCACAAAAGGTGACCCAAAAGACAGCAATGACACTCCTGTAAAACTGGCCTCTTTTCTGATTTCAACAGACACCATTAATAATCTTAGATTATAGCAGATAATCACCACTAATCTTAATACAGTTACACTGTAACTGTAATTAAAGTGACAGGCTGGCCAATACTAAAATTCTTTCTTGACCCAAATGTTGGAATTTGTCGTACTTTCAGTGACAGTTATTTTTCTATCATTACTCTTCAGCAAATACAGCCCACAAAAGTCAAACTGTAATTTTAAAATGCATATAAACTTAACTCCCAGAAGTGCTGTTAATAGCCCTGAAGGAATCAGACTGCTTAGAGATGCATTTAAATTTATGAAAATTACTCTTTATTTTAAATAAAACAGGAAACAATATTTTCACTGAAAGATGCCATTCAGAGCACAAGTTTAATGCACTCTAAGTTATGTACACTGACTTCACCCTTTTAATGGATTGGCCTTTCTAGGAGTGTGGCTTCATGTTACACTTAATCTGTTATTGCAGGCTAAAAGCTGAGAGGGGAGGTTCTCTCATGCTCCTCTCTCCCCTTGCTCTAACATTGAGCAGCTGCACAGAATGAGTCAGATCAGCTTCCTAATCTGACCAAAAAATGAGTATTTTTGGTCAGTTAGCAATTCTGACTATTCAGTGAGCTGATCCAAAGGTTCCAAATCATTCTAAGACCACACAATTCTTCAGTCACGCAAAGGAGACACAAAGCTGGTGAGGACGGAGCAAGGTTAAAGCCTTTCCTTTCAGCCTATATCATCACAATTCTCACTGTACTGCTCCCACCTACATGTCCCACTGCTGTTGTGTATCAGACTCTTCTCTGAGACGACCCTATTCTCTGAGTTCATGGAAAATTAACCCATTTTAAAGAAGTAAAAAGTGTAAGTAAGAGGAATGTCTCCTCTTCCCCTTTTTTCCCCCCGTCCTAGTTCTCATTTGTTCACTTGGTAAAGCAGTGCAACCAGTTTACCCAGCAAAAAGCTGGGTTGGTTTGGGTTTTTGTAGGATTGATTTCCTGCTGTTTAGAGCAGAGCTAGCCACAGGCACCTGTTACCACAACCAAGAGAAAAACAAAAAAAGGCACAGCAAGAAGCTGTTCACTTAGTTCAAGGGTGTAACACTGAAACCACAGGCCATTGCCACTTCACCATGAAGCGTGGCAAATTAATTTGAGCCCACCTCCACGAGCAGCATGAGCCACAGAGATGATATTTACAGAGCACTGGCTCAGGAACACAGGGACGCTCCCTCCTCTCATAGGCAACTGCTCAGGTTAAGGCAATAAATTAATAAACTACAGAAAGTTCTCCTAGAACGTGAATCTCATTGCACTAAGAGCAAAATAGAGCTTCACATGCTTTCCTAACCTAGTCCAAATCTTAATTACATCTCATTATGAATTTAAAGGTGGAAAAACTAGAGAGTCATCTTTAGGGCTAATATATTTGAAAAGTCTTACCACTGAAACAGGCTCCATGGCTTCTTGCTTGATAGGGACTGGGTCAAACATTAGCATCTTTTTTATTCACCTGTTCTGATGCCTCTGAGGTTCTGTCCTGCTGGGGAAAGACAAGGTATTAGAAAGCCATGGGAAATACCCAAATCAACTTTCTGAATTGTAGAGAATTTACTAGTTTGTCAGATTAATGTGAATATTTATCCATCTCTAACAGAGATTTTTAAATCTTTGAATTTATTGCACGATTTTTCTTTCCAAATTACTATTGAAACAAAGGGACATCTGTTCACTTTAAATGAAAGGCAAATTGAATTTTGTTGTGCATGTCAGCACACCAAGACCACAGAATTTTCACTTTCATTAGCTGTCAAGTGTTTTAACACATCAGAGTTTAGACCACACATTTCTCATCAGCATTACAACCTCAGAATAATCTTGTTTATACAAGTGAACTGATTCTGGAAAGGATCTCTCTTTCCTAAGAGTCCTAACAGAAACACTCAATAGATCACATACAGTGACACTGATAACAATGCCAAAAAAAAGGATTAAAATTCAAGACTAACTTGGACTACATTCAACATGCTACAATGACTTAACAGAGAAAATGCACCAGTTACTAGATATTAGTTATTATCAAGATAATAAATCAGTTATTAGATATTAGTTTTTATTAAGATAATAGATTTAGTGACAATTCAACAACTCTGTGCTAACAGTGCAAAATAAAAGCACTTTAAAGTGCTTTTATGCAAGCACTGCTTGCATTCTGTGAAATTTCAGGGTTTTTTTCCTACAGTGTTCAACCTTACTTGGCCAATCCCTAAATGCCTGAAATAAAAGTATTTAGCATAAAGCATGTCATAGCTCTCATACTACACATTTGCCATGGTCATCTTGGAAAGATACTGGGAGGGAAAGGAGATACCCATTCTGGGTAAAGCCATAAGGGTACACAATGAAACTAAGGGGGAGCAAAGGGAATTTGCTCACAATGACATTGAGATGTTGCCAGGCTGTTTATAAATCACTTGAGTTATACATTATATGACTGGTGCCCTGCCTGGGGGCGGCACGACCTGGTTCAAGAGCGAGGACAGAAGCAAATGACACAAATTCAATGTGGCCGGTAGATGGCACTGGAAAGGAGCGAATACAGCCATACTCCAGCGCCGGCAATTCACCCCCTTCAGCAGGACAGGCTGAAGGCTCACCAACACATTCGTACCTGTGGCTGGGAAATTCTCCCAGAAATGTAAATGAACATTTAAAGATGTACCTGCTCAAATTAAAACAATTCTAACAGGCCTATGCTAATGAACAATTGTGCAGTTAGCATGTGTTTATAGATCAAAATTTGTTAAGAGAGACAGCATGAGTTGTTACAAGTCTACCATTAGTTATTCAGGTACATAAAGTTTAAAGACTTTTGGAAATACATTACAAGAGTGTGCGCTTTGAATAATGGAAACAAACAAGTCTCAGAGTAAATTATAGTATCTTCATAATTCACCTTATAAAAGATGAAGGCCTGACAAAAACGAATTGCAAAACTAAAGTGAAACAAATGATGCAGCTAAATGAAATTTCCAGTTCAGTATGTAGTTTTAGTTTTGGAGCAGTGGTGTAAGATAGCACTATGTGCTGAAAGTTGTGGTAATTCCGTAAATACCTTAAGAATGTTCGTGAGAAGGTTCTTAATTTACTATTTTCTTTGAATGGTTATCATTTAGATAACTGTTACCTAGTTATCTTTCTCAGGTTTCAACAAGTCACATAGCTAGAACTAATGTTTCAGAATACTGACTTCCCAGAAATATATCCACATATCTCTGCATCACCCATATTCTCACACATTCATCTGCACTGTGAAAACAGAGAAGTGCTTTTAGACATGAGAAAAGTTTACAGTAAAATGGAGTCACTCAGAGCTCCTATATAGGAATTTGGAACTAATTCCTTTCAGGTTTCCAGAAACTTTTGATTTTTAGCTTCTATGTGCATAGATAAAGTAACACACCAGTTTGTACTTTAGTGAAGGAAGAAAGGAAAGAAAGAAGAGAAATAGAGGGAGGGAGAGAGGGAGGGAGGGAGAGAGGGAGGGAGGGAGGGAGGGAGGGAAGGAAGGAAGGAAGGAAGGAAGGAAGGAAGGAAGGAAGGAAGGAAGGAAGGAAGGAAGGAAGGAAGGAAGGAAGGAAGGAAGGAAGGAAGGAAGGAAGGAAGGAAGGAAGGAAGGAAGGAAGGAAGGAAGGAAGGAAGGAAGGAAGGAAGGAAGGAAGGAAGGAAGGAAGGAAGGAAGGAAGGAAGGAAGGAAGGAAGGAAGGAAGGAAGGAAGGAAGGAAGGAAGGAAGGAAGTGTCGGAAGGAAGGAAGTGTCGGAAGGAAGGAAGTGTCGGAAGGAAGTGTCGGAAGGAAGTGTCGGAAGGAAGGAAGTGTCGGAAGGAAGGAAGGAAGGAAGTGTCGGAAGGAAGGAAGTGTCGGAAGGAAGTGTCGGAAGGAAGTGTCGGAAGGAAGTGTCGGAAGGAAGTGTCGGAAGGAAGTGTCGGAAGGAAGGAAGGAAGGAAGGAAGGAAGGAAGGAAGGAAGGAAGGAAGGAAGTGTCGGAAGGAAGTGTCGGAAGGAAGGAAGGAAGTGTCGGAAGGAAGTGTCGGAAGGAAGGAAGTGTCGGAAGGAAGGAAGTGTCGGAAGGAAGGAAGGAAGTGTCGGAAGGAAGTGTCGGAAGGAAGTGTCGGAAGGAAGTGTCGGAAGGAAGGAAGGAAGTGTCGGAAGGAAGGAAGTGTCGGAAGGAAGTGTCGGAAGGAAGTGTCGGAAGGAAGTGTCGGAAGGAAGGAAGGAAGGAAGGAAGGAAGGAAGGAAGGAAGGAAGGAAGGAAGGAAGTGTAGGAAGGAAGGAAGGAAGGAAGGAAGGAAGGAAGGAAGGAAGGAAGGAAGGAAGTGTCGGAAGGAAGTGTCGGAAGGAAGGAAGTGTCGGAAGGAAGGAAGTGTCGGAAGGAAGGAAGTGTCGGAAGGAAGTGTCGGAAGGAAGTGTCGGAAGGAAGTGTCGGAAGGAAGTGTCGGAAGGAAGGAAGGAAGGAAGGAAGGAAGGAAGGAAGGAAGGAAGGAAGGAAGTGTCGGAAGGAAGGAAGTGTCGGAAGGAAGTGTCGGAAGGAAGTGTCGGAAGGAAGTGTCGGAAGTGTCGGAAGTGTCGGAAGTGTCGGAAGGAAGGAAGGAAGGAAGGAAGGAAGGAAGGAAGGAAGGAAGGAAGGAAGGTTGGTTGTTCTAAGTGAATGCAATGATGCTCATCCTTTGTGTAATTTTTGTAACTCTAAAACTGTATTTTCTTCAGTTCAAGAATTACTCATTCTAACCTTTTGCTCCAAGAAAGTGTGTGAAAAGACACTTGATACACATTTCACGTGTCGTGCTACAGATTTCAGTGTTTCCTGTGATAGCTCTAAATCACTGTGCAGGAATTAAACTGACATAGACAACAGGAAGTGTACTACCCTGAACAAAAGTGAAAAGTAATTCTCAATCTTTCCCAAGTGCAGTCATCTAAGAACAGCAGAGGAAAACTTTACTTTTATGTAAATTTACTATGCTGCACCAGAGTACAGGAATCAAGCACTTCATCATGTTACTCTTAAGCAGGTTTCTTTTTCCCATTTTATAGTCACAATTTTCAAGAACAGAAAATTAATTAAGATGCAACACTTGGTCCTGTAGGATTGCTACAGTGTCAATACAAGTCAGCTTTGGATCTGACATTTAAAATTTAGCTCAAAATGATGTATTTCTAAGGCTATAAATAAACTCACTAAAGACTCCTCTTTGTATTTAAAAATAATGCTCAAATTGAAAGCTTGGACCACACTCGTGAGCAAATATGTGCATGTACACTCACACACAAATAAAGAATGGTACTACTAAGAAGCAGGTAGTTTTCCCCAGTATATTTGTAAAATCATGCCTATTAACTCAAAACTTCTCAGTCTTTCTCTCCTAAACATTTGAGAAGGGGGCAATAGGGAAGGTCAATAGTCTTATCTGTTTCTATTACAGAGGAATGAAAAAACAGTTGGGTTCTACTTTACAGAGTGATTTCAGAATCTACTTGTATGAAGGCCTGCAAACTGTTTAGTATATACAAATAATTTCTGGAAAATAAAAATACCATCCCTCATTCCTGAGTGCTCAGGAAAAACTGGTGAGGTGACAACAACATATTCATGCTAAATGTATTAAAAATAAGAACTTCTGTCTTTGACTTTATTAGGTAAACTATTTTGCATTAAAGGGTTTTCTCATGCGAGGTAAAAGAATTTAATATGAATGTAATCTGAAACTAAATAATTAACTGCAATCTGGTAAGCAAACATTCCACCCTCTTTTTTTTTTGCTCTCCCTCTTTTTTTCTGCTAACAAGCCACCCAGTTTTACTTTCCTGCCTCCTCCCATTCACTCCACCCAGTGGATATCTGCCAAGTCAGTCCAACTTGTCCAAACAGGACCTGGCTTTTGATAAGATTTTGCTCACACCCTGTACTTCAGAAAGACAAATGAAGCAACTGGGTTTTGTATGCAAATAGGGACAGGTGCAAGGTAAAGTCCAGGCAAAGTCCCTCAGTATTCCCCTATCTGAAGTCCAGTGAGGACAGCAAGCCAGAAACCACACAAATTCTGTCCTTAAGATCCAGTATACAGCAAGGCATCCATTCCAGGAGGGAAGTTAATTATCATTAGAGCTCATCACCTTGTCAGGATTGAACACTTGTCAATATTAACTTCCTGACAGGTGTACGGTTTATTGGTTCAGAGACATAATTAAGATTAAATGAAAGCTGAAAGGTACTTAAACGTGTATTCTGACAATATGGATTATTTACCCTGGATGAAATGTGCAAAGTGGTTAAAGAATGCACTCATACTTCACATCTGCACTGCAGAGCAGCTGCAAAAGGGCAACTGCCAGTGCAGCTACTCCCAGCAACCCTGCACATTTACCTTCAAGGTCCACCAACTCTGCAGACCTGTTATGAAAGGAAAGGGTGGGGTGGAGGACCAGTTTTGACTGTGCACGTCCAACAACAAAGGTTTGTTCTAATATAAAGCCTGTGCTCTCATGAAATACCTGGAAGAGCAGCCCATGACTGACTTTTGCTGCAGACAGGGGTGCAGACCATATACTCTGACCCTTTTCACTCTGCCTGAGAACATATACCAGGTTGTTTCCTCAATCTTTGTGCCCAGAGGGAACAAAGAAATGCTGCCCCATGTACAGCAAGTTTTTGTCTAGAAGCTTCAAGGTATGATTGTTATTGTCAGTATAATTACAGAAAAATGTAATGCTATCTGCTAAATTAGCACTGCATGAGTGCCCTCTGCAAGGAACTGCAGCTCCTGCAGCACTGCTTGAATCCAGCAGCAAACATTATCACATTGCAAAAGCTCTTCAGTCCAAGCACTCTGGGACTCAGACCTGTTGCTCTGAACCTATGATTTCTGTGAACCTCAAGTCAAACTTCCTCTGATACAAGGGAGAAACAACAGTATCAGAGGATTCTCCACTGATGAAATCCAAAAGGGAAGGGAGGTTTTCTCAACCCAGGTGAAAAGCTGTCTTCAGTGGAACCTCCAAAGAGTTTGACAGAGAGGAACCAGTTTCTGAGACAAACATTCCCTGGAGAAGGTAAAAAAGCTGATTTCCAGAGCTCATAAGGTATTTGCACTTTACTGTACCAGTTGCTCATCAAGACCTCAGTCAGCAAAAGTGTTTCTAATGTTCCATTAACTTTAATGGGAAGTAAGCAAGTGCTTAACTGCACTTGACCCCAAAATAGCAGCAGACAAAGAAGCTCTCCAGCTCAGCCCAGCAGTCAGACTCAGCCAAAGCACCAAAGGTCCAGATGTGGTGCTGTGGGAAGAGACCAGAGCAGCCAGACCATGAGGAACAGAGCAGAAGGAGAATCAGGAAGAACCAGCATGCCAAGAAAATGTTCTACTGATTAACAGCTTTCTGTGTTTATTTGCTGGATTTCCACTGGGTAACAATAATAATTGTTGAAAAAGTTAGAATATTTTGTAAAAGAAAATGGTACCTAGGCAAAAATTTTCTCCTTTAAGTTTTATTGATAGGCATTAAGAAAAAGAGCATTTCTACAGAATTCTGGTATTGAGTATTTCAAACTCCATTTGTTTCTTAGCAAAGACTTGAAAATCTTTCATCTTCCTCCTTTCAGGACTGCAAGCAGGCTGAAAAACTTGTGGTTTGTACAACTTGTGCATCAAAACTTTGTTGATGTCACCTTTTTTGACCTGGAACTGCTTTGACATGTAGCTGACCAATTAGTATTTCCATTAAATTTCTGCTAATACTGTTGCAGGCTTTTTTAAGCCATGTGTCTGGAAATGGCATTCTTGTATGTAAAAATCTCGGGAAAAAATGTTTTTGAAGTGCTTGTTAAGGAAATACCTTCTTTACCAAGGAAAAATTGAGCCCATGTAAACTCGGTTCAATCTTCAGTTGTATACTCAGGGAATCTAAGAGGAGAACCTCTTGAGGCACCTCCATTAGACAATATTCTCCCTTATCAGGGCAGACTGCTGTCTGGTTTCCTGTCTCAAGCTACTTCTTAGAAGGAGAAACAGTCTAGTAAGGATAAAAGATCAGACTTTTGAAAACAAATGAAGTATGTGGAATGGTATGATAATCTTTCCCTTCCAAACTGAGCTTCGCTTTTCTTGTTGTGCTTTTCTTAAGAGGTTAATTTTTAAGATAATTTGAAAAGAGAAATATTAAACCATTTAATTGTGAGGGGAAAATGACAGAAAATACTGTTCTCTTATGAGAAGGGTTCTGCTATTTCAGGAAACGTGAAAAAGAGATTCAACATTTTTATAGCATGGCAAAGAAAAGAAAATCTAATCCTAGAAAAAGGAAGTATACATTTAAGAATAACAGCCTAAATGATAGATTTGAACAAGAATCCAAATACAGGGCAAATGGTGATGAACTTCCATGAACCTATGGAAATAAAAAAAAAAACCCGAAACAACCAGGAAAAAGAGCTGGACAGTGTAGTGAGTACAAATGTGACAGTGATCAAAGTAACTTAGACTCTTAAAAGAAAAAGTGGAAACTCTGTCATGTCTTCATGGATCAAGCTGGTTGGTTGGTAACACACATGGACTGCATGACAGACAGACCATGCATTTGGTGGGAGGGTTTTTCCCTTCTGAGTTAGTTTACTATTTAAAACCTGTTGGAGCTTTGTCTTTCCATTTGGCTGATCTACACTTACACTTTCTTCCCCTGGGAGATATCACCTACAGCTACAAAACCCTCTAAGGAAGCTTTGGCATCAAGTGACTGCTTCACAGGGAAGAGTTAAAGCTCTCCTAAAACCAGCTCTGCCAAACTTCATATTCTGGATTGGAAGCAACTAGCCTCGGAATGAAAACACAAAGATTGAACGCTGACAGCATAAAAGAACTCTAAAAGACCTCCTGTTAGCGGTGTTAATTAATATTTAAAAGTTGGTTTACAAAAATTATTATAATTTTAACCTCAGTCCCCTATTTTACAGAACTTCTGGCTACAAAAAGGTGTGAACCACAAAATTTACTGCATTTATTATACAGCAGTTTCCAATATTAAACACAGTTAAATGCAACTCTTTTTCTCTGTCATTGGGAAAAAAAGATTAACTGTTTGAAATCTTGGGCAAATTAACAGTACAAGAATTAAAATATATAATTGTGTGCTAATGGATAAACTCCTCCATGGTGTTCTAAAACAAACAGAAATAACAACAAAATAAAAACAGCTGAGAGCAACACATTAAAATAATCAATAAACAACTTACCAAAACGGTGCAGCCAAATACTTCTTTTTATCTGGATTTCTGAACAGACAAAAAACAGTTTGCTGTTAATTATGTGCACGCAGTCCAATAAATTTTTTTTCACATACAATTAAGCTCTGAAAGAAGTTTAAAGTGTGTACTTAGATACTTCCTAAAGATACCTTCAGTGATCTCAAACAGCTAACTTGTAGCATCCAGAAGAGCAAGAGCAGGAACTAAAAGACTACTTTAAAAATGACTGGAGGGGGAAAAAAAAAGGAAAATGAAAGGGTGGAAGTAATTCTGTGTGTACAGTAACCATGCATATTCCAGGCCATAAGAAACACAGAAGAATAAATATCTTGCATTTTCATCCAGGGCACACTGAAGTTAATGCAAGTTTTTCTCTCTATTTCAATGAGCTCTGGCCCATTTGCTCTTCTGTCAAAGTAACAGAAAGATTTATGTTTTTCTCAATTTCCTCTCAATTTCTCACTATGTCTGCTGCAACAGGGTGAGGGGGAAAGATAAATATAAAAACAGGAGTAAAACAATTACTTTTATGCCTTCAAAAATGTAAAATGTGGGACAGCAGTACTTATTAATGTCAAAGAAAAGTTAGACAGCAGTGCCTCATTTTCTGTATTACATCTGGAAGACAATGAACCTTCTAGCCTGCATAAGGGGAAAATACTAACTTCTTTTGAGATTTTGAAATACAAAGTGCTCATAGTGAGCCATTCAGGTTGAGCAAGGGCTGAAGTCAAAACCTTCTCATAACTACAAGCCTACAGAAGTGGTCTTTCTTCTCACATACACTCTTTATACATCAGTGCTACTCTGTGACTTTAATGGAGCTATTCCAGATCAGCTGATGAGCAAGTGAGAGCAGAAAACTGGCTCACAACTTTCTGGAGACCTGAGTTCAAGTCTTCAGCGAACAGAGCTCAGAACTCCAGTTCACCCCCAGAAGCGCATTGGAGTGGAAGGGGCGTGTTAAAGGTTAACTTGGAACCCTCGTTATGACATAACACAGGCATCTTAAGCAATCCCGAGTGTGTAGAGACATGATAACTCATCGGGTGGGGATTGGGAGTTGAGGGGCAGTGACAAGGGGCCTGGGCAGGCTACCGAACTGCCAGAAAACAGCCTGAAACAGGAAAGAGCACCACATATGCCACTTGGAATGTGTGACGCAAACCCCAGCCTTGAAACAAAGAACAGGAAACAGCTCTGCTGGCTGCGCTGGGGAGAAAGCACAGAGAAACATTTAGGCGGCCCTCCCTGACCCTATATTCATGAGCAGCTGGAGTCTTTTAAAACAACAGTGGGTGGAGGTGTTTGTTCATTGGGTGTGAATAAAAACACTGTCCTGATGCAGGGGACCTGCCCTATTTACAAAGAGGCTCTCTTAACATGAGGGAGCAGGAGATTTTAAGACACCACAGGTCAGGAGGATTTGCTGAAACCTTCCCTTAGACCAGGTGGTTTATTACTGTATTTATGCCAGTAGCTAAACAGAGCTCTAGCCTCAGGACATCAGAGGCAGCACCCAGCCTGGCAGAAGCACCTTCTTCCCTGAGAGAGCTGGGGGATGAGAATTGCAGGAAGGATTTCTAAAGCTTGGGGCTGCTTCTGGACAGTGGCTCACTCACGCTCAATACTGCTCCATAGCTGGGCACCAATGTCACTCACAGCACCCAAGAATATTTTTCTAAGCCTAACACATCCCTGTTTTCATATGCACTCAGACTTCACTTCAGAATCTGATTTCCCACAAATTTACTACTTTTATTTTTGAAGCACCACATAAAAAGCTGAATAAGTGAAGCTGAAGCAGAGGAATAGCACAACTTGTCTAGATTTCATGCAGTAGAATAACTTCAACACTTGTTATCCTTCAAAGCTGTGGGTTCAAATACTCTTTCTTCTCTTAGATACCTTGCATCAGTTATTTATACACCATGGGTGGGACATCTAATATTATCCAATGTGAGAATGTTACAGCAAAATAGGTGGATGAGTACCACAGCAACACCAATGAATGCTGTGGGGTTCCAAGGCTGGAGTTTAATAATGAACACGGGGTAAAAACTGGCTAGTACACCACCTACACAGCAAGGTGTGAGTTTTATGCCGATATTATCAGTTCCTTACTTCTTCATACTGAATAAGTGCAAATACAGGTAATTTGGTGATTGTATAACATCTTTATTATCACTGAGTCTTCAACTCATCTCACTCACACATCTTTATTTATATGAAGGCTTCTCTTTTGGCTAAACAGATGGTGACTGGGTCAAATGTTCACAGTACTTAAGGGCTCCCTCGCAGCTCGGCAACTTGGAGGAAGTTTTGCTTGGATTCTTAGTACAGGGAAAGACCATTTAGCATTCTTGCCTGCCTCCACCCCCTCACCCTTACCCCCAGTGTCTCTTGTGATCCGTACCACAGCTATAACAGCAAGTGCAGGGAAAAAAAAAAAACAACCCAGAAACATTTGCCTGCTTGTAAAAAAAAGGCCACTCAAGTCAGCTTTGGGTTTTTTATATTTCAATACTAGGTAGTAACAATAAATTCCTAAAAATACAAGGTGAAAGCTGTGAAAAAAGCTAATTTGAAATAAGTGTCTTCTGGGTCAAGTGAGATTATCAAATCCAGATATAAGTCATCTCCCACAAGCACCAGCTACTCATGTGATTATCACACCGGTATCTTAAAAGTATTTGATGGAAAGTCACTAGTCAGAAGACATGCAAGTCTTTCTTTTCAATACAGGTAATGTATATTTATGAATATTAGTTTAAATGAAGTCAAGTCTTCAGAGCTCTCCTATCAGCTACTCAAATTCAGCTTTTCCCAACAATTAAACCTTCAGAGTTCAGTTCCACAAACAGTGACACTTCCTGAATTCTCAAAGGCGAGGAAGTGAATAAAACTGGACCACGCATGTACAGTACCTGAAGCAAAAGGGAAGTGCACAGAACATCTTTAAGGCATTTTTTAATGTAACTCCTGAATGACCACTTAAGCTATTCTGCACTAGGTCTTTCTCCCGAGCTCCAGAGAGGTGCTGTGCTCTCCCAGCGCAGGCTCGCCTTGCTAAGCCTTCCTTTGCCAGGGCTCCCCTCGCTGTGCCAGGCACTCACCTGACAGCCGTCCGAGGCAAGTAACTCCTACTCCCATTTCGGTTAAAAAAATAAATAAAAAAAAAATTAAAAACCAACCAAACAAAAACCCTAAAAAAAAAAAAAAAAAAAAAAAAAGAACACCAACAAAAGACATCTAGCAAAGGAAAGGTTATTTTTAACTCCACACTTCGCTGCCGTGCTGTCCCACGTTTTACCTTCGCCTGCATGGCGGCCAAGCGGTGCTAAGGTGACGTGACAATGCGAGGGGCAGGCTTCAGGAGCCGATTTAATCCTAGACTTCACCAGGAGTTAAACAGGGGCCGTGGCGCTTGCCGATCCGCTCCGGGAGGAGCACGGCCCAGCCGCCAGCTCCTGCCCTGCCAACTACCGAGCGAGCCCGCTATACTTGCCACCTCGGCTTGGTCGGGCACTGTATCCCGCCGGGATCCGATGGCACTTCAGTCTCTGCCCGAAGTCGCGCCCGTCCCGCCCCGGCGAGAGGCCAGGGGCCGCGGCCGCGCAGGGCGGGAGAGCGGCCCCGAGGGGCGGGCGGCCCACGGGCCCTCCCGCCGGGGACAGGGCCGGGGACGGCGCCCGCCGAGCGGCCCCGCCGGCCACACAGGTGCGCTGCCCGCCGGGCGGACAGCGGCGGCCCTCGGCCTCCGGCTCCCGCCGGCCGCACAGCGAGAGTCCCGGGGTACCCCCGCGGCGAGCTCTGCTCCCCATTCCCCGCAACCGCGGCCTCACGGAGACCCAGTTCCCGCCACCCCCGGCGTGGCTGCGGCTCCCGCGGCATCACCTTGCCGCCTGGGGCTCCGCGCTGCTCGCAGCGCCGGGAAAACTTTCCTCCTCCGGCACCTCCATCCCGCAGTCAGCAGCACAGCCCGGCCCCCGCATTACCCCCGCCCTCACACTTACGCTCGGCAGGCGGTGCGGAGCGCGCCGCGATTTTCCGTCGGCTCCCGCAGCGCCGGGGGTCGCGATGGGCAGCGGGGGCGCTCCGGTGGGACCGAGGCGCGAGGCCGGCGTGTCCCGCGTCCCCGCGGCTAAGGAGCCTCGGTGGTGTCTCCGGGTCTGTGTGCGAGGAGGAGCTGCCCGCTCCCGCCCTCCGCCCGCTCGCCTTCCCCCCGGGCTCCTGGCACCGGGCCGCGCTGTCACATGACGCCGGCGCCGCTCGCCCTGCCAGGCTCCCCGGGCCGGCGGGGTGAGTGGCGGTGGGAGGGTCACGGCAGGGAGCGCGGCCGGGCGGGTCCCCGCCCGCGGGGTGGAGGCTCCGCTGAGGGGCCGGGGCGAGTCACCGCTCACAAACAGCCGGGCACGCACTGACTGCGTGCCCGCCCTGCCTCTCGGGGGCAGACAGCCTCGCACAGACACTAATTATCCCCAGCAGCCCGGGGAGGAGAGGGGAGGGGAGCGGGGCCGCCCCACCGACAAACCTGCCGGTCCAGCTCCTCCTCCCCGCCCGTGTGTCAGGCAGAGGCGTGCACCTGGCAGCGGCCCTGCGGCAGGGCGCACCCCTCCCTGCTCCCCTCCCTCCGCGTCCACCCCGGCCGACCTGCGGCGGCAGCAAAACAACAGCAACACCCAGCGCCCGGGGGGAAGGAAGGGAGGTGCTCACGCTGGGCCGCTGCCGCCGAGCTGGCTTCGCCGGCGGGGGCTGGGAAAGGGCGCGGGGCGGCGCGGAGCCGGGCGGCGGCTCCCGGCCCTGCCGCCGCGGGCTGCCCGCGCCGCGCCCCGGCGCGCCGGGGGAGGTGGCGGGGCCGGGCGGGGCGAGGGCTGGAGCGCGGCGGGCGTGGGGCAGAGGTGTCGGCCCGGCTCCGCCCCGGCTTGGCGGCCGGCCCGCCGGCACCGCCGGCTGCTGAGGCCCGTGCCGGGGTGGATTTTATGGCTGCGCTCAGCCCGTCGTACCTCGGGTGCGCTCCCGCCGGAGCAAAAAGGGGCCGGCGGGGAGAGGCGCTGCCAGCTTGCCTCGACACGACCCCCGTCGCCAGAGGTGGCGATCCCCTCCCTCCCCCACCCGTGCCGCCCCTGCCTGCCCAGCCTTGCGTCTGGCACCGGCCCGGGGCAGGTGTGTGTTCGTGACCCGGCCCGCCCCTGCTCCGGGCTCCGCTCGCCGCGGGAGGGACCGCGCTGCCCCGGGGGCCGCTCCCGGCGCGGGGATGCGGGGTGCGGGATGCGGGGTACGGCGGGGCGCCGGTTCTGCCCCGGGACTGCGCTTGCTGCTAGAGACAGCTTGCAGCGGAGCGCACTGCACGCACCCTCTGTAAAATGCGAGGCACTCACAGCCACAGAAGAAGACCGAGGGACTTCACTGGCAGCAGTACTTTTTAAAAAATGTATCTTGGCTGACTGTATCGTTTCTACTGGTTAAGGAAAACTGCTTCCACTTATTTACTGAAATATAGTGCACTTACAACGATTGTAGTGTGCCGTATGAAATCATGTTCTCTCCTTACTGATGTACCTAACCATGAGACCAAGGAAGAGGCAAATGCTGTATTTGGCAAGGCCCTGTCCAGTGCTAATGGCATGGACAGATGAAAAGCCAGTTATACATCCTGTGGATAGACAGGTTACCCGGCAAGTCTTCATTTATGCTTTGTTTTGTGGGTAAATTCAGTGGAAGGGGCCGAGTATTTCTGGCTCTGCAGAACCAGTCTATGTATATAACTGTCTTAATAGGACCCTAGTGTAACACACCTGTTTGTATGTTTGGGTTGAAATTTCTGTTCGTTTTGAGTCTAATTGACCCAGTCGATAATGCTGTAAAAACAAAGCAAAGAAGGAAGGGGAAAGAATGGGGAAAGTATTTTCAAACACAGGGCTGTGCATGCATGTCTTTATTCCTAGGATGTTTTAATAAATCCCTTTACTTAGCTTGCTTGTCTGTATGGCTTTTAAAAAGCAAATTAAGACACCAATCTGAAGCCCTGAAGGGTATGACTCAGTGACATAACAATAAATTGTAGTATCTCCTGCTAAGTAATTACACCATATCATGTCAAAACAAGGTATTGTTGAAATACTATCATGTAGCTCATAAAGTGTCGTTTTTTTATTATAAGCCTATAAAATAAACAGAATGCTGTGTTACACACATGGGTGCAAAATATTCCATTAGGGCTGTGAAAAGGTGCTGGTGTAGTTTTCTTGCAGGAATATGCTCAAGATAAAGTAGGTATGTCCCAGTTTGCATTCTTTTATTCTGGGAACTAGCAGAGGTTAAACAGCAACTGAAACCCTTAGGTCAGAGGCAGAGCTGTTCTGATGTCAAATTGTGAGAAAGGCCAAAATATTTAGTAGTAGCCAGCATGCTGCTCCTGGTGAAGTCACTGGCTTTTCTTGCTATCATCTAGCTCTGGCCTCAGATGAACCTGTTTAATCTGCTGTAATTTTACTGTCTTCTTGTGAAGTGGCAGAGGAGAGGGAGGATTGAGAATGATGCTTTTGCACTGTCAAGACTGTATACCTTTCACCATTTTGTTGCCTTCCTGTGTTTGTTTTTGGTAAGTCCAAGTTCTGAAGGTAGCAGAATCTTACTGATTTTAGTGGGAATTGAAAATCCAGAAGGGAGAAGCTGGGAGCAGAGAGTCCTTGCCATCTGGTTAGCATACCCAGCAGTTTTAACCATGCCTGGAAGTGTTTCTCGATCAAAGGATGGGTTGATGGCAGCCCTTAACATCTTCCAGCACAACACCTCTTCCATCTCTGCTCTACCCATCATCCCCACAGAATGACTTCTGTCTCAAAACAGAAGGAAGAGAAGTGCTGTGCAAGTCCTTGGTATTGAAAAAGAGAAAGAATGCTGCTTGGATGTCCTTTGGTTTGTAGCACCTGCCATGAGCCCTTGCAACAAGATGGAGCATCTAACATGATGGGGCCTTGAGGATCCATAATCCCAAGCACTAGGAAGAGTGTTGGCAACATGTTACAAGTTTCTGATGTAAGCAGACAGGAGGTGTTACCTAGAGCGTGTTGAGGGGAAGGTATGGAAACCTGGTGTGAACAAATCAGTATTAAAATGTTAAATGAATGGCTATAATATGTTCAGATGTCTGTTGAAAGACCATATCCAGCCATTTGTTGAAATGAACCCTTGCTACATTCAGCCAAATTGACATTGTGATAAATGTGACTGTTCTGTCATATTTATGACAAATTCTACTTCCCAAAATCAGTTAAAAAATAAAGGAAATACTTAAGAGTTCTGTGTACTTTTTCAGTCCTTAATTCAACTTCAGGTTATGAGGTGAATTGGAAGTAATTTGCTGGATCCAAGCAGTACAATTGTTAAGCTGGCATTTCTTCCAAGTTGTTCTGTGTTACAAAATGTGCTCTATATACAGTCAGTGAGTGATACTTATGCAGGGAAAATGTCCACTGCAATCAGTGGGTTTTTTTCCTTAGTCTACACATACATGTTTGAGGGATTTGGATATCTGTGTATAAACTTACTGTGTTCTGCAGAGTTTCAGGTCAGATAGTCACATCTCACTGAACAGCTGCTGGAAGGAATGAGGGAGAGATCATCACCTAGCCAGCAATACTCATTACTTTTGTTAAACACATTTCACATTTTTGAAGAACCATAAATTTTACACTTAAAATGCTATTAATTTATTGCACCCCAAATGTTTAATCTCCACAGTATAGTGATGATACATGCTATAAGTCCAAGTTGTTAAAAATATAGTAGTTGAGGCAGTAAGAATTTGAATTGAAGCTTACATTACTTAAAAGCTTAGGTATGTTTATGCTGCAGTGATGTACATACCTGAGCTGGTTTAAAGTCAGCTGGGGAACTGGTAGCAATCTGGCTGTGGCAGTGTGGACCCTGTAGCTATCTGGAAAACATGCCCAAAAAGCTGGGTAAATACTTGAGTGGTTAGGCTGGCCCGAACTCAATGGCCAGACTACTACCAGTGCCCTAGACAAGTAATTTAAAGCTTGCCTGGCAGTGTGTCCACAGCATTGCAGTCACATCACTTGTGGCTGTAGCACAGACATACCCTTCTGTGAATTCTGTGACTCAGCCTTGTCTTCTGGCAATGATTCCCTCTTCTGGGAAGCTCTTCTGGGAGTTCTGTGGCCAGTATCAATTCTGTGGTCCATGGGAAAGGCCTTTGCAGGAATTAAAAAGCTCACAACACAGCCCAAGATGCACCTTTACAGCATTGAAAGGTCCTGTGTTGTAACGGTGGGTTCTTGTGGCCACATGGCAGCTCTGAGTCAGTCTGTGTGTTTGCATAATTGGGTCCTTCTTGTTTGCTTGGAGGAAGGGCAAGGTGAGGTGAGTAGCCAGGCTTCCTGCCTCTGTCATACAGGTGTGGACAAGAGGAAACCACTGGAGGAGCTTGGGCAGAGCTGCTGTTGAGGTGCACGGGGCCTAGGGCAGAGGCTGCTGTGTGCACCCCTCCCTGCCTCTCTCCTGCCCACACAGGGATGATGAGTCTTGCTGCCTGAGACCTGACCCGGGTTCTTCCTCCTGCCTGTCCCTTCCTGTGGCCCATGGACCAGCACAACTACTGTAGTTCACCCCTGAAATGAATTTACTTTTTGTGCAGAAACAAATTTCAAACACCACAACACAAGGTTCTTCTGTTCACTGCCTCACACAAGGAAAGGATGGATGGCTGCTCTTTCTAGTTAAAAGCAACAAGTCGCACATTACTGCTTTTAACAAAAATCAGCTCTCTGAGGGCCAGCCCTCAAGCCCACTGCAGCAATCAGAATTACAGAGTCAACGTGTGGGGACTGGGGGGGGTGTGTGTGTTGAATTTCTTGTCATATGTTGATGTTTTTAAGAACAGGCAGGATTTTTTTTTT
This sequence comes from Ammospiza caudacuta, assembly GCF_027887145.1. Taxonomy (NCBI): domain Eukaryota; kingdom Metazoa; phylum Chordata; class Aves; order Passeriformes; family Passerellidae; genus Ammospiza; species Ammospiza caudacuta. Next base: position 55,500,055 of record NC_080596.1, read on the forward strand.
TTTTTTTTTGCAGGTGTAATGACTACTGAAGGCTGCTAAGCTTGAATTTCATTATTTGAATTGTAGAATGATGGTTGAATTTAGTAGTGATGCCCAAGATGTTGTCAAGGGACACTCGAAGTTTCCATAGTTGGAAGAATAACAACAATTTTGGAAGGAAGGGCAAATATGTATGTGTGAAGATTGATGGGTTTGAGACCAAATCTTCATCAAATATATGCTGATGTGAACTCAAGATGATGTGTGGATGATGTTATAATTGAGAATGACCTTGTATAGGTGCCTTGTCTCTTAATAGTGTTCTTGACCTTTATTTCTATAATTATGTTTTCTTCAGTACTGGGGCTGGAATTTCTCTCCAGAGTGTACAACAGAAAACAGAAAGATGACATGGTTCTGTCATGCAAAAATATATGCAGTCAGTGGTTTTGTTATAAAAGGTCTATTGCTTTCAGTCTATATTCACTGTTCCAACAGAAAACAGTGGAAAACACATGGATAAAAAGTGAGTTATTCTGTTGACTTTTACTGTATAAGGAAATACCACTGTATTTGTTCTGTGCTCTGAAAGTCTGGAAATGATGGTGTGTTGGGTTTGCATGGCCAGGTTTTAGTAGCAGGGGGTTAAAGCTGTGGCTTCTGTGAGAAGCTGCCAGAAGCTTCCCCTGTGTCAGGCAGAGCCAGTGCCAGATGGCTCCAGGACAGCCGTGCTGCCGGCCAAGCCTGGGCCAGTTAGAAATGGTGGCAGTGACTCTGTGATAACATATCTGAGGAGGAAGAAAGAAAGTTATCGTGCAGATGTAAGTGTGGCCAGAGAAGAGTGGAACAAGAATATGTGAAAGGAACAACTCTGTGAACACCCAGGTCAGTGGAGAAGGAGGGGTAGGAGGAGCTCCAGGCACTGGAGCTGAGATTCCCCTGCAGCTGTGAGGTGAGGCAGCTGTGCCCCTGGAGGACCACAAGAATGCTGAGATCCACCTGCAGCCTGTGGAAGAGTCCCACATTGGAGCAGGGGGATGCCTGAGATGAAGCTGTGATCCCATGGGAGACCTGTCATGGAGCAGGGTCCTGGCGGGGATCTGCAGACCCATGGAGAGAGGAGCCCAAGCCAGATCAGGTTTGCTGGTAGGGCTTGTGAGCCCTTGGGGAAAAACCTGTCCTTGAAGGACTGCACTCTGTGGAAGAGTGACCCATGTTGGAGCAGTTTGTGGAGAGCTGTTGCCTGTGGGATGGACTCTACACTGGAGAACTGTCTCCTGTGGGAGGGAGCAGGGGAAGGATCGCTCTCTCTGAGCAGTGGCGAAACAACATGAGATGAACTGACCCTAATCCCCCATTCCCTGTCCGTGCTACGGCAGGAGGAGGTAGAGATGGGAAGGAGGCAGGGGTGAGGGGATGTGTTTTTAAGGTCTTACTTTACTTCTCATTATCCTGCTCTGATTTTGTTAACAATAAATTCAGTTAGCATCTCTAATGCAAGCCTGTTTTGCCCATGACAGTATTTGGTGAGCAATCTCTCTGTCCTTAACTCATGAGCCCTTCATGGTATTTTCTCTCCCCTGTCCTGCTGTGGAGGGGAGTGATAGAAGAGCTTTGGTAGGTGCCTGGCATCCAGCCAGGGTCAACCTGCGGTAGGTGGGAAATCGAGAGAAGTAATTCTGCTCTTTGCTATGCTCAGAAAATCTTGTAGTGCACCAGTTAGATGAAAAGTGGAATTGTTAACAGATGGAAGTTGTCTTTGCTACGCAAAAAAAGTAATTTAGATGTGTCAGTTTATGTCTATTTAGGGTCCATATAATGTAAAAGTCATTTGACTTTGCTCAGTTAAGCAACTCAGTGGAGTAATGCCAGGTAACTCCTAGGGGAAAACCAGGTCTTGGATCTTCCAGCAGATAGTTAAGGCTATCTAACTATAGTAGCCTGTAGTTAAAGCTGCTAGACCTTCAGTTATTATTTACTTGCTTTACTGATGGGAAAATAGATAAATTTCAAGAATTTTGTTGAGTTTTTTGGGTTTTGGTTTCACTGGGTTGCTTTGTGGTTTTGTTTTTGTTTTTGTTTTTGTTTTTTTGTTTAATTTAAGAATTTATTTCCCCATTTTGATGTGTTTTATTATGTATGGCTTTATATAACTTGAGTAGGAGACAGATTGATCGTTGGAGGTTTCATATATCCAGAGATCACAGGTTTTTATGTGTCCTGCAAGAATGGAGGTTTTGGGTCTAATTTGGGTGATTGAGAGCTGTCTTAAAATATGGAGGATGTTAATATCCCTTTCACATTTGGGGACATTGTTTGCTTGTGTAGTTTAGGATGCACTGTCAGGAATTAAAGAGTCCAATTCAGGTCTGACGTAACTCCATTGACTTACTGGAATTTCCACAGTCACAAATGACTCATAATGCTCAATATTCAAAAACAAGCTCCAAAAGCATGCAATTTTGGGAAACAATGTTTGGTTTGGTTTGTTGTTTTGGGTTTTCTTCCCTTGCAAACTGGTATTGTATGAAAAAGATACAGAAGAAGAAACTGAAAAGTTAATATAGAACTAAAGAATGTTGTATCTCTTTAACGTTATTGCATACTTTCTGAAATGTTACCACATTTCTTTGCTGAATTGTGAGGCCCTGAAAAGACTTATCAGACTAAATATAGAATTTAATACATTTGACTGAAGAATGTACTGAAATTGGTAAGATAATGGTTCCTTCTCTTGCTGTTTGAAAAAGCTTTGCAGACTCTAACCAGTTTGAACTAGCTGCCATCTTTAGCTGATTTTCATAAATTAAAAATATCACTATATGAAAAAAGTATTTCAGTAAAGGCTGTGACAGCCTGGAGAAGAAATGGTGTCAGGAGATCTCAGAGCAGCCTCCTGAGCACTGGAAGTTACTGAGGAGGTGAAACTGAAGCTGAGGAGCACAGAGTGGAAATGGGATACAGTGGTTTCCTAATAATGAGGAAATGGGGGAGAGGAATTCTAGCCAAAACAAGAATAAACATTGTTTTGTTTTGAAGTTTTGGAACAAGTTGCCCAGAGAAGCTCTGAAATGTTTTCAAAAGGTTTTCAGGATCTGACTGGACAAAGTCTAGACAAATCCATTCTAAACTCAGAACCTGTTCTGAGCAGGAGTTTGACCTCCTGAGGTCCCTTCCTGACCAACCCTGTGATTTCTTTGCTTCTGCATTAAGTACCACTGTTGGGGAAGATAAAGATCATCATATACTTTAAAATCAGGCTGTTCATGGCAACTTCTCGCTGTAAAATGCTGTACTTGTTAAAAACAAAACCTGAATGAGAACAAATTGCAGGTTAAAATTATCATAATGCAGGCATTAAGAACAAAGTAAAGGAATAGCCAGTGGCTACCTATGTAGTACTATATGCTCAAACAAGAATGGCATCTGTTGGTTAAAAGCAGAGAACAAGTGCTGTTCCCTATTTTAACCAGCAATCATTTTTTAAAAATTTGCTGCATATTCTAAGTATTAAAAGCAAAAAAAAAAAAAAAAAAAAAAGAAATCTAGGAAAATACATAATTTGAAAACTTTTAAAACTTATATCACTATGTCTCTTTTTTAAAACATATTTGCTGTTTTCATGATACTTCCAAACTACTTTTGTAAAGCAATGATATTTAGAATTTTAGTGTATATAAAAAAAATATTAATGGGGCGATTTAGCTGTAGTGTGAAATATAGACCTCTTCTATGAAATTTAATTTCTTTGCCTTCTACACAGATATCTAATAATGTCATTATTGATCCACATATTTTAATGAAAAGTGACTTGACTGAAAATTTTAATTGCATGCTTAGCAATACAGTTCCTGCAGTAAGAAAATATATCTCTCTATCTGCAGAGCAATATTCTGTACTCATAAATTAATGGGAGAAAACGCCTGTTTGATGACTATTGCTTTCACCACTGTGCCTCACACGTCCAAGTGCAGCATGAAGGCTAGATGAAATTTCACTTATTCAGTATGGGCATATTCTTTGGGACAGTATAGCCAGCAGAAACTTGAGATGAGGATTATCTTGTAGGTCTGGTTTTTCGAACTAGCTAGGGTGTGTTACCTTAATAAGTAAGCCAAATAATTACTTATTTACAGAGTCAGCAAATAGTAAGGTCACACTGGCATTTCTGAGCAAAGAATGACACTGAACTGATCGGTTAAAGTGGCCTGAATTTATTTGAAATACTCCAGCAGTAGTTATAATTCAAGCAAAGCCCTATGGAATTGTAAAAGCAAAAGTACTGAGATAGAAGGGGATGTGGCGTTCAGAGCATCCATTCAGAACATGGGGGGTTACTACATGGCTATCCTGCTTACAGCTCAGTTTATGGTTCAGGATTTCACCCAGAAAGTGAGTGACATTAAAATGATGAGAAAGTAAAGAAACTATTTCACAATATGTGCAAGTCTTTCAGTTGTGCTCATAGCTTCTCCCATGCAATAGGAAAGCATTTGTACAGTATGTTTTGCCAAACAGCTTCAAAATTTTTCATGAATCAGATAGAGCCATCACCAGAAAAACATCCTCCAGTCTAAGCTTTGAGGGAAAACACACCATTTCTGTTCCTTAATCTACCTCACTTCATACCAGTAGTACATTTTCAAAAAATACCAGGTCCTTTTTAAGTCCTCAGGTTTTCAGAGTGCATCTTGAAACAGTTTTGAAGGAACCAGGTTGTTAAAAAGTGGGAGTCATGGTTTAACCCCAGCTGGTAACTAAGTATGACACAGCTGCTTGCTGCAATCTGTCCCCCAGAGTGATTGGAGAAGAACTGGGGGAAAAAGGGGGCTGAGATAAAATCTGTGGGCTGAGATAAGAACAGCTTAATCACAGAAATAAAATACATTAATAATACTATAATAATTTAAATGAAAAGGGATGCAACAAAAATAAGAGATAGCAAAATAAACCCCAAGAAACACAAGCGATGAACACTGTAATTGTTAGCCTGCTGACAAATGCCAGGCCTATCCCTGAGCAGTGACTGACCTCTCCCCCACCCAGTTTCTATACTGAGTGTGACACTAACTATCCTGGCCAGCTATCCTGGCCATGCTTCCTCCATGCTTCTTGTGGAACACCTTGCTGGCAGAGGATGAGCAGCTGAAAAGTCCTCGACTTGGAATATGCACTGCTCAGCAACAACTAAAATATCAGTGTGCTATCAACATTATTATCATTCTAAACCCAAACCCCTGCCCTGTACCAGCTACTAGGAAAAAAAATCAACTCTATCCCAGCCAAAACCTGGGCAGTAGGGAAGTACATAATAGAAATTGTTCTTTATTGGCATTTCTCAAGGCAAACTAGGCTTTTAAATTTTTTTTTGTTTGTTTTGTAGGTTTCTTTGTGAGGGGTTTAATTTAATTTAATTTAATTTAATTTAATTGTTAGTAACAAAAGGTGGAAATAGAATTGAAATATCGGTGTATGTATATATATTTATATTTAAATACATATCTATATATATCTATGCACTACAAGCACTGGAGTCAGTACCTCCTTGTTTGCCTTTTCAGTGCTGGACCCTTTTCTATCCCTCTTTGTGTTTACATAAACCCTGTTTTTCAAATGTACAGATGCAGTGGACCTGTGTCTGACCTGTTTTCCATGCTTTGGGAAAAATCTGCTAACTTAAGTGTGTACTTATTTCAAATGGTGTTGGAGACTTTCAAGTACAGCACTATACTCATAGCTTGTGAAGAGTATCTAAATGGCCTTTATTTAATTAAAAGCTACATATGGGTTAAAAGCTCTGGGATCAGTATAATTGGCAGTGAGATAGAGTTGTGAGATGTAAAAATGGGGTAGCAGGTATGTGCAGGAAAGGTGAAACAAGGCTTCTGTTCACAAAATCTGCTTGCCTATATTATTGCCATGTGATGTTGATTAATTCTTACTTCTGGTCCTAAATGGCTGTGCCTGATGTCTCTGTCTGGTTGAGCTCTCTCCTTGTTTCACTAAAGAAGCAGCAGCATCTTCACTGGTTGTGAAGGGAGCATTTGTAGCAAATGCCAAGAAAGGCAAGATTACAATGGACACTAATTTAAATAAAAAGCATTTGAGCATTTTATATGCCTGGGATGCAAGGAGTTTCTATTTCAGCTCTTCTTCAGTCCTTTTCTTTAGACTTTGATGACAAGCATCACCTACTTGCTGAGGGAATTTCTTTGCTGTAGCTCTGTGAAATAGGGAAGCATGATCCCCATTTTCAGGAAACTGGTAGTGTGAGCAGGGAAGTGTGAAAATTACAGTGTCTGATTTAGTAGAAATTCTGTTAAATGTTCAAATGTCTATCTCAGCTTAGAATTGTGGATTTAGGCTTCAATGTTTCAAGAGGTCAAGAGCTGAGCCTGGCTTTGTTGAAAACATTGGGAAAGGAGTGCACCAACCTTCCACTCTAACATGCAGGTGTCCACTTGGAGTTCAGTTGTATTTGGTGGAGCAATAGAGATTTTCTGGGCTTTGAGGATAGTAGACTTTTCCTAAGCAATTTCCTACATTATGAACAGGATGAAAAAGCCAAACTAATGTATAAGTTGGTTTAGAGACTTCTTTTCCCCTACCATATGACAAAGAATTATTAATGAGTAATAGAGAAAATGCCTGAGGCCATGAGCATACTACCATGGCAACATTGCTCAGTTTGCTTTCAGGAAACTGCTGATTTTTGAACTGTGTTTATCCAGCCATCACCACAGATCTTGGGCACAGAGACAACAGCGACACAACTGACCAGCTCTGCTTTTTGGGCAGTTAGCTGGTGTGCTTGGCCACTCTGACACTCTGGGCCTGGACTTGGCTTCTTCCTAGGTTGGTTTCTGTATACATCACTGTCCTGAATAGTCCAGACAGATGCAATGTACTTTCATTCCTGTTTCCAAGCTGTGGAGTGTCTACTGGAATGTGTTGCTGTCTCTCTTTGTCAGAACACTATCTGCTGTTACCCTTTCAATATTTTTTATTACTGTGCTGTGACTAGTTTCACCCAGTTGTTCCCAGATGCTTCAGCCATGTTCTGGCCCTTTTGGGCCTCAGGGCAGGCACACAGCCTCCCAGACCTGGAGAGAGGTGTGAAAGGTACCTTCCCCTCCCAGCACTTTTGTACCAAATGTTCTCAGTGTCAGATTTGTACAGGAGGGTGTTATGTCCCACCAGACACCCTTGCAGAGGCTGGTTATGTAACTTTGTAAGGCTAAGTTCCAGTATCTATAGTAACATTTAAACAGAATTAAAACAGTTCCCAAACCAGGAAAAAATTACTAAAAACTATCCAGAAATTATCCTGGGTCACATCAAAACATGGGTTGTTGGATCTATACAAACTGTAGATGAAAACCTTCTCCTTACTGTGTCCTTTGACCATATGCAAGAGAGATGGGAGAGGAAGAGGTCTTTAGAGAGGAGACAGTTGCCCTGGAACAGGCATAGCCAAATGGCACTTTCCAAAGCTCCAAAGATGCTTTCAGAATTTTGGTAAGAGGGTTTTAGTAGGGATGGATGTGGGAAGAGTCATGGGAATGTTAATAATGGCTGCCTTTTGAAGTGTGCTGGTGCTGGGGGAGCACTGATGCTCATGTGCATATTGAAGAGTTTGTCTGGGATGTCTGAATGACATGGGACTAAGATGAACAAGATTAGGAGAACATGAAGATGGCTTTTCAGTTTACTCTCCTCTGTCTACACTGAAGGCATGCTCTCCTCAGGCTTCTTCCCTTGTGAACAGCAAAGTTATTCTTGTAGTGAGGAATAACTCAGTTATTCCTGTAGTGAGTTCCTTTCTTCTCAAAGGAACTGCTTCCGCAAAACCTCACCAGCGAGGCATGGCAAAAGCACATTCACATCAGTGAAAAAATTCAGCCTTTGAACAGTCGAACAGTTACTTGGAAATACCATCATAAAAATCTGCTGTAGAAATCCTGAAGCTTATTTTTAAAAGTAAATAAAAGTTGTATTTACAAATAAAATACTTCATCAATAAATATGCTGTATTTATTTCTGCAGGCATCAAATCTGTTCTATCATCTCTTCAGGGCAAACAATGCCCAAGGTCTTCTTTCAGCCTCTTCCATTGTGCCATTTCTCTTCTTTATGAGAGAATTGCAGAATACATCTGGAGAGAGCAATATATTGTGCATACTTCTAATAAAAGGCCTGGAAAATCTGCTACAGGTATTCAATGAATAGCTGAAAACTTAGATTTTAGGGTTTGTGGAATCTCCAGTTTTGTACAGAATATATGTATTTTTCTTGGGTAATACTAATGGCTCTTCTAATGCAACTTTCAACTTTTTGGGTTTTTGTTCTTCTATGCTTGAATAGCATTATATTCTGGCACAAAGTTTCATCTCTTTTTGAAGTGTGCTTGTGCCAGGCAAGAACTATAAATTCATAATGCAGAAGTCTCAAATCAGAGCTTTACTTACTGGGTTCCAGAGAGGATCATAAAATGCGTCAGTTATTTAAGATGCAATGTGAAAATAGAAAAGGTATTTTAATTTAAGAATCAAGCTATCAAGCTTAAGGAAATACTATTTTAAAAAATAAGAGAGGTAAAATAACATTCATTTTCAAAAGCAGCTGAGTTTTATTACCTTAGGGAAATAATTATATAACTCAAAATACAAATTAACATCTCTCTCAAAAAGAAAAAAATGCTTTAAAATTTGCCATTAAGTCTGAAATGTTTAAACTCTCAAATCTTCCAAAGGAAATTGTTGCAAACACCAGTCCTTTGGAGGTAGAAGTTCTCAGAAATATGCACTTTAGAAAGTTAGAACCTCTTATATAGACACCATCAGCTTAGAGAAATCCTCAGTGACATGCTTTTTCCCCAGTACTCCAGCAACCAAGACCTACTCAGTTAATAAACTAGCTTTTAGTTACATGAATAATTAATAAAAACATCATCAATCCATCTTTTTAAAGCAGCTATGATCAGGGCTGGGGAAGAGCGTTAAAGGCAAATGGAAAAAGGATCAGTTGTGGAATACCTTGACCATAAAGGTTATAAATCTTTCTTCATGTGTACAAAAACACCAAACGTAACAATAGCAATCTTGGCAGGTAGTAATGAAGAATTGGGAGGATCAGAAATTCTAGAGTGGAAAATCAACATACACACCCACTGGACCAAATTCACCCATGTGCTAATAGCCAGCAACAGCCCAATTCATGCATAAATCCTATTTACATCCTTAAGCTGGAATAGAAGTTTAGGTGTGATTTCAAAGACACTTGAGGAGATAGAATTTCAGTTTTTGTGAAGTCAACATTCTCCAAAGGCTTGTAGAGTCTAACCTAATATACTGCATATATTTCTGGTCTAATAATTGATAATGTGTAAACTTAAAATGCTGGCTGTAAAGGTTAGGAAGAATTGGAACCTAAGCAAAGAAACGTAAGACATGAAGAATAAATCATAAAGCCTGTCTTTTAAGTATGTGTCAACAGTAATGGAGTAGTTAGTGTAGGCTCAAGGCTCTACATATCAAAACCATTGTATGAACAATGGCCTAGATTCTAAGTGCCAGTATGTCAATGGTTCCCAGGAAATGCAAGGGGCTACTTTGATAGGGTTTCTCTTCACTAAGCTTTATGTGTAAGAGATATACCTGTCTTAAATGTTATTACCTCCTATAGTTTACAGATGAAATAGCATAACGACCAGCAAAATATTCAGTTCTTAATTCTGAAATAATTAGACATAAATCTTGAAAAACAGTGATTCTGTGAATACAGTCACCTGAGCTGTGTTGCATCAAGAAGTTATTTGCCCCTGCATATTTAGCAGAAGACATCCTTGGGTGTGTATAGCGATAATTGCAATTGAGAGGGAGCAAAGCAATGCTGGTCCCTTTTTATGGCAGTGGCTTGCACACTGAGGAACCTTGAAAACTCTTGTTTCACACAGGCTATCTGTGGAATTCCTGCCATCTATGTGCAATGAATTCAGACTGAGATCTTAATACTGGCTTCTTTCAATCGAGTTTTGTTATGCACTTGGCATGCTTTCACACCCCAACCTCCCATCTGCAGCCTGCACCTGCATTGCTCAATATTTAACTCAAAGATCTCTGAACTTCCTGGACCATTAAGGTGTCTCTTGCTTTGTGGCTTGCTGGTGTGGCTGTTGCTTACCATGAGAAGGGAGTTTAAATGCAGAGAAACAGTGTTGTTTTCCTCAGTTTTGTTTGAAAAGAGCTCCTGTCTGGCATTCTGCAGCTTTTCCTCAGAATGAAGCATGGGCATGAAGAGCAGAGTGTAGCATTTACAACCTGAAATTAAAATGCTATTGCTTTGCATTCTTATATTTTCTCTTTCTATACAGTAGCAGAGTGAGTGCAGGGTGTAGTGCTGTCCTTATCACAAACAAACCTACTATTTTCTGCTCTCAGCTACTGAACTGTTTGAAAAAGAGCAATTCCTTTCTCTTATGACTCTTTCTGATAAGCTGGCAATAAAAATTCAGGACTCCATGTAGCCTCTGCTATGACACAGCTGAGCTTCTCCACAGCATGCACTCCCCATCCAGCAGCTCAATGGGTCAGAGATACAGTAGGTATTTGCCCAGAGATTTTACAACTACATTGCACCACAAATTATTCCCCCTGGCTTTATAGCCATACCTCTCCCTTCCTGATCTGGTCAGTCTTTTCAGAAGGCTAAGTCCAGCATGATAAAGTGAAAGATATCTCTTTGGAGTTCCCCTTCAGGTGCATACAAATTACTGGTGAGCTGTATACTTCATTAGTGAGAACAAGTATTTCAGAATCAAGAGTTACTCCCAAAAATGATAAAATTATGTGTGTGCTCATCCAAACACTTCTTGAGAGTGAGTATATTTGAGTGTGCCCACTTTAGAGTGGGCACACTCAAATATACATAAATGTGTATATTATTACAGATGCACACACAGTGGCTTGGATAACCTAAGAACTTGAAGGCTCATTGGCCCCACTTTTATGTATAGAAGGTGACATTGTACTTGTGAAGGCCTGAGGTCTTCTCTACTCTAGAAAATATGTTTGGAGGTAGCAAGCCTTCCACAGTTAAGGTCAGAGGAAAAATTACATTTGATCATATCCCTTCTTTCCTGGGGAAAAAAAAACAGAAATCAACCAACATTTTTCTGGTACAACTGTGTCTCCACTGGAATTTTACTGAATCTGAAGCAGTCAAGTATCACTTAGAATGGCTCTGGATGTGGGACCTGACTGCTCTCTTCAAGCTGGCTTGAAGGGGTTAAGGGGCATGGACTGGCCAGCCAGTTACAGAAAATCCTTTCGGTGTGACCACTCTATTCTAGGCAAGGCACCACAAGCAATTAATAACCCATGTAAAACTCCTGTTGATGTTTGCAGGCAACAAGTAGAAAGGTGTTTGTTGAAAGAGGCATGGTTTAATGGTCTTAGCACCGGATCGTGATTGAGGATCTCCTGTCTTCTTCTTGTGACTTTGACAGTAATTGCCAGTCTGTCTTTTGACAGGTCAGATGTTCTTTATGTGCTTCTATTTACCTTCTTTGAAATGGGCTACAAAGTTTTGCTTAGCTTTTAAGAGCCAAAAATAATTAGTTTCTGTTACAAAATACTGTCAAGACATAAACCATAAATCATCAGACTTATCTACCTTTTGTTTCTGAGTGTTAGGTGTCCTAGACGTGTATCTAATGGAGAGAGACCTTTCCAAAGTGTAAGACCTCCCCATGTGTCAGTGTAGGAGACATTTTCCTTCTAAAAGAAATTTCTCCTTTCCAACCATTATAGAGATAATCTAAATTATTGACTTAGGCTGACTTTTCAATGGCTAAGGTGAAGTGAAATGGACTCCATCCTAGAAGTTAATATTGTTTATAAACTGTAAAGAAGGCAGAGTTTGTGCTTCACATCTCTGGCCTCTGAAATCGAAAGACCTGCATGAGTGAGAGCGATGAGTGTTTCACAAGGGAAACGGAAAAGGATCATTCTAGCTCAAATTTGAAACAATTTAAGTAAAATCTTCCAGCAAAGCTAAGTTGTTTCCATGAATTAGGGAGAATGGTCTGCAGGGCTGCTTGGGGCTTTTGAGTAGAATGGGAACACAGGATCATGAAGTATTTCAACAACTCTGGTGGCTGTCTAGGGAACATACAAGGCAAGAAAAATAGCAGTTATAGATGTTATCACTGCTAGAGAGCAAGGCCAGTGCAATAGTCAATTGCAAGCCTGCTACAACATTGGGAAGCTGAACAGAGGGAGAGAGTTTTAGGCCATCCATCCAAGTGGACCAGTAGAGACTCAGAAGTGCTCAGCAGTGACCTCAGCTGCAGCAGGCAGAATGCCAGCCACATTACTAACACAGACTCCTTCGCCAGCTGAGCTTTTTGGCAGTGCTGGTGTCAGCAAAGCAAAACAGCTTAATGAGATTGCAGGAGGAATGGCAGGCGATGGCTGTAGGTGGGCAAAACTTCTTTTCAGTTAAACAATAGCTGCAGTTTCACCTTGTGGTGACAAGGTTGCAAATACACCAGAAAGTGACCCCTGGGTGGGACCGCCCCATTCAATAGAAGAATGATCTTTGATAAAAACAGGCTGAAGTCAAAAAGCCAGGCTTGGAATGCTCCAGGATCCACAGTTCATGTTAACAAACTGTCCTCTTCCTGAAAGCTAAAATTTCCTAATGCTGGCTGCTTCAACACTGCTAGTCCCTCCCACAGTCCTCTAGGTTTGCTGTGTGCTCCATGCAGGGTTTCCAGCTCCCTGAATGCCTGTGCTCAGTGCAAGGCAGTTTGCAGCAGGGCTGTGTCCCTGGGCACAGGAGCCTGGGCAGGGAGCAGACTCCACACAGCACAGTCTGGGTAACCTGGGCTCTGGAAGCTGCTTTTAGCAGGGACAGCCACTGGCAGCCATAGCAAACAAGAGGGATTTCAGGAAAACGGTAAACGTGAGTTAACATTGCCTGAGAGCTCTCCATTTGAATTTAAAAGTGATTTTGAGGTGGTAGCACCTGCCAGCTGTGCAGGCCTTGAAACATTGGTCATGCCCAGTCTTCTATGGATGGCTGAACCCCATTAAACCTATGAGCTATACCATACCTATAGGATTAATACCTATTAGATAGGATGATGCAATTCAAAAAGACATTTTGGATGATCAAGTCTGTGTTTCTCCAGTTGCAGACAACTGTATCATACAATCCCCTCAGAAGTTGTGTCTCTCTGTAAGGCAATCAGGTTTCTATTTTCACATAGTGTGTTTCAGAAATGTATTTCTTTGCTGGTTAACTATCTACATTATTGTAAAAATGCCAGAATCCCAATTTCCATAAAGTGTCAGCATCATGCAATAGCTGAAAAAGTTATTTCAGCTTTTTGGTGTTATGCTTGATTCCATTTTCACTACTGACCTTCACTTCTCTAGGCTAAACAAATGAGCCTATTGTATTTTCATGTATGGTAGCCTATCCATTCTTTGGCTCATGCCAGTCATCTGCACTGCTTTTGCATCCTGAATTCATCCCTTCTGAACAATGAGTGACCAAAATTGTACACAAAATACTTCAGATTTAGGTGAAGCAATGCACATTTCCATGAATATTGTTCCATTTCTAGAGGAAACATTTCATCTGAAATGTCCCAGGACCACATTACTTAGCTCATAATTACATTTGGGTCTAATGGATTTCCTGTGGTCTTGGTACCCTCTGTTTTCTCTTCTGTGGTTTTGGTTGATAACCTCCACCATGCTGCAGGAATCCTTGGTTCTAATCTGTTAACACAGGAATTAATATTACATTTCATTTATTTTTAACCTACAGGAACACTTTGTTCAATGGTGCATTTGTAAAGTACTTAATTAACTGTCCCTGACTGATATCAATGCAGACAGTTAATTAATTCATTATTGTTTTTATTTCACATAAACAAAAACAAACAAGCAAACAAAAAAAAGGATGTACTCACAGTGTGTTTTGCCTAATTTATGAGATCATTAACATAAGGGTGGGTTAAAAAAGGATAGCAGTATTAATATTGAGTACTAAAGGGACATCTTTAGTTTAAATTTCTAAATCCTTATACCAAAGGTGTACAGTTTTACTAAATTTGAGTTCTGTAGTTTGTCCCTTTGCAGCAAGGAGAATGTATCTACTGCACTCTTCATTAAGAATTTAGCAAGTTCTCTTCCCAGTTTAGTTAGACAGAACAATCCTTTTCTAGCCTGAGAACCAAGGACACCTTTGCAGCTTCAGGCCCAAAAAGTATAAACAACAGTGAACTGAGGAGAGCAATCTGGAAAGATGGGACTTCATAACCTGAAGCTGTAATTGGACAATTAACCCCAATATGTAAATGGACCAAAATTTATAAAAGTGTGGAAACTTGTGACTGGTTGTCCATCTTGGGTCCATCCTGTGTCCATCTTGGGTAGAGCCCTGGCCAGGCTCTTGCACTGCCCAAGGTGTATCCTTTGAAGGCCTTTTAATAAATACCTTCTTTATTCCTTTAGCACTGTCTAGCCTCTGTTCCAGGTAGCCTATCCAAGCATCACAAACACATTAAATAACTTTTCCCCTGACGAAACCATCCCTTCATTGTGCAAAGATAACTGAGCAATAAGACAGTTTAACCAAAGTTAGCTTAATTAATACACTTTTGCAATTCAAATATTACAGGCTTGCACAAAACTAGCTGACTAGCTGAGGTGAAGTTCTACAGCCTATGGATGTTCAAGGTCCAAACCTTACTTTTGGTGAAGGATAGTATGCTGAGTTTAAAATGATTTTATGGCTTTTGTCCTCTTGGAATCACCCATATTTCTCTTTATTTCTATAACAAATCCAATATTTTGGAATAAATATAGAAGGGTAAAGTTCAGGGATAGCATTTTATTTTAAGACTGTGTTTCCCTGCCTTTGAATTCTTGTGTTCTCATCTCTGTGGTTCCACTGATGGTAGTATTTTTCTTGACATCTCTGTGTATGCTGTGTATACATAAGATTAATGAAGATGCAAAAATATTACATACAGTGCGAGAAAGGCTTATCCATTGTCTTTTTATTACTGGCAATTCTTGAGAAATGGAAAACAGTGCTTGCTTTCTTTTTCATTCTTTTTATTTTTTTTTTGCTTTATTTCAAGCCTACAGAGATGGGGCCTTTGGGACCTGTGACATTGTTTTTCCTGCTTTGAGGAAAATGTAGCTGTCATCCAGCAGCGCCTTATCTGCCACATTTCTCTGCCTGCAGCAAAGTTTTATAGAACTACTTGTTTATATGTGAGGAGGATCTTTGGCTACCACATGCCCACTGGCTTAAATAGTTATTCCTAGGAATCTGACCAGTCATAGTTCTTTAAAAAGAAAAGCAGGTCATTTTGGTGCTAGCGCTGTTTGAAAAACAAGATTAAAAGCTTTACAAAAAGAAATATTAACCAGAGCAAAACAATGCCATAGTCTCCAGAAACATTTTCTGCTCCAGGTGAGTCTGATGTTCACAAGAGAAGGACTTGCCTATGGGTATATAAGGAACTTTATTTTATTTTTTTTCCCCCCAGTTTTCAGTGTAGCAGATAACCAAAATTATCCTGATGTCCCTAGGGTCATACCATGTCTTTGCTCTGCCTGCAGTGGACTTTGTGTTGTGGTTTTGGTTTTCTTTATCTTCTTGGACCTCTGGGTTCTGTTGTATGCAAATACCAATTGTCTTCTTTTGGATATTAAAACAGTTGCTATAAAAACTGTCTGATATTAATATTAGTTTGGAATTTCAAAGGCAGGAAAATGAGGTAGGTCCCCATAGGTAGCTAGGTCCACTAAATGCCATGGGAAATTTAACTATTAAAACCAGCAATCCTTGCCACTGTACAAAGACTGCATATGTAAGTTAAGATACATCATGTATAGTATGCTGATAGTTAAATCCATAAATGTCAGCTAGTTCGGCACTCAGGAGAATAGGGAAATAGTGGGTAAAATATAGCTATAACATTTGATAAGAATGAAAATCTTTCTTTTGTCAGTGAATGTTTGATATGCCTTGCTGAAGAGGATCACAAATAGTCTTTTGAAAGAGGAATTACAATCAGAGACAGGGGAAAAGCAGAAGGTGATTTGCCAGCTAACCCTCTGCTGCTCTAAAGATACACCTTTTTAAGTTAAAAATCAGAAATAGATTCCTTATAGTTGAAATCTATATTGTAGCTTGAAAAGAAAGAATGAAGACATTTTTTTTTCTGCAGTAGTGACACATCCAGTTTCTCAAACTTTGAGCTAACTTGTACTGTTTTTGCAGATATGGTGCCCATATCTGAAAATATCACTCCACACTTTTGGATAAGCTATAACCAACCCACAATCCTGGAGGCCAGTCTGTGGGAATGAGCTCTGGTGTCTCTGTGAAGCCCTAAGCTCAAAGGCTAAGAAAGAGAGTAATGACAGAAGTGCCTCCAGGATAAGAACATAATTTTGCCAAGAGCAGCAAAAGAAACTGCAATGTTTAAACCAAAAATTAAATTTGAAAAGCAGACATTTTTATTGAGCAATTGTACAGAGTCCAAAACAAAGTGATCTCTGTGTTTGCCCTCCCCTTTTTATGATTCTCTTTGAAGTTTATTTTCTGTTTAAATGAACTTGCTTACTTCCCAGAAATTCATTCCTCTTTCTATAAGTAGGTTCATGAAGCAGAAGTTATGTCTCCATGTTACACAAACTCCACACCCTTTGTGTTTTATTGCACTACCGGTAGTTTGGTCTTGTTCAGATGTTTGCTTGCAAAGGAGATACAGGGCTCTGGTTGTGATAGTAATTTATTACCTGGTTTATTGTTGCCATTTGGCCTATCATTTTAAAGGTAACCTGAAATGTTTTCTTAAGGAAAGTTTAGCCTTGGACTTGTGTCCCCAGCCCTCTGGGATGCTCAACAGCCCCAAACTCTTGTGTGAGCACCAAGTACACTTAAATAATGTTGGGGCTGAGACAAATGTTGAATGTCTCACAAAAAGGAAAAGGAAACCAAGAAAGCTTCATCTTAATTTAACTTTTTCCATATGTGTCAAAAATTATTAATGTTTTAACTTGGAAGATACTTCCCAGCAATTGCTGTGTGGGTAACTGTTCAGTTCACTGTGTGAGTAGTCATCAACAAATTGCTTTGTATGAGGCATGGAATTACAAATGCTCTGTGGGTCCCAGTGTAATGCTCCACAGACAAGATTTCATTTCCCAGACTATGCCATCAATCTGGGGAAAACAGACTTTAAAAAGCTTATTGAACTTTGAGCACAGGCCATGCCCAGAGTCTGCATGTGCCCACACTCCCAGGTGCGAGATCTCAGGTCAGATTTGTCATTATTGCTCCTTGGTCCACTGCAATGAACAACCAAAAGGTCCTAAAAATACATTCCAGAATGGTCAAAGAGAAATATGATCAGTTAAGCAGCTCTCTAGAGAAAATGGTGATGCTGTTCAAGCTACAGGCACCCTATGGCTGGTAGTAGCAGCAGTGTGTGCCATGAGAAGCAGGGAATGTACCCCTGCTGGAGGCTGATCTCTGGCTGCACCCCTCCATCTCTGCTCTCTTCTGCTTATCACATTCATTTCTCTTTGTTCTGGGATTTTTTACTGCATAATGCAAACAAGTCTTTAACTTTTCCCCCTTAAAAAAAATCTCCATCTTAGATCTCAATTTCTTCTGTAGCTATTGCTTTTGCTTTCTCCTTTTCACAAAAAGTCTTAACACTGCTAGGATTTCTTCTCTTTTTTATGAGAGAACCCATTCAGTCTGCTGTTCACAGCAGTCCCACACAAGTCTTAGCTGGGTTTTACAGCCATCCTACAATTTCAAACTTCTTTATCCTATCAGGCTTCTCTGGCACATAGTCTGGGCTCCCTTTCCATGCATGGCCCTGCTCTTACCCCTGAGTGTTTCTCCAGCACAACCATCACTGCCCTGTGTGGGTCTTATGGAACCTGCACTTGGTCCATGTGTGCCAAAGCTTTGCACAGAGTGTGCAAAACAGTACAGCAACAACCGCAACCAGGCTGCATGCACAATTTCACACATGCACAGGATAAATTGGCAAACAGAAATGTGGATAATGACAAGGACAAAACCCACAATATCATGTTGAGTGTCACATGATAATTTTGTTGGGTTTCTGAAATGTCACTGCCCTTCTAAAGGCAGTTGCAAGATACTTTTGAGTGTTCCTTTCTTGTCTGAATAATGACCTTTTTGGCTCTGTGCAGCACCTAGGGGAGTTACTTTCAATGGTGAGCACACAAGAGAGTGAGTGAGCACTAACACAGAACAGTTTCTGCCACGTTCACCAGCCTGTGTGGATCTTGCTGACCGGGGACACTGTGTGTGAGGAGCTTTATAGCTTTGGTCTCACTGAGAATGAAACAGGGTTTTATTTCTTACTAGCTTTTACATACATCTCAGGCTGTGCTTGCACAGCAAGTGGTCACTTAGTGTTTTACCTTCTGTCTGTCTGAGTACAGAGCAAGCAAGGATTTGTGGTTTCCTTCTCTATCAAGAATAGCAAAACTGAAACAGTAATATTCCACATGTGATCTTTTCAGGGGCTTGAGAAAAAATTTACTGTTTCAGTTTAGAACAAACCATATTTAAAATAAGAGTTTACTTTTAATATAAGGGTCTTTCACCATTGAAGATATATCACTGGTGCTAAGTTATTTCTGCTTGGTTCTGTTACCCCAGATTCATGTCATTTCTACAGCATCATGCCAGTGTGTCAGCTATCTAAAATACTAAATACCTTCTCACAGGGTGAAGCAGTCAGGTGCCTTCATTTCCAAGAGAGATACAAGTCAGTCCCAGTTGCAGATCTGCATCACTGGTTGGAATGGGAATGTTCTCATTCCAGGAAGAACCTGAAAACCAAGATTTATTATAATATAGGCATTTCATGCTAGCTCCACAGCATCCACATTAGAACTGACTATATCCTGCCTGATAGAAGTATGAACAGAGCCATGCAATAGTGTCCCCTCCTTTCCCCTCTCTTGGCAGTCAGCTGGTCTTCTCAATATTTTCCTTCTGCTTTTCATCCTTGTGTTTTTCCCTTACTCTAGATATCCTAATTTCTCCAAATGTTTCCAGTATATGAACCTTAACTTCACCATAGAACTTCAGAATCAGCTTAACTGAGGTTGAACTTCCTAGAAATTTGGGTCTTTGAGATTTTGGGTCTGGGCCTGAATTTGTGTTAGATCAAATCTGGACATAGTTTTGAAAAACCTACAAAGATGGAAAAATGAGTTTCAAGACCAAAGTCTTAAGCCCTGGATTTAAGTGCTCTTGTATCCAAGGTTCTATTTTCCCACAGCAGATAGATACAAAACTCAGATCTATAGTTTTGGCTGTGGCTTATCTCATAGTTCTGTTTCACAGCTCAAATTTACATCCTTGTAATACACATTTATAGTGCTCTCTGTCCTTCTGCAAAGACATCAGATTTCAGCTCTTAAATCAACGATGCTGGGTGTGCCACCTTGTTCTGTACCTCCCTGTGCTTGTCACACTCGCTGCACACCCACAGCAGCTGCAGGTCTGATTCTTCATATGCCACACTCCCAAACAACCAGCAGTAAATACAAACTCACCTGTAGGCTTCATTCATGAGATCTGGGGGCTGATTTTATTCCCATCAAAATCATGGCAAAAAGCTCCTCTGATTGCTGTAGGATCAGAACTATCAGTCTAGAAATTAGGATCTTTCACTCACTGTTTGTCCAATTATAATACAGCACAAAATGCCTCTTTTTTTTCCCTATAAATAAAATAGTCAGACCTTTGGGAAAATTCAGTGTCTAGGACAGGAAACCATGGTAGAAGAATAAGGGTTTTTCATGTCACTATAGTCTCAGGACACAAAGTTTAACATGCAAATTCCTGTCATGTCACCCCTGGCTCTGCAGTCGTTAGAAATGCCAGATTGCGGTCATAGCTTGTCTCTGGTGTGGAACTGACAACTGTGATCGCTGAAGGGAAAAGAGATCAGGTGCTGGAGGGATGGTAAAGAAGAGAAATGAGGAGTTAAAACTAGAAGGATGTCCTGACATCTTGGTAAGCTTGGCTCAGCCATTCAACCTAAGCTTGGTTATGTGAATAATACTTAAATCCTGAATTTTGGGACTCGTACAGAAAAATTTTTGTGCAGCACCAGACACAGATGAAGAACATCACGGTCCTGCTGTATGCATATCAGCCTCTGCTGAAATCTAAACCCTAGAGCTCTTTAAACATTTTTATTTGTTCATGATTGAAACTACACTGAGGATTAATTAACCTTTTTGCTTTCCAGCAAGATATCTGGAATTTTGCCACATTGTCCTCATTTAACATTTATCTACAGAAATGCAAGAATTAGACTGTATTCTGTTTAAAAATGTGAAATTGTCATGGGATAGTTTGATTTAACAACTAAGAAACTCCTTGGAGTTACTAGAGACATATTTTCAAAGGATTTTCCAATGTAAAAACTGACCAGCTTGACTTCATTTGAGGGCTAGGGAAACAGGTTGCTCCTTAGCTGAGCCTGAGCAAGCTAGATTTTACCCTTGATTGAGTTGGGAAAGCCCAGTGATCAACAGCTACAGAGAGTATTTTTAATGAAAGAACTTGGGCAGCCAGCACAGCTTACTCAAAGGCTACATGGAAATTCATGGCTACTACCATGAAAACAGGGCTAAGAAAAACAACAGTGGATCCTGTTTGATAATTGGAATTATGATTAACAAAATGAGAGACTGCTTTCCATTCCCCTGGCCCACAAAGGCGCCTCCCATCAGGAGTACCTGGCACAGCCATCAGTGAACCAGCCAGCTAAGGCATGGCACACAGGGCACCCAGGGCAGTCAGGCACCAACAGGTCACTGATTCTGGGAGAGGTGCTGATTAGGGAGGGCTAGAATTAGGAGGGAGTGAAAGTGGAATTCAAAACACAGACAGACAGTAGGAATAGATGGTGAAGTAATAATTTTTGTGTGCCATATAGTTAGAAAATATGTGATAATATCAGAAAAGGATTTCACAATTTTCCTTTGGAAAGTATTTATCTTTTCCTGCATGTAGGTGTCTTCTGCAGGCTCTTCTCTCAGAAGTGGAGCTTTCTGTTACAGGTGCCTTAATTGCTCTAAGATCAAAGCTGGCCCTGACACTTTTTGGAGCAGTTCTCCTGTTCAGCTGAGCTCTGAAGCACACACAGCCTCTCTCTCCCAAGTTACTCATCAGCTGAATAATGTAGAGCTAAGCCAGGTTTTGTGAGTGTACCCACTGATAGTTCATGCAGTATAGCTGCCTGCAGAAAGAGACTGGAAGAGGAGACCCTGTCAGTGTTGTGCATGGGAATTACAGGCAGAATATATGCTTGAAAGTGGCATATCCAGTGGGCTAGCACAGCACTGAAGTTAGGTGGCTTGAAATAGGTGTCTGTCTGCTTGCAAGAGCTGGAGGGGTCCATCTGCATGAATAGTTTGGCTGGGGATTTTTTTTTCAGGTGGGGAATTTTCTTCCTCAGTTCTGCTGTAGTTTTTTTATGTCTTCAAAAAGCAATTATATGAGGTTTCACTCCTTGAAAAGGATGGAAACATTGCAACCCATGCCACTAGCAGTGCCTCTGCCACACCAGTGTGCAGCTCAGTTTTGCCATCTGATTTGTGTATGTGGACACAAGCTAAATGAACTTCTGCATGCACATGCAGCCAAGACCTACAGAAAGACTGAGATTTCAAAATTCCATGTAAATTCCCAAAAAATGTGACACTCTCATATAAATATGTTTTTCCACATTTCCACATTATCATTCAAGTTATGGTAACAAAAATTTTGTTCTCCTGCTGTCTTGTTTACCTAATAAAGGCTATTTATGTTATTGAGCAGATTTTTATATAAATCCTTAGAACATAACCCCCTAATTTGTAGAACTGTGTGAGAGTATGAAACTGACTGGAAGTCCAGTTATGTCTAAGTTATTGATGGCCCTGGGCCATAGACTGAACAGAACTACAACACCTCCTGGAGAAATGGGTCTGCTACTGAAAAAGTTTCAGAGTCATAGAAATGGAAAATTTGTACATCCACATTCTCCCAGATGAGTGTTCAGGCATTCACAAAAGGATACAGACCTTCATTAAGACATTTAATTCTGATGGTAGAGCTCCTACTAGTTACGATCTATAGATGATTCTTCTTACATGATAAACAAAAACAAAGGAAGAATGTAAGAGAAGCCTTTTAAGCCTTGGAGGAAGGCTGAAAGGGGAAAAAAAGACCATCCCTGCAGCTCTTGAAGTCTGCTGAGTTTAAAGATCTTAGTGAAGCAAATGAAGATTGTCATGGGAAAACGAGAGATCTGCAAAAAAAGCTGGTTACACACAGATTTGAAACTGAATCATCAGAAAAAAGGGCTTAGCTTGATGCTATTGAGGAGAATAAATCCCTGAGGTAATTAACTTTTTTAGTTCAGTGCTGTGAATGAGTCATATTTTTTAGGGAGAAGTAGCATCTTTTGCTCAAACAGCACATGATATTCCAAACTGGGGATGAAATCACAAAGGTAAGAGGAAAAAAGTAGGAATGAGAGCAGGGAGAAGGGGAATGTTCACTGCAAGAGGGGCTGGGAATGTTCACCCAAGCAGGGCTGGGAATCAACAGCAAGCAGCAAACACAATCTTTTCTGAAAACCACTGGGAGTGAGGGCTGAGGATGTAGTGAGCTGGCAGTGAACCAACAGCTGAGGAAATGGTGGAAGAAAGAAGGGTTGAATTTGTGGAAAATTAGTTTTCTTTCTCTGGGAAAGAGGTTGGTTTGTTTTTGACAGTCTTATTTGAACAGAAAGAGGAATTTGCCATCTGTGGAGACATCACTTCCAGAAAATTTTAACCTTTTCCTGACCGACTGTGGAGCAGCAGCTGCTTCAGACACTGACTGTGCAGGGGCCCCAGCCATTCTCATTTTTTACTACCACGAGTTTGAAACATCACGGGTCTTTATAACCTTGTGATACAGAGACTTTCAGTTCTTCTGCCATAACCTTTAGTGGCATTATACCACTGGAAGCACAAATCTCCTTTCTGGGCTATAACTCACATCCATAAATGTTATATGCTTACACCCAGGGACATAGTGTCACAGCTTGTAATGTAGTGAGGACTGATTGCTAGGATTTCTGGGAAGCTAATTTTCATTACCTCTCCTCCATACTTTGAAGCAAGAAAGTTACATTAATTATGTTCTTTTTGTTCGTCAGCACTTGGGGTACTCAAATAGCCTGAGTGATGAGGGCTTGGAAGGAAATCAGTAAGTTTTATTTGTGCCACAGAGTCAAGTGTGCAGTGCAGCAAACTAATAGTTAAACTTGAATTGCAGTAAATCATGCTAGGGTGGCACAGGAAAATAAAAGCCAGCAAGAAGGGCTAATTCTAAAAATAAAGCAGAAGTTGTTTGTTAGGGTGGTCTGGAAAGAAACAGGGCAGTAAAAATTGTAGATGCCATTTTGTGAAACATTACAAAAATGTGTAACAAATGTGAAGAATTTACTGCTTAATTGTGATAAAAGGAAAATTGTGGCTCAGGAAAATAGGAGTTGTATTCCTTGTATTCCTCAAAGATACTGGCTCTTGGAGGAATACCTGAAAAGAACTGATGTGAAGTTTTGAAACTGAACTTTCCCTTTGGAAAATGCTGCTCCACAGGGTACAAGATGTATTGCACAAAGAAGAATGTTGAAAACAAATGGCTTTTTCCATGGGAAAATTTTAAAGAAATTCAAAATTGAATTGTGATATTCCACTTGGATATTATCTCCTTATTTTATTTTGATTCCCATGCATCACTTTTCCTGACTTTTTAGTGTTAGTATTCTTGTTGCATTTCCATATGAATTTATATTTTATTTGTGTTCAGGCATGTATGTGCATATCTGTATTGTGTGATGATCTTTTAACACTATTAACATTTTTTACTTATCAAAATATTTTTGATTATTCCTGTAAAATATATTATCTGCATTTTTCATCTCAAATCTGGTTAAAAACACACTCTAGAATGCTGGAAATTCCCCGTGTCTTAGCGAACTCCATTTCCTGAGAAGCTGTGCTGCCAGCTGGTAATCTGGTTGGAAAGCATCTCTCCAACATCTACATTTCTGTTCTCTTATTTAAATAGGTAATGGTTATTTTCTTCTTGGTACTTCCCCTGGGTAGTTAGAGTGATGTGAAAAATCCTCAAAACCTGTAAATTAGTGCTCCTTCAACTGCAATACAGTAACTGGCTGTAAACTCACAGCACCACAGAGTAACTGAGAAGGGACCTCTGGACATTGGGTAGCCCACCCCCCTGCCCTGCTCAGAGCAGGTCAGCTGGAGCAGGTTGCTCAGACCATGTTTAAATACCTCCAAGGATGGAGACTCCACAGTCTCTCTGGGCAGCCTGTGCTAGTGCCTGGCTCCCTCCACAGTGCCAGCAATTTCCTTGTATCCAGATGGAATGTCCCAAGTTGGAGCACGTGTTGCTCATGCTGCCCCTGTGCATCTCCAAGGAGAGCCTGATTCTGTCCCCTCTCACACTCCCATGCAACAGCTGCTGTTTTCACTGGGCATCTCAAGCAGTTAGCTGCACCCAGAGTGTACTCTGCTGCCTTGCAGCCTGCACAGCAGCTACAGCTCAGGGCTGTGCTGACAGGTGTGCAGTGGCAGCTTATGAAACACAATAATACAATTGTAAACACTTGCTGCATCATATCATCAGCTCTGCTTTTATCTCTTACAAGATAATAAAAGATAAATCTTTATTTGTGGTTCCAATCAATTGATTTGTACCCAGTATGGATGAAGGATTTCAGATGGTGCTGTGTGTTTTGCAAACACAGTAGGTCTGTCTCTGCTCAGACAGTACTGTGGTTTGCTATCTGGATGAAGTCATGAGGCTTCTGGAGGAACCTACAAGTTTATGCAAAAAATATTTTTAACCACTCAATGATTATCTATATCTATATTTTTAATCTAGGGGGGTTGGTTTGGTAATTCAAGAAAAGTGCACTTGACTGAAAGAAAATATCTGTATGGTAAGGATTCTACCAGTTATCACACACAACTAATCTTCTAATTTGTCAGTTTATGAAATATTTGGATTAGAAAAGGGGCACAACCACTTTGTGCTGGCTGGCAAAAGGCTTTGCTGGACTCTCTGAGGCTTGTGTGGCATTCTAAAGAAGAGGAATGGTGCAATGGCAGCAAAGATAGGTGCAGGCTGAACAACGGGAGGGGTGGTTGGCAGGAAGGGCTGTCCCCAGAGTGCTGATTCAGCAGCCAGGAGCTTATTGTGCAAGAGGAATGGCACTTTTAAGGTGTTTACATTCTCTTATCAGACCTGTCAGTGTAAATAATGCGTTTGTCAGCAGTATGGCTGTGACCAAAAAGCTTTGCAAATGCAGTATAAGGACTGTCTGGACCTCAGGAAGGTAAATCATGCTATTTGAGCCTTTGGATGTCCTTTGAAAAGGGACAGGAGAGATATGTTTTTGCCATGGTCAGAAAGTTTCTTCATCCTATTTCATCTAATTTCAACCTTTATGGCTCCATTACCTTCAGAGAACCTATGCTGATTTAAGGTATTGTTCAAAGTACCCAAGTGCTCTGTGATAAGAAGTGCTGGAGTTATGCATTATACCCTTATATATAGGTTATAACTACTTTCATAATGAGAAGTCTTCCTTACTGTGTGATCATTAAAATTATATATGTGTGTATATTCGCACTATAGAGTTCTCTAGGAACCTCTTTTAGGCCAGTTGCAGCAACAGGTTGTATCTTCTAGGATACTTGAGGAGCAAAGAGAGAAAATGCCATTTTGAAAAAAAAGAGAGAGAGAGGACATTTGTGATTTTAAATGTTTTACCTTATAAGATAAGGAGTTTTCATTCCTGCTCCAGTCTCACATAGGAATCTGGAGAAAGAAGGAAACAAAAATATTACACTTCTTTTTCAACCAGAGATGAGTTTTCAAACAGAATCTAAGCACCTGAGTCTCTTACAGTCTCAAAAATGCTTAGCATTATAAGCTCCAGAAGGACAATTAGATTCCCCAAATCAGTAATTAGTCTTTAGAAAATTAAGCTTGAATATCAGTCCCAGAATCAGTGTGAGGTGACTGAAGTTATAAAGATTTACATTTCCTTTTTAGTCTTTGTGCATCTTTTCAAAATGTAATTAAACTGGCAGCTGAAGATACTAAATTGCTTGCAGCAATAAAACTACCCCACTGTATAAATCTATGATACACCTCTGCTCTGAATAGTGTGCTCTTCTCAAATAGGGTACAGTCACATCATAAAATGGATAGAGAAGGTGAAGAAATATCACTTAAGACATGGAATAGCTTTCATATCAGAAACACTTCAGTAGACCAAGGTCCCTGAACCCAAGGAGAGGTAATGAGGGAGGATAAACTAGCAATTGATAAATGGAGTGGAAGGGAGAAAATGCATTGGTTGAACTGCTTACTGTTTCTTGTGGTAAAGATTTAGGTGGGATAAAATGAAATCATCAGGTGGGAAATTTAAACAAATTAATAAAAGGAGATGAAACCATGTAACATGTTGTTAAAAAGAATTAATTTGTATCAGGTATTATGGATGCTGGGTGCCTCTGGGATTTCAAAAACAGATTAAAGTAAAAAGTTAAGCATCAAGTACACTGAGAGCTCTGAAAGGATACTCCAAGCCAAAGCAATACTGAAGCAATTAAATTTATTCAGTATAGCACTTTTAAACATCATTTTCAGTAACACATTTATTCTGTTTTTTCTTTTTTTATCATTAACCCCACTACATCCTGTTTTTAAATTGAGCTGCTCAGAACACGAACTATCCTGCATGTTTGTTCAATACTTCTGAATTGGTGTTCCATAGAGTGACAAGTATTTTTGTGGTGCTTTCTAAATGATAAGCAATACTGATTAGTCTCCCCACTAGTGCCTGGTTGGTGTGTACCTGGTTGGTTTTCAGAAGGAAAATAACTTAAGTATGAATACCTTGAGTCGAATCAACAGCAGATCCAAGAATCAGTGATGTCGCTGCTGTGCTTGTCTTCTTTGCATGTCCTGCTGACATCTTGATGTGCAGGGAGGGGACTGAGCAGAAGAGGTGTCACTGGGGCTTGTACAATAAGGGTGAACCATTATGCCAAATGCAAATAAGTATCTTTGCAAATTTTGCTATAATAACAGCATGGAGCTATAAACCTTATCACACAGATGGAAAAACTTTCAAGAGAAACGTATCAGTTTTAAAGAAGCTGAATTTCTACACATGCCACGGAATCTTTCTCAAGGCTAGGTGCAGATTATTACTGCTGAGGTGCCTGTGGCAGTTTGGCAGTTTGGGTGGGAGACACAGAGAGCATCTCCTGGATAAAACTGACACAAATAAGCAGCCTGAGAAGCTGTGCAAGCCCTCTCCTGTGGGCAGCTGCCTGCCTGTCACAGACAATGTCAATGAGTGGGGGTTGAGCTACACCTCTTCAAAAAGCTTTGTTGAAACAAACAAATAAAATGCCTATAACCTGCACACTACCATGTAGATAAGCCTGGGGAAACAAATTATGTAAGAGAAAAATGTTCTAAATGAACCCCAACAGCTTAACCTCATTTTTTGTAGCTGTTTATAAAGAGCTTTGTGGATGTACTATTGAGGATGATTAAAGGATATTTTTTCACCCCCAAATTAGGTGATTCTTTGATTGGAAAGGCTAAGGAAATAGTTTTAGAGTTAAGGACCTTCAGCTCCCATAATTGTGAGCAAGCTCCAGTGCAGAAATCTCGCTGCCTATGTTCTATCCCTGTATTTTATGGCAGACAAGGTCTTCAACTACTGTATTGAGCCATGGCAGCCACAATAATAGAGTTCGGGCACTAAAACCTGCTTACCTTGGTGCCACATCAACAGTCTCATGCTGTACCTGGCTCCTGGAAAGGCCTGAGCATTTTTAAAATGCCAACAGAAGTCCTCCCCCTGAGCAGACAAATCCCCTTACCCTTCCCCCAAGTTTTATTTTTAAGTGCCAGCAAATAACTCGTAATTGTCAATGAATAGAAGCACTACTGAAAGACAGTATGTTGCTTCCTTGAAGGTAAATAATTTACTGAAATCTTGGCTTTAGGCAGATGACTTTATAAACTGCTTTTGCTATTTCTTCAGTACAGTATATGCAGATTAGCTGTGGTTTGTAATCTGCAAAGGCGTTATTGTTTGCATTATCCACATAAACCTTCCAGCATCTGTGTATTTCATAAGGGTAAAAACATTCCTGCCTATTACAAGAACAGACTATTGTAATAAACTCATGTTATGACAGACTGTAATTACTGCAAGCAGTCTCCCAAAGCCTACAGCCAGGGTGTTGCTCTGAAACACGAGTATTTCCAGCAGCCCAGAGAGACTCGGCAGTACCATCGGGCTGCCCAACCAGGCGCGTTTGCCCGGCCGCAGGGAGGGGGCCCAGCAGCCCCGCTCCAGGGCAGAGCTCGCTGCCTCCTGCCCGGTGCCGTGCGGGGCTGTGGCCGTGCGCCCCGGGGCTGTCCGAGCGGGGACGGGCCGGGCATGGCCCGGGGCGCACCGCACACAGCCCAGGCTCCGGCTCCGCCTGCTGCGGGCACCAACAACTGGGTGCTCCCACCGAACAACTGGGACGCGAAGCACTGACCGGGCAAGCTGAACTTTCCAAAATCTCCCCCCAGAGCATTCTGAAGCTGTCGGAATGATTCTCTGAACTCGGCACACACAGGCGTCCTGCAGACATCTGCAAAGATCTCTGCTAGTGCTTGACGATTGCAGCAGAGCCAGGAAACTGCTCTGATCTCGGTTAAAATCTTAGAGGGGTTCTTGTGGCATGCAAATAGTGAGCAGAAAGGCTAGCTGCATGATTTCTGCTCAGCCATGAAGATGTATGGTATGTATGGTAGTTAGATTTCAATTTGATGGCATTATCTCTCCCCTACACTTCCAAATTAGAAATTGGGCTAAGAATTTGCTCCTCCAGACAACTGTTAGACTTCTGAAAAGCACTTTTCCCCGTGAAATGGATTTTAAAAGTGTCTGACAGAAAAACAATACAACCTGACTGCATTAAATGAATTAAAAATTTCTTAATTAATAGCTCTCAAAGAACTAGATTTTAAAGGCTTTATTATGTAAAGAAGCCATTTGCAATACTGATTGGCTTCACCTTCAATTTCCATGAATCTGTGACTGTTTCCTGGGCCTGTAGTCTTTTCTCTGGAAACTTTTCAGGCTGTAAATCCATGACTACTAACACTGGATCCGTGTTTGACTGGATCTCCCAGAAATACATGTTTGATTCAGATCAGGTGTGGCACAGGATCACATTTCTGTGTAATCACCCCAAGCATGTTTCTGTTGCCTCTCTATGCTGGCCTGGCTGGTGAAAATCTAGAGGTCAGGCACAGATCCTGCAGATCCTCACTAGTGAATTGAACCCATCAGGGATTTTCTGGTGCTATCTGAATTGTCAGAGTGAGTTTATACTATATCAGTGCTTTGCAGATGGGTTTCTGGAGTTTGTGATCCCAATCAATATGCTTCAAATCCAGACATACACAGCTTTTTTCATACCAGCAGTAACAGCTTTCAGTGTAAAGGCTGTATTTCTCAGCCCTCTGACCTCAGGGCAAGTGTATTGCTTTGTCCTGCCATGGCAAGGTTGTACAGGAAAAAGCCCCCAACCAGTCGAACCCTGTGTTGCTGCTTGATACTGTGAGTGAAGTACTACAAATAATATAGAAATAAAGATATTTCCTTTTTGCTTATTTTTATTTGTTTTGTTCCATTTTTATTATGTGGGACTATATCTTTGAAATACCATTGAGTCAGCTCTTTTCCCTTACTGCTCCCAGAACAACCAAGAAGGAAAATAAAACAACCTCCCCTATGAGGGGGTTGATTCTCCAGCAGAGGAAATGTTTTATATATGTTTCATGTATACTACATTCCACCGATGTTCAACTAAGTGACACACAAAAGACACATGACTGACACAGGAATGGGAGTGGACAAAGCAGGAAAGAGGCAAAAGAGGAAAGGAGTGATGGATAAACGTTAACTTGTTCCTAATGAAAGATGGGGACTGGGTTTTGGGCAATGGTTTGAGCAGAAGCTCTTTTTGCCTGCTGGACTTCATTGGAAGCTCTACCTCTCTGTGGTGAAGCAGTACACGTGACCCCAGACTGGTTCTGGAGGGTGGCTGAAGAGGTTGAGAGAGGACCAGGAACCCCAGGGTGTGCTAAATCAGAATCTGGCACAGGGGCTGACCTGCCCTGTGCAGGGGGCTGGGAGCATGCAGCTGCCCACAGCCACCCACACCTGCCATAGGTGAGGCATCGCTGCAGCTGGGAGCTGAACTGGGTTTCTCCACCCTCTTTTTCTAATGGCTACATGTCCCTCCTCATCACTGTAATGTGCCACTCGTTCCATTGCTGCATGCAATGTGAGCTGCTCATTGCCTCTCCTGCTCCACATGTTTTTATAGGCCTATAAACAAACTGCGATAAAAAATCAATCACACACCAAGAGGAAATTTTATCAACGCAGTGAGGGGTGTTGGTTCTGAACTAAACAAATAAAACATCTCTTATATAGTTCTAGGGAAATAGAGCAGAGGGCCTAAGCCAAGGTGAGGGTAATATTCACAGATATGAATCCTTAAGCAATAGCCTAAAGCAAACATGTATAAGGTAAAATGAATATTATTATGTTTTTAAAAAAATGAAGACTATCAGAGTTCGTTTTCTTTGGAGAGACATAAGTTAGGAGACTCTAGCCTTCATAAATATATTTTCTTTCTTTTTATGTTGTCATAGTTGTACTGACTAAGGATTACTGAGAAGTTTTACTGTTGGTGTACATGTATGAAAGACATTTTGGATAATGACATATATTTATGTACCAAGACATTCATTATGCAGTCTAATTATGAAATTCAAATATTAATTATACCATTCATGATGCAATTATACAGTGACATTTATTCAATATACATGCATATATATATATACACACACACATATATATCTGTGTCAAAGAGACAATTTTAACTCCCAAAATGAACATTTTGGACAGTAAGTAGTAATTTCTTTTATGGGGGCCTATGCCACACCCAACCACAATCAGTGATATTAAAGAATGCTCTGCCTATTTAAAATTGGCTTTCTGAGAAGAAACAAAAAGAGACATAAAAAACATAACTGAGATTCTCTTGCAGCTGAAATACAATTAAATCCACAGTTGCTACTGGTGTCATATCTTCTAAACAAAGTGAAAGACAGATCTATGTTCTGTCATACCACACCACAGTGGAACTGCAAAGAGAACCAAATTTCTTCTGTTTCAAAGGAAAAGCTGAGTCATGTTTGTGTTCACTCAGGAAGGGCTCTGGCTGGGAAAGAGCCGAGGCAAATGCAAGCTGGAGTGGTTTCCTACAGCTGAAAGACTTCTTACAGTGTGTGTAGGGAAATGAACTGGAGCTGGTGTGAATATAGATGAGCTTTTAGACACTTCCCCTGCTGGCCTGACTGATGGCACCAGCAGCATGTCACAGCCTAGCCGAAGAGACTGTCTCCCAGGTGAGGATGCTGTAAGGAACTTGCACTACAGATGCATAACAATTTCAGATGTTGATGTCCCTGATGGGTCAAATGGCCATAAAGGAAAGGGGCACAGTGTGCATGGTGGGTCACCAAGGTGAGTGTTATCAGCCTTGTGCTCCCTGCACGTGTGCATGAGCTCTGCCTTGCCCCAGCTGAGCGGGGCTGCGGGAGCTGCTCTGGTGACACGGGCACAAAGGTGCAGTGATCCCTGAAGGGAGTGTCCTGCTGCTGTGTGCCTCCTCGCTGACCCCCATACAAGGATCTCCACTTCCCTGCAAATGCACGCAGACATGCAGAGCCATGCTGCCAGAAACATGCCCTCAGCTTTACTGCAGTGCATAAAGGTTTTATGTGCTTTATCCATAAATCTCACTTTGTTAGCTCTCTCTCTTTTCAGTTCTCTGTGGGGGAAGGCTGCCTAGCAGTCATGCTGCAGAAGACTTGTAGCAGTACAATAAAGTAAAATTTCTGCCTCTGAGAAGCTGGTTGTTTCAGTATTTTTAAGGTACCAAAACATTTTCCCACACAATCTTTTAGTTTTAGGAAGTCAAAGCATTTCACCTGTAGATAGAGAAGGTATACTGCAGTATGTCTGCATTAGATACCACACAAAAAGAAAGAAGGGATGCATCTGAATCTTGGTTGAAATGACAGGAACTTGAGCTGACATTTCAGTAACTAATTATTAAAACCCTATCCTTTTTGATTTTTTTAAACTGGATTAAATTTCTGATAGTACTATACTGTGAAACTTGATAGGCAAATTGATAAAGTAAGTAGAGAAATATGAAGTTTCATAACAGGAACAAATTCTCCACGTTAAAGAAGAAGTTAGAGAATGAGTTAGAAAAAAGACTGTTTCCAGCTCAGTAAGACTTGGATTTCTTTTGGTGTGATTTATTACCTGGACAAATTTGATGCCTGATATTAAACTCACCTGTTCACCACACTGTAAATACATACACAAAACTCTCTTTCTTTTGCTTCCTGTTAGCCATCAATTGCATTTGGATTGCCACTTTCATAAAAATTCTCAGATCTGTGCTTCAGCTATGTGATTTGTGGGGCCTTCTCCCAGACAGGAGCACAGCACTTTAACATGTAGGGACATGAAAACAGCACAGATGTGGCAGATGTTGCTGAAGAAAAGATGAATGTCAATTGCATTTTTCCACAACACCCTCATCTGAGTGCCCTACACATTGACAAAAAAACTTGGTGAATTGTTTCAAACACATTTCTCTTACTAGCACCCTGATAGATAAAAAAGTAATGCAATATTTGCAAATACTCAATTGCTTCTTTTTCCATTCCTTTCAGACTTGCAGTTGACAGGAATACAAATCACCTTATGTTTCACAGGAGAAGAACAGATTGTGGAAGGCACCAATTAGCCATATCACTGATTATCCATTCTATACATTTGAATTCTAATTTTTTAGCTAAAATTCAGCATTTCAGTTGGCATCCTTGTTCTGTTTGGTGTGTTTGTTTACAACGACATTTCCTGGAGATTAGTGACAAAGGCAAAATCTTATCCTGATTGTTCTAATAAGGGAAAAGATTGCATATGAACCCTAGGGACTCAAAAAATCAGATGAAAAATACAAGGAACAAAAATGTCATTTTGCTTTGCAATCCTATGATTCTTTTGAGACCTGACTCGTGGCTCTGCTATGCTAGGATTTGGCAATGATGATTGTTCATTTTTTCCTCCCTATTCTCCATTCTGTGCTTCCCAGAAGTGTTTCCAGGAAAGAGCTTCTACTTTTCCACTTTTGGTTTGTCAGATCAGCTTTCCTGCCTATTCCCTGTTTTTGTGGCCACAGTGGCCCCACATTTCTGTGTTCATCCTCACGATGCTGCTGGTAGGAGGGTGATCACAGCTACTGCAAGTGGAGCAGGGGCAGTGGGGCTGTGAGTACTCCACCCCCAGGCCCAGGGCTCCAGGGTGGGCTGGAGCAGGCGTCCTCTGACAGCAAAGCATCTGAGTTCTCCTCTTGCTTGTAGCTGTCCTGAGTTCAGATAGCTCACAAGTCCCATCTGCACCTGTGGCAAGAGACATTTCTGTCTCACTCCAGGTGTTCTTGTCCACCTGATAAAGGTCACAAGATCTGTTTGCACAGGCAAATAGGCAGAGGCTTCAGAGACACAGGGCCATGCACTGCATGGGAATAAGGGTGCCCTTGAGTGCACTTCAATGTGTTTGGGTGCATATAAATTTCATCCCTGTGAGCACCAGCTGGACTGCCCTAGAACATGCCCTGAAGGTACTTCTGCAGGCAAATCAGATGGATAGGAGGTGGATATGGCCTGGAGCCACATCTCTGTGATACCACAGTGGAGTTGAGCTCCAGAAACCAAGGGCTAGACTGATATTTAGGCTGGTATCTGGCTAACCTGACTTGGCATATTCTGAGATCATCAGAACCCCCTAAACAAGGTGTGCTTAGCTTGAGAAGCACTTGGTGCAATTTGGCATTGATGATGACAAAAGTAAAGGCTATAATGCACCTACATTTTTGCTGTCAGCATGCACACAATACTTCCTCCTAAATGTCTCTGAGCTGCTAATACCTGCTTACTCAGTGCATTCACAGCTCCAAGCGTTTCCACCTTGCCATGCAATCTGAGACTACATCTTCTGCATTGCAACTGTCCCAAAACACCAGAAAACTAAAAAAAACCCAAACTAACAAAACCAAGCCCCCCCAAACCTCACACAGAAGATGCTAGAAATTTAAATCCTGATTCCTCTGGGTCCAAACCCACTTCTCTTGTAAAAAGTGCACAATTCAATAGAGTAGAGGATACTCTGCAGTGGGACTCAGCTCTCAGTTTCTATAAAGTACTTAATCATTCACTAGGTGAGGGCGGGACTGTTCACCCCAGATTGGTGCTTTCTGGGCATGATCTCACACCAGGATGAGACAGTATGGTTTTTTCCTCTCTGGCCAAAGAAGCATTTAAAAGTTCTGTGCAAAGCAGTGCCATTGATACTGAGAGCCTGTGTGGCTTTCTTGTTTAGGAGACAGAAGACCTGAAGTTAAATCCCTGCTCTAAGTCAGGCAGAAGAGAAGGTATCCAAACCTGAATCTTCCACCTCCAGGGTGAGTTCTCTTGCCAATGGGCTACTGGGTGTCATCTCTGCCACTACATCCTCCTCCTCCTCTTTCCATGTACAGTCACTGACCTGGTTTACTTGCCTCTGATTGGAAGAAGGAATCTGCTTGCAGCCTGGAGTCAGGCATTGGAGCTTTAGGAGAAGTCTAACTCACTACTCATTCCTCTCCTGGCATTTCCTAAGTCACGTTCAGAATCTTTGCACCCATGCTGCACAAGCATCTAAATTCTCCTTGTGGGGCAAAAAAAGAACTTGTAAAAGACACTGGGTGCCTCCATGCCAAAGGGTGAGAATGAAACCTAGATATTACATATTTATCCCTCAGTGTTTTGCCTAAGCCACAAAGCATATGTCTGAAAGTGGAGGGAACTGCTACTAGCAGTTCTCACAGATCCCGTCTGAAACAGGACCATCTGGCTCTCTTCTCTCTCTGGAGATCCATCTCTATCTTTGATGCTTTCCTGTGCTCATCTAAGCAGATCCCCATGCCTGGATTGTTCCTTTGTAAGCCTTTGGACAGGGTTTGTGTCTTCCTTTTTCTTCCATATTTGTATCACCATTATTACTATTGACATAACCTGATTTCAACAGGACCTGATGGACTCTTCTGGATATGTTGAAGTTCTTGCAGGATAGGGCTGTGGATAATAAGTGTATATGGCCACTTACTCACTTGAAGCTGGCTGATTACCACGTCCATCCTGTAATCTCTTGGCTGTCCCACATACCTTTATTTGGCAGAAGCAGAGCTATTGTTAGCCAGTCAATATTGCCCCACACAATATCATAAATACAAGATTTCTCATGAAACTTCAGCATTTCTGTTTCTGAAGACAATCCTTAATCAACCCTCACAAATGAAAGGGCTACGTTTCAACCCAAAGATTTCTGGTGTGGCAAAGAAACCTAATGAGATGGGAGATAGGCTATGTAGGGTAGGGCTGTCTCTTAGGGAGGGGAAGATTGATGTCCCAGCGCCAAAAGCAATGATTTATTGAGTGAGCCATGGCTGCAGGGGCTGTGAATGATGTGTATCCTCCATGGATTCATCATATGTCTTTAAGTACTGTTTGTGAAAGACATCTCAGGCAAAAGGAACTTGGTATTAAGGACACCTAACTTCTGGTGGTATGTAGAGCAGGGGAGAGAGAAAACTTCCCATGGCTTCCTCCTTAACATCTGTCACAATCAGGAGAGCCTAAAAGCAGTGTTCTGGAGGGTGGCTTTGTACTCCAAACACCAACTAAAATGAGAGTGGAAGAATTGGTTTGAGTAGATTTTCTCTTCCAGGGAGTTACAGATGATGAGTACTGATATACAAAATCAGTTTATTTTTTTGAGCAATAACTGGAAGTCAAAACACACTGGTTGTCTGGAGACCAAAAGGCAGATCTGTTTGCCACAGGAAAGCCCATAGGATTGACGGTGAAAAATTTAAAGCAGATTTTGCAACTGGTGGTGAGACATAGTTACAAGTTTTTTCACAAGCTTGAAATTGGCATGATGATTTTAATTTTTAAGGTCAGTTACCAAAATGCAATGCTGGCTACTAAGCCTTCTTTCAGAACTAACTGGCACTTGGCAGGGGAAAAAAACTGCTAGAAAGATTTATCTTCTGTTTACTGCAATGCTAAAGGCAAAAATATCAGTGGTCCTTTTTCAGTGATGTTTTGGGAATGTCAATCCGCTGCCTTACTGGCAGATGGTGTAGGTGGAAAAAGGGATGTTGGTGTTTGGCTCTGGATTTGCCATAGGTACTGACAAATACAAAATGTGTGGAAGTGTCTGAAGACAGTGAACAAAAGCCGGTGTCTCGTTGACTCGAAAACAGAGTAGGGAAGGAAAAAAGTGAGAATTCTTGGAATTCATTTGCATTGAATCGGCCAGCAAAACAGATAAGATTTGGGCTATGCATGACAAATGGGACTTTTTGATATGCATGTTAACAAAACGTCGTGCTAAGTCGTTCTGAACCGCATACCATTCATTGGCGAGGGTTTTAGCTACAGAAAGAGCAGGAAGCGTCCCAGGCACGCCGCTTTCCCCGCTGAGGCCCTCAGGACAGAGGCCATGCTGCGCCCGCCGCCGCGGGTGGGGGAGCCGCGGCCGAGCGAGGCCGGGGCCGCCCGGGGGAGGCAGGGCGGGGCAGGGCGGGACAAGAACAGCGACACGCACTGGGACAGGCACAGGGACAAAGCGCCCCGGGGCCGGGCTGTTGCCAGGCAGGAGCAGGGCGCGGGCGGTGCCTCCGCGCCGGGCGGGTCCCGCCAGCCCCGGCCCCGGCCCCAGCCCGCGGCAGCAGCGCCGGCCCCGCCCGGCCTGGCCCAGCCCCGGCTCGGAGGGCTCCGGCAGCGCCTCGCTTGGGAGCGTTCGGGGCTGCGGGGAAACTGTTCTGTGCTCCCAGGAACTGGAGAAGTTAAACATTAAATCAAGCCACCCGGCTAACTGCGTTCGAGCTGCTTAGCGGAGTCCTTCTGAAGAGTGGCCAATTGCTCGCGTGTTCAGGGATTCCTGAAACTCCGCAAGAGCTGGGAATCCGGAATAATTTTTGGTAAACAGAATAGGGCCTATTGCAAATCGTGGGCAAAAGAACGACGAGCTCATTAGGCCTAAATTAACGAAAAATAAAGGAGAAAAATACAAGTAATGCTCGTCATCATTACTGTATGGGAAATAAATTGATACTGGAAATCTTACTTGCCACCTTTTTTATGAAATGGCGAATTAGTTTGATACATGTGATGGAAATGACCAAATTTGATCTAACATCACGCGAGACAGCAGTTAAGAACGCCAAGCAATATAAATTAACATGGCACGCGTTAGGCTGATTGAAAGTTGGCCAGCTGACAGGTCTTGGAGTGCAAATGTAGAATCACCACAGAATCATTTGGGTTGGAAGGTACCTCTGGTTCATATAGTCCAGCCCCTTCCTCAAAGCAGTACTAGTGTCAGCAGATTAAGGTGCTTGGGGTCTTGTTCAGCTGACTTTGCAATGACTGCCCAGGTGCAAACTTGCACAATCCATTATTTAGTGTGAAAGTTCCTCTTCCTTAAACAGATTTGTTATACCAAAGTTTTTTTTGAGAAATTGTTCTGATGACACACAGAACTAGTGCAAATGGAATTTTCAGAGGATGTTAATGGCGAAGAAACTAAAAATGTTAAAACAGTGGTGTTATAATTCAAGTGACCTTTAATTGCTTGTTTTAACATGGTTGAATATACAGTCATTGGAGAGAGAGCAAAAATCTTAGGTCATACAGATGTTGTGGACAAATCTGGGCTGGGGAATAGTGATGTTCAGAGGGACATGATAAACAAGGTGAATAACTGTCTGAGCATGAGTTGGTGGTGTGGGTCACTGAAAAACAAACTTCTGTGACACTTGAACTTAAAAATATGAGGAAATTGATTAGAGACGTTTATAAAATCTATGTCTATGCTAATCAGTAAAGCGAGCCAGGTTCAGTTCTCTGTCTTTCTAGACAGTTGAAATAGCACAACTTGCCTCCATACACCTGGATTCCCTTGCACAAAGTGGTCTCACCCATACTTGAACAACTTGTGCCAACATACCCCTCAAACCATGCTAAGGCACTGGCTGACAGACACATATTCCCAAAATGTGCTGTGGAACTAACCGTGACATAGTGTGAACAAATGTGTGCCTGTACTTGTGTCCACCTTTAGTTTTCCCATGCAGACACTGCCGTTAGCCTCATGCTTAGCAGTGGTTTAACAACTACTGGTGTCCAGTGTTCAGTCTGGATATTCACAGGACAGGAAGAATGCTACTCCATTAGCAAGGGTGGAAACCCCTGAGAAATAGCAATTGTGCCTCATATTTGAGTGGGAGAAGATAAAGGAGGGATCTGGCTATAGTCTGTGAACAGTGCAGATAGGTGGGAGACTCTGATGGCCAGAAGCTGAATTAAAACAAGCTTTGACATGAACAAACATCTGAGTTTCATAGTTCTACTCTTACAAGTAGGTGTATTCCTTGTAGGTGTTCTGTAGCTTAAGATGGGATTCGTGCAAATCTTATGGACTATGCTATGTAGGGGGGGGCAGGATAGATGATCCCAAAAAATACAAAAGCTTTGAATCTATGAATTAATTAACAAGATTTTGAGATATGAATGAAAGTTTGGCACTTGAATTCTGTTGTTTGCCAAACAGTGGGACTGATAGAGCTTGAGGACTTCACCATTCATCACTACCTTATATGACTATATACCAACTGGGATGGTTCCCTGCACAGAATAGAAAGATTTAGTTAATACTTCTTCCTTTTGTATACTGCTTCTGCTAATTTACCATTCTCATCTCACAATATGTTATAGAGACACTGTAGAATCTATCTACTATAGAAGATTTTTCTTCTTCACAACATACTACTTTTTGGTCATTGTGCTTTTATTTCTCTATTAGTCTCTATCTTCTAGTTGGTAATAATTATTATCAGCTTCCTTTTCCTTTTGTAGCAGTTAATGTAACACTGCCCTCATATTTCCTTGCTACAGGAAAGAATGGTTGCCCTTAGCACTTTGAAACTGTGGCTTATTGAACATCTACTACAGTTTCTCAAGAATTTCATAGAATCATTTACACATTTGTCCTTTTGTATCACAAGCTGAATAGATTACTGGTTTGGACTTCACAGTCTTTAAATGCAACTCATGGGATATAATCCCTTGTGCCAAAAATACAGTTTTGTCATCAAACTCTCTTCAATCCAGTTCTAGTATAGATTTATTTAATTTTCAAATTAGGAAATTGCCTGTATTTTGCATTTGTTTAGTGGCAACAGAAGACATTCAACCTACTTCATTCAGCTGGAATATGTGAGTAAGAATGTGTTTTTCTACTCTGGCACCACAGATAGCTCATCATGGATCTAGTAATCTGATCTGATTTGACAGTCTGCAAAATACACCACCTCTTCACTTATTGTGAACTTCTTAAGTGACAGTGTTAATTCATAGCCTTTCAAAAGAATTTTTCTCCCCTAGTTCTAACAACTATGAGAGTAGTTGTAGGAGGGCACACCTTTAACAGGTCTGCAAAGAGATCATCGTGGTTGCAGAGAGAATGCAGTGGCTGAGCTGAGCACACAAACTGAATGGGCAGATCCTTGCCAAGCTTTTCAGTTCTGTTTGTGAGCTGCACACAGGCAGGGAGGCACCTTCCATGATGTGCAAGGCCATCTCTCCTATTCCCTGTGTCTGCGCAGATCCTGGCAATTTGCTTTAACATACTTATCATGCTGGCTTCTGTAACATATTGCTTGTAGTTGCGTAACTCCAGTCCCTCATCCAGCTCTTGGTGCTGATGATTAGGCAATTATGTTTTTCTTCTTTTTGTGTTCTTTGGGCTCATGACTAATTTTGTTCTCAACATCTTGATTTTGATGACTGTTCTTTGAGTCTCCATTTTCACTCTCTTTTTTTATTAGTTTTCAGCCTTCCTCATACTTTTCTCCTAAAAGTAAGTTCTTCTTCAGGTGTAGAGGCCAGCTGAATGCTCTTCCTCTTCTCTCTCTGTTCCACAGTTTCAAGCCCACTTACTATTTACCTCTGTAGAAATTAGGCATCTGTTTATTGTCTGTTCTCCTGTGAGCATTATATGTCAAGAATTTCTGAAAATGCAACCTTCTCTAGTTTATTCATCTTTTGTAAAACCACCTGAAGTGACAGCAGGTCAGTCCTTTTAAGATGTGGCAATGAGAATTGCTGGTAATTATTACTTGCAAGTGTAAACAATCCTGCCCATGTGCTGAAGGGACCAAACTAATGCCAGCCAATTATAAGCAATGAGAAGAAAATCATAGTTGTTGGGCTGATGTGAATGCTGGCAGCCAGGTAAACACAACACTTCACCTGGAAGAACTGAGCTGACTAATTCTCCCTTTGCTCATGTTACATGGCCTCTTTTGAATGCTTTCAGGCCTTCAAAGGGAGTCACAATCCACAATTTGAGAAACATTGCTGGAGTATGATGAGCTTCATGGGAGACTTGTCATTAGTAGGAGAAAACATATCAAAGAGGTGGCTCAGTACTTGT
The DNA here is from genome assembly GCF_027887145.1 of Ammospiza caudacuta. NCBI lineage: Eukaryota > Metazoa > Chordata > Aves > Passeriformes > Passerellidae > Ammospiza > Ammospiza caudacuta. Next base: position 55,540,928 of record NC_080596.1, read on the forward strand.
TAAGGAAATTATATTTCTGAAATCCCTTTGGATCATAAATCATCAAAGGACAGTTTGAAACAGATCCACTTGCCTCTTCACACACAACTGACAATAATGTCCTATATATGCTGATAGAGCTCTGTTTTATCCTGGAAATATATTAAAAGCCATCTGCACTGCATTAATGAAGTGCCAGTCTTACTCCTATTAAAGACAATGGCAGTTCTTCTGTTAGGTGGAAGTTTGCAGTGGTTTATAATTTTTAAAGCATTAGGATCCCACAGTGGAAGGTATGCTTTATAGGTTAAACTTTCTGCATGGAAAGCACATGAAACAGAGCAGAAGGCTTTCCTTAGCTTTCTTGGATAAAAGAAGCTTGGAGGAAACCCTAGGCCAGTGTACACTTCTGTTGGCACTAACAATTTTTGAGGATGGCATAATTAAAAGAGGAATCCTAGAGTGGAAGTGCACATGACCATTTCTCATCAAAGCTTTTCAGATGGGTCCCACACTGCTGAAATCAATGGGACATTCACAGGACAGGATGGAGCTTTAGTGCTTTGTTGGCTGCAATTCTCCATTGACATTTTTCTGGGGCTGCCTGAGGTCAGTGCAGTAACTAAGGATAAAGAGCAGCAAACTTCAGCTACATTCAGTAGTAAACTTCAGCTACATTCAGTAGTAAACTCAGCTACATTTTACTGCAAAACTTTTTAATACTGAAAATTTAGAGGAATTGTGCATGGATTGTAAGTAAAGATTTTGCTCAACAAATTAATTCCTTAAACTGTTGCTAGGTGTGGTTTCAAAACAGTTCTAATTCTACCAATATATCCTCTTAAATAACAATAAAACATGACTCTTCAAGGAATTAGAAATGTGTTTCAACAGTATCCTTTCTGCTGGCATAGCTTTGTTGGTTTGCTGTGTTTTGTATTAGTACTTTACGTAGATACAAGAAAAATATTCTACTGTCTCCTATCAAGAGTGATATTTAATACAAATCACATCAAAGCTCTCCACCACACACTGTCAGTTCTTAGTGATTTCATAAAAAGGCCATCATCTGCTCTGTGCAAGTTTACAAGTCACAGCTTGTATGCAGATGCTGTGTACAAGTTATTGCATTTAACTGGTGAGGCCAATTACAATTTAGAATTGCAAATCATCTGTAGACAATCAGAGTCCTAAATTACACATTGTCATTAATTTAGCTGTGTAAATCTAGAAATTTTACACTACCAAACCAGAGAAAAAACTGTAATATATGGCCCATACATTGAGTCCATAAAGTGATTTTTTAAATGGTTTTGTTATTTTAAACCAACAGAAACCAGGTAAATAAAATATCTTAGTGCACTTTATAGGAAAATTTTTAGCCAAATAGTTCTGTTGTTATTATTAGATGTAGGCTTTTAAAATATTAGCAAAATGCAAAGGTTACAGCTTTATTTTCAGTAGTTTATTTTTATTCAATAAACAACATATAGTTGCTACCAGAAAGTTTTGATTTAGTCTAATAAATTGATTAATTAGTCTTAGGGATGTGTGAGAATGTAGATCTAAGAACATTTTGAAGCAGATTATTCTACACAATGATACCAACCACTGTGCTTTTTCTGGATCACAGTTTCATAATTTGAGGTCATTAAGGAACACAGCATGAGACATAATCAAATCAAGGCCTTTCCTATACCTGGAACACAAAAATCAAGACAGTACTATTTTAAAAATAAACTCAGATTTTGCTTGCAGCATGGTAGGCAGCTCCCACATTTCCAGGGAAGAGGAAGGGATTAATATTCTCTCTCTGCAGGTGGGAAGGCAAGTTACCACCCTCTGCTCTACACCTGCCAATGCAAGTCAGGGTGGAAGGAGGGGAGGATATTCTGATGGGTGAAATAAAGAAGAGAGGAATCAGGGCTGGAATTCTGCTGCTGTGTTGAGGGATAATGGCTGATGTCTAGGACAGAAATGACCTAAAGGAATAGCCCCAGGTTATGATTAGAGTTGTTAAGGCATGAAGAGTGGGCTGAGTCAGTTTATTTTTCTAGTAGCAACTGGAGGAATTTTAACATGCATTTATCTTTGGGGTTGTTGATTTTATCTGAATAATTTAGCAGGGGTGTCCACCACTCCTGTGAATTGCTTTAAATATTTTTTTTTCTTACACAATAAATTTGTTCCAAACCAGTTTTTAAAAATCTGTCTCTTTTTACTTTTGATTCCTAGAGGTGGTGGGGCATATTGCTCTGTGTCCTGCTTTGGATTATTTGTATACATTTTGTGAATGGAAACTGAAATAAAGAGTGATTTTATTATTCCTTGCACAGCTTAACTGTGAAAAATATGAAATTCTTAGGACATCTTAGGGAAATTTTTCCTTTTGAATGCCATGCTGATTTCTTGAACAATGAGAACAGGCATCATCTGTGGCAATCTCCACAGAGGAGCTCTTCCCCTCTTATCTAGTTTTTCCTGTCTTGAGAGAGTTTCACAATGAACACTTAGTGTGAACAGAAGTGATGCAATCAGGTAAACTGGGCTGCACCGGGTGTAGGATTACAGGATGGTGATGGTGTTTGCATGGGCAGTGTCTGAGCACTCATCACTCCTGTTCCTGCCGTGGCCTGGCCTGCAGAGGTTGAGGAGAAGCAAATGTGTGCAAATGGCAGCCAGAGATCTGAACAGACATTGCCAGCCCAATGCCTCAAAAGCCACGTGAAAGTTCCTTGGTTCTGTACTTTTTTGTGGGTTCCACATTTCTCTTTGTTCCCTTGAGAGCTGCAGCCCTGGCTTTTTATTCCTCCCCAGTGCTATAGGAGGAGGAAAGCACAGCTCTTCCTGTGACATCTGATCTAGAGGCAGTCCATAGGGAGGATGGGCACTCCATGAGGACAATTTGGACATTATTTCAACTTGGCTGCTTTACTCGTACTCTTCTGGTATGTGGTATTGATATGACTCAAAATTGCTTTCCACCAGTCCTATGCTCCCATGCCTGGTTTCCCCAAAGTGTTGGGCTGTGGCCATTAATTTTGTGTTGGTAACGAAAAGCATGATTAAAATCCTTTAAAATAGAGTCCTCTTTTTTTGTCATGGAAATATTTAAAACAGATTTATACCATGCCAGCTGATTATAATGTGTTACACTCCTCTGAGGTTTGGTTCATATTTTACCATTGCTGTCTGGAGTTCCTTGTGGTTTTACTATTCTGTGAGGACACCAGCATCCTAGTGCCACAGAGATGTGCTTTGAACACAGAGTGACATCCTGCAAGCCCCAGGGGAGGTAGATAAATAACTTCTGTATGGTCATAGCCTATGAAGTCCCCTTGATTTAATGCCTGTTTTGGGAGCCCTAGAGGTGAGCTCCTTGTGTGGGACTCCTCAGCTTCCTTTTCTGCTTTTTAGAGACAAATACCAAATGCATACTGCATCTAGTAGAGCAACATGAAGCAACTAAAGAAGCATTCAATACCAAACACATTCTGTAGTAAATCTGGTGGTAAATCACATTAGCTAACTTGCTGCAAGTAGATTTGACTTGCTTGTAGGGGGGCATCAACTCAGACACTGTTTTTCTGCTTATTGAACTTCTTTTTCCAATTTTCATCCTGAGTGCATTCATAGCCATGCCCTGGGGTGATTGCACAAACGATGTTTTAGACATGTAAATCTGACTAATAACACATCCACCCATGGCTGGCAACCGAGAGCACAGCACAAATCCTGACACCAAGGGATGATCTAATCCCTGGAGGTATCTCTGGCCTGAAGGAAAGCAGGGAGGGAAGGGAAGGCTGGCTTCTCCAGTGGGTGGCACTTAACTTAGGACTTGCTCATCTAGCAAAGCACTGGGAGAAGTGTGGTCTTTCCATAGCTATGTCTGGTTTGTGAAACACCTCCTGTACCTGCAGTGATAACAAGCAGTGAGTTGACTCCTCAATCTGGCATTGCACTGTCTGGATTTCCAGAGACCTCTTCATTTTGCATAAATCCATTCAGGTTTATAGATGGGCCAGTTAAGAAGCTGAAATTTTATCTTTCCCCAAAATTACTTTTTCCTGATCAGGAATAACCATCTAAAGGGGGAACCAGTAGTTTGCTCCAGCAGACACCACTTTGGAACTGTCCTCAGCATCTCCAGTGCTGTGGCAAAGTGATGTCTGTGAAAGCAAAACTTTGCCAAGAGGTGACCAAGCACATTGTATGTGCAAATCAGGAATATCTTCATGAAAGTCAGTAGAGTTAAAAATCTCAGGCCTCTGTTAAGTTGCATCAGCCTGTCCACCCCCTCAGATCAGCATCCAAACTAAGAGAGAAGAAATATATTTTCTGGTTCAGTTTCTGGCGTTGATTTTCAGATATGACTAATATTAATGTAGAAAGATAGAAGAATCTGGAAGGGAGGACACACAAGAATACCAGCCTTTTGGAAGAAGTCCTTCATTGTCCCCATCATTGATATCTTGTGACATGAGGTCGGTGTGCCAGGTTTTTTGCCTTCATTAAGCATCATAACTGAAGTTGCACTGCACTGAGCAAAATAATACTACTTTATTTGTTCATGGATTGAAGCTGTGGTATCATGTATTACCTCCTGGGAAACTGCATAGCTCTGGGAACTTGGCCATAGGTACAATGAACTTCCCTAGCCATTTTCCTCCTTTTCTTGGTTTTCCCTTCATGCACGTTTCTTTTTGGATTTATCCTGAGTAGCAGGCAGTGATACTGGGTGGGAAGCTGGCTCCAGGGGTTTGGGATGGGACAGCTTGTGTCCCTTTTCCTTCCTCCAGGGCTGCTGCTAGCATTCCCTTCAGTGCCAATCCCAGCCTGCTGGCTGGGGTTTGGCAGGGAGAGGCTTCTCCCTTCGGGGCACTGCCTCTGGCTGTGCTAACAAACCCCTGTTTCCCATCAGCAGGCAGCACCAGCCTCTGCTTTGCTGCCTCCTCTGCAGCAATGCAGAGAAGAAAAGGGCTCCCTGGTTTATTTGACTCTCTTGTGTCCTTTGCACATGCTGTGACACTAAGCCAGACCTCATTTACATGTAACTCACTGCACTTGTCCCTTTAAATTATAAAGGCACACAACTGTCTGTAAAATGGCTTAACAGGTACCTACAGCATATAATTAGCATTGCATGGGCTCTTCATCTGGGCTAGTACAAACAGGCACAGCCTTGTGGGTACTACCAGCAGGCACAGGCTGGCTGAAGAAGAAAGCATCTGTATGTCAGAGGCAAAGTGGACAGGAGCAAGCCCTTCTTGTTGCCATGGGGCTAGCACAGAGCCTCCACAGATCTGAGTGCCCATGAGAAACCCCGTTTTCCTTGCAGACATCCTCCTAGAGAGAGCCTCAGGGTTTTTACACTGGCCCAGGGTTTTCAGCCAGTGGGAAACCCTGCTCAGTGACTGATCCTTGCCTGAGCTGATATAAATCTGGAAACCTCCACTGTTTCTACAGCACATGCAGAAATTAGCTACCCAGTACGTGCACAGCCAGCCTGAAAGTCCTGTGGATTTCAGATAGTGTTGTTCTGCCTGTGTGAGTCTCTAGTATAAGTCTGAAGTGTTCTGGATTCTAGATTTGCCCTGCTCATTCACGTTATTCAACAGAATTGAGCATACATGCTAAGCCAGAATTGAGCATCCATGCTAAGCATGTCCCAGAGCTTCCAGATCTATTGAATATCCACAGATCTTTTGGGCAGAGAATGTGCAGTCAGTCCGAATGCTTCGTGAAGTGTTGAGTTTGTAACACATGGTCTACAGAGCTCATTCACATGTATTTCCGACTGAGAAATCCCAGAGAAAGGGTTATAGCAGTCTAAGGGGTGAATTAATGTAGTTTTTTATCCTTAAGGACATCTCAGCTTGTCAGTAGTCAGGGTTTTATCCTCTGGAAATAAATTCTAAAGTTCTGCTTGGCTAACCTTAATTATTTGTCAATTTAATGTTTGCTTTCTCTTGTTTTCAGAGCAACTGATGTGAGCATGCTCTCATGACTCGGAAGTACCACCAGCATCCAGAGGTAAATGCTCTTCTGGTTTTCTTCATCAGTCACTTCATATCTATCCATACTTCTTTTTTTCTCGGATTTACTGGACTCATTTAAAGGCTGTCTGCCATTATAGCAGTGGCCAGTTAGGTGAGATGCTGATAGACATGGAGAGTTGATTCTGCCTTGAAGAGGGAGTCACTTGTAAGACCAAGTTTGGGTGGTGACCTCAAGAAGTGCGATGCCATCACCACAACCAACACAAGGAAGCTCACTGCTGCATCTTACGTGTGGGCCAGAGGACACTGGACTATTTCCAGTGTTAAATATAACATGGGTGAATTGTGTGTTATGTCACATAAATCTGAGTGTGAATCAGATCATATTGCAGTGAGAGAAAAAGCTGCTGTGGATGCCCGTGAGACGCAGGTGCTGTGGGACCTGAGTGCAGATGTAGTTTCAGACTGGGGTGCAGTGTGTGAGGAAATTTTGTTGCCCAAGGGCAAAGCGTGCAGTCCTGAGTTTTCCTAGGCTAGGCAGAATGCCCTGCCTGTGTGTCTGTGTGTGTAAGGGTGCATAGGTGCTATGGAGGGGGGAATGTGTGTGTGTGATGTGGGCAGGGGTCAGCCCTTCCTAAGTATGGAAGCTGCACAGCAAGAAACTCACAGCTGTGTCAAGGGAGATCCCCAAGGAATGTGGGATTTCTCCTTGTCAGAGGAGATGGGGGTTCTTGCAGGAAAGCCCCATGGAGCAGAACCTTGTCATCAGTGCTGGATGGAAGGGAATGGGGTGGTCAGAGGGAGGTGGCATCCCCTCCCACCTGTCAAAGGGAAACGGGAGCTCTACCCTTGCTTGCACTGTGTGTTTAGATTTCAGGCTTTGCAGGCAGGCACTGTTCCTTACTGTTTGTACAGTCCTTGGCCCAGTAAGTCATGATCTTTGCCACCTCTGCAGTATTGATGAGTAACACCAGGCCCTGTAATATTAACTCTACAGCAACCCCTGGCTACATGGTCAGACAGGCTCAGAGAAGAACAAGAAGATCAGGAGAGTAATTCTGTTCAAACGTGAAGCAAGGGATGTGGGTACCCACTACTGAGTGTCAGAATGGTGGCAGAAATTAGTTTTCTGGAGGCAGCTGAATGAGATTTGACCAGTGACTAAAACACAGTATAGAGATGTTTGTAGGACAAGGAGGGCATCTGTCAATTGATTTCTCAGTGTCTGTGTTATAGGAAGAGTTTTTAAAACACTGGAATTAGTGTTTATATCTGGAATTATGAGAAGGGGGTGACAGTTTGGCTGAGGAGTGAAAATGGAAGAGTGGATGTTGAGCCTGGTGGACCCCAAGCAGTCAGTCTCTTCCTCTGAACCATGGTTTTCTACAAAGGTATTGGTTTTGTACCTCTGAGATAACAGGTCAATTAGATTAATGACATATTTGAAGGAAACTCCTGACAGTGGGAACTCCCAAGCCTTTACTTGCAATGGTCTTGAAGGAAAAGTAATTACACTTTGCTCAGTTTGTGTATCAGTATTACATAGAATTAATGAGGTACCTCTCTACTGAGTGTGTAGGTACTCTGCCCTTAAGATTAGCTCAGGGTAGAACTGATTGCTGCTCCTCCCAAGAGTTCAAATTCCCTAATACTTTCAGAGAGTCTTTGTTTCTCTTCCAGCTAAGCCAAAGCAGTGTGAATTCAGTGAATTACAATAAGCGAGACACTCCCTAGTGCTATTTTCAATCACTTTTGAGATTAGATCTAGGTCCCCTTTCCTTTGAAATGAAAGTAATCCATTTTTATGTGTTGCTTGCATTCTATGTTACTAACATGAGAAAATCAATATCAGGGCAGTCATTTCAGTGTTCTGCTTATTCTGGTTAATGCACACTATTCTCTCACGGAGGGAATTGAGAAGTTTGGATTCTTAAGATGCTGATGGTAGAGGGTTCTTGAGATAAAAGTGAAAAGCAGAGCAGAAAGCAGGGAAAATAAGGTGACTGAGGTCAGGTGCTGGCATTATTTGGCATGTTTTCTAAAAGTAGTTTTTTGACCAGGAAGAGCATTTGGGCGCTGCTGATTGCATTAATTCTGTTTTGTTCTTTCCATCCATCCATCCATCCATCCATCCATCCATCCATCCATCCATCCATCCATCCATCCATCTGTCTTACATTTTATTTTTGATCTAATATGCACACCCTTTTAAATCTGTTGTTGTATTTAAGGTGTGCTCATTAAAAACCCTAAAAATCCATCTAACACCACATGAAGGACAAGTGATGGCTTCAGTCCTCTGGAACCATCTGAAATGCCATTCCTCATCCTGTTGGATTATGGGATACTTTGTTGTTGTAGTCTTAGAAATTTGTCAGGCAACAAGCAACAAATCATTGGCTTGCTGACTTTTCAACTAGATACCAGAAGTTCCCTATCTGGGCCCTTTTCCTTTTGATCTCACAATCTGGGTGTGTGACCTTTTGGGTCTCTTGTTATCTGCGATTTCCCTAGGCGTGGGGGGGTGTTTGTGTTGTGTGTTCTCCTTTGCATTCTTTGTGTACATTTTATAAAGGAAGTGGATTTGGGTTTTTTTTTTTTTTTTTTTTTTTTTTTTTTTTTTTGGGGGGGGGGGGGTGTTTTTTTTTAATAGGAGACAGAGAGTGCCTGGAATATCACCTATCACCTAGACATGAGTCTAGGGAGCTGCTCACTTGTCTCCTTTTTTGAAAAGATTCTGATCACATTCCCCTACAGAAACTGCTCCCCAGCAGTGATAACGTTCTGGGGTGCAACAGAGTGTCTTACAGCATTGACTACTCCTGTTAGCTTGGCTGCACAATTATACAAGAACAAACAATCAAACAAAAAATCTACACCTGAATTCAGAGTTCCTTCAATGGAGAAACATCCTGGAATTCAAGATGCTCTTAAAAGCAGTGAAGACACCACCATTGCACTGCAGTGGTGCTTCTTACATCCCTCCTATTAATCACCTCTGTTTTTTCCCTTATTCCATTTCAGACACTCATTGAGCAATCTGATGGTTTACTCTTGTTGTCTTGTTGTGTCTTTGAATGAAAGACACAATTCAGCTTACACCTGAAGAAACTGGGTCCTATTTCTGTCTCTTTTTTCTCTTCACATTCTTTAGTACAGCTGGTGGTTGCCATTCCCTAATCTTTTTGTTTTATTCCTTTTCTGCTTGACTCCTAGTATATTTATTTCCTTTTGATGCAGATAAGGATATGTACCAACGTGCTTGGAGTTAGATATTTCAACTAAACCACCTAAAACAGACACACGAAGAAACAATGTTTATCAGAGTTACAGTTGTTTTCAATCAAGAGAAGAAACTTCCAAAAATCAGCATTTTGAATTTTATTAAATTGTTCTTACTTTCTGAAAAACATGGTTGGATCCCTTTCTTGTGGGCTTGTGACAAGGAAGGAGAAAGTGTGTGTGAGACAGAAGAAGGAATGTAAATAAATGTCCATTCTTTTATTTATTTTTCCCACAAAACCAAACAGTCAAAGAATATCCAGTTGAGATTTGAAAAGCATATTTTACCATATAGACTGCAGTTCTTGGCTTTTATCTGCACTTGTAGTACAGCTGGATACCTGGATGATCTTTCTTATCATTGGTCAGGAGTACCTTAGGTCTTGTTGTAAGGACCAACACCTGGGTGCAGAAATCATCCCTGACTTCTGGTGCTTCAGGGAATGAATTGCAGTCTGGTCCCTCTCTGGCTCAGCTCCACTCAGCTCACCTCTGGGACAATGATGGTTTGGACCACCAGCTCCACACTATAAAATGGAAGCCCAATCTAAATGCCTCCAGCCTCTCACCTTCAGGGTGGAGGGTGCTGGGATGACACCAGGGAGCACCACAGACCAGAGTGGGCTGCATGATTTTCCTGGAAGAGCAGGTGGGTGACACAGAGATGGCTGCACCGAGTCAGCGGTGCCATGTGCCTTTCTCTAAGTAGCAATGTGCTTGGCCTTGTGCTGGTGGCTAAAGAGATGGGAGATGCACCCTTGGGCAGCCCCAGCAGCCCCTCAGTACCTCAGCTCTGTGCCTCTATGTCTGCTTGTGTGCAAATTGCCAAATAAAGGTAGAGCTGGAGCATGGAGTCACAGCAGGCTCTCCCCTGCAGAAATCACTTCAAGGTCAGCAGGGTCCTTTAGTCCCACATGCTTGTTCCCCACAGCTGTAGGATCTGTGACATGAGATAGAGTCTAGAGGAGGTTAGGTCAGGAGAAGGGCAGTATTGTAGATGAGACAGGAATTAGTTGTCACCTACAACTAGATCTGAAGTGATGGGACAAGATGAGTGTGATTGATCACCGAGCCACCATGACAAAGTGGAGGAAGTAAGGAAGAGGAGTACAGTAAGTCTAGGAAATCTTGCAGTTTGGGTGACTATACTTGTTCTTGCTTCAGTTAAAAGTACTTTGCAAAGCTGTAGTTACTGGTGAAACACTTCTCTGGTGGAAGAGCAGAAGTTCCTGAAGGGTTTTGGTGAAATAAAGGCAGTAATTGCCATGACCTGCCCCTAGATGGGGGTTCTTCCAGGAGTAACTGATGAAATGGAAAGGCAAAGCCTGGTTCTCTTCAGTCTGTGACATATTCACAAGCCAAAGCTATTGCTGTCCGAAGCACTCTGCAAAAGTCAAATCGGTACAGTGGTAACTTTCTTCTGTTTTGTGCAGAAAAAAATAAGTTCCTGCTTTGAATTAAACCAGATGGCCCAGGTTTGAACTGAAAAAAAGCCCACACAGTTACTCCTATAAATTTGTTTCTTCTTTCAGGAGACCGAAAACTGGGTGTGAATTCCAGGGAAAGGGTTAAGTGTATCAGGAGACTGTCAGCCATTGGTCTGACTTTAAAACAAGGTGCCGGAGGGCATATCTTAACTTGACATGTTGCATTGTTAATTTACAGTTTGGGTGTGGAGGGACCTGCCTTCCCTTCTTTGTAATCTATGCAGGTGTGCACAGGACTTCAAAGCCATTTGCAGTGGAGCTTATGTCTGTGAGAAAGGCTCAGCTGAGCAAAAATGTGCTGGGAGATGTGAACCCCAACTCCCTTGTGCAACTGCCTGTAAGTCAGCTTGGAAATGTGCATTTTTGCTGAATATTGTTTATGGAGAGGGGGTTTAAGCCTTTTCCCTATGTCCCCCTGCTGCAGATTTTAGGTTTTATGCTAGAGTGAGATTTTGAAATTATTTTCTAAATTTGTCTGAAATTGCATGAGCACACTAGTCATTCTAAGAATTTTTTTCTCTGCTTCCAGCTGATTTGTAAAATTCTCTGGTCTTCTACCACTGTTTAAATTAGCAGTATCTTGAGGCATCTCAGAAAAATGATCACAGATTTCTCACACTGAGAATTCACTATTGATTAATTGTCATATGATACTGGGCAGTTAAAAGTTCTTCTACTGCTCTGGACCTGTCAGCTAAACCTCTTTAAACCTGAAATACCCCAAATGCACAGAAACAGCCTAGAGTGTGTGGTGAAGCACAAGTGCTGTGCTCTTCCAGACTGTGTGCAGTCATTATTTGTAGGAAATGAGCTCTTGGTAGGTTTGGCAGAGCAGGGGTGGCAGTTTTGACAGCATAGGCTTTTGCACACATGTACCCAACCATTAACACTGCACAGCTGAGCTGGGCAGAGATCAGCCTATCCTATTTTTTCCTTCCTCTAGCTGGAGGAAAGAGACTTCAGCTCTGTATTCAGAATTACTAAACTTTTTTTTTTTTTTTCCATCCTTGACATTAGCATAGAAAAGTTACAAGGAAATTAGGTGTGTCAGTAAAACTGGACTTCAGAAATTTTCCATATTTATTGGCTCCAGTACTTTGTTATTGCTCATTATTGTGATCACAATTATAGAAAGAGTAATAGTGATGGGCCCTTATGGCTCTGCTTTGCTTGGTGATTTCTTTTATAGCTTTCTCTGTCCATTTCATGTTTTCACTTACCAATTTTTTTGGACCTCCTGGAAATTCAGCATTGCTACATAGGAGAGAGTATTTCACCTGCAGTTGTACAGCAGAGAACCTTACTTCTCTTTTTTTTTTGGGGGGGTTTTTTTTTTGACATTTGGTTTTGGTCTGATGCAGAATGAAAGTTGCACCTTTCAAATGCTTTTGGAGAAATGCAGTCTCTGCTGGCTGGGTAGGCTGGTACACTTTCCTCCTCCATGCAGGTCAGGCACATATGAAAAGGGCCTGTGGAATGCTTGCTGGCTCCAGCTGTTGCTAATGCCTGACTGCAGTTGTAGCTGGGAGTTGGCAGGAATTGCCAGCATTTGTAATAAAATGTTTGTACCTATAAGAGTAAAATTCTGAGTTTGTAAAACAATTGTTTTGTATAACCTTATGTTATTTTTCTGCAATTCCTCTCATCTTCTAACCACCAAAGATTAATTGAATATAGAATGGTCTGTGAATTTTTGTTTTGCTCATTTTACAGAGGTCATAAAGCCTTGCAGATGCTATGCTAGTGTTTGGAGTCCTCTTTTGGGACAGTAAAGGGCCAGGCTGAACTTATGGCTTCACCACATTAAAATATTTTCCTTGTTTAGGGAAAGAACTGAACTCCATGATATATGTATCCCAGGTGACTATTTAATGTACCAAGCTATTAAGTTTCCCCAGTATGAGCAGTTACATTTTGAATTAAATATTCATTACTCTAGAATGAGAGAGGAGTTACTCTTCCACCAGCATTCAAACATAAAACGTCCCTGAAGCCTCTGCTGTTAATATTCACCTCATTACTCAGGAATGGGATTGAAGAAAATATTCCTTGATCTACCCAGTAGGGCTTACTTTTGTAAAAAATGAGGTTCTTCCTGTCTTTGAATCTCTGGAGAGTTTACAGGCATCACATCCTGCTAAATAGATTTTAGAAAGTAATTTCTGTGAGAGCTTCAGTCACTGACCAGTTTCTCATGGAATTTTATGGAAGTCTTGAAGCTCAGGAGCAGGGTTTTAAGTGGAAATTCAGCAAGGAAAACAGAGCAGCTGAAATGACAACCTTAAGAGGGTGCAGGTGATGTCGCTGAACTCGTCTGGAGCAAGCAAAGACTGCCTAGAAAGACAGGTAAACTAAAAATAAACTGTGGCTGAGGCTCTATAGCCTGGTGTTTTGGGGCAGTTCAAGTTATCATAAAATCCTCCATTAAATGGTGCAGGTATCCTAGGTGGAACAGATGGCAGCTGGTGGCCAAGGATGGGTGTGCACAGCCCATGTGGGAAGGTGCCCAGGCTCCAGTTGTGCATGTTCATATCTCTTACATTCTGCTGCTGGTGTCAGATTAACACAACTTGTCTCATTTTACAGCTGTAGTCCAGTGCAAACAATTGTGTGACCTTTATAAAGAAAAATACTTGCAAGTCCCTATTTTTTTAGCTTCAGAAAAATTAATCCAGAACACAAATTAAAAAGATGAGAAGGGGAATTAAGAGAAAGATCTAGAAGGAAATAAAGAGACAATGTGGAGATAGAAACTAAGAGAGAAAAGAAGAAAAAGGAAATTATTTTAGTAACTACAGCAGGTTTTTGCTCCCCAAATGTTAGCCATTTATGCCAGAGCTGGAAAGCTTATAGCCTTTTTTTTTTTGTTCAATGGTTGCTAGTTGGCTTCTAAATATGAGAACTAGACAGAATATCAAGTTACAATTGAAAATAAGACTAAATTTAAGCTTGACAGTTACAACACTGAATAGCCCTGTGGCAAGCATAGTTTTTTTTCTTGTGTTTGTTGTTTAGACGAAGAAAAAATATGTCTTTTTCTCTTATCTTGTACTCAGAGATGGCCATGAGAAAAGAAGTCCTGGCTGAGGCAGCAGAAAGCCTGCAAGGAAAGGTAACAAGAAAACTTGCAGAGAGGAGTGAACAAGAAATCCTTTTTGAAGGGGATCCTGGATTGAAGAGAGAGGCAGTTTACTGCAATGTGATAGTGGCAGCAGAACATTTCCATGCCTCTGAAGAGGGGTATTCATATGAGTACCAAAGGGCACAGAGTTTTTGGATTTAGAAAGGGAATTTCAGTAAGTTGAGTGGAGATAAAGATGCAGATGGAGAACATTGGCAGAGGTGCTAATGGTGACAGATACAGGGGCTGGACTACAAGGGTGTGTGGATTTCTCCTTGGGGATGCCCTTTAGCTCATCTCTGCTCTTTCCTGCAGTCAGCAGGGCTCCACAGGTCTCAGCAGTTCTCAGGACACTGAGCACATGTGGCCACAGCTGACTAGGGTAGCTCAGAAGATGAACATCTTCCACTGGGTGCATTATTTATTTCTTTGCTCACCAGCAGTTGCACTTGAAAAGGAGTTAGATTTCATCTCCCTGAGGAGATGCTTCCATCTGTCTTTGGAATTCCGTGGTGTGAACCTTTGAGGTTACCTGCCCACTTGCTGCCCTGTCCCAGCTACTCTTGGCTCTGTGTGTCTAGTCCACTGCTGAGGAACCTCTCAGCTAGGGTCAACCCAGGCACATCTCGAATTTAAAAATAATTTTAGATGTTCAATCCCATGAAATTTTCGGAAAAATTTTGCAGACAAAAATCAGCAGTAAATTATGTCAATACATGGAATAATATTAAAGGTTTAGGCACAGTTTTCCCACAGTGAACCTTGGAAGTTCATGTGCTTTTAAAACATTTACCAAGACATTGTTCCCTCTGCTGTGACTAGTCTGTCTGTGGAATGTGTTTTCACAAGGTGCAGAGCTATGTTAGACGGGAAACTTATTTTAGTACTCAGTTTCCTTTGTGTGACCCCTTTGACCATTTGGGAATTGGCCACGTGTGAAGATAGGAAATTCAAGTTGAAGTGCTTCAGGGGAGCAGCCAAACTTGAGATCTCTTTTTTTTCCAGGCTTCCCTCATGTCTGTGGGTAAATGAGACCAAGAGGTTGGAAATTGCAGTGCTCAGCTTTGCTGTTCTGTTCATGGTTATGGAATGTGGGATATTTTGACTGAGAAAAAATTCTGGAGGAACAGAATCTCCCATCAGAGGCAACTAGGTTTTAGGGAAAAAAACCCCAAGAACCAAAACAAAAAAAAGAACACCCCACCCTAATAATAGGATTATTATCTGAAGTTAATTTTTCATTGGAGAAAACAAAATAAATCTGTGGTTTTTTGTTTGTTTTTTTTTGTGTACCACAAGTCAAAATTATCAGAATGTTTAGACCTGCAATTTTCAGCTAATAGTCCTGAATTAAGAGCCTAAAATCAGAATCGGGGACCTCAGACTTTTGTAGGATGGGAGTCTACAAAGAAAAAAACCCATAAGTGGACAGTTGCAGGGATTATGAGTCCTGATTATGAGTTAGGGCGACTTGTTTTTCTCTTTACCTCTATTGGATTTGTTGGTCTTACTGGTCTTCAAGCCAATTTCAGTTGATTCAATTGAAATTGAATCAGTTTCAATCTTTGAATGTGGTGGGGACAAACAGAAGTCCTTTCAGAGGGCACACAGCTGTCTTGACCACTGTCTTCTCACTGCAGCTCTGGTCCCAACTGTCTAATTGAACTCAATGTAATTCTAAATCTTGTTTAATAACCCATCCTGTTTTATTGTATTTGGTTCCCATGGGCCTGGTATCTCCACTTGGAGCTTGGATGCTGAAGGTGCTCCTGGTGTGCTGGCAGTTTTTACCCAGCTATAGCTGCTAGCATGCTTACAGAGCTGGCAGAATTAATCTGGCACTTAGTTTTTGGCTTTGCCTTCTAATTCCCTTCTGAGAACTGGTCCCTGACTTGGATTCAGGCCACAGCCCAGTACAAATGAAAATGAAAAAGAACAGATTTCTCTTAATCAGATGCTTCCTTCCAGCAGGACAGACAGGCTTCTTAACTCCCTTTGCGCCCAACACTTGATAACTGAAGAGGAATTTGGGACTTGCCATCTAGTCCCAGCTCATGGGAGTTTTTTTAAAAGGTTTTAAAATTTATTATTCTCTAGCGTTCCTCCTATACTTCCTCCATCCTAGAGTTCTCTGTGGCTAGTAACTGTGAAGTCATGGCTAATCAAAAATGTGAGTTTGTTTTTAGTGTGTTGGACAACTGTGTGAGAGCTGTCTTTTCTCACAGCAGGGGCCTAAATGGGATCCTTGGCATCTCTGCAAGTGCCCCCTTTGCCAAGGTGTCTGCAGGCATGCACTCACCCCCTGGGGATGCTGCAGCTTCCTCCAGCCAGGGCTGTGCAGCCAAGGAGACGCTGGGCTGATCATGGACTGGGTGTGTAGATTTACAGAAAGCCCAGGAGAAACCCTGGGCTACTACCTGTCTAAGTACCAAGTACCTGTCAAGTAACCAGCCAAAACCCACTTTCAAAAGATGTTTTCCCTATGGAATTCCACACCCTGAAGACACAATGACATGAGATAACAGCAATAAAAATTCACATCACAACATCAACTCATAAAACTTATTCAAATGAACTGAAAAATAAAAGCAGCGCTGAATGATTATTTGAAATGCAGCAAATAGAAAGGCATACATAGTTCTTATTATCCAAATGCTTCATCAAGTAAAGAAAAAAAAATTGCATGGTACTGCATTGTGGTCTTATTCCCCTGCTACTAGGTCAGGACCTGATGTTCTCTACAAGATTTCGAGTAGTAATAATTACTACTAGAATATATTAATAATATTAAAAAAATAATAATGTTACTATTTTGCATTTCATGCAGTTGTCCAGTCTCCAGGAAGTTGGAAATTCAAGCACATACGTATGCCGTAGAGAAGTGCTGCATATTTGCTTGTTTGGGGAATCCTGAACAGGAAACTCTGAATGACAGGGATTTTTTTTGTTTGTTTGTTTAAATTCCACTGGAGGGTGAAAAAAAAGTTGTTTTTTATTGGGTTTTATTGGTTGGTTGGGTTTCTGTTTTAGTTTTTTTGTTGTTTTGTTTTGGGGGGGGTTTTGTTTGTTTTGTTTTGGGGTGGTTTTTTGGTGGTGGTTTTTTTGTTTGGTTTTTTGGGGTTTTGTTTGGTTTTTTGTTGGTTGTTTTTTTTTTTTTTGAAACAGACCTTTACTTGCAAATGTACTAAGAAAAAGCAACAGGAGTAAAAAATGCAGCTAGGATTCACATCATGCATCATTACATGTCTGTCATGCGTCATTACACTAGAAATACATCCCCCTGACAGCAGAGCCATGGCTCTTTACCTGCAAGTGACAAATCAGCTGTTCTAGGAAAATAAGAGACAGGGGGAAAATGGAAACAGGTTTAAGATATTTTACTACCATGTCTGGTTCCAGTTCTGCTACAGTTACAACCAAGGGCACAATTAATTGAACTTAGAGCTAGCAGCTTGTTTGGGCAGCAGCAGGGTTTTGGCAGTCCCCAGGGCAGCCTCCCAGAGTCCCAAAAAGCTATTCAAGGGGAAAAAAATGGCTTTGCCCTTTTGTGCCTGGAATCCGGATGTCTGGCAGAGGGGCAGGGGCGGAAGGGAGTTGCAGCTCTGCATTGTCCTTCTGCTCCCGTTGCAGACACACCCCGATATCCTTCTGCTGTGCAGATCCCTTTCAGCTGCCTGCTCTTAGCACCTTTGGCTATAGGAATAGCTGAACATTTCCCACGAACACTCCCTGCCACTGCAACTGAAGAAATCTCATGCTCACAGGGCTTTCTAAAATATATATAGCCTTGATATTAATTTTGATTTCACAGGTCTTGCTGGTTTAGACTATTTTCCTAACTTGTTTTGCTTGAGCAGTCTCACCTTTGCACATCCACGCTGCCACAACCTCCTGAGTGGCTTTGCTGTTGCACGTGCTGGAGAGCTGCTCACCCACCACCCACTCGTGCTTTGTGCTTCCCTCCATCCCCAGGAGTCCTGCTCTGCACACTTCTGCAGCATCTTCTCTCCTTCAGAGTTCCTCCTGCTCTGCCAGGTCCCACACTGGCATCATCCCAACCCTACTTTAGTTCCTAATGGTCACCAAGATGTTCATTACTGTGTGAAATATTTCTGAGTGTTCAAGGTCTGCTGGAGAGGACTTGAAGGACACTTTAGTTTTGTGTACACCTCAAGTCAAGGAGAGAACCCCCACACCTGTGGGTGCACTGTGCATGAGAAGACAGCCAGGACCAGGACCAGCAGCTCCAGTGGCAGCATCTCAATGCTCATCAGCTTGATATATAATTTTGTTCACAAGTCATTGGAGCATTTATCAATACTGATGGAAATGACCTGATGAAGGTTTAGTTTTAAGCCATATTTTGTTCAAGTTTTTCTAGTATTTACAAGGAATGGTTGCAAATATAATTCTTTGCTCCTATCTGTGGAAGAGCCTATAAATTCTGCTTACCACTGCTTTCTATCACATATTTACCTGACAGAGCAAGGGGGGTTGTGGAAATTTGCTAAAGAGGCATCATCAAAGTGAGAACACTATCATTAATTTCCAGTCAAAAGAAAACCAGTGCTGCCCATGGCCCCTCAAGGGCAGGCAGGGGCTCCGCAGCTGGCTGCTGCTGCTAGAGGTGGGATACCCACTGCTGGCCAGTGCAAGCTTCTCTCTGCTGTGCATTCCACACAGACCCTTCACATCCCCTGTGCTGAGCATCAGGTAAGAATATTTTGATCCCATCTCGTGCCCTTGCTCCCTGTTTGCTTGCATCTCATACACTTACGTTACAGGGACACCACCATCATCCCACCCAGTCATGTGCTGGGTCCTGCTGGGGTCATTTGGGATCTTGGGTCTGCCTCAGATGTAAGTTCTTATACACAGAAAAGACATGGGGACAGGAACAAATATACTGTAACACCCAGTATTTTAAATTATAAAGTCTCTTTGCTCCCTTTTTTTCCTAGGCTGCTGTGTTGGTTCTCCTTTTGGTTGTCTGTCTGTTACAACATTTCTGCAAAATTTCAAATCTCTCTTCATGTCTTCACTTTCTTTTTATTTTTTCTTTTTTTTTGGACATTCAAACAGCAGTCAGCAGTGTTGGCCTGTGGCTTTAAAGTCTTTGTGTGGTAACAGGAATCTATGATCTGTAGTGCCATGAGGATATTTCTGTATGGAGCAGTTTCAATGGCCAACTCTCTTTAATAGTCATTATTTATAGATGTCCTGCCATGCGACACACCCTTTTACCCCTAACTTTACATTTCCTTTCATATTTTTAATGTTTTCAGGATACCCTTTTCAGCAAACCAAACAGATATGTAAATAAATGAAAGGTGACCTTTATGCACAAGGAAAGAGTTCTCATGAATTGCAGGAAGTAATAGACTATATGGGAAAAGCACCTTCTGCTCTTTTTTTTTTTTCTTTTATGTACAGCATTTCCTCCAAAGTCCATGACTGTAAAACAGAGCCTTAAGTACCAGCCAGAAGTAGACTCCTGAGTATTTCATATTCAGCTTTACACATCTCCCTGTCTTTTTCCTTTGACAAAAGGCTGCAGTCTGTTAAATTCATCTGCTCAATTTGAAATGAAGGCCATATTTAATAGACTTTATTGTACACTTCCATAGATAGAAAATGCTTTGGGGGTTATCTGAATGTTGGCTGCAGCCATCTACTGCTATTTGGTATATGTAAATGCCTATTTGACCAGTCTTTGAAATGGAATGTGATTGATAGACTTTCCAAATTCCCATTTCCATTATTTCACCTATTCACTCTGTCTTTCTAAAAGTCATAAAATCCAGATTCTGGCTTTCAAGATCTACATCCCAGGACTGCTCTTCTCTCTCACCATCTCCAATACCTTCCTGGTTTCCTCTGCTAACATGCTCTTACCTCCCAATAATCTGGCTCTTCTTTTACAATCCCTCTGCATTACAGGCATTCATTTTATTTCCAGTTTGGCTGTTTTTCTTCATCCTGTGATTGTCACCTCGGTGTCCAGATAAACCATCCCAGGTCTACCTCACAATGTTTATACCAAGCATAAATACTCTCCTTTCAGATAAAATGGCAGAAACATATCCCTGCTCTCCCAGGCTGGCAGGAAGGGGTCTCATCTGTTCCTCCCTACAAGCACTGAATACCCAGAATTGTGTGCTTTGTGCCTCTCCCTCCCTGACGCTGGTAAAATGTTTTTTATCACTTTTCCCACCCTTCTAAGAGCCAAATAATGCTTGAGGAAGCCCTTATCTGTCTCTTTTCCCTATGTACGTTGTCATGGCTAGAGCTTGTTGAAATACTATTTCTGTAAAACCTTTATTTCTGACCCAGTACTCCCATTTGTTATTTTTGATGTGAGTAGAGAGAGACAGACAGAAGAAGTGGGTTTCACAATACTTCTTCT
The DNA here is from genome assembly GCF_027887145.1 of Ammospiza caudacuta. NCBI lineage: Eukaryota > Metazoa > Chordata > Aves > Passeriformes > Passerellidae > Ammospiza > Ammospiza caudacuta. The sequence continues at coordinate 55,561,205 of NC_080596.1, forward strand.
TTATCAGAAGGATGCTTGTTTATCTAAGGGCTAGGATCTTTGATCCTTGGTAAATTGCTGTGCTTTCTACTGAGAATGAAATTTTTAGACAAGAATCGCATTCACAAAAACTCTCCATGCCCAATAACAGAATAATGAAAAATGAGGAATATGTGTTTAGTATGAAATTTGAAGATGTGTTTTTACTATCCAGCTGACACATATGTAAGCAACAGCAAGGACAAAAGCAATGAGGAGTATTTGTGAAAATATTACAAGCAGCAACTCTGACACCTTCCAGAGTCACCATGATAATGTACTAGAACCTTGCCAAAATTTTTTGTCTTGACTCTTACCAAGTGGCATTCTGACCCATCTACACCTGTACCCAGGTGCATGAGAGCCACAGTACCCCGGTCACTGACTTTAGTATTTTTTCTACATTCTTTTCAGATGTATCTGCTTTTCAGATACAGTAATGTGAGGAATCTGGGAGAAAGCATTAGATGTTCTTGGTATATCAGATTTTCTAAAACATTTTCAAATAGTTTTCTCAGTGTATGCATATAATAACCACACTTTCCTGGGCTCATTTTTCATGGCTGTATGCTCAAAACCTACCTACCACTTCTAAATGCAAACTGCTCAGTGGCATAAATCTCCAGTTACACAGAATACAGTAGGGAATCAAGCAGAGTGAGACAGCAGAAAATTAAGATCAGATTTATTCTTTTCACCACAAAATGTTCACTTTCAAAAAGCCAACCAACCAACCAAAACCAAAGCAAAAACAAAAAAAAGCAACAAAACACCACAACTAAAACAAACACCCCCCCCCCCCAAAAAAAACAAACCACAGAAACTGAAGAAAACTAATCAAGCCAAGGTCATATTAAACAATTTCTGAAAAAAGTAATATGATATAAAACTGTTTTAAAAAAATCACTTCATTAATATGTGCTAATAATATTAATCTGGGAAAATACAAAAAAATCGGAATAGCGTGGTTGGGATGATTTCTTCTACTTTTTGCTAACATGCCCCTTAAATGATGTTAACCTTCTTCTAGAGTGATGATTTCTGTTCAATTTATTTGATGAAGGTGATGAAGGTGATGAAATCACATAAAACCCATGGTGATCCTGATTCAGTGAAAGGACTCACTCCTAGAAGTCAATAAATAATGGCATCAGGCCCAGCAGATAGAAATTTTTGCACACTTTGTGCAAAAGCATACACCTGGTATATTTAAAATGGCACACTTTTAGTTGTAATTTCTCTGTTCAGAGTTTTTTCCCTCCAGATGGAGAGTGAAGTGTGCCTGTTCAGAGAGTCTTTATAAGGGCAATGTAATATTTTAGAATGGCTTTTTCCATCTTGACATTGTGTGCACAATTAATATGCTTTTTTCCCCCTCCTGTTTAGCTTTAGCAAATTTGGATTTTATTTTTATTCAACTTCTGAATCATTATTATGTATTCAATTATTTTTCTCTGTTTGCTTTTAACAAAGCAAATAGATACCAAACAGCAAGTGCTCAAAAGTAAATTTGCATAAGATATTAAAAAAAAAACTCTAAAATTTCAGCTTCTACCTTCTTCTGTAATCAGTCTTGCTACATTTAAAGTAAGATGACTACTGACAGCATAATAATCCTAACTGAAGACAATTCTTAATGTGCATATTTGTATATCTGAAAATTTAAAAATTAGTCTTGCTTTTTCTTACAGTCATTTTAATGTCTCCAATATTTTTCCTGCCTCTGATTTCCATTGTTATCTGAGAAATCAGAATCATCCCCACATGGATCCATTGATCCATCCTTTTGAGATACTGCCTGTTCCCATTTTGGTTGTGAAAGACACCTTCAGTTTAGAAAAGGTTGACATTATTGCAAGTCACATAATTTCAGTCCCAGATTCAGTGTTATGAGAATCACTTTGACTTGTTCAGTTCATTTCAGAATAGAATAATAAGAGAGGAGTCCTAATGCTCAGCAAAGTGAAACCAGAAATATTCACCAAACTCCCCTGAACCAGAACAGCTGAGAGTTGCTCTCACAAAAGCCTTTTCCTGCGGAAGAAAGTAGAAGAAAAAAAGAAAACATAAGGTCATCTAAAACTATTTTTTCAATCTTTCAATAATCATATTCTCAGACTTTCCTGTTTCATTCTGTGTAGTTTCAACTCTCAGAGTCTGAATGAATGAAAATTAAGAAAAAAGCTCCGTTTAAATGTAGAGAGCTGCTGTACAAACCATGAATCAGTTCACAAACCCATGGAAATTCTGCAGACCACTTGTGTAATATAGAAATGTTTAATAAAGTATTTCATTAAAATTTTGTTAAATTGTCACTTTGATTTTTTTCAGTATCTTTGGTTCACCATTATTTTACTTCAGAATTTCCTTTAATGGTATCTAAAATATTCAAAATGTTTGAGGGAGTCAAAATCTAGCTGAAATATTTTCATTAGGCAAAAACATTTTGTCTCCCGACTGACTTTCTGTGGTTGATTGTGTTCTTAATTTGCCAGAACTTAAAATAGCTCTTTCAAACTTACATGATTTTTTAGAAGTCACAAATGAGAGAAAATTATATCTTTGCTGGATTCAATTCTACAGAGGGACGTTTATATTAAAAGCTGTGTGAACTGATGGGCTTCTGATGAGCTTTGGAAATTTACTGCTCAAGCTGGTGCTTGGTCTTGCTTAAATTCCTGAAGTTTGGGGAGGTGTCTCTTTGGACCCAGCTGCTGAAGGGTACCAATGTTGGTGGAAGGGCAGGGATGCACTCTTGCATCCCAGGTGAAGGCATCCCAGCCGACAGGAACCAGAACTGCAACTCTGGCAATGCTCCTGTCTCTTGCCCAGCCTGCACTCCCCCTCCCCTGCAGCTCATTTCTGCAGGTGATACATATGTCACAGAAAGAGAGCCACTGTCCCTGCACACTGCTATGTGTAGGAACAGAATTAAACGTGACTTTATTCTTATTCTGGAACTGCTAGGTACACTTCCCACATCTGTATTGTCCAGGATGTTTCCTATGTGCCTGTTCTCCCTGGCCTGCAGGTCCCCACTGGAGATCCCAGCCAGCACTGCAGTCATCAGGACACAAACAGTGCATAGCCGATTAATTTTGTATCTGCAGATACAGAATAAGACAAAACCTAAAGAAAAGGTATAGTAGCTCACCATACCAGTAATGCCATTGGGTTTTAGTAAAGCTGATCTTTCATATGCTAAACAATCCAGATCAGGCCACAGAAATATTTCAACACACAAGGTTCATGGCCCATGAGAAGAAGCTTATCCTTAGGAGAAGCAACTGTGAATCTGAATGCATTTTGCAGTACAACTGCAATCTGCAGATGTAAGGGAGAACTGCAGGCACACATAGGGCTTGATTTCAGTCTGCATATTACAGGAAAATCAATTTCTTTGGAGGAGGTGACTGCCCAGACATCCAGCCTTTGATTCTGCACCAGTGAAGAGGCACTTCCAACTAAAAGAGCAGAGCTGTGTACTTTGTGGTTCAAGGCCTCAAAGAACTTCCTGTGGATTCATTACAAAATAATATAACCCAAAATCGGTGTAACATACAACTCTTGTCCTATTTATATCTATTTTCAGCGTATATCTTCATCATCTAAATGAAAGCTCCACTGGCCAAACAACCTGACAGCTGACTGGGACTGAGGCTGGAAGGGCTTGTACTCATCTAGATTTCCTCTAACTCCTGTAAAGTTCCAGGAAGCTCAAAGTCTCCAAAAGGGCAGGGTCACTCTTCATGCTGCCTCATTTCCCTGGAGAAGAATGGAATGTAACTGGTTTTTTGACTACCTGTAATTGCAGTCACCTCTGTCTTGTTTCCTTCTCTTTGCCTGGGCTTTGCACTGTAGTGCAAAGCAGTGGACAGAATAATGAGAAATATCCCCTTTTGAAAAACAGAATCACGTAGCCCCCAGACTGTCATAAGCACTGTCATTCTGGTGTCCTGCACTCCTTCCTCCTGTCTAAACATCCTGTGAAAGGCTTGTAAGTTTGGGGAGCAAAGAGTGCATGAGGATTTAGCTGTCAAGAGCTGTTCATTTGATCAAGTGCAGGGGCATGTGTATGTGCATGCAATGATTAATTAGGAATGTATCTTAGCTTGACAAAATGGTGTGGAAGTTCCTCTGATAACTAAAATGACTTGGAGAAAACTGTTTTAATTTGTTGTAGGTTTTACACTGATAAATTGTGGCTCCTTTGTGCAGGATCCTCCCTTTTTAATTCTTCTCTGCTGAAAAGTGTGCCTGGAGTCTGGCTTGATAAAGACAGGAAATTCTTCAGTAGAGTAAAATGGCCGGTGTTGCTTGGTACCAGATGATAGGAAAGATGGCAATTCTACTGAAGGTAATTAAATACATCTTTTAACCAGCTGTTCATTTGTAGCCTGTGCAGAAAAAAATTTAGTACATTGACTTGAAACAAAAGAGAGTTGAAACAAATGCATACCAAAAACTAAAAAAGGGACTAAGATCATAAAATATTCTGAATTAAAAGGGACCCACAAGGATCATCAAGTCCAACTCTTAAGTGGATGGCTTACACTGGGATTAAGCTCACAACCTTGGTGTTATTAGCACCCTGCTCTAACCAACTGAGATAATCTCAGGGTCAACTAAAGACATAATTTTTTAAGTTTGTCCTTACACTTCTGACAGAGGAAGAAATATAGCCTTAAACTTTGCATAGGAAGCTGGAAACATACTGCTTTGCAGTACAAATATTTTCTTCCTGAGAGGCCAGTAAACTCCTCAGATGGCTGGATTCTGAGCTGTACAAATAAATCTCACAATAGAAAAACAGCAAGAAAGTTCACAAGTCTAGTTGTCCTTTTCTTTTTCTCCATGACTTTTTGGGTGGTCTCAGAAATCATGTTCTTGACTTTTTCCATCCATAGCAGATGGAACACAGTATTGAATCTTTAAGAAACTTTAATTGTTTCTCTTAAAAATGCTTGCTGAATACTTGTTGAGCAAGTAGTCTAGGAAACAAATGACTGATTAAAAGGCAAAATATATTCAATTACATTGATTAAAAAATTCCCAGTAATTTCATTGTAACAACTTCAAATATTCTGAAATAACTCATAGATGATTGGGGTTTCAATTTGTAAAGTGAAAAGTAAAGTAGTAAAGTTTTCTTTGTAAAGAAAAGTAAAGTAATCCATTTAACACTTACAGGGTTAAGCCCAGAGGAAGTGGCTAACATCTCCCCAAAGATTTAAAGGTAAGGTGACTTTAACCAGCTCAAGATCTGGTCAGTAGCCACTTGATGAATATTAATGATAGAAGAAATATGGTTAAACTTTTAGTCATTGCTTTGTAGGATGAGTTTTGTCTGAAATTTACAATATTAGGCAAATCAAATTGCCAGAGCTTTTCCTGCATCTCTGCTTACACATTACAGATCACAAAGCAGAGCCATACCTGAGTGGTGGCAGGTTATAGGCATCACAGGCAGAAGGAATATGCATGCTCAATGAAATTGAGGGTTCAGCTGCACTTGGGTGGGTGGGGGCACGGGGAAAGGTAATTTTCATCCATTACTCAAAATACTTCCACAATTTGCATGGGTTAAAAAGTGGAATTTTATTCTCAGGGTACAAGCCAGTCTCTACACAGTGTCTTTTCCTCATGTCCTGCTTGTTGTGTACCTGCCTGGAGATGGGACAGTTCCTGAACATTTTTTCTCCTTTTCTCCTTATCACAACATCTCCCTGTGCCTACACAAAGTCTGTATGCAGCCTCGACAACCCAAAGAAAAGTCTGTGTGTCATGATATACCATCAGTCTGGAGAAATAGGGAGAGTTTGGGAAAAGTCTCACACTTTCCAGTCTTTCCTGCATATTGTTGATTTTCCATTACTCTGCTTCTGGATGCCCCTGAAAAACCACAAGAACTTCCCTTCTAGTAGGGTTTCATCACTTTTGCCTCAAAATGAAACTAACCAAAATGAAAAACAGCTAGATCAAAAAGAACTCTAGTAAGCAAATAAGCAAACAACTCCAAACCTTCAAAAATTAGGTTGATTTTAATTCTGTATCTGATTTTGGCCAAACTGAATATTAATTTTTAGATCTTTTTCTTCCTGTCAGTTCACATGTTTTTTGCAAGAAGAATCACATTTGGCTTTAGTCTCCTACCAGTCTCTGATCTGTATTTCTGTTTTGCTGCCATTGGGCAACTGCCTTGCCCCTATGGTCCTGCTGATGTCATGAGACCATATTGCTGGTGATTTTTGTCTTAAACTCAGGCTTTTGATCAGCACCTGGTAAAAAAATATGCCTTGCTTCTTTTTATTTAGGATCTGAAATACTTTTGTCACTTGGGTTGATGCAACACAGAGGCAGTTTTCTCTAAATCTCTGAAGAGCTTTGTGCCTCTACTATCCCGTTAACCAGTTTACACTTTAAGGCAGGTGAAAAGACAATTCTACAAATCTCACTTGAACTGAGGAGAATATGATCAATCAATAATTAACACTGTTCACATCCTGTAAGTCGAATTCCTCCTTACAGAGAATGTTTCTCTGGGCATATCATGCTTGTCAGCTCCATTTTGAACCTGAGCTGCCAGCCAGTGATAGCAACAGATTTTATAGAGGTTTTTGTATCTGCGGTGGGTACTAGTATTACAAAGTAAGGAAACAGGAATAACTCAGAGAAAACAAGAATTCCAGAGCTGGGCTGCTGAGACAGGCCTCTGGATAATTACTTTTAATACAGATTATTAAAAAATAAACTGTGCAAAATCTGTGCTAAAGGGAAGGTATTTATGGGTTTGAAAGAGGAGGCAAATTAGGCGCATGTAAAGGACAGGCGGCTGGAGGCTGGGGAGTGAGAGTGGATTTTTCCAAAGGAAAGGCAGAGCCTGACCAGTTTTTCCCATCCCGCTCTCCCATGCGGGCAGCCAGACGTGAAAGAGCCGCATCCATGTGTGCGTGCCCGGCCCGGGCCCCTCCCCTCCCGAGGGCGCGGCTGGGAGCGGCCGGGAGCCCCGGGACAGGCCGCGCTCCGGGCCTGCCGTGAGGGAGGGGCTGCGGCCCTGCCGGGGCTGTGCTCCGGGCCGCGCCGTTGCTGAGCTCCGTTGCTTTCTGCTTCAGCCGCTTTGTTTCCCTTGTCCTGCTGCCAGCGGGCAGACAGTGCGGGCAGTCAGGGAGCAGCTGCCTGCCGGAGCTCGGAGGCTCGCGTCACACGGGCAGGGCTGCCGGGCACAGCCGGCCGCCGAGAGGGTGAGGTCAGGTGAAACATTAGCCACGTTGTCTTGTCTTCCCGCCAGCTCCTTTCAAATATTTCTTTATGTGCTGCTGATGCTGTACTTGTTTGGCATTTAAAAGGTATGCCCCGGCAGGATTTCACAACGAGCTGCCGTTTTACGGTTCAAAACACGTGCGAGCTTATCATCCATGGAAGTGTGTGTCTCCATGAGCCCCTTCCTCTCGCCTCCCTCGGGGCTTGCAGCAGAGCCACTCCAGGCAGATCAATCATGAGGACTGTGTAAGTGGCTAAAAATAATGCAAGTCATAAAAGTCTGGAAGCTGTTTCTTCTTTTGGGTTTTGAAGATTCCAGTGTCAATGCCAATGACTGTGCTATCTGGACAGTAGTAGATAAGGGTCAGATGTTCTTCTAAGGTGATTAACGTGACTTGCAATCCCCTTCCTCAATGCCTGCTGCCAAAGTGTGCCTCTTCTGTTTCCCTGGTTGCAGGGAACAGGCAGATGTTCTTGACAGTTTGTCATGAGCAGAATTTCATCCTAGATGTGGAAAAGTAGTGTTGGAAGACAGAATGAACTAGCCTGTATCCTGCATCCTGACAGATGCCAGTCAAACCAGTTCTTAAAGACTCCACCAGTGCTGCAGGCAACATGTGCCAGTGCTTCCTTGTCCTTTCTAAAGCCTCTCTTTATCCAGATGGGAGTGTGGGCTGGGTTCTTTATCTACCTGTCCAGCAGCATAAAGGTGGAGCAGCATGTTGCTACGCTACTGGTGACTTGCAGAATGTCCTATAGACAGTATTTCCTCCAGGGCAGGGTGGGGATGGTGAGAAGGATAAAGCCTGGAGTGCAAATTCAAATTACTAAAATACATCTTGTGCCTAGGATAAAAAACAGAGAGGTCAGAGAAGTGAGAAAATGCAGGCACGAGCTTTCACAGCTTGTGTTGGGTTGTATCTTCATTTTGTGCTGGGATTTGTAATATTGTAATAAAAGGAGACTTATGCACTGAAGATGACATAAATGAAGTTTCTTTAAAGAAACAAGAGATTTGGGTACTCAGGCATCAAATATTCTGTTTAATCTGAACTGGCTCCTTGACAAATTTTGTTGGCTGAACCATTATGCTAGTGCTGTGTTAATGCTATGAAAATGGGCAGAGAGTTTTTTTAATTCTTTGTGAGGTAGGTAATATTCTGGTTACCTTCTAGGCAATTTGCACTGGTTTTGAGCTCATTTTTCTTTTTCATCTCCTGGAAGATGTGCAAAGAGTAGCTTGAGAAGAAGCACACACAAACACACACACACACACACACACACAGAAACACACACACAGAGTTTACCAAGAGAGGTCACTGCAACATCCTCGGTGGATGCATTCACAAAGGCATGAGACAACACTCTCAAGGTTGGTCAGATGCGATCACTGTAGGGTTTGGATCTCACACAGGACTCTAAACCTTAGAAGTGAAGAAAACTGTGCATTGGCCTAATCATGGCAATGATTTTAATATCGTGAGGTACTTTTAAAGAGTAATTTTTTTTTTTTCTTGTGTGTGTAACAGAGAAAAGCAGACAATGTGTGTTGCCAGTTCTTCTGGATGGACAGAGAGTGGTACCCTCTTCTGTAAAACTCTGCCTGGCCTCCTGAGAGTAGGAAGTTTCCAGCTGGCCCTCAGACTCTTAATTTCTAATTAATTTCTTCTAGATCCTACCAGCCCACATCTGCACTCTTCTCTTGCTCAATAATTAGTTATGCAACCCAAGAAAAACATGATATTAATTCCTGAATTTCCAAGCTCAGTTCCTGCACAGAAATCTTCTTGCCTATCTCTCCCACTCCTGCTGGTCCTGGATTCCCTGTCTCATGGTGGAAGAAGGCATTGCTGGAGATGCTTCACTTGGCTGCCACTGCTCACAGACCTGGTGCTGAGGGATGGGGAGTGAAGGGGCAGCAGAGCACAGCATGACCCACTTTTCATTGACTGATATCCAGAATTAATCATCTCACATGTCCTTCTGCATAACATGGATCAAAGGGTTTCCCAGCATTTGTTCCTGTTTGAACTATTGATTTTCTTTGCATAAACCAGCCAAGTTTAATTAAATTATGCACAGTGATAAAGAATCTACCCTCTGCTCCATGTAAAATGTTCCAGCAGTTAATTTCTCCTCTCTGCTGAAACCACGTGCCTTATTTCTAGGGCAGATTGTCTAGACAGATGTGTGTTAGAGCCCACTCCAAAATGTTGTTTCAAATACAGGTATTCTTAAATTACACCTACACAAGCCTTTCCCTTTGCTCTACTGAAGAACTTCACCTTGGGGAAACTCTTGCTGTAAGGCACATTTTCCAATCCTCAGTCATTCAGTGAACTCTCATCTAAAACCTCTTGACTTGTATGTGTGAAGCCAAAACACTTCTAAGCTGAGACCAGTTACAGGCTTTGTCCATGGCATCCAGAGCTCCCAGGTTCACAGACACAAGGATTCCTTCTGTTGAAGCAGACATTTCCTCCTGTTGGGTTATCTGCCCTGGCCTCCCTGCAGACTCACTGCTTCTCCGGGCTCCATTAACCTGTGAGGATGGCCTGAAAGATTTGTCCTCTAATGAATGACTTTACTTTTGGCTGCTCTGAAGTTCATACCAAAATTTTGTTGTCTATGTGCAGTTTTCCAAGCACGTCAGGGATCTGATTTCTTCTTTATTAACTGCTTCTCATTTCATGTGAATTTAGGTGTGTTCATGCTCACTGAGCTAACCAGAGACTTCAGATAAAATACTTAGAAGGAATAGAAACAAAGACCGCCCCCCCCCCCCCCCCCCATCCCACTGGTGCTCCTGAGGCACAAGGCTGAATCTTGTATCTTAGACTTACTTTAATTTTGTTTGCTTAGCAGAGATAACAGAGCTCTGGAGGAGAACCTCTAGCTCATCTCTCCTCATGAATGAGCAAGTGCCAGACCTGCTAGGCATGGCTAGCTACACCAGTAGCTTGTGGGCTAATGTCAGCCCTGGTGGCTGATTTTTCTTGGAAGAGATGGAGAGTACCACTAGAACTGTTCCTGTAGGGAGCCTTTCTAAATTAATGAAACATGAAACCTCCTCATGCTGCTGTAATGCAGACTGGAGAGCTGCCTGCATCCCCATCTCCCCAGCTCTGCCTGCAGCACTGGTGCCTGGTGATGGATGAGGGTGGAGGCAGCTTTTTGCACCAGGGGATGCTGTCTGCTTGTGTGTGTTGTGCGACCAGAATTAAGTGCCAAAGCTGATAAAAGTGAACTGTTGGTTAGTGTAGAAGGTAATTGGAGTCCCCTGCAGGGCACAGGACCCTGTGTGTGGTGTTCTGCATGAAATTCAATGCTGAGGTGTATTCAGAGTGCACTGAACTAGACAACCCTTCAAGAGACCTTTATGCTATGATTCCTAGTCTGGAGTTGCCACTCAGCTGAGCATGAAATAGGTACTGAGGTCAGCACGTGTGAGATGGTGGTGACTGTGGGCTGCACAGAAGCCCAGGAATGCTGAGGTTTGATAGTGAGGTACCAAACGTGTATGGGAAATACCAGGCTTGGTTGCAAGTGCCTCAGTTTGAGCATTCCTCCTCCTTTCCCCACCCCACCCAAACACCTGTATTCTTTATAGTTTCTAGCTGTGGTGATTTTGACTGCAGATGTTAAATATTGTTTCCATCCACACTGGGGCTCTACTTGTTCAGTTTTTTCACCATCCATTCCTCTTCAGCCACTTTTCATCACTTCAACCTTTTACCTCAGAGTGGTCCTACTATTTCAGGTCTTTGTTAAAGTTTAACTGGTCATGAACACAAGTCAGGTTGTGATCTCATTTACTTCTGCTGCCTTAACAGAGTTTCTCTGGGCTTGTAGTGATGCACAGGAGAATAGATCCTCCACCCTAGTGCATATTTGCTAAGTGCTCACGGCATATTTGGCTGAGTACAGAATGCAGACAACAAAAAGACTGATGTGTAATAGAGAGCTGTTTTCTCACAGATGCTGCTGCCTGAGCTGCTTGCACTGAGCACTGCAGTTGTAACAGAGTCTCCTTCCACAGTGCCCCTACAGCCCCCAGGATTACTGAGAATTTTTTTCCTTTAAATGCTCTGCTAACTTCTAGGTGTCTTGCTGACTTGCATGCAATCAGATTGAAACGTCAACATGATGTTAATATTTAACAATTATCACCAGGAACTTCTCACACCTTTTCCTTAGAGGATACAAAGAAGCCCAACGCCCACCTGTTCCTAAATCCCTGTCATCAGTTTGAACAGATTCAGGTGATATGTTGGACCTTTATTAGTTATTATCACCTGCAACAGGCCCTGGCACAGGACTGCCCTAAAATATGCTTTCCCTGGAAGCCTTCCAGATTGCTCCAATTGCAATCTCCTCATGAGCCAGAGAGAGCTTGTATTGTGCAAAACAAGAAACGGAAAAGCAAAAGCTGAGAGGATAAAAAATAGCTCAAATGACTTAATTTCTGTTTTAATTCCAAGAATACATGAGGCCCCTGATATTTCCCACATACGGCTCCTTTCTCTGCAGCACAAAGAGGATATATTTTGAACAGTAGTGCTAAATGAATTATATGTTGCTGCTGGATAATGGTCTGCTGTGGAGAGATAATTGTTGAGACAGAGCTGAGGTATTTATTGAAGATAAACATTGGGACAAAGCCAAGATGTTTATTTTCTAAGCACCAGACCGTACTGCAGACAAAACATATAATATCATTAGCATTATTCCTAATGTGTTGGAAGCCTGAACATGCCCCATCACAAACTCTTGTTAACTTGGCAGTGGCAGAACTGGGACTTAAATGAGAAAGGCACCCAGGCTGATCCAAGTACTGATGCCAGACGGCAGTTCTGTTGACCCTATGAGGGGCAGTGCCCAAGTGTTGCCCTCCTTGGCCACTGTCTGCCCTTCTGTAGCTCAGGGAGATGGCTGAAGTGCTGCCTGCAGACCTGATCACTCACAGGTGAAGCATCAGGAAGAACATGCTTCTTTTTCATTGATTCAATGAGAAACTAAAGCAAAACATTTCCTGATTCTTCAGGTTCATTTGAGGTTTTGAAACTGTAGGAGATATGACCAGCCTGTCGTCAGATCAGTATTTTACAGTTTTCAAAACTAATTTTACAGATGCCTTTGAATAATTCATGTCCAGGTTTGTGTCTGAACATTGGTGAAGTACAGGCCCATACAAGAACATGGGCAGCTTCAAGCAGGAGCAGGGCCTGATCCCACATGGTAATGGAGAAGAACGGGCTCTGCGATACACCTGGGTGGTGTGTGCAGCTGTCCCGGCCTGTTTGGGCACGGTGGGGCTCCTTTGGCTGCGTGCTGGTGCAGGGTTGCTTTTGTGAATGTCCTGTGGAGACTGAGAGCTGTGGTCGTGTTGGCTTCTAGGAGGTGGGTCCCAGCAGGTGAGGGTGCCCTTTCCTCCTATATCCACTGTCTCCACACTGTGACTTGCAGCACTTCTGAGCAGGGTCCCAGCCTTGCTGTTCCACAGCAGGCACTGCTTTTGGCATTGCCCTTGATAGCTGTACAAAGTTGTATCAACAGACTGTTTTCCACTATTCTCTCCTGGGTATGTGAAGATAGTTAAACACCCAGCTCCCACTGATTGCATTGGTCATAGGACACCTACATACATCCATGGACTTGGGCATAATTTCCTAAACTCATTCAAAGAGGGCAGCAACATCACTGAGTATTATATGATCTGAACATGTTTCAGATGGGCTGTAAAGTGAATGTGTGCACCTACAGAAAATACCACATGCCACTTTATTATGCAGACCAGAAAGATGATACAAACTTCTTACAAGTACTCTACTTCTCAAGACTGTAACCCAGATCTTTTTTAAAAAAGATAACTGAAAATTAGGCCCTACTCTATCTGATGTCTGTGGCCTGATTTTGAAAGGTACTGAGCATCCAGGATTGTCTATCAGCATGAGCTGAAGGAATAAAATTTCTGGGATCTCCATCCCTCTAGAGAAATTTAAAAAATTGCAAAAGCAAGATTGTTCTCATGATTTTGGCATTTCTAGAAATATTTGTATATCGAATGAAGAAATTGACAAGAAATATAGCATAAGAATAAAAGTTGTATGGAAATTTCTGGTAGTTTCCTGAGTTTCAGACCTTATGACTGCTTGTACTGTGTTATCTCCCAAGTCATCTGTGCCTGCCATATATTTGACAATACATGTTTTGTCAAGTCAAACAGGCTTCCTTAGAAGGAAAGAGATGACATTATTACTGCTCAAGTAGGATTCTCTGTTTTTAATGCTGAGGTAGTAAAAGCTCCATAAGTATCTTACTAAATACAATTCACATGATGTCTTTCAGAGGTGCATTTACAAATAAAGACATAAATGTAATTATTTTGCTTTTGAGAAATCTCGGGGTTGTTTTGCTGCATCAAGCTGCAATCAATTGTCAACTGCGTCAATGAACTCCAGATCTGAAAAGGAAAACTGTAACTACTGGATTACTTGGTGCTATAATATTCAATATGATGGTGATGAGGAATTAATTAAATATGCTATAGGACTGGGGAATCCCTGCCTTCTAGACTCGAATTCACAGAGCCTTTAATTGGGTATTTAGCAGAAGGCATATGGATATGTGTTAAGGCACTTGCTTAAGTTGTGTGACAACATTTTGCCTAATCCTTTCAGCTTCCATACCCCAAACCCTCTACTCTTGAGCTGTATAGACAGAAAAAATAACAGTAAAAATAGTTGTCATTTAGGTGGAACCAATGCATTATAATATAAATCCTTTTATCTGTCAGTATTATAAAACTGTGCTTCCAGTAGCACAAATGTAGTATAACTTTTCAAGTCCTTCCTCAGACAACATTGATTTCCCTCATAGGTAGCTGAAGCTGGTGAACAGCAGAAATAGGACACTAGCTGGAATTCTCTAGGCAGGACAGTACTGTACTTTTCTTGTTCAAAGCTTGTAGATTTGAAGGATACTTGCATATTCGTATTGGCCCCTTCAGGATATTTGCTGTTCACACATACAGCCTGATCTTCCACTGAGTCTCAGCAGTGTGCTTTGCAGCAGGGGTGAGTCTTCTGCAGCAGTCTCTCTTGGTGGGATACCTGCATTTTTTATTATTGTTAGAAAGACAAGGTCAAATACAGTTGGAATGGGAATTTCTGTGGTTTGTGGTGGTCTTCAGCTTATTGGAAGTTCATTCTTCAGAATCAGAGCTCTAAAAAACAGTTCTGCCCTAAATAGTTATTTCTTACCACAGTGATTTCTGTACCTCAGAGAACTGTGTCTGAGAGCACTGAAGCTGATTGTAGTCTTCACTCTGCGACTTGCTGTGATCTTTTGTAGTGGCCATGAAGGGAATCAAAGGTAAAGAGCCTCAAGGATGCTTGAAATGCCATAGATGACCTATGAGTAGGGAACAGGTCAGATTCATTCATAGCCACTTGTGTCAGATGGAGTTTTCTTGTAGGAAGAGAGTCTGGCAAACATTTTCTGCAGAAGCTGCTCTGTGTGAATAATGTCAGTCGGAGTTCAGAGCTGCTACCAGATTAAAGACTGACTTAGCCAATAGTGTGCTTCAATACCATTACCACTAACTGCACAGTGGCTACAAACCCTTAAAAATGTTTTCCTCCATTTTTCAGAACCTTCTCTTCCATTGCGAGTCAACTTCAGACAACTGTTCTCAAATACACAAAGGCTGCTGATGTCACAGCTGAGGTCAAGAGGCATTTTGATGTTGATTTTATTAAGTAGTGCCCTTTGCATGTGCTATTGTGCTGCTGCTTCATCAAGACATGAATACACTGTTTGCTGGATTTGAAAAAAGTTTATTAGTTATGTGAAACACTGAGCTCAGCCCAAACATCAAAAGCATTTGTAGGTGCTCACTTTCCCACTGGAGGTTTGCTTGACAAAACCAGATGCTTCACCTTGCATCACCATATTCTTTTTGCAAACTTCTGCTGGTTTGCATATATGTACTAGATCTGAAATAATTACAATTCCCATACTTCTTCCACAAATTCCTAATTCCAAAATGCATGCTTTCATAACTTCAATTAATACTAGAGTTGTTTTCGTTATTTCCATGTTGTGCTCTGGTGACTGTAAAGTGAGAAAGATGCTTCAGTTCAAGGAGAGGGAGTGGAAAGAAGGACAGATCAGAAGTTGCAAGAGTTGAAGGAAAAGAAAGAACTGTTAAGTCTTTTTCTGCAAGCAGAAAATTATTTATAAATATTTACTAGAAGGATTCATAGCAGATTTAAATGAACTTTCACAATCTTAACAAAGTCAGCATTTACTGAGAAGAGGGGCAGTCCCCATTTCTATTGGATTTAAGCCTACTGACAGTAGTGGCTGTGTTTCTCACTTACCTGTTGTGAAAATTTGTGCTGCAAAACTTTCTGCTGTGTGTGTTCTAGGGGTTTGAAAAATCACAGAATTAAGCAGTTAACAAAAGTGATTCCACACTGCCTCTGAGGTGTGAGAAGACCTCAAGACTGCCCTCCACCTCATCTTTGAACCCTTTTTTCCAAATTGTTGCTGAAGCTCCAAAGGGGCTAAAAGGCTGAAATGAAGGGACTCTCTCTTTTTAGAAAATGTAACTTGTTGTAAATAGTGGTCTGCATTAGTGACACTCTTAAGCACTATTGGGGACAATGCTTTGGACCCATTTGTCTCCCTTGAAATGAAATTATTGGTAGCATTAGCTGATAATTTTTTCTAAGCAACATTAATTGCTGAAAATGACAACATTCCAGAAGGCTTATTTAAAATATAGTGTATTGTGTAATTCTTTTTATTTGTCTGTTGCACAATCTATTTGCTGATACTTGTTTCTCTCCCTCCCTCTCTCTCCCCTAGGCTATCAAACAAAGCTGCCCAACCTTACACTCATCCATCATCCTTGAGTTATTAAGAGAGTAGCTGCAGAACATTTACAAGTGCATAGGATGGATTGCTGGCTGCTTTTCAAGAACACAGTCAGTGTTACAAAAACTTTGCAAGATGGCAAATTTTCTCATGTTTCCTGTTCCTTGCTCTGCTAGAACCTGCTAGAAGGAATAGTTTCTTGGATTTAGGGTTACTAATCTAGGTTGATGCCAAAGCTGTTACTCATTCATGTCTAGTACCAGATTTTAATTTTATCTGAATAAAATATTTCTTTTTTGGTAACCGTGTTGAAGAAGCATTGGGCTACATTAGAAGGAAGGAAGAAAGGGGTAAGGACAAATGCAGACACTGGAGGGCTAGTGTTATAAGACTCTCTCAAGGTTAGGCTTAGAAAAATCAATGCAGAAAAGTAGAGGTTAAGAGATTTTAAGTGTCTCATATGAGGAGTGTAACCAAGTGGAGGTCAAATAGATCATACTGCATGATGACTTCTTAGTAATTATAAGAGAGAGGTTGGGATGGAGTGGAGTTGCTGTGTAATAATCTAAGACTCTGATCAGCAGCTTAGGGTGTGCACAAAGGTGTCTGTGCTGGCGCAGTACAATTTATTCCCAGAGCTGGAAGAGCTGGGAAACACAGTGCAAAGGCTGCTTACAGGCCAGCACTGAGCCAGCCACCACGTAGCCCTGAGTTCTGTGCCAGCTGAACGTGATTATTCTGCCTTGCAGTCCCACTTGGCATATCTGCACATTTGCTCTGCTATGTGGACTGGCCACATCAACTCAGTGCTAGCTTGGGGATCTCTGCATCATGTTCTCTGCAATTTAAATGTACCCTTGAAAATATTAATCTGTTTGACTTCTAGAGGGGAGAATGCTTCCTGACTAGCTGGCAGTCGTCTAATTAAGTGAGATTATTGGAAGACCAAAACTTGCCAGTCTGTACAGTGACTTTGCAGACAACAGTATCTTGGCAGGCACTGACAAGCTGCTCCATCTGAGCATCTTATATTCTGCTCAGTGAAAAACTCGAGGCTTTTCTTTGCTTGTTGTGATACTTGCAAATCCAGAGATCAGCGAACAGTTAAGAAGCTGTTCCCAAGAAGATGCAGTCAGAAGACGCCACTGGGCACAGGACAGTGTGGGGAGAGGTTCTGGAGTCAGAGAAGTAGCCATCACAGTCAGCCTGAGTGGGAGGCAGACAGACAAACTTGTATAGATAACTCTTTTGTTGTGGGGCCTTTTCCACTGTCTTGCCTTTGTTTTGAGAAGATCAGGCTCTGCTTTAGCAAGGCTGTTTGCTGATGGACACCACTGTGCTGGTGGAGGCAGAAGAACTGAAGTTTAGTCAGGACTGTGAGATAATTACATCTGACTGCAGGGAAGTGGAGACTGGAAGAGTCATGGGGCTCTGTGGCAGGGGACGTGGAAACTGGGAGCTTGGCACCAGGAGGGGAGGCATCTGATGGAATCAGGAATGTAATTTACACAATTATAATGACAAAATTTATAAACTTGCATTTTTAAATTCTTTTCTGTGCCAGAACAACTGGCCACAAGCTTTTGTTTATATCCCCAGTAAATTGGGCATGTCAGAGGGCATTTAGTACCCGGAAAAGTAGCATAGTTTTGCTACTAAAATATGAGTAATTTTCAACAGCTTCACATTGTGAGTTGCCACGCAATAACAACACTGCTTGGTGACTCCACCCTGCTTGCACAGCAGTTATCTGGCTTTTACCACTCTGCTTCATGTTGTGGAGGACCTCAGCAATCACAGCACAGAACAGTGTTAGGAGCATTTACCAAAGTTGCTGTTTGTGAAAAAATATCACAAACTGAGCCACAGTGACATGAAACACTGAGGATAAATTTCAGTGATAAATTCTTCTACACAGGAGGCAAGCTGAAGTGTAGAAGAAGAAAGCTGAAAACCAATGGCTCCTATCCCTGTAGCTGCCCCCTTCTGCTCCCTTTCTTCATTTTGTTTCATATCTTCCCTCTGACTTTTCTTCTTACTGTGTATTGATGTACATCACAGCTGATACCACCCAGCCTTAGCAATCCCTTGCCTTACCTTCTGGCTCTCCTCCTTCTCTTCCTCTCAGTGATTTTTATTTTCATCCACAGACCCCATCTCACTAATTTGGCTTCCCTCCCCATTCTGGTGTGGCCTGCAACTCTAGCTCAACAGTTTCAACAAAATCCCTGGTTGTCAACCTGGTAGTCATCAAGCACATTTTGCTTCCTCTTGCTTAAGTTCTCTTCCAGTACAAGCTTTATTCTTTCCTTTACTATTTAGTTCTTCCATTACTCTCAGGCCCTGAATTCCCTCAGAGCTTTCATCGTGCTTGATCTAAGTCTTCAGCTTGTTGTTGTGGAGCTTCTGTGTTGTACTGACACCCTGAGTGCTGGCTATAACCTCGACCATAGTCTGAGGAAGAATGTGTCCACAAGAAGCACTGAATGTGCATAGAAATTCACCCTGATGTTAGAGACAATTTCCAGTCTCTGGCTGGCACATCTGATTCAAAGAAAAATCAAGCACTGGTCGTCCACTTTCAAATTTGTCTTCTACACATTGTTTTGGTTTATCCGTAAGCAAAACATTCCTGTCTTTTTCTTTACAATACTCTGGAAGTAAACCTATTTTATTGGATTATTCTGCTCACTCTTTGATTCCTAGGGCAAATTATCTGCCCAGGCAGTCCAAGAAAAGTCTGCTTCATTTAATCCCCCCAAGGTTAGCATCAGCTCAGGGATCAGCTTCTTAGATTTCGCTTTTTTGCACTCTTCCCTTGTCAGCTTCTTTGTCAGTCAGTTTCATGCTATCATCACCCACACACCAACTAGTGGCAAGGTCACTGTAAAATTTATACAACTGCTTTCTTACAAATTACCCCTTATGCTTGCCTCAAAAGGAGGTCCATGTACCAGTGCCTAAAAAGGCTGTGAGGCTTATTTTTTTCAGGACAAGAGATGCAAGGCCAGAGGAGAGGAGCACATTTTGTTTTGTCCTTTGAAATTCTTAGTATATCAAAAGGATCTTATTCTGATGCTATTTTCTGATTTTTCTTTTTTAATTTACATTCTTCCCCTTCCCTGTGAGGTCCAGAAACATCATTGTTTCCCATATGGGTCAAATTATGCCAAGAGTCAGGAGGTGTGGTGGATGCTAATCTGGGTCACACAACTTTCACTCAATTATCTAGGCTACCCAGTCTTGACTCATTTCAGGTAATGAGTTCAAGATAAGTCTCTGAGCCATGGAGAAGACAATATAACTAGCTGATGTCTTGTTTTCTCTGTGAACAGAATTCCTAGGAGCGTTGATTTCCAAGCTGATATTAGTGGGTTTGGGTTTTTTCCATTATCTCTTAGACTAGAGCAGTCCCTTTCCATGCCATACCAAGAATGCTTGCAGGAATTTCCTACAGAATGACCACTGACATTAAATAAATGCATCAGGCTGCTGTAAGAATCAGAGTAGCCCATTCTTGTGGGCAAAACATCTCACTTGACATCTTGGCTGGAATTAAAAATCCTGTTGTATGATGCTAAAAACTTCAATCACCTTCTTCTGAAAGCTGTCTAGGATAAAAAAAAAATTCTAATTCTCATTCTCCCTTCCTTGCTTTTAAAGTGAATTTAACTCTGTTAATAGGAGCAAAACTGAGAACATAATACAAAAATGACCTGGTATGTTTTCTGAGATTGCAAAACCCATTTTGCTGTCTGTCCTTGGAGGACAGAATCCATCCTTAGTTGGTTTGTACAGGTTACCATCAGAGCTGTAAGCTCACAAAGTCTTACTGTCACTATGAAAATAATCACATTAAAATCAAAAAACACTTGAATGGAAAAACATAAATCTTGATTTGCTGTCATCAGTCCCCTGAAATGCCTGATGCTGGCAGAAGAGGTCTTTTAAAACTGTGGGCCAGCTGCTCAGCTCGTGCAAATCAGCATAAGATGTTGTGAAGAGGAAAAACATTGGTACTGCTTAAAGGTTGTTTTAAAGAGATCAGTGAGTAACTAAATGTTCAACATGCCCACTGGGATGTATATGAAACAAAGAGTCTAATTTGCAGAGAAGAAGATTTAAATTGTATATTAAAAATAGATTATCTAGTGGCTAAGCAAGAGGCAGGCTATGTTGCTAATCTTCACTGGGGGTTTGTAAGAGCTGATTAGATCAACATCTGTCACACATGGACTCTGGATTCTGCTCCAGTGGAGAGGCTGGACTGCCTGTGCTCTGGAGATTTCTTCAGTGCTTGCAAAGCATGAAGAAGTGGGCCTCAGCATTGAAACAGTTATGGATTAGCAAAACACCTTTGTCTCCTTGCTTCCTGCTCAAGACAGACCACAAAACTCACAGATTGGTTCAATCTCATGTGTTAATCCCTGTGTTATTCAGCCTGTACCTAATTTCTGAGCACAGCTGAGAGAAGAGACAGGCAGTGCATGTAAATCATTCTAGCAAACCCACTAGCAAATGTTAAATCAATCCAGTAAAATTTTAATACTCCTTTTCATGCTGAAGTGAGCTATAACTGCTATTTAACTTTGTAGTTAACTACATTATATAAGTATCTAGTTATTACTGTATAACTATAAACTATAGTTATAAAATTGTATATGGTAGTTACTTATTAAATAGCTGTAACAGTTCTGTGGTTTTTATTCAGAAGGCGTTTTACAGAGGCAAAGCAATGGAAAAAGTTCCTTTTGCTACAATGGAAAATGTGTCAGAATTAAAAGGAGAATATTAGTGTATTTTGACAATTGGTGGTAGGCACAGCAGAGCCATGGTGGTAACATATAACTGTAATTTACAGTGTTCACTCTTCCAAAAGAATTTGCTAAGTATGTTACAGTAAAAACATATATATTCTTCCATCTTAGTCTACCATTTGACACTTGTTCTAAGAAGTTATGAGTATTTTAGTAGTGCATGAAGTAGATCTTAGTGGTGTCTCTTCTGTGGGATTCTCTGTCCTGGCTTGCCACTCTCCTGCTTTGTGAGCAGTGTAAGGATTTGTATGAGAAGAGGGATAGGACAACTGTACTTTGAGAAGGGCATTGTAATTTCTTCAGAACCCTGTGTTGTTCAGGCCACTGGAGTGAAATTGTTTTGAGGCAGGAAAATATTCTACCACCTAGTGCAGTTAAGGCTGAGACCAAGCTTGAGCAAAGGTTTTCTCAAATTATGCCTGTGGGATGGCTTGTGCACACATCTGCAGCCTCAGGGGCTCTTCTCAAGGCTAAGCCCCAAGGCTTAGACACTGTTTGTGCACAAGGGAAAGAGAGGGCCAGATCCCTTGTGAAGCCTAGAGGGAGGTCTCCCATTGATCTAGTGATGCTCAAGGCCAGGTATGAGTACAACACACAGGTTAAACCAATGTGTGTTTGACAGATGTAGGAAGTCCAGTGAGTGGAAAGTAATGTCCATCATAAACACACAGAAAACATAATGTAGCTTCCCAGGTTAGTATGAAAGCTGTTTCTTTGGGGTTTTTAAAAGTATCCCATTGGTAGTTGACCCTGACACTTGTCTGCTAGATGGTTATACACGATCTGTGCACCATAAATTGCTAGGCCAGTTAACATTCAATTACCTGCTGGTGTTTGGGGACATTATTCTACTGGACAGCAGAGCCAGCTGGGGATCAGCAGTGCTTGTGAGTTCAGGAGGAATGTCACACAGGCACAGATCTGCTGTTTGCAGAGCCTGCTCTGCTCTGGCAGAGGGTTCTCTGCAGTTGTGTTGCAGAGTCTGAGGACAAAATGAAGCAGCACACCCAAAGTGAGCTTACCAGCGTTAAATGAGGCGGTCCTGTTCCTCCCTCCTTCCTATTTCCCCACTGTCCTAGTCTTTCCCACCTTGTTCTTTTTCACCCTGCTAATAATAAAGCCTTTGTGTTAAGGAGCCATGATTGACTTCAGTGGGCTACCAGCAGAGCCCCCTTGGGTCCCTATTGCTTTCCCAGTCCCAGGGCTGCAGAGTGGGTACACTCATGTCTGGCACCACTGGTATTAAGCCCAAGATGGTAAATCCAGCCCGATGGTTGAGCACTGGATAGAAAAACATACCTTGCTTTGTAGTGGGGTAATTAGGCTTGTTATCTCTGGCCACGTGCCAGTGTTGTTAGTGCTGTGCTGTCTCTGGGTAACCCTGTCTGGGTGTCCCTGTGTCAACCCCTCCAGTACCTGTATCACTGGGTTTCTGCTATCCTCTGGAGTGTTCCAGCCCTTCTGTTTCATCCTGAAGTTTCTTTGAATTGTGCCACTCATCATTAATGGAAAATGTGCTATTACAAAAGAGGACAACTCAGTTTTTACTCTGTTTTTGTAACTTCTAGTTGGAGTCTCATAGGGTAGAGTACAGAAGACTGTCATCTCCTGACCTTCAATAGTAAAAGAGTACTACTACTGATGGTACATTTTGTACCATGAAGAGCTCATCACTGAGAAAGAAAAGGAAAAGCACATGGAGATTAAGGATTTTTTTTTTTAAATCGGATCCCAAAATAGGAAAGTGTGAAGTAGGAATCTGGGTGTAATTTTCATTTAAATGAATTTGTTTTCTGAAATTTTTTTTTGTAATCAAAATGTCTCCACAGCAATATCAATTTTGTCAAGAAGAGTGAGAGACAAACTAATTGAAGAAGTAGGCACACATCATGTTCTGTGACAAGGGAATTAGATAATTTCCTAGACTAAGATTCTGACTCATTCCCTGCTTTGCTATAATGCAAGTGTCAAGGATGGAAGGATTTGTGAGTCCCACAAGAGAAATTTGGATGGAGATACTGGAAGACCAATGCCACATGTGCCTTCCAAAGTGGAAAACCAAGAGGTTTAGTCTGCAAATAGATGTCTCAGCACATTTCTGACAGAAGAGTCAATTGAAAGACATTATTTCAATCTCTGAAGAACAAAATAAAAAAAAATTTTAATATTTAAATGTGGTCACAAAGAATTTAGCTGGCATATTTGGTCCATGCTACTTTTGTCATGGGATTGTAGTAATGCTCTATTGGAACAAGTGGAAAATAGTAAAAAATAAATTGTAGCACATGGTGTGTATGGCAGAAGTCAAAAGCTGAGCTGTAGAGAAAGTCAGGGGTCAGACACTGGTAGAGGCTGGGGCTTTTTTCTCAGTCTAAGTTATTTCTATTAATCACAGGGATCTGTCAGTCCCTGGGGGTCCCTCTGAAGCAGTCTGTGGGTCTTGTGGGCTACTTTAGCAATGGGAGTGGCAGGACCACCTCTGGTCACACCACCAGAGTGTCCTGCCATGCCCAGGCAGGTCAGACTGCTGGGGAGCTGTATGGAGAGAAAATGCCCGCTGAAAAAAGTGTATGGGGTGCCCAGGCAGAGGGCACCATGGCAGGAAAGAAAGGACAGGAGCCAAGAGGGTTTAGTAGGAAAAAGAAGAAATAGATTACAGAGCATTTGAGACAGTGGCAGAATGCCCAAAATGTGATTCAAGCAGAGCACTGGATGCAAGCATTGAAGTGCAAAGAAGCTGTAGGTGTGTAAACTGGCTGTGTCACAGGGCACGTCAGGCAGCCACCTGTCTCCAAATCAGAAATCCAAGAGGACTCTGTGCATCCCAAGGCATCTGCCTGTGCTCACAGGGAGGTCCTGACACAGCCTGGGCACCTCCAGCTCTGCTTCACTGCTTGGCCAGGAGCAGCACAGCCCACATGGCTCTGTGTCCCAGTGCTGGGAAGGGCAGGATGCAGGAAGCTGGCTGCTCTCAGCCCCACTCCCTCAGGGCCCATCCCATTCCCTGTTCCCAGAGCACACCTAACGCCCACGGATGGCATTTGGCTGCCTGCAGAGCTCAGACAGGGCCAGGCTCTTTGAAAACAGGCCCTGGCTATGATAGAGGAGGTAGTGGGCATGGCACAACCACGTGGGGTTTTTTTAGTTAATGCCACATGGTGGTTAAGGGTTCCTGCCCAGGGGAACCTCAGTATTCGGTCTTTCTCAGCCTGGAGAAGCTCAAGGGTGCATTTCCCAAGAGAGCAGCCTAATAAGCAGCCCATCTCTGGGAGGGGAGGAAACTTGGAGCTTGTTGTTAAAGCTGGATCTTGGCAGAATGAATTCTACATGAGTCAAAGAGCCAAGAAGGGAGCAGCCAGGGGCAGTGTGACTGCAGCCTGAGGGCTACAGCAGAGCTGGGAAGGAAATAAAGCCTGGCATATCCCCCTATATCCATGGCTGTTTCTCCATCTGAGCCCATGCAAAAGACAGTCTATAAACAGATGTGAAGATTTGAGGCATTATTTCTTGGAAGGAGACAATAACCTTTCACCATAGGCCTAGGCACCTTCATGTACCTCAGCCTTTCTTAAGAATCCTTATTTCTCAGTGGCTGCTCTGTACTTGTTTGGACCCACCCAGGTCACTAAGGATTGCCATTTCTTGGGCAAGTGCTTCAGGCAGCAGGATGTCATACAGTACTTGGGTACTGGCATCACCACTGTCATGAGTTTTAAAAGAAACTGCTGCTCTTGCTTTTTCCTTTTTGAGGACATTGTTACAGGACTTTTATTTGGGAGAGACTTCTGGGGGATGGGTTTCAAATAAACAAATATTCCTAACTGCATTTCTCTGTGAGCATCCCAGGTCCTGGACAGGGGTCCACAGAAACACAGGACAATGTAGGTCAGAAGAGACTTCTGGATGTCATCCAATCCAACCTCTTCCTCAAACTATTATCAAGTACATCAAGTTTCTCAGGGCCACATGAGGCTGAGCTTGAACAGCTGCAAAAATTGAGAGTCCACAACTTCATTGGGAAATATCTTCCAGTGTTGGATTAGTCTCACTGTAAACATTTTTGTCCTCATCTAGACAGAATTTCCTTTGCTGCAACTTGTGATGATTGCCATTGTCCTTCCACTGTGCATCTCTGAGGAAGGTCTGGAGCTGCCCTACCTTAGGTAGCTAATGGCAGGAGTTAGGTGTCTCCTTGCCAGGGTTTTGCACTGACATAACTCCCATTCAGAGGTGCTTCATCTTCCCTGCACACTGTGGTTTGCTAGCTAGCACAGCATCCTGCTGGTGGTCTGGGGGTGCAACTGTCCAAGTCTCTGTTGGATTTGGCATTGCTGTGGCCTAATTATATCATATGCCATTGAATTTTCATCTGTGCTCTCTATTCTCTTGCAGTTTCTCCAATTCCTGTTTAAATTTGCAACATTGCCTGAGTAAAGAATCATATGGAGTGTGGCCAGCTATTATTTTTTATTGAAAGAAGCAGATGCTGTGAAACAATTAAAAATCATTCTCAACACCCTAAATGTTTCCAAATATAAGTAGATACTCAGGAATGAATTTGCAGGAAAAGAGAATCTGTTTATTATGTTGTCACTTTATACAGTTAAACCATTCTTTTGTGCTTTGTTTACACTGAGATATGGGTCCTTTGTAGGTAGCATTTGTACACCAGCTATGTATATAATGTGTATAGTTCCCTCTATAAAGCTTACAGAAGGAACACACAGGCTGCAATGCAGAAGAGGAGTTTCTCCTACAAAGTAAAGATACCAAAGATTTGCTGGACATTGTCTGTCTGTAATCCATGCAGAAATTCCTCATCAAATGTAATGTAAATGTGATCAGTCAGTGCCTCTGAATGGGTTACCTGGTCATTTAGTAAATGAACTGTGGTTTCAGGCGTGCCTCAGGCTGGTGTAGGCTGGTCCAGAAAGGTCTTGACTGAGCCTGAGCTAACAAACCCCAGTAAACTCATGTCTGCTCTTTGTTGCCACAGAATGGTGTTATACAAGAGCAGCTGAAAGGGCTGACTGCACCACCTGGGACCAGCCAGTGTAGGAGTTCCTCAGCCTCCTGCTTCTGGGCTGCAGAGATCTGCAGTGGGTTTGGCTGCCTCTGAACCTTTCAGCTTATCATTTACATGCTGTTATGTCTGAGCTAAAAATCCCTTTCCTTTAAAATACTTTAGTCATTTTCCCTTAAACTTCCATTTAAAGTAATTAATGATTAGACATCTCTGTGACATGAATGGTCGTACAGACTGTATGGGCTTTTTCTTATCTCTTAAGCTTTATCCCATAAACTAAGCTGGAAACCAGAAGAAAATTTCAGGGAATGTGCCTCTGTTAAATGGGGAGCTACAACTTGGTGGAAGTAGCAGCAAATAATTCACTTAAAGATAGTGGAGCTGCTCATGAGAGGAAGAATTTGAGAGTGGAAGCCTAACATGATTGTGGACCTTGTCCTACCAGACAGAAGCTGGCATATCTCAGCTGCTGTGGAGTTTTCCAGCTGTCCCTCGGCCCAGCAGAGCTTCACCTACTGCAGAGTACCCAACCAAAATACTCCTCTCCTCCCCTTAGCTGCAAGGTTAAAAGCCAGTTTCTCTGCCAGGTGAGTCTGCCAATGCTCACTCCCAAATGATTTTTATCACCAGTTTCTTATACTTTGAAGAACAAGATGTATTTGGTATGATATTAAAAAAAAAAGTGAAAATCACAAAGGAACAGAGATTATGAGGAATATAAAAATTACCAGACTAAAACCTCCATACCTTGTAAATACACATGGCTGAGAGTTAGAAACTGGTGGTGAAAGCAAGACAAAGCAGTCCTCATGACAGCAAATCCATCAATAACATGTAGTGCTTCTACACTGCAGTGCTTAATTTCTGGTCTGTTTCTTTCTTCCTCTATTTTACATGGGCTAATTCGCTAGTGTTTGCTTTAACAGTTTTCTGCAGGCTTTATCAGCAGTGGATTAAAAACCAGATTATATGGCATGCAGCATTGGCTCCCTGGTTGTGGTATCCAGTGGCTGCTCTATACTAACAAGACCAGGTCTAACTTACAATATATATAAACACTCAACAGCAATCTTTTCTTCAGACTCTCTGAGGTGATTCAGCACTAAAAGATGTCTCTAAGAGTCTAAAATACTCTAATAAGTCTCTAATACTGCCTTTTTCTTCTTGAGCCAGAATTTTATAATTCCTTATTAATTCCCACATTAATATAACAGACAATTACAAATGCTCTTACCTGATGTACCATGCTGAATGTGTGTAATGTTCAATTAGCCTTTGGGGTGCTTAGAGCTGTTGCTTGAGCCTATGTGGTTCCCTGGAGACACCAGCCCTGCTGTCAGAGACAGTGCTACTCCAGCACAAGGTCTGAAAACAGAACCTACTGTCACCCCTCCTTGGCTCTGCCTACCTACACTTTGCTGGTGACCCAGAAGCCTAAAGCCTATGCCAAATGTTCTTAGTAACCAAGACTGGCTACACACATTCATTTGTTGACCTTGAGAACTTCCTAGGAAAACTACCTCAGGAAAACCAGAATGAAATACAGGACAGGCAAATACCTTTTTGGCAGTAAGAGCAAAGCTGTGCCTGCTTTGTTTTAGAGAATTGATTTCTAATGTGGTATTTGCAGAAGTTATTTTGCTATTCTTTTCTAAATTAAACTGTCACCTGTGTGATGTCTTAGGTTTTAGCTTTTATATTTTTCAGATTCTGTGCTGCTTTAGTGTGTAGTTCTGAGCTTCATATTAAGGGATGGCAAGCTCTCTTCACAGAGTAGGGAGACAAAACAATTCCTTCTCTAGCTGGGGACCAAGGACAGCCAATTCAAATTTCAGGCCCAAGAGCACAAACAACAGCCAAATGAAGAGGTTGGGACTTCATAACCTAAAGCTATAACTGGACAATTAACTCCAATATGCAAATTGACCAGAACTTTTAAAAGCGAGAGACCTCGTGACTGGTCACCCATTTTTGTGACCATTTTGGGTTCATCTTGGCTGTAGCCCTGGCTGGGCTCTTGTACTGCCCAAGGTGTATCTACTGAGGCCTTTAAATCCCTACTTTATTCTTTAACTCTGTCTAGCTTCTGTTCTAGGTCAGTCTTCACAAGGCATCAGTGCAGCTTCCTTATCCAATATACAGTTATTTTCTCAGGAAATAAGTGTTGAATACAATTCAAATATCAGTTTAAGAAAACAAAAACTCTTATAAAGGAATTGGATATACAAAGTAAAATGTTGTAAGGACACATTCTTTCTAAGGGTAACATCTAGGCTGCTGATGATACATCAGGTTAGGAAAATAATCAGCCACATCTCCAAGGAATGTTGCCTTCTTCTTCATTTGTATAATACTTTTCGGCCTACATGTAAAGACAGGATTTAATTCTTTAAGGCCAGAAGACCAGCTGAGCAGTCTTACTTCTTTCACTTTATTTTTTAAGTCACAAAGCCAGAGGACCATGGCTTTGTTTTATACTTTGCTACAGGACTAGGAGAACTTTTGTGGACATGATCTTTGAGAGAATCAGTTTTGAGTAATATGGATTAAAAGTTGTGATGAAACATCCCCAGATACTTTCTTTGCCTACTGACCCCTGCCATTTCAAAATCAGTATACATTGAGCCAAAGGGCTGATGTACCTGTTAAAGCAGTAATATCTTTTACCTGGACTTTCTTAGAAACAATGGGAAATTATGAATATATTATCAAGGGTTAATTTTGTATCTCCCTGAGGACTCCTTCAGCATTTTTTTCCAGATCTGAATGATGATCTGACAATTCTTAATGGCCCTGTAGCACCTTCTCTTCCTCCATCCCCCACCCTCCAAATATTTAGATTGCTGCCAAGCTCTGTTTTGTTTTCACTGAGTGCATTACTCCTCAAATTTCCTTAATGCGACCCATGACATTTGCTAATGTACCTCACCTGCTCCTTTGAATTCAGCCAGGAAATCTGCCCTGCTCTTCTCTCAGCAGCTTTTGCCTCTTCTGCAGAGGGCTGTGCCTGCTCAGGAGCAGTTGCTGAGCTGCCATAAATTAGAGGTAGGTGTACTAAGGGAAATTGAAATGGATCCTGGTTTCCTCCAAACTTGAGTTGTGCAGGAGCTTCGTGTGCTGCTGAGCTACCCCTGAAGCAAGAGGAATAACTAACTACCATGAGAAAGCAAGGGCAGAAAGCTGGGAGTGGAAACCACCAATGTCCAAAGCTAAGCCATCATTACTAATGAATCACATGTGTTTAATAATGTTCATTTGAAAAAAAAAAGTAAAATGATGAGTGTCCAGAGGCAATAAGGAGGAAAAGTTTAAAGAAATTATGCAGGAGTTAAGGAAACAGTTGCATTACTGCTCACGTAAAAGCTGGAACCACAGTTCTAGTTAGAAATGGATGAAAGATGTTTTTAAATTGTTTTGTAAGACACAAAAGGAACTATTTATGGTATTTATTTTCTTATTTCAGCTTGTGAAACTTGTGAAAAATTTTTCTCTTAATAGTTTCTTCTTTTTCCAGTAAGAAAGTAATTGCAGGCGTGTTATTATTTTCTTCCCTCTCACAACAAGCAAACATACAGTTTTCTGTCATTCTGTACTCCAGAACTTTGTGCATTTTAGAAGGTAAGGATCAGGTTTTTGGGTTTTGTTTTTGTTTCTCCTCCCCATCCTTGAACTTTGAAATAAAGTTTTCTGTCTACTTACTGAGATTTTAGGAGGTAAACCATAAACTTTCACCATCATCTAAGACAGCCATATACTGCAATAACAAGGTATAGTGTGAAGTTACTGAAGTGTATGAAGCAGTATTTGGAATATCACATGCACTTACATTTCCAAAAATGTAATATTAACCCATAGATTAAGTCAGTATAATTCCTTCCCATTGCTTCCAGAAAGCTTTGGATAGCTGAAAGTATTCACTTAACTATGTAATTTAAATGTAACTGAAAACAAAGAGGGGAGGGGCAAAAAACTTCCAAATCTTTAACATAAGGAGAGGAAACGGAAACAAACTCCAGTTACAACTAAATGCCTATTTTCATCCTCACCTTTCCTCATTGTTCTCACCTTGGTTGTCAAAGAAACAGCCTTAGCAATGATGCAAAATTTTGTTTCTAACTTTTGAAGCTAGTCTAATATTCTGCCTTACAAGATAACATCCTCAGACTCCTGTATCTGTACTTCCTGAGAAATTTGTGGATTTGAATATGAGGGAGTCAATAGCCTGAGAAAGACTGGGCTGTTAGTGAGTCAGGAGCCTCTTTCTCAATATTTCCAGTCTAACCTGAAATGGATGGGACCAGAAATTGCAGAGGAAAGCCTACTCCTAAGGAGTTTCTAGAGAGAATTTCCAAATGGAGTTTAACTCCTAGAAGACTGAAAAACAACACTTTTCCTGTGCATGCTTTGTCTAGAAGTCTTTTAGATATATCTGTTATCATTTTAAATCTTGCTCCTGCCATTCCTTGTGACCTCCTTGTATTTCTCTACATCAAAAAAATCACACTAGAGACTTTTCTGTCCTATTCTTGTTCTTGTCCCTTCTGGCAGCAAGCAGAGCTTTGCACTGGCTTGAGGAGGAGGAGGTGCTGCTGCTCCTTCCCAACTAGCCCTGGCCTCACATGGCCTGGAATGCCATGGGATTAGCCAACACTCCTCAAGTGATTTAATATCAGCTGAACAGCATTTTCTTAAACAGTCCTGGTATTCCAGAAATCTTCACACTCAGCTTTTATCTCACCAAAATTCACCAAAGAAAGGGTGATCCCTCTGTTGCCTGAACTCAAGCCCTGAGGAATTCAATACCTGCACCGATGTGAGCCAGTTCTCATCTTGTGGTGGGATAATGTTTGTATCTGGTACTGTTTATTCACATCCGTTGTAAACAATAAACAGTAATTCCCACTTATTTGTTAGGAAGAGTATCTGTGATAAGAAAGAAGAGTAGTTCCAAGAAGAAAAAGAACTAATACAATAATCTGTGGGAAGAGAGCTCACAGTTGGTCCTGCAGCAGTAGGAGATATTCCTGTTTTCTCTAGAGACTAGCATCAGCCTCAGACAAAGTCAATTTTCCTTTGTCTTACAAATACTACAACATTGTACCTGCCGAGAAGCTTTTAAGAAAGGCACCTATGGCACAATAGTTAAAGCAGCTCACTGGAAGCCTGGGGATGGTGACTGCACTTAAAATTAAGTGGGGAGTCTGCATAAGAAACAGCATCGACCTTCTTGGCAGCCCATACTGATCTGTGGCTGAGCTGCTGTGTTGCATCAGCAGGGATTTCTTCATTGTATCGAGGCAAAATTCTGGGAATCATGGCAGGACTAGATGCTATGGTTGTCTAGGAGTTTTCTTTACCTCAGTAATGGAAAAGGCATATTTTCTTGCAGGAGTCTGAATTCTCCGCAATAAGGGAAAGCTGAGAAGATGTACATTGTTTTGATGCCTCAAAGGCTGCAGAGCTTTGAGAAGTAACCCCTTTGTCAAAGACATGGAGTCACAGTGTTTCCATGAGAGCTTATCCAGCATTGAAAGAACTGAGACTATGTGAGGAATTAATTGAGACAGCAGAAGCAAGATTGCCCCAAAATACTGTTCTCAATAAGGACATCCTCATTGCTCTGCATAGCTTTCCACATGCATAGGTTTGAATCTTTTCTACTGAAATGTGTGTCGAGTGCAAAATTGTTTTAATAGGAGAAAAATTTATTGTATTCTGTGCATTCTATTGGTCTGCATAAAGAAAAACCTGAGGGCATGGCACAAAATTGTGGAAGTCAGTAATGACAAATCTGTTTTCCTGTTCAATGTTTTCAAAAAGTATTTATAAGGACAGATGGTGGGCAGCAGCAGAACATGTTCAGTTTTATCAAGACATTTGGCTAACAAGCACAGACTGAAATGCATTTCTTTCCATCTCAACTTAATAATTTTAATTAGAGGCAAAAGGTGTGGTAGGCTCATTTTCTGGAGGCGTATGTGCAATATTGTCTTGGTTGGGCAGGACTGGGTGGGAGAGAATATCACTGCCTCTAATTAAGGGTGGTGCATATCTGTGCAATCTCAGGGTTTTTTTATTGTCTGGTAATCTAAAAAATGCAAATTCCAAATGTGCTCTTGCACAACATACACAGTGGTACACTGAGGCTACGCTTTCAGTTAGTCAGAGAACAAAAACATGGCTACAAAATATGTGCAAGTAATACTGTGCCACTGCAGAAGAAAGACTTTTTAGCAAGTGGTGAGACATACATTTATTACCTTGAGGGGAAGTTTCCAAAGCTACCTATGTAGCTTAGCGGTCTTTGCAACTCATTCACTATTCAAATGCTTTTGAAAATTTTACTTATTAACAAGTCATTTTTGAACGTCATATAATCTCTCTGTAAGAACATCAAAGTGTTCTGGAAGTGGTAATTAGGGATCATATGCTCTAACCAGGTCTAATGGTGTTCATTTACCCTACTTAGCTCTGGCCATATTCTAGCTTTTTTATAAAGGTGCTTGCACAGATGATGTGCATTTTGTCCTTTACCAGCTCTCCAAGCCCCAACTCAGGAACTGCTTCATGGCCTGAGCAGCCCTGGCATGACATTCCTCTGTATCCCCTCTCTCAGTATGGGTTATGGAAATATTCAAAATGCCTTCATCTCACAAACATCCTTTTGTTAAGACCTGTGTGTTTCTAAGATTTTCTGTGAGAAGCTGTCCTCTTGCTTTGTCATCGTAATCCTCATTTAAATGTCTGTCTGATACATCTGCTACAAAGAAAGGTCATAGTATTTATCAGAGTACCATCTAACTCTATTCTGGGCTCAAAAGAAGTGTGACCAGCAGGTTGAGGAAGGTGGTTCTGCCCCTCTACTCCACTCTCATCAGAACCTGCCCAAAGTACTGTGTTCAGGCCTGGGGACCCTAATGTAAGAAAAAATGGAGGAGGGCCATGAAGATGATGAGAAAAATAGGCTGTTCTCCTAAGAGGAAAGGCTGAGAGTTGGGCTTGCTCAGTCTGGAGAAGAGAAGGCTCCAGGGACACTTTGTAGCAGCCTTTGGGTACTTAGAGGGTGCCTACATGAAGGC
Source organism: Ammospiza caudacuta (assembly GCF_027887145.1). Classification (NCBI taxonomy): domain Eukaryota; kingdom Metazoa; phylum Chordata; class Aves; order Passeriformes; family Passerellidae; genus Ammospiza; species Ammospiza caudacuta. The sequence continues at coordinate 55,594,288 of NC_080596.1, forward strand.
TGGAGAGGGGCTTTTTCCAAGGGCAAGAAGTGATAGGACAAGGGGAAAGGCCTTTAAACTGAAAGAGAGTAGGTCTAGATTAGATATTAGGAAGAAATTCTTTGTTATGAGGGTGGTGAGGTACTTAAACAGGTTGGTCAGAAAAGCTGTGGATGTCCCATCCTTGGAAATGTTCAAGGCCAGGTTGATGGGGGGCTCTGAGCACCCTGGTCTAGTAGAAGGTGTCCCTGCCCATGTCCCAGATGTTGGAACTAGATGATCTTTAAGGTTCCTTCCAATCCAAACCACTCTATGGTACAATTCTAAATATAAATCTATCTCCAATTTAGTGAAACTATTTGTTTCCCATGATAGTACATCTGTAAACCAACAAAAGAATTTATTTCATAAGATCTTACTGAATATTTTCCCTTACTGACTGAAGTTCACATCTTGCGAACTAATTTAAGGACCATTATCAGCCTTGTGGCTGTAAAAAGGCAACACTTCTATGAGTCATTCTTTTACTGCCTTTTAGTTGCTACTGTTTAGAGGAAAGTTCAGTTCTCTGTGCAAAGCTACCAGAATTATGTCCCTTATGACTAGAAACTTGTATTTATGTCCCTTGTGAGCATAAGTCTCTGAGATTTGCAAGTGGCAGGGTGCACTGCACTGCATTTCATCACTGCCCAGTGGGGACAAATCCTCAGTGGCGAAGCACAGCCTGGATGGCCCTTGCTGCCTGGCAGGAGCTTGAGCAATAGGAGATTCCCTGCACACTGTTCAAATGGGACACTAAGGTTTTGTGCCCATGCACAGCTCACAAATTGCATCAACTGCCTGGCAGGAGTAATGGTCTAGTCTCCCAGGCAAATGATGTATGGCCCAATAAACCATCGTGGTTTGTTACATAATACATACTTTCAAATTTTAAGTACATAGTTAGGTTTTGGCAAGGACAATTGATAAATTGGCTGATTACTAGATATATCAGAGTAGTGAAAGCAAAATAATCCAATTTCCATCACTTCTTCCTTCCATCTTAGGCCTTTCTGTGCTGCCTTGAGAAGGCTGATCTAGAGCAGAGGCTAGACATAAATAAAGAATAAAGTAAGTATTTACTAAAGGGCCTCAATGGATACACCTTGAGCAGTTTAAGAGCCCGGCCAGGACTACACCCAAGATGAACCCAAAATGGTCACAAAAATGGATGACCAATCACGAAGTCTCTCATTCCTAAAAGTTCTGGTCCGTTTGCATATTGGAGTTAATTGTCCAGTTATAGCTTTAGGTTATGAAGTCCCATCCTGCTTGTTTTCCTCTCTTCATTCTGCCGTTGTTTATGCTCTTGGGCCTGGAATTTGGATCAGCTGTCCTTGGTCCCCAGCTAGAGAAGGAATTATTTTGTCTCCCTACTCTGTGAAGAGAGCTTATCTTAATAAGAAGCTCAGAACTACACACTCAAGTAGCACAGAATCTGAAAAATATAAAAGCTAAAGCCTAAGACGTCAGGCTGAAATTCAGGTCCATGACCGAACCTGTGGAAAGAGGCAGCTACATTTTGTTGTAATGGCAGCTCTTTGGGAAGTGCCACTCCTTGACCTCTGAGAAAGATACATGAACAATATTCCTAATATAAAGCCACCTGCATTTACCAAACCAAAAAAATACAGTGTAGCTTACCTGTGCTGGTTACCTAAGTTCTTAGAGATCAATTATAACAGAAAACAAATTAAAGACAGATCAGAGGGTATAATAACTAAATCTGAGAATTTCAGTCTTGGTTTACTTCGCTTCTTTTGGGAGGATATTATTTTTTAAATGGCTGTACATTAACACATGTGGAGGCACATATGCTTTTCTCTGTTGAAAGTTTTTGGGTAAGTCAGTGGCATCCTTAGTCAAAGAATGTTGCTTTGTATCCCAAATCAGCAAACCCTCGTGGTTTACAGCAGAGAAATTATTATGGGCTGGTGGATGCAACTCCAGCACCAAACTAGGTATGGAGGTAGGCCTGAACTCTTCCCTAGTGTGCTGTCCAATGTCTTTCCTGAGAAGAACAGGCCAATCTCTGAAAAAAGGGATTTTACTCATGGCTTATTTCTGCTGCCTTCTGGATGTGAACTAAAGGAGAGTGAGCTGGGGAGGGTCTCCAATAAATTGTGCCACTGTTCTGGGAAGCCCACAATCATTAACAGGAGAATTAAAAGGACAATTCTTTTTAACTGTGTGTCTGTTGGTTACATTTGATTGGAAGACCAGGTCAATCTGCTAAAACAATTTAAATTTCAATAATATAATATCATTTCATGTTTTATAATGCTCATAGTGCCTATAAGGCAATTTTTTAATGGATGGAAAGCTGTTTTACAGACAACATAGTCTATCTTCTATTTGTAACTCCTTAAAAGTCATTCAATACATAAAAGAGTAACTGTAGATACTAGTGTTGATATCCGAGTTCTAGACAATAAAAACCCATGTTAAAGTGCAGTACATTGCTCTTAATTGAGGAAGTGCTCTTGATGCAAAGACCCCTGGATTCATGACTCCTGACAATCTTTCTGCACAAAGTGTCTTCTACATGCTTTGAAAGCCTACCTCTGTAAACAGGAAACTTCACATTGCTCCCATGCTTCACATAGCTATAGGCAGACCAACACATGCATGGAGGTTTGTAGATCTGATCTGAACAGCACAGCTGGCACTACTCCACTGCCTTGAGAGGAGCTGCTTTGGTTTACATGTGGTGAGATGCTGGCTCTGAGCATCCAGGTTCATGAGATTAGTCCAAGATGAAAATGTAGATTTTACTGGTTTACAAGAGTAGGAAGGATGTATCTCCTAGAGGGTGTGTCTGATCAGTTACATTTCATAGATGTTGTGTACTGTTTTTACAAAGACACATAAATGCTTTGCTAGTAACAAACCTGTCTCACCCCACCTAATCACCTGGAATAAAAGCTGTTGAAAAGAAATTTGCTCATTCCTATATGTCAGAATATCAACACAAACCTTAACCTTTCCTGGGAATACAGCAGTCTTGTCATCACTTGTTCTTGTTGCTTCTCTTACTGATTCTGTCCCAATATCAGTAAATAAATATCCTCCCAACCATAAGCTGATTTATAGATAAATGAGTCAGATTTTCTATGGCTTCTTTCCCTGCCCTCTTGCCCTTAATTCAAGCAATTCAAAGCCACTCTGCAAATAGATCCTCTGACTTCATACCACCATCATGGATGTGTCAGGTCAGCATTGGATGCCAAGCTAATTCACTTGCTGCTATGCAAACGGCAGCATGTGAATTATCTGTAAATTTATTTTATCTAAGCTGTAATTAACACAGATCAGCTGGTTTTGTTTTAGGTGATAGGAGAATAATGGATATTCATGGTTTTGGAGGATATAAATTCTGGACTTTTGCCTTTCTGCTGTTGCCTGGGGCTCAGTAGTGGCATGGGTGATGGATCTGTTTTGGTGCTGTGAGAGTGGCCACCTAACACAGGCCATGGAGCATGTCCTACAAACTGCTAGCTGTACCCTGGCTACTGCTTTGTGAGTTTCACAGAGGTTCTACTTCTTCCACTGCTGCTAAAGAAACACAAAGGCTCTGAAGTTCCTGTTCTCTGGCCACCTGTCCTCCATGGTGCTGGGCTCTCAGAACAGCCCTTCTGGAGTCCAGGGCTCCAGCTGTGCAAGATATCCTTCTGGAGAGCTTCCCAGCTCAATTCTGAAATCATCAGCTTGAGACTGAGCTTGTTGTCTCCTTTCCACCCCTGACAGGCTGAAAGGAGGGCAAAGTCTGCAGAGGATGGTGCTGAGTAAACAGTTTTGGAGGTAAAGAATTCTTGTGTGCCTGCATGTTGAAAAGTAGCAGGTAAAGTAATTATCTGTGACTTGACAACCCTACATAATTCAGGGAAGGAAGACTTCTGGGCACTCATGTGTCATCATCTTGAAAGGGAGCAGGATAACAGCTGGACACCATTCTTTTAGGGAGAAGAAAAAGGAAAATGGTCAACCCTGCAAGAAGCAATCAGGGTAGAAACCTAACAAGAACTATCTGAACACAGTGATTAAGGACAGCAAAATATTTATTTTCTCTTTTTATTACAGCAGACAGAATTAGTTCCTACAGGAAGAGCAGGGTTGGTGCATGGGTGCAGTGCATTAGCTATGCCTCTTTCAAAAACTGGGCTCGTACATTCAGACTCTGAGAGGCTCTGACTTTCTCGTGCTCTCTTTCCCTGTCACACACATCCAGTACTGACTGTCAGAAATTCCTATTCACTGTTCAGTCTCTCTGGCTTCATCTTTTTTCTTGTCCAATTGCTGTTTTTACTTCCAGTGTGCTGCAACTATTAGATCAGAGCACAGGCTGTTGGGTGTGTATGGAGTGGAGATGCTGACCAGGCATAAACCAGAACATTTATGTTCCACTAAGTACCACATCCCTAATCCACCCATGTCCATGCATCACATACTGCATGTGCAGCTTCTAGAGCACTGCAGAAATATTTGGCTCTCCTCATATTATGTTGCACAGGCAGCTTTCCTTCTGGCATGATCTCATGTTTTGTGCCTTGGAAAAAGAGCATGTATAGCTGACTGGGAGCCCAGAGAGGAGAACTCTACAAATTTCACTAAACTAACTCTGAAGGATGAACAGTGAAAGCTGGCAGCTAATTCTTGGTAACTTGCATAGCCCACACTAAAAGCTAAGGTAATATACAAAGCACAGGGCAGATTTTCTGATACAAGTAATTTCATTCCATTAACTGATTTAATGGTTGAATTGTCAGAGGGAAGTCTAAAACAACCTAAGTAAATATAATTGATTGCCCTTGTTGAGTTCTGCATTTTTTTTTAAATATTCTCATTTCAGGTATAGATTTCAGCTATTAGTATAGGAATGAAGCAACCATTTGACTAAGTTTTACATCAGATGTACAGCAAGCAGAAAATTTAAGAATCACTTTTGTGACTTAAGAGACTAAAGAAACTTGTTTTATAAAAAAAAATCTTCTGTGATGTAAATTCTATATTCAGTTATTTATCATCCTTATTATTGTGTGATATATGAATGGCTTGGTGAAGTCATATAAGGAGCATTTCCTGGATTTTTACACTCAGCTATATAGTGTATATATAAGCATTTGGCATGCCCAAAACATTAATTATATTATGTTAAGTAAACTCTGTATTTTGGGAGAGAGAATTTAACTTGAGTAAAGCATAATAACCATTAAGGTAATTTCTGTAATTTAGAAAATGCTTCTTTCATGAAACACTGTCTCTAGTACCCAAAAGAGAAGTGTAAATTATGTTATGGCAAGCTGTTTGCAACAGCAATTGGCAGGCTATATTCCTCCCAAAATAAAAAAAAAAATGCAGGACACAATAAAGTAACTGGAACAAATAATCAAGTTTTGAAACATATCTTACAGGCTGAAAATGTTAACCTCTATTCAGTGAAAAGAAGACAACCAGTGTTTATCATCAGTCTATGTTAATTTTCTCTCTGCATAACTATCCTTCCTTTCAGTGGCTCTCAACTTGTGTTCCAACCAGGCAGCTTTCTTCAAAATGAAGGAAGTAAGGGACATGGATGGTATGTTCTCCAAGAGGAAACCGGTAGGAACAGTCAGGAATGATTTTGAAGTGGCAGGAGTCTGTAGAATATGTATAAAACACAATGTGAGAGGCTTTAGAAAAGTTACTAAACAACTGCTGAGATGAAGACAGTAGTAAAACTGAGGGAGTGGAAGCTGTTGTTCTTACTAGAAAAAGGCTAATGTTACATCCATCTGTAGTCAAGGCAAGAAGGAAGCCTGGGAAGAGGAGCTGTAGACAAGTAAGGCTCACCTCAGCCCTTAAAAACAAAGATCAGGAAGCTTGATGAATCTTGGGGATCATTTCCAATTACATAAAGATGGAAAGACAAACCAAGGGTAAATCATTGACAAAGCTGACTGTAGTCTGTGAGGAAATGACTATGTATACTAATGGGAGGAGCAGGCTAGATGGAGTATTTATTGACTTTAGTGAAGATATTGACATGTCAGAAGCAAATGAGAAAACTGAATCTCTCTGAGCTGGCAGAGGATATAACATGCAGCTATGGCCACAAACTGGAGATTCTGACTGGACATGACAAAACCATTTCCACCAGGATGGCAGTGCAGCACTGGAAGAGGTTGTCTGGGAAGGCGGTGGGGGTCTCAGTCCTTGGATGCTTACAGGATTTGACCAAAGTCACAGCTGACCTATCAGCCAGTGCTGGTGGTAGTCCTGCTTCCAGAAAGAGGTTGGAGCTGACGACCTTCACAGGCCTCTTTTAACCAATGTTTCTGTGACTGTGTGCCTGCCAGTGACCTTCAAGCACTGCTTCAGCAAAGGCAGCAGTGAGCGACTCTGAGCATGACACCTGCATTACTTCATGCAGTGTACCTCAGTACTTAGTGCAGACACACATCAGGACCCTGCTACAGACTTGGGCCTTTGCTATCGCCAGTGTGACATTGCTGGCTCAACTTCAACAGCCTTTTGTGTGTCTGTAAGGACTGCTGAAGTTCCCTGTACTGGACTCCAATGGACATCCACATGCCAGGTAAGCCCAGAAAGGAACTGAAGGCTCCCCCTTCCCTCTAACCATTTGTTATCAGTAGCATCACAAGGAGAGTGGGCTTCCTCAAGCCACCTGCATCATGGAGTAGTGCCTCCTCCCCTTGTGCAGGTTTGCAGGACAGGGCAAGGCTGGGTGGGGCACTGATCCCTGCCCAGCTCCTTCCAGTCCCATTCCTGTGCCTGCCCCAGCACACAGCTCCCTGCAGCCATGAGGGGACCATGACACTGGGTGACACTGAGCGCCCAGATGTGCTTCCCAGGTTGTTTGGGCAACATCACTCCCTTGCTGAGGGAAAGCTGTGAAGCAACAATGCAGCAAACAGGAAATGATTCACCAGTTTTCTGTACGCATCTCGGGCAATACTTGTGCTGCAACAAATACACCATTTAATTTTGCCCTACAAAGTACTTATAAAATTAGCAACAAAGAAAGACCATTTTTTGGTTTTAACTTTGAAGAGCTACAAATGGCTACTTTAGACTGCCCAGATATTGTCTGCATTGAGTTGTTTACTGCAACGCAGTGTCTTACTCTTCACTGACTAACTTTCCTTACAGAGACTGCCAAGCACAAATTAGGTCAACCTAAGCAACAGTATGAAATGCAATTTGCCAAAAAACTTCTCTTAATTAATGCTGTTATTCAGGGTGGGGAGAGCTTAGCTCACAGTGAATTGGTGTAGGGCACTTTGATAGAGAGAGACGCTTTCTAAAGAAAGGTGGATCTAACGTTGGATTTCTGCCCAATATATTTTGAAATTTTGATTGCAATCTTTTTTGACCAGAGTGAGGACTGTAATTTGTGCCTGTAGGGTGCTCTGCATAGCACTACTAGACTACAATGAAACAACAAATAACAAACTAATCATTCTTATGGACAGCACCCTCTTGCAACTAGAATCAGCCATTCGAGGTCTTCAGGCACTCTGTGTCAGAGCCACAGAAGTGTGGGTAAGGGATTGTTTCCCTCCTGCCTGAAGCACCAAAAGTGCATTGCTGCCTCTGCACAGCAGCTCCTGTTGGACTCCTGACCAAGACCTTGCATCCTTCCCACTGTGGCTGTGTCCCTGGGCTCAGTTCAGGAGCCACCTTGCAGGGGATGCAATAGACAGAGACCAAGACCCCACAGGGCTGGATTTGATGTTATGGGCATCTTAACCCTCAGAGAGGCCTGGGACTAAAGAGGTCATTCAGTTAGTTTGATACCTCTGAAGATAGTCAATTCAGGAGAAAGCTGTGTAGCCCAAGCAGGATCTGGATGAAGAGATTTCTACTTTTTGTCATTGAGCAACTTTCACATTCTCTCACCTCTCCCTTGCAGTCAGTATAAGACACTGACTCATTTTGCTTAAATAAAAGGAAAACCACTAGCCAAGGCTTTCATTTCTGCTGCTTGCTGAGTTTTCACACTTACCATCCATCTCCCATCTGGAGTGAATTAAATGACTTGCATTTTTCCATGTACAAATTCTGCTGTGTACTGATGCAGGACAAGTTACTGATTAATAATTCTGATTAATATATAATACACTGATGAGAATCTCCTGGTGTAAAAGGCTAAATATAGTATTAGTGAGTACAGACGGTAATAAAGATCATACAAGTGCCAACATGGAAAAACATGCTTGGGAAGACCCAACAAAGCTCCAAAAATCTGTAATTTTTGTACTGGCTTTGCATGAAATAACTAATTTCTGAAAGCAGTCTAACTACATTCAGGCAGTATTACACTCAAGCTAATAAAGTTTTGGGAGAGGCATGATAATAGGATAATGTATGCAAATTAAAGTTCCACTGGGTGAATTCATTATAGTGCACAGCAGAACCCCACATCTGTACATAAGTAAAGTCCTTCCCTAAGTTTTAAAATATTGTCTAAGTGTGGCATAAACTATGTGCTGATCAACCACACAGAGGTTTTTGTGTACTGTTATCATCATAAGAGTTGCATTTTACATGGAAAATCCCATTGCTTTAAGGATAAAGCACTCATCTTCTACTGAAATCTCAACATCTGGACAGTACAGCAAGCCTCAGGGTTTGCTGCAGTTCTTATCTTGGCCTGACTTACTGAGAAAAAATGTTGTCTAAGTATCCTAGGAGTTGGACTGCATCGGACTGCACCTTCTTTCAAAAGCTTAGAAGGTGACTATTTTAATAAATAGTGTGGAAGAGCAAAGCAAATATGGTTATAAAATGGTAACATCAATGAAGGGTTAAAAATGTTATTCAAGTTCATTATCTAGATAATAACTTATTTAGACTTATTTCCGTTTTGTATAAGGTCTGCAGCCATGGCCACTAGAAGCTTGTCACAAAATGCAATGTTTTATGCACATTTTAAAACTATCATCATTTGAATCTATCAGTGACTACTGTGCATCCAGTTAGCAAGAATGAATGTGGGCAACTTAGAATTAAATACATAAATTTATATTCAATAAGCAGATTTAAAAGGCCTGATCTTCAGATGAAGAAACTTTGAAGATGGATTCAAAGTCTCTCCCAGACCCCTCTTCAGGCAGGAAACAGTTCCCTCCTGGATTTTCAGCATTCATTCATAGGTGAAAACGAGGATCAGAAAAGGAATGGGATCTTACTGTGTGGTCTGGCCTGAAGCATCTTTATGCCCTGGTAATGAGTTCAGTTCTGTTAATGGAAATTGAAAGACTTTCAGTGACATGAACAGTGATTAAAACTCAGACATCAGGAAGAAATAATGAAACTCTATTCTGAGAACTTAAAAAGTATAGTTAAAGGACTTCTTAAGAGATGCTCACCAAAAAACCCCAATGTTAATAACTAATTTTCAATGACCTCACAATAACCTGCTTTCTAATAGTCTGGAAACCTGTAAAAAGTGTTGATTAATTCTGCAGGACCTAGTGAGCATTGTATATTTAGTTTAGTGAAAAATAATTTATGGAAAATCCTACATAGTTGTGCAAAAATAGGCTATTCTGTGAATACTAACATTAAAAACACATCCTTATTTTTAAATTTTATTGTTAAGACATAAATGCATCAAAATAGATGTTAATTGATACTTCTCCTATAGTTTTATTCCTGACTTTATCAGGTTATGTAGACATTGTACTTAGGAACATGCCTTAATGATGAGCTTGGCAGTGCTGGGTTAACAGTTGGATTTGATGATATTTAGGGTGCTTTCCAACCTAGATGGTTCTATGATTCTACCTTTGTCTTTACAGAAGACAAAGGCAGAATCATACCTACTAAAACAGATTTGTCATCTAACTGACCATGAGTAAATGTTCACAGAGAAACAAACCCATTTCTACTTTGATCATTGGCTGTGAAGCAGTTTTGTGCTCACAGTATATGCATTTTCCCTTTTATGCAAATCTACCTATCATTTGCATCATCTCTGATAATGCTCTAAAAGCAAAATATATCATATGCTTAGAAACACAGAGCCTCCTTGCTTAAGTTGACAGCCTTTTTATATTAGTTTAAAAATCAATCTTTCTTCAAACTGAGGATTAGCCAGCTACACAATAACGATCAGCTTTGTAATATGTGAAACATGTCAAGTCTAATGACTAAAGTCTGCCGAAACAAAAGAATATGTTCAAAAAGATTAGTGGATTATTGAAGGCTCACACAGTCTGATGCTACTTTTCATGCTTCTTGGGCAGCTTTTATCATGTCTCAGCTGCTGCCAGTCAACATGTGCTCTTTAAGCATGGAAAATAATGCAGGAGTTTATAGGAGAGCTGTGCTGATGCTTTGAGTAAGATGGCTGTTTGGTGAGCTGGGGATGTAAAAGGCTTTCCTTTCTCATCAGAAGGATTTTCAATAAAGCCTGGGAGAGATCTTGTGCTTCAGTTAAACCCAGTTAATATACATATCATACAAACCATCCCCATACAGCTATTGACTGCAGCAGGTTAACCAGCAGATGCACTCTCACAGGTTCCTGTCAGGCACTGTACATGCTGCTCTTCATTCAGAGCTGCCTTAGAAGGTGCTGCCAGAGGGACAAGGTGTTCCCCCAGGGCTGGCAGCTCAGCAGCACAGATAGTACTGCTCTGGGTGCACGCCCTCAGCCAGAAAAACAGAAGGGTCAGTGTTAGGCTAGCAAACACATGGACCAAATGATATCTCATAACTACAAAATTCATCAGCTTTGGTATTTTGTACTGAAGACCAGTAGAATTACAGTACTCCTGCCTTATGATGTGCTGTTGTCATTATAGTGCAAGAGTTCTATTATCATATTGCTAGAGCTTTGTATCACCTTGATGTTTCTTGTAGGCATCTCCTCTAGGCACTGACTCTTCCTTGTCCTCACAGCAGCCAACTGACTGCAGTTCCCCTCAACCAACCAATCCACTCTTTTATAACACTCTGCTTATTGGCTACAGCTGTGGCCTGTTAAAGTCAGCCCTGTTCCCAATCTCTAATAATTGGCTCAGCTGCAACTCCTTAAGGGGTAAGTTTACTTTCTATACTACCTTTATTTTCTTATATTGTATCCCCCTACAATGTGTGGACAGTTTTATTAGCAGTGCATCTTCAATAGCCTGATTTGATATCCTTGGAGAAGCACTTCTAAGTAATGGCAACTGTCTACTTGGTGTGATATCATCACCCACAGCACACTCACATGCTGAGATATTGACAGTTTTGACAAAAGGTTTTAAAGGTTTGAGTTAAAATGGTACACTCTGCATCATTCACCTGCCTAACAAATTTGGGAATTCTGTGTGGGAATGTGTGATTATTCAAAAACTATTGTGCTTTAACTTGAATTCTGCTTTGAAACAGGTTTCTGAGGACTAGTGGTACACACTTTGCAGGAGTCAATTTTTCACATGGCTAATATCTAACTTGTAAACATTTCAGTGCATAAGAAAAACCCTTGTCATCTTATGTGTGGTATCACTAATGCACAAAATATCGAGACAGTTGTAATCCCAGAGAGACAAATTTGGATGTGTTTTCCTAGTCACATTTTGCTGTCTTTGCATATTCTGTGTACTACTGTGGGTAGCTGACATGGAGGTGAGTTGTCATTAACTTATCTTGAAACTTCAGGGTCCCACTGTGTTGCACAGAACCTGCAGAATGCTTGCAGAAATCCTTTGCAGTTAATCTAAACCTAAAACCACTACTGTTGCAATTTCAGTTTCTGCTACTGTCCTTTAATCCACTGTTGCATTGGGTCATTGTGGGACTATTCTACTTCATTTCTGCACATGACCAATTTGCCAAACATGAGATTTATTTAAATATTGCTTAAAGTTTATTTTAAGTATTTCTTTTGGCATTATAATTTATTAATTGCAGAAAAGAAATACAGCCACTTCTGCCAATGCAAGAATGGACAAGTTGTAAGATAGTCTACACTGATGCTATCAAGTTCCTGCAAATCACTGAGTGATTGCCAGCTTTCATGCTTTCTGTATGCTGCTTTGAAAAATTGACTTCTGAAAACCTGTTTTGCTTAGGTTGCCACAATATTTTTGAATCTTGATTTCAATGTCAATTTAAAAATTTTGTCCATCTGTGTCTCATAGATGACGGAGCCTGTGGGCATTTTTCTCTGCTTGTGACTATTGCTTTGGGACACTGGAGTCTGCAATGGTTACTACTGCACAGTCTTTCACTTGTGCAGGGAATGAAAGAATACATTTCTGATACGCTGAGGCATTCACAGTTCTGCTCTTCATCTCCCTGCTCCAGAGTTCAGTAAGAGAAAACAGTGCCATTAATTCTAGTGCCAAACACTCTAATTATATTGGCCAGCTAATTACTGATTAGATTGAAAGTAGTCCCTATTAGACTCATGAAGGAGATCACCTCTTATCACATCCCAGGTAAATGCTGCTCAGTGTAAGTGCGTGCTCTATTATCACTAGCTTTAGTTCTCGCCTTTGTGAACCAGTTACTTTGAGCACTGAGAAAGACAAGACATCATTAACTATGACAAAATGTTGGCCTTTCCTGTTTTGAAATGTCTGAGAAAAATGCAGGAGGATGGGCCCTACCTTGACCTGGGAACATGAAAGCTCCTCTCTTCCAGTGAGCATCTTCAAGCTGCTGTTGAAGGGGCCACCACTTCCCTGGGCTGTCACTGTGCTCTCATGGCCCTGGTGAAGGAGCAGCCCGAGGTGGTGGTGAGCCACATGTGCACCAGGCAGCGCACACTCTTCTCATGGTCCCAGAGGAGCTGCAGCTGGAAGGACACAGAAAGCAAAAGACAGCCCCTCACCTCCTCATGGCATGGCATGGCATGGCACGAGCTCCGTGCTCAGCTCCTGCAGGTTTTCCATGGATGCAGCTTTCTGCTGCAGCAGATGTGGGCCAAGCTGGCTGCTCAGGGAGGTGGCTGCTCAGCACAGTCCCTGCAGGTGCACTGGGGTGTGTTTATGGCCAGGCAGCCAGGCTCAGAGGAGAGGTGGGAACAGGGGCAAATCTTATCATTCCCAGATGAAAACTGGTCTGTAACTCCTAATGGAAAACACTCAGTCCCGGTCTGAAAGCTATAAACTTTGTGCTTTTTTCATACACTTTTTTTTAAATGTGTGTGTGTGTGTGTGTGTGTGTGTGTGTGTGTGTGTGTTTAAGTGTGAAATACCTACAATTTTCTTCTATTAAAAGTTCGATTCGTTGAAATACAATTTTCCATCAGAAGTAATAAATGATGGATATGTCCCTAACAGTCTTCTTTAAAACTGCATAAACCCAAATAAAATATTTCTGTGGTATTAGTAGGCTAATGCAATATGCTATAAAGTTCATATTCATAAAAGGATATTCTATACTGCACAGTCTTGGTGTTGGAAATTAGTTGAAGCCAACTCTTGCTACACTAATTGTTCCTTACCTTTTGTGCTCCCTGACTTCTGCAGGATACTGATGGTCAATAAATAATCCTACTCCCTTCAATAGAAAAGTGTTTGCTGTAAAAGTAATGTTCTTTGATTTCTGTTGATAATATAGGAATAAATCCTTTAGCAGGTAGAACTCTGTCTGAAGTAAAAATTTTCATTTCCTGGACATGAACTACATAATGAAGCCATTAATCATAGACTGCCATTGAAGGGAGTCAAACTTAGTTTGCTCAGAAGCCACCTACAAAGCATAATATAACAATATATTGTGAAGTAAGGTGAGACTAAAACAGTATTTTCTGAAAAGTCTTTGATTCTTTCCCTTTTCAACTACAAACAATACTAATTACAGGAAGGGCAGAGAAGCAAAATAATAGCAGTTACCCTAATTATCTGGAGTCTCTGTTTTGTGTTGGATGGATGCTTTAGGTGTGCTTACTATCTGTTTGATTTCATTAATGATACTTCATAAATTATATGCAAATAAAGAATGCAGATGGGAATGATTTCAGACTAAGTATGAGAATTTTATTGCTGACTATCAAAGACCTCCTAAAATGCTAATTTTTTAGACATAGTCCTTTGATCACTACAGATAGTGGATGTTAATCAAATAAAACTCTGACATTGTTCTTGTGATTCTAAATGGGAAGTGAATAGTAGTCTGCCAAATTTTAATTGTTCATTTGGGCTATACTACTATCACTCTGCAAATCTCCAAGCCTGGTATTAGAGAATATCCTTCTTAAGAAGAATAATATATTTCTGGAAACATGCCTGAAAATCACTGGCTTGAGAGCACAAGTATTCCTCACTTCTGAGAACTGAATTTATACTTCCTCTGAGTGCTGCAGCAAGTTGTTGTGCTGGGTGTACTGTGGGTTTGCACAAGGCAAGACTGGGCAGAATATTTCTAGGTTAGCTGGAAGGTGGGGTGATGTGAACTGCCACAGCTTTCACTAAGCTCTTTATGTTGCAGAAGTGAGGCCACCACAACATGCCTGCTCACTACTGGCCTTGCAAACACCTCCTTTTGGCAACCAAATCATGTAGCCAGCTAGGTTATGGTTTATCTAGGAAAAGAAGCAAAACAATAAGGAGGGAAAGTAAACACCCTTGTTGTTTTCTGCCTAACAATCCTCTGATGGGGGAGCCATAACTTAGCACCAAAGTATTAAGAAGCCTCTTTGATTAGGTACTGGGGGTAAAAAATATACCTTGGAGGAAAAACTACTGAGAAAGAAGAACAGCACTTTTTTCCTTTTCTTAGCCTCATGCTTAGGTTTTCTTTCCTTTTCTTAGGTCATGCATGTTTACATTGCTCAGGTGTTTATTCTACTGTAACTTCAGCTCTACACTAAAACTGAAACAGTTATGAGATGCTTTGTAAAATACCTTCTAACATAAATTTTCAGGTATGAATCAAGATACTGAGGGGGAAGATGCTCATTCATTTCATACATATTAGAATTTTTTAAAGCATCCTTCTGTATAAAGCCCTGATAATACTCTTCTATGAGCATTTTTATGTGAATTTCTCCTCTCCTTTTAAAACCTCAATTATAAGCTTCTAACCTCCTTTAGATGATTTAAGAAGGAACAAAAAACTTTGCAAATGCAGAGATTTGTGCAGCCCTGGCTCTACATCTACACACCAGCCCTTCCCCAAATAGCAAAGAGAAACTCCTCAAAAATAACCCAGAGAGGAAGTGGAAGAGGTATCACCACCATCTTCAGAGGTCAGTGTTCAGTTCCTTTGGGAATGGGCCAAGAGGCACTCCAATGGCTCTGGGGAAGAGGTTCTCTCTGTAAGCAGGTCGGGGTGAGGGTGAAGGGCAGACACATGGTGCTGCACCCTAAAGGTGCTGAGAGTGCCTTCCCACCCTCCTGGCACCAAGCATGTGTGTGCCTCACAAGTCAGGAATCTCTGTCCTCGGGTAAGTTCCTGCCTTGGGCAGGGGTGGGGAGCACTGGAGTGGGAGCAGTGCCTGCAAAGGCACCCATACCTCAGCCCGGGGCTGCCTGAGAGGGAGGCAGCAGCCAGGCCTGGGAGGAGGGGCCATGAAATGGGAGAGGCAGGAAAATTCCAGAGGGTGAAAGTTATGTTGAGAAGATGTGGGGACACCTGGGGAAAAGACTTGAGCCTGGCTCTCCCAGAAATTATTATTATTTTTATTAGCTCAAGAGCAAAGAGCAAAGGCTCTTCTATGCCTCCTTACTTATTTCAATGTTAAAGAGCCACCATAAGCCAAATTAATCTTTAACAAAGAATACTTCCTCCTGTTTTTCCTGGGAACTCTATCATAATAGTGGTGGTGGCTGGGTGTCCCCTGAGCAGGTACAAAGAGGGAGGCATAAGTCTTTCCTCCCCAACCCTAGTGGTACAGCCAGAGCAGCTTCTGACACAGTGCCTGCCATGCACTGTGCTGAGAGGAAACACTCCACTTTCCTGGACCCCCTGTGTTTGCAAGAGTTCAGATCTTGCTAGATAAACACGAGAGAAACTGGTATTTCATAGAATCTGAGTGGTTTGGATTGCAAGTGGCCCTAAAGATCATCTGGCAACCCTCCTGCTATGGGCAGGGAACCTTCCACTAGACTGGGTTACTCAGAGCCCCATCCAGTCTCGTGCTCAACATCTCCAGGGATGGGGAATCCACAAACTCTCTGGGCAAGATTTTACAAAAATTACAAAACAAAAGTTGCAGGCTTTTTGTCAGAAGTGGGCTCTAAACAATTTTTACAATGTGAGTGGTACAAAGCTCACCTCCTCAGAGTCCCCCTGAGGTTCTGCTTCTCTGCACACACCATAGCAGGATTACTTTGTCACAGATTTTGTAGTCTTCAGCCTGGTGAGGAGATTTTTGTTTCTGTAAATACATTGGCAAATTTTAAAGCCAGAATAAGGAGGATGCTTAAAGTAAGGTTGGGAAAATCCTTCTTTTTTTGTGCAAAATGTTATTCTGCCACATACATATACGCAGATACACATCTCCAGCTGTGGGGTAGTTCATTATTCCATTAAGCCAGGACAGCATGTGGACCATGGTCTATCACTATTCTAACACCATATTAAGCATTAATTTGTTAAGTAGCAGCAATGGAAGTGAATGTAGTTTTTTGGAAGGCTGTCAGCTTGGCATTCACAGTGTCCTTGAAAAGTCCTTCATCAGCAGACAAAGGGTGGCAGGGCTGATGGAGCAGAGGAGGATACCTTTACTACATTTGGATGTGTGCCATGGAAAGTACCATTGTAACAGCAGGGAAGTGCCCGGGCTGGCCCTGGAGCACACAAGAAGAAAGGGCTCCAGGGAGAGCAGAATCCAGGTATCAGTCACTGCAAATGTGTGCAGTGGTGATCTGGTAAGGATACAGCTGAACATGGGATTATTCCCTTCAATGTCTATGTTAACAAAGATGTAGTCTGCATTAGAATGGGAAAACATGTAATAGATAATCAGATTACAATTTTCAAACAAATCTTATTCTGACTTCATGCACTGTACCTTTTACTTTTTTCACTGTATTTTTTTAGGTAGTGTTAAGACCTCTTGTAACAGACTGGGCATCTCTCTTGCACAAACACAAACTCACTCAAGATTCCCTGCTGGGGCACTGGGCCATTTTTTTCTTCTGCATATTTTCTACTACAGTCTCCAGGAAATATGCATGTGCAAAAGACACTATTTGATCTGTAACAGGGATATAATGGTTGAGAGGTATGATGAAAATGCATGAAAATTTAAATCTGAGATAATCCTGGAGTGTATATAGTTATTATCCACAATGAATTTAAAAGTATTAGGGTAAGGATTATCCAGGTTTATTGCAGTTGCGCTGCTGGCATGTTAATCATATTGCATACATGATGCTGTAAATAGTGCATAGCAGCAGCCAAGCACATAACCTGTGCTAGAAAGTAAATGATGCCATGGAAATAGCCAAAAACCAGCAGGTAGTGCCTCCGTTCACCATGGACATTGTCCTTCCCACATGGTAACATTCCCTTAAACTTGGCTGAAATGTAGCTCAAGCTTATTATAAAGATATAAAATCTTAATTGGAAGCAAATTTCTGTTTCCTCTTTTATTCTACTGACAAAAATAGCTTTCTAAAAGTCCATTACTCCTATAACCATAGTTTATAAATGTTGTTAATTACATCACCTTTCATGGTATGACATTAATTACAGATATTTAAATGCTGCACATGGCTTAGGTATCATAGAAAAGTTTCTCCTGAAGTGTTATCAATAAAAGCTACAGATTTATGGCAAATAAATGCTAACTTTACTTTTGCTAGACATTATAAACATATTGAGATGCTTTAAAAAGTGTAAAAATATTTGTTGAAGGAAATTTCCAATACAAAGAAAAGTCTTTTTTCCACTAGGTCTCAAAAAAACCCAACCAACCAACTAAACAAACAAACAAAAAACCCCAAAAAACAAAAACAACCAAAAAACCCCACCAAGCAGTGGAGAATAGGTGATAAAAGCCATTTTTCCCTATTTTACTGCTTAAGGGTTGTGCCCCATACACATGACCAGTTTAGATTAGGTTTAAACTGGGTATATTCAGGGTATTTGTGAAAAAACAATTGTAAGAACCATCTGTATATGGCCATTTGGAAGAAGTAAAATACTAAACTTGCTTTTCTTGCATATTTGTGCCAGTAAGACCACTCTAAGTATAATTAATGATAAGGAATTATATAATGAGAATAATTTCTCCTGGTCACAACCATCTTAAAATTAAAATAACAAATTATGAAAAATATCAAAATTATCCCTTCCAAGTAATATCAAGTAAGAATATTTTTGAGATTTCCCTTTTGCAATAGCTCTTTTGTGAACAGAAAACATTGGCTTTTTGTGTTACACTGCTTATAAAATGGGCAAAATTTTGATTTAATTGTTCATTTACAAGTGGTCTTAGAAGCAATTTTCAAGCATCTGTATTTCTGTCGATTATTCTCTCAGTGTTGTTCATGACATACAGTATTACTAAATGTCACAAATCATCCTGGGACACCACATATTGTACAGTGCTGATTATTTATTTTGCCAAGTCCAAGTTTTTCTTTCTTAGCTTTAGAATTTGGAAACAATCCCAAAGGTAATAGGGAAGTTTGAGAACCTTCTCTTAAATATGCCTCTTGGCTGGCTCCTTTTCCTGTTTTCTTGGCCTCTCCAGGGACACATAATCAGTGCTACTCATGCAGTCCTTATGAAGTGGCCTACAGCCTTCTCAACTTCTTACATTTCAGAAGAAGAAGAAAAAATCAAGTAGACTGTTTTGAAAACTAGGTTTTTTCTTTTAATTCACAAAGTCTAGCTGCTTTACAGTGCTGGATAATGAAGCTCCATGTGACTGCTCCCAGCTCTCTCACACCTGCAATGTGAGGGGTTATAAATCAAATGCAGTAGTTTGCCTTGTTGTGCTTCTAACTGGGTCAACCTCCCCCCAAAATTCCAGAAAGCAAAGAACCATAGCAATTGATTGCTGCACATAACGCTTCTCTATCATTACATAAAGAACTTCATAACAATCATAAAAAGCTGGACTGGTTATTCAGGGATTTCACAACTGGAAATAGTTTTTGGCTGCGCTTGGATGCTCCTTTCAGTTATTTACTTTTTCTTTATTTTGGTACAAAAAGGTTGGTTTTTTTTTTCATATTCCTTCATTTACTAAACCAAACTCAGGCCAAAAGGCATCAATGAGGTCCAGTACAAAATTTGTACTGATTTATTTGTTTATAGTCAAGAGGGAGAATGAAAGCTGAGTTCTAGCAACAGCTACATGTTTAGATGAATTTGAATCTAGAAAATGAATGGCTCTCTGCCAATTTAAAAATTCACCTCTCTTAAATCTGATGGGCTTGTCTTAGGTTGCAAATGGAAGATGTGGTCAGGGGTGTGTATTCTATTGCCATCTGTTAAATCCAGGTGGGGCAGTTTTCTTTATCTCTTCCACAACCAATCCTCCCTCCAGGAGATCTCTTCTGTTAATGGGCCATTGAGTGTCACTGCATGGCTGATAAAATCACATCACCCCATTGGGAGGTGCTTCACCCAGGGAGAGGAGCCAAGCATTCCTAACTGGATAT
This sequence comes from Ammospiza caudacuta, assembly GCF_027887145.1. Taxonomy (NCBI): domain Eukaryota; kingdom Metazoa; phylum Chordata; class Aves; order Passeriformes; family Passerellidae; genus Ammospiza; species Ammospiza caudacuta. The sequence goes on from NC_080596.1 coordinate 55,613,868, forward strand.
AATCTGAGGTTTGGAACACCACAGCAGGCTTTTCCCACTGGATTCGCAGAGGAGTAGCTTTCTTCTCTACTGGATTCTCAGAGGAAGACCAGGCCCATCTACACCACCCCTGGACCTTCAGAGGAGAACTCCACCCTTCTACAGGATCACTGCTTCAACAGAACCACATCTGTCATTCCAGGAGGGCTGCAGCCACCATTGAATGGGACAGGTACCAACACCCTGACCCACAGGATGTCAGGTCACATTCTGACTCTGTCAGTAGTGTTTCATATTACTGCATTTTATTTTTATTTTTCCTAGTAAAGAACTGTTATTCTTACTCCTGTATCTTTGCCTGTGAGTCCTTTAATTTCAAAATTATAACAATCCAGAGGGAGGGTGTTTGTTTTCCATTTCAAGGGAAGCTCCTGCCTTAGCAGATACCTGTCTTTTCAAACCAAGACAGGGCTTAAAACTCATTTGTCAACAATCATTTTATTTATGAATATGTATTATAAAGGGAGAACCATCATTCTTTCTGTTTCTGGAGATGTTTGGATTTCAAAATATTGCCTCTGTTGCTTTTACAGCTGAAATAAGCACCCTTTGCCTGGATGTCAGATGATGTCCTCCCTAACATCCTGCCTTTCACACCCTCCCCCACTAATATTGTGCAATACCAATCTTGAAAAGAATCAACTTTGCTTTGAATGGAGCAGAATGCCTCTTGAAAAGTAGCATGTGGTCAGGTAGAGAAAGTGTTGTTACCTAATGTATGGCAAAGAGGTGAATCAAAGGCATTCAGGCATTTTGCTAACTTATTAGGCACCTCCTAAGCAAGGTTTTGGGCTTTGATCTTCCAGCCTTGGTGGCCTTTTACCACTGTTTAATCCAATTATATCAAACCTCACTGGAGCAGCCAGAGTCCCACACAGATCATTGTGTGAAAGTGTTTAATTACACACTTATTCCTGTATGTGGCCAGGTGTCACAGGTGTGGTTGTCACATCCTTCTAATATCTCAGACTCCTCAGTGCAGGAGTCTTGTCAGCACCATCAGGGTGAACACCATGGTCACAGTTGTGGATATGTAGAAGTGTCACAGAATAACACAAAATTTAACAGAGAATAAGAGCCTCAGTGCAATGCTGCCAGATGAGCTCCATCTGATGGCGCCCGAGCTGAGGTCTGCTGAGAGACACGTGGCAGTCACTGAGGCACCTGCCAGCAGGGGTTTTATGTGCTCCCTGCAGAAGGACTCTATGCCTTCAGAGCTTGTTTTGTGCTGTCAAGCTACTGTCTAAGGAAAGAAATTATCTCCCTGGTGCTATGTTGCCAAATCATGTTCAGCTCTAACAAGAGAAAGCCGTGAGGACAGAAACTCTGAGGTGCAGTAGAAGGTGACTGGGAAGGATATCCTACACAACCCAGGGAGATGTAGCAGGCTCAGACAAACATTAGCTTTGGTTTAGAAGGGGGTTATTGTTACCAGTGCAAAGGGCATTAGACATTGTCAGGAGGCCTGGATTACACATCCTCTGCACTGCTGCCAAGTGCTACTGCTGTCTTACTGTGTATTTCCTTGGATCATCCCTCACACTTCTGTTTCCCATCCCAAAGTCTGACAATCTGATCTGGCTCTTAGGGCCCTCCTGATGCTCTGATTGCCCTTGCACAGAGCAGTCCTGATCCCCCCCTGTGCTTCCACAGCAAACAAGGGTGATTTGTGCCCTTCTGAAGGTTTGAATTCACCTGTGGTAGATGTGGACATTTGCAATGCCTTTTCTTTGCTGTTTTAAATACATTTCTATCCTAGGAATAGGGAGGTTTATCAAATAAAGACTGAGAGCAAAACAGAAAAAGTAATTAATTTCCCAGTTTTTTTTTTTTCATGGCATTCACATGCCATCAGAGAAGTGAGCCCGATAACTAATAGATGTATTTAAATTATTTTCTTTAAAGATTTTGAAGCTTTTAAGTAATTTTGCTGACACTATGTAGTAAGGAAATCTTCACTGATTCAGGAATTCCTTTAAAGGTCTTAGGCAGCTGATAAGTTGAGCTGAACTGAGGAGTCTGTTACACTCACAATATTGTTCATGGACACAGAGGAAACATACCTTATATAAGTAAATCCAAAGCAAGCAGTGCTTCTTGCACAGTTCTTTAGGTCAGAAGGCACCTCGACATCATCTGGTCCAACACCCAGCTCAAAGCAGGGCCAGCTTAGGTGGCCTTCAAAAGACAGCAATGGCTCTGCTCTTCAGGGCTGTTCTTAACAGTGGCTTTTCTCACCAATTGACATCCAAGGTGTGATACTGCTGTGGTTTAACCCCTGCTAGCAGCTAAGCACCACACAGTCACTCACACCCATCTCCCCTTCCCTGGCCAGATGGGGGAAGAAATGGGAAGGCTGAAAGTGAGAAAACGTGGGTTGATATAAAAACCGTATAATAATTAAAATAAATATAATTTTAATAATAATTAATAGTAACAAAATCAATATCAATAAATGGAGAGCAGCGGGGCAGAATGGGAGGATAACAAAGAGATAGAAAAGTAAAATCCAAGAAAGATGAGATAAAAACGGAAACATTAATTGCAGGTGAAATTCCTCACCACCAATCAAATGATGCTCATCCAGTCATCAAAGGGCAGGCCCCACCTACATTACTGTTGAGAAGGATGCCTTATGGCACAGAATAAATATCCCTTTAGTCGGCTGTGTCCCCTCCCAGCTTTTTGTGCACTCCCAGCCTACTTGCTGGTGTGGTGGTGTGAGAAGCAGAAAAGGCCTTAGCTCTGTGTCAGCACTGCTCAGCAGGAACTAAAACATCCCTGTGTTATCAGCACTTCTCAGCACAAACCCAAAATGAAGCCCCATACCAGCTACTGTGAAGAAAATTAACTCTACCCCAGCCAAAACCAGCACAGGTGCCATAAGGTAAAGAAGCCAGAGTCAACGGGGTTAATATTCTGTATGAAATCAAATAAACCCCTCAAGCATCCCAAAACTATTACTCTCAAAACTGCTCCTACTGAATAGTCATGACTTTAAAATAACCAATTTCAACTTTAAAAATCAACTTTGTTTATGCTATATGGTTAGTCCAACATTATTTCATTTGAGATGAAGATGAAGAATTAGGAGCCTGGGCCAGGTATTGGTGGCATATGTTTCTAATTCAAGTTCATCCAGCAAGCTTGCCAACCAATCAAGAGGCCATATCTCTGAGGACACTGCACCCACTCCTGTGCAGAGCAGGAATTCCTTGTGGCATGGGGGGTTCCCAGAAGCTGGAGTGTGTCTGCCTGGGTGAAGTGTGGAGCCCAGCAACCTGGCGGAGAGCAGGGTGTGGGAAGTGAACAAGGAAGAGGATACTGACCTTTTGCTCCCTGGGGCCCTTGGAGAGCTGGGAAAAAAATCTGTCTGTGGAAGGTGCTGTATGTTGAGAATCACTAAAAGTAGCTGTATTTATATGCTTATCTTGGAAGTACATGTTTTAAAAAAATTTGCTCAAAGTGTCAATCTACTCAGATGGAAATAATCAGCAGGGGTAGTGGTGTTTTATTTAAACAATCTCCTTGGTTATATTTCATGGGGATTTATATGCTTACTTAAGTCACAGAGGGGTTACTTGAGTGACCCAGCCAGTGGCTGGTGCCAGAGCTGAAAAAGAGCAGAGGCATTCTGCAACCCTGCAGATTGAGCTGACCCTAGGCCAGTGTGCCCTTCTCACTGTCCCAAGGAGAGTACTCTGTATTTCCAAAAGGAAAGTGAGTTCAATGTGGCAAAAGTAAGATAAAGTTCAAAGGCTGTGAACTGTAGTGGAGCAAATACAGTCTAGAAGTATATAAAGGGAGGGTGCCAAGAGGATGGAGCCAGGCTTTTATTGGTGGTGCCAAGCAATAAGAGAAGAGGCAAAGGGCAGAAACTGATGCACAGGAAGTTCTGCCTGAATATGAGGAAGAACTTCTTTACTGTGGGGGCGTCCAAGCACTGGAGCAGATTGGCCAGAGAGGCTGTGGAGTCTCAATCACTGGAGATATTCAAGAACCATCTGGACACAATCCTGTGCCATGTGCTGCGGGATGACCCCGTCTGAGCAGGGAGGTTGGAGCAGATGACCCCTGTGATCCCTTCCAGCCTGAGCCATTCTGTCAAATTAATGTCTGGGAAATTAATTTCCAAGCAACAATAGCAATTAATCATGGAAAGGATTTCGATGCCATGAGCTCTCCAGCTCTCATTTCTAAATAAAATTCTCTGCTTAAAAGTATATAACCATTTGGAAAAGAAATCATTCAGGAAAGGCTTTGACCCTTCTTGTTTACAATGCAAAATGAAAACATTCCTGATAAACAGTCTATAAATTGATCTATACATTTCCCTCTAGTGGCAAAGAGACATAGCCACTATTTGATCTCAGGATAGTAATTAATCTGATGTCATTTTGATTTGTGGCAGTTTTTCTTGTAATTTATCCCTATAATTGAAATTACCATGTTCTGGTTTACTATTTGTGATATTCCAGGAAGAGAAATTACTCCCTTTCTCATTAGGGTTTGGGGTTTTTTTTAAGTAAAACATCAACCTTACTCACTTATTGTTCCTAATGGCCTTCTTAAATTTTCCTATTTCAGATTTCCTATAAGAAAAACAGTAATGAATAAATGTTAGCTACCAGCTCTATGAATCTCAGCCTAAATCAAGTAAGTGTGTTGACGAAGTCCTCATTGATTTATGGTAATGCAGACATTTTTCATGATCCCAAATAAATCTAATCTTTCTTCTTAACAAAATTCTTTGTTGTTGTATCCTTAAATGCCCCACTAGTAAATAATTATATGTTTGTTTATATAAATAAGTTCTTAGTAAGATATTAGCCATAGACATTTGTTTTCCAGCTTGATCCTTAGCCAGTTTATCCTCTGTTGTCCAGTGCCCTGCACTAGAGATAACTGACCAAAATGTTGATAATAGGCCAGACAACATGTCCTAATGTTCCACCATGCAGTCATGCAGCCTTTAAGAATTTCAGATTTTTGTTGAAAATTATGTAGATATTCTAATATTTTCCCCCCAAAGCCTTATTGTTCCAACACATTTTTTTCTGAGGCAAATAGCTACACTGATGCATTTTCTAAATACTTTAACTCAGCTTTTACTGGACCAGAATATGACTCAGTGATTAGGGTTACTTGTGACTGTCCCACTGGACTGTGTGGATATGGGCTGAACAAGTGTGGACTGAATTGAAAAAAAGCAAGAGTATGTAATGAGGTTCAAACTAGGAAAACCATGAGTTCATTTGACTGGACTAGGACCCAGATAGAGAGTGGCCAGTTGATGCATGTTGATGGAAGGGGGTATAGAGAGATGCAACTGGGCAATGTTAGCTCACTGGGAGGGAGTTATGGACCTCCTCCCCTCCAGGCTTGGGTCCAGATTTGTAAAGTCTCTTTTGTTCCATCCCACCATTTCTTCTACACATATTTCTGAAGCCTTCCCTTTGTCCTTGGAAGTGGTGATATCACACATTTGACTTGTGAAGTAATTATCCCCTTCTTTATGCCTACCTTGCAGGGCTCCTCCAAGAACAACCTCAGCCCTATCTGCTGATGATCTATTTGAGGAAAACCTTTCCCAGCCCCACCCTTCTGGGTGTTGATAGGGCAGCAAATTAAAAATTCAAAGCCTCTGGCATGGGGGTGGCTGTTTCAGATACAGCAGAAATTGAGGATCCCTCCTCCTATCTCTCTTTGATGTTAATCAGTTATCAAGACATTGGCAGGTTCCAGCACTCTGTCTAAACCAATGATGTAATTTTTACAAGTAGGCTTGAAGCACTTGGCAAACCAGCCCTGTTTGTTTACCCATCCTTAAGAGCTCTGTTATTGCTATTCCTGATTGAAATTCAGGGACTTTGGAAAACCAGTAGATGTTAGAGCCAAACCCAGAACTCTGAAGCTCTCCATTCCTGGACACCTCTTGGGGCAGGGACCTGAGCATAGTTCCTGTGCTAGAGCTGGCAGCAGCTGAGTGACCAGGAACATCTTCTGGAAGGTCACTTTGTCCTTAGCTAAGCCATAAAATCTCTGTAAGAGATTATATGATAAAATGTGACTGTAGGGGAAATATCAAGAGCAAGCATGATCAGTGGGTCAAGAATCTCTCACTTTTCTCCCTTTACTTCTCTCACAAAATGCTCATGCACTACACAGAAGTCCTAAAGCCACTTGCATCCACTCTCCATGTGAAAGAGCTTCTCCCTTGTGCCTAGTCCAGTGCCACATAACCTTTTTCAGGCATATGATTTTATAAATAAACAGTTATCTATCAATTCATCATCTCTATCGTCTCTATGACCATGACCAGAGAAAGTGAAATGAAGAAAACCATGGCTAATTCATACTTGCTCAGAGACCCCACCTGCTCTTCAGTGACTCCCTCTGAGCAGCCTTTTTTTTTTTCCCTATGTGCTGTCAGTTTTCTGCCCCAGGTAGTGGGAATGCCCTGGCATTCCTCTCTCAGGGCACAGTCACAGGAATTCCCAGGGTGCTCACTGCTCAGAAAGGGCAGGCATGGCAGAGGTTACACACAAGACCAAGATGGAAGTAAATGGAAAACTTAACTTAGCTATAAATAGGCAGAGCTATTATTTAAGCTTCTACATATAGGAGTTAGCTACTTTAAGAAGGACCTTTGGTTTGAAAATTCTCTAGAGAGGGTAACTGGAGAGGCCCCAAATAACCTTATTTATGTTTGCCAAGTGACAAAAGCCAGCAGTTTGCTGTTTAAGGGGTAAAGGACTCCAAAAAAAGAACAAAACATCCTTTTTAAGTCTAATAAATATAAGGTGATAAGTAATTTTAGATTATCAAAGATAGTATGGGCAACCCCATCTCTGTGGGGAGAGAGCATTTTTCACAGTAGTTACTACTGAGCCTAGCAGTAAGATCTGGCAATGTAAGACTGAAGCTAGAAAAATTGCTATTGGAATTGAAGTACAAAATTTTAATTGCAAAGTTAATTAAAAATTGGAGTATCTCACTGTGGAGTGGCGTGGATTCTTCACCACCTGAATTCTTATATCAAGATTGAATGTCTTAGAAACCTTTTTATTATTTCCTCTTGAGATTACTGGACCTTATACAGGACTCACTCAGAGAAACTCTATGTTCTGTATTTTGTCAGAGGTGTCAGCATGGTCCCTTTTGACCTTAACACCTGTGAAAAAAATCAGAGCCATTTTCCCTCTCTGTAATAAGAAGGCATTCCATGACCTGTCAGAGTGTATGAATGGAGAAATGTGATAAACTTAACCCAAGAAGAAAAATGTGGTTTAGTTATGAAAGGAAATGTCAGTGTTACCATTGCTGTCACTCTGTCACTGCAGCACACAACATCAGGTGCTGTGTTTACACACAGAAGGAAGCCAGTCTCTAAGGCAGGTACTCTGATAGAAAACTGAAAGTCTGACCAGAGGAAAACATGCTCCTTGGGATTACTGCTGAAGTACAACTGCAGAGGAGGTTCTTGAGGCCTCCAGTCTCCAGGCTGGCTGGAAAGGGCAGGCTGAGTTTCTCAAATGTATGGGGACAATTATGTAACACTGACTGACTGTTGACTTTTACCATCAAATTTTATATATTTGACTGCTACTTTTATTTGTTGCCATTTTAAAGCCATTCGTTTCTGCAGAAATAGGGTTTGGCTCTTCAAATATGTGTAGAAATGGAAACCTGAGCTTGATCCTGTTTTCTCTGCCACTCCTTTAAGAGTAGGACTTTAGGCTCAATAGAAAGGTTTTCTGGATAAAAAAAAAGTAAGAATATGGTCCCATGCTTTAGGTTCATTCTGAAACCATCATAACAGAAGTAAAAGCTGTTCCATTTTCTGGGATAGGACAAAGATTGGGAAAGAAACCCCCTCCAAAACAAACAATGTCATTAAAATGGCAGAAGAAGACAGGTGAATAAAGCAAACTGGATCCACCAAATGAAAACACGATGATGCTGTAACACTACCTTCCCTCACTGATCTCACCCAGTCCAACGTTCACATAAATCAGGCAGGGGTGTGCCTGGGAGGCAGTAGTTCACCAAAGACATCTGACCCAGGTCAGAGGCTGTGTGATAAACTGGAGCATGGCTCCAGGCACTCGCCTTGGGATTGAGCAGCAGCCTGCACAGATATGCCCTGCTGAAATGCATCCAGATGATCTGGTTCATCAGGTCAAAATGATCCCAGCTTCCCACCCCACCCTGTGTCCCATCTGGCTAATCCATAGGCAAGGCTTACCATTGCTTCAGGCTCCTGGTGGCACGGGGCTGATGAGAGCTGGCAGAGGCTGCTGGGCAGCTCTCTTACAGCACACGCTCCATTTCACACAGGCAGCAAAGTACACACACACGTGGCATTTTCAGAGAATCTGCTCTCTAAGTCAACATGAGAATCCCTGCTGATGTCAGCAGATGCAGGTGTAGGTCATTGCTCGGTGCTGTTATGCTCATTCACTGTCCTTGCAGTGGCAGAGCAGCACGCAGCACACACACCTCAGTGCAGCAGGCCCAGGGCCTGCAAGGCCTCCTGGCGTTCGGCAGCCTGAGACAGGAAACGCCGAGTCATGATGGCTGGACCTTAGAAGCCCCTCTCCCACCTTCAGACCCTTGCTTATCTCTCTGTAAGACTATAGGTCGCTTTCCCTGTGACCCTTACTATTGGACAATTTCTAAAGTTCCTGTATCCTACAAAAACCCCAACTTTTGCCCAGCTTGGCACAACAGCTGTCCCTGAGAACCTTCACAGAAGATTCAATAAAGACGCTCCTGTGGAACCTCACACGGCCTTCTCCTCTCTCTCCCTGCGTCTGCCTAAGGCACTTAGCAAGCAAAGAGCTGAAATCATAAAATGAGCTGATAATCATTAAGAGCTGATATCACCTCAGCTTGCTAAGGTGGCCTGCAGCTAGGAGCTGCCTGGGAGCTTGGACAGGCTGTGCTGAACAGGGCTGTGCTATCGGGATCCATTGCAGCCCGCCGGGATAGCCCAAAACCCGGCGGAGGCCACATGACATCAGTGTGACATCGGCGTGAGACAGTGACACAGAGAGCAGTGCCAGCCTCAGCTTCAGCAGCCTCAGTTCACTCCAAAACAAAGGTGTGGAACAAACCAGTCCAGCTGGTGCTGAGGGAAGGTGGCCTCCTAAAAGGTGCTAACAGCCTGAGCACACTGCCCCGGTGGGAGGAGACTCTTCCTGGGAGATTCCCAAGGGAGAGATGCCTCAGGAGAAGCTCAGGACCAGACCACTTGGAAAAATCAGATTAATATCCATTTGTCTTACTTCATATGATGGAAGTTCATTTTTACCAAAAATTGAAATGCATTTTCATACATTTTCTAAATAAACATATGCTTACACAGTGAGCAGAAGCTTTCCTCTGTGAGCATCCCCTTTCATTTCCTCAGCAGCCAGTCAATCCACATCCTTTAAATAAAAACATTCATAGGGCAGTTGTAACCAGCACTGCCTTTACATGTGTTTTCCCACAGCACACAGACAAAAACCTCTTTGCTAGAGGCAGCTCAGGCTGTTTAAGATGGAAATAGTTGTTGGGATAAGTATATACTAGAGCTCTACCTTCCACTAGTCTCCAGGCAAGCCTTGCTTTCCTCCTCCCCTCACCTTTCTCATGCCCTGGGGAAGCCTATCAGCCTGCCTCCTCTGCTCCCACAACCAGTGCACATGTCCTTCTTTCCCTTTACACAAGGGTGAGGGAGGAGCTGTGCTCTGACTCAGACATCCCAGGCTGGAACTCTCTGCAAAGCGAGCTTAGCTGGAGATGAACGCTGTAGCAAAATCTCAGGTGAAATCTCTGCACGTGTGACAGTCCCTTGTGGTCACCTCTGGAAAGGTAGCCCTGTGTTTCTGAGGAACACCTACCAGATATTTGTGTAAAGAATGTGATAGATGAATAATGTGATGATTGACTCTTACAATTAATGGACAAATATCATGTATATAGGTTAAGAAAAGTTTTATAGATTTATAGTTATGTTTTACCCCCTTGTGTGGTTATCAAGGGACAACTGGAGTTGGGACATCTGGGAGGGCTGGCTTGTCACTATGGTGACACCTGACCTCCAATCAGGATTTGAGGAAGAGATCACCACTGGACAGTGAAGAAGGGGTTGATGGACAGAACTTTGGGAGGGATTAAAGGGTTAAAAAGGGAAAGCCTCCACTATGAGGGTGCTGAGCACATGGCGGGGAAAATACTTTGCTCCCAGCGCTCTGTAACCTTTTTTCTTTATTCAGTCTTCTGTTGTATTTTTGATAAGATTTAATAAACCTTCCTAAACTGTGAAAAGTGAGTAGCTATTTCTCCCAAGGGGATCTGGCTGGTCTTACCCACACTGAGAGATCGCCCAGGGAAGTGGTGGCTCTCCCAGCCAGGCTTTCTCATGCAGCTCCACACTGTTATGAGGTGTGAAATCCAGTCCTGAGAAGGGCACTTAATGAGTAAAATTATATGCTTAAAACCCTTTCAGACTTCACAAAAATAAGAGCAGTTACTGGCATAGATTAATTCTGCTGATAGTCCCTGGAAATGCCTGCATGTCAGTGTTCTTGTCAGTGGAGAAAACTCAAGGCAATTTCACCTGAAATCTCCCTCAGACAACATTAGAGCACCTTTGTATGCAATATTTATATGCACCATGAGAAAGCACCTGTGTGCAACATCATAAAGAAATTTCAGCAAGGTATGTGGTGCATGCCAACCAGCATTGCCCCAGAAGCTGTCACTGTACCACCTGGTACTGCTGCCTGGCAAGGAGCACTGGGAGACTTTCAGTTTCTCCAATAATTAAGAGCTTGCTCCTGCCAGCTGCTGAGCATGCCCATCTTGTGTCCCTTCTGGCTGATGGTAAGGACAGTCATATCTGCAAGACAAGAAGCTTTGGCAGGATGACAGACCATAATTTCATCAATAAGATCACATTAAACATTTACATGGTAAAAAAAATCTGGAACTAAAAACAAATCAACACCTCTGTCCACCAATACACAAATCTCTTCATTTTCTTGCCTTTCTCTTGATGTGGGTTTTAAAAACATGCTGAATTGTGGGGAGCTGTTCCAGACCCTGCATAATGAAAATGCAGTCTGTGGAACTGATGAATTGCAGTTAGCTGTTAATATACAGGACATCCAACCTTTGCTGCCACAAGCAAACTTCTTGGCAAAATTTGGAGAAAGCAGACAATGTTATACATGAGTAGAAGGACATATTTTTATTAAATACCTCAAGGAGAAAACTTATGTCTATATCATGCATGTTTTTGTCAACAACAATATGGAGAATTTGAGACAACCAATGGATTCCTAATTTTGAAATTATGTCAAATTCAGAATGCAGAAATAATAATAGGATGGTAAGATCATGTTATGGTCATCTACTGTACAGAGCATTCTATGGTACTCTAATAAATAAATTCATTTTATAATCCCTGAGAGCACATTTGATCTGTGGAGAGTTGGACAGTTTAAGCTTCTGTTAATAGCTTGGAATGTTTTTTATGCTGCAATTGAGAAAGCAGCTTTGAAGTCATTCAAAGCAGGGACTACTTTGAGATAATCAGATTTTTGAACATTCTTGCTACTTCTTCTGAATGGAAGAAGGAGGAATAAGGAGGAGTTGAAGAAGGAGGAATTGACTGAGGAATATCAGTGGCAGGGATATGGTGAACATCAGTCAAAATCCTGGAAGACCGAGATTTCACAGGTGATATCTGAATCATTGACCAGACATGTGACTGCAAGGATTTACAATGGGAGGAAACTGAAACACAAACTTGCAAAGCAGGAAGCTGATAGAGCAGGGAAGATAAAAAGGATATTGAATAATGTAGCAAAACACACAGACTGCAGAAGTAGAGTCATTCAGACTGAAAACTTTGTGAGTTTTGATGCTGTGACATTAAAGCAGATAATAGTACTGGGAATGGAGGGGAACCAGTTGATTTTACTGTTTCAAATGAAGATTAACGGAGAAATAAACTTCTGTTCTAAACAGAATGTAAAGGAAATTTTATTGAACAGCTCAGAGACACTGGGGACCACAAAGGAACTGATGAGAACACTTCTAAACACTGCTATGCCTCCACATTTTAGACAGTAATGGATGGTTGGATGGATGACAAATGAGAGCACAGCATAGTACAAGGGAGACACATCAAAGCTACTATTAAAGAAAGTGGAAATGGATTACCCACTGTCTGGGGAAATCAGATATCAGAGCTAGCAGTCAAGCCATGGAGTGGAGTCTACAGGGTACAGACAAAAAAGACCATAAAGGTTTGTGCTAAAGAAGATTTGTCTGGCTTGGAAGGATATCAAACAGCACTCTAAGAAAAAGATGAGTTATGGCTCATCTCAGAGGCCCTAAGTGTCTCCTAGATAAGTAATACTAGGAGGAGACTTGTCCAGTATGCCTTTAGACAAGTCTCTGTGAAGTGCATTGGAAAATGGAGCTGTGTTAAACAGGTGGTTCACTTGTTCTCATGAGGGGGACACTTCACTGTGCATTGATGGTACAGTGGCTAATCAATATCTGGTGGAAATACATGGCAACTGTAATTTAGGACTTTAAAAAAAGACAGTTTTCATTTTTTGCTCTGTACTACTACATGGCTGATGGCTGCTAATGTCCAAAGCAATTGTTGTGACAGAGACACATTTCAGCTTTTTCTTACCCTGTCACAGCAGTGACTTCTCTTAGCTTTCCTCCCTTCTCTCCTCTCAATGACTCTCCTGTTTCTCACTTTGTTCTACACTAGCCACAATTTTTTCTCAGCCACTTGTTTCCCCTTTACTGTAGCCACTGGCTTCCCTCACTGCCTTTACACAAATTTTGCTGTGATGAAAAAGCAAGAACCACGAAGTGGACTTCAAGTTATATGGAGGGGAGGAGCAGACACAAGTGGGGACCAGACACAAAGACCTGTATCTTCACACACGTTTTGTAGAAAATACAACCCACTTTCCTTCATGGAGGGGCCAAGCTTCCCTCCTAGGAATCTACAGTAGAAATTGCTCTCAGAGGAAAAGAGAGAGAAAAGTTTTGTATTCCATATTGGCATGAAGTTAGCCAGCAATTATTTGGGGTGAGCTAACCAAACATCAAAAGGAACTAGATAGAGCACACACAGAGCTTTCATGTCAAGAACCTTGCAGAGTGATTGCACTGTGTCTAGTGCTTATGAGTCCAGGAAATTATCCATCTCACCAAAATACAATCTTCCATCAGGCAGGCTACTGGAACTAGACAGATTTGGAATTATTGACATTTAGAAACTCATTTTCAGAGACAGGCATCAGCCAACAAATGGGAAATATCTAAGCCAAAGAGACTATTGTAATGTGGAAAATAAATAATGCACACACTGAATTATTTATTAATTAATTAATGTTGTCATAAACAAACTTTTACTGCCTAGCCTTTCAAAAAGTGTAAACGCATCTAAGTAAAAGAAAACTCAAGCTAAAAAGAAGGGGAAAATAGTCTGGATATTGAAAGCAGTGAAGTAAAAAATCCTAAGGAACAATTTTGTTAAACTTCCTACCTTGGGGTTGACAGTGACTGGAGCTTCCAAAATAGTGATGAAAAAGGTGGTGTCTCTAGTGTAGAGATTTATCAAAATACTTCACAAAAGTCTCAACATACATTGTTAAGAACACAAATTCCTCAGTGGCATTTCAAACTAGTTATCCTAAAATCCTCATCTTTAATTTCCAGTGACTTCACTCAGGCCTCGTTAACAGTTATTGCCTCAAAGAGTAGCAGTGGCACAAGTATTTGCTAATGCAAACCTTTTTTTCCTTTAAACACACCATTATTAAAACAAGTTTCTATGAAGTGTAAGTTTTCTTACCTTAGAGTTGCTTACAGAGATTTAAGCTCTTTATGTCCTTGTCTGCTAAACTCATAGCCCAAATGATCCCCAACCCAGTCTCAAAGAGAAATATCCTTCAGCTCAATTTTTGGAACAATGTTTTTGGCTGAAAACACTTTAGGGAACTCTATTCTGTTACAAGCTCACACAGCAATGCAGGCAAAATATGAAAAGCCCTGAAGTGCAGTGGACCCAACCATTCCTTGACCCCACTAAAAGTAAGCCTGACACATGAAGACTTTGCTGTTCTGGCAGTTTCTTTGGCTGCTTCCTAACATGTTTTCTGAGGAATAGCATCTGGTAGAAAATAGTTTCGTCCTCCCACAAAACTGCAAGACTTTGAAATCTTTCCTATCCTGAGCTGGACAAAACCCAAGACTTTTTGAAGCAGTTTATAGCAACCAAGACATGTCTCACCAGCCAAGAACCTGGCCTGAGGTGTTCAGCACTGACTGTCCTTCTCCCTGGGCTGGCAAGCCATTTGTTCCACCTGCCTCAAGGTGAGAGCGACCATTCATAAAGAAAAGAAACAATTATGTCTGCAAAATGAGCAATTTTCTCTAACAAGCATGGGAGCTTTCACAGAAACCACCCCAAACACATTCCTTATCACTCCCCAACAGAGAAAACACTTGGGAAGGAAAACAGTCAGTGCTGTTCCCTTGGCCTGGAGCTGGCAGGGTATGGATCCAGCCTTGGGCTTTTTTCTCATTCCAGGGGAGGGATCTAATCCCAACCAAATGGGATGTTATGACCAAATAGCCTGTTCCGTCCCATAAACACTCCTCTTTCTCTCCCTTAGAATGAAAATGAAGGAAAAGAAAAAGAAAGAGGAAAGGAAAAGGAAAAGGAAAAGGAAAAGGAAAAGGAAAAGGAAAAGGAAAAGGAAAAGGAAAAGGAAAAGGAAAAGGAAAAGGAAAAGGAAAAGGAAAAGGAAAAGGAAAAGGAAAAGGAAAAGGAAAAGGAGAAGAAAAAGAGAAGAAAAAGAGAAGAAAAAGAGAAGAAAAAGAGAAGAAAAAGAGAAGAAAAAGAGAAGAAAAAGAGAAGAAAAAGAAAAGATTTGTTTGATATATACACATCCTAGTGAAAGATTCTCAAGCCTGACCAGAGCAGGCAATATCTAATGAAAAGCATTTGGCTGCAAAATTCATGACCAACTCTGTTTGAAAACTGCTATTCAGAGGTGGCTTTAGCCGCCACCACCGCTTTCTCCAGGCTCCTCCGTGTTTGTTTTTCCATATCCCCGGGTAAATTTGCACAAGGGTTCAAGGTCTGCTGCCGTGTGTGCCCCCTTTGCCAGCCGTGTTTCTGCGACGTGCGCAGGAAGCTCCGGGGTGACCTTTGAGTCCCGCCCAATCCCCGGCCCTCGGCGCTGCCCGTGCGCGGCCCGGCCCGAGGAGCGGGGTGCGGGGTGAGGGGTGCGGAGTGCGGGGTGAGGGGTGAGGGGTGAGGGGTGAGGGGTGCGGGGTGCGGAGTGCGGGGTGCGGGGTGCGGGGTGCGGGGTGCGGGGTGAGGGGTGTGGAGTGCGGGGTGAGGGGTGAGGGGTGCGGAGTGCGGGGTGAGGGGTGCGGAGTGCGGGATGAGGGGTGCGGGATGAGGGGTGCGGGGTGCGGGGTGCGGAGTGCGGGGTGAGGGGTGAGGGGTGAGGGGTGAGGGGTGCGGGGTGCGGAGTGCGGGGTGCGGAGTGCGGGGTGAGGGGTGCGGGGTGCGGGATGAGGGGTGCGGGGTGCGGAGTGCGGGGTGAGGGGTGAGGGGTGCGGAGTGCGGGGTGCGGGGTGAGGGGTGCGGGGTGCGGGATGAGGGGTGCGGGGTGCGGGGTGAGGGGTGCGGGGTGAGGGGTGCGGGGTGCGGGATGAGGAGTGCAGGGTGCGGGATGCGGGGTGCGGGATCGGGGTGCAGAGTGCAGGGTGCGGGATGAGGGGTGCGGTATGCAGGGGTGAGGGGTGTGGGGTGAGGGATGAGGGATGCGGGGTGCCGGGTCTGGGATGCGGGGTGCGGGATAAGGGATGCGGGGTGCGGGATGCAGAGTGCTGCCAAGGGACTGCCAGTCTCCTGGAGCAGTGCGGAGCGGCTGGGGCTGCCTGACCCTCCGGGACAGTTTGTCACTTGGCCCCCAGCACGCAGCCCTGGGCGGATATGATTTCTTGGCTTTGCCCCCAGCACTCCCTGCCTGCCAATTTCTCCGCATTTGCATTCTGCCGGCGCTCCCGACAGAAAAGGCGCTGCTGCCGCCCGCGCCAGCCACAGCTGCTCTGGGTCACAGTGGCCCAATTCACAGCATGAACCTTCCCAAACCTCAGCCTCCCCTCCTGCACCTTCTGCAGCTGCCTCGAGGAGTCCTGCCTGGTGATCTCTCCCAGGACAAGCCCCTGTTCGCTTCACCCCTCTCCCACTGGCACATTGCACAAGCCAGGCATCCAGAAAAATAATTTTAAAGTCTGTGTTAGTTACTGTTCTAAATGTTAAGGGGATAGCAAAGGAAAAAAAAATCCTACTTAACTTTCAGATCCTTGGTAACATAAACTTTGTTGAGTCTATAACTAAAATATTAGGGAAAGACCATCAATAAATGAGATTTCTTTGGATGAACAGAAAGCTCTGCAGAAAGAAAAAAAAAGACAAAATTAGAGTGGGGTAAAATCAAACAACTAGAGTGAGGTGAAATCCACAGTGGGATCAAGTGGTTGGCTGTGACTAAATTAAGAAGACATAGCTAAAGAAACACAATATTTTAGTCTTGATTTTCATTAGTAGATACAAGCAAGTATGCATAGAAAGTAATCCAGACTCACTGTGCACCAACTGCTCTGAGCAAGCACAGTAAGGACAGCCCAGGCACTGGTACAAGCTGTACACAGCCCTAGGGCACAGTCTATCCACAAGTCACTTCTGTCTGCACTGCTTCACACCACAAAGGCAATGCAATTACATGTGCTCTTGCTTTTCATCATCTCTTTTTCGGTTTTCTGTCTCCTTTTCCTTAAATTCTCAGTCTATAACTTAAAAAAAGGATTACATAACTTAGTACAATGTAATTAGCTTAACAAGGGAAATCAAATTTACTAGGAGGAAATCCTGGTTTTGCTCTAATGCTTCCTACTTGTTCTGGATATTAGGCTCAAAAAGATCAGAGGGAGAGTACCTGTTTCATTATCAGCATGTTTTTCCTTAAAATCTCTAGACATCAAATGTATGCATTTACTTTCCAATTCATCATAGGTATTTATTCATAGCCTTACTGACTGGCATAATCAAAAAGTCAACTTATAGTGCATGACACTCATGGTTTAGCCCCTTCCAGTTCTTCTGCAGGAGTTTTACCCCAACGGCCTACACCAGTTTGAGTAGTGCTGCCCTCTTCATTAGCCCCCCTTTTTCCTGTACAAGCTTTCTTCCCTCAGTGCTGCTCACATTTCAAAGCACACATGTGCTACAGGTGAGGAATTCAGCTCAGCTTCCCCTCCTTTACCTGCTGCACGGGGCTCACCTTGATGGAGAGGCTCAAAACAGGTGAAGCAAGGATGCCCTGGGGGTAGGAACTGAGGGAGCAGTTTCTCAGCATCTTTTGTAGAAACATGTGGCATTGGGGTGCAGCTTGAAGCTGGCCAGCTGTGCTGCTTCAGTGACCCACGGGGACTTGGAAAGCACCTCTCTATCTCACACCAGTGATGGGAATGCATGTGGACTCCCCTATGCTGGTTTATGTAAGGGCAGCAGTGCAGGGAGCTCTGCTCCAGCTGCAGAGCTGTCCAGAAACAGGTGTTTAGCCTGTGGGAAGCCAAGACATGAGCTTATGTTAGGCCGTGGTTCCTTTGACAATTCCATGAATGGCCCAAGAATTTTTGTTGGTGTCACCCTCTCCCTGAACTCAGCTTGGTTGCTTGTAAAGAGGCAGCACAGAATCTCACCACACTTGTTCTCAGGCAAAGTGATCTCAGCTCTATCAGTCTGCCTTCTCCAGAGGTGTTTCCTGCTTCCCCTCACCTGTTTTGTTCTGCACAGACTGTGACAGGATGTATCTATCCCCCACTCTGTCTGCCATGCTGTGCTCCTGTGTCCCTCCAGGATGAACGGGCAGTGACACACGGGAATAATCTGGGACACCAGCCTGTGCCAGCCTGGATCAGTCATGGCCCAGTGGCTCTCACATGTTGATGCTTTTCTCAAGGCCCCCTCTGCTCTTAAGAGATACTCTCTGGATCTGCCACCCTGCTCACACCAAATACAAAGCTAGGGAATTTTGGAGGGCACTGCTCAACAAAATTGGGCTCCTGCCGTGCCTTGCTCAAGCCCTGCCCTGTTCACACATCCCTGGCCAGTCACAGTGGCCCCACATCAGGCAAGGGGTGTTTGCTGTCCAGGGTGCCCCTGCCCAGCCTCTCATTGCTTGCTGGTCCTTCATATATTTCTCTTGTTGCATGGGGAAAAGCATTAGTCTCTCTGTTCTTGGGTGTTTTTTATAGAAATTCATTAATTTGGACAAAGGAAGTTAATAACCTTTTGCTAAAAATAGGGATGACTGCAGTGCAGACCTAGCAGCAATATAGATCTGTGGTGATTTAGTGTTAGGGCCCACTCTTGGAAGAACAGCTAAATATTCCAGCTTTCCAAAGGTTAAGATACATGTCTAATCATTATCTATTTAGAGAAAATAGTTCAGACATCTAATACATAGCCCAAAGTGAAAGGTTAAAGTCTTGGGTGCCGAGCAGGCTGCTGCCCGTCCCTATGCCCTAGCACTACTCACATCTCACATCCCCCCAGCCCTGCAATAACTTTCAACATTTTCTGCCTCTACAGCTGAGCTTCTTTGTCCTGGCTCAGTGCCACCATGCTCTGCACTTTGATGAGTTTATGCCCAGGAAAGGCAGGGCTGTTTCAGGGTAAGAGTGTCTGAGTGGGGCTAAAGGACTTTCCAGCACCCATCTCCATCCTGCTTCTGCTTCTGCAGAGCACAATGAGCCCAAACAGAAACATTAAACTCATTATGTTCCCACCACTGTGCTTATAAAGGGGAAAAAAAGGGGACATCCTCTTCAAGGCACTTGAAAAATCTGCAGGTGAGAAGTTCTATAGAAGAGCAGAGGAATGGAATAATGCTTTCAACTAGCTCTTTGGGAACAGAGGGATGTAAAATTGCTGGATTCTAATTTGAAGTGATAAGTTGAAAACATTAATTTTTTTCTAGGTAAGAATTTTTAAAAATTGTCAAATTACAATAGGAAGAATTAAATTTCATAATATTGAAAGATTATGAGACTATGACACAAACATCTTACTCATGTCAACTTGAACAAAAAATCTGCATTTTCAGATCTTTTTCTTTGCATGTATCTAGCAACTGAGCAGTGACCTGGCAGCTGTGCCATGTGTCAGTGATGTGAAACAGGTTCTGCCCCCATACCTGACCCACAAGAAAATTGTGAGGTCAAGTACTGCCTTACCTCTGGGAGTCTGACATCTAAGACATTCTGATGCCCCAGAATTAGATGAAACAGCAGGTGCAAATTAGGAAAAAAAACCAAGAAGGTTTTCCTGCTCTCTTGTGTATTTTCTCTGGAAAAAGCACATTTGGGTTGCTCTGCCAACAGTCAGACACTTGCATTGTGTAAGGCTGACTGGGCCTTGTGGATTGCTGTCACCAAGTACAGACAGAAATTTGTATTGTGTATAGAAGATGGGCTGCCCAGAGATTTTCTTAAGGGCTTGTTCTGCAAAGCATGTCAGAAGTGCTGCTCTCTTTATGCATCCAGATGATCACAACATGAAGAAACGAACAATATAATGTGAATCTTAAATTATCTTGTTATGTTTCAGAGCAGCTGTTTGTGACAGAATATTAAAATAATAAAATCAGCACATATGCTGTGGTGCGGTGCAGACAGGGAAAGCACGATGCACTCATCCTTCTTCTTGGTCTTTGGCCTTCAGAGGCAGTTTTGGCAGAGACAGCATAATTTACAATCTTTAGAAAAAACACCACCTTTGCCTTCTTAAACTAAGGTCTCTGACTTGTGTGATTGCTACTCAGCTGGGGACTGAATTAGCCACAGGCACAAGAAGGTGTCTTTGGTGGTCAGGTCAAGCCAGCAAAAGCAACCAGGGAAACCAGTGTGGAATGCTTGGGATGCCCAACCTTCCTTCAGTTCTGATACTGCAGCCTCCTGCCTGGACAAACGAATACAATCTGAGCCCAGAAGGATATCAGATGGGTTAGCTCTGATTAAAACTGCTACCTGTCATTGTAAATGCTGCCTCTCTAGATAAGGCACAGGGACAGCAGCTGGCAATGGGACAGTGCCCTTAGAAGTGCCTGCAAAGTCTTCCCCGAGTGTGAGATTCATCTCATGTCTCTTGAGAGAGGGATAAACCTGCTTCTCTGATTTAAAGCAAAACTGACAGTTATCCATTGTTCCATCTAGCAAAGAATAAGGAATAGGATCCCAAACTTGAAGCAGAGGCATTACATTTTTCTCATCCAAACCAAACGGTGCCTTTCCATAACTGTATCAACAGCCACAACAACATCTGCAGCCAAGGCTGGATTAATTGATTAGTAACAATGAGATCACATTGCAGAACTATCAAATTCCAGAATTGCTTTTTAAATTGAACTTCTCTTGAATTTTCCTAATCTCTTGTCCCAAGTGAAAGGTGAAAAGTCTTTTTTTAAACTTCACTTTATTGCGAAAAATAAAACAAGCACAGATGAACTTTGAAGTATATGTAATTGAGTCTCATGTGATCAGAGGATCCAGTGTTGACAGGGACTCACTTTATGTAAGTCAAAAGATGACATTCTCAGCTAGTGCTAGAGGAGAGCTGGTTATTGTTTGCAAACAGAATAAATCTGCTCTTGATTTGTAACATTGATGGGTCACTTCGAAGAAACAAACTGAGCTAATTTTAGGTTTGGATTTTTAATACATCGGTTTAGACCTGTCAGCACATTACAGTAAAATTTAATTTTAAGGATTTCACTGAATTTTATGACAAATCCTAATACAGAAGCTGGAAACCTTGGGTTCCGAAGGTGGAAACAGTGTTCAGCTTTAATGCTATGTGCTATTTAAAGACTTTAAAAAACATTTTCCAGAGCTGCACTGGCCTAGGATATTGCCTGGGAGCAAGCCTGCAGCTGTTTGCTTGCAGCACACGCTGGGACTGTGCTTCTTCTTGTGGGGCAAGTTGGCCCCTTTTTGTTTCACAGTGGTTGTGTTTTGCTGAACACAAATAAATAAATCATGTTTGTGTGACAAGGGCCGTCCTTTGGTCCCAATGCAGGCACATTCCCTGTGAGCACTCAGGAACTGTCTCCTGCTGCTGCTGCTGCTGCTCCCAGTGCTGCTGAAGCTGCCTGGCAGGGCTGCCCTGCTGCTCTGCTGGGACAGCCCTGCACCCGTGAGTGTGCTCAGAGAGCGGGGCCCTGCCAGCATGCAGGGCTGCCACCGGCACAGCAGGCACACTGCTGCTGGGCTGCCACCTGCACTGCAGGCACACTGCTGCTGGGCTGCCACCGGCACTGCACTGCAGGAACAGCGCTGCAGGGCTGCCACCAGCACAGCAGGCACACTGCTGCAGGGCTGCCACCTGCACTGCAGGCATACTGCTGCTGGGCTGCCACCTGCACTGCACTGCAGGCACACTGCTGCATGGGCAGCCTCCACTGCAGGCACAGCGCTGCAGGGCTGCCACCTCCACTACACTGCAGGCACAGCGCTGCAGGGCTGCCACCTCCACTACACTGCAGGCACACTGCTGCAGGGCTGCCACCTGCACTGCACTGCAGGAACAGCGCTGCAGGGCTGCCACCTCCACTGCAGGCACACTGCATGTGCAGCCTCCATTGCAGGCACAGCGCTGCATGTGCAGCCTGCCAAAGCCAGCCCCAGGGAGCAGGGCAAGGGCAGCACAGCTGCTGTTTTGCCCCACATCCCAATGGAGCTCGAGAAGTTTTCTAGCACCATGGCAGAGTGTTTTTTTACTCCTCTGTCTCCATTGCCATAAAAGGAGGAGAAGAGCACTTTCCTACTCCCCAGGAAAATCTGTGGCTAAAAACAAATGAAGGATTTTGAGTCACTCAGTAACAACGATGGGTATCGGATAGCGTGAAGTAGAGATCACTCTGCTTGTCTTCTGCATTCTCTGTCAATTGATTCATTGCTTTCAGACCTTTTCAAACTTGTTTCAGGAACTAAGACTTCCATGATCCTAGTAATTACAGTATATACAAAGTTTTCATCAAAACCTTTTCAAAACAAAAATTATTTATAATAACTGGAAACTTTTTAATTTTCCAAGTCATCTGAAGATAATTTCTTGGACGTATCTCATAGCTTCCGCTTTCTTTCGGAGTTGTTGGCAAGGAAGCTCCTTTAAACACAAACTATTTGAAACAACATTACCATCTAGTGGAGAATATGATCCAGGACTGATGTGAATTCCTCAATGCAGAAATATACACTGTGTGACTATTGCACAAAGACTGTTCACCACTTCCTAATGCTGAATTAGGAAGTCAATTAAATACTCATTTTGAAAATCAGTGCTTGAAGTTAGTTGAGTGGTTTAACAGAGCAGTAAAAGAGTCTTTCAGTTGTACTGTAGATCAGTAATATTAGAAATTCAGGAAATCAGTACAAGAATCTCTAGATTAGTTTTAATTCCCTAAGATTTTCAGAAGAAAGCTTTGATATTCATTCCGAAAAAGCTGGTCACAGAGCTTTCACTTCCTGCACCTCCACCCCGACCTTCCTACACTTTCTCTCTGATGCTCAGTTTGTTTATTGGGTTTCTTTGCTGTGTCCCACCAGTTGCTTCCCCTGCACAGGCTTTGGTAAAAGAGCCAGCATTCAATGGGGCCTCCACAGTGAAGCACAGCTCTAGGAGCGTGCAGGACATGAAACAACTCCCCTAAAATCTGTCTGGTCTCATCTGTGTCGTTCCTGACCTACCATGCTTCCTCCCTCATTGCCACATTTACTTCAGCATTTTGGCTGAAACCAGTTTGCAGTTTTAGACTTGGCTAGTTTGTCAATCCTCTGTGGCCTAAACCCCTCTGATGTAGGTGAAAGTTAACTGTGAGGAAAACACTCCATCCTCTAGGGACACTAACTTTATACAGTGCTCAAATGCTAAAGTAGAAAAATCAAGGCCAATGGCTGCTTTTAAATCCACCCATGATGAGGGCCCCACTTTCACTTGCAGAAGGTTGCCTAGAGCAACTTGCATACGTGTGGATGTCATACTGGGAGCTTGGTTCATCCCCCACTTTCCCTGCTGCTCTGCACAAGCCCTGGTTTCCCTGAGGAAAGCTGCACTCGTGGGAGTTGCAGTCTGGAAGAGAGGGAAGCGCTCTGTGCAGCACAGCCACAGGGGTTGCACAACTCTGAATAACAGCCTTGCAGCACCTCCTGGCCTCGGGGTCACAGCAGCTGCTTTGCTTTGGAGATTACAGGCTTAGGTCTAACACTCCTAGGGTAATAAACACATTAAAAAATAACCCAGCAGCAACAAGAGAGCCCCTCCCCCAGAGGCAGTTTGTTATCTGAGGGTGTCATCCTGTTCCTGTTGGAATCGATGATCAAATTCCTCCCTGGGGATAAATTTGGGTACTTGAATATCAGCCATTAAAAGGCAAGTAAAATGAGACAATAAAATATCTGCCAAAAGTTTTGTGAGTTTTCTTTTTAGAATCAAATTTCTTCCCTTCTGATAAGATGCACTGGGGTAATACTTCACAATTGTTGGTGTTTGTTCACTTACACAGACAGAACACTGTAGATCTGAGAGACAGAAAGCCCTTAAAACTTGTAATTAAGAAGATCATTACAATATGCCCAGGGTAAGACTATATTGAAATCAGCTTGATTTTTGTGAAGGGCCTGGGAATGAGACATGTTTAATTTTTAAACCTTTTCCAGTAACAGCAATAGCTACATACCCAGGCTAATTACCTGAAGCTTTATAATCTTTTTGCAAAAGATGGTTGGAGAGAGCTGGAAGAAGCTCTTTCAGTACAGTCAGAAAATAGGAAAAATGGCCAAATGAATTAAGGCAAGGGAATGAGCTCAGCATTTTCTTTGTGGAAAAAGAAAATAAAAAGATGCGGTAAAGTAAAAAGATGCAGTACATCTTTTCACAATTTTGTTTAACCTCAGTGAGACTCATAACTGGTTTTTTTTGCTTCCAAATTAGGCCAGTTTGGTATCCAGTTAGAACATTAGACTGGATGTCCAGGGGCTTGGTAAACTAACACAGCTGACATCTCGTGAGCACTTGCTTTCAAATATTGCTTGCTTTTAAATGTTGCTCCTACCTTTAAAAAATGAAACTACAATCTGGTCTCAGACAGCTGCCTTGCCCATCTATGTAACAGTGGGGACTGGAAACGACTGGGAAGCTAGGGGGTCATGATGTACATAATTCCAGACTGGAAACTTCAGTGAACCTTGCAAACCTCTGAAGGGGAAAAAGAAATGCAGGTATAGAAGATTTTTTGCACAGATGATGTTTCAGAAGGTTTCTGATGTTTAGGAAGGTTTCTGACTGGTCTTGATTCTTATAATGATACTGTGTCCTGTGGAAACAAAATGCCTTAATACAGTGGAAATTACATAATTGGGAATGAATAATCTATACTATAACTACAGAATAAATCTTGGGATGATAAAAAATTACTGAAAAGGCCTTAGGAGCCGTGGCCATTGCCAGCAAATTTAACATGAGTTCCCTATGGGTGCTGGAACAAGAATGCTATCTACAAAGATGGAAATGAAGGACTAACCAGGGGCATGCAGAAGACCAGGGGCATGGACCATCCCATGGAATATCTGTTCCTGTCTTCCAATAATTATGAAAAATGAAAGGTGATACAGAAGCCCACAACATAAATGGTCAGGGGCTGGTAAAATGCTTCATATTACCTGCATGCTCGTTGTACTTTGGTGAAGAGAAGTCTTGAAGTTGACCTGAAAACACTCAAAGGAAGTCAACATGGAATGGTGTAGACAGACATGAGCGAGCTTTTTCTATACTCCAAGCTTCATGGGCACAGAGTAACTCCAAACTGGGAATCATGTAACTCCTGAGTTTGGGACTGCACTGAGCTCAAACCAACAAACTTGGCCAGGAAGCAGAGCAGTAAGTTGTGGGTTCTGGGTAAAATTAAATACCTCTTTTGGAAGGCTTAGTGTATCTCAGATCACAGACAGCTTTTTGTAAATCTGCTTCTTGGGAATTGTGGAGATACACATTGGGAAATAGCCAAGAATCAAGAATGGAAGGGAGGAGCTGAATTTGGAACCATTCATCAGGAATGCTGGGTACATGTCTAACTTACATCCTTCTTTTCTGACTGAAAGAGCCAGATCTTGGTATGAATAAAAGCTTCAAGACTGCTCATGCCCTTAATTTCCTTTGGGAAGAGGGCTGGCAGTGCCAACAATTTCTGGGCAGAAACCATGCTTGGCAATGAAGGAAATCTGGGGGAAAACATAAAATCTTCCAAGAACTCCATTCCACTGGCTGATCTGCCTCAACAACAACAACAAAATCTTTTGGCTCTGCAGGGTCTTCAATGTTTTGTTCTTGTTTGAACAAAAGAAGGGTCAACCCTTCTAGATCAAACTCTCATGGAAAGTGGAAGAGTCATCATCTCTTGACACTTGCTGGATCATATGCTTCTGGTTTTCCAGAAGAGGTGCTTCACCAGAATGCACAGGACTGGTGTTAGTACAGAGCCAGTGACTCTCCTGGACCTCACAGCTCACAAAGGAAAATACCTTAGTCCTCAGTGATGTTTTTCCTCTTGACTGTTTGGCTCATCAGGGCAGGGTGCTCAAGTGACAGACAACAGAGCTTGCAGACGTTCTGCTTATGTCCTTATGTCTGTGTTGTGTGCATGACCCACCTTTATGTTGCAAGATAGAATAGCTGGTGGGAGGGAAATGCAGAAGAGGGAAAGCATATCATAACCTTCTCTCTGAGAGAACTTTTAGTCACTGCAGTAACTAAAAATTGCTGAAATTCATAGCCGACAGCAGTGAACTGTTGCATGCTTTTTGCTGGGATATCTCTGGAGGTCACACAAAGGGTTTGGGTAAATCACTGCTGTCAGCTCTTTGCTTCTGAAACTCATTTCCTCCTTCTCTCACATACACTTATGTTCCTTTAATCATAGAACTTCCTACTTCTTTTTTAAGCAAAAGCTGACAATGGAAGTTTTTATCTTTTGTTAAGGCATGAGGTTTTTTAAAAGGGGAAACAAGAATTTACTGCACTTGCAATATAAACTCAGCAAATAATAATTAACACAGATCCACTCAAATGTCCAAATATATATTCCCTTATTTGTCCATAATTTTAAGCACATGTTGCCTTAATTTGTACCTATTTAGCCATGTCTTTTAAACATTAGCCCCAGTTAAAACAGTATTGCTTTCTGGAACAATCTGAAATGCTGGCTTTTTTTTTTTCCTTTCTTTTTCCTTTTAAACAAATGCTAATAATTTTGGATGCCTAAAGATGTGCTGAGGATAGAAGACACTGTTAATGTCTGCTGGATTTAGGCTAAAACAGACTTATTTCTCCTACCCTATATGGAACTTGGCAGCTGCCAGAGTGTGGGTAATGGCTTGCATGGCACCTTTCCTGCCAGCCAGTGTATCCAGGGCAGCATGCAGCAACACTGAAGTCAGCAGTTATATATGACTCCATCACTCTATCCTGTTAAATCCTGCAGGAGAGAGGTGGGTCACCTGGAGTTTCTGCAGCTGCAATTTCTGTTCAGACATGGTAAAACACCCACATATGTTCTGTCTCACCATTCTTTTTCTTGTTTTCCTGCAAAGTCAGTGCATTAAAGCAATCTTTCTACCCCTTTGACATAGTTTAGGAGTTTAATGCCAAACAATGAAGGTTAAGGTCAGAGACATGACAATAAACCCCAAAACTGGGAGTCAAACAATAAACCCCAAATTTGTAAGCAAGTAACTTTCTCATTAAATGTCAGGTAAGGTGGCAGGTATCACCAAAAAATGGTTCCATTAGGGGCAGCATAATAATAGATCAGCATAATGGACTGCCTTCGTGTAAGCTCCAGCAAAGTCACATGTTCTAAGTGTCTGTGGCTGAACTTGCTACTTAAATTATTTGATTTCTAGGTACTGTGGAAGCTTGTTCTCAGCATGATGAAGATGTCAGTGCATCCCAGAGATATGCCAGAAACTCTTGGAAGATATGGAAGATATTTTTGTATTAACAAGTCTTCTTTCATTTTCCATGGTCTTACTTGACTTTCTCCACTGCTTGAAAAGAACAGAACACTTTCTTTATCAGAAAAACCCTGCTGACACTGAAGCCTGCCTTTATGAGCTCCATCAGGGACTGAAAAAAAACCTGAAGGTTTTCTGAGGCTTATCCCAATTATTTCACTCTGCTCACATTTGTATTGCCTCTCAGTTCAGTGGGTATTTGTCTTTATGGTATATCAGACATCCTACTGCAGGTGTTGAAAATGTCACAGCTTTATCCTGTCTGGCCCTACATGCCTTCTTATCAGTCCACCTCTTTCCATTTTTAGTAAGCATCTTGGTTTTTCCTTCTCTCAAAAATGAGCATAATGGCTGTTAACAACTTGCTGGACACATTTCCTGTATAGAATGAGCTTCAAATGCTCTAGAATGATTCTGTACTTACATAATAATTAGATTGCTGTTTTACCATTTGCAAGGTTCACTGCTCCTCTGTATCTGCCTGTTACCTCAGTCTCTAACCACTGAAACCACCATTTAAGATTCCTTATCAAATAATACCAGAGACAATTGGTGTATCAGGCCGTTAAACACTAAACAATAACCGCATTTCAGGTTTTGTTTGTTTTGCAGTCAGACTTTTTGTGATATGCCCTAAGAGAAAACTGTGAATAATGAACTGGGAAGACATACATGTACCACTAATCCCAGCAAGAATCCATGACTTCATGAGCTCAAAGTCCCAGCCAGCAGCAGACTCTTGAAGCTACTCAGCTTATCTTAACTAGCACATGGAAGAAATGCTCTTTAAGACAACCATTGCCTTGGCAATTTCAAATCTGCAACATTACAAGAAGTGTCACTATCTACAGAGCCAACAACATCCTATGCATCAAATGCTGGAAAGACAGAAAAAAGAGACTGAATATAGTAGTGTTATTAGTATTCACTCATCCTGTAAAAACTTAGGAAAAAAAAGAAATCTGAGAAAAATGAACTTGAAATAGGGTAATAGGATGAACCAAACTGTAGCAAGAGTTTTATCCTAAGGACCATCTTGATTAGAATGACTTGCACATAACTACTGAGAAATGGAAACTCACTGCCTCACTAGTAGCAGAGGACCAGACAGATACAAAAGATAATTATCATATTCTGCTTTTACCTAGAAAATGAAAAATGTATTTCTCCACAAGCAGTCTAACGTGAAATGGTTAACAAAAGGAAAGGTATTACATAGGAGCTCTAGAAAATGACAGAAACAGGCATTTGGTTGAACCTAGGATCAATGGCTGTTGTCAGAACATTTTTGTCAGTTGTTCCTAATCAAAAAAAGAAATGTAATGAAATTTTTCTAAAATGTCTTTGGTTCTGAAATGATGCACAAGAAAAGTCAGGGATGGGGAACTAGTAAAAGCTTCTCCAGAAGCCCTGTTTTAATCATCTCCGTTCTGTCTGCAAGAGGAGTTTCATCATCTTTTAGCATCTATAGCCCCAACACTTTTCTAGCACCATGAAAATAAATATATGATAAAATCAGACAGAAGGAAAAGTGCATTTATACAAAAGAATAACTTGAAGTCCTTCTTAATTTGCTTTGGGTTATGCTGAAAAGGCCTATTTTGAGGCACAGAAAGTTCTTGCAGCTTCGGGTTTGTCTAGATGAAAGAAATGTTTTCTGGCAGCTACATGAGCAAATGAGTGCCTAGTGACCCACCCTAACTTAGGTTATGTAAAACTCACACGTGTGCCTTCTGAAGGCAATGCCTGGATTGGAGTCCCCATGGCTGGCCTGGCTGCCAGAGCTCTCCTCCCTCCCACGCACCTGCTCCAGTAAAGCTCTGTTGAAGAAAAATTGCTTCATGTCACAGGGTGTGACACCATATAAATGCTGTGCAATGATCTAAGGTGCCTCAAGCAACCATGGCATTTGTCCAGCTGTAGTCAAAATGTATTAATTTCAGGCATTTTTTCTGGTGTCATCAACACCAAAATTGTGTTTGCAAATACGGTGCAGTGTTTGATGTCAAAAAGAATGTGAACATGGAATTTTGAAATGGATAGCATACTAGTAAAGGGCTGTGTTACACAGAGCAACCATTGTGCTGGAGGTGCCAAAGCAGGCTCTAAGAGAACAGGCTGGCTTGTTCAGGGAAGAGCAGTGGCATGCACAGACACCTAAACAAGCCCTGGCCAGCCCAGCCCCAGAAACAGCAGCAGGGCAGACATGAAACCTGAGCTTGTGCTGGGGAGCAGCAAGGGCAGGGCTGCTCTGAAGGGGACACTGAGCCAGGGGCTGAGGGTGACAGGCAGGCAAAGGGAACAACTTGCTGACAAGGAGCAGGCAGGTCAACAGCTCAGATGACCAGTCAAGGCTGAGCTCAAGCAAGAAAGCCAAGCCCATAGGCCAGGGTCAAAAAGGGTACATAGCCAGATGCAGGTGTAGCTGCAACATAGCTCAGGCAAGGACCAAGCACAGGAAATACAGTTTAAATGCATCTCCTAAAAGATGGTGGCAGTGTGGGAAGCAGCTGGCTTCTTCCAGCTTTCTGTTGAATGGTTGCAAGGCCAGTAGGCATTGAGGCCCAATGCTGAAATGCCTTTAAGACAGATGTCTGCATTATGTAATTAAGCAGCCAAATCTCCAGCAGAGAGGGGAATGCAGTGAGGGCACTGACAGTATCCTACCTGACTTGGCTACAAAGTGGTATGCTCTGCCATTTTGACATACCAGGCTGTTTTATTACAGTGGAATTGCAGCACCTACTGTAGTGGGCTTGAAGTAAAAAAATTGGATTCAGTTCCTTGCTTCACTGAATGATGGAAGAAGATCCCAAAGGAGAAAAAGAACCAGTTTGTTGCCTTCTTTGCCATGCAGAGACTACTGCCCTTCATTCAGAGTCCTACTAGCTGCAGTTTTGTGATTTATTCCTAAATAATGCAATTCCTATCAGATTATTGTGTTTGAAAAAAATTCCAAGAATATTTATTGACTGCTATACTACAGTCCTTGCTGATCAGAATCGCTGGCAGAGCCTCTGCTCCAGCACGTGTCAAACAAGAGCTGGTGTGTGCTGGGTACCTACAGAGGTACCTGGCAAGGACACAGCATGTTTTAGTGGGACTGAGAGAGTTATTTTTGGGAAGAAGGAATAGCTGCCAGTAAAGGACAAGGCTCCAGTGGCTGCATTTCCCATTTTACATTGTTTTGGCAGAGCATTGCCTGACATACCAAGTACATGTTACAGACCTTCTGGAACAATCTTTCAGAAAACCAGTAAGACAGTTTGACATGACTCAGAAGATCTAGATTGCACTGGATGTGAGCAACCAGTGAGAAATTGAAATATTTGGTGCAAATCATTGCACTTTTTTGTGACTCAGTTCTCACTCTAAGCAAGAGAACTTGTGCCTTTATGAAAGTGCTTTGATTTTCCCACGATAGGCACTGTATCATTTCTCCAATTCTGTATGAAATAATGATCTCTGGAAATAGACACCAGGGCAAGAAGTACACCAGACAGTCAGAAGCACAGCATGTCCCAGGTACCTACCACAATTACTCGCTGGAAGAAAACCAAACCAGAACTGGTGACCACGACACAGCGCAGCCAGTCCTCCGTCCATGCAGCACAGTACACTGCAAAGGTTTCAGAGATCCTGCCTTTTTCTTGTTGCTCATGTCAACATCAGTTCTTGCCACATTTCAGGCTAGTCTCTCTCTGGACTACTGCATCCATGTAATTCACTAGCACACTTACACTGCATCCTTTGCTGCCTTTGTCATGCACCTTTGGAAGCCTAAGTTGCACATACCAATGAACCCCTTCCTTCCTTCCCTCCTTCTTTCTTCACTGTTTTTTCTTTTCTTCAAAGATTAGGCATCACTGCTGGGGATTTTTATCTGTAGAAATGATATGGAGAAAATGTGGATTATTTCAACTTTGATTTTCTGTGAGTGATTAATTTGCTATTTCTGCTGAGAGATTCAATTCAAATTCCACCTGATTTGCAGATGGCTTTTAAAAAAATATTCTCTGAATCAGAAATTACTGTTAATAAAGAAGATGGTATGTGATGACAATTTCTGGTGCTCAGAAAATAGGAGACCTAATTTTACACATTTTTAAGGATGCTCAGCTACAGCATAGTTAGAGTATCAAGTATCTGGGACTAGCTCTGGGCTCTATTATTTCTTTCTCATACTTCTGGACGGAAAAGCCCTGAGCTTTTTCAAAGTTGGGAACTTGGTAAGTGGTATTACTTCCCTTCAACTTCTAGTCCAAAGCCTTTACTGAGAATTTGTGTAAGCACATTACTAAGTGCACTTAGGTGAGAACTAGAGTCACTGTTCTCAGAAAGCATGAATGGGTAAATAGGTAACAAGCAACTTTAGGCTTTTCTAACTATATAGAAGCAACTGTTCCATTGGACCAGGGAGCTCAATGGAAATTAACAACCACTGTAGACAGCACCGTACTTCCAGGGGAGGTCTCATCTCACGTGGTTTTGAACTGGCACCCCACCAACTGTGGTTTTGTGTTTGAATACCAAAAAATGTAACAACATAGATGTAGGCATAGATTATTATTATTTTTATTGCTTTTGTTAAAAAGTCAGTGAATGAACGATGGCACTATGCTGTAAAAACACAACATTACTGAGTGATCTGACAGTATGAGGTCCATTATGACAAGATTTTAAACATGAAGCATAAGCTTCACTGTGGATTTCCAAATTAAAAAAAAACAAGCTTAAGAGGTAAATGGATTAATAATAACTGATGTATGTGGAATATCAATACTAAGTGAATACAAAGTGGACTTGCAAAAACCAAACATATAAAAATCATGTCCTGGGTGAATCTCCATTATAACAAAACACCAGTGCCTATAAACTCGGTGCTTAGCGACTGAAAAAAACTATGGCAATATTCCTAATTCTGAAGTTAACCCAACAAAAACATATCCAAGGGTATTATTGCACAATGTTGCTTTAACTGGCTTGCAAACTACTTTTGCATTAAGAAAAGTGAGACTTACTCTTTTAGATATGTAATCTTATTTGAAAGATGCACTGCAAAATAATGGCGTCCTAATTAGAACTTCTATACCCTTTATGAAACAGTTTAAGCATATCTGGCACATCATAAAGCTCTTGAAAGGACTCCACTTCAGAAAAAGTCTTTAGATTTCCTAAAGGATGGGTGTGCATAGAGTAGTAAATAAAGGGGGAAAAAACGACAGTGGATGTTACTTTCCCAGAAAAAAAAAGATGTCTTACATTACACAGCAGATCAGAAATAAATAAGATGAAATTTGAAGAGTCTGAATACAAATCCTTGAATGATGCTGCAAGAGTCACATGCTTCACCAATTAATGTCAGTATATTTTGTTAAGAATAATGCAATTACTATATACAGTATGTTTATCAGATAATGCTAACTAACAATACACTAAATTAATGGTAGTTAAAGAAGAAATATACTAAACCAACATACTTAAAAAAAAGGAAGGCAACCCCCAGTTATGCATAGTTACGATAATGTCCAGCTCCCTGGAGTTCAATGGATTCACACCTTCAAGCATCAGGAAGCAGTTTTCTGAGGTGTAAACAACATAATTAACAGAACCCAGCCAAGCTGTAGGGGAGTTACACCAAAAAAAATTTCAAGTCCAATACAAATCACCTGTAAATGTTACCACTGCACAGCTGCAATGGGGCAGTCATCCATTGAAAGGTTTTACACTGACATATTTCTTCAAAAGACCTTCTAAAGGATGTGCTATTTAACTTGGTGGTGATCCAGACACAAACAAAAATGTGACAAACCCAAAGCACTTAGGTTTAGAAGCACTTATTGAAGAATCCACACCATATTTACAGTGTATTGCATATGACTGCACACACTAGCAAGTTTCTCCTGTTTACTATTTCTTACGTGGCATCTTACTCTTCACAGTATTTCTACATACTAAGAACAGAAGAGTCTTTCCCCAGGCAACCAGCTTCTCTGAAATGGAAAGCCACCATGCCCTTATCTTGCTTTGCCACAGTAAGGTGTGTACAACAAACACGACAATGTCAAATCCTCACGGACAAAATGACTCAGTTCTTCCCTTTGTTTCTTGCTCAGCTTCTCTGCTCCCTTACAACTATGCAGGTCAGTCAGCATCCAGTTCTTGTCTAGTAAGAAGAGGCTTCCCATCTGTATCACCCATCTTTTTTTTGCATCTCTTCCACAGCTTTCAGCAGAGCTGCTCGCTCCTGCTCAAGAGTGAGAATGGACTGCTTCAGTTTGCCTTCATTGGTCAATAAAAGCTCTACTGTAGCTTCAAGGTTTTGGATTTTTCCATTAGCCACCTATCAAAGTAAAAAGACAGTAGGGGAGAAAGAATGGGAAGGAAAAAACTGGTAAATTTATTAATGACTGAAACCATCTTTAAACTATTTTTTGAGATTAATATATATAAAATACTAAAGAAATTATGAAAAATTAAACTCAGAATATAATGCAAAGTAATGAAATTAGAAAGTTGCCAAATCTCCAAATTTTATACCAAAGAATTGCAGGTTAAGATAAGCTTCTGTATGGGTCAGTTGGGAGATATTTTTGGCCAGCCACAGTTGTTGCTTTGCAAAACAAAGACAACTCAACATGTTAGCTGCATCCTCATTTCACCTCAACATTGAGTCCAATGAATACCAGGTTTGAAGGCAAAGGAGAAGAGGATTTAGAGCAATATGCAAATGAAAAACACATTGCGAAAAATTTCAAAAGTTCCCCCTCAAAAGGCTGCAAATACTGGCATTCTACTTTATGGTGAAACAAAGTATTAGATGGTTCAGTCACCATGTGAGACCTGTAGGTATTCTGACAACGTCAGGTATCTGTCTGGAAGTTTCAGCACTGGATAATAACATTTAGAGACAGGATGAGTACAGGGTGGTCTTTGCTTTCAGGAAAGTATTTCCCTTTCTGATGAGCCCACTACCCATCATGTAATTATGATGGGTTAAAAAGTTCAGCCCTTGGGGACAAAGTATTGACAAATGATATTGACCCATTGACATTATCTGGTGATGCATTTCCCTCCTATCAGCAATGGGTCACCTTCCACCCTATGAAACAAGGTCTGATGCAGCCCACCTCCAAGACAAAGGGATTGTTCCAACACTACAGTGTAAGATGGTGAAGTTCCCTGCTGTGATTCTAGCTGCTGACTTGCCAGTACTCAGGTGGAGATGAGCTTCATAATAAACTGATTAAGGCTGTCAAGTCTATAGGGACAGGAGTGGGTGGAAGATCACAACATCACAGAGTGGATAGGGTTGGAAGGGATCCCTGGAGGTCATTCAGGTGCAACCTCCCTGCTCAACCAGGGTCCCCTAGAGCATGTCATTCAGGTCTGTGTCCTGAGTGCTTTTGAATAGCTCCAGTGAGGGAGACTCTACAACCTCTCTGGGCCACCTGTGACAGTTCTCAGTCAAGGACATTGTAAAGTTCTCATGTTCAGGTGGAACTTCCTATGCATCAGTTTCTGCCCATTCCCTCTTTTCCTACTGCTCTGCACCTCTGAGTGGAGCCTGGCTCCATCCACTTCACACCTTCTCTTCATATCCTGATGACCTGCTCCAGGAGCTCCATGTCTCTTTTGTTCTGAGGAGCCCAGAGCTGGGCACAGCACTCCAGATGTGCCTCACCAGTGCTGAGTAGAGGGGCAGAATCACCTCCCTTGACCCACTGGCAATGCAGTTCCTAATGCCCCACAGAATTCCATCGGCCTTCTTGGCCACAAGGACACTCTGCTGGCTCATGGACAGCCTGTTGTCCACCAGGATCCCCAGGTCCTTCTCCTCAGAACTGCTCCCCAGCAGGTTGGCCCCCAGCCTGTGCCGGTGTCTGGGGTTATTCCTGCCCAGCTGCAGGACCCTGCACTTGCCCCTTGTTACATTTCAGAAGGTTTTTCTGTGCCCGTCTCTCCAACCTGTCGAGGCCCTTCTGAAGGGCTGCACAGCACTCTGGGGTATTGGCTGCTCCTCCCAGCTTTGTGCCATCAGTGAACTCACTGAGGAGGCCTCTGCCCCTTCATCCAAGTCCTTGATGAATGAGACAAATAATACTGGGCCCAGTATTGAACCTTGTGCAACACTGCTAGTCACAGGCCTCAAACTGGACTCTGTGCCACTGACCACAACCCTTTCAGCCAGTTTTCAATCCACCACACTGTCCACTGTCCAGCCCACACTTCCCAAGCTGAAGATCCTTGATACAGGTATTTACAGGACATCACATCTTGATTATCATCCCAGAAATCCGTCTTCCCCTTACTGTATCCAACAATTTCCTTGTCCATATTGGCCCAAAGCTTTATGAAAATATCTTGCAGAAGAGTGCCTCTCCTTCTGACTTCTCTAAGGCTCAAGCTAGAACCTAAAACAGGATCAGATCTCACAGGATCAGAATGTACAGCTGAAGAAAATTTTTGTTAGGAGGGGCAATCTAAATCTGCATGATTGACTGGCTTTAGTCAGGAAAAAGAACCAATGTCTGAGAAACCTAAACTTCCCTCAGCAATTATCTTACTAAGTTTATGTCTAACAATAATCAAAAGGTTTGAAATGTCTGCTTCTTACCCTTGAAGTCCCTTTCTCCATCCAACTAAATGCACAGTCAAAAGTTCTATAGCAAACATCTGTTATAAAGCAGCCAGAAAACGGACTTCTTACTCAGATAAGCAAAGAATAACCCCTTACAAAGAACAGATACACTGCCTCTGAAAAAGCTGCAGAATATATATTTTAGAAATTATTATTTCACGTAATGTTTAAACAATCTGGAAAACAGCTAAAAATTTGCAATAGAAAGTATGCCTTTATAGACAATGCATCCTTTCTAATGTATCCTTAAATTGTGACATTAGAATTAGTATACCCATTTTTGGCAGAGTAGTATCCCTGCTGTAATAAAGCAGTGACTGAAAATATAAAAATGAAGCTGAAAAAGCACTTTATTTTTAGTTATCTTCTACAGATAAGATTTTAATTAAAAGAGAAGAGGCAGTGTATTGAATCTTTTCACTAACTACAAGTATATGCTCTAACCACCCCTCAGAATTTCTTCTGCATGTAAAATTTGACGGCTAAACTAAATAAAACTTTAAGTGGCTACATTTTAAATTCACTAGACCAAACACCAATCCCTCCTGTGAAGTGGAGTAGGACAGGCTCTTCTGAAAAGGTGCATCAATTAAAAAATTAGAATGTTAATCATATATGAAATATAAATTGTACCTGTAGTTCTTCCAGGAGATCAAAGTTTTGTTTGCGTAAGCTGCTGTTTGCCTTTTCTAATTTATCCAGTCTCTGATTGTCATTTAAAGAAGAATCTATAAGCTCATCCTGAAGCACATGATATTCAACTTCATAAGCTTGCAACTGCTTGGCAATATCCATTTCAAACACCTGTTGTATAGAAAAATATTATTAGGTGCTGTGCAGATCAAAATTGTTGCTCTTTCAAGGCTTTAAAATCTATTGATCTAGATCTAGACTCAGATATTTAATCAATGCATACAAGAAAATAACTTATTTTTTGGTATACACATTTTCTATTGTGGAAATGGCAAGCCTGAGGCAGTAGAGTGCAATACATTGGCATTGGATCTACTTAAAAATTTTGCTACTGATTTGCTGCCTGACTTCAGCAAAACTACTTACACTAAAGGTTTCAAGGCTGTGGACATTGTAGGGTATTCCCCTTTTCAAACTGAATACATCTCAGTTTGGCATAAACCCTTCTAGTCATACTCAGAATTAGTTGTCAGTTCAGAAAAAGTGTGGTCCAAAGTCCTGCCACATGTGTAAGGCTAAGTAAAAGAAAAGCCTTAAATGAAAAACTGTAGACTTTGCTATCTTTATTTATGACTCTATAGTATTTTTACAGACTGAAAGAATAAATTTTCTATCCTTACACTAACACACTTAACAAAAACATAATGTAACATCAAAATACATTTCTATTATTGTTAAATACAAATCACTGAAACGAATGCTCAGTCTTATCCATGAACATTAAGAAAAACTTTTATTTTAAAAGCAGATAAATAAACTGAGATGCAGAGTGACCCAAGGGAAAAAAACCCTACTATTTTCTTTTCCTTTTTCAAGGTTTTGGCAAACATCTGCCTTCAAATTATTCATTAATATGACTCCAATTTCCACTACAAGCAATGAAGAAGGTAGTAAATGAAAAGGACAAGTGTGCCAATCACAGAACATAGAAGAAATAAAAGTTGTTTTAAAAATGTATTTGAAAAATACCCCACGAAAGGAAATTCCAGGGTCATTCTTTGTTTTTAAACCTCTTGTACTTTATTCATTTTGAAAATCAGTCAAATGTCAAATCCCATATGAAATACCTCTTAAAAGTAACAAGGATATTTGCCTATTTTATTTATCTGCTCTGTCTACGAAACTTTAACTGTTGGTTAAAGAAAACATCAGATTATGAAAAGCTTCTGTCATATGTCCAATAAAAAATTATCTCATAGTTAAATAGCAGCAGAAATGTATTTACTGAGCATCTAAGCACAGAAGGCTGAAATACAATTTTAGTTTGAGTTTGATTACGCATAGGGAATTTTCATTTTCTGTGAATCTGAGCATCTCTGGGGAAGACACCCTGTTGAAATTTCAATAAAACAAGCAGCGCAATTCAGCAGGGCAGAATGTTAGTTCCTCTCATGACCTCTGCCACTTTTAGCCTCTGTGCTCCTGAGGAGGGAGGGAAATCCCTGCTGTCATAACCAGAGTATGAAATCTGAAAGAAGGGAAACTTGAGGCAATAAAATGTTTGATTTGAAACCTAGCTAACTGAAGGCATGTTAAGGCATGGAACCAAAGGCCATGCTGGAGAAGGATGAGGAGCATGGGGATTAACACAGGAGCTGTGTATGGACTGTGGGCTGGTCAAACAGCTTCTCTCTTCAGAGTCAGCCCTGATCAAAGGGGGGAACTGCTCTTCCTTCTACTCACTTCTACCTTCCCACTGCTCTTCCTTCTACTCACTTCTACCTACCCACTTCAAATTTAGAGCAGTCAGGGCTGCCTAAACAGAGCATCCCTCCCTCCTTCAGCTCAAAGCACATGGTTTTCTGCAGGTCACCTAAGCACTGCAAGTTTTTCAGCCTGACAGGTAACACACAACCTCCTTTGCCCCTTGGAAATTCCTTCTTTCCTTCCTCCTGCACAGACGTTCTAGTTCTCATGTCTTTCCTTTGACAGTAAGCACCAGGAGCCTTTTTTCTGGCCCCAATGTGAGCTGTGTGCCCCTGAAGCTTTGCTGCCAGGGCTCAGAGCGAGCCCTTCAGCAGCCCTCTGCAGAGCACTGTGCTGCTGCTTTCTTTATCAACCCACGGGCTTTGATCTCTGGCAGCCCTTGGTGGGTGTCAGCATCTGCAGTTCTGCACAGCACAGCCCCCATGTTCTGGACCACAAAAGGACTTCAGAAAAACTGGCTAAAGCCCATCTTCTATTTGTCTGCTGCAGTTTAGATGTCAAGTGTAAAAAACACTTAGGGTTTTTAAACAGGCAAGCCTTAATTTAAATAATTTCTGTTTTTTCATAATACTTAAGTATCATCTGGAGTATTAGCAATGTTGCATCATCTTCCTTGTCTGCTGTTCAAAAGAATTGTATCAAGGATTCCAAGTCTTGCTCTCTAGAGTCACTACTCACTGCAACAGTCTGCACTGCCCAGTGTACTCCCGACAGAATTAGAAAGGTGCTGCTGTTACACACTGGGCCAGCACCATAAAGGCCAGTAGAGACAGAGTGGATGTGGGAAGGCTTCTAATTTCATTAAGGTTAACATTTGTGAGGCTCTTGTAAGTCAATTTTTGCTTCTGATATGAGACTTGGAAGGCAAGCTTTGATGAAATAAGAATTAATTTTCACTAAAAGTTTCATAAAGTGACAATAACCAATGGTTACAATATCATACAAAGCTACTAAGTCATCTTGGTTTACAAGTCATCTGCTTCCAGAAGTTTTCAACATCTTCCAAACTTCAAGTGAGTTCTCAGCTTGAAGTAGTAGCTGTTCTGCTTTTTCTGTTGAGAACTTAACAAAAGCATTCCTTTGCATACCTCTCATGTGTTCAGTTTATTTCATACCTGACTAATGGTCTTTTCCATCTGTACCAAACCCAAGTTGGGAAGAGTGCTTTTAATAAAATCAACAATAGTTTCTAGATTTTCATGCTGCAGAATCAAGGGCTTGTGGCTTCCCAAAAGGCTTAAAGCCACTTTAAATATAGCCTCTGATCCTTGAAGAAAGAGCATATCTGTGAAAACAAGGAAAAAACAGGTTATATCAAGCAAACACATCTTTTGACAAGAATATCAAAGCCAAAAATAGTCAAAGGACAACAACTTCTGATAGGAGTGACCTGGAGGTTAGATACACTGTGCTGGACATGTGCTCTTGGCTTTAGAAGTTTTATAGGATCAAGATTATTACTGTGAATACCACACTTGACTAACACAACACTTATTAATTTGTTTAGTGAGTTTTCACCAAAAAAAAGCAATTCAAGTTTAAGCTAGGTCTACAATAAACTAAGTAGTCAAGTTTATCAATGTTGCCACTTTTTGTGCATGTAATACTTTAGTGGACTGTTTTCATGCTTGTAGGAATATAAATTTGAATAGAAATCTACTCCCAATGCCCTTTAAAAATCGTAGTACAATAGGGAAAAAACCTATACCTGAAGACACAACTGAAGAACTGAAATTTGGTTTTTCTCTCATGTGGTGGAAAAGCCACAAAACCACAATAAAACATTTAGCACATGAGGCTAAATGCACACTTTCCAGTAGCCTCAAGTTTCAGGTGCATGTGTTTATTTTTAGTAGGTGTCTCAACCACTTCTGTTAATATGCTAATAAGGGTATTAATAAATACCCTGAAATCTTAGTCATACAGCTTAGGTGTAAATATTGCAGGTGGCCCTGCAATGACAGCACCTGGCATACCAAGCACACTGAAACCACAATATACAGTGACCTTTCAATGTAATGTCCTTTCCTTTCCTTTCTTTTCTTTTACAAAGTGCTTATGTATTTATAGAGTAAAGAAATAGAAGTCTGCAATAAAGGCATCAGAGAAGAATCCCAGTCTGTACAAACAGCATTGCCCTGCACTTGACTTTCCTGCTACTGTCAGAATCTGCTCCTGGTCTCACTGAAGGGCTCAACTTGCTACAGACAAAAGCATCTAATGAATTAAACAATACTCATGGAGGTGATAAAGGAATAGAAGATACTGTGGAGTTTTTATCATATTTCCTAAATATAAAATTACTTTGAAAAGGCTTCTCTCTTGTTCTTTCCCTGCTTTGTATTTGAAGCTGTGAATGCAGCCACAATCAATATTTCAATACACAAACACTTCACTTAAGAAGTAGCATAGTTAGCATAGTGACACAAAAAAAAGGCTTGATACTAAAAAAAAAAAAAAAAGAAAAAAAAAAAAAGAAAAGAAAAGAAAAGTAAAAAAGTAAAGCAAAGAGATAGAAAAAACCCAGCATGCTTTCCAGCAAAACTACAGTTATCTCTGATGTAGTGAAGAACCTATGAAAGCACTGGCTAACAGCCTTTCTTAGTAAAACCAAACTCTATTTCCAAATTTGTATTATAATGAAATTCCCCTCTTGCACTCTTTAGCTTGCAATGTTGAAGCTATAAGTCATTTCACTCTCTCCCTCCAAGAAAGAAAAGCACAAGTAAAAACTAACCACAAATCTCACACGTTCTTGCCATTTGTCCTAGAAGGGGTGTAACATTTTTCAGCTCTGTGTTGAGCTGACTGTGAACTCCAGTGGCAGAAATGATTAAAAAGTTGTAACAGAGAAGGCATCTGCCTCAATTCTCTATTGAAACTCATAAGTATGGGAAAATGATTCATAGGGAAAGCTCCGTATTAGGACAGGAAATACTGAAGAACAGCTAGAAACACAAAGTGAAAAAAGCAAAGCTAAAAAGAATGTGTTTTTATGATTCAGCACCTGCCCCATAATGACATGCAGATTAACTCAAGGTGACCTGAAAGTTGTTAATGAAAGTCTGCATGACTGAGCTGGTAATACACAGCTGAAATCCCTCTCTCATTTAAAACAGCAAGTATTTAACAAAGACCTGTTTGTTGTCCACTCCCCATGCTTTATATTAAGCAGGCTCCCAGCCAACAACAACACAGTGAAGGTACCCAAATTAATGTCAGCATGACTGGCAGGCTACAAGATTAAAAAAAATTACGTTTTATCTACAATCTTGAAACAAAATAAACACTATTCCATCAAATCTCCTCTATGAAAAAGTAAGCAGGGGTACTAAAGAACGCATCTTTCGTAACACTCTACTTTCATCAGCTCCTGCTCAGAAGTGTTCAAAGTTTGGACAGATAAATGAAAATTTAAAAGGAGTTTTGCTATTTGATTTATAAAACAGTCTAACCCATTTATTTTACATATTGCCTGTTAGATGTCTGCAAAAAGCATGCTCTATGGAAATGCAAAAGAATGGGCTGTAACAATTATATAATTCAATATGAGCGGGCTAGTTTCAAATACTAGGGGTTCAGAAATTAACATGCTAGAAAATGGCAGTGCAATCTCAGACTATTAGTAACCTATAATTCAGTCACTTCAGCATCAACATTCTTTCCTCCCAAGGGTTCTAATAAGTGAGCAATGAAAATCTGTATAAATATGTTCTGCAGGAATGTGTGAAGATATAGATCAAAAATGATTGGATTTTTAACTTGCCATGTTGCTGCTGACAGCCATTGGCAGAGGAACAGCTCTAACCTTTTTTGTTTAAAGTTGTGTTTCAGAGTCTTTAGTATGGGTGAGGACAAGACTTTACTTTCTAATGTAAGAGAATGTTCAATGTTCCTAACCAACATAGCTCCAGTAAATACTGTTTTAAGGAAATTACTAAATACCAAGGAGATACTGAATTTAAGGAAAATACGAAATACAAAGCTGCAAGTGTTGGTCACATTGAACTTTCTAAAAAACATCAGAGGTTTCTAAGAAGCAACAGTTTCTGTCACACATGCTTTTCTCTTCTTGATCTAAAATCAGATGTATGGAGATCATGTATCTGTGCCTTCTATTCTAATGCAAAGTCTTTGTTTTCTAAAGCTCTACAATCCTTCAATGACAGAGAAAATACTAATCTGTGTATTAAGGCAGAAATCCAAATATACTGGATACAGAAGGCACTTTTACAACATCACTGCAGTCAATTGCATTCAAACACTTCTTACCATGTACAATACTATGAAAGATTAAGAATAACAAAAAGAGGAGCTGATTATAAACAGTATATGACACTTGCATACAGCACCTAATTTGATTCCTACAGATTATTACTGTCAGCTACATACTTGTTGATGCACATTAACCTGCTTTGCACTCTTCAAGGAAAAAAAGATGCTCTTTTCCCTGGAGTTTGGATGCTAATCATGGGACATATAGTTTTAGTCTATACACCATCCTTTTCACTGTGAACTTTTCTAGCATTACTTTTAGCATGCCCTTAAACAGAAGCTAGACAGGATTCTCTTTGGTTCTTCCTGAGCTCTATATTCCTATTTGTGGTAGGCAGAACCATATTTTTTTAAGTCAAGAAAGTGTCAGTATTAATCTGCTAATGATGAACAATTTCTTCATTGCATCTCAATGACTAAGGAAAATGAAACTGGCTTCTCACTAGAAGAGAAGAACTTGGGAGAAAGTTCCAATCCACCCCACTCATTATGGACAATCCAGTACCACATAATGAAGTGGAAAAACAAACAACTGAAAAGGAAACAAAGCATCTTCTCAGACATCAAACAGTCCATGAAATATACATGGCATGTATATGGTAGATGGCATCAAGGTAAATTCTTAACTGGAATTTAATTAAAAAAGAAAGCTTCTGTAGATATTAAAAATAGGCTACAGAAGTGACTTTAGAAACTAAACCCCAGATGATGCCAAACATTTTTGGAACTAAAACTGTCAGGACAAGAAACACTAGGTTAAATGTCTTGTATTTCTGCAGAGTAAGTCCATGATTACACTGCAAGGGCCATCTCTGTGTGCGTCTTAAAACATAATGCTCAAGCTAATTTTCTGCTGACACTGCTGGAAATTATGATAATGGACTAAATAGATATACTTCTCAGTATATCTACATCATCTCTTTTCAGCTTGAAAATAACTAATTGTTGGTGTTGAAGTGTCATTGTCATAATACAATGGCTGCCTTCACAGCATCAAATTTTACATCCTCTCTAAAAGTGGTTACAAGGTGGGAAAATGTAATAATGGGGATGAAAAGACACTAGGGACTGTTGTTTACTTTTCTCCTCTCTCATCCACTTTTACTGATATACTGCACATTCCATAGGATGACTTCTGTTGTTTTTCTTCTGTTCACAGTAAGCAAAATATTTCTCCTGGGTGTCTGAAACTGCTTGGATAGTAATGCTATAATAATACCAAGATTCCACATGTAAGACTTCAAAAAGAACAGAGAGAAGTTTTATGAAGAATTACCAAACACTCTGGATACAAATCCAAGGGGAAACTGGGAGGCAAACATGGTGAGAAACCAGGGAGCAGCATAGAGGCTGGGGCCAATCTCATGAGCCTCCAGGTGGTTATACAGATCTCGATGGTAGTCATGAAGAAGTCGAGACAATTGGTACATCTGGATCTAAATGGAATAAGAACAAGAGAATAAAGATCAACACGTTTTAACATTCATAACAGCAAAGTCCATGCTTCATCCTTGTCAGAAACAGAAAGGTATTGTCAATTGATGTTTGGATGAAATTGTGTGGAAACAAGAAATACCTGGAAGCCACCTAAAAGACACAGGATGGGTCACCTCTGAGCCTACAACAGGCTCATTTGTAGGGTCATTTGAACGCAACAGAAGTCTTTTTATTTATAGTTTCCACAGTTTCCCCACAAGTAT
This sequence comes from Ammospiza caudacuta, assembly GCF_027887145.1. Classification (NCBI taxonomy): domain Eukaryota; kingdom Metazoa; phylum Chordata; class Aves; order Passeriformes; family Passerellidae; genus Ammospiza; species Ammospiza caudacuta. The sequence goes on from NC_080596.1 coordinate 55,658,100, forward strand.
TTTGATTTGAAAATCATGCATTTAAGATGATGTATTCTTTTCCTAGATTATCCTTCCCTATTTTTAAGAATTCAATTTAAGTTCAGTTTCTGACAATGCTAGCTGTATTGCATTATTATTATTTAATATTAGCATCTTTTACTTAAAAAAAATGAAATCATACCTGCAAAATTGTCATATCAGGACGATACTGTTTTCTCAGGCCCATGTCAAACATAAGAAACTTCAGCATTTTAAAAGCATCTTCTTCACTCATATGAAGCAGTAAAACTCCTGCTACAAAACTAAGGCCCTGGCAATATCCTACTTCCTGGTCCAGAAGTGAATAGGCTTTCAAAATGTTGTAGAGTGACAGTTGCCCAGCCCCCAGCTGTGCTGAGAAGTACGGATGTGTTGGAAATGTGCGCCCTGCGAAAAGAGCTGAAGTTAGCGACTGGAACTAAAAAATAAACAACATAACCCCCAAAACCTTGTCATACTGTCAAATTAAACAGTCTTTCAAAACTGTAGATTCTTTTGAGAAGTAGATTTTGAGTCAACCCAGAGGAAGACCATAAGAAAGTTAACAATACAGAACAATTGACTCTTATACTCCACCACTGCTTTGTTACAGATTTTTTCTAAAACTTCCGAAGGCAAAGTTTTCACTTTTAGGAAAAACCCTCCCCCTATCAAACTTCCACTGTGAAATACCTCAATGGAGGAGAAATCTGAATACCTCTTTTGTTCTACTATTAAGTGATCTTGTTTTCTGGTTGCCCACTTGTTAAATACTACCCCACCCTTTAGCTCCTGGAATGCTGCTGTGCTACCAGATAATATCAGAACTCCTGTTTCAAGACAAAGCCTGGGGCAGAGTCCTTCTGCCATCTGGAAGCTGCTCTAGCCTGTCACATGGGACAAGGCATTCAGTTCTGAGTAGGTCTCCCTGGCCAGGCTGTCAGAGTTGAATGTTACAGAATAAGTATTTCTAGCTTTCAAATGAGAAGGAGCTTGCATTCCTTTGCTTGAAGGACAAGTTACTACAGCACACTGAAGGCAGACCTGCACTGCCTCACTCAGGCAGCAAAGCTCGTTTCTTGTTAAGTCATGAAAAAGAGTTACAAGCTCAGCAAGAATAAGAACGCTAAGAAGTTCTAAAAACCAGTAAATGGAGGAGAAGAACTGCTAAACTCACAAACTGACATGCTTCTGAGTGCTCTGATGTTGGCTTAAATAAGAATTTTAGCCTTTATTTTGGACCAAAGATCTCTGACCCTACCCAGAAGAGACTAAATGAACTGTGATATCACTAGAGCCCCAGAATGCTCGAGGTTAGTACCTATTACTTTACTTTTTAAAATGCAATAAAACAGAACCTAATTTTCCTACCATGTTCAGCAAACACCCAGTGATGGATGGTTTCCTACAATGCTAGCACTGTGACATGTAAATTGGGCCAGCAAAACAGCTGCTATACCTTAGCTCTGCACCCATATGCACACTCACAGCCTCAGGAAGCACTATTTACATCTGAGGATGCATCAATTCAACTAAGTGTGAGCAATACTATTACAGCTTTGGCTCATACTGTGTTAACAAGACCTACTTAGCCTAATTTGGGAAAGATTGTCAAGTATTACAACCACTATATAGTGAGAACATAGCTTTTTTCTTTCAAGCTGTAAGTGCACGCTCTCAGAAGGATTCTTAAAGATTAAGAGAAAATGCTTCTGATGGCCTGAAGGCACACAGGTCACAACATGCAAATCCCTTCTAGCTGCCTATCCAGTTATGCTGTCCGTTACCATGCAGCACAGCAGTATTTCAATGTAAATCACTAGGAAGTCTTCAGCTTCCTGATTCACCTTATGGTTATGACAGGGCCCAATCCCTCTTTCAGCTAGCGGGCTGGCAAATAGCACCCTGGAGAAACAGCAGCTTGCATGAAAACCACCATGAAGTTACCAATTTGCCAACACAAGCAGTCATTTGTTTCTACAAGAAGAGCACATGGCTAAGATGAGAAGTATTTGTGCGCAGAACCAGGTAGAAAATATGAACAGCTTGCTGAGCCAGTAAGCCCCAGTCTGCCATTTGAGACAGCCAAGCTCAGACTGGCTGTGCTCCCTACTGTCCAGGAGTTGTCCCAGCACTATCCCTCTGCTAACGTGTTCAATTTATTTGTCCAGCACAAAACTGTTCACCTCTTACTGAACCACTTCAGTGTCCCACCCTTCACTGCCAGGGCTATCAACAGCAGGTATGCTGGACCAACAGGTATTTGCCAGTAAATGATCTCTGGCTGTATGTTCATGTCTCTCTCAAACACAAAAGACTGTCTGGCACTGCTGGTCCAGGGGAATGCCTAGATTGGTTTGCAAAGTCTGAAGGGAGGCAATTTACACATACTGCCACTGCCCCTTCCCAGCTGGCATTAAAGCTCCTTGGACTGTTACTTTCCCAGTGCCAAGTCAAAACCAGGCAGGTCTGCCAAGTAGGGGAAAGTGAAGGTGGCAGCCACCACCCTCTCCCACCTCCGGTCACGCCACTTTCTGCAGGAACACACCTGTTCCTTCACATTCCTATGTATCTTCTATGCACTGCTTTGGTTTTTTGACTTACTTTACCAAGTGTTCCAAAAGAGGAGAAATAGCCTCTTTTTATCTAAAGCTTAGGTCACCACTTAAGTTTGACAAATCTTCTCACAGTTTAGTACCCACTGAAGACAGTCAGCACATTAAGTTTTTAATAAAATAATAAATGAGGGCTCCCAGACAGCTCTGGGTAAAGGTAATCCTTCCTTATCAGGCAAGAAAGGGGGTAGATCCACTTGCAGTGAAAAATGCTTAAATACTGTTTGAGTAGTTATAAAGAGCAGAATTATGATGGGACAATTTTGTACTACTGCTTTACAGAAAAGATGTAAGAGAAAATAATGCAATAATAAAAATAAAATAATTCAGATCAATCCAAGTACAACTTTTTCCCCATAAATTTTTATCCTGACATTTGGTTACTTGCAGTGCATAATCTCCTTTGATGGAGTTTTTAATTGCAAATTCATTTAATCAAATGCAGTGATAATGGACTTCTTAAACTGACCCATACAGCTCCTCAGAACCAAAGTGTCAGTGCTATGCTCTGCAAGACATTGATTTTTTGCCTTTATTAGGGAAGAGCATATTAAATACTGAGTTCAATGTGGGAGCATCCCACACAAAAGGGCTGTGATCCTCTTGGAAAAACATCAGCTTCTGGTTTCTCACACCAGATTAAAAGCAGCTCTTACCAACAACCTATTATTAAATAGTCAAAGGCATTTTGTGTGCGACCTTCTTTAAGTATCTCACAGAGATCACAAACCCTTTTATTAATTTCAGACCACCACTGTACTTACCTAGGTCAATAAGAATTGCATGCTGCTGGGAAGTTAGTTGCTTTAGGAGTTCTTTATAAGGTGTGTCCTTTGGTTGTTGTTTACTTGGAAACTGATGTTTAAGATGGTATTGCTCAGCTAGAAACTTCCAGATCTCCCCACGGTGGTGACGTGGTACTCCTGAGCAGAGAAAGCAATTAAATCAGAAATTTGTACTCCTACTGAGGCTTCTGCTGTAGTTAACAGGATTGAGGAAATGAAGATGCATAGTCAGGCAGATCCCTATTGGCTACTTCCAGTGGACCACAGAAGTAGATGAAACTACAGTGCTTTTAGTTCCTCAACCAATAAAAGACATCAGCACCTTAACAGGAGTGATTTAAAGCAGAAAGAAATACTATGAACTGCCTAGGGTTAATGCTTACATCCAGTCTGAGAAGCACTAGAAGAGGCATCAAGAATTGCAATACTTGTCTCTGAATATGCTTATCTCAAATTTTTCTGTGTAAAGTACACAATAAAGTACTGCAATAGAACTAATTCACACTTTTTTCTAATATAGCATGGACTCTGATGTTATGAGTAGGTTTTAGGAAGGTAGGGTGCACACATATCAAAATATAGATAAGTACAAATGAGACGTGATCTAGAGACTACAACACAAGGCAGATAATCAGATAGCAAATACTGTATTTCTAGTTTTGCTATTGGCTTGCTTAATGACTGGTGCATATAAAAATGTTTTAAAGTTTGAATTTATTCTCTGTAAAAACAGCAGATGTTACTTAACTATTTCACATAAGTAATGACAGCTTTCGTTTTTAAACTGTATGTAAAGCTCTGAGAGTAAAATTAATTCAGCACAAGACTATCACTCACTATTAAATCAGCTACACAAGAAATCAATGCACTTTCATTTGGGGAAGTGTTCCATCTAATCTATAATGTACTGGAACCAGACACTACAGTTTGAAGTAACTTACAGCTTGAAGTTCTTAGGACTGTTTTTTTCTTTTGGTATATTTGTAACATATGGAGGACAATAACAATAGGAGAAATCAAGATTTACTGAAGCATAAAAGTTACACGGAAAGATAACAAATCACATTACGATTTGATATTGTTAAAAATCTAGAACTACCCAGTTATCTTAAATGGGCAATTTGGTTTAACTTGCTTGTATAATTGCACATAGCCAGGTGCAATATTTAAAATATTAAACTTCTGATAGTGGTTAAATCTTGATACTTCCTTTATATGTTGGAAGCTTTGTAAAGAACTAAAAAAAGCTCCTTGGACCTATCTTCACCATTAGTCCATACAGCACTCAGCTTAAGGCCTTTGGGTCCAACCACGGCAAACCAACATTAAGTAATAGCCCAATTTCTTAGAACATGTAAAAAACATCTTTAGGTTGTATTACTTTTGCTGCAGTGGAGATAGGGGTGGTTGGTCAGCCCTGCAATAGTGAGGAAGACTGTAAGCGGTGTCTGCAAGGACAAAGTTCCTGAACTCAGAGAAAGTTCTTGACCTCAGAGAAAAGACAGTTCTGCAGAGATACTACGTCTACTGTTTGTGCACAGACATAGTACACAGCCTGGAATAGAGAATTTCCAGAAAACAGTGCAGAGGGCTTCTTCAGTGATTCACACAGTCATTTATTGGCACTCTCCAGGCTTTTTTCTCTTTAATTGTAACTTTTAATTTATAAAATTAGATTGCAAAAACTGTAATGCATTGAGGTAGTATACAACTCTCCTGGTAAGGGCAGATGTTATTCAAAAATGTATGCTGTAGTTCCAGTGATACAACTGCAGCTACCACTGAAAGGGACTGGTACCTGCATTTGCATAACCATTATGGTACCAAAACTTGTTACTTGTTTAGTCAGCAGCCTGAGGAACAGCACTAGAGAGAATGGTTATAAGGAGTGGTTAAGTGGCCACAGTATTCAGATACAATTTACATGCATTTCAACAACTCAAAAAACAGTTTACCTTGTCCAACAGCAGAGTGTATTTTTTCCACATCAAATTTAATCTTTGACCTTCCAGGTGTACTCAACATTTTTTCCCAAATCAAAGTTACATCTTTTAAGCATGGTGTGATTTCTTCATAGTCAAGTTTCAGGCGTCTGTTCTGCAAATTGTTTTCAGATGCTAAAAAGTGATATAATGGATGTAGCAGTTAATATTGTTTACTATTTGTAAAATGGATTCATTTAACTTACAACTGTCTGGTGCTACTACTTGAAATAATTAATATCTATAATTCCATGATTCTGGGGTTGGATCAGTTTATTTGGTTTTTGAAAGATATTACGTGCAATATTAATTGTGTTTGGCCAGTTAAATTGAATTCCCTACTTCTAATCAACTCCTAAATATGAAGAATCATGAGATATGATGACTAATGAAATAAACATATGATTTTCATAACAGGAATTTTCATTTTCCCAGCTCTTTAGTGCAGAAGACTTTCAGCAAATGAAAACACAAATCCAATTCGGTCATTTATTTGTTATGCATACAGCCCCGTAATAGTAGTAACTAAGTAAAAACAGTAGCTGGGAGAGCATCAAAAAACCATGGCAGAAATGCAAATGACTTTGTAGCAGAGTGTAATTCCAAAGTTTAGAAGTAGAGCTAGAATTTCAAAGGTTGTCTTGGTAAAGTTTTCAAGTTTTTTTCCTGTGGGGGCATTTTAGTACTATCATGTGCCCAGAAAACAGGATTTTGTAATATTAATCGTGTAAACTAAATAATTAAGCATGTTTTGTGACAGTGGATGGATCTGTGCAGGTAATAAGACCAAAAAAATAGAAGAGGAGAAAAAAAGATGTAGTTCATATGAGATACAGATATGTCAGTCATCTATTTCTAAAAGGATGAAATGATGAAAGAAAATGCTATAAGGAAACCAAGATGAAGTTACAAAGACAGCACTGAGGAGAGACAAACAGTGGGAAATGTATGGAGAAACTTAACAAAATAGGTTTCAAATTTTTAACTATGCTGTAATGTGGCTGAGTACTCATTGCACCTAGTTCCAGGACATGAGCAGCTCTCTACTTACAAAAAATGAAGCAGAGCAAAAGTTCAAAATATGTAAAAGTCTGGAAAGGTTCTTTCTTTAGTATTAAACAAAAATTAAAAGGTAATTCTCTTACAAATAACATGATTTGAAACTATGTTTATAAAATAGTGTATCATGAAGTGACCATGTTTTTCAATTAATTTGTCCTGATGTGTTTACAGTACTTCTGTGTTGTGATGATGCATTACTGTAATGGTAACAAGACACTCTTATTTTGAGGATATTCTGCCATATATCATAAGCCTGCTGCTACTTTTGAGGACTTCACAGTATGAATTCCTATTCATTTCAGTCTTGAGACAATCTATGTTAAAATGTCATTATATTATCTTTTGATAATTTAATAACATTTTAATTTTGATAACTCTCCATTATTTGTATTTTCAACTCTTTTATACAAATTTAGAAAACAGTTAAAGATTGCCTGACATTTACATTGTAAATGACACTATCAACACATTAAACTCAGCTTGTTCTGAGATCTGTATCTGCAATTCAGGTTTTTTAGATAATTGAATTCTAAAGTCACAAAGGGTTATCTGGTCCTGTACTCCCACTGATTAAACAAGCATCTAGATTTTAAAAACTGAAAAGAAAAGAACTGTTTATATCTGGGAAGGGTACCTGCTTACCCTGTAGCTGCTTTCACATGTGAATGACTTAATTCAATGAGGTTATTCATGTGAGTTGTGAGGTTACCTAAGTGTTTGCAAGATTTGGACTCAGGATATTTAATTTTTAATTCAGTAATTAACTACAAATACATGAAATGCATCCACTCATAATTTTATTACAGCCGTGTGTTCACACTGAAAGTAATTCAGTCTTTCAAAACTATTTGTCAACTTCTTAATATTTTTGTCAGGTCAAAATCAACACATTTATAAATCAGAATATTAAAAACCTTAAAACACAAATGGTATTGTATGAATATAACAAAAAAATGCATTTAAATTTCAGGTTATAGGGAAAAAAACCTTGAGTAATCTTTTAATGTTTCATCTTCTGCAAATAAATGTTTTCTGGTTCTTGGCAACTTTTCAGACTCTCCTGCTTTATTCAGTCTTCTTATGCTATGTGCAAAAATGTGACTTGTGAGGGCTGAGGTGAGAATACGCCTTTATCAACAAGCTTATTTAGATACTGACCCTACCCAATTCCCAATATCACACGTAAGCACTACTAGTAAAGATGCTGTGCTCACTGCAGCACAGTCCTCTGCTGTTTCCAACTATTGTCCCACCATCAGAGCTCTTCATGCAGCAGCTACCTAGGACACCTTCCTCACCCCACAGGGCACACAGCACAGCTGGGCCTTCAGTTCTGCCAACCTCATTCATTCACTAACTGGCTTTTCAGACATATTAATCTTAACGCATGTGTGATGGTTTTCCAATTTGTTGTTTTGGGAATACAAAATTGGAGCATCTAGTTAAACTTGCTAAAATGTGTATGGATATCAATGACCTGTACTTGCCAAAAATTTGACTGCAGGCTGTAAATTCAGATAATTTGAATACAAGAGATATTTTAAAAATCAGGAGTATAAATACACAAAACAGAGAAAATTTATTTCCAAATGCCATAAAAAAGTTACAGAAGCTCATTTACAACAGCACAGTTCTAAGCTTGAAGAGACTGTATAAATCATTTCTCTTAGCACCTCTTCTCCAGATGGCCTCAGCCTCTGGCCAAGGACACTGTGTATCTGGTATCCATTGTCATATTTTATTTTACTGGATTAGCTAGTACATTGCTGGGAACATGTTTGCCACCTGTGGGGTTCTTAGGAAACTTAGGTGTCAGGTGTTCTTCAAATAGGGCTGAAACAGGAGAGCTACACTGCTAGGAGCAAACAGCCCAGAGGTGGGTCGAGTGCTTTGGCAGGCCATATCCAATACCCAAGAGGTGTTCTGTCTTTCCAGCCGTGTGTCTTAGCCTGAGTTTAAAGAAATATTTCATGTTTGGTGTACTGAACTTTTCATACAGCGGGCCCTCTTTCTAGACACTTCTTGGAAGTCTGTCCTTCCTCAAGTTGAGAAAGAAAAAGAAATATCGCCATTTTCATGCCAGGTATCTCCCCTTTTGAAGGTTCAGCTGCCTACTCCCTTCCTGAACATCTAAAAATCATCCAGATAAAAATTTCTGTCCTCATCATTCATATTTTCAAAGGAGCAGCTCTCAAAGGCAATCACTTGTGATTCTGCATACACCTGTTCTTTAAGTGTAAAAATTGCCACCAAAATGGATTTGTTGCAGCTAAGTCATTCACAGAAAAACTGCGGTTAAGAACAACTGAAAATTACAGTTTCTCAAGTCCCTTTGGACTGATCTAAGTCATTACCACTCTGCAGAAACCTTGCCTGCACAGTATGGGTACTACTGCAGGAACCCATAGTTTCATGTCCACACCAACCTCTTTAAGAACTTCCTCTGAACCTCAAGACTGGCTAAACACAATGTTGCAATGACCAATACTTAGACAAGGACCTGTGGATGTGAATGTAGAAAAGAATTCAGTTCATGATACTGATCATGCTGAATTCCTTGTGAGGGCTTCTAGACACCAGCCTAAAAAACCTCAGCCATGGTAAAGAGAGTGTCCCTTCAGATCAAGTAAACAAATAAAAGGTGAAGTAATAAAAAAATTATCATACATTGTCACCTACACTAATGAGTGCTGAGGGAGATATTGCTAATCTGATTTACCTGTGGGTTCCCAGAATGTTTCATTAAGTCTTGGTGCAGTCCACTACCAAGGCCACAGAGAAAACTGAAAAGTGAATTTGTATTGCAGTAGGGTGTAGTACAAAAGAACTTCACCAACCTTGTAACTTCTGGTTTTCTTTCTCCATTCTGAGGAGCAGTATCTGCTGAATGATGGCTTTTTTCCACAGCTCCCGAAGCTCATGGGGTGTCCTCTTTCTTTCTTCTTTCACCGGCCCAAAGGGGCCATCCTCACACACTGGTTCTAATGGGGATCTGGGTGGGAGATCTCCCAGTTCACAGTAATCTTTGAAAAAGAGAAGCTGCTGTTAACTACTTGGATGTCTTGAACAGGCGAATGGACAGTTTGCACATACACAGACACATCTATAGATACACACACTAACTCATGTATCCATCTATATCTAGATAGATAGATAAGAGGTAGCAATACCAAGCAAGGTTTCCCAAATGACAGCTCCAAACAGACTTGAAAGCTGATTCAGAATAAGAATCATACAGGCTAAAGCCTAGAATATTTTTTCTATAACCTGGTAAAAACATTGTACCACCCGCCAAGATCACATCTTGCTAATTAGAACTTTACCTGCAGAGAACTGAAAGGAAAAGGCAAGTTTGAGAAATTACAAAAACATAACCTACAGCTGAAACGTGGCATGACTCAAATAGCAGATAAAATCAAATACAACACCCACATAATTTGAAGAATAATCTCTAAAGCATGTTTAACAAAGAAAACACACGCCCTTAGCTGCACAAACACACCACCACCTAAGGCCATACAATGGGATGATTACCAGTTCTTAAAGTAAATAGGTGGAAAGAGACACAGGCACTTAAGACATGCTTGTTTTCACTTCTCATTTCATTAACCATATAATAACCTTCTGCACTTTTTCTTTTGGCTTCAGATGGCCTACCACAAAATATATTATTTTGTCAAGCATGCAAAGCAATTCTAAGACTGAAAACATTACAAAAGAAAGTGAACATTAAATAAATCTCAAACAAATTGAAAAATCATTTATTTTTAGGAAAAGGGTATATAACATTGTTTTACATAAGTAATCAATGTAAGAAGCACAAGCTGTTATACTTTCTTAATACCTGCTGCAGTATCACTTAACTTTATAGTTTTATACAGCTTCTCTGGAGGCTCAGTAGTCTTTGACACAACTTGTATCTAGAAGAAAAATTACTCAACTCACCAACTTTAAAATGAATGGTCAAAACAACCAATCTCTTCCTAGCAAATCTCAAACAGAAGGCCATAGCAACAGCACTTCTTCACCCAACCAGAATGGCTGTGAAATGGCTCCCTGAGATACACGTGCAAGACAGTGCTTTATATTTCATGCCTCAAAATCCACTCACAGCCTGGCCAGCCAACGACAAGTACATCTCTGTGTGCTACTTCAAACAGCTCCTGCAAAAGGAGCATTCCTGAAGCAATTATTCTGATGGCAGCTCTGTGCTCCACATCTTTATCACTAGCATGGTGGTAAAGATTTTGAATTAAACACACACATCATCTCATCTCTTCAAAACTAACGAAATAGGAAGGTTTTCCCCCCTTTAAGTCCTGCCCAGACTGTCACTCTGCTTTGACTCATGCAGCTCATATGCAGCTATTCTTTCCTTGTTTGTTCGAAGGCACTCGCACAACTGAGCTCAAATGACTAAGAATGGAAATGTTCACAGCTGCTCACTTCTGCTTTTCTAAGTCTTGCCAGTGTCAGTCTTGCTCTCTCAAAGAGTCAGACAGAAGTAGAATGGCTTCAAATACCACCCGTTTCCTTATACAACATTTATTTGCTTGCCACCACAAAGTCTGGGGCTAAAATACACATATAAAAAAGAGTGCAATATTTTCAGCTAGCAGAACAATTTAAACCTTTACAATCTTGCACTCTGGGTCTAGATGTGGATACCCACACATATGATATCTACAGCATTTCAAAGAACAATGAACATCATGGGAATGAGAATCAGGCAAAGGTCAAATATTTGACACTTTAATGGCAATCACCATTTTTGCAAAGAAAATAGGAAAACTGACAGATGCACTCAGAAATACAGCTTGTTATGAAAACTATCAATACAATGAAGAGACTATTATATTCACTGAAAGAAACTGGGAAACATTAACCTTTTTTCTTTACAGGTAAATGTAAAGACTTTAATGAGCTAAGGTCTGCAATTATGAAAGAGCTACAGGCAAATGTCAGCACACAGAGAAGATACACACACTCGGTAACTTTCAACTTGTATTGACCATGAAAGGAAAATTATTTTTATTTGATTGCTGGTTTTGATGCAATTGTAGGTTTTGATGCACGTGCTATACTGTCAACAATGTTCTGTACATTTTTATGTAAATTTCTAAATACAGTAGCTTTGATCCCAATTTTTCTTAGTGCATATTAGGAAATATTTAAAGGGAAATGCTCTTAAGGATAATGCTGGTAGAATTCACTTTTTTTTTTTTAATAAAATAATAAAGAAATAAAAAGACAATCTTCAAGGGAAGTTGTTAGTTTCCTCTAAGGCTGCATACAATAATGACACCATAAGAGAGAGGAATCAACAGAAGTGCTCACCATACACCAAGGCAAAAAAGTAAAACTGATCTAGATAGGAAACCCCTTATTCTACTGTACAGTGTCTGTGGTCTATTGACATCTTACATTCACGTTCCATTCTCAAAGCAGCCAATATGGAATGCAGGCACATCTTGGTGAAGCAAGTCTCCTCTACACATCTTCCCAGTGGTTTATGTATCTCTTTTAGCATCAGATGTGTATTCTGATTGTATGTTTGCATATATGCACAAATATGTTAGAAAATAGACTATGTGCAGATAAAGTTTATGGCTACCTACTACTAAAAAAACCTAAACCAAAAAAACCCAGGCTGGCAAAACACATGCAAGGAAACTGATTAAACACATTGCATTCCTAAAGCAAGAAAAAACACATTCAACATCTAGTATCTTCCTGTCTTTAATGTACACATCCCACTTCCTCAGGACAATTTTCAGGGGTTGGTCTTCAAGTACAAATTCACAAGTTTATCAGAGACATAACTCACTTGTCGTTTTCGGTCAAACTGTGCCAAGACCTGAACTGCTGCAAAGCATGAATTACTGAAGACCACAGTGCTCCTTCCATTTAGGCTGAAAATTTCCCATTTGTTGCTGACTAATCCGATAAAATCAGAAATCATTAAAAGAAATAATGCTTAAGGCTATAAAAGAAAACCAAAAGGCTACAAAATTCTATAAGCTGAACAATTATGATTATCAACCCTACCTCTAATGCTTCTGTGAAGAATCCTAGGATTGATTTTGCCTTCCAAGCAGCAGCTCCTTTTCTATCTTTTCTTTTGCTTCTTATCACTTGTGGACATTTAACAGAAAGTCTAAAGTCTACTCTGATAAAGTGCAAGACATTCAAAAGCTGCCTTCCTTCCTGTCTGCACGCTGGCAAGATTTACAGAAAGCAAAATGAACCTGTTTAACTGCTCGGGGGGCCTGTCAGAAGTCTGCAGAGTTGCATCAGCTGCTTGGCTGGTAAGGGAGGGAAGAAGGTGGAACATGAAGATAATCCCTCAAAGCAAAATAAAAACTAGACATTTGGTAAGTCAGCACTAACCCATGTCCCTGAACATACAAGGTGAGAGAGAGACATACCACCCAGCTTCCAGATGCAGAACAGACAAGAGCAGAAATACTGGGACAAGGAACTGAGTATTGTGTTTGGGATCTGGAAGATAACAGAGAAAGCAAAGATAAACAGTACAGCAATTCAACTGCATCTAACTGGGAGCTCACATTCCACTGAGCCAAACCACCATGTGTTAAGATCCAAGCAATGCGCACCCTTCGGAACTTTTATGAGATTAGGAGGTGCACTTAAGCAGGATCTGAATGCTTCAGCACACACTGAAAGACTGCTTCCCTGTTCATCTGCCAACTTAGTCAGCTTTTGTTGATGCCTATTTCACATTTGACCTGACCCTAACCCCTTTCAAATACATTGCTTCCTTTGCTTCCACGTAAAATTCTACCCCCATACAAGCTACTCCTATGAGCCTATAACACTTCTGTTCTCTAAGGTTCAGGATTTGGCAAGGTGACTTGATCACTATTAATAACTATCAAAGGTAATTTTATGGTAAGTCTCATTTGAGGTTCATACTTGGACTACACTTCAGAATTGTTCTTCCGCACAATGGAATTTTACAAGTCTGTGTGTCAACCCAAGGATTCCCTGAGAAACTGCACTTCACTGGGAAAACCACCATCTTTCCTGGGCTTGTGAGAACTTCTTCAAGGTACTGAATTTCAGATGACACTTCTCATGAACCAGATGGAAATGTTGCTCCATAAACATGGAGCAACATGGAGCAATGCATACACACAGCACATCCATACATACCTCAGAAACATTCCTCTTATGCTTCCACTACTTATAATACCCAACAAAGGACAAGGCCAGTAGGAACAATGGACTGAGATGGAATTTGTACAGCTCATCTATTTATTCATATTCAGCTGTTCACTTCACATGGCAGTGCTTCAACCCTAAGATGAAGAGTATCTCTACACTCTAAAAGGATCATCAAACACATTACTCTTAAATGGAAAGATGATGCAAAAACAAAGTACAAAAGATTAAGAAGGAAGTATCATGACATATTTCTACCAGAGCCTACACTAAAGAAAGTCTGTACATGGAAAGATGGTGAATGACCTCAGTAGTAATTCAAACAGACAATATCTGATCAAAAATTATATGAACAGGGATATTTCATTTGTAAATCACTAAGAAAAAATTAAGTTTATCAAATATTTTCCTAATCAATCCACCTTAGTATTAAACAAGGTTTAAATGACAAACCAACCTAAAAGCTTAAATTTAAAAAAACATTCTTTCAGAATCACTTAGTCTAACCAAGCTCAACTGTCACAACCAAGACAACAAGATTAATCTTTGATTAGAAACTCCAACGCTTCAAGCAGAAAGGAAGGACTGATAGGGAGGAGGCTCGATAACAATTCATTACCACCAGCCTCACTATAGAACTGTTTACACATGGCTCTCTACATGCAGTGTTTACCAGTCACATCCACTCTCTGGGGTTAAAAGGTCAGACAACATATGGTGAGAATCTGGACAGAGAATCTATTAAGCCTTTTATTTACTACATTATGTTATTGTTGCATTTTAAACTTTACAAAATTTAGCTTGGCAAACAAGAGAATTTCAAAGTCATTTAAGATTCAGTTGCCAAAAGAAAAGACATCAACATCGTTAGTTCTCTTCAGATTTTCCATTCAGGTAGTACAATACCTTCTTTCAAACATGGTACAGAAATAAAGAGAAATGTAAGCTTCTATAACCAAAGACATAATATTCCTATTATTTTACACAGTTGCCAGGAATATTTAACTTCATAACCAGATGTGGTAAAATGACCAGGAGCCTTCTGTAATCAGTAAGCTTCAGATACAGAACCACAAGAAGCAACAAGTTCTTCTAATCTGACATACAACTTAAAGCAATGGCTGAATGAGGAATTCTTGAAAAACTCTGTATTTCAACACTGTTGATTAAAATCAGCTCTGGACTGTTTTGGATGCTTTGGACTTTTCTTCTAAAGCCAAGACTTTTTAAAAAGTACTCACTAACTCCAAAATAATCTCATTTGCTAATATTATCAATCGCTGAGAAAGGAATGCCCTGATATTTCAGTGGGCACAGAAGCCACCAAACGTGAATCATGTACTTACTGGCTGTAGCCAAACTTCTGTGCTGCAAATCCAAATTGAGCACATATTTGCTCTGAGAGGAGCAGAACTGATTAAACAATTATAACCAACGGGTTTTAATTAATAGTAACTAAAACAGTTACTATTAATTAAAAACTAGGCAAATACTGCTAAAACAGTATTGCCAAACACATTACAAATAGTATACACCCCATAAACACTCTTAAGCACAGAATGCTAAAGCAACAGCTTATGGTATTTGCAATGCTACTACAAAATGATTTTTAAAAAATTTGCATAAATAATGAAGAGATATAGCCTACACCACAAAGCACATAAACAGACAGGTAGGTGTTAACTACAGCTGGTTTAAAGAATAACAGTTCTTCTAATTCAAACTTTTCTTCAGTACATAGGATTTAACAGTTTGGCACCTCTATCTGACAGACGCTGAAACCAAATTAATTTTAATTAATGAATCAAGTTCATTTTCCTGTGCAGAGTTACTTGTGCTTTCTACATCATTTTTTTTTCTGCAACTCAAGGTCTAAAATAAAATGTAGTCGATTTTTTATCTGAATTTATTTGCTGAGTAGAGATAAGTGGTACAAGCATCTCATTGCTCTGAATTTCAACTTCTTTCACTATTCAACAGGTAAAATTCATTACACATTGCCCACATTAAAACAAATCAACCATCCTCCAACCTAAAAATGAGATAACTGTTACAAAAATCTTGTTTACTCCCAATACACCTCCCTCACCAAGAAAGCTCCAACAAGCACCACTACTTTCCTACCATTTCCTTCAAAAACCATTCACATCCCCCTTAAATCCAGCAATTGACTTGACTGTGCTGGGAGTTTCTGACAATCTGCAAAACAGTTCTCCTACTATAACAGTCAATAGGTGAAAACTCTAGTTAAAACTGTCTACTGCACAGAGATTTGTAGATGCTGAATATATGTAAGTGACTATCTTGCTGCACTGCAGTGCAAGGTGAAGTTTCATTATCAGTCTACACAGATTTAAGGATGTCCTGCTCCTGAGCAGAGTAAGGGCACCCACCCTCACCTTCCAGACACCTGTCCCCGCCTGCTCTATTGCTTGCGTAATACTGTGAGTGGGACCAGAAAACTGACCCAAGTGAAAATTAGGGCCTTTGAGTGTGTCCATACTTCATCTGGTTTAAAATGTTCACTGAGTTGTGGTTCTCTTCATCTTTTTACCAGTGAACAGAGAACTAAAGGGTCCTGGACCACTTGCATGGCCAAAAAATGTGGCTCTTGAGTGATGCTACAGAAGTAGGAACATCTGCTTGCAAGTAGGGTGGGGAGGTATAAAGGTGAAAATCAAATAATTGAGGAAACACATTAAACATTACTTAGAATGTTTAAGACCATGAGTAGGAGAGACAGAGCTTTAGAAAAAGAATAATAAACACGTTCTTTCAAGATAAATGTAGTATTGTAACAGATCAAAGTGTGATCCATTTGGTAAGGAGACTCTGCTTCCCTTTTTCCATCTCTCCACTCTGCAGGATTCAACACTCATTGCACTCCCACAAATAAACAACAGAAGCAGAATTCCGAGGATGAGACACTGTGTCTGGAGGTGCCAGTGTGAGAACGCTGCCCCCTGGTGCTCCGCACAACTTGCAGGATCACAACTGTTCAGGGGAAGCTGCTAACACCTGGAGCTGAGGCTGGAGCATTTGAACTGCAGCTTGCTACAGTGGAACTGGCATCAGTCAGCACTACATCCTCTAGCTATCATCTGTAAAGTATTACAAGTCTGACAAATCATTTCACCCATGTAGAAAATCTTTTCTAGGTCTTCAAATTGGTCAGCTTCATCTTCAGGCTCGCTAGGGATCACCTGGCTCTCCTGTCAGGCAGCAAACTGCATAATAGTTCTCTGATGTGCTTAATTGTAAAGTTATGTACAGAAGCAGGGGAAAATACTAGGGGAAGGGGAAAGTGGCAGCACCAACAAGCAGGAAGAGGCTGGAAAAGGGTGTGTATGTGGGGCTTTGCTCCCACAACAACCAAGAGTAATGGTTTCTCTACAAGGCTTTGTATTGTCTCAGAGTGCTTGCCTCATTAAGCACGGCTACTTTAGTCCAATCATCAGGCAAGGCAGGAATCTCAACTGGCAAAAAACCCCATCTTTCTAGCATATCTATCTGCAGCATTTTTCTTCTACTGATTTAGGACAGAATACTCTCCTTCATATACAGTAAATCCTTCCTTTTGAATAATGGTGACTGCAAAACAAACTGTGCTCTCTGCCTGGTAATTCGTGATGCAACCCCCAAAGCACAGCCAGCAACCATTTTGTTCCACCTGAGCTACAGAAGATGAAGTTTTAGCTCAAACTATTTATGAGCACTTCCTAAAGAATTAAAGGATTCACAAGTGCAAGACAGTGGGATTCAGTGCTGTTTAAGCTGTTCAAGATTCAAGTGGAAACTCAGGATATGAGACTTTTATCAAGTTCAGTACTTCGAAAGTGTAAGATCAAAATTTCAGCAAAAGCTATGTACCAGTTCTCTGGGGTTTCTTTTTTTTTAACTTTTAGTAAATATACCTTCATATCCTGCTGTGTTAACCACACAGAGAGCAGCAATGCATATGATGCACTTAGAGATTCAGCTCACCACCTGTCTATACAAACAAAACCACAAATGTCAGAGCCTAGGTTTTTCTACAAATATAAAGCTTAAAGCTGTCTCTAGTTCTTGTGACAACTTACACACTCTTACGTGCAATTTACTCATTACAACCCAGAGAAATTACAGCCACAGAGCAGTTTCATTTGGTTGACAATGCCTGCCCACATGTGGTCAAAGCAATGCACAGTTCAGGCACCCCGGTGGATTTCACATTTAACACAAAGTTTGGTAAGGCAGCCTAGGTTAAACTTGAAAAACTGTATCATCTCTGAGATGCAGAGATCTGGGTATCAGCTTCAGAGACTTACTAGCTTTTAAACACAGCCCCTTTCCCAGCTTCTTTCCTTACTCCTCTCCTGTAGATTACTCTGTAGCAGGGTGTTGACCATGGCACCTCAAGGAAGAAACTGGTCAGTGGAGTATGTGTCTATAAAGGGAAACCCATAAATCACAGATGTTCCCTTATTTCCCTCCCTTCATGCTTACTTTTGCAGAACATGACAAAGCATGTTATCTTTAAAACCTTCTTTGCCCTCTGTCCAGTTTGGCTGGAATTGATATTTTGGTGATATATCAGCTGTTTGTATAAATTAAAGGAAATCAGTCTAAAAAGAGTGAGAAAGATGTAAAAAAAGGACAGAATATGAAAGAAAAACAAGATGATGAATGACAGGTAGTTATTTTTACTTTGGAACTAGAGGGGTTTCTTAGTTAACTGTGGTGGTTATTCCAATGTAGGACCAGCTGTACAGCAGCTCTCTTTAAGCTACAGAGACTGGATAACAAGTGAGTATTCTTCACTGCCAGAAACACTTCAGGAGATGCATAAAAGCCCAAATAGAAAAATCCAGTATTTGCTTTAAATAATTTAAAAAACCTGCTGACGCTGAGTTTTCTTCTGTTCATAAACTAAGTATGTACAGTGAAACAAAAAAGAAAATGAATGAAGAAAAAAGGCCAAATATTTTAAATTGCTGCTCCTATTAATAGCACATCCTGTTTTCCATTTTGGCTGCACTTGTTTCCCAAACTATTCTGCTTACCCAGCTGTAGGTTGTTAAGATTGTATCTTGCAGCTATTATGTCTCAGAGGAAATGCTTGGGTAGGCAATTTAGGTGGATTTTATTTTCCTATTTAATAGGGGAAGGTTTTGTGGCTTTCAAAAACAAGTAAGACTATTTCCAGTCACAAAGAGAGACTTGTAAAAATAGAAGTTTTATACAACAGTCCTTCATATAATATGCCTTTAGGTACAACAGAGCATATCATACCTATGTTCACACATCATGCTCCTGAAATCACTTCACATTGAAGTACACTAAATTTGAGAGGCATCTGTGCCTATATATGCAGCTTATCTCACTTTGTCATGTCAGTCAAATTACATTGCAATGTCAGTCAAATTACATTGCAAGCAGTGCATTAATGATAGAAACACTTCTTTACGTGCCTACTCCAGTTCATCAAGATCTCACTTTAAGATGCAAGAAAAACATCTCAGCGACATTAAGATTGTTACTTTTTACTACATTTACTATAAGATACTGTTCCTTTCTGTTTCCTTATACTTTTTCATATTTTTCATACAATGGCCTTAGAGGTAAGTCAGAAGATATAGCTTTTAAAACTCATGCTGTGAAATTCAAACTTTAGTGAGCCAAAGGATTTTCTCAGGGATTCTTGGCCCCAGCATGTCCTGTACTATCTGGCTTACATAAAGTGAATGTACAAAATGATGCACATGCATGCTTATACACAATGGTTTTCCTCTAGTCGGTGGTTCTTCAGCTCTACAAAATTTCACAAAATACTTACGGGAACAGTGGATAATTATGACTCAAGTGGCAAATGTCACAGACTAGAGCAGCACACATGAGGACAAAGCATACACTACAGAACTCAAATGAGATCATAAAATATATGTAATTCCTGCTGGTACACCTGGATTTTTCTAGTCTGTAGTTCTATACTCCAACACAGAAAGATGAAATAGAAGCATCCTCTTTTCTTCAGCACAATGCTTGGTGATGCATTTTTTCCCCAGAACTCATTAAAATAGTACACATAAAAATAATTTCTTCTCTGGCTAGTTAACATGAGACAATAGGAACAATTTACATGTGAAGCTGAAATGTAAAAATTCAACAGCTAATGAGCTGAGCATTACAAAAAAGCAGGTGGCAAACTGCAATGACAGTACAAACAACACCAGGCAAACAGATCCCCTTGGTGGACACAATGATTCACACTTCACGCACTACATACACCAAAAAGCTCACAGAAGCAAAACCAGGCTTTACCATCATATCTGCTGGGAGAGTCACAGGCTTTCTGAGGGGTGGCCACTCTCAGGAATATCTGCTGCCTCCAGGAATGCCTTCGAGTCCTCACGGGGCTGTCAGCATCCAGGGCCTGCTGGCTGTGCTTGGACTCGTAATCGCTGAAAGGGCAGAGCACAGAACAGTGTGTGAGGGGATCACCTGGGCTGCCAGGAACAGCCACACAGCCTTAGGGAACTGAAAGGGCAGAGCACAGAACAGTGTGTGAGGGGATCACCTGGGCTGCCAGGAACAGCCACACAGCCCTAGTGGACACCTGGGCACTGCCTTGGGGGTGCAGTGTGCTGTGCACGTGCAGGGCCAAGCTCGCAGTGTTAGGAAGGTGAAACTTGCTTTGTGGCAGAGGCTTACACATGGCTGCAAACAGCACTGGGGTTCACAGACAGGGACTGGCAGCTCTGTAGTCTACTCTTTCCAGTTTAATTAATTTTCAGTTTTCTTTGCAGCAGTATATTAATCAGAATGTATTAAAGATACATACACAATATTGTAGCTTTACCATCACACTATTTATATGCCATCTACAAAACTTAGCAATTATTCATAGGAGACACAAAGACTTGCTGACGCCTTTTATTAGTACTCATCAAGGAGCTTTCTAAACTTCAACTGAACTTCCAACCTTCTGTGCACTGGGTATGCAATATATCTTCTCCCAACACAGACTGGGAGAAAAACTTTAAACCTTTCTGTTAGCCTCTGAAATATGCAACAAACTTGGGAACAAAATCCAAGAACCTTGGATATTACTCCTTTGATGTCATCTACACATGCCATACAGAGGTTTTTACTCAGAACAGAAAATGAAATAGTGAGGAACAATGCTGTCTTCCTATTAAAAATCCCACAAATAACTTTCACATGTTAGAATTCTAAACTAATCATTGCTTTATTCCAGCTATGAGCTCAATGATTACAAGAGTCTTTGTAGAAGCTGAAAGGGATAAATGAAATCCAGATAGCTCTGGCAGCAACAGGCAGGAGCATTTTACAGATCATCCTCTCCTTCCAACTTGAGGACACTGACATTGCTCAGGAAAAATCATATATTCTCTTAAGTGAAAACTCTCCTATGTCAGGAACAATCACAGAAATACATAGATGGAAGTTGTAAGGACATTCCAACATCAAAAATGACTAAAATCTGCAATCCCAATGGGAGAGTAGGCTGGGATACCTTCATTCTTTTGACAGCAATTACATGCAGAATACACGCAGGTGAACCATTGCACAAATCAGGTTTTGCAAGTGCAAGAAGCATTTGAAATATTTCAGACAAAGAAATCTTTGAAAACACAGTTTTACCTCTAGGTTTTAAGAGAGAACCCTACCTTGTTGTGCTCCTAAAGTCAGAGGTGTTATTTTCATCTACAGGAGCCAGAAATTTTAAGAAATTTGGCACAGAAGAGGAAGAATGAAGCTTTTTCCTTAAGGCAGTACGGTAGGAGATGCTGAGAGTGCAGTTGGGAGAAGTATAGTTTAGAACAAAGAAGTATAAATCCACAGAATAAAAATAATACACATTCCTAAGTTTCAAACAAAAGGCAGCTAAATCCTGAAGGTCTGAATATCAAGGAAACTAAAGTCAGAACTAAAACTGCTAACAAAGCCCTACTTTGAGATACATATCTGTTTGGGCAAACTAAAATGTTCCAACGTATATAAATGTACTTCCAGTAAAGTTATTATTCTTTGATATATCACAAAATTTTTAGTGCATGTTTCAAATAAATTCCTTTAATCTAATAAGAAGGAATGACAACTTTAGTACATTTTCTTAAACAGCAACAGCAATAAAAATTTCTTGCCAATGGCCAGTGACTGTTGACAGTGCTTCTGAGGACATTTGGTCTCATTAGCCTTTTGAGCTGAAATAAGCAGTTTTAGCTCAAGAGGTTAAGAAAGAGTTTCACAGTTTATGATTTTTAGGGAGCCACTCAGTTTCAGGTTCTCAGGGAAACAAGTGTTAATGTCCTTTTCTTCAATGCTCTCTCTCTATATTTTTAATTCTAAGAAAGAAGGCATGGAAAAGCATAACTTGATACTGCTGCAAGAGTATCAAGACCAAGACAAATGATGGGTTGATGGGTTGGGGTTTTTGCTTGTTCTTGGGGTTTTGTGAGGATGGTGGTGGGGTTGTATGTGGTGGGTTTTTTCCTATCAGCTCTGCATATTCCTGATGCTTCTTGCCCCATGTAACTACTTGGTCAACTTGCCTTTGATGTCAGGCACAAAAGAACAGTAGTATGTTTTTGTGTTACCATGAACAAAGGACAGAACCAAATGCTTCAAGAAGGACAGACAGAGTGAGCTCTCAGGTTCTTGGCAACTTATCCCTCACACAATTTAAGGAGTGCTGCTGTCTGCTGCATAACAACAAATTGCTTTGGAACAACTGATTCTAAAGAAAGAGCCAGTGCCTGAAAGAATTTGATTGATTAAAACAACAAATTATGTAAGCACATAATTTACATTCAGTGGTGGAGCAGTTAAAGAGCTCCCTCTCCCAAAAAAATCTATCACCTTTGGTCTATACTAAATTGTTTTAATTATTTCTGCTACAGAGTTTCATATTTACAACCTAGGAAAACAAACCCTACCCCAAACTATTTCCAGGCACTAGCTCACCTTTTTTGTGCAAAATGGCCACTTGGTTCTCCACTTGAATTATGCCTTAGATATTTTAGAAAGTTGGGTGAAGAGGCCGAGGGATTAAGACGAGCTAGAGTAGGAGAACGTGCAAGTTGACCAGAAGAACTTTTAGATTTGCCGACAGATTCGTTCACAACATATAGTGCGGATTCCAACCAGAGCGATGGAGTTGAGGTAGCACAGAGAACAACACAGAAAGAAAGGAAAGGAGGGAAAAAAAAATGAAATCCCTTCTCTAATCATTGAAATGGAGCTGGCATATGTAAATGAGACATTTCCTATGCTTTTCATAGTTAATGCAGCAACTCTAAGAAAATGAACTTTTTTTAACCCAATCAGCAAAGTCCCAAATTCCCATTTACAGGCTTCAGCAAGGCATTTCAGAATATAACTTACCAAAAAATGGCACTAACACCCCCATTTCTTTTTCCTTATATGTGCTTCTCCTTGATTTCAATGAGAAAGTCAGGCATATGATCAAGAGTTACAATGAATGAAAAGTGAAATACAGAAGTATTTCAACAGTAATTGGAAAAAGCCAGATAGAAGGGAGGGAGAAAACTGTCATAAATTTAAGAGGGGACTGGAGATGCAGAGGCAGGCCTTTGAAGGAGGACAGCTTGAAGAATATTCATATTAAAGCAAGTAGTAGTTTGTTTTTGTCAGTAAAATCTAGATGGGCTCATTGAAAAGCTAGACAGGAGCCCCACCTCTACCAATAACTAGGCACTTTAAGTTACTTTTGTGTGCTATTTCAAAGCTACATATGAAAACACCAACTAGTAAGGTTTTCAGGATCACAGAGGCTACTGGATTTTTCTCTGTAAATAGAAAACAAGAAGTAGCATTTATTTCTACTGTTCACAGATCAAAACAACAAAAATGATTGCTTGGACAAATATAACTGAATCAAGTAGTTTATAACATATACTGTGAAACTACACATCTCATGTCTTCTTTCCCCTGTGAAGCACAGAGGGCTAAAGGTGCTTTTAAAAAGAACACCTACAAACCTCCAAGGAGTGACACACTGCATCTCTTATCCATTAAGAGGACATACCTGGTATGCAATTATCATCCCCAAATATGCCCTCAACAAACAAAATCATAGCCTGCTTTTAATAAGGCTTACTTTCTTTTGTGAGGAGTCTCTGTGCTCACTGAGTGATACCTCATAAGTTTTCTCTGAGGAACAGATGGTGATGATTCGACAGGCCCCAGAGACTCCTGGCTCTCTGTTGGTAAATGACTGAGTGTGTTTGCTCGCCTCCGAAAGCTCTGCTGGGGCAATGGAGCAGACTGCTCCAGAGAGAAATCCTCTGTGTTGCTGCAGAGATCATCCAGTGATCCAGTGGTCTTGACAGCATTTTCTGCAGGAAGTGTAGGAAGTCTGTCTTTCTCCTTTTCACACAATGGTGGCTCCTAGCAGTGCAAGAAATAAGGTCAGCAATACATGGGTTTAGAATTTATCTTTGAGATTGCAGTACTGTGTCATTATTCACATCCCACAGACATCTGCTTCAAACACACACGTTTTTATCAAGCTAGTTCAAAGAAAGATGTTTGATGTTTTATGTCCTTGTTATTCATCACTTAGGCCAACAAAGCAGAGCTTTTATTTTGCAGAGAAAATGTTGAGTAATTTTGAGAGTAATTGTATTTTATACTATGTTGAATACAACTCAAAAGACATAGGGTCAGGACAAAATGGTGACATTTGGCTAACAGTGAAAAGGGTGGCATTGCAGAATGCTGTATCTTTAGCAACCCAATCTAACCATATAATATTCCTCTTGTCTACCTGCAGATTCACACAAAGAACTTAAGCGTATGACTAGGTGTCTGTTTCAATCCCAAGCCATGCATTTTCCTTATTCCTCACCTTGTATGTTTCCTGCAGAATCAGCCATTCTTTCAAAAACATAAGCAGAAAGAGCAGACTCTTGTTTACATGGCGTCAGGAGTCTGCAGGTGAGCAGGCATTTACAGCAGAATCAATAGCTGTATATCTAAGCCTGCAGTGCTATGCTGCTTCCAGGGAAGAAGACTGGCTCCTTCCCTGCTGTTTGTTTGCATTGTTTTATATAGACTAAAAGTTTTCTAGCCACACAAACAGGGAAATTACTCTACCTTCTGCCTTAGTTTTAAGTTTCTTGTAATACAGTCCTGCGTTCATGGTCTGAACTTTCAGGACTAAAACCAGTCATATTAGGATCAGCAGCATGGTCATTATAGCACTTGTTTTGCTGCACACTGTTGTAAAATTCAGATGATGTTATATAATGTTTTATTTCACATATACTCACATATTCATACAAAATATATGTTATATACAGTACAAGGCATTTCTAATTCAATAGCACTTCTCTGGTTTATAACACAGGGAATAGAATGAAAAGCTTGAAAGCAAGTTCAAACATTTCACATCTGACCATATTTCATACTTGCTTAGTTGTTTCAGGGAATATTTTTGAAGTGTGTAAATATGTACAATTATCCCAGGCTTTACTTACTTTATTTGTGCTGCTTAAGGTACTGGACATAGAGGTGTCCAAATCCACAGAACCAGACCTGTCCAGTGGACCTCTGGCTTTACTGCCCTGTAGCAATAAAGCACATCAGCAGTTAAGATTATGATATATAGGGCACACCAAAGAGATTTGGGTAGCACAGTTGAGATCTGTAATTTTCACAGATAGTGTGAAATTTGATTTCCTGAAATACCTAAAAATACCCTTTTTCCCTATGGGAAACAGAAGCTTCATTCAGGATAGTCTCTGTCAATGTGAAGGATCCTGTAGAATTAAGGAATTCTCATGGGGATTGATGTGCTTTCCATGATATGTACATAATCATATATTTCACATGTACTAGAACTACTGTTAAAGTACCTTCTGTATTAGGTACTTACCAAGATACAGAAAAATGAAAAGGATGTCTTTTACAAAGGACTAAACCCATGTAAATTTAATACACAGGAAAACATAATTTCTGGTATTACCATTCAGCATCTACAAATCAGAAAGCATTTATATATTTGTATATAATTTGAGTAATGTTGTTGTGTAACTAAGAAAAGTATCTGATGAATTCTGATGTGCTAACACAATTATGGAACTTGTATCTTCCTAACCTTAAATCATATAATTTTTTAATGTTCTGAAGTTAAAGCTCATGTTCTCTTTGAAGTTTTATTCCAGGTAAAATATAAAATGTTGTCATTACTCATAACAGTGAGTATCTCTCTAGTTCAGCCAAAACTTCTGGCTCCAGATCTGATCAAAATCAGGAGTTTCCATCAAAACAGCAACGCCAGTGAAAATGCAACCAGTGTACAGCTATGCTTACATAGGCAGTTTATACCAGGTCAGGACAAACTGAAGAAAATTAGAACAGTACTACAGCTAATATAACAACACTAACATTGTATTTCATATCCTGAGCACAGTTGCAGTAGGATTTTATAGGGGTGAATTCTAGAAGTGCTGTCTGGGAAGTAACAAGAGGAGATACTCAAATATTCTTGTCACTGGGACTTTAATAACTTTTGGGCTAAGGCCTGGAACGCTAACAAATATGATTTTTCTATCAAATAAACAAAGCAATGACATTATGTTCAAAGATAATAAACATGAAGATACTTACACGTGATAAAATACTTTCAAAAGATTCTGTAAGAGACCTTTTTGCTTTGTTCTTTAACATGTCTAATCTGAATCTCGAAGCACTACTGGACACTTCATTTACAGCATTCTCAGCAGGAGCTTGTGAAGCCTGCAAGTGTTTAGAAACAGAAATGCAAAATACTCAACAGCATGGAGAAAATCTCAGTGAATGGTCTGAAGACTTCTATAACCCGTATCAATAGTTTTTCCTGGTGTCCTCACCTTGTCATGCATTTTTCTCTAGCAATACTTGTACTGAAGTTTAACAAACTATCCTAAAATAAGGACAGGAAATCTCTTAAAGGAAACATGTTGAGTGAACTAGCATGCTTCAGAAGAATTGCCATTTTAATACAGATTTATGGCTCTACTGACAATTTTTCATTTATGCCAATGTAGAATTGTACAAATTCTAAATGTTTAAGTGCGGCAGATTCGAGATTTCTCATGGATTGCCTTTTCTTTAACCAAGAAATGACTAAAGATCTCATCATTAACAGAAACTCTCAACATTCTCCATTATAGCCCATTTTTAGTGCTGGTGAATACTAATGCAGTAAACATAAAAACAATACTGTGATACAAATATTACCATCCAAACCCAATATCTGCAGTAGAAACCAGAGCTCAGTTTTCAGTGCTGTTTTGGGAGGTTCATCTTGAAGCTGACAGGCACCAGAGCCCTCTCTTCTTGTCCCTAAATTCAGAGACCTGAATGCTTGATCTGTGCAATTAGTACTGGGCAGGTGAATGACATATAACCATCACCAAATTGTCCCGCCTAGATGTAATTTTAAAACATCCTATTTCCAGTGTGACAACTTTACAGGCTCCTGTATTTTCTTTTTACCTTCTATCCTGATTATGCCAGGCCAAGGTTAATTTTTGTAGTAATTGGGAAGGGGCATGGCCAGGACCTGAAGGACATTTTATACCATCTGTCATTGCTGGAGAGAGGGGGAAAAGGTCTCTCTTCAGAGAGAAGGGGCTCCTTCCAGTCAAAAAAATGTGTCAGGAGGGAGCCTTCCAGTACTGTCTATTACTGGGGGATGGATTCTGTGTGAATAATTTCTTTTCTTGTACCCTCTGTGACTAGTATTGTTGCTATTACTGGTCATTTTCTTACCTCATTGCTGTTTCCAGTAAATTGTTCTTATCTCAGCCTGTGATCTTTGCCTTCTGTGCCTCCAACTGTCCTCTCCATCCCACCACAGTAGGTGCCTGGCTTGGAGAGTCCTGGTGGGGGCACTGAATGGAGAGTACCATTCCTAAACAACTATAGTTTCCCTCATTTTATTCTCCAAGAGTAAATCAGATGCTGCTTGCTATTACATTCTTATGAAAAGACATTTATTTTCAATATTTTCTTATTTTTGTTAAACAAGATCCATGTAGTAGTATCAAATTTAATCTTTTTTCTCCACTCATTTAAATATATTTTTTAAAAAGGCAATGAAAAGCATGAAAGTGAATATGCAGAACAGAAGGGAACAGGGACATCAGGGTGTGATGGGTTAATGATTGCTGAGACAAATAACAGTATGTGTTCAAAGTTATCTGCTATTACACAGGCCTGGAGATAAATGATCAGAGTAAATATAAAATGTTATGCTGAGACAAATGATAGATTATGGGGAAGTCAGTTCTCTTAGAACACTGGCATCTTTGCAAGTGTCATATTAACCAATTTGTTTTCAGGAACTGAGCAAACATTGCAGCAGGCCTTAGATATTTTCAAGTCATTGAAGACATACTTCAGTACTTCATACTTCATACCTAAAGATCTTATCTCACTTTGTATATCCCTATTTCCAAGCTGTTTGTGACTGACCATCAGCTAGCATTACACCAAACAAAAATATTTTAGGTATGATAACAGAGGACCTCAGGCAATGTTTCTTCCTCTTATCCCACAACTGAAATGCTTTTTTCTTAAAAGCATATTTCTGGTGAGATGCCCAATACAATAAATCAGAGAGTGAAATATGCAATTTTCCTTCTGTTTACTCAGGAAGGTCAATAATTAGTTAGTAAGCTATAAAAGGAGAAGATATTAACAAAGTGAAAATACAGTAAAGGATGATTTGCTTCTACTTTCCTAATTTCTTCACAGGTCTAATAACTGTCCATGTATTTATTTCCTAGTTTATATCACAAATGGCTGACAGCAATCATCACAGTGGAATTATCAACCAACAGTAGAGGGACAGTCAAGACTTTTAAAAGGGTCTACATAATTGGAACTGAAAGTTTCCAGAGAGTGGATGGAATCCTTTTTTAAATACTAACCTCCTTGAGTTGTCTCAAGGTAGCTACTCACAAACCAAGGCATCCAAAACCACTAATCCCTTTGGAAAAACCTTAACTGTGCTGTATAAACAGCCAGTTAAACAGCACTGGCTATTTTATTCTCTGATAGAGAATAAAAGGTAGCTTATCTCTTTGGACATGGATAAGAGTCTCTGCTGCTGTTTCTGCAGCAATCCTCATCATCTTAAGGCCACTTCAAATGGTTGTTTGCACACAAGTCAAACTTTCAGTCCTGAGTAAATGTAATAGGCTTTATGACCAAATCCAATGTGGTGTCATTACACTGACTCAACACTGACAGCAAGATGGCAAATGCCACAGATCAGGTGACAGCAATCACAAATTCATTATACATTCTCTCACATATATTGAATTTTCTTTGCAGAGAGAATCAATAAACAATTTAGTAGACTGTCTTGTTTGCACCCCTGTCTCCTAGGCCTGAAATCAGACTGTACCAGGGACCCTCAAAATTTGAGATATGTTTTGTTACATGACAATAGTTTATGAAGCATAAGCAAACCCAGTATTCACCACTGCTTACACACTGAAGTTTCAAATTACAAGTGATGCAAATTTGCCTTTGGAAAGACATAAAAATTGAACGGAAAAATTTTTTCCTGGCTTCTTGTGGAAACCCAGGGCACTGGGAATATTTCTCTGTCTGCTCTGGGGTGCCCTGACCCCCAGGGGAGCACTGACTTTGACCCTCATTCATGGAGAAAGTTTCCTAGACTTCAAGATAGACTAGAATCCACAAAAGTGTGAAATAGATTATAGAGAGTAGTGTAAGTGTATCACTTGGTGAGAAATTTAGGGTTTGGGATTTTTAGTATGTTCTGGATAGAAGCAAGATGGAGGGCACAGGGTGTCTCATCCTGGGTTTCTTCTTCATGCTTCTTCTTCCTTCTTCCTCATGGGTTTGGGTGGCATTTTGTAATTGGGCAGAAAAGTCCACATTGCAGGGTCTTTGGGATCAGTTATTGGGTTAAAAGGGAAAATAATCTAGGTCAGTTCTTAATTGGATAGTTTAGTCTTAAAAGACCTTGTAACAAGAGATTGTTGGCCATTTTATGCCTTCTAGTGAAAAGCTGCTGAACTCACAGTTGTGAGACTGTTTTACTGATAAGAGATAATCAACACCTGAGTCTGAACATGAACTAACAACCGTCTCAAGTGCCTTCAATTCACACCCAGAGAAACCAACGACTGGTACCCCCACAGCTTCTCCTTATATGAACTAAAATTGAATTATTAAACTTACCTGTTTTGCTTCTCCAATATGAACATGGTCCTTCTGTTTTTCTTCATACATGTTTCTCAAAAGAGAGATAACCAGCTCATTCTCTTTTTGTTCATTTCGTGGTCTTAATTTCTGTAATTGAGAACACCACAAGCACAGTAATTATACATTTGTGTAACAGTTTGCAAATGTTTACACTTTTCATTTGTCACTGTAATAAATCATGAATGTAGAAACAAATTTAGTCTGTTAATGCTACTGCTCCGGTCCACCAGAGGACACCAGTGTCCCAAAGTACTAATACAGCCACAAAAACACTTGACCTCACTTCATACACAACAGAATTTACACCTAAGACAGAAGACAACTGTACAGATATTGAACTGCCACAAGCAAATAAAGGCTTTTAAAAGATTTTTGCCTATTTTCTTTTGATATAAAGAAAACTGAATCACTGTAGTTCTGAGTTTGTAGCACACATGGAGCACTGTCCTAGAGATAGGATTCACAACATTTCTAGAAATCCTTCACACTGGACATTTAGTTTTTGGGAAATGACATAGGTCTTTTTTAAATTAGTGCAACAGGTGAACCTATTTATCTATGCTGCATTTTATTTCAATCTCAATTATTGTAAGAGAAGATTTTAAAACAATTTATTAGAGAATTTAATCCCAGAAACTGAACTTTAGAAAAACATATGCTGCCTTAAGCCTGTTGATATAATGCAGAGGATACAGTATGAATCAATGCCAAGGTAGCACATTAGAGTAATAAAAGTACCACAGGAAGACAGTTACCTAAAAATGTGAATCATGGTAACAATACATGGATCTGCAAGAATGCAACATTCCAGGCTGTCCAACTGAAAAAGTTAGCTGAGAAAGATGGGCAGGAGATTTGTACTTTACCCTTAGTTTTACCAAGTTAATGCTTTGCAGACCCTCACCAGAAGCAATTAACAGTTTCCTGTGACTACTAGAAAGAAGCTTTAGACTGTGTGCGGAACACTAAAAGGCAACAGTGCTGCTAGCTGCCCTATGCTAAGAAATTACTCAGCTTATGGAATTGGTTCCACAGAGTAACTTCCAAATTTGGTACTGAGTGATAAACTGCCACGTGGAAACACACAGAGACTGAAGTGACTCAGGAGAGGAAGGAAACATTACTTTTTAAAAAGTCTGACATTTCTTAATCTTCAACAGTGTTTCAATCCCAGTGACATTTCCTACAATCTACATCATCTATTTTAAATCCAGCTATGCTTTCCTCGGTCCTAAAATAGATTTAATTAAGGAGATAGAAAGTTTAACTTCTTTAGTTAGTTTGATAAGAATTAAGATCTAGGATAAACTTTAGGCAAGAAATTTTCTCATCTGGGAATATTACAGAAATTTGTTTTGGTCCAAGTAACAGTTTCAATGTCCTCACAGTACACGTTATTGCCTTCACCCATAAAAAATGTGTTCAGTTTTACTCAATGAGAAGGCAACAGCTCCATGGAAAGCAAGGAGTATTAGGGGAAGAAAAATTAGTAAAACACTAATTTACATCAAAAACTAAGTTTTTAACAGCTCTAAAAACACAACTGAAATTAAAGCACAAGCTGGCTAACAGTCTGTTACGTAAAAAAATGAATGATTCACAAAAAATTAAAATTACTTCTGTGTTTTACACAGATGTTAGCAAAATCACCAGCTGCTTTAAAATCTTGTAGGAAACAAAGCTTACCTGAACCTCTTCAAAAACAGAGGCCTGTTCCTGGTTATTTAGTGTGGTTAGATGCTTTTGTAGTTCCAGTTTAGTCTTAGAAGAGGGCAACCCTAACAAGAGGAACAAAAATGAACAAATTAGAGGGTCAAATTTTTCAGAATTAATCAATCACATAAATATGCTGACAATTTAAGCCAAAGGTTTCAATTATTTGAGCTGGCCCATTCCATGATTTCATAAGAGGGCATTAGAAAGAACTCTAGGTTAATTTGAAGCTACTACTAACTCATGCCTTTAAAATGAGGGACATGAACTCTGCAATGAGGAGATTTACTGAGCACAGACCAGGATTATACTCTTAGCTGAAGACTCCATTATGAGACAAAATAAACCCACAATCTACTGCATTTTAGCAGACTGTTTTGTTGATGTTTAGTGCAGTGCTGCTTGGATATTGTTTATGGTATAAACAGAATTCGCTTTCATTTTCTCTAATTTCTATGTTGTGGGCCCTTCTGAAAACAAGTAAATTTATTGCTTGTTAGTGAAGGTCTTACTTTGCCTTTTGATGAAAACATTTATTGACAGTCTAAAGCAGACTACCCTTTCATTCAGATTATTTTTTTTGTTCTCTTCCTGGATTAAATTTCTTTCCTCTATTTTCTGTGGAAAAACAGCAAACCATCAACAGTATTGTGCACTTCAGTTTCTGATCATGGAATATCTCCTTCAGAAGCAGATGATACGATTAACAGGATGGCACAATTGAAGGCATTAAGGGACATTGGCCTTTAAAAAGCTTCCCAAAAATCACAGCTAGCTGAAAGCCAAAATAGAGTGAAAGTAGTTTTCGAAGTTGTCCAGTTTCATCAAATTCATCAAATCAGGCAGGTTTTAGTCCAACAAGTCACTGCCACGTGATCTGACAAGCTGCTGTTTTCCTCTATTCACCCCAAGCATCACTTAAATTAACAAAATAACAGTAAAATTTGCTAAAACATAAAGAGATTTTTTATGACTTGAACATCTGTTCCGGGTAACAACTACAATTCTAATTTCTGCATTTCCATGAAGGAGCAGACAAACACAGATGTTAAAAGCATACTGTTCAGTTCCTGCTTAGTGATAGCATAATCCCAGTATCTAAGCGTACTCAATAGGACAGCAGGTCATAGCTATTGCAGCTTCTACCCATCAGAGGTTCCTTATCTACAGGCTTCTGCATTTATAGGGCTAATAGAGCCAAACAAGCTGCAACTTGCTAATGTTTACACTCGGAAACAGATTTTAAAAGTTCAGCTAAAACACAATAAAGGAGCTTACCTCTTGTTAGAAAATTCTTCTTACTTTAGAGAAAACTTGATACCACAGCCCTCTAAATAAAAGTACCTGGCTCTCAACTTTACACCCCAAATCCCAAGCTCTTTTTAAGCACTAATTTCCTTAGGATTTTACATACTGTCCCCCAATGAAACTGCCACAAAAAATATTCAACCAGAAAATTCTTTAAACCTCACCTTCTATCTTTTCGCAGAGTTTATGCAAATTTTGCATAGGACACCCTTCACAGAGCTGGGGCTGTGCCTTGGAATTCTGTTGCACAGCAGCCACAGTGAAAGCCTGTTTCAATGTCATCATGATTTCATCAACCTGAAAAGAACAGCATTAAGAAGAACAGAATTTCACTCTTCCACTGTTTTCCTTAACACAAACACAACAGTCTTTTAGAATAATACTGCCCTTGCTTGGGAACGTGCTTATGACTAAAAACCCAAGCTCTTCATATGTTGGTTCTGTGCACAAACACATAAGCACAATAAAACTCATCATGAACTCATGTCTCTTCCAGACCACACAATTTTATTACTGTGGTCTAATGAAAGATCCTACCCTCTATCTCAAACCCCTTTCTTGTCTATGCTCAAAAAGCTTACTGCAGTTGTGATGCACTGGTCTTACTTAGAGTACAGGAGTGTAGTGCTGACTTTCAGAACAGGTGGCCTAAGAGAAAACTCTCCCCAAAAAAGAAGCATAAGGTCTAACTTAGTTTGTGAAATGAAGATTTAGTGGATTTTAAGGAGGATTTTAACTTCTGCCCTCAAAACAAATGAAAAGGTCTCTTGCAGACAGCTATATTAGTTACATTTTTGTATTTCTGAGTGGAATAAGATTTGATGACATTCAGCAAAATACAGAGCATAGAGCAATAGAAGACATTTAGGGTCTAATATTCTATTTGGCTATTCTTTTCTTTCACTTACCAGTGCTTCATCTGTACACTGAAACACATAGCAAACAAAGTGGAAGCCTCCATTTTCTGAAGACTCTCTGCAGATGAACCCAAAGTGATCCACATGTCTAATTCCCTAGGAAAGAAACAACAGCAATGAAACAGCCATACCTACTTTCAATGTTCTGTACCTGTATTTCTTTCAGGAAGAAAAGAACAAAATAGCAT
This sequence comes from Ammospiza caudacuta, assembly GCF_027887145.1. Lineage (NCBI taxonomy): Eukaryota > Metazoa > Chordata > Aves > Passeriformes > Passerellidae > Ammospiza > Ammospiza caudacuta. The sequence goes on from NC_080596.1 coordinate 55,692,109, forward strand.
TACATATAGGTCACTTATCTCTGTTAGAGCTACATTAAAGACATCTGGCCATTAAAATTCTGTCCTGTTATAGAACCTAATACTTCAAGAATCTTTAATTTCAATTAAGTCAGACATTGTTTTATTTTTCATTTTGTTTTTTATGGATGAATTATAAAAGACCCATACTGCAGACCCAGAGGTTAATAAATTCTATTAAAAATGTACTTTACTCTGAAATTTTCAGAATATGTGCCTGCACGTTTAGTGATGAAAGCTGCAATCATCAAATTAAAAAACAAATTAATTTATGGAAAACAAAACCTACAAAAGAAACCAAAAAAATCTCAGGCAGAAGGACAGAGAAACAAACTCTGTGGCAAAAAGAACAGGGATTAGGAGCAAGTGAGGAGTCTCTGACACATACCTGCTCACAGTGCATGACATATACTACCTCTGCATTGCAGAGGACTGTCCTCATTTAAACGCATGTAACTTATATTCTTGAAAAGAAAATTTTTTTAAAGTATTTTTCAGATAACTCTTTCATATAATTTTTCTCCTTTCATTCTCACTTCTTGAAAAATATGGCTAAGAGATCCCAAGATTTGCACAACCGTGAATCATGCTCACTGCAATCTCAAACAAGAGTGTGCTCCTGACCAGTGTGTTCCTTCTAGCTAATGTTAGTCATCCACTGCACACAGGAGTGATTCTTCATCTCAGGAATCACAATGCAAAGCATGAAAGAAGAATAATGGTCTCATAAAATTACTGATTAATTAGCAGCTTTTCAATAGCAATCACTGAAATTGCTGTTGAGAGAATCCATGCGGAGTGCAAGGAGAGAGGATTACATGAGCATTCACAAGTAGAGAATATTTAAACAACAAAAAAAGATAAAAAGAATACCCAACAATCTTACCTGAGAACAAAAGGATATTTCTTTAAAGCTTTTCTCAATTGCAACTTTTTTTGTGTCAGGACTGATAAGGTAAACTTCAGACTGGCCAATCTAAAAAGAGCAAAATAAATTGCAAGATGCTAAAAAGTAACATTACACTTCTTTTTGTCCCACTATAAAATGTTTCCTGAATACAGATCCAATTTTTTTTCTACCTGTATATTTATACCAATTAGCATATTACTACCAGAAAGAATACTGAAACAACACTGATTTGGCATTGAGAGCTCTGCACATTATGGCACTGAGGTTTAATGAGACAAGAAAATAATGTTTAAACAGATGACAGCAATATTGTATCACAAGTAACCTGCTTTGCACTGAGAGAAATACACTCACACTCCCTTTTCCTATTTTCTGCAGTCTTGGAATGTACCACAGTCACAGAAGCTAGTTAATGAGATTGCTTTAAAATTTAAAGCCAAGCATGTACTTCTTTCTGTAGTCTACCTAATAATTTTTGTGAGCTTGCTTTATTTATTTATGGCACTTAACTCAAAAACTATACAAATGAATTTACTGGAGTATATTTTCTAATGTAATTTAATCTGTAGGCCATTAGTACAATCAAAAGATGATGCTAAGTATTGATGGGCAAAGGGCATTTTTATGGTGAAACTACTGTTTTCATTTTTTCAGCTTCTGGCAACATCTTTGTAAGATAGTAACAAAAAAAATTAAATTCCTCATATTTTATAGCATGTCAGAGAATGCTAAAAACAACTCTCAGATTTTAGGAAGGCAGGCAGAATTTGGATCCACTCATGAGTATGACTTGGAGAAACCTGCCTCAATCAAATCAAAGTACCAAATCCCAAAAGAAGCACACAAAACCATCAGCAGCACCAATGTAACTGTACTTCATTAAGAAATGGGAAGGGACAAATCTCATGTGTGAATAGATTGTGTCAGATGTGCCACCTCTGTATGTCTAAAAATGGCCCTGTGCATTCCTTCTACCTCTTCTTTCACTTCAACCAGTCACAATGGTTCTCCCCAGATGCCTGCTGGTTTCCTTATATAGTCCCTGGGGCTGATCTTGCATCTGTTGATGGGGCTATTCCTCCCAACACCTACTCAGCAGCCTCCTGATTGCTGCTGTCTTCCCCTCCCTGCAGCAAGAGGCTCCTTCTCATTGCTCAGTTTCACATAATTCTTTCACATTTGGCCCTTGGGCAGTAGTGATCATTTGAAGTCAACTGAACAAGAGGAAAAAATCCAAACCAACTCATCTCCTCCCTCTCAATATGCACAGCCAGGAGAAAAACCTAAAAGTACCCCCTCCTCAAATCCTGAGAAACTGGCTAGGAAAGCAGTTCTTCAGGAAGAAGACATGAAAATCAGGACTGTTTGAATCAAGTGAGGAGAGCTGCCAGATAATTAATCAGAGTATTTTTCACACCTCATGCATCAACCAACCTTTGCTTCAATCCTGGGCAAAATCTAACTAAATAAGTGAGAATATACCAACCATTTTTTTCCTCTGGATACTAAGCTACTTGAAAGCACTCCGTATGTAGCCACACACAAACTGATGAGACCCAACTATGCTGCCTGCATTCCCTGACTCAGAACCTGCTGAACACTGGGGAAAGGCAACCAACAAACTCAGCTCTGCCATCAGCTGCTGCCTGTGGATACTGAAGGCACAAACTAGAGTTACTTCACTTCCTTATATTCAGCTGAATTTAGACTGGCTGAATAGGAAAAGAATACAGCTGCGCATACTAAACAATATTTTCCCAGACAGAAAGGACAGAAAGCAACCCAAGACACAAAGCCAGATCAGCAAACCCTCACAATTCTGAAATGTGGCTGCCAGCAGGTGACTGACATTATATTCAGACTGAAGCTGCAGGTGTCTTTGAGAACTGCTGCATCTATTTAATGTAAATTAAAAATTCACTCACTGGAGTAAGAGGATCTGGACCTACCCAGCCCAACTATAATCTCTCTATTTCTAAAATATGTGCCATGAATCAATAATGGAGTAACGATTTATTTAAAATTAGGCATTATTATTACAAAGGGTACTGTATTTTCTATATGAAATACATGCTCAGGGGAAGAAGGTGAACATGGATGGCTTTCTTTTTACTAGGGAAGAAACATCTCTCCACCTTCTTGCACTCACTGATGTCAGCCTGCCACAACCAAACAGAAGCTTTAATTCAGGTAGAGCTGACTACAACATTTTCTGCATGCTACTTTTTACAGATATAACACAGTGGCAATCCTGCTCAAGCATTCTCTTTCCCTGCTTTAAAAGCCCTGTAATTGCACACACTGGCCTTAAGAATGCCCAGCTCCAACAGCAGCTGATGGATCCAAGATGACCTTAGGAGAGTCAGTCTTTGCAGAATCAGCTCCAGGTTTGTATTATGCTCAGAATACACAAGCTAAGTAAAATATAGCTTACCATCATGAGGATTGTAAGAGGAGCAAATACCACATTCCTTACTTGCTTCTCAGTTCTTAGAAAAAGTTTTGCTGCTCACCTATCAAGGCAAGGGCATTGCTAACCACACCAAAGCAGGGCAGGAGTGGAAACACGTGTGGAGTAGCATAGGAAGCTATTCCACTACTACTCCATCATTACACAAACATGCTGGCAGCAGGAGCACCTTCATCAATTACACTGCTTATCATGGGACAAAGTCTACTAGCTCTCAGTCATGGTTTGGTCCTTCTGCTCTAGTTACAGATAATTCATTTCCCTGGAAATTTATTTCTGCAGTTACTAGCTAGTGTAATTGCATTCTGCAATTGCACAACTACCTACTAACTTGCAGTAACTTTCTAAAAGCTTTCTTTAGAAGCCCAAGGTTTCAGGTAGTACTGTTTTAAACTATTTAATATAAACTTATTTAGAATATGTAAGCCAATTCTCACTAACAAGTAATGCTCTCCAGAGAAACAGGCAAGTTTAAGTTAAGCTTTGGTAATTGCAATTAAGTTATCAAAGAAGTAACTGCCATCTGTCAGAACATCTGCTTTGGTGTCTGCCACTCCAAACTCCAAGATGTGAAAACGCCACCCAAAGCTGCAAATCTTGCTTTACCGTAAACAACATAGTCCGGTTTTCTGCAATGTCAGTTGGCTGCACAACACTGTGTCCATAGACGAGTTGACTTTTTAGGTTCAGTGAAATTGCATCTTCTTCAAAAGACCTGACAAAGCTGTTACTCCTAAGGCTTCCCTCTTGGAAATCCTTCTTAAAAGCAAAGGAACGAAGTCCAGGTTGAGAAAAAGATTTCCTAATTGGCCTTTTTTCCTCCTCTTCATTGACCAAGGGCTGGAACACAGACCGCAATTTGCTGCTGAAAGAGAAACCTCCAAAGTTATTGGCAGTTTCATGTTGCTGGGATGATGAGCTGAAATCTGAATTTTTTGTACAACTTGCACGATTGAATTTCTCAATGCATTCATCTATGAGTGCTGGAGGTGCATTTTTATGTGCTACTGTTACCCGTCCACAGAAGAGCACCTCAAACTTTTTGGTAAAAGGGTCTTCAACATCTGAGAGATTATTCTGAAACTCTTCTTGACGGGCAATTTTTCCAGCTTGTCGAATAGAGCTTATAATCTCAGGCACCTACAAGAGGGGGAAAAAATACACATTAGCATCTGGTATTTTATGACAAACAAATTGCAAAATTAAGAGGCTCCCTGTTGTGATTTTCCTGGAAGGATACTTTGATTTAGTTTCAAAAATAAAAGACGAGTTGAAGTGATCTTGCATTTATTAAAGAGACACATTTCAGCAGTTAAACAGTGAGAAGAGGAATTTCTCATTTGTCTCCTTGCCAGGAGTTCATCATCATCAACACTTTGTCAAAAGAACTTTATCCCTTGCAATCTCTTCTCCAGTAAAACTTTTGCCACTGAAGCAACCTTTATAATGTGACACATTCCAACCCAAAATGAAAGATAAAAATACTTCAAAAAGCATACCAGGAGCCATGGACTAATTAATTGGTAAAGTTATTTAATCTGTTATTTTTCACTCCCTTCTCTTACTCAAACACTCATGTCATGTAGGTTAATGAGTCTCTTGCAAATTTGCTTTCCCCTTCATAATAGCATATTACATTGTTATGGCAGTTTGGTGGGGTTTTTTAAAATGTAAAGAGCTGTATTTTTTAATAACTATATTCATTATTTTACATGTTCATTTTTATTCTACTATCCTAGATGACACTTTTAAATATTATTACCTCACATACAGTATGACTTGCAGGGCAACTGTATGAGACAGCAGTCTGCTACAGATCACAGATGTTGTAATTAGAACCCAAACTGCCATGTGACACATGAGGGACAGTAAACGGTCTCAGCTGCTGATATGGTAGTGACAGGCATATGCTCTCTGCTAAGCTGCTGTGAGGCCAATGCTTGGTTACATCACACTGCTTTGACTGACCCAGGAGATTAAGGATCTTCTGCAGTCTGTGCTGCTCCTGCGGTAACGAAACATGTGAAGCCACCATCTATGATTACAACTGCTAATTCTGCCAGTTTTATTTACCAAATTTACTTTGAGAAAAATCCACGCAAAGTGTGCTAATTTCCTGACAAAACAGATTTCCCCCGTCAAGCATCAACTGGAACTCGCTTTACTTACAAATTTTTGGTTGCAGATAGTACAGAAGGAAGTCCAGGAATGTCAAACTAAAATAGCAGCCCAGAAGAACCACCTCCGCTATGAGAAAAGGCATCTCTAAACCTAAAGAATATTTTGGAGACCTGGCCTCTGTTTTTTTTCAGACATTTTTATGGTTACCTATTGCTTAATCATAATGCAGTAATGTGCATAAACCAACTGAGGAAACAGCAAAGGACTTTGAGGGGAAAAAAATCTGAACCGTGAAAATTGAATGAATATTCTGGGTGCTCATAAAGACCTCAATATTATTCCTTTTATAGACAAAGAAACAAAGATAAAGATATGGATAGATAGGCAGGTAGGTAGGTAGATAAAGAGAGAGAGAGAGAGAGATACATAGATATTCACATGCATATAGCTAGTGGATTTAAAACAGTAACACATTACAAAATAGGAACTCAGGAAGCATTACTTCACCCTTCAGCACAAGGCATGAGTCATTAGCTAATCTTTCAGCAAAGACGATAGGGAAGAATGGGCAAGAAAAGCAGGATCAGGAATTTTTAAGTCCATTCTCTGATATGTCACAAACCAGTCAGAAAGCCTTGGGCTCAGGCAGCTTTGTGCTGAACTTCATCATATGCAAGAACAACATTGAGGGTATAACAAATCTTTAGTACCTTAAACAATATGCATTTGCTCTACAGTGAGTTTAAGGTCTACCTCAGTTTTATTTACTCAACACTCCTTCACAGAAACAATTCTGAGTGGCATAACATATCAGAATTACAGTAAAATGTAAAACTTCATTCAACTCAAATTTGAAGCTGCAACTGCTTTAGCAATTTTTAATAAACATATTTTACTCTTGTGGGAGTGTCTGGACTCACCAGCCATGGGCAATTTTGCTACTGAGCTGCCCAGGATACATGCAGAGACCAGCAATCCCACCTCCACTTTTGCTGAGGCTGCAGAGGCAGCCGCAAAGGACTGAGGCATATTCTGAACTCTGCTTACTTTGGTAAAGCCAGGAACATCAGCTCCCAAAAGAGGACCACTATCTCAACCACAGTTAAGCTTCCCCAGCTATACACACCTCAATGACTGTAAGGAGAGTTTCCAGCAGCGCAGGTGCTGTAAGGGTTACAGCTGAGCTAAAGCCCTGACAAGGCATTAGGGATCCAGCACATCTATGCACTTACTGAATTTAACTTCTTCAATGTTTTTTGTTAACAAACACCTTGAAAATTGACAAAATAGCCATTCAAAATATTGTCAATAATATTGACAAAATATAGCCATTCAACGATGGCTACATTTTATATACAGACAGTGCTTAGGGAAAGACACTACATCACACAGAAGGACTTTGCAGTAGTTAATAAACTTTGTGTCTGAGGAGACCAAGCAGGCCTCTTGATGAAAAATCAAGGGGAGTATTTATTTATTTATTTTCACACATGCTAGGGCTTGAATCATGTCATTGATAAATAACAGCTGGCTTCCGTGCTACACTTACTAAAAAACACAGACTCTTCTGTTCTCACTTACAGACCTAAAAAAATTTTCAGCCTGCTAATAAAATTTTATTACTTATGATTAGGCAATTGATGTAGAAGCAACAGAAGCAGCAGATCATCACCTCACTTTCCTGTGATACTTATGTATGTTAAACATTTATCTATTTTTATTAGTAAAGACAAGTTCCATGATGAATAAAAATACAAATCTAAAATACTTATTGCCCTGGAACTGCGCTTTGCCTAATCAAGATTTGTGCTCTTTTTATCTACCTGTACCACTCCAGACTTTTTATGCAAGTATGGAAAATGAACAATCCACTTGCCCTCTGTATCCTCTGACACCGGCTCTCCAAGTGAACAGGCCTGGATGCTTAGTAAATAAACATGAAGTAAACAGTAGTTAAAAATAATTATTTCAGGTTATTAGAATAAAGATGTAGGCTTTATCTTGGCAAATGTTTATTAAGCACAGCTGGAACATTTCCAGATTAAGCAGCATGCCACTGGGTGATCAGTAACCACATCTCTTGCAAACCACCAAAAATTAATTAGGATGTAAACAGAGTCAGGTTTTATGGCTCTTCAATTTATATCAAAAAGCAGCAAGGATGAAATTGCTCCTGAATTAAGTTAATGTTGCCTGGAGTCTTTTAAAGGCTGTGGGCTCTTTCTGAACACAAGAATTAGATACACAATATGTTTACATAAGATATATTATATACACAAGATATTTATCTTTTTTGGTTAATTACAAAGGTAACTTAATTACAAGCTGGCATAGGTTGCCCAGAGCGATTGCAGAGTCTCCATCCTTGTGGATAAGCAAACTCTGACTGGACATGGGCTGAGCAGCCTGCTCTGGGTGACCCTGCTTTGAGCAGGGGGCTGAACTAGATGGCCTCCTGAGGGGCCACCCTCTGTCACCCTGGGGATTTAGATACCAACTGCTTTTATACATGCCTACTGCTAACTGTGCCTTCTAATCTGAACTTGCTAAGACAGTGGGAAAAGATTGTTGCACACAGTTGGGATTTCTTCCTGCCATGGAAATCCTCTTTTCTAGCATACTTCTATTCTGACATGTTTATTTTCTGTCTATTTTCTGACATGTTTATTAATACAAATATATAATTAGTGGATAAAGATTATTTCTGTAGTCAGAAAAACCACTGCTGCTGACCTAAAATTATTTCCCCAAACCCACAAAACTATGTACAGAACATCAGTGTAAGCAACAATGAACCTTTACCGAACACAGCATTACCTTCTTATCAACTCAGGCCAAATATGCCTGCTGAACAGAAGACACAAATGAAATGTACTAGGGAAAAGGTTTTGTGTTTAGAGTGTCTGAATTAGATACAGAAAAAGATCGTGTATCTATAACCATTAAAAATAACACTGGACTCGTGGGGTTTTTTAAAGCAGACCACATTATTTCTGCTATAATGAAAATTTTTACTTTGCAGAGACAAAGCAGGGAACTGAAATGCTGAGTATTCTTGTGACTTGGCTTGTGGCTATTCAAGCAAAATACAAACCAACACCTAGGACTTCCTAGTGCATGTTACTCAGTTACAAGACAAATAGCTACAGCTTCTATGCCACGCACCAAATAAATACAAAGGGCAGTAATTTTTAAGCATGCATGGGTTTGCTGCATCTGAAGAACAAAGAACAGCTCTTTCCCCTCACATAAATTGCAGTTGCATTTTTACCCCTTGAAACTAGCAGTCACCCTGAAAGTTTACATACAAGCATGTAAGAGGTCAAGGTCTTTATCCTGTCAGTAGATGTAAGAAAGAGTTAGAAAATATTTTAATGAACAGAGCACAGTAACAACTAAATGCAACAGCTGACTTTTGGTAAATAAGACCAGACTAAAAAAAAAAAAAAAAAGATTAGTTTCTATTATACATGGTAGCTAAAAAAGCAAAACGTGCCACAGAAAAAGAACTGCTAACACATCAGCTAGGAGGACTAGGAGAAAAAAGAAAAAAGTGGGATAATTTATTATTCTAGATGCTATGCAATGTTTATACCTGCAGTACAAATCCACCTATTTATACCTACCAGTCTCTGCATAAGGCTCAAGCACCAGCTCAACGATTTCAAGGACATAGGGGGTTTTGTTTAACCTAAGCCAGACCTGTGCTGACAGGAACTGGTCTTATGCAACAGACTCCAGAAACTGCTGGAGACTGAAAAACATTAGGGTCAGATTCTTAGGCTGAACCTCAGACAGAAGGTCTCATACCACTCCAGCTAGAACAAAGCCTTGAAAATCTTTCACAAAACTCTTGAAACAAGTAGATGTTTTGATTGAATTTTGCTAGCTTAATCAAGCAAGAGAGGACATCAGAATTATTTTTAAGTGCTTTTATTTGCTTTCCTTTCCTGATCAATAGAGCAGGCTCAATAAAATATGTCAAGAAATCTAATGCTGTTTGCTGTTAGTATCTTTCCTTCTTGATTTTAGTAGAGAGTATTACTACAGAAAAGATAGGGTACACAGCTATTTATGGGAGAAGCTATGTCATGGGAGAAGCTCTCTATTTGTATCAGGACAGATAGCAATATTTTTGTCACCTCTAAGTTATCTACAATCATGGAATATTTGTAAAAGCAGTAGAATGAAGAAATTAAAATAATTTTTTAAACATATTGTTTTTAAACATGTTGTTTGGTAAGCAACACAGATAAAAGGTAACATAGCACATTATTTACTTGCATTTTTAAAAAGACTGCATAGAAGTTTTTATTTCAGTAGCTTGATATGTAATAAAAAGCAGCTGGTCTGTTTTCAGCACACTGGTGGCAAAATAACTGTCCAGAAATCAATGCAGATCAGCATTTCCTGCCCTTACCACTCCTTAACCCACAGTAGTGGTCAACTGACTTCTCAAACACTTTTCTCCACTCATAGGATTTGAAGTTTGGCATTTTTAAACCAAAAGCATTTTAACTAATATAGTTTACAGATATTCTTCTTCTTTTCAATTGAGATACTGCAAAATTTCTCCTTCCAAAATTACAGAATTACTTAATTTGGAAGTGACCTCTGATGGTGCAGTCTCCCACATAAAGCAAGGCAAACGTCCAAATTAGATACAACTTCAAACTTTGATGAGATGCTGGGGGTCACATACAGCTAAGTCCACACAGGAACACCAAGACAAAATTTTCTTAGTCTCTGACATTAGCAGAAATTCAAGGTAGAAAAGAGTTATAAACTTTGCAGTTCATTTCTATTTCAGTGAAAGGCTTTTTATATTCAGGTCTTATCTCAAGTGTCTTCACATGCTTTTTCTTCTTCTGTTATCTTGCTTAGAGACTGGTCTACAGTCTCCTACACCTCCCTGACTTTTTCCAGTCATTAACTTCAATTCTCATTTTAAAACATTTTAAGCCATTGACCACTAATAAACAGATTTTATTTGATTTTTATTCCTCCCACAAAACCACTTTGAAACCCAGATTTAATTCAGGGAACAACAGAGTTCACAGCTCTTCCAGCCCTGGCTGATGACTGTCCTTGCAAGCTCCTATCAATTCTTCTGTGCATAGCAAGTGCACCAGGGGTAGAACTGAAGTGACATTCTTACCAACAGCTCCCCAAGTACTTCAGACTGGCAGGTGCACAGAGAGACAAGTCACCCTTACTCCATGACTTCACTTCTCAACACATATGAACCAAAATTTTGCTGCTGTATCCTCACTGCTTATAAACCAGCTATAAACTGTGCCACTCTTAGCAGCTTCACCAGCCACACACATTGGTCTAGCACATTTCTCTCTATAGTGCATAAGATGCATGGGGTGTCTCACTTAACCAGGGAACTCATCAATGTCCTTTGAAAAGGAGAACAAGTTGGAGCACAGCCAGAGGGATGAGAGGGGTAGCCAGGAGTAACAGCCAGCAGGAATAACCACAGTGCAGGTGTGTTACTTAGGAAGGGCTGTGAAACCCACAAAAAGCAAGACAAAGGTGTTGTTTCAGCCTTAATAAGGGAGAATTCAACAGCTGAGTATCACCATGGGCCCATGAAAGGAAGAAGAGTCATACACATATTTATTTGTGGGCATGGTTTCCTTAGTAAAGTTTGAATGGGCATTATACAGAGAAAGGGATAAGTGAGGGTGATAAGGCTAAGACTCAAATTTTGCAGGGATGCTTTAAAAAGCTGATGAATCTGCACTAAAATTCAGAGGATATTCTGTGAGGGGCAGAAGAGAGTTCTCTGTTTAAATCTAGTTCTTTTTGACCTGGAGGAGAGGATAAATGCCACTAGCATTGTCTGAGATGACTGACACAGTAAGCACAGTAGGCTGAAGAATGGAGCTCCATGTAGCCAACACATACTCTTTACAGTTTACATATTATCATGAAGAACTGTAAAGAGGATAGACTTCCCACACACATCAAGTGCTAGCTCCAGAATACTGCTAAAGTACTGCAGATTGATGTCATGAGTACTGTATGCCACTTTCACAGTATCACATTCCTTTTAATATCACAGGCAAATCTCAGCTTGAGAACATTCCTCATGATTCCTCAGCCAGACAGAAAAGAGCATACTTTTTGCAAAATCATGTGAGTTTGAGAGCACTCCATATAATTTAAAGAGGCACAAAAGGGTTTTCTTTCCTTTTGGAAAAAAAACCCCAACAAACCAGTATTTGCAGAATCTGTTGATGGAGTATTGTAAACAAGCTCAGAAGTAGAACTTAAGTGTACTCAGTACTCTATTGAAGTTGGACTGCTCTGTTTTGTGATGGTGCTTTCTCCTCAGGAGAGATGCATCACATTGCTAATACACTTAAAGGGTTTCTTACACATGCTTTTAAGGCATACCTTATTTGAAGCCTGTAATACAAAAAAAGCTGGCTACTCTCCATGAATAAACTTCCATGTCCTAGATTGCTTCTTACTTTCAGACCCTTGCCCATGAAAATGCATGACCCAAAAGCAAACTGCAGTTGGCAAAATGTGTGTTTAGAATACCTCCAAATGCAACACCACCTGACTGGTTCAGAAGGGGATGTTCCCACAAGGTGTGCTTTTGGGAAGAATACAGGTATACTCTGCCATACACTTGGTGTGCTTATTACATGGTGTTCACTAATTCATATTTGCCCAGTCCTTTCTGTCCTTACAATAACAACCATTTATTTTCATCCTGCACAGTTTTATCAGCTCCTCCATTCAGTACCACAAACTTATATGGAACAACTGTGAAATAAATGAAAAGATATTTCAAATAAGGCATTAACATCTTCAGAAGTATTTTCTCCATATTTTGTTTCAAAGGTTTCTTTTCACACAATTTCACAAATGAAAACAGCATTTCTAGTCTGGTCTAGTTGCTGTTCATACCTACAGAGTTCCTGGCTCACATTTTATAAGGTGAGTACTGAACGACGAGGCAATACCTGTTGTAAAGCAATGCCTAGAAATATCTGTGCTCGTTCATTATCAACAGAGATGAAATCCTTTTTTCTGGGAGAGGTGCAAGATGGAACTGCAAGCAGCTTCCTTCACAGGGTTGAGACAGGTTTGGGACTTTGCTGGAGGCTGTGGGGTGGGAACCAGAAGGAAGCCTGTTCTTAAATAGCTATAAATGGAAAAAGACAGCAATGGCATTTCAAAGCTTTCAGTACAAGAGTTCTTTTCTGTTTTGATTTTTCTTGAGGCAGGGCGGATAATTTGTGTTTTATAACTGAAAGGCAATATCAGGACTTAAAAAGGAAATTAGGTAGTAACTTTTTTTATTAATTATTAATCAGATTAAATTTCATTTGTACAATAGCATACACAGGCTCTCTCCTGGTCTCCTTTGTTCCTGGGCTTCTGGCAGTTATCAAAATTGGTACAACTGGCAAAACAGGGGTGAGCAAAACAAACAAAAGTGAATATAATTTCTTTACAAATCAAAAAAAGTCTGAAATTCTTCTGTCCTTCTAATCAATATCCAGCTCAAATCAAGAAAGGAAGAAAACTTCATGTGTATCCTCACTACAACTAAGGTTATTTCTGACATAACGTTTTTGACAGCTGACCCAAATAAGTGTCAAAATCTCCCTCCCCTCAAAATGTATTTTGATGCTTTCACAAAGGAAGGTAGTGGGGGGAAGTCAACCTATGAATGCTTTTGGTTGACATGATGTGTAAGCTTTATCTGCAGCAGAGTAAAACACCATCTCTTACTCTGACAACAGAGCTGACAGACTTCCAAAGCAAACAGCCAGCCACACAGTCCTTCCTCCTAGGGCTGCTGGTGGGCAGCACAGGGACAGATGATGTTTTTAATTGGAAGAATCTTACTTGAAAATTAAACTTACAAAGGCCCCAGGGGAACTGGAGCGAAGAAGCTGATCAGCTTTATCCAGCATTCTATTCTGCCTGATTGGTACAAAATTCTGATTTGCTTGTGGACGAGCACATTTGCTGCTTTGTCATATAGTAACAGATTTCAGCTGCCTCAGGTCAACTCCCAGGAGAGCAGGATGGGAAAGTAATGACTAAACATCCCATGAAAACTACTCTAACTTTCACTTAAAAGAGCAGTTAGTTCACCAGTTTTCATCCTTCTCTGCTGACACAGGAAAAAAAAAACAGAAGAAAAAAATGCTGATGGAATTATAACAAACTACAATAAATAATTTTTATATGATTCCATATTTCATAAACAAATCCACATCAGCTGCATGAACTGTTTGCATATGAAAAAATATGCTTTAGTCTCAATTGGTCAGCCCTCAATGACTGTATGTCAAGCAGAAATGTTGCTTTCTCAGAATAATAAACTGTAGGTTATATTCCAGTGGGACATAGCCTAATCTGAAATTCCAAAACATATTACCGGTTCAGGTTCTGGGTAAGTAACAACAGTTTTAAAGACAGGCCCCTTGTACATAATTGTCTAAAACTCCAAAGCACTTCTACAAATTTTCTTTTCCATGACTTGCATTTGGGGAGATTAGAAGCTATAAAAAGCTCCACAGAAACAAAACCAGCATGAAACATTTAGTGCCAACCATCCAAATTTCCATGACAACGGCTTCAGTGAGCTACCTCATTGGTACTACAGCAGCAGACGAATAGTTCAGTAAATATAGTGAGGCAACTGTTAAGATCTGGTAAAAGTAAGACATTTGGCTATATAGCTCCTTGCAATAAACACATAAATTCCCCAAAACGGTTCATTGAAAAAGAAAGAAGTTATTCAGTTTAGCTCAGCTTTGCCATTTTCAGTAGCACGGGGTGTGCCTGCGCAACTATGCATAAGCAGCCTGTTTTCCCCAAACCTGCAATTTCACAGAATATCTGTACCTGAAAATCCTGTTTGGTAGCTGCATATCAAAGGTTTTCCCTGGAAAAAAACCCATTTTTTGACTACAGTGATGGTGCTGCAAAAGTATAAAGAGAAACATTACATGTCCAAAGCTAGCAACTTTTTGAGTTGGAAAGAAGCTTCCAGATACTCCAGAATAATGTTTAGTTTGGTTTTAAAATGTCACCATCAACATGTGTGCTCACATACACAGTGCCCTGAGAATGGAAGGCAACAAATGTTTTTATACTCTCTTCACAGTTCTTCAGTTAGTTACAGACAGAAGTCTAAGGCACAGAAATTCCAGATAACCTCTTCAGGCCTGATATTTTCACTAAGCACTAGCCAAAAGGTCTATATCTCAATAAAGCAAAAATTCCCTGATGGGCCCCTAATTCCTACATCAGAGCTATCCACTGTGCCACTGTGTGTCCACACAGCCACACAGTCAAAGCCACGTGTATGCTGTTTGTCCAGCTTCTCTAATTGGACTCTCAAGTATAATCTGGTGTGATTATTTAACTATTTTATTTTGAACCAGGAATGTATTTGAGAGTGGATTCTCCCATTCCACTTCTTGTGTGACAGACGACAATATGGGGATGTCTCAAAACACCAGAACTGCCACCCATTTACACAGAACTAAACCTTCATTTTGTGATACATTTCACTGCAAACAGGCATTTGGTTCAGAGCACCAAATTAGGGCCAATTCAAAGTGAAAGTCACTTCCCAGAGTGAGGCACAGAACCCATCCTCAGCACCAGCAGCCCCCCCCTTGAACAACATGTTGCTATACAGCACTTACTGACATACATGCAACCTACAGGGGATTTCATCCAGGCTAAGAACTGCAGCTTTTGTGCACCTGGCCAGCTGATCCAGGAATACTGGCCTGGCCTTTTGGGAACTTGAAAGCACAAGGGAAAAGAGGCAACAGAAACCTGTTGTTATGCACTAGTCCATTGAAACAGGTCCACTGAAAAGGTGCCTGAACCTCCCTGTTGCTTCTCAGCAAGAAAACCATGCTTTTCAGAAAGATTTTACTTTAAAATTGGATACTAAGCAAGTTTGTAGATGACAGAAAACTGGGAGGAGCTGTGACCCTCTCAAAGGCGAGGAGGCCCTGCAGAGCAAGCTCAATAAACTAACAGACTGGGTAATCACCAAATCTAGAAGTTTAACAAGGGAAAGTGCCAGATGCAGCACCTGGAATGGGGCAAACCTGGATGTACAGACAGACAGGGGAATGAGATGCTGGACAGCAGTGCCATGGAAAAGGATCTGGGGGTCCTGGTCCATGACAAGTTGAACATGAGCCAGCAGTGCCCTGGGAGGCAGGAGGGGCAACCCTGTCCTGGGAAGCATCAGGCACAGCATGGCCAGCCAGGCAAGGGAGGGGATTGTCCTGCTCTGCTCTGGGCTGAGGCAGCCTCACCTCGAGTGCTGGGGGCAGTTTTGGGTGCCACAGTATAATAAGGGTACAAAGCTGTTAGAATGTGCACTAAGGAGAGCGATGAGGATGGTGAAGGGCCTTGAGGGGAAGCCGTATGAGGAGTGGCTGAGGGCACTCGGCTGATTCAGCCTCAAGAAAAGAAGACTGAGGAGAGACCTCATTGCAGTCTACAACTTCCTCCTGAGGGGAAGAGGAGGGGCAGACACTGATCTCTTCTTTATGATGACCAGTGACAGGATGTGAAAGAATGGCCTGCAGTTGTGTCAGGGAAGTTTAGGTTGGATATTCAAAAAAGCCCAGAGGGTGGCTGGGGCACTGAACAGGCTCTTCAGGGAAGTGGTCACAGCACCAAGCCTGACAGAGTTCCAGAAGCATTTGGATGATGCACGTGGTGTGATTCTTGGGGGTGCCTTGTGCAGGGCCGGGAAGTTGGGCTTCATCCTAGTGGCTCCCTTCCAACTCAGCTTATTCTATGAAAACACTCCTATTAAAATTCTATATTTATGCATTATTGCATCTCATGATTTGTTATTGTAACTTGATTTAAAAGCAAGAATAACTGAAAGCAATTCAAATACAATTCAGTAGAGTTAACTCAGTTACAAAACCAATACACAGTAGTTAAAGTTATTCCTCTGCCTCAGCTTCTGCTCTTTAAGTTCTGGCTGCTTTTCTCAGCTCTGCTGCCTCACTTCCCCATACAAATTAGTAAGCATCTCTTGACATATTTTGTGTATCTTAACTGATATGTAAAATACTACCAAAACAGAGTCTGAGAATGTTTTTCCTCTGAGTCATTACCATCCATAAGTATTTCAGGTTGAACAGTAGAGCTGTAAAAGGCTTCTAATTAAAAAAAAAAGCCAAGCTGTAATTCTATTAATTAAATAATAATTTAATAAGTCCATTGAGGATTTACTTGTTAAGTCATTAGTCAACCTTTGTACACCATACACAACCTCAGCTCCTTCAAATTTAAAATAAAATGGTTCAGAAGACTTCTTAAAAGTATTTAAAGCTTTTATTAGATAGCCCAGTAAAAAATTCCAACAACTCCTTAAAGCAGAAGTTTCTCAGAAATGCTGCAGCTTCTACATGGACGATGGGAAGTTAGGAACCATAAAGTTCCTTTACCTGACTTTTCCCTAAGGATATTTCTATTTAAGGGACCCAGAATGGAACTGGTGCTTTGGTGTTCTCATGAATTCCTCTAGTACACATAGAAGACTGCTTCATTACAGTAGCCTTTCAAAAAAAGGCTACGATGTGAAACAGTATTTTAAATCATCAATTGTAAGGCAAATAAAGTTAAAATGCAGTGCTGCAGACAAATGTATATATGGAAAAAAAATCCAAACAAACTCGTAGTTGTATTATCTATCTTTGATACAACCTGGGGTTTTCCCTAATCCTGCAGGATTTACTAGTAGTTTTGCTACTGGTTGGCTCAGAACATGTTAACCACATGAAGACAGCTAGCACCAACTTCCAGAGTGCCCGTCAGCAAAGAAAAACAAATGCTGTTTGACTAGAGGCTAAAAGTTCTGTTTTGAATTGCAGAGGACAGAACCTGTACAAAAGAGCAAGCTCAGCTACCTTGTCAGGCTTGGCTTGTTAAATCTGAAGGTCAACATGAACCTGAAAGAAGATACTCATGAGAAATTAATTCAGAAAGGCATAAATGATTCAAGAGAAAGACCTTGCTAAACTGCAATCTACATGGCCAGGAATTTCTCTGTGAAAAGCTCTGCTCCTTACTAAGCACCCCTAACGTAGCTGACAAATGCAGAGGACACTGCCCTGCTACACCTGTGCAGCCACACAAACGCCATGTTAGCGACCATATTCCAGCCTCTCCCATCAAATGGGGAACACCTAAGCAGGGCAGGTGCAATTCGAGCCTGCCATGCAGAAAAGGAACAGGAAGGATGAAGAATAAAAGCAAATAGTTCCAAAGAGAACTTAAGTGCTGAGTAAGTGAGGGGTTTCACCACAGGGCTGACTTCATTTCCAATGCTGAGCGCATATTCCTCAGTCATCAGCCGGGCCCCCGCAGGGGCGGGCGGGAGTGACTGGCATACAGAGAGCAGAGCATTTCAACTGCTCCGTGTTTGGTGATAATCAGCATTTATCTGAAAGCTGTCAATGGGCAACAACATTTTACCCCAACAGAAACTGACCTGGAGAATCACACTGAGCAGAAATGTAGTGTTCTCTGACAAGGGCATTGTGCAAGCTTGGGCACCAAAACACGGTTCTGGCAGAAATCTGCACTTTCTCTTTGCTCCACTGCTGGCACCCAGCCTGGGAGACAAGCGAGGGTCTGTCCTTTCAGCCCTACCCACAGCGTCAATGGCTTCAAGGAGATTCTTCCACAAGCAAAACTGTGGCTTCTGAGCCTTCCCTCCTCAGCAATTCCCAATTCTTCCCTGGCACTAGCTCTCATTAACTACTTGATTCTTGATACCGTATGCAAGTATTCAAATTCCTTTACAATTAGGGTTATCAGGGATAAATGCACTAGCACAAACAGGAGTTGCACCCCACAGAATACCACTGCCACTTATTCACCTACCCAAATAATTTATCATAAGTAAGATGAGCTTAAAAGTAAGACAGGTTTAACAAATGTTTACGTTTTTTTGGCTCTAGACTGTTTTAAAATGGCTGGTTATGAGGGCTCCTTAGGAGAGCAAAACTTTTATTTGTCTGACTAAAATGTAAATCATTCACTGAGGGATTAAAGATGACCAAGGTGCTCAACTTTGCTGGAAGCTGTGGGGAATAAAAGAAAGAGGCATGTCAGTTGAAATGGAGCAAAACATCCTCATAAATGAGTGTGATACACCCTAGAACAGACCAGCAAAAAAAGCCAAAATCATCCTTTCAGAACACTCTTAAAAAGGACAAAAAAATAAAAAAAAAAAAAAGCAGGAGGGGGTTACTTGGCCATCATGATTTTTAGTCTCTCATTCCTATTCATTCCTTTGCAGAAGGCAAATTAATTTCTTTTGTAGCTTCTGACCTAAACTAAGAAGTATATTATTACTCCCATGCATGCTCCTCCAGAGGTCTACTACTCTGTTACACAAAGAATAGGAATAGTAGGAATGATGGCAAAACAGCAGCAATATCAATTCTAACACAGAATAAAAAGCTGTATTAGTATTACAAGAAATATAACTGGCACGGTCCAATATTATTATGATTACTTTTTCAGTAATGTTTTATGGCACAAGCCAAGTAACCACATCTTGCTGCACTGAATAGGACAGAAACTTTCTTTGTTGATAGCTTGAGAGCTTCCCAAACTGTGGAAGGCTCACAGGCCCTTCCGAGTCAGAAATCCTTGAAAAAAACCCAAACCAAACTAAAATTTCTTGTTTTGCTGTTGGAATTTCAGAGCATCTACTGTGAATACACACTAAAATCTGATTTTCATAGGAGAAGGAATCCAAACAATTGGCTTACTCAGCTCAAGGTCCAAGAGTAGCCAACCCAGCTGGGGACAGCTACACTGTAAACCCATCCTTTTCTTCCAGTGCTGGTGGCAATAAGTGAGGTTCCTCAAGCTCCAGCACCAAACTCTATCACTTGCAGCTCCCCTCAGGAAGGAGCATCGCTTAATAATTATAGAAGAAACCTTGAATTAAATTGTGTAACTTTGCTTTGCATTCTATCTTAGTTATTTTCTTTACTGGTTCCTTGTTGGTTTATAATCTTTCAGACAAAATAAATTGAACACAGCTATTAAATTATATACAGTGGGTTTTTTTGTAACTTGACAGACAAACTATATATATTTCATAGCTAGCTGAGAATCTGAGGACACATTTACTCAAATTTTCTATACAGTTTCTTGAACTAAGAACTGTTTCAATTTCTTCAGCAATCAGTTCTCTAATTCTGTAAAGCTGCTTCTGAATAGAAACTTGCATTATAAAATTAAGCAATTTGTAAAGAACTAAGACAAACCTCTTTTTTCACTAAAGCTGTATTAATATTATAGGACCAGAAATAAAATTATTTGTAACACTTGTCACTGTATTATTACCTCCTACTAATGAATTAATAATGTGTCAGCTTGCCACTAAAACTCTGCATGTGTTTTTTGTGACATTTTTCAAGCCCACAAAGATTACTTTTAGTAACAGTTACTTCAGTAATCTAAACGGAATATGAATAGTCTTCGTGTATCTACCAAAGCACAAAACTGTATTTTCTACTCAGAGCAGTGCAAACATAGTTTACACTTCCAAGAGACTCTGCTTTCAGGTGCTTAGTCAGAGGTTTCCTTTGAGTCAGTTGTCTCACTTTGTATCAAACCATGCAGGAAAAACAGGTATAATTATTCTTTTTTATTTAAATAATTGTATGATAGTAAAACAAGTAAGTTCTTTAGAATTCATTACCCACAGAGCCATCATACAGGGGTTCAGCCAGCATCCATATGGCCAATGGGGGCAATGTCAATCCACATGTGACTCAAATGGGGCTTTATCCTCCAGGCCAGAATGGACCCATGGCTGAGCCTGGCAGCACTGCAAAACTCAGCCCTGAAGGAGCCTGTGTGTCGGTAAGAGACAAGCTGGGTGCAACTGCAGATAAAAATGTCTAAACAAGATATATTAAAAGGTAATGTTTATACAAACACCAGGGCAGTCAATTTCATAGCACATGGGAGTAAATTGCTTCACATGTAAATATCTGCAGGCCTGGTGACTTACTTAAGTGGAAGGTCACTCATTTTTAAGTAAGAGATGGAAGGGGACAGCTTTCCTTTGAGGGGGGGCAGTTTCCTCCTCCTACAGTCCTTCCCTGTTCTCGAATGGGCCACCATCTTATAAATATTGGAAAGGCTTGCATTTGTGTTGAAAGCCCACAATAGGTTGTAGGAGCAATAGCTCCTACAACTGATCATATTTTGGCAGGCAGGAAAGTTTTGTCTATTAAAGAGCCTGATTTTATGTTTCTATTAAGGCAGTACACTCACTGCCTTGCTTTCCCTCCCAAATTAGTGCTGACAATTAATGGCCATCAAAAGAATAAAACTAAGTAGTTGTGAAGAACCAGCACTGAAATAATTAGTTTTGAAAGCACAGAAAGTACTCCTAAAAGCCCTCTGAAGTGCGTTGGTGCAAGAGATTGTTTCTCTAAAAGCACAGCAAGCTCTGTGTGCTGCAAGTTCTGACCTCCTCCGACCACACCTGCTCTCTGACCAGCTGCCTTGCCCAGCTGGCAAGTGAACAGGGAGGGAAGGAAATGAGCCATGCCTTGGGGATATCCTTGAAGTACGAACTCAATGGCATCACCCGTCCTTGCCAGCAGCCACCTGTACAGGAGACCAGCACATTAAAAGAGCCGGGACGGGGATCAGCCGGTGTCACTCCTGCAGGCTGCACGGGATCCGGGTGTGAGGTTCTGCACGGGACAGAGCCTGAGGAGCGACAGGAGAGGTCACTACAGGTGCTCCACCCAACAGGTCTTCACCCCGAGGAAAAAGGCAAGTGGAAAGACAGAAGGATACATTTCCATTTTTCAGGGTGTGTCTAAAAGTCAGCAGAATCTTTTCAAAACAGAATAGAGCAAATCCTTCTATCTGAGAATCTGAACAAAGGCAACAGTCACAGATCAAGCACTTTCCTCTTAGTATCTTCTGAGGGTAGGTATTTCACCTCTTAAATATTCAGGAAGAGTGATGCAGAAGTAATTAAGCAACTGACCACTTACACCTGACAACAGAGAAGGGAGAATCAGGTTTTGTGTTGTCTGCCTAGCAGCCTACACTGTCTGCTGAATTTCAAGATATACGTTTTTTCCCCCAGCTGATTTATTCAAGGGACCTACAATTCTTGACTGCCGTACAGCTGTTTCACACACTTGTCCTTTTCTACGTGTTGAACTGTGCCTTGAGACAGAATATCATTCGCAGCTCCTTCATAATGACAGTTACTTTAGAATTTTTTTAAACACCAGCTCAAAACTATATTCTAGAGATCTTTAACCATCTTTACTGCTTTGCATCCATATGTAATTTCAGTTACAGTGGAAAACCCTACTAAAGCCCTAGACACACAGATGAAGAAGGCAGCACGACACGTGCATTGTCATAGTAAAACACGTAAGTGTCCCACTAAAATCCAACTTATTGTTCTTCATAAATTCAGAGCATGACAAAAACTACGGGGAAAAAAAAAAAAAAAGGACTCCAAAACAAACAGTGGGAGCGCTGTTACACATTCCCCAGAGTGCAAAAGTAGCGTTAGACTTCAAAAGGCACTAAGATCGGGCCTGCCGAGCAGTTTTAATTTCAGGTCTCCCCTTCTGCAGATCCGCAGCAACGTAGAACAAGTCTGCAGCTTCGCTTTTAACCCCTAAACCCAAGCCATGTCAGACAGCAGGTTGACTTTACTTTGAGTGCTCCTCCTTTTCCCAGGCTGAACAATACAGCTCCCTTCCCGGGGTGACTGACTTGCCTGGAATTACACGCGAACATCTGCAAGCCCTAAGGCTGGACTTTACTTCCCGAGCGCGGAGGGCGGCGGGCGCCGCGCCGCCTACCTTGGCCACCCAGCTGAACAATGGTGACATCCTAGGGGCTCCGGCGCGGCGATCCCCGGCTCCGGCCGCTCCTCTGCGCCTCTCCCGCCCGCCGCTCCCGCCGTCTCATGTGCCGGGAGGGCCGGGCCCGCGCGGATCCCGAGCTGTCCCCGCCGGAGCCCTGCGCGCCGGGACACTGCCCGTGGCGGCGCCGGCTGAGCCGCGGGGCTGAGGGGCGGGAAGGGAAGGGAAAGGAAGGGCCGCGGCCGCGTCCCGCCCCCGCCGCGCTCCGCCTCCGGAGGGGCTCCCCGCGGCCGCCCGATCCCGGCGGCGGGAAGGGAGCGGGCTCGGCGAGGGAGCGGGCTCGCCCTGCGGCAGCGCGCCCGGCAACGCAGGCAACCGCCGGCCGCCACCGCGCGCTGCCCGGCCGCGCAGTGCAGCGCTGACCGCGGGATTCCTAATTAAAACTTTCCGGGAACATCCCGACATCGAAGCCATTCCTGAAATTAAAGGATCGAGCGAAAAAGCATCTGTTTGAAACCACTGTGAAATGTTACACTTCCAGTCTGTCTTGCCATTCGTGTTAGCTAATGGCATTTGACATCACACGCTAGCACTCAACTTCCAGAAATCAGACTGTCGTGGAAGGCCAGGCAGTAGTGTACATGTTCCCCGCAGGTCCAGGGATGTCACTTGCCACTCAGCCAGGAATGCTCATTCCTGTCGTTGCTCCAGCTGAGCTGGCTGTGAATATCCTCCTCTCCTACTCAGTGGCTGTAGGGCTGCCCAAGACAACTATTTTTCCTGAGTTTGGAGGAAGGGCACAGAACCAGAAAAAGAAAAAAGGCTTGGAGTTCACAGGAAATAATCCACTAGGCTCAAAACAAAAAGCCCTTTATTTTCCACCACCTCAGAAACAATACGAAGAACTAGATTTGCACAATCATAACAGAAAAGCATAGGGGTCTGCTATGCACTTCTCAATAAAATTCAACTGGTCAAAGTTAGATGATGAAGTGCCAAATTCAACTCTTCTTTTTGCCCAAAGACACTCTCCCTGAGACAGCTACCCCACTGTGAGAGTGCCCTGCACATGCTTGCACTTGCACACTTATGGCCAATGGAATGATCTCCAGGTCAGAGCTGACACTGCTCCAGTTGTTTGAGTTATTAAATGAAAACAGGAGGGGAAGAGTGACATTCCCAGCACATGGGCTGGGGAGAAGCAGACCAATCTCACAGCTCTCTGAGGCAGAAAATGGGTAGTTTTGGCCCCTGCCCTGGACTGCATGACCCTGCAGCCCTGGGTTTGGTTCATGCAAGGCAAACAAGGGAGCAGCAGCCAGAGAGCTCTGTCACCTCCTAACTGGTGCTGGTGAGTGCCCGAGCACTGCTGCATCTCTGCAATGGGCCACAGACAGATGAGGGGGCAACACAGAGGCAATTCAGTTTCTGAAATGAAAACCTTAGCAAATGCATTTCAGATCTTCATAAAAGGAGAATGGAGTTCCATTTTCTAATACTACTACACATTAGAGATAATTCACAAGGATGGCCAATGGATCTCTCTGTGATTATGATAGTGGCCATGGACATTTTGATTGTACAGATGCTCTTAGCCATAAGCCAAATAAGTCACTAAATATGACTGACCCCCTTCTGGTAGCAGTCTCTAAAGGCTTACTGGCATGATAGAGGGAGAAATTTTCACTGCTGCTACTACTGTTCATGATGTACAGAGCACAAACATGAAAAAATAACATCTGTTCTCAGGGCCTTAAACTCAGAACCTGACAAGAACTCTACTTTTATTTCATAAAGTAACTGAGGGCATGAGCAAGCAAGGCAGAATGCTCCTCCTCATTATGTGCTGCTCATAGTTGTACAGCATAACCGCTATATTTGATGGCAGCATGAGAGTCTCAAGAGTCTCATTTCTCTCATGCTGCGTGTGAACAATATTACTTCTAAATAATTATTTCTTCCCCTTTCTCTGAGGAGATCCTGCCAGCTTGGAAGTTCTTCCAGCTCCCCCTTCCTGTCGACATCTTTACACAATTTTAAACTAACAATACATACACCTGCCCAAGAGTCCACATTAAACTGATGTCAGCCAGGATATCTGGCTTCTCACCCTGTCTGCAACTGGCTCAAACAGCCATCTCCAGTGTGTCACTTCATACTACTTAACTTTGAAACCTGTTGCATGTAGTTGTTATAGTGACATTTGTATTTCAAATGCACCCTGAAAACTTCTACATGCTTCTGTAGGATTGGGTAGAAGAGTGATCTTGTGGTGAAGATACTGAATTAGGAGATAATGAATGAATTCCAGTTTCTGCTGTTAACACGACTTTCAGGCATGCTACATAACTGCTCTCTCTGCTTTAATTAATCTGTTAAAAAAAAAAGATGATAGATGCTGGCCTTGAAGGAAGGAGAAGTGGGCACACTTTGGCATTTGGGAAACAGCTGGAAGTGAGGCTTAAGTATTCAGCTATAAAAACATTTAGTAATGCATTAAATTCTTCTGTGTAAATGAAAAGGTCACTCTGTTGCTTACCTTCCAAAAAAGATGCATTTAGAAATGTAGTGGGAACAATACTGAGTTCATTTTTCAGAATGATCAAATTTCTAAAAAGAGAACTTCTGTATTTTAGTATTTTAAGTTTGGCTTGTGTAGATAACTGTCTCTCTAAAAACACTACATACCCATTTTGGGGAAATAGAAAAATTCAGGGTCAGGGAATAACATCTGTATTGCATAAATAGTAAGTAGCACTTAACACCATCTTATCCAAGTCTATGATCTCTTAAAAATCAAAACAAACCCCTCAGTCCTATAAGCTGTTTCATGTTATTATGGAAAGTATTAGCAAGATATTTGTGGCTGTTTTTAAAACAGCACCAATTAAAATACTTCAAAGACACAAATTAGAGCTTCCATCATCAGAAAGGTGATCTTTCTGTTCTACAGATGTCCTGCATAAATTTACACAAATACCCCCATGATTTTTTCTCCAACAAAGTTTTCTCCATTTAAAGAAGCCATCTGGAGAATGAAAGAGATATAAAAAGAGAAGGGAGACATAAGGAAATATTAAGAAAGGAAGATGCAGCTGACCTTTCAACTCAAAAGAGGAGTATTCCTGAACTAATTTTCCTCTGATTTCAGTTTCTCTAGGTTTAATGACCATAAATTTCTTTGTGAATCTTCCCAGTGTGTCATCACTGAATGATGTCTCACAAGAACTTGCATTAAGGGTATAGCCTCAACTGTGGTATCTGAGAACTGGCCTCTCCCTGTTGCTCTAGTGTTACCACTAGTGGAGATTTTAAAGCAGATCCCATTCCCATTTAAAGTTTTTTCTTCTGAATGGTACTTAAACATGCTTTGGCAGTTATTCTTCTCATGAATTATCCCTCTGTCCACATTCACTTGCAACTTTCACTTATCTCCTTCCTTCCTGTACACAAGAAGGTCTTAATAAATTCAGGTGGAAAAAATACAAGAAAAAAGTAGGCCTGCCATTAATTATCACTTTCCAATACTTAGTCTTTGTTTAAAAACACCCACAATTTTTATCCTTTATCACTTATTTCTCACTGTTCTTTAGGATTTCCCTGAGTACTGTCTCATCCTTTCCCGAAAGTTCCAGGTGTGATGGTTTCCACTTTATCAGAGAAAAAAGAGAAGAAGAAAATAACTACTGTGAGAGTACTGTTTGTGATGTGAATTCAAACATGTAATAATGTTTTGGTTCTTAGATGCAGCTGCAATAAATCATACCAAAACA
Organism: Ammospiza caudacuta; assembly: GCF_027887145.1. Classification (NCBI taxonomy): domain Eukaryota; kingdom Metazoa; phylum Chordata; class Aves; order Passeriformes; family Passerellidae; genus Ammospiza; species Ammospiza caudacuta. The sequence continues at coordinate 55,718,308 of NC_080596.1, forward strand.
AAGGTGTCTAAGGAAACACCAGACTTCTATGGCACCTTCCCACAATGCAAGATGCAAAAAATGATTTATCTGAATCCATCAATGGAAAAGAGTAATGAATCCTCTGGATTTCATCCTATGCAAAGACTCAATCAAGCCTAACTCAGTGGCTTCTGAACAGATATTGTGGTAAAGAAAAGAGTAACCTTTGTTACTTCTTTTGGCTAAATTATAAGCAAACATTTTTCTCAATACAAAATGAAATATTAATCATAAAACAAATTACTTCACCAAACCAGATCTCCACCAGCCCCCTGATGAAAGACAACAGCAAGACCCAACACCTAACCACAGGCTAGTAGCAGCTGTCCCTTTGAATTAAAGTGCACAGGAGCCCACTGCCCATGCTAATGATGAAATCCAGCTTTCACCAAAGCACCTGGGATGACTTTCTTGGTGGTTTCTAGATACTCAGTGGAAACAGAAATTACACAATTTGGATAATCTTCTTAGTACTGTAAGTGAAATTTTCTGGCTATTTACTAACCAGTAGCATTTTTGCTGACATTGGGCTGATGCCCAGAGATAACTTGCAATTCACTGCCCCTGTGGCAGACAGAAGACAACAGTTCCTCACCAGACTGCTGGGCACTGATTCAGCACCAGAGTCCTTTCCAATCTCTCCTGTAGGTTTAGCTTACATATCATTGTATTTTCCACCACAAGATTTGTAATTGCTAAAATGCTTTGATTCAAGTGATATTAGGATTCTCACTCAGGAATGGAAAGTCATGTTGGTGATGTCCTCTTCTCTACCACCACTATCCCTTCTCTCTCCAACAGTGTCAGAGCATAAGAGGGTTACCATGTGCTGAGGCTCAACTGCACCTCAGCAAGAGGACTGAGGGAAAGCAAGATCTGCAAGGGAAAGGTGATCTTACACCTGTAGGAGAGAAGTGTTAGAGCACACAGGCCATGTTGCTCACTCAGCAGACAGTGGAATTGAAGACTTCCTTGGGCAAGTCATATCCTAGAGGCAGGGTTACATCAAGTGGAGTGAGGTCATGAGAGTATTAGAGGATAAAACACCTCATAAGGTTGAAGCAGCTTTCCTGATTGGCTACCATCATCTTCAGATTCTGTCCCATGGGTCTGTTTTGGACCAGAAAGTATTTAGGCATTCTTTTTTTCATTTGAAAAGTTGTATCTAGAGAAAACTGTTTGTGCTTTTCTTATGCCCTGTTAGAAGGCAGTTGTGGGTGACAGCAGATGCTGGGATGATCAGTCAGTTACCTTGAATGGAATGGATAATTTCTTAGTATTTGCTCCAGAAAGTTCAGAGTAGAAGGGTTTTCGTGAAATTCTTAGTCAAACAAGGAACTGGAGAAAATACTACTCACAGCATGTGGAACCCATCATCCTGTAAAGGTAACCAAGGCTATACATAATCAGCTTAATGGTTACACAATCTAGCTTTGGGTCCATTGGTGCCCATTCATAAACATTAGGGTCATCTGATGCAAAGAGCACACCTGGACTGAAATCATTGTACCACTTCAAACACTTCTGAAAACATTAATGAGCAAACTTTGGATTGGCAAGCTTTATGCTGGATTGAGGATTTTTTTGTCTTCCCACAGACAGCAGAAGAAAGCTTAAAGCTGTCAGGAACTTTGCCATGGGTTCTGACTAATTCCACTCAAGCATAATCATGTCTGCATTTGACCAAGATGAAATGTACACTGCTGAATTATCTAATTGTAATCAAATTATCAGATCTCTGTAAATGAGTGGAAAAGCACTGCCTGAATCAACAGGTAAGTCCAAGCAAGATTTACAAAGATATCTTGTGAGGAGATAATTTTGATCTGAATAGTTGGATGCAGAAAACCCACAAGGACGATGTGGCAAATGTGCAACAGGGGAAACTCAGAGCACAGAGGGAATTGTCACAAAGAGACATCAGAAGTTCCATACATTTATTCTATTTAGTCATGAGGGTTTTCTGGAAGCTGTGAAATGAGTAGGAAGAGCAGAAAACAGGTAGAGCAAACTAGCAAACTGCAGAACCAAATCAGAGCTCAAAATAAATGGGGTGCTCCCAGTGTGCAATGACAAACACACATGTCAAGCCTTTGAGACAATCAGCTAAGTCTTGACTGCAGCTGAAACAGCTGGAAACCTCCTGTTTTTCCTCCTTGTAGGGCAGTAGCTTTTGGTCTTCCCAGCATCACCAAGCTGAGGGATAACTTAGCTGAGCTGTCCATGCTGAGGTGGCTCTGGGGAGAGGGCAGCAGTTGCCACAAGGATGGCACACACCTGCACACACACCCTGATACAACTGGATAAACTATAAAATATTATTTATGCAAGACTGCTTATTTTAAAACTCTCCCGGCACTGGGATGCAAAACATGTGAAAATCAAATTGCCATTAATGTCCCCTGGCACTAGACACTTGGCCCTGAAAGGACTTTGCACCCTCTTCTGTCAACTTCCTGCTGCTTCCTTGTGACAAGCACCACGGGTCTCAGGAGAATAAAAAAACCTCCTAAAGTTTAAAAAACATTTTCAAAATGCAATTAGTTAAAAGTTATACTTAAAGTGATTGTTGATCTTGAAGCTTATATGATTAACTCAGATGGGAAAAAGACAATTCATTTGAAGATAAGTCACATTTCCTTTGTAAAGAAGCATTACCTCACAGTGGAAAAAATCCTCCAAATTACTAAGCACTTCAACTTCCAATAACAGATAAGTGACAGAGTAAAAAATGTCTAAAATATTGAGGAAAACCTATGAACAGAACATGACACCTCTCATTTGACTGGTTAAAATCAAAACATAATTATAATTTTATCAATTCCCCATATGCTATGGGAGACGTGTATTATGAATGTCTATTTCCATTACATGGGACTTCATGTTAGTTTAGTTAGTCCATATTTACTGTAGCCCACTAGAACATTCTAGTAATGAGTAATACAAAATAAGGAATAATGTATGCATCATTTTACAGAGTTATAACCTAGCTCTTTGTTCACATAATTAATTATATATACAAAAATAGTCCCACTGTCCTAGATATATTATTTTGCATACCTCAGTTGCAACAGTAGGAGACATGGGAAGTATTTTGAGCTCCACAGAATGGAGAGCCATGGAAAGTAGCCAGTCTTTTCAGTTCTCCACAATTTAGTTACTAAATCTATTTCTAACAGCACTGATTTCTCATTATTTAATTCAGCCACCATCCCCAAAGCCAGTACACAGATTCAAATGGGCTTATATTGTAGTACCCTAAAGCAAACCCCATTTCAGTAAACTGAAAAAACTCCAACAATTAAAATAAAACTTTAGGTGTTAACTATTCTACTGCCAAACCAAAACATTTCTTGGTTTTCCTGGGAATTGCTTAACAATAAGAACTATCAGTTCAGGTTTATCTCTCAGCAAGTGCAGGGTCCAGAACTTACCTAAAGTCTATGGAGCAATATTGCAGTTCACATATGATAAGCAGCTGAGTGTAAAAGCTATTTATTTGAGTATTGCCCCCACTAAAATCACAGACCAGCTTGTTACTATATCCTTATGCATCTTAAGCAGAGATAACAAAAAGAGGAAACAAATACCATATTGTCTTGTTCTTTTCCAGAATCAAGCTGAAGAAATTTTAATGTCTGTAAGGTTGCTTTCATACCCCAAGCCTCCCTGCTTGGGTGCTCTTGGACAAAACCCTGGTGGAAGAACTGTAGCAGCCAGCTGAGAACTACTGCAGCCCCTTGCAGTTCATTACGAAGTACACTCAGCTGCCCAGCCCCTGCTCTGCATCACTTCTCATCACCAGCCTTCCATTTGGTTACAAGCTGCAGCACAGTCCTTCCCTAGGTAGCTCCAGTGTAATGTGAAACTGAGGATACCACTGGAACCTAATAACATAATAATTTGCATGTACAGTAACTTTGTATGGAGCATATAAATCTGCCTTTTTATTAAATTATCTGTGATTTTTACTTTGCTATGTTGTGCTGTTGATTATATTCCTTCTCAGCTGTCCTGAAAGTGGAAAATTTTATCAGCTATGTTCCCTTGCACACGTTTTTAACCCTTTCTACCCTCTTCTGCAGGCTTATTAACCCATCAAGTGTATTTTTGCCAGTGATGTGGACTCTTTTGCTTTTGTATATTTGGCTAAATCATACTGTCTTTCAATTACAGCAAAAGCCACAAAATGGCAATAAACCATCTTTCAAACCAAGATTCAAACACTGTCTTTACCAATCTGAAAAATCACTTTCCCCATGATACAGCTGGCTTTCCATTCAGAGATTTACAGTTCCAGGTTTCTTTACAAACAACATTCCACATTTAGTTACTTCAAGACAATTCTGTTTTAACTCCTAAAAAACACACTGGAAAACATCTGTGAAATATAACACACAATAGAGAGGCTTTTAAAATACAGCAGCAGGATTTGTCCTTATGGCTCTTTTGTGGTTTTGATAAAGCTACATTGCTTCAAAGGGCTCAGGATACTCTACTGTAAGTCACTGCTGCACATTTCACCCACATGTGCTGACTGCGCTCCCAGCCCTGTGCCAGAACAATGGAAGCCTCTGCGTGCTGAGTCAGCCTTCCAAAAACCACAGATCCACACAGACCCACACAGCCCCTCACCACAGGCTCTGTTAACCATCTTGTCACCAAGAAGGGGAGAGAGCAGCAGCATTTCATGTAAGACTCATCAAATTTGGAAATGTGTACATATTTCCAGGAATAAAGTCTGAAATATTAGTTGACATGCAATATACTATTGAAATACATAAATAAATACATAACTAATCATGGGTCAGTTTTGCCATTTCCTCCTTTCTGGGTATTCCTAGTAGCAACAGGGAACTCTAGCATTCCAGGAGAAACCTGCACAAAGCTGGATGGATGGGCTAGAAAGTTGAATTCTTCACTGAAGTGATCTGGTAAGTTCAGATACCGCTACAACTTGCAAGTCTGAGCTCACATATTTGAATAATTTTTAAGTCTTAACTCACATATCTGAATGTGTTCACTGGTGCAAAGACTCAAATGGATAAGTGAACCTCTGAAGTCATCTGAGCAGGTCTTTTAGAATCATAGAATCAATTTAGGTTGGAAAAGACCTGTAAGATCATCAAGTCCAAGCACTAACTCAGCACTACCATATTCACCACTAAACCGTATCTTCAAGTGTCATATGCACACATTTTTGAATGCTTCCAGGGATGGTGATTTTACCACTTCCCTGAGCAGCCTGATCCAATACCTGAGAACCCAATTACTGAGGATTTTTCTTCCTAATATCCAATTTAAACCTTCCCTGGTGCAACTGAAGTCACTTCCTCTCATCCTGTCACTTGCTACCTGGGAAAAGTGGTTGATCCCCACCTTACTATAACCTCCTCTCAGATTGTTGCAAAGAGTGATCCAGTCTCCCCTGAGCCTTCTCCAGGCCAAACAATCCCAGCTCCCTCAGCTGCTCCTCATAAGCTCTGTGTTCTGGGCCTTTCACCAGCTCCCTTGCCCTTCTCTGGCCCAGCCCCTCAATGTCTTTTAAGTTGTGAGGAGCCCAGAACTGAACACAGGACTCAAGGTGTGCCTCACCAGTGCTGAGTCCTGGTTCTGCTGGCCACACTACTTCTGGCACAGGCTAGGATGCCATTGGCCTTCTTGGCCACCTGGGTACACCTTGGCTCATGTTCAGCCAGCTCTGGCCACATTCCAGCCACCTGCCCCCAGTCCATAGCATTGCCTGGGATTGCTGTGACCCAGGGGTAGGATCCAGCACTTTGCCATACTGAACCACTTGCAACTGGTCTTGACTTATTTATCCAGCCTGTCCAGATGCCATTGCAGAACCTTTGTGCCCTTCAGCAGATCAACATTCCCACTCACTTTGGTCTCATCTGTGAATTTACTGAGGGTGCCCTCGATCCCCTTGTCCAGATCGTTGATAAAGATAATTAACAGAATATTTAATGCAGGGTATATTAAATTCTCAAGTGTCCCATCGCTTTCAATTATAATTTATGAGTCGAATGAAGGCTCGTTTTAATCAATCTTTCCAGCTTTTTCTCTTATGCAAAGTGCTGTAATATACAGTCAAACAACAATAACTTAATAAGAATCAAGTATTACTTTCTCTCACTGTAGATCCACGTCATCCCCATACAAGTGCTTTGAATTTGCTCACAACAAAAGACAAAAACCCGTAAGTCTAATTCAGCGGATGTTTCAAGCTGGCATCAAGACTTCCAGAACAGGCTGACATGTCTGTGCAAATGTATGTACCTAAAGTCAGGTCACTGAGGGTTATCTGGCTAAGGAAAATTTGTCACATATCTAGGTTTTATATGACTTGCTGGAAGTACGTTGTCTCAACATGTGCAAAGAGGTTTATCTTGAGACCTTGACCGTTTCTGTTCTGTAACTTAAACAAGAAATGTAATCAGAAATCTGTGTTTTGTTTATTTTAGGTTCCTGGGAAATCTTCTGACTCTTCTGAATCTAGCACGCTTATGGATACTGTATTAAACACAAAAACTGAAAGACAAGAAAAAAAAAAGACAACTCCATTCTAAAGAAAAACTTGAAGCATGTCTTCTACAGTACATGAAGTCTCTGCAGAAACCCCACTGAAAAACCTCCTCCCAGTAAAGAGGAAGCCTACATACAGGCAATGCATGCACTCTGAGATGTAGAAGCTATTCATTTGAGAATTGCCCCCACTTAAATCACAGATCAAGTTACTACTATATCTTTATGTGTCTTAAGGATGTATCTTAAGTATGTTAATAACATATATGTAAAGAATATCCACAAGTCCTGCAAGTTTCTAGAATATAAACTTTTGTCCTTGCACACATAAAAACTTTATTATAGCAAGCTCCTAACATGACCAAGAGCTAATGGTTTCACATCTATCAGGTATTCTGCTGAGGGGAGCTGAAACACCCCAGAACAGTGGCTGATGTCAAACACTAACCAATGTTAGTGAAATTTAACACACAAGAATGAACTCCAGAAAACGCATTATTTCTGTTCCACAGACTTTATATAGTGCTGCTTCTTGTTATGTAGTAAAATGCAAACTCATTCTAATATTTTTAGAGGCATTGCAAAATTATTGAAAAAACACCCCAATGAAAAACAAAAAACCCACTAGGAGAACCTAAACAGAACTTCAGTAGGGCAATTTGGGAAAAAAGTAAAATGGAAATTACACTACTGAAACTTCCTAACTGAAAACCCACCAGCATCTTTCAACTGATTTCTACCAGTTTTAGATTAAGCCTTCAGTATCTCCACGGTAAGATGAGCAATTCTCCTGCTAGTGGAAAGCAGAAGAGGTGAAAACTGTCACAGCAATCGCAGGATCTTACATTTGCTCGGGACAGCCACTAAGTGGCACTTAAACACCTCATCTTAAACCCTGATGAAGCTGCAAACTTGTGAAGGGATAGGAGGGACAAAAGGAGTTATGTGCTCTGGGGAATAATCCCTTTCAAGAACAATGAAGTTCTCTTCCTGCAATTAGAAAAGCTTCCTACCGGCCTGGCTACGAATGCTACTGCCAGGAACAGTAGAGGAGCTGTACAGACCTCCACAGCAGCAGAGATACTGCAGAGAGCTCCTCAGAAGCAACTGCTTTCTCTTCTAAGTCCCAGTCCTGATTTGGGAATCAGTGCCTCGTTCCAGTGTGTCAGTACCCACCACTGTGTCGCTTTGAAATCTGCAGTAAGTCAGGAAACCTGAAGTGCCTCATTGCTGCTGGACAGCTTGTCCAACAAAGGCAATCCTAACATGATAACTCCTAGAAATGCCTCTGAATTCAGCTGCAGTGAGAGACCTCTGAAGGTACCAACACTATTTGTACTAGGAGATGCACATTAGAACATGGTTTTTGTAGTCTGCAGAGAATTACAAGTGATGAACGGGGCTTTGCTCTTCTTAAAACTTTAGTAAATTATTGCTTCATAGACATATGGCATACTTCTATTTGAAATTTTAACTAAGGAAAGAAACCTAAGTTTTGTAATAGTGCTGTTGAATCAACCATATTAATCATCCTCAATATATTCTTGTATTTGAATTACAATTTTTCTTGTTCGGTTTTAAAAGTATTTCTGTTTCATTAAAAATCTTTCTAAATGAATTAATTATAGGTATTGGAAACCTTCTTTTTCTATGTGAACAACATAATTGTCATTGAAAAAAATCCAGGGCTAAAACCAAGCTGAATAATATGTTATGTATTATAGGTGCTAACCAAGCAAGTATCTACAAGCATGTTCAAAGTCTTGCTGCAAGTATATCCCCTGCCTTCAAAGGACCTAGCCTGAAGTTAAAGTACATACAGAACTCAGCCTCAAAGACTCAGAAATAAGATTTATGTACAATTTGCTTTCTGACTCTCAAAAAACCACCTCCATTTCAGTTAGCCACAGGTTTAGATGCAAATACACCACCAGATATTCAGTGCAAGCTCTGCTTTACACCTTTGTGCTGAACATAGCTTCCAAAAATCTCAAATGAGGAGTTATAAAATCTAGCTTTTATTCCCTCTTCCTGTGCAAGTTCTTCACATTGTAAGTAGAAGCATAGCATATAAGGAACAAAGTAACACAAAAAAACACATAATGATTACTAGAAATACAATTTTGAAGCACATTCTGCCTGCGTGAAGCTAGTTTTGTGGGGGTCTTTTAAAGAAGCTTGCACATGAAAAGTGTTCAATTAGTTATGCAGAAGGACCAAACAATCCCATGCAAGAAGAACCATCATCAGTGAAGCAGTTTTTATGACTAGCAATAGATTTCAATTACTGTCACTCTGGAAAAAGTGGGGGGAGGGTGGGAAAGAAAGGGGAAGTCCCCATTGACCAGCAGCTTCATACAAAGGACAAACCAAGTATAAGCTGGCATTATCCACTCAATCCTTGTATCAGATCCTCCATGATCAACCTTTAGGGCAAACACACATATCCATTTAAGCCTATATTTGTCCAGTCACACAAATCATTCTTTAGGAAAATATTTCCCACAGCCCTTCCCATAACTTGACGTCCACAGAGAGGGTAAAAAAAACAGAAATGGAGAACAACTGTGTCTACACCAGGCAAGGGAAAGCACTGATTTTACGACAATGATTTTCTACCATTATTCACTTTGACATATGACATGATGGGAGATTGTGCTGCTAAAGTAAATACAGCAGTTATATATGCCTCCTCTGCTTTGGTTTTCTGCTCCACTACAGCCAAAGAGCTCCCATCTGATGACCTTGAGGGCACAGCATAAATGTCAGCCCAGGAAAGGCAAAACTCTAAATGAAAAGCCAACTGCATGGAAACATAAGGAGCTATTTCAGGAAGATGATTTACTCAGTATCAAAATTTATGACTTGGCATCCCCATATTTGAATGTGGATAGCTTGCATTTTAAAATCTGAAAAGAAGAAAATACAACTGCCTGAACATGAATGTCCATGTTTAAGTAGCTCCAAGTGAGCTAAAGCCCAAGCTTCCTAATGAAACTTGCAAAGAAAATTAAAAAGGAGGTTTTGGTTTTATTAGTCTTGAGGAAAGATAACTGGTGTCAACCAGATAGGAGCCAGAACCACTCCTGAGTCTGTCTGTAGAGACTGTACTAACCTACATGACAGATACAGCCTTTGCTTATTCCTGTATTTGACAAAAATTACCTTCTCAGTTTTGCTAACTAAATCACACTGTCCTCAATATGTTATTGTATTGCGCATCACAACAACTAACACTGTTTAAGGTAAGACTGATTTTTAAAATAAAAACTCTTATTTTCAAAGCAGTTTCCCCCCCTCTCTACTTTCTGGCTTTAAATTGCATACAACTACCATTGCACCAAGTATCCACAAAATTAATTTAAGAACTTCACAACTGTGCATACTTTGTATTACTTAAGAGTGTTGAGTAGTTAAAAAATAAAAACCACCAGTGAGTCTAGATTATGAAAATTTTATAAAAATAAAAACCATCTAGTGAGTCTAGATTAGACTTTCTGGCTTGAGTTCAGAGATCAACAAAACAGCATTCAAACTTCCAAACTTCTTCTAGTCTTAACTTCATTAAGCCTCAGCAGTGGATAACTCAGAAAATACACTGGAGCTCCTTCATCATTAAGTATTTCTTTATATAGTAGTGTGTATACAGCTTATATTCAATATTTCTACAAATCAAACAATATTTTCTGAACTCTTAATTCTGTATACACAATTTTTATTTCCACACTCCTTCTGTTTCTCAATCAGAACTTTTCCATGGGCACAAGTCTCTCAGTTTGGTTTGGGATTTTTGATGTGCCCATCCCTGTCTGCTTGCTGGGTGTTTGTTTGAAGTGGTAGCACTGATGAGGCTGCAAGGCACTGAGGGACCCATTCACTTCGTTTGTGTCTCGCATCCAGCACCTTCGCAGAAATCAGATTACTACACCACAGTAAGGTGAGCTGGATAACTTTGTTGCTAAATATTTTGTTATTGCTACAAGTTGTGAAGCTGAGGACTTTTAAAATGATTGGTCTTTAGGCAATATTGGATAGTCAGTTTCCCAATTGAAGACCACCCACCATGTGATGTTTGTCTTTTTAGAGCAAGGCTACTTTGGACTCATTAGGCAACTATGCAGTGATTTCTTCTCACACATGACTAGCATGACAGATTTCAAGGTCAGTGACACTTTCAGAGAATATTCTGAGCTGGGAAGGACCCACAAGGATCACCAGGTGCAGCTATTCAGTGAATGGCCCATCTGGGGATTGACTCCACAACCTTGGTGTTACAAACACTGTGCTCCAAACACGGTGGCTCTGTGTGCAGAGACCAAAGAAGCCTGCAAGTGTCCCTGCACCTCCATCCTCACAGTCTTACTTTTAAGATCTATGTCATCCTACAAAGAAAGAACAATAGGTTTCTGCTCCACAGCCCAATCCCTTTGGAGTACTCCTGGTGTGACACTCTCTTTCCCTCACCTGCTTATGAAAGCCTTGTCCCAAAATATTTTATTTATAAAATTATTTATTTATAAAATTTATGTCTACTTGAAATTTGACAAAAAGCATTATGGCTATCTAGCAAGGTGCACCAAATGGGTTTTGGAGAAAAATGAAATTAATTTCTTTTACCTTAGCCCCTAAAGCAGCTCAACACAGAGCTGGACAAACATTAGTGCCAGCACAAGGGAAAACACCAAGGAAGAACATCAAGGGATGGATCAGAAGAGAAAAGAATAACAGAATTGCCTTTTTTTGACAGAGGACAGCTATAAAATCTCCTCAGTGTACCATCACAGATTATACTTGAACTAAAACCCCACAGCAGTTTAAGACTGAGTGAATTGGGGATGTGAGGTCAGGCTCTAGGTGGCTATGCTCTGACTCACACAGTGCACATGAAACTGTTCTGTGATCATGTTAGGACGTTGATTTCCTTTGGAATATTCAAATTACTCTGAAACATACCACTGAGTGATACCACAGTATAAAGAATAGGGAGAAAGGTGGGAATGTGCAAATCAGCAAACAAAGGATTACAAGGCCACGAAAAGCTGACTAACTTGGTTAAGATGTTAAGAGTGAGCTTCTCTTTGGAGATATGTACAGAAGCTCTTCTCTGTGTGAACAGGAGCTTTTAAAGAAAACTCTTCTACAGATATAGAGGATGCTTAGATATTCATGGCTCCAGTCACCTGTGCTGGACATCATAGGCCACAAATAAGACAAAAAGAGTGGTCAGTAATCAGATGAGAGGCCATCATAAATCCACTAATTATGTTTTTGCCTCAGTTCTACTGTTTTGTATTTCTGCTACAATCTCCACCAGGAAAAGTGAAGGAACAACTTTTCCTTGTTCCTTAATAGCCTTGAACAATAAATAGCTTTGGCATGAACTCTTACCCTAAAATCAAGTGCATGTAACATCACAAGTAGAACACAGCTACTTTCAGTATTATTCAAGTAGAAAAGTACATGAAAAATGCTATCTGATGCAGTTTACTATACAAGTACTATACTAAGATATGAAATCACAAGAATATATAATTTTTATGTTGCTGCTGCCACAAGAGAGGGAATAGGCAACTCTTTTTGCAAACCTTGTGATTAATTTCATCTTCCTTGATCAGACATTACCTCTGACTATAACTCAACAGCACTGGTATTGCACAAATTACTTCCTCCATATGGCAATCACAAAAAGTTTAGGGAAATGCCACAATAATTTTTTATAAAATGAGAGTGAACACATGAGCACTTAACTGATGTAGCACGTCACAAAGTCACTCAAAGATTTGACAAGAGCCCCATAAAGGCTTGGAATAACACTGCTAGGGACCGGGTCACTGGCCACGGAAGGTCCCTGACAGAATAGCTCACATACATGGATTGTTCAAACAGATCCCAGGATAGAACTGGTGTCATCACACTCACGCTCAAGAAGCCTGTAAAGCTTGATTAATTGTGAGAGTACTGAAAGCACAGCTGGTTGGTTGCATTTTACAGGATATTCTGCTAGGATTTACACAGCTAAACTGTGACCTACTTTATAAACTGGACTGTGTATGTGCACATCACAAATATGTATTGGATTTTTCATTTGTTCTGCTGCATTTTTTTTCTCCTTCTGTATTTTACATTTTCTTCAGTTAGTATTTGGGAGACAGGAGAGATGTCCTAAATCAAAAAGCAGTGCTAGCACTTTTCAATTACACAGATTCAATCAAAACCCCCAAAGGTGCATAAGGAGGCAAAAAACAGCCGAATTAAGTTCTCAATTGCACTGACATTGGTCCAGTTACTTAATTTTGTTTCATTGTTTTATGTTTTTTGCAAAAGAAGAACCATGTTTTCATCTCCCTTGACTCATCAGTCAGTAAAATACAGAAAAAAAGATCACCTCTACCTTTAAAATTATGTTCCCTGAATTCTTTTAAGAAAGGGAATGGTGCTATTAAAAATAGATACTTAGTGAGGCTATACCTTAAAGTCCAAAGTAAAAACAAGTTGTGTAAGAATAGACAGCCATGAAGCCAAGCCTCACAACAACTGCTTAGGAGTTCACTGGGCCCCTGCCATTCCTTTTATAGATGAATAATGTGAAGTTCAGCTCTGTTCAGCCTCACAGAGAGCTAAGTGTTGATTATCTGAAACCAGCTTCTTCAGCACATAATCAGATAATAAACAACATGTAACAGAGTGCTGCATTCCAGGTAAGACAGCGTGATCTACTTAAGTGCATAAGCTATTTTAACTCATGAAAGTAGGTGAAGGTTGTTTAAAAGCAAAATAACTGTTGAAGCAATGGGTGAACAAAAAACCCGAAGACATCAGACAACAGAAGGCATCACAGCTGTAACTAAAAAGCTCCACAAGAGACCAGGTGCTGCATTTCCAGAAGTTCCTCAGTATAAGGAGATGGGCTCTATCTGTGCTTGCCTTGGGGCAGATTTGGCACAGGTGAAGTCAATCAGCAGGCCCAGGTTTCCAGCAGGTGTCCCCGTCTGCTGCAACCACACAGACACTGCAACTCTCACAGTAACACCCTGCAGCTGCCTGGGCCCAAACCTGCCCCTGACTGATGACACCACAGAGAAGATTCAGAAGCACCACACAGACTTGTGCATCTCCTGTGCAGCTGTGATCCTGTTTAAATCACAGGCAATATTTTTCTATTAAGCAGAGAAGTTCTACCCAGTGTTTTGCCATCACAGCATTAACTGCTCTGGTAAACACAAGCATATATTACAGGCTGTTATGACAACTTGTGCACAGACTCTTGGGAACCAAAAAAACCCTAACCCACGCAAAAAAAACCACCAGTACAAAATGTAACCCTTTAAAAATCTGAACTGAACTTTTTACCTTTCTTCATACTCCAGTTCTCCATTAGTAATGTCACAGAAATATTTTCCTTGCAAGGCATCAGGCTCAAGTTTCTAGGCTTTCCCTCAAATTCTCTAAACCTCCAGTTCATATCACAATATAAAAAAGGGGAAACTTTCAAGCATTCTGAGCATCTGCTTCACCAAAAAAAATAAACTAAAAAATGACAGCGTTGTCTGCCAATTTCGGCTCCACATACAGGAATTTATTTTACCCTGTGATCAGAAAGAATAGGTGGGTGATGCACTCTATAGACAGCTCAGAGTAGCCTCACATTAGCATACCCTGCTCCTGATGAGGAACTTCAACCACTCAAATATCCACCGCAGGAAAAACACAGCAGGGCATAGTCAATCCAGCCAGTTTCCAGAGAGCCTCGATAAGAATTTGCCAGCCCAAGACAGAGACATGATGAGGAAAGCTGAAGTCCACCTGGAATTGAATCTAGCAAAGTCTTTATAGCTATGTAGGTGACAGAAGACAGGCTTGGGAAAATGTGAGCCTGCTGCTGAATGGAGCACGGGACATGGGAAAAGGCTGAGATACTGAATGTCCTCAGACCTCTGTGAAACCATTAAATTTAGAACTGTTAATCTTAATTTACAATAAATATAAAAGCACAATAAAGGACAGCACAACCTTAACTTGCCTTAAATCTAAACTAGCTCAGGGCATGAGTCAGATAAACTAGTGACCCATGTTCCATTTGCCAGCCCAAACATCCATCAAGTAAGATTAAATATACCTAAGTAAAACAAATTTTTCAGTACACCAAAGAAGGATCAACATAATGACATCTGGAATTACTTTTCCAAGCTGAAAATAAGAACAGCAATTACTCATCCTCCATAATGTTTTGGGTACTTTGCATCTGCTGGAGATGGAATCCCTGCTACAGTATGCCCTTAGCCGCACATTATTTATCTCTTTCATTTTTGGAGGGAATGATGTGATAAAACAGGGCTTCATACAGAAGCAAAGCTGGGGAGAATGAGCTCAGGAAGGAATGGCACACCTCGCCTGCAGTTCCAAACAGTTTAGAACTAGCACATCTCAAATGCAGGACTAAAATGCCAATAATTTTTAAAGTATATAGTTTTCAACAACAACAGTGGTATCAACAGCATCCCACTTCTGTAGTACATAAGCAAATGTCAGACCAGAGGCCACTGGGGAGACACAGAGGGTGGAGCATGAATGATTTCATTGCACTCCTACAGTAGGCAAGCACTCTCACCAAGGTGTTCAGCAAGGCTGTGTTCTTATCCTGAAGGGACTATTCTGCAAACAGATTTAGGGGAGATTTAATTTTTCCCCATCTTCCCCCACCATTACTCACCTGACCTATAAGTAGCCTTCATAAGCTCCCTGCAGGCAATATAATTGAATCCAGCTCCATTCCTGAGCACCTACAAAGAATATTCATTAATGCTCAATCATGAGGCCACATCAGAACCTCTGCAGAATGAGGGTGTAAGGATAAGGAACTCCACTATCTGTAACTAGTGGAAACTTACTGAAGTTATATATGAAGGAAGAAACACTGCAGATCCCATGTCTGACAAATTGACTTGGAAAGAAGGCTCTAATCCATAAGAGAAGCTCTCTCTAGGCATCCTTTAAGCACAAAGTAGAGTGAAATCATCTCCATATTCACATGCTTCTTTTCAAATAATGTCATCTCATCCTTCCCTACTTACTGCTTTCCAGCAGGGAAAGTGAGCCACACATTGCCATCATGGTACAGTGGCAACAATTACAGCAGATCCTACAGAGGGAAGACAAAGACCACGATGGGGCACTACCTTTTCTTTCACTGCTACAGAGCAGGATAACAAAGAATTCCTTGCAAACAATCCTGACATTACTTAGTGTTAATTACCTGTCTACGGATTTCTTCTCTGAAGTGGCTATGTTGGAAATGCAGCAACAAGAACCCAAGAGCCTTGTATTCAGGAAAAACATTGCATGGCATTGCATGCACCTCCACCAACTCTAGAGCTGAGCTAAATATGACCCAGCAACATTAACAAAACTCTCATATTAAACAGTAAAATAATCCCTCACTAAGCAGATGTATGTTCTTGCTCAATCTCTATCTATACAGGAGTAAAACTACAGTTAATGGATTGCAACGCTGATGCTAAAAGTCTGACCATTCCTGGATTTCTGTACTTTCTACCATCTCCAGTGCTATGCTTGTCTGCATGACTTCCAAGTTTCTTATCCTCCTCTTAAAGGCTTTAGTTGTTTAGTCTTCTACTCAACTGCCTTTGTCTTAACATTCTAATCTTCCTACTGTACTTCTCCCACAGACACACTTCTGCCCCCTTTTATTCTACTTATCTTAAGGTGAGGATACACAACAGAACTTATTTGCAAAGCCACAAATTACCTTCTACTTCAAATCTTCAGTCAGACGTGACTTAATCCAAGAACTCTTCGTCAAATACAACCCTACTACAGATTTATACATGCAGGCACAAAGAATTGTGGCTCTTGCAGTTTAAAATATTATTGTAATTAGTAATTATCACAAAAGTCTGGATGCCCAAGATTGTTGGCTAAAGATTGTAATGAACATGTAAATTCTGTTATTAAATGTATCTGGACTGCTGTGATTCTTTTACAGACCTGAAGCAAATAGGAAAAAAGGGTTCTTACAAACAAGAGTGCCAACACAGGAATCTGCTGAGTTGCACAGGCTGCAAAAGTTCAATTTCTAAAATTTATTTCTTCTGAAACTGAACATAAATTACACTAACAATCCTAAATCCTTCATCCCAACTCACTGTTTTTTAACAACAGCTCCTTCAGTTTGTAACAAAGGCATATGTGCACTCCCTATCCTTTCAAGTTGGGCATCTGCACAACAGGTAACATCAGTTCCCTCCTCCTGATAAATACACAAACATCAGTTAGCTCAAAGGCATTGCATGACCATATTCAGGGCAAAGTAACAACACCCTACAAAGCACAAAGAACTTACTTTAAATATGGAAATTGCACAAAATGTAAGTAAAAGAGGCAGGGTTTCACTTTAGATGATAAGAACACCTGGCATTTCCACTACCCTTTTGTTAAAACATAGGTCCACAAATGCTGATTGGATGTCTACTTAGACTGCAAAGAAGTCAAGAGAAACAACTCTTACACACGAGGCAAGTTAAGAGACCAGGTGGAAGGCAGTTTTTGAAAGGATGGACATCTGTGTGAACCTAGAGCTAAGTAGTTAAAGGAGGCATACAAAAATTGTGGGTGTTGCCTCCAAAAACATGCAGACACAGCTGCAAATTTAACTAAAGACTTAGTTTGTTCTTGATCATTTCAAAAATGTCCAGGAATTTGATCAAACATAAAGAAAAAGTACTGGAATCCTTTGTTGCAAAAGAAAATGCTTAAGAAAATGTACTGGAGGTGATCAGTACTGTGTTTTCACAATAATCCTGGAAAATCACAAGCACAAGTAAATGCAGATGCAAACTGAAAAATGCATCACCAGCTGCTATCCAATGCCAAGTTTTGAAATAACTATTCCTTATTTCTGCTCTTACATACATAAACTTGGTATTCCACATTTAACTTGACAGGATTTTTCACTTGAATGCTTATGATTTACAATGTATTTGCCTTTTAATTTACTGGAACTGCAGTTTTATCTGGGGCGATTTAACTAAAGCTGTTTCCATATGTTTTGAGCTGTAAGCTTGAGACCACGGATTTGGAACTGTACAACGTTTTGCTATTGGGCAGGCTGGCATAAATCCCATGTGTGGTGTACATTCACATAATGCCTCCAGGGTTCTTCAGCAGGACACCTCCCATGAGTCAAGTGAGCATTCTGTTTTCCAACATTATGGAGACCGGAGTTGACATTCAAGAGGTGAAGGATACATCACCATTTTGTCCTCAGTAGTTCACAATAACTTTGTGTTAAATCTTACTCATTTTACTCATTCATGAGAACCAGTGTCTCACTCTCTAACAGAAGAGATCAACAATTTTAAAGCTTCCACTTTTTCAGCAAAGACACAACTGGTTAGGAAATGCAGACTAAGCCAAAGACATGCATATCCAATTCCTGTCTCACACTATGCAGCAGCAAGCCTGTATGTCACAGAGGGGCAAAGACTGTGCCTTTCTCCCACTCTTTATACTGCCTGCCAGGCTTTGAGAATTATAGAACTAGGAAAAGGTTTCCACAAGGCCCTGTTGTTAGAGATATGATACATATGGAGGCTCCACACTACCCTCTCCTCTTTCTGAGAAAGGAGGTATCTCTGTTTCCCAGTCACATCAGGAAAACAGAAATTTGAGAGGTCTGAGTGCAGGATTAGATAAAGTTCACAGTGACTTGAGAGTGAAATACTAGCCCTAGTGACATCAACAGAAAAGCTCTCACTGACTTGAGGGTCAAGATTTCAGCCCACATCACAAACTAAAATGGTTTTTAAGCTGATGAATTTCAGGCCCTGATCCTGTAGGAGATGTACATACCTTTCATTTGACATATTGAGCAGCTCGCTCAAATTTCACTGAGCAATTAACTTCAACTAAAGTGAGTAAGTTTTAATGAGATGTGGTCTCCAATTGTGAGTACAACCTTAAGGCTTTACAGTGTAGTGAAAGGATTCAAACAGCACAAAAGCAGCTCCAGGGATGCTTGCTTTAGCTCTTTTCTTTTTACTTACTTTTGTCTGATCATCAGCCTTAAATACATAGCAGATACTTTGCTGATTTGCTGCTTCATCCTTTATCAGACAAGCAAAGTAGCTCGGATCGTGGCTGTTGTGAATCAGTTTGTGGACCTGCTGTGGCTTGTATTCAAATAAACTTGAACAAATTAAAGGATCCCACTGCTGGGTTTCCCCTGTGTCTGGCTCACACCGCAAACTGGCTGGTGAAACACAAAGTCGAATTTGGCTGGCGCTGGGTTCTTCTTTGGAAGACTTTGCACTGAGCAATTGGATCTCAGCCACAATCCAAGGCAGCATTGACATAGTGGTTAGGGAATGCACCGGGAGAGAACCCACGAGCTGGAGACTGAAACTTGCTGAGAAATCACTAGATGTTTGACACTTTTTAACTTTGAAAGTTATTGGCTCCATTTTGCAGTCCTTTAGGGAACCTGGACTAATTCACAGATATTTCAGTTCCATGGAATGACATTATCTGCATGCTGGATGGCTCCTTGGATTAAGGAACAGGAGAGTTCTGAAAGGAAAAGAAAGAGTTATGTAGGTGCTGGAACTCTATGAAAAACCAACTCTCAATAACACAAATAATTAGTAGCTTAACATCAGAAGAGAGACACCATGGCCCATCTAGCAAGTTCCCCCCTCTTGACACTGGGCCCTACTATTTCAGATCCAGCAAACATAATTGTAATAAATACATTGCTTGGAAAAGAGACAGTGCTGATTTAAAATTTGCTTTATAACCTTAGCTCAACTATCTAATGAGTAACTAAATTACAATGAACATTCTTTCTAACCTGTGTCTGTTTCATGGGCAGGCACATGTGGATCACATGGGCCTATTTCAATCCTGTTATCACAGGAAGAACTCAGCTGAGCCATTCTGACCTTCATGACAGTTGAAGTCACTGCCTGCTGAGACCCCTTTACATCTGGGGAATAAAAGGGTCAGCTTGACAACTTTCTTGTCCATATGTGGATAACTTTGAATTTGGCTACTAACATGAAGCTGTTTCCTTAGGTATAGTTTGCTCAGTGATTATTTCAAACAGATTTTTTCAATAAATAACACCCTAGAAATCACTGTCATGTAAAAATGCTAGCAGCAGTCAACAGAGTGATCACTAAAAAACGTGTCAGACAGCAGTCACAAGCAACAATCCTTACAGCATTCTGGAACCAGATGACAATCATAATTATGGCTGCATTTTAACGCTGGTCAGCCAGACAGGAATACTTAAATGTTAGCCAAACATTGTATAATTTTCATTTCTTAAAATATCAAATGGAATATACCAAGTTACACACAACCCTGTTGTAACCCTGTTACACCCAGCATCCACGACCACTACTGTCATTATGTATTAGTACTTTTAGTAATGAAATCCAGTAATTGCATTTCTTTATAAATTCCATTTCACTAAATGCCGTCCATGAAAACACAAAGATTGGCATTTGTTATATACCATGTTTTAATTCCTCTTTAATTGCCCCTAGCTTCAGCTGTTACATTTTATTGTGTGAGACTGATGCAAGGCTGACAGGCCTGTAAGTGCCTGTGTTTAAATACAAGGACACTAGCTTACCAACAGTCTTATGAGAGTTTCCCATGATAAGACCTATTAAAAACAACATAAATAGTACCAATATATCTTTAAGTAACATTTTAATTACATTTGAACAAGTTTTGAATAAGTGCCATCTGTTTACTGTGGTAACAGTATTTATTGTCTTTGTTCATCTACAAACATGGTCAAAATCAGCACTGTTTTTCTCAAGAGTTTCCACTGAACTTTGTCCTTCTTTTGCTCTTATAATAACATTTTCAGACTGAGGTTCTAACAGTCTTTCATCTTGTTGAAAATGAAGAGAAATTTCAGGATTAAAAAAGCCCCAAAAATTTCAAGATTGAAATTAATTTTGAGCTGTTTAAAATGCAACTAATCTCTAAATGTCCCACTGGGGCAAAATGTTTCTGCAGTACTTGGCAAACTGTAAAAACAAGAGAGCTGCAGAAATCATCTTTGAATACATTTACCTCTTTGAAACTTTTTCATCTTTTGATAAACAAACACTGTGCCAGCATTACCAGTTCCAAGAATAGCAAATTTAGCAAGAGTGCAAGTTTTCAAGATACTATTCAACAAATTAATAATAAATAGCATTCTAGATGTGTAGATCAAATTTTTTAAAGTCTTTTCATAAACTTCTCTGTGTGTATCTGGGCATGGGAGGTGTGGGAAAAAGAGCCATGAAAATCAAGAATTTGTACACCTCACTTTAAGTATACTACAGCTGGGAGGCTTTTTTGTTTATTTCACAAATGAGCAAGAAAATAAGCATCTTTGAGATTAATATGAATGCATTACATCCTACATGAAATGGCATTAATGGATGTGGTGGAGTCACTGTTCCTGGAAGTGTTCAAGGAACAACTGGAATGTGGTACTTGGTGCTATGATCTAATCCACCTGGCGGTGTTCAGTCAAGTGCTGGACGTGATGATCTTGGAGATCTTTTCCAACATCAATGATTCTGTGGTTCTAAATGGGATAGCAGCTGCAGGAAGCATTTTTACACCTTATCAACACAGACTGCTAAACACAGTTACCATTATAGTTTTCCTTCAGCCAAGAATCAGAATGGTCTCTTCTTCCACAAACTATTACAAACTTTTTCTCCTTAACTGCAACAGTGAAAAATAGTTCAGCAACTGCAGGGAAGATTGGATGAATTCATAACTACCATGTTGTGTAGTCTAAACTATATAAAAATCGAGATTTTAGCTTCTACTGCTCTTGTCACTTAGTGGTATAGATAATAATCTCCAGATAAGAAAGCCTTGGAAAACTTCATTCTTAGTTGAAAACAAGAGAAGAGAGCTACCATACAGACAATGATGTATTAGCCACATACTTTTTGTAGCCAATTTCTTATTTGTGTTTTCTGAGACCCCTTCTTAAAAAAAACGTAATTAAAGGCATGTAGAAATACAACAAAGTCACTCTTGTATCTAGCAACTTTTCAAGTTTCTTTTTGCTCTTTTACCCTAGATTTATGAGGCAATGCAGTCTCAAAGAGAAATGGATATCACAATATAATACATTATTTTGCATGCTAACTCTGAGGACTGAACAGTATATAAAAAATCCAAGGCTGATACTATGTCTTGTATACTTAAACAAACATTGTACTGCTGGAATGTATTTAATATAAATGTGAAGCTTCTTGGCATTCATCTCTTTTTAACAAAAATAAACACCTTGCAAAGTCAACAGCATAAATACTCCAATTTGTTATTTCCAAAGAAAAACACTTACTACTAAATCAAACCAGTTAAGTAGAAGTCAAAATGCTAGGTTTTTTTGCTAATGTTTAGGAGAGGCTGAAAGTGCAAGTTTCTCAGAGCACAAATTTAGCAGCATCAGAAATCTCCTTATCTAACCCGTATCATTCTGTATATTACTGTTCTGCATGTTCCATTTCCCTTTCCCAGCCATTCTTTCTTTGTTTCCCCCTCCTGTCATTTGTAAACAAATCCCACCAGAAATTATGCCAATTTCAAGCTGCTGGTGTTAATGTCCTCAAGTTTCCACTGAGGACTAGGTTTTACTTCAAGACCATGAAGTATTTATGTATATGCTTAATTCAGACCTAAGAATAGTTTTGTTCTTCTCAACAGGCCTCTTCCCAGCCTTAAAATTAGGCACACATTACATCCAAAGAGTAGCCATGCTCTCAGCCCATCCATGTCTGCCCTGACTCCACTGCTTGGAATTTTAACAACTTTAGCCATCTCTGATTGCCCCTCTGAAATTTGGCTCTGCAGGTGCCCTGAAAGTTTACCATACACATTAATACAGTAGGCTCAAACAAGTTTCCTCTTCCTCCCAAGTGTCTGATTAACTCATGCTTATTAAAGGTTTATTTCACCTCTAATCCTAAAAGGGAATAGAAAAGATATAAAAATACAGCTCTCCACTAGTTTTCTTCTACCTCAACTTTGATGTTCCTTTGGCAGCTCTAAGCACCACTCAGCTTCATTACTCCAGGCTGTGCTCAGCACACTGGATGTCTCCAGTTGTTCTCCCAGTGCTCACAGACACAACTGGGACAGTTCCTCTTTCTCCTCTCCACCAGCATCTTTTGAAGGGTGTTGGTTGTCTGTGCACTCAAAACTGAGAACAGCTTGAGTGGCACTCCTCAGCTGACAGCTTTGCAGCTAAGACACAGTTTATAGAGATATAGAGAATATGAACCTTATTGCTCCTACTGTTTAGCCTGTATTTGCTCCATCAGCACAAAAACAGCCAGTCAAACTCTAACACATAAGATATTTTCACAAACCACATTAATCTATTTATCCCTACCTTCTATACTAGGGAACACCAGGCTGACTTATTAGTGTGGAAGATACACATGGGAACATATGTGTGCCCTTTGTCCTCAGCTTTTCTTTTGCTCTGATCAACCCAGCCACTTCTCACAAGTGGAGGGGCTTAGAAAGCATGCAACAATACACTGATGGTCGTGCTCTAGCAAAATCTGATAGTGTGTATTTAAAACCCTAACCCAATTAAAAAAAATAATTAGCCTCTTGCTCTTCAAAATCAAGTTACATTCTCACTGTGTTATGCCAGCAAGTTAAAAGGGACCCCTTCAGATACAAGACAGCATCAAAGGGAGAGCTACACAAATTATTATTTCTCTATTCTGGACCCCATGTCTAAGCAGCATTGCTTCATTCAAGACAGCATTCCTCAAAACTCACTCTCTCTCACTTTCTCTCACTTCAAGGGCAAGGTATTGGCTCCAGGTGCCAGTTAGTTAGATGGGGTCAGGTAAGCTTTGAGGTTAGGAAGGAGAATCTTGTGAGGTTATTGTGTTAGTAACCTGGGAAAGTGAGGTACTGAAAATCAGGTTTGTGTACCTGGGGGAACACCAGGTAAATCTGGGATAGGCTCAAACTAATACAGAAAAAAGAGAGGAGAGAGAATGTTCTAAACCAAAAGAATATCACCTCCCCCATAAAAAAAACTGCAGAAAATTTGACAGTGGTGAAGTGTTATCCTTCTTTTGTCCTTTCTTCTCAACTGGACTAAATTCAATACAGACAAGCAGCCAAAAGTTCTAAACTATTGTTCAGAACATTGGTAACTGCAGACTTCAGCAACCCTTCACCTTCCTCCAGCTCCTTTCCTGCTTTGGTAGCAGTTGGAGTGCTGGGACTCACAGCAGAACTCACGAGCTTGGAAGATGTGTCATGCAGGGAAGCAGTCAGGGCTTTCACACAGCAATGAATAAATGAGGGGTTTGACCTGGGAGCTGAACAGAAAGATGCCATCATCCTCGACCTTTGCAGTTCTTCTGAGTAACAGCTGCGCAGTTACTCCAGGTCAGGCTCAGGACGTAACAGCAGCTTTAGTTTATGTAAGTTTCTGTAAATCAGTTTTCCTCCCCTTCAAGAAGCTAAGCACAAAATCAAGCATACAGCAAGCTCTTATGAAAAACAGCTGGTCTTAAACAGCACAAATTTGTTCAGCTCTTCTCTGCATGGCATTAGCACTGAACCCTGTTGACAAATGGAACCAGAGGCACTGGTACTGACTGCACTTCACCACTGATTATTTTAGCAGAAATATCATACTACTTAAGGATTATGAGGAGCCCTGGCCTGCAGCCAGAACTCTGGAACACTAGCCAGAACTAAATACCACTTGTCTCCCTCTCTTTCTGATCCCTAACTGAAATTTACATTGTCTTTGCTCAAGCTGACAGATTTCTCCATCCACCTGGCAGGATATACAGAAAAACATAAATGAGAAAATGTATTAAATATGTCACGACATGGTCACTGCTGAGAACAGTGTTCAAAAAGTTTTTTTATTTAATTCAAATGGGCAATTGGAAGCATGACACATCCCTCTTGTTGCAAGGATATTCTTTTTATCTCATAGCTACTTATTATCTGCTTTTTCTCTCTGAAGCTGTGGTTTGCTGAGGCCAAAAGCATGCACAAGTCCAGAAACCAACTTGCCTCAGAAATTAGTTTTTATTAAATGCTGACTTTTAAAAGACTTTATTCTTAAATGCTGTTAGCAAGTCAAGACTAGGTGCTGGATAGCATAACCATATACTCTGGTACTAGTTCCAGTAATAAACACACCTAAAATATTTACCAGTACAGTCAGCATTTATATCACTCCTCAAGTAAGTTTTATAAATAGACTATTAATTTAAAAATTGCAACGAAATGGTAGTGTGTTCTTGATCACAAGTATACACATTTACAATCAACTATCAAATGAAGAAAATAGTTGACTGTTCCTGTCCTTAACACCTGTTGCTATTTCCTTAATCAAGTCCATGGACATTAATATGCTGATGATTGAAGTCTTCTGACTCAGCCTCACACAAACATGAACAAAATATTGAGCTATTCTATGAATGTAATGCACTAAAAAGGAAAAAAAATTGTAAAAGAAAGCTTGCTAGGTAAATTACATTATGAATACCATTCATTTTTATTCAATTGCATATCCACAGCCAAAATGCCTGCATGCGACTTTGCAGTTAACCAAATTAAAGTGAAAAAAGTGTCAAGTCATCCACACATCACTGAATGTGTTTCACTTTCCTTCCATCCTGTCGTTTTTCTCACCTCCAAACATTTCTACTTTTGTGTTTTACCTATGATTTTCAGCATTCCTATATAACAACCCTTGACAAATTTCTATTTCAGCACTGATAAAGGGTGTTAAAAGTACTGTTAAAAATATAGTCATATGCATCAGCTCAGAGGTATTCGCTATTCAGAAAATATACAATTTATTAAATTTACCCACGATGTTCCATTCAATCTCTGGGCTTAACGCAGACACAAATCCCACCATCTGCACTACTAAAGGTTCCTACAGCAGATCTGCCATGTTAGCCTCTCTCCCAGATAAAACACAGCACACAAAGGCCTCGATCTTTTCAAAGTACGCTATAAATAACCACATTCGTTTCATACCTCTCGTGAACGCAGTTTCAAGAGATCATTCCTCTGTTCGCGAATTTAAAGGGCCATAAGGACACTGCGCCGCCGTGGGTAGACTGAAAGTTACACTCGGCCGTGCCGCGGTGCCAAAGGTCCGCGCTCCCCGGGGAAAGCCGCTCGGTGCCCCGAGACCGAGCGGGCTCTGGGAGGAGTTATACCCACCTGTTTTGCATAGATGGGCCAGGCAACAGCGGACAAGAGAGAAAAGGAACTAAAAGCACCTCAGGTCACTGACTGATTAAATTCAAGACGGTCTTTTGGTTATTGAGACGAGAAGCCAACTCTCCCAGAACAGCGGCACCGGCGCTCCCGTCCCCGCTGCGCTCCCGCCCGGCCGCCCCGTCCGGCAGCAGCGCTGTTCCCGCAGCCAGAGCTGCGCCTTCGCCGGGAGCTCCGTTAGGAGCGACGGCGGGACCGCCGGGAGCGCGCAGCGGCACGGAGCGGGGCCCCGGGCGGAGCCGCCCGGCGCCGGAGGCGGCTCCCCCCTCACAGCGCGGGTGCAGGCACGGGCCGGCTGCGGCGGGTGCCGCACTCCTCGCCACAACTCTTCACTTCCTCTGCGCCGAGAGCTGCTCTTCCTCCTTCCCCCCACCCTCCCAAAACGCTGCTCGGCCCCGGGCCGGCCCACAGTGGGGGCACGGCGGGCCCCACCGCCGCCCCTGACAGGCCTGGGGCCAGGGGTGCCCGGGCGCCGCTTACCGCCGCAGGATGTGTTCGCCGCAGGGAAGTGCCCTCGGCGGGCAGCGGCCGCGGGCTGCCAGGCGCGCCCGGGCACCTCCCGCGCGGGGAGGCGGGCGGGGCCGGTAACGGGCGCCGGGCCGGGCCAGGGGCTGCCCGCCCGCCGCCTCCTGCGCTGCCCACCGCCTCCTGCACTGCCCGCTGCCTCCCGCTACTCGCCGCTGCCCGCCACCTCCTGCACTGCCCGCTGCCTCCTGCTACTCGCCACTGCCCGCTGCCTCCTGCTACTCGCCACTGCCCACCGCCTCCTGCCACTCGCTGCTGCCCGCCCGCCGCCTCCTCTGCCCTGCCCGCTACCCGGCCCCCCCCTACCTGCCGGCGGGCCGGGACGAGGAGGGAGCCGCGCCGCACACCCGGCCGGGCCGCTCGCCAGCGCGGGGAAAATAGCAACAGGCGGCGGGTCCCGGCCCCGGGGGGCGGACGGCACGGCGACAGAGGGACGCTACTGTCGCGACAGCGGGCAGCTGAAGCCTCCTCCCCTGGCCCGTGAAGTTCCTCTCGAAGAGCATTTCGGCGGCGCTGCCCCTTGTGTCTGGCACAGCCTCTGATCTCCTGCGGGAAGCGTGTCCTTGTCGCCTTGCAATAGTGTGCGGATGGCGGGGTCAGCTGAAGTGGCGAGCGAAGCCGGCGAGCGAAGCTGCCTCACCAAGCTGGAGCTGGCCCGGCTCACAAAGCTGGAGCTAGCCCGGCTCTCGAGCTCTGAAGCGGTCAAGTCCCCACTCGGATGTGGGCCCAGCCCTGGCCGCAGGGCAGCCTTTTGGGAGCTTACCTGAGTCACCTCGATGGCTTCCTCAAAGAAACCACACTTGCATATGCATAAAGTCATTTTAAGAGTAGGTATTAGTTGGTCTTCCAGTTGCCAGAAAAGATAAGGCATGAATGGATCCAGAGACTCAATTATACTTCTCTGCAAGTGGAGAAGATTTAGGCATCCTACATCCCCGTTGTGCAAACCACTTCTGCACTCAATTAATTTTCAATTTCAACTGCTACTTCTTGGCAGTAAGACTGATTTTCTTAGTTTTAATCCTGTGCACATTTGTAGAATCAGAGCTTTTTACAGGAAATCTGCTCTTGTTGCTGTGAGGGAAACAATCAAGCAGTTAAATGCAAGCACGATGTTGCCCCAGATTACGAAAAACAAGTCAGATTTTGGTATTCAAGCACATCCCCTACTTGCAAAATGTAGATACACACGTAGATACAAAATCCATTGTGTCTCCATGACCTTAGGCATCTGGGTGTACTTCCTGGTACAGTAAATTACCGCTTTGCTGGAAAGTGAATTGAGGCGTGTAAGTAGCAGCTCACCCAAAGAGCTTATTGCCAGCCTGTGCTCAGGTCGAGGTTGCCTGCTTCCACTTCAGACATGGGAATTGGTACGAGTGCCTCTTGATTTTTGGTGTCACCTTTATGGTCCTTGGAAAGAGGAATGCCATTTCCTTGCAATCAGTGCCTGACTTAGTTTTTAAAACGTTTCAGCTAAGGACAATGATCTTACTCAGTTATTATCCAATATGAGTACCTGAGTCAAGAATGCCCTTTTGCTCATTTTAAGCCTGTCTGAGCATTATATACCTCTGGTAACCATGTTCTAGCAGAAGGTGAACTGCGGTTCCCACCCAGACAACTTCAGCAATGCTGCTGAGGCTCATGCGTTCCCAAATTACCAGCCAATGATCTTAGGAAGATCTTTTACTGCTTCACTGTTGCTTTTCAAAAAATGTAATGAAACAGAGAACAAGACTATTTCTCACTTTTTGGGAAATCCTTGCACAACAATAGAAGTCAATACTAGAGTGTCACAATTAGAAATACTTTCTTCTTTCTCTTCTTTGATACTGGGAAAGAAATCAGCCCCAGAATGTTCAGCCTGCCTGCAATGAATGTTACCTAATCATCACCTTTCAAGCTACTTTGGACAGCATTCCTTCTCTGTTTCCTGATGAAACTGTTACTTAAGTAGGGGCAATAAAAAAGAACCACAATGAGTTTTTTTATGTTCCAGTCCCAAAAAATTAAGCACTTTTATGTGTTCCAGGGACTGGGATCCCAGTATTCATGTGAAAGCTATGAGCACCAGACTTTCTAAAAATTTTCTGTTTTCTGAAAGAGTAGATCTCTGTTCTTTTTTCCTTCACAGGTTAGATTTTTCTTTAGAGTAGCATAGTAACTAAAGCTTTTACCACCACATTAACTTCCTCAGACTGAGGAGGAAAATCAAGTGCTTTCCATATCCTGCAAACATGATGTAAAAATAACACCAGTTTAACCATTTTCTCTTTGTCCAGTCACGTTCTAAAAAATGCAAGGAAAACCCCACCACTGCCTTTTGTACAGAACCTGAAATTACAGGCTTGTATGGAGCACTCTGTGAGAACATGTGGGTAATGAAGCTTCTTTTGCAGGTTAAGGACCAGAGGTATCTACTCACTTGGTCTCAGCTGGGGTAGGATTGTAGAGCAATATAAATTCAGGCTGAATGTGCTAGGCCATGAGTGAGGGCAGAACTTGGTGCTGTACCCTTTGGAGTACCATAAAGAAACAGGAAGTTTCCACCCAAGATGCTTTCAGAGTTCAAGTTGCTCCATAGCTGGGCAGCAGCTGAGCAGTAATGTTTTTGGATTGTGGATTTAAAGACAGGTACCTATATTGTGTTTCAGTTGCCTTGCAAGCTTCTGCTTTTCCCTCTGTTACCCATAATAATGATTTTCAGTTGTTATTATATAAAAGGCTTTTTTGTGAGCATTTCAGATGTCATGTAAATTTGTTTAGTACATTATTAAGGGGTGTTACTAACTGTTTTGCAGTGCTTTGACTTAGGAAGCTCTGGATGAAGTACTACATTTTTATCCAATGACATTGTATCTCCAGATGCTATTTATATATAACCTCAATTCACTAACAAAATTTGCACAACTGTTATTATAGCACATTTATCTACTGCATATGCTGTAGGAATACATGCCAGTGACATTAATTAGTGATTATCTTTGTAGACAAGAGGCTTTCTATTATCACTGATGAGTAGTCAAGGAGTTGAGCTACTGTTACAGACCCTGCCTGCTGCTGTCTCTCTATTTTTGAGCATTTCAGATGTCATCATGATTAATTCCCTCTCTCTTTCATTCCCATACATACTTTTGAAAATTACTTACTAGTGTTTATGTGAGTATTTTAAGCTTCTCCTTTTTGTCTGGAAGCTGCTGCTTCTATGCAATCATCTATATTACAGTTTATTTAGGTGGGTGTTAGGATATAATTGGAGAGTTTAATAGTCTCATCCCATAATTCACAATGTTCTGATAGTCCATGACCTCATTTCAGTTACCTGGCAATTGCTATAGAGCAGAGTGACGTTGGCTTCTACTTGGAAGTTGATCAGAAATACTAATACCATGATGAATGTATATCTTACATAGTGCAAAAATGTACAGGGGAGAGAAGCAATTCAGCTTAATTACTTTTGATTAGTTTTGTACTTAGAGACAGGAAACTGTTTTACTGGTGATTATTTTTATTTACAATTAATTAGATATACATATGGCATCCAGATGCCTTCAGCATCAGAATCCTAAAAATCCCCAAACTTGTTAATACTTATGCTGGCGGCTAACAACTGTTAATTTAATATCATTTTAATGTTGCAATTCACAGTGATTGTTAATCAAGGACATAAGATTTGCTTGTTGGTGGTGTGTGAAAATAAAACCCATGACCACTGGAATTTTTAAAAGGGTAAGCAAAGAGAAAAACTTTATTTACAGAAACTTTGTGGGTGAATCAGTTACATATTTAAGCACACATGTACAAAATGAAAATAAAGCTTCTTTTAGAATTAATTCCAGTTAACCTGTATGATTTGTTGTATATAGCAAAATTATTAAATAAATCCTTCTGCAACTCAATACTTGGCTATCATAACAATACTTTTACATAATATGCTGTGTCCTAAGTTCATAGTACTTAGATGAAATGTATTTACTTCCTTCCAGCCAAACTGTTCCAATGCATCCCTGAATTTTAATTTCTTCAGTAAATTTTATGATTCTGAGACTTGTAAAAAACTAATAACCTTCAAGTGAAGTCCATTGGTCTACTCTTAAAGCACTACTGTTTTAGGGTTTTCTTTTGGCAGAGTTTTGAGTACTGTGCTAATTCTTCTCAGTCTTTCCCTCTAGCCCCATAGGCCTGATCCCCTATAGGATCAATATTTGTAACTGTCACAGGAATTGTGTTTCCATCTGTTATAAAAAGCAGGCTAATTTTACATGTTTTTGGTAATGTAGGGATGTATCTTGCTCTAGAAACAGCCAAGAATTCCCTTACACCCAAGTTCAGTCTGGGCTGCAAGCACTTTTTATTCCAGTCATGGCAATTCCCATTTCTGGATAAAATACTAGCACACCTGCTTCCAGTTCAAGGCTGCTTTTTTACAAACTACATTTGTCTGTGTTTTATTATCTGTCTTGGGACTAATAATGTCTAAGTAGGCTTCATAATCTTACACAACACTTTAATGGAAGAATTAGACCAGCTCTGAAGAAACTGTAGCTTAACACCCATTCTGACTTGCAATACTAACTTCTCTCTTTGCCATACTCTTGCTGCCTTTGTTTTGATTCTTTATTTCAGTTCTAGATCCTCTTTCTCTAATGCAAGACAAGGTTAATAAAGACTTTAGCAATAACAAGTTTTCTCTTGTAATTTTGTAGTTTGTTGTAATTGCTCAAGCAGCTTGCGGAACCACTGTGGGTTTGGCTATTTTTTTTGTTGTGCCCCACACCCCAAAGTTGTGAACTTCTCTCTGGAATAGAGACAGGAATGGAGCAAGAAAATTCCCTGACCTTAGGAAGACAAAACGATAAAGATCAGGTCATCATCCTCTGTCTGTACTGTTTCTGAGGATGCTCTAAAGCCATCCTAAGGATGTTTCAGTATACATGAGCACATTTCAGGTCTCACTTCCAAACTTCTAACATTAGCTAAATCCAAATCCAGGATTGGCATATAAAGGCACATGGAAAATATGCCTCTCTAGCCTATGGAGATGTTAAGCTAAATACATTAAAAAATTCAGGACCTGTCATCCTCCATCTTCAGGGCTTCCCCATGAATTCAGTAAAGCATCCTTTATTATATTCTGCACTAAAAGAAATGTGAGCCCTCCAAATAAAAATGAAAATAAAAGGAATTATGAAATGGTTTTGGTGTAATGGTCCCCTTTAAAAATCACCTAGTTCAACTTCCCTACATGAAGCAGGGGCACCTTCAACTAGATCAGATTGCTCAAAGCTGCATCCAACCTGGCCTTGAACACTTTCAGGCATCCAACAGCTTTGCTGGGCAACTTGTTCCATGTCTCACCCCCCTCAGTATAAAAAAAATCTTTCCTTGTATCCAATTAAATCTATCCTCTTTCACTTTAAAACTGTTTCCCCATGTCCTGTCACTACAGTCCCTGGTAAAAAGTGTGTTTCATATAAGCCCCCTTTATATATTGAAAGATCTCACAGCCTCCTCTACAGGCTGAGCAACCCCAGCCCTGTCAGCCTTTTTTCCCAGCACAGGTATTCTAACCCTCTGACTGTTTTCATGACCTTCCTCTGGACCTGCTCTAACAGCTTCACATTGTTCCTGTGCTGGGATGCAGCACTCCAAGAGGGCTTTCACAAGAGCAGAGTGGAGGGAGAGAATCATCTCCCAAGGCTGCAGGCTTGTGCAGACCCACAAAGCTTCTCCAGCCCTGGGTGTAGCTCATCAAAGCCCAAATTGAAGGCACTGCCCCAGCCTGCCTCCTGAAGAACCATTCCTCTGTGCCTTCAAGCAAGGAGGAAGCCAGAAGCAGATCCTTCATGCTGGGATAGTGCTTTTTATTGTGCCAATGTCCCCCCTTACACAGCTGGCTCAGGCACAAAAACTCCCCTCCAGAAAAGTACTGGGACATGCACATGGAAGCTTGAAGGTATTATATTCTTCTGGGGCATATTTCACTTCTTCTATGGGGCATAATTCACTCAACTAGGCTGACTAGAGAGGCCACTCTCATGTCTTAGAAGGTGTCATAAAAGATCCAAAGATCCCTGAAGCACCTCCAGACTCATTTCTGAGGCCTCTCACCACAGAACTGCACATGATCTGCACTGGTACATCAGACTGTGTAAAAATTCCTCTCCTTCCACTTTCCCCAGGGCTGCCTCCCTGTATCCAGCTGCACAACTGCTGCAATCTTCAAGTTGCACTGAAAATAACAAGCACAGAGGACTTGAATTTTGGGAGGATAATCAAGCTTAGAAGTTTTGCATTTATAAGAAGTACATAGCTGTGGTTGTGACTATTACTGCTACACTGATATCCAAAGCAAATACTGAAAATGCAGAAAAGCCCCATATTAAAGTCAACTGGCAACCTCCAAAAAACCCCCTCAGGCTTTGCAACCACAGACAGGAGCATACAATGAAATTGAAACTTCTGCTCTAAATCAGACATGCACCAAGTCATGGCAGCAGTGTGAGAGGCTCCAAAACTAGGCTACTCATTCAACTAATTACGCTTAGTTCAGTGGCAAAAAGAAGTATGTCGATATACCAATCTTCATGGTGTTCAAAGACAGTTTAGTACACTTTGTATTCCTTGCCTGGAATAATATATATAGTCCCATAGCAAATAGATATTGAACAAATTTTCTGTGACTTTCTTTTTTCTTTGGGCCAAAATCCCTAGGAAAGATCACTACTTCTGAATCATCTGCCCCAGGTTTGTCAGTGTCTCACCACAGGATTTAAATACTTCCTGTTAACAAAAGAACTTCCTTTGCAAATCTAAACCTAGACAAAGTTGCATAGTGTTATCAGATTATATGCACACAAAACAAATAAGTCACCACAAAACAGGCTGTTTCAGATATCACAATATTACTTATATTTAATTAAAACACGTTTTGATTGAAATACATTTGCAATCAACTTTTAGTTCATAAAGCTTTTAGTTCTGACTGGGTTTTTTTGGTCCATTAAGAGTAAAGGTACTACTTTCCTTCCAAAATAAGATACTAGAACCAAGAGTACCCAAAATAACTCTTAAAAGCAGAAGTCTTTATAGTCAGAGTTCTCAGATGTTTGGTCCTAAAAAACCTTAACTTCTTAAATAATGCAACTTCTAATTCTGCAAAAGCCAATCAAGGTAGTAATTTTGCTATTTTACTCAGTCTTTCGTTGAAGTTTGTTTTTTTCTGGTTGAAAGAAGTGTTTTTCAAGAGCATTGACCAATTCATCTAGTTCTTTCTTCAGCTGTTCAACATCACTGGAAAACAAAAATCACACAAACACAGAAAACAGTGAAACAATGGAAAAGCTAAAATATATAGTTTTAGTGTGAAGAATTTTTATATGTGGCATTGCTTTAGACAAACATTTAATATTAATGCTAGAAGTCTATATATTTGAGTTCTTATGGCAATCCACTGATGTTCACTTCCAACTGATATGCATGAAGGCTATGAAGAAACAGAACTCCACAATATAATCTAAAGTAGTATGACAAATTTGAGTTCAGAAGACCATCCATTACTAAATCTAAGTGACTAGAAGTGTAATTTTTATACCTGTAGCAGTATTCTTAGATGACTTTTCATCTGTGAAAAAGTACTACTTTCATTATATAAGTTAATAATTATCTTTAAGATTGTATGATTTCCAAGGCTACTGGTTAAGGATATAATTGCTAAACATGAAAGGATCTGAAATATATTAGAACACTTTATATTTGATTAAATATTTTTAAAGCAACTACGTACGTAAAAAAGGGGTGAAAATATTTGCATTTATTTAAGGCAAAATGTTTTTCCTGATACTGTTTTCACTGAATGTAAAACCAAGTGCAAAGTAATTTCAGTGACAAGAATGTGTCAACAAATTTTGCAGAGCTGAAGCTTTATACATATACATTCACTAAAATGACTTCAGTAATATTATTTGACCATGGAGAGCTCTTATTTCTCTAAAACAGTTCCAAAAAGCCACACAGACTCTGTTACACCAAATGTACTGCTGTAAGTGACAATACCTGTTCCCAGGGGGTGCACAAAGTTCAGAATAGTATTTGATCTTGGGTTCCGTCCCACTGGTTCTCATTGTGGCCACTCCTCCATTAGCAAAAGTGAATGTTATCATTTGGCTGCTTTTACTAGTAGGAAGTATCTAGAAATATTAAGAATATTTTTTTAAAAAACTTGGGAAGAGACTATATATAAAACCATGACTTGATGTTAGGTAGTATGACAAAAATATCAGCTAAAATGATAGTTTAGATCTGTTTTCTTCAACCTTGTGGTCTTGAGATCACAAGGACAGCTTTGCCCTCAGCCTGGAATCTGGTAGAACTGCATCACTGCTAGGTAGCTTATTTCAAAGGTAGACAATTTTTTACTGCTGATAGAAGTTGAGCTGTCATGGCATTTCCCAGGAGGAAAGGAAATGGAGATTGTGGAGAAACAAAATCCAAAGCCACATCTTCATAGACAGTTTAACTTGCACTCACAAGAGAACAATGCAGATTGCTGTAGCAAGGCAGCAAGATCCTCCTACTGCCCTTCACAAAACTGCCATCTTGGAGAGAAAAACACACCACAAAACCTAACAAATAACCCAACACCCTCTTGGCTTCCCTTCCTCTCACCAAGGCATAACAATTGTCACCAATCTAAGTTGTTTTATGACTCAGTATGTAAGTATGTTTAGTGTTTCTCCACAGAATACTCTATTTATGTGTATATACATATGATTTACATGAATTTAGAAAGATACTTACAGCCTTTTGATCTGGCTGGCTGCTGTCATACCCAGTAGTCAGATCCCTTATTCCAGAAACTTTAAATCTACCACAAGATTTTGGATATGTATTTTTTCCATCAAAATTTCTGAGGTTGTCAAAAAGCTGTTGGATAACTTTAGGATCATGGCAGATGAAATACGAAGCTTTGGTAATATGGAAGCCGTATCTGTGAAGATGCAACATTAGTGAATCCAGGAAGCAATGTCCTAAGAGTTCAACATCAGACACATCATACAACCTTCCAAAAAGCAACACTATACTTATGCTCATCCAGCTGATGCATCAGTTCTTGCCCTTACAACTTTAAAAAGGTCAAAACAGCTTAATTATCCCATTTTACATACTTCAAATAAACTTCTCTGCAGATGTCTTTTATTTTTAATTATGAAAACTGAGAAAGTTTACAGCAACACCAGAAGAAAAAAGGATCCCATTACTGCCTTGAAGTGCTCTAACCACCATAGGAAAGGAAGAGATTACATGTAATAGCTTCTTTGAGTGGATTCCAGCTGACCTTTTCTAAGTAAAACAAATTCTAGACTGGCTTTTCCAATCACACTTCCTTGAAGTGTCTCTACTAAGCATTAAAGTAGAAGTGTTTTTACTAAACCAAACGGTTCTGAACATTGTCTCTCTACCTCACCTGTTTGCTGCCAGGTAATGTGATACAAAGACAAATGACCTGGTAACAATGACTTTTCAAAATATCATGTTGTTGAGAAACATACAAGCCTGGACTGGTTGCTCAAGTGAGCTCCTGCTACAGATCAAGACTTGATAAATATCCCTGATGGCAGTGAAAATCTGAGGTGCAGAATCTTCATTAGTACTAGGATGTTCACACTAGAAATCTGAATGCCTTCTTAAATAGGGTTATGTTTATACCTAAATAGACATCTTGAAGGTTAATAGTGGTTAAATTAGTCTTAAGAATTCAGTAAGGGAATTAACAAAACCTATCCTGTATCTGAAAGAAGTGATAAGCCTACTAGGACAACGCCCTTTTCTTATCTGCATTTACTTCGAGACAGATTCCCCTTGTACATTTCCAAAATAAAAAAGAGAGTTTCTTCTGATTCAACTCACAAGGCAAATCTGACAAAAAAGTAAAGTAGTAAGAAGTAGAAAACTGCAACCCTGTATTAGCCACAAAGAAAAAAAAAAAAATCAAACACATGCAAAACAACCCCCCAAAACAAAGCAAGAACCCTCCTTCCAGCTCATTATCAAACAACAGTTTAATAGGGCAGATTTGTATCCTTCCCTCTGTCTGTAGCTTTGTCACAAAGAGTGACCATGTGCAGTGCCATCTTCCAGACTGCTTCTATGCTGAAGCAGCTCTGAGTCCTTTTCAGTGGCCATGCACACAGCAGCACTGTGGCACAGCTCAATTCTACTCAGGCAAATACTCGGAGGTCAATCTGAAGCAGGTGTTTACTGTATTAGTATTTAAAAAAATATAAAAAAACCCCAAGCCAGAGGCTGAATATTCAATTCTTGAATATGTACTTCCAGCTAGTAGCATTTAAGGGAATTCTCACATCAGATGCTGTATCTGCTGCTCTAGGTATGAATTCCTACTTCATGCTTTTATATCACACCATTTATCTATGCAGTGTAAGCAAGTCTTTGCCACTTGATTCCTTCCTAAAGAGACAATGAAACAAGCATGGTACACAAATGAGAATTCAGGATTGGCAAAACAAGCAGCACAAAGGCTGGAGTTTTCCAGTCTCTTTGCAGATTCCACACTCCCTTGTTAGTGTGTACGAAGAGCTGGAGAGTATCAAACAGCCTGGCTGCTCCCTCCTTTAAAACAAACAACCCAAAACCTCCACAAAACCCACTCCCTGCCTCATGAAATCCAATATTCATCTTTGCCATTGATTTCTTTGAACCCATTAAAAAAGAACAAAAGAAAAGTAGTGCCTCATATGAAATGCTCTCAGAGGGGGACCCAGCTGTATATAGCCAAGAGCAATGGCCAGTCACAGCACTTCTGCATAATCAGCTCAAATCTCATTAATCAGGAGCAGAAAGAGAAAAGGAGAACCAAAACTCAACAACAATAATCTATCAAAAAGAAAAAAAGAATAATACAATAAAAAGCCTAACTTTAGAGCCAACTAGAATTAATTTAATCATAAGCAGCCCTGCAAGGACAGAAGCTGGCTTCTATGCATAGCTTAAATAAGCCAGAGCTACTTAGACCCATTCAGTCATCAACATTTTTGAGTGTCTGGCTCATTTAAGCAGGAAGAAGCACTATAATCTCTACAGCTCAGCAAAACAGCTACCCAATCTTCTGTAAAAGGACCCAAGTGCAGAACTTCCCAAAACAAAAAAACCTTTCAGGCAAGTGAAGAAAAACACCACCAAGATCTCATTACTAATAGAGAAGTAGTAAGGTAGTTATTATTATATTTAAAATACCTTAAAACAACAGAAGACAATGTCATAAATATATTCACATCCACAAGGCAGGAACACTTTCTGAAGAATACTATTACAGAATTAGAATTGTCTTAATAGTACAATAATTCACATTTTATTTCTTTATAAACTATAGGTTTCTATTGAGTTCCTATTAACCCCAGTATGTGAAATTGAGAAAATCTGAAAAATAAAAAAATTAGAATTGAACTCACTCATCATAGACAGCTTTGAGCTGCTGAGACAAAGACAAATTCCTGGTTGCCAAAAAGCTGGCCATCTCTGCAGTTATAACAGCAGCACTGACACCATCTTTATCCAGAACAGCAGGACAGCACATATACCCTAAACAAGGAACGTTAGATATAATTAGACACAATTTAAACAGGAAATAGGAAGAGGAGGGAAGGTTAGCCAAGCATCTTTGAAAGGAGAAATGCATATTACCATAGTACAGACATTTTAGAGTCAAACCAAAAGTAGAAAAAAAATGTATCTTCTAATCAGTGTTAATTTTAATAAGCAAGGTATTCAATGGAATTTCAAGACAGATTTGCATCATATCAGTGCCACATGCTCCCAGGTCTTTATGAAGCCTTCTAGAAAAAGAAATGCCAATGCCACACTGCAGGAACAATGCAAGTATAGCATTGTCTCAAATGTGATTAACTTACACAGTAGTGTAAGGTAACACTGATAATTATGTGTGAAATTAGCCACATTTTCTCTAGTTTTCAGGTATTAAGATAATTAAAGAGCATTAGAGCTTTACAATTTTCTCCTCATGAATTCATAATTTTCATTTGTGGCTTTCAACCATGGCTTTCCAGTTCACAAATGTAATTTGGGGTAGTTTTTATTTTATTCTCATTTACACTAAACTTAAATCTGTTAGGTAAAAAAGCTCAAGTTCATGTCTGAAAATGTGTTTTTTTCTTGTTTTTTTTAAAAGTTTATGCAGAACTTGCAGTCCCAATCTGCGCAGCCATGCTACTGTACATATATACTCCTTTGTGCTAAGCAGAGATACAAAGGTTTTTAAAACTAGTATAAATTAGCAAAATAGATAATTATCTGCTACTAACTGGAAATACATCCATTGTATTGAGGACACCCTTTTATTATAATTTTAACCTTTTTTTACATTTTACTTCATTACTGGGATGCTAACAGAGCACTGGCAAAGGCTGCCCAGAGAAATTGTAGGATATCCTTCCCTGGAGAGATTCAAGAACCATCTGGGTCCAATCCTGTGTAACATGCACTAGGACACCCTGCTTGGGCAGGAATGTTGGACCAAATGACCTCCAACATTCTGTGACTCTCTGCAATTCTGTCACATTTTGTAGTAGTTCAATTTTCACTATTTTGCAAGATATGAAAACAATTCTGTCTCCTACCTATAGCCTCCTCAAATGCAAAAAGAACAGCTTTCCCCTGGTCCATGAGCTGTTTGGCACGGTTGCCCATCCACTTGAAACCTGTCAGTGTTTCCTACAGCAGAGAGGAGAAATCAAAGGCATTAAAAAGAAAACCGATGTTTTACGAACATATGACACTTCATAGGAAAGATACTAAAAGAACATGGAATAATGTGCAACATGTTGCTTACCTCAAAGTGAAAACCTTCCTTTAGTGCAATTGCTCTCAGGATTTTGGAAGAAACAGTACTGGATAACATGTAGACATCTTTAATGGCACGAGCATCCCTACTGTTATTTTTCCAGCAAGTGAAGATCCACCAGCCTAAAAGAGCTCCTAGTTCATTTCCAGAAAACACCTTCCATTCACCACTACAGGCAAAGAAATATTAGAAAATACATGAAATCAAAGGATAATAGTGGGGGTTAAAAAAATAATCTACTGGTTCTTTTATGAATGAATATTAACAAATAAACCACTGCCTTGGAATTCCACATAATAGTAACAAGGTATCGTGCTCATAAGGAACAAACAAAAAAATTCCTTCCCCAAAGCATTCTGAAACTCTTACCTTTCTTCTCCATCATACACATAAGCTTTTGCAGTTATCCAAAGATGAAACAGTAGTATTTCCAACACATTTTAAGTAAAATAAAAATGTTCAGCGTACAAATTATAAACTCAGTGATTAAGACAAGCACAGAGACACAAAAATACAGTTCTCAAGTGATCAGTATTTTTAGTTGACCTAGTGACAAATACTTTTAATTTAATCACAAATACATCAATTAGTCATTGGGAAGACTGGAAAAAAATCTTAAATGGGTTTAAAAGATTAATATTGATGAATTGCTAGAACAGGAAAAAAAATGAAGAAAAAAAGAAAGACAAATGTCAAAATTGCCAAAAAAATTCCCAGTCACAAAAGGGGACAGAGACACTTCCAGACTGACAAAACTAAGACCTACAGAAACAGTACCTGTTGTGAAAGAGAAGCAGACTCAGTCTCCTGCATTTATTGATGCCAACAGGCACAAAGCAATGCACAGCTTAGTGTAAGAGTGCTGAGAGAGTGTGCTCTACAGGAGGTTCTGTCAAAGAAGAAGTACAGATACTGTAGAAGCCTATATTAATATTTGATTAGTGTATGAAAAGCTAGGGCAGAAGTCTGAGAAGACACAGGACTGGAAGTTAGGAGACAGCTGAGACTGGCTGAACAACGAGCGTAAAGGCAGCAGAATGAGAGATCACACTCTCACTGGTAGTGGATGCAATAAACTAACACCCCTCTTCAAGATTCTGGGAGCTCAGAGTTTTCACACAAAAAACAGGAGTGATTTTGCATTCTTGTTTTAACCCACCATAACTAGCATAATCTGAAACTTTTTATACCTTTTTCTCAATGCCGAATTGCCAACTGAGGCTGGCACAGACCAAAACCATTGAAATAAGAACCTTCCAACTAACACTGTCCAAGATACAACAGAGTGTCCACAAAAGACCACTCTTCTTCCAAAGGCAGAGAAATCTTCTGAGTTCATGCTGTGAGGCTAATGAATTTAAAAACATCCCAAAACCCCAAAGAAAATACTGCTACTTTTAAAGCTACTACTTCAGCTTTTTTGGTTATCTGTTGAGCAAAATGGATATTTGCACTATCTCCTTTAACTGGACTTTTGAAATTTTTGAAAATCTAACTGATGCAGATTCAACTATTTAATTCATCCACAACCACAGAGGACATCTAGCAGAAGCCCATATCAGGTCTTGGGTACCAAAGACTGTTGCCATAATTTTACATCCTTCTTCTGGCTCTAATGCTCAGGGAATTCATATATGCTAGCCCAGCAGCAGATTTTTTTTTCTGCTCCTCTCTAAGTTGAAAACCTTGAAGCTTATTTTCACTGAGGATTTACAGTTTATAACTGGTCAGATTAGTTTCTGCTTTATCAAGGAAGATAAAGGACAAACACCACTATTTGTAGATATTATACCAAGTGCTTGAACTTCAGCACTTGGTATCATATTTTCACTTTCTTTTATCAATCAGATAAAACCACAATACAGAAATGTAAACAATTGTAGAAGTGCAGGATATCAGAGGGCATGAAATAAGGAGACAGCCATATTGAGACAGAACTATAGGTTACATTGCACAAATATGAACAATTTATTTTCAGCCCCTGAC
This sequence comes from Ammospiza caudacuta, assembly GCF_027887145.1. Classification (NCBI taxonomy): domain Eukaryota; kingdom Metazoa; phylum Chordata; class Aves; order Passeriformes; family Passerellidae; genus Ammospiza; species Ammospiza caudacuta. Next base: position 55,759,580 of record NC_080596.1, read on the forward strand.
TGAGCAAGTTTGCCTTTTGTGATCCCCTTCTTTGACTGGGTATGCAAAGATAAAAAATGCATATATAGGTGGTTCTTGAAGGGGAGAGTACAAATCACAACACTGAGAAGTACCAAACTGTGAAAAACTTTAAGGTGAAATGCAAATACATAACATTATGTAAAGAAGTGGGAAATTGAGCAAGAGAAGCCCAGATCATCTAATGTTTGGTTTAACAGGATTTCAGAAAGAAGATACTCTTATTAAAGAACAAGAGATTATCAGGGAACAATAGAGATTCTCCCAAATCCAAGTTATTGTTTAATAAACCTTGAATGAAAAAGTGTTTATCAGTCGTACGCGAAAAAAATTTAACTGAAAACCTACCTTTGAAAAAGTATAGCACAACAACAATTCACATGCTTCTATGCATGCCTAAACAACTACAAGTGTCAACTATTTATTCCAGCTTCTGTACACGGTCCAACATTGATCATTATTTCATATCCTGCCTTTACTGTGGTCTGCTTCATACAGTCTTCTCACATTTCCATGTGTTTTCAATCAAAAAAATTATTACTGTGACTATTCTTCCTCTGCAACACAAGTAGCAAGAATTCTCCAAATGAGCCTAACCTTGAGAGTAAAAAAGGTCAACGGTTTGCATTACTTAATTACCATACCTCTCTTGTTTCTCTGCCACTGCCAGTCGATCAGCATCAGGATCATTTGCTAAAATGATTCTTGCCCCATCTTTTTCAGCCAAAGCAAAAGACAATGTCTGGAAATTGGCAAGCAGGACCAGATGAGTATTAATATTCCCAAATAATATTTTCACTTTCTTTATAGGTTTTAATTCATTTTCCCAATTTATTGAATCTCAAACACCCAAAATCATTATGTGTCTCTCAAAAACCACAAAAACTTCTAGCCTGGCAGCAGAAAAACATAGGACATTTAACTTCACCTACATCATTCCACTACTGCAGCCCAACTTAAAAGCTACCTAGATTTAATGGGATCCTTCAATAATAAAGTGTAACAGAAATAGTAGCAGAAATTCTAACCACCTGTCATGACTTCTCCTGCCCTCTCCTGGTGTTGTGTCAGAACAAAAGAGTAGAAGCCTTCCAAAAAGACATAAGATTTTTATTATTATTTTATTTTTTTAAAGTAACTATCACTTTGTCCCATGTGCAGAACCTGCTCATTCCATTAGAGAACAAAGTAGTTCAAAGTTACAGCTGATTACTACCTGACTGGTTCAAAGAGGGTTATGTCAATGAAAGGATACCAGCTAACTCTTCACTAAATGTAAGGCTATGAAACAGATTAAAAATTGACCCTCCACCAGTATCTACAGCTGTGACTTCTGGCAAAAAGGAAACCACTGAAAGAAATCACAACTATTAAAAAAAAAAATCAAATCTATTTACCAGAACACCTTTGCCTTCCTCAGGATTTGGATACTTCACTGTGGGAAAGTCTGGATCAGGATCTTTCTGCTCCGGAACAGCAAAAGGAGGGCTAAGATCAAATGCCTTGAAAGCCAACTGCACAAATTTATGTCCTACGCCATGCACAGAAGTATGAACAAATTTCAGGTTTGTTTCCTTGTTGATGTTCCTGAAATAAAACAGGAAACAGTAAACTTGGACATGGGAGACTGTTCTGCACAAAACTGACTATGTTTGGAAATAGATACAACTCAGTATTCTATATCACTGTTAAAATTATGAATTAAAGGAGGTCAGATTTTAAAAGCAATGGCTTGAAAATTGGCTTAGCCTAATTTTTCAACAATATGAGTTACTCTTGGCATCCAATATCCTAGTATGTGCAAATCACTGGAGTAAGAAAGTATAGTCTACACATCCCAAAGAAGTTGAGTGAAAAACAAATACAACTGACTAAAGAGGCTCTTCATTCCCAACTCTGGCATTTAAACCTCCAAAGACTGTGAACACAGTGAGTCAACAGCAGCCTGCCCAATTTGAGCACACTCATTTTTAAGAAAAAAGTGATGGGCATACCTAAAATCATGCAAACTCCTAGGGAGACATTTAATTCCAATTCTAAAAAGCAGTGTAACAGCCCCAGCTTTCTAGTAACTCCTGACTGTTTTTAGCAACACTAAGAACATGGTTACTGGTGGTCAAAATTTCTACATAAAATAAGCAGATCTAAAAGGTTGATAACTCCTCTACTACATAAATCAACCCTAACCATTCACCAAAAGAAACATCCACTACATTTTGCTAAATAATGATTTTTACTGAGCAAGTGACAGGAGTAGGCTGTTGTAAGGCACCCACAGCTACCAGGAGCATAAGCAAGGCTGGAATGACAGAGCAAGACCTTCTTGTCCAGAAATGGCTTAAAAAACTGCCTCTCCGAGAATCTTGTTTTAAGGCTGGTGGGGCATCCATGCCATGTCCACTTCCAGCAGCCTCAGTCTTGCTTGGATTATGCATGGCCATGAAAATACTGGGAGCAGATATTTGGTCACTCTGCTGGGTTAGACTTCTCTCAGGACAGCTTTATGAACTGGCTTATGACACCACCACACAGCTGCCAGTGCAACCCCAAAAGATGACACAAAGGCACAGGCAGAAGTGGGTCATGGCAGGATTGTGGCCACCCTCACTTCCATCAATTTGAACTGCCCTGCTAACATACTAGATGAAATATCCTGTATTCTTTAAGGAAGTAACAGGAGTCACCTGTAAAAGCATTGTTTCTGTATGTCTTTGAAGTACTCCTTATTGACCATGGCATATGGATCATGAAGCAGTGGGCTGCTATCAATCAGTTTGTCATCCCAAGCCTGAGGCCACGGTTCTTGGTTCTCCTCAATAGCCTGAGAAATTCCTTTGTCATGAGGAGAAATTATCTGAGCACCGTTTTCCCAGTAAACCTAAATAAAAAATAGGTAAGTGAGTATTTGATCATAAATCTTGTAAGATAGTTTTGTTATGTTTTTTGTTGGTTAATGTACAGTACATCCACTAAAGTATTACAGTAAATTAGGCTTAGGTATACCCAAAGTATCCTGTTAATATTCTCAGCTTTTCTTCTCACATCCCATTTTTATTCTATTAAAAAAACAGCTTAATCTTATCAAAAGATATCAAGATCCATAATGAAACACAAAACAATGCCCAATCATTTACTGAGAAAACTTCCATTTTTGTATTTTGGAAACAGTCTGTATATGACTGCCCAGCTACTGTGACTGGTGCACAGGCAATTCAGCTGTGGTTTTTTTTCAGTGCATAGCAGATTACAATGGCATCCTGCCTTCTAGAGCAAAGATTTTAATTATCTTATTAGTTTAACATGACACTAGCTTTAAATACATAGAAGAGATGGAGAGACTAGTAATTAATTAAGTCTATACCATGATAGGAACTATATATAATTGCATTAGTTTCTCTACATGGAAAAAAAGAGCCAGAAAATAGTTCACATTAGAATACCTTGTAACCATTGTCTTGTTTTGGATTATGGGAAGCAGTAACCATAATTCCAGCACAAAGCTTCAGATGAGTTACTGTGTATGGCTGTAACAAGAGAAAGTTACTTGAAGTAGAATGTGCAACACATTATATTTCTTCTGGTGCATAGATAATACTTCATAGTATGAAAATTAAGATGTGATTCCTACACACTGACTCCCTAAAGCAGAAGCTAAATAGTACTTGTTCCACCAGACTCCATGTGGCACAACTTTACCCTTGTTTTTTCTTGTGCATTTTCCCATTTATATGTTATTAATGTTGTTCCAGATGCTTTGTGAATCTCTAGTGCCTTTCCAGAAGGAAGCCAGATGCATGTGTTCCCTACTGTGGAATGACTTGAGGTACCCAAGGCCTTAGAGGTGCCATGTCTGTTGGGGTAATGACACAAATCAGCATGGGGCAGAGAACTGCAGCTCAAGCAGTCTCATCCTGTCTTTTGGGAGCAGCCTGGGGAGCAGCTACTCCATCAGGGTTCAGAAGAGAATTGTTTTGGAGAGAGCTCTTATCAATTAGCTCAAAAGAGATGGAGTGAATTAAAAATCAAAGGTTATTCATGAACACAGGTCCAATTTGTGTTTACTCCTGGCTATTTAATACTGAAATGCAATCAACTGCAGTTCTTGCAACACCACTTTAAACTACACTATGAAGAATTTGACCCTAAATCTTCAAAAAATTGTATCAGTGTAAGAATGCTATGCAGAAAGTCTTTATACCACTGTGTTCTGTTTGCAATGCTCACTGGAGCAACTGGTATAGGGAGAAATTATTGCTTTTGGGACAGGGGCCAAGAACAGGACTTTTCTGTGCTGCTCTGGAGACACCTGGTGTTCTGATGGGGGCATCGTGGACACAATTCAACAACCCTTCTGACAAAACATCACTGCACTCCAACAACTTGCTATTTTTGATTCAATACCTGCCCTTGGCCCCTCTTGCCCTCAAAAAAAAAAAGTACAAATAGCCAAATGTGAGTGTATGTTTCAGACTTCAGACTCCACAGGAATCCACTCACACTCCACATCATCCCTCCTTTTCCTATGGATGTTGTAAACTATATACAGCTAAATAAGTACAAGACTCTCTGCAGGAAGAGCTTAAAAAGTAAGAACTGGTTTGTGTAGTTATCCTAATTTAAGTAATGCAAGGTATCTGACAGAATTTGTGTACATTTAAAGCAGATAATGTAATAAAAAGAGATAATAAAAAAAACTTACCACAAAGGGAGTTGGTATTATATCAGAGAATAGATAAACTGGAACTCCCTGACTGATGAAAGTATTGGCAGCAAGTCTTGCAAACCTAAACAGGAAGAAAAGATACCTAGGGAATATATTCATTTTCTTGCCTATTAGTTTCCTACAAGTCACAGCTTTCCCTCCCACCCTAATGCAATTACAAAATCCCAACAAAAACACCATCACTTATCAATATATCTCAATTATTGTACATACCCAATTTAGATGTGTTCCCTCACTATTCCCAAAAGACAAAGCACAACACTAAGAACTGCTTTGGCACTACAAGTATGTAAGAATACTGTAAATCCCACACATTAATTCACTTTATAGAAAGAAAATACAATTGAAGTAGATATAAATCCATCATGAATCACACAAGGTATCTACAAAACACAAAACCTAAGAAGTACCTTTTGCTACTACCTCCACTGGAAAGATGAGCACGAGCATCAAACCCAATCACAACTCCTCTCTTTTTCAGGTCACTGAAATTCTTCTCGAGGTATCTGCAAAATCCCTTAAGACAACAACAAATCCACCTCATTAACCCAATCTTGATGTTTAATTTATCATCACATTAAGATAATTGCTAAGATGCTGATGGTCTTAGGAAGCTGAGCACACATAGCATCTCACTGAACTGCTCTGGGATTCAGCTTGTCCAAGACCAATAAACACCAAGAAAACCTTCAAATCAATATTGAAAATCCGGACAGCATTTAAGTACTTTTTAAAATATCAGAATCAACTCCAAAAAGGAACAAGTAACACAATTAGTCTTAATTGCAGGTTTTGAGAAATGATTCAGCTGTCATAGGTCTCACATGAGGAAGAGAACAGCTGGCCAGCATTTCAGGTTTTTAACCAAATCTCACCCTTAATAATGGCATCTCTTTAGAACATGATACATCACCACTCCAGGCTGCAGTTATTCAAGGTTGTCGGTTTTTTCCCCAAGTAGATCTGCTTTAGGATCCATGTATGTATACATAGCCCCTATGTAAAACCATGTCTAGCACACACAAAGCTTAACCAAATGTTGGCTACCTTTGGGGTTTTTGTAGTTGTTACAGCAGCACTAACTGCTGCACTTGAGCTTAACTGCAGCTGTGTGTACATTAAATTGCAAAATCAAATATGGAAAGTAACTTCTTTTAATGGTTTAATAGCTTCTCTCTGCTTGTTTTCAGACAGCATTCAGCTAATAATTATAATTTAAATTACTTCTAAAAACTGGAAGAATAGGAGAGAACTTGTACTTCCATAGAATACTCATTTGCATGCCATAAATCAGGCTCTTCCATTCATATACACAACCAGTTAAGTGAGATAAAGTGCTGAACACAATACCTGGGTTGTCTGGATAATAGTCAAGTCATTCATGTGGGAAATCCCTGCTCCCATGGCAGCTCTGAGCCCTGCTGTGCCAAACTCCATCCGTGAGCCAAAGTATTTCTGCAGTTCTCCGGCATTTCCTTCCGCAAGCAATTGTTTCACGATTGCGTAAGTTTTTGGATTCTGTTGACACAAAATTCAGATATTCTAAATGAGGTTTTGTTCGTTTTAACAGAACTGACTTTCTGTCCCAATCTCTGGGTTTCAGTATCAAAACATGGCACACAACTTCAAGAACAGCATCAGTCTGTCTTCTTAATTTTAAATGCTGTCTTCTTAATTTTAAATCAGTACAACCTCAAGTATTACTTGCTTTACATTTATCTCCTTAAGTGAACGTGCTACCTGGACAGCGGTGTGTAGATATCTCCCACAATCTGGGATGTTAAAAGACTTCCAAAATGTCTATTTTAATGTTTTCTATTTTTAAAAACAAAACAAACAAAAGACAGCACTCCCACAGAGAATTGTTCCTCATCACAAGAACTACACTAAACATTTAAGAAAGTAAGGTTAATTATTAAGAAATATTTGTTATTTCTATAGCAGTACATGTAGAGTTTAAGACAAATTAAACCATAATGTTGTCCCAAGACTGGCTAGCACCAGAGGTAGCAGCAAAACTAAGCAGACTGGGCAGAAGATAATTTCCAACACATTTGCAGGTAATGCTTGTAAAAATAAACATAACCCCAGGATGAAAGCCTAGAAACTACAGACAAACTCCTAAATAAAATTACTCAAGAGTGGCAACAAAAAGGCCAAGTCAGACCACTTGAGAACAGTGAGGAGTTTCTAACTTTCACTGCTTTTCTTGATATATTGCTTCCACAGATTCTCTATTGTTAATTACTCTTTTTGCTTCCAGACTTAGGGAATTAGCAAAGTCCTGTATGCCTCAACTTTTCAATGTAATAACATGAGACTTGTGAACTTCAGTATTTGATTTCTGGAGAGCCTAGGAGCCAAGAGGAGAGATGGCAGGTAGCAGACTCCTGACAACATGATTACCTGAGAGGCAGCAGGTTACTCACTGCATGAGTGCACACTCATTACTCTGGAGTACAAAGATTTTCATTTCCAAAAGGACACATACTTTGATTTCTAGGCAATTAAATGAACTCATAAAAGTCATAGACTTTACTATTTCCTGGATGACCTAGGTATGCTTACAGCAAGGGAAAGCATATCATTCTAGGCAAAAAAGGGAAAAAAATTAAATATAAAACCATATATCTTCCATAGATTCAGAAAATGCTGCAAACACACAGAGCAGTAGGCATGTGATTAAGTTTGCATACAAAGGTATAAACATTCTGCACATCAAACGAAGGCCAGAGTCAGGATGTCCTAACCACTGACCTGTGCACCCACTGCCACAGGACAAACAACATAATTTAAATACATACTGGAAAAGCTAAAGAGCCTTTAGTGCTAATGAGCAGACTGCATAATGGAGAATAAACCACAGAATTAAAAAAAAAAAATCAGCTTCTTGAGTGCAATAAACAATTAGGTACCCCAGAATTACTGATCTCCAGTACAAACATTGCCAATTTACCAGTCCAAGAATGTTGTCACTGACACTTCCTTGCAGGCAGCTTGACACAATTACCTATTATCATTGAGTAATTATATTGTGTAAGAATAAATATAATTCTATGTTGTTATAGAATATATAGGGCAGCATAACTGAGTCCAGGCTGCTTACAAGTTGACGTCAAGTTTTTGCCTTAACATCAGGCCTATGTCTCAAAGGCAAAGCCTGGATGACACCATTTGCATCCAGTTTTGTACACTGCCTAAAAACCTTTTAATTCTCTGTGTGAGCTTTGTGCATGAGTCATCTCTTAATACTGAAAGGAGCATGCTTTTGGGTAGATATCACACACATTTCTACAGCTGTTTGACAGACTAGAAGCTGCAATGCCAATGCAGAAGGACACCAGGAGCATCCTGCAGTTCTCATAGCCAAGGAGTTTTTTGTTTGTTGTTGTTAGTGGAATTTCCCAGGATTGGCATCTACTGTGAAACTAGAGGGATTCTCCAGTTTTTAAAGCCTGGTTAAATGTCTATGTCCAAATGGCTGCTCAAGTCTTAAGAGTTTCAGTCCAGATAATTTTCTAAATTGAAAACTTGATTGCATTAATTTAACTGTTCCCCACTACCTGCCTCCACCCCACACCAAATAATGGTAACAGCCAGGCCAAGTGTGTTCAATATGGCAGAAGGATTTTTCCAGAACTACTGTTATCATTGTTAATGGCTATTTTCTCCCAAGAATTTGCCTATTTTTTTCTTTTGTGGAGACCATTATGATGACATTGTACACAGCTAAGTAAAAAGGTAATGTTTGTTTTGGCTTTTTCTTCTGCTTAAAAAAACTCTCCACAGCATCTCTACCAAAGAAGGACCAAATTGTATCAGAAGGATGAAGTGCTAGCTTTCCTCTCTGATTCTCTCAGCTTTTTCTGCTCTCAAATGAAACAGATATGAGTATGGGAGTACCATTTTCTGTGAATACAGTGGCAGATGATTTAATACCAAGATAATAACCACTAGTGCAATTAGTTTGAACATCACCTGGCAACACTTGAGTTATTTACTTTAATCTACACTACAGGAAGGCCCAAAGAGTTATCATCAGTAGAGGAGTCCCCACAAGGTTTAACAAGAGAGGAAAAACTTCTGACTAAACAGATTTTATTTTTACTAAAACCAGAAGCTACCTTCCATTCATAATTCTATGACTGATAATAGAAAGAATGAAAAATATGCTATTTCTGTAATGAACAAAATGATGAAAACAGCCTGGTAACAAGCACAGTGATTGCCATGTAGGTAGAAACTTCCAGTTAGGTCAGCAGGACTGCCATCAGCCATAAGGACCTGCTCTTGCAATTATTTTGTAAGAAACGCGGCGCTTATCATCATTAAATATTAACCCATCTCTGCAAGTCAAAAAGGAACTTTTTTTAATATCAGAGTAAATGGACAAGGGTTACATCTGATTTTTCTGTTGCTCAATAGAAACATGCAACAGCTCCCTGAGAAATTAAAATACTTCATGATTTTTGAGCAATCAGCAATGGGTATTGCACACTAGTCAATTATTACTTTGACAAAGACGCAAGCACTAACAGAGGGCTAAACTTGCAAAAGTAAAGATGCTATAAGGGATACTGCATTAGATTTCCAGAGGGTTTAGCAAAATAATCAGAATCAACAGTTGAAAAGCAAGTTATTACACAGGAGACAGGAATACAACTAATGCTGGTCAGGGAATCTATGTAAATAAGAGGTTCTAAAACCAAACTATTTTCTCAAATTTAATTAAACTGGGAAAAAAAGGCACAAAAGCTTATTGTCATTTGATGTGTTGCATTAGCATTTCTGAAAAGAGGATTGGTTTGGCACTGCTCTATCACTAATAAAACCAGAACTGAGTAACTGGTTGGTTAATCAGTTTACTGATTTTAATGAAGAATCACAACAAGCTCAAGGTACTTCTAATGACATCCTTTAGAACTTGGAAAAATACTAAAGAAGAGAATTAATGTATGTTTCCACTGATATTTTTGAAATAAGCAGAAGATGCCTTACCAAACAGGTATGTGTGCTGCACAAAACTCAGAGGGCATTGAGTGCTCAGCCTGGGGGAGTCAATTAGAGACTGAAGACGGGCAATGGCCAGTGAGTTCCATACAGCCAAATCAACAAATTATATGAAAAGGGACATGACATGAAAACTGCAAACCAAATGTGCCAATAGAGGCCTACATCTCAGCGAGACCAGCAGCAGCAAGCAACTCTATGACCATTTCCAGAACACCACTATGGCGAGATATTTCTTTAGGTATGTGGAAAACAGAAGCACACAGAAGATTTTACTTTTGCATATCGTGCTGTCAAAACCAAAGGTAAGTCTCAACAGGAAGGGAAATAACACCTGAAAAACACAGGACTGACAGCCTCTATATATCCAAGTGTTTTTGAAGTGAGCTCCCATGTCCTTTGGGATCGATATTTTAGGAATTTGAAGGTACCAAGAGGTTTTGAAGAGTGAGAGACAGGAACACTACAATGTACGCTGGTCTTTAATAATTTAAGTGTACCAGCAGCCCTGCGACTGAAGTGGTTCGGAACAATAGAGGCGCTTTTGAAAAAGGCGCTCAGCGCAGCTAAGAGCCAGACTGAGAGACGAGCCGGGGTGTTTCCAAACGAGAGCAGCGGCGGCCCGGCAGGTGACGGAGCCGCAGCACCGGACGGGGGCCCCGCAGCCCCAGCTGCGCCGGCCCCGCCGCGGGACGGGAGGGGATGCACGGAGGGGCGGAGGGAGAGCGCCCCTTTCTCAGAGAGCTCTGAAAGCAGAGCCAAAGGAGCAAACAGGCGCTTTCACCGCACCCCAATCCGGCACAGTGCAACAGCCGGGCGTCACGCCGCGCCGCCGACCCCTCTGCAGCCCGCAGCCCCATGGCCCCCGCCGTGCCTCACCTTGTCCCACAGCAGCCACTGCTCGGCCGCGCGGCGCAGCGCGTCATCCCCCGCCGAGCCCCGCGCTGCCATCCCGCTCCGACCGAGCCGCCGCCGCCGCTCCGCTCCTTCCTTCCCTCTTCCGGAGCGCGCCCGCCCCGCTCCGCCCGCCCCACCTCCGCCCCGCCCGCCTGCCCGGGCCGGGGTCAGGGCCGGGGCCGAGGCCACGGCCGGACAGAGCGGCCCCTCCTCCGTGCTGCTCCGCCAGGCCGGGTCGGGGCCCTCGCTTAGAGCGGGGCATTAATAATTCCTTTCCCCGGGGCGCTGAACGCTGTCAGGTGGGGCTGCGGCTGCCGGCCCGGCGGAGCCCCGAGGGGAGCCCCGGGCTGCGCCGAACGGAGGAGGAGCAGCGTCCCCAAATAACAGCGGGAAATCAGCGGGGACGCAGCCGCCTCCTCCGCAGCATGGCTGGCGGAAGAAAGTAGCGCTGTTGTTAGAAGCGTCACATTCCACGGGCATTGGACTAAGGCGACTGAGATTCCTTTTTATATAGTCAAGATAAATGAGGGATGAGCTCGGGACCACTCTAATTTAGGATAAAGATTGTAACTAGAAGATCTTTAAGGTCCTTTCTGGTCCAAAATGTGCTATGATTCTAAAATTTTCATCGAAATAATAACTTGTACTTTTCAATATTCTTGAAAACGTTTGAAGTTCATTAGTACATTACCAGAATGCATGCAAACAAGAGAAATTCTACACATCACTTGCAAAAATGTTAATGCACATCCTTCTGATATTCACTACCGATCAGTGAAATAATTCTTATGATGCCCTTACAGAAAAACTATTAAGATGAAACATCAGAGGAAGTGAAGAATAAGAAAATCAGAAAAAAAATATGCTGCTTGGCTGCTTTTCTGATCATCTGTTTTCTCTTTCGGTTTGATCCTTCTCATTTAACCCAGCTTCTCTGGCCTCTGCACCTCTCTGGCAGAACACAAATCTGACCTCAGCTGCAAAATTAAAAAAAAAAAAAGTAAAAGTAGCTGAATTTCACTCAGGAAAATGGATTGTGTTCCTTCTGCTGGAATTAAAGAACAGGTTAATATGGCTTTGATTGAATAATTATTATAGCATGGTAGCTTTGAGAGAAGCCTGAGCTGCCAAGCTGCTGCTCTCTCTAAACAGTTCCTAGAACTAAGCTTGTGTTTTGATTGGAATCTCCTGTAGATGCCATGATAAGCCCCTCCATCCTGGTTAATTTCTTACAATTTTTTGGGCAAACATACAGTGCAGAAAGCACTGAACCATCTTTCTTGCCTAACAAGATTTCTGTCATCAACTTCCCAAAGTACTGAGGGAAACAGCAGTCTGAGTGCTCTGGAGCTTCAGGACAAGGTGTTTTGGAGGTTTCCTCTATATTTTATCAGCATCTATCTGAAGCTGGGCTAGACCAGGGGATGCAAATCTGCAGGGAGAGCCATAAGTCCCTGTTTAACTCTGCAGCACAGGCCAAGGCACCCTGAGAGTGGTGCAGATGCAAAGCTGTGTTGCAGGAGTTGTGAGGCTGCTGAGAAATGTGAGGTCACTGTGAAGGTGCCATACAGGAGGAGCAGATTAATTTGCCAGGGGTGCCAACTCCTGAGTCTGAACTCTTGTAAGGGATATCCTATCCAGGTGCTTTCCAACAGTGCTTCAATGGGAGCAATTGGAGCATCCCTTTCCCCCAAGTTTAGAGGATGGGGCAAATGAGGAAAGGGCTGGCCTTGTGGAAATGTAACTGAACTTCTACATGCTGATCAAAGGCAGGAAAGAAGTAATCCCAGGAAAAAAAAGTAAGATTTGCTTATGTGAAGAATGATACAGCCACTACAACACTGCCTTTGTAAAGCACCATAACAAAGTACTGCCACTGACTCAACCAAAGGAGGTGACAGATTCATGGAACATGACCTCTTTCCCTTAAATGCCTGAGGGTGGCTAGAAATCAAGCAGGTTTTCTTTAGGATGGACCAAAATGGTTATCAAGATCCATTACAGTACAGGCCCAGCTGCATCACAGAAAAACTCTTTAAAAGTTTTTGTCTAATACCTTTTGGGACTGCTCTGAGCAGAGTGGTCAGAACCTTGCAACTTGCAAAGTGCCACTGCCCTGAAAACTTCATGATCTAATAACACCAGAAGAGGCTGAAAATGAAAGAATAGCCAACTTCTGCCTGAAGTTGCTGCTGTGATGAACAGTTTTTCATGGAAACTGTTGTCATCTTATTGCAAAAGTCTCATACCTTCTCATCAATTTTCTCACAACACTGACTCCTTCTTCACAGCACAGCCAACAAACTCCAACTCTTTTGTAGCACTTGTCTTACTGGACACAGCTGTGGCCTGTTAAGGGCAGGCCTGTTCCTAATCTTTGGTGATTGGTACAGCTGCAACTCCTCAGGTGTGAGACCGCCTTCTGCACGATCTTTATTTTCTTACATTCTATCCCTCCACAGAAAACAATACAGTGTAAATTATTACAAAATACTGCATAACTTAACAGTAAGATCCTTCCTAGTGATTCTTTCAAAAAGTGAATTTCCAATAAAGAATTCAGAACCCAACAGTATTTCATGAGAAGCCCTGGATACTGAGTTCGAGAAAAAATGGCTGACTGCATGTTAAAAATCAGATAAAATGGAGACATAAAGGATGAAGGGTTTTTCCTTTTTTTTTTCTCCAGCTGTTACCAAACCCAGATGAAATTGACAAAATAAAACTTAAAAAATCAATTCAATATACCAAGTAAGTTTGCTGACTTTGTACTCTTTTTTTGGAACTTAAAATACTGTGTCTAATTTTAATTGGATCTTCTTCAAAACAGGTGGAATCATTACTAAATTCACATTAATGCTAGAATTTCAGAGTGTGGGGTATTTAAAGCATCCCTCTTGACCTACACTTTCTGAAGTGAAATGTTTCAATGAACACTGAATGTTATGACTTGAGCTCAGTGTGGCTGCAGCTGCACAGGCTTTTCACACCAAGTATGAACTAAATGGCATTTGTCTGTTAGCTGTGTTAGGCTTTAGCCTTAACACCACAGCAGCAAATTGCTTTATTTAGCTTGCAGATAGGAAGAGCAATGAATGAGTTAACGGTGCTCATCAATGTCTTCAGTCAAGTTTTGAATTTTATGTTATCTGCAACTATATGTTGTCCAGTGGGATTTTCCCAACATATATAAATACCTGAAGGGAGGATGCAAAGGAGAAAAAGAGCCAGGCTTTTTTCAGTGGTGCTCACTGACAGGACAAGAGGCACAAATTGAAACAGAGGAGGTTCCAGGTGAACATTAGGAAATACTTTTTCACTGTGACAGTGACTGAGCACTGGCACAGTTTGCTTAAGGAGGTTTTGGAGTCTTCATCCTTGGAAATATGTAAAAGCCATCTGGACATGGTTTTGGGCAGGTGGGTTTTGAGCAGGGAAGTTTGACCAAATGACCTCCAGAGGTCTTCTCCAACCTCAACCATTCTGTGAATCTGAGAGGTTGACACATTTTGTAATTATGAGATGTATGTTCTGGCAAGGTACCTAAACTTTTCATTGCCGACTTCTGCAGTATTGTGATACAGATGTAGAGAAAATTTGTGAAATGCTAACAGAAAGTGAATGTCACAACCAGTGATATTTTCTTGTTGTATGTACAGATATTACATTTAAACTTTTCTACCCAGTTCCCCCATTTTCAGTATGCTTTTAGTGCATGATCATTCTCCATTTGCAGCCAGCTGGGAAATACCCATTTGTGTTACCTACAGAAATAAAAGGACTAAGGATTATAGAATATTACTGATGACAAAGTTAGCTTTAGGTTCTCAGAGCTTAGAGTACACACTTGTCTTATCTTCACTACTTTAAGCAGTCTGAAAATTTAAAGATATTTTATTAGTTTTCACTTTCATCACTAGCTTGAAATACTAGTAGGGGGCAGGAGAGAAAAAAGCTTTGATTCTACAGCACAGATTGACTGGGAAACTGTGGTGCACATTGAACGTTTCAAAAAGAACATATAGCCCTCAGAAGAGGATGTTGTCTTAAATAAAGCTCTGCTCTTGTAACCTGATGAAAGGGAAGGGGGAAGCAGGGGAAGAAAAGGAAGGATATGGTGGTTATTGTATTCATGGCTTGAATTTTAGTATTTGTTCTCCACTTCTGTTGTCTACCAGCTAACCCAAGGATGTGTCAGATTATTTTATGTTTCCTCTTTGAAATTTTTTGCTCCATTGTTTATTGTAAGCTACTTGTTCACAACTGAAAGTCTTTTATAATTTCCACTGTTTGGCACAGACTCCTGATCTCTGGTAGTCAGGCAGATCTTGGATCCTGTGGCAGCAGAACTATGAAAACATGCCTTTTCTGTCTTGTTCTAGACTGCATTCAGTTTCTAGGTTCAAGGATAAATTAACTTATCTTTGTTCAACATATAGGACAAAGTCAGAGCTAATGCCAGTTCTTTTCAAGTCTATTTTGGATTGCTGCCCTTCTCTTACATCTTCTCTTTTGGTAAAGACCAAAAATACAAGTGGAAGTGAAAAATAAAATTAGTCAGACTAATAAATGCATGATCTTGAACTCACCTCTTGTGCAAATGATTTAAATTATGCTGTGACAAAAAGAAACATTTGATCTTATGGTTTCATGGAATTCAAGAGTAATATGCACAGTTTATTTTGACCTAATTCCTTTATAAAAGAAGTGAGTAGGGTACATTATTTTTATATATGTCCTTTAGTTTGGTTGTGATTAAACTTTATTCCCTCCCTAGGTAATTTTCTGGATATCTAGCAGAACCAGGCCTACAACTTGAATAAAATTGTGCTGTCTGTTATAGAAATGGGATTGAGAGGGATTCTGATAGTTCTCTCACCTTAAGTAAAGGAAAGCTTTCCTTAACCAGGATTAGTTATTAGAGTAAAAGTAGAAAATTCGAAACTGGTGGCAGCATAAATATACTGGATAGATATTTGCCTTAACAACAATAAGTTATGAGGATTTTCATAACTTGTTATGAAAACGTAACAAGTTTCCCAAAATTGTTAAGCTGCTAAATCCAACTTTAGACTTTTAAGTAAGCTGTTTCTCAAAAGTGCTGAACCTGCAGCAGTTCCCACTGAATGCTCAGGCTTGTAAATGCATGGCTGAGAGGCACGATGGCAATATCAAAGGGGAAAGGCGATTGTTTTAAAAAAACTGGCACAGTATGCTTTTGTAATATATAACTACACTCCACAGTTTACACCAGTTTACACAGTTTACACTAAAGTTGAAATATTTACAAAACTGAGAGCACATGCAAAAGATTTATCTGATGTCCTATTGATGAAGGAGATACTAATTTGGAAAGTTAGTAGAGCTGCATTTCCATTAGAAAGCTGCTCTAAGAAGGCAGCACTAAATTCCCTACCTTGTTTTTCCTGAATAAATTAAAAAATCTGCAATTAAGGAACTGACTTTAAAGGTGTAGCATCTTATTAATGGAGATTATTTACTCTTGGCAGAGGAGATAAGCATGTCCTACTGAAACCATACAAGAACTAAATGAAAGGCTATACTGAGAAATTTGTACAATAGGTCTTAAAATGGCCTCAAACAATTTGGACATTGCACTACAGTACTCTTTTTACACAGCTTCATTTTTAGTCTGCACAAAGTTTTAATTGGAATGAAGCAGAATAATTAAAACCCCCCAAAGGCCGAGTTCTTCCAAAGGCGAGTTCAGGCATCAGGCAGTGCTTTGGTGGGCACAGGCTGCCCTCTGGCGGTCACGGCAGGAATAGCGACCGAGGCATCCGCCGCTCCAAGTGGAGCTGGAGCTGCGCCGCGGGTCCCCCTTACAAAAACATCCCCCCCGTTTCTGCCAGATAATAATTGTTTGATAATGTAGTGTTAGTATTCCTGTTATTTGGGGCACAACCTTCCTCTCCGTCTCTTTAGATTTAGACAATCGAAAACGAATGTCACTGAATAAAAAATATCTGCACTCTTTCTTATACTGCTTCAATATTCCTATTTCCAGAGTGTTCCAGTATCAAGAAATAAAAAGAAATACTGAGAACATAATAATATTCTATATTTGGAATATTTCCAGTTATAGACATTTGACCAGACAGACTGATATAAACCTACAAAAGTCAGAAAATGGAAAAAGAGGTTGGGAGAAAGTGAGGACTGAATGACACAAAATCCCAGATGTCAGTAGGGCAGTTCTCCACAGAATGATTTACTATACATGGGTTTCCTGTTAGGCATCCACTGGAAATATTACAGCCCTCAAAAGAAACAAACAACCAGCAATATACGCTTTACTTATCTGTAAAACAGGGGAGGGATAACTCAGCAACGCACAAAGGAGAAGAAGTAATCCACCATCCTAAATTAACCTGAAAATACTACTATCTCTTACTTGGAAAGACTTGTAAGCAGCATTCTGCGTGACAGGCAAGGATCACATGTCAATGTTTCCTCAGATGATTGAACCACAGTGACTATATTGGAGCTGGTAACCTTTGCAGCTGTTAAAACAGATCTGTGTTCCTATTTTCAGGCACAGAGCTCCTTGCCCTGCAATGCTCAGCTGAACTGATCTAGATACCCAGCCTTATTTATGTGCTACCAACTCCAGAAGCAGCTGTGGACTTTGTGACTAGGAAGTAGATCAGTTAGATGTCCTCTAAAAGGGTCAAAGCTTTGGCTGACCCTTTCAAACATCACAAAGCTAAACCAGTTAGGGATTTAATAAAGAGACAAGCATGCAATCAGCATGTCCCCACCTTTTCTGAAGCAGAATATGGTGCTTTGGAAACCCCCTGATTTCATGCAATCACTCCCAAGTTTTGTTCCCATCTGTTCTCATGGGTAAGTCAAACACACCATAATGTTGTTTCCACACCAGCTTTAGCAATGATGGCACTGACAGTGTGCCAGTTAACCAGCTCTTGCTCCCCTTCCTATTCTGTGTGTTCTCATCACATCTCTGTTTTTTTTTTTTTTTGTTTTTCCAGCCCTATCATGGGTCCCACATGATCAGTAAAATTTATTGGTATAATTTGTCACCTAAGAGCAAACTGTTATTCAGAGTACTGCTTTTTCTTCTGCTAGACTTCTGCTGCTTTTCAATTATAAATTGCATGAAAGGCAGAGTAAAAAGCTACACTGTGTTTAACCACAAATGTGAGTCTATGCCAAACCACTGACATCTCCTCATCTGATACAGCAGTTACTCTGAGCTGTCCAAGGGGCTGCTCCCCCTCCTGCATCCTTCTGACAACCATTCTGGCAGAAAGAACAGTTGGGAGGGGAGAAGCATGAAGTGCCTACACTAAAGTGTAGAGACTGTTAGTATGTGATGGTTTTTTTTCTCAGTGTAACTTTCAATAGTATTTGAGTTGGATTTGTGTTTTGAAAAAGGGTATTTTAAAGGGGAGGAAGATCCTCTTGTCAGAGTTCCTTGCAGTCGAGGATTAAATGAAGGATCTGACCTTATACAGCAGCACTGTTTTGATCTGGGTTGTACCCTGTTGTTAGAGTGATGTAGGAACAAACACCATTGGAAAAAAAACCTTTGCATTTTTTTCAGTCAAAATATTTTCAACTCATGGAATGTGAAAATATTCAGCAAGACCTTACCTTTATCAGAGGAGCTCAATAGCTGAGACAAGGTTACATTTTATAAACATCAGGTGGAACTCCTGATTATGGAATCCTATTTGTACTGTGCTATCATACGAGAAGCAAATATTTGGAGATACAAAGCCTTTTGTTGACTTAACTCTCTGGAGTGATGCTATGGAATAATTTAGGGTGTTCACTTTGGGAGGCTCAATAAAGGTCAAACAAATCCTTTGAAAAAAATCTCTTGTACAGTACACTGCATATATAGTCCTTGTGAGGAGATTGAATAATCTTTTTACCCAACATAATTCTAGTTGAAAATATCTCTACATTATACATTATCCATATGATAAAGATACATATCATACAGATAATACAGAGAGTGTATTATCTCAGTCTAGGTTCTAATATAAGTTTAGGCAGTGACTCTCTTGA
Source organism: Ammospiza caudacuta (assembly GCF_027887145.1). Classification (NCBI taxonomy): domain Eukaryota; kingdom Metazoa; phylum Chordata; class Aves; order Passeriformes; family Passerellidae; genus Ammospiza; species Ammospiza caudacuta. The sequence goes on from NC_080596.1 coordinate 55,778,286, forward strand.
GGAAGTCTGGGTTACACATTACTCCTGGAATACTGATTATTAAGGTCATGGTTATTGCAGGTAAGTGTTTGGTGTACATAGTGATTCATACAAAAAATACCCTTCATAATGCTGTCCTCATCTTAATCTATTAATATTATTTGCATTATTCTGAGATAATGTTTTGCAAACCTAGGCTGGTTATAATGCAATTCTGTTTGCACATTTTCATTCCTGCCCCCATTTCCATTAGAAAATACTCTGGCAGGAAGAAACTGATTTGTTTATATCCTCTATATATATATTGGGTTTTTTCCTGAAAATAGAAAGCAAAAAACACTTTCTAGGAGACATTTAACTTAGCTTAAATATATTTTTTGAAACTATTAGTAAGGAAGAATGAATGACAAACTATGAAGGAGTTTCTTACCTTCTTTTTCTGTTGTCCAGCATTTGCTATGTTCTCCCAGAATATTGAAATGATATATTCTGGCAATCTGTTAAATCATCAAGCTATGTAGTGTTTTGAGACTTAGACACTGTTTCAAGTACTAAAAAATGTCAAATAATCATTGTGGTAGCAGCAAAAAAAAGGTGAGTGCTGTATATCCTTGTGATTAGGACACAAGGTACTGCTGAATATAGTTTCTGCTGCTCCAAAGATTTGTCTGGTTGTACAGAGCGGGACAGAATCCACAGCTGAGAAACAGTAGAAATGCTCAGCTTTCACAACCCTTTGATTAAGACTCTGTTTAGTAAAGCAGGACGTATGGATTTAGATCCTTTTAGTTCCAAAAGGAAATCAACTTGTGAACATCTGAAAAGAAGGCTAACACTGAGTTTTTTGATTAGAACCTGTCTCCTCCCTCTGCAAACATGGGAGCCTGTTCCCACCTCCTGCAGAATGTTTATTCTGTTACTGTACCACAACAAGTTTGACTGCATTTAATATTCAGTTTGGGAATATCTGAAATAATATATTTTAATTAATTTACTATTTACTCTTGCCCTTCCCTCCCATCACCCTAGGCAAGAAAACCTAGCCTGCTAAGATTTGATATGTATGGGCACATCCTAACAAAAAAATTCTGTTAATCTACAAGATTACTTTGATATTAATTAAATTATCACACACACACCTATTAAAATCCCTTAAAAGATATTTGTCTCAAATTCTCCAGCAAGAGTAGGTGACACCGCTGGGTAACAAGGCACAGCAGAGTGACAAAAAAACAGAGTCCATTTTGCTTGTGGAGCCTTATCCTTCTCCCCAGGGTGACTCTCATCATTCCTGCTGGCCTTTGGCACTACTTGTTTCCTGATTATAGACTTTTTTATCCTCAGTGAAAACTCTAATCAATTTAAAGTAAACAAAATAGAAGATTAATCTATAGATACTACATTCCTTGGAAAACTGGAACTTCTCAGAATTATATATTTTACCTTTTTAAAGCTATCACAAACGCTGACTGTTAATGAACTGTTAAAGCAAAAATTACTGTGATTTCATCATACTTCAGATCTCAGCTTTGTCCTTAAATGAAAAAGAAAAATCTGTCCAAATCTTGTAAGTTCTCACCATCAGGGGATATTATTTCCTGACCAGATTTAAGAAGCTTCTCTTTCCATTGACTTTTCCCTAAACTCTCATCCACCTGCCTCTCCTGCTCCCCTCTATCCCCTTGATTCCCTCTCAGGCTTCAAAATGGAATCAACTGAATCAAATGTGCTTCAGGTCCACATTCTCAGGTAGTTTATCCAACGTGCATGAGAAATCAGCACAATTTCAGATAGTGAAATGATGATTTCAGTTCTTGTCAACAAACTATTTTCTTTCAGAGAAGAAGAGCTACTGCAAGGTGCTACCTTGGTATGAAGATTACTGAACCATTAGGCTCAGAGAAAGCAAGATAAGAAGCAGCAGAAATACCCAATACTCACATTATTTTAGGAAATCCCCAAATAGTACTTACCATGTTACATTTAATAAGCAACCATACAGCCATGTGCACTTTACATCTTACTGAATCCAAGCTTTTATATTTTTCTACATTTATTTGTGTACAACTGCTTTTAAGTATTCTCCGTCTCCAAACAATTGGTGAGCTGCCCTACCAGGGATTATACATATAAATAGAAACCCTGTTGTGAAAACAGTAAACTGGAATTCAAACTAAATCTTTTCCCTCTCCCTACAGCTTTTCAGTCAGTTTGTGGCTTCTTATCTACAGAGTTTCATATCAAAAGCAGTGGAAATAAACAGGTCCAACAAGATTTGAGGTTTATCTCGATAGATCTGTTCTTCACTGAGTTTTAAACCAAACTCCTTGCATGCAAACTTGGTGAGTCACATTTGCCTAAAGCAGTGTGTGCTTCTGAAATCTTGAAGGAAATAAAGGCTGTCCTTACTAAGACTTTAAATTGTAATTTAGTGATTATGTACTTGGCTCTGGGCTTTTACCCATATTATGTATTCTTCCTTAAGGAGCTTAAACCTTGTAGGTAAGGGTTCAGTCAACCAACATGAGAAGTTTAATCAGATCGGGCTAACAGGTCGCTTTCCTGACCTTCATTCTCTGCAAATGAATGAGGAACTGTTACTGCTGCAGTGTTTTATTCTACTGTGATAGTTTCAGCCTCAGTATTATTTTCAAGGAATGTGCTATTCCACCTGCACAGCCAGCATGCTCTAACTAAAGCAAGGCTTGTTATGAGTAAGTAAGCCTCCAGCCTAATAACTGAAGCACTTAAGTCCTCTGCTAGAGGTCTCTTGGAGGTCTGCATCCTTTTTTTTTTTTTTTCTTCCCAGTTCAGAAATTTCCTAGAAGTAGAATTCTAGGAAATTCTAGAATTTCTAGAAGTAGATTCTAAATTTTCTGGAGAATATTACATATGAGTGATGAAGAACTAGAAAGTAGCTTCTGAACTGAGGATTGAGAAAGTGGCTAGCCAGTGTAGACCTAAGTGTGAATGCTTCTGACAGACTAGGACCATAAATCTTGAGATGGGAAGGCCACACAGATGTATTTATGCCATATCTTCTCTCTAGTTTACTGTCATTGCATTCTCCTAGCTTGATCTTTGTAATGAATAGTCTTCAGCAGGTTATTTAATAAAGCTGGATGTGGCATAATCTGCACAAGTTACTGCTATTTGGCTACCTTTTTCACTTTTATGTCAGACCCAGTATGGAAAAATAATCAAAATGCAATTGATTTAACATTAGCATTTTATTCATTAAAAAACCACCTCCCAGACAAACAGTTCCATGAAATCATAAGAGAGCAAAAGCAGTACAAAGCTGATTTTTAAAGAGTCCACGGTAAGCATATTTGCCATGACTAATCACTTCTTGTAATGATTTAACTGCTATCTCTCATATGGTGCTAGAGACAGCTGGAGACAGGACTTCTTTATAAGGTTTGATCTATAAAAAAGCACAAAAAGGCTGCCAAACAGTCCATTTTTAGCAGAGATCAAATCCCTTTGTTGTATTTGGCTAGAGTCATTCCAGAATTAGTACATGGAAACTTAATTAATATTTATATTTTACAAAATACTTTGTTACTCTCCTTTTCAAATAAATTTACTATCTTCTTGCAGGATAGACAGTTTGTTATTGATGATCAAATTTCAGAAGCTAAGGAGATTTACTTCAAATTTCATCTGAAGTTTTGAGCATTAAAAATAATTTAACTTGAAATTCAACTTTAAATTGTTCTGTTCTCTTTACTAGGAGCCAGGATAGAGAAGAGGAGGAAAAGAAATATCTTCAAACTGGCTAGATAAAACAAATCAACAAGATTTGGTTAATTAGATTATCCAAGATTTTTAATTTGTATTGATCTTTTTACTAGCTCTGGGCAGTGGAAAACATCTCTAATGCAATGCCAGTCTGCCCTGGGCAGAAGATGGGGAGTGACTCCACTCAGAAATACTTTCTGCCCTGCTTTACACAGCCACAAGAGTCACTGAAGAACCAAGAAATGGTTCCAGGTTTCCACACATCTCCATGCATCCCTCCTGCTTCCCTCTTAGCTAAAATACAAAAGCAAACTTCCCCAGTTACTTTCTTACTTCCATTTATGAATGTAGCCAAAATTATTAGAGTTGAATCAAAATATTAATAGAATACTTCCAGATTTCCCTTTGCATGTACACTTAGTGCTTTAGGCATGCAGAGTTGAGACTACACTTTGTAATGAGGCCACCAATGAAGCCAATCCCTTCATGCTTTGTCACTGCACACAATACTACTGAGCTTCCTTCAGTTTTCCAACCCCACTTCTATTGTTGAATTCCTCAGTGAGTGCCCAGCTATGAAAAATTCAAAGTCCATCAGATTAATTCATAATAATGTATGAATGCAGGATAGGAACCAGTGGATTTTGGTTTTTTGGTTTCAGTATTGTAGAATTTTGCATCACTTAAAATGTACTTAGCATCACAATATAAAGTATTAATATAGTATTTACATGCTAAATTTTACTTGCTTACTGTTGTGTGATGAATTCCTTAACAAATGTGTCAGCATAAAACCCAGGAAAAAGCTGTCATCTGTAGGGACTCCATCTACTTTGTGCTACTTCAGTTTCTGCCTCTACCCCACCCCAAGCAAGCCACTGTGTACATTATTTATTCATAATAACTCCATAAAACCACTAATCTTCTTTTAATACTCCTTTCAGCCTAGGATGGAGTTGTTTTTTTGTGATCCCTTTGTCAAACTCAGAAGCCGTCAAGATCCTCTCTCTCCTCAGTGTTCCAAAGAACTGATCAATTAACATACAACTCCTCATGCTCCACTAAAGCCCAAAGCTGCTGATTAATTTAGGAAGCACCTGAGCCTCCTAAGAGCCATAGCATAATGCCCCCCAAGGCATTGAAGACATGTTTGGTTTGAAGCCTAGCACCAAGTTAATGGCATATCCTGCCTGAACCTGGTTAGCATCCAGAATATCAGCATTCTTCTTCAGTGCCCTGAGGAAAGCTCTGTCTACCAGGCGTTCCTGGGGAGAACCTATTGAGTACTGACAGGAACTGGCGTCTCAGGAGAGTAATGGCAACCACAACATGGTTTAAGCTAAGCACAGTTTAAGCTTTAAGAATTAAATCTAATGGCCCCACTCCCCTCTTTATACCCTACCACAACTGCTATAACGTTAAGGGGAGGGGTGTGCTAGGCTCCAATTCGCATTTCCAATAGTTTTTTTCAATCCACATGCAAATGATTGTAAAGTATTGGCTCTGTCCTTGGCACAGCATCAACAACCTTACTCTCTCCTTCTCTGGCAAGTAGAACCAAGACCATTTCTTTTTTTACCAGAGAAACAGATCTTATCCTCATCAGTGGAACTCATTACAAACAAAGGGAAGACAGTCCTTCCCAAACCAAAAATCTAGTGCGTAAACTGTTTCCCTGAAAGAGGTCAGCCACCTGACTCCTGACCTTACACATGTACAGCTAAAACTGAAACTGAATTCCTGCTTACAAAGTCCTGTAACAAAACTGATTACTGCATTAGAAGTGTCATGAAAAATGCAGGGAGGCAAAGAGAGTAAGCAGGAGAGAGAGATTTCTTCTAGAAATATACTACCTGTATATAACTTAGCTCCTCTACTGATATTTTCTCAACCTGATGACTGAAATATTGTAAAACTGGGCAATTTTTTGAGTGTAAATTTCAGAATCTTAATGAAGAACTGTATCTTCTGTACAGCTTTGTTAGGTTTAGGGATTCATTTTTCTGTGTAAGAATAATTGAATCACAGAATGCCTTGGGCTGGAAGGGACCTTAATAGTTCCACCCCTCCTGCCATGGGCAGGAAACACATCCTTCCACTAGACCAGGTTGCCCAGTAGCAATACCTTTCAGCAATGCTTTCACTTTCATCATCAGGAACAGCTGCTTGCTGGGAAAAGTGGAAAAAACTAATTAGGAATCTAGCTTTTATATAGTTTGCTGGGAGTGTTCCTCACCACTTTTCCATCACTAATGGCTTCATAATGTAGCTACTTTGAGTCAAAAACACCAAGTGTTTCCAAGTGCTGGGGTTTAATTCCACGAGGCAGCTAAGCACCATGCACTCAAATACGGAACACCAAGGTGGGTTATATTGTCTGGGTCCAGGAATTTTTACTTTTAATACATAATTTTCCATAAACAAATACACAAGGTATAAAGTAACCACTGTCAGGTAACTTACCACTCCAATGAGTGCTTCTTTGATGTATTTAAGTGTTTTAAATACTGTTGGCATTTGGATGCAGCTTTAAAACATTTTGGAAGTATTTTTGCCTTGAATATACAGATAATACATACAAAGAATGCTTGTAGAAAGGATGCTTAGAAAACAGAAAGTCTTTATTGTGATTCTAGTAATAAAACGGAGGAATTAAATTATGCAGGAATATATATAATTTAATTTTCAAAGGTGTCACGGTTTGGCTGTGGGTGAATGTCAGTGCCCACAACCCGTCTCATGCTCCCTGGTGGTCTAGTGGTTAGGATTCGGCGCTCTCACCGCCGCGGCCCGGGTTCGATTCCCGGTCAGGGAAACAAAAGTGTCATGGCTTCACATTGGTGCAGCAGAGCCAATCTTTTAACTTTTCATGTTTTTACTAGTAAGAGGGTTAATTAGTTTCACACTGAGGTATCGGTGCATACTGGAAATAGATCTATTTGAATATGTAATTACATATATATAGATAATTAATTGTGAAATTAGCATCCTGCTGGTTCAGTATAAAATATCTCATTAAGTCACATAAAAGGGCTTGGTGACATGAGATTCCCAGTTTCACTTTCTTTATTTTGATGTTTAAGACCACACTACTTAAGATGTGCAAACAATGGTTCCTGTCTTCTTTCTTCTGCCAATGCTTATTCCTTCTGTAACTTCTACAAATGAGGATTATTAGTTGTCTGATCTGTTCATGCATTATTACCAATAAAAATGAAATCCTGGAAAGATCTTCCAATAAAGAAAAACAACACTGGAATTTAGTTTGGACATTAAGTTTCCAGAATTAGTAGTGGGTAGAGCCAAATACTACTTGAACAAAATTTGACTACTTTGCAATAGAAAAACTGCTTGCATGTTTCCCAACTGATTGCATTTTCTAGTAATAGGAACAAACCTAAGATACATTCCAGAAATCCTGAAGAAATAACTGACATAGACTGGGGCTATTAAACCTCATTTAAAATTAGTTTTGAGACTGTTAAGGAAACTTAGTAATGTTTTGAGTGAGATTTATTATTTTTGATAAAAGCTGATGGGTGGTTTCACAGCTCATCTAGTGGCAAAGCCAATTTGATCCTTTCCCCCTGCCCAGGGGTGTTTGTTGCAGTGGACAAAGAAGGGCAGGAAGCTACTGCCTCAGAAATTGTGCCAATTCCCTTCCCTGCTTGTAAACCCAGATTAGTTCTCTAATCTTAAAAGGAAGAAAAATAAAAGAAAAAGCACAATCTTTATTTCTGAAGTCAGAGAGAGATTGAGTTAAAGCCTGCCTCTGGAGAGCTTGTTTCATGTAGGCAGACATTGTTCAGTAATCCTGCTGCATTTTGCCATTTCCTTCAAGTTGGGATCTGCAGTGCTGCACTTTACCCAAAAGAAAAGGAAGATTGCAATTCTCTAAGTCTGTCACTTTTACGACACTGAGAACAGCTGACAGAGAACCACACCCTCAAAAAAAGAGTAAATAAAAATGTAAGAGCAAAGCAGAAGCAACTGAGGTAAGCAGCAGTGCTTTGTGTAGAAAACCCAAGAGGAAGAAATTATTGTTTTTAAAAGTGCAAAGAACCCTGTGTCCTGCTGCTTGACTGCCTATTGTGCTGAAAAGGACAGCTCTGCAAGTTCCTTATTATTTGGTTAATAAACAGATGAGTCTCGCACTGAGAAGTAAGAAAACATCTGAGTTTTCATGTTCTTGGTCAGCTACTTGACTGAAAAGAGGTATTTCCAACTCTAAACATCTCAGATACTGAATCACCCTAATCTTTTAATACTTGTATTTCTGAAAAAAAAATTGCATAAAAATAGTGGCTACAGTTAGTACCATGAATAGAGCTGACAGTCAAGCACAGAAGAAAAGGGTTAAAACTTTTACTATTTCCAGAGCACTTCTTTTTCTATTGCAGAAATGGTACTGATGTACTATTTTTGAGAAAAAAATATTTCTGCATATTTTTTTCCTAGAAAAGGAGACTGGGAGGTAGTGAGGGGAGGAGATATCAATTGGGGTGCATGTCCCAAACAGGAAACTGGCAGTCTGGTATTCTGAGGTAGACACCTGTGGATGGGTCTAGTTAGGGGCTGAATGTTTTTGCATCAGGTACCAACACTGTATGCAGAAATAAGAGTATTTCTGCACACAATGTTGGTACTAGAAGAAAAAAAAATAAAATCTGTCCTTACAATTTTTGCAATATTGTATCTTAAATTAGTGCAGTTTACTTTAGGTATTCAAAATCAGTAATAGCAAGTAAATAAATTATTTAGGTAAGAATAATTTAGAGTATTCTATTTGGAAGTACTGGGAAGCTATAGCTGCCTCTGCCTTGTACAAGAATAAGTCTTTAGTTTTATGCCACGTCAGTAGGAAAGTCTAGCTGTGGATGCTGAAATACTAAGTGGGCCAAGCTCTAAGCAGGGGAGTTAGTTTACCAGAGTATAAAACTAAGCTCAAGTTTAGCAGTGAGGATGTAAGGAATAAAGCATGAATTTCAGGCCTGGTGCATGGGAAGAGGTAACAGAGTGAGTGGAAGCAATGCCCCACATTCTAAGGGTGAATCCAGGGTCACATTTAGTTTCTGAATTCTTGCAGGTCCTGGTGATAACGCTGCTGTGGTGGCTACAGCTTCCACACGGTCCTGTGGCTCCTCGGGGCAGGTGCGCTGCCCTGCCCTCACAGTGAGTACCCTCCATGCAGGTAACAGGCTCCACGCTGGTGCACATTGCTCCTGACACAGCCCCGGCACACAGGAGCTGCCAGCACAGCGAACACGGCCCTTGAGGCAGCGGCGGCAGAGAAGCCTTCCCTGGCCACAGCTGACACCCACAGGGAGACACACCCAAAGCTGCCCGGGTGAGAGGCTGCCCCGTGGGCAGTTCCGTGAGCGTGGCCCTGCACTGACCCCAGGCACTCGGGAGCCATTGTGGCACAAGACCAATGCCATACAAACGGGTCAAGGAGTCACCTCAGGCCTTCAGGACACGATGCCCCGCGCCCATCTTGCCCCCTCGCTACACCCCAGCATTGCGGTTGCCGGGCTCAGGAAACCACGTCTGGGAGCTGTAATAATAAACTTATGTCTGGGGCCCTCGGGGTAAGCCCCACAGGAGTGTACAACAAACGCCTTCGCCCACGCTAAGGCTGGCACGGCCACCCCGGCTCGGCGATTCCCACAGCAGCTGCGGCAGGGTGGGCGCTGCGGGGCAGCACCGCCCCGGGCCGGCGGCCCCGCGCAGGCGCCGTGCGGGCAGGGCGCGCCCCGCCGCCGCTGGGCCGGGCCGGGCAGGGCAGGGCGGCAGCGGCTCCGCTGCCAGCGCGCAGCAGCGCGGGCAAGGCGTCGGGAATGGCTCCGGCAGCGACCGGCGGGATCCCGCCGACTGCGCCATCGCTGGGCCTGATGGCTGACGGGCTGGGCAACAGCTCCGCTCTCGGTGGGTCGCTGCGGCCTCGGTCCTTCGCCGCGGTGGGACGCTTCAATCCGCGACCCGCTCGTTCCCAGGCGGCGGCCCTTGTACCGCTGCGCGGGCTGTGACCTCGGCGGGCAGTACGGCCTCAGTCGCCGCTGGGATGTCTAGGCTGACCCCGCTGCTTCTGCCGGGGCCCGACGCGGTTTCTTCGGGGTGCCCGGCGTTCGAGTGCCTCCCTGGGAGCGAGGGAGGAGAGCGGCAAGGCAGGGGCGCGTCCCCTCCGCCCTAGCCGCGGGCAGCCCGGGGCAGCGGGCTGCAGGAGGTCAGAGCTCCGCGGCTGAAGTTTCTCCCGCCTGTCAGCGCAGCGCGGCGGGGGCGCTCGGGGCGGGCGCCGCCGGGTCCCGCTCGGGCGGGCTGCGATGCCCTCAGCGATCGCACCGTGCTTATGTCGCGACAGCCCGGCCTGCTGATATAGGGGGGTTGTGGCCAGGAGGGGCGAAAGGAAAAAAAAAAACCCGGCCAAAAACTATAATGAACTGTGCGAGCTCGAGTCTGACAACTCCTCCGCAGTTGATTTACTTTAACTGGGATCGGATGGCTCTTAAGATAGAAGTGCATTAAGGAATTGTTTGTATTTATCATCTCTTGTGAGGTTAAGCTTGGCTTAGTGTTTAGATTTTGGGAATGAAAAGTTGACTGTAACCCTTGAGAACTCTGAAGAGCACTTGCACACATAAAATCACCAAGGAAGTTAGTTTAAAATGACATTTTCTTTGTTTATGTCTAACCACAACTGTTATGCTGCTAATAATCTAAAAATGAAACCGAATTTGTTGCTGGTGTAGTCTGAAGTGCTTCTTTTTTCTTTTATTTTTTTTTGGTGCATTGTCTGTGATGCTCAAACACTTGTATTAAAAATTGATGCTCATTTCCACTTTCAGCTTGATCAGCTGTATTACCTTCTGATGGTATGACATAAGTAAGAGTATACAAACTTGTTTGAGAGTAAACTTTCAACTTAGTGGAAACAGTTAAGATGACCATACTTACTAGCAAAGAATAAATCCAGAAGTGTTTCTTGTCTTTCTGGCATTCTTTTTGTAAATTTGTGTTTTACTTGGTTCAGGCAAGCTTGGTCAGGAGGGTTTGAGATATCTGCTACCCGCTGTTTATTTTCTGAAAGCAAGAGGAATGGAAGGCTTGTCGTCCAATGCTTCAGGAGAGTGGAAAGAAATAAGTACCACTGTGCACCTTGAATTTCAGATTTATGTTGCCTAGTAGCTGCTGTCTGAGGACCTGAGGTTTTCTATGTAACCTATGAGGAGAGAAATTGTGGATTTTTTTTCTCTTCTTGATCGTGACCATATATATATATATTTTTTTTTTTTTTTAACAGTTAAAAAAGTAGTTTGCTCTTTGGCTGTTACTTCAGGGAATTGCTGCATGTTGATACTTGCTGTAATTGCTATACAGTTTACCTGCTAGTGGTATCTTGAAGAGGCTGTAAACAGATGTTTTAGTAAATGAAAGGATGTGTGTATGTAGGTTTATACTGGCTTTTTACAAATGTTTGTACTCAGGATTGCTTTATTGAACTTGAAGGTGGGCGGACAACTCTTGGTATGTTGTGTGCATTTGTAGGATTTAATAACTACAGCAGCAATTTAGCTGTATATCTCGCTGAAGAGGATTGTTCTTATGCAGACTAAAAATTGGCAAGTGTAACAAGAGATGCAAAAAGCTGCGAAAGAATTTTCTTCTCAGAGTTTTACAAATGCTTTCTGCCAATGTATCTGCTGTATCTCAAGATCACAGCATACCTCTTCACATAGGAGATACTTTGGTTTGGGTTAAAATTGATTTTTGACTTCTGTAAACTAGTAAGGATTGTTGTTAGCATGCATAAATTCATTGATACAATGTGCTTGGTGGCACTGATTTAGTGCGGCTCGCTAGATGCTGATTGTGCTTGTAAATTTAACCAATGATATGCAATAGTACGAAATAGCTCATGTGTCCAGGAAGGATTTTATTTCATTGCTTTTAAACGGCCGTACTGGTGAAATGTGCTTTATTTAATGTACTGTAGCTGTTTGCACAGTGTGTTGTATTTGAAAACAAGTTTGAGGAACAATTTTCCAACAGAAATGCAAATGTAAAGCCCCAGTTCTGTGTATTTTTGCTGTAGGAGCTATATGTTGCTCAAGGAGCTATATGCTGCTCCAAAGCAATTACACCATAAGCACTGTAATTTAGTACTGGTGAACAGTGAACCATTAGCTTTTTGTCTCTGTATGTGTTAATGCAGCATTATCAATCACATACTGTGCAGCACAAAGAACAGGCTAAATCTTACTTCCCTTTAAATTTTCCTCTTTCTCAACAGGACAAAACTGCTTGATATACTGTTAATTTTTTTTTCTCATAGAATTCTAAATAATGTCAGATGCCTTCATGGTGTGGTGACTGATGATTGACTAGGTTTGGTCTTCCCTGTTGGTTCTTAAGCTCTCTCTGGCTGTGAGGGAATTGCAATGCTTATTGCAATTATTTCAGCACTCAAAATCATTGAGTCTTATATGCATTATACAGGAATACTTTTAGCTGTGTTTTTTTTGCTGTGAATAGGACCTACCGCACATAGCAGGTACCTCCTTTCTGAATCCCCACCCTACCCTGAGGCTTTCAGAGAAGCCAGTCTAAAACTTTCTGCAGAAATTTACTGAATGTGTTGATAGGGTGTATAATTCAGAAGAAATTTGCATTAGTAAAGAACTTGTCAGGGTGGAGACTTGCCTCAGTGTAGTAAGCTCTCTTCCCAGACCTCTGGCAAAATTTGCCTACAGTCAAAATGTTTGTAGTGACTTTGGTGAGCCAGAGATTTTTTTGTCTCTAATATAAGAACCCTTAGCAGGCTGTGGCCTGAGTCACTTTGAAAGGCTCAGTGTTTTATGGTTGTGAGCATGATGCTGGGCACCAGGGATGCTGTTTGGTGTCTCAGGTCGTGCCTGAGACTTGCTGCCTTACTGGGGCTTACTGTTGGTGTTCACTAAGTAGGTGCATTTAGAATGGGCTTTAAGGAAACTTGGCTGATCCTTCTTGAGATACTGCTTTTGACAAATCTGATGAAGGCTTTGAAGTTTGTTCTTAACAGAAATTCTTCATCAGCCCTGTAACCTCTAAGGCAGTTGGCAGTGTGTTATTAGTTGTCAGAATGTTCCTTCATCGTGTGGCTTCCTTTTTGTCATCTCACTTCCTGCTTATTTCACTTCTGGTTGTAGGTTCTGATTACTACAAGGAACCAGAAGTTAAGCGGAATTCACAAATGTGTTGAATGTTCTTCTTCGATGATAGGTGGCTTTCCTTTGTTATTCACTTTAAGCATATTCCCTGATGTACAATTTCCTTGAACAATAGACAAAGCGAGTGGTAGGGAATAGGTTTTCTTCACTTGAGGGTTGTTTTTCTCTAGAAAATAAACTTCTTTTAACCTCTTCTTTACTGACTTTTCTAGTTTGCTGTCTTCTGTAGCTACTACCTGATTAGGAAGGCAGAGAAGCCCTAATGTTTTCTCACTATTTTTTTGTGTGTGTGTTTTGGGCAGTGCTATATTTTGTCTTGTGATTGAAATTGCTAGTAATTTCATCTGCTTAGTTTTGCAAAAGCAATTTGACTCTGGTGTCCAGAATAGATAACTACTATTTGAATCAGATACTTGTAAAAAGTATATTTGTTTTGAAGTTGCATCAAACTCTTCTTGTTAAGTTTACTATCAGTAAAATAAAGACATGTATTAAATGAATACATGATTACCATCAGAGTAAATGATTTACCTAAATGATTTCCCTGGAAAGCACCTGAACTAAGAGTCTAAAAAAAATTAAATGTGACTTGATAATAGAAACCTCTACTGCAGCTCTAATAGAATGCTGTAGCTCTGAGTAAGTTGAAGGTACTGAATGAAAATATACAACTGATTACTTTTAAGGAAATATCCACCACTTCTGAAATGCCAGGAGATACAAGCTGGCATTGAATTAACTTCACTAAAACTCAAGTTTAAAAGTAAAGTTAATTTCTTAAATTCTTGAGATTGAGGTATTTAGGTATTTAGTTTTATTTAGTTTTATTAATTTATTTAGTTTAGGTATTGAGTTTTATTTATTGAGGTATTTAGTGTATTTAGGAAATTTAGCTAATGAACAAACAGTTTTTATTTTTATGCCTGAATTTAAAAGCATGTAATTTAACATGAAAGAAGTTTTATGCTAAATGATACTTAAAATGAATGCTGTAAATGAAAGAGCACATCCAGATGGAGCAGTCTGATCTAGTGAAGGTGTTGGGATTACATAGTCCTTAGAGTCCTTTCCAAATCATTCCATGAACCATCCACCTTTGATAGCTGGAGGTAGGAAGTGTTGTGAGTGTTGAATTTAGTTGAAAATACACTTTCTGTAGAGCCAGGAGAGGATGACTACGTATCATTATCAGGTGTCTTTTCCTTGCAGGGGGAGCTGGGTTCACAGGCTGCCTGACCATTTCTCCTTGTGCCATTGCCACAGAAAGCTTAAGCAGTGCTTTTAGCAGCAGTGTAGGTCTGTGGGGTGAATTGAGCCACAAGTGATCCAGGTACGAAAGAAAGGAGAAGACAAAGCACCAGAAAAGCCCCAAAAAAGAGCCAAACCCCCCCCCCCCCCAATGCAAATGATATTCTCTTTAATTATTTTGAACCCTAAGTGATGACCCTTTTTTCTACTGCTGGGTAGACTGGCCCATTAATGGTAAGGAGGGGGAGAAATGCCTAAGCTGATATTGCTACTGAGGCATGTTTTCCAGCTGTGCTTAGCTGAGATGTTTGAACAGATCATGTGCCATACCATAATATTTCATTTGTGTTGTACTTAAATAGGTTGTATGTTCTCACATTTAATTTGTTTAAATATTAATTAACATTAAGGCCAACAGTATTTTGTTTCTGTATACTGTCAGATTGATATCTATGTTTCATTTTCATTCCTAAAAGCAGGGAATATCATCCTGTAACTCCTTAAGATTCATGGACAAGAAGATAGTGAATATATATGTATCTATTTTTAGCAGGTAGATTGCTCAAATAACCAATTTCATAACATGTAAACAAACTTTTTTAAAAGGCATGCCATAAAAGGCAAATGGCATGAGGATAATGGGCAAAATCCAGAGTAACTAAAGAGGATTTTTTACCACTAGAGCAGAGAGAAGATTATGTTATTGTTTATGGGCCACTTTCTCTAAACAATACAAAAACAAGTGGAATGTGCTTGAAGTAATCAGATGGGTGTATATTCTACTTAGATTTAGTATAGGAGATTAGAAAAACAGTGCATTATTTTAATGCTGAGTTGTATACTGCTAACATAAGAACTAAACTGTTTTGATCTTGGTTATTAAAAGGATTTGTTTTTCAAGAATCTGAGTCATACTTTAGGCAAGATAGGATTAAGATTAAATGTTGCTAGAAATTTCTCATGTGCTTTATGAAAAAATTGTCTATGCCATGTAAAAATTGCAATTGAATGAAGCATGAAATATTTTTCCACTTATCTGTTAACTTTTTTCTTCTTATATTCTGTTTCCTGAAGGTCTTGAGCAATTGCTGAGGTGGAAGAACACTACCAATGTATCTGAGTAACAGTGATTAGAGCCAAAAGACTTGTCTGAGGTTGACTATCTTTATATTTTACTTCTTAGGTAAGGATGAAGTAAGGGCAGGCAACATTCAACTTCAGTACTTGGCATATATTATTTTTTAAGCAAATGAGTAAGTGGGATCTGAATTAGTAGCATGAGTACAATTTATTATTACAGCTTAAGCATCACTAAGTGTGCGGAATATCACTTCTAAATAATTTCATTTAGATCACATCCTCAAGTCAGTTTCATATGTAGACTGGTATACAATGACTGGTGTATAGGAATGCCAGGACAGCAAAGCACTGAAACAAATCAGTTCTTTATGAATTGACTCAAGTCAAGGAAGATTGCTATGGCCTGATGGAAACCTTTGAGAAGCAGCATCATGCATCACGAGACTGAGGTGAACTGTCAGCAGTCCGACAGAAGCGTAATGTGCCTCTGGGGAAAGGGAATGGGGAATGCACAATGAACGATGGAGCTGTGACTTGGCACATAAATTGTTCTGCCTGTTTAGGTCCTCAGGGCTTGGCTTTGCATTATGGCATAATTGCTGAGGGTTTTG
Source organism: Ammospiza caudacuta (assembly GCF_027887145.1). Taxonomy (NCBI): domain Eukaryota; kingdom Metazoa; phylum Chordata; class Aves; order Passeriformes; family Passerellidae; genus Ammospiza; species Ammospiza caudacuta. The sequence continues at coordinate 55,794,151 of NC_080596.1, forward strand.
AGGGCAGACTGTGTAGGGTGTTCGATAATGAAAGCTGAGTGCTTTGCTCTGCTTGTAAGGTTACACGGCACCAAGTACTCAATTCAGCTAAGTTAGTTTCTTCTTGGATAGTTTTGCTTTGCTTTTGGTGAATTTTTGTGTGTGAGCAAAAGATGAATGGCATCAAGCAGTTTCTGGACGTTGTATAAATAAAGTGTTTTTGTAGAAATGTTGTTGATACAATGTTTTACTAGTAATGTGTGTTTCTTGTTGAATTTTTAGGTATCTAATTACAACCAAAGAAAAGTCACATAGGCCTGTGTAAATAATCTGGTATGCTGAAGTATCCGTGTTAATTTAATGAATTTTTAAATGAAAAAAATATTTCTAAGTATGTTTTCCTTCATAGTTCAAAACCTGTGTAAACCTTAACCCTTTTAATAGACTAATCTGTGTTACTGAGCATTCAGTTGATAAATTATAATTTTGTCAACATTCTTCTGTCAGTAAAAAAAAGTGCCAGTATAGGCACAATTTTCCTTTTGGAGGAAGTATATGCAGAGTTTGCTCTTTTGGGGGGTGGTGATGGTGTTAAATTGTATCTGTGTTTTCAACGGCTGTGTTGATGATGGGGTTTCAGGTTGATGATTTAAAAATAATTATGTTGGAAATTATACTTTCTTTTAATAGAATCATAGAATGCTGAGGGTTGGAGGGGATCTTAAAAATTGTTCAGTCTCAACCCTCCTTGCACCACCTCCCTCTAGACCAGGTTGCTCAAAGCCTTATCCACTCTGGCCTTGAATACTGCCCTCACATTTAAAATTTTTCTGCACATAATTAATGCTACTGCCCTTTTTTTTGACCATAGTCTGAGACTGTGGCTCCATGTTACTACAGTTACTCTAGGATGTTTGTTCTAGATGTACTTGTCTATTCTTGCTCATTGTTTTTTCCCCACTTCAGCATACTCAGTCAGTGGATTGTCTTAACAGAGGAGTTTGCCAAACCTCAGGTTATGCTGATTCAGTAAAATGACTGCTTAAAAACGAAAGATTTTTTTTGTGGTCTTGTTTCTTAAAACCTGGTTGTCTCAGTAATCCAGTTAAAAACTCTTTTTAGGATAACAGTCTCTCAGGAGCACAGTGACTGGGGTAGCTGAGAACTGAATGGGAAGGGACCTCTGAAAACCACTTTGGATCTGGAGGAATTGCAGTGAGCCATGATGTGGAAAGCCAGAGGGTTGGACCTCTAGCCATGTTATAAGGCCCCCTTGCTTTCTGTGTTTGGTGGGAATTTCCTGCCATGGTTATGGAGAAAATAGGTACTTGTTTGGGCGATCCAAAGAGAGGCAGAAAACGCAAAGTTGAGTTGGATAAATTTTATGACCCTTCCACAAAATGGCTTGACTAGCAAGTGGATGATGATAGAAAGGAGGTGTTTCCCATTCATTCTTAAAATCAATACAGTGCAACAAAATCCAAAGTATCTGCCTGTTGTTGTCTTAGATTTGAACAGGAAAGGTGCTTATTTATTAATACCCTTTAGAGCTTGTGTTGTATACTGTTTCAGTTGTATTTCCTAGATTGTGAGATGTTGTAGTCATCCAAGTAATACTTCTCTGGTGTGATGGTTTCCTCCTGCCTCGAAAGTAAATGAAACTACTTTGTTGATTAACTGGGATACTTTGTGGCTGTTGCCACCTGATGAGTTAGAAAAAAAGTAATTATATTTTGGTATATTAAAGCATGAATTATAAATTCTTTGAATGCAAGTAAACTGCATGTAAGATCAGCCTTCTCAGTTACATGACTGTATCCCTTACCCTTTCCTGTCTTCTGTTTCCTTGCAGTATAAAACAACTGCAATCTTGAAGTGTTAAATTGTAGATATTTTTCAGTTGTCCTACTCAGGCATGCCGTAGAGCTTCAAAGGTTACATGTTGGTAAATTCTGCACACAGTCATCTGTAGGATTTTTGCCCTCTTAAAAGTGAATAGCTTTCTCATTTGATTTTGGGAACAAACTAGACCATCTGGTTTTGTCCAAAGCAAATATTCTGAGATTCTGCTTAACATTTAGTTTTGATATCTGTTCAGTAATTTGTTTGCACTTCTTTCAATTTGTCTGCATTTGTGCTATTTCCTAGGAAATTATTTTAGCAAAATGCTTAATACTTCTTTTTTTTTTTTCCTTGTTGCTAATTGGGGTTTATCAGTTGTTATTTCAAGTAATTTCCATTGTTTTCACTTTGAGCAAGTTTTGTGTATTGCATACTACCCAACTGACAATTTGAGACTGTTCTGAAAAATGCAGAAATGTTTTAAAATAAAAGGTTTACTGTTTCTAGAGGAATAAAAAAAACTAGGGTAAGTACCAAACTTCTCTTTGCTGTCTGTCACCTTACTGGTGTTTCTCAAATGCAACATAGTTATGCAGCCAGTGCAGTAGATGTTTGTGGAATAATGCTCTTTCTGCAAATTTTTGGAAGCTTCCTCTTTTTTTTTTTTTTTTTTTTTTTTTGTTTTGTTTTGGTTTGGTTTTTTTTGTTTGTTTGTTTTGTTTTTGAAAGGAAAGGATTATAATTCTAGACATTTTATAATTCTAGACATTTGTGTTGTGAAAGTGTCCCTGTCATGTAAATGGTTTTCTGCTGACTTCTATTCTTCAGCGAGTTTGATGAATGGAACAATTGTGAATTTCCTTGTCCATTTCAATAGAAGTAGATGGGAAATAGATGGATAAAAAAATGAACACTTTCTGGTTGTTATTATTTCTACTCAAAAAAAAATTGTTTTCTGCTGGAGTGGAGGAGAAGAATAGAAGGTAGAAATGCATGTTGGGGATAGCAATATGTAAGTCTTTATTATGTGGGGTGGGGAATGTGTATAAGCTCTAAGGGTTTGCAAAGGTTTTGAGTATGCAATGTGTAATTTTGGATTTATCTGAGCTGTTGACCTTTTTATACTTTGACATGGGAGAAGGTACTGTATTCTTAGTTTCTTTGTGTATATTGGACTTAAAAGTGTGTTAATATTGAAGAGATTGTTCAGAGATGTGGAATGTTCATTATCTGGATGGAGTTTATGTGCAAAACCTGATCTAATCAGTGCTGCTTTTAGCAGCACTTGGACTGATGAATTTCACGTTTCCCTTCTAGTGTAAATATTCTATACTTTTGATAGGTCAGAATCCCAGTTTATAACATGGAGTTTTTATCTGTGAAATTCAGAACTTAAATGAAACAAAAGTGCTTAAATGTGGATATAGTGTGTGACAATGCTTCAACTTAAATTCTTTGTAAGCAAAAAGAATTCTTTCATGTCAAGTTTAAATACAAAATGATTTCCAGATCTCAGACAAACAATGAGTCCACCTTATTCTGATGAATAGGGAGTGGGTGCTTTTTTGAGAATTTCCATTGTCAAAAGAAAAGTAAAAATCAAGGCTGTTTCTTTCACACCTGATAATTTTTCTATGCAAGGGTCAATATTAAATCCTGTATTTACTCTCATATTAGGGAAGAATCCACATTTTATTGATAATTTTGCATGAACTCCTGGACTGGAGGAATATTATAGCATTTTCCTCGCTGATGTGAACAAGGAGCAATGGTAGTGTTATTCTTTTGTGAAATGTGAGCCCTTTATTTGAGATTACAAGCCTGTCAGGCTGCAGTATGGTTGATTCTTCACTGTTTTATTGAAGAAATATCACACAGATTTTTTGGATGTTAGGTGTTTGTAATTGTTTGGTGAAGAGGGAATATTTGCTGTTTCTGGTGTAAGTTGTCAGCCAGTAGAGTATGTGCTTTCCTCTTCGCTGCAGAAGGTACTGTGGAGATTTGGTCATGCTTGTAATTTTCTGAATTTTTTCAAGTGATTTACAGTGTATAGTGATACATTTATTTATTGATTTACATAGATGGAGAGGTTCCATGGGTTTTGTCAAGCCATGGCTTACAGACAACTACTTTGACAACTAAAGTGGATGGCAATGATGGCAAGCCTGAACACCTAGAGTATATTGCCTTTGCTTTGGTTCCTGTTTTCTTCATCATGGGTCTCTTGGGGATCCTTATCTGCCATATCCTTAAGAAAAAAGGATACCGTTGTACAACAGAGGCTGAAGAACTAGAAGAAGAAAAAATTGATGAAAAAATAGGTAATCAAGTCTAATAAATTCTTATTTCTGTACATTGCAACTACTATGAAATAATTTATTGTGAGACTTCTGTCATTTCTGTGTCTTTATTTGACATCAAAGCAGTATTAAGAATAATATTTTTTGTTAGTACATGTCACTTGGGGTTTGATCTCTGCCAGTCAAATCCAGGCGTGTTCCGCTTTTCCCATGCGAGTCTGCTAACATTAAGTAAGATTACAGAGGGATCAAAGTATCCCTATATTTGTTTGCAACTCCACAGATGGAGTCACCAGATCATTTTCCTGCATTTTACATGCTGTTAACAACAAAGTATTGTTGTACATAGTGCTAGCTGAGAAGTGGCAAAAAGCTTCCATTTAAAGCCTAAAATCTTAGTTTTATGTTTTGCAGTCTTGATTTGTCCTGTTGTGCTGTCATTCACTTCTCCCCTCTCTTTTTTATAAAACCAAGCCTTTGGACTGAATATCTTTATTCTGTTTTATGTAACACTACTTATAATTTTTCCTTAAAGATGCCTTTTTTTAATCCTAACATTTGTTCATTTGTACCCTTGTTTTTATTGTTCCTTTTCCCCATTTATTCTTACTTGGGGAAAAAAGGGTGTTACCAGAAGGGCTATAGTAACATGGTATAACATTTGTAAAATGTAAGAACAAAAGTCACTTGTAAATACTCCTCTTCCTTTCTCCTGATTAATTTCTTTCAGTAGGTTCATGATGAGTGCAAATTACAGTGGCTCTGTGGTAGGGGTAGAGCCATGTGGTGCAGTAATGATGTGTCAGTGTGTTCTTAGGCAGTACCTGCCTGGGGCAGCTGTGCAGTGAGTGGAGCTGTCTGATCTGATTGTTCCCCTGGGTGGAACAGGGGAGTGGCAATGAAGTGGGGACACCCCCCATGTCTCAGTGGCAGGAAGGAGCTGCCTCTAAGTTACCTTGCAAAGTTGCAGGTATTAAGATGAAGCATGGGTACAGAGGTGGAGAAGCTCCTAATTTACTACATAAGAGAAGAATTTAGAGTGTAGCCTATCAAACTTGCCTCAATCCCATTTTTTTAAATAAAGCATTTTAACGATTATTAGGGAAGGGCACAGTTTTGCCTCTCCATTGTTTTAGTTCCCCAATTGATCTTCTTCACTCTTTGCTGATTATTCTAGGGGGATTTTAATATTGTTAATGGGTGCATTCTGTTACAAAAATTTTCAGGTTATTTTTTAGTTAATCAATTGTTACGTCCTTGAAGATGTGAAAATCTTAAATTGAATCCCCCTCATAATAAAAGTGAACTGCTTTCTAGTACCTGTTTTAGAATAGTAGTTTGAGACAGTTAAACGTTTTGTTTTGGTTTTTTTTCCCCTCCCTGTTGTTAGGATTAGAAATGCTGCTCTCTTATTTGTCTCCTCCTTACTAGCTAGAGAAGGAATTTTGAAGTATGTTTATGAAAATACTGAGCTTAATTAGTTTTCAGCTGAATTTGTTTGGGCTACTGTAGAGATGATAAACTTGTGTTCATAGTTTTTACTGTATAAGGATGATAAAGTCCTACCTAAGCTTTACTTCCAAGTGACAAAAAATCTTGCCTCTTTTTTGAAATGTAGTTCATTCTGGTTTGTGTTCAGTTTTGGTTGTGACTGTCTTACCATTATTTATTTTTAAAATGGTTCAGTTCTTGATTCATAAGGCCAAGATACTGACAACATATTTATTTCTTTGCACAGAAATGAATGAAACTATACATGAGAATAGTGACACTGTGGGACAAATTGTTAACTACATCATGAAAAATGAAGGTACAGTATTGAAGTTACTGCCATTGAAGTTAGCAGCCCTTGTGATGGTGTTCTATAACAAATAGGTTTTTTTGGATAATCTAACATATGGTATGTTCATGTGATTTCCTTTAATAACCAATTTGTTCATTCTTAGCTCTTTGAAATTGTCTTTACAAGGCAGTAACTTCAAGGACAATAGGAAAGTTTCTTGCTTACTTGAAAATTGTTTTGTATGGTAAATTCAGGCCATGCATTTCCATATATTTTAACTGTTTAGGTATTTGGGTCTTTTTGGTTCAGCCTTTTGCTTTGTGAAGTAAAAGCTCAATGTTGCTGTCTTAGTGGCAGTGTTTAAAGCCTGTGGAAACTTTCATGTTTTGACTAGATTTAACTTCTTGTCCTGAAGTGATTCTTGCAGCTCTTGTCTGATGAGAGGCTTGTGCATAACTGAGACAGTATATAGCACTAATGGATATTTATATAGCACCAATGTTGAATTCTGTCCATGTTATCTGCATGTGTCTGCAAAGTAAGATGTGACTGAGAAAACAAAATCATAGTTAAGAACCCCATGGTATGCTTGGTTAGTTCAGAATGTATTTGCTCAATAGAAGAAATATTTAGGAGACTGGATGTTTTTGTAGGACAAGAGCAGTCAGCCTTTTGATTTTACATTTGTTCAATGGTCAGAATCAGAGTTCTGACCACTGAACTTGCTTTGAGTTACCTCTGAATCAGTCCTCTGGAAAAGCAATGGTTTTGAGTTTGCATGTGGGGATTTTTGGATTTTGTTGTTTGGGGATTTTTTCTGTTGTTCAGGGTTTTTTTTTTAGACTACTAGTGCTTTGAGCTTGTGTATTTTTCCTTGAGATTGTGATTAGGTAATTCATGTGTTTTGATAGGAAATGAGCAATTAATAATTCTTGGCTGATAATGAATTTTCATTTTGTGGGGCTCACTTAAACTGCTGCTTTTAATCTGAAGTTGAGTTAAACATGTGAGGTGATTCAAAGATTTTGTTCAAGAGTTTTGTGTAGATGGCTGCGTTTCATGGCTTGCATTGGGTGGAGCTTTGAGTGCAATATGAACTGCAATTTTTGTAGTTCATGTTAAGGTTACCCATAGAATTATATTAACATTTTTTTTCTGCAGTTTTCTTTTGTGCTTTTTTGGAGATACATAATGCAGTCATCTTTCTTTTAAATGAAATATCTTCGAGGAACTTTAATTTTGGTTTTGGTTTTTTTTCTAAAGTTAGAACCGTTCACTTTTGAAGAGTTCTGTTTATTCTCATTGCAGCAAATGCTGATGTGTTAAAGGCCATGGTAGCAGATAGCAGTGTCTTTGAACCTGAAAGGTAATTACCCCTCATTTTAATGCATGTTTCCTGAGGCAACTAAAAGCACATGCTTTCAAAGGACTTTGTTTCCTGAACTCTTCTAAGACTACATCGCTTGCTTCAGTTACCAGCTAAGAGAATAATACTTTGATTTTTCCTTTGTGTTTGAGTCCTTAAATTGTAACATACACCCTGGGTTAGTGGCTGGCTCTTCTGGTTATGTGTTCTAGGTGCATGATACAGTTTTTCTGCATTTTGGTCTAAAAATTTGCAGATGCTGCAAATACTGGTTTACTTTGGGGTGGAGTTACATACAAGGTGGCTTAGTCCAAAGCTACTGTGTCTTCAAAGAACAGAACAGCACTCATTTAATTTGTATAGGTGCTAGCTTACAAGAGACATCTTCTTCTGTGTCTGCTTTTGGTTTACTTTTTTCTTTATAATTGTTGCAATAGACATTGGTTGACCTACCTGTTAGGATTTTTCACTGCACAGGTAATTATGTAGAGAAAGCATCTCTGCCTTAGATGCATTGTATGTGTAAATAAACTAGATGCATCATCTGTGTAAAAGTGCTTGTATTTGTACCTGAGTACTTTTACCTATATCTAGACTCTCAGTACTCTTTGTATATAACTTCATATTCAAGGCAGAGGAGATGGAAGTTCAAGTAGTATTGTGTCACCTATGTAAGAAGTAGGAGTATATCGTTTCAGCAAAACAAAGAGTTGAGTATAGAACCATTAAACACCTGTTCTCATGGTGAGAGGCTTGGTTATTGAAAAGACCCCTGAATTTCCAAAGGGATTTCTCCTCAAGTATAGATATTTTTAAATGTCTGTGGTTCTGTAGAGATATTTGACAGAATCTGACAGATACTCCTGAAGCTTTTGTAGTCAAGTAGGAATCCTCTGTATTTCTTTGCAAGTTCAGTGCAGTATGAAACTTCCTAATTATAGAAATAGTTATGGCTGGGTAAAATCTACCCTTCTCTCAGTTGAAGCCATTAGTTCTGTCTTTGCTTCAGGTACTGAACTGCTTTTATTTTCCTTAATAGCATTTTCTTATTTATTTGAAGACCATTAAATATTTCTTGCCAATATTTTTATTTTGAAAATGAGCATCCAAGTAACTCTCAGTCCTTTCTGGCATGTTTTACTTCTTTAATTTGTTCTTTCTGTTCTCCTTTGGAGTCTCTGCAGTTTGTTTGTATTTCTTGAAATAACATTTCTAAACCTACATGGTAGGATCAGATCTGGCGTGATTAATGCTGAGTATTGTAAATTTAGGTTCACAGGTTATACTTCTGTTATTTCCACTGTTTTGTCCTTTTAAAGCAAGAATGTTGTTAATGATTCATGTTCTGCTCATGATCCTCTTTTTCTGAAGAATGGTCATCTGTCTGATTGATTTTGGTCTAGGTTTGGTTAAAGGCTTTCTGCTAAAACACTGAGAATTTGTGTTGTCCTTACTGCAGTACATCCTGTATATTTAGTAAGGTTTGTGTATGTGTGAATGTCTTTCATATATGCATTCTCTTCTCATCATTCTAATTTCTTATCTTGACCTCTGCAGTTGCTATGGGTTACCCAAAGTTTATGGGTACTTTAGCTGTTCTTCTATTCTGTTACCCAGTGAACTATTTAAAGCACTGAATATAACCAGGATCAAAAAAAACTCACACTTAATATGACTTTGCAGTTTCACAGCAACTACAGATATATTACATTCTGTATGTGTTTTTAATATGTTTTTACTAGGTGCTACTGTACTCTACAGTTATTCCACCTTTCATAAGCTCTGGTCTGCTGTGTTACAAGACAGTGTTAAAATTGATGCTAAAGTCCAAAAAAAGTACAACTGGTTTCTGTCACTGCTATCTGTTTGTTTTTCTGCTTTCAAGGAAAATCAGATTGATTATATTAGTTAATCTCAAATGCCTTTTGGAAGTTGTACTGCTTTTTCTTTCTAGGTACTTAAAATTTTATTTTTCCCTTGAAACTGAATGATGTTGTTTCCTTTTGTCATTGTGGTACACATTTTAGTTTTGCCTCCTTTCAGTATTGTGGGACTGTGCTCTTCTCGGAGTTCCTTGAGATCCTGTAACAATTCTGAAATACTTTCTATAATTTTCCAAGGCAGTTTTTTTGTGAGTGTAATCAGCTTATTAAATGTCTTCTTCAATATAAGTTCATGTAACCTATTCTCTTCTATTTAGGCTGACTTTTTTCCCCTCTTTTTTTTCTTGTCTTTTGTGTTAGTTACCTTAACCACATGACTGCAGCTGAATTAATTTGTGAAAGTGATTCCAATTGCAAAAATATAATATTGGAGGGAACTGTAAGCTGGACATCCTCACAAATAAATGTTTCCTGTAAAAACTGGTTATTCACTAGACATAACTGAAGGTTGGATTTAATCCTTTTTCCTTTTTAAGAAATAGTATTTTATAGTAAACATTAAATTCTCCTTATTTCTTTGTTTCTACAGCCCATTATCTCCTACCTCTCCTGAGAGTCCAGTGAGTCCAGGGACTCCTTTGTCACCAGGTGTTGTTCCGTTCAGACACAACTGCAAAGCCCATCACTTCCATACTGTTGGAGGAGTGGTAGAAAAGGATGTTTGTACTCGCTGTAGTCACAAACGATGGCACCTTATAAAGCCAGCTCAAAAATCTAAAGAGAACAGAAGAAGTCGTATTGGAGAAGTTACAGTGCTTTCTGTGGGAAGGTAAGGCTGGACTCATTTTGTTGTATACTTCTCTTAGAAAGCTACAGTGGCCAGTGTTGGATCAGATATCCACTGATTCTGCTCTGTTTATAAGATTGGTGATTTTTTTTTAATAATCCTGTTACTATTAGACTGAAGTTATTTCTGGAAGAAGTAAATGTGATTTTCTTTTTTTTTTAAGAACTATGTAAAAAGATGGAGATTTACTGTGGGTGTAAGTTTAAGGCTCTTGCTCATTTGATACAAGCTAAAAAGAAACAAGAATTGCACACTTACAAATTTCTCTGAATTTAGTATTTCTCAAGTAAGTGTGAGACTATAGAAGCCACTTCATTCTATTTGTTATTTTTAATTCTTACCTTATATTGTAGTTGTCTTAGAAAATCACTATTCTAAAAAGTGGTATGCAATCTGTGGATTCTGCTTCAAAACACAATTCCCTGAGAAAGTGTGATTGAGCAGTAGTGAGAACTAGAAAGACCTCTAGGTGATAGGAAGGAAGATGCTCTGAAGTGAAGCAGTGTCCATGTAGGTGTCTGCTCTGACATCTCATTCTGGGGACCTGGAAATTTGTTTCTGCCTATGCTATTGCTCCTGAGAATGACCTAACTCATCTGTGGGGAAATACAAGCGCTCTTTGTTTTGCTCACCTCAGATTTCGAGTCACAAAAGTGGATCACAAATCCAACTCGAAGGAGCGGAAGAGCCTGATGTCCGTTACTGGCGTGGAGAGCGTCAATGGGGAGATGCCAGCGAAGCAGGACGTGAGCGAAGCGCCCGCCATGCCTGCCAAACAGGACATGCAAGAGAGGAGGAGCTCAGAGTGAAGGCAGGTATCAAACATCTGAGCATGAGGAACTCATGCTGGAGGTGTTACGTTGTGAAATATGTGAAGGTAATTAGTACAGTTGAAAATGCGTCAGTTCTGTGTGAAAACTCAACTTTTAATTTCAAAATTCTCTACACAAGTCTGCAAAAATTATATGTGGTCACTCAGTTAATAATAAGTTAAGCAAGGCTTTTTTATCCACCAAATTCTTATCTAATTGTTTATTCAGATTTTGTAATTAGAGTAGGTGTTGAAATAACTTTTGTGGGTGTGGCATCACTAGTCCAACAGATAAAATGTCTGCATATTAATTTCTTGGCAATAAACAAATTTTGGCAATGGCTCAGATTTAGTGGCAATGTACTTATTGTCCGAAACGAACAAGTGCTGCTGACAGTTGTGTCGCTGGAATAACTACAGTTATTCAATAACTGTAGTGGCTTCCTTATGCTTGCTGTTTTGTACTGCATGCTTGTATAAGATGATTGCTTACTAGATACTTCTCTGATAGATCTGTGCAGCTTTGACTAATAGCAGTGGAGTCACATGAAACTGATGATCTCACAGGGATCTAACTAAGCCTGGCAGTTGGGGTTTTCTTGTGAGTCATTAAACTTCAGTAAATTGCTTGAGTTACTCTATTGAGCATGTGAAAAACATGCCCAGCATGGTTTTGAAATGAAATCCTCACTGTGTTGTTTTTTTTCTCTTCACAGTTTAGAATGTTAGGGGAAAAAAAACCCTGGAAGTTAATATGGTTTGCCTCTATTTGATGATATGCTGATGGATAATATGAAGGGGAAAGGTGATTTTAAACATATGTGATTCAAAATTCAGACTTGACCTTTGAGTAAGAAAGGCTCTGGGGTGACATAGTAAAGGTGCTGGACTTGAGGAAAGTGAACAAAGTGCACAGTGCCAAACTCTCTGTATGCTGAGAGAGAGGAAAAAATGATGTTGTGTCACATTATTGGTTACCTCAAATGGAAGAGGGAAATGCACAAGAGAAAATTTGGTCTGTTTAGAAGAGCAACAAGGCTCAAATGCCCTTGAGTATCTTGAGGTTAAAGTAGAGAGCTGGTATGCAGTGAGGGATAGTTCCTCCCAACCCTTGGTGGCAGCACAGGTTTCACTGTTGAACTAAGCAGAATGTGTTTGTCTGGCCTCTGTGCCTCATCACTAAATTATACCCAGGTTTTTGGAAACGTTGCTGTAGAGGAAAAGAGACTTGGAGATGCGGTATGCTTCCAAGTAATAAAAAAGTTATGGAGGGTAATGAGGTTGGGTGGATTTTTTTTCCCCCAGTAAATAAGAAGACAGTGATAGACTACATTGCAAGAAGGGGAAGCTCAGGTTTCAAAAATTAGGAAATTGGAATAAGCATCTTTATTGCTGGACATTTATAAGACCAGACTTGTCTATGCCAGTGTTTTGCTTTTTGATCTGTAGCACATTTTGGCCAATCACAGGTGCCTAGTGCTGCTGTTTCACTGTTGCACTGAAATCTGTGAAGGGTCTACAGATGTCAGTGAAAGGGAAACAGTACTCCTATTTTCTGATTCAGAATGATGTCCTTGTGCTCAAGGTTTTTTTTAATGTTGATGTGCCTTCTATTTCTTCCCTTTTTAAAAATCAATATCAGCTAAATGCAATAGGAGATAGTGTCTTCCTTCACCAGACTGGCATTTCCATGCCCAGCTAATTCTTTTGTTTGTTCTGTGACTATTTTTATTTCTTTTCTGTATCTCTAGTGGGAGATACAGAAATCTCATCAGATTGTTCATAATATGATTTTTTTTTCTACTTAAAGACAAGCTAGTTATCTTCTCTTTAAGCACAAGAAGTAGAAAGAAGAGGGCATATATGAAAATAAATTCCAGTGCACCTTGATTAAAAAACCCCATCATTTTGAAATCACTGAAAATGTTTTGTAGTCCAGTTTTCTCTCTAATTTGTTCTTTCCTCTCCTAAATAGGAAAGCTGTTCCCTGTAATTACCTAAAAGTTCTATAAATTTAAACCATTGCTACTTTAATTTAAAAATAAGCTGTTCTCTAGAGAGATACGATAGTAAAGCTGTAAAAAAATTGTCCATCTATGGTAGCTTTTTATTGTAGAACCTCCCCTTAGGATTAAAGTTTTGCCCCTTCTGAAAACAAATGTTCTAATAGCAGAGAAATGGTTCAGCAGAATATTTTAATGGACTCTCTAGTCCAACAGAGCTATTTTGTAAATCATCTGGGAAACTAGCCAGGTCTGTTTGGTTTGCACTACAAAAAAGAAACAGATCTTGCTTGAAAAAGGGTATGATACTGTTCCCTAGCATGGTTCTAGATCAGTTTTTGTCTACTGTCATGAGAAGCTACATGTAAACAGGTAGTAGTTAGACCTTTACTTCAGCTACTTATTTCAGACTTCTAATAAATTATTGTAGCCCAATTTACTGAAGCTGAATAAACTGCATTTAAGACTTTTGTGCCTCTAGTCAGTATATTTCTGATGAAAGCTTGTACTTTGGGTGAATTTGACTCAGATCTTTAGATGCAGAGGAAGAAGGCATAAATGTGTGTTTAACTGCTTCCAGAAAATGTCTTTCTGACATTCAGAGGATTTGTGGCTGACTTTAACCACTGTTACTGAGTTCCTGTAGGAGGTGGAATTCCTGAGTGGGACAGTACCTGGATGAAATAGCATTGCTGACTGCCTGTATTCACTGCTGCTCTCAAGTCCAGGGTTTTTTTTCCCCTAAGTTGATGTGCTCTGAAGCGACCTCTACAGTGTTTCAGCTTATCTAGTGTCTTGCTGGCTGTATCATTGAAAGTTGTGCAATGTCTTCTCTATGTCTTCAAGGTCCATGTCCTCAGCAGACTCCATTTAATAAGTTAATTTTATTTCAAATATGCTTAATGGCACATAAAGAGTGGTAGATACACTGCTGATAATTAAAATTAAAATTTTGAGTTGAGCTCTTGGACATCCATTTTAAGCTACTGGCTATAAACAGAGACTGGTGCTGGTACACTGAAACTATGTAGCATTTTCCATTTGTAGTGCTTAACATTGTGGTGTGATTTGTCAGTTGGTCTATGTGTTTGTCCATGCATTTCAAGAGTACTAGCTCAATTTTTAGTTCCTCTTTATGATTTCACATGCTAAACTTGGAATGCACGGCAACTACTTCATGCAATTGTGGCTTTTTTTTTCCATTTCAGAGCACCTGCTAAGTTTTTAATTGGTGTGTCCATCCTAAAAGTAATTTTGCTATTTAGGTTTATTTTTAGAACTGTTTTCTTCTCTTACAGGTGGGACTTTTAGAAGAAGATTGTCTGCAAGCACTTTGGAGAAAACTGAAAACTCCCAAGCAATGCATACTGTTTTAAGAAATGTATTTATGGCAATGTAGCATTTTAAAAGTTCTGTGATGTCATTCCTGCAAGGTTAAGCACTTAATGGTTTTTGACCAGTAAAATAGTGAGATTTAGACACTTAAATACTGTTGAGCTGTGTGGACATCACAACGAATGGCTTCATCTTAGGAAGAAAACATATGTACAAGTTTTTGGACAGGAAAGGTAAAAGCTTTATCAAGTCTTAAACTTTTTTTAGATAAGCAATTATGAGCTCAATATAAAGAGTAATACAATTACCTCATGGATAAACTACATTCACCCCAGTGGTCCATCTGGATTTTTCTTCTGTTCTACCCACTCCAAAATTGACAAGTGTTTGTTGAAGATAAAAGCCAGCCTTTGAAAGATGAAAATATTCTTTTAATCTAACTGCTTGTAGCTGAGTAAAACATAAAAGGAAATAATTGTCAGTCAAATCTGCACGTGTGCCTTCAGTACATAAACCCAACTCTGTGCAGGGTACCTCACAGTAGAGACTGGTTCAGTTATATGCAGATGTTAAATTAAATTGTTGTTCCCCAGACCCATATCTCTCTCTTACTACTTGACATAGGCTGAAGAGCATCTTTTTGTATGCAGTTGGATGAGCTCTTGGTGAGGTTACTTTCCTCAAGGCCTTGTGTTCTCCTGTTTTCGTGTAACTGCTCACTCATATTTGAAGAGTGCCTAATAGTTTTGCTTTTCTTTTCTTGTTCTTACCCACAGGTTCCTTATTAAGTTAAGGCAACATATTTCAAGCCTTAGATAAGGATATGGAATATTGGGCATTAAAATTTTTATGGAATATTATACTGAAGTGCTTCAGAGTGGCTTTATTGGACTGAGGGTAGTTGTATACATTGGCAACAAAATCTTAAGCCAGTGTTACTCCTTTCATATTTTAAGTGTGACTTAATGCTAAGATTTCCATGGTATTCTCATATTAATTTTCTGTTTCTACTTATTATCTCAGCTTTGTCCTGTTACTTGTTCTGGGGAGAGAAATCTCTGTAATATTTCAGCAAGCTTTTCTGTGTAACAGAAAATCATATCATTTGTTCTGAGTGCCTAAGAATATAAGCTCTAATATAATGCTTTTTAGTAGAGATTGCACTATATTCTGAGAACTATAACTTAATCTGCTTTATGAACTCAAGGAAAATCAGTGTATGGTTTTGAAATGGATTTATTTTCAATTGATACCTTCAGTCTTTTTGAACAAGAGCTCTAAATTGTGTTTCTTCTTCATATCTGAGACTTGTATTTCTTCATTGATTTATGTATGCTGTGTTAACAATCAGTGTGTACAAAATTACTCTTCTTGCTTGTGTATTAGTTACTCTCATGTCTTGCCAGGAAACATCAAGTTTTTTCACTCTTGCTGCAAGTATGTGCTGCTGGTGGTCTTCCTTCTGTGTGTATCCACAAGATACTGACTGGTCCTATCAATGTACTTTTCAACGATGCTATATTTGCCAAAAACCCTACCACTACCCACCCAAACTTTGAAAATAATAAATGTTTTATTGTTCTTTTCAAAATGAATATTTTTAGAAATAATTGACTGTCATTGAGAACTCAAAATAACTGTTTGGCTGGGACTCTGACTTCAGTGTTTAGCACTGCTCCCTGCTCCCATAAATTTAAAATCAGCTAGAGAAACATCTTCAGTATTTAAGTACAACATAAACAGCAACCTCATCTTAAAGGCACACATTAAGCTTCAAATGATTATTTGTGTGAAGAATATTTCTAGAAGATTTAATTAGTATTGGTTGTAGTAATAAGCTTTCAGTTTCCAAGTGGTTGATAGCTATGAGTATAAAGTGTTGCTGGAAAAAGGGAGCATTGGAGAAAACAGCAGTCTTCAGTTAATTTTCAGAAAAGATACAAAGTTACAAATTATCCCCAAAACTTTTTCTAAAAAAAGGGCAGTTTGTCTTGATATAGTATTTTGATGCATGATGGGTTAGTATGGCAAATAAATGGCAAAAGGATGGAAGAAAGTTTAAATGGTAATATGTATTTTTTTTTACTTATTTTAAAAGTAGTTTCTGTTTTGATTCCATTTAAAATACATAGACTAAAAGGGATGAAAAGATGTTGGGTATGTAAAATATTGTTTACTTGTATAAAGTAATTATGTAAGGTATTATGAGACTTGATATGTGCAAGAATTGAATTTATGCATTGCTACCTAAGCAAAAGAGGATTTAGAAACTGCCTGTTTCATTGCCTTTAACACTACACTGCTGTTGTAGGGGTATGCATATTGCCATGTTAGTCTGCTTTTCTTAAATTTGCTTATCAAATGTATTTTTAACAAAATAGTTTATATACAACTTTTATACTACAAAGCAGTAAATAAAAAAATATTGATTCTTAAGCTTCCTTCTGACTTCCTTTAGCCTTCAGTGATTGAGTCAAATTCAATTTTTGCACCATCTAAATGTAAAATGCAATCTTTTTGCCTCCTAAGTTTTTGTTTATGGAGGTAGTGAGAATGTTGGTTTGTAGTGTAATGTACTTCAGAGCAGTAGTCTTTTCTTCAGAAAGAACAATTGCAAATACTACTTCAGTTTCATATTTAAATGAGAAAGACACAAGTCTGTGCTTTAACCCAAGCTGGTGTCTTAAATTTAAAATATCAAGATTTTAACTTTTTATTATATTTCATGCAGAGCTTTTAAAAATACTCAACATTATTCTTAATTTTTTCATAAGGTAGGGAATGAAAAATCCCAAGTGACAGGAAGCTCTTTGCAGTTGTTTCCTCTCAGCCTGTGTCCGTCTGTGATACTACAATGCTTAATTTGTTACATTATGTTCTCATAAATTACTGTGATCTGTAAAGGGCATTAAAAATGGGTTTTGCTATATGAATAGTTTGAAGGAGCCTTGAAGCAAGTTGTGGCTAGCTGACATGGGATTATCAGTGTACAATCCTGTTTACATGTTTGGGGTTTTTTATTATTTCAGTGCTCCTAGCAGTGTCACATGGAGTCTGTTTTGAGCTCTGTTTTTGAATTTCAGAGGTTGATATACAGCTGTGTTTTATATTGAGAATGTTAAAAAAAGAAAAAAAATTTAAAAGTCCTTCCAGGCCTTAATCTTCAGACAGAATTGAGACACTGCTGCTGCTGAAGCTTCTGGAAATTCAACACACTATATGGGTCTCATTTTCAGGAATTTTTGTTTTGTTCTTTTTTTCTTTTATGTACAAATTCTTTGTAGTATGTGGAGTACACAGTTTTTATTAGACAATATGTACATACATTGAAATACAAGAGGATTACTGTATTAAAGTTTGAAAAATCCTGTTATAACTGGACTGACATAGACAAGTCCTCAAAAGAAACACAAAGAATTTATTTCAAATGGATTTTGTTTTCTTCACATGGATTAATTCTTGTATTACTTTTCCCCACTGCAGGCACTTCATTTTTAGTAAAGAATTATTCCAAAATTCAGGATCTTACCTTATGCTGCTGTAGCAAAATAGTTCAGGGAGCTACTTCAATGTTTAATAAAATCTGATTTTACTAGTAAAGAACACAGAGCCCATGTGCAATGTATTTATGAAACATGGTAAGGATTAAAGCATTTCTTTTGCTTCTGAATCTCTGTATGAAAGTCTCAGTTGAAAGCATGCCACAGTGTACCTGGTTTGTCATTGCCATTTTCTTTCTGAGCTATATGCCCGTTTTTCACATACACAGAAACTTTGACAAAATTGGTACCTTATATGGTCCCTGTACTCCCAGGTGTGTTGTGTCACTTGGTGAGTGTCATTGCAGCCAGCTGCTCCCGTTCTGGGGGAATGCTGAAGCACAAGTGTTTTCCTGTGTGCTTTAGTCTGCAGATGTTGCAGCTATGCACTATCTGAAATGACCCAGCCTCCAGTATTCCTGCAGAGGGTGTGTGTACAGCTTCAAGTGGGGAGCTCTTATGAGGCTGCTGGAGTGATGGGGCTGCCACTTTCAGTGAGCAGAGCTGAACTGAAAGACACAGAAGAGGGAAATAGGCACTAAAAGCATGATAAGAAATTACAGAAGAAAAGGGTGCCAGATAGATTTGTTGTCTGGTTGTTTTCTTTTTGGTTATTTTTTCCCCTACAAATGAATTGAGCTTTTACTTAAGTGCATACTTATACAAAAATCATGTGGGTTAAAAAGATGCTTTTTAGATTAGCCTTGTCTGAAAGGGAGGAGGACATACGGTCTGTTCTGGCTTGGTAATGCTGAAGGTGCCTACTGGGTTGGAATGTGAAACTGCCTCCTAAGGAATTAAGTTTCCTGGTTGTTTAGTGATCATTGAGGACTTCCAACTGTGACCTGTAGTATGAAGTATGAATCAATTTGTATCTATTAATTTCGGGTTTCTAGGCACTTTCTTTTTTTTTCCCTGCTAAGTGACTAATGCTGCTGCTAATGGATAAACAAGGAAAGAGTGGTTAAGTCTTGGCTATCTAATATTAATGAACAGCATGTAAGACTTGGACAAATAAAAATGGATTGAGATTTAATTTTTTTCTCAGTGTTTAGTGAAATCCTGTATTTTTGGGATTTTGTTTGAGGGAGGCTAGGCTCAAAATACTGGCATCTGAAATTTCCACTTGTTGATTTCTTTTTTTAATTTTAAATACTTTTCTCCAGTGGTAGGGAGCCTGCACTAAGGTGCTGCTGGTTTTTTTTACTCCAGCCATGACTGGATGTTACCTCTTGTTCTGGATGCTCCCTTTTGCCTCCCTGAGGGGGCTGGCTGATTCTGGAGCTGCCATTGCACAGAGCTGGAAAACACCCTGTCAGCCTTGGAGCTTCCTTCCTGGCAGGTTGAGGTCATCTGCTGAGGCAGAACTAATAAAAAGATATGTAGGGCTGGGCCAGGATAAGGAAAAGGAAGCTGAACAGTTTGGGAAGGCAGAAATCTGTTGCTTTAACTTTCAAAGAAAAGGTAGGAGAGATGCCAGGCTTGTAGTGCTGGAAGCAAGAAGGCAGAAGCCTTCAAACAGACATCACTGTCAAGATCTGAAAGCTCTAATGCTGTTAGAGTAAGCAGCTTCCAAATTATCTGTGGCTCCCAAATTATCTGGAGGAAAGGAGTGGGTTGGTGGTGTATTTTGCCACAAAGTTTAGATAAGTGAAGCCAAGTCCCCTGTGGCATGGACTTAGTGCAGATCCAGTGACGTGGGTAGTGCTTGGCCATCTGTCTCTGTATGTCAGGCCTTGTGTGGGGTCTGTGTCAGTCTCTAGCACCTGTTGAAACTGAAACGCCTCTTAAATTACATCTAGGCAGCCTCTAGCACTGCAAAGGTGGAGTGTAGCTGCAGCTACAACACAAAGGAGGATGTATTAGCAAATGCATTTTTTTGTCAGTGTAACCCCTCAGTTTTAGATGTGTAAACCCTCTGATGCCCCCTTCCCTTGTCTGTTTTCAGTCACTCTTCCCAGCCCTGTCCCTTTTGGGCTGCAGAGTTGTTAGAAGTGCAGCAGAGGCAGATGGGAGGCACTTGTGCTGGTACTCCACCATTGTGGGGGTGGTTTTGAAATGGGCCTGGGGAATAGAGAGCATTGGATTCAGGACACTTTTCCTGGCTGTCAGCATGGAGCAGAACAGCGGCAGTAAGGCAGCTAACAAACCTAGCTGGTACCTAATGCAGAGGGACAGGTTTGGAGAGGCACTGCTCGGGAGGGCAGGTTCAGAGAAGAGGCAGCAATGGGAGTGTGAAACACTTGGGAAGATTGACTGAAAAATAGTAGTGATAGGGCAGAAGCAGTTGAGATGAGTCTCTGAACTGCTCTGAATAATTGATTTTTGTTTTGTGGGTGTCATTAGATACCCATCTAAATACTCAGATGATAATATGGTTTCATTTTCATATTGAATAAGGTATTTTGAAATTACCATATTAAAGTAGTATTTAACTATAGGTCTTCAATATTTATTTACAGTAAGAATAATTATCCAATCAAATCGGCAATCTTAGGAGAGCCCTAAAATAAAATACCCATAAAATTTCTCAAATCTTGTTTTCAAAGGACTCTACACATATATATGATTAGAGAAACAGGAGTGCAATTTTTCTGTCAGGTGCAAGCAGATTTTGTGTCGAGTAACAATTTCATACTTGCTGGCAGCAGAGGGAGCTATGAAGCTTTTATTGATAATTCAAAAAGGTCGGAGTGGGTCAGTGTAAAAAAAGAATGAAACAAAAAAATTTGAAAATGTCCCGATTTAATGGGAGGTCTGAGGGGCTTCATGGGGCTGGGGCAGACCTGTGGCTAGTCAGGACCCAGCAACTCAGCCCCTCTCCTGCCCTGCAGTGGTGTGGAAGTAGCTGCTGCAGTTATTAAAAGGAACAATGTAAACTTCTCTCTGAGCCAAATTTTTAATCAAAGCAATGAGGAAGAACAGGATCTGTGTGTCGTATGTCAAAACAATAGCAGCGTGCATCGCCTGGTAATTAACACTCGTGCATGAATCTGGAAAAGTCATTCCCCGTCAGGGTGGAGTATGCATATTCTTTTGTAAGGCTTTTGATAATTTGTCTTGCTTTTGATTAATGCTGGATCTCTAGTATGGTTGTTTTTTTGCAGATGCTAATTGGATGAGTTTTTTATGTAAGTCTACGTAAGCAGCAGATTAATGAGTAAAAGATAAACCATGTCACTTTTACCTACCAAACTGAAATGTGCCATTAAAAATCTGTAATATTTCATCTGTTCTGGAGACTTGTTCCAGAGAAACTTGTACTACTTCTTGCCACAGCAAAATCTCTGTAGTGCATCTTGTATTGGCATCATGGTTCAACGCCAGGCAGCAGCCAAGCCCCAGGCAGCCACTTGCTCACTCCTGTGCCAGTGGGACTGGGGAAAGAACTGCAAGGGTAAACACTGGAAAACTCGTGGGCTCTGATGAAGACAGATGAAGACAGTTTAGTAGGGAAAGCAGAAGCAAAGCAAAACAGGGAATTATTCACTGCTTCCCATGTGCAGGCAGGTGTTCAGCCCTCCCCAGGAGGGCAGGGCCCCATCATGTGTAACAGTGACCTGGGAAGGCAAACACCATCACCCAAACGTCTCCCCAGTGAGCATGATCTGTGGTGTGGAATCTCCCTTTGGTCAGTCCAGGCCCCCTGTCCCAGCTCTGCTCCCTCCCAGTTTCTGTGGCACCTCCTAACTGGCAGAGTGTGAGAAAAGAAAAAAAGTCCTTGACTTGGGATAAACATGACTTCCCAAAAAACCAAAACAACAATGTATTGTCAATGCTATTCTTATTCTGATTCCAAACCACTATATTCTGAATCCAAGCACTCTAACAGCTACTGAGAAGAAATTAACTCTACCCCAGCTGAAACCAGGACAATTGAAATTAAGGACATTTGCATGGATCTATTTTTTTTTTCCCTGAGGATTTTATGAAAAAGCTAATCTGAGGAATGCCCCTAAATTATTTAATGCATTATTTTTGGAGGAGGATCTCAAATAAGAACTAAAGAGATGTGAGATGGAAACAACCTAAGTTATTAATTCTTGGCCAGATCCCTATGGTTTGTCCTCAAATACCCAAAGAGAGTTTTAATCTCATTCATTTTGCTCTGTAGTTATCTTGCCTTTGTCACTTACTTTCCTTTCATTTTGCATAAGTCTAAGTAAATTACTTGGTACTGGCTCCAGGTATTAAGAGCAGGGAGGGGATAGGATATGTGATCACAGATTATTGAAAATCTGGCCATGCTTGAGGTTAAGGTGAATAGCTGAGGGTGTTGCCTTTCTCCTCTCTGCTTCTGCACCCTCATAATATTCAAGCTAATCTCTAGCTCAGAGTAAACAGAAGGGAGCTTAATGAGCAAATAAATGACTTAAACTGCTGTCTTCATGTGACATGGTTTTCTTGTGGCATTGGTTGAGTACTTAAGTTGCCTTCAACCTGACATAATGTTGGGATGCTGTATTTCCTGAAAGACTTCTGAGCTTTTTTGTTTTGTTAATGAATGAGAGGTTTCTCAGTTATTAGTGTGTAGTAATTGAGCCATGAATTAAAGCAAAAACCTGTTAAGTCCTGCTTATAATAATGTCAGTCAAGATTCAGAGCAGAGAATGATGTAACCTTGATAGCTTTGATCACAGTCATTGTGAGGTAACAGCTTAGGATGTGTACTTCAACAACAGAATTAGAAACAAAATCAAGAGAGGTGATGTTTTTCCTGCTTCTTTGAGAGAATCCTGTTTTCCAAACTAAGTTGTACAAGGGAGTATTTATTTTCTCTGACTAAAGGAGAAATAGGTAGGGAGTGGGGGAGTAGCTACATGTAATAAGTTCTGTTGTGAAATTGGACTAAGCATTTAACAAAAAACACTTAAAAAGTTATTGCTGCTTATGTTAAGACATTAATTTGCTATAATCTAATTCAATTTGTATTACAGAGTCCAAGATGCACATTTAGATTCTTCAAAACCTTCAACAGTTCATAGTTTGAAATGGAAAAAGTCCCAAAGGAGATGGGACAGAATTTGCAGAAGTGGTCAGCAGTCGTACTGTTTTAGGGGCAGGCAGAGTTTCCTGCTTTCTGTTTACTCAATGAGTTTGTTCAAGGATTGTCTGAGCTGAAGTTTAGAATTGTGAAGGTTCAAGATGAAGGAAAACTTAAAAACAAACCTCCTGGAGATGCCAAGTAAAATTGGTAATGGAGAAGAGAGTCCTAAGACTAATATCTTTAGCAGTGCATGTATGAAATTTGAAGAGCTTGGCCAAGGGAATAAGCTGGGGAGTTTCTGTTTTGATTTAATGATGGTAAGGAAAAAAGTCTCTGCCAAGTGCATTTCATGTTGAAAAGATCAATGAAAAAATTTTAATCTGCTTCTAACAATTACTGTTAAACATTTTGCCATATCTCTGTTCTAAACTGTGGGGCAAAATGTCTGGAAAGAAAGTCTTATTAACAGAATTGTTTAAAAATAGCTTTTAATGTAGAATTACTTTCATAATTTAACTTCTTTGTATATTCAGCGTGTTAAAGAAGTTTTAATACATTTGATTTTGAAGTGATGCTCTTGTGCAATTTAGTGGATTCCAATTTTCATCTACATGCAGGGAAAGATACCAAAATTCCAGAGAAATAATCTGTTAAGATCATTGTTTCAATGTAATTAAAATGTATAATATAGGCATTTGAATAAATAGGTGGAATACCATGTACAGAGACCTTAGTAAATGTTGAGATATTGTATTCTCATTTTGCAAAATGAGATACATTGGTAAGAATTAATCTTTTGGAAAACTAAATCACATTTAGGAAATTGAAACTACAAATACAACATAAGGTCAAGACTAAGTTTTAAAATTTTATTCCCAACTCAGGGTTTCTTGTTTCACCCTTCAAATGATGGTTAAAGTGATATTTTACAGAAACAATCAAATCTGAAATATCTTTTAGGAAAATAAGATTTTCTGTTTCCGAATTTTAATTTTTAATGGGAAATCTTCATAGCAACAGTTGCCCAAACAATTACCTTTGTTCTTTAAAAGGGGAGGAAACACCTCCATCTTTGGGAGGGGATAGAATGTAAGAAAATAAAGATCGTGCAGAAGGCGGTCTCACACCTGAGGAGCTGCAGCTGTACCAATCACCAAAGATTAGGAACAGGCCTGCCCTTAACAGGCCACAGCTGTGTCCAATAAGAAGACAAGTGGTTGGCTGGGTGAGGAGAGAATTGCAGTTTGTTGGCTGTGCTGGGAAGAAGAAGAAGGAGGAGGAGGAGGCGGCAGCAGCAGCAGCAGTAGTAGTAGTAGTAGTAGTGGTAGTAGTAGTAGTAGTAGTAGTAGTAGTAGTAGTAGTAGTAGTAGCGGCAGTGGCAGCAGCAGTGGCAGTAGCAGTGGCAGTGCTGCGGGGAGCTGCCCATGAGAAATCACCAAGAAGGTATGGAACTTTTGCAATAAGATGACAACACATCTTTGTGGAATTTATCTATTTCCAGGTTCCTGCTTAATTGTTAGAACTTTGTTTGCTGAGTTGAAGAATTCTGCAGTGTCAAGTTTGCTTGCAACAAGTTTACTCTTGCTGCATTTTCTCTAGGAAATAACTTCCTTGAGGGTGGACTGGGCTGTTTTCCACTCCTGTAGTTGTATGTGAAATCTCTGCAGTGATCTAAATTTTTTTAATAATCCAGTGAAATCTCTGCAGTGATCTAATTTTTTTAATAATCCTTTTTTTAAAATAATCCAATAACCTGATTTTTTTAATAATCCAAACCTACTGCCAAATGTGAAGGTGCTAAACTTAGTCTTCCTCAATGTCTCTTTGCTTTTGAAAGACTGCAAATTCCCTTTAAGTTGTTACTGACTTTGAAGAATAACAAATAAACCAGGAGCTTCCAAGATGCAAAAACTTTCATAGAAATACCAACTCTTATAATGGTTTCCCATCCTGTTACCTGTTTTTATTGCTACCTATGTCTTCACACTTACCTATAAAGGATTACATCGAGTGCAGAAACACTAATAATTATTAGATATTGGCCAACCATCATCCGTATTATTATTTTTTTAATCAAAGGAGAACTGAAAGACTTAAATGATACTTCATAACTGACCCCTCTGAATGTAGGAAACACAGTTGATTTGTAGCTGAAGTTACAGTGTCTGGGTGTCTTAAAAAAATATGTAATTTTTAACAGAAGTCTTAAAGTAGTTTACTCTTGCGTCCAGTAGCATTTTTTCTCTGTGATTTTCTGCTTTCTCAAGTTACTGATTTTTTTTCTCTCACAATTCCCTGAGCAAAATGGATTCTTCAAGCTGGCAGTGTTGTTTGTGTTTATTTGAATCAACATCTGATGGACTGAGTAATA
Source organism: Ammospiza caudacuta (assembly GCF_027887145.1). Taxonomy (NCBI): domain Eukaryota; kingdom Metazoa; phylum Chordata; class Aves; order Passeriformes; family Passerellidae; genus Ammospiza; species Ammospiza caudacuta. The sequence goes on from NC_080596.1 coordinate 55,819,197, forward strand.
TCTGGTTCTCGCATAATTATTTAAAATCCAATTTTTGGGAGGAAATTGTGTGTGGCATTTAAAAGTTATTTCTTACATAAGTGATTCTTTCACATTTATTGTGAAAATTGTACTGTAATCTGAAAAATAAGAATTCCTAGCATTCAATGGTGTAATGGTAGGGTTGAAAGTCTATAAACACATGTATGAAAGTCTATATTTACACATGTAAACATATTTACATGTGTAAATATAAAATGCATATAAATGTTTTTTTTTTTTTTTTAAATTTAAAAACTGCACTGGGACTTTTAACTTAGCAGATAAAAGAAGTCTGAATATTGGTGCTACCTCACAGGTTTATTTTATGGAAGCTTTCCATATGATGTAAGTTTGATGCCTGACTTTTTTTTCTTTTTTTTTTATTCTGTGAGAGAGCCCTGACCAGTTATTTCCAATGCAGTGAATAGACTTGCTTTATGCTGGGTTTTGCCTCTTGTATTTGTGACAATGAGACCTTGGGCTGCAAGACGTGCACTGTCTGTGGCTCAGCTGCTCTCGTGCAGAGGGTGGCCCATGGCTGCAGGTGCCCATGGAAGAGTTGATTGGTTTGGGTTGTCTGGGCTGCATCTGGGCTCTCTAATTTGTTTTAATGCTTGGGGAGCAAGGTGAGAAACTTGCTGTGATTTCCACTTGAAGTTTGAGCTGGAGCTCAGAAAAATTGAAATGAGTGGATATTGAAAAAAATCAGGTAAGTTTTCTGGGGTGTTTGTGGCATTTCTTTCTTTAACATCCTTTTTGCTTGAATTGTTTTTCATGGTTTGTGTCATGGTGCAGCAAGGGGCTGCTGGCTCCCTGGGGCTGGGATGTGGGGAGCAGTAGGGGTTCCCTGGGGATAGCAGGCTGGATCCCACACCAGTCTGTCCTGCTGCCCCAGCCAGGGCGTGGGGCAGCCAACAGCACAGGGGGCAGGGCCCAGGGCTGGGCTGGCAGGTCTGACCCCGGGGGTGAATGGGCTCCTGGGCCCCAGGCAGGGCAGGGACAGCGGGACTGGTGACACCGAGCATAACTCAGTACTGGCAACGTGCCGGCACTTCCACCGACTCTCAGAATTGTCGTTGTCTTAGAAAGACAAATGGATCTGTAAAACTTTTATGCACTTAGGAGAAGGCTTAGAAGGGCCTATTAAAATAGGAAAGTGGTAGAGAAGTCAACAGTGCTACAATACTTTAAAACCATGTAAAGCTTTTTATTTTACAGATAAAATGTTGTGACACTTGCCTGTGGCTGGATATAGTTCTCTAGCAGCTGAGACTTTGGGTTGTTTTATTTGCTCCTAGGTACTCCTGGGTACCATAAGTGCTCCTAGGTACCCATCCTACTCATTAATGTTTTGATAAATCAAAATCAACGTATACTGTAGGCAAATACACTGTTGGTGCTTTTCGTGTATCTAATGAGGGCTATATCTTATTGAACTTCTTAAATGTAAGTTATATTCAGAAAATGCATAAAGTACAAAACCCACCAGATTATTTTTCATATGGTTAAAAAATTTATTAGGAGTTTATAACAAAAACTTTGAAACCACAAAATTTCAGTATAAAATGTTAAGCATGTTCTATTTCAACCATACTTTTGCTGAATTGGCAGCACCAAATTGGTCTCTATCTCCTTTTTTTCCCCTCACATTAGAAATGCAGCCATCCAAGAATGCAACTGTTTTCTGATTTTATGCTTAATCCAGCTTGGAAGCTTGGTCCCTTTCCTGATGTAAATTTAGGGACTTCAGCAGAGCTGAGGAGTCCACATTGGCTCCTGCTGTTTTCATATAAACAAAACACATCTTGCTGGGGATGTTTGAGACACAATCTGGTTGAAAATTGTATTGGCAAGACAGGTGACGTGCACCTGGAAAACTTAGTGGAGTTCAGAGGTTTCAGGCTGTCATTTTACAATAGTTTTAATCTGTCCAAACTGGTAGGGAATGAATTTTGATCTCTCTGGCCTCTCTGATAGTGTGTGTGAAGTTCTTACATGAGCTACTTTAGCACATTAAACCAACAGAAATTACCCACTCTCTTGGATTTGGCTGGGCTTCTGCTGTTTTAAGGAACTGAAGCAGCAACACTTGGGGTATCAAACACAGTCAAGGGAGAGGTGTGTGGGGAAAAATGATGTTATCATTCCAGTGCCAGGTGCTCGTGCACAGATTTAGGCTTAATCCATAATGGAACCATAGCCGCAGTAAAGTTTAGTCCAAGCTGCCTTCCCTGTTTCATGTTTCAGTAGATCATAGAACTTTGGCTCATTTATGTAGGTTTTTTTCTGCTAATTATGAAAATATGTGGTTTCTTACTCCATGGCTTCAATAATGCTATTTTAAATAATGGGAGTTTACCTGGAACAAGCATTGTGCACAGACCCTCATGAGGAAAGAAAGGAAACACTTGCATGAGTGCAGATGAGGTGGGTGTACAACTGAATATTCTGTGTGGAAGAAATGATGTTTGCCCTCCTCTTTTGGCCCATTGAGAAGAGTATTACCATTAGTCAAGGGAGCTCTTCTGTACCTCAGGCAGTAGAAATTAAAAGGCTGTATAAAGCAGCTGAAGGGACCCAGGTTTTAGTCCCACCTCCTTTTATATTAGCTGTTCATAACAGCTCTCCATGTGTGCTATATATCATATCTGTTCATATTGATCCAGAAATAACATCTGGATCTTACCCAGTGTATTAGAAAGAAACCATCTAGTACTCATCATCATCTTCCACATCTTCTCCTGCTGTTGCAGCTTCCAGAGCAGCCAGAGCTGCTGCAACTTCTGCATCTTCCTCCTCAATTCCTCCATTGGCCTCTCTATTGTTGGTGTGCGTGGGTGCCTGTGGGACTTTGGTAGCAGCCACTGCAATGATACCAGCAGCAAGGCTCTCACTCAAACTTGCAGAGTCTGTTCTAAAAGGTTCAATACTGCTCTCTTTCACAGGCCAGGGTGGGATTGCATGAAGGTCCTGGTCCTGTATTGCTGAAGTACCAGTGTTTTGGTCTGAATGTATGCAATTGACTGAAAAGCTGTCTTTTTCAACACAGTTTCCAGTTTGATTCCCATTTTGAGGATAATCAATATCTGGCAGTTTTATGGTATTGTTTACTGTTTCCAGTGTTGAGTTTCCTTCGCGAAAGATGCTGTCTCCTGCAGACTGGGACTCTGGAATACTGTTACTGGCTGCCTTACTCTGACTGCCTCTCTCTGGGTCAAGCTCTTGTCCAGACCTATTTGACTCGGTGTGAAAGTCTCTGTTGCTGGCTGGAGAAGCCTCTGACTGGCTGGAGGTTCCCTTTTCACTGGATTCTTTCACTGGGCTTGTGTTGGGGTTGAGCATGGAGTGCTGAGCACAGGAGTTGCCACCATTGACTGCAACATCAAGCTTTGCAGCACGCTTCACAAGGCCATCCTCCTGAGAATCATTGCCTCTGTGATTCCTGAGAGTTTCTGTTGTGCTGTTTACTGGATTTTTATTTTCTGTTTTGTTTATCTCATCCTGCTGGAGTTCATTTTTGGGTTCTTCATTTTCACTGTTTTCTTTGAATTTTGATTTATTGCTGCCTTGTTCATTGTGTTTATAGCTGTTTACTTCATGAATGCATCCAGATGATTGTACCTCTTCTGGATCAAAGATATAGCTGGAGTAAGAAAAATTTGTAAAGAAATTTGTAAGAAAAAATTTGTAAAGAAATATTACTTATGATGTTAATCAATATAATTAGTAAAAAAGATTAAACTTCCTTTTTGGGCTGAAAGTCCTGAGGAAGGAGTGTCACTGAACTTTACCTTGGGTCCTGAGAATGAGTTAAACCAAATGGAAATGCTGAATGTGCTGTTGGCTGCTCTCTCCTGGGACTGATCATAGCTAACCGCTGTACTGAGATTCACCAGGAGCATAAGGAGGATGTCGGAGAACTGTGTGCTACTCATTGCTTGTTTCCAGCCTTATTTTTTATTTTCTCTGGGGAGCTGATTAGCCAATGAGTAGTCATAACCTGGATTTTAAATGAATATGTCCTCATACAGTTGCTAAAATATCTTCAATTTTCTCCTGGTGTTCTTCTTTCAAGTCTTTTGTCCTTTTTTTCCCCACTCCTGATTAATTTTCATCCTCTTGCTCTATATTTTCCTTCACTAGCCTCTCCCAGGGCCTCTCTCTTTTCTTTATCTTTCTTTTTTCTCTCATAGTACTGTTTTCTCCCCATTCCTTACCTCTTCTACAGAAGTGGCCAAGGGGCAGCAGTGACCCTCCAGTGGGGCTGAAATGTGCTCTTTGTAAAACTAGCTAGTCCTTCTCTCTAGGGAGACTTTTAATATGGGAATTCTTCCCCAGCTAACAACATTTAACAGCTATGATGGAAGCAAGGAACTGCTGTTCATTTCCATTGCTTGGGAGAAGGGAGGATCTGATCTAATGTGTGCTCCTTGCTCCTCCTGAATTGGGGGAAGCCCATGCTACTTAAATTAGAAAAAACTTTACTAAATAAGAGTTTTCAATGCAACACAATTCCTTTTGTGGGATAGGAATTATAGAAGTGGACCTTAATTAAAGTAAATGAAAAGGACTTTCATAGGAAATCTGCATGCCTATACCTAAAGATGCTGTAAACTTTGAGAAAACTCTAACCTTTTACAGTGGTTAATTAAAGCAACAGGTGTGGGGGTTAAAGCACAGACACACGGTTTAATGCTTTTCTTTTATTCAGTCTAAGACACTCTTGTTCTATTGTACCTTTGTATCATTTTGCAGCACCTGCACCCCATCTGGATTTTCCTTAACCTGAAAAGAGAGAAAGGGAGGGCAAGGGAGAGACAGAGTGAGTGAAGCATTATGAAATTAAAATGTGAGCAACTGCTTTGAAAATGATGCTCGTGTTTAGAAGGGTTTATTAGCTAAAAAAAAAGATGTCTACACAATAAAGGATGGAGCACTGTTCAAGGTCTTCGTAGGTTGTTGTTGAGCATTGGCAATGGTCTTTAATTGGGGAAAAATCTGGGGAGGAATTTAACAATTCTTAGTGATGTACTCTCAGAGTAGTTTCCGAAGCAATTTTATGATTGGGAGAATTGCAAGTCAGTGTATGGGGTGTGAGTTGTTGGTTTGTTGTTTAATTGGGCTTTTTTTCCATTTTATTTCCACTTGACACCTGTTGGTCAAGTTCTCTGCCATGAAATTGCCCAGCTGTTTTTTGAAACAGTAAACTGGCTAGCATCTACCACATCCTTTACTCAGCAATTTCACAGACCAGCCTTGCCTGTGTGAGGAGTTGCCTGCCTTTTGTTTGATTTGAAACTGTTCTTTACTAGTAGTACTTGGAGCCTTGTAGTTCTTGTATTAGAAGAAGTAGTGACCATCGTGTCCTATTGTCACCATAGGAGAGGTCCTGTACTGTTCCTTCAGTGCTCATCTATTTAAATATTACTCATACTGACATTGTTTTGTGCCTATGAACTGTCCTTGTGGTGTTCTGAGTCTTTTTGCATTTTAACATCCTATTAAAATTAAGTGTGAGAGCTACAAATGCAGAGTTCTCAAGGTGTTTGAAACCTGAAAGAAGCAAATTTATTCTTTCCTAATATCTTCTTGTTTCCGTTCACTTGAGTCTGTGACATCCACTGAGCACTGAGGTGACGTTTTTGTGGAACTTTCCCTTAGTGAGGCACAGACAAATTCCTGGAATGGTCATTTTGTTATAAGCAGTAGGTTGCACCTCCATTTTACTACAGTAAAATTCCAGAATTTCTCTAGAACTAGCAGACTGTGTTTTGCTACACTATTGCTTGACCCAGTGAGATGCTAAGAACCATCTATTGTATGGTTCTTATGCCAAAGTCTTCTATTATGAGAAGAAATGGACCCTTGAGAACATTGCTGTTCTGAACCTAAACTGATGTCCCAGATCTGAACATCCAAAACCCCTAAAACACCCAATATTCTTTATGGGTGGTGGCTATCTTGTTTCAAGTTAATGTCAGGGCAGGTTGTTAATATGTTTTGTCCATTGTTATTCAGGCTCTTTCTTGTTCTCTTGAGATTCTCTACAGACTCACATACTTTTTTGCCAATGCCTAAGGACAGTGGCTCACTTCCCATAAAACAGAAATTGATGAAGCAAGGTCAGGGTATTTTCTGGAGTAATTTATTTACAAAACATCCAAGGAAAGTAGTATTGATTTATTCTTCTCAGGCATGGCTTGAATTGGCAATTATGCTAGCAGAAATGTAAATGCAAACAGTTCCCCTCTAAAATCTGAGTACTTCTGGTGTTAGCACTGAACTAAATACCTGATGTCAGATGTCTCATTCTTAGAGCCTCTGATGGCCTACAGTCATGCAGCAGCTGGGTTTGTCCTAGGGCATAGCTGCTCATACCTATGCTTTTTGCCTTTGTGTACACATGAACTGTTCTGAAGCAGAAATTTCTATCAGGAGTAGCCACTTGATGTAGCTGAGTGCTTGTTGGAATGGCTTTCAGGCCAGCTGCTTCTCTCCCCTGAATTGCAGACTCCCTTCCCCATCTCTGCAGACCATGTACTGTGCATTCTCACCCCACATACCTCAGCAGCATCACAGCAGGAATTCTGATACAGGGTCTTTTGTCTGAAGAGGATTGCCCTCTGAAATGCCCACACAGCCTTTGGCTTGGCTTTCAAGTTTATAGGTTTGGTGAGCCCAGTTCTGATTTGTACGTAGACCAGGTCCAACAACAGATATTGCTTCTAGCTGAGAGTGGGCATTTCAAGTCAGGGTGCTTCTGCTTAGAGTTTTATCAGACAGATTTCCTACTCAGGGATTTTATTCACAAATTTTTTTGTTTTTAAAGCAAAAAATGCTGCATATACGTTTTAAGCATTGGCAAGTCCTAATTACTGGCCTTTATTTTGTTGTAAAGATGTTTGTGATCATCATAGAAGGCAATTATAAATTGAAATTACTATTGAAGTTTTCACAGAAAGCACTTTCCTGTTTTTTGGTGTGTGTTTGTTTTGTTTGGTTTTTATTTCTTTAATTACAGCTGCTGTTGGAATTTTCTCTGCAGCTGCTGCATTATGCTTTTCCACTGATTACTTACAATGGGATCTGTCCTGTGGCATGAATAAACTATTACATATGGAAAGCAGTGTACATTGTATTATCTTACGAATTATTTCACATCCCTGAAATAGGAATATAATTTTACAATGTCACTGTCTGAACACTGGCTTTTTTTTTTTCCCTCGCCCTTTCCTTCCATTTATGATAATCTTTCAAGTCAAGCTGGAAAATAATTCTGGGGAGCAAATTGCTTTCATAGCATGAAAAATCATGCTTTAATCCTACTTATCTTGTTTTAGATACCGAGCTCTAAAGACTTGTGTGCTGTTCATAGTTGTGCTAATGGATAAATAATACTAATAAGCTGCTGTCTGGAGCAGTTTGAGTCAAGCAATTGCTACAGGCTTGAAACAAAAGAGCGTTTGCAACTTCTACAATGGATGATGTTAACTGATGGATGTTAACTGAATTTAGAAACATTGCATCCTTATCAAATGTTTGTTGTGTCAGATATGCTGTGCTGCTAAATTGGTGAGATAATTTCAGAAAAACATGACATGATGGGAGATGCTGTGTTGTAGAACACTTTGGGTGTTATTTTCCCTCTGGAAAAAGGCTGCCTGTCTAAAGTGGCAGTAAAATCCTTGGCTTTAACATTCAGATTCTCAGAATTGAGATCAAACTGCCATTAATCCTGGATATTATTCTGTCCTGACCATGAAATTTCTGAAGGCCTGTAAATGTCTGTCATTAGTTATTATGCAGTTACTTAATCCTGGACACTAATAGATCACCTGGCATTAAAGCTCTGCAAAAATATTAAGTAGAGATTTTTTAGAAGTTTTTTTAGGTGAAGACTGGACCACTTGGAGCATTTGCAGGAATAAGATGGAGCTGTTGAGGTAAAAGAAATGAAGGAGGCCTAGAATTAATTTTCTTACTCTCTCAAATTTTGAACTTGAATTTTTTCAGCTTTTAGTAGCTGCTGGATCTCCTGAAGTGTGTCACTCTGGATGAGCTTGTACCAGGTTCTACAAAATAATCAGATTCTTGCAGTGTGATAGTGTGGAATGGCCTTGTGGTTTGCATATTCAATTTCAATGCTTGTTTCATTTAAAGTTATTATTCTTTTCTTCAGTAAAAGAGATGGAAGAGGCCCAGTTTTGTGTGTATACCCCAGCCACCCCGGCAGACCTTTAGCTGACCATGTCAAAAGATAGTCTAGATATAATGTGCTTGCAGTGTATTAAAGAAGTGTTCACAGAGAGACAAGGAAGACCTGATGTTATGAATGACTGACTTTGATCCTTTAAAGCAATATGATATAGAAGAGCAACTTCTTAAAAAAAAAGTTGGAAAAAATTTGAACAATGGAAGGAGGAGTTTAGTTTGAGGAGAGCAGGACATAAATCCCATCAGTAAAACAATTGCTGAAAAAGGGAAGGTGGTTAAAAACACTTATGGTGGTGCCAGCGAAGAGAATGAGGTGGGAGCTCTCTTTCAAGTGTGAGACCTTGGTGAAGATAACAAGAATAATGTCTGACTCCAAACCCACAGCCTTGTGTTTCAAGCCACAGTGTGCTTTAAGAGAAGTCTGCTTTTCTTTATTAGATTTGAGAAACACAAGGTATCTGACTCTAAGTTATTACATAACTCATATTGTCTATTTAAACTGTGGCAGTGTTATGAGTAAATAAAAGGCAAACAAGAGATAATGTCATGAAAGGGGAAGAAGAAATATTTTTGAGTCATAAAGATGGTTTGGCACCTTTCTCAATATTTTTTGGAAGTTTACATGGAAACAGAAAAAGGTCAATCTTACTTTTATTCATGGCAAATTTTTTCTTTTGTCTTGATTTTTATTTTTAAATTCCTTTTAGACACCTCCAGGAGCAGAGGCTGAAAGCTGAGTGAGACAATATTAAAATAGCTTCTCTAGTAGATCTCAACAGATAAACTCTGATTTTGGATCATTATTTTTAATCCAGTTTGTTTGTTTTAGTTTGTTTGGAGTTTTCATCCCACAGCCCCTGATGCTTCTATTGCTTGCCTTTAACTCTCCTCCATCCTTTCCTACTCTAGATGACCTTAGCAAGTAAGGAGATTTTTCCTACATGGGGATTATCTGGGCTGAGCCTGAGTGATGCATCTCCCAGGGACCCAAGGCGCCTCCTTCTGATGACTTTTCTGGTAGAGGCATCTTTCAGACTTGAGCTTGCCAGTGTCTTCCCCATCAGTTTGTTGTGTTTTGCACTCCTCAGTAAAACCCATCCATTCTGAGGATACTGCCCTGAGGTTCCAGTCTCTTTACCACGGACAGAAATCCTCGTTCATCAAAATAAAGTCTGTCTGCCTCACTAGAGATGCAAACACAATTGTCTTTGTTGGTATTTCTTTGCTAACATAGATGCCAAATTCTAGGATTCATATGCACAGAAACAAGTGTGGCAAGAGAAAGTGTTTGCATAGAAATATATGCAGAGGAAATACAGAGAATGTGGGGTGGGAATAGCTTTAGAGAGCTCTAGCACTTGACAAGCTTCTCACAGTTTGCCTTCTGTGCTAAGCAGGCATTCACATCTCCCAGAAGATTTCAGAGACTGTTCTCAGCACGTGCTGGGTCTGACAGAGGCTCAGATGTGCCCAGGCAGGAGGAAGGAAGTGCAATGTCCATGCTCACTGCAGGGCAGGTGGATGAGATGACATTTAAACTCCCTTTGAACCCAATCCATTCTGTGAGCCTCTGTGTTACTGAGGTGTGGAGCCAGAGGAATAATTGATCTGGATGACAGGCAACATAAAAGAGGCACAGAAAAACTGTAGGAGGAGTGGTAGAGTTGAGAGGAACTATATTTAGAAATTTAGAAAACTAGTAAACATACAGTAGAAAAAATTACCAGCCTGTGCTAGAGGGGGAGAGAAAATAACAGGAAAAACCATGTAAAGGAAAAAATATGAGGCGCATAACTTAGCTACACACTGTGCAGGCTAATCACTACTGTTGGATGAATATAATGTGTAAGAACTGTCTTACATAAAATACAGAGACCCCTTCAGATCCTGGGGACTTTTTCCTGACCTGTTTTGAGACCAGAGGGGCTCAGAACAGGTGCAGGCTTGAGGAGTAGGAGAACCCAAACTATCCTGGGCCCAGAATGATCTGAACAACCTGATCTACTTGAAGATGTCCCTGCTCATTGCAGAGGTGATGAGCTAGGTTACCTCTTCCAACCCAAACTGTTCTATTATTATACCATGGTCTGTGGAGAGCACAGTCTGTGCTCAAATCTTCACTGAGACCAATACGTAGAGCTGGACCAAAATCTAATTTCATTTCTCTGGACTGAATCCTAATCTGGAAATTTATTTTAAAAGTACTTCAGGGAATAACTCAATTGACATATATAATTTAAAATAAATGAACTAAACTGAGGAACTGTAATATGGCCCCTTATAGGAAGTAGATCCCACCTCATTTTATTTTAAGGCTATTTTAGTCTGTTTTTTGCTAGCTGAATTGACTTTAGTCTTTTTGTTCACCCTTTCTCAAAATGCAGCACTGAGGTGTTGTTCCTGTGCTTCAGCCATCTTGCAGTCCAGCCCTAGAGAGACACCTGGCTGTGCCATCCTGCTGGCAGAGAATGGCCTGTGGACTGACTTTGAGTCACCCTGCAGTCCTTCCTATCTGTGCTGCTCTGCAAGGAAAGAAAACTGAGCAAGGGCTTTTTCTGGTGCAGCTTGCTCTCCTCTTTTGAGGGAGGCAGGCTCTATATTTGGGAATAAGGTGTGTCAGTGTGTGACAGAAAGAGCCTCATGCTATCCAGCCAGCACAAGGTTATTGCCAAGGTTACTGTTGATTGTCCTATTTTTCTTTATTTTACAGAGCTGAGGAGCTGCACAGGTCTGTCAGCCACTTTTACTCTCCACTGAGAATATTATTTGCCTACTGAACAGCTTGCATGTATTTCTAGTGCAGCTAACAGTGAGGACAGGAGAAGCTGGCACATGGAGACTCCTCAAAAACTTGTATAAAACTTCCTGACCCACAGCCTAACTTCAGTGGTGACTTATGGCTGTCAGTTTGGGATGTTTGGCTCCCATTGCCACCCTAGGCTTGTTCCTTTTCAAATTGAGTCCCCTGTTTTTTATAGATAAAAATAATAATTGTTTGAATGCAAATAATCCATATACTGTCATCAGTTGTTAAGAGTGATAATGTATTTTTAAAGTGATTTTTTCCCCCCTTTCTCCCTGACCAGGCTGAATTAAGCCTATGGACTGTTCATTGTACAAGGTGGCCTGATATTTTGCATTTCCATGACTAAAGTGTCAAACTTCTGGGTGATACTACCCACAGATGCTGTGTACAGACAATGGTTATTTATTTCAGTGAGGGAAGAATTTGATGTGTTCTGTGTGTGCTATGCATGACATGAAAGATGATGTTGGTTTTATGTGTGTTATTTAGTGGTATAATTCAGGCTTCTTCATAGTAAAGCCATGAAACGGATTTAGACTTGTAGTTTTTTCAAAGAAGAAAAGTGGTTTTAATCAGTCCAGTTATCACAATCTGGAGGGTCTCATTGATCAGAAGCACGTGTTGCTTGTTATCTGGAAAATTAAAGAAGTCTCACAGTTACAGCCTCATAAATTTGGATGCTTTGTATTCTGACATAGAGTAGTTTTTTCATTAGTGAGGAAGTAGGTCTGATGTCACAAAAGGGTTTTGTTTCATCAAGGTGATACATAGCAGAATAACTGAATCCTTAAATGACAAAGGTATGTGAGCAATCATAGCGAGGGGCAAAGCAAACTAAGTGACACTTAAGCAGAATTGTTTCTAACTAGCAGAATCACACACTTTTTGGGAGATTAAAAAGAAAGTGATTTAAAAGTCCAGAGGGTTGGAGGATCTCTCCTCTGAAGACACACTACAAAAGCTGGAGTTGTTCAGCCTGGAAAAGAAAAGGCTCTGGGGAGACCTTGTTGTGGCCTTCCAATACTCAAAGGGGGCTTATAAAAGTGAATGAGAACAACTTTAAATACGGGTAGATAGTAGTGAGACAAGGCAGAATGGCTTTACAGTGAAAAAGGAGAAATTTAGATGAGTTGTTGGGAAGAAATTCTTTCCCCAGAGGGTAGTGAGGCACTGGGACAGGTTGCCCAGAGAAGCTGTGGATGCCCCATTCCCCAAAGTGTTCAAGGCCAGGTTGGATGGAGTCCTGAGCAACCTGGTCTAGTGGGTGGCATCCCTGCCCATGGCAGGGGGATTGGTACTACATAGTCCTTAAAGTCGCTTTTAAACCAAGCCTTTCTGTGGTTCTATGAATATCAAATACTCAAATAACAAATTATATTTGCCAGATGAACCATCAATATGGCATAACTAATCACCAAAGTATGGCCTACTCACCAAATAATCATTATGCTCTCATGATTTTAACCTTTATTTGCGTTATGTCGTCTGAAAAGATATGCAAGCATTAAGTGTTTATCGAGGAAATTTGCAATAGTAGTAGCTGACAAAAATCTGCAGCTCCAGGAGCACAGTAGCAGTCGCCTCTAATTGTCATGTACACGAAATAGTACTCTAATAGAATAAACTCTGTATTATATCTTTGGATTGTTCATAACATTGTCCAAACTAGAGTACAGTCTCCTAGCTGAGAGGTGTGTGTGACTACTGTGCAGGGGTCAGTGATGCCCCCTGATTGTGGGTGCATGCTGTGACAAAGCTCAGCACAGGGAAGAGCATCCTGCCAGCTGATGGCTGGCTGTGATCTGATGAGAAGCTACTCTGGCAGTCAGGATGGTCAGAGCAGTGGAAGTGTCTGGCTACGTTTGTTTTCTCAAAATGCAGAGAAAAGGTCACATTTAGTCTGCTCTGCTTATAATAGAAAAATACATGCTAATTATCTTACATATGTGTAGTTGTACTGCCCCAAAGCCATACCAGTCCAGTTGTACAGTACAATGGCAGTACCTGCTAATTGTTCTGTGCCTGTGTGAATACTTCAGCTGCAATGGGGAGCACCTGCATTGATGCAAATGCAGCATTAGGAACTGCTCCATTTCTTTACGGCTGTTCTCTTCCCATACCTGCAGGCATCTAGCTGTGTTTATGTCAGATGCTGACAGGTTTTCTGCTCCCACATTGCCCCTTCACGTTCTTGCTTTTCCTTGCAGCTGTTTTGCACCAAGAGGCAGCAGTGGGCAGGTCTCAGGGCAGGGAAGTTGGGGTGTTACCAGTACTGCTCGAGCACACCTGCACTTGTTGTTTGTGAGTGTGTTTGCTGAAGGGGAAGGTAATGAAAAGTAGATGCTATCAGTTTTACAAAGGGTGTTCTATTTTGATTTGTAACTGTTGGTCATTGTGTAAGCTGATAATAATATACATAGCTATGTTAAATCCTGCTAGGCTCCTCCTCAAAATGTCCTTCTTTTCAAACCAGTAAGGTCAGCCAGATCTTCCACTTACTCTTGGTGGCTTCCTGACTGTGTTAGTCAGCACATGAAGTGCCATGTTTTATTCTCATACTAGATTCTTATTTCTACCTTGACAGTTTTGGGGTTTGTGCTATTTTTGTTGTTGGTTTTGTTCTGTTTTTAAAAAGACATTCTTGTATTATTTCATTCACTGACCTATCTTTGGTAGCTGTTGACTGTTTTATAAACAGTTGAGAGAGTAAGGCCAGCTGACATGGAAGGTGGACCTTTTTGTGGGGTGTTTTTGCTGTAGCAGAGTGTCCTAGAGGACACAAGGGCTACAACTTGGAGGTGATCTGAACATGTAATTTTTTTCCTGTTATGCTCTTTGCAATTGATTTACAATATTTATAAGATACTTAAAATGAAATACATTCTCTCGGACTAGTTCCTCATCATTCACAGCACTAGGTCACGGAACATTTCCCTACCCACGTTATTTACCATACAAAATGATTGTTTTATGTTTAAGGAGTAAAAGGAAAAGTGGGGAAAAGGATACAGCTCTCACAATCATTAGCCAGTTTACATAAAGGAAAACCAAATAGAGCTGGTAGCATAAACCCACTCATTTCCTCTTCAGCTAAGCTTGTTTTCTACGTTTGGTTTTTCCAAACTTACATAGTCTAGTGTTTAAATTAATGAAGTTTGTTTCCTGTCTTTTAAAATTATCAATCCCATAAAATATAATAGCTTGTTTAATAGTGGGGCCTAAAACCCTGAGTCCTGTTTAGTTCCATATTGCATAGAGGCAAACAAAGAAATGTGCTCCTTCCCAAGGCTTTCATGGTCTGAAAGTGTGACAAGGCAAAAATGGGAAGCAGGTGGTGATGTGCATGTGAGAGAAACAATCAGCAGAGGAGCTTTATTTGGGTCAGTAATTGTGTTAGGCTAGGCCTGAGTGGGGGGTCTGTGTTTGGCAACACAAGTGGAGCCTCAAATTAGTTGTAGCCAATTTTTATGGAACAGAGGGGCTGTGTCTGAAATGTCATTTCTCTTGAGAGGTTAAAGTGTCTCTATGTGATTCTGTACAACTGCTCACTTTGGAGGGAGATTCTTGGGTTCCAGCCTTTCACCTGGAAATCCTTGGTTGTATCCAACGTCTTTTAAAAATATATAATATAAAACCAGCTCTAGAATTGGGTCTGGAGATGGTGCTGTCATGGGTCTACAATTCACAAAGTTCCCTTGCTCATACTTTGCTCTCTTCCTGATGTCAGGCTTGAGCAGCCTGCTTGAGAGCCATCAAAGACATGATTCTGAAAGCTGTGAATGTGTCTTAGAGACTGAGGGTCAAACTGAGCTGGGGATCCTAATTTATGAGGGAATTCTCTAACTCTTTGAATACTGGGTAAAGCAATCACTGCCTCCTCTGTGGTTTTGACTGGGACTTGATGTGGGTGCTGTCTTCTGGCCCGGAAGTCACTTTCCATTTACAGAATCAGTTGATTTAAGCCTGCTTAAATATAGAAGTACTTTCTAGACGCAGATTGTTTCTCAACTGCACATATATGTATAAAGGCTTATTTTTTTAGCCTCCTGGAATACTTCCATGCAGTTTTATGGATGCTGTTATCAATGAGAAATCCTACTTGGGACATTAGAAAAACTGACAATGTCAGACAGTGAGCATGAAAGCTACAGCATTACTGCTGTAGGATTTAGTCTGTGAGAAAAAATTGACAAGTCAGAATGCTTCCTAAGTGTATTCTGAGGTCATTTGGTCTGTTCAGCCTGGAGGAGACTGAGGGGAGACCTTATTGCAGTCTACAGCTTCCTTGTGAGGGGAAGAGGAGGAGCAGGCACTGATCTTTCCTCTGTGGTGACCAGTGTCAGGACCAGAGGGAATGGTCTGAAGTTGTTTCAGGGGAGGTTTAGGTTGGATATTAGGGCGAGTTTCTTCACCCAGATGCAGTTTGGGCCCTGGAATGGGCTCCCCAGGGAAGAGGTCACAACAGCAAGTCTGAGTGTTCCAGAAGCATTTGGACAATGCTCTCAGGCACACGGTGTGACTCTTGGGGATGGTGCTGTGCAGGGCCAGGAGCTGGACTTGCTGATCCTTGTGGGGCCCTTCTTACTCAGCTTATTCTGTGATTGTGTGGTCGTGTCCTGTACATTGCCAGACAGTGCCACTCATTAGCAGCACGGCAGCACTCTGTACACTCTGAAATCAAGCTCTTTGTTGGCCCATCTGCTGGAAGCTGTTGCCTCTTGTACTTGCCTGTGAGTTCTGTGCAAAAATAATTTATTGACCTTCTTCCGAAATTTGGGGCCAAAGATAAAAGAACCTTTAAAATATGATGTTGGAAGACTTTGAATCTTTAGGTGACCTTGGTGAACAGAGTAAGATGGAAAAGGAGAGAAGAGATGGAGATCTCATATGTTTTAGACACTGTGAAATTATTTTAAGTTAAAATAAGACAATAAATCTTAGGAAATCAGCAATGAAGTCTAAGCAGGTTTACTCCTGTAATCCTGTCATTCTATCTTACTGAAAACTCTTGGTTGCACACCAGTTCGATGAAAAGGCTCAGTGCTTCTTTGTGTGATTGGTTTTTCCCCATTGATTCTTTGTAAGAGGGTATGAAGAGACACTGCTGGAGTTTAGCAGGCTTTTATACTTTAAGTATGCCATACATTTTTACTTCAGGGAGCAATATTCTGAAAATAGACTTGGATGTCCATGGAGATTGCTTCAAATACAGGATTGGAGTGGGCTGTGTATATGTGTTTGGGCAGGATTTAGGCCAGGCAGGATATGTGATCTCAGCACTGGTATTCAGCTGTAGCTTAGTGTGCCCAAAAATCATCTTGTCCTGAATATTTCAGATGCTTCTGATTTGTTTATATCATATGAAATATTGCTAGTGGCAAGTATTGTGGTGGTATTGTTGTGCTCAGAACATCAGCCTCTCTTAATACCAAGAAAATTGAATAAAGCCATAAGCAGTTAGAATAAGTCAATGATTCCCTTTATAAAAACAAAAGGAAAACAACCCAACCCAGCAAAAACTACACCCTTGCCCCCATAAAAAAGAAACCAGCACCAAAAAACCCCCAAACAAAACCCCCCCAAAATCCAACACATTGACCAAGTAGATTCCTTAACATTGTCAGGAAGTTGTGCTTTTGTGTTTGACCGTTTGATGGCATAACCTGCAACTTTTTATAGGGAATCTGTTAAAAGTCAGTGTGCTCTCCCTCTCAAATCAAATTAATCCTTATGTTCTCCAATTGGTTCTCTTTTCCCAAATCCCTCTCTTTCCTCTGTTTGCCTCCCATTCTTGTTATTTCCACACGATTTGCCTGCATTTTCGCATTTTTTTCTTGCCAGTTTTCACCTATGTTTACTGTCTTAGATTGATTCAATGTTTTATTCCTGTATTTCTTCTGTACAGTGTCTTTTTCTAGACTTCAGAGTGGAAATTGGCAAGCTTTTATTTGCTACATCAGGAAACTTACGGATTGGAAAGAAACAGTTCTGTCCTGTCACTAGTGCTTGTGGCAGCTGAGTGTTGTCATTAGAAAATACTGTGGAGTACTGTAGGGAGAGATGGTTTATGTTGTGGAATGCTGAAGTTACAATAGTGAATGGCCAGTAATTTTTAGACATACACAAGGAGAAAAAAATAATCCTACCTTTCCAATTGTACTCCATCGACTGCTTCATAGATTTGTTTTAAATATCTTGGTTCTGCAAGAGAAAAACACTTTGCAAGTGGTTTCATCACATGCACACATATGTAAGAAGGAACCTATGAGGCATTAACTGTCTAATGCAAACAATGTGGAAATAGAACAACCTCCTCTTGGTACCATTGTGAATTTTAAATTTAGACAGTGATCAAATAAATCACTTGAGTAGTATGCGCATCCCCTTGAGCTGAACTGGAATGCTAACCTGCTTAAAGTGAACATAACCTTTGCTACAGTGGATTAGGACTCATGTAAAATGTTTCAACAACAGCAGTAAAATTAGAAAACTTTCAAATATGTAGTATTATGGGACTTTCTTTCCTATGTGTTTTCTTTTTTTCTTTCTGGGTGCCAGGATCTTTGTAGTATCCATTAAAACTTCATGTGTGCTTGTCAGAATTTCACCCTTCAGATTTTCACAAACTTTGAAACTTAGATGTCTCTGGCATTGCAATAATATTCTAGATATTGGTAAAGCTGTTGTTCTTTCAGACATGCTCCAGCTAAATGGAAAGCGCAGCAAAGTGTTTGTATTAAGAATTTCTAAAAAGATAAATTAATGGGATAATTGCAGATTTAGAGTACAACAATACTGCAATGCAGATGCTTTTCCTCCTTTAAAAATACAAATATTTTCAGTATTTCTTGTAGTGAAAGAAATGTGAGCCCATGAGGACTTGTGCTTGCATGCAAGCCTATAATGACCATGAATCACCAAGTCAAGTTCATTTCTGTAGAATGGGCAATGTATTTTGCTGTGGGTTTTAGAAATAGGGCCATGTGCTTTCTTTCATTCTCAGCATCTCTCTGCATGAGTGATAACTTGAAAAATCTCAGTGTAGCTTACATTACAAACAACAAATCCACACAGAGTTATGCTTGCACCATTCTTGAAATGTGCAAGGTTTTTCTTGTAAGAGAGTGAAGTTTATGTTGTCCTTGAGATCCCTTTCAGCAGAGCACTCCTAGGATCTAAGCCAGGGTAGTTTGGTCCAGGATTCAGCACCCATAGGCAATGGGGCTGAGGAGGAAAGTACAAGGCAACAAGGACAGTACAATCAACAAGCTCATTGCTGCTGCTGCTCTCTTTGCTATACTCTCATTGCATACATATTCTTTGCAGTTATAGTTTTTGTAATTTATGGGTAAACTCTGACAACTTCTTATAAAATGTCACTATCTAGCTTCCAGGTTTGAAAGTACCCCTGGCTGTATATGTAGTTTCATGGCTGCTGTTTGCCTGCAAATACAGGAAGACAACATTGCATGGTGTCTGACCCATGGGTGACATTTAGAGGATTTTCTATTAAAAGCCTGAAATATGATTGAAACCTAAATGCAAATTTAAGTGGCCTGGGTATCTGATGTGGCTCGTTGCTAGGGAGAACCTGGGATTCATTCAGCCTCGGTTCACTGCGCTGCTCTGTTGCCCTTAGAGCAAGTCACTTAACCTGTCCTGTATGTCACCATTTCATATCCTTCTCAGAGCTTAATGTTTGTGCTGCACTTTGAAGATTTATAGCCCTGTTCAATCTTACTATACTCTTGCAAAGGGTTGAATGTTTTTGTGCATCTGTTAAAGGTGTGATCAGTACTTTATGTGAAGTGAATAATAAAGCTTATGAAGAATGAGTCATGGTGTGTTCCTGTTTTTATGCAACCTTTTACTGCGGTCATTTTATGTCCTTTTTGCATTCTATTTTATTTTTAAATATAGGTATCATTATTAGTTACAAGATTCCTCCTTTTAATCTTTGTTCAGATCTCTATCAATCTTGCAGTATAATTTGGTTCTGATGTCCTTATTTGTTTTGTGTAAGCCATGGCCTAAACATTTACACATACAGTGAAAGGAAATGAAAAATAAAATCCACCGTCTAGTTATGAAAGGATGCAGGTACCTTGTTTAACTAAACTTTCAAGTGCATTCTTAACTGCTGTATGTAAATTCCTTTTGTCTATTTAACAAATTCTGAAGGAGTAGGTCAGCTACAGGGTTTTCCTTTAATTTATTATTGGGTTTTGTTTATTTTGAGTCCTCTAGGAAATTCCTATAATTCAGTAGAAATGTAAAATGAAAATGCCAAAAAGGAGAGCTGCTGGGTGTCACAGCTGTTGGTTAGTTGTCAGCACACTCCTTATATCATGTCCAATGACAACTGGTTTGTCTGTCAACTTCTGTCTGATGCCTGTGTAATTGGCTTTTGATCCAAAAGTAGACAAAACATTCTATATTTGCTCTTAAACTTGAGTTTGAAGTAGCTTTTTTTTTCATTGTATTTGGACCTTTTTCCTTTTCTGCTTGCTGGTAATAGTTTGGAGCATGGCTGTTAGCCCTATAAATTGCATTCAGACATCTTAATTAAGTACTTTTTTTAGCATCATCTTTGCTTAGCAACATCCTTTCTGAGATATTCTGGGAAACTTAATACTTGTCTGGTGTGTAAAACAGTGGTCGTAAATCAAGGTATGCTGCCTTATCCTTCTTGCTTATGTTGTTTAATAGCTTTTGAATTACTCTCTTTGAGCCAGAAGCATGAAGCCCTATACACCTAGTCACTGCAGTTTATTGCATAACACAATCACCACTGAGACTCAGTCTTTGGAGTATGACTTACCATGCTGGTGAAGATTGTTAGAGTGAAGAGTGTCTACATGGTTGTCATGGTCCAAGCAGCAAGTAGCTTTCACATTCCAAAATAATCTGGAATTTAAACAAAATCTTTAGGCTCTCAGAAGCTCATATTGGTGTTTTCCATTTCATTTAGTTGCTGAAAACATGCTATCTCAAAGTCATAAGACCAAAATGAAAATAAAATTATCTAAACCTGCTTTGACATAGACCATAGATATGGTTCAGATCCTGTGTGTGTTTCATGCTGAACAAAATTAACCTTTTTGACACAGTTATTTGAGCACCTTCTTGTGCTGCACTAGAATCTCTTTCTAGGCTTTTGGTTTTAAAAGTTGTGTTTGTCCTCCACTGGGAAGGTGCATGGGGTGCTGCATTCTCTGAGCAGACATTTGTCACTCTGATCCACCTGTGGTCGTGCTCCATCAGGAGCTCCTGCCTCGAAGCTCTCAAGCACAACACAGAGCCTCTCTCTGTTCAGTGTGTGAAGTTGATCAGTGCTTTTGGTAAGAAAGGTCTCTCTCACCCTAAGGATCAAAGAGAACTTACATAGTTTACTCAAACAATACAAGGCTTAACTCTTTCTTTCTGGAAATCATAACTTGGTCTTCCAACCAAGATAACTTGGTTGTAGACACTAGGTGTTTTCCTTTGTCAATAAAAAGTGTTAGAATTCTATGCTGTCCTCTAGAGTTTCATCAAATGCTTAGCTATCAATAGTGGCTTTGATTTCCCATTTAATTCTAATGCCCTGAAGTTTGCATTTCCCTCATAGTTTCCTTCCCTTCTCTATCAACCTTGGCCCTTATGCTTTTCGTACCATTCAAATGTTTTCTCTGCTACAATGTCTGTTGTTCAATAACTTTTTTTGCGAGTTCTTTTTGATGAGTTCAATTCTTCATTGCAATTTAATTTTCAGTGTAACAAACCTGATTTCCATGCATTCTTTGTGATTGTGCCCATGTGTTTCACTAGGATTGTTTACATATGGTTTGTATTAATGTGCTTTCACTGCGTTTTGATGGTTAAACTGATTAACCTTGCTAGGAATGGATTCAAAGCCTTTAAGATTCTGTTCTAAGTTTAGGAAAAGGAGCAGTTTTGTGAAATCAAAGCAGAATTTGAAAATCCTGAATTGTTTCCATGAATTCTTGGAGTGAAAAAATAATCTTCCAACTATCAAACTGCACACTTCTCTCTTAGATTCTATGGGGATGAGAAGAAGGAAATGTAGGTAACTAGGATTGTCTTGGGTCTTGGTTTCCTGAAGGAATTGAGGAGGAAGAGACGTGAATACTCAATTTTCTTTACAAAAAGTACTTATGAATTATAATCATGTTGAGGTTATTTATTCTGTCAAGCTTTCTTGAATTTAATTTTTTAAAATATATCAGTATGTCAGCTCTTGAATTCTGTCATCACATTGCTCCTTGTAAATATCAAACTTGTCACCGACAACATGAAGAATGTAAGCAGGTAAGATGCCATGCACCAGCTAACATTTAATGAACACTGTTTAACAATTCTTTGAAATCTGACAGATCTCCTTGATTTGTGAAGCACCTCATCAGTAACTCAGAAGGCACAGGTTGTTTCCTGAGTGGTAAAAACCAGCTGACAAAAGGAGAGATCTTGATTCACAGCTGAAAATAGGCTATTTGAAAGAGCTCTGTGGTCTTGCCAGTTGTACAAGAGTTTTCTGGAGAATTACTATCTTTCTATTAGCTAAGGCACCTCGGGATGGTGCTGTCCATTGATTCTGTAACCCAGTACCATGTGCCCTTTCATGCCTAGATAGAGATTCTCAGTCACAGTCATCTGTTAGTGAGGCCCCTTTGGGTCACTGGCAGAGAGTTTTATGTTCTGTTTGCTCCACCACTTTTATAGACCATGCTGGAAACTTTTTATTTCTTCCTGGTGACTAGGGATCATGAGCTGCTTTAGATGGCAGCATCCTTGTTCCTGGCAGGCTTTCTGCTGTCTGGGCTATGAATCACAACAAGATAAATCTGCTTTATGCTTTACAAAGTGTTGTACAGAATCATAAAATAATTGATTGAAAGACAGATCCAGAGCTCTGCCCAGCCCTTCACTCTGTCAATATAGGTCAATATAGGTTTACAGCATGATATGAAACATGCAACACCCAGGTTTAGCTCATTAATGAATGGGAAGCTTTGATCTTTTTGGCCATGTCTGCAGAAGCAGCATATGGCTCTACTGGGCAGGTAATGCAATGTCAATATAATCTGTCTATGTTTGTATAGCTCTTTATTAGTAAAAATCTTGCAGGAGCTGAGGGTGAAAGTTCAGTACCCAAAATTTTCCACTTCTGTAACAATTTCCTGTTCCTAGCTTGTATGTTAAATGTCTTCTGATTGCTTACCTCCAGCTTTCAGCCCCAAATGCTAGCAATCTGCCTCCTGTTTAAAAAACCTAGAAAGAAGAAATAAACATGTTGGTGTATTGCTCTATTTTTATATTTGCATATATCATTATGTGCAATATACAGACATTGATATTCCCTCTAGAAGGGAGTGTTTGTGGCAATTTACCTGGGTCTCTTGTTAGAGAAAAATGTTTGTTACTGTAGATTACACTGTTCTACAGGTGCCACTTTCTCATTTTAGAGTTTTTGTTGTTAGGAGAAGTAAAATAATTACTGGATAAGAAATGTTTTTTGTGACTGGGACCTCTTACAGCTTTATCCTACAAGTTGCCTGGGCAGGCACAGGGATGTTGAGTTACACAATTTCAGTAGGCATTATTCAGCCAGCACTGAGAAACCATGACAGACAGCTCTCTGCATGGAACAGGTATTTTTCTTTCTTTGCAGAAACTGAGGATGTGCACAGCCTTTTGTATGTTTAGAATCTAAGAAATTGACCTATCCAGATGCTTCAAAATTAATTAATGAGAGGGAGTGAGCAAAACCGGTTCCTGCAGCTGTCAGTGCCCATAAATCATCTCTGTCTTTACTTTTGAAGCAGGACAAGAGCATGAATTTAATTAATGGGTTTGACTTGCTCTGGAAACACACAGCAGAGAATTCACCCTACCCACACCTTTCACAGATGCTGTAAACATACAAATGTTATTGTGTATTTACTCCTGAATGCTTTCCAGCATCTTTGTGCTAGATACAGTTGAATGCCTCAGGCAGGTGGCAAAGCAATGACTGCAACAAATCCTTGTTCTGTGACACCCAGATGAGAGAAGCAGCAGGTCAGCTCCTGTTTTCGTGGTTCCAGCCAACTTCTGCCTAACAAAGGCATTAGTAATGGCTGCTGCAGAAAACTCCAGGGGAAAACAGAAAGAGTGAGTTTGTCTGTTTTCCATGGTTGGCAATTCAATTATAGTATGAAAAAAGTACCAAGTAGATTTATTCTGCAACCCTGGTTAAAAAAAAGGGGATAATCTCTTTCTTTAAATAAACTGTCTCTACAATGGATCACCAGGAATGTCTCTGCATTATTTGACTTTTATTATATTTTTAGTTCTACCTTGTTAAGTGCAAAGAGACTCAGAAACTGTGACGCTGGATCAGACCCCAGTTCAGTGCTGTAGTCAGCACCAGGTACCTCAGAAGGGATTGTGCAAACACCCCTGGTATTATGGGGAACTGGGATTACATAACATTTACATCACATCAATCATGGCTTTAAGTCTCTTGTGTCTGAAGACTTGCATTCTCCTAGAACATTTAACTTGTTAAAAGTTAAATTTGATTTTGTCATGTTCACTGCTGTGATGCTGGACAGTGTTAAGGTTTTTTTCTATGGAAACTCATTGTACTCTTTCCTTTGGTAAGAAATTTATAGATGGCAATTTATGCTGGAGGAGGAATTTTCTTTGCTCCTGTGCTAGTGCCCTTTTTGACCTGGCTGAATGTTCCCCCTTATTTATGATGTTACGTAAGAAGATGGAAACATTTTCCTTTTAGTCTGCAACGTGTAGGATTTCATTGTCTAGATATCTAGAGGACCTGGAAAATGTGTACTAAGAAATGTGGCCTTTTTAAATAAGAGGGAGTAATATAGAACATTATTTGAGCTCCTCTATATGATTAGGACTTTTGGTTAGTGTGGATGTGTAGATGTGGTGATAATACCCAAGTAACTTAGAAAATAGTGGTTCTTTATTCAAATACTGGAAAATAAGCTTGAATATACTGAAAAAAAAAGGCTGAATGTTGCTTTGTATGCCCTGTGCCCTGTGTATATGTGCAGAATGGCATTCACCCTCCTATGATTGCTGGAACTATGTGAAGTTGTACTAAAAGTATCAGTTCTTGCTATTTTCTTGTTTTTGTTGCTGCTTAGAGAGTCTTCTAGGAAAGGATCTATCTGGGGCCTCTAAAATTCAAATCAACATTGCCAGACCTGTGGTGAATGCATTTATGAGTATTTACATGGAGGTTAAGATTTGGAGTAAGTGTTAGGAGTGCAAGACCCTGAACATTTCAATCTGGCAAAATCCTCAAATCTCTCTTCCTTTCCCCATGATGCTCATATCCTGGCAAGATCCACGATCCTTGTTTTTTAAAAATTTGTGCAAAAACTATCCAACAACAATTTAAATTAAAAAATGCTTTTTTCTACATTTAAATATTGAAACACACCTATAGCTGCACTGACCTGACACTGACACCAGAAATTCCAGGAAATATTCACAAAGAATGCCAGGCACTGAGCAACTACTCTTTGTGTTTGTTATAAGAGAACATTTTTTCATCTAATTTTTCATCAACTATTTTACCTTTCTCTTCTGTGTATAACATGGTCAATTGAAGACTTTGATATTTTTTGAAGTTATTACTACAGCTATATCTGACAGCATTTTATAGCATAAAAGAATTCACCATCCTGATTTCATCAAATACAACTTTGTGAAAAGGCCATTTTGCACACCCTGAGGTCTTATGTAGGGGTGATTGGAAAAGTAAATCATCATCCCACCTGCATTACTGGATAAGGCTCTTTTCAGTATAGGGAATGTAGAAGAGGCTGCATTTCTTCTACTCCTTTTTACCTAGATTTGCAGCATGTATTAATACAAACTGTAATTTACTGCTCTTTAGCTATCATTGCTGTGTGTTCTGCTGTGTCTTCTCTGTGGCAGTGGCCTTCTTTCAAGGGGAAGAAACTTCCTTGATCCTTAAACTTGGTGAAGCTGAACTGTGAATCACTTGTACCTGAGTGATCTGTGTTGTTGTATTACCTGATTGCTGAAGCCTCTGACAAATTAAAGGCAAGGCCTTATCCACAATCATATCCTGAGTTTAGCTGTTCACAGAATCAAGGAATATTCTGAGTTGAAAGGGGTCACAAGGTTCATTGAGTCCAGTTTTGAGGTGAATGGCCCATAGAGGGATTGAACCCAGAGGCCTGGCAGCATTAGCACCATGCTGTATCCAGCTGGGCCAATCTCACCTGTGTCTCCCCCTGCCAGGAGCTTCGTGGGGATGCCCTGGGGGAAAGGAAAGGATTGTTTCCAGCCTTTGTGCTGGAGGGGAAACCACTGAGGATCAGTGCCTGCCTGCAGTGCTGTGGTGTCACCAAGCAGTAAGGGGTGACCTAGAGCTAGGCACAGCCAAGGCTGTGTTGTAAGCCTGACCTCAAGTTTCCCTGATGCTCTGCTCCCTGCAGGCCCTCTCTGCAGACCTGCTGTGAATCTTCTCGGTGCTTGCCTTACTGAGGAGCTTGTGTTGTCTGTGTTCTTACAACAAATCAGGTATTTACTGGTGGAGGGGAAGGGGAGACGTGTGTGCTGTTTGCGCCTCTTTCCTCTGCCTTTTTCATTAAGACTGTCTGATGTGGCACATACTACCTGATGCAAATATATCCTTATGATTAGCTAGTCTTGCCAGCTTTTATGTGGGTTGAAGGTATCTTTCTTAGGGTTTGTTTCTGTAAACAGAAACACCCAGACATGTCCCCACCTCTCACTGTTTTCAGGCAGTGGTGACAAAGCAAGGTCTAATTTAGCTACAAAAATCAGTAAGGTTTCTGAAGAGTGTCATTCACTGTCAAAAGCACTTTTGTTGGCAAAGAGCCATGGGGAGCCACCTCTAGAAATAGGGTCTCCTTTGTTTTTGAGGATGTGGAAATGGTTGACATTAAATCATGGGCTATAATTCACACAGTGAGAAGTTTGCAGACTGATTCTGTAAGTAGAAAAATCCCTTGAGGAAACACATTATGTCTATAATTCTGTCAGTCAGAAGATTAGAGTCAGTCAAAAACTAACTTACACAAATTGCTTAATAGTAAAGATTGTGCTAACAGAGGTAAGAAATTTAGCTGAAGTCTTTTGCTTAAGGCTATGAAAATTGGGTGACATTGAAAAATGGTATTTCTTTTCCAGGAGATGTAGTAGAAATTGTTCTGAGTTATAATTAGTTGCACATGACACTTCTGTTGCAGCGTTAAGAATAATCATAATTACTTAAATTTGTTGTTCAAAGTATCCCAATGTGCTCAGCATTTGGTTATATATTTGGATAACACATGTAGCCTTTAGGGTTCAGATTTCAGAGTGGGACTTGTTCATTATAATTTGTAATTGTGTGAATATTATACTGACACATTTAAAGAATTGGCCGAGGTGAAACAGAGGTGCTTCAGATGACATTTTGAATCCTTAGGAATGCTAGGAAACACTGAGTTGGGAGCAGGTACTCCTCATCAGTTTGTTATATGCATATATATATATCTATATATATCTATCTATATATCTCTGTGTGTGTGTATAATCCTACTCCATGTAGTTAGAGTGTGGAAAGTCCTTCACTACCAAATTTAGCTTTTAATAATGTACATTCCTCTAGAAAGATTGCGTGGCTGCAGTGGCTTCTGCTTCTTCCTCCTGCTTTTGGTAGAGTGCATCCTCCTTTTGTGAATGAGTTGGCCTTGGGAGGGTGGAACCAGATTTTGTCTTGCTTCAGAATTATGATACTGATACTGTTCCACTGATGAAGAGTGGAACAAATGGATGGGCTCTTATTCTACAGCTGATGTACATTTAGGTAGCTCATCTTACATCAGTAATTTGTGTAATCAGCCCTTGTTAAATATGACGCATATATTTGGTTTATTTGTTATGAAATTCTTGCACCCAGAATGTGAACACTCCTGTCTATGGGGTGGGGTTTGCAGTACAGGAGAGTTTGGCTGACAACTTTCTGGTGTCCTCAGCAGAGCAGCAGGAGCACTTGGTCCTGGAGAGCCAGGAGTGGAGCAGGTGCCAGTGAGGTGAAGTGTTAACATGGTTAATATGAGGCTTACTCAGTGCTTACTGCCTTTCCTGAAGTTCCCCAACTCATTAGTGGGCAGTGTAAATCTGTACCCAAAGGCCAGAAAACCCCACTGCCAAAATAGGCAATAGCTTTACCCTTTTCTCCTGCTGCTGTCTGTGTGTGCAGAGACCAGACTGTGGTGGGGCACCCCCTCTGGGTGAGAAACATAGGAGTTTTTGGTTAAAATTCAGTGTTCACATTAGAGCCTAAAACGCACATAAAATCCTGCTGAAGCTAGATTCTCCTCAGCCATTTGAAAGTTCTAGCTTTAATGTTGGCATTATTTTCATCCTCCAGACAAATTAAAGCTCAGGGGGAGGCATCAGCAGTGAGTCCTCTAAGCAAAGCAGGAGTAGCAAAGATGATGATTTTGAAAGTCATTTCAGCAAAGCAGGCAGTAATGAAGAAGATTTTCAAAATGAAAACAGTTCCCTTATGTGGTTTCTAATGCCTTTTCAAACTGGGTAGCAAAGGTGTTTTTCAGACAAGCTACTGCAATTCAATTAGACTGACCTAATTTCTATTTCTTCTCTTTCTGCTACAGGTTTCCACACTGATACAATTTAGTTTTCTTCAAATCATGTTATGGCTTGGAAGAGATTTGGGCACAGCACTGTTAATTGACAGAGTTTAAACACAGAAAATGTTCCCTAAAGGTTGCCTAGTCTGTATGCTCATTTTAGCTAAAAAACTTAAAAAGGACTTTTTGGATTTGGGCAGATGAAAGTTTTTATAAGGAAAGTAAGCATTGTTGCTGTCCAGGGCAAATGTAGTTTTTAAATTAAAAGTAGAGATTATAGGCCCACTCTTCTATATTCATGTAATTCTCTTTGTGCTGGCTGCTCACAGGGATACACTGAGTGGCACAAACTCTCACTAAACACCTATGAACTCAGTCGTGTGCATCACATCCCACAGTTAGCAGAATTGGTTATGCATTTAAAGCAGCTTAATCTAGAAATAGAAATTCTTACTGGGCTTTCTTCAGCAGCTTCTGTTTTCTTTCTTTAACCTAATTAAATGCTGATTTAAAATGCATTGACGACATCAACATTTGAATAAGATTATGGCGTGATGGTTCTAGGTTCCAAGCCTTTGAAATAAATAAAAGTTCTTTTCAAAGCATGAAATTACTTTTTCTTGCAACCCATTCCCTAATCTAAAAATCACTAATCCTGTGAGACTGACAATCCAAGCAACTGTTTAAGCCTGAAGCCTAATTTGGCCACAGACACGGCGCTGCTGTGAAGCAAAATAAACTTATAAGTAATCCAGATTTAAATCAGCACATCATTCTTTTATACAGAATTGCTTCAGTTTAGCTATGCTAGTCCAACACCACCCTTTTTCTTAGAGCTGTGAGTAGTACTCATTGATATTTCCACAAGGTGCTTTGGCAATGGTTTTGCAGCTGAAGCAATGCTGCTGTGGCATTTAATGCAGGCTGGGTTGTCACATTTGCAGTGCCAGGAGACCCCTGCTCTGTGCTACTGTGAGACTGCCTTGCTTGGCAGGTGTTGGGATTTGCCTGCAATATGCATATGCAGGACTGAAACCAAAGGGATAGCTTTAAATTGTGAGAGACATCCTCCCTGCCTGCAGTCTTTGTTCACTTCATATGTAAAGAGGGTCTGGAATTCAGGTATTTATTTCTCTGTTGTAGTTTTAACTGACTAACTGGTGCGACTTGTATGTAGTCCAGGGATTTTAAGCAGACAGCGCAATGAAAAGTTTTTATTATTACCCAATATTTCTTTTGATTTTACATCCAAAACCGTAAAATTTTGAATTTTTTCAGGATGTATCACATCTTGAATGAGCTTTATCAAAATTTTGACGTTGCTGAGGATAGCTAAGTCTAGCAAAGACTTCCTTTTTCTGCAATGCAGTCACAGATGACTGATATCAGTCCTTCAGTCATGTGTTTTCATTCTGTCAATGGATGATCCCTCAGCTTTGACAAAACCTATTCTTTGATGTTAAAATCAGTTAAAATCCTGAAGTTCAAGTATACATCCAAAGGAAATACTGATAGAGTGCATTTCTTTTACAAATCACATTTAACTGAGGCCTAAGTGATTTATGGGAACTAAGAATAAATAATACCTCCAGTAAGAACTTTTTTTCCTCTCAGCTGTTTAAACTCTTTCTCAGGTTCTACTGACAGGGATGCTTGTGTGGACCAGGGACTGGAGCCTGTAGGGGTGTGTGCTGTCCCTTGCAGCATTCTAAGTCTTTTCTTGTGGTGATTCACTGTACTTTCCAGATTTTGACATCTAGAGGCATTC
This sequence comes from Ammospiza caudacuta, assembly GCF_027887145.1. NCBI lineage: Eukaryota > Metazoa > Chordata > Aves > Passeriformes > Passerellidae > Ammospiza > Ammospiza caudacuta. The sequence continues at coordinate 55,848,658 of NC_080596.1, forward strand.
CTATTTATTACAGATTTTTTTCAAATGGCATGTATTAATAAGGATGAGTAGGGAAAGGTAAGTCTGATTTACAAAAGCCACAAAGATGTAGCTTTGTTCTGGTTGAGAAAATGTAATTTTCTTGTGGTTTCTTTTTAAAATTATTTGTGAAAAGACTATTTCCCCTTTATAGCATGATCCTTGTGATGGTCTTTACCTATTTGAGAGAGCCTTGAGGTTCTTGGGCCCCTGGAAAAAATACCAGAGCTTAGTTTTTGTGCTCCTTCCCAGTCTGATATCCAAAGAACTGGGCTGCTGTCCCAGTTTGGATCACAGTGCTGGAAAGATGAGATGATGAAGAGACAGGCAAGTGGGTGAGTTACTATTGGAGACCCAGATAGCTGCTAGATTCTATCAAATCCTGCCTTGTTCATGTCAAAAAGACATCAGAATTCATTTCAGCTAGGATGGACAGACAAACCTGCATAAAAATATAGTCAGTGCTCTCCTAACCCTTCTGCTATTGGATCAAGTTTCAGTCTACACATCTCACTGTGCTGAGGTGAGGAAGGGGTCTGAAGGAATAAGATATTTTTGTCCTTTACAGGAAAGAAGGCCTTTTCACACTGTTCTATCTGGCATATTACCTCCTGAAATCCTTTAATTGTATCAAGCTGTATGCTTTATTTTCTCTGTGGCAAAATGTTCTTGCAAAAGTGACTTATGAGTGACTTGCTGTGAAGTTTCCTGTCACAATTAAATTTCTGTGATGCTGAACTGCTGCCAAGAGTTGGCCCTCTTCTCACCTATCCCTTGTGCTGCATGTATTCAATAGGAAAAAGTGAATTTGAAGCTTCAGAATGAACAAAAGCGCTGAAAACAACAGCAGTCTGCTGTGGCTAGAGTTTAACCCGAGTTCATAGGGTGAGAGGCTGTGGTCAGAGGCCTTGGCACCTGCAGAAAGCATTGCATTGCCCTGACACAGCTGGAGTGAGGGTGACCCCTGGCCCTGGGTGCAGCACTGAAGTGGCCCCTGGCAACAGGGAGGAGAGGTTTTCCCCAGAGGTGAGACAGCTCTCTGCTGATTTCCTCCTTTCTTCCTGTAACGAAGGTTGTGTTTGTTAGTCAGCTCCTCATTCAGGTGGTGTTTGTTAGCCAAAAACCAACATGAGAGTTTGCAAAACAAGCCTGTGGTTTTATCTGCAATACCTGTACTTGTGACATGGTGTTAAAACACCAGCACTGCTAAAGCCTGAACTGGGAGAAGAGAGAGAAAACCCTTCAAAATTGCTACCTCTAGAAAGGAACACTCTGCATGTGATGCTGTGCCAAAGGAACAAAGATTGGCTAGTTCAAGCCATATTGAAAGATCTGTTGTTTGGGTTTTTGTTTTTCATTTATTACCTCTTAAGATAGTAGAAAATTTTTCAAATGTGAAAGAAGTGTGGAAAATTGAGAAATGATGATTCCTTAGACAAAGCCTAAGAAGAAGGAAACAAGTGGCAAACATTAATATGAGGACAATCAGCAGTGTGTTTTGGGTGGAGCAATGATTGGGGAGGACAGCTCTGTGATGAACAGGCCTGACTCCCAACAATCTGTGCTTCCTGCTGGCCCTGCCTCTGCTCTGTGCTGTTCTGGATGTGTGTGCACTGCAGGAGAGCTCTGGTCCAGCTCCAGCTGCAGTCCAGTGCCATTCCATGGCAGAACAATTCACAATTCCCTGCCTAGCTCTATGGGATATCTGTTTTTTTTTATGCATGAGACACTGTCTAGCAAAATCTGTTTAGTTGTCTTTAGTCCTGGTACTGGGCTTGACAGCAGCATGCCACTGGCAGATCCATTCCATCTGAGCAAGGCAGTTTGACAGCTACATTATTCAAAGCAACCTAAAGCTCACAAAGCTGGTGTTTCCTTGACTTTGGAGAGTCCCTGCTGCTCTGGGTGAGCTCTGAGCCACCTCATGCCCAGTGCAGACACTGGAACCCACTGCTGCCAAAGCCACGTGAGGCAGTGGTCACCACAGGCTGTGCAATAACCTCCTGATGACACCCATCATATGGGATTTCAGGTACCTGCAATTATGTGCCTCCCAAACCCAAAGGGATTAAAACCCAGAGCATTTATTTCTCAGGGATAATGTATTCTTTAACAATAAGCAAGATGGAATTGGGTTGTGCCTCCTTACTCTCCCTAAAGCAAGGATGTGCTGGAAGGCTGGATCCAATCTGGAACAGTCTGGTAATCTATAAATTAAAAATGGTTTAAATATGGTGGGTATCATGAGGTGTGTCTGGGACAGCCAGAGCAGTGAGGCCTTTATCCCCGGTGCTTGTAGATGCTGCTGTGGCACAAACAAGGAACTGCTGCAAAGCCCTGATGGCAGCTCAGAGCCAGGGCACCTGGAGCCTCCTTGCCAGGGGAAACCCTGCAGGAACGGAGGGGCAAAACCCCAAATCAGAGTGGGAGCTGGGCAATGGTACACTGGGACTAACAAACACCTCGGAGTCTTGCAGGTGTCTCACCCTGCTGCTTCAAAAGGCCATCCATGGAAAGCTTTGTGGTAATCAATTGCTGTCTTTCCTCCGTAAGGAGCCCTTCAGGCCTCCTGGAAAGCAAAGGAAGGGCCTGGAAAAAGTAGGGTAGAGCTCAGGCTTGCCTGAAGCAGAGCCTTTCTTACCAGGTCTTTCAAAAAGGTTTATTGGCATGAAGGCTAAATCATTTTTGTGTTGTGTTTTGCTGGACTAAAAATACGTTGTTTCTTAGTGGGAGAAAAGCTAATTGGTTCAGTAAGATTTTCTCAAATCAGGCATTTCTAGCCTTTGTTTTCCACATAGGTGTGTTATTTTTCCCTTGGGAGGAAAGTATCAAAGGTGTCTCTGTGTGGGAAGGTGGCATGGGAGGAGGGTGAAGCTAGTTCTGCAAACATGCTTATTTCAAATACCAGCCTAGAGAGAGGCTGCAGATTTTTGGAGACTGGGCTCCATGTGGTGGGTAGGAGGGGGTTTCTGTGCTATTGATTAATTTCAAATTGTGTGGGATTTTCCTGGCATAAATGCATAGGGTCTTTGCCAATTTAAACTTAATTTTCCTTCTGTCAAAGGAGCTGCAAAAGCTGTGTGAAGAGGATGTTTTGGGGATGAAGGACTCCAGAATCTGCAGGCCTTGATGGAATTAACCTTTCCATTTTGTTTGGGAGAAGGAGCATGACTTTTCCTGGGCATGTAGCTTCTTTTGCAAGAAACTTTCTTTTCCAGAGCCTTACTAGGAAACTCTGTATGGAGCACAAAATGCTTTTTAAAATCTATCTTTGAATATTATGCTCCTTACTGGGAATGACATGGAGATGAGGAAAACCAAACCAACCTGAATAAAGAACAAATCCTGCAGGGTGGCAGTACACTTGTACAGGGTTGGGAAACAGAAGATCAAATCTAGAAAACAGGAAGCTCTTAGTGGACTCAGTCCTTGGGTTAGAGAGTCTGTGCCAGTCTCTGGGTGAGCTGCTCACCCGAGTTAGCACTGCACAGTGAGTTCTGTGCTCAGAGCAATATTGCAGGCTGCAGGAATGTGAGATAAACTAGAATTGTACCGGCCAGAAAAAGGTCTGTTGTACTGAACAAAGAAATCTCAGTCTGTTATTAACTTTATTTCACGTCAAGAGCAGAACATACAAATCCAGGCTCTTTCATGGCGTGATACTGAATGATACAAGCCCTGCAGCACAGAGCATACCACTGCTGGATTTTTGGTCCTAAATGCACTTCAGAGAAATTCAATCAGGTTAAGTTTATGCTAACGAACACTCATTTAATGGAGCTGTTACAGCAGTGCAAAGCACAGGTTGGCAATAAGCCATGCTCCTGGGGTGCATCTCAAGTACTGGCCTTGTAAAGCATTTTTTTGCACATTTCTCTTTTTTACGTCAAGCTAGAATGATATAGAGAATAAAAAAGAATTTCAGAAAATAAGAAGAATCAGTGGTTTACAAACATCATAATTGCATGACAGAGGCAATTTTAACATATGTAGCAGCTTAACAGGGTGAAGAATCAGCAGATTTGGGGGGAAATATGAGCATTTAACTTCTTGGAGGGCAAATAGAACCCACAGGGAAAAGAGACAATGTTGCTTTCTCTATTTCAAAGAAAATTTATATTGGAATAGATGATAGATGGAAAAAATTGCATTTTCTGTGGCTGTAAGAGTTCAAGTTATAACTGGATTTTCAAATTGGAATGGAAACAGAAGGAAAAGGGACTGGAACCTGTCTATAGATAGCTTGAGTTTGCAGAGTTACACCCTTGGTTTGTCACTGCTAGCCCAAAGTGAGTCCTACACAAAGGAGTAGGTGTGACCCACAAAGCACATGCTATAAATTCATTGTTCAGACAAAACCTGTGTTTTCCTGGCAAAACTGAAACAGAAGATGATGAATTAACAGCTTGGCCACCTGCCCAAATTCATAGATCCTAGCAGGTCTGAGAATCAGACGGCTATGCACAGGCATGATGTGTGGGCTAAGGCATACACAGAATAATGGATTTTGAGAAATGAAAGTAAAACCTGGAGAACAATATACTTGGTGCAGAAGAGTCAGGTTTGAAAGAAAAAAATTATTTTGCTCATTTCAAAAAACAAACCTCACCGAGTGATAAAAATATTTTTGTAATTTTCTTAATTATTCCTTATTCTTGTTGCTTTTTAATTGGGTCATAACATGAAATCCAGATAAGTCATATGGCTTGCATTGTGACACCTGGAGAATATGCTTTCCTCATAAGAAGAATTTTACATGTTGTGGGAGCAAATTTAGTTTATTCTGTGAGCAAAATAATAATATTGTTGATTATGTCAGGTATTGGTGGTCCAGAGTTCACATAAATGCCTGGCATGTTAGGGGCAGCAATTGTTTGTGATCAGGTATTTCAGTGAGTGGTGAGGCTGAGGTGTGCCTGGCTTGCTATTTCTGAGACAATCTTGCAGCCTGTAATCTAGAACTGCTTCGACCTAGACACCTCTGGGGCTGCTTGTGAAGAATCAAGTATGTGCGCTAAAATTAGGAATCCTTCTAAAACAGTATAAGCTATGTAATTCAGCTTCCTTATCAGATTTTATCTGTGTCTTCTCTCAGATCAGACAGTCTGAAAGACATTAAAACACCTTATGCATTTATTTTTCTTTCAGCTTTTTTTTTGGGGGGGATGTGGTGATGGTGGAATAGGGTGTGTCTTTTCCCCCAGATTCACTGCTCAAGATGCTCTCCTACACAAGGCTGCTTTTACATAACAAGTGTGGGAAAAATACCAGGATGCTTTCTTTTAACCTCGTTGTTCCTGAACATTTGACATAAGGATTGGTCAGAGAGTAGAAAAGCATAGTTACAGAAGACTGTGACAATGGATAACAAACCTTTTAAAACAGAAAAATACTCAAAACAATTATAACTCATACTCAGAAACTTTCAAGCAATGACTCTGATACAATACTTTAATAAAGGCCTTTTGATTCAATGAACTTTTCTTTGCTTTTAAATACATCACTCAGATTAAAGTGTAAAGCATAGAAACAATTTAATCTAGAGCTCTTTAGAGTGCAGGTGAACTTTTCCATTTGGTTATTTTAAACCAATTTCCTTCACAGACATTGAGTGATGATGGGTGGCTAAGGGAATGATTACACGCAACAATTTCATAAACAAGAGCAAAGAGCTCTTACATTATAATTGCAATAACTATTTCTTAGAACAAGGCAGATCCAAAGTATTGACCACTGCATGAAAAAGGTCTGAATGTTGCTAAAATGTGATAATGGTGAGATAGCAGTGAAATACAGCTGCATTTCTGTAGTATTATTGAATTGCTGATCTTGATTGCATTTGCAACCTTTTTTAGTCTCTCAGTAAAACAATACTTGAAAACTATAGGAAAGGATTCATTGCCTTAAAAGACTTAGTTTGTCTGGCAACAAGACAGCTTAGTAATTTTTTCTTCCTTTAATCCTGTGGCAAAGAATGGGCTATATTCACCAAAATTGTCAATGAAGATTGCTCAATCAGGTCTAATTTGCTGGAGTATGTTTTGTCTGTGGAGTTGTTCATGATGCTGTACACCAGGCTGACATTTCCAGCAGAACTCCTTGCTCCAGGGACTGTAAATGGTGTGTCTCAGGTCACACTGTCATAAAGCAAATATCTGCTGCTTGTGTTGGAACTTTATTTATTGGTCAATCTGACGTATTGCCTTGTGACAAAAAAGTCACTGGGTTGGATTTTTAAAGAGTGTTAGTCTCTAGAGGCAGATTTGGCTGTCAGGGCATTTGGGAGACTGGGTTCAAATTCTGCCTCCTACCCGGAGGTGGGGGCTGATTTCCCTCCTTGCTTCTCCAACCTGGCTTTCCCCCACATGGAAAATCTGGGTAGCTATGTGCTCTGAGACAAATAGTTTCACTCTCCAGGGGGAAAGACCAGCCACACTGATTTCTGTGGTGCCCCTGTAAAGCTTTATTGTGGAAGGATTGCAGGGAAATGAAGGCAAGCTGAGGCTGGAGTTTGATGGATACCAGGTACTGGTAGTTGGCTGTGAAAACAGCAAGCTGACCTTTCCCTGCCATCTAGCTTTTTGCCCTTGGCTTTCCTCTGTTTTCTTAAACTGTCTTTGAGGCTTTTTTATCATCTGAACCCTAGCAAATCCCTATGTTTTTACTCTATATAAACAAAAAGTGAATGAAAGTGTTTTATAGAAGGTAATTATTGTGACAATTGCACTGAGCATTAGTTTTTAAAGTATATTGGTAAATACAAACTAGCCTTTTAGCAATCTGTGTTCAATTCATCCAACGCAATGGAAAACTCTCCTGAGTGGTTATAACTTAAAAAGAGATGTTAAAAAGACAAAAATTGCAAAAATTGGACATGGCATATGGTAGTAGCTCCTCAGGCCCCTGGTAGCCTTCCATTCAGGGCTGATGGCTGTAGTTTTTGATTCATTTACATTGAAAATGAAATCTTATGGTATTCTTGGTGTTTATCTCTTTATCTACATTTGCCCCTGAAATGGTGCCTGGCTGAATCTGCATCATCTTTTCTGTGCAGATTTTGCCTAGTCACTGCTAATGCTCAGTGGAGACATGCACGTACTCCGACAACAGAATTCAGGGCTGATCCCCAGCCATGCAACATCTGCTAAATTCACATGGGGAAAGGGAATATAAAAACAAATACAGAAAGGGCACAGCTACTGAGATGGTAAATATTGTTTTTTCCATGCCACACCCAAACCAGAAATAGAGACAGAGGAGGCCTTAACAAAGCTTGATTCAGGTTCCTGACAGCTGACAGCAGCTGCGTGTTTTCCACTGGGCTGTAGGTGAACGAGACTGCCAACTTCTAAAGCATGAATTAGCCTGAGACTTAGGCTTCTTTTACTACGAGTAGACCAGAAGTAGATGAGAAGAACAGCTCCAAGGAAATGTGCAGTGCTAAAGTCATGTTAGTGTGATTGTTATCAAGCTTACTTGCCATAAGAGAGGAAGAGTGGATAACCCTCTTTTTGGAGGTAATAAAAACTCCACTGTACTGCAATGGGACAGTGTCGAGTCACTGCCTGGGCAAGTGGAGCAGCTGCCAAGGGAGCCTGGACTGGCTGCAGTGCCAGGACTGGGAGCTGCCCCTGCACAGTGGGCCTGGGTCCTGGAGGGGGGATTCCTGCACCAGCTCGGCTGTGGGAAGGAGCACACAGCCAGAATGGAGAGGAGGAAATTGCTGGGTGGCTGTGCCAGGGCATAGGTGGTGTTCTGCATCCTGGGCTGTTGCACAAAGCTCAGGTGCTTAATAAGGTAGGTAAAGCTGGGCACTCCCAAATCTACTGCTGATAAAACAGGGTTTAAAAGTGGCTGTGGGTTGAAGGGGGAAGTGAGTGTAAGAAATATAGTCCAGTCTACACATACAGTCATTGCAATAAATTCAGTGGGGAGGGTAGGTAGTAGGGGAGGAACAGACCTGCAGCCTGGTGTGCCCTCAGGACTTGTGGCTCCACATGGCTCATCTGGGTCACTCCCTGCCTCTCCTGCCTGAAGGCTGCTGTCAGGTGCTCTGCATCAGAGTGTATCATAAGAGCACATCAATGCTAACCTGCCTGGAAAAGGGCCTTAACATCCAGATGCGCCTGCTCTGAGCATGGCAGATTGGACAGATGTGAAATAAAATGTTTTGTTATGGTCTGGAGAGTTTCTGTCCAGCACAGGCAAACCTGTGCTGATGCCATTCTGTTTCTGCTGGCAGCACTGTGCTGGGTAGCACTGGCCCCATTTGCATCACGTTATTTCTTTTCTCCCGTCCTCTGCTGGCAACATGAGGATTTGATACTGACCCTACTGGAACCACTGAGAAGAGTTCCCAGGGTGGACTTCATACTGAAAGGGTTTTTAGTCATTGGGTGTGTGTTATTCTTGACATGGGGTACACTTGTGCTTGTTATTAAGCTCCTTCAGAAAAGCAGATTGCCTGTAACAGCAAGGCATTGGACCTTGTTTACACAAATTCATACAAATAACTGCTCTTTAATAGAAAAACATAACTATATTAAAGAGCTGGAAGTGATGTAAAGTTGAGCAAAGTCAAGCTGGTAACATTAAAAAGAGTAAGCCCCAATGAGAAAGCTTACTCTTTCCTTGCTGTCCTAAATGGAAAAGTAACTTGTGTGAATTAATAATAGAATATTCAACCAGAAAAGTTTTTCTAACCAGAAAGCATCTGTGCCTTTGCAGCAAACATCTGTGACAGAAGTGAAAAAAAAAAGGGAGTTAAATAAACTTGTATGAAAATGGCAGACAGGAAAAAAGTCACACAGAAAAAAAACCAACTTTGGCCTTTTTTCCCCCTGCCTCCTGCTGTAAGTGATTAAAGGTTTGGTATCCACGCAATGTATTCAGTTCTTAATATAATTTTGAAGTCCCTCCATATGTCTAAGTGAAAGTGACCCAGAGGAGAACTTACAGGAAAATTGCTGCCCTTTTTCCCCCTTTTCCAGCAATCCTTTTTAACTTTTCTACAGTAACTCAATTATTTTGTCCATTTTGATATCAAACATTCAATAAGTAAAATTACATTGTGTTTTGTGCCTGTTCTCCTTAGCAATACATCCTGCTTGCCAGCCCTGTTCTGTAGGTCAGTAAAAATCAACAGTTTTCATGCATCATTGCTTGGACATGAAGTTTTGCCATCATGCTGGATTTGGACTGCAGCATGATCAGGTACTCAATGAGGTGCTCCTGGTTAAGGAGGGGTGGGATTTGGTCACCTGGTCTGGTTAGCTGTGCCCTCCCCATCATCACTGCTGTGTGCAAGGCATGGGCATACTCTGCTGACAGGTGATCATGTAAAATCCTCAGAAAGGCAGGGTCTGAAGGAGAAATTTTAAGTTCCAAACAAATACTTATTGCCTGACTACATTTCCTCATGTTTCAGTGGGTTGAGTGTTTCCCCTCCCCGTCCTTTGTGAAACACTATTGGTGAAAGATGTGGACAATGCTGAGGCTGTGTTGAACTGGATACAGTGCAAACACAGCAAAAGACCATCCCTTCCTGAAAGAGGTGAAGAAAGGCTTTCCTTAGCTTTCATTCAGTAAAGTCTGAGAGCAAATACTTCTAGCAGGCTTGTTTCCTTGAGGTCGGGTACAAACAACAGTGTAGTTAGAGAAGGGCCTCCACACTCACAAATGTTTGCCTTGCAAGGTGAACCACTTTTAACCAGGTTTTCCAAGGAAGGAAGTAACGATTCCCTTCACTTGAAGATTTGCCCTGTCTTCCCACCTACCCAGAGCTGTGCAAAAATCATTGGGTTGATTTTCAGTACTTGCCTTAAATGTGGTACAAGTCCCCTGAGATCTGCAAACCAGAAGATCTGGATGGTCTTTTGATCAATGTTTGTCTTAACTTTGGGGTAAAGAGAAAACTATTCTAAACTTCTGACAGTGTTTTGATTTTTATATTTACTTGGCTTTCCCCAAAATTCTAGAGAAAAATTCTCCCTTAGGTTTCTAATTATCTCATTTTCCATGAACGTCTCTCTTCTTTTGGTTATGAGCAGTAAGTATTTGTTTTGTGTCTTCCCTGTGAAACAACACTACATTTGGGTCTACATTGATGTGACAAAGCAAGAAAATAGGTTCCTTTGTTTCATCAGAAAAGAATGAAAGGTAATAATTAGAGCAGTACAAATTTCTGCGCTAAGAGTAAAATTGTGGGCATAAAAAAATATCAGAACTACTAGAATGCTTTGTATTCCTTTCTTTAGGAAAGGAATTAAGGAAAGCTCTCTCTCATTCAATGGCCACTCTCTTTTCGGTCACAGAGTAACTTCAGCGTGCATTGTACCTTCCACCCTATAAAGACACTTTGTGTAATTAATGTTCAACAAATTTAACTACTGAGCTACTAAGCTGGTTTACCATGACACATGCAGCTTGTACAAACATTTCTTAGAAAAAACTGGCCAGGGCAGGCTGCTTTTCATGCAGTGCTCTTCTCAGTGAAAGCCTGTGGCTGCCGGTTGATTTGGAGGCTGCGGTGCTCCTCTCCTGAGATATAAATGTAGCTTAGCAAATAAGCCCCTTATCTACAACAGTTTCTGAATAGATTTTTGTAAATAATATAGGCTCAGAAGTCAGTTACAGTAGACTCAGCAGTCCTTTGAAGTGCATTTGTTTATTGCTGCATTCCCATCGGCACAGTTGGGAGCTGCTCTGTCAGGACGTTGGTACAATGAGTTTGATGAAGAGATACTTCATGGCTCAGGCTGATCTAGGCTGTGTTCTCATCTTAGCCCTCCTCGACATGAGACCTACTATGTTTCAAGATAGGCACCCTGAAAGTGAATGACAATTTTTTAAGTGTCCAAACTTGTTTGGACTCAAATTTATTTTAAATACTGGTAAAGAAAGCTGAGTGTTTATCTGAAGCAAGTTGTTTTAGATAGTATTATTCTCCACTTCTTTTAGTACCTCCTAGAATTATGTAGAAACAAGAAAAAGAGAGGTGTTTTATAGAATGGACCGTGGAAAAATGACATTACCAGCAATCAAGACCCAACCATTGTAGGAAAACAATAAACAACACTTGCTGCTTCTGAGCAGTGGGAATCCTCAGGATGTGGCAATCCTGATGCACTAGAGATCTTTAGTAAATTTGGATTGTATAACCATCTAGAATGCAGTCTTTAAATCCTATAGAGGTATTAAAAAACTGAGTATTTACAACACTGTCTATAAACAATTACAGTTTAACAAAAATTGTGATGAGGAAAAGATTTTTGTGATAAAAATGCTAATGCTGTAGCCTGAAGAACTCAGTGCAAGTAAAAAAATTAACTCCTGAAATATTGACAGTAATTGTCAGTGAAACTTCATTGTGCCACTTGAAAGCTGATATGCTTTAATGCAATTTAACTTCTCAATTTAAAATAAACTGGTTTTCACTGACTTTCCTCTTACTCCGTATTTTGTTATTTTATTCTTCTTTTGTGGTACACTGTAGTACTCTGCATCTATCTTTCATTTGCTTTTGTAAGATTTTTTTTTTTAAATGTACCAAATTCTAGGAGGGGAATTTAGAAATCATGTAAGTTCATTGAGGAAGTAAAATCCATAAAAATACAGTAGGATTGGTGTGGGTGAAACAATGTGCAATTCACGATATAAGGAAGTTAAAAGAGTTCTAATTCCCTTCATTTCAGACATCAAAGACATATTAACTCCTCCTTTACCCCACATACTACAACTCAACCATTCCAACAACTAAGAGATCTCTAAAAACATTGCTTTTTAAGGTTTGGCTTAAAAACTGTTTTCTTTGGATTTTCACTGAGCCAAGTCTATTTCTTGAGTGTAAAAACAATCCTGACTCTACAACAGGTGGAACAAGTGAGATCAGATATTTTCAGTATAATGTTCTTAGACTGTTTTGAAAGGTAGAAAACAGAATACAAAATATGCCCTGTAAACAGTTTCTCTAGAAAGCACAATGATAAAAGTTTAAAAGAACTCTTCCTACCTGTAGCTTTTGTGTGGATCAGGAAGTGTAGCTTTTCCTGATTACAATCTTCCATGGCTTAGCTTGGCTTCTGCATTTGAATGTTAAATATGTAAGAATGCCTTGTTTAGCTTGGGAGTTTGCATGACCTCTTAATGAGACACTGTAGTTAGTGTCATTGGGTATTAAGGTGTCATGTGACTGTAGAGGAAAATAAAATCCTTTAAAGTTTGCATTTAATACTTCCTAGAATCTGTAACCCTTTACCTGCAAGCTGGATAAAAACTTGATAGAACTCACCGTTTTCTGGCCAGGGATAAAAGAAGGAGAAGCGGAAGAACACGTGCCACGGAATTCCTTTCCTCCGGGACAGTCACAACAACCACAACAAAGCCCAAGCCTGACAGCGTGTTCACGCTGCCATTTGCGTATTCTTTAAAATAAATCTCCCTATATCACAAACAGTGCTGGAGGGATTTGGCAGAAAGTTCCTCTGTTGCATGTTGCCTGGCAATGACATTTATTCCCCACTGTTTTGTGTGATTCTCTAAAGAGAAATTCAGCTCTGAGATTTATTTGCAGGCATCGTGTCACATTTACCTTTGAAAGGTACTGACTTTTCCTGGAATCATTTTGATTTGAGTGTGGTGTTTCCTGAAGTGATAGAAAAGATGTTCTGTTGCCACAAGCAGTTGAGAGAGTTTTCCCTGTACAGGAGGAGAGGTGTAAGTTAGGCAAGCACCTGGGTCGTGTGTGATCTTTAACATATGTTGGTGTACCTGGAAACTGTAAAACAACCTTCTGGAAAGAACTGGCACTAAGATTGCCTGTGTGGCAGCTGGGGGGTGCAAAGCAGGGCTAACAAAGCCTTTTCCATAACTGAATGCCTTAGGGTGTGGTTGTTGGTGTGGTGGGGGCTGGTGTTGTTGTTTTTTTTTTTTTTTTTTTTTTTTTTTTTTTTTTTTTTTTTTGTGGTGTTAAGCCTCATGGAATCACTGAAATGAAGTTTGGCTGCTGGCTGCTGTACCGAGTAGGCGTGCTGTAGTCACTCTAAATAATGCCCGATTCGCAGTTGCCTCCCTGCCTTGCAGGGATTGCATCCTCGCCTTCCCTGAGGAAGGAGGGTGCTGGATGAAGGTCACCAAGGGCTTGGTTTGCCCTGCCGTGCCTCCTTCCCCCCGTATCCTGGCAGGGAGCTGGAGCCGAGGCTGTCAGTCTGCTGTCAGCAGCGGGCTGGGGCAGGCAGGTGCCTGCCCGGAGCAGGGACTTGGATGCACCACCTGGCACCTGCAGGAGCCAGCACACATTGATTTCATCTGCCAGCAAAGAAATCAATAAAAGCTGCTTTGGATAGTCTTATTTTAAGCAGACAAATAAGTCATAACGTGAAGACCAAGCACCATTTGCAGGCTATGAGCTAGTGTGCTGCAAAGCTCTGCAGCAGGTCTTTGGCACATTTTAAATATTTTTTTTCCTGCAAACAATTAGTTTTAGCTGAAAATGGACTTGAAGCAGGAAGTTTCTTTGTACAAAACGTTCACTAAACCCTCCAAAGGCTTTCTGGTCAGTAAATAAAGAATTGGCAGGCTAACATATCCCCAGGTTGTGAGGAAGGGTGATGGAGGTGGGAGATGCACAGAGGTGAGGGCTGTGGATCTGCAGCTGTGGGCAGCCCTGTGCATGGCGTGTGCTTGGACTGGCCTCATAGTCCTGCCCAGCTGGAGTAACCCCATGGCCAGCTCTGTGGTATTTTGCCTTCAGTGGTATTTTACATTGTTCTTGTGGCTGCTGGTTAATGAGGTGGGCTGCAGGCCGAGATATGTCCAGTCAAAAAGCTGCATTTTAAGCCAGGAGGCCTCTCAAAGCAAACACAGTGAAGCTGCCTTCCCCCCTCTCCTGCTTGGCATCCTTTTCAGACACCTTCCATGGCTACTCTATTTTTTGTTCCACAGACTTTTCATTTCTGAGATTTCTCGAACCAGCACCCAGTATTCCTGTCTCGTAGAGCAGCCCCTCTTGCAGTCCCAACCTTGCTGTGCTGCTGAAACCTATCGTTTTCTGTGAGTATGTGCAAGCTGCTGGGATCCTTTTGGGTTGATTGCCTGACAGGTTTTCACAGATGTGTCCTGCAGGAAACGATCACTTGTCTCACCAATCCATAGTGCTTGTTCAATAACACGGGTGTGACACTTTTTCAAAGGAAAAGTAGTTGAGACATTCAGCCTCCAGAAATCCTCTTTTCCCTCTAATCTCATTCTTGTACCTTAGTCCACTGTTTTGGCTGTGGTTTTCTGGAGAATGCTCCTGCTGAGATAGAAGGCTGCCTCGAAAAAGTGCAGCCTAAAAGGGTAACTTTGTGACTTCATGTGCTATTGTCAATGTGATATTACAGTGGGAAGTGCTGGGCAATTTACTAGCAAGCAATGGGATAATGCAGACAAATGGCAGTAAACTATCCAGTTGCTTTGGGGATGTTCTGTTCTCATCTGTGCTACAGCATATCTGGATTTTTGCTGCATCTCTCACCTTGCAATTCTGTGTATTTCACTTTGAATATGCTAACTAGATCTATTTTAGTCTAGAAGCTTTCTCACATGCACTGAAATGCATGTGTAATCAGAGATGTAGTAGGAGAGCAGGCAGATGATTTTATTTATCAGTACTATGTGGTGAAAGCTCTGACAGTGGGAACATGTGAACATGCCTTAAATCCATTTTTGTACATTCCCTGCTGAGGCTGGAGAGGAGACCAGTGAGCTGCCACCAAAAGAGCAGGTGCTGCAAATGGAGAGTGTACTGTGGCTGGGATCACATCAGGGGCTTTGCGGAGTTGCGACAGAGCCTCACCCACCCTGGCAAGCAGGGCAGCACAGGTCTGGGGCGACAGGACAGCAGAGGCAGGGAGAAGACCCCGGTAGGGGCAGATTTCAACAGTCACTTGGGGAAAGGTGTGATTTTAAGAAGGGCATGTTATACTGGACAGGAAACATTCCCTCACACTCTTCTGCTTACTGGCCTCTGTTTTCAGGTGCATTGAGCACTGAATAGCTTGTCCTTGATTGTGAAAGACCCCTTTTCACAGAAGGGTCATGGTTCAAACTGCTCCTTCTGGAGAAATAATATGGTAAAAGGCTTAATCCTGCCTTGGGAAGGATCATGATGACTATTCTTGCAGCCTTTGACCTTCCTGTTGAAACTGAGAATTGAGATTATGAATTGGACCCACACTGAGAGCATCAGTTCATGTCATAAAAGTCAGGAGATTACCTCCAAAATGCAAGGAATGATGTTCTGTAACCAGGCTGGAAAGGTAAACCACAGGAAAAAATGTAGCTCACTGGTCTCCCTGCAGCCATGTGGTGATCTAGGAAGAGTAATGTCCATAACAGGTTACAAGAACCTGAAGTAGGTTATATTTGTAGCATAAATACTTTATAACGATTCTTAGTAACAAACCCTTGTTAATGAAACCTATCCAGAGGCCCTAGTCCACACTTGGATGACTACATGATCAATTTGATGATTATATTAAAAATGCAATGATTATAATAAAAATATTATATTAAAAAATAGAAGAAATAAAAATAGATTTCAGAAGTCTGTCCTTGTGCAGTCTTAATATTTATACTAAAAGAGGTATTTTTAAATCTTTAATCAACAAAATGAAATGATGCAGATTGTTGTTAATGGAAGCTTTATGGAAGTGCCCCAGAGGACCCATTTTATGAAGAATTATGCAGACACATTAATAGTTTTTGACAAAGAGTAAACTCTCAGGTTTTTAAGCTGGAACAGCCCCCTCTGCATACAAATCCCATTTCAGCAATCAATGTTTGCTTTAAATTCTTATTGCGAAATGGACAATACTTTTTTTTCTGCAGGTAAAGGGCTTGAGTGTTCCTCATGGAAAAATCAGAGCTGGGGAAACCTGAATGCAAATTTTTCCAGGCTACATGTTAACCCACATTCTGATGTTATCTGATAATAATGTGAAAAAAAGTCGAATGGCCACAGGCTGTTTGAAATGAAGTCACGGGCCATGCATTCCCCAGCTGTGGTGCAAAGGAAATGACTGATAAAAATATTTTTTCTAGCTGACCTCTGGCTTACCTTTGTCTGCCTAAGAATTTCCGGCTAATTCCCTGTTAAAGTTTTCTTGCAGCTACAGCCTCCTATTCCTAGAATCTTCTGTGTCAGAAAATACAGACTCCAACTGAGCTTGTTTATAGATGCACTTTGTCTAAATGATAAATGAAAGCTTTGTTCTAGAGATGCCAACAATACTTCTTACCAAAAAGTAAATTGCACTATTCCTATGTAGGGGTAGAACAGCACTTGGTATTTGGATGGCTCATTATTGGAGAAAGTACTCTGTCTCAGTACCACTGGATACACATACTTGGGGACAGATTTGTGAAGGGCTGTGGAGCAGTCACTCCTGCAGTAGCAAGTATCAGCAGCCTGAAGCCACTCAGAACCCTGTGTCTGCTGCATAGGCTCAATGTGAGGAGTCTGACCCCTGAGAAATTGATACAGCAAGCTGAATGAGATAGGTTAGGCACAAGGTGTGATTCTTGGGGGTGTCCTGTGCAAGGCTAAGAGCTGGACTTGATGATCCCTGGGGGTCCCTTCCAACTCAGAATATTCTGTGATTCTGTGATTACATTATACTCCATTATTAACCCCAAATCAGCCACTCTCCTGGCAGACAGAGGATGTATTTTACCCTTGCAAGATAATGAAAGAACTTACTTCCCAATATTACACAGTTTATGAACAGGGAGTTCATGGCCAAAATGCCTAAGTCATGCACTGTGTTTGAAAGAAGGTGGAAGCTGCCTCTTTTGGGACAGGATCCTGGGAACTGTGGTGCCTCTTCCCATAGCTTCATGGGTCTGAACTGGAGTGGGGTTTCAGCACCTTTTTTGTGCTTTTTATTGGCTTGGTCACAAAAGCCTTTATGTCTGTTGATTTGCACACTGTCAGGATGGAATCCAGTCATAAACATCATCTAAAAAGGGTGTTTTTTTTTTTTTTTTGGCAAATCTCATTGTTTTTTGAATGCTTGATTTAGTTACCTGCAATGGGAGAAACACTGGAATTTTTCCTTATCAATACTGTCCTTAAAATTATTTATGTGCAGGCCAAAGGAGGCTGCAAAGGCCACATGTCCCTCTGTCAGAGTGGAATTTCCACAAAATTAAGGGACACACACAAGTCTGCTTCCACAGTTTATTAGTACAAACAATGCATACACAAGACTGTATATTTGTTTGAAGACTGCAATAGATTTCTAATTTAACAACTCTGTAACAAAATTTAACTAAATTTGACATTTATGAAAATATAAATCTCTGATTGGGTAGGTTCTCCCAACAATACAAAGTTTACATAAAAACATTCAATATGATCTATTAGTTGCAAACCAGTTAGGAAAAATCATTCAAGTCACTTAATATACTATATTGGCTTGTACATTGAACATTCACACACTACATTAAGTTCTAGTTTAGCATTCATTTCTTGGAAATTTGTGGTATGGAATTCTGATTTTAAAAATAAGATTATTCTGTTTAAATAATTTGAAAATATTTCCATGGGTATGCCATCTTTAAGATATGTAAGTAAGGGAAAATTTTCTTATGCTTTCAGATCTTGTCCAGTATATTTACTTAGGAAAATGTAAATTTTTTTACAGCATTTTTCATTATTTCACAATTTCTGCCTTGAAACTGGTAAAACTGTACAAAAGGCTCAGAGCAGTTTCTAAAGCAGAAAGTGAAGGTTGTATGCATGTGAGAGTAAGAAAAACCCATTACAAACTGGACTAAGAAGGGACCTGTTGACAGCCTTTACATTTAGTGGTATATTTCAGCAGGTACACAAACAGTCTCAGAGTGTTTGGTCATTTGATTGGTATTTATCATGGGAAAGAAGAGAAACAATACTAAGGCAAATGTTATAAGGACTAATACATGGCATGTTTGAAAACTACGAGGATTACTTTGGAGACAGAGGAGATACTTTAGACTTTCTTACAATAAAATGGACAGCAATATTTTAATATAAAGAAATTAATGTCTTTAAGTGTTCATCAGTAATGCTCCTTCTCTTTGAAAAGTTTTCATTACGACCTGTACTAATACACACTATGAAGACAAAACATTTCCCCAAACCAAAAATAAAACCCCAATCCCTATACTTCCTTTAGAACTCAGACTTTTATAATTTTTATCACAATACAGAAACCTGAAATCCCTGCATGCAATTTAAAAAAAAAAAGCTCTCATTGTGTTCATTGAGGTGAACAAATACTTGTTGCCTCACGTGCTGACATGTTAACAGCTGACTGGCACTTATTCCTTTCAGCCCAAAGATTAAACCCAATTAAAAAGAAAAATAAAAGTAGATATTTTTAAAATGATGATGGAATGTATCAAGTGTTCCAGGTTGGCAGGTGACATCTTGTCATTGCACCATCAAGCAGAAAAACACATTTTTGCAAGTGGGTATAAAATTGACTGTTAGCTATAGACCCATCTAGGTGACTTGGAATATAAAATAGTGGTCTAACTTCTCACCAATCACTTAGAGCTTTGGCTCTAGTTAAAACAGTCTGTCAACCACAGATAGAATCACCTAACTTCTGTAATAGCATAACAATTTTGATAGTATTGCTAGAAATTTTTAATCAAGGCCCTGGTGAAATTCTGGACTAAACCTTGTATTCCGAAATTAAAAAAAACCCTGCAGCCCATTTGCTTTACGTTTGCTTTTATGTTTACAGAAATGTAAGACAGGAAAAAACAGCTGGTCTGCCCTCTGCTGTTTTTATCTGTCTTCCAAGAAACGCACTGATTTTTACATGAATTCAGAAGACATATCTAAGCACTTGTACTACTCAGATAAGCTCGCCCAGATGGTTGCTCAGTTGTCAGATGCAAAACTGTGTCTGCAATCTATGGCTGAGCACACTTTCTCATAGCAGTAGCTGTGCCTTTTGGTTGGTGTTGCTTCACTCACCTCAGCCTCTGTAACTGTAATGGGGCTATCCCTTGCAAACACTTCTGTTGATTCCCTCCAAATGCAGTCTGCAGTCACTTTGAAACTATAATTGTGACACTTTGGCCTAATCACTTGTGTTGCGTTGTTGAAAATCTGACGGCTGTTTGAAGTAGCAATTTTGATTTTCAGTGCAGCATCAACTCGATCCACTACAGTGTAAGTACCTATACTTCCATCATCAAATCCAATAATAATGTTTAAATGTCTCTGTGAGAGTGCAAGAAAAGTGGGAGTTTTATAAAGAGAGCAGGCACCGATGTTTTTGCCATCTGCTAGCCTCATTACAATTAAACTAGAGACTGCACCATTGTCATCATCTTCCTCCCCACGACAACAAATGTACACCAGGTAGCGGCCGTCACGAGACAGCCTCTGCCGCCAGATGACACCTGGAGCGTGAACCACACGGAGTTTTCCACTGTGTAGATCAAGCACATTGATGTTCTCATCACCACGGGTTATAATTCCTAGCTTCCCGTTTGGAGATATTTCAAAGTCTTCCAATTTTTTTAAGAAATTGGTAGGCAATTGTACACGTCTGCAGATGACTTCCTCTGTTAGGCTCCAGATGTTCACACTTTCAGTAGATGTTATAAATACTATAATATCTGGGCAGTCTGGTATCAACTTAATATCCACAATGCTTGCACCATCATCACAGCAAAACTTCTTCGTTATACTGCCTGTCCAGAGACTCACTGCCAAAACTTTGTTCTTTGCCATTCCAACCACAAATGTATTTGCAGTTGTTATAAATGCATTCTGTAAGGCAACTAAAATATTGCAAACCCTATGTCCTGTAGCCAGTCGCCAAACTCTGGATGCATTTTGCTCACAGAGAGAGACTACAAACTGATCATTGTGAGTAATCATTAGCTCTGAGATTTTTTGTCCATTAATGCGAAAGATATTTTCACCGCTCACCGTGTGCCATACGTACTGGCTGCATTTGTCATCTGATGTAACCATTATCTCTCCAGATGAGGTCAGCACACAGTTTTCAACAATACCTTCATGCTTGAACACAGCTTCAATAAATCCAGTGCTGAAGTTCCACTTATGGACAGAATCTGATCCATCCAATGTGTATATTAATTCACCTCTGGCTGGTAACACCAGTCTTTGGATGGGTTTGCCAGATTTGTCAATATTGGACATAGCAGTTATGATGTCTATATCCCAGATAGAAAGGACACCACTGGTGGATAAGGATAGCAGCATGTTATGATGATTTGATTTAATTAGCCTGACTATAGTTCCTGAGATTTCCTGTAAGCTTGCCATACACTGTCCAGTATCTCTTCTCCAAACAAAAATGGCTGAGGTATTTTCCATTGAAGCAATTATACAGTTGCCATTTTTGGACAACACGGCAGATATAAAGCGCTCATTGTGTTTAGCTCTAAACTTTTCAGCCACCTTCCACACACGAGTGTCAAGAAGTTCAATGCTGAGAGCCTTACAAATTAAAATTGCACTTTGGTCTTCAGAAAGCTCTATGCTGACAACTTCACTGTCTTCTCTTCTGCAGTCAAAGTCATCTGTAAGCTGAGGCTTTGCAATTTCCTCTGTATTCCAAACAGAGAGGCTACCCTCACTGTCCACCATCACCATTTCTTGGGCTGTGTCTAAAATGAGAAGGAATTTCACAAATCCAGTTGAAAATTCAGAGGTCACAGTGGTCAGCTTCTCTCCACTGCCCAAGTGGAAAATGGTTGCGGTGTTCAAATACTGCCCACAGAATGCATAAACTCCATCTGGAGAGCACTGCACACAGGTCACTTCGTACCAGCAGTGGAACTGATAGAGAGGCCAACCGTAAAGCAGATCTATTACAGTAACATCTTTACTGGCCTCCAGCCAAGCAAGAGCATGGTTGACCGATAATGTAAATCCATTTATAAAACTGGAGTCCCCTGCAATTCCACAGTGTTTTGACCCCTTAATTTCCACCTCAGAAAGAAGACAGGAATTTATGTTATCATATACCAAAAGAGTGTTGTTTGTTGTAGCTACTACAAGATACTTTTCATCACTAGAAAGCTTCATCCCTAAGATAACAGATGGAGATGTTGTAATTTGCCTTAGTAGCTGGCGGGTTTCTACATCCCAAGTGCTAATGGAGCCATTTTCTAAAGCAGCAATAATTGTGCTGGGATTAAATGTAGGCAAAATCTCAGTGACATGCATGCAGCTGGATGACAGTGGCAGGCGCTCGGGGCTGTAAGTCACATCCATGGAGGAGTGCAAAGGGACGATAGAGCAGTACTTGGGTCCATCCTTGTCACATTCTAGGAGGAGATGTCTGAGTTTGGGCAATGAGCTTACTACTGGGAGAAGTCTCTGCTGCAATTCAGCTGAGAGTGAACCTGGGTATTTTACTACTTTGAACTTTATACTGCGGAGGGTACTGGCCAGAAATTTCAGCTCCTTTTCTTGAGAGTAAGTGTAAGCTAGTTCTATATCAGAAAGTGCTTTATCAAACTGCCCTATTCTAATCATGGTGTACAGCCAGCTGAAGTTCATGATCACTCCGTACAGAAGGTCATCAGTTCTTCCACATCTTGTTAAGTGATGAATAAGCTCTGTCATTTTTCTGTGATTAATAAAAAAGATATCAGGTTCCAATGGGTTACACTGAAAGACCCAAGGCTGATCTGGAGCCTGCCTGTCAAAAGCTGCCTGATCCATAGAGTGCTTTTCATCCTCGTTCAGGCCTCTACTGGAATGGTCAGGACAACCACTCAGATATTGATCATTGCTGTAAAAAGGTTTTCTTCGTCCACCTGACCAAACACCAAGGAAATACTCTGCCATGACTGTGTGCATTTCACGCAAGTCTTCTTCATTGTGCAGGTACAGTTTCTGGGCAATCAGTTGCAAGTGCCTATTTGCCCAAAGAAGCAGCGTTACATTTTTCACCTGTCGCTCTATTAAATATCCCTGTAAGCCCTCCTTAAGTCTTGCAATGTATATATATGGAATTCTCAATGGGTTACTTTCTCTGACTCTCTCATTCAGTTCATACATAACACTGTTGTCAAGGGCTAAAATATCCTCCAGTTCCATTTCACTCAGGCCAGATTTGGACATGGTGATGTAGCCAAGTGCTCTTGACAATAGTCTTGACCCACACTTGTTTTCCAGTGACCAAAACAACTGCTCTATGCTTTCATGGACAGTAACACAGAGGGAGGACTCATCCACATCCTTGTGAGATCTCCAGTGCCTGACCTCTCTGAAGGTTAAGTTCACAAACATAGGCAGTGTGCACTTGGAGAATGCCTCATTGACATAGATTTGTTGCCCTGATGTTACTTTTCTTTTAACTCGCAGCAGCTGATGTTTCAGTACTTGACTGCACATCTTTCTGTCCCTTGCAGTCAACTCAATGTAGTTGCTTTCTTCATGAATAAGGCACCTCAGTTTTTGCAGGATCCCATGCTTGTTTGGCAGTGTTGACAAAATTATCCGTACTGAACGTGGAAGGTGAATGGGAAGCCACCAGAGCTTTCTACCATCATCACTATCTGTTAGCTGTTCTAAAGCATCAAATATAATCACCAGTGGCCTGTGAAATGAAGACTCATTCAAGAGATTTATGAACAAGTCCCGAAGGTCATGAATCTTTTTTGGGTAACTTTGTACGAGGCAGCGATAGTTGACTGCTAGTTGTTCACAAATGCTTTGAAGTATATTCTTCAGATCTGTACTTGTTTCAGTAGATCCCAAAAATCTTATAACTACCACAGGGTCAGAATCTGGTCCCATCTCTTCTTGCAACCAGGAATAGGCCTAGAATACAGAGCTTAATTTAGTTTATATCTCAATGAAGCACAGTAACAGAGTTTATTAATAGTGATAGTCTACATATGAATAAACATTTAAAAATATTACTGGTTGAATAGAAATGCTCTCACTGGCAGAGTTCAAGGCGGGTGCACTGAATGAAATTCAAATCATGTATCATCTGTGTTTAGCACAAAAAGGCTTACATCAAAGGGGACATGACTAGAATGTATTCCATAAATCCCAGGGTACTCTTCACAAAATCTGAGTGTCACCTCTGAAAGTGTGTAGATAGAATCTCTTATAAATAGACTTCCTTAGACACTACACAATGTCATCCTTGGTCAGCCACACCAGCCTATT
Source organism: Ammospiza caudacuta (assembly GCF_027887145.1). Taxonomy (NCBI): domain Eukaryota; kingdom Metazoa; phylum Chordata; class Aves; order Passeriformes; family Passerellidae; genus Ammospiza; species Ammospiza caudacuta. Next base: position 55,871,882 of record NC_080596.1, read on the forward strand.
ACCTAATCCTGTTTAGCATTGATTCTGACTGAGTAAAAAGACATGTCTCTAGAGGACACGGATCAGAGTACAGATCCCTGGCCCATGCAACTACACTTTGCCCTGGTGTACCTGTGACTTTTACTCTAAAACACTGCCACAAAAAAGGAAAGGTGTCTGTCTCCTGAAGTTTTCTTGGTTAGAGCACTCCAAGCTAGTGAGGAATGTTAACTTCTTTAAATCTTCCCAGTCTGTGCAGGCTAACACACTCAGTTCTACATCTCTTCACCTCACTTTATGTATTTTACACTATTTTAAAAGAAAAGCAGCACCAGAGTCTCTAGGCTGACTTATGTACTCAGATATGAAATGAGATCTTGAGTTGCAACTCCCAATTTCATATATGCAGCTAATGTGACTCCACAGGAAGTAGAGACAGGGATTTTAAACAGTATTGTTCATTTCTTCATTTCCTTCTGGCTGATATGGCTTTTTCCCAGCTCACTATGCTAAATTCTCTGACCACCCTGCCAGGATCTCAAAGTTGTGACTGTCATCTGCAGAATTAGGTCTGGTGATGCCAGCTTAGGCTTGTTCTGCATCTTGTCCTGCCTTGCACAAAGTGTTTCATTCATTTCCCTGTAGTACTCAGCTCAATGACTTAAACAGCATATTCGAGATAAGTAAGTATGGGTATTTTTGCAGCTTATTCCATATAGATTTGTAGCCAGTGTATTAGAATAATTCTGGAATAGTTTCTTATGAGAACATGAGATGGTATGACTTGGAAAGACGTACTGCAATTTGTGTTTAAGACTGAAATCAGAATAAGAAGTTTAGATGGTTGTGGATTCATAGGGCCTCAGAGGAACAAGAAGGAAAGAGATCATTCTAAATTATGTTATTCAGAATATATTGTTTCCTATTAGATTTCTGAGAGCTTTAATAAACTATATTTGTTTTGGCTAAGCACATGATACAGATACATTATAATTGAAAGGTAATATTTTTCTGTACATGTGTACAATAATATGCTGAATATACATGTTATTATTTTTATTTTCTGTATTGAGGGCTGATAGATCTGTTGAGAAAAGAAAGAATTAAGTTGGCCTTTACACACAGTAATGCTCTCAACATGACCTCAGGATGTAAGATACTTATTTACCTTCTTCGCTGCTTCAGCTAACAGAAGAGTCTTCCCTGTGCATGGTCCTCCATATATGATAAGAGGGTTAATGTGTCCTATTTTTCTAGGTAAAACATATTTGTGAACGATGTTTAATGCCTCACATCTATATTCATAAAAAGTGGAGTACGTTTTACATAGCGATGAGTGTTGAAGGACTTCATCATACAGCACGTCTGTCTCCGTGTCAAAATTCTGCTGCACTGTAGCTTGGATTATGTCAATCATGTCTTCATAGAACTGTTTGCCAAGTCCTTCAATGTAATGGCTCTCCACTTCTTGGGAGTAGCCCAGTTTCATGTCACAGTGGGTGACGGAGGTGTACACTCTCAGATTGGATGATGCGACAATGGTAGGAATGAATTCATCCCTGAGCTTGATCAGTTTCTCATGGGCTTCAGGATCTCGTAGGAACTTCCCAGCTTTATGGACCACGTCCATGTATTTTCCCATCTCTGGAATTTTAACGAAACGCTCAATGTTGGCAATTTTCCGGATGTAGCAAACACACTTCTTTAGGAAAGCTGGTGTTTGTTTACCCAAGGCAAAATCAAGTTCATCTTCAATAGCTGGGGATGAAAAGAGAACACAGAGTCTCTGTCAACTTTTCTTTATAAACAGTTCAAGAACATGCCCTACCCCCAACAGGCAGACTCGATTGCATTTGTTCTCTGTAAAAACAGAAAAAAACAAACACAGAGAATTTGCTGAGTGCTTTTGTATGGGTTTTAGTCTCAAGCAAGCACAACAAACCTTTTTTCCCCCCTTTAATTATATGAGAAATGCCAACAGAAATATATTTTCACGTTTGTGAAAAGGTTGACAGGACAGACAATAAATGAAAACATAGAAATTGTTAGTGTGAACCTTACCAGAGGAAAGATATCTCTTTGCCTGGCTGTGTTTCATTTTTCCTTTCTCATACAGCAATTTCACAGCAGTCTTAAAAATCTTCTTAATCTCTTCTGATATATCTTGCCATTTGTTCTCATTCATTGAATTTGAAGAAGATTCCATCTTTTAAAAATATCCATTGTTAAAAAGTAGGTGTAATACATACATATACAACTTCAGAAAGTAGAAGTCTAATATTCAAAGCCAAAAATAACATGGTAACAGAGAAACACATACACTAACAAAAATCAATAAAAGATAAATATTTCATACTGCAGATGATCATACTGTATTCCATTATAGAATTTTAAGAGTTAGCTCCTTGGAGTATTTTCTAAATCCCTAGTGTAGGCAGCTAATGCAATATTTTTCAAGAATAAGGCCAATAACACCTTTATAGAAAGAGAATTTTGAGAACCAAGCCTGAAATATTAATAAAGTAGCAGCAATACTGCTAAAATTATTGCTCCTTTAATGAGATGTAATAATGATAAAAATTTAAACTTGGATCTCAAAACTGAAAATGGGGTTCCTGGTACCTACAATTAAGTGCCTTCTATTAGCTACCATATTTTAAAAATACAGGATTACATGTGACATTATGATCACTCATTCATTGCTATAGTAACACTAATCTTAACTGTCATCAGAGAGGAACTCTAATATAAATTCACTAATCCTTTCAGATGGTATCTTGAAAATGCCATGCTGGTGCTTTCTCTAAAGCAGCTATGTTTCATTTACTGCTGGTGAAATATTTCAGGGGTCTCCAGTTTTCTTGGAGTGTGGAATCTCCAGAATAAATTCCCTAGCAACTCTTTCTTGACAGAGCTGAGTATTTTTTAATACTTTCTATAAGTTTATGAGATGTAACTCTGTGTTACATCTTTAAGTTATGTTACATCTATGTTACAGCTTTAAGTTATGAACATCTTTTTTTAAATTAAGTTATGAATATTAAGTAATTTAAGTTATGGACATATTTTCATTTAGTCCCATGTTAGTCAGTAGCTTCAGGAAAAGTACAAAGATTTAAGAACAAAAACCCCTAATAATATAATATGGCACTCAAATTGAAGTGAAAACTCTTTTAAGGATTTAATTTTTTATACAATAAAATATGTCCTTAGGTATATACTGGATGTGTAGGAGGGTAGAACTGAGCCCTGAGAAATAGAAATAGATAATTTTTATAATCAGCAATTAAAAACAAATGCCTGCTTTAAAAATTATAATTAACAGTGTTGAAAAAAATCTTATAATGCAGTTGATAAGTTAAAAGTATGACACCTGACTGAGGACAGTGCTAAGTAATTGTTTGACAGGTTTTCTTCTATGGGGATAGAAGGGAAAATGTGTATTTCCTCTGCAAGTCCTGTTCATCGAAATCTAGAATATGCACAGTAAAAAGCAGAAGAGCCTGAGTTCTCCATGTTACAACATCAGGGAAGAGACATCTGTCCCACCAGCCCTAACAGGGCACAGATGACCCAAGCTGGCTTGCTCTAGCCATCAGAGAGCACATCCATGCAGGAGTTGTGCTCCTTGGTGTTTTGCAGTTTCCCCGTGTACAGGAAAGGAGCACCACAGCAGCAGTTGTAGCAGTTGTTCAGGCGTGGACGGGGCTGTAGAACCTAATTCAAAGACAACAGCAAGTGCCTGGCCTTGGGGACTGCCTGCCACTGTAAAGGATTGAGAAAAATTTCATGAGCAGGAGACTGTGACTTACTGTATTCTGGTAGTTCTTCAGCATTTCTGATTTTGGTCTGAGGTAATATGTTGGTGGCACTGCGTTCTCATCCCTGCAGTACCACTCTTCTAAAATCCTTGTCTCTAGCTTGGCCTCTACAGCAGCATCCAGGATCATTTCAAATTCTGCTGACTCAACTTCCCCTGGTATTCGGATGTTCCCATACTTCTCTCCCAATAGGCCCTATGTAGTTACAGAAAAGCAGGGATTAAATTTTTCTTTTTTATTATGCAAAAAGCATCCTTGGGATCTGAATTTCCTAAAAGTAAGTCTGGTAATGACTTTGAAATGACTAGGAAGGGAAACAGATACTGTGTGACAGGAATTCCTGTTAAGGGTACTGTACTGAGCTATATTTTACTATGATGACTTTGAAAATTTCAAGTTGATGCATTGTCTCTCATGGTACTCACTAGTAGTAAAAATACTACTAGTATTTTTAGTACTACAAAGAAGGCATTCAACAGAAATAATTAAAAAATACCCAATATACTTAGCACAGAATTGACTCATGTATTATTGAGTTTCATCAGTCACAGGTTGAGATTATCCTCACATGCAAAAGCAAATTGACATTGTGGCTTATACCAGCAAGGATCAGTGTTGCAGAACCCCGAGCTGCATTTCTGTTTTCTATTCTGGTTGTCTTTGCCCCAGTAGCTGTCCACTGAATGATCAGTGGGGCAAGGAAGAAGCAACTACTGAGTAGAAATTGATCAAACCCAATTTTAGTACTGCTGCATAAAGGTAAAGGTTTGTGGAAGTCAGTTCTTAAACTGGTGCACAGGAGACATTTTCCTTAAAAAATGAGGATTATAATACTGGTTGTCATGCTCTAAATATACTCTTTTAAAATAAATTTATTTCTGTATTTTACTGTTTGCAAATATTTTGTAAAAATATGATTGTAATGTCCTACAACTTCATAGACAATAGTATTATAAGAAATTAATGCAATCTTTTGACATTTTTTTCAAATTTGTGACCATCAGATCAATTCTGCATTAAAGACTTGGCCCACAGAAATCAGTGAGAATTCTTACTTAATTTAAAATATGATTTTAAAAAATTCTTTCCTCATTTTAAATGTATTCAGCAAAAATCTCGTGTTAAGGAGAAGGAGTACTTAATGTGGAGAGGAACCAACAGTATCATAATCCTGATTTGAATCAGAAAGATGTCTTGAAAAAGTAATGCTAATGCAAATATAGTAGTGCCCTAAAAATGTAAGTGAGCATGTTTGTAAATAATATCTAAATATTCATTATTTTTAAACCACTTGTCATAATGAGAAGCTGTTTTAAACTCTTCCAGCAGAAGAACACCCTGAAAATCAATAACTGATGAGGATAAGTCTGCTTCACTGATTATAAAAGCAGGAAGCAGCAGGACACTTTGCTGAAGCCAGTTATGCTGGCACACAGCACTCCAGTGGCTCACCATGGCAGATGCTGCAGCCCCAGAGCAGGCATCAGAGCAGTGCACCAACACCTCCTAATCCTTCCAGGGAAAACCAGTCAGCTCAGACCACACCTGGCATTGTGCAAACTGACCTGGCGGATTTCTGCCTGGAGCAGACCAGGGGGAAGTCACGAACCACCTTGCTGGCTCTGATGGCAATCACTTGGCACCCTCCAAAAAGGAGCACTGCCAAAGAGCTGGCGGACAGGAACAAGTCAGTGTCTGCCACTGCTCAGGAGGAGCAAAGGAATGTAGGAATTGTGACAGTTCATACAGCCCAGGATCCAGTTTCTGACAAGTCACAGCAACCAAATCCTTCAAGAAGCTTCTCCAGTAGAGAGGCTTTGGGGGAAAGTTGAGTTTGCCTGGCTGCCATTCAGATCCCACTGTGGCTCCATTCAGGGCACACATCAAGGAGTCACGAGAACAGAATGAATGTGTTCAGCAACTAGAATTATATAATAATTAATTTAATGAAATAGAATGATCCAGTATTTCTATAATCTAAATTTATTTTTGAGTTGTGATCATTCCAGCTAGTAGCTCCCTTCAGAGAGAGCTATGTTGCTTCAAATAATGAGATGGATGGGGAAAATTTCAAAGCTTTTACTGTTCAGATCTATTCATAGAGCCCTGTAATTTTGGAACTCTGAAGCTGCAGAGGTTAAACAAAATATAGTATTATTTTCCTTCTTCATTCAAGTGAGGTTAATAACTTATATCATGGTGAATTGGAAAGCCTCTTCACATTCAGGTTGACATAGAAATCTCATAAATTTCTCTCAGAGGAGCTTTTACCTTGTTTAGAAATTATTACTTAGAATTCATTAGGCTCCACTTTTTCTAAATGTAAGTCCAGTGGATTCAATAGACAGTTCCCTCAGCAAAGATCAATAACTGGGCCCTTCATTAACAATACTAAAATGTCAACATTATTATGTCTGATTTTAATGCACTGCATTTAAACAACTAAATTTGTTTTGGAATTATTCTGTGTACTTTTCTGCTTCTCTGGTACAGGTTATGCTGTTCTCTCTTCACTGTACTATAGTTAAATAATGACTGGTTTTACTTTAAAATGAAAAGACAAGACTTTTTTTATACCTCTCATCTGTCATTTCAAAAGACATTATGTAAATAATCTTGTATTAGGGATTATCCTCATGACTACTTGAGCAAAACACAATAAAAAAGAACTTTGACATGATCCAGCAAACCCAGCAAACTAAATACAGTGCTGAGCAGGTGTATCATTTAGAGCAGGGTCATCCCAGGCACTGCACTGCAGCTGTGCTCCACAGAAGTTACCTGAGGTTCTGGTATTAATACCTGACTCAGTGTGATCATTTGAAGAATATTCTGGTAGAAAATTTTATGAGGTAGAAAACTCTTAATGGAGTCACTCCTGTGTTTTCTGGTAACTTCAGACCAGCCTCAACCAGCCTCAGCCCAGTTTTACTGGCCCTTTAATGGAGGCATTGAAACAAAACCCTGTTTTACTGGAGAGTACAGAAGTGACTAGCACTGGTTTTCTGAAGGTCTGTGGTATCACAGCCCAGCCTGGGAGCAGGAGGCATGCTGAGTAAGTGCAGCTGTTTTCTACTGAGAAACTAATGCTCAAATGCTGGGTTACACTACATAAACACACCAGGCTCCTGGGGAACAGCTCTTCACCCAAATGCACCTTCTCTAGATGCACTGCATGGTTTCCATTAGCAGTGGCACTAGTAAATAATAAAAAAAAAGACTAAGGGCTACAAACAAATTATATGTATTTATTGTAATTTTAATCCACTATTTGTTTCTAAGGCTGCATGACAGCCTTAGGATGGGTGCATTTGCAGGCACAGGCTGGGAACACTGCACCTTTCCATGTTAGAGGCAAGGCTTGGAAGGACCTCCTTCCCTTCACTCTTTTGGTGTCATTCTGGTTAAATTCCTATATATCTGTATAAATGTAATATATCAGGGTACCACAAAGCCACCCCAACCTTAGAGGCCTCAATGAGAAGCTCTGAACCGCAATTTTCCTTCAGGAGCTTCAGTGTCTGAACTGCATCTGTGCCAGAGGCTTGCAGCAGCCTCTGGAAATATCTGCCCCATCTCCATTTCCCTATACATTCAAGTAAATATAGATTTCTTCTTAGAAAAATGAAGAAAAATTAAGCAACAGGATTGAAAGTAAACAGAATTTCTCACAATCTTCAAGTTGTTTCATACTTAGTGTATAAACAAGAATTACCACTATTTCAGATCCTTTTGAGATATATTATAGTACTCAACAGTAAGAACCCAAAACTTCAATTTGTGATAACAACATTGCAGCATTTTGATGATTATTATAGGGAATTATTTTTAAAGGGAACAGTAATGTTTATGCTGTGTTCACTATCAATAGACAGTTTTATATGCAGGCTCGTGAACCAAAATCTCCCACCTGATGAGTCATTTTCCTCTAATAGTAAAACAACAAATTAAAACTCATGTGATTGAAGGTGGTTGAACTGCATAAAACGACCAGGCTGACAAATGTATAAAACCCTCAGCAACCATTTGTGTCTAACAAAACTTTACAGAATTAGCACAGAGCAGCCTCAGCAACAGCCTTGTTAGATGTCACAGGATCACAGAATGGGTTTGGTTGGGAGGGACCTCAAAGATGATCTACTGCCACGTCTCCAGCCTTGGGCAGGGACACCTTCCAACAGACAAGGCTGCTCAGAGCAGCATCCACTGTTGTTCCCATCAGGAGTGCTTTGTTGAGGCTGAAATCACAATTAAATGAAGGTTAAAAAACTACTGTCTGTACAATGGGAAGTATTTTTCATTCTAATATTCTTGGTGTAGAAGGAGATTGAAATTATAGGTGCAGTCATAATAATGACCAAAAGGAGGACACAAAGAAGATTTAGATTTGATTTTGAGGTATGAGGGATTCACATGGCATGTCGTATGATTAGTTCAGACATCATCACTAAAATATTAATGAATTCTGATGCCATACGTTATCTTAAAGCAGAACAAGCTGAAATTTTAGATATATTTAATTCCAGCTAAGACATTTGGTGGTAATTTTAATAAAAAAAACAACTGTCAAATAACAGCAAATTGTATTAATAACTGATTGGTTTAATTAATCTTTTTTTACAAAATTATATATTGACATCTGCAAATGAAGCCATTTGAGAAGTCAGATTAGTAATGTTTTATGGACTGGTTTCAGGTACTTGACAGCTTAAGAGCAACACTTTTTTTTTGCCATTTTGCCAACAGAGATCTGATCCAATGACCTTTTGCTGAGTTACTTGGAACCAGTCCTTTGTCTTGGTCTTTGTGAAGATGTGACACTGAAGTGCATACCTATGGCCTCTCTGTCTGTTCTCAGAGCAGTCCTGGATTGCCAGCTTTTTGAAGCAAAGGCATTCAAGAAATTATCTTTGAAGGAATCAAATCAAATCTAACCACAGCTAATTTTTAAACTTAATATATTTCCTTGTGTACAGGACTAAGCACTCCTTAAACAATCTGGTTTTGCAAGATCCACGAGAAATTACAAGTACCACTGTCCCCATGCAACACAGGAATTAAGTGGAGGAAATTACGGCTAGGCTGGGACCCAGAGCTGGGACAGGTATGCAATGGTCAGTCATAACCACAATAGTGGCAGCTACGTTTTCCTAATTCTCAGCTCGGTCCTTCTTACAGAAACTGCTCACTAATGAAGGAGGAAAGCCCTGACCCCTTGTGATGACATCCTGACTGACTCACATTTCAGCCTGCTCAATTAATACAAGCTTAGACTAAGATATATTATTCAAAGAGGAACAGCTCTACTAGGAGAATGAGTATCTCACATTATTGAAGAGGCACTCAATGCTTCACGCTGTGGGCTGAGATTTGGAGGGATTTAAGAGATTTAAAACACCATGGTGGGTATTAAATTCATCTGTTGTCAGGGGTTGGGAAAGGCTGGTTTTACTGATGTCCCAGAGGTGTCCTTCTACCATTCCCAGGAGAGCTGTGGATTGCAGTCCACAGCTATGCCTTCCATGCTATGCCTCAGCAGGAAGCCTCACACAGAAATTTGGTGTAGCTTGTGGGCAACCACCTGGAGCAAGGCATGAAATAAGAAAGCACATCCATGGTGAAAAAGCCTAGTTTCAAAATGTCCCCTGAAGTGGAAGAAGGACAGGTCTGTGGTCACCAGGTATAAACCCCATTCAGGCCTCAGAGCGTGAATGATGGGGTCACAGTCACACATCAAAACCCTGCTACTGCAGCTCCTTTCTGTGCAAGCAATCTCATAGCACTGAACATTAGCAACTGAATATTAATTGCAACAGAAATGTGAATGTTATCTTTCCACAGTTTACATGACTAACAAGGGCTACAAAGTCCTCTGGATCCCTCTCTCCCCTAGGTCACTTACTATTCATTGCCTTCTGTTTATCCTGTGGTTAGAGACCTAACTCCCTCAGCCTTTGCTTCTGGGCTTCCTCCCTTTTGTAGCAAAACTTCTTTTATGAAATAAAACCTTTCTTTCCTCTTTAAAGCCATACATTTCAGTCAAATAGCCATTTTTTCTCAAACAAATATGTTTTTTTCTCTACTGCTTACTGGGATGTTCACACACACGTTAGCTGGTAAAATGTATGTTACTATGCAGTGGATCAGGCTTCTTTAGACAAAAGAGACACATAAAGAAAAAAAGTAAGTGAAATATTGACATTTATATTCGGCATCAGGCTTAAAAGACCTCAGATTTAATCAAAATATTTTTTCTAAAAAGCATACTCACTGTAATCAGATTACAGTACCCCTCAATTTCTTTCAGTTGCTATATTTGTATGTATGGAGACAGAATCACTTCAGCATCACTACAAGAGATGCTCCATTGTTTTAAAATCTTACTTTTTACATGCATGCTGGCTACATTCCATGTCTTGTCCTTCATATTGAATTTGGAGGTGGTCAGACAGCACGTTTGCACCGGCAAACCTGCCCAGGAAGCCATTCAAGTTAAGGAAGGCACACAGAACTGTAACATGTCAGCATGTTTACCCTCCTTGTCTGCAAAAATGTGGGATTAGCCAATATAACCAAATATACAGTAAACCACATCTAGAAAATCTGAAACAAATGGTCAGCATACCAGTTTTTAAGGGCCTTTTATTTAACATCCCATCCTCGGAAATTTAGTACAACTATAGCGCTTTCTGGTTTCTTGCAGGTTTATGATAACTATGTTATAACAGTATCCTGTAGAAATCACTTATGTGATATAAAATGTGCAGGTCCAGCCAGACATATTTTTGGGGAAAAAAAAAGAAAAAATAAAAGGATTAGCTGGGTCTTTGCCTGCCAGGCCTTGAAACCAAGAATTTACTACCAAAATACAAAAAAGAATGTCCTATTTTATTATTTTTTTATAACTTAAGGGAACAATAGCCAACTTATTTAAAATTCAAAGCAGAAATGCTAATGGCTAAACAATAGTGAATCATCAGATCTAAAGCCAGAAAAGTATGTTTACTTCAATTTATCTCAATGGAATGTACATGTTAATTGCTTGTTAGGGCAAACTCCAAGCTGTTGTACCAGAAACTGAAACCAAGGTGAAGAAAGCTGTAATATTATGCTTAAACAAAGCCAATTTTTAGGAAGCTGGAGTTCCAGAGTAGCTGGTGCCCAGGAGATGTCCTGAAAATAACTGCCTCTACTCCTTTTTATTGTACTTCTAGCTGCAATGAGGTACAGTGTAAAGACCTCATGACAGAAACATAGGGAAAACGTCCTCCAAATAAATAAATACATTTGATGGCTCTTCTTGCCTATCAAAGGTAGAAAGTTATGTTGCACTGGTATTAAGTCTCCCAAAAATACTACCACTAGAAATTAAAAATATGAAAAAACCACAAAAATGTCATAGTCTGATTTCTGGGATGTACAGGTCAAAGTGTCTTTCAGAGCAGCATTTTTCTTCTCTGCCAAGAGCTGTAAGGCAGTGCAGCTAATCAGACAGAATATTAGAGCTGCTGCAGATCTCTTAAATCCTCTTTCCTTCTTTTACTACATCTCAGTATGGAAACTTTTAAGTTCCTGATACTTTTGCCACTGACTCAGACTGTTTATCCATAAAATGAGGCTAGTGATAGCTTGCAAAATAAGCCTTTTATTTTGAGTATTTCTATTTTGATATGCAAAGGATGTGTATTTATGTATCAGCAGTGATGGAACTGTTATTTTACACTGTTTGTCCTTTTTAGTTTTTAAGGGAAAAATGATACCATAGGCAGTATCAAACATTTTCATTTGCTTTTTCATTTCATTTGCTTCAACCTATGGAGATAGGTTGAAGCTGTGAATAAATAAAATTAATTTTAGAACTTCAGCTGACTGGAGAAAACACAAGAAATACAATTTTTAATTGAAGTTGCTGAAGTGAATAGGAAACTGAAGGCATAATAAAGACGTTTCTGTACTGAGAATTGTTTTTCCACCTGCCCGGATATATATTTATGTTCCCTGGCTTGAGAAATATTGCAGTGTGTTATTTCACAGAACCTTGCCCTAATTTCTGTTTTCCCTTTTTCCCTGGAGGCACTGCAGGAGCACCCTGGGGGGGGACTATATGAGTATCAGAAATTCAAGACAGGTCTTGGTTTCAGTTTCATGAGAAACAAAAAGGATTGTTGAACTACCTTGTAAGAAAACTGACTGCAATTGCGACTGGAAGGATGAGGTGCAAGTGCTGAAGCGTTTTGCTGTGAGTACAGTTCCTGACATAAAAGGTGTAGAAAAGAAGAAAATGATGGTGAAGTTTCTTGATGCTTGACCTGTCTTTCAGAAAACTAGAGTGGCAAAACTTGGCTGTAAATGAGCCAATTCCCTCAACTCTGAACTTCACCCACAGTGCCGTATTTTTAAATCTCAAAGCTTTCCCTAGTGGTGGGGATGAAATAAGGATGAGTAATTTCTAGGACATAGTGTGTAGGAGCTACCAGTCTATCATACAGAGTGAACGTGCTTCCTCAGAAGAAATTCATGACCTACTTCCTTGATACAGTCTGCTTCATCAGAACTCTCTCCTGGCTGAGAAAGTATCTATGGTCTTTCTCCACAATCTCCCTGTCTTCTACAGGATCATGCAGCACCAAATTCATTTTGCTGCCTTTTCCTTCTCTACTTATTATTGCTGGGTCTTTGATCAGCCTGAGCATAGATGCAGGTGAGAAAATCAGTCAAAAAAATTATAATTAGGGAAGAGGTCAGTGACTAAAGATAGCATAGAGGAAGAACTGGAGATTTTGCCTACCTCTGCCTTAAGATCTGAGGTGCTCACTCACTCTGATTCTCCTCCAAACAAATGTGTTATTCTCACTTTGCTATATTTTTGAAATTGCATGGGACATTTCTTGACAGGCATGTACATTTTCCTTTCAAATAAAGCTCAGGACTTTGCAGGTAATTCCTACCACAGTCCAGATTTCTGTCAACTCTCTGACAGGTCCTGTAACACTTGACAAGAGTGGAACTGGGTAGAAAAACAAATCAAAAGGGTTAGGTTTACTAAAAGACTGGTGCACATAGCCCAGACTGAAGTCAATAACCTTGTCTGTGGAAATCACAGAGAATGGGGAATGCACCTTTGTTGGAAACAGTAAGGAGATCAATATTGTCTTTTTGAGGAAGGCACAGTGATGTAACCTTCCTTGCTTTGTAAAATAATCACAAACTCATCTAAGCCAGAAAGAATTGTGATTTGAAACCCTGTCTTGCATCTCACAGGCAAAGAGTGGCTAACAGGGAAATGGAAAAGCTTCTCCTCCTACTGCTGTTTAATGTGCCCTCCTGAGTACCCAGGGACACAGATATCATGGAGTCAGAAAGGGGGAAGATGCTCTGAGCCCATCAGTGTAGTCCTTGGGAGGGCAGGGCACTGGCTTCTGGGCCCCAAACCCTGGAGTCAAAAGCTGGCACTCTTCCACATTCTCACTGCCCTCTTTGGAATACTTTGTATGCAAGAAGGGGTTGTATCTTTTATTCTCTATGAAATATGCTCTTTCTTTGATTTATCAAAAAGGTGGTTTAGTTTCTGCATTCCCATTTTGGAATGGTATTTATTATTAAACAGTGAGGCAAAGAGCTTACATCGAGCTAAAAATGAAATAGTGCCTTTCTATTGGGATACCTTAATGACTTTTCTAACACTAATTTTTACATAGTAGCTTATTTGACTTACAATTAATGGTAAGCATACAAACACTGAATGTTAAGTACTGCTCTGCAGGTAATGGGTCAGATCGTTAGCCAAAAGTTTAAAAATTCTGCAGCAGATGTCCATGGAAATGAAAAAAACCAGCAAAAGTACATAAATGCCACTCACCTGAATGAAACCACTGTCTTGCCTGTGCCATGCACTTGTGTGACTGAGAGGCAGAGGATACAGACAGCCAAAGCACGTGGCCAGATGGTGAACTGTGTTTCCAGCCATGAGCAGCACTGGTGTACTAAAGCATTTTAAAACTGTTTCAAGCATTAAAGTAATTTCTGCACTATGCAAAAGAGCTAACAAGAAAAGAACATGTAATTAACTCACAATAATTGCAGTCTCCCTGGTTTTCTAAGCAAATACTCTGTGCTTCATTTTTTCAAGGTGGAATGATATAAAAAGTTACTCTGTGAGTAACATGTGTTAGCTGATAAAATGTATGTTACTATGCAGTGGATCAGACTTCTTTAGACAAAAGAGACCCATAAAGAAAAAAAGTGAAATATTGACATTTATATTTAGCACCAGGCTTAAAAGACCTCAGATTTAATTTAATATATGCTAGGTACTAGCAGCACTATTAATATCTCTCTTTGAACTTACCAGCTGCCTGCTAAATATTGTAAAGTATGCTGTTTCCTTACACAGAAATAGCATTACAAGGTTTAGAATCCCCTCCATCTCTCTCATTTCTGCAGAATATCTGATGCTGGATTTTTGACCTACAGATTCATTTGCAGGGCAGATCATTACATTTAACTGATTACAGTACTACCTCAGAAGATGGTTTGTCAAAGTTCTTGAGGGTCATGAGAAAATAAATTGCATAAATCTCACGCAGCCTATTTCTCCCTCTACACATTACATAGAATGATGGAAATATGACTTCATGTTAATTGTATTCTGCCTAATGTGGTCATTCATATTAAATATAATACTTAACCTTTCTGGAACGCAGCACCAGAAATTGTATTTATATCAAGAAAAGGAAGTACAGTGGCTTAGTAGAAAATATGTGCAGTCTTCTGACTGAAAATGCAAGTTATTTTTAGACTACATAAAAACCCATGCAGTTTCTGTGTTACATGGAAAAGCTGTCTGATCAATCTTGTACCTGTTTCCAATGGGCCAAGTATAAAAAATGGTAAAGTATTTAAGATTTAGAGAATCAGAGATGATTCACGGGAAAATACATTCCCATCCCTAAAGCAGATGAAGGAATTCACTTAAAATAGCTTAATCATGTAATACCACCTCAGGCTTGATTTTACTTTCTGTGTGTATGTGTTGTTCAGAGCCAAACTATGGGGAAAGGGGTAGATATGCTTTGCCTTTTAGTCTGGAGGCTGTGAAAGAACAGCAAAGTTTGCTGGGGCGAAAGTTGCATATTTTGTCTTTAAAACTGATCACTTTGTTTTGAAGGGTTTCAAAATACACAAAGCTCTACTTGGATTATTTACAGAAGAACCTCTCCTGTTGGCCAAGTCCATCTAAAGCAGGATTAATACTGCAGACATGTACTTTACTCCAGATCAATGCCAAGAAGTCCTATGGAGCCATTCCTGATATGACCCCAAATCCACTTATATTAGAAGGAGTTCTTGCTTGGATGGTTTTAAAATCAGATACAGAGTGAGAAGAAAAGTAATAATTTGGTATTTCTTTCTTGGAATTTACTTTACTGGAAGAAGTGGACTGTTCTGCCATGTCTGGCTCCACGTATTTATCCTCGTTCACTTAAAAACAAACACATAAAAATAAATAGAGCTGTGTCCTGGGGGAAAATTAAATACTGAAATGCCCAAGCACAGAAAACTTGTGCTGAATTCCCCAAAAGCACTGGGTCCTTAGCAAACCCCCTGAACTGGATGTTTTACTATAGATACATTTGACTGACTTTTGCCTCCCTAACTTGAAGTGTGTGGAGAATTTCCCAGGAAAGCAAAAGCAAAATAAAACTTAGGCATTCCAGACCTTGTGTATACTTAGTTTTTACAGTAGGAATAAACCTTAAAGTAACAACAGAACGGAAACTGGAGTTGATGAGATCCACCAGAGCAGTAATAATATAATTTGGAATTTTCTCTGATCTGGAATGCACTCAAAATTAATTATCAACCATTTGTACTAAGAAGAGAGACAGCAGCAATGTATTTAATGGAACAATTAAAGAATGCATTATACTGAAGAACACAAAGACACAAACACTTGAAACATGCCACTCCATAATTTACCATACTTCCTCTTCAATTTCAGTGTGATTTAAGGACATGCCAAATATTTTAAATTGCTAATATTCTTTTAAAATCCTACTGAAATTCCAAATTTATAATGCTAGATTCTTTAGGTCTGTGGAAGTTGAAAGAGTGTTATGCTTCCCTAGGAGCTGTTCAGGAAGGGATTCCTGTGTTGCTCCTGAATTCAGGCCTGTCAGTCGCTTCCTCCTGCCCTTGCCCTGGACTGAAAGTGCAGAAAAGAGCTTTTACACATCCCCAATAGGTCTGTGGAAAGAGGAGCTGCAGAAATTCTCTGTGGGTACCTCAGCAGACCAGTGAAATCACAAAGCTCGATGCAAGAGCTCAGGTTACATTTGTTTAGATGTGGCAACTCTTGAGGACGTGGTGAGACCCAATTCAAAATATTTGGTGATTCTTTATCTCGGAGTGGTCACCTGTTCTCTATCAGCAAACAAGGAAGAGAACTGGTTACAGATGCCATGAACAGATTCAGATTAAGAGCAAGCTGCTGGCAATTTGAGAGGGCTAATGTAAATTTCAGTTGCTGTTCAGAGTACATTGAGAATGTTTTTAATATTCTTTGGCCCAGATGTTTTAAATGATAGGTGGAGATAACCTTTAAAGTTTGCACAATCCCAAGCATTAATTGAGCAAACCTTTACAGGTAACAGACTGACCTTTAATTTCCATTTATCTTTTTCATTTTACAGTCTTTCAGGACATAGTCATGCAAGGACAGCAGTTCAGGCAGATGGAAAAGCACCTATGTTTATAATTTTCAGGATGTATGTAAATGTAAAGGTTCCACTGATGTGCTAAATCAGTTTTTTCTTTGGTATTGTTGTGCAATATAGAGTTTAAGCAGTTCACAATTTAATAAATATACTGCATTTCAGTCTTCCCAAGTAGATTCCAAAGACAAGAAATCTGCATAAAATTTGTACGAAAAGTATTTTCCACTCATAAATGAGTCTTCATAAATTATTCTGTAGATCAAAATAGCACAATATGTATTTACCTACAGTAAAAGCTATGAGTATTTAAATAATTTAAATGATAATGTAATAGGCACTGATTTTATACGCAGAAAAAACCCTACACAAAAACCACAACCTAACAAATAACCCCAGCTTAACCAAAATCCAAACAACTTCCCTCTCCCTTAACTGAATCAAGTATTAGTAGAGGTTAGGCAGCAGTTAAGGGAAGAACTGTACATTCCCAAAATCAGTGTTCACAGGAAATTGGTTTTGTATTTTTATCAGAACAGTCTCCTCCTTGTGCTTATGTGTTAATTTTGATTGTATTGTTTCATATTTGGAGAAAAGCTTGGGACTTCCAACTCATTCACTGCACTAATTTAAGGACTGAATTTCATTTTCTCTCCATTCGATATTACAATGCAGGCAAAAATTGCCATAAAAAAAACACTTTCTAAAATCAGTATATATCAAGTAGCTAATTCTGAATAGTTCCATTTAATCCCAGATCTGTGTCTCAATTCAAAAAGTGGTAATTGATAACTAAAAAAACCAAAACCAAAAAAAAACAACCAAAAAACCCCAAAAATCCCCACCAGCTGAGAAGTGGCACATTTTATAGAACTTTCTCAAGAAATGGCAGGTTGCCCAAAGCCTGCAGTGCCAAAGTCAACTTTTCATTATGTTACTATAAATTAAAAATAATTATGCCTGCTGCAATAGAATCATCTCCAATTTTTGTTGTAAATGAAATAAGCCTCATCTCACTATGGTACAACAGAGAGAAAAAGAAATGTGCATAAACAGATTTCTGTGGTTTTGCCAGTCTAGTCACTGGGAGTGCTACTACTTTGGCCCATACTTGGAAAACCTGAAATAAACATTGAAGTCATTGGCTTACTGCAACCTCTTTGCTAACTGTTTCATTCTGTTTAAAAATTCTGATTCAGCTTGATTTCTTTAGCAACAATATCAGGCAGGCAGTTTTTAAGAGCTTCAAGACTCTGAGCTGCTAAAATATGCAGCAATAGTATGTGACAAGGTTTTCTTCACTATCAGAGATTTTACAAATCATGTCTAAGGACACTGGGTGTTGCTACATGAAAACCTCCATGCCCTTCTATTCCAACTCTAGTTTTTTCATCAAAGGGAAGATAGAAAGTGGAAAAATAAACCCAGAAAACTAAATATAGTCACACAAGATGAAAGCTACCCAAACTCTCTAGAGATCTGGGCCAGCGTGTGCTTGTGAAAAATAGTGTCATGACAGCATCAAACCCAGCCCAGACTCTGTACTCCAGATGCTGGGTTCTTATGGTGAAGCCTTTGTTCTCTGGGGCTATAAAGCTAAACAAGAAAGTGAGGCAATCAGGTGAATGAATAAGAGCCAGAGAGATGGTTGTTAGGGTGTGATAGAGGTACAGAATGACACGTGCTACAGATTTTTCCTTGTCTGATCTTTGGCATGGAGAGAAGTGATCTCCAGCCTTCACAGCAGGCATGTGTCCTGCTGTGACACAATTTGTATCCTTTCCATCCCACTGGATACAGTTCACAAAATCTTTAACATTCTTCACTTAAAAAAATAATCAGGGACTTGCAGTTTTTTCTCTGCCTTACTATTACAAGACTAAGATTTAGAGCTGACTTATCTATGTTTAGACACAAATGAGAAAAACTTTGTACTTTTTGTAAAGCATTTTCTTGGCAAATATAGTATAGAAAGTAAAATTTGGGATAGTGAAAGCATGGTGTTAAGACTGTTTTGCGTTGAAGTCTAGCAAGTGACCATGGAGAGAATAATCAGTTGCACATCAGTATATCAGAGGGGACCTTATCACTCTCTACAACTCCCTGAAAGGTGGTTGTAGTCAGGTGGGGATTGGTCTCTTTCTCCAGGCAACAACTGACAGAACCAGAGGACACAGTCATGTTCTGTGTCCTTGGCTGCACCAAGGGAAATATAGGTTGGATATTAGGAAAATTATTTTTACAGAAAGAGTGATCAAGTACAGGAATGGTCTGCCCGGGGAGGTGGTGGAGTCACCATCCCTGGATGTGTTTGAACAGAGACTGGATGTGGCACTCAGTACCATGGTTTAGTTGAGGTGTTCGGGCATGGATTGGATTCAATGACCTTGAATGTCCCTTCCAGCCTAGTGATTCTGTGATATCACACACTCAGAGCCTCCTCAGGTTGTCACTGACCTCCAGTCTTTTCAGTCTCTAATACCTGCCATACTAAATTGTCCTGGGTTTGTGACATGAAACAGCAAATGCTGATCAGAGCAGCTAGTTCTTTGCTGCTGCTGGTTTTTTGTAAGTCTTTCTAGGCCAGCTGATAATGCATGTGTGAGAAGTACCAAGAATTAATTAACTGTGAACTCCTTAAAAAAGTTGTCAATAATTCTGTTGTGATAGAAGTACAGTCATACCCATCTTGCCATGAGGACTGATCATTAAAGATCCTTCTTTCCTCTCCACTAATACTGAGTAATCACTGTTAATCTACAGAGCTGCATAGGGAAATATTTGCACAGCAAATGCACAGCAACGAGCATAAAGTATTTTAGAAAGAAGAAAATCACGCATTTGTTACTGAATCATGCATGTTAGGACAGATAACATTATATTTTTCTTGTAAGGTAAAACATTATTTTTATACCCACAACAAAACATGGACCTGCAGAACTTTTCAAGCAATCTTCAAGCAGCTTCATGCGAGTCTTCTGCAGCTCAGGACTGTCCCATTCATCTGCGTCAACTCCCCAGTATAAGTCTATGACCTGGAAAACAGAATGCAACAGAGTTACTTATCATATGCTCTTTCTACCAATCAAATTGAAAATGAGCTTTGCCAACATCCTGTGAACTAAGCTTTGCTCTTCAGTGTGGTAAAATGCAATGAGTTCTACATCCAGTCCTTACACAGACTGGCAAGGTTTCCTCATACAAATGAGAGTTCCAGCCTCTTACTTTCCCTCCCAGATAGTCCCTCCTGGGACAGTCTCTCATTTCACAGTCATGTGGAGATTAGCATGACAAGATCTTGATTTGATGCAGCCTTTTATTTGGTACTAGATTGCATATAATGGGTAGATAAGAATAATGAGAAAGAATTGAAAAAAAAATCCTGGCTCCATGAAAATTAATGGGAATCTCACTGTGAATCACAGTCAAGATCATGGATTGACACACAGTGCCATTTGTATCCACAGGATGCAAACTCATCCTGTGCACATGGCTCAAAAGAAAGAATAACAATGGTTTCACATTATCATACTTCCTTAGTTAGCTGATCCTCGCACTTTGGAAGCAGAGATTGTAGAGATATGCAGTGGCAGAGAGCTTGCTGTCCAGCCTTTCATATTTAGCTACAGACTCAGATTTATGACCCTAATTAGTTACAAACAGGCTCCTGGAAGAAACGATTCATATTATACTTATTTGAACAAATTAAGTGATGACCTGTGATTTCATTTTAACTAAAAGGCTAAATTCTTACATTGGGAAATCAAATTTAAAAAGATAGTGATCAAATATATGAATTCCTTTTGGAACAAAACTCATGGTACAGGCCACTAATCTCTCATTTACTACTGGTTCTTAACATCTTGTATGCAATTTTAACAAAAAAAGTCTAAATAGATAATTAAAAAAAAACAATCAAAATTGTGTTAATACATGGTTAGCTGTTGTCCAAACAGATTATAAAATTAGTCTGAAGATTTAATATGAGAACTAATAATGAGTTGATGTAAAACTAAATTTCAGCAGTTTTTCAGCTGGTTAATCTTGGGAATTTTCTCCTACCAATACCAAAGTGTAAGACCAAATCCTAGAGCTATTTATGCTGATGTGTAATTGCAGTATCAATAGTTTGATTGATTATTTCTGCCTTAAAAGTTTGTGACTCATATCGGTGTTGGCTGCAGCAGGCACATGGTTACCAAACATGACAGGTGGTGTCCTGTGTGACTCATGAGGAGTGAAAAAACCCAGGTATGGAATGCATTGACTGTAAATTAAGGTATTGAGTGCATTTTCTTGACAGTCTAAGTGTAGCTTACACTGCCAAGAAAATACACTCAATATCTTTACTTTTTACAGAAACACTGTTGAAAAATTTTGCAGGAACATGCATTTTCTGCTCTACAAAACTGCATTTCAAATAACCTTCCTATTTCCCTCACTTGCACAGATTTCTTTTCTGTCCTTTCTTTTTAGTCTCATTAGGAAAAAGAAGTGTTCCCTTCTTCCTCTCTACTTTCTGTTATTTATTAATGCAACTTTATTATTGAACTTCACATTGTATTAATCTGTGATTACTTGTGTGATGTATGATAAAACTTAAATATTCTCATTATAAAATCCTTCAGATACCAATCTTAGCATACAGTAAAAAATGTTTTAATTACTTGTTGAATGAATTTATTGTGCTGCTGTAGTTCTTCTGAAATGTGAAAGCAATTTTTATTTTAATTAACTGTTCAGAAATCACATTAATTCTGAAAATGTGAAGAAGAAGCTCCCTGGAGTACCAGACAATTGCAGGGGCTCAGCGGCTGTTTGCTATTTTATGGGGTATCAGTTTTGGTGCATAGTATCTTAACATGATACAATTTGATCCTGCAAGAGTAAATATTTTACCAAACAAACCCCTGAAGACACCAAAAATTTCTAAGTAAGGTCTCATCAGTTGATCATTATGCTAACTAAAATAAATAGGATTTACAAAATTAAAGAAATGGAACAAGGAGACAATTATATCTGATTCTGAAGCATGCTTTTACTTTTATTTGGAAAACTGTGTGCCAAACACTCAATCAAACTCTCAGCAAGGCTGCCAAGGTCATATGACAACTAGAGCCCTCTGCAAGAGTTCCTTACCCACCGTGGACTGACACTGCTCTGGTTCAGTCCCACACGAGTCACCTAACAAGAGACTCTTCATTCATAATTCAGTGTTTCCTTTTGCTTACTTTAGCTTTTGTCCTACCAATCCTACAGTTTCACAGATTTTGCTTAGGAGATAAAATTATTTCATTTTTATCACTTCCAAGAGCTTAAAAAAGAACTACAATTTCCATTCATGCAGAGTTCTACTTTCCTTCTACCATATATATGCTGTTGCAAATTATTCGAAACAGTTCATTGTTTTGAAGAAGAAAAGAGTATGTTGCTAATTAACTATGTTTGGTTAGCCTCCCAGAATTTTCAATTACAACTGCTTTCTTTAACCTCTCCATCCTCTCCTGTAAAAGTACTGTATTTCAGGTCAAAACTACCACGAGCTCTGGAAGGATTTTTCTCAGCTTATTTGCTTTCTTAGCCAATAAGTACGTATTTTTCTGAAATATTTTCTGTTACAATGAAAAAAAAAGGCCATCAAGCTAACAAATTCATAGTGTGATTGAAGATAGCCAGTTCTGCTTCCACTCATAGGGTGATTATGTCCAGTAAGAGCTCCCACCAGATTGATGGCACCTCACAGATCTCAAGCTTTGCAACAACTGAAACAGTTTGGAGTGCAGCCAGGTGACTCAGTGAAACTTGCAGTAATGCATGTACTCAAATGCTTTTCATTTGGGTCATGATTTATTAGGTAGAGAGTGTCCTGAATAGTGTATTTGTGGTAGTCACACGTGAGGTAGTTCTTGCTTGGTCTGTAGAAGATTACATACCAGGATGAAAAGTTATGTGCTCTGCTCTGTACAGAGAAATATAAATTTACCCCTGTATCTGAAAATTACCTAATATTTTAACACTGCATGTAAAACTGTAGTCTTGACTTTGCATGCTAAGCTAAGAAATTTAGTGTATCGGAATAAGAAAAAATAAAGGTCTTACTAAAGTCTACCTCAGAGGCTCTTTCAAAAGGCTTTGCTACTTTTCCTTGGTTATTTTTGTACATCTTCCTACTTTGCTTCCCCAGAAATGTGATAGCTTTCTAGCAGTTTTCCAAACTGTGTCAGTAGAGCTGTCATTCAGACCTCATATCACATAAAGATGATGGTGTTGAAACTATATAATAAAATAATTTGCTTCCATGAATATCAAATAGAGTATGAATATCAACTAGAGTAAAGTTAATTGTTTGTCCCCTAGAGACTACATTACAATCTGTTTGAAGAAAGACATGCGTCCCCTCACAAAGAATTCAGTAGATTATGATCTACTTGGAAGAGACATTTGCTTCACCAAGAAGTCTCCTCAAAGATAACAGAAATAAGGGGTTGATATTTTTGATGAATGCCACATGGTAGTAATATAAGAAAAATATTATTTAAATATCTTTTGCTATTCTTTTCATGTACCACTGCAGCTGGGACTTCCCAATCAGCTGATGAGCTAGGACCTTCAGATGAAATTCTTTTATAGCCATAATCAAAAATCACTGGAATTTACCATCATGCAGATTCAGCAACTCCACTGTGACTCAGGGAATTAAAACCAAATATACTAATTTAAGAACTTGTTATTTTGATTAAAAACCAGCTGCATGTGCATCAAGAATAATACACTGGGAGGAACAGGATGTTGCATAAAAGGCATTAGCTGTTCCCAAGCTACACTCTGGAGAGATGAATTTTTGGGGTCACTAAGTATGCAAGGAAAATTTGTGGATGCAGAGCCAGAATTTTTGGAAGACTGAACAACATTTTTGCAACATCACAAGCTGTATTTGTTTATACTAGCAGAGAAATAGTCCCAGGCCTGCAGACATATGAAGGACTGTGAATTAGGACATACCAGATTTAAAGTACCAGTGACTTTAACAGTGATGCCAAACACACCTGTTTTAAATCAAATACAACTCTTTTTATTACCAACTGGCTCCTGCCAAAGATGTGTATGAGTCTATGTCTCTCATAGAAAGAGAGGAAAACATAAACCTATTGAAGCAATGGGAATGCTACAGTTGACATTAAAGAAAGCAAGTTCCATAGTATATAATCACAATAAAAAGACACCCTGTTAAATTCATTTTGGTAATCAGTTTTGGCATTCACCTGGTTAAATTATTTTCCACATTACAGTGGAACTTAAATATGGTTTCTAGAAACACAACACAGTAATTCAGATGTAATATTATTTCTTCTTATGTACTCTGAATACCTAAAAGAGAGGTGATGCTTTTTCATCTGTTCAGAATTTACTTCAAATCTGCTGTAAAATAAGTACATCAAAGTTCTGAGAGAGCTAGGCCTGTTTAGCCTGGAGAAGATACAAATGAGAGGGGATTTTATCCAAGCACACAAATAACCTGAAGGTGGGTGTCAAGAGGAAGTAGCCAGGCTCCTCTTGATAGAGCCAAGCAACAGGACAAGAGGCAATGGGCAGAAACTGGTGACAGCAAGTTCCACCTAAACATGAGGAAGAACTTCTTCACTGTGAGGGTGACAGTGCCCTGCAGCACACTGGCCAGAGAGGGTGTGGAGTCCTCTTCTCCGGGGGTACTCAAAACCTATTTGGATGGAATCTGATGCAACTTGCTCCAGGTAAACCTGTTTTAGCAGGGGGAATGGACTACATGTGGTCCCTTCCAACCCCAACAATTTTGCATGTGATTATGTGAACTAAAGTTTTTGTAATTTTCTATTTTACCAATTATATTTAAAAATGTTATCTGTTCTAAATAGAGTTAATTTCAAGACAAATTAATAGAAGATTCAACACAACAAAACCTACCTGAAATTCCAGGCCATAGTTTTCTCTGCAGAATTCTCTCAGCTTAGGATACACATGCTCTCTTAAGGCTCTCCTTTCTGCTATTGTATCTGTGTTGTGGAAAAACATGCTATTAACAATATTTATACAAACTCTTCTTTTAGTCAGAGATACAGATTTTTCACTTAAAAATGAATCCTTGACACACACAGAGCGCTAATGAAAATCAAGTTCTGGGATCTAATCCCCAAACTGTACGTTGTACAACACAGGGAAGTATTAGCATGTGTAAATATGTGTAAAATCACATAAGTGTGTTTGTATGTGTCAAAATTATGCTTCATACACATTCTAATGTGGCAGCATATTATAATTCAGTGGAGCTGAATTCATTTTGTAATTCAGCAGTCAGAATTTCTTTATTGTTTTGACTTCCATTTAGTTTCCAGAAAGCTGAATTTTACAAATAAGAAACACCATGGAAAAAAGAGATATAGCAAAGATGAAAGAGATCACAAGACTTAGAAACAAATCAATAACATGAACTAACAACATTGTCACAAATGTATCACTTTCTTCATCATCCTTAATCTAATAGTATCCTGAAAGCATAATTCATCATTATTAGCATTATTTTTCTTTTGCCCAGGTAATTCCTCTTATAATACCAAATACCCAGTTCCGATATAATGTAAGTCTTACCATGCAAAATGACATGTTTTGATAATTAAGTACCATATGGCAATGACACCAAAATTATTAAGTTCAGTATGTCCAAGTAAATCTCAACACATTTATATAAATATACCACTTGCACATACAGTCAAATGTGAAGTAAATTCAGTTAGTAGTGAAATTTTGTACAGATAATAAATTTAATTTTCCTTCACAAGACTATGATATGTGATGGATTTTGCTACATTGTAACTGAGTTGAGAACACACAGAGATAGCACTGTTGCTAAGCTATTTCCAAAAATAGAACAAAACTGTTGTAAACCCCTAACTCTGAGTGCCATGTGATGAAAAATGAAGTGTTAACTTATAAATGATGGGGAACATCTACTGCAGGTAAGGCATTATTTGTGTAACTGCCCTGAAACAAAACAATGGATTACAACTGATTTGATGCTTCCCATATTGTTGCAAAGAAGAGACATATATGCAAATTTAACAATGCTTTACAGCCACAATCAGAGCCACAGTTGACATACCTGAGTCAGATGTGTGTTCATAGAATCATGGTCACAGACTTATACTGTTTTCATCTAAAAAATCTAGGAAAGTGTGAAATCTGTAATTTAATTTATTATACCAAATGAATATCCTTCTCGTTGTTTAAGTGTATCTCAGAAATATTACACAAATGTGTGGTATAATTACCACTTATTTTCATGAAAGAAAGCAATCCAGAAACATCCAGAGAATTATTTCTCCTGAAATCTTCACCAAGGCAAAAAAGTCTGTAACAAAAGGTTCAAAAGTACAGTCAGGTTTAATTCAATTTTTCTGAATTACCACAGTTCTTCCTTCACAAACTTTTGGTGTGGAAAAAAGTCAGAGACGCTTTCAGAAGACATCCCCTCTAAGTGGAATAATGTAATACAATGCATTTATGCTTTAATGTTTTAAAATATACTATGCTTATGTGTTCTAACAGTGGTCCAAGAAGCATTGAAGTCCTTGCTACATCACAAGCTTTCCATTTGACTGTCCACATGCCATGCAAAGTGAGATTCTAAATCTAAAGTGTAGATCTCTTTTATATCCAATCTGAACACTGTTAATGAGAGACCCTGCTCTGGGCTACATTTGGATGAGTGCAGCCTCAGTTTCTCTGGGGCAGTCATTCCTCTCCCTGACACCCCCTGGCTTCACCAGCAGCGCTGTGCCCAGCCCTGGGCACCCCAAATCAGGAAGATGGGGAGGAAACTGGAGAGGCTTCTGAGACAGAGGCCAGAAGCACACGGCCTACACAGAGAGACAGAGGGATCCGGGCATGATTAGTCCAGCAGAGAGGGTAAGAGGGAGCCGGTGCAGCCTACTATTACATCCAAGGCATTTACAAAGATGATGGAGCCAAGGTGCTCATGCCAGAGAGTACAACAAAGACAAGGATAACATATTACGTCTTGGAAGTTCAGGCTGGGCACCAGGAGAAGCTCCTCTGTCCTTGGAGCTCGTCAAGACTGAACTAGGCAAGTTCATGGCTGACCAAGTTTCTGCTGACAGCACTCAGGAGGGAGGTTAGCCCATGACCTGACCTGAGTTCCCCTGCAGTAACCTGCAGCAATCCTCAGGAGAACATGCAGGTTTGGCTTGGTTATCCAGGCTGCTTGGACACTGCCTGGAAAGACTTTGGCTCCTGTCTGGGCTGGTGGGAGCAAAGCTGTAGAGGAACGCAGCTGGTCCCAAGGACCCAGTGTTGATGCCATATATTTTTCAGGGCATTTTACTTTACATTGAGCTCAACCCTCACAAACATTTGGATTGCATTTGGTAAGAACCTAGAGTTATCTTCCTGTTTTTTATCAAAAAAGAATCCATGCACACCAAGACACCCCTGTGATGTGAGTCAAAGCGTATTACATAGTGATGATCAAGAGATTCACTTCACTTGCAGATCTGGCTGAAAACAGACAAATATTTAGGAATAGAGTGAAAAAAAACAGCACTCTCAGCTTAGAGCTGCCTGTGTCAGTACATAAAGGGGATGGATGAGTTGCTCCCTCCTTAGGATCCACAGTCATTAATTTTCTCTCATACTTTAGTGTCTAAGTCATCCTTTCCTTGCAGAATGTAGTACACAGCTAACAAGGCTAATTAGTCAGAGGGTCACACAATGCCAATACAGCAATATTATTTTGGCTCCAAAGCAATGGTGTTGCTGTACCTTGTGATAAAAGCTAAATGTGTAGTTTGCCTTATTTGAAATACTTCATTTTTTTTAACTGAGGCCTTTAAATCAGTCAGTGATAGAATTTGTATTCTATTTTTTTTTTGCCTTAACACATGTTAATTTTGGCATGCAAGTTTATGAAAACACAGAGCATCATATCTTCATGATCAAGTAGAATAAACTGTTGAAAACGGAGTTATTACTCAATTACTGAGATAAACCAAAATGATTCTTGCATTTGTAAATGGAAATCAATCATGACTACAGCTTGGT
The DNA here is from genome assembly GCF_027887145.1 of Ammospiza caudacuta. Classification (NCBI taxonomy): domain Eukaryota; kingdom Metazoa; phylum Chordata; class Aves; order Passeriformes; family Passerellidae; genus Ammospiza; species Ammospiza caudacuta. Next base: position 55,899,486 of record NC_080596.1, read on the forward strand.
TATTAAGGAAGCAACAATCCACTGCTATTGTTTGCAGTTACTTAAATGTGACAGCAGACAGAATGGTCTTAGGGATATAAAATAGGTGAAGTTGCAGAAACAACAACAAAAAGGAAGTTTTTCTGGAAAAAAGCAGAATTGTAAATGATAAATAGAAATATTTTGCCTGAAGTTTACAACAGGTAAAACCATGTTCTCCTACTTTTTGTTTATGCCCATAGGATTTATACTGCAGAACCCTGCTGGCTCTAATTTTAGAACGTGGTGCTGCTCCCTGCAGCTTAATGTGCAGAGTCTCATTCAGAAAATGAAACAACACACTGCAGGAGTAGTGCTACTTGTAATATCTTAGAAATGAAATAGATAAAACATTACTTCAACTAGAACTGTGGTCTGGATAAGACACTTGGCATATCCATTCTGTATTTTTATTGCTACTTTCATATCTAATGGAGTGTGCTTATCTAATTGGAATTTGAGTCTGGTGCTTATATTAATGAATTTTAAGAATTCCTGCATTTGAAATCAGCTTTGAAACTTTAAGGAAACAGAAGTGTATATAGTTAAGATGAACTCTGGTAATTAGTATGGATGGCAGATAAGCTGGTTTAATTAAATATAATCTAAACTTGATTTAAAGTGATGGCAAATCTGTGAAGCTGGCAGCTCCTAACAACGTCACACAGGCAAATTCCACCTTCCAGGCTGCTGCCGCAGATGAACAGATTAACTAAATTACATTCTTCTAGCAGTGAAAATGAGACAGTAGTTCTGAGATGAGCTTACTACACCTCTTAATGTTAATTCTGATACTCAGAAATACAAATAATAGTTCACAAACTCTGGGAATGAAACTACATCTGAAAAAACATAAGAGAAAACTTTAAAATCCCCCCAACCCTAAACTTGTTTCCAGTATTTAAACAAACCCAAACCCACAAGCCAGGGACTCGCTGAGTGCACATCTTCCATACAAGAGCCATCTCTTGCAGATGGCTCCCTCCTAAGCCATTCCATACCCACACTGTCCTGCACACCCCTACACTTGGAACTGACAGAGAATGTCAGCCCACCATCCTGCTCCCAGGGGTAATCCTGAGAACTGAACTGAATTAGTCACATCTCCATCTACATCCATCCTGTCCAATAAACAGAACTGTTTGTGTGCAGTGTGATTTCTGAAGGCTTGTGGCTCAGTCAAATCACTGCCAGTTTCCATTAGAGTGCGCCAAGGTGCTGCTTCTCAGCGTGAACTATTCCCATGCCAAAGTCTGACCTTCAAACACAAGCTGTTCTGCTATTAAAGTCACTTATTTCAATAGAGCAAATATATTTTTCATTTTTGTATTAGTAAACAGATGATGCGTATTTACAAACAGTTGCCAAACATTCATCTCTGGTATAAGATAAGCCCTGTTGAAGAAATTTCAAAATGTATATACGAGTGAAGAGAAAGGGTTAACATGGGCCTGATGGAAATTGCCTATTTTCAAACACCAGCTATTCTGTCCTAAAACCAAATAGTTTATCTTCTTGCTGGTGCTGTACTGGTCTGAGTTCAGCCACAGTGATGTGGATGGCTGTTTTCATGTATGTGGGTTGCAGTCACACATGGACTCTACCCAGTCAAGGCTTGATGCAGCAGAACAAGGAGATTGCTCAGCCCCATTCTCCTATCGTGTGTTGCAAAGGAGGTGCCAATGTGGGTTCTGCTCACCATGCTCAAAGGAGCAGCACATTCAAGTTGAACATTCAATCTGCTCCTGGAAAAGTAACCTGTGAGTACTCATGCATGGTGCAAGCTAAGGCCCTCAAGCAGAGGAAAATCCTAAGCAGGGAGGGTGTTTGCCCTGCCACTCTGACTGACAGAGGAACATTGCAACACCCAGCTTGAGAGAGCCAGCAGGAAAACTGCTGACTGACATAACAAGTTGAGGCAGGCAGCTGAACCTGGAAGAACCCAGGCAGAAAAAAAAGCAAAAAAGAAAAAAAGAAAAAAAAGAAAAAAAGAAAAAAAGAAAAAAGCTGCTCTTGCAGCTGTTCAAGGCACCACAGAAACGAATGTCATATGGGGTCACAGAGCTGTCTACAGGTGCCATCTCCAGGCAGTCACCCAAGAAAGAGCAGCTCCTCCCAGCACAGGCAGAAGAAACAATTTCTGTATCACCTCCTCCATTCTTGGTGATCTCGTGCTTTGCCGTGGGTCAGGACACGGCATGAGGTGAAAACTTGGAGGTTTTCACCTCATGCCTTTCAGCCCACTGCTCTGCTACCAAAGTCTCCTGCCCAATTCACATCATTACATTTATTAGCACATAATGTTGGAGTCTCTTGTGCAACTGTGGAAGCCCTGGATGAGCAGTGAACTTCTGATCTAGTCCTGAATGCGTGTCCACTAAGATACTCAGCTATTTGCTTTCTCTAAGTTTTCTAAATACTTAGATTAGATAGAAGAGTAGAACAGAATCCTACCGTAGGATTTTTTTTAATGCATTGCAATATTTAAAAATGTGGGTATTTTATAACCATTGTCTGTTAACTGCAGTGAGAATTTCTGTACTTTAATTATCTAAGGTTAAAAATTACTTAGCAGCAGTGCCAAGTAAGAAGTGGCTGCCAAGCCTCTTAATGCTAGTATGTTCTTGACTCATATGAATGTTCAACTGAATTATTCCTCTTAAACTGCCCTTTTCACTGATAATGCACAACAGCACTGTGCTGCTAAAACTTCAAATACTAGCAGCTAACATGTCTCTAAATATTATGGAAAACTTGTCTCTGAAAATAATACCATAATAAGAAGTAATTTTCATTTCTATAGTGCCTTTCATCTCAGAGCATTTTGCAAGCAGTGAGTTAGAATCATGTAGCAGGTAAGAGAGGGGGAAAAAAGACTTGGACTCCCTACTACCCTTGCCTTCCTAGAAAATGAGCTCCATAGATAGTGATGTCTTGGAGTTTCTTTCCCTTGGAGTTTCTGTTAGGAGAGAGCATTAGAATAGTCATCCAAAGCCTCCCAAGATTAGGTAGACCAGGAATGGGAACAGGTTGGTCAGAGTCAATTCTCCCAGTGTCCCTCACCCAAACAACAATGCCAACCTTGAGGTCTCTACTGGCTCTCTGGAAGGCAAATAAGAAAATGGACAGTCTGAAGACATTCATTAATTCAACTAAACCCTCAAAAAAACTAACCATCCAAATAAATCCTGATTAGCAAACCACTGCTACTGTCATGTAACAGAGCTGCGTGTCCTTACTCCACCTGATGGTCAGAGCTCTCTCAGGAGATGGGCACAAAGTCTGTGTGACTCAACCTTCTCAGTTCTTAAAAAACATAAATACAAGACTGGACTAAGCATTTCAGCCCAAAGGAATGTCTGCTTGTCATGAAAGTCAGAAGAAATAATGAAAAATAACATTAAGATGGTAAGTAATTCTGAAATGTGTCTCTCAAGCGGGAAGAAATGACAGGATGTGATTACAAATTTGTGATCTACACCAGAACACTCAAACTCACTTTCAAAACAAAAGACCTAACTAGGCCGAATTCAAAATGTAGGGTGTAATTATAAGCCTAAAACTTCTAGTTGCAGCAATTACCTCTTCTTTTTTAGCCCCAAATACCTGATTTAAAATGAGGCATAGATTTCTCTGAAATGTTCCATGTTGTCAGTTCAGTAAAATGACAAATATGAAAAACACATATACATTAAGTGATCATATCCAACATGTATTTTTAAAATTATGTTTCTAAAGTTATAATGGCCAGGTTTCACAGTGTCATTTTATAAAATACTCTGCATCTTGACTGCTAATATGCTTAACCAGTGCCACCTATTGGTTTAACAATAACACCCAAACAATTAAAAAAAAAATGGTTGGATAGTAAAATCAGAGAGATACAGACCCATGTTAAAATACAGAATTTAGGGGAAATATCAGTATTATACTGATAGAAGGGGCAAAGTGGTTCCTATATCCAAATATCAAGATTCAAATTTTCATTATTCTCATGACTGTCTTCCCAATTTGAAACAAATGTTGGTTTTTACAGTTCTGTTTTATGTGCAGCATGCTTACATGAAACAAATTTGGATTTGGATGCAAAAGTTGGTGAAGTTAGTGGAAAGATCTGCTAATCTCAGCAGATTTTAAATGAAGTTCTACATTTGGCATGTATTGAAAGCCTAAATCTTTTGATACCTTACTGACTTCCACAGTCTGCATGAAATCTCTCAATCCATAAATAAATCAATCAACCATTAAATAAACAGTACACACTCCTGTGTCACTCTAGTGGTGATGACATGGATGAAAACTCTGAAGCAGAATTTTATCTCACAAGACGTGTCCTAATTAACTAACCTCACATTAGCCCTTGGGAACACAGCACCCCTATAGATAGATGTTCCTAAATAAAACAAGAGGAGTTAGGTTGACCTGGAATCTTGCCCCAAGCCTGCATAGGTGCAGATTTGCAAACCTGCACATTGCCCCTAGAGTGCTGCTGGGTGCAGAGGTGTCCTGGTGTCCCCTGACTGCGATTTGAGGCACACACGGGAATGGCACAAACCTCAGGAGCTGCAGCGACACCCAGGCTGCACCTCTGCAGGGCAAGAGCTGTGTGCACTCTGCAAACTGCACAGGTGGAAGGACTCAAAAAAGTCTAATTCTTTCATGTAATAAAGCCAGTCAGGAAAAGCTCCTGAAAAAACATGACAGTTTGCAAACCATTATTGTGGTACAATTAAATGATGTGACGGGAGAAACTGAAGACACAGCACATTTAGAAACATCAAGATTAAGTCTGAAAATTATCTCTGCAGAACACCAAAGATTATGAAAAATAAACACTGGAAAACAACAAGGCCTGTTAGGACAAGAATTTGCTACTATGATCAAAATTAATGTGAAAGAAAAAACTCTTGTAAAATCTAACAGAGGAGTTCTGAATGTGTTGTGGAAAAATGAGTAACAGATGACACAAATAAAGACCAGTGCAGTACAAAAGTTATGAGCAAAAATCCCACTGATTCATTGAAAGGTGTCAACTCACACTTCAAAAAATTATGGGATTTCCCAGAAAGCAGAAAAATGGCTTACAACATTGGAAAATGTTTTTAACAATTAAGTTATGTGCACTGCAATAGCTTAGCTACTATTTTTCTCACCTCACAGACCAAAGAGAAAACCGTCAGGGTGTGTTATGGCATTTAAGGTAATGAGGCTGTGGCAGTCAATAAAGCAAAAGGATGTCACAGACATTCTTCATCCTAATTGCAGGTTCAAGTGCTGGAAGAGAATGAAGTAGTATGTTGCAGGCTTTGAGAAAGCCTAAAGCACAGCAGAGCCCTAAAAAACCACAAGAAAGCCAGTCTCATAAAAGCACACATTTATTTCACAGTACAGCCTGGTACAGGACCATCACATACACCTCATTCTGAAGAAATTCAAAACTCCTATTTGACTTTTCATCTGGCAGTACTGCAAAACAATGGAAGAGCTCTGCAAGCACTGTTGTCTCCTGGGTAAAGTTGCCCTTCCTTGATCTAGATTTTCTGCTTTAAGTGCACTAGTCATGGAGTTCCAATCCAGCTTGCATTCTTCCTTAAATTTGGTGCAATACAGCCACAATTTGAGTGACACTACAAAACTGGTGAGGTCTGTTGGGCCAACTGGAAAAGCACGACTGAGAAATGTGTGGGCTTCAAGTGAATGATGTGAAGGCTTTTATGCCAGAAGATGAAAAAGCCTCAAACCTGACACTTCTGGGTGTGCAGAAGCACCCACATAAGAATAAGAGCAGCTGCTTGCTATCAGTGCAGTAAGTTTGCATCAATACAGTAGGAGTTTTCTTTGCAACAGATTTTTTTCTTGATGCTAAATGGAGAGGATTAAATAACATCATCGAACAGTCAGAACAGCTCATGGCTGTTGTAGAAACTGCCATCAAAGATGAATAAATGAAATGACAACCCCAGCAAAGGAGAGCAGCTGCAAGAGGGCATTAAGCCCAGGACAGTGGAACTACATGAGGGAGAGATGCCAGATACTCTACTAGGCCTTGCCTGAAGAAGAGGATCTCAACTGATTTTTAAGGACCACTTCACTTAGTGGCAGGCAATTTCAACCTAGGTATTAACACCCACTTACAGGCCCTGTGGTACAACAGTTCTTAAACTGAGAATTCCAAGTAGGGCCTGCACTGAAACTCATTGAGCATGGACAAATAATTTACAAAGCTGGCTCCTTTTGATGGATTATGTAATGTCTGAGAGGCAAACAGTGACTGACATGTAAAGGAAGAGTGATTTATCAGACCTTGTTCTCCTTACCCTTCCAATTCTAATGATTCATCTAAGCATTATTTTTAGTGAAGATTATATAATCCAGTCGAAAAGGCTATTTTTAAGATATTCTAAAATATACCTGTTTTTATCAATTATTTTTCTCATGTCTTGATTTTCCTAACTATTGCTTTCTTGCTCTAGGTTTGATTACTTTATTCTGCTTGCTAACCACATTTTGATGATTACATGTAAACATGTAACATTACATGTAACAGTAAATTTGCAGTTTAACAATCTTGAGGAGTTAGTAATTGAAAAAGGACAACACACGTTCTAGTCACTTTGACAAGCAGATGTAGTTGAAACAAGTAAGTCTAATTTCTCACAAATACCTGATCCAAGTATGATACAGAAAATAATATTTAAAGAAAACTTTCAAATGGCATATCAATTTCATTAATTAGAGACTGAACTACAGAATGTTTCCCAGATTAGCACTTTCAAATTACTTTAACCAACCTCCCCAACTCTTTACTCTTCCTGATTATAATACCCAATGAATTATAATTACCTTTAAAGGAGGATAAAGATCTTCTGTGCTGCTAAGGTCTCAGTGGCAGTGTAGAACCTGGCTGAAAGGGTGGACTTGACTTTATTTCTATTTCTTGTACTGCCAGACAGTATCAGTCTTTCTCAGTGCCTGCAAGGGTATTTGTCCCTTGGCCACAGAATAGAGAAAAATATCAATCTTTTAATTGCCACACACAGTTAAAGGCAACTGAATTTATAACTGGAGATTTTGTTTGAAACTATTTTGAATTTACATAATGACTGTGAGGAGCTGACTGTGGCATTAACATTGGAACAATATACCAGCAGTGGAATTGCTTAATAGAATTATATAATATTATACATGGCTGATTATAGAAAGTGTAAAATAGAACAGTTTTAATTAAAACAGGTAGAGTGTAAAGAGATTATTTGCATTTTAATCTCCGTTTTCTAAAAAAAAAAGGAGGAATAAATGATGAACTGTATTTTCTACGTGTCTTCTGTTCTGTTTTTGAAAAGTATTCCTAACACATTAACTGACATTAAACAAATCAGACCTACAAATCACCATGTAAATAAGAGAAATCCTATAAATGAGTCTCCCATTCATAAACAAACCACCAAAGCAAAAGCTGTAACACGAGCCCTAAATTACAGACACTTCATGAATGCTTCATTTCCAGAAAAGCTTTACCTGAAACAAGCAGACCACTGCAGGACATACATCCCTGATAAAGTTATCCTTACAGGAGTTTATTGATTGTTATTATCTATCTTTTGTACAGATGCTCAGATTGAGTTCCTGACACGGTAAAAGGATGAGGAGGGAGAAACTGGATCTGAGAAATTTGTGAATAATTACATACCAGTTACTGAAAGTTATTGAAACTCATTCTAAACAAGGAAGTTTTCAATAATTTTTTTTTTACTTTTGGTAATTGTACTGACTAATGAGCTTATTTTGTGTCTGTATGTTGCTTGTAAGCAGGACCACAGTGCCACTGAAGACACTCCACTGCTACTGTAAAGTCTGCTTTCGTGTGGATTTTCTTAACTGGAGGCAGTTTGGAGGCAGCTCGTGAAGAGTGAGATAATCTGCCAGGAATGGCACAGGTAAGTTTGCTCCTGCCTCAGACAGGAGCACTCTGATCTGAAAGCTTCAAGAGGTCCCTTGCACCCCCTGTAGTCTGTGATTTACACAACAAAAAATGACTAATGAAATATCTGTCTAATGTGCCTTGGACTCTGTGCCAGCCACACACACCTGCTCTAGGTGCCATGTCACGGAACTCAATGGCACTAACTCTGCCCACCACAGATGGCTCTGTTCTTTATAACCCCATGTCAGAGATGACCTGCATTTCAAAGTAAATCATGATCCAAATTTTGCTTTGTGTTTTGCTTTGCTTTGCATTTTGATGTACCAAATCAGGGATCACGCAAACAGAAATGCTTCAATAACTTGTTTCAAGAGCACTGCATAATTCTTCATCACTTTTAAATGCAATGCAATACATATATAGATAAAACAAGACCATTATCAAATAATAATACGATCCTATAATTTTCTTAGTGTTTTCTAGCAACCACTCCTAAAAAGATCAACACTTACTGCTCACTGATATCTGAGCTATCAGAAATATTATAGAGTGAAAAATAGAAATTTTCTTCAGAACTTATTGTTTTGTCTTGCCAGAACAGTACAGGCTATGAATCTAGCCACCACAACTATTATCAAGGAAGAAAATATTTTTCTTTTGATCTCCTTTTCTAGAATTTGTGGGGCCTTTATTACACAGCAGTAGGTATGGAAAAATAAAAATATTAAGTCCTGAATTTCAAAAAATCACTTATAAAGTGGTCATACAAGATTTATGTTTAATTATGACAGTAAAGCAAGATCCTCTAGATGTGTCATGTTGGCCTAATTAGGTGTGGAAAATTCTCAATAATTAGGTAACCCTCAGATTAGAGTCCTGCATAACACTCCTTTGGATCAGACTTCATACCTTATTCTCCTTAGCTTGTTGAATGCTGTCATTTCCTTATTTCTTATTATGGCTCCATTGTAATAACTCTGTAGGAATAAGGACATTTGGGTACCCAGGCCTTCACAGCTAACCTCTCTTTCTACATACACATACAAAAAAATGGATCACTACAATGATGGTTTTGGATAAAGTTACTCTTTTAGGGAGACCTGCTTCTAGGTACCCTTTCTCCACAGATACTCCCATGTTTGTTTTTTGAGCTCTCCTCTTTGGTGAATGTGCACAGTCTTGTTCATAAAAAATTTCCCAATAAACTCAGCAGGACTAGGCATTTTACTGGGCAATAATCCATCTCAAGATTTGGAAAGGTTGTCACAACTACCAAGACTATTGACTAATTATTAAAGGAACTAGATAAATTCATGGAAGCAAAAGCCCTCACAGGTTATTAAGCAGAAAGACATCACCTTCATCATTTTGTCCCTCTCATGATTTATTATTCTTTCATCATACAGCTGAAATTGCCAGTGTCAGAGAGGAGTATTGGGTTCCTCTGGTCCAACTCACTAAGTCTGATTTTACTGCATTTGCTTCTCCTTTATCTTGTGTGTAACAGCTGATTTGCATAACTCTTCAAGTATGGATAACTCCTCTCATCTAAAAACGTTTAACCCACATGGTTACTCATTGGTTCTCAATCATTTAAAAGTCATCTTAATCTAGTATTTTAAACTTTAGTTAAGCTCTGAAACTAAAGCTTTCCAGATAAGGATCTTAGTCATTAATTCTCCTTTCATCTTAATGTTTTGTAAAACATTACTAGTTAGAGACTAAGTAAAAATCTCACAAATAACATTGCTAGGTATTATACATGTACTATAATAACTATCTATCCCAACACCTGTTTCAGTTTGGAGATTCATAAAGCCTAGATGAGACTGTGAAGGTACTCAATGGCTAGGAGGGTGAAATGGGCTCTATTAATAAATGTTTTCAAGGGTTTAATCATTCCACAGAGGACTGTTACTGTACTGAAGAATGCAGTTCTGTCACCCCAGGAAATGCTAGGAGCAGGCTGAACAAGAGTATTTGACCAGCTCTGACAGTTTGAAATCTGACCTCTTCAGCTATTTGATCGGTCCCAATTATTGATACACACAACAGCATGACTCTGGATTAAGTTCAGTGTGGAAGTCCTGCCATTTTCTAGTCTTTCCAGTTTCTGGCAGGAAGTATATTTTGAACACTCGGATAAATCTAGTCTCTAAAGGTGACTTTTTTTCTCTATTCTGCACAAGAATGACTGTAGCTGCTCAGGCTTAAGGTCTGTGCAGCCCAGCGTCCTATCCCTTCCAGGGGGCAGTAACAGGTGGTGACAGAGGGAGCTGAAGACCAGGTCAAAGACAGATGGAGCCATTTAATTATGGTGGTGGTGAGGCGGCTTACAAAAGTTGCATTTGGCACATGGCCTCCTTACCCAGCACAGCACCATGCACATGGCAGGCTGCTCTGATTTGGGCCTCCTTACTATTTACTCTGCTTGTTTTACTCTTCTTACCATTTACTCTGCTACACTGCTTGTTTTCAGCTACCTGCGATTTATCCCTACTCCCCTTCTGACTACAGATTTTCTAAGTAAAAACTTCTCTCTGATGCAAACCTCATATTAATAAGAATAGTGTAAGGCCTTATTTTAGAGGAGCACTGACACAACCATTATTAAACTGTGTTCTCTAATTCTATCTATTATTATCCTTCTTTAATTAAAATTCCAGCAAGGGGCTAAAGGAGTTTTCTTGAACAGTGCTGCCTATATTAAAATCTGCCAGATTTCTTTGTAATCCATGCACATGACTATTTATGATATTCTATTTATATCTACCACCTTCAATATATTAAAACCTTAAATTACTGTAGGTAGATACTACTAATGTATTATTACTGCAGCCTGAAAGCACGCACACAAAATACTTTTTCAGCTGCTAAATTAAAAGAAATTTCATTTGTTTTAGATGACAAAATTACCACTTGGGCACTGAACTCGTATCTTGAATTAGAAGTTTAGTAACTCCTTGAAGTTTTCTTATGTGACATATATTTTAAAATTGTCCAAACAAATCTTAAAGTCTAAGGTAGGATTTTCTCTTGCATGTTCATAAATCTGTGGACACATGCCCACACAGTCATTGTATGCAAGTTTCTTAAGAGGAATTATTTTGCTGCATGAGCTTAGAGATAGGATGCCAAGTTATGCAGTCAAGTACCTTTTGTACTCTACTGCTCTTATGTGATTACACAAATCCCACCACAGAATACACGTGGCCTCCTTGAAGCACAGCCTTGGAAATCCTCTTCAGCTTGCTGCTCAGCAGACTGCTGCTCAGCTGAGAGGCCACCCCACTGCCCTTGAGCAGGCAGAAAAGAAGCTCCCCTCTCTTGATTGGAGAAGGCTCTGGGACACTGCCTGCTTGGTGCTGTCTCTCATTTAAGGGTCTCATACCTTGCTGAGGGAGCAATTCCCAACAAAGACCTGATTGAACACCACAGCTGTTCATCATCTAATACATTATTTGAGAAATTAATATCACATGAAATTCGCACACTTGTTTCATTGTCCCTCACTGTACTTAGAAACTGTCAAGGGTCCAGAAGCTCCCCGTCATCACTGAAGGACAGCCACTGCTCCTAAGAATGAAGCACGGTCCAGCATGCAAATACATCCAAAGAAATAAAGCAATATTCGCCAAGCTAGAAAGAAAAAAAAGAAATTGTAGGCAGGTTCTGCTTTGTTTAATATTATTTTTTCAATGCTATGTAAAGCTTTCATCCTCCTCTGCAAAGCCTTTACTTTTACAACAGCAGTCAACAGGATCTAGGCAGCTCTTCAGTACTGCTAGAAATACAACCTTGAGTGATACCCCTTGAAAATACTCAGTTCTCACAAGAGAACTGAGCTCTACCAGCAAGTTTGAATACACTCTATGACAGTGTGACTAGAGTGTCACACATCCATTTATACCATGCTGTACAGTTTAGAGTATTTTACATAATTTATGTATGTGTGCATATGTGGGTACAGACAACTGTAGATACATAAAGTTACAATATTTTTAGTATTAAAAATAATGGACATGTGGTCAAAAATTTTAAGTAGATAACGTAAATACCTAATTCATTTGAAGCTGATAACTCCAGGTGTTGATACCGGGAAGATGATTGATGACCAGGCGTTTCAGGTAACTTTGCTTATTTCTAAATAGCAAGAAGTAGTCACAAACCCAACAAATTACATAACTTGCTTTTTTACTAAAATACCCCCATCCAACACCTCTTGATTATAGTACTGTTGCCAAATGCACATCCTACCTTTTGAGTACATGAATGAAAATTTTGTGGAAAATGAAACAAAAGTTCTCAGTGTTTCCATTTGCATATTTGGTACATTTAGAGGAAATCCTTAGCCCAGTCCACAGGCCACATAAGCAAACAACTCACATGAAGAACAGGAGGACACGAAGAGCAGATCTTTTCATACAGATTGTCAGATTATTACATTTTTTCAAGTTCATCTGTGTGACAGAATAACAGCAACAAAGGCTTGAGGATCTACTTAGCAAAAAACCATCTTGTACTGGCTGGCTCTGCCTTGCAAAAAAAGTTTAAGCCTACATAGAACTTGGTCATACAGTCTCAAGGAAAGTCAGATCTTGCTTTGTTCTCAATTACCCCAACAATGGAATTGTTTCATAGCACAAGAGGAAAGAGAAAATTATACATAGGAACAGAAGTACTGGAAATGGCAGGTTGCTTTCCAACTTAATAAACTGTTGGTATCTCTAACCTCTGGACCTTCTGAAATAAGACATATTTCAAGTCAAGGTTTACACCAAACCTGGGTACTTTAATTGTTTTTCTCCCCCAGACTCTGAGATACTGAACTCCTTCCCCCCTCCCCAAGTGGTAGCTTGGTTTTTGACTCTTAAACACTACAGTGATGTGCGTCACACAAACCCATAAATAGGTACAAAATTAGGTAACCAGAACTAACACTTAGCACAAAAAAAGTCCTGGAGTTATTTGTCTCCACATCTCCGCAACACCTCCTTTGCAATTTCATACACTTGAACATCTGTGGTTTTCTTTAGCTAGGGAATAAATTCCACCCAGATTATATAAAATTGTCTTTATAAAAAGATCTTCATGTAACGTATCCAAGTAGGGACACCATATGGTATTTTGGGACTGGTCACAATGGACCATCCTTAACTAAGCATTATTCTGGCTTTTGAATATCTTTCAACTTTAACATTTCCTCAATTATATTTTCTTTAAGGAAAACAATATTTCAGGTAAAAATAATATAACAGACCTTGAACATGCTAAGAATGCCAGATTATGCCTATCACATATGGCAATAACTTTGTAAATAAAGCAACCATAATTCTTCGTCTGTTTTATCTACCATCACGTTCTAAACTACAAATTCACATGAATTTCTTTTCTTTCACATGTACATAACATAGATAAAAACACATGTAATTCCTGCAAAGCAGCCTACAACAACAGGTCCAAATGAAAACACTGGTAAGACCTGTTTTTGCAGTCATTATTTAATTCTTCTCTAGTAAACAGAACTAACTGCTGGTGGCAATTTTGCTTTACAAGTTTCATGAGAACATAAGAAAAGCTGGCATTGAACACTTACACTTCACAACAACAGAGTGTTTTTCAAATTAATACAATGTTCTGGATGATGCATGTCAATGGAAATGAACTAAGGTGAAGAACTGAAGAGTAAATCAAGAAAACTCAAAGTCATTCCACAGCATAAGACAAGGAAACCTCACTCTGGCAATTCATGGGGAAGTTGGTGAAGTTCCAGCTGTACCGGTTGGTTTTATACTGTGCTTGTACAATGGAATTATTAAAGTGCTGGTAACATCAGTAGTATCTTCTAATACAATCAGATCTTAATTTTATATTTCTGCATGTATACATAGGACTTCATACATAAGACTGTAAATGATGTCAAAACTAGTAGCTGGTTTAATGGTTTTAAAAAATGGGTACTGAAGATACAGAAACCATGAGGAATTAAACAGGGCTGTTAAAACAAAGCTTGTTCATGATCTCATCAAAGCTGTTTGTTTGTATAATAGAGAGTATTAATAGGCTAAAATTGGCTGAAAACTATTAACCAGCAAAATCCAGTAACAACAATCCAGTGCTGGAACTCAGGAAGTATGCAAGGGTGCTGCTCAAAGGAGAGTGCACTGTGTAGCTGAAAGAGTGGCAGGGAAGGGGATCATCCTTGTCGTGTGAAGTGCCAGGTGCAACCCTGTTTACACTTTGAGATCAGGCTGACTAACACCACCTATGTCAGGACACACTCAGGTTCTATATAAAGGTATTATCATCCTGTCTGCAATGGAACCACCTGTGTGCAGGACTTGGCTTTATACACATCCCTTGTCAGTGCATTCATTTGTTTCTACTGATTACTAAGGCATCTTCACAACTAAAACTCCAAGAGATCAGAGTAAAAAAAATTATCCACGTCTTAACTAATTGAAACAATAACAAGACTTTGAGTCAAACTAGCAAAGGGCTGATTTTCCCACTTTTAGAAGAACCAATAGGATTTAAAGTGTTCAGAGTTTTGACTGCTTGTTTCAATTCACTGGATTTCATTTTCAAGACAAATTCCTAACTCCATTTTAGGCACCAGTTTCCATGAGAGCTCAAAATATTTCCTTACACCACCAAGCTCAAAACAGCTAACTTTGCAGCACAAATGATTTCATGTCTGAAGCAGTGACAAGAATCATTGGACTGTTTTGAACCTATATAGGGCTAACACCACAGTTCCATGTAAAGGAGCCATATGGGAGTTTATACCTGTTGTTTTTCACATGAACTGTATGTTCATGGCAGGCATCTACACAAGCACTACTGAGCAGCAGAGAAACTGTCATTAACTGACTTGCTGTTAACAGTGCACAGATTGCTACATGGAACAGCAAAGCACTCATTATAACCAGGCAAAAATGGCTTACTTTTCTTGTCACTCTGAAATACTGAAAATATCTTGAGAAAACAAAAATCAATAAAAATCTTCAACTTCTCTTAGCCAAAATGCCTATTTAAATGCATATTCAAAATATTGCTTATTGCTTATATCTACTGAAATGTGAAAACAGATTTATTTGTATTCAAATAATTGAACAACTTCCATGTTTCTAAAGATCTGGTCATTTTAAGTGATGTGAAGATGGATTAATTGATAACAACAACTTGAGCAAGACAATGCTGCTAACTAGTAGAGGGAAACACAGTTTCATTTATCTACAATATTTCCTCTAGAAAACAAAACTGCAAAATTAAGCAATCTTGCTCCTACTACCCACGCTCACTGTCTCCAGTTTTTCTTTTCAGGGACTTCTAGTTAAGAAAATTTTCAAATAATCACTTTCTTAGTTGCATAATAAAAACATAATGTATTTCAGTCATACTAAAGTATGTTTACAAAGAACAGACCAAACACTGATTACCAGAGTTCTCCCCTACACACTTACTAAATATAATTCAAGAAAACTTATTTTAGGCTTGTACACTTTCAGTGGTAGATAAATTACTCTTGTGACTGCTAGCAGGATTAATCCACATGCTTCTGTGACACCACAGCTCAAGTCTACCTCTGAGTCTGGGGGCTCACTGCCCTTTTCAGGAATGCTCTGCATCAAGACGAATGGGTATAAACTGTAGATACGCTGAAAATTAACGAGAGAGGTCCTAGTCATGCAAATATAAATTGTAGCTGAATGTGTTAAAAGGTTTACTGAGTAGGAATACTTCAACCTTTTCATCCAGAATATTTGCACAGTGAACTTTTTCAAATGTTTTACCAACAACAGTTCTATTTCAAAGTACTTTACTAGATGATGTCTAAATCCCATTATAGGCTAATTTCTTGTTGACCCATGTTTCCTTTTTCAAAAGTCACATTTAGTCAGTGATACTTCAACAACAGTGCAATCACCAATAACTAGTAATGGTGTTTCTTGTCATTGAGAGTCCTTAAATGTTCATAAACAAAACCTTTAGCCACGCTGAAATTTTTAAATTTTAAATTAATTTTAAAAGCAGGAACAATGTCACAGATAAAACACTTGGCATGAGGAGTGTTATTCATTGTGACCATGTGAGACTACAAGAAAGATAATGTAAACAATCCTAAAACGTTTGAATTGTTTTCTTTCAGTGTTGGGATTTTTTTAAAGCTGATATTTTCAAATTACAATTCCAGGGAAAAATCCTGGAAATGGGTATATATATGGCTTTAAATCTTAACTTTCAGAATGAGTTTAGTGGGTTTTCTATTTTAGCAAATCACTAGCTAACATACCAAGCTACCCTAAATGCCATTCACATCAAATGCAGAGGCATCAGCAGCTTCCCAGTTAAGGCAACGCTGGCAGAAATCCATTTCTAATGATCCACAGTAATTTTCTTCCAGAGTTTCAGTTTTTCTAAAAATCCCCAGTAATTTTCTTTCAGAGCCAAATAGATTTTTTTTCAATTATCACTATTTTTATATCTCTTTGGTTGGATTGCAGCAATAAACTGCAAACATTTTCATGCCCTCCTTAAAGAAGGTCATCTTTTTAAACTAACAGGGATGTTGAATATGAGACCAGAGAGTTTCCTTGTGTTGAAAGAAACTAAGAAGTGCTGGAGGGGTGGGAGTTCTTCAAAGCAGCACTATGCCAAGTTTTTTTGCTTGTGAGCACTATTTCTCATACTCCTGTAAGTATTTGTGCCAAGACAATTTTCACTTCAAAGTTCAAACTATTTTGTCATTTCAGGCATGATTTTCAGATCTCTGATGTTTGCATAAAAAGCGACAGTATTGTTGAATTAGAAGTGTTGGGGGGAAGGTGGTGGGTGGTGGTGTGAAAGATAATTGTGAATACAGTGGGCTCATTTTTTTACAGACAAGTAACGTCACAAGTGTGAACGCTTAATTTATTATTTCCGTGCTTCAAGTGGGAATATGCTTCAGCAACTCCTATCTTACAAGTGGGAATGACACCTCCTGAATGTATGCAAATTCCTCGAATCAAAGGGTAATTTTAAAAATAGGCTTTAAACAGCAGGATGCCTAATTAATTCAGATACTGGGTATGCGACCCCGACTTTATTAAGCTAAAACTGCAGGTTTCAAGGCTTGCTTCCTTGGAAGCAGAGTATAGCCGCGATCAAAGGATCACCTTAGCCGTAGCCTCAGCCGCCTAAGACCTGCTTTCATGGTGCTGTGAAATATACCGGAAACTCTTATTAACCAGACCCCCCAGGAGAGCTCTTCAACACATCCCCCCTGAAAGCTCCCCTTCGTTAGAAGGCAGCCCGTTTCCGTGTCTCCAGATCCCCGTGTGCCCTGCAGCTCCGACAGCGCAAAAATGAGAGGATGCCCCGCGCCCCGGTGCCTTTCAGGCGTGTCATTTACACACATAAAACTTAAGGAGCGACCTACACCGGTGCCTCCGAACCCCGCTCCGAGCTCGTACACCCACACCCGGCAAAGCCCGTCCCACAACCCCGCTGCCGCCTCGCACCGCTCCCCGCACCGCCCGCCCCCGGCGCGGCCCGCCGCCCTTACGGAGAGGGGCAGGAGCGGGTCCGGGCCCCGCCGCGGCGGCCCCTCGGAGCGGGGCTGCCCGGGCGCTGCGGGCGGCAGGGGGAGCTGCGGTGCGGGCGCGGCAGCCGCGGTTACCTTCGGGGTTGGCGCTGATGAAGACGCGGACGCTCCTGCCGCTCGGCACCAGGTGGGACGGCAGCGCGGAGAGGTTGCCGGAGAACGCCGCCCGCCGCAGCGCCGCGTCCCGCGGGCAGGGCAGCCTGCCGCCCGCCCCGGCCGGCCACATCCCGCAGGGCGAGCCGCCGGCTCAGAGCAGCCCCCGGAGCGCCGCGGCGGCGCCAGCAGCTCTCGCCGCCGGCTGAAGGGCAGCGGCCATGCGGACCCTCGGGCTGCCCGGAGCTGCCGCCTGCCTCCGCGGCAGCGGTGCGGCGGGGGCTGGGGCTGCGGCCGCCGCCCGGCGCCGGAGCGCGGCGGGAGCGAGGAGACGAAGCGCCGGCCGCCCCCGCGCCGCTCCCTTGCGGCGGGCGGCGGCGAGGAGGGCGCGGGCAGAAAAGTTTGCGGCGGAGCGGTGCCGGGCGCGGCGGCGGCAGCCGGACCCTCAGCGCCGCCCGGCCGGGCGCGGCCAGAGAGCGGCGGAGGCTGCGCGCCCGGAGCGCGGTCTGGCCGGCGAGTCGCTCTGGTTCCCCCTCCGCCAGCGAGGGTTTGCGGTGTCCAAAGCGGGGACGCCTCCGGTGAGGCTGACGGCGCCTTCGCTCCTCCGAGTGTGTCACAGCCCCGGGATCGGATTTTTATAGGAAAACTGCTGCCGGCTCATCCTTTGGACTCGGAAGAGTTCAGAGCCCTTCTTGCGTTGTGTTCCGTAATCTCCTGCACAGGAGTCCCACCTGCTCAGATACAAAGGAGAGATGCTCTCGCTGCTTTTTTCTTTCCTTTGTTTTTAATCAGTTATTTATTTATCAGAATAAATGAAAAGCTGCGGTTTGAAGAATGAAAGAGACAGGAAGCAGCGAGACGCGCCGCCGGCGGGATGCGGTCCCTTTGCAGCAGTCAGTGGCGGGGCATCCCGTTGGGCAGCGCCGATGAAATATTCAGGAGGGCGGCGGGGTCGGGCCCGGCTCCGCCGAGCGCGGGGGCGGGCGGGGGCGGCGGGCCGGTCCCCGCCGGAGGGCGGCGCGGAGCGAGCGGCGGCCCCAGCCCCAGCGGGCCCCGGGCGAGCCGCGGAGTTTAGAAACCTCCCCGGGAGGGGCGGGCAGGCAGGGACATGGCAGCACGGCGGAGAGGAGGGGCTGGGGGCCGGGGAGGGGTGGGCGCGGGGCTGCCGACAGCCTGGTGGGTCTGCTGGCCGTGGGAATCCCTTCTAGGGGGGAAGATGGAGACTTCGACGGAGGGATTTGTCAAACACTCTGCAGGTGTTTGTCCGTGTTTGAAAGGCTGGCGACAAAAGTCTTTAACGCGGGTGGTATTTATACCATGCGCTGTTTCATGCGCTGTAACTGATACAAAGCTGATTTGTCTATTTCCAGATATACAATACAAAATGTACAATGTACACGAAACAGTCTTACTGTGTTTTTAAACGCCGCGTTTAAGACCCGTACTCGCCTGCGTTCCCCTCTGCGCTGCCGTGGTCCCCGGCGGACGAGTCGCCCGCTGTGGCAGCAGCAGGGGAGCCTGAGCTGGCTTTCGCGGAGGCACTGCTGCTAAAGTAGGCGAAAGCAAACTGCTCATCTCTGCTTCAGAAACGAAGGTGACAGCCAGATGGGCTCCTTAAGTACTGATGAGCAGATTTGTTTTAAAAAAATCCTGATTTCTTAAAGAAATATGGCTTATGCAGAATTGCATCCCGTATGTATTTGCATGTGAGTGTAAGGGAGTAAATTTGGTGCTGTTTGCTTGCTGTTGCTTTGTTAGTTCTGCACCCCATAAATTTTGGCTGATTGCAAACAAATGAAGCAGAAGGGTATATTTTGAAATATTAGTTCTCAAAGACAGAACATTCCTCTAAATTCTGTGAATATAGCTGGGCAGGGGAGAATGTGCTTATGTGCAAAAAGGAAAAAATATGCAGGATATATTTCAACCATTAATGTTGAAATGTCAGCATTGGGCGGAAGGGTCGTGGGACTGTTGGGAACTGAATGTCCAGGAACTGTAAAAATCCCACTTTTAATCCAAATGTATTCCTGTAGGATTCAGCAGTGTCCAATAAGGAGCTAATCTCACTTGAAGCCTGTCATGGTAGACATGCATATTTATCTTCTCTCTGGATTCTCTGATGCTCTGTTTAAGACAAGCCTGAAGCTTTGCTATAATTCGGTTTAAAAATCTGACAGTCATGAGATGCAATTCCCTAGGAAATGAGGCTTCATATGTGTCACTGCCTACAAGACTGTTGGTCTTATCTGCACTTCCCTTAGCCTTTGTGTAGCCAATATGCTTAGGCGTGCCTTTTTCTGGCTGGTGTCATGAACAGGTAATTTCTGTAATACAGAGATGAAAAGCAGTTCCTTGAGGCTGCAGACAGTTAATGAGTGCACAAAGGAAATGATTTATGGTGTGGGCTGAGTTACATCTTATGTACTTTGCTGAGACTGACTCTCAGCTGGGCCATCTCCTTTGCTTCTCCTGCATAAACTACTAGGCAGTTCTTAGGTAGGAATTTGCTTGTGGAAGCAGCTCCTGATAAGGATGCAGAGACTATCACTTCATATTGCTGCTGCCTTAGTGTTATCATCATTTTCTCAGACAGCTTCTTTGGAAGATGAGGCTCATTGATCTACCCCTTTACCATGCCAGCCATAATGCGGTCATTTTTCTAAGACTTTTTGGCAGTCATCTTTACTAAGTTGAAAACTTGAGTTTGCATAATTTGAATTCTTTTGAAATTTCGTCTTTGACAGCATTGACAACAACATCAGCTTTAACTGAATATGTTGTTCCACGAACGCAGGCTGAATGCAATGGGACCAGGCGTATCAGTTCCAGCTGTTCACCCTGTCTGTTTGCTGCCTGGCTGGTGCTGGGCTGGTGGCAGCAGGCAGAGCTGTGTTGCATATGAAGCAGGTAGTCCGTGCAGCTTGCAGGCTGCCACGGCGCAGCTCAGAACCTGTGCTGATCTATATTACTGTTTTGATCCGTACACTGGATTGCCTTATGCATGACTCAGCTTCCTGTCACGGTAGCTGCCACCTCTGTGAAAGCTGAAATGGACAGATGCCTCAGAGTGGTAATCTCTTCTGCTGCCCAGCTTCAATCTGTTTGTGTTTGGGGCTCAATGTCCTAAGCTTTAGCACCTGTGAATATAAAATGCTGGGAATGAAGTACAGTGAGGCTGAAATGGAGACGATAAAGAAATGGCTACAGAGAAACTAATTTATTGCTTTACCTGAGACTTTATCAGTATGAAAGCACTCTTGGTGAACTCAGTTGGGAGATTAGTTAGTAGCTTTTCTCAAATTAGGAATACGTACTTTGTTAATTCAGAAAATAAAAACAGTATCAAAAAAACATTATGTAAAACAAAATAAAAATTGTGTCTAGGGTTCTTCTCTGTTATAAGCATACACCAAAATGACCGTGTTTCATATTGAATAACAAGTTTTTTAAATTGTTCATTTAGAAGTGACATGCTAAACTTGGTATTTGAGTCCCCACATTAGTTATGTGGAAGCTGCCTGGGCAGAGGTTCTTGTCCTGTGGAAGATGGTAGAGCATTGCCTCTTGGCATGATCCCCAAACTTTCACCCTGACTTTATTGTACTTGCAGCAGATCTAGAGCATCTGTCATTAAAGTTAGCGCAGGAAATCTCCATGTGTAAAATAGGAGTAAAACCAGGTCTATAATTCTGCAATCACTTCATTGAAACATGGCTTGATCCTGAAATAGAATAAATCTGCATAGTATCAAGGAATCTTTGCCCATATGCACTTGGTGTATGTTTTTTCCCTTTCAACATAACGTTTCTAGGTTATCCTTCTGTGCTTAATTGCTCCAAGTTGAGTTACATTTAAGTGGAGCTACAGAATTAATTCCTTGGTAAAACACATGAGTGAAGTCTAGTTATTCCTGATGGTCTGATCCTGCTGTAACTCAGAGTGGTGCTTTATTTCTTGAGTAGTGCCACAGGAAATGGTAAGATACTGAAGGTAGGAAGAACAGTTCTGTAGTCCTGATTCACATCCATTGTGGTCAGTAAGAAATGCACCAAGTTGTTTGGCTTAAACCCAGCATGATAAGGGTCTGCAAATTAAAATCAGCTTTCTGAGTCAAGTTGTCTGAAAATGAGCATTACAGATCAGTTCTACTATGTTGAAGAGCTTGGGAAGTAACCTGAATGATATGCTACAGGTAGTGTTGTGATGGAAACTTAACTGTGAGCAACATTTATTCTGTCTGCAAGCTAAACTTAAGTTCTTGTTCATATGTGTTCTAATACTTTAATATATATTGTGGAGTGTGCAAAAGCACTTGGTAGTAGTTCAATTTCAGTCTTGCTGCTGTCAGTGGAGACAGGCTCTGTTTGAAGCCATACCTGTAGCTGGCACTTTTGGAAAAACCTATACCAAGTATGTGACAAGGCCTAAATAATTGAGGAGTTTTATTTTTATCTTTCAAGTAAAGTGTTTTGCCTTGCACTGAAATACAGGCACTGTGATATATACCTAAAATACCCATCAGTTCTTCTCAGATATTTAGAGCCTGGTTCTGCTAGGGGCTGCATGTGCAACCTTGCTATTGTCTTCATTCCAAACCAGTAACTATTTGCAGGAGTCGGGAAGGCAAATTTTTAAGATCAGGTCAAAAATCAAGGTTTAAGGGCCTGCAAATTGACCAGCATCTCATCTTTTGTGTGGAAATTAGAAGATTCCTGTGTAGAGTTACATCATCTGGTGAGATAGTAACTCGGAGCTGAGTGTTACTTTGCTGCTCCCCAGCAAGCTGGCCCAGTTTTACGAGCAGGCGATGAAGGCAGTTGCCTAGAGCGACAGACAGAAGGAGGCAATAAAATCACATTCTAAGCAAGAACGAGACCCTGTGACTCTGTGCCTGTTTTTGGCAGCTTAATGAGGACTCAGTGCATTCCCCAGGCACCATTCCCCTCAAGGTGCTGATATGCTGAGACTGAGCAAACTCCTTACTACAGGAGCCATGGCCATGGCTGTCTGAACATCCCATCTATTTGTGCTTGTCTCTGCTTCAACTTGCTGCTGCTGAAACGAAGTGCAGAAACTTTACATGCTCCTCCTCTGTTGCTTTTTCTTGACAGTGCTGTATTACTTTTGCCAAAATGGTTAGATTGGCAGGAGAGCTGGGACAGATGTGCTGAGACTAGAGAGCTCACAAAATTCATGCTTCACTAAATATCCCCTTGTTATTATTAGCCTTGCAAATTAGGAATGACAAGCTGCTGAGAGATTTACTGAGTTTATATTTATGTCAAGAAACTGATTGCAAGAAATAAGACATGTCTTAGTAAATCTTACATGGGTACTGGATTGCTATATGGACCTTTTAGTGCCATCTCAGGGTTCAGTTAACACTACTTGATGTAGTCTTCCATTTTCCATCCAGTTTTGGGTGCTAAAAATGTTTCCATCCTTTTCTCCACTGATTGTGCTCTGACGCCTCTAGACGTTTGGGATGGATCTCTTCCATGCTGCGAATAGGTTGCTGTATCAGGCTTTGCTGATAGACTCGGTGGAGACTTCAGTATCACTGACCACGTGGTTAACAAGCTGTAACAGGGACCCTGTCAGGAATGACAGTCATTTTGCCCTACTGCTTTTTACAGGAGCTGCTTGGAGCAGCAGAGATTCGTGAGCTGACTGCAGGGGCTGAGGTGACACTGTATCGGTTTGCTTTAGGTTCACATTTGGTTTGTTGTGCCATCCAAAGGCATGCACTGAAAGCATTGCTAGGTCAGCCTTCACCACACATCGAGGTCTGTCATAGATAGAGAGGAAATGTGTATGGATTACAAAAAAAGAGACAATCTAGTCTCATCAGAAATAATAAGAATTTGGAAAACATACCACATTTCATTAGACTTTGCAACTTTAGTCAGTCACTGTGTCATCAAAAGGAGATTTATGGGCAGCAGATTATCCCATGCTGGCCCATTGGAATGTTCTTATGCTGTGTAACATCTACATTACTTCATCCAAAAGAGGATGCTAAACTTGGGTTTCATAAAACAGGGATAAGTTTGAATTTCCGTATTTTTAATCCAGGAATACATTTTTCTTGTGGGTGAGCCCGTAATAAAATTCTGCTAACTTCTCTGTGTTCTTTGTACAATTTCATAAAGATTTTTTTTAATTTTCACTTTTGTTATTTTGCTTTTGAATATGCAGTAATGGATATGTGTTAGGTTGTCAAATCACTTTCACAAATGCTAAGGAGAGGACTCCAGCCTAGAATATGATTTACAATGTGGAGGGATAAGAGCAATCCTGGCTTTCAGGAGCAGTCAAGCAATGTGATTATGCACCTCTACAGTACATAGATTATTCTGTAATTCAAGGAGAAGAGAGAGGTTTATACCTGATTGGGTTTGTACCTTTGTAAGCACAGCTGTACTTCATTCCCACCTTCAAATTTCAGTTATTTTATTCTAAATCCTGGCATCTGGGAATCTGCCTTGACCCCTGGCTTGACAACAGACTGGAAATTGAAGAGGTCTGCACCCTGAGGTTTTTTGTTTTTTTCTTTAGGTTTTTTTGGTGTGGATTTTTTTTTAAAATCTCCTTTAGAAATGTTCTGTTTTCTTTGAAACTGGGCAAGGCAAACATAGCCTTTTCTCTAATGTTGTAAGTGGCTACAGCACATCTATGCTTTTATCTCATCTCAAGCTTGATTAAAAGGTTCTTCAGACCTAAAATAACATGATTAATTTTTTTGGGTGTGTGTTAGTTTCCACTGGAAGATTAAAAGAAGCCCTTTTAATTTATGCAGAGTTAGAGTTCTCTTGCACACGTATGTAGATGTACACTCCCCAAGCATAGGTGCATACACACATGTACACACTCAAAAGGCACACAAGAATGTATGCATAACTAAATTCACATGGAGTATGCAGTAATAAATTCAAATTTGCCTGCATGCCTTTAAATTTTACCCTGTTGTACATAAGTGTTATAGCAACCTATAATGAACTGACCCAGCACTCTTTTACAATCTCTTTTCATATCTCAGTGCAGAAAAGAGGGGTGTTCATTTAATGAACAGTTTTCAGTTCTTTGTCAGGGTGTGTTTGGAGGCAAGCTTGCAGGTCACTGTGAAGATCCTGTTAGAAGCAGGATTTTAACTTGAGAAGTGTCCCATATAATTTCCTAAGTTAGTGAGTATATAAGCATTTCCAAAAGCTGAGTAACACCCAAGCCAGAGGAAGTTTTGTGTTTCATTATTGAAGCAAACTTGTTCCACTGAAGCACAGGAAAATTAACACCTAAAGTATCAATTAATTTTGGATGCCCTCTCTGAGACAGCAAGGACTGCATTTTTTTCAGAGTAACTTGTATTAGATACTGAGTAAAAGGCATGATTTTTTATTAGCTTTGGTTGTAGCTGAGAGTGTTCAGTGTTTTTGTGTATCAGCATTAGGACTTCCAAGTCAGGTCCCCAGAAAATGAAGAACCTAGAATTAATGACCACCCCTTAAAATTTAAATTACTTAATTCGCATCATAGGAAGTCTGGGGTAGAAGCCAGGACAAAATGTCAATCCCTCCCCCTCTGCAATGTTCACTTTCTTAGCTGTGAAAGTGGTTCTTTCCTTTAATTCCTTGCCCTATTCCTAACCTCAGCTAAAAATAAATTTGCAATGTGCTTTATTTTATGGTCCTGCATCATTCTTAAAGGTAGTTACAATAAAATAGGCAAAATATGCTCCCAAGTGTCGCAGACATTTTTCCACAGAAATCCTTTCTTTCAGATTTGTTCATCTTCTGGGAAGCAAAGGCCTCAGAAGAAGAATGTAAATAATGATTATCAGCTGTGGTGGAATGCAGTAGGATGCACCTGTGATTGGTTCATGTTCCATGTGTTTGTAATTAAGGGCCAATCACAGGAGCAAGCTGGGGACAGAGACCCTGGATACAGAACTTTGTTATAGATTCTTTTCTATTCTTAGCTTAGCTTAGCAAGCCTCTGCAACTTCTGTCTTTATTCTTTTTAGTATAGTTATAATGTATTATATATCATATGTCAATAAATCCAGCCTTCTGATCAAGAAACAAGATTCTCATCCTTCTCTCTCACCATGGAGAACCTAACCAGGTCTCTGTAATACCCAAGTGCTTTTAACTTACTCGTTAAGCCCTGCTTTCCCTCCTTAGCCCACCCTCTGAGTGTCTGCTTCCCCAGGGACTTTACCCTACTCTCCATTCTGCTTGTCTTAACCAGCTCTTTCATACATCTCCCAGATTCCTGTCCAATGTGTTTGTCTCTTTCCATTGCCCAACACCTGATTTTCCCTTTTTCTAGCTACAAGTCTGCTTTTTGTGCCATGTGAGTGTCTGTCTGTTGTTCCTCCCCCTCCCTCCCTGCCTTGTCTTCATGTTTTTGGCCAAGCCAACCATTCACTTTTAGTTCATCTCTCCCTGTGCTTTCTGGAGTTCCTGATTCCCTTAGCTGTTTTGAGCTTCTCTTCTCCCCAGTTCCCTATTTTACATCATTCTTCCTTTTCACCAAGGGCAGTGGGGTGGCCCCTGCTCCTCCCTGACTTCTCCTAGGACAGTGAAAATGAGCTTTAGCCCTCTGGAATGTGTACTGGTAGTGGTGACAAGCATGGTAAAGTCCCATATGATGACGACATTTGAGATGGACCTAAAGGCACCTGGATCTAGAAGTTGCTTGTGGCAACAAGGAAGATACACATTGCATTCTCTCTGAGGAAATGTAATCCAAATACAAACCAGAAAGTAAAGGAAGAGGAGGGACAGAAGGCTGAGATGTTTCTCTGAGAGCCTGTCCAAGTTTCTGTGTCACTGCTTTTGCATAGATTGGTTGTGGCAAGGAATCTTGGAATCATATCCGAAACAGAAATTAGGGAGAGCTGAGCCTGGGAGAATGTGCCTGTCTGCAGCTGAGTTAAGAGAAGCCCATCTGCTGTGCAGGTTTCATGAGTGTTTTCTGCTTCTAAGTGAACTTCACCTACTGCACAAGTGGCAAGTCAATTTTAGATGCATAAGTCAAAATATTCATGTTGCAAGGTTGCTGGTGAATAAAATTTAACAATCTGATTTTGCATTTGTGTCTCTGTGTATGTATTTATTTATTTGTGCACATTACATGCAGAATAAAGTTATTGCTCTCTGATGTGTTTGCACTAATAGAAAATGATACCATTTACACTCCATTGTTAATGTGATTTTATGGGATTTATTGACATTGCAAGTTTATTTTAGACATATGAAGGCCTGGGGGAGTAGGATTATAATAACAACATTAATTTGTCTTCTTAATGCTGAGAACAAAATAAAGAAAAAAAGAAAAAAAAACTTGCTAAGCTTTGTTTAACCTGCAGGGGTTCTGGAAAAGCATCTGTCACTTTTTAAAGTCTTATTTAGTATATGCCATCATTTTTCATCTGGATCCTGAACTGATACTGCAGCTGTGCTGGAGGAAAAGGAAACCTCCTCCGCCTTTCCAAGTCCAGAACAATGAACCTAATCTTGGAGGCAAGCAGTGAGAACTAAAGGGAGTGTCTTTGCATGAATCTGATTATTCTGGCACAGAAGTGGTGACAGTGGATTTCTGTGTCTAGTCTGCTGTTGCTAATAGTGATTTCTGTAAGTTGATGGAGCACAGAGTACCTTATTACCAAATGTCTTCACAGACATGTTTTGCAGTCACTGCCATGTCACAGTTGTACAGTGCTGTGCTCTGAAGTGTTGTGAAGGCCCTTAGGCAGCTTCAATGTAAAAACATTTGCTGAAGAATCATGAAGACAGCTATCATCATCCAAGGGTGAATTTTAATTCAAAATAATCTTTATCCACAAAAAGAATTGGTCATTTGGTTCATTGCTTTAGTAAAATGATTTAATTTTTATTTTTAATGGAAGCAAGAATAGTTTAGTCTATTCTTGGCAGTTAATCATATTTTCTGAGCTATTTAAATAATTCAGTAACTCTCTTCCATGAGCTATGTCTTGCTTATTGTAGGGAATTACATCAGTCTGTTCTTTCATCAATGTAGGTGTGTATAAACCAGCAGATGCAAAAATAGAATTACAGAATCGTCAGGGTTGGAAGAGACCTTTAAGGTCATCAAGTCCAACCATCCACCCAGCACTGCCCCTGTAACCCCTAAACCACAGCGCTCAGTGCCAGATCCAGATGTGTCTTGAACCCCTCCAGGGATGTGACTCCACCACATCCATGGGCAGCCTATTTTAATGCCTGACTACCCAAACAATGAAACCTTTGTTTTAATGTCTAATCTGAATTTCCCCTGTCTCAGCTTAAGGTCATTTCCTCCACTCCTCTCACTGTAGGTATGTTGGAAGAGACCAGCCTCCCCCTCCCTACACCCTCCTCTCAGGTGCTTGTAGAAAGCAAAGAGGTTCACCCTGAGCCTCCTCCAGGCTAAGCAAAACCAGCTCCCTCAGCTGCTCCTCACAGGACAGGTTTTGTCCTTTGAGGAACAACAAAAATATATCAGGGCTCCTAGCTCTAAAGTCCTCGAGGTTGCTGCTAGGGTGAGATGATGTACCAGCCCCTTTTCTGCATTCCTTTTTTTTGGAAGAAAATGTGCCTGCTAGCCTTGGGCTCGATGGGAGCAGCAGCAGGCACCAGGCAGAGACAAGTGCCTGGACACTCCATGGCACCAACCTCTGACTCAATCTTTGCCAAGTTCTCTGTGAGCAGGTAAGTGTGCTTTACATGCCATTTGATATTTCCTATCAGTTGAGCTGCCTGAAGGGTGCAATCTCTCCTTTTTTAGTTTTCCTGTGTAAGAGAGTTGGCAGATGCTCTTCCAAGAGGCACAGTTTTCTCTTGTTTGTCTGGATGCCAACTGAAACCAGTTGGATGGCTTTAAATCTTTTATAAAAACAAGTATGTAAAAGCTTTGCTTTAAGGTGTCCAACTACCCACAAAAAATCTAAAAATAATAAATTCCCCCTTCTTCAGAATTAGAGCTTGTTCTCCCGGTAGGAGTGTGTGAAATTGCTTTATTGGCTTTTTTGTAGCTGCCTTCTATTGACAGAAGTGAGGCCTGAAGATGGAAATGGACAGTTCAGGCATGCTTGGGGAACCCAACCCCAAATTCTCCTTGAGTATCAGTTGAGGTGGCTGTTTTTACTATTTTTCTGTTTTTTTTTAAAAAAAAAGGAATCTGAAAGTATTTTATCACCCCCCCCAGTTAATTTGTTCATGAAAGCATAAAAAAAATATGAAAGATGAGAAGTGCCTTCCTTTGAGGATGTGAATGCTCACACCTGGTGATTTCAGTAGGAGACAGAGCAGAGCTAGAACTGAGATGAAGCACATACAGTTAAACAAATTATTAAATCTGAGTCAGGAAGATGATTCCCTCTAGGCCAGGCAGGGCATTGAATGTATTTACCCCACAAATTCTCATGCCTGCAGTAATTTTGTGTCTTTGTAGTGCTGTATGCATGACAAAGTATGCAGGCTTCAGTTTGTTACTGGGTGTTGAAACGTGTTATGGTGTATTATAATATGCTGCTAAGTAAAATGGTTGTAGGGGGATAGAATATAAGAAAATAAAGATAGTGTAGAAAGTAATCTTGTCTCTAAGGAGTTGCAGCTGGGCCAATTATCAAAGACTAGGAACAGGCCTGACCTTAACAGGCCACAGCTGTGACCAATGAGAAGAAAATGCTATAAAAGAGAGGGGTGGCTAGTTGGGAAGGGAATTGGAGTCAGTTGGTCACTTTGTGAAGAACAAAGAGTTAGTGCTCTGAGAACCTGCCCAGGAGAAACACCAAGAAGGTCTGAAACTTTTGCCGTAAGGAGATAGCACAATGGAACCCCTGCAATAAGATGGCAACAATAGTTTTCCTTTAGGGTGGGTGTTTTTTTACCTCAAATATGTGTTATGTATTCTCTTCAACTTGCTGATGGAGTTTTCTACTGAATGAGGTATGGTCAAGGTATCAGGATTCAACTCCAAGGCCTGTCAACATTTGAAATGACTAAACAAGTTAATTAACTCATCTGAGAACTTTAAGGATATAATTCCAGGTGATCATGATGTATCTTTGGCTGCTGCTGAATCCCTAGTTCCATAATTGCTAATTTAGGTCATTCAGCCTTATGGTTTCTGAGAGCCTCCTTCCTTAGAAAATAATTATTTCCAGGGATATGCAGAAGCTAGGGAGTCAAAGCTGCAGCTGATGACTGACTAGGTTTAACAGTAAGTTTATATGCATCATTTCCTCATTAGTAAGCTGTGAGAGAGCTAAGATACAGGCTGCAGTATCTCCTTGCCTCACAGGAATGATGGAAGCATTAGAAATCATGAAAAAAACATAAGCATAAGACCCTCCAGGTTGCACTGGATGTCCATTGCAAATTTCACTAGTTGTGATACATAAAATGCAAGAATTTTATTTAAAACAAAATGAAATAACCTAATTTACCAAGTCAGCATTTGGCCAGGACAATGGACTTGAGTCTACTAGTCTTGAGAGGACTACTTTTGGTATTGTCATAACATAACTGCATGAGATGTCATTTAACACTTTGCCTGGAAAATGGCATTTTGATCCACATTCTCTGGTAAATTCAACCTGTGGCATTGAATCACTGAGAGCAGGTAGGTGTTACAAGTTACCATGGCACCTCCTTGGTGATTTCCACTTCATGGTTCCCTTGAGCAGCAGTACCTTTTGAATTTTTCACAAACACTGCATCCTGGAATGGTGTGTTTGTATTGTGTCCCTTTTTCAATTTTTCTTTTAAGGTACAACACCAAAACTGAGTTTTTAAGACTGAATGTTTCTCTTTGAAGACACAGCCTTGAGGTGTGAAACATTAGCAGCTCAGACAGGTGCTGGGGCTATTTGCATTGCTCGTTCTGTCCACCTCTGCAGCACTGCTTGGACACTAATGTGGGAGTAAGTAATACTGCTTGGCAGTATTTTGGGACATCAGCAGCACAGAGGTTTCTTGACTTGTATTTAGGATTGAATTAAAGTTTCATTCTTCATAGAGAAGGTGTCATAGAGGTTGCTTGCTGCTTTCCAAAAGAGATGGGCAGCTGAGCTGTTCAGAAGATAAAAGCACAGTTCTGAAAGATTTGTTGAGCAAATGACTGTCTGTGCCTTCAGAGTGCAGCAATATCATGATTGTTCAGAGAAAACAGCACTGAAAATGTCTGACAATAGTAAAGTCTCACAAACTTAATTATGTATCACAGTGAAATGTATAAAGCTGTTTACATTTGTACTCTCAAGGGCTTTTGGGACATTTTGAAATAGTATAGAAACAGATGGCACCTTATAGCTGTTACATTTCAGAGTCTTGCTGTGTTTTCAGGACACACTAAGGTGATCAATGACTTTTTTTTTTTTTGCCATATAGATTCAGCTCTCTGCAGTCCTCACTTCTCTCTCTTCAGCTGGGGCTGACTTCTATCTCTGTCAGGATGTGCTACAACTCAAGGGGGATTTTCATTATGTACACTCAAATGGCCATTTTTTCAATGGACATGCTATTTTCTCTGAAATCCTCTTTTCTTGGACCCTGTAGGAAAGCACTGGAGTGAGAGATACAATGAATTATTTATTGGAGTGACTGGGTCAGGTATGTGGCAGTAGTGTATTTCAAAACAGTGAAAAACAGTGTGCAGTGAATAGCATCATTTTGATGTGATTTTCTGCTTGTAGTGGCTTTTCAGTCTCTGAGAAGCAAAATTGAGAGTATGTATTGAAGGGGATGTTGGGCTGTTTTCCTGTTTGCAAACATGGCTTGAGTTTTATGTGCTCTTAAAGCTCAAGGCTTGGGGAATGCTCTTGTTGTGTCTGGCCTGGTACAGGCCAGCATTCAGCTCTGCTTGTGGCTTCCAGAGTAGCACACAGCTGAGGAAGAGGAAGAACAGCTAGGAAAACAAGCTGTGGGGAATCCAAGCTCAGAGAAACATCATCTGGACCTGGAATGCTCTTGTGGACTCCTCAGTGAGAAGGCCACTTGGGAGGACATGCAGGGGAGGATCCTGTCTATCAGGGACAGGGAATATGCTGCAGGTGTTCTGATCTAATTATTGCAAGTATTGGAGATGCCTCTACGCAAATTAAGGTGCAAACAAGACCATATGCCAATAGTAAGGATGTTATTTAACAGTAAATATGAGGTAGAGAGAGAGAAAGAGAGTGACAGAAAGCAAAATTAGGTTGAGAGATAGTCCCCGCTTCTGTGGTTTCAGTAGTGTTCCACTGGTCCTCTTCTTGTCCTCTCAGTGGTGAGAGTCTCACAAAACTCAGAGCTCATTGAGTTAGGATATGTTCAGGTGCAGGTGGGAATGCCCAAGCACCTTTCCTGGGGGTAGTTTGACATTGTTTTACCACATTGGATCTGTTGTAACATTTGTGGGTTGTGTGCAGTCCTCTGGAGGAAGGCCTCAGAAATGTGTATGAGGAGCCCTTCAGGGGTCTTTGATGGTTTGTGCACCCTTCTGAGACATGAGAGATGCCTCTCATGTGAATGTCATCTTCCCTTTGGATGATGAGTTATACAACAAACCTAGTTGGTATAAGAGAAGACAATTGGCACATAAAAAGCACCATCAGCGGGGTCTGCTTCTTATCTGGCCCAAAACTCAGTTTGTAATCTCTGGTGGTGGATGTTCACTTCCTCTGTTTTATGCAGACTAAAGGTTTTGCCATCACCCTGAAAACTCTCCTGCTCCCTCTCGGTTTGTGGGGAAGAGTGTGGAAACCCAGACTCAGCAAATGAATCTATGGGCTGTAGCTTCCCCAAGCCTTGTTTGTCTTCTTAGACCTGAGATAATTGGACTACAGAACCATCTTTGTTTTATCTCAAGTTCCTGTCAGGTGGCTTAGCTCACAGTCCAATTTCCCAAAATCCAGGGGGCATACTGGATCCATACACCCCAGGGAGGGGAGGCTTTTGTGGTGCAAGTGAGCTGTTCCTTCTTAGCACACTTTGCTGCAGCGGGCAAAGTCCTCTGGTGATCTTAACAGTGTTTAAGAATTATGATTTTTTTAAAGTCTGATACAGGAGGACAAAGAGCACACGCTGTTGGGAGGGTTCCTGGGAAGCAGGGAAGGGAGTCCTTGGGAAGAGACAGCTTTCCATTGATTTAATGGTCTAAGTCTTCAGTGCTGCATAGAGAAATAGTCCTGTTCTCCTGATGTTTGTCTGGAGCTGGTGGCAGAGGATGACTTTTTAGCTTTATCAGAGGCTACTGGAGCTTGATATGACAGGAAAAAGGAAACCCTGGAATATGTATTTCCTTGCATCAGCCAATCTGCTCATTTGTCCAGGGTGTTAATTATTCCTTAAGGGAAAAAAAAAAAAAAGAAAATGTATTTGAAGACATTGTAAATCCAGGTAGCACACAGCTGACATTTATTTTTCATGAGAAAAAAGGTCTATTTTTGTTCTTAAAAACCTTTTCACTTTCCTTCTTTTAAAACACAATGACAGTTAATGATTAATAGACACAGTCCACACTGCTGCCAGCAGGAAGCCAGCATAAGTGTGGAGGAAGTCTAAATAATTGAAGGGAAAAGGTGACAGAGGCAGCCATTAGTTCTTCTGGATAAGAAATTCTTCATTGCCTGGCCATTTGCCCAAAGGAAAGGAAAAACCTAGTGCTTGAGCAGCGCAATCTGTAGACTTCATGATGCACTTCTCTTGGGGACAAAAACAGCAACTTGGATCAGTCTTTTTAAATTAATAGAAATTGGTACAAAATCCCCTCATTTTTAATTGTGCCACTACACATTATTGGGCTTGCAACATAACCAGTTTGTCAGAAGTAACTGGGCAGCATTCCAGAAACAAACATCCTACAGCAGAATGAGTGATATCACACTGGACACTTGCCTTCACAGAGTGACTGCCCTCCTGGATGTCCTGGTGGTCACAAAGGACCCTGTGTACTTGCAAAGAAGGCTGGTAATTTTTAGGTCTGACCAAAAAAAAGTGGCAAATATTGAACAGAACATGAGCTTCAGTAGTTCCACCAAACTGGGTGACAAAACTCAAAATTGTCCAAAATAAACAAAAAAGAAAACAAATAAAAATAATAATTAAAGAAATTAAAAGAACAAGCTTTTTTGTTTTCTGAATTGTGCATTCTGGAACTCTGTGTCATGGGCTTAAGTAGATAATATTATTTCATATTCTGACTGGGAGAATGAGGATCCTTTCCAGCATTTTTTGATCAAACTGTGGATTACTGTCTCATCTGACACTTTGCTTAATTTAGTTTCCTTTAATTTCTAGTCATAATTTAACAAGTGTCATATCACAGGCTGTCCTATCTTCTATAGAAAAAGTTTTCTAGAGGAACAGTTAAATGTGCTCGTTTGAGAGGGTGGAAGCAGCAGTTACATCCAGCTCTAGATAGCATCACGTCTTGGACAAAGCTCTCCAGGCTCATGGGGTGATTGCAGCAGTAGCAATGGCACAGTGTGCCATGTGCTGGGGTGTGTTGCTGCCTTTCCCTTTGGTGTGATAGCTGAGCTTTCTGTCAGCTGTGGAGTTCTGGGATAAAGCTGTGGTAGCAGGTATAAAGAGAACCATTCAGCAAAGTGAATTTGATGTCCTTGACTGTGGCAGGTTTTCTTAAAGCATTTGTGTCTGCTACTAGCCTCTCTTGGTGAGGGCTTGATGCCTCTGCTTAGCCCTGGTGAGGCCTCATGTGGTGTGCTGTATCCAGCTCTGGTCTCAGCACAAGAGGGACATGGATCTCCTAGAGTGAGTCTAAGAGGCAGTGAAGGGCTGTGAAGGTGATTAAGGAACAGGAGCATCTCTGCTGTGAGGAAAGGCTGAGGCAGCTGGCTGTGTTTAGCACTGAGAACTGATGACTGA
Source organism: Ammospiza caudacuta (assembly GCF_027887145.1). Classification (NCBI taxonomy): domain Eukaryota; kingdom Metazoa; phylum Chordata; class Aves; order Passeriformes; family Passerellidae; genus Ammospiza; species Ammospiza caudacuta. The sequence continues at coordinate 55,933,987 of NC_080596.1, forward strand.
GAGGGGACCTCATCAATGTGTATAAGTGTCTGAAGACAGGGTGTCAAGAGGATGGAGCCAGGCTCAGAGATGCCAGGCAATGGGACAGGAGACAGTGGGCACAAACCAATGAACAAAAGTTCCACCTGAATATAGGGAAGAGCTTCTTTAAAGTCACCTTTAAAGGTGATTGAGCACTAGCACATGTTGCCCAGATAGGTTTTGCCCACAGTCCTGACTAACGTAATCTAGAATGACCCTGGTTGAGCAGGGAGGTTGCACTGGATGACGTCCAGTGTCCCCTTCCAACCTTTCCTGTTCTGTGATTATGTGATTCCATGAACTGGAATTTTTAATGCTTTTTCATCCAGGATCTCCGGAAAGTTCTTTAAAAATATCTATAAAATTATAAGGAGATCTACCAAGCATAAGCTTGCACTTAATATTTTGGTGAGGAGGATATTTTCATTGCACAACTTTTTTCTGTACAGGCATTTAGGTATTTACACATGTTCACTGAGTGCTCATCAAATGGAGGTCTGTGATTTTGTATAACAGTAATGGCTCTTCACAACCAAACTTGAATGTCTGCTTGATGTATTCCAGAAAAGTTCCAAAACAACATAAAGGAGAGTAGTAGAGGTTACCTTTTTGAAGGAGTTTTAAATGAAGGGGAATTATAAAGGTATGGTTGATTCTTTTTGCAGAGGAGTCACACTCATTGATAGTAGTAGGTACAAAGGCTGAAGAGAGAATCCAGAGTTAAAGGATTTTATTTGAGCACATAAGATCGTACCAATTCCTTGGATATCAATGAGAAGGCAAGACACAAAAAGAGAGAAAAAGTAGCAAGCAAAGTCAAGCTAGAGAAGGTTATGGAGGAGGAAGGAGGCCGTGGCAGGAGAAAGATGGTTGAATGCACAGGAGTAGGAAGAGCTGCACAGTCCAGACTCAGAAACATTTAACTTATTTACAGACAGCCCTTATGTTGTGAATGAAAGTCAATGATATATTCTGTTGCTTGTTTAAATCTGACAGATCTATAATAGTATTTCCTGGAGGTATTTTGCCTTCAGAAACTCAGGATGTAGCAGCTGCCTTCCCACAGTGACAGGCAGTGTAGGAAACTGCAGAGAGGCCGTGTCCTGATCCCACCACTATTTCCCATCTGGTGAGACAATTTTCCTTTCCCTGCTGAAAAATGTCGCAGCAAAAGGCAGTTTCAGGAAGGTACCAGAGCAGTTCCCAAGGGAAGGGTCTCAGAGAGGGGTTACAGAGGGATGTGAGGCAAAGAAAGCACTTTGAAGGATGAAAGGTGGAGGGGAGCCTGAGGACCTAACCTGGGAACATCCAGATGTTACAGAGAGGGCACATCTGGTCTTGATGGAGAGTGAATTGAAGACTTTTGTTGGATTGAGTTTGCTGAAGCAAACCTCAAGTGATTACTGTGATCTTCTAGAGGAGGTGGAATATAACTATTTCTTTTGAGAAATATTTTTTATGTACATAGTTTGTGTATTTAAACTATTACAGCAGTTGTAATGCTATTCCTAACAGAACTTAATTACAGAAGAAAGGCTTCATTTTTATTCCTCAAATAAGACCTAGTAAGTCTTCAGAGCTTCTCAGTGAGACTGGGGAAAAAGTAAAAATCATAAGTGATCTGTTTTGATTGCTACTTCCATTATGTTTCTTTTCTAATGCTGAGGTTTTTTCCTAAAATTTTAATATCTTTGAATTTGATACATTATTTCTAAATATAGAAAACATGAAAACTGCAAGAACTATTGGTAAGACTGCTTGCATATTATACTTGGTGAGGATAGTTTTCATTAAAACCCCACCATATTTACTAAAAACTCAGAAGCTGATTTATTAAGTTTCCTGGGCACTCTGCAGTTCTCAATGAATATTTTCCTGAGCTCCCGTGACTTCTGTAAGTCTCCTCATTTTGCACAGGAGATATTGATGTATCAACTAGTTTGCTCAAGCTGATGAGAAAGTCTGTGTTAGAGGCAGGTACTACCAGATTTCAAATCCAAAACTAGTATTTTAAATGCACATTTTAAACAGGTCATTGCTCAGATGGATCACCATAGTAATTGCAATTTGACTTCCTTACATGAATCAGATTAAAGTAATATTTTCAGTGCATCAATATGCTTAACTTATTCTATTATCTTGTGCTTGTTTGAGGTAGAAAAGGTGCTGCAGGTGCCTTCTACTTTCGTTTTTTTCAGTTGGGTTGAAAAGAGTTTAATCAAGTTTTACTCACTAAAGTGTATCTCCATCTTAAGAGCTCTCTTACTGACAGGTCAATGAAATCATAAGGGAATGATCAATGTTTCCATTCCACATCCATGCTGTAAAGTTTTAAAGAATCTTCTCTTCTGTCTGCTAGCAAGAACTTCCTTGACATTTCTCTGAAGAAAGGGAGAGTCTCTCTCTCTGTTTAGTGGGAAACATCTGTGTCTAAGCTCTCAGCTCTAGCATCAGATAAGTAGGCATAAATGTAGGCTTTTCAAGATGTGCTGCTCGTGCACAGATGTGCAGGCATTAATATGGTGTTAGTGAGCAAGGTCACTGATCAAGGCTGGGTCCTTACCCTCTGCAAGCATATGATGATGGTTTTTTTCCGATAAGAACTGGACTGGAACAGTCTTGTTTTCAAAAGTTACAAAGTAAATAGTTTTAAAATATCTGTGCTTTTTTCAATATTAAAATTGCTTGCTACACTTTGGAGATATTCTGTGAACCTCTAACCCTTGTCTAGTTCATATTGGCCAGGTGCTGAATTCACTGAGGAATGGTCTAAAATGGCAGGGCTTGTGTTGGATAGAGGTAGGGGTTTGAATTCCCAGCTCCACTGCAGAGCCAGTCTTGGGTTATTTACTGAAAGATCCACTCTGAAAATGTGGACCTTGAAAGAGCTGCGCTCCTGTCTTTGGGAAGGTCCTGGGGATAGGCACAGCATGGAGGGGTTTTGATTCTGCTGTAGTCTCTACGACCTAGAACACTCAAGCATTTGGCAAAAGGTTGTCAAGTCCAAGATATTTTTAATAAAAGTCTGTGTTCCACACATTGACATTTTCTGCCAAATATTCATCCGAACATTTCCACTGAATTTAATTCCTAAGTAACAGAAGCCATAAAATTTCACCAAGCAGTCCTCAACAATAGAATGTATTTAGGTCAAACTACAGCATGCATCTCCAGTGCTAAATTAATATCCTCTCTACTATTGTTAGTCCAGGCACCTCATAGCTAGTCAAAGCACGAGATAAGCTGATATTAAAAATTACTGAGCAGTGGCTAAGACAACCAGAGAAGTGTTGGTATATCATGTAATTATCTTGATACATGAGGTGACTCTGTTATTACTTAATCAACTTACATATTTTATATAGGGAAAGCCACTGTACTATGACTATTATTTACATGCCTTTGTCTAGTCAGAATCAAATGCAAATTTTATGAGAAAAGTAACCTTGAAATGTCCAACAAAAAGTATTCAGATTACTCAGATATTCAGAATATCTGAATGTTATGAACAAGGATGATTCTCTATTGATTTAATTATAAATGGTGGGGGCCATAATTTAAACATGTTTCCTTGAAGAACCTAAAATCAGATTTTAAAAATATTCTTATAGTAGATAACTGTAGGTTTTGTTAGGATTTAAGCTTAAGTTCCATATTGTATTATCAGCACCATATGGATTATCTTTGACTCACCCACCTAGACACCACAAACTGTTGGTGACAACGTCTGGAGCTCCTGCTCTGATTCCATGCTAGATTATTTTAAAATAGAGATAGCAACATTTCAGACGTACCATCCATGGATGTGATTCTGCTGTGGGAGCACAGTGACATAACAGTACAGCTACTTTACTGCATTGCTGGAGGGATAAGATTTTTAACACCTGTTCAGATATGAATGATACATTTACTCCTCATATCTCTACACTGAAAACTCATTTTGTTCTGAAGATAAAAGTAGTTCCTTCTGTCAAATCACCAAATGCCCCCATTTCCACCCAGGAACCTGCTGACCCCTCAGAAGCAACCCATTCCTCCCAAACTCAAATCATCTGTTTCCAGATGGAACAGGTCCATGCACTGGAGCAAAATTTTGATGAAAGTGATTAGACCAAAACTACACGCATGCCCTGGCTGCCACATTTTCAGATTGCCCCTAATATGTCAATCTGTTTAGAACAGATACTTACAGGGTAGTTGTAGCTCTCCTGTGGGAGGAAAAAGTGTTTGGGCTTTTTATGAGAAGAATGTCAGCCTTATTAAGAGGTAGCAGAACAGGATGGAAAAGGTTTATTTAGTGTCCAGAGAGCAAGTGACAAATATGAAGGAGGCCAAAGGCCAGGTGAAAACCTGGCTTGATCCCAACTTGGTTTTTTTACTGTGTCATATTTTTCATTATGTACTTGGATGACTCCAAATCTAGTATGTGGTAACACTGCGTGCTCTGGTAGGTACATATGAACGTGGAGTTGGGGTACAGACAATGCTCAGAGACCAGCCATGAGGAAGGACGAATAATCCCTACACTAAGGAAAATTTGTTTCTTCAATATATTCTGGAGTATGTTCTGTTTGTAGCAGGACAGCCCAAGCCATCCATATATAATATGAAAATGCCTGCTAGGGAGATATTCAGTCTTTAGAAGTAATTAATACATAGAAGTCCCAAAAGCAGAGTTTAAGAGGCTACAATGTCGCAGACAACATTTGTGAAAAATTCTTTCCTTAGGATTTTTCCTCCTGAGAAGCTGAGGGGCCTCAGGAACAAAATGTAAACATTGATTATCTGCTGCTGTGGAATGCAACAGGTGCATCTGTGATTGGTCTCATGGAGTTGTTTGTAATTAATGGCCAATCACAGTCAGCTGGCTTGGACTCTCTGTCCAAGACACAAGCTTTTGTTATCATTCTTTTCTATTCTTAGCTAGCCTTCTGATGAAACCTTTTCATCTATTCTTTTAGTAGTTTTAATATAATACATATCATAAAATAATAAATCAAGCCTTCTGAACATGGAGTCAACATTCTCGTCTCTTCCCTCATCCAGGAACCCCTGTGAACACCGTCACACCACAAGAATGTTTCATTCTCCTAGGAATGCATTTGCTATTATAAAATCAAATTCTTCATGTGGACACTCAAGTTTCTTTCATGATTTTTCTACTCTAAAGAAAATTTTTGATTTGAGAATTTTGTTTAGAAGTCAGAATGCTCTGCAGAAGATAGGAGAAAAAAAAAAAGCATTGGCAAACTTGATGCTATTAAGCTAAAGCATACTGTGCAGATCATCTGTAAAAAATTGGCTCCAGAACTTGCTGTGCTCCTTAAATTAGGTCTGTAGTAGAAAGAAAAATTATTTGCACTGTGAGTAAATTAATTAATTTTTTGTTCTCTGAGATATGCTTATTGTGGGAGTAATTCTTCAGTGTCAATTTAGCCACAATATTTATATGTGTCTGTACACTCCTTCAGAGACAGAGTTGGTAATCCATCCTGTTAAAGGCTTAAATACTTCTTTGATACTAAAATATTTTTCTTTAGTCCATAAATATCTGGTACCACTGAAGTGGATATATTGCCTAAGGTGACAGTGAGCTACAAACTTGGAGCCAATGGGCAATGTCAAAGTGAGCCTTTTGCAAAGCAATTAATGTGATAAAACTTTTAGAAACACATTCTATAGGCTTATAAAAAGATCTGTTGGCATTGCAGATACCTGGCAAAAGTTTTTGATTCCTGTAGTTGGCTTTAACGCCTATAATGGGGTATTTTAAAAAAGTTTCAGGAACTTTCAGCAGTGCTGATCCCAGCAGAACAGCGAATATGGTACTGTACAGAACAAGCACTTTTCTGAGCATTCATCCACCCACTATTTGTGCCTTGACCCCAAACCCCAGCTGTACAGGCCTCTGCAGGGACTGTGCCCTTTAGATTTACCTGAAACAGAATTACAGACTAACTAGGTGTGTACTGTCCACTTAACCATGGCTCCTCTGTAGGGGAAGAAGGGGACTTTCTTTTGAGAAGATCTCATTAAGTGCAGTGGATGTTGGTTCAAAGTCTGAAAGTACCTCATCTCTTCCCTTTGTGCCTAACACCTGAAACCCAGGCTAAATACTGCACATGGAGAAAATGGCCTCTCCTGATTTTTCTTGCAATGGTAGAAATGCAAGGGGTATACAAATGCATTACTTTGTATGGTCAGGAGAAGGTTACTTATATCTGATTTTAAAAAATAAAATACAGAGTGTCAGAAAAAGTAGCATCATCCTGGTAATTGTATTCACATACTAATAAATGCACTGTGTGCTTGCTTCATACTAAAATACAAGCATCATTTTAAATCTGTCTCCTCATTTAATTTTTCTCTTTGTAGTATTGGCCAGAGGAGCCAATATATTCGTTCTTCATCAAACAGAAATTCAACAGAAGTGAACAAATGGCATTTCAAAATGCTATATTTACCTTGTAGGATTTTACATGAAGAAAAATATGTGGATGATGTCACTGTCAGATGATGTCACTGTCAGATTGCTGTCCCATGTAAGACATGAGGACAAGTTGGACAAGATAATATTTGTAAAATACAAGACAAATGTTATTTCAAATGGATGCTGATATTTATTGAGGTCTTGCAGAGTCATCATTTGATTTAATTCAATATAAAGGTCTGTGATAAAAACAACAGCAACAGCAGCAACTCTTGCACTGATGCTCTTGTTGCTTTGGGGATTTTAGCAATATTACAGAACAATTGCCAAGGAAGAGAAAAAGCCTGGAGTACTTAAATTGTGATATTGCACCAGAAGAAAATAAAAAGAAAATGGCAACTTTTTACAAATCAATATTACATTTCAGTAGGAGGGGGGGAAAAGGGTGTTAACATGTCTCAGTATTTATTTGACACGTTACGTATTTAAGGGGACATTTTAATTCTCTTCATGATATATCATCTGTTTAGAATATATGACACCACCCAAACTGGTGTTACTCTTTGATAGTCTAAGTGTATTTCTGAATTGAAACTCATTAAACCTTTTTTATTTTTATTGTTTAAATTTTGTGACCTTGGCCTCTGTAGAAGACTGCATAATTTAGTTTTTTCTTTAGTGTCATACAAGCATACATTAAAACATACACTGGTATGACATAAAGGATCTATTGCTGACTTTTGAATGAATGAATTTTAACTCAATACCTATGGTGTGTCATTTACCAGCAGATAAGCCAAAATTTGTGCTGTTTAGTTCACCAAGAGGTGGCAGCCTTCACTCAAGTCCCTCCAGACTTGTTCCCTGATAGAGGTTGACCAGATGTGTGTCTGGCATTGACAAGGGTGTACAGTGGTTGGTGAATATCTGAGACAGGTCCTCAGACTCTCTGCTATTGCTAGTCTGTAATATTGACTGATAATAACTGGGAAAGGACATAACGTGTGTCAGCTCTTGTTTCTTATAATGTTTTCTGTGCAGCTTGTATGGACAATCTAACTGGAAGAGTTTTAGGCAGGACTCTTGTGGGGTAGTTTTCTAAAAAAGTCAGATATTCAGTTTAAACAATCTTTTGGGCTGTCATAATTCACAATGAGAGAAAATCTCCTCTACCTTGCATCCTGGGAGTCTTTAGGATGCATGAATTGAATAGCTGGTTAAACATGCCCATCTCTCCCTGCAGGCCATGGAGGAGGAAACTGAGGTAAACAGTTAAGAGTAGGTCTGAAATTGAAGACTGAAAGTGAGATGTCCTGAATATTTGTGTCTTTAAATTCTATCTGAAGGCAAGCATAAATTTTCATTTTTCTTCCAAAGTCTTGTGGACATGTGTATGAATGAAAGAAACCTAAACAACATAATCCTGCTGATCTTCATTGCCTCCTATTTACATTAGGAAAAGATGGTGAGAGAAAGCACATCCCATTTTTTATGGACATTTTGTACCTTTGAGAAGACAATTTTTTATTATTTTGTGAAGATTCCATAGAAATTATAGCTAAATAAAGTTTATCAAATGTTGTTAAGGCCAAAGAGTATCTGAGATATGACTACATATTGTGAGATCTTGATTTCTTATACTTTGCTTTGTGAAACATGCAACAGCTTTGATTTTAGATGTTCTGACCTATGAGGATGAATACTGATGCAAACCAGATTGAGATATGATGCTCTGTTTGTGATTTAATCTCCCATATGCCTTTTGGAAGCAGATAAGTAATTTCCATCATCATTTGCATTAATAAAATTCTGGAAAAACATGCTGGAGAATGATTTCTCTCTTGGTCATAACAGTTCTTGACATTTGCAGAATTCCTTTGGTAGCTGAAACAGAAACATCACAGATGAAGCCATGGAGGAGCAGAAGAGTTGGCACAGATAATCCAGAGGCAGTGACTGTAAGAATAACACAGCCATGTGGGTATGCTGCCAGCGTCTCATTAGATCCCAACACTCTTCCCCTGTTTCTGTGACCCCCCTGATGCTCTGTTATCACACATTACTGGTTTTCATGTCATTCTGGAGGTCCTTGTAAAGGTGATTTAAAACACAGGGGGCAGTTGCCAGTTTTTCAACTGCTTGCCCATTCCCCAGTTTTAACACAAGCAGTTTTGAGGAAAGTAGATGTATTTTATCTGTGATGGTGATGCTCCTTGTAGTTTTCTTATTTCTAAGAATAAGATCTGAACTGTGCATTTGTACTAAGAAAGATGTTTATAATGGTTTTAGTATTATTTGTGCACTTCAGAGGCTTCCTATTCTGACTGGAGACAACATATGCATGTCTTAGGCTATTCAAATAAATGAATGTCTGGGCTGGAATAGTCTGTGTAGGGATGAAAAGGAGAGGAAGGTTAAAAGCTAAATGAGATCATTCAGAAGATTTACAATCAGCTGTGAAAGCTGTTTCCCTGCACTAAAGCTAATCAAGACAATTAATTTTCATGTTTGTCTTGTACTGCAGAGGAAATTGAATCAGATGTCTCCTGGGGATTCTGTTATTATTTGGCATTCACACACTGGCACCCACATTTCTTCAGCTGCTGGCAGTGAGAGAACTTTGATGCACACACAGTAACTAGGCTTCTTACAAGAAAGTGAAGAAACAACATTTCCCAGCAACCCCTGATATATGTTACCTAATGCAGAGAGATCCAGCACTTAGATAATGAATGGGTTCATTCCCACCTGTTGGGTGGTCCCATTTTGTCAGCTATGGGACAGATTTGGCGTTTCAGATCCCCTGTGGGCTGTGTTTTGTTCTCGCTGCTCAGAGTAGGGGATATGGTTTGTACTGCAGGGCTGGGGATGGGCTGATGCTTGGGACTGGTGGAAAGAGGTGAAGGATTTGTACCTGCAGCAGCAGCCAGAGTGGTCCCTGTGGCAAAGCACAACTCGGGCAGAGACAGGAACACACACTGTTCAAGCATCATGCTTTTAATTTTTTTTAGCATGAGCCTGCTATTCTATTGCTGTTTCAGCTGTTCAGCTTTTTTTTTTTTTTTTTTTCTTTTTGAGAAGGCCACAAAATAAAATGTGACCCTTTTAGTGCCTTGGGTAAAGAGAGAAACTACAAAGTCATAATTCAGCTGAGACTATAATATACATGCCCAGCTAAAGTTAAAGCTGGCTCAGGTCATCTGTTTTAGAAGATTAGTCTTGGTTGGGATTAACTCTCCCTGGTGCTAGCACATCATGTTTTGGTAGTTGAGACTTATTCAGTCAATTTCTTTCTGGTATCTCAAGATTCATAAACCATAAGCCAGTCTGGCTTTTCAGAATCTGCAAAAGGCTTAAATCAGTAAAAGAAGAGTATTCAGCAATTCCTGGAACATAAAAATGTCACAGAATAACTGTCCTGTTTTTATTTGGTCCAGAAGATACAATGAAGACTTTTTTTTTAACAAAATAAATGTGAGTTAGTATTTGATTTAAAAAAATATTTTCCAGATTGCAAAAAACAACAATTTTCATAGATCATTTGAGGAAAGCTAAAAAGCCCCTCTGAGCTGCTACTTCATGAAAAGTAGTTCCTCAATACAAGGATTTTATTTAAAAAAACAATGCCATTATCTTGCTTTAAGTAAAAATGGAAATTGGGCAGGGTTTCATTAGAAAGAACTAAGCCATTGACATTCCAGCTCTTTCTAAGCTATAAAAGCTGCCGCAGACTCATGGCATGTGATGGCAGAGTCAGCCCTCCCTGCTGCCCCATGGAGCAGGTGTTCCCCATCCAGCTCCAGTGGGGAAGTGGGCAGGCCAAGGGACACCTGTGCCTTGAAATAAGGAGAGGAAAGCTTGGCTGCTCTTCATGTGTTTTTCTCTGGTTTACTTTGTGCTCTTTGCCTCTCTTGCAGCAGGAAAGGTAATGGGAGGATTGTTTAGCTGATACTGATGTTTTTGTTTTTCTTTTTAATGGGAAGTGTTTTAAGTGGGCTATAAGTTTCTGTCTGCTTGTTCCCTGGACATTGATGGATAAAAGGGTAAGTAGTGATTTGCTTTTCCAAGAACTAAGGAAGAAAGAGAGGCAAACAAATGTTCCTAGGAAAGGGCTCTGGATTTCTTTTTGAGAAAAGCTCTAGGAAGTAGGGTTAGAAAAAAAAGAGTAGAGGAACCTTGTAGGTGTGATTGTGTTTGTGGTGTTATACAGTGCTTCAGCATATTTGGATTTTTAATTCTGAACATAGGAGAGATATTCTGTGACTGTTCCTGGCTGTTTATGTAAATTGAGAGGGATTTCATGACTCCACTAGGAGAAGTTGGAGAGAAATATAATTAAGTATATAGCTATGTGAGAAAATAAGTTGTAGTTTATTGGTGATAAAGGAGGTGTGATCTACTGTCTTGTGATGAGGAGTTTTCCATGGAAATAAAAGAGGAAGGAGGAGAAAGGGAGCTTAATAAAAAGCTTTCTGGGTAAAGTTTTTATGATTTTCCACTTGGGATGATCTCACTCCATAATGTCCTGCTTTTACAGGTGTACACAGGTGTCAAATGGGAATATGCAAAGGCTGAGGAAGTGCTTTCATGTGTTGTAAGGTTTGTAAAGTGGCTACTGAGGAGGAGTCATTCAACTGGATGTCTGATACCTTTGTCAGGTGATTGTGCTTAGAGGTTATTGCTCTACTTCAGAAAAAAAGAGTCTATACAGGTGTGTGCAATACAGTCTGAGTAATATTTCTGTTTTGTGTGGGTAGTTATTTTTTTACTTACAGCAGCTAGAGCACTAATAGTGTAGTCAAATTTGAAAAGGCTTTCCTGTGGATGTGCTTTTTGCTAATGTGCAAAATACTTTAATGATTGAAAATATCTTTAAATTGTGAGGTGTTGAACCATCTCCTCCTCCTCTGTATGCACACCTCATGCATCCTGGTTTGCTGCTAGTATGGTAAGGTGAACTTGGATGTCTCTATCCTTTTACCAGAGAGGTTTGTGAAGTGAATTTGGCTCTCCAGGATGGTTGCACTGCCTTTGCATGTGGCAGGAGAGAAAGCAGATCCTTTGTCAGGAGAAGGTGAGGGGAAATGGGGGCTTGCTTGGTTTTTAAGTTAGTTAGTAACCACTGAGTTGTGTTGATGGGCTAATTATGTCTACCTGGTTGTGGAAATAAAAATTCTATGTCCTTCTTTCTCACTGTTCTCTCAATTCAGCACATTTTGCTTTGTGTTGAAGTCTAACATCCCCCTGAGATAGACTGGAAGGGGAATATCCTGGCTAAGTGCTGTTCTTGTCCTGCTTGCTCAGCCATACAGCAAATGAAGCTTATGTCTGGGGGAGTGAGCAGAGATAGTGGTTTACCTTTTGCAGCAGCTCCTTGAAGACTGACCTCTGCTTTTGTGCAAGGTACACCCCCATAGAGTAACAGTGTGCTTGGATGAAAGAGTTGCTCAACATCTGTGCAGTGAAAACTCTTTAAACCATCCCTTGATGGAAGGAGAATTGGTGACTTAACAACACCTGAAAGTTGTTTATGTGAGTATAATGGAAACCCTAAGGTACATAGTAGCACTTAGGAATTTTGGGAGTTGCAAGCAGAACTTCCAGCTCCAGTAAACTGACTCGTAGTTGCTTTTGTCTGTGAATGCCCAGCCCTCTCCCACACCTCTTCTATAGCTGCAAAATAGCTCTGTGTGCCCCACAGGTGTTGGAGCAGAGCAAAACTGGGCTCTCTTTCAGGTGTCAGACAAATGCTCTTGCTGTGAAGATGTGTTTAATGCTGTGATTTGCACTGAAATTAGCTAGGTGCTGATGCAAAGAGGTTCTCTCTCCAAATGTTCTGGATGTACTTAGCTGAAAGAACCAATTTCTCACTGAGAGGGGAAGCGATGCCATTGCTCAGATATCACCCTGTCTATAAGGGTCAGATTATGCTAAAGCTGCCTTGCATTAAGTTGTATTTGGCTAAATTACCCATAAAACTAATATTTGTTTCACCCTTTGTTCATCTCTTGCCCTGAAGATGCAAAGCATTGAAGTACTTTGGTATAAGCAGTGCTAACATTTTTTAAAGAGTCAGGGGTGAGCCACAGTCAGTGCATCTGGAAAGATGCTTATTTCTACATTTATCTTCTTATATTAAGGTATCTAATTGTGATGTGTAGTGATATTGATAATACAAAACTTTGCTTTTCCCCTGAAAATCCACATGTATGGTTTTGGGAGGTAATTAATGCAAAAAGTAGGTCTTCTAATATGAAGATTATTTTCCCATTAAACTCTTGCTTGTATGATTTTTAAACTTCAGAACAAAGTAGAAAATGTTAGGTCTATCAGGGGATACCTGCCATAGAAGTGTGTGGTGGTGGTTTTTTTTTTGGCTTTTTTTGTGTACTGGGAAGGGAGTGTAGGAAAATATATGTTGCTATCTTATTAAGATTTGTTTATTTTTGCAACAAGTGAAGTGAGAACCCTTTAACTTGTATCTTGCTTCTTGCCATAGCCTCTCCTATGACTTTGTGTGCTTCCAAGATGTGAAACTAGTTGGAAACACTGCCTGGTCTAGATGCCTTCTCAAACAGGGTCCATGAAAGGGGAAAATGCTAGACCAAACTTTTGTTTGGGAAAGCTGGACATTTAATGCATGCTTACCTTTAAACCTTTTCTGGTCTTTTATGCAAAGTATTTAAAGGAAAGCAATGGCTCTAGCATACTTTCAATGCAGTTAGTAACTCCAATAAAAAGAGTTAGAGGATTCATCTATAATCAGATAGGACCCCAAGATCTAAATTGAAAGCTGCAATAACCTGAAATATGAAATAGGAATGAGCTTCATATAGTCATTTGTGTAGGTCTTACACAATGTACATGTCTATACATTCACGTCTCATTTTTAAGAAATGTCTTGTTTAGTACCTTTAGATGGTAGTTATGGATCTTATCTGCAGTGCTGGTTGATGCAGTAGTCACATCAGCCTTGAACAAACAGGATATGTCATCTTTAGAGGATACTGGAGGAAGTCTCCTGAGAGAAAAAAATCACAAGTAGGTATAATTTTGATCACTCTCATGGGAGAGCTCTAATTACCATTGACAGGTATTCACCAGGAGTACAAAAATCACTGACTTTTCTGAAACAAAAGAAATCAAGTTACTTGTAGTAATATTATATGAGATGCATATTGTAATTGAGGAAGTACTCACTAGACTGACCACTTTGATAGAGTGATTTTTGCAACATTCTAAAACTGAAAGTGCTTCTAAATTTTGATGCAAAAATGTATGATATAGAGAAGCCCCTTAAATCACAAGAACTGACGTGCTGAGCAGGCATTGTGCTGGTCATGCAGTGATAAATCTTTAATAACTTTTAAGTTTTCTCCAAATGAATAGACCAATTGTATTTCAAAGCATTCTTTAATCCTTCTAGTGAAGAAAACTGAAATAGGTCACAGTGACATTGACCTTTGAATAAAACTTAAACTTGATTTGAAGAGGAGCCTTAAGGCTCCTTTCCAGCTGTCAAATTTGACCTTTCATCATAGTATGTTTTGTTTTGAGCACAGATTTTCACATATCTACGTATTCATGTCAAACTGATGCTCCTGATGTCAGTTACTGAGTCAAGCATTCAAAGCAGAATAGCAAACAATTGTTGGTAGCCAGCAAGCATTCTGCATAAGATGAAATCAACTAATACAGAGTAAAATCTCATTTCAGCATAAAGCCTGTTGGGTATCATGCAAATGACAAGTAACGTGCAAGTTGGGATAAGTAGTCTTAAAAATAGCTTCAGGAGTAGAATAAGCAGTTTTTTACTTTTATTCTTGCTATGTGGATGAACTATGAAAGTTTGTGTTATTTCTGTCTCTGTAAGTCTGCTTTAACAGGACCAGATGGCAGCCCATGGATTGTGGTGTAGCTAGAGAGAAAATAGGCCCTCATCACAAGCAGCTAGTCATGAAAATTTAAGGGCTGTATTAGTCTTGATATAAATGGGCATATAAATCTTGAGTAAGTGTTGAAGGGTATAATTGTGCTGGCTCCAATATACACTACCTTGTTTGCTAAACAGTGAATTAACTGAGGGTAAAGCTGCTCCTTCAAAAAGAAATGATTTTGTGTGAGCTGGAATACAGTAGGTGTGCTCACACTTCTAGCAATTGAAATTTTGACTTTGTGTGTTTCATGTTGTGCCAAGTTCACTGGTGGAAATTTTCTGATTTTTCAAGTTTGGCATGTGTTCTTAGAATTCTAGCTGGTAAAACAGAGTTTCTGTTTGCCTAAGTGGGTTTTTATTGCAAATGTGAGCACTGAGATTCAACTTAAGAGTGAAATGAATATGCTATATACAGTGGACTACAACAGTAATAATCTGTAGTTACTGTTTGATTTTTATTTAAATATTTTTATGGTAAGCAATTGAAAGAAATTTGCAAGGATGTAATGTGGATTTCAGGTGGTTCTCAACCTTGAGTGTTCTTTTGTTCTTCTGTGTGAAGTCTGGATTTTATTTCTTCAGATTTCATGAATGTAGACACTTTTGCCCTTGCTGTGGCTCAGTATGCCATGTCCTGTGCAGCAAATCCAGAGTTTGTAATGAAAAGGTTTGTTTTTCTGTCACTGGTAAGAGAAAATGCAATTGTGAGTTCTTTATGCAGGTCTGTTGGTGAATGCTCATTCCTGATGGCTCTAACTGGTTTGCCTTCCAAAGTGTTCTTTCTATGTTCCAAAGGGGTAGTGCATGAAAATCCTATAAGAATTGGAACTACCAGAGTTTAAGCCTCAATTTGTCAGCCTAGTGTCTGAGGAAGGAGGGTGAGCACAGAATTGGATTTTTACCTTTCTGCTGACTTCCCTGAGCCTGAAGAGACCTGAAATTTTTGAGACAGGTGGTCTTTGTCAAACTGAAATTGGCTTGGGATCTAAAACTTACCTCTTCTATCTTCTAAGGCCTTGTAATGCATGTTGGGAGTAAAATTTTAAGTATATTGGCTTAGTTTTATTCCCTCTTGGGAGATGTGCTGATTTTAGTCAAGGATGCATTAAGGAGGAAATAACCAGCTTCATGCTGCACATGATAGTTCACTAACTCTCCCTATAGGGAGGGTGAA
Source organism: Ammospiza caudacuta (assembly GCF_027887145.1). Classification (NCBI taxonomy): domain Eukaryota; kingdom Metazoa; phylum Chordata; class Aves; order Passeriformes; family Passerellidae; genus Ammospiza; species Ammospiza caudacuta. Next base: position 55,949,548 of record NC_080596.1, read on the forward strand.
ATCTTAATCTTAAAGCCATATTAATTTCATATTCAGTATGAAATGCTGCCTTAGTGACACTGCTACCTGAAAGCTGTGTAGGTGGGTTATTTTCTTTAATGTTCTGAAGCCACTAGAAAATTAAAAAGAGTATTCCTGTCTGTAGGGAAACCTATGAGATCAAATGAGTGTGCTTTTGAGCTGAAGGGTTACTTTATTTGATTTGCTTTTAAGATTAAGAGCAAAGACTGATTACCAAAGCATGTATGGTTTGTCAGCTGTGAACTGGAATCTCTGTGGAAGTGAGTTGGAAAGAACAACAGACTTGACAGAACAGCTCTCATATGCACAGTCCTGCCAGGGCCTCCAAATAAATGTGAGATCTCTGTAGGTAGGATTTGAGAGGGTTTAGAGCCTTATAACTTTATTTTGTTGTTTCAAATTGGAGCTGAAGCAGTAGTCCTCCCTGACCTTGCATGGATTACGTTGTAAGTAGCTGAATTTGGGGTGCTGGCTGGCACTGCAATGGGGTTCACTTTTCAGCTGCTTGGTGGTGGTAGACCAGTGACACCCCAGTTTTGTCACAAGCCAAACCAACTGGGTTTGGAAGCCATGCTGAGCTCTGTTTCTGATAGCTGGTCCAAAGCCACCTGCCATACTGACTGCAGATTGTTGATTTGGGGTATGCCTGTATTGTTTTGTCTGCATCTGTCTGGAAAATGGTGTGTGCCTTGCACATGGCTTGCGTGCAAATCAAACGTGAGCTTAATACAGTGACCTACTGAGCTGAAGAGGAAGAAGGAAATAAAAAGAAATGAGAAGCTAGTGCTCTACATACTTTGGAAAGTAGCACATTTAGACAGGGACACTCTATATTTAACAGGATATCAATCAAGAGGTCACTTAGGTGGAATTATTTGTGGATAAAACTGTCCATGAACAGGGAGGAGAGCTATAGATGTAGTAGCATGAAAAATGTCATAGCTGTGGAAATAAATGCAGTTTCTGTGAAAAAAAAATGCTTGAGATCAAAATGGTCATGTGCTTATTTAACTGATGATATGAAAATCAATCCAATTTATTGGATAAGGAAGCAAAAAAATTGGGAATTTTAACTCTGAAGATCAGTAGGAATGAATGGTTTTAAGCTCTATTGCATAATTCATGATTTCACTGACTCATTTTGTTCAGGAGTTAGGAATCTAGAAGGATTATTGCATACACCACTACTTGGCTTTCCAAGAAGAAAGTAGTTCTGTATAAAGACAATATAGTGGAAAATTTAAATGCAGCTGTAGTAAAGGAGAGTTATATTAATCCTTTTTTGTTGCAAGTAAACACTTGTATAAACTGAAACACTTATTAAAAAAGTGCTAATTAGCGTTTCGGTTCCTCTTCAGGAAAAGCAATCACTTATCACTTCTAGTACATTATAAGTAAACTGGTGAGAAGTACTTATACTCTTATTTACAGTGAAATGCATATTTTTGACTTGTATTTTTTCAACTGGGAGCTGCTGCATCACTATAGTCCAGCATAGTCAGGACTCTATGTTTTAAAAATCAGCAAAACACACTGTCTGGGTGAAAAGATAGGTGTCTTAAGAACAAATCATTATGAAATAAAGTAATCTGAGAACTAATTAATATTTTAACTAAGTTTTTGTTATGCCTATAATCATGAGAAGTATCAGTTGTCAGGCTAGTTCTTGTCCCTATCAATGTAGAACTAAAGTTAAACTTCCATGTTGGTTGTTTTTTGTCATAAAACCTCCAATTTTTTAGGCACCAAAAAAGAGGTGTGAGGAAAAAAAATGAAGTGTCCCTTCTCTTTTCATTTTTTTGTTACAGTTATATATAGCATTTGAATATCATGCAAGTTTAATCTTTAGGTTGTATGAAGCAGTGCTTGCATTCTACATTTGAAATGGCTTCCCAGTGACTAAACTCTTCCTGATATTTTCTGCTGTTTTTGAAAGGATAGATGAATTCACATTTTAAAATAGGGAATGAAGCAATTTCTGGACTAACTACTAGGTTTGAATCAAACCCCAGGAAATGCATTTAAAGAGATTTTGGATTGCTGTATCTAATTTTTTTTTTGTTGGAACATAAATTCTTCTCCTTATAGACCTGTGAAGAGCTATATTTATGCTATACATATTCATGCTCATTTTCTCTTAAGCTATAAAAAAGAATTATTTTCTTACCGGACTTGTTAACTTTAACCTAGAAGCTATTCTTCACAGATGATATCCATGGACTTGAGTGTTTTGAAAATGGAATTGGAAGGAGAGCTCACTGAAGGTTTATGATGACAAAGGGAGAACTGTAGTATTGCAGAATTCCTAGAATGTATTACTAGAGATCATGAGCCTGGTCCTTCATTTATTTGCACCTGGTAGTCTTTAGTGGGTATTTGCCACAGTTGCCTTCAGTAAGTTCTTGCTTTGAGTAAGTTTGCATTCTGTCTTTACAGGTAGTAGTGTTTACATGTGTTCATGTGAAGTGATTTGTGCAGCATGTAAGTAAATCTAAACAAAGTATTATGACAATTTTGGCATTTTTCTAGTCAAAACTGAATGACATCTTCCCCATAACTACTGCCAAGTCCCTCTTAGCAACTAGCAACTCCCTTTGCTGTGGATTGCCTGCTCTGGTGAGTTTATTTAGTTGTGTCTGGGATTCCTAACATGGCTGTGTCCTGAATCATGTTGAAGACTAATAAAATTAAGTAGCAACGCCTAGCTGCTTTTGAATGAGCAATTAATTCTCCTTGCCTCTGCTGTACCCATGACTGTGTGCAATATTTTCCCAAGAACTTATTTATGACTTGGTTGCGATGAGCTCATGACCTAATTTTAGATATGATCAGCTCTTGTAACATTATATCCTTAGTACAACTGCAGCTGCTATTATTTCTTTAAATGACAGTTTTTGAAGAAGCTTCCTTCTTGCTGGATATCCTATGTATACACCATATTCTTAGGAGGTTGTGCTCTTTTTGAGAGCTCATAGACCATACCAAGTGTGGGGCTCGGTTGTCAGCTGGGGTTAAACCATGACACCTAGTCAGGGAAAGGATCAAATATTGGTCATTTTATATTCTATTTGTGATCTCAAAAAGTGTTTTTATTTTATTTACGTGTAATGTGTTTCTGCAAGCAAACTGAATTTGCAGAAAATGTAAATGGCCAAGTTCCCATTTGAATGCAGGTTTCATGCCTTCTTGTGATTAATTACAAGTTGTGATGTGATAGAAATTTCCCATTAGAATTGGGTAACAAGAACAGCACTCTGCTTTTCAGAAATGTATGAGCAACTGTTAAATGTTTATAGCCTAATGGCATTGTGGCTGGGATGTCTCCAAAAGTACTTACAAATACTACTTGACATGGAGGCAGAAGAAAGGAGAAACCTTAGCTGTGTGGAAGTCAAGTAAGGGTCAAATGGATGAAAGGACTTTTAGAAGAAATAAAAATAGAATTATCTAAAAGCAGCACGCTTGCCTCTTTCCATTAGCTTTTTTTTTTTTTTAATGTAGAAAATGCATCACTACTCTGCTTGAGTCAGAGTGTGAAATGCTTTTAGATTCATCTTTTAGTATAGTGAAGGAGTGTTACTGTAAGACATAATTTAGAGAGGAGGAAACTTGCTTGGTGCAGTTTTTTTCAGATGTACATGTTAAAACCATTATAAATGTATGAATAAGGAAGGATGGTGAGGATGTGATGTAGGCTGCCCTTTCTCCTGACTTGCTTTCTTGTATCTGTGCTTTCACTTTTCTAGTTTTTGTTTAGGAAAAAACCCAAAAAACCCAAGAACAACAGAAAATAAAAATCCACAAAAAATTTTTCCCCCAAAATACTTTTTATCTTCTGTGAGTAGTTTTCTCCCTGGAATGTCTGGAACTGGAGATTGAGGTGGAAAGCATGTGCTATAGCAGAGAAGTCTTAGAGGATATCCTTAATATTTTTGGTCTTGAATGCTGTCCTTTTCTAAAGGTGTAAGAATCCCTGGAGGTTATTTCACCATGTGTTGCAGTAAAAAAGTGAAATAGGTGAGAGGCCACCTGTGAAACAGCAGCTGCTGCCTCTCCTGCTTGGTGTGCAGGTGCTCAGGTGAGTTGTGCACAGGGAATGGGAACTGCAGCTCCTGCTGTCTTCCTTCCACTGTCTCCCTTTGCTGTGGTATCAGCAAATTAGAGCTCCTCCAGAGGGGTTGGGATTGTTGCTATAAGATGGAGAGCAAAGGCAGGAAATCCTTTTGAACATGCTGAACTGGGGGAGGGCAGTCCCAAGATTTATTCTTTGGATCTGCAGATCTCCTGTATTGCTCCCGAACTAATTTTTTGTTTTGTATGTTCATAAGCTTTTTCATCTGTACTGAATGAATTTTGAAGGGATCTTTATGCTTTGATAGTGTCGTTTCTTGACTGGCTATGTTTAAATAGGAAAACAATGTTAAAAACAAGTGGAAAAAATTCCAAGTGCATAGGAGTTCCAGAATAAAATCATAAAAGTGGTTTAAAGCCCTTACAACTGTCCTATCCAGAAGGTAAAAGCATTATATGGAAATGCTAAAGATGTGCTATCAGTCCAATAGAAATGTGAATGAAGGCATCAATGGAGTGTTTTAAAGTATTTGTAGCCTCTCATTGTGATAGACTTGCTGTCAGGTGACAGAGATAGGTGTTGTGATGCTGATATCAGAAGACCTATAGCAGACTTCTGAGACATATGTGAAGGACCAGTTTTCACTAATCAAAGGCACCTTTATCTGAAAATCTAGTTGGTATCTGAGCCTTGAAAGTGTGACAGGATTAAAAATTGGACTAGATGTTGAATCTCAAATAAAACCCTGCCAAAAACCTTTTGTTGCTCTTTCAGTTGGTTTTGTCTGGTTACATATCACACAGGATCACATTGTAACACAGTTTAATTGTGTATTGTAACTATAATATACTATTTATTGAGATCTGGCATTTTTATATCACAGGCTTTCTATTTGTCTAATATACATTTTACATCAGTATACCATATATACAGGTAATGTATATATGTGTGTATTAGCATTTTTACACTCTAAAACCTCTATTTCTATGCTTATTGCTGATCTTTCCTCGGGCCTTTTTCTAATAGTGCAATTATTGCTTTTAAAGATTAGTATCCCTTCTCAATACTATTTTTCAAGGAAGTCCGGGTCAGGCTTTGAGGACTTTTTTCTGCACAGGTAAGTATTTCAAAGGGTTAATGCAAATACACAAACTTAATAAAATCTGTTAATTTAGAAACTTGACTGACAATTTATTACTGTCTTCATAATGAGAAAGTGAAGTGCATGTCCTCTCACAAGTCCTTTCCTAGCCAGGGAAGGAACTAGGTCACAAAGTTTTATCAGAGAAGATGCTTTATTTATGTTTCTGGAATGAAGTTTAGTGTTTCCCCTTTGTGAGATACAGTTCTGAAACACCTGCTATGGATGCCCTAGTTCTGATTAATTTTGAATTGGAAAGTTGTCTTAGAAGAAATAGGGAGCAGTTTATATTAAAAAACTGAGATTTAGCTGAGAAATAACTTAATCCACAATTTCAAGTCCAGTTAAACCAGAAGCCTGTTTGATTCATAGAGAGAGAAGACATCTTTTTTGAAGACACCATATTCCTTGCTCTCTTTAGAGTTTTATTCTTAATGTCCACTGGGGAAAAAGACCCTAATAAATATAGGTTGGATGAGTGACACTTTTCCTATTTTTAATGCCTTTCTTAATTTGTGACTGCCATCAAAGAGTGGGCTTAGTGAAAGCAATTTTTTGAAAGCAACTACAGCATGAGGTGCTAGCAGTGATGGTATTACAAAGCAAGGAAACATTTCTGAAAAGCAGATTGTCTAATGAGGGAGATAGAGTGTGAACTGCATGGGAAGAGGTGACATTTGGTTGCATGAAAGCACTCTGGGGTTCCTGATGACATTTGTTACTTCTTCAATAATTTAAAATCAGGCAGTGAGTAATGGTGCTGAGTTTATCTACCCTATTTAGATTGCTGAACAACAAATTGCCTGAAGTTGAGGGAAATCCTTCATGTTCACCAAAAGCCATGCAAGGCCAGTTCAAATGTAAGCATAAATAGGTCTTCTGTGTGAGTATCTGGACTGCTAGGCTGCAAAATCCTTTCCATGTGCAATGATGAAAAGAGCTTATATATACTGCTAAGCAGCTATTTCCTTAAGTCCTAGTCTGTAGCTATTGCCTTTCACAATGTTAGTGGATTTTTATTTGGAGACAGTGGATTTTTATTTGGAGACAAATAAATAAATATTTATTTATTTGAATCTATCAAGTTCTAAATGCTCCAGAGCGGTTTTCTTTCATAGTCTTGTAATTCTTAGCAAAAAGGAGAAAGAAAAAGAGAGAAAGTGTAATAGTTGAGATGTAATTAATTTTGAATGCTGGAACTCATTCCAGCCTTGTGCAAATCTGCATTATTTGAATGCTGTCATGCTAATTCATCTTTCTAGGATTGCAGGTTGCAACTGGAAGATTCTAGATTTATCTAGTTTTGAGACACTTAGCTATCTTAAACTGATGAAAGCTAGAAGGCCTAAAGGAAAAAGTTAGCTAAGAGTGTCCCTCTGGTCTCTCTGAGCTTGTTACAGACCTGTGCAGTTTTGGCTTCACATCAGCAGGCTCACTTATAAGAGGAAGCAGGTACACAAGTGATACTCATTCCCCAGGTCTTTTTCATTCATGTAATTCTTCACACTATTAGCAAGAGATTACTGAAAATTTTCTTTGTCACTGGCAGCAAGGGTAATACAGCCTTAAGAACACTTGTAGAACAGCTGTATTGTTGCCTATTTCTTCTAGAGCACTGATTGACATTCTCCATGTTCCTCTTGGCATGTAAGGTTTTTCTCTGTGTTGTAGATACTCTGTAAAAGTAAAAGCTGACTTCTGAAAGAAAGGGATGAGTGGATTTCCTTTATGTAATTAACACAGAATTTTTTGACCTCTGTTTTATTTATGACTGCTTTTATGATTGATGGTAACAACAAAGAGATTGAAGGAATCCTGTTTATAGTAGAAGCAAGTCTTTAATGTAGGCCAAGTAAAGGTTAACTTAGCGATTAAAAACATTGCATTATTTGAGATGTGCTGGTATTTTTTTGCAATTATTGAAATTCAGTATTTCTTCACATGGAGGAGCTTGAGTGCATGTACATTTAGTTATCAGTTTCTGAGTTTAAAATAGGACGTGCTGATTGTGATGACTAGGGTCATCAAAGCTGAGGTTTGAAAGGGATTCATGACCTTTGTTTCAAAGAGGATAAAGAATTTTTGAAGGTGGCTTGTTGGAAAGCCTCTTTCAAGTATTTTGCCCGTCAAAGTGGAATTTGAAGGTTAGCTGCCCATGCAAAAGTGCCAGACAGGCTTTTCCAGGCAACATTGCACACTTGACTAATTTTCCCTCAAGAGATCTATGTGCTTTCCCTTCGGAGTCCCGTGCCCTTGAGGCTACTGAGACTCACACTATGAGCAATGTAGTGAACAGTCTCTTGGAGCTTGATGATTATTACTAGGAGAAAGAGTTGGCTGGAATAGTAAGAGATAATGGCTTGTGTGCCCTTGAGAGGCCTGGAAGCTAATGTGGGGGAGCAGAATCTTGTGCTGAAAATATGTACCCGGTCAGAAATTAAAGACAAGAGTAGATTTTAACATGGATGAGGTCCGTCATAAATTGACCTTTCTGCATCAAATTATTTTTTTTGTGGGATTGTGGAAGACTTGTTAAAAGGGACCTGGTCATCTGGTCCGAGCTCATGGTCAGGGTAGGACTGTGCTGTGTTAGGTCAGCTCAGTTGTTGCGTGGTGAAGCCAAATCTTGGTAGGATTCAGGACAATTTGAGGACTGGAAATTCCATGGCCACCTTAATGAATCTGTTCCAGTGCTACATTAATGTCCAGAGACTGTGTCTAAGGTTCAGACTGAACCTTCAGAAACTGATGACTGATCCTAGTGGTTTACGGGAATGGCATCCAGTGAACTGTTTGCTCCTAAAGTACATCAACAGAATCATAGAATGATTTGGGTTGGAAGAGATGAAAGATTCTAATTCTAACACCCTTGCCATGGGCAAGAACACCTTCCACTAGTCAGGGTTGCCCAGGGCCTCATCCAGCTTGGCTTTGAATGCTTCTAAGGATGAGAAATCCTCAACTTCTCTGCCCAATAAAAAAAGTTTTTGTTTTGTTTTTCTTAGTTTTTTATTTTGTAGAGTTACAAAATAGCTTCTTGTCCCAGGTAGAAAATATTTTCTATTTAGGAAATACTATGATTTTTAGAAAGTGTACATTAAATTTGCTATTCTTTGAAGGTAGAGTAGGAAAATGGTGAGCTTTTCCTGTCACATGAAGCTAATATCATGCAAACATTGCTAAATATCTTCATTTTTGGGTCTTGTATTATTGATCTCAATTTAATGGCTTTGAGTCAATTTGCAGGCTGTTAGAGAAGATGTCACAGAAATAAGCTTGATCAAAGGAGCTTGTAAAGAAGTGTAATATAGAATGACTTTCAGTCATGGTGATAAATTTGCTGTTTGTGGACAGTATCATAATTATTGTAGATTTGTTTATACTTTAGAATACCAAATGTGTTTTAATGTTTTCCTTGCTCTCTTACCACAAATGGAATGCTGTGTATGGTGTCTTAAAGCTCCTGGAGTATAGCCACTGTTCTGCTTCTGAATGGTTCATCTCCAAAGGCCTTACAGTCTTTCTACTATTTTATGATTTGGAAAAATTATTGATTTTTAACCTACAACTTCATGTTTGCTACATCATGCATAATTACAGAAAAAACTATGATAAATACTGGGAGTTTTAGTGAGAACAGAGACTATAGCTATGCTTAGTCCTTGCAGCTTTCTTAAAAAGAAGTATTTTCCAGTCTAAACCTTGTGTTGGTTTATCAGAAAAACACAATGGATGAAGCTGCTGTTCTTTCTACAAACACCTGTATTGTGTTATCTCTTTTCCAGATGCTGACATTTAGGCTGCATCTACATAACATGAGGCACTGTCCCTGTAGAGCTTTGAATGAGGGTGCTTAGATGATCAAACTGTTAGAGATGCATCACAGCACATAATCTTTGGGATAAATAGTCCTGTTGAGAAGCAGAAGGTATTATTCAGGGGAGTGCTGTGCTAATTTTGGTTTCTTGTTCTGCAGATATGCCCTAAACTCTTCTTTCATCTATATTACATTTAAAATATTTTTTTCTTATCAACTATGCAGCCACATATTTTTCTAAAAAAATTCCCAGGTTCTTTCAATGAGAATCTGATCCAACAAAAGAATATTTAAGTAGAAGTGCAGCTCAGGAGATCACCAACTTTAAAAGCTGCTTTGCTATTACTTTTAAGTAAGAGAAAAGTTTGTAATTTTTTTTCCTGCTGTGAATAAGGCTTGTTTGTTTTATTGATGAGTAAAACTTTACTGGTTTTATTTTACATAAGTGATAAATTGTTTGATATTATGAGATGCAATAGTAAATGAGTAAATCTTTACTTGTACTAACTATAGTAAATGGATCGGTTTTACGTGTAAATCAACCTGCTAAAGGTAATTTCTGTCTACCATCTCCAGATATATCCATTTAAAATACTTAAACTTATTTTTTATTTAAAAAAATCATGGTAAAATTACAAAAAGAATATTATTACTTTCAAGGTGATATGTTATTGTTAGCAGTGTTCTGGAAATGGTGTTGGTAGCAATATGAGAATTAAAATAAACTGTTCTGATTGCTACAAAGAAAATTTTTAGTAAGATTTAATTTTTAAAAGCAAATGCATTTCTATAACCAAAGCTCTGGTGGCTTTACTTGAGCTGGATCATATTAACATAGGTGTCCTACATTTGTGTAACTTCTTATTGTAATTTAAGGCTGAAAATGAACTTTGAATAATCTAGTGTTAGGATGGAAGAGACATCTACTCCTTGAATTATGCTTCTTCATAACTATAAATTCACAAGCAATGACAAGGTCTTACAATTATAAACAATTCAATGTTATTTTCAAACTTAATTTGACTTTTATTTAATGGCAGTTACAAAATAAATATCAGGTTCAAGGAAAAGAGCTTTCAACTGGAGTGTTGTGTAGGAAAATGCGGTCTCGGAAAGAATTTCTGTTATTAGTAAGGAAGTAGACTCCACTGTAAAGTCATTCATACATCATGCGAGCACAGATACTTTAATTTATTTGATATCAGTTATCAAAAAGCCAAGTTAAGCTTTGTTTAGCTAGTAAAACCTTTTGAGTGTGTTCATTCAAGGTTTGATGTTGTTCTGAGAGTCTTGGACTCAAACACACTTTTGTGTTTGAGTCTTTGGCACTCAAACACACTTTTAGCATCCTGAATGCTCCTGTCTGAAGCCTGGCAGCTGTGCTTGAACCCACGTCAGCCTGTGGCTACTGCACGGGTCTGGTCCAGCAGGAAGCTGGAGGAATGCAGCACACTGTGCATAGCTGTAAAGATTTCTCTTGTCTTGTTTTGACGGCTTAATATTTGTTAGCCAGCAAACTACTGCTCCTCAAAAAGCAAACATACACTTTGGGTGGGTACACATTAATGTGCTTAGTGTAAGGCCACTGTACCCTGAGCCCTTCACTCCACAGCTCTACACAGATAGCTGCATCCAAACCGTTTTCATTTAGCTTTAAGTTGGAAGTTTACAGATCTCTAATTTATTAGGTAGGTATTGGAGCACCATCTCCAGCAATGGGGGTAGAATTAATTCATTGCTTCATGTGCTTGCTTGATAGAAAATTGTGACCTAATGAAGCTGGTACATTGATTTAGAGTCTTTGATTCTTGCCACAGTCTTTCACTTAAATATCTGTAAAAAAGAGATTTGTGTGTGTGCGCAACATTTTCCTCAGCAAAGAGATATGCTTTTTCTTCCCTTTAGGATGTGTTGTAGGCTTGCTTGCATGGATGATACTTAAAAAAAAAATTGTAAAGAAGTGTGGTCTGTTGATGGGGTGTGTCTCCTCTCATCCAGCTCTGGAGGAGAGCAGGAACATCATGCTCAGAAAAAGAATCTGAAAGCAGAGATGTGAGCGGATTAAAATGTTGCATTTGCCTTGCACTCTTAGCTTGAGGTCACTGTTGTTGCCTCGTGCTTATATTGGTATCTGCACACTGACCTTCAATCTGGCTTTATCTTGGGGCCAACTGGCTGCCTTAGCAATATTGCACAGCAAAAGAAAATGGGGAGACTGGCTTCTCTCACGCTCCATTCCTATGGCAATTTGAAAAACTGGCACTTGCAGTTCAAAGAAAAAGATTAGAAGATACTTGGGAAGTAAAACTATGTGGAGAAATTCAATAATAGCATTTGTTTTACTTCTACTCTCCTGAATTCATTTGGCTTCCAAAATATTCCTCACAGAATGTTGAAAAAATGTTAACCTTTTGTAAATGTGTTAGCTTTTAGGATTCATCATCCAACAAAGGGAAATGCTGAAATATTTTGTTGAAAAGAAAAAAAAACCCCAGACAGTTACAAAACCTGTTAGGTATTCTGAGTATTAGATTAACTGGAAGAAATTCAGGTGACTTCTTGAAGTTACCTGTTGCTAACAGCAATCATAACTTTGTGTTTTGCTGTGCCAATTGAGTTTTTTTTCTCAGCATAGGTGGAGTTGATAAAATGTTCTCTTCTTTTTGTTTTCAGGGATTAGAAAATACCGATTAAACTGCTTTATGCTGTGCAAACCCTGATGAACCCATAATTGTGTCCCTGTTCTAGCAATATATACAAACACAGTCTTGTGGAAAAAGAAATACATTTGTTGCTGAGAAAGACACAGAAAAACCCCAGGGTGCCAAGTTTGAATGCTCCAGTGCTAATTGAGACAGTCATGCAGATCTGGAAACACTTAGAGATAAGATTGTGCCTTTCCATCACTGCCATTAAACAGAGGCTATTTTTGGGCTTTGTAATCAAGTCATCAAACCTGTGTATCTAGAGGAGGACTGAAATTTGTCCTCTGAAATTAGAAATTCTTAAGAATTGTGATTCTTTTGAACATGCAATTCTCTACTTAATGCTAGGAGGATATTTCTGGTCTTTAGGGAACATTGTGATTCCAAATATTCACATAATTCTTCTAGTTTAAATTTTGTATCATTGAAGAGGGGGTGACAAAGATGATCAAGGAACTGAAGCATCTCTTTTATGAGGAAAGGCTGAGAGGGTTGGGCTTGTTCAGCCTCAAGAAAAAACAACTGAGGAGGGACCCCATCAATGTCTGTCAGTCTCTGAAGGGAGGGTGGCAGGAGGATGGAGCCAGGCTGTAGGAGAAGAGGCAAAGGGCAGAAACTGATGCACAGGAAGTTCTGCCTGAATATGAGGAAAAACTTCTTTGCTGTGGGGGTGACCAAGCACTGGAGCAGATTGGCCAGAGAGGCTGTGGAGTCTCAATCACTGGAGATATTCAAGAACCATCTGGACACAATCCTGTGCCTTGTGCTGTGGGATGACCCCGTCTGAGCAGGGAGGTTGGAGCAGATGACCCCTGTGATCCCTTCCAGCCTGAGCCATTCTGTGAACAGGAAAAGGAAAACAAAACAAGAATCAGAACTCCTATCTTAAACAAGTGTGGGGGTTTTTGGTGCTTTTTCCACTTTTTTCTAACTCACTGGAGAATACCCTAGAGGTATATCTTATAGAGGGATCTGCTCAGAGAACTAAACAGGGATGATTTTTAGTACCTTCTAAGTAGATAGAGTATTTGTTAAGGACCACTATAGCACAGATGGCTTGAATCAATTGTATAAGGGAGCAAAGTGAGCATTCTTAAAATATTTGCTTCTTTTAACATGACTTAGCAGTGACATCTGTTCAAAGGCTCTTTTGAAAAAGGCAGGTCAATGAATCACTGTGAAATTCCAAATTTAACTTTGCTATTTTGGTTTGTTATGATTGGCTCATGCTGCTTTTCTGGGCATACATGGGCTATTCTCTTCAGTGTGAGAAGTGATTAGTATTCTGAACTACAACAACAGCATCTCATTAAAATCATTAGATATCTTTGAACCTACTGGCAATGCCTTAACTTCTGTCTTGCCAGTTGTGACTCAATTTTTGTTATAGTGTAGAAAGTTTTGTGCTGGGAAGTTTTTGTTCCATGTTCAACTCCAGAGAACTGAAGTATTATATGATTGTAGGAAAAGTGCCATATGGAGACTGAGCCAATGACACTTTCAGCATCTGTATTTCCCTCAGCTGCTATCTGATGTGCAGTGGCTGGTTGGGATGCATGGAATACCAGCTGTTGAATTGCTGCAGCAAAGGTGCTTACCCACTGCTCCCAGCTGTGTGCTTGAGGACCTGTTTCTAATACCACTTCTTCTGGGGATCACACTTAGGCAGCCTTGCCCAACTACTGAGAAAACTTTAATGTAACTTATTTTTTTGCAGCCAAAATTATTTGTTGTATAAACCTTCTCACCATTTGCATAACAGCTTCACCATTAGGTATCAGGAAATGACTGTGTAGGTGTTGTGTAGTTTGGATCTTATATTTATAGAGGGAATCATTGATGCAAAGTACTGAGGAATTGTCAGTATCTATCTTGTGGAAAGCGAGCATGAGTAAAAATAATCACCACCTGCAAGGCCTTTTAAACTTGCTATTTCAAAGCCATAGGTTGCTTATTTCAACATCAACAAGAATATAATGAAAGACTAAATGAAATCTAACTTGTAAAGAAAGCAAGCCCTATGGTCTGATTTCAGAGTGTGAGACAACCACATGTGATTGTCTCACATGTGCTGTTCTTTGAAGGATTATGAAAAAGGTGTTGTATGTTTTCAGGAAAGTCTAACTTTGAGACCCTGTGGCCTGTTCTTTGCTTAGATTGCAGCTGCTTGATTTCTTTATGGACCAAAATGGTCTTTCAACTTACCTGTCAGCTGCAGAATCATAGAATGATTTAGTTTGAAGAGGAGCTGTGGAAGTTGCTTTGAACCCTGTTTAAACAACAGGAGATTGGACATGCTCCAAATTTAGCTGGACAATCCAGGGTTTGTCTAATGCGGGGTTCGTCTAAAATGAATTTTGATTGCTTCCAGGAGTGGAGTTCCCACAATCTCTCTGGTCAACCTATCCCAATACTTGACCACTGCCATGGTGAAATTTCTGTACCTAAACAGAATAACCCTTTTTGTAACTTTCATGCTTCTGTGCACTTTGCAGTGGAGCCTGGTTCCATCTCCTCTGTATGTTCCCATTAGGCGACTGCTATCTAATCTCATTTCAAAAATGAATAAATAAACCTACATAAGACAGCTCACCAAAAAAACCCTGAAAATCCACATAGCACAAGATGGACCTAAGATAGGCAGCATCTTAACTTTTGGAACGGCCCTACTTGTGCATGAGCAAACTCATTTGCACCTAAAGGCATGTGTTGGTTCTACTGCTGCATTTTCTCATGGGTAGGGGAAAAAAATCTAAAATGTCTGGTAACCACTAACTTAACCTGGATATAAATTAATAAATAAATTTTAATGCTTGCAGAAGACTGAATAATCTATAAGTCTCATTGTGTAGAAGGATGTCCAAGTATTTTTTTCTTTCTGGTAAAAACCCCACCATACTTAATTTTAAAATGCACTTAAACCTCACTTCTGGTGAAAACTGTAGAACTGAGATGTTGTATTGGAAGTGGAGCTCAAAATAGGGATTTTACCACCTCTGAACTTTTTAGAAATTGACTGTAATGTTCAAAACAGGAAGCTATATCCTTTTAGTTTTCCTTGACAGTACAAGGTTCTGTTGCTTCTCAGACTCTTTAAGAGATGTAAAGAAGGAAATCTAGGCTGTTTGAGCTATTATGAAGCCATAAGTGTAATGAACATGTACTGTGTTTCACTCTTTCAGTTTGCCCTTTGAATAATCTTATTTCACAGAACAGATACTGCATGTCAAGCCAAATTTTATCAAATCTTAGAGCCCTCAGGACTTCAATGACTTCAGCTACTGTAATTTTATTTCTGTTCCTTATTTTTTACTTGAGTTCTTGATTCATGTTATGAATCAATCATGTTGCTCCTATATTTATTATATTGAATAGTCTGAGGGAGTCATCTTCAGCAATGTACACTATCCCTCTTAATTTTCTTAAACTTGCTTTGAGAATTATTTTGCTTACAAGTAAATGCTTTTTCTTTCATATTTGTTTGATTTAGTAACTTACTAATATGTAGTCATTGTTTCATAATCAATATAAAGAACATTACGTCTTGTTTTATAATGGATTTTTACTTTACTTTTATGGCAGGTTCCTCTGGCTGTTCTTCTAGTTGAAACTTTTTTCCCAGTTGCTCTGTAAACTGTAAGCAAAATATTGCTGAGAGCTGAGACAGTTTCTGCTGCAAAAACCTACATCTTTACGGTATATAATGTTTAAAATACAAATAAATGCCTGAACCTGTTCTAGGTAGAACCTTTTGAACATGTCTGCTGCTCGTATCAGCACTGGAAGTTGTAACAGTAAAATATGAACCTCTTGGATTAGTGGTACTTGGACCTTGCTGTGTGTTAGCACATGCCTGGATTCTCTTTCCCGTGTGCTTGAGACCTTGTAATGACATTGGCAAGAAACTAAAAATAAGATCTACTATAAGGTTTCTATAAAAGTTCTTTTGTGTTCCTAAAAAAGTGCCTTTTGTGTCTGAAAACCTACCAAATATGCACATTTTAGGTAGAGCATAAAGATAAAGTGAGGGATGGAGAGGGATTACTGCAGAGGAAAGAAAGAAGAATAGTTTCTTCTGAACTTGAAATTTTCCAGTAGAGATGCCACAGATTTGAAAAGCAAAAAGGAAGACTGACTTTCAGGAGTGGAACAGCAAAACATAAAATATTAATTACTTGAAGCTTCATAGCTATGACCATGAATAAATGGTAGTTAATAAGGATACTGGGAAGTATCTGATGTGAAGGTCAGGCTGACTTATGCTATAATCAATGTATAAGTAATTATATTGCTCTAATTTCTGTAGAAAGGACAGAGCTGTGAAAATCAAGGATTTTAAAAATTTGTTGGAATATGCAATGTTGTTGAAAGTAAAACGTGCCATGAAAAAGAGTAAGAGACCAGATACAGGATACAGAACAGGAACAGGAGATGGACAAAGACATAGATGCATTCCTCAGTGTTGAAAACCTAATAAAAAACCAGGTGTAGAAACCATTATTTGAGGAAATCAGTGCTGTCTTGCTGCCACCTTATGCTATCATGCTAGCGACACACCTTGAAGTCAGGATATGTTCTGCCAAGTCTCTGCTTCTGAAGTTCATAATTTTTCCCCTGCAAAAGATGTGAACCTCCCGTGGCTTTAAAACAGCTAGGAAGCAAGACTTGCACACACTCTATGAAACTCCTGCCACATGAAGTGCTAGCAGGGGGATAGCTGTGAAATTGCAGCTGACAACAGAAGCTCTGTGGTAGGAAAAGCTCTATCATTAGCGCTCTGCAAACCTTTTCAAAGGGAGGCACAAAGAGGAAAGCTGAATTGGTAATGCTGAGGCTGGGCGCTCTTACTGAAATGGTAAAAGGCCAATGCAAAGTTTTATGAAGTCCTGGTTATAACTCTACATGTAGCAAAGTTAAAGAGAAGATGCTTTTTCCTTTTGAATTTCAGCCCAATACATTGCTCTAACAGATCAAAGCTGTTTGAGTTTACACTGTAGGGATAATCCTTTTACAAGAGATCTGCTGTGACATCAGGCAGCATTTGTTTGTGTGATGTGAGCTGTGGCAGTCGTTGTCTGACAACTTCTTCAGTTTTTTGTGTTTTCTCATGTTCCAATGGTTACAGGATGTGACTGTAGGCATGTGATGTAGATTTTGCTGTCTCTGTAGCCAGGAGCCATGTTATACAATGCCTTTGCACAAACATGTAATCTGTAACATCAGCAAGGCTGCCATGGCAAGTCAGTGCTCTCCTCCTGTGTCCATTCTCTATAATGCTAATGGCCTGAAGCATTGTAGAGAAAACCCAAAATATGATTGCTGTTATTAATAAATAGGAATATTTCAAGTGTCGGCTTCTTCTGAAGGCTGATCCATCTCTATTAATGAACTTGTCTCAGGATCAGATTTCCTTTGCTGGGGAGTTGTTCCTTCCCAGTTCATGGATATGCTCTTGGCTGCTCCAGCAGAGCCAGCAGCACTCAGCCCCTCTCCTGTGTGTGCCTCGGGCACCATGCCGTAGTCTCTTAGCCCATGTGAAAGATCACAAAACCTAGCCCTGCCCTAAAAGACACTGATGGTCCATGTTCTACCAATTTTTCCTTCTTTCTCTGTCCGAACCTGCCATGCTGCATAAAGCCATAAGCTCCAAGGAATAACAATGAAAAGAGGGTTATAGCTCTGCCTTTCTTGGTCTCTTCTCAAAAGGTACTGAAGTGAAAGTACCTGAAGAGCTTTAAAGGCTCTCTTGTTTAAGTTGTCTGGCTTTCAGCGCAGTAACAGATTTGTTGTTCTAATGTTGTAAGCTCAAAATTACAATGTTTTTTCATTTAACATTGCTGCATGCTGGGAGGAGAAAGAAGATCAGGTCTCGACACCTGCTGCTTTCATGTCTTGTTAGGAGACAGTCACTTCATGGAAAACTTCATGCTGGGTACTTAAAATAAATAGCAACCAGCTGCTTGCAGTTCCTTTTTAAAAAAGCCAAGCATTATAAATGCCTGTTCACTGTAAATTAATGGGAGAAGGAATGTCCATTTCTTTAGGTGAATTTTGCTTTCTTATTTATTTAGCTGTGGGGTAGTACTGTCTCCCTCTGCAGATAATTTATCTACTTGGAAATCTCATTAGGGTTATGGTCATTTCCCATGATTTTCAGAGGTGTCTCAGACCTTATCAGGAAGAGGGTCAACAGGTAAATGAATCATTCTAATGTTTTTACTGGCTTTTCTTTCTTGTGAACATCTGGTAGCCTCACAACACTACTGAGGGATTATGTGCTGGTATACTGGTTTCAGCTGGGGTAGAGTTAATTTTTTTCACAGTAGCTAGTACATAGGTATGTGCTGAATGTAGGCTTGATTATATAGAGATTTTTGTTATTGCTCAGCAGGATTTACACAGAGCCAAGATATTTTCTGCTTTTCATAAGGATGTGCTACAAGCTGGGGATGTATGGGAGACTGGGGGCAGACACAGCCAGGACAGGTGACGTGAATTGACCAAAGGGATACTCCAGACCATAGGGGATCATGTTCAGTGTATAAAGTGGGGAGAAGAAGGAGAGATGGGGGGGATGTTTGGAGCGATGGTGTTCGTCTTCCCACGTCACAGCTACCTGTGATGGGGCCCTACTCTCTTGGGGATGTCTGAACTTCTGCCTGCCCATGGGAAGCAGTGAATTAATTCCTTGTTTTGCTTTGTTTGTGTGCGGGTTTTCCGCTCCCTATCAAACTTTCTTTATCTCAACCTATGAATATTTTACCTTTTACCCTTTGGATATTCACTCTGATCCTGCAGGTGGGGGAGTGAGTGAGCAGCTCTGTGGGACTTGGTGTTCAGTGGGGTATGCATGGCAAACACTCATTTTGATGATGAAAGATCAACCAGGAAAATATGCTTTGCATATCTCCATACGAAATAGTAGGTCTTACTCAAGTGTTTGGATGTGTCCAAGTTGCAGAGTAAGCTGTGTTGGATGCACAAGGATCATTGAGTCCAGCTCCTGGTCCTGCAGAGAACCATCTGCAAGGGTCACACCGTGTGCCTGAGAGCATTGTCCAAATGCTTCTGGAACTCTGTCAGGCTTGTGCTGTGACTGCTGCCCTGGGGAGCCCATTCCAGTGCTCAGACACCCTCTAAGCGAAGAACTTTCTTCTAATATCCATCTTAAACCTCCCCTGACACAGCTTCACTCAGGTACTGGTCCAGAGAGAAATTGAATATATAGCTATAAATTAAGACAAATTGCATCTCTTACAAGTTTAAATTTAGAGTCGCTCTGTTACTTGTTTTTCTGTGAAAATAAGGTTAGATGGCTGTATTGAATCTATGTGCTCTTGATGAAGACATCTTTTAAAGTGGTCTAATGGCTGCAGAAAACTTATGCAGAAAAGCAATGCTTTATTTTGTATTGACTCTGCTCACAGCATCAACTTAGCTGCTGATTTGAGATTCCAATGATTTCTGAATATAAACAATTTTTAGATGCATTGTGAGACTGTTCAAATTAGTCTTACAAGGGAAGGAAAACATTCAGAAACTATTTCTGTAAGGAAATGTGATGTGCAATGCTGTTGAAGTGCAGTCATGTCATTACAGTTGGTTTCATAGCAAAATCTTTATGATACATGAGAATAAGGTCTCAGCAGCTTTTCTGAGCCAACAGCCAGAAGTAATAAAGCAATAGCATTTATTTTTAATCAGGAAGAGAAACAGAATCAAGAAGCAGAACACTTTTCTGAATCAGAATGTGATGAAAGAGATAATGAAATCCTCTTTTTGGAACATACTCTTTGGTTTGTATTACATTTCAATGGGCTGTCCTTCCAGGAAGGAGAAGGAGCCTACTCTCATGGGGCCCTCTGTACCTCTCTGGGGAACTTGTGGGAGGACTGGGGTAATTCACACTACTTATTCCTCCTGAGATTAAATAAGAAAGTGGCTTCCAACTATTAATTAGGAAATTCATAGAGAATTCATAGATTTGCAGAAACAATGGACTTAATTACAGGATTTAAATTGTAATATATAATGGAATTATTTCAAAATTGGTTCTAAGTTGTCAGTTGAGTAACACTTCAGAAAAGTCTGCTGCAGTGACAGTGAATTTTCTGCAGCAAGGAAATCTATTCTGATTTGTTCTACAGGTTTGCTCTTGGTGTTGCCTGTGGGAGTAGCTGAGGGCATTTACAATGCAAATGAGGAAGGACATTTTTCACTTTAGTCTTAGTACACATAAGCAGCTTTCATATTGGAAGACTGAAAAAAACCATAATAGTCTATACATTGTAGTCCAAGACTGCACCTTCTCACTGATCACCTGATTGTTTACTGATGTATTTTTCTTCAGTAGAATAAAAGATACAGTTACTTAATCTAATGGCACTGTCCGGCCTTTCTTGAAGGAACACTTGCTTTTTTCTCTTAATCTTTCTGGAACATTAACTGATCTGAGTTTTAAAAAGAATCTACCTCTGCAGTTGGGAATGTAATTTGATTTATCTCTTGTTTTATTGACTATGTAATAGCTGTTTGCCTCTTAAAAAGAGGTTAATCACTATATAATGCAAAAAAAAAAAAAAAGAGGGAAGAATTTAGATGTGATGGGCTTGAAACACATGTTGTATCTCTGTAATCTCAACAGAAAAGCAAATCATATCCAGTTTTTGAGAACTTCAGTACCAGTTATGGAAGTGAGCTTTAAAACAATTTAGCTAAATCACAAATCAGTTTTGAGACAGGATAAGCAGCATTTCAGAAGTATGTCCTCTAAAGTGACTTATATATTGGCAAAGTAGTGACTGCACAGAAAAGGTGAGAACTGCATCATTTGCAGAGGACATGAGGAAGGAGCAGAGATTTTCTGAGAAGCTAGCTACAAGGAGAAGCTCTGGCAGAATGGAGAGATCTAAATTTTCCCTTTAGATCTTCAGGATCCTGTCAGGTCAGCACAGGGGTTGAAGAACTGTGACTTTTATTAAGAATCCCCAGAAATGGATCTCAGGAGGATTTTGAATGAGAGTGCGTGTGTGGGGGAGGGGGATGGCATATTGGAGTGTGAAGGTTTTTCTCTTTTTTTTAAGCAGAGTGGGCAGCATGGAGGGAGTGTGAAAAAGCTGCAGGAGGAGGAGACAAATAGGCGTTTGTGACTAAGTTGTTGTGACAGGAGGCAAGGTCCAAGGGCTAATTTAGGATGGTAAACCTTTAAGACCAGACCTGATCTAATATGGAAGCGTGGAGGAAAGTACTGCAGAGGTTTGAAGGAAGGATGTGGATTCAATAAAGAGAAGGATTGAACAGATGTTTATTAGAGTTTCCAGAAAACAGTTTTAACGTCTTGAGTGTGAGTGAGTGCTAAAAGCCATTGGACAAAGAGAACTTAGCTATCCTTTATGCTGATAAAAGTTTAGTGCATGAGATGTGAATGAAAGAGTGAGGTTTTGTAGTGCTGCAAAAGAAATAATGGTGACAATAGAGGGTTTGTAAAAAATACTGGAAAAATGTTGATGTGAGAGGGGGAAAAAAATATATTTTGTCCATGATAGATTTTGTCTTGCCTCCACTCATTCAGGACATGTGCTAGCTGACAAAGGAGAGACCAGATAAACTAATAGGTGCAAAGGCATGAAAAATCTAAGGAGTAAAGGAGATGGGAAACTGTCAAATAAGAACTCAGTAGGTGAGAAGCAGCAGACTTGTAAGTTGTTAGGACAAGGCAGAGCAAAAACTGAATTTCAAATATTTTGCTGCCCAGCAGCCATTGTCACCTACGTATTTTCACATCACAGTCCAGGCTGGTTTTTCCTTGCTTTGTGTTATATGCGGTATTATAAATCCTGAACTCTCATGCACAGGAGAAATGAATATGTCTTGTGTTGTATTAAGATAAATACTTTGCTTGAAGTGCAATTAGATTAAACTAATTAAAACAAAGCTGTTAAAACACTGAAGACCTGAAAAAAAGTATTTTGAGTAATAAAAACTTGTAGTTAAATTCAGGCCTCGTGGGCTCATATTTCTCTATGGCAATGGAAAATTGTCCTCCAACTTAGTTTTTGCTAGGTCAGTATTTTCTTTCCATGGAGCAATATCCAGGCAATTGAGACCTTTAAAGCCACTGGAGTTGCACAGATGTTCTATTTAGAGGTCTTGTTCTTCCCCTGGCATCTGCACCAGAACTGTGTTGTCTTGGCTTCTTGTGGTACTTGTGACCAGGCACACGCTGTCACTGGCCCTGCTTCAGACCTGCAGGTTTTTGACTGGGTTCTTTCTAAGGGGATCAGCTCAAGCTGGGGGGAACAAGATGAGCAATGTTGATATCTGGACCTTTTCTTTCTGCACTTGAAGGATCCTCTCTATCAAGACAGGGATTTGTGTCAGAATTTGTACCATGGATGTCAGCCAAGTGATTTGTTTCAGTCTCAAACTTTCAAGCTTCTCAGAAGCACATCTAATGCCCTGAAGGACCATATAACACTGGTATTTCACACAGCCCTGTAGCAATTATTACATAACGTTTCTTGAAGCAGACCTGACTCTCCCTTGCACAGATTTGGCTTCAATATAAATAAACACTGAAGATTTCCTGGAAGAAAAATCATATATGAAGATGGAAGAACATGAGCACACTCCAACTAAGTCAATTATGAATTTAGATAATATAGTTTCTTTTTTCCCCCTTATTCTTAATTATGTCTATTTCACAATTCATGTTTTACATACTCTTTTCCCATTCAGTTTTGTTGTTAAAGACCTATGAAGTTAAAAACAGGCTACCTTATAAACTGCTTTCTTCAGCGAGGTATTTCTGCCATTTAATTTAAATAAAAAAAGCTGTATGTTTATGTAATTTCATTTCTTGACATAAAGCTGATGCAATTTAAGGTATGGTTTAAATGGGAAGGGACTGAAGGCAGTCAATGATATCTGTCTCCATTTTCTGCAGAAACAACAAGCCTACCACAGGCTTTTAGCAAGCCTCAAGCGATGCCTATTATAAGATTATGTACCATAATACTTTATTAAAAAACATTTTAAAATAGTGTTAGTAAACCATTAAATCTTCTTAGACAGTTTTATTCTGACTTTTGCATATATGGGCTTTTCAAGTGGACTTAGAGGCTGACAAAAAGTTTGCAAGGCAGTGTGACAATTTGGTGCTGCCTTGATAATCCTGAGCCATGGTGACACTCACAGCTGGATAAGGACCAGGAAGGGCCTGCAGCTGTGTCCTGTGCAAGTGATGGCTGTAACAATTCCCAGGGCATTGTTCATTGTTGGACCCTGTGGAGAGCAGTGAGGAGTCTGTGCCTTCTGCTTTGTACTCCTGGGAAATCAATGGAAGTTTGACATCCTTGATAACAGCTCTGTACATGTAATTCACTCATAAATACCTTGTCTTATTTGGGAGAATTACTGGTGGAAAAGAGACATCTAAAACATCTGTTCTGTCTGAGTAGGATTAAAAGATGCTTTGTCAAATGGCATCTGAGAGAGTGCTGTGGTACAGACACATCAGCTTTTGAATTTGGTAGGGATCACTGGCACGCTGCAGAAAAGCCACTCAGCAGATGGCAAGTGAAAACAGCTTCTGTCCCTAACAAGGTGGGATGACTTTAATTCAGTGAACTGAATGTAGCAAAAAATATTTGTCAGTTTTCCAGTCTGACTTAATTCTCCACAATAGCACAGTTTGAATTTTTGGGCAGAATTTGTACATCTTAATTTTTTTGTACTTTTTTTTTGGTGCTTTTTCCCATGGTTTGGTTAGTTGCATAGAAGACTTACAACAGGTTTGTTTTTATTTTATTTTTTATTTTAGTTTGTTTGCTTGTTTATTTTGCAGACAATGGAAATGAATAGGTTTTCATGGAGATTTGAATTACCCGTGTAAATGTCTGACAACAGACAGGAGGGAGACTGTTCTTCCACTTGCTTGATGGAAATCTTATGCTTGATTTTAATTTGACATTTTCTTTTTTGTTTGTATGATTACTGTTTACCACAGTCAACAGTTCACTTATATAACCACTGCTGTCAATTTTAGAGGGCTGGTGTTTTTAATTTGTGTATAAGAGCTTGAATGAAATGTAAAGGTTTGAAAACTTAGATGTAGGTCTTCTACTCTTCTGGAGCTACTCTATCATTTTGCTATGAAAAGCTAATGAGAAATCTTGGAAGAATATTAATCAAGTGGTGGGGGACCACATCTGCATGCTTTGGGACAGCTGGGAACAGGAGATGTGAAGTTTTGTTAGGGATTCCGTTCTTCTCTTTGAAACTTGACCCTTGTACAAAAATATGTGTTAAAAGCCAGAAGTAGTCAGTCAATTCTAC
The DNA here is from genome assembly GCF_027887145.1 of Ammospiza caudacuta. Taxonomy (NCBI): domain Eukaryota; kingdom Metazoa; phylum Chordata; class Aves; order Passeriformes; family Passerellidae; genus Ammospiza; species Ammospiza caudacuta. Next base: position 55,973,640 of record NC_080596.1, read on the forward strand.
TTAAAGTCCCTTGAAAAATTGGAACCTGTATTTTTAGAATAATGGGTCCCCAACTTTTTCCTTGTGTGAAGAATACTTCCAAATAGCACTTGAATTTCCCTACAGCTACATAGGTTTTTTTAAAATTAATTTTTTAAATATTGAATAATGAATATCTGGGATGGAAATCAAGCACCTGTCAGTGGTAGGTGCTTAATTTATATGCATTTCTTAAAAATCACATTCTGGTATGAAGAAAAAACTTGGAAAGGGAGAAATTTTTCCTGTCTAGAACACCAGCTCTCTCAGGCACAGCAGAACAGCTGTTGTGAGACTCTGCTGGAGGTGCTGAGTGGGCTGTGGTGCCATGCAGTAACCTATAAGGAGGCAAATATGTTATGACTAAAAATAAATATAAATGTCAATGATGATGAATTAAGGTTTGTTTGCAGACCACATGGGAATGTTTATTTATATATATTTTAATACATATATATATAAACACTTGCATATGGAGAGGCAAGTTCAATGCAAAAGGAACTATGAAGAACAATCAAGAATTGTACAAAGGCCTTTAAGTTATTAATAAGGAAATATGATTGAGAACTATAAAGAGTTTAGATTATTCAGTTAAAGGAAGAAGTCATAAAATCATAAGATGGTTTGATTGGGAGGGACCTTTAAAGATCCTCTGGTTCAACACCTTTGCAATAAGCAAGGAAACTTTCCACTTTGGTGGGATTGCTCTAAGCCACATCTAACTTGACCTTGACAACTTCCAAGAATGGGACATGCACAGTTTCACTGGGCAACCACCATCTTCATAAAGAATTTCTTCCTTACATCTCTCCTCTTTTAGATTAAAATTGGCACCCTAGTTCTGTCACTACAGACCCTTGTAAGGATTCTTGTTTCATCTTTCTTACACACCCTGTTACAGGGCTTGTAAGGGTCTTCAGGGGTGAAGAGAGAGACGAGAATGTTGACCTCATGTTCAGAAGGCTTGATTTATTATTTTATGATATATATTTCATTATTACTATGCTAATAGGAATAGAAGGAAAGTTTTCAGAAGCTAGCTAAGCTAAGAATAGAAAAGGAATGAATAACAAAGGAGCTCGCTCTGATTCTGTCCCAGAGAGAGCTCGGTCTTTGATTGGCCCTTAATTGTACACATCCAACATGGGCCAATCACAGGTGCACCTGTTGCATTCCACAGCAGCAGATAACCATTGTTTACATTCTTTTTCTGGGGCCTCAGCTTCCCAGAAGGAAAAATCCTAAAGAAGGGATTTTTATGAAAAGATGTTGGTGACAACACCCTCTACTTATCCAAGTTCTGTAATAACATCTCCCTGATGTTTCTTCTCCAGGCTGAGCAGTCCCACTCTGAATCTGCTCTCACAGGAGAGGCACTCCAGCCCTCTGACCATTTCTAGGACCCTTCTCTGGACGCGCTCTACCAGCTCCACATCTTTCTAGTGGGTCTCAAAGCTGCAAGCAGTATTCCATGTGGACTCACATCAGAGCAGAGAGGAGGGGAAGAGTCACCTCCCTCAAACTTTGGCCATGGTTTTTTTATGCAGCTCAGGACACACTTGATTTTTCGGGCTATGAATGCACATTGCTGGTTTGTGTCCCATTTCTTATATAAGTCAGGGTAGGTGACATGGTATCAGTTGCTCTTCCCTTTCCCAGAAATGCAGTCACTCCAGTAGCTGGACTGAATTTCTTTGTTACTAACCAGAAATTCATTACTTGGAAATAATAATAATATAGTAGTGAGGACTGCAGGTATTAATATACTATGGGCAAGACCAAAAGTCAGTCTAAATTTTAGCAGGCCATCTTTGACACAAATTAGCATTAAGAGTATGAGGTTTGTAAATTGATATTTCACTGAGAAATTATGCTCTGTGAAGTTTTATGGTGACTTCCATTTGTTATTCAAGAACAAGAAAAAGTGACCTGCCTTGCAGGTTGTCTATCTTACAAGCACAGACCTTAAGAGTAATTTCAAATCCCAAATATATTGATCATATTTTCAACTGCAGGAAACTGACATGGCTCTGCCTTCAGTGAAATGATGTTCAACTAGAAGAACGAAAAATCTTACCCTTTAGTCTGAAGTAACCTTTAGTACATATGCTTCATTGCACTTTTGGGGCAAAAGCTTTCATTTACAGTTACAGTTTGTAACCAAGAAAATGAATGGAATAATCATGCTAAGTATAAATATCCTTAGTTACTTATCCTGGCAATTTTCCATGAGCTAAGTCATCTATGGAGACAGAGAAAGTAGTGCAAAGTAGTGTTGAATGAAATAAATGAAACTTGAGATGTTTTGGCAGCAGATCAAATCAGTTTTCAGATGTGGTGAGAAAAGATTTAGTATGTTTTTCCGTGTACTACAACTTTAAATTTTAGTGAATAATAATTACAAATATTGCACTTGATGAATTTTTTTTAATTCATGATTTGGTTTATTTTTTGTTACAACTTTTTTTGAAATAGAGAGGAAAGAATGGTTGTGCAAATTAGTTAAAGTGACTTATAGATAAGTTTGCCTGCAATTATGTCTTAGAGTCTTAACAGTTTCCAAGCTCTCATCTTGTCACACATATTAGTTTCAGTTTTTGAAAAAGGGACGGTTTTCATAAGATGAACCTTTTTCTCTGAAAACATAATTTTTATAATTTTTTTTCTTGTTGAAATGGTAGCCTATTGCATCTCTTTGAATTGTGTTTTGAAAACGTATTTTATTTAGAAGCAATAACAGGTGTTCTTGTAGTGTGATTCTATGTCTTCCAGGCTCCCCAATGATGTTTGCTTTGTCTACAATTGCAATGAAAAATTACTGAAAATAAAATGGAAAATAACTTTAGGTGATAAATATATACTGGTAATTCTGGCTACATGTAAATTGTTCTCTGTTGCATGGTGTAAATCTTGATCTCTGCTGTAGAGGCTTTACTTATGGGGGAAAGATAGGTGTGGAAAAAAAGAGGTTACATGAAAATGGAAGAGTCTGTTATGAAAGTAAACAGAGGTCTGGATCTTTTTGTCCAGGTTTCTAGATTATATGAATTTGAATATTGGATTTCTGAATTAAAACCAGCCATTCTGTAACCTGATGTGTAGACGTCACTATTCTAGCAAGGCAGATATATTAGTCATTCACTGCATACCCTTGATCGGGACAAACCCAAGGTTTTAAAGGATGGAAAAAAGTGAAAATGTATCAGATATCCTGAGAGTTTCAGTAAAAGAACTTTTAACTCCAAAAAAAAAAAAAAGGCAAAAATGAGTAGGGTTTAGAGCTGGGCTGGAAAATATCTTGTCATGGGTTAGGCAAAGTAAATTTAGTGCAGATCTAGATGCTGGGGTGGGTTAATCTAAGAGCAGATACAGATGAGCTGAGAGCTTTTGCCCTGCTTGACTCTAGCTCATGTGAGCTTCCTCACTCTTACACAGCGCTGCATTCTCTAGGTCTTGCCTTCCATTCCTGGCAAAGAGATTGCTGTGGGTCCAGGGAGGTTGGGCAGGAGATTGTGGATGCTGCTGTGGGGATGTTCATTGTTACACAGTTTCAGTCCCTGGTATTAAAGACCGTGGTTCCTCTGCACCACTGGCATTTGTCTCCATGCATCCTTCATCTCCAGGTTTTTCCCCAGCACTGATCAGTTTCTTTGTGTCTCCTAGCTCTCCTCTTGTTTTCTAGACAATCTGTTTTTGGGAACGCTTTGGGAACTTTTGGGAACTGCTTTTGGGAACATTTTGCCTCTTTAGGGAACCTCAGGTCCCTGTTTATTTTTGACAGTCTATGTGCAGAAGCACACTCTGTGATGAGCTTTCTAATCTGTGGTTGTGTCTCATCTCTTTTTCTGTGAGTTGGTGAATTTCAGGATGTGCTGCTTTTGTGTACATGTTATCAAAATATGCAATCAGCCCATAATGGTTGCAAGTAGCAGAGAGGCTTTGGCTTGAGAGTTTAGAAATTGTGCTTTGGATATTCACTCGCTCCTTACACACCCCCATCCCCTCTCCTCAGTTATGTGCTCTTGTGTTTGCATTCACAGCTCAAGTTATGTATTATATTTTCCTATAATTGTGGAAAATCGAGTGTTGTGATGGACTGTGAGTTCAAAACTGCCTTCTTTTTGGTTTTGTCTTGAGACCAGGGCTGAAAGGGAGATAATGTGCAATTACATTATTTTGAGTATGCAAATATCCGCTGCTCTTTAGTCAAGTGAGCAAGACTTGTGACAGGCCATTACTCATTCCTGTAATTACCTTTTTGAACTATAGGTACTTGTTTTAGAGCTGGTTTCAGCAGCATTAAGTTTACTGTGGTTTCTCAAGTGCACAAAATTGATTCCTAAATGCTATTTTTGCATTTTCTTGAAAGTAAAACTTAGCTTTCAAATAAATATGCAATAAATTGCAAGTGAGGTGAGATTGTTAATTTTTAGCAGAATGGTTTTTCTTGTTAGGCATCAGCTATACTGCAGGTCAATGTAAAAGTCTGGCTGAAGTTTAAAGGACTTCAAGCAGAGCTGGTTACATTTTTGCTTTGAAACCAGATTTACTTGTACAAAGTATTATATTTTTTTTTCTTAATATATCTGTTTTTGCTTTCAAACATCTTGAGGTTGGTATTGAACAGCTGTGAATTTCCAGGTAATTAGCATAACTCTCTCAGCAGGAAAGTTGTCCTTCCTGACAAAGGTGTCACTGTCAGTGATATTTTCTCTTTGACTCACATCTGCTACAACTGCTGTGTTTCTATTCTGACAGGTCAAACAGGTGGATCTCAAACAAAAGCTCTGTCTCCCAAGGTGGTATCAGATGTGATTCTATGAGCAAGTAAAATTGCTAGCATTTTCTTGCTTGTTTAATTTCTTTTTCTGGGTATTGTGTGAAGAACCCAGAGAGCCTCATTGTCCAGACATAACATCTTTATGAAAAATATGGTTTCAGAAGTAATTTTTTATAACGCATATAGTATATTCAAGGTCCATGAAAGAGTTAGGAAAATGCATGCTCTTTTCCTTTGTGAATTAACTGAGTAAAATCTGGAATGTTGACCTCTTGTACAGAAAACACAGAACTTCCTGCTATCCTATTACAGATTTGGAGTTGACAGTTTCTGGATTCTGATAGACATTTTCCATGTGAATTGGTCTGGGAAGATGGTGATCAAATTTCTATTTTTTTCTTGCAGAGATCTCCCATTAGAATCCTAATGAGGGTAGGTTTGGTGATGAGAACCTAAGGAAAAGCACTTGGTCTGTCAGACAGACTGTTAGGATATGATAATTTTAATTAAAGACTTTGAAGAAGGGATCTAAATGTCAAAGGTCCTACGTCCTCCAGAAGCTATTTCTTCTTTGTGGTGTTTGAGAAATGGGACACTTATAAATGCTGTGAAGTTGTTAGTACTCTAGCTGCAGGTAGAAGAGAACAACAGGAGTTTATAGGAACCTCAAAATCTCAGGAGGCAAAATTAGGATGCTAAATTGGTAGCAGGTAGCAATAGACTACATTAGAGAAGTTTAAAAATTCCACATTACAGAAATAATTTCCATTTAACTTTCATTCCATTTGGCCAAGTCTATTTCAATAATGGATTTTATAAAAATTTCATTTTAAAATGAACCTAAATCTCAGTGTAAGGCTTTCAATTGCAATTGTGACCACTTGAGTAATTAAAGAGTTAGAAATAGAAGGAAAGCTTTGTGAGCAAACTTAGACATCCTAAGTGCTTCTTGAAGATGGAACAGCTTCTTAGGTACATATATAATTAGGAAGGTTTTTCAATGCTTAAGGAAAAGTAGTATTTTATTAAGAATATTCTAGTCAGTTCTGCAGTTCTGCCAAAAAAAAAAAATGACCAAAACCTAAGCCTCATAGTGAAAATGTACTGTATATACTCTGAAGGCAAGATTGAAACCAAATAATTTTGGATATTTTTTCTCCTAAAAATAAGACTGCTCTTTCCTAGAATATATAGTAGTTAAAAGTGTAGCTATTGATCATGCTCCATTCTTTTTAATGCCAGTATTTGGTTACCTGACTCAGTATCTGAATGAGAAGTAAGCCTTGAATTTAACCTTCTAATCCTAATACATTGGGTAATTAGTCTCTGGGGATTGTCCAGTGCTCCTTCTCAATCACAGTCATCCAGAGCCTGGTGCCCAGGATGGTATCCAGACAGTTTTGAATATCTCCAGGGATGGAGAGTCCACAACTTCCCTGGGCAACCTGTGCCAGTGCTCATTCCTCCTCACAATGAGAGAGTTGTTCTTGATGTTCAATTTGTGTTTCAGTTTGTGCCTTTTGCCTCTGGTCCTTCCACAGGGCTCCAGTGAAACTCTGGCTCTGTTCTCTGCACATTCTCCCTCCAGGCACATCTATACATCAATAAGAGGATGGCTCAGCCTTTTCTCATGTGAAAGACGCTCCAGTTGCTTCATCATTTCCATGGTCTTTCACAAGAGTCTCTCCAGTATGCCCCTATCTCCTCTGTAGTGGGGAACACGAAACTGGGCGCAGCACTCCAGGAGTGGTCACTGCTGAGCAGAGGGACAGGGTCACGTCCCTTGACCTGCTGGCAGCCATCCTGCTAATGCAGCCCAGGACAATGTTAGCCTTGGCTGCCACAGGGACACATGGTTGCCTTGTTTTCCACTGGGTTAGTCTGCCTTTCTTGAGTGCTGTGTTTTTTGTCACTATTTTCCGTGTCTTGGTTGATGAAATAGGTTGTTGTCAGCAATTGTTTCAGCCTTACTGGCATGATAGTTCTCACTGTCAGCTCCTGGACAGCTCTTGTTTTCCTTCAGGAGGCTACTAAGCTGCAAAATCCTTCTTAATCCATTTCTTCTGGGCTTGAGAGGACCAACATATTGCTGTGGTTCAAAAAAAGAATTTTCCCTTGTAAATAAGACTTGTGTAAGGCAAATTAGTATATTTATTTGTCTTGGTTGGTTGCTCTTGTGGGTTTTTTGGTTTGTTGTTATGTTTTTTTTATTTTTTCCTTCTGAAAGTTTCAGATCCTTCTGGTTCTGTTTCTTGATTTTGTGTATGATTTTATCAATCAACTCAGATTACTGAAAAAGCACTATTTAAATATGCATTTATTTTTCTCCAAGGAGAACTGTTATGGAGCCTATTGCTATTTCCAGGATGTCATTAATAGGAGTAGAGGTTATTTATTACCATTAACCCTAACTGTAGGTAGGGGAACTGCATGAAATCTGCCAATTTGCAAATCTTCCCTTGGGAGGTTTGCAGAAATATTAAAAATCAATTGTTTTTACTGTGTTTTTAAAAATCACTATTTCAATTCATCCTTGTTTTCCAGTTCAGAGAAAACCTTTTTTTTGTGGAGATGTCTTGTACAAGTAGGCACTGTATCTACCCCAACCACTATATCTTTATTGGGTGCTTATAATGAACTCTGTGCTTCAAAATTGCTGTGGGTTTAAGTTTTAGTGTAAAAATGCTCTTAAACAGTTACAGATTCACAGTTTAAGTTTTACTTGTATGTCTAACTCAGGGAGAATGGGTGAAACATGCCAGACAAAGGAACTCGTGCAGCTATGGGCAAAATATCTGGGTGCCCACGAATGGGAGCATCTGACATCTCTCACTCTCTTCCTGACATCTCTCACTCATCACAACGGATGGTAAAATAAGCCAATTCTACATTTAAGTATTAGATATTTTGCTTATTCCTTTCACTTTTTGTGCATTGTGCTGAAGATGTTTGAATTTGTTCAGTTCACTGTTTTGTCCAAGTCTGGATTTTCAGATGATTGATCACATAATTACTTGTTTTTGACCTTAGGGAAAAGCTGAATGGAAAGGACTGAGAATTCCATGCTTCTGAGTTTTTAAGGGTGGTTCTGATTTACATTTAATTAAACTTTCCAGATACTTGCAGGTACAAATGTGATCTTCCTATCAACATAACCAAAAGCAACACTGCTGCATTTTCAAAGTTATTGTTCCATGACTTAACTGAAGAGAAGAAATTTTGAATCATATTTCAGTATTACAGGATTTTGCTAGTGCATCTTGAGTCTACTTCTAATTGCAGAATGCTTTGAGGTTGGAAGGAGCTTCTGGAGGTTTTCTGATCCAGCTGCCTGCTCAAGCATGGCTACATAGATCCAGGCCCCACAGACTGTGTTCAGACGGCTTTTGAACGGCTTTTGAATTCTCCCTCTTTGGAGATATTCCAAACATCCTTGGGCAACCTGTGCCAGTGCTCAGTCACTCTTACATTGAAAAAGGACTTCCTGATGTTCATTTGGAGCCTTCTCTGTTTCAATTGCTGTCCTTTTCCTCTTGTTTTGTTACTTGAGCACTACTGAGAAGAGCCTCACTTGTTCCCCTTTTCACCCTCTTTCTGTAGGTCTATACATAAACAAAATAAACCGTGAACCTTCTCTGGGCTATATTGTGCAGGTATCTCAGACTTTCCTCATAATCCCATCCCTTCACAATTTTCTTGGCTCCTTACAGGAATTGATTCAGTATGACTATGTGTCTTGCGCTGAGGAGCTCAAAACTGGGCTCAGCCCAGGTTGGAGCTTATTAGCAGTGGCAACACTCTTTGACACAACCCAGAATGATTTGTAGGACAAACAGAATCTTAATAGACACAGACAAGATATGCATTGCTAAGCAACTGTTGGGTTTAAAGCTCCCAATACTTCAAAAATGAGTAATAGGATTAGTATTCCTGATCCAAAAAAGTAGCTAATAAAGGTTCCCTGGGGTCCAATACTCTTCTCCCCCATCATTGTGTATTGAAGATTTTAGCTACTGCAAGAACTAGCTTTGGGGCATCTTTATTTTTAACTGATTTTTGTTGTTCTGATCCTTGAAATAGCCCTCTTGCACACCTAGATCAGGATGCTTAACCTGTGTGGAAAGCAAAGCTGAATTTTTTTTTTTTCAAGATCAAGGCAAAACACCCTAAATACATGAAAGTTGCTTTGAGTATGAGGAATCTCTTGTGATATTGTCAGGCAGCCTAGCACAGGAGCATGCCGAAGATGTAATGCCTATATTAAGAATCTGGATTCCTATCTAACATAAATGTGGGCTCTGCAGCCCTCCCCACTGCTTTGTGACCCGATTTCTACAAGGAGGGGTCACAGTTCACTGGAATGTGTCCCACTTTACGCAAAACACTCCTTGGAATGACTGCCCTGTGCACAGACCTTGAGCCCAAGTGACATTCAGATGCCATTGAACCCTAATGCAGTACCCTTGAACAGGTGCAGTTTTCTGACAACTTGCATGGAGCCTCTAGTGTTTGTGCACCAGAAAGGTGCCTCAAAGGAAAATTTTTGTTTTGGATGCTTGCTCTGCTTCTGTGCAAGCAGAGTGTGTGTGAGTGGGTATATTTGTGTGCCTATATATACTCCCAAGAGCCAGCATTTCACACATTTGTCTGAATTTCAAGCATTTAAGAAAACAGTGTAGATAAGAAACATGAAAAGACATTCTCCTGAGTAGCCTTATTAGAGCAATGCAAAAGCAGTAGCTTCTAATTCTTTAATAACAGGACTGTCTGTAGTCAAAGGAAAACAAATAATAGCAGCTTTGCTGAAGTCAGGCAATGTCAGATTATGGTGATGTGACATCAGCAGGCACCAGGATTCTGCTATTAATCATAAGTGGAACTTCTGTTTCCAATAGAATATAAAATATTACAAATACAGACTTTCTTAAATATTACTTCTTACTGCTGTGGCATGACTAAGTGCTTTCATGGTGGAATAAGGTGATGTGTCCTGGTTCTATTTTGAGACATTCTCACAGTAAGGTGGTTTACTTGGTTCACAGCTCTCTGACTTGGTCTGCCATCTATAATCCTCCATCTTTTGCTTTTTGGGGATTCAGTTTTGGCAGTATTTTTTTCTAATGTAAGTTCCAAACTCTATGTTTAGTGGAGATCACTGCTGGCAGCATGGAGTGATGTTACTTTTAGGCTATGAAAGTTTCAGCAGAAGTACTTAACTGTTTTGCTTAGCAGAAATCTAATGGATATCTGTGGATTCAAAATCACAGAATCACAGAATCACAGAATTTTCAAGACTGGAAGAGACCTATAAGATCATCTAGTCCAGCCGATGTTCTAACTGTTCAGCTAGATCATGGCAGCAAGTGCCACATCCAGTCTTTTTTTAAATTCTTCAAGGGATGATGCCTCTACCACCTCACTGGGTAAATGATTCCAGTTTCTGACCACTCTTTCTGTGAAGTATTTCCTTCTTACTTCTAACTTACATCTAGCTTGACGCAACTTGAGACTGTGTCCTCTTGTTCTATCCGTTGTCGCCCGGAGAAAGAGGCCGACCCCCAGCTCACTACAGCCACCCTTCAGGAAGTTGTAGAGAGTGATGAGGTCACCCCTTAGTCTCCTTTTCTCCAGGCTGAACAACCCCAGCTCCCTCAGTCGCTCTTCATATGGCTTGTGTTCCAAGCCCCTTATTAGTTTCGTTGCTCTCCTCTGGACACGCTCAAGTAACTCAACGTCCCTCTTAAAGTGAGGGGCCCAGAACTGGATACAGTACTCCAAGTGAGGCCTCACCAGTGCCGAGTACAGGGGAAGAATGACCTCTCTGTTCCTGCTGGCCATACCATTTCTGATACTGGCCAGGATGTTAGTGTTCTTGAAAAAAATACATCACGCATTTCACTATGAATTGTCTTCTGGAGATAAGATAGAAGCAAAGGTTTTTTTTTGTTTAATCAGCTTAAGTAAATGTGGTGCAATTGCTCACTTAGGTCCATGGACCCATCAAAATATAGTGAAGGAATAAATTCTTCCTTGATGAGGTATTTTTTCTAAGAGTTGAGACATTTCAGGGAACTCGATTGCTGGCATACAGAGATCTGCATTTCTTTTTTTGCCCTAGGGTTGTTTACCCTATCACAATATCCTGGTTATGATTTGGATTGATACCAAGAATGTTCTGCCATTGAATATTAGAAATTTTGCATTTTAACTGGGCCACATGGATGGTTTTCAATATTTTTGGGTAACCACTCTTGCAGAATCATCACTTAGACTTCTAGAAGCTCTAATCTGTCCATGGCCTGAACTGTTTAGAAACAATTCTGGGAGCCAAAGGAAAGTCTGCTATAACAGTGATCCCTCAGTTTAAAAGCGCTCCTTTTCATGGTCAGCATGCTGGTGATGAGGACACAGCTTCCAGTATGGAAACTGCACCCAGTCAATTGAAAGTGGGGGAAGCATGGGCATGAGAGCCCACACAGGTACACACCTTTCTGTTCTGTTCTGTTCTGTTCTATTCTGTTCTGTTCTGTAGTACCAGGATTGCCCTCCTGTGGTAAGTGTTCAAATGCTTCCAGTGAATTATAACTGTATTGTGGCCACAGCCTATATTTTTCAGGTTGAAAATTATCTTGCAAATGATGCTTGTTGGGTCATTGTGCAAGTCAGATGTTATAATGTACATGAACATTTTCCAGCCATGAGTAGCTGCAATGAGCTAGAGAAATAGAGGTTCTCTCAGGACCAGAGTGTTTTGGTGGCTTTTCTGTAGTGCACAATTGCAATGCCTTACATCCATGGGCAGATTTGTGCAACCCGGATTGCAATGCCTTACAGCCATGTGAAGATTTGTGCAACCCAGATTTCTGCATTTTTTTATAAAATAAAAAATGCAAGCCCTCAAGTTTGGAGTTCTCAGTTCCTGGAAAAAAAGTTTACTTTATGGAAGAAAGGTGATTTAGAACAGTCTTATAAGACAACCGATTCTACATGAAATATACTTTGAATTGCAAAAGTGAACAGGTTATAGATATTTTTATCATTGGTTCTGGTTTTGGCTGGAGTAGAGTTAATTTTTCTCAAAGTGGCTGGTGTAGGGTTAAGTTTTGGATTTGTGCTGATCACTGGGTAGATAACATAAAGGTGTTTTTGCTATTGCTGAGCAAGCCTTACATGGAGCCAAGGCCTTTTCTGCTATTTATACCAGCACACTGACAAGGATTTTGAGGGAGACTGGGAGGAGACAAAGCCAGGGCATGTGTTACAAGTTGACCAAAGGGATACTCCAGACCATAAGGGATCATGTTCAGTGTATGAAGTGGGAGAAGAAGGAGCATTGGGAGGGGATGTTTGGAGTGTTGGTGTTGGTCTTCCCACGTCACAGCTACCTGTGATGGGGCCCTACTGTCTTGGGGATGTCTGAACTCCTGCCTGCCCATGGGAAACAGTGAGCTAATTCCTTGTTTTGCTTTGTTTTTTTGTGAGGCTTTTGCTTTCTGTGTTGAACTTTCCTTATCTCGACCCATGAATTTTCCTGCTTTTATCTTTGGATTCTTTCCATGCTCCTAATGGTAGGGGACTGAGTGAGTGGCTTTGTGGGGCTTGGTGGCTGGCTGGGGTTAAACCATGACATACTGTTTCTAAATTTTTTTGCTTAAGTGTTGTAGCTTATGACAGAGAACTTTCAAGGATGTTTATTTCACAGTTGTGTAGAATCTGCATCCTGGGGGCATGTGGATGGAAAATGAATGAGTTCTGTATCTCCAGCATGGAATAAAAGGTTTAGAATATTAAATTTTAGTTTTTGTCCCCAGGGTTTCATGAGATGTAAGCAGATGGGACTTTGATTTCAAGTGTAAGCCCAATGATAAAAAAATTGGAAATCACACCATTAAAAAATAATGAGCAGTAGGTTATACATTTTTATCACTTCCTATTGTTAATTAACCTTTAAAAGCTGATCATGTAGAGAAAGCCTGGGGTTTGGTTTCTGTGGGAACACTTTTTAGTGGTAATGAGCACCTGAGGATTCTTTTCTCTCCCAGAGTGAACATGACATTTCAGTTCTTGCAGATTTGTGCGTGATGCCAGCACCTTTCAGTCTTTTAAGCATAGCTAGAAAGTTTTGTATTTTCTGTATAGATGCAGAAAGGGCAGCGATTTTCTTCTGCTTAGGCTGGATGTGATTCCACTCTCACATTCAAGAATTAGTCTCCTGAATAGCACTTATTTCAGAAGTGTTGCTGGGAACCTTTTGCTGACATTTTGCCATCAGCAGGAGTAAAAATGAAAGCCTGCAATGATGACTTCACCTTCACTTATATTTATCCAACTGGATATGGCTGAATTTTTGTAGCCATTTAAAATTACTCTCTTCTTTCAAACAACTTGAATTGCACCAAAATAGACATTAAAAATAATGGCAAAATAACACTATTTTAGGATCTTGAACGAAGTTGCTTGAGATGGTGCAGAAAGGTTGTTGGACTGGTTCAGTTGTATATCTAGCATGAGCTAGATCCTGCAAGTGTTTTGCATGAACTTGGATTTTCTTAAAAACTGTCTTCAGATGGTGGAAAACACAGTGAATAAAATGCATGGAAATAGTTTTGAATATCATTTCAGTGTAAAGTGTATGCAGTTTAAGAAAGATGTATGTGTTTTTCATGTGTTTCTGAGCATAGTATTTAACAAAAAAGTGTAAGGAAAAGATTGCAAATACTTTCACAAGTGAGAGATACAAAATTCTGTATTGTGAAGTTATTGATGTTTGACATTTCTTCATTGTGATTAAACCAGACATTTTATTTTCCATGGAAAGCCACAGTCTAGTATAGCTACTGTGCTAAGAATTAGAAATGGAGGGTAGATAAGTTGAGTATCTTCTGAATCTATATGGTTACTTTGTCATCTTTCCTTCTCTTTACTTTAGACTGGGAGAGTTTTTCTATAAGTAAGAACTAGAACAATTTTTTGGCTTCTTATTCGCTCTAACCAATACTGCACTGTCGCTATTTGGTATTAAAAATTTATTAGATCCACTTATCTCAGCATGGACAGAAAAAATGGCCTGTCCACTTGTTTTTCACTTCCAAAATACGTTGTTGGCTTTGATTTGCTGTATTTGTATTGTCAGATACAGAAGGCCAAATAAGTCATGGTACTGAGAAGGGTCTAAGTCTACCTGTCTGGGACACCTGACCTTTTCACAGATATATGAGCAACATGAGGAAAAGGTCTCCCTCAGGCAAAGAATAATCTGCCAGTATAAGGCCAGCAACATATATCCCATGCAGGAGAAATGAATAAAACTCATATTGTTTGACTGGTGGGAAATTCTCATCTTCCATTGCTTGGTTTTCATACCAACACACCAAGAGGTTGAAACTTCAGATTTTTACAGGATGGAACTTCTGGCAGTTTGCTTAGAAAAAATAAAAGTGTTTTGACTTACCACTTGGAAGGTAAGGAAGCAGGAACTGAGGTGACCCCCTCACAGGGGGGATCTCAAGAGATGCGAGGCCACTAGAAATGTAGGATAGAAAAAACAGACTGAATAGAGAGAATACATTTCTTTGGGAAAAATGAAAGGCTCTGCTAGTCCAGCTGACCAAAGGTTGTCTCAGCCTCAATGAGGTGCTTCAGAGAAAGAACAAGAAAAAAAACCTGTAGAAGAGGATTGCATGAGTGTGGAAGGGAATAGTGTCTTTACATGCCATTAATAAAGATTGACTAAAAGCTTTACCCTCTAAATACAATCTTAATTAGTTATATGTGGTTTTTTATTAGAGGAGGAGGAAGACATTAAAAGGAAAAGAGTTTTTCTTTTTTTCTTCTGCCTATGCAATTTCCTGTCAAATTTTGCTTAGCAAATCAAAGTCCCCATTAACTGATATTTGTATCAAGTAGCTCACAAGATAAAACCTCTGGTTTCCTTAACAAACAATCACTGTTCATAGGCTTCATAACAGAAAAAAACCAGACATCTTTAGTTTCTGACTTTGAAAGAATAAAAATTGTACCTGAAATAATGAAGAAAAAAAAAACAAATATTTTCTAATTTTATTATTAATTTTTCAGAAAAATACTGTAAAATGCTAAATACTCAATTTCATTTTTTATAGGTTCTTGCAAGGGTGTGTTTCAAAATAAGACCGTCAAGGGCTTAGGTTTTATTTAGTATATATAAATACTGTATCAAACCTCTATGTAACTCACAAACATAATACTGTGGTTTATATTTGGATAAATCATAAAAAATGAGATTCATAAAATATCAGAATATGAAACTGAAAGTATAATTTCGAACTTCACGAATTTATATCCAGAATTTACATCTGTTCTGTGGTCTGTTGGATCCTAATGGTTAAGGTACTGGAAAACTTTTCAAGTAGGGTGGGAACTTTAGAGAAGAAAAAGCCCTGCGTTGTTGTCATTAGCTATGAAACATATTTTCATTTTATTGAAAGCACATTCTCCTTCTGCTGCTTGGATCTGAGTTTTGCTGTTCTAGTGCTTTATATTTCTCCTCCCTGTGCCAGTCTTTCTTTCAAAATGCTAAAGCCTAGCTGGAGCTAAAATAATTGAATCATGGTAGTAGCTTCTGAGTAGCAGCCAAAATATTCTCTGCAGTCAGAGGAGGCTTTTGATGCACTTGGCTTCTTCACTGTTTCAAAACACCTACTCTTTCTCAGCTTTTAAATTAACAGTAACGAAATATGAATATGAAGGAGACTCAGAGTTTGGAGAGGCTTCTTCTGGAGTTTAAATAAGCATCTCTAATCTTGGCAACTACTTCTTGTTTCTGATAACTTTTTGTAAGAAAGACTTGAAAAGAGGGAAACCTGGTGGTAAATCACCGAGGAATATCCCTCAAACAGTTTTAGTTTGACGTAAAACACACACCAAAAAAAAAAAAAAAAGGCAATGATGCTGGAGGGTGTAAAGCTCTCTTCTCACTTGACTCTTGTAAATACTACCCAATGAAAGAATAGGAGAATGTGACTACTGTATGTGCCTTAGGTAGCTGCAATAGGCACAAACAACTGGCAGGGCATTGCTACAGCCCAGCCATGCTCTGCAAATGTCATTACTCGTGCCACCAGACCTGAGCTAATGGCAGGGCTAACAATATTGGCAGCAGCCCAGACAAAATTAGTATCTGAAGAATTGCTGCCTTCTGCTCTAATGATCCTGTAATAGTACTCACTTATTTTTAGATTGGTCATCGTATGGCTTTTTCACAAAACATTTTATCAGGCAAGTAAAAAGAAAGAGGAAGTATGAACAGTTAAATCCTCTGGCTCTTGCTTACTTTTCTCAGCTTTCCTTTGTATGTAGATACTGTACTTTGAAAGCTTTACTTTTCACTGGATATATACAATGGCTTTGGTCTGAAGATACCTGCTGAAGGCCCTTTTGGTTACAAAGGCAGCTTTTTGTGCACATCTCCTTCAGTGATGTATGTGTCTGTGCAGCAGCTTATTTAGGATGCTGGCAGGAATGACTCTTTGCATTTGGGAAATTAGATCACAGGATATAGAAGAATTTTTGGTGGACTTTTTGTAAAATGAAGTATGTGTCTTGCCTCTGTTCTTGTGCTGTTTGCATACTGAATCACTTCCTTCAGATTTCCAAGGAAATTTCTACCTCTAAGTACAAGGCTATTTTCTCAGGTTAAAAAATGTAGAAGATTATAAACTTTATCTGGCAAACTTTTTAGACATCTCTTAAGTGAAAGATGCCAGAAAACAAACACACCAGATGAGGAGCAAAGACCTTTCTTCAGAAGCCTTTGAAGACGAGTACAGCTATGAGGAACATCATAATATGTTGATTTTCTGATGTTGGTTTTGTGAGGTACTGGTTGATAAATGGCAGAGTGCCAATAAAGACACTCATCAGTTTCCCATCTGTATGTCTGTGCATCCATCCATGGCTTGCAGAGTATGCACTTTCTCTGCTTAATGTGTTTCTGTGTCAGAATCTTTTTTACACTGTATTTCAGATCCTGCTTAAGAAAGAAGCTGTTGACTGAAGTTGCCTTGTATATGTTACAGGAAAACATAATGGTGATGAAGTGATTGGTTTTTTTCCCCTCATGGTCTAATATATTAATATATTGTCTCTAATCATAAGGCTATTCATAGTAGCAGAACATGCTTGCAAAACTGCTGCAGTAGGGAGAATTTTTTGGTCCCTTCAGGATACCTACCTGTCCCTTCAGGGCTATACCTAACAAATGTTGGAAATGGTACCTTGCTGGCTCACTATTGTGGGCGATACTCTTTCCTCGTGTCTAATTTAGTACAACTTTGGGTTATATATTTCCTATTACTTGAACCATATCTTTAAGTTGAGGGTGGGAAATAGGTAAAAAATCAGAAATTCTGCAAGTCTGTTATTGCTTCAAGATTGTCTCAGGGTGAGTTTTCTGTATTATGCCTCAGAAGTGATTAGCTAGCTGAGATTTTTTTAAACCTTTGCCTGTTCTACACTTTGGTGCTTCAATTTTTCCTGGCAGGATTCCCAGGGTATCTTCCTGTCTATAGAACAAGATGAAAACACTGACCTCTGAAGCTGAGCAGGATAGTTGTATTTGATCCAGTTTGGTGCATTTTCCCACTCACATAATCTGTAATACTATTTGTCTCTTCTTTTTTGCCTGAGTTGGCATATAATTCTGGAAACAGCAGAGGTGAATGACCCAAAGTTCAGCTCCAGGATATCTAGTGCCTGTTTTGGTGTGTTTATAAAGCTGTTTTAGTTATGATGGAAGAAGACAATTTCCTGTCACCACCTCCTTTTCTCTTCTGCTTCATGCAGAAAGTAAAATACAGGGGTAGGGATTCTTTCTAGAAACAAAAAGGAAAAGGGGGAGTTAATTCTCTCATGAATGATAGAAGGCAAAAATCCCACATTACTTCTCACCTCATGGTGAGAAAGAGGCCTCATGTCTGTCAACTAGTATTTGTCCTGATGGTACAAGGTTTTCTGGTTTTGAGCTTCCTCTCAGTGGTCTTGCTTGATTTTAACTATGAGGTTTTCATTATTTTTAGGTTTAGCTCTTTACATATAGCATGGTGTCTATTAAAAAATAGTCGTGTGAAAAACAGACTTTGCTTTCCAAAAATCTTCTTTGTCTATAGCTCAATGATACTTTTATTGGTGTAGGAAGAATTTTAAAATAGTTGGATGATACTATTTGTTTCTTAAACCTTCATCCTGGATGTGCATTTGCTTCATGCTAACCTTTGTTTTCATTTAACTGGCAAACAGAACTGTGTCTAAAACAGTTTTAGTTAAATACCATTTTCCTTCTTGTAAACACCATTTTCTTTCTTTTAATTAGAGGCTGCAGACATCTGAATTTGACTTTTATTTTACTGCCAGCTCTAAGAACATAAATAGTCTTGCTCCATCATGAATGTGTTCCTATAAATCTACAGGGGAGCTCAGGGGAAAAACCCCAAACCAAGACAGTTCCTCACAAGCTGTGCACTCTTGACCTGGGTGGGTGTAGCATGTCAAATATCAACACGGCTATCTAAAGTTCAGTAAAATTAGGCTGATTATTTCTGGTTTCATGAATAATTTCACTGTGAACAGGCACTGTTTGTATTTTAGTCCAGAACAGATGATGTGTACATGCAAAAAGCCCAAGTGTAAATGAGCTACAGGTACATAACCTCCTCTGGATTTTGGCATTATTTAACAAATTAATAGGAAGCAGTTGTAGTGAAATTTACTTTTTCATCCTATAGTTACACCTAACACTGCTTGTGTTCTGTCTTAGGAATACAGAAATGTCTTCCAACAAAACGTTCAGGTAAATTATCTGTACTATAATACTCAGCTAGAACTTCTTGAAATTACATATTCCATTTGTAACTTTCCTTCCAGTACTGCAGATTTGAGGTTTCAGTGGCAGGACCTCTTCCCTCTCACACAGAAGCTCTGGGGCATCAGCACAGATTGCAGCCCTGCTTGGGCAGTGATGGGGGCTGCTCTTAGGCAGCCCTATGGGAATTCAGCAAGTACTAAGTTCCTCATTCTAGGCAAAGAAGCCTTACAGATTCCTGAAGAGATCTGACAGCCCTTGAAAGAATTGAATATTAATTGGTCTGTAATATTTCAAGCCAAATTTTTAGAATAAATTTCTGTAGAGCTTGGGATTCCTTTCTGTTACACCAAAGAGGTTCAGCTCAAGCGGACAGAATTGCAGCAGTGCTGCAAAAGGAACCAGAAGGAACTGAGCTTTGTGCTCATGAATCCATGTTTTGGATTTTAAAGGCAATGTCTGAGTTGTGTAGATCAAGGCAGTTCTACTGTAAACACAGTGCCTTTGGAAGACGATGGTACTGTTTTAATCGAATTAATAGGAGAAATATTCTGACATTCAGTTTGAAAGTAATTGAAGATGATCAACCTCTTATTAGGCTGATTATCCTAAAAGCTATAAAATGGGTTTGGATATTGAATAGTTTTGATTGGATTGCAATAGTTTCAGTGACATTAATTTGATGTAACTACCAGTTTTCATTCTTTACAATTTATTAGTCTAATCAGATTAGTGTAGCTAGGAGAAGCTAATAAAAAGAAAAGTTTTGCTTCCTGAATATTTGTATGATTTTAAATACTTGTGTCAGGGAATCTACTGTGGCTACAAATATGGTGGAAGTTTCCCCTGAACTTATCCTAGGATATACAAACTCCAGATAAATTTTGTTCTTTAACTTTTAATAAAATAATTTATAAGAAAGATTGCAAAAAGGTAGAACACAAAAATAATAGGAGTCAAATGATCTCAAAATCAAGATGACTCAGAGTTTTCACTCCTCTTTTAAAGAAAAAGGCAAGGTAAATGTGCTCAGATTTTTCTTAGAATATTCACCTTATATTTCTGTCTGTTTTATGTGAATGACTAATAAGACTTTTCAATAATGACATCTTTCATCCGCATTTCAATGGAAATGGACAAGATGTGTTCTGTGTTACATTAGGAAAGGAAGAGAATAATTACAGCTGATTAGAGTGAGGCCTAAGGGGTTCTGGAGATTCAATTAGCCAATGATCCTGTGGTCATCTGGCTTTAGGAGCAGCCCCCTTTGTCAAGGAGAGTATCAGCGCACCCCTTCGCAGTAAAGAAATGTGAAGCAAGTGCCAAGAGAGTCATCTGTACTGTATTTTATTCAAGATGCATAAAACTGAGGGTGGTGAAACTGTAGCCATATAGCCAAATACATAAATATGGTGATTGGTTCTCCCCAGAACATCCAAACAATTGATGTTCATTAAATGAGCCCTCAATAAAAGGGCTGGCTTCAGTTGTTCCATTCTTAACCACTTGGTTTTTACAGTGGCTATTCAACACTCATAATAAAGATGTACTCAACTGTTTTACAACACTGAAAGTTCAAAATGTCTCTCCCTAAGTGATACGGTAGCATGCAATAGCTTAAGTTGCCTGGTGGAATTCTTGAACAGTTAACATGAATCTCTGAAAGACTTCTGCTTTGAAGTTTCATTGTTTCTAATTGTTGTTCAAGTATCCGTGGTAGTGTTATGGGGGAAGCTCTGAGAATTTTTCCCTTTTAGTCATGGTGAAAGTAAAAGTACAATGAGAGGTATATTTTATTTGTATCCATATGACCTGTTTCAGTATTACAGCCTCTTTATTAGCCAGGTCCATTAAATGTTCTTTTCCCAATGGCAATAAGCAGACTTTCCAATAAACCTGTGTAACCTAGTTTACTTCATAGCTCAGAGTGTGATGCTGAGATCTCATGAGGAGAGATGTGCCACTTCCTTGCTATTTTGGGAAGCAGTAACTGGAGCATTTACCAGTTTGCAATACAAGCATGCTAACATTTATGCTCTTTAAAATGTTCACTTATCCATATTAACAGTGTGGGTAGCCTACTTAGATGGGGGTTTGCCTTTGGTTCTCTGGTCTTAATTCATCTTCTTCCATTCTAATGCTTTGCTCTTTTTATCTGTTACACTTGCTTTGAATTTTCTCTCTTAGGAAATGCACTTAAATTGCATAGTCTTTTGTATGTCTGATTGTGTGGGGAGTCAAATGAAGAACAGAGAAAGACTGTGTCAGTGAAAAGCCAGCATTAATAGGCCCCAAAGGATTACTAGGATTTATGACTACTTCCATTAGCACCAGAGTAAGTACTAAATATTGAGCAGTCAAGTAAATGAGAATACTGTGACTTAGCTCGGATGATTCATTGTTTGACTATAGTCTGAACTATTTTTTCTGAAGATAAAATTTTCTCAACCTTCACAGTAGCTTTGCACATATGTAAACAGAGGGTAATCAGATGAATGGCACTGAGTATGGGACAAAAGCATGGACAGTTTTGAGTGCTAGTCACAAAATGTTTTGGTGTGTTGTACTTCATGGTATAGGTCATTATATATAGGAATGCGGAAGAGGCTTGCTGTCCAACTTTCTGGAGCTGCAAAATTATTTCAATTCATGGATAGATCATTCACAGAGAGGTATTATAAGTCTACCAAATGAACTGGTAAGACTGTGAAACTGAGTACAAAAGGGAGAATTGATAAATTATACAAGGATATTAGTCCTTTAGTTACTTTCCCTTGAGGGTTTTCTGTATGTTCAGATTTGGGCACATCATGTGTTGATCCAGAATACTGCATAGTCTGGCTAATAGCAACTGTTTGCCATTTGAACATAATGTATGGGTCAGAGCCAAGAACACAGAACCAGAATGTAACTAATGATCAGTCATTCCCACTACTGAAATATACTTCTCTTGCTTAATCTTGCTGAGTTATTTTACTAAGTATTCTGAATATGGGTTTTTTTAGCCCCACAACATTGATGCAAATCAACACAGGCAGGAGAACCGGATTCCAGATATGGGAACAGTTTTTCTGTCCCCAGTTTTGAAAACTTTGTAAAGCTTTGTTTGGAATTTATCCAAGCAAATTTAAGCTGCCTAGAAGCTGGGTGTCCTGTGTAGCTTACTGAGTGACAAATAGCTCCCCAGGAGCCAAGGGGATGAATCAATGGGGATGGATCTATACTTTTCTATTGATTGCTCAGGCTAGATGCTAGATTCCAGGCACCTAACTGTTAGGTGATTTGACTTGGGTAAGGCAGGTGGCGCCATAATTAATTGTTTTCATTTGTTTTTAAAGAAAATTACTTACGTTGCTCTGGAGAAATAATTTTCAGAAACTGAGTAGCTGGTGACAATTTTTTGCTGCTAGTTAAGAGTATATTGCTAATGTACTCTGTCCTGTTAGTTTCTATAGCTGTAAGACTGAGCTTGCCTATTATCTTTCTGGAGATGCTGAAAGGGAGGACAGAAAAATTACTAGAGGTAAAATACAATGGAATTTTCAAACACATTTTGCAGTCTAAAGCCTGTGTGCATCTTGGACAATCACATCAGCTGAAGGTATTGGTCTGCTGTTTTTCTCTGACCTCACACTTTGACTGTCTCTATCTTGCCCTTCATGTGGGAGCAGAGTATGGTTCTTTTCTTCAGTCTGTGCATCAGCTCTTTTCCTCAGGGAACAAAAAATAATTGATGGGCTGAAATTTTTAAGGCATGGGAAAAAAATTATGTTAAAATATGGCTATTGAATAGGAAACTTTGAGATAAGCTTGTTAATTTCAACTTGAAATCTCCATCCTTTTTTTTTTCCAGCTCTGAGAAAATGTTGGCAGGTAAACAAGGCTTTGCTCCTTTTAGCACTGAGATACATCCAAGAGTTACACGCTAATATTCAGCCAAACCAGATACACATCTATTCAAAGATATGGCATAAAGATAATGAGCGGCAGTGGTCTTGTAATTGTAGTTGATAACACGGTTTCTGTTTTCCTCCAGAGCAATCACTTTTGCATCACACAGCAGTCAGCAGATAATCTCTTCACTGACACTCATATCCAAGATATTCTTATTGTGCTGCTGACTTGTGATAACAGCCTCCTTGGGAATATTGTCTGGGTTATTTTTGTTCTTGTTTTTTTCTTTTCAACACATGGCCAGAAAATACTGAATGTTCCCAAAACAAACTGGTGTCTTCATAGATGTGAGGTCACTTCAAAAAACTGATAAAAAGTTTTAGGGTTCTTAGACTTCCAAGCAGAAGCATCTTCAGGGGGGTACAAATTAAATGGATATGAGAGGCAAAACAATAAGTCAAGGAGAGGAATTGGTAGGTAAGTGGAATACCATTTGAGTATACTTTGGCAACGATGGGGGAAGATAAGAAGTTAAGAGATGATCTAGTTATGCTCAAATGCATCAGAACTAAGGCAAAAATGCAACATGTTATACCCTGTAGCCAGACTTTTAAATAGGTTGGATGCCCTCCAGTAATTTAAATGAATCTTTAGCATGACTCATGACCAGGCTGAGCTTTGCCAGTTTCACTGCAGGGAATTCCTTCCATGTGAAGGTGACACTTTGTGGCCTGTATATTTTTGATGTTGTGCATCTCTGTGCCAAGTAATCATTTAATTAGACAGACCATTAGTATTTAATATTAATTATGTTTTATGTAAGACTATAGCAATAAGAAAAATTATTATGGGATGAATGAAAAAAGTAAAGATTTTTAAAGTTTTTCTTTTGTTACAACTTAGTTTGTACATCCTAGTTCAGTATTCAGGGGAAAGAGTGAAATGTGAGCTTCTACTGTTCAGAATAAAATTTCCCAATTACAATTATTCCAGTTATTGCTACTATTTGTTCTTTTTGTGTGCTTTTTTTTGGTCCTGAATTAACTTATGAGAATTTTGAAAAAGGAATTATAACTCTGTTTTTTTCCACTGTGTATTATATATCAATCTAAAATCTCATGTCTTGTAATGTTGTAAAAACAAATAGATGGTTGGTTTTGGACCAACTCTGAGAAAAACTTTGAATCACTCTGTTCAGCATGAAGGAATTTATCTTTCAAAAAAAAACCTAGCGAAAAATAAGATCATCTAAATTAAAAAACCCCATGCAAACACACCCCCCAATCCAAAACAAAACCTGTATCATTCCCTGAATGTGCTTTCTTTTTTCCTTTTTGATATTCTTAATATATTCTGCTTATCAGGCTGAATTATGTTTTGTCTGGTTATACAATGCAAAGCCAGAAACAAACTCCTCAATCTCAGATATCACTTGGCTTGCAGAGTGAGGGCACAGTTACAATGGCCTCATCTTCTGGTCAAGAAGAGTGGAGGTCTATCTTAAACAGGCATCAAACCTTGAAGCAGGCTTAACTTCAAAAATTTAAGCACTGTAGTTTTAATTTATTTATACATATTGTTTGAGACTTGTGGAGTTCCTTTACTCTTGGGTATTGCTGAAACAGAAACAATCCTGGTTGATACGCATGCCAGGTCAGAAGTCCTGTCCCCTAAGCCAATGGGAAAGACTGGCTAAAACCCCATATATACCACATAACATGTCCTTTTCCTTACTTAATAAGTTTTTCAAAGAGCAACATCAACACTTTGTTAGTGGGGATTACAATACTTTCATTTAGTTTGGACAATGGTAAATTTCCCAAACAGCACAGAAATATATCCAGAGTGAGTTAACCTGTTTCAGAAACCACACCCTTTGTGGACAGACTTAAGTTTGCAGCTGGCCAGATTTGGGCAGGTCATCTCAAGTCACCCCTTATTTTGATAAGGAATATTGTTACTCTATTACCACAATATTTTGATTGAGCCAAACAACACTCTTGAGAAGGAGTTTATTCAGTCAAACAAAATATCACTGACGTGTGGTTACACAATTTCTGTCCTGGAAGTGGTTGCCAATGACAACAGGGTTTGCAGCCAGGATGTGTGCCATGTCTGCAAAATACTTCATAGTCAATAAAATATTTAGAAATTAGGCCCTTTTTGGTCTGTGGTTGCCCCAGTTGATTAATTTTTATAGGTCAGTGTGCTTGGCTGTCAGGTTTTCTTTCTGTTCATTCAGATAGCTTGACCTGTTTGATGTTACATCTCAGTATGTTTTCTGTAGATTTATGCTTTGTCATCATTCAGAAATTGATGTTACTACTGACTTTTGTGACCATCCTAACCTTAATTAATTTAAAAAAAATCTGTTTTAAAGTTTTGCCATTTTTCTATAGCTGTATGTTAATTTCTACTTGCTGTTTAGAGCTTCTAGAAATAAGTAGAGTCCTTTATATGTAAGTTTGTATCTGCTGTTGTGGTTACCTGAAATGGTTTTTTGTTACAATGGGATCTAAAGAAAGAATTGCTTGACATACATACAATGAAGTAATAAGGTATAGTCATAAGTCACAGTAGTAGCCAACAGGTGGAAAGGACAAGGTATAGAAAAATAAAATACTGAGACTAAATTCCTGGTTAATAAGTCCGTTATTAAAGTCCCACTGTCTTTCTTTGGAGTAATAATTTTTAATGTACTTTTAAAAATATATTCTAGTTACTCATAAAAATATTTATGGTATATTCATCTATATTTTCAGTCAGGCTTTACAGTAAGCATCTGTTTCTGAGACAAGCTGCTCAGAAGTTGTTTAATATTGCTAAAGAAGGAAAGAAAAAAATCCTTTTTAGTTGTAAAGTTATATGGAAAAGAACTTACACCCCTCTTTTCTCAGGCTCTTTTCCTCTCAGTTTTTTTTCTCTCTTCTTTTTCTCTCAGCTCTCTTTTGTAATATAAAAAGCAGTTTTTCTAGGTACTTTAGTTTTCACACAACAATGTGCCTGTTCATTTCTGCTGTGATGACTGACACAGTTAGATGGCACAGAGAGGATCCATGGCAGACCACCTGCCTGTGTCCTTCACTATAAACAACAAAACTGTGTGGGCCCCTGAGTGGTAGGACAGGAAAAATCATACCACAGACATTTCCATACCCCAATGGAGTCCAGGTTTGCAGCCTTAGAAAGTGGGGGAAACAAAGTTAGCTCATTTACCTCCATATTTAGGAAGTGCCATATACAATATCCCCTTAAAAAAGATGGTGTTCAACTGCTTTGGAATACAGTAATGTATTTAGTTGTCTCAATATAGATTTGAGTACCCAGTTTTTGGGGTCCAAGTTTGTAATTATTGGCCTTTGGACTGTGGGAATCACAGTTCTTGACTGCTTGGAGGAAGCTGTTCTCAACATTCCGTTCAAGTTGTCTCTATCTTTCTTCTCAGTTTTCTATAATATTTTTCCTAATTTTTGAGCTGTTCTGTACAAATGCCTTCAATGTAACAGATGGCTGCACTTCAGTGGTAGATGAAGTGCTGCCTTATATATCTAATTTGTAACCTTAAATGAACAGAAGCTATATTTTAAATTGCTGATTTTCATGAAAGCAGTCCAAATCAGTTCACTGAAAAACTTTACATAATGGTGTCATGGCTTGAACTAAAATGGAAAGTCCTTAGTTTTGGGAAAAAACATCTAAGTAGTTTACCATTTATATAGCCATCTGTTGTATCAAAGATTAGATCTCTTTGTAGGCTCTCTCTTCTAAACTTTTAGTCTGATGTTGAGTGGCTATTTTTCCACCTTCTTCAGAAAAAAATTGAACAGCTTTTCCCATTGTTGTGTGAAAAATCACATTATTACACAAATTGTTTAACAGCATAATGCCTGCATAGAAGTTACCTAAGTATTTCCTACTCTCTGAGAGTTGCTGTTCAAAGTAGTTGTGGCTCATATAATGATGAAAAATCACAGGAGAGAAAATAGCTCATTTTCTTTCACCTAGGTCTCTATTTTTGGTATCTCAAGTAAGTTTAGTTTAGCACAGCTTCTGGGTAGGGTGGAATAAGTTGCAACAGTGTGAGACTGCAGGTTGATTATAGAGCACCTGCAGCTTTAGGAGTCTACTCATGAAATTATATAAAACTCTGGTCTAGTATAATCATATGCTATATGCTGCTGTTTCAAACACCTCCAAAAATACCAACAAAATTCACTTTATACTGGTGGTGTTTTGCTGGATGGGGATTTGCTGAGTGCACTGCTCTGAGCACAGATGTAAAGAAAGTTGAGATAGTTGTAGGAGGGTTCTACACTCTTGATGGTCAGAAATGCAATGTATTTTTGTCTGATGTGGTTCAAATTTATGCCAAAACAGTGCTCAAATCTCGTGTTTAAGACTGCAGAATTACTACTTGAAAACTTAGTTGACAACTTTTTCTATTTAAAATTTTAGTTGTTTTCTGAAACTGTTACTGCAGATCAGATTACAAATGAAAAAAAAACCATGGTAAATTATTATTAATTTGTTCTGACAGAAAAATACTGACTGCTGGGATTGACAGAAGTGTTATGCATGTTCATAATCAAGCATCTCATAGTTTGCAGTTTATATGTGTATGTGCACACATGCAGGGCTGTATTTGTGTAAATACACACAGATATGTATATATGTACATTGCTCCATCGTTCTTTTCTCCCTCTCAGAAGAAAAGTATTTTTAAATATACTGATTACTGGTTAAAAATATTAATTAAGGAGAGACAGAATTATTAAAGATAATTTTGAAAAGCAAGGAAAAATGAATATGCCTTCAAAATGGCAGCTCCTGAGTCATGTGAATAAGTCAACAAGGAATTGAATTCAAGGTATGGGATTATAGAAGTTGATGGCCAAAGATGGATCATAAGAACTCCTCAGATGTCCTCCTGGTGAATTCAAACTTAGATATACACAGCTGGAGCTAGGTGGAATTTGTTTTAAAGGCTCATTCAGTTACCTCTTGACTAGCTTGCTTTCTTATCCCAGCTTTAAACTTAAGGGATAATGCATTTATCTTGGTTTGAGAAAGAGAAAAGGTTTTGTCTATTTGACATAAAAGTCACTAGAATTTTGAATAAGGGTTTAGTCATGGTGGACAGTAATTAAAGATTTTGGAGATCTGTAACTTCTGTAGATCTTAAGATTCTGCAGACTACTGCTTTCTCACTGTAAAGCCTTAAGAACAGTGTCAGAAAGTCCATTTGGGTGCAAAATAGATAAGGATAAAAATTTTCATTATCCTATTAAAGCTCCCCCACCCTAAATATAAACCAAAATCCAGAAAACCAAACACCCCCTCAACACACAGGGACAAAATCTGGACATACTTACAGTCTTTCCTATCATTTCTTCTGTTGGATATGTGCTTAATATGACAGAGTAATGAAATTTTCAAGTGCTCCAGGGAAAAATTATATCTAGGTAACAGCTGTATGTGGAAAACAGAAAAGCAGATGCCTGTGGTAGCCTGATAAGTCACTGGATATATGTGGTTAAACAAAAAAAGTTATATTCCTTCATTAATCCTTGATGAAAGGGTATTACTATTATTGCAGTTGCAGACAAAGGTTCTGAAAATACAACTACCACATAACACTTTAATGGTTTCCTAAGTCTTTGAATAAAACAGTGATGCTTTATAAATAGTAACGTGGAATAGGTTTAGCATGGCTTCCAAAAGTTCCAAATGCTTAAAATTCCCTCAGATTTCTCAAGTTTCTGCACAGTAGAGTCATCAGACAGGTTTTCAGGTTAAGCTGAAATTTTGGGAAGTGAAGGTCTGTCTTAAATGTTTCGTATATTTTCATAATAGAGCAGAGGGTAAAGAAGAAAGGATTATCTTGTTTTGACATGGTTTATTGGATGTGTTCCTTATGTTCTCATCTGTGTTTCCTATGTATTATCACCTCCCTGTTAAGGATTTCAAAGGCTGATTTACCAACATTTAAATGAAATTCCTTTTCCGTTACAACATTTAGTGTTCATAAGGCATTTCTAAATGGTACAGTTTGGTGTGTCACACAATTAACTTCTTGAAGACTTTTTTCAGGAAATATCTAAGATGGTCTTCTGAATTGCCATCATGCCTTGCATGTGAGACTATTCCAATTTTCTTCTTATCTAATTTCTTATCTGTTAGAACATTCTTTTTTGGTGGAGGATGGAATATATTCACTATTAATTGCTTATGCTAATGTAATTAAAAGCAGATACAGCTGATAGGCAGGCTTTCTAAAAGTCAAGGACTAATAAAAATTAAGGATAAAAAATCATTCTACTTGGACAAATACTAGCTCTTTTACTATTGTGTAAGCTCATTAGAAAGATGGAAAATACTCTTTATATAGGGATAATTCTTTTGCCAAAATGAAAACTGACTTCTTGAACTGCTCTAATATTCTATAAACAGCTATTTTAGTGGGGTTCTAGGAAAGTATGTTTGTATAGGAAAACTTTTTGTAGCCTCATATGGTCCTTAAGTAGATGAAAGATTGAGTGAAGTATGAGAGCAAAAGTGAACTGTTTTCAAATCATATGGGAAACAGAAAGGACTTTTTCAGAAAGTTGAGGATCTGATGGTTGCACAATGAATGAAGCAAGGAATATAGATACAGTGGGGATGTGTAGTCCTTGAAATCATAACAGGACATGATATTAGATCTTAGGCTTTGAGAGATATAAAGAATAATTAGATCAGACTTGTAGTGTATTTGGGTTATTCTAGGAGGTACAAAATATATGCAGTGAAGTCTTCCTATGGAAGTCCCATCAATGCAGATGCATCACAGAAGGAATAATTCTCTTGGAAGTCTGGTTTTTCTGCCTGTCATATCGTAGGTCTGTCACAATGCAGAACCTTAGGCTGGTAGTTTGCATTAGGGAATATTGAAGTTTCACAGAAATCAAAGGATTTTCTGGGTTTTTTTGTTCACAACAAGAATGACGGTTACATCCATCTGGAGGAAAGAGTAAAGGAAGGAGGGATCCCAGTGTCTTTTGAGGCTGAGGAGATGAAAGAGATGGAACAAGGTGTATATAGTAGGTCAAGGCTGTGCAGGCAAAATGTTTTATTTCTGGTTGGTCAGTGTTTTCTTTTCTTTTTTTTTTTTTTTTTTTCCAATAGATCATCTATTGTTCCAGCTTTGCAAACATGAATGTTTTCTCCCAAAGGTGGTTGAGCCATTTGGCCTATAGGGAGGCAGAGATATTTTGTAATAAAAATATAATGCATTATTTATATAAATAATTAATGACTAAGTGACATATTTCAGAATTGTATCAAAATGTTTCAGCTTGTTTTTGAAATACAAGACCTGCAAACTTGTGCTCATCTCAACCTGAACATTTTCAGAAACCATTCTGGTAATCAAGTCATCTTTAATCTTTAGTGTTCAGCCAGCAAAATAGAATGATAGTGATAAAATACAAGTTTTAGATTTTTGAGAATGTGTCCTATATTTTTAAGAAGTAAACAATATTTAACCTAGTGACTTTTATAGGCACTGTGGGAAATATATACACCACAGGAAATATTTGAAGCTTCTGTTGTTACTAACTTAAAACTAATTTTTCTAGTGGTATTTTCTTTGGATTGTCTCTCTTTTTAAAATGTGTGACTAAAGTTTTCCTTTTATGTGTGATTATTATTCCACAATATCTGAAAAAAGAAAGGCGCCATTTATTCCTACATATAGACTGAAAGTCTTGTTGAAATAATTGAAATTATCTCTGCAGGTATTTTTTTCCCCCTCAAATGCCTTATGGTAAATTTGCCAATTTACTGAATTATCAACATATACCATGCTACCTTATGAAGACCTTGACTTCCTGAGAGTTTTTTAAAATATCATTAATGGTGCCTTTCTTTCCTTTTTCTTGTAGAAACAGTAAAATAGGTGCTCTTTCTGAGCATCTGATGCTCTTTTCTGAGTTCAGAAACAAACAAGAAGAAAGGAGAAAATTTCTCTTGCTCTGATTGTTTTGTAATGTTAATATAGCAGAGATGGAACTTAAACTTTAAAACTTTTTTCCCCCCCTACTAGATATGATTGCTTTAGTATTTAATTTTTTAAGTATTGGAAAATATGTGAATCACTCTGTGAAGAGGATTGCACTGAATTTTTCTTTTGGATATCACGCATTTATCGTTACTTCTGAAAAATCACTCTTTTCAAATGAGTTTTGCTTATTGCATAGCAGAGCCAAAGCAAGCAGCAGCTGGCTAAGTCTCAAAAAAATCTATTTCATCTTTATAGCTCTCATCTTCTCATGCATCAGTAGAAAAGTCTGAAAGGATATAAAACTGCACCAGGCAAAATAATGGGCCTTGCACTGATTATCATGATTTGATAATCAAGGAACTGGTTGTCTGAAGTCAAGTGGCACATGATCTGTGATAGGGCAATTTCAATTATTCATGCTATTGTAGGAGGCATGCCTGCTGCTGCTGCTGCTTGTACAGTGTAAATTCTCTGCTTCTTTGTTTCTTAGAAGTAACTTTGAAGATGAAAGCCAATCTGTTGCATACAAAATTGAAATAATGTGTAACCAGGGGTTTAAACTCATGCAAAAACCCCACAAAAATCTTTGAGATATCTTTGAGGACTTTTAAATGGCATCTCATCGTACCAGGGTGTCTCAGAAACCCATGCACAGTAAGCCAGTGGACTGGATAATTTACTCAGAGTGTGCTGTAGCCCTGTGCTTGAAGCAGAGCACGGTGGTGCCTGGGTGGGTGTCCCCAGGACCACAATCTCCACAAGCTGGGCAGACCATCCGAGCAGCAACTCCACGCTCCATCCCCAACAGCCAAGCTGCTGATCCTGAAAGAACTCAGAGGCAGATGTAAACTGAAAGGTACAAATTAGGTGAGACCTTTTGAATCTGTAAGAGCAAAGACCTCTTTGGACTTGGCAGTGTATTAGGAGAACCTAGCAGAATGATCAGCTCAGGACAAGGTGCAGCTGCCCACCTCTCAGCAGCCTTATCCTCTTCTCCTCTTCACTCTGTTAAAACACTGTATGAGAAGAAGGAAGCCAAACATATTTTGAGAGGTGTCTGAGTCTAGGTAAGCAAGGGACTTGATTGAAAATCATGCTATGGAGAAAAAAAATCTATTCTATCAAGTTTTTCCTATCCATCTGTTCTCATAAAATCTGTTCTCATATTATAATGCCACAGCTGATGTATTGCATTTGAATGATTCTCAAAATTGAAGCAGTTGTCACTTTGTATGGTTTTCCTTCTCTGTTTCATTAAATCTAATTTCTTGCTCTTACCCTGTCTTTAACAGCCCAACCTCTTAACTTTCTAGTGAATACTCCTTCAGGCATCCTTGCTTCTTCCCTTTGCTTTTCTTCTCCTGCTGGGATGTGTTTCATTTCTGGCCTTTGTGAGAGTCTCAGTGGCCTGTGCCAAGAGTTTAAAATAACAAATTTGATTAAATTAAAAATACGTGTTTTCAGCTCTTTGGAAAACAGATTGTCTTTT
The DNA here is from genome assembly GCF_027887145.1 of Ammospiza caudacuta. NCBI lineage: Eukaryota > Metazoa > Chordata > Aves > Passeriformes > Passerellidae > Ammospiza > Ammospiza caudacuta. The sequence goes on from NC_080596.1 coordinate 56,005,699, forward strand.
ATGCGCAGCTGTTATCCCTGTTTGGATCTTCTAACAGCTACAGACTAACAAATATTAATAGTAAATATTGCACAATAATGAGACATAGGATTTTATGACAGGTTATCTTGGGTTAGATTTAAAGGCAAGAATTTTAGTTGTCTGGAAAATCTAGAGAAAACCGTGGTGTATTAAGGCATCTCATTTTAGTAAAAATTGAATGTGTCTTAATTTTTTAGGTAAATCAATATACCAGATAGTAACCCAGCCTTTCCTTAAAGATCTAAACAAAAAAATATCTCAGTTTCATACAATGACAAGGATGGAGAAAAAGAGAAACATTGTGTATTACTACCTTAAACTAAAGGACCACTAAAAATGCTAAGCTACTAGAAGTTCCTTTGGAAGAATGGAAATATTTTAAATCACTAGGAAAATAGTATTTTACAATCAAAAATTTCATATAAGTTTAGATGCCTGTAAGCCTGATTAAATTATAACCTTGCAGCCAGATCTTGGTGTTTTTTGAAATTTGAAGGAAATTATTAAGGAAATTTATGAAGAGGTCCATCTCAACAAATACCTTTTCTATTACACGTTTACTATTTATTTTTTTAAATTTTGTGAAGATCATCAGTAAGAGAGGGATTTCAGGAAGTAAACGCCTAGAGAGAAAATATCAGATGTTCCAGAAATCTTCTAGTTGGAATGGAAAACATTTATTAAACAAAAAGGGGAAGAAACAGAAAAAGAGACGGGTGATTTGCACATGAGATTAGGAATAGCTACAATGTATCAGGAATATAATTTCCCCTTTGTTTTACAAAGTGCAAAATACAAACTTATTTTTAAAAATAATGTAAGGCAGTGGTAAAAATAAATAAATCGCAGATGATTCAAATTATGCAAATCCCATAAACAATAATCACTAAAAACTACATTTTATGTACATGTTCCAATTTGTTTGAAGCAACTCTGCTCAGTTTATGAAGGGGGTTTATTAGTTTAGGACTTTTTAAGGGCTGATCTTTCAGAGAATGTTATGGGAAAAAAGGTATTCATGCACTCATGTATTTTTCTCATTTTTATTAGTATGATCATGTCCTTCTGTTTTGATCTGTTTCATCCTTATGATGAGCTGTAAGTATTGTTAGAAATGTTTGGTTTCAGAGCAGCTGAAATAAATAATGAGCATATAGAAGCTGCAATTTTGTGGAGATTTCTGGGAAAATGAAGCTTTTCTGGATATTAATAGAAGTGAAGTGTTTTAGCGCTTCTCAGTAGCTGGTAATTACCTTTTCAAGAGCTGTGATTTTCTCTGTTTGAATCCTAGCTTTTCTTTGGCATAAGGCCTCTTGGCCATCACAGTAGTTCCTATTCTCATACAGAAATGTTTAATTGACTTAAATTTGGAAAAGCATTTGGAATAATTTTCTACAAATTGCACAAACATCCAGAACGGTTTTAATAGGTGGAGCTGGCTCATGAACTTGGTTATCTTTCTACCCTTACATGTTGTGGACTTCTAGCCAATATAGGCTCTTGGAAATGGCAGTTTTTGGCACATTGATGTCCATTGAAGGAAGGTTTTAAATCAGTGGAAGAAGGGAGGGAAGAGTGTGCTCTTCATTTAATCTGATTTCTTGCTCTTACCCTCTCTTTAACAGTGAAGTGAAATTTATTCATATGTAAATTAAGTTTCAAAATTGTTCAGCTAGGGGAGAGTAACAGTAGACTGGAACTGAATGACCTCCAGATCCTTTTAAGCTTTTAGTTTTCTTCCACTTGATGATATTACAAATAAGTAAAAGAAGTGTCATAGTCTTTAAAAGTGATTGGGTAGCCAGTGAGAAGAAGAAACTTTTACCTAATTTAAGATTCAAGTAGCTTCAGAAGTCCACATACCTGGAACTTCACTTTTAAACTACTTTTAAGATTGTTTAGGATCAGTGTTTAATAATTAATTCTTTCAAGCTGACCAGTAAATCCTTTTGTCTTAACCTTTGGAAAGAACTTAAATCATCAATCCTATCTATTGTAGAGCAGCAAAAAAGGCAAAAATAATGTAAAAATATTGTCAAAAAGAAGAACTAGAAATTGGCAGTTTATCAGTTCAGACAAATACGAAATGATACGTTAACAATGAGCTGGTACATTAACATGGTGACTATAAATCTACTCCTCCCAGACTATTAATTCCTGTATTAACATATTATTCACATAAAAGCAGTACTTTTTTCCTCTAGAAAGAGAAAAAGGTTTTCTTTTTGCCAGACAGTGTTTTTTGATTGTATAAAAAAAGATGGCAGAAAATTTTTATTCCTTTTATAATTTGATAACAAAAGTTTTTCCCTGTCAGGTGCTAATGAGAGCAACAATTTACTGGAAATTGGTATATTTTATGGAAACAGTAGTGTAATTTTTATCATTAATGGGTAATGGATAAAATGCTTTTGACATCTCATCTAAAACAGCCATGCATATAATTTAGACAAATTTAATATCTCTGTTTTGGGAAAATGAGAGGTTGATTTGCATTTTTTAGCAACTGCAGTCTCTAGTAGCCCAAATTTCTTTCTAGCTTTTGCACGGTAAATGCTGAACTGCTACCTATTTCTTACTTCTACAAAAATAAGTGTGTTTTCATTGCTTATCACATTATCCTAGTGCTGAATAGAATTCATGCTGACAAATCTGTTTCCTAGTTTTCAAATTGTCTGACACTTTTCACCTTGCTTCATCAAAATAAACATAGTTCAGCTTCAATTTATCAACAAAACTATTATTAAGAGCATTCTAACCCAAATAGCATTGTAAGTTTTCTCAGGTTTCAGGTACCTCATCCTTTTCAATTCTGTTTGCTAGTTTAGAAATGTATTCCTCTCTGAGGCTGGTTAATTTGGGATTGCTTTGAGGGGTGTTTTGGCTACAGTTCCCATGTCTCTTGGATCACTACAGAAGGAAAGTTAGGGAAATTGTTCTTAAGCAAGGTGTGTTTCTGATGAAATCTGTAATGATATTTGAAACATGTGAATATCTTCTTTATTAAGTTAACTGGTCAAGGACAATGGAGTATAAAGGGAATAACCAGGAAGTGATAAATATACAGACACAATTGTCCAACACACAGATGATAAAAGAGAAAACAAGCAGTAATGTTTTCAGCTACTAACTGATAAGCCATTAGATAAACTATTCAGGTACTGAATTTGGCAAGATGAATCTTAGATTCATGTCAAAGATCAGTAGTGAAAACAGTCAATTTATCCGAGCAACTTACCAGGAAAAGTCTGGAGAGTATAGATGTGTAAATGATGGGACTTGAAATTGCTGTTTGTGTTGGTGGGCAAGGAAGTTCTGTTTGTCTCTTGTGGGTGCAGGTTCATCATTTACTGTGAGGTTGAATGACCACTGGCTCAGGCTGCCCAGGGACTTTGCAGAGCTTTCCTCCTTGCAGATATTCTGGATATATCTGGATATGGCCCTGGTGGCCCTGCTAGAGCAGGAAATTTGGACTCAATGACCTTCAATAGTCTCTTCCAAACTCAGCCATTCACTGATAATTCCCTGTGTTGAAGCTGGAATTGCCAATAACTGGTAAACAGCATTCTCTCTTGAGAACACAAAGAGTCTGTAGCATGGATGTGTGAATGGTGACAAGCAGATGCCATGTTTGATCTTAACCAAACTCTGTACTATCTTCAACTTCAGTTATCCAGGCTCATTTCAAGTGTCTTGATTATTTGTCATTCTTAGGAGAAGATTTTTACTTAAGTGTATGTTATGTTATGGTAAGGGTATAAAGGTAAGCCAAAAGGAATATGCCTTTTCTTTTGCAGTGGAAAATAGTGATATTGTGAGCTGAACAGCTTTGCTCTAAAGAAAGTGGCTGTGGTTTCCTATTCTTGTTTTCATTCTCTTGAAGATCTTTTTTCCTTCTTTTCACTTGTGGGGACAATTTGATTCCTTCAGAAATGATGTTCATGCTGACAATTACTAGAGAGGTTACTTTTGACCACTAAGGTGTTGCTTTCATTTTAGTTTACATGCTTTCTTGTATTTAGTCTAATTAAAAGGAGAAATTAATTTGCATGAGAAAGAAGTAGTCAAATTTCAATATCAATACAAAAAATATTTTCTTTCTAGTTTCAGTTGGTTTTCTAAAAAGAAACTAATGATTTTGGTGTCTTTTTAGTTTATAATGTGTTATACAATATTTTTAGATGCTTTAAGGAGCAATATTTTATATCAGTATTAAAAATGTACAGGAAATAAAAATTTTTTTACAAATTTTTCATTTTTTTTCCCCATGTCAAATGAAACTCCACTGTTTTCAAAAGACCTCTTCTTAGAGCTGTAATGTTCAAGTAGATAATGAACAAAAATTGCTCTTTAATAATTCATGTATTAAAAAGCCATTTGTATGTGATTTTCTTCACCTTTGAAGATCAATATATGAAAATTAAATATAAAAGCTCTTCTGAAGCTTTTAAAAATCAGATAGCTCATATCCATATACGACCCCACCTATACTTTGACAATATTCAATTTAAGAAATTTTTAAAAAGTGAAATTCCACGTGTTTGGCTGTATTAATATACTGCTTATGCGAATTTTCTAATGAATATTACCACTGTGAGATTATAAGCATATATGTTTTTATTCTCTCTTTAAATATGTAACTGATAGTCTTACCAAGAAAACTCATACAAAGTTAGTTCTTCACACCAGGTGAATGTTCAAAGCACTGTTAAGGCTTGTTCCTAGAGCTGCCGACAATGAAATAATAAAGACCCTAACAGCAACTGTTTTTTGCAGTCTGCAGATGTAGGCTGGTTACAGACTGGAATAAACTCCTCAGGAACAAGGAATATCTCCTTGTCTGCCCATCTGAGAGCAACCATCAGGATGAAAACAAGGCAGGCAACGGCTCTGGTAAGATGAGGGAAAGGCAGGGGCAAAATAATGCATCTTGTTACAAGCTAGGACGTTATCTTCACCTGAGTGCTGTGTTGGCATGGTTACCCAGCTCCCAGGCTAGAGCTGAGCCTTCTTGGAGGGCTCAGGGAATAGACAGGAGGGCTCTCTACCAATCTCTCTATGGGATGTGTGCTGTACCCTCAACAGCCACTGAGGCGTAAGGGCTGGAGATACTGACAGTATTCAACAGAGAGCTGCTGGAGATATAGTTTGTTGTGCTTAATCTCATTCCTAAACAATCACAGTTGTATATTTTATTGAAATAGTTAATCTGTGGCTTGCTGGGACTTGTGCTATATCTCCTGGTTTATTGTAAATGAAAAAAGGAAAAGAAAATTTAAAAAGTAAACGAAAAAAGGGGAATGCTATAGAAAGAGATTTGGGAAGAAAAATTGACAATCATTGGAATTTCAGCATTTTCTGAAATTCTAAATTATGTTTTAGGCAAGTGTTTAAAAACCAAAACCTACTCTTTTCACTGTTGTTCATCTGTATCAATCAGTTCTCCTGGCTCCTACTGTTGCCAGTTGTCAGTAGTATGTATTATTTTCTATTTGGATGGCAGTGGTCTCCTAACTTGCTTGATTTTTCTAAACAGTGTGATTTAAGAGAGTGTATCCTATTTTAACCTAGTAACCTGAAAACATATAGGGGCAGATCAATTCAGAAATTGTGTACAAGTTCTCAGGGACTCATGCACAAGCTCTGAGTTTATGGCTTGAAAGTTAAAGCTTTCACAGAACCTTTAACTTTCATGGAATATTCTGAGTTGGAAGAGACCCAGAAGGATCATAGTAGAAGACAATTCAGAAAGAGGTTTTTCTATTTTTCAGGGAGATTTTGCTTTTTATCTGTGCCTTTTAATGCGACTTAGCAGGGTACATTTGTCTGTTTATCTGTTTACGCCTGCAAAAGAGCATTAGACATGTGTAGCATGACTGGACAACGAATTCAGCTGATCTGGAATGGTGTTGGATCCATTGTGACTGAACAGGGCACATAGACACTCAGTCAGCAAGATCCATGGAGGCATTGGGATTATACCATGTGAGTAACAGATTTTGCTCAGTAATTCAGGGCATCTTGATTGTGTGATTTCCAGAGGTGAGTATGGAAAATTAAACCTGTATTCAGGATGGGGTTAGTTCTGCTCCAAGATTTTGTTGGAGAATTTGAGGGTTGATAAAGCTGCTAAACAAAATTTTGCAGCCTTATTGAAAGGAGAGATGAAAAGTATTTTTTTTATTTTTCTACAATACTGCAAAGTTTCTGGTCAGAAGTCCTGAATTATCTTTAACTCAAATTAAAATGTCAGTGTCTTTACTGAGCTCATTCTAGAAAGCATCTCTGTCAAACCACCTGCAATGTTCTGTGAGGGCAGACAGACACCAATTTGCATGTGGAGTAATTCCTCTGAGATGCATGGTAGCTATGGAGTGCTGTATATTGCTATGGTCTCTCTTATTTTCTTTAATTAAAATGTGGCTCTGGCTGAGCAAATCTTTTAAAGTATGTTCTGTTCTCATGCACTCCTTCCTTGTGATGGATTAGCTATGGGATTCTTTTTCTTTCAGCCGATAGTTTCTGAGAAATCATTGACATGTATGGCAGTAAGCCTGGCTGCCAGGCTGTGGTTTCTCTCTTGTTTCTTTTCTGTCTCCTTTTTCAAAAGGTCCCAAATCAAATGCTGTCTTTAAGGTAGGCTAAGACATGCCTGTTTTCACTGGCTGTATTTGCAGCTATTGTAAGGAAAGCATGTGACACTGACCTTCCACCTTCCTTTGTATGTAGTTTTCAGAAATTTGCAATTGCTTCTTGCTAAGATTCCGCATATAGGAACTTATATGTAATCTTCCTGACATTTAAGGACTTGCTCAACCATTAATTTCTTTAAACATTTCTTTAACTCTTTTTTTTCAGTGAAATTCGTGGGAAAATCAGTAATCAATACGCTCATTTTATTTAAACCTTTTAAAAATTCTTATTCTAACTAATGCAGTTGGCAAGTTTCACTTAGGGCTAACACAGGTAGCTGTACAGGAAATACTGAACAAGTTATCACTGTTCATGTTAAACAATTCTAGAATCATAGAATGGTTTGGGTTGAAAGATCACCTAGTTTCAACAAAAAGATATAAACTAAAATCCAGTAATTGATCACATAATGGAGATGACTTTCTTGATATGATAGATTTTTTTGGTGTAAATGCTGGTGAAATGCAAATTAAATTCTTACCTTAATTTCCTTGTAGTATATACTTTTAATATAGTCTTATTGTAACTTAAATTATATAAATGTAATGCAAACATGCTCAGATCAGAACCCATAGAAGCAAAATGAAGTATCCTTTGCTAAAGCATATTTAGAAGTCCACTTTCCTTCTTGTTTTCTCTTTCAGTTTAATTGTTTTATTCACAGTTTTTAAAAGGACAGACTGTACATAACTGCAACATATTGCTCCCCAAGCTCCAGATAAAAATTGTTTTCCGAGTTCATTTTAAGTGTAGAATGAGGATGTTGAATCTCAGTTCTGCAAAACCTTACATGTACTTAAGTTCTTGAACTGATCACATTAAAATGCTTGAATGAGTAAAGTTACTTCTGTAGGCATTCCTAAAGAGGTGATACTGTAATCTGCAATCTCATTAGGCTATGTGGAAAATTATATAATGGTGGAACAACAGCCTTGTAATTATGATCTATAATTATTATGAAATTACATGAAGCTGTACCATTCTACCTCAGCTGCTACCCTATAACCTGAGATTTTTATAGGAGAGCAGAAGACTTCTCCCACTGGCAGTCACTAATATTCCTACAAAAGCAGTTCATAGGGCAAAAGAGAAATTATTCCTACTTATTACCAAATAGATTAGAAGGTCTAATTATCTTCCAAGTGTATCAGTGAACAATAAAATGAAATAATTAGGGTCAAAGGATGGCCTGCTTCCGAGCAGCCATAATTTACAATATGTTGGCGTTCAGAGTTCTGAGGATTAATTATTATGTTAATTTTGTCACTGCACAGAGTACTTGCTTTTTTCCATTTATTCTGGATGTTAAAACAAGAAACAGATAATTTATAGCTGAATTTGGCGTACGTAAAATTCTTTTGTCTTAGCACATTATCATTGGGTCTTCATGGTATAGAATGACAGTCATGTCTAGTCACAGCATTATGCATCACGGCTCTTCACAGAGCACAAAGTTTTTCATTCAGTGAATTAACTTTTTTTTTCCTAAATTCCAGCTTTTGATGAGCAACCCAGGTTGGCAATTGCTATCTGTTCAAACTCTCACATCAGTCAAGTCCCAAGCAGTCATTTTAATCAGAAGTAGAATATATTGCCCAAATGAGCCAAAGCTATTTCTAGAAGCAAAAGTAGCAACACTAAGCACTTAGTGTACAATAAATTATCTTATATTACTTGATGGATAATGATTATAGACTTGGAGCAGTATGTTAACAGCAGCTTCTAGCACTGTGGATATTTCCTACAGTTCCTCTATAATAAATACAGCAGTGTGAGAAACATAAAAATTAAGATTCATGAAATATCCATTCAGTTTCTTTCACACTTTTACATTTGGTTTTATGTTTTAATATTAATTCTTTTACCATTAGTTTTCCAATTTCTCTTTTATTTTCCTGTCAGAATCAGCGGTATTTTGCAGCATCAGAAAGATTTTGATGCACTTGACTGCCCACCAGGCTGAGATACGTGCCAACTTACCGTCCTTTGTGAGCTCTGATAGCTGATAGTGATGGGATGCCGACCTGCACAAGTCACAGTAATGGGTTTTGACAGGTCCTGTGAATTGTTAGTTTTTCTTAAGTTTCATTCTTGTCACTATTGCCTGTGGCACTGTGAGCAGAATGACAAAACAGGCACTGCAGCTCCATTAATGAGCTACCTGTGCTGTTCATACAGGAGAGCAATCAGCCTTCTCTTATTCCCCCAGGACATTAAATTAAGGTTGGCAATGCATGCATAACTGCTGCTGAGGCCTGGTGCATAGGCTTAGTCTGCAGTATTCTTAATTGCATCTATACCTGCAAGCTTATGAAATAACCTGCTTGCATCTGCTGAAGGCAGAGCCAGATCAATTTGGAGGCATGCAGGTACAAAAACAATGTTTAGTGTACCTAAATGCATTTTGTAGAACACAAATACACAACCCAGCACTGAACTAAGCAGTTGATATGCTGCAGGGGAGGGATGACATCTGCAGGGAATGTTATGGGCTGGAGAAGTGGGCTCGTGAAAAACTCAGAGTTCAACAAGGCTGAGCACAAGGTCCTGCACCTGGGTTGATGCAGTCTCCGATATAAGTGCAGACTGAGTGATGAATGGATTGACAGCAGCCCTGTGGAGAAGAGCTTGGGGAACACCAGTGGTTGAAAAGCTGGCAATGTGTGCCAACAAACCAGAGAGCCAACTACACCCTGGCTGCATCAAGATAAGTGTGACCAGCAGGTTGAGGGAGATGATTTTGGCCCTCTACTTTTGTGAGACCCCAGCTGAAGAGCTGTGTCCAGCTTTTGGCCCACAAGTACAAGAAAGAATGGATTTGTTTGAGTGGGTCCAGAGAAAGACCAAAAAATTGACCAAAGTGCTGCAACTCCTCTCCTGTGGACAAAGGCAGAGAGAGCTGAAGTTTGTTTAACTTGAGGAAGAGATCTTATTGCATCCTGTCATTAAAGTGAGTTTACTAGAGAGATGGGGCAAGAATCTACCAGGTCCTGTAATGACAGGATAAGGGAACCAGTTGTATACTAAATAATAACCTCAGTGCATCAGGCCCTCATCTTTCACGTAACAAGAAATAATTTTTTCTAGTGAGCACATGCAGGTAATACACCCCAGGAAGAGTAGTGGCATCTGTGGTTTTTCTGCCAGGCCTCCACAGAGGAGGTTGCAGAGCTGCTAGAGGTAACTGCATAGAAGTCAGTGTAGGTCCACATGCAGTCCCCCCAAATTCCCTGATCTGACACCTGGTTTAACAAGCCATGACCAGCTATAACTCATTAGCTCTGAGTTACAAAGCTTAGTTAACATAATTAGACTGCATTCAGAAATGAGCTTTGACTCTTATGCTGTGGTGCATTATGCGAACTCTTTTTTCGTTTGTTTATGCTGTGTTGATCTCAGTTTCTATTTGGGCTTTTTGGTGTTTGTTTGTTTGTTTGTTTTCCCCTTATGTTTCATGAGAAACTAAATTCCCTAGTGGACAAATCTAGACAAGGAAATTGTGAACTTTGTCACCCCTACTGTATTTTGTAAAGAAACACATAAAGAAATTAAGTCAATCTCTGGTTGTATGAGTCAAACTAGATAATTCCCCCATAACTATTTGCTCATTGTAGTGCACCAGGTAGCAGCACCACCAGCAATGTGTTGCATTCTGAGATATTCAACTTTATCTTGAATCAGCGCTGTGTGTGTGTACACCGTAAATCCGGTTTCTTCTGTTCTGCTCTTGATGGTTGTCAGCCATGATGGCTTCTCTGGCCTGTAGTGAGGGAAGGTACCAGGGTGACTCAGACAAACAGCACAAGTAGTCATCCTCTCAGACCTGGTGGAAATGCATTGCTTCTTGTTGTCAGTGGCATCTGTGTAGCTTTCTGGTAGACCAAAAGGCGAAGAGAGTACTCACCATGCTGTTTTGTGAAGGAGTAGTCTCACCTGATCAGTTTAGGTGTTGGCTCCTAGACACATTCTGTTATCTTTTAATATAGATGGAAACAAATTTATATGAAATGGTTTTCATTGTTTAAATGTGATAGAAAGAAAAACAAAAATATATTTATGAAAATTATACAAAAAGGATTTTCTCTTAAGAGACTTATGGGAAGCTATAGGGCCTGTGATGGTGGGGAAAGAATACAGTTACAGTCAGTTTTGGTTTGGTGTTTTTTGCATGTTTTCCCTGCCTCTGGCAAGAGGCAGGTAGAACCTGTGTCTGAGAAATTGGTTTAGAGTAAATGTGATAGTAAAGTTCTGTAAATTTTACAGAAATGGGAATGCAAGGGATATCAAGCGATGTTATGGTCACTTATTCCACATTTAAATAAGACTTCTGAACATAATACACCTTAACCTGTAGAAGGTACTTTTTTTTTTTGGTGGGACTAAGCTGTTGAGCAGGGCAGTCTTAGAGTTGTCTTGCATACTGCCCAATAAATGTTATAGATAGTAGCTCAGTAGGCAGGTTGTCATAGTGACTATGTGGGATGGGCATTGTCACAGCTGCCATGGGTGACTTGCTGAATCATAGACTTCATAGAATCATTAAGGTTGGAAAAGACCTCCAAGATCATTGTGTTCAACCTTGTAAAGTGATAATGCACAAAGAGCTCACTTAGCTTTGTAAATGGGCCAATGTAACAGTTGCAAATGTGATTGGTCATCTAAGATTGGTGTTTTCTGTTTATTTAATTTAAAATTATGTACCAAGGAACCTCAAGGACTTAAATAACAGTCCTGCCACAATCACAGTTGTAGTGCCTGTTTTAACAGGCAAGCCAGAAGAGATTAATAGTTATTTTTGCCAAATTCATTATTCTTTGATCTCCTTCAGCATGTAGCATTGCACATGTGCATGCCATTGAAATTGACAACGATGCTCTGTGTAGTGGACAATCTGCTTACTTCCCTCCTTGTAAGGTTTTCTGTGTTGCTGTTCTGGTGGCCTGGAAAGGCTCAGGGATGGCTTTGGAGAGCTGACGCTTCAAAGGACGAGGAGAGACTTTTGATCTTGTCTCGGTCTTGGTGTTTATTAATTGTTTATCTAAAAGATTTTCTTTCAGCTCGACAGAGGTCTGCACAGCAAGTCAGCTATGGGCACATTCTTTAAGCTTTCGGGCGGTTACTTATTTTTATACTTTAAGTTACGTGTACAATATTTATAATTTTTCTCTAATACTTTTTACTCTTATTAACTGGTGCACTTTTAGTAATGACTAATCTCAAAGTGCTACTACTACTACAGAAGATGGAGGCTAAGAAGAAGAAGAAGGACAGGACACGCTCTAATTCTTCTATCTTACTTCTTTAGACTTTCCTGTACTAAAATCTTAAATCTTGTGTTTTACACTCTAATTAACTTATCTCTTCACTATACACTCAGTGAATTCTTCTTATCTTCATACAGGTCTCATCTCTTGTGTAGGATCAAAATCTTGCTACTAGACACTTCTGGCAACATTCTAGGATTCTCGAGCCCCCCAAGGGCTTTTTACTAAAATCTCACACCTCCTGTCCCTGTAAAAAGCTTTTTCTTTGCTTTGTTTACATTGGTACTCTATCACCAGGCAGTGGTGAATTAAAAATAAAATCAATGAAATAAGCAGTGTGTATAAACAAAAGCTAGTAAACTCACTTGATTGACATTTGAATCACAGGAGTGAAATCTCATAGACTTTGTTGCCTGAATTTAACCTTATTCTGTTATTATGTTTGCTTATTTTTAGCCCAACTACGCTGATTATATATTGGCAGAAGCATTCACTACCTCTTGTGAGGAGCGTAAAACCATCTTGTACCTAGGAATTACAATCTGACTTGGTATTCAGATAGGTAGAGAGGAAATAGTAATGTCTTGCGTAACTTGCATGCTGAAGAGTTCTGGGAGCTTGTGTTATTAATCATCCTTGTCTTAGTCCTGGCTTTCAATGAAGGATATTTTTAGCTGCACACACAGAGAATGACTCCTTGAAGCCGCAGTTCTAGAAAGTACTATTTGTAGTTTAAAGAACTCGTCTTGCTCACAGAATTGTAGAGTGCTTTAGTTTTATTTTGCACTTATATTTGCACACTAGTGGAATATCTGCAAGTACTGTTAGAGAATCAAGCATATAGATCCATCTTTGCTGATTGTGATGAAACCCTGGGCTTGCCTAGTATGGGAATATTTACTGAGTAATTGTCATCCTCTCCTTTTATTTTTCTATATATTGAAAAGTCACTGTATCTCATTTTTTTTTCCTGTGGAAATTAGTACAAGAGCAATATTGATTTATTTTACATGGCATTTAGAACTTTTAGATCATGCTTCCTTAAAAATATTCTAGCTTCATAAAAAACCCAAACAAAACCCCCAACAACTTAAGTTACTTCTGTATATTTTATTTTCCTAAAATATCTTTGAATAATTACTTAATAGCATTTCCTCAAAAATTACTGCTCAGGAGAAAATTGCTTCTGTAAATCAGAGTGAACTTTAACATTTAGGAATAATGTGAGAATCTGTTTCCCTTCTGTTCTCACAACTTAATTGAGAAATTAGATATACCTGTAGCCTCCCAGTTTGATGTGATTGTTAGAGTTTAAGTGCCTTACATCTGATTACTAATTTTTATTTTCATGATTTCACTCATTGGAAAACAGCTTAATTTCCTTTGGCACTTAGGATCATAGATTCTAAATTGTGTATACTAACTTGTATGCTTTCATTAAAGAAATGTAGGAAAAAATTATAGTCAGACAGAACCCATTCACTTAAAAAATACATTTAGAGACTCTGCAGTCCTGTGTGGAAGATCCCCTTTCAGCTTTCCAATTTCCTAATTTTAAAGGTGACCTTCACAGAGGTTTAACCAGGGATTTAGTGAAAGAAAAACATGTACTTGCAGGGAAGCCAGAAAACTGACTGAAAAGTGCAGCCTGGCCCATCATCTGTAAGAAATATCCTGCTCTGCTTGTTGGAATTGTGCTCTGAGCATTTCTGCTGGAGTCTGATGAGACTTGACACATCTAATTCTGTTAGGAGCCTGGCATTTTAGCCTTTATTTTTGGGCTGTAAAATATTTTTGGTGTTCAAGGAAATATTTATGAAATCTGGCAAATAATTTGAAAAATTATGCTTATATGAACTGCTACACAAATCTATTAATTTAAACCAGCTAAAAGTCAGGACCTTAAAAAGATCCAACATATTTATTGTATGCTTGATTATTTTCCTGAATTTCATATCAAGTCATAGTCAAGTGAAACATAAGTACTGCACCAGAAAAAATAAACTGATAAAAATATATCACAACAATTTTAATACAGCAGAAAAAAACCAAAAAAAAAATAATGATGTTACCCGTAGGATTAGTCTGTAGAAAGGTAGCAACCAATAAATGCAGAGGTAATAAGGGCAGCAATTTAATTATGCATTTTACAGAAAAGGAGTTTTAGTTCTAAATATGAGCTGCAAGCATTTAATTGTTTCAACTTCTAAATGACAACTTCCAAATTTGATTTGAAAAATCAAATTTGAGGCACATTTTGTGGACTGCCTTTCATCTCATGTCACATAATAAACTTTAAATGGACTAAAAGCATCAAAGGCATAAAATGTCAGTTGAAGCTAGGACTCAGAAGTTTAACTCCTTTTCAATATTACCAGTGGAAGACGTGTCAATAAACTTTATACAGCTAAAGCTTCAGTGCAATTTCCAATATAAAGATTATAAGAGGCAGAGATCTTTCAGGTCATGGACTTTTTTTTTAGGTAGCTCTCTCTTTTTAGGTAGAGGTATTTCTCCCTCTTGATGTGAAATTTTCTGTGTGCAATTTCTTATGTGGGTACTCAGGATTGCCAGATACTTTACAGCTGAGCCCTAATTTTAAAATATATTTTATTATCTGAAAAGGTTTTTAAAACATTGCTCACTCTTTCCCAGATCCTTCATGATTTCTAAAGATCAGACCCTGCAGGTACTTTGCTTAATAAAACAACCATGAGACATTCAAAAGGCTGTAAGATGTTAAAGAATAATTGGAAGAAAACAGAATACAAAGGGGAATGTAGCACAAGATGCTGGACCTATCTGTCTTTCTCATGTCTGAAGTGGAACAAAGACACTGAATAGAGAAAGCAGGTTTCCTTTCACTGCTCTTTATTGAATCTTCTCTCGGTAAGATGAAAGAATGTGAATAAGAAAGACTTTCCTCTGCACCCCCAAAAAGCTGAGAAAAAGCTGATCATTCATACTGAAGGTTCCTGCTGATAATATCTCTAAATTTCTTAGTATTTTTTTTCCCTAGGCGATTTCAAGTTACGCCTCTGGTGATTTCTCACTAAGAAGTGGCTGACACCCAGTTCTACTGGCATTTGCATGGTGTAGATGCTCTAGTACCAGGCAAACATGAGAATGTGTTGTGCAACAGCTTTGTCCTTGCACGCTGTCCCAAGGTATGTAGTACTCTGATCATTAGCAGTATTAGCTTGCGCCTCTCGTTACAGGAAAGACATTGAGGGGCTGGAGCGTGTCCAGAGAAGAGCTGGTGAAGGATCTGGAGCACAAATCCTATGAGGGGGAACTGGGGGAGCTGGGGGTGTTTAGCCTGGGGAAAATAAGGCTCAGGAGAGATATTGGTCTCTACAACTGCCTGAAAGGAGATTGCAGCAGTGTGGGAGTTGGTCTCTTCTCCCAGGTAATTAGCAGTAGGAATAAGCTTCAAGTTGCTCCTGGAGGGGGTTTAAATTGGGCATTATGAAAATTTCTCCACTGCTTGGCAAGCACTGGAACAAAGTGCCCAGGGAAGGGATTGAGTCACCAAACTTGAAAGTATTTAAAAAATGTGTAGATGTGGTGCTTAGAGCTGTGGTGCTTAGGAACTTAAATGTAGTACTTAGTGGCAGACTTGGCAGCTTTAGGCTTATGGTTGGACCTGGTGATCTTAAAGATTTTTTCCAACCTAAATAATTCTAAAATTCTGTCTGTCAATTTATTTTTTCTCACTTTCATTTGCTCTGTTATCTTTCATCTTCCTCAGCCTTTTTAAAAATAGAAGTAATGTGCAGAGAAAACACTGCTGTCATTTAATAAGACTAAATTTTGAAATGAAAATAATTTAAGCAGTGAAATAAGTTTCTTAGACAGAAGAGTTTCAGGACTGAATGAGAAAGTATCTACCAACTGTGTGTAGGTACAAAGGATGTGTAGACAAGGCCTGATTTTGCCTTGAAGTTAACCCTTCTTTGAGTAGGAAGTTGAACTGCTTGACTCTCTTGAGCTGTCCGCCAACATAAACTTTTTCTATGGGGATATAATGTGCAACAATGTTCTGCTCCTGCTTTATACATGTAAGTCACCCTGCTGCAGGTGTCGGTTTTGTTGCTGTCAGAAAAGTAAAACATATTAAATATTCTGACTTATAAACTGAAGATAACACTGTGATTTTCACAATTAATGCAATGAAAATAATTTTGGGCCACAGCTTCCAGTTTCTTCACGTCAGTTCTCTATTCTGTTTCAAAATGAACATTTTTCCTGTCATAGGCTATGTGTGGATATTCATTAAAAAACTAGATAGAACATTACAGAAGGTGAAAGATTCTAAAGACATGCTGTATACCAGCATCCCCTTTATCCCATATCTCCTTCCATGTGCTGCACTAAAGCAACAAAAGGCGAGACAGCCTGTATGGAAATCTCAGTGTTTTCTCCTATGTCCCTGATGATTTTGCAGTCCACTGCTTCTCAACCACTTTAATAGTCTTTAGGGGCTTTCATCAATGAATGATGATTCAGGACAGTTCTTGTTTATCCAAGTTTTAGTAAAGAATCAAACTGATTCCCAGAAGCCCATGGAGGAGTAACAGGAGCACTGTCTCTGTTTCAGTATTTAGCTGGTGCACAGGCCACAGGATGATGTTTCTGCAAATGGAGCATCCTTGATGAACTGCAAGACACATTATGTGAGAAGGCTGCCTGTAAATGAAAAATCTGAAAAGTCATTCTCTCCTCAACTAATTTAAAGGAACAGATATGGATTGAAGAGGAAAAAAACCTAATATTTTGGCCAATATTATGATTTCCTTTGAGATACAAAAATAAGGACAGTAAAGTCAGTCTTCCTATCTTCTGTCTTTTTGTATTGCCTTGAGTCTGTTGCTTCTTTGAATAAAAAAGTGCAAAGTCCAGCCCACAAGAAGTCCTGACTGTATTCCAAGAAGCCCAAGGGTTTTGACTATGACCCTACAGAAAATGCCACAGAAGAAGCATTGCAGCAGCTTTGCTACCTTCTCAAGAAGCTGCTATCTGAACTAAATAAAACCTAAATGAGCCTACAAATTTGTAAAATAGACTCAGTTTAGCTTGAGTTTTAGGTCTGAGGTACTCATATATGCTCATCTTCCAGCATCATATAATATGGTAGTTCTGCCTGTGGTGTAAAGCAGAGCAGGATCAGCTTCCTAGGGTTCTATTTTTTTTTCATACTCCTTTTAGTAAAAATTTTTAGAAACTTTTTGTCAGAAACAGCTAGAGCTTTTGTACAGGTCTACTGTGGATAGGTAGTTACTGGCAACTGGGTCACAGAAGATCTTTTCTTTTTTCCCCTATAAAGAATTGTGTAGTGAAGTTGAAACAGCAATAAATAGGAAGAAATGATTTATTTTCATTGTAGATAAAACTCTCAGCATCAAATAGGAACTTTGATGTATTTGTGTAAGAAAAGTTAGAAAAGAATGTTTGAATCATTCATCGCAAAGCATTCCAAAGCTGAAAGGTCAAAAGTTTCTCCCATCTGTCAGAAAACAGTCTCCAAAGCCAGAAGACTGCCAGAAATGTGCTCAGTCCAACTTGATTTTGACCATTGGGAGTGCTGAAAATGAGGAAAATAAAAGAAAATAACTTCAAAATTAAAGGGGAATAGGTATTTTCAGTTGGACATTTCTTTAGAAAGAGTTGTTAAATTGTGACTCCCCCAAAATGTATATACAGCTCTGCAAAAATATGAATCCTAGTAAGTCTTAAAAGCAGATAGAAGTCAAATATTTCTGCAGCCTGCATGTTGCATTTTCTGTGTGCTTCATGAGATGAAAAAATGATTTTAATAAACAAAGAAGTCAAAGGGCTCTTGGGTGACTCATAGAGACAATTCAATATGTCCTTTTGCATTACAACTTGAAATATGAGAGAAAGTGAAGGAAAGTTTTACATAATAAGAAAGATAATCTAAGCTTGCTACAGTATCTGGGAAAATGATAGCATCTGGAAACAGAAGGTCTTTAAGTGATACTGCTGAATCCAGGACCATTCTTGTGAATGATTACAACTTTGTTAAATTCTTATCTTTCTGTATGTTGCAGAAAGCACTAGCACTCTCAAATCAAACTTTATTTTCTGGTAAGAAAATGAGTTTTGATCAGACTACTTGGAATTCTATGGTTTCTCTGCTGTGCAGTAAATGTAAGTCTTTCTGAAGTCTTGCTGAAGTAATACCTACATATGTAATACCTAATAAGTAATACCTAAATATGACCTATACTTACAAGTATTTTTACTTTTATGATTTTATTTTTAAAATATACCAAATAAGCAATGTTTCTTTTTTGAAGTGGTTGTATAAATATCATTAAATATATATAGGTATATGCATACACTCCATTTACTTCAGAATTTTTCCTCTTCTTTTTCCTCATTATCACTAATGTATTAGGTTAACTCATTACTGTATTTGGGCTTATGTTTCTTGGAATTCTAGTCTATTTCTATGTTTGAAATCTATTTCCCATTTTATTTGGATTCCTTCTCATTTGTTCATATTTTTCTTATTTCACTCTCAACTTCTGCATTTCTTTTTAATTTTTCCTACAATGATAAATACTAATATGGGGAAGAGATTTAGCTCTGCCCTCTTAGGTCACCTTAAAAACCCTCCAAGGATTTGTCATACTGTCTCCATCTTTGAAATTCATTTGAAAATCTTTCATGACTGATCTTGAGTTATGTGCAAACTTTCATTTCCAGTAGGATTTTTGCTTATTGCTTTATGAATACACTCTATGTGTGTAAATATTTAGCTATGTATTATTTCAGTCTGCTTCTCCATTTCCTTAGGCTTTCTATTTTTGTGCTTATTTTTTTTTCTCCATCACTCTTCTCTCCTCACCCCCACACCCTGTTTGCTAATATCCATCCTTTCTCTCTTTCAGTTTCTTCCTCACACAGGATAACTTGTGTTCCTGGAATATACCTCTGTTGCAAATTCTCTTGCTGATTTTTCTGTTTTTACTACTTGTTCTGTTAATGACAAACCATGACATTGCCTACATCAGCCCCTGCCTTCTCTGTGCTAAGCTTTAAGATTTCTAATTATGTAGTACAGAGTGATCACCTTTACTTGGTGATAGAAATAAGCAGCCTTTCACCCCACCTGCAAACTGCAGGGTTATACCCAAATCCCGTGTGATCCTGCGCTTGCATGTTTGGGGGTCCCCTACTTGCTCCTATGCTGCGCCCTGGAAAGTGCATGAGATATAAGGCAGGATATTTCCTCTAGGATTCTGGGACAAGTGGATAATTCAAAAGAGCATACTAAAAATCCCTAACAGAAACGCAGTATTTATTCACTCAGAGGTGTTACATACCACAGAAAAAATGCCTTGTCTATTCACCTGAGTCCCTCTGTTTCTCTCAAGTGTAGGGTGTGTCCTGATCTGCCAAAGGAATCATCCCTCTGTGCCTTAGACTGTCTTTGTAGGAGGTACTTTTAAGACTGAATTATCATCTTCTCAGAAAATGTTTAGCTGTCTAAATTTGTTTTTCAGTCTAAAGCTGTAAGATTTATAATATCATCCATAGATTTTTTGAGCAGCAATCACTCTTTCAGACATCATCACCTTTACTCAATTTCTTATCTTTGGCTTCTGTTGTATATATCCTTTTTTGATAGCCTCAGGCAGGGTAAAATATAAGTCCTAAAAATGTTCTTGAGTGTATAGGGAAGAACTTTACATGCCTGGATCTTGGCAGCAGTGCCCCTCAGTAAATGTGATGATATGGCTTGAATATGTTTCTCATGGAAAGAGCAGAGCCTCTCAGAGTGCTCTAAAGAGAAACAGAGTTACAGAATAATTAGGAAATGGCTATTATGCCTCAAGTTGTGTGTGTATCTGGTGAGGAAGGATTACAGAGAGCAGGGAGTGCTGTAGTTTATTTGGCATACATATTCTTGCAAATCCAAGGTACTTTCAGACATTCCAGGTGATGCTGAATTCTGGCTAGCCAGAGATAACTGCTCAGGCTACTTTTCCTACTGCTAAAGCTATTTTTTTCTACCATCTGGAACTTAACCTTATGAAACAAATAAAACTTAGTATGTTTTTGAGGGTTTTTTATTTCCTTAGGCTTAACCCAATAATGTGTTCTTCCTTGAAGGGGATAATTATTTAATGTCATGTTTTTGTGATGGTGTAGAAATTGTGGAGCAAAACATAAATACTTTTACATTGATTTTTATTTATTATTTAAAATGCTGGAGAATTTTCAAGGTAAGTGTTTCTGAGATAAACCAAGAAACAACATCTGTCAGTGGGAGGAATTCGGAGGAATTCTGTCCTTAAAACTTCAAAAGTTCTCAAGATTGGAGAAAAAGCAACATTTATACGGTGTCTAAATTAATTTGTAGGAATAGGATCACTGCAAATGGGTCCTTATACCTAAATCCATTTCTCCATTTTTGAAAACTGGGCCTCATTTGGTATTCTGTGCATCGTTATAATTTTTTGTTTTGTTTTCTTCTATGAGTTTTTCTAAAAACATATCCCAGTCAGATGCATTTAGTCAGGTTGCCATACCTGTAGCATATTTCTCTCTTCATTTTGAAGCCTGAAAGCAAATATTTGCTCTTTGGATCCTTAGCAGATACTGTTACTGTTTTGAATCGCACAGCCAGGACAGATATACTGGGTTAAATACAGGAGGTACAGAAAGGTCACACCTGATAGCTGACGTACCTGCTGATTATTGTGTAGCAAAATATTTCTCTTGGAAGCATTTTTTAATAAATGCAAGTGAACACTTCAATAATTTGAGTAAGATGTACAAAATATTTAGAATTTTTCAGAGCTAGAACACTATGATTGTGCTATCTGTAAGTGTAATGATTCATAAGAACTTCAGAGAAAATAGTAACAAAATTTTTGACAATAATAGCAAACAAAAATAGCAATCTCTAGTAACAAGATTTAATAAAAGTAAAGAGATTGCCAAAATAGACACACTTGCTACAGTAACCCATGGGTTTTGCAGAAAGATATAGACAAAAATTACACATAATAAAAACATTTATTCTATTGACAGCACAAAAATTGCCCATCACCTGATTTATAGAGTGTAGAGATTCCCCAATTTAGTTCATGATTTGTCTGAAACCATTGCATACTAACTAGCAGATATTGCTAGCTTCTAATTTATTATTCTTCCTGCATAGTTTCTCTCCAAACAAAATAATGAAAAGAACAAATATTTTGCCTTGGAGATAGGTCAAAATAGCAAGAAAATAATTATATTCTTATACTAATTTTTCTGAATAGCTGAAGCAACCTTGCAGTCATTTGTCCTATAGCAAAAGCTTCTGATTCTGTGCTGCTTAATTCTTAAGATTCTGTTAAATATTCCAGGGGTCTTTGTCATACACCAGAAATGAAACCAATGTCATATGGCAATGCTGGAAAAGATAAAGCCATTTCTATTAGTGTTTTTATCTTAAGACCTTATCTGAAAATTTTGATAGCATGATATAGTTGCTGAGATTTCTAAATAGCTATTGATACGTTGATTGACAATATAGAAGAA
The DNA here is from genome assembly GCF_027887145.1 of Ammospiza caudacuta. NCBI lineage: Eukaryota > Metazoa > Chordata > Aves > Passeriformes > Passerellidae > Ammospiza > Ammospiza caudacuta. The sequence goes on from NC_080596.1 coordinate 56,027,238, forward strand.
TCAGTCAGGAATCTAAAATAAACCCAAACACAAACAAAAAGGTAGAAAAGGAAAAGCTGAGGACTTTGCTGAAACATTAATGACTACTGTCCCTAGGTAACCAAACATTTATCCCAGTGTAGAAGGTTTATATTAAACATATAGAATAGAGAGACAGGTTGGTCCTTGCAAATTTTGTGTAGAATCTCCGATCCTCTGGGATGCAAAGCAGAAGTGTGCAGCAACTAGTCTGATAAAATTTCAGTAAGAGGTGATACAACAAAGGCAAAGGAGTCCAAAATTTGGAGTACTAAATCTTGGTGCCAAGGGAGTGCCACCAGGCTGAGACAGATGTGTGCAGTCAGCACCCAGTCAACCTCTACACAGTCACTGGGCTGGTGTCACCAGGGCTCTACCAAGACTAAAAAGTGGAGTCAGAAACTCTTGTAAAGGCAGAAACACCCTCTCTCCATGTCACGTTTTCTTCTGAAACAGAGTGGATATCTTTACTGAGTGAGCAAAGTGCCTTTTTACACGCAATACAGTAGTGGCTGTAGCAGTTCCTTGGCCAGAAGGGATTTCTACTCCTTCATTCCCGGCCATCCTTCTAAAGGCCAGAGCTGTATTTTACACTGGGCAGCACGGAGCACATGTTATGGAGACAGACCTGGAGCCAGTGAGAGGAGGCCGGGTTCCCTATCTTTCCTCCTCCCTGCAGCTGATCTCCATTTAAAGTTACATGAGATGCAAGGACAGAGTGCCTGCCCTGGCTGGAGAAAAGCATCAACCTCCCACGAACAGTCCTGCAGATGGTCACTGGAGCACTGGGCAGTGCAGAGGTGGGACTGAACCCTCTCATCCGGAGGGCAGGGAAGGCCCCAGTCCAAAAGCAGTAAATTTTGGACAGAATGAAGGGGATTTCCATTGTCATCCATCTTTTACAAGAAAGTGGTCCCCAGCACATCAGTTACATGGTGCAGAGATTTTCAGGAGCCATAGGTGGTGGAAGGCCCAGCTGTGCAGGAGCGAGGTGCTGGTGTGCAGTGCAGTGATGAACCTGTGGTCACGCAAACTGCAGGATGCTGGGGCTGGTCCATACCAGCAGCTCTCTGTGCCTGCTGCATGTGAGAGCAGTTCAGGAATTACATTTCAGGAACTGATTGAGGGGGAGGAGCAGGGATAAAGCTCAGGATCATGCTTCTGGCCTCCAGCACTTTTTCCTGCCCCTCACAGGTGCAGTGCTGTGATTTTATCTGGTACTTCACCATGGGCTGTGTTGGACATGGGACAAAATGGCTCTTCGCTCAGTAGCTTTTATTTCTGTAGGGTAAGAGCTACCTGAAGGCCTAGTTTGTTTCTAATTTAAAATAATGTAAGTGGCTACTATGTGAGAGTTATTTATATATTCCAGTGTATCCTATTTTACTTACTGACCCATCATACTGCTGCTTTCTTTTATGAATATGTTTATTGAAGCAGGGTACTCCAGAAGCATGGAACAGTGCTTGAGATCTTTTGAGTTCAACCTCTACTATCCAATCTGTATTTCAGGAATGACATTTTTCTATTTCTGGCGATAAAGGTTTTTCTGATTTAGTCGTATGGTATTTTACTGAGAGTTGAAAAAATAAGTTTAGTGGGGTGGATGCATTGAGGCAAGAGGCAAAGAATTTATAATCCACCCGGAGGTGGTTTTCCAGGAGGTCTGTATTGAACCTCTTGCACATGATTCTCCTCTCTGGAGTCGAAGAGATTTCAGAAGAGTCTGTGAAAGAAAGACTGTGATTAACCAATCAAAATTTTAACATTAAACCACCAATCCATTCAAAGAATCCTTCAACTTTAATTTAAACAAAGGTTGGGTTATTTGTATGACACTTACTTTATATTTGTGTCTCAGTTTGCTCTGTTTCATACTGGACTATATATGGAATTGAACGTGCCCATTCTCATCCATGTCTTCTACTGTGTGGATTTTCCACAAAATCAAGTCTTCTGACTCCAACTTCTATACAATGTCTTTTATGATAAATTCTTATTCTTCCACCATTCTTCCACTATAAAAACTTCCAGTTTTTATTATCAAAACAGTGACATTAGTTTTTCTTCATCTAGATTTTGGCCAAGAAAAGCAAACTCACTTGCAATTTCATCTGTGTGACTTATGATTTACAGGTTTGCTGTGGTGGCTATTCTGCATATTCTGCAGCTCTTTGCCAAAAGTAGAAAATATTATGTAATAAAACAAATTAAGAAAAATAGAGTTGGTAGTTTAGATATTTAGAACTGGAAAGTAGTCCAGATTGTGGCATGAGTCTAAACAGCCTCATTGCTCTGGAGCAATTACAGAATTAAAAGACACAAAACATATACTCCACCAACAATAAACAAAGCAAATCAAATAGTTCTTCCATCCCCAGACAATGGTATTTAAGGTTACAGCTCTAACTTTACATCCTGCTGGGTTTCCTGCTTAACTGCAGAGAGGGGAGTGTGTTTAAGAATATGTGAAGCAGGTGGACCCAGTCAGTGCCACTTAGGCAAATGTGCCTAGCTGGAGTGTCACATGGGTGTAGGGTAACTAGCAGTGTAAAAAGTGCTTCAGCCTCCTGACTCATCAGTTGTGAATCTCCATCTAAACTGCAGTTTTGGATTCCCAGTGTGAGGAAGACGCTAATGTAGTGGAGCAAATCTAACAGATGGCACTAAAATGAATGGAGTGTATAATGTGCAGGAGAGATGGGTTTGTTCAGTCATAAGAAAGCTAAAGAGGGACCTTACTGCTGTCATCACCTGCCTGATGGAAAGAGAAGGTGAAGCTGGAACCTTCTTGTGCACTTTAAATAGGAATGAGGACACAAGGTACAACCACAGAAAATTCAAATAAATATCAAATATGTGCTTTACGATTATAATGATCAAATGTAGGAATATGTTTTCCAGAGAGGCACCACATATCACTTTCTTCCTTGGGGATATCCAAATCTTAAATAGGTAAACATCTGAAGAAACTGATCAAACCAGAACTGATATAAATCAAAGGCTGGAGTAAATGCTCCTCAGAGATCCCTCTGGGAACTCTCAGTGGAAATATAAACAGACTTATTACAGCTGTTGTTTAAGAAGATGCAATAGCTGCTTTGACAAGATAACATTTGTGAATGTTTCTGAATAGTGCTAAGCAAATGTTGCCTAAAATGAGTAGGGAAAAATTATCACAAATGCAGAACCCATCTCTGAAAACCCCTGGATTTGCACCTTTTAGATGTTGTAGCGGTTATTTTTCTGTACATATTCACACAATCTTAGAATATCCAGGGTTGGGAAGAACCAGGAAGAATCATCAAGTCCAACTCCTGGCCCTGCACAGGATAGCCTTAAGAATCAGATCATGTTCTTGGGAGCTTTGTCCAAACCCTTCTTGCACTTTGGCAGGTTTAATGCTGTGGCTGCTTCCCTGGGGAGCCTGTTACAGTGTCCAACTAAACTTTGTGTGAGAAACCTTTTCCTCATATCCAGCCTAAAGGTTCCCTGATGGAGATTCATGCTGCTCCTTTGGGTGCTGTCACTAGTCACCAGGGAGAAGAGATCAGTGCCTGCCCCTCGGCTTTCCCTTGAGAGAAAGTTGTAGACTGCAAGGAGGTATCCCCTTCCCCTTCTCCACGTTGAACAAATCAAGCAACCTTTGTGTGCTCCGATACCCAAAATTGCACACAATATTCAAGGTGAGGCTGCTCCAGTGCCGAGCAGAGCAGGGCAATCCCCTCTTTTGCCTGGCTGGTGATGCTGTGCCTGATGCCCACGTGGGTGACCCTCCTGGCTGACTTTTGTTCAGCTTGTCAAGGACCAGGATCTCTAGTTCTCTTGCTGCAGGACTGTTCTCCAGCCTCCCACTCACTTGTCAGTACGTACAATGTTGTTGCCTTATTCCAAGTGCAAAATCCAGGATAAGTCCTCGTTAAACTTCATATGGTTGGTGATTGCCCAACCCTATGATTTGGCAGGATCTTTCTGCAGGACCCTCTGCTTTTAAGGGAGTCAACAGCTCCTCCAGAATATCTGTCATAGGCAAACTTATTTAGTATACTTTTTGAAAATTTTGAAGTTTATGAAGGCATAGAAGAATATCGGCGATTATGCTGGACTTTGGTCTTGTGAAATTGTGCTGGCTGTGAACAATGACTGCATTGCCCTTCAGGTGTTTTCCAGTAACTCCTAGAATAATCTTCTCTGTAACTTTACCAGGCCCTGAAGTTAGACTGCCAAGCCAGTAGTTTCCAGGAACATTCTTCTTGACCTTCTTGCAAATTATAACATGCAGCTCCCAGTTGATGGGCATCTTTTTGGATTCCCAAGACCATTCAAAAATCAGAGGTCTCATGATAATGAGCTACTCAAACATCTATGTAGTCATATAATTTCAGCGAGACAACCAGCAATTCTGAGGATGCAAGTGATTGCCCTGGCATATGAGTCATGCTAGTTTTAGGAGTGCAGAATTTTTTCTAGCGAAATCAGGATTACCTCAGAAGTTAGGTTTGTAAATGATTGCACTGATTATTGATTACATGGGGAACTGCATAATTGCTTCACCTCAGAACATGATTAATTTGTTGTTAGTGGTTGAATCCTGCTACAGGAGCATTAAAAGGATGCATTTAATACATGCTTTATCTCTTGTGGGTTGATTAATGCTGGGAATATTTTTGTGGCACTGAAACCACACACACACATAATTGTAAATAAAGTAATTTTTTTTAATCCATCACATATATACACATATAAGGAGGCCTTCAAAATGAAGGAAGCATACAAGGGGTGGAAGCAGAGATGTATGGCCTGAGAGAAACATGAAGGCCTGGCCCAAACATGCTTGGGGACAGGGTTAGGAAAGCTAAAGCCATGTGAAGTTGAATGTGGCAAGGGACAGGAAGAGCAACAATAATGGCTTCTGCCAGTTTACCAGCAGCAGAATGAACGTGAGGGAACGTGTGGGCTTGCTGCTGAATGTATCTGAGGGCATGGTGATGAAGGGTATGGACAGAGCTGGGGTACTCAACATCTTCCTTGCCTTTGGGAATCCCACATCCCTGAGATGGGTGGGGAAGTCTGGAGCACTGGGATTTACCCTCAGTGGAAGGGGATCAGTTTAGAGAATATCTAAACACATGGACTGTACTTAAGCCTGAGGGACTCACTAGTGCAAAGAGAGTTGGCCAACATCACTGAGAGGCTGAGCACCTTGATTAGGTGTGAGAGGCTGCAGTAACTTGGAGAGACTTTTGACTGTGGGTAGATAGCAAATGTCATCCTTCCATGAGGAGATGACTGGATTGGTGGATGGAGTGTAGTACTGCTTTTTGAACTTAGCAAGGCTTTCTAATATAGTACATCCTCACAGAGAAGCTGAAGAACTATGAACTAGATATACTGACATTCAAGGAGATTGAAAAGTGGTTAAACTTCAGGGTTTAGGGGGTTGTGACTAGCGGTAACGAAACCCAGTTGAAGACTATTCACATGTAGTACCCAAGGATGATACTGGTTCCTATACAGTTTAATATCTTTGTTAATTTTTTGAATGGTGGGTCAGAGTGCACCCTCAACATGTTTGGAAGTGATTCAAAACTGGGAGGGGTGGTCAATAGACCAGTCATTCAGCTAGATCGTAATAGGTTGGAAAAATGGACTTACAGGAGTGTCCTGATGTTTCACAAAAGGAGATACCAAGTCCTGCACCAGGGAAGGGATAATCCAGGCTGCAATACATGTTGGGGACCAGTTGGATGGAAAGCATTTTTGCAGAAAAGGGCCTGGGAATCCTGGTCAATAAACAACCTGAATTAGCAATGTCTTTCAGTGATAAAAGCAGTCAACAGCCTCCTGGACTGTGTTAGGAAGATCATTGCCAGCAGGTTGAGGGAGATTATCCTTCCTTTCTGTAGTAATGACCAAAGAGATGACAAGAATGCCATGGAAAAAGAATATTGCCTGGAGGCCTTGTTGCATGCTTAAGAGGCAACTTCTACAGCGCAGACTTGCATAAATTTTATATGAAATGGTAATAGTAGATCTTGTTCTGTTTCTGGAGGGTCTAGGTTTAGGTAATTTAGAGATTTTAGGCCTCTGGCTATTAATGCTCAGACCCTGGAGTGAAGGTGCTGTGCTCAGACTGCTAAGATAATGCTTTAGGCTGTACAGTAAAGTGATCCTAAAAGTCAGCAATCTGAGTGAGAGAACCACTAGATTTGGATAAAGGGGAAATTTGGATAAAGGGAAGAACAGGATGTCAGTGACATTTCATTACTTTACCTAAGGTCTGTGCTTTCAGCCCTGAATCAAGCCCATGGAAAAACTACACTATGGCACTCATCCAGCTCAGCTTTCAGGAGTTGATTAGAAGCTACTGCTCTCCAGAAATGGTCTCTGTACTTGCTTTTTATACAATAGCCCTAAGGCTAGAGCACTTTCATCAGATTTGAGAAATTTTGTTTTAGCTACCTCAGTTTATCTTCTGTCATAAAAATATTGGATAAATTGATTTACAAATATGAACAAATTTTAAAGGCAAATTAAAATATAAGCAGATTCTGTAAATTTTTGTCTTTGTTTTTATCACCCTTGAAGTGATTTTAAGGACTTCTCTGGAATGAACAGTAATTTAAGTCATGCATTGCTCCTTATTCTTGTCATAATTTTAAATGTGCATCATCTTTCAAAAAAGGTCTCATTTTATGATGGACTGGCAACTTTTGTCTCTAATTATTATATCTGTTAATATAGGAAAATTCAGTTGAATTCATGTATCTTTAGAGGCCTTAGAAATCTGGTTACACAGAACAAATATATTATTGAACTCTGCTCCTTTAGTTATAAATTAGGAATTACATAATTCTGTTTAATAATAATAATAATGCTGCCCCCATCAAATAAAGGGATTATACTGTCATGGGTAAAACACATGGACTAATAGTGTTTTTCTGCATTTACTTTGATTATAATAATTCTCTTGACAGTCAAAAAGTCTGAATTGATGGTTGCCATTTTTTTCTGGTGATATAAAGGATTTGGATAATTATGAATATTTCTCTCAGGTCTTAACTGTAACAGAATTAAATAAATGTCTGATAACTTAGCTGGAAGGAACATGATTGTATTTATTCTTGATTATTATTTGTTCTGTGCTTACTGTAATATTTGATGTAAATATTTAGAAAACGGCTCTCCTGATTTATACCTGGTTCTTAAGAATGGCAGAAATAACTTTTTGTTAACTCTTTGTTGTGCTTTGTTTTCCATGGGACTTTGTTGATTCTTATCTACTTCTTGTTGCCTATCAGCATCAGGAATGCTGTAATCATCCTCACTGTATTTCAGTCTTCAAGGGAATAACTAAAATGTATCACAAATCACATATATTTGGCCTGATTTTTCTAGAAATGTGTTCAGAATGTTGTATTTATGCCGAGTATTTATAAGCTTCAGCAGCAGTTACAGCAGATAACTCAGAACTTTGGGAATTAGGCAAGTTCGGGTGTTTCTTTAGCTGAAGACCACACGATTCATAATAATGATTTGTTATACAAACTTCTGAAAAATTCTCTTTTGATTCTTCTTTTATCTATGGGTACTGATACTTGGAATCACCAGGTGACTTTGCTAGCCTAGCAGAATAGGCTACAAAAAGCTCATGCAGTAACACCTTGGAAGAATGTACAGAAATACACCTTAGGTTATGCAACACAACACAGAATTTTCATTCTGCCTCTGAGGTTATTGTAGTACACAATCTAAAATAACTTACAGTTGTATATATCTCTAATAATCTTTCAGTACATAAAACTACAAAGAGACAGCTTCCATATCTTTAGTCTATGCATTTAGTTCATTACAGCAGAATAAATCCTAGTAACTTAAATTGTCTCACTGTTATCCTGTAATTTTATTTATGAGAATGAGATTAACTAATAAGAGGAAAATAACAAATGCTATTGTGTAGCCAGCTGGAAACTCTTTCAGGAACTGAAATTAGCTGTACAATGTTACGCACAGTATTATTTTGGAGTAGGATTCAGGTATTTTTGGACAGCATCAGTCTAGAAATGGTAGAGTTATAGGAGGATATCTGCACTTCCTAGCATTTTTTTCCATTGTATTTTTTTTTGCAGGTGTCACTCTCTCACGAAGATTTTTATTTTAGACAAGTAAATCATGCAAATGGTAACATCAAAGGTCAGCTTTAATCCATAGTTAGTTGGACTTTCTAGAATGTATTTAAAGTTTCCTGGTAAAAATATTTGTCTTTTGTGATTTGTGACAATGTGATCCTATTATAATCAAACCATTAAACTAAATGGGTTCAAAATCTAAAGATGAAGCATTATTTGAATTGTGACACAGTTATCAAATTGCAGCTGGGGCCTTGCCATTGTCAGAAGGAAAAATATGCTACAGGATTCAGAAACATGCAATTTAGAGTCAAATATTGATGTTTGTCAGTATAGAACATGGATGTTGAAGCAGAGATTACTCAAGAGATTGTAGTGATTGAAGTGTATTCCTTCTCATACCCTGCAAGTGCTGGAATAATCTATTGTGGATAACATCAAGCTATGTCCAGTGCAAAGTTGCTCTCATATACTTAAATTTTTAAAATTGCATGGTGATTTTGAATACTCATTGTGGTGGATTTTTTTGGGTCCTAGCTAAAACAATGAGACTTTCCAACTGAACTAATCCAGTTAGTGACATTTGTTACAAGTACTAAAAATGTGGGAGAGAAAAAAAGCCCACCAACATGCTAAATTCCTCAGACTGTGCATTAAACACAATTTAGCCCTTAGTGAGAGACCAGAAGAATGGTTCTAAAACCATCCTGCATCAGTGAAGTATTTTGCAGCAGGAAGAACTGCTGCATGCACCTCCTGAGCATCAGAGCCCTGTCATGATGGCATCAAACAGAGCGGAACAGAGCACAGCCAATGTACCAGCAAAGGAGGTGCCTGTGCTCCAGGGTGGTGCAGCAGATGAGGATTTTGTCTGTATCAAGGACCTCAGGGGGGTAGTTAGAGTGCTAGTCTGAAAGGCTGGAAGAAAGGCTTTGGATAGCCAAAGACTGAACTCAGGTTTCTGTGGGAATCAGTGTAGCTGCTGTGTTTTTTGCTGAACACACTCTGCCCAGCAGGAATAAAGACTCTCCTCCAACTGGACCTCTCAGAACATGCAGGCTGGGCAGCTGCTGGCTGTGAATGATGTCTTTCAGTCCTCAGCCTGAGGTGGAAACTACATTACAGGCTTTCCTGTGTGACAGCAGTTGTGGTCTTGCTCTGAGGTACCATTCAGTTGCCAAAAATCATGCGTTAACAGGCTTGGCAGCAGGTGGAGGACTTGCATTTTGGTTTAAGGTCAGGAATCTCATCCAGACCCTGGTGTATTTGCCATCTTATTTGTGTGCTTCCAATGTTGCAGTAAAGGTCAGTTAGAACAACTGTGATGTGAGGCAACCAGAAACTATTTTCAATGTTGGTGAAATTATTTTTTTAAATATTATTCTGCTATAGCTATTGCACTGGGGGAAGCACTGGAGAAATTTACTCTGTTACATACCACACAGAAGTTCTGAAGTCAGAATGAAGTACTCTGTCTTTTGCTTTCTTGACTTGAGAATTGTAATATTACACTTTGAAATGTTAAATATTTCGTGCTGTGGTGAGTTGAACCCAACCAGCAGCTAAGTTCCCACCCAGTCACCTGCTTTCTGCTCCCTTTCCACATCCCCCCTTCCCTGGAAGGCAAAAGCAAGAGATACTCATGAATCAAGATGAAGGCAGTTTAATAGAAGAAGGAAACAACCTTACAAGTGATGCAGAGATGATCCCTCTCCACCTGCCACCAGCAGAACAATTTACCACCCTTTGCAGGAGGAAATAAAATCCCTCCAGGTGATGCCCTCAGTCTGCTCCTGGGTCCTGACAGAACTGAGCAGCAAACTGCTTGGTGCTTGCAAGATGGTAGAGATTCTGGACTTTCTCACCAGCAAAACAGTAAGAACTGATTGAAATTCCATATTGAAATATGAAATGCCTGTGGGAATGGAATGTTTCAGGGTTAGGAAGTATCTGAGGTAGTGCAGAACTGAGTTCTGGTTTCAAGAGAGAGATTTTGGCTCCAGAATGTTTTTCCAGCTCTGTCCCTGAGTCCCTAAACCCATTATATACTGCACCTATGAAAAATGCAACTATTTAATGAATTGCTGTTGAAAATCCTTAATTATTCACTGAAGAGTTTCCGAGCCTTGTTAATTCTGGGGTTAAAATCTACTCCTGATCAGTCAAGTGTCTATTGTGGCGTACTGACAAGGTACAAAAGATTACCTTTTAAATTACTGTCTTTTAACCTATGAATACAGTTAACATCTGACGACTTCACTTTCTGTGAGAAAGAAAAAGCTTGTCAATGAAATTACTTGTATTTTGAGCTGAACTCTGCAGAATTAATGCTTTCAATTTAATGAGTGTTTGAGTCAGTTCTTGTAGTGTGATTCAAGATGAAACAAAATGCTATTTCTCTCCTGGAAGCTATTCTGTTTCTCCTTTTCCTATGAAAATGGTGATGACCAGAGCTTGTACTTTTGACCATTCCCTACCCAAGCTCTGATATTGCAGCAGAATGTTCCATGTTGCTGATGAAGTCAGCAGAGTAGTACCTGGCCTTTTCTGAACTACAGAAAAAAAAGTTTTAAGGATATGTAAGTAGTCATCTGTTTCTTAATAACACTCAGTTATTTTCAAACCCACATCCAATATAATATATTTGTTTTATCTCAATTAAAACCAAAAAAGCATGGAAACTAAAGCTGTTCACTCTTCATAAGGAAATTAAGCTTGATTCTTATTTAAGAATGCTGCAAGCATATGTAAGTAAAGGTTGTGTTCTGCTATATACAAAAAAAAAAAAAGTTCTGGATTTTGGCACTTTAATTATTAAGATGAGTGAATAAAAGTGATTTTCTGGTCAATTTTTTTTTTAAATTGAAGTCTTAATTTTAATCTTAACTTGTCCACAGGACATTCCTACCTGTCTATTCACATGAATTGAAAACTGATAGTCTGACCAGGTGAATGTGAGCATTATTGTTTCAAAAATAAACCATTTCACAATCCTTCATCTGCTTAGGTAAATTTCAACATATAAGATCAAAAATTTCAACATATAAGATCAAAAATTATTAACTTATTAGCTGCCTGCAAGTCTTTAGTTTGAAAACTCTAGTGGCTGAGGTGTGGTGCAGAATATTACTGGACCCAGTGGAAAGGAAAATAAGAAACCTCTGAGAGCTTGCCTTAGAGAATGCAACAGCAAACTGACCCACAATGGCTGAAAAGAAGTATATCCAGTTCAGTGAAAACACCTTTCATTATAAAGTATTGAATTTTTTAAAAACTTAAATGTATCACATGTATATACTTAAAAAATGACCTTAAAGAATTGTACAACAATTCTTAAAACATAGCATCCACCCACCCCATCACCAAATAAAAGAAGAAAATATAGAAAAGTGATAAAAGGTGTTTAGGATGTTTGTGTTTCCTGCATAGCTACAGAGTAAAATTTTTTTTTAAATGAGCTTTACTAAAATATGTAGGTAGACAAGGTGTATTTATGTTCTGCTATGCTGTGTATTGACCCCAGCCAGAAGGTGGGTGCCCACAGTGCCATTTGTTCCTCCCTACCCCACCTTTCCAGGAGGACAGTGGACAGAGTAGGAATGGCAAAAAGGAGAACACCTTTGGATTGAGATAAAGACAGTTTTAACAAGAGAAGGGAAGGGTGGAAAAACCTCAAGTAATGCAAAGGCAGCCGCTCACCACTTCCCATACAAGGGGCAATGCCCTGCCAGTCTGAGCAATGACCAACCTGGGAGCACTCCTCCTTTCTTCCTCTACACAATTTTTGTTACTGTGCATGGTGTTTCATGGTACAGAATACCCTTTTGGCCAGATCAGATCAGCTGTCCCCTCTGCGTCCCCTTGCAGCTTCTTGCCTATTTCAGCCTACTTGCTTATGAAACTTTTTGTGCATGTAAATCTGATACTTTGGAGTTGTTATTAAATTTGTTTTTCTCTCTTTCCTAAGCTAAATGCAATTTATTTAAAATATCCTGGATTTTTGTCCTTCAAATATGAGAGCAGAGATGTGGCAATATGCTCTGAAAGGGTGGATTGAACTCTGCTTGCAATAGGGTATCTTTGCAATTTAATATTTCATCTTGGTCAGTTGTATAATTTTTTCTGTTCTCAGAAAACATGTTTTGACCTTTTATATCTGTCAACAATTTTGTTTATAGGTTTTTGAGTGATCGATTCTGAAGAAATTTTTTTGTTTTCTGCCTCTTTCTTGAAGCCTCAAAAAAAATCCAATCTGTTGCCTAAGATCTTTATTCTTGTGAGTATTTAAAGAAAGATCTTCTCATTCCTTTTTAAAATATGTATATTTTAAGACTATTTGTGCACATTGATACATTATGCATACTTATTATTGAAGAAATTTAATTATAATTCTGTCTTATCAAAATTGATATATAATTTCCATTTATCATATAAAAGCTCAGACAGCAAAGCATCATACTGCATCTCACTACTCTGAAACCATGGACAGAACAAACTCTGAGCTGCTCATGGGTGCTCATGGTGCAGATCTGTAACAATTCTAAGCACAGAATGGAAGGGAAATAAATCCCAATACTCAATGTATGATACCTATTATAAAGTAACTTCTGTCAATTAGGACACTGGAGATATAGTTAGCATCCCTAAAATTCATTATTAGATCTTACGCTGGACTTTTAAACTGTGGAGGCTGTTTATTCATATTTGTTTTAGTAGATGATGATGTCATCATCTAGTTTTAGTAGATGATGCTGAGTCTTCTTGCTCTACTCCAGCAGTGACTCCATTTGTGTGAGATGTGTGTTGAGAAGAGCACTGGGAGGTGAATTCTCTTCAGCGGAGTGATGTTTGTGGAATATCCCCAGCATATTATGGCAGGCTGGTTTAGTTTTTAGGCTACAGTGCATTGTATGTTGTGTTGTTATAAACAAGACAAGCCTTTATTAGGGAACTACGGAATAAAAATCTAAACTGCGTTAGCTATTCTATTTATGGCCTGGAAATAAGAAATATTTTGGGGTGTGATGGAGACCTGTGAGGATGCAAAGAGCACAGCTAAATTTATTCTATATAGAAGACAAAGCTATTGATTGGATGCTTCTTTATTACTCTGGTATGGAGCAGCATCATGTCTGAATTACCTCTCCTGCTCTGGAGTACTACTAATACCCAGGTCTCTGCAGGAGATAAAGACATTTATTTTTCTTGGGGAAAGAACTCTGAATATACTAACAGAAAGTACCAAACAGCTGAAATAACAATAATCAAATGCTGAACCTAATGAAATAGGAAGTTTAAGCCCTATCACTGCCTCTGTATTTGACTTTCTACAACGTACGAAATATCACTGACTGCTGAATTCAGACGCCCCACAACACTTTGGAGAGTAGTTAGTCTCTTAAATGGTTTGATTGCTTGCTGAAGGCCTTGGTGCTGATACTTTCTTATTGTTTTCTGAAGATGGAGCAGTTCCTCTGGCACTATCAGGGCTCTCAGTAATTCTTATACCTGAAACAGCACTGCTACTGTCCCTTTTCCTCTGAGCCATCACTGTCAGGTTCTGCACTTTTCCCTGGGACTCTGAGGAATTGCATGCTTTAGATAAGAATTCCCAGGATGTTTAGTAAACCTTGTTACCAGCTGAAAGCAAAACAGTTTTGTCATCCTGATCTGCTCCTGATCACAGCTACTCACTGGGGCAATCTTTGCCCCATGGTACCAGGAACTGCAAGACCCTGAAAAACAAATCCATGCAAGATTCTACAAGGAATTCAAAATTCTCAGGCTCAGTTTGAATGTGAATTTCATATATGTGCAAATTTTATTATGACAATGACTTCACTTTCTGCCATTACATTATTTTAATTTTAATTTTATTTTGCAGCATATCCACTAATATTTGAACTGTCAGTTAAGTTTTAGTCTGTTCTTTATGTCTTTAGCTATTTTGATGTTTTACTTTCCACTTTTTATATTAGAGATTTTATATATATATGACATGCAATTTCAGTGGTTTTTTTCTGGCTGGGAAGAACTGTAGGTTGGCATGTTATTACTAGTAATGGCATGTTATTACTACTTGTTCAGGCAATTTGGTGACATGATATCAACCACTAATAGCTTTGGGAGATGCTCTGTAGGCATGTTGGTAGACCAATAAATATACCTTGTTCTTGTTAAATGATTGTTTAAAGCACTTTGAAAGAATGTTTTTGCAGTAATGGGACAAATTAAAGGACACTGTATAAAGAAGCAGCAAAGATCATCAGCCTAAACAAATACAGAATTAAACCAGTGAACATACCAATTCTGCATGGCACATGAAATTGTCTTCCATAGACAAATCTCTGCCTATACTTGTTACTTATCTTTACTGACTGACTAGATGCTAGGGAAATGGGACCAGGTTCTTCTTCCTAGACACTGTAAGATTATGATGGAGAGATGTCAGCCAGTAAAATCCACATTGTTCTGTCAAGCTCAACTGACCAATTGCTTTGAGCTCCTTGCAGATTAGCCTCAGTGCTGTGCTTTCGCAATTATCTGTTTCAGTCACTCACAGGGATTCTTCTCCATATTTCATTAATTCAGAGGGCCATCCATAAGGCTTTTGATGGTGTGTCATCCCCAGGATACTTCTCTGTGGACTTTTTATGAGATTTGTGATAGAGGGAAAATGCTGAGATCTGTGGAAGGGGAAGGACACGGTAATTGGCTCCACCCTCCATCCTCTCCCTCACTTGTGAAATGTGCAGCTTCATTCCCTGTTCTGCAACACTCATCTCAAGGGCTGGGTGTGATCCTGCTGCAGCACTCTGGAGTGTGCCTTTTGGTGACCCTGCCCCACACCAGCAGTGATAAACATCATTCTACTTCATTTCTGCTACCATTTTCCTCTTGAGATTGGTAACCCTGCTTCACTGCTCCAGTAATATGAATTAGTATTTAGTTTTTCATACATCCTTCTACACCAACTAATTTGCACTTTTAAGGTCTGTTTTGCTAGTGAACAAAAAAAGGGGGTGCATGAAACAGGGCAGGAATATCCATCCACTTTACAGTTAAAAATATACAAGACTGAGCATCAAGTTCAGCTCCACTTGCTCTATGCCCTCAGAGAGAAAAAAACAGTTAATATATTATATTTATTGTAATGATCTCTAAGTGCAGTTTAAAAATGAGGTGAGGATTTAATATGCATTGTGGACGAATCTTTTGAATTTGTCTCTTAGCCTGAATATTGTGATGACTTCATTCTACAATATTCTACTGCTTCTATGTAACATTTCATTAGGTTTTTTTAAACAAACTGAGAGACTAGGCTGTATTAGATTTTAGAAATTGAATTTGGATGAACACAGATTTTGGAAAGCTGTGTATTTAATACAATTTTCAGACTGTCTGTTTGACTATGAGCCAGTTACATTGTGTCTGTGCACAGTAAACAGAAAGTTGAACAGGACTCTGTAGCCAAATTATTTGATTCACCTTCATAGTCTAAGAAAAGACATATGCAAATTGTTATGATCAAAAAACTAAATCGACAAACTTTGGAAAATAACAGGACAAAATTTACCAAGTATTTTTTTGGTCTAATTAAAACAATGGGTCAAGTAAGGTTCATTATAATGTCTTTGAAAAAGTACTGAATATTAGAATCATAGAATGGTTTGGTTTGGAAAGAAGCTTAAAGCTCATCTTGTTTCAACCCTCCTGTCATGGGCAGGAACACGTCCCACTTGACCAGGCTTCTCAGAGCTCCATCCAACGTGAACTTAAACAGTTCCAAGGTTGGGGCATCAAAAACTTCTCTGGGCAACCTGTTCCAGGGTAAAATGATGTACTATTTTTCCTGCTAGGCCTAAGTTTTAGGATTTCTTCTCTAGTCTGCTTTAAAAATAATGCATGAGGTCACAGAAAAGAGTATGGTAAGCTAGAAGGAGAAATATTTCCGAATTATGTGATGCATAACACATTCAGATAGTTGGATCCATAGATGTTACTTTTGTTCAGAGAAGGAAAACCAAAATGGGTCAGTTACTTTCTGTAAGTTCATGAATAGGCTTGCTTAGGAATTTTGAATGCAAACTCTGTTAGCATTGGATACTGAGTGCACAGCTAGAGATGATTTACTGCTGTGCACTCATTAGTCTCATCTTCCTTTCACTCTTTTGGTTTTGACTAATTTTTTCTTATTTCCTTTCTGAGTTCATTACCTGCTCTTTTTTTAACCCTTGCTCTTTAATGTCTACAACTCTTAATCCTTTTGCCATCTCACCTTTTATAGACAGGCTCCTCTTGTGTGTAGCCTGAAGGGGACTGTGTGTGCATCATGAAAGGACCTACAGAAGGTCAGTCTTTTTCCTGATATCCAGAGGTGGAGTTCAGCACTTGACACCAATGGAGAGAAACCATCGATATGGGCCCCCACAGAGCCAAGGCAGGCTATTGACAATAGCACCTCATGTCCCCACCAGCCTGGGCTGGAAAACTTAAGATGGAATGGTCATATAGTAGATATCTGCAGAGCAGCTTCAACATACACTGTAGGAATAAAATTGAACATCTCTTAGTTTTAAAAAATGTGTCCTGTGCACATGTGAGTGCAAATCTTCTTATAGATTGCCTGTAAGTTGCTGATGTCTTAAAAGGAGGGATAAAAGCACAAATATTTCTCCTTTCCCTACTTGAAAAATGTCTTTTTTCCCCTCTGTAGAAGGCTGAAATCTTCATAGTCAAGATAGAAGCTTATTTCATAAGAGCCTAATTTTAATATTTTTGAATGTAAGAACGCTTGTAATATTATATTGTATTTCAACTCTTTTTGTGATAGTCAACAGGATAGGAGAAAGAGGCCCAATGAAGGTATGGATACAGACTCAAAAAGAAGAGCTACAACTGGAACGCTTCACTCTGTAAAGTAAAAAGTTGCCAGAGGTATAGGAAACTGCAAACCCAATTTCAGAGTGGAAGAAGTCAGGTACTGTGGTGCAAGCACTCTAACTGATGGACAACATATAAACTGAACATTTTTGGTGTTAAACCACACTGTTCTGTCTTCCTGCCTTCTTTTTCTGGCATATTATCTTCTGAATTTCTCTGAGGATTTTTAATGCTTGCTTTAATTTATCTATCTTTCTTGCTGGTTTTCTCCTCTCTGCACTCCCTGCCCTCCCCTGCCCTTGCCTCTCATCCTCTTCCAGGATGTATCAAATTTGGCACTGTACCAGTTAGTCTGCTCAAAGGAGAACAGCTATTTCTGAAAACTCATTTGCTGCGAAGGGTGGAGTTTGCCAAAGTCCCTATTCAGTTTAAGGGACAAATAGTTGGCTTCCTGCCTGTCCTAAATGCATATTCAAGCAATTGTCCTAAACAAAGCCAGGATAATGAGAAATTTCATAATGAGCTGAAAGCTGTATATTTCCTCTTTTTATTATGCCCTAAATAGTCTAATGATCTCAAGTTATTATTTAGTTAGCAATATGAAGTTTAAATGACATGGTTATGAAGACAGTGTTTGATGCAAGAGAATTTTTGCAACCCTTTAAAAATAAAAAAAGGAAATTATTCTCTTTCTCCTTAAGAATGCTCTTTGCCTCAGTACATGAATGAATTAGTGACAAATAAATAATCATTGAGTTTTCCTTGAATGGAATTCTCTAAATGTCTCCAGGCATCATCATGAATTGCACTATCACAACCTTAAGTTACCCGCTCTGAATAATAGAAGCAGGCAAACAAAATGCTATCACTGCATGTAAGACAAAAAACCCCCAAACCAACCCTTACTGATAATGATTACAATTGACAGTTACTTTCATGCAATCCATAAGCTGGGGTTTGAACTTGCTGGAGTGCCACATCTCATTATACAAAGTGAGTGTGGCAAGGGAGAGGAAACAAACAAAAAATAACATTCATATAACATTGAGGAACACTCAGTTAAATAGGAACATTTAACTCCTGAGGAACACTCAGTTAAATAGGAACATTTAACTCCAACAGCCTGCTGTGTCAAAGACCACAATTATTAAGTGTCTGAGATAAATCAGATTTATGTGAAGATCTCACTTGGGTTAAAAAATGGCACACACTTTCCTCTTCCATAGCTTAAGAACCATCAGAAAAAATGTTAGGTTAAGAAAGACTGAACTATATAGTGTCTCAAATAATCTAAGAGAAGAGATCACTTCCTCAGAAAAATGAATGAATGAAAGTCTATTCTGCAGTCTGAAACCCAGAATCTAACAGAGACATTTAAAATTCAAATGTGTTTCCACGAAAATTTTTAGATAATACCTTTTCTGCCTTTTAATAATAGTGGAGTCTCCAGTAATGTGGTTAAGCATGCTCAAAGCTAGTTGTGAAATAACTTTTTTTCCCGTGTGTTCTAGCCAGTACATGGGCTTGATTTTGCTTAGTTTCCATTTGACATCTAAAGTGTCTATCTGGAAGCTCTCCAGTCTGATTTCAGGAGAAGCATTCTGCCTGTTGGTCTTACCTGATACACTTCACTTGTGAATTCAGTTATTCTTCTGTCAGATTTCAGCCCAGTTCTTGTGTTTGTATTATTTAGGAAAAGGCCTTTCATCCTTTAGACGATGAGGCTGAAGATCAATCTTTTTGATGAGATGAAAATAACTACTTATTATTCTCAAAGAAACAAGAAAATGATGGATGGGTAAATGCTGTTAAAGACCAAAAAGGAAGGAGGGAGGGAAATGTCTCCTGCCTATGTCTCCTTGTGAAAACTTCCAGAAATACCTACTGAGCACTGCTGGTTATAGACTGAATATGGAAATCCAAGGTTTTGCATAAAACCCTTTGTCAGGGATTTTTGCTTCTCTGCATTCGTACCAAAATGCATTTTTTAGGACAGAAGTAAAAGTGCTTCTTAGCAGAATGAATCGTGCTATATGCGTGTACTTTTTGTTCCATGCATCAGTTAAAAATACACTTTCATCTGCTCCAGACAGCCTAGTGAATTTTGAAATGTACCCATGCAATGACATTTCTCATCATATTGAGTATTACAAGACCCAACTTTTATCCAAAGTGTTTATCTGAAGAGGAAGAAGGCAGGCTTTGAGGTCCACCTTATTTCTAAAAGTGTTTTTGGTGTCACTTCAGATAATCATCAGCAAGAATTTTAGCTCAGCATGTTGTTAATTTACTTGTCTGGTTAGGCTGTTTACAAAAAAGTAAGGAAAAAATACCAATCTCACCATTTGCAAATATTTCAATTACTCATATCCTAGTGTGTGGCAATGTTTGTGTGAGGTTTTCTGTTTATCCTACAACACCATAAGGGAGACATGCACTAGAACTTGCCTTGTGATGTCTGGAGTTCTTTTGTTCTGTAGGTGTCTATTTGAAATGAATCAGTGCAAAAGAAAATTATTACTGCTTTGAAAAAAAAGCACATTTCTGATCCTCCATGTACACTTGTCAAATAACAGAAATGTGTTAAACCCTTGACATTAATAAAAGTTTGATCTTCTTCATAACTCTCTATAGTGGATGAAATTCATAATTCTTGATATACAGGAAGTGTTGCAGGTAGGCTTTAGGGTTTCTCTGATTCTTCACCATCCATGAAAAATAATGGGCTAGAAATATATTTGGAATGGTTTTATCTATTTTTGAATCTATTGCATAGACCTGAATGAGGGCCTATGATATCTTTAACACATGTTTTGAAAATTGCTCTGCTGAAATGGACATGAAGCAGGCTAATGTATTTTTTCCTCCTAAGGAAATCTAAATAACTTCAATGCATTTTAAAATGGTGGAGATGAATATTCTACCTATGACAAAGGATAGGTTTTCATTGAAATGCAATGGATGTTAATATGATCAAATAGAGGAGGTCCTTAATAAAACCAGGCCACATCCATTTCAGAGGCTCAGCTTTATACTGAGGTTCTACATAAAATTATTCTTTCTGATACATATAATATGTATGTTTGAATATCAAGTGTGTATATATATGTTTTTCTTGGGAAAATAGGAGCCAAAATGCAATATGATGCAAAACTATGCAATAACTTTGCATGCATTATGTAGGAAATGCTGAAATTTTGTGGAATCCCACAATAACAGTTGTGTGTTTTTTTTTTAAAAGACAATCTATTTATGCAAAAATGAAAGATAAATTTCATTAAATAAGAGTGGAGATTATTCCTTTTATAGTTTCCCATTAGTTGTGTCAACTTGTGTGCATGATGTAAACAGGAGCTGTGACCAAGAACTATCAACAGGAGCTTTCACAGTGTGATTGAGAACAAATTAAGGACTAATTCTCTTTAAGTTAGAACTTTTTTAATGCTCAGGTGTTCCTTCAGTTACTCATCAAGATTGCAAGTTGTGAAAAATAATTGCATGCAATGAATATAATTCAGGAGTGATATAGTTTTCCTGTTGAAACTGTTTTTTCTGTTTCCAGTGACATGACAGTATTTTAAAGATATATGAAAGAACTTTGCTATAATTTATTAGTTTCAACAGGTTTATTGACTGTAAAGCTTGCCTGTAAATCACAAATGTGATTTACTACTGGAAATGCAGTTTTTGTTCCCACACAACCTTTCCAATTTTAAGAGGAGATTGCAATATTTTATTGAGAAAACCATAGTTTATGTAGTGACTGCAATTTTTGAAGATAGAGTTAGTAAGGCAATTTTGCATTTTGAGTAATTTTGTATTTTTAATTTGTGAACTTCTGATTACGAGTGGAAATATTGGGTTCAAGTTTTCAGTGAACCTTCAAAATGTAAAAAATTTAGTTTCATTGAAAAATATATTTGACTAGAATGTAACTTTTAAAAGCTTTTAACACTTATAAGCTAATGTTTACATGTTAGTGTAGAGTATATTCTGTAGTGGTATTCAAAGATTTAAAATGTTTTTTGACCAATTTTTGCATTCAGTTCTAGCAGTATATTTTGAAATAGTAGATTTTGGCAGATGAAGGCTAAGGTTATTCAAACTTTTCTCAGTTGATGACAATGTAATATTTGTATTTAAGCATATGATTAATTTCTTTCAGGGAAAATGAATATTCAGTTTCAAAGTAAAAGTAAGCTTTATTAGCATTGAAATTTAACTATTTAATGGTCTAAGTGTACCCTTAAAGAGTCTGAACATAAAATTGATATTTATTTCTAATGTCATCTTATTTGTCTACAAATGACTTTGTTTGGTTTTTAAACAGTTAGCTATCCCAAGTTGTTTCCTGAATCATCCTGCCAATCATTACAGGACTCAATATAATTATTTAAAAACCTGTTCTTTCTATCCAGTACCTGAAAACCTAGCTTGTGGGATAGATACACCAGTCATTGAACGGGTTTCTCTCTTCTTTCCAAGAGAATTCTTTCTACCAAAGTTTCCTAAATTCAAAGTCTATCTGTTGAATATTGATGGCAATTGAATGCAAAGTGGATGACAATGTCATTGAGATTTTTCTGTAAATTACAAGAAGGGAAATGTGTTGTGGAAATCCTATAGTTACAGTTGATTATGAATCCAACATTGCAATATTCTTGGCATAAGAATCTTGCACTGTAAGGAACCATTTCTTGCCATCCTGAGTCAGCTGTATAACACTCTCATATCTCTTTCCTTTCCTTGTCAGAAATAAGGTGCCTGAGCCCCATTAACCTGACTGGCATGTTTTCCTTTTGGGAGAAATGTCTGTGAAGCAGAGTAGGCACTTTCCTCTCCCTCTCCCCGTTACCCTTGGAGAGGAGCCTCTGTCTTTGGGCGAGCAATGGAGAGCAGGGAGCCGGAGCTGGGACATCCAAGACATCCTTACCTGCGCCTTCCTTCCCACATTGCACCTGCAACTTGTTGCATGTGGCCGACAGAAGTCTCTGCTGCCTTCTACAATTTAGGGATGCAAAAGAATAGCAAAGTAACTCTTAACAAAGGAGGATGGAAAAATAAGATCCAAGTATCCCTTTTTTTTTGCAAGGGAAAGGTCCTTAGCAACCATTTAGTGTTCAGTCCCAAATCACACACTGAGATGTTACTCATATTTTTAAATTGTTTTACAAAAGTTTTACAAATATTTTCCTCACTGAAGTCTTGGTGTGCCTGACTCTGGCTAGCTAGGTGATATACACCGTGACATATGTGTTTTTGTGCATGGGTTTTAGGTTAAAATAATAATACAATTTCAATATTTAAAGCATCACACTCCAGAGATGAAGAGAGAAAAAATACTTGGAATAAGTTTATTTTGTTCTATTTATGAGTGTGATGTTCTGAGGCTTGTTGGCCTGGAGTTTTTGTATTTTAATTTCTTATAAAACAATGGAAAATTAAAAATAACTAGCAGGAAGAAAATGCATGTTTTCATTAAACAGATTGGAAATAACACTGATAAAAATACACTGAAAACTTGCAAAGTTTTACTATGAAATTTTGTTCAAGACAATAATAGAGAAAATTTATATTTCTTGAATCCACATCAAAATTTAAATTTCAAATGAGAAGATTAAGGGCTTTTCTAACATATAGTTTGGGTAGGATTTCTTGTTTGTTCGTTCCTTTGTTTTAAAATTTATTTAAAACACATGTCTTTCTGTCATTTTATCATATCCAGAGGAATACAATCCTGAATAAAAGTTATTCGTTATTTCTAACTCCAAAATTTCTTTAAAATTCTTCCTATATAGAAAAATTAATTAACCATTTTGCAAGTAAAATTTGCCTAGAGTAGTTTATCCTGATGCTTCAATATTTCTAATTCAATTAGATTTTTAACTGCTGGCTGTTAACGGGTTTGTGGCTTAATCCAGTTTTAGGTAGAAATTATAACTAAATAAAAGTTAGGGAATCTTGAATAATATTTTAGTGAATGTCACATAACTAGGAAGGCTGAAGGTCTTTCCTAAGGGTGGCAGGCACTCACATACAGCAGTGCGCAGTCTTTGGAAAGATAAAGACTGAAACAGAAGTGTAAGAAACATCATTCTGTAGAAACTAGTCTGAAGTACTTCTATAGTAAAAAAAAATTCTTGATAGGTGCCAAAGTTACTGGAAGTGCCAGTTAGTTGCTGGAAAATCCTGATATTCACACATTCAGGCGTTTACACCTATTTCAAGTGAAATATGTAAGCACTGCTCTTCTGGTCTCCTCTTGTTTTCTCATACAATAGTTTATCTGAAACATTGTTAGAAGGTCATAACCCACAAATTAATAACATTTGGGTGAAGGATAACTCATGATCAAAAATGTTAAAACCAGAAAACATCGTTCAATTTAAACAGGTTTTGTGCCTTACAGAAAGAGGATGTCTTGAGTAAGGAAGAAAATCAGCCACTGTATTATTTGAAGTGAATGCGACTAAAGAAACTTTCCTCATTAGATCAGTCTTGGGATAACACCTTCCTCAGGATGAATAGCACCTAACTTTCTAAACTCTGGAAGTGCATTGCTGCCTTCACCTTTTTAGTTGTAACATTCTTTTTGTGTTTCTCTTGTCAGAGAGAAGGTTAAAGGAATTGTGAAATTCCAGGTTAGATTTATGTGGTCTTGTTCAACAGTACATAATGTAGACCTTTAATATCAGTTCTACAGCTAGGTTCAGTGTTGATAGATGCATTTTGAAATGCTGAGAGCATCAAGAATGTCTTGGTACTTCAGGAAATTAGCACTGCTATCAGAAAAATGTTGAAAACTGAAATCCTATACGACAGGTAATGAAAGCTTTTGTGTTATTAATAATGCAGAAACTGTATTTCTGCAAAGCACACAGGCACATGCCTATGCTAAAAATGCAGGTCTTATTGCAGAAATAAAACTACCTCTTCAGATTAAAAGTCTGGACTAAGAAACTTCATTTTGAGAGGATTCTTTGGTTGGGATTTGCTGTTTTCTTTAAAGGATAAAAGGTCTTTTTAGCCCTTTATGTAAACGTATGTTCTACACTTGAGAGCATTACTATATCAAACTAGGAACTGCTAATATCTTATGTAATGAAGAAGTTCACTTTTCTCTTGAATTATAGATTTCTGTTTTTAAATTATGAAGTGCACATGTATGGAGTGTGAAGGAAGTATATTAGAAAACTTGAGGCAACCACGCAGTCATGGAAATGTTCTCAGTTTTTCAAACAGATGAAACATTGAACCAGCAGAAGCTTTGAGTTGGATTTGACATTTACTTGTGTTCCACCACTTAGGTTCCTAATCTTCCTTCTTACTGGACTTTCTTTCTTCCAGAATGTTCTGGAATAAAATGGTATTAGAACCATAGAATTGTTGGGGGTTGGAAGGGACCTCCGGAGGTCATTTTGTGCAACCCTCCCCTGCTCAGGCAGGGTCACCCAGAGCTGATAGTCCAGGATCAAGTTCAGATGTGTTATGGATTGAGTGGCAGCTTCAGGCAAGCCCTGCCTTAGCCTCAGATTTTTGGCAGCACCTTAAATTTAGGTGGCCTGCACCTAAATTTTTTCTGGCCTGCAAATTCTGATGGCAGATTGGGTCAATTATAAAAGTTATATTTATTGAATAGACAGGAGATAGCAGAAAAAGGGCTCAAACAGAGTTAGTTACTACACAGTATAAATCAAACAGAACTGCTAGTAGATGACATGGAAGTACACAATATCAAGGTATTTCTACTGAGGCTAGCAAAGAAATAGTGCAGATTAAGAGTCAGTGTAATTTACTGCCAAAATGAAATAGCGAACACAAAGTCCTTTTACTCAGCCTCCAGAGAAATAACCACAAAGTGGGTGTCCCAGCTTTGGGGAGAAATCCCAACACTTTTCCTGGAAACATGCAGAAAATTTCTGCTTTTTGAAAGTTTGTGTCTGTCAGTCAGAAATTCATTTTATCTTTCCAGACCTCACCTCCACAGCAAGGTGTTTATTGTTAGCTGGAAGTGTTACTGTCATGATGCCAAATTAACTCCCTACAGGACAAGCTGTCCTGATTGAGTGATTTCATCAGTTAGCAAGCAGCAGATAAGCTGTTGCGGGGGTCGAGATGCCCTGAGTTATTTCACCATCTAAAAGCAACAGGTAAGCTTTTCTGGGGCAAGATGCCCTGCTATATATGGCTTTTGAATATCTTCAAGGATGAAGAACTCCAAAATCTACTGAGCAGCCTGTTCCAGTGCTTAGCTGCCCTCACAGGGAAAAAGTGCTTTCTGGTGTTCAGAGAGAACCTCCTGTGTTTAATTTTGTATCCATTGCCTCTGGTCCTGTCACTGGGCATCATTATAACAAGTTCTTTTTGTACTCTCTCTTCAAGTCTTTGCATACATTGATAGGACTCCACCAGACCTTCTTTGCTCCATGCTAATCAGTCACAGCTTCTGAGCCATTCCTCACAGGAGAAATGCTCCAGTTCTTCCATCATTTTAGTGACCCTATGCTGCACCTTCTCCAGCAGGCCCATATCTTGAACTTGTCTGTTTTTCAGTATACATAAATAGATATCCCTCTTCATGAGCAAACTTGGTCCCAATGCTCTTTGAAAACTGCTACCAGGTGGAAGTTCAGCTGTTGACTAAATTTATTACTACTGGGCAGCTAAAATAATGATACAAAATAAGTCAGTGGTACATAGCAGAATTAAATCCCTGAGTTACCTGCAGCATTGAAAGGAAGTTAACCTTGGCCATAGTGAGCTCAGTTTGGGTTGTTAACTTGCATTTCAGCTTTTTTCTTTAAATTCCCCTTTTATTTCATATCTCTCTATTAGAATTTGGTCATGGTAATAAGAAAGTAATTAGATAGTGAAAACTCTGAAAAGTACAGGATGATTTTTGCTCTTCATTCTAAAGAGGGCTTCAAATATGCCTTGCTTCTGCAGGAAAAAAATTAAGTCAGTAAGAATTCCAGTTATAGTGTTCATTTGCACACAGATAAAAACGTGCAATGTGATTTTGTGTGTCTTTCAATTTTAAATTCACTCACAAGTGTGTTAATAAAGTCAGGATCTGGAGAAGCAGTGTCTATTCTGAAATGAAAATATTATAACAGAGGCTGGATGGCTTTAAAATTATGCTTTTCCCATGTCATAATATTGTTATTAAATTCCCTTTCTCCTCCTAAGGTAGCTGGAAAACAAACTGGCAACTACTGTATTTCTCCTTTTTTTCTTAACAAGATGACATTGGTATCCAACCCACAGTTTCACAAGTATTTAAATGAAACAGAAAAATAACACTCCCTGTGTTTAGTTACATTAGTTTACATCGATTAGGATTTTAAAAACTGTAGTATAATGCAGTATACAAGCTGATTTATGCAGCAAATCACTGAGGCAAACTACAAAATTGATTCCTTCTATGGAATCTATGAAAAATGAAAAATCTAAGTTATGAAGACAATGATTTAACTTGAGTTAAATATACACCATAGTTCACATCACTAATGGATATCTACTTGGTGTTTTGAAAAGACTAACTTAGCAATTAGAAAGCAATTATAATCCCATTCAGGTGGAAGACAATTTAAACTGAAATAGAATGATATTAATTGGGAGCATTTTAAGAACATTTAATTAGATGCCCCCAAAGCCCCAATTCAATAATTGGAAAGGAAAACCAAGCAGTTTAAAAAAGAAACTAGCTTAGAGAGGAAATAAGCTTTATTTTTAAAAGAAATCCTAGAGAACAGGAAGAAGAAAAGGTAGAGGACAGAGTAACTTATTAAGAGCCTGTATTATCATAAACTGGTAATTTCATTTATGAGCTAGTAAGTGGAAGAATAATAACAGAAAAAAAAAGGAAAGAATCCTTAGTGACTAGTGAAGCAAAGGCTCATATCTTACTTTTTAAAGGATATTAGCAATCATATATATCCAAATGATTCTGCTGCTAGCTGAAATTCTTGGAAATCTCTTTAATAAGGATTTTGTTTTCAATAGCTATTACTAATCTATATTTATGGGTGGGATGCCAGATAATCCCATAAATCCAGATGAAGAAGGAACACTTGCTTCTCAGTTAAAGCTATAGTGACTGGGAAATGACAGCTAGATATTTTTTAAATTAGGGGTGTGAGATTTTGCATTATTTTTCATCAGAAGAACAACAAAATTTCTATATGACCTGATCTTTTTGGCTTGCTAAATTAGGCTAATTGGTAACTAGTTTGCCAGTGAAAACCTCTCAAAATTCCAGAATATATCACATAAGGACTTAAGGAGCTTCATTTCAGCCTGACATATTTTTTGTCATTATTTTGATAATGGTGGAAAACAAAAATAATTCCTTTTTTATTATGTTTACAAAAAAGTTTTTACTTGTTTGTTCTTCTGGGAGATCCTGAGAGACAGAAAGTGTGGTGAAATTTTTAAATGTTTTAGAAAAGATAAAGACAAGAATTGTTAAGGTAGAAAAGGTCACGTTTGGACAGATCAAATTTGAGATGAGGAGACTGTTTCCTCATGTGATGTCTGAAAGGAAGAAGACAAGAATTGAAAAGGAAAAAAAAATTACCCCTGAAGGTGATTCTTATAAGTCTAAATCTGAACTACAGAAGCGATGGTGAAAGAAATCTGTCTCATACCTACATACATACACTACAGCTCATGTAGAAGTTAGATTTGTTCTGCAACTTAAAAATCAGATTTGTCTTTGCAATCCTAATGATCCTTTTATTTTTGAGGATGAGCTGGAGGAGCCTTGTATTAAAAAGGCTTCCACACTCCTTTCTAGACAAATTCAAAGTCTTACCTTTGCAAAAATGTATAATGAATAGCTGCAAAGACTAGTGATCTTTGGGTAGCTTTGAAATTTGATCCTGATTCTACTCCAAGCTGCCTGATTCCTGTAAATTCTCTGAGAATGTTGTAGGGCATTCTGCATTATTTTGGTTCCAATAAATTAGTCCTCAAGCTCTGTATAAAGTATTTCCTAATGCAGTAAAGATTTTGTAAAGATTTTCCTGGACAATAATCCTAGCATAGTGTTAAATCTTGGGATGTGCATTGCATTCTCCCTGTTAATGTTGAAGTTTAAAATTTTCATTACTTAGAGGTTGCCATCAAAAATATTATCAGCATTTGTCTGAAGAAAGCAACCCCCAACAGATCAATGTGTTCTTTATATACATTGTGTTTTATTACCCTCCATCACTTATCTCAAACATCAGAGCTGGCCTAATAGGACTATCCAAAATTAAGAAGATGAGAGTATTAAGAAGCAGGTATTTAAAAAACGCTCATCTATGACTAGCCAAAAATCTACTTAGGGGAAAGCTGCATCTTCTGGTTTCACTATGAACCTAAGTTTGGGTGAAAGCCTCATAGCTTCAGTTTAAGGTTCTTGCATGACCTATATTTGTTTCAGGTTGCATTGTATAAAAAACTGGACAAACTAACATTGAAGTGAAAGCACCTTTTTTACTCTCTGCACTGAATCAAATGCTAGTGCTGATTTTCTAGACTTGCTGCCTGTAGAAGCGGATATAAGAATATTTGCATGTGCTTGCACATTGTGTCTAGGCAGTCTTGATAGCTGTGTTGTCAACATTAAACAGTTGTTGACATAACACTTGGAATGGTATCTTCTAATTAAAAAAAAATAAAAATCTTCTATGTTGTACTTTCCTGGTAAGGTAACAAGAGGCTGTTGGTGTTGAACTTCAGCCAGGAATTTACAACCTCCAGATAAAGCATGTGCCTTTATCTGTTAGGTTAAGTAGGTCTTAGCTTAGAGTCTAGAAGACGTTGGTGGGAATAATTGCCTGTTTCTTCCTTTACAGGCTGAGTCAGGGGGTGTCTGAGAGCCTGTGGTACCTATCAGACACATGGGAAGGAGGTTTCAGCGCTCCTGCCAGGGAGGACTCGGTGGGGCCGCGGTCGCTGCTTGCCTCAGCTCTCCCACCCCCACCAGCATTGCTTATCAAAGCCTTGCAGACCCTTCCCTGGCTTTCTAGACTGATTCTCTTCTCAGGTTGTTCCTCCTCTTCCTCCTCACTTGGATGACACCAGCTGTGATATAGGTGTAAGATGCAAGGGAAAAAACAGACCCGTCATGTGTGGGGAAGGGGAGAAGAAAAGGTTAAATCTGAAAAATGGTGGTAGAAGTAGCGGTGGATTTGTTAAGACAGAAGGGTACATAGGAATGCAGGTAGAAAAGTGCCAGTGTAGGTCCTCTGGACTCAGTATTTACATTTTTTTTCTTCTTCCTGAAAGACAGCTGTGTATTTGTCCTTGTCTTCTTATTGCTGTTTGTTTTTCTATCATTTTACAACTTGATTACTTTTATTTGTTTTTTGTATGACATTTTGAATGGTTTTCTCTGGGGAAGTGTCCTCACAATACCTCAAGTGTATTATTTTTAAAAGCTGTATTGTTTTCAGGCTATGTCTGAATAACTCCTGCTTGACATATTTACCTTGATAAACAAGTGGTTTTCAGAGTCCTGCAGAATATTTCCCAGTAGAGCAGCAAGAGCCCAGGACGTTCCCTGAAGGTTGTTTTGTTTAATGTCAACTTGTCTTCAGTTATCCAACTTTGTTTATGAATTAATCAAGGAGCACGTTTTTTTTATATCCTCATCTACTCCAAATCCTGGCTAGGTAATAGCAAAATTGTGACTTTGGGTATTGTTTCCAGCTGAAGCATGTGATAGCTTTTCAGCTATTCAAGCCTATTCAAGCCTATTCAAGCACACTTCTCGTGAGAAAAGTAGTCCTGATGAAAGAGAGAATATTGCCTCAAATTAAGTTACTTTAAAGCAGTTGTGACTGATAATGAGCACATTAATAATGTTCCAGTATCTTTCAGGAAAGAAGATGCAAAGAGTGCTTATGAGTATCCTAAATATTGAGTGAGATTCACTGGTAAAGTGCTCTGTGGAGGGAGCAGGTGCTTTGTTTGGGTTCCTCATAGGTTAGAGGTCCATGGCATTTTGTGTGCTGTTCTTTGCTAGTTCCCCCTGTCTGGGGGAGGGCACAGGGAGGTGCTCAGCTTGTTCAGTTCTCAAACCAAGTGCTATCTGGTTTGGGAGGGTGGAAATGGCAAAACAAATTAGAAAACACTCCTGCCCTGAAGGTCTTGTGTCTCCTTGTATTAGAGACAAGAGTGAGTCCTGTGCAGATTGTGATTCATTTTACCTCATATTGGGCACATGAAGAAAATCTAACAGGCTTCATGCACATGGAGACTACTCTCAGCTGCAGAACATCTTGATTTATTTATATTCTGATCTTCCAGGCAAGGTCTGTTAATGGAGAAGGACATGTAGACCAAAACACAACAGAAAAGGATAAAAGAACGGGGTGATCGTGTTTTCTGGACATTTTTTTTGGTGGCAGTTTTGAATTTGTTTGTTCAGACTAGTTTTGTGTTGTTGCCGTAGTTCTGAAGCTGCTCTACTTTGGGCACTCCTTCTGGAATGCATTTAATTCTTCTGATGCAATGGAAGATTCAGTATAGCCCACCTCACCAAAACCAGGTGTGGGTAGCCTAGGTTGCATTTTGACATGGTGCCAGAGCAGCTTCTGCCTTTGCCTGTCTCACAGGCTCTGCTTTAAACACTTGTGTCCATGTTTTATAAACATCCAGATGAGTCATCTCTTCAGCTGTCCTCTGAACTCATCCTTTCTGTTTCCTTTGCGCTTTTGACAAAGTGCTTTATAACTGCTTTGTTTAAATCAGAGGTAACTTGTATGCAGATGAACCTACCAGAGCAGCTTTGAAAAAGAGAGGGTTTAATCCAGGATGCAAGGCCTGTGCCAGCCAGGCTGAACTGCGCTGGCCATGGTGTTTGCTGGAGCTCAGGGCCTCTGGAAGTGCTTTGCCTTGGCCACTGCGAATTAGTGCTGGGTTATTCATGGCAGGTACTGCAATACTGCAGGAGGAGGGATGACTTCCCATGGAGCAAACCCCTGTGTCTGCAGCATGGCACAGTAAATCTCCTGCTGGATGTGGCACTCAGAGCTGAGAGATAAAGCTTGTTTAGTGTGTGTTGAATTTAGACTGTCTATCACAGAGCTTCATCTTTAGTGGGACTTTCTATTAAATTGTGGTAGGTCACACTATTAAAATGCTGCCATATAGGATCCAAACTTGAGAAAATTACCTTCATGGTAATACCAGGGTAAGTAAAACTATTTTCCAATTACACTGAACTACATACAAATGAAATTTTTCTCAGTCTTTTACCAAAAGTGCCCAAAAAAAGAATTTCAAAGCTAATTTTCATTAGCTTATGGCTTCAAAACTTTAAGTTCATGGGCAAAAAGAAGAGGTAGATGAACTGCAGGGAAATAAAAGTGTTTTCCATTGTTACTTGTCTAAAAGCTGTTTGTGGCATGTTTCTTGACATATGTTTAGCATACAAGTGAATTATTCTGCCCTTGGTTTGGCATAATGGACATTTTGAAATTAGATGTTGCTGTTGCATCAAAAGAATGGTCTATGTTTCAGCCTCATTCAAAATCACTGAAGAGAACAGCATCATCAGAGCAAACAAAAACAGTCCCATATTTAATTTATAAGCCTTAAATAATTTTTCCATTTCACAGGAACCACCTGTAGACTGCCAAGGTCCTTGCTTAATGGATTTTGATATTCAAAACCCTTCCTATGTGATAAAATTGCCTCATAAAAAAAAAATTCAGTAATAAAAATTATCTTGATCCTGTTTTTTTTTACCATTTTGTCCAAGTGCTGATTCATTTGCTGAACTGTAAGCTTGAAAGCTTATACTTATGTATTTTATTAGTTTGAAAAGCTATTATGGGTTTTTTTGCACCCCACTACGAAAGTTGGTGTTGCGATTGGTTTGATAAGTGAACACTTAGGCTCTTTCATGCTTGGACCAAAATTTTTCTCAGAACAATAGATAGGCATATTTGAAGTACTCCCTTAAGCTTTTTCAATTTTTTTGAGTTATTACTTGCTGCTTCCTGGAAATGCCAACTTAGAGGGAATATATGTGAATTCCAGTCCATGTCAGTAGAGTCTAAAAGGGCCTTACTGTGTGCTAGTACAAAATGTAAATGCACTTTACTTATTAGTGCCAGCAGGACAAAAGTAAAATTGAAAGCAAGTAAAATTACTACTTAAATATCAGGCTGTGGGAGTCTACTGCCCTCACCTCAAGAGCAACCTGGGCAGGCTAGTTAAGGAATAATTAAGGAAAATTATGTTCTCCAGTGTGATCTCTGGGATTGCTGCTTTCTGTAGCTATCTAGTTATGAGCCACGAGAGAATCCCAACAGAGCAGGGAAACAAAATGTGATCCAATTTGTTCTCAACAATTCTCACCTCTTCCATAGTAATATATTACATAATGAGCAAACTCGGTGTTGTGGGGTTTCGTAACATATTGACTGGAAGACTCTGTTTTTACAGTATTCTTGATGAGATTTTAATGTGAGATATTGAAAAGATGTTTGATGTCTGTGAAATGTAGGGGGGAGATACTCTTGGAGGTGAATTACTGCACTAGTTCCATGACAAATGATAAGTGCCAGCAGTATCAAAATAATCGTCCTGGGAATTACTGTCAAAGGCAGTGTTAATAAACACCCAAAGGCATTAGGTTATACAGGCATAAATGAGCACACATGGTCCCAAAATTACATTAAATGGTACAAAATAACAATGAAAAATCTTTTAAATTATGAACTTTTTTGCCTGCCTGAACTATTCCAGCAGAATATGAGAATCTGGGTAGTAATGCATAAAATCAGTGTATTCCAAGCAATTAAATTTCTTTAAAGACACAGTACTTCACTGAAAACTGTTCACTGTCTAAACTGCAATTAGTTTGCTAGGACTCCATTCTGTACCTTACATTATCTGAAGTGCAGTGGAAATATATTCTCAGCTTGCAAAACCACAGTATTTTTGATGCTAAACAGTTGAATGAGAGAGAAAACCACACCCAAGAGTGTATGATCAAAATGAAGCACTTGTGATGATATCCCTTTGATGTTTAAACCTGTATAATAAGCATGATGATGAAAAAACTCAAGCTTTGTTGAGCCTTGAGTTTTTTCAGTTCATAAAAGTGTAAGTTGAAAAAATTGCTGCACAGGTATCAAAACTTTATCAGATACAATACTGCTTGGACAATAAAGAACTTGCCAGCAGAACTTTGGAAGGAAGGGAGGGAGTTCACCAACAGTAAGATTGAAATAGATCTACGGATGGAAGAGACCAAAGTAGTTTAACTTTTCATTGTTATGGTTTTGAGGAACGCCTGTTGTAGGCACCTCAGCTTAGGAGGAGGTTAGGTTTTGTCATTTCCCCCCGCTGTCAGTGAAGAGGGAGAGGCTCCTTGAGGCAGAATGTTGGAGCTGCAGCTGGACTGACAAGTCCAGTACATCTCTGGGAACCCCACCACTCCCCACTGGCAGCAAATGAAAGTATTTGGAGGTGGGGTTGATAAATTAATAGCCTAAAATGAACACTGGGAAGATAGATATATTTCTCCTTGTCTCAGCTGTTTTGTATAGTGTTTACTTGAGGCCTTTTGAGGCACAGCAGGCGATTCAGTCAGCCATTGACCTCTCTCAGTCGGCAGCTTGCATGTGATTCTTTGGTTGGGAGGAGCTGTGAGCCTCATGTGTCAGGCAATCTACTTGCTGACTCAGCAAGAGCTCTGCTGGGCCTTCTTAATCATAAATTACCTGGCCTGAGGAGATACTGGAGATTAAAGATGTGACAGTCAAAGTGTAGCATGTGTATTATAAGGGAAAATTTACACTATTTTCCCCTCCTCCTTAATGAAATGATTTTAAAAATAATTTTGTGTGATCAGAGCTTGCACGTTAAAATGTATACCTCATTAGTTGCATAGTGTACTTATTTGTAATGATATGAATATCATACAGGATTACACTAGAGTGTTCACATATTCAGGTTCTTTGAACTTCAGGTTTATTATTATCATTGTGATTATGCATTGAAATAGTACAATATTTCCTTGACTTATGAACCTTTCTTTGACATAATTACAGTATTCATGCTCTCTCAGCTTAAACTCAATATTTAATATGTCATAGTATTATGTTGAAATATGGAAATTTAATAATATTTCCACTAGAAAATAAATGGGATCAGACTTTGGAAAGATAGAATTAGACTTCAGAAAACTCCAGTGGTAGAAACTGCACTTTGATAATCATTCAATATGATTTTCTCAGTATTTTGGTCTATTTTTGTCTTGAAATTCTGTGGAATTTAAATATGTGCAGCAAGGACCTATTTTTTTTTTTTTTTTTTTTTTGGGTATAATAATGGCACAGCAGGGCCCAAGACAGTGAGCTTTTGGTGAGAAAAAGTGGAAATTAGGCTCCCAGTTCTCACTGACTTTGATAGGATGTGCAGGGCAATCACTGAACAGTCACAATGAACCAGAGAAAATAATTCACTGTTTGTTGCCTCAGGTTTGTTTGAATAAGCTGATTTCTAAAATGCTCTTGGTCCTCCTGCTGCCTCTGGCGCCCGAAGAATGGAACAGAACAGGTCTCAGCTGTGTGTCCATGGCGTGGGGTGTGAGGGACTGAGCAGCTGTAGGACCTCAGTTCTGTCAATGTACAAGAGGGCATCAGCTTTTGTAGTTTCTGCTCTCTCTTTCTAAAAGTCTATTTCTGCAGGTCACACATCCCAGACGGAAATTGTCCCAACACTATGTTTTAACTTAGATTTTTTTTTCTACTATTTTCCTCTGGATTTAGTAAGTAATACAGGAAATTACTTACTTTTTTAAAACCTTTTTTTTTTTTTTACAGGTATTGGTTGCTTGATGGAAGGACCCTTTTTCTTAGGATTCTTTCCTTTCCCTTTGATGTATAGTTGATATAAACTTCAGTGTATTGAGATGCTTTGTAGACAGCAGGACTCAAACTAGCCTGTGACTAGGAAAAAAATATACTGACAGATGGGTCCATTAATCTTTCAGTAAAGTCTAATGACACTATTGTCATCTGTACTTTGCTTGACAGAAGTGACAATGTGTTGAAACACAAGAGAAAAGCAGCTGTGCTAAATTTAATGCTTTTCTAGCTACAATAAGACAAATAAAAATATTATCATAAAAATGACCAGAATAAATCTCTTTTGGTAGAAAGTGTTATGGATTTGGAGAAGTACATGCAGAGAAATTAGAAGCAATTGCAAGTGTATTGAGAAAATGCATACCAACAAAAGAACCATTTTTGATCTGGCTACTTATAAGGTTAACATTTCAACCAGAGAACATATAAAGATCAAAGTTGTGTGTTTCCATGTGTTGAATAGTAGATAACATTCTATCTTCAAAACACTGTTTTGAAGAATTTAATTTTCCAGCATACCTTAATATCAGAAGATGTAGGAGGTATGCTGATTCTCTTGTTAGGGTTATTTTTATGAGTAAGCTGGTCTGAGAACATAGGTCCATCTCACAAATAGCATAGAGAATATGTATCGAAAGTAAATTTTCTGATACTAACCTTGATCAAACCAGAAGCAGTATACTTCACAGAGCATGCTCTGCATTATGTTAGTACTACATTCCCGATAACAACTTGAAGTTATGTGATTTCCTGTGGTGCAGTTGGCTTGCAAATTTGGAAAAGGTCATTCATAGTTTCTTTATATAGTATAAAAGAAGCAAGATCTTTATAAATTCCCTATACTTCTGCTGCAGGAGGAAAACCAGTTATCTTGTTACCATACAGGACAAATTTGCCATCTGAAAAAACCCTGACTTTTTAAGGTCAGGACTAGAAGATATTCTAGTTTTAAGTTGATGAAACTGTACTTGTTAGCAAGCTAATGTTTTTAGACTAGTGCAAAAAATGTTTTCAGTAATTAAAAATGTACTCTATATTCACACAGGGAATTACTACTACCCAATATCAAAGGCAAAATGAAAGTTGCTCATTTGCACTCTGGGGACACAGTAGTCCAGCTCACAATCTTTCTCCTTGATACAGGTAGGAGTTCCTCTTCCACAGAGAAGCAGGTGCATGCTGTCAATTATTCCTGTCTTTATTTCCCCGTGGAATGCTTGCTGTCTTATTAAAACTAATTGTTGGGTTGCTGAAAGCAACTGCAGGCCTGCAAGATTGTGCACCGAGATAGTTAACCTTCTGTTTCCTAGACATTTTCATTCATCACCATGACTTGTTACATACTTTTGAGCACCATGTTCTGCCCAAAATGTGGCTTTGTACAGAAACCTCTTGAAGTGTCTTTCCTGTCATTCTGACTTTCTGAAGGAATGGAAGGAAATACAACAAAATGAAATTCCTTTTTGGCGTCAGTGTTCTCCTTGAAAAATATCTCCATATGTTACTGAAGGTCACTCTGCTTTTGAATGTCTTACTTCTCACTAAATAATAAAGTCTGTGTGAGCAAAATATAAATTGGATTACCACTTCATGCAGTGCTATACATGAAAATGCATTACTTTTCCTTCATCTGGAAGCTTTCTTGACTTCAGAAATAAGAAAACTTTTAAAATAGATATCTGTGTTCATTTTTGGGCACCACAATTTAAGAAGAACATCAAGTTATTGGAGAAGGTCCAAAGCCCAGGATGATGAAAGATACGGGGGAGAAGCCACGTGAGGCGTGGCTGGGGTCACTTGGTCAGTTCATCCTGGAGAGGAGGACCCTGGGAGACCTCACTGCAGGCTGCAGCCCCCTCGTGAGGGGAGGAGGAGGGGCAGACACTGATCTCTGTAGTGACCAGAGACAGAACCTGAGGGAAAATGGCCTGGAGTTGTGTCGGCAGGTTTAGGTTGGGTATTAGGAAAAGGTTTTTCTCCATGAGGGTAGTTGAGCACTGGATCGGGTTCCTTACAGAAGTGGTCACGGCACTGAGCCTGACAGAGTTCAAGGAGTGTTACACAGCACTTCAGGCACACGGTGTGAGTCCTGGGGGTGTCCTGAAGGGCCAGGAGTTGGACTCAATGATCTTCATCGGGTCCTTTCCAACACAGGATATTCTGTGATTCTATGAATTTTGCTCTGAAAGTTGCTTAAGCAAAATGTTTCACTAAAGATATAATTTTTTGAGAAGTTTTTTTTCCTATTTTATTCCTAATGCACACCTAACACTCATGCACAGACACAAATTTTTAATATGAAAAAAAGTTTTATATTCTTTTCTTTGTTTTCTCCCTGGTTCTAGGGAATTTCTGCCCATGATGTCAGCAGCAAAATTATGATTGATTGAGCCTCCATTATTCTGTTGGTGTATTCTCCTGCTGTGAGGTGTGTATATACCTGACTCATTGATTCATTTGTAGTCTTATGATTCCATGACTTAGAAAAGAAACCTAAGAATGGGAAAAGAGCAGAAATGATGCTCAATATCTTCCAGTGTTCAAAAAGTTTTATTTATTTAATTTTATTATTATTTTCTTGGGTTTTTTGAGTAAATGATAAACCAAAAGAGTATTACCATTGCTCTAGTGTCATTGAGAAGAGGTTTTGCACTCAGGCTCATCACACTGGACTCTGAAATGATAACAGATGTGCATCCACCCAGGAAATTACCGTTTTCAATAAGAACCAGGGCAGCAAATGGATTTTCATGCATGGAAAAATAATGTAATAAACTGAGCAAGACCCTGGCTTGATGAATTATATAGTCATAGAAGGGAAAAAATACAATTTGTTTAAATTTCTGAAACTTCAATAGAGCTATAAAACAGGAACACTTTCTACTCCAAGCAATAAAATAAAAAGCAGAGGCTTACCAAGTAAATACATTTATGAGTCTGAAGCTTCACACTATTTTTATGAATTTCCCTACAGACAATTTTATCTTTTACTGTCAAGTACTGAAAATAGTTAGGAAATATTAGGTGTGCTTTTATATTTTTATGATACAGTGCTCTTTCTCAGGGGACTCATGATGGTAGGAAGAAGGAAAATCATATTCATTCCTTTATAAATCTTTCTATTCCCTAATTCCTTACAGAAGTAAATGAAAAATTCTTCACTGAAGTCCAAGGCTGTCATACAGACCTTGAGAACTGAAAAGAAAGAGGAGCATTGTGAGTGAAAATGAGTCTAAGTCTGAACAAAGAAAACATCAGAAAAACTGTTTATCCAAATCAAAATTTTTAAAAAGTGTTTTAAAATTAATTGAAAGAGACAAATGGTTATTCAGAGTTATAGAATCAAATAATAATCTATTCTATTACATTATAATTATAATATTATATCTGGAGCAATATCAATAATAAAAATAACAACAATAATAATAATGTTACAATATCTTATATGTAGTATAAAGATAATGTATTTACAGAACTGAAGAATTGGATTTGGAGGGACCTTAAAGATTATCTAATTACAGCCCCCCTGTTGTGTGCAGTAATACCTTCCATTACATCAGGTTACTCAAACCCCATCCAACTGGTTCCAGTTCTTCACCATCCTCACACCCTCACAGAATAATGAACATATTTGTGTCCCCTTTTCCCCCCATGGAAAACTGATTTCTACCTTACTCATGAGGCTTGTAGTACCACTTTTGCTATGGCAATTCCCTGTTCTTTCTTTAGTGCCTTGCAAATTCTGTTGGAAAAATGCTAATGACTGTATAAAGCACCACGTTAAACCTTGAATCTCCACTGACTGCCAAATAAACAATTTCCTTTCTTTGCTCTTAGCATCCACACAACATCACCTCACGAGTTTCTCACTTCTGTTATTTTCTTTACTCTCCAAACCTTCTTTGCATACATCCAAGGGGATCTCTTTCCTTTCCATCTAGCTCAGAACTCACATAAATTGCTGTTCTTAGCAATGCTGTGTTGTGGTTTGACCCTGACTGAGTGACAGGGATGCACCAAAGCCTCTATCACTCTCCTCCTCATCTGGGCAGCAGAGAGAAAATACAATGAAAGGGTCATGGGCTGAGGTAAGGCCAGGGAGGAATAAATGGAATAATGTTTTGCCCACCAATGGGCAAAGCAGACAACTTAGGGAAATCAGTTGAATTTATCACCAATCAAAATCAGAGCAGGATAATGAGAAGTAAAAGAACTCCTAGAACACCTTCCTCCCTCTATTTCCCTCTTTCCTGGGCTTAATTTTATTGCCAGCTCTCTGCCTCCTCCCCATCATCTACCTGGGCAGATGGGGAATGGGGCTTATAGCTGTTGCATCACATGTCTTGTTTGCTGCTCCTTCCTCCTCGGGGAGAACTTTCTCCAGGGTGGGGTCCTCCCCAACCTCTTCAGTGTGAGTCCTTCCCACGGGCTGCCCTTGTTCATTAACTCCTCCTTCCACAGGGTGAAGTCTTCAGGAACAGCACAGTGCACGAGTTACAGTACCTAGGACCCTCAGTGAGGTCACAAATTTTATTCATTACTGATAAACTGATAAAAATGTGTTATCTGCTTCACAGTCTATAAATCAAGGCTTCTGCTTCAGGGATTTTATAGTCTCCTCTATTAGTTGCTTTTTGAAGGGAAATGCAGGAAAGGCTCTGCAAGTTTTTTCTCACCTTGTGTTTCTAAACAAAGTACAATGTCATTCTTTTGTTGTCCAGTGAGTAACTTGAGGCATGTTGTCTGATGTTAGTACTCACAGCTACTGTTAGAGATTGCCTGGGAGGTGAGTATGATCCCAGAAAGGGCAAAGTGGCACAATCGGACTCTGCCTTCCATTTGCTAAGCTGATCTGCATTATGAGTGCCAGCCAAGAAGGGACCAATACTTCACTTACATAAAGTAAAATCTGTAGAAAGAAAACAGCAAAAGTAATTCCTTTTAAAACCATTGCAGTGCTGTTTTAGCATTTCATAATCAATTCATGAATTAGCTGAGTCACACAGACAATCAATTATGCTAAGTACATTTATTAGAAGCTGCCACACCTCAACTAATCACCTTGATGGCTTTGCCATAATTTAAACCCAAGTATTAAAGCAAAGTGCATTAAAACTATCTATCATGAAGCTTAATCAATCACACTTTGGAGCTCTAGATTTGCTAATTCATGCACTTGGGACACTACTAAAACTTAATTGCAAAATAGAGAATACATGTTATGAATGCAGCTTTTAGTGTGTTTGCCAAAGCAATAACTGTAATGGAGGTCAGAAGATTAGACATTGCTTTAAAAAGTTGATGTCTATTTACTCCAACTTAATTGAATGAAACATTGAATGACTTACTGGATATCACATACTCCATAAGTAAAGAAGGAATGAAACGTAATTTATCTCCCAGAAATTGCTCATCAATTTGCAGAATTTATAAATATATGATTAGAAGGTGAAAAACAAATAATAATTTAAGTAGTCAGAAATATAAAAAAGTAGTGAAAAAAATATTTTTTTTTTTATTTTAAACAATTGATTTGAAACTCAAAAAAGCTCCACATTGTACATTTATAACTTTTGCAAAAATTTGCACAGAGAAAAAAAAATTTCAAGTAGAATTCTTAAAAATTCTTAATTGCTTGATTCCTCTTTAGAAGGACTTTTATAGAAGAAAAAAAATCTTCACCATTTAAAACAAATTATATGTTAAATTTAACCATATAAAAATGATGGTGGACAAAAGTTGAGCATGAAATATGAATGCTTGATGCAGCACAGCAATTACAAATGAAGGAGTCATTGACAGAGAGCAATCTATGTGCCATAAAGATTCTGAAAAATTAATAGATGTACCAACATTTAACTTGGAACAAATAAGGAATCCATTACACTGGATAATTTAAATTTAGCAATTTTCTACGAGAAATCTTTACAACATAATGTCTGTGCTGTATCCTGCCTCTGAAGAGAAAGACAACAAATAGGAACTGAAGTTGTCTCTTGTTTTTACTACTATGTTATTTCTGATAACATTAAAGTTTCCAAAAAGGAATTTTTAATTTAGATAAAAATCCACCAAATGGTTATTAAATTTTTGACAAATTTCATTCACCACCCTCTGTAACTTTGTATCATTCTCTTTGCCTCCTAACTTTTATAATTTTTGTATAAAACACTTCTCTCTGCCTTCCACTGACATTTGTTCCCTTCATCAGTCATGGGTCAGAGCTAAGTAATTCCTATGCAGTTCTATTTAAAATATTGGTTTTAATACAATTTTGTGCACTAGGATATGCATAATGCTCCAAAATGTCTATTTCTTGTGTGGCCAGGCTACTTTTTGGTCATCAAGCAAACATCTGGCAGTTTACATGAAGCGAACATCCCTAGATTATTTGGTTTTTCTGTAGCATCTTGAGAAGGGCTAACTGTGCAAATAAAACTGAAAGTTTTAATGGAATTTTTTACGTGAGTTTACCTATTTAAATGGACCTTTACAAGACCTGTGCTACAATGATACAGTGTGTTCCTTCCTTGCAGTTACTTTTGTGGACATTTTAGATAAACTCCCAGCAGCTATGTTTCCGTGGTGATTGAATATTGCTTATTGCTTCAAAGGCAGTAATACTTAAAGTTTTGTAAAATCCATTGAATTTTATTTGAAGTGCTGTAAAACACAGTAAAAATGTAGAGACTTGAAAGACACAGACCTGATGCATGGGCACCTGCTTGATGTTTGTGTGGTTTATTCCAGGGAGCAAGAGGCAATAAAGGAAGGCTGAACACTGAGGAAGTGTTTCAAGCTGTGTTGTTCTCCCTGCTGATTCAGCGGGTGCACACCCAGCACCGTTCTCCATGTCCAAAAAAAGAGATGGGTCTGCAGCTTTCCATTTGCCTTCCCACATGTGCTGCTTTAGCG
Source organism: Ammospiza caudacuta (assembly GCF_027887145.1). NCBI lineage: Eukaryota > Metazoa > Chordata > Aves > Passeriformes > Passerellidae > Ammospiza > Ammospiza caudacuta. The sequence goes on from NC_080596.1 coordinate 56,069,062, forward strand.
TGATGTGTTTTATCAGCACCAGTTCTGGGCAGAGGAATATCAGGCGAGTGATCTTGAACCTGATTTCTTATGGACACTCTATAATAACTCAGGTTAAAAAAAATTGACTTAAAGTTTTCATATTTCTGGTGAGCCAGTCTTTCTGTTGATACCAGGATCAATTGAAACCCTGCTGCTGTGTGTATCTTGACAGCCAGCTTACATTGTGCACAGATTGCTATTAATTGTGCTGTTAATTATAACAGTTAGCTGGTGTTCTACACGGGCTGTATGTTTTCACTTCTGAAGTACAGAACTGCTTTTTTTCCCCATACTAAATTTCAAATGATAGCATAATAATAATGATGTATTGCAAGAATGGCAACAGATTTTATAAATAAATGATGTAACTTGAGCTGGTGCTGTTTCTTTCCCAAAAACCTGTTAGCTTGATCCATACCTGTATTAGATGTGAGAATTCATCTAGCTTTGCATGTTTTCATTTAGATAATCAGCTTCTATTGTCCTTAATCTGTTTTGAAGGGTGCCCTAATTTTTATCTTTTAATTCCTCACAAGAGAGGGCTTTACATAAACCCACGGCAACAATTGGTAAGAGTCTAAGTAGGTCTGTCTTACTTGTACTCTGTCTTGATCTTTTTCTAGTGGTAAAAGGGTGACTGAAAGCATTTTGCACTTAAGTGTGTATTGCTATGCTACTGTAGTATAGCACTGAGCATTGCTAGGGAATGGTACTTTAAATTGATGAGCTGTAGGGAAGGTGTCATGCCTGTTTAAATGTTAGATATTTTTGAAAAATAAATTCTTCTTTCTGCTTAGGAGCTGAATTTGACACCTTTTTCACAGCCTTCCTTCACGCCCTATTCCTTGTTTTTTGTGGTAAAGAAGAAGTTTTATTTGACCATATTTGAATTACTCTGTGTGTTCACACGCATCTTTCAGCAGTCTTTTATTCAATCAATATTTTGGATAGAGATTGATGGCAAAGCACACTAGAGAGCAATTTCTGTACTCTAACTGGAAATACATTTGAAAAAAGTCATGTCAATTGGCTGCAACTGAGCCCAGAAACAGAGCAACAAACAAATAAAAGGGTGAAATATTTAAGTTTAAAAGATCCATGAAATGGAAGACACACCACCCTAAAAGTGGAAATAATGGTGCTTCCTGAACTTGAAATGGATCACTTGAACTGCAACAAAGACTCTAAGACTTGTGTGGCCTTTCTGGAAGAGCTGGCTGAGCTACTCCTCTAAGTTTGGAGAAAAGAACAGCACATAACTGGAATCAAATTTGAGAACTGATTTTGTTGAAAAATACTGACATAAAGAGAGGATTTTCTGTCACTAACCATTGAGCAGTTGGTAATCCTGACCACTGTAGCATGGTTTAATGCATTTCTTAAGGGCAAAAATGACCTCTCTTCTGCTTTCTTGAGCAAGCTGCCATTTTAATTGCCTCTTTCAGCCCTGCAACTTTTTTCTTGCTTAATCTCTGTCCATGATTTTAATCAGCCATCTGTCACCAGAGGTGCTTTACCCCATGTTATATCTATGAACCTCATTGTAACTGAAGAGAAGACAATACCAAAAAACCCATCTGAAACAAAAAGTAATGAAAGAACATTGGAATAAAAATACAAACAGCTCTGTAGGATACCCAAATAGGTTCATTTTGTAGAAATCAGTTGTTTGTTGAGGACTGAACTTAGCTACTGAATTTCTTCCTAGTCAACATCCATTTCTGCCTTTATGAAACATAGAAGAAGACATAATGGTTGTAAACAAATCTATTTCAAGTGAACAGGGATTTGCGCAACCAAGAGGGTATTCTTTAGAATCCAGTTTTTGAGAATATTTTAGCAGAAAATTCAGAGCCAGAGTGTGTTTGTATTTATGAATGCACTTAGAACAATGAAAGCAAATATTTTCCAAGGCCTGCTAAGAGTGGCACTCAGCACCTCACCCTGTTTAATTTACACAGGGCGAACTCCAGTATGTCAGGTACTATTGTGTGGTACATTTCTGGCAAATGCTGGCATAGCTATAGGGGCTGCTGCTGTATCCAGTTCTGTTCTAACTGCAAAACAAGTCTTGGTGCTTCCAGGCATTACTGTTTTCTAACTTAAGAATTTAATTTGCTAACCAGAGATATATACTCTATGGAATAGTATCTGGTAAGGTCAGTTAAATTTTTTATGAGGTGCTAGAAGTTCTAAAATATTTTTATTTTTTAATGGAAAAATACAAAGAGGAAAACAAAAAATAGCCCTTTTATTGTTTTAGTTCTTTTTAAGATGTGAATTTTAAACTTTTGAAAAAGTATAAAGACAGAACAGTGTAAATACTGGACAATTTTTCCTCCTTTAATAATCCAAAGACTAAAGTAGTAGGATTAAAATCTCATTTGCTGATTCAATAAATATTAGTTACAGATATTAAAAATTACAGATTTATGAGAACTAAATGCAGGCTTTATTTAACAGGACTGCTGCCAAACAACACAAAATATTTCTGTTGAACTAAAAAGAGAAATTGTTGTTTCATTTTTATAACACAAAGATGGATTTTTTTTTTAATCTATCTGAAGTCAAATAATAGTGATAGTAAGTTTCTTGATCTGAAGGTGTACTGATTGATTACATTAGCACAGGATTAAATTACTCTGGTGAATGCAATAATGAGGTTTATGTAATTGATATATGTTACATAAATTGCAAGATACTTTTTGATTTAAGACTAAAGACAGAATCATCATCTCAAGTTGTCCAGGTCTGAGATGATAGATCAATGTAATTAATCTGTGTGGTGGTTGTCTCAGAGGATAGAGCCTGAACATGCTCCACCAGGTAAAATAATGAGGAGAGTCTGGGAAATAACCAATGGCAGAAACAAATTCTGCAGGAGCTGAGAAACCACAGAATAGCTTAGAGTAGATCATTGTACATCTGCCAAGTGATGGACTGATATGAGAGCGGACCTACCGAATTAGTAAAGCTTTCATCCTTCCCATCTGGAGATTTAACTCTGGTGTGTGCACAAGGTGGTCTTTATTAATCATGAATTGAAAAAAAATGCCTATGACTCCTAGGCAACATTTTCAGTAGCTGAGCCAAAACAGTTTCCTTTGGCTAAAGAGTATCAATGCCATACAGTGACTCAGGCTTGTTTTTGGCTATTCCACATAAGCTGAATTAAGAAAAAAATTAGAAAATGCAGACATGAAAGTCATAGTTTTCACAGCTGTCAGATACATATTTTATGTTGCATGACATATGCAATAAGAACTGGTTTTAAAAACCAGTTTCTATAGTGGCTAAGTGGTTCCAAGTGGCTTCTCCATCAATGATTATTTTAGTGTCTGTATCCAAAACTGTGGTCCTGAGGCTTCTCTTTCCGGTTAGTTGCTAGGCAGTGTACAGGTAACAGTTTCAATGCAGAATTGACGTGGATTTTTTTTTGGCACATCTATAAACAACTCTGTCTGAGTTAAACATCTGTTTCACACCTAACCTGACCTGAGATAAAAACCAAAACATTTTCTGCATAGGGCCCAGCAGGTGGTAGTCCCACAAAGCACAGCCACAGGAGGATAGCTATCTTATTTCTTATCAAGAGTGAGAAAGGTATAGGAGAGTAAATTTCTTTTTCTGAAGGGGACTGAGATCCAGCTCTTTCATTGACAGAGTGACATTTTCTATCAAATGCTGAAACATTCATCATGCAAAGAGAAAGTGTAAGACAACATGCTGAAAACGTTCACATGATCATAAAGAATGTAGGGTTCAGGCCTTGCAAGATATTTCCATAATTTATTGGGGGGGAGGGGAGGGGGCATTTGCATTTGATCTACTACCAATTCATTAATTAAAATACAAAAAACTTTGAAGAGGGAAAGATAATCAAAACTCATTAACCTTCTATTTTTCTTCTTCATTTTTTGTTAGAACACTTTGATATGCCCCCTTTGACAGCCTGGGTGATTAGAGCAGTCTCTGTCAAGATGAGACGTTCGAGTCTAGATGGTAGGAAGAGATTCATGGTTACTTCCACAAATGTTAGAGGTATCACAAAACAACAATGATATGTGGTATAACAGCTTTTGATGGTGTTATATATTTCACAGTCTTTCAGGAGTTTTAAATTCATCTTTGAAGTGATAAAAAGATAGGTGGATGAAAAATAAAAGGGGAGGACAGAGAAAGAGTTTAAAGTGTTAAGTGATTATTTGACAGAAAACCTGAGATTTTTTTCAATATTCCGTACCAAGAAAACCATGTCTTATAATTTGAAAACCTTTTTTCCCCCCTTTTCACTTGTTGAACTTTCAAAAATAGAAGTGTTGTTGTTGCTAAAGGATAAAACTAAAAATTAAGGGTGATATTTTATAACTCTCCTTTTCACCAGAACACAAAGTACGAATTCAACATCTCACTAATGGGTTCCCTCTTAAGTTGTTCGTCAGAACAATGTGAATGCTCTCTTTCGATAGACTGGTAATAAAAATGACAAAAATCAAACTGAAGCACAGAAAATAATGTTTTGAGATCAAAGCTAAAAAAGCAAAAGCTGGGTCTAAAAGCTCAACATCACACAAACAAGTGAAAGATGTAATTATGCACAGATTGAGAGAGATTGCACTAATGAGACCTTATATTGTAAAGTTACAGTGTCAGACCAGTGTTTCTCACTGACATTGTACTTTCTGAATATAATACTTTCTGTTTGATAATGATAAACTTTTCCATTTGTCGAGGGCAGTCTGACTTGAATACTGAATTCTGTTCTTTAAAATTAGCTTGTGATTGTCTTATCTTTTTTTGGTATCAGTGGAGGAACATATTTTCACTCTTGAATTTTTACTTCTGCTCATAATTTATCAGGTAATACTCTTTCTTCACACCTCATAAAATTCTATGAAATTATTTATAAAACCTTACCTTTATAAAATAAAATTCCCTGTTTTTCTCTTGATCCTGATGTCATGCCTTATTCCAGAATAGGCAACATGCGAAGCCTTTTTCCTTCACTCAAATATGTGACTTCTATTCCAGAAGACTATCTTCTCCACTTTTGTGCTGTTGAAACCATCTCTAAATTTGTTTCGCTTACTTCTGCTGAGCACTCAGTTCTTGCCAATGCTTCTTTATTGCCAAGCTCAATTGTCTTTCTCTGACTTCCCTTCCGATCCCAACATTAAATCTTTCTGGTTCCAAATCAATTCTGCTAACATTACAGATAGAATCACAGTTCTCTCCCCACTTCTACTCATTCTAGAAGAACCTTTATACTGAAAAGTTGGACCTTGTCCTTGAAGGTGAAAGTTGAGTTTAATCTTTCATGTGAAGGACAGTTGCTTTTGCAGATTTTACTCACATTGATAGGTACTTATTCCCACAAAGACTCAGGGATCTCCTTGTGCCACCTGATTGACTATATTTATTTTTTCCCATGAAGCTTCCCTTTCCCTTTCTCATACTGCAGAAAATATCATACTTTTTACATCTTTTTTCCAAGCATCTTGCATAACTGTGAACCTCCAAGAGTCTAAGTTTTGTCTGCATATTGCTACTGTATGTCATTTGCAAAAGATGTCTTTCTCAACAATTCTTTTTTTTGGCTGATATAGTCATGTCCATGCATTCTGTCTCCATGTTGCAAAACCTTTTCTGGGTTGATTCATAAGGCCACTCTCTGTTGAGGAAGTTTTGAAACATATTTATGATTTTCACAAATAAAGATCAACTCTTGTACTCTCTGATCAACTCTCACTCTTTTTTCCAGCTCTATTTGCTGTTTTGAGACAGAAAGAGCCCTTTGGAAAGTGCACTTTAAATATGAGTAGCATAGCCTTATATACCCACTGTATTTTTCCTCATGGAAAGCAGCATTTTATTCAATATATATAATTCCTTGCATGACAATTATTTACAGAAATATTAATTAGAAAAAATATTCTCATTCAAAGTAAACCATTTAAGGAAAGTAAAATTATATAAATACATCAAGCTCAGATTTCAACTGACCTCAGCTCAGCAAATTCAGTGTGTGGAAAAAGGAGTCATCTGTGCTTTAGCCCAGACAGAAGGCTCATGGCTGCTTCCTTTAAGAAAGGTCCTTTGAGCATTTGATTGTTCTCTGAGAGGCTAAGAGATGATCGACCTCTTTAAGGAATGATGGGTCCAACCAGGCAAATTACTCCTCTGGGTCTCCTCGTCTTGCCACCTTTTATCTTTCTTTCTGCTTTCGTAAGGTCTTTAGAACAATGTTTGCCTTGTAGGCACAGGTGCATGGCTTTGCCCATGCTGCTCCTATCCGATCTCTGATTTTATCCTGGAAGGCACTATCAGCTGCAAGAACCATATGCACAGGTGCAGGTCCCTCATGTTCACTGGATCCTGAAACCTCTTAACTTATGCTAGTGAAAAAAACTCTGATTTGGTATGCTTTAGTGGGTGTTCCTTCTCCCTTTTCTTCTTCCTTTGTTCACTTTGAAAGCCATGGTAGGTAATATATTAGTAGTATCTTTCTGGTGTTCTAGTATATGTTCAAACAAAGAGACTTTGAGTAAAATCCCAGAAGGGTGTATGCTGAGAGTTGTCAATTTAGGCATGATTAGTGGGAGAGTAATAAACAAGCAGGGAGTATTGAAAAGCTAGATTAGCTGGTCATCAGCATGAAAATAAACTCGCAATGTTTTTTATACATCCTATGTAAGCAATTATTTTATAAGTCTTGGGATAGATTCTAGGACATTAGCTTGTTGTTTTGTTTATCATTTGCTACAAATCTGTCTGCTGTGTTCTGACAAGAGATAATGGTATATGACTCATCTACTTCTGGAAATGTTTCTTCAGTGTACACAGATGGTGTTTATAGATCCAATGTGAGGGGTGAGCTATTTGAGAACAGCGATCTGCAATGTCAAAGATTTGTCATATATATTGTTCTCTATACTGAGCAGAAAAACTATCCTTTCTAGTCTGGTTCTGAGGTGTTTGTATCCATGAAGTTCAGAAGACAGAGGCCATTTACTATTCTTTTGTCTGTGCTAACACATAACTCATGCTTTATGTGGAACGTAGAATTCTCTTTTGTCAATATCTCTCGCTTCAGCTGTTGTCATGGCAACAAGTAGCATCTTTGCTGAAATTCAACTAAAGTTTAACATGGACTTCGACTGTTGCAATATATTGCTGAAATTTTAACCTTTTAATTCAAGTTTTGTCTTACAAGCAAGCATGTTCTGTTCCTCCATGTAAGCAGCCCATGGAAAGCAATAAGCTGTACATTGATAGGAGCAGCAACAGGTTTAATTAAAGGACACCAGTTCATATTTTATGGCATTCAGTTCATGTGTTTCAGTGCATAACAGTCTCCCAAGTCATTCATTATTCTGTATTTCAGCTGTGGTGCCATCAATCTATTCTTTTGTCTCATGCATATGCAATGCATATGTGTAATGCCCAGGTTGCAGGAAAGTGGCATAGAATTTTGAAACTGAAATTTCTACATTATACATGCTTTCCTCAGACTATGGAGATAAATGTACTATTTAATTCATAATTCTTCACTGCTTGTGCATTTTACTGTGCAATCTTTCTGACAGAGTATTGTTTACAAGCAGAAGTAAATTCCTGTTAAACATTTATTGTTCTGAAAATTAGTCTCAGGAGATACAGAACAGCAGTAGTGTCACTGGGGAATTTATTGAATTTTGAGGTATTTTCTTATTGTTTGAGAGATCATAAAAGATTCTGCTATTTCAAAGTTTACTTCATTTGATTTAAAATATGAAAATCCAACTATATATTGAAATACACATTGCCTTGATCAATGCAAAGATATATATTTTTTTTATTTAAAGTGAAATGGAAGGAAAAAGTTACATATTTAGGAAGCCTTTATGGCTTTTGCTAGCATTTTGTTTTTTTCTGATATAAGGGACCTGTAAATTGATCAGATTGTGAGTTCATGCCATTTTAGAGCCTCTTCTACTAGCTTCTAAACAGAATGGTATAAAAGCCAAGAGAGATTAATTCAGGATTTCTGGGAAAAGAGCATCAATTGCCCACTGTGCTTCATTCAATATGGTCCAAGTGAAGTATATTTTGATATGTTAGGATGAAGTTGCACAACACAATGGCATAGGTTGAGTTAACAGCTCAAGACAATTTTCAGTCTTCTTTTACTTGCTATCTTCTTTCCCTGTCCTCCTTCCAGGAGCAGATTTCCCTGCTTCTCTTGTGCTGGTTGCATGGTAAATCAGATAGATGATTAAACTTCCCTTTTTAACTACCAGAATAGAGTTCTATGATTTTCCTGAGAGTGATCCAGGAGTTAGAGTATAGGAGAAGGCTGAAAGGAGAGGGTCAGGACCTCCTCTCTCACACTCAGGAAACCTCAGCTAAACTGAAATATCTCATGTCATCTCTAATAAGCCCCACTACCTCTTAGCACATGGGAAGTGAACAGAAAATGTTTACATGTCTTGGAGGAGTATTAAATAGCTGCTGAGAAGGAGTTATTTAGAGATTCTTCCCGGAGTGTAAGATAAGAAAAAATAACTAATCCTCAAATACATAGAGCCACTGTCTTCCCGGTCCAAATTGTGGAGAACTTTCTCCTAGAGACTATGCAGCTCAAGTCTTTACCAAATAGAGCTAAACCCGTTGATGACATTTATCTTTGAACAGCAGCCAAAGAGGAAAATGTCCAGAATATTATTAAGATGCAGACAGAGCTGGATGTGACCCTGAATAAGTTTTATTTTTAAAAAAATTGCACAGGAAGCAATGATGCAGAATGTGCAGAGAAATGGGTGAGACTGGGAGAAAAGGAATGGTCAAGCTCTGTCTTGCCAAGTTTGTTTTTTTATTGAAACCATGGCCAAATCCCCACAAATTTCAGAAAAAAATTTGTGCAAGTGGCATGATATAATAAATTTACCAATTGAAGTTAAAGAATTTCCTTAAGAACATGGAGGACATTTGATCTAATGGATGAGGTGACAGAGGTAATTGCCCTGCTGGAAAAACTGGTCTGATATTGTCAAGCTGCAAAATGCAGATGCAAGTGTGAAGTCACTTTGATATTTTAGGATTTTTCTTAAAAAAGGATAATCTAATATTTTCTGTAACTGATCTTTCAAATGACTCTTTTTCATTTATATTCTGTCAGTCACTGTTTACAACATTGGTGATTAATATTGAAACAGCAATTATTTCTCATTTATTACTGTGGATGTTTAATATTCTGTTTTAAGCAATTGTGAATATTCTGCAAGAAGGCAGTAGCAATGGCAATTTTCTCTATTACTACTGTAATTACCTATTTCCAACCACAGAGGCAGTGCTAGAAATGATCAGCTCTGTCAGGAAGAAAATGCTAATGCTTTGTTCTTTTAATCACTTTTCTGTCTCCTGTTCTTTTGTTTTATAATCTAATTAAGCAACTGTTAATGTTATTTTTTTAAATGTAAGATTTCCTATTAAAAAAAAAAAATTACTGTAACAGTAATTATGTACCTGAAGTTCATTATAGTGAGCAGTAGCATTTCTCCTTGAAGACAGTTTGTGACTGGAAAGTGTAAAATCATACAAATGGCAGTCTGTGCAATTATGGCATGTAGGCTTCACCTTTTAGCATCTTTTAAATTTCTATTAAGTGCTGAAAGGAAAGCCACATAGTCTTCATATCCCTTAAAATATGGTTTCTAGAAAGAATATGTATGTTTGAAGAAACTGTTTACCATTGGATTTTTTTTGATAGATTTTGATAGATAGTACATGAGTATTATATCCAGTTATATTTTCAGAATTCTGCATTTTCTTAACTGCTGAAGTAGATATTGCATTAGAAACCTGCTTTTCTGTAGGCTTGCTACAAGAGATGGATACCAAAGGACTTTATCTGTCACATCTCCTGCTCTTTCTGCCCATCTATGAGAAAGCAGATCTGAGATCTTGAAGACTCCACTTTCACTAACATCAGCTCAATGCTACGTTCAGACTGAGAAAACCTCCTCAGAAGCCAGGTAGCAGTATCTCCCCTTAGTCCTCTTCAGCTCAGGAACCACAGGCACTGTGCTGGCGACATAACACTCCTGCTAGGGGTAGGAAGAGAGAAAAGCCAGTCATCCAGTCATACCCATCATGCCTTCATGTCTGCTTGTGCCTTCATCAGCAGTGGGACAAAGAGGGTGTAGATGGACAGATGCATGTCTTGTAGTCAGGTTTTCAGCAGTCTTTTGCAGCTGATGAAAGCTGTCCTTGTGTTTGGGGCACTCAAAATGTTTCCCCCTGTACAGATGTTATGTGATGTAAGGGAAAGTAATTTCATGCTCTGTTTATCCCCCCAAGGCTCATTCTCTTCCACTGTGTTGCTGATTGTAAAATTGCAATACCTGTTCAGTCTCTTACGATTTTCCCAGTGTGGTTAAGATTTCCTACAGTTTCGAAATAATTTAGGAGGGAACCAGCAGAAAAAATGTGAATATTCCTGCTTGTTTGTGCATATGCATAGGGATGAAATGGAAACATTGCTTCCTTAGGAAGATGGTGGAAAAAAAAAGAAAATGTTTCATTTGTGTAATGGAAGACATGGTAACTATTTAGTTACTACTTTCAGTGAAGTATTGCTTTTTGCTTGGTTAAAGTTATTAGATTTGTTTTGTGAATTATCCTAGAAGCTATGAAGAAAGCAAGGCTATTACCGTTGTTAAGCAACAGGACTTTGGCCAAGATATTTTTACAGTGACTGATTAGTAAGTCTGACTGCAATATATCTCTCTATTACTTTAATTAAATGGAAAGGTAACATCCTCTAATGGATTATGGCATAGTGCTGCCTACCACTAAATGGTCTGGTTGTGCCTTGGACTTGCACACAATGGTTAGAGATGAAGAAAGGACACACAGTCTTTGATTTTGGCTCTGCTGAAACCTTTTAGTGATTGATCTGGGTTCTGGTTCAGCCGGCTCAGTAATGTGGACACACCACAGCACTGAAATAAAGCACCTTTACTGACTTGAGTAATGTCTGAGGAGCTCAGGGTGCAGGCAAATCTCAATTCCATCCACCCATGTAGGCAGACTCTGAAGCTCCTCAGAAGAGACCTGGGTGAGTTAGAACCAGTATGGGAGCAACCATGAGTAGCCAGTGAGACAAGCTGACTGTCCTAATGGGTCCAAGATCTTGCTTTTCTTCTCAGACACACTAATCAGGGTTGAAAATTGAAACCTCTACTGATCTTTCAAATAACTGACCAAAGCTCACTTTTTACTTTTAGCCCCAAATTGCCACAAGATGTAGAAGATGAATATTCAGCATCTTCTCTTACTGAGGTAAACCTCACATTTTCTGTCAGGAGAGTAACCTGACCCAAAAAAGTTGAACTGTCCTGTCTGGGTGGAACCTTTTGCAACAAATAATATGACATTTCAGAGGTAGGGAACATGATGCTGAAGCCTAGTGATCATCCCAAATTCCAGAGACAGACAGACCTGGAGAAAGGATTCTGATCCTTTCTCCAACTTAACATGAGGAAAACCAACAGTGTCTGATCTCTGCTATGACTGCACACTAAGCATTGGTGACATGCATGAACAGCTTTCAGACCACAGCTTCAGCTTGAGAGACATCTGTCCAAACTATGCTTCCAGAAGCTAAACTGCTTTTTGGATACCTAGATCTGATGGGTGACATTTCAGTACCCCTAAGGAAAAGGTCAGCTTATGTGTATTTTTTGCAGTGCCTATAGCAGACTCTGGCAAGTAAGAAGCAATCAATGGCAAGCTGACTGAACTGGCACCACCTGCCTTGCTGTGGGAGGCATCAAGCCCTTCTAGAAAGGCCTTTTAGAATAAAGCAGTCAGTTTACTAAAACATATATTGATGAACTGCAATTTGAAAAATGCTGGATTGTTCTTAAGTTTTAATTGCTTTCTGTTGTTTTTTTTTTTTTTTTCCCCAAGTTCTTTTATAAATTATTGTAGCACTGACCAAATCTTTTGCACTGCAATTGGGAGAGGAATTTCTAATTAATGCATTGTATTCCATAGCAACCAAAACATTTCAAGACACAAATGAGACTAGCGCTAATGACACCATCAAAAAATACAATGGTTCTGAGTCTTCACTGAAGGTGAATACTGTGACAGATTTTATTTATGAATGCATAAACAACAACAAGAAAAAAAGATTACAAGTCTGTCAGATAAAATTATTATCCAAAAGATGAAAAGAATACTCAAATATTTCTAATGTCTGATTTTTAGCTTTTCTACCTTGACCATGTTTTTTTTAATGTTTACCAAGTAGAGAGTATTAATCCCTAGGCTATCATTTGACATTTCTATACATGTTTGCCCCATGCTATCAGAAGGATCACTGTTTGCTGTTTCACAGTTTTTACTCTGCTGTATCTGGTGCTTCATGCTCTCTCTGCTTATAGCATGTCAGCCTTTTCTCATTGAGAAGTGAAATTGTAAAACTGAATGTTCCAAAATAATTTATAACATGTTCTTGATTTTAATAGGACTCCCAGCCTTTAATATGATAATTTTATAGTTTTACACTTCTGGTATAGTTTGAACTTGAGCTTGTTTTCTTACTAAGGGAAGAGATATACTGGAACATTAATTTACAGATCTGGAGATGTTATAATGTAGAAACCAAATCTAGAGATGCTAAAAGGAGTATCCTGATCTAGTTGGGCTAGTACACATAAAATTTGTGAAATAGATGAAGACGTTTCTTAGACCTTGGCAGAAATTTCACCAAAATAATTATTACAAAAAAGTGAAATCTCCCTTTTAATACAGTCACTTAAGAAACAACCATCAAAATAATAGCTAAAAATATTATAAGTAACTCTGTAGGGCTTAGTTGAATCTGGAATTGCATAGCTTAATGCACCATGTAAGTGCATATAATGTCTTAGTCTAAATAAAAAAAATGGAATAGAAACAGAGATATATAATGCCTGTCATGGGATTTCAGCATGGAAAGCTGAGACACGTCCACAAATAAGCTTTTTTTATATAATTAAGGCATTTGGAGACTTTTCTAGAAGAAAATAAGTATGGAAATAAGCTATTGGTGTTTTTTCTCTCTGCTAGTGAGTACAGGCTGCAGATGTCACCTGGGTCTCCCACACAGTTAAATTATTAGAAATTTAACACGGTCCTGGACTTAATGTAGTTCCAGGCTCTGAGTACCAATATTTGCATGAACTGCTCAAGTGCAAATGGGAGCTTTGCCCTTTGGGGTGCTGTAGTGTTGGATGGATGGGGAGCTGGCTAGCAGGAGGTGCTGTGTTTCACGTATCCCAGTAATACTTCCTCTGCTGTTTTAAATTTACAGAACTAAGATGAATGATACATGGCTCTAGATGACCTTTACTATACCTGGCAAGAATGTCTTCTTTCTTGCCTTGATTGTGAATACAGCTTGTTTCTTTTTAAAGGAAACCTTACAAATATTTGGTGTAAGTAGTTTTGCTTAAGGAGTGAGGCAGTAGCAGGAGTGGTAGTCAGAGGCCTTGGGGTCCCTGGTGACATGGAAGCCACAGCAGGTGCACGCAGAGTAAATGGTGTCTGTGGAGCCAGCAGCTGCCCACAAGGCAGCTGTGACCCTCTCTCCATGGTCTAGTCCCCTGGGTGTGGCACAAATGTTGTTTCCATTTCTGTTTCCATTGATGAAGCGCCCCAGTATAACAATGATGTTCTTTGTCTGTGTCTCTCTTTCTTCCATTTGTAGATCAAGAGAGTAGTGATGATATTTAGTGATTATACTGTTGTAGCAAATCATCTTGAGATTGACAGATGTTATGGAGGAATGACAATGTCAAGAGGCAGTTACTGCCACAGCTGTAAATCTGGATAAAAGATGTCACACTGAGCAATTCTGACAAAACAGCATCTTTCTAAAGAAAACTGAACCATCTTGTGGGCCTGCATCGCTTCTAACACCATTTTTGACAGGAATGTGTCAAAATTAATTGCTTAACTTTTTTGTTTAATTTCTGTTATATCAAAATATTTCATAAGAAGTCATTCTTTTTTCACATAATTTTTCTTTTGACTGCTTCGGGGTAAATTGCACCTGTGAGCTCTCTTGTATACTCTCTCCTGTGGGGTCTCCTACTGGGGGAATCTTTCTAATCCAGATAGATGACTTGATAACACTGCTTGTCCTCAGTCTGATTAGTGGTAAAAGAGGGCTTTTTACTCTTTGTATTTTTTTAAGAGAAGAAACAATCCCTAAGTATCAGTCCTTGATGTATTCAAACTTTTCCGTGTGGATCCCCACAAATCTTCCATCACAGTATGGAGCTCTCTCATGTGTTTGAAATCCTCTGACTGTGAAAGTGCAACATGGTTAATGTTAAAGAACACTTTCATCCAGGAGGCCTGGGCGTGTGAGTAGTTACAGAGACATGGAATAGTGTCTTTTAAATAGATGTACTGTTTATTCACCCCAAGTACACAGGATGCGAACAGCCTGGGGATCACCTGCTATAAAGAGCCAGGGGATCACCTGCTGCAACACTTATTTGAGATCTGCAGTCTTGAGAAATGGCCTTAGCTCATTGCCACACCATTGCAATGGCCTCTGTCTAACTTGGCACCGAGAGACAGACTTTCCTCTTCCTGCTGCATGTTCCCCTCTGCTTTCCTCCAGGCTGAGATCCTTACAGATCAGTGCCTTTCTGACCGTGAGAAACGGGCTGGTGAACGATATTTGTTACTGACTGATTCACCAATTCTTTCCCCTGAGGAGTTCTAGTATTCTGACTGAAGATATCCTGATGATGACAATAGTTTGTTTTCTGTTCTTTATGGCTAGCAGATACCTTTGATTTAACTTCACAGAGCCAACCAAAGTAACGTCAAATAGGTAAAAGCAGATACATGAAAGCCTCAGACATAAAATAAGGAGGAAAAACTAGCTTCCAAAATAGGATCAGCATATCATATTGGTGAGGGCTAATAAGAAAATATTTTCACACCACCAAATAAATTAATGAAATTAGATTTCAGAAAAGCTATCTAAAATGAGGATTTGATATGCAACGAAGCATTTGTGATAGATTTTTAGTTTTGCTTTTATGCCATCTTATCTTCTCTTTCCATTTTTATCCAATGAAATCATCTAAAGCTAGATCAGAAATTGGGATTCTACAGCTGTCAGAGATAGAAATACAGAGGAAATTGAAGAACTACAGTGTAATTCTATTTGCTTAGCTGTGTACCCACTCTATTGTTACAGTAGCCACTAAGAAATGCAGGAAAATTATGAAAACACAGGAGTAGTTTCAAATCAATAATTTCTTCCTATAGTTCTTGGGTCTCTTTTATTGGATGGAGCTATTCCCTAAGTATACATTTGGTATATCTAACTTTGAAAAAAAAGTATTCAAAGGAATGGAGAATTAAAGAATGGGATATGATATAACATCTTATATCTTTCTTTAATAAGGACAGCTAGACAAAGGTTTACAGGGTGTATAGTACTATGCCTGAGTAATAAAATATGCACTTTAACGACATGAGAAAATTACTTTGAAGCTGCAGAAAGTTGAAACTAGCAGAAAAATTATTTAAAAACTAAGGAGCTGAAGAAACAGATGATACTAGATAAAGGAAGTGCTGAGGTAGGGACAGTGGCTGTACATTGTTCCTGAAGGTATTGTTTTGAACAGATAATTTTTAATGTTTTATTTAATTTTGTAGATATGAAAGCAATGGAAAAGAGCTTTAAAACCCACATATAGACTGTTTCCAAGGCACCCTTCGTTG
Source organism: Ammospiza caudacuta (assembly GCF_027887145.1). Classification (NCBI taxonomy): domain Eukaryota; kingdom Metazoa; phylum Chordata; class Aves; order Passeriformes; family Passerellidae; genus Ammospiza; species Ammospiza caudacuta. The sequence continues at coordinate 56,084,863 of NC_080596.1, forward strand.
TTGGCTTCTGGTCCAGCTCCATGTACTTACAATTTCAAGTAAATGCCTGAAAAGTCTATTGTATGATACAGTAGGAAATAATCCCCCTGGTAATCACAGCTCTGAAAGCCTCTTAGAGATTTATTGTAGAAAATATTTCTTTTCATGATGCTTCAAATACTTCATCTTATAAATTGATCAAAGAACCCATCCCCATTATCAATCAATGCCATGTTTGTTTAGCTAAACTCTTTATTCCTGTTCCTATCACCTGCTGGAGGCCAAATGATGGATCCAGGCTACTCAGGAGCAGGCTGTAATAGTTGTGTAATGCTGTTAGAGATCAAAAAAAACCATTAAATGATTTTGTTAAGTAGGTATTTCATTGCTGTGATTCCTTTGATGTTTGTGTGTATTTTTCCTGTGGCAAATCCATGGTAAAGTAGTATGTAGAAACACTTTGTAGCTGGAAAAAGATAGAAATTCCTCCTGCTTTACTCCAGATTGTAGGCCAAATAAAACAGTTCATAGTTTTCTGAAAAGACAAGCATCCTAATTGTCCTAGTATCCTTTTTTTAGAAAGAAAAGAAAAATCTTTCCAGTGATGTATGACAGAACTCAGTAACTATAGAAGATACTGCTGAGAGAGATTGTCTGCTTATCATGTCTGATTAGTTTTCCCATATACCTTTCAAAATGGAATGTAATTTTGGCATTTGGATTGCCAAGCCACAACTTAAACTCTAACTTTGGTAGCCAACACATCCTGTAGGTATTTAAAATCATTCAGTGAACTGCCAAAATAAGATTCTAATCAGGCTAATACATATTTTGTATGCCACAATTCAGGGAAATATTTCCATATGTTTATGTTTTTAATTACAGTACAAAAAGTAAATTAATGTTATTTAATTTTTAGTATTAATTGAACTGAAATATCAAAAATTTACCTTTAATGAAAAATTTTTATTTAGCTTCATTAAGAATCCATATACAGTAATGTGTGGTGTATTTTTAAAATATTATGTTAGATACTAATTATTCGACTCTGCACTTTTTGTCAGTCAAGAATTGATAGGTAATAATAGTTTTCAAATTATCACACCTATAATTTTATTGTGTGATTTCCTATCAGATAACCTAACACTGTGCTCTATTTTATTTTATTGTTGTTATCTAGTAATTTCACTCATCTATATACCAGAAATAAATGTTGATATATATTTAATCAGTCTGACATGAAAAGCAAATAAAAGATATGTTTATATTTATTTGTGTAAAAAGCTACAGCTCATTGGCATCTCATTCACTTATCTGTGTCATCTTATGATACACTGGGACTGAATACTGCAATGCTACATGAAGTGGGAATGAAAACTGTCTTATGCTCCATAGACAAATGAGTCTTAATCTGCTGATGTTATATGCAAGCTTTTACCTGGTGCCCAAAAAGGCACCTCAAAATTGAAGGATGTGTGATTTGAGTTCAGTGTACTCACTATATAGGTTAATGCTGGACAATAAAAAAAATATCTCAGATGTTACTGCCAGCAAGATTTGGCAGAAAGTAGGGTAGCAAGGAAGGCAAAATGACCACAAATTTTTCAAGACTGAGATCATTCTTTATCCCTTTATTCTACAATGGACATTGTAATTAGGCTTTCACAGTGAATAAAGTTCTTAAAAGCCTGAAAACCTAAGAATAGCCTCCGTGTTTCCTAATATACATATCCCTTAAAATGAAACTAATTTGCATTTAGATATTGCTGAAAGAGAATGCTCTTTAGTTTTGGGAACTCTGAACCCAGGGGGATATCAGATAGACAAATTTAGCACAATGACTCTTTTTTTTTTCCAGGCACGTGTATATCTGTACTGGAAGTTAGATGGGATAGCCTAAAACTGAAAGTTTAGTTTTCCCATTTTAACAGTTGATAGGCAAAGAAAACAAAAAATTACTACTATATGAACATTAATCAATAATCAGTCATTATGTTTTAAGTTTCCTTTATAAAAGGAATAGGCAGGTTGAAATAGCATAATTTTCTAAATTGCTTCCCAGAATTTCTGCTAGTAGATATTGCACTGCAGTACCAGAAACTGTAGTTTCTGTTACTATAGAAGCACCAAGAGGACCTGAACAAGTATGCCCGTGTTTTGTTAGATGCCCTGTGAATATTGAAAGAGGAAAAAGTATCTTTGGTCTCAGCCTTAAATCTGTATTGTGTCAACTGTTTGAGCAGTAAATTTTCTGTGAATATTGATGCAAAAGAGATGAAAGATGCAGGCTCAGAAATCCTCTAGTGCCACATTTCTGTTCTTATCAGAAAAGAAAGCTTCAAATTTCACTAATTTTTTTATTTGCTCTTTTGTATGTGTGTATGCACAAATACACATACTGCAAACAGAGAAATTGGGCAGTAAAATTGAAATGTCATGTGTATTCCTACTTCCATATTTCTGGGTTTTTTTCTTGCAGGTGTGTATTTAAGTGTAGATGAAAAACAGTAAAGAGCAAGGATGAAGTACAAAAACTTTTTGCTTTTACCTGGCCATATAGAAAAATTACATTTCTTGTTCTGGAGCCATCAAATGATCTGAATTTCTCTTTCAGTGGGCTGTGATACTGAGAAGACAACACTCAGAACAGCATGTCAAAGTGTCATCCTAGACAGTAGTGGTGTTGGACACTTGCACTCTTGGGAAAAACAATTGAATGTAAGAACTAAAAAAGTGATGAACAGAAAACAGAAATGAAAGTTAATTTTAGGTTTCTTTCCCTGCGCATCATGCTGGTCTTTTCCTATGTTTTCTATCTTACATATAATCAATATCCCTTATAAAACTAATCTTTTTCCCCCTTTGAGTTTTTGTAAAAGTAGAAAGTAAATTCTTGAAGGTTTTGGTGTTTTATTTTTTTTTTTCAGGCTGTATCTTATGTGATTCATCTCATTTTTGTAGCTTTTTTATGCCATGAGCAGCAGCATGAGAAAGACATTAGTAAACAAGAATGCTTACTCATGGTTTTGGGGCTCCTGAGACATTTCTTCTTCAACATGAGTTGAATAGCCAAGAGCTAGAAATATGAGAACTGTAAACTTAAACTTTTTGAAAGCATGTAGGAAATTATTATTATGTTACTATTACTAAAATAGTAATAATAATAAAAAATCAGAATAAGCTGGAATAGTCTATTAACTGTCACTGTTTTACAATATATGATTAAAATAAGAGTTATTAGATACAATGGCAAAAAATCATAATGAACAAGCAAGTTCTGAAATGCTTTGCCAAGTTGTAATCAAACTGAGCACATACAAAAGGATAGGTATTGTAAACAAACTCCCTTTTCATTAAGGATAATTGATTTACATAATTGTGAACTATCAAGGGAACAAATAACTGTCAATCTTGGGCAGAACAGCTAGTTCATTGGAAATTCTGATAATTAAAGTATTTAAAGGTTGGATATTTGAGTGATAATATCAATGAACATTTCTATCCATAAGAATTGGTATTTTCCTTCCCTGAATTTATACTTTAAATCCACATTTTTTTACACTTAGGGCATCACTTTCTACAAGGACTGAAATATAACAACAGTGATAGAGCACATTCTGTCAAATGTGTTGAAAAAAGGTTATGGTGAGTCTGTGGCAAATAGACTTTAGTAGAGCGCTGAAGCAAAAATGAGGAGAAATGGGTTCTCTTTCTTGTTTTCCTTGCAGTATGATATCACAGTATCACAGGATGTTTTGGGTCAGGATGGGCCTTAGTAAAGACTGTCTAGTTCCAGGTCCCCTACAGCGGACAGAGGCAACTTGCATCAGACCGTGTTGCTCAGAGCCCCACCTGGCCTGGCTTGGAACACTTCCATGGATGGGACATTGATGGTTTCTCTGGACAACCTGTTTCAGTGCCTCACCACCTCCACAGATAAAGAATTTCTTCCTAACATCCTACCTAAACCTACTCTCTTTCTTAAAACCATTAGCCCTTGTCCTTTCACTACACGCCCCTGTAAAACTTCCCTCTCCAGCTGTGTGATGGTGTTCACAGAGGTCTTAGGATGAGGGAAGAGACGAGAATGTTGACTCCATGTTTCAGATGGCTTGATTTATTATTTTATAATATATATTATGTTAAAACTATACTAAAATAATAGAAGAAAGGATTTCATCAGAAGGCTAGCTAAGAATAGAAAAAGAAGGAATGATAACAAAAGCTTGTGTCTCGGACAGAGAGTCCAAGCCAGCTGACTGTGATTGGCCATTAATTAGAAAGAACCGCACGAGACTGATCACAGATCCAGCTGTTGCATTCACAGCAGCAGATAACCATTGTTTACATTTTGTTCCTGAGGCCTCTCAGCTTCTCAGGAGAAAAAATCCTAAGGAAAGGATTTTTCAGAAAATATCATGGCTACACAACTGTCTTGTAGAGCACCTTTAGGTATTGGAAGCTTCTATAAAGTTTCCTTGGAGCCTTCTCTTCTCCAGGCTGAACAACTCCATCTCTCTCAGCCGGTCTTTGTGGGACACATCCTCCATCCCTCTGATCATCTTTGTTGCCTCCTCTGGACTCACTCCAGCAGGTCCATATTCTTCCTGTGCTGAAGACCCTGGAGTGGGACACAGTACTCCAGGTGGGGTGTCAAGAGAGGAGAGTAGAGGGGGAGGAAAATCTCCCTTGATCTGCCATAATATTTCTTACTTGAAAAAAGCCGTGAGATAGTTTTTGACTTGTGACTGCTCATAGTTTTTTATGAGCTAAGACTGGGCTAGGTCATATTCTCTAGTTTATAAAATTAAAGTAGGCTAAACTGTAAAGATATATAATTTGTATAGTTTCAAAGAAGTGGACTGCTATTCTCCATTGTTCAACAAGGTCTGGAGGGGGAAATGATCTGTCACAGACAATTTCCTTTGGGCCCCATCAATAGTACACTAATGAGATTTTTAAAGCTGCCATATTTTCAACATCTATTGAGAAAAGCAAGGGCATATGAAGCTGGGGTCAGAGGGATCTTGCCTGTGTACTTGCAGATAATACAAATCAACTTTAATAATTATATGATTATATCAGGGCAGTATTTATGTATTACACTGCTTATCATACTATTTCTGGTAAATGAAAAAAAACTGTACTTCAGGGACTGCTCTCAAAGGGACTGTCACGAGTGTCTAAACATACTTAGGTCCAGAAGGAAGGGTGGAACTGTTGCAGCCTATTTGAATTTAGGCTTTTAAGTTTAAAAACTTCAGGTGCAGCAGCCAGTCTGACAGGAAGCCTTGTTTTTCTGCTTGTATGATTTTGCTGTGAACAGAGCATAATCAGGATAGCACTCCAGTTTTGGAGCACATCCTAGCTCTTGCTTGAGTTCACACAACTGTATTACTTGTGTTAGGCTAGAGCTAAAGCACAGGAATCAAAAATTTAGAAAGTCAAAACATTTATGTATGGTTCCAAGCCATTTTACTAACCCTTTTGGATTTCAATCAAGCTATTTTGTGGTTATAAATAATTTCAAAGAAGTAAGAGTAAATTAGAAAAGGAAAAAAAATATGCCTGTAGCCTCTACTGTCTTGAGAAAACTTACAGCTGTGTTTAATTGAGGTATAAGATCCCAATGTAATATTTTTAAAAAGTCTGATAAAAATGAAATAAATTAGAAGAGAGGTGCAATTCTCATTCTTTGTCCGGATCCTTTCTTAGATGTGTGACAATTGCAATGACACTGAGAATTATGTTTTATTATTCCACTGAAGCCTAAGCCACAGATCAGTCTTTGGTTGGCTTATGCATGTTTAAATCATAACAAGAAGATGCAGTGGGCAGCTCTAGTAAAATCCTTATTCAGCAAACTGCCAATGTTCACAAATGACTTATAAATATTGCAAATTGTACTCACCAGAAATCATGGCTGTAAGAATAGTGTGGGATTCCTGCAATTTTTTGTGGGACTTGCAAGTAAGTAATAGACAGATACAAGCAATAAAAATAATCACAGAATGTCGCAGACGTCTTTTATGAAAAATCCTTTCCTTAGGATTTTTTCCTCCTGAGAAGCTGGGAGGCCTCAGGTACAAAATATAAACATTGATTATCTGCTGCTGTGGAATGCAACAGGTGCATCTGTGATTGGCCCATGTTGGATGTTTGTAATTAATGGCCAATCACAGCCCAGCTGGCTCAGATGGAGAGCTGAGCCACAAACCTTTGTTATCTTTCTTGGGTATTCTATTCTTAGCTAGCCTTCTGATTAAATCCTTTCTTCTATTCTTTTGGTATAGTTTTAATGTAATATATATAATGAAATAATAAATCAAGCCTTCTGAAACATGGAGTCAGATCCTCGTCTCTTTCCCCATCCCAGAACCCCTGTGAACACCGTCACAACAGAATCCCAGAACAAGCTGGGAAAGGACCACAAGGATCCTTGAGACCAATTCCTGGCCCTGCACAGCACAAACTCCAAGAATCACACAGGTGTCCAGGGATATTGTCCAAACACTTCTTGAACTCTCTCAGGTTTGGTGCTGTGAACATTTCCCTGCAGAGCCTGTTCCAGTGCCCAACCACCCTCTGGGTGAAGAACCTTCTCCTAATATCCAATCTAAACTTCCCCTCACACAGGGGAGGCTATTCCCTTGGGTCTTCTTGCTCGTCACCATAAAGAAGAGATGCCCCTCCCCTCATGTGGAAGTTGTAGACTGCAGTGAGGTCTCCCCTCAGTCTCCTTGTCACCAGGCTGAATAAGCCAAGTGCCCTTGGCCACTCCTCCTATGGATTCCTCTCAAGGCCCTTCATCTTTGTGGCATGCAAAACCCTCCTTTGGATTCTCTCTAATAGCTTAATGTCCTTCTTACACTGTGGTGTCCAAAACTGTCCCCAGCACTCGTGATGAGGCTGCCTCAGCCCAGAGCAGAGCAGGACAATCCCCTCCCTTGCCTGGCTGGCCATGCTGTGCCTGATGCCCCCCAGGATGGGGTTGGCCCTTCTGGCTCCCAGGGCACTGCTGGCTCATGTTTGCCATGACCCCCAGGATCTCATTTCCATGGCACTGCTTTTCAGAATCTAACTTCCCAGTCTGCACATACATCCAGGGTTACCCCATTCCCGCTGCAGAATCCAGCATTTTCCCTTGTTGAACATCATGTGGTTGGTGATTTGCTGAGGTCTCTCTGAAGGGCCTCTCTGCTTTTGAGGGAATCAAGAGCTCCTCCCACTTTTGTATCACCTGTAAAATTGCTCAGTATTCCATCCAGTCTTGCTACATCATTAATGAAGGTGTTGAACAGGACAGGGCCAAGGATGGAGCCCTGTGGAGCATAGAGACAGGTCACCACTCTGACATCACCCCATTATGTTTTTATTCAGATGTGTGCTGGACATTTTGTCCAGAATGATCCTCTGAGAGAGTATCAAAAGCTTTGTTGAATTCTTAACAGATTACCTCTTATTACTGGTTTCCCTTGATAACTAGGTGGGTTACCTGGTCACAAAAGGAAATCAGGTTTGCTAAGCTGGGATTTCCTCTCATGAAGCTGGGCTGGCTGTGACTAATGACTGTGTTGTTCTTCAGGTGCTTTTCAATACCTCCCAGAATAAAAATCCAAGATTACAACTAGGCTCAAAAGAATTGGGCAAGAAATCTGAGCTTTCAAGTGTTTACCCCAGGGGTGGATTCTGTGCTCAGAATGTTTTCTGGTCATAGCTTCCGTTTTACACCTCTTTTCAGGCACATTCACAAGCATGAAGCCTGGGAGCAGCCCTGTGTGTTTCCTCCTGGCCAGATATACATTAGTCCAGTCCCTGTGACCCGTTTGTGCACTCTTTTCAGGCTTGGAAACCCTCTTCAAGGATCAGACGTGGAGCATTTAGGGTTCTCATCACTGGTCTTGAAGGCAATTGTGTCCTTCCTGGAAGGTAGCTCTAACTGCTGGGTGGTACTGTGGAATTAATGCCTATGTCGTGTTTATGACACAGAGTATTGCTTTCCTTCTCATCTGTTCTAGCTTGTAAATTGTACATATTCCTTCTCAATAAAAGAGAATGGAGGAGCCTTTTTAGCTTAAAAACAGCATTGACCTTCAGCTGACAGAAAAAAAAGTACACATGTCAGCATATTTATGTGCATGTACAAGAGCGTATGTAATCTTTTGTGGTATGTATACTTTAAAAGTAGCCTATATGTTTTGTAATTCAAGAGCAATTAAAATATTTTGAAAATAATAGTATTAGTTATGATAGCTGGTATCATAGCTAATCATATGACAGAGACAAGAACAGAGACTGTTCTTGTCTCTGTAATAACAGTACCAGTTAAATTGCTATGATGAGGAAAGCAATTCATAAATATTGCAGTAGCAGATGTGACTTAGGAAGTGGTTTGCAGTTCCAAGGCTATCACTTTGATTGATTGTAGTGACAGTGAAGTTGCTGGAGGTTATATTTTTAAATTAGACTTGAATTTAAAATAGAATACTAGCTCCCTCTTTTGCGTCAGAATCTGTTATTTATCTCCGATACAAAAGAGAACATGATCTGGAAAAGTAGACATTACTTAGACTTAAATCCATGATTTTTAAGAGTAGTCTACCTAGAAATAGTTCACATTAATTGACTTTATTGAATTTATAATGCTCCAGATAATATATCCTCAGGAACAGAGTGAAGCATTTATAGAACCATGACGTAAAAGGGTGTGTGTAGTGGTTTCTATTTGTATATCTGAGCAGCTCTGCTCTTTGCATTGTATCAGCAGGCCATGCCAAAGTGTCATCATGCATCATGAACTGATTTCCAAAGACCTCCTTTTCCTGAGGCAGAATCCTTGTTCTAGTGCAGGGCCAGGAATGTGATGAGTATCTACCTAATTTATACTTGTACTGCTACTGTGGGCAACTCCCCAGAGCACAGCAACCTCTCTTCATTGAGGTTTTAAACAAATTGTTGCATTATGAACAATTTGTTGTAATCTCTTTTGGATTTCAGGGGGTCCTTTGATGCAAAAAATATGTAAAAACTTTATGATTTGATATTTCTTCAATATTGAATCATGTTAGTTTCCTTTATATCTCCTTTATATCTCCTTTTCTGTGTACATACTTATCTACACATATGGAGTTTCTTTCAAATAATTGATAGCTAATTTGATGTTGCTTTGTCATCTGAAATTTATAATGTCCATCTCATGTTTTTTGTTTGATTCGAATTTCCTGTGGGTAAGGCAACTTAATGGTAAAATAGAGGAGTCACGAAAAGGGTATGCAAAACTTTAGATTTGGAATACTAAACATAAAAAGAATATATTTCAGTTTCTTAGCAACTCCTGCATAATGATTCAAAAAATACATACCCATTTTGGAAGAGATTCTAAGGCCTACTAGCATAGCACATTGATAAGCCTTTCTTAGAATGTACATGTTCTATATGCTGATCTGTTAGGAATACGTATCAATCCTGTTGACCTGCACCTAGGAGTGGGTGCTTTTAATTACAGATGGCTGTTCCTGAAAGCCTATTTTCTAGTAAATGCCAGAAACTCTGCCTTCTCAACATAAATAAGATATATTTTGATGTAAATAAGAAAAGATCTGCAGATCAAAGTAAAATTTTGACATTGCTAATTGAAACTGTTGCCTCTTCATATTAAATTCATGTGAATTTTGTGTCCTACTGTTATGAATGAGCATTGAATTCTGGAAATTACTCCAAATCAGCTGCAGTAACTAATATGCCAGAGGGTCATGCTGCCATCCAGAATGACCTTTAACAGGCTGGGGAAATGAGCTGTCAGGAACTTAATGAAGTACAACAAAGTGCAGCCCTGCACCTGGGAAGGAACAACCCCAGATGCCCACACATGCTAGGGACCAAGCAGTTGGGAAGTAGCTTTGAGAAAGAACTTAGAGATCCTGGTGGTCTCCAAGCTGAACATGAGCCACCAATCTGCACTTGGAGCAAAGTATGTTAGTGGTTCATTTGAAGTGCTGCCAGTAAGTTGGGGGAGGTGAGCCTTCCCCTCTGCTTAGAGCTTTGGTGAGGCCGCAACTGGGGTGCTGCATCCAGTTCTGGGCTCTCTGGTACAGGACAGACATGGACATACTGGAAAGAGTTCAGCAGAGGCCCACAAAGATGGTGAGTGGCCCAGAGTATTAGGAAAGGTTGAGGGAGCAGGCAATGCTTAGCCTAGAAAACCTGGGGGTGCTCTCAGCAGTATGTACAGAAGAGAGGGTGCACGAGGGATTGAGTCAGGCTCCTTTCAGGTGTGCTAGCAAGCAAACAAGAGGCAGTGAACACCAGCTGAAACAGAGAAGGCTCAAGATGAATATCAGGCAAGACTTTTTCATTGTGACTGGTCACTGGCATGGGTTCTCCGAAGAACCTCTGTCCTTGGAGATATTAAAGAGCTGCCTGGACATGGTCTTCAGCAACCTGCTCTAAATGGGTTTGCTTGAGCAGGGGATTTGGGCAACGTGACCTTTGGAGGTCTGTTTCAATTTTCACCATTCTGTGATTTTATGACCTCTCATTTCTCATTCTTTTAATTTTATATCAGCTTTCATGCTTTGGTATGCAGGAAGGAAAAACAGCCACAGAGACTGCTGCAGGACTATATGAACAGTAATCTCAAAAAAATTGTATTTTTTTTTTGCTAATTTTAGCATTTTAAAACATTTTAAATTTTAACAATTTTGAATAGTTGAGAAAAACTTCACTTTAATATAGAAACATCTCAGAAAAGTAGAGTTTAATACCTACTTTGATTTTATCTGTGCAATTTAGCCTGGCATTTTGTTCTCTTGAACTGCGAACATTGCATGTATTTTCACACTGCTTTTCTCAACTGTTCCTACTAGGCACATACTGATTTAATCAAATCTTACAGCTGTAGCTGAAAAGTGTTCTGAATAATAATAAGGCTTTTATACTGAATATGACTTCATTTAGAAAATATTACTGATGCAAGATGACAGATTCATTAAACTGCCTAATTGATCAATGTGCTTATACTTCAGAAAATTCTATTTTTTAAAGTTAGACAACTTGGTTATCTAATAATATTTTATGTACCTTTTTTTGCTTTACAGTGTTGTTTGATGAATAGCTCTTGTGAACCAAAAAATTAAACCAATGATCAAGAATTAGCTTCATAAGACAGGTGAGACTCCAGTTTGGTGCTTTTCTATGTGAGGAAGAGCATGGAGATTTTACATGGAAACACAATATTTATTCCTTAAAGAAGTTGGTCTTTGCAAGCTGCAAAGCATCAAGGATGCTTAAATTTTTTATTGAAAGAGACATTATGCTGTCTCTATGACCATTCCACTTGCTTGCTAGTAGCCCTATTTCATTAGTGCAGATAGATGCAACCAAAATAATTCTTTCTTCAATAACTAGATAAGAAAAGAAAAAAGGACAGCTAGACATTAGAGTAAATTTGATCTCTTTGCTACACATTGAATTTGCTTTAGCCTATTGGTACTTTTTGATTATTAAATCAGCATATTTTTGAAACTACTGCTCTATCCTTTGACTGAGACTGAATAACTGGTTCAGTCTTTCTCATGTTAGTAAAACCATAGTGTAACCTTGACACACAAGTGTAGTAATTAAAGTTTTTGTTTGAAAGTAAAACATAAACATGACTGCTTCTGTTAAATTTTTACTTTAGCCCTTATAGTTGAAGAAGGAAATTTTGGGAGTCCCCACTTAATTTCTAATCTGTAGTTTTGTTGTCTGTAGTAAGGAGTAACTATTTATTTTTTCAATGTCACATCATGCACTGCTCTCTTGTATTGAAGAAAAATTAATCACACTCTCGTTCTCGAAGTAAACATTTCTCCCCTAAAATTCTGCTGTGTTTTTTCTAATTACGGTCCCATTCCATTATATCAGTGAAATATTTTTGTTCACAACTAAGTCTAATTAATAAAATATCTGTCTACAAAATTACCTAGTTAACAATTCTGTCGGTAGAAAAAGTGAAAATATTTGCCATATATGGCTGGGGAATGACATGACATTGGTCAACAACGTGCTAGAATCAAGACACTAGAAATGGACAATAATAAAATGAAAATATCTGGTGCTCCATGTGTTCATGCTGATTTAGAGGACATGGGGATAGAATTCAGCTTAAGGAAACAGTGCACAAAAGCACTGGAGCCTAGCAAGTTGGCATTTGGAGTTTATGCTCTATATGCAATGAAGCTTCAGTCAGGATCATTTACATTGTAGTAAGGAAAAATATTCTAGCTTCTATGGTTAGTAAATATAATGGTTGATTGCTTATATAGATCATATCTGATCCTGCTTTTAGGGAAAATACAGAAAATACAATGTGAAAATCTAATTGCATAAGCAGCTATTTCTGGTAAACACAAGCAGCTACAAGAGAAGTAAGCACTATCCTTTCTTCTGGGAAAGATGCAGAGGAAAATTATGTCACTGGGTACTGCAAATGATATCCCTGGGTGTTGCTCCTGCTCCAGCATTAAGTACAAGATATATGATAACAAGGCTTCCAGACTGTCATGCAACACGTGAGTGAAAAACTCTGGCTGAACATAGAGGTAAAAGTTGAATTGGGTGAAAATGTTCATTGATTTGCATTATCAAGTAATATCATAATGTTTGTTTTCTTTTTTACCCAAAGGATTCTATTTTTTTCTCCTGGTTGATATGCATGACTTTTTTAGGCTCCTATTAGTATATCGCAGAAGAAAATGCAGTCTAAAGAAAGTGAGGTGTTTCATGACAGGGTGAAAAAAATTATTTATACAAATGTTTAACCAAAGAAGAATGAATCCAATAAAATCAAGAAAAATAATTAGTAGGCTTTTTCAGGAAAATTTCCTGGCAGTGTCTGGAGTTTATTAGTAATTTTATGAGTAAGCTCACATTTTGAATGTCACTCTTTTGTGTCTGAACAATCCTATGATGTTAAGAAAATAGAAATTAAATAGTTTAAGACATAAATCAATGGAGTTATCAGGTATGGCCACTAAAGGAAAAAAAGATCAGTACCTGTTTAGATAAAAATCTGCCTCATTATTGTGTAGGATTTTGTGGCTACAAGGATGTGGCATACAGTACCCCTGAAATTCTTCTGTGTACCACTTTTTAATGAAAAATTGATAGAAGAGGTGTAATGTGATTACTACAGAAATCATATTCATTTTTCAATATGTGCAAAGTTCTGACAGGATGAGAATCAGTTTTTGTAGTCAGTACTTTCAATCTTCTCTGACGTTTAGTGCGTGTGAGATGGCAGACACTCTATTTATCCATGCCCTTGGGTTTGTAATAATTACTCTTTTCTGCTATTTTAAGTTTGTAAGAGATAGTGCAGATAGATGAGAAGTCAGATACATGGGTTCATTTGTCTCAATGTCCCTTATCAAAATATTTGACCTCTAACTTTTTTGACATTTCAGCTGTAGTATTTAATAAATAATAAATTCATTCTGCAATATAGGAGATTACATTTAAAAGTGTATGGTACCTGAATGTTTCTTTCTGCTTTTCAAATTCTGAAAGTCACACTTTCTATATCTATTTGTCCAATTGCATCTTATCCTAAAGAGCTGCCTAGGAATTATGTATGTCCTCACCATCCTCACATCCAATATGATCTGAAGGAAAATAAAGCTGGTGTTTCTTTCCAGAGTGATAATAGGATTTTATACAGAAATTCGGGAAAGATAAAATAGTAAAATTTTAAATTCAGAAGCTTATGTGAAACGTGATTTTTATTTTTTTGAACATGTGTAACTTTTATGAATATAATCCACCCACACCTTGAAGGCAGATGCCACTGGTATTTTCCTTTAAATCGTAATAAACACATCTGTGTACTATTTTTGTCTATGTCAACATCATGAGGTACAAAAAGATACATTAATCCTTTTACATGGTAAATTAGGCAATAAGCTAAGGGCATTTCCATTCTCTAATAAACCAGTGAATATCTCTGGTTTGCCCTCCTTGTACGGGAAGTTTTCAGAATAGTAGAGGTGTAGAAAGCAATGAGAATGGAGTTGCAGAGATTTGAATGCTTAATTTTATTTAAGTGGACTATGTTTGGGTGTGTTTTCAATTTCATGTATTTCACTTAGAGAGCTCAGGGGTGTCCATCTTTTCAGCTTTAAAAATAAGGCTCTGTTTCAAAGGTGCATGGTTGATTCTGACAAGTGGATGCATGTTACAAAACTTGCACTTTCTGCTTCAGAAGGATGATTAAGTGCCTCCTACTTACATACATAGACTGCTCAAGGCAGATTAATTAGCCCAGAAAAGAATTCTAAAAATACTTTTTCTTCTTATCAATTTCCCATGAAAACTAATACATGCTGTTTCTTACAATGACTTACTGCTTTCTGGATAGCAGAATACTAAAAAAATGACCAGTGGTACTCTAGTGATTTAGTCCATTGCGAAAATATTTAGAAAGAAAATGTCTCTTAGTTCATAATTTCTTTTAAAAAAGGCCATTAGATTCTAATATACCTTCTCAAATTTGATGTTATTTTCTCAGCATACTCAACAACCTATGAACAGTAGAAAATAGAGATGGAATGGAATCCCCTCATTACCTACTGCTTTTGGAGGGGGGGGTTTCTCTGAACATGTGTAATACATCCTGCATTTTGAATTCAATTTAGGAAAATGAGATTATTGAGATAAAAAAGGGTTTATTGAGATAAAAAATTACATAATTCATATTTTTCTACTTGTGTAGTCTTGGAAAAGATGTTTTTTCTTTTTGAGATTGTTAGAATTAAGTCTTCCTGATAATACTCTGCTAGATAAAGCAGGTTATTGTATCCTCTGAATTATTATCTTTAAAAAATAGATCCCTATACATAAACATTCATTATAAATCATGACTGAAATGGAAAAAATATCTACGCTAGCAGATCTCAACATTAAATATTCACCCTGGCACTTGCAAAAATTACTGGAGTAATGTCAAGGTAATTTATACCCAGTCTTCCAAGTTTTCTGCAACAACTGACTGGACAAATTACAGCCCTGTTGAGACAGACTTGTCTTTCTGATATACAAGTAATGAGAAAGGTCTCTTGGAGGAGTTCTACTGTTCGGACTCAATTTCTTATGCTGTTTATGACACAAATAGTGTAAGGTTTTCTGTATTGTAGATTTTCTGGATTGGAGCCAAGTGGGGTGTGAAAGAAGAAGAATGAGAGAAGCAGCAACTGTAATCTGCTGGAGAATTCCTAGATCTGAGTTTCACCATTACATTAGACAACAAACCAATCAATATTCTAGAAATTGGACGATCATCTTGGTTTCTCTCCCAAAACCTTTGGGAGAGAAATTGTTGCTATATTGCACCTGAATGGGACAGACTTGTTTCTTTTATAGCTAGTAGTCATCTGATCTGATGGTCTAAATAGCCCCAAAGCTTATGAAGTTCTCTGCACACTCTTATGTGAAGGAAAGTAGCTAGGAAGGACATTGCATATAGTATTTATTAGTGTAAAAGTGCTTTTTGTTACCTCAGGAATAGCCTTTCCTTCTCCTCTCCAAAACTGAGAAGTGGACAGTGCTGAAGTTCGGGGGGCATTGGTACTCTCTCTCAAGTGTGAGGTGCCTGGTTAATTTGTTCTTGTATGCTCAGGATGAGAATGATTCATTATTTCATTGGAGTTTCTGCCTCCGTGTCTCCCTTGCACGTATTCACACACACAAGCCAAGGTGCGCGTGACTGGCTGTAGATCACTGGCTTAACCCTGCACTGCCAGAAGCTGTTTCCAAGGAAGTTAACACTGACTTTCTAGAAAAACCTAATGAGAACACCAAATCTATTCTCTCTAAGATTCAGCAGTGGAGATGGATATTCTCAAATTGTCTTGATTTCGTGGGAAATTGAGTTTAGTTGATATTAATAACATTTTAAGTGTTCTTACAGCTAATAGGTAAGTTAGAGTTACAGTTATAGCTGTAAGAAAACAATTACAGATTATAGGGAAATAGATGGCTTCCAAATGACCAAAACCTGATAGCTTTTAAACTTTTTTTTATCAAATGGTGCAATTCTTTATTCAAGTAAATAACAGTTCTTAGTTCAACAACTAAAGCAAAACTGAGCCCTAATAAGTATGTTAACCTTCTGCTACAAGATCAATTTTCACATGTGAAGTTTTCAGTTAGATACTGCAATAAAATTGGAAAAAAAAATTGCCAAATTCTTCATTTACAAATTTTTTCACTAGCACAGCAATAGCAGAAATTATTTATCTTCTTATTTGAATCACCATGTAAAACTGGAAAAAGAAAACCACCAACAAAACAACAAAGCTAGAAACAAGTACAAATTCACTTCAACAAAGTGTGACAATATAAAAGGAGAGCTACAATAACAAGATAATAAGCAAGACAGATACTGAAAGTGAAATTATCTGTCTTTGCATTCTTCAAAATAGGTATTTGAATTAGTAATTGCTGTAGTAAAAGAACTGAATGAGAGAAGTTATAGTAAAGAACTCTGAGAAATTTTAAAAAAATATGGAAAAGAGTTTACACAGGAAATATATTAATTGCTTCTTAAAATGAAATATATGGTTGTATTAAAGGATGGTGCCAGGCAGAAGATTTTAAGTAAACAATCTGAATTATTTTTGAAAAATGTATACTTTCACTGTGAAACTTGTTCATAAAGCTGTGGGGTTTAAAAGAATAAATAGAAATCATAGCTGGATTAAGCAAATTAGCTACGTAATGCAGGCCAGGCAGAGCCATAGTCTTACTTCTGTGACATGAAAGGACAGAGAAATGAAAAAAATGTTCTGTATTTTTCCTAATTCATATATTCCCAATTATTTGCTACTGGCTTTCTTCAGAAACAAGACATGGGAATATTTGGACCTACCATTACAACTGTTGGATTACCTAGGAGAAAAGAATATAGGTATGTCTGCCCAAACTTAAACATCTTTCGTACAAAGAGAGATTACAGGACTAGGTTCCTTGAAATTCTGAGGGAGATGATGGGCATGAAAATGTACACATGTGTAATGCCATTGGTGAGATAGGAAAAAAAACATTTTTTATCTGCACTGTAAAAATGGCTCAGTAAGTAAGTCAGATCTTAGTTTTGCACCCCTTTGACAGGCTGTTAGATAGCAGCTAATCCTAAAAGAAATGGAGATGTTAAATCAGGCTTTCAGAAATTTATGAAAACACTATTGAAATGCCTGTTATGCATTTGTCTATCTATTTTGGGACATGGATTGTTATTTTTCTTATGCAAGCCTGCACTGGACATTATGAGAATACATTGGCATAAAATAATAAATTTTATTGAGAGTATTCCATTAATAAAATGAAGAAACTTTCTGAAAGAAATAATATGGATCACATCAAAAAAGCCTGTATGAAAGAAATGCGCAAGAATTAAAGTACTTGACAGCTTTTTAAAGAAGCAAAGCTTATTCCATAAAAACAATTGTCTGCATGATAAAGAATATGAATTATTTAATTTATTGAGTATAGTCCCTAGTCACATTAAGGATTTAGTTTAACATAATGAGCATTTTCTTATGGTTAGAACAGCCAAGCACTGAAATAGGACTGCATAGAAATGTCATGTAATTTCAGCAGCGGATGAACTTTAAAATCACTCCTGACAAATGTTAAAAGTGGTACATTTGGACTTGATCCTGGTTTAAAGGAATAGGATGGACTGTATGATTCTTCCCATTCCTTTTCAACTCTACTATTAAAAATGTCTATTATTTTATAATTTAATGAGAGTATCTAACATTTTCTCAGCTTCAGTTTTACACAGTGCTAGAGGTTAGATAGCAGAACTGAGATCCCTCAATCCCAAGTGAAGAGCCTGAGCATTCTGATTAATAGCTGCCAAGTCCTGTGAACCTGCAAGCAGCACAGTGCACCTGAGGATCACACAGGTTTCTGAAGGGCCATGAGATCCTTATCTGTGTGTGCTGCAAAGATACAAAGCTGTTCAGGCATCACAGTGCAGGCAGACAAGTGACTGCTGTGCCTCAGAGAGACACATGAGCAAGCTGCAAGTTAAAGCTGATGTAAGTCACCATTGGCAAAGTAGTCACAGAATAAGGAATTTTTGTGCAAGCAGTTTACCTTGCTTCTCAGACAGTGCACAGCTATGTCAGGAACACAAATGCTGTGACAATGTTGTCAGACTTGACATGACTGCGTACTGTTCCCCTCCCCATAAGACAAACCTGAATCTGAAAATGAGTAGTTCTTGATCTCTCTTGCTTGAAAAATGCACGCAAATCAAAGTGCTCTGAAAATATCTATTCTACAGTCTTGATCTGAGTTCATGATGCATTTGATGTTCAATCCAGGAACACAGTGCCTCTCACCTATTTACACACCCTTCAGATAAGTGTGAAAGCTAGCAAAGGAAAGCAAGCAAACTCAGTAAGTCTAAATATGCATTACTCTTCTTTTAAAAATGTGGAGATTGTGGACTATTATCCTCTCTCTCCAAATAGCCCTTTAGCTTACAAGAGACCTGGGTAGAATACTGTTTGCCTCTGAATGCTTCAAGCCCACATCTCCATCTCCCTAGACAGAGGTGAAACTTAAGATCATACACTACTCTCAAGACTCCCTTTTGAAATACTTCCACTCTTCAACAGAATGAGGAAAAGAAAAAAATCCTGGCTTCATTGAGTGATTGGAGGAATTCTGCTATCCATTGTGTATGTTTCAAGGACAGGGTAAATTCATTAGTGAAGAACTGAGAAGAGAAATAGGTTTTAAATACCAGTTCTCTGTAAAAATGCCTGGTTCTGTGTTACAAGTGAGACCCTCTACAATAAACTGATGTTTATTTTTATTCTGAAGCACTAAGTTAGAAACTTTTACAGTAAAGCAGATATAGTAATTCTGCTCAGCTTGTTTTCAGGTTCTATGTCTGAAACTTGGCAAATTGTTGCTTTACATACTTGTTATGTTTCCCTCTCTGAGACACCTGGCTACATAAACAAAGTAGGGAGCCAATGCATTTAGTCAAAAGACTGGAGACAGCTGTGGAAACCAGACATCTAGGAATGTAGGCAATATCAACTCAACAGTCATTGTCACTGGGGTTTATGGATGTGGCTCTTGTCCTGAGCTGGTGGGCTTATTCCATATGCTTTACTTTCCGTGTAAGTTATTGCTTCTATGTGTAGAAGCAATTTCAGTGAGTTTTCTCAGCTTCCTACTGGTGAACATTTGCCAAGACCATAAACTGGCTCTGCAATTTATTGGTCCTTAAAACGGACCTTGTCCTATCCCTTCCATGTGTTCCTGAGAGCTATCTAGTGATAGATTTCTCCTCTGGGGAAAGCAAATGTAGAGGATGTAAACATCAAATAAAGCTATGCTTATTCCACATGCATAAGTGTTAAAGCTTTGCAAGTTTTCCTTTCTAATTTCTATAAAAGTACTCCGAGAAACAAGGTAATGTTTCACTGCTTCCTCTTCCAATACCTCTACCTCAATATTTTAATTAATTCCACTTCTTACACGGGAAGAAACCGTGTGAATTTAACTTGGCACTAGAAAAATATTCCTTACAGTCAGATCCACCAAGTCAGAATGGTCTTCTAATGGAAGAAAAAAATTGCTGTGTCTTCCATAACTTAAAATGATACTAGGCAAAATACTCCATCACTGCACTGACAGTTTATACAAAAGTTTTCTTAATTTGTCTGTTCTTCCTGTTGACCCAATGGTTATCTGAGGAACCTTTCTGTAATAGATTTCAGGGCATGGCTGATTTTCAGATTAAAAATAGAGAGCTTTGAAAGTCTCAATTATATTTCCAATAATAGAAGTGAATATTCAGCATGCAACATTTCACAGGCACTTTTAATGAAATTAATTGGATAGACCTGTCTAACAGATTCTTGATTTACTTTTTTTGATCCAGTGACTTCAAGAGAAAGCATTTACACAAAAGTTTCTAGTATACCAGCATAACACAACTTGTAAGCATTTGGTTGAGACTTATTCAGTTGAGAAGTTTGAATTTGTTTGTCATTTTGGTGGTAGGGAATGTAACCTACTATCGCAGGTGCTGGAAGATCCTCACCAGTAGTGACAGGTGGTAGGAGATAGGAGGCTTTACCATGGGCCAATAAGTGAATTCCTGTGTTGTTCAGATCCTTGGAAAAGCTTACACATATTGAATTCATAGAGCTGATTTGTTTATTAATTTATTTCCACTATAGGACTGTAGAATAAGTTTGACTGGAATTTTGGACATTTTTTCTAGCTATTGCTCCAAGGCAGGACCAATTACAAAGTTAGATCAGAGCCTAAAGTTGCACTGATTGTAATGTGACAAAAAGGTGAGAGAGGCCTGCCTTAACAAAAGGCCTGAAAACATCTTTTTACTTGCCACCTGTGTCTTTTCTAGGGCAGAACCGTCTTTACCTGTTTCTTTTAAAGTCAAATTTTAAAAGGCCTTCCTAGCTGCACAAATTCCACATGGCCTTAACCAGAATGCCTTGAAAGTCTCCTTTTCTCTCAGTTCTGAGGTCCGCTTTTGGAATTGTGAGGTCAGGATGTACCAGTCCCTTTGAAGAGTCAGGGCTGCCCAAGCAGGCTTGGCAATGTGGACCTGGCTCTGGGGTGCCCTTTTTGGTGCTTGGGCAGGCGTGTCTGCTCCTCCCGGCGCACGCACAGCGCTGAGGACAGCGGCACCAGCACCCGCGGGCTCCGGCACGCGGCAGAGGAAGCTGAGGGTGGCAGCGCTGGCCTCACAGATTCCAGCACTTCTCATCCACCTCCAAAACTGCTCCGTAAGCTCCTGCCCTCCCAGGACAGTTCTGTGCACCATCTTTTCCCTTTACCTCGGACCATGTGGTTGCCTGGAGGGCACCAACCAGGGGAGAGAGCTGGCGCCATTCTCTCTTTGTCTTCCTACACACAACCGGCAGTGGGGGCTGCCATGTTGGAAGGGTGATATCCAAACATTTTGGGTGTCTCTTTGTTCCCCTGGAATTTCTGAGAGTTAGCAATTTTGTATCTAGTGATTATTCACTGTATTTTTTTTCTTTGCCCATTGCTCATTTGCTTGTTACTAAATTGTTATTTTTTCACTTATATCTACTCGTATTCATATTGGTGGAAAAGGATTGGTTAAAACTGAGACGATGTAACTCAATTTAGAGAATCCATCTCTAAATTGTCTTAAACCAAGACACATGGTTTCTTCCAAGAAGAGAAACTCTTCTAGAGATTCTCACCTGACCCAGGACAAAACAAGCAAGAAAAAGGACCTCATACACACATTTGAAAACAAATTACAATTTATAATACACTGAAACCAGACAACCACCACAGTGCTCCTAAGGAGTATCTAAGGGGTATTAGTTTCCTAGGGATCCCAATTGCAGATGAGTTATCCACAAACAAAAAGATTAAGCTGCTTTTTGAAAGAGGTGAAGCCAAATTTTCTTTTTCAAATGTCCCAACCCTTGTCAACTCCAGAACTACTTCTGGCAAAAAAACTGCATTTAGTTACTCACTTAAAAAAAAAAAAAGTAAATTGCCTGTTACTTATTTCATGTAATTGACTCTGATTGATCTATTAAGTAAACATTCTGGATCTCATTAATTACTTAGAACCTTAGCTTTTATTCTTCATTAACATAACCGTGAATAACTAAATTTCTTCAGGCCAAAAGGGTTTTTTTTGTGTTTTAATAAATGCTTTTTACTCCTATAAGAAATTAAATCATAAGAAACGTTAAACATCTCTCTGTTAAATGATCTAGTCTATTAAACAAAAATTTTTGTTGTCAGAGGCACAAATGCTTGTAATCTTTCACATGTAAAATTCATAGCAACTTCTATTTAATAATACCTCAGTATGTGAAAGGCCAGCCAGATAGATTAAAACATAATTATATGTAAACCAGAATTTAAAATGTTTTAAACATATCTTGGCTTAAATAAATTATGTTTTTCTTTCCTAACAATTTAGCATTTCATAGTCTAAGATTTATACAGATTACTGTCTCTGAAATTAGGCATTCTGGGACCTATAAGGTAACTGATTCTGATTAAAACCAAAGCTATTTAATTATTTCAATTCTCTGTAAATTGAGGTTTTAAATCTTTTCTCCTAATATCCAAAACTTTTCATGTGGAATTATGTTGACTAGATGAGGAGTTGCATTCTTTAGATCTAAATATTTAGCCAGCCATACGATGGAGGGGGATTAAATTTGCTTTTTTTCTTAAGGAAAGAATATGGCTGATTTGCATACAGACACGTGCCATTTGATTGCCATAATTTTCAAATAGCGCATTTCCTAATGTTTTCCCAGGAGGATAAATTCTCAGAGATGAAGGGATTAGGGAACATTAACAAACACACTTTGCCACAAAGCAGGTAATAACCCTGGTAGTGGCTTTTAGTAGACGATTCCAGTCCAATATTTCCTGAGACTCCAGGTGTTACAGGAAAAGGGGGATAATCACCATGGCCATGCTAGCTACTTTTGCAGTACAACTGCTTTATGCCACGCTTTTGGGCGGTCAGGCCCAAGGGCAGAGCTACATTATGGATAGCAGCTGACCTAAGTCTCATTTTGACACCTCCAGAACTGCTCAGAGCATCTTGTTGGCATGATGTTTGCTTACAGTTCCCATCTTGAATTACTTTCCCTATAGATGGCAGTGTAAGAGTAGGAGCTTGAAACCCAAAACAGCAGTGAGATGCTGTCAGTGGGATCCCTGACAGTGACCACAGGTGATTTGCTCACAATCCCTGTGGAGCCTGTCCTCGGCCTACTCACTTGTCTTGTTGCTCTCTGCTGGCAGTATTTTGAAGCTGTAATTTCCCTTGCTCTAGCTCCAGATCTTTATTCACCCTAGCTGTGCAATCCCTCTTTATGGACTGAGAGGAGTTCCAGAGTGTGCTGCAAGGATAGCTGAAGTATAATCTTGGAGTGTAGGAGAGAGGGAGTCTGTGTGATGTCTAGAGCCTGTGACATCAGGTAGGCATCAGGGAGAAAGGAGAATCAAAGGTGATGCTCAGTAAACCACACCTATAATCAATTTGCTTTTGACAGAAAACTACAGAAAGTGGTAGCCCTGCCAGAAAGTTTTTTTCCAGGATTTCAGTTTGTTTTCTTTGTGGAGCAAACCAAGTTCATTTTTAAACCAAATATATGACACAGAATTTGTGGCTATTTACATGAGTTGCCTATGGAAGGTTAGACATGTCTATGCTCTTCTCAAATACATATATTGCTGGAGGGCTGATCTCTGTTGGACAAATGAGGTTTGATTGCTAAAAGTCTTCCTTCTGGGCTGAACAGCTAAATAGTCTAGCTAGGCTGTCTGTATTCCTCCTTCCTTGGGCAGTTCTGAATTACAAACTGCTAAGCTTAATGGAAACACCATCTATCTCCTTATCTGTGGAGAGATATGCTATCTGCTCTTAAAATATCTGTTCCATTTATTTTTCATGGCTTTCACTACTTAGTATAAAAGTTAAGCACAGATTTCTAAGATTTGCTTTCAAATTTTCAGTCTTCACAGGAGTGACTATCAGATGGAATTCACTTTTCTTTGTATAGTTCCACCGAGAATTATAATTTCTGTAAGTTTGTTCTATTCCTTTCTAAATTGTTGCTGATTCCCTCTATGATCTGATTCAATATTCATTCCCTCAGACCTGAAGGCTACTGATGAGTGACTTAGGCTGAGCTCTGTGGGAGACTCTTTTTTCCTGTGGATGGTCAGGGACAATGACTGACAATGAAAGACTATGCTCTTTTCCAGAGGATTAATCAATCATGATACAAAGTGAATATATAATTATATTTCAATTATATTCTAAATAGTTGATAATTGAACAATTTTGTTCTTGATATGGGATAACTCCTAGAAGAGGAGAAAGTCTTTGAAAATTTAATTCTCTCTGGGATGGTCTAACACACTGTGAACCTTACAAGCTTCCAAGCTTAATGGGCTTTCCTTCCTGCTTGCCAGTTCTAATTACAGGCAAACTCTGTTTCAGTATGTTATTCTATTAGCTTGCATAAAATCACTCACATTTGCATTAGCCTGTCAAACCTCATATTTGATCCTGCCTAGTCTCCTGAATGAAACAAGAGATTTCCTTTCTTTTTCTTCTGGCCATTGTAGTCTTCTGAATTAATTTTTTTAACTCTTTGCTTCTGCAACTGTGAACCTGACAGGTAGTACATTTCTCATTAACAAGGCATTTGCTCGTTCTGGTATCACACTGCTACTTTTCTTCATGCCACAGTAAGACTATTTCCTTGTTAAAGACAACATAAGTTGCAGGGTCTCAGGGGCTCTCTATAAAAAAATGACCACATAATGGCACAGATTGTACAGACAAACTTGAAAAATTTTTCTTCCATCAGCAAAGAAATTGGATTGGACTTCCATTACTCTCTTAATTCCTTTACATCTTAATATACATTAGTAACTTCAGTTGTGATTATGACATATAATCCTTGAAAATACCATACAAAATGTAGTGATAAGCCAGCAAAACTATTCCTACAAACTCTTTATAAAAATATTGGCTTTTACTTTGAAAAATTAGATAATGACAATGTAAACCAACTGAATATCTTTTCTTGTTAGATATATTTACTTACTTTCACAACTAAAACATTAATTTAAAAAGGAACAGAATCTGTCATAACCATAATTCTCTCTGTCCAGAAATTTGCAAACCACTTTGCAAATCATACACTTTTACTCTGTTGATCCATAATTCCTTTATAGGGAAATAGAATGTTTATCTATGTGGAACAACTCTGTAAGTATGTTTGAGCAGATACTGCAGCACATGGCATTACATCAAGTACAAATCCCAGTGTAATTTTTCAGATGGATAAAGTTTAAGTTTCATCTAGGGCCATTTAGCCATATGTTTAATTTGCTCCACCTCCTTTGAGTAGGAGGTTTTATATTTGATTGCCTCACTGGGCACCAATGCCACTGAGAAACAATAGTATGATTAAGTTTATTAGACAAAAGCAGAATTGAAATGCTGAGAAACAAAGGATCCAGGTAAAATCAATTGAGAAATTAAAATATTTGGTCAGCTTCAGCTGAATTTGGGTCACATCCAAGCTTATATTTGAATCCTGAAAAGACTATCATTGGCAGAGAGTTTCTTAAGCAAAAAATTATTCTATAATGCAGGAGGAATAGAACTTTTAATCAGTGGAAGTGATATGAACTGCAGTTTGAAATACCAGGAACACTGAAATGTCAGCAGTTGTACTAAACAATCACCAAGGAAAAAACACTATTAGTAGTTATCTCCCAAAAGAAACACAATTAACCTGGTACAGTTTTTCTTGAATAGTATTTGATTTGTGATTACAACGGAATTACTATTCCTGAGGCCTTCATGTAAGTATGCATATGTGTATGAAGACCTTGCTGCAGGCACTTTCATAAAACTATACCAGCAAAGAACTCCTATAGTGAATGCATCCATGCATCTGTCAGTGCAATTGGCTTCTCTCAGGAAAACTGTCTCCTCACAGCAAGGGTTCATACAGCATCTATGATAGAAGAGCTGCAGGACTCATCTAACGTTAGTGCACAAAATACTGTGAACACAGATTGCTGGAAATGTAAATGTTAAGTTGGAAATGTATTATAAGAAGCCTGGTAGACCTTAGCTGATATGATTTAGCTCAGAGAATTTACCATGGATTATATATATATGGACTGTATGTTGAGGGTGATAATAAGAAATTCTAACGGATCTTTTTTATCCTCTTTGATATTTGTAACTGTAGTGAACTTTAGTATACCCAGCTCCAGCTTCTGTCAAGATTAAAAAGCTCCCCAAAGCTCATTACAATTATCAGAGCAGCATCTGCGTTAGAAAACAAGTTATGAATTCCCTTATGAGAGAGGTCAAACAAACTGAAACCTTCAGCCCAAGGTCTCACATGCTATTACTCAGATAAACTCATCTGTTGGGATGCTCTGTAAATAAAAGCAATTTAGCATTTTTTACTCTTAAAAAGAGGGAAAAAGAAGAGAAACCGACTGTTTCACCATATGGGATCTCACCATTCTAATGGATGTATTTGGAGCACTGCAATTACCCAACTGCTCCGCATTTTGTTATGTCAGTTTTCCTAGAATAATTCTTCCAGACCTCCTCTTCATGTGTTTGCCTCTGGCCATCACAGCATGCTCAAGGGGCCATTTTTCCCATTTGGCCATGTTCTTCAGATGAAAGTTTGTTTAACTCTAGTAAGAAAAATATTCTAAGGACAAATTCCTCGCTTTTCAGCCCACTTCAATTGTTACATCAGTCTTTTGTCCTAAATTTTCTGTTCTGTACTGAGAATCATTAGACTTATCTTTTAAAACATAATTACAGAAAAGTTTGAATAGTAGTTTTCCTTGTATTCTTGTGTTTGTTAACCAGTCAAAAGTATTCTAGTAGTCAGACATAAAAAATATCAGTGTGAGGGACCTGAAGAAAGAACTGTTGATAGAGCAATAATAAACTTATGTTCTAATACAAAGTTAATCCCCTTGAACTTTCATCTTAAATGTTAGACATTTATATCAGATTGTCCAACAGATTATTGGACAAAATTCTATGAATAACCCTTCTTGAAAGAACACTTTTCAGTTTTGTCATTCCCAAAGAAGATCTTACACTAGTGTTGGGTTATGAACCCACATGTTGCAATTTATAAGAAGATTTTAGCTATATCATATAAGTTGCTCTGATATCTGTTATGGTTTTTCAGTTCATGTACACATTTTGTGACTTTTGGCCATCATACTCTATTTTCTTTTTACCTAAGAAATTAACATTGTACATGCTGCTATCATATATGAAAATTCTTGTGCGGCCTTCCCTCACATGTGTATATATTACCTGCCTAGATTAAAACTCCCTGAAGCAATGATAAAGAATTATATCAGTCGATTGCTACTTTTCTTGAAACAGTCCAAGTTATTATTAAATTTTTAAAAAATTAATGTATAATCAAACTATGACATTCATTTCAGTTATGATGCAAGCACAATAATTAAAGACACAAATATTGCTTACAAATACTAAAAATCTCAAACCACCTGAAGTTTAAAATTATTGCATGCACAAGAGGTGCTTTAATAGAATTTCCAGCACTTCAAAGAATGGCATTCTATTTTTACCTGTAATATATGAAAATTGCAGTTAAGATGACTGAGGCCTGAAGTTGCTTGACTTCAGTATCTCTGGGGAATAAGCTGACCAAGCATTGTGCTTTGATACACAGGTGAATACAGAATGATCTCATTCCTGCATGCAGTTCTGCTGAGACACTCTGTTAAGTGATTACATTACCTAAGCTATTATTCCATTGGAAGAAAACTGGAATTAGAGAGACTTTTCAGATGACCTGCATAATTTCAGATTTAAATAAACCACAAAATTATACAGGAAAAGGAAAAAAGTCATTGGCAAAAGCAAAGATACAGTGATGTGAAAGCAAAAATTTATTATTGTACATAAAGTGTGGTAAGAAATAAGATCTGTTTCTGTTGGTTGTGTGGATATCTTAGGAACAGAAAATAGAGACATACAAACTCTCTGGAAAGGCAACATGATATGGAATAGGTACTGAAAAAGCAAAACCAAAATATCTTACAAAAAGTGAAAGCTATCAAAAGTCATGTGATGCCAAGAAGTGCAAGGACATAGACCAAGGCTTGCCCAATTTAAATTATTTGAAATCTTGTGAATCCAAAAAGAAAGGCTTACAAACACTCTGGAAAGGAGACAGGATCAAATGAAATGCAATTAAAAATACCCCAAAAAACCAGAAAATCAGGACATTTAGTGTCTTCAAAAATTGGTCTGTGAGGAAACGAGTTGCTGTGCAAAGGACTAAAACATACCAAAACTAAGCTCACAATTGCTGCGAAGGCAGGGGAAAAAGTTAAGGAGGAAGAGACAAGAGCCATTACATTGATGCTGAAAAAACCCAAAAAAATTACTTGCCAAAATGAAAGCCATCAAAAGGCATGGGATACCATCAAGTGCAGACACATGAACAAAAGCTTGCCAAAATTTATCCCCATTGAAATCCTGCAAACAGAAATGAAGGAGTTACATATGCTCTGGAATGGAGATACACACAAAGGAATTGCAATTGGAGGAGAAAACAAAGAAATTTGGGAAATTTAGTGACTACAAGAAAATGGACTGGGATTACATCAGGTGTAGTACAAAGGACTAAAAGATGCCAAAACTAAGCTCACAGATGTTGCAAAAGCAGGGGAAAAAGTCAAGGAGGAAGACAAAATTTGGAGGGGAAGATATGAGGGACATGGCATCGACACTTAAAAAAAAATACAAAAGAAAACATCTTCCCCAAAGTCCAAGCCATCAAAAGGCAGGCCATATGCCATCAAGTGCAGGGACATGCACCAAAGATTTCCCTATTGGTCCCCACTGAAATTGCCACTGAAATGGAATTTAATTTCCTGTCAGGAAGGGAAACAGAATCTAGCGAACCCAAAAAGAAAGGCTTACAAACACATTGGAAAGGAGATAGGATCAAAATTGAACTGGAAAACACCCAAAAAAACAGAAAATTGGGAAATTTAGTGACTACCAGAGAATGAACCAGGATTAAATCTGTTGCAGTGCAAAGAACCAAAGAATGCCAAAACTAAGGACATAGATGTTGCAAAAGGCATGGGAAAAAATTAAGGAGGAAGACACGACTTTCAGTGGAAGATATGAGAGACCTGGTACAGATACTGAAAAAAAAAGAATCATCGCCAAAGTGAAAGACATGTAAAGGCATGGGATGCCATGAAGTCCAGGGACTTGGAAGAAAGCTTACCCAATTCATTCCCACTGAAATACCAATCGTTAATTTGTAGTAACATTTTTAAGAGGTGTCCAGGGATAGGACTGCAATATTTTCCCAATGAGTCCGAAAAAACCAGCAATGGTCTGCACCAGGTAATAATTAGAAATGTAATACAGCCCACAAACTTCACACTGGATATTCCAAAGGCAAAGGACACAATACAAAACATACCAAAATCTTGATGCATGATGTATATAGATTGAGTGTTGTTTCCTGTCTCTGAAAACATTTTATAACCCTTTTATATACCATCAAATACACAGATACTGAGCACTGAATGTATTTTTAGAAAATTTGGGTAGGGTTGCTACACTGAAATTGGCCTTGGCTAATGTGTCTTTTCAGCCTCAGCAGTGTGCTGGATGTTTGCTACCTCTGGAAAGCTATGGTAGAAAATCCTGCTTTAATTTCAGCTTTCTCACCTAAAGTGAGTTTTGGAGCTGAGTGAATGTACTAAAGGTTGCCTGTACGCAGACATTTTTCTCTCTGAATCCTGCAGATCTGCCCTGTGCTTCCAGGAATCAGGGTGCCACCTTAGTGAGTTTTGCACTTCCCTTTTATAAATTTATACATTTTAGTGAAACTAATTTATTCCTCCTAATAAAGGATTAAGAAGAATTGGAAAACACTGCAGAGACTTCAGGTCTTCCAGTCCAAAAAAGGCCTCATTCTTTCTGGCTTTGCTTATTTTGGCCCTACTTAGAGCATCTCTAATTACCTTACTGTTGCCACCTTATTGCAGGGGTTCCATACTGTTGTCTCCTTATTGTAAAAGTTTCATAACCTCATGGTGTCTTCTCCTGAGCAGCTTTTCAGAACATTAACTCTTTCATCTTCATAAAGCAGCCAACTGACACCAACTCCCTTCTCAACCAGCCACCCCTCTCTTTTATAGCACTCTTCTTCTCACTGGTCACAGCTGTGGCCTGTTAAGGTCAGGCCTGTTCCTAATCTTTGAAAATTGGCCCAGCAGCAACTCCTTAGGGGCAAGATTACTTTCTACACTATCTTTATTTTCTTATATTATATCTTCCTACACCTTACTAATTGAGGAATTAAATGCAGGATCCAGCCAAGGGTATTTCTGCCTTTGAATGTGTTTTTGTTGTAGTTCATCATCCAAACTTCTCTGAATACACATCTCACAGGCTTCCTTGTCTTATATTAGTCCAACAGCTTTCTCTATTCTGAACATTAATCACTGCTTGCCCCAAGTAAGCCCAAATGTCCTCTAACATTTATAATGACAGATACGCCTCTACTTCAGCAGCTTCCCTATGTCCTTCCTCTCCTGGCATGGCTCCCTTATGTCCCCCTGTCTCCTGGCACAGCTCTGCTTTCAAGAGTTAGTATTCCTTTCAGTTTTCTGTTTGGCATTTCCATTCCTTTTGTCATTAATACACATCTGTTCCTTGAGTTCTGTGATACACTATTAATCATCCAGCTGAAGATACCAGGTACTTTTTTTTTACTTAATCAATTTTCCCTGCTTCATCTTGCACTGTCACTTTGATACTGCTGTCCGTAGATTATTCTAAGGAAAGATCTTCTTCACTTCCAGTCAGACTGGAAGGTATGCAAGTATTAAAAAATATGAAAGTTCTATTAACCTTCACATTCATGACCCAAATAAAATTCAGTTGGAGCCCAAAAGATATAAGAAAAACTTCTAGAAATATTCTTTCAGGAGAAAATTCAAAATGTAATAAATGAGAACTGATTTGTTTATTTCTTTATTCTTCATCCTCAGTCTAAAAAGAATTCTTTCATTGAATTTTTATTGAATTTTATTTCAAGGATAGATCTTTGCCGCTTTAAAATGATCAGCTGTAGGTTTTTCATAGTATCACAATGTAAAATATCAGTTCTAAAGACCTGAATGACATAGCTTACCTAAGAATATGTAGTCTAATTTGGTATTTTTATTGTACATACCTTGATCTGGAAGTAGAATTTCCAGTATTTACCTGAATTTGCTTTGATTTCAATGATAAAATTTCAGTAGCTATCCCATTTTTATTAATTTATTGAAACTGTAAATCATTGTAAGTAGATGAGTATAATAAATGCTAACTTCATATATTCATGATTTAAATTTTATTTACCTACATCTCCAGAGTCTGAAGCTACGCAACTGCTTTGAGTAGTCAATCAAAGAATCACAAAAATGCATATAATCAAATATTACATTTTTAACCCCAAACCATTTGAAGTCAAGCCCAAAAGATAACAGCAATTACTTCTTACATTGTAAGTCAAAAGAAACTGTATCTTTTCTGAGAATATAAAGTATTATACTTTTCCTCTGTCCATTCCTGAATACTAGCACTTAGCTGGTATTCCTGTTAGAAAATAGAAAAATGCTTAAAGGTTTTTCTCATGAATTTCCATTCTTCAGTTGAACCAGAAGTCAAAACAATTCACAAAGTTGCTGCATTAAATGGCCTTTTGAATTTAGGTACAGAAAGAGTAATAAAGAGTAGTCCTTCCTACTAATTTATTGGCTTATTTATATTAAAATAACATATAGATGTTTGTATGAGCTAAATTAAAATTAATATAATTTCTGTGTTCAGAATTAGGCTGAAGTGTTATGCTTTCATTGAGAGTGTGCTCATGTGTGCCTGAATGTCCTTTCCATATGTATGAGCACAACCTGCAGCACCAAGAAATTAATAGTCTGCACTGCCTTTCCAAAGACAAAGTCGAGACACATGAGTCACTTTACTATTGATTCAGGGGTTCACACTGCCAAATTGTTACCAATAAAGTAATTTCCTAAAATCTTAGCAGTTGTGGTCTAAAATTTATCACTGTCTTTATGCAGCAAAACATCACTTTTAAAAGACGGAAGAAAATTAATTAGAAATCCAGTGATGTTCAGATACCAATAGCAAAGCTCCCTGAAATGATGCAACATATAAGAAAAAGATGTCTTGACATTGGGAAAAGAAACTGTAATGGGTATGTATTTTTTCTCTAAACAATCACTGGGGAAAAAGACTTTAAAATAGTGATCCATCTGTAGTATTACAAATTGTATTATAGTTCAAGAAAAAAAGTTAATTGAATAATCCCAGACAGTGTTCTATACAGTTAAGGTAAAACAGTCTATTCACAAAATATATGGTTACCTAAAGCCTTTCTTATTTCTCAGGAACGGTTGTAGATTAATCAGGTGGTAGTCAGATCCACTGTGTTATTTTCACCACTCCTGCTCTACCACAGAGAAAGCACATGCCATTTCTCCTTCCTATCAATATGACCTCATCTATCTTATTGCTGGGGTAACAGAAGAAGCCTATAGAATCCTGCTGTAATTTAACTGCAAAATGACTCTTTTTTTCACACCACTTTTGAACCACTATCTTAACGAGATGTTATTTAGTTAGTGATATCATTTTGCTGTTTTGTTTTCTTGCTTTCCAAACTTAATGCTATGGAGCCAGAATGTGAAGGCCCAGAAACATCTGCAGACATGTCAGTCCAACATTTTGACCAAGCAATAAGCAAAAATTATAGATATGTTTTTTTCTGTTAATATTAACTCTACTTTAAACTGGAATAACATTCTCCTTAAGTTATTAAAACAAAGATCTGCCTCTGCCTCCTAAATTTCATCTCCATTCTCAGTTGGAAGCACATCATTTGCTGTTATGAAAGTTTTCAGATATTTGTGCTAGTTCCCTTGGTCCAGTGGCACAACAAAGTGTCCAGCAACAAAATGTCCTTGATGGATTATCTTGTCTGGAGAAGGCACAGTCACAAAAGCATATGAAAATCAACCCTTGGTTTACATTGGAAAGTATTATATAACCCCCCCCCCCCCCCCCCCCCGAAAATGTCAGTTCTGGGTTTATTCTTTCCATGGATCCAATTGCTACACTGAAATTTGGGCAAGGTACCTTTGCCCTCTGCAAGGCAAAAAAATTCCTCAGTGATATTTCCTCTGGCAGCCCCTTTCCCAAGTCCCATTAGCTGCTGTAGCTATGAGCGCTCTTTTGCTCTGAACCCCATCTCTAACCATATATAGGTTATCATACCCCAGGGCATCCCTCTCCCCCTAGGAACCAAACTCTCCACTGGAGAGTTCTAGCATCAGCCCTTGGCTGTTCATACATAATTCTTTCCAGTTCCCAGCCTTGTATGTAGCTCCAAGCATCCACTCTCTTTAATCTTCACCCTTTACCCTAGGCTGAACTACAGGGAGCCAAGGCCCTTTGACTCATTGAGAAACAAAATGATAGTTATTTAAAAATGCTTAATTTCCTTTGACAGCTATTCTCTATTATTATTTCCTTTGTAGCTCTGGGCTTTCCTTCCTCTCAATTCTAAAGTGATCCTTAGACAAGACATTCTTTGCCTTCCTCTCTTCCTCACAAAGAACAATTCTCATGTCCAGCATTTGTCTCTCAAAAACCCTCTCTGACAGTTTTACATCTGTATTTTCTAACCTTTTCTTTCTTTCATAACTTAACTGTACACTGAGCCTCTGGTCGAATTCCATACTTCATCCAGGGACTAAACCAGTAGCAGCTGTAATGCTGTGTGGTTTCTGGGGACCTCCATGGATTATTCTGAAGTAAGTTTGTGTTTATACATGCTTGTGAATAATATACCAGTGAATTAGGAGTACAATAAAACAGAAAACATGAAGAGTTTAGGTTATTTGCTATCCAAACAATACCAAAGAAACAAAAAGATTCTTCCTTGACTTTAGAAAATTGAAAATATTTGTAAATTTTTCTTACATATCCCTCTGCTTTTTTATTTTTGTTTTGGTTTTTTTATGGTTTTTTTATTATTTAGCTTGTATTACTAGAGAAATTCACACTACAATTGACTTTGCTCAAGAGCTTTCTACTGCATTAGTACAAACTCTACTAACTCTACATTTATGAAAAAAAGCTCATGGGAAGGGAAACAAATGTGACAAATCCCACCTCCCCTACATTGCTCCTCATTCTACACATTGTGTTCATATTACAATTACCTTGGCCTTGTAGTTCATGATAGTAGTGGTACAAAATGACAAAAATATCAGTGAGGTTTGAGCAGTTCTGCCAGCTTGGCTCTCAGGTAAAAGCTGACCCTAATTGTGGGTGTTTTCAAGTCATCCACTGTCTATGCAGATTGTGTTTAAAGATGCTTCCCACTTCACCCCAAAATCTGCAGTTAGCCACTGAGATTGAACAAAGATACTTAGAAAACCTTACAAGAAAGTTGGAATGTTTCATTACCTGGGAGTATTTCTTGTAAGGAGTTGAAATTAGATGGATGATCTTTGTCCTTAGATGAATTCTCTGGGCACAGTGACTGATTTTGCAAGAGCTGTATCCTAAAATACAGACTTTAAGGCCTGCTCAGACATAGATATAACCAAGACATGCCCCCGAAATGGCAGGATTTAAGAAATATCTCCTCAGGATCTGTTTTGGCTGTCTCAGCTGATACATGATGCATTTTAAAGCATGTGCATAGGGTATTTACGTTATAGACTGCACTCAAGGAGTCAGAAGCCAAGTTCACCACACTAAATTAAGATTCAATGTTAAGACCAAAACCTCCTCAGGTTCCAAATTTTATTTTGTGTGTTGAAAGTCTTATATCCTGTGACTCTTGAAGCACACTAGGAAATTTTAACCAGTCAGGTTTACTCTTTCTTTTCTGAAGGAAATATAAAGAAATGACCCATATGAAATGTTGATACCCCACCATCATACTGGCAAGTCTTATAATAAAGCATGTTGAGAAAAAAAAATCTGTGAATCGATGAATAGAGAGAGATTTGTACAAACAATCTTTTAGTGCAGAAGAAAAGTGCCGTCTCTTGTGAAAAGACTGGCATTCTACTGAATGCTAGTGGAAACAATGAATCAGTAAAATAAGTACCCCATTGCATTGGGTAACTTTATTTCATCTCTGACACTGACTGTAAGTGAAACAAGCTTGATACTACATGTGAAGCATAATGCCAGATTTTCTACATTATGCCAAAAGAGAGTGCATTCCCATTGGGTAATTGCTATTTGAAATCCTTTTGTCATTATTTCAACACACAAAGTAGAGCTGACAATGTAATTGGTCTGATTATTGAAAATCCTAAAGGAAAGATTTACATTTAGCTACGCTTTGTACATTACAAAGCATACCTTTCAGGCTCTTGACCTCTAGAATTTTTTATTCCCTCTGTTAACTGGTGAAACTTTCAAATCTGGTAAGATAGGCACCTAGGGATGGACTCTTGGCAGAAGAGGAAAACATGAATACTGCCCCTTACAGCTAGTCAAAAGAAAAAGCACAAAAAGGTGTGTTTGAAACCTTACTGTTCTCTTCAGAGCAGAAGGTATTTTGAGAAAACACCTCTACTCCCACAAAATTTCCAAAATCACTCCTTAGAATAGGCAGCCATTCTTGCAACGAGATAAACAGGGCTTACTGTTTTGGAAGCATGCAACTCTGAGGGTAAAACATCTCCATGGTAATGGAGGAGTATGAATCTCCTCAGGCTGTGGAGAATCTAAAATCTCTGGGACCAGGAAAGAAAGAATAATACCTGTGTCCCTGGAAACCCAGGGCACTGGGAATATTTCTCTGTCTGCTCTGGGGTGCCCTGACCCCCAGGGGAGCACTGACTTTGACCCTCATTCATGGAGAAAATTTCCTAGACTTCAAGATAGACTAGAGCCCAAAAAAGTGTGAAATAGATGACATAGAGTAGTGTAAGTGTATCACTTGGTGAGAAATTTAGGTTTTGGGATTTTTACTATGTTGTGGATGGAAGCAGGATGGAGGGGACAGGGTGTTGTCCTGGGTTTCTTCTTCATGCTTCTTCTTCCTTCTTCTTCATGGGTTTGGGACGCATTTTGTAATTGGGCAGAAAAGTCCCATTGTGGGCTCTTTGGGATCAGTTATTGGATTAAAAAGGAAAATAATCTAGGTGTCCTTTCTTAACTGGATAGTTTAGTCTTAAAAGACCTTGCAACAAGAGATTGTTGGCCATTTTGTGCCTTCTGATGAAAAGCTGCCAAATTCACAGTTGTGAGACTGTTTTACTGATAAGAAGTAATAAACATCTGAGTCCAAATATGAACCACTTTCTCAAGTGCCTTCAATCCACACCCAGAGAAACCAACGACTGGTACCTCCACAGGTGTCTTACTCCCTCCCTGGAGAATTATAATATTACTATGTCATTATAGCTAGTGGTCCATTTTCTAAATTTTTTAGATCTGTACATGTATTTGAGGAGAAAATACATATATATATATTTATCTTTTAAATATATATATATATTCATCTTTTGTGTGTACAGCAGAAATGCTTTTGCTTTACTGATGCAAGATATGTAAATATTTCTGAGGAAAAGCATGTTTTTCATATTGGAGTTTCAATTCTCTAAAGCTGTGGTAAAGTCACCTTTCCTTATATATATGACTGGGAATTGGAAGAAGAAGTCAGCTCAGACACAAAAATGCCTGTATGGTGTTAATGAGCCAGTTAGCTCCAATTTCCTAGTACACAAAATAGAATATTATCAACTGCACATCTCAGATTCAATGTAAATTTTTAAAGGCTGTGAGATTTGAGATTTGGAATAGTTTGTTTGGTTTTTCTCCTCCCAAAAATAAATGTGGATAACAAAGCTTTTTGGAGAATTGTTGTGAAGTTGACCTGACCTTTCTTATATTGATTCCATCTGTATTAGCACTAATTCTGCTATAAGAGGTGATCTGCAAAGTGAAACAGTTGATGCTGAGGACCTCATATGCAGAGTAAAATTGGTTTTTAATACTAGCTTTAGTTTGATCTGTGGAGTGAATGGTTGGAATGCAGTAAGTAAGCACCTGGATTAGATCTTGTGCTCCTGTTTCAACTCAGAAAAGTTTTTATTTGCTCCAAGTGCACTCCACATTGTAACCCAAAAACACGTGTGAGTTGATCATCAATAGATTGAATAGGACACTGGTGATGCAAACTAATACACTAATGTAATTGTATCCTTAGCCTCTTGCAGGGGTATCATATTTGAATAAAGGGAGGGGCTTTTTTCTATGTTTTCACAGAAATGAGATAGCATAAATTCCATCCTCTAATAAGACCTCCTTTAGGGTACCTGCTTCTTTTAGACCAGTCAGACGGATCAGCTGCAATATATCCCAACAGTCCCTCTCCCTCAAATTCTCAAAGGAACAGATTCCTTCTCCAGATCTTTTTAATCCCAGTCCTGAAAGAAATTTTTCTAAGGATTTAAAGTTTTCCAGACAACGTTTTTCTTTATCTTCAGTCTCTTAATTAGGTAACTATGATTTAGCTAAAAATCTTGTGCAGAACAGAGTTTGTAGTAACTTTATACCTCTGTGTCACAGCTGAAACTTCTCCTTTGGAAAAGACCATGATCAGTAAGTAATAAAAATCACCACAGTTACTTTTTTTTTTAATACAGGGAAAGCTATAATCTGTGTGCTCCAATCTGCTGCACAAGAAAGAAGAACGTCCTCACTCTCACAATTTTGATAAAGGCTGGAAGTGAGGCAGGGAAGAGGACCTGTGATGAAACCTTAACTGTCATTTGCAGACAGGGATTGCCCCTCAGCTGAGAGACTATTTTGTGAATACTTTCACACGGATGGTGAGGTAAGAATATGGTAAGTCAGAGAATCTTTATTAAGAGTTTTTATCATACACACAGAGAGACAACTGAAAAGTACATTCACATATTTCAGTTTGTCTCTGTTGGAATACTAAGTGGAGTATAACAGTAACTAGGCATTTATCAGCTTGCACTTGGGGTTTCAGAGTAGTCCAAATCTGTTCTAGAAACTATCAAAAAGCTTATGTGAATCTATGCAGAAAATTACACTAGTAAATTTACATGTAAAGTTTAAATAAAATGTTCTGATTGAGTAATCTCTGAATGCCAACCAATTCTACCTCAGCCTGGGCAGAGTGCCGGCACTGGTTTTCCAATGGAATCTGTTCTAGTCCCATAATGCAGAACGAACTAAATTTGATTGTTTTTAAATAAAAAGACAACAGATTGTTCAGACAGGTTGGTATCTGACTAAATAAATACATTTGTAAAAGTATGATTAATACATGTTCCAAATAATAGTAATAAAGGGCTTAAAGAGATGTTTGTACACACATATAATTCTAATAGTGGCCCCAAGCCTGGTTTTACAAACCACAGTTATTCTGTCACTAATGAAAAATCTCCTGTCACGCCATGGATGCAATCCTCTGAAGCTTAGTGCATAAACATTCCAATGAACTCTTTGTATATGTCCTTGTTAGAGCAAACATGTAGAAAATTGGCAGTACAATTGCATGAAGTGTTTACAAGTTAAAAGAGACTTAATTCTACCCTCTTGTATGCACCTGAAATGGCAGGATTTTCCTGAGAGCTATTTTTCAGTGCTTCACTTTTCCATCTCCATTCTGATTATCCAAAACAACTGTAAAAAGAGCAAGGAATTGTGAAAATTAAACAAGTCACTAATGCAGATAATCATCATTTATGCGAAGGAAGCTGCAGTTGATCTCTAGGGATCAGTTGATATGAATATTAGTGATTGTAGTCTCAAGAACTCTTCGACAGCCAGCATAATACAAAAATAGGATACAAAACATGCCAAGCTTCAATAATTAAAAACAAATGTTTTCCACATTTAAATGCTTTTTTGCAAATAAAATATACTCTTATACAAATTAATTTTCACTTAACATGCTGTTCAGAAAGTCTGAAAAGACCAGCAGGCTCAGTTTTTTTATATAATTATATGTTTTTCTTATGACTATCTCTTTTTCATAGTGAAATCATCCTTTCGAGTTGTCAGGAATCATCCAATAAAAATAACTTTACAGGTGTCATGAAAAATTATTAATATATTTTTGAGAAATCTAGTTAAGTTTATCCTAACAAAAGGAAAATCCCTTCTGTTGGAAGGCTGTCTATCTGCAATGAGTTAAGCTGATGCTGGATGTGGTGCTCCCACAGGCTCCACCAAGAAGGATCTTTCCACAGTGTCAGCTGAGTCAGATAACAAGCTCCCTAAGGAGTCCATGCCTCCCAGGTATGTGTACTTGCCTTTATTAACATATAAATAATTGTCTGGAATCTGTTCTTCCCATGAATACACACCTGTATTCACTGACAAGAATATTATTTTCCCCACCTCTCTCCTTTCTCTGAAGCAGTCTTGGCAACCCACTTTCAGAGAACAAGGGAGCAGAAAGGGAACCCTGTCCCAGTGATCTCTTGCTACAATCACAGCTAAAAAAGTTTCTATCCTGCCTGTCTTAAATTGTACATGCATTTTTATGCATAAGTCATGAGGAGTCATGAGGTTGTTTCACATCATGTCTTTAATTTGGCACATTAAGTATTAAGTGGTACATGTGTGGATGTCATGCGTGTGGGTAGGTTTCTAATCGGTTCTACAAGCCACAAGCACATTTCTTAGAAATGGAGCAGGTGATGGTGTACATATGAAAAAAATTGAACCAGTAAAGATCTTGAAATGAAATGTTGCTAGGATGTTTGAGCATTCTAGCTGAAGACGGTGTTACTGCTTTGCAAAAATTTGCACATGTGTATTTCCAGAAAGAGCACAATGTCACACGTAGCTGAAAACAAAAGCTGTTCTGGATGCATTACATGTTAGTGCCACTGCACTGTCTGGAAAAAGCCTAGAAAACTGATCTCTGGATTCAGACATTGTTACTTACTCAGCTTTACTAAGAAGATGGATTTCACACATTGCTTCCCTTCCTTGAAAAAAAAAAAATGGCTACACTTTCATAGGATGGGTAAAATGAAAATCAGGATTTAGGGCGAGCTTGAAAAAACTAAAACTTTGGGAAGAAATTCTACTAATTAAAACTAAAAGTAGAATATCTTTGAGTTGTAAATGTCACTGGATAAAACAATGTGGTTTTATTTGTTCTTAATTTCTTTGCTGATAAGAAGTGCAAAATATTTTGGTTCTTGATATCACTGAGGTAACATGCAAAGTGCAAGGTGGGGGTCATATTAATCTTTTCAAAATGATGTCGTCATTGCTGGCTGTGCACAAATACTTATTGTGTCAACCAGCATATTGCAATAGCATTGCTTTTATTTTTTTCATACAAATATACTGTATTGGGTGACAGATGCATTGTTGTGAGGGGAGGAGAAGAAATGTGATAGCTCAGAATTGTAAACCAAAGTTTATGTTAAAGAAAAAGATGAAAGCAGAACTGCTCATCTCTGCTTACCCAAAATGAGATCATACTTATATGGGTAAACAAAGATGCAAGAGGCCAGGATCATGTATCACCAGTAATCCTTACAAGTGAGGTTCCTGCATTGCTTTAATTAAAAAATAATTTTGTTCTTATTCTTTTGTAAGGAAAGACTTCCTTCTCCCTTTCCAGAAAATGCATTGATTCTGTGACTCCTAGGAGAAGGAATTACTATTAGATGGTACCATAGATTATTTTCCATTATTATCTGACTCTCTATTTTGTTATCATTGTTCTGTCAGTTCATGGCTTTAGATTTCAGAGTATCATCCTGGAGACAAAATATTTTGCTAGGGAGCTGTGCCAGTGAAGAGATCAAAGACATGCAGCAAACTAAACAAAATACTCAATATCTATGCAGTTAAGCTAAGTGATGTTATTAAAATATTTTTTCTTTCCATTGTTTATGCAGCCCCAATGGTGCAAGAATTTCAATTTTCCATTGTAAATACACATAGAAGAAGTTAAATTTGTGTAAGGGACTGATCTTTTGAGTGTAAAATCCAGGCAGCTTAAAAGCCAATGCCACTGTGAAATTTATAGTACTATTTTTGTCTGGCATCTGCCCAATTTCCTCAGTCTAAAATCGTCCCTGTGACAGATTTTCATAGTTATTGGGAAGAACTTTTCATTTTCTGTTTTCTGCAGAATGCTGTAATATATGACCATCATGCATACAATTTTCAAATTGTGTATTTGTCTATCTTTAGCCTGTCTTAAAGGTGTCATTGAAGAAAATAAAGAAAAATAAGCATATGGTCTCTTGTACAGAACAAGTATCTTCTGAGATACAGATGCAGCCACATACAGAGATCAGGAAAAAAGTGGTGTGACTAAAAACATCTGATCAAATTCAGTTATTATGAAACCAGAAGATGCCACACTGGAAGAGCAGTTATAGGATAAAAGTATCAAAATTTTTGATAAACAGCTCTCTATAATGGGAAAACATAGGAGAATAATCTGTAAAGGAGCTGTCAAGACAAAGCTGTCAAGACAAGTATACAAAAGGGAATTTGGTTTTTTAAAATTTGTTAGATATTTCTATCACACTCAAATAGCCTATGCCTTTGACAACAGCGATTTTTCAGTCCTACAAGCCTTTTACTGTATTTACTGACATTACTGATATCTTTTGTGAATAAACATTTAGGAAGCAAACCATTCTATTTTTTTCCATAGTAAAAAGAAAGTGTGATTTTTGTGGGGTAAGACTTGTGAGAAGTAAAATTTAAATATATAAAGCAACAGAATTGGACTGTATTGGCAGGAAAAGTCACACAACAATATGGGCAAGAGAGACCATGCAATTAACCAACCAGATTCTATTAATACCAAATGGGAAGATGTACATTCTCAGCAGTGTCCAGTAAGAGGACAAGAGACAATGGGCACAGATTAAAATACAAGAGCCAAGGAGAAACTGAAAAAAGAAACCTATTTTCTTGGTGTCAGTATCTAAGACTGGCCCAGCTGATCTAAGAATTCACTGAAGACAACCCAGGAAGCTCACACCAATCTCTCCTGTCCCACTGTCAATGGACTGAATCTCTTTCTTCATCCAGGGGGCAGTTTTCAGTCACCTAGATAAACTAGAAGATAACAGCAAGAGATCACCTTGGGGCTGGATGAGAACCTGGAAAAGATGAGGGAGTACAGCGCTGGTTTTTGTTAGGAGCAATCTATTATATTGGCGCATTCAGCATCTCGTTTCAGATGTAGGCATAGAAAATTGCAGAGCCTCGTGTAGTTCTGAGCGATGCAGCCTGTGTGCATCTCCAGAGAGCCAGTAACACAGCAGGAGTCATAAGTTTAGTAGAATGCATAAGTGGTGTTTAACAGCTTTATGTCTGGTATATTTGATGAGAAGCAGGCCCACTGAAAACAGGGAAGGAGGATTAGAAAGGGATAAAATTCACTTCGGAACAGGTAGTAGACATGGGCAGATACACTGAAGTTAGCTCATGGGATCTGAAAGCTGGCATGTGCCTTGGAAATAAATAACAGATTCAGAACTTGCAGCACAGATGAAGTTTATCTGTCCTGACATCTAGGATCCCTGATGCTGACTTCTAGGACAGGTCTCCAGTGAAAGGCTCTGCTTTAATTAAATCATATTTCCTCTACTTTAAAAGCTCAGAAAAGCAGTGTTTAGTCTGAATGTTAAGCTTTAAATGCCACTAAATACATCTTTTCTATGGCCAGCTGCTAATCTCAGCTGTAGCTGAGGGAAAAGTAGATATTGAATTGGTCAGTTGAAGGTTTCTCCATAGATGAATCCAGCTGAGGTGTCCCATGTGATAGCACCTTATTGATGCTGATCTTCTAACTAACATTTTTTAAGGAAGATTTAAGTTGATGTGTTAAGCTTTGACAAAGTCTTGTTTGTAGTAGGTGCTAAAATTTTCTACAGGGAAAAAAGTACTGAAAAACTAAAAGTAAGTCTGGGAAAATCCAGAAATGTAACATTTCGCCTTCAAAAACTTCAATTAAGTTTTAATCAGGTCCCAGGAAATGCAGCATTAGAATAATCTTCAGAAGCCTCCTGAAACACACAGTAGCATGCTCTTTGTTGGAGATTTCAATCAACTCAGATATGAGATTATATTTAATTACTACTACTGGTACTGTCCCAGTGTTTTCAGTGGAGTAGATGACAGTGGAGTTTATTTCCAAGTATGCTGCCTGTTTAAATTGCTGAAGCTCTAGCTCTCCTTCAGTACAGCAGAAATCTATTGTTTATAATAAATGCACACTGATATTAGCACTTTGTAACTTAAAATATATAGAGAATTTCAAAGTTTTCTTGCACATTTAGGCAATACTTTCCTGTTCCTCCTGCATTTGGAAGACTTCCTAGCCCAAGGTTGGAGGAATTGTGCTCATGTCTTGTTCCACCTGCAAAAAGGTATTATCACAGAATCTGTTCAAGTTGGTGCTACAGTTCATAAACAAGCATTAATATGGGTTGAAATAATGACAAACTAGGTTTCCAAGGCTGACTACAAGTTTTGATCAACTTCAGAAGTGAGTTTCCACTTTATAAATTTGAATATACATAAAATGAAAATTACCTAATAAACTAGTGGATGGAAAAGGTTGTCCAACCATGACATTTAATTAATTCTTTTTGGTCAAAGGCTGTTTGTATTATCATTGATCTACTCAATAATAGGTAGATATTCTCTGGCTTTTTTATATGAAATGAAATTATATGTTCATAATGATCCCATCTATCTTCCGCAAATCAGTGAGTAGAACTATGCTCCTAATCAGTCTTGTCATAAATTATCTTGATATAGCAGCAAATATAATGGCTTTTAATCAGTAAACAACATTTTGTGCAATGCAACTTTCATTTTTGATTATGTGAATTTTAGTGATTTGTGAAAACAACGCAATACATGGTAATTTGCTCTCTCTTTCCTTAAACCTGTCCCCTCCATCTATATGGTTCTCAATGCATTTTTGCTTTCCTTTAAAACAAATTGGGAGATTTTTTTTCAACACACATGGAGGGCTTCACATAGAGGAAGATGTTCTGACTTCTATAAACTATTTGCCAGCAGTATTTCAGGAAGGGATCAGAAATATCTGTGTTGATTGATATGTTGGAAACTTTTAAACCTGCCTTCCCTCAGGAAGACTTTCATTGCTTTCTCTCTCCTCTGTGCCATTTTGCTGCTTTATCACATATATATTTCAAGTTTGTCTGTCTCCAATGCCTGAACCCGCAAATGTTCACCACACACTGTCTTCTTTTTGTCCAGAGTTTTTCAATTTATACATTTGAGCAAAAAATGAAAGAGCAATAGGTCATGTAAGTTGACTTCAGAAATGTTCATTGCTGTTGCACTTGGCAAGGGTTGGAAGTTCAATAAATGCAGAATCTCAACAGCAAAACATGGAAGTGGTTGACATCCTGCTCCAGACACAGTATATAATTTCAATTTAAAATACTTAAAGTAAGTTCCCTGCTGCAAAATCCAGATAAATGAACAGGAAAAAAAATGTATTGAAGAAATGGTGATAAAAGATTGAAAAGATAAAATAATATTTGAAAAATTCTACCTCTTTTGTAGAATCAGAGACAGAAGAGAACACAGGCTTAAATACAAACCAATGAATACATAATAGGAAATACATAATAGGAATTCTATCTGTTGGAGATTAAAACAAAACCACCTATGGTAATAAATTAAACATGAAAAAGGCAACTGAAATTACTGTAAAAGAGAAAGGCAAAATTATTTGTAGCAGTTAAGACTTATGGTTTGGGTTCATCTACTTGGACAATTTACTATTCTGTCTTCCAAGAACTCTGTATATCTCATATAAATTTTGCTTACTGATGAATCATGATTAACTTGCACTCAATTACCTGTCTTGCAATTACTAATATTAATTACCAGGAGAAATAGATCATCTGTTGTTAAAGATATTCTTCTTGGAAAAGAGACAAATAAATCTAAAACTTAAAAAAACAAATACCAAAGTGAAATAATTCCTGTGAGTCTCAGATTTTGGGAATTTGAGTGTGAATGCTGGGGATTGTAATTCCAGTGATTGGTTTTTATCTGTTGGATATGAAATACAATACATCATACTTTATGGATGAATTCAGTAGTCACCAAAAATTTTTGCTGATGGCAGAATTGCAACACAAGAAAGCAAGAAATTAAAAGCAAATGAAATTCGAAGATACTGTGAGTTACAAGTAAATATCTTACTGTTGCCATTGAGCTCAGTGAATGTAATACACACTTAATGGGGTTTGAAATGCAGTTT
Organism: Ammospiza caudacuta; assembly: GCF_027887145.1. Lineage (NCBI taxonomy): Eukaryota > Metazoa > Chordata > Aves > Passeriformes > Passerellidae > Ammospiza > Ammospiza caudacuta. The sequence goes on from NC_080596.1 coordinate 56,129,841, forward strand.
GAAATGCAGAAATGCAGTATAATTGCATTATACTCTTCTTTGTGGTGTTCATATTAGGATTACAAGTACCATTTACACCATGATATATATTTTGACCTATTTTATATTTTTCAAGATAGATTTTTCTGTCTCAATATTCATATACACTATTCTTATAATAGCTTTATTATATTTCAAAAGAGCATTTCTCTTATCTTGTGCATGCCTCTAAATTGCTTTAAGAGATTTACTAAATGAAAGGCTCCTTTCCTTTTAAAGCTCATGTTTATTTCTTCATGCTGCCAACATTAAGACTAACTGCATATAGGTCTGCTCTCACAACATTTAATTGAGTAAAATCAACATTTACCTTTTGTAATTTTATTCTCACTATATGCTAAAACTATTTCTGCTTTTGATGGAATCAACAGATTGGTTATATAAAGCTGTTTTGCTTGCTCAGGTTCAGATGTCCCAGTTTGCTCATAATCAAGAATCTGTCTATGCTGTGAGATTTAACAAGCCTGAGAGGAGAGCACCTGTTACAATCTTAAGTTCAAGAAAAGTATTTATCCTATTAGAGCCTGTTCTAAAATAAGAGTTACTGAGAAAGATGTAAGGAAAAAGCTGTCAGGTTTTTCTAATTTATGCATTTTTTTCATCAGCTGCTCACTGTTTGCACTGTTTACATGCTTGTACAACAACTTTTATACGTGCATTGCACCTGCAGTGCCAATAAAGCCACAGACTGGTGTGTAAACCCCTGTGTAAATCATTTGCTAGAAGAGAAAGGAAAGATCTTGAGGCTGAAGTTTTCATTTAGTTGGAAGTGTTCATATCTCACAGATGAGCAAGAATTATGGTTTAGTGGTGAGTAACTTATATTTGCAACAGTCTTTTAAAACCTCTTTGATTCTTGCTGCAAGAAATAAATTGTGGGAGGGGATGAGGATGCAAATTAACATTTGAAAGGAAAAAAATTGAAGCCATTGTGGCTAAGTCATATTGATATATATTTGAATGTTATATGCTTCCCTGTGTAGTGTCTGTATAGATTGTGTGGTCAATGTCAGAGAACCTTATCCTCACAGCAGACAGCTAAATATGAGCAACTGCTCCATATGGTAGAAACATACTGGCATGTTTTGACCATGCTAATGTAGATTCATTGAAATTCTAACCCCAGGCTCAAGAATTATTTAAGAACAAATGCAGCTAAATTAATGAATGTATTTTAAATAGTGTATTTTAATTTACAGGTATTGAAATGGAAAAAAACCTCCATTTTACTCTGTCCTTCATCTCTGAAGCACATCAAAGCCTGAGTGAATTCTCTGTGTAAACGGAGGAAGTGAAGCACCGGATGACAGTATTGGGCTGCTATTTAGACAAAGTAGAAGAGGAATAGCTCTGAACCATCAGCCTGTACTTGGCTTATGTCTAAATTCACTGTTCAACAGGAATACAGCTGCAAAAACTTATATGGACACATTTGCTTGGGAAGGTAACCAACCACCATGGACTCCTTTATCCTTTGCTGTCAAAAGAAGAGATAGAACTTATCCTAAGGAAGTAAAAAGGAAAGACCTAAATATTAAAAGTAGGTGCTAAATAGAGAGCTGACATGAGTTCATCCTCCAAAGGGTACCAGATTGCCCCAAAAGATAGTTCTCAGCATCAGTAGAAATCATGGATATGTCAGATAATGGAAATGGTGTTCACTGGGAACTACAACTGCCAGTTTTCCAGTTGACAATATGAGTGAATACTTGGGTAATTTACTTGATATTTTATTGACAAATTATTTTTCATATCTAGTAAATCAAAATTTTTCTCTGAAGTTTTGAGCTATTATTTCTAATCCTTGTGATATACCCCAAGTAATAAAAACACTTTTTGAAGTCATGGCTTTTAGAGATTTTAAATGCCCACATTTCTACCACATCCTTTGTAATTGTTAAGAAAAGACACACATGCTTATGTTAACCCACTTGTTCTTAAATATCCAAATCAAATCTTCCAGACCATTAATGGTTTACTTTAATTCTTTTCCTGAATTACCCATGCAATCTTTTCCCAACAGATACACGATTGATATAAGTTATGGAAAATGTCAGCGTTCAAATATGGACTGTTTCTTCACATCTGAAAGAACTAAGCTATTATGTATTTTTGAGGATGTTCTGATTCTAATTTTTTCTATTATAAACTAAAAATGGCAACCTGAATTAATTGTCCTATTCATGTTTGCACTTAGTAAAATCCTATACAGAAGCAAATTAATCCAAAATCTTTCATGAAATTTTTTGTACAATTTCTACTGCTACTCATTGAGAAAGAAGGTTCGTGGATTTATATTTGTTTTCCTTTCATTTAAAACAAAAGGATTAGTCAGACAGTTCTATTCACAAAGTTAGAACATGATAATTAAAAAATCATTTGGAAATTTAATATACCAGTATGCTACAGGACAGTATCCAATTATCTCTTCCTTGCCTGTCTATTGTTGTAAATGGATAACTGGGTATGAAGTGTATATTGCTCTGAATTACAACCAAAGATCTGGACACTATCATCCTGGGAAAAGTTGACATGCATGCTTGAATTTTAATCAGTATGTCCTGTATTTCTCCAGTAAACTTAATCAAAGCTAAGAGACAACAGCATTTTTGCAAATCTTTATAAGCTAGGACATTTTGGGATAATTTCCTCAGTGTTTGGTAACAATGCCTCGTGGCTTCATAGCTCTAGGATGACAGGCATTTGGTCCAAGAATCACACTCCATCTATTCCAAAATAACTTTGTGAAATATGTAACATATGTGGAATAAGTTCCTCATATAAGTGAGGAATTTCAACACACACTGGTTTAATCCACCAATTTCCTGGTTTTGGATTTATTGGTAATGTATAATATGCTAACACTGTGCATTGAATTGCATTGAATCCTACAGGAACAGAATGTTTGTATTGCAGAAATATTAAAAGGTTGTGACCTTTCAAAGATAGTATCACACGGTGTAGTCTGAGACTTAATATCAGTTTCTCATCAGCAACACCTCACACAAACCATCATGATTTAAAAAAAAAAATAACTTCTCTTTTTGTTAAAAAGAAGAGAAATAACAGCAGAATAAGCGCAATTATTTTTCCTTCTAGAACTCATAGCTTAATCTGTTAGAAGTAGTTACTTTGTCAGCCAGATTTTGAAACCAGCTACTCATCTATGAATTAGTTGCGTGTTGTCTGAGGCTATGTATCATTATGCAAATGTGCATATTGCTAAATGACCTTTGTGGTAAATTTAGATGATCACTTAAGGAAAAACTGTCAATTTCATTTCATTTCCCCAAAGTCTTTGTCAGTGCATTTATGGATCTCAGTCACCCTGGAGTAGTGGCTTAAAATATGCCAAAATGCATTCAAGATATCTGATTAGCAAAACTAACTTAACCAGTTTCCTCTTGGTTCTTGTGACCTCCTTTTGTTTGATTTTTTTTTTTTAAATGCACTAAAAATGCATAAATGTTTTATGATAGGTATCATTTAATTTGCATTTTCCCTCAGAGGCTTCTGTCAAATTTGGAAACAAATTTTTCTGAAATGGCACATCTCCAGACAAATGATAGTGTTTTTTTTTAAAGTTAAATGTTTTATTATAATGAAAAGGTTTTACTTCTATATAAGTAAAAGAACAGGCCTTCCAGATTTATAAAAGAGGATGTCACAGTAAATGTTCTCTTGAGCAATTGAAGTGCATTTACCAAGTAGAAATGCACTGGTATTTACCACATTAGTGATTACAAGGCAATTATAAAATCGCACCAGCTTATTAAAATTGATGAGAAATGTTATAGATATACGTGATTTGTTAAAAGTATCACTGTAGCTGATAATTTTACAAAGTATGCTGTGAGAAGATTAATAAGTTATGTTGATAGTAAAAAAAGAAACGTTTAAATTCTTAAAATAATGTATTGGGGTTCTTTAAGTTTTTTTTCTTGGAGTGAGAAACCACAGGAAAGAAAACCCAAATAAAACCTTACAATTAAATATTTGGGGTTTTTCCATTAAAGTTGCAGTAACAAGTCCACTGAAGATCAAGACCTTCCCTGAAAACAGTTCTGTACATTTCCAGTTTCCTTTATCAGTTTTCTAACAATAACAGCAATAGTGATATATTGTCTTTATTTGTCTTTCTGGCTTAGACTGAAATTTTAAATCATGCAACTATTTAGATAGGTTTGCTTAAGACATAACTTAGGCTGTTCTATGGTCTTAAATAAACTGCAATTATTTACTACTTCAGATATGTTTTATTTGAAGTGTGTTGAAGCTCATGGTGATGTTTTTACTGACCCACAATGGCTTAGGACATACACATATTTCATTGCAATTGTCAGGGATTGCTGAATTCAGTAGCCTAGCAGGGGTGAGGCTGCTGCAGCTCTGTGGGAGCTCGAGGTGAGTCTGAGCATGTCAGTCTGTGAATTTGTAAACTGAGTAAATTAAAAAAGGATTACTGCCAAAATTTTTTAAAAAGAACAGTAGTCACAGCCTTATCTTAAAATATTCTAAGCTATGCTTCTATAAATGCACAAGTGATTAGCCAAAGGGTAGAATTATTAGCAGTATTATCTAACTAATACCCAATGTGCAATACCTAAATTTGGGGTAATATTAACTATATCACAAATATTATAAAAATCTAAATAATTAGCAAATGTAAGGAAGTTGTATCTTGTTCCTAAAATTTCAAAAGCAGAAACAGATGCTAAACTACACATACTATTCTTCATGAGATGTCTGCTCAGATCTAATATGTAGCTAATTCAATTTTCATACCAAATTTAATAAGCAAATTAGAGAAACTAGCATAGCAATTTCAGGGAAAAGTAGGGAATGATTCCATCTAATATTTTACTTTTAAACTTCGTTGTTCATCCAACAGTTGTAAAAGTGACACCTTGTGGTAATGAAGAACATTGTTCCAGTGTTCATTAACCACAGAAAGGGTGTTTTAAACTGCCTTCCCTGTAATACAAATAGAATAATGATATAATTCAATCACAGAGTTGGCCAGTAATCTTTCACTGTGAAAGATACCCATTAAGCATCAGGTTAGTGTTATTTCAGATTCAAACTGTCTTAAATGTTTTTCTAACCTTGTTCTGGTGCTTTTGCAATAATTTCACACCTTTAGAGTACTAATTGGGTTTGAACAATTCTCCTTGGGTTCAGCTGAGTGTTGCACTTGCTCCTGATGAAGATGAATGCACAAAGCAAAGGAAACCTGAGAATCAGATGAAATTAATCTTCTTTATATAGATACCATGTGCACAAACATATTCCTCGAGGGGAATTCAGAGAGCAGATTGTTTAACTATCTCTGCAGCACACTCAAGGGGTATTAGGTGACATCTCTGTTTGCCACCTTCCTTTTTGTCTATGCACAGTCATTGCAGAGCTAAAGGCTAAAAGGATAGTTCAGAGGTCTTAAACAATGTTGATAAGTGGGGTAGCCAAACTGTTTCCCATCTAAAGCTGCTCTCCTAGCAAGTAATCACAGTTTGATCATTACAGCCACACAGTGCTGAGCCTGAGTTCAGCGAGGTCTCTAATCCTGATAAGAATTAGCTACTTTACCTACAAGATGTGGTCATAACTTATTTAGAAATCTAATTTGTTAAGAAATCTAATTCCTCAGCCTTATTCTCATTTAGCTTTAAGTCCAGCTTTAGCAATCCTGACTCTCACTACAGACAAACCTTCATATAAACCAATCTCCCCTCACCTGGCAGCAGCTCACATACCTAGAAGGCATGAATGAAAAAGCCTATTCCAACTACCTTCTCATCATGATGCTCAGAGATTATAGAAATTGGGGGCTAATGTGAGAGAAAAGCTGGTAAAAAATTTTAACAAATGGGTGATAGATTTCCCTGAGTAGTTGGCCAGACACCATCCAAAATGATATTAATATTTTTGAAAGCAGTAGTTAAATGAATTCCATCTTTGTTAAATGGTTCTTCCAGGAAATGACATTGAAGAATTTGAAATATTGCATGACATGAAGGGATTTATTAAAGGAGTAACTAAAATGTGATAGAATGATAATCAATGTTCCTACTTTTAAAGCCTTTGTTCTACAGGGACAAAAAAATGAAATGTAAAGATTAGATTGAGTTAAGAACACTGTAACAACCTACTGAAGAAACAAGACAGAATGGGATAAAGATCTTTGCAGGTTTGTATAATTTGAGGAATCAATAAAAATTTTACTTTAAACTAAGGATTTTTTTGTGGTATTGTAACACCATATTTGATTGTAATAAACTATTCTGTAGCTCTATATGAAATTTTTGAAGCTCTATATTTGGATATTTGAGAAATATTAGGATTTTTTTATGTTGCTGCAACGCATAGATGTCGTAGTTGAGACGGAGACCACACAAAACAACACACCCATTTTCAGAAGGCTTCAAAACCATCTTTATTCTAGCATGCGTGCTTTTTATTCACTCTGAAAAAACTCCTAAGTTTACACTTTACTCATTGGTCAGAAGAGACAAACAAAGTGCTTATTGGAATACACAGTTGCAGGTTTCTCTTATTTATCCTTCTCTCTTTCTCGGTTTCCATGTCAACGACCTTGGTAGGAAATTCTTTCAGGGGTAAACATGGATCCTCTTATCAAACTTCCCTCTAGCTCAAAGAAGTTGCTGTAAAACCTCTTCCACACATAGACAGTAGAATTGGTAATGTGGTAATAGACACTGATGTAGTAGTAGTGGTAAATAGTAATGTGGTGTAGACACTGATGACTGTTTTTGCAAAATTCAACATTAAATATCTTTTAATCCAATGAGCAAATAACATCACAGTGTGGTATGAATATAATTATGAGTTAATAAATGTTAATTTCCCTGGAACATTAAATGAAGAAGGATATTTAAATCTTGACATGCAAGTTATAGTGGAATGCAGTGAAAACTTGCAAAGTAGTCAATTTTACTTATGGTCATACTGTAGAGTCGAATCAATTTACTCTTAGTGAAGGATTAGGCAGGTGCAAGGTGCAGCTGGTTACTGTGGAGAGGCTGACATGCTGGATTTTACTGCATAATTTATACTTATTCATACACCCCTTCCATGAAGTTCTCAATTTTGAAAGGCAATCTTTCATTCATCAAGGGAACTAATTAGAATCAACTTGTTAAAGGACTAGTTGGTACAGAGGTGGTACAGAACTGTACAAGATTATACAAATCAATAAAACTACAAGGAGTTGGGATTTGAAGCAAAGGGGGTGTGGAAAGAACTTGTATAATTGAGATCTAGCCTGAATTACCATCTGTGAAGTGTCAAACAAGCTGATAACTTACATGGAACAAAAAGGTCATCTGATCAGAGAAAAATTGCTAAGTCTCAGAGTTATGCAAGGGTATCATGAGAATTGCCAAGGTTCAAGGAGAATTTCATCTTGCAAAGATAGTAAAATAAGGTATAAAAGAATTTTCTATTTTATTTTAAAATACAGATGAGCTGTTCACACTCAGTGCCAGAGTCCTATTCCTGCTACCCAAGAATAACAAAGCTGCCAGGTGTTGTGTAGGACAGAACGGATCAAAAAACTCTTCAGGTTTGCAACAGTTAGGAGTAGTGGAGCATCAATCTCATTGTGCAGCTGTAAGATCCAGGGTACGGAATAGGTTTCAAGGCTGTTACCATTTTCTCTTTCTCCAGTGAACAGTTTCACATCAACCCACATATTTACAGGAGAGCCAACACATTCAAGAAAGGAATTAGTCTGCATCTGCTACTGACCTTTGCTTACACAAACTCCCAGACCATTTGGGAGTTCATCAGTTGAGATGGTTCATTTGGGACCATCTCTCATCCATCTCCAACAAAAACATTGAGTAGATACAATAATTCAGAAGAATCCTTACTGGCTGCTGCCACAAGAGAAGAGGAGCAAAGCAGCATCAAATCTTGACCTCTCTGAAGGTCAGTAAGTAAATAGTGGCACTGTCATGAGGAGGGTCTTAAGGCACATTTTGACTTTTAGCATTTGACTGATTCAGTGACCCTCTCCCATCAAGCCTGACTGACTGTGCAGCTGGCAGGCAGGAAACAGAATAGACTGTCCTGTGGATAACAGCAAAGACACAGATAAACACACAGACACAAGTCAAAAAATGTAGATTCCTGAGAATCCAGACACCGCTTGAACTGTTCTGTCATCATCAGATGAACAGCCACTGGGATCTATTCTGAATAAAGATCTTGCTTAATATTTCAACTGATGGCTTCAGAGTAGAATGGAAAAATGAGAAGTAATGACAAGTACACTAATGACAAGTACACTAATAAAACAACAAGGTAGAGAAGAATTGAAGAAGACAAAACCAATATAATCGAGGAAATGAATATAAAATTTCAAAGTACAAGATGGTACACTAACAAATGAGGGAGGACTGGCTTTGCTATCAAAACCTTGCAGCTCAACACAGCAGCTGGAATCATGTCTGTGCAGTATTGAATCAGACAGTGGCAGCTGCTGAGATGCAGCTGCAGAAAATACAACTTAGATATTTCAATCAGGTGAAGCATTTAGCAATGTCAGGAAAAATCTAATTAAGGCAGTATTAAATAGTCTAGGCCTGATGACATTTACTGCAGGATGCTTAGAGAATAGATGAACTATCTTTAATGCATTTGGAAGATATCCATGAAAACCTTTGCAGCTTGGGAGAGGCATCCAAGTCTGGAGAAGCTATGTCCTCTTCAAAAAGGGGATATTTTGGGGCAGAAAAACTGGATGATATTTGGATTTTAGAAATAGCCAAAAACTATATGTTTCAAGGATTCTATATGTAGCAGATCTGTGTAATATTTCAGGGATGAAGTGTGATAATCAGCTACTTTTTGTGTTAGGCTAGCAGCTTTGCTAGACAACTGACACAACTATCTTTTGGTGCAGGTAACAATTCTGGTTCTAATGCAGGTAAAAATTCTGTCTTTGGCAGTCCTATAACTGTTTCTCAGACAAAGTATATTTTGTCTCTTTGAGTAGAACTAGATATTCCATCTTAAAGAAATGGATAGCCTTAAGTTAGGTATCAGAAATACCCTTTCTAAGTTTCTAAGATAAGTCTCTGGAGAAAAAAAAAGGCACATTTTCTCTTTTTCCCTATGGGCAAATTTCTATTTCAGTTTATTAACTCTGAATCATGCTTCCCAGATGATTTCCAGCATCTGTGTACTGTTTGTTCATACAGTGTAGCAGACGCTTGTTTAGAGCTTTAGAGGGGTGCTGTTATGTGTTGTTCTAAGATTAGAGTTAGAAATAGTCTTCAAATATCATGTTTGCTCTTGCTTTATGTATTTGAAGCTCAAATAGTAGATCAGTCTGGGGTTTTGTGCTTCTCTGTGCCTCTATATCGTATCACCTTCTTCATGATTTCTAGCAACTTTAAATGAACATGGTTGATGAATAAAAGAAAAGCCCTTTGAAAAAATTCAAATATTTAAATTATTTTGTTGCAGGGCACTTTTACTTCTCTGTGCTATTCCTCTTGTAGTAGATTTTGCCTGCTATATAAAACAGTCTGCACACTGCTGTAGGAATTCTTCTCTGGGTTGGTGTTTGGAACATTTATAGACAATTCTTATTCAAATCTGAATATTAGAAAATAGTATCATAAAGAGCTTTTAAAAATAAAAAAAAATACATTCTGAAAAATATGTATGTATACATAGTTTAATTGCAATACTTGTTGCAGAGGGGCAGAATCAACTTCCTCAACCTACTGGCCCAAGATGCGGCCCAAGATATGATTGGCTTTCTGGGCTGCTGTCAACAGGAGACCAGAGAATTGATTGACTCAAATCAACTAGGTAGACTCTGTGTGTGTGTGTCTGTGTCTGTGTGTGTGTGTGTGTGTGTGTGTCTGTGTCTGTGTATCTGTGCTTGGGAAGGGGCAGGGCAAGGTCTGAATAGGTGGGACAGTGCAGTGCTCCACAGCCTGCCCCTGGAGCCTCTGGCCTGGTCCTAGAGTGTCTGCCAAACCACATGGCACACTGACAGCCCAAAACTTGTCCCCATGGCTATGTGGGCCCCTGAGGTACATTAAAGTGCAGGCTTGTACCTGGGGAAGAGCCCTGGGAGACCAGAGAAAATAACAAGCAGTGGCACTGTTGTGATGCTGATGAGCCCCACTGCCTTGGATTTACGAGTAGCTGAGGCCATGGTAGATCTAAGGCATTGAGTGTATATATATCTTTCTTCTTCCTTTTTTCTTTCTCTTTCTCTCTTTCTTCCAATTTATTGAAATATGTCTCAAGCCAGACTAAAATGTTCCAGTCAATGCTTTAGTAAGGGCCCTGTTTTGTCTGGATAACTTGAAGTTGGCTAATTCTAAATTTCCTAAGATAAGGTTTATGAAGTGACTTACTTTTAATTGGAGGTTGTTTCTAAATTTGCCAAGTACCTTATTTTATCTTTGTGTTCTAAAGTTTGCAAGTAAAACTTTGTATTTAAATGTTCTGAGAATTTTGATTCTTGTGCACCACCAGAGTGAACACAGTTACCTTCCCCCGTAAACTCGCCCAGCAAGCTCGCAGCTTAACAGTGGTGTACAGTACTTGTCCTTGTTTCCACCACCTGTGCATTTAAATGCCTCCTGCCCTTTAGTTTGATCAGCAGTTCCCTACTCTGCCATGCTGGTCTCTTGCCTTCCTTACCCTGCTTCTTGCTCCTGGAATTGCCAGGTGTTGCTCTCAATGGAAGACTTAAAGATTTTTTTTCTTTCCAGCTCCATTGGGCTCCTTTGTTGCTGCAGGCAGTCTCCCAGAGGGATCCTATTGACTATTGCTTTGAAGACCTGAAGATCCTAAAGTTCATGATTCTGACTTTACTCCTTACCTGACCCATATCCCTCAGGACTGCAAACTCCACACTGCATCCCAGGCTGCCTCCAGTCCTGACCTCCCTGATTAGCTCACTTGTGTTGGTGACCAACAGACCCAGTATGGCCTCCCCTCTGGTAGGGCTGTCTACTACCTGGCTCTAGAAATTATCCTCCATGCACTGCAGGACTGTCCTGCACTGCCTGCAGCTCGCTGTGCTACTTTCCCAGCAGATGTTGGGGAGGCTGAAGCATCCCAGCAGGACAAGAGCCTGTGAGCACAATGCCTTCTGTGGTGGGAGAACTAGAAGGCTTCATCAATAGGAACCCCTGCATCAGGTGGCATGTACTAAACATCAACTGTGAGGTTCTCTTTGTTGCCTTGGTCTCTGATTCTTACCCCATGGGCTTTTGACCTGTTCTTCAAAGACAGCTCCTCACACTCAATTCAGCCCCTGATGTAGAAGGGCAATCCCTCCACCTCTCCCACCTCTCTTCTGAACAGTCTGTAGCCATCGATAGTCATACTCCAACCATAGGATTCCTCTCACCAAGGTTCAGTAATGGCAACAAAGTCATATCTTTCCAGCACAGTGGCTTCTGGCTCCTGTTTGTTGTCCATGATGTGTACATTAGTCATTAGCAATATCCAGCCAAAGAGAGAAGGAATTTGTCTGGAGCTTGGTAGTGTGCCTTACCTATAACTTAATATTTTAATTCCTTCTAGTTTCGTCACTATTGTACTTGAGCATTACCTGTGTGGCATTGATCTACCTCAACAGTGAGACTTTCTGCCTTCAGTTATGCTGGACTATTTGAACCTGAGTCAACAGGCTGTCAACAGCTGAGCTACCCATTAAAACACAAATGTGATCAAAAATTGACTGATTGCTTCCATTCCTCTTTTCCCAATATATTAGCTTAATTAAAGTAACTACAGTTACTTTAATAAAACACTAGACTAAAGTGTGCTGCATCTTGTTCAAATACCACTTACATTAAAAAGTTAGAAGTTGCAAAGTAAAGCCTTGCCAAAATCAAGTTCCAGCAATAAGCACAAACCAACAAGTGTGAATTACAATATTGTTTTAAAATAATGATAGCTATTTTCCCAGTATACTTGTTCATAGTTCAGTTATCTCTTACTGAACAGCTATTCTATGATTCAGCTTAATCATTCTGAAGCCCATGATCCTATGCTTTATTTGCCATGCATTATTCAATATCTCTCTCTAATACAGCTATTGTTACATTTCTTTTCTATGAATCACTTCACTACAGAATGTGCATTTCTTGAATGATCACACACAGGGATAAAGAAGGAAGGTATTTTATGACTGTGGATCAAAGACATAAAAGCATTAGTGTCAAATCTACAAGGTGAAGGATTATTTAACTGGAGATGTCTAAGATGTAGGGTTTTTTTCAAAGTACATGAATTCTGTAAATCTGAATTACAAATATCTTTGGTTTCAGGTGGATTTCTGGCTTCTGAGAAATTCTGCAGCTGAGCTATGGGTGTTATTCAGGCAATATAGAATGAACAAACCTAGAACAGCCTAGTCTAAAGAGAGTACCTAGTATCATGTGAGATCTACATTCAGATGCAAACAGATTAGAAAACTGCCAATAAAACATTTTAAACCAATGATTTAGTATCCTTTTCCAGCAAACTTCCACCTCACAGGGCTCCATACCTAATACTGCGACAGAAAAGTTTACTTTATTACTAGAAAAACTCCAGTCTAGATTTCAGTGTAATCCTTATTGCAAATAACTTTGACAGCTTGTCTCACTGGGTTGTTGTTCATCATTGTGCTCTTCAAGTGTTACTTCGTTGGCTAAGAACCACTAAGTAACAGCAGGAAGCATCTTCCTCCCAGCAAAGTACACCCAGTAATCTGGGTGGCTGGAACCTGCTCCTGAGCTCCCTGCAGCTTTAAGCAGGTTCCAGCTGCCAGTTAACCACATGTGATTTTTTCCCCTTGTGATTTCTTTTCTTATATATTTTATACCACATGGAATTTCATGCTACATTACCATTTTTGTTGGAAGAGAAATTTACTTTTTATTCCTAGGACAAAATGCCGAACATTTGAGTTCCCTTCTTCAAAGCACAGTCATTCCAGTCTTCAAAGAAAAGAAAAGGTGATCAGAATTTCTTTTACCCTCCAAATTTTATTCTTCAGAATTACATTTATTTTTGACATAGCAAAATTTCTCTCAAATAAAAACATAGAATACCTTAAAATATGACCTATCAGTGGAAGAGATCTGAAAAATATCAGCTTATATTTGAAGCTTGGCAACGGAGAAGATGAGCTCTCACAATGAAGAGACCTAAGCAAATCTTAATGATAAATGGCAGTATTGGTCCCAACTGTAAGTGTTCAATGTTACATCTTCTATTCATCTAGATCCTAGATGCTAATGGCAACACTTTCTAAACCAGGAGTTTTGATGGCAAGCAAATCTCAGCTGATAAATGAATTCAGCCTTTTGCATGTAGTCCTAAACATTTAGTATCAGAGTACCTTGTCATCAGTCTCACAACATCAGAAAAATACTATTGCCCTGTCACTGTAGGACATGAAATAACACGACATGCACACAGTGCTGTTCTCAAGGTAAAAAAGAAGTTCATTTTCTGACTCCAACATTTATAGATTTCCAAAAGTGACAGTGGATTGGAGGGTGAAAGTGCTACCTCTCCAATGACACTGGACGTACCAACAGCGCATCAAATTGCTCCTCCTCTATAAAAGAATGCAAACCAGTAAGTTATTTACAGAAAGTGTGTGAGAAAGTTCCTTACAAGAATGTGAACATCAGAAGGCTTAGAAAAATCTTAAAAAGTCAGGGCGACATTGCCCAGAAAAAAAGATTAAAAGGGTAGGAGTTAAGAAAACAATGAAAACTTTACAGGAAACAGGCATGGCTGCACAATGCAATTCCCACGCAATCCTTTAATGGGTAGGCTGCCTAAGGTGAAAACTGCACCACGACAGTAGAGCTGCTGGCCCCTTTGTAAAGCTTAAGGAAGCACCGTACTGGGTCATCAGACACTCTGGGAGATTGCTGTCAGGGCCCAGATTTTGCCTTGACCTTCTCGGGGATGCGGCTGCCCGGGCTCAGGGCCAGCCGAGGAGCAGCGAGGCTGAAGGCCCCGGCAGAGCGAGCGGCGGGGCCCCGGCGAGGGCAGCTCTGGAGCGGGCCCGGCTGCGGCCGCCGCCTCCGCCTCAGGCTGCCGGGCTCTCCGGGCTGGGCCCTGCCTGAGCCGGCTGCAGTGTGCCGTGCCTGTGTCCTGCTGATCCAGATCCTCGCTCGCCGGCTGGGCCTGCGGGGCCTTGGCCTTTCTCTGTCACGGCAGGCAGCCGCGCTGAGCGGCGCTGAGCGGGGCTGCGGGTGCGCTGCGGCGTCCCTGGGGCAGCGGGACGGGCCCCGGCTGCCGCTGTGCTGCCCTTGGAGCGCTGCTCCTCGTGTGCGCTGCTCCGGGGGAAGCTGGAGGGTCAGAGGGGTCCTTATCGTTTTTCAGAAAAGCCTTTCACTCTTCTGAATCACATTTTGGTATTTTATACTAAGCAAGCTGTGCTTTCCAAGCAAACTTGAAAAAGAATTGTTTTCCTTCAATTCCTTTAGGTATTTATATTACAACAATTACAATAATATTAACAGATTAACTCACTAATGCCAAATTATTCTGGGGATATATTTCTGGGATATATTCTTGGGATATATTTCCTTTCCCAAAGCTATAGAAGCTGTACTGTGACGGTGGTCAAAAGGGGTGCAGGTGAAGAGAGCGACGAGAATGTTGAATCCATGTTCAGAAGGCTTGATTTATTATTTTATGATATATATTACATTATGACTATACTAAAAGAAAAAGCAGGAAAAGTTCTCAGAAGCTAGCTAAGCTAAGAATGGAAAAGAATGAATAACAAAGTTCTGTGTCCCAGCAGAGAGCGAGAGCAGCTCTGCCGTGCATGGTCAGTAAATCCAAACATCCACAGGAGACCAATCACGGATCCACCTGTTGCATTCCACAGCAGCAGATAACCATTGTTTACATTTTATTGCTGAGGCCACAGCTTCTCAGAAGGGAGAAAAATCCCAAGAAAGGATTTTTCACAAAAGATGTCTGTGACACTGTACAACTTAATTTCCATCAGTTCGTGACTCAACATCAGCCAGGCAATAAGTTTACTTCCAACACATTTCCATGCCTTTGATAAAGTTGTTTCTCTGGTATTCATGTATCTAAAAAATTTCTTTGTTGAAGGAAAATTGAATTGAAATTGGAAATGGAAATGAATTGAAAAATGTTTTTGTGTTGCACTCCACATATTGCTGTGTGTTATATCTTCTAATTCACATATAATAATGGTTTATGGAAAGCCAAAGCATTTGTATAAAAGAGTGCATTTGCCCACTTCTCTTAAAAATAGATCCAGATTGTATTTGCGGTTACAGCTGGTGGACATCCTCAGGGACATCTCCCACAAGAGGAGGAATGGCTGGGAAGTGCCATTGCAGAGGAAAATATGCTACTAGCTCTATTCTAGGGTCTGAGCTGTGGTGAGACAGAAAGGGGAAATACAGTTCAGTCATACAGTGAGAATTATCTACAAAACTACTGATTCCTTTGAAAAAGCAAACGGTATTTTTGCAACGAATTTTACAGCTGTCTCTTCTGCAATAGAAAATTAACATCCACTTCTTTCCAAAAGCGAATTTCCACCATGCTTCCATCTCCAATTCCTCCAAAACACAGATATAGATGTAGAAGTACAAACAAACATCTCTTTTCTAGAGAGGTTTCAGCCCTGTAAGAATGCTTGCAGGCAACAGAATGCACGTCATATTTTCAGAAGGGTACTTCAATTCCTATTTCCTTGTTTTTCTCCCTTTTAAAACCAATTGAGGTTAACTATATCAAATTGAAAATAAACTACTGCAAATTTTCTTTTAAACTCCATTTTTATAATCAGTAGTGAGCCATTTGCCTCCTAGGATCTGTCCTTACTTTGTAACCTGAAAATACACAAACAACCTCTAAGTTTCTCTGAGGTGTAGGTTATTTCTCTGAAATAGCTCTACAATATACACATAAAATTAAAACAACTACAAAAAAAAATCATCTGTTTATAGCTGACTATTCCCAAGAAACTGGGAAATCTGTAATCATGTTGAGTCCAGATTATATGCTGAAGTAAACACACTTTGGGTACTCTAAAAGAATACATTTAGATTGTGTTGCAATGGCAGTTTAGAAAATAATTTTTTTTGACAGGAAAGATTTGCCTAAAGGTTAAAGTAGATTCTGACAATCTAGGATGGGATGATTTCACATAAATGAAGATGACATTTTCTGATTTAGAATATGAAAAAATATAACTAAAAGAAGTGCATCTAGAGGTAGGTAATTCTTTGGCTGACAAAAATGGTCTTTTGGCTCAAAAACACTTCTAGCCAGAAGACTCTGTGGCTTTTTGACTTTCTGTATAATGTTGGAATTAGGATTAGACCATATTCCTTCAGGTACAATAGTTAACTTGGAACTAAGCCAGAATTTTCTGTGGTTAACTATCTACACTAGAAAAGACGTGTTTGGTTTCTTTTTTCTCTGAATTTCTGTGTTCACCTGTTGTGAATTAAACTTTCAAGCTGTATAAGCAGACTGATCTTCAGGTTTTGTTGGGGTTTTTTTTCTATAACACATTTAATGTCTTCTACTATTTTGACTAATTATTTTTGTGATTCTTTCATCCATGTTCCTTATAACTATAATTTAGACACACAGCTTTGATCTCAGCATAGTACTATAACAGCTTCTCCCTTGGAATAGAGGAACATTGCAATCCTCTCAGTCCTTTCCAGTCTCTCAGACCAGTGGAACTGCCCAGCTGCACTTGTGTATCACCTCTTTCCCTTGCCAGTCACTATTGCATCCCCTTCTGTTATGACTGGGACTGGGGTCTGGGCGTGTTTCTGTGAACTGCCCTTGTTCATCATGCTTTGAGATTTCTGGGAAATATTCAGATATTCAGGCTGATTGCAAAGGCAAAGAGACTGAGTTGTGTCTCTTTATCTGAGTCCTGCCTAGAGAGTCATAAAACCATAGACAGGTTTGGGTTGGAAAGGACATTAAAGATCATCTGGTTCCAATACCCTTCCATTTGATCAGGTTGCTCAAAGCCCCATCCAGCCTGTCTTAGAACACTTCCAGGGATGGGGCATCCACATCTTCTCTGGGTAACATGCTCCAGTGCATCACCACCCTCACAGCAACGAATTTCTTCCTAACATCTAATCTAACCCTTCCTCTTTCAGTTAAAAAACATTACCTCTTGGTCTATCTCTACATCTCAAACTGTTTTTGTCACATTCTAAGAAAGGCCTTCATCCTCTGCTAATAAATAATCCTCTGGTAATAAATGCAGATATTACCATACTGAGTTTTTCCTTCATTGATTGATCCCGCCTTCCTTAATCACTTATTGATTCAACAACCAAATTTATCAGCATTGACTGAATTATTTTTGTCCTCAGGTCTATGAAAATACAAATAAATGTAAAATCAGTCCCAGAAAAATATGATGAAAGAAAAATAGCCATTGGTGATATTCCCTATTTGCATAGCATGTTGAGATTTGAGATCCATGTTACTTAGTTGTTAAATCCTTTTGCCTTGATAATTTTTATCAAATGCATTTATAATTTCATAAAAATAAAAAATATATTGGTATAACAACATAATTTTACAAGATCAATTTTCCAGATAGCCATGTTGATTAGAAGTAATTACATTATCCTCCTTTAGTTGCTTATTTCTTGAATCCTGTATCAGGCTTTACACAATTACAACAATTTTTTTAATGCTGACAACACGAGACCTTTGACTGATGACAGATTATTTCATGACAGATATGGTAATGCAATGTGGCTTTTTAGCCTCTAAATAATCCAGATGTGGGCTTAAATACCTATTTATACTAAAATGTTATATTAGTGTGAACATAATAGTGAACTGAATAATGTCCTTTCTCATGTTTTATTTGGTGAAAGATTTGACCACAAGTTTCAGAAATACTTTAATCTGAGTTGTCTCTTCCCTAGAAAATTGGGGCTTTTCAAAGTCAAAAATATTTTTGCAAGATTTCAGTATATGAAACACTTTTTCCTAACAAAGGAATACATTCAAGGCCTTATTTTTCATTCTTGAGAATTCTCTGTGTTTTTCTGTTGGAAGTTTCAGTCTGAAAGAGTTGATGACTACATTTTATGTATCTTATGCAGGCACATGTTAAATAAGGAGGAAAAGAAGCTCATGGAGGTCCCACAAGGGCTATAATTCAAACTGACTCTTCCTGAATATTTTTAGATGCACCTCCCAGAAAAAGCAACTGGCCTTAAAACAGAGATAGTATGGAGAGATTGAGGGATGGAAGGAAAATTGGTTACCCATCCTCTCCTATCTTTTTTCCTAACAATTTAAGGTTTATTAAACTTCCAGTGTTAGAGTCCATACATAATTTAATATCTCTATGCGTTCACTAGCTAGACCTTACTTTGAAAATTTGATTTTAATTGTCTGTCAGTTCCCTAATACATTTTGTCCACAAAATGTAGTCAAGTATACAGCCACATGTTTAAAACCAAGAATCACTTATGTTTCTATACCTGCAGGAGACAGGGAAATGTTTTTCTGTACCTTTTTGTAAGCAGACATCTATTTCTGGCACTCAGAATATCAAAGGCACTCCTGTGTAAATAACATAATTAAGAACAAATTCATAAAGATCAAAGTCAACTAGATATTTTTATCTTCTGTGTACTCTTAGAGATTTATTTGGTCCAACAATTGTATTGTTTTATTCCCAGTTAGTAAAATAGTTTGCAATAGCCTATGCCTTCAAATATCTGAAGAACGGATATTCAAATTAATTAATTCTGTTTCTGATTTTCTTTTGCTATGATTTTATTTTAATAATACAAGACGATCAATTGTTCTTTTTTATCACATTCTTTCATTAATTTTAATTAAATTAATGAAAGAATTTTTAGCATTTTAAATTATAAAAACAGAGTGGAAAATCAGTACCTATAGGATAAATGAAAATCTTTGGAAAATTCAGAGACTAATTAAAAGACTGGATCTAATACATTTCTTTCCCTCAGTGGTATTGGATTTTATACATGTGTCGTGGTTTAAGCCCAGCTGGCAGCTAAGCCCCACGCAGTTGCTCGCTCACTCCCCACTGGTGAGATGGGGGAGACAATCATAAGGGTAAAAGTGAGAAAACCGGTGGGCTGAGTGAAATACAGTTTAATAAGAAAAGCAAAGGTTCTGCACACAGCAAAGCAAACCAAGGAATTCATTCACTGCTTCCCATGGGTAAGTGGATGTTCAGCTGTCCCCAGGAAAGCAGCCCTCTGTTGTATATGATGGTGACTGTGAAGAAAATGAGTTCTGCCTCAGCCAAAACCAGCACAACAGGACCTTAAAGGCTTAAATAGATGTAAAACTGAGGCTGAGGCACATAATACTGAGGCTATAGGTTGATGTCCCCTAATTTTTTTTTAAAAGATCTGAATTTACTTGAATATATATCTTTGCTGCTATTTTAGAACACTTCTTTGTTCTGAACAATAACTTTGCTTAAGCTGTTTGATTTTGGGGATTTTTTTACAATCAGTGAGCATTTAATACCCTTTTCTAAGTGGTTTCTTTCCTTTGCAAGAGTCTCTTGAAAACTGACCATTTTTTTCTGAGATGGGTTTTAAGTGTGTGATTAAAGGAATATACTTCTGTCCTTTGGTGATCATGGCCAAGCCATTTTTTAAATGATGATTGTTTTAATGATAATTATTTTCTCAAAATAAGAAAATAAGTATGTTTGGGGTTTTTGGTACTGCTATTCAGGGAATGATTTTACTGGATTTTTGTCTGGAAGAAATAAATGTATTATTTTGTATCACCTTAAATTCACTGAGTAAGAATTTTCTTTAGTATTGTGTATGTCAGTGAAATTTGAGATACATGTCAACAGGAGCTTGAGTAAAGATGAAAAGTATGTAAGTGCTCTGAGATGATGATGCTTAATGAGAGAATGACATACATTGAGAATGTATGTATTAATGAGAATGACATGTATTCATACGTTTTAATAGTTATTCTTATGTGATTTTTAGTGGTTTAGTGTGGTAGGAAATTAGGTTGGTGGCTAAGTTTCTTGCATATAAAGACGAGAATGTTGTGGATGCCAAAGATCTCCAATTATATGTAGGAAGTAAAATGTAGAACATATTACAAAGAGAAGGAGCTGTGGGTTAGATCCTTAGCTATTCTTGAAGCACAGTGATTGATATCAAATATACACATGATGCTAAACAAAAGGCCTTGTCTGATAACTGAGTGATTCTATATTCTCTCAAATATTATTTTAAAAGTTTTGCTTTTTCAATTAGTTGTTTTTAGAAGATGATGGGGAAGGGTGTTAATCTTTCTAAATTCTGAATCCAGAATAGCACATCAATCTGGGAGGCTACCAAAAGGGAAAAATAAGATCTATGCCTGCTAAAATGTTTTGTATAAAAACAAGAGCTATTTAGAGATTAAGAGGTTTTTTTTTTTCTTACTTTTCTCTGCAAAACTTCTAAAGGGAAATTGACTGGTAGGAAGAAAGAACTTATTTATTGAACTTTTGCAATGGCTGTTAAAATCCAATACTTCTGTTCAAGCTGAACTGTGTATCACTGAATAACCTTGAACCATTTTTAGTGATCCTTCCTATGTACCTTGAACATCCTTTGAGTGGGGTGGCAGAACGTGGTACACAGGGAGGATCCATTCCCACACCAATCACTCTACACAATGCAATGCTACTGCTGAGGAGTCATAGTGGTTCATGAATCTTATTAAATTCAACTGAAATAAAAACTGAGTTGAAATGTGGAAGTGACAGAATTGTGCCATGGAAAAACATCTGTTTGTCAATGATAATGTTAAATTTTCATACATGTAGATGTATGCATTCTAGTGTGTCACTCTCAAGAAGTAACAGAGGGTTGAGTTGCTCAATGAATATTTTCCAACACCAATCTTAGTACCCATGGTAACTAGGATAACGTTGGGAGATTAGAAGTGTTCATAGGATATTTTCATTTATACTACAGATTATGGGTAATCAATTCTTTAGACACAAGCTTTAGTTTAAATAGCAGTGATGGAAAGTGAAGAGCAAAAATGTAGGAAGAGATTTTGTACGGATAGGTCTGCCATTTAGAGAAATCTTTCTCATTGCAGTTTTCAGGAAAGATGTTGTGTTAACAAAAATAGAATTCCAGGAAGAAGGAATTTGCTTCGAAGCCCAGCATTTCTAATCTACTGAAATGTCACATGATGACCAACTTAGAATTATCTGCCATATAAGCATGTATGTTTGAATTGAACTTTCAGACAGCTTTTGAGACTAGCTTGAGCAAGAGAATTTGAAGATATGCAGAATTAGGGTGAAGTCATTGTTGCCATCAGAAAGAGGCAGAATTAGACTTGCTCATGAGATTTTTCATAAAGCAGGTTCTTTTCTGCATGAACAAGGAAACGTATTACTCCAACTGCTTTGTTCATTTCTTTCAAGAGAAGACTTTTTCGAGTTCAGAATAAAAATTCAACAGACTTGCTCACTCTAGATAAGATTCGAAATTTAAAAGCCTTCCTTTCAATGCTGAAACATTAAAATAGGAATATATATAAAAATATACATATTTAAAGTTTTATGCCTATCCTCCCATTCTGCAAAGTGAGAATTTTGCACTTTTTTTCCCCACAAATGTAAAACTTGTTCATTGAATTATGTCACACCTTTTCTAGGGTAAATTATTTTATTCTGATGTCATACTTATAACCTTTTCTGTCTTGGTGTCATGTACTATTTTTAGAATGTAATCTTTATCATATATAATAGTCCTTGATAGAATTTGATCCTTGATAATTTTCTTCTCTTTTCCCCATCACATTCCACTGTTTTTGTCATCTGAATTTGTATTTATGTTCCTTTAGTTTCCTTTTGGCTTAAGGATTTTCTGCAAGTTGATTATTAGCCCTTAGGGTGTTGGTTTATTCCTGGTGACTCTCCTTCTCTTTATCTGAGCCTTCCTAAACATTAACTCACTGTCCAGATTTACATTAACACTCTATAGTGGAAGCTCCTTGCTCCACTTTCTTTAATTTAATAACAGTAAAAAAGTTATTTTTTATATAGTGTATATAAAAGAACTGTATATAAAAATAGTGTACTTAGCATTTTGTGACAAGCATTCAAACTAGAAGAAGACAAAGCAAAGGTTTTACTGTCATTCTTTACTCTGTTCTTTTAAAATATATCCAGTACTATACAAACACAGTGTGCAAAACCATACTGTCATTTCTGCACTGGTTCTGTGAAGTACAATGAAGATAAAATGTTCAGGAAAGAAAAAAATTGCTCAATGCAGATGCTGTGGATACTTCTGATGGCATGGTAGATCTCAGAATCACAGAATGGATACAGTTGGAACTGAGTCATCTTGTTCAGCCCCACTACTCAATCAGGGTCATCCTAGAGCACAACACACAGGATTGTGTCCAGACAGTTTTAAATGTCTCCAGTGAGGGACACTCCACAACCTCTCTGGGCAGTCTTTTCCAGTGCTCAGTCACCTGAACAGTAAAGTCTTCTGCATACTGAGGTGGAACTTCCTGAGCATCAGTTTCTGCCTGTTGCCTCTTCTCCGATTGCTTGGCACCACTGAGCAGAGCCTGGCTCCATCCTCTTGACCCCTCTCCAGACACTGACAGACATTGATGAGGTCCTGTCATCGTTATCTCTTCTCCAGGCTGAACAAGCCCATCTCTCTCACCCTTTCCTCATAGGAGAAATGCTTCTGTCCCTTAATAATCTTCACTGACCTCTGCTGGAACTGCTTTAGGAACTCCATGCATCTCTCATTCTAAGGAGCCCAGAACTGGACACAGCATTCCAGATATGCCTAACCAGGGGTGAGTAGAGGGGCAGGATCACTTCCCTCAATCTGCTGGAAATGCTCATTCTAATACTCAACATTTGTATATTCCATGAGTAGCAACCTACTCTACTACTGAGGGAGATATTTAATTGAATGGTATTTTCCTGGCTGTGTAACTGGGTGCAGAAAATAAATTTAGCCAAGCTTTATTTTTTCAGTGTTTAAACCTTTAGGTTCATTAAGCTGGCTCTTTTCCCACTCAGAAATATCAGACATGCAGCATAGCACCACTGATCCTAGGCCTGATTGGCCAGGGGCCATAAATTGGTGCTCCAGGAAAGAATTGCTATGGTGTGCTGTGGTGACATATTTTCCTAAAGCAGACCTGTTAGTGGTACAGCTTTGAAGCCTGGCCTGGCAATGTATTAGGCTATTTCATTTCACCCTAATATAACTCAGGAGGATGTTCATATTTATGTAGATATCTTTGACTTGTGGAGCTTCAACTCTTGTCTATGTCAGTCTTCTTGTGGCAATTACAGTTCTTACTATATCTAGTGCTGTGAGTACATTAAAAAAAATAAAAATGGTTTACTGGTTTAGTTCTTCAGACACTGTTTTTTTCTAGTTTCTAAGAAACATTATGGGATTACAAATAAATATGATTCACCTATTCCAGGCACATGGAGTTTGCCAGGTTTCCACTGTTACAGACTGAGATCACACTGCAGAGCATTGTCACTCCTGCGAACATGAGGCAAAAAAGAGCCATCAGAAATGAGCACTTCTTCTCCAAGTACAGGGTGTCTGAAGTGCATTGCAAAATGGAATTTCAGATTCTCTAAATCTCAATCTCAGATAGCAGACGGGTTTGGTTTGTTCTAGTTTCAAGGAAAATCGCAAAACTGCTCTCTTCTTTTACAGTTTTAGACTTGCTGTAATTCCTACTACCTAGTGAGAAATAAAGAGGTTTTGTAGAATTTGAGATTCATAAAAACTGCTGGTTAGATTTCAAATGTAAAAATTGCAAAAAATAAAGTTGGCTGCAATCCCACTATAATTTTGAGTATAGTAACAGAAGGACTGCAGCAGATTTTAAAGCTCTAACAGCATTAATCAGGAGCACAAAAAATAAGTCAGAATTGCAATTCAGCATACTTCAAAAAAATTAAAAGGGCAAAAATTACCAGAATAAGTCTTCTACTTTACACACTTGTTTGAAAGATTTTCCTTGAATTTTTATGTCTTAGAGATTACATTCTAAAATTTTTTTAGAGAAAAAATGCAAAGTTCATGCGTAAAGTGTTTGTTTTGGTTCTTTTTAGTATTTCAAAGTTTCAAATTATCAGGGAAGATAAATTCACCTCCTTCCATATCTTACAGATTTTCATGGCAATTAAATGTACATCTATTTTTTTTTTCCCTCTTGTATTTAATTTTATAATAAGAAACTCTCTTGTAGGTCATGGGTGGACTTAGAGGCCTGTGGAGGCCTCTAAGTTGAAATTCCTTGTTGTGTTGGAGTATTATCATGGAAAAGAAGAAAAATAAATAAATAATTTCCATTCCATGGCATGCTATACTTTTTTTTTTTTTAATTTATTTTTAAGCCAATTAACCAAATATGTTAAAAAAACCATATTTGAAGCCTCTCATGAAAGCATATTTTTCTGTTACATGTAATCTCAATTCTCCCAGATTCCAGCATCCAGAGGACTGAAATAAATTATCTGCCAGGGACCAGAATTTTATTTGGTGTCACTAAGAGATTCTGTGCCATATCATAGCACACAGTGGCTGAATTTTAGCACGAGTGGGAACAATTTATGTAACATTCCCAACATTACTTAAAATTTTAAAAAATTAAGACTCAAATATTTTTCATTTGTGCTCTAACAACTATCTTTTTGGCTACTGGGGATTGCATGTGTATGGTACTATAATTACCTTCTGTCCTCCCTCCACTACAGTTATTTCTAGATTATTTTCTCTGACTACAGGTGGTAGAACTTGTTCTAAAGAATCTCCCTTTATTGAACATATTCTACTGCTGAGCATAACACTGGAGCATTACCATAAGGAAGATCTGAATTTTTTCCACTTCTAATATTTAAGCTGGTACCAAACCTTTTAAAACTGAAGCAGCATTAGTCAATCATGCAAACACTTTCCAATATGAATTTATCTCAAAATGTACTATATCCTTATACTTAAATTAATCTTCTGGCTTTTTTAATATTTAAAATTTTTAGACTAATATTGTATATAACCTAATTTTGAATAGAATTCTTGCTCATTAATTTATTTTTATGTAGCAGAATGTCTGTTTACTGAACAGCAATGGGAACATATTAGGATATGTCCTCATATCCCAGACAAACTAATTTATCATCATCAGGGACTAACATCACAAATATAAATTTTTTATATTTTGCAACTGAGTTAAAAAACTATGAAAAGCTATAGCAGTAGAGGAATAAGATAGAGGCCACTGTCTGCAAAATTTGGTTTCAGATTTTAAAACTGCAGTTCTGAGACTACTACAGATAGAAGATTTTGAAATAATTTCTTATTCATAAAATAGGAAAGAAATTATCTCCTTGTCCTTTTATTACCAGGGTGTTTTTCATGGAAATTTACCTCACCCAAGCCAGATAGATACATCTAACGAGTTTTATGGGCTTTTGAAAAAGATTGTTTCCATTCCTGACAAGAATGATGAATATACAAATAAGTTGTTAAACTCTTTCTGTAGTTCAGAAAGAGTTGACAGAAATAGATAAATCCTCATGGGAAAGAACTGTGCCACCTAATCCAAACTCACTCAGTTAAAGGATGCACGTTGATGCCTCAGGTTTTAGCTTTTATATTTTTCAGATTCTATTCTGCTTTAGTGTGTAAGTCTAGGCTTCATATTAGGGGATAGCAAGCCCTCTTCACAGAACAGGTAGACAAAACAATTCCTTCTCTAACTTCGCAAGGCATCACGTTCCTGTCCCTTTGCATGTAGCAGTAATAACATTTTTTCCCTGCTCCTTACGCTTCTACACAAACCTGCTAACCTTAGCTCTTACATAGATTTTTTATATCTTTTAGCCCAGAGTTTGCCCTTAGTCCTGACATGGCTAAGTAGAGATAAAAAAAACATTAATCAGGTAAATGCTGATGTTCCTAGAGGCCCATCAGGAATGCCGTGAAGAAGGCATTCAGGAAAAAGGTGAAATTGGAATGATATCTATACTATCAGTTTCTCTACTATTTGTGGAACAGTAGTTCAAATTAGTTCAAATTAATTTTAGTGATGAAAAGCAGCTAAAGTAGAAATCATTGGATGAAAGTATAAACATCTACAGTGGGAAAGAACAAAATTATGCACATCTGATATATCACAGTCTGCTCAGAATAATGTGAAAATTTACGGGTGCTATAAATTTAAGCTTTGGAAAAAACCACCAATGTGAATGCAAACATTGCATCCAAAGACTTGTAATTGAAACACTTACGCCCTCTAGTCCAATTGACTAAAAAGCTATCTTTTTTCCAGTTGTTTTTTTTTTCCCTGCAGAAATAAACTTTAAATTGATATGGAAATATAATCTGTATTGTAGAGAATCATAATGTTGCTACTATTTGAATGAACTATAGATGTTAATTTATAAATTGAAAATAAAAAAGGTATTTTATATAACAGATTTTTATGTTTGTTAAAAGGAGCAATGGGTTAAAATATTACCCCAGCTAAAACTATTCAATATAAAATGGCTAGAAGAGCTTTGACAAGCTCATTAAAATTAATATGAACATTTCAATGGGGCAGACTGGCTGTTATAAATTATTCAGGGAAAGTAATTATGCTGTTCAACAAAGCATGCTTTTTTTTTTTATTAAAACACAAGCAAAATTTTAACTAGTAGCTAATTTCCATTTCACCCTGAATTACTAGTTTTATCTTCTGGGGGGGTCCATAACAAAATCAGCTACAATAAACACACCCCGAATTACAGCATTGAGGATCAGGGAACTTTATTGCCGCGGGTATCCATGGTTACCAGTCACTGAAGAACAAAAGAGACAAAGATTTGACAGCACTTTATTGTCAGCCAGGAAACCACAAATCAGGTTGATTTTATACCTGTTTTAGACACGAACTGAGGCTACTGCCTGCCAGGTTTAGGAGTGTGTATGTGTGTCGATCCATGTACACAGTTTGTATTGTGATAAGGAGCGCCAGGAGCCTGCTTGGAAGAGGAGGTGGATTGAGAAACCAGTATAAAGGATATGCTGATAATTCCTGTCGAGTTTATATCACTTTGTACATAGAATGCCTCTCCTTGTGATTTCAGTTCTCCACTGTTGAAAACTGCTGCTCTAAAACCTTTCATGAACTCTAAAAACTGCATTTTAAAATGCTTGTAGTGTTTAATCCTTTTAATCCTGCTGGAAGATTGTGATAGCTAGGGAGTACTTCTAATTCTTTATCTGTTTATGCTCTGCAACCAGTACAGTATTTATCAAATTGAAAATAACTTTACTAACTTTATTGATTCCTTTTTTTTTTTTTTCTGGCTAAACAAAACTTTTTTAGTTTCCTTTGAAGAACCTTTCTCCTTTTCCTTGCTCTTTTACTTATTCCGTCTCTGCAGAAGGGCTCAGCAAAGATTTGGTACTTTAAATACACTCTGTTTGAAAATACATGAGCAGAACCATGCATATTGGAGGACATCTCCTCAACTTCTTCTAGACTGGCAATGACAGTTTGCTGTCCCTCTTAGAAATATTTTCTGAGTACTTATTATTACTGGGATTTTATTTGCATTTGAACAGCAATTATGAGAAAAATGTGAAGTATTTTATTAAAACTCACAGCACTTATATTGTATGTAACCAGTGAATTAAAAAGACTCCCAACCAAGGCTTGAGGGCAAAATAAATGGGGTAGAAATGGTTGAGTAAACCCACATTAGCCTTGCTGACTTTACATGTTGAGCCAATGTAGTTTTACCATGTCATCCCTCTTTAGTTCTAAGCTATTCAGCTGTATGCACCCCTCTTGGTAACATTTGCTTCTGGAACATTTTGAAAAGTGTTTTTATAGGTTAAAAAAAATAGCAGAATGCTTTCACTGTTTTACCTCCAGCCTGACAAAAAAATCCTAGACTTTTAGGAGTTTCTCTGTGTGTAACCAGAGATGACCTTAAGTATTTTCCATTTGAATTTAGTTTTATAAGTATCATCAAATCTGTTATTGGCTCATAACTGTTGTATCATATAATTGTATCATATAATTTATTTATTTGCAAATATTCTCAGTAAACTTCTAGAATTTTTTTGTAGCATCTTGTTTTTTATGAGAAATGACATTTAATCAAAACTTCATAAGAGAAATTCAGAGAACAGTAATTTCTTCATTAGTAATTATTCACTTACCTCAAATAAGTTTTGGTAGTTTCTTAAAATCTTTGGAATTATGTAGAACAATAAAGGCTTCTGGTTTTGTTGCAAGTTTCCTCACTTTAAAATAATTGTGTTGTTCTTTTAGAAGTAGAAAACTTCAAAATATTTTTAAACATTTGATTCTCTATCACTTCAAACTTTTTTATTCCTTCAACTCCTTTTTATTAATTTCCTTAGTTCTTCAAGCATGGACGTTGATTTTAACAAAATATTAATGTAAGTGGAATGAAAAATTTCATATTTCTGATTGCATAGTATCTGCATCTTAAATTATTTTCATACCTTGACCTCAAAATACTGTAAAATGGGTTAACCCATTGAGAGATAAGGGAATAATGCACAGTCTTTCAGGAATTTTTCTTTCATTGTCCTTGTGAAATGACTTTTTACATACTGATTTTAGATTTTAGGTCTGAAAATACAGAAAACAGCATCTTTGTAGAAGCTCTCCTGCGATATCTGCTGGCTGAATTGGCACTTGCAGTTTGAAAGTGCCAAGTAGAATTATGAATACTAATACTGGCTGGAATCTTTCCAGTTCTATTAAACTCTTTCCATTTCTGATAATTAGTCTACTCTGGCTGTAATCTGACAAGAAGACATTTCTGGAGGTCATACTATCCAAATTGGACTTCTAAATAGATTACAATGATGAAAAAGGTTATGTATGGATTTTTAGGTATAGTAACAAGTTGAAGAAGCACCCTTTTTTTTCCACTTGGGAAGTTATTGCACAAAAGGTCTTAATGGGAACATTAGTGTGGTAGGTGTTCAAAGGATGTAAAAAGGGAAGTGAGACATAGACATGTAAGACTTCATACAATGCTTTGGAAAATCATCTGTCAAAGGGTTATATCCACTGTGAAATTAAGAATTTATATATGCAATGAAGAGTTCAAAAGCATATGAATTTTATTTAAAGACTACGAATGGGGTTATAATAGTAATGATGAAATCTTGTCTTTCACATATACTAGAGATAAGAACAAAGTCTTACACTTGCATTATTATAGAATCATTTCTCTTATGTTTATGACATTTTCATTGTTCAGAGGGACAGGGTGGACATGAACTCTGCTTTTCTAGTCTTGTGAACTTTTCTAGGATTTATTATAATATCACAGTAGATTACTGATCCATAATAAGTCTTTTGCTCATCTCTAATAGTATATGAGAAAGTTGAATTTTTTTTGAGGAATTGTGAATATTGCATTTCTTTGCTTGACAGTTTTACTAATTGTATTGGAAATGCTCAAGGACTTGTTGTATCTTCAGGTATAATGCA
Organism: Ammospiza caudacuta; assembly: GCF_027887145.1. Classification (NCBI taxonomy): domain Eukaryota; kingdom Metazoa; phylum Chordata; class Aves; order Passeriformes; family Passerellidae; genus Ammospiza; species Ammospiza caudacuta. Next base: position 56,159,481 of record NC_080596.1, read on the forward strand.
GAGATATTATGAAAAGGAGGGAATTATTTCAACTGAGCTATTTTATGCCACTTTCCTGAGTCCTCCTGCCTTTTCAGGGGTTTATCTCACTGCATTTAAGACTTGCTCACTGAAATGAGCTGTTGAGAAAAGCTGGAAGGGGCCTTTCCTCCAGCTCTCCCACCAAACAGCTCTGCATGTGGGCTCCCTCCCAATTCACTTGGGACAAGCTTTTAAGTTGAGACTCTCATGCTTGAGGATTACTTGACTATAGATAGTTCTGTGTAAACACTACTTCCTGAAAGCTATCTAAAGAAAGAAACAACTAATTTTTGAAAGGGGCTTGGATGGGATACTGATTAAATACCATCTTCAGTTTTTTAATTAAACATCTATTGTATTAATTAGTTTACTGATCCTGCCCTGTTTCACTAAGTTGAGAATTTGTGTTTTAAATGTTGAATATGCAAAGTCTGCTTTATGGCTTTGTACTTCATCGTCTCAGATGCAGTTGGCAATCCATCCTGTAACAATGTCACAAAAGGAATATTTGTTTTTCTTCCTTTTTTATTTGATTAACTGTTCAGTACTTAAATAATGAACTACTGTCTTCATTTAGCCAAATTATAGTTGTCTAGGTGATTTCTTTCTGAGCAACTGGCTTCCTATCATAGCTCCTTTTCCTTTCAGTTGCCTTCACTGTTTAGCAGAAATATGGAATTTAACCTTTTCTTTAGAGTTAAAAAACATACGCATTCTAAGCCAAAAAGCTCAGATATTGCTTTTCATCCTACATATTTTTTATACTCAATAAAAACACATAGGTCAGAAGTAGATTTATCCTGTGTAGTTCTCATTCTTTTCCACCTTTTGCTTGCACTTCAGAGAGTTGAAATTTCACTAAGGGAGCCCTTTCATTTAGGAGACAATTACCTGAAAAACCAAGATCAGTATTGATAGTAGTTAAGAAATTGGGCTTTCCACATTAATACTTGAGCCATATCAGCCTGCGACTAGCATAATAAATGATAGTACATGCATGTATTTTTTGTTAGACAAAGATGCCATCTTGTGGCAGAATGTTGGAAATTGTATCAAACTGTTTTCATTTTGGTGGAGAAACCAAGTCAAATTTTTAGCAATATTTCCAGTATTGTTTGTTGTACCATCATCCATTGAACCACGATCCTAATGTACATACATACCGAAGATATCTGATGAGCTAGCAAGGGAATATTTAGTCCTTAAGATAAGGCACTTATGACAAATGCCTCATGGCAAAAAGTGTTCAGTATTGGGAAAAGTGTGATAATTCTTTCGTCTAGTAAGAAGTCAGCTTACAGTTAAAAGGCCTTCTTTATAAAAAAAAAGAAAAGCATGTTTGTTATGCTTTATTCCCAGAGAAGGGGTTAAATTACTCGTAGATTTGTCTTACATCTAAAAACTGAAAATAACATGAGACCTTAGTGACTAAATGAATAAAAATAATTAATACTATTCCTATTTAGCTTTTCTTTTACTATGCAGTTTTCTCATTTACAGTAGCAATTTGTAAATGTTGCAAATATATGACCTCTATAAATAAAATACATGGACTGTGTATTACAATTAAGATTTGCCAGCCAGATATACAGGTTTTCTAAATAGCATAAAATGAATAAAATTTAGATCAATAATGTTTTGACTGAGATTAATATTTATATTTTGTATTACATGATTCAAGGGGAGGTGAAAAAGGAAAATAATTAGTGCATTGAGGAAGAATAACAGTAATTAATTGTGCACAGGTGGACTTGGAGAAAGAGGCATCTGTTGCCCATTTCTGAAGCAGTAGGAAAGTCACACAGATGTGACAGCCTGGGTAAGCACAATATGAGTAAGTACCAAGGAGCTCAGAAGTGTGTTTCACTGACTCTTGCCAGCTACTTTTTGCCTTTAACAGAAATCACTTTAGTGTTTAGATAAATGTTTTGTGTGTTATGTGAGGTTTGCAATATAGAAGTAAATAACAGAAGATGGTAAATTAAATATTATTTTAGTAGAAACACCATTAGAGAATGCCAGCTTTACTCATACTCTGACTTAAAAATCTGGTTAGTCCTACTAAGCATTTTGGAGTTTTTAGAGATTGAAAACATGAATAAGGAATGGCACAAATACTTGTGGTTAACTATCTGTACCTTCAATTCAAGAACTTAGTATAAGAAACAAATTGTCAAAGCCATACATCTTAGAATTTGTATGAAGAAATAGTTCTTTTCCCATATTTGATGGTAACCTAAAAAACTGCATTTAAATGAGTTTAAAGTGAGGCAACAAATCTCCTAAATTCAGGAAAGAGGTTACATATTCACATGAGTTTACACTGAAATCTTGTATGTAATTCACAAGGATGAAAAATATTTGTGGGGAATATAAAAGCAGAATTAATTAATATAAAAGCAGAATTAATTTACAAATCTGAAAGTAAGAAGTTGTTACCTCTGCCTTACATTAGGCTATAATCTGAAGAATTTGGTAGTTACTAAAACTGTATATAGAGCAATACATATATTATAGAATGATTCATATGACTTTGATATAATGAATAGTTTCTAATGTTTAAGATATGTAGAAATATTGTGTTGACTATGTATGGCATGGGCAAACAGTTAAAATCCTCAGAAATCTATGCAGATCAGTCTGTAATTATTCATACCTATATATTCAATATCTGACTTTTCCATATAAGAAATGTTCACTTTTATCAAACAAGGACATGGCTATTATACTTTGCTTATTAAAGAGGTCGCAAAGTAACAAACAGCCGTCTCCTGACTGATATCCCTGTCACTTGTTCATCCAGAAATATGGAAATATTCATACACTTAACAAGAAAGAAGATAAATTGGGCTGTGAGTTGCCACTGATTCTCTCAGGCGAACACCTTATTTTGCCACTTTAAATGAAGTTCTTCTGAAAGATCACTTCTGCCACTCTTCTGCAAATGCTGAGACAAGATCTGCTGTTTATCAGCTGACTTTGGAAGGGTCTTTTTGCAGCAGCAAAGCAGCTCATACATCTGGTGTGTTAAATTATCAGGGCCCTTCAGCCTAACAAGCTGAAACATGCTCCGTCGAACAGGTAAACTTAAAGCAAACAATGATATATTGTCTTCTGCAAGCTCTTGTGCATGCCAGAACAGCAACTTGTCCCATAGGGCCTCTGAAGGGCAAAAATTAGTGAAGTAAGAATAAATCTTCCTTTTTTTTTTGAAAAGCTTTTTAAAGCTGGAGCCTTGGTGGCTAAACTCCCCAGCTAAATAGGGAGTGTTTTATACTTTGATGGAAACATCATCTCATTTCATTTCCAATGCCATTTTTGGTAACTGCTCTGCAGTATGAATTGAATTTAGTCAAGAGCAGATTCAGCAATGATCTATAATGGTGGAACTGAATGGGGAAAGTTAGCAATGAAATAAAAGAGTTTCAGTATTTACTGCAACTGATTCATCAATTACCCTGGAGCTTTCCAGTACAAACTGGATTTCCTTATACACAAAACTATATGCTGTTCAAGCATCCTGCCACAACAAGAGCTGTTACATTTCCTGGTAAACAGATCTCTTTTCCTTTGACTACCTCTTAACATAGTAACTATTTCCTTTCTGAATATGGCATTTTCAAGTGTCAGCAACAGCTGAAACAAGCCCTGGAATTAAAAAAAAAAAAATAAGCAAGCATAGGTCTTTTTTATATTGATATAATTTAATGGTTGTTTTCTTACCTGATGAATCAGAAAAAAAATCTTTTTGTTCTTTGTGGTCAGTGGATCAATTTTTCATGCTTTTAAAGAAAATGTATTGGGGAAAGAGAAATGATGATGAATAAGAGGTGAGGCATATGATTTGGGAGTGGATTGCAGTAAAATCTTGGGGGTTTAACTCTAAGCATTTTAATTTTTTTCTACTTAGAATATTTTTGTATTATTAAAAACAATTAACACCATCAACAGGTATAAAACAGTATATAGCTATTAAAATAAAGAAATTAACAAAATTTTCATCTATCAAGGGGGTGTTTATTATCTCTTATAAAAAGTTTATCCTTCATGCAACTTTAAAAAATATTTGATTAATAGCATTATGCCATAAGTGATATATATAAACTGGCTGAATAGAAAATCTGTGTAGAACCTTCCTAGATGTTACAGATTCTGATTTTGAATACTGCATTAGCTTATTCTTCCTTTCAAGGAAAAGAACAATTTCTAGTTATGCAGTAGTTGTGAGGTCAGGTAACCATATTGTATTTGTAGCTATAGTTATTCATTTTACATAGTTCATTTTTTAATAAATCATCATGAAAAATCATCAAAATTCAAAAGATAAGTTCCATGAGAAAGTAGAGAGTTTTTCCTCTTTCTTCTCTAAACACTGGAGAGAAAGAAAAAATACTTTGTCTTGTTTTACCTCTGGCTGAGAAAGATGAAAGTCTTCTGGGCTTTAGTTTCCTACTGCATATAGAACAAGAAATTACTTTCAAAAGCACTGAGCACAAAGAGAGATTAGTTTGTATGAAGTGAAATTCAGATTTTTTTGTTTGAAAATGAAATTATCCTCTTTCAGTGCCCATGTTACTTTTCATTCAGTTGTATTACCTGGATGTTTATTCACAGCTCTCCCAAGGAAATTTTCCTGAGTTTTATTCACTGATCTTCTGTTTTTCATTTGGGAATTAAGAACATGAAATTCGTACTGGAAAAGTTATTGTTTTCTTTCTGATATACTGAGCATTATGGAGCTTATCTTAATCATTTCAATAACACAGGCTTTAAATATTGTTCAATATTTGGAGTGTCTCGAATGTACTGACCTGCACAGCCATAAGGTCAATATATGAATAACCATTATCTATTGTGAATTAAACAGCTTTTCATCAGGCCTGTACACAGTCATCCTGGGAGGTGATTTCAGCGCACACAGGGTGCACACATCACGCAGTGCCTGGCAGTGCAAAACCATCCTGTGCTGTACTGCTCTGGAGACCTTGGGGCTTGGACTAGGAGACCTGTAAAGGACCCTTCCAACCCAAGGTATTCCATGATTCTATGATCTGAATCCACCTCGTTTTTGCATGATTCTACAGCAATTCTGTCATTGCATGTGCCCCAGTGTGAAGATAGAATGACGTGACTGAAAAACTTTCAGAATAAAGGGAATATAAAAGCTCTTCCAGAAGGGGGCGTTGCTTTTCTTCCAAGACAGCTTTCTCTTCGTCTAATGATGCATTTGTACTTAAAATTTTTTCATTCACTATGAGAATTTACCACCTCAAAGGTCTGTGTTAGATTTTCAGAGTTATTGTAGATGAACTAAATTACCCATGCATTGACTTTAATGTGAACCACTTCATGCTACTTAATGTTAAAATTGTACTAAAAATTATGAGAATTGAAAATCAGTATTGTCTAAAAATAGTGTAATAATATACAATGCATTAGATCTAAAACAGCAAATTGCCTTTAAAGATTAAGTGTCTGTGGCGAAGTGCTAAATTCACCCATAGTTCAGCTGCACTGGCATGTGGTCCTGCTGTTCTGGTCGACAGATTAAGCAAAACACTCTTAGCAGTCAGAGCAGTTTTCTAGTCTGGAAGGCCCTTCAATTAGCCATGCAACTGCCTTTCTGAAGCAGGGAATAACATGCTATTCTGCTATTAGACATTCATTAGACATAAAACTTCAGCAGAATAGTAATTTAATAATGTCTATATGTATTACAGCAATCTATTTTTGCAAAGAATTCCCAGCCAGTAACATTGATGTGCTCTGTCAAATGGACCTCTCAGACATGACCAGACTCTAGTAGCATATTAAACAGGACAGACAGAAAAGGAGAAATTAATCTTTTACCTCCTTAGCCCACTGTGTCACATAAATACAAAATATTCAAAATCAGTAAATATGAACACACAGACTTGACATCAAAACTTAATGCCCTCTCTCTGACTTGTGTTGAACAAAATAGGTTAGAGGAGCAGGCGTTTTCTATTGCTGAGGAAAGAAAAGCACCATTAATAGGAATTATTAGTGCAAATCAGGTTACTTCTGTAGAAATATGTTTAAAGTAAAAACTGATGTGAATGTTTGCATACAAAGTAAAACAACAGTATTTTGACCACTGTCAGCAATATATTTGTAAGTGGATAATGAAGTCATATACATATAGAAAATGGGTTATGATTGTACAGTTACTGCCTTCTTTACAAAAGAAATTTAGATTAGAATTTTACAGAAATGAGTGGAAACGTAGTAGTCAGAATGGTCACCTTCAAAAGGCTCATCTGTCTCTGTCACAACCAAAATCAGACATTCCAGATTATTTTAACTATCATCTGGAAAAACAATAAATTGAAAAATGTGTAAAGACAAATTCAAAAAGAGAAACATGCTACTATTTATCACCAGAGATTTAGACCAAGTGTTTCTGTAGATATTTTGATATCAAAATGTATGCAACTTTGATAGTAGTATTTTAGTGGCAGCATTTTGTGCAACATAGTGTGTTGGTACATAGGCTCTTTGAAAAGTTTACAATGAGATTTCATTGCAGGAATATTAAAGATTATTTTATGTGGCATGAGCTTTCACCAGAGATGGAGATAATTGCCCACATGACTGTACTGCAGAGGCTAATCAGGAATAATGGAATAATCAGGTGACGAGTGGAAGACAGGTTACACAAACCATTTAATGATCCTATAATTTGCAATTCTGTGCTCCCAAGACAATGAAACAAGAATGATACACCTGAAACTCCAGTAATAATTTCACAGTGCTATAATAATTTCTCCCTTCCAGCTGGGGAGATAGTTGGGTGAAAATTTTCTGCTAGAATTTTTTCCATGCTTATACTTGTGTGTGGGTCCTTCCCCACAGCTAATAGAAATTCTGAGAATGTTTGTACATTGATGATGCACCAGAAGTCTATCAGTGACTTCTGTGTTTATCTTTAAATCAAAAATCATGCCAAGATCCTTTTTCTAATAAATGTAAGGTAAGGAGGAAAGGGAAATGTCTCTAATATTATCAGGTGAGAAACACACCTTTGGCAATGTTAATGCTAATTTGCACAGTGGAGACTGGTGTTGATATTCATCATATGGTAAGGTTTGTTCCCATTTCTTTGGTATCATCTCTCTGGTAATTTTATAAAACACTGCTGTTCCTTTGTAATGAGGTGAACTGTGGTTACCAAATTCATCCCCTTCTCTAATTTGGAGCTCCAGCCTTGGTTGTCTTGGTGAATAAAAAATCAGTCTGTAGACTTTCCTGAAGCTTCTCCATTCCCTGCAGTCCATATAATAAATTAAAAAAAATATTATCCTGAATTTAGATGCATGGCATCTAAAATAATTCATTAGCATGAGTCAAGTAAAGGTAATCATATAACATTTGGTTGTTCATTGATTGTTCTTTATCATTCCTATTACTTTATTGAACATCTGAGTTCAGCCTGTTTCAGTAGTAGGCATATCTTTGTAGCTAGCTTTCTTAGCCCTTTAATAGTTGGCTTCAAGAATAAGTGGTGAAGGCAGTGCTGCAAGTTGAAAATCAAGGAACAGAAAAGGAGGTATGTACTTAACATAAAGAAGAATGAAAATAAAGGGGTGTTGTGAGTGAAATTAAAAGTATATGCTTTCTGGTTATTCAGGATGGATAGCTATGTGTAACAAAAAAATGAATGGCACAGCAGAGGGGTAGATGCATTTTTAGGCTTTCTAAATCCATTTATTTGATACATCTACAGACACTGTCCTTTGTGTATAAAAGCAGACATTTCTCATGGTCTGGAGACTTCTCTTTTTGAAGAATATCCCTTTCTTTAGAGTACATTCAGTTTTCAATGGGAGAGTTTATGTACAAAATGTTCAGAGGGCCAAATATATATTTATATGTTCAATCTAAGACAGACAGAAGAGACTATATGCAATTTAGGGTGAAAACCTTTCAGAGGCTTCTTCTCCCTTTTCCCTATAAGCAAGTCTCTGAATGGTGGCAACCACTACATGGATTTTTCTAGGCTGTTAACAGAAATGGCATAACTTTCTCTCTCATCACCTCAATTCACAGTGCAACTCACAACAGGCACTATTTTGCCTTGGTTTCTTCCTCAGTCTAAGTGAATTTACTTGGACAAAGCAGCAGACAGAAACCTGTCCTTTTAAAATAATTCTTAAAATACCATGTGTTTCTGAGGAACCAGGTTTCACAGAATTCACAAGGGTTTAAGAGATCATCTTGTCCAACTCTCCTGCTCAAAGGAGGGTCACCTGGAGCACATTGCTCAGGAGCTCGTTCAGATTGTACATTTTTACACTTGGAGCAGTTTCCCATTAAGCTCCACATTCCTTTCTTTGACAAGAAACAGAACACTGAAATAACTTAACATTACGCACTAAATGTACTGTGAGTAACTTCAGTCTGCCTGTGTTCCCATACAGCCTTTTTAATAGCTGAGGTAATTGATAATGCCCATACACTTGCATGAATTATCTGCCTTACCTGAAGCAGAAATATTTCCATCAAATCTAAAATGAATCTGCTCTCCTTGTCTTAATGGGAAGTGCTGTGTAGGTTCTGGGGGACCAATATAACCTTCCTCATAGAGATTTTGAAGTTCATTGGTTAATTCTCTGAATGCAGACAGCAAAACTACTATTTTATATGGGTTTTGTCTTTTCTGATACAGTATCACATTAGCCTTGGTGCTACGGAGAGCTTCTTCCAGAGCCTGAGCAAAGAGAAGTTACCTGTTTTCCAAAAGGAATGCAAGGCAAATGACCACAAAGCTGTAGTAAGGTAAAAAAAAAAAAAAAAAAAAAAAAAAAAAAAAAAAAAAAAAGGAAAGAAAATTAAATTTAAATGCTTTACTTAAAATAATTTATCGACTGCTAATAATTTTTTCTTAAAAATAATATGGGGCTCAGTCTCCAAGGAAACTTTTGCTACCTTCTTTCCATCTTTGTTTCCAACATATGAAAAGGTGGAAATTTGCTTGTGTTTGTAGTGTAAAGTATGTTGACTATGTAGATATGATTTCAAATACACATGAATTTTACATGAAAGGAAGATAATATTTCATAATAGGAATTAAAAAAAATATGCCTTTTTAGTTAGAGAGCTAAATCACAGTTGTCAGTTAAGACTGATAGTTGCATTTCCTTTTCCAAGGTTCTATATACTACATTGTGTACATTCTATAAATGAAAAAGGGGTTTTTTTGTAATTGTGAGCAACAAATCTAGGAGCAAGTTAATGGTTAAAAATTGATGGTTTCTTAACACTACTAATTTCCACTTATTTGTAAACACAGAATTAAATATTTCAGTGAATAAAATTTTGTTAAATTATTCATATATTATCTTTCTAAATGCTCATTTAGTTCAAAAGATACAAGCCCTTTCTGTGCATTCTGGATAATGACATCATCAAACACCTTCCACCCCTCTTCATTTCTACGACCTAATAATTTCAAAGTATCACTGAGATTGTCCACACTTTTTCTCACAGAAGTGCTCACAGCCCTGGAAAGCCAAATAATTATAGGAAAAATAACATAAAAATAGTTATGCAGAAAGAGTAAGCTTGTGTTTGTAGCTGTTTTCCCCTCTGCTGCTGTCCTTGATGACTTTTTCTGGCTTATTCACCTTGCTTAAAATCTGTGTTTGGAGAGATAATTCAGAGTATGTGAATGATATAATTATTTAGAGGTTTTTCCTTCAATTCTCCAGAAATTGCTGAAACATAGAAATCATCTTTTTTTTTTTTTTTTTTTTTTTTTTTTTTTTTTTTTTTTTTTCCAGGAGTCCCCATGTTTAAATGCTTTTTTAAGACATGCCAAAAAGTTTTAGAAATATTGTACTGCATACTTTTGAAAAATTTGGACTTTTATCTAGTGCATAAAATTGACCTGCTATAAACCCTTGTGCCATGCATGTTGATTCAGGCAACCATCGAAACATGTAGAAGTAAAGATGAGAAAATTCAATGGTCAGACTCAAATCAACTTGGTGTGAACACAGCAGATCTAAGTCATGTCTATTTTTTGTGTTCAATTTTTGACTTTGGTGAACATGTCTGAATATTTATTGGCGAAAAAACTTCATACAGTCTTCATTCTGACTCCTGCTAGAAATGTAGTGGTCACCATATTTAAAGAATAAACATCAAATACTGTATTATTTTTTCTGGTGAAACTATAGCATGAAAATTTTGAGAGCCGGCTCTAGTGTTTCTAACAAAGCCCATAGGTATTGCAGTCTATATAAAAGAACAAACATCATTTTAATACAAGAAGTCATGAATCAAAATCTGTTAAAATTAATTGATTTTGATGTTTTAAAAAACGGTGAATTTGAAGTGAGGGTATTACTGAGGATGGCATGCTGCAGCAACCCTCTTTACTGTAGCACTAACGGCTCTTGCATCTTCTGTCTCAACCCCTTGCCTTTTTTTGTCTGGGATGGGAGGACAGAGTAGTAGTGACTGAGCTGTTAAAAGGTTGGGATGAAGGATGCTGGACATGAACCAGTGCACTCATAGATATCACTGAGTGATACATATAATGTCTTGCTTTCAGTGCTGAAATTGATGGCTCATTTGGCTGAATCTAAGTGTAGAAAGAAATTGTATAATCAGCTTGCAATAAAAACCCCTCTTCTATTACATGCCTGGATTTTTTTCACAAAAATTCGTTTTACAAAATTGGTTTATCTTTTGGAGTTGGCTAGGCTATCACAGAAGAATCAGACTCCTCTTTTTAACCCAAGAACAACCTTACCCAAATAACAGCACTTTATACAAAGCTCAGAAAAATGCTTGAAAGTCATCAAAACTTGGAACTTCTATTGCCTAAAATATTTATATGATTTTGTTCCTGATTTGAGTTCGAGTTTTGAAACTCATGACCTTCCTCAGATTGTGAAAAATTTCTGAGATTTTTCTAATCTGTATTTTTTCATAATTTTAATTTCTCCATACTTCCAAATTAACATCTTAATGGGCAAAGGGAGAAACACAACTGAAACACAATTTGAGACTATACTCAGCCTAAGACTAATATATGATAAAAACCTTTTGTTGCACTTGCTGGCACCAAGGAGAGAAATGGTGAGAAAAATGAGTCAGGTGAGAGAAATTAACTTGATCACTGCACCAAGCAATTAAAGTTTTGAGTTGACACATCTTCATTGAAAATTACTATATTTTCTGAACTATATCAAACAAGGGAAGATAGATTTTTTTTAGCTAAAGATATGTGGTTTTAACAAAGCTGACAGGAAATCTGCATGTACAGGATGTGAAGCTGCAACCACTTTTTGTAGACTTCTGATATTGGAAGAGATTGCACTTTAGGATTATTAGCATACTCACTTCAGAACTGATCAGGCTTATGGAACAAGTATCACCTATTTCAAGCTTACCTTTAACTGCCTAGGTGCCAGAGAATTGAATGTTTCTGAATGGTAACAGAAAGAGATTTGAGAATCCACGTTCAGCTTTTGTAAGAGTCCTACCTTTGGAACAGTAAATGTTTCCTTCTTTAAGCATGACAACAAAGAAAAAACACCCAGATGATAAATTTTTACTTCTGCAAAGCTTTCCTGATTAAAGAGAATGTGAGGTCAGAGTATTGGAGGGAAAGGAAGCTGTGTTTCACAGTTTGAGAAGGTAACATTCTCCACAGAGCCAAGCATGAAATGAAAATAAATTGACTATTATTGCCACCTGCATGCCCAAGTACCGTGTGATCTCTAGTCATCATGTGATGTTATTCATATTCCAGTGTATGATTTCAGTGAAATTAAATCAAATTATAAATTGGGTGATTAATCTGGTTCAATACAACACTTCTGCATTTAAAAACTGTTCATTTGACATAGTTTGTACTTATTTATACTCACGGAATTGTTATTTTGTTGTGATCTAAAAGCACAGTAATTCCTCCTAAATTTTGCTTTTATCAAATAATGCAATACATTGCTCTTATTTACAATAATAATGAAACATTATTCAACCATTAGTGTTGTGGGATCAAGCATTTGCTTAACATTGTAAGTGAAAAAAAGAATGTTAGTAAATACTGGTTTTCAAATAGAATTAGTGCTTGAGAAAGTAGAAAGTTCTGTTTAATCACACATAGTGGGCAATATGATTTAATAATGACAACTTTACTTGAAAAACTCCAGAGACTTAACTGGGAAGCTCAAACTCTGCTTTTGCAATCCTTCGATGAGAGTTACCTTTTGGTTTCCTTAGGATCCTTGTAAAGAAATAGGAGTTAAGCAGTTTGACTGGAAGTTGGTATCAGTCACCTTTACCATAATCTCCTGATAATTTCCTCTGAAGCATGAAGTAAATGGGATTGCAATGTTAATAGGGAAAAGTGGTTTTTCATAATCATAACATTCCATAGTGATGACATTGCTGACCAGCTCCTCAGAATCATCCACCACCAAGGAACTAGTGTCATTGAGTGTATTACACTTCAGATTCTCCAGAACAATTGCAGGGGCTTTAATAAAACAAACTATTTCCTAGGGTTTTTTTCCCACTCTCTTTGACTAGAAATATATTTTAAAATTGTTTTTATTTTGAGTGGGGTAGCATTTTGTATTTTTAATTAAATATTTCAATGTAATGATGCGCTATAATGAAGCATAAGAAGACAATTCAGAAAAAATATTTTTAAGAATAAATGAGAAAATAATGAAAAATTTTATGCTTAGTCTGTTTCAGAACAGCTTATAAATTACTGTAAAACTGATGAATTGTGGTCCTTTCCTACTAATTTCCCACAATTTGAGGATTATTGACTTTACTAGCTGTGACTCAGTCCCTCTCTGGCATAAAAAAAATTATCCAAATAGAAACTTAGGGTTTACTTTAGACCAAAGGGAAAGATCTTCATTGCACATGTTCAAATTGTAAACTGCTGTTATGTGTACAACCAGCATCTGTTCAGTACATGTATATTGTGTTTCTGTACCCACACGTTTATAAATTAATAAGCAATAATTATGTACATGTGTTCCTAAAAAAAGGAAGAGTATGTGCTTACTCTTTGTTCATCCAATATCTAGATTTTTGTACTTCTTCTGAATCACTCACAGAAGGATTCACATCTGGAAGATCATAAGTTTGCGCTGAAGATGTGAAGGTACTTAGGTAATTTCTAAAAATCTCCTTTTTAAAAATTTATTTTACTGTCTTCCATTTTCTCTGTCAATTTGTGGTCTTCACTTTCTAGCCCTTTTAAATTGTCCCTGACTACTTCCTTTTTCTTCTGTTGAAAAGAATTCATGGTACTTCTGTCATAAATGTCCTTCAATGTCCCAGACAGAATATCTTCCTCATTGCTTGTGAGAGCATCCTGAAAAGCCAGGTCTGGAGCTTTTCAGTAACAGAGCTACCTCCATGAAGTTTTCCACTGCGCTCTTTTTTCTCTGTAAAAGAGACAATCACTAGCTGGTGTTCACCATCTTCCTTTTTCATTGGAGACTCTCTGCTGGTGTCTTGTTCTTGAGCAGATTTGTTTTCAGCTAAGGATACAATTGTCCCCACAGTTTTAATTTCACTTGTGTGGGTTTGATTGACATTTTGACTTTCTGTCTTGTTCAGAAAGGGCTTTCTTTGGAATTGCTGTCTGGAACTGGAAGATGCTTGCACAGAGTCTGTTGCTTCTCCTTCCGAACAACGCACATCTGTTTCTCCAGAAAGATTTTCACCAGTCTGGTTCTGAGAATCACCATCTTGTCTGCAGCTTGCAGCATAAAATTTATTTTCTGCCGCTTGAAGGTGTGAGATTGTATTTGTCAAATACTCTTTCACTTTCTGCAGATAATTATAATTCCATTGTATTTTTGGGAAAAAAAACCCCAAAAAACAATTGCATTTTGCTATGAAATCTAGACAAAAATGTGAAAACTATTATACACATATTTATTGAATTCCATATAATCGCATAGTACCATCCAATACATGAAGCACACTCTATTTCCTGGCTTCCATTTAATGTTTTTGCATATATTGCTATTCAGGTGAAGTCAATTTCTAAGGAACTGAATAGAGACAAGTACATTTTTGTACTTGTCTAAGAACAATTGTGTGTATTTGTCAAAATTTTACTCTGGCAACTCTAATGAACACTTTTCTAATGATCAGACTCTAGCTAAATTCTTAATGACAATCAATCCAAAGCATGGTATTGATAAAATATAGTCAAATCAATTTGGGAAGACCTTTAAAATTAAATATTATATTTCCTAAAATTGAATCATGTAAGATTCTAATGCATAGATCTCTAGCAAGGCTGTTATACATGGACCTAATTTTAAATTCAGACCTTAGAAGCTCTGAATTTTGCTATGAAGAAGAGATGACAGCACAAAACCACCAGCTCACATATAATACAAGCTCAGAAATTTGTAATATCCAGTTACAGGAATGGTGAAGATTGCCCTTGCATGTAATTAAAACCACTTTGTGAAGAAGAATGCACAAAAAGCACACAACCAATATGTGCCATTCATGTACGATTTTATGTAACTTATATATTCTTTGATTATATTTCTTATCTTGAACCTTTTCTTAGAAATTATTCCAGATATTCTCTCAAAGGATTTAAAATTTATTACTTAGAGCTCTTCCAGCATTATATGCTGTCAGCCCCTATAACTGTAGAGATATCTTGACTAGTTAGATATATTGGAAACCATGGAAAATTTTATTTCTGTGCTGTATGAGATCCTGGAAAATTCTGTTTTGCAGGTTAAATCTCATGAAAGTCAATACAAATAAGACAATAGACATCGGGTACAGTATGGTGGGCTTCCACCTCCAATGTACAGGTACAAGGAAAGAAAAACAGAAAGGGCTGATGCAAGTCTTACAGGAAGCCTTTGACTTAACATTCACTTTTTTAACAACATCACATCAGGTAACTAATACCACAAGGTTTTCAGCTTGGAAAATAATTCTATTAGGAATGCCATCATATATCAATTATACGTCTCTCATCTCTATTGACATCTGGTTAATTTAAACATACAAAAAGTACAGGTCAGAATAGACTTTTCTTATTAAACTTGGGGGAAGGGAAAATGAATCTTGCGATTTCAATGGGGACCAATAAAGGGATCTTTGGTGCATGTCCCTGCCCTTGATGGCATGCCATGCCTTTTGATGGCTTTGACTTTGGGAAAGATTTCTTCTTTTTTTTTTTTTTTAATGTATCCATGCCTTGTCCCTGCTAATTTCCCCTCCATGTTGTTTTTTTTCATTGACTTTTTCCCCTGCTTTTGCAACATCTGTGAGCTTAGTTTTGGTGCAGTTTGATCTTTTGCACTGCACCTGATATAATCCCCGTCATTTTCCTGTTATCACGAAATGTTGAAAGCGAAGGGAGACGACCCATCCTTGTTGATCAGCATCGAACTCCAGATTTATTGATCCAAAAGGCACATTTTTATAGCTGTTTTAATTAAGATCATACATATTGCAAAACTTGAGCTCACGATAGGCTACAGACAAACACTAACCCCTCCCTTTGTTTTCAATACCTGTGGTTTGTTATTGAATCCAAGATTTATTTTCTCACCTTGTTATGAAAGTTCTCAAGGCCTCCATGTTATTGAAGACAGGCTTGAGAACTTAGCTGTTTACAGAAACAGGCTGTGAGAATTTGCTCCTCACAGCTGCCTTTTAAGCCATTTCTGAGCAAAATTCTCCAACAACAAAATTTCTGAAATTTTCTTTTTTTCTTCTCCAATTGGAATTCCTTTGATGGTATCTCCATTCAAGCTTGTTTGTAAGTCCTTCTTTTCTTTTTTGGCCTTCAGTGGGGATCAATTTTGGCAGGCTTTGCTGCATGTGCCTGCATTTGATGGTGTATTTCCTGCCTGGATTTTGATGGCTTTGTCTTAGGGGAAGAGTTTTTTCTTTTTTTTGTTTTTTTTTTTTTTTATGTGTCCATGCTATTTCTCTCATATCTTCCTCTCTTGATTGTGTCTTCCTTCTTGATATAATCCCGGGCCATTTTCTTATAGTCACTAATTTCCCCAAATTTCCTCAATTTTCTTTTTTTCTCCTCCAATTGCATTTCCTGTAATGGCATCTCCATTGCAGCGTTGCCGTCAGCACACTATATACTGCCGTGAACCGTACGCGACACCCGAATCAGTGCTGTGCGCTGTTTATTTCAAAAATCTGTCTCAGTACATTTTTAGGACAATGGAGACAACAGATGTGAACAGCTCGCTCACTCAAATTGAATGCCAAGGAAACGTAACCTTACAGCATAATATAAAGCCATCTCAGTCCAAGTTTCAGGCAATCACACATAGTGCAACAACATATTGACAATAATTCTATCTAATCATATGAAACACACCTTACTGTAGTTAACACAATAGGGACTTATTTTCTAACACAATGGCTCGTTTATGAGAGACAGAGCACAGAGATGCATTCATACTAACCTTCTAAAGATATACATTAAATAAACTTGTTGCAGCCTAAAAGGGCAAATCACAGTGGCTTATTGTTCTATTTCTCACTTCTGCTCTACAGCTTAGAAAACTTTAATGCTGCATTAGCAATGTTCACAAATCTGCTGTCTGAGGCCTGTCTTTTTTACCATTTTCTCCAAACCCTCTAATTTTATGGATCCCAATATAGACATAGTACTTTTAGATGTGTTTTTTGGTTTTTGTTTGTTTATTTGTTTGGCATTTAGTTATGTTTTTATTTAATGTTTGTTTTGTTAGATTATTTCAGCGACTTTAAATCCCAAAGTGAACACATCACCTGTTAGCTGTGATCTGAGAGTGCTGTGAATAGAATTACATAGTTTAGCCCAGCAGCCATATTCCTTCTTGTATTTGGAATCGAAACAGATGGGAAATGCTTTCAACTGAAAGGACTCTTTACTTCTCTGAAAAGCTTGATCAGAATTTTGCACTTTTTTTTTTTTTTTTTTTTTTTTAACTCTGATGTCTCCTCAGGGATTCTAATCTCAATTTTAAGAGTAAAATAATATCAGAACAATTTTATTAGTGGCCCGTGGAAGTAGCTGGGCGTGAGGACAGGATCACTTGAGCTGGATATTTTCCTGGTTCAGAGCACGCTGGTGCTGTGCTGCTTTCCAGCGCGACCAGCAGGTGGGGAAAGGGACAAGGCAGCAGAGACAGCGTGGCAGGAGCTGCGAATCCCCAGGTCAGCGTCTGCAGGGCTGCTTCTCTCTCAGAGTCTCTGTGGTCCAGATGACCCCGAGGTGTTGGAAAGTCTCATTTTCCCAGCCCCGAGATCGAAGAAGGAATCAGGATTCTTCGGCTGTGGTTTTCAAGGCTGTTTATTTTCTGTTATCTGTAACATTCGTTTTCTGACCTGCTGAGGTCTGTCCCACAAGTCAGTCCGTGGCACACTGACTGCCCGTGGGGTGGTGTTATCTTTTTTTACTAAAAACTTTGTGTACATTATTTACAATAATTTTCCAATACCTATCACTATGTTGACAGTCTGCTTCTACCCTAAACCAATCCAAAAATGCCAGCATCACCCAGAAGATGGAGGCTAAGAAGAAAGATGAAGGACAATGCATGCCCAAATCCCTCCATCTTAGCTTCTGAACCCCCATTTTAAAAAGCTCAAAATTCTACTTTTCCACCTTGTGACAAACTAACGATCATTCCAGTTAAACTCTCGTGGTTTGTAAGTCTTCACATGAAGTTGGTAATTTTCTCCATGGGTTAAAATCAAAGCCACAGGTGCTTTTGACTTTGTGCCAAGGTCTCTGAGCCCCGGCCAGGGGCTGGAGACATGCAGATGTCCTGGGTTGTCTCCAGCTGTGAAACTGGGCTGGATGGCTGCATTACATTTCTTCAGATGATGTAGACAATTGGCTGTTGAATCTTTCTTTTGAATTCTTCCTGTATTTCTCTCTTTTAAAGATAACCTGAATTTACTTCTCTCTAGGATCTTCTGAATAAACATGAGTATCTGAAGTATATTACCAAGTGAAGTAACTCTATCACAAGTGGCATTATTTTGATAATTTGCCCTAATCACATGAATGAGAGTAGTCAAGTAATTTTTCAGCAAGCTGAAATGCAAATTATTATTAAGAAGGTGGGTATTTAATGTTGCATCTTTTTTTTTTCCTCCCTCTGAAACATTGCCTTACTTTTTAAAAATGCCTGTGGTGTTCTAGGTGTTGCAGTAGATGGGAAATAATGGTGCTTTTTTGCCAGCTTTCCTCTTCTGGTGAGATTGTAATTCCTGAATGCCTCCTGATAAACAGAGAGCTGTCAAAATCTTTCTTTCTAAAGATTTCTTGGAATCCCTGTGACTGTAGTGGCCAAAACAAATCAAAAAAACGCTTTGCACTGGTATAAATTAGTGTCTATGGAGGTCTCTGCATGGAGAAGTGGCTTTATGGTGCAATTAAGTGCCTTTGTGAACTCCTTTTTTTCTCTTTTTTTCTTTTTTTTTTTTTTGTTTCCTTGCTGTGCAAGCTTTTGGTGATAAAATTGTCATTATGATAGGAAAAGGTGTTTTAAAGACGTTTTTGAACCTTGTGCCATCAAAAGAATACTATAAAACTAAATGAATAACCAACTTGAAGTGTCTCAGTAAAAATAATAATAATAAATGTACCTTATGGACATTCAACAAGGAAGGACAATCAGCAAGATGCCAGCTGAACACAGCCAGTGAAACTTTTAAAATGTGTCTCTGGCAGGTAATTACTGTAGCTCAAGTTCCCAAATAAAGAGCTTGTCATGTTTCTTGCTCTTTGCCACCAGATATTTAGCATCAATTTGCATCTGACACAGGGTGTCAGATTGCAAAGCTGATTTGCGTGGTGTCTCAGTCACTGAAGCACTTTCTCTGTTTAAACATTGATGCTTTCCTCAGAAAATATTTATTCTTTGGATTAAGGGAGGGTCCTTCCGTTTGTACTACCATGTGCTTTTTATCTCTTTGATGATACTGTGTCCTATTGCAATGCTGCTAAAGCTTGGGAAATGACCATAAAAAGACTCAGAAGCATTAGTTTGATGAGGAAAGTGGAAGGAAATGAGTAGTGCTGGTGTTGGCTACTGTAAGAACAGCCAACCAAGCAGTAGCAACCCCTCTCCTGGGCAAATGGAGAAGCAACTTCCCTGGACAGCAATGTAGTAAGAGTGATTTATAGGCAGAGAGATTCTAAGTTTAATAATAAGAAGAAATACTCTGAGCCATATAAATGGCACTTGATGTTCATGAAAGACAGTTCCAATGCTGATCTATCACACACCACGGTCAGCCTGGAGGCAGGTCCATGGAGCCATGCCAGTGCATCACAGCTGGACTTGGAGACTTTGATCACAGAGCAGAGGTACCTCTGCAGCTGCACAGGAAGCCCCGCCACTCCTATGCCTCCTTTATTTACAACCAGATTCTGGTGTTAGGAAAAAAGGGAAAATCACCTCTCCTTCAAAAAAAGGAACCTTTATTAAGGCCCTGCAAAGGCCATGAGTTATTTTCTGTTAACCTTTTTGAGGTACAGGACCAAGCCTTGATCAGCTTCAGGTTCCTTTGAACACCTTTGCTGCCATTACTCATCCATCACATCACTGCATCTCTGTACTTAGTAGATTATGGGCTTAATTTTGGAAAATCCAGGTGTGTTTTGTAATTTTGTCAACAGGCAATCAGCTTTGGCTGCAAATACTGTTCCTAAATGTGTGCCCTGATGGGAAATGGCTTTTTATGTGTGTTTTCTCCTTTGACTTGTCAAAGCTTAATCAGTGGTCAATTCTTATGAATAGGGCACTGAAGTTTCTGATGAAAGAAACAGGTTGTGCTCCAGCTGCTTCTTTGAAGTACTTTACTCTCTGGATTATTGTCAGACCTTCTGTAGGGTCAGGAGAAGTTTTGCTGCTCTTTGCACAGTAACTAATTTCTGCCAAGCACTGTGACATGTTACAGAAAGCCATGTTTGCATCTGTGGAGAGTCAAATGGTGAATCAGCTATATGTTCTTGACAGAGAAACCTATAGGTTGTGTTTCCTTCTGCAAGTGGGTGTTGAAGAGAAAGAGAGGTAAGATAAATGCCAGTAGGTGAGCACAGCCAATGGTTTTAGAGAGGATGAAAAGCAGGATAGCAGTTGTGTTCCTTGGGTGCTTCTGAAAGAAATAATTGCTGCCTGCATTGCATAGTATATATCCACAAGATTAGTCCTGGTGTTGGCTGTCTGATACTGAAAACAGACTGTACCTTTTGTCGCTGAGTGTGTCAACCATTTCTGCATTTTCCTTTAACAAATAGAAGGTGTTTAGGCAGAGTTGAGATCTGTGTATGCTCAGTTCTTTTTAAGGTTTTTTTTAGCATAAGTCAGGCAGCTTTGAGCGATTCTCCTTTGACTCATTAGCTGTCAAAAGAAAATGGAAGGCATAAAACTGTTTCTTTCAGAGAAGAGGAGAGTAGCTGCAATACAATCTTCCTCCATATGGAAGCATCCTTCACATCAACCCAGGCTTATGCATAAGCAAGCACTGACGCATAGAATGCATATCCACCTTGAGTCCTGGGGGCAGTTTTGGGCACCTCAATACAAAAAAGACATTGAACTGTTACAGAGTGTCCAAAGAAGGGCAACAAAGATGGTGAAGGGCCTTGAGGGAAGCTGTGTGAGGTGTGGCTGAGGACACTTGGTCTGGTCAGCCTGGAGAAGGAAGAGGAGACTGAGGGGGGACCTCAGTGCGGTTACAGCTTCCTCTAGAGGGGAAGAGCAGGGGCAGACACTGATGTCTGCTCTGTGGTGACAGTGCATGACCCCAGGGAATGGCCTGAAGATGTGTCAGGGTTCAGGTAGAATATTAGGAAAAGGTATTTTTGCTCAGAGGGTGACTGGGGAGTTGAACAGGCTCCCCAGAGAAGTGGTCACAGCATTGAGCCTGACAGAGTTCAAGAGGAGCTTGGGGAATACTCCTGGGCACGGGGAGTAATTACTGGGGATGGAGCTGTGCAGGGCCAGGAGTAAAACTTGATGGTCCCTGTGGGTCCCTTTCAACTCAGTTTACTCTGTGATATTGATAAGAAGACAGGAAAATATATGAAGAATAATAAATTTGTGTAAACGTGCTGGTTTCAGCTGGGCTAATATTTAATTTAATTGTAAAAGACATTTGAAATCATCCAATTCAACCACGCTAAATAATAAAACATCATTTTTTATATACACAGATGATGGTCCTTATATTTTATATATATATGCTTTATTATACTCAATGCAGTGATATGTATATTATGAAAGAGGAAAGTCAATCTTTGTGTTTGAGCTTTGGTGTAGCAAGTCTTAAGGTGGCTCTATAGCAGTGTGCCAGCCAATGTTGTGCTGCTTGTTACATGGCTTGAATGAAATTATTTTGATGCAGAAGTTTGGAGCTAAAAAAGACAGTCTCTGGCTGGCAGGAGGCAGTTCCTGGAGGAAAAAAATGAAAGGGTGAGACACAATTGCAATTCAAAATTGTCTTAATTAGTTGCATGAGTGATTTGAAATCAGTGAGATGAAATTTAGTT
The DNA here is from genome assembly GCF_027887145.1 of Ammospiza caudacuta. Taxonomy (NCBI): domain Eukaryota; kingdom Metazoa; phylum Chordata; class Aves; order Passeriformes; family Passerellidae; genus Ammospiza; species Ammospiza caudacuta. Next base: position 56,181,067 of record NC_080596.1, read on the forward strand.
AAATTCAGGTGCTCAATACATGGGGGTAGGTGTGTGTTTGTAGACAGGCAGGGAGCATTAAAAATACAACATGATGAGTTACTGACTGGGTGATGATCTTATAATAGATCACAAACTAAATAAGGATCTGCAAAAGAGGAATGAATCTAATTCTGGGATTTATGAACAAGAAGATGAGGCATAGGAAGCAGGAGGTGAAGCCACTGGTGAAATAGAAGCTCTGGTTCTGTACACCATGATTTAAAAAAGAAGGTTGCAGGAGATTCATAAAAATTATTAGATATTTAAAGATCAAAGGGCATGATCTTCTGGTGATATAAATCACTTCATACTCAGAACCTCCCAAAGAACTGAACTGATTCACACCAGCTGAGGAGCTGATTAAATGACTTATTTTTTAAATTTTCTTGCTAATCTAACCTTAACAGCAGCAATTTACATTAAGTTCTCAGTGACATCAGGTTTCCCTCAGGGCTTACAGGAAAGAATTATTTGAGTGTCATAATTTAACTCTCTCGTCTTTCATTTTTATCTTAAACTGAGCTATAGATTTTCTTCACTTTCTATTTTAGCATTATTTATAAATGAACACAGTTAAAATGGAAAAGAGAAATAATTTTTAAATACAAGACACAATTAACCTCTGAACCTTACTGTCTCTTGATATCACCACTGCCAGAAGCTTAATAGGATCAAAAGAAGGGTAATAGATAATGAGAAAGTCTCCTGATGTATCAGAGGAGATTAAAATAAAAAGACTGTAGGAAGGAAAAAAGCACAAAAAGCTATGGGCTTCAAAAAAGAAGGCACCTTTCATATATCTGGATGGAGGAAGCTGGTTTCTCAAAGCTCATGTGCTCCTGTGGTTGCCCTTAGTGGGCTTGTCTGACTTTGAAAGATCTCCTGTTAACCCTTGTCATATGGAGGATGAGTCTGGCAATGGTGCTTTTCCTAATCTGATTTCTGTGCTCCTGCAGCTAACCTCTGTGAAGGTGACTTGAAAGGGCTATTTAAAAAGGAAACAGCAAAGAAAAGGTTCTATTTTTGTCTGTATATTCTTGTTTGCCTGCTGAACATGGTCTGTTGTTTCAACACTCTTTATGTAGTTATGTGTTTAATTTCTCTTATAGGCTGAATTGAAGAAAGGTTTCTCTAAGGTTTTACCTAGGAAAAGGTGGACATCAATAAAGAAAAATGACAAAAGAAGAATGTAAAAGGTTGGGTACTTAGGTACAAAATTATAAATGACAATGCCTAGCTACAGCTAAAACCAGCAGGGAACATTAAGGACAGTAAGAAATATCTTTTGTAAGATTCAAAAATTATGCCAGCTACTGATGAAAATTTAGAATAAGAAGTGTTGGTTGAAAAGAGCCTAATGACAGATGGTGGGGAGAAAACTGAAATTTTCAAGACCTTTTTTCCTCACTATTCACAGGCAAACTTGTTCCCCGTGTACTGCCATAGTTTCCCCATGTACTGCCATAGTTTGCCATAAGGAGATGACAACCAAGAGGTGGGAGCAACAGGTTAGAGACTGGTCAGAAAAGCTGATTTTCTAGAAATCTGTGAAGGTTTTTAGGATTCACCTGAGGGTGCTGGTGTGGTGACTATGAGGCTGCTGTCTGTCATTTATCAAAACTCAGTCAGAAAAAACAAGACTTGGAACCACTGCCCTGCATTCTTAATGGATGGCTTTCTCAGGAAGGTTGTGCACTAGTCTGCTTGTGTGGATCTCAATGGAGTTGATTTAATACCATGATTAAATTTTTGTAGTTCTCTTTTGCCCCCAAGCCTACATGTTGCTCTATGGTGTTGCCAGTGACTCATTTCTAATAGCTTAATGCTGTTGGAGCAACATTCCAGTCACAAGATAAGTAAGCTTCAGCTGATTTCTCCTAGGAAATGTTATCTTCTGAAAGGAGAAACTAGTTTTTCACCCTTACTGGCTCTTTACAGTGATCCCCCTTAGATCCTTCCTTGGAATAAACAAATTATGTAAGAATTAAATAGACCAAAATGGAATGCTGAGAGGATTTTAACTTCTGCATTTTTTAAGGTGCAACTTAAACATCAGATGTGGGATGATTCTGATGCAATTTCAGCTTTATAGAAGTGAGAAGCAGTAAACTGAGTTGGATTTTTTGGTTGAATTTATAGATCCTATGCACATTTAAAAACTTTTATGTAGCTTCTTTCACACTTTCTAACCTGAAAAGCCTTTCCAAGCCATTTCAACAGCATCACAAAATATTTTTGAATCATCTTGCAATTATCTGAGCAATATGTTCATTCTTCTTCTAGGTTATGGGAAAATCATGTCTGTCAAAACCCTGCTTTTTGGAATTTCCACCTTTCCTGTGAGACTGAGCCTAAAAATGTGATTTCAATAATTTATGATAATAGAGAATCTGGCCTAATCTATTTTTCTTATACATAGAGTAGAGTCTTTGTGTCATTTATGTTGTGGTCTTTCCTTAAAGCTTTTTGCAAATAAGTGTCCCAGGGCAGGGAAAAGAATGGGTTAAGCTGAAGGGAACCATCTGTTTCCATTTCAAGTATTATTTTAAAGGTTTGAAAACTTTGTAAATGTCATGGTTTTCTTTTTGTGGCCCTTAGCTGAATGGGAGATGTCATCAGATGACAATGAGCTTCAAGCTGCTTTCCTATTACTTTTGACAGGTTGTTCATTAAGCTATAATAAATTGATAGAACTGAGGGCTGCAAAAGGTCTGTGACTTTTTTCCAAAGATGTACTCTGTCTTGATTTGAAGGCCTTGGTACTTCATCATTCTTGCAGTTGAAAATTAGTTGAGTTTCCAATTTGAATGTGTTCACCTTGACCTGTATTCCCTTGCTTCCTGGTTTTCCTGGAATGGCTCAGCATCCTTGTAGGTCTCTTCTTGAAAAGGTAGGCAATATGACTTAAATTTACTCATGGTTGTATCTTCAGTTTTGTGCCATGACTTTCCATATGTGGGCACCAGAACTGGAAGCATCATTTCCATTTCAGTGCTATCAATAAATGCACTGAAGTTTTCCCAGGTTCATATACTGAAGGAATGTAATAACCTTCCTTGCGTCTTTATAGCATTGAGAATAATGATAATTCTGTTTATCATTTATTTGTCCATTTTAACTCCAGATTAATTTAAAGTCATTGCTTTGACAATACACCTTTCACTCTGCAGGCATGATTTGCACTTTTTTTTCTATGGGTATAATGTGAATGTGATTTCATTAAAATATTTTGTGGGCTTAATTGTTTCATGTGCTGAATTACTTCAGATCATTCTATATAACTCTTCCATCTTTGCCTTTTATCATCCCACCTGTTTTTGTCAGCTGTAATTGTTCTAAGATTGCATTAGCCTTATTTCAAAATCGTTTATGAAAATGTTATATATTACAAAATCCATGCCAACCCTAAGGGTTCATATTAAAATTACTTGAGTTCCATAGTGTTTTTCCTTTCATGACTATTTCTAGGTGTTCGTGGGCCACTTTTTAGTTCACTTATTATGTGCTTTATTAATAAAGCATAGTGTTGATTTTTAGATCATATGATCAGTTGGTTATGCATAAGTCAAATACCCTATAAAAGTTTAAATATATCTTCACAGATATCTTTCTTTAAAGAAAATCTTGACCTCATCACATACGTAAATAAGATTTGGTCCATAAGGTCTGCTTTCTATAAAGTCATCATCCCTGGCTGTAATTATATCCCAACATTGGACTTAAATGAGAATTTTTCCATGTTAAATTGTAATCATGCTGAGTGTTTTACCTGCTTTTCCTAAATGTATAGGCACCAATTAGCAATCTTCTGAATTTGTTAAAAATATACAGCAGAGACAGTTACCTCGTTAGGAAGCTGTAGCCTGTCACTGAAGTGAAAGAAAAATTTTGAGCATGTTGTCAAAATATTTTATATTTTAAAAGGCTAATCTGGAGAAATTATTTTTGTCACGAGACCATTTTTAATACTGTTTTCATTGGAAGAAAAAATTAAATGAAGTACTATTAGTTAATAGTTAGTGTGTTTGCTTAATATGAGCTTAATCAAAGCATCTCCTCCTCTCAATGAAGTCCTTTGTCTCATGTAAATAAAGCAAATTAAATATAATTTATATCAAATCACTAGTTAAAGCACCATGACAAGACAGGAGGCAGGAGGATGATATAATTATTGGTTTTGTCCACATTTTAATGCCCCTTAGAAGTCAGACCAACCTGTGTATGATTGAAATTCAGAGCGTGTGTCCTTGGTTCAAGGACAGACTGAGCATCTGGCAAGAGTGGCAAGCTCATTCTTTGTATTGGCAGAAAATAAAGTTGAATCTAAAAGCTTTAATCAGATAGTGGCAGGGAAATTCAGCACCTTATGGGTGAGAAGAAAGAGACAGAAGAGAGACATCATCAGAGGTGGCTGAGAGGCAGCCTGGAGCTCAGTGGAATGCCCAGTCCCCAGAGACAGCTGCAATCGAGCTGCAGCTGTCACATGAGTGAAGGAATTATCTAAACCAAGAGATTTGGTGCCTTATCAAGATAAAATAGATCACCAATGGAAAATCCTTAAACAAACAAGACCAGAGGCAAAGGAAGAGCATGGAAGAAGCATGTGTGGGGAGGATGAACCCAGAGCTCCTCCAGATCTGGAAAGGTAAGAGTATGAATAACAGGTTTCATTTTGTGGTAACAGAAAATTAATCTGGCTAAAATTCTTGATGGAAGCTTCCCAGCAGGAAGAGAAACAACCATACCCAGGTCACCTGTGTTCACCAGAACAAGGGGAAAGCTCTGATGGTGGTAGGCTGTGTACTTTGAATGCCAGGATGTGGACATGTGTATGTAGATGTCATGCTGGCATCAGGAAATGGTGTCCCCTAAAGCAGAGAGCCCACAGCAGAAAAGAGGGAATGATCAAAGTCTGTGCTATGTAATATCACTCTACATTTTACTTTATCTTCTGTGTTGCTCTATGTTCCAGGAGTGAGCAGACATACTTCTGTATGCCAATAATTATGATGTTTTTGATGATAAATTCTTGAAGGGCAACCATGTTCAACTTGAGAAATACATAGTTTTTCATGATTTATTAAAATATCCTGTTTCACTCATATGCACCTGTTTACTCTCTTTTTGTAACAACGGGGTGAAGAAGCAATCTTCAGAACTGTTGTGACAGTAAGGGAGTACCTTAATTTATTGCTAGATGAGGCTGGCAGATAACTCCTTCTTCACTGGGAGCAAGGGGAAAGCAGGAAAGGATGTGCATTTAGATGCTTCCAGAGCTAATCTTCTAAAACTTGAAGCATGAAAGCAATTAAACTCACTTCTGTCTTGTTTGATTGCAATTGAAATAACTCTGAAATAATTAAAAGGAGCATATTTTTTTTCAACCTGAAGCATTGATAGAGCAGCGCTCAAAAAAAGAAAGGGCATCAAGCAGAGAACATGAGCAGCAGTATCAGAATCAGAACAAGGTATTTTTTTCTCAGAATTTTCTTGTATTTCCTCTACACTGCTTATTAGATAGCAATGAGTATGTTATAAGGGTTATCATGGTATCCATGTGCACTATTACTTTCTGAATGTTTGATCTTATTTAATTGCCATCAGATGACATTGTGTCTAGAACTGCTTCAGAGTTAATTGTGCAGAGGGAGATGAGAGGATGTCACAAATATCTAGCAAGATCAAATACACCTACAATTTAACAAAGGTAAGTACAGTCTGTGAGCAGATTCTAGTTTACATTTTTGTGCCATTATTTCATTGCAAAATGACCCCATATATTACATTATATTTACCTAGTTAACAACAGGAGAAAAAAGTCATCACTATGCAATATACTTGTGGAACTAAGGTAGTGGAAAAAGAAGCAAAATAACCTTTGTCTCTAATTTACTTTAAGCCAAAATTTGTTTTGTTTCCTTATTCTTCCAGCTTGCATTTTGAATTCAAATGACAACACAAATCATGCAGGGACAATAAGCTTTGTTAATCAGAAATGCAAAATAATATTTTGAAGTCATATAAGAAGCTTCAAACAAATATTTGAAAATAATTTTGTTTGTGCTCTTCTTTCTTCCTTACCAGTTTGGGACACAAGACAGAGGCCCTTTGAAGTCCATTTCAAAATGAGATTTGCAGTGCTTAGTTTGGTATCTAAGAGTCGTCGGCTTTGATAGAAGATCCCGCTTCAACAAATGACATTTGTTTCACTAAATAAATGATGTGCTTTCCTTATTTACAGAACTTCTCTCCTTAAATCCTTTGAAGAGTTGTACTGATAAATTTAATGTATTACTCCCTAGAATCTTTGGATGTTCTTATGCAATGAAATAATTTCAACAGATGGTTAGTGTACAACCGCAGAATTCCAGCGGATGTCAGCAAGATGTGCTTGACTAGGTTTATCCTTGAGGAATCAGATATTGCCAGGTAAGAAATGGGTCTGTGTACTCTACCCACTTCTGGCATTCCTCTCAACAGTTTATGTATGACCAGGATTCTTTTGCAGTACCAGAAATATTTTGAGTCACTGTTTTATTGTGAATGAATTTTTTCACTGGAAGTTATTATTTTATGTGCTCTTCAAGCACATGTACTTTTATCCTGCATGTTTTACAAATACAAAGGAAATCTGCAATATTCATGATATTTGCAGATAAGATGAAATTTGAAAGAGAGAAATAGTCAAACAGGAAAATGAGAGCAATTAAGAATGCCTGCAGAAGACAGAAAGGAGTTAATTCTATATGGTCAAACTCTAGAGAAAAAAATAAATAGACCAAACGATGAAAAAGTCAGTGGTAGGGAGAAAGTTTATATTAAACACTGGATGGCAGACTTACAAGTCCAGTTATTTTATGATTAAATTTCTCTAATGGTTTTTGTAGCAGTACTCGTCCAAATTCAAAATATAGAGAAATTATCCTCACAATACATTGTTATAACACCATGACATTATTTTATAGATTTTACAACTGAGAAGCTGATACACATGTAGATGTAGCCTTCACAGAGCAAAACATTCTCAAGAGAAGCAATTTTCTGGCTTATACCAGACAAGCTCAAGAGGCATTCACCAAGTGAGGACATGGGAACTTCTTCCAGACTGAAGCCAGAGAGGTCCTCTTTCCACATCAGGAAAAGAAATTGTGCTGCTTTAGTGCTGATATGAATTTTAACACTAGAGTTGTTCAGTTTGACTAAAAAGAAAGAAAGAAATGGAGTTTATAGTGAGTTTACATTATGGGCAGAAAGGACTTTTTATATGTCTTCACTAGTAAAATGCATGGCTATTTACCCCTGGATTGAGAAGATATGCCTGCTTTTTTTGTGACTTTTTGGGCCCAGAAAACTTTGGGTTTCAGTTCTGGACATGACAATATCAAAAATAAGCAGACTGTTCTTCAGTAACTACAGCAAAAAAAAAAAGTTCCAGAATTAGCAGAAGAGATGAAAAATATTTATGCTAAGAATACTTGGTGATAGTTAGCACTTAAATTAAAGATATGTTTCAAATTGTTAACACCCAGCATCCTCTTTGCAATGTTGGTTTATATGTTAAGTGCATTCTGGGTAGGATACTATTCTCTGCTTCAGACCCACTGCTTTGTTCAGTAAGCGGAGTGTCTGAGTCATCTGTCTACAGGTAATCTTTCAGTCCTTCTTCTTGGCATTTTTCTACTTTATATTAAAAATGTACAGTTAATTTTCAATATTGTTTTACCTCTGTGGAATTAGAAAGGAAATCATCTACTGTTCTTTTGTCCTCCGCAAGATCTAAATTTAATTTGCTCTATTTTAGACCTACTTGTAAGAAATCAAACAAATTAATTTGTAAGAATTAAACAAAAGAATGTTTAAAACTTAAAAAAGAAAAGAAAAATAAAAGACCTGACTGCTGATTAATGTTTTGATATTTATTCCCACTTTGTTCTGCTTGCTGGGACCACTTTGTCACTGCAGTGGGCAGGATCTAATACTTACCTGACATGCCGTGTTCTCCCTTGCTCCCTCCCTCTGCAAGAGCATTGAGCTGTGTTTCCGACCATGGTTTAGGACTGGACTATTGCTGTGCCTCATAGTGATATGCAGAGAAATGTGTGAAACAGGCTGTGTTGTGCCCCAGGCACTGCTCAGGAACACAAACTGCACTATCCCAGAGCAGCCCCATAGCAGATCTTTCTTCCCCAGAAGCGGCTCCCTCTCCTCCAGGAACCTGTCTCAGCAAGGAGGGTCCTGGGCAGCGCTCCTGCCAGCACTGCTTGTGTTGTGCAGGGACAGTCATTGTTGTCTCTTTGCTTTCTCAGTCTTATTTCAAAATCTTTTGTTGCTTTAAAGACAGGCAAAGGAATAGGATAAAAGTCTTCACCAGATGGCAGCCTCACACATGAGAAGGTGCTGCCTTTTCTCACTTTGTGGTTTGTTGAAGCTTCCTACTCTTGCTGTTTTAATTTCACTTTTTTGGCTTGTTCTCAGTGAACCTGTTTTCCCCATATGTGAATATTCTTTTTTTCTAATCCGAGGTAACACTGCTGGCAAATGTCCTTGGATGTAAAGTGCTCCTTTCTTTCTGTCTTGATATCAATAGCACTTGTTTTTTTTCTATGTCAAACATATCTTTACATGTAGTCCAACAACAGGCCAACATAAAAGCACCATGTTATTTGACCACATTTTCTTGTGTCTAAATGGATGCTCAAGGATTTTTCTTTGTATCTAAGGCAAAGAAAGTAAGGTAAGTTTAGGTCATGTCTCTTGGGTTTCCAAGACCTCAAGATAATGTATTCCCATATTCCTGAGATTAATTTTTCACCTGTTTTTCTACACAACTTGGCTATGGCCACATGACGGGTATGCATCGTAATGTGTATTTATTTATACAAATATATAGTGTACAAATTTATACAAATGTATTAGTGTATTTATTTATACAAATAAAGGGAAAAGAAATTGAAGTCTATCCCATTGTACATAGAATGAGGGAAAACACAGAGAAAGTAAACACTGGTTTGCCATAGATATTTGTCTTTTGCAGGACTAAACTTCTAGATCACCTCTTGCCATGTAAAGAGGTGCTTAGTACAGTGAAAAATATCCAAGGAGAGGCAGGCTAGCTATGCTTGTGTTACTAAACAAGTGTGCAAGGGCCTTGAGAGTGGCTTTGATGAAAATGACATGGCACTTCTTGCATCTAGCTTTTCCCCCTCCCCAAAGTGGCATCACCTGTTTTGTAACCTGCACATTTCCTGTGAGATTCATAGTTAGGCATAGGACAAAGCTGCACTAGGAAAGCCAAAGGTTTAGCAATATCAGCAAAGATGGCAAACTCAGTCTGGCTTTTATTTTTTTATTATTATAGGTGTAGCCTCAAACCCAACTGAATTATCTTAGACCAGATGGAATATGGTTTAGAAGCACTGAAGATGCCCAGACAGAAACCAATAGATTCATTCACATTTTAACTTGGCTAAAGTCCTGCTTAAGTCTTGTTTCTCCTTCCATAAGGAGAAAAGGCCTCTTAGAATAGCTATTAACCCTCTCCTTGGGGAAATTCCCAGAAGTTTAGGCTGGGTCCAGCTTCTTCCTGGACTGACTAATTTGGAAGAAATACTTGAACCCACATCTGCTTCCAATTCAGAGGAAGGAGATGAAGAGTTCTTTGTCTGAAGGTCGTAGTTTGGACCCATTCTACTTTGTATTAAACAATCATCCAATGACATGAGAAGGTGAGAAAATAAGAGAACAGACAGTATTTGCAAGAAGAGTGGTGAGCCTGCTTAGCGGTGAATCTGCAGCTGATGCATGGTGACTGATCCTGTCTGTGTTTGCAGTCAGTTGTGATACACAGTAAATCAGTAATAAAGATGATTTGTGCTCCTCCTTTTGATGTGAGTTTGGGAGTTTACAACTGGGTGATTGTGGAACTGGTTGTCAACATGAATGTTCTTCTCTTCTCAATAAAAATGGATGTGGGAAATGGAACCATTCCTGAAGCCATGCCCTATTGATATTGGTGTCTTGTGATCAGGAGCTTATTTTGCTGGGTCACTGTGCACATCTGTCTGAATCCTCATCCAGAGGGGGAAAAAATACATTTATATATCCATATTTATATATAAATAATCAAGGAATAGATTTTCTGACTTCACAGACCTCTGCACATTAACCAATATTTCTGAAATTATTCTTTCTTTTGTTTCATTTAAACAACTTCTGCAGACATTTAATGTGGAAAAAATAAAGAGGTTGAGAGATGTGTTTTCTTTTTCTCATTAATTCTGTTAGACACATAAGGACTGTAGAGTAATTAACATAATGATTTAGAGTAAATATAAATTAGCCTCATAATTTCTCATGTGAAAGCTTGGGGAATAAAAGCTTGATAATAGTGCTAGAAAAATGTTTTGATTTTCCATGGATGTAAATTTTATGGTCAAGGAATGGGAAGGAAAGGAGGGTTATACATCAAGCACTGACATTCTCTTTCATCTAACAGATTTCATCTTTCTAGCTTTCAACATCAAGAGCTAAAGACAGACCCTAATGACTGTGATTAAGATATGCCCTCTTACATCAGGGCTCAACGTTATGCCTGGTTATTTGAAGGGCAATAATAAACACCACAAAGCTGTATTTTACTTGGCTAGAGCTCTTCTTGTATTAACCAACACACTGCAGAAAAGTTATGGGATAATGAAATTTTATAAGAGGACTTTTAAACATAAAACGAGCATAATTACTGAAAATTTATGGGTCATTTATTCAACTACTGTAGTAGTATTCTGGCTAGATCAAACATTTGGCTAGTGGACTAGAATTTATTTTTTTTTTAGATGAAAGAAATCAATAAGAAATAGTATTGTCCTCAGACCTGTAGCCAGCCTGACCTCTGTCTCTTGTAGATTCTTCTATTCAGCTATAAAAGAGTCATGGGGCTATTTCCTGAGCCTACAGAAAATCTATTTGCTTCAGTGCAATCAAGAAGGAGCAGCAATATATTACTAGAAGCAATATTTTACTAGTGTATTAAATCACCACCTGTTAATTAAAATGAGATTTAAGGGGACCTATACCTGGAAGATTAGATCATAAAATCTGGTTTCTAAATACTTAAATATTTAAAACATCTCAGTGAAAGCTGCAGTTAGGATGGAATTCTCTTGGGAAAAAAATGCTCAGCCTTGCTCATTGGTGATTTCCAGCATCTAAGTATATTTTCAAGATATAAGTCTGAAAACATAACAGTGTTAACTAATAGCAGAACTTTTGATCAGAATTTAAGAGGGACAAACAGTTCAAACTAAAGAACTGTCTTGCTCAGACTGTGGTTCTAACAGATTCTTGGGGGAGGAGAGAAATAAACAGGGCAGGTATTTCCCTGTTCTGTCCTGCATCTTGCACACATCCTAACATGTCCCAAAGCCATGTATTTCTAGCAGTTAGTACCTTTATCTGCTAACTGTAGTGGATACAGAGCTTATGGAGTTTGCAAAGCCCTATGTGTGGATTTACAGCAGAAAAACAAAACAATCTTCATTTCTTTTCATCTTCCTTCAAAGAAAGATACTCCATTCCTTTTCTTGCTTTACTCTGTCAGCACCTGCCACCTTCCTCATTAGATATTCAGGTGAAGCGATGGGAAAGACTTTGGCTGAGATCCTTCTGCTTCCTTCTGCCAGGAAGAAATTCACTGAATCATGTCCCAGATTGTGTTGGATTTGAATATCACCCTTGACAGACAGATGAGCGGAGCCTTATCTCAGCACTGCTCCTGCCTGGGGGCTGATGAGGTGATGGGACTGTGACAGGGAATCTTCTGGGACTGCATTATCCAGGTGCAGAGCATCCGTGTGTCCTAAGTGTGATGGAATGAAAACTCCAGAGGGAATTTGTATTGCAGATCGTGTAAACAGGCAATTCCAAGGCCACAAAAAATAAAATTATCTATGATACAGCACTTGGAGACCTAAACTCTAGGGTACAACTTGTGCCTATCCACTCTGAAACTTCTCATGTACTTCAGAGAGTCAAAAAAGTGAGTGTGCTCTAGTGCATACAGATGAAGCCATGTAAATCTCTGCCCTCACAGACAAAACTGTAAAGCCATATATTTAAAATAAGGGAAGGTTCTCGTCCTAGCCTTTTTCCTGATACACTTTGGTGAAGTTAAATACAGCTCTGGAGCCAAATGAAAGAAATTTTTTGTGAGAATGAATAAGGATGTATGGAGAGAAAAATATTTTTGTCTATTCAAGTCTTGTATAAACTCTCCTAAAAGTTGAATTTGATTAAATGTCAAAACCAAATCGCTTGGGATCAGAAACTCTACATTTTGAAGGAAGTTCATGTCAGGATAAACCTCCTTTCAAAATATTGTTACACGCCTAGCACAAATGTTCAAGTTGATTCCCCTTCTCCTGGACTTATTCCAGTTTGAATGAACAGGACCTGGTGGCTGCTCTCTAACTACTCCCAGGCAGTCTTTCCTAGCAGGACAACACTGTTGAAAATGCCACAGCTAATCATGATATTTAAAATCACTGGCACTATTAAACATGCAGCGTTTGTTAAGGAACATTAAAGAACAGCAATAAATGGTTTTCTGTGTAGTTTGAGATCTGGCTGTACCAGAAACAAAATATTTGCCACATCAAGAGCTTTTAATGATTGAATATAGACCAGAAGTAAACATGCCTAACGCAAATACTTTGTTGGTCAGATGTGAAAGCTCGGACTAGCCTTAGGTCTGTTCACTGTTGGAGATCAGTATCTTTCAGTGCTTCTTTGCCTTTTCCTCCCCTCCCAGACTCTTATCCAGACTGTTTTCCCAAGGTCTGCCAGAGCAGCCCTCGTCCTTGTGCTTGTAAACAGCCCTTTGTCCATCTTTCCTGCTGGATTTGTCCCCAGGCAGTGATGCAATGAAAATGTTGCTGATGCCCTGTTGTGTAAAGGTGGCTCTCCAAGGCCCTCCTCTGGGGCCCAGGATGAAGCCCAGTGGGAAACTGGCTGCCCTGGTACTGCTGGCTCCCTCTCACTTCCACCTTCTGCTGAGAGGTCAAAAAGCATCTCAGAGTATGTTGCTAAGAGCAGTTTTTTATTTCTTCACAAGAACCTAATGAAAATGGATAATGAGGTTCATTAAACTGGACAGTGGTTCTAGGGATTCACCAGGGTTAATTGCCATTTATAGTGATTAGCATAAGAACTAGCTCCCCTAAATTCCTTTTGCAAGGAGTGGAGAGCAGTAAGCACTTTACAGGGAGGGTTCTGCAGTCTGGTTAAGCTGTCTGCTACTGGATGAAAGGGAATTTATTCCAGAATTGCCTGATTTTCTCCATTAACTCTGAATGAATCACGTGGTGTCTGGCTCAGGTGTTGCTCTATCACCAGACCCTGCCTCTATATCTTTGAAGAAACAACTACTACAGATTTCCTTCCCTCTAGATACATTTACAGGACAGGAAAAGCTGAAAATCAGGACAGAAGTGAGTGGTGTTCTGATGCAATGAATATGCTTGCAAAGTCCTCTACATACTTACCAATATCCAGAGCACATCTATTCTGTTTAAATTGTATAAACAAAAGGACTGAATCTAGCAAAAATTAGTCATAACACTGTTTTGTTTCTTGCTCTGAATTCTATAAAAGTCACAGCAGTTTTAGAATCTAAACACTGTTTTTATTTTAAACCCACTGATGCATCACTAATTCCTGCACAGAGTAAGCATTTCATCTTGAGATGTTGTACAATAGTTTTGCAAGTTAAAGCAAGCTACCCACTAAGGTGATCTGTGACTAGACCATGATTCATTTTGGATTAGATGATACTGAGATCCATTTCTTAGGATCTACCTGTATTTTTCCATGCAGCAGTGAGCATGGCTTTTTGAATAGCCTTTTTCCTTTTAGCAACTCAAAACACATTAAGGAACTATCCAGCTTGTGAGAAGTGCTTCATTTTTCTTTTCATTAGCATAAATATTTGTAGAAAGTTTTGTTCCTTGCATATTATAAATACTGATCAAGTGTTTATACTTCTGAAAATCCTACAAATAAAGATCTCAGAGGAAAAAAATATAGGAATTATGCACTTACTGATTATTATCTCTGTGTGATTGTTCAAGTTAATCTCTAAAAGCAGGTTAGTTTGTTACACAAGCTGTTTATAATGCATATTTTCTTGGCATTTTATCTACATGTGTGTGAATATTTATATGTGTGTGTAGGTATGGGCAGTTTACTTAGAAATGCATTGCAAATTAGTTATTCTTAACTTCCCTGTAGCTACTGGCTGACTTTCAAGCAATCACAGGACAATCCATCATAAAAATTCTTGATTTATATTCTGATTATAGGAACATTGATGCCATTTGAATACATTTGCTGTATGCATTATGCATACAGAAGTATGCATATTATAAAATACATTTATCTATTTTCTCTACTTGTGATATTTTTTGCATGCTAGTCCAGGTTTCTGTAAGCAGCTTTTCAAGGGGAAGTTCTGAGCACCCAAATGAAATTAATCTGATTTTATCTTTTCATTTGGTCTGAGCAGAGACCAAAGTATTTGCTGTGTGCCTTGTGAGATGAATTTTTAGCTGTTGGGGTGTCACTCACTTGGGGTCACCAATTGTGGTGGTGTTGTTGCGAGGGTCCCCAGGATGAGGTGAGGGATGAGAATTGACTCCAAGTTGTCAGAAGACTGATTTATTATGATATGATATGATATGATACATTATATTACATTATATTACATTACATTATATTATATTATATTATATTATATTATATTATATTATATTATATTATATTATATTATATTATATTATATTATATTATATATACTAAAACTATACTAAAGAAAGAGAAAGGAGACATCAGAAGGCCAGCAAAGAATGAATAATAAAATCTCGTGACTGACTCAGAGAGTCTGACACAGCTGGCTGTGATTGGCCATTAATAAAAAAAAAACAATTCACATGCTGGGTAAACAATTCTCCAAATCACATTCCAAAGTAGCAAAACATGGAGAAGCTGAAGCTTCCCAGCTTCTCAGGAGAAAAAAATCCTGGCAAAGGGATTTTTCAGAAAATATGTCAGTGACATTTAGCAGACTAAATGATGACCAGTATTAGACTATTACAGTTGTCCAGGAACAAAGGCAAGTTATTACCAGCAGCCCATTATTTGCTGCACCAGAAGTTAAGCACTTTGGGGAGCTACAGCATTTCAGCAGGGGGGTCCTTCTGCCACAGCTGCTGTGAAGTTTGTGTGGGCTGCTCTCAGAGAACAGGGATCCCCTCTCCCTCTGGGGCTTTGCTAAGGCCTGGAGAAACCAACGTGGTAATTGAAATGAAAGCAAAGACATCTCTTCCATCCCCCCAGCAAGGAAACACACAGCACAGAGTTTGTGTTCTGCTCCTCTTACAGGGGTGTACACAAGCACAGAGTTTCTGTAAAATTCTGTTTTCTGCACTGGCAGGGTGTGACACGTGTTTGCCCTGTTTCACTGGTGTGTGATGTCAGGCTGTGGAGCATCAGATTCAAAAATGTGCTTGGGCAGCATGAACCACCTCCTGTCTCACACAATAGAGGGCCCAGTGCACAGGCAGAAGGGAGGAACACAGAGTCCATGCTGTGAAAGCAGTCTGAACAGAAGAGGGCCAGCTGAAAATACGACCTTTTATCAGCTGCAGGCTGTTGTCATGAGTGACAAAAGCAAATATGCCTAGCTCTTGTGTCTGGCTGGGAGCAAACAACACTGCAGCCTGGCAGAAGCATTTTAAATTGCTGTTTCCCTCAGCATGGGAAAGATGTGGCTGATATTGATGTGAGCTGGTACCCACAGCCCGAACCAAAAGCCTGGGATGTTCCTGCAAGTTACGCGTGATGCTGGTGGGACCCCAGAGCAGGGATGTGTCACAGCTACAGAGAAAGTGAAAGCTGGGCCTCTCCTAGAGGGAGAAAATCTCTTCAGCTGCCTTCAAAAATGTGCTGAAGAGGTGAGATTGAACAGTTACCTACCAGTGCTGATGGAGGAAGCCCTGTCTTGCCACTTAATTTTCATCTTTTCAGTCCTATAGCACTAAGGAATGTAAGCTGACAGCACAATGCAGAGAGTTCTCAGAGGCTTAATGTGTTAGTGTCAAATGAAACAAAACCTGAGCTTAACTTTTTAAAGGATTTTGTATGCTACAGATAGGAACTGAAAGGCTTTTATAAATCAGCTCTGTAGCTTTGGGGAAGGAAAGGGGGAGATGAGCATCAGGAAGGAATAGTGATGGACTAATTAAATGGATTAATGGATAGCAACAATAAAATGGTGCATTTGCCTACATAATTAGTACCTGCTTGGGTTTCAGAAACTCAAGGTAATTGAAGCTGCAGATCATGCAGTAAGCTGAGAAGGATAAAAAATACATTTCTAAGACCTAAAAAACCCTTGAAATTGTGATGATAATTACTAAATTCTAGGTTTGCTGGTTCCTTTGTTTCCACTTCCTGAGCTGTGTCACTGAATGTTGTATAAATGAATATTAATTTAGCCAGAAAAAGTGTATTCTCATATAGAAAAAATCTTTTGTTTGGTGTGATGGAGAGGGGCTGAGGTTTGGCTGACTGTGCCTTTTAAGTAAATCTTTCCTTCCTGCAAGGAGGAAGGAAAGTAGGAATAGGCTCATGCAGAGGAGCTGGATGCCTGGGCTTGCATCTTTGAACACAGGTGGCAGCTCTGCTTCAGTCCAGGATGGAGGTCTTGGCTGTTGCCAGTAACCTTCAGCTGCAAGTCTCCTGCTCAATATATTTGTGGAGTTGCTTCCTTTTAATTTTAATGAAAGAGAAAAAATTATTTGAATAGCAGATTTTCAGAATTGGTTTTGAGTGATCCCATCACACAAGTGGCTGAGCAGCAGAGGTGAGCACAGAGCTTCCTGGAGGAGCAGAGCAGCAGCAACACCCTGGGGCAAAGACCTCCATCCAGCATGGATGGACCTAGGAGAAAAATCATTCCTACTACCATGCAGTGAGGACCATAGTGCAAATCAAGGAAAAACCTCAGGAGAGCAGGGAAAAAATTTGCCTGTTCAGATCTGAGATAGATGCTCATGTAACAGAAAATGTCTCCTGGTAGTGTTTTTCAATTGGTGGTCATGTTGCAAAGGGTAGCTTCACTTTTGACAAGCAGACTTCTTCCAAGCCACAACTGTTTTGTTAAAAAATCTCCAGGCAGTCATAATAGTGACAGCACAGTCTGAACCACTTCCTGTGGGTATCTTCTGTGCCATCAGTCTTCTCCTGAGCAGCTGGTGGTTTCACCAAGGTGTGTGTCCTGGCACAGGCTTGACAAGTCACCCTGTGGGGGAAACTGAGATTTCATAAAGGCTTCTGCACCTTGGTGCCTGATTATACACAGTACAAGTGTGTGCTGAGCAGATGGCTTTCCAAACCTCTTTGATTTGAAGAGCTGAACCTGTCTTTCTGAGGATGCACTCTTCAGTACTATTTATAAGGCCTCAGAAAACACCAGGAAAACTTTTCAATTATACTATTGCTTCTAAAGTACTTATGTGCTTACAAATATGCCAACTGTACTGGTGAGCCCCACTTAAGTCCAGTTCTCTGGTTGCATGCAGATAGTATGTGTGGGAAAAAATTCCATTTCCTTTCAGCATCACTCGGTTTTTCATAGTTCTTCTTGTAAGATTTTTTGTAGAATTTTGTTTGGATATTCTGTAGAGGTTTCTATCTGGCTTAAGTAGTTAGCAGATGATGCCATTTATGAAATTCACAAAAGCTTAACCTGGGAAAATACCACAATGAATAAAACTCCCCTTTATTGCATTTAATTTCCATTTGATATTTACTTTTCTTTCTTTAACCTTTATTTATCCTCAAGTCCAGGGCTTCATGGCTGGTTTACACTTAATTAAATACTTAAGCAGAAATCAGTATGAGGGTGTTTTACAAATCTGGTTCTTACATAACTTTGTTAACTGTCAAACAATGTGAAATGTTGTAATAGGACACCATAATTTAGCAGATAAGGAGGGAGTTAGGATAGCACATGCAGCTTGCTTTTTCTTATGAGTGCTTGCATGTGATGATTTCTGAGGGCTTGTTAGCATCAGACCCCCAGCCTCCACTGGCACTTAATACTGATTAAATTAAAAAGTGTTTAGTCCTTCTGTGAGCACCTACAGTCAGAATAAAGTAGCCTTTGGTCAGCTTACCAGGAAGGTTAATTATGCTAAACTGAAATAACATTTTAATTCCAATTAAAATGCAGGGTTCCTGCCACAGGACTTTAATGTGTAGATCACTTTACTGCTGTAGGTGTGCACTGTTATCCAGATGTTGCTGCTGGGTAAGGTGGAATTTAAAAACCAGAGGCAGCTGTCTGTGTGCAAACCCTAAGGGACAAACAGTGGGTAAACAGGGTAAATTATCTTCCATTTTCTGAGTGGCAGAAAGATGTACAAACACAGCTGCAAGAGTTGTTAAAGTTCGGCTCTAAATTCACAGCATCTCACCCCTTGTATCTTACCTGTGTGTCGAGAGCCTTCACTAATTCAGACTGACTTTTTTTATTGCTCCCAAACAGATGAACTTTCAGTGTTTTCACTCTCATTGTCTGTTAATTTGTTTGTTTTCGTTGTAAGAAAATGTTATTTCAAATACCTCCTGTTGGCTATTTCCCCTAACAAGCAACTGTCATTCCATAGCTGAAAGGGACAGGCTGTCCCAGGAGAATGCAGCTCCCCTTGAATTTCTGCATTCAGAGTTCTGTCTACACTGTCACTGAGGAAGCCTGGAATTGCTTAGGAGCTGAATTTGGAGAGAAGCAGTCCCAAAACAGAGCAGTGGAGCTGGCAACAATTCTACTGACAACAGTTGAACCACCGGCTCCATTTTTAGCATAGCAGGAGCCCCATCTGTTTCCAATATTAAAGTATACACAGATAAAATGCTGCTCTAGCAAATTGGATGTAAAGATGGTATGGCCACAGTTTGCAAATATGCGTTTCTTTAGCAAGACTGACAAAAATTGTATTTTGAAACATGAGTACTCCACAAGTCCTTATTTTAGTTCTGGGACTTCATGTTGCTGTATGTCATGGTCACTTTTAATTTGAGTCCCCATATGTGTCATGGTAACTGTGAAATGAGCAGGCACATTCAATTCTGTTCAAGGCTGTTCAATTGGTGCAGTAAAACCTTTCAAGTCTCTTTAGAAAATGGATTTCTCTAAGACCATCTCTGTAAGTTACATCTTTTATTACCAAACATGAAAGTATTTTAACTCCATGATGTCAACAAGGAGCAACCACAGCTGGCTTCTGATGTCAGCACAAAATGAGATCCATGGCAATGTCTTCTGCTAAATCTAGAGAACATTTTATCCTCATTCCTTCACTCCCATGCAGGATGAATCAGTGCTACCTCACTGATTAAAGGTAGTGGAGTTACAGTAGCAGAAAATAATTTTAAGGTGGTGGTGAAGTGCCAAAGTATATGTTGTGTTTGAGATGCATTTGAGATGCAATGCAGAGATACAGTGATTCATGTAGTTGTCTTGACCATACAAACTATTTCCATAGACCAGCTAATTTTGGTCATTCCTTAAATATATTTCCATAGACCAGCTAATTTTGGTCATTCCTTAAATACTCTTTTGTTTCAAGCAAAATAGGTGTTTCAAGTTTCTTATCTTTTATTCTAGAATAGAACTGTGTATAGTTTGAACTTCCCAGGTGTAACTGGAGAAACAAACACAACTATTTTTTCAGAGAATTCTTATGTAATAAGGCACCCGACTTGCACAGAATATAGCTGTTCTCTGGCAACTAGTCAGAAATACACAGAACATTGGAAAGCTGCAAGAACAAAAGAAAAAAAAAAAGCAACGATAAAAGCAGAATGAGCCATCACAAACACAATTAAAAGAAAAACAGGAACATAAAGAAACAAAAAGGAGCCAAAACAAACAAGAAACAAAGCTGGAGAGACAGATAAGACGTTAGCAAAGTTGTAAATGGCTTGAAAGTTGGGATGGATTCTAAGAAAGTGCATGTAAATAAATTTTACTTGTCTGTTCTTGTTTTACCTTTCCTTCTGCAGGCAACACTTCACTGAGTAATGCCTTGTCTTTACCACTCAGTATAATTGTCTAGCACCACACACAGACATCCCACACAAAATGTAAATCCGGAGTTTTGCAGCTGCTTGGGCCACTGCCCTGTCATCACTCAGACTGCACAAGCAAGGACCCAGCCAGAGCTAGAGCTGCCTTCCCACTGGGTTATTCCCTTCAGCTGACCTGCCTGGAGCATGGTTGAGCTCAACCAGCTCCACCAGCCTTGTTCTGGGCAGTCTGGGCTGTTTCAGAGGTGGTGGGACCCCAGCCAGGGAGGGGTGCAAGCTCTGAGAAGGATCTTTGGCCTGGGGAAGGCAAAGTGAACAGGCAACACTGGTGTAATCTGGTTTTCCTGTCCACTGTGCTTTGGATCAGCTCTAGAACTTGATCTCAGGAAGATAATAGTTCTTCTAGTCCATGATACTAAATTTCAGGTTTAAACTCCAGTAATGAATGCTTTCTGTTGTCCCTCCCCCCCACGCCCCTTTTCTTATTTCTTGGCAGTCTCATGAGACACCTCCTTCTTCTGTACCTGAGTCTTAAAATGCAAAAACCACCAAGGACTTTCTGGGGTGTTGGATCATAATGAAAGGGATTATTATGGGCTGCTACTGTTGTTTCTCTGTTAATAAAGAATTAGCTATTTGAAGCAAAGGACATTGTCTGGAGTTCTACTATGCAACAAAGTTATCAAGGAGAAATAATGCAGCAGACAATGATTATTTCATAACTCATACAGAAAGCTATGATTAAATCTCATGATAGGATTTATTGAATTTTGAGAAGAAAAAAGCTAAGGCAAGATAGTAGAATAAGAAGTACTGAATGGATGATGATTTACAGACAATAAGAAACTGCATCTGTGCTTCTGCCTCAGGTGTCAGACTTGGTCATCTCACAGATATGCACTCTTCAGTGTTATTAAAGGGAAAATTAAAAGCCATTTCCAGCTTTTTCAGTATGGTGGCATTGCATTTAAAGAAGCTCATGACTCACACTGTGTTTACTTCATCAGGGAGACTGACATTTAGAAGGATGTATTTAGTAAGAGTGGTTGTATAGAAGAAGAAAATTAGTTTCTCTTAACTACACTTATATGTTAAGCACTAGCAAGATGTTTAGATCCACATTAGAGATGAGGCCTAATTTTCTTCTCAGTCATGCCTGTGTTAATTAGCAGTAATTCTAGTGCAGCAGCAAAGTGACTTGGTAAAGTGACAGCAAGTATGAGCTTTTCCTTCTTATGTTGCTGCTGCTGTTGGCAACAGACGAATTTTGATACATTTATTTACATTAAACAGAACCCAAATGCATTAGACATACCAATGAAATGCTTGATTTAGCACTGGACAATTGTAGCTTTTGTGTTAATTTTTCATTTATTACAAAGCTAAAGTAAACATTTGTGTGTGTGGAGACACTAACTAGGAAACACAGTTTCAGTAATTTTTTTGTGGCTTGGCAGTAAGCATTGTTAGCCTTGACTTTTTCAGTTGCACACGAGGCTGACATTTTCCTACAACAAAGGGGACATTTTCTTCTCCTTTTAAAAGATTTGACTTGTACTTTTCTCAGGAATTATTCTTCTTGGTTATTACGACAAACAGTGAGGGCTGCAGGACCAATTTGTTTCAGAAGCTTAAAAATCCCTGTTTATGCAACAGAGACACATCTTTCCAGCACAGAAGGGCTATGAGTGCCAAAGTGGGAATGGACAAAGCCTACTTTTCTGAGAGTATCATGTTTTCCCGTTTGTCACGTCTGCAAGAGGAAGAAAACATTTTCTCCCTGATTTAGCTGTGTGATTTATTACGCTTTCAGCTCTTGTAGCAATTTTCTAGCTGCTCTTCTTAGTGATTCTGAGACATTCTTTACTGATTCAGGGGAAGGAAATCTCCAGAATGGCTTCTGCTGCCTGGAGTAAGACCAAACCATTGATGAGAAGGGCTGTATTTCTGGGATCTCTAAATGCAAGTGCAGGTTTTGGTGCTGCAGATATACCCAAGGCTGAGCTACAGCCACTTCATGACAGAGCCTCATGTAAAGTGTGTTATACTTCTTTTGCCTTTTTTTTTTTTTTTTTTTTTGGTGATTTTTTTTGGTGAAATTTTCTACTTTCAGAAGAAAATGTGGATTTTTTTTTTTTTTCCCTCCATAGTGGAAAAGAAACCATATACTTTAACCAGTTTGGGTTAAACTTACTGACAGATCAAAGTATATCCTTCTGCCATGCTAGGGAGATACACAGGTGCTGTTGGAAAGTTGATGCAAAATAACAGCCATGTCAAAAGAAACAGCAACAAAGCAGAAACCTTTTGCAGCACTATTTGCTTTCATTTCTTGCAGCCACAGCTTCTATAAACCCCAGACTGAGAGGATTTCTTGGTGGTTCCTACCCATACAACCCTTGTAAACCTGCCTGCCTCTTTCAAGCTCATGTATCTTCAGGCCTCAGAAAATATCTTCGGGAGAACTACAGAGTCCTGCCCAAATTGTTAGCTCCTAATGGACTCAATGACTCAGAAGAAAGGAGAATCCTCCAACTTATTCACAAGAACTGTTTTTAGTGACCCAGTTAAACAAAAATAAACAATGCTCTGAGATGCTGCTCCTTTGCTGGAACCTTTGATGATCAGAGCATTTTACCCCATGCCGTACTTTAGTTTTGTACAAAGAGTTGTTAAATTTTCTAAGAACCAGGCTCTACAGTCTTTATAGATTTCCATGAGTCATTTTGACTTTGGGCTTCCCAGTGATGATTCTTTACATGATGAGACCATAACTTCTGCAGGGTGTGTTGTGCATGTTTGCAATTTCTTAAAATGCATAAAGAGGGTGGGGTCCTTCTGATTTGGATAAATGAAAATAGTTAAAGGATGTTTCATACCATCCCTACTGTACTGAGATGGCTGCTCTAGGAGCAGCTTGAAGCTAGGGACAGTCTGCAGTGCCGCCCCAAATCTTGCCTTTGTAAACCTGAACCTGGTTGCCTTTCAGATTCTGTCTGTAATAACATATAGCCAAGAATAAAACCATTGTCTCCTGAGGAATAATAGAAACTGAAAAGAAACAATCAAAGTCTGGAAAACATCATGGAGTGGAGTTGGGATACAGCTGGGAGAGGTACGTGGGAGAGTAGGTGAATTAGTTTGATGGTAAAAATTTAACGCTGGAATTAAGGCTGGAGGAGAATGGAGTTTTGAACTAGCTGGAAGCTGCCTTGGTATATGAAGACATATTTTAAAAATTGAGAGCAGACTGAGGTTTGTATGCCTGTGACAGCTTGTGAATCTGACTGCACGCCTGCTTTTCCTACACAGTGTAGATGAAGCCTTGGTGTCTGCACGAGAGGTTATTCCAGGACAGCTCTTCAGAGACTCAGAAATACCTCCATGCATCTACTCTGTGCAGATGCAGCTTTGGAAATATGTCTTGCTTTAACCATATTTTTCAGGATTTTTTTTTTCAGTGGAATGTGTTCTGCCTGCTGGCTCAGTGCTGGCAGTGTTGCTTGTTTCTTTGCTCTGCCATATCGTGGTTCCAGCAGGAGGAAAAAGCTCCACAAAAGTTAGCAGCAACAAATAGCTCAGTAATGGAATGGCAAGTATGAGAGCCATTCCCTTTTGGGCTGACAAGCACAGAACATGGATCACACAGCTTAGCATTTGCTATTTGTTATAGCTATTTTGAAGTGTAGAACAGGGAATCACATGTTTGTCTGTTAAAATTAATGCCTTAATTAGAAAAGCATGCCCCATTGCTATTTTGGATTAAATTGCAAGGAAACCTGCAGTAAAGATTTAAGTCTGATTCCTCCTTTCTGGTGCTAGCAGCTAAATAAATGCAGTGTAGCCTGGCAATATTTAGGAGTTACTGAGAGAAGTGGAGGTGGTAAAAATGAATCTGTAAGGTACAGAGAAAATAACCCAGGCTGAACAAGATTTATTGGGTAGTAGTGGGAGGACAGGTGGTGGACACTGCCTTTGGTTGTTTTGGGATTCTTTTTAAAGGGAATGTAACATCAGATCAGTCTGCAAATAGACAAAATGCAAATTGAAAAATGCATTTTACTAAATAAAATATAACTATTGACAGGGACTGCAAAACCAGGGAAAAGTACAAAATCATAACTCTTCCTAAATAGCTTTCACTTTTTAAGATTTAGGAATATCTTATCTTGTCCTTGAATTTCAGGGTGATAATTCATTCCTTTCCCCAAATCCTTTTCCTCTGGTTTTGCATAATAATTATAGTCCTTTCCTTCTTTACCACCTCTACATACCATCTACCTTATACAGAAATAGCTGTTACAGTTCTGACCAGGCTGCCTTATAAATAGTCACTGCATCTTCAGTATTAGGCTTTAAACTCTTTTCTGGGTGAAGAAAAAAAAAAACCCTTATAAGGAAAGAATGTATTGATGGTTCTTGAAATCTGAGCAGTCTGTAAAACCTTTCAAATTTCTTCTTGAGCAGGCTGTGGCCAGTTCAAGCACTGGAAAAGCCCATTACCCTAAACACCAGCTGAAAGCAAGGCTCCCTAGAGCAATCTGGCTTAGAAGAGGAACTGCAACTCTGCAGAAGCAGTGGCAGGTTTGGATGAGGGGCTCCAGCTGCCCCCCATCCTTGCCTACAAGGATGTTTGTTCCATCCCTTATTAAGAAGTCATCCTTCTCCCCCCATTTCTACTTTGAGCTGGTTTCTGTCTTTCACTGTACTGCATTTAACAACAAAACAAAAAATAAAAAAACCAAACAACCCTCTGCAATTATTGGTATTTATAAACCTCCAAACCCATCAGTTAAATTGGGAGCTCTGAGGAGCTGGTGGCCTCAGGTAGGAAGGTGGGGTGAGAACAGTGGGAGGGGCTGGGGTTGGCAATTCCCTGGCCTGGGTGGGTGCTTTTGATTTTGGTTTAACTGAACCTGATGGGTTTGACTGAATCAGGTTAGGGAGCTGTCAGCTGAGCAGTTTGCAGTGAGTGATTTGAAAGTGCCACAGTCTCCAAGAGAGGTGGTGGTGAGGAGCTATTGCTGAGCTGGGGAATGTAACCTTTTCACACAGCTGAGCTCCAGCCTGGGCAGGGGGTAACCAGATCCTTCAGCAGAAATAAAACTTCACAGAAATCTCTCATGGATAGCTGGGAAGAAGAGAGGGTGAGAAAACACAGATTTGGTATTAAATTCAGCATAGTGAAATTTGAAAATGAGTGGGGACTTAATAGCACAAAGGTTTTTGTACCAACACATCTCTGGGAATGATTGAAATTTTTATTTTTTTAGCCTCTCTAAAAAAGCTCTGTACAGGCTTCCAGCCAGAATCCTGTTCTTTCTGCATTTTACTTCATTCAGTGCTTCTGCCCCACTCAGAGCTGTTCATCAGCCACCAGTGCTGGAGCCACCTCAGCAGAGCATCATTTCCCCTTGCCAGGGGGTGTTTGGTTCCTTCCTTGGGAAGAGGCCACAGCACGGCAAGGGTTAAACTGCAATCTCTCTTATCCACTCAGGCTGAGAGCCATGCACACCATCAAAATTCAAGTCAGAAAGGAATCTGAAGAGCAAGGAGTGTGTTCGTATAGTTTCTTCTTTTAAGAAGTTCGCCCATTTTTCTAGGGCATTTTTCAATCCATTGAACCATGCTGAAACCTAAATTCAGCATGAATTTATGAGGATGGGAACATGCTTGCAGTTTTCAAGATTTTAAACATAGGTACCTTAGTATTTTGTAATATAAAAATCCCTATGTGATATGGTATTACATCTATGTATCATGTAACTATATAACAGTTTAAACATAATCTACTTTATAACTTATTGCTTGAAAATTATTTTTTAATTTTGTGTAGGAAAATTAACTGTGTACATATGTAAACTAAGATAATTGCTTCATATTATTAAATTAGCTTTCAAGAGGTGTGCTTTTATTTATGCTTTTATCATAATTACATTAAAGTGTCAATGTGAGCTACTTTGAAATAAAAATTCTAGATTATTGTTTAAGTAATTTTCAACTAATTTTTAGAGAAAGCTGTAAGAGGTTTTCCATGTTGCCTCAGCATGCAGCAAGAGATGAGAAGTAAATTTCAGATGTATTTATTAGATTTAAAAAAAAAGTTTGATTTCCTATTTTGATTGCAAATATTCTTCATGTTTTGAAAAGCCACACAATAAAAATTGTACTAAACAGAATATGTTATGCCATTAATGTTTGCAAAATATTTCATGGTACTCTTGAACAACTCTGATACTTATATTGACAATATAAAATACACATATAAATACATTTCCATTAAACACAGGTAGAGTCATAGTTAGAGTCATATGTTCTTTACCACTTCTAACTAATAAAACTGGGAAACTTTCTCTGCTTCTTGCCCAGCCTTTGCTGTAGTGGGGCTCTCCTATTTTCTTTCTGACAGAGCTAAGAAGTTGTGACTGCCGGGATAATGTACAACTGAGCCAAAATTTTCAGATCGTGAAAAAGGCCAGGTTTGATGGGTACATGGGCAGCCAGGGGAGCCTGCTCTTTCTGGCACTGCCAGCAGCACGTGTTGGCTTTACCAGCCTGCCCAATCATCTGCATTTAGGGCATACCTGCCCTGCTTCTGCCATCAGAGCCAGGATCTGTCTGGGGCTGTCACTGACGGGAAATTTGGGCATCCTGGGCAGCTGCAGCCTCACTGCTCACCCAGTGCAGGGCTCTTTGTCTGCACTGAATGTGGCAGCAGAGCTGAGCTGGGGATAAATTAGTGCTTCTGCTCTGACAAATTGTAAAAAGCATTTCACTCACATACACACACAGTCACGCATGTGCTTTAGAGTACTGTACTGACAGTTTGGGGTTTAGCAGGTGATGAATTAAGGGGCAAGAAATAAAAATAGTCCCTAGCATGGTCTTTTTTAAATAGTGCACTCTGGTGTAATAACTACTCTTGTAGTAGATATTTTTAATTGTAAGGTATCTAAGTGTGAGGTATTTTAGGAGCACAAAATAATATTAGCTAAACCTTAGCAAGCTGAACTTCTGATATGTTATCTTGCTTTTATTTTCCCTGGAACCTAATTCTGTAGTGTTATCTCAGCAGTCAGGCTTCTCTTTTTTATTTTTCAAGTGGTGTCTTTCTGATATTGTGACAAGTAATCTGTGAAAAATGTGGAAGTGATAAAAGAAAAAGAAATTGTTTACAGGTAAGCCCGCTTCATCCTTGCTCTTTTACCAGAACAAACAAAATTGCTTTGTGAGCTTGAGCAAGAATATATGTTTTTCAGTTCCTGAAAAGTAGATATAAAACAAAGCAGGACTCACTGAAATAAGCTCACATTGCTACAAGAGAAATGGGATGTGTACTATAATATCATATACCTCGTCACTAGCAGCAACTGTTAATTAATCCCTCAGAGCCAAGGAGTCTGATGAAGACCTTTGGATTTGGCATGCTGCTAATAAGAAAGGCACAACACATGTCTGTATTCCATGGTTTGGTTCCAGATTTCCTGTCCTAGTCTGTTGCCTGGAGAGCTTCCCAAATCTTCCTTTTCCAGCCAAATTTAGGAAAAAAATAATTAACAAGCAACGTTTCACATAATCTAAATTTTCAAATATTCAGATGTTTCCAATCCATCTTCTAGTCCAGGTCCTTTTACAGAAGTAGTGTGAACAGTTTAAGGAAAATTGTCCTTAACTTGTACCATCTGGAGGTAACACAGATAAGTCAGGTATTTCTTGCTCACCTACTTCTGTTCAACGACAGCCCAGCTAAAAAAGCCCTGAAATGGTTTGGATTAGCTGAGCTCCCTGTGCACAGGAGATGAATATCAATTAAATGGCCCTTAACAGATTTGGGTTGCAACTAAAACCACACTTGACTGTGACTATGTGGCTGTGTCTTAAAAACTAACCAGCAAAGCTTAGCTTAAGTAGCTGAGCCTCAGATGCTTTGGTGGTGATGTGGTTTTCTGGGTCTGGTGGATATTAGTGTTGCAGCTGGACATTGGAAAAGCTGTCATTTCCTGTCAAGTGGTGTCCCATCCATATTCATCCACCACTGCCTGCTGGCTCCTTGCTTTTCTGAGGACATCTTGAACAAAAATTCTAATTTGTTACTGTCTTCTTGGTGCAGTGGAAGTTACAATCTATTGCTTAGGACTTGAATCTTTAGAGAATGACAGGCTTGTACAGAGCTGAAAGAAGCACTGCTCCTAATGATGCACTGATGCTCATTTGCCATTGGAGGTGGTGTTTTTTCTAGCCCCACTTCTTACGCCGTGACTTCCACCACAAAAATCCTTTGTTTACCAGGAAAACAGTTCCTAGGCTTCCAAAGCCCTTCTTGTTTTCATTTTATCTGCTGCTTTGTCCTTCTGCATCTCTCTGGGAATTGATGTAAGTTGTCACAGCAAAGGCTGCCTTATTTTTGATTTTGTTGCATAAATGTCAGCGAGGAGAACCCTTTCTGGAGAGCCCTGTAGAGGAATTTAGCAGGAATCTCCATCAAGAGCCTGCTGGGAGCTGGAGTGGCTGGCCCAGGGCAGGACCTGGCAAAGGAACATTGCCAGCCCACTTTTAGGCTGACACATATTGTTTTGCCCAAGACACCACTGGACAATAATTTCTATGGTTTGGTTTTGTTTGGGTTTTTTTTTTGTTTTGTTTTGTTTTGTTTTGTTTTGTTTTGTTTTGTTTTGCTTACTTTGGCTGATTTATTCTAGAAATTTGATCCATTCAAAAGAAAAAAGAAAAATTAGACAAAAAGAATTCCTTTGAAGCTAACAAATGGTGTTGTAGTTCTAACAAAAAGTGACTGCTTGGTGGACTGTTGAAAGCAAATAATTTATTCATTGAATTTAGTGCTTTCATGCTTCCTAGTTGCCAGCAAACAGATGATGACAATAAAATCCAGAAATGTGTATGTTGCTCATATGCAAATCAGTAGAAGAGTATTTGTGTGGATAAACAACAACTCAGAGATTAATCTGACCATTAATTTTATGGTGCAGGTCTATATGTATGTTTTATAGCCTCAGTAATTCTGATTTGTACTACAGAGATAGGTACCTCACATTATTTTCATGAAGGGATAAGTGTTAGTTTTAGGAGCAGGACCAATCAAACTTAGTTACTATAAAAAATGTGCTGAAAAAACAGCAATTGCTAAAAACATTCACGTGCTAAAATTGCTTTTTGAACTATGTCTAAAATAATGTGCCTCATTTAAGTGATGTGGAGTATTAAATTCTTAACTGCTATCAAAATTACTTTAGCACCTGGTATAAATGCAGTGTTTAACACTGCTGTTAACAATCAGAGAAGTGTGTTCTTACTGGTGGCATGGTTGATGGGGCCATTACTGAGACTTTTTGAAGAACTGTTGGGATAAAACATGTGGGGAATTATTTAAATATGGATGAACCTGCTTTAGCACAGAGGGTTGGACTTGGGATGTCCCTGTTTTCTGGGGGTCCCTCTGCAGACAGTAGATTTGACTCCAGTGGCTCAAGTGATGGACAGCCTAGAAGTGATGGTCCAAGCAAACCATGTTGAAATTATTAGCAGCCAAATCAGCCTGCAGGGTCCAGTTTGGCATAGAATCTGCAGGATGACTGCAGATTACTCAGCCAGAACAAAAGCTGGGCCCCACTCCAGGGAATTCAGTCTTATTCTCGTGTCCTTTGCAAAGCTCTTGATGAACAATTCAACCCTTAAAAAGAAAGTCATCTTGACCAATAAAATAAGAATAGGATGTGTTTTGCATGTAAAGTAATGACTGATTGTACATTATTCTTTGGAGGCAAATTGCTATCAAATAAATAACTACTGCTCTTTTAATAACTATTTTTCTTATGCTGCTGTTATGTACATTTAATACCAATCTATTTCGCTATCAAATATGCATACGGAATTAAATATGTTGACCAGGATTTCTCAAAAGAGCAATTTTCTACAGAGTACCTCAAAAATTCTTCCTGAAATCATTTTGCTGCTCCTGGCTTGTAAGAAGGGACAGACTTTTTATTTTCTAGAAGATTAATGTGTAGTCGGAAGAGAGTGCCTATATTTGGATCATTCTTCACAAGCAAAAGGCTGAGTTTGTCTCAAAGTGATTGCCTTTGTTTGATAAATAGTTTGTGGTTGAAATGGAATACGTAAACATTTAGGGACATAAATAACTCAGTCATGGTAATAACTTGTAGACAGTGATATATCAATGCCATTATGGAAATTTGTGTTCAGCACCATAAACAAAAGCTAAACCATATAAAATGGGAGGATATTTCTATATAAGGATTCCAGGAAGCAAAAGTTTTTTCTGTGTATGCTGCAGATTAGCCCAGATTTTCTAAAGTGAGGTATAATGAACAAAACTTGTTCTGCAAATATGTGTAGTCAGTCAGTGCAGACCTGGTCTAAGGCTGCTCTGAGTATTGCTGCAAGAGTACAGAATAGAGATCTCAAGTCTTTAATATATAAACAATATCAGACTGGCAAAAAACTGCCCCAGGTAAATATGGCAATAGGTGATATCAGCTTAGTGCAAAAGGTCCCTTGAACATCTTGATTTGAGCTGACCTGGGCTGGCTTTGTGCAGGTGAAGCAAAACTATGAGCAAAACTAGCACAGAGGTGGACTCAGGTATCTGCCAAAGAAGGTCGCTGCTCCCAGGCTGGGGAGGTGGAAAGGAGCTGGAACTCCTTTGTGAAGGGTGGGAACCCAGGGCACAGGGAATATTTCTCTGTCTGATCTGAGGGGTCCTCACCCCCAGAGAAACACTGACTTTGACCCTCACCCATGGAGAAAGCTTCCAAGACTTAGAGATAGACTAGAGTCTACAAGAGTGTGAAATAGATATTAGAGAATAGTATAGTTTATCACAACTTGTTCTTCTTCACCTTCTTTCTTCTTCTTCATGGGTTTGGGTGGTGTTTTGTAATTGGGCAGAAAAGTCCACATTGCAGGTTCTGTGGGATCAGTTATTGGGTTAAAAGGGAAATAATCTAGGTGTCATTTCTTAATTGGATAGTTTAGTCTTAAAAGACCTGGTAACAAGAGATAGCCATTTTGTGGTGCTTTTCTGGCATGCAAGGTCTGGTGCAGGTGCAGGTGGCGTGCTGAAGTTTTGATAAGATAACAATAAACAACAAGCTGAAGTTCACTGTGTCTCTCTTTCCTAGCACAGAGGTGCTCCAGGAGGGTTTCCCCTGACAGGGAACCCCCAGGGAGGGGCCCAACATGGGGTCAGAAACTGAAAGTGAAGAATGTGCAGCCAGCCAGAGATGACACTGGTTGGTGACCCTGCCTTTGCACATTTGTTAACTTCTGGTCCTGGATTTTGTTAGAAATTTTAGGACGGTTGTTTATTTGTTTATGTTGTGGGTGGAAATGTATGTAATGTCTTTAAACATGTGTTACCATCTGGAAGCAGGGATGGGAGCCAAAAAACACAGCCAGCCCTCTTAAAAACTCCACCTAGGGCTTTTCAAATCACATCAAGACTTTCTGATTTATAGGATACACAATTGCTGAATATTGTGAAGCACATGGAGCCTGACAAATTATGAACTTTAGAGGAGATTTTATGGCTTCTCCAGGGACTCTGAAAATAAAATGGCCTCTCTAACCTGTTCAGCTATGGCATGCACTGTGTTCAGACAAGTATTGCTGACTGAGTGTGACTTCCAAACACTATTGTTATGCTTGTGATGTACTTTCACATTTCCAAGAGCCACTGAGGGCTCTTTTTCTTGTCAGCAAAACTTCTCCACTTCTCAATCAAAATTAACAGGGAACCTTACTGACATAAATGTCCTCCTGAAGAAAGAATTTTTTCCTTTCTGTCTGAGAATACTCTTGTCAGAGTATATGAAGCACCTTAAGAAAAAATCACAACTCTTCTATTAAAAAGGAAAGCTACAAGACATTAGGAAGAAAGAAACATTTATTTCAGCTTCTTTTAAAAATGATGTCTGCATTGCTCACCAGGTATACATTGTTTAGAGCATCCAAAAGCCAAAGAAAAGATAAAGAATATATTTTAGAATAGTACATTGCTCAAATAACACTGCCTGAAATGAGTCACTGGTGTGGCTTTTGACATACCAGAACTCAAGCAGTTTATAGAGAAGACTAGATCTCTTCAGGTTCATAGGTCTATTTTTGTGTGAAGCAGAGGAATAGATCTTTGCTTTTCTGTAAAAATAATTTTTAACTTCAGATGATTGCTAATTTATTAATTTGTCATTTTACCTTTTCTCTCCAGTGAAAGCAGTGTGTGTTCACATTCCAAATATAACCAGCCAGGTGCTGGAGGAGGCTCTGGAGGATATATGTACACAGCATTCTTCAGGAACTTCTGGTCTTTTTCCTCATGTGCCTTTATTTTGTTCTCCTCCAAAGTAATGAGCAGCTTTGAGTTCAAACAGCCAATTTCATTTGCTCTCCCTGCCTACACAATTTGCACAAAACTTCTTTTTCCCCACACTTGTGATAACCTTAACCCTGCATGAGCATAGGGAACTGTGAAAAAGCTCTTTCAAAGAAAAAATAATTAAATAATTAAAACCCTAGCTAAAAAATCTGACTAATGTTTATTTATTGCACATTTCCTCCTGGCAAGGGAGCAGAATGATGGTGTCAGCCAGAGAAAGCACATCATGGGGATGGCGACTGGGATGTGACAGGTCTTGGTGGAAATATATGTTACACAAAAATTTACCATCCTTCTCTTCCCTGTCAAATGGCAGCCTCTGTTTTCCTCTAGGATTCCTGCCAAAGCCTGTGCAGCAGCAGAGCCTGAGTTATGTGAACACCAATGTGAACAGTCATGGTAGAGGTGGGAGGGTGAAGTCAGAGCACTTCCACCATGGCTGGGTTCCACACCTCAGGGATTGGAGACAATTTGTTCTCAGACAGCTACAAAATCAAATATAAACCTCTAAATGGCCCTGAGGCCATCTCAGTTGGTTTGAGCATGAAGGTCATGGGTCATGATGCATGAAAGTCACGATGCCAAGGTCATGGGTTTAAACCCTGTGCAGGCCAATTGTGTAAGAGTTGGACTTGATGATCCTTGTGGGTCCTGTTCAACTCAGAATATTCTATGTTTCTGTGAATTTTCAATGTCTGCACCTGAATCAGGGCAGCATTTAAATGTAATTTTACTTATATTACCAAATATGATTTTTCCATTAACTATATTTATATTCCATATTAATTGAGTATATAAATATTTTCAATGTGGCAATCCTTACAAGACCTCACAGAAAAGGGCAATTTATTTTTATTTTACAGCTGGACAGTCAAAGCCAAGAGGCTTCTTGTCCCAGGTGACAGAGGATGCCTGGGTGGTCTTTCACATCCATCAAGGAGTAAGCTTGTTAACCATCTGGATGTGAGAAAGCTTAGATTAGAAATGCTGAATTATCCAGGAGAATTTAGCCTTTCAGCAAGAAGGAGCCATTTCAGCCTAACACCAGGCTGGTATCTTCAGCTGAGTTCAAGCATGAGCTGTGTTTGTGTGCAGGACCCCTCTGTTATCATACTTGAACTTTTCTGTGCCCAGACACTGAAAATCTGTGTAATTCCAGGCTCCTCCAGATCCCAGCTGTGGAATTAACCTAAATTACTTAGAGAAGCTGTGCCTGCATCTGCATTACACATTGTCTGTGTCTCCTGTGATCTAAAATGTAGGTAGTGCAGAGCTGGGACAGTTTTGCTCTGTGCACTGCAGACATAAGGAAACCCAGCTTCACCAGGAGACTCCCAGAGCTGCTGTGCTGGATGGACAAGGCAGAGATGCTGGATTTCTTGGAATAACACACAGCTCAGAGATGAAGACAAAAATCTACATTTTGTTTATTTTTCAGGAGTGAGAGGTGACTCATTATGAGCAAGGAAAGCCATAATTTGTTTTCTAGGTAACTCCCTTTTGGTTTCAAAGGAGAGTGAGGCCTACCACTCCGTGACGTAGCAAGGCTGTAGGAATGAAAGCAGGAGCTACAACAGATAAAAAGTGGTGAAGAGAAAACAAAGTGAAGCCTACCAGACCTCAACTAAAATATTTAAGTCTAATCTCCAGCATGCTACCAAGAGATGAAATGCAGCAGATCACTGCACAGGAGAACTCTACTAAATGAAATTATACAGTGCAGCAGTCAAAAACACGTGGGGTGAGAGCTGAGCAGAAGTGAAAGTAATTTTCCTCTGTGCCTGCTGCCCATGATCGAGATTATTGCTGCATGGAACCACACATGGACAACCGAACAACAAGGGCCACAGCTCCTGTGCCTGCAAATACAGAGTGCAAGGGACACAGAGTAATTTTGAAAAATTTCTTGTTCAGCAGCAGTTGCTGCCAAAGGGAGATTCTCCTCCAGGATGAAGAACAGACCTTCACTCCTTGTCCAGGGGAGTAGCAAAGAGCCCAGCAGGGGGCTGGCATCACTGTGCCTGCTTTCGGAGCAGTCCCATCAGCTCCAAGCCTTTCTTAGTCAAAAACCTCCATGTCCACTCACAGGAAGGTCCAGTACAAACTTTCTACACGACTGTTCTGCTGCTTTTACTCTTTGTGTTCTTGAGTGCAGGGGTTTGTTTCTGAGGTTAATAACAACTGATGGTGAGATTTCAACACATGCAGGGCAGCAGCTGGTGCTCATTTAGGTAGTGAGGATACTGACAGCTGGGCAACCACAGCAACATGGCTGTCAGGATGGGCTCTTCTAGACCCAAAGCAGGAGGTGATTTTGAAGAAACCTATTATATTCACTTTTTCTTGTTAACTGGCATTTATCTACCCTTGGTATATCTGGAAATGCTGTGTTGCTACACAGCCTTTCTATGTTTCCCTTTTCTGCTTTGCATTTTTCAAACCTAAAAGAAGCAGCCATTTTCTACAAGTGATCTGAGTACCAGAAGCAGAGGCATGAGTTATGCAGGGAAGGAAGGATGAAATTTTTCTCCAGAGGTTAATCACAGGTTTTAAAGATTCTCTGTTCTCAAGAATGACAACCTCTGTGTAAAAATGTGCTGTCATTCATGCTTTTCTTTCTCTAAAAATGTAATGAAATTTAATTGTATCCCATTTGCTGTAATCATTTATATGGTGAAAACAACCATTGTGTCTCACCTATCAAGATAAGGTGCTTGATATTGCTTTCTTTAGCCAACAGGCAGTTTGGTTTTTTTCCCCCGTTGCCCTTGCTGCAGAGATCTGATCATATTCCTGATGGATTTAAACCAGCAGGTGTGTGGTTTGGTTGTTCAGTTCACACTCTGGTATTTATAGTTTCTGTTAGATTAATAATGAATCTTTGAAGAAGCCCATCTGTTAAGCAGCACAGTCACAACTTTGAAGACTTTAATTTCTCTTGAATTGCAGTATTCTCAGCTGCACAATGCAAGTCATCTTTTGATCAGTCCACATCATTATAATGTTTCTGCCAAGCATATTTTACTTACAAATGTTCTAATTCGTATGCTTGTGGTGCTTAGGACCTGCATTACAGAGTAACCAGGGTGGGACCATCACAGATTCACATTCAGGCTACAAAGAGGCGCAAGAGAATGGGTGAAAGTCCCCTCTTGTTTTTAGCCTAATGCTTCATCCAGCTGGCAGGAGTGGCACCTGATAGATTTTTAGTAAGTCTGAGGAAAATGTGACATGAAATGTTTCACGAGGATGTGCAAACATGTCAACATGAAAAATTACAGAATTTCTGAGGCTGTAAGGGTGAGGGTGCATTGCTGCCTCATGATCAACTTGGTGCCCAGCAGCCTCTCTGCTCAGACCCTTTTCTGCAGAGCTGTTCCATCTGGCTGGCCTCCAGCCTGCTTTGGTAAAAGGGGCTATTTCTCCCCAGGGAGAGGATTCTTTATTTCTCTTCATTAAATGTCATGAGATTTCTCCTGGCACATTTCTTCAGCCCCCTGAGCTCCCTTTCAATAGCAGCACAAACCAAATCACTGGGACCCAGCTTCCCTCCAGGCCTGTACCTTAGAGGACTCTGACAAGCAGGTCCCTGAATGGGTCAAAATGAGAGCCAGCTAGTAGACTTTCTTCTAGCTGTACAAAGACTTTGTTGCATGAGAAGTTTGGATTCAGCACTAATTAGAAGTCCCCAAAAAACAACATAGCAACTCCAGGCAATATCACAACAGAGGTCTCAAAAAGGAATTTTGTTGCTGTTGTCATTGGATTTTCTATAGTCCCTACTGGTTTGTGCTGTCTCTTTTCAAGCAAATGCCAAACAATTTAATCTGTGAAGAACTTCTGACTCATGAGGTGAAGTTTGACTTCAGGCCAGGAGGAGAAACTGGGGAAAATCTTATGTGGCAGTCTGTGCTTCCTTTCCTGGAGGAAAATTTGGGTTATTTGCACCATGTTGTAAAAGTGGAATCATAAAATAGGAAAATGGGCTTAGTTGGCATTCACTTTGCTTTGACTATGCAGAGCTAAAGAGCAAGAAAAAATTTACTTGAGCAGTTAGAGGAAGTACACACATTTGCACATGACATTTGTTTTTATATTTTCCTACAGAAATTAAAAGAATAAGCCCCAAGTAAGGGAGATGGATACATTTTGATGTAGTCTCTATTAGCTGTCTTAGTTGATTAGCAAGGTATTTATAGTTTTTTTGCTAAAAATAAAAATCACTTATTTTAACTTTTTTGTTGTGTTTTGTTTGTTTTATTGATATAAAAAGCCCAGAAATTATTAATTTAATAATATTACCAATTATTTCTAAGCTTCTTACTTTTCTTCAGAAGCTGGGGATAGATGAAAATTAGATATTTAGATATTTAGATATGAGATTTAGATATTTATGAAAATATCACAGTGATTTATTTTGTTTTACTTGCAAATATTAAAAGCTCATGTGATACAGATCTAATTCACTTTAGGAAGGCTTAAATTTTACTGTGATGAACGCTATGAAAAGACAAGACTTGGAAGGACAAAAGAAAATACGGATTTTCACAGATAAACATTGTCATGTTTCTAGCTCAACTGAAGAGGACATGCAAGATGTGTGTTAGCTGCTGAGTGTGATCGGTTTGCTAAAGAAAACTGGCAAGGAAAGCACAGGAATGACAGCACCAGAGCTGGAAAAGAGATTTCTTCTCTGCTGTGCTCCTTGCCAATGCAGAAGGGCTGGATTTCACTTTCAGATCATTTACTGTATTTTACAGTCTAATTTTTACTGAATATTCTTTTGCTTCTATTGACTGACTAATGCCTATGTCGCCATGACTTTTTTCCTGAAAAGTAATCTCTGTGTTTCTTTTGTTCTGTTCCTTATGGCTGTATCATTGGTGATTCATCTCCTTTGTTTAATAGTTTAAGCCAACCCAGCTTTGCTGAGCCATTTATTCAGGGAGTTCTGCTTTATCAAATGAGTTAAGCATGGCTCTGCAGGTGATGCTTTTCACTGGTGTGAATTAGGGAAATCCCTCAGACTTCATCTCTGCTGAGTAAAATGCTAGCATTTTTCTTTCTTATTATTTCAAAATTCCTTTTCAAACAGCTCATTTGAAAAATAATTTGAAATATAGGATTTCTCCATGTGCACATGAAAGATGTAATCTCTATGACAATACCCACATAAAAAGTTATACAAGGTTAAACAAGTTTCTGTAATTGTATATTTTATACAGTTTTATCCAAGATACTCCAGAAACACAAAGTAACTTTGCATACCTTTTGTTGTATTTTTTATTCTTTATAAGCCCTTTCCAAATGATACTTCTGCAAGTCTTTCCCCAGTAATCATGTACATTAATACATATATTTTTATCTTTCAACACTTTCAAATACTGTATTTTCTCTCCCTTATGTTCTCATTCCCCTTTTGACTTCCACAGACATTTGGATGCACATGCACTGCTGACAATCTACCAGCCCAGCACCTTTTCTTATTCTGACACCAGAAATCCTATTGTTGTGTTGTGATATTCTCTTTTCCTTATTTTCTATTCTGTCTGTTGCAGTCATTTTCCCTTATCTACCAAGTATGAGATATTTCTATTTACCTTATCTTTTATTAACTTGAATCTCCTATTATACTCTGTATCCTGGTGGGAGGGTAGGGATTGGATATTTTATCACTGAGATTCCCTGACTTTTGCTCTAAGAAAAGAGAAGCAGAGACACCAATACAGAGCCCAGTAACCAGAGCCTCAAATCAGCTCTTTGGAGAGATGAGCCAAATTTTTATTGAAGAGTATCTGGCTAGGAACTCAACCTGCCAGGGACTTAGTTACAACACAGGCTGAAAAATGAATGTCTGGGGATCCTCTGTGCCTCACACTGCAGAGCACTTTGCCCTGAGGTAACTTTGTGAAGAGTGTTTGAAAGCCTGGGGCACTCAGAACACTGCCCACTGCAGTTATGGGGTGTAGGAACTTGGGGGATCAAGGGCCAAATGCTGCAGGAAGGAGAGATCAGCAGGGGCTGAGACACCCTGCAGTCTCTGGTCTGGACAAGTCCTGCAAGGTGAGCAAAAAGTCTTTGTCCTGTTATTTATTGCCCTCAGATATAAAATAGTTCTTCTAGAAGTATTTAAAATATCTTTATATAATTTGCCTGGTTTCATTGATCAGTTTAGACAACAAAAAAAGAAAACTGTCAAATGTTTGCTGAGAACAAGCTGTCTCTGAGTGTCACAACAGAAACCCAACAATGTGCTTTACCAGAGCTTGCGCTGCAATCTCACCTCAAAGACAGATTGGAAGGCCAGCATTACGGCTTTCTCAAGATCATGGGAAATGCAAGTTAAAAAAAGATGGGGTCATTTTCAGAGAGGATCTGCTTCTCTGGGCTATTTTTAGTCATAGTCCTCATTTCCAGGGAATTGTGTTCTTTATGAAATGGGCTGCCCTCAGCAACATGTGGCTTGTACGTGTTGAGGCTGGTGCTTGGACTTCCACAGCCAGAGAGAACTGCCCTGGTCTTTGGTGTGGGTTATCAGCTGCTGAGAGATCAGCTTGGATCTCTGCTCTGAATTTCCACAAGTGTTTAAGAGAACAGAGACATCAATGTTCAAAATCAACATGAAGTTCTCATAAAACATAAAACTAGGTATCAGATGCAAGAATTGTGCATTTTGCCATCCCTTCTTTGCTGCCATAATTTAAGGGTTTCTTTTGGAGTGCTATTCTTCTATGGATATTGGATATTGATCTGTATAGTGCCGCTGTCAGCCATTCAGGCATTTTTTGCCCAAAAAATAGTATCTCAGGTCTGAGGGCTGGATGGATGGATAGACTTAAATAATTTAATTAAACCTCTTTCTGACG
This sequence comes from Ammospiza caudacuta, assembly GCF_027887145.1. Classification (NCBI taxonomy): domain Eukaryota; kingdom Metazoa; phylum Chordata; class Aves; order Passeriformes; family Passerellidae; genus Ammospiza; species Ammospiza caudacuta. The sequence goes on from NC_080596.1 coordinate 56,220,508, forward strand.
TTGGTGTTTGAAACTGCAGCATTCTGCAGCTAAACCATTAATATTATAATGTTTATAATTGATTGAGCATCAAAAGTGTCTTTGGGAACATAAAAGGAGCAAAAGCCATGTGGTTGACGTACCTGAAAGTTTGTAATTGGATCCAACCAGACACAGATTATACTACTAAAAAAAACAAAACAAAGATCAACAGTCTTAGTATGGCAGAAGCCACTGCAAACTCATAAAATCATCAATTACACTATTTCCCTGAAAATCTGACTCATTTTTACCTTCAGTCAATGTCAAGGGACAAGGCTGATAGCAAAGCAAAAGGAACTTTCTTCCCAACTGACTGATGTTTTCATATTGTCAGGCAATTTTTTTTGTAAAATAGTCCAAAGTTCAGCAAATGTGAAACTCATTTAAGCTCCACCACCTTCATTAGGAAAAGGCAAAGATCAAATTGATAATGATGAAGGATTGATTCTAGGCAACCACTATAAAATTGTAATTTGAAAAGTGGGCAATCTCAGGCAATGCATTGTGCTTTATTTCTCTTGTGTACACTTAATCAATAAGATGAAATCATTAGTTGTATTTTTTTTGCCAGCTTCCTATAATTCCCTTTTAGTAGTATTTAAGGAACTACTGTTTCAGGAACAGTTTCTGTCCTACTTTATAAAATTTGTTTTAAACCTTAACTTGTGCTGGGACACACCCATTTGCAGTGAAACTTAATGCCACCACCCTGTGAAAAAGGCTGTAACCTGGGTGTTTGCTCACACACCGAATCCCTGTGTTCAGGGGGTTGGCTGAAAACCTTCAATTAACATAACAACATACAGATGGCCTTCAATAAAGAGCAATGAAAGGGTCTGTGGTTCAAAAGCAATTTATGTCTGAAACTGGTGTCCTTGGCAACGCACCTACACACTTTGTCTGTGGAATGTGCTACTGTTTTGTCTGCCGGAAGGAAAAAGAAGAATATTTAATGAAAACAGAAGAATAAATATACTATTATAAAGGAGAAGGGGAAGAATCTAGATTAATGCAGCATTTCTCTATTTTCATTAATCCTGATCAAGATTTATCACAGAAGGACCTGCTATGTTTTAACTCTGTATAGATGTTCTATCTTGAGAAAAGAGGATTAAAAAAATGGGTCTTTAAATAACAGCCCCACAGGAACACACCTTGAGTTGTTTCTAGATATCCTTTACCTCTTTTAAGATGGAAATTTAGAGCCTCGTTCCTCAATTTATAATTGTGGAACTGTCAATTTTCCTTTACAAACCAGAGGACAAAACACTGAAAGTCATATAAAAATTCATGAAAGAAAAAAAGAAATGAGCACAAAGCGGCTACTAAAGGTTATTACTGGAGCTGTTTGATAAAGATATGCTCATTGTGGTATTTTTTTACCTGGAAATGCCACTGCTTCTGGACTGGCATGTCCATAAATATTTACCATGTGCTCCAGGCAGCCGTGCAATGGCTCTGTCTTGAAGCCTGACTCCATTACCCACACTCTGCACATAAACTACAGCTGCTTCTAGGATTTTAAAATGCCTCAAAAACTTTCCAGCAGCCCCAAAACAGAAAGATAAATAGAAGCTGTATTTGTATTGTGCTTTTTCCCTATCCCTTCCCCATCACTCGTTCCCTCTTCTCCCACCTGAGCAATTTCAGAGGTTTCAGGCTCACACTTCTGACTGGCTTTGTACAAGCATTTCTTTCTGGCCATGCAAAGTTCTGAGAACACATGAATCCCATGACCTAGGCCATTCCTTGAGGATCTCCAGAAACTCTGCAGCAGCAGAGTGATTTCTCTCACTGGACCTCCAGGTGCTTGGGAGGCCAGGGAGATTTTCCTTTTCTGACCAGACAAAGCTTGGGAGCAGAGAGGAGGACCTACATGGGAAACTCATGGATTGGTTGCTTTGTAGAGAGCACTTCTGTGACCTCTGAAAATAAAGTTCAGCAGCTAGGGAGGAACAGGATAAATACTTGTTTATAATGTGGGAGGCATCACAGAGTCCCACCATTTTTTAAAGGAAGATTTTTTTTTCTGGGCCTGGACAATGCTTTTAAGAAGACCCTAACTAAGATACATGGTTTAAGGCACTTCTGAAATTGCCTTTTTCTGTGACTGAAATTGCAGCAGAACCAGGAAAAGGAAATCACATCACCCACTCCATTCCCACAGTCATACCATATAGTTTCTGTTAGGCATTTGTGTGTTTGTTGGGCTACAACTACAAATTTCTAGCATAACAGGGATTATTCTGCACCTATTCTATCTTCAAATTAATTAATATCTTGTTCCTTTTGCATTGATCAGACCAGACTCTCCATGCTCTAACACTTAATAATTTCATCTTATTTTCAGCTTAAATATGTTCACAATGTATTGATGGTATCTTTTTATCTGTTTATTCCTCTGTCAATATTAGCCTTTAATATAAACACTTCTTATCCTCCTATATTTTTGGAGGATGATCACATCCAGTTTTCACCTTTTATGTTTTGAGAGTGAACAGACACATCTATGTGGTCTCCCTTCATGACTCTCTTTATTCCTGAATACTTAGTAGCCTGCTTTCACACTAGTCCAGGTTGACAGAGAAACAATAATCCCACTTGTAAATACTGTGTTGAATGGAAATCTTGCACATTCAGCTGCTTAAATTCTGCTATAAAAAGTAGGAAGAAAAAGTACCTGAAAACTGCTTAACTACCAAAGAACTTGAACACAGAGGGACCCCTTTCAATTTACACTGGGAAGTACAGAGGAACAGTAGATCAGAAAGTTTGGAAACCTTCCTAATAAAGACAGGTTTTGGAAAATGCATGCCTTGATTATGGTCTGAGCAACTTTACAGTCTAGATAAAGAATTTTTAAAGGTAATGTTGTAGAATTCACTTTTAATCAACTAATCATTCAAAAAGTAATCAGCATTCAGAAGTCATCATCAAATAAGTGTTGATCATTTAAAAAAGAACAGATAGCAACTAAAGATTGAGGAAACATTAAATCCAAACTACACGATTAATCAGAGGAAAATGGAATAAAATTTTACTCAAAACTTTTAAAATGCTTTAGAAATGACACAACTCTTTTCACTTCAAGTGAATTTTCACTAAAATTAAAATTAAGATGAAGCTACGGAAGAATTAAGTTTCCATTTTTCATTTTAGATTTTGGTTTTCCCTTTCCCCTCTCTGAATGACCCTATTACAATGAAGATAGCTAAATATCTTCATAATACTATAGAGAATACCAAAGAGAAACTCAAGATTGGAAGTAAAAATCTTTCATCCCTTCAACCTTCAAATTTGGGACTGAAAGGTTATTGATCAGAAAATATGAAAATTCTGGGGCTTTTTATTAATTCATTTACTTAATTTAAGCTTGTGAATTATCTACAGCTATTATTGTAAGGACTTGTAGCAAGATGAGGTAAACAACTCAAATTTATTTTCTCCAGCATATTGAAGCAAAACAGTAATGCATATATAATAGGTCAACTTCACAAGTCATACATTAATAGCATTTAATTAATTTTATCTTCTTTTTTTCTTTTTATTAGTTTTCATTGAAATTTCCAGAAGCTCAGTCTTTCATTTCCTCATGAAAGCCAGGACAGTATAAAATATTTAGTCTTCTGGGAGCTCCAGTAAAATCATTTCTATCACTACGAGATCCTAACCAAATCTAGCAGTGAAAGATTAATCTTAAAGAAATCTTCCTCATTTTCCCAAACAGCATTCCTATGGGGCAATAGACTCTAGGAAAAGGTTTTCAAAAAATGCCCCATCATGTTTCTTTCAGATGTGGTGTGAAATACAAATGCAGTGGAAGTAGGGGGGACAGTCTGGCCTGGATCTGCTGGGTGCAAGGCAAAGGGGTCTCCACAGGAACAGGGGCAGGACTTGGTGCATTAGGACAGAAATGGGTGCCCCATGGTCCTGGGAGGAGCAAACCATTCCCTGAGCAGTGGGACACATTTCAGGGTCCCTGGCAAAAGAAGCTCAGGCTTTTCAGCATCTGCCTCAGGAGCCTAAGCAGCCTTTCCTGGCAAAGGTGAGACTCTCAGATCCACCCTCTGGAGACAGAGCCACTGTAAACACTGAGCCTGGGGCAGGACATCTCTGAGAGAACCTGGGGGAGCTGAAAGTGCATGGGGACTCCCAGAGTGATCCCCAAACCAGCCTTGATCACAGCAGCATCCTCCCCCATCTCCTTGAGGAAAGGCTGCAGCTGTCTGTGCTTTCAGCCTGGGATGGCTGAAATGGGAGTGTTCATTGAAAACTCTCTTTGCTGACTTCTTGTTGCCACAGCTACTTTGTCTTTGTTGCCCGTCTAGCACCTACTTGCTATATGGGAGAGAAGAAAGACTATTTTTGATTTCAGCCTCTCCCAGTGCACATACCCCTGAGGCTGACAATGCTGCAATAATCTCTGTAACTATCCTCCATGGTTTGGTTTCAAAAACATCTGCATTTTTCTCGTGTTCTGTGTAATCCTGCATCTCCCGCCTTTCCTCTTGAACATTTCTTATGATAATTCCTGCTTGCAGCTGTAGATTTAGCCTGCATCATTCATTATAGCAGAAATCACAGAATCTCAGAGTAAATCCTCATTACTGTATGATTTGGCAACAGCAGCTGTAGCAGCAGAGTGACATTTCCAGAGCATCTTTTTGGTGGTCAAACATTTTAGAGATTGAGCTCTCAATAAAAACCCAGCTGTGTGAACACTTCTGTGTTTCTGAATATTAGCTGGAATCTTTCTAATGCTTTATCCCTCAAAACCTTCTGGGTCTGTGAGCTCCTTCAAGAAAAGTGGAAGTAGCCTTGATTATTTTATACTGAGAAAATGAACTATTTTGTAGGAGGAATATTTTAATTCAGGTGATAGTAAGGTCTTGTGCAGATTCCTTTTTTCTCTGCTTTGGTAACATTTTAACACTACAAAAGGATTTTCAGAATTACTTTCTTTCAGGAATGTGCTTGTTATCTCTTATATTTTATTGTTTAGAGATTTTAAAATTATTTCATCTCTGCTTTTTTTTCCTCCCATGTTAGAATAAGTCACCTGTTATTCTAACAAACAGTGAGACAAATGATCTTCGAAGTACCATCCCCACATCTATCAGTGGGAGGTGCAAAGTGTCAAAAGCTTTCAAAAGCTTTTGAAACTTATAATTCAAAGACTACACTCTACCTACGTACCAAGAGCCTGCCACATCTAGCAGCTCTGTCACTCCTACCACCCTGCAGTCAGTGACACAGTGGCACAAACTGACCTAATCCCCATATGCACCCACATCAAGTCTGACTGTTTGGAGGTGAGTTATTTACATGTAATTCAACTCTGCTGGGCCAAAGGAATGCTGACTGCTTAAGAAGCACTGAAATTCACATAAGAAGAAAGTTACAGCGTGAGAACATCCTTTTGGGGTTTTTGAAATGTTTAAGCTTTTCCTCTGTTGGAGTGAGTAGCCTCCTAACCAGCTGCCTTTACAAAAGCAAGTAAATGTCAGTTTGGAGAGGTAAAGTAACATCTACTGCTAGGTATTGAAAAACAAATTCAGTAAAGCAAATCGACCTCTGTTATTTACCTGAAGTGGCTTGATATAAGCTGTTGCTTATGATTTCTGCATCTAAGTCAAGTCTCAATGCACTTTTCAGAATGTTTTAAATATTCTTATTTTGCCTGGGTTGTAGCTTCTGATCATGCTTTCCAAATGCAAAGGAAAGGATGAGCAGTATCAGTTTCAGTTTAAGTAACATGCTTATCAAATGTCACTCATGTCTTTGTGTTACTTTGAGCTGTTACACTGCATCTGATATTAGAAATGCACTGATGTAAAATCTCCCCCTCCTATTTCCTGCAAGTCATAGGATTTTTTTTTAAATTATCTGCATAAATGCATTTATTAGGGCTCTTAACCATTAAATAAAACTCCCATTACTGCCATCAGTCATCTGTTGAGCATTCCTATCCCACTAAAGCTTGTTACCTGTTCCTCCATCTTTCACATCCTCCTGCTTCTCTGTGCAGAGCTGAAAACCCAGCACTGCACCCAGGGCTCAGCCAGCAGAGGTTGCCTGGGCAACCAAAATACAGGATTTGGACATGTGGGTAGTGAGAGGAGGAAAGGAAAACCTCTAAAAGGAAGAAGAAAATAATCCAGAATACTCTTTATTAATATTTTTTCATTTGTAAAAATATTGTAAATATTTCAGGGTAGCTTCGTACCAGTGCTTGAGGAGTCTCATCTCCCTCCAGTGAGAGTTCACAGGAGCTCACGCAGCAGGTTAGCAAAGGGGAGGTTAATATGATCACAGCCTAGAATTATCCAGAGAGAAAGAAATATTCCTGATACAATAAGACTTTCTATTTTAGAAGAAAAGTTATATCAGTACCTGACAGCCAGATCTAGCTGAAGTTAAATACATTCAGACAAGAAATAACGTATGCATCTTTAATCAGGATAACAGTTAAACTTAGAAGAAACTCACCTCACGATTTGTCTCTCTCTCTAACTTAATAATTGTCCCTTTCTAAAAGATATTCTCCAGCTTCTAGATAAACTATGGATTTCACAAATATATCCCTCAGTATGTCATCAGACTGTTGTCTTCTCCAGCTCAAACATTGAAAAGGTACAACTTATTTGTTCTGATGAATAGATATGAACACATTGGATTGGATCAGTGCTCAAGCCAGTCTAATGATTTTCATTTTCTACACCCTGAAGGAGATTTTTCAGCGATACTTCAGCTTTTTCTGGTGACAGCCCAAGCTGCAGTGGAGCTGGTGACATGGTTAGCATGGGATGGGTGTCTCCTAGTGGTCAGGGAGATGAGACATGGGCAGCCTTAGGGTGAGCCTGGTCACTCAGCTCCCACACAGGGGCTGCGCATGAGCACAGGGAAAGCCATTCCTTTTGTTAATTCTGTTACAGCCAGAGGTGACAGAGATGTTGGCAAACCATGGCACCCATCTGTCCCCTCCGTCCTTGGCCACTCAAATGGACAACTGCCAATGGGGCAGATAAGACAAATACAGCTGATACTGTCATGGTCTAACTGGGAGGTGGATGCCCCCCTGAGAACACTGCAGCTCCACACCCTCTCTCCCTGGGTGCCACACAAGCTCCTGGCAACAACCCTGGCAATGAAGAAGCCACATCCCAGCAGGCAGAGCCTTTGTGGTGGTGTCCCCAACCCCAGTGGGGCTGGTGCCAGGCTGGCTGTCAGGAAGATTATGAATGGGCATTCTTAGTGTGGTTCCAGGGGAGCCCAGGGCCTTCATGGGGCTGATTGTTCCATTTGTTTTCACATCAGCCCTCAATCAGAATAAAAGGAGCTCCCAGTACAGACTGTTCCCTGCCTTGAGGCTGGGCAGTGTCAGGATTTCCTCCATGGACATTTTCCTAAGGGCTACAGAAGGACACAGCCTTGGCTGAAGAGAGCTCTGCAGCACTCACCTCCTCTGTACCACATCATGATCCAAGAGCAGCAGGACAGTCCCTGCAGTCTCATGCAAAGTTCACTCCACACAACTCCCTTTCTCTGTAAAGTTTATCTCAAAATAAGTTTTCTGATCTGGGATCCCATTGGCTGGTTTGTGCTTTTTTTGGAAAATCTTTTGGGATTTGTATATTAGGATTGCATAAGCCTCAATTTCTTAAAAATTCATGCAAAAAAATTCGCTGAATATAAAGCATCATATCTAAGATTAAAGACTGCAGGGATACATATATAAACCACCCTCTCCCTTATTTGAGCAATGTAGCAAATTTATATGATAAAGGAAAGAGCAGGTTTTTCACCTGAACCCAAATGGCTGGTGGAAGCTTATGAGAATCCTTTTCTTATGTAAACTCCAGAAGTCTGATGATGGGCTCTGGAGAATTCAGGAATGAACAAATCTTAGGTTTAGCATCTGAAGACAGTCTGTGAGCAGAGCAGAAAAGCTGAAGGACTTGCTTTGATTTATGGACATCAAATGTCACACTCGATAATGAATTCCACTGATGGGGCTGAGATAAATATCTCCTTAACACAACACTGTTGAAAAACCCTCAGGTGAAACAGCTGATAACACTTTCATTATGAGTCCTGCTGTTCTGGCAGGACTGCCAATGTCACAAGCAGCTGAACCACTTGCTACTCTAGCAAAATAAGCTTTTTCTAAAGAATGGACAAATGCAATGGACAGGGAACTTGTGTGTGTGAGGACCCATGCTCTAAAGGATAACAAACAAACTGCAATGGCAGCCAGCTGACCTACATTTACAGCTGGAGATGTAAAGCTGGCCCAGATGGACTGCTGGTCAAACAGACCATGCACTTCAAATTATAAATCATAGCAGCACAGGGATGGGTTTCCTGCTGCCCCGTGTAAGGAACAAGCCAGGTCAATAGAGCATGATGAGCCACTGCTGGAAAGGAAGCACAGATCAGAGTGACTCCTGAATCCTCAGCACACTGAAGGGAAGCAGCCTCTGGGTGTGCAGAGACAAACCCAGCCCTGGTGCCAGCAGAATCTGAGGCGGCAGCAGGGCTGAGCTGGACAAGCAGGGCAGCTCAGGGACTCTGGTGCAAGCAACAAGGGTGCAGCAATGCCAGCGCTACTGTACCCTTGTGTTGTCATTATAGCACAAGAGTTCCATTATCATTACATTACAAGGGTTCCATATGGCTAGAGTTTCATACCTCCTTGATGTTTCTTGTAGGCAGCTCCCTAGGCACTCTCTTCCTCTTGCAGTAGCCAACTGACTCCAGCTCTGCTCATATAATTTAGCATTTGAGTCCTTTATCCCAAATCACATCAGGATCACCATTTATTGTCATTCTAGTGCAAGGGTTTCATATTGCTAGAGTTTTGTACCGCCTTAATGTTTCTTGTAGGGAGTTCCTTGTCCTTGCAGTAGCCAACTGACTCTAGTTTCCCCTCAACCAATCAATCCACTCTTTTATAACACATTTCTTATTGGCTACAGGTGTGGCCTGTTAAAATCAGGCCTGCTCCTAATCCTTACTAATTGGCTCAGCTGCAACTCTTTAGGGGGTAAGATGACATTCTATACCACCTTCATTTACCCATACTATATCCCCCTACACCCTTGTTGCCACCAAACCTGTGGCATCCCAGCTCCCACAGTGAGTGACAGCCCACCATAAATGCAGCTTGCCCCCCCAGCATGGATAGCCTTTAACAAAAGCAAAGGTGCAATGCATTGTAGGGTCACTGGGCTCCAGAGAGAGGATAGTAGGAGATCTTTCTCCACCTTTATCAGGCACAGTGGTGATACTTGCATCAGCAACAGGAAAGAATCACACACACATAGGTCCAGATTTTAGCCCCCACCAAACCAATTAGCTGTGTTGAGATCAGCACACTACTGCTCCCCCTGTATAAGTATGAGGTGACTCCGGCATTTCGGGGGCTCCCCGACCCCGGCTGCTGTGGGTGCCTAAGACAGAGAAGTCCAATCAAGCACGGCCTATCCAGGCCCCTCAGGCAGTTCCCAGCCACAGGCTACCTCAGCAAGCTCAGCTTGAGATCAGCTCTTTGTGATTATCAGCTCATTTGTGATTTCAGCTCTTGGCTTGCTAAGTGCCTTGGGCAGACACAGGGAGAGAGAGGAGAAGGCCGTGTGAGGTTGCACAGGATTGTCTTCCTTGGCCTTCTGCGAAGGCCTCAGGGACAGCTCCTCTGTCAAGCTGGGCAAAAGGAGCTCTTTGTATAGGGCACAGGAGTTTTAGGAATTGTCCAGCAGCAAGGGTCAAAAGGGAAGTGACCTATAGTCTTACAGAGCAAGGGTCTGAAGGCAGAAAAAGGGACTTAGGTCCAGCCATCATGACTGGGCATTTCCTATCTTAGGCTGCTGAATGCCAGGGAGGCCTTGCAGGCCCTGTGCCTGCTGCATATAAGAACCTGCCTGCTGGCATAAATAAAACCCTTTAAAACCAGGCTTGTGGGTATTTTGCTGAGTCTCCCAAATACATTGAGTGGTTTTGAGCACAGCCTTCCCCACCCCTCTGTGGAGTTGTGTGTTTGTATGACAGGTAACAGGCACATGAGCAATTACTGCTACAGTGGCAAAGGAAAGGAAAATTGAAATTTGCTACAAAACAAAAATGCTTATCCTAAACTCACCTATTAAAGATAAAGCATAGGCATAATTAAGCCACTTTGCTTTTAGACAAATTGTTTCACACCAGTATTTTGTGGTTTTCTAGATCAAAACCAGAACAAGGGAAATAGCTCTGCTGTGCTCAGTAAATGTATGCAAATAATCACAGCATGAAACTATTATTAATAAAGACCAGTTGGAGAGATATCTGTCAGAGTCCCCAGATTCCTCAGCCTTTTCTTTTTCTTTTTTTTTCCCCTTTTAGAGTTCAGAAAATTTTTTTTCAAAACTTCACACATACAAGACTTCCTGGGATCAGCTGGTGTGTTTCCACAGTGTTCAGGGAAAGCCTGAAACATTGCTGTACATGCAGAATCTTCATGGAATTTCTGTGACCCAGATGCTAAGTGTGATACCTCTATGTTCAATCTGATATACAACAGAAACTTGGAAACAAGATTTATGGTTTCATGTATCATATTTTTTGTCCTTCCACCCACATACAGCCTTGTATCACAAAAGGACAGTAAGAAGCTCAATAAATATTTCATTCTTTAAATTAATCTTTGATGGCCAACATATTAAATAATGGCAAAAAGTATGAGGTTTGGTTTGAAGCCCAGGCAAGAATATTTAATATGAACTCCTGATCTGCAGAGATGGAACTGCTTGAGGAAATTCCTGTTACTGGCACAGATTCTGGAAGGAAAAATAATTCATGTGTTCACTGCTCCTTTCCTGAGACCAGAGCATTTTCCTTCCATGCTTAGTTTCAAACTTAATCACTAATAAAGGTCAGAGCATTTATCCATTACTATCCCTTCTCAGTCCAGCAAGCCACTTCCAAGACTTATTCCTCATAGACAGCAAAGCTTTATGGCCAAAGGCAAGCACTTTTTAACTTCTGGTAAATAAATAAAGACTTTTCTATTAATTCAAGGAAGTTAGACTAGAGAAACTTTTGACAGGTGATTACCAGGGTTAAAAACTTAAATTTTTAAGCCACTTCTTAAAAGTGACTTTTAAGATGCTGTGGACAAATGTTAACATTTTACCCTGATTTTCACCTGCAGCAATTTATAAGAATCTAAGAAGGTGACAGATCAACTCCCACAGACCTAAACAGCCTGTCAGACATCGTTTTTCTTAGCAGCATCTTGGAAGTCTACCATCTCTTCTAAGAATATATTCCCTGTGCCAAACTAAATCTTCCCCAGGACCTGTACTCATCATCTGGATTTATGAAAAATTGCAGAAGTCTGTGAGTGGAAACTAAAGCAACAAGTGGATAATCCCTCTGTAGTCTAGCCTTAAAATGTAACATCAGATAGAATATTCGTTCAAAAATATTTCCTAAAAAGTCAGTTGAAAGGAGAACTTGGGTATGCTGGAAGCACTTTACATATTAGCACTAGATTGCTGGCTGCAATATTAAAAAACTCATTTTTTTATACAGTTTTAAGTGCCGTGCATTAAAGATCCACGAAGTAACAACTTAGGTGATTATATGATCTTTCCAAGGTATTTTTCCCTGCCTTAGTTACAGGTGTGGAGGACAATTTTTTAAGTTTTGTCTTGCCCTAATGCTCCATGTGAGAGCTTATTCTAGCCTAGGCTGTCATTAATTGCTACATTTGAATGATGCCTTTATCAAAAGAGCAATGTCCAACTGAACACACTTAGCTGGCCAAGAGTCATCACATCTATGAAATGATGGTGGCAGTGAAAGGCACCACTTGCCTTTTCATGTGAGCATGCTGTACCAGTTATTAGCTAAAGGTTAAGGGGGCAAAAATCAGAGTTTAAGTGTAGCAATGAGTTCTTCTTTGCACTCTGGGCATTTGCTACTGTCAGAGCAGGAGTCCAAACTGCTCTGGGGTCTGGCAGCTTTGCAGCAGATTAGGGGTAGAGGTAGGCTGATGTTCTTACTGAAGATTCTTGCCCAGAGAACAATCACAAGAATTGCCTCTCCTTCTTCTGTGCTCCCTTCCTGCATCCCCTTACCTCATAATAATCAGGAAAAAAACTGTGTGGGAGGCAAACTTGTGTTTTTTCTTGTATACAGGGAAAGAGAAGTATACACACAAGCATGCTTTGTCACCTAAGATTCCATCAGAGGTATGAGCCATGTGCCATTAGTATCATTTTCTGGCAGAAATACCCTAGGAAGGTCCCAAACACTGGCTCCCCACTCGGATCAGAGTGGCTACAACAGCTATGCTGAAAGGGAGGACAGGATCTGGAGAGATCCTGTCACCCATCCATCAGCTGTGATAGTGGGTGTGGAAACCAGGGAGACCAAGAGCAGTGCAATTCATTTTGTGTAGAAATGGGATATATATGAAAAATATTTTTTTTTTTTTAAATGGATCTCATGAAGTAGCATTACTAGAGTCTAACTTTGGTAGAATAAAAAAAAAATTGAAAAATCTCTGGCTTTATTTAAGTAATGAAATGTAGCTTGGAGAGATTTTTGGATTGTTTGGCTTGAAGAGCACATCCCATATCTTGTAATAAACCACCAGCACAAGAAGCTGGCCTCCACATGCAGGCACACACAGAGGTACCAAAGTTTGCTACTGCAGTGGGCTTAGAGTTGAAGTTCTTCGGAGTCTATATTTCAAGTACAGATACAATCTAAATATCTATGTACTCTCTGTGAACTCAACCTCCCCCTACAATTGGTTCTGCTTTATGCCAGAAATAAAGTGAAAAAACGCAGTGAAAAATGCTTGTTTTCAAAAATATCACTTGTTGGAAAGCTTTGTTGCTGTTCTGCTAGGAGAGATTGCCTTTACCTTCCCAATTTGGACAGCAGGAGCAATCTCATTATTAAAAGAATGAAAAACTTGAATTTTTAGTAGTAGCCTCTCCTTAGAAATTGTACTTTCCTTCCCACCTCCCATCCTCTTTTGTTATCTCAAGCATTCTTAATCCACCAAGGCAGGAATCATGCTCCTCCCCTTCTACATTCACTAATTGGGTGGATGCCTTTATTATTTAGTTTCATCAAGCTCAGTTTTGCCCTGTGAAAGTTTCAGGGAAATTACTAAAAAGAAGAAGTGAGAATACCCATGGGGTTTCTCTTTTCTTTCCCTTCTGATGACAGCTCTCAGTACTAAAGAATTTGCTTTTAATTAAGCCTGATGAATCAGCATTCAGGTGGCTGTAAAATGCTGCCACCTTCTTCTCCCCTTTCTAAATCTTTGGGAATTCACAACAACTCTTCCTGCAGACAAACTGCTTTTGATGGAAGGTTTATCATGTTTCCTTTCCATTCCAGGATACCCTGGGCTGGGGCAATGTCATCTCCACAGTTACTAACTATTCAATGAGAAAAATCTTTTCCTCTTCTGAAAATGTTCGGCCAAGAGGGACAGTGGCCAAAGAATGGAAAATTTGTACTAAAACCTAGTTCATTTTTTATGGACAGATCTAGATAGATCCAGAAAAAAAAAAAAAAAAGGCAAACTTAAAGAATTCAAACATGATGAAAAAATTGTGCAGATTTCCTACAACCTAAAAACCAGATCAAAATTATACACCAGTCAGATCTTTAAAGAAATAAGTAAATCACCTGTATTTTATAAAAGTAAAGTGGTTATTTCATCAAAAACTTAATCTGAGAGAGGAAAAATACATAAGGGAGGGAGGAAGCTACAAAAGAGGGAAAAATCTGCAAAGGAGGGAGGGAAAAAGCTGCAAAGGAGGGGGAAAAAAACAAAGTAAAAGTGAAGCTGAAATGTATTACAAAGGAAAGATAAAAAGTATTGTAAAGGAAAGGGAAAAGGGAGAAACAAAAGAGAAAATAGAATTACAAAAGCTGAATCTCCAGCACATATATTTTCCAGACAGAAATGACAATTGCTGAGGAGAGCAGAGGAAAATAGATGGAGAGAGGAAAGTAAAATTAAACCAAGCAGAGATAAGGACAAGAAATATAAAAATTGCATTTCATTCTTACTCCCTAAATTAATGGGTTTAGGAACAGCTCACTGTACAAATGGTCTGTTCCTTGCCATAATCACTTATTGATGTTGACCCACTGCACAGCAATTGATAAGACAGAACCCCACTGCCTGTCCACCCCCTCTCCTTGTTAAGGTACTTTTAATATTGATGGACTAGGTATTCTGTGTAGATTAATGAAGTCCATGTAGGAAGTGTATATTAATTTGACAGGTTACTCAGACTCATCACAAGTCAATGGGAAGGAAGTCTTGCAAGACAAAAATGTAGTTCTCAATTCTGCAGTCTTATATTTTTTACTGAACCTTTTAAAATGAGAAGGCTTGTTGAACTCAAATTCCATTTACAAACTTTAAAAACTTCTAATGTTTTTAGAAGTAGAAAGATACTCTAAAAATGTTCCACAGTTAGATACATTTCCAAAAGTATTTTGAAGATAACTGTTATATAATGTGAGGTCTGAATAGCATTCCTTTGTTCATGAAGCTTTAATTCAAATAAGCTGTCTTGTTAACCTTAGTAAGTATATTTGAAGGGCTCACCAACTTCAGTTGGAGGTACATTAATCCTGCTGTAAGTGCCTAGAAGAGCACATCAGGTACATCATATACTCACAGAAATGGTCAGAGTAACATTATGTAGATAGTGGAGTCAAACACTCAGCAGAACAAAATTACCTGTGCATTCTCAGTTCATGCCTTGGTGAATAGCTTTTCTTTATTGAGTGTTAGTCAGATAAAACACATAAAGATGCTTTACCCCCACATTACTTCTTGAATTTGGACAGAAGACAGTGCTTGTCAGTAAGCTTCAGTTTTTCTTGTAGGTCCCTTCCAACTCAGCATATTCTGTGACTGAATCTGAATTGGGAAATAAAAGAAGCATTTTGGAAAAAACCCAAACCCCAAAACCCAGCAAAAACCTCAAACCATATTTACTTGTACATCTCCTGCAGTAACATCTTCTCTTATTTCCCAATTAACTGATGGAGAGCATAGGCCCCAAATATAAATGCAAGTTTAAGGCAAAAGGCAGGATTGACTTGCTCAGCATATCTAAGAACAACACATGTAGACAACTTTAGTTTTTTTACTTTTCCTTAGCTGCATTTTGGTTATTTATGAATAACATTTTAATGTTATTCAAAAGAATAACATTCCTCTCCTGTCTTTTTCCATCTAAAAAAATGAGCAGAGCAGTAGAGAGGAGTCAGCACAAATGACCCATGTATGTGCTTAATGGAGCATGATGTGGGTAAAAGGATGATTTTTTTCATCATGTAATTATCATAAACCATGGACTCATGGGATGAAGATAACCAGAATAAGTGGCACAGCAAATTAAGTGTTGGATTTTCATAACCATTGAATACTTTGCATAATTCTATTTTAATAGAGGTTTATTTTTGTTTTTAAAAGAAATAAAATGTGAAAATTTAAAAAAAATGAAATTGACCTTCATCTCAGTCATCACAAAATGCAGTCTATACAGTTACTGCTCTGGTCTTTGTCACATGAGACTGGTGATTTGGTAGCTTATCTGGGGATCCTCTCTGGAGAGACAATATGACACACCACTAGACTCCTGACAACAAAGTGAGAAGAGACAAGAAGCCTGCAGCCTTTGAGAGAGAGAGAGAGCATGATTTCACAGCCCAAATTTACTTATGTCTGAGCTTCTCTTGAGGGTTTCAGCCTTACCTCTGCACTGTACCATCAGTCTTACTTCCCTCCCTGGGGGCAGTTTGCACATCAAACTCTGTTCTTTAGTTTTTAGCTGCTGTGTTGGGGGTTTTTTAATCCTTTTTTTTTTTTTTTTTTTTTTTTACTTGGTGTCATTATATATCATCTTTTTTTTCATGGATTTTGACCTCCTCTCTGAGTTCAAGTCCTACTTTCTCATTTTCCCTAGGTTTACTACCCAGACACATACAATTCTTCATAAACCCCGGAGCTCTACAGTCACTCTGCAACCTCTTCCTTTGGCTTCTCATTCTCCACCCCAAGAGCAGGAGTGGCCCTCAATGGCCCTGACCAGCCTCACCCAGAACCTCTCCCCAGCCCCTGACCATGGGCCCAGGAATCTCATTTAGGCTTAGACTTGGCCCTGACCTGGGTTATGCTGCAGATGTATCTGTCTTCAGTCCTAGGTTTGGCCCTATCTCCAGGATGGCACATAGATCTGTGTTGAAGATTTGGGTCCAGTTCCAACCCTGCTTCTCCCAAATATCCAACAGAAGCTCTTTGGACAAATTCTATCCTGGTTGCACTTCTGCCTCAGCAGTGATGACCTAGAAGCTGTGGAAGTCAAATAATTGGGGGAGTACAGTGATTGTGTTACAACCAATTGGCAGAAATGAGCTTTTGCAGCTGCTAAAAGCTGAATTCACATGCAAGTCAAGTATTAAATCACATTTCAATTCTTTATCATGAAATCCATTACAAAATTTCATTACTTTTTCATATTGCTAGAACAAAATACTTTTCTTAATGTATTGATCTCAGACTAAAAGAGACTTATTTGACATTAATTTAGCAGTATCAAAGTTCTTTAACTTGGTTACAAGAGTTGTAATGTTTCATTGTAAGATAGTTCTGAAAGACTAGTAAAAACCCCCAGATTTAATGAGTTAATGAGTGTGTTATTGACTTCTAAAGCACTTTACAAACAATTAATATTTAGCCCTAGAGACAATTCTTTTCTATAATTGCCACAAAACTACCTGAGATGGTCTAATGGTTGTCAGTTTTCCGATCAGGTTGACTTGTCAGCTTCAAGATTTTTCTGCTTTGGTCAGTAATTGGGTCATGTGAATTTTTAGGTTGTATTTCTTGGTTTTAACTAGCCTGTGCCAAAAGACTGCCAACACTGAAATATTAGAAACATATAAAGCCATTTTGAGGAACCTGTTGTTACGAGTGAGCATTTAGGAATTAAAAGAAAATATAATCTGGCACAATAAACTGTGCAGCTCTGGAATGTGAGCAGATTATAACGACTGTCAGATTAACAAGAACCTTCTTCAAGTGATGATGTCCTGTCAGCTGCTATTTTAGAAGGTCCAGGAGTCAGGAAAGAGGCTTAAAGCAGAAGGGTGATGTGACACATAAGTTTTTTCTTAGGTATAGGATTCAATTATTTCTTTCAATTTAAACTACTGAATTGCTACACTTTTGTTCCTTAATCTATTTTGCCGAAAAATACTGAACACAGTTTTTATCACTTCATTAAATCAGTATTTCTTGTATGCTCAGTTCGATTAATAGGAAATTTAAGAGCTTCAGCTAATTTCCAAAACCTCTGTGTATAGATAGGGCAGCTAACAAACCATGCAAAATTCATTCCTGAAATCAATGATAAAGCCAGAGAAAGACAAGCATGTGTTTTGTTGCTATGACTTCCAGCTGAATAGTAACTTCCATCTCTAATTCAGCAATACTTTTAATGACATGATATTGGCTTTTGTTGACAGGGGCTGTTATCCATAAGTCCCTATATAGAGTATGACTGCTTTTTGCTTTTGGCTGGCAGGTTTTGGCAGTTATGCTCTTCAAATCATAATTAAGGAGCTTAAGACCCTCATTGTGAATCTAATGTAATGGACTTTGTAATAGCTACAAAAATTTGAATCATGAACCATATCTTTACATAATTTTGAGCAATAAATAATATAACATGGTTCTTCAATTTGACTTTAGGTGCAGCTAATGTACCATCTCTACTTGGAGCTAATACTGAATGCAGATCCTGGTGTAACAAGTAATAAAAAGTACTGGCATTATTAATCTAAACAATTTACAAAGCTGCTCTACTTCTGAGTAGAAAAAGTATAATCATGGAATGAAAGCTCTAAGTCATCTGGAGAAACAAACTCTGAGTCCTTCAGTCAACCTCAAACAGTGCTTTGGGAACTGATTGATGTTATCTATTATTTGGAAAAAACTTAATTATTTGCACTATAATTCTTACATGTCTATAAAGCACTCTTCTTTAAGGCTACTATGAGTAACAACACAAAAGAAAAATTTTCTCTTAATTAACCATCCTCTTGTTGCCTCTTCAGGGAGAAATTTATTTTAAAACATCCTGAGTTTTTCATAAGATGTGGAATAATATTTTGTACACATTGGTACATGTACTAGTACTTCAGAAGGCACCCAAAAATATATGTTTATGTACAGCATTTGGAGTGGTGGGCTTGGCACCTGGAACACTACTCTTGTTTCTCTAGTGGTAAATTCACTACACCCCCAAACACACATCAGGGTTTTCTTGATGCTAGAATTACTCCATTAGGCTGTGAATCATGCTTGAGCCCCATTTGCCTTGCCAGACAACACAGTGTGAGTGGTGGTTGAAGCATGTGTGGGAACAGGCAAGGGCCTGGATGTGCCTGGAGTGGGCATGAGAGCAGCTGGAGGCAATTGAAATCACCTCTTTCAAAGACCATAATTTGCACCTGAAGAGGAACAGGTTATTAAATCACAGGACTGGTGAGCACAACGTGCTTCTCAAATTCTCTGTGTGGAGAGCAAGAAACTGGAGTGCAAATTCAGGAGCAAAAGAACAAAAGCCCAACCATTTGTTGTTTTTCTGCACATCTACTGATGCAGAGGAGTGTGACACAGAAAACTGCAAACCTCTTTGGCAAAAAGGACAGAAGGATGAGTGGGTGTCCCTAGCTTTGTCTATGCTCAGCTGCTTGGATGTCTCTCTTTTCTAAACTAGTGGTTAAGGTTTATGTATATTGAGATTCTGTAAATCTGCCTTTCAGCTGGTTAACAAAGTGTTTAGACTGCATTAAGTGATTAGCTAGATAAGGGGAGATGAGAATTTTGTATAAATTGGATGTCAAGTGGATACATTGACTAAGCAGGGTCAAGAATGCCTTGTTCTGAGAAAAAATCAGGGATGTTCATCAGGATGAGAGAGCACAGAAAAAGGTCTCCATGATGCGGCCTGAAACCCAGCTGTGCTAGCGTGAGACCTGCCTCTGCAAGGAGATGGCCTGGCTTCTGTGCTTGTGACAATGCCATTTTAAAATGCTTTCCCCTACAAGACACCCTGTAGACTTTTCCCACAGGGTAAAAGACAGAGATGAAATTTAAGTGGCCTGATGATGGATGATTTGTCTCGCCTGAGCGCCCGGCTGTGCCACTGAGCCGAGGACTTCCAGCCCTTGCCATGGGAACAGCACGGAACACAGGGATCAGCGAAGGATGTTTCATACAGATGCACTGGAATGATCATTTTGATCACTGCATGCCTGCTGGAAGTGAATTCTCTTGTGGTGGCTAATAAATACTTCCTGCAGCACTATTTTTTGGGGGAAATTTGCTTTTGCTTTGCTGGACTTGTGATATGTTGAGCACTTGTCTCTCCACTGGAGCAACTCAACAGAGTTGAGTTCTACCACTCCCAGCTTCTGGTGACTTTTTTGGGACATAGAGGCCTTGAATGCAGTGCCCTGCAGGATCTGCACTCTCTCCCATTAGGAAGGAGCAGTTATTAATTAATGATTTGAGAGGAAAAGAAATTAGGAGGTTGAAGTCTCCAGTTGGCAAGAGGTTTGCATACAAATCTTCTTCTTCTTCCCTCAGGAACAATTAAATGAAATCCGTTATATTTGCATATCAAATAGCTTATTTTTTCCCTCATCTGAAAATAAGTATTAAGAGACTCTTTCTCCTCACGAGAATTCACATGAGAATTATTTAATTGGAAATATTAAATCTAGTTTTTTCTAAAACCAAATAGAAAATGGGATTTTTAAATAATATTCATAAATGGGAACTTGAATAGCCTGGTAATCTGTAAAGAAGTTGCATTTAATACTTTAATGAATTTATAATGTTTTTGGAAGTTTGTACTCATTAATTTAAAAATGAGTTTCAGTATTTTAAAGGCATTTTTTTAACTAGTCTAGAGAAATAATAAAGAAATCCTCCTGCAGAAGTATGGCCAGTTTTCCAAATTCATATTCCTAAAGATTTTTAATGACTTAGTTTTTGTTAAATGTATTTTTCCAGACTACTATTATAAATTAAGATTCAATGTTGAGATTATCCATAAAATAACGATAAATAAATCTCCTTAATTTACTTGGTAGTTGTATAAGTAGTTTCATACCTGTTTCTGTATACCCTGATCATGCTAAACAGCAGCTCTGCTTCACCTCACCTGCACTGCACATCTCTTCTACCTGGAGCAGGATTTGAAACCTCTTTTTCACGGTGATACACAGGAGTGACTCCAGAGCTCCTGAGATTAACACCCCCAATTAATGGGTTTTTACACTTTGATTAGTAGATCTGTGACTGATGATCCATTGGCCAAAGGAGTGGATCTGTGACTCCATTGGCCAAAGGAGTACTTCCTAGATCAGGAATTTTCAGGACTAAAATATGACCTGCTACTGGGAATTGAACTCTACAGCAGGAAATCCATGGGCAATTCTTTATCCATGTTCATTTAAAGCATTTTCATACCATAGGGTTTGCCCATGATCAGGAGGACTGCTGGGTAACTCAGTAGGCCTGGTAAGGGGGCAGGAAAGCCTTGAAACCCATGGTTTTATCAGTCAGATACTGAATCCTGCAGGGAAATAGGGATGAGGCCAGCAGGACCTCTCTAGCCTTGGGATTATGAACTGCACATGGCATTTTGGCAGCTCCCTACTAAACTGAGGTCCTGGCACTCCCGAATCTCCCCTCTTGCAGTGCATCTCAAGGGCACCAAAGCTGGAACAAAATAAATGCCCCAATTGTACTTTCTCGGAGTGCTGCTTGAAGCAGTTCTTTATGCCTTTACTAATAGCTCTTGCTTTGTCTATAGTTTTTATCATCACTATTTGAATTTTAGAGACCATATGTCAGAATTTTTCCATGCAGCCAACTGCTTTTCTTTCCACGTGTGAAGTTATAGTGCTGCTCTGCTTTCAGGCTTGGTAGGGTTTGGCTTTTTTCTTATTTTATTTTATTTTATTTCCTTGTAAAAACGGAGGAGAACTTGAAATTAAAAGAGCAGCTGGAGATATATTTTGTCCATGCATTTACTTGCATGAAACCTGACTTGTTATGAAAGAAAGCAATGGCTTCCTCTGCTCAAAAATACTTCAATACATGATTAATTTACTGCCAGCAAAGATTTTTGATGAGTCTTTGTCATAGGTGAATGACCAGTTAAAATGTATGTTTTTCAAATCTAAGCAGGAATCCACCATTTGAAGTTCAGAACTCAGCAGCATTAAGTTCTCTTTACTCTAAATTACTATTGCAGAGGGAGAATAAGGTACAGGAGCAGAGCAGCAGCACTGACAGGTTGATGCCTGAACTTCTGCACAGAAACATTATACAGACAGAAATCCCACTTCCAGTTTCCAAAAGCCTGGAATTTTATGTAGGTTGTGCATAATGTGCCAATTTCTCCCCCTACCTCTCTTGATTTTAAAAAAGAGAAGATACCCATGTTCTATCTCAGAAACTCTTTCAGCAATAATACTCCCAGCTCATTGATTGCTCAAATCTGACAGCAGGGTGAGAAAGCCAAAAATATATTTTCAGGTCTGCCTGATGCCCCCTCCCTATGCAGACCTGAGGCTGTTGGCTCCATGCTTGCCAGGGATGCCAACAGCAGCCAGCTGGCCCAGAGCACACCTCTGGCTCCAGTGGCACAGGCGTGTGCCTGAGCCTTCCTGCAGAGGCAGCTGAGGACATGGAGGGAACGTGAGGTTACTGCAGGCGAGGAGGGAGGGGTGGCTGTGGAGCTGGGGAATTGTGCTGCAGCTTCAAGAAATCAGTCTTCATTAGCCCTGCTGCAAAGGCTTGGAGTGGTTCTTCTCCATCTCTCAGGAGACAATCTTAATCATCTGGGACAGAGGCATTCGGTGTCTTTCTCCTGATTGCCCCTCCAGAGCTTGTTCCTTTTGCCTGGGTAATCCACTAATCAGCACAGAAACACCAGAGGCTTGCTAAGGAATGTTAGGAATGCACCACCCATAGCTGCCATGATCTTCAGCCCACTGAGAATTGAATTATTTTATAACTACTTTTAAAAGGAAAGAGGCAGCTCTTAAAGGGTAACCATTCAGCACTGGTGGTGAATAACTCGTAATAGAACCAGTGAAGGGTTTGGGTTTAAAGTGACCTTAATGATCCCCTTGTTCCAACTCCTCTGCCATGGACAGGGGCACCTTCCACTAGAACAGGCTAATCTGAGCCACATCCAACCTGGCTTTGAACACTCCCAGGGATGGGGCAGCCACATCAGCTTGTTCCAGTGCCTCATCAGCACTGAGTGAAAAATATCTTCCTGTGGCATTCACATTCTCTGAAATAATTCCTTTGCCCAGGATTTTTCTCCTGGAAAGCTGAAAAGCAGTGAGAGAGGCCGCAGAGAAAAGGAAAACAATTTTTATCTCATTCGCTTCTCCTGTGTTGTGCTCATGTGGAATGTGTTTGGAGATTGTTTACCCACAGGTGATTGTTTCATTGGATTCTGGTGTGAGTTGTTTTGACTCTTTGGCCAATTGGGGCCAAGCTGTGTTGAGACTCTGGAGAGAGCAATGAGTTTTCATTATCTTTTTAGCATTCAGTAAGTCTCCTTTCTGTATTCTTTAGTACAGTGTATTCTTTAGCATTGTATATTATTTTTTAAGATAATATAGTATAATAGAGTAATAAATTAGCCTTCTGATAAGATGGAGTCAGATGCATCATTCTCTCCCTTCACTGGTGAACTTGCATTTACAATAACTTCCTACTACCTAATCTCAGTTTATCTTCCAGGGTATTACTCCTTGTCCTACCACTACATGCCTTTGAAAAAAGTCCTTCTTGAAAAATCACTCTTCATGAAAATGTTGCTTTCTCTGTTTTTATGTTGCGAGTTGCATGCTTTTAAAATAAAGTTGGCAGGAAGGTAAGTGAATTCAGAAAAAGAAAAAGAAAAAGAATCTTCTTCTCTTCCACCCAGGAAAAAAGTCACATACCCAGGGGATATTTTGGATCAGTGTTGAAGGAGAGCTATCTTAGGCCCATTGCTTGGGCAAACATTTGGGTTCTCTGAGGAACAACCCAGGCATTGCTAGTTCCTCTAGCACTGCAAATCTTGTAACAATGGCTCAGCAAGGCATCCCTGCTAAAAACTGCTCAATTTTCTGTTGATTTTTCTCTTTTAGTTTTCTCAAACCCAGGCTTTCTTACAGGGATAATTTGATCCTTCAAAAATCAAGGGATCTCACTGAAACAGTATGTTGTTAACATATTATCAGTCAAATTCAGATGACATCAGATTTTTTGCAAAATACTGTTGTCAAGCCCAACAGATTTTTCATTCTTATTTGAAATTAATTAGAGCCGCTGCCTTACTTTGATTTTTTAAATGACTGCAGCAGGGGAAATTCAGTTACTCTCAGAGGTCTTGCCTTATAAAAACATCTCTGTTATGACAGTAGGCATCTAGATGTAAAATATGTATTTACATACAGTGTAGTGAGACATTTGTCTGGTTTAAGGTACTGCCAAATAAGCACTTGCAGCATTTCTTTGTGTGCAGGTAAACTCATATTAATTCCAAGAGAGAAGAACAGAATTAATATTCTTGTAATTGTCTATTTCCAATTAAAAGATCACTGTTCAATGAATAATAATAGAAAAGAGCCAAGACTTTCAAATGTTTGAGGCTGAGTGCTTTGAATTAATATTTATGAACAAAAAAACATTCTGACTTTGTAAGAGTGTTATACACTCAGCAGCATCTTCTGCAATTGACAAAAAATATGGATGCAGCACAGAGTAAATTGTCCTTTCTGCATTTTGATTAAGGACAGACCTTGCTGCCTTGTTAAGTGCACAAAGCTGCAGCTTTTAGATCAGTTGTGAGTCAAAATTTCCTTGGTTAATGATGAAAGTTTACAGTAATAACCAGTTTTAAGAAGCACATGTACTTACCACTTTGAAAAGCACTCAGCAGCTTCTCCTGAAATCCTGGTCTGAAATATAGAACTCTTATTTAGTTTAGATTTGGTGGGTTTTTCTGTTGTTGTTGGTTTTTTTGTTTGTTTGTTTGGGTTTTTTTTTGGTTTTTTTGGGGTATTTTTTTGTGTTGGTGTTTTGTTTTTTATTTGAGTCCTTTTCTTTTCTTTTCTTTTCTTTTCTTTTCTTTTCTTTTCTTTTCTTTTCTTTTCTTTTCTTTTCTTTTCTTTTCTTTTCTTTTCTTTTCTTTTCTTTTCTTTTCTTTCTTTTCTCTGTGCAGTTGACTTGTCTGGGTGTTAAGACTTTGTTTTGAGCTGTGTGATGGTTTTGGCTTCTGAAGATTGTGGGAGTACAAAAAAAAGGTTTAAAATTGCTGTCATCCCTTTCTCTTAGAAGAATCTTTAGCTTTCCCAAGGGCTATGAATTATGTTTTAGCGTTTAAAAGCAGTAGTTCTTTAAAAAGATACAAGATCATCCATATGTGTGTGCTGTCCAAACACCTTTCTGGGAACTTGGTTAACTGTCGACGGAAGGAGACCCAGACATCCGTTTGATCATCACAGGCCCAATTTTATTGATTAGTACGGCGGGTTAAATACAGTTAATAATGAGCTTCATACATATTGCAAAAGTTGAGCTCAGGATTGGTCAGCTTACATATCAGCATCTACGCCTACTTCTACATTCCTATGGTTCTACTTTTGATACTTTCTACATATTCTTAGGATATTTCAGAACTAATCTCAACTCCCTATCCTCATGTTGCAGCAAGGTCACTGCTGACCTTTCCTTTTAGCTTGCTGACTGCTGACTTTTCTCCTTCAGCTTAACCAGCGGCATTATTTCAGCGTGGCCTTTCTCAGCTAACCAATTATTAATAATACTCTCCACATTTAACCACCACATCTTTGGAAGTACAAGAGGAGAGAGGAGAAGACAGTGATATTGTTTGCTAGTGCTGCATCCAGATTTGTAGCACTGCCCCCAAATGGTGTCTAGGTGGTGTGGGATGCAGGAGAGAAAATTGTGAGGAGCTGGACCCTGCTCACTGAGGCTCCTGGCTTTCTTCAGAACAGTGTTCTGATCCTGAGAAGATGCATGAACTTCCTGATATTGAGGGTTGGCATTTCAGTTTGTCTGTTTGGTGCTGTCATCTGCAGCCCTTTTCTACCTGCAGATGTGTTCCTCAATGCCATTCTCAGCTTTGAAAAACCGCCCAGTTTTGGCCTTTTTCTTGTTGCAGCTGTAGGCTAAACCAGCTCTTCTAAAAATTCAGTAAAAATGTTCTATATCTTGTTTATTAATGACTAATAAAAGTGTATTTCAGCAATGGTTAATGAAACCCCCTGCTTTAGATGCCTCAGACTAGACAGTTAGAGAAAGGGCCGGACCAGAATCAGGGCCCTGCTCTCCCCCTGTGCTGTGCATCTCCTCTCTGGGACTCTGGACCTCTGTCCACAGTAATCCCACAGTGATGCAATGAAGATGTTTTATAGTATCCAGAAAAGTGTGGTTTGCATTTTTTATCCACTCTTAACTGTGAATGTCTACCAAGTAATAAATAATAAAATAAAATCTTTATATGGAAAGATGAGTCATGGTATCAGCTGGAACTAAATCTGGAGGGAGGGTTTCCTAGTGCAAGTGGTCAATACATATCAATATTTTTTGACTTTTATTCATTATTCCCTGACTTTAATTCTGTTTTAGATTTGTTAAATAACATTCTGCTTTGCACAGGAATTGCAGAACTGATTGTACCCATGGGATATATAATACAACACTCAGGTGGAGGCAGTATCAGCTATTTCAGTAGAGGGTGTAATACTCAACCATTTGAAGAAAACAGATAAAAATATGTCATTTTAGACCTTTGTATGTAACAGAGGTTGGTCTATAAGCTTATATATGACATTTCAATTAGTCAGTTCCCTTGAGATAATTCTGAGAAGTGCTATTATAAATACACACGTCCAATTCTTTCCAGTAGAAATAAATTTTTGCCTGCTTATGGTTTGGCTCTTCCCTGCAAGGACTGTTTTGTCCCAGAGAGATGAGTGGTCACATTTCCTTAAAGGAAATGATCTGTTTTCTCTTGGATCAAAATTTGACTTCCTTCCTCTTTACATTCATTTCTCAGATATATCTGAAATAGTAATTTGAAAAAAAAATGGGAGCAACTTCTTCCACCCATCCAGTGGAGTCAGCAAAAATCAGCTCCTGGCATCTGTGGTGAGCCAAGGAGAGTTTTGGAAAAGCTGGAAAAGCTCAGCAATCCAGCAGTCATGAAAATTACTCTGTATTTCAACATCTCTGTTCTTACTTTATGCCAATCTGCAGGAATATAGATTCCTCTGCAGATTGCAAGAACAGGTTTTTGTTTGACCACAGGGGAAATTTTTTTAAAAGTCTCTCAAAATATTGCCAGGTTTAAAGTCCGATGAAAAACTTTATCTGCTCCATTAATTGTTTTCCAGAACTCCATTTTCTTTCAGAAATGCTCTCCTTCCTCAGCTCTCTGTCCCTTCCTGAGCCCAGCGTGTGTGCAGATGGCACCAATCTACTACTACCAATGGTGTAGTTGACACTGGAGGGAAGGGATGCCATTCTGAGGGACCTGGGCAGACTTGCATGTGGGCTTGGGTGAACCTCAACAAGGCCCAATTCAAGGTTCTGAGAAAGTAGAAGCTCTGAGAAGAAGGACCTGGGGGTGTTGGTGTACAAGAAGCTCAACAGGAACTGACAATGTGCACTTGCAGCCCAAAAAAGCAAATGTCTCCTGGGCTGTATCCAATGTGGCCAGCAGTGTTGGGATTCATAAAATTAGAGGGTTTTGAGAAAGTGGTAGAAAAGGCAGGCCTCAGACAGCAGGCTTGTGAACATTGCTAATACAGCAAAAAGTTTTCTAAGCAGTAGAGCAGACGTGAGAAATAGAACAATAAGCCCCTGTGATTTGCCCTTATAGGTTGCAACAAGTTTATTTAATGTATATCTTTAGAAGGTTAGTATGAATGAGTCTCTGTGCTCTGTCTCTCATAAACGAGCCATTGTGTTAGAAAATAAGTCCCTATTGTGTTAACTACAGTAAGGTGTGTTTCATATGATTAGATAGAATTATTGTCAATATGTTTTGCTCTATGTGTGATTAGCTGAAACCTAAGCTGAGATGGCTTTATGCTACCCTGTAACGTGATGCTTCCTTGGCATTCCATTTGAATCAGAGAGCTGTGAACATACTGTCTCCATTGTCCTAACAATGTACTGAGACTGATGTGTGAAATAAACAGCTCACAGCACTGGTCCAGATTGTCCCATTCCGTTCACATCTGTATATAGTTGTCAGCTCAGCAAGCAGGACAAGGGTATTCCTGCCCCTCTACTCCACTGTTGTGACACCCCACCCAGCACAGAAGGGACATGGGCCTACCCTGCCGGACAGAGCCCAGAGGAGGGCTGCAAAGCAGCTCCAAGTGCATTGAAATTGGACAGGAAAGTTCCTCTTTCAAAGAAAATCTTTAAACTCACATCTAATACAAAGTAATTTCCTTACACCTGACAAAGATTGCAAATTGGTCACAGGTTTCCTGAATCACATTTAGTGCCAGCTCAGGATTTTACTGAGGGAGTGAATTTTCTAGTCTTCTGAATCGCATAGTCTGTTGGGATGTGGATCTCTGGATGGACAAAGACCAGAGACAGCCCTGGACTGTGTCCATATTTCTCTTTGTTTTAAAATTTTGTGTGTGCAAAAAGTATTTGATTACTGATGGGTTTTAAAATGTTTATGGGCTCTGCTCCATGATCTAAGGTATGCTTTTTTCTCTTTCCAACCTGTCATATTGAGGTATTCCTAAAAAGATCAAAGGCAAACCTTAAATTGATGTCTTTATTTCCTATTCTATTTTGAACATAAGGCTTTCATTATTGTCTTTCATGTAACAGTCCCCTGTCCAGGTACATCTCAGAGTCAAAGAACCATTTAGGTTAGAAAGGATCTTTAAGATCATTGAGTCCAGTCATTAAACCAGCACTGCCAAGTCCACCACTAAACCCTGTCCCCAGGTGCCACATCTACATTTGTAAGTCCCTCCCAGAATTGTGACTAAACCACTTTCCTGGGCAGCTTGTTCCAATTCTTGACAACCCTTTCCATGAGGAATTTTTTTTCTAATAAACAGTCTAAACCTCTCCTGGCACAGCCTGGGGCCATTTCCTTTTATCCTATTTCCAGTTACCCGGGAGAGAGGCCCAAAACTGAACACAATACTTGAGGTATGGACTCAGCAGTGCCCAGTGTCAATGCCCTGGTCCTGCTGGCCACACCATTGCTGATCCAGGCCAGGATTCCATTGGCCTTCTTGGCTACCTGGGCACACCTGGCTCATGTTCAGTCACTCTCAACCACCACCTCCAGGTCCTTTTCTGCTGGGTAGCTTTCCAGCCACTCTGCCCCAGCCTGTAGCAGCGCCTGGGGTTGTTGTGACCCAGGGGGAGGACCCTGTGCTTTGCACTGTTGTATCTCATAATCTCATGGCATCTTTGTTGTCCTCCTAGGTTACCCCTCCTTTCAAAAGTGATAAACTTTTTTCCCTGAGTTCCAGCCAAAGTTCTCTGCTCAGCCAGGCTGGTTTTCCTCCCTGCTGATTCATTGTTTAGGACATGGGAACAGCCTGTTCCTGCACCTTTAGGATTTCCTTCGTGTAGATTGTTCTGCTTTCTCACTGCTGCCTGCTCGTCTCAGCCATGGTGTGCCTTCATATGGGCACTGATCTGATGGGCAGACCTCACCTCAGGAACTGCAATTGAGCAGCCCTGTTTTGATGCCATGTGATTTCCTTCATGTCTGTCTCAAGCAGCTCCAAGTCTCTCACCCCTATTTCTGTGGCATCAGCTTTTGCAGCAATTCACAAAAAAAGACAGGGGTAGAGGGACCTGCAGCCTGAGTCAGAACGTGCTGTGACCTGTGGAATTGGCAGTGCTACCTGAAAGTCTGCAGTTTAACATGGAGTGCTGCAGTTGAGTTTGGGGCATGAAGCAAAACACGGAGGAAAGTGATACAGTGGGAAGAACAGGCTGCAAATTTCACTGCTCAGGCCTCATGGCCTGCTGGCTTATGCCACATGTAAATGTACAACAAACCATTATATTGTAGCATATTAGTGTGTTTGCCTGTTTCAGCTCAATGAAATTATTGGATTTTTTTTTTTCTATGCCTGTACATTACTAGTTAAATGAGAAGCTCAGCTGGACTTCATCACCAGAGCATCCTGGTGGAGGTACTATAATTGAATCTCCACTTAAAGCTTAGTTATACACTCAACAAGACTATACCAAATTTTGACACAGAGCTAAAAAGCTAAAAGCTTTTTCTTTCTGATAGTACTGATTAATTTATTGATCTGTTTCTTTTCAAAACTCTATAAGTAAATATATGATCTTCTGAGTAGCTGAGGCCTCACCCTGGGACCCCACTGAGCAGCTGAGATATTCCTGGGGAGATGCATCCCTACAGAGCTGCACTGCAGCTGGCTTGTTGGTGTTCTGCAAGTGGCTTCCCTGCTTACTAAACTCTGACAGAACAAGACTTGGTGGCTCTGTAACTGGTGGGTTTTATGCTGCCTGTATAACTAGGACAAACATAGATCATGAGCTATAGACTGCTTAAAATTGTCCAACTTTTTTGTCAGTGAAGAGGTTTATTTAAAATAAAAACCCCAAACATATATTAATAATGGAGAAGAAATTGAAGAAATCTTACTGTTCATTGGATGAAAACATAATGGACCACCTAGGGATTGATAGGAAACTTCATGTTTTATTCACAGGGAGATGGAATGAACTGGAGCCCGTTTAAGCATTGGAAATACTGCTTTGGTACTGAGTATTTAAGCTTTCTGAAAACACAGTTTTGCTTGGGGTATTTCCTTATATTAAAAATCTTCACAAAGCCAATCTTTGTCTCTTAAAAAAAGCCTAAAGCCATAAGCCCTGTTTTCTCTTATATAAATGAAATGAAATATTAGGGAAGACTGAATATTTTCCATTGAAACTAGTTTATGTATCTTAGATTTGCTCCAGGACATAAAACCAGCATTTTGCTTTGCATGATCTCCCTTTGCACCACATCACAAGAATTCAGTCTTAGAGAAATAACATCCTGTCCATGCAATAATTTCTAGATTATCAGGATAACGACACTGGTTAGTGCAAATCATATCTGAGGGCCAAGGTCACTTCCAGTTTGGGTGTTTCCTGCTAAAATGCATGTCAGTGTTTTTTCAAGTACTGACTACTCTGATGCATCTGGTGTAAGTACAAGTTACATAGAGAAACTCTGCTGGAACCATGGATTTTCAGAGTGTTGGCTCAGTCAGGATAAGTGGTTAAAGTGATCTGGCTGATGGGGCAATTTTTCTGGTTGTGTCAATCACAAATGAGAATGGATACTGAAGCTGGAATGCAGAGTGCCATGGGAAAATCCCAGTAGGAGCCATTCATATCAACTTTGTGTCTGAAACCAACGTGCTGTGCAGCTGCCTCTGGATAAACACAACACAATGTCCTTGGCAAGACCATAACACATCTTTAGGTGTAGGTTGCAGGATGGAAGTGCAAAATCCTACTGAAGGATGAATCCTACTGAATCCCTCTGAAGGATGGTGGTTTATGCCTGTTTTTGGTGGAGGCTGATGACCAAAAGCAGCGGTAGAGGACCATGCTGGGGCTGCATCCCACACTGACTGAAACTTCTTAGTGTTGTTGCCCTGTTTCCAGCAGTTCAGCTGGGAGCTGCTTTCATTAGACACTTATGGCCAAATCTGTCTTGTCCTCAGAATCATTAAGGTTGAAAAATGACCTCTAAGACCATTGAGACCATAAAAAGACAGGAAAGAAGCCATGCCAAGACTGCAGCATATTCATTGCTTGTCTCACTCCTCCTACATGGAGCTGTTCAAGTGAAAAACTCCCACTGCTTTTTGTAGCTGAAGTTTGCTACTTTCAACTCTGCTGTGCAGGGCTGGATGTCACACTTGCCGCAAGTTAGGCAGGAGGGTGCTCAGGCTGTTGGTAGTAAGGGCTTCAGGCAGCTTAAGGCTCTCATGCTTTGTGAGTCACTACTAAAGGCTATAAATAGGAAATAATACAAAGTAAACGTAAGAATCTAACAAACCACAAAGTGTGGGGATAGTATGACTCAGCCTAGTCTCCCCTTCCCCAGTTTTATAATTTCTCTTGTTGCTATATTACATTTGATCTCTGAAACACTGGGGACAAGGCAGGGTCTGATGCTTTGTTGAGGTGTTCTTGTTTCTCAAGACATTTTTTTAATAACGTGAAGTTGGAAAAGATCTGACTGAACTGCTGGTGGAAAATATGATAAAAACAGATCTAAAAGTAAGATGGCAAGAGAGAAAAAGGGGTGAGGGGAGAGGTGGGGAATGTTCATATTACAGATACCTCAAGATTTTAAGTGAAACCAGAATTCCTGAGTAGGAAAGAAAAGGAGAGTGAAATACATCTCATTCTCATGTTTGTAGCTCTCTAATCAGTGATATTGTGAAGGAAGGGAAAAAGGAACAACAGATTTCAGGATGTTTGCATCTTGACCAAGCTGGGATACAACTAGCAAGTGGTGATGGATGGGAAGATTCAGTCTTGTACTGAAATGCCCAGGGAAGTGCAGAGTGTGCTGGAACTTGTCCTGCAGCAGAACTGCAGGGTATCAGTCATTGAACAGGACTAAATTTGAGATGAACTTTCAGTTATTTTTTGGTCTTGTGGGTGTTTGGGGTTTTTTGGTGTTTTTTTTGGTTTGTTTTGTTGTTGTTGATTTTGTTGGGATTTTTTTAATGGTTATTGTTTTGTTTGGATACTTTGTTCGTTTGGATACTTTACTTCATTCAGGGAGGAGGTGGTCTGTGAAGTTCTTGGCAGGTTTGTATTCAAGCTTTGAATTTTGCTATTTGCCTGTCAGGAAACCTTGCCTCAAATGTCCTATTTCTCTGCAAACTAAGAAGATGTTTGGAAGATTGTAAGAATCTTCAAAAGATTCTTGCACACCATGTGCTGTGCTGGAAACCCTTTATACCACTCTAATGTAACAGTGCCTGGTCAGATGGAAATGTTGATGGAGAAGCCTGAGTAGACTCAGAATTTAGTGAAATTTTGAGTATTTTGAAGAGACTTTTTACAAAAAGCCACAAACACTGAGCTGTTTTTCATTATGTTGTTTCACAAATCAAGCAGTCTTGCATGTGGCCATCCATATGGATGTATGTAAATATGTACATTTACTATGTAAATACAAGAGACTTTGGATATTCAACAAAAGATATCCGTCAAAAAAATATTCACCACTTCTCTTCTATAAGGTACCTTCATCTGGATGAAAAGGTGAAGAGTGTGAAGGGGGGCATGATATGACCTCTGCCAGAGGAGAAGGTCAGGGCTCAGGAGGGAAGGACTCCAAACCTGAATTCATGCAGAACTCAGTGCTGGAATCCTGGCCGAATTTTTCCTAACTGGCAAATTCTGAACTTTCACAGGAAAGGTCAGGATAATTTAGTAGGAAAAAAAGCTGCTGACAAATTCTAATGAGTTTCTTATTTTTTCCCATGTGGGAATAACTCTGAACAATCTAGATAAGTTTAACATGATGCAATGCCAACAAAATGAACAGTTGCCCTGGGACGAGTTCATCCTTGGCATGACTGCTTATTGAGCTGCTTTTGCACCAGGGATTGGTTTCACTCAGCTTTCCTTTAAGGTACTTTTCTGAACTCTAACAAGCTGAGACATCTGAATAAAATAGTAATTTTACATCAAAAATATTAATAAAGCAGATATTTCAGATACTTCACTTGCAAATAATTCATTGCACTAAATTAGTTTTTTCTAATCAATTAGGAGACTGCCAGGTACCAGCAAATGGTAATTTAACAGCAGGAACAATTTTATGTATTTTTAGAGAGGATGAGAACCAATTTATTTAAAACTGTTCCTCTAATGCACAGGTCCCAGGCTGAACACTTCCCTTCCATGACACAAAGGCTTTTTCCCAGCAGTTTTCCTATTTGGAACAGGGATGTATTGCCTTAGGTACTACTCTGAGCCTAGTTATTTTGTTTGCTGTTGGATCAGCCAGCAAAATATACCATTATATGATTTATGCGTCTCAAGGACAAACTGAAGCTCTGCAGAGACGTATGCGTGCATCCATTGCTGGCATGGGGTTTAACAGGGTGGTACAGAACTCTTTACAGTCAGTACAGAGACACAGGGGACCAGAGTGACCCAGAATGTCCACATGGTGACCCAAGTCCTTCTACAGGCACATACAGTCCTTGATAAATGCTGCTTGTTACCCTCCAATGGATGATTCTCTGGTCTAACCCAATTTGTTTGTTCTCACAGGCTCAGACCTGCCTACAAGTAGCTAACAGAAAGCACTAGGTACAAATTATCCCTGAACTCTCACTGTTCTCTGGTGTTTGGATGCTTAATGTTGTATTTTTGCACCAGCATATAGTACAAATAGAAGAGATGCCTTCTTAGTCTGTGTCATTTCTGGTGGTGGAGTTAGGGCTGGCCACTTTTTGCTTGATGAATTTGGAGCTCAAAATCCATTCCATGAGGGGGAGGATTACAGCTGTGCCTGATCACCAGGCTGTAGGCTGGATTTGTGCAGTGGGAACTTTCCTCTTCAACCTCTGATACCAGACCTGGTACCTGCCCCTGGGAATGCAGCAGGGGAAGCCTGGCTGCAATGCTGGGGAGCAGGACAGTCACTTCTGACTTCACTGAAGCATCTGAAGGGTTATGCAGAATAATCTGTATCTAGGATGCCAAGTGCTGTGTGTTGTCATGATCCTATCTGAATAGCATGCTAAGAATCACCTTTAAGTGTGTAAATCCTGAAACTTAAAACCTTAGACTTCATGACAAATGTAAAAGAGCTCTCTCACAGTCCTCTCTGCAGATTTTTGGGTGCATGCTGAAGACATCAAGATTGGATGCTGGAAACCATGAAATGCACCCTGACTTTTGTAGCTGCACCAGGGGCTTTGGTTTTCTCTACCGGATGTTCTGACCAAGGTCCTGTTCCAGCTGCATGTTGGTTCCAAGTGTGTCAGTCCAAGAACATACTTTGGTAGTGTTGGAAGGAAACCAAAAGGCAAATGCCTGCTTTGGCACCCCCATCACAGCATGCAAAGCTCCACGGAATCTGGCAAAGCCCAATCTGGCAGCCTTCAGTAGATTAAAGGAATATGGCTCAAAAGAAAAAGGCATTTGACCTCAGGCAAAGACAAATACATGCCATGTAATTGTCATTACTGCTTTTCAGTATGATTGCAAAAAATTGAACAGCTTGAGGATGTCACATTTAGTGCCCTAATTGGTTCCATATTTCACTGGGTAAAATCTGAAATACTCTTGTTTTATGGAGTTCAAGATTTCTCAGTATCTGCTTCCACAAACTCTGCATTGGTTTGACTCTCCAGTTGCTGTTTGGTGTGCACAGCTGGCTGTCTCAGGTCAGTTTTAAGGGGAATAACTGAGGTACAACCTCTAAAGAGAGACAGACCATGCCTGAGGCAAGTCTGTTTCCTTCCATGGGAAACTTCATCAAAGGCTCTCAAGGAAAGAGAGGGCTGCCTTTCTCCTCTGCTTTAAGTTAAACCAACAAAGTGATTTCTGAAAATGCACTGTTTTAATAATTGCTCTCATACTTAAGAAATAGCCATACAGGCTAATATTAGTATTTTGGTATTATATATTAGTATTTTATATTCAGTACTATTTGCTGCCAAATACACACTAAGCACTATACAAAGCTTCAAAACAAAGACAGCCTCTAGTATAATCCAAAGGCTTTGTATAGGAAACTTCTTGTTAACTAAACACACATTTTCTCACTAATTTAACTGAAACAACTGACAGACGTGAAGTTGAAGCATCAGCAGGAGTTTTGCAGATCAAGAATTTGAGGATTTTTAAAGCCATGAATCAAGGCCCAGGAAAGTCAGTGGGCGGCTCCAACAAACCAATCTTTTAGACGTTAGGTTGAAAAGACAGTAAATTAACAAAAAGATCCTTGAAACTGTGGCTGAGGAATGAAACTTGTAAGATATTAAATTACCTGAACACCTGGAAAAGGAAGAAAAGACTTTTTCTTGGAAAGACATAAAGTGCTCTGCAAGACACTGAAGAAGAAGCTGTTCCCAGAGCACTGCTCAGGGGTGCTCTCTCCGGTGTTGCCTTTCCTTTAATGCCGAGTTCATTAGCTTCTTTGATGTGTTACAAAGAACTGGAAAACGGGGGTTTTGTTGTGGGTTCTTTGTTTGTTTGTTTTAAACTCCTATCAGAAGGAGAGCAGGTGTTGCGTCGTGGCCGCCTGAGCAGCCCGTATTCCCCTGCCCGGGTGGGAATGACCGGCCCGGCAGCTCCTCATCCACCTACCGAGTCCCTCTAGTGGTGCCGTCCCGCAAATTTCCCCTCCTACATTCCCAAATTAATGAAGAATGAAAGCTAATCTAACCGAACAAATATTTGAATGCAGCCTTCCATTAGTGAGAATACTGCAGCGTTGAAAAGTGCACATTTGTTTGGTCCAAGCAGCATCATGCTGCTGGAAAATCGTGTACCATGGGAAATGCTGTGCCTTCAGCTTAACTGGAGCTGAAAATGTTTTTATTTTCATTCACAGGACGGCAGAGCGGGGTCCTCAATTTTCTAAGCAATTGTGAAACAAGCTAAAAATACAATATGTTTTTCAGCATGTGAAGTTTTATGCTTGGCTCTTTTTAGAAAGATAATTTAGGAAGGTTTCTTTGAGCAAATTAAATGTATTTCCATGGTGACCTTGTGAGGGACAAGCTCAGTATTATCAGTGTGCATTTTGCAAATAGAAAGTTAGAGCTGGGGCCACTGTGTTCACAAATTGGGAATGATATTTCTGCTTTTTTGAGACAATCTAATTTTGGGAAGAAAATAAAAGTGAAAGGTTGGAAATGAAATAAAAGCTGCTGAGAGTGAAATTAAAGAATTGAGAAATGCAGGATGGTCCTTGAAGCAAGCACACCTGCGTGTGAAATGCTCAATACAGCATTGTCTTCATTTTAATTCTTTGTGGGTTTGAGGTGAGGTTTTTTGTTGTTATTTTGTTGGATTTTTTTTTTAAGCCATGTATTTAGGTAAAGAGGAGAAACCACATTTGTTTGTAGAGGCTTTTTAAGCTTTCAGGGTTCAGAGCAGATCTGAAAAATGTTTTGGCTGGCTCTAGACCCTGGAGTGGTGCGGCACGGTGCGAAGGCGACAGCAGCCCGGCAGTGACCAGAGTGACAGGGGACAGAGGATGGCTGTCCTGACCTGCTGTGGAGCCAGGACAGCACTGCACAGCTGCTGATGGAACACTGCTGACAGCCAGGAAAATCCAGAGTATTGGCAAAGGGTGTAGCAGGAGCCCAGCACTGCTGCAGCAGCCAGGGCAGTGCTGGAAGTGCAGCGAGCAGGCGTGGTGCAGCTGTAGGTAAATATGGGTGATCCCACTTTGTTCACTTCCCATTTGAGCCAGGGAGGGATTATCCATTCTGCACTGCTCTGCTTGGATCCTCAGGCACCTGAGTTGATGGACTTTGTTTCCCATTTCACACATTGCCAAGGAGCCACTGGGTAAAAGCACCTGTATTTCTCCTGGGTTAGGCACTTATTTGATCAAAATTCAGCTTTATCTGGGAATTCATTACCTCAGTTAGTCTTAGGAATTGAGAGATTCATGTGGAGAAATCAAATTAATTTCCTTTCTTCTACCAGGTTGTCAATCAATGTATGAGAAGGAAAATGGTATAATTTTTCACTTATTTTCCTAATACCCTGAGGTTAGATGAGATTAAATATACTTTAACCCTGCACCTCTGTGAAATGCTCTGCAGAGATACCTGACCAAAGTCTGGCGAATGACAAATAAATGAGTCTGCAGGGAAGTTTGACTTTTAATAGATTTTTTTCTAATCATATCTTGCTTTCAAGAGAAAGATCATTGGGAAGCCTAGAAAGGCAGTGGGCTAGAATAATAACCAAAAAAAGATCTGTATTCACAAATTATTCTTTTAATTTCAAAGCATAAAGTGGAAAGCCATGATTGCCTGATGTTTGTGTTGCTGCCTCTCCATGCAGAAGTGTGCTGACCAGGGATGGAAGGTTAGGGAATCAATACTGAGAACTGAAGTAGCTTTTAGATGCTCAGCTCCTGCTGTGCTTGGTCTAATTTGCAGTTTGTTTTAATCCCATTTTAAATACTGCTGGAGGGGTCTGTTTTATCTCAGCAAGAAATCCAGGGAAGCTGGTAGTTGAAAATAATGGATCATCAGGAAATAAATGTGGGGATAATGTGTGCAGGGAAAACCTCAGCCCTGAAACTTGTTTTGGAGGAGTGCAAGCCCACATCTCTGCTCATTGTTTACAATTAGAAATGAAACCCAAAACTATGATAGGAAATTATTCATGAAAGTGCAGTGGTTCCATTCTTTTTAGGCTGAAATCCCCAAAAGAACTGCTATAAATGTGCGCTAGCTGGCAGATAAATTTCATGCCCAAACTTTCAGAAATGGTCACCGGGGGAGAGTTATGCTTCTCCCCTACATGCTGGATCTCACCACTCACAGCACTTTGAGGAGTCAGTCCAGCTGAGATGTCTAACTATAAAACATTCCTAGTCCATCCCAAAACCCCACAACAGTTACTGTGTGTTCCTTTGGCAAACTGATGCTTGCAGCAAAATGCAGCAAAAGAGGTGAATGTTGAGCAGGAATCCCAGAGGGGAGGGAATGGCCCTCACCCTTCACAGAGGAGAAGGTTTTGGTCAGTGAAATACCCTCTCACTCTGCTCCTTGACAGGAGTTTTATAGGGATTTTATAGGGATTCAGCAAAGACTGGGAAATGTCAGCCAGTGGAAAATGGAAAGTGAACTGAGGAAGCTAGTGCAGCCTGACCCCATTCATTGCTATAGCAATAATTCCCCATGAAAGTGGAGCAAAGAAATGTTTCAGATGATAATGCACTTTTAAAATGCAATACTCCTAGCCAGAAAACTCTCATTTTAACCCAAAGATCTGTGAAATCCTTTAATGACACTGATAAGCTGCTTTGGCTTCCTAAAGGATTTCTCAAGTGGGAATGAATTTAGCAACCCCTACCTTGCAGTTACTGGTGAGAATCTAGGTGTACGAGTCCTTAAACAATAGAAGTTTTAAGAACATACTTTGATATGAGTGAATCCTCTGTCTTCTCTTATTTCTTCAGTTTTCCAACCCCCTCAAAAAGGTTGAGATGCAAATGCAACTCAAAGTTACTGGCTGTCCTTTGGATGCTAATTCCCTTTTGCGCTTTTCAAAGTCCACTCCATAGTGTTAAGGCGGGAGAAACATTCCCACAGGACTTATCCCAGCCAGATCTATCCCTCGTCAAGGCACAGTAAAAAGAGATTTCCTGAAATACTTTTTTTTTTTTTTTGCTGTTGGCAGAGTGCAGCTACCTTCTTACAACAGCTGATGCTTTATGTCCATATATCCATCTCCAGCCAATCCATCTTTGTTTCTGCACAGACAGGGCACAAGAGGTCTCTCCTGCCTGAAGGAGGTGAAGGCACTGGAGGGGAAGCGCTTACAGGCTATGGTGTCATTGCAAGTGGCACAGGCTGAGGATGAACAGCAGAGGGTTTTTGGGATTATGTCCCTCTGACCCACCCAGAAAGAGTCCCTGGAGGCACAGCAAGGGCTGCTTGCCTCCCCTCTGCATCTGCAACGCTGCTGTGCTTCCATGCATTTTCTTCTACACATTTGAAAAACACAGTCCAAGGAATCAGTGGCTTATTTGGCTTATAGGTAATTTTTCATGTGAGTGACTGAGGTGTTAACCACACCTTCTGTGATTCCAAACCTGCCAACCAATGTGTCGTTTTACTTAAATTACCTTTGACTAGGAGAATTCAGTTACCTTGCAAAAGGAAAAACATGAAATAGCTCTGTTACAGGCTGATATTTTGGTATTAGCTTGGGTTTTTTTGTTTGTTTGTTTGTTTTTTAAGTATTTAAACGGAATCTTAGAATGTATTTCATTTTAAAGTACATTAATTTGCTCTAAAGCTTTACAGTAGCCTTATTTCTGCACCTACTTAATCTAAAAAAACCCAGAAAATTCTGCTCTGTTCAACCCAGATTAGGCTAGTTTAAGATTTAGATTTGTAAGGGAGAAAATCTAGGGCTTTTAGATTCTTCATAGAGCAAAATGAAAAATAAATAGTTTTAATTTCTGTGGACAGCTAAAAGAGAATTGAGAAAATAATTCCCTTTGGTTTAAAATTGAAAGTTGGAGGGAGTTTCTTTTCTCCAATCAAAATGGTAAAAGGTGTGGAGTAAAGGAGCCAAGTAAAAGTTTAGTTCCCCTGGAAAAAAAAGTTTTGATTTATTTTGGGGAAATTCTTATTATTTCTTAGTATAACTGCATGATAGAATAATTTCAAAAGTAAATGGTGGGAGTATATTTGACTTTTCCCCTGGATTTCCCTATGAACTGAAAGTAATTGTTTCATCTAATCCAAATGCCCAAACTGTTTCATTCCTCTTGAGTCAGGATTTCTCACAGAAGGGACTGTCTGGGAAAAGCCTTCCTGAAGCCCAAGAAAAAGGGAATTCTCAGGGGTGAGGCTCACCTGGAGGCTGCCAGGAAGGACCACATGTGTCCCTTGTGTATGGCAATATGAAGGTCCTATGGCACTCCAGGGAGTCCAGGAAAAGAATCTGGAAGCAGTGAGGTATTTTCTTGAAGTGAAAAGATCCAACATTATAGGATATCATGTATAATATGGTTCTTGTAACACTATATAATAGGATAGGGTATATAATAAAAAATCCAGTAATAACAAGATTATTCCTATAATATAGGATATCTGATATCAGGATATTCCCAGCCTGAGGAATATGAAGCTATGGATTGCAGGGTAATGAAATAATCATTTCCAGACCTCTGGTCAGTTGTCACCATGTCTTTTTCTTCACTGTCAGTACTGTGATTTGTAAGGAGTATAAAGAGAGTGTGAGAGATTGCAACATCTGAGTCAGCTCAGCTCAGGCACAGCAACGTGATCCAGCCAGAAAGAGCAAAGCTAAAGGTCACCTGTACCCTTCTGCATGTTCAGCTCTTCAGGTTTTTGCCTTTGTGAGTCACTGGCTGTTCCAAACTTCAGACTGAATAAAGCAAAGTCATGATGTGAGCTACAACTTTGATTAGACCAGTTTCTTGAAAAAGGGAAATATTCTTCCTAAATGGACAAAACAAATGTCTTGGCACGGGCAGGGATAGGTTTCTTAAAGTGATGGTGGGAAAAGAGGTAGCAAAAAATTTGTTAGCTTAGCACACAGGAGTATTAGCTGTATTTTGTAAGAATAGCCAGCATCCTGCAGGAGTCCCTTCCTTTCACTGCTCCTCAGGGTGAAAGCCCAAGAGTGGCTGCACACTTGGAGAAGGCCTTCCAGGTGGAAGAGGTTGTCACTCAGTCATGAGCATGATCATTGCCTAGTGCAGCCTCAGACAGACTTTTTCCTCATTGCAGAAATACTTAAAGAAGAGAAAGGCCAGTACAAGCATGGAAACCCATCTAGTGGCACTAAGCCTTTCAGAGGTGGAATGTGCACGCTGGATCTCTTTGGTGTCCAGCACCAGGGTCCTTGGCCGCTCTAGAAACAGCTGCCACACCAGAATCTCTCAGAAACAAACAGATCACTATGGCTATGTCAAATGACACCCACCTTCCCACAGCTGAGGGCTGCAGGGCAAACAGAGGGACTTGGGATCAGTGCATAACCAGAAGAGCTCCGTTGCTGTGGCTTCTCGAGCATCTCCTTGAACTCCCTGAGTAATTCAAGTGTTGAGTGGGATAAGCCCCTCCTCCTCACTGAAGGGCTTTCACCCTAAGGTGTAACTTACACCTGTAAGCCAAGGGAAGGGAATCACCAGCAGCTAAAGCCATGAGATTTACACACCTCATCTCCCAGATTGCTCTCAAGAAGGTCACCCTCCATCCACTAGGATGCCCTAGCCACTGTTTGTGTGCATGAGCAGTCTTGGCAGTTCTTCCATGCTTTTTGGTGGTTTAGTACCACAGCAGCAGAGATCAGGTGAGCAGTTTTTGGGGGCTGTATGTAACCCTCTTAATCTGTGCTGGAAGTGGGAATATTGGATGAGCTGCTTTAGAATGCTTTCTATTAAGTACGTAGCCAGCCTTTACAAGCAGGGCATACCCTGCCCATATTTCTGGCCATTTAATTAATCAGTGCAGTGAATGCAATTGAGACAGGTAATGAGAAGTCCTCTATTCAACCTTAAACTGGCGCATAATTTTACCTGTCAACAGTCTGTAGTACAGAAGGTTGTTTCTGAAAATCCTGGCTCTGAAAGTTACTGAGCTACTTACGGAAAAGCACTTAACTGCCAGTGAGTCAGCATTCAGAGGTCTGAAACTCATTTCCAGGAATTTTGTGATTTACAAGGCTTGACTTTCAAACTTGGCCACTGACACAGCAAGAGAAGAAA
Organism: Ammospiza caudacuta; assembly: GCF_027887145.1. NCBI lineage: Eukaryota > Metazoa > Chordata > Aves > Passeriformes > Passerellidae > Ammospiza > Ammospiza caudacuta. The sequence goes on from NC_080596.1 coordinate 56,262,177, forward strand.
TAAAAACATTCTGAAATAAAACCCCCGCATGCCTTTCAAATGCAAAGCACAATAAGAAAACTGTCAGTCTCTTGAGACATATCTGCACCTGCCATTTAAAATTAGAGGGTAGTGGAGAAATACTCTGTCTCAGTCATTTTCTCTTTGGAGTCACAGTTTCTTGACTGATGTCAAGTCCAAAGATACCACTGAAACAGAAAAAAAGAAGCATTCTTTAAATTTCATAGTACAAATTAATGAAGGCAGTTTCTGTTCTTTTGGATCCCTTAAATGTGGAATGACAGTGTTTGGTATATTACAGCATCATAACAGTTGATGGGATCTGCTTCACGCTGTGCTGTTTGAGCAGAGATAACAGACTCCTGGCAGCAAAAGTTTCACTAGTATTATTTAATGTTGATATTCCAGTGAAGTTCAGGAAAACTTACCAGACACATTTCCAAAGAGACGATTTCCAAATATTGCCAATGCTATTCATGTGGAAGTAAGAAAATTTGCAGGCCCTATTTAGGGAATGAGATGAATAATTCATTGAGATGGTTAAGACAGGGGAAGTGACCATTCCTAGGTGACCATCAACCACTAAGAAGGACTGGTAACAATCTCTTAGGGAGAATAACTTTTGCTTCTGGCAGTGCTTTCAGCAGCTCTTGGAAATAAGTTGCTATCTCATTTTCTTAATTTCCTGGCTCTGTGTCCTACTTTTCAGAGAGACCATTTTCCTTTTCATTAGGGATATTATGGTAAAGGTGTAATTCGTACTTCTAGGAGCTAAAGCAGTCACAGGGTTATTAATCATGGAGGGAATGTAACCTTATAAGACCCCATGGCTGGAAGGGGAGTCCATTCTCTGACTGAAAGACAAGACAAGGCAGAGACCGGGGCTGCAGTTTGCTGGGAGGCAGAGCATCCACCCCTTGCACCAGTCTTGGCTAACCAAATTATATTGTTCCCCTTTGTGTGGTAGGTTTCTAATTGGAGTGAGGTACATGCCAGCAAAGAATTAAACAAGTTTGTGGCAAGCCTTGTATTGTTTCTTTTGGGTATTTTTAGGGGGTTTTTTTAGTGCTTTTATTTGCTATCTGACTCTTTTGCTGCAGAAGTTACTGTCCATTTAACTGTAACTGGTAAATGCTGCTGAAGAATTTGCAAATACATAGACAGTACTAGTAGCTCTTATATGTGTTGACTTTTTCTCTTGCTTATGGAAAAATTCATTACTTTGAAAATTCTCAGTGTCATAGTATGCAGTATCTTGTATTGCTATCAGTCCATTTTCAGACCTGGTTATGCCATGGGGACAGCCTGGTTTTATCCTGTTAGAGCAGATGATGTCTTCATGTTTGTGGATACAAGTAAACCTCCCATAATGATTGTCTAAAATGTTTAGCAGATTTTATTTACTTAAGTAGCTGTTTAGACTAGTATATGTGATTTGCATAGACTTGAAAATTTACCTGAAAACAGATTTTTTATGCCCTTGACAGAAATATGAGTTTGCAGTGAGAAAGTGGTCATTCCCCTTAAGAACTATCTATTCTTTGTTTCCTTCTTGTTCATAAATTCTTTACATATTTCTTATGTTTATTCAATACAAACTCAATTATATTTGACAAATTAAAAGCCCTGTCTGTGCAAGGTACAAGAACATATGAAATAATTCAGAACAACTTGCTTGGGTTTTATCAGCACAGAAGAGGAGCTGTTTTCCAAGGTTGATGCCAGGTCAGTAAATAAAGAGGAATAGTTCAGTGGTAGTATGCCACTGTAGTTTTATTTAAAACTGCAATATCCCAAGCCAAATATTTATGTTCCATCTGGAAGCCAACAGGTGACCTGCCTAGGTTTTTCTGCACAGATGGTATAAAACTCTCTAAGTGTTTTATGGGTAGGAAAAAAAAGAACCTTACGATGTAGAAATTAGGAAATTCTCAAAGCAGTAAAATTGTGTATTGTGGCAGCAACATCCTAAGGTAAAAAGAGTTGAGAAAGGTTCATGGTCACTACTCTATGGGACCAGTGTGGCACCAGCCAGAGGTCTGACAGAGCTCCACATTTGCTTGTTTTCCAGAGCAAACTGCTATTCATAATTTTGAATTAAATTGACTTCTAGGGCTTTTCCTGGGCTGAGGTAAGAGGCAAAGAAAAATGCATTTGAAATAAACAAGCATTAAAAGTTCCTTAGTCTAAACTCAGTGTACAGATGGGTGTTAGATATGAAGGATTCCTATTTTTCCACATTGGTTTTCTGATTGTCTGGTTAGATCTCAACATTATGGTGCAGAGTGGCTATTTACAAGTAACAACATGAAATACCACACATAAAAAAGTGGTGAAAATATTATCTCTCTGAAGAATACTGTATTGGAAATACACCAAAAATATGCAAAGAAAGTACTGTCATGTATAAGCAGACAAATGTATACACATAAGTTTAATGATCTTTATCACATATGTTCTTAAAATCCCAAATAATCAAATGATAATCAGCAAAAATCACCAGCCTCCTGTATCAGGCCTCTGTGCCTTTACAAATTTGGAGGAAAGAATATTATTTCAATAGACATTGCAGACAGTTAATAAAGCACTTGACAGAGGCATCTGTAAATCATTTCTTCTCATGGCCTCAATAGACTATTTTTTATCAGGAGATGAGAATTTGAGTAGATGTGATTACCTGAGTTCAAAGAAGAAAACATTTTAACCAGGACACCTTTCCATCTACTTTTGTTTTGGTGAGGATTATTTGTGTTCTTATTAAATCATATAATAGCAATCAAGTGAGGAAAGACAGGTGGGTAAACAAGCTGAAAATTAGACCAGAAAGCATTAAGAAAGATGTCCTTATTTTGTTTTGCAGGCTGCAGAATTTGGCTTTAACGTTGCAGCAAGTTGGGAGATACTTGCCTATACAAAATCAGAGCCCAGCTGAGTTCACTGGAGTCTGTGTGGGCAGCCACTGAGCCACACACCTTCAATCCTGGAAGGATTCACTCCCAAACAAAGGACGAAAGGTGAAAATCAGATGTGACAACTGTTTCACCAGGGACTTTGGGAGCTCTGGATTGAAGGAGTGTCACTGCATGGAGGTATTGGCATGTTTTGCTCCTGGGCTGTGGGGAGAGAGGTGCTGTTGCAGTGCTTGATCCTTGTTTCTCTTTTTTGTTTCAGAATTTTTCCAGTGAGAGATTGTCCTATATTCTCACCTTAAAAAAAAGCCTTACTAAATTAACAATATTTTTAAGTAATGCTCTGAAAAGATACATGGAATTCTTTTGTTTTATGTAAGTCTCATTATAGTGTTGGATATTTTGGTGGTGTTTTTTTCCAGCATGTCTATCCAATGTATAAATAACTTCCTGTGGTTAAGTAGCTCTCTTGTTAACAATGGATCATATGAATTATGAGTTAAACACCAGTACAAATTATTATGTATTTTAGCAATTCTGCAGGGCCGCTTGTTTCTAATCTTTCCCTGTTACATTATGGGACTCACTGTTGCAACAAATCATTGAAATTGGTCTTGCAATGGGAATGGTAGCCATCAACCAGATGCTCAATTGCACACCAGAGAGTTACTGAAGAACAGGCACAAAAGGCATGACAGCTCAAAGAGGTGACTCTACTCTCAGAGCTAAGGCAAGCCACTATGGTTGCAAACCATTGAAATACTAAAAGAAAACCAATTAAAAGCTTTTGTATAAAAATATTTTAAAAAATCAAATAATTGTGTTGAATTGTTGATATAAAAAGGAAAAAAATAAAAAACCTCCAAAACCTCAATGAAATACTGTTTATTGTGACTGTCCAAGTTGTCTCTCATAAATGTTATGATCCCATTTCTCACTTTTTATGCTCACTGGGGCTCTCAGGAGACCAGTGAGCAACAGGCCATTTTGGAGCTGCTGTCATTGAGGGCATACAATGCTTAATTCCTAAAACAAAGGTGTTGCATAGTGTGCTCTAAATGTCACTGCTACCACTTAGAAACCGAGGTGATTTGCATTCCTTTTAATAAATTAGGCATTTAATTACATTAGAAATGTAACCTCTAATTGAAGCACCTGCTCCCAGTGGGCATAACTCCATGATGATTTTGCATGAGCTACCTAGAAGTAGATGCATGCTGCTACAGGAGTGGGTATCTCACTAATTGGCACTTAAAAATTATTCTTGAGTATTTTTGCATCTTAATGGATCTTCCCCCAGGGTATCTCTTAGGACGATATTTGTTTTGCTGTAGGGTGCTGCCTTTTGTTCTTGTCCTCCACTTGTGGACATTTGTGTACCTGCACTTTTCTCTTTGAGAGCTTTTATTTTCCATGCCCTGATACCCTTTACTATCTCACAGTACATAATGGAGGATGCAAGTCCCGAGTCCAAGTGGGTATTTCATGCCAGTGGTGGTACTGTCTGGTTCTAAACCCATTTAACTACAGGTTCTACTATAGGTTCTATGCCTGTTTATACAGCATAGATTTTTAAATATCTATAGTGTTACAGAAGCTATTACTTGAGCTCTGAAATCTCAGTTTGTTCTGTGTGGTAACTCATGAACCAAATGCAGAAGAGCAGCTCTCTTCTGAGGATGCCACATAAAACTTCATTGTATGCTGAAGTCCCATATGAGTCTGATTATTAAAGATTTAAAAGCTTTAAATGTATTTATTTAGCATAGCCCCTTGGATAAGGTCTAGTCTAAGCAGTTATTTTCTTCTTATCTATGATTTGTTTGCACATCAATAAGAAATTTTATTTCTTGTTATTTTCCTTATGTTTTATAAGGAACATAAGGAATTCAGTTCTTCATACCGTTTTTTGTCAATTTAACTCTCAAGGTGGCTGAATTAATGCATTTAAATAACACCTGCCTGTGTTTCATATATCTAGAAAATGTTGTGAAATCATACATTTAACTGTTGTGACTGATTGCAGATCATCAAGGTGCCGGCCAGATCTGACACAAACAACAATAATTTGTGCCAGATGATTGAAGAGCAGCTTTGCAGTTTTCTTCCCTGATTCATGTTTCCAAGACTACCCCTGGATTTGCCTCTGTTTCTGACCAGTTTTCCTGTCAGCTTCCAAGGGAAGATGCAAACCTGGTGCTCAAACCTCAACAAACAAGGCACGCTCACAGCAGTCAGGAGTTTGAATCCCTGCAGCAGCTGGGCAGTTTGGCTGCTGAAGAAGTGATGAAAGCTCTGAGGAACAGCAAAAGATATTAAGAATTGTTCAGATCTTAGGCAGTTGTAAAGCCTCACTCTTGCTCTCAAATAATTTCAGCAGCACATTAAATTCTGGAATCCATGGCTTACAGTAACTTATTCCTGTCAAGACACAGTACCAGGCACCACAGAGAGGGCCCAGGAAATAAAAGACAAAAGGACTATTTGTGTATTGCTTACAGTTTAGTTTCTTCCCAACTCCCTTAGGATCTTTTCCTTTTATAATTATTAAGCTCTCACTTCATTACTAATGTAAGTTTTCTGCATGCTTTTGAACTTGGTCTTTGTTCTACATGACACTGAACACACAGTATTGGGGATGTATTCCTTGGGGTTTAATTTACTCTCACCATGCTTCTCCTGGTTCTCGCAGCAGAAAAAAGATGATCAGGCATTTGCCATCTAAAAAAAAGTCTTATATTTAAATTCAAAACAATGCAGTTTGTGGGATTAGGACTGATAAGGTAAATTAGAACTCTGTGGCCTCAGAAAAGTCTTCTCTCTTACACAGAACTTGAACAAGGTCCTGTTAATGAAGTACAAATTATAAGCATTTCTGGTTATTCTCTGTATTCTACAGACATGAGAACCTTCTCAGTTTGTCTGGGAGACATCCAAAGATTAATTCAGACACTTATATATATCTGTGTAGCTGATGGACCATAATATTCTTCCCTCTTTAAACCTCTCATTTTGAAAGATGAAGCCTGAATTTTATATCTGAGATAAGCCTATTTAATTAGTTTGGGACTCTACTACGTGTGGGCAGAGGAATTCTATTTGTTTTGCTGAAGTACCACACTTCCTTTTCACATAAGCTGAGAATGCAATGCCATTAATTTTTCTTCCTATAAATTGTGTAACTAAATACCTCGTTAATTTCGTTAGGAGAATAAATGAAGATGTATGGCAATACCCTTTCTGGAGGAGAAACAGCACCAAAACAGTCTGGCTGCAAAACGTATGTTTGTAAACACTGGATCACATTCTCAACTGTGCAGTTTCATTGACTTTGATTACTAAAGATCTGGTCTATCAGTTTCCTCTCAGATAAATACAAATGAACTCTTCCTTGTGTCTCAAAATGGCTCTCCCAGATACCAAACGCAGCCCCTAATGAAGGCTGTGCTATTTTCAAAAATATTAAAGAATAAACTGTGCATCTGGGACTGTGTAAAAGGGGCAGCTATCTTCATGTGGACCTCCAATTACCTCCAAACTTCCAGGTTTTCTAGACATGTGGGCAAAACCTGCTGCAGAATTGTGGAATATCAGAGTAATTCTTTCTCACTCTTTATCTGCTGCTACCAACTAAACCTTGCCTTGATAAAATAACCCCAGTATTGTTGGATCAAGAGAAGGACTTGCTTTTTGGGTGGGCCTGCTGTAGAGTTTGGTAATTCTCAAAATGTGGTGGCTTTTTCTTGATGGACCCTGTGGACATTCAGTGGAAAAAAAATTTCTCCTCTTCTGCACCACCAGCCCAATGTAGATATTGCTGCTCTTAGCACCATTTTCATCTGTCAGCCATTGCATATCTCTGGTTATCCGCATTGGATTTTCTGTTAAATCCCTGTGCTGACAGAGAATAGCATTACAGAATTCAGCACAGCTGTGAGGTCATAGTGTAATGAGCATTTGGAAGACAGACATGAGGTAGGAAGCAAGGTAGGAAGCTCCCAATAAATACTGCAGGGATAAATAAGCAATCTGTGCATCTGTGGTGGGAAAGGGGGAGCTGTCACCTGATGCTGGATATGGGAAGCTCAGGGATAGCCATGATGCTTCAGGCTGCTGGCAGGATGATTTCTCTCAGCTGATTTCCCCCTAAGGCATCTGGCAGGGTCACCTTGTGCCTTTTGTGGGGTAAAAAAAAAGACTAAATCATCATGCTCTACTTGATTCCCTATTGGTGTGCTCCATGTGTTCTTGGTACTTCACATATGGCTTTATTATGAGACTCACCTTCAGTTGGGGAAGTGTCTTTTTGCTGCCTGGGACTTGTTTCATGCCCCTCTGCCATCTGGATCTGTGACAATTAAAATCCTGTTGGCCTGGGCTATGTTCAGTGTTGGTGAAAAACCTCAGAGCTGAAGTTGATCTGTTTCATCACTAAAAGCCAAAAAAATTTGTTCTTATGGTAGAGGTGAGTTACTGCTTTGCTGAGCAGTCACAGTGGTTTCCTCATGATAATTTTTGTTTTTCACAAAAAAATAAGAATCTTCAGAGCTGTGTGACTTGTGTTACACCTGATTTCTGTAAAGACTGATTGAATGTGCTTTGCCTTTCCTAAAGAACTTTTGATGGACTTCTCTTTGTTTTCTACTTTAATTCAAATGAAAACAAGGCAGTTACTTGGACTAATTAATTTATTTGTGTTAATGAATTTTACTGACTCATCCCTCCATATTGCACTGAAATTTGACGTGTGCAGCAAATCAGGCATGGTTTAACACACCAACAAGACAAAAATATTTGGGGGCTTTGGGTTGGTTTTATGCCTACCATAAATAAAGGCATTTAGAAAACTGAAAACATTGCCTGGAGGTCTCTGGTTAGAGAAAAGCCCTTATTTTCAGCCTGAGATGTGGCACAGCTGTGTTTGTGGCACTGGCTATTTACAGCCACTTAAACTCAAAGACAGATTTATAAATAGTTTACAGAAATATTGCTTCAGTTGAACAAATTAATTTTTTGGTTTTTTCCAAAAGTGATGTTATAAGCCACTGAAGGCTGGGGAAATTGTTGATAAAATGTCAGAAAGAAGGAGTGGAGGAAAACTGTAACAGAAATTCAGGCAGCCATGAGATGTGTGAGGGCATCCAGCCAGGATGTGGAATTTGGTTTCAATTGAGTATCTGTTAGACTAGACCAGCAGGACAACAACCTCTCCTTGGTTCAGGAGGTCAGAAGGAGGGTAACAGAGGTATAGTTTGGATGTCCTGTGGTGAAAACAATTTAGTTGGATCTTCCCCAAAACTCCTGCCACTGGCAGAACAGTTTTTGAGCATGGCTGAGGCAAAATAACCAAGATGGGCATGAAAAGATTGAGCTTGCCAGGAGAATCATCAGCTCCTTCTTTCCTAGAAGTGAGACACCTTGGTGGGCAGCAAGAGAGTTTGGTGGGTTCTTCATGTCATTTCTACCTCTCTTAGGTACCAAGTCATAGGTAAATGATGCTTTCTTGAAGGTCCAGTCATAATAGGTCTTGTGAAATTGATGAGAAAAAAAACCCAAACCAAAGCAGCTACTGCTCTCAGTTATTATTAGGGTTGGACCTAATACCTTTTTTGCCCATATGCCTTGGTACCAGACCATGGTAAGCCCTGCTTGCTCCTGGCAGGTGTCTGCAGTGATTGGATGGAGGCTGTAGCTTGGTCTGGGACCAGCAAGTTGCCTGCAGGTGGAAATCACAGAGGGCAGCTCTCCTGCACCTTTCCTCCAGGTACACTTTATGACTGAAGAATGGGAAAGGTTTGGGATATGTGAAAAGGGGGAAAATGTTCATGTGAAGGAAAGAAGGAGCCACAAAAGGGCCAGAGGATGGATCCTCTCTATGGAGATTTCTCTTGGTTATTGTCTCCTGATGCTCTGTTCTCCTGGGAGGGGAAATACCACAGTGAAAAAAGAAAAACAGTGATTTCTGACAGGATGTCCATTCTGAGAAGAACAAAAAATTCTCAAACATGGATAATCTAGGAGAATACTCTTTCCCTTCCCACCTTTAACATGGGGGGTACTGAGAAAATGTGAGCAGCAGCATGAGCCTGCATGTAAAACCATGCCAGATGTACGGCAGAGTTGAAACCCAACTGTTGACAACAAAGCCAAACAGCACAAACCAAATGATGCTTGATAGCATCCTACTCTCTGGGCAGGTTTCCAGGCTGGGTGGGAAGGGAGCTGGAAAATTGCCAGGCAAATACAAAGTGCAGATGTGCCGACAAGAATCTCAGGGCTTTACTTTGCAAGGAACTTAGCAGGGTCTCCAGCAGGCACTCGGGAGGTGCTGCATTCACCAGCTGCTGCAAAAGCCTTCCCTCTGTGCATAAACTGAGATATTGGCAGCAAACAATGGTTTCCTTCTGCTGTGGGTGACCAAACCTGAAAGAATTTCAAAGCTCTCCACTTTGTGGCAGGATCCAAAGTGAATTCCTTCCTCTGGCCCTCCTTCCTGGGTTACCTTCCCAGAACAGGGGTAGGTTCTTTCTGACAAACGAAGACGTGCTTTGTGGGTTTTTGCTGTTTTAAAAATTGATTAAAATACTTGTGGAGGTGAGTTTTCTCAGGTGGAAAGGGCATCTCTCCTCATCAAGTAGTTTGGTTCAACTGAGCATCATTGTTTGGGTGAGTCTGCCTGAATGCTCACTTGGGGATGTAAACCAGCAGCTTTTGTTTCCAAATTGCTTTATATTTTGTGGAATTACTTCCATCTGTGAGGCTTTCAAATAGCATCAAATTAAAATGGTGGCGTTTTGCATTTATTTTGGCCAAATGTAAAGGTTTAAGCTGTTAGGCAGCAAATTCAGGTCCAGAATGAAACTTTTAACGCTTATCTCTTATTGAAAAAAAGCCCCTGAGGTAATATAGTCATAATTTTATCTGTATCTAAAATTTTCACTTTCTCTTTAATCATATTTCTTCCAAACTTCCTCTCTTTTCTGCCAAATGAGTATGGTTTTGGCTTTTTTTTTTTTTTTTTTTTTTTTGGTTCTTGGCTTTTTTTCCCCCCCAGTTACTTCAGTAGAAAAATTGGCATAAAAGCTGTGTTTGGCTAAATCTGTTGCAGGGAAAGAAATCAGTCTGTTACTACCTCTAGAAATCAAAGTCATGCTAGGTTATCTTCTGCATACAGCTGGCAGAATTTCAAACTTTTTCTTGCCAGGAGATGTAGTATTTGAACTTAGTCATTTTCTGGGAATGTCACTTTTTCCTTGCACTGCAAAGCATGTGAGTGCATTCATATTTATGGAACAAATCAGTAGTTTGCTTGAGTATTGATTAACTAGCTTCAGAATTTGCTTTAGGGAGATAAAATGTGCATTTGAGGTTCAACAGTGCAATTAATAAATATTTAGGTTTTGTCTGATTTTTTTAAATCACCTTGTTTGAATGCTTAGTGAATTGCTAAGGTTTTGTTTGTGTAAGTTCCTAGGAGAAAATGCTCATGATGTTTCAAACAGTATAAATAGAGAGTTACTGAATGTTTTCTCCTTAGAAGCAGGTCAAGGCCTTTGACATATCTGCTTTGTGACTTGAAGGCTTGATTGCCATTTAATTGGCTTTAGTGCCCCATAGCTTTTGGGTTGTCAGCATGGAACTGCTTTAATTTAATTGCTATATTAAAGGATATAGAAATGAAGGATGAAAGTAGCACTTCAACTCCATACTTCTGATTTTTTCCAGATTTTTTCATATGATGGAAAGTGAGTACATTTCCAGAACATAAACTTGAAGCTTAGGAAGCAAAACCAGCAAGGGGACTGGTGTATACATATTTTGTGTGTGTTTGAACCATGCAGGGATTGAATGAGTCAGTTCACAGTCACTGTGGGATTACTTTTGCATGGCTTTTTGCTCAGACAACCATGCAAAGGTATTGCAACCATGCAAAGGCAGGAATGTTTGGAAAGGTGAGAACTCTTGTCCATGTGTTGGTAGCTACTTGTGCAGGTGTGAATCCCAACCACTTCTATCATATCATAAATGTAAACATTCATCACAGAACAAACTCAATTTAAATTACCCAGCATTTACATGAACTTAGATCTATTAGAACTTACTTGTTCTCTAGATGAAGACACAGTTGTTTCCTAATTAAAATTCAGATATAAGTTTCATCTGTAGGAATACAAGGGCATGATTTTGCTTATGTGTTTGCTTACATTGTAGTAGTAAATACAGCCATGGCTCATATGCAATATAAGGTGGGCAGGCTGGTTTGAAAACAAAAAGGATTATGTAAAAATTGCCATTAGATGAAGTGGTCTGCTTTTTATCAGCCTGAAAATATTAGGAGCTCAATTACTGCAGGAGCAGAGCCTCATTTCACTTGCACAGGTGGCTGAGGAGCAGTTGGATCATGGCCTGGTATGTACAAGTTAATCAGCTGGAACAGGGGGCTTTATCACTCTCTTCCAAAAAGAGGGATCTGTGTCATCAGTGGTCTGCTGGAGATTGTTATCAAACATCATGTGCTAGCAAAGTCATTAGGCTGTTCAAACTTGATCAGTGCTTGGCTGTTGCAGACTTTCTTTTAATCAGAGAGGCATAATTGTAGCTTCTCCACAGGCAGAAGGAAATCTGGGGTCTGAAGTTGCATTTCTGTGTGTTTGCATTTATCTCACGCTCCTCCAGCTCTTGTCGATGGAGATGTGGGAGTGGAGAACCAGCAGCTTAAAAAGTTAAAAAAAAAATTTCAGGAAGCTCTTCCTAGCTATGTGGAAGATATGATCCCCTGGACATAAAAATATAGCCTAAATCTCTTTCTGTAGTCATGAAAAAAAGGTACCTTCACCTCTATTGATATAAATACCTGCTCTTCAAGGATGTTGGTTTAAATACAAGGCACACAAAACCTGGGGTTTTGAAAGGGATTTTAAGCCCACAAAATTAAAATCTTTGCTAAATCTCTAAATCTTTCCTAAATCAAGGAAAATGGCAGATGCCCCTAAATCATCTCCAGGACATTAAAGTGCAAGGACAGTGACATGCAAGCAATGAATGTTCTTTAGATATCAAGTGTGTTTGTATTACTGTACAAATTTGGCTAGCAGATGGAAAGACATTGAATTTCAAATCAAGTCAGATCTTCAAAATCACTGTTTGTTACCAAATTGAAGGATGGATTGTGGTGGATTAGGAGTCTCTGCGAGGAACTCCTTGTTCAAGCTGGCAGGCAGTTGCTCACCTAAATAGCTGCAATGATTTCAGAGTACAGGCTTTCTCCCCAGTGCAAAGCAAGTGCAAAACCTGGTCCAAATCATTAGTTATAAATCAATGTGCAGGTAAGAATATTTTCTCTGAGGACTGGCAGATGATAAGAGTTATCAGTAATTTCATGCATATGCTTAACCCATTATTGGAGAAGGGTCATATGGGGTGGCAACAAGATCTGTTGAGATTTTACTCTGTTTAAAACAAACTAAAAACATGCACATAGAAAGCTACCACAGCCTAGCTGATGCATGGTAAATCTTTAACCTTTTCCTGGTATGAAAGAGTCTTTTTAATAGGAGAACCCTCTTCAGAAAGTGGAGGAATTTCAGGCAGAAAAGCACAGAGCCTGCTACAATAAATAGCTTCAGAGTGGGAGGACATGTAAGAAGTGTGCCTGGGATGCAAAAAGACATCGAGAAACCTGGAGAAATCCTTTCAAGAGCTCTTAGGAAAGAACAGGAGAAAGTCCAAGTGATTTAGGGTCATCACAAACTACACTAGTGCTATTTTCTCAGTTTCTGGAACACATGGCATTCCCTGAAAAATCGTGTGTATTGTATGCTGCTGTTGAAGGACAGAGCAGAGCTGAGTCCATTGCTCTGTTCTTCATCAGTAGAGACCATGAAAAAATTGTGGAAGTTGTCTTTGAACAGTCACTTGCTGTTGAAATCCTTGTTAGATAAATTTAGGGAAAACTGAGAAGTGGTATCTATTAGCCTAGCTAAAGTTTGGTTTTGTCTTTGTTTCAGGCCAAGGTTTTTTGCATATTCAGGTATTTTTTAACTACTTTCATGGTGAGTTATGTGAAAGTTAACACTTAAAAAACCATCCATGTGAGGGGTTTATGCAAGGGCCTCTCAGGTCATTCTGTTCCTTGAGAGTTTGAGACTCCATTGGACAAAATTTAAAACATGAAGAGAGAGAAACTGCAAAACATTGTGTGAGAGATGGCTATTTTAAAACCTCTGAATGCCATCCGGGCCTTCAGTAATAATAATACATAATAATAGTTATTATGGAGTGAATGCTCAAAACTTTTGGAGGAATGTCAAAGGAAGCATCTGTAGAAAACAAAAACATCAGTCTGAGATGCTGTGGGACTTTTCACAACCCTATATTTTGTCTATGTTTTTTCTAGGTTGTATTTTCCTTTGTCTCTCATTTCTCAAGAAGACGTTGGCTGTTTCTGGGACTCCTGAACTCACTGCTATTCCAGTCAAAGCTTACTGCAGGTGATTCATTCCCTGGGGAGTTGTGCATTCTCTGCTTTACAGACATTGACACTGGCACAACTTTGTGAAACACCTTCCATGGATAAAGGCACAAAAAGAGGTGGGAGAGGAAGGGAAGAGCAGGTTAACAAAGTGATATGGCCAAAAAGTTTTGAAGCATTTAGCATGTTTTGGAGATATTCTCAGGCCTCCAGCAATCCCATATACACATTCAGAGTTGATAGCTCTTTGTCTCAAGCCTTACTTTCAGACATGACTCCTCCTTAGTCTTAAGGCTCATCTGAGGATTTGACAATGCAAAATTATGATATGAAAATTATGGCCAAATTCTTTTGTAGGGGGATAGAATATAAGAAAATAAAGGTAGTGTAGAAAGTAATCTTACCCCTAAGCAGTTGCAGCTGGGCCAATTATCAAAGATTAGGAACAGGCCAGACTTTAACAGGCCACAGCTGTAACCAATGAGAAGAAGAGTGCTATAAAGAGTAGGGTGGCTGGGTGAGAAGGGGAGTCAGTTGGCTGCTTTGTGATGAAGAAAGAGGCTGTGCTCTGAGGAGATGACCATGAGAAACACCAGGAAGGTATGAAACTTTTGCCATAAGGAGACAACAGTATGGAACCCCTGCAAAAAGATGACAACATTCTTTTACGTTTTTGCTTGGACTTGCTGAAATCACAGGACATTTAGGTTTGCTTTTAAAAATCTGCTGGTTTTTTTTCCCTGTTTTCACTTTTGGTAAGGTTTGGTGGATACGTGTGTATGAATGTACTTTTGGGCGCTCCTTCATGCCCCTTACATGAAGAGGGTTGGCTTCATTAACACAGATTGCTTTCTACAAGGAAGACCTGTGTTTCTCCTTGCTTTTTTTGTTTTTTTTCCAAATAGTGATCCCAAAGAGTACTTATAGCAAAAAGGTCAGAGAGACAGAATCACACAATAATTTAGGTCAGAAGGGACCTGTGTAATTGTCTACTCCAACATCATTCTCAGAGCAGAAGCCTGGCTTCAGAGACCAGTGAGCTAGTGGTTTCATATAGCTGAGTTTTGAGTATTTCTAAGGCTGGATATTCCACAGTCTCAGTGCTTGTTTTCACACTTTATCTCCTTCCTTGTAAGTTTTCTCTCCAAGCATCTAGCTGGAGTTTCCCTGGGTCTTTTTTTCGCCTTGTCACATTTTCCTCATGTCCTGCTGTTATACATTTTGGCAAGAACCTAGCTCTGTGTTTTCCTTATCTCCTTTTTAGATAGTTGATCCCAGCAGCCAGGGCTGCTCCTGGCCATGCTGAGGAGGGGGAGCTGCCTCAGCCTTGTCTCACACATTGCACCCCAGCCCCAGGCTGCCTGCAGGGGAGGCTGCACAGGTTTGTGCAGATTCCTCCTGTACTGGGAGCCCAGAGCTGGAGCCCAATGTGGCATTCATATCCTCTGAAAAAATCCCTTCACCCAGGACTTTACTCCTGGGAAGCTAAGAGGCCTCAGAGAACAGGAAAGCAATTCTTATCTCATTTGTTTCTCCTGTGTTGTGCTCATGTGGAATGTGTTTGGAGATTGTTCACCCACAGGTGATTGTTTCATTGGATTCTGGTGTGAGTTGTTTTGACTCTTTGGCCAATTGGGGCCAAGCTGTGTCAGGATTCTGGAAAGAGTCACAAGTTTTCATTAGTATCTTTTTAGCATTCTGTAAGTATCTTTTCTGTGTTCTTTAATATAATATAGTATAATAAAGTAATAAATTAGCCTTCTGAGAACATGGAGTCAGATTCACCATTCCTGCCTTCATCGGGGCATTCCCTGCAAATATAATAGACACAGCCTGCCAGATGTGGCCTGATCAATGCCACACAGGCAGCAGTAACAAACTGCTTCTTTTGAGATTGTTGCATGATCCAAAATATGATTCAATAAACAAATAGAATCTTTTAATTACTTTTTGAACAAAACATACCCATGGAATGTTTCTAAGGAAAAAAAAAAAAGCATAGCTTTATTTACTGGCTTCCAAAATTTGTGCCATAATATTCTCCTTTCATCACAGGAACAAAGTATTCTGTGATTAACAACTAGTTAAGAGTGGAGAATATAATAAAAGTAACTTAGGATTTGTACTTTGCCAACAAAATGCAACAAATTGAACATGAAGTAGGAAGCATAGCAATAGATGTGGAAGAAAGGTAAGTTTGCATGCTTGGCATTATCACTGATATGACAGCATGGTCTCTAAATTCAGGCATTTATGAAATGGAGATAAAAGTAGGTAGATTCTTTTCTGACTTCATCATGGGAATATTACAGTTCACTTGCAATGTTTTCCACCAAGGGCTAATGTAACCATTAACTCTTGAAATGATCAACCTTTATGAGCAAATTGCCAGCCAGTGTAAGGATCAGAGCCACTATTTAAGTGTGTCAGTTTATTACCTCCCATCAGTGAGGCAGAAGTGAAGGTATGTCCAAGAGCTGTCACCTGTGACTATTCCTAGACCCTTCTAAGGACAGCAAATCTCACCAATCTCCTGCTGTCAAACATTTCCAATTTGGAAGCCTAAAACTAGGTGTGTAATTCCACAGGCATGAAGTCTGCAAGTGTAGCAAAGAGTCAGAGGAGTAAACATCACAGCCACAGCTGTCAGTGTTGACTGATGGGATTGCCTCGGATCCAGCTGTCCCTGTTAAAAGAGACATTATTAAAGAATATGGGCTGATAAAATGCACACTAATTTGAGCTTCCCAGAGAGTCATTATGTGTACAGGGAGCTGGGGAAATTCAGTGCACTACAATAGTCTGCAAATCTCCACTACCTTCAGCACTGTTTTCTGGTCTTCTGTATTGCAACACACACTCATCTTTCCTTCCTGTATGTTTCCCAGTGCTTTTACAGCTACGTGAAGCCTTATGCCACTGCACAGGCATGCAAAGGCTGAATGCTGCACACCAGGACTCACAGGAAAGGATTTCTGAGCAAATTGTATGACAGGCAGAAATACATCTCTGCTGCACTGGCTGCTCCTGTGGAGCACATTGCAAAGCCTGTAGATACAATGCAAAGTTGTGTGAGCTTCTGTTCTGATCCTTATGTATCAGAAAAAAAAAAAAATCACGTGAGGAGATCTTTGCTATGATAGAAACGGTTTCAATTTTTGTAGTAAAAGAGGAAAGTTTGCAAGGGATCATCTGAATTCAAATTAATTTAAATCTGATCATGAAAGGCTCGTGGAGGGCATCTGATCTTGTGGAGGGCGGTCCAGGGGAAAGGCATGGCAGAGTCACCATCTTGTTTTCATGTTCAGTTTGAGAGACATCACTGGAAATTACCCTCGTCAGTCTGATAGGATTCCTGTGGCTAACAAAAAGGGGAACAATTCAATACAATAAAGTATTTATATATCCCCAAGGCACATTTACAGATGTCCTTGGCAACATCAATTTCCAGCCTGTTAATAGCTTTAAAAGCTAAAAGCAAAACTGTAGACCTTTTCTAGGCACTAAAAAGCAGAAAATGCTGACAGACAAGTAGTGAGTAGGCAGATCCCTCTCTTCCCACCTCTGATAACAATCAAGGTGCTGTGCCATGCATTAGCTTCAGGGAATGGATTAGCCCTTTTGGCAGCCCACTATAAAGCACTTTGCAGTAATCTCATTTTGAGATCTCAAAGGCATGAATCATCCAGGTCAAGTCTAAATAGAGCTTTGAGAGCCAGATACCTATCTTGCTTATATCACCGTGAATAGAGAGCTGTTGCTGTTAGAGCAGTGTTGTTACACAAATGTGTACCATCAGTGTGAAGGTAATCAGAACTGGGCTCTAAGGGTGAAAAATTGGTATGCTAACAAAAATTAGCTGAGGGAGGAAGTATGGCTTTCTATATACAACAATAAATAAACAACTAGTTTCAATAGCAAATGAGGAAGTTTATTACAATAAAGTATTTCAATTTCAATGAAATATTTAAGGCCTTCACTAAAGAAGTTCCTACTACTCCATTGAGTTCACTGGGCCTCTTGTGTGACCAAAGTGCAAGCATTTCACTGGCAGACATGAACATCCCATCACATAAATCCATGCCCACCTGGCCTGGGATGAGCTCTCTTATTTCTCCCCACCTCTTGTTAGCACAAGGAGGAGGTGGCAGACAGTGGGTGGCTGAAATGCTTTATCCAGCAAATATCTTTCTCTCAGCTGGCTTCTGAGGGACCCCAGAAAGGGCTGAAGTGATGCTGGGGAGCTGTTCTTGGGGGGCCATATTGGCCATGGAGGCAGCATCTCTGGAATTTTCCTCATTTGTCAGCTCTGTGAGTACACTGTAGGCTGCATCTTCAGGAGGTGTACATTTTTGTTTTGCATCATTTAAATGCGATCTCTGACACTGAGCTGCTACTCAGACACAAATATTTAGGGTGAAAGACCTGAGTACTTCAGCCTCTTCAGACCTGCTCTAAGTGGCAGGACACATGTTAATGCATTTTTGAGGCAGCTGACCCTATGGCCTCTCTTCCTTCTCATCTCTGCCTTTTTATTTAAATTGTTTGCACTTTTCCCATTTGTCAGTACCTGGCAAACAGAGCAGTTTTATTCCACTGCTAATGCAAGGATTTCCAGAAGAGTTGCACAAAGCTTTTCCTCTGCTAACTGCTCATTTAATCTGTACACCCTTTTTTTTGTAAGTTTGGTTTGGAAAGAATGTGCTTAAAATCTGCCTGGATCTCAACAGCTTCAAATGCAGAGGATGTAACCAGCACCCAGAAATCTGAAATGGAGCTAGGCAGTGCTCTGTCCAGTGACCTGGAAAAGAATCAGCATGGCTCAGAGGAGCTTGCTGAGGTCAGGTAGTCTCTGCCCTGTCTTGCAGCAAGCTCAGTTCTTTCTATAATTTTTCTGACAAATCTACCCTACCTTAAAAAGTCTTCTGGGGGACAGATTCTAGCACCTCCTGAAGCAAACAGCTCTTTTATGCACTTCTTGTTCTCAGCTGCCCATTGATAAGTAACAGCCCTGAGAAGCTGGACTGGTCTAAACCCATAGGATCCACAGTGTGACTCCTCTTGCCATGAGGACAGTTCTTGTCTGCACTGGAATGTTCTTTTTGGAAGATATATGGGTCTGGATTCAAATGTCATGTATAACCCCTGAAGCTGACTGCAGTATGAAGAGGGCGCCCCAGTGATTCTGAGCCCGAAATACTTGCAAGGCAAACTTATGGAAGGTGAATTTCTACAAATA
This sequence comes from Ammospiza caudacuta, assembly GCF_027887145.1. NCBI lineage: Eukaryota > Metazoa > Chordata > Aves > Passeriformes > Passerellidae > Ammospiza > Ammospiza caudacuta. The sequence goes on from NC_080596.1 coordinate 56,280,796, forward strand.
CCAGTCAAGATCAGACTTCCAGGATTGTTAGACACCTGGCTGCCTGGTGGGGAGCCTGTCAGTCCTGTGAAATGCATCTTTTAGATTCTGCCATGGTTAGTGCAGACAAGGTGGTGGAAGGGCAGGGACATTTACCTTGCAAGGCTGAATTAAACCAGTGTGTTTCTGCTAAAAATGTAAATTATTTAATGCATATTCACAGAATCATGGACTCATTAAGGTCCAAAAAGACTTCCAAGATCATCAAGTCCAACTTTCTCTTAGAGGGGAATAGGTCCTATTAAAAATTGCTAGCCAACCTTTTAGGAAATCACCCTCCTACCATGTGTTTATAAGATATGCTAATCCTTTCCCCTCAAATAGTCTGACATAGATTTTCTGGGTCACAGCATAGATGCCAGACTCTCTTAGGTCATTTGTCAAGAGCATTTCTGTTTGTGTTTTCTTGTAGAAGGCCTCTGTGTGGACAGACTCCAATCTGGAAGGTTGCCAGACAAGAGCCTTTCTGCAGGTGGATTTTTTAGGAGGTGATGTGAGAAATGGGGGAAAGTACTGATCTTTGTACATGTGTACAGTTTTGTGATAGCATACCCCTTATTACCTGCAATATAATCAGCTTTCATTATGATTTTTACTGTTCTGCTGAAGAAGGAAGCTGGTCCCTACACCCAGACATTTTGGGGAGCAGCTCATTCAGTGGGTTCACAGATCTGAGGTTCACTGCCCAAAAACTTCAGAGAAGTTAGGCCTTTTTAGTTTGTCTGTTTTACAGCCACAACACAAATATTTACATTCTACATATTCTCTGATGCTTCTGTCAATGTCTCCACAGTGACTGACAATGGTTTTTTTGCAAAAGTTAAAAGGAGAGCTATAGCAAAAGCTTTTGCCTCTGGTAATAAACACTGCTGCAAGCAGCACTGCTACTCAGCTGCCATTCAAGCCCAGGGTTATGAGGAGTATTTGCAGAAAAATGCACCCAGAATGAGAATGCACTTTCTTCTCTGCTTACACTTTGTTCCCTCTCTCAACACTTGGAATTTAAATGCTTCAGTCAGAAGTTCTTCTTTGTTTTGCTGGAAAATTTTAATCTTCCCCCCAGAAGCCTGCTTCATCTACAAAACCACAAGAGCTGTCTTTACAAAAGATGGAAGGCAAAGCTATTCTGTCTGATGCTTGGGCAAGAGGAAGCACAGACAAAAGCTGCTCAATTACAAAAAATGAATGTGAAGGCAGGAGACATCTTAGCAGAGTGCAGACATCTCAGGATGGAGACAGGATGCTCTTTGCCATGCAATTGTCGCAAGATGTTCCCTCTCCACAGACGTGGAGAGACAGAGATGCAGCTGTTGGGCAGGCTCACCTTCATCCTCACAACCTTCATACCCAGCAACAGAAAGCATGCTCTTAAAATATACACATTCGCCAGTTCTTCAGCAAAGGATGTCTGTTTGTTTATTTAAGATCTCTTTTAAGTAATTAAGTTCCTTTCTGGAGGATATCAAGGGTCTCTACTACAGCAAGGAGTACCTGGGTGGTGGTTGCTGGCTGTTCACATGAAATCTTGTACTCATGAAAGGGGCAGAGAAGCAAATGGATGAAGAGAAAATACTGGGAAGGTAAGATCAAGAAAATATCCAGAACAGGTGTGAGTGGACCACGAAAATGACTGCAAGCACTCAGGGTAGATTTCAGAACCCCAGCTAAATAAATCACTGGCAAGTTGATGTCTCTGTCTGAATGAGGTATTTAAAAGCCTGCTGAAGTTAATGGAGGAGAAAGGGCTCTGCAGCTGACAGACAGAGGTGTTGAGGAAAAGCATTTGCCCTGGAGCTGCTCTGCCACAAAAGGCTGGTCAGTCTAAGCCACTCTACCTGGTAGTTGAGTTTTTGCCATGTATTTCATTCTGCTTTTCTTCCCCTTCTCAGTTTTCATTTGATATGGTTTAATGAGTACATAGCTGGAATGGATTGGAGGCCTATGAAGACAATTTCTGCAATCAGTTGAATACACTGCTACATCACCAACCTTTGAGAGTTGTGTCCTCTTTACCTCCAATATGTGAGTCCTGTTTTGAGGCAAAGGTGTTTTCAATACACAGCATTCCACTGGAAAAATTTGCTTTTCACCAGCCTGTTTGGTTACTTGCCTGTAACTGAGCATATACATTTGTATTTTGTAACTGATTGTACATCACCTCTCAATGTGACCCGTGAGAAACGCTGCTAGGCATTTAGGATGAGGAGAATGGATCCACTCAGTTCCCAAAATTAGGCCTGTATTAGGTGAATACTTGCTTTGCTTACCAGAAACAGTGTGTTACAGAGTCCTGGAAGATGTGTCCCTCTCTGGGAAATGCTCTCAAAGTAATTGCAAGAGCCTTTTATGCATCCCACAATCGTTGTTCTCTCTGTGTTCTCTAGCCTAAACAACTGCATTTCTTTCAACTGCCCCTGAGAAGCCATTTTTCCTTGGGCTCTGATTATCCTTGTCACTCTCTGATTTGTATTCCAGCGCTCCCATCTTTCTCTAATTATCATATTCTGGATGAGAGGCAGGATTACTGCTGAGACCATGCCAAAGCTGGAGAGAAGGTGAGGATTACTTCACATCTTGCATAAAACCCACCTGCTTCTAAATGTCAGAAGGAGGTAGGTAGAAATAGTGCAGGTGTGTGACACCTGCAAACCCTTCAATTTGCAGATCTGTACCTTTTCTCCAAAACTTAATTTCATCCAGTGGTTTACCATCTTCTATTTGTGCAGCTGACTCTTCCTACCTTTTCACCTGTCCTTGCCAAGGTGCATCCTATTTATTTCAGACTCCATCTGATGAATTTTAATTCTACACCTGTAGAGCTTGAAACTCACATTAAACTTCAGATTGTGTACAAATTTCATAAGGAGCACTGCCAGCTCTTGTATGAGTCATAAATGGAAATACTGAGAAATGCCAGAAATGGGACAGATTTTTGCAGGAAGTCACAGGACATCCTTCTAGTTTGACAGTGAACACTGATAGCTCTTGGCATAAGGTTTTCAGGCAATTGTATATAGCTTCTAACAATTTCAGCTAGAGCAGTCATTTAGAAAAAAATACCTCTAGGAGGGTATTCAAGCTACTTTAAATCCCCTAATGTTAGGCAAAATGCCTCCTGTTTACCCACATGCTGCTCAGGAGAAGAGTCAGGGACTTTTTGCTATTAATGGCAGGACTAGCTTAGGAAACTGAGCCGGCACCTGTCACCTACAGGACATTCCTCAAGCTGCTTTAAACAAAAAGTCAAATTAGTAGGTTCTCATGGTCTTTAAGGTAAAAACACAGCATATCACATCTATTTCTTTTAAGTGTTTTGGATCTATTTTAGCATAAAATTCATTGTTTGACATCAGTTGGCCTTGAGATATTCATGCTGCTGTTGCTGGCTTTTTAGGGGCTTGTAAAATAGTTTTTTGTTGCAGTATTTTTAGTGTTAGAGCTAGCCTGACAAGGTTAATGTTCTGGCATTTCTGCCTTCCTACTCCACCCACTTTTAAAAAAATGGAAATGCAACAACCTCTTTCCAAGGTTTCTGTTTTCACCTGTTCCCCATATTTCTCAAAAGCAATACTTGTGAACTGCTTGAGATTGCATCACTCAATTCTTGATGCGTGTCAGAGTGAGTTTCACTGGGTCAGACTGAGCCAGGAAATGCTATTTAGAGAAATGTAGTATAATTTAGGCAGCAAATAAGTCTGGAGTTCATCTACTGCAATCCCAGCTCACAGGGACAACTTGAATTTACTGAAGTATGTTCTTGGTTTTTTGGTTGGTTCTTGTAGGATTTTTTACTATTTTATTCAAGCTTAAGCATTCTCCTTTTTATTACTAAGGTTAGTAGTTGTAGTCCCTTGATTACAGGGAAGACTAAACAAGACAGAATACCAGAAAGCTGTGCAGGAGCTTTCCAGTCTCACAGAGTGACATACCAGGTCCTTCCATCGTATTTTGAAACCTGTGTTCATAGAATATTTCCCTATTTGTCTGCTTATTTGTCAAAGAAGGAAATCAAGTAGCTTCTGGGTTTGTTTTGGGTTTTTATGGCCAGGTTTTGGTAGCAGGGGAGATACAGGGGTGGTTTTTGTGAGAAGCTGCCAGAAGCTTTCCCCATGACCAGCAGAGCCAGCACAGACGAGTGACCCACGTTGGGTCCAAGAGGGAGGAGGGACCCACACTGCAGCATTTTGGGGAGGAATGATGCCCTGGTGATGGACTCATGTTGGATACGTTCATGGAAGACTCCTTCCCATGGGAGGGACCCCAGGGTGGAGCAGGGGCACAACTCCTCTCCCTGAGCAGCAGCAGGAACAGTGTGTGATGAGCTGACCATAACCCCCATTCCCTGTCTCTGTCTGCTTCTGGGGGGAGGAGGTAGAGCTGGGAATGAGGGAGGTGGAGTTTTTTTAAGGTTTTGTTTCTCATTATCATGCTCTGAATTTGTTAGTAATAAATTCAATTAGTATCACTAATTCAAGTCTACTCTGCCTGTGATGGTATTTGGTGAGTGATCTCTCCCAGTCCTTATCTCAAACCATGACCCTTTCATTGTATTTTCTCCCCCTCACAGGGCTGAAGAGGGGAGGGATAGAGGGACTTTGGTGTGTGCCTGGAATCCAGCCAGGGTTAACCCACTACACATCTACATAATCCAGTAACTATCTCATGTTCTTCCTGGCTCACTTTGCTCCTCACTAACTTGAACTAGCAAAATAATCTTTTCATAACATTCACAGATTAAAAGTGTTTAGAAGTGCAGTTAAACTAGTTTTAATAGTGGTCATTCCTATTTCACTCCATATTTGCTTCTTGAAGGAAAAATTATTGAACAATTCACATTCTCTTCAATGCAAAGACAGTTGCCACTTCCCTTATATACTTCATTAGGAACCTTACTGCTTTTTCTTTCTGCTAATTTTACTCTTTCTACATTCCTACTCAATGCAGTCCCCAAAACTTTGTAAAGAACATGCCTGTCAAAAAAAGTCTGACCATAAAACCGAATTTTTAACTGGGGTAGCTTTAAAACTAGAAATGGCTTTTATTAGTTATCTGTATTTGTTTTTGCTCCACTGCTAGCTCTTAATCTGTTTAAATCTACAACGTGGAGGTCATTTTCCCAGAATTACTAATCCCTGTTTCTCCCTTTCATCAGAAAAGAGTCTATCACCTTCTGACACAGACACTATAATAGCAAATCTTATTTGTATTAACCTCTTGAATATGATAGAAAGGAGTGTTACAGTGTAGGGTTTGCAAGTTCTTTCTCAGGTCTTTCAGAAAGAAATCAATATAACTCCTAATAATTTGATTTTGAATGAAGTCTCTGGGCATTATCTTTATTAATGGAACATATTATCAGTGGCATTGATTTCTGCCTGGGAAAGGAGGCTGGTGCACATTCTGCACTGCTCTGGGTGTCCCCTGGGAATGGCTCCACTCTGACTCTGTAGGCAGCTGATGCACACACCCAGAGGAGTGAGTTAACACTTCTGCTGCTAAGGAGCTGAACCAGCTGACATGAGCTGCTGGCAAGTCTCAGAGCTGGATTTTCAAGTGCATTTATGTGTCTAAGTGTTTGTGCAAATGTTGATATTTTCTTGGTTGCGGTTTCTAAAACCCAGAGAATGTGTCTAGACTAATCACTGTGATGTGCAAATGAGTTTAAAGCAAACTAGCATGCAAAGATAGGATTTTGAGTCCTGACAGTAATGGAGCTGTGTTAGAATTGCGCTGTAGTGGGCTACATACTACAATTTCTCTGCCAGGCAGTTTCCCTGGTGTGAGTCTTTGCTGACAGGGTTGTGGCTGCTGAAGCTGCAGATGGGCTGAGTGGGGGGCTGAGTTCCCTGCTCTGCTCCACTGCCCACTGTGAGCTCATGGAGTCACTGGGACCAGATCATGACTACAGATATTTCAGTTTATGAAAGCTGGGGACTTTCAAAATAGCTATTGATGAAAACACAGAGTTGCTTTCTGGTATTTTTTGTCAATAAGGCTTCACTTGTGACTTAAAACTTCTTTAAAAGTGCTGCTTTTTGGGAAATATTATTTTAAAAGACCATGAATTAGGACTTGAAATACCTCTGAAATATTGAGTGTTTGCAAATGCATCAAAGAACCCTGCCCATCCAGGAAATGTGGCACGTTTGTGTGCTTCAAATACTTCTTATTTCAGCACAATCATGTGTTCAGTGATACATTTTCATGTCTCACAGAATAAACACAAAAGCTTTTCCTTTTGAACAAATCGCTTTCTGTTACATGGGCATTCAAAGTAATTTACCTGTACATCTATAAAGCAAGTGCAATAAATACATTTGTCTTGTATTTGGATTCAGCTCCACAGAATAATTTTCTCTTTTCAGCTAAGCAAAAATATGAAAGATGACAAAAAGTGAATGTTGCGATATTGCATTGTGCCAAATTCATTCAATTCAATTTTCTAAGGGAAAATATTGTGACATCAGTATTCAACTCCATGCCTTGGAGTGCTGTCCTTGGAGAGCTATTCTATACAAGTCATGTATAGAATTCATTTTTTTTCTTATAAGAGATAAAAATGCAGCTACATTAAAATCTTAATGATTCTTCATGAAAATACATTTTTCCCCTCCTCTTTCTTATTTTTCCTTCTTACTTCTTTCTTCCTTCATCCTTCTCTCTTATCTCTTCTCCTCTTTCATGTCTTCTTTTTTCCTTTTTTTTTTCTTAAACAGAATGTAAGCATGAACATTATAACTGCCAGTAAAACATGGAATAAAAGGAAGGAAATTCACAGAAAATGCCATTATCAAATGGTCATGTATGTCAAAGACCAAGAGGGAACACTTCATTTTGGAAAACACACCCAGAGACAGGAGAGGGAGTAGGTGACTTTAAACTGACGACACTTTGCTTGTGAAATAAATGCACAAAACTGTGCATAGATTTAGACAAGTAAAAGCTTAATGAATTTGTTCTATACTACAGGACTGTCTTTTCCTGTACTCAGTCACTGCTTCCTAGTATTCAAAAGAGACAATTTTACTACAAGTCTTCATTTACTCCAATTTTTAATGTAAATAAAAGCATCCAAAAAAGCAGCATGAAACAAGTCTTAAAGCATTAGAACCTAATATTCATTGGTGTTGAAGAAACCTCAGTTACAGAAATCCATGGCTGGATGAACAAACCTGAATGCACTGGTGTGGTCATGCTTGTGCAATGGGCACTCAATGCAGCATGAAAAGGAATCCAATGTTTTATTCAGAACTCTGCAAATCAAATCAATTGATTGTAGGTTATACCCGAAATTTTTGGGAATATTATCCAGTTTGTAATAAGTAGCTGTAACAATCTTAAGGCTTCGGGAACTTAATCGGAATGCCAAGCTCCCATCAAATGTATAATTAAGGAAATGAAGTTGAATCTTTACAAAAATATCTTACAAACTGTATTGTGGCTATGGCAAAAAAAAATGGTTCTGCCAGGTATTTAGACTATGAGGAAAGTGGGCCAATTTCTGCAGTTGAAGAAGCTCTTAGAAAGCTCTTTAAAAATTAGGCCAAATTCTTCTGCTGCAAAGCAAGTGCAATGCTTACTGATTTTAGAGCGCTGTTCATGTTGTACAGTTGGAGAAGTGATGTGATCAAAATAAAAATAAATAGATCAGCTTTTTTGTATAATAGTACTGGAACATCAACTGGTGCTCATGTGTGAGTGTGCAGTGGTGTAAATTTTTAAGCTATTCAACTGACTATTCAATATAACTTCTAATACTTTACAGTGTTTGATTTCAGACTTCATCTTTCTACCTTATGCTGTGCCACGCCTCAAGTTTCACAGAGATGGCAATGAAGTTTTGGAGGAAGAGGAATCTAGCTTGGGGATTGCAGCGTCTGCTTTCCAAAACACAAGAGGTTTGGAATAAGGCAAAGGTACACAGTATCTGCACAAAGATTTCCAACTTTCTTCTAAAGAAACTCTTACATGTTTTCAGAAGTGAGATTTTAATGACAGAATATGGTTCTGAATTTGTGCGAAGTGTTTTTTATTCCATGTAGCGGTAATGTAGGTTGTGTATGTTACCATTCAAGGTATACATTCACCCTTATTCTGAAAGAATGGACAGCTCAAGAATTTTTTTCATCTCAGAAATACTAGGCTTTTCATTATTGTTTGGACTTGGATATCAATCCTAAAGCCTTTTCCATAGCCAACTGGAGTTTCTATTCTGTTGTTGGATTGCTATGATAAGTTTTGTTTACCTGTGTCAGAAACTTCTCATTTGAATGCCTTGTCTTCAGTCAGCTCTGATTGCTGGCATTGGTGACACCCTTGATGAGTGCTGAGAATGCCACAGTTTACATAAAAACATTTTGGAAAAATTGGCAGTCATGAAAGACAGTAATGAAAGACAGATTTTTTTTTGTTGTTGTTTTATAGAATGGAAGTTAAAAGATTTTTTAATTTAAAAACAAACAAACAGAAACTCAAGAAAACCCAAACCCAAATAATTATATTGGAATGAGTGCATTAATGTATTTTAATATAATAGTTTGATAAGTAAACTAAAATGTGTAAAATAAATAAAGTAATTTTTTCCCTATATATATTAAAAAAGGTTTTTTTAGAGACATTGATATAGATTATTAGAAATGAGATGCTGGGAGAAATCTCAATCAGATAAATTTATCAGGCAGGTGAAGTCTCCACCTCCTATTGTTGCTGATGTTCAATAATATGCTCTTACACTTATCTCTCTTCTATATAAGGTGTTATTTAGGAGTAGCTATTGCCTTTCAAATTAATGAATTTTGTTGTTATTAACAGCTATCAAATTTAAGCAAGTCCTTGTTAATCACTGAAAAATCAAACTTTTGATTTAGCAATGTGTAACAACAACTCAGACAAAAGCACACCTGAACAAGATTAAATGTAGCAGGTATGAGCTCAGGTATTTCTGAATCCCAGAACATTTGTATCAGGGCTGTTTTAAAATCCACCACCAACATATAAGTGCATGCCTCATTCCTGATGCAGTTTATCTCCTCAGCAGTCTGGCCTGCCACTCACATCTGATTTTTACATATGCTTTTTGTAAGGGTTTACCTCCAGTGCAAGGTCTTGCCCTTACCTTCCAGAGCCTCCAGGCAGCATTCATCAGACCAGCTGTAGACTCCTACATCTGAGTGAGTCATCACAGGCCCACTGTACTGTCAGAGAAGAGAAATAGGTGCTTGGTGACAGAAATCTCATCCTGAGGTCAGTGCCTAAAATAGAGCAGGAAAATCTTGCCCAGCAGTGCTTATTTCTTTCTGTGGACTATATTTGGGTAAGACGAATTCCACCCACACACAACTGAACTTCTGCAACAGAGGGAAAAAGTGGTCTGCAGACTCTAAATACCAGCTGGATTGTTACAGAAGACACCCTTACTGCAAATATTTCCCCTGCTGAGGCTGACTAAGTGAGCAGACAAGTGAGGACCACATTACAAGACCTAATGAATGCTGGAGGAGGTGCTGGCTGCAGGGAGAGCTGGGTGTGAATGTGCAGGATGTGGCAATACAGAGGGAGATATGAGCCCAACTGCTTTTCCCAATTAGGTAATCTGCCACACAGTTCTTACTTTATCTAAGCATGAATGTTCTCCTGTTCAATGTAAAGGCTATATTTAATAAGGCTGTGACATCGGCATCCTACTCCTTTTCTCAGAACAATTAAAATATTTCATATCAAATCAGTGCATATGTTGTTCCTGGTTATCTCTGAGATCACTTAGTACTCCATATGATCTGAAAATAACTGCTTGGGACATTACAGCTGCTGATTTTCATGGTACAGAGTCCTGCTGGGGATAGAGAGTTTTCACGTGAAATCTTTTGCTTTTAGTATTTGGTTCTCTGTCAAGTCTACCAGAGAGTGTTTTCTGAATTCTGTGGCAATCAAAATGCGCTTGTTGATAACTTTTCTCTATACTATCACTTGTCAAGAAAAGATGGATGTTCCTGGGTCGCTTTAGAGGAATTTTAAAAGCCAATACATAGGGAATTTCCTTTCTTACTTAAACTGCTTCTGGTAACAAATGGGGTATTACTATATTTTGCACATCAGCTATGGGCCTTTCAAAAAAGTATGCTGCTATTTATGAAAACATGTCTGTCAATTTAATAACTAGGCAGATATCAGTTTTCACTTGGTGGATCAGAAAAAAATATATACTGATTTTCTAATGCTATATTGTCTTGCAGACTGATTGAAACACTGTAGTGGACTCTCAGCTTTCTGATTTCATTATCATATATGCAATTTTCTGTTCAGTTTGTTTTTTTTCTTCCCTAATAGCTATCAGCGCTTACAGGTTTATTTTCAGGGTTGTGCAATCTATGCCAATGCTAGGATTTGCATTTCTTTTCACCATCACACCATTCTACAAGGTTTTGGATGAGAGTAATGAGAATTAGTAGATGGTTAACTGATAATCAAGTTTTTTAAGTGATTCTCTTCTAATTCACAGTGTCAACACTGGACACAAATGTTACTGACCTATAAAAGTTATCTTGACCTGTGTTACAAATGAGTGGTTTTGGCCACTTAAAGGATCACCATCAAGGTGATTGACAAAGAATAGGTTTTAATAGGAATTTATGAAAGTACAACCTCAACAGACCTCAATGACAAGGTTCACTCTGTTACTCTATATAGATGAAGTATGGATAGGAAAATCAGATTGGTGATCATTTACATAGAGACCAGGATGGGAAAGGGTAAGAGTGCAAATAAAGGTGCAAGAATCAGAGAGGTATAGATCTTTATTTGTGCACAAAGGTACCTATCACAAACTCACCTTGAGTTTGGTGAAATACATCAAATCCCATTGTATATCTCATCAGGCATGGCTTGCACCTTGAGGAATGTCCTGTGGGGTGTCATCCTAAATCTTGTCATCAGCAATGGGCTTTCAAATATTGCCAGCTGAAGGGTTTGTGAGCTCCAAGAGGTGTCCCAGGCCGAGGGAGGTGCCTGTGGTCCAGGAGAGCTCAAAGGGGCTCACTTGGGACAGCTGTTATTAGGGTCTCAAGAAGATTGGTCTTAGACATCTGTAAAATCTCTGTCCTCCGATTGGTAATTAATGGAGTCTACAACAGTTTTGAAATTTGTTTCCAAAACTCCAGCATGGTAAAACGGATAGAAAAGCCTGGACACAAAGCAAACCAAGCAGTAAGACCTCACTTCCATCTCTTCACAAAAGTTCCTAGGCTTGCCAACATTTTGATGGGAGAAGGGCCATTGTAGAGCAGGCACTCAACATTTGTTGAAATTTGACTTGCATCCATCTCTTGGTCTACCACTCCATCTTCTAAACCCATCTTGGGTTAATGAACATTTTGAATGCTATTTTAGGACATCTCATGTCTTCCACACAAAACTCAGACCTCAGCCACCTGACTACACACTCAGCTTTCTTCCCAGGAATTTCCCTTGTGGTTTCCTGACTAGTGATAGTAGTCTCAGCAAAATTAGTGGCTTGTAAGTTAGTCAACAGTTTGTGTATAAGAGAGAGAGTTCCATCACCATGGTTTCTTCACCCTATGATGTCTTCATTTATGAAGACATGGAATGGCAGAATCTACTCAGATAAAATTTGCAGTTTTCTTGCTTGAAAATAACAGAAGTGTTCACATTGTTTTCTAAATTTCAGTGAGGACACAAACTTTCAACTCTTCTTATTGTTCAACTTCAATCAAACACATTCTAGATATCCAACAATTAAAGCATTAAGCTGAGCTTAGTGTCTAGTAGGAGAGAATTTTCCTGGCAAGTACAAAGTGTCACCGCCTTCAGTCTTGTTACCTTTCAGTAATGGAGACAGGTAAACCAATCCTTTCTTTCCAGCCAGACTACTCTGAAAATAGGCCAGGTCCCACTGGGAACAAGAGATGCTCCTAAACAATCTGTAATTAGACAACTTCAGCTTCTCTACAGAAATGTCTCATTAAAGTTCCACTATGATCAAGCCTGCTGATGCATAATATAGACATGAACACCTCAGCTGAAAATTGTGTTTTCTATGATTCATTCTCTGAAGCAAATATTGCAGAGACTGATTATCTCTTTAATCCAAACATATAGCCTTTCTTCTTCATTGATAACCCAGTCAAATGCCTATTGCAGCTAACAGAATATTTTCTAATAATTTAGAAGAATCCAATAATTTGGATTAGGCCCTGAGAAAGTCTCATGCAGGACCTGCAAAAAGACCCCTCATAACACTTAGTTCATTCATCTCAGATATAGGCACAGCTTGCAGTGCCTAGTCAATTTTAGTCAAAGTTTATATTTATATACTGAGGTTAAGTCTGATATTTTAGAAAGTAATGTCAAAGGGAGAAAGAAGAGTAAACATGGTGATTTGGTTAATTTATTTTCTAATTTTTTCACAGAGTTCTGAATTGTCTGCCTTTTTGCAATACAGCTGTCTTGAAGCAAAAGTCAAAATATCTCTTCTGAAATGAAGATTGTGGTGATTAAAGCACTTAAATCTTAATTTTTGACACTGATTCCTGATTTCACTTCCCATCCCATAAAAACCTATCCACTGAAAGCAATAATGGCTTCTACTGGGCACAAGATCACAAGGTAGCCCTGGTTAACTTGCTGCTTCTGTGTGATTCACTGTGAGATTGCAAAATCAATTTTCCCCTTTTAAGGCTGATGGTGTCAACTCCTGGCAGTAGCTCATCTCTAAACTCTGTTTCTTTCAGCAGAAAAAGAGAGGCAGACTAGTGATATTCCTCCCTGCATTTTGGTTAAATAACCAGCAATGCTAGAGAAATTTTGTTTTTCAATAGAAAAACCCTTGAAGGCAAATGATACACAGTTAAGTGAGATATGGCTTGCTCACTATAATTTTTCCTAACTGATCCAGAACCTCTTTGGAAAGAACCTTGACCTTAATAAAATTAACTGGGAGAAATGGGAGAGAAACGTGAAGCCTATAGCTGAAAATCTGAAATTTTACTTTAAGATATTCGCAGAGAAAACATATGATTTTGATGTCAATTAAGGTAATCAAAATAAATTTTGAGAAAAGAGTTGCATCTGCAGTCGAAGACAAAAGATAAAACACCATTTATATGAAATTTTTTTTGCATAGGAAACAATACAATATTTTATTTTTAATACAGCTCTTTCCACACTATCTCTAGCTTTTTTCTTCTAGGGATTTGCCAGAGAGTTTTGATGTTCAAGGCTTGTTTTGAAGCTGTCTGCGCTGCAGTTTTCTGTTTCAGATCCTGGGGACTGACAGATGCTCTGATTCTTCTTGGTGCAGTGCCAGCAGTGGCAGCAGGTAGTGAACTGCCCTGCATGCTGCCAGCCCAGATGGCATGTCCACACATTAATTGGTTCTCAAGAGTCAGTCCTCCTGAGTCCACCCATTTGTTGCTTTCATTGACTGCTGCCTTGTCTCATTAATCAAGGTTTGCTTCAGCAAACTTCTGTAAAGCCAATCTGCAGACCTGTAGCAAGTAAAACTAGAAATATGGCTTTGTGTAGCACTGGAGTTCAAAACTTAATGGTCTGCAAAATAAAGATGACTTCCTAACTTTTACAGTTACTGCACTGGAGACTGAAGTGCTATCTCAGAAAATGATCACGGGCACTGAGGAACTGGAACCTGAATAACTGATGGAAAGACTGGAGTCTCTCCTCCCAGACATGTTCCTGCTCTCCATCCTCACTCCACAGAGTGAGTTCCTGCCATAATATCTTAGTTTGAAGTTGGAAACATGTCCCTTTTCTCTAGAAATATGGAGCAGTGCTGGTCATTTCACTTTCTTCAGGCAAAAGTAGGAAGAGCTATAAAAAAAAATCAGTTAATTTATCAGTTCATTTTCAGTGACATTTTTTGCTTTAAAGCCATCCAACTAGAATGCAATTCTAGAAATCACTTGATCTAGGTTACTTTGCCTATCGACTGCAGGTTCTGTACATGCTTTGCCATGATATGTGGAAGGAGTTGATCACTGTGAGTGCTCTTGTGTTTGGGGTGTTGGAAGAAAGATTACAGCATATAATAAAAGGATACTGGCTGCTGGTGACTTGGTTTTGGAGTCTTCCCTTCCCCTTCTATTATTAAAAATTGTTTTCATCTTCTCAGAAGAAAGAAAAAGAGATGGAGAAAGAGGGGTCCTTTGTCAGGTCCTCACAGTTCTGCTGGTGAGCTTTCTTTCTGTTAAAAACTGTCTTTCTATTAATTCACAGAGTCTCTATTCTTCTTTCAAGAACATTACCCTGACAGAGGCTCTGTACACCAACAGATCTTCAGAGAACTGTTCACATATCTCTTTAAAAGGTATCCCCGAGAATTCACTTTGATATTACATGTCAAGAGATGCCCACTGCGGCCTCAGGATTTGTTTGAACTTCTGAAGAAGAAGATGTAGCAGAGAAGAGAGTTTGTCCTAGCTAAATCAAAAGGAGACTTCATCAGTCCACCAGTGTTGTTTCTACAACCTCTGTGTGATATATGTGCAGTAAAGTGAATATCACCATGTGAACAGTGGGTGTTCGCTATCTGCAGAACCATAATACTGGCTCAGCTCTCTCAGCTCAGTTATTTTCAGGGCAGGGCTGGGTCATATCCAGTGAGCTTTGTATCCAAGCTTTGTATTTTACATATCCAAGGAGTTGTATTGTGTCTATACTCACCAAAGTTGTCCATCTTTACACCTGAGTTGATCTGAGGTAATCCTTCACATGGAATCTGCTTTGTGTGTCAAAATATTTTTGAACCTCAGGTATCTTCTGCACAGCCAATACCAGATCTAAGTGTAATGACTGTATCACCTGTGAAAGCCAGCTCTGGAGAGAAGGTATCTGATATTTGCACATCTGGTGTTTGATGAGGGAGGTCCTTTCTTCTGCTCTCAGTGCCAGAAGGGCAGGTGAGGTGAGAGGGTGATACATATGCCCAGAGCAGCCCTGAGCCATTCTGACCCTCAGCTGCAGTTTGGCCCTTTGGTCTTGGTGGTGGAAGCTAGAGCAGCATTTGAGAGCTCTGAGCTGAAAATGAGAGCAGGTCTAACAAGGGACACAGAAACCACCCCAGTGAATGTCCATCCTGGGATTACAGGACCTTCCATGTACAAGGCCATTTAAACCCAATGTATTTCTCTGTAAACTTCATTTGATCATATCCTTAAATGTTTAGGTTACTGTCTTAAACCTACTCCTTCCCCTCTAAATTATTACCTCAGTATGTAAAACCTTTTAGTAAAAAAGGTCTCTCAGGCACATATATCCCCTCTGACATGAAGACATATTCTTGCTAAAAACAAATGGAAAAACCTTACTTGAATAAAGGAACTTGTGATTTTGTCTCTCTGAGCTGTGCATGTGCAAGCTCCCCAATGTGGGACACGCTGGGGAGATTTTCAGCAAGAAAGGAACTTGTCTGCAGCTCAGAGCCCTGTGAGAGCCTGAGACTTGGCTTCTGCTTGTGTCCAGCTCAACAATCTTGCACCTCTGTAGATACAGCACGGGCTCTGTGTGTCAGGGTCACTGCTCATATGTCATGTATTCATGTATAGCATGCTGAAAATGTACATCTAAAAAAAGTATAATTTTTATAAGATACAGTAAAATGAGAAAGTCTTGTGGTATTGGGATCTACAAGGACAAAATACCTCCATAATCAATTAAAAATGAAGTCAAATTAGGTACAGAGCACAATTATTTTTGTCACTCTGAATTTCAATACTCATTACCTTTCTTTCTTAAAAGGGAAAATTGTGCCCACACAATGCAGATTTTCACACAATATGTTTTCCCCTGTACTAATGTTGTATCCACATTCTAGTTTAGCTCTGAGCAAGTGCTGGTAGACATTTTAAGAGGAGCCCTGGAGGGTTATTCACATTACCATCAAAAATATCTTCACAGTTTCTCTGTCCTCTAGCAAGACCTTTTGCTGGAAATTAAGGGACGTGTCCTGTAGTTCTCAAAACAGTTGCACAGGTCCCCTGGAGGTAGAACTTAGGAAATAAAAAAAGCCCCAGAGAAGATCATAGGACAAAACAGGGCAAGAATGGAGTAGAAGAGGGAGAGAACTTACCAGCAATACCATACATCTGCTCAGCTGGGACAAGTGCAGGGTTGAATGAAGAGGATCTGAAAGAGAAAAGAAATGCCTGTCATGGTACAAATGTGCTTTGATGTTTTGCCAAAGGAGTGGGTGTTCACAATACGCTAAGGAGGGTGTAAGTGATTTTGTGGGTGGTCCTAGGAAATGAAGGAGAGTCTGGGGATGGTGGTGAGAGGAGTGGATGTTCAGGAGTTCTGAAACTTTATTGCAATCTGGGAAAAAAAAAAAAAAAAAAACAAAACAAAACAAAAGGATAAGTCCCACTTGCTACTGTGGTGGTAGACAACAAGACAGAAAAGTCTTTGTGGATTCATTTGTAAGGAAGGAACTACCTGGATGTTTTAGCAATATAAAGACACCAGAAATTAAAGCCAGTTGAGGGATGGAGAATTTCCAGTCCTGTGTGGATTTTCTTTTATTTGGTAATTAACCTCACTTGAAAATCTCATATTCTCATTTCTGGTTTGAGTTTTCCAAACTTAACTTTCAGCTGCCAGCCACTGAATAGTACTGTGCTTTTCAGCTGATGCCTTACAGATCTTACAAGTACTTTTGTATGGTCTTGGGTGATTTTTTTTTTTTTTTTTTTGTTTGGTTGGTGTGGTTTGGTTTTGATATATTTGTTTCATTTCCATTAAAAAATATTTCCTCCCTCAGTAAATTTGTTTTTGTTTTGGGAGGCATTTGGATTTACTTTTACCGCTAGGTAAGCTCCTAAAACACTTTCATGTTTCTCAAAGGTGGACAGATCCTTTGTATAAAGTGGGGTGAGGCAAAGGGAAGCTGATTGCTGTTTCTCAACTGATTCTAACGCTTGAGAGCAGGTGCTGTAAAAACTGGGGCTGAGTTTGACCTATTCACACTCTTGTGCTTCTACCTCCTATTTCTACAATCTGCACCTGATATGAGATATATAATGTAAATTTGGATAACTAAGAGTTCACTTCTCATCTCATATTATGGTTCATGAACAAAATATAGATCACAATAAAAAAATGAAAACTCTTAAAATCCTGATGTGATGTGGTTAGCTTTTGTACTTCAGGACAAAGCTTGGCAAGTTGAGCATATTTATTTGCTGAAAGCCATCTGCTGAAAAAGATTGGATGTCGAAGAGTAATTCTAGGTTATTACTGCAGTTCTGCAAAGGAAGGAAGTGGGAATTGACTACTTCTTTTTCAGCTCCTCTGGACTAAATGAGAATGACAAGCACTGGGAAAAGAAACATGATTTCAAGCTCTGGGTGCTCTCTCATGGGAAAGAAGCAGAAATAATGGATGTCTACCAGTAAAGTACTCATTAGGATGGACATGTGTGGTAGGGAACTTATGGCTGAACAACAAGATTTATTTTAGCCAGAATTTTTTCTCTCAGTGTATAAAAATATCAGCAGTGAACAAAATAGATCTGCAGTGAAGGCAGCAGCACAGGCCACTCCTTAGGAGAGACAATTTTCTACGCAAGTTTTCTTGACAAGTTGCCAGAATTATTTCTGTGTTCCCTGGCTTGTCCTTCACTGGGACAAGGCTGTTCACAGAGGTGAAGGTAGGAACACAATCCTCTTCTGTCATGCAGCTTTGTGTTGTTCATTAAAACTGTGCCTGTGTCTCTGGCTATTGCTCTGAGCCTGCCTTGATTATCTTTTGTGTTCTTTTTTATTGCCTCCAGCTCTCTGAGGGTAAACTCAACGGGCAGTGTGCTTACTGCTCCACTGCAGAGCAAGGCAGAAAATAAGTATATATATTTACATTATATATGTACAGACCCTCTTACACTGTGAGGGGTTGCATGGGCTGGGAACCAGGACAGACCCCTGTGCACAGGCTGGCCCCAGCCCCCAGCAGCCAAACCCAGCCAGGGATGGGTGCCCTCTGCCTTCACAGCATTTTTCCAAATGAGGAAAGGGCACACCATCACCCTAATGGCAAGCCAGTATAACCAGCTTTAAAGCAGGAGCTTTATTCCTGCTTTAGGTCAAGGACACAAGGACAAAAAAGTCAAACTTAATAGGGCCCTTTGCTGCAGTCCCAGGGGTGCAGCTCTTGGCAAGCAGAGATTTCCTCAACAAAACACCATCTTGGTTTGTAAGCCACAGAATTTGGTGATTGATGCCCAAAATTAAATCAGACTATCTCTTCTCCATAAAGCTGCTTTTTAAGTCATTTCTCATCAAGGCAAACAAATCAGTAATTTACTGGATTTATTTTCCAGTGCTCCCTATTAACCATAGAAGAGGCCATAGGGAGAGGGCTGGCTTTGACACACCTGCTCTGCACCCAGAAGGAAGGTATGTTACCTTACCTGTGAACACACAGCTCAGGGCTGCTCTCTGTGCTAAGCCAAGCCCCTGTGGCTGCTGATGACCCCAGATGAGGAAAGTGGCTTTTCCTGCCTCTGCAGCCCTGCCATGCTCTGGCCCCCACCCCTGTGGGCATTAAAACGCACAGAGAACACCCAGCTGTGGCCCGGGCCAGGAACCTGAGATCACAGCAGGCAACATCCGTGAACTATTGATAACACTTCCACTGTTGCCTAAAAGGAGTTGTCTAAAAAGGAGTTAAAAACACTGTTGTCTGAAAAGGAGTTAAAGCACCTCTTTCACGGGCACAAGTTAAAATCCGCATCACAGGGGATTTAAGCCGGTTTCTTTGAGCAGAATCATGTCTACAAATACCTGAATTTAAAAATGGCATACAAGTAGCTTTTACAATTTCTTTGCTGCCTTCCCACTCACCCATGCATTTTTGAAATCCAGGGAAAAGCCCTAATCATGCAGCTCAGGCAGTATAGGTACAAACTGGAACTTTTGTATTTTTAAAAATGCCATAAATACTTTATGCAGGTGTATGAATAAGCACTCTTACAGAGCCATGATTGCTTATTATGTTTTCCAAGGAATTTATTTCTGCAGAAAGGTGGCAATTCATTCACCACAACCTCTGTTGGTCTTTAATTTCAGTAATCATTATAATCAGACTTATTTTTGATCTTTTTTCTGATTTAGGTGACTAAGCAGCATGTACATAGCCTGTATTGCTATTAACTAGTGCTCTGGAACCCTTTTTAAGACTTCAACTTTTGCTTGTAAAGTCAGAGCATACATTCTTTGTGAACATGACCATCAAATGGGGAAATCTTATTCATTTTCCTGGACCAATGACACCAGAAACAACTGGATTTTCTAAGCTGTTGTGAGTGAGGATGTTAGTAACAGCTCAGTTTAACTGAAGTTTTATTTTAGGAAATTCTGACATTTGGAAACTTGTTCTCATTCTAACCCGAATGATTTGAAATGCCTTTGGAAATCATGAAAAGGTCTGGATCATTTTAAAAAACATCATTCCCCATTTCTAGGAAATCTTGTATTGCATACTTAAAATACAGTAATTTCAACATCAGTGTCATTATCTTTTTGGTAATGCTTTTTATATGCAAATTGCTGCTGAAAAGAGTAAACATCCCAGAGTCAGGCTGAATGCCTTCTCTTTATCTTTCTTTTCTTGTGGTCCCAGAGGGAAGCTATGGTGTGCCAGGGAAAAGTGAGCATTGCAGAAACTGCCACTTTTCCCTCCCACAAAATTATTTAGCACAGGGCAGGAGAAGTGCTGGCTTTTCCCATGATAGTAAGACACTTTTTCACTCTCTGCCACTAGCAAAGTGACGCTGTGACACTGAAGCAGGTGTCACATGGGATCGAAGATCTTGAGGAGCAGGAGAGGACACTGGTGGAGGGAGGGAAAGCACAGTCTGCAGCAAGAGATCCCAAACAGGGAAGATCACAGTCAAAAATGAAGGCAGAACCAATGTAGCACATAGTGATGACACCTCAAAGAGAGCAAGAAAAAGAAGCTCTTCTCACAAAAAAAAAAAAAAAAAAAAAAAAAAAAAAAAAAAAAAAAAAAAAAAGAAAAAGGTTTTGGTTGATGCTAATTTGAGGCCATTTCTTGGAAGTAATATTTTCCTTCTTTTTAGGGAACCCGAACATTTCCATTATTCCATTACTGTGGGGGAAGCAGCTTAATAGTCCAGAGTTTCCTATCATCCCAAAGTGACCACTGTTGAGCTTGCTCTTTTAGTCTCCTACGGAAACAATCTGTCCCCTTCTCAGGAACATGTTAAACTAGTGGCTGATTTAATTCTTATTTAGTGTCTCAATTGGAACATAAATCCAGCAATTTTTGTAGAAGTGGATAACCAGAGAGGAGAGAAGTAGGGTAATAGATAGTGTCAAGTTTACTCATACAACTTCTGATCATTATTCTCGTGTACCTCCTCATTCTCTTGTCTTGTTCTTCTTCAGCAGGATGACTTTGCAAAGCATAATACCTTTGCTTTAAAATTATACAAAGCCATGCAAGGCAAAGAGCCTTTCAGTGAACAACTCAAGAGAAGACTGTCAGACAGTCCCACCCTCTGTTCCCCTACATGGCCCCAGTGGATGGACTGAAACTAAAAGTTGCCATAAAGCAATTTATGATGGACATTGAGAAGACAGAATTTGGCATATCCTTTGTGGTGTCTCTGTATTTGATGTGGGCTGTGTGTGTAAAGAGGACCCTGGCAGGTGAATGGAGGAGACTGTCCAACAGCTCAGCTTCTACCTGCCATGCCAAGCAGAGCTGCTGCACAGCTCTCTGGGTGTGGGGGGACACCAGGAATGTTCTCCTCCATTAAATCCACCTCTGCCCACAGTGATACTCTCCTTTTACTGACTTGCTGCCTACAGTGATGTAAAACCCTGGGTCGTGTTCTTGAAACTGTTGAAGTCCTTATTACTAACCCTGATTCAACTCTCTCTTTTTTACAGGTGTATTTCCTTCCACAGCTGGCCCTCCTGTCCACATCTGCTTCTAACAACAGAGTGGGCTGAATGCTTGTTGTGAGCTTGAAAACAGTCAGCCTGTAGCCTGTTTTTTTCATCTGAGATTTAGATCTTAAACTCTTCTGATGTCAGCCATTAGTTCCTTCCAGCACAGCATCCTCCATAGACACTTGCTTTCTTGTTTCCTCTACTCATCTCTAAATATAATGGCTGATAATTATAGCTAAAAGTGCATTTTTGCCTTGTTTTCAGTTCACCTGTCCAGAGAATATTCACCAACTTTTCCCAAAAATTTTTAATGTAATGTAAATAATTACTCTTTTACATATTAGAATAAACCTAAGCATATCTCATGGTAATCCACTTATGTTGGCATTTTTCTCTTTGTTGGCTTTTTTTCAGGTTTACCTGAAAAGATTTGAAGTCTTTTTCTTCCACTTCTTATGAAACTAAGTACTGTCATTTCAGGCTCATACCATGAAAACCAGGACTGAAAGTATTGCTTTTTAAAAAGAACCCTCATTCATTAATCATGATGACATCTCATATTAACTAGTTAATGTATAAAAGCCTTTGGGCACTTATGAATCTGTAATTTCAGATCTAAAATGAAGCAATAGTTTTTCAGGCAACAAAAGAAAAATTCACCAAGGGCAAAATTTAATATTATGCAACTATTCCAAAAATATTCATTCTATACACAGAACAATACACTTTTTAGAAGTAAAAGTCAAAACACACTGGAGAATTTACATATGAAAGCCTGTCTGCTTTCTAGGCAGAATGTCAGTTCTGTATTGAATCCTTATCATTCTGAAGGCCTCTTTCTTGCAATCAAAGTGCCCTTTTAAAAAAATTGGAAAACTTGCTTTTTAAATTTCTCAGGAGCTTTTATAAGGTGTGTATATGTATATTAAATTTATAGCAGAGCAATATATCATATGGATGACTCTAATACTTTCAT
Organism: Ammospiza caudacuta; assembly: GCF_027887145.1. NCBI lineage: Eukaryota > Metazoa > Chordata > Aves > Passeriformes > Passerellidae > Ammospiza > Ammospiza caudacuta. The sequence continues at coordinate 56,302,750 of NC_080596.1, forward strand.
GATAATCTGTATGATGCCCTTTCTGAAAAAGTAATCCTAGAGATTTTTAAGGGGGTTTGTGCTACTTAATTTGAGTAAATTTTGTTATCTGGGTGAATATTAATAGCCTGTAAACATAATAAATCAGTTTTTGAATCTCATGTGAATTTTGTCAATATCATTAGAAAAAAATCCTCCTGATACATTTATTGCATCTGATCACTTCTTCTTTGTTTTTTTCTTTTGTTTGTTTGTTTGGTTTTTTTTTTATTTTTTTTTTTTTAAAGAAAAAGACCTGTTTTGAAGAAGTTTTCAGGTAACTGTGCACTAGCAGTGCATAGGAAATGAGCCTGTGACCTCCAAACAGGGTGACCCACATGCAGGCTTGTTAGAATTGCTGTGTGCCTCTGCTGCACATCTCTGTGCAGTCCCTGATACCTGTCCAGGTGCATGATAAAGAGTTCAGCATGGTTTTACAATTCAAATCAATTATTTAGTCTCTGTCAGTCTTGAATTCATTACCTTGTGTCTCCATGGAGCACAGGGGTATGGCTACACAAATAAATTACTGTGAGATAAGAGAGGTTGTGTGCTTAAAAACTATCAGCTGGTCCATGGAACTTGTCCACTTGCACACTTTTGCTCTTGAACAATACAAAGAAATTTGGCATAACTAGTTTCTCAAAATTTATAGTTGGACCTGGTGATCTTAAGATTCTTTTCTAACCTAAGTGGGTTATTGATTCTGTGATTCAAAACATGTGAACTACTTTGCAGGAGAGTTCCTGGGAGAGGTTACCATGAGACAGCTGAAATGCTCTGTATTCACAGTGGTCCCAATGTTTTTATGACTTTGCAATATATCCCAAGGAATCAAAACTGCACACTGTTCTTACCCAAATGATTTGTTTTTTACTTAATTTACAGTTGTCCATCAAAGAACTGAGTATTATTTATGAGTAGAACATTTTCTGGCAAATGGGATATTCACAATTACACATAACAATTTAGAGTACAGCTAACATGGTTGAAAATTACATGTGAAGCTCATTTAATCCACTCCCTACCTAAAGACAGGATCAACAATGCCATCCTTCACAGAAGTGTGCCTAACTTTTACAATTACCTTCAGTGTGGAAACAGTGTGTGTTTCTTTCAGAGTTTCTTTCCCTTTCATTGTGAGTTGAAAATCCTTGTAAGTCAGAGTTGTAATTAGCAAGTTTCCCTGGTATCTGAATATTCTTTGTCCTATCTGCCATATATAAGAATAACACAATCTGTTGTTCCCCACCCTGCCCAGCCTACCACATTTTTTTTATCTTTAGACCCTTGCACTTGATGAATTTCACATACCCGGAATTTCATCCTAGTTTTGCACCATTGCATTTGTCAGGGTCATTATGAACTTGTTATCCCCTCCTACAGCCCATGCACAGTCATTTCTAGCTTTGCATTATCTGCATTTTTAAAGGGCTTACTGAACATTCATCATCCAGATTATCAAGTGAAGCATTATGCAGACTTCTGGAGAACCCTGCTTGAAAAGCCTTTCCATTCTGTCAGTGAATCCAATGAATAACTCTCTGGAAATGAGTAGCCAAACTCTTTTTTAGCATTTTCATTTAGAACACTGAGAGTCTGCCCTAAGGCAAAATTAATAGACTTGTAAAACCTAGATATGTGGTTCATACTTTGTCTTTCCATCCACAAAGAGTGATGATCCTGTTATACAAGAGATTTTTTTTTTTTTGCTAGAATAAATAAAGATTATACTTAACAACTCTGTGTTATATGCTCCTTGTTTCCTTACTAAGACACAGCTGGCTAATCAATACCCTCTTTGCAGCTCTTCTTTTTAAAGACAGACATGGCATATGGTTTGATAGAGTGTTTTGGTGCTATAACTATTGCTGCTGAGTCCTACAAGCATCATTAATTGTTCTGAAATTCCAGCCAAATCCAGCCAACAGGATGTTATTCTGTGCATTGAAGAATTAAGTGCTCAACTTCTGTGTTCCACTGAGCAGCTCAGTGAACAGGAATGTTGAAAATTAATCTGTTCCTCTTGATTTACATTAAAGAACCTTGAAATACAAAATCTGTTTCCATTTGGATGTTGCCTTTTCTCTGCTGATAAGAAAGCATTGCATAAGAGAAAAGAAAAACATTATTCATTTTCAAGATGGTGCTGAGATCAAATTAAAAAGTAAAATCTCCTCTGTCCTTCCCAGGATGGTTGTTTCTGTGGCAATTTGCTCCTTTGCTGGCTATAATTAATTGCTTTTATTCATTAGCTACAGAATATTTTAGCTCATTTCTTTCATACACACAGACAAAAAGTCAATCCCCCATCAGTACATTAAATGGAAAGTTTAGTCCACATGTTACTGCATTAACCTGCAGTAGAGTTGGAAACACAGAGGTAAAACACTTCTAATCCCTGATTTTCACAGCCATCCACAGCTAAGGTGACTTAGATCTCTGCTGGGCTTTCTCTAAATTGAGTAATTAATATTGGGTATTTTGTGTCTCTGCTCATTGACTAGGCTCCCATGGCACTCTTGTTCAGAAATTACAGACCATAAAACCAAGAGCTGATTGTGGCATATTTGGGTCACTTCAGAGGTCAGTCAATTTTGGCAACTGAATTCTCCAAGGGAAATCTAAATCAATTGAAGAATGGCCTCTTTTACATTATTATTTGTTCCAGCATTCTGTAATATAACAGAATGACTGATCTTAAACCTTTTTTTGTTCTTTTAGCTTAGTCAGTATGTTATACTTTTGACTTATTTAGTCTTTTATAAGTTTTGTAATCATGTAAAAGACATGACTGCATTCCCCATGCAATTGAAATTTTGTTAGTTCCTCAATTTTTTGTCTTCCCTCCTCCATATGCCTCAACCTCTGAAAACTCTCATACAATAATCCTGCAATGTAACCAGCCCTTTGTTCTTTCATGGTATATTGCTTGTTTTCCCCTGTGTTTGAGTGGTGAATGTACTTACCTTTGATCAGCCCTCTGGTCTGAACTTCATCTGAATTTCTCATAAACTTGGTTCCTCTACATATGTTTTAAAATGCTGACTGCCCTCTCCTCAGGGCTGTTCCACCTGGCCCTCCTCACAGGTAATCCTCTATCTTTACACTCCAGGGGATGTTTTATTTGACAGAGCTGCATGAATGGGAAATACCACTAAATCCATGGTATGGTCTACAAAAGCATTGCATTCCAGTTGAATTCATGCTGGTTTGAAGGTGAATGAAAACAGAGGTCATTATACAACCAGACAGAAGGGTTCATAAGGCTTTGGGGACCAGTTTAATTTAAAGGGTGTTTCAAATGTGTCTTGTGAAGATATTCTGTCTCTGCAGCCAACATAAGAGTTTCAGACCTCCCTGGAGTTGTGCTCTGCTTCAGCAAAGCACAAGTCTCTTCCCACATGAAAACATCAAGGATCTGTTCCTCTCAGTCTTCCCTTATGGGCTGTGACTGTAATAACCCCACTTTCATCCCATATCAATGGTACATGTATTGTTACGTTGGTTTAGATCAATCTTCTTCAGACAGATGCTTTTAGTGGATATTTAACAGAACCATAGAATCCTAGAATGGTTTGGTTTGGAAAGGACCTTAAATATGACCTAGTCCCAATCCCCTTCCATGGGCAGGGACACCTTCCACCGCACCAAGTAGCTCTGAGCCCCATCCAGCCTGGCCCTGAGTGCTTCCAGGGATGGGGAGTGTAAAGCTGCTTTATGACTCAAGGCCTTGTTTATATCTCCTACCAATATAGGTATGTAAAGATTAAAAGATGACAACATTATCTTCTGTAAACACATTAAGGAGAGATATGCAGCCCTTATAAAGAGTAAGTGGCAGCTGTGTGAAGGAAATACTATTTAAGCTGAAGGCAATGTAGGTATTAATGCATTGATGAGGTCAATTATTGCATTAGTTTTTGTAAGTGTGACTTATAAGTGGCTTGCCTGCAGAAATACTGGAGACAGGAAGTAAACTGGATTACAAATGGGACCTGAGACAGTTCTGAAGCTGTTTCTGTTGGGGTTTTTTTGGTAGTGGTGGGAAAACAGTTCTTTTGACAAGAATATTTCTCCCAGTCTGTGTTTTTTATTCCTAAATCCTCAATGACACTAGAGACTGCAATGTATTTAGGAAACAGTGAGGGAGTGCCCTACACTGCTGAAAGTTTGAAGTTAGCTCAGTTTTGTGAAGGAGATGATCTACATTTCTGGAGTATCTTTAAACCCACATTCTTTTTTGTATTTCTACATTTTTATCTTTACAAAACAAAAATAAAGAAATAAGAAAATTTTCTAAGGGGATTGAGAATTTTGCCTCTGGTTTGTTTTTTTTTTTTTTTTTTTTTTTTTTTTTTGTTTTGTTTTTTTGGTTTTTTTTTTTTTTTTTTTTTTGTTTTGTTTTGTTGGTTTTGTTGGTTTTGTTTGTTTGTTTCTAAAACAGGAGCTGGTTTTATGCAGTTTTTTGGTGCCCTTTGAAGAATAGGATTTCAGGCAGGGGCAAGAGCTCACTGGCTCAGGGAGGAGAAGTGAAGGTAGATGTGATGGTACCATGGAGCTGCCTGCTGACCTGCGCTCCCAACCATGGGCTGTGCTTCCTGATGGACCCTGATGACAAAGGTTTAACCAGGCTGACCCAGTTTGGAGACACCGAGTCAAAAGATAATATAATTTCCTGATATGCATTTATTTGATATTTTTTAACTTGGGCAAAATTCTAAACAATTAGTTTTGAGGAAGGTGAAGTAATTATATTGGAAGATACAATTCTTAAACAGCAGGAGCACAGATCTGACATTTCTACCATCTATGACTGAGCTTCTTCTCAGCCCAAACTGAAACCAAAATAAGCATTTCTAAGAGGTAGTCAGATGTAGGTGTGCCTTTAAACTGCCAGGAAGCAAGATACAATTAGCAGCTATCCCCTAGGGTTCCTCAAGAGGCAAATTCTTGCTGAAGTGTGTAAAATAGGATGTAATGTTATGATGCTACTGTGAACCTTGGATTATTTCAACAGAGAATTTTTGTAGGCGTTTTAGCAACGTCAGGATTTCAGTAAAACTACTGTATTTCTGGTCTGGAAGAATCCTGAGAAAATTGGGGGTTTTTTATTTATTTATTTGTTCTTAGCAGCTTAAGGAAGTGATTGACAGCTCTTCAAACTTATTTTCTAAAAAAATTTCTTGAGGAATATTTTTTTTACTGGTGGACTTAGCAACTGGCATTTTCTGTCACATATATGAGAATTAAATAAATGCCTTGTATTTTCAGAGTGTATCAGCAGCCAAGTGTAAATCAGAGATGAGCTGCTCCAGTTTATTGTCATTCTTGCAATAAGAAACTTTTTCTGAAGCAGGAACCATCTTATTTTATTTTAACTGCTGCTCATGTCTGCTACATTTGGAAAAACTTTGTGAGAAATTATATTTACTTCTTTGAGAACAGTAGGTAATTCTGTAATGGCTTGGCAAGTAAACAGCATTTCATTATTTCTGGACTTGTGTCATTACATCATGTCAATCCTCTTACAGAGGTACAAACAATCATGAATTTAACACTGGAAAATAATGTGTGCTGAAAGACTGAAAGACTCTTCCTTTTGAAATATTACAACAGGTTATTGAAAAGTGAAGAGAGTTCTGCATACGATGGGCCTGAGTTTCCAAACAGAGGCAATTTTTTAAGGATATTGGCTTTTAATCTAAGGAAAAATGGTTTCTTCTTTAAAACTAAATCTCTAAATTTTTCTTCAGATGACATTCATTTCAATTCTTGCTCTTTCAAAATTTGTCCCTAAACTGTTCATTCTTTGTGGTTTAATCACCTTTGTCTTACACGTGTGAATTGCTATTTTCATGGAGATCCATAGGTATAAAACTGTTCTGATACAGAATGCCTTAATGCCTTTGAAATTACATTATTGTGAGAACAGATTGTGCCTGAATAGCATCCTTGGAAGTGGAGGACTTGGTATCTCATGTCTTTGTTTTCACTTTGTCATTTTCTTTCATGAAATCCTCCAAGGAGTGACAAACTCAGAGATAAACAGCAATTAATAATTCACTGTGGCCAGAGGGAAGGAACAGGCGGTTGCACTTCATTGCTCAGATCTAACGGCTAAGACAGGGCTTGGACACAAAATTAAAGGAGTTGGTCACTGGCTGATTCTTCCTCAGTTCAGTCTCAGTTTGGATAAAATTAATAAGGATAAATGAGTAAGCATAAATGTCTTCACAAGGCAGTGTAAAGAATAGTATTTCTGCAACCATTGTCTTATGAATACATAAAACAACACAGAACCTATTCTACAAGGAACACTGGTGTTCTACCTCACCAACAACAGATTCATTTTAATAATCTGGTGTGTAAAGAGACAAAAACCACTCTGAATTCCAGTCTGCTTCATGTCTTTTCTGTCATGTTGAGTCTCATTGTGGTTTTTTTCCTATATGTTGTAGCCCAAATTTATTTCATGGAATTTGCCACCAAGGGAAACAACTATTGCACCATGCAGTTATTGCACATGCACATGCAGTGACTCTCATGCATATTCAGGCTCTGTCTTTGCCTTTGACCTTGCTCACTGAGGGTGAAGTTGAAAACCTTTCTGTTCACCTGCATGGACTAAAAACCTTTTTTAAGCATGGAGTTCAAATCAGTTTAAACCCATCCAAAATGTTCTGCTTGAGTTGTATACCACCTAGAATTGTCTTTTCTGCCTTTGATATTAGATCCAGGTTTAGTGGTCACAGGTTCCTCTGACCCTCAACAGAAAATCATATTATAACAAGACAGAAATTCAGTGATTTTGCAGCAAGCTACTGTCTAGTTCTAGTGGTTTGTATTTTCTTTCTTTCCTTAAGACCTATCCATGTAGTTTTCTTCTATTAATTTTTAAGGTCTCCTGTGGAATGAGGTCAAAATTCTAGCACTCTTGATCGCTCCTCTGTGACAAGGAGTTCCACAGTTTCCTCTGGTATTGCTTCAGGTGGTTTCCATCCTGCCATATACTCTTTCCATTTGGTTTGCTTTGTTGTTTTACACCTCTACTCTGTAGGCTTGTCCCATCCCATCTGAAACATATTTTCCTGTTGTATTTCTTCCTTAGTTCTGTCTTTTTGATTTATAGGTTACTGATCTGGTTTATCAGTCCTCATGCATAAACTATTTGCTTTTCCTTATCCTTTTTGCTTTATTGAAATGAGCTGTTTCCATCTTGTTATACACCGTAGAGATGCACCTCTTAGACACGTTTTTACTTTGGGAAAGCATATATGAAAAATATCTCTACATCTGGAAAAGGTGACTGATATTCTTGAACTATTCAACTCACATTAAAATATAAGCTGCATAAGCTGGGTACCAGATGCTAATTTTCCTTTTAAGTACACCTGCATTAAGTACTGAATAATAATGAGTAATTGAATATGTAATTAATGTTTAAAAGTCACATCCATTATGCAGAGAGTTTTCCTAGAAAACAGGTAAACTAGTTAGTCACAGAGTTCCACAAAGGCAGAACCAGCTTGATTTCTTATATAATAGCAGCAGTTTAAAATTCTGAACAATCAAGAGTGGAGATTTTTTAAGCTAATGCATCTATTTCTGTTATTAATCTGGAATTAAGCAGGTGTTTAATGGCAAGAATTTAGCACTTTCAGCTTTTCACTGAAAGTCAGAAACATGCTGGGAAAGTGCAAAAAGATCAGCTTAGCTCAGATTCTTTGGCAGGAATCTAAGGGTGAATTTTGCACCAGCTAAGGGGAAGGATTAAATTTCCACTAAATACAATATTTCTCACTTTTGGTGACACATTTTTTATATATAAATATATTTACATAGTAAGCACTATGCCATTTTCTGGGCTGTGACTAGATTATTTTGAGGATTCTGAACTTATACTATTCAATACCTCCCTACATTTAGTAAAAAAATCTTTCTCCCTTTTTTTCATCTGGTTAATTTCTTTTCCATAAACATGCTGTTTCTTGTTCCATACACTTTTCCATTTCCCTGAGCTTTCAGGGAAATGCATTATTTATTTTTATTTGTCAAAATTCCACTTATTGTGCAATGTGTTGAATTATAGATACACTGTAAGGTTAGCTGAGCTGTCTCAAACCACTGAGATATCTCATCTATTCTCATCCTGTTTCAGGAAAAAGCTGGGCTCTGTTAAGGTAGTTTTAGCTAAATTCAGCATTCAGAACATTATTATAACCTGAAAATATTGCTAATAACTAGATCCTCAGGTGTCCCTATGACTCCATGAAGAAGCAAAGATAGAAAATGCATATTCACAGTCATAGGACAGCAATTTCAAGTAGGTTTGTTTTTTCCAGAGATGAAGACATGAGGCCCTTTCAGGAGTCAGTGGGCAGTGAACAAATGTTAAAATCAGGTTAACTTTAGGTGTTTGAGAAAGCAGAAGGGTCTACCAACCCCAAATTACTTTGTTGTGTTGGCTTTTTCTCACAGTCTCTGAGACATGTGCTCCATGAAAACTGTGCATAAAACCTTCACAGGTTGTACCAAGCCTTCAGCTGCTTTTTGGGTCTTGTTTGACTTTCTTTAGTTTTGTGTGGTTTATTTGTTTTCTGTGGGGGTTTTTATGGTTTTTCTTTTTTTTGTTAAGTTTGTTTGTGGTTTTTTTTTTTTTGTTGTTTGGTTTTGGTTTCACGGTTTGTTTGTTTGTTTTGGGTTTGTTTTGTTTTTTTTGTTTTGTTTTGGTTTTTTTTTGTGGATTTTTTTAGGTTTTTTATTATTATTTTTAATTTTTTTATTTGTGCTCTTATTGTTCAGTGAGTAGTGAGAAGTAAATCCTAAAGTTGCAGTTAAAAATATGCTTGGAATCAAAAGTTTCAATGTTGAAGTAGTAAATTTGATCATGTCTAAATTACCATTAATAAGCTACAAACTACTTCAGAGCTTTTCTCTCAGGCTGTACAGCACCAGGGAGGTGATGGGGTCGCTGCTGGAACTTTTTTATGTAAATTCTCTGTAGCTTGGTGTGATGGGTACAATGAAAGTGCTTTAGACTGTGAATTGTGTTGTAGAAACACACTGACTACATATAAAAAACATAAGCATCTGTCTTGTGGAGTGACATTTTCAAAGAGGTAGAACACATAAGTAAACAGACATGAAAAGGTAATTTTGACATCTTGTAAACCTGCTGTTGGTCAGCAATTTCCAAAATTACAACAATATGGATAATATCTTAAACCCCACAAAATCCCCAGGTTCATATCTTTGTAAATTTGCAGCAACTTGCAGCAACTATAGCAGTTGCAAGTGTATATAATTATTCTTCAATATTTTTAGGATATAATGATGTCACATTTCTTATAAAAAAGTATAATTTAATTTTTTTCTGTTGTCAGACCCGCTGCATGGTTCATATCTTTCCTCCCTTAAGTGCTTCTCTGCCATGTGGGTTACTTTTGGCTCTTCTCCCTATTTCTGCACACTAGAAACCAAATTTCTCTCTATAAATACAACATATTTTCTGCTGTTAGTTCATACTAGCACTTAAGTGTCCATGGGAAAAGAATCTCACTTCTTTTTCATTTGAGAACATCATAACAAAAAGGACAGCAAAGGTCATAAAATCCCGTCCCCTGCGCCTGCAGGAAGCCCTGCACTGGGCATGTAACTCAAAAAGGTGTGCTGAACAGTCAGTCCCCCTGCCTCGACTTTCTAGAGGATTTTCAACACCTTACAAAAAGCCTCAAATACAAATCCCTGACCTATCTGACCAGTAGGTTTTGGGCCTCAAAGCTGTAACTTTAGACTGACAGGAAACAGTCGTTTAATAGCTGCAGATAAAGAAATTTTCTTTGTAGGATATAAAACCTGACACCTTCCATTTTAAAATCAGTGGAAGCACGACCTCTTGGGCAGAGCTTGGAGGTGGATGGCATTGAGCTGATGACTGATGATGTTTAAATTCACTGTCCCACAACTGAAAACAGCAGAAACCTAGCCAGTCAAAGTATCCTAATGAGTGTTTTGCCATCAAGAAACAGCAGGTTTTGCGCCACTTGATGGTGGCAGGAGGGGAAGTTGCGGGTGGTAGGAGGAAGTTGCTCAACTTTATACAGGAAAAGATAGGGAAGGGATTTTCCTGTGGTTTGGAGACCCTTGCCATGTATTGCTGTCAGCTTGTCTCCTTGCTTCCTCTGCAACTGTCCCTAGAAAGCAAGGAAGATTATATTTTGACTACAATTAATACCACTTCATCCATTACCACATCAATATTTTTAGCCCTATTTACAGCCTTAGCCATTTTTAAATTCTTCCAATGCCAATTTTACAGGCACATTGATTAAAAGTTGATTGTAATCCATAAACCTCTTTCCCATTACTATAAACTAAAACAAATTTAATAAAATAACACAAAGAGAAACATTTAAAAATATTAATTACTTTCAGCAAAACAATGTATCTCTCAGAGACAGTGTTTGTCAGAAGAAATGTCAACCCTTCTGCAACTTTTGTCACGTTTTCCAGTGGTTTCTATAAGAGCTTGGGAGGATGGTGGGAAGTGTGCAACAGATCATGTACCCTTGCAAATGTGTCTCAGACCTCAAGCAATATTGATTCAGAGACATCATCCTGCTAAGGAAAATGTAAAAATCAAAACTTCAGCCTTTGCACCTCATTGTCTCTGACTGTTACTTTCCTATTTTTTGAAGGACTACTGTGATTTTGCCTTATTTGTGTTCATCCTTGTCCTTACTTCTCATAGTAAAAGTGACTAGTTAATTCAGGAGGTTTCTAGAAAAAGAGAACAAAATAGGTTGAAATGTAAAGATTTTATTTGGTAATAATGCTGTCAATGATATACAAGTTAGAATTTGTCTGAATTTGTTATTTAAAATAATGTACCCCTCCTTGCTTAAATGGACTCAGTAGCTGACACGTTCAGATTACATTTAATTTATTGAATATTTTTGGTTCTACTTACTGCTTTAATTTCATCCTTCACCAATGGAAACACTCCAAAGTTTGTTCATCTTTAAATTATTTTCCACTTTTTCTCATTACCAGCGCACTTCTGCAAACCTCCATTTGCAGAATATACTGAGAAGCCAATAAAAGTTTGACAGAAAAAAGCATCACTGGAGGAAAAGGAATATATTGGGACCTCTACTATGATTGTCCCTTTTTATTGTATTGAGGATTAAACCTTCATAGCTGAATTTTCAATTCGCTTATTATAGCATGAGCTGTAAATGTACAAAACATCCTCAAATCTTCCTTTAACTGTTAAAATCTTTGGGTTCGTGGGACAGAGGTTTTAGTCTGAGGTGCCACATTATTTAGACATGCAGCTGCAGGTGATGTTTTATAAGTCAAATCCTGTGTTTCTAGCATCATTGTGCCTGACCTCTGAGGTCAGTGGAGTTTTACATGGCTGAAGAAAGTGGCATGATGTAATTAGTTAAAAACAAAAAACCACATTCCTGGTTTGAGTAAGAGATAGCTTCCAAGGCAGCATGAGTTAAGGAACTGAATAGTCAATTGATCATTCTGGAAAGACTGATCCGTGCTCCCTGATTTTAGTGTTAAACGATATACATAGAGTTATTTCCAATCTTTAAATGTTTAGATCAATTGTGCTTATACAGAATCATTGAATCATTAAGGTTGGAAAAGACCTTTAAGATCATCAAGTCCATCCACTAACACAGCACTGCCAAGTTCACCACCAAACCATGTCCCTAAGCATCACACCTACACACCCACCTACAAGTATGGTGACTTTTCCACTTCCTCGGGCCTCCTTCTGGTGAGGACATTTTCCTGCCCAATCTCAGTGTCCCCTGGTGCAAGCTGAGGCCTTTTCCTCTCAGCCTGTAGTGAGTTACCTGGGAGAGGAGACCAACCCCACCTGCCTGCAGCTTCCTTTCAGGGGCTGGTAGAGAGGGAGCCTCCTCTTCTCCAGGCTGAACACCCACAGCTCCCTCAGCTGCTCCTCGTTGGACTTTTGCTCCAGACCCTTCTCCAGCTCCACTGTCCTTCCCTGGACATTCTCCAGCACCTCAGTGTTCTCCTTGTAGCAACAGACCCCAGACCAAAACCAGGATTTGAGTGTGATTTTACAAGTTGTGAGTACAGGGGACAATCACTGCCCTGGTCCTGCTGATTATCCTGTTTCTGATCCAGGCCAGGTGCCATTGGCCTGCTTGGCCAGCTGGGCACACACTCTGCTCATGTTCACCTGCAGCCCCAGGTTCCACCAGTCAGGGCTCCAGTCACTCTGTCCCGGGCCTGTAGCTTTGCATGGGATTATAGATCTGGCTAAAGATATTTACTTGGAAAATAAAATAATGGATTTTCCTGGAAATCTAGTCCCCACTGAAGTTCTTAGGGAAGGCTCGAGCTGTTGAAGTATTTGCACTGAACAAGAGCAGACTCTACTAAGTTAATATTCTGAAAAAAAAGGCTATAATATCCAATAGGCAGTGAGAAACAATCTTCTAGAATTATGTCTTCACCAAAAGCCACTCTGACCACCATCCTATGGTGACATTCCTGCTGACAAAAAATTCAGCCTACAAGTGTCCCTGGGTCCTAACCTGCAGTCCCAGTGGCTGAAACAAGATTTCAACACTCCTGAGACCCAAAAAATTTCACACACTATAGAGAGCCACAATGCCATTTAATAAAAATTCTGCCTGATTATTTTTCAGTGATTTGTTTCAATGCAGGTATTTTTTTGTTTTGAAGAAATAAATTATTATGTGAAAAGATTATTAAGTGCAAAAACTGGAACCAACTCATTTTAATAGTATAAGAGAGTTAACTGCTTAGTCATTAAACGTTGCACTGTCCTAGGTTTGAATTAGCATTTCTTTGCCTTTCAAGTAAAAAAGAGAAAATCCATTATAATGTCAGATTTGTTCATTTCTATTCAAACGTAAAGTCTGGCAGGACTATTGTGGTCACCTACTCTGATTTCCTGCATGAAAAAACAAAAGTAAAATACAGGCAACAGAATATTATCAAGTTATTCCTGTTATCAAGCTCACAGACAGCAGAGACTTTATTTTTCAAAGAATAAGATGTAATCTTGATCCTAATATTAAAGCTGAATGCATAAACTAGACTGGAAAAATTGAGACTTTTGCAAAGCTATATGACTGACTTATTACTTCCACTCTAAATTTTTCAACTTTGAAATATTCATTCTTTCTGTCTATACATTATAACCTGTATATAAATGACACTTACTGGTCTGACAGCTGAAAAATGTTTTGTCAGGAAAGAAAGTCTCCCCACTCTACTCCCAGATTTTTTTTTGCCTGCTGATTAAGAGAAAGAAAACATTCTACTCTTGCTGATTTTTATTAGATTTTTCTTGCTGAGGAGAAAAAATTCTGCATAGAATGCTCCGTAAAACCTACAGGGAGTGCTTGTTTTCATACACATCTTTATGCTTCACTTGTCTTTGGTTATTAGACCTATGGTTAAATAGAAATGTGCATTGGATGCAGACTAAAACCAGACTATACCAGTGCTTTTAAGCACCTATTCCACAGATATCACCTAGAATTAGGTTGGTAACATCTTTATGTGTGTAATTTGCATACATATGTATCTATATACATATCTACATCTATCTATATACATATATCGCATACATATATATCTATAGTCTACAAATCTTTTATATTGTCTACACAAAACCTTTGGGTGGTCTGAAAACCCCACACAGCTGGTGAGAAGATGCCTGAATTTAGATACTAAGAAAAATGGCGATAGGAAGGTCCCTAAAATCCTTTATTTCTTCAAATCTTAGCTTGGCTCAGGTCTTCAGCAACCTGAAATCCATGCTGATCTCCCTACCATATAAATAATAACTCTTGATGGTTATTTGCAGGAACTAGAGGAGGACTGGGGCTTTTCTCTCTTTTTTTCCCCTAGGATGCCTTTTTAAATTATCCTCTATAGCTGTGAAATGGCAATAACTCTCATGGAATATATGTACCTTTATTGTCCTTCTTCAGTCTGAAGGAGGAACAAACTCACAGCTGCAGCCATCCAGAATGGCCACAGGAAAGGTACCATTATGGGATGGGATATTCCCCACCTCACTATGAGTGCTGTGTCGTAACATTTCCTGCAGGGGAAAGAAGCAGAATATGGCTTGATGATTTGCCTTCCATATGAGTTTAAGACTAAGAGTCCTTAGTCTGTGTTCCTCTTCCAAGTTATTTCCAAGGTGGGTTTCTAACCTTTGTATCCAAAATCTCTTGCACGTGTTTTGAGCCCAGGCCCACAGAACTCTGCATCATGAGGAGACAGCAGGACACTTCCCCATCTCCTCTGAGCAAGCAATCTCATGGGCCTTTTCACACTATTGCTCAATCCCAACAAAAAGCAGAGAAAAATATCAGTTCAGACCTCATCCTTCTTGGCATTCTGATCTTGGTGCGTTATATTGTCAGTGACTGAGTTTTAAAGAGAAAGCAGCTGCAGCCCAGTTTTGGCTGCTATTTCTGGCTGTGCTGGACATGCCCCACACCTTTGTGGTGGGGTAGGAAACTGAGCTGCCACAGAACTCCATCTCTGCATGTCAGGGAGGATGAAAAGACAGCTTAGGTTCCATCCAGCAGCAGACAGATGCTCACCAGACATTCTGGGGCATCATCTGTTTTGCAAATAAATTCTCATCCCTACTGGTCTGGGTCACACAGCTCTTACAAGACCAGAAAATTTATTTCATTGAGTTTCTCAAGATACAAACCACTTTGTGTGACAGAAATCTCACAGCATAAGGAATTTCTATAGCTTTATTTAAAAGGTTCAAAATATGGTAAAGGAGCATTCCTTTACAATTTCATCTGCCTCCAGCTTGGAAGGAAATGGCAAACTGATGGGCTCTCATTGCAGCCTTACCCAAGACACTAAATGAAAGCACAAGTGTTAATTTGTTCCTCTTCCCTTGAAATTTGAGTAAATCAGTGGATTTAATTTTTCTGTAAAGAAATAGGAGTCCATGTAGATTAAGAATTGTGTTAAGAATGATAATAAGCTACTTGAGAGCACATAGCATGAGATTTTTAGCTACTGAGTAAAACTCTGAGAAGAAACATGAGAAAAATAAAAAAATTGGTTGAAAGTCCACTTTGATGATGAATACATTAAGGCTCTCCAATCAGCTGCCATACAGTGTCAGCTTATCTGGTGGACAAGGCAAAGGGAGGGTTGGCCTCCCTGTGTGTTTAGGCCACACTCAGATGGGTTCCTCAGAAGAGCTGGCACAAAAGCCCTGAGTGTCTCCAGGGCAAATGTACTTCTCTGACCCTTCATCTAACATCTCTAACATCTTCAACTGACTTGATACATTAAAACCTAAAACAAACAAGAAACTAGAAGAAACTATAGAAACTACTGTGTTTTTGGTTTTTCGTGTTTTTTTTTTTTTTTTAATAGAAATAGGATTGAGTAATTTAAGAGTGGGCATGTTTGCCAGCAGTGCTTGTCCTTGAGCTGGAGCCCACCAGTTTTTTTCTGAGGGGCAGTGGACAGTGTAGTTCTTTCTCCAAGACAAGGTTGAGATCACAATCAGGATTTCCATCCTGGCTTTCCTATGTTACAAAAAAACCCAAATATTTTTCCCTGTGACCATCCAGAGTGGTGTCAGACACAAACATAAAGAAAATTCAAAACTTTTCCTTGACTGCTGCAATTTGGCACAGAGGAACATCACTACAACTGAATGTGCTTGGTGAATACATCATGGTCTTGTCCCTTTAAAGCATGCACTTCAAGAAATCATAGCTCCTGCCATTCATTCTTTTCTCAAGAATTTTTTTAAATTTTCTTTCTATAGAGAGCGTGGGAGCTGTAGAGAACAAATGGCAATGATTCTTGGAGCACTTTGCACTACAAAATGGATGCTCCACATGCCATCTTGACAGGATGTATTTGGTTTTAATTTTATCTTTTTGATCGCCTTGAACTGGCTTCACTTAGTTTTGCAGTTTGATAAAGTAGACTGGAAAGCAAGAATTCATTTTTCACTGAAAGATATTTGTGCCTCAAATACAAACAAATTCTGCAGAAGCTCAGGCCTTTGTGTGATGCAGCCATGCCAAGCTCCTGCCAAGAAATCTTGCCTACGCCTGATCTCAACATGAGTTTCACTGTCTGGCTGGTTTTTTCTGTAAATAAAGTTAATCACTGGTGAACATCCCAGGAAAACTTGCTGTGCATATATGCAGAGAATAGATTCTCTGTAAAAAAGATAAAAATAGGAGAGAAACAGGTGATGACCAGAATGAACCAGATGAACGGAGTATGGATTTCTTTTCATTCCAGGACAATATCCAGTTCATTAGTGAACTGTAAAACTATATCAAAGAAACAAAATTACAATTTTATCGGAAAAATGAAACCCAACAAACATCCTACCAATAGTTACAGGAGAAGTATAATGTTCTCTTGGATTAATAGACTGACTTATAAGTGCTGCTTGTGGATGTTGAGGAACACTATTATCTGGAAAAAAGGAAGCACTCATACTTTATTGATTGTGAAGCACTTTCCTAACTTCAGCTGAAGACAGAATTTACACATATAAGCCATTTCAGTGAAGTCAAAGGGATTACTAGGGTGCCTGGGGTCATACACTGCTATCTTTGGGAGCAGCATTTATTTTTCTGGGCTTTACAGAAGACTCTAAAAGAATAAATCCTAGCTCATAATTGCCCAGTAGTAAGAAGTCTAATTCAGGTTGATATTCATTGCAGCTTAATGAGGAATATAGGGTGTGCAAGTAGGGAATGGGAAGAGTTCCTGCAGACCATGGTCCAGAGCCCCTCGTTCAACTGACTGATGATTGCCTAACCACTGAATATTCTCTCAGAAAAGATGGTCAGCCAGAGGGCTTGGGCTTGTCCAAAGTCAGGAGTTGAGAACATCAGCTTTGCTCCATGGCCTTTCAGCTCAGCTCAGCACTGCTATTGAGGACACCTGGGTTTGGTGTGAAAGAGCATTAAATGGGCTGCATGTCTTTTGCACTTTGAAGGTATTATTGTTAAATTTTCTTACATCTTGTCAGTATGGCCTTGAAGCCTCTGTTTCTCTGTCTTTCTGTCCCACAATGTGCCACCAAACAAACATTCTTTTTCAGACTTAAAATACAGATTTTGCATCCCTCAAAATGAAGCTTAACTTCATCTGATGGGGTGGCCAGAAAAAGCCCTTTTCTATTTTCCTTTCATTGTACGAGCAATCTATTTTGAGATAACTCCAATTTCACCATGGATTACAAGCTGACAATACAGCAAGCAGATTATTCATTCTTGTCCCTGCCTATCAGTCAGATTCCTGCTAAGGGCTCAACATTGGCTTGACTGATGGCATCCCCCACAGGTTTTGCTTACACTGGAAAAAGTAAAAGGTGATGTTTGGAAACCAGTAAGGCTCCTTCATTTTGGGTTTCTCTTTGAAGGCCCTCAACCCTGGTGGGAAACCAGGTCATAGGAACCCAGTGGGCTTCTGAAAAACTCTCTGATCCGCACAACAGCAGTTTTGCCTCCACCTTCACTGATGCAATCTCTGCATCCTGAAATCTAAATTTTGATTTCCCACATGCAACTCTCTCAATTACAGCATCAGCCCATTCATCCTCAGAAGGTGGGTGGACTTTGTTTCTTTATTCTGTGAATAGTAAAACTGCAATTAGGCACTGTATATTCCTATTACTCATAACTTTTCTTAGTAAAACATTAACAATTTCCTTTTTTATTCTGATTTTATTTAAAAAAAAAAAAAGGTTCTACAGTGGCACTTCAACCTGACGCTGATCACTGCTGGAAAAAATAAATTAAATACCACAAAAGGCAAAAATATTCCCTTGATTCAAAAAGCACCTGAAGATACTTGAAGGGCTATTGTTTGGTGAATTTTATAACAAACATGTCATTGGAAGCACTTGGGTAAAATAGAGGTGAATGCTTGTGTGAAGTCCAAGGCATTGCAATCTTTCTGGGAAGTTCACTTTCAGTCAATGTGATTATTCAACAGGTCTGATGAGGATATGGAAGATTTGATTCCAAACTTGCTGAAATAAAAGCAAATGTTTCCAGTGATGCCTGAGCTATGTTGATTCAATGTAAATTATTGGTATGATTAAGCTGTTTCAAAATTGTGGTTTAGTTTTTTCAATAATTCAAACTCCATAGGTAACACAAGTGAAGCAATCACATTTCTTCCCCAGCATGCTGTCCTCAGGGTATATTTTACTCATTCTATTGCAAAACTCTTCCTTCAGGCCTTTAGAGTTTTTACAAAGTCTGTGTTCAACCATAAGAGCTTTCTTGGTGAAATTAAATAAATCTACAAGGTATCAACCCAAGGGCACTGTCTTCACCAGGGCCTCCCCTCCATATGTTGCCCTGTGAGAGAATCTCTATAAACTGCAGTTCAGTTCTGGTCACTTATATTCTAAGATTCATAGAATATATTTGTGGATCCAGATAGGATCTCTGAGCTCTGGATTTAAGACCTCACTGCCTTTCTTTTCTTCAGATACCCAAACATGAGGAGTCCCTGATGATGAAGGGGCATCTCAACCCAGCCAGGGGTCAGGCTTGTGAGCCAATATCTCAGTTCTTCCCACATGCTAAATTATTACATTGACTAAAGTGCATTTGTGCAAATACATTTGGATCTTTGCAGTCAGAGGAAACAGAAAGGCAGATAGCTTAGGGCACAGTAAAATCTTCCTTGGTCGAGCAAAACCCTTTATCAGGTGTCTTTCACCTCAAACAAGCACTGGGATGCCCTTGCATCTGCTGTGACACTCAAAGTTGTGTGGAGGTCTAATCAAGGTACTCACAAAAATGCCAGTGTTCAGGTTATAAAGAATAAATTGGGGAAGTTTGGATAATGCTCTGTCATTAAGCTCAGTATTTTGCAAAGTGTTTGTGGTAATATGGAGCTGTGATTTCTATTTAAAATTCATATTAGTGTGCATTTCAAGGTGATTGCACTTTTTATTCTGAAAAACTTCTACATTACTTCATTCAGTTCTATAAACACTTATGGAAAGCACACTCTAAAAATAAATTCCTTTTGCACTTCTCTCATTTAAATTGCTTTCAGAAAAATGCTGATATCAGGAAAGAGGCACCCACATCCATATGTTTATATTTATAGCAATTCTGAGTCACTTTTCTAATGCTAACTAGGAAATTATGTTATTTGAAAAACCCTTAATTACCAGCAGAGCAGCAGTCTGTCTTCATATTCACTGCTCTTATTAATGTTTATGGCACCTGCAAATATGGCACTGGGGGCTGAGGCACACGATTCAGGCAGGCAACACAAACAGAGATGTGCTTTTCTCTCCAGGCACCCTCAGGTCACAGTGACCACCACTGGGCTGTGCAGTGTCGGGGAGAAGAAGCATCACAGGATGAAGAGTGCTCCTGCTGCAGAAGCACACGGTGTCTGCCTGCAGCAGATCCCCCCAGCTCAGGAATGTTTGTCTTAACAGGGTTATAGTTAGAGGAGAAGAGACCTCACTCCTGACACTTCTCAGGGGACATTTTTCCCCAGTCATTCATGTTGACAGTTGTTCCTGCATGAGGTAAATTCACTCCAAATGGTCACTAGTGGAAGATCTGCAGTGCCAGCTGATGCAAATCCTGAGAGTGCAGAATGAGGTTGGAGAATGGTGCTCTGCCAAGGTCTTGGTGGATGTGGGGAAGCATAGGTGACTCTAACAGTCTTGGCATTGGGAATTGAATTGGTTTAATGCTAGAACAAACAAAAAATCTTAATCTGTTGGAAAAATACTTCTTGTCAATCAACTTTTTCTAGAAAAATGGTCTCACTCTTCTCAGAAAAAAACAGAGAGCCTTTTATGAAAACAAGGTGCTTTCTATAAAAAATACATCTTCCAACATCTTTGTCTTTCTCAAGTTAGCTGACTTTTTCATTGAAAGTTAACAGATGTCTTATGCAGCTGTGAATAAATCATGGCTATATAGATCGCATGGGTTCCCTCCTCATGTGGTAGGTCCCACCTGGTCTCACACCACCAAGAGAAGTGCGGGGTCTCTGGTGCTCTGTGGGAGCAGCTGCTGCAATGGCAGATTGCTGAGGTCTCTTTGTAGGGTCCACTGTGATGTATATAACAGACAAGAACCACTCTGTGCACTTGAGAACTATCAGAGTTTGCGCACTGCAATTAAAATGTTTGTTGAAAATCCACAAGAAGTTCAAGTTTGAAATGTAATTATACTGTTGGGGGAGAAAAAGTAGTTCTGATCACTGCTGACTCTGGACACAGTACGTAAAAGATATTTGCTATTGGCTAGATGGTGTCTATTGTGTCTCAGTGAGAGATGGCTTTCTACGGTGCTGTGGGGTGGCTTGTTCTTGCTGCACAGCTCATGAGTACATCAGAAATACAAGGTAGTCACCTAATTACAGAGCAGGTACAGTGTTATTAGTGATGCGTGGTTCAAAATGGAGCCGTAATTATGCACGAAGATCACTCCAAGAAATACTTAATTGCATCACTTATTGCTAACAACTTACATCTCCCAGCATGCTGCTGAGTGATAACAGCAGTTCTTCCCCCCACACTCCTGGGTAGTAAAATGTGCTAAAACTCTGCCAGGACAGGGATTGAGTAAAAAAGAGTGTTTGTATCAAGGACTAAGATGTAGCTCCTCAGAAAAATACATTTTGTTTAAAGCTGGGTTGGACTGCTCACCCAAGTTTTATTGCTCAAAAAATGTACTCTCAAAAGCAAAAGTTCACCTGAAGATTCTTGATATTCTTTGGGGATTTTTTTCCTGGTTGTGAAATATCTAACATATGAAACAAGTTTTAAGCTGCTGAAGATATAAAATAGACCATACATTCTTAACAAAGGTTTTAAAAATTCTATGGAAAAATCATAAATTTGTGTGTTTGTATTCACATATTCTTATGGTTAGCTGTGATTTCTTGGCATAAGTTTTTTTTAAGAAACTAAAAATTCATAATTTTTTATTTAAAATTTCTGTAAAATAATCATGAACAAAAGAGATGCATACTTGATTTATCATATTTTTTAAAAATATCCTGAAATTCTTTGTTCAAGTTTCAACTCCATGAATTGTATAGGTCTTCTATAAGAACTCTTGAGGCATTAGTGTAAACATATTTTTAGAAAAACGGGGGGCTGACTTCCAGGTTAATAATTTAACACCAAAATAGGTAAAAATACATTAATCTGGTGTACAGTTTAACTTTAAGAGATAAGAATTTTTGTGATTGAAGAGGAACATATTGTACATACATAGACTAGAGCCTTTGCTGATTGCCTCTGGACCTGCCATAGGGATGTCTTGTCTTCCAGATTTCCTTTTGCTTGACTGTTCCCTTTATTTTTAATTCACATATCTGTCTATGAATTGAATATAATGTTCACTTTCAGAAAAGGGGGAACTTCAGGAATTCTTTGGAATATGTACACACACAAAAGCACAAACACGCACCTCTATTTACAGCACAGACAGACATTCACAGTCAGCCCAAAATCTCACTTCTCAGTTTATTCTGGAAGCTAGACTGAGTCCTTAAACAGCAGCCTGGGGAATGAAAACAAACAAATAGAACCTGATGACCTCCCAGATGCCTTCTCCAAGTGTCTTAGTGCGGGGAGAACCTCCCTACACAGCTGACAAAATAGATGATCCAAGAGTGAGAGCTGCAGACTTGGGTCTCACATCTGGGAAAGGTGTGGGGTCCTTGGACCCCCCATGCTGCAACCCAGAGTCTGTTCTGGGGGTAAAGGCATGGGAAGAATGGGAGAGCCCTGTGTTTTCTCACTGACTGAACTCAGCAGCTTGGAAAAGGAGATTTCAATAAGATCTTGCAAGCAATTAGACTAAGGCAGGGAAAAGATGCCTCTACCTTCTTACCAGATGCATTCATGAAAAAAAGGTGGGGGAAATATTTGAATTTGATTTAAAAACTATTTAATAGCAATTCACAGAAAAAGTAATTCTTCTAAGTTACAGAGTTTCTTCTAACATGGTACAGACAGAAGTTAATAACACCTTTCAGGAGGTTTGTGTATCCCTGAAAATATGTAATGTCAAGGAGTGAAAAAAATCAAAAGAGAAAATGTCTGCAAGAGGGAAGGGAAGCAGAGGCTCCTCAATTCACAGTTCTCTACAGAGGTGAGCTTTTGTTGCACATCAGAGCTCATATATCAGTGACCTAAGGAAAAAAGGAGGTGATTGAGTGGAGCGAACAGGAATTGTGTTATAAGAAGGACAGGAACTGCACTATGAAATAGCAGTCCAATGTATAAATCTGTGTGACTGTAAAGGACACTTCTCAGCATGATGTCCTGGCCATGTGTTTCTTGGCATTTTCACAAGTGGGGAAGTGCTGCTTCCTCAACTGGCAATTGATCTGCTCCCCATTGTTAACGTCAGCATGCTTGGGACTTTACAGCTAACTTGGTGGCTTTCCAATTCATAAAAATGCTTTGATTACTGTATTATTTACTCCAGATTCTGTCACCTTTAGTAATCTTGAATCTATGATTCTATGATCTTACATGGTATCAATTTAATAAATAGGCTCATTATTCTCCTTCTGCCGACTTGCTCTTCATCTCCTTGGCTCTGGCTTTTCTTGCCCTGACACCCAAAGCAGCTGCTTTGCCTCCTAGACCCTGCCTTGCTGTTCATTTCTTAAGTTATGTGAGACAAGTTCCTGCTTTCAACATCAGAGCCAGCCTTTACAACAGCCCAGAGCATCTGTCAGCACTTGTCTCACACAGTAAGTCAAGTTCTGCCCGAAATGCCTGGATGGGGGATGCTCGGGGAGCTGCAGTGCTGCCACAGCAGGATGGGGACACTCTGTGCTCAGGCGCTCTGTGAGCAGGAGGCAGGGCAGCACCCAACCAGAAGGGGTTCAATTCCTGTTTAGAGGCAAGGTCACTGGAAAAATGCACTTTTAAAAGCCATTTAGGATGGTCATATCTGGAAGATATTCACATAGGAATCATTAATTCTTTGGTTCCCCCTACACAGACTTTTTCCAGGCTCTGACAGATTTCAGTTTCCTTCTCCAGACCAGGGAATGGAAGAGCAACCCAAGAAAATATGAAGAATTTTTCAGCATGTTCAAAGCAATGCATATTCCTTACTCCTGAAATTTTACTTGATTTTTTTCTTAACAATTTACATGTTTTCCCAAGGAGATGCCCTGACGCTACTTGTCTCTTAACTTCCCATCTAATAAATTTAGTTTCAATGAAAAATAAAAAAGAAGTCTTGGCCGTAGTTAAGATTTTACTAGTTTTATTAAAAAGGGTAAGGAGAGATAGCCTAAATTACTGTCTCCAATGAGGAAAGATAGGCAGAAGGTAACTCTGCCATAGGCTGTAGGTCAGTCAGCACAGCCACACTTCCCTGCGTGGCTCAGAGAAAAGCTGGGCTGCCTTACGTGCTTAGGCAAAACTCCAGGCTCTCCAGCTGCCATGGATTTATATCCAACCAGCCACGGTGCTATCAAGGAAAAAACCAATAGCTTTTAATTTCAATAAATAAGAAAGGAACAAAGTATTAATATCCAGTGTAAGGAATAGAAAATTGGTAGCAATTTTGAGGGGGAAAATGTCAAGTTAGACAAGCAGGAACATTTTAGCTGTAGATATTTATTTTCTTTGTGCATATGCCTTTTTAAACAACTGTTTTTAAAAGACTCCTATTCTTGTTTTTAAGTATGCATGACTCTTGCCAATGTCTTTTAGCTGCCCTAAAATTTTCAATCTGTACACAGCTACTAGAAACCAATGATGCCAAAACCTGGTCAGACACAGAATGTTGTGCTTATTATTACAGCAAGAGCATAAGATATATATAGAGAAATAAAAGTGGTAAAGACCTCAATTATAAAAAAATTATGTATTTTCAATGGAGGTAACACTTTTCTGGGTGGAGATCATGAGGAAAACTGTACAAAGAATTACACGGAAAAGTCCAGATTTATGGGGCTAACACAGATATAGGTGAACTTAAAAAACAATTTTCCTGGAAATGAAATATCTAAATATCAATATCAATATCTAAATATCAATTCAATATCTAAATATCTAATACAATGACCAGTAGCTGTGAAAAAGCTAAAGGATTTGTGAGTAATTTAGATCAGACCACCACCACCAAGCTGAGAGAATGTTGCTCTGCTCAGGTTGATGTGGAATCCCATGAGTCTTCCTTGCTGTCACATCACATGCATGGAGTGGACGTCCAGGAGGTTCCATAAATTCACAGTTTCTGTACCTGTCCCCTCAAACATGTAACAGCCAGAAAATTCTTCCTGATTTTAACAGTGAATTGAAAGGGCCACAGCCACAAAACCACAGTGTAGCATGGGAGGAGAGGCACAGACATCAAGGGCATCAATCACCATTGCCCAGACAGCTGCAACAACAGGAAAATTGTTAGGTGAAGAGCAGCAGACCAGCCTCAGGGAGTGAGCCCTTCTCATTCTGCACAGCAAGGCAAAACCCCAGTAACCTGCCTGGCAGTCTGATCCAAGTGGAAACTCCTGCTGCTGAAAGGTTAACTGGCTTGGAAAGGACCACTGAGCAAGACTCCCTGTAGTATAAAAGTTTCCGGAACCAGTACGAAAACCATTGTCAAGCAGAGTTTTGTCTATATTACGGCTACTCTGTTCCCTTGTTTGTTTATTTCTTCTTTTTCTCTCAGATGTGGTCATCTGCATTATTTCTGCAGAAAACAGTGTCCTCCTGTGCCTTGTTCACATTGCTGAAGCACACAGCTAAACTATTGACCCAATGTTTCCTCTGCAGTATGCTTTTATATACAATGCTGAATTGAATGAGTACATTTGAGGAATTCTACCTTAAAAAGATACCAGAACAATGTGCTTTACTCAAGTCCACTGATTTCCTGTGAAATTCAGTTTCATGTGTGCTAACTCTGTCAATGACTTCAGGAGTTTTAATGGTTTTAACCCCAACCTAGGGTCCCTTCCTATGAGAAGGAAACCCAGCATTTTAAAGTTTCACAAAACATTTGTGGGGTTCTTTTTAGTTCACGGGATGCAGTAGGAATGTGTCACAATGAGGACACAGCTTCAGAGCTGAAATACAAGGATTATTAAACAGTGTTGAGAAAAAAAAATGTAAAAATGAAAAAAAAGGTAACTGTACTAAACACATATAAAATCCAGCAGAAATTAGCATATCAAACAGATATAGAACTTCCTGAAAATGAGGAGCACACAGCCTCTAATAGGTCATGAATGCAGATGACCAAGGAACAAACACTTCTCAAGCATAAATAGAGATTTCAACATTTGTCTCCATCTTGAGAGACTTGAAAGTAAATGAGTCTTGAAAGTAAATGCTATCATTTATGATTTTATTTTTCAAGCAAAGGCAGAGGAAGAGAACTTCACCTGTAGTATTGTTCAGGTCAGATCAGTGTGATATGAGATTAAACATTAATCAGACAGAGGAGAAGTCTAAATATCTCTCTCCCTTTTTATCTGAGACCTCAGTCCCAGCAGAGCAGGGAGAGGATGATCTTTCTACCTGGGAAAGCTAAAGATAGAAAACCTTGATGACCTTCTTGTTTAAAAATCTTATCAAAACAAACACAACCCTGCCAACAATTTTGCTCTAGTGTATTGATACTTTCCAGTGGTCACAGAGTCACAACCTCACAGAATGGCTGAGGTGGAAAGTGACCTCTGCTCAAATAGGGCCAGGTGGAGCCAGTTGCCCAGAACCATGTACAGATGGCATTTGGCTGTCTCCAAAGATGGGGACTCCACAGCCCCCCTGGACAACCTATGCCAGTGCTCACAATAAAAAAAAAAAAAAAAAAAAAAAAAAAAAAAAAAAAAAAAAAAAAAAAAAAAAAAGTCTCATGAAATTCAGAGGGAATCGCCTGTTTTTTTTCATTTGTGTGTATTGCCTCTTGTCTTGGTGTCACTGGGCACCACTGAGAAGGTCCAGGCTCAATAATCCCTGCACCCTTCTTTCAGGTATTTATGTTTACTGGTATGGTCCCATAGCCACCTTCTCCTCAGGCTGAGCAGTCCCAGGTCTCTCAGACTTTCCTCATGGGAAAGGTGTTCCAGCCACTGTAACATCTTTGTGGACTTTGGTTGAACTCTCTCTGGACTGCCCATGTCTCTCTTGCAGTGGGGAGCCCAGAACTGGACACAGCACTTCAGGTGTGGCCTCACCACAGCTGAGTAGAGGGGAAGGTATTTTGTCAGATGAAGCTCAGGATAAAATTTGCCCCCTTTGCAGCAAGGACACATTGTTGGCTCGTGTTCAACACAGTGTTCATTAGGAGCCACACATCTGCACCTGAATCTTTGAGCACTTCTTTCATCTCCACAATATCCTCTCTCCTAACCAGGGCACTGTGAAGCTGGCTGTTGGTTAGCATTCCTGTCAAAACCTCCTTCTGCTGCTCTGGGAAGTTAGAGAGATAGAAGGTGATTACTTGTGCCTTCATTTCAAGACCTACCTATTCATGCTGCCCAGGTGGTGCAAAGGGAACTTGGTGAAGCTGTAACTGAAGTCCATTACTTTAATTGCACACTGATAATGAACCACTGCACAGAGGCAGTTTTAGTAATTTCAAGAGCCAGAGTGGTTTAAAAGTTGCACTTGCTTAACTACCTTCCTTTTAATCTCCTCCTGCAAGAACAGCAGTGGGACTCAGCCAAATAGTTGTGCCCTGTCAGAGCTCTGACCTTAAATGCACTCAGGTATCAGGTCATTATTTCATTACTTTTACCCCATTTTAACCCATGCTGTTCAAAATTACCTGTGAAGCATATTCCCTACTGACACAGCAGTCCAGTGGGATTACTGTGCACTTTGCTTCGTCTTCCCTGCAGGAACCACTGAAGTCACAACAATCTTTTCTAGTACTACCAATGAGAGACAAAAGCACCTTTGATGAGATTTTTTTCCCAAAACATGAGCCCCAGTGATTATTACCTGTTTGCAAAGCAGATGGAAAAAAAATCCACCAGGAATAATTGCCTTTCTTCCTATGAGGACATGAAACATTATTATGAGTTGAAATTATTCCAAGATCCACTGGATAGTCCATTTTCTTCTTCTAGCATAACTGGGAAAGAACTGAACAGGGAAAGACTAGGAAGAATAACTTGCTCTGAAAATGTAGTTTCTTTTTTTGATACAAGAATCTTTATTCCCAAGTCACAACAGGACACCAATGGAAATTGGGTCCCTAAATGCCTTTGTAAATCAAAGTGAAACTGTAAGTAAAAGTTAATGGCTTCCATGCTTAAATATGCATGTCTCTGAAAATTTCCCTCACCAGCCATTCTAATATAAATGTGTGAAGGGAAAATTGAGGATGTGGAATATTTAGAGTTCAGTAAAGCATTTGGCAGTGTGTTTCATGAAATCTTACTGCTAAATTAATTCAGATTGGCTTGGATTGCAGCATACTCATGTGGGCTGGAAACTGCCTGGCAAATTGTAAACATGTGGCAGTGATAAAGAGTCTTCCTTCTACAGTGTTGAAGATATGCCTCTGGTGGCATATACTGTAGGGACTCCAACTATCCACATCTCATTATAGTATGAGTATAAACAATATTAACTGGAAAGAGACACCCAAATCTGGAAAAACTGAACTGTATATATAGCTTCAGAGGTTGATTAATCTTTCTGAAGTCTAAAGATCAGAAGTCCCAGAAAGTTTATAAATACAGGGCTAAGAGATTAGAAATGAGATTAACTTGGACAGAAAAAAAAAAAAACCTAAGCGAAGCAAAACAAAATAATAAAAACCTACCCAAGGAACCTAGAAATAATTTTTGAAATGCAGTGAGGGAAAAAAGACTAGAAAGGTGTAAAGATTTATTGACAATAATCCAGAAGTGAGTTATACAGAACCTTGCAATATGATACAAGAAAAAAAAGAAACAGTGATTTCAGAATGTGTGTACAAAGTCATGATGTAATGGACTAATTTTTTTGTGATATTAGTTACTAACTGTGCTGATCAGAATTATTTCTACTACTACTGCTTGAAATCATTATCTTTCTCCTATGGAACATGAAAAATCAAATGGCTCCTCTGTTGTGAGGTGGTGGAACAGCAGTTTGGACACTGAAGCTCTGAGCCAGCTCTTGCCAATGCAGAGGTACAGAAAGTAACAGAGATGCTTTTTCCCTGTGACTCCTAGTGACTATATCCTTCCTAAGGACTGCAGTGCTCATATTACCCCAAACACATCCAAGGAAATTCAGAGAAGTAAAATAAACAAACTGAACTATGCTTGACTGATGAAATAACCAAACCTTTTCTAAAAGGAAGGAGTACTAGATATTTTCCTTCTTGAAAATATTTATAGCCATTTTATTCCACTACAGGCTCACTGAAATACACTGAAAAACCTAGGAGTAAAAATATTTTTTTATATTTATAACCTTTATATTTTAAAAATAAATATATTTGAGAGTTTTCTCAGATTCCAAAATATGTATTTTGCAAACAAAAACACAATCCATGGACTAAGGAGAATGTTAATTAAGAGTTATTTTACCATAATTTCATTTTAGTTTTATTTTGACACAGCCTTATGATATATCAATTTTTCATCTGAGACTCCCAAATGTTAAATCTTCAGCTTGTGGTAAATTTTATTTCTTCTTCAATGAAAGGGGAGTTACTTACAAAATATTGCATAAATAGATGAGTTCTACTGATGGTAACTGGCAACTGTGCAACATGACATAAGAGAAGACATTCTATATATTTTCACTCTTAATAATCTTATTTTACCATGCACAAAAACTTATTACATCTGCATCTTGGGTGTTCTATAGCAGCTACTAAGGTTGCAGCCTTCTACCAAGTGTTCAAGGATTCAAAAGTAAGTTAATGAGAAATACTAGAGCCAATCAGGTGTCTTGATCTATTATGGCCTCGTTTGTTAACTTCTGACTGTTGCCCCATCCTCCACCCAAATCTCAACCATCTGGTGATAGGTTACAGCATTTACCAGCTGGTATGTGGCTATTCACATACAGTTTGATAAAAAACGAACCTCCAATGTATTCAGCTTGACCAAATGGTTGTGAAGCAGTTTTGGAACTGAAATTTAATCTGAAAAAAAGGCAAGAAAAAGAGAACCCACTGCAGCCTGGGTTGGCCTACTAATTAATGCAACATACATTTATATAGTAACATCACTAATGCTACTTGTCTTTTCAGATATGTGGACAACAAACACACACATTGGCCAAATTACCAATTTGCTTTTAGCCTGGACTGGCAAGGCATAGCGGTTTTTTTTTTGTAAATCATCATCCATTAATGCTTAGCCAGCTGAAAAGAGCTCTGAACAGGGCACCCCTTGCTTTGCAGCACTAATGCTATAAATTTAGTGTAATTAAAGGCAATCAATGGTGAAAGAACTAGGATGCTGCAGTTTATTCATAGTGTGCCCCAATATGTGATTCTCAGGGGAAAAAAAACTACTTAAAATCCTGGGGTTTTTTGTTTTTTTTCTGTACTTGTACCATCCAAAGATATAGGAAAATGCTAGCAAAAAAAAAAAATATAAAGGATAAATCAAACTGCAGAAAGATTTTTTATAAATGCAAGCAACCAAATAAACCAAATCAGCAAAACCCCCAAACTGGACCACTTAGACATTAATTTTCTCAGTTAACATAGATTCTTATTCCATAATTAACATTTTGGATTTAAACATTCTTTCATTTTGTTTTCATTGAGTTATTTTTGGTTTTGCTACTTAAAACAAAGGTACTACTATCTGTTTAACCAGAAGTGATGGTTTGTTGGTTTTTTTTTTTTTCTGAGGAGAACTGCTTGGAAGAGCAAGGTGCATGCTTAGTCACTCCAGTTTAATCTCCCTGAGTGCCTTTGGGAAGCAGGAACCTGAGGCTTCAGCAGAGCTGCTGGGCTGAGCTCTGCCAGGAGGCTGCAGGGCCAGCAGAGCAGAAAGGAGGAAGGGAGAGAGGGGAAGCCCCCCCTGGGTCTGCACCTTGTCCTGCTCTCACCTGCAACCTCCAGGAATTCAATAGGATCCAAGCAAACACAACTGGGATTACCCCAGATTCAAGAGGGGCTCCTCAGGTTCCTGATGGCTCCACCCCCCCCGAGAGTATCTCAAAAACGCTGGTCTTATCAAACAGTGCACACTGGTTTTTAGAGCTCCAGCAGTTGTTTGTGTTACAGGATTGCTCTTCATACCCTGCAGAAATGTTCTGCTTGTCCCTTATATTCAAAAATATAGTTTAGGGAATCTGAATGTAGAAATGGCCAGATTTCAATCATTACTTTAATAAGTGTTCGCTGTTTGTTTTTTGGTTTGTTTTTTTTTTTTTTCAACAGCATAAATAGGTTGTCAGTTTTTATTTGTGACCTAGTTATTGTAGAAATCAATTTACATAAAAGGCAATTTTAAGTTGAGAAATACCATCAAATTACTAGGTTTCTTAGAGAATACCATGGAAAATTTGGTTTGGTCTGTGACATTTAATACTTTGATCAGAGACTTGGGAGATAACATTAGATCACTGACTTCATCTCAAAAACAAAATGGAGACAAGTTACAATGAAGAGGAGTGGTCTGTGCCTTATAGTGGTCCAGATCAGTCAGCTAAATAAAAAGAACTGTGCAGTAAGTGCTTTAAAACAGCCAGTGTAAAACTATACTTATAGAACCATTTAATTTACCTTATGTTGTAAAGAAGGTCTTCCCTCTGAACCCAGGAAGAAAGTGCTGCAACATGAATTTCCAGGTAACTTTGAAATCAGCCACAGATGCAAACAAACATTGTTTAGTGCAAACCTTCAGTTTATAGCAGATTATTTTGCTCCATAATCAGTGTGGTGGGTATTACCTATGAGGGCATCTGGAAGGCTGTGCTTGATTGTGATTTCCCTGTTAAAGGCATGCTGAACTGGAGAGGGCTCAAATTAAGTACATCGGTGAATTTAATCTCTCTGCTTAGAGTAACAGAATTTAGATTACTGGCTCTTTAATCTGGTGGGGAAATGTATAAGCCATCCCCTAGCTGAAGTTAATTCTGAAGCTCAAACATGAGCCATATCCTTGTTAGCAGTGAAAGAAATTAGCCAGGACAAATGTGGTAGGTCCCCTGCCATAGATTCCCTGCATAATTCCCTTTTTTGTCTCAAGTTTGAATTTTTACTCATGCTGTAGTAAAAACAAGATAATTGCATACCTGTTTCTGAAAGAATTTCAGAAGAAATCATCACAGCTGTTCCCTTTATTTGGTTTGATGACCTATAAATCCTCTTAATATACCTTGATTATTGAATTTTTACATTATCTAATTAAAAACAAAACAACACAACTTTCAAGGCTATGATTAAACCCATTTGAAGTTAGAAGACACCTTGCTTTTGAATACAATTATACAATATAATTGGAAAGGAATAGCACATACATAATCTCAAAGAACACAGAGAATTTTACAAAATGAACATAATGGCTGTTCTTGGGACCTTTTTACTAGACATATCCCTTCATAAACATTGAGAAATGCTGGCTTGAATGAGTATATTTGAGGAATGCTACCTTAAAAAGATATCAGAACAATGTGCTTTACTGAGATATCTCAAGCCTACCGACTCCTCATGAAATTCAGTTTCCCATTTAACAGCTCTGTCAATGACTTTGGGGGTTCTGTTGGTTTTAATCCCAACCTTGTGTCTATTCCTGTGAGAAGCTAAAGCCCAGCGCCTGAAAGTTTCTCAGAATAAATTGGTGGAGTTCTTTTTAGCTTGAGGAATACAGTAAGGAATGTGATAAAAATGAGGACACAGTTTCAGACAAATCATATAATGCTGAAATACAAGGATTATTAAATAATGTTGAGTAAAGATTCCATGGAAATGTGCAGTGGAAGATTGCTCTAATAAACAAATATAAAATCTAGCAGCAATTAGCATATCAAACACATAAGGATCAGATATATTAAAACAAGGAAAATTTTACCCTGGATTACTCAGGCAGATTTAGGAATTAAACCCAAAAATTTCCTGTCTTAGACTTGCAACTCAATTAGCTCAACTAGTAAGGGAGCTTCTCCAAATCCTAGAACATTCTTTGTGGGAATTAAAGGCATTTTTTAGATTATGTTTTACCTTTTTCTGAAACTGCTGTGTCAAAAATACAGAAGCTGAGTGTGCATTGGAGTGGCAGGGAGAGTTCACTGCAGCTCTACACACCAGTTTCCCAGAACAGCTCTGTGTATGACAACACATATGAGAACAGCATATTTTTACTTGCCTAACTCATAGCATAAAGCTGGATGATGGGTACAAAGCTCTGCTTAGCTGTTTCCAAGACTACTGCTATGTTAATGAAAACAATTATCCATGAGAGAGACAAAATTCTAAATGACCTTAAGAGGCACAAAAATGAACTGAATTACAAAAAAAAAAAAAATCAGAATTCAGAATGAATTATTAATTTGAGCACATCAGCAAAGAAATTGCAGAGGTTACAGAACTCGAGGGACCTCATCAACAGAAGGAGGAAAAAATGCTGTTTTGAGAGTAATTGATTAGCACTGGGCTCACAGGGTAAAAGTTGGGGTACCTCTGATGAGCTGTGAGGTACAACAGAGAGATTCAGATGAGGGTGATCTCCCAGAACCCTTGTGTGAGAAGGAGCTCATGGCATTTCTTCTTCATCTGTCTGTGAAAAGCCTTCATTCCCATCTTCCTCCTTGAGACCGAGGTTTGAGGAGGCAGCATGCAAAAGAAAAAGGTGGCAGTAAAAGAACCCCTGTGTGTCATAAATCCAGCCCAGGGGTCACCCAGCCTCTGCCACCACAGACACAGGTCAGGCAAGGTGACTCCATCGCTTTGTTGGGGTAAGAGAGCCCTTCCTGCAGCCTGCCCCACAGGTGGGCCAAGGTGCTTGTAGCAGGTGTAGGAGCAGAGGATTTGGAGAGCCATTATTTGTATTTGTGCTTAGTTTCCCCATTCCTGTGGATTTCTGCAGATCTTGCTGACTTTGATAGCATTTGTTTGTGGAGGGGTTCCCAGCAGGACTGGGGAATAACTTGTCCTGTGTTCACCAGATGAAAGCCCATCCTAGGTAAGGATGAGAGTGAGACTCAAGGGAGGGCATAAATATTTCTCTGCTATGCTTCTGGAGGGAGACTGGGCCTCTCTTGCATATTTGGAGGGGATGATTGGGGGGCTACATCTTATTATTGTTCCTAAGCAACTCACTTGCTGTAGGAACCCTGGCTAAGCCAGCGCACAGAGTTTGCATTATACAGTGTCAATTTTGTCCTGGCAGTTTCTTGATTTTCTTTCTTTACCCTACTGAAAGAGGGGCTTTTTGGTGTTGTTTTTTTTTTTTTTTTTTAATACACTCAGTGAAACACACAGTGAAAGGTGCATGATAATAGAGGCTCCAAGATAGCTGTGCGCTCATAATAACCTGTGTTCACATTTAAAAGCCTTAGCCCCTGAGTGTTTCTGTGAAAGAAACTAGTGCAGGCCTATTTATTACCTGCCAATTCCATTTCTTAGAATGGAGTTGCCTCTGAGCCAGAGTATTTTCTGCAAAAACATGTTCCTGAGGATGGATGTGGGGGTGGGTGGATGGGTGGGTAGGCAGAGGAAAAGGATGGGTGTGATGGGAGGACAGTGCCTAGATATTGCTGTAAAAAATATCTTGGCTATTTATTCCTCGAGGCAGATGGTGCTCATTGGTTACCTTCACCAAAAGGAGCTGTACCTGTTAGTGAGGGTGTGAAGAAACATCTCTGCAGTGAGGGGCTGAGGAAAGGCAAACCAAGGGATTCGAGCAAGATCCTGATGTAGAAAGATTAATGTGTGAAGGTTAAAGGGCTGGGGCAGGGTGAGCAACACAGAGCTGTTACCCTGAATTATGGGCACTGCTCTGCTGCATGCCCATGAGATAAATGATGCCTATCCTGCAGGAGGGGATTTTCATAGCCCAGAGGCATTGTGCAGTAATGCCAGAGAATATTGTCCTGCATTGCTGCTGCCACTCTGCTCATGTGTGAGTTCTAACCAAGGTGGCTTGTCCAGCCCAGCTTTTTCTGCCCTTTTGATCCAGCATCTGCTTAAACTGCTCCTGAGCAAACAGCTTAGGACAGAGCTCTCATCTGTGTGCTTGTGCTCCTTCCTCTGCAGCCATCCAGAGGGCTTTGTGCATCTGTCCCTGAGCAGCTCAGCACAGATCCCTGCAGATCAGCCCTTCCCCTGCACAAGGTGGGGTTAATTTTTTCTTGATGTGCTTGCTTAGAGTGCTCTCTATAATAAATAACTATAATCAAAATGGCCTCATCTTAGAAGCTTCATACTGTTTTACAGTCTTATGTTTGATTGCTTTCATTTCCACTGCATTGGTTTCTCAGTAGCTTTAAGAGACTTATCTTGGATTTGCACTGACTCAGGGAAAACAGAATCAAACCGTCTTTGTTAGATGGGGGGGAGATTTTGAACAAGTAAGGCAGCAAAAGGAGACTTAAAATAGTACAGCAAGAGAACACATGCCGGGTTTTTTCATGTGTTGGCTCCTGGAACTTCACCACAACACTAAATAAATTGCCTCAGCAGTTTCTGAAAAATGCCATTTAATGTTTTCTAGCCGCTGAAAGTGCTAAACATTGTCACATTTGTTGAAAATGCCAGGAAAAGGCTCCTGGGAATTTTATCCCCATGCCTGCAGCTTTGATAAGTTTTATAACAATCTGGTGTAGTACAGCATCTCTAGTAAGAACTACTGTGTTTGTGAGGCACTGAAAAATACCAAAAAAAAAAAGCACTTTAATCTTCATTCCTGTCAGGTTAAAAATATATGGATAACCAAATCCTTAAAAAGAGACAAAACACATGAAAATGGTAGGCAACTATATGTGCTCTTATATTCAATAAGATTCCACTCACCATTTTATTTTTTCTGGAGACTGCAGAAGAATTGTATCTTCACAAAATATAAATTTCTGGGTATAACCCAAGTCCTGAATATTTAATTAAATCAGTAGTAACTCTATTGTAGAACCAGTCTGGGGAAAGAAAAGACATATTTTGGATATTTTGAAGAACTTGTCCCTGAGTTATGAAAGGCATAGATTCAAGTACCTGTGCCACTTGCTTGAGGCAACAGCATTCCTCCATTAATATTTCAGACTTGCATCATAGTTTTAAAGCTTCTGGGTGTAAAAGCTAGTTAGTGTTTGTTTATCTCTTGACACAAACTGCACTGAAATCAATATATTTTGCTGCTCAGTAGAATAGCATATTTTTGCCTTCACACTTTTGCATTGCGCTCTAGGAAAAAAAAAAACCAAACAATCAAATCAACAAATCAACCAGCTTGATTCCAAAGCCAAATTTTGCAATTCAGAATTCTGCTTCTACCTACTGTGTCACATTGTGGAAGAGGAAAAAGGCAAAAAGAATTGGTGGGAGAAAGAGGAAGCATTGACACATATCCATACATAACTATTTTTAAAACTGTATGTCAGCTCAAACTGGCTGAGTTTCTATGAATGTTTTTGTTTTCCTGTCATCTTCCAGTACTTGTGCACTTCTACTTCCATTAAGAATATCAAGAATACAATCATAGAATCATTTAGGTTGTAACAACCCTAAAGATCATCAAGTACAGCTGTTAACCCTGGCCTACCAAGTCCCTCAGTGCCACACCTACATTTAAAAGATATTTAAAGGTCTTTTAAATACCTCCAGGGATGATGTGCCAACCTTTCCCTGGGCAGCCCATTTCAATGCCTGAAAATGCTTTTGATGAAGAAATTATTCCTACTGTCCAATCTAAACCTCACCTGGTGCAACTTGAGGCCATCTCCTCTTATCTTGCCACTTGTTACCTGGGAGAAGTGATTGACCCCACCTGTCTACAACTCCTTTTCAGGTAATTGCATAGAGTGATAAGGTTCTCCATGTGTCTCATTTTTCCAGGTTAAACAAGCCCAGCTCCCTCAGCCACTCACAAGATTTGTGCTCCAGACCCTTCACCAGTTCTGTTGCCCTCCATCTTTAAAAAAAAAAAAATATTGTCTTCTGGAATAATTTTGAGGTCAATTTTTGCAGACTGTAGGAATCTATCTAGTTTTCATAAACAGAAATATCACTCAAAAGGTTTTTGTGAGTGTAGACTTTTGATACAGCTACAAGATTATCTGTTGAACTTTGAGATTCCTCATTATAGTACTTAGGCAATTTTGAAGCAATTTCAGTCTGCAAAATTGTGGCATGGCTGAGCTTCATATTTCTGCTCCAAATTTTTTCCCTGAAAAGTAGAGGCTTAGTGAAGGAATGTGTGGGCTTTACACACATGGAGTTTTTCTTTGTTCCATTTTAGGAAGATCTTTAGGACAAAGTCATTCCACAGGTGGTAAATGTGCCTACTGGAATTCTGCCACAAGAACAGTCTTTCAGAATTGTATTAGACTGATGAGTCAGGCTTCACATCTTTTCTTTCGGGACTAACAGGATGTCACTTGTCACAATACTACTATCTGCTTACTTATTTGTCTCATTGTTCCAGAAAGCATAAAATCTGTATTTGTGTAGTAGCCCTGCTTGCTCAAAGACTCTATAGTTCAAATCCTAATAAAATAGGCCTCTGAAAAGAAAGAGGGGCAACAAAAAAGAACAAAAGAATAATAAGGAAAATAAATTGTTGCTGAGACTTGAAGGACTCTGACTTCACTAAAGCTTCATTAGCTAAATGTAACATGAAAACAATAACACACCTGCAGTCATTGTGGAAGTGAGAAGAGATATCTCAGTGCTTGTCAGGATCTATCAGTACCAGATCTATTTACAGGACATATTGAAAAAGCTCACGAGTATTAACCAGTCTTACTCACTTTTGAAATGGGTCACTTTTTAGTAAGTGCCCTAGAAGTAAAAAGCTTTTTTCGTAACATCAGTTCCATGAGTCATTCCATTTCCCCCCATATTGGTTAATATAATTTAATTTCCCTCTCTTCACCTGTCATAAGAGAATCAGAGGAAAAGGGTTGCTTTTCTCTGTACTTTTGAATTAATTGATATAATTTGTTTGAGGTTTCCTTCTTTCATGGTGCTTTCTTAAAATTAGAACCAAATTAAATGTGTTCCTAGCCTTTGCAGAATACATTGATTAGAGCTGAATTATGTGCAGTTCTGATGTACACTGAAATTTGCATGACACATCTCTCCTGGAGTGAAACTAAAAAAGGAATTTGATTCTTACCCTATTTTTTCCAACAAATGCAGTCCATTCACCATTAAATCAAATAAGTTGTGGTCAACATTTAGAACAGATGAATGTGTAGATTTAATGAATGATGCAGTTGTTAGAATAAAAGTCTCAAGTACTTACCTAATCTGTGTTAACTAAATAGACTGTGTTTATTAAGGGATAATTATTGACAAGAACATCTTTATTTTTCCTTTTCTTAATCGTACTGCAGCAGTCTCTACAGTCCCCAGTTTCCACCAAAACAGCATCTTTGATAAATACTGGAAGATCTTGATTGGGAAAATACATGTGTTTAGTATGACTGCTGTGAGCATTTGGAATTATATAAGCTTTGTCTGCTGATATGTGAAAAGGCAGCATTTGTGTTTCCAGGGGCTAAGGAGGCAGTGCCCACATTTGCAAGCCCACCACAGCAAGTCTGAGCCTTCTGGTCTCAAGTAAGTGACTGTTCCCAGCCTCATAAGCTGCAAGTAAGACTGAAAGGTGTCTGGTATGAAGTGTTACAGGGTTGCTGACTGTAAATGGGAAAGAGTCAGCAGAGGACTCACATCCTAAAGGAAGTTATGTGCACGTTTAACTTGTCACATATTGACAAAGTTCCACTGAAAGCAAAAGGAGAAATCCAACAAAGTCATCTCTACTGGGTTGTTTGCGTCCAGAATATTGTTGCAGGGTACTGTAAAACTCACTATACATCTGAAAAAATCAGAACAATTTTTCTCCTGTCTTTTTGCCACTTTTTTATTTTCTTGTCCTATTTCAATGTATTCTTTGCATTTTCTTGTCCTATTTCAATGTATTCTCTGCATCAGTTTTGAGAAACAATTTGTTCTTCATTTGAAAAGGCCATATAGGAGAAATTATGTATGCATGTATGTGTAGAAGAGAGAGAGAAAGAGAGAGACAGAAGTTGCCCTCTCTCTGCATCCAAGAGGAAACAGCTTCTCAGGTAGCTATCCCAGTAGGGGAACAGCACATCTAGGTTGTCTCTGTGATGATATCAAATAGCCCCAACAGTGACACCACTACTCAGAAAGCCTCTATTCCCAGATGGCTGACATAAAACCCCATTACCTTGTGATACTGTTAAATGAAAGGTAGGTCATATATGGGTTCTGACTAGTAGGAGCTGTAAGAATTGCTGCTGTGGGGGAGGGAGTAATTGCAGAACCTTTGCTCTATAAGGATACAGCCAGGTTCTCCCATGATGGTTCATTTCTTCCCAACCCTTCCCAAACATTTTTGGCTCTCTGATGATAGAAGTGCAACAATTGAATGCTGAGGAAACTGGTATTGTCATGCTTTTATAGATTTCTTTTCCCTCAAATGCTTACACAGATATATATTGGATTTTTGTTCATCAAGCATAAGCCCTGTCAAATGTATCTGCACTTTTTAAACTTTGGAAATGGCAGCTTTCTGATCAAAGAAAACATTCACTTTCTTTCCATCCTGAGGAGTAGTACTGCACTGGTTCACTTCCAAATAACACATCTCATGTCTTGCTGCTTTGCTCTTTCCTTAAGACATATAATTTACCATAGCAAGCTTTTCAATTAGGGCCTGATCCAAAACTTTAACTACTCTTGGGGGAAAAAGCCCAACAAAACCCGCATTGCCTTCAGGCTCTTTTAAGCAGTTTTATGTACAGTTATTCACACAGTGGTCACACTTGCGTGACAAGGCTACACTAAAGGGACAATATATACAATACAGCATTTCCTTAGGATATTAACAGTAATTTTGGACAGTAGGAAAGCTACCTTTTCTTCTCCTTTTTCTTTGTGTCAGTTCTGGCGATCAACTGTAAAATGTGACAGTGATTAGACATGGCAGCTTTTTTCTGTACCAGTCTTTTGATGCACCAAAACTTAGTCACTTAGTCTCTTTTCTCTCTCTCTCTTTTTTTTTTTTTTTTTTTTTTTTTTTTTTTTTTTTTTTTTTTTTAAGACAAAGATTCACAGCATTTTTGGGAATTAGCCACGTGATCTACATTTCTGACAACTGCAGGGGGGAATTTCTGTCCTCTTTCTTGTCTGTCTTTTCAGCTTTTGTCAGAATGTGATAACAGATAAAACCTTTCTGACCACCACACTACCGTGTTATCAGTGTGACTGGAAAATGCTAAAGAGAGAGACTTTAGTTTTCCACAGAGTGTGCCAGCATCACCCTAATTTGGCTACTTGTTCAACCAGCTGGTGAGTCCAAGCACTCAAAGTGGAGTCTCTAACCGAGAAACGTCCCTCACTGGTCAGCAGCGTGCCGGTGTGAATACCCAGAGGGCAACCACAGCAAGCATTGTAGCGGGAAAAGGGCAAACAATCCCTCAGATGGAAGGGGGAGTGCCTGCCAAGGGGCACAGACACCAGATTTTGAACAGGTTTCAGGAGCACTAGATACAGCTGGTGCACTCAGGGTGTGCCTGAGCACAGCGCAGGGATCAGACTCATCCCAGTAACTCGTCTCCTGGTCTCTCATCTTCCTGAGCTGCACGCTAGCGGAAAGTTGGGTTGCTGCTGCTCTCGCCCGCCATCCGGGAGTGGATCAGCCCGACGCCGCGATCCCTGGCTGAGCCTGTGCCTCGCAGCCGCTCGTCTGCGCATGAGTCGCTGCGGGAGGCTCCGCGGCTGGAGTATTTGAGGGGCTGGGCACGGGGAAGATGCTCAGAGCCTGCGGAGGCCGTGCGCCCGGCGGAGCGGAGCGGCGGCGGGGCGCGGAGGGGGCGCGGGCTCGGGCGCTGCGGGGACCGCGCTCGGCGGCCTGAGGGAGAGCGGGGCGGCCGTCGGGGCAGCGCCGCTTCAGCACCGCGGACAGCGCCAGGAGCACAGCGCCTCGGGCCCCTATTCCAGCTCCGATTCTCGGGTACCCCCCTTACCCCCTATCTCCCGATCCGGTCGCTGCAGCATCTACCCTCGGCTCCGGCCACGCTCTCCCGAGCCCCGCTCCCCCCCGCAGCCTGACTGCTGTCAGAGAGCCCCCGCCCCTCTGTCCCTGTCCTCCCCCCTCTGCCCCGTCCCGCCGGCCGGCCCCGCTCCCCTCGCCCCTCTCTCGACTCCGCTGCCCGGCGCTGCCCTTCCCGCTGCCCCCGGCGCTGCCCCGGCCCCTGCCCCGCCGCCGGCACCATGCGCGGGCGGCCGCGGTGGGCGGCAGGCGAGGCTGCGGTGCCGGCGCGGGTGCCCCCTTCCTCCTGCCCTCGCCCGCTCCAGACGACCCGCTGAGAGATGGACTTGGCAGGCGTGCTGCTGGCGCTGCTCCTCGTGCTGGTGCTGGTCGTCTCTCTGCTCTCCAACCTCCTGGTGCTGCTATGCTTCGTCTACAGTACGGAGATCCGCAAGCAGGTCGCCGGGGTTTTCCTGGTGAACTTATCTTTCTGCAACCTGCTTCTCACCGTTCTGAACATGCCTTTTACCCTGCTGGGCATCCTGAGGAACCAGCAACCCCTCGGGGGCTGCGTCTGCAAGGCGGTGGGTTTCCTGGAAACTTTCCTGACTTCCAACACAATGCTGAGCATGGCAGCGCTCAGCATCGACAAATGGATTGCCGTGGTGTTCCCCCTGAGCTACACCAGCAAGATGCGGTATAAGGACGCTGTGATACTGATGGGCTACTCGTGGCTCCACTCCCTCACGTTCCCCTTGGTATCCTTGTTTTACTCGTGGGTAGATTACAACAGCGTTTATGCCTCTTGCACCTTACACCTGAAGGAAGAGACGGAGAGGAGAAGGTTTACAGTGTTCACCATTGTCTTTCACTCCACCAGTTTCATGCTGTCTCTGGTGATCTTATGTTTCACCTATTTAAAGGTGTTGAAAGTTGCCCGGTTCCACTGCAAGCGGATAGACATTATTACCATGCAGACTCTGGTTTTGCTGGTGGATATCCACCCCAGGTAATGGTGCGCACTCGGACCCACAGCCCCCGGTCACCAGCGGTAGTTACCCCAGGCAGAAAGAAGCGATCTCCCACCTCCCCAGCACCCTTTCCTGCCTGTCCCGAGCGCTCCTGCCTCTGTTTTCAGACGCTGCTGACAGTGCCAGGAACGGTGACTTGTGCATTTGTAGCCTTCTCTGTTTGAACGCTAACCGGGCTCTCCGGGTTATGCCACTTGCCTGAGCTCCCTTCAAGCGGGAGGCACTGCTTTGCCGAGTGCGATCGTCCCGAGGCTCGGCAGGGCTGGGGCTATGCTCCCCCCCTCGGGGCTGCCCTCCTCCCCTCCGGGAGGCTGCCCTCCTCCCCTCGGGGCTGCCCTCCTCCCCTCCGGGCTGCCCTCCTCTCCCTCGGGGCTGCCCTCCTCCCCTCGGGGCTGCCCTCCTCCCCTCGGGGCTGCCCTCCTCTCCCTCGGGGCTGCCCTCCTCCCCTCCGGGCTGCCCTCCTCCCCTCGGGGCTGCCCTCCTCCCCTCCGGGCTGCCCTCCTCTCCTCGGGGCTGCCCTCCTCCCCTCCGGGCTGCCCTCCTCTCCTCGGGGCTGCCCTCCTCCCCTCCGGGCTGCCCTCCTCTCCTCGGGGCTGCCCTCCTCTCCTCTGGGCTGCCCTCCTCTCCTCCGGGAGGCTGCCCTCCTCTCCTCGGGGCTGCCCTCCTCTCCTCTGGGCTGCCCTCCTCTCCCTCCGGGCTGCCTTCCTCCCCTCCGGGCTGCCTTCCTCTCCTCGGGGCTGCCTTCCTCGCCCTTCCCTTCCCGGGTGCTTTCGGGCGTGGAGCTCTTCCCCTCTTCCTTGGACTCACTTTTCACCTCCTCCCTTCTTGCCTTA
Organism: Ammospiza caudacuta; assembly: GCF_027887145.1. Taxonomy (NCBI): domain Eukaryota; kingdom Metazoa; phylum Chordata; class Aves; order Passeriformes; family Passerellidae; genus Ammospiza; species Ammospiza caudacuta. The sequence continues at coordinate 56,344,838 of NC_080596.1, forward strand.
ACACCCTTACTGCTCTTTTCCCTCCGTAGTGTGAAGCAGCGCTGTCTAAACGAGCAGAAAAGGAGGAGGCAGCGGGCTACCAAGAAAATCAGTATTTTTATAGGGTCGTTCGTGATCTGTTTTGGTCCTTACATTATCACCAGGTTAGTATCCCCTGTAGGGGTGAGGGACTTTGCGGGATCAGGATGTCCTGTGATGCCCAGGTGCCCGGGGGTCCTACAGCTAATTTTGGGGGGCGAGAATGAAACGGACCCCCGGGAGTGGTCTTGAGGACCAAAGGACACAAACACAAACATGTTGCTCCTGTCCGCACACCCAGTCCCAGGGGACAGCCCCGGCAGGACCTGGCTCTCCTTCCCTCATCACAACCAGGTCTGGGCACCTCTGCCAAAAGCAAGTGGCTTTTAGGACAAGTACCGGGAAGTAATTACGTGCCAGGGGGAGATAAAGGCAGTTTAAAAGACTTGACACCCTTCCTTATTAGCACAACCCTCACATCAGAGAGGAAAACAGACAGACTTTTCTGATTAGCTTAGCTTAGGGTTTTTGGTTTGGGTTTTTGTTTTTTTTTTTTTTTTTTTTTTTTTTTTTTAGGCATAAGGCCAAGCTTGCTGCTGTTGGAAGCTGAGTTGATATAATTTAAATTTGTCCAGCCTGATAATTTGTCAGATAAGGTTTCAGTCTGAAAACATTAATGCCTCTAAATATATTGCTAATGGTGCAGCACAGACTTGTGATGAGGTGTAAAAGTTATCTCCCAGGAAAAGTAATCATTAGACTCCTTAAATGTATAGGAAACACCATGTTCCTCAACCGGGCAGAATTATAAGTATCCATTCTGGTGGTTTGCACCTTTTGAAGTGTCCATGCATCATTGTCCTTATCTACTTGTGTAGTCTTCATACAATAGATGATGATTATTATTTTTAAATCTTGTGTAAACCAGTGAGCTGGAAGTCAGTGTAACTACATTGAGTTGCAGCATGCCAGATTTAACCTTTCATCTCTAAACTGCAATGGGCTACATCTTTCACAAGTGATTTTTAAATATATTTCCCACTTTCACAGTGTGTTCCAGACAATTTTGAAGAGTGCTGACTTGTGTTGAAGGAGGTGCACTAGTGTGCAAAACCCTCTGGTGAGGGCTTCTTCAAGGTTGCTACCAAGCTGCCAGTGTCTGCAGCCACAGCAGCTCACAGAAACTGGCCAGCTTCAGTGCTCTGATCTTACAGTCACATACATACAGGTCATTTATGGTCAGAGCCACTGCCCTTTTCTGAGAGGAGTAGGGGGTAGGTTATGGCCAGTGCACTAAACAGACAATTTTTTTAACATTTTTAAAGTGACATTTATTTCAGTTCCCATTTACGTGTTGAAAGGGATTCCTTCCTGATTGCCTGGATAACTATATCTTTTTTCTGCAGTTGAAAAGATTATTACAAATATTAACATTACATCACAGAGTTAAAAGGTCAGTTCATCATTGTTCAGTACATTTTGAGTCATGTTCTATTCACTTTTACCATAATCAGGATGTAATTATGTTGAGCAAAGTGGATTTTGCCATCTTCTTTTCATCTGACCATTACGAAGCTCAGCAAATTCCAAACATGGCCACATTTTTCAGGGTGAAGGTATTTCTCATAAACTTCTACAATAAAAGTTACTTCCTTCTTCAGACCTTGCATTTGGCAAATGTGAGATGGTGTGTGACAAACTGGTACCCAGTGAATCACTACAGAGAAGGCTGAGGGCTGGTTTATGGAAACGTGAGTCCAGCTTCTGTTTGTCACAGGGACCGAGCTGGCTCAGTGACAGCAGAACGGGAAGGTTTGGGGGAAGACATCCTAAAAGGCTGCTTGTCTCAAAGACAAAAGAGTGCCAAGACAGCACTTCACGAAAGGTGGTGATGGAGGTGAGACTGGAGGACTTGCTGCTATGCCTGATTCTCTGTTCTTCCCTCATTCTGGTTTTTAGGGAGTTGGCACTGAAGCATTCTCTGGGGAGGCAATGCAAAAGCCATCCTCCCTGTCATCTTGCTCTTGGCCTGGTGACTCATGTTGCATTGTGAGCTCAGTATTTGCTCCTCACTTCAGAAATTTGAATGAGATTAGGCTCATTAGCAATATATTCGTCTGTTCACTAAGAGGCGACAGATGAATTTAATCTCTTCTGTAACAGCACTGAAAACATGGAAATCATACTAAGATGCATTCAGATGGATATTTCTGACTTGTTTTGGCCAGACCCTTTATCTTATTCAAATCTGCGTAATTTTTCTTCTGTTGGCTTCAGTGCAATTAAGTTAGGATCGGATCCATAATGCATTAATGGGAACACAGCAATACATCTATGTTCAAGACTAAAAGATATCTTACCCCTCTTATTTAGTGTCTTTATAAAAACATCAGTTGTGTAAATATCAATTATATATTTCTCGTATTAGGATGACATGCAGGATGGGATAAACCTAATCATGTAGCAAGTGTCATTTATTGTACATTTTTTCTCATATTTTGTATCTTCTACTTATTTTGAATTCACTGGAAATTTTTTTCTGAGCAACTTCAAACAGAAGTAATTTGTGGTTTTAAGTGCACTTGCCATAAAAATGATTTTACTTTTAGTCATATAAATAAGGAATTTTCCTGTTATTTGTAACAATGTTCAGTCCAAATGATGGTAAGTCAGCTTTTCTATGAGGAGGGACTGGAACAGCTTCAAAAGTCAACACCCTGAAAGTCAGGAGCTCTGCATTTTGGAAAGAGGACAGAAGGTTCTTCAAGCCTCGAGAAAGCTTCTCATCTTACATCTTCAAACAGTGATGACTTAGAGTACAGAAAGGGGCTATTTTATCTCCCAGAACATTTTCTTTTCTTCTGGGACGAATAGAGCAAAGTAGAATACTCCTGCTCCTGCAAAAGGTTTTACAAAAGACATACACAAAATAAAAGTCCCTCACCCTGTTCTTTCCACCTTCCTGGAGGATTTGCAGATGAGTTGGGTGAGACATTTGCTGGAATAGTCTGAAGGATTGCCCTCCCTTCTGTGGAAAAATTGTTTAACTTAGTTGTGGTTTCTGCCCCCATGATTAATGCCTCCCTCTCAGCTGAGGTGCTGAGGCCACTAATCATCCGTGAAGCACAGGCCAGGAGACACAGGCCTGGATGGAGCTGACTGGTCATATAATGATGATAAAAGCGTTGTCTCCTTGTTTTCTTTGGCCAATCTAGAAGTCAGCCAAATGCACACAAAAACTTCCGTGGCTAAGTCATGGTGGGTGTGCTGCTCAGCACACTGTGGGATTGCAGGTGCCAGCCAGACCTCCCTGGGATACTGCCAGGTTGTTTTTCATACTGCAATGGGCTGACATGAATCCACTTTGCATCTGTGTTAATTCACCTCAGCGGGGTAATGAAAGTGCTCTGGTCTGGTCTGAGGGGATGGACTCAGACCTAGACCACGTTTCTGGTGTCATTTGAGATGCATCCAAGTCCTTTATCTAGGCTGGCAGATATGCCACAGGACCTTCCAGGAGCAGCAGCCTGATGCCAGTGGGGCCATGTCCAAATGTCTCAAGTGTCACTAGACAGCTCTGCTCAGGAAACTCAGGTCACTGAGTCTGGGTGCCCCGAGACACATGTGTCTATCTCAAACTTGCTGTGGGAGAGAGGTAGTCAATTATGGCACCACAGTTTTGACCACTTACCAGCACAGCTCAGTAAATTCAGAAAGTGAGCAGTAAACTACAGCACTCTCTTATCTCCTCTGCACAGAAGCATTACCACTGAAAACAGTTTTCCCCTCTTTCCATAGTAGGAATTGATTTTGTCTCCCAGTGGCTTTGCTAGGAAAGTTCTCTTTGCCCCTATTGAATGTGAGATGTACAAGACCCTACTCTTGCAGGGACTGTGTACTAGAAGAAAATAAATGGTACTTGAATGTTTCATGAAGCATGAGTTGAGCACTGGGCTCAGTGTGAATATAACGCTCAAGTGTTTCCATTTCTCTTTAATGTTTAACAGGTTGATAGAACTCATTCCTTTTGTTACCATAAATTACTACTGGGGAATTATAAGCAAGTGCCTCACCTACAGTAAGGCTGCATCAGATCCGTTTGTTTACTCACTTTTACGTCAACAGTACAAAAAAGTTTTGATCAACATCGTCAACAGGATACTGAAGAGGGACCTGTATCCCTCATCAGGGTACAACAGCTCTCTCGACACTGAAAACGATTACTGCTTGCACAGAGCAAACTGACAACAGGAAAGCACTGCCCTTCCAGGGAGACAGGTGTTTGCTGCTGCTGGAAAACTGCCTTTCTCCTCTCCTGCTGACAGTGTGACAGTGTCTCCAGGGTGTGAAGGCTGCATTAATGTGACAAATTGCATCGTGGACTTTCATAAAAAGGCTCTTCCCTGGTCTGCAGCCAAGCACAATTCATGGCAAAGCCTTGTCCCCAGTGAACAGAGTTGGCTTGAGGGGTTTTGAGAGAGCCTTTCGAGGCTTTCAAGGAGCTTAGACAGCTCTTAATGTTTCATGTGTGAAGACTTGGTATGTCTTGGAGTGTTCCATATCAAACATGACATTCCAGTGTCTTCTGGGAGCACAGGAATCCCCACATTGGAAGGACTGGTTCAGAGTCCTCCTCTGGGAGCACAGGAATCCCCACGCTGGAAGGACAGGTTCAGAGTCCTCTGTGCTTCACGTGCAGCCCAGGATGTGCTGTTGGTTTCGAATATCAAAAATAGATATTTTAATTGATTGATTTATTGTATTGGTGCCTCAAGTGAGTCAGCACTTTGAATCTGAGATTGTTATTATTATTACTATTATTTATTACTAGGCATCATGATTGTAACATAGCCTTTAGGAAGTGGTACATATATATATATATATTTGATATGCCAGTATTCTATCAAGCATAACCAAAGTCCACATATCTGAGTTACTAATATTTAGCACTTCAGTGGTATGTGATTACAATAATTGCAGCAACAGTAACAAAGACATGTATGGAATTTAGTTAAACAGCACTGTAGTTCCACCACTGAGCTAGTAGTCCTATTCAAGCAAGCTTTTTATTCAGAAAAAACAATCAGTAGAAGTTACAGTTACCATTGTGTTTAAGATATATTACTTCAGAAGCTATCTGTTTTCAAAGGAAAAACTAAAATATATTAATTCTTTTTAAAGGATATATAATGTGTAAAATATTTCATGCATTGGCTATATATGGTGGATTGTCATAATACTGTACAATCTTTTCTTTAATAATGATCAATTAATTTGGTGATTTTAACTGAAAACAAGAGATGTCAGAAATATTATAAAAGACCTGCTGCCAAATGCCCAGAAACATAAAGCTGCTTTGCTTTTTGCTTTCATATGTATTTTTCTCTTTTATTTCTTTTTAAATTTAAACAGGTTTTGGAAAAAATGTGGGAATTATTTTTGAACAATATTCTTTTGATTATGTAAACATTTATTAAAATTTAAGAATTCTATGGCATTCAATAAACTACTATTTTCTAATTGAGTACATAAGGGAAAAAGTAAAGCAATTCTAAAGTATATTTTAAGAAAAATAGAAAGAAAGATGACAGTAAAGTACTCTTATTTTTTATGTAACAATGCACTTGACCCTATAAAGCATCGAGAAGGCTATTTCTGGTCAAACTAAGCATATAAGCATGTGATTAGGCACAATTATAATTTTCTTTGAAGCTAACAGTTCTATTTCTATGCTGAGAATTAAGTACACACTCAACTGTTTTTCAAAATCAGTGTTGAGCTGTCAGCACATTGAGAGGGTTTTTCCCACCATCCACAGTGAGGAAGGAGAGTGTCTTGTTCAATCCCACTGAAGTCAAGGAAAGATGATGTTGCCTAACAAATACAATGTTCTCTTACCTCCTGCTTTTAATCTCTGGGGCCTTTACTATGCTCTTTTTTTTCTTTCCCCCATGCAAGTACCTTAGGCCTCTGTGCTTTGCATCTATAGTTCTGCCTGTGTTTAAACTGAATGTACTATAATGGTTTTGTCTTCTTAGTAAAGTATTTGTACTCTCTTCAATTTTGTGTAAATACAGTATTTCAGAAAAAAAGTTGTCTGTGGAATCTTTTTAGTTTAAAATGTCTTCCTGTCTCCCCATGCCTCCCCCTCTTCCATGCTGCTAGAAAAACCTGATGTTTCAGTCTCTCATTTCAGCTGCAACATAAGGACCTGATAACTCTGTGTGGAGTGGGAGTGATGCTAAATTTTCAGTAATTTTTTAGTCAGTTTCGTGCCAAAAAGTTTTAATAGCTTACAGTAGCTGTCCATGAATAAACATGAGCATAATGATACCTACAGTTGTTAGCTTACTCTTGGTTTCCTAAACAAAATGGTCCTCACTTTGGGAAAAGAATATGTTACATACAGTTAAGACATACAAATGAAATAAAGCATTATTATTAGAGAAAATGGTAAAGGAGAAAAAAATAATAAACTTTAAAGCTATTAGAGTAATAAACTTCTAAAGCTAACAAGCTATAAGCCACATTTTAAAGGTACAATACAGAACCTAGTTAAAATGCTACCTCTACTATTAGGTTAATTAATGATGCTTACATATGCCAGTTGAAGGTGTACACTTTACAATACTTCTCTATTTAACTAAACATTGAGCATTTCTGCAGATGCTCAGGTCTACATGGGGAAAAAATATTTGAGCCTGCGCTAGGTGTTACAGAACATCTTTTAGATTTAATTTCCACATGTAATTAGGAAGCCAAGATCTGCAGTGCTGCAGACCAGAAACTGAGCAAGGGCAAGGAGACCTGCAGGGCTCAGTCCTGATTTGCAATGAAGTTCAACAGCTTTGTTTAGCACTACAAAAGGCATCTCCCCCTGCTCAGTATACAGGTAAATTTGTCCTTTCTCTCTTCTTCTCACCACCCACTCCCACCAGAAAAGATCTTGCTCTACTTTTCTAACAAAGCTGGAAACATTCAGTGAGAGGTCTCACTTTCATTCCCTTGGCTTCCTGACACAAGCAGAACTCATGAGGTTTGTGCTCCATTCTCCATGCTGTAGGTTATTCAGGGGCAGGAGGAGCTGGGGGAAGCCACACTCTGCCCCCATTGTGGCCCTGGAATGCCACAAAAGGCACCCAAGGATTTAGTGCTAAATATATTGACAGGATGGGAACATTCAGCACAGGTTGTAGATTCCCTCTTACTGACACACTGACATTTTAGCTAAAACACAGTCCTGACAGCAGGGTTTTGTTTGGATCAGATTTCCAACATAGCTGAAGTGTGATATCCAAAATGGCCTCTTGCCATTGACACACTCTTGCCAACTCAAAGGTGGTGCTCTAGGAAACTTCATCTGGATTTCCTGCCCAAGGGCCTGGGGCACCCTTGCTAAGAGACAAGAGATTGGCAAATACTGAGCAGGTGTGTTGGGGAGGTGGAAATGCCACAGAGGTGAGCAGGAACTGCCTGAAACTGTGATTTCCATAGCAGAAGGTGTCTCACCTACCTGTGACTGAGGAGAAAGGATGGCAAGCTCTTAAAAGAGTGTACAAGAAAATTTCTCAAAGCAGTAGGGCCCCCAGAAATTTCCTGGGCTGTGGGTTTTCAGCTCCTGGCTGCAATTCAAATTCACAAAGTCCTCTCCTCTTCTCCAAACCTGCATTTTGTCTGCAAAGACTGGAGCTGAGAACTGAACCTCCCCTGAATGACATCCTCCACCTAATGGCAGGCAGGGTATAAACTCTGCAGCACAACAAACCTTTAATTAGTCCATGCAAATGATGAGACTCTAATTTTTAACACATGCTTACCAAAATATTTCCAAGCCTGCTGATTTGGATATTCTCAGGCAAGATCCGGGATGGCATTTTGAATCTGCCTTTTCAGAGGAGGAAATGGAGTCTGTGTGCCTCATTTTAATAGGTGAGTGTGCTGATATTCATTTACGAAAAAGAGGGTCACCTCTTCAAAAAGAAAATAAAGCTTTTTTTTTTTTTCCACATAAGCTCTGAGACTGACAGACTGAGTTTCTGAGGCAATAAAGTCAAAGTATTGCTTCAACTACAGATTCCCAAAAGGTTTAGGTATGAGCTGGCTCCCAGTCTGCTAAATACTGACAGAATGGATGTGCTTCACTACAAAAGTAGTTTTCTTGGATGAGAACTTTAGTGTCTCTGAGTTTAGATGGCAGCTGAGCATTGAGGACCTTGAATTCTGTGAATTTTCTCTCCACAAATTCCTTAGCCTCACTGAAGAGCAGACATGTAACTCATCTGGGAAAATCAGCATCTAATAAACTTCTGCAAATAATCGGTGAAGCTCAGTGATTACTGAATATATATTTACATTTTCTTAATGTGAGTAATGCTGCTATTGAACTTATTGAACCTAAATTGCAGAGCTAATTGCAATGTTAGGCTTGTTACATGGTTAAATCTGTTTACAGCTGGAGTCCATGAGCTCAAAAGTTATTTCCAACTTAAATGGCTCCATGATTTTAAGTGACAATCCAAGTTTCTTAGTGCAAGTGCTTGGATATGACCAGAGACTATGGCTGGATATGATCAGAGATCATGTTCTTTTACAACTGCAGGTTAAAATCTGAGCTCTTTGATAAATTCAGCAGCATTGAGCCTTATTGAAAAAAAAAAAGAAAAAACAAAAAAAACCATAACGATATTCGAGCCCGTCTATGTGAAATGCTTAAAAAAAGAAATCAAACACAAACTGAAGAGAACTATCTAGTGTGAGCGGGAAAGTTTGATTACATCATTTAGAGGGCATATTTTCTGTTGTATTTGAGGTGCTTTTCCCCCCGAATAATTACCTGCCCTTGTGCAGATGGAATGAACAAGCAACTGTGTGTCTGTCTGAAAAGCACATAGCATATTTCAGTATTGTAAAGAGCAAATGGCTTGTTCAGTCTGGTTCAGGAGGACACCTGGTTTGTGGGAAGTGTTAATTACACAAGTAAATCAGAGATTCTGGTTTTTATTTTTAGAAAGTAGTCCAATTAATATTTAATGGCTCAGCTGGAGACACAGCAGAGATGACCTTAAGAAAGGTTGTAAATATATGAATATCTTTCAGTAGCAGAAGCCTGGGGGAGCAAAATGTCACCTGGCACAGTATATGCAGCCAGCTCCTTCTCTGAGCTGGAGCTGCTTTTCCCTGTGGCTTATGAATGGGAAACAAGCCAAATGACTGGTCCCATTTCTGCATATCCCTGATTCTTCTCCCTTTAATGTCAGATTTTCCTTGCCAGGACAGAGGATGCGTGATGCAAACTTGGTGTTTCTGCTCTTTTCTGTAAGTGAGCAATGCATGAACGAGCTGCTCCCAGCCAGGCTTCTCATACATTCTCTATGCAAATGAAACATATTGCAAAGCAGGTATGTTGGATGTCATAGAGTCCATATGGTTTTAAAGGTAGTTTTGAGTGTTGAGAACTACAAACCATTCCAGTCCACTGACATCACTTTTTAACTAGTTGCCTTTAGCCGTAAGTGAAGCACCTTCGTTTCAGGGTCCAATCCATTATCACAAGACTGCAAATTGTTGAGCAATCCACTGTTGACAATAAAGATGCCAAAAAAAGCCCAAAAACATTTCCTTTGGGATAGAATCTAAGTTTTGCAGTGCATGTTTCATCCATCTCACTGCATCTTTCTGTGTCATACACAGGTTTGTATCCAGCAAATTTGGAGCAAACTCTCCAATATATCTTTAAGTTTCCAAGTTTCCTTTCCTTTACCAAATGGATTGAAATCTTCAAACACTTTCCAAGAAAGCTTCTCATGCCTAACACTACAGTGCTTTTACTTAACCCACTTTCCCAATTTGATTTTTTTTCCAGCCAAGGCGTAGCACTCAAATTGTACTTCAATGAAGCCTGACCGAAAGTGGCAGACTCATTATCACCTTCTTTCACTCTAATAATTTCTGTCATTACATTACATATTCAACCTGTCTACATTACATATTCAACCTCTCTCTTCTCTTTGCTTGCAGCTGCCAGCCCTGATGCACATTTTCAGAATGTTCTCTGAAATCCATTTAACTGCTCAGTGCCCTTGCTCCATGGCATGGAACTGGAGATTGGATTTGTGTGGTTTGTGTGTGTGCATCCAGGGAAATATTTAAACATGTTTTAGGTATTATGTTTCATATTTGTCTTTTATCATGGGAAAACAAAATGTTGATTGGTGACATGTGGCCTTTGTGTTACAAAAGGCTGCTGATCACTCCTTGCAGTTCTTAGCTCAGACTGGTTTTCAGCTTGAAATCTGGCTTTTCAGCTAATCAGGCCCTTATTGTTATCATTGTTAATGAAGCCTGCTTTAGGCATTTAAAGTATCTTTTGGGCTTCTCACCCAGAAGTCTGAATACTTCATTATCCTTTTATTCTTAATACCTTGCTGGAAGCCAGATAAGTATTAGAACTGCTAATCTCGGGACACCTGAGGCACAGACAGATGAAAGACCACACAGCCTGGAAAGGATCAAATTACATGAAATGTGGTTTAGAAGATACCTAAGAAAGAAAGACAAATAAGGTCATCCTGAATCTGTCTGTTGATCTTTTGGTAAAGTTTCTTAAAAATGTGCTTGTCATAATGGTAAGCATACCTCAGAGTTGACAGTGCTGCTGAATTTTTGGGAGAAAGATATTTAGGATACAAGAATAAGATGTTCCTCCTCCCCTCATCCTGAGGAGCTTACTGTGCCAGCACCATGCAAAGAGGGGAGTGGCAGACACCCCTCACTCATAAAACACACCTGCATGTTGAAGTTACAGCTCCCTTTTGAGCTTTCCTAGATGGAGTTTCAGTGTTCTTCTCTGGGTATGAAAGCTCAGGCTGGGACCTCTCTTCTTGGAGAACACCACTTTGGCCAGGCTGGAGTTCTGGTTGAAATTTGAGTTGCTGTGTATGAGAGAGCAGACTCCATGTAGAGGACGGTGAAGTTCAGTGGGGAGGGCATTTATCACAAAGGAGGGAGGATGCATCTGCCTCTCTTCTGAGGGCTGCTTATATCCCATCTGTTTATGACATCACACTCATTTTTTTAGTGGGCAGAAAATAAGTTTTCTGAATCAGAAAATAAGTTCAGGGAAAGGTCCTGGCTTTACTGACTTCCAGTGGAGGTAAACCAAGATTTTTCTTGAAGGTTTTCATCAGTAGACTCCAAGTCTAAATTTGCAGAAATCTTTTGAGAAGGTCATGTAAGATCACCTCAGTTATGAAGTTTGCTCACTGGATGAATCACATTAAAGAAAAAAAAAAAAAGTTTGATTCTTGTATACCCTAGTGAACCACCTTAACAGTACTGAATGGAAATGTAATCTAAGGTGTACATTTTTCTAAAAGTGACAAAAAAGATGTCAAGCAGACTGAAAACACGGATGGTGTGGCCATGAAGGAGCCTGCAGTGCAGTGCTCTGACAGTCTCTTACACCCCTGAGCCCTTTTCTCCCTGAGCCTCCTCAGGCTGCTGTGCACACTCCTGCTTTCTCCTCTCTGCTGAGTACCTTGTAAGCTCCTTTCTTCCAGACCCAGAGGAACACAGGGACAGTGGTTCTGAAAAGCGATTCAAACCCAGGGTAGGTTCCTTCCTTATTAAACCCCCTGTTTATTCTTCTTATTCATAGATTACCTCCTACTCCATTATTCTAATCTCTGGCCTTAGAGCTGAGCAGAGACATGAACAGCATTTGCTCTTTGTGTCTCTGCCAGCCTGTCTTCCCTTATCCACTGCTGGAAGCTCAGTCAATTCCCATGCTTCCTCCACCTTCATCAGCTTGTAAAGTTTCTACCTGCCCTCTGGTTTCTCATGTCAGCTGAAAGGCAGGCTATTCAGACCCTTCTTTCCTTGATGCATCATTCCCTTGGGCTATTGTGATGGTACTCTCACTTTTTTTTTTTTTCTTTTTCCTGTGGTTTTGGTTTTCTGTGGGGTTTTTTTGTTGTCTTTAATCAGTTTTCCACTGACAAGCCTTTCAGTTTTTAATTTTGGACAGCTGAGCAGGATTGCAAAATGCATATTAAATAAACTTGGAAGAAAGCTGTGCCCCTCATTTTTTTGTGCTCAAGAAAGCAAGCTGATAAAGGAATAAAGCCAAGAATCTTACTGAATCTACTTTGTCCTTCGGGATTACAGCCTACCAATTTCTGCAGTCAGAGGTACATAGAGTAATAATATGACTACTGTCACATTCTCACTTTCAGATAAAATTACCAGATATCCATTTATGGCTGAATCAAGGTATTCAGCATGAATTCCTCATAAAAATAAAATTCTTATTGTTAGAGCTTCCATAAATCTTCCCACCTACTGTCCTAATAAGCACAATGAAGGGAAGATTGGATGGAAATGCAACCTACCCCATGTGGATGCATAGTGGGTTTCTCCAGGCTCTTTCTGCAATGGCTGAATGTCTGTAATTGCCCTGGCACTTCAGAGCCTCTCTGTCCAAATCTGAACCTCTCAGGTTCAGCCCTTGAGTGTCAGCCACCTTCTGATTTTCAGTTGATTTTCATATCATGATATGAACCTGCAAAAACCCAGATAAATGGATCCCAGGACCTTCAGCTTTATAATTTCTCCTCACTGCCATGACATTGATTTGAAGAGCCCTGGGAGTGGCTGTTGTTTGGCAGCTGGAAGCAGAACAGGACCAACATAAGGTGGAAAATGTAAATAGTTTACTCTGACACCCTGGCTTCCTCACAGAAGTTGGACTTGCCTTCCGGTACCATGCAGTTTACTCCAGGGAAAAAGAAGTTGTGATTCAAGCTCTGTCTAGCACAATAATCTGCAAGGAAATGGAAAAACTCAGGAATTTCTGGGGATATCTGTTCTCCAAATTTGTCCTGCTTAGCAGTGCTTTAAAGGAAGGTCCTGACTAGTAAAAATTTTGACCAGTAAATTTTTTTCATGAGACATTAGTTCTTTTTTGTTCCCTAATGATAGTAAAAGATAACTTAGTGATATGAATGGTTGAGGGAAGTTAGGAAAATGCAAATTCCCAGTTTTTATGGGGATCTCAGTGTCACAGTAGCTCAGTTTGTGACTAGAATGGCCAATGACAGCCTTGGAGCTGCTAAAGGTCTTGTCCTGAAGCCTTGTAGACTGAAGAAATCTCTCCCATAGAGTTCAGTTTGATTTATGGATAAAAAGGCATTTCTCACACTTGTTCAAAATTTAGCAGTTCTGGGTCAGCTCTTTAACCAGGGAAACATGATGATATCAGTAGCACTGGATTACTTTACACTGGCAGAGGTTTTATTCCAGAATGCTGGTTTTGAGAAAAGCAAAGAGGAGTTTTTGACTAACTGATGGAGCTGTTCCTAGAGTTTAGCCCATGGCATTGTTCTCACAGTTCAGCCTGTGGCTAGTAATTAAGACCTTCTAGCTGATTTTTACTCTCCCTACTGCCTTGTGCTGATTCTCTTGACCCTTCATAACTGTGTCTTGGCCTGCTTTACTCAAGTTATTTTTTCAGACTCCTGACTATCAAATTATTCATTATTTGGCCAAGAAAAAACTAAATTCAACAGCTCAAATTATTTCTCATGATGAGTCAATGCTTAAGCCCCCATCCAATTTGTTACCTCTCTGCAAATCCTTTCCAATCTGTTCATTCCCAAAATGGGAATACTCATGCTTCTCATGTCATTAAATGCACAATAGCCTTACTGAAGGATGGCACATAGCAGTGCTTGCAGGACTCTGTAGCTCTCTGGAGGACCCTGGGACAAGCCAGGAGCAGCCCTGAAAGTAGCACAGCACCACCACCCTGCCCTCCCCATACAGATGTTTTGCAAATTCTTTGAATAAATGCAGAAAATAAAATTTTAACTAAAAACCCTTATCTTTTAATATATTCTCTGTTTATTTTTAATAGGCTGTGCCACTCTAAAGAGTTGGAACCTTGATATAAAAAAACCCCAAATATTAAGACACATATTAGCATGGCACAGATATTTAGCATGGTATAGATTCTCAGTATACTGCTATGTAATTTTAAAGTGCTTAAATATATTTTTAAACATTTTATATTGACTAATTTAACACCATTTTTCTCCTGATGTTAAGTCAGACTTGTGTCTCAGAAGTGTATTTCTCAAAGTGAAGTTAAAATCCCCAGAGCTGAAATGGCTACTGGTTCTTGCTATCTGAGATGAACTCCCAGTTTTCTGGGGAGTGCCAGCCTTGGAGGAATTTATTTTTTTCTTTGGAAAATGCCAAGGATCTGCTTTAAAACCATCAGGGTCTCTTAAGTATTTCCCCCATGGGGTGTCTACCAACTACAGCACTCCAAATCACTTTTTCAAAATGCTTCCCAGCACCTCTGTGAATGTGAAAAGCAAGCCCCAGAGAACTTCTTTTGAATGTTTTGGCATTAATGTTCTGTGAGACAGGGAGAAGAGATGAAGTGAAATGAGTCTCAAAATAGGACTGTCAAGTTCTTTTCTGGTAGAACTTACATTAATTTTTAATACTCCATCTGTGATCAGAAGAAAAGAAAGATCTTTAGTTCTCAGCACAGATCTTTTTTGAGCACACATTTTTCCTTGTAGCTGTTATATATTCAGTTCTATGATTCATGAACATATTTGTATTATTTTCCTTGCTTTATGGGAGTCAGGCAGAGTCACCTTTGGGCCTCATCTTGAACAAAAACAGCAAAATGCATCACCAGTAACCCCTCAGCAGTAATCCTGCTTTGCTACTTTACATGTGGGAGTAATAAGAGGCAGCCTTTGAGAGGATAACAAGGTCCTTATGTCAGCCCTATCTCTTTAATGATTAAATTTAAATAATATTGTGTGCTTATAGCAGGATCTGGTGATCAGTGCATGCTATTTTGCACATGTTCTGCTGGATATAGAATCATATTTATTACTGTTGTCCCTTTGTGGTCTCGTTCTACCATCTGGTGCCAGGTTCCTTTCCAGTCTTTTGTATCATTGATGCCTTTGATCATGGATGAATTTTAACTAGATATCATTTTCTCCTGTCATCAAAAGAAACTTTCTGAGCAGCTTCATTTCTTACTGATTAACTGAAACAAGCACAGGGACCACATGAAGGGTAGGCCAAAGGAAAGGCATGTAGCCAGTTGAATCTTTTGGGGATGGTAGGGCCTTCTCCAGTTTTAATTGTGTTCTTCTGCATTATGATAGGATCAGCTCAATGAATCACCTGGATGTGGTATAAGCAACTAATTTTGTGGGTCAGTGACTTAGTTAATCTGTGACAAGTCAGAAGATAAAACCAGAAGTTAATTATCACTGACAGTACTTGTATTGAATTTAAATAATTTAAATATTTTTCAAGAGCTGCATTTTTTAATGTGTATTATATTTAATCAGGAAGGAAAGATGTATCTGTGACTATAATATTAAGTGAGGGAAGTAAACCCACCCACTCATTGCTTGCTTTTGTTTCCAGCTTATGAGGAAAAACTGGGGGAAAGAAATTGAGAAGACATGTCAAAATAAAATAAAAAAAAAAAAAATGACCAATTTTGGAAGAAATTTAATTTTTTTGAGTATGGTGAAACTGGTTCACACTGAGGTTTACTGGAGCATTATTCTTTCTCCCTTAGTGAGTTGGTACAACTATATACTTGATCAAAAATGATAAAAAATAACTGGTAGAGTCTACAGGGAATTTTGAAGTATTTAAGAAATGTAGGCAGTTGCAGTCCATGATCCATTCTAGGTTAAAATTTTAGGGTATAATGTGTAGGAAAACAGGAGAACTTGTTCTTGTGGTCTTTTCTTTATAGTCTCTCAATCAAATTTCCAGCACTCAATGTTTATGTGTGGCAGTTTCTAAACCGAAGTTTTTAATCCTGTGGGTCATAAGGGGAACAAATTGAAAGTTCAGATAAAAGGTACCACTAAAAAACTCTCAGTGAGAAAGTTAAAAGCTCCCCAAGTGTAATGTAGATGGTGCCAGAAGGCACAGAGAGACATCCCAAAATATCTGCTTAAGTGCAAAGCTCAGAATAGCCTGTGTATCTTTAGAAGAAATTAGCCATCTCTCTTATCCAGATGCATGTTAATTTGAATTAGAAATCTTTGTTTGGAGAACAAATTTGTTTTCCTTTTTTAACTTAGCATCTAGAAGCTGAAAGAGAAGCCCTTGTGGGCCTTTTCCAGTTCTCTGCTGTTACATGAAGCTCAATCCGTTTATAGGGAGATAAGGTCTTGCAAAGACAGGTAGAACAGGATTGGATTTTTTGAAATATTGCTATTGCTTTGCAGGAAGTTGCTGATTTAGTCCCTGTCTGTCCTGAGACCAGTTCCTCTTCTCTGCCCTGTTTTTCAGAAACTGAAACAGGGAGGAAAAAAAACAAAAATAAACAAAACCCACAGAATGCAATTGGTTGCCTCTCTGCAATTAAAATATCTCCTGGATTAATTTAAACCACTGTAAAGTCCTGAAACCACAGCTGCTGACTTTGTGCTGGAGCAGATGTGATGTGCTGCCGAACACTTTCTGCCAGCTTCACTAGCACCTAGTCAGGGAGAGAATAACAAGCCATGAAGTAGCATTTTCATCTGGTCTCTGTCTATTTGTCCTTCTGAAAAGTTATCTAGACAACACGGCTTCTGTTTAATGTTCAAACTCCTCTCAGCAGAGTCAAAATAAAAAAGAACCAGGTAATGAAACCCTGTCTAAATCTAAGATATTCCTCTGCTAAATTTCTCTTACAATAGTAAGAATCATGAGAATGCAACCAAGTTAAATGTACTGTATTTAATCCCACTTTGAGTACCTGCCAAGGACATAAATCAGTTTTGGTATTTAGTCCAGTCTGAGGATTTCTGGATTGCTTGTACTGTGGACTGTAGGCTAAAAGAAAGGTCAGATCAGGAAAACACAGTCAGCAATGGCAGCTAGTGAAATTATCTACCTTTATTGATTGCAGTGATTCAAATGCAAATGATGGAAGCCAGGTGATCTGCTTAACAGTCTGGGAGTCACTGGTTCATTTTTAAGATTCTTTTAGAATTGGGGTGAAAATTGTATATTTAACCCTAAACTAGAACTTGTTTTCAACTTCCTAAGATTAGAAGATTTACTAAACACAGCAATGAAAATAGAGAGGTTAAGAAATCCCTCTATTCCCAACCATCCCTGTCCTAGTGCTTTTAATGCTTTTAGGTTTGGTCATGCAGCTGTGAAATTCCTGCAAGTCCCATTTGATATAGTTAGTGTAAGCACACAACAAAAATATGAGAAGGGCAAGTGATATGCACAAACTGCTTACAATGGGCTGAAAAAACCCCACACAAGTTAGAAATGCTGGGAGGCCGGAATATTGTATAAATGGCAAGAGCAGTACCTGTACTACTGCTCCCCTCAGAAAGGTGTAGGTCTATAGGGGAACCCAGAGGTGACAAACATGCCAAACCATTCACAGAAAGACACACTAAATCCTGGGCTCAAGTCCCTTGGAAAGGAAGAAAAGAACAGGTAATCTAAGCTAAAAGTGAAATAACCCTTCCAGACCTTCTGTTTTCTGTACCTTAGGGCATGAAAGCACAAAAAAATTTATAGATGGTGGTGGCAAACTGATAAATTTACCTTTGTTTTTAATTACCTGAATGTCATTCTTAGGCCCCCATCTATCCTACTTATGCTCTAAATTTTTTATTCTGGTATCAAATAGACACCCTGATGAAATGTCAATAGTCTGTGAAAGCTGAGGAACAAAGAAGCTTGGAGCTTGCCAGCTACTGACAGCTTTATTTAGTTGATGCAGTGGAGCTTGTGAAGGATGTGATGTTTGTGGTATCATCCAGGCAATGGGGACTGTGCCACAGTCCATACAGAAATGAGGGTGAGTCCCACAGTGGCAAGCACACACACGACTCCAGACAAGCTGGTTTGCCACCAGCACTCACATAACAGTGCACAGAGCCCAGTCCTGCTGTCCCTCTGTGGCTGCTCAGTTTGGAGGCTCACTGGTGAAAGCACAAATGCTCCCACTCTGGGTTCACAGGCAGGCTCACCCTCACAGACTCCTCAAACATCAGCACAAGCTCTCAGGTCATGTCTGCACCCTGGGCCCTTTACCCAGCCACTGAACACACCTCGAGTCTTTTCAGGTAAGTCCTTTCCTACTTGCCTGCTAATCCAGACTGAAGTTTGCTAGCAACCTACACATGGACACAGGATTGTATTCACTTGGGAAATATAAACCCTCCTGGTCTCTCCAGAGGCTGACACCTAGATCTTGCAGCTTACACCTCAGTCTCTCAGCTTGCTGGCATTTTGACTTTTCAGCTCTCATAAATAGGACAGAGAGGGAGATTGCATAGTAGGAGAAAAAAAAAATGTTAAGGATTGAATATGAAAATAGACTGGATTTCAGTGATCAGGCATAGGACTCAGACAAGTGTACAGCCCCACAGCCTACCTGCATGCAGCCATGCCTTTTAATCTCCTCCTCTGATTTTCCTGCTCTTGGCCTACCTCATCCACCCTTTACTCCTTCCCATCATAAGTTTTACATGGTCTGAATTCACTTCTAATATCCAATAATAATGACATTGACCACATTTTAAAACACATGGTCCCAAAGTATGTGGCATCTACATTGGCAATGGTGACTGAAGTGCAGTGGAGGTGAGAAATCACTCAAAAGGACGTAATGCCTAGGCTGGGGGGGCAGCAAACAGAGAAAATATAGGCAGGAAAACATGCCAACAAAAAAGAAGTGAAAAGCTGACAGGACTATAGATAGTACAGGATTAGTTCTGCAGCAGAGTTCACCACCACAAGCACTGGGATATATGTGACAGGATCTCCCCTCACACTCTCAAGGGCTGCAGAAAACTGCAGTACAGACATGAACATTTCCAAGGGCTGAGGCTTGGCTTCTGTCTGTAGGTATAACCTCTTCTGCCTTTTGTTGTTGTAAAAAAATTGAGCCACATCACTTTGTTTAGTTCTGAGCAGCTTCTTTTTTTCCCTTTAACACAAAATGCACAGGCTGGGCACACAGCAAGCCTCAGGCTTTCACACACCCTCAGCTGTTCCTGAGCACATCAGGTACAAGTGTGGCAGATTGGTACTCAGAGCAGCCAGTTGTTGGGGAATTAGGCAGAAGGTGAAGTATTCCTTCCCTTGAAGGCCACACTTCCGGTGCTTTGTTGTTTTTTGGTTTTTTTTCTTGAGGGTCCAGCCATGCTGCTGTGTGATCAGGATAAAAAATAAGGCAGGTAAATAGTATTCTTGTCCTTGGAAGTTTGTTCTTTAAACCCTGATAGGCTTTGGTACTGCTAAGTTAGTTTAGACAAGGCAGACTGCAATCTCCAGATCTAGAGGGAAATCCTGAAGATAAAAAGCCAACCTGCTTTGCAGAGCCTGGAAGCAGAGGACATACTTGACTGCTGAGCTTCTCAATGCATCCCTTTCAAATGAGATGAGACATCAAATACTTTGATGAGAATACACAGCATTCTCCTGCCCTGTCAGCCTCTTTAGTGGCTTCCCTTTGGGGGGTTCATTTGATTACATTATCATACAGCACCATAACTCCCTACTGATCTCAAATATTGAGCAGCAGGAGCCAGCATGCTCTGCCTGCAAGGACAGATTCTCTGCTCTCCCATGTAAGCAGGTATCTATTCTCAAAGGAACATGCACTGCCTGAAAAAGATAGGATGCTTTGGTCTGTTTTGGTCGAGATTTTGAGGGAAAATTCCCCTTTTTCTGTGATATGAGACATTTTCTGATGTGTAGGTAAGAAATGAGGATTTTGCATCTTAATTTAGGTACACTTCTCCACCATACCTGTTGCACAGAAATTAAAACATACAATACATATTTCTTTAAAATATACTGAAAAAAACCCACCAAACCAACCAAACAATAAAATTAAAAGATCAATTTACTATCAACCTAACGTAGATTTACATTAAGTCCAGTTTAAACCTTATAATGCTGTCCTGGAATCTTATCTAGTCATTTGTGAAGTTATTATTTTTTTAAGAATAGACAGAAAACACTGGAATCCCTCCAGACAACTCGATCTTATCTTAAGTAAAATGCCCAGGAGGACCCTGCAGAGGAGAATCCTGGTGGCTGTTCTATGTGTTCCCATTCTCTGTGTGCTGGAGGGATGCAGCTTAGAGTTCTTTCACTGTCGTGTTATGTTCTAAAATTGCAGTTAAGTATGTGATGAAATACCACAGTTTGAAAGTTGCTTTCAGTTGTTTGCTGTTCTGTCTCTTCCCTCTGCTCTCTCCAGACAGCTCTCTTGGCTTCAGAGAGACACACATTCATGAATGTCCCTTGTCCCTTAGGAAGAGTGCTGCATGAAGACCAAAGGGACCCGGGGGGGGGGGGGGGGGGGGGGCACAACCCTGCAGGATCCCCCCTTTGCTCAAACTGTTTATGGAATTGTAAACCAGGCTGCAGGAGGGAGACAGTCTGGAGGCAGAGGGGAGGGGGAGCTCATTCCTCCTCCCTCTCTGTCTCTCTCAAAGCCTTTTGCTTTCCAAGCTGAAATGCAGCTGAAATCTGACGCCTGGACTGCACACACTGTGAGACGTGGGCATGCCCTTGCAGTGCACTGATTTCCTCAGCAGCTCGGAGAGCCAGAGCCGCGCTGGGGCTCGGCAGAGGAGTCACTCCATCAGGCACTGAGTGCCACATCACTGTGCTGCTGTGCAAGGGGCTCCAGCATGGTCCTGAGGCTCCTGCTCCTCCTCGCTGGGCTGCTTAGGGCCACCAAGCCAGCACCCCGCTGTGAAACCGGCCAGGAGACCCTAGGTAAGGCTAACCACCCCTAAAGTCCTCCTTCTTCTCTTCTGCCTTCTACTGGAGATAAGTGAAGAGTTCCAGCTCCAAGGGGAGGGAGATAGGAACTGTCACTCTCCCCTTGAGATGAGGGGGATCAACTCTTTGGAAATCTGCATACTGCTGGTGGTGAAACTGGGAAGCATGGATGGGAAGGTGGGAGGTGTGTGGCTGTGCAACAGAAAAACAAGGCTGTCATGTCAAGGCTGATAAAGATTCCTCATCACTGTCTTTAGGCTGTCACAGAGGTGTCTTTCTGGCAATCTGTGCAGCTCCCAGTTGTAAGGACCCCCCTCACTCTTATGGGGAATGTAGAAGGTTCACCTCATCTCTGGCCTTGCCTTCTAGGAATGTGGTAGCCAGATTGCAAGAAGGTGACCTTTTGACCGCCTGTATGCTTTTCTACTTAAGAAAAAAAAAAGCTTTTCCTTACATTTAGCTTTAGGTCATGTATTTCAAGTCCAAAGTATGAGATTTATTAGGATCTGACAGCTGTAGGGTGTGTTTTAGCTTGCTATAAGCAATATGGAATTTGTTTGAGTTGATAGGCTGGAAAAGCAGATTTACCCTTTAGAATAAAGGTTAAACACGAACGTGCTGCTAAATTAATTGAAAGTTTTGATTCAGTAACAACTTGGCTAATAAAATATATTAACAGCGTCTTTTGAAAATACATGTTTTTTATCAAGTGTGCTTAATTATGTGGGGACAGTGGAGACATGAATTTCAGTGTAGTGACAAGGTCTATTCCAGGAAAACTATTTTTAGAGACTTTAAACCTAAAATGAGTCAGAAAAATATTTATTTTATGGGATTACAGGAAGAGATAAGTTAACCTGAAACTGACCTTAATGCTACCCAAGGAAATTCAACTATATTTCAGTGCTTAAATATAAGCCATAGACTGTCACTGGCATTGAACTGCTACACAGTACAGTCCATGAGCCATGTACTGCATATAATTTGAGAGTGCTGTTCCCATGAACATCAAAGTGAGGTCTACCACAGCCTAAAGGGATTTTATTTTTGGATAAAGCTGCACAAAGAGAAGAGTTGTAGACTATTTACAGCCAATTACAGGAAGAGGCTATGTGGTTTGCAGCATGACCTTTCTCTGTGAGGTATGATTCTGCTCCAGTTCCAGCTGATCAGGGTCTTGCCATGGGATATTAATCCCAGCAACCACAAATGTATGGATCATTGAGGGGTGACTCTGAGAGTGTTCTGTGTGTGTTGGCAGCTGTGGTGCCTTTAGGGCAGGGCTTGCAGAAAGGCAACTGAATATGCTGCTGGAGGGATGGTTAGAGGAAGGGAAATGGAATTGTCAATGGCACCACACTGTGTGCCATGGAGGGATCACACTGCCCACTGCAGGGCTGTTGGGTCAGACAATAAAGAGGCAGCTTGGACATTGAGAGACCTGCCAGATTTCTCCAGGGTCTTTCCTTTCTAAAGGGGGGATAAGATCATGTCAGGATACATGAAAATAAAGGGGCCTGCAGTGATGCACATGTTCACAAATGGACCTCGCAGGGGTCTCCTCTCAGCGTTCAGGTCATAGGCTGTATCTTCAGTTGCAGCAGTAGGGTTTTCTCTCCTGTTTTGGGCTCCATTGTGTAGGTCTTGCTGTACCCCAGTGGCCAGACCTGTAGTGCCCTCTAAAAGGAGACCAGCCTGGAGCTGCTCTTGCAGGAAAGAACAGCAGGAGCCAGTACAACTGTCTGACTCCCAGCTAGGCTGGAGCTGCTTTCTGCAGGCTTCCTGGTGGTATTTGTTCTGCAGTGACTCATTTTGCTTTTTTTCATTTTTATAAGAAGACAAAATGAAACATGATTTACAATACCAAGATCCTTTGAAAATGCTTTGTGCTTTTCTGTTAAGAAAAATAAGGAAATGATTACTGTCATCCAGCTCCACAATATGACAGAGGCATCATATGGTGAGCTTTTTGGGCAGCAGCTGGGAGCTGTGGCACTGAGAGAGGCCAGATGCCTTCTCTGTGGCTGTGTCCTGTACTCCTGGGCAGTCAGTAAGCTCTGTCTCTCTCAGATGAGATGCTACGAGGTCCCATTGTCAGACCCTTATGAGTTTAACTGGCCTCTTAGCCTATAGTTTGGGTGAGAAAAATACAGTTTAGCATGGAAATGGCTAAACATTTTCGGAGTGAGCTAATAAAACAGGTTACTCTTTATCCAAGTTGGGCACCTCTGCTGCTGACAGATGTAGTCCAGTGTAATTAGTTAAGTGAAGTGCTTTATAAATATTGACTACAAAACTAAAATCCCACAAAGGCAGATTGAAGAGATACGTCTGATTTAGGTGACTTTCCTTGCAGCTGGGGACAACTCTACAATTGTGATGCCACCGGGGTATGCTGAGGCTGCAAAACAGAATCACACAATGGCTTAGGTTGGACGGGACCTTAAAGGATATCTCGTTCCAACTCCTCTGCCTTGTACAGAGACACCTCCCACTAGATCAGATTGCTCCAGCCCCCATCCAGCCTGGCCTTGAACACTTCCAGAATGCGGCATAACAGAGAAAAACCCTTTATCCATAGTGATGCTAAAAGCAGCAAAGCCTTTCCTTTCCTGTTACTTGTATTCAGGGAGCGCTTTTCTGCGGAATTCCAGGGGTACAGGGGTGTTGTAGTGGGGTTGCGAACCCCCGGCTCTCACAGGGAGCGCAGGGAGCCCAACCCGGCTCGGCCCCGGCCCCGGGCTGGGCCCCGCCGCCGCCGCCTGTGGTGCCTCCGTGCGGCCCCTGCTCGGCCCGGCCGCACGGCTGAGGCGGCGCGGTCAGGGCCAGGGGGCTGCCCGAGCTTTCTGCCGCCCTCCCGAGCCTTCTGCCGCCCTGCCCGAGCCTTCTGCCGCCCTGCCCGAGCCTTCTGCCGCCCTCTCCGGGCCTTCTGCCGCCCGCCTGAGCTCTGTCCCAGCGCATGAAGGGCTATTTGGGCCGGGGCACAGTCTGGCAGATGGAGCCGTGGAATTGCTACTGGAAACGACCACTGTGATCTTCGAGTTAAACCATGAACCCAGCCACCGCCGGGTTCAGCGCCAAACCAGGTCCCGAAGCAGCACATCTACACATCTTTTAAATCCTTCCAGGGATGCTGTCTCAACCAGTACCCTGGGTAGCATGCTACAAGGATTGACATTCTTCTTTCTGTGAAGAAATATTTCCTAATATCCAACCTAGACCTCCCCCAGAGCAATCTGAGGCTGTTTTATCCTCATCCTTTTACTTGTTACCTGGGAGGAGACTGACCCCAGCCTCGCTACAACCCCTCTCCAGGCAGTTGTAGAGAAGGAGAAGGTCCCCCTGAGCCTCCTACTCTCCTGTGCAGAGGAGTGGGGTTGTTTAACCTGAAGCTGTGGAGGTAGGAGAGCAGCCAGAGTGATGGTTGGCACACTTGTCCCTTGCGAGTCTCCTCCTTTTCCAAGCACCTCGTTGTTTTCATCATTTTTTCTTTCTCCTGAGACAGACACTGTCCCATACTGAGGATCTCTGGCCCCCTCTAGCCAGTGCAGATGAGAGAATGGGGGGGGTACAAGGAAGGGAGATGAGGAGTGAGAAATCACCAAGGCAGGGGGCAGGGGACAATTACAGTATATATTCTGGAGCCCAGAACAGATTTTGTGGCACTGGCTCTTCTTTGAGCTATAACATTGAGTAAGACTGACAGAAAAAGTGTGTTCACATAGAAATGTTATACCTTTCCTCTCTTCTTTCCAGCTCCAAACTCCACAATGTGCCACAGTTTTTGCTAAGTAAAAGGCAAAAAAGGGGGAAAGTTTCCTCCTATGACCTTCACACTGTCCCTGGTCCATGGGACCTGAGCAAATTTGTTCACCTGCTGTGGATGTTTCTCATGCTGGTTTCTTGGTGAAACCTGTACACACACAGAGGAAAAGCCTCTCCAGCTGCTGCTGCTCCTGTGCTTGTACTGACCTGGCAGTGGGCTGGGGTCTTCTCCCCACCCCAGTGGGGTGGTCCCTCATCCTGCTGTGGCTGGCACTGGCAGGTGCTGACATGGCTACAGGACTGTGCTGCCACGGTGGGAAAGTCCAGGCTGCAGGAATCTCACTGGCTGGACTTGAGATGGATGTGTCCAAGTTATGTCAAAACAAAAAAAATGCACAACTAGCATCTACATCATGCTCACTTACAAGATGAGAAATTCCTGCTCTTTCTGAAGCCAGTTGTCATCACTGGATCATGTGAGCTCTGCTGAATTCCTGCCAGTGGCTCTAGGATTTCTACACAATTATTATTTTAGCAACACTTGCCTTCAGCTCCTTTTAACATGGGAAATGGGGTCAGAAACAGACACTTATGAGAGAAAAGTTAATATTGAAAATAAAATACACAGGTATCTCCTTATACTGCTGAAATGATTTATACATGATTTTTAATGTGAAGGCAAAGTTTTCTTCAGAACATTTGTACAGACACCTTTGAAGTGTGGGGGTGTGCATATATAGTCAAAACTTGAACAAAATCCCACTGCTCTTAGTCACAGCTAGGCTTTTAGCAAGACTTAATAACACTAATGGTTGCTCCCCCATAGCATTTCTAGACACTACCTCTCCCTTCACACAGTCACAGTGTTTGAGGATGCTGGCTGGCTGACAGCTGCCATGGTGCCCTTTGGACTGCTGGTGTCTTGTGAGAGCCAGCCCCTTTGGAAGCCTAGGCCAAATGCTGGATCAAAGTCATGTGTTATTGTCTGATGCAGGGCTGGGCATGGAGGTACCATCAGAAGTCACCTATCATGTTGTGAGTGTGGTGTTTGAGGCTGGTGGGCCATGTCCTGTTGTCTTTGCTGGGCTTTTATGACCCAGGGTTTTTATCACTGCTGAATCCTCCTAGTTGGATGCAGCTGTCACAGATCAGTGGAGTTTAGGATTTGGGGTTTACTTTGTCCACTTAAAAAATAAAGCTGAAATTTCAATCCCTTAATTTATACTCTTGTAACTCTACTGATATACTTGACACCCAATTTTTAGGGTTATAATAGGATACATTTATCTAGGAGACAATATGAGATTAAGGCACAGATTTTAAGTCAAGGTTGTTAAATCAGCTGTCAATCTTTTGTAACATAAAAGCACCACATTTGGTTGAAACTCTACTTACAGAAGAATCAGATGGGGTGTTAATTATAATAGTCCTCATACTTCTAAACTAAAGAAAAGACAGAGTTGATCTAGAGGGATGGATTCACTGTTTAAAGAGGATGGGATGATATTTTGGCAAATGTTTTGGAAGGATTGTGGCAGAAAAGATAAAGCCCTCAATTTTTCAGACATGATCCTTTGTCCCGTGGCAATCAACAGAGTTGAGCTTGCTTAAAGGAAAGCTTCTAACTGTGGTAGGTTGTTGGCCAAAGCATTTGGAGAGTACTTAAACCATGGGAACTGAGCTGTAAGGAGTGCATGGTCGCAAAGTAAAGCTATGGGGGCATCACAGACCCAGATTACCTCATTAATAAGTGCTTTCATCCTTCACCAGGCAACCTGGCAAAAAATTTGATCCTTTAGTTGGTAGTTGTAGAGATTTCTTGACCTATTCCACCCTCTTACCCCAGCTGTTTTTTAATGTCATCATCCCCCAGATTTGAGCTTTTTTCCTCTTCCTTCATTGACCAGATCCTGAGAGATGATTTCCATATGTCTCCAGACCATCCTGGTGCACAGGAAATCCTTGTTCAGCAGCAGCCCTGTCACATGTGAAGTTCACTAAGCCTTCAGCCAATTTGGCAACTGCTGGCCCAGTTTGTTGTCATCATCTTTGTTGCATTTTGTTTTCTCTGTGGGTAATTTTTCCTTTGCAACTTGAAAAAAGATCTCAACTGAGGCCAGAAAAAGGCATTTAGTAGGTTTTGTTTAGGTAATTATGTTTGTATTCAGGATTTTCAACTCCTGAAGGACTCCTTGGAGCAGCACTTACCAGCCAGAGACACAGCTGGGGTGACACAGAGTCACTAGAGGCACCAAGGCAGTGGTGGGGACAGACAGATAGAAATACTCTTCATCAGTTCTTTTAGGCACCACCTACAACTGCAGACATGTTTAAATTGCATCTGAACCAGAAACTAGGGAGGATTACAGGTGCCCACTAAGGCTTTGTGCCCTTGCCATGTGACAGGCCTTGGCGTGCATCTGCACAGATTTTGACCTGTGGTCTGCAGGCTGTGACCTTACATCATCCATGGAAAAGCTGCAGCACCTTCTCACTGGCTTCAGAGCTGTCCTGAGAGAGAAACAATCCTGAAAGAGCTGATTGCAGTGTCATTGCTGTGGGCACACCTTCAGTATTTCAATAAAAATGGATGTTTAACCGAAAGCCAGGCAGCAGGTGGGTTAGAAAGAGTGATAGGCAATGAACACTGGCTTGGATCTTCCTGCTGTGATCTTGCTCTGCAAAATAAAGGCAGAGGGGGCATTAATCTCTTTCAGGTGCTTTCAGGCTTCTTCAAGTGAGGGAGCAGGGTTAAAGGAGGGCTGCACAGAGCTCTTGGGCACTGCTTCTCTCGTTTTCAAACACATCCCTCCCCCAGGCAGTTACTGAAATTGCTGGAGGGTTAATAACATCTATTCAGTCCTCTTCTCACAAAACATTTGATGTATCCAGAAAATGGAGTTAACCACGTGGCTGCTTTTTTGCAAGCACTCCTCTCTCCTCTAGCTTTCCTGGAATTTCTTCTCTGTGGCTGGGAACCTTCCCCACTTCTGCCTCTGCATGTGTGCCTTGGATGTGTGGCTGCCTTCTCTTCAGGGCTTCAATCTGCTCAATCATTCTTCCCCTGCCTGAGCTGCTCAGCTCTCTCGTTACTCTGCCCCTAGTCCCCTTACATCTCCACTCCTTCCACACCCTTTTCCTGATGATTCTGATCCATTTAAGTGTTATATAATGGATCTTGTCCTGCTCTTGTCTTTTTCCTGTCGCTAGGAGCTGCTCTGGAAGGTTATGCTTTGCCATGTGAGGGTGCTTTTCCAGTGCTTGTATCTTGCTACTGATACTAAGTTTTGTCTCTTTAGTGAAAAAGGCAGAATATCACTGAAAGACTGACTTGATGAACCATGTGAAACAGCCAGGAGAATAATAGTAATGTGATAAGGAACTAAACTGCTTTGTTTGGAAGTGAAAAGTGGAGGCTTTCACTATAAATAGACTAAAATGAATACCTATGTTCTTCTAGTTTAAAAAAGATTTGTAAGAAGCCCAGAAAGCTGTGAGGGTATGCGTTGGTCTTTACAATATAAATTATCTCATCTATTTTGATCTGCACTGACCAACACACCCCCCTACCAATCTGCCTCACTGAATGACTTAGATATTTCAGATTTAAAACTTGCCCTTGGGCTTATTCCAGATCATCAATTGCACAAGTCTCCTGTTGGCTTTGCTCTTGAAAAGGCAACTGGCCAGCCCATGGTACTAGAAGTAGTTGTTGAGCTCTGTTGTCTGGGTTAGGGTTAATCACAGCAGCTTGCTTCTTTTGGTGCTGAATCATCAAGGGGAAAAAATGTAAGCTTGGCAGTAAAATATGTATGTGCTGCATTGTAGATTTTCAAGCTTGCCTTTGCAAATTAAAACCAGAAGCGTATTTTATAGAGAGAGCTCAGAAAGCTTGAAATGGCTTTTCTCCTCTTCAATAAGTTATTTTATCCATAATCTTAAATAGAAGCTGTGCTACTGAAAGGACTTTTGTAGCTCTAGTGGAGTAGTTAGAGTACAAAAATAAACATAAAAAATTGAAAAGGCTGTTCTGTGTCAGGAAGAAAAAGGTCCCTCTGTACCAACCTGTCGGCGGATGGGACTTTGAGAGGAGGTGACAGTGTCTTTCTTTGAGCCCAGGGAAGCCTTTACACAAAAATTGAAAAATTTTAGATTCTTTCAAGCACAGAAGAAGCAGCAATTGAAGTCTGCCAAGTGAATTGGGAGACTTGAGAAAGTCTTTGTATATCAGCCCCTGTCATTTCTCTTATGAAAATGAGGCAGGGAG
Organism: Ammospiza caudacuta; assembly: GCF_027887145.1. Taxonomy (NCBI): domain Eukaryota; kingdom Metazoa; phylum Chordata; class Aves; order Passeriformes; family Passerellidae; genus Ammospiza; species Ammospiza caudacuta. Next base: position 56,373,699 of record NC_080596.1, read on the forward strand.
TGGCTGAACTCTTCTGGCATTGCCAGAGCTTAGAGAAAACGAGCTGTCATGGGCAGGGGTGGGGATTTTCTGGTGATTTCTCTGTGCAGAGACCCAGGCCAGTGGGTGCAAGGTTGCAGGAACAGACCGTACAGCTGCAGCCTGGGAGCTGGCCTTGGAGAGCTTCCTGCTGCTGGCTCTCCAGGCAGGCAGGCTCTGGCCCAGCTACGTGTATCCACACTTATTTATGTAAGCACACATCCTGCAGAATTATCCTTGGCCCCTGCAGAGCTGCACCCTCCAAAACATATGTAAGCACTGGTGTTAGGAAACACTGGGAAAGTCCAAACACCACATCAGCACACATATTTAAGGCTGGCTATAAAGCAAGGTTTGGTATAAACCAGACCTTTTCTCTCTTGATTTATGTATACTGACTCCTGATGACCTGAAATCTCAAGCTGTTTCAGTCCTGGGTGTTTACAACTGAGCTGTGGCTGATACATGGGTCATACAGCAGCTTGCATGATGGGGAGAAGTGGCCAGAAGAAGTTGCATGGATGTCTTTAATAAGGAGAGAGAGAGAAAATGCCCCAGTGTGCTGCAACAGTGTGAGGCTTAAATCTAATTTTAGCTTAGATCTAGATTTAGGTTTAGATCCATATCACTATAGGACACGAAACAAAACTACGTGGACACTGGAACCTCCAAAGTAAAAAGAAGGACGTTTAATTTTTGACTCCAGCATTTATAGATTTTCAAAAGTGACAGTGGCTTTGAGGATGACAGTGCCACCTCTCCAATGACACTGGACAAACCATCAGTCCATCAAATTTCTCCTTCTACAGAAAAGAATGCAAAACAATAATTATTTAGAGAAAAGCATGTGAGAAAGTTTGTTACAAGAATGTAAACACCAGAAGGCTTAGAAGAACTTAGAAGAACTTAGAAGGGCGGGGTGACAGATCCAGGTTTAGGACCCAGCAGCAAGGAGCTGCTTTTGCTAATCAGTGAGTGAGTCTTGGTAGCTTTGAGTTTGTGAGGGGCATCCTGGATCACAGGGAGTGGAAAAGCTTTACCGACTAAGCAGGGCTGTTGCGGAATTACCTCTGCTTATTACATACTGAGATGAATGATTTTAGTTGCAATGGAAAAGATTTATATGGATTTGGTGCCTCATCTAAAAAATAGATTCATCTTCTTCAGTCAGCATATTTGTTAATGAGCACTGGCCATGTTGCTTAATAGATTTCCTCTCCCTATATAGATATGGTAAAAATATCAAAGTGTGGATGACATGTAGCACGGTCTGAGACCAGAGCTGTCTTTCCATCTCCTCCTGCTGACAAAAGGAGCCAGTCCTCAGGTGAACCCCTGGACATCATATCTGTGGAATTTCACATCTCTTCCATCAGCTATCCATTGCTTCCTGATGCCTCTCCTGGCCAGCTGGGCAGAAAGAGGCATCAGCTAAAGGCAGCAAGTCTGCTGCTGCTCAGGGAGCTGGGGCAGGGAGAGGCAGCATCACATCCAGACCCTGCCTGCTGCATTTTCCCTTTGGTTTCCTCTGCTTGCTCTAGTGTGTTGCCAGAACTCTTTTTTGCTCCATCTGAATAAGCAGAATTCTGAGATGCCATTGAGAACAGGGCTGTGCCACATCTCAAACTGACTGTTGGCTAATAGCACTCCTGCACAGCAAAAGTGCTTGGGGAGACTGTATGTGCCTCAGGTTCATTATTTGATCATTGCAGGTCAGAGACAGAAACTAACAGGACATTTGTAGGTTGGTCCTGGAGCCAGCAGAGGGGGAAATGCCTCTTTGGGGAAACGTGAGCAGTTGTAGAAAGACCATTCACACTCCCCAAATACCCCACAAAGAACTGTGCCAAGCACATACAACCCTCTAGTCTAAAATAATAGCTACAATACATTAATTTCTGCTCAGGAGAGGAAAAAAAAAGGTGTCAAATATTTCTCATCTATCCCTCAAGGTAACAAAGGGGTTTCATTGCTAATAACCCTGGTGATAAATGGAGATAGTGTCACTCTCCTACTCTCCTCGTTGGGACGTGGCTAAACTCAAGCCAGTCCTCCCCCCACTATATTTTCCCTTCTGTAAGGAATGTTTGGCTGACTCTAGACTTATGTCCAAGGTCTCTCAAATGTGAATGTGATGATGTTAGTATATAAGACTGTCCAGATTCAATGGGCAGTAACATCCAATTTTATCAGCAGGATTAATTGCTGGAGCTCTTACTAACAAGAGATCATTTCTTTCTCTCTCCCAACTGGCATTGTACAAAATGCTATTCCTTGATTATCCCCAGATGTAGCACTGTATACAGTATCTGGCTGAGATGAAGCTTTTTTAGAAATGCCTTGACCTTAATAACTAACTCACAGAGGGGTTTGTGCCTAGCTAGGGGAAACAATGAAACCCTATAATGGATTCAACACTGTTGATGAACCAGGTATTATTTAATGCAATTATCATAATGTACTGAGCCCGGAAAGGAGCTTGTATGGATGTAATTTTTTCTAGCTTTCTGCTTAACAGAACTTGTTGGTGTTGAGGATGGGCTACTTCTGCTAGTTCTGATGCCTCATTTATTTTATGAGGTAATATGGCTCAATTACAATCCATAATATAGAACCAGACTGATTTCCAATTAAATGTCTCCCTCCAATATAAAATCCCAGGGTTAATTTTGTTCTCATTACAATGACTTTATTTTGGCTAAAGAATGATCAACTCATTAGCAACACATATGCAGATGATTACATTTAAACAAATATGCCAGGAGTAGAAGTTTAAACTCTTCAGCAGGAAAAAAGGAAAACATAATGAATTTGGTCTTGTGAGGATAAATGCTCAATTTACTGAGCAAGAAGCTGGGATGCCTGTCCCCCCAGTGAGAGCAGGAAGAAATAGCAATAGAAGAGATCCCCAGTACGCCACAAGAAAGGTGAACCTGGGGGTGTTCAGGCTGGCACAGAGAGATTTAGCTCCTATGAGGCACTGGTGAAACCAGCTCCAATATCTTGGCAGAAATATGTTTCTTTAGCTGCCAGTATTGGAGAAGGACAGGACAGAATTATTGGCTACAGGAACAAAAGAAGCAATTGACGACCAATTGATGGTCACCACACCATGCTCCTTCAAAATCAAGAGAGCATCATTTATTTGACCTAGTAAACAAAAAGCAGAGGAGATCTGTTGGCTCTTTTCTAACACAGTGTGAAGGAATGCACCAGGGAATGAGAGCTACTTAAGCTAAAGGACAATGCTGGCACAACAACAATGGATATAAACTGGCCACAAATACTTTTAAGCAGGAAATTAAAACGCAATTTCTGGCCGTTAGAAGAGCGATCTTTTGGAAAAGCTTTCCTGTGAGAGTAGTTGGGCAGGGAAATAATTAGCTTTAAGATATTATTAAGTGTGATAAAACCCAACTGCTAGAGACACAATTAAGTAGGATGAAGAAGGAGTAAAGTCTCCTCATATCTACCAAAGGCTGGATTGCTTTAACATGAAAGGTATCCACAGCATTATAAGGGACAAAAATATCTTTTAGAGGAGATTGATAAAACACCTTGATATGTACAGGACTCATATGGACTTTTAGACTAACCAGATTTAAAAATACCTAGGTTTTGATAAGTGAAATTTCCTAGGCACCTAACTGTGTGTGGATGAGGGGCAATGGGGTTTCTCAGCTGAGCCTATTCTGTGATTCTGTGATATGTGCCTGTTGGGAATATATGCTTGTTCCTGGTATGGCTCAGTCTGTGCTGCAGCAGATACCAGATCAGACAACTCCTAACACAAAGGAGTTAATGATTTTTAATGATTTTTCTTTTTCTCTTTATTTACAGGTCAATGTCAAACTGTACAGAAAGGTATGAAGTGTCTTTCCTTGCTGTTCTTGGAGAACCTCAAAACCATAAGTATTCCTTCATAATTTCCTGACAAGTATACTCATTTTGGTGCTACAGTGGGCTTTCTCACAAGAGAAATGTGCTTTTTCATGCAGTGCAGTATTTTGCTGCTGTGACAACAGTGTTTCTTACCAGCCAGAATCATTACCAAGAGGACACTCAAATGTAGGCCCATTACTTTAACAGCCAGTAATTTTATGAAGAGATGTCTTTCTATTACTCTTTTCCACTTCTAAGTGGATTGAGGGTGTTATCAACACTTATCTTTCCTAAGACTTCCTAACCTGATTCATTAAAATGTATTGGGTTTATGAGAATATACATGTAATCATATTATGGGTCTGCTTGCCTGTGAGTTAAGCACCACAAGAACTTTTCATGTCTGGGCAATTTCAATCAAACTTTGTGGAGGGTCTGCAGTTTCAGAGATATTAAATTCTACAAATATTGTGGGGCCAAGCAGGGGAAAGAGGTAACTTAGCATTCCCCACTAAAGAAGAAAACCTATAGGATCTCACATCTACTCAGGGAATCCATATGATTATTCAAGGACAGGTGAGAGAGTGATATCACAAATACACTTTTATTCAGGAATCTGAGTTTTTCTCAGCAAAAACTGAAAAAATGAAATCAGCAAATTCCTACCTTTCTCTTAGTAATTCTCTGGTCAAATCCCTAAACTCAATTTATATCTCCAGAAGCAAGCATGCTTCCCATCATCTTTCTATAAGTGGTTTCAAACATGCAATTCAGTTTGCAAACTATTCCCAGCCTACTTGGCAGCTAAAGAAATAAGTTTGTTTGACATAGTATTTGTTACGTTCTCTTTGTCTGCTCAGAATATGAGTGAAGAAAATTATTTTTCCTGTGTTCATCTCCTTTTCACAGCAAAGTGCGTGGATATTGCCCTGAGTTCTTGTACTGATGTTGCCTACACTCAAATGGTGTACCCCAACTTTCTGGATCAGAAGTCTCGAGAAGTGATTGAGTACAGCTCTGAGTACCTGCTCATCAGCGTGCTGCACAACCTGCTCCAGGGGGAATGCAACCCCGACCTGAGGCTCCTGGGCTGCTCAGTGCTGGCCCCACAGTGTGAAAAGGACAAAGTCATAAAGCCCTGCAGGCATGTCTGTGAGAACCTCAAAAAGAATTGCCTCCCTGCCTTTGATGCAATAGACATGGCCTGGCCCTACTTCTTAGACTGTGACCGCTTCTTCGCTGGGGAGGAAGAGGGGTGCTTCGACCCACTGGCCAAGCTGAGAGGTGAGGAGGGAGGGAGGGAGGGAAGGGAAGGAAGGGAGGGAGGGAGGGAGGGAGGGAAGGGAAGGGAGGGAGGGAAGGAAGGGAAGGGAGGAAGGGAGGGAAGGGAGGGAAGGGAGGGGAGGGAGAGAAGGAAGGAAGGAAGGAAGGAAGGAAGGAAGGAAGGAAGGAAGGAAGGAAGGAAGGAAGGAAGGAAGGAAGGAAGGAAGGAAGGAAGGAAGGAAGGAAGGAAGGAAGGAAGGAAGGAAGGAAGGAAGGAAGGAAGGAAGGAAGGAAGGAAGGAAGGAAGGAAGGAAGGAAGGAAGGAAGGAAGGAAGGAAGGAAGGAAGGAAGGAAGGAAGGAAGGAAGGAAGGAAGGAAGGAAGGAAGGAAGGAAGGAAGGAAGGAAGGAAGGAAGGAAGGAAGGAAGGAAGGAAGGAAGGAAGGAAGGAAGCTCTGCTGGCACACCTTGTCTGCATGGGGAGGGTCACGTCTCACTCAGCTTGACTTATCCATGGCACACAACCTCTTCATTTGTCATCTCAGTGTGCTTTGTAGAGACCTGTAATTTTGTGTCATTAATTTTGTTCAACCTCTTTAAAAGACTTAATTAAAGCGTGCTGAAGAAGTATCTATTTCTCCCCCTCATTTAAAAAGAGCATCAAGACAGGCTGCTCAGAGCAAGATATTTGGATGCATTTACATAATCTCTGTCCTGTGTGATAGCTGTCTATATATTTGAAATATTTTATTTAAAAACTGAAACTTTAGTGCACTTATAAATCTATGACTACCTGTCAAGCTTAACAGCTCATTAAAATATTCTCATTAGTGATTGTCACAGATTTTTGTTTGGATGAAGGTACAGATAGCTGAAGACAGATGAATCTCATAAAAAAAAAGATTCACCAAATTTAAAGGGAAAAATCTGCACAATTTGTTGCTGAAATGAGCTAGCATACCAAAGGTCAAATTTAACTGGAGATTGAACAAATATTTGTTAGTATGCATATGCATTAGTTGGATTAAAAAAAAAAACATGTCACAATAAAGTGTAGGATGTACTACATACATTTAAGGTTTTGATTGCAGCTTTATTTTCTATAATTCTTTTACTTATAAAGATAATTTGAAAAAAAGTTCAGGTTTTCATACAGTCCTCTGAGCATTATGGTTTTAAACACTGTTATGATTTTTCATTGCAGGCGAAGTAGATGCTGAGGAAGATTTGCCTTCAGACTTGCCAGCAACTTTTATTCAGTTCAAACATCATTCCTATTCCCAAATGGTGAGCACTCTGAAGAAGACTGCGTCGAGGTGCTCCCACATTGCCACCACTTACAGCATCGGCCGCAGCTTTGAGGGGAAGGATCTTTTTGTGATTGAGTTTTCAACCAAGCCTGGACACCATGAACTGCGTGAGTTTGATCAGTGCTGCTGCAGGTGGAGCAGATTGTTCAAGTGAAAACAGGCCCTGTTACTGGGACATCTCCTAAACTGTGAAAAGCCTTGACTCCAAAACATTTCTCCTCCCTTGGGTTCCTGAGTTGCACTGATGATGATTCCTTGTAGCAATTACAAGGAATACCCAGCAGCAATTTCTTACTGTTTTGGGCTCTGTGCATGACCGTGCTTGGTAATGCTGTTCCTTGTATCACTGTGTATTTGGCTGCAGTGATATCACTGTTATTTATTTGTGCCCAATGCACAAATTTGGGATACTCTGTTACTGACTTGCCCTCCCTATCATCTACCACTTCCTCACTGTCCTTCACATCCTAAAATACACAAGTCTTCTGAGAAGGCTTCAGGTAGAGAAGGACATTGACACTGAAAAGGGATGATTCAGCACAGAAAACAATCCTCCTGAACAGACATTCAGTCAGTACTATACCTGTCAGTTGGTGATAACAGGAATTTATGTTATGATAGCCCCTGAACAGATGTTATTATACCATTTATAGGTGCTAATATGTACATTAGGACATGACTCCTCACAAATTTTCTGCAGAGGGGAACACTACAAATCTCTATTTTGTAGTTTCATCACTAAGAGAGCAAGGACCAGACTTTTAAGTGTTTTAAATTCTTCACAAAGCAGATAACTTTCTAGGGCAGAATTTGGTATTGTTTTCCAATAGCTGACTCCCAGGTCAAAAATTATACTTGTTCAGATTTGGTGGATTACTATGGCCATTGCTGAGAGCCTCAGATTGCTGCAGAACTGAACTACATCTGACCTAATACTTTATTGAGATTATGGTCTCAGGTCAGGCCACTGTGTCCTCTATGTGCTGTGCTGCCCACAGAGGGGACTCAGAGAGGACAGCAGAGACTGGTCACTTTGTTTACTCTCAGCTGTGCTGCCCTGTGTGGTCTAGAGGTATTTTGAGGTGCCTTTAAACTTAATCAGGTCCCAGCAGATGTCATTAACAGAGCAAAGATCTAAGTTACATTTTCCTGGCCTATCACCCTTTGTCTCTTTTTCAAAGATAATAAGTTGCAGGTGTCTTTTTAAGCTTTTACTCCATTTGCCAGGAAAACACAAAGCCTATGAATCAGGCTTTTAAATGAGAACTGTGATATGGCATGATAAAAGATGGTAGTTTAACACATTTCCTAGCATTTTTCTCTAAATCTATTGCTTCATGCTGCTTGGACACCATAAAAGGAGGTAGAAATAGGTATAGAGCTGCAGATTTTACCAGCCTGAGCAAGTGGCATAATAGGTCTGTGCCAGGCTCCTTCCAGTGTCTAGTGCTCAAGGCTGGCCAGGATCAAAGGCAAAGATGAAGGGATAGGCAGGAAAAGGTGTCTCCAAAGTGCACTTATTTTATACTTTCCATTAGTCTCTAAGGAAGTATGGAAACTGAGAGAATAACTACAGAGTATTGCAAAGTTATGTGTTTCTAATAGGCTTATTCCAGGGCTATTTAGCCTGAAAGCCCCTTTTTATGCATTACCCAACTTCTTTCTTAAATAAAGGGGTAATATATTACATATCTGCAGGTGGTTTCTAGGATCTGTGACAAAATAAGGCATTGAAGCCCCCCACGGTATCTCAGAGTGCCAGGGTTGTGTTTTGGTCCCCCCCAGCCATGGCTTGATGTTTTTGTTTTCTTTTGCTCCTTTGCTCACAATTAATGATGACTGTAGCAAAAGCTCGGAGCAATGATCACCTCTTATAGTATGGAATCCTAATAGTTTGGAGTTAACTTTATTTCACACTATTTAAACTGTTGCTGAACTGATGTTTAATAGAGAGAAGTTCACCTAGAACTGCTGTGCTATTTGCAGGAACGTGTACGTGTATTTAGCGTAAATAAAACTTTGACTCATCAGTAAGCAACTTGGATCAGTCTGATTTTGGAAGCCACTCATGTATAATGAAATTAATGCATCTCATTATTTGACATTTCACAGTCAAGCCAGAATTTAAGTACATTGGCAACATGCACGGAAATGAAGTTGTGGGGAAGGAGCTGCTGATATACCTCGCTCAGTATCTGTGCTCAGAATATCTTCTTGGGAACCCTCGCGTCCAAGCCTTGATCAACAACACCAGAATTCATCTCCTGCCCTCACTCAATCCTGATGGGTATGAACTGGCTGCAGAAGAGGTAAAAGTTTTATTATAAGGAGATGTTCAGGCCTTTGTGTTTTTATAATTCTTCATGGGAAAGAACAAACTGAGAGGAGATGTCATGTAAAGGGAGGAACACTAATAATTGACTGCCAGAATCCCAGGTAGGTTTGGTGGTGCATTGCTTTCCAAAGATGATGTGAACAGAACTAGGAGGAAATCAGAGCCATATTTGTCAGTTTTGCTGCCTGCATGTGATGATGTAGGAATGACTGTGTTACTTTTTCACACACTTAGCACTCTCTGCTACAAGTTCTAGAACAAAATGCCTGACTCACTAAAATGACTTACATTGTTTTATAAGGCAATCCAGTCTAATAACATGCTCATGTTCCCCCTCTTTTAAATCTGTTGGCATAATGAAATGTGAATATTTTCTGTATTGTCAAAGTTTCATAATGGATGGCAGTTTTCTGAGATCAGCTCATGTCTGATGGAGACCTGTGAAAACTAAGATTCTATTATTTGTTACCTGACATTCTCATTTCCCTCTCTCTGTTTTCTCTACCACCACTAGCATGAAAATAGACCTTTTTTCTCTGTTTTTGCTCGTGTGGTGAGCTCTGTCCATTGTATGAGTCTGGGGTTATTGCACTGTGCCTCATGCTGTCTTGGGGCATCAGCTGTATTTTCTTTTTCTCCTCTAACCCACTCTGCATGCTGCTCTGAGCAAGAGGCTCCTGTGTTCCTCTCATGAGTCACATCACTGGTGAGTGAAACACTTCCTGAATGCTAGTTAGTGCATTAATATTCATGGAGACAAAATGTGGTTAATTAATAAGCGTGGGTTTTTAACAGTACAGACATTTTCAGTTTACTTCTTTTAAAACTTCCCTTTGATTAATCAATTTCCACTAAGTGTTATTTTGAGACAGGGAGCTATTCTGAAATTGGCTTCTGTGTGACAAAATAGGGGGCTGGTTACAATGGATGGGTCATCGGACGACAGACAGCTCAGAACTTGGACCTGAACAGAAATTTCCCAGATTTGACATCTGAGGCTTACAGAAGAGCTGGGATTCGTGGGGCCCGTCTGGATCACATCCCCATTCCACAGTCCTACTGGTGGGGTAAGGTATGAATTACACATTTTATAAATCATTTCTACTGCAGAGCAGCTCAGGAGTTAAGAGACTGAGATTGCTTGTTCTCAAGTTATTTACTTGTAATTAGATTTTATAAGTAGGACTGAAGTGGACAGGCTCGGAATTGGCATGAAAATCATGGTGTGGGTCTGGCCAAAGAGGCAGGTGTCACAAATTGTTTGGAAAATTTGTGGACAATTTGAACTTTGCTGGTTTAGATTAAGAATAATGACTGTTATGAGGGGGTCACAAGTGTGTAATAATTCATCATTAGTGCTTTAAACTGTGATGCCTGTTAAAGCCTTTTGTGGATTTGGTTGTCATTGCACCAAGTCCTGCACAGGTCTGCTGCAATAGGAGTTTCTGCCATGGAAAACGTACAAAGGCTGCATGCAAAGCTGTGTGGTGTCATCTTCCATTAAGAGTGGATGTTTATATATGACTGTAACCATATGGAGCAGTGGAAACAGCCAGTCGAGCTGCAGAGGTGCTGGGAGGGAAAGCTGCTGCTGCAGAGGTCAGAGCAGGATGGAGGCAGCACTACAGGGCCTCACACTCATCATCACTAAGGTGTGTGAGATGTTATGTCAGGAATGCAAGGCTCAGCCCTACCTGTGTTGCTGGCAGACCCCAGCACAACTCTAACTGGACCTTAGCTGCCCTTGAAAGAAGAATCACAGGAAGCCAAATCAGTAGTTCACATATTGGGAGCTCTGCTTTTCTCCTACTTTTATACTAATTGTATTCTGATTCAATATTTATTGCTGGCACAAAGCCTCAGACAGGTGGTGAACAAGATTGTTTCATCTGGTGTCAGCAGAAGATTTGAGAGATCATACTCCAGGTTCCTACTCTGCTGCAGGTGGTCTTATGTAAAGCCAGGTCTGAATCCCAAAGGCATCCCTGATGCTACCCCAGTATCCTGGTACCCCGTTTCACAGTAGTAAAATCTAGATAAAAGCACCTCATTTCCTCAGGATAATGTGCAGATAAAGATCCAAGGCTGTAAGGGGCTCAGTAATGCACAGTGTATTAGACCACTAATTTCTGCCATAATTAAGCTCAAGTAGTTTATTCTATTTTTGCATGTAATCATAGATACCAGATTGTGGCACTGAATTTCTTCATGGTTATAAGGTCACAAGCTTAGTTGTTTTCAACTTTTGACTGAATAATAACAGATAACAGCAAGTTATGTAAATGCAAGTGGAGATCAGAGCCTCAGATGGCAAAGAAAGGTTGAGAGCTGTGGAGCAGAGCCTAAGGCCAAATGGAAATAACAGGTAGAAAAAGAGAGGATATTAGGGGAAAAGTCAGAAGATTCTGATTCACCCCTGTGCTGAGTTTCCCTAGTGGGATGCCCACCAAAGCCACTCTATCACTCTCCTCCTCAGCTGGACAGGGGACAGAAAATATAACTAAAAGCTCATGGGTCAAGATAAAGACAGGGAGAAATTGCTCACTAATTAACATCAGAAGCAAAAAAGATTGAACTTGATGAAAATTATTTATATCTATTTTATTTATTATGAATCGAATCACAGTAGACTAATGAGAAATCTTAAAAACACTTTTCCCCCACCTCTGCTTTCTTCCCAGGATTAATTTTGCAGCTTAATTCCATACCTGCTTCCCCACTGTGGTGCAGAGGAACTGGAAATGGGGGCTGTGGTCAGTTCATCCCGCATTATCTATGGTACTCCTTCCACCTGAGAGGAAGGGCTCCTGAGACCTTTCCCCTGTTCCAACATGGGAAGGAAAGGATGGAGATCTTCCTTCAGCCATGTGCTCCCTTTCTCTGTGTGTCCAGAGATGCAGGGTTGAGGACCCAGGCAACACTGAGGAAGGACAAATGGGTCTTTGACCCCCATTTTTTTGCCAGTGCCTGGTGCAAACTGTGAGCTTGTCCCTGTAACTCTGGATTTCCTGGCTCTAACCTCCTCCCTCTCCAAGTCCTGCTTCTGCCCTGGTTCTTCTGCTGACCTGTGAGAGAGGTGGTAGTGGCAGGCAGCCACTTGCAGAAGCCACCTTTACAATCATGTATTTATCTTTCATAAACACTGTGTAACATCACAGCAGCTTACAGAGGGAAGGGTGGAGGCAGCCCAACATTGCTCTCACAGTTGCTACCACAGCTCAGCCCCAGCTGCAGCATCTCCCTGGGTTTCTGTCACAGACAACAGGCAGCGAACCTTGGCACACAACCCCCCCATCCCACCTGAGCTGTACCTCAGTGGGTGTGGACCTGGGGTTACAAATACAGCACTTCTCCTGCAAAGCTTTTCTTGTTTTTAAAGAAGAAATAAGATGGCCATCCATCCTCAGAGCACTGAAACTCAGGGAACCTTCTAGGTGCTCTCCTGGCCCCAAAGCTGGTCCTCACATAAAAAACCCTCAAACATCTCCAAATCCATATGCTTTACAGAGCATATGAAGGAACCAGGCCTGTGGCCTTAGTGGCACCACAAAATCTCCTTGCTAACTGCAGTTTCCTATGGTTCACAAACCTGGCAGTAAGTCCTCTCCCAGCCCTGTGTCTCCTGTGCTGATGGTATCACGGGACTGCCAAATCAGCTGTCCCTTAATGACCTTCAGTTTTGTCAGGCAGATGAGCCCATGGCTCTTACAGTGGTGCTTTGTGCATGCAGGAGCATTAGGTTGAATGTTTCAACACCAGCCTCTCCCCTTTCATTTACTTAACAGTGTTTGTTACCTGCCTTATTAAAGTAATTACCTGAGTGCTGCAGGGCATTGTACAAAGATCAGGAAGCAGAAAGTGAGCTCTCAGCCAGAGCTCCTGATCCCCAAAAGCCTGGCTTCATTCAGAGTGTTTTGTTCCCCTCTTTTATGAATTATTGTAATAAGTGGTCTGAGGGCTCAGACGGACCTCAGGCTACATCTCAAATATAGCTCAATTGTCTTGGTTCAAACAGAATTCGGAAGTCTATGCCAGTGGAGGCTGGCATACTCTTTAAGAAAATTAGTCTGGCTGCTTTTTAAAGGGAGAAAAAAAATCTTTGAAAGCCATGGAGACAGTGACTAACTGCAGTATAATTGAAGAAATGAGATTCAGGTTTAGAAAGGGTAGTAGCCCTTCTCTGTCCTCATGCAGAAATAATTTCCCTGTTTTCTAGTTGTGCTCTGAATTGTTCTTGTGAGATGAATACTTTAAAATTGATCTCATCTAACTTAAAAGCAAAAGCCCTGGTGGAAAAAAAAAATTAAGGCTCCACAAAACCCACATTAAAGGAAAAGTCAAAGGCCAGAGTGGCATAGATAACACCTGCTATCATCCGGTGGAGCTGAACCAAATATGCTCATTTACTGAAATGGTAATAGGGTAAAAATAGTGACATTGAAACTCCTGGTTTTTCACAACATTGATTTCATTAGGACACTGGCTCTGTGAGACAGCACTGTCATGGGGCTTATGCAAGTATCTGCTTAGCCAGTTGTCTGATCAGGATGAAGGACTGAAACCAGGAGCTCTCAAATAAAACTGTGTATTTTACCCTTGTTCACTGAATTGCAGAAGCAACTTGAAAATCATATCAAGGCCCAAGGCTGATGTTTGAAAGCAGGGCTGATGCTGTGTCAGGCATGGCCTCTATGGCTGGGCAGTAGGAGCTGGGGCAGCTGCAGCAGCGCAGGGAGCTGATGAGATTTTGGGGCAGCAACCTCCTCAGAAGGGCTGGTGCTATGGACTTGGAAGGTGTGAGCTTGTTCCAGGTGCTCAACCACCCTGAGAAACTCCCAAAGTATCCAATCCATGGGGCAGGCAGTGACACTTACAGTCCCTTACAAGCCCTCAGGGGTCTTCTCTTCAGAAGAGATGGGCTCAGAGGATGAGCTTCCAGGGTGCATGTGGAAGTGGCTGGTTCAGTCCAAAGCACTGCTGGGATAAAGGTCATGATCAGCTCATCCAGGGCACTGTACAAAGGCCAGAAAAACAAATCCTTTGGTGCAGATAGCATTCTTTGGACAGTGCCATATTTCTTCTTAGGAAGCCTGGGGTCTGCTTTCTTCTCCCACTTCTCGATTGTGTGAGACTGCTAAAAGTCCTTTCCTTTTGTAATGCCCTTTATCTGCATTTTTTAATAATTTTTTCCATGTCATGCCCTTCCTGGAAACTCTGTGTTTAATCTTCCCTATTACATAAAAAACTTTGATTAGGTTTCTGGTGTGCAAAGTGCATTCTGTGTTACTCAGTTGATCAGACTTTACCTGTTACATTCCATTTTTTAAGTTGCCTTTTTAAAATGCGGAAGTTGAAAGCTACAGAGTAGCATTTATCTCAATAGCTGCAGAAGGGCATTTTAAGGAAACCCAAACACTAGAAAGACTAATTTAAAAACTATGCCTTCTATAGGGAGGTAGTCTCCTGCTTAGGTCAGGAGCAGACAGGGAAATATCTTCTTAAATCATTCCAGGTAAAACTATGTTTAGATGTGGCTTTTTCCTTGGCTTTCTGCCTCATTGATGGAGCTATAATACACATATTTTGCATCTTCACAGCGTTTTTCTGTGCTCTACCCCTGGGTTTGTGGATCCCCAAAGGTTTTTTTAACAATAGTAGATTAGGGACTGATCCAAAGAAAACAGGAATTACTATTGTTGAAACACAAGTATATAGGTCTTTAGGGGCTTTATTGAGTTGATTGTGTAGTTTTTTTCTTGTTTGTTCTGGATGTTTTTTCCCTGCACACTGTTAGTCACTAGTGCTCTAGAGCCCTGGCTGCCTGGTTTTCTGAGTGCTGTGTCAAAGCAAAGGGTGACAAGCAATCCCTAAAGCAGCCCTAAATAGATGCTGGATTAACTTCATTATAACAGGTATTTCTCATTTTTATGAAACCTGCATACCTGCAGTGGTGCAGGGTCCAGATAAGCAGCCTCTGTCATCCTCAGGTTTTCCCCAGGTAACTTCCCCCAGCTGGCAGGAAAGGAACCTCAGCTCTCCGGGGGCACTGGCGTGAGTCTGGGCTTGCAGGGACCGGCCACCAGATGCCACTGTTATCCCTAAGAATGAACCAACACCGGAGCAGGTCCCGGAAATTTCCCCTCAGAAACGGGGTGAAGGAGCCTCCTGCATGCCGGGTGCCTGAACATGCCTTAGAGTCTGCTGCCCTCTCCCTTGCCGCTGTTACTGAGGGGGGACTGTCAAAAACACCTAGATTTGGTGACTTATCTGCCACAGCTCACTGCAAGCTAACTGCAGGCATTGCTGTGCTTTATACATATCAGTTTTCAGTTATTTACAGATTATCCTGCACCTAAGGACAGCAAATGCATTTTCAACAAGGGTTGAGAATTGCAAATTTATCCCCCTATTCCAGTTTATCCATTCAAAGTTAATCCTGTTGATTCAGAAATGAAATTAGATAGGGAATTAGGTAAGTAATGATAAAATGCCACAAATTTTCCAGCCTAAAGTATCATAATCTGAAAATGTCACTGTAATGAAAAGTTTCTTCCTCTGTCAAATGCTCTCTTTCCTTTTTTGTTCCATTTTTTCCACAGTGAACAATGTGTATCATCCATTCCCTGGAGAAAACTGATTTTCTTCCCCTGGTAACTTTTGGGCTGGAAGAGCCAAAGAGCTTCAACATTCTCCTTTTGACACAGCCTCTTCTCCATTAGGCTTCATCCTGCACAAGATCAAATCCCTTTGGAATTGCATGGCTAGTCACAGCTTTTTTTTTTTTTTCTCCTGGATTTCAGGTGGCCCCTGAGACAAAAGCAGTCATGAAGTGGTTGAGGTCTATCCCATTTGTGCTGTCTGCCAGCCTGCATGGGGGTGAGCTAGTTGTGACCTATCCTTATGACTATTCAAGGCATCCTATGGAAGAAAAAATGTTCTCCCCTACACCTGATGAGAAGGTAATGTTGCTTTTGCGGGGTTAGGATGTTGGTTCCATTTGTGGAACTACGGAAACATTTACTTTTAATAAATAACAAACTTTAATTCATTTAGATCATGTACGTATGTGGGTATATTATGTATAAATAACATATTTATATACATACTCCAATATATATATATATATATATATATATATATGTATGTATATATATGTATTCAATATGATATCAGCTCATTTGGATAGAGCTGATGCTAATAATGCCAAGGTCAAGTGCTCAATCCCCACAGAGGCCTTTCACTTAAGACTTGGACGTGATGATCCTTGTGGATTCCTTCCAACTCAGAATATTGCATGACTCTAATTTATACACTTACTTAATGTACTTTAAAATATAGGATTGTTAACTCTCTATCAGCTTGGTCTGGAAAGATTTACCTATCTTTTGTGAGGTCAGATAAGGTTTCATAAAGCACAGATTAGGAAAATCCACATTTTAATTTTTAAAGGGAGTCGGCTGTGATATTTTTTACCAGTGGTTTCCAGAAGAAAAGGAACAAGCCTGACCAGGAGTGTTATTTTCCTTTGGAATCCATAAGGAGTGAACGGAAAAAAGACTTATTGCCATATGGTGGCAGCCTTGCAACATTTATTCCAGGTCAGACGAATGGGATTGGTTCTCCCTCTTGTCCCTGAAAAGTTCCTCATTTGGGACTCACTGTAAATCTTCTGTGAAATTTTTTGCCATCTTTCCTATTTCCCTTCGGCTTCCTCAATCTAGTATTCATTGCTGACATGCCCACCAGGAGAACAGCTAGCTTTTCAGCCTGCTAGCTGAGCTACAAATGTCTGTGGCCCCTTAAGAAAAGTGGTTCTTTATATAAACAAAGAACAGTTGAAAATAGTCAGAAGTTGATCTTTGACTTGAAGCATCCTTTATCTTTGAGCATATCTCTAGGCTGACTTCTTGTGCAATGGCAGTTCTCACTAACACATATTAAATATTTAAAGATGTATGACTGTTAAACATTTTCTGTATCAATCCATTTCTTCTGAGCTGTACAATGCCTAGTGACTATGTATGTATGAAAATGATTTAGCTGTAAAATTAACCAGGCACTGCACAGCAACAAGCCTGTGTAAGAAATATCTGTTGGGTGCTAATGCAACCTGCAGAACCTCTTGCTGAGGACGGGGGAAATCATAAAATTGTGCTTTTACATCCCACTGCCTGGGCTAGGGCTATCCTATGCATAGGTGGTGAAGGAGTATTGCCATGTGTGCTTCATCAAGCAGTTCACCCCTGGAATGGAAGTACAGCAGTACTTCCATCATTTCCACTCAGGGACAGCACGTGTATTTTGAGGGGAAGTATGCAGCCACACAGACACAGGGCTCTATCCCAGTGTAGTGCACAGCTGGACAAACCCTAATGGCACTCCTGGCTTGCAGCACAGGGACAGGGAACCCTATACAGGTGACTGCTGCATAGTCAGTGACTGCAAAGTCTGGCAATCTGGCTACAAATCTGGACATTTAGAACATGCAGGGGAGAGCTGGGGATGTCTTCAGTGAAAAACTGATTTTTCAAATGACAGCACAAGAAACCTTAACAGCCCTGTTAGTATCACTTGAAATTTTTCACAGAAATATATAAAACCTGTACCAATGAAGTGACCTGCATTTAAATAATGTGTTCTACAGCTGCTGCTGTCAGAGAACCTGCATCCCAAAATACAGCAGTTTGGTTATCTGTCATACATTGGCCAAAACCATTGTTCTGAATGCTGACTTCCTACATTTGCTCTGCAAGGGGAAACTTGCAGACCAGGGTGAAATGCTGCAGAGCAGATGATAGCCAGATATTAAAAAATCAAATTTTGAGAAATATATTCAAAGCACGTTTCCCCATTTGAAAATGCATCTGTGCTTCCACCTCAGCATGTCTGTCATGGTGCATGGAAGCACAAGGATCCTCTCCTCTGTTCCAAGATGCTGCAGATTTCAAGTCTTTTTTTGGCCTGCACCACAACCTGGGACAGTACTGGCTGAGAGCAAGGAGTCTCAAAACTGGACCATGTCCTTACACTCACATTCTTGCATCTGGTTCAGCCCACCTCAAAACTTTCCCATATTTTGGGATTTGTGGAGATGGAATTTTAACACTTTTTTTTTTTTTTAACAAGAAACTGAATTGATGACTCTGCTCACCAGAGCAGAAAGGTCAACACCAAGTCAAGTTCACTCCCTTTGGTGAGCTGAAACACTCCCTTCCCTCCCTCTGAAAAACCCAACCTGTGATGGTCAGTGGGGTAAAAGTGCTGGCTGAGGTAACAGCACTGACCTCACTTTGCTGAGTGAAGCCTCACACTGCCAAAGTCACAAGGATTCCTCTGGTTTTCCCCTTTTTATTACTCTATATTATACCTAAAAATCTAAGTTTCCTTGAGGTCCATGACTGGTCATACATTAGCTTCTAAGTGATAACAAATGTATTGTTATCCAGGAACTTTTTTCTTCCTCTTCTCACTACCACTGGCCTTATTTTACTTGAACTATTGGCCAGGCAAAAGCCTTATGCCTCTTGGTGTGAAACAAGAGGAAGCTTGGTCACTGGAAATAGGACATCTGCAGGTGTCTTTGTAAAAGGTGAGGATCATACTCCTAACTCACATAGTCACCTTCTAAACTTTATATCAAATATCTTCCATGGAACGTTCAGAAATGGAACCCAAATTCCTGTAGAAATTAAAGATATTGTGCCTGGCACTGAACTATTGTCAGTGAAATTTCTTCTTAACATATTTAATTAATTTCTATTTCTTTTCAGCAAAACTTTGAAGAACACAATTTGCTGGCCTGAGCAATATTGAGACACATAGAAACTTATGGGAGTTGCACAAGCATTTTATATTAAGTCTGAATTTTTTGTTTCTGGTCATCAGAAGTATGTCAGCAATATGTCTTTACACTTACATTAAACTGTCTTTCCACCTTTCCTTGCTCACCTACCTCATCCCATAATTGGCTCAGCCATGTGATTATTAGAAACAATCACAAATATCAATCAATGTTGTATGCCTAATCTTTTGGGTCTTTATCCTTGATGACAACACTAGGACAAAGCTTTAGGATAACTTCTAAAACTAGATTTTAGACACCAAACTTCTTGCACACACTGTCTTAAGCAATATGGAATGAAACTCATGATGATGAATAGTAGTATCATGTAGCACCTGATAACTGCTGTAATTTCAGTATTGAAATCTGAGAGTCTTGCCTTAGCAAGATAAGATCCAAAGAGACAAAAAGGAGAGGGAGGATTTTTATACAAAGTTGGAATAACCATTGGAGAAGAAGGGCAGGAACATGATTCAAATAAATGGTTTCTTCAGATAACTGCTCTTTCTTCTGTCTTCACTACATGTTCTGCCACTGTTCCTTTCTGCGTGGTGACTGCTCTGCTCTTCATCAGTGTCAACACTCTTTGGAAATCAGTGGTGACATCCTGCATCATCACATCCTATCCTTCACTTTTTGGAATGGTTTCTGCCCCACACAGAAGGAGCTCTCTGAGATCAAACTGGCAGGTTTTCCTGTGTGAGTGATAAGTGCAAAGCAAATTGACACTGACTATTTTAAACAGCAGCATTCAGTGTGAAGATTTAGTTGGGCTGAAGGGTAAAAAATATCAAAAACTAAAACAAAACGTAAAAGAAGCCTAAATTTAAATTTTAAAACCTGGGACTTGAAGTACAACCAAAAATGTCCTTTGCTCCTGCCCCAGGTGGTAGATTGAAGCCAAGTATCAAAAAATCCATTGTTATTTAATATGTTGTCCCTGGATAAATATATTGGAGTGAAGAGAAGAAACTCCAGAGAAGAGGACAAATCAAAATTTCTTAGCAACAAGCAAAACTTCCTTATAGAGCAGTTCATCCCCTCCTTCAGTCTTGAGGACACAGGGTGGCTTGTTGTCTGGACTGACAACAGCAATAGTTAATAACAGCAATGGCAAAGTGTTCAGTTTGTAAAAGCAAACATATTCTAATCATGTCTGTAACAGGTGTTCAAGATGCTGGCTAAAGCCTATGCAGATGCGCACCCCGTCATCTCAGACCGGTCTGAGCTTCGCTGTGGTGGGAATTTTGTGAAACGTGGAGGTATTATAAATGGTGCTGAGTGGTACAGCTTCACTGGAGGTAAAACCACTTTACCATCATATCAAGTGAGGTAAAACCTCTATGTGACCTTTATAAGACACCAGGGTTTGAACAAAATGATTTTATTCATTTCAGTTTGGTTAAGGTCCTGCCCATGTAAAACATAATTTTTAGGGGATTTAAGTAATAAATCTATGTTGGTAACGTTTTTATGCGGTTAACATGGGATGTGTTCAACCCCAATGGGATTTGAGGAAAATTAACAAGTTATGCAAGGGTCACATTTGTTATACCATATAATATAATATTTTTTATTTTTAAATCTGACATGTAGAAATAAATTCTTAATGCTATGCTCTCATTCCTTAGCTTCCTGAGTCTGAATCCATCTTGTAGGCAATGCATGTGCTGCTTCCTCATCTGTTTAAATAAATTCTTTTTTCAGGGAAAACTACAACAGAGACAAACGTCCAATTCATTTGTGCTTCCACTGTTAATTTGATTTCCCCAATAATAGTATTTTGTTTTCTTTAGAATTCCTTCAATACTGGCATGGATAAAATATCAGTGTTCATAAATTTTCAGCTGCGCTTCACTTGTGTTTTCCAATAGGACCCAGCTGGATCCCCAAATAATTATGTTGAAACTAGACATTTAGAATGCTTTAGGGCATGTGTGAGAATTAGGTTTAGATCTCTTTGGCTTACTTTCTTCCCAAAATTATATCCAATGTCTTTTGTACCGAAAGAGTTTTGAACATAATAATGGCAAAAGGTCATTTCTTTTCTGGTGACCCTTGGCAATCACCTCTGATACAGCCAATTATACAGTTACTGTAATTAACCAATCTTTATTGCTGTATTGCTACTTCTTGGCCAGGTGAATAATAATGTAAAATTATGCTTTTTTGCCTGAAAGGAGTGTCATTGTCCTTAGTTTTTATAGTTGAAACAAGCTATAGAATTCTGAATTTGTTGAACACTTTTTATATATTTGCAAGTGCTTTTTACAGTATAATAACCCACACCCATTGGGACAGCATTCAGCTGGCTGCAGCAGCAAAGCTCCAGCTAAAAGCTACAAGGCTGTTCATAAGCTGTCTTCTTTCTTTTTAAACCTGTAGGTATGGCAGATTTTAATTACCTTCACACAAATTGCTTTGAAGTTACCGTGGAGGTAGGATGTGAAAAGTTTCCTTTGGAGGAAGAATTGTTTACAATATGGCATGAAAACAAAGCTGCCCTTCTGAATTACATGGAAATGGTACTGCTCTGCTTTTACAGACCTTTTTGCATTTTGTTTTTCTTTTTCATTCTTTGTCAAAATTAATTTCTTTGCTATTTTCCTGGTTAGCCCTCGAGATGATGCTGAATCAAAACCACACACTTCTCCAGGGTCCCCAGTGCCTCAGTTTATCTGGCAGGACACACAGGTGGTATTTTGTCTATGCTGCAGAAGGGCTTGAGACTGAGGACTGCAAAGGCCTTGAAAATAGTGAGAAAGGGAATTATCTGCGAATGCTTTGGGGAGCATTATTCATCAACTGTGCAAAATTTTAGCACTAGAGAAAACCTTAACATTCAGAAAAGTATGAATCAACTTTCCTTTTGAAGACTAAAGCAAGAAGATCTGCTCTCCAGAAAGCTTCCTGAAATTTTCCTTTCCATATTCCATGTTTGTGTCCCAAACTCTACGGTCCCACAGCAAGAAATTTAGATTCAGCTAAAATCTTGCTAGAAATACCATTTGCACACTTTTGATCTTGATTTTTTTATGACAGTAGTTTTTAAAAACCTAAAGCCAAATCTTTAAGGAAGAACTGTGTGTCTCTGAGCATTAAAGTGTGCCACTTAAATGTCATTTTTAATAATAAGTTTAAGCTCAGCAAAAACAAATACCTCACTGACAATAAGTAAGTGAGCACAGAAACAGAAGTTGCTCTTTCTCTCAGCCATTAGCAGATTAGCTTTCTGTCATGCCTTATTTTGATAGAGTATGCAGTAATTTAAAATTGTTAGGAGTGTTTTTATGGCCTTTCTAAGCAACCTCTTGCTACTTGTGGTAAGTATTATCATTCAATAAAGTCTGCAGTACAGACCACCAAACTCATTTCGTTTTACAGCTGTCTGATGAAAATGAGTTTTAGTGAATCCAAATGGAGCTGGGTTAAATCCATATATATTACAATTGAAGTCTTCAAGATGTAAAGATTTTATAGTGTGAGATACTGTAGAAGTCTGTGCTGGAAAAGCTTTTTGAGTAAATGCAGGACAGTAAGCAAAACAACTTTGCAGATAAGGATGACTGAATTACCCACGATAAGGATTAAGTCTGCCATAACCAATTCAAACTTTTCTTATTCTGATACATACCAGGCTATTTGGTGTGTGTACAAATATACTTGCCTCAACACACAGAAGTAGAATTCAGTTTCCTAAACACTGATCTCTTCTCCCCATCAGAAGCAGTATTGAAACACCCTGCCAAACTCATGTGACACCAATTTGAGGGAAAAATGAAAAATAGTACATTTAATAAAGCAAACCAAAGCAAGATTGAGAAAGAAATTTCAGTTTTGTAATTTTTATCCTGTCATGTTATAATTGCAAAATTAGTATTGAAGCTAGATGAGGTCATACTACTTTGAGTATGTCTACACTGTAAATTGAATTTGAGTGCGAGATGACTGTTCTGACCATATTTACTTTCTATCCATATGATAAATCCCCAAGTTTGTACTGCAAAGCAAACTGCAGTGCTTCATTATAAGGAATAGTTTTCAAATCCTTATATTGAGTTGCTCCTAAACTTTCCAGTGAGCAGCTTAATTCAGTACATGGGACAGCTGCTTAACAAGAGCAGTGACAACATAGTCTCACCTTAAATTAAAAACTGCTCTCACTAGACTAGACTTATTTTTTCAAACTATGTATTATCAACTACTGTAAAGTTGGATACTTTAATGATTATTTTTAAACATCTCCATATTCCAACAGAAAAGCAAATGTGCTTTTCCCATTGTTTTGATACTTTGTGCTTTTTTTCTATTCTTCTCTTTTGACAAGGGTACTGAGAAAGGGAGAGTGAGTAGAAGAGAAAAGAGAAATTGGGGAAGTAAAGAACAACCCAAGTTGGTCATAGCTGTTTATAGAAAAAATCAAAATGGAATTATTTTTCACTTAAAAAAGGTCATATACATTTCCAGATATAAAATATTTTAAATTTGGAATGCTGTAAAAAGAGAACCTAAAGAGGCCTAATGTTTCAATACTTTGAACATTTTTTCTGTTTTGTTTTATTTTATTGAACTTCCAGTATAGCTGTTAGTGGACCTCCTTGTATGAAAAAATTCACATTGCTCTTTAGCTTTTCACCAAGCACATTTCTCAACAGCTCAAGCAGCTCAGTTCTGTGCTTGTAGAGAAGGGGAAATGGCTGTCATACACATTGCTGTCATGACATTCTGACAGGCAGTGAAGTGTAGGCAGCAGAGTGATGATGAGTCACAAGTACCTGAAGTGATGCCTTCACATTGTGTTCTGGGCACCAGATTGGTTTTGAAAGCCGTAACTTTTCATTTCTTTGTGGAACAGTCCTTAAATACTGTGGTCACATCACAAGGTGCCAGTGATTTGTGCAGAGAAGGGTCTCTCCAAGCAGAGCCACATACCTGTCCTAAAAATGCTATGGTTCCATTTTCCCTTTCCCTCAGTCCCCTTGGACCTCCCTAAATAGGCCATGTGATCTGAAGGGACATTATCTCCTGAGAGCCTCTGAATGGGGTGAATTTTTTGACAATTGCTTCCTCTCTACAAAGGTTTCCTTGTGATGAGGAGGTGGTATCGCAGTGACTCCCGTCTAACTCTGCTTTGCTTTGCCAGGTTCATCGGGGTATAAAAGGAATTGTGTCTGATAAGTTTGGCAACCCAATAAAAAATGCTCGTATTTCAGTCAGGGGCATTCAGCATGATGTCACCACAGGTAATATTTTTGGTTTAAGATTTTTCCTGGGGCAGGTTGAAAGTACTGAGAGCTTAACCTGCAAAAGTATTGCCATGTTTGGTAGAAATGACACCTTAATGGAAAACTGAAGGCTCAGATGGGGGTTCTCTTCTGGAATAACAAGAGAGAAGACATGTTAAGCTGACTGCTAAGTCTGTCCTGTCTCTGGGATGATGGAGCTCTTCATATGAAAAATTCCACCTGGAACAGTCTGCTGTTCACCAAAGCTAATTTGGGAGAATATGGCAACAGCTCTGCTCAGGGGCTGTAACTCAGCATGTGGAGATATGGAACCTTGATGGAATAAGTTAGTTGAGATATTGTGAACATGTTGTGGGTAGTGCAGTAGAATCCCCTCTGATTTTCACAACTAGAATAATTGCAGAAATTGAAGGGTCCACAACTTTTCCTGTTCATGTGGAAACACATAAATATGTGCAATTTTTGGAACTATTATTATTAGAACATTGAATTATGTCCACTTTATACCTGTCACCAGCTGATAAACATATATTGGGGCATGTACAACTGTTATTTTTCACAGTCATAAAGTTCTGAGCTCTTAGGCTGTCACTGAAATCAATGCTTTCTTTTTATTATTGATTTCAGTGAGAACAGGGTAGGCCATAGAAGTGCAAAATAGAAGATATGAATGGTTACATTTTGGTCTAATGATCGTTGTTGAATCAATTTGGAAAGCCAGAATGGCTTATAATGTAGTGGATGTTTTCCAGCTTTCAAAAAAAACAGTACTAGAGGGGATACAATAGTGGAGATGATGCAGATTATTAAGGCTGGTGGGAGACTCTGGCATGAATTAGGGTCTTTTTCAAACTTCTTCCTAGACAATGGCTTCCCATTGGCAGTGGACCTTTAAAGGATTAAGAATTAAAGAAAAATATGTTTACACTGTAGGAAAGAGAGTATTTGCTCTGAGTTAGGTGGGGTTAAAAATGTCATATGGTTAAAAAGTTTTTTGATTTTAGTTAAAAAGAACTAAGAAATTCCATGAGAAACTAGTATTAAATGCAACACTAACTGAGCTAAGAGACTTGCCATTCAAAATAAAGGAAATATAAAATGAGGAATAAATTTTAAATTTTTCAGTTTTAAAGCTCCCTGCTTTTGCCTGCAGGGTCTAACCTTCAGCTGGAGGAAATTTACACCCGTTTTACACTAATGGCAATTTATACCAGCTGCAGCTCCAAGTCCATACATAGTCTTACATGCAAGAATGTCTGCTAAGGAATTGAATGTAATTTAATTAAAAGAGGGATTTCTTAGCTCCTCAGACATTCTAAATATATATATGTGTATATATTGCAGCCTGGACTCTGATTTCACTTTCTTAAGTTTCACTTAGTTTTAAATTGATTTCTTTGGGAGTTATTCATTGTTCCCTTGGGAAAAGCATCATGAAGGAAAGTGTCTTTTCGCTGTGATACAGAAACAGCAAGTAGGGACATTTTGTATGTGATTTTTACTCCATTACTTCCCAAGGGCCAAGTTTTCTTAAGTTTCACTTAGTTTTAAATTGATTTCTATGGGAGTTATTCCTTGTACCCTTGAGAAAAGCAGCATGAAGGAAAGCATCTCTTTCCTGTGATACAGAAACAGCAGGTAGTGACATTTTGTATGTGAATTTTACTCCATTAACTGCCAAGGGCCAAGTTTTCACAGGCAAAGTCTCTTTTATGTTATCTAGAGTTTGCCTTCAAACATTTTCCAAAATCTGAGCTGCTTTCATGGCCCACCCCTTAGCTGCCATCTGAGGTAGTGCGTGCAGCTACAGGGGCTGTGAGGTGAAAAACTGATCTTGGTTTTGTTGTGCCTGTCCCTTTCCCAAGCTGCTGATGGCGACTACTGGCGGCTCCTGCCTCCGGGCACGTTCATCATCAGCGCCCAGGCGCCGGGCTACAGCCGGGTGATGAAGAGGGTCACCATCCCCACCAGGATGAAGCAGGCCGGCCGCGTGGATTTCGTGCTGCGGCCCGCCGAGGCCTGGCCCAGCAAGCTGCTCCGGCGCTCCATGGAGGACGCCTATGACCCTCAGGACCCGCTGGAACTTTTTGACCCTCACGCCCAGCACGGGCAGGCCGAGGCTCGCGGAGGGTCCGCGGCAGGCAGGGAGAAGCCGTGGTGGTGGTCGTACTTCAGCTCCCTGGACCTGCACAAACCTCTGTGGCTGCTCAAGCAGCGCTGAGGGACGGATGGCGCCGCGCTCCGCTCGGCTCGCTCCGCTGCCCTTCCCGACACCCGCGCTGCTCTTGGCAATATTTAAATGTTTCATTTGAAAATATAATATTAATTCAAGCACGCTTGCTTCTTTTGTTTTCTCTTCACACACAACTGAGTATATTCAAGTGGGCTTTTAAGTATTAAAAACAACGGTGCACATCCATTCAAAGGGCAGATTTTATGCAGGTTTTTTCTTGGTAATGCTCTGTACTTCTGCCCATGTAGTTAATGATCACATTCATTATTTATTAGGTTTTAAGTACCTGCAGGAAAATATTCCTGATCCTTTAATGCATTTTTGTACATGTTTTAATACATTAATGATAAAACACTAAAAACAACATTCAGAAACACTCAGAAAACTCCTTTATTTTCCATTTTTACATTGGCATATTAAGTTCATTACCTCTTCT
This sequence comes from Ammospiza caudacuta, assembly GCF_027887145.1. Lineage (NCBI taxonomy): Eukaryota > Metazoa > Chordata > Aves > Passeriformes > Passerellidae > Ammospiza > Ammospiza caudacuta. Next base: position 56,400,261 of record NC_080596.1, read on the forward strand.
AATAACAGCTCAAAATATAGGGTCTTTTTTAAAATTTTTAAATGTTTTTACAAATTTAAAAATAAGCTTTTAATGTATTGAGCAAAATACTGGAAAATGCCTTTACTGCTGAAAATACATACTATAAATGTGTGTAGACATAGAAAAATACTTGAGATAATTCATGAGGAATTTAGGTTCAAGTGTGACATATTACACTGAAGTTTTTAACATCATGCACTGTTCTGAGCCTATGTATATGTTAATGAAACTTGTAGACATCAAAGGAATCAAACTTCTTTTCAAGATACTTGAGTAAAGTTCAGTGAATAGTGGTCTTGCAAGATGCTGTCCTCTCTCAAATATCAGATGCAATGGATTTTTAAGGTGATATTAAAGAAAAGTCCTTGATTTTGATGAAACACATAGACCCACACCTCCTTTTAGCCTGGACTGTTAATGAACTCCCTATACAGACTGTATTTCCTCCTCTAAATGCCACAGTGCTTGAATGGTGTGATTGTTGGAGCTGATTTACTTTCTGCAGGAGCTGCTGGATTAGCTGTGTGGATTGCCCTATGAGTTCTAAAAACTTTTTTTGCTCATCTTAGATAAAGCAGCCCCATTGCATGAGCCCCATAGTCCACATGCACATATCTTATTCTGTAGCTTCCTAGGAAGACCCAAGAGATGAATGATCTTAATTCTGCAACCAGATGCTGCACATGGCTAAGTACTTTATTCCCAGTTGTAATCTGATTGAAGTTAGGAGTCTGTTATTCATGTGCTTGGATGTCTGCAGGACTGGAGACTATGTTAAAATGAAAGAAAATAATTTCAGAGCATTAACAAAAAGTAATTATATGGGAGTGAATGTACCGCATGCACATGGGTAAGTGTTCCTTGCCCAGGCTTGCCAAGTTAAAGGAACTCTGAACCCTAAATATGCCAAAGAAAATTGAGCAGGAGATACACCTCCAGACTTTATTTCCAGTAATAGGTATTACTACTCTTTTTTTTGGTCATTTTTTTCAAAGCCAGCTTCCTGTGAAAACAGTAGTGAAGCTAACAAAATCAGAACAATATGCTAAATTGCTAAGTATTAGCTGCACTTATTAAACATATAATTTGTTGCATGCTTAGAAAGATGCTTTCTCTGACTACTTCCCAGATTCTCACAGACCTATTTAGAAATTTTTTTAAGTGATCACAGTAAACCCAAGCCTGCTGAAATGCCAAACAGAATGACTGTGCAAAAAATTCACTTTTTTCCTGCAGTCCAGAGTTGAAAAAGTAGATGAAAGTCAAGACTTGGGAAATATGATTTCTGAGTAGATTGTAAAGACATCTTATGTTTGAGACAGTTTGAAAAAGTAGTTTGCTGTACTACTATACCACTTATGGTATATTAGTGAAAAGAGAGAGAAGAATAACCTCTCTCAGTCATAAAGAATAACCCTCAGTCATAAAAAGAAGTGTCCAGCAGAGAAAAAGTTAAGATCAGAACCTTCTGCAGGTTCACCCTTAACAGCCTTTATAGAAGGGATGTATTAAACTGCATTGAAGTAACTGTTAGGGTCCTGGGAAAAGGTGTGCTTTGTCTTCTGGTGCTATTTAATCTTTTTCATAAGAGGAATTCTGTTTTCAGTTCCCTTGGAGGTGGAAAAGACTGGTAGAATGACTAAGTAGCTCCAAAAAAACCATTTTACTCTAGAGGAGATTTAGGACTTATTTATTGGTGCTTTCAGAAAGAAAAGAAAAGAAGTAAAGGAAAGAAAGAGGAAGAAAAATAAAGAAAGAAGGAAAGAAAGAAAAGGAAAGAAGGAGAGAAAGAGAAAGAAAGAAAGAATTGGTCAAAGCCAGCCAAGTAACAATGCAATCAAAATTAGTATCACCATGCCATTTTTATTTGAGTTTAATACAGACTTAGTTCTATATATATATGTGAGAGAAAATATTGGCTTGGATGTGTATGTGTATCCTGAACTGGATTACATAAATCTTCTCTAATGTTAATTTAAATCAAGCAATGTGTGTTTAGTATCAGACAGTTTTGTTAAAAAGAAGAAAAAAAGACATAACCCAAAATAACCCACTCCATGACTGTAATATGGTTCAAAGGATTTTTAAGTGGTGGTGAAATTTAAGCAGCTGTAGGCAGCTCTGTAACTAATATGTGGAAATGAACACAGTGATCAGCTCCCTCATGCACCTCTGTGAAAGGCTCTTATACAGAGTTTAATGGAACATAAATTTAGGAGAATATTAAATACTTTTTAAATAGAAAGAGGGATTAAAATGCTTCAATGAAACATGCCCTCCTACAGGTGAAGTGAAAGTAACATAGGAAAGAAGTGAGAAATAACCAAAGCTCTCTGGCAGTCTCCTTCATGCTTGAGCCCTGCCTTGGAGACTGGGCTTGGCCTTTTTCCAGTGCTGCTTTGGACCCTGACAGGTTCAGCAGCCAGACAGTGCTGTCAGAAATTATAGTGTGTGTTCATCAGACTTCCTCTCCTTTTAAGTCAGAGTCTACATAATTTTTTTCAATTACCTTCCAACCACATATTGAACAGTATTGATGTATGTTTTTGCAACATCCTCCTTAATAATTAATTTCCCAGTCTCCATATTTATTTCAGAGGGATCTTCTCTACCATGGAGCCAAACTTTTCTGCACAATCGCACTAATAAATGTTTTGACCTGCCAACTGTCCAGACCTCACTGCTCTGCCAGCAATGAATCTTCTCAAGTCAAAGCCTGCAAATATAGCTAACAGCATTACAAGCATAAAGAGCAAAGAGAAAGCTCTGCTTATGTCATATGTGCAATTTCTCTTTCACTCACATGCCAGAAAAAAGCCAAGAACACATTAAAAAAATATCAGCAGTTCAATCACAAGCTGTGTTCATGAATTATACACAAGAAGATATGGGTCTCTTTGTTCCATTCACAAAAACTTTTGAGATCAAAAATAGCAATAATAAAAAAAGCATAAAATTTGCAGCTGTTTACATCTTCATCTCCTGTAAGAAAATTGTATTCCAGTCTTGGGCCTCCCACATCTTTGTTTTCCTAAAGACAAGAAAGTAGAGAAAGGTGTCTTAAGCAAACTGCTGAAAACAGAACTGTAAGTGTCAAAACCACTGAGTATTAGAAGCTCTTCCTGCTATCATTTTTCACAGTGTTCATGCAGTTTTTCTCCCTTTCATGCCTCGGTTTAGCAGCTAAAGGGAAGCACTCCAAAACAATATTGCAGTCTGTTCTGAAATACTGTGAACCAGCTGTCGATCAGAGTTTGCCAAGCCAGTGCCATTTCTCTGTGTCCATCACTCTAGTATTGCTCTGCATTTCAAAAACAAGCCAGAGATGTCTTTAGTGGTTACAAAAGCATCCATCAAAATAAGACAGGTCGGTGTGTCTCTGAGGTGATGCTTGCAGACAGGCTGGGAGATCTCTGTCATGGGTGGGCATTCACCCCACAGCAGTGAAGCACTGCAGATTCAGCCTTTGGGAGAGGAGGAACAACAGGGACTGGAGCTGTTTGAGTGTCTTGGATGGAAATGTGAGCTGAAGCTGATGCTCCTCTTTACAAGCTCCTGTCAGAGGTACTCTCATGCTGTTTTCCTTCACTGTAAGATGCACCTTTTGAAGCTTCCACAGTGTAAAAGGAGTGGACGGGGAGGTTTCACTATACTTCTCCTGCTGTCTTTGTCTTCATAGCATCTTGGAAGAGAGATTCTCTTTGACATTTGTCTTTTCTGACATCATGCAGTCTCAAATTGTGCAGGCAAAGGGCTTCTCATTGACCTGCTTGGTGGGGCAGCCAGACCTCCATGAGGAGGCTCCAGCCATCCCTCATGCTTAGGTGACACTAGAAGGACTTTTCTGTTGTGGCTCTTTAGTAATCTTTTGGATCCTGGGTGCAGGTCTGCTTGCATCAGAGTGTGAGAGCCTGGAAAAAGGAGTGGGGAGGGTGTTTTTAGTTTGGTTTTCTTTCTCACTATGCTACTCAGTTTTTGATTAACAGTAACATTTTCGCCAAGTCAAGTCTGCTTTGCCTTCAACAATAGGCAAACCAGACTTAGGGTTTGAGTTTCTCTAAGCGTCAGAGTTTTCAATAAAAAGATACCGTAATGATGAGGACAAAATTTTTTTTCCTATTTCATAAGCAGGTGTGAGATATCTCCTAATGAGCTGGTGGCAGTCCTATCAGCAAAAGCTGCTGAAAAAGATAAGAGATTGTTTTGCAGGGAGCTGATGATATAACTTTATGAAGTAAATCCATCTAATGAGGATGATCAGACATGAATAGTTGTATTATGGTTTTATTATCCCTTCTCATCAGCCTTTCTTACAAAAACCACATTGGCACAGACTTGTTACCCTTGTTATGTTCACATTGACCATAAGAAGTCTGGGCAGGTCATCAGGAGATCAGGGATATGGGGGTCTTTTGAGGGCAGGAAGGTGCTGAGGACTTACTGGCACAGCTGCCACCCAGAGGAAGTAAGCAAACCAGCCCAAGTACTAACATCTCTATTTCTCTGGAGAAAGAGGAAAAAAATACTCTTCTGAGGTGATATGACTGTATTCACAGGTAAATTCTTACTGGACTAACTGCAGATTGTTCCTTTGGCTGAGACAGTCAGAGCAGCAGAGAGGAATGCAGGAAATTCTGGTCTGGATCAGACCAGTGGCCACCTCCATGTAGTGCTGGTACATCACAAGCTCTTTTTGAGAAGTAGAATAAAGCCAGTGGTAGTGTCTGTCAACAAATATAACAACCTCTTGCCAGGGCTTAGTTCTGGGATGTCATCATGTCCTGTACCAGGGCTAGGGTAGCACTGAGGGGGGTCCCCACGTGTCTCTGCAGCCCATGCCCATGATGCAAGCTCTCCTGGGTCTTTAAGAAATGCCATGAGCCTTTATTAACCCTCAACACAGTTTACTCTATTTCTCATTCATGCAGACAATCCTCTAAATTAACTCTATATTGGAAAAGGGTTTTTATATTTATTAAATTTGAAATGTCACCAACCAGGACTCCAAAACTTAGGATGATCATTTGGAACATCTCTCAATTTATACACGCACACTTGTGCATTCATCTACACAAACACACATGCACGTCCACATACATGGAGGCATATTTTTATAGAGTGTGCCTATAAACAATTATGGATTATAAGTTATGTCATATACTAGTTATTATTTTGCATTGCAGTCAGAAAGATATTCAAACCATTAGGAATAAAAAAATAATATTGTCTTTATTTAATTTGGTTATTATTTCTGAAGACTTAATAAATTGTTTCAAATCAAATAATATCTTCAAAATTCATCTTCAAAAGCAGAGTCACAAAACCTAAGGTATTTTTCTTCATTAATTTTTTATCAGGTAAACTGAATGAAACACTGATGTTGCCAAAAATACGGATATGTAATTTTTCTGCCAAAAATTAGCACTAGTGCATTAATGCAAGTGATTTAGTTAGTTCTTCTGTTTTTATTAAATACCAAACTTAGGGAGTTCACGAAGTGAAAGCCTCCAGTAAAAGAATTATTAATGAAATAAAAGACAAAATCTGATCAAGTTAAAGCAGCAGTAAGGCTTAGTAGTTAGGACTACCAGGAATCAAACAAAAGGAGAGACATGGCAGCTAAAACACCTTTAAAAAACTGCATTGTTTTGTCACTAATGCAGTGCTTAAGGCAACTCTTCTGCCCTCCTGTAGGTAATCAAGAAATGAGAAGTTTGTTTTGACAAAATTTTTATTTTTTCACTGGTGTTAAAATATGAATGGAGAACAGAGAAACTAACTTTGAAAACTGAATGCAGATCCATCTGTCTATAGGAAATAAATCACTGCAGTCAGTTGAAATCACTAACAAACATTTGTCCCATTTGTGTAGAGGACTCGTGAAAACCCATTTCTCATCAGAAGGTGATTTCATTTTAGGCAAAAGAATTGGACAAGTCCAAATTTTAAAATCTCAGAGCCCCTGCTCAGCTACTCCAATTTGTTCACCAAAAGAATGCAGGATACCTTTCTTCTGACATTATTAACACTCACTTAAATGTCTACTTGTCAACTTCCTCAAAATCATCAGTCATGGCTTGCTCAGGGGTACAGCTCCTATTTCATTCTCTGCTGGGATTCACAAATTGAATTTTCCTCTGACTACCTCCCCTGAAAGGCTTGGTCCAGTCAGCACTCATGTTGCTCATCTGAAAGACCGCAGTATCTGTGTCAGCTTGCATTTAAAACCCAGCTAGAGAAGGCAGAGCCTTCAATATCCCTCTGTTTAAAGTATAGCTGATACATCCTCAGCACTTTCCTCCATAAAAAGTGCTTTGGAACTGTGTATTCTCTCTTACTGGGCTATTTTCTAGTGATTAAGCCCTTCTGGGTAAGCCACTTGATATTTCTTAAGTTGATATTTTTTAAATAAATCGTAGTATCAGAGAATTCTAGAATGGTTTGGGTTGGACAGGACCTTAAATTTCATCTTGTTCCAGCCACCTGTCAAGGGCAAAGACATCTTCCACTAGAAAAGGTTCCTCAAAACCCCAACCAACCTGGCCTTGAACACTTCTATTTCTAAAGTTAAAATAAATTAAAAAAAAAAATGCCATAGCTATTCTCCCTGTTTTCAAAGTTTTCTCACCACTACTAAAGTGTCTTAAATACATTTATCAGACCGGACATGTGAAGAGACCTGTGGAAGGCATCAACTCACTAGACTTTCATGTAAATATACACAACCAAGATATTAGCTCTAAGATCAGTTTGTAGTTAATGCAGATAATAATGCAAACCTTAGATGCAAACACTTTCATAACAACTCTACCCAGGCCCCAAGTTTCCAAAATAGTGGCCGTTTCTGGTGCAATACTTGGCACACACAGAAACATGAGTGTAGCTAATTGGAGAAATTCACTGACAAAATAGATAAATCACCCCACATTGAGGTGAATTTTGAGGATCTCATCCTTTAAAGGTACTAACAAATTCTACCAAGGACCATTTCAAGTCCTTTTCCTATCACATTATCATGTAGAAATATATGTTTATTTATAAAACTTCTGCCAAAACCCTATTGCCAGTATGAAGCTTGCAGGAACATGTAAGAGAACAGAGCTCCATCTGGTTTCTGTTCAATCAAAAAAAGAAATAAGAGAATGGACCTAAGTCTCTGTGATTTACAATGATAATTTTTGACTGGCACTTAGTCTGAATCCTGTAAATTTTACAAATTCAGAAGTATGTCTTCAAATGTCTCATGAAGGTAGAAATGTTCCAAGGACACAGGGAAGGAGCTGTAAAAAAACAATCTTTCCATTGCATTGCTAGTGTTTGCAAAACCACGTTTTCTTTTAGCAGAGATACAGTGGTTGCTGGTTTTGCAGCTCTTCTTTGACAGAATCCTGAAGATGCTTTGCTTTCTTCACAGAAATGTGATCATTGTAAACTGAAAAAAACAGCTAAGTGAATCTGTTAGATACAGGGACAATAATCTGACCTAAAAAATTGGCTCTATAGATCTTAGCCTTTAAGTTCGTGGGAACAATCATGAATACCAGTGTAACTTTCTACATAACCCGGCAGTCCAATCTCCAGTGTATCTTATACTGCTTGAATATGGTTAAAGGAAGAGGAGAGCCTTCCCCAAAGGTTGCTGTCCAGTAATGCCACCCTCACATTTTCTCAGGCAGGTCAACACTGCTTCTTCTCTCTCCACCCTCCTTTTATTCAGATTCTGCCCAGTTCATTGATGGGAAACAACAGCAGCATAATACTACATATTCATTCCTCTGAAAGACCAGTCTGCTCAGGGATGTTTCAGAAATTCTCCATTATGCAAGTAATGCAGTTTAAGCATACTGGTGGAAATCTCGACTTGTGATCTTACGTAGAGGCGTATGGTTCTGATGCACAAAAAACAGTGTCTCCTTTAAAATAACCCCTTCAGGAGTTATTTAATGTCATGTTAAACTCTTGTCAAGTACTTTGCTCCAGTTCTACCTCAAGAGAGTGATTTTCATATTTTGCAAATATTTTAATGTTGGCTTTCTAAAGATGATGTTGTGATTTATTACCTAAATGAAGCTAAGCCCCACTGCTGAGTCTAGGGACAGCTTTCAGAAACTGTGATGCAGAAATCACTCCAGTGGGAAGTGGCCATTGGCCTCTCAGTGAATGTCAGTTTGAATGCTTTCCTGGGTAGAGATGGGCTCCTGGATTTTGGCAAAAGGTGGACATGAAGCAGGTATGGCATCTTGGCCCCAAGACTGTGGGAAAGCTTTCAGGCTATACTAAACTATGTGATAGGTCTAAGTCTTACTTTTTTTTTGAAGATGCATTGTTGGAGAATTTTGCTCAGAAATGGCTTATAGAGTTTTGTTCAGACATGCCATAATCATATACAGCTGATGGAAAAGTAAAAGGCATCTGTGAGGAGCAAATTCTCACAGCCTGTTTCTGTAAACAGCTAAGTTCTCAAGCCTGTCTTCAATAACAAGTAAACATTCTGTCTTTGGCTGTTTTGGGAACAGACATGGAGGTTTTGAGAACCCTTCATGTCAGGGCGAGAACAGAAATCTTGGATTCAATAACAAACCACAGGTATTGAAAACAAAAGGAGGGGTTAATGTGTAATCTGTGACCTATGATGAGCTCGGATTTTGCAATATGCATGAGCTTAATTAACACCACTATAAAAGTGTGTAAGTGAGGTCAATAAATTGGAGTTCAATGCTGATCAACAAGGATGGGTAGTCTCCCGTCGCTTTCAACAATGCATCTTGAGTAAAGGTCAGGGACTCTTCTGCTTTCCTCCTGCTGCTGCTAATATCCATTCAGCTCTTCTGCTGTTGCAAAATTTAGAAACTTGTGGCATGTCAAAAAGTGAAGGGGAGCAAAAACTTTGAAGAACACAGTGCAGCTTTGCTAAGACAATTTCCAGTGTCCACATGCACTTGGGCTTATGACTTACTCGGTAACTCATGACCACTTGGCACAGTAGCCATTAAATACATCCTCCACCCTTAACCATGATGATAATCTATTGAATAGGGATGTAAATGCAGAGATTTGAATCTGGAATAGCATAAGACAGTTTTCTTCTATTTAATCCATGCTAAAAATGCAAAAGGGTGGTGCAGGCATGCTTTTGACAGTTTGGTTTATAAAAATGAATGTTGTGGTTAAGTGGGTGGGAAATACAATGAGGAACTGAGGACCAAAAGGGAAATGTCTCCTTGTTGAGGAATGCTTTTGCAATCTTGATTTTCTCTGTGTAAAGCTAACCTTGTAGTGTGCAGACTGAGAGAAGAGACCACACAACCCTTAGGAGCATACGGGAGTAGCCATTATGTGGACTCAGGAGTATTTGCTAAGATGCCCTAATAATCAAATGAAGTAGCTAAGCTGCCTTGTCTTGCTGGAGAATAGATTGGTTTCTTATGCCATTTACAAAAACAACACTGAACAGATTTTTTATTGTAATCATTTGAATTAAAATTCCTCCACCTTTCATCACTTTATGCATTTTATTTCTCTGTAGACAATTCCACCCAGATAAACTCTGGAATACTAAAAGATATTGTACGCATTCCTGGAGTTTTTCAAGTATCTGACTGTCTACATCAACACTGGCCTTGGAATGGTGGACCAAGATATTGGCTCAGTTCCTATTTCCTCAGGCAGTGGTGGTAAGACTGGGATGCCTACCCTGACTCAATGTTGTTGGATGTGTTACACCAGAAAAACCACACAAATATGAATGCTCTCATCTTAACTAAGAACATTAGTAGGAATAAGCCAGGAGAGAGTCTACTCAAAAGATTTGCATGGAAAAACACTTTTCAGAAAGAACTATACGCCACCGTGACTACACAGGTACCCCTGATCTGCCCTGTCTTTAAAAGTGACATAGCTCTAAATATGAAGTCTGGTTCAAATGGGGTTTCCTTTGGAATTGCTATCTTCTTTAAGTAAATGTAAATGAAAAATGTAAAAGGTCTCCCAGATCAGTATGAGCAAAGCAAATATCCTGGTGGCAGCAGAAAGTTGTAACAGCACAGAGGAGCAGTGGTGAGCGCACATAAATCTGTGAGCAGTGGAACCAAGGATGCCTGGTGTCCTATTGGTTTGTGACTCAAGGTAGAATTCCCAAGAAGAACCCCCATGTCCAAGCAGGGATAAACTTACTGTGAAGTCACCTTCTCAGTAGGAACCTTAGCAGGATTTCTTCCTTTTGAGATCTTTCTTCATCTCTCAGATTTTGATTGCAATTGACCGAAAGTCAAGTGGCAAGCAGAGATAATTGCATGAGTACATATGCACACACAAACTCCCACAAATTCATGTGTATCAAAGACTTTTACTGCAGAAACCAGCCTAATACTCTTGGAAATGCAAACACATCTGCCCCAGAATACTGGGATGGAGTGCTGCTCCCTCCTGGGCACAAAAGTGCTCTGTTGCTGGGAATCTAAAATCCGTCTAGAAGTGATGAATCATTTGTTTCAAACTGCATTGCCAGTGTTACAAATAAAAAGTCAAAATGAGCTCCTTCACTTTACAAGCAGTGATAAATGCAGTAGAAGCCACTTAATTAGTCTATGATAAATTGCGTGCCCAATTAATTGTGATGACTGCCTAGGGGACAAAACCCAACTCGAGGCAGTTTGATGACTCCACAGTAATGGCACATTTAGTGAACACTGGAGTCTCTTTCCATGCCCTTTCTGCAGCTGTGGGAAGCTGAATCATAACATTTTAACTGCCAGGGATGCATTCCCTTGCACTAGCTTTGCCCCAGTTTGACCTTTTCTTCATTTTATTCTAGTTAACTGAATCAATATTATCTTAATACAGTGTTTCCATTTGTCCTCCCAGTAGCAGTGCATGGCTATGCTGCAGATTTAAAGTGCAATCAATGAAATATTAAATGAGTGGAATGGAATTCCTTATCCCTCAGAGCAGTGGGTGGGAACTGGGAGGAAACACATTAAAGGTGAGGAAGTTACCTGAATGTTAAATCAGTGCAGATCTGAAAGTTGTCCTTCATAAATTTATGTAGAGAGCCTGGGAAGCATGGCCATAACAAACAGGCTTGTACCTGTTTGAGTGAAAAGGTAGTTTTGAAATGTTTGTGCTAAACTGGTGACAAAGACCATGCAGACATTGCTCTTTCAGTTTCAAAACAGCAAACGACTTCACAGGGCTCTGGCAGGTCCCAAATGTGCCATCTGCCAGGTTGTGGTTTATTTTATACATGATTGAGTGTAGTGCTCATCTTGGTTCCTTTTACATAATCACATTATGATAACCACATCATTAATGTTTTCGGTATTTAGCAGATAAATGAGATGAAAAAAGAGAGAAATATCTGATGCTTAGAAATTCTTCTCAAGTGCTCAGTAGAAGCCCAGATTTGTTCTAGTATATTTTATCTATAATTTATAGTATTTGGAATCATTTATAGTATATAGTATTATTAATCATTTATAGTATTTAGAATTGGCTTGCAGTTATAGTAAAGTTTGTTTATGAACCTTTAATGGGATGTTAGTGCATGGGTAAAACAAACATTTTTGGCTTTTTTTTTCCCTCCCACATTGTTTTTACTTCCCAGATGTTACTCGCCAAGACTTCCCAAAATTTCATCCAGAAGTACAATAAAGTGACACATTTCAATGTAGTCAAAAATATTTCACTTTCTTTTGGGAGCTGAAGAATCTCCTGTAAATTGCCTTAAATCTGTGTTCTAGAAAGTATATCAGGGTTTTTTTTTCAGACCTTCTACTCCTGCAAGCATGTGAATGCTTATACTCTTGCCCATTATTTCTTATAAAAATGTGGAGTTTATACTCTTGCCTCTTCTTATTTGGAAAGTTAACCTCTCCACAAATGGAACTAGAATTTGAGCAGAAACATATGGAGAAAATACTTCTTGTTCTTCTGGGTCCATGAAAAATTATGAAGTGGAGGTGAAGAATGTGAGCTTAGTGGGGGAAAAGAAGGTCAATGAGAAATTTGTCCCTGTTTCAAATATTTTCTCATCACAGACTATATTAGACAATGTTCCTCCTAGGTCAGGATCATAGAAATGTGTCTCCTGTGATTTGACTTTAGCCTCTTGAGATGGATCTCTGGTGGGAATTCTCATATTAGTGATGTTTTAAACTGCAAATATTCAGGTAAAGAACCCCATACATTCACAAATGTTCTGCAGACTTTTGTAGCAATGAGCAAAGCTGATGTCTCCTATTAGGAAAGTTCTTTACAAGAATAATTTTGAAGTGCCATTATACATTATTAATGGAGACAGATCTGATGATGAAGAAAACTACATTTGGCAGAAAGAACATTTACTAAAAGTGTCATTAAAGCGTTTAGGCTGTGTGCTACCAAGTATTTTGTGACTCCCTTCACTGGCTTCTTGGCCTCTTTATTTCTTTCATGTCTGGTAAGTAGCTTGAGGCAGTTGATGAACATTGGAACTGAGGAAGTCTGGCTTCTCACTGCTGTTTTTCTAAAAGTTTTTTGGCTTTGGCACATAAGAAGGAGGAAGCTCTAACCCAGTCCATGCCTCATTTTGTGCACTTAGAGCTTTCCTAAGCTTGTCTTTCATGTAGGTTTTGTAGAGTCAAAAAGAAGTAGGGGTTTTACCATAACTAATTCCTCAGTGGAGGTAAATTTATGTTTTTTTTTTCTTTCTAACAGTGAGTGCCTATTCCCAGAATTTATAAAATTTGAGATATCTTCCAACCTTCCTCTGACAAATTTACATGAATACAAGTGGACACATTTTGCTTAAATCTTCCAATAAATGATAAAGAACAATAGAAAGCACAATAGGCTGTAATATTCACTTAGAATGGCATGACCCATTTCTTAGAAATACCACCTTTAAAAAGAGAAGCATTATGGGATATATTTTATCAAATACTGCATTCAATGTCATCTTTGTGAAAAAGTGCAACTTAACTACTGCATCTCTTCTTTTTGAAATGCTGAGGCGGTGAAATGAAATAGTTACCTTTGAAATGAAATGCAGCCTCAAAGGCTGGTTTACTAGGACAAGAAGTTACTGCCCAGGTGATCCTTGGCACAGACTGGAATAATCAGAAATATAAGTCTTGCTTATACAGAGCTCATTTTTATCTAAAAGTAGCCGAGGTGATCCTATTGTCCTTTCAAAATTTACTGACATCACAACACAATGTAAGTATCTAGCGATTTTTTATGCCATACCAATGAATATTGTATATATAAATAAATAGCCCACAGAGATGGAACAGAAAATGAGGAAGTATTTCAAATTAGGGGGATATTTACATTTGGCACTTGAAATCAAAGAGGTGGAAGGAAAAAAAAGTATGAGTACATATATAAAAAGGGGGGAGGGGGTTACTACAGTTTTTTATGCAGTGGATATTTGATGGCTCTGCAAGGCCTGGCACTGAGCTCTCTACCCAGTGAATTTAGGTCAAGAGTCTGTAAAGGCTCTATTGTCTGAAGCTGGACATGGACTATGGTCTGGCATTCATGATCTGTACATTCTGTGACCTCAATTGCCAAAAGTAAAGAAGTTTCAATCATGGACTCTTCCAACTCCTTTGGGAGTGACCAAGGCACAAGATGTTTCTTCCAGCAGCTCCATGATTTTCCCAGCTGGATGAAGTTCCTCTCTTTCCTTATGGCTTACAAGCAGCCCTTTCCTTACAGGTCAATCCCTCTTTTTTCAGTTTTACTGGGATTTGGTGTTGGCTTTACCTAAACTCCTCCTGGAGCTGAATGAAGCCACTGCATTGAGCACCACCCTGTCCCCAGGGAAGCTTCATAGGGATCTGAAGGGATATTCCAGATATATGAAGGAGTGACGGAAACTTTTGTGTGAGAGTCTTCTTGAGCTAGGGTTCAGCTTGATCTACTTTTCATGGAAGTACTTAAATATCTCTTATGCCAGAAGAAATAAGGAACATGGCATTGCTCAAGTTGGAGTCTGCTCCAGGGGCTGTCCACCTTGACTGGGGAAGCCCAGCTCCTGGTAGGTGTTTGCTGGGAAATGGCACCTGCAGAGCCCAGGCTCGTGTTCTCCATCCTCCCAGCAGGGCTGCCAGACCCCCACCCTGAGGAGAAGGGCTCTGGGGGCTGGCAGGAGCAGAACTCGTGGGGCATTAGACATGCTGACAGAATGTAAATGTTGCCACTGGCAGATGAAAAGAGAGTGGTAGTTTTGAAGAGTGAAATTTGAGCAAATGCACTCCAACCCTGCAGTCTATTCAGGGATTTAAATCCCTCTGTGGATATTGGCCTATATAGAGAGCTGCTGGACTGTGCTTTTACATAAGATCCTAAGTGACTTTGTAAGCCTTCGAGCACTTCCAAATCCTCCACTTTCAACAACAGTACTCTTTGTACTGAAAATTTAGTATATAAAGCCATATCATATACTGGGGTTTAAATATACTCAGAAAAGTTCCACATAATGGCATCTTAATGCCTAGACAAATGCAAAATTAATATACTGGAAATCTCTGGCAGCAGTTAAGAGTAAAAGCAGTCCAATTTTTTAATGTTTTGTTGGGATTTTTTTAATAGCAAGCTCTACTTCTGAGACAGGCAGAGGAAAATCTTCTCAAGCTGTAAGCTCAGCGTCCCCAGAGTGAATAGGGTTCAATGTAGCATGGATAATTTGTTTGCTTTGCAATTATTTTCCGTCAGTGGAGACAAATTGATTTGTACAATAAAATTGACGGTCACTGCAAGGCAGCTGGCTTTCTAAACTGTAAAAGAATTTGACTAGGTTAAGTGAGTACCAAATTTTTGGAGTACTGGGATGTCCTTTTGTACTGGTAAAACTTGCAACAATTTTAGGGCTTGCCAGTGATTGCTATGTGAAATTCAATATCAGAGAATGCTAGAATAGTTATTCTTAATACCACTATGAGCAGGCCCTCTGCCAGTTTATTAGCAGCCTGCTCTGAAAATTATTTCCACCAAAACAAAAATCAAAATGCAGTAAAAGAAACTGATAGTAGAGTAGATGAATAGGTGATTCTATTATTGGAGGAATAATTGCCTCCAAGCCACCATCTTATTTATTAAGAGGAAATGAGATATTTAACACGATCCAGAGTCAGGAATGTTTGGCAACAATTGAGTTTCTAGCAGGGAAAAACAAGTAACAAAGGCTTATCTAGAAAATAGGACCATGATCAGACAGTGAGGTGTATTTCCAGAAAATGCTGGTAGTGAAAACATAAAACAAATAGCCAATATTTTCAGCAACTAGAGTATTTGCATATTTGTCCAAATAAAAGATCTAAATCTCATAAAAAATAAGTAGCTATTGACATCTACTCTTTCACTTTTGTTTTTTAAAAAAAACCAAAAAATTGGTTTGGCATCTCAAAAGGCCTGGCAAAATTTTAGTGCAAGCATGATCAAATGCTGTGTGTGATTAGGAATGCTGTAGTACCTGGTAGCAGCCTGAAATGAGG
This sequence comes from Ammospiza caudacuta, assembly GCF_027887145.1. Lineage (NCBI taxonomy): Eukaryota > Metazoa > Chordata > Aves > Passeriformes > Passerellidae > Ammospiza > Ammospiza caudacuta. The sequence goes on from NC_080596.1 coordinate 56,415,758, forward strand.
CTTTGATTCCACTTTTCACAACACTGAGCTAATCAGGACATTCTGTCATATTCAATTTAAAAGCTGGATATGCCCCAGAAAAATGTTGGACCTAAAAGCTCAGCAAATAGCTCTGGTTAAACTTCACTTGGATGTTTCAAGTGTTAAACCTCATTGCAGACATCAGGATTAGATTAGTGATACTGTCAGTTTTGCCAAAGTCCAAGATCAGCACTAAGTAAAGTAGAAGTTTGCTAAGACAGGCTAGTTTCTCTTTGCCCAAATTAAAAGGACCTGGGAAAAGTTGATACTGTACAGTTCAAGGACATTTGATTGGGCTCAATACAAAAGGTAAACAAAGCACTCTGAGCCCCGATCAAAGTGCACTTCTGGAGGCCAGTGGCATGATCTTGAGGTGTGAGAAAAAAAAGTTTTGAGGAAGAAGGTCACATGTTTGAAGGTCCAGACAATCAGGCTTTGGCTTGACCTCTCTGCCTATCTGGGAGCAGCTCCCCCCAGCTACTCATGTGAGAGGGGTTCAGAGGTTACCAATTACTTAGGGAGGCTGAGAAAGTTGTATGGAGCTGCTCTCAGCTGCCATTTCACATTAGCTTCAGGCCACTTGCAGGTAGGCTGTGGCTCTTAATGCTTCACTGGCAGTCAGGGATGTTTTTCAGCTCTCAGCCGCCGTGGCAGTGACAAACCATCTCCTGTCCCGCCAGGCAGCACTTGGTGCCTGCCCTGCAGCACAGCTCCCCAGCCCCACACATTTGTGCACCACAAAGCTGCAATCCCACCGCATGGTGGTTGTTTTAATTGCTTAACTGCTGACCAGGTAACATTTTTCTACGCTTTTAAAAAATTTTCTTTTTTTTTTTCCTTTTGCCCTCTCTGAGTATTTCAGAGCCATCAGTAAAAATGAGTGAAATGCTTTGATTGGTTGCAGATATTGAGAAGATCAGAGTAATTCGTGGCAACTTTTTCTTGCAAAACTTAAAATATTGTATGTGTCTTCACACACTTCACAACTAACAAATTAAGCAAAGGTGACTTACAACCTTATGGTAGCAGAGGTATAAAAAAACCACCTTCAGTATAAGTCTTGCAAATACAGTAAAAAAATTCTATCTTAAAAAAAGGTCTTAATTTAGGAGCTTATTTTCAAGTTCCAACTTTAGAAGTTAGAACTACCCTTAGAAATTAACTGAGAGTGGATAGATTGTGTGAAATGCGCTCCCTGGGGGAGTTCTCCTGCTTTCTTTTGAGGCTGCTCTCTTGGATATTGACAAACAGGATATTGAGCTACCCAGGATTCTGGTTTCATCCAGTATGGAATGTCCCATTCTTTCCATTTCACAAATAAGATTTGGGAGTTTGGAGTTTTTGTGGAAGTCACAAACTTGAGAGTGATCACACTTCCCTAATGCAAGGCATATTTTCAGTCTATAAACAAGCCAGTTTCCTTTCAGAAATATGTCTGGGTTTTATTACACATCCTTTAACTTTCCCTGGAAAATGAGTACATTTGTGTTTGGAAATATTCACATGAGTGAAGAAATTTTCTAGGAAATTAAGTGAGCCACATTGAGTTTACAGTGAAAGGCAAGAGCAGCCCTGCGTTAGTTTGTGAATATCTTATTTCACATACACTGCTATGATATATTTATAGTTGCTGTGAATTCATTTGAAGATTTTTTTAATGGGTGGTTTGTTGGTTTGGTTTGGGGTTGGGAGTTCTTTTAGGGGTTTTTGGTTTTGTTTGTTTGTCTGTTGTTTTTTTTGGAGTGGGGGTTTAATTCAAAAAAATCACAAAATATAACAGATTATTTTAGTCTTGATTTACACTCACTTTATTCTTCTCTTGCTCTTACCAGTTAATTTACCTTTAGGGTGAAAAGTGGTGCCTGTTAAATGTTCCACAAAGTAAATGTGTGGTGCTCATAACTTCCTCTGTGACATGTACTAAGTGCTTACTGGAAGTCTGCTTTCCATGGAGCAAACAGGCAAGAAGAGGGACCGGGACTTTGAAATCTGGAAAATTTGTGAATATCCTGGTTACATGGCAAGTCATGCTACACAGCACAGACATTGACATATCTGGAGAAACATTTGATACATCCTGGGTTTTTTCAAAAGCATCTTGACTCTGATTTGTGTCACAATAGAGACTCTTATTTAATATACAGATGCATTACAAATGTTCCAATTTTTTCATTTTTTGCATTTTTGTTGCCTCTTACTACATGAAGTTGAATAGGGCAGCAATTACTTTTCATTTAATTCCATTTCATTTTATATAAAAAAAAAAAATTCCACTATTAAGAAAACCTTAACTGGATAATCTTTTTGAGAATTTAATGCTGTCACTATGAGTTTAATAGGAGAAGTGAATTTACAACTTGAAGTAAATGGAATTGTCACCTCTTACCTAATCTGTGGCTAGGAAAATTCAATTATTTTCACAGAAGAAAAAAAATGCCAAGCACGGACATACTCAGAAAGGTAAGGGTATGATATTCAATAGCATTTTTAGGGGTGATGGGTTTATAATTTCCAGATTGCAATGTCTATAGCCTTTTTGTAGTATAATATAATAGATGTCTTGAATAGGATTATTGATAAGAGAGGAAGGAAATGTAAGTATGATGTTTGCAGTGTTTTGACCCCATTTTGTGCAGATTTGTTCCTCCTCAGACACATTTTTGTGTTTCAATCCCCACTATCAAAAGGCGCTTCAAAACCTTGCATAGATTTCAGGAAGAAGACTGCATGGAAGGCTAGGGAGTGGAATGGCTGGGAAAAGATTCCTGGACAAAAAGGGCATGCAGAGGGGATTTTACAGCTCATTGCTCACTTGGGTTAAAGTCAGAGCAGGCAGATTGCTGCAGAGGGGGAGAATGGGTGAAAATTGGCTGAAGACGAGGAGAAAAAGACAGGAGGACTGGAGGGAAGAGGAAGAAATCTATAGGAAGGAAAGAGAAAGTACATTAAACTTGAGATGTGTTTTTGAGGAGCACAGAACCTGAAATATAAAAACAAGTAGACCTCCAATTTAAATGTTTGACAATCTGCAGAAGATATAATTTCTACCTGTTTTACATTAACCTATGTTAAACAAAACCTTTATTAAATTATATATCCTCTTACACATTAACTAAATATTGAATGTAATACTACTGTAAAACATATTTAACGTAGGAACAGTTTTTAGTCCTTTATTTCAAATTATTTCATATAAAAGAGAGAAACTGCAGTCCAGGTTTTCATGAGTAATATATGGAAAACCAAAACAAAACCAGGAAACAAAACAATGTGACATTCCAAATGCTTTAATGTATAAGTTTAACACCACCACTGTTAACTTAATGGAAAACCCCTTTATGCCATATAGGCAACAAGGATTTCAGGAATGTAACTATTTAGCAATGAAAAAAGCCCAAATATATAAGGAGTTTTTAAACTGGCTGATGTCAATGTAAACATTAGATCCAGTTTGGAGGTCTTGCAGAAATCCTTCAGTGATGTTCTAGATGACTGAAGAAAAGCCATAGAGTCCAGGGAGAACAGAAAAGTACATTTATTTTTTTTCTAGGGAAAATTAAATGAATGATCAATGGCAAAAATTATATTTTAAAAATTATTACTTATTAATACTATTTGAAATATACATATTGATGTGTCTACTGTACCCCTTCTTTTCATCAGCATCCTCACCATGTCAGCTGATTCTGCTTAAGATAATTCAAAGAAAATAGATAATCACAATGGGCAAAGCACAGCCAAAAAGGTCCAAGGCTGCTACTGTGGTGCAGATTCCTGTCTTGGATGGGTAGCTGAATGGCATTGGCAGAGTCAAATAAAGTTTTGTTTGATTTATCAGGCATCAAGCTTGAGTTCAAATGAAGTTTTTGAAATATCAGATCTACCAAATTTACTGCATTTCACTAAGACATATTGATAGCAGCCAATCCATATAAGACTGCATTTCAGTACAGAGGGGCTCAGTTTAAAATACCCCAGTGAGCTACAGGAAGAGAGCAACAGGAAAAGTGAAGAAAGGTTGAGCAGACTGAAGCTCTCATCTAAGTTTATATCAAGTGGAGATGGGGTGAGAAATAATGCCATGAGTGCTCTGGGCTCTTCAGTCACCCTGGTGCACAGAAAACATAATAAATAAAATAAAATAAATAAGACTATAATATCTACCATGAATCTGAAAGTCAATGCACCAAAAATTTCATAGAAACTTCCAGGTCTTGGACAACATCTCATAAATGTGATTTCTGTTATTTCTCAGGAACATTATAGTGACAGGAAAACTTATTAAAAGCGATAAACAGATACAAAATAAAGCACATGTTTCCATCACAAGATCTGAAATCAAGGCTTCTGGGTTCAGTTTCCAAGCCTGCTGTAAATACTTAATGAATTACAAATGTCTCAGATCCTCATCCATCCAAATGGTTAGTGTTCCCCTCGCTTGCTGCTTTTTTGTCAATTGCTTTTTAGCTAAAATTTTTTTTCTCCTATCAGACCTTTAACAGCAGAGTTCTATTTAAGTGCAACTATAATGCATAAAATAAGTTGTAAAATATCAATATCTTTATTTTCTTTTTCTGTGTTTTGATCATATATAAAGTTCTACCCAGATAATTAACTTGACCAAAGGTAACATCAAGTTCTTCCACTACATGGACCACCCTAAAGAAAGGTTGAGAATTGTTCAGGTCAATAGTACTCCTCTTCATGATGAAAAATATAAACTTGCTTATTTAAAGCAGTCATAGAAATGCTTTTTTTTCTTTGCTGTATTTATATTTCATCAAAGAATTCCCTATTTTGTTAAATGGGCATTTTGAAAGAGTTGGGGGGCTGATTTCAGCAAGAATCTTCCTTCCTTTTGCCATGTGCAGTCTATATCTAGTGCTTCAAGGAGGTTTGATTGTTGTTATTGTTGATTTTCTCTGGTAGTAACCAGCTAAGCAGAAACAGACCTGTGATGACAGTAATATGTTACAGTGGGTACTGCAAAAGGTGGGAAAGAGTTGTAAAGAAGGGAAGGAGAAGTGGGCAGAAATGGCCAAACTGCTCTTTTCTGGAGTATTCCCAGGTTCAGAACAGTGCAATGGGATCCATTCCAGGATATCTTAACTCCTTCCTTGGCAGGAAGAAAATTATTTGCATATAGTCTTGTGGTTCCTGCATGTGCAAAATATGTATAACCAGCTTCAGCAGCCTCAGCACAGACCTGTGGATGTCAGTAGTAACACACATGGTTTAAGAGCATTTTTTATTTTCTGAATGTTTGCTCTTCTCTGGTGTAGCTCTTTATGCCTGTGAAAGCATTTCACTTCTCCTCTATTTGTTCTACATTGACCACTTTTTTCTGCCCTGCTCTCCTCTGTGTTATCATCCCTTGTTCCTGATTCATGTATTTTGCCAGCTGTGATCTGGACTGAATTCAGAGGATCAGATGGATTGGGATGGTCAGATTACTTTGGCAAGGCAAAGATGAAGGTGTATCCTGGAAAATACAGCTTTGTTCAGTTTTGATAGCAATGATTGCTCCAGCTCTGCCATTTGGAGAGGCTGCTGTCTGCAGCTGCATGTCACAGACATCCCTCTGAATATCACCATCCTGCGAGTGCCAGCTGAGCATCTGGTGTGCACTGCACCTTCTTCCAGAGGTTACAAGCCAAGGACTCTAACAAAATTGGCCAGGGAGCCCTTTGGCAGCATATAGCAGCCATAGCTTTCCCTGCCTCTGCAGCTGTCCAGCACGTTCCTTTCTTCCTGCAGCTCAGTCTGGTTTTGGCTCCCCCCAGCTCTCCTCAACCACCACCCCCTGCCTCGCTCTCCTCCTGATGGCAGTGGTTATGCCCTATAGCAGAGATTTTTAAGGATTATCCTCTGCCCCTGCTGGCTAGGCCAGACAGGAGGGCAATTGCTAGGAGCAGCTGTCTCCTTCCCAGCTGATGCATTGTACTTGCTCTCCCTTTTATGTGTGCTGGCATGACTTGCAATGTGTTACTTCTCTTGCAGTCGTAACTAAGGCTAATAAAATGCTATTATGGTTAATTATATTCACCGGTGAGGCACTTAAACTTTACATGAAATGGCATCCCAGTAGGCTTCAGTTTTCATAACACATGGCAGTTGGAATGGCAAGGTTTTAAAAACCATGTAATTTCATTACAGTAACAAGACAAGCACTTGAGTAATTTTTCTACGACAGGCTTAATGGTGTTGCCATATGGATGGCTTGTAAATAAACAAACAAAAAAAAACCTGGTGGAAGGCTAGAGGATGTAAGGGACATACATTTGGCACAGGATATCCCAGCATGCTTCAAGCACTTGCACTTTTAATAAGCACTTCTCAGCACCTTGTGCTTATGAAAAGGTTCAGTGAGGTGGTGATTCATGCCCATTTCCAGAACTAACTTTTACTTAATTTTTTTTTTTTTAAGTTGTGTGAGGCCTTTATAAATTCTCTTCAGTCCATTGGAATGTCCTGCTGTATACCAGGGAGCTTTTCTCTCTCTTTTTGTTCACTAGAAGACATTTAATCCATACTGGCCTGAATGCTACAACTTCTAAGCTAGGTCCACAGTTTTGTGGAGATGACTTTTCTCATCTTTTGGATACCTTAGAAACTTATTTTGGGACACCATGTTATTAATGAAATGCCATAATGGTAAACTACTGTTGTTAGTTTAAGCCTAGTTAAGACTATTTATGAAATCCAAAACAATATTACAAAGTTTTACAGGGGTGCAGATGACAGAAAATAAAATGTTTACTTACAAGATCAAGTCAGGGAGTTCTATTTCCCTCTCCATACCCGACTGCAGAGGTGTGAGCACTCCTAGAGAACCAGGCACCTTGGCTGGGCACAATTCAGAGGGCATAAACAGAAAATACTCTTCAGTTTATGATATGTAGAAACTTTTGCTTGTCTTTACCTGGGGTTTTTCAGAGGGTTCATGCATGATCATATTTTATTTCTTTTGAGTTTTTATTCCTCAGATTATTGGACTTCAGCTTGGAAGATAGTTCTGAACTTCTGGGTTAGTAACTTTTCTCAGTGTTTTGGAAATAACTACTGTGTCTTTGGCAAACTAGATGTTTGACAGTAATTCTGGCAGATCTTTACCTGTAGAAAAGTGGAAACTTTTCTGGATCTCATAATGTAATTTACAACTATCAGACAAACTGTCTCTGTTCTCCAGAACATAGAGCTCATATTAACATGCAGTTAAAAACACATTTTACAGAAGGCAGCCTGCTACTGAATCCTGGCTGAAACTACATGTGATGATAAATAACCAAGACAAAGTGTTAATCTCCAACATGGCATGACTCCATCACACAGCCTTGATTCTTTGGATGTACTGTAATAAAACACTGTTCTGGTGGAATTTATATCAGTTGTCCAATCCAACCTGTTAAACAATTTTTGCCATCAGAGTTTTGAGTGGTTCTAACTAACTCTGTGAATTGGGACTGCTTGAGAGATATGCACAGAAAACAAGGAGAGGAATTAATAGAATCATTAAATCCTGTGGATGGGATTGTATTTGTAGGGAGCAAGTACAGGATTAAGCAAATACATATGTGAAGTAGAGGAAAGCTGCAGGTGTCCTCCCTAGGGTAGGGAGGTAGACACACAATAGGCAGATAGCAGGTTACTGGGGTGAAATTTGCAAAGGACAAGAAAAACAGACTGCAGGGGAAAGGAAAGGAAAAGCCCTTCCCCTGCCAGCACAACGGAAGAGGTGAGAGTGGGAAGGACCAAGAGCAGCAGAACCATGATGGACACCTTGGAAAGCTTGAAAGCACTGAGATGGTCATCAGAAGATGAATTTGTGGTGAATCATCACAAAGTAGGAAATCATGATTGTTGTAGAATAAAGGAAAACCATCTTGCTTTTAGTTTCCCCAAGCTATATTTTTGTCCTTTTAGTGGGTGAATTCAGGGCTCTTTAAAGATCAAAAGCAGTAAGACCAACTTGAGGAGCACAAAATGTGAGCAGATGTTGTGCAGTCTCTCATGTGTCATTCTGTCCCAGTATCTGCCACGTCTGACGTGACCTATAATAGGGACAACTCTGAACTTTCACTTCTCTGCTCCTTTTAACCATGGACTGCAGTAGTTTGGGACTGTGCGATGACTTTGTAATGTTGACAACTGAGGACGAAGAATAAGGTGCTAAATGCTTTTTAATAGCAACCAAACATAAGAGGCAAAGTGTCTAGAGGCAACATAAACTGCCAACTCTGTTTTTAAAAATATAATTTGCGAAAAAGCCATCCACAACGTATATATTTATTTTCTTTTAAAACATTTATTTAAAACAAAAAAGTACTAAATCCTGGCAGAGGTTTTTGGCTAAAATGCAGGAAATATATTATGAACAGATTTTTACACTATTTTTCCATGTTATTTTTGCTATATACTCCAGACCTATGCAATATATAAAATAATATATTTCCCCTTAATGTATGGAAAATACTCATCAACTTTATGGTTTCATTAAAGCCAGAGAAGAAAGAAGTTTCCACTGTAGTTCATAACAGTTCCAAGTGAAGAAACTGTTGTGTCTTGATATTGTGAAGGTGGCATTGCCCAAGACTGATATTCAGACTACAAATAAGATAACGAATGAATCATTCAGATACTCCTTCATATTTTCAAAATATTTTCTAGTTACTTAGTTTCCAAAGACCATTTTAACAGCTCCAAAGCAAATCTCTTCAAGCCAAGGTGGGTTCTTCCTAAATTATTTCCTTACATTCCACTGCAATCTAACACCAATTTTTAAAGTGAGTTTAGAAATCAGTGGGTATTTCTGAAGAAGAACAATGAGCAAGCATGGAGCACAGGCCAATTTTGGACCTTTTGAGAGTGCTTGTATCTTAGAAGCATTTCAATTGTGGATACTTTCTTTTTCTGTCCTAGTGCATTCTGTACTGCCAAAATTCAGGTGCATAGGGACCATCACATGAATGCTGACAGCAATGTCTCCATTTTACAAATAAACCATACAAGGAAGGAAAAAGAGTAAAGTTTCTCTCCTAACCCACATAGAGGGCAAACTATAGAGGCCAGACAAGGATAATAAAAGTGTATGACTGACAGCTGACAGTATGCCAGTGAAAATTTCCCTTTCCCTTAGGATATTGTTTTGATAATCTTCGCTGATTTAATACTTTATGGAACTAGAGGTTTTTTTGTCCAAATGAATGTTTTTTGAGGGGTGGGGGTTGCACTTGTCAATTGCACATCAAAATAGGGTGGATAGACAGAGAAGTGCAATGTAAACAACAGCTCCAGGTTTGTTTTTCTCTTTAGGCTGTTGGGGGATGTTTTTGTACATGAAGGTTAATGGAGCAGAGTAATGGACTTCATCACTTCTTAAGGACATTTGGCCAATGCTCCAATACAACCAGCTGCAATTTTATTACCTGGTTTTGCATCCTCTAATTTAAAACATCTTTTCTGAAGTTTAGCTGTAAGATAGCATAAAGTGCTTACCTCTCGATGATATTTAAAGACTATACTTTGCTTAGAAATTTTTATATAATTTTCTGTTCACAAGTCTATCATTTTGCCACATTTCTATCCACTTTGTCTGTTTTGTGAGCATGTCCTGTTCATGCCAGGTGAGACACTGAACCTAAACTGTGAGTGCCCTCATCATGCTGGTGTGATCAGTCTGTGGGGCTTTATATGAGTTTGGTGTTGTCAGGCTTCCCCAGCCCAGCCATTATAACCTCCTGTAGCTCACCCAGCAGCTGCTCAGACTCCTTGTCTCTATTTGTCTTTTGGCCATCCTTTTACCTTATCACAAGGTTTATGACTTGCAAGGTGGGTGAAATTGTAAAGTTTGCCTCTCACTGCCAAGCTGAGCCTGTAATGCACCAAAGAATAAAGCATAAACAAAACAAGTTTCTCCTGCAGAATTTTGCAGATATGACTCCAAATGCACTGAAGAGAGAGATCTGTTGAGTTATTTGATGCCTTTTGTAGAAACTTAATTAGTTTCTCATCTGGAATCTGAATGTCTTTTTTTTTTCTTTTTATTTCCATATGAAATGTTCTTGTTTTGTAAGTAAAATGCAATGTTCACCTTGCAAACAAAGACAGCTCTGAAAACTAAGATAAATTTTTTTCCACAATATTAATATCACAAAAGAGGGCTGTACAGGCAAACCTGTACAAGTTACCTGTGTAACTCTACTAATTTCAAGACATACCTTCTGTGGCAAAGATGTCCATTGTGCTTGGTAGGATAACACCTTTGTTATTGATTGGAATTCACTAAGTTCTGTAGGTGATGATTCATGAGGCATTTCACTTTTTTGGAATTGGATAAGCTTTAGAGTAGGAAAGGGCGGATGCAGATATTTCTGCCTATGGATCTAGCAGGGACTACCTTGAGCACTCTTGGTCTTGAGCCCACTCTGTTCTATCTACACCAAAGCTGTGTTGGGGCTAAATAGGTTGAGGTCAGCTTCACTCTGAATTGAACCACTTCAGTCTCAGTATTTTCATATCAAAAGGGGCCTCTGATAAAAAAGAAAATTTAATAAACTGCCTTTTAATGTTTATAGATACAATGAATCTCAGTGAATAAGTGCCGTTTGAGTTAGTTTCTTCATGAAAACAATGTGCTATTCAAAGAATGATTAAAAAAATTACACTCCACATTTTCACAAAAATTTAGGTTAATTTATCACAGAGGGGTTTTGGCTTGGTTAGGTGAGATGGGTGTAGGTGCTTGAATATATTGCAGACATTTAGTCTCGGAGACTAATAATTTAAAAATATGTCCAAATAGCCTTTCATACAGGCATGTTCCCTCTTAATGCAGTGAGGTTGCACTGACACATCTGTGACCTGGTGGTTGCTTTCACATAAAATATTATTTGGGTAGACTCTGACTAATTCACTGGGCTCTGAAGAAGGGTGTATGAAATTTTCTTCTGTCTAAAGTATACCATATACAATTTTGCGATAGATATGCTATTGTATGTCTAATATTATTGCAAATAAAATGTCTTCTTTTGTGCTCTTAGCCCTTTCTGTCTGCTCTATGCCCATTTCTTTGTGCCTGGGGATGGCCCTGTGTCATTTTTCTTTACTTCCTTTATGTAAAGGCAAATAATTATACTTGTCAATTTATTTGTGGCTTTCTCAGCTGCATAGCTAATGCTCTTCTGCTTGATAGGATGTCTTTGCTTTCTGTAATTATAGTTCTGCTTATGCCCTTGAGGAAGAACATCTGCTGCTTCCCACTCATGAGTTACATTTCATCCTCTCATTTCCTTGGTGTTATTCTGCTCCACATTGGTGTGGTGGTCCCTGATGCCCTTTGAAGAAATTTTCCTTGGTGTTCTGCATAAGATACTCAGTCTTCCTCCTTGCTTCCCCCTTCCCTCATCAGCCTGCTGTGCTGTTTTCCTCAGCATGAGTGGTGCATTTGCTTCTCTGATTCAGCTGTGAGGGAAAGGGCAGAGGTGTGCAGGGAGCTCCTACAACAATCTGTCTCAGTGGGAATGAATGTGCAGCAGAAGCCCAAGGACAGCCCTCTGCAATGCCCTCACCAAAACGAGCAGTGTCAGCTGTCAGGGGCAGGAAATGTGACCACCCAGTTAGAACAGAAGAAAAGAGCAGGAAAAACCCACCTTATCTTTTTGGACACTTGGCAGTTAAATTCTGCCAACTTGGCATATTTTCCCCACCATATTTGTTGTCTTTGTTGCTCGCTGTTGCATGTAAATCAGTTGAATGACCTTTTATTATTCCTTTGTTCTCACACATTTATAATTTCCTCTCAAAATAACCTCTTGATATGAACACAAAGACATATTGTGTAGTAGGCAAATTTGGAGGGTTAAAATACGTGATTTTTTGAATAGTCAAAATGAACTGTTTGGAATTTTTAACATTTTTATAATGTTCACTTTTACAGAATATCTATTTTTATACAAAATGCAACATGCTTTTGAGCATATGGTATGACTCTTGGGTATGGTTCTGTGCAGGACCAGGAGCTGGACTCAATGGTCCTTGTGGGCCTCTTCAACTTAGCATAATCTGTAATTCTGTGATTTTGATGAATAATTAATGCATATTTTTACATGGCCAGAATTGGGTTTGGTGTATCCCAACTAAGGAGACTACATCAAAGAATTTGAAGCATTTCTGTTTCAGCAAGAGCTGGGAAGAAGAGGCCAGTACTCCAGCCAAGGGGAAACCAAGAAGAAGACAAAAAGTGATGGAGCCTCACAGACGGACCCTTGACTCTGTCAGACAGAGCTCCTGCAGTACAGATGTGGCTGAAGGCTGGCCTGCAGGAAAAGGTGCTGCCACCCCTCAGCAGCCCAGCCAGTGCCGAAATCAGTGGAGTGACCTGAGAAGGGCCAGTCCTAGTTTGTGGAAGAGGTCAGCATCCTGAACTTCCAGGGATTTCTTTTTCTCTGGCTCATCAGTTCAGCACAGTGAATTTTGAAATAATACTGTGGCAGTATTGCAATAAAAAATAGTTGTTTTTTGCATTGAGATCAGCTGGCAGAAATGTGAATTTGGTATGAACACAGAATTGAATATATTTCAGTGTCAAGGGTAACATTTATTATAAATATTTGTGCAGAGCTGGAAGAATAAGGAAGTGTTCTATATTGAATACGTAAATAGAATTGTACAATAGCAAACTGACTGTGTGTTGCAGGATTAGAAGGACTGTGTGGTACTCGGTATTTTATTTTTTTTTTTTAGAAGAGGATTTATATAGGACTTTATAAAGGATGAGATCCTTCTGAGGGAAAAAAAGCCCTAACCACTACCTTTTATGATTAATAATAGGGGGATAAACCTTGACATGACAGAGGCTGGGAGAGACATGAGGGTGACCTGAGCAAGGCAACATGGAAAAAATATGTTTTATCTGATGTGCACTTGTTGCTAACCTAGATGTTAAGGGAAAGACAGTTAACTATAAAGGGTCCCACTGGATATGAAACTGGCCCATGGAAGAATTATGGGAGAAGATGGACAAAACCAGGAACAGTGAGTATCCCTTGAGTGAAATAATTAAAATCAGAGATTTCACAAAGTACAATACAGGAAATAGATGAGAAGCCCATGTAGGAGATTGATAGTACAGCGGGAGACAGGTCTGTGAGTAACATGTACAGTGCTTTACAGCCATGAAAATGCAGTTCATTGCACGGGGACACCCTTGAAAAAAAGACCAAGGAAGAAAACTATACATGAAAGACAACCCTGAGATTGCCTTCACTCTTCATCCTTTGCATTGCTAAAAGAATAGTCCAACAAAATTGAATCTTTTATAGAGACAAAGGAGAAAACTAAAAGCGAGTCTTTTGAGAACAGAGAAACATCTCTTTTTCATCTCACACAAGAGGTGACAAATATATCATTGAAACTTATATTTTAAGGGGAAAAGAAGTTAAAAGGTAGGAAATGTTGCAAGAACCAAAGAGTAACTGCTGGGACTAGTTGCTATTATTACAGAAGTGTCTGTAATTATAGCAACTAATCAGCCAGCCTGACAGCAGCAAATAAATAAACAAATATTAGGGATGAAGAAAAACAAACCAAGAAGAAAAAATATGGTTGAGGCATAAAAATAGTTAAGGAAAAAAGGACAGGAACAGGAACTGATGGGTTAAGAGTGGAAAAATCAAAGGGTGATGAAGAAGTGTAAAGGAAACAGAAGGGAATGAACATGCCAAATGAAATGAAAGGAGAGAAGAGAAATAAAAAGAGCAAGACAGTGTACAATCAGGTCTATAAACATGTCAGTGGCTTGCTGCAGAGTGGTTACAACGTTGTCTGGAAGCTTTGCTCTCACTGAAGTGAGGAATGGTGAAAGTGGGGTTAATTATCTGGGGGAGTGACAGCAGTGCTTGGCCATGTGGACACTAATGGGATCACCGGCATCTGATGGCATCCAAGGACTCTGCTGTGTTCAAGACAGGACAAGGTGTCTCCTTCCTTCTCCCCCTCCCCACTCCTTCCCTTTTGGGGAGGGGGGAGGCTGGGGATACTTACAGAGAAAAATATCATTTTTCATGTACATGCAGATACACACACACTCAGTTTCTTGGAGAAGCTTGTACTGCTTCTGAAGGGAGACATGGGAAAAGATGCAAGCTTAAACAGATTTGGGGGTTTTTTGGAGGAGGGGGAAAGAGGGACAAGGGACAGGAGAGTGCTGACATCTGGAGAGTGGTAACAGCTGTGAAGGCCTCAGGGCTGAGACTTTTGTTTCTGACCTTAGGGAGAAACTGGAGAGAACTGACCACATGGTTTGGTTGCAAGGAAGAGTGAGGGCAGAGGGGAGACAGAATAAAATAAGGGGTGGCAGGCCCTTATTTTTGTATCCTGGAGCCTTGGTAATATATCTCTGTAAAGAGGCCAGTGCATGTTCATATGAGAAGTTACTCCATTCTGTCTGAAGTAATGTTAAAAATAACTCTCTTTGGGCCTTGGGGCATTCACTATAATGAAGTTAAAAGGATAAATGCTATTAAATGTCTGAATAATGTTGCTAACATAGCTTGTCTTCCTGATCATTTTGTTAAACTGCAGTAACATACAATCATGTCACCATTAATACTTCCTGCATGTGCAGGAAAGAAGAATACAAAGAGTATGAAACATCAATTGATTTTAGGATGGTGTGTTTTATATTGAAACCAGATGAAAAACTTATTTTCTCATATGGTTGGTGGCGAGTACTGGAAACATCACACATTTTTATTGTTGAAACAGAGTGCAAACTATTCAGAGTGATACACCTACATCTGTATGGTATTATACTCCGTGCCTGGCTGCCATCATTTTATGGACTTAATATCTGTCCAACCATTATTTTTATTGAGTCTCATAACTCCATACTTGGTCCACCTGTAGAGCCTGTGAGTTATCAAATTAGAGTCTTTTGCCATTGTCATGTGTCCAGTTTTCAAATTAGAGTGGTTTTCCAACTGGACTACAAAGAACCAGAACTGCTATTCTTAGAGTGACTTTTATTTTAACTACACCCATTCTTATTTATCATTACAGTCTGCTGGAACAAAAAAGTTTAATTTCCAACAATGAGGGTTATTTTTTTGGATGGGAAGAAGGAACATGTACATTCTTCATCTCATTTTTATTATTATATAATTGTTCCCACACTTGATCCTTGTTTATTGCTATCACATTAAAAAGCAGAAATAGTTTCTAGGTTGTAAAATTGCCCTGGCATGCTCATGAGGCTCACTTAGACAGTGTAGGATTATTCAAACAACAAGGGCAGCTGGAATCCAAATTCTCCTTTGAAGATAAATAGCCATCACTCAGTACATTCTGGACAAGGCCCTATTGCCTTTGCTCACTCTGATTAGCACTGACCTGAACAAACCATTTTTTCTTGGTCTTCTCTATCATGTATGCCCTCAATATCTTTTTTCTTTTGGACATCTGTCTACACCCTTTTCCCAAATTTCTACTTTCCCCTGACATATCCATTTTTATTTCACAATAGGTACATCTTCATGGAGCATTTCTGTCTGCTGGTCCCTTCCTAATGTACCCACTAGCTAACATCTCTGTCTTCTGCCTGCCTTCTTTTCTTCCTCTGTCCAGCGTCCTACCCTCAAGTATCTCTTCCCCAGAAGCTGTCCTTGCCTCTCCAGGAGTTGCTTTCAGTTCCAGACATATTCCAGACTTCAGCTGATTCCAAACACTCCCAGGGTCCTCCCACTGCTCTCTGGGGCAGACGATGCACAGATGCCTCCACAGCAGGTCCGTGACCCTCAGGTGTGCTGGTGGTGCCACAAAACACACTGGCTGTGTGACAGTGGACAGTCTGAGCATCCACAAGGTGTCCCAACACCAGGACAGCCTCAGGCTGTGGGAATCCTGTTGTCCATATGAGCAGCATGAGCAGCATGTCAGGACAAAGGCCACTCCTCGCTGGTCTGCTCTGCCCTGGCACCACAGCTCAAGGCTCCCAGCTCTGACAAAGCAGTTGGCAAAGTGTGGCTGCCTCAGTACCAAGTCACTTCCTCTATGGAAAAGTGTGAGTTGACCTTTAGATGATGCAGAAATCTCACAGCTTGCCACACGGCTTGTATTTTCAACCAAAAATGACACTCTGACTAATTTTAAATTATTTCTTATTTATAAGAAATAAATTATTTATTATTTATTAAATTATTAGAAACATTCTAGTTTCTGTATTCAGCTGATTTCACAAGTGTTCATAGACCAGCTTCTAAAATTCCAAAATATTTTGGCAATTTTATGGACTAGAAGTACCAGGCTAAGGTTTTCCAGGGAAGCCTGTAGTACTGGAACTTTTACTAGGACTTTATGAGATCTAAAATGGGCAAGTTCTGTGGACCACCACTGGGTTATTAGGCTTATTAAGTTGTCTCTAATGTACCCTGAAGCCCTTGCAGTCTGGGAAAGAAACATCTGGTCAATGAAGGTTTCCATTTGTATCTATTTTGTTAACTGCTTTAAGCAACTAAATAGAAATTAATAGATACAGATAGATATATATAATGCAATGAAAACAGAGGTTTGTAACACTAAAATAATTTGTGGCCAAATTAGTCACAAAAGTGTATAAAATATCACAATTTTATAATATCACAAACAGCAACCACTCTAAGATTCTATCCAGAATTAGGGAAGAGAATAAACCTTATTCATCTACTACTCCTCCATAACAGACCAGTATCCACACAGTAAAAATATCTGTTTGTCCCCAAACCAACATGGATTTATTTTTACCATGAGCTCATTTTGATTCAAAGATGATTAATTACATCCCTAAAGGATTAGGTCCCATTAATTGTAGTCTGCTTCTTACTTACTTTGATTTTTCAGGTACAGCACTCAGTGGTTAGCCTGGAGGAGCATTCTTTTTTCTCATCATGCATGTGGAAAGTGTCCATCACCTCTGCAGACATGCTCCAGACAAATGCCTGAAAGGGCAGAGCATTGAGTCATGCCAATATTAAAATTTAAGTGGATGGTCTCCTGTTGTGTAAGGCAGACTGAGCAGTTGTCAATATTTTTCTCTCATTTGCAAGGAATCACATAAAACGTCATTGAGTCATGCCAATATTAAAATTTAAGTGGATGGTCTCCTGTTGTGTAAGGCAGACTGAGCAGTTGTCAATATTTTTCTCTCATTAGCAAGGAATCACATAAAACGGTAGTGGGAATGGTGACTTACATTTTGGAGCTAGGTGGAATTAAATACAGATGGATAAAGCAAGTGAAAAAGGTCCTTGAAATGTCCATTTTAACTGATTGTAATGGAAACTTAAAATGAAAGGCTAAATTTAGGCATGTTGAATACACTCCACAGAGCCCAGACTGCTGAAACACCCAGTATCTTATATTTTATGTGACAAATTATTTTCTTCCACTTTATTTTTGCTGATAGGCATTTATTCTAAATTAGTCACCCAAATTTTCTTAATAGCCATCTAAACCAAGAGTTTCCAGTGGGTAATTCAGCCACTGTCTTATCCATCTGGATTTGGCTGAGTGAAATTGATCTCTAGAAGATCCCATGTCTTTCTGTTGTGCAAGCCTGGACAACTAGTTCTATTACTCAGATAATTCAGAGAAAAACATTGTGTCTAAAATAATAATTCAGAGAAAAACATTATGTCTAAGGTATATTTTATTACTCCAATCTTTTTCCACAGTTTTAGGTGAGGCTCAGAAAAGGCAGGGTGCAGAGTATGGATGGGAGGCTGCCTTACCCTGTAGATGAGGAGCTGGGTTCTGTTGTTCACCATTTAGAGTGAAATTTTAGAACTCTTTTTTAACATAAATGTCTTGTTATGGCTCTCAAGCATGACATACAGAAACATTGTGCTGCTTTCCACCTGTATTGCTCTGTCATGTTTTTCTTAAGAATGATCATGTGATCTTGAAATCATAAATAGCACTGGAGTTAACAGGCATGAAATTTTTATTTAAGAAGAAACCATAGAGGACAGGAATTGCTAGACAGTCCTGGACAAGGATGAGTTTTGCTGAGCCAAAGATAATGTCCATTTCCCTCTGTAGAAGAAATTATAGTATGAAGTCAAACCCATCCAGTTTACACAAGGATTATATAAAACTGAAATAGTCACCAGAACTCCTGAAAGGGATATATTTCCCTGAAAATCTAATATGTATTTGAAAAAGTCAATTCTTCTGTCCAGAGTACAACTATGTAAAAATGCCCAGCTAACTTGGCTGTCAGGCTACATGAAAGATTTGAGTGAAGAAAAGTAATAATTTAATGGTCCTTGAGCCCCAAAGTGTTAGAAAAATTAAATTCTCAGTGGGCATGAAAGTTATTGGGGCAGTCATTTTACATCACTGTGGTGAAAACTGGAGTTGGATCTACATGTATGACAGTTCTACAGGTATTACAGTGACAGAAATAGAGGAGGCTCTGGCCTTAGTCCATGGATTTACAGAGTTTGATTCATTATTTAGGCTGTCTTTTCCTAGAACAGACAGTAAGACATACATTACCATTGTGAAATGAAATAAATACCCTTGAGATTTTCTTTTCACTTAAAAACATATAATTTACAAATTCAATACTTGTCCACTAAGATTGATAGTGTCATGGGGAGTGGAATAGTTAAGGCAGGCTTACTGGCAATTCCTTAAATGAATTTAAAAATGGCCTGGTGCTTATATTTTCCTACTGAGAAAAACATGGGTTTTGCAGTGCTTAGCCATCTTCTGAGTGTAAATACTTGGCTGAGCAGCACTCCCTACTTTTGAACTAAAGTTCACTCCATTTCTTGAGTATGCTGTTTGGCAATTCCTGTTGAAGTCGTCACAGATGGGGTTTCATGGGGCCATTTTCCTCCTGACCATTGCACTGTGAGAGAGCTGCCCTGAGCCCAGGGATGAGAAGTGTCCTAAATCCCTGCTGCAAGGACCTCAGCCACTGGCCAGTGTTTTATTTTGCTTAGGAAAAAAAGCTGTGATACACACATACTGAATGAGAAGAATTAGAATCTTGGAGAGAGATGTCTCCTGGATAGCAGAGTGCAGGAATATAGAAAAAGGTAGATTATTTGTGATTTTCTTCACTTTCAGGAAATTACAGGAAACTACTACCTTGCGTGTTCTCAACTTATGTATTTAATATTGGTGTGAGCTTTTTTCTGACTAGGTCAGGATATATTTGCTTAAACCAGAAATGCTCTTTTGGAAATTGCTCATATCTAAATATTGGAAGGACAACAGAGCTGTAACAACTTGGAGACCTGTGCAACTGAGACATATCAGGAGTCTCAGTGTAGCAGCTGAGGTGCCATCCCTGTGTGCCCATCCCAACTTCCCCTAACCAAATTATCATCAGGGTGTGGAAGCAAGTGGATGAGAACAGAGGAACAGAAGCCCCTGTGTAAGAGGCAGAGAAAAAAAAAAGGCATGAAAAAGTCTAACTCAATTGTTTCCAGGTGAAATCTCTTTCCCTCTGCTCACAAAAGATGACCTCCATATCCTTACACTATCAAAAGCTTGAAATTAAATCTGAGAAAAGCACCTGGGCAGTTTTAAAGGTCAACACTGTCATGAGCTTGGCTTTGAAGATTTTAGCATGCAAAATTGGTACACTATTTGATGTGATATTTTAATACCAATATGGTAAAGCTGTATTGGTGTTAAAATGTTGATGGTTGACTTCCCTTTTAATGGCCTGTGTATCTCATCGTTCAGAACTTCCTATCTCATGGTGGAGAGGTTTTCTTTGAAAATTGGTGACTTCCTCATTTTCTGCCTAAAATTCTTTCTCTTAGTTGTATATAAGGTAGCTCTATTTAAACCAAAGACAGAAAAATGAAACTCTTTCCAGACAGGCAAACAACAAAACACATTATGGGGGGATGAGGTGGAAAGTCAGCCTAAAGCTCATCTCATTTAACAGATAGCAGTAAACATCTTAAAAGTGATTGGCTTATTATGTAGACTTTAAGCACCCACAGAAAGCAGCTTTCCATACCCACAGTAAGGTCATTAGTGAGGGAGAAGGGAGGGAGAGAGCTGATAGCACAACCCTCTTTCCTGTGCAGACACTGACCTGGAAGCTTTGTGTTCTGACATATTTTCCTCAAAAATAAAGATTCTCAGCGATGTAAGGAAGAAACGTTAGTAACAGCAGAAAAATAACAAAGCAGAATACTAGCTTTGAAGAACCTCCTAAATTTAGACCTACATATGTGTAGATTTTGCTCCTAACACAAGAAGTTCAAAGAGATATATTGCTACTAGGTATGACAGCAAAAGTAATATTACCACTATACTCCATTATCATTCTTTCCAAAATCAATATCAAAACAACCCAAGTCTAGACACATAAATGTCAAACTATTTAACAAGAAGCAGTTAGTGC
The DNA here is from genome assembly GCF_027887145.1 of Ammospiza caudacuta. Lineage (NCBI taxonomy): Eukaryota > Metazoa > Chordata > Aves > Passeriformes > Passerellidae > Ammospiza > Ammospiza caudacuta. The sequence continues at coordinate 56,436,186 of NC_080596.1, forward strand.
AGAAAAAAACACACTTAAATGGCAATTGAGGTAGTCTGATGGATCTTAAAGTAGCTTACCAGGATTTATGTAAGATAAAAACAGTTTAACTAAGCATGTAGAACAAAGCCTGGGGGCTTATGGCAAGAACAATATTAGAAGAGCATCTAAGCTCTTTATCATACCTGTCAGGTCCTAGTACTTGGCTGTTCTGTCTAAGATGGAGGGCCTTCTAAATCTCCTCATTTTCATCTTGATTTCAGGTTTTAGGTTACTTAATAAAATTACCCTTCACCTATTACTCAAAAGATAGAGTGCCCAGTTCACAAAAACACATTTGAGCTAACCCTGCTACTCATATGAAATCTATCATTTTCGGAGTGCTTTCTCCACTTTTTAAATGTCATTCTCTATTGAGAACTGACAAGGAGGTTGTTAGCAAGTAATATCCTTCCAGAAATGGAATTTTGAAGTGAGACAGGCAGCAGAAATTAACACTTAATTAACATCCTAAAATGGCTAAACATTGAAACTTATTTCAGTCAAGCAAAAAAGGTATGAAAGAACTAAAAAATACAGATGCATTAACTTAAACATGATCAAATATTTAGTTCCTAGATTCTAAAATGATCTTTGAATTCAAAGTGTTTTCTTTTGGCTTTCAAATAGACTTATAAAAAAGAAAATTAAAACCAGTGATGGCTTAGGTTGAGAAAGCAGTTTTAAATGGTTCATAATTAATTTTTATTGGTTCACACTTCATTATTTCTCTGTGTGCAATCAAAAGCCATTTGAATTCTGACAGGAATCGGACTTTTTTCTGATGTAACCACAGAAATTAACCCATCTGAAATGAAACACAGTATTGCAGTGCTGAAAAACCTGCCATATCTTCAATGCAAATAGAGATAAAGGAGATTTTATTGTCTAGGATATCTTTCATTTCACAACCTTCCGCATAAGTCATTGACAGTCACTCAGGACATGAAGTGAAAGGCCTCAAGGTGTGGCACCAATCACTCTGCTCCGCTGTGCATGCTGTCTCCAAAAGCAGATAGTTCTCATCTGTACCAAGAATTGTTACTTCAGCCTGACTTACGGTTTTCAAGTGAGCAAGAACTTTTGTTTGATTTTGGGTTTTCTTCAAACCCTACTACACAGCAAGAGCAAGAAATTTGCAGTGCATTCTTTAAGGGAAGTAATAACTGTCTTTTGTCTATTATCTGCCAGGCCACCGGCAATAGGATGAGAGGACAGAGTCTTGAGCTGCATCAAGAGAGGTTTAGGTTGGACGCTGGGATGAAATTCATCACAGAAAGGGTGATTAGGTGTTGGAATGAGTTGCCCAAGGGGGTGGTGGGGTCACCATCCCTGGAGGTGTTTAAGGAAAGACTGGATGTCTCATGGTCTGGTTGGCAAGGTGGTGATGGGTCCATAGGTTGGATTTGATCTCAGAGTTCTTCTCCAACCTGATTGATTCTGTGTTTCTGAGTGATGTTCATGTAGATAACTAAGCCATGTCTGACATCAATCATGACAGCAGTCCCATTAAGCTTGTGGAATAATTGCAGTCTCAATGTTAGGAAAGGATTTAAGGATTTTGCAATCATGGTATTGTCTCAAATATTGTATTCTGTTTAGGACACCCTGGCATGTTAAGCTGCAACTCACTATTTATGACCCACTGTCTTCCTCAGCTGGTATGTGACCCCATGGAGAAAAACAGCTTGATTAAAATGGGATATACCAACCTGTAAAACAGGATTTGAGTGTTATGGCCTGTGTGTTTATACTGTGGGAATGTCAGCTTGGACAAACAGACTTCAGACTTTCCCTTTTCCCATAAAACTGAACTCACTGGCCCTAAGGGCAACTGCAAAGTCTCTGTGTGGTTAGTGAGTTAATCCAAGGACGTGGATGCATCACACTGAAAAAGTAAGTTTGCAGTTTGTAGTTTAGGTCTTCCATTTCCAATTATATCCTTGTATGGAAAAATTCTCTGAGCACAGGGAATAAGGGACCCTCCAATCCTCTTCTGCCAGTTTGGCCGAATTCCCTTCATTAAGGCTCAACCCATCTTCTGTACCAAAGAGATGGAAGTGACATTAATGGGAACAATCACCCATCCTTTCTGCTTAATCTGAGAAGATGCAGTAGGTAACCATGCAGACTGTGCGCTGCTTCATCCTCTGCCCCCATACCTTCAGTTATTTCTGTAGCAGGATCTCAGCTGAGCAGAAAGGCATTACAGCAAGGAGGTGGGCTCCCATCTGCCTCAGCAGGTAAAGAAACTCCTGGAAAAACAAAGTGAGGTCTCACAGGGCTGGAGAGGGTTAAGGGATGGAGAACAGCCATTATCACTCTGCCAAAGAAACTCTGACATAATGAGCTGCTAAATGATCCCAATCTCCACCACACTGTGTTTGGGCTATGATTATCAATTCTGCCAAGAATTTGGACCACAAATCTTGAATATTGTCAGTTGTAAGAAAACTTGTAAGTTTTAATCCTCATACATTAGTTCTTGGCTAATCACACGCATTTATTATTAGACCAAAGCTCTAAGTTTCTTAAAGCCCTGGTCTTCACTCTCTTTGAAAAGTTTGGCAGCAAGGTGACACCTCCTTTTGTGCCACGGCTTTGCACAGCCACATGCTTTGGCCACAAGCACTTTGGGAGAACATAGGGTATATAGCTGACTGTAAAAAGTCACAGACACACAGCATGAGTGCACTTATTGTCATCATGAGACACAATTTGCTGAAGACAGAAGTTTAGAATTAGCGCTGGAAGTTAAATATACTGGCTATTTCTAAGTGAAACCAATCCTTTAAACACTTAAGACTTGCTTAATTTTCAGCATATGCCACAGACTTCAAAGAAGGGTCAAAGTCCAATAGTTTGAAGTAATGACAAGCAAGAAACGCACTGGAATATTGGCTAAAGAAGAAAATATTATTATGGCAAGTGTTTTTAAGTTCTACTTTTACATTTAGCTTTTCAAGTTCCTGGCACGTGTGCAAAATTTCTATTTGAGATGACACATAAAATTGCCTTTTTGGCATAAGAGTCTGAAAAAAGCTAGAGGACACTGGTATATTCTATGCCCTTTCCTCTCTGTTTAAGTATTTATTATTAGAATAATTATTCTCTGACAACCAAAGATGACTGTTAAGCAAATATTCCTTAAAGAAATAATCGCCTGGAACAAAGTGTCGTTTTACCACTTTTACCACCAGGCCTGGTTTATGTATGTAAACAAAACAATTTATACTTAGAATATACCCAGACATGGTGTCACTGGTTTCTCCTTCCCTGCAAGGCTGACTTACAGGGCCTCAGGCTCAGGTTTTTGCTCTGTGGACAGACACTCGTGTCAAAATGGGGTATTTGTGTCACAGGGAGCAGTGATACACTATCATCACAGTAAATGTGAGCCAGATTAAAGGGATCTGAATGGCTAAAACCAGTAATTAAAATGTCTTCCCTTCTTGTATGTGGCAGTCATGATTTAAAATCCACGACAGCAACAAACATGACTGCAATAGCAATGGAGAGGTCAAGGATTACACAAAATCATTTCTTGAGGTCACCAATTTTGTAACATGCACACACATCATGGTCCCTCTGTGCTTGCAGTCAGTGTCTGCTCCTTCACACACACACACACATATATATATATATATAATTTTTTTTTACCTTTTATCATTTATTTGGTATAGGATCTTGAGGAAGAGATTTGGATGGAGGAAGGAGAAAGGAGGATGTGAAGAAAGAAAAGGTTGGTGCAGATTCAGTATTGAAATAGGTCAAGGAAGCAGCATAAGAGATGCTTGGGAAGTGCTTAAGAAAGCACTGTAAGAGGAAGGAGGAGTGAAGAGTCTGGAGATGTCTTTTGTGTGAGGGATCCACGACTCTGAACATCACTCTGAGTCACCTCCCTTTTCTGTATTAAAACAGTATCTTTTAATCCCAAACACATTGGGTAAATGACTTTGACCTTGTTGCAAACCGTAGAAAGAGAAAAATTTAGTCATATTGCTGTATATTTTTTTCCTGAAGTGACAATATCTCAAATGACAATTACTTTCCCTTGCAATATTTTTCCCTTGGGTAAATAGCTCACTCTGGTCTGTTCCTTTTACTCTTAAAAAGCTGAAGATAAATTTTATATAAAATTAGTAAAATTTCTATTTGTCATGAAGAGTTTAGATGATTAATGCAACAAAACAACAACATACAAATTATTAACTAAATCTTATATTTCCTGCCAAACCATGGTAGTCTATAACCTCTGAAATATTATTGACTTGTGTAGGGGTCTTTGTTATAAAACCCTGACATTCATTCATCAATAAAGCTGAGGGGAAAAAATAAAAAAAACACACCCAAAAACGGGCCACAAAGATTATGTGGGACCTCTCATTTAGGAGTCTTTTCATATCAATCAGAGCCTCACTGTCCCCTAAGCGAGAGAACAAAACGATGGAATATTTCACCTTTCCAGATGACCAGAGCACTTTGCTTTCAAGAATGTCTAAGTGAGAATACATTGCAGCTGGTAGCACTATTGAGAACAGTTGGATAATCCTTCAGTCTCCAGCACTGACAGAGCAGCTTCAAAGCATTCCCTGCCTATCTCTCATCCTCGGTGTTGGGCCCTGCCGTGGGCGATGTGACAGCTCAACACATGCGGCGCAGGTAAGAACGTATGTGGCTGCTCAGAGCTGGATTCTGTCTCAGGGAGTTGCTCTGTGCATCTGTGTGCACACACATGTGGGAAACCAGGACATCCCTCTGGCTGCCCTGGATGTCTCCAGCCCGTGGCCGGGGGCTCAGAGACCTTGGCACGAAGCCAAAGACACTTGTGGCTTTGATTTTAGCCCATGGAGAAAATTACCAATTTTATGTGAAGGCTTACAAGCCACAAGAGTTTAACTGGAATGATAGTTTGTCACAAGGTGGAAAAGTAGAATTTTGAGCTTTTTAAAATGGGGGTTCAGAAGCCAAGATGGAGGGATTTGGGCGTGCCTTGTCCTTCGTCTTTCTTCTTCTTAGCCTCCATCTTCTGGGTGATGCTGGCACTTTTGGATTGGTTTAGAATAGAGGCAGACTGTCTAACATAGGTGATAGTTATTGGAAAATTATTGTAAATAATGTACATGTAATTTTTAGTATAAAAAGATAACACCACCCCAAGGGCAGTCAGTGTGCCACGGACTGACATGCCAGACAGACCTCAGCAGGTCAGAAATAGAATGTTATAGATAACAGAAAATAAACAACCTTGAAAACCACAGCTGAAGAATCCTGACTCCTTCTTCGATCTCGGGGCTGGGAAAAAGAGACTTTCCAACACCTCGGGGTCATCTCAACCACAGAGATTCTGAGAGACATGCAGGTATTTTCAAGGTGTGGGGGGAGTGAAAACACGTGGAAGGTTCATTTGTTTTTACACCTAGAGATATTATAAGGAAGGATACAAGGTTTGAACTTGTTTTGTTAAATCTCTGATTGAGCACAGGCTATTTTCACCTGGTTTCTAACAGTAATTTATATAGCTGGCATTCATATGATTTCCAAATTTCCAAACAATGATTTCATTGTTTAGATTAGCTTCCTGCTTGGGCAGAGAAGTTGGACCAGATGCCCTCCAGACATCCCTTCCAACCTCTGCAATTCAGTGGTTCAGGGACCAACGTGGCAGTGAGCTGTAAGGTACATTCTGGCTGAAATTCTAAGATTTATGTGGGTAGCCTTTGGAATTTGTGTGAATTCAACAGGTTGAGTCTCCTCCAGTTCTGAACACCCTTTGAGAAGGAGGAAGTAAGGGCATGGGCAAATTCGCCTCTCCAGTGTGCCATTTCTTTCAATTTTCTCATGTTTAGAAATGCAAATATGATCACATGCTACCAGAGCAAAATGAAACTCCTTAGAGATTTTGTATAAGACAAGTTCTTTATAAGATTACTATTGAAATGATAGTGATACAGTGACACATATAGACCAGTAAGCAATGTTTCTAAATAAAAGACATGATATCTGTTACCACAGAAATCACTTCAAATTGTTCTCAGTACATGCTATTTACAAGGCTGACTTTGTGATCTAATGACAGATCTCTTTTATATCTCAATGAATCAGATTAACTCTGCTAAAATTAATGGATTTCTTACACAAGCTTGTACAGATGAAAAGGAAACTGGGGTTTGGCTTCTGACCTTGTATCTCATAATCCTCTTTGCATAATTCTAGTGATTTCAGGAATGATACCATTTCTGAGATACAGGAGGAAAAATGGTAATAAAAACGTTGTCTGCTTTTCATATAAATGATAACATTTTTTGCACAAAAATCTCCCCATAACAAATGACCCCCTCCCAGTAATTCTTGTGCTTCCTGCCATTCCTTCCTTTGCAAGTCATCAGGTGTGGTATTTTCTTTCAGCAGGTGGTAAAAATGAAGTGATCATGGTAACCTTACTGCATGTTGGGTCATTCCCAACACACCTTCTGGAGTGCAACAAAACCATGAAATTCATGGGTGGTTCAGAGACTCATTTGTGATTCTGCTCAAACAGGTGACACAGACACCCCTTCACATCTTAAAATTAAGCACAGCCTAGAGGAGAGCAGGTGTACTGTACCAGGATTATGGAGTATTATCAGCAGATTTTACAATGTTCTGCTTTTAACTGTGAATCCCATTGAAGGAACAACACCAGAAATTTCCACTGACAATGAAAAAGAGGAAAAGTACTGTCAATTATTTGTCCAATGAGATAAAATTCTTCAATCCTTTTGTTATTACTTCTAGATAGAAAGGGATAAGGGCTATTTTTTTGTTAATGTTTTGTCACTGATGCCAAAATTTAAAGTGACAATGGTGTTGCAATTTTTCGAGTTTCCTTTTTCTCTAATAAAAGGGGGAAAAGAACCTCAAACAAAAAGAAAGTGATTCCCTCCACCCCTGTGTCTCCAGAGGAAAAATACCAAAAAGAAGTAGAAAAAACTCAAAAGAATTTCAGTTATACAACTGTTTGACATAACCAGCTTGTTTTCTTGACTATTGGTGAATAGAATAATAAGTCAAATTTGTTATTACAAATGATTCATGCACTCAATCTTTCATCTCACAATATCATAGCCAGCAAGACCTCTGGTAATGCAGACAGTTATGCTCCTTTATAATGCTTATTAAGCTAGCTAATTTGTACAGTTAGAAGCTTGTTAGAAATGCTCACAAACATCAGGCTTGAAAAAACATGGAAGAATTAAGACTAGATTAGGAGTTGTCTCATCAGATTAGACTGCTCAAACAATGAAGGAAAAAGATTGGAACAAAAATTAAAATCTCCATGCAGGTTGAATGAAATTAGGGCTGACCAGACAAAACAGGAAGCAAGGGAGCCCTCCAAATTCTGCATTGGTGCCAGCTCCTCCTGTGCCCAGCACTTGTGCCCTTACCTTTGTCACCTGCCTGCGGAACACCTCTGGCAGGGAAAGGTCCCTGCCTGCAAATCCCTGAGTGCTGATTGAGTGTTCAGGGCATCACCACTGCTTTTTGCTGTTTCCTTACACTTCTCTAAGTGTCTGGTTTTGGTGGTTTTCCCCCACCTCACCAGAAATAGATGTGGGTGCTCTGAATGCTGCACATGCTTCTGGACAGCCACCAAGGAGAGCGAGGGCAGGAGCTTGGCAGTGACCCCAGGAGGCAAAACCTGCAGCCTGGGGCAGGCTCCCAGTGAGGGTGAGATGGACAGAGGGGTGCCATGAGGCTGTGGGGAGCTCTGGGAATATCAGCTCAAGTCCCAGTAAAAATCTGACTATTCGTCCTGCAAAATAAATGACACTGCAATTGTGGATGAGCACTGGGCAGATATCTTGACTCCAGAAACTGTGATCAAATGAAATGTTGTCAGAATGATCCGGGAAATTGTCTATTGGCTTCAGAAGTTATATGAAAGTTAACAAAAGTGATTTTACTGCTTTTGCCTCTTCTGCCCCAAGAACAAAGCACAAAACCTAAGTATGTAGATAGTCACCTCATTTGAGAAATTTTCCCTGAGTGAGCAGAGAAGTCTGTTACCATGCTGGAAACCTCTGCTCCAGTTCCTGTTCCTCCAAACACTTGTTTACATAACAGTTTGAAAAAGACTCTGGGACAAACCCCATGTCAGACAAGGCCCTGACAGCACAAGAGTTAGGTCTGACTGTGCTTCAGATCAGCCTCAGGAGATGAGGTCTGGGTCTATCCCATCCCACCCAGGCAGTGTGACCAGCAGGCCACTGACTCTGCCCCAGCTGCATTCTGGGTGGGAACAGAAGTTTCCTCTGGGACCTGGCTGCTGTTCCAGCTCTGTTGATTGAACAGTTTATTGTAGGTCATACCAACATCTTGCAATTCTTGCCTACAGCAGAAAAACTCCAGGAGATCCCCTTGGGAAAGTGTGTTTTACAAGACTTGGCCTATTTGTCTTTGCTGAGGTTATTGACTATATTGCCTTCCACCCATATGATCACTAATTTATTTCTCTCTCTCAAACAGCCATTTATCTTCCATATTTTTTTGGTTCAATGAGCCACAATTTGGGAGGGAGTTTTCTGTGCACAGCAGGACTACAGAGGAGCAGACACCCAGCTGTGGGTGGGGTTGAGATTTGAAGATATGTTTCTGCCTAATATCTTCAGTTCATCATGAAATCTGTAGCTGTATTTTTCCATTCTGTATAATAATAAATGTTCTTCTCTTATAATCCCCTTTCTACATAACAGTATATAAGATTATTTTGCAATAGAATCATATCCTAAATATTACAGACATTGACAAATAACCTCAAATATGTTATTTCACAGCTTAACTGGAATTGCTTTAACATTAAAAAAATGGCTATATTTAGATTTTGGATAATGGACAAAATAATAAAGATGGCTGTTTTTCATTCCACACATTCAGTAAATTGAGCTTATATGATAACTTTCATAGGATAAATGTTAGTTTAAATTATCTGCATTTGACCTTTAAGCTAGTATTAAAATGCTAAACCAATTTATGCTGTTAAAATGCATTGAACAAATTGTATGACAATAACTCTTATACAATGTGAAGCAATTTTGATGATCTTTAAAGATAGTGGATGGTATTTATGATAACAGCTCTAAGCGCCTTTATATCACAGCTGTGGTGAGGCTTAATGTGGCAGGAACTGTCAGACTGGATCAATACATGCTTTTCAGGCTTCTTTTGGTGCCATAATCCAGCCCCTGCAAGAAGTGACCTCATGAGCTGCCTAAGCTCTTGTTGTTCTTGTTCTGTTTTGTTAATTGAAGAATATCGAGGCTTATGAAAATGACAAAGCTGAGCAAAAGCTAATTATGAAAGAAAAACAATAAAGCCAGGGGTGAGACTAGGTCAGCTTTCAGTGGGAGTCCAGAGTCTACTATATTTTTTCTGCCATCTGTCTGCTGGTGTTTGAGAGAAGAAACTAACATTTCTTGCATACTAAATTAGTGAGTAAAACCGAGCAAGTATTTTAATTTCTCCGGAGAAGCCTTTGTTGCTTTCAAAAGAAAGCCACCCATTCACTAAGAGGAAGCTGTAGGTGACAAGGAGCAAACTGCAGACAGATAAACCACTTGTCTTTTCCATTCAGTTCTATCTCATTGTACCTGTGCCCCCTCCACCCCCAGCTCTCCGAGTGCCTCTTGCAGCCCTGTAGGATCGGGGAGGAGCACCTTGACTTATTCCATCTAACAAGGGCTGCAAGGATTAAAAAAAAAAACAATAGAGCTTTTACCATCAAGGAGGAAACATCCTTGGCAATGAAAGTGAACAGTGTTAGAAACCTCAAGGGGAAGCAGAACCTAACTGTTGAAATGAATTTTTTGCTTTAATTTAAAAGCCTTTTGTACGGAAGCGCCGGGGCAAACAGCTTAGCGCGTTCAGCTGCTCAGGACTCAGCTCACTGTGAGCAAAAATATGACAGATTCCTAAACTGGTGTGTAAGAGATTGTCTAATACCTGGACAGAGTCACCAAGTAACAGCTGCAAACAATTGTCTGCACCTTTCCTTAAATATTTTAGTAATATACAATAGATTATTAGCCATTAAAAAAAACCCCAGGATCCCAGTCTTTGAGCAAGATCTAATACTCCAGCAGGAATTCTTTCCTTCTCTGAGTCTCAAGCTTAATTATCACAGAAATGTCTCTGTCTTTGAAAAAGTTCTGCTACACCAAAGCCAGATGTAGTACTTATTGGTTAATAGCTCCTTATGCCTTTTGTAGAAAATGTTGTGCTGAGTCCAGCTGTAGATTATACTTCTGATATGCAGACACTAAATTAAGATATAAATGGACTTTGTAAGTGACATGTGGTTGATATAGATGTTAAAACAACCTAGAAATGAGATTAAAAATCCAACCTAAACATGTAAATAGTGCCTTATTGTTTTCTAGAGGATGATTTCACACCGCAGAAGTTTAGGTACATGTCTTTAAATTAAGGGTATTATTATTTTCAAACAATCCATATGAGATCATTCAAACAGATTCCAGAGCCATCTTTTCTGCATCTGAACTACTTGAGTATAATGTCACTATTGACATATAAGCACAGCTTTCCTTTACTTATCCTTAAAAATAAGTGGGCAAATGGAGTTTATTCTTTTCCCTAAACACCAAAATATTACAGTAACAGAAGTGCAGTCCCAACAGCCAAGCAAATTGTAGATCTCCCAGTATCATACACATGAGACAGGGTTATGTATTCCTAATTCCTGGTATAAGCACAATTATCTAGTATTGACATATATTACCAAAAGCTGCTCAAATCATGTTGATCTACAAAGACAATCAGAAGAATATCTTAGAAACAGATACAATAAGGTACTGACTCCTGTCTAAGAACTTTGAAATCTTTGATTCACTTAAGGATTAAGCAAAGAAAATTGACCCACAGGGGATTTTTGTTCAGAAAGACTTAAAATAGCTATCTGGGTACAATTAAAACTTAGATCTGAGAAGCAAAACTTGTGGTTTAAAATTTGTTTCTGATTTTTCCCAAAGCATTCTTGGATTTTGCAGAGGATTTCTGCAAACTAAAGCAGCCATGGGAGCAAGCATTTGGGAATTTTTCCTGTGTGCATTCCCTCTGGGTGCTGGGTGCAATCATCTGCACCAGCTCTGGATCTGATGGCTTCATAGCCCCATGAAACAGAAAGGTGAGGGTTATATTAAAGAAAATACAGTGGTGAACAATAGGGTAAGAGGAAAAAGCAGAGACAGCAAAGCTACCAAACCCACCCAGGAAGGTCACAGTGCTTTCTGTCCTTTGTTTGGCAATCCTCTACCTGCAGGATGTCTTGGGGTACCCTCAGCATCCCCCAGCCCAGGTTTGCCCATGCAGGAATGCAGTCCCTACAGACATGGAATCCATGCAGGAATTCAGTCCATCTCTGCAGCTCTCTGGGGCCAGCTGCAGAAGAAATCCTGGCTTTGTTGGTGTCTCACGTGTGGGTTACAAACATCTCCGGGAGAGAGGAGCAGGGCCCATGGCCCAGCTCTGAGCCCTCCCTGGCTGAGCTCACAGCCTTCCCCTGGGCTGTAGCTGCCAGCCCACCCCAGCCTGGACTGAAGCTGGGGGTCCCCAAAATCTGCTTTCCCCCAGCCTCTGCATGTTCCAGGGCTGAATCCTGCCTCACAGGCCGTTCTGGAGCTGCATCTTGTGATGAAGAATTCACTGGGACTGGGGGCAAATCTGTTCTGTCCCATCTGTGCTGAAGCAGCCCACCCACAGCAGTGCACCCACCCAGGAGAATGAGGGTGGGCTTGGTTGGGTTTTGTGGTATTTCTATATTCCCTCCTTTAAACCAGCTGAGGGAAATGAAAATGCTGAGTTTGCTGCAGCACTGTCTTGGTTCCCCCGTCTCCTCTTCCCCAGCCCCGTGGGGCTCCTTGCTGGGGCAGGGGACATGTGCCTGTGGACTCCCCACCAGGCACATGCAATCCTGTCTAGGAATTTTGGCCATGGCCAGTTCACATTTTTGGGCAAAATCCCACTGCTTCTCTGCATCTCAAGCTTGTAGGTTAAGAGCAGGCTCGGGCTCCATTTTCCATCTGCTGCCCCTCCACTGCAATCTGTCTGAGGGAGCCATCTTCCAGATGCTTGAGAAAAACCCTTGCCATTTTTTAAATGGATTAACATTTATTATGAATAATGCTGATTATTAAGTTTGGAAGAGTTCAGTCATTAATTGAGTATTTTTTTCCTAGACTTTGCTCTAATTCAAAGCTCTTCCAAATAGCTCACAGTAACAGTGATTCTTGTCTCCCACTATTCATGGGTTGAAGAGAAATTATTTCCAATCTAAACACATCTTTAATCTAAAAGCAAATATTGCTGCATGAATCCAGCGCTGGTCACATCTTTTTCCAACATGACAGGAACTGAACCCAGACAGGATTTTTTTTTCCTGTGCTTATTAAAAATTCCTTTGAAGCGGGTGGTGACCCCTGAGAAAGTTTATGCAGAATAGCCATGCTTAAGGGAATCACATTAGAGTCTGAAAAAGAGACACATTTTAATTTCACTCCCTTTATCTTTGAGGAAAGAAAGCGCTGGACAAAAACTGACAACATGAGACAATGGAAGTGCTTAAAACTGTTAAGTCAAAGGTCTTTTTTTTAATGCAACAAATAGCCAAATGCATCAATTAAGGAAGCTCCAGGAAGGAGCAGAAAAGAGCATTAAGCAGAGAACACCAGGAGGGAGAAAGCAACATGTTAAGGCATCTAAGGAACTGCAGAGAAAAAGAAGTGTCAAATGAAATATAATTAGTGATGTGAAACATAGAGTCACCCGACATTGCTTTGCATTATAAAAACAAGAAAATGGCCAAAAAGGAATTTAAGATCATGTAAAATGGAATGGAATGTATAAAGAACAGGAATTCCTGAAGCATGAAAAAGCAGCCTGCCAAAAGAAGCCCAGTACACACAGTTATATTGAGTACACTCTCTTGTTGGGGTCTTTCTCCTGGGTGCCCACACTCACAGCAAATCTCACAGCCTGTGCTCCACACGCAGTCCTGGATCCTGGGTTTGTGCACTGCAGCCATCACTCCTGCAGCACTGGGAGCAGACCTCAGAGCCCTCCTCTGCCACCTGGGGGTTGTTCACCCAGGGCTGCCTGAGTGACCCAGCCCAGCCACACACACACTGCACATTTCTGATCTCACTGCCTGGACCCAAATGTGGTCCCACTGCAGAGTCTCCAGCAGCCTCATGTGGGGTACACAGACCAGGAGAAAGGGCAAACATTTCAGTATTTTACTGCTTTGTGTTATTTCCTTAACACAGACCTGTTAGAAATGCACCACATGGTGACCTGGAACCCACTTTCTCAGGATGGGCATCCTGCTTCACCAATCAACTGTTTGCATACAGATATGTATTTTTAGTTTCATATGTATGTGTAATGCTATATTGATTTAGGAAAGTGTAATATATACTCAAAAACCACTGGAAATTATATGTAGTGGTAGAGGTGTACATTCTTCATCTCACTCCAACATTCTGGACTTTGGATTATTTCCTATAATAAAATCACTGCAGTGTTTATTAAAATTACTTATATTTTCTTATGTGTTCAGTTTTAAATAGCTTTTCATGATTTAAAGCAGGATTTTTTTTTCCTCTGTACATATCAAAAATGAGATATAGTATGGTCAAATATTCTAATATATTCAAAGTAATTTTTAGTTCTTTTTTGAAGCCACACTCCATGCACAGAGAAGAGGTGCAGGTAACAGCTCCCCTGGTCTGTATGCACTGCATTATTTGTGTATAAAACCAGAACACCAGCCAGACCTCTCTGAGCAGAACTTTGCTGTCTTTGACTGAATGCTGTGAACACTGGAGGTTGCCTAAGCTCCCTCTGCAGTCAGTGAAGTCACCTGCACAGGACAATTCCTTCACCAACTTCTAGGCAATTATTTTTGGTCCACTGACTGCAAAGGGAGCCTAAACAGCTATCTTAGGTTGACTCCTAACTCTTCCAAACCAGTGGCTGAGCAAGACAATGCCCTTGCTGCTGTAAGGATCTGCTTGAACACTGATGAGCAGAGGAGAGCCACTAGGAGTGAAAGTGAGAATGCACACCCTGGACACAGGCACATACACAGCGAAACTTCTCATAATGTTTTATGTGGGAAATATAACCATGAGAAACAGATGTGCCTCTAAGATGTGGAGTTGAAGATCCTCTTCAACTTCTCATGCCCTTATCTCATCAGGGATTTTTTTTTCAGGGATGTAACGAAGGTGGATAATAAATCATTTTTCTGTAACCGGCAAAGAAAATGAGGATTTGTAAAGCTGAATTTGCACTGGTTTTCTGCCTGTGGAGCGCTGCTAATATTAGTACCACTTGGCCTGGTTATAAACAAAGGATCTGGGTTTTAAAAATTGATGCCTGGCACATACACTTTCACACAAGAGTATTTTTCTTCATGATCCTGAAGGTTGTGTTTGTGCTTAAAACCTCTTCAGCAAATCATAACAGCAGCCACCAACTGCAGAAAAAGAGGAGAAAGCTGCTTATTGTTTTCTGTCTTTTAACCTCTTCCTCATACACAAAAGCAGGAGGATGGAGCATTATTCAGAGCTGGTTATTACAAGGTAAATGCTTACAAGCAGAGATGTACAAAGACAAAATAAGTGCATTTGCAAACTGCTGGTGGCTATGCCACAAACAATGCACTTGCCTTTTACACAAGTAACCCTTCACAGTGCATTTGCTCGCCGTGTCTCACAAAAGCAGCAACACTGTGAGCCATACCTTTTCATGACTTAATTATCAGTAGTCTTTGTTAGCCTGTCTCTCTTCATCCCTGATGTCAAAGTTACAATGTGCATGAAGCTGCCAGGCTCCCAAGTCACACCTGGCCCTCAGAACATATCACACCTATGTGCTCCTATTTAAACTGGCTTCTTGTCACATTTTTGCCTGGACTTTCAAAATGCTCTTTCCAATCTATGAAGCTTAGAACAGAATCACCATTTTTGTGCAACAAACCATTCCTGCCTTTCTGCCCTGTTTGCTCTTTAGGAGTTCCTGGCAAAGGTCATTTGGGGTCAAATCTTCCCAAATTCCACTGTAATCTTTTTTTTTTTTTTTCTAAATTTCGGAATGGGAGAAAGTAGAGATAGACAACTTCAAAACCATATTGTAAGTCCAAGTGCAAATTCCATAATGAGTTACTCTTTTAATATCACAGACTGCAAGCCCCAAATTACATTTTGCAGTCTGAGATCAATTCATGGGACCTCAAACCTGCAGCTCTGGACCCGAACTTGGCAACTGCTTAAAACATTTTGTTTGTACGCATTGGCAGAATTCAAAAGTCCATAAAAATGTAGTCAATATATCTCTAGATAAATGTAGCCTTGTGAGGCTGTTTGAGACTAGGTAAAGATCTTTTTAAATACTATTCAACTGGCATATATTATATATTGGCATATATTATATATTACTCCACATGTAAAATAGGCTTGGGAAAAAACCAAAACAAAACAAACAAAACTCAAAAGTCATGAGGTTTTTCTCCTGCTGAACAGTCTTCAAAACAATTGTTAACATTTGTATCGTTATTTTCCTGTGCATTTGCTGAATACAGACTGAGCTTTGGTTGAATATATTTGAAGTTTTTCTGTGCCTTGACATCAGACACTTGGTCTTCATGTGTTTCTATTCTATAGAAATAACTCCTTCTTCAAGGGAACCTGTGATTTCTTCAAGAACAGGAACAGGAACCAAAATTTTATGCTGTGCTAATGTCTTTGCCCCTGTGCATGAGAGGGCAAAAGCAGGAAACCAAGCAAGAAACAGCCTTGGTCTGTCTCTTGTTTTTCTCCTTAAATATCCCCATGCATAGAGACACAGGTTCTGGATGCTGAAATTTTGTCCCTGCTCAGAATGCCTTGGGAAGGTTTGTGGGTTTGCTTGGTTTACTTTCTCTGAGTCAGAGCACAAGAGTGCTGGGAGCACCAAGAAACCACTGACTGGAACTGATCTCCAAAATCTTCTTTACTTGATGTTTTCCACTTTGTCCATTCCCAGCTGGGCAGAAGGACGTTGCAGCAGACTGGATTTGCCAGGTTGCATGAAGTTATCCCTTATCCCCTAAATTCTGCAGACCAAGAAGATGTGAAATAGGGAATCACCAAGAGTGGGCTGGTCAATTACAGCTGTGGCCATTGATCCCTTTGAGAGTCCTGGTTCTGGAAATGGTCCACAGAACTGGGGGGCTCAAAGACACTTGCAACTGGCCAGACCTTCCTGGTGCCCCATAAGCAAAAGCTCTACTTTGTTCCTAAGGAAACAACTCAACAGCACTGAGATTTTATCAAAATTCACCACACACATCAGCAGTGCCTGTTACACAAATGATAACTCCAAACACCTGGCTAAGTTCCTGGATCCAAGATCTGACCCCAAAACATGTGGGCCCATATTGCTCTGCTGCAACAGCAGAATTTGCCAACTACTTTTGAGCAACTGAGGGGGGAAAAAAGGAATAAAACCCTCCTACAAATCCAGATTCATTTGAACCAAAGTCAAAACCTTCAAATTTTAAAGGTGATAAGAACAGGCCATGAGTGGTCTGTCACTTATTGTGGTAGACAGAAACCACATGTTCCTCTGGGCTCCAAGATTGCTTCTCTGCTCATTCTTCTGGCTCTGGACTAACAGCAAAAGATCGAGGGAAGCCAAGATCACAAATTTTCCTTTCTCATCAGATCTGAGTCCTTTCAGTGGAGGAGTATAATATTTTGCTAACTCAGAGATCTTGACAATCACTCTAATCTTCAGAACTGGGATTTCAATCATTAAGAAAAGTGTGTGCAAAAATAGTCAGGCACTCAATAATTTATGCACTTCATCTCCATAAAACAAACATGATTTTATCTTAAACTTAGAATTTAGAGCTGTACTTCACATCTTTAATGACTGCCATGTAACATGCACATATTTGTCTCATTTTCCCTGGAAAAGCATGTTGTATCAGTGCTATGTGCACTCTAGTGGAAATGAACTGTGAGGACAAAGTATAGATTTTGTTTTGTCTTTGTCTCACAGCTTTTTGGAGCTAGAGAATGACATGAAAGCCAGTTCTCTGATAAGGTAAATTATTGGCATTCTTCTGAAGTCAATAGAAATACATGAGCAGGACCCAGGAAGATTTGTTTGATTTTTAAACTACATATGTAAATAGAAGGCTGTGAATTAATAATGGACAGTGATTACCTTGGTGTTTAAATAAACCATTTAAACAAAATGAACACAGGATGGTAAATCAAATGATTACCCATCACTGAAAATGTCAAAGTTCTACACCCAGTAAGTGCCAGGTACATAGTTAAAAGGCCAACAAGATGACTCTGCTTTCAAGAAAAAAAACAAGAAAAATACTTAGACTGTGCAAACAGAGCTTGTAGTAGCATTAATATCATCTGGTTTTGCAGTTTAAACATGTTCTGCTCAATTTCCTACACTAAAGATAGTTTATGGGCCTTAATCAATGATGTATGGTCAGCATCCAGTGCACTTCACGACAGCAGATACCTGGCAGGCTCTGTGCCTGCCACTGGAGATGCCCAGCTGATGTCTTTGATCTCCTCTTTTTGTGTTCAGGCCATGTCCTTCAGAGGGCAGGTCTGTGTTAGTGTACACCTATCTCTGTTTTCAATTGAAGTTAGGCAGCGTTGCTCTGTAAAAAGACTTTTTGTTTTTTTCAGAGATTTGTAGGCCCCCAGGATAACTCAGTTCACAGAGGAAATGAATATTCTGCTTTCACTGCTTTCCAAATCAGTTCCCATTCAAACCATTTTTTCCTCAGAGCTGTAATTCATTATTGGGGGACTCTGTGCACGCTGCATCCTCCTAACAGCTCTGCTTCACAAAAAACACACTACTCCTAAAAAGCCCTCTCCTCTTTATATGGCATTAATTACTGATAAGGAGGTCACAGGGGATAAATAAAGAAGAGAGATATGAGACATTTTGCTGCTCTGAAGAAGCAGCTTGTGAAGAAAATGCTTTTCTCCACTGCTTGGGATGACTGGGGAGCCTGGTGGACCCTGGTTTTTGATGCTCATGTGAACACAGTAATCCCTGAGGGCTGGTTATGCTTAATTCATCCTGCAGTAAATTTGCTACCGATGGTGCAGCTTTTGTCCTTCCCTCCCCACCGCCATCAACAAAGCAGGGAAAATTACTCAATTAATTTCCTGGCAGTGGCAGGGGCTGCCTGGCAAGGGGGTGCTGCCCTTCTGCGCCAAACTAGGGATATAAATTCTTCCCTGTGAGCAGAGCATGCTAGGGCTGTGTGCTCTGAGGCAGGGAAGTGCATGCATGCATGTAATAGGCAGCTGATCATTCCCATGACAGCTGCTGGGGGCGCAGGGAAAGGTGCGCCCATCGCGCCGCGCCGCCGCCCGCATGTGACCCCGGCTGGGAGCCACGCACCTGAAACCCCCAAAAAGGGATTTCTCAGCCCATGACTGGCTCCCAAATGAGGACTTCCTCCCCTGGATGCTGATATTGAAGGCAGCGAGTCATGTGCTCTGTTAATTTGAGCAGTGGGATTTGCCAGGTTTGCGATGGATGGCTGTTTGAAAGCACAGCGTGCTTCCAGCTCTGGAACATAGGGGAGCTATCATTTAGTTTTTAGCTCTTTGGCAGAAGAAAGCTGTGCATGAGGATGAGCAGGTTAGATTTGACTGGGTAATTACATATTATTTTGCATGTATAGAAATGTCACTGCTAATGACAGCTGTGGTGTGCTCCGAAATATTTGGGATTAAATGTGTTTGGTTTGACACACCAGATGCGCGTAAATATTTGCAAACATTTGTATGCTTTTAGTGCATCTGAGCAATTTATTCAGTATTACACATGCAAAGCAGCAATTCTCAAGGCTTTATGCTCCTGTAACCACCAATCTGGTCTGTATTAGAAGAAAAGACTGTAAAACACAAAGGTGTCAACCACCAATTCTCCTCCCCACTCCTCCCTCTCTGGTTTACACAGAGATTAAAATAATTTAACCTCTAAATCAGCTTCTCAGGAACCTGAGCAGATATGTCCATGCCACAGGTTCAACTGCAAAACCTGGCAATTGCCAAAAGGTTCTGAACTCATTGTGGCAATTACAGAAGGAAAAATGGCCATATTTATCTTTGCAGCTATTGTGTGGGAGCAGTTCAGTGTAGGAGCTCTTGAACTTACAGCTGAGTTGGAAAACAAATTGGCCCTTTCTGTTTTGCAGGGAATGTTTTCCATTCATTTTGGGGTGGGTGAGCTTTCTCACTACTGTCACTGTGATAATTTTCCTGACCCATTTCTGTGGGGAATGTTGTCAAAAGGCTTTCCACAATTTCTCCAGGATAAAGCTGCAAAACAGGTCTGTACAAAATACTTTCCATACAATTTGACAATTAGTAAAAAAAATAAAGGATTTGTTTTCATCATTCTCAGAACTCTTCTTGGAGGACAGATGGAAGAAGTATTTCTGTGAGTAATGGTAGCTGACATAGAAGGTTTTTCAATTTCTCCAATCAAGTTGAATTCATATAACAAATTTCATTCTGGAATCATTGTAACTCTGAAAACAATAAATTTTTTTCAACATGAAATCATGATTTTTTTTCATCGTGAAGCATAGAGATACATGGATTCATTGTTTACCAGTACTTGCTAAAAGAGCTAAATACTAAAGAAAACAGTGACCTGTTTGGTATGTTACACAGTCTCACATTCTTATTTCAAATAGTGGCTCTTCCTCACAATTTCTTGCTTGCATTGCTACCACTGCAATTTCAAATTGACTAGGAGGTGGATGCAAGTTGGTGGAAAGGCTCCCAATATAGAAAGACATGGTCTCTGCTCATGATATGAATTGAAACAAGATGCAGCATGTAGGTTTTTAATTTTGTTTGTACTCATTAAAGCATAAGCAGTTGCTCATTTGCTGTATCTTGGCACACAAGATGGATGTTTAAGTTGTTCTGGGAGTAGGGAAGTTAAGCAAATAATATCAGCTATAAGTGATTTCCATATCTAAGAAATTCCTATTTTCACTTCAAGGTTGTGGGGTTCAAGTTGTGATGGCTCTGTTTCAAATGGGAAAAGAAGAGATGCAGGGTTTGGAATTGTTGCAGTACAAAACCAACTCGGTCTATTCAATGGAGTTTATTTGTATTTAATGAAGGTGAACAAAAGCTCTCTGGAAAAGGCAACAAGAACACACCACAGGAGGAAGGAAAACCTAGCAGAGGTCATTGTTTTGCCTTATGGCCTTGATCCAACTTTCCTACTTGCCTGGCCCCTCCTGCACTGTTTGGAGATGAGCAGAGCTTCATTCCCTCCACAGACTTTTCCAGTGGTTTCCAGTACCCTTCTCCAGGTGCATTTCCACAAGATCCAGAGAAGGCACATCTCTCTTTACATGGCTGCTGTCTAAAGTCTAAAACTTTCCAGTGGTTTCAGCAGGATCTGAGATGGGCTCTTCCAGCATGGTACTACTCATTTCTCAATCAGTAGCAATCCTGTCTTTGATTTCAGTGATTCAGAAAATAAGGCCTTAAAGCAGAAATTGCCAGACTATATTGAATGCAGAACCATCCTTTTAGTGCTCTTTCTTAATCACTACAATAAACAATGCCATTTAATATAATTTCCAAATCTCAATTTAGGAGGGGAAAAAAATCTCATTTAGCTGTTACTCTCCCTCACAATGGAAAGCTGCCTCAGAGCATGTTACATTTCAGAGGAGCCTGTGAGATTTTATTTTAATGGGAAGCTAAATTAAATGTTTAAATTTTAAATCAACAACAGAACATGTTCAAAGAGCTATATTTATAGGGTTTAAGTGAAAAATGCTCTGGCATCACTTTTAAATAATGCTGGCAAGCAAGGGAGGAAAGAACACCACTCAGTGATTCTTTGCATGGCTTAGTCCACAGCCTTATCCAAGGCTCATGTATAATGTGAGTTGTTGGCTGTGATACTTTGGTTGTAGTGCTAGTGGAATTCACTGTAGGCAAAGGCTCGTGATGCTAAACAAAGTGGACAAAAGGCTTTTACAGAATAATAAAAATAACAAGTCGCCATTTATGACTTAAAGTTAAATGTTCTCAGTGAAGACATTACCCAGTAAATAACTCTGTGGGAAAATCTCTGAAATATAAATGCCCTGGCAAGATGGGGAAAGCACTGAGGGTGATAAAAATGCTTAAAGTCAAAAAGGTGAAAAAGGACTTTGAGTCTTGCACAAATCTCAGAGCTCTTTGCTGAATTGCTTTGCTTGCGGCTCTCAGCTCTAGTTCAGCTTATGTAGCCAAGGAAGCAGAGTCCCAGTTTCAAGTGTGCTGAAACTATGCTGGGATTTTGTGTTCAACTAAAATAATATTGAGCTTGTGTTTCCATGGAGAACATGCAGAAAATGGCTCAGAAGTAGAAACAAATATAGACAGATTGTCAGCAAAGGAGCAGAAAGAGGACTGCAAATGAGAAATTAATGACAGAAACTGCTCAATGCAGCCTAATTTTTTAGTAATATTCCAGGTTAATTGAGAAGCATTGCCAGAATGTTTCTCTGAGGCTCGGACTGAGGCAAAGCTCTGGGTGAATTGCCTGATCCCCAAATGAATCCTGATAAGGAAAGTACCTGCTATCAGCTGAAGAAGGCTGGCCAGAGGTATCTCAAGAAGTTGCCAACAAGTGTTTGTAGCTCTATTGTATTCCCTAAAGCGATTTGTATTCCTGTATCCCTGTTTTCTACTGGGGTACAAACAAGAAAGACATTACAAATCATGTGAATGGTTTAACCTGAATTAAGTGACGTGTTGACACAGAGTTGACTATCCCCACTAAAAGAGGCCAAAGTATGCAAAATATTTTGGGAAAAGATTTGAAAGCATTTCTGTTGTGCAAAAAAATAAAGAGAGTCTAGTTTCTTTTTTGAAATTAATTATTATTATTATAATTATCATTATTGTATTTTCTATATTATAATTATCATTATTATATTTTCTATAATTTTTATTCAAAACCTTCACCAAAGAGCAATTTAGGATCCTTTTAATTAACAGGGAAAAAATGCACTTTTGTGGAAAAAAATACTAAAATTTAAAAGTGAATAAAACACCAGAGGACAATATGGAGGGAGAAAAAGAAGTTTTGACGATATTGTCAATTTTTAAGTGATAAATATTTTGCTTTTATAAGAAATGGAAACCAAAAATTGCTTTGCCAAGATTAGTGTGTGGACACTTCTCAGTGCTTCATTCTTTATCAACAGTGCTGATTAAAGACATGACATCCTTATCTCACCTTTAACCATGAGATCTTTAGGTCTGCAACAGAAGCGTGTACCACTGCAGCATTGCTCTCTATGGCATGAGTGCTTGGTTTGTTCATTGTCTGCCTTGGCTGTAAAGGAAAGGTTTTGCCAGAAGAAAACAGTGGACCTGAATGCACCTCAGTTCTCAGTCGGCCAGAATGCACTTTCTTAAGCCATATATTCAATGCTGAAAAAATTGCTTCATGTCCCACATCTGCATTATTGAGAGGAGCTTCAATGTCACCTCCTGGACAGAATCAGTATAAACCATCAAACCAGCCACAGAGGACCAGTATTGAGATTTACGTCTGCCTGCTTTGAGAATAGGCTGGGAAGATAATTTTCCCTCTACAAACACATGTAAGAATGTAAGAAAATATTCTTTCTAAACTCTGTGTGTAGGTGTGAGTGATGGAGAGGATAAGGGAATAAAAGCTATTTTCTATTATGGTAATGATACTCTATAACAATATTTTTAAATGAAATAAAAATATTTCTCCTTGAAATAAATGTTTCATTCTACACTAAAAATCGTTTAACTGGCATTAGGAATTTCCTTGGAAATGTGGGATCTAGTCAATGATATTTCTGGTTGCATTCCCCATGGAATATAGGAACATTATAGTAATATATCATTCCTATATTTCCTATATATAATTCCTATAATTCCTATTAACATAGGAATGAATATATATATATATATATATATATGTATATATACACAGGAATATAGCACATCCTGATGTTCTCTGTTGCCAGGCTTTGCATATTTGTGACTCTGGGCTCCCTAGCTGTACAACCAGCCTGCCAGGGAAAGAAGAGGATGGCTGATTTCACAAAGGTGGCATAAAGTAACCAAGGCAAGTTTTGTCAGAATTATAATGTTCCCACAGATTTGGATGAACTACAGAAATGTTGTGATGGGAAAGCACCAGAGGTGAGTCTGGGTGGCTCAGGCGAGGCCAACATGGACCCATCCTCTGTGATCCCCTTCATCCTACGATAGCACAGGTTGGTGATGCTGGTGCCCAGGATGCAGCTGCACCAAGCCCAGCTTATTCTGAGCAGAGATTCAGTAAGTCTGACACTGATGGAGACTTGCCCTTCAGGACCATTTTTCAGAGGTGCTACTCAGCCTTGTCATTTCCCCCGCTGCCTGTTGAGGATTTTTTCAAGCTACATGCAAAAGTTCATTAGGGAAATGCATTTATTAAATTAATGTGGAGATCATCTCTAATTAATGATTACATTTCTTTCTTCTAAGCAAGAGCAGCATAATTCAACCTCTTTGTGGTTCTGTTCCATAAGCTCCTCCTAATTTTCTTCCTCAATGTTACTTTCTCCACGTGCCTATCTGCAGCAGCAGCTCTGTGGTGTGTCACAGGTTCTACAGCCCCACACACAAGGGCAAGACCTTGCTGTAACCCAGGCTATTTGCAATGAATTTGTTCATCCCAAATCTGAAGCCTGTGATGAAGATTTAGAGGCACTAAATTGATTTTCCAAAGAGAGATACCAGCCATGGTGCATTAGTACAAGGCTCCATAGCTACATGCAATTTGGATTTCAAAAGCAGGGAAATAAAACCAGAAGATTCCAAATGAGCAAATACCCTACTCAAATTAGGAGACATGAGCAGAGAAATACAGAAATGACAGAGGGAAAGTGTAAGTACTCAGAAGCAGGGCTGCTGAAAGAGGAGGGCCATGTAGGAGATGATGATGTCTGCTTCTGTCATCCACATTACAGCACTGCTACCCACAGGGACAGTGCTTAATTTGAAGATCACCTTCACTAAACTGTTTCATACAGAATATGTCACAAGGTAAATTGAACAGCTAGACATATAGTCAGACAGAATGGCACACTAAAATAATTAAATACGGGCAGCCCCAGGATGCTCCCTGTTTAATGTAGAATGCTAATTGGTGTTCGAATACCACACGGTGTGTGTGGAAGAAAGACAGTGTAACTAATGTACCTGTGTGCTGTGTGTAATAATACAGCATGAGACCTTGAGGGTACATCTTCCCCTGAGGATTGCACACTGCCAGCAGCTGATACCAATAACAACAGAGGAATGAATTCCCCCTGATATTTTCCTGACATATTCTATCCCAGTTCCTGCTTCAGTGCAATATGTGTGAAGCTCTAAGAGTGATATGGTGAACTGAAATTAAATGGAACTTATAAAATACACATATCCTATTTTTAGTAGCAAAAACCCAGCAGACAGAATTGTGATACCAGACTATAAATCCCTGACTGCTTTCTTTCATCCAGTTGATTTGAAATACTTAAATAACCTTTTCTCTATGAAAAACATTTTTCCTATTATGATTTTATGATGCTTCCACTTTTAACAGCTACAGTTTTCTGACTTCAAAGTACATGGAGGAAAACTTCTGTTGACTTAGAAAAGCTGTTGAACTCTTCTTTTAAAAGAAATTGATAAATACATTAATTTCACATTTTTGTCTCAAAGTAACTTAATGATAAACCCTATATTTTTTTGTTTTGTTGTTATGGATATGCTTAACTGGTAACTAATAAAATATATTGAGTCAAAAAGAAACTTTTTATATATTTAGTACAAGACAAGATATTTTAAAAATACTGTGGAAAACATTTGCACCAAAAATACAGGATGTGAAAATCACTCCTAAAGCAAACAGCCTCTAAGGCTCAAAAAGCAAAACAAAAATTTAAAGACAAGTTTTAGTAAACACTTGCAAGGAAATATTGTGGTCTGAGCAGTGGTTATATGTGCTGGAAGGTGTAATCCCTGCTCTTGACAAACAGTATTCCGCTGTTTTTTAGTTGGATAAAAGGAGCATTTATGAAGTAGATCTCTATGAGTGTGAAGAGGTAAAAAAACCATGTCCATGTGCATATGGGTCTATTTGAGATGGTGCTCTTTATAAAAAAGTACCTTAGAATTGGTTATAGCCTGACAGCTATAAATATAGTAAAATACTTATTGTCGTGCATAGATTCATTACATCAGAAACAGGGTTCTGCAGAATGACATTTGCTCTGTTCTCCTCCTTGAAGATTTTCCATGAGTGACCAGAAATCCATTTTGCATCCCTAAGATTAATTTCATTCATGCTAAGCACACATGTTTTTCTGCTCCCACTTGCAGGAGGAAAGAAAAGTGAGAAAAAATAGTCACATAGATACAGAAGAAAATTAACTGTGGTTAATCCTAGGTTGGATTTCAAAAGTGTTCCACAGCACCCTGAGTCCCAGAATGGCCGAGTTTGCCAGGGGCCTCTGGAGATCATCTGGCCCAAGGCCCCTCCTCAAGGCTGGGATAACTCCAGCAGGTTGCTCTGGACCATGGCTATCAGGTTTTGAATATGTCCAAGGAGAGGAACTCCACAACCTCTTTGGCAACCTGTAACAGTGTTTGACCAATTTTTTTACATTTAAATGGAATTTCATGTGTTTTAGTTTGTGCCTCTTGCTACACTAAATACCACTGAGAAAAGTCTGTTTTCCCTCTTCTTTGTTCCCTTTTCTTCAATTTTCAGATTGAGCATTATCAGACACTTATGAAACTGAACTTCAAGCGCAGTGAGTTCCAGCTACAGTGATTGGAAGGTTGGCTTCTTTAAACTGAAAATGAAAATTCTTTGACCTGGCCTCTTCCAGTTTAATACCATGTGCAATTAATTTCCTTTAATTCTGCTAGAATGGCTCACTTATTCATGAAAGAAAAGAATAAAGAAAAGAAAGGAAAAGAAAGGAAAAGAGGGAAGGGAAGGGAAGGGAAGGGAAGGGAAGGGAAGGGAAGGGAAGGGAAGGGAAGGGAAGGGAAGGGAAGGGAAGGGAAGGGAAGGGAAGGGAAGGGAAGGGAAGGGAAGGGAAGGGAAGGGAAGGGAAGGGAAGGGAAGGGAAGGGAAGGGAAGGGAAGGGAAGGGAAGGGAAGGGAAGGGAAGGGAAGGGAAGGGAAGGGATGAAGGCAGAATTCCCCCTGAAGGACTTCATAGAAGAAATGTTTTCTGTCTTTAAAAGCTAGAAAGTTCAAGAATCTGGCAATTCTCACTTCCTAAGTAAGAAGCTTCCACAGACCACTGCAAGACCTCTGCCCAGATGCCTTTCTGGCTCAAGTGGAAAGCCCTAAGAACGAAAATATTAAAAAATATCACACTATCTACTTCCCACCAATATCAAGATGAGCTGGGCACACACAGGACATAATCTAGGGTTAAAATAGCTGATACCAACTACAGTAGTAGGTGGTACTTCAGTAGATGGTATTTCAGTAGTATCCATTACCAGCAACACAATATGCCTCAGCTGCAGAGCAGCCTGGCCTACTTTAAGAGTCTGGGATTTAATTTCAGTACTGGTGTTTTTAGATGTTACAAATCCAACATTTGTTCCTTACAGATGGCAAAAATACTAGTAGTTCAAAACAAACTATTTCTGGTGCTTTCAGCAACCTGGTCTAGTGGACAGTGTTCCTGTCTGTGGCAGGGGGCTGAGACTAGATCATTCTAAGGTCCCTACCAACTCAAACCTTTCTATGATTTTGAAACCTTTCTTATGATTTCTATGAAATATTCCTTCATCACTAATTTATGACAGCTCTCATTTTCATATCCTGACTGCTAAAGCATTTTCAGCTGGTAAATGCTGGTATCAGTTAGAAACAGCAAATTCTGACTGGAAGGCCTTGCACTATAGGGACTAGAACTGATTCAAGTATGTTCATTCTAACAAATAACAATTATTTTTTTAAACTATTTATTTACTGAATAAATAGCAATGCCCACTAGGCATTTTAGGTACTGGCAACAATAGTTACAATCTGCTTCCAAAAACTCAGAACAACTTGTATTCTCATTGAAACAATAACAATTTTCATAATGGATAGGCCTGTCGAGTAGAAAGGAAAAGAATAATTCAAATAATGATTATTACAATATGCGCCAGTTATGCACAGACAATGTCACATACATAAATTTTCTTCCAGTCTGTTCACAGCTATTCCCTTTGGTGC
This sequence comes from Ammospiza caudacuta, assembly GCF_027887145.1. Classification (NCBI taxonomy): domain Eukaryota; kingdom Metazoa; phylum Chordata; class Aves; order Passeriformes; family Passerellidae; genus Ammospiza; species Ammospiza caudacuta. The sequence continues at coordinate 56,463,581 of NC_080596.1, forward strand.
TATCATTCCATGATAAATTCTGTTTACATTCCCTTACTTGAAATCCTTTTATTGAAGGTCCCAAAGCACAATACAATGCTTTTTTGGAGATCCTTGGTAAGAGAAGATTGTGGCAGATTCTTTGCACTTGCATGTTTGCTAGGCCGAACGCCAGGAAAACGCTGACAATTTGAGGGTGACCTCATTTCTCTCTGTGGCAGGGAAAGCAGAGAGGGAGGTACCAATCTCTTCCCCCTGGTATCCAGTGACAGGACATGTGGCAGTGGCTCCAAGCTGCACCAGGGAAGGTTTAGGCTGGACAGGAGGAAGCCTTTCTGTACTGAGAGGCTGCCCAAACACTGGAACAGGCTTCTTGGAGGGGCGGTTGATGCCCCAGGCCTGCTTGTTCTTGAGACATTTGGACAAAATCTTTAATATCTTTGGTCCTCAGGTCAGCCCTGAATTGGTCAAGCAGTGGGACTAGATGGTCATTTTAGGTCTCTTCACACTGAAATATTCTTTTTTTTTCCTATACTGTTGAATGTTTCATGCAGCAGGCATACATAAGAGAAAATCCTCTTCCCAGTCATTTTCCATCAAGGATGGAAAAAAAAGGGGCCTTTTGTGTACACCCCTGGCTAAGTCACCACAGCAAGGGATGATGTGCAACTTCCCAGTCACCATCTGATTCCACTCTCTATGTCTTAGTCCATGTCAGGACTGACCTAAAAAGGCTTAAGTGCAGGATTTACCAAGCACATACACCTAGAACATTGCAGGATGCTTTTTGTTATCTAATACACTAAGTTCTTTTCCTTCTGAAGAACAGCCAGCCTACTTCCCCAGAAATTTCCATGCCTGAAATGACAGTAATTCCCTGTGTTTGAATGCTCCAGATCTGCTCCAACAGACCAATAGAAAACTGTTTTCAGTTCACCTCCAAAAGTTTGACTGATCTTGCCTGCCTAGGATAGATATACTGCATATTATTGAGCACAATTTATCAGCTGATTTATTAACAATTCACATTGTTTTGAGAAAGAGTGAGAGAATGAGCACTCATAGGCAACAGACGCAGCACTCTCCAAAGAGATTTAAAACTCAGAGCACATGAAGTAGATGCACATAGCAGTGCACATCAGTTATACTCCTCATCAATCAGACCCAAAGCCAAGACTGCAATCCACATGATTTATCTATACAAATGTGCTCTAGGAAAAGAAAAATCCATGGTCTTTTCTGAAGACAATGAGTGTTCTTGTCTTTAAATTGAACTTAACATAAGCATCTCAGATATGTTTCACTTACAAGAGTAAAAAGTGCACAGAAATAAAAGTGGCCAAAACAGCTTATTTCCCCATCAAATACTTTACTGGTGTCACACTGATTGAAAAGCCAAGGTGTTAATTTCAAGCCAATATACATTTAGTTTAACATGTACTTATATATAGAAAATATGTACAAATTTCTGAAAGAAAACATAATAGATTTTGATCTGAAATGTGAATAAATTACTTAAAATACTTGACCTCAGTGTGCTAGACATTTTTTAATCTACATGTAAGGGGTTTTTACCCTTGCCTTCAGCTACAAAGTCAATGGTAGTTTTTTCATGAAGCAGAAAATACATAGGTAAAGGTAACTTTTAATTATATGTGCAGTGAAACATTTAGCCGAACAAGCACTCTGCTAGATTGCGCATGGGTAGAAAATAATAAAAAAATATAAGAAAACCCCTAAGAGAAAGATAAATTTCAATGTGTTGCAAAAATTTGTTGGCCTCATTCTTTGGCTTTCTCTTTCACCATTCTGATTTCTATTACGCCCTAAAAATATTTAGAAGTTGTTCTCTGAAGAACTTTCTGGTTTCTCTAACTTGCATAAGTCCTAAAAATTTGGAACTTTCTCCTGCTGTTTAACAGTATCATGTAATAAAGCATATGTGTTTCAGCTGTCACTGGTAGTTACATCAGGCTCTGTGTGACTCATGCATTATGCTCATGCTTTTTATTTATTTTAAAATTACATTCACAGAGTTGGAAGGAGGTAATTTCACTTATCTTTATTCTCTCTAGTTAATAAACTGGTAGGTTAAAAAATCACCGTTCTGACAGAGATGAGAATCAGTTTGAAGCTGAAATTTACGGCATGTAAAACTGATGAAAATCTACAAAGAGAGAGGCTGCTCAGTGGATGTTGCAGGGCCCCACCATAACATCAGCTGGAGTCAGCACTGAGAGTAGCTCCAGTTTCAACAGCAGCTTTCAATATTGTTTTCTACCACTGAACATTGTTGTTGCCATGTATTGACAAAAAAAAATGAAGTTCAACAGCACAACTTTGCAGAATAAAGCAGAGAAATGCACAGAATATTTTTTTATGTGGGTTTTTAAGAATCCTATCATTTTCAGTGTAATAGAGCCACTAAAAAGAATAGTTCATCACAGTTTTAGAAGTGTTGTATGATTTTTTTGCTAAAAAACTGCACAATTCAGTTAATATTCAGTGTAAAATTGAACCCCCCCATTTAGTCTTTATTTGTTTGTTTTTAAAAGAAAATATGAAGTTCCTGTTCTCCTGTATGTGTCATGTGTAACTTCCCTCAAATCAAAGGGAATTATCTGTGCTCTGCAGGAAGATAAACTGGCTGTGAGCCTTGAAAACCACAAAACTAGGGAAAGGAAAAGTAATAGCCCATGCTTAAGATAATATCTACAGTTGTGCAAAGTGCTCTATGAATTCCATCTCATATTATAATGCTATTTTAATAAAGATGGATGTCTTGCAGAAAATTCCACTCAGACAATCATCTTGGTGATCAGAGGAACAATCCCCACTTAATACCACCGAGGAAATGGACCCCCAGTAACTCTCTCTGGCTGCTGTTTAAATACTCAGAAGAAAGCTGGAATGGGAGCCCTCCTTCTCTGATCTTACCTGTCAATGTGCACCAAAATTCCCACCTGGGCTGTAGTTATTGGCTCTCTCCCCATTGAAACCAAGGAGCAGGAGGTGATTTCTGGTTGCTCAGAGAAAGTGTCAGCTGGAAGAACATGGAGTTTTGCAGATCACAAGCCAGGAGGGCACCTGAAAGATCACCCTGGAAACTACCACAGCACTATTTCTGTGCCATGCAGGTCCTCAGAGAGAAGCTGAACTGGTCATCTTTAGCAGTTCTTGATCCCAGAAATGTTTAACTTTGCTGGACACTTCCAGGTACCTGAGCTGGTCAGGCCCTGTGTGGAAGCACTTGTTTCAGTCTGTGTAGGAAGGTGTTAGAGACCAGAGATGGAGAGCTGTGTGGGATTTCATGGCACAGAACTCAACTTGTTGGGCCTTGTTATATAAAGACCTGTGTCCTGGTAGGGATCTGAGGTTTGGCATATTCTGAGCAAATTCACACACGGGCAGTACTGAGGTCGGTACCAAAGGCCACAGCTGTGGGCATGTTCCCTTGGAAATCCCTCAAGAAAAGCTTACACCAAACAGCTCTAATCCATGAAGTGACAAATTCAGGTTAAAGAACCTTCTTACCCTGGGGAAATCCAAGCCCATTTTCGAAAGAAACAGGCAAACTCCCAGGTGTTTGCCTTTGCTGGGTGGCAGAATAGTCACTGTTGGCCCTCCTAGTGAAGTAAAACCATTGTTTGCTCTGGTGAGCAAAAGTCAAAGCATCAGCAGGAGGGCAAGCTAAAGGGAATTGGGCTGCACAGACTCATGGCTTTGGTACTCATCTGGAAAGATGGAACTGGGCTCTGCTCCCAGGACAATTCCCATTCCCAGCTCTAAAATGTAGCCAGCCTTGCAGAGCAACTGGAAAACCACCAAAGGACTAAAAATCAAGGGCAAGAGGACAAACTATAAGGTGTTCCTCTTCCATGTTATGTTCCTGCCATCATATTATAGCAACAATTATTCCCACTTTGTCTCCTCTTGGTTTGGTGATAGCTGCCTTAAATTTGGGGTACCTTAAAAACACCATCAAGGAAAGTGGCAGAGGCCTTCAACCCTAATGGCTAAACAGGAATGGGAGGATGAGCATGGATTGGCATGGCCACTTGTCTCTGTGAATTTGAATTACCTTTGGAGACGTAAGAAATAGTACACATTTTCCATTTCCCAGGCACATATTCAAATAGGCATGCAAATACCTGCATTCTTAGGTGAAAAAAACATTTACCAGTCTGAGTGGGTCTTACAAAAGGTGGTTCTTGCTCAATTGCATACCTATAGTCACAAGATGAGCTGCAGTTTTGAGCAGATAAAAGCTACACATCCTCTTGAATCAGAAGTCTGAATTCCCTCAAGAAAGATAAAAAAAACATCATCCCTGGTTTTGCATTCTGTTGACAAGCCTTTAATCCTTTGGAGACATCTGACTATTAATCAATCATGCAGGAGAGAAAGATACTCTAAATCCCCCTGCTATATCTCTGCTCCTACTAAACTGTCACATCTGCTGGGTTAATGCAAAGAACATTACTTTCTGCAACATGGTGTCTATACATGAGTAAATTAGGGAGAAAATAATTCTGTTCATGTACACCAAACATGCCTTCACTCACCACCAGGAATGTTCAAGATACGCTTAAAAAGCAGTTGATTTTCTGCAATCTGTAGCCTATTTATTGTCACTTTCTCCAGATGAAATAAATTCTGCAGTTACCTGCTGTGCCACAAAATTGGCATGTAAGGGAGCCCTGGCATCTACAAAGTCCTGCCATTGCCCATTATTCATGCTGCACTTAAAGAGCAGATCTGCTGCAATTGCCCTTGCTTTATAGATCTAAATACACTGCATGTGCAAGACAGAGGGTTGTGACATGCCACAAACTTCTCTAATTTCTGCTGTACTTTGACAGCTATGGTCAACAGGACACCCTTAAAGTCGTGAATTCTGAATTTTGGTTTCAGGACACAATATATGTGAAGAGATGATTTACTATTCTTCACCCTTTATCATGAACTTTGCTTGATTCCAGTCAATGGACTTAAGAGATTTGATAGGCAGAGAGTTACCTGTTAGGGAGGGAAGCTTGTTCTTTCAGACAAACACTATGCTGGAGATCACTGGATTATGTCAGGTATTTTCTTCATTTAAAAAAATACTACAGTAAACTATGGACATATGGATATAAACTGATCTGAAGTGAATAGATTGCAGAAAAAATTCTTCTCTCGTCTGGAGTAGATTCATTGGCTTCAGTGGAACTATTCTGGATTTACAGTGATGTAATTTGGAACAACATCTGGCTTCAGATATATAAGAAGGGCTCATTGTAATGGTTTATATCACTGACTACTTATTGAATACTTTTTCTACACTTTTCTTAGCTCTTACTAGCTACACATTACTTGTGGTTTTACATCTTTCTCCTGTATTTCACATAAAAACCTGTAAAAGCCTTGCAGAATGAGGAAAGAATACATTTCCTGCAGGTCATCAGTGTGTGGCATCTCTTGTAATTTAGTTAAAAGCACAGACTGCAATTATTTTATCTTTTTATTTTGATATTGCATTATAGAAGGCAGATGAATGAAAAGTCCTCTCTGTTTTATTTACTCTTCACAGAGAGTAATACAGCAAGGTAGTCACATTTACCTGGAAAGCATCTTAGAATTGGTATGGGTTTTCCCCATAGGCTTTCCTCTGTTCTGTGGCCAATAATGTGATGTGTTGACAGGGATCCATTCAAGTCACCTTAGCACAGGTTTTTTATTACTCCATTATGGACAAATAAGTCCAGGGTAGAACCTGTCTCCTCTCAAACTTGTGGCCAAACTGCCTTTCCTTACCCAAGGCAATATGCGCTCAGTGTCTCTGCAGGGTAAAAGGGAGAGGTAGGATGAAAGGCTCTCTTTGCCTGTCACCCTGTGGATATCTTCAGTATGTCCTTTTCTCATTGCAAGGCTTCCAACATCACGTTATGTGCACCCTCGCCATGAGGTCTGAGTACAATCTTCTCTGCCATCAGAATTTGCTAATGCGATGTTTTGAATTTTAATAGAAGATTGTTTAATAAAACTACAAGACAATGGGGAATAAATATGCAAACGTGCCAAATACCATTTAGAAATCAACATTTCCTATTTTACCACACGTGCAGCTGTGGTTTTCTGTTATGCAAAACTATAGCATCTGAGCTTTTAATGGCAAAGCTGTACTTTGCAAATGTGTTTGGAAATTCACATATGTTTCTGTTTAATCTTATGACGCTTGTTTTTCCAGCTTGAAATTTAATTCAAATATCGTACTTTACTTAATTAATGTTAGATATTTAATAAATATATTGTTTTAAACCCAGTTGCTACAAGGTCAGCTGTGGTAGCCAAAAGAAATATTTACATCATTTGCATTTCTTTGAACTCCTAATTATGTGGCACATGCTTCAGTAAAAACTAATATTACAGTTGACTTTATTTACTCTATTTCATTACATCTGGCTTCCTTTTAGATAATTTTTCCCCAAGTCTACTCGCAGAGAATATATAAATTATATACCATTATCTTTTTTTGAAAGGCAGCTCCATCCATCATAATGGATTACAAATTTATCACCTTGAATCAATTTCTGTTCACAAGTTCAAAAGGAAATATAAGTGCTTGAGGGTCCAGAAATATTTATTGTACATATGGATATTATTAAAGTTTATTGAAATCCTTCACCAATGAGAATTGTTTCTGTTTTGTTTTGCAACACGTACAGCACTAATGCTGAAAAGCCAACGCCTTTATTGTCTAAAAACTAAATTGGGAATGCAGCATTGATTCTGAGGACTACTGATTCTGACTAGATGTAACATATTTATGCAAGCATTCATTTAATTAAGACATGACAACCTCAGCTTGCCTAATTTAGTGAAAATTTGTTTTGACATAGTTTCTGGTATAACATTTTCCCATGATGACGTCTATTTTCAAGTAAAAAGTACTTCAGCTAGCGACATCGACAGTAATTCACTCAGACTCTTTTCCTTGTAATAGAGCACAGAAAGAAAATAGAAACTTAAGATTCATGAGAGTCTTGTTTTAAGACTCAGTGACAAGACTACATCTGGTATCAATACGGTTCTTTGGGATCTTGACCACATCTTTCATAAAGTGGTAAGTTCCGCCAAAAGGACACATCTTGCTGGCTGCTAACTACAACCTCCAAAACGCCGAGCCCGTGCAGGGGAGGAATGCAGTAATGCTCTGCTGGAGGGAGAAAATGAAACTACAGTTCTAATTACATTTTTATTAGTGGTGTTAATGGCAAGTTGAGCTCTTAAAGCCCATCGTAAGACATGCTTTCTTTGAAATTGTATAGTACCGTGTCAGTAGTTAACATGAGAGCTTTGTTGGTTGGGTTTTTTTTCTTTCTCCTTCTTTTGGACTAATTTCTTGCTATGCTAAATTAATTAGGCCCTTGGAAATATTTCCCTTTTCAGCCTCAGAAGGAAAAGAGCAGCTGAGTTGTTGTGGACAGAGAGATATACAGCACAGGGCAATCAGCCGTGATGTTTGGTGGGTGAGGGAGCCACCGATGGAGCTGTGCAGCAGCTGCCCAGGTGCAGATTTCACTGCTTCAGATACATTTGTTTTTGTTAAACAGCTTGACTTATTGGTGTCTAATGAGCTTCCACTGGGGCTTTAGAGGGCAGTTTTGTATTTTTCTTTCTAATTCAATGAAACATAGGGTGTGTCTTCTTCAAGGAGTCATATATTTCAGGAAAAAGATGAATATTTCATGATTCCAAGTGTTTGGAAGTGGTGTTCTATCAGGGCTACCTGTGAAAGAATTTTACTTGAAAGCATAGATGCCTCAAAATGAGGAACAGATCTGTATGACAAATGAAGATTAAGATGATATTTCACACAGTATTACCAGTGACTTTAGCTGTTTCCACATTAAAGAGACAATATGATGCCAGCTTTCTAAAAAAAATTTTCTTCTCAAATATATATACCCAAAAAAAGGTTTGCTTTCTTCCAAGGAACGTTAGACACATGAATCCAATGTATGTGCTGTATAATGATATTTAGTTTGGGACTTTAAAGTTCCAGTAAGAATGTTTCATGTGGCTTTCTTAGCAAGAACGGGCTTAAAGACTTAAATCTGGTTTAACCGGCCAGAGTAGATTTTTTCATCTGAAATCCTCTTTTACTTCCATAAAGCTGCAATCCTAGCTCCTGCTCCATTTGTCCAGGATATTAGGATGTAACCATAAAAGCACTTCAATGTATGGATTGGTAGCTGTTAGAATTGTTAGCTGTCCCTGCACCTTTGACACTTCAATGAAGATAGAGGAGCTGATATTTCGATGTCTGTGGTGCTGAGGCATATTAGCTTTTCTCAGTGGAAGGGCTGGGGGAAATTACTTGTTACACAAAGTTTCCTTTCCTCTCATCATAAGATTGCAGCCTGCCTTGTTTTACATCAGATTTGTGCTTTGGAACTTATCTAAAATAGCTGTGTCTGAATACAGAAAATCCCTTATCATTGCTCTTCAGCCCAGCTCCTGGCATGATGGAGCCTGAGCAAAGGCATGCATCCAGATTGGTGTTTGGCTGTAGGAGAGGTCATTCCACCAGAAGAAAACTTCTCCTTAAAACACATTGTGTCCCTGTGAGGGGTGTCTGCCCTGGCTGCATCAGCAAGCCTGGGAGGTTTGGTAGTAAAGTCAAGACATTGAGGCAATAGAACAATCCAGGGCTTGATTTCATTCCAAGATGCCCCTTTGTTATTTCACACACTGTTTTTTATGTCTGTTGTTCTGCTGGGTTGCACACACTGCCAGTTTTAGTTCCATGCTTCCATTTGGTTTTACTGAATAGCTGAGCATCAAAAAAAAAAAAAAAATCTTCTTATGGAGCTGGTGAGAAAGACTCCACCAAGTAGGGCCAATGCCATATTTAATTCAATCAGCATTAGGTATTCAGTCAACATATGGATGACTTCAGGGCTTTAGTGGTGCTTTAAGCAAACATCAAACAAAAGTGTTAATGTCTATGTATACTACATATCATATGACAAGAACCTCTGATGTTTAAAGGTTACAGTTTGGTCCAAAAAGCTGTATCTGTAGCATTTTCTAATTGGTTAAATAAATCAAATGCTACATAGGAATGGGCTCCTTTGTAGCTCCTCTGTAAACACACACAGAGCCATGATAGATTTTCACATATTGTGAATGAAATGTATTTTGTACAAGTCAACAGTTCTGAAATTCAGCAGTTCGGGTTAGCAGGGTATCACCCATTAATAAGATATATTATGCATCTGGAATGTTTATAACGTTTATATATCAAGGGAGAGGAAATTATTGTTATTATAAGGGGGGAAGGTAATAAAATTATTAATTTTATCCCAAGTTTCCACTAGCTGTTTTTTAATTGCCACTGAGTTCAAAGTGTTAAAGGAAACAACATTTTCTCCTGTGGCATTTTTTCCTTAGATTTCTCATGCATTCTCTTTCCTGTGAAACTCTGCTTAGTAAATATTAATTTACCCTCAATTACTAATGACAAGTGAAAGAAACCCTTACATTCATCAAGGCCACAGCCTTAGGACATAAGTTTGTCCTTCAAAGCGCTCAACCATTCAACAATTAGAGCTAATAGCTACTTCAGGCTATCAGGGCTGAAACACACAACACTCCCCTAGTGCCAAGCTCTCCACAGGCACTCATGGTGGTCCTACAACCTATTGACTTCATCAGAGAAAGTTGGAAAAGTGATTTGGAAAGTGGACACGTTAGACACGGAGTGATTGTCTAAAATGTGAGAACACTTATGGGCTAGAGAGGGGAACTAGTCAATTAGTTCACTAATAGACCTTAGCCATGTAAAAGCTCCCTCACTTTTTACATCAACACAGCTTGGAAGGCTGAGGATTTTGCTAAACAAAAGAAGAACAGATAAATAAATAGAAAATGCAAAACCGGACCGTAAAGGAATGATTGATATTGACACTCCGGTATGTTCCTTTACAACACCTTAAAAGTGAAGCTTCAACCCTTGTGCCTACTTTGCTGGGAGCTTCATCTTTAATCCCCCCAGCCTCTGCAGAATCAGCTGTGCCTTTGTGCTTGGATATGGTTGCAAATACCCCTACACTCACAAACATTTCCAATGGTGACCTTGACTTCCTACTTCAAGGTTCTCCCAGTGTAACAGAGGCTGATTTGCTCAAACAGCTCTGATTCCTTTCCTTTACAAACACATAACAAAGCATTTATTTTATTTTGTTTTCTGCTTTCATTATTTAACAATGAAGAAATTATTTTATTGCAGTAAATGGAACAAAAGCATGTAATGAAAACATAATATTATTGGAAATAACAACTTTGTGGCCAAATAGAGTATGATAGAAGGCTTTCATGAGTACATAGAATTTTTTCTTGAAAAGTGACTGGGAATGTTATTTATATTCCCCTTCTTTAAGTATTTATATATTCAAGCTTACATATTTATTAATGCCACATATTTCTTACATCTTCCAACTAATTTGAAGGAGATAGGAAAATACTGATATTTTGTATAATTTCTAATGGAGCAAAACCAAATTTAGGGAAAACAAAAACAAAAACAAAATCAAAAACCAAACAAAAACCTCCATCGAAACAAAAGTACAACTTTATTTATTAGAAATTATAAGAAAATTTAAAGATGGCTAAACAGCACTGCTGTTTGTTGAAGTGTCTTCCCAAGAAACCTTCCAACACTTAGAGATATCTGAGCTGTAAATGGCTACACCCAAGATTTAACTTAGTGCTCCCTGAACACCCCTCATCACTAACAACTGGCAATTACTGGTCACCAAGGGCCTTCCTTGGAGGTTCCAAGTCACAACAGGATCCCACCAGCAATGGAATCTAGTGGTTCCATTCTCTGAATTTGAGCAAAAACAATGACAATGAATTCTTAACTATTTAAAAATTCAATGTTGCTAACACCGGGACCGGAGCTAAAATCTATTTCTCAGAAAGAAAAAAAAAAAAACCAGCAACAAACCAACCAGACAAAAATCAACCAACCAATCAAATAAAAAACCCAAACTATTAAACCCTTCCAGCTCTATAATTTTTAGTGTGACATTAATATTAAACAACATGAAGAACTTTTCAGATTTATGCTTTTTTTTACTTGTGATATCCTGCGTATTGTGAATGTGCCATATATTGTACATACTATAGATAAAAGAGACAAAAATACAAATAAGAATTAAACAGTGTTGATTGGCAAACTAGAGCTAATTTCATGCAAAAAGATATTTCTAGCACCTGATATTTTCTAACCTCTGTAAAATGGATATTTATAGAATGCTGCAAAATCAAATTACAGCATACTACAACATAAATGACTATGAACTCGATTGTGTGTCAGTTAAAAGCCTGGAAATTAAAACTAATGTTAACAGCGAGCAATGATGTCAAAAAAGATAAACAGCTAGTTTATCCAGTTGCTATCCCCTGATTACTGAAGGATATATTTGAATACAAAATTGGGATAAGATTCTTCTCAAAGAAGAAAATATTCCTTGTTTTCCACAATGATATTATTAGTAGCTCTATGCACAGCAAAATTTAAAGGAATGACATGTGAATATGTGTGTAAGGTTGGGTTTTTTTCAGAGTTTTCTAGAAGAATTTCACCCTAAATGAAGAAAAACTATAATAATAGAGTTTTAAGTAATCCCACTTTGACATTCAGCCTGATCTCTGTAATGAAATTGATGGCTTTTCTTTTGTTAGTATTCTAACACTCCATCAGTTGGGGAATTAGGTTTTGGGAGTGAGGTGTGGGAGGCAGAAAAGTTTGGATAGTGTTCAACTGAAGAAAGTCAGGGAAAAATAGGCATAAAATGATGCAGAGAAAAAGGTAGCAAAAGGAGCTGAGTGTAAGCAAAAGGGGCAGAGAAGGATTTCTGTTAGGCCTTACCAATTAAAGACTCTTTATAAGGCAGAAGGAGACAAGGACAGTGCAGCAGGTCTGAGACAGAACAGCAGAGTGTCAGGAGGATGGGTTTGTGAGAAACATCTGATAAAATACACTGTACCTCAAAGCCAGTATAATGGGAAAGGGAAGTTAAGGAGAGAATTCAAGCATCATTAAATAAGTTTCTCAAATATCTACACCATATGTTTTGAAACAAAACATGCTTAAATTTGCCAAGTAAAATTTTATTCTTACTTGGCAGCTTTGTTTAGAAAATGGCCATAAATCCTAAATATAGCTGAAGTGCTTATTCCATTGAAATTATCTCATGTATAAAGTGGATACATGCTTCCAATCAGTTTTGAAAGATTTTATATTATATTCTACTTTCCCTATCTTCCAATAAAATCTGAAAGAATTATTTCAATCTGATCTAGTTTTAGGCTATCTTTTCTTAGACTGATTAGGAAAAAATGAGCTGCAGTTCTTTTGGGAATTTTTTTCTAAAAAAAAAAAGACAATTAACCAAGTCACCCTGATTTATTCGTGTGAGCTTATTCCACAAGTAATCCTCCTCATAGCAGTGGTGTCATTAAGTAATAAGGTTCTTGCTGTTGCTATGTCCCAAGACATGGGCATGGTCTTTCAGCTCTGCCACTCCTGTCTTCAATCCCAGTATCACTACAGTTTTTGGTCTTCTACTGTAGATCTGTTTTGTCTGGAAGAAAAGGAAATATACTCCCGCCCTCCTAAACTAAGCATCTGTTGCATTGCTTGGATGGCTTGGAAGGCTTTTTCGATTTTATTTCCCTAGAATCACATATAACAATATCTATTGACTAAGAACTCTTGTGAAATGAAGAAGTCAAGCCAGGAATCAGAATATTTAAGGAAATGCACCCTCAGAGTACATTTAGATTAGCTGTGTGGACATAAAGACATAGTCTGTAAAATAAGTGCTGGGTTGTGAATTGTTGTGCCTGCAATTCACAGCTCCTTACTGACAAGAATCATTGTGATCAATGAGGTAATATTAGACAGCTACAAATTTCTCTAATGTAATCAGGCTTTTAAATATCTCAGTAGATATTATTCAGATTAACTGTGTATTCAGAATTAGACTAGCTGAAGTAGATCATATGGAAGGCATTCTGAGGAATATTTCTTCTTCAAGGTATATAAAGTTTATAAGGAACTGGGAAGTGGAAAAGGCTGTATGTTTTTCTTCTCTCTAAAATACTATGAAGGGAATCAAAAATTGCATGTTTTTTCACAAGGAAATGTCTTTTCTTAAAAAATAGTAGTTTTCCCCAAGCCTTAAGGAAGAAATGCAAATGAACTCCACATGGCCTCCAAAGTGTTCAGGAGTAATTTTGCAGGCATCACTATAGGCATATCATTCCAATATACATGGGCCAATAAAAATGGTACATTGTGCATTTCACAGTCCAGAATTCACAGGAAACCAGATAGGCAAAAAAAAAGGCCAACTTTTAGACACATGCATCTGGAACTCCAGACCACATCATGGCTAATGGCTTTATTGTGAAACGCTTCCTCTCACTGGGATCATTGTCAGAGAGGCTGTTTTTGTTGCTAAGCATATTGCAAACCCAGCAGCTTGATACATCTGGCATTATGCTCTTCTCTTTTTGCATGGAGAAGAAAAGAAGAAAGAAAAAAGGAAAAAAGTGAGAGGAGAGGGGAATGCTGTAGAGTGTAACTGATGTTTCAGAAAGGCTCTTTGGGATATGAATTCTACAGCAATGTGCAGAACTATACTACAATAATTGTGGCTCCAAAAGAGTTACAGGCACTTTGTTGAATATAAAGACAACACTTTTGCTTCCCAGAGAATGTGCAGTTTAACTACAGACTTGGCACAAGAAATACTGCAGTTAATAAATGAAAGCAAGGGTTACAATTACAACATTGTACAATTCTGGCATGTGCCATGAATTCTTTGTATGACCCCAGCACACTTCATCCCAGACTTTGGCTGGGCTATTTATAAGTCAGAGAAAGTTCTGGCCTCATCATACTACAGTGACCAGTTACCTATTTAGCTCCCTTGCCTCTTTTCTCCTCGGTTCAGCAACAGTAGATATGGTTTTTTGAGGGAAAAATATAAAACTTTTACTCATGTTTCTAATAAGGCCATAACTGTTGAGTTGTTGGCTCCTTTCTGAAACTGGTAAAGACTGGTATTGCTTTAGTCAGAACAACTTTTTTGCATTAATTATCCCTTTAAAATCCCCACTGCTGCTTTATTGGATGAAGCTGGTGACAAAGTACCCAGCCACAGAAAGCTTACTAAGAGCTGAGCTCTCTGATACAGCCAAAGACTGTGAAAGCATTGATGCTGCAGGGCAGACAAGCCCTCTACTCCTCCTGCCAAGACTGAGTGCTTCTAAGTATTTCTGAAACTTGAAATCTTGAGCTTATATTGCTTTGAAAGTGTTAACTGGCATCATTCCTTCCAGTTTGGTAAGTTCCTGTGGGACACCACACGTGCAATTGCACCGCACAAGTGGTTTCCATGGCATGATTATAACCATGGCCAAGCCTCTGTACACGGCATGAGGATACTCTAGGCATGCTTGAAGACTTTCAACTTGTGTGTCACTAATATTTTAATAGTGATTTATCTTGTGAATGGCCTTGGTCCTCAAATGTCTTTACTTTTTATTCTGAAAACTTTTGTTTGTAATTACCTATGTCCACAGGAACACATTTCTGTAACTCAGGAAGTTTATGTTTCTTACCATAAGCCATAAGACGCTTATGGCTCTTGGTAAGAGCACCTCAGAAATGTTATATTAAGGAAATATACAAGATGTTAGCACTTCTCAGGTGTGTCTCGATGCTTAATTACAGATAATCTGGATGCTTCCAAAGATTAACATTGCTATTGCCTCTTATCAACCATTAAAATCAGAATTTTTTGACATTGGCTCTTTCATATGCTTTTATTTGTCATTGGATATCTGTCCTGTGCAATTCTTCCTCCTGAAGGGTCCTGTTTCTGTCACAACAAGAAATGCAATGAAGGAGCCACTGGAAGCTTTCTGGAGTTTCGTGTACATGGAGGAGAAATGTATCTACATTCAGACATGATAAAATGGGACTATAATTTACTCTTTTCCACCACTTTCGGTAGGCAGTGACATATTTGCACAGGGCACTTCCTTTTTTAGTAGACATTTCTGTCCTTTAAAAATATCTGGTAGGACTAATTCAGACTCATTCCTTTAACTCAGTATGTGTACAAAAATCCTAATTCTACTGTTTCTTCTACTGAATGCTATATATTCCTTTCTTCCAACACCACAAGGCCTTTTCTATTTCTTTTATTTTTATTTTCCCTAGTAAAAAGAAGAGTAAGGAAAAGGGGATCCAATATATAAAATATGTCTAGTTTTTAAGTGAGAGCACACAGGACTACAAAGCATCACAAAACAGCTTTCTTTGTGATTAGCAACATTTCCTAGCCCTTTGCACCTGGGAAGCACAGTCTGTGCTTCCAAACTCTATATAAATTTCCCTGTGCATGAATGTGTTCATGTTCACATGTGTGTTCATATGTACTAAATATGGTATACAGCTTAATCATTTCCAATTTCTGGGAATTTTGGCTGCACTTCCATTTTTAAGTATTTGGAACTGCTTTTGCTTTATATTAACTTAATGGGTTTGCCTGTTTTTAATGAGCATGTTTAGTGCAGTGAGACATCATGGTCACTCAATAGACTGTAAGTTACTTTTGCACACATTGTGTTGCAGGCCAGATTCTGACTGATTAATACGTTGCAGGTGTCAGCCAGAATACAAAAGGATAAAGAGAAGGCTAAGGGGGTGAAGTTATTCCTTCTTGCTGGCTGACTGCTCTTGTTGAGGGCTGCAGAAGCCACTCTGAGACTGGATTGGAAAGACATCCCACTCACAAACACAACCCTAGAAATAATACGTCTATCATCCTTTCCATCTGCACAAATTATTCCCGCTCATGGCAGAACAAAGAGAAAAATCCACCAGGCAAAGGGGGCCCTTTATGAGGCTCTTGCCAGCCAAAATACATATGCCCATTAAAGTTTGCACCTGTTTTTTTGGGAGTCAGATGAAACATTTATCTTGTATTTTGTTGTCCATCTGTACAAACTCCTCAATCTGTGCAGGTCTGCATAGTAGCTAAGATAAACATTGTATATTTTCATTGTTTGATTAAATCTTGTCTGAACTATCAGTTGTGTAATGAGAAGAACTGGCTTTCTCCGAGGTGCTAGCTGTCAATGGTTATTGTTAATCATAATCTAACAAATACCAGATACAGCTATTTGGCAATTGAGAACTAGCATTTTTCTTATTTAAGGTGATAGGAATGAAGGAAACATAAATCATAACATAGTCATTTTCCCATATCTGAAGGTGCATTAATACTGAACATTTGTCTACATTTCAAGACAACCAATTCATGGTTATTACCAGAGGGTTGTACATTTTAAATTGTTACTCAAGTTAATGTTAGAGAATACATTGACTGCTTCTCTTTCCTGGGTTAATTCCACCAAAGACAGCACTGTTGGATCTTTGTAGAAAGAGCCAGTTCAACCTCAGCAAAGAGAATTGCTATAAATATTATAGATGGCCATACAAATTATGTAGACATTATTTTTAATGGTTTAAAGCTAATTAAACCATTAAAAATACTAAACACTAATAAAACACTAAACACTAAATAATAAACACTTCCAAAGCATCCTTATGGTACTTTTAACTTTATGTGTATCTGCAAGTAGAATAAATTCTAGTTCTTTTCAGAAATTCTGTTAACAAACAGACTACAGAAATATTTTATTGAATTAAGTCCTGATAATGTAAATCATGTCAACTACCTAGAGAAACCAGATGATAACCATTAAATAAAATTGAAGACAAGTTCAGACCTTGAAAACTTAATTTCATTGAGATTCCAAACATCCTGAAAATTAAGTACCCAGGCTAAAGTAAATGTATAGGCTCCCACTCACAAGGGGCTTCATCATGGTTTTAAATCACAGCATGGTGCTGTAGGCTAGACAGAGCTGCACTTCCCAGCTGGAGATATTTTGACTGACTCATGGGGTTTTCTGAAGAGACCTAATGACTCTTTGTAGGGTGTAATATAACCACATGCTTGCATGCTAGTATGGACAGTGTAAAGGAGAGTGACCTCTTTCTGTTTCCTTTGGGGATCTGAAAAATTCGTTTCATGTGTATCTCATATGGCACAACAAAAATTTTCCTGAATTAGTTGTGGAAATTAATATTTTCTAGTGTAGTTTTAGTGGGTTTGCTTTGTTTTGTTTTTAGAACTAAGCTTACCTCACACTCCTTAAAAGCAAGCAGCATTTTTGTGTATAGTATAGCCCAGATTAAAAACAGATATAAAACAGCCACTGAAAAACAAGCATCGACAATTGAAGGCAATCATACTAAAAATGTTCATACATATGTAACAAATAGGAAAACTGGGGTCTGAGATGTCTCTCAATTCCTAGTCAACATAACTAAGATGTCTCTCAAAATAACCTCAAATGCCTTTAATTAAATGCCTTTCTCTTCTTCAGAACATCTCTTAGCATAATTTTGGTCCTTGTCTGGTACTGAATTACACAAAACAAGGATGTCACCTGCAGGTCCTCATTAGGCAAGACTTCCCACAAGGAAGGTGGGAAGTCCCCACCTAGCCCAGGACTGACAAGACCCCACCATTGCACACATCCACAGGGCTGTGTTGAAATGCCTGTCACCAAGAGAAGGTCTTTGACTTGCTGGTCTCCAGCTGCTGTCCTGAAGCCTAGTTAGCATGATGGATCAGGACTTGAGCACCATCCCTCCCAGAGCTGGGAGCTTCTTCTGGCAGATCTCACTGATGACACCCCAGAGCAGGAGTGATCACTGTTTTGAGGATATTCTGTTCAGCCACCATAGTTGTGGAAAGGAAGATCAGAATGATGCTACGCTGGTTTCTGGCAGGGGTTTGTAATTAAATGATCCTTAAGGTCCTGTCCAACCCAAACTCTCCTATGATTTCCCATGCAAAAGGCTTTTTAGAAAAGAAACTGTTTTCCAACCTTCTCTGTAAACTAATATACTCATCATGAAATAAGGTTTCAAGAAAGATACCAGGAAATGGACATAGCGGTCCCCATTGACAGCTCAGGTTTGTGGGAGAAGACACATCATTATGACAAACCTAAAGAAAAAAAAAAAGTGGGTTTTTCCTGGTGTAAGTGACATTGGGATGAACATCCAGGTCTTTGTTATTAATGTGCCTGTGTATCTCATCAGAGTATAACATACAGCCTGCAGTGTCTTTTTTTTAACAGCACTCAAGGTAAATATGAATTCATAGATCTGTGAGATGCAAACCTAAGCTGCTGCCAGACACTTCTATTTGGTTACTAGACTTCAGTGTCTGGTCTCACTGAACTCTGGCATCCTTTGGACTTGACAGATTAACACATATATGAAGACATTTGCATATTTATTTTAAACCAGATGTTCTTCAAGCAGTACAGCCAAATTCCCATCGTCACTACAATCACATTGTGGGTTTTTAACATAATGGAGCCATTAAAATTCCACCACATTCTTCTTGTTAGGAAGAAAGGGTTATTAAAAATGTTCCAGGTAAATTCTAAAATTAATCCTAATTAAGGAGAAAGAATCCCTAGGTAATGTTAATTGTCACTATTTCTATCTCTGAAAGATCTGGTTTATACCAAAGGTTATTACGTTCTTTTGCAAGAGCTGTCATCTATGTTACAGAAAAGGCACCTGGAATAAAGGTTTTTAAATCTATAATGAATTGTTTTTGCCATAGACTTATATTTGAGTTTTGTTTGTAAGAAAATTTCTGAAATGATAACTTTTACTTTGAGAAGAATTTGGCTTTTTATGTGAAGATTGATATTTGGTAACATTTAATACAATTAAACACTGTTAAATCAACTAATCCAAAGCCCTGGAATGCAAAGAATGAGAGTGATGTTTTTTTTTGTTAAAGCTGGAAAGGAAAGTTTCAATCCATAGACAAAGAAAAAGAAAATCATATAAGAAAGAGATATTTATTTTCTGAGAAGGGAGCCAAGAGTAAGAGGAACTGGGTGAGGCTGGAGACTACATTCAAATAGACTTTTCTGATTCAATGTGACACTGTTTTTCTAAACGAAAAATTCCAGACAGTCAGAAAGCAGAGGGAATACCCAGGAAAAACATACATTTGGAAGTGCTACTTTGTATTAAAAAATAATGTCTTGGGGCCAGGAACTGCCCTTTGAATTGTGGCACTGAGAAGTGAGCACAGAAGTCAAAAAATGGCACACCTGGTCGTTTAGCATTTCTTAAATGATTAAATCATTCTCGCCCAGCTGACGGCGAGTGCTGCAGGCAGCAAAAGGCATCTCCCAGAGGCTGAGGCCCTGAACATCCCATTACACAGCTTGCAAGACACCCAGATGCCAGAGCAAAGGAAAAGATTTATTGAGGTTATTTAAGTTTCAAGTTTGCTTTGGGGCTACACGTGGTATGAGGCAGCTCAGCCTGAACAGGCCAAGCAGAGGAAGGGAGGGGAATATATTTAAGTAATCCAAGGCATAGTGGGTGATGGAGTACCTTGGTGTCTTGTTCTGGCCAAAAGAAGCAAAGGAAAAGAGTCAATGAGAGAAGGGGAGAGACGGAGATTGATCCAAAATAGGGCACAGCTCAGAAATGGGACAGTCTGCTGATGTGGTAACCACCACACTGGAGTAGGAAGCAGCTAATTGGTCACTGTTAAAGGCCTGCCCAAAAGTCAGTGGAAAACTGCAACAGAAATGATGGAAAGGCAACTCTTGGCAATGGCACAAGAAGCTCTGCACTTGGAGCTTGCACCACCAGGCAAAGGTCAGCCCAGGCGCGGAACTGCTGCTGCAAAGCATTGCTGGACATTCCCCAGCCAATGCCTGGCAAACTGTGCTCTCAAACAAGCTGAGTGGATAAAGGTCTACAGCATTGCATTAGGTCCCAAGCATTTCATTAGCATTTCATTTAAAAGACTCGTGTTTGTTAAAAAGCTGTGTCTGAAATGTTTGAAAAGCTCAGTATAGACAGGCCTGATCTACTGCAGCAAGCACAAGGTTCTGTCCTTAATGAGATCTAAGTCACAGTAAAGTTGACTTGAGCACAGGAGCACAGAGAAATGTTAAACAGTCCAAGCCTAAATAGGGCAAACACTGGTGAAAGGAAAGGATATCACTAACCAAAATGTTACAAATGCACCTTTTTGGGGGCATTCACACAATTCTAACATGCAAAAGAATAATTATTTATAAAAGCATTTTCTTCTCTCATGCAACATTTACATTAATTTTTTATTATTTTTTTAGAAAACAGGAATGTAAAGATAACTTCTAAGAAAGTTAGAAATGCCTTTTCTAAGAAAGCTAGAAATATTTTTTTCTAAGAAAATTATCTTTAAACTTTTTACTGAGCCAACGAAAGCCTTCAATAAATTAATTAACTGAATTTTTTTGTGGTATTACCACCATCTTTTCATGGTGGTGAGGAAATTTTGCATAAAACTACTAATTTGTTAGTGTGTAAGTTCTGAAGATTTCGTTTAGGAAAGATGTTCCAGTAAACAGCAGATAATTACTCAAAAGAGTTTGAAAAGTTTCCCAGTTCAGCTTATATTCACTTTATCACTAAAGTGTTTAGGCAAACAATAAATAAGAACAAAGATATACCCATTTCTGGTCACTACATTTACAAGAAAAGAATGTGGAGACTTTCTTCATTATGTTTTCCTTCTTCTGCATCATTGATTCAGATTTGCAGAAATGTTTTACTAACTTTTCTATGCCACTCAGTCTTCAGCCCTTGCTTTTTCAACTATCACTTAAATTTCTTCCTCTAATAGTTCCAAATCAGAAGTGAATGTATGTCTGCAATGGACTAGAAATGGAATGGGTTAAAACAGAGTGGAAAGGAGAGGAACACATTTTTAGAAACCTTAACAGTCTTTCCAGTTCATGGCATTTTGTTAGCATTGCAAAATTTTTTAGTTTAACCTTTTATTTAACCTTAGCCTTCAACAAAGCCAATCATAATATTAAGCTTTTACTAGAGAGGTAGTAGCAATCACTTCACAATGGTTTGAATTTCATAAGCCTTATCTGTGAGTGCACACATTTATATCCCAACTGCAAATGACCCACATGTTTGGTGTGAGCAAACACAAGCAATCATGAAAATTGTGAGGAGAATTTGGGTATTTGAAACAGATTTTTATCTTCTGTCTTGCCTGACTTTAGTAATAAAAAATGTAAATTAAAAACTAGGCTGAAATGCTGTGGGAAAAAAAAAATCAATAGTCAATTTCCTTTAATGGAACTGCACTGGTTATTGAATGTAACCATATGAGTGACTACATCTACTGAATCCCTTGAGTCCTTGAAGCCTCAGGAGTCCAAGGCTAGCACAGCTCACCTGAGCTTGCTGTAGGACTGCTGTCCTGAAAGTGATGCCTCGTCACCATCTCTACGTCCAGCCTGGGTCAGGCGTGAGCCTGGACACCAAATCCTCTATTTCCAGAGCCCATGGTGTGAATCTTTGGGTTTATAGCTTAGCTGTTCAGGAGTTTCATGACAGGCACCCACGTGGCACACAGACCTTGCACGTGCCTTTAACACTATGCTGCTCTTCCCTTGATATTGGAGAGAGATTCCTTAACAAAATCATCATCCTGAAACTAATTTTATTTTATTTCACCCCAGCTAGGCAAAGCCAGTATCTGGAGATGGCAAAGCCCTTTGGTGTCTTAATCCAGCCCCAGTCCATTTTTCTGCAATGTCCCCTTTGACCCCTGCTGCCACCTGGCCAGTTTCTCAATCATCTGTTTTTCAAAAAGTCTGGAAAAAAAGGCTTTTCCACTTGAAACCAGAGCACTGGTCAAAATTTTATCTGCAAAGTGTCTTGATTTAGCCCTAGTCTGGGGGGTATTAGAGATCTTTCTAATATAGTATATGTAGTCTCACAAAGACTTTTGCCGTGTGGCAGTAGTCACGGTTATAGCTCCATAAATAAAAAAAGAAAGCAAAAACAAAATTATATTTAATATATTTAACAACTACCCAAATAACTTCACCAACTGCATTTTGGATTTCTTCTCCTCAATATTTTCAGACTTCTTCGAGGGAACATAAAGAGCCCATGAAGGCCTTGGAGGGAGTGATCCTTCTCAGAGCTCCCTACCCAAGCCCTGCCCCACTGGTTCTGGTGTGGAGGACACAATCTGACATCCCATGGCTGGGGATGAAGCATTGATTTCTGCAGTAAAGGTTCCATATATTTCCTCTATTAGCAGTAACAGGAACCTTCAGAGCTCCCTGCCTGGTATTGTCACTACCAAGAGATCCATGACCTTGGTGGAACTTGTTGGATCCACAAAACCAAAACAATGACCCAGAGGAAATAGAAGAGAAGACATCAAGACAGGGGTCTGGAGGATCTCTCTTATGAGAGGTTATAGGATGTGGGTCTATTTAGTCTCTAGAAGAGAAGACTGAGAGGAGACATCACTGGTGCATATAAACATCTCAAGGGCAGGTGTCATGAGAGTGGTGCCAGGCTCTGTCCAGTGGTGCCCAGTGACAGGATGAGAAGCAATAGTCATAGACTAAAACAGAAGGAAGAACTTCTTTACACTGAGGGTGGCAGAGCACTGTCACAGCTGCCCAGAGAGGGCAGTGAAGTCTCCCTCTCTGGAGACATTCCAAACCCACCTGGACACGTTCCTGTGTCACCTGCTCCAGGTGACCCTGCCTTCCAAGGCTGTCAGACATGATGATCTGCAGAGATCCATTCCATTCTAGAGTTCTGTGGTGCTGTGACGGGCAGGATGGCCACATGCCTTTACCCTCCTCCCTCGGAGTTCATCCAGCAGCAGCTGCATCTGAGCAGTGGGATCAGGTCACCTGTGAAACAGCACAAGCACAAAGCGGAGAGGCTGAGGCAACATGGACCACATCTGCTGCTCTTGCATGTTGGTAATTTGGTAGTTTATAGTAATTTGGTAATTTGCACCAGCTGAATGTGAGGCCTTTTTGTAAGTTAACTTAGCCCTGCATTTTCACATTAGGGGCTGTAGTGAAACCATTTGAATAATCTTAGTCCTGTGATTTACTGCACCAGTGGGTGAATGCCAAGTATCCTTACAGGCAGGCACAGCACATGTGGGATGCATACAGGAATTTTTAAGGATAAAAAGTGAAACTGTTCTCCCCTATAGTGAAAAGCACACATTATAAATAAAATGCATCCTTAAAACAAAAACTGTGACTGTGCAAGAGGAAAGTATGGTTCTGTCAGAGATGTCAGACTATGACCCTTTTTAACTATAGGATACTTCAGAAATTATTTCACAACCTTTTACTCTCTGGAACACAAGAAGTTGACTCCAGAGCTCAAGCTGCAAAGAGCAATTGCTGTAGCTGAAAGTATTTGTTTCAAAGTGCTGTGGAAGTAAATGAAAGTGTCATTTTGCACTAATGTGATAGGCAGCTACTCTGCCTTGTCAGAACAAGCAAAGTCCTGTAAGCTTTATCCCATTGCCACAGGCACTTGGGCACCTCTCTGGAAATCAATCACAGATTGGCCTGAAGAAGAGCAGAGCTGAAACAATGGCACCAGAGTAGAGGACCCCTAATGAAATCCATTTGCTGGTCCACACCTAGGCTGTCTAGACAGCACCTCCTGTGCTTTGATCACTGATAAACCATTCTAAATGTTACCAGGGCTGCTTTTTTGTTTCTGTTTACAGGCAATCAATAGGCCTCTGGCCATTGCCTCTATTTCAAAGCAGCACTTTTCATCTGACTGCAATCAAATAAAAAAGAACAAAGAGATGGGCATTTTGGATATGAGATACTTATTTTCCTGTGATTTATACATTTTCAAATGAAGAGAGAAAACAAAAAAGCAATTGTGAGTGTACATGTGATAAATGTTTCTAATTAGGCATGCTCTCTTAATCAATTTGAAAGCTGCATTCCCTCTCAAACAAAAACAAAGCAAAAACTTAGTGTAAGCTTTTGTTTGTGTGCATGTGTACATGCTCATACTGCACAACCCTCACCTGTAGATTTTGGATTCTGTTTTATTTGCATTGGAGCTACATGTCATGGTGATATTTTGTGCTGTTTGCTTGTACAGTCATGATCTGCATTCTGAAAACTCCACATGGAATATCCAGGTATTATTCCAAGAGACTCTGTTTTATGATTTAACCACAGTACAATTCAAACCACAGAAACTGAAAAATCCCCCCCAAAACATTGTACCCTATGCTTGCCCAAAATACACTGGCCCATAAATAATTCAGACTTTTTAGCCATACATACTGATATACACATTTTCAAAGATTTGTCTAGACATTGTTTTGCATGTGGATTTAAGCATGTTTTACCCAAATTCAAGTCCACAAATACCATGTGGTTGCCTTTAGCTGGATGTCGGTGCTTGAACTTTGAGCCCCTCTCATCTTTTATCTTCAGCAACTTGAAGTAGCCTGCTTAAATTCAGCCTTTGAAACCCTCCCAGCCCCTCCCTATGTATGTCATGACAGTTCAGCATCTTAAGCCTCAATCACATGCATTCTTTAAAAAACTCCAAAAGATCGTAAAACCAAGAAGGGATTTAATCTCATCTCTGATTTTGGCTCAACCAGTATATGATTTCAATACACTTTATTTCTTGTGTAATAATCCAAAGGCATTTTGGAGGCAGTTTAACAAAACTAAAAAAAAAATAAATAAATCAGTCTTGTAAGGCTAGGCATTTTTGCTTCTTTATACTTAAAAATATTTCTCTTTCAAAACTCAAGTTCAAGATCAACTCTTTCTGGCTCATTTGTAATCTCCTAAATCATGGATTTCTTTGCTATTTCCTCTTTTCTTCTTTCTGATGATTTAATGAAGAATTTAATTAGGTGCTTTCAAAATTGCTGACCTCACGGGAAAGGGAACAGATAAACTCTTTCAACAGCATACTATGCTTAGACTGCTGAAGAACAACTCAATCTGTGGTCCTGTTTGTCCAAGTCTTCAACTTCTGATGCTGTAGGATAAAACATCATGTGCTTACCCTTGCCCCAAAATACTGCACAGTATTTTACTCTCTTATAAAAATCTCATTAAGGTAATCAAGGTTTACCATTTAGTGGTTTACCATTGAAGTGACAATATATAGGGGGGAACAGGAGTCCAATAAAAGGGACGATGCATCAAAACCCTTTTCAAAATAGGTCGAAGAAGGAGGAAAGTGGAGGGGGAAAATAAATTCATAATGAACTTGTTTAGTCACACAAGTGATGAAGAACAGAGAGACTAAGGCTCTTTCCCAGGGCTGTGTGCAAACCATTCATTTTCTGATGCTTTATTTGGGTCCCTTAGAGGATGCACAAAGTTTTCAGAGTTCAAGTCCCTACATTGTATCACTGATTACAATAGGGGGGGTACATTATAAAAACACTTCATAAAACTCTTCCATTTCATTCTTTTGCCAACATTTTATTTTAGATTGAAGTTATTCAAAGTGAGAGATCCCAAGGTCTCTGCAAAATAAGGCTGTGGAGCTGCATAAGAAAATCAATTAACATTTTAAGTTTTACTTCTTTGCCTCCACTCTTTCTTATCAAAAGTAGGACATGAGTTTTGTCTGACCGAGACAGGACTGGAGCTGCTGAAAATTATTTTCCACTCCTAGAGTAATTATAGCAGATTTAGTGGTGGCCTTTTAAGATGAAACTTAAATAATGCAGAAGAGAAAAGGGACAATGGTACCATTTATAAACACACAGGGATTCATACACACTGACTCATATGTACAGTGGGAAGCACTCATGATTCTCTTATCCCTAGCAATATTTTTATTACAGTTTAATTCAAGAACCATTCCTTCCCCTTGAATTCAAAAGAGTTAACTGGGTGTAAATCTCCCAGGAATAAATGGAACTGAAACAGTGCCCCTTGGAAAAAGACCAAAACAGCCTTCCCAGAAAGGAAAAAAAAATGAAATCCTATGAGTACCCAATAACTTTGTGAACAAATTGCAGATTTGAGCCAAAAAGACATTAAAAACAACAGATTTTTTTCTGAATTCAGTTTACTTTGAATTAAGTTTTTAATTAATCTGTGCCTTCAAATTACAAATTTAAACACTCTTTATAGATAGAAAAAGTAGGCAAAAAAGAGCAAGATTTAGAATTTTTTGCTCTGTAGGAGTCTTTCTTCTTCTAGCTGCAGTTAGCCATCAGATCTGTCATATGTCATTTTTCAGCTCATTAGGTGGGATTTTGGCAATTTCTGTGTACAGTAAGAGGTATTGAGCAGTTGAAGCTGGGAAGGTCAAATATTAAGCACAATGTCATCATCCCTAATAGCTTCCAAGGAAAATTCTCGCATAATTGTTTAATGCCGTGAGCTGCCTGTAGTGGGACATTCTCATTTTTGCCAATTCCCATTAACTCTTGAGGCGCACGGCCAGAAGCTGTAGGAGCAAAGGAACGTGCTCAGATGGGATCAAGCCATTTTGCTGATATTCCTGCTGCCCCATACTAATTTAATGAGACACCCCAGCAATGAGGAGAAGCCTCAGAGAGTGGTGCAGCATATGGTGCAGTAACACACCAGAACACACCTCCCTTTGCATCCAGAGACGATAAACTGTGCGCAGGGCACTGCTCAATTACCATTTGCATGCTTTGGCCCCAAACCAGCACACAGCTTCCATGTGTACTCTGCTCAAGCAAGTCCCCACGAGATCAACAGCTTTGCTCATGGTATGAGGCACTGACATCACTGTGAGCAGCATGAGGGCCTTCTTTGGACAGACATCTGTGTCAGCAAAGATGAGAGCAAAGCCTTGCCTGCTGCAAACCAGCCTGCTCCCAGCGCTGCCCGCGGGGTGCCCTGGCACTGCCTGCATCATGCCAACAGCCAAGAGCAGCAAGGGCTTCAAAAGTGTCACAGAGTAATGCTTCACCGTCCCAAATGGTTCTGTTAATGTGGTGTTTCGTGGCGGAGCTGTTTCAAGAAAATGCATCCCTTTCTTTCTGAGAGTGTTTCAACGCTAAAGGCAGAACGGACTTTCAAGGCTCATCAGTGGAGTAACTCAAGTGGAATAGATTGTCCCAGGAAACCTCTCTGGTGTGCATGTATAGATGCTCCACTCCAGAATAAGTGACTTGTAGTCCAGATCCCAGTGTGTGCAGAAGCCTAAGGGTAATTACTCTGCAATAATTTAGTCCATTTTTTAGCCTTGGCCTTAAACTGTTCTCATTAAATCAGTACCAGAAAAAAACCACAGTTTTCTTTTAGTAGAATATTTAAGTTCAAATAAAGCAAATTTATGGTTTATAAACTGGTTTGCTTTGCATTGAAATATCAAATCGTGGTTAAGGGACAGTAATTTTCAGCTGAAGGACAGAAATTAGCAGAAAAAGAGCAATAATTTTTTTAACCACTGAAAATAGATAGATGACAGTATCTTTTGTCTTGCATTTGCTAAATGTGTGTACACAGATTTTTACATGAGTTCTGCTGTGTCATCATTTGGTTACAAAACTGGTGTCCCAGATTACACCCATATTTTTGCAATAAATTAAAATTTTCAATATAAAATTCAGATTTGTATTGCAACAACACATCTCTCATTCTACACCAAACAGATACCAATACAACATTTTAAAAATCTTTTGCTTATATATAAATAATATTTATAAACTGTACATATACACAGCAATACACAAATTATTGATATTATATCAATATTGCAAAACTACTGCAGGTTCAAAAAAGAATGTTTTAATGCATATTCAGGTAGTTAAATGTCTCTTTTTTGATCAAAATATTCTTTTTCTCTTTCACCTGTCTACCAAACCCCCAAAAATTCTGGATTTCAAAACAAAATCCAACCCATCTTAAGACTGTTGGAATTTTATATGTCAAGTTTTACCTTTCCCAGAAGGATTCTTTCAGTAAAAGACTAAATTCTCTCAAGGTACAAGATCTCAGTTTTCTATAGCAATTTATGAACATGCATCATTGTTCTTGTGGTAACAGAAACACCTGCATTCACAGGCAGGAACAGGGAGGAGGTACCTTATTAAAGTATAACTTCTGTAGACATACTTCTCTCCAATTTTCTGCATCCAAAAGAAATAAAACTATACAAACCCTGGCTGAAATTCCAGCCAGCAGGAAATCAGAATGGAATTCACTGTTGATTTCATCGAGGGGAAAGATTCTACTTTCAAATTCTCTCTATTTTCTACTTTATACTAGGTGATGTGTCTTTTTTTTTTTTATTTTTCTGTGTCACAGAGCCACAGAAGTAGATGATGAGACTGGTGGCCTTGAGTCCACAGCAGGAGCCATGCACGAGTCTGAGCAGGGAAAGCAGAAGTTGAAGAGAAAGGCATGGTTAGAGTTTCTGCTTTCCCAATCAGCCCTTGGATTGTTAATGTGGTAGCAAGTAGAGTTAACATTAGGGATTTTTCCTCCTGTGTGGGCCAGGAAATAATTCCAGAGCTGTGCTGGATGCAGAGGAGTGTATCTACATACATCCTTCTGAATACACTCACAGTATCGTGACACAGCTTTGAGGGAGAGAGCTAGAATATATTACTGGACTTATAAAACTGACAAGCAGAAAAAATAATTTCTTTTTTGCAAGACCTTAGAACTGCAAACACACTATGTTCTACCATTATCAGATGCAGAGAGGACTAAAATGAATATTAATTTAGCCATTCCCACTCAAGGCAAGTCTGTTTCTGAATGAAGAGGGTTTTTTCCGTTGGTTGCTTTGCTTGAAAAAATGTAACAAATTCTTTCTTTGTTGAAAAAGCTTAATTAAAAGCAGATAAAAATCAGGAAAATATTTCTTGCATTCTTTCAAATAGAACAAAATGTGCCTGCAATTGTGAGCTGAAAAGGAGCTGTCTTTCTGTTTGCTAAAGAGACACTAAAGATGCGTTGTGCAACCTTATCTATATCTACCCCATGTGTCACATAATCCTGTTAAAAACAGGGATGCTTATTTTACTCAGCTCTTCCCAACAAAACTGCAGTATTCTACACATAAATGAGCTAGTGCTTTTGCACAGTCCATTTTTGCAATTTAGGTAATAGCAGCATACCCCCGTAAATAGCTGTGAAGATAAAACAATTTTAGCATGAAAGGATAATTATATAATCCCAAAGGAGTAGGAATTACAGGAAAAACTTGCCCTCATGACATTCATCTTCTCAAGAGGCATACTTAGATGATACTGAAGAGAAACAACAAAAAAAAAAAACCTGTGATATAAATAATGCACTGGCTTTTGCATTTCCAAGGTGTTCTAAAAGTATGAAGTCAAATAGGAAGCTGTATCACTGGATTTATCTCTTCATATCTGTTCCCACAGCGCCGTGGCACAAATCATGTAGACAAGCTTGGAAAGAAGTGGTTATGATGCCAAAAATTGCCATCCTGGATTCTGAAGGTAGTTGTTTTACACTTTTCTACACAGTGACTGCAGAGTGTGTGATCCGAGAAGACATTGCTCCCAGGTGAAATGCACACAGCCCTGCCTTCCACGGCGCTACACGGAAATGTTAGTGGGAGTAACAGGTTAACAAAGCATTGGCAAATGGCTTCTTTGTTCACACTGCTGCAAAAATAAGCAGACAGGGAAACTGGGGCAGGGGGCTGGTTTAAATTCTGTAGCACATAAAACAATTTCTCATTAATTAACTCAGTCATTAGTAGCAGTTTCCCTGAGGGTAGTGTAACCTGAACAGGATATCACAATTACAGCACTCGTTCCTTTTTTAAGCTTGTTGGCATTTGACATGAAGAATTTATCAAAAAAGACATCTCTGTTCAACAAACTCTTAAGCAGCTCTTCCTGACTTCCTTTATACATTGAGTCTCATTTATTCTCCTGGTAGGCAAGGTCTGTAACAGCATCAGAAGTGACAGTACTGCTTCCTTTTCAATACATATAACACCTCTGCTACTACAGAATTGGCATGCCTACCTAACAAAACATCAAGTATGTATTCTTCCAAATCTTGGATTAAGGAATCTTGATTTAATAGCTAAATTTTCCAAAGTACTTGGGCTTCTGAAAAAGGGAAATATTTAAGTATTTTTAAAATTCTGATGAGAGAGTGATCCAAGAAGGCAATAAGAAAGCAGGGACTGAAGCCATATGGCAGGATTCTTTTGTCTCTACACTTGGTCTTCATGGGTGTGTTGTGTGCAAGGATGGTTGGCACATGGTGACAGAGAATTCCTTGTACAGACCAGTCACTGTTTCACTCTGTGCCCTGGCCCCAGGCCATGCCACCAACTATTGCTCTGCTCCTCACAGGAGTTGCTGTAATTTAGGCAGTACTAGACTGTATTCTTGGAAGCTTAGAAGTCATTCAAGATAGAAATTGCTGGGAGCTGCCCCTTAAAAAAATCTGAAATGCTCAGCCCTGTCCTGCAGTCCCTAGCCCTTCAAAGACCAAAAGGAAAAGGACAATAAACAACCTTAAATTGCAGAGATCTACAGAAAAGGAGCTCCATATTCCTAGTGAAGCATCTCTGAATTTCTCTGAAGATCTGATGAAGAGTTCTGCTTCTGCTCTGCCTCACATGATTCATATGAAAACAGAAATCTTGTGAACAGAATATACCACCTTCATTTCTGAATTATTTCTGAAAGCTCTAAGTTTTATTTTAGTGTAATTTAATGGTATTTCAGGCAGTTTTTGGCATCTCTGTGCAAAAAAGAAAAAGTCACTGCTTTGCAAGATATGTCTTGGGTCCCATTGGACTCTCAAAGTACCACAAACAAAAGTGTTGCAACATGAGATTTGCAGTGAAATACTCACAGGAAAAATACTGTCTCAGGAAACAGGTTATTGCCCATGCATTAAGTCCAATTAGAGTCATATTCTTTCCCACCATGCTGAATTTTGATTTCTTGCCTGCTTCAGCAGTAAAGGAAAGGGTTTGAAGACCTCAGACAGCTCAAGAATTGAAATGGTAGAAAGCTTTAGATGACTCTGTCCTTGACACAGGATGAGCGAAACATAAACCATAAGTCAAATTATTTATGGTTCTAACAAATGGTGGCATGTACAAGGCAAAGGTGTCCAACAAAATATTTTAGGGTCAGTTTAGAGCAACCATTATAAATTTTAATGAAAGCAGCATAAGAAAATTTGTTTTTGTACCATATTGGCTGATTATGGAGAATATGAAAAAGGCCTTTTGCATCCACATTTTTCAGCTTCTCTTTATTTTTCTCCTGTTCTATGGAGAGTTTCTCTAGTCATTAATGTATGTCTTGTAGATCTCTAAACATTTACCTTTACTCATATAACTCTTTTAAGTAAATTCAGGGTCACAGATGGGCAGAACAAACTTTCTGCATCTTAACTGACCATTTCCTCCTGACCAAAGTAGCAGCAAACTGCCAAGGCTGGAGCTCTTCTCTTGTTCATGGGCAAACCCTTTATGTACATTTGCAAAGGTTTTGATGAACTCTGTGAAACTTGTCATGTGAATGTTCACTGGGTAAAGCATTTAATTTGCAAAGACAGTAAATTCACACAGTGCATGATGCAAAGAACTGGTAGTTCTTAGCTAAAATAGAATTTGTGATGTCATAACCCATTCCATTAATCAATGGCAACATTGCCTCCAAAAAAACCAGTGACTATTGCACTTATAGATAGCATCTGACTCTCCCTGATGCTGTTAAGGGGTCTTTCTGAAAATATGTGGTTACTGCTCCAATGAAAAACTTTCTGACCACATTTTATCATGATAATGACCAACACAGTCAGTCTGGATTATAGCTGCAAATAAAAATTTAACCAAAGAATTTTATCCGATGGAAAAATCAATATAGTTTACAATGAGTGCATGTCTTAATAGCTACAGGGCAGCCACTAATATTGTCATTTAAAACATTCTTGCCTTTATTAATTTATGTTTTTCCTCTTAAAAAAATCTATGTGAGCAATAATCATAAGGGAACACCTCTACATTCATTTGCTTTTCAAATGTGCCTAAATTATTTAGCTTGTCTAATGAATTTGTCTTGTACTCAGATCTTTGCTATCAGTCCTTGCCCTGCAGCCCTACCCAGCATTGCTGTCAATGGAAGTGTTGGCTGAGTGAGAACTGAGTGTTTGGGGACAACATTAATCAGAAAATTTGAGAAGTTAAACAACCCATCCAAATTTGTGTGTTGGCTAAAAGCACACTAAAATGACAGAAATTTATCTATGTGTTTAATCAGAGTTATTTTTAGAGTCTCAAAAGGTGTGCATACTAGAGAAATTTAATTCTGGGGTTTCTACCCTAATTATGTCTTTACACATATTCCTATGAAAACCAGAGGAAGAAGAAGAGCTAAATTCCCCTGGGGTCCTCACTCTGCCACAATGAATGATCCCAAGAGTTCAGAGTGAATCTCTTTAGTCCTTCTATAGTTCTCATTAGATATCATTATAGGCAAAATGTCTATTATTTTCTGGAGTGTAGTGCCAGGGCAGCAGAACAGCTGAAAGGTCTAGAGCTGACCATTACTGCAGCAAAAGGATGCTCAATTTGGAGCATCCCAGTATGTACATCCAACCACCTTACTCTTTACAACCCTTCCCTGCTTCTGCCATGGTCTCAGGAAGACTCTTGAGTTAGCACTGCTTTCTAAACACAAAATCAATGGAGTGCCACTTCACAGTCAGCTGAAGAAATCGAGATTCACACAGGACATCACCATCTAAAATGGGCTCAGAAGGAAGAAATCAGAAATTAGGCTCCCAGCTTAGTAGGAATCATAACCCTAAGATATACTAAATAATTCTGCATCTGAAAATCCCATTTCTAGAAAAGTAATGGAAAGTTATTTCTTTAACAAAGGAATCAGTATTAATGTTCTAATATTTAATAACTAGTGTTAATTTGCCACACCATCAGTGCATCTACTGCAGAAAGATATTCTGGCACAGACACTCAAAATAATTTTGTGGAGACATGCCTTGTTTAGGAAAGCTAATGCACTTTGTGAGTTCCAGGTGTCCCATAGCAGAACTCTCCTGATTGGTAAAAAGAAGTATGAAATCCAAGAAGAGAACTGCAAGTCAGTACCAAAAGAATCAGGTCATTGGCCACTAAAGAAGGAAGCAGTGATCCTCATGCTCAGCGTTCCAGGGAATCCACTGGGTGTGTTTCTCTGAGTTACCAGGAATCAAATAAGAACAAGTGAGTTCCTGCCGAAGGACATTCCAAACTAAGGTTTGTCCTGCTGTCTCATGTCATATTCTTTAAAAATGTTGTTCTAAAATTTCATATTTCTGCAGTGGTTTTTTCCCCAATAAAAGTCAAAACAGGCCTTGGACCATCTTGAAAATTATGATGTAATCACTTATCTCACTGGCTTCAGTGGACGCAAAAGCATGTCCATGATTTGCATGGGAGTGAAGGGTTTGGAAAAAGAACAGGAGTCTAAACAATTCCCAAAAAAAATAACTCTGATAACTTCTTACTCACATATCAGGACAGAGCCAGCAAAGAAAGGATTGGTTGTGCTCTTTCCTTATCCACAGTTCTGCTGATTTTTGAGAGATGATTTATCTGAACAGGAGGCTGGCAAAACCAGAAATACATCAGAGGAGCCAACAAAGCACAGGAAATTATTGTACCTCAGTAAAATTATTTGTCATATATTCCTTTGTTGTACAGAAATAGACTCTTTTCCCTCCAGATTTAAAAATAGTCAGTTTGTCAGCCCAAGTGTTTGTGATATTTTGAATAGGACTTGAGTAAAAATTTAAATGTGGAAAGGATAGAACCTCTCAAAAAAATGTTATATACAAAACCAGCAGAGAGTGCTGATTATGATAAAAAAACCTATCAAACTCTTTGAGCATGCTATGCAGTGATAAGAACCAGGATATTCCTAGAAGCAAAAAATAAATTATTCTTATGTACACTCTACAGAGCAACCCAGCACACGACTTTGAATAATTTACACCAATTATATGTTCTCTGATCAAAAGGATTGTGTTTCTATTGGCCTAGGCTTATGGAAGTTATTAATATGAAGATTTTCATGGAAGATCATGGACATTAAGACACATTTTGTTCATTTGAAAAAACAAAATGTTACCCTATAAACTGTATTTGTATTGATTCTTTGTCTTGGCTGAGGGCTGGAAGAACAGGAAGGACGTTTTGGTGACGATTGTTCATTTTATCAGCTCTAAAGAGCTCTGCTTTATTAGTGGTCAGAGACAGCTTATTCTAAAGAACTTAAAGAAGGAGAGCTCTTCCCTCAGCATTAACTTCCTGCTTAAATTAATTCAGGCCAATTTGCAGTTTCAAAAGACAGCTGATGAAAGGAAGGCTTAGTGGGGCTGGAGTGAAAGAGCCCAGGCTGATACTGCCAGGTGGCCTGAAACAAGATTAGTTGACATCAAGTTCTTAAAAAGCAGTATTGCACCTTAAGCAGTTATCACTGCGCAGTTTTTGAGACTCTGAGAGGGCAAGGATGGTATGTCTTATCTATTTCCTTTGCCACAAACACTTTGGAAACTTGGGAACTATTACTGTGAGCTCCAGATATCAACAGACTTTGCTCAAATGCCTCAGCAGATATTTTGAGGATCAGAGAGAAAGTTTGGTTTTGTGCATTCATCCTGTGGCTATAACCTTAACGTCATGTTTGCTGAGACTTTTCCTTCCCACACAATCAGATAGGATTGTTCTCTTGTGTGGTGATGGAAATGGTGGCAGTCCCTCCAAAGTGCATGTAGATTGTGACACGGCTTGTATGTGTCTCAGCTTACTGGGAAGGATGTTAGAAATATTCACAAGATTTTGGCAAAAATCTGATTTTGACCATGAAACTGTTTTCCTCTGTCTCTTGTATCTCTCAGTGAAGCATCCCGTGGTCATGAACTTTCATCATACTTCAGAAGAAAGTCCCTTTAACGGAGCTGGAAATTTTGCCAGGGAAATTTGTGACAGTCATAAGGTGGTCATTCAGACCCCCTTGCGCATGACTCTACAAACCTCTGCACTGCAGATCCAAAACAAAACATCACTTGAAGCATATACCTACAAAGTATAATCCTCCACATGAAATTTTTAATTTCATCATGCTATTTTTCCATATTTTTCAAATGTTGGAGATGGCAGATAAGAAACTTGGCCACTTTGACACTACTGCCAATACCCTAAAATTCCTGAGTGAGCATTAGGAAGAAAAGAAATTCATAATAGAATTCAAAAGAAAGTCATAATGTTGCCAGAAATAGGAGGTTCTGTTTAACATCATGGTTGTGTGTCTTCTGGAAGGGAAGGAGACTGTGGACAAGTTGTAGGCAAGGATAAAACACGAGGCATAAATTGTGCTGGTACCTGTCCACTAGAAGCTGAAATTCTGCTAGATTGCTCATTAGAGCTGCTATTGTTTTGTTATTTTTTTACCTCAAGGTGCTGGTTAAGCATCATTTTGACAGAAAAAATTCAGCTATTTTAAAATAAAAAATTAAAACAAGCACAACTCCCACTGAGGCATAGAAAACTTTTTTTTTGTCTCAAAAACATTGCCATTTAATTAATTTTTAAATACATTCAGGAATAAAAGAGAAAGAGAATTTGCCCCACTAGAAAAGCAAGGAAGTACAGTACTTATGGATAGAATTATGAGAGAGAAAAAAGAATAAAATTTTCAAAAGCTCATTATTTATAATTTTTAATTTATGGAAGATGGAGTTTTTCTAAGAAAATTCAATTGTTTTGTACCATAAGAAACAGAGTTCTTTTAAAAGGCCTCATTATGCTCAGTAATGATTATAGGGAGCAGAGTTTCTTGTGAATAAAGTATTTTTGGTTTGAAGTTTCCAACTCTAAATTGTGTTGAAAACTCTAAAGAGTTCTCCTGGGCTGCTGGGTGAGCTCAGAGAGGCAGTAAGCTGCAGAGCTGGCTGCTCAGTGAGTTTCTCAGGCCTTGTCCTGGGGTAAAAGAGGTGCTGCCATTTTCTGTAGTCTTTGAGACCAGCCAGTCAGAATACATATTCTGGTATTTGGGGGAAATGGGCAACTAACCAAGGTAATGAACATAAAAATTCAGCAGCCATAAAATATCTTTGCTTCTCCATAGAACTCAAGCTCCTGACCTGGATTTTTTTTTTGTTGTTCCCAGATGGCCTTGCAGGCTGGAGAGCCAAAGCACAAGAGCAGGATCTCAGGCAGATTCCTATCATGAAATGTTGTCCTTCAAAAGACTTAGAAGAATTGACCCATCCACCCAGAATCATTCGGTTTCCAGCAGAGCACTGTGATGCCCCCATGTGCACTTTTAGGTACCCCAGACTCCCAAAATAAGGCACTGGTCACAGATCAGGATCCCAGGAGCCATGGGCTGCTGCCCAGGAACGCTCTGAAGGCAAAACCAGACACCCTGTCCAGAACCCAACCACTGCATTTGATTCCCACCTACTGCTTAGTCTTGAGACTTAAACACTGACTTACCCAACTCACATAAGCCTGACAGGAATTGTAACTCCTGTGTCCAAATGTTGGCTGCCAGCGAGATTGGAACAACGCAGCTCTGACATCATTAGTTACAAAGTGCCCCTAAGTGCCTTGACAAGTCCCATCCTGCTAATTGCCACATGACCAGAAATTGAACCCAGATCTCCTAAGGCACAAATACCCTACTTTTCTTAAATTGCAGGTTTTGGCACAATATCTTTGTAACTGCAATTTCTCCATGAATACAAGAGTTTTTTGGGATACAATAGTTGTTTCCCAAATCCAAACTCCCAAAAAAGCAAATTAAAAACATAAAGGCCATTATAAATATGCTTGCCAAACCCAAGATATGAATATATCCATTGGTCTACAAACAAGGGAAATACCTTTCTGAAGCTGCTCTATTTGTTTTCAAAATTCTTTGAAAAAATACTGCTGAGTGAATAATTTATACTAATGAAAGCACATGACAAATATTGCTCATTTTACTGTTTGGTTAATCTTGTTGAACACTTAGGGGTTTTTTTCCATTGGTCCTGGGACTTAGTTCACATGACTTTTCATTCCATTTTAGTTTACCTCATACTTGAAATTTCATCTGTGTTGTCAAATTGTTGGCAAGAGTAATTTTTTATGTTTCCTGATAGACTGAACAAATATTTCACTCTTTTTTGTATGATATCACAGAAGTGAAATTTGTTTCTCTTTTCCATCTTCATCCTTTTACAATTTTAGTCCCATTGTCATATGAGTCCTGCTTTCACTTTAAAAGCTGAACACAGAAAATGTATGTGGTAAAGTAAATTCATTTAGAATTTTGATTACGTACTGCTTTTTCTTCTTGATATTCAACCAACTTCTTAAAAAGCAACTTAAATAAGATTACTGTTTAATGAAGGATTAAATTTTACCAGGGCAAACTTTTTCCACAGTAACTCAAAGAAAGCTGAGGAAAATGGCACAGCCTGGGAACAATTGCCATATTTGAAGCCTGAGGCAGCTTCTTTGCAGCAGTGGGCTAAGGCCCAGGAACCAATGCAAAATTCAAACCTCCAAGTGAAATATGAACTAGACTCTAAGTTGCTTTCAGCCTCCTTTTGCCTTGATGGTGAAATTTGAAGTATATTCTCCTTGGCTGCTCTTACTAATTTAAAAATTCAAAAGCCTCACTGCATTGTGCATGTCACTTTTTACCACAAGAGTCACATTATAGTTACTATAATTGCTCTGTAGAAGTCAGATATAAGTCTGTGTTTAAAGGAACACATTTTTATGAAACTTTAATAATGGCATTGTTACAGATTGTTCTACCAAACTAAGTAACTCAGCCTGATGTCTTTTTTCTTAAAGGAAGCTGTGTTGGAATTATGTTTTCTAGCTTCTCTTTCAAGTGAATAAAGTTTTCAGCACAACCCTCTGGAAACTTTCCACAAAAAAAAAAAAAAAAGGGAACCCTTTCCAAGTACAGCCTCTAGTATTTGCAAAAGGGTCAGATGCAAGTTGGGTGTCTGGCACCTACCTGATGCTTCCATGAAGGTATTTGGCTCTTCAGCTGCTGGGAATGAGCACAGCAATAATATGAGATGGCTGGGAGCTCCTCTCACTGTTGCTGATAGACTTGACCAGTTAATTGAAGGATAATAGCAAGACTTTTTTGCAAGGTCTCTTAGGTAGGCAATCCAGAATGATGAGAATGGGAGAATATTTTTCTTTGAATATTTTCTTTAATTTTCCTCTTCAAGGAAAATGTCCTTCATTTCTAGACTCAAGTTCAAAGCAGTTGGAAAATTTTGCAGGAATGCAGATATTCCCTGTGGAAGTGGAACTGTTTTGGCATGAGATGATGGGTAAAACAAGACATCCTGCAGGGAGGAATGAGGCTGTTGGCAACAAAAGGGGTTTGTTCTGGAAGTTCCAGGCCCAGCTCCATTCTGTTTTCCAAGGGAGACTGGAAAACAGCAAGTATCTGAGAATTTTATTAATTTTTAGTTTATATTTATTAATATTTATTTTTCTTTTTTATTAATTAAAAGCAAGTATATTCTCTCAGTGGGACATTCCCAGCCTTTCCTCTCGGCGCAGTTTGCACATGTTGCATTTGCCCAACTGACTGCCAAACGAAGACTTTTGGTGTGCAGTTTATAGAGCCAAGAAGGTGGATCAAAATTGCTCTAGTCCCTAAAAACTAGTTTTGATAGGAATCTAAGCCAGTTTGTGGAAAGAAGCCTGCTTGCCTGTGATTACTTTGTTCATGTCCAAGCTGTCCACAGCGCTGGGCTGTGTCACAGTGGTGTTTCACACAGTCACCTCTGGCCAGACAATGAAAACTCTGTGCTAGCAATAAAGCTATTTCATGGAAATAGTGGTAGTGTAATCAACAGAGGATTTTCACAGTGGTCTAAGCTTTGAAACTAATCATTTTTGACTAATAAAAATGAAGAGTGTTCCTATTTTGGAATGCACATATTAACTGTATGAAGCTTTTTATTGTGTCAAATGTTATGATTTTTAAAGGCTGGTAAATATTTAAAATTTACCTAATCCCAAGAGAATATTTTTTCCTAGTGCTTAATACCAGGCATCAAGGGAAGCAGGAAAAGTAAAAATTGAAAATAGAATGTGAAATATGAACTAAACATCTTTGATGCAGAGTCAATTACATTATTAATTACAATCAACGACTATGACACTTTTTTACCCCTCCCTACTCTTTGACTACTTTACTGTGCTCAAAAGGTATTTCCCAGAAATATTTATTCACCTGTAAGCAATAGAGCAAAGCTGCAGAACTCTAGAGCCAAGCTCTGAGCCTTGCTGAGGCACCACAACCAGGGCAATCCCTTCCTCCTGCCAGCCCCTGGCTGCTGAAGAAGTGCCATGGTTGGAACAGTCACAAGAACCTGAGCAGAAAATCTAGAAACATTTTATATATATATATATATATATATATATATATGTCTATATATATGTCTATATATATCTACATCTATATATATCTATATATCTCTCTATATATAATATATAATTAAAATGTAGAAACCAAATATATATATATATATATATATACACACGGTTTCTAGATTTTAATTATATATAATAGCAATGCATTTCCAATACATATGCTATATAGCTATATATATATATACATAATAAAGAGCAGATGGATCTAATAATTTACATATATATAGCTCTGTGCTCTACAGCTCAACTTTTTCAGCTGCCTAAATATTTCAAGAATAAGAAAGGAAGACAAAGTTAGAACATTGATGCCTCAGAATATAAAATCAAAATTTTTCCATAACTTTGACACCAAAAGATACACATGCAATAAATCTATATATTATAACATGTTATATAGCTATATATATATCAAAAGATACATATATGTTCTATAGCTATATATATATATATGTAAAATAAAGAGCAGATGCATCTAATAATTTACATATACATAGTTCTGTGATGTTGATACTTTTTAAGTTGCCTAAATATTTCAAGAATAAGAAAGGAAGAAAAAGTTAGAACTTTGATGCCTCAGAAAATAAAATCAAAGTTGTTCCATAACTTTGACACCAAAAAACAGCTTCTTTAATCCTTAAAACATATTTATAAAATTTAAAATGGAATGATACTTCTTTCAAAACTCTACTAATATATTAAAATCTGAATACGCATCTTTCCATTTGCCACCATTCTATGGGACCTAAAATGTAAATAGTAAATATAAAATGTAGAGTATAAAATTTACCCCTTTAGTCACAAGTATAGTACTGTTGAGATCTAAGATCTAAGGAAGTAAACCACTTCTCCTGTATGTTACTCTTCATGCTTGCATGTCTGTATGTCTGTTGTACTCACGCAGAAAATACTTTGGAAATTAAAATGGCTTATTCATTTTATTTGAATTGCCAAGCCAAGGGAGTCTTCAACATAGGTAATTTAAAAGAAAAAAAAAAAAAAAAAAAACAGAGGAAAACCCTAAATAAAGAAAGAAAGAAAAAACCAACAACAGCTAAACAGTGGGGGTGGGAAGAGGGAATGTGAAGCCTAATAATGACAGAACTGATCTATTCTGAACTAAGATGTGTACCAGGGAAGCTGTAGGACCATCACCACCTCTCTCTCTGGGATCTCTGTGGCCAGGACTATGCACTGCCTTAGAAGTCAGGGAATGGAAAAAAAGGTAAAAGAAAATCAGTAAGTTACAATCTCCAGGTTGTTTATTTTGAAGCTGGATTGCAATACAAGCACAAGTGTTATTTTCAATAAGGTGCCAGAATTGTATGTAAAAAAGCATCATTACAATCGGCACTGCTGGTGTGTTCTCCAACCAATGGCCCCTAAGAGGGGAATTAGAGTAATGTGGTCCCAGCATCTGTGAGAAATGTTAGAAAGACCTCAGTGTTCTAGAGGGTCCTGTGTGCAATCAGGACCCAACAGTGCTGTCATAGAATTCCCAGCACTGGATGGGCTCAAGGCCGGGCTGGATGGGGTCTGGAGCATCCTGTTCTAGTGGAAGGTGTCCCTGCTCATGGCAGGGGGTAGAACCAGAAGATCTTTGAGTTCCTTTCCAGCCCAAACAGTTCTACAATTCTATGACAGCACTGTTGTGAAGTTCCCTTTAGCAAAAGAAGCAATATCCTAATTTGCAGTGGTGCTTTGATTTGTAGGGAACTTTTGTGTAAAACAGTGGTGAGAGCACTGAGGCAGGATGTGCGAGTGTTGCTTCTTCAGTCTGAATAGATTTCCAAATTTTCTGCCTAAATATCCTAAAGGCTTGGATATTTTTTCTGATTGTTAATTTTCTGATAACTGAAAGGCCTGGATTTGACCTGATATAGAATCAGATCTTCAAATACCTTTAAACACAACTCACAGATGCCATGGCAAGTAAGACCACATGAACATAAATATCCTAGATAGACACAGAATCAGGCAAAACAGATTCAGCTGACATTTCTGAATGAATAAAGTTCATATGTCTGATTTTCCTCACTCCTCCTCTCCATAACAAGAAATCTGGGCACAAGAGCCCATTTTTCTGTTATGTCTGGTCAAGACACAGTGCAGTCAGGCTTCTAGTTCCAGGTGAAATAATCCTCAGTCCTCATGTGCAATGCAAATAATAACTGCAATAATAAAAACAAAAATAAAAGTGTATGTTTAATAAATGAACCCCTCAATGTAGAATATGATTTTATTTTGAGCTTATTTTTCTGTGATCCTAAAAGTTTTACTTTTCTATTCCTCAGGTACTTCTATACTCAGTACTGAATTATGGAATATGCAAAGAGATAAATTTTGGTTTATTATATATTGAAAGAGAGCATGCAGATAATGGAAGTCCTTAGTGAAGTAAAACAATGCAATTTGATACAGTGCCTCAGCTGAACAGAACTTACTGTTTTCTTTCTTATCCCTGTTTTATAGTTTTCACTTCATATAATTTCTTTGTAAAATTACCTCCATTCAGTCTCTGTTGCAGTGTGGACATTCAGAGATCTAGACATGATATATAAATGATACAACCTTTCCTCCCTCTTTCTGTTTCAGATTATAGACCTAGATTTCGGACAAGTGCATAAATTTTGTATTATAGCATGAGAAGCAATTAATCCCATTAATAAGCAATAATTCATATAATTCAGATCATGGGCTGTCACTATGAATTACTTCATTAGCCAGCTTTTTACCCTAGGCTAAAAAGCCAGCTTCATTAATTCTGTAGAAGGCTTATTTTCTTCTCTTGAAAAAACACAGTCGAACCCACTTAAAGGAATACTCTTCTTAACAACAGATACCATCCAAGAAAAAAATTATTCAGCAGCAGGTTTCAGACATGTTAAACTTATTTAAAAGTTAAAACATTTAGATCACGTTTATGTATGGCATTAATGTCACCAGAAAGATATTTGTTATGAATAATGATTTCCTTCATTGTGAAGGATCCCAGCTATAGTCTGGACCTGATAATGAGCATATCATGCTCACATGGAGTTGAATATACTTATTACAAATCATTTTAATGATGTATTAAGTTTTAATTAGATCTGCATTTCAAATTAAATATACAATGAGGTGAATATAACTGGAATGAGAAGGGAAACTTGGGCAAGATTTCCCCACATTCATTTTATTTCTTCTGAACTGTGACATTAACACACATTTTATTGAACACCTTCCTTGTTATGTTACATCCTAGGAGTTGCAGGGAAAAGTATCAGGGAGGAATATGGCTTTAAAGAGCTACCAGGATTATGGTTTTCAATGTTTTCTCTGTGTAGTTCTCCAGGCAAGTGAAGGGAATTCTGCAAATCCTGTAAAATATAACTTGAAGAATTCATTGCCAAAATATTTAACACATGGCCACTCTCTCTTCCCTCTAATTCATAATACTAAAAGGAAGAATTTTATTAGCAGTGCAACGTGAAGAAAATAATGTTAACTTTCTTCACTGAATTAAGAGGTGTGTCTGTGAGTGAAATGATGCTCTCCATGAGCAAAGATGGTCAGCTTGTGAGGGTTGTAAGAACTATTATCCTCCAATGAAGAAGCTAATGAATAAAATACCACCTTCAGCTACAAAGTCAGAAAACGTGACTGCCCTTAAACTGTTTTCTTGTAAGACACAAGTGAAACATTGTCCTTTGGTCTCGTTTCTGCATATTCTGGTGTGTGCAAATGAACTATTAAAACCAAATTAAATGATATGTCAATAAGCCAGAATTACTTTTATAATTGAATCATAGTAGAGAACATGGTATAAATATTTTTTTCACTATTTATAAAGAGTTGGATAATGCCCTGCCAGGCATGACACTGAAAATTTTCCATTATATGTCCTTAATACTCAACTCTTTCATTATTCAGTATGTCTGAATATTCTAATGTACTCTGGAAGCAAAAAAAAAAAAAAACTACAACAATATCAGAGCCCAGGACAATTATGTCACATTTTTATTAAATTAACTATGGGTTGTAAGTTTACCTTAACAACCACAAACATTTCTAAATAAAACCAAGATTACTCTTTGCTTGATTTTTTCCAGATGAAAGGTTTGTGGATTTTTTTTCAAAGGAAATTATTATTTTCATGCTGCTATATACTAGCAAATGGTGAGAAATGCTTCCTTTTATTGAGATGGCAATGGTGTAGCAGCTGTGATACAAACACCACGCTGGATGAGCAGCAAATCTTGCAGTATAGAATTGTTCCAGTAAACGTTAAGTGATTTGAAAAGACCTGACAGGCGAGAACAGCAAGCCCTGGAGTCATGTAAAATGCAAGAGAAATACCACTTTATGGATGCTTTATGATGGCTTCAGAAACAGAAGCAACAAACTAGCTATTAAAATATAATTTATAAATAATATTGCTCCCAGTT
This sequence comes from Ammospiza caudacuta, assembly GCF_027887145.1. Taxonomy (NCBI): domain Eukaryota; kingdom Metazoa; phylum Chordata; class Aves; order Passeriformes; family Passerellidae; genus Ammospiza; species Ammospiza caudacuta. Next base: position 56,507,477 of record NC_080596.1, read on the forward strand.
TGAAAACTACCTATGAGAAATAAATTCTTTTTCATTCAAGAAAAATCTAAAAGTCCTAAGAGGTGCTTTTATTTCTTGTAGATAGCTACATTTGGCTGGACTGTATGGAAATAACATTCAATTATATGCTACATTGGTACCAGTCAGAATAGCTTATAGCTGGGGAGGATCTCTTCCCTCCCTCTCTCCTTGGTGGCATATTTTTCAGTGTATTTTAACAAAACCCTCAGAAACAAACAAGGGAAATTACTCAACATCCACCAGAAAGTGTGAAGAGTGAAGAAAATGAACAATAAGCCAAATAATCCATTAATTCAGCAATGCCTGCTGGGTGTACGATGCAGAGGGCTCTGCAAAGCCTGGAGCCACAGAGGAGACATTTCTGCTGTAGCCATTTTGTAAGAGCCATTCTAAATCTCGTTCTGAGCTGAGAAGTGAGGAGTAGAGTGTCTAACAGAAACACTAGGGGGATTTAAGGTAGACTAGGTAGAATTTATATCCTTTCCTGGTCTTCAGCCAGGGTACTAAAGTTGTCACTCTGCTATCAAAGAGTGCCTGGGGATTCCTAATGACCAGACATGGGCACGACCTCTGTTTTGCAAGTAATCCAAAAAACAACACATCCTGCAGAACACTGATCCTCACCACTAAGCAGAAACACTGAGGGAGGAAGGACTGCCACGAGGAAAGCATTGCCAGCTTGCAGCTTAAGGGGGGAAAAAAATTCTTGTGCCTCAACCTTTCTGCATCACTGCCACAAGGTTCAGTGCTGCAAATTGGCAGTGCCATTGACCCCACTTCTGTGAAGCACTTAAGCGTGTGCTTAACTTGGAATTAATAAAGCGGTCAGGAAATGTCATAGCACTTCGCAAGCCTCCCCTTCCTGCCATTTTATTATTCACCTAAGCAGCTACCAATTCATGTTGAGGCTTTTGTTTTAAGGGGATGGAAACAAAAAAAGTAGGTTTTGTGATTGTGATGTGCATTAATGAAAAATAGCTGAATGCAGTGCTGTCACTCTGTCAGGTCTGTTTAGTAGAGCTATCCACATATCACCAAGTAGGATATGAATGGATACTCTCCTACCTGTGCTGGTCAGGTAAATGACATTTACCAGAGGTTCAACTCAGCAATTCTGGGCACCTGCAAATCTCTTGGCACCTGCATCTGATCTTTGATTGCAGTGTTCCTCTCCCATTTGTTGCACAGGTTTCCAGTGTGAGGCTTTTGTTAGAAATGTAGTAGTACCTGGTGTCCTGTGAACAAGGGGTCCGGGAGCCCTTTTTTCCCTGCTACTTGGACACAAGAAATTTGCTGTGTTCACTCTGGAAATCTGCTTGGTGACTGTGTGTCCCTATTGCTTGAAGTCTGCATTCAGTGAGTTTTTCCTCCTAGGACTGTACTCAGGGAGCAAACTTCAAAGAGCAAATGAGGCGTATTGTGTATTTGTTTCACAGTACCTAACTCAAAGATCACCTGTCATTTTTATAGTCTGCTCCAGCTTACATTCTTAGGGGGCTGATCACCTAAAAGTTCCTAGTAACTGGATCACAGGAGTACATTTTTATTCTTGTCTAGAAGACATAACATTTTCTGAGTTAGCAAAAATGGGTCTGTAGCTATAGCAGTGGCAAGAAGAGCATTTAACTAAAGGATTTTCCTCTCTTCTTCCTGTAGCAGAGCCTAATCTGTTGCCTGCCAAGGCAGGGGTATCACTGACAGCCGTGATGGATGAACTGGGAAAGAAATATTTATAGATATTCATATTGTTTTTATTTCCATCTCTCCATTCTTTGCTAACCTTCCTTCATCCATCCCACATAACATGCCTGTCGTCTTTTATACATTAATTCCGAATTCAAATTCTTCCCTCTTCTTTTTTTTTCCTAGAATTTTATGGTCTTTGAAGATGATGACCACATCTGTTCTCTAGTTATCAAATATGTTTCTTATTTTAATGATTTCCTTTGTCTTTCTAAGTATCACCTTCAGCAGATCTAAAGATTGGTTGCCCTGATACTTTTCTCTTCTCCCATTTACTCAATCCTAGAGAGAATTTTGCCCCTCCTGTTCTCATGGACTTACACTTCTTTCTTCTGTCAGTTGTCATACAGTTGCAATTTGGGCAAAGTATTATTATGCCTTTAGGCTTATCTATTTCTGCTACCTTTGTCTTTCTGATTAGCTGAAAAGGCAAATGGAATAAAAGACAGTTCACTCTACTTACTGTGACTACTGTCTGGATTTTGTGTTGGGATTTCATTGCTTTTTTAAGCAATTGAGAAGATGAGCATACTTAGGGACTGTTTTTGTCTTCAATAAAAAATAATGAATACAGAAGAAATTTTGGGAAGTCTCATCACCTCAGGATTTCCTTAGAATAGAGTGGAACACAGTGCATCCAGACTCTGAAATTTCTCCCTAAATCTTTACTACTACATCACTGGGTTCTGTTCTGAATGAAGCAAAGGTGTGAAATCTCCCATTATTTCATTTAAGCTTCTTCTCTTCCCCTTCTCATCCACAGCTACTCTCCTGTGTGATGCCAGGGAAGCCACGAGAGAAGACATTCCTGTTCTGTCTGCACTGAGCTGGCTCCTGCCAGGTCGGCCCAGATCCTGAGAAGGTCCCAGGTCCTGCTCTGTGAGGGACCTACATGCAAAACCATCTAACTAGGGCTGAGCACCTGCTTCCAAGCATTGAAATCCCAAAGCTGCCCCTTTGGATCTCATTTTTCAAATCTATATAACTGGCCTAATCTGAAGTTCTTGTGTGGATAGAAAGGGAGCACATCACTCTTGTGAGATGTAGATTGCACCTACATCAAGTTGGTGCTTCTTTAGCTTTTAAAATAGAAACCACCAAATTCCCTGTATGATGCAATCACAGAGACCTTGCATTTCCAGGACTTTATATAAACTCATCTTGCTGCCTGTGCTGTTCTGCATACATCTGTCATTTATAAGCAGAAACTAAGAAAATCCCTCAGCTTGTTTCTGAAACTCAAACATAAATGTGTGCACTGCTCAGGGGACAATTGCTTGTCATCTGTTTTTCAAGGGTTCTTTTAACAGAGATTCAGCCAGCCAACACATTGTTCTGCCATGCAGAAGCTGATCTCCAGAAAAAAATATTTATGCATGTAAAAAAATTAGAATAAAGGGTTATATGTCCCTTCATTACTGTTTCATTTTGTATTCTCTGTAATAGCCCATATCATTATAAATTCATGATGTAGTCCTGTGAATGTCATTGTTATTTAGCATTAGTTAAGCCCTGGTTAATAGACCTTCACCATGTTGCTGGGCCACATGTACTGTACACAGTCATTGAACAGAGACTTGCTGTGAAAATTTTGCTGCTCTCTCAAAGGCTAACACTCAAAATGCTGTTAGCACTTTTACCGTGTTGGTCAAATTTGACTACTTACAACCACTTTATCCTAAAATTAATGGGATTTATTCTTATTTTTTAGGCTAATAAGGGTATTTGTTGTTATATATATACTTTTTTTTAATTTTTCTTTTTTAGTATTGCCCAAGTACCTCCTTCCAATGCTTCACCACATTAAACAACAAAGTGCCAACCACAAGCCAGAGGGATGGAGTCCTTCTGGGACTGCCAGAGTAAGTGTCAGTTGTGTAATGCCATAGTTATACCAGCTTGTAGGAGCTCTATTTGTCTCCTTTCAACCAGAGTGATCAGTCATTTCCCCATCTTTCTTTTCTACATCACTGGCACTGAGATATTTTCCAGCAGTTTGTTCCCCTGACTCTCCCAGCTGCCGCTCCCCCCTGGGCAGCAGAGGGACACAATCAGGAGTGACTGAGGCAAGTTCTCAATATTCCAAGGTTTCTGCCCAAACACTGAAGTTCAGGAACCTCTGCTTCTCTCCACACAGCAGAAGGACATATTTCTTTTCAAAGAAAGCCAAGATGTTTCATCATCAAGAGGTACAAGCAATTATCAAACCCATTGTTCCAGTCCAGCACATTACTTGCCAGGAAAATAGCTCACTTGACATTACTTGTAGACAGTTCTCAGCACAACACAGTGAAAAATTCCTAAGAAAACACATTTGGCATTATTTTAGCCTGTTTCTGCTTTGTTCAGGAAATCCCTCATTCTTTTTCTTCATTACTCCATTTAATTTCATTTCTAAGGCAGTGTTTGGTATATGGAAGTTGTTAGCTAACAGAAAAGTAAAATTACAAAAACAAGAGCACATACATGACCTTATTGAAATAACACTATTGTCTAAAATTAGAGCTTTTTTTCCCTGATCATGGTTTCTTCCATGACTTCCTTACAATTCAGAGTATGTGTCTTTCTGAAAAATTCCCCAGCCCAGCTCAGCAGAAGCCAACGGGACTGGTTCAACCTCGTGGCTGCTGGGTGGGATTTTGGGACCAGTGACCTCTGGATCACCATGTTTTTATCAATGCAAATGTTTCCAACTCTCCCAGCTGTGAAAATGCTCTTTAAAGACGTGCCTAAGGTGTGCCAGCTGCTCCAAATGCTTTTTTTTTTCTGCATTTGAAGCCCATGTTTGAACTGCTGTACAGTGCTATGCTTTGATGCAGTTCTGAGCAGGGATTTTGATACTTCCGTCACCATTCTCCTAGGCATTCTGTCAGGAATCAGCTCTACTGATGGCTAGAGAAGAAGAAAGATTTGCTTTACCTTGGCAGCAGTGGGGCACAACTCTGTTGAACCCTTCTGAACCTCACTAAAACACATCTTTGGTGTTCTGTCACAGCAGTGACCACCAGCACAGCAGGCAGAGCAGCAAAGGTGCCCAGCGACAGTCAAGACAGCACAGAAAATACTTCCTGGAGAGATATTTGCTTGGGTTCTGGAGGTTCTTTTTGCTAGCACATAAAAGGTGTTTCAGAGCTGTGCTTCTGTCACCCATCCTCCCCACAGAGCTCAGTGGGTTCACAGTGCCAAGGTGGAAGAAGCTGGCAGTGTAAGGCCAAGAGCAAAAGGGAACATGCAGGAGAAAACTCCACTGTGCTTTACAAGGTAATGGCCATTTTTTTCTGCTTTCTGATATGAAAATATTACCTTTTCTATGTTTAAAATTATTGGCTTATACTGTTCTTACTTCACCTGGCATCATTCTCTTAAATCTCTATTGTGATATATGGATGTTCATACACATTTGTACATTAGTCTACCACTACATTTTCTTTTCAGATTCACACCATCTTAAAAAATATTTGACTTACTAGTGGTCCTTCCTATGCAGCAAGGCTTTATATTGTAAGAAGGAAATATGAGTCTTCTGCTAAGTAGTTCTGGTTTTCCTCCATGCCTTCTAAAAATAGTCAAATTTTCAATTTTTTCAATCTTTGCCTGTGAAGGTTTCAATAGACAGATCTAAAACTCACTGTGTTCTCCTCTGTGCTACTCAGAAAATGTGTACATTTTTGTACACATATGTACCTGACCATGTGCCCAGTCATTCCCCCAGAAAGATTCCCCAGTCTAATCTCATCTAACTGCCACAGAAAAGACATTTCTCCCTGTGGCAGAAAAGGGGATTCTTTTGGTTGCTGGAACCCAGGAGAAGGTCAATTGCTTCAGAGCCTTCGGCCTAAGGAAACATTATTCCTATCTGCACTCAAAAATATTTAAATATATATATATAAATAAAATTTAATAAATAAAATCTTGAATAAGGATATAAATTTTTAATTATTCAACTACTAAGCAACACAATAAAAAGTTAATATTATTATAATGTGTTATTAATTAACAATTAATTACTATAATTTTGAGGTAAAGCTGATGAGCTGAGGAAGTGGTTTAGTGTAAATTATTAAGGTAGAGTTTTGATCTTCCACCTATAATGTCCAGTGGGTTTAGAACTGAATATGGACCAAACTGCATTTTCAAAGCTACACAGATATAAATCCACTGGAGAAAACTGATATACTCTCTTGTAGTTACTCTTTGGTTATGTATTTTCTGGTAGGTAATGTTATACAGTTTTAGAGTGCTGTCTGGTGGTGGAGATGATTGTTAATTAATTTTATCAGAAGATATGTAGTAGCCCTTATGTTATTCCTTCAGTACAACTATGAAGGGATAAAAAAGTCAAAATCCTAGAATAATTTCATTTTGATTTCCCATTATTTACTTTTTCAGCTCTTCAGTTTGTATTTTTTTATTTATTGCAAGTATTTTTACTAGTTCATTCTGTGAATATACAAAAAGAGAACTTCAGACACAGGAGCTGGCAGCTTTCTCACATTCAGCTGTGGAAATGTAAAGCCTGAAGGAAAGTCTGTGATAATCCAGTCCAGTCTTTTCCATAACACAAACTATGGCATCCCATCTACTGAACCATGCACTGGACCCAGGAACTCCTCAACAAACCAATGCCTCATTTTAAAAAGCATTCAGTTTTGATTAAGATATTTATGCTAGTGAGGACTTCACTGTGAGCCTGATAAAATTGTGCCAGGGATTATCAAGCCCCCATTGAAAAAGCCCAGTTTTGTTTCCAATTGAATTTCAGGAGTATAAAGCCATTGAGATCCTAGTACCAGAGAGAAGAGTCTGAGTCCATTCAAATGGCACCAGCCTCCTCCTCCTCCTCCTCTCCTTCTCACCACATAAACCTTCACAAATCCTTCCACAGAATTGCCATCATTTCTGTGGCACTTTCCTCTCCTTCCCCTCATTTCCCACTCATTCCACTTTCTGCATCTCCTCTCTGCTCAGCCTTGTCATTAAATTTCAAGCAACCTGTAGATATCCCAAGGACAACTCTCACAACCAGGATTTGTATGCTAATTTTCTGTTATGATGGGTAAGTTAAGAAAGAAGGAGCTTATTCCAAAAAAACTACATTTTCATCCCTCACAGAGCTTCCCAAATAAAGAAAAAAAGTCTTTTTATAAGGCACTTCTTCTCTTATACAGATTACCTTTTTACTTTGTACTAAAACTGGTAAAGAGCTGCTAAAACTTTTTGATACTTTTTGAAACATACCATTCACCTCTTCAGACCTATTTTCTTCATTGTGCCTTCCTAACTGCTTATTTTAACGTTACACTATACCAGGTTATAGATACATTATTTATTTTATATTGAGGACCATTTAGCACCCTTGAATCCTATGAATCATCCTCCAACCCTATGTGTGTAAATAACACAACAATTTCCTTCACCCAAGGATTCACAGGGAGTTGAATTTAAATCAAAAACAGAGTGTTCAAGTGCCAGAGCTGTGAGTGTGACAACTATTCATATTAACCACAGTTCTAGGTTTCTGAATGTCACAAAATAAAAGCCTCCTTGCAAAAAATTCCAAGAAACTGAATGCCAATCTCAGTTTTCAATCCTTTCATTGAAACCTTTTCCAGAGCACGTTGCCCTTATATTTCTTATTAAGATAGCCTTTAAATCATTATAAATTCTGCTGTTATAATTATTAAAATAACAGCTTTGTATTATTGCTTTCATCTGTCCACTGTGGACATAAACATGGTATAATCATAGCCACATTTCTTTTTCTTCCTCCAACACTTCATTTTTATTCACGATCAGTCCCATGTAAAGAGAGAAATTTGTTCTCAGTGTGAAAGCATACAGCCCTTGGAAGAGAAAGAAAACAGTGCAATGTGCATCCAATTCAGACAGAAAAATTATTCCATTATGATCAAGGCTTGATAAAAAAACCCAACAGTTCACATCTTAAGCAATGGTAGTACAACATCATATAAAACTTGTGGGATGTTTCAGCCTAGTCCCAAATTAAAACCTGTATTAATAGTGCAGTTAGCCCTTTAAAATCACAACAGTTTCCACAAACCTCCAAATCCTAGGTAATTAGGGTTTTCAATCATGACAGTGTTCTTATTATAATGGCAGTTTTGGCAAATAGCAGGTACTCATAGCTCACTGAGGAGCTGTATTCCCACTTGAGACCGGCCATCACCAGCCTAATTGCTTCCCAGTGAAACAATAGCATTTTTGTTCAACTACCATCCTTTGTTATTCTGCAATTGGAACTGAATATTGTGAAATTTAACTTCTCTGCTCTAAGCTGCAAAAGAGCTTTTCATGGCATGTTTATAAAATACTGGCATGTGCAGCTTTTTCTTGTGCTTACAGAGAGAATAGGCATTTATTTATCCCAAGAACAAGAGTCTGGGCTTCCTTAAGTTGAAACCCTGTAAAAGTTTGAAAAATACAACACATAAGGGTTGCTGGAACCCCTACAGAGTAGATGAGAGGACTAATGAAAAAGCCACAGGACCTATTCTTGCTTCAATTACCAGCCAACAGCTTTTATATCCACAACTGGTTCCATCAGATCTCCTGTGCTTGCAGGCAGCCACGTCCATGTCTTAGAGAAATCAGGAAATCTATTACTCAGCTGTGAGTTTCCATGTATTATTAGTATGTAGCAATGCCAGGTGAGATTGGCAATTTCAGGGCAGAAACATGGAGCAAGTCTGAGAATCCCCATTCTGCGCAGAGCAGCAGCAGCCCTGCAAGAGGCCCCTGGTAGCCACACCAAAGTGGAGACACTGAAGATCTGTTCTGCACCCTCAGCCTGGTGAAAAATTCCAAATTTGTCCCAAATTCCAAACATACAATGTGGCATTTACCTGTCCTGGTGCAGTGACTCCACTGTGGCCACTACAGTGATGCAGGCACTGTATTAAGTAAATAAATCCAGTACTCACACTCTTGCTGCTGGATGGTACATAAGCACTCTGTGAAGTCAGGGCAGTTTCTCTATTTTCCCTCATATGTTCTTTTTGTCTCCTTCCCAAATCACCTATTTTGAAAGATTTATTCTAGTGTTTTTAATTCTGAGGAGACTCCTCTAAAGTACCTTTGGCTGAATATACAATTATTTTTGGTTTCTAGGCTGACAGAATTTCATTATTTTAGCAGACAAGAAAGAAATACTTCTATAAGTAAAATGTCCCAAACTGCCCAGACGTACTACTATTGTGACAATTTTTTGGTCTGGATGAAGTCTTGAAGTCAGGAGTTAGGACAACTTCATATGAGAATTTCTCAATCTGTCTGGGCAGTGCTTCTTCCAAAGATCTTGCTTGTGCTACAGTAGCCAAGCTTGAGATGAAGAAAGCAAAAATTGCCATGTTCAGGTCTGCACCTTGCTGAAAGAACCACAAGGGCTCCATGAAATCTGGAGATGGAAGAAGCTTCTTTTCCAGAAGCTGTTGCAATGTGAATCTTTGGTGGCACAGATCATGCTGGCTGGGTTTGATCTGCCTGTTAATTTAATTACTTTCCACCTGTAATTTTGTTATCAGCTGATACAAGCATGCTCTATGTAAAGGAACCTAACACTGGGAATTGTGGTGATTGTAGAGCTAAAAGAAAAGACACAGACTCATTTATAGCAGTTGTAAAATTGCTTATTTCATCTTTCTGAAGGTCATAAAGATCATAGTTTCTCCTAAATTTAGTTATTTTAGGCCATAACCAGCCTCTTCTATGGTCTAAGTGGATAGGTATTTAGCATATACTGATTCCCAAATGATCTGTATTAGAAACAGCATTGCAGACACATTCAGTCAAAGCCAGGATAATAAACCCCCACTGACTGTGTCTGCCTCATGTTGTGGGGACACCAGGTCATTCCCTCCCCACAGGCAGGGAGATGCTCTTCCTCCATCTTCACCAAGGACAAAGAGCTCTGTTTCCCAGGGCAGCTGATACAAGATGGGGCCTCAGAGCCCTCTGAGGAAGATTTTCCCAGCTCAAGAGAAAACAAGTTCAACTGAGAAATTTGTGCCCATAGGAAGGATGAGAAGTTGATCCCAGGAGTTGTTTGAGGGGATTCTCTCTGTCTAATGGACTAGCACTGGAGCAAAAGACACATTCCTGGAGCCAGCTGGGGTCCAGAACCCCTCTGGTTCCAGGCCCCTGGAGCAGACACAGCCAGGTGATGTGGCCAGCACTGCACAGCAGCTGCCTGTGTGCCAGTACCAGGCCAAGGATCAGCCTGCCCTACAATGGCTCTGTGTAGGTCATGGGTGTTCTTCTAGAAGGAACAGACCTCAGGGAAGCCAAGGGACTCTCTGACAGTCCAGCAAAGGTCCATGTGCCAGGGAATGTGGCAGAACTTAAGGATACAAGCAACAATCTTGCCCAGAAGAAGTGGAGAGAAAACTGCATGGAGAACAGGCAAAGAGTGTAGGGACAGGTATCATGGGAACCTCCATCAGGTGACAGAGAGGAAATGGTTCTGGGAAGGGAAACAGAAGCAGTAAGACATCAGCCATGGCTCTTCCTCTCCAGAGTATTTTCTTTTTCACAGTATTACTTGGGATACCCAAGGAAACGTCTGAGCCCACTATAGGACAGGAAAGTCTCCCCACCTAAACTTGGATAAGCAATATTTCACTGATCTAATTCACTCTAAAGAATCACTTCTTATTGTACCAATATCAGAAGAATCCATTATCTGCCAACCATCCCATGTGCAAGGATAGGGAGTGCAAAGGCAGTAAGTTTGAGATGGATTATGCATTGTAAAGTCACCTTTACAATGCTCCTCTGCAGCCTGACTGATACAGGTTTTTAACTGATATTGCTGGAATGAAACCTGGCCCCTGTGTTTTATGGAGTTGTTCATAAGTTATACCTTGCTCAGCTCATTTGGATGAAATGGCCTAGGACTCCAGCTCTGTAACAGCATCAAACTCTCTGGATTCAATTTAACTTCAAAAAGTAAATAGCCTGTTTTGTTTTGACGTCAAAATAGTTCTGATGCTAGAGCAGTTGATATCCGAGGGACTTGGCCATCAAAGCCCAGTTGCTGTCAACATGCCCATTATTAAAGCCAAGTTTTTAAACTACTTTCCAGAAATATATGACAAACTATCCTCCTTCACATATGCATAATTTTTAACATTCACATTGCTGGTACAGAGCCAGAGCTGCTGTGTTAGATGTACTCATTAGGATCCCAAATGGCTCTGGTAAAACCAATGGGAGCTGTTTTGTTCTGCCTGTTGTAGCAACAGAAATCTGGGATGCAGTGGCTGTGCTGTGCGCTGAACATGCTTTTACCTGGACATATGTCCCAAAGGCTGCTCTGGGGACCAGTGCAAAACAAGAGTACATGACTGTGGGGCTCTAGCAAGCTGTCCTGCGTTCTTCTGCACTGAGAATAAATACCTACCCCTCACCCAGCAAACAGTGTTAGTGCCTTAGCTGGAGCCATAAGGGAGGACGGGTAGATGTGGAACCACACTGGCCCCATGCTGATGATAGTGGCACTCTGCACAGATCCAAGAGAGGGCTCCAACTGCTGAAGTCTCACTCCAAAGCGTTGTTCTGTGCTGCCTACTCTCTCCCTTCCATGGAGATGTTTGTCTCACACAGTTTCCTTCAAATCTGTCTCCTTCCAGTGAGGCAGGTTGCTGTCATGGATATGCTGTCTTTGGTTCAACTGGTTCTCAAGCATCGTTTTCAGGGAAAAGTCTAATAAAAAAGGAATTTTCACACCTGAATGTGATGATGTGGAGCATCTCTATTTATTGATTAGATTTTATTAGATCAATTCTAATTTTATTAGATTAGAAATTTTCTGCAACTGATTTTTAAGAATAAAAAGTCTTGCTTTAAAAATGTGATGAAAAGGACAAAACTGATGTACTATATTTTCACTTCTTCTTCATTCTGCCCTCCATGGCTGACAATCCAGTTTTACAAAGATTTTATTATAGTGATATTCCCTAATTTCTTTCCCTCTTTGTCTTATGTAACTGTAAGCAGGAGAAAGTGAGATTTCTTCTTCCTTCTTAGCCATACTTATCTGAGCTCTTGTCTGCAAAAAAAAGAGTTGGATGCTCCACAGAGAGATGCAAACAGGAGAGCTGAGTGAGGCTGCCCAAACATCCTGCGGCCCTGAATGCCCCAGGAGTATCTGGGACATGCAATGTGCCAGCAGATGGGATGCAGACCTGCAGGGCCCTGGACTCCATTGGATTGGCAGCTGGAGGGGATGAAAAATACCTGAAGGCACTTCATCAGTAGCAGATGCCTTTGCTTCGGCAACTGAAGGAAGCCCCAGAGCCCTGTGATCAGCCTCTGCATTGTGCTGTTTGCCTCACCTTTCACCATCACTACAGCTGAGCTTATAAAATTTTGGCTTTAGTATAGTTCCAGAAACCTGAATTTGCTCCTGGCCAATGGTTCAGCACATAGCAAAGAGGAAATGTAAATATTTTTAATATCTTGATATATCTTTGCTGTAAAGAGGAAACAGAAAATGACATGGCAGCTATTTTAGTGGGTCATTGCAAAATCCGTATCTCCCCCATGCAGCAATCGTTATTGCAACGGAGCCATACGGTAACGCTCAGTTCAAGAACCCCAGCATGATATCATGTGCTGTGAGATTCACTTTGTCAGGGGGAGGAGACTTGAGAAACCCAATGAGCTGAAAACACAAGCAGGGCAGAGAGAGGGAAACTGAGCTGAGTATCAACAAAACCTTTCTTTGCAAACACCTTTACCTGCCGGAGCACAAAGGTATATGAGAGAAAAGGTAGATGAGAGAAAGGAGACATGTGAATTCTCCCAAAGAGCCTGTTTAAGTGGTTTTTGCCTTATCATCAGAGGAATAAGGAAGCAATAGGACTTGGGTCATGATCAAGAGTGTATTTTAAGTGCTTTTCCCCCCTCAGGAATCATTCTGGGAAAGGCAGATGAGAGAGATGAGAAAAACTAGACTGAGCCTCAACAGAGCATTTGTAAGTGCTCCTTTTCCCTTTAGCTTTTAAATTTCATATTTAACTTGCTTCATACAGAGGGAGAAGAGACAGAGGCTGTGGAATTCACAGAAAACCACTCATGGAGTGCTCTTTGACTTTTCTGCCTTTTCCCTTGTCATTGAAAGAGATGCAAGGAATTGGTGTGAGACTGAAAGAAAAAGCCCAGACTTGTGAAAGCACTGTATGTGTAGTCCCTGACCAGATTCCAGGCCAAATCCTGACATCATTACCAAAATAAATTGTATTTTTCCACACCAGCTACTCCCTGGAATTTAAATAGGGATGTACTGTGTCCCTAAGAGTAACAAAATCAAGCTACCTGGCAAGTCCACAATATTTATGTGTGTCTGTAGACCCTGCCCACAGCAGTCAGCTTGTCAAAGGGGTAGAAATGCCACATATTGAAAGGCATTTCACTGAGAGAAGAGACACTGGAGAATTTAAATTTGAAGACTCTAGACAATATTTAGACTTCTATTAATGTGGTCTGAATGGAAACTTGGGTAGGAAATAAGAGTTTTTAAAAGTCCCAGGAAAAAAAAATTAATTTTACTGGAAAAAATATTATTTTTAAATAGGATGGAATTTTATCCTCAGGGAGGTATGTCACAAATCTCCCATTCCTCTGATGAAATCAAACTTTCATTTGTGATTTTTCTGCAGAGCTCCTCGAGCTACAGCACAGAACAAGAGACACGCAGAAGACAAAATAAAAAAAAATTATGAACTTAATATTCTGAAGCATACTTTCAAACAAGGAGGTCATATTTGTTGGTGCCAAGGGTGACATAATATTCATAATGATAACCACCACAAATTATTCCTTAAATCAAAATGTGCTCTCATTTTCATCTAAGTAGCTGCTCCCTCCTTCCGTTCCAATAAGCCCTCTTTTCCCAGCTATAGCAAATAGACTAATGAAAATGTGATTTTTCCTTAAGTTTCCTTGTTTATATCTTTAGATCACCATGGCTAAAACATATCATCACTGTATGAATCCTAATAGATACACCACCAAAATCATGTGATCATATTTGATTTTGTGACCACTAAATTGATACTTGGACAACTCTGTCTACTTGATGTTACTTAACCAGGTCTTAAAGATAGTTGAAATTTCTTCTCACTGTAATTTGATTTAGAGTCTTTGTTATTTGCATGTGCAGTGTTTTCACTATTCATAAAATTGACTTTACTTTCCAGTGTGAGCAAAAAGTTTTAATTGTTTTCTAAACCTTTTATTTTTTGCAAGGAGGAATCTTTAAAAGGGAAAAAACCTGAAAGGCAGGACCATAGTCGATGCCTTTATGAGGCAGGTAGAGCATGAAAGGTGCACAATCTACCCAAAGTACTCCAAGCATATTAAAGGTAAACAAAATTCAAAAGAAATCACCATTTTAGTTTTTTGGGTGGCTTCAAAATTATGATTTTTTCAGAAGGATTCTTCATTGTGTTTGAGTTGCCCTTTCATTGATGAGTCCTGGGAACCGAAGTGGTGACCTACCCACATGTATCAAAGCAACCTAAATGTTCCTATAAATTCCATCTTTACATACCTGCCCATGGAGCACTGCTGAAGTCCCTCAAAGGTGATTTCCAGTCTGGAAGATATTGATAGAGTCATTCTCTCTAACAAGAGAATTCTACTTGGTGAAGTCAAAACAGACCCTGAGGTTGCATTAACCTCAGCAGAGGTTTATTCGAAGGCAGCAAGAGGAAGAAATTCCATTTTTCAGTATCCTTAGCAAGAAAAAATTCTGGCTTTCATCATAGGGATGAAACATATGAATGATCCTGCATCCCAATGCCTTTCCTGCATAACTGAGAAGGAGTGAATAATCTGAATGTTTAGTTTTTGTCAAAATAAAGCATTTCAATTGAGAGTAAAAGAATTATTTTGTTTACACCAAAAATGTTGACATTTTCAAGTCCTGTTTGTAATCCACATGAAGGCAAATGTCAAAATTGCCCAATGTCCTGTGAAAAGGAACTTCTGCCCCCTTTGTCCTTTGCTTGAAGCAATAAGATATTAAGTGTGAGAGGATGAATTGGTGTTCATGTCCGTTCAGTCCCAGCTATCTACATTCAAGAAAAGTTTCAGTTACTTCCAGTCATGATGACAACTTATGATTGGTTCCAGCTGCAGTGTTGACATCTGTCTGCTGCAAACTGAAGAGACTGTCAGTTCACCCATTAGCAGCAATTCAGCTGGGCTTGAGTTCAGCATGGCAACTTTAAACCAAAACTTGTGTTTCAAAACCAGTCACAAAAGCACATACACTCTATTCTCCTCAAGGTGCCATTACAGTGAAGGACTGTCCTTGATATTTTGGAACAAAGGTTGGTCTTCAGATTTTTCCTGAAATTAGGCAATTTCAAAGTTTCTTTCCTCTGTTTCTTTTCAAATAGAAAATGTCTGTTCTGAAATCTCATTAGCTTTCAATATTTTTACTCTACTATTAGCTCTTACAGAATTTGAAAGTAGAAAGGAATACAAACTACTTACCTTGGATTCACTTGGATTTTTCTTGACTTTCGCACCTTTTAAAAATAACTTTGGACTTAGGATATTTTTGGCAAGGCTTCTGAGGACCTGTCTGCCAGAAAAGAAAACAAAATTACTGATCTGGTGAGAAGCAGATGGATTATAAAAGGTACCTGGCACAGAATAGATGTGAAAATGAAGAGCAGAGAATGAATCTCTGGTTGCAGTCTTTCAGGAAAGTGTTCCATTGACCATGAGGATTACCAGAAAAAGGTCCTCCATTTCTTACACATGCAGTAAATATTAACAGTTTCAGGAAATCGGGGATGACTTTTGCCTGTGGAAGTACATGCATGGTTTCATACTACACCACAATGAAGTTTCTGCCCTCTCCTGGTTGGAGAAAAATATTTCCCAGTTCTTCCACGCCTCCTGGTTCTTGTGGCATCTCCAAGGCTGAACTCACAGCTCTGTCACCCTCCCTGATCCCTCACATCACCTTCCTGCTGGCTGGCCCCTGAGTTAGGGTGTGAGCAAGTCTGCTACACAACAACACTCAGGAGAAGGGAAGGGAACACAAATGCCCCCAACAGAGCAGATGGACACCTATGGACCAAGGCACACAGTGCTCCAAATTTGAGCTCATGCTGTCATGTCACCTCTGGGAGCACTACAGGCAGAGACCATGAGAGACAGGACCTCTGTGTTCTTTCCTGTGGGGACTCACCTTTGGAAAATTGCTGAGATAATAGCCCAGTGAGCAACTTCTTTCCACAGAAAGAAACTCAGCACTGTATTCCTGACAGATTATTTAAGTAAAGCTCATCAACCTACAAAAATGGTAATTCAGCTTTCACTTTGAAGAACTGTGTCTGCATATCCCTATTGAAATTCATCATTCTCTTGGATTTTTCTAGAAGGAATCATTTATTGTTCAATAAATTTGTTAGTATAGTAAGCTAAAAATCTGTGAAAACATGCAAGAATGCCTTCCCTTCCTTATTTTCTAGCCAATGCCCTGCTTTGACTCTGTCAACATGCCACTGTTCTTGTGAGAACTTGCATTTTCCGTGCATGCTCAGTTTGTATGGACACAGTTGTGCCACACCCATGCAATGGGGCCACTCACTGTTTACAAATGTTTGCTTCCCAGGAGTGGCTTTCATGGGGACACTGTCATCAGCAGAGGTTTAGCTGCAGATTTCAAACCTGATACTTTTTATAGCCATGCAGCATACAAAAGCCTCCAGTCCTGAGCTCAGAGCTAGGGCTCCTGGAGGGCCAGGACTGAGACTCAAGCCTTAAATGAAGATATTTTGATGGGTGGACACAAGATATTTTAGGACACTCTTCTGAATCTGAGCTCTCTCAGCTCTTTTGCAAAGTAACCTGAAGGTAGTTAATAAAAATTTTCTTCTTGAGCTCTGCTTGGGATCTGAAATTATCTGATCTGATCTAAAATGTAGCAATCATAAACCAGATCTAGCTTCACTCTTTTTGTGGCTATTGTAACAGATGAGTACTGCATACAAATAGAACCTCCTACACCATAAAGATATCTACTAGAAATATAATTCTAATATTCTATTTATGGCAGTCAGAATCCTGATTCTGGTCTTTTGTGCACTGGTTTTATACCAGTGTGGTTTCATTTACATCAATAGGCTGAGTCACTGGTATTTGAATGTCTTGGGCACACTTCACTGGAACATGGCACAGAGTAGCAGGAATAATTGAAAAGTTCCTCAGGCATTGAATACCAGTTCCAACAGAGTCACACTTTCCCTTTGCAAGGTGACCATGGCTATTTTACAGAGTCAGAGCCAAGGCAAGAAAGAGCAGCACCGAGTGGAGAGAAGATGCTGGAAATATTAAGGGCAGAAGCATGAAGTTGTTGCCAGGCATGAACAGAGCTGCTTTGCTGTACAGGAGAGGCAGGAGAGCAGAGCACTGACATGGACACCTGCGGCATTAAGGATAAACCACCCTCAGTTCTGGGCTGATGCTCTGGGAACATATCATCCAACTCTGAGGGATTTTTCCTGCCTAAACAAGAGACAGTTCTGGAAATTACTTCAAAACAGAGCAATTTTTGCTTTTCTGTCTTTCCCCCAGTTTTGTCTAACACCAGGAACTGTGCAAGTACAATACCATTATACTGGCTAGAGACTATGATGGTTTAGGAGAGGAAAAGTCTTGCCTCCCTCCTACCAGCCCTACTCCACTGTAACACAATCAATGTCCACAAAGACAGACTCTGAAAGCCAAGAATTACCTTTTACTTCAGGCTTACTTTAGCCATTTTAAGCCCCTGTCAACCTTTTAGAACTGGGCTGGCTTTTTTCTTTTTTTTTTTTTTTTTTAAACAAAGCCTAGTAATTCATGACTTGGATGTGAGATGGAGTGAAACGATGAGTTGTTCCTGCTTCATGGGTGTCACCAGAGCATCATGCACTGTGCTAATTTCTCAGCTTGTGAATAGACATATTTAGACTGACAGTTGAAAGTGGGCTGCAGATTCCACTTTAAACACATTTTTCGTGCTGAGTAATAAGGGCTAAACACAAACCAATTCTGGCAGTTAAACTACGCACTTAAACCTTTCATAGTGTTGTCAAACATTATAATCCTTCAAAAATCTGAGTTTGAATAGCCTCAATATTTTATTTAATGAATTTTAAATCCTATAATTACCATAATTAAGACACTCCTTTTGGATCATGTCAGTGTGCTGCTCGAAGAGAGAGAGAGAAAGCTGTAGGCAATTTTCACTAAAGATTTTCCTGAATGCAAATGATACATGGAGCTCATTTTGAATTCTCTATGTCATTTGGGGGAGCATTTTTTTGGATTGGTGTGGAAAGTCTATAACAGCACCCAAGGAAAAACTTAGATGGAAAGGACCTTTTTATCTCCAAAAATGGCTCTTTCTGTGCTGGTTGTGCACGTAATATGGATGTTTTATTGAGCTGAGGAAGTCATGATGTAGTGGGCTGGCTGCCCTGGCCTAGGCAACACCTCCATCCCAAAAAAACTTCCATCCGCCTTCTCTTTTCCCTCATCCTCATATCCTTGGGCCTCGGATTCCAGGGCCTCATGCCTTCTGTGTAAGGGCACCTGGGCAGGTGGGGTAGGCTAGGAGAGGATTCTCCTGCCACCCCAAACAGAATCCCTTTCCACTCCC
Source organism: Ammospiza caudacuta (assembly GCF_027887145.1). Taxonomy (NCBI): domain Eukaryota; kingdom Metazoa; phylum Chordata; class Aves; order Passeriformes; family Passerellidae; genus Ammospiza; species Ammospiza caudacuta. The sequence goes on from NC_080596.1 coordinate 56,525,925, forward strand.
CTCCATTTCCAAGGTCCCACTTTTTCTGCCTGCTGCTGAGTGTCCCTAACATGTCCCAGCTCTTCTCCTTCACCTCCCAGCTCCACCAGGGGCTGAGCAGATCATTGTCCTGATCACACCCCTCGGAGATGCTCTCCCTGATCACACCCCTCGGAGATGCTCTCCCTGATCACACCCCTCGGAGATGCTCTCCCTGATCACACCCCTCGGAGATGTTCTCCCTGATCACAGCTCTCAGAGATGTTCTCCCTGATCACAGCTCTCAGAGATGTTCTCCCTGATCACACCCCTCGGAGATGTTCTCCCTGATCACACCCCTTGAAGATGTTCTCCCTGATCACACCCCTCGGAGATGTTCTCCCCGATGCCATCTGAGAGCAGCACCAGGCCCTGCAGCCTGAGAACTGCAATCCTGAATGCTTTTGTGGTGCTCCCTCTGGGTGGTCACATCTTTCTCCTGCACACAGAGGAAGCAACTTTTCTCCAGATGGACACCATACCTGCATTTCTCAATGAGGGCAGTGACCACCAGCTGTGGAGAACTTCACAGGAGCAGGTATGACCATATCAACAGGTAGAAAATTAGGGTTGCTTGTGGCTCAGTGGCTATGGGCACTTAATATTTATCAGTTTAAAAGGTTTTACAAAAAACAAATCAATATCTCTGAGAGAAAATCCTGCTTCATGCCCAAACCTGCAGTTCCTAGCCCCATCAAGGGCATCTCCAAGGAAAGCACATGCAGCAGGATGCTCATTTGTACTAATAGCTGTAACCAGCTACACCCCCTATGTAAATTAACACCAAAGTACAACAGATATTGGCTGATTTAATTTAAATGCCTACAAGCTATGAAAAAGGAATTTATACAAGAAAAGGTTTTTTTTTATTTTCCAGGTACAATAGGAAATAAAGGATGTTTATATTTTATAAGGAAGGTTACAATCAAAATTAATATCTGAAGGTACCAAAGAAAAAGTTCTTTAGCAACATGTGGTATTGAAACTTTAAACTGGTATTCCTTCATCTGTATTCTGCAGGTGAGATGAGTTGTGATTTCAACCAGCTTGTGGTTCCTAATTAAGCATAAAATTATCTAACACTTTTTTTCCGCAGCAAAGATTTGTAGTGAAACCTAAATGAGTAAGTGGCCAAATCTCATGAGTCTTCAGTGCCCATCTAAGTCTTAAAGTACAGGTAAAACTTTATACCCTAAATATATATTCTCAGCCCCTAACTGTTGAATTGCACTTTTTATTTTGATTTAAAATGGTAAACAGCATAGAAATTAAAAATGCCAGGTGAGTATTTCTGTTGATGGATATTCTTTTCATTAAATCCTAGAATTTTTTAGGTTGGAAGGGACCTTAAAGATAATCCAGTTCTAGCCCCCATGCCGTGGGCAGGGACACCTTCCACTAGACCAGGTTGCTCAAAGCCCTGTCCAAACTGACCTTGAAGATTTCCAGGCTTGCATTATCCACAGCTCCTTCTCTGGACAGCCTGTTCCAATCTCTCATGAGCCTCTTAACACAGTTTCTGTAACCACTTTGGCTCCTTTCCTATGTGAAACCAAATTCAATCAAAGAAAAAGACAACCAAGATTTTCATTGATGAAAACCAGTGGTCTTACTGATTTAAGTGAAGTTAAGCTGAGTCTTGACCAAATGCACCTCTGTCATGAAAAGGATGAAAGATGTTTTCATTTATCCCAAAGTAGGATTTTAAAAACACTGAACCATTTCATTCACCTTTATTTTCTTTCAGAAAATTTATTTTTTGTCTGTGATTAAAATCCTATACTTCAGGGTATGCTTCCTGCTATATATCCTATTTCTCAGGTGCTGGAGGCAAAGCCTGGGGAGTATTATTCCTTACTTAGTGTGTGCCAGACCATATTTGACACAGTCCATTACACTGACACGAGATTTATCCTTCTGATAAAAGAAGCCAAATCTTCAGCCGGGCAAACAGACTTTGATAGCTCTTCAGAAGGAAAAAATATCTGGTTTTTAAAGCTCTGCTAGTATTCTCAGGCCCAGGGGTTGTGGTTTTGGTGCCTGTGCTAGCATTAGGGTATCATTTAAAAGCCCAAAGAAAGGCAAATGATTGTATTAGCTGTATCTCCAGGCCAGTTACAGAAGTACTGATTACTTGCCCTATCTTCTACAGACAGCAGGAACTTCACTCTGCAAATCAGACACTCTAATTTGAGAGGGGTCTGTCTCTCTGCTTAAGAGATTACACTGTTGAAAGGAAGTCACTGCTACAGAAAGTATTTCTTTTAAAGCAATATTACCCTAAAGAAAGAACCTGTATGCAAAGCCTGAAGTGCCCAACTATAAATGATATAACAAAAGTATCAATAATGTTATCAATATCAATGTCAACTAATAGAATAGTTGGAAAGTTGATGTTAAGAATAAGCACTGAAATAGGATATTTTGCAAATGTTCTCATAGTGATTTCAATTTCACTGAAAATGGAAGATGGTGTTTTTCTAAATTACCTGTTTAAGTGCACATCTACGGTGACATTCAAGTAAAGCAGCACCATTGCACTTGGACTGAGAGCAGAGGTCAAAGCCAATAACAGGACATATTTTGGACCATGTGTGACCAATGAACCACCTGATTCATTGCAATTGTTTGCATTTAGTTACCTAATTTGCAATTAGTTACCCAATTATTTGCATTTGGTTAAAGAACAGAGCAGATCTCCACTTGAATACCCAGAGCTGTGGATTCCATCTTTTTGCTGTAGTCATTGCTTTCCATGGTCCATTTACAACACGGTTTGTTTTCCTTTGGTGTTTGAAAGGATTCCTTAGTTCTTCAGATTTCTCTGCTTCTGATCTTGTTACCAAGTAAGAAAATCTCTTAATAAGTGACAACATCAATTCATGTTATTTCTTGGAAATTACCTACAGATCACTCCTAAGTTTTAATTTTGACAATACCTTGTAAGCTTTTCATTGTAACATAATCTTTTCAGCTCTAGAATAATTGTTATGATTGTTTTTTAAAAAAGAATTATACCCAAATTTTTCAGTATCTTCTTCATAGTGAAGATCCTGGAGCAAGGTGTGGTATTTCACCAGAACTAGTCACACTGGAACCACACAACTCACAATTTTTGCATCTTACCTCTTGATTCCAACTAGCTTTTCCCTCTGATCTCCATAGTTGTGCCTTTCTAGGACACAATCTCTTGTTCTGTCTTTTGCATTCCAGTTCTGTTCATTTTATTTGAAGGTTTTTTTGTATGAAACGTTTTGCCAAATAGTGCAGGGCAAATAATCAGGCTACATTTCTCTGCCCTAATTAATTTATTCTCCGTTTTGTTAACCTTTTCATGACCAACAGAACTTTTCAACAATCATTATATATCTATATTTACTCTGAAAAAAGTGTCAGACCAAGTCAAAGTTTCTTCCAGCTTTGGAGACTTGATCTTCTTGATTCTCCTTTTCAACTGACTTGTTTTTTGGTTACCTGTTATTTCATAGATCATTTAGTTCTGTAGAGTATTGGTCTTTAATCAGTCCAGCAAATACCTTTAAAAATTAAGGTATACACATTTTAACAGATGTTGATCCAAGACATATAAATCTGACAAAGTAGTGCATCTAACAGGACCTATTTCCGCAAAAGTGTAGACTAAGCCTGAATATGCTTCTTTCCTTTATTCATTAATTTATCACATTTTACATCAGCATTTTCACTGTTTTTCCTGAGACTAATTTTTAGCACTTCTAAATGCTACTAAATACCCAGTAGTGATCAAGATTCACCACATAATTTTTGGGGGGCAGGGGAAAAGCCTTGGAAGATTGCAAGATGTCACTATCTTTGAAAAGTTAGAGTAACTGGATTTGAGCTGTAAAATGAAGTGGAAGTGAGACATGGAGAGGAAATCTCCTGTGAGGTTTGCATATGAAAATTACTTGCTTTGGTTCTAATTCTCTATTTATTCCATTTTAACATGCCTGGCATGTTGATAATCAGCTTTAAACACTTTCTCACTACTCTGAAGTCTCAATGCAATCTCGCAAAATAGCTGATTCTGTGTAGTTCATAACAACATTGTACTCCCACCCCTTAGCTAATTCAGCTTTGTGAGGGACAATCCAAATTAGAACAGAGTAGTTATGAGGATTCTCTGTTGGTTTGGATGCTCTGGATTTACCACATCCCTTTGTGGTACCCACCACTGTGGGTGTGCAGCTGAGCAGAAGTGCATGGGACCTCGTGGTATGGATGGTTCATCACTGTCTGTTGGGAGCCTTGGTTCATCTCCTTCCGCTATAGAAGGCCCCCTTTAAGACCCCAAAATTTGTTCAAATATGTTCAAATTGTGAAATCATACTTGTCGTAAGCCTTTTTTCCCAACATTCCCAAATTATCAGGTTTTTTAATGAAAACAAGTAATTCTTCCAACATCTGGTACTTAAGGCAGCCTTGTGGCAGCTCTCAGATAAGGTGAGCACTGAAAACAGCTGATCTTTTCCAAAGGATGCCAATGTCTTTCTATTGCTCTTGCTCATAGGGGCTTCCAGGCCATACACAATCACTGCTGTGTAATTCCCTGCAATGAGACCTGAGGGATTATTTGTGCAGGCTCAGCCAGTAGGAGACTGTTCATGACTCAATCTCCCTCCACACTGACCTTCTTAACTTCCTGTTGCTGTTCATTGAACTTTTTCATAATTTTCTCCTTTCTGTCTCTGCAGTTCTTCCTGCCAGACCAATTCAGCATCCACCAACTCTCTCCAGGGCTCTCCTGGCCATAAAATGTTTGCTTCATTCCGAGGATTTTCTCCATTGCGCCTGATACCTGGCAGAAAGGAGAAGCTGTCCCTTTTAAGAGTAGAATTGAAGCACTGTCCAAAACCAGCTCTTACGCATAACCCAAGCCATAAGCAAATCAATAGGACTCTTCATTTGTTCACATAATTACAATTAAGCATATCCCTTAATGCTTCCCTGGATGAGAGCCAAAAGACAGCAGTAAATCGAGTTGAGATCTCAGAAATTACATTCCTTTTACTGAGGCAAAATCATCCTTTGTATTAGCAGAGGACACACTTTCTAGTACAGAGAAAGACACAAAACCAAGCCACATACAATGGGGAGTCTTTTATTTCCATTTCTGCAAGTATGGTCCTTCACCCTGCAATTAAATAAAGAGAGAAATCCAAAAGAAGAAATTGCTTGGCACCTTTGCTGCAAAAAAATTCCTCACTGCTGATCATGGTGGCTGAGCTCTCAGGTTACATTACATCAAGCAAAGGCTCTCTAAAGGAACAGCTCAGCTGCATGAAGATCTTAACAATTAGAACAGAAAAGGAGAGACAACAGATTCTGAGGGAAAAAAAAAAAAAGGAGACAAACTGAGCTCTGGTGAAAAGTCAAAATAAGAATTAATAAGTAAGGATGCAATACAGTCCTAATAAACAGCAATTCTAATTTCTTCTTTGATGCTGTATACCAGCACCTTCCAGGAGCCTATTAGATAGTGAACCAAGCCTTTTATGAGTGCTGCCTCCTCATTCTGTCCTCAAGGAAAAAGCATGCACACTTTAATGCTCAGTTTGGCAAACTTTAGAAAAATGCTGCCTCGTATTTCCAGCAGAAAGAAAGGAATGACCAGGTGGTGGTGCCTGGTCATCCTACACTGAGACAAAACCCTGCTTGGCTGCTGCAGGTCTCAGTCTTGTGCTTTTCCATGGCAATGCCAGCCCTTTCCAGCCCAGGCTGCCTTTGTGGAGGTGACACAGCAGGGATCTCCAGCCTTACCTAGACCTAAAAAATACCTTTCCAGCTGGGACTTTTCTGCTTTTAGCAGGAAAGGAACATATTCAGGGGCAGAACTAAGTGCTTCTGTATTTGTATTAGAGAAAATCTGATAAAGAAGGTGGCCTGGGGACAGATCTGAAAGTGATGCAGTATGTAATAGGCTTTGATGTCAAGGGCAATGTCAGCTTGGGTCAGTCAAGGGAAGAAGCTCTATGAGGAAAAGCCATAACCTTCAGCCAAAAATTTTCCTATTACATAATCTAAGTCTTTATTTCAATTATTTATTTTCCAGGATTAGAGTCTAGACAAAGAACACTGCATTTTACCTTTAAAAGTCTCAGAAATTGTTTCAGTTTTCTTACTCCCTCCACAGCTGAGATGTTTTCCTTAGACAAATCTCTGAAAAAGGCCTACAATTTTTATCTCATAAGGAGGATGTTAATGCACACATCCTCTCATTAAATTCAGTGTTTTTCCTCTACTAGGAGATGATTTGCATTTGTCTTCTCAAAAATGTTTTTCAGATTCTGATTATTTTTTCCTTTAAACCAGCCTTCCAATTCTCTATGAACTGATGTTTCCCTCCTGAAACGTCTTTGCTGTTTTTGCTGTTATATTCCTTTACTACAATTTTCTGTCTTTTTCATTTCATAGTTTCTCCCTTTTCATTAGCCTTTTCTCTGTTCCTCACATATCTCTGCCTGCCTTATCAAAATATTGACAAAATGCTTTCCAAGAACTGGCAGATGTTCAGTGAATCCTGACAAATTATTCTCCTGGCAGACGTCTACACAGTCAAAATGCTTCCTTCTTTTCTTCCTCTTTGGGGTGAATCTGAGAGATATTTTTTAGAGCCCCACCCTCCTGACCTTTTTGTTTGGTATCTTATTATGAATCCTAATAAAGAGAGATCACACCTACTTACCCTCTCTCTTTATCTCTGCCTATACAACTGGACCCAAGTGCATGTGTGCATATATGTTGACAGAAAGTAATGTACTAGGCAATATCTTTTATCCATATTTCCCTTCCAAATATCTCAAGACAAGGTAAATCACTTTATAGGATCGTTTCACAGATATAAATTATTTTAGCACATCTGTTGTTCTGACACTGCAGGACTTCGTGTTTGAGTTCCTTGATTTTTTAAATTATTTTGTGCTCTTAATCTCATTTTTCAGAGAGACTTCATTCAAAAAAGAATCTATTTTGATCTTTTTTTATATGCCATTGGATAGAAATTATTTGTATGCTGGAATTTTATAGTTGATTTTCATATTAAGCGAGAAATACTTTTCTGTGCATTGTGGAGAAAAGAGAGCATACATTCATGTGGTTCCACACGTACCTAAGAGTGTGGGCTGTGCATTTTGCCTGTCTGCAGTTGAACTTGAATGACACTTGCATGCCTCTATCCTTCTCTGGGGCCAGCAAGTAAATCCATGTATTTCAGTGTGTTACATGTGGAGTGGCTGACAGCAGTGCCTGACCAGAGGCACTCAGGAGCTGGAGATTCTCACTCTCTGCCGTTCCTACTCTCTCCCACAGATGCCAAACGATGGCCCAGACCCTTGGCTGGGCTCAGCCCATGAGCCTCAGCATTTTAAAGGATGACAGAAACACTTTAAGTCAGATGAGCCCTCTAGACAAAATCTTTTCTTTTCTTTCTTTTTTTTTTTTTAATTGCTTACAGCAGCCCATGTCACACATACAAATACTTTGTATGATTGAGTCCTCTGTGAGTCCCCCGAATATGAATAGACTCATCCTTGAAAAAAATCAATAAGATTGTTTTTATCCCCTTGTCCCATTTCTGTAAATAATTTAGTTGCAACTTGCTATCCTTTGTAGGATAATAACAGTAAACTCTTTAAAGAAAGGTGGATTTTAGAACCAGTTCTGAAAGAATCAAAACCAGATTGAAATTTGAGGTCAGGACTACAGGTGATCAAAGCAACCACTTTCAGAGTTGGGGATTAATAAAAAATCATCCAAGAAGGAGTCACAATGGAAAAATGTTCTTCTGGCCAGAGTACCAAAAGCACAGTCCTCTTGTCAGTTACCCTAAAGAATGAGGAAAGCTCTTCTACTTAGCAAATGGAAGAGCAGCAAGCTGGCAGGGCAGAAGAGAGAATATGCCCAGACAGAAACTGGGCGATGAACCTGGTTAGCTTGTCCCAGAGTCAGAGTGGTTCCTGGGTAATTATTTAGGTTAAGTAAGCTGAAAGAAAATTCTTTAGATATGTCTGGTTTGAATTTGTAGTGGAGGAACTCAGAGCTTTTAGACACAACTGGTATCCCTGTACAGGGAATCATCAAAAGGGCTGGAGAAAATCTGTTTCTTTTTGTGTACAGGCTGATGATGGTACAGTAAAAATTGACAAGGGTGACTACATGGTTAGAAGTAGAGTTCAGATTTTGGTGAAGTTCTGTGTTTTTAAACTGCCTATATCAAAAGGATATTTTTTTTCCATCTGTTGCTCTAAAAACCTAGAAATACAATACAAATGCTTTTGTGGTTAGTCTATCATCATTGTAACAGTAAAGAAGGAGCTTCAGATATGTAATATATGCAAAAGCACTTGCATTTTCCTGTTCCATTCCCTCTTGCCTTGCCTAAATAAATCTGATGACTGTATTTTTACCTTAAAAGGTACATATACAATATAAAATCCTTCATATAAAAAAAAAATTTAAATTCCAAACCAACACATAACTGAATAGTTCCAGCAACAGAGCCAAGCACTGATAGATCAGGTTTCTAATGAAAAACAGTTGTTTTTATTATCTTATCATAAAAAGACATTTTCTGCTGGTAATAAATAAATATCCCCTGAAAAGCTTCCAAATTGCACTTGGATAGCAGTCATTTCACAAATGCACACAACTCATACTTTAGCAAATTTCCAAGGCACATTCATGTTTTCACTTGACAGTAAATAATATTTACATACCATGTCAAGATAACCTTCTACAAACATCCTTGTTTACTAGTCAAACCTGCAGGTAAAAAGTTTGTTCAAGTGGTTGGTCTGGCAACATAATTTGGCACTCTATATCTATTAACTTCTCTTTCTGCTTTTGCGCAAACAAGATTTGCCACAGATCACTGGTTCAAACAAGGAGCCTAAATGAAGTATCTCAAATTAAGTTTGAATTGCTTTACATCATAAACCAATGAACCAGCAAATTTTCTTGTGTGCATTTCTCTGTGCAGTACTAAAATCCTTACAGGAGATACTGTCATACTGGCAATTAAGGTCGCTGGAGGAAGGAGACCAATTTCCTCATTTGTTTCCCCTTCTCATTTTGTAGGAGGAAGAAACACCTGACATCCCTCACTCTTTACTTTCTGCTAAACTCATCCAGGTTTAAAATATATTACAAAATCTCTGAATAAAATAGCTTCATGAGGAATATAAAACCTGTATGAAGGAAGGGACATTAATTTATTAACATCAAGCTTCAGTATAATATATGCATGACTATGGTGGTTTTAGGAAAAGGCATTACTTTTTTAATTGAATAATTGGTCTATTTTCAATTCTGACACTAAAAGGAGTAAATTTAGAAGACAAAAGATGTAATGGAACATAGAACTATGTAAACTGAAAATGCTGATGTGATGCTTTGAAGCCTTCTGTGTTATTTTGAGAGTACCTGTACCTGCCACAGCCCAAATATCCCACTAGCATTTCATATAAATATTTTTACTAAATAAAGAAAAGCAGAGACAGGCTGTTGTTGGGGGTTTGTGCTGAGGAGAGAAACTACTTCTATGTAAGCACATGTGTGTTTGCGTGTGTATTTCTTTCTTCTGTGGAGACTGTGAGCCATGCAGGAATAGAGTGCTTAATTGAAAAGATAACAAATGATGAAGCAGCTGTTAAGTATGGCACAAAAATTGCTCCAAGCAGTTAAGGCTGATCATCATGATGGAAATAGCTTTTTGACAAGCTTAGCATTCCTGTGACAATAATTAAGAATCAGGTTTCCACCAAAAGGCTTTATAGCCAGAAGGGGTTGTAAATCAATGGGCAACATTTTTATCTTGGAATGAAAATTAATTATTCAGTGTAGAACATGCTTTCTCACACTTAACTGCCTATAATGCCTCCTTTATTCTCCATCTTAATTCAATTAATATACCATTGTTAATTGGGTGTTTGTCAGTAGTGACTCACTTTTGTTAAAAATTACCATAAGGAAATAGGGCAAAATAGAATGGTTCTTAAGTTAAGCCATAGTTCAGATTTTTTTGGCAGAGGGTTGTTAGCTGTTAAGTACTCTTTGACAAGGGTGTGGATATGGGCATTTTGTATTGCACCCTTTGAGCTTGTGTAAGCACATAAAAGGATTGAATAATACATGAAAAATAAGCGTAGGATTTTCTGAAGTGCTCTACATGGCCCTAACTTCTTCCTCCCTTTTAAGCTAGTCAGAAAGCATATTGAATTTAATTGGAGCAGTTTCAGAGTACCAAAGACTTTTGAAAATCTTATTCTTATTGAGAAGAAACAAAACGTGTTCTTGCCTTTTTGACTATTATATGGAAATGAAGGCATCTATCAAAGCTGTCATGACACTTACAGCAAAATGATGAGACTTTGGGGAATTATTCAGACTGTTTTGACAGGCTCTACAATCTGAAAATGGGCCTGGAAATGTCCTCTTGGCAAGAAACATTAGACAACATAAGCCTCCAGAAGGGCAGCTTTTGTCTGACTGTTGCCATTGGTGTTTTCATCTTCAGCAGTAACAGAGATGATAGAAAAATATAAAAAGAACTAGAATTAGTGTTTTATTTAATTCAGGACTCCAATATTTTTCTAATATTCCCCATTTCTTCTGTGGCCCTGAGAAGAGCATCCTGATTTTTTTGCTAAATCTTTCTTTAAATATTTGCTAAAACACCAGAGGTGTGAGAGTAAAAGTTCTTTGCTTAAATAGGAGTCCCATAATGTTGTATCACTCAGTGTAAATTCATTATGGTACTCACCCTCTGAAGCAAATATGATCTCCTGGCAGATTAGGAGAATTTCTTAGAGGGCAAGAGGTGCAATTCTTTCAATTTTATTTTTTTTTTAATCTGATGGGTGTTTCTGCTGCAGCCAAGCACTAAGAGAAGCCCTAGTGAGTGACAAAAGAGTGCCCTCTCTACATATTAGAGAATTAATTGCCTTATAAACCTCTTAACCTTATATCAGCTTGAGCTGATGCTGACTCTACCCACAACACAGGAAGTTATGGAAGACAAGCAGAGCCCTGGGTTCTTGTTCTTGCCCAAAAATACTCCTGCCTTTCTGCCTCCTAAAATGTCTGCTTCATGAGAAGATTGCTCAGTGGCCTAGCATAGGAGGGAGAGGTCCACATCCCTTCTCATATCTGGATTTCCATTGGTAGGTCTAGCAGCAACACCAGCCTCTGAGTTACTCCTCTTTGCAATCAGGAGACTGCAACTGACCCATCCTTTTAAAGTCAAGAAAGTACATTATATTCCATGGCAAACTGATATTGTGGAAGGAGAGTAAAGCTACCATGCTCTGTTCTAAAAATGCTCCAGGTGAAATAAACTCCAAAGTTGTTTGGGTTTCTGTACTTGAACTAGGAAGTAGATTTAACCACTGAAGGAAACGTAGTGTGTTTTTCCTCCCTTTAATCTGACATCTTATTTGCACATCAATGTATGTATTTTACATGCAGAGCTATCATTTAGATTTCAAGATATCACAAGTAATCAAGGACAAACATATCCACAATTCCCATTTCATCTATGAACACCTTCTGGAGCAGTGGTCTCAGGGGTGTTGGAAGAGGCTTCTGTGCTAGATGTCTTTTATTTTTTTCAGAAACCTATGGTACAATGGAAATAATAATGCCAGCTATCAGCCCAAGAATGTGTCTTTCTGTACAGCCTAAATTTTGAAATTAAAAATCCCTTTGTCCTTTCCTATCCTGTTTTCCACCTCACTGACCACCAACATTTCTTCTATATTGACTATTCTAAACAATTAGCTGAGAAGCATTCCTTGCAAATCCCTCAGCAGCCCAGCACCTTCCCTCAATTAGGATATTGCTTCCTCTTCAATCAACATGGCTTGTTTCTATAGGACTGCCCAAAAGGAAGGAGCCTTCCAGAAAAACTGAGGCTGGCCCTGAGATAATCCTCCTTTGTTCATCAGCTGCTTCTCCCATTTTGAGGAGACAGCTGGGAAGGAAGCGAGGAGAGCATGTGTGTAGAGCAACACAGCTCTTAAAACATGGAAACGTCAGGATTTGACTTCATGTTTAAATTGGTAAAAATCTTTAACGTCTTTGCCACTTTGTGAGCTTGTTAATACAGCAGATTAATGGCTTCTGCCCTGACTCATGGTTTTATTCTGTGTCAGGCCAGAAAATGAAAGAGAAATAAACCAGAAAAGATCAGATAATTTCTGGTAGACAAAAAAAAAGCCACAAACAAGCATGGGAAATTCAAAGAAAATGCATCTATTGTTAGTTCCAGGCTCTTAATGCCTGCTGCCTTTCTGTCCAATTGGAGGGAGCAGAAGATTTGCATGAATAATATTTTAGGACAATATGTTTAATACAGAGCCAGAGCAGAGTGTTTCTGGCATTTTTTAAATGGATACAATAATGTTGCATCACAAATCTGTCCTTGAGTTTTTCTTTCAAGGGAACTGCCCTGGAGTTAGTTGCAAAAAGTCAGTGGTCTGGAAATTATGTAATTTAAACATGTTTACCTCAGTGTGTGCCAGTATTTGCAGCTGTCGAAGTGAGCAGAGCCTTGTCCTACTGAGGCCAATTCCCCAAATTAAAAACTGCTCCTTTTCCATGCACCCCCACACATGTGTACCTTTGCTGACAAAATGTGGGAATTTAGAACATTTTATAAATACTTGCAAATAAAGACAAGCAAAAATGTTCAGTGGAAGAGTTCTTTACCAAAAATAAATGTTTTCATTTGACTTTATTTTCAGGAATGTAATCCAATTTTGAACAGGGAAAAGTGGAAGCATTTAATTGTCTTTCAGAATTATAGTATATCAAAAATTAATGAGTTACTCAAAATAGATATTTCAAAATAATTTAAATCAAACTTGTGGATGTAAAACTTAAATGCAACATTTAAGTATCTTCACTCATTCTCTTGATATTTAACAAGACCTTACAGCCATTGAAATTTTCTTAGTTTGGCTGGTCTAATAGCTGAAAATGTTAAAAGAAAATCACATCAGAAATTCCAGATTTTCAGCTGTTTTCAGTGAATCAGGAGATAAGTTGGAAGAGTTAAAATATTAGTTCCTGTACTTCAGACTGTTTCTGTAATAATAATAATAATTCTGTAATTTCTGTAATTAATAATAATTCTGTAATTTCTGTAAAATAGACTAATCTTGATCTCCAAGTTGTACAGAAATTCAAAGCATTCCTGTCTGGTTTTTCCTAATTATTGATACCAAAGGATTTTTATCTTATGCTACATTCATGCAATATATGAAATTACAGACACCATGTACTGGCTATAGAGGCTGATTGTGATATTTCTATAAAACCATTGTATGTCACCTGCTCCTCTTTGGAATTTACAGTTAAAATTCACCAGTAGTGATGAACCACCATTTATGTTTAGTGTATCACCAAGCACAAAGGTGCTAATGCACAAAATATGATAAACTGCTGTGTGCACAAGCACTAAGTGCAGCCAAGTAATATATTGGTGGTGTGAAATAGGACAATGGAAAGTTTACCTGGAACAGTGCTTGGAGCTACATTTTGAATTGCACTGGCTCAACTCCTTGCTGATTTTATTTCAACAAGGTCCTGCAGAAAGGGTCTCATGATCTGGGCCTCTCTAAAATGAGAAATACTCCAGATAGCTAAGATCAGACAATAAAATTATATGCTTGCAGTAGAAATGTACAAAGAGGCCATGTTTATCTGAAAATAATGAAAAAAAAAAAGGGATTCAAAAAAGATTTTTCACTCCTGCTGATGACACAGAAATCCATAAATGTGGCTTTTCCATGTGACAAAGTGATATGCAATATTCACTGTGGTTTCACACAGTTGGGTCAATAAACTTCCATTAAGTATGGACAAGCTGTCAAAGTGACCTGCTGCCCCCAGCTCTGCAGTATGACTTGGCCTTAGCTGTCCATATTAATATGAATTTTAACCCTTTGGTTTGGCATTTTAATTCTTCATCCATTAGTCTCACATTTCTGTATTATCAGTTAGTAGTATTGATTTTAAAGAATACATACAGCCAATTTGCACACATGTATTTGCAAAGGTCAGCACAGGACACAAATGTGATTTCTGCAAGAGGTCTAGTCAATGCTTCCTGAGGATTTTTATTATCTGTCCTTCTGGCCAAGATTATTTTTTGCAAGTAGAAGTGGTACTTAATCAGAACTGAAGGATCACTAGGTATACTAGCAGTCTGAATTTTTAAGGGCTCATTTGTGGGGTTTTTTTACAAGATGTGTCTAAATAGAGGCTGCAAGCACAAAAATATTTTTCTTCAGGCTGAGCTTCTCCTGGGGTCATTGCCACATATCTCAGCTGCCTGTGTTTTGCTGGAACACAGAACACTCTTAACTGGCACACAGAAATTAGTGGAAGCAAAGCATGAGTCTGAGTTTTAGCCCTCACAGACTTGCACATACTTTATGTTTAAAGCATACAGATAAAACAACAAAAATTGAAGAGTTTGCATGACTGAGATAAACCCTGCCCCCCCTTTTTTTCTTTTTCTTTCTTTTCTGGTCAGATGGAAATCAGGCAGTAGAGATGGACTCTACATTTGACTGAAATACCAATGCTGTAGTTGTTCCCAGGAGGGAGAATTCAAAGCCAAGTTCTCTGGATATTAAGAAATCTTCATCCTCCTTTTCCTCATATTTTTTACCCTTTTGGTGGAAAATGCTATTGTTCATTGTTCCTGGTGTGTAACCTTTCTGTCTAAGATCTTAGTAATGGGGAGAGAAGACATTTCTCCCAATATTTAATATCTCAGTTTCTCGAGACCTCTGGCACTCAGAGGGAGCATCTGGTGTTGCATTTTGTGTGGTGTTACCTGGGTCAGATTTGCTACTTGGAGACTCCAGAGAAATCTCCTTAAGGAGTGCCTACTACTGGTTTCTTCCTCCTACTTTTTTTCAGTGCTCATTCCCCCTTATTTTAGAGCAGCTGTTGTGCTGTCCCAGGACACAGTTCCTCAATCACTTGTTCTTTACAGGCAGGAGGGACTCAGTGGGGATCAGCTACCCAAGGACATTGTGGCCATTGTACCCAAGGACAAGTGGCCATTCACACTTCCTACTCCTCTAATCCACCTGAGCACCTTCTAGCCATGGTCCAGTTTCATCTGTAGGTTGGTGGGAAAATGTTTCTTTAAATTTCCTGCAGTTCTGTCTCCATTCCCTTTAAAAGCAGCAGGGAGCTGTCACTGAGAGCAAGATCAGTCTTCTCTGAATCTGTTGATATTCCAGACACTGCCATATTCAGAGTGTTCTGCTCTTTATGATACTGCCAAAGTCAGTAGTGGCACTTGGTGGCTCAATGCCACAATATCATGGATTTCTGAAGTGCCCCAGGAACAAAACAGAGACTCTCAAATGTGCCTTCTCTCCATTCATACATAATCCACACCAGACTTCTGAAGCAAACCTGATAGATCTGTTCTCCTGCTTGGAGATCTAAGTTTGTTCTTAGGAGCAAAAAGAAAAAAATTAATTTCACCACATTTCAAAACATAAGAGTAGCACAGCACCATTCCAAATAATGCTTGAATTTTATTTCTAATCTGGAATATCCAAAGTTTCTGTGTCTCTGTTGGAGTTTCTACCACAAACATATCCTTGGCTGTGTTGTGATCTTTACAGTATGAACTTATCTCTCATCCACCACTTCTTGCAGGAAAATAGAAACTGTGTTTTCTCTATACAGGAACCAGAAATGGAAATGGAAATGGAAAATGAATATGCATTGTACTTCAGAAAGTATAAGTATTGCACAATGAGCAAGGACCTCAGTGGAACTAAATCAATTTGTACACAAAAGCAACTCATACCAAAACTTCAGTGTAAAAAACAGCCAGCCTGTTTTTTCCTTGAGCAGCCCTTTTTTGGACTTTTACAGCATAAAGGTTGGACCAGAAGAAATAGAATAGATACATAACTTTGTTCTGGGGCCGGTCTTCAAAACATTTTTTCATGTGCCTACATCTCCACAGGTGAGCTTCACATCCTCTGAGTTCTCTTGAGCTATTGGCATGCATGAGTTAAGCTCACAGAGATGTATTTGCAAGAAGGAGCAGTTTCTCAAGAGCAAATCACCTCTTCTGCATCAGCAGGAAAGCGACTGAATGCTCTCCTGTGAGCTTTAGATTTCATACCCAGATTGTAAGGAGAGCTCCATAACACTCCCCGCTACAACACAACAACAACACAATCATTTAGTTCTGCAATCTGAGAGGTACAACTGCTATTTCAACATTCCCAAGGGGGGTTCAAATGACTTATTGATCAATTGATTAATAAATGTCAGTGGTCAGAGGAGAGAGCAGCTCTGCTGAAAAAAATAGCTGTCAGAAGAGCCTGTAAGTGCATGAGCTATTAGGAATGAAAAAATGAATCTGACAGAAAAATAGGGCAGTGATTGTTTTACATTAAATGTGAGAGAATGCACAAGATGTGGTTCCAAAACTTGTCAGATACATTAATGAGAAATAGAAACTTCTTTTTGGAATAAATATGGTCATGCTCATATTTTGATAGACCACATATGAAAGTTTGGAATTGATTAACTTTTCATAAAATAGCTGCCTTGAGTTATTTCTACTAAAAGTTAGCAACTTATCTTCTAATCATGCTTAAGAATTGTTTTCTTTCTAATTAATAAGGCTGCATGCTTTTTCTAATTAACTTTTAAATTGTTTTTTTTTGGCACAGGTAAGGGTAAATCTAGTCTTTGTGTTTTTCCATGTTTTATTGTTGGTAAAACTTTCTCCTAAAGTTTAATTGAAATGAAGTTGTAATGTGGAATGTGCATTCTTGAAATACTCCCTGCTATTTATTATTAGTTTTCATTTCCAGATAAAGGGTGTCATTATGGTGTTTAAGATTCATTTGACAGGAGGCATTCACATGTCCTGGAAGGGTTGTCTTTGTATCATTACTGTGGTAAGAGTGTAACTGAGGGACTGGGAGGCAGATTGTTATCTATATGAAAAATCCTTACTCACCTGAGCTACTTAACTATAGACAACTGAGGTATAAAATTTAGTGAATCTATTCACACCCATTATTTTCAACAGAGTGTTTGACTGTGTAATGATTGCTGAATTTATGAGATTTTTCTTATGGATACCTTAAAGATAAATCTTTAATCTCATGCTTTGGGACTTCATTTGGAGGCCCCAGACATGAGGATGGTTTTATTCCCTTCCTAAATAGCAATTCACACCCTTAGTAGGTCTGATGGACATGCACAGTGTGATGAGAGGTATTCCTGACCTATAGCACACCCGGAGGAGCCATTCCTGATTAAATGATTTATTCAGAGTCACACAGGAAAGCTGTCAGTCAGGATTTGAACCAACCCTGCCCAGCTGCCAGTCACCTCATGCTACAGAATCATCCCACCATTGTCACATCAGCTGTGTGGGTAAAGCATCTATTCCACCTGTAGAAAAGGTGCAGTCATTGCAACATTTGAACCAGAATCACAGCAAAAGACCTCTCAGAATTTCCTAGACTACTTACAAGTTACAATTAACTAAAATCCTAATTACAGTCAAGATAAGAAGTGTTATGCAAATTGAATGAAGTATAATGAGTAGGTTTTGTATTTATTTATCTAATTAAATAAGTTCATTCTTCATCTGGCTTCACTAGTTAGGAGCACATATACACAGAAAATTATAAAGGAATTTAGGGACAACTTTAGTTTAAATACTTTGGTATGCCTGAAATCTAGGCAGACTGTCCCACACACCAACTAAGCAACATGATGATGCTTTGTTAGATTTACTCACATGAGCAGTTAGACTCAAATATGAGCAGTTTTCCTCTGTGTTGTACAGAAGTTCATGTATTTCAATATAATTCCAACAATTTTAATAATAATTTAATAAAAATGCATAACACAAAAGGAGTAAATACATTACAACGACCTTTCTAATTTATTATCATGTAAAGACATACAAGAATAAAATTAATTTACCAATTTCTTTTTCTATATTGAGCAAGAATAAGATAAATATTTTGATTACTGGTTAGCATCAAAATGGACTTCACATATGACTTCAGAACTTGATTCTTGCATTACTGTTATTAGTATTAACGTCCCTTAAAAATCTGGGCATATGTGTCTGTGAGAGGCTGTGCTCAAAAATATATTCCTTATCTACAAGGCAAAAAGCAAACATTGAAATTAAAATATGTCTAATACCATTTTCTTGAAAATACATGTAAAATAATGCCATATTATCTGTGGTAACAAAAACCAGGTACTAGGTCCTCCAGTAAGGTAGATAAGCACAGCACCAGGGAAAAATCATTTCACACAAATGAATATCCACATCCCAGCAGAGGGCAAAGCAACATTTCTGGGGTTTCAAAAGTCAAACTACTCATTTTTACAGCAGAGCTGATCAGCCAGTTCAGCTCTGTACAAGTGTTAAAGCATTGTCTAAATTATCTTTTAGGACATTTACTAAAGAGTTTCCACACAAAATCAGAACTTTAAAGATTGTACATTTAGAAGTAAAGGTCTGCTCCATTTGCCCTATTTTTTCATCCTTTGGGCAGCAAACCTGCCCCATGTGTTCCAGTATCCATAGCTGGGCTTGTCCAGGAGACATGTGCTATTGTTGCTTATTCATGAATAAATTTTAGAATAGGAAGAAAATTATTAATAGAGCATTAAGGACTGCATGCTTTCAAATGAAGGTTGTATTGTTTGTACACTTCAAAGAAAGAATGGTCTCTATATTTAATTTTCCCCAGTTCACTTTCAGACTTTACTCACTGGGAAATTAATAACAGTTTTCTCACTTGCTCTGCTTGCTTATGAAGTCTCACATGAACTTTGAAGTTCCTACAACACCATGTTTTGCCAATATTTTTACAAATTCCTGGCCACAGTCCACACATAACCAATGAATATATTGATCTGGGAAAAAAAATCTGAGCAAGCCAAAACACTCTTTTAATTTTTCATTTGTTCTTCTAAAAATAAATCTGGATAAGTTTTATTATTTAAACATAACTATTTCTAAAGACAATCTATTAATCATCCAGTGAGATTTTGTAAAGTCTTCTCAGGTGTTTTAGTGTATAAAGTGGTTTAAATCTTTCCAATTCTGAAACAACGTTCCTGTAGTTGGTGTTTTTCTCTTTATATGAACACTAGTCAAGGATTCTTGGTATTTTTATATAAAGAATATATCTAAAAATATAATCAAACAGGTATATCCATTACCATAGTAAGAGCATTAAAGGAAGGATTTGGAAATACCACATATGATTAATGTCACCTATTCCAACACTGTTTTTATTTCTTTATAGCTTGAACAGGTTTCAATGCCTAAAGCAAATATTTCCTATGTCAGATGTCATAAGAAACCTGAAAATTCTGAGAAAAAAAAATTAACCAAAGCAATTCAGATATTTGTAAGATGGAGACTAAGGGAAAAGAGGTAACAGCAAAATGAACATTTGTCCTTCCTCAAAATATTTGAATGACCTCTTCTTTGAAGAGGTCTAACATGTGTTTTGGAGCATGATAATTAGAATTGGAAGCTGAATGTATATTTGCTAAAATTACCTTTTTCCAAATATCAGAATTTGACCCTTTTGTCAAATGGTAATATTTAAAATAATTAAATTTGAAGTAAACTTTAGACTAAAATAATACTCTAATGGAAGCATCTCATATAAGAGTATGCATGTAGTGTGAAGAGAATACTAAAAAAAGCACCCTGCACCATGAATTCCATCCCTGCTGCTAAAGGAAATTACATAGTGTAGATAATAGATGCAAGAAGTTCCACACTGAAATGAGTCAATCTTGGCTGCAGCTCTTCTCCTGGAGAGCAGCCCTGCAGCCCACCCCTCCAGGCCTTAGAAACCTTCTCCTGTTTCCAGCCAGAGCTTGCCCACAGTCATTTTATACCCATTTCTTCTTGTGCCAGGGCGGTTCCTCAGCTGTTCCTGTGCCCCTCCTTGGCTGCCTTTGCTCAGAAGGAGCACATCCTCTGTCAGTCCCTGTTCCACCACGAGAACCAGGCCCGGGGTCTCTCCAGGAGCACCTTGGTGGCCCCTCTGTGCATGTGATGTGAAGGAAAAGAAGGAAGTGAGGCACAGTGAGACGGACGAAGAATCCAAACAAAACTTTGCAGTGTTGTCGTAAAATGTCCTTGTTTCTTCTAGAAACACCTTCCCTGAGATCACATTGGTCTTTTCCTTAGCCCATCCCCTTGCTTGTTGGTAGGTCACTCTCTAATAAGCTCATGGAGAAAAAACTTCCTCCATGTCTGCCATTTTCAGCTGATAAGTGCCTGTCTGATAGAGAAATCAATTTCATAAACACTTAAGACTACATAATTTGGTTTAAATCTTTCCAATTCTGAAACAACATTCCTGTAGTTAGCGTGTTTACTATTATATTTAGTCTCATTTTTGTTTCTACAGTTCTTATTCCATTTGTTCTGCTCTACTTTGGATTTGGTAAGAACTCCAAAATTATGACTGTAAGCAATTTTCATTTTGTTAATTAAACTATTTTAACTAAGTAAACTAAACTAAATGACTGTTTGAAGCCCATTATTTAAAGAAAACTATGGCTTAAATAGGTCTATCTGTAATCAGCTATTTTGAAAAGTTTGGGAGTTTTTATCTTATTTTTTTTCTTTAGGGTCACTTTGCCTCCAATTTGCATTGTTTTGTGCATAATCATTGTATTATTCTAAGTAGAGTTAATCTCGTCTAAAAATTAAGTTGCCTGTCAATTTACATAACTAATCTTGCAAAATCACGTTTCATCTCAATCACCTTCCATTTGGCTTCCCATTTCTTCTGCAGTTCTTCCAAATGCCTCCCAAAATCACAGAAAAATTGCCTTTTTTAAACTTTTTTGTGCATTCCAGTTATCCCATTAGTAGACTAATTTAGTGTTCCCTATTACTGGAGCTGTCATTTAATATTCCAATCCCCTCTATATTCTAAAATGGAAATTGTTTTCTATCATATATTTACTAATGTATATTTACTAAGATTGATTTTATAGCTGAAATAAAAAAATTTCCACATCTATCCCTCTATTCTAGTTATCCAACAACTATTCATTCCTGCCCAGCATTATCTTTGTTAAATTCTAAGAAAGAATATTTGTCTAATTTTCAGAACAACTTCGTCAGAAATGTTAGTCGTATCCGTATGAAAATTTGGACATCAGTTTAATTCTGAATAAAATTAATCTGAATAATTATTGTATATTAAAGCCATGTAAAAATGTTTAATTCTCACAGCTTGCCTAAAGAAACTTGAGAATTTTATCTGAGAAACATATTTGGGAATTTTATTTGAGTCCAAAAGCAAAAAAGAAAACCTTAAGGAATGACGAGAAAAAAGGTGAGGTAACATTGGATTGGTCTGGATGTCATCAGTTTTGATTTTGGCATTAATTTTATCAACCACATCCAAAACCATCAAGATTTGAAAACATTATTCAGTACAGTTTGGTGGAGCATGTGTTTCCCAATAGGTGTAATTTCCATCACTTTCAGCCAAGATCCTCTTGGTTTTTCCTTGTCCACTTCTGGCCTTGAGCCAAAATGCTTCAGTCCTGTTGGTTCTCAAGATAATTGTGAAGTGACTGTTCACTTTGTGAATTATGCATGTGTCCTACAGGCTCACTGCTGGCCTCACCAGGGACTCCTAAATTCCCCTAATTTTGAGGTATCCAGTAATTTAATGACAAGACACCAATTTAAGTATACCTGAAAAGTACAGGTGCCTACAGGAAGAAAAATTATTCTGCTACTTGGAATCACAGCTAAAGGACTTGGAGCTGGATGTGCAGGGTAACTCAGCAGACCCAAATGGATACAGGAAATGTTGATGAGAAATTTGAGCCTCTCTCCTACACTTCAGTGCCTACCTGTAGCCAGGGCTGAAAGCCACAGGAGTCACCCTAATTAAAGATACATACTTATGTACCTGTACACAGGCAGTGAGAGCATGTACCCAAGGAGTGCAATGGACCATGTTAACAGCTCACTAACCAAAATGTGCATTTTGGACCCCAGATGCCCATCCCAGGGCATTCCTAAATTTACTTGCATTTGCTAAACATAGCCAAGGCACAGGATCACTAACTTATAATTCATAGTTTAACTTATGTTAAAACATTAGTAATGCTTCACAAGCATGAACCTCTTTTACAGGGTATCTGAGGGAAGATTTTCCCCTTATCTAGCCTATTATAAGAGACTTCCCAGGTTCTTATTCCCCTAGGAAAAATACTTCTTGACCCTGTCACCAAAACTACTCATATTTCATAAAACAGACACCCTGTAGGTCAGATATCCAGGAGAGACTGACTGTCACCACAGGATGCAGCTGAGCTGAGGCACTGCTGTGTCCCATGGCAGCCTTATCAGGGATGTGAGCTATCCAGCAATGCCATGTCAGCAGCACCCGCTGGTCATGCTGGGCCTCTGTGTGCACCAGGGGCAGGAAATTTCTACCTCCACAGCCCTTATGGAGAAATATTTCCATAAAATTATGAAGTCTTGGAAGGCAGGAGAAAACCCTCATCCTCCCAAGCTGATTTACTTTGCGTCACTTTATATATTCTGGCACATGGGTTGTTGCAAACTGTTAGCAGGGCACATGCAGTCCAGCCACAACCTCTTTTCCCTTATGTCATCAATCAGAAAAATTGTCAGTTATTACTTGTGTCAGCAATAACAACATAAGACAGAGAAATCTTCAATAATACATAGCAATCATTCATAATTTAAATTAGGCTATCTACAAAATAGTACTGGTAAGTCCTGTATATAGCTGAACTGTCAAAGAAAGAGATCATAGTAATTCATTACAAATCTGCCAGGAATCCCTGGATAAGTAACCAGCATGAACATTCACTAAAGTATCCAAAAAGCATGTAACTTGGTTGGCTGTAACTCATCCTTTTGTTTGTTGTACTCTAGAACAGCCTTCACACCTTGGGGAAGCCATAAAGTTTCTCACATAAGAACAACACATTTAAATCATCAGAGAGCTGAGTCCTAAAAGCACATTGGTTTTATATTTGTGTTTGAAGAGCAAGAGTATCTTCAGTGTGCAAAGTGAGGCACAAGTGACAAGAGACCACTGAGACCATCATGAAGGATCACAGAAGGAATGTCCCCAGCATATCAGTCACCTGATCAGGGCCAGTATTTCTCTCATATGCTCCACTGGAAAAAAGTGTTTTAAGGAAGTTTGATATGGAGGACAGTAAATAGGCAAATTTACTGAAGTACCCTTGAATCCCAAAGAAGTTCAATTTCAAGTGTGATTGCCCTCAGAGTTGCAAGATACTTTCAGGAAATTAGAAACATATAGCACAGGAGAAAGGAAACTGGGAGTGGGGCAAGGCTTTGAGGATGAAGACACATCTCACAAGATGTCAGCTCAGACTAAAGGGCTTGGAGACCATAACAGGGGAATTCTGAAGAACTACATGTCCAGGAAGAAAGTGTACAACAAATATAAGTTACAGCAAGACATTTAGAAATGTGGAGCACCTCTACTGAGGAAAGGAATAAATGGGTTCTTCCCAGAATTTACTTGCCACTTAATTCCCACTTACTCAGACCCTGCAGAGAATTCATTTGGTAAACACATTCTTTAAGTGTTAGTTTCTGATTAAAATCTCACAGAGATTTTGCAGAAGAAAAGGAATTATTTCTAATTCTGAAAGTATTTGAAGTATCTGAAGTTTTTTTGTAAAGGTGCAATAACAACAGTCTGCAAGCAGCACATCATCATTTGTGACTAATCAGCAAATTCAGATGGCACATAAATTGACAAGAAATGTCATCAATGTAAATTAACTTTTTCAAGCCATAAGAAAAGAGAACCAGCTTCATGTTACAACCAAAAGAATGGCTCCATTTTGGAAAGTCATTCACTATCATGGTATAGACAATGACCCCTGTCAAAAGATTTAACAAAGTTCACAGGTCAATGCGGTGGGAGGATCTCTGCTGTCCTGACTCTTAGTAATAGTCTAATCATGCAGAAAAAGTTTTAAGTGTTGATAATTTAGTGAATGAAATTCATGCCTTTTGACCCTGAATGAAGAGACAAGCAAGATTCATCTTGTCTTCAATTAAGTTTATTTTTAAGCACCTTATCTGAGCCAAGACTCAGGGGATCCCAGTATTTTTATGCCTTTTTTCAAGCCGCACCCTAAATTAAATCTGTAGATACTGGGTGTTGGGAAAACTTTTCCCCCAACAGCCATGAAATCCTGATTCTGCTGAAGTCAGTGGGAGTGCTGCCATTTCTTCAACAGGGCCTGGACTTCAGCCATGCTGTTTAAAGTCTCTGAGCGCTGCCTTGGCCGTGCTGCCCACATGCTGTTCCCAATGGGTTCACTGGCAGGAAAAAAGACAAAGCTATGTAAATGCTGAATACTGCAGCTGAAGAAGAGGCAATATCACAATCTGAAGAGTAAGTCTGAGCTCAGTTATGAAATTTGTAAGATGCAGAAACCACTTCATTATTGAAGCAATAAGCGGCACGCAATCCATCGGCACTGAAATCAAGCTTATTTTAAGATGCTACAAGAGGGTTTCATAGCACTCAATGTAAAAATCTTGGTGTGACTTCATAGCAGAAAACTACAAGGCTCATTCACACTATGGACTACACAGATCAGAATCAGATGCAAAAACTTCCACCCTAAAAATCTGTGATAAACATAAGCTGAACCCAGCTATCTCAAATTCCAGATAAAATTGTCAACACATTCTTTTGGGTTTTTTTTGTGTACTGATATGAAGGGATCATCTGTATGAATACAAAGCCAAGATTTCAGACTCCAGACTGCTTTGCTGTAAGGTCAGAGCTGCGAGGAGCAGCACTGAAACATCATAGTCAGGGCCACAGCAAGGGGGCAAGAGAAGTGGATAACACCCCCATCTTGCTGCCTTTAAACCTTCAAGCAAAAGGACAAAACAAGGGGCACCAGAATATCTAAGATTTTCCCTGTAGCTTAGATAAACTTCTGCCAGCAATAGTTGCCTTTGTGACTGAGCTTGTCTGGCTTCCAGGGGTGTATTTACTCTATTGGCATTTTGATGCTAAATGCTTTATTCCACCACAGCTGTATTAGCAGAAAAGGGACAGCACCTGCCCATGATTTTGTGTTCCTATACAGCAAAGCATTCTTAATGTAGTCAGTGTCTTACTTGCTCATTTTAAACACCTCCCCAAATTCAGTAGAACTACATATCTATGCAAAATTAAATACTTATGTCAAGTGTTTGCAGAACAGAGCCTAAAGGTAGAAGAAAATCTTGTACTGGAAATAGCTGTAGCGTAAATTGTTTATATTTTGCCTTTGGCTAGATTAGTGCATCTCTATTATCATTACTTTTTCATTTTAACATTATACCACTGATAACTTAGAGTAGCACCCATAATAATTATATTTGAGGACTTAGGGTGACATACCTATTAATTATATCACTTGACTCCTCTGTGTTTCTGAGCATGGCTCATGTTTGCCCTGCTGGGAGTCACAGCCCTCCAGTTTCCATGGACCTCCCAGCCATGACACACAGAGCCCCAGCAGCCTGGTGTGCTGCCCACCATCACCTGCTGTGCCACCAGGCACAGGGAGCCTCCTGCCTCCAGACACAGCAGGGTGATGAGCTCTAGCTCACACAATCCCTTGCCCAAGACCAGCAAGCATCCCTGGGCCACAGCCAGCCACATGTTAGCTGTTAGCTCAGGCTGCTTATAAATAACTTGTTAATGGCTGTACAGTTTTTCCAGGGCTAGGAGTTCTGCTCTCTGCTTTGATAAGAGCATGTTTTTGTTTGGGGAGTGTTCCTCGAGTACACGTTGGGATCTACTGGCTGAGCCAAACTAAACCAGGCCTGAGACATGTGCATATGTCTGTGTGTCTGTGAGCAGCAGGCAGCTGCCATTGAAAGATCCAGCCTGGTACACCAAGCTCAGAACTTTTTCCCCTTGAAGTCTCCCTCTTCTCTCTTTCCTGTTCTCTTTACTTCTTTTACAGAAAGAAAAAAGTATTCCGGACTTGATTTTCTTCAGGGAAATTAATTTAAAATGCCTGTTGTTTCCCCATGAAGAGTATGTAACAGGAAGGAAACTCTAAATGTGACATTAAAAACCAAAAAGGCCAGAATTTCAAAAGTTTTTTGATGCCTCAGTTTTTAAGAATATTACACAAACACATCAAATATTGGCTCATAAAAACACGGGGTTCTACTTTAGGAGGGTCCAAACCCTCAGACAGCCACAGCACATCTGTGGCAGGTGTAGAGCAGCCTGCAGCAATGTCCTCAGTGCTGCTGGGGGGGCACAGATGGGGCCCACATCTTCCACTCCTTCCCCAGGTGATGCCTCCAGCACAATGGGGTGGAGTTTTGAGTATCAACCCTGCTTGTGAGGGAGTCACTGCCTCCAGGGAGTGAGGGGCTGACCTGGGTGACAGTACACACCAAATCCAAGGCATCCAGGGCATAATTTCCAAAATCTTCTCCAGCACAGGCCTCTCTGAGGACACAGGTGCATTAGACCATATCAGACCTGCATCAAACACCTCATGCATTAGACCCTGTAAATTTGCAGATGTGCTGCTCCTTCACTGAGGTTTCCCAGTGAGCTGCATCACCCTGGGGCAATACATTGGCTGTTGGGGCTGTTGCCCCTCTGCCCTGCTTTGGGAGAGAAGAATTTGGATACAACCATTCCTCAGGCACCCAAATAACCTGAGCTGCCAGTAGGAAGCCATGGCCAGGAGATCTCTTGATGTTGCCTGCTAGACAGCAAGGAGTGAGCACTGTTGTGGGAATATAGCTTTGGGAGGACTTTTTAGGGCTGAGTAAGTCAGGTAGAGCACTATGTGTGCTATGGGGCAGCGAGAACTTCCAGCACATTAGGATTAAGATTCTTAAGAGACAATGCCTGCCTCCGAACCCCAGTGGGAAGCAGCCTGCCTACCTGTGGGATGTCTCAGGCTGTTCTGTTTTTGCACCACTGCCCTGGCAGCAGTGCTGTGCAAAGGTTGGCACCCCCGGGGCCAAAACCACAGGGAGAGTAGATGGGCTCGCCTGGGTGCTGATGTCTCTCAGAAATGGGTCACCAACCACCAGCTGCCAGTGCTGGGGAGAGCAGGAGCAGCAACCCCAACACCCTTTTTGCTGAGGATAACCTTTCTCTCACTGGCACAGTGCTCCTCTTTCTTAGTGGCCTTCCTTAGCCTCCTAGAAAACAGCTCCTCAGCAAAATTTAAGAACCAAGCTCTGGCCTTGAGGCTCCTCCTTCAGCTTTGTCATTAGCCTGTGATAAGCAACTCATTAAGAAGTACCCTGCATTTTTTCTGTATGTTTCTGTCTTGGCACTTGCAAGATGACAGCATGTGACAGAGCAGATGGGCGTTAGCCTTTTCAGCCTGACAGCTACGAGCAGGGATTGCTGCTGGAGCCACAGGGCATCTTCTGAGAGAAATCATCCTCCAGAGTGTGAGAGACGGACAGAAACTTGAAACATCTGTGAAGGCTGTAAAAATCTTGTGATAGGAGCCCCTTCAGAGTGAGGAAACACAGTGCCTGTGAGACAGTGATCTATAGGAGCTGCCCTCTGCATGCTGCTCTGACACAGTGACTGGGGTTCAGCTGTCCCTCTCCACACTGGCTTGTTCCTTTTCATTAGTATGACTGAAACAAACTGGAAACTACAACTGGGAGTTTATCCTGTCCTTTGCTGTAACCCAGGCAAACCCAAAACGCCAAGTGATTTCAAGGGAGATTTTCCTTTTAGGGACTGGGCTTGCATATATTATATCTATTATTATTTTTTAAAAAATTGGTCACAGCTGTGGGTGCTTAATAGATGTCTGCCATGTAGATTTCTACTGCCCTTCCATATTTTTAGCGCTCTAAAATATGTTTGCCATCTGTTCCTGCCACAGCATTAAAAACAATCACAGTGACTCTTTGCACAGAGGCCTTAGGATGGATGTTGAATGGAGCCCACTAGATCACAAGTGACACGATGCCAAGTACAGTGAATATAATGAGTGTGTGGCCAGATTTTTAAAGAGTGCTGTTTGTAACCCCCTTCCCTCCAGTGCTAAGGGTCATTTATATACATGTGTCAGTATAAAAATGTGCTTCTAAGAACCAGTCTCAGAATCCAAATAGATGAAGCAACTGGTGAAAAGGCCTGAAGTTCAATGCCATGTTTTATCCTATTACACACATCTCAATTTCTAACCAGTCAATAGGAGAAATGATGGAAAACAGAGCAGAAAGAGAGGACTTGTATTATGGCAATGCAGAAATGAATTTGTATCCTGAGAGGAAAGTC
Organism: Ammospiza caudacuta; assembly: GCF_027887145.1. Lineage (NCBI taxonomy): Eukaryota > Metazoa > Chordata > Aves > Passeriformes > Passerellidae > Ammospiza > Ammospiza caudacuta. The sequence continues at coordinate 56,554,349 of NC_080596.1, forward strand.
TCCTTTCCCCCCAGCTCCACAGAGGATAACAGCTGATAACTTGTTAAGTCTTTGCCAAAAGCACTGCACTGAGCTAATATTGATGAAGTGGCTTTTTGTCTCCACCAAGCTAAATACCATACTCTGGGCCAAAATATTTCTTATTGTTCAAAGACAAGGCTCTCAATTTCCTTTGATTTTTAATATACAGGCAATCATCTGCTTCCATTTTTTAATTACCCTCATTTCTCATTTTGTTGGAAAACTGGCTGTCAGCCAGATCCTTAAAAATCCTTCAATGATTACAAACAAGGAATGGTGAAGTGAAAGCAGATGATCTCTTTCCATGTCCTAAAAAGCACTAGATGACAGATGAATGCTATTTTCTTTGGCGGACTCTTGTTTTTCTAATGCTTGACAAAATTACATTTGCAGGTAGGTCAACAGCATGGACCCACCTTGTTTAATGCAGAGGGTTCCTTTAGTCTGCACCCCTGTTTTTCTTCCCAGAGTTGCAGGCTGCAATTTCCATCCATTTTATCTGCCTGTGTTTTTAAATGTGCCACTCCCTCTCATAGTCTGGATGACGAAGCATGCAATCATGATGTTCAATCCTGGGCACACCACAAAGTATTCCTCCCTAATTTGACATTTATGTCAATGTGGAGTGATTATAATCATAGCACTGAAATTTTGTTGTGGGAACTAGACAAAGATGAATACAAGACTCAGAATCAAGGAATGTAAAGATACAAACCACCCTCCCCCATTGTTTTTTCTGTTCCAAGAGGTGATAAACTTCTAAAAGTTCTGGGTCTGGGCTGCATTGTCACTCACACTGCCCACAAATATTTTACACAAACATACAGGAACCCTGGGAAACAGAGACTCACTATTTTTATGGCACTTTTAACATCTGCTCACAGAAACCTCACACTGCAGAAAAACAGAAATAGCACATCTTACCATAACAATATAAGTACCATGATAAATGAGGCACTGGTGGCACAATTCAACCTCTGTTAAGACCAATGTAAAATCCAGTGTGAACAGGGCCATGAGGTTTTGCTACCAAGGGCCAGGAGACTCGGCCCTGACTCCAAGGACAGGACCCTCAGCTGATAGTGATAGAATTATGGAAATTATAGAATAGCTCTAGATTTTAGCAGAGCTACATAATTTATGACACTTTATTTTCTTCTAGTTCTAATTCTTTCAGGTGCCTTTTTTAGATTGCACGTATTACAGTCACAAAATAGACAATACAGCTACTTCAGCCATGATTTTTTGACATTTTATTACACTGTGGAAAGCATTCCCAAGGCCAGTTCCCTGCACTTGAAGCCTTGCAAATGTCCATCCCATGTCTGAAAATATCTTGATCTTGGCTCCACATTTCAAACATCTTTTCTGGACATTTCAACTGCTGTGACACCACACTGGAATGCCTCTGGAAAGTTGCTTGATGGGAAATTCTTGATCTCAATCATCTCTTTTGATATGAGGTTTGAGGAGTGCAAAAGTACTGAGCAAATCTGCTGCTTAAAGCTGCAGACCAAGGCATGCATTTGTCCTCCAAAATTCCCTGGCTTGGAGCCAAATTTCATCACTCCTGACCAAAAACTGCATTTTGTTCTATCACAGCAATGCATGCAAAATCATTCCACCGTAAACTTTCCCATGTAATGATTGTATTTTTAAAATTTTTCAATTTGTTCACAAGCTGCTTCCTAATTTGCAACTTAATAGTTCCATCTTTAAAAAAAAATAAAATAAAAAAGGTTTGGCAATGTTATCTGTCACGTTTTCCAACAGTCACAAAGTCCTTCAACAGACAGACTGGTGCTGTGGAAGCTGGCAGGTGAGCACAGACCCTTTGTTTTCCTGTCCCACTTGCAGCACTGAGGTTTCATTTCTTTCTCTTGCCCCACGACACTGCGCAGATCTTGCTTCTCGTGGGTGATCCACCCAGTGAACTCTGCTTAGGATAAAACTGAGCAATTCTGCTGCAGTGTCACAGAATCATTAGGGGCTGGAAAAGACCTCCAAATCATCAAGTCTATCCTTTGAGTGATTGCCCCCTTTTCAACTGACCACAGCACTAAGTGCCTCATCCAGTCGTTTCTTGAACTCCTCCAGGGATGGTGACTCTAAGCCAAAGATTTTCAGCAAAGCAAAAATATTTGTGGGATGGTTTAGAGCCTTTTTTTTTTTTTTGAAAATAACTTTCTTAACATGTTCAATGCCTCTCTTTCACTGAATGAACCTGCCCTAGAAGTGGGGCAGCCATTTGTTTTTAATGCTTTTTAGAGTAGTGTATTCCTGATGTTCAGCAGAGGGGAAGTGTGAGCAATCCAAGTGATGAGCAATCATATCACTATTTAAGTACTGCCCTACATATGGGAACTGCAGTTGTGAAGGATTTTATTGGGGAAACGTGGACTTATTTATCCAGGAAGAGACTGGGGGAAAAAGTTTATGTTTCTGCAATGATGTACATTTATGTTTCTGCAATGATTTACATTTTATTGAAATCAATTATATCAAAATAGTTGCTTGATTTTCTTTAGACATTCCTTGATAAATTTTGTCTGTTTGCAGGGAATAGTCTCTTCCAAATCTTTCCTATGCATTTTTATTCTTTACAGAGTACACCTATGGAAATAATCAATCTTTTCATTGACATTTGAAGATCTCTTTCCTGGGTTTGTCATTATTATATTAAAGGTTATTAAAACACATACTAGTAGCAATGACTTATTGCTGCAAAGTTGCTCTTCTACCATCCAAAACCCTTTGAAGAACAGCAATGAAAACTGGTCTGCTGTTATCCAGATACAGCTTTTACCCAAACAGCTCATCCAGCTGAGTGCTGCCTGCACTAAATTTCATTTTACAGGCCAGGTGTCTGATAATTAATAAATCAAATCTTCACTAAATCTTTCAGCTGATTTTTCATCTTTTTCTGAAAATTAAGCTGTTTAAGTTTGAAGTTCATTCAAGCCATTAAAAATAGAGATTTAGGTATTTCTGCTTCGTACTCCAACAGGTTTTTAACCAGCCATGCATGGCAGCGAGGAGCCAGGGATAGGAGCAGACTCTGCACAACATCCATGTTCATTTTTGGATGGGGTCTTCTACAGATGCTCCAGAAGAGGCTCCCCAGAGTCACATTAGAGGCAGCAGATTTACAGACATGCTTACCCTCCCACATCTGCCAAACACACGGAGAGAAAAGGCACCTTCCAGTTCTGCTCTCTCCCCAGGGATACAGCACTGCAGCTTGCAAGGTGCATGCAGGCACTACAAGGGGATATGGTTTAAAATTAAAAGAGGAGAGGTTTAGATTACATTTCAGAAAGAAATTCTTTATTCAGAGCATGGTGAGGCACTCAAATATGTTGCCCAGAAAAGTTGTGGGTGCTCCATCCCTGAAAGTGTTCAAGGTGGGGTTGGAGGGGGCCTTGACCAAACTGCTCTAGAGGGTGGCATCCTGTCCATGGCAGGAGGGTTGGGACTGGAAAATCCTCAATGTCCCTTCCAACCCAAGCCTTTCTATGGTTGTATGGTATGATTCTATAAATAAAAAGCTACTGCAGCAAAATGTATTCCTTTCACTGGTTTGGAAGAACAGGGCTGTTAATATTCTGAAGCATTTTGGGGACATCCACTTGTTCCTGTTCCTCTGGGGAATTGTTTCTGTTTTCCCCTAGTTTTGTACAGCAGCTCTCACAGTAGCACCTTCCAAGTCTTTGCTGGCTCAGAAACTCACCCCCAGTGTCAGCGATAGCAATCCTGTCTATGATTACATGGATGCTGCCATTCCAAGCTTTCATGACAGATTTATCTAGATATTTTGTAACTTTAAGCAGATATTAATGGATCAAACATGTTTTTTCTTGTTGTGGATGATGGTCTGCTTTTCAGAAGATAAATGCATCTATCTGCAGGTCTTAACCTAATTTTGTGCTCAAATGCTTTGCTGAGCCACAATCTGATTAACCCTTGCAGAAGTTTCTTCTAAATGGTAGCAGGTAGAAACTATAATGTTGATCTTCTCAATAATATTACATTTTTTTTTCCTTTAGGACTAATTCTAACAAAACCAGTTGGTTTCAACTTCTTAGGCTTAACCAGGAAAACACTTTACATTTTCACCTGGAATATTGAAGTATATATGAAGTGCAAAATCGGTGCTTGCTGAAAACACCCCATGCTTCAATAATTTTTCCTTTACCACTGACATGTATTTCCATGGCCAGAACTCCTCTAATTACTTGTCAGTTAGGCTGGCTTTGAGCACCTACTCATACCAAGATGCAAGTAGACAGGTCTGTGACCATGCTGCCAGCTCTGAAGCATGGAGCTGAACACAAGCAGAGCGAAAATACAGAGCTAAACTAATAGGGGTCTCCTCTGTAAGAACCCTCTCCAGTGATGCAAAATGTACAGCTACTGCTAAAAATAGCAGGCAAGCACAAAGAGGTGAGACATGAATAAAATCATAGATATAAACAGATTTCTCCACTGTGGGGACATGAATAAAATCATAGATTTAAACAGATTTCTCCACTGTGGACATTAGGAAACAACCAATATAACAACAGATGAAACTATGAAAAGATAACTGCAATGTATACTATGCAGAAGCATTTCAATAATTTCAAAGGGAGATGGTTCAAACAGAGTCTTTGAAAGCTTCTGTGTAAGGAGGAGGGTGGGAAAGAAAGCACCTGGAGATTGCAGATGGGAAATCTGATGCTCAACCTTAAAACTGAATAGTGTCTGTAAGAGCTACAAATGAAGGCAATCAATACTATGTACAAAATGCCCCTGTAATGCTCTCTAGTCTTAGATATTGCTAAATGAATACAGATGGCATGAAGTACTTTGATCAGATGGAGTATAACATAGATTTTTGTCCCTAACAAAGCTCGACAACACAGGACACAAAATGGAATGGGCCAGAAGGTCATGTTAACCTTGTGGTTTTATAGCAAAGTGCAGTGGGAGACAAAAATGGCCCAATGTTTAGAAGTTTTGCACATGGGTAGAGCCAGAAAGTCTGGCTGCTATCTGTTATCCTCACATTAGCAGGCAAGGGAAGAAGCATTAATGGGGGTTCAAGGCAAAGATTGGTAACCTAATATTAGTGAACCAATATGTCTGTCACTTTTGTGTTCATTAGTTTGATCAAGCTGTCAAAACTTTAGGAGACTGAATGATGGAAATAGATCTAGCTATTCCCATTTAATAGCCAGCACTATTTCTAGCTGTATACAGTGTGCTTCAGCATTCTCCACAAGTGTGCGACCATAGCAGTGTCAGATGCTGCAGCACTTCACATACAGGCCATGCCAAGCTGTTGAATGCTTTGGAAACAGCAGAAAAAGACTGATCAGTAAGTTATATGTCATGTAGAGAAAATACTGAGAACTCAGATTCATCTTCTGAAAATACCAGTAAGTTTCATAGAAGCATTTCTATTCTATGCAAACTGTAGCTGCTTTAATTCAGTAATATCATTTTACAAGCACCACTGGATTCACTTTCCCAGCAGCTTTTTGAGATAAATCAGAGACATTATCTCTGCTTTTTGGCAAACAGAAGCAGAGGGATCCATTTTTCCAAAGACAGCAGCCTGCATTTGAGCTTATGGCACACCCTGGTTAATTTATACAGTCAGAGACTCGAGTGCCTGGCAAAGCCATCTGTCAGCTTGTAGGCACAAGGCTGAGACTCTGGAGACTCCTCAGTTCCTAAATTCCTTTCCAAATCAGGATAGCTACAAATGGAAATGATTCTTTGAAATGCCTTCACCAGAGGATATCTGTACCACCACCTATGGCCTTGATGCTCAGGGCTGCCTGCATTTGAGAGACAATTTCTATCCTTAAATGTCATTGAGTAAGGGATTTCTCCAGAAATACCATCATTAGTTTCTTATAAAAATCAATTCCTTGCCCTTCATAACTTCATGACTTTTGAAAATACTTTTTCCCTGTTTTGTATGGAAACCCATAGATGACAAAAAGCATTGCTGCTTCCACAGTGTCATTATCTTCACTATAACAAACAGAGTTAATTGCCTCAAGCTAAATGTAATATTTCAGAGTAAAAGAGCTCAAATCAATATTTTCATTATCCACACTATAAATTATCCATTAATGGAAGCTCATTAGGAAAGGCACCATCTTTGCCTCCCTTCACCTCCGAGCGTTGCTCTGGGCTCACAGCTGGCATTGCAGGCTGTGGAAGCCTGCTGGTTCAGGGCTTCAGAAAGCAAGAGGGTAAGAAAATAAAGCATTGCCAGAGCTCTTTTCCTCTTTCCTGTAGGCACAGCAGGAAGGTAAGAAATAGATCATGAATACTCACCTGCTTTGCAAGCTTTGAGCAGGAATGAAGCTGATGGGAAGGATTCCCTTTGAAAGGTGAGAGTGCATCAGGACCACATTCTCCACCCAGGTTCAGACAAGATGTATTTAAATCAGTTGCCTCCAAGAAGCAGAATATGGAGCTTGAAATCCACAGTGGTCACCACAGCTCGATTAAAATACCAGAGGATATTTAATTTTGCTGATTTCACTGAATCCTTTCTCAGATCTCTGAGGTGCCCACTAATTCCACCGGAAAAGTAAATAATAGCCAAAGTTGGCAGATTCGAGTGTCAGATGACTTTTCATGCACATTGAGCTAATTAAGGTAAAAGGGGAAGTAGATTGACTTAATCAGCTATTTTCCTAACATGAGGAACCCAAATATTTCATCCACATGAAAAATGTACCTGAATGTTTAATTTTTTTTAAAGTCTAGATTATATTTTATTGGACTTAAACTATTTTATTTAGAAAAGAAAGACAAGTCCAGTATATAGGGATGTTAGTTAAAACCACAGTGTTGAAGGGAGCCATTGCTTTCTGACGCTCTCTCTTCTGGTACCCACTGACAGGGTAGTTTAAAAGTTCAAACCCTTCATAGCTCTGATACATTCAAGAAATCTGGAAAGTGGTAATATCATGCAACCATATAACTGGGTGTTTTTCATTGCCTTCTCCTGTACTTGAACACATCCAGCCTGACCATATACCAGCAAAACAGAAAAAAACCATGTGTAAAAGAAAAAGCAGCAGATAACACAGAGCTGGGGAAGTGATGGGAAACTTCACTTGAGCAAATTATGTTGCCTGGTTAAGACAGTGAGACAATATGGGAGCAAGTCCACATTTTTTGCCATTCATGTGCTGACCAGACCACTAAAAAATGTGCAAGTTCATGTTCTGTAAAAATGTTCCTAACAGGCAGTTGTATTTCTTCTGGGGCTTTTTCCAAGTCGCTCTCCATGAACGCCTTTTAGCATATTCCTGCTGAAGGAGAAACCAGAGAAAGTAGCTGCAATACAGCATGAAAGAGTTCTTTTATCCCAGACATCCCAAAGGACAGGTTTCAAGGACTGCTGAAAGAAGCAGAGCAGCAATGGACATTGCTCTGGAGCAGAGGTCCTGGCCCTTCCAGCGCCGCTGCAGGCTCCAGAGACAGGGTGGTGTGAGCTTCCAAAACAAGATCCAAAGGACTCCTAGAAGTACATGAAAGGTATTTATAATTGTTCAACATTTGGGCACAAGGCAGACACCCAGCATGTTTGTTTCAGCTTCTCTTCCTGAAGCAAAGGGTGTGAGGTGTCCCCACGACCACATCCCATTGGAGAGCTGCCCCAAGGACAGGCAGAACTGCAGCTACACAAGTACTCGTATTCTTGTCTCCTTTATGCCAAAAATAATTGCTGAAGGATCAACTTCTTTATTCTTTCCTTATGATATTGACAAAAAGTTTTACTTTCTTAAACTGATGCATCATCCAAGGTGACTCAACCTTTTAAAGAGCCTCTTAATTCTCATCAAGCTCCTCAGCTCAGACTTGATGCCAAATGACCCAAGTGTACCTATAAGTAGATTTTACAACTATGACATGATAAATCCATAATTCATTTCATTTATATTGTCAAAGTGCTTACAACTATGCCTTTTGTGCCAAGTAAAGGAAGAAACCCAGGTGCAACAGATTTTAATTTGGATGAGGAAAATACAGCTGAGTCACCTTCTGAGTTTCTAAGACAAACATTTCTTGGTTTATGTCAGTGATGCACCAAACTTTTGGTCTCAATTATTTTGACTGAAACATTTCTCTGGGGAAAATAAGGTGCTATTTTATTTAAATTTTATTTTGCAGATATCCAGACTGAATGGAAAAATACTTTTCTTGTTCCCATTCAACCCAAACTTCTTCATTTTACTTGGATCAAAAATAAAAAGGAGTTACAAATTTCTTTCCTCATATTTATAGTGCAGAAATTTACTTTTTTGAGGGGAAAATACAAGGAACAACAGTTCCAAACTCTCTAATATTTTCACCTGGAAAGCATGGTGTCATTGAAGAGAATTTATTTTTATCTTCTCCATTCAACACTGTGACCTCACTCTCCAACTCTCCAGGTTGCCCATGTGCTCCTGCCTTTTCTTTCCCTCATGCAGCTCCATAACTTCACCCCATATCCTGAATCTGTTTGTGTGGGTGGCCATGGAGACACAGCTGAGCACTGGGGTTACCTCATCCTGCTCTCAGGAGCAAACAATCTGCTGCTGTTGCTGCAAGCAACCAAAATATGTGACATTTGCTCCATCCTAGCTCTTCAAAGCTGCCTTTTTGGTTCCTCTCTCTAATCTGTTTGCTATAATGGGCTCCAACTTAAATTTGGCTTAAAGGCAATTTGAGGCAAGCATATTTACTTTGTGATACGTTTGTGCAGTTGTAGTCCAGCCATAATGCATATGAGGGGTATTTCACACCAGGCATTCAGGCTGAAGTCAGGAAGGTAGGATGAGCAGAGGTCCAAGTTCTTTAGAAAACTTCAGAGGATTGCTATGGAGAACCTGCTCACCTGTGGACAGGCAGGTGAGGACCCAAGCAATTCATCCTCTTTCCCACAGCTGGCAGACAGTCGAGCAAAACAGTTCTTGCCTCCAGCCTCCCATCTCCAGAGCCCTCTGACATCTGCCAAGTCACACCTTTCTCCATAGGGGCACAGAAAATCTTCTGAGAATTCAGTGTTTGTATTTACCATTGATAAAAAAATCAGCTGGAAGGAAAACCCCTTAGATCCAAACTTTCTGTTTGTTCTGCTGTCCATATCTCAGCCCTGACAATGAGTTGAGCATGGACATAGTGGGGATCTGAGGCAGTGAATCTGTAAATACCTAAATACCCCTAGGACAGTTTGAATAAGTCAATAGCTAAGAGTACTCAGCACCTTGGAAGGGATCTTAGCATGCTACAAAATTTAATATTCTGTTTTTAATTTCCATCTTCAGATATTTCAAATTTTTCTTAGCAGCATCCATGCTGCACACCACAGCTTTACAGTTATTTGCAGACTGTTTCATACTCAGCGTAAGAGTGTGTTGATCTGTTAGCTTCCTTTCTACTTAATTTTATATTTCCTTTCCTTGGCGGTGACATTTCAGCACTTTTCCTACTGTGGTTTCCTTGGGTTCTGAGCAAGCATTAATTCCAGAGTATGTCACAAGATCTTTGTCTAGTTATCATCTCTCCAGCAGCAATGTTTCCCCTGCAGCTGCCCATCCAAGACAAACCTCCATTGCTGTTCTGTGACTCCAACCACTGCACTGATTCACTTGTGCTGCAGGAAATTCATATTTGTTTATATCCAGATATTTCAGAATTGATCTATGCCTTCAGGTCTCATAAGCACAGACACTGTGGAAAAAAACAAATACTGAGACTCAACACAAGTGCTGGCAGGAGCCACGTTCCCTGTTTGCATTCATAAATCTTCACTGGCATACACAGCCATGGGCTCAATAATACATAATTTACCTGACCAATTACCACTGATCAATAACTCCCATGGAGAATTCTTGAGTAGAGAGTTGTTGTGTGTGTGTGGGCTGAAAATTGAATGCATGAACTGAAAACCTCCAAACACTGTTTATTTAGATGGGAATAGCTGATTTCTCACAATGAATATTGGGGCAATCACAGACTGTTTCTAGACATTCTTCTTATAGAAAAGATGGCAAACTCTCATGAGTCATTTGTGAATTTCTCTCTGCTACAGCTGGAAGTACATAGAGAAGACATTGTGGTAAATGTACATTACAATTCCATCCCATAACTCAAACCTGCAGAAACAGTCAGATGGGAGAAAATTTCTATCATGTTCTGCTAAATAATATAAACTTGATAATTATCACAATAAAAGAGAATGTTATAGAAGGAAAGGCAACAATGGCAGCTACAACTTGCATCAAGTCACAAGCATTATCTATTTTATTACTTCCTTGAAATAACAGAATAAGGAATTTATATTTCCTTCACCACTGCTATTGCCATTCTAGTCAACATTACAGATGGGAGGTCTGTCATTGAGAGAAGCTGATGAGGGTTGCAAAACCTCCATTTTAGCTACAAACATGAGAAAAAACAGATCTAGGAAAAGTTTCTAGGTATATAAGGAAATTATTTTATGGGACATAGACTTTAACTTTTGAGTAATTGATAATTTTGTTGTTGTTGTTGTTTCCTCATGCCCCTATCTACTCTCTGACATGAAGGGTCACACAGTGAGGTCTCACAACAGCATCAGCTTTTCATGGGGTGCATGAGCCCTCACAGCCTCTCAGCTTTCTGGTGAATAATAAATCACAGGAAAAGGGAAGTAAGTCCTGATGGGAATCCAAATTAACAGTCTATTCTTGCAGTCATGAAAAGCAAAACTTTACCTACAAGTGACAATCATAAGGATGAGGGTGGGCTGGGGATTAAGACACAACTATTTATTCACTGGGCTTGTTTCAGCTCTTAGTTTTGGTAGAAATTTGTTTTGTTTCGATCCCTTTACAGATTAGGGAAAACACACTATTTTTCTCGCTTATTTGAATCAACAGTGATGAGCATTAAAATCTGTTTTAGACTGCCACCAAGCTATCACTTCATTGATATTGTCACAGATGACTAATCAGCCAAACAAAACACTCTTGATTGTGGCAGGTTGAGTTTTGAATCAATTTTCCAGTTGAAACACTTGCATGGAAGCAACAACTGGCCTGTCTCAGAGCTCACAGTCCAGTTCACACAGGGGGAGAGTGAGCTCAAGGCAGGACTAGCAAGGCTGCACTGAATAGACTGAGTGAAAAACCAGAGAATCCTACAAACTGCGCTCTGCTCCCAGCATAGGAGTACAATAGAACTGCTTCTAGAAAACTTCATTGATTGAGAGCATCCAATGGCTTTAAGACTTAAGAAAGAGTAGAGCAATACAAAACAAAAGTCTTACTGGATACATGTGTGAAGCAGATCAGATAGAAAGAAAAAGAAGGGGAAATAAACACTTAAGTCACAGAAAGCTCTCTAGGGAGTCTGCACAACCTCTGGAGCATGGCTTTTCCACACTGCATGCAAACTGAGATTTTCTGGATTTGTCTAATTAACTATCACCAAGTTATGACCATTAAAACAAGGCCAGAAATTATTCCAAGACTGATTACAGAGGAGTATGGCAAAATGGCACAAAAGGGTCTCGATGCCAGGCAGAAATTAAAATTATCTGGATGGAAGATTTTTAGGATTTTATCCCAAACTCTATGGTTTAATATAGAAAGGAAAAATTTTGCATACAGTGTCTCTGATATCTGTTATGAGGCAACAAGACTTTAAGTCCTGAATGGACAACACTGATGTGGCATCACGTTTCCCATTCAGCTTTAAGTTAAGACACATGGAAGTTATTTTTGTTTGTATTGGGCTGGCAGATGCATCCTTTTGAAAAAAACCTGCAATGGGAAGCTTGCTAGACAGTGACGCAACACAATGTGCAGTGCCAAAGCAAACTTTGTGTCTGTTTCTTTTCACAATGACATTAAATGAATTGGAAATAAATCCACTGAAAAGACTGGAATTATGCTCATCTAGAAACCAAGCTTGAGTGAGACTCTCACATTGTTTCTTTGCATAAGCAAGGGAGCCAAGAGGTCCTTGTTCTGCAGATCTCCTTTCCCCTGCTCCATTGGGGTGTGTGGGCAGTGCTGTGACACTAAGAACAGTCAAAGCTTCAAATGAAATTTCATTCCTTCTCCTGCATTTAAACACCCTGAATTTCATAGGAAGGAGAGGATTGGATTCATTACTATCTTAGAGTGATTTTACTCAAAGCCATGTACAGTAAAACAATATAGAACATAGTCTGCAAAATTTCCAAGTTGTATGCAAAAACCCAAAGTAAAGCAGATTTAAACTTTCTCTCCTTAGCTATTCTCATGTAGCAACTACCAATATCAACCTCCAGCTGAAAGTTGGGAAGATCTCATACTATAAGTCACCCTAAAAAGGGAGTCTCCATTAGCAAATTTCCCATCACCCAGGACTTGGTGTGCTTACCTTCAAAAACAAGGAGGCTGTGCAGTCCTGTACTTCCAGCCCAGGAATGGATGTCCTGTGCTTCCAATCCAGTCCTGTGCTTCCAGCCCAGGATGTCTGCTTCCCTACAGACATCCCTTTGCCAGCAAAGGCTTTTATATGTTCTTAAAAAGCACACAACAGCCCTTCCCCCTCTCTAAATCTTGTAACAGGTGTTTTTATCTGTGCCTGCTACAAATGAAACTCAGTCCCTGCACAGGTACTTTATGTAGGTGTATAGCCAAGTTGAGGAGCTTTGCCTTTTGAGCTGGCATTTAGCCACTCTGGTTGCTGCTCCTTTTGGGCAGCGTGCTTACAGACCCATATGGATCTTTATCTTATGCAGTTTGAGGTTTTTTTGCTCTCAAAAAATTGTCAGTCAGAACACTGATCCAGAGCTAAAGAAATGTGGTCAGAGCTGAGCTTTTCATAGGTCAGCGTTTGTATCTATTCACTCTATGGATCTATCCATTCACTCTATGAATCTCTTGGAAGAATTTCGTTTATAAAATATGCAAAAATGTTCTTGTAGACTTTTCCAAGCCAATTTCAGGCTTTATATCTAAACCCACTTGTTCATATATTTAACTTGTTACACATGACCAGTTCTATTGATTTCTCTTTAGATTGAGTTCAGTGGAGCTACTCACATGTGTCAGGGTAAGCAAAGGCATAAGTGTTCATGGGACAGTGATTTAATAGCTCTGATCTCTTCTTTTTTTAGCTATTCTTCACAGCTAAGGGTTGACTGTTAGAGGGAAACACCAAAGGGGACAGTAAAGTTTCAGTCTCTAGTATTTTCAACTTAAATTTGCAAACACCTCCTGGAAATATGCATCACCAGTCCAAGGCAACTTAAAGAGAGTTAGCTGGGAGAAATTTAACAGCCTGAAACAGGCAGAAAATCAGGGTAAAGTTTTCTTTTTCGTCTTAAATGTAGTGATCCTCTTGAAAAAGTGTTCAACACTAAATATTTGACTCTAGCATCCTTTTTAGTCTTTCTAATATTTTCATGTTTTTATACTTATATGTGTACACATATGCAGTATATAGTAAAATATATGATGTAATCACACATATTTCTATATATTTTATTTCTATTCATGTATACAACATATTTCTATGTTGCATACCTACTAAATATATTTTCTTTGGACTCAAGGCAGGAGACAGACTATTATGCATACAATAGAATAATCTGGCAAATATAGAATAATCTGGCAAATACTTTTTCCTTTGATTTTATTTCCTGTTTCAAAGCAATCACATAATTTTTGTCCCAAAATACTGATTATCCTGCACAAAGTTATACCTTGTTCTCGTTCCTTTTCAAAATTTAAGACCACTGTTGGCTTTTCCTGCCCAATCAGTAGCTGGAACATTAAGAGAAAAGACTGAACACTGAACCTATTTCTCAGTGTACACCAGCCTACCCTCATGCTGACCATGTTCAAGAAACTGCACTAGGAATTTTCTTTTTCCTGCTGAGGAGAGGATGAAGGACTAAAGAATGACCAATTATAAACTCTGTTGTCTTTAGATGAAAGAACCTTTTTGTGGTGTTCTTCAATCTCTTGTTTGGGCTGTCAACAGCAATTTGATAAAGAATGTTCCTATGTCTGACCTGTTTTTTCAAGATAGTAACCTATATTGTGTATCATCTAAAGCCAGGGGATAAGCATCCATTATACTCTGTACCACTGTTCCTGCAAGCTGAGCACAGCCTTTAAAACCCAGATAAGTTGATTGATAGCTGTGTTGAGAAAGCTGCTACTAACGATATTTTAGTTAAAGGGGGAAAAATTAAAGTTTCTTTAATCTGATTCTCCCCCACCCCCAACACCACACTTCAGAGGCCAAAGCTCATGATAACTGTTTTGTGGTGAATGGTCAATTGTTACAAAATTCTAATTGGTTCTGGGTCAGTCCCTTTGAAATGGCTGCTGTGCTCTAGTAATTTTTTCAATTAATTCTTAACAACTGACAAAACTTTGGATCTTGTCAAAAATCGTTCAGATTTTTATAGTAGGCAAGAACATGGAACAAGATTAGCCTGGATTAAGAAAGATTCCTACATACATTATCACCAAGGTTATAATTATAGTTTAGCTCTCCCTTTTTCTTTGCTCTCAAAATAATGAGTAACTAGCTCAGCAGGGTTTTCTTCCCTGCAAGTACTTACTGAATACTTTTATAAGGATAGATTGTAGAAACACGTATGTGGATTCCTTGGTTGATTTATGAATAAATTGGGCAGATGCTATGTTCAGCTAGGAATCTTATAAGATATATTTTCACAGAACTAGATTTTTGGACATGTCCAGTACAGAACAGAACTGTGTTAGTCACTCTTATGTCCTCACTAAGTCAAGATGTGGCCAAGGACCAGTTCTCCAGCACTGTTACTTAGAGAAACCTCAAGATTGTTTTTCTGTTGAGTTCAGTTTTCAAAGAGGTAGAGCAAAGGGCAAAGTCAGACCACATCTTCTTTCAACAGAAACTCTTCAGACAGACAATGAAACTACCTTTAAGGTCTCTTCTCCCCAGGAAAAAAACCTGAGTATAGTGGCTGATTATATTCATTGTTTGTCTGTAAAACAAGCACATAAGTATGAACAACACTGAATTTTTATTGGTCCCTCCTTCAGCAGAATTCTTAGAAATACTCAGCCAAGCGTGTCAGATAACAAGAGTTCATTAGTAAATCAGATTAGATTATAGACACTAAATTATCTATAACTAATATCACAAATGTTCTAGTCATTTAAGCTTAATTATTTACATAGGATCTAGTTCATAGCTCTGCCATTTGTTCATGAAGCCTGAAGAAATGAAGTTTGAATCCTCTGCAACTCCAGACTGTGGCGTGAATCCTCTAGTCATAACTCAGGAACAGACACATTGCTTAACTAAAGTTACCACAGCTCTTGCACCTGATCAAAAGTGTGCATCCACTACACTGAGATCAGCTCCAATCCACATCACACATTTTCAGCCAGTTTGACCTGCTCTACATTTTCCATACAAACATCTATTTTGATGGTGGTTCATTGAACTCATTTTGATCACATTCATTTAAAACCAGAATATCACCATTGCTGATATCCAATATACAAGTTATAATGTAAATTAAACACATTTTAATCTAACAGAAAAGAAATGTCTCTAGTAGTTATACAGACTGGTAACTTTCACTGAATCTTTCTCCAAATGTTGTAACAGTGTGCTGTTCCCTTCCCCTCCTTTTGAGCTCTCCTTCCATTCAAACAAAGCCAATTAAAACTGTGAATTTCTGACTTCTTTTTCAGGACTCATTTATTTGGTTCCTGGCAAACGAACTACTTTACTAATGGTAATTACTTTTCATGCCATTGGTACTTATTTTGCTTTACAAGCAAATGGGGTCCCAATTCTGGAACATTTTTTCCAGAATTACTCGAATGGGAGATTTTCCATCTGGGGAGCTTGCACAATTGAGCCCTTAACTATTAAGAAACATGATTTCCAATGACAACATGTTTTCCTTTTGGGATCCACAATTCGAATTTTGATGACACTAAATCTGATATTTTTAGATTTTAAAATATTTTTAAACAGGTTTCAGTCTCCTCCCCAGGAATGTGAAAACTTCTGCTCTGTTCAGTTTCTGCATTCCAAGTTTTCTAGAGTTTACGTTATTTCAATTGTTCACATAAAAATGTGAGTATGTGCTACTTCTTCAGCAGGGTTGCTTAAGTCATGGAGAAAGAGCCCAATTTCTCACCCTCTTCAGGGACCAATAACCAAAGAATGGTGAAACATGTACACTCTTAACAGATTTGCAGTCACACTTAACGTCTTTATTTCATGCTCCAGAGAGTGGTCAAGAAGCTCTTTCAAAGTGCACAAAGCTGGGCAAACAGAGCCATTTCTTGCTGCTTGTGTCAGACTCCAATTCTTGCACTTGTAATGTTGAACTCCTCCTCAATTTATTTCTTGTGAGCTAATCCGTGGAGTACTTCCAAAGCATAATTAAAATCAACATTGATTTCGCCATACTGCCATTGGAAATACTGCTTGAACAGTCTTCATGCGTTTACCTGTGCAGTAAACTGCGCCTGTGGGGTCTGAATTTTGTGGATATCCAGACAACTTGAGAACCCAAAGCCTGACTTTGGGTTGTGTTGGCTCCCAACATGACAAGAAGACAGCCTTAAATACAAGAACCAAACACAGTTTTGAATTATGAAATTAGAGAGAAATGCTCAGAAGGATCTTTAAATCCTTATTGATTCTTTTAATCTGTTAATGAAATTATTTCACATGTCCACAAAAATAGAGATTTTTTAAATATTTGTCTTCCAAATAAATCTGTCAGAAATTGAAAAATAATCACAAATATTTGAAAATTAGTTTGTCTAACTGGTCAACGTTTTGTTTCTACTTCAAATATTTGAAATTTCATTCAGTTGAACTGTAATTCTCTTTCCTCTTTCAACGCTCAACAGTGCTTGAAAACAAGCGTTGTTTCAAATCCCAAAATTAACACTCGTCATTTTAAAAACCTTGCATCTAAAAACTCTGATGATTTTGCCATGTTTCCAGAATGACAAAGAGCCAATAAATTTAGCCAAATACTTCCTTTCTCATGATGGATTTCAGACAAATCAGCATTTACATTTAGAGAAATATTTTGATAAAAGTATTCTCACAAGACCTATAGCCAATATTACTTGTCTGAGGGGAAATAATAAAAAGGAAACATGAATTTTGATATTCTAGACATTAAGATTGTCTTCCACCTGTCAGGATATCACATTTCTGTAAGCCTGGGATCTCATCTTCACCCTGTTACAGATCTCCCACATAACCCTGAGCTGCTTGGTAATTCTTCTTTAATTCTCCCCTCTTCACTTTTTTCATCCCTGGTAAAATATTGCCTACTAAATGCATGACAAGGAATTTATATTATATGAGGCCAAATCAACCCCTGAAGTGTCCTGACATCCTGACAGAATGAGACCAGCTGGTCAGGAGCAGTGGCAGGGCACCAGCACCAGCCCTGAGTGGTGAACAGGTTATGCAATTCACATTTTCTCCCACAGCAGGAATAAAAGGAAACTGGCCCAAATCTGAGTCCACAGTGCCCCTCTCCTAGAGATCAGCCAGCCCTACCTGTGTGCACCCTCCCCTGATGTCTCTCTTGCATCTTCTGCCCTAAAGAATTTTGCTTCTCTTCCAGTCATTCCCATCTGTTCCCAGGTAACCACAGCAAAATGCTCAGAGTGTATTGCATGCAGATGAAAAAGAGACTATTGGATGTATGTAACCATGGAAATCTTGGACATCTTCAGGGATAGAAGGTTCTGGTTTGCATATCTGTGTGTGATGACATCCAGGACCTCCCTAACTGGGCTTTATTCCCCAGCACACATGGTGAGAAATCTGCAATAGATTCCAAGTTACTTCTTGCTTTCTCTGAAGAGGATCCCTAACCACACCATCAGCATCCTCACTGATGTGAGATACATTTGTGTTTGTCAGCACTAACATCACAGCCAAGATGGGTCCCATTTTGCTATGCTAAACACATAATAAACCATAATTCTACTTTAGCATTTCCCTTAGATATAATATTTAGGGCAGTGGCGTCACTGCTCTTGAGAGAAGTGCTGCTTACTTGAAATTAAGGGTAGGAGCCATAGATCTTCTCCTGTGAGCAAAATCTGTGATAATGTCAATATACTGTGGAGGGATTGAGAGTGAGATAGATATATTGACAGCCAGACAAGGGATGGGTAGATGTAGAGTGTAGAGGTAGGTGAATGATAGAGGTAGGTGTAGAGTGTAGGTGGCTTGATAAAAAGATTTACTCCACAAATAAATCTAACCAGCTTATTAAAACACAGACCTTGAACAAAAATAATAGAATTATCAAGTTGCAGTGTATTGTGTCACTGAAATACATAGAAAAGGGGATATTGGAAACTTTTTTAAACCCTGTACATCACCAGCTTAGGTACTACTTCCCTGCAGTATGAGCATTTCTGTCTGTGCATTTGGGAAGACAACAAGGCAGAACACGTAGAGTAAATACTTCAGAAAAGGGTAAAGAAAATCCACATCAATGGTAGAAGGATTGGACAGGATCCCAGGTCATAAGCCTGAGGATGGAAGAAACTACATAAGTCCTGATGACACTGTAAACCTTTCAAAAGTGGGGGACTCTAAGAATGTGAAAGCAATCAAACCAAGAAATAGAGCCCAAAACCACACGTGACAATGGGAGCCGTTCAGTGTGGGGCAGGAGGGAATCATGTCAGACAGAGCGTCAAGCCTTGGGAGAGAGTAATGGAGGTAATTGAGGCACCAGCACCAGAACTATTCAATAATAGATTAGATAAGTAGTAGAAATAATGTAGGGAATATCCTGCATGGCACAGGGAGTTGAACTAAATCACCCAGGAGGAGAATAATTGCAATTATAGATCTGTTCCACTGCCACTAGAAAAGAGTGGTACCAGGTGCAAGTATTAATTTTATTAAAAACTAAACTGGATGTACACACTCTCAAACATAGCCAAAAGCTATATATAGTCTATTTAGGAATGAAACTCAACCCTGTTTCACAGATCTATATATTATTGTGTTAATTTTAATTTTTTGCTAAGCTGGTGCTGCGTGACAATGGAAAAGGATTTGATCTGCAAAGTCTGTCAAAGATAAGTCTCTGCTCCCTCATTTTGTTCATGTTGGAATTGTTATGCTTGATTTGTGAATATGACATTTCATTGTAGGGTTTTTATATTCATAAAAGATGGTTTGGAATAATCTGAATATATAGAACAGTCTGAAAATACAAACTGTGTATTCCTCTGATCCTTGTAGCACAAAGCAGAAACAGCACTGGAAAATTAGCACACACAACCTTTCACATGATGTAAGAGCTTCTCCTTTAATAATTTCTAAGAGCCTGGTGTATCACACGTCTCAGGTCCTGCACCCACCAAATTAAACCATGCATTTCTCAGCATTTTTATTGAGAGAAGGACTCATTTTTAGGAAAAAAAATATCAAAAGAGACTCGTTCCACGCCACTTGACTTACTGTGGAATCAATACCCCAATGAGTTTGCTAGATGTGTTACTCAGCCTCCAAGCAGATCTGTGAGGACCAGGATAATCCAGTCTAGCCTGACAACAGCACTTCTTCAAAATGCAGCTGTAGAGTGAAAAGCCACACGTTTACCTATGCATTCCTTTCAGAAGCTGCCAGAGTCTCTCCCCAAACTGCTTTCACTTACAATGTTTCTGGGTTTGCTTTCAGCAGATTTACTGTGCAAGGTGCTCTCAGTTCAAGTGCAGTCCCCTGCCACTGCTGTCACCCTCCTGAGTAACCCCTTCCACATGGAACTCAGAGAATGCAACAGAAAACATGAGGACTCATTGATCCTGGCATCTGACCCAGGGCAAAAGATTTTTCAATAAAGGGACAAGTGGGCATATGAGGGGACATTTCCCCATTGATTTAGATCAGAGTCCAGTGACATGACAAAGGGGACTGATGTCTTTACTGTATCAGTCATCTGCTATTTCTGATAGCAATGCTCATAGACTCTGTCTCCCTCGAGACATGTAAGTGACTGAGAGATTGAGTTTCATTAAAGGTGGCATTTGTCTTAATAAGTGGGTTGCTAGTTTTAATACCTATTTTCAAAATATTTTGCATTTCTAAATCAGATTTTTTAAATCGTTATTTTATTATTATATTCTACTAACAAAATAACACCATGGAAATGCTTAGAAACAGTCTGAAAACAGCCTGTTGCTTGCTATGTTTTTAATTCTGTTAGCTTCTTAATATGAAAATATAACTGAATTTTCCAGATATTTTTTCATAGGTTTTATGATGCAATCTGTAAGATTACAATGCTAAGCATACTTATTTTTTAATGTAGCTGTGATCTTTTCATCTATTTTCCCTGCATCCCAATTTTACAACTTTACCACATGGTTATTAAAAGCTTGTTAACACAAGGATATATAAACTAGTGCCATTCTCCTTACCCACTTAAATATCAGGTTTGGTAGTCTAGGGAAGCAAACACATATGTGAAGTAATTATTTGATAATGGAAATTGAATGCAGATATTTAGTTAAAAATCCACAAATTGCAGAGTGTTTTAAAAACACATGCACATCCTACCACATAACATTTCCTACAGAGTAATTAGGGTTCTTTGCATCTATAATTTCACATTGATGACTCTCCAAGCAAACACTGAAATTACACAGCAATAGACCATAACAGCTCCAGACTGCTTTCCTTGTGCTGCACAAAAAGGCAGAGTTATGTCACTGTATGGGACAAACAATCCTACATGTACAAAATATGGAAGACTGCTAAAAACAAAACATTTTCAACCATGCAGAGTTTTTCAGTGCTTTATTATATGCTAAAGCACATACAAACATACCTGAAAATACAGGAGCACCAGGTATTGACTCAGCTGATAATTGGGAATCAGTGTAAAGATACTGGAAATCTGTTTGCATGAAAGAACATGGGGCTGTTCAGATCTTTATCAGTTTACACAAAGGATTCACTAAAACTCAGTAAGACAGTGAAAGAGTCAGTAGACATTGCAACCACTGCAAGGGAAGAGTGAAAGACATTTGTGCATGGGTCTCAGCTATTTATTTGCAAAATAGATCTACACATGTCATTTATTTATGAAAAATGAGAAAAATTGAATAGTTTTATTGTCAGGAGTAACTTAAGGAAGTGTATACATCTCACAGTGAGTATAGTCTATACCTGTGTAGGCTGATCCGCATCTCCCAGAGGACTGGAACGCAGACAACATTCTGATTAACTGGCAGACAAATCTCCTTTCTGATTTGAGCATTGCTGTCAATTTAGAAAGGCATAATAACTGCATACAGGGATTATTTTTTAGTAAAATATTTTTGTTCATGACGTTTAGAAAGAGCTAAGAGTTCACACCAATCTCACAGTCATGTTGGCTCTGTGTGTAACTTTGCTTTTCTCATTAGTGGTCACAAATTGAACTTTGAGTGCTCCCAGATAAAATCTATGTGGAGAACTGAGGTTCTTGTAGCTGCCCTATAGCTGGTTGTTAAAACAAATGAGGAACTGGATCTGGCAGATTTGGGGAGAGCAGCCAGGATGAAAGCTGATCCAGATTCATTCAAGTGTTGATCTTCATCAATTATTAAAAGATTATTATCCCTACTTGATAACAGTCATGCTGGTTCAATAATTTTATTCAAAATAGAAGACAGCCATGAAAAAGAACTTCCCCAGCTGATCTCTCATATGATGCATCCTCTATAAAGGTTATACTTCTGATCTCTAGATCCATGTGTGAAAGTAATGAAAAAATCAAAACTGTGGGAGAGGATCTGTTGTTTAATAGAGTGTCACTTCTTTCTGTGTAACAATTCACAAACTGATGAAAAACATTTGGGCAGGCTAGGGTGACCTCTGCTCCAACCAGAACAGCTCAGAAATCACTGTCCCAAAGGACACATCTGACTGCAGCAGACTGAGGAACCAAAATTCAAAGGTGGGTCTGTGCAATGAGGTTTTACACTGTGCTCACAATGAGGTTTCACACAGTGATTTACAGGCATCACTGCCACTGTATTTGTCCTCAGAGTCCCCCATCATTTCTGGTCTGGCACAACACCCAATTGTCCTGGTGCACTCATGATTTGTAAATGGTTTTTTGGGTTGCTGACTCCAGGTACACCTCTTGCTACTCTGACCACACAGCTGCTCATAAAAGCAGCTTCTGTTGCCCATCAGGGTCTAAAAGTCTCACAGGTGAGCACAACAAAATTTTGCTTGAAAATCTCTTACCTGCTGCTGTGGTTCTGCCCTCCTTAGAGCCACCTTCAGGCATGTCCATGCCTTCCTCTCCTGCTTCTTCTAATTAACTGCAGATTTTCTGATCTTGCAAGACTTCTTTCGCTTGTATATTCTCAACTGCTTATTGTGCTAAATAACTTGATTTTGATGATACAGCTGGGAATGTTGTGCTGTGATTAAACTGGACATTCCTTTAAGTTTTTTGTTTTGTTTTGTTTTGTTTTAGAATGCCTGGTAAAGTTTTCTGGTCTCCATTCGATTTTACATAAAGATCATCACCAATGAAACTGATGTGTGGAGAACAGAGGAGAGGCAGATATGATTGCTCCCTCTGTGCACTGATTATATTGCAATCACCATTTCCCATTCCAGAAATCACTGTTTTCCTCTAAAGTTAAATTCTTCTCTGAAATAAAAGGCTTTCTCCTTTTAGGAACAGAGCACTTCCCAGATACTGCAACACAGAATAGGACAAAAGATAAATATTCCTGAATTGATGCTCCTTGATGGACTCTATTTTTAGTAATAAACACTTCACAGGTTTTTATTTTAAGCTATTGATATGATCTCTGACAGATTAACTGATTGACAACCACATCTCAGAATGCAAGAGCACATTCAACATCAGTGTTGAGACAAATGTAAATGCAAATTTAGGCTCAGGCATTTCCAAGACTCTCCAGTAAATCCATAACTTATTTTTTCAATATGGTTACTATTTCACATTGCAGCTATGAGGATATTATAACTTCAGATTCTCCAAAAAGGAAAAATCTTAAGGACTCAATCTGACAAATTCTGCTCTGAGTCAGACATATTCTAGAGGTCTCATCCTTGCCTTCCCACCATGTGTTTGTAAGGGAAAGCAGAATCAGGCCGAGCCCAAGTTTAACCTGCAAAAGGAGCCCACTGCACATATTCACGTGAATAAGAAAGGGAAATAAACTACTGGCTTTCCAAAAAATAGTGCAGTGAGACCTCCACTGCACAGATGAGGCAGAGAGATCATTTTTACTGTGTGCCACTCCAAAATTATTTCTTCCTGTTCATAATGATTTTGGATCATCCATGTTATTCTTCTTCTGAGATTCTGCAATGAATTTTTATCTTCCTTAAATTTTATTAACCTGCCTAGATTCAAATTAATCTCCCCTGGGAGATAAAGCTGTGACTCCTGTTTCTTTGGTTAATTCCTCTATTGTCAATCATTGGTGGCTTTCTTGCAGAACATGAAACATTTTTGAAACATACCCTACTTTTTGGGGTAACACTGCAAGCCTTCCTCTAGGCAGATGAAACCCTTATTTAACATATAAACATAGAAAATATGTAGTAAGTTCAATCCTTTCCTTAAAAAATGGAAGAAAAGACAACTTATCATTTCAAGTTAGCAAAACAAAACCAAAGAAAAACAAAAACAAAAACCAAACAAACAAACAAAAAGCCCCAAATCTATGAAAAGGTGAGAAGAAGCAGGAAAGTTTTCATATTCTAGATCAACACCTAGTAAGGCCATAGAGCTGTGCTGGGTAGCTCTTCTCCCTCTGGTCTGTAGCACAACTTCCCTCACCTGGTGCAGGTGAGCCCCAGCCTGGTCAGGAGCAGAAATCTGAACAGCACAGGGTGACCAAGGCAGGCACAGAGTCCTTCTGCTGGCCCATCAAGGTGTTTGTGGATGTGGTGGTTGGAGAACAACAAAGCAAAACAAAACAAAATGATAACAACTGTCAGTTCCAGCCTCCTGATCATGAGACTCCAGTGGGAAACCAATCCTAGGGGAGTTTTCCAAAATCTTCCAACAGAGCAGATACATGAGAAGGCTTGCTCTCCAGCAGAAAAAAATGAATTTTCTAATTCTCAGCACAATTTCATGAAAGAAAAGTAATGTGATTGATCATCGTAAGCTCTGGGAATTTTACAGCATAACAGGTGATATGAAAATCAAGTTTTCTGGAGGTGCTGCACTTAGAATGAGCCTTGTGAGGCTTTTATGAATGGGTGGAGGAGAGAGAGATTGAGCAGATTTTTTAAGCCCTTCTATTGCACTCTTTCACTGAGCAGTGCATTTGTGTATGTATCTAACACATTTGTGTGTGAATCCAACTGATTTTTAAATATATTTTCCTGTTGAAAAATGGATAAATGTCATATTTAATTGCCTTTTTTTTTTTTTTTTTGAAGATTCAGGTGCCAGGTCTTACCCATGTCTCTCTTTCCCATTCAATTTATAGAGAATTCCAAGTGAACCTGCTGGTACAGACATGCCATGCTAACACAGGGGATTTCCCAGCACAGGCAGGGCTTCTTGTTATTCTAATAATCATAAATTTAAAAAAAGATACTTTTATATGAGCTTTTGATAGATGATAGCAAAAAACCACACACTTCTGAAGCAGTCATTTTATCAAACCTTCACAGCACGTTTTAAATCTCAGTTCTAGCAACTAATCAGCTCTAGCACTGTTTGAAGCTGGGATTGGTTGTTTGGTTTGGTTTGGTTTGGTTTGGTTTGGTGGTTTGGATTTTTTCTTTTTTTTCCTCAAACTCCTTGCAAGATATGTTAGAGTTTTTTAGGATTTGAGGGTTTTGGGGGTTTTGGGGTTTTTTATTTTGGGGTTTTTTATTTTGGGGCTTTTTTTTTTGGGGGGGGGGGTTGGTGTTGTTTTTTTTGTCGAGGTTTGGAGTTTTTTGGTTAATTGGATGGTTTGGGGGGCTGTTTGAGGCTTATTTGCCTGTTTTCTTGTTTAGTTCTGCTGTGGTCTGTTTCGTCCCTTGAAGTCTCTCATCAACAGGTTCGCCGTACAGTGGCCTGTAGCAATCTCCTGTTGCAATAAGGAACGATTAGTAATTGCAAACACAGTTGTTTTGAGCTGTAAAAGAAACGCCAGTAATATTCAGTGTGATCAGCATTGACTGCAGGGCTGGGAATCCCGATGCGTCCTGAACTTGGTTTTCTTCAGAGAAAGCTCCCTTGCCGCTGGCCGTGTTACTCTAAGTAGCGACAGTCCGGATAATACTTCTGGCCAGTACTCACAGAACCAGCACTTTTACCTTGATGTGAAACGAATCATTTGGGGTAGTTATTTACTTTGCCTGGCTCCACGGCTGTTTCGGGCTTTCGTTGTTCATTAACTCCTGACGAGCGGGTCCGAGAGCAACGAGCTGCGAAACCTGACCCGTGCTAACTCCTCTTGCCTGCAGAACTACTCTGCCCCTTGTTTCTGATGGAAAAAACAAACCTCCCCCCGTTTCCGTGGGTTCGTATTTTCCCTCATTTTGCTTCTGCAACTCCAGCAAAAATTTGAAAGGAAAAATAATAAAGCAGGGAGAAGACTGAAAATGGTTCGATAAATGTAGTGAAAAGCAGATAAATTGCAGAATAACGATTTCTTTTATGGTTATTTTTCACCACGGAGACGTAAGAGGCTGCCGTGATGTGGAAGGACAGCGTCTTTAAATAAAGTTTTGTTTCATGTTAAAGAACTAAAGGGAGGGACCCTGGAGTATAGCTGTTGCATCTGATTAAACTTCCATTGGTAGGGATTTAGAAAAAGGTGGATTTGCTTCTGGTAATAGCAGTCAATTAATGGGGTATAGACATAGAAAACATTAGAACAAACAACCAAAGGAAGGTTCCGAAACAGATCACCAGTTATGAAATATAGACAAACAGGAACCATAGATCGTCACTCTGGGAAATGTGTTATTTAGCCACGGAGCAACTCGCAGACTCAGACGATTTTAGTTTCTTTGGCTATCACTATAAATTCAGACGAGAAAAGAAGCGAGTCCTGCGGTCCAGACCGTCAGTTCGTCGCCTGCACCTTCCCTGGAGCGGCAGTTTGGGGAAACCTGAGCTACGAAGTGCCCCCGGCAGGTCCCCTTAAGCCTCTGCACTTGCTGACACCACCCTCACTACAGCCTCGACCTTTTTATTTCTTTTTTTTTTCTTCCCAGAGCAAGGGAACCCTGTGAGACGCCTCTTGCTGCTTGACACTGATTCAAAACGGATTTAAAAGCGAGAGGAGAGGTCAAACAACACTTGTAGATCACCGCAGCGGCCAGAACACTTCCGAGAGCCGAGGAAAGCTCTTCCCCGAGCTCGGCTGGAGCCAGGCTCGGCTCGGCTGCGGCACCTCCCCGGCTGGGAGCGGAGCCCGGCAGCCGCCCCGAGACGCGGGGACTCGCCTGCGCCTGTTCCTTGAGCATCTGCATCAGTTGCCCACGGAAAGACAAACGGAAGAGTGAGAAAATGAAAGAAAACCCCTTCTTGTCTAGCCGAAGCAGCTATCGTGCTTTTTTCCCCACTGGGAAAAATCGATGAGTTTCCATTCGCGCGTGCAAGGGTGAAATTCGTAATGTCACGAATGTGACAATGTGTTTTTATTTTTTAAATTGTGCTCTTTATTTGTAAAATAAAAACCATCGGTGCACTCTAGGAAATATCTTTCATTTGATACTACCTAGTAGTGACTATTGAAAAGGCAGAAGTTTCAACTTTCTGAAAAGGTTTATTTCCAACCTTGGGATATAAAGCATGTTAACGTAGAAACCAAAGGACGACAAAAGCGTTTGCAGATTTATGTGTAGATAGATATAAAAAAAAATTTAAAACCGCACTTCTTTATCCTAGGATAGCAGGTAAAACCGTCCCAGGAGATTTCGGGGGGCGGGATTAGCACAAGAGACAGCTTGTCTTGTTCTGTAAAAACATCACACGACCCTCATTCTGAGAACCAGTTAGCACAAAACATGTGAGAGAGATCTTGGGGTGTTTCTTCCGAAGGGGAAAAAAGCAGGAAAGTCACAGTTTAAGAACCATATCTGAGGAAAGGTGTCTACATTTTGATAATGTAAAAGATGGGGAGAAGCTACTCAGAGGGATATTACAGGAGGAGAGTTTGAGAGACAGAGATGCACAGAGCGGCCTTGGCCATTACCAATCTGTATGAAACGTGACTCGGTTCACGGTAAAGCGACCGCCACGGTGCTTGGGACAGACAGGGGGACACGGTCCCCACGGACTGAGGCAGAGCATCGGCCCTCCCGTGAAACCGGAACGGGATAATTTGGAAGGGCGGCAGGCAAAGCACGTCCCCGTTTCTTTGGTGGCTCCGTGTTATCTCCTCCGTCCTGACCACCGAAAAAGCGCTGCGAGAGGGAGAGCGGCTTGGCAGCGCCCCTCCGAGCCTTGGCAGCGCCGGCAGCCTCGGACACGCGTGGGGGGCGCCCGGGCGGCCCCTCCGTGGGCCGGGTGGTGGCTGTGGCTGTGACGGACGCTCCACCTGCGCAGCGGGGTCATAAATAAAATCGGGGCGGCCCCCGGCAAGGCAAGGTCGGAGGCCAGGGCTATACATCCCCGTCCACCAGGCTGAAGTGTTTGCCCGGCCCGGGCAGGCAGAGGTAGGGGATGGCGCTGCCCGGGCAGAGCAGGGGGAAAGGCAGCGGCAGCAGGCAGCGGCTGAGCAGGGCGCTGTCCTTGTAGAGGGCCGGGAAGGAGAGAGCCGAGGCGGCACTGGGGGGCTGCGGCTCCCCGGGGGGCTCGGCCGGCCCCGGGCCCTCGGCCTCGGATGACATTTGTCTCTTGAGCTTGTTGCGGCGGTTCTGGAACCAGATCTTCACCTGCGTCTCGGTGAGGTGCAGCGCGGCGGCCAGCCCGGCCCGCTCGGAGCTGCTCAGGTAGCGCTTCACGTCGAAGGTGGACTCCAGCTGGAACACCTGGCTCTTGGAGAAGATGGTCCGTGTCTTCTTCCTGCCGCCCGCCGCCGGCGATCTGCCGTTCTCCGCCCCGGAGCCCCCGGCCTCTCGCGGCGGCGGCTGCCGGGGACCGCGTATCCCCTCCGCGGGGAGCGGGGACCCCGCTTGGCCGCCCTCGGGGCCGAGGCCGCGGCTCGTCCCTTCTGCCCGGGGCCGGCGGGGCCCGCTGCCTGCAAGGGCAAAGCACAGCATCAGTCCCGGCCGCAGCCCGCGCCCCCGCCCCGCATGCACGCACGGCCCGGCAGCGGAGCGCAGGGAGAGGCTGCGGGGGGGCAGGATGGGGAGGGGGCTGCCGAGGGCTGGCCGCGGTCCCACACCCTCCAGAGGGGAGAAGAAGGGTGAGGCGCTTCCATAAGGATCCAAGGAAATCCCTCTGCCAGCTGTGTGACAGGAAAGCGAGGGGCTCCCGAGCACGGGACAGCCGCAGGAGGCCGGGAGGGGGGCACAGCAGCCTGGAAGCAGGTGGGTGGTGTGCGGCATCTCCCGCGTCCGCCCGCGGAGCCTCCGCTCCTCCGGCGTGTGCGTGTGTGCCTGTGTGTCCCTGTCCGTGCCTGTGTCTGTGTGTGCCTGTGTCTGTGCCTGTGTCTGTGCCTGTGCCTGTGTTCGCGCGTGTATTTGTGCGTGCGTGTCTGTGTCTGTGTGTCTGTGTGTGCGCTGGCCCGGCCCGGCGGCACTGGGGGTGCCCAGGTACCGCCCGAGTGGGGGCCGGACCTGCGGGTCAGCCCGAGGCGGCTGCTGGCTCCGTACCCGAGTCGCTGGAGTCTTTACTGGGCTCTTGCTCCTCAGGCCCCTCTCCCTCCTGCTCCTCCTCCTCCTGCTCCTCCGGCAGCGCGCAGCGGGCCGCGCCCCGCTCCCTGGCCGGGCGCCGCAGGATGCTCTCGATGCTGAAGGCCGGCGGCGCGCCCGGGGCCGGATGAGCTCGGCGGCCGCCCCCGAGCTGCACCATGGCGCGGCGAGCCGGGCCTGTCCGGGCCGAACCGAGCCTGTCCGAGCCGGGCGTGTCCGAACCGAGCCTGTCCGAGCCGGGCCTGTCCGGGCCGAGCGTGTCCGAACCGAGCCTGTCCGAGCCGAGCCGAGGCGCGGCACTGTCGGCGGCGGCGGGAGAGCGGCAGCGCAGCCGGGGCGGAGGGAAGGATGGAAGGATGGGTCCGCAGGAGGAGGGGTCGGGGTGACGGAGGGAGGGGATGGAGCTAGAGGGAGCCAAAGGACTGAGGACGGGGGGAGCGGTGCAGGGGAGAGGAGAAGGAAAAGGAGCAGGGACTGGAGGGAAGAGGGGAGGAAGGGAGGGCAGGGAGCACGGCGAGGTGTCCCGAAAGGTGCCCCGGGCAGCCGAGGCTGGGCAGGGCCCGCTGCCCTCCTGCCCAGGCCCTTCAGTGTAAGGGGGCGGAGGGAGGGCAGGGCCAGAGCCCGCGGCAAAGGCGTGGAGGATGTGGGATGGCAGAAAGGAGATCACAGAAGGAAAAGAATTGAGGGAGAAGATTGGGAAGAGAGGAATGAGAAAGAGTCCGACGAAGAAAAGCAGCAATAGAAATGAGGGAGGGAGGGAGGGAGGGAGGGAGGGAGGGAGGGAGGGAAGGAAGGAAGGAAGGAAGGAAGGAAGGAAGGAAGGAAGGAAGGAAGGAAGGAAGGAAGGAAGGAAGGAAGGAAGGAAGGAAGGAAGGAAGGAAGGAAGGAAGGAAGGAAGGAAGGAAGGAAGGAAGGAAGGAAGGAAGGAAGGAAGGAAGGAAGGAAGGAAGGAAGGAAGGAAGGAAGGAAGGAAGGAAGGAAGGAAGGAAGGAAGGAAGGAAGGAAGGAAGGAAGGAAGGAAGGAAGGAAGGAAGGAAGGAAGGAAGCTGTGAACCCCTTCCCTGTGTTTGTACAGCCCCTGGCATGGCCCCAGGCAGGCTGCCGAGGGCATTTGCTGCAAAGTGTCCGTGTCGCTGCTCGGCAGTGGGGTAGGCTGTGGGAGAGTAGCTCATACACCCAGAGTCTCTTCCCTGTGGTTCTTTCACCTGCAGACTCTCAGACTGAATATACATGGTTACCCTGGGGAGAAAGGGACCCTTTTGTACTCCCAAGGAGCCCCGTGGTGTCAGGCCACCCCAAAATCCACACATAACTCCCACATATCCCCCCTCACCTCACCACCCCCTCTACATCCCCTGCTCTCCCCGCGGGTCAGCAGAACCCTTCTGTAGCTTCCAAACGAGAAAGTGCCGGCAGGCTGCGTGGGTGTGTGAGTTTTGCAAGGTGAACTCGCCTTTGGGAGATGGAGAAGCGTTCACCTGAGCCCTGCAACCTGGGGAAGGATCGATGTGTTTCTGTACTACCTTGAGAACTTTTGCTCCCACACCTCCCAGCACTGCAGCGTTTAAAACCCGTTTGCACGACTCGAGGCAGGACGCCCAGCGATTTTAGAGCCGCCATCCGTTGTGCCTCACAGGGAAACCTCTCCCTCTCTGCGTCCCCGTGTAAAGCCAAGGAAATGCTTCCAGCGGCTTTTAGTGCGAGTCTCGAGGTTTCCACCACGAAAACTGTTGAGGGAAAGAGAGAAGTCCTTGAAAATGGATTGACAATAGAAGTGCTGACAGGCTTTTAGAAATTGTGATGCTAGAGGTTCCATGAGCTAAAAACAGGGGCATCTTAAGGCTTTGGACTGCGTTAATCTTTAACGCACTGCTACTTGAGAGAGCGGGTTTCAGCTCTTTTTCCTGCATTTTTTTCACTTTATGAATGCACTCAAATTTTAATGCAGCCTTCTGCTGGAGAGCTGCACATTTTCCACCAGCCGAAAAAGAAATGTGTCCATCTTCCATCAATACGGAATGATTGGCCAAAAACCCGAACTTGTTGCATTTGTCTTGCAGTCTCCTACACGAACTGGGCGTTTTATCAGATCAAAATATCCATCAGAGAGAGAGAGGGAAGGGCCAAGGGAATGACCCAGGAAAGAGAGTTACAAAATGCGAAGAGGCAGCTGAAAATATAATTTAAGAAATCAGGTCTGAGATGGTAAAACGAGGAGCATGGGAGCCTTGAACGCCAGGTTGGGTCGCTCTTTGCACTCCTGTCTCGGCCTCCCTTCGCGCTGTCTGTGAGTGAGGCACGTCCCAGGTGCTCACATCTGCTCTTGCTGCAAACCATTTCCCTTCTAGGTCCAAAAAGAGGAAAAAAAAAAAAAAAACCGTCCTAAAAAAGCAAATGCCTTGATTCAGTGTGCTTTCCTAGAAGACATTTTCTTGGAAGAAAAAGTAAAAGTTGAAAAAGACAGCAATAAGAAGGAAAGTGGTGAAGGAGACATAAGTTCTACTACCCAATCTTTTTTTCACCACAGCCCCCTCCACTCCCCGCGCAGCCCAAGCCCAGCCCTGGGAGATGCGGTCCGATAACACCCTGCTGGGAAAGTTCTGCCATCCATTCCCACACCCACTTTTCAAGCCCGGGGTTGTTGTTTTTTGGGGTTTTTTTTTTCATTTTTAGTTTCGTTTGGGTTATTTTCGTCGTTTATTTATTTTTCTTTTGTTTGTTTGTTGATTGGTTTGGTTTTTTGTTTAGTTTGGTTTTGGATTTGGTTTTGGTTTTGTTTGGTTTTCCCCGACCATCTTGGTGCAGAGGGAGCGCGCTACAGAGCTGGGTCTCTTCAGCCCCTGGGACAAGCTGGAATCAATTCACTGGCCACAAGAGGATGCGGGCGGGAGTCCCGGGTCCCCCGGCAGCGAGTTCTACAAGCCAGGTCCATACTCATGTCCGCTGCTGGCTCACTCTTACCTTCGGGGCAATCTAAAGACCAACAGATGAAGCGAATCCTGCACAACCCAAACAGCCACCTGCGGAGAGTCCTCCCACGGAGGGAGCGGGGATGGGAAGGCTGCAGAAACCCCCGGGCCCACACGGACCCCCAGCAACACATCCGAGCCTCGCCCCCGCACTTAACCCAGAGTTAATGCGGGGAACAGTGTCCGACCGGGCGGAGGGGAGAGAGTCTTTCCCAAAATTCAGGAGTTTTTTCCAAGGAATGGTTCCCGGGACGCGTGGAGCAGACCCGGGAAGAGGTTGGTGTGGGCAGGAGGAACCTTGGCCGCAGCCCTCGCGTTCTGCGGGGATCCGAGCGACAAAAGCGGGGGTGGGCTCAGCGAGGCCGGAGAGCGGATCCCTCACGGCCATGCCCCCCAGCACCGCTCCCACCGCCGCGGGTCCCTCCCGGCTCCGAGGGCTCTCGGTCACCGCGAACAGCTTTTCCTGCCCTAGGTGGAGGCTTTCCTTCAGCCCACGCCTCATTTGCGTTTTGTTTGTGAAGAACCTCGCTGTCTGGGACGTGTGAGGACACGGAGGCCGGCACCGCACAGCGGCGGGGCAGGAAGAGACAACCTTTTCCCTTTAGTAATATAATCCTGGAGTAGAAGCTAGCATCGTGCCGAGCGGAAACCTTTCACCCGGGAAAGCTTTTTACCAGAAATCACTCGTCATACATATCTATATTTCCATTTTAGCTCAGAGCACAAAAAGTTTCTTACTCTAAACCTGATGGAAATGAAATCTGATTAGACGGTACAGAAACGCCGAAGAGTCTGGTTTTGCTTGGTTTACAGAATCGAGTTTGGTTTATCCCCCGAGGTACTCGAGGGCAAATGTCCCTCCCTGGATTTCACATCCCCTTGCAAGTGAGCCCCTGGCGATTGCGGACACAGCGGCACCTCGCAGCTCTCCCTGCAGCATCATCTGCGCTGCTCTCCCGGGACACAGCCCTGTGGACAGAAGCGCTGTCCGAAAAGCTCATTAAAAGCACCGGGCGGGTTCGGGCGCTTTGGCGCTGCTGGTCCCTGAATAAAACTCTCTTTAGCGGTTCAGTAATGGCTGGACATGAATTGCGGGTTGCTCTTGTGGTCTCCCATCACCCCGGCAGGGCCCCGCTGGAGCAGGCAGTGGTTCGGACAGCAGGACATCCCATGCCTGCGCCGGGCATCCCGGGGAGGAATCGGGGGAGGGAGGGCAGAAAACGGCATCAGAAGAGGGAAAGCAGCTCTCTCAGGAACTCCCCAGGAAGGCGTCACACAGCCACAGGCTTTTCTGGGGAGCTGGGCTCGCTCAGAGGATGCTCCGGCCCAGGAGGTGTCGGGCACGGGCAGATCGGGACAGAGCTGTCTATCCGTGCCCCGGGACAGAGCAGCCCTTCTGGAAATTCTGTTTCCCTCTGAGGTCAGTTCAGAATCCTCTGCTAAATCGCCCTCCTCCAAACACCATGCTTGATACCTGCGGGAAAATCGGGAGGGGGATTCCGAATAAAGCCAATAATACCCAACTGCTTAGGAGGCTGGAATTGCGAAAGAC
Source organism: Ammospiza caudacuta (assembly GCF_027887145.1). Lineage (NCBI taxonomy): Eukaryota > Metazoa > Chordata > Aves > Passeriformes > Passerellidae > Ammospiza > Ammospiza caudacuta. The sequence continues at coordinate 56,587,733 of NC_080596.1, forward strand.
GAAAGGGAAAGGGAAAGGAAAGAAGAAAAAATAAAAAATAAAAACGAAAAAAGAAAAAAGAAAAAAGAAAAAAGAAAAAAGAAAAAAGAAAAAAGAAAAAAGAAAAAAGAAAAAAGAAAAAAGAAAAAAGAAAAAAGAAAAAAGAAAAAAAGAGAAAAGAGAAAAGAAAAGAAAAGAAAAGAAAAGAAAAGAAAAGAAAAGAAAAGAAAAGAAAAGAAAAGAAAAGAAAAGAAAATAGAAAAGAAAAGAAAAGAAAAGAAAAGAAAAGAAAAGAAAAGAAAAGAAAAGAAAAGAAAAGAAAAGAAAAGAAAAGAAAAGTTTAAATTTTAGGTGGACATCTAAATTTTCATTTCTATCTTTTTGTATAGACTTTCAAGTATCTCACTACATAGAAATTAAATCATAAGCAGAGTTGAGAAACTCAGGAACTTAGGACAGTTAAAGGAAGCATTAAGACATCCACCATAAAGTACATTTGTCTGGAAGGGGAAGGGAAATGTAGGAATATTGCCTGGATCTAATTTGAGGCTGACAGCACTGCACACTGCGGGTCCGCCGGAGTCTGGGGCGAGTCTCCCTCCGATCGATGGGGCACATTGGCAGGGGCACAGACAGACTATTCCAAGATAATGCAGTGGAAAAGAAAAAATAAATAATCGATCCAAATATATTGTTGAACAGTGGAGCCAGCACGCACCTATGAGATTTATCAAGTATTGATTTGCATGAATATTTTAGACTCGTGCCTACGAGAAAAGTTATGGGCCATCTTAAACCGGTGAGCAATGTACCATTTGCAAAGCAGCCATTTAACAAGGTGCTTTCCAGCATATCGATCATTTTCATTTAAAGTGTAATTAATAATAACGTCTTGCTGCAGCTACACTAGGAATTTATTTCAAAAGGGCAGTTCAAACTCTATTTTGATTGTCGTTTGCTTCGCTTAAAAAAAAAAAAAATCTTCTCACTGATTATTTTTATTAGTGTCCAATAAACACAAGTTGTCTTTGTGAGTAATCTGGCAAGGCTCTCCTTTGCCTCGCCTCTGGAGTGCCATCTAGCTAAGCTGTTGTAGCAACATTCATTAAATAAATGTCAACAGACAAGGATTTATGCTGCATAATAATATTACAGCTGTAGTATAACTGGATTTATTTTAAAGCTATTCTGAGGTTGCTTTGATCTATAAAGCAGCAACGTATGTCTCTGTATGTCATAAACAGCCTCGGCAAAAGTACTTCGAGCTTTACAGTCCATCAACATTTTTCTTAGAGCTTTCTGTTTGCAGGAACAGCACAAAGCGTGTGACTCTTACCTTTTTTATTTGTTTAATAAAAAAATACACACAAGGAAGAAAACTTTGAGGAATTTGCTGTCCTGATTTGAGGGATGGGCTTGGGTGTTCACGTGTGGGGGTTTTACCTATTTTGAAATAGTCAATGCACACTCCTCAGGGACTGCATCTGGTGCGAGGTGTTTCTCTGCACCCAGCAGAAATTTCTTGCCATCAGATACAGGGAAAAGTATCATTACAAAAGCTACGAGGTAAAGAAACCTGAGGTGTAGATGTTCCTACTTTCAGCACAAACTTTTAATAAGCCACTATAAATCATTTTCTGCACGTACAGAATAAGGCATAAGTAAGCACTTTTTCTTAGATGACTTCACGTCTTGCACCTTTTAATATTTTACCATGATCATAAGTTACAAATACAGTGTATGAAAAAAATCTGTTTATTGATATAATCAGCACATCTTTAAAAAACAAACATACTAATGTCAAAACACATTTTAAAAATCCGATTGATCATTTAGCCCTGCCAGTTCCTTAACTTCAAGGAAAGAATATTTAGTAGAATCAGAAGTATAATAATCTCATATGTTACTCCAAAGAAAAGGCATGTGGAGAGTGGCAGGCATGTTAAATTTCTCGTTGGATTACAATCTACTCTGATATGACTGTAGTGAGTCAGGGTTTTACTCCAGTAGGTAACACTGGGAGATCTGGGGAGCTGGATATGACGGGGAAAAAAGGGTTTAGCCGCTCTCTTCCAGGGGCAGCCAGGCTTTGAACGGCATCCAAATCAAGTGCTTGCGCCCTGAGGAAGAAACGTGGCCCCAGTCACCTCCTCTGGCACCGAAAGGCTGAAGTCCAGCCCGGCCGCTTTCCCCCGCGCCCAGCTTCGCCTCCTCCCGATCCTTCTTACGCCGCTCGGGGACCAGGCTTCAGGAGTTTTCATCTCAAACTCGGCTGTTTGACAGATATGCCAAGAAAAAGGCTGGTGAACATGTCCGGAGATTTCAGGGTGACATCAGCATCAGTTGGGAAAAAAAAAAATAGAGATAAAAAAGAAAAAGAAAGAAAAAAAAAAAAAAAAAAGAGGAGAAAAGAAAACTGGAAAAAAAAAATCACTTCAAAAGAAAACAGCTTCCAGAAACGGGGCTTACGTGGAAACTAGTATCCCAGCAATTTAGTACTTTTCTCAGGAACCTATAAATATATATATGGATACATATATATGCAATTCTCGAGTGGTTTTGAGGCTTGCAATATCCTGACTTCAACTGTGCAGGCTGGTGCTCAGAGCCATATTTCAGGCCAAAGCAGAGGGAAAAAAAAAAAAAAAAAAAAAGAAAAAATGAAAAGAATACTAAAAAAAAAAAAGGAAATTAAAAAAAAAAAAAGGGGAGGAAAGTCCAAAATTGTGTCGAGGTTATAATCCACCCCTGACCCTTCTTCTAGGATATTGTATCAAAGCTGAAGCTCCACCACATCTTGTTGATCGATCGATTTCATAACCAGAAAAAAGATTGCTTCAATTATAATGAAAAGTGTAGGAAAGAGTAAGAATTAAATCGCCCTTCCTCACAGGAGACAGGTCCGCATGCACATTCCCCAGCAGATCCAGGACCTGGCCTTGCCTGCAGGGACACCGAGTGCTCCGAGCTGGTTGGTTGAATTGCAGCTGATTATGCCCTGGAACGTACGATCAAAGCTTGACTTTCCACCAAGGCCGAGCTTTATAAGGTCATTTCCCCCTCAATATTTGAAAAAAAAAGAAATTCAAACTTTTAGAAATAATGATAGTCCAGAAATTCATTTTAGGAGTGGGTAGGAGGGGGGAAACAAAACAGTTATTAAAGAAAAACAATAACTTGGCATGCATAATACTTCATATAATATCACGTTACAGGTTCGCTTGCATAATCAGACATACAGCTCCCCAGTCTGTTCCCATCTGATTATTTTTCTTTCCTTCCTTTTTCATTGCCAGTGAACTATTAATCGATTACACAAGCCGATCCTGTAAGAGACGGACTAGTCTAGGTGAGCTTTCCTCAACCTCTCCAGGAGACTAAAAAAAAGTGGCAAATCCACTTGTAAAATACAGTATGTAGAATTACATATATATGGTGTGTACATAAAACCGTGTATTTTAGCCGATAATTTGCCAGGGAAATAAAACGAAAACAAAGAAACCAAATCCTCACAGCTCGGATTTCAGCAGGGCGAATTCTTTCCAACACTTTGCCTTCAAGTTGTTTCAAATCAAAACTTCTGCATCGAGAAGGACCGGGGGCACCAGCACATGCTTGGGTGTCGACAGTATGGAACTGAGAGTAACGGGAGCGGGATATGTACGGCTTAAGTGGCTAAAACAAAGGGCCCCGGAGAAGCTGCCGGGCTCAGCAGGGTCCCTCGCTCTGCACGGAGAGCTGCCGGGGCAGCGGGGAGGTTGCAGGCTTTCCCCGGCAGGAGCGCTGGCCGGGCCCCCGCGGTGCCGGGCAAGTCTCTCGGCCGCGGCGGGGCCCGGGGCTCGGCCGAGCTGTTCCGTACATTCGTGTCACTCTCGGCAGCTCCGCGGAGCGCGGCAGGAAGGCTCGGGGGAGTCTGTTCCCCCCCGGAAAACGCCGCTCTGCGTCAGCCCCGGGCCGGGCCTGCCGCGAGGGGTTTGCCGCTGCCGCGGGGCTGGATTTTCTTTGGATGCGCGGCGGTGAGGGCCCCGCCGACCTGATCCCTGTGCATGGCTGGGGTCTGGCAAGTCCCTTCGGCTCCCTCCGGGCTGCCGCACGACGCTCCGAGTTAACCCCAAGAGTAAGTTTATTGCACGTTAAAAAAAAAAAAAATCAAAAAAGCAGAAAATCAAGAACCGTGTAAGTTGAAAATAAAAAGTCCGTGGAGGAAGGGGGGTGGAGCTGGAAGCCGAGGGAGGGGGCGAGGGGGCCGCTGTCCCGGCAGAGGTGGGCGCTCAGACGAGTCCTGTCATCTGCGACCGTAGGAAAGGGAGGGAGGCGGCGGGGAAGGTGCCCAGGGGGTAGCTGACGCCGCTGGAGAAGCCCACCAAGGGGGGCGACATGTGCGGCAGGGTGAAGCCCAAGGCGCTCGCCGGCGAGTTCTCGTGGTACAAAATGGGGACCCGCACTATCCTTTGGGCGGCGTGGGACAGGTTGGCCGCTTCCAGGTCTGCCGCCAGCTGCCGCTTCCACTTGTTGCGGCGGTTCTGGAACCAGATCTTCACCTGCGTCTCGGTGAGGTGCAGCGAGGCGGCCAGCCCGGCCCGCTCGGAGCTGCTCAGGTAGCGCTTCACGTCGAAGGTGGACTCCAGCTGGAACACCTGGCTGCGGCTGAACACGGTGCGCGTCTTCTTCTTGCGGCCGGCGTTGCGCTGCTCCGGCTCTCCCGGCTCCTCGCCGCGCTCCTCCTCCTCCTCGCGGCCGCCCGGGCCCGGCCGCCCGCCCGCCGCGGCTCTGCCCGCCGCCCGCCCGCCGCCCGCCCGCTCCGCCGGCTCCTCGGGCAGCTCCGGAGAGTCCCGGTCGCTGGCTGCAAAGAGAGGCAGAGGCAGGAGGGAGCAGGGGCATCGCACAGCCCGCCCGCCCCGCTCACCGGCAGGGGAAACCAGAGCAAGGCCGGGCAGCGAGGGGCCCGGGTAAAGGCTCCTGCCGCTGCTCTGCCTCCTCCGATAAACTCCCAAGTATTTCTGTGTATGCACACACATGCACGCGTGCTTGAATGGAAACACAGCCCTGTATTTTATATATATATATATATATACATAAATATCCTGATCTACGGACATGCTCGTAGATCTGCGTATGTGTGCACACACATAAACGCACTCCTGGGTATGCACATAACACGCACACGGGCTGTTTTCAAATCATACAACGCGTCCGTGTGTGTAAACATACACGTGGATATGCACAGAAGTACGTATGTAATTTTTATATGTATGTACACACAGGAATATGCGTGACCTCTTATTTATATACACACCTCCGTATTTACACACGCAGACACGTATACATACTTAAAAGCACATTTGTGAGTAAGTATATTGTGTCAGAGGGGTAAGCATAATAGTGGGTCCGTGTGTATATAGAGAGGGGCAAAAAAGAAATAATTCACATTATTCTGGACTTCAAAAAGCTAATGGATGGGGACAACTATTCTAGTATCGGGACATACCTCCATGGAGTCTCCAATACTGTGCATTTCAATTATAGTTTTAAAGGGGAAAAAATATTTCCTACTCTTTATAGAATAGAGGGACATCAGAATTAAAAAAAAAAAAAAAAAAAAAAAAAAAAAAAAAAAAAACCAAAACAGAAGAAGAAAAAGAAAAAAAGAAAAAAAAGGGAAAAAAGCTCAGTTGTTTCTGGAGTACTTTGCCGTCTCTATATGTACTTTTGAGAGAAATTAAAAATATTAATAAGTCCACTAATGTAAAAAAGAAACTATTTGGATTACAAATCACTCCTCCTTTCCTGATTGAGCAATCATGAAATTTCTGCAGGCTCGCATAAGGTCACAGAGATGCGGCAAGGCTCAATGTTTTTTCTATCAGGAGACAGAAAATAACCACTAATGGCAGCCCATTCACTCTGTCATATATTAATTTCTTAATTTCTGCCCCGAACCCCGGCTTCTGCTCCAACACCCTCTGCATCGGGTGAGGCCGCGCTGCGGGAGGAGGGCAGCGGGGCTGGCTCTGCAGGAAGGGGCGGCCAGGACCGAGCCCAGCTGCTCCCTCGGCTTCCCAAAGTCTCCACGGCTCTCCTGGGGGACGGTGCTCCCAGCTTTCCGGCTTGATGAGGGGTCAAATTAAAAAAAAAAGAAAAAAAAAGCCAAATCTGCCTCTTAAAAAAATTTTAAAATAAAAGGAGAAGAAAATAGAGAAAGAAAAAGAGAGATGGGGGGAGGGAAAGGGAAAGGGAAAGGAAAAAAATCCCCAAGCAAGACAAGAATCGCTGTTTACACTTTGGGCGGCGGGGCGGAGGCTCCAGGTGCCTGACACATAGGGAGCATTTCCGGAGATTTGCCCCGAGCGGCCGAAACCGGGCAGGTAGGGCGGGGGCTGCGGGGGCACTCGGTGCATCCCCCCCCGACCTGCTCCGGGACCCGGACCCCCCACCCCGAGGGGAGCAGGAACCCCCCCATCCCCATCCCATCCCCAGCCCCATCCCCGGCCGGGCCCGGCGGTGAAGGGTGGGGAAAGGCGACTTACTGTCGGGGCTGGCGCAGCCCAGGAAGGCGGCGTGCGCCCGGCGGTACCAGCCCACGGCGGCGTCGCGGAGCGGGCAGCCCGGGGCGCCGATGCGCAGCGGGGAGGGCGGCCCGCAGCGCGGCCCCCCGCGCCCGCCGCCCGCCGCCGCCGCCCGCCGCGCCCCGCCGCCCGCCGTGCCCTCGGTGCCCAGCAGGTCCTCGATGAAGAAGGACGAGACGCGGGCGGAGGTGGAGCCGGCGTTTTCCGTGGCTTCGTCCGGCATGGTCGGAGAGAAGTGCGGGAGGGGGTCCCGGCTCCGCCGGCGGCTGGCTGCTCGGCTCCCCGCTGCCCCGCGGCCGCCTCTCGCCTCTGCCTAGCCCCGTGGATGCTCTCCTGGTATAAAAGCGTTTTTTTCCGGAGTAATCATTTCAGATCGCGGTTTGCCATCATTTCCTGCAAGCTAGGAGGGGAGGGGGGAGGGGGAGGAGGGGAAGGGAACGGGGAAGGAAAAAAAAAAAAAGTCAGCCCGACAACCCATCGGAGGCGCCAGATTCTGCGCGAAAACGCTAATAACGAAATAAAAATGTCATGCGAGTTAAACGGCGGGCAGGAGCGGGGGATCCTGCGGTGGGCGGAGCGCCGCGCCGAACGGCATCTGCGCGGCGAAAGCGGCGGGCGCCGGGCGCTGCCGGGCGTGTGCGTGTGTGTCTGCGTGTGTCTGTGTGTCCGTGTGTACGCGTCTGTGTGTCCCCGTGAGTGCGCGCCGCCCCGGGGCCGCCGTTCACGAGCTCCTTATTTAGGTCAATTAGGGAGCAAATCCCGGCGCGGGGGGGCGGCGGCGGCGGCCCCGGCACACGGGCCGCAGCCGGGGGGGCTTGGCCGCTCCACATCCCGGGCCTTCCATTGGCTGCAGCGGGCTCAGCGGGCAGCCCCGGCAGCCAATCGGCGCCGCGGACATCGCGCTTATATTAATATCATTAATATCATTAATAATAATAACCCCCGCCCACCCCCCGCCGAGCGCTTTCATGTGGCGGCGGCGGCGGCGATGCACGGAGGAGATGCGCCCTCCGCCGCCCGGAGAGCCGGCTCCGGCCCCGCGGGCTGTCGGCGGAGCGGTGAGGTTCTCCTCAGCCCGGAGCCCCCTGGTTGAGGCGTTGGAGTCGTTTTTGGGAGAGCGGCGGAGGGGCGGCTGCTCCCGTGAGCAGGCAGTGGGTGTCCTGCCGGTGGAGAGGACCGTGCGTGGTAGGGAGGGGACTCTCCTCTAAGGGGTCTCCCGAGGTCCGTTTTGCTTACCTTGTATGTGTGTATATACCTATACAGATCTATTTTATGGATGTCCGTACGGTGTCTGTGTAGTTTATTTAGAAAGACACCCAGCCCCGCTCTTGGGAGAAGACCCGACCGGGACTCCCTGGCGGGGAGGCAGAGGGGATGCGCTGCCCCCTCCAGGACCCGGCCCGTGGTTCCTGGCGTTACCTCTCCTCAGCCCGACTTTTTTATCCTTATCTTACTGTCATACCATTTCATGGGAAGTTCTAAAGTCCTCCTCCTCCTGCCCCCTTTTTCCCAGCCTCTGGAGCCAGCCTTGGGACATGGACCCCGGCAACCCCACCAAAATGCCCCCGGCTGCGGGGCGCCGGAGCAGAAGGGTCGCCCTCTGCCTTTTCCCTTGGGACCAGGCGAGCCAGAGTAGTGGAGGGGCAACTCGGTCCAGAGCGCACGTCAGAGACCCCTGGCGATTTGGGTGAGTACAGAGATGCCCCTGCGATGCGCATCTGCTGGTCAAGCCTCTCCTCCTCTTCCGGAGGATCCCTCCCTGCTCTCCTTTGCCGTATTCCTGGACAAGTTCCCCTTGCCCAGGCCCCGCCTCCCCCTCCCGCCGCGGAACGGGGGCACCGGTGGTGCCCAGCGGGAGTGTCCGGAGGGGCAGAGGGGCAGCCGGGAGCCGAGCCGGCCTCCCCGCCAGGAGCGGTCTCGCTCCTTCCCCGGAGGGACACTGGGGACCTTTGAGGTCGGGGCCTATTTCTGAAAGAACACTTAAAAAAAAAACCAACCCCCCCCCCCCCCAATTAATATAAGGGAATAATTCCCCTTTCAACGACTCCAGAAAGATGCGAAAGATGCAAACAGTCCGAGCTCTGAAATAGACTCTGGAAAAGTGGGAATTCTCTCTTACTTGGGCAGAGACCGAGGGCAGTCTAGTGAACTGTAAGCCGGGCGACAGAGCATTTGTCACTTGTTGCACAGAAGTGACGTTAGTAAATATTATGACTTTTATGCTTTGCACATTTTGTTCCTGCATAGGAAATACGGGTTTTGTCGATAGTTCCTATGCATTCATAAATCGTGAACTCAATTTGACTGACAGACTCAGAAAATATATGTGTGCTTTCTGGAATAAAGAGAAAAATATAGCCTGTGATTGCTTCTGTACATAACATATGCAATCTGCATATCTATAAAAGATATGCTTGTGTCCCATACCCATATTTTATAAAGTGTCCCTACAGTGTGATCATGCAACTTATGTAATATTTTCTGCTGTCCACTTATAAATAGTTTAATGAAATCACCACGATTAAATTTGCTCTTGCTTTCCCCTCCCCCCTCCATATTTCTCTAGTATATTGTATAACAACTGTTTGGTGTGCAATAATGCTGAACTGCGCTTGTGAAAATCACGTATACTCAGATGTCTGCCTGAAACAAAAAAACAGGATGAGTGTAATTCTATACCTGCAAATGCAACACTTGTACATGGATGTCCGTGTTTATTGGGGATTTTTTTTTAAGCTCGTAGTTATGTTTACACACTTTTTGCATTGCTATAGTGACATTACTAACATTTCAGGCTCCCTAGCTTTACTGCTTAATATGATTATGAGACTAAAAAGGGCGTGTGTCTCCTGCAGCCATCATCGGGCTAGGAAGCAGAAAAAGCACGCAATTACGGCATTTTCTTAATTTAACATTAGAAAGGCATCCTTGGCCGCTGTCGGAGTCACCTACCCGGAGGCAGCGGGGCGGGCGGGGTCCCCTTGCACCGAGGGCTTTGCCACCACCCCGGGCTGTCCCTGCTCCGGGCAGGGGCCGTGCCGCTCTCCCGGGCCGTCCCCGCCGGGGTTCAGCGTGACCACGGCGAAGCGAAACCTCTCCTTCCGCACTGCCTTCTCTTCCTCGGCCATCTCTTTGCGGCACAGCAAATCTTTATTTTTTGCAGGCGGGAGAACGGCGGGACTTTCGCTCTGCAGGTCCCGATGCCTCCGGTGGGTCAGGAGGGAGAAAAGAATCACGTGTTTTCTACAGAGTTGGCTTTGAGACCAGGTTTAGACTAGAGGTGCTGGGGCCTCTTATTTTTCCCCTTCCTTGGCTCTGTTTCTTTCCCAGGTACGTGTTTTTCTCCGAGGCGTCGGAGACTTCCAGGTCCAGCGCAGCTCCGCTCCGTGCGGGCCGGCCGCGGGCTGCGGCCCCGACCCCGCTGCCAGTGGGGTCTCTGGGCTGAACAATCCTGGCTTCCAACAGTGGTTCGTGCCCACCACTGGCCTGGGCTGAACAATCCTGGCTTCCAGCAGTGGTTCGTGCCCACCACTGGCCCGGGATGCCCGCATGGCGTGGGGTGCCCGTGGGGTGTCCCCCCGTCACCATCTCCGACGGCTCCTGAGCTCTGCAGCAGCCGCCGCGCAGAGGGGCGGACAGAAGCGGGGATTTGTGGCCGGGCTCGGTGGGGAATCAGCAGACGGAGGGCTGGCTATATTTGGGGCCGAAACCGCGTGTGTGAGTGTGACAAGAGCCTCCAGCGAGTGACGGCGCTGGCGGGCCGGCCAGTGCCGCCGCTGCCCGGCCGCCTCCCGCACAGAGCGGAGCGGATCCGCAATGTGAATGCAATTACTCTGCCCGTGTTTGATGTCTCCCCTCGCTCTCCCTTCGCTGCCTCGATGTGTCGTAAAATAGAAGCGAAATGAGAGGCAGGCTTTATCGCTCGCACCCCTAACCTCTGCTCCTCTTTGCTTTCAAGGGCCGCGGTTTTTGGAGCCCGGATCTTTGCGGGGCACTGTTGACCTCCAGCGCTGCGGGCAGAGGTGGCTTTGGGCAGGGGCATCGTGTTCCCTTCTCCGCGTCCAAACAAGCCGTGCTGAACAGATCGCTCAGCTCTTGACACCTTCCTGAGAACAGATCAGACGGCATCGCTGGGGGTAAGGGAATTCTTGGCCAATATCTGCCTCTGGTTTATATATATATATATGATATACATATTTGTATAATACATATTTGTAAGTTATAACTATACACATAAACCTCTGTATACATATATATACACATATATACACATATACACACGTACATATATATATATGTATGTATGTGTGTGTACTTAAAAATAGTGTTTCAGCCATGTTCTGTTCAGGTGTTTAGGTATAAAAATAAAACAAATAAAGGCTGTATTAGCGTCTTCAGTAACTAGTTCTGAGCCACCAAAAAGCAAAAGGAGTTCCTAGAAAGCAGTGTTGCTCTTTGGTGTCCAAAACTCCTTCAGGGGAGCAGAAGGGGTGGGATGGTTGGGATAGCTACTTAGGAGCAATAATAAAACAAGAAAACAACAAAATAACAAACAAATAAACAAACAAGCCCCATAAAATAAAGACCAACCAGAAGATGATTGCGCCCCCCCGAACTTCTGTATCACATTTCTCTCCTCTCCTGCTTCTTTTTAGGAGAGGCGGGGGCCCGCTCGCCTTCCAGGGAGCCACACAAACTCTCCCTCTGGGATGTCTCTCATCCCTCTAGAGTTTGCCAGGTCTCTGCACAGGCTCTGCTGCCCCCAAAAAGCGGCAGGTGTGCAGCAGGGCCCTGGCGTGGTGGGTTATGTCCCGCTGAGGCTCGCAGGGACAAACAGAGGGGACTTTTCAGAGGGGTGTCCCTGCCAGCCCCCATGGCTGGGTGGAGGTCCCATGCACATCTCACGGGGAAAACCTTTTTTTGGGTGGCCTCCACAGCAGGGAACACGAAAAGGACAAGGACACAGCAGCGAGAAACATTTTCTTGCAGGTAGAAACCCCTAAAGCCCCTCAAATGTGAGTTAAATAGCACTTGAGTGCAGCAACACTTTGTGGACTCCTTCCCGAACCTGCAGTAAATTTTAACGGGTCCCTGAAGATGGGGAAACAGAGCAAGTTATTTTTCTTTCTAGTGTATTATCTTTATAAAGCCAGTCCAGCTGAATTCTTCACCATCAGTGAGACTGGAGGAGAACTTTTCCCCTCTCAAGGGCGCTGCACAAGCCATGCTGCATCTCATGAATGTGTTCATTATTCACAGACAGTCACTAAGTGCTTCGGATGGAAACTTCCAGCCTGTGGCATGTCCTGGCTGCCCGTGATGTCTGTTTATTGCTCGTTAGAGATGCCATACAACTCGCAGCATGAATAGCATCGCTTAAGAGCTGGCTTCTTGCTAAGTGAGGGCTATTTTAACCCACGATAAATTATCGAACTGGAGAATGTCCTTGGGTACCTGAATATATTGACTAAAAAACCAGTCTGAGAATGATTTTGGGGAATTTTTATGTTAAAATCCCAGGGCCCTTTCAGAAATATTTAATTGTTTGACTAGAGATGGGGAGAGAGGGAGAAAATAAACCATCAGCCAATTATATGAGATCTTAAAAAAAAAAAAAAAAAAAAAAAAAAGTAGTCCCTGCAGAAAATGAGATAACAATTATAATACAATCCAGTTTTAAAGTGACTTTTCTAGAAAGGTCTTTGGCATTGATTTCCTGATACAATTTTAACTTTTTTTTTTTTTAATGTACAGTGAGAAAATGCATGGTTTTATTGGTACTGGTTAGGGTCAGCCACAGGAGAATTATGGAGGTCATGTGAAATAGGTGCCAATAAAGCTTTTATTATTGTTATACAGACAAAAGAGCATTATGGAAAGAGATCCTTACCAGACCTAACCATGGATATTTTGTTCTGTTAACAATCACGCTGAAAATACAGAGACACTGGAAAAAAGAAAAAGCCCTGACTTTTCAAAGCTTTTCAGAACATTAACCTATTATCAAGTGAGATTGTTGGAACTATTTTCCCCCAGAAAATTAAGGTGTCCTGAAATGAAGCACTGCACACAACTCATTATTTTATCTAAATCAAAAGAGCTAAGGAGCTAAAACAAAAATCTTGCACTGTCACAAGAGAATATGACTCTCAATTTTGAAATAATATTTAACACTTGATTTTTGTGTAATGTAACATTTTAAAAAAAACCAAATTATTTTTTGATTAACAAGGCACTCTTTAGTTTGTTTGTGTGTATCCACTGTTTGAATTTGAAGATTTTCTTCCAAAACCTGAAGCTGAGGATTCTGAAGTAAAAATTAAAATGCTGTTCCCCTTCCTTTACCCAGTCTTGAATTATTTTAGCAGAGCACTAAACTTTGTCAAGGACCGTAGTGAACGTCCACATGTGTTGATAGATTGGATTCTCAGATCAAACTTCAAAAACTGTTGGAGCTTAGTGAATTTCGTAAAAACTCATACCTTCTTAAATCTGATTGACTCAGGAGTTTTAGATTAATTCCAGGACAGAGCCAATTTCAATCAAAGAAAGTATTAAGAACTTACAGTACAAAACATCCTTTGTACTTCTACAGTTGTGTAAAAGGAAAATGGATTTACGGATCAAAGTTAGCCCCCAAATATTGTTAACATTGGAGTAAAAATCATACTAGCTTGTACTTTGATAGTAAAATATTTCAAACCATATATATACTGTGAGGATAGTCTAATGTTCAAGAAAACTTGTGAAAATTACATTAAAGCATATGATATTTAAAAAATCACATATATTTATGATTTATATTAATAAGAATGAAGTATGATCTGCAAAGATAGAAAACAGAAAGCACCTCTTTTCCACTGACTTTTGAGTCATTCATCCTAAAGGAGGACAACTATTCAACCCTTAAAACTGTCATTAGATCAAGGGAAGTGTTTTCGCTTGTCATGTGAAAATTATGCTTCTCTAAATCATATTTGAGTAAAGCATACATATTCCACCTCTAAACAAAAACTCTTTCACCAGTTATATATATGCAAATGTTAAGCCATAAGTTTTTGAGTAAGTCCAGAAATAATCTCTATAGAAATCCATAAGTAGTTAGAGTTTATGTGAGTCATTAAAATCTGGGGATGAATGTAGTTTTCAAATGGTTCTGTAATAGATTATAAATGGTTTTGCAATGCTCCAGCATGTGTGGAGATACATATCTGGAGATATATACAGTTACATACATACGAATATGCTTATTATGGTACACAAAAATTACATTTTCATACAGCATGAAAATAGTGTTGAAATGCTTTTAGAAAGGCTTGAACCAAGTCAAAATTAATATTGTAATGAAGTCAAATCCTAATGTAAATCCATGGAACCCCCAAATGCATTCACTTTCTTGTTCTGAATTATTTTGTAATCAATTCTGATTAGTCCTAGAAAACCCTGAAGCAGTAGGAAGGCTGGGTCAAGCACTGAGTGAACTCGGTGGTAAAGCTCTGTTTGCTTTCTCTCCTGGAGCAGCACTGGGAAGTGCTATCTTCCCCAGGATCTCAGTGGGGCTCAGCAGGAAACTCAACCATATCTGCTCCTTCTCATAAGATTCCCCTTTGACTTCCCAAGCTCCTTGAGTTGTGTAGGATGGCTGAGCCAGTTCCCACAGCAATTCATTATGAAACCTGAGCACCTCAGCTCACATTCTACCCTTGCCAGGACATGAGAAGTCAACCCAGAAATTTACACAAGCCTCTGGCTATGAATAATAAAATCTACACTGCAGTTAACTGAAATTGGAGCAATAAGTGGCCTTGCTGCAGGAAAATTTCCATATTAGGCTTTGTAAATGCATGTCTTGCCCAGAGGAAGCTAAAGTTCTATTTAAATGAAGACAGCACTGGAGAAGTGAGTGAGGAGAGCTGAAGGGGCAGCTTAGCTGTCTGCCACAGTAAGTAGCAAGTGGTGCCAATGCTCCTCTTATGTCCTTCTCTCATGCAAAATTCTCCCCCCACATCAGCTGGAGGGGACTAATCAAACTAAGCGGAGACTTCTACGTTTAACCTTTTCATCCTGCGCTCCTCTTAAATATAGAGTATATCTAGCCAACACTTTCCACATGTTTAGGGGGCAGACATCATGCAGGAAAAGTCAGGTGAGTTGCTTTGTGTGGCCCCTTCCAGCTGCCTGTCTTGGGGAAGATTTCTTGGTGCTCCATGACAGCACACACCACGGTGCAGAGGTGTGAGGGCAGCTCTGCAGAGAAGATGCAGCCAACTGAATTTTGTGTGGGGAACAGTTCAGCTGGAGGTTGAACTGCTCTCTTTAGCCAGCAGTCTGTGATGGTGTGGCCTCTCCATGCCAGGGCACAGATAACTTGGTCTTGCCCTGCTCAAATGCTCCATATGGCTTGGCTTTCTTGTCTGAGTGTGCATGGGCAAGTTAAAAAGGATCATGGCACAGGCTTGGGCTTACGTTTGTTCACAGTCTTCACTGTAAACTTACTCCCTGGAGGTTTTTGGCCCTTTCAGTCCATGTCAGGGCATTTGGAGGAGGATAAAGTCGATAGACTGCTCCTGGTGGATGTCAGACCCCCCTGTTTTGGCAGGGAAGAACCAAGCCATGTCACACCATTTGTGCTAAAGACTAGAGGATGGAGCCAGCAGGGGTCCATCCTGAAGCCCCCAAACCCCTGTGGTGCATCTGGCAAGGGAGCCCAGTTTCCTTAGTGGGAAGAAGAGGCGCTCCTCCATCAGGGTGTGCAGTTGTGGCAGTTTGTGTAGGTGATAAGTACTTTGCAAGGGGAGTACTCCTTGCCTACAGTTCCTCATCTCCCCTGCCAGCATCCCTGCAAAAGCCTGGCAAACACCAGCCCTCTAGCAGTATTTATAGCTATATTTCTATCTGATGAGCCACTCTAAAAGTAGGTTAACTCAAAACATACCTCTTTGCTGCTTGGAAATACAGATGTGAAGGGATATCTGGTTCTAATATACAGATCACCTTATGGTGTGGCAGGTTTCAGTTTCCACAATAGAGAGTGCATTTGTGCTAGGAGTGATTTAAGCCATTTGGGACCTTCAAAAGCAGAAACCCTTCATGAACCTTATTGGAAATGACTACACTTGGTGAAAAAAAAGGAAGAGAAACTAGAGGGGTGATCCAAGATCACACACATCTAAAGAGTGGAAAGGAAGCCTTTTCAAATGTTGCTTTCTCATTGAAAATGCCTAAGATAAGTGTTTGAGAAGTACCTCCATTCCTCTGTTGAGCTATGAAGTCCTGTTAATGCTAATGAGACTATAATTTCATTGCACAAAGCCACCAGACTTAGTAAAGAATATTCAGTTTGTTAAATATTAGCACTATCAATCATTATACTTTCTACTGCATTTCCATTTTGCATTTCCCCTTTTGCTGAGGGAAGCAATGAGGAGGACAACAAAGCAGGTTTTTCCTCTCAGATACACCTGGTGGATTTGAGCTCTGATATTTCTCTTTCCCTCAATACATGGAAATCCCCTAGGAAGAGCAAAATATCAGTACAAAGATCATCTGTACAGATTGGAAAGAAGGATTTTGCCCTTGGGTCCACAATCTGGAATGTTTTCTGCAGATCATAGACTCCATAAAACATATGTACTTAATAAATAACCAAACAAGCTTGTGCTTAAGTGAGGCTTCCATGCAGTAAAGGAGAGCAACATTTGACAAGTTGGGGTTGAAGGGTTGACATTTACACCCCTTGTATCCCAGAACCACTTTTTTCAAATATCCACTTTTCAGGTTCACAGAGACTGTGCTTTGGAGGTGCACAAGAGGAACTTTTCAGAAGCTTGTACCAGGTGATCTGAAATGCTGCTTCTTCACAGGTCTGAGTGACCCCATGCAGAAAGTGCGTGGAATACCTTGCCAAATGGGGAACCTGCCTTGCCAAAGGGGGAGCCAAATGAGCTGAGAAGCCTTTCCCTCATCCCATCTACCTCCCCACTGCCTGCACAGGTCAGCAGGGGAAAGAGCAGAGGGGAAGCAGCTGGAACAACGCCAGCACTTGGGGCTTTTGGCAACCCTCTGCAGCAGGAGCTTGGGGTCTTTTTGCATCCGTCTTCTGCAGAGCTGTCAGCAGGTAAAGCACTCTGAAAGCACTCTGCTGTGTTTCTCAGAGCTGCTGAAACATGATGTGCTCTGTCTCCACCTTTGGCAGAGCTCGCCTGACCCTGCCTTGCTCCTTGCTTAGGGTGAGGCAGATTCAATCCCCTTGGCAGCCCCGACAGGTCACTCAGGCTTGGTCAGGCTTGAGGAGCTGTCCTCTTACATTTAGCAAGAGGAAAAAAGGACACCAGCTGCTTGCAATTGCTAAGACACTAAGCACAGATTTTGCTTTCACAACTGAACGTTTGACAGTCATGATAGCCAGACTTAGCAAGATCTTATCAGTACCTTTGGCTGTCAGGCCAAAGCCTGAGCACCTCCAGGTCTCCACACCAAATCTCCACAGGGCTGGCTGGGATGGAGGATGTGTGTGTTAGACAAGGTGGCTCTCCACAGCAGCAAGGACATCATGCCAGAGCCTCGTGGTCCCCACCAGGCAGAAGTCAGGTGTCAAGCCTGATAGATTATCTTGACTTTTTCTGTGCAGAGAGGCAAGAGGGACACCTGTAGAGGTTCATCTATTTCCTCTCTCTGTGCATCCCTACTTGGCAGGGATGATGGCTTCTGCAAGTGCTGCCAAAATCGCTATACAGGGCATTGACATTAAACCAAACACCTAACTTCTAGCTGTTTGATGCAGGTAGAAAAGAAACCCACCTTTATTTCTTCATTTTCTGGTTGTTTTTATCTTGTTTGGCCAGAATAACCCTTTCCTCATCCTCCATTTGTGCCTCTTGGAGTGAAGAACAGCAAAAACAGACCAAGGACCTGACTCATCACTCCATCTTTAGCTTATCCTTAAAAATGTATGCACATAGCCTCAAAACTATGTCAGTACAAAGCTGCATGGCAGCCACTGCCTTTCATAAAAGGCAAGTTCTGTGTAATTTTGACCAAATTATTACATGACACAGTGAAGTCAATGTAAAGTTCAGTTGAGGATAAGAAACACAGTAGATTATATTTGCTTAGATTCATTGTTCTTTTAGTCCACAGGGTTAAAAAACAATGATTCATCTGGAACTCTTCATTTCCACCATAATTTAAATTGTTTTGTTAAGTGCAACAACTATACTATTCCAAACTAACTACATTTGGCTATGTGTTCAATTCAGAAAAAAAATTGTGTGACAATGAAATATTTCCTTGGACTTTTTTTTGTGTTTATGTGGGAAGTCTTGTGGGCACCCATCTCTGAGATCAACAGAGAATTAAAGAGACTATGACTCAGAGTCAAAAAGAGCAAGCATCTTTTTGCCTGATGCTGGGTTGTTTCTTTCTATCTTGTGCTGAAATTTACAGTGTTTTTACACACAGGCCTTTCCTTTTCATATACCTACTAATGCCAGTTTAAAAACAAAACCAAACCAAACCAACCAACCAACCAAACAAACAAACAAAAAAAACCAAAAAACCCCCCAAAACCCCAAATCCACTGAGATCTGACACAAAGAGATACCTTAGCCTTATGAGGTATAAATTAAAGTGCAGGTTATCCTTGAGAGATATCAGTCTGAGGAATCTGAACTACTTTTTTCCAAAAGGACCAAATCTAATGATGGGTGTGAAGGATTAATGAGGATTTTAGCAGTACTTGCATCTTGCTGATTCTAAGTAACACTCAGTATTTAGAGAGCTTTGGGAAGCTTTCTGACACCTAACAAGGACTTATAGATCCTTTAGTTTAAATTTCAATTCAAAATTATATTCCAGATTAGTTTGCTACTACCAATTTTGCAAACACTAACAATTCCAATTATTGTATCTGCACCTAATCAGATATTAATCAGGATATGTAGATGCAGATTATTTTAAATTCTACCACAATCAGCATGATTAAGAAAAGAATCATAAAAATCTGAAGGCTGTCTTTTACATAGTCTGAATCTGGGGAAATTTTTGACTGGTATGTAAGTTTATATGGCTTCCATTTAACAAGAGTAGTTTGGATCTGAACGAAATCTGAGGAAATAAATTATAAAACTGCGCCTTTCATTGAGCTGAAATCTTCTGCATCTGACCTATTTCAAGGTAGTGACTTTGACCATAGGCCACATGTTCTGTGTTTTGGACTTATTTCTATTCTGCAGTCTTATCTGATGTCTCTCCCATGTGCACATTTAGCCAGCCTTCCTTGGTATGAAACACTGCACTTGTGAGGCAATGCATGGGAAAGAATTTTTGCTAGCAGGAATCAGCATTTTGCATCTTTTCCTTGTGTAAATTAAGTCAATAAGAAAAGTGTCTGGTCATTCTGCACTAATTTTAAAAGCATATAAAATACTTCCCTCCCCACTGCTTTAGTTTCCTCTTCTAATCTTTCAAAATATGTGCCTGTATTTACTTGAAGCTGCAATTAATGTAAACAAAACATAAGTGAAAATAAGATGATACAGGGAACCTCTTTGCTAATCCTTGACTGGGGACATGATGTGTAGGTACTTTTTGATTGCTTAAACACCAGGGCAGGCTTTGGTGTAACTGAAGACCAAATGGACCTTTTCACAGTGCACCTCGAGGCTACATCCCTCCCCTGACCAAGCACAGACCTCTGCAAAGTGCTCCCAACACAGCCTGATGGGTGTTTTCCTCATTTCTCACTAAAAGTTTATTCAAAGTGAAGCACAGGTGAGATCTGTGGTGTAAAACAGCTCCAAAATGGTTCTGGTGCTGCAGAGCCCCTTGGGATGCTCCAGGTGCAGCGAGAGCACAGTGCAGGTAACCCATCTCAGACAAAGGGCACAGCTGAGGTCCAGGTGGATTAAGATTTCCTTCTAGCAGTCCTGTATTGCACAATCCAAATGTACACTAAACTTAGATCTGTACTTCTGCCAAGTAGCAATTTATAAATAAAAGGCTTCAGAGCAAGCCAATTTTCCTACTTAGTTTTAATAGCTAATACTCTGAAAACCTCAAGGCTAATTAAACTGTTCATTGTCCTGCTGCATTTAATTATTCAGATATTGATCTAACATCTTAATACACAAGACAAAATAGTGACACATTTTATATTTGGAAATGGAAAAAATAGGAAGCAGACCTGCTTTGAAAAGCATTTAGCAGTTAAAAACTGAGCTCAAAAGTAATTCCAAGTGTTGATTTTATTTTCAGGAACCACATAGACTTTTTGTCTGCATTTAAAAAAAATAGAAAAAGAAGAAAAAAGAGTTTAAAAAGGTAAAAAGAGCCCTAACAACAAGAATCCCAAAGAAACAAGAAAAACCTTACTGAATTGCCTATAAAGCCTGTCTTAAATTTCACATCTAGCTGAAAAAATACCCTGCACAGTAAATTACCAAATCCACGTGTCTCTACAAACATAGAGACAAGTCATTTGTAAAATCAGAACAGCACAGGGCAATCCTCTGTTCAATTCTGACCCTACCTAAGACAGCCTCTGACCTTGGACTAATAAATATTTAGCTTGCCTTGTTCCTCCACTGCCTGAAAAATGAGCCTCATATGTTTTCCTCTTTTACTGTTGTCTTAATTTAGGTCCCCATCTTTCTGATATGAGACTTGGTCTTGCTGGGTACTTAGTCTTGGGACTGAAATAGAAAAATAGAACCCCACACAATACAGAAAAAGCTGCTCTATAAAGACAACCTTGTCAAGGTTCTTTTTTAGAAAGAGTGAGTTTGTGCTCCTCCTTAGATTTTTTGTTTTGTTTTTGTTTTGTTGGTTTGGTTGTTTTTTTTTTTTTTTTTTTTTTTTTTTTTCTCCCCCATTTTAATGTCTTGGAAATGTAATCTTGTTCCTAGGAAGCTTTCTCACGACTTTTTTGGAAAAGCTATTTTCTCCTTCCCAACCACAATATGTGAAGCTTTTGGAGAATGAGAAACACAGATGTTCTGGGTCCACCAGTGTCACTTCCACTTTTATTGTAACGTAAAAGAGACAAAGAGAACCTGGGTTATTTAGAGTGGAAATATTCTATAATTTAGCCATTTACAGCTGACCTAGACACCCTCATGTGCACAGAAACTCATGAATGTAGCACACAGTCTGTCTCTTAGCAGAGGCACTGTGTCCTGATAGTGTCCAATAACCTCCACTGACTGTGAGGACAGTTCATGCTGACAGTTCTGTGTCCAGAACATCATCAGGTTGTTTAAAGGCAGCTTCTTAGTGTGTTTTGATAGTCCCAAAGTAATCCTAAATATTTACATAGGACTTCAATTATGACCTAGGACTTCTGGGAGACTCTCATGGTACTGGAGCAGGACCATTTAATGCTACACGGCTTGAGTGATACCAA
Source organism: Ammospiza caudacuta (assembly GCF_027887145.1). Lineage (NCBI taxonomy): Eukaryota > Metazoa > Chordata > Aves > Passeriformes > Passerellidae > Ammospiza > Ammospiza caudacuta. Next base: position 56,608,679 of record NC_080596.1, read on the forward strand.
ACACATCACTGATTCCCACCTGCAAAGACCGTGAGACAAATGGCATTGTTAATGTCAATGTTTGTGGGTTTCTTGTGTTGTTTTGGTTTTTCCCCCCCAGAGGACACACTGAAAAAGCAAAGTGATTTGCCAAACCATAGGCAACAATTCCCACTGGATTTGATTTGGAGGGCTGGATGCAAGCCTATGGTCAGAAGACCCCATGGAGGAGAGCTAAATCTCCTGCTATGGAGCAAGAAAAAGACAACAATCATAGAGCAATTCAGTTGCATTAGCTGTCCCTCCAGTGACACTTAGGCTGTCTTCAATTTGCTTCTGGGGCACAAGTAAAAAAGATCATGAAATTAGCAGAAGACAATGGGGTGCTCTTGACACCTCTGAAACGGAGAATTCACTGCAAGAGAAATGCAGAGGGCTGACCCAGCTCTGGGGACCTCTTCATGCAAGGCAGCACAGACCAGACACTGTGGTGGGAGGGCAGAGACAAAGGGCTACAGTGAGGGAGCACAGGAGAGAGCACCGGGCTGCAGGAAAGGCTTCCTGTGCCTTCATCCATGCCAAGGCTGTGCTTCCACTCCAGACTTTGATCTTGCAGGCTCTTAAGGTCCTATGGCTGGTCATTAGATAGTTCTGGAACCATATTTTTGTTGGAAAGAAGTAAATTTAAATTTTTTAAAAGCATCATGTATTTCAGTACAATGGCTCAGCAGGGGATTGACTTAAAGCTTGACAAATGGGAGACATTTTTTCATGCAAAAATGCAGCGTGCTCTGCCTTGCACCAGGAGAAAACATGGACTTTCTCTTAATTGGATCTAACATCAGTTATAGGTAAAATATCCACACAGGAATAGCATGTGGCATCTGGTCATTATTGCACAATTCACTGGCTGGTAACTCCTATGCTGTGTCTCCAGCTCAGAGTAACTGACACCAGATAATGCAGTTGGGATTAATCCAGGCCTTATAAAGTGTTCCAAAAACTCGGAGCTAATTACTAGGCTCGAGATTCCCAGATGGCATATGGTGTTAAAAAATGTTGTGCAATTGAAGGGAGAGCATAAATTTCGCAAGAGCTGTATTTAGCCAGAAAACTTGCTTTCCCCTTCTATTATTTATTGCTAATTGCAGGGAAGTGTCTTACATGTGTCACTGAGTTTCTTTTTGAATCTGCTAGTCCAGATCCTGGTGTCCTTTAAAAAATTACCTTATAAAAACCTTCAGAAAAAAATCTCGTTTCCAGTCTGGCAAAGACAGTAGAATTGACTGTCATAAACTATAGCAGATTACTTTGCAGTCACATTAAAATCAAGTTTAATACCATTAAAGTTTGTACGTGATGGGAAATTCCCCTTTAAATTCCTTCACCATCTGCTGCTTAAAAGTCAGCCATGAGTATTTCCCTTCCATTTCTCCTTTCCTCGGAATGGTTAATGCACAGAGACAGGTTTTTAAAAGCTGTACTCAGGGTGGGGTGTTGGAAGGAGAGCAGAAGGACCTTGGCTATGCTGGAGTGAGAGAGTGGCATCTGCTGATAGATATCAGGGACTGAAATTTCACTCACCAGAAACTGTTTAATCTCAGAGAAATTATTCAAGAACTAATTTGACTGTTAAGCCTTTTCTCAATTAATCTCCCCTGCTCGGATTTTGGAATTATGGCTGGAATGACCTGCTGGAAAGTTACAGAAATTTGTGTGAAATATTTATTATTCATTTATTTGTTTCACGGTATATCTCTTTACTGCATCTGTCCGAGCCCTTCCCTCTGCCATCTAAACAGCACCATCTTCAGGCACATTTAAAACCTATCCATTTCCCAGCGGTGACCTAGCTGTTCCTGAACTGGGAATGCTCTTTTTCTGGTGCTGAAATTGAACATCTCCTCCTGGTTTTTCTCTGGGCATCGTCTTTAAGTCTTGACAGTTGTCAAAATTACTCTATCACCCCAAGATGTGACCACCAAACCCCTTCCAGTTGCACCCATTTTGTCTGTATGATTGAGTCCTTTCTCAGCTGGACACTTAAATTTTCTTTAAAGAGTTTCACCATTATATCTGTTTCATACTGTTTATTTTTATCATTCACTGTGATTTTTTTTTCCTGATCTCCTCCGTGGAAAGACCAAAACTATTTTCATTGGTATGTTCGAACAATACATTTCCACTTTCTGTTTTCACCCTTGAAAGAAACAAAGAGATTTCCAGATCGATTCAATTTTGTTATCTCCTTGTCTTGAACATATTTTTAACACAAGTAAAATCTAGTTAAGTCAAAAGAAACACATAAGTTATCAGGCTCTAGCAATTATGTTTGTTTCATATATAAACAAAACAAGTCTCAGCTTGGTGTGTATTAAAACCACAGAAGCATGCAACGAGAGATAATGCCATCATAACCATCTACTGTTATGTCTCCTGACAAAATGTCATTTGCATGGTTTAATCCTCAATTTTTTTTTTTTTTAATAGTCCAAAGGCAAACAAACAGAAAAAAATCTGCACGGCAGGTCTGTGTTCAGTCACTGTGCAGTTTTCTGGAGCTGTTGGAAGAGGAGGCAGAGACAGGCAGAGCCTCATCCCCTCCATCCCACCACCCACCCATGGTCTCTGTGAGAGGCAGAGTGTAAAGTGACTTAATGCGGTTCTTTATGGCAAGGTTTGGCCTCTAAGAAACACAGCAACTGCTTCTGCTCTTTGCTCGACAGCTAGTAAATGACGGGGAGATGCACTCCGTCCTTGCTGCCCTCTCCTTGCAAAGAGGAGGACAGTGCTTAACTTCAAGGAGGGTGTTCACATCCAGCGTTGCCTCCGGTGTTTCTCCCGACTCCGTGGGGTCTCTCCAGCTGTGGCTACTGCGTCTTGCAGCACTGATAGAGGAAAAACCACAAGTTCTCCTGCCTTTGCTTCATTAGGTAGACCAACAGCGTGGTAACACTTGAGGTTTTCGTTAGTCTTTATTTGGGAAAGAAAAATCCCTCAGTACTAAACCGCTGGATTCGCCAATTTTCAGTTTTACTGCGAGAGATAATTTTGTCGAAGTTTCACGTGGTAATTCCTGTTAGCATCTGCAGGAAATGCTGCAGCAGGCAGCGCTCGCCAGGCTCCAGCCGTGTTCCCAAAGGAGAGTGCAGACGTGTCGGGGCCTGTCCTGGTATCTCGATGTAACAGTGTCCCGATTTCCCGGGGTCCCCGTGTCCCTGTGTCCCGGTGTCCCGATGTCCCGGACGGGGCCCCGGTGGGAAGCGGCGGTGGGTGGGTGTGTGATCCAGACGTGCAGCTCTTGGGACCCTGCACTTCCCTCGAGAAACTGGGGTTGCTGCTCTGGCCTGCTCGGGCCGGGCCGGGGCCCACGGGGCTCGGGCACGGCACTGCGTTTCCCCGGGAAGCGGGCGGGAGATGGGACGGAGCCTCCTGATCCATCCCCTCAGGGCCGGGTCCCGCCGTCCCCTCTCCCCGGGTGGAGGCTGAGGGAAAGGGCTGTGCGGAGGGATGAAACCCGGCGCCGAAAAGGGGCGGCAAGGTTGTCCTTCACCCTGGATAGGTTGGCTGTTCGTAATAAAGAGGCTTTGCGATGTCTTACAGCCTATGATAAAATTCTTGTGTCCTGCTTTTGGGCGAGAAATCGCCTTTGTGGGTTAATTTAAGGAGAAGAAGCTGCGGTACCGGCCGAGAGGGAAGGGGAAGGTGGGAAAGAACCGAGGCCACGCTGGAGGCGCCGGCCGACGGCAGGGGGACAATGCAGAGCCCCCCTCGGGCCCGGGCTGATGCTCAGCCCTTCTCCAGGGCCCAGGCTGATGCTCAGCCCCTCAGCCTCTCCAGGGCCAGCCGGGTCTCTCTCCGTCCCCCGGGTCCGGCCCGGTTCGGCAGCCGCAGGTTCCGCAGCTCCCGCAGTCCCGGCCCCGGGCCCGGGCCCAGCTCTGAGGGGACAGCCGGGATCCATCCCCACGGCGGCGTCCCCGCCTGTCCTGTCCTTCCCCACGAGGGCAGATACCGGCCCTGGGAGAGCAGGGCACGTCCCCAAGGCCCCCCTGACAGAGTGGTCCCCCAACAGGCCCCGGAGCGCCTGCGGCTCCCCAGCACTGCTCCAGTGGCACCGGGGCTCGGGGAGCTGCGCCCGGCGCCCCTTTCCTCTCCTGAGAATAAGCATAGACAGAAGAAAAGATTTCTTTTCTTTTCTTTTCTTTTCTTTTCTTTTCTTTTCTTTTCTTTTCTTTTCTTTTCTTTTCTTTTCTTTTCTTTTCTTTTCTTTTCTTTTCTTTTCTTTTCTTTTCTTTTCTTTTCTTTTCTTTTCTTTTCTTTTCTTTTCTTTTCTTTTCTTTTCTTTTCTTTTCTTTTCTTTTCTTTTTCTCCTCTCCTCTCCTCTCCCTCTCCTCTCCTCTCCTCTCCTCTCCTCTCCTCTCCTCTCCTCTCCTCTCCTCTCCTCTCCTCTCCTCTCCTCTCCTCTCCTCTCCTCTCCTCTCCTCTCCTCTCCTCTCCTCTCCTCTCCTCTCCTCTCCTCTCCTCTCCTCTCCTCTCCTCTCCTCTCCTCTCCTCTCCTCTCCTCTTTTCTTTTTCTTTTTCTTTTTCCTTTTTCTTTTTCTTTTTCTTTTTCTTTTTCTTTTTCTTTTTCTTTTTCTTTTTCTTTTTCTTTTTCTTTTTCTTTTTCTTTTTTCCCTTTTCCTTTTTCCTTTTCCTTTTTTCTCATTTTCTTTCCCTTCTTTTCCTTTATTTTCTTTATTTTAGCCCCCTTTTTGGTCTGTTTTTCTTTTCTTCTTTTTTTTTTTTTTTTTTCTCTTTTTTACTCTGATTATTTTACTTTTGGAGATAAACCCGTTTTTCAAGTTCGTTTCGTTTTGCCAGACCCTCTCGGCCCGGATCCCCTGTTCGCGGCCTCCTTTCGGAAGAAGCAGCGAGGGGCTCGCACCTTTCCCGACGCCTTCGGACAAACGGGACAAACGGGACCGGCGCAGCCGCGTCCTCAGCGGAGAGGCGAGGCGGGATGGAGGGCAGGGCACTAAATTTCCGTCCGCACAAAGCAGCTTCTCTTCACAGCTGGGAGGTGAATCCGATCCGTCCCCAGCGCCCCTCGCCCAGGGACCCCAGGGCCCCGCGGGGCTGAGGAGCGACCGAGTCCCGGCCCGCCGGGGGCGCTTCATTCCATGGCTTTCCCTCGCCCCTCGACAGAATGATAATCGTCTTTAGAGGAGAACACAGATCCGGAGTGAGGGCATCCTCACAGAGCCCTCCTGAAAGGAGGAATAATTTTTATTCAGGAATCTGTCTCCTTCTCTCCTTTAGCTTTATCCCAAAGCAGAGCAGTATGCTTTGTTTTGTTTTTGTTTTTGTTTGTTTTTGGTTTTGTTTGTTTTTTGTTTGTTTGCTCACCTATTTTTTTCTTGTCTCTGTATTTATTGGCTGTTCAGAAAATTTCCACAGTATTTGCTTTTGTTCAAATAAAAATCTCATAATTTTTTTCTTTCTTTTTTTTTTTTTATTTTTTGCTAACACTCCCAGGGACAGGACCAAACACAGATTAGTCTTAAACTAAGTCACAAAAAATTGGTGGCCATCCAAGATGAAAGATGAATTCCCAGGTTCTCAGGTGTCATGTAGGAAGGCCTTGCACCCAGGTATTTCCTACTCTTTTCCAGGTTTGACTTCACGGAGGTGAAGGTATTTTAAAGTAAGTTTTGATCCTTCTCTAGTATGCACATCCTCTGTCATTTTTCTGTTCTAGAGCCTTGCACAGCTCCAAGAAACTTCTACCTGCTTTTGTTGTTGTTTCTGTGTCAAAAATCAATAGCAGGACAAGTATATTTCTCTGAGAAAAGCCCCACAGAGGAGTGCCCTGCTCCCTGTGAGCCATGACACAGCATCTGAGCCTGGGCACTGAACTCTCCATGCAATGCCAATCATAGCTGAAGTGCTGCACTCAGTTTGCAGCAGGTTTTCTCCTCTCACCTCTGCACTTACACCCTCTTTCTCTTTCCCTCATCAACAGGACTCTGCAGAGCCTTTCTCCAGTTCAGGATGTTTGTTACTACCCCATATTTTGGGTTTACCTGATTTACTTGGCTATCACTGTCCTTCATATCACTCCTCTGAACTTTTGTTTTCTTCATACCCAGAAGTGATGGTGTCTGTGTCTGAACTCTGCTCTTTCACATAATATTGTCAACAGAAACAATATTTTCAAAAAGAGACAGGTTTAAATAAAATGTATAAAGGATAACCAGAATAAAACATACACCAGATCTTTTAATTTTTTAATGGTAGGAGGTCTTTTGCCCTTTTTGGAGTTCTTCTGAAGTTGTTAAGATATTATTCTGAGTTGGAATCTCAGACATCATATCAGTATATTGCTGACAGAATTTCCTGCTTCATAGAAAACAAGCACCTAGCTATAATTTCTGCAGCAACAGAGATACTAATCTGACTCTTCTGTGCCAAATCTAGAATATCATTTTTGCCAAAGATTAACTTTGTGCTTGTGCAGCTTTGTGAGATACTCTTCAGGTAGCCTGTAACCTCTGGCTGTTTCCTGGCAATGTGATATGTTGTTAATGGGCTCTAATACTGGGGAGATGCAAATCTGTTCATACACTGAATATCTTGGAGTTTTGCCTTTCAGAGCTTTTCCAGTTCTGTAAGATATTTAAGCTTCTGAAATAAATTTTCATTACTTGCGAACTCATTCATATCACTGTGTAATCTTACCTACAAAGTTCTTCAGCATGAGGAAATGCTGGAACTAACTTTGCAAAATTTGTTCTCTATGATCATGTCTTGGGAAAGTCAGACCTACAAACAATTAGTATTAAGAACACATGAAAAAAATGAGAGAATACTGAAAGTCATTGCCCAGACTTTGGTTCTCCAAAACACAAACCACATGTCTTCAGGGTCTAGGTTTGAACATCAAGCTGAGTTAATTCAGATCTGATCCTACATGCAATTATGGATAATTTACAGGACCAGTTCCATGCCCCACTAGTAGAACTGTATGTTTGCGGTATCTGCATCTTTTGGTGAGGAAAAGAAAATTAAGTGCAATGCAAAAACATTTGTATCTCTCATCTGGACGAAAGTATGATGTGTGTGGCAACATTATTTCTGGTCATTAAATAATTTCTCTGTCTTTTAAGAGACTTTCTCACTGTTTTAAGAGATTTGGTATGCAGATGCTAAGCAGGGCTGGCCACACACTTGCTGTTGAACAGTCCAAGCGCCTCTCTCCTACCTTGGCCATATCACAGCAGCCTTTGCTTGCCCGGGGGCTGCTGAATAATCCAAATTCCCAATATAGAGAAAACAAGGTGTCTCGAGCTGTGGTGTGATCACACTTACTGAGTCACTCTGGGGAATAGCTGCCCCAGATTTTCAAACTTTTTTGTAGGGATTCCATTTTTTCTTCATAACCATTGTTCACAGGAGCCACATCCTTTAGTGCTGCAATTCATTTCCAGAGCTCTGGTTCCCTCCCTGCTCATCTTTCCAAGGTACGTGCCTCACAGCTCCCAGCCTAATGGCATTGTGACATGCTGCTTGCAGAGTTGGGAAGCTTGGCTGCCCTCATAATGATCAACAGGAAAGAGTCTACAGGATAAAGGAAGTCTGGAAAACATGAGGGGTGAATGATGTGCCTTTGTTTAAACTGGGAAAAGAAAAGAAAAAAAAAAAGAGTAGAAAGACAGGGGACAACAGTGTTCTATATGTAAAATGTGGCTACAAAGTTGCTGGTAACTTATGAGCAACTGAAGAAGAATGAGAAATCACTTAAATTTGCAGCAAAGAAAATGAGGATAAATATTAGAAACAGAGTCTGTTTCTTAAAATGATATCCAAGAAAAGGGTTTGATAGAAATCTCAGGACTTATGCTACAGAAATGCAGATCAGAAGAAGTATCTACCAGAGACTATGTAAAGTGATTTACTTAACTTTGATGCAGAATTGTGGGAGAGTGGCCTGGATGATTGGATGACTTCTCTTTCAGGCCTTCACTGCTACAAAGCTATCTCACCCCCTGAGGCAAGGCAACTCTTCAGCTGGCTGACAGCTGATGCAGGATGGAGATTAAACTCAGCTGAAGATTGACTGTGGTGCTAGAAATATGTTGATTCATGTGGAATTCAGGCTCTTAATTCACACCCAAACCAGCAGAGCCACTGCTGGCTTCAGTAGCTCAGCATCAAGTTCTTATCTGGCAGGCACTAACATGTCCTTTTTGCTACATTTTGAAGAAGTATCACAAAATTTGCCTCTTACCAAATCCATTCCATCTCTGGAATAACCATATTATGGTTATTCCATCTCTGGAATAACCATATTATAGTTATTTCAGCATGAGCTGTATGGGAGTCAGAGATCAAAGTGGCAGAGAAGGTGATTGGGCTATTAACTTCACTAGGTTATTAAATAAAACTATTAAGCTTTTCATTCTTCCCTTTGTGGCTTCATTTGAACAATTGTTACCCAGGTTTTGGATATTCAAATTATTGCCTAAGAAATGGTCTCAGTGGAGCAGAAAGGATGTAAAATGGACCAACTAACAGGAAGGAGACCTGAATTGTTTTTTTCAATCAACAGAATTACTGGGATAAGAATTCAAAGGAGGAAGCACAGTATTGTTTTTTTAAATTCTGGTCACAGAGGTCCTTTTCATGGAAACAGAGAGAAGGGGATCAGCTTCACTTTTTGACTGCATTTATTAATTTTATTATGCTCTGGAATAGATTAGAAGTGCTCATAGAGGCAATTATGGCACTTCTCATGGGGCGTGGCAATAAACAGGAGGGAGGTGGTAACTTTTTCTGTTTTCATATTTGTCTGCAGTGTAAGGGGGAGAATGAACAAAGCAGAATGTGGTGGAATGGGTGGATGGTGAGGCAGAGAGAGGAAAAGAAAATTAGGACAGTGGTTGTAATAAGGAGAGAAGGACAAAACAGTGTCAGGTTGAAGTGCAGAAATCAAATGGGCTTGGAGTCATTGTGGAAAATCACTACTAAATTATCTTGTGGTGGATAGAAAGTAGCTGAAGAGGTTGAGGGCTGTAAGGATCTAAGTAAGAGAGGAAGCAGGCAGAGACATGGACCTGGCATGGGCATGGCTGGAATTGGCACAGGAAGGTGGCAGGGTTTGCTCATAACAGCCCCTGGGCCTTCCTTCAAATGTTGCTCCAGGACGCACAGCCCATGTCTGTATGTGGATTTTGGGCACTTCACAGCTAAGCCTTGGGATGGAGGGTGGGGAAGCAGGATGCTTAATGGGGATAAGCAGGAAGGAGACAAGGGCCCAAGTTAACAAATGACTCAGCTGAGCAGGGCAGGGCAGCCCTGAGGACAGGGAGAGCAGTGTCACAGGGCCTCAGCTCTTGCCATGCATCTTCCCACCCTTTCCGTGTGACACATCGGGCCAAGGAGCCTCAGTGTCATCTCCTCCTGCCTCCACCACTCACAAGAGCAAAAATGAAGCCACCCTCGGCTGCTGGCACTCTCCCTGGGAGGGGGGCAGAGCCAGTACTGTTATTAATCTGCTCTATGAAAAAAGCGTCAGCAGGAACCATCCCTGCCCTAGGGCATCTCCAAGAAGCTGCAGTTCAGATGTGTACTGCACTGGGTATCCACCTCAAAATAGGCCATGAGAAGCTGAGCTAAAACCTGCCTGTCTGCAGGGATTTACCCACCAGGGATCCCCTCCCAGCAGAGTGCCAGACCTGCAGCCACAGCAGAGGGAAGGTGAAGCTGCTGTTACAGGCCTCCTCTGAAGACTGGGGTGCTTTTAATTTAGTCTGGGAACTTCCCCTCATTACCCTTCTGACAGGATGGGTGCAGACAGCATTAGGGATGCTGGGCTAGACACTGGCCCCAGAGGAATGTCCTCCTCCTCCTCCTCCTCCTCCTCCTCCTCCTCCTCCTCCTCCTCCTCCTCCTCCTCCTCCTCCTCCTCCTCCTCCTCCTCCTCCTCCTCCTCCTCCTCCTCCTCCTCCTCCTCCTCCTCCTCCTCCTCCTCCTCCTCCCAGCACAGGGGGAGGCACAGCAGCTCTTCCAGTCAAACACCTTCCCTTGCAGGATTTCAGTTTCTCCAGCCAAAGGCGGCTGCAGGAGGGTAGGAAGCCTCCAGCCTATGCTCAGCCCGGCTCCCCACAGCCCTGCAAGTGTCTGGCTGGTGCCTTTTCCCAGGGCTAAAGGGGATCGCTGATTAAAGGGACCTTCTGACCAGCTTTCCCCTAAAAGGAGCTTACAAAGCCCGTTTGTTTAACCTTTTCACAGCAGCTTGACCCTGTCATGAAGAACAAATCACTCCCAAACAATGTTGAAGTGTGGGACTGACGGAGTTGCTCCCAGCCTCTTCCTCCTCTGCCACTGCAGGCGGGGATGAGTCCAGAACAAGGAGCCTTTTCTGCCTCCCTCCAGCCCCACAGCTCCGAGCACAGCTGGGAAATGAGGGCTGGCTCTGGGTGCCTGCTTCTCACCTCCCTGATAACAGCACAGGTTCTTGCCTCCAGTTTGTTTTTCTCTTTATTTGGGGTTTTTTTTTTCTGAATATGGGATGAACTTAAGGGGTTGTTCACTTTTTTCCTGATTTTAAATCCTTTGTACAGCTTTTGGGTTTCTATTGCATGTTTTACACATTTTGTGTGCACCTTTTGTGTATTTCTCAACAGCGAAACCAGAAAAATAAACCCACTGGTAAAGTTTAGATGAAAATATTTAAATTTTGTTACATTGCTTGTTTTATGGATAGGGAAGGAACTGTTCAGTTAGAAATAACAATTAAATGCTTATTGAGATTCTCAGATTTTAAAAAATAGGTCTCTTTTTCCTTAAAACAAATTATCAAAGCAGGAATGCATAAATTGGACAAAAGTTATTATATTCCAGTGTTTTCATGAAGTGATTTTCTACATGAACAGGAAAATGAATCTTAATTGCTTACCACAAAAATATCCTCAGGCGCTGGTAGTACAATTAAGAGTTTTTCTTTAAATAGCATGAAAGAAAATGCAGTACATATGGTGCCATTAGCAACTTCAAAACAGTATTTGGATATTCATTTAATTTAAACCAGCATGTGCTAACACAAAACTTAGCAGTAATAATAAATGTAAACTTGGGTAAGAAAGTAAACAATGCCATCTCTGTTGAGTGTGTAAGCCATTAGTCAAAAACAAGAGAACCAGATTTTGATAGCAAGTATAAGTACAAAACATTTTATAATAGCTATTTTTAAAGTCTTGTTTTGTTTGGCTTTGATTTTAAAAGAATAATAATTGTACCAAGTTGTGTTTTATTGTGCTCAGTAACTTTGCCTTTGTAAATACTGAAAAATGGACAGCAGCAGAACAAACTAAATATGTGAAATGAGGAATTGGATAAAAGTTGGATAACTTTGCATTTCTGTTGCAAGTGTGTGTGTAAATTTAAACACTACACTGACATTTTGTGTTTGTACCTAATGTTTACCTGGTGTTCAGTGCACAACACAGCAAATACAACCCAGGGTGCTGAGAGTGACATACTCAATTTGAAGGTCCCATGGAAGTCTAGCTGTGTTAGTGGCCAGGTGCTTAAATAAAGATTCTTCCTGTAAGCAGACGAAGCTTTTTAATCTCTGCGTTAATCCTGACACTTTTGAAGAGTGAGATGCTACTGAAATTAAGTTTGTTTGTTTGTTTGTCGAGGATAACACAACACAGGCCATTCCCACTTGCCCTTGCAGGGGAAAACATTAGTTTTCCATCTCAGTGGATTTTATAAAACATTGCCAGCTGGGAGAAAAAATAACTGTAGTGGCACTGACCCCGGAGGTGTAAAATATCCACATTGAAACACTTCAGGAGAAGCAAAGAGGATGGGCGTATTTTACAGGTTTCCTTCTTGTAGCAGAAGTTCCTTATTTTCACTGTCCCCTCCTCACTGCAGCTCCTGTGAGCCCTGGAAAACCCTGCAGAAATTCATGTTCCCTGCTCCCTCTCAGAGCCCGGCCCTCACTGCAGCTGCTGGGCTGTCCTTCTCTGCACAGATGGGGAAGGGAGCCGAGGTTCCAGGGAGTGAGGCACAGCACAGTTCTTGATCCTGATGACAAATGAGTCACTGGTGGGCAGGGGGCTGCGCCTCCCTCAGCCAGGAGCCCCTCCTGTGAGTTCTGCCGTGGAGCACGGGGCCCAAGCCCAGCTTTGGGGAGCAGGGTCAATAAATTGGCAAGTTACAGTGCTAAGAGGAAACATTTTCTTGGCAAGGAGAAAACACGCATCAAGCCACCCCACAGTTAAAAGGGAAGAGGTTTTGTGCAGCGCAGGAGAGGGCCATCAGTCTTGCTGGCATGTACGTACTTCTTGCTGGAGCTGTTCCACTTTGTATGAATAATTAAATCATCTTTGGGGCAAGGACTTGACCCTGCATCTCTCACATCCCAGGTGAGCACCTGAACAACTGGGCAATAGACTCAATCTCCTGCTCTTCTCTCCCTGGCCCAATGAATATTTAATCACCTATACAAAGTGAAGCAGCTCCAGTGGGAGCGAGTGAAAGCCGGGCACCTCACAAAAACTCTGTAGCTCTGTGGCCCATCTTTTTTCCACCAAAGTTTGAGTCAGACAAAAGCCCTCAGTATGTTGGAGCAGGGGCAGTGTTGACTGGATGCTCCCCTCTAGTAGAGTCAGAGATGGGAGAAGGAAAGTTCTGTCTCCTCACCTTTCCCATCCATAACACGTACCCACCTACATAATTTATTTTACAGCTGATGATATTGATGGCCACCCTTGATGTATTTGCCTAACAATTTAAAGCAGTCACCTAGGCAGGAGAAGGGTCTGACAGGACCTGCCCATCCCAGCAGATCTGCCAGGGCACACACTCCTGCCTCTGCTCAGGTTGGTGACAAAGCCACACAAATGAAGTGTGATGGTGGCACAGACCTTGTGCCCACTGCTGGGAGCTTAAGTCTGGAAAGGTTGAGTGTCTCACATGGCTGCTGCTTTCACACTCAGTGCCTTACTGCATCCACTGAGGGATGCAGAGCAATCCAACACATCCCAGCAGTGAAAACCATAAGGAAGAGCTGCAGGGAATAAGAATGCAAAGAATGAGGTCATTCTGCCCAAGGCGCAATTTTGGTTTTTTTATAATTCTACAGGAAACTAGGCCATCCAGTGAGGTTTTTAAAGCTAATGCAGATTTTTAAAAGAAAGCACAGCTGATGTTTATTTTAAAAAAATGTGCTGAGCCAGAAAAGATGCTACTCAGGTATTTCTGTAGCCTATCAAGGTCAGAGTGGAATGAGAAGTGCCTTTTTATGAAGAATCACTCCTAGTCTCACATGGTCCTGAATTGTCTCAGCAAACATTTTCTTTTAACAGGAATAAGGATTTAGAGAAAAACTTATTGGCAACTGCACTAGAAATTCAATATTGGGATTGTGTAGAAAAAAGTGAGGAAGATATTTACTTGTTTAAAAAAGATAATTGCTTATAACCTCCATTTTGCCAGGATATTGCTGCATTTTTCCCAACAGATGTTCTTTTGGGAACTTTTGGGTATCTATCATCACCTCAAAGCAATACAAATCAAAACATTGTGTATTCACAAAAATAAAAATGGGATTTTTTTTTTGTTTATTTTCTTGTAAAATATTATTAAAAAGCACTCACATCTAAGGGTGATAAAGAGAAGTATTCATGCTATGTCTGGGCTTTATATTGAGATATTTGGGTTGGAAGTGAGTCTCCCCATGGGTAGCCAACAAGATTTAAGACCCTTGAGGCAGTGCTACTCTAGTTATCCTCTGGAAATGCCTGATTCTACAGCCCACAAGATGTATCCCCTTGACATCATGCCCCGTGTGAGCTGTGAGCATATGGCTCTCTACCCTCCAAATTTCCCAGTCCTGGCCACAGGCTGCAGACATGGTGGTGAGACCCATCTGATTCCCCACTCCTCCATTCCCAATTCAGGTATTAGAAATTAATCTCTGTTGTTTTAACTGTCTTGCCCAATTGTAAAATTAACTCCTGCCTGCTGCAGAAGGGAGATTAAATCTGGGGAGTCATTGGGAAAGAACTATCACAGCAGGAATTTCACCTCTCCATAAGCAGTGCTGGCAGGTGGAGGAGAAAGCACAGGCAGAAGGAGTTTTCTGACTTCAGGAAGGGGCAATTTGCTAAGCACAGACTTGCATGGCTTGCAATGAATTAAATGATCACTTGTTTGTGCCATTCCAGACCAAACTTGCTGAGCCATGGTTTTTGGCTATTTTTCTGCAGTGAGACTCAGTCCTGTCTCCCAGAGTTGCCGACAGAGACGATGGCAGAAGAGCGATGAGTCAAGAGCAATCAGATCAAGAGGGTCATTTCACAGACACTCCAAAATGGCTGGGAGCATTTTCTGATCCTTTCCCTCTTCTAACTGCAGGATGAGCTATCTTTGCTGAGTGTGTTTAAGCTAACCTTGGACAAGGTCTGTGAAAAGGCCTGGAAACACAAATGGTGTTTCAGCTCCTGCTGGGGATGAGAGACATACAGGCAAAGTATCACTGCAGCCACAACTTCTTGTCACAGCCCCACAGCACCACACCATGCGAACACTCACCCTTGTGAGACCTACCTGGCTGCCAAGGACCCAGCTTTTCCCTGTCATCCCTGATTGATTCCCACTGTGTAGTATTCCTCAGCCACACTCAGGACATGGATCTGGCATGCTGTACCTGTGAAAACTGTGTTTATTTTATGTATGTGCCTGTCTGCTGTTTGCCAACTAAATTAGGAAGAAGGCTCTTTGAAATTGCCAAGTTTCACTCTCAGATCATATCTTCTGTTTCTGCACTCGTGGCTGCTGTCTGCCAGCTAAGGATTCCCTGCAAACAATTCCTTATTCTCCTGTTGCACTGATCTCTTGCTTGTGAAGGATTCCCAGAGAAAACCTTCCCAGTGCTGATGCTCAGCCAAGGACAAGGGCTAGTTTTAACACTATGTAACTTAATTTAGAGTGTGTTGCTTTGTCTTCAAAAGAACCTTTAAGCTGTTGCCAGTGGCACCATCTCAGTTTTGTCAGGTCTGTGGGCAATGCAACCTTATTCTCCCTGTGCTCCAAAGTACCCTTCAAAAGAAATATTTATGATCAGTTATCACAGACAACATTATTTCCAAAATGTTGTGTATCTCAAATAGAACAAAGAGAGGATAACTGCCATGAAAAATCAAAAGGAGAGCTGACCTTCACAGGTGAAGATGAAGGTGCACTCTGGTGCTTGGAGGCAGGAGGGTGGTGAGCAGAGCATTGAAGGGTAGGTCGCGCTCATGTTTCCAGATCCTTTCCAAGGCTGTGGGTGTTGAGCGCCAAGTAGCCTAGCAGAGCTGGACAGGAGAATGAGAGGCAGACACAGCCAGGAAACAGTGATAAATTAAATTTTCTCCTTATTAGCTCATTAATATTTCTCTGTCCTCTAGGTCTGTGCCCTACCCTGCTTTGGCTTTTTTCTTCGCTTTCTCCTTTTGTCCTATATCCAGCTTTCCCTAATAAGAGTCACAGCCTAAACCTCTCTTCTTCTGCTTCCTCTTCTCAGGGATGATACAAAACAATGTCAATAGATGGTGGTTTGGGTGTTTTCATGTGTTTTTCATACATGCACAAATTGATTCAAAGAGATACATTGTGCATCCTTTGCTCTTCCCTCCTACCAGGGAAACACAGACTGAAAGCAAAGCTCCTGAGGAGTCTCTATTCCTGCTGTTCTCCATAAAATCACACATAGCAAAACCTTCTATAACTCATTGGATTGGGGCCATATCCCTGGTGTTAGGAAATATATGGAGGAAATACGTGCTTCTCAGTAGTGTGAGGAAAAGCCACTCAGCAGTTCCCGTATTTTATGTTTCTGTATATTACTTTCAGCAATGCAGATATATGTCTGTGTTCAGAAAAAAATCATCCTTATTTCAGCTGCCAGTGCCAGGAGAGTACAGAACTGGTAGAGAGTACAGAGAGTACAGAGCAGGGAAAGGGCTGCCCGTGTAAAAATGTGACTGGAAAGAAATTTTAATTTGTGATGCTGCTCTGGCACATAGGGACGGGATCTTGGTGTGTAAATGGGTGGTATAATCTCTGGCTGGGGGGAATCACAGATAACACAGTTAGAGCTCACCTTGTACCGTGTTTCAGATGAGGAGAAGGGAGAGATGGCTGAGATGTCAATACACCACATCTCTGCTAAGATAATTTGTACAATTTTGTTATTACACAGCTCTTTTGATCAGGGACACCTCATGAAATTTGTGAAGCCTTTTTGTGTTGCTCTTGGGGAAAAAAACCCAGCTGAGTCAGCACGGGGGGCGTCGGGCATTGAGGCTTTGCCTGAGAGACAATTCACACAACAGGCTGGTTAAGCCCCAGCTCCAACACGCCCTCTGCATGCAAAAAATAACACTTGAAGTGAGCTGAGTTCTAAAAAATGAAAACTAATTGCTGGGGTTAGAAGAATTCAGCCAGTCTCAAGCCATTAGGATCACGGCCGAGCAGGGAATGTCATGGAGCCAATTGGAGCAAAGCTGTCAGGGCTTTACCACGCTTAAGACCTAACCTTGGGTTGCTCTGCAATCACACGACCACGGCTCCAATATTTGCAGGAGAATTCTCCCCGTGCCCCTGCAGCCCTTCCCTCCACAGATGCAGCAATGAGTGTGAGGAATGCCCATTCCACAGCACTCCTCATCGCCAGCAGGATAGGGACAGACAGGCCTGGCGGTTTAATTTGCCCTTTTTTTTCTTTTTTTTTTTTTTCTTCTAGAGGAATAAAAACAACAAAAAGACAACCTAGTCTGTCGTGAGATTTCTGACTGATTGTGGAGTAATTCGGACAGAATGGAATAGAGCCTGCTCAGTGGTTCATGAACAGCACTTATCCATACTCCATTATTTTCCCTTTAGTTTGCTTTACAAATTAGAAAAGGGCACCAGTGTCAAATTCTTGATGCAAGCCTCTGTGTGAAATGATAAGCTAAATCCTAAATTGAGGTCAAAGCTGTTCATGTGGTTCCTGCTGCTAATAAAAACGCTTTTCTTTGTTCCTGACTGCTAAGAATGCCTGCCCCATTTATAAACAAGATCTTATCCCAAAAGAGACACCTCTATGCAGATGTTAGGGAAAAGTACCTTGCTTAAACAATAATCTCTCCATAAAAATACATTATGTTTTGTCAAGAAAAAAAAGTAGCATGGTTTCATTGAGAGAAATTCATTTATTCTAGCTAAAATTCTGGTTTTGTCTGCATGCAGCATCTCAGTGTATTTTTCTGAGTGATTCACAATGTGAACAAATAATTGGCAACATCATAGAATTATCTTCTAATGATTTCACATAAAATTCAGTTTAATTTCCATTCAGAGAGAGGTTGAGTTTTCCCCCACAATTTCCTTTTTTGACACTCCTTTTCTGAGTACAAAATGAAACAAAAAAAAAAAATTACAAAGAAAAAGCAACCCCATTGTGATTTCGAACCCTGCTAGCTGGAGAGCTCTGGTTAACAGGATATTAATCTGACATCATCACATCCTGCTGGGGGATGATGCAGCACCTGGGAGAGTGATGTCCTACTTAGGCATGAGCTTTCATGGTCACCCAAGTCTGGGTGAAAATGACTCAGGAGATATTTGGTGTCCGTCCCTGAGGAAAAAACAGCACCTACCAGAGGGACGGGGACAATTGTTACAATTACAATTTTATCCTTAAAATTATTACTGTGAAGTCACTCAATTTTAACATCTCCATACATCTTTCAAAGCCTTAATGTCTGAACCTGGCTTTTTCAGAAAGCTACCAACTTTATTCTGTGCAGCTGTGGAGTATTCAGTGTCAGGGGACAGCTGATCCCACCATCATCCAACTTGGCCACCAGAAACCACTGTGCCTCTGCCTTCCTTGGTGCAGTCCCCTCTGCTGTCACTCTAAATGGACTGCAATTGGTTACTACAATCAAATAAACTCTCAAATACTGCAGAAAATTTATCTTCAGGCTTTTCCCCCCTTTCCTGGGAGAAAGAAAATCAATTTACCCAGAAATACAAGAAATGTCACAGTGGGGTTACACAGCTCAAAGCAGTCACAGGAGACAGATAATTTGGAGACTGCAGTATCCATTCCTCTTCTTCCTTTTTTCTTTTCTCTGTGCTGAGCCCTTGGTAACTACAGTGAGATGAATTAAAAGTGTCAGTTTGAAATGGTTGGAAACGGGTATAAATTGGAACTGTCTTTGCTGAGAAGCAGAATGAGACGGGATCAGGGCTAGAGGCAAGGGAGGTTTTGGAAGGGCATCACAATGTGCATGCTTTACTACCAGGGAAGCAGAAGCACAAGCAGAGATGTGAAATCAAAGCAGGGAAGACTTTTTCCTGCTGTTCTGTTTCTATAAAATAATTTTCTAGTTAGATTTACAGGAATTCTAATTGAACAATGCAAATTTTATCTGTAATTATAGTGAATATGCAGATGCAATGATATGAAGCAGTGCTCTCCTGCACTGCTTAGAGAAGAGAATCCTCATCAGATTTACTTTGAAACAGCCTAAACACTTGTCCAAATATCCATACAAGGAGAGGCAGAGTAAGGACAAAGCAGAAAGATGTTTGTGTGTCTGCTCCATGAGCAGCTGAAGGGCTTGAAGGATGAGAAAAAGCAGAGTAAGGCCTGCCTGAGGGGGTTAAAACAAAAAAAAAAAAGGGAAAAAACTTGGGGGGGACATGACAGAAGCAGTGTCTGGAGTCCTTGGCGCACATTGTGCTCCAAAGAAAGTCACTGAATTTACCCAATCCAGGCTTGTGAAACATTTGCCTGGTAAAACAATCTAGCAGCACAAGCAGCTCAAGGTCTGGGCACTTCTGCCAGAAAGACAGCTAACACTTGTCCCCAGCTTTGACATGTCAGGAGCTCACAGGGCTGGAGGTGACAGGCATCTCAGAAAGGTCTGTTTTACCCAACTTTTCTCCAAGGAAGTCCCAGATTGATTCCCTGAAGAGATTTTTTCACAGCATTCGCAAGCGCTGCTGTCAGAACCAGCCACGAAATGGCATTGTTGGGTAAACAGCCCATTTCCTCCGCTGTTTTACGCTGTCCCTCCGCAGAGCTCCTGCCTGAGCGAGCCAGGGGAAGCAAGGGGAGCTCGGCAGAGCCACAGAGCCGGCTCGCCTCCAGCAGCTGGGTTTCTTGCCGGGTGGAGCTGCCGGGGGTGCGGGCGCCGCTGCCGCAGCGATCCCCGGGGAGCGGAGCCGCCGCGCTGCAGCCGCATCTGGGGGAGCCGCTCTTCCCGAGGGGGCGAACTCCCAAAGCCCCTTCCAAAACCATCCCAGGGCTCCGCCGCGTCCTGCCCTCCCCTCTCCGCTAAAGCCTGGGCCAGGTGGAATTGGTTTCAAAGCCCGGGTTTGATGCTTTTTAGTACTTAGCTAGGCGAGCGGGTTGAGATGCTGGTGGCGAAATGTCTTGAGGAGGGAAGGAATTATGCGTTTCCTGTTGTTTGTCTTGCTTCACAGAATGCCATTTTTTTTAGTGAACAGATGGAATATTTTTGGTTTGTTGAGCATTTTGTCATCACTATTCAGCACTAGCTAACCTGCCAAATGCTCTTGAAAAATACAGTTATTGCAGTCTCTGCTCCTCTGTTTTACAAAAGCAACTTTGCTCCTTGGTTTCCATGAATAAAAAGAACTATTTATTTTTCTTTTTTCTTTTTTTTCTTTTTCTTCCCTGCCTCAAGATCCACAGAGTATTCTCTGTTGATCTAAGTGGCAAAAACTCATTTAAAGTAAGATAGATGTTATTCTGCCAGAACAGGAAAACTCTTGGATGAAACCAGCAGAGACTGGAATTTCTGTACAGGGAAATCTACCCCATTTGCCAACAGTGACCAACAGCCAAGGATAACTGTGATTAATTTTTTTTCCAGTTGAAGGTGGGTGGTGGTTTCTATTAGCTTTTAAATGCAGAAACACAAGGAGGTTTGGGTCAGGGGCTCTGCTGGGTCTAACATACCTCTGCAAATGCACTTGTTTGCTTTCTGTCCTGCTGAACCAATTAGCTTGTGCTGGGCTGAGAAACCATTTATATGGGGCAGAATTGCCTCCTGTGGAAAGGCAGGCTGTGTTCCATCAGGACGTAAAAGATGGACCTCACATGGCTGACTTTGGTAGGACATTTACCTGCTGAATAACCATTGTGGTTAAAATCTGTTTTCTTTGAAATTTGGGGTTGTCAGACTTAATTTTCTGTTGCCTTTTTTTTTTTTTTTTAATTATTGTTGTCACAGTCTTTGCCAAATCCTCTGTTTTTCAGAAATCTTTAAATTGTAAAATCCAACTCTGAACACAGATTTCATATACAAAACACACACTGATTTTCATTCACTGCTCCTTGGTGAAAAAGGATAACACCTCTCTCATGCATTTGAGTAGGATGTATATTGTAATATAGCCACCCTTGCTTTTTAGAAAATCTGACTACACTTTGCTACCAGCCTCCAGTTCATCTCTCAGACTGAAATGACAGCAACAGAGAAGACCATCTTATATTTTTTACTGCACTGTGACCCATACATGTGTTTTTTACCTCTAGCTCTGTACTGAATCTGCCCAAATTCAGACTCTGAAGCCAGCAGAGAGCTGCAGAGCAGTTGTCAGTTTGTTTGCATCTGTCATCTCTGATATCCCTGAAAAAAAAAGAAAGAACATGAGCATGACTATACAACAAAACTAAGACAAAAAATATTTTCATGAATCATGTGCATGTTTCCACTGGAGAAATTTTGGTCTAGTTAACAGCAGAGGAAGTCAGTGAAAATTTTATTTCTATGCCTGGCACTGTGTGGGGTCAGGAATACTTTGCAGTTCTACAGCACTTTACAAGCAGAATTTCCTAACAATATGCCCAACTCCTTTCCCTGATTTCCAGTTAAAACACTCTTATGGTTCTTAGACTGTAAATGAAAGAAAAACCTCAAGAGACACACTGGAGAAAGTGGGATTCTGCCCTGTTTTTTTAAGACTACAAGGCAAAGCTAGCTGAGGAAGGAATATTCTATATACCCTCCCCTACCATCATGGTAGCACATAATGTCTGACATTGGATGTTACAAGTCTTAGAGAAGATTTCCTCATGCTTCAGGAAGGACAAAGGGAAGAATTTTCTTTGAGGGATCTTGATTCAATGACAATTAATTGCAGAAAAATAAGATATAGAACACCAGATTATAAAAGGACCTCCAGAATCATCTGGTACAACATCAGAACTTTTAAGCTCGTAAATTCCTTTAATTTTTTTTTTCATTTTTCTTAACGATTAGGATCCAAGACAAACCCTTTGGCAACCTTCTATGTACTGCTCCCCAAGGAAAAAAAGATGACTCTACAATTTAAGTAATCAATGCCTGATTTGTGAATTCTGATTCAGTCAATTTCCAAATCTGCTTCATTACGAGTACTCATAACATTCCTGCAGAACTGAGATCCAGCAGATGTTGGTAGAACCTTCCTGCAGATGTTGGCAGAACCTTCCTGCATGTGTCTATGACCATGAGCAGCAGAAGACTGCTAAAAACTCGCACAAGAAGGAGCATTTGGGGATCGTGATATTCCTCACCAGCACAAAGCAAGTTTGTCACTGGGGATTGGAATTTCAAGGTCAGAAAAGCCAAGGAAAAAAAAAATCACTAAATGCCAAGAGGAAGGACATACAGGGAAAGAGAATTTCTGGTAAGAAAATGGAAAAAGAGGATCTGCTTTTGTGGAAGAGACTACTTGTGGCTGTTGAACCAGCTGAGGTGAATGTAAAACCACTTAGATCTATTTAACTTCATAATGTGGAAAAAATATTCATGTGGGCAGTGCTAATATATGCCTCAAAACTGACATAACCTCAAGAAATCTACAGATAGTGAGAAAACTGAGGAAGATAAATGCTGTCTCCTCTTCTGTTGCTGAACATTACATATTTCTTCCCTTTTCTACCCAGATACACGGACTGCAACATTTAAAATCTCAGTAAATGCAAATGTGTGCCTCAACTAGCCCATGAAAGAGAAGGGCATGAGCCTTGAAATGATCAAAAAAAGGGAAGCTTTGAGAAAGAATAATAGAGAAAATGTCTGAGAGGAAGCCAAGGAAAAACAGTAAAATGATGCTGCAGGAGTGTAGTGAAAATTTACTTAAGACATGTGGACTTTGGTGTGAGCCCAGCATATCAGGTTGCTCTCTGTGTGCCTGGAAGCTGAGCTACTCCTGGATGTTTCCTTATGGGGGAAATCTGAATATCTGCAGTATCAGATTTGTTCCATTGTATTTAGCTTCTTTCATCAATTTTCTGAACTTAGAAATCCTGATTGCTCAGTGCTTCCTCTGTGAATAAATAAAAATTTTCTGAGCACTTTCAGGTATTTATTCAAGTATTTTATTTGGAGTTGGAGTCTTCTATCTATTGCAACTCAACATAGAAAATATGAAACAATTTTATATTAAGTGCTGTGGTCAATAAATTTTAAAAACAGAAGGACTATTGCTGTAAGCCTATCTACTGCAGAGCACAGACACAAAGAATTCATCCAGTAATTCAGAATTCAAAGTACATCTGAACACATCTTAGTTAGTCTCTGTCCCATAAATGAAGAACTTTAATTTTTAGCATGTCTTAATCTGATTAATGCTCAGCCAAAAGCTGTCCAAGATACATAATAAAAAACTTAAGCTGTCAAAAACATGAATTCACCAAAATATTTTTTTATTGCAGGACAATTTCCAGTTTTCTCTGCACAGGATAGAAAAAAAGTTTGGGGTTTTCTTATGGGTGAATTTTTATTTTTATATTCTAGTTAATATTAGCTTTTTATTTTAAATAATAAAGGTAAATAATTATATTACTCTAAACTACTGGAAAAATATTTTCTTCAACTTAGACTGGTTTGGGAAGATTTCTGTTAAAAAAATCAAACATTTCTATATTCTAATTTAGGTCAAACTCATTTTTCAGAAGCTTTAAAAGTCCCCATAAGAGGGAATACTACCAATAGTTCTTGAACTAGATACATTTGGATGAGATTTGTGCTTTTAAATTAATATTTCTGCCTCTGAAATTCTATTTTAAATAAACACTTGTCCAGTATTTATAGTACAAAAGCTTTGTGTGTTTCCTATTACTGCCATTGCTATGACATTGATTGCAGTTGCATTAATGAAATATTTTCCGAGCCCAAATTTAATCTCACTTTTACCACTGTAAGTGCTTCAACAAGAGATGAGAATTAATGAATGAGTGTGCTCATAGGCAACACTGATTGTGAGAGACACTACTCCTGGCCTCAGACAAAAAGAATTACTGTGTGTTTTGTTACCAAGATCATTTTCCACAGATCGATGAATGCCTCGCTCAAAGTTCAGTCTGGCCATGGGACACAACAGTCCCAAGGACCGAACGGATTCTCCTGCTTCTTTTGTAGAGCCTTGGGGCAGAGGCTTCCTGAAAACAAGAAGCAAATCAGTAGAGAATGTTGAGATATTGTGATACTGTTACTGACCATTGCTTTGGAAAAAAACTGTCAGAAACACCAACATGTCCTAGCTGCAATGCAGAGGACAGGAAAGCCAGAAGCCTGCTTGAATTCCCATTTTGACTCACAGTCACAGAAGTTCAGAAAAGTAACGTTTCTATGGTTATTTTAAAATTATTTTAATGTAGTAATTAATTTTTATAATCACAAATGTAAATTATTGGGCAGAATGTGTGAGGGGAAATTAACTCTATTCTCTATTTTTCTTAATTAATAATAAATATCTTTCACCTGTATTTCTTTATATGTGTTAATTTCTGTATCTGGGTAGTAGTTATGGTATGGCTATAAATTTACAACAAGAAACTTCATTGTTCAACAAGAAACTTACAAATACAATACAACAATTGAATGGTTGAGGGAATAAACTGTCTTTTTATTCTATGTTTGGAGAGATGTTAAAGTATTTTGAAAAATAACAATACAATTGTATTTAACTGGTACTTCAAAACTGTTGTTTTCTTGGAGCAGGAGGAAAGATAAAACTGCATAAATTTCACTGTGACAAGGCAGTGTAAGATGATCTTTTTCAGGAAGTACAAATAAAAACCAGGGAAAAAATGTCACTTAAAATTTAAGTGACATTTATATTAATCTTATCCTCTTTGGTCCAGTTTGACAGACTGCTGCTGTCCTGTCAGATCAACATTAACTCCCATTTATGGGCAGGAATAAGGAAACTCTGCCTGAGACCTTATGTTGCTGTTGAAGCCAGATTTCTGTTTCTTCTAAGACAAGCAAATGCAAGTACCAAGACAGAGGAAACTGAATAAAATTTCAGCTTCTGCCTCTCGTTGCATCTCTTCCTCATCAGCCACTGCTGCAGAAATGAGTCCAACCCAACAACCTGAGTGGACAGTCCAGTGCTGCCACGCGTGTGCCAGCTTAGCTTGGCTGCTCTGCATCAGCAGTGCCACTGACACACACAGGCCAGCACAGCTGGCTGAGCAGGAGGGCTGGAAGGTAACAACACCCAAAAAATCCCCAACAAAAACACAACCAAAACCCCCAAAACGTATAACACCTGGGAGTTAGGAAAAACCAAAAAACCAAACCAAAACAAACAAAAAACAACAACAAAGAAAAAAAAAACAAAAACAAAAAAACCCCCCAAACCACAAACGAACCAAACCAAAAAACTAACGAAAAAACCCCAAAAAGAAACCTACAGGAGAAAAGCAAAGACCATGGCTGTTATCAGGAGGCAGACAAAGTCAGGAAGGAAAATCACTTCTTTCAACTTTCCTCTCTGTCTTTGCTGACTTCAGAGTAAATTGGCAATCAGAAAGCAAAGGGAGAACAGCAGGTGTGGTTGTGAGGGTCTGCTTCTAGGTCCCCCCATTGTTTCATTAATCATACGCTTAAAGTTAAATGGTTAATGAATCATAGAATGCTCTGGGCTGGAAGGGACCTTAAGTACCATCTTGTTCCAAGCCCCTGCTGTGGACAGGGACACCTGCTAGAACAGGTTGTTTAGAGTCCCATCCAACCTGGCCTTAAATCAGGCCTGGAGAGTATCTAAAAGCAAAGGTGTTTGGCTCTATGGAAAATTATCCATGGCAGTTTTCTCTGCTCTACTACTTCATAAAGCTTCTGAAAATCTAAAGCCATCCAAAGGATGGAAAAGCACCATTTCTCTTGACTTTCAGAAGTTCCTCAAGGGCATCCTCCAGTCCCTGTGACAATCAAGAAAATAGATTTTCAGCAGTCGACATGGGCTGACTGTTGCTCTACAGTCTTTTTCCCAGAGGAAGATGCTTTGAGCCTGTTCTCCTGCTAAGTCAGTGCCTGTAACCCTGCATGGCGTGCAAACCATGGTCTTAAAGTCGTGGCTGCCAAGAGGACAGCCACCTTTGAAAGGAACCAAACAGCCAGTTAAACATGTTAAATAAGCACTGTGTGATTATTAGCAATCACACAGTCTTTTGGACCCCTGTGGGACAGTACCTGGTGAAGAGCTGGCAGATGGAGCAGATCTCCAGACCAGCTAATTCTGGTTCTGCTGTTCACCTCCCTGTTTCAGAGCAGCAACACTTTCTCCTGCCATAGGTAGTCTCAGGGCAGCATGCCATGCCCCAGAGCTTCCTCCAGCACTGTCCCCAGGCGTCCCCAGCTCCCCAGGGCCAAGTGGAAACACCAGCCTGTGAGCAGGCAGCAGCACAAGGGGTTTTTCATTCTCATGGGACCCCAGTGCCAGCCCCAAGAGCCAAGGTCCTGCACGTGGCCCCTGTGATGGTAACGAAGCTTCCTGGTGCCAGCACCAAGAGCCTTTTGGTCTGCTGGGGAGACCTTTCTGGGGTGAAATGGAGGCAGTTCTGCTCCCATGCCTATTACTGAATTCTCCACAAAAAGTGCAGGCAAGGATGCCAATTAACGCTAATTGGGTTTCTTTTTTTTTTTTTATATGTGGACACGTGTCCATTAAGAACTTGATTGATAGACTGAGACAAGTGACTCATTTTGTTGTTGCCATAAAGTAACCATTGTATCATTTGGGGTGCTTTAAAAGGAAAATACAGCAAATCTCACCTGCTCCCATTAAAGCCAAGAGTTTTCCTACCAATTTAAGAGAGAATTTTGTCTTTGGATTCTGAACTCTTTACCTAGAGGTGAGTATTGTATTGCCTTGCAGTGCATTTATCCAGTGCTTTTTATCCAGAACATCTCACTGTAAAAATAATATAGTCAGACATATTGCTACTGATCTTAGCAACACCTTGTGCTCTCTCTGTAAACACTCTGATTTTTTTTTCTTGAAGCACAGTTTAAGAAGACCAAGTTTGAGCTTTATGTCAGTACTGAAGCTGGCTTTCAATTTCTTTGAAAAAAACCACATATCATTGATTCATCATGAGCTGAAGACTGCAGGAGTATATATATAAGCTTCTCTGGTAAGCAACCACTTAGTTTGGTCACAGGAGGAAGCTGACAGCTCCATTATGGGCTTGTCAGAAATCAGCTGCATTTTAAAGAGGACACCAGCCCCTGGGTCTCCTGCTCAGCACGGGGCAGTGGAGGAACAAATGCAGAACAAAGGTGGGGACCCCAAATGCAATTTTCAGCTGCTCACCCAGAGAAGTAGGTAGCTTGCCTAAGGCATCATTCTTACACAGCTCTCTCGGCAGGGAAACTGGTTCAGAAAAATGCTGCTCATTTGGTTTTTCCTTCCCTGACCCATGGTCCTAATGTGTGGATCATATGCAAAGGCCAGATCAGAGATGACAGATCGGTTTTGCTCTCAGATACAGTCAGGTAGATGGATAAATTCAGCTCAGTGAGTTTTGGCATTTAGGAGCAACAGCTGGAAAATACCTTTTAGCACTTCCTTGACATAAGCCAGTTGATAAACAGGAGGGTTTTCTTTCAGGGCTGCACCAGGGTCCCTGATCAAGCCCCAGCTCTCCCCAGTTTGGAGCACAGAGCCTAGCCTGCTTGAGAAAATTGTTGACACAAATCTGGCCCTTGAGGGTTCTTGTACATTTTGGTCAGTAAAAGTGAGGCAAGGCTTTGGGAAAAAACCAAATTTTCTGCTTCTATAACTCCCTTTTTGTCAACAACTTGATTTTGACTGAAGTAAAATGAAATGCACAGAAATCTAAGAAGTATTATTTGAATCTTGCTTAATCCATGCCATGAAGAAAGATTGAAATCTCATAAGAAAAGCTACAGAGTTTGGTGGACACAACACAAAGCCAAGAATGCTGTCAACAGCATCCACTGGAATCAAGAAAAATCCCAGAATTCAGGGCTAGTTTTTTCTCCCTGCCTTGGTACGTTTCCTCAACAGAAAGGTTGCTAGTAGACAACAAATTATCTGCTAAATTCCCATAGGCATCCAGGCATGGGATGGTACAGCAGCATTTCTCCAGACTGCCTCGCCTGACCCTGGCTGGATTCATGTTTGCCCAGCCCTGGTGCCAGTGGCTTTCTGTAAGGAAAGATATGAGTGTTATCTCAATGTTGCTCTTAGGAGCCTGCTGATCCTGAAATCACTCCATGATTCAAAGACTGCGAACTCAGTGATCTAAAATTATAAATATCTGCAAAAAATACCCCCCCCCCAAATGATTAAGTTTACATCCCTGTACAGTAGTGCCTCTCTAACAGAGCATTGCTTTGCTGTGTGTGAAGGAAGAAACATGTTGAGTGCTCAGTGGATTGCCCACAGATGAGGTCACCAAAGTAGGCATTTTTCTTTCTCTGATGCATTAAAAAATCCCACCCATCTTTTTTTTTTTTTTTTTTGTACTACCAGGTCAGTGATTATGTAACATCTATTACACTGTACTGTGGATGAACTTCAGAAATAATGCTGAATGTACAGTTCTAGGAAAATCTCAGAATAGACATTCCTTACCATTTACACTGGCTCTAGCTCTTGATCTGTTGTTGCTAACACTGTGTTGCTGTTCTTAATGATGCAGTACTCAAATTTGCCAAAATGGTCTTTTTTTTCCTATCAGTGATTCACGCACACAATTATTGCAGATGTAAGGATGCAGCACTTAAAGGTTGCTTGCTTCCTAAAATAGATGTTTTCCCATCCAAGCTGGGTCATGGTGCCTCCCAAAACATCATCTCCTTTAGGCTTGGGCAGAGCTGCCCTGCTGGGGCAGGCTGATGGGGCAGTAACCCAACCCCAAACACTCACCAGGGCCCCTTGGGGACAGTAGTGCCACCAGCCAGCACAGAGGGGCTCATTGCTTGGTGATACATGGGGAAACATCAGCCTAAAGTAGGTGAGATAACCCTCAGCTTTACCTGAATTTCAGAGAAATGATCAGTTGTTCCAGGACAGATGTACAATTGCCAATATCTCACACTCACAAATAAAACCCTGCTGCGTTGGGGGTATGCTCAGTCATGGACTGCAAGTACCTGGATTTTCCAAATTTTCCTCTGTTTTTTAAACCATTAAGGGTAGTAAGTGAAAAATACATTGTGTTTCTATCTCCCAGAGAGGACGGGCAGCTGCAGGGAGAGCAGGGCTCTGCTGGGTGTCCATGAGGATGGATGCCCCATGAGGGGAGCACAGCCTGCTGCATGCAGTGATGAAGAAACCCCATCCTCTGGTAAAACTCTTCAGTATCTGGAAGGGCTCAAAATAAATTAAGCCAAAGGTGTGAATCCTGCTGAACTGAGCAAGATCCTCTGGCATTCAGGCTGCTGGCAGCACACAGACTTTGGGAAAAGGCTTATGTGGCTCTCACCACACACAGGGGAGATCCAGCCAGCCTTGGGATGATCCAGCAGCATCCCTGGTCAGAGGCAGAAGATCCCAACCATCAGTATCTTTATCTCACATTGTTCATGGTGTGCTTCTCTGGTGTGTTCTTCTGGAAACTACAAACCTTGATTTTTACTTTGGCATAAGAATTACTGTGTTTTCCCTCTTCCTAAAGTCTGCTCACATTTCCTATTAAATATTTCTGTCAACATCCCTAGGAGAGCCTTCAGACCTCTCTCTGCAAAGCCCAGGTCAGTCATTGGGCAGCTGAGTGCCTTCAAGGGATGGACAGGTTTGAGGCAAACATTCAGGTGAGACAGCAGCTGCTGCAGACAGCTGAGCTGTAGTTTCATAGATTTTGTGGATTTTATTTTTTTTAATGTGGATTTATGGTTTTATGGAAACCGTGAGGTTTCTGTAATATTGCTTCTAAAAGCAATATTGCCATTTTGCATTAATAACCTTATTGATAAGCTGAAGTGCCTCCTGTGGTATCACACGTGGGACCAGAGCTCCCCTACTGCTGAAACACCCAACCATCCAGTCAGAAGGTTGAAAGGCTGCAGAGGTTTCAGGTTCTGCTGAGACACTTTAGAATTATTTAAATGTTAAATTGTTGAGGGAATAAACTATCTTTTTATTCTGTGTTTGGGGAGATGTTAAAGTATTTTGAAAAATATAAAATAAAAAGCCCCAACAAAGTATCTTTCAATGAAGGCTATTGCATTAGCTCTGCTTGCTTTATCCCACTGAACAAGACTTTAACAAAACATCCTCATTAAAAATAAAAGCCATTTGCAATACATTTTAATCTCTTCAACATAAGGTATCAATGGATACTATCTTCCTTCTAAAAAACTCAACAAGAATATTCCTCAAATCTTTGTATTCATACCACGATTTGCACAAAAAAGAGCTGATTGTCAAAGAAAAAGTCACCACTTTTTAATGATTGTATAACTTCATCTATAGTCTGAGAATTCTTTTAACCTTTGGATAAAAGTAATTCCCAAAAAAAAGTCATTCTCATTAAAATACTCCAAAATGAAAGTACAAACTTACATAATTTGTCGTGCAATTTAAACACAAGTTTAGCAGATCTCATTCACCATCATGCCAATAACGTGATGAAGCACAGGTTACTGAGCTTGTAATTCTGAAATTCAACAGTATTCAGTTTCTGGATGGTGAGGGGTGATCTATGATAACAGAGGATGTAAAAGAACACTAACAGCACAGAAATAACACAAAATAATTCTCACTGAGTTTTTAAATAGTATGAAGGCTATTTAGCTTCTAGCTGTGAATTCACAGCCAGTATCTTCATAAAATATTTTGTATGTGATTCCAGTGGAATTCTTTATGTGCACAAAGATACTGTGAAGGACTGTAAGACACTTAGGATTTGTCCAGAGAACAGAAAGCCGAGCACAGCAGCAGCTCAGAGGGAGAGGGATGCTCTCCAGAAACAAGGAGAGGCTTTAAATTAATATTAGAGAGAGCTAACTAAGCCAAAGGAAGAGTCCCTTTAAGTAAGGGACAAAAGCCACTCTTACCTGAATCTCTTACTCACTGTCTAGAAAGAAGTGTTTAAATTAATAGGTCAGATCTTACCAAACTGACCTGCCTTGGACTCTTCCCCTGTGATCCCTAACACTGACATCCCATCCCGCCCAAATGCCCACAGAGGGATCCTGTGCCAGGAGAGTGATTTCTTCTGCTCACCTTTAGCCCTGCTTCCCAAGATCCCAACCAGCCAGAAGGTGCTACTGAGTTCAAGCCATATTATTCTTTCTATCAGATATTATTACTCTCACCTGTCATTGAATTTTTCATGAAGAAACCATTCAGAAAAGTCATCATGTCCCTTAAAAAAAACAAACCCAAACTTACAACAGCTATGACGATCAGGCCAGATTTTATTTTTTTTCCTCTCAAACAACAGTGTAAAGGCATGTACTGGGGTCTGGCTGAAGGAGGGGGAGATAATTCGCTTCACAGCAGCCCATGTGATGCTGTGTTGTGTATTTGTGCCCAAAACAGCACTGATATCACAGCAGTGCTTTACCTATTGCTGACCAGAGCACAGCATCCATCAGATTCACAGCATAAAGGCTTCTCCACTTCTCACTCTGCCCCTGCAAGAGGCAGGCAGGAGTGAGCAGGGGTTTAGGAGAGGACACAGATGGAGAGCTGACCCACAAGGAGATACTCCAGACCATGTAACATCACACTTGGTAATAACTGCAGGGTGTTTGTCCAAAGAAGCTTTTACTTGATGAGCATCACAGTATTGGTCTGCTGAAAGTGATGTAAATACAAGCACTTGCTTTTTTAAATTTTGATTGCACTTATTGAAGTGCCTTTATCTCAATCCATAAGTTCTCTGACTTTTTATCCTTCCAATTCTCACTCCCATCCTACTAAGGGGGGATGAGCAAGAAGCTGGGTGAGGGCTCACCTATCAGGCAAGGTGAACATAACACAGATTTCCCAGTCTTAATCCAGGTACCCCCAGCTTGGTCCCTAACTGGAAAATCCTCTGTAATATAACAATTCTGTAGGCTGTCTCCCCAGGACACAGTATCTTGTAGGAGGTACAGCTTTCCTTTGAATTGGGTCTATTTTTCACCACAAAAAAACACGGTAATCTCCACTTAGTAGTTCATTACCTACACTTATTCAAACTATTTTAAGTTTCTACTTGCCTAAGGACCACATTTTTGCTCTTTAGTTTTTTAAATAATTTATTCTTACAATAGTTTTATTTAATAATTTATTATAATAAAGTGCTCATAGTTGGGTTTAACTACTACAAAAACTGTCAAAACAGCAACACAACAGGGTACAAGGGATCCTGGCCACTTCCAAGATGCATTAGTGATAACTGCCTGACACCCTCTTGATGAAGGGACAGGTGAGAGGAGACAAGCTTCTGAATCCCATCCTTGCAAATGAGGAAGGGCTGCTCAGGGATGAGAGGGCTGAAGGCAGTCTTGGTTGCAGCAACCATGAAATTGTGAAGTTGAAGGTCCTTGTGGGAAGGAAAAGAACAACAACAGGATCACAATTCAACAGACTTTGGCCCTTTCAAGTACCTACTTGGTAGAATTCCATGGGATATTTTCTGGGAGAGGAGAAAAAGAAATAACAATTAAGAATCCCAGGAGATCTGACAGATTTTCAGTCTCCTTCAGCCTTAAGAACAGTCCAGTCCAACTCAATGTGTGGAAAACTAAACAAAAGCTACAGGAGACATCCATGGATGGACAAGGACCTCCTGAAGAAATTGAAAAAGAAGCCAGGACAGATGACCTAGGAGGAATTTAGAGACTCTGAGCGTGCAGGAGTGTGATGCTAAAATTGAATTTGCCAGCAGGTGAAGGGAGGTGATCGTTCCCTTCTGCCCAACAATGGCAGGACACATCTGGAGCGCGGTCCAGCTCTGGGCTCCCCAGGATGAGACATGACCTCACTGGTGAAGGACAAAGACAATTAAGGGGCTGAAAAAGCTGTCACTGTGCCTGGAGGTGCTTAAGAGATGTCTGGTCCTGGGTGATGGGCTTTAGTTGTTTAGGGGTTACAGGGGCAGTGCTGGACTGGGCTGGCAGCTGGACTGGATGATCTTAAAGGTCCTTTCCAATTTTGATGATTCTCTGAGAAGCCGAGAAATCTGGAGAAGGCTCCAGGAAATGTTATCAATGTGTGTAAATGACACTTCTGTGAGAAAAGGGAGTAAAGAAGATGGAGCTGCACTCAGTGATGTCTAGTGAAAGGACACAATGGGCAGAAACTGAAATACAGAAAAATCCATTTAACTATTCAGCAACTTGTTCTGACCATTTTGAGCAGGAGGGTGCACCAGACAGGTTTCAGAGAAACTCATA
Source organism: Ammospiza caudacuta (assembly GCF_027887145.1). Classification (NCBI taxonomy): domain Eukaryota; kingdom Metazoa; phylum Chordata; class Aves; order Passeriformes; family Passerellidae; genus Ammospiza; species Ammospiza caudacuta. The sequence goes on from NC_080596.1 coordinate 56,641,348, forward strand.
ATAATAGAGGAACAATCAATCTGATAAGGAACTTCATTAACACAAACTAGAAATCAGTGTCATAAACAAGTGTGAGGAGAAGAAATGTAACAAAACAGACAAATTGAAAATAGGGATAAAATCTCTAAAACACAAAGACAGATTTCACACTCAGGAGACCTTGGCTCCAGTCTTGTCTCATTTTCTGCCTTTAATTAGCCACTTATGATGGAAAAGTTCTAACAAGAATTCCTCACCCTAGACTACCCTCTAGTTAGCAAGGAGTGCAAGAGCCCTCACTCTGGGGCCGTGCTTCAATCCAAACAAGAAAATTGGTCTCCCAGCATTTAAGAGCATAGTTTAACTGCTGATGACTCAGTAAGCTAAATCACCTGTCAGACAAGACGTACCATGATGAAGGAGCTCCTAGAGATATTCTATATGGTATGGATTGTCAGGCCTGGCATTCTCCTGAAATCTTGTAAATAGAAGATGGAAACATCTGCCTGCTCATTTTGTTGCTCTTCCCACAAGTCTGGGATGGGGATCTTTTGTTTGTTTTGGGTTTTTTCTCTCCAGGGTGCTGGCTGGGGAACTTGAGACTCCATGCTTCTTCTGAGGACAGCTAACCTCAAACCATCTTGGGAGTACTGCAACAAGCAAATCCCACTGAGGACTTAGGCGTCAGGTACAGATACTCCTTAGGGAGAAAAACAAGCATTATTCTAAATACCAAATTCTGTTCTCACATGAATTTAAAAGAAACTTTTAAAACATAGCCATTGGGATAATCCTATTGTTATAATGATTCAGAAATGGGATTAAAATCTTCATGCTGACTATTTCAGAATTCAAATATATCCACATATTTCCTTAGTTCTAGATCCAGCTGCCTTTAAAAAAAAATTAAATAGGGGTCTTAGAGGAACTTCCAGCCTGGTTTTGATTTGTGGCTTTACCTGGTAGTACAGAAAGAACTGGTAGAAAGAAGAAGTACACGCATCACTGTATTTTGTTTCATTTCCAGCATGTGTTTTGCAGCTTCCCATTTCAAGACAAAGGCAAGCTTTAAGGCCCAGCTCCTCCCTTTATCTGTACAGTTGTTAGTACCCAAAGATGCTGCAACTTATCAGCTTCATAGCCACTCTTGCAGCCCCACAGTCCTGTCCAGGGATGTATCCTAGAGGAGCATCCCTTCAAAGCTTCTGGAACCAATTCAGAACTGAGATTAACTCTATTAATTTACCTTTTCATTTTTCTCCAGACTATTAAATCCAACAATTAACCCAGCACCTGGGGGGTGTTTCTGCCCTCCTGGCTGAATTAGGCCATTGCATGAGAAGGCTCCGGCACAGAAATCCACTTTGTCCTCTGCAAACAGACAGCCCGGAGCTCTCAGAGATTGCACTGGATGAGTCAGTGCAAGATTTACTTCTGGCCGACTGTTCCAGTAAATAATAGCGTTCCCTCCAGACAAAACCCTGCAGAAAGTGGCACGGAACCTCCATTTCTCATCCTCCTCCCAGAGACAGAGCCTAGCAAGCAATGCCACCCGGCACGGCTGCCAAGGGCTGGTAAATACTAGGATTTATTAACAGCAGCGAGAGGGAGTTGTAATGAGATCAATGTCGAGGATTGCAGTAAATGGCCTATAAAGCAATTTTTAAACGGGATTTCCTGCAACAAAGGCCAGCCAGCTCCCTACAACTTTTCCCAATAATACGAGGTGAAAAGGATTGGATTTGAATTGTAATGCCCGATACTAAGGCGAGGACAGACAGCTTTGTGCTCTCCATACAGCCGGCTGCTCCGGCGATTTGTTAATCTCTCATCAGGAAACAAAAAACTTAAATCTATACAGGTACATCCAGCCTCAAATTACTGTACCAGAATAATTCGTTCTTGTACAATTGAAAGGGGATGGATGATCCTGTCATTATTTGCTGTTATTATACGGAATATTAGACGGAATGGATTAAATGAGAGCCAGCAGCAAGCACAGCCATGTTTGTTTCCATTTCTCGATTCCATCTTGGATGTAATTCTCAAAAGAAAAAAAAAATCAAAATTACCGAACCAAAAAGCTAATAACCTTTGTGAAAGCTGTCGGAAATAGGTGTTTTTCGTTCAAACATTTCAAGGCGCTAAAAAGCCCCTGCAGAAGCTTAGGCAAAAGATGTCTTACCTGGGAAAAACCCCTTCATTTCTCAGGGCCGCTTATCTTGCCTCCTCCTGCAAACCCACTCTTACGGCCAAATCTTTGAAATTTCACCCAAAGAGCGGGACCCGGGGCGCGGGCACCGCCTGCGCGCACAGAAGGAGCCCGGACCGCATGGGGCAAACCCGGGCACCATCTCCCAACGCAGGGCAAGAGAGCAGCACACAGCCCCGGGCTCTGAGCTGCCTCCCTCCACCCGGTGCAGGCTGCCCTGGAGGAGCCCAGCTCCTCTGCGCTCTATTTTCAGAGCCGCTCCCTCCTCGCTGAGCGTCTCTGCACCGAACGCAGCCGCTGCTTTGCCCCTTTTTACGATTTAATCCACGCTAAAACCAAAATCCAAGCTATTTAAAAGATTTTTGTTTTCCGCTCCCTTTAGAAGAGAGGGTTTCAGCAGAGAAAGCGCCTCTTTAGGTACATCTGGACGTGATTTTCCAGCGCCGCGTTCCCATGAGCCTGGAGTTAAAAATAAATCAAAGGCAGGGAACTCGGAGAAGGGAGTTTTCGTATTTCGCCGCTGCCCAGGAGGTTTTCTGGTCGTTAAACTGAATTTATAACTCTTGGGGATTTCTTTCCACGTGGGGGCTATTAGCGAGGTATTTAAGAGCTATTAGCGCGGGGTTCGTGATTGTTAAGTTGATGCCTATTTAAAGCTACATGTGACTTCACAAACTTAAAATATTAACCCGCTTTCCCTAAAATGGGAAAGGTATCCTTAGGAAAAATTAACACTCCCTGTGGCGGGGCTTCTTGGTGTCGGGAAGCTGCCCCGTGGTTGTTTGGAAGTGTAAATTGTGGTAGAACCTTAATTCCACTCGTTTGGGGATGACTTTTATTTTATTTTTCTTTTAAGAAGAACGAGTGTTTGGATTGTACCGACCGGTGGAAAAATTTCGGGAAGGTTATGACGTGGGACTTACCACCGCTGCCAACAGCACACCTGGATGTTATTTGGAAAGTGAAGAAATCACAAAGAAATCACAAAGGCAAAATCAGAAACGACAATTGTATTTCTGACCTGGCTCTCTCTTTGCCTTTAGCTCTTACGCACCGCCTTCACTGGGATAGGTGTGTGTGTTGTTGGCTTGGTTTTACTTTTTATCTTCTCTGAGCGGCATTCCCCAAACACTGCGGGGAATTTGCTGCCCCCGATGGGGCTGGGAGACACAGGGGCTGAGCCGCCTGTGTCTCCCAGGACGGCACATCTTGCGGCACGGCCGGGGCTGGGGTGGATAAAAAAGTCCTATTTTGCCCACCTACGAACAGCAGCCGGTCTCCGGGGGTCAGGAATTCCCAGGAGTGACTCCCCAGGCCTGTCCGGAGTGCCACTGACCGTGAAGGCCAGCGGGTGTCCCTCCTCCTGTCCCCCGGGAAGGGGACACAGGCCGGCCTGAATGCCTGCTGCTCGCTCCCCGGGTGCCGTCGGTGAGCACGCACGGCGCTGACCGAAGGGGTGGCCCCTCTCCAGTGACCGAGAGAAAGGAGGGAACGACACGGTTTCATGCCTGGAAAACAGCCGGGAACGCCGGGTTAGCCAGGTTGCAAAGTGGGAGCTGCTGCAAGGGGCAGGGCTGGGCAGCAGCTCCCCTTCCCCCCGGCCGAGAGAAGCCGCCCCTCTGCCCCATCCCTCCCTCCGAGCCGCCCGCTTGAGGCTGAACAGAGTAGATGGGGCAGAAAGGGGGGCTGGAAGGGAACACATTTGCTCATTAAAAAAGCTTCAAACGTGACAGAAGTCTGTCAACCAGTTGATCCAAGCCCTCTGTTCCTCTGGGGGGAGGGGGGTCCCCCATTCCCGAGTTCATCCAGGGATTCCCGCAGGTGACCCCGGCTGGGGCGGGGGTGGCTCGGGAGGACCGGCCGCGGCCGGAGCAGCCCAGACACCGCGGGCAGAGAGCCCCGGGCTCCCTTCCCGGAGCTTTCCCTTCCCGGAGCTTTCCCTTCCCGGAGCTTTCCCCTCCGCTGCCCGTGCGGGGAAGGCAGGCGAGCGGGCGGCGGGGCAGACACGGGGCCATAAACAGGCAAACAAACAAGAAGGCGCCCGCAGGGCTCGGGTGGGGTTGCTGACTGGGCTCCAGCTCTCCACAGGCTGCCACGGCCGCCGAGGCTGCGGCTCCAGGGCTCTGCGAATGATGCAGGGGCCAGGGATGCTGCGGAGCCGCTGGGAAGCCCCGGTTCATGCCGTGACCTGGGGAAGGAGCATGGAAGGAGTTGTCAACTCCTGACAACTAATCGATCCGTGCCCATTAGCCAAGGCTTCCAGCAAGCGGTGTGAATCGTCCCGCTTCTCCTTTCACATCCGAGCAGCTGAGCTTATGCGAGTATAAGATTGCCAACCAGCATGACGTTGTTGGTACTAAATCAACAAAGCAAACCTTCCCAATGCCCCTTTCGAGGGACCACGCCGAGAACTGCATCTCCTCCCCCGCCAAAAAAAATCCCCCAACTCCACAGAAAAACTCTCCTCAAACCAAACTAATACTTGCCCCGATCAGACCTAGATTTCAAAGGTGCCCAGGGACGAGCGGGCTCTCACGGAGGCATGTTTGCGTCGCATTTCAGGGCTACAATGGTTTCACACACACACAGCTGTCAGGAGGAGCCGGCCACGTCCCCTCGGCCCCACGGAGGAGCTCCCGCCACCCGCGGGCTGCGCTTGTGCGCCCAGGGAAGAGTCACAGCATCTCTGCTGCCGTGTCACATGTCGCCAGAAGCCCTGCGAACACCTGCCTAGTCTTTTTTGCCTAACATAAAGGGACTATTTAATTCGTATTACTTATATTCTTTCTCTCAATTCCTTAGTTTTTAATTTTATTTCTTTCCTTCTTTCTTCCTTTTTGTTTCTCTCTTTCCTTCCTCTTTCTCTCCCTTTCTCTCTCCCTTCCACTCTCTCATCCTCTTGCTCATTCTTTCGTTCTTTCCAGTCCTTGGCTCTGGCTTGAAGGAGATCTGATGTGATTAAACTCACAGGGCGTTGGAGGGCAGAGGTAAATTAAGCCAAAGCGACAGAAAAGATGAAAGAGGCTTGCTCAACTCTAGTGCCCGAGGACAGCTGCCCTCCGCCTTCCTCCCCTGGGTCACGCAAACTCCCCGCCGTTTTCCCCGGGGCCTTTCTGCCCATCCTGCCCCGGAGCCGCTTCTCCCGACGACACCAAAAAGGATTTATTTTCCTTTCTTTTTTACCTATAGCTTCCCCTGGCCCAGAGCCCTGTCCGCACCGGCTCTGCCCACCTCCGACAAGCGGGGAAACCTCTGCGAGGTGATGGATGCAGGGATGGAAGGAAGGGTCGGACCTGCGGGGGTTTCCCGGCCGATACAGTCCCGCACAGGAGGTGTTTGCGGGGGTTTCCCGGCCGATACAGTCCCGCACAGGAGGTGTTTGCGGGGGTTTCCCGGCCGATACAGTCCCGCACAGGAGGTGTTTGCCCGCACAAATTGCCGGCGGCAATCCCGGCGCTGCCGCTGCCTGGGACACCGGGATCCGCCACCGCGCCCTGCGCTCCCAGGTGGGAAGAGGCGGCTCTGCCGGGGCCCTCCGGCCCAAAAACCGAGGAGAAAGCAAGGAAAAGAGGGTTCCGATCCCTGCGCTCCACCTGCAATGCAGACAGCACCTAAACATAGTCTAAACCTCGTTTTTTTCTTAGCGCAAAAATAGCGGTAATACTGGTGAAACAAAAAGAGCAGAGACCTGTTCCAATTTAAAATTCCTCCTTGCAGGGCAAGAATGTCTGTTTTTTTCTGTTCAACGGGAGCTTTTAAGCGTTAAAGCTCTTCGGAACCACATTAAAGGTATCTCGAAATTCAGCGATGAAAGGAGACCACAAAATCCGATTGTAAATATTGGTAGGTCCCTCTTTACCTTTTGGGAAATCAGAGAAAAATAAAATGCGGAGACCAATGAAAAGAGCTGGAAATTCCGAGCAGCGAAAACCCCAGACGTCAATATTTTTTCAGGGTATTGTCACGGCAATAACGTGTGTAAACGGATGCGCAGCTGAATTTTAAAGTGTGGCAGTACACAGACACTTTAAGAGATAGGCAGCTTTAAAGATAGTCCATAATCTGCTTATTTCGCTAAAATAACGCATAAAGCGCATCTTGAATTTTATTTATGACTGTATCTAAATCAAGCTATCGAGATGGGAGAAGAGAGTCAGCCAAAAATGCTGGGATGCAGATCTTACATCCGCCCGAGGCGAAATACATAAAAACTGCCGTGCAACGAAATACTGCAGAGATTTATAGGATTAAAAATACAATAAAAACCAAAGAACACAGTTGCTTCCCATCTTAACAATTATGCATTTTAAGTGAGGAGAAATTGCGTTTGGAGTGATCAGTTCCGTGTCAAAAAACCTCTTTCAGAAAGTTGTGGAGAAATTTTCATCATGCCTTAAATGTGATTTAAAATGAGGCGTGATATTTTAGAAAGCAAACATGTAATCCTTGTTTTACTACAGTCGGAGGGAATGAAAGGAAAACAAAACAGAGTAGTTCTTTAAACGGGAAAATAAGTAAGAACAAGTGAGGCCGGGTGTGGGGTTCTTTGTGTATTGATTTACTTCTCTGATGGATCTTTTCACCAGAGAGTTATCAACAGGGAAAAAAAAAAAAAAAAAAAAAAAAAAAAGAAGAAAATCAGGTGGATTTTTTTCCCTGTGAGAGAAGGTCTTGGGCAAAATACACAGAGTTCCACCGCCGGGCCCTCGCCCTCCCCGAATGCAGGACTTTTCTGGCGAGAGAGCCAGGCGTGATTTGCAGAGCACCCGCAAATCACTCCCGGTGACTGTTCCCTCCTTGCCCGAGTCTGCTTAATTTGTAAATAAGTTTCAGGGCCCCTTTTCACAGAACCCAGTTGAGCAGGTAATTTGTTGTTAGTGTTTGTTTAAATGTTGTGAACCATGCACTCAAAAATAGGAAAACTATACACAAAAGTGGCAAACATGGGAACACAACTGGAAATTACTGAGTTATAAAAACGTCAAAGAAGAGCAATTTGCAAAGAGGCATCAGTAATTGTCTCCTACATTAACGGAAATGATTTGCCAAGCCCGACACTTTTGTTCTCCCCAGGATGGACGGGCGCTTCACCATGGACCTCAATGAACTGGATCAGGACATTTTTACCAGGCTCTCAGCCCAGGGGGCTGCTCAGCACCCGGTGCTGGATCCTGCCCTGCAGATCTGCACTCCCGGAGTGGGGTTTTCATGGGGAATTGAGTGGATTTATTGTAGTCTCCCTGGACGATAAGGACACATATGCCTCTGAGCCTCAGCTTTGAGGGCTTCTCCCAAGGATTCAAGGAAAGCAGCCACGGCTGTCAACAGGAGCACCGGGTGAAAAGCACAGATTGATGGGATGTCTCCAGCAGGCCTGGGAGGGACACGCTGGCCCTGCTCATGCCACCATATGGTGAGGTGCTGTGGTCAGTCTGAGATGCCTGGTACAGCCACACTTCCCCCAACGCAGGGAGGCTTGAACAAGTCCATCCCCTGCTGTTTAGCTCTATCATCTCCCCCAAAGTCACATTTCATAAATGAACTCTCATCACAGAACCAGCCTGGCTTCTCATTCTGTTAAGACCCCATTTCCCTGCTGGAGCAGGGGGAGAAATATTTTGCCTCAGGTCCAGTCAGGCAGAAACGAAGCTCGTACAGACCGACCGTGGCTCTGTGAGGTCATATTTTGTTGCTTACCTTTTAATGCCTTATTTAGGACACCCTAAACTTTGAAACGGATGTGCAAAGAGGCAAACTCGAGTTCAGAGCTTCAGACTCCTGCTTCTCTATCTTCAGGGTTTTTTTCCCCTAAAAATCTTCTCTTGCGTTCATATGGTCAAAAAAAAAAAAAAAAAAAAAATCAAAACAACTGCCCAAAGCTAGAGTCTGACACAGTGGATGACTGCAGGTACCACAGCTGTAACCTGCTACATTCATGTGTTAAACCAGAGCTGGTTTCTAACTGCTCACCTTTAATCTGCAGGGCTCTGCCCAGTCCCTTGCTTGTATTTTGAGAGGGAATATTTTTGCACAGACTGACTCAGTAAAGTGTATCTGGTGTTAGGGCTGCCAGAAATGTTTTATCTCAGATTTGCTCACTGTCCAGGGAAGCATAAAACCAACATCCACAGTACAACATTGCACTGCAGAAAAAAACTTTATGAGATTCAAAGCATTATGCTTGCTTAAAAACACAGCTACTGGTGTAACACATTGCTGGTGGGAGCCACAATAAAACCTGCAGACTCCACTGAAGACAGGATTTTACTGGAGTCTTTTGTGATTTAGTTGCTGAAGAAGTACCAACCACTCTTAACAAACCTGCAGCATGATACAACACAGTTTCGAGCCATTATTTTTGTAAAATAGTGGGCATTTATCTTTGCAATAAAAAAGGTAAAATAAACTTCCAAATTTCAGACATGAAAGTTTCTAATTAACAGATTAAGATCTAATTTGCTAACAAAAATCATAATATTCTAATCATTACAGGTGGAAATTCCTTTCCTCCCTCTACCATTTACCTCACAGTGGACATTTTTTTTTTAAACTTAAAAGCAAAAGGAATATTTTGCACTTATCCTACAAAGGATTTTTTGTTAAGCTGATTTCTTGTATCCCATGAACAGTATTAGGCAACAAGATAATATGGATTTTCCGTGCTGAGACCTATAAGATAGGATTAAAAAACTGCTCAGGGCCTGATCCTGCCCTGCATTTTTCAGGCTGTTATGCCTGGTACTGAGTAGCTGAGGGGCCAGCAAGCCCCCATGGAGCAAATTCCAGCTCCGAGTCTCTGAGAAGCAGCCACTTTGCAGGCCTCCCTACGGCGAGCATCACTCAGCTGCCGTGGCCAAGCAGGGTGCCAGAGCCCAAACTTCACCTGGAAACACCAACGCTATTCAGAGCTCTGCTTGGAGGAAAAGTGACATTAATGTGCTTCGATATGCGCTGTTCTTTTGCTCAGGGAATTAATGGAAATCTGGATTTTGACATCCTTCACATGAGCTGCCCTTTGCCTTCAAGCCTTTCAGCAGTGCCAGCAGGACGGTCTGAGGAAAAGCCCAGCACACAAACAGGCTGGATATTCATGTCACACGGGGAAAATACAGAATTGGGCTGGCAACTTTCGGGTTTGGCTTTTGATATTTAGCGAAGTCAGGCTCAGACAGCGTCACTGGCACGTTAGGCTGGGATTGGGTGTTAGTGGGAGTGGCTGAGGCAAAGGGAAGCTGACCTGGGCTGCTGTGCAGATGCTTTGAGAAGAGGGAACCCCAGGCAGAATGGAAATGGAGATTTAGTTTGCCTGACATTTCCCATTTTTAGACACCGCTGTGACCTGATGCTTAGAACTTTGGGCCGAATCTTACTTGACACAAAGGGAAAGGAATATTTTTGACAAGGAAAAGAGAAATTGGATGTTGTTGTAAAGGGCAAGGATTACTGCAAATGATTGCTGCAACAAAGTACACAATATCGGCAGATCCTAAGTTGTGATGTAGCTCCCAGAGATATTTCAGAGATTACAATAATAATAATTGTAAACATAAGAATAATTTACAAAATAATTACAAAACTGTCACTACCAGCCCTACTAGGAGCCCTCTGTTTGCACTTGATTGGCAGCAGTCACACAGTGAAAAACATTCAACAGGTAAGACAAGAAAATGTGCAAAAATTTATCCTGAAAGCTTTCTGAAGAACAAAATAATTATTTTTGCACCAAAATGTAATTGTAGGTCAAAGTTTTGTAAGGAAGTAAAGCATATAAAGGGATTTAAATCCTATTTATATGCAATGTCTGTCTTCTTTACATAATTTTGAAAATTGTGCTGTAAACTTTGGAGCAATACCTAGATCAGCCAAACACATCAGTAAGGAAAGGTTCCTAATTTAAGCAAATATTTCCATTTCTATAAAAATTTGCTCTTGATTTATGAAGACAAGATTTAATCCTTCCCTGTGTGTTTCTATTTTTAGTTTCAGATGGTTACTGAGTGTGTGATGCATTCAATGTACTAACCATGCTAGGTACTTTCAACACTCTCCTGGTTCTCTGAAAATACAACCAAATATAGTTTCAAAAAATTCTAGGTAAATTGATACCTTTTTTAAAAAGAAAATTTCATTATCTCTTGCTGGTTTTTTATAAGTGGAGCAAAAGAAAAAAGGGATATACATGTGTGTGAGTGAGTAGGAAGGGAGCAGCTATGCTCTGCAGATTGTGTGCTCAATAGGATTTTATTTACAGATTTGTTTATATTTGGACTTATAATTTGCATTCACTGATTGGCATAACTGATAAATCCACTCATTTGCCCCTTTTCTATTTTTTCCATATATTTTTAGAAAGCCAGTGCTTTCTTTTTTCACCAGATTTGTTAAGGTTCCTTCTTTGATCTCCCAGTTTGCCCTGTAGTCACAGCAACTGAATGCAGCTGACAAAAGGAATTTCAATAACAGTGAGAGATTTTTAGGACTTTTGCTACTTTTGCCATAATCCTTTCTCACAACCAGAAGCATCCACTGATGGGTCAGAGCATGTCATGCCTCCTACCTCGTCTCCTGAGCAGGAGAGGACACAGACACACGTTGGTTTGAGCCTGGCAGAGCTGTAGCTGCAAGGTGCCTCTGTGGGCTGCCCTGGATCTCCATGGCAATCTCTGACTTTACATGAACATCTTACAGCTGACATTTTAATCAAGAAATGGACACAAGGTGATTATTAGGAACTAGAAACAAAAATGGGATGTGCTAAATGTTTTCTCTCATAATAATGTGAAACTTCTGTTTGTTTTTAAGTAAATAATATGTCTGTGAAATGTGCCTCCTGAAGATATTTTCAGAGGTACTCCTGCTTTATTGTTTAGCACATCCTTAATTTTCTTGACTAAGGTTTTTCTTCCCATTGTTAATTTGCAGCTCTAAAGACTCCAGCTGAGACTGTAGGGAGTTCTTCCTCATTTAGCACCATCCTGGCTGACAAAGCCTCAAAACTAAAAAGTGCAGCTCAGAGCTCTAAGCTGGGTGACTCAACTCCCCTGTACAATACCTCCAGCTGTGTCTTCATCTCACCCAGTGCTAGGGTGTCTCTCAGCAGACATTGTAATCCTCTGCTTGTAAACTACTTACAGTATGCCCAAGGTGATTTCTGAAATATACTTGCATTAAGTTCAGCCAGTTACCTGCGTTTGTGAAAGGAAGGGACCAGGAGATTCTGGTTCTCTAATTTGTCCTCATATGGGAGCCATTCTGGACATGCAAAGGTCTGCCTTGAGCTTTCATGTATCTTGTTTAGTAAATTTTTTCTGAGGCAATTCAGGGAAATCAGTTTTCTGAGGTAGTGTTCAAGGAGTGTGCATGCACCATGGGTTTATTAAATGGCATCATTCTGTGCATAGGTTCCCCTTCCTTCCCAGCACCCTGTTTTTCTTCTTGGCTACAGTGGAACACTGAAAAGGTTCTTTTAAAAATTCATGCAAAGCGACTCATGGTCCCTTTGCAGATGGGGATAGCTGGCTGAGAGTCCAGCACTGTGTACATGTAGATAACTCCTTTATTTATGTCTGTGTATGTACAAATAGGCTTTCATTACTGGCTATGTGGAACTGGCATTTTTATTCTCCAGTTTTGAATTTGCTGTCTTTTGTCCATTTTTGTATCAAAAGATAGTTCTGAAAGCATTCCTAGATGGTTTTAATTCTGACTGCTCCAGACAATTTTGTATCATTAAAAAACCCCACTACCTCACTACTCACCTTTTTCCAGACCATTCACAAATATGTTGAACATCTGGATGCCTGCAGGATTTCATTAGCAATTACCTTCCACAATTTATCACTACTTTTTGCTACAAATCTTTTTGAGCAGTTATTAATCCAAAGAAGGATCTTCCCTCTTATCCCATTAAATCCTATCTACTTTAAATGAATCTGATAATTGACCTCATCAAAAGATTTTTAGAAATCTAAGAACATTACATCAAATATGTGACCTTTATCCACAGGCATTCTCTGCTTTGAAGAACTTTATTACACTAGGAGACATAACTTGTCTCTATGAAAGCCATTTCAACTCTATTTCTACCAATGCTTGAGACAGAAGTCAGACATGCTAATCTCTGCCTCTTCAGACATGCAACAGATCCTTTAAAAATCAGATGTCACATGAACCTCTCTCTCTTCCTCTGATCACAAGGCTGATTTTAATAACCTATTTAAAAATTTCAAAACTACATTTATTAGGGACTTCTTGGGGAATGCTGTCTATCCTGGCGATTTGACACAATTTATTGTATTGACCCACTCTGTAATTTCCTCTGGTGCTGGGAAGAGCTTACAGCTTATGATTAGGAATCCACATGCAAGGGAAGAAATGTGGTTTGGATTTCCTCAAGTGGCTGAAGGAATGGGATGTGGACCTCTTTCCTCCAGCATGGGAGACTTGATCCCTGTTATTTACTGGTGTATGCATGCTACATCTTGTATTCTGCTGATTCTTACTAGATCAAACCCGTTTTGAGGTGAATAGGCTGAGGAATGACTGTTTTGCAGTTCTGGCATAAGCTAAATGTCCTGTGAAGGCTGGGAGGGTCAGACTGAGCATGGATACAGAAGCTCAGCTGTTTAGGGACTTGGGTGTTTAGAGTGAAGTGTCTGTAGAATTTAGGAGCTGTACACTTGAGTTCTATTCATATCTGCATATCTACCATTTTATTTCTGTTTATTTCTATATTTCTATTTCATTTTATTTCTGTTTCTATACCTACACTAAGCAAAGAGGAGTGAAATTATTATTTGCAATTTTTTTTTTTTTTTTTTTTTTTTTTTTTTTTTTTTTTTTTTTTTTTTTTTGTAGAAAAATAATTCTTGTAAGGATGTGTTTTGGTAAAGCCTGTGAAAGTGGAGTAAGGAACTTTTCACCATTAATATGCTACTCAAACAGAACTTGTACCAGGAAATTTACTGTTACAAAGAAACATATCAGTCACTCATTTCTGCAAGTTTTCATGCCAGACTCGTTTTGAAATTTGGCCCTTGGATTTACAGTGCTTTACTACCCTGAGTAAGTAAAGCAGAAGAACATCCTGGCTTTGTAGTAGCTACGTTATGGCATGGTATGTAGCAAAATCAAATCCCATGAACCTCTTAAATGAACTTTTCCTATAACAGGCATTCAGGCAAAAGATTTTTCCCCTTAAATGTTTTATTTATACTCCCCTTAAATGTTTTATTTTTTCCCCTTAAATGTTTTGACTTTTTAGGAAGCAATATTCAAGCAACATTTTATTTGACTTTAGGAAGCAATATCCAGAAGCTCCACAGTTAGGACAGAAGTTGTTTAAGCAAACAGAAGTCACAGAATGAGCTTTAATTTTGTTTGAGGCACTGTGTAGGAACCAGCCAGACGGTGGATCCCGCTGGGACCTTGGTGGAGTGACACTCCTGCCTGCTGCACAATTCCCATTTTGCTCTCTACTTTTGTCACTCCAACGCAGATGGACAACCTCTACATCTTGCAAGAGTGCAAATGGTTGCAGACCACCAAAGGTGACACTGTCAAATGTATTATTTCACTCTTGATCTTAATGTACATGCAAGAGTGTCTCTTTACATGTATGCTTTAAAGAGCTTAATCTAAGAGGCAGCTCGTAGCAACAGCTTTCATGGTCTCTTACTGCTGCTGTTTTGTAGTTTTACTAACCATGATCAGTGTAATGATCTGATAAGACAGTATTATATTTTGTATTATAGAATCAGAACATATTTGCAGTAATGGAAATTAATATCAAAAGACTGTGACCCACCTTTTCAAAAGCAGCCAGCATCATTTACCATCACCTAAATCCTACTTGGTTTCCTCAGGAACTAAAGTATCATTTCTCTCATAACAACCTTTGCAGATTTTTGCCTCTGCCCTCCCAGCCTGGATGACTGACCTTTTCCCATGGAGCACTGAAGCGGGGAAAATTGCTGCATGTCATCCAACTCATGGAGTTCACAATAGCCCATGCAGGCAGAGTTTTCAGAGCAATGCAGGGAAAGGTGACATCAGGGAATGAGGCGAGGATGCTGACAGAGGGAAGAGAAGTTCTATCTTTTATTGTCATCACAATAAATCCTACTCAGAGGAAACACAAACTCCATAACTGCAGATGTTCGTGTCCTAATCCCAAAACCTAAAGGGTGGGAATCTAGCTCGTACTTCACACATGTGGTGAAGTCTCAGCAGTTGCTAAAAAACATGGGGATTCTCAAAGTGTCAACACTTCACAGCTTCCTTTCTGAGCAGGAGGAATCACACGCTGGGTGGATTTACCTTGCAGGGAATTGATCGATGATGTACCGAGACAGGAGAGATCCGAAGCAAGAACAGAAGTGAGTGAGGGCCTGAAGAGCTGAGGAGAGGAATGGAAGAGGCAGTGTGATATTTTTGCCAAGGAAAATTAAATAATAGTACTTGAAAAAGTTGACTCAGACTAAGATTTCCGTGTAATACAGAGCAGTGTGCTGTGGAGAGAGACAGGAAAATGTGACTGAGGAACTCCCTGAGCTGATGCTGCATTCCCCACTGTGCTCTGAGATGTGTGCAGACAGGTAATTGTGTAGAAAACCATGTAGATATTTGGGACAGTGGTGTATTGATGGCTCTGCTTGGATCAGTAAGGCTTTCATTCCATGCAGCACAAAACCATAGAAACCCATGTGTAAAGACAGATCTTTGTTCATCTCCTTCCCTGAACCAGAGGCAGAGTTTCTATAATGTTTTGTCATGAGTAATATTCTGAGGCACAAAAGGATTCAGATGCTACTCATAAAAAGCCTTTTCTGCTTTGCATATGTGGCTTAATTTCAATTTGACACATTGTAAAATACAGATAATGGTAGAATACTGGAAATGCCACCTCAAATTTTACAGTAATTGGTGGAAATCCAATTTCTAACTGTATGCAAACCCCTGAAACTACTGCTTATGTACTGGTGTTAGCATCAATCTGTTTGTGTGCTATGGAAGAAGGTGGAAGATTTATTTTTTTGCAAGATTTTAGAAAGGTAGAACCAGCTCAACACTCAGCTCCTCCACATGTAAGCTGGAAAAAAAAAATAGAGAGAAAGACAAAAAGAAAGAAATGCAAGGAGACATGAACAAAGATTAATAGCACAAGGAGACACGAATGAAGATTAATATTGTTAACTGAACAGTCTGATTTTAAAGTGGTGAGCCTTTAAAGTTCTCATTAAAGGGAACTTTATTGAATGTTTAGTAAAGTCAGGAACACCACTGCATGATCTGCAGGTTTTTACGCTAGGGCAGACAATATTGATTTAGCCTAAAAAATGGTAAAGGCAGAAAATAAAAAGCTCCTGAAAAAACAACCTTTCTGTTCTTCTCTAAATCTAGCTCTAAAAATCTTAACATTTGTTTTTTTTTTTCTTTTCTTTTTTTAAAATTTTTTTAAAGATAAATCTTGACCTTGCTGCATTCCTGGGACTCTTAGTGATGGATTAAGGGCATATTTAGCTGTGACCAATCTGTTATAGCTGAACTCCTGAGTCATCTGCAGTCTCCTGACTACTGTGAATTGATGCTTGCCAAATGTCTCTCTCTTTAACTAGTATTTGCTCCACACTATGTTTGTTTTTCATACTTCAAGCAAGAGGATTTTTTTTCCCGTAAAAAAAATCTTTCTTTTTTCCCTAAATAGTTTCTGAATTTTTTATTGACTAAAACTACAGGAAGAAAATCAGTGTGCTTGTTTTCCTCTCTCTTTCTCTCTCTCTCTTTTCTTTTTAACAGTTTTTACAATGTGGATTTTATTTTCAGCTCATTTAATCAGGTTTGCATATTGAAACACAAATTTAATCCATTTTGCTTCCACCATTCTCCTCAGCAGAAATACACTACAATTTTGATGAGCTAGAAAACTCCTATAAGTTTGCAGAGGATTTATGGATTTATGGTCCTATAACCATTTGAAGAGAGAAATTGCATGCTGGTTGAGTTTCCTAATCCCAAGATGTTTTTTCCCACACAGATCCAGGTACTTTGTGAGCTTGGGAGGAAACCAGTGGGGCTCGCCTGTGTGTCGTGTCTCTGATATAAGTGCATTATTTCCCAAGAAAGAGAAACTGCATTCCTGGCCAGTCAGTGTGTATGTTTGTGGAAATAAAGACCCTAAAATATCTTCAATTTCCTCTTATAAACACTGATGGCCATTCCATTTTACTTTTAAAACTGGTCTTCCACAAATTTTAGCAGAGTGCTGATGACCAGCCATACTTTCAGCAAAGCTTAGGAAAGCAGCAGCCCTTGGATCAGGCTCAGTATTTCCTGTGGAATGGCATGAAACACAGTGTACTCTGTGCCTTAATATAGGGGAAATAAAAAGAAAAAAGTTAATGTTTATTAAAACTCAAGTGCAACTGATTGTCCAGTCCTTACAGGGATGAAAATAAGTGTTTTCACATTTTTCTGTAAATAACTTCTGCCAATGCAATTCCAAATAACTGCTACCACTCTAAAAACAGAAATCAAAACTCCCTTTTTGTTGATGGATGATTTATCCACATTTTAAAGAATTTGTGAGATAATGTGCTGCTTATGTATGTATGTCTGTACTTGTTTGTACTAGATGATGGTTTTACATAAATAAACACCTTGGTGTTTATTTACACCTGAATCAATCTGAAAATATTTTAACATTAGGTAACAGCTGAAAAAATAACAAATCCATTAAAGAAGTCTTGCTCTTTTCTTTCTTTTTGCTTACTTTTGCACTACCACTTTCACTCTTGTATTTGCATTTTTCTTAATGAAAAATTGATGCAAATTGATGCCAATTAACGCGAATTGATGTCGAAAATAATAAAAATTGTTACAGGACGCTGATGCGCTGATGTGTTCTCCTGATTTCATCGCGGTTTCCCCCAGGTTTTCAGACGCAGGCTCGAGGATGAGCAGTGCCGGCGATGTTTGCGCTCCCGCACTCCCGAGGCTCCGCGGTCCCGCCGGGCTTTCCGGGCTGGCCGAGCCCGTTCCCCTTTCCCGGGGCGCTGTTGACATCTAGCGGCGCAACCAGGTCCCTCGCCGAGCTAAAAGAGACATTTAAAATAAAAAAAAAAGTCGGGGTGGAGGGGGGTAAGAGTGAATGTGTGCATATTTGTTTCCATCTAATTCTGGCAGGCAATCCTTCCAAAACTAAGGAAAGCTTTCCCGGTTTTTTCTCATCCCAACCTGGCCACGGCGACTCCCCCAGAACTGCAGTTCCCATGAGAAGTTTCCGGCAGCCTGCTTTATTTTCAGGCTGATAATATCAAAGAAACTCAAAAAGCTGAAACAACACGTAGCTAGCTTAGGACAGTGCAGTCCCCTCGTTCACAACCAAGTGCTACAAACTCCTGATGATCAAACTTTGTCTTTCTGAGGAAAAACTCAGTAAAAACAGAAGAATGAAGTGAGGACTGCCTGCTCTCAGCTGAAACCAAATACTTCCCACTGAGGAGATTTCCAAATCTTCTATAGAAGCTCCAAGGGTGGGAAGGCAAGGAAAAGAGAAAAGGAAGGGGAAGCAGACCAGCTAATTGTAGGAGAGATGTCTGCTTCACTTAGGGTTATTCTGCTGATACTGCCAAGCACTTCTTCTGCCTCTGACAGTGCTGGGCAGTGACTCAAGTGTGATGCTGTGATAAGCAGAGATAGAGGGGCCATGTGAGGGCCAGTGGCTTGCTCTAAACCCCTTTGCTCTTTTACTGTGAATAAAAGTTAGAAGCAGAGCCCATGTAATTTATCTTTGCTGTTCCATCTGAACATTTTTTTACCTCCTACCTGAGTGGCACTGTGGAAATAATTTCCTTACTCCTCCCTGTGGATGTCCTTGCTATTAAAGCAGAAGCAGTGCCTGGGACCAGGACATGTGGGACCAGGATTGCCACACGCCACGACCCAAGGGATTTCTCTCCTGAGCCATCCTCTCCAGGGGTTCCTCTTGCTTACAGCACTGCATCTGCCCCATCCCAGGTACACCAAGGATATTGGACGTGATCCCCTTTATTGGGCATCCCTCTCTTGCATCATCTTTGCCACAGCCACAGTATGTAAGAGTCACAGATAAAAGTATGAGAGGGAGGAAAATAAAGTGGGTAACACCTGGAAGGCACAACTATACTGGCTCAAAGTTTGCTGGTTAGGGTCTCTTGGGAAATATTGCTTTGACTGAAAGTGAATATTTTTTTCAGTTTTGACCTCAATATAATTTAGAAAGTACTGCAGCACTAAAGAGCAAATATATCCCCCTTTTTTTTCCCCTTTTTTTTTTAAATTACAACCTGTTAGATAACGTGGACTTAAAATTTTCAGTTGGGATGAAAGAAACTTTTCAGAATATCATAAATTTCTGTGAACTAGGAAACCTTAGTTTCACCTGGACTTTGTTGAAACTAATAGGGATTCAAACAGTTATTTTGGATTGCTTTGTTTTGCCATTATAGGTTGCAGCTCCATTGAATAACCAGAATGTATTCCTTAAGACCAAGCTGAGAACACCAGATGAGATTCAAAAGCATTTTCTTCTAGAACATCTTGTAGAACACACATATGCAGAAAAGAAAAAGGACACATAATCTTATATATAGATTTACAGAGCCTTTGAAGAGATTCACGAACTGCTTGAACTTAAACGCTGGAATACTGATAGGGTCATTTCATGTGCCCAGCCCAGCAGTGATCACCAACCTAATCGATGACTGAATGAGAACAACAACTCTCAAGCTTTTCTGGTTCATGTTCTACCCCTAATAAATTGTGTTAAAGTAAAAGAGTGGAACATTAAGATCATCCATCATCATTAGCTCATGTGCAACTTGCAAACTGCTGAAATGGAATTGCTCTGAGCTTTCCCAGCATGACTTAAATTTTTCAGAGCAAGTGCCCCTGGATAAGGAGTAAAAAGGGAATTTCAAACTGGAAAGTGCTGCTGGTTCTAACAATCAGCATCAGCATCTCCCCACAGCAGTTAAATATGCAGCAGCAGAGTTCTCTGGGGTCTCTGGCCAGGAGCAAGTTGTGCTCCAGTTCTCCTATAAGGCTGCCTCTTAGTTAGATTTATACATTTTGGATTTCTCCATCTACTGTTCCTAGCTCTTCAAAATGCATTTATTGGCAGCAACTTCAACCAATTCTCTTATCAAAGTATGAGGATAACATTTTAAAATTTTTCCACAAATTTATGAGTAGGAAATTATATTATAAAAAGGAGGACAAAGTGATCAGACAAAACAAGCTGCAGGCAAAAGAGAAATTAGAGTTGCAGTAATCTAGGCTAGCTCTGTACAACTGTACCTCATTGCTGTATTTAAAGGGGGGTCTTGCAGAGCAAGTTAGACAGCAGTCAACACTCTGGTGGTGGTACTGCAATCTCTCTCAGTATAAGTGGAACACACTACACTTGGAAGCAACTTCTGGAGGATAACTAACCTACTGAGAAAGAGAATTTAGGGTTATAGACTGATTTCAGTTTTGCGTACGATTAATCCTAAATTTTTATTGGGATTTTTTTCCTATTATTTGTCCTGTCAGTCATAGACCCAGAGAATTGGTTATTCCCTTTTTTCCTTCAACAGACTTTTCTATATTTGTCTCCATATGTGTCTCATATTTCTTATGTCTCATGAGTTCTCATCTCATCATTTTTGCTTTTCTCCATGCTTTCTAATCTCAGCTCCTGTCCTGGTTTTGGCTGGGATTCCCTCAGCCTTTCTGAGTCTGTTTTTATGCTTCTGAGTGAATTCTTACTGCTCTCACCAAGTCTGTTTCCAAACAGGTCCCATTCAGCACAGAAAGACAAAAAGAGTATTCCAGCAAGGAACAGAGAAGAACACTCCCCGTATTTCAGGCTAGATTGTTTAAACATCTTGATGTGTTGATGGATGTTGTTAAATCAGCTTTGCCCATCATCCCACACATTTTTCTCCAGTCCCCAGGTCTCTCTGCTTTTCTGGGGTCACACTGAGCTCTAACCCTGCCCACCAACATTCTCAAGGACTGCAAATTTTGTGCCATCTGCCATAGACAGGCTTGTTGAACCAAACAGGAGAGAGGTTGTACCTCTTATATGTTGTATATGCCTCTTACATTTTGACACTAAGCTGCTGAGAGCTACTCAAATATTTTTCCTGACAAGTTTCATATCCACCCATGGAAGTTCTATCAAGGCAAAAGTCTCCTTTGCTTTTTTTAGAAAAACATCTTGAAGTCCTCCCACTGAAGTTCACTACAGTCAGGAGATATCACATCTCTGCCTTTCTATCTACAAGTCTTGCTGTTCTGCCATTAAAGCAAAGTAAATTTCCAAATAATTGCTTATACAGAATATATTAAGACTCAAATGGTGGGAGGTAAGGAACATTTAGGAAGCCATACCCAAAGCTCTTAGTGCAGTAGCCAACTCCTGAAATTGCATAAAAATAACAGCAGATACATCTAGTATATTGCAAAGTAAGAATTCTCATATCACGCATCCCTACACTTTTTAACCTGCATGACAAGGAGACGGATATTTATTTCCATCTGTGTTCCTAGCCTGAGCTCCATCTCCAGAGTTTGCTAGTGCACTTTCTGGTTATTTGTATTATACTTACACTTTACTGAGTATTTTCCCTTAATAAAAGTTCATTTTCAGGAAGGGCTTCAGAGCCCAGACTGAGTCAGCTCAATTAAGTTCTGGATGGAGACTGTGAGGACCTTAATCCATCAGGCAGACAGTCACCCATTAGAATTGCAAAAAGTGCTGGGAATCTTCTGCAGCAGCTGCAGCAACGTGATGGGGCAAGTTCAGTCTACTTTGTGTAAATGAAGCAGCAGGAAATTGTTGAAGGTAACAGAGCCCTTTGAAATGCTATTGTTGAATACATGGAACATTGTAATCCATATATATATATACATAAGCACAAGAAGCTGACAAAAAATAATTCATCCTTTGCATTGTATTTACTTAAAATTGCTTAAAGTCTTTATGACTAACTGAGGTTGAGGACTGGTTTTACATAGAAATAGTGAGACTTTGATCAAGGAAATCACAGGTTCATAAAATTTTTTAAAGTCATTGTGCCCTATCATTAAATTATTCAACCTTACAACACAATTGAAATTAAAATCCAATGCACAGCTAACAACAGAAGTAGCAAGAGGTGATTGAGAAGGTGCCCTGCTTCCAGTTGGGATATGGTTCATTTTCTTCCTATTAGCAGGTACAGTGCTGTGGTTTTGATTCAATATAAAATAATAATTATTATAATCATTATAATTTTTTACTTAATTTCAATAATTAAACTGTATCTCAGCCCACGAGTTTTGCCTTTTTCTAAGTCTCCACCCCATCCCACTGGGGTGTGGAATGAGAAAGGGGCTGTACAATGCTTAGTTGCTGTCTGGAGTAAAACCGTGACAGAAGGTGAAGAGAAGTGGTAAGAGGTGAGTTTTTCCACATTCAATTAGATGACACTTTTAGAACAGCAGATGGCTCTGAACACATTTAGTTTAGCGTGACAAAGAAGTTATTATCCACATAAAAAATAAAAATCCAGAATCTGAAAGCCAGGACTGCTTCTCTCTATAATGCCATAAGCATCTTCACAAGGGGCCAAGGAAGGATAAACTGATTTAAATTCAGAGGGTAACACAAAAATTCTGGCTATTCTGAGAAAAAACAAAATAACAAGCTCCAGTCAAGGACAAATACAATAACACTGTTTTCAGCTCTGGAGATTACAGTGTTAGAGGGACATGGACCTGTTGGAGAGTGTCCAGAGGAGAGACACAAAAATGCTCAGAGGGCCTGAAACACCTCTCTTATGAATTCAGGGCAAGAGAGTTGAGGTTGCTCAGTCTAGAGAAGAAAAGACTCTGGAGAGGACTTACAGCAGCCTTTCACTACCTAAAGGGCCTACAGAGAGCTGGGGAGGGACTTGTAACAAGAGAGTGGAGTGGCAAGATTTGGGGAATGGCTGTAAGTTGAGAGAGGGGAGGTTAAATGTTAAGAAGCTATTGTTTATCATGAGGACAATGGGGCCCTGGCACAGCTTGCCCAGAGCAGCTGTGGATGCTTCATCCCTGGAAGTGTCAAGGAGAGGCTGGAGGGCCTTGGAGCAACCTGCTCTAGTGGAAGGTGTCCCTGGCCCTGTCCACTGAATGATCTCCATCATTCCTTCCAACCCAGACCCTTGAAGGGTTCTATGAACAGAGAAAGAGCAAAGCAAAGGAACCCTCAGAGGGGTCTGACAGTGACCCTCCAGCCCCCCACAGTGCAACACCCAGAGCAGCACAGGGCCAGGGGCACCCACACATGGGTGTGTGCTTCTGAGAAAGTGACCACAGACCAGAGAATCATCTTCTGCATCCAGGCAAAGAGCCCTCAATGCCCAGCAAATGTCACCCAGCACCCAGGGAATGTCCTTCTGTCCACTGAGGTGCTTGGGGAGTGCAGAGAATGAGGAGCTGAAGTAACAGCACAGAGATGCTTTGCATTGTGCATTTGGTGGAAGTCCTCTGCATTATTGTCTCTTTAAGCAGCACTGATCAATGCTGGACCCTGGCACATGAACTTGACCTCAGACAAATCACAATTTCAGAGTTTTCTTACTGGAAACACATATGGCCTAAATAAGCAGACAGAGCATTTGGTTTAATGCTGGTTTTAGATTTCTTTGTTTTTTTCTATTGTGCTTTTAAATCAGTTTGAAATATGCTAAACCCCAGCAATTTCTAGTCCTTTTCTCTCTGCAGAATTACAGGCTTGTGAGTGGGAAAGATTTCACTGACACCTACTTAAAGACTTTCAGTGAAGAAAGCAATTAAGTTGTGACATGATTTTTTTTTCTTTCACAGGAATCAAATTAATTTCTTCTGAGCAATTAAAAAGGTAAGTTTGATCTGCCCAGACAAGAGCATTTCCACTTAATTAAGGATCAGCTCCATTGACTTTAAAATTTCTAGAGTCCAAGAGATTGTTTAAGGATTATACATAGTGTCCAGGGAGTAAATTGAACAGTAGGCCAGAGAACTCAGTACTTTTAGGCTTACATAAGTTGCTCTATAAATGATCCTCTGCTTCTTCCTTAAGGAGAAAGCAGAATATACAACCCTGTTGATAGCAAAAGCACAAACTTTGCTGCTACCTATTTTCTACTCAAGCATGGTCTGACAAACCATTCTAGAGAGTACTTGAGAAGAGGCTGTTGAGTGTTGAAAGCTTCCAGAATATTTACATGGATTTCCAACCTTTGCATCAGAACCCTGCCCTCAAGAAGATAAGGTGCAGATAAGCACCTAAAGACTGAATGTCTAATCCCACACTGTTGCTACCAAACTGGCAATCACTATCACCCCTGAAAGCCTCTTTTAAGGGAGGAACAAAGATAAGCACGGAGTAATTTAATAAAAAGTACTTTTTCACCTTGGCACTGAAACTTGTGTCAGCTGTCATCATTCAGATTCTGCTTGAGGACTGACTTGTGCCAAAGGAAATCTTGGGAATCTTGACAGGAGTGCAGCACCGGCTGCTGTAGCCCTGCACATCCCCTTTGGCAGAGATGCAGCCCCAAACAAAGGGCACAGTCCCATCAAGATCAAATGTTCCAGCAGGTCAAATGTGAAATGGCTGCAAAACCTTTGGCTTAAGGCATGATCAGCTTGGGTGGGTGTCTAAGGAAGCTCTTCCTGGGTTTCAGGACTTGTTACATTAAACAAAGAGACAGTTCTTTAACCACTACTCTTTTTCAGTAACTCACACATGCAATGCCTCTGTGTTTCCCAGCAGGAGCTACACAAATGTAAAATCCATCTGCTAAATGCAGTCCTTGCTAATTGTTCAGCTCCTTACCACACCAGGAGATATTCTTGCTTTGACAGAGGCTTTAACTAGAAGATATTTTCCAAACAGTAGTTTGCAATTCAACATTGTAAACAACTAGTCCTGCTTATCTTTCCAGACAGATTGGTGAAACTCACAGAAAGGGTGAGGAAAGCAAGTCTCTGCCTTGACAGCCACAAAGTTGCTGTAGGTTTCTTGTTTGTTCTTTCTGAGACTTCAGCAGGAGGTTTTCTGGCTCCCAGAGGCAGTGCATTACATACTTAATTCTTTATTTAAAAGCTCTATGCTTCTTTTTTGATTTTGCTTGCCAGCTCATGAAAAGCAGAGTGCAGTGGTGAGGGCATTCACTCAGGCTTTTCAATACCACTAAACTGCAGTGGGAGTTCAAAACAATACAATTTACATTACAATTTGCCATCCGTATTGCACAAGCCCCTGCATGAACAGCGATTTGTTATATGAAATATTACACATGTAATTAATGAAATTACACTTCATTACAAATGCATCCACCCATTTTATTGTTTTCTACAAAGAGAAGGTAACAAGTAAAAATTATTCACATCACCAGTTTTTTCACAATAACAGGAGCTGTATCATCTTTAGCTGGCGTTTCTGAAAAAAAAAAAATAAAAATCCTTACATCATTTTAGGAGTTGCATTATAAAAGCTCAGAGCTTAAGAAATAAGTATCCAAACACCTATTTATGTCCCTAGCAAGGTTTTTGAAGAGTGAAATAGTTGTTTTATGCGTCACATTTCATACAAACCGATCAACAGAGGGCAGCAAATTCCTTGCAAAACGCAGGAGAGCCATAGATTTCAGAGATTAGCTTAAACAAAGTGTAGCAACGATAATATTTCTTAGATTCAAAAAGCTACTATAGAAATATGGGATTTACAAAGAGTCCACTGTTAACTCAGCAAGTTCTTCAGTGTTCTGTTACATCAGCTGATGAAATATAAAAGCTCCAAGACAACAGAGCACTTTCCAACATCCTAAGTTTCTGCTTAATGAAATTTCAGCTAAATAAAGTGTCTGCTTTGCTTTAAGCATGGATTCATGAAATTGGAACAAAGGATGGGAGGAGTTTTTCAAAATTTGTGTTCAGTTTTGAGAAATATTAATATTTTTGCAGCATTTTTGGACTGTAATGAGAAACCCCTCTCTGCCCAGAGCTCCCAGGCTCCACACATCTCCAAGATCCCATCTCCAGCCCAACCTGAGCAGCTGTTAAATGGAATTTTCTCTGCCTCTGGCTGGGTACACCCGGGGCTCTCTGTCCCTGAGGTCCTCTGTGGGGCAGAGGGAAACGTTTTACACAAAGGGTCTATAAAAAACCATAATAACTAAAACTCAGTTTCAAGTGGAGTTGCTGGGGTTGGATTCTCAGTATCCAGTGTAGTGCAAATCGAAGATTTCCCTGTGGCTGAAAAATCCCAAATACTGCTTCTTTGATGGGAAGGAGTTCCTGATGTATTCTCTCACCCACTAGAAATTATAAAAAGCTTTTTTCCTTTTCTTTTATCCAACTACTTCCCTACTCAGATGAAAATTGGAGAAAATGAAAACTTTTGAATCCTTTAGCACTCAGTCAAAATCTGTGGAATTAGACAGCATGTTTAACCAAAATATCCCAAAAACATTTTTTAGGGGACGGGAGATAGAAATGACACATTGTGGAAGGTATAAACCTAATTTTATTTTTTAAAAAATGTTTTAAGGACTTTTACAGAATAAGAATTGTTTTGTTTTTTCATGGGGAAATAAGTTTATATTTAAGAGGCATTAAATTTCTGTAGAAGGAGGTTTCAGGAATGTAAGCAATATACCTGAAAAACTGTTTTTCTGTTTTTTGTCCTACCTGAGATAGTAGAAATTGTTTGAGAAAAACAAGCTAAAAACCCCTTCCACTGAGGTAAGTTTATGCCTTTACTGAATTGTATTTTTTGGGACAACATTGTATTAATAATTTGATATTTATCCACTGCCTCTTTTTCCTCTGCTGCCTTACAAAAGTGAAGTTTGATTTCACCACAGCTCGAGAAAAGTGTTACCGGCTCATGTAAAAAGTTTGAATTTGTCCATCAGAACAGAAGAAAATGCATAGCATAGAAAGGCTTAAGAGACTCATTTGATGTTCAAAGGGATAGAAATAAAAATATATATAAGTACAAAAATAACAGCGGAGAATATAGTGTATGTTTTAAAATAAGAATAATTTATACAAGGAAAGTTCTCTGCTCAATTATTTGTAATCCACCTTTTCTCTCACCAAACCCATCTGTAAAATAGACAGGGAAGGAGCAGGTTTTGGATTTATTTAGGCACCTCAATGTAACAAAAAGCCTATCCTGGAAGGTGTGTGCTTACTCATTCCTATTGCTTAAGCTTCTATCTTTATATCAGATTGTTTTATGACAATAACACAGATTTAAAGATCAGAATATTAAAAATAGCAGATCCAAAAGTATTTGAACAGCTGCTAAGAGGGACGAAAACAACAAATCTAGGTACTTCTATTTGCTGCAGGGGATTTTTTTCTTCCATCATTTGGTATTTTAATGACTTGTATTTATCTCTTCAGTTATAACCTCCTGAAAGACTTCTTAGAAAGGCTCACATGACTCACATAGAAGGGTTTCTTATTTTCTTCTCATTGTCCAGCATAAGCCCCAAATCAGACACATTGCTCAGTTTTGTCCCTGCTGATGCCACTAACACACCATGGAGTGTTCCTCTGATTTATCAGCTGTTTAACAGCAGTTTTAACAATCCATTGCAAACTCTAGTGATGTTGAAAATTCTGAAGACACTCTGACAGGATATCCCCAAGGAAATGCATCGCACAGCTTGGTTTATTATTCTCTCTTCAATCCATGACAGGCATAGAAGATGGTTTTATTCTTACTTTGTTCTAAAAGTAAGTTTATAAAATAGATTCCAAACTCACCCTTCTCTAAGAATTTTGCTATATTGCTTGAATCAAGTGGAGAAAAAACAAAGCAAAGTTTTTTTAACAGGCTCTGTTCCTGTTCCTATTTCTGCACTGTTAAAGGAGAGGGAAGGCTACGTCCTACAGCAGTCCCAGAGATCCTTCTCCACTTTTTGTTAGCCTAATTAACGTGAAAGGAAACAATGTAAATTATAGACAAAATATCCAGCAACCCATAAAGTTATTCCTGGCAAAATAACATGGGAACAATAAGAAACATACCTGGAAATCAAGTCAATAAAACAATCAATAGGAATAGAAAACAAATCAAATGAAACTTTAAGAAATACCCCAAGAGCTAAATAACACGCAGAGAAAGAAGGGAGCGTATTTGAGAGGCACAGTACATGGATGTGTTTGGGTGAGCTGCGATTGAACAGCAGCAGGGTCTCGGTTTTGCCATCAGGCTCTCTGAAATAAAGGTTTGTAGCAATTAAGTAACACCCAAATCCAGCAGAGGTAACAGCTGCTAGCTATGGCTCCTTACCCAAAAAGAAGAAAAGAGACCTTTTGAAAAGCAGAGCATTTAATTAATGCTGCCTACAACAAATTCACAAAGCAATTCCTCTAGTTGTAGTGCTGCTGAAGAAGTATTTAATAACTAAACATATGAGCTTTTCTGAAAAGGTCCTTCTTAGCTGAAGAGTGGGAGAGCCAGGTCCCAGGCGGTGATGGAAAGTCCTGGTTACATCAGCAGAAAACCACCAAGTGCAGCAGCACCTAGCAAAAGCCATTCCCTTAAAATAAAGGGAGATAAGCACAAAGTGTTCTCTCTTGAGTGGAAAAGCACAAGTGAATTGTTGTCTGAACAAGCTTGTGTTTTACTTTAGCTGTATTAAGGTAAGGAAAGTGTATAAAGCAATTATTTTATTAGGGAATTTGACCTGAGGTTTCTGATTTATGTAGATTACAGGCATATAAAGAAGCTGGAAGTCTTTCTAATGAGGTTTTGGTACCTTAATTTACAACAGACATGGCTTTTATCAGGGTATCGGTAAAAATTGTAATTTGATTTTTCTCTTTCATTATTTTAGGAGCAAAATTGGATCCTCATATTGTGGGTTTCTCAGATGAGTAAACTCAGCCTCAAGAGTGTTTTATCCATTTGAAGTGTTCTGCATTTAAAATGGACAGTCTAATCATTGAATGTTTTGGCTTCTGATGAGGGAGACATAGTGGTAAATTATTAAGGTACCTGTGCTTGGTACTTGGCTTTTTTCTATTAACCTTTTAATGCCTAGTAGCATTCAGTTATTTTGGGGCAGGTGGGAGATAGCATCACTGAAAGAAGCAAGCGAAAATAATGAACCAAAAATATGAACACAGTAGTTTTGGGTATTATGCTTTAAGAAATACCTTTCTTTTTTTTTTTTTTTTTTTTTTTTTTTTTTTTTTTCTTTTTTTTTTTTTTTCTTTTTTTTTTTTTTTTTTACTTGAATATTAAACTTTGAGTTTCAGCATATGTCAACTATTTCACGTTTTTAATCACATCTCTTAACCACATAAATGATCATTCTCTGGGGAACCAAAGTTTCAGAAGAGAAACTTAAAAATTATATCAAATGTATTCAGCATAAAATCTGCTAACCTGATTATCTCTCTTGACTGTGATGACTCACATCTCACTTGATAGAGGGCTTAGTGCTTTGAGTTCTGACTGCTGAGGCAGTTCCCACATGATTCCTGATGCCTCTGCCCCATCTAAGAAATTGTATTAAATCTGCATCAGTCTGTGTTAGTGATAAAGGCAGAATAAATTTTTTTTTCTCCTCTTCTGTGTGTGGGTAAAGGCCTACCTGGATTATGGCAGTGCTAGGAAAAAAGGGCAGATCCACATCCTATTTATTTGGAAACTGTGATGAAATAGAGACTGTATCAGTGAAAGAGTGAAGAATCACACCTAAATTAGGAGAAGGGGGGAGTTCCAGTGTGAATCCACCAGTTCTTATGCTGATGTGGAGAATGAAATCGTAAAATCATTAATGCTGGAAAAGACCTTTAAGATCATTGAGTCCAACTATTAACCCAACACTGCCAGGTCCACCACCCTAAACACCACATCTGTATGATTTTGGGTGCTGCCAGGGTCAATGATTTCACCACTTCCATGGGGAGCCCGTTCCAATACTTTCAGTGAAAATGTTTTTTTTCCTAACGTCCCACCCAAACATTCTGGTGCAACTTGAAACTGTCTCCTCACATCCTCTTGCTCATTACCTGGGAGAAGAGGCTGACCCTCACCTGGCTCCAGCCTCCTTTCAGGCAAAGGGCAATAAGGTCCCTCCTGAGCCTCCTTTTCTCCTGTCCCCCAGCTCCCTCAGCTGCTCCTCATCAAGCTTATGTTCCAGATCCTTCCCCAGCCCCACTGCCCATCTCTGGACTTGCTCCAGTGCCTCAAAGCCTTTGCTGTTGTGTGGAGCCCAAAACTGGACACAGCACCAGAGGTGTGGCCTCACCAGCGCCTGGCACAGGGGGACAATCTCTGCCCTGGCCCTGCTGGTCACAACTGCTGATACAAACCAAGATGGGCATTTTGAAACACCTCTCTTACTTCCCTTTAAATCTGTATGGATTTGCATGACTTTCAGTAATGTACTCTGTTATAATTGCAGGTTGCTGCTTTCCATTGCTTAGATTTTCAAGGAAAAAGAACAAGAAGTTAAATTCACAGTAACAGAATGTGGCAGAAAACGTAAACCAAATGGTTAGTTACACTCTGCTGTAGTTTAGTTGAGACCTTATATTCAGTGCCAAAGTACTTTGTCTTCATTTAGACCTTGAACATACAAGCACTTGAGCATGTATCTAGAATTATTCACAAGTAAAGCTACTGAATTCAAAGCTATTGACTATCATATGAATCAAGTTCAGCTTTGGAAGGTTGAAGGTCTGGAGACATTGTTTCTTCACTATATCGAAAAAAAGGAGGCTAAGCGAGCTGTGGCTTTTGTACCATTGGCAGATTTTTCTTACAGATAAAGATCTCTAATGAAAATTGTTTTCAGTCCTGTTATTCTGGAGATGAAAGGAACAGACAAGTGAAGATATTGCCACCTCCCAGAGATCTGGCTCATGGTATTCAAGTTATTTCATACAGCATGACATTTTTAAAACTTGTTTTTGAAAGTTCTTCTCTGCAAGCCTGGTGTAGTGAAGATTGATCCAAAATCCAAATACAGTTAAAATTTTTCAGACAGGATTTTTCTACCCTTATTAATTTACTTTTTTTTTTTTTTTTCTTTTCTTTTTTTTTTTTTTTTTCTTTTTTGGTGCAATGGCTGTGCCCTCTGGGAATACACTGTGGTTCTCAAAACCTCTGCAAGAGCAGTAAATACCTGGATTTCTTCTGGGTAGACTAAAGAACATGGAGTCGTATCTGACATGACTGACTTGGTGGTGCTGAAAGCCACTTCAATACGGAATTTCAATGCTGCCTAGAATTGTGTCACAAGCCCTGGGTAAAAAAACCTTAATTCCATCTATAAAAAGCCTACCTTTTAAATAGTAAATCCCAGCGATATGTGCTGAAAGCTATCTGAACTATTCAGCTCTAATAGTGTGACTAATAGACTCCATTGCTACCAAGATCCACTGCCAAGATGACAGAGATTTCTGTTGTGAGATCTTCTTTGTGAGACAACAGAAAACTATAAAAATAATCAAACCAACCCCCCCCAAAAACAACAAAACTAACAAAGAAAAATACACCACTCCTAAATCCCCAGTACCATTCATGCCCCCCAGAACCAACAAAAATAAGACCCTCCTAAACAAAGAACACCCACAACTGCCATAAATTTTTGGGTGAAAACCTTTTTTTAATGAAAGACCTATTTTTTTTTCTCCCTATCACAAAAAAGATCAAGACATGATTTGACTCAAGAACCTGGAGAAGGGCGGAAGTGTGTAGTGGTGGGCCATGGAGCAACACCATTGTAATTCTTCAGCTTTTGCCAAGGACTCAAGAGCTCAAGAGGGTGACACTTCTGTGTGGTTATTTGCCTGTTTGCCTTTTCTGCTTGTGTTTTTTTTTTGTAGAAATAATATAGGATATAGAGCTGAGTGGCGCCATCTGACCATGTGAAAAGGAGGCTGTTTTGGGGGATTATCTCCCCAGCTTGCAGATGTCTCAGTGTGCTTGGTGAGGCACCCTGCCATGAAGCAGTGCTGCTGCAGATGGGACCAGAGCTCTGGCACGGGGGTGATGCTGCTCCTTTCCCACCTGCTGCCCACTGAAATCCAGGGTCTGCCACAGCTGGGCTGGAGCTGCACACAGGACCACGGGCAAGGAGAGAAGTTGTGGTTTGCATTACCAGTGTGCAATACAGGAGGAATCTACAAAAGCAAATAAATAGCTTGTAGGTAATGTTTGACACCACACTGGTTTCAGCCTGTCTAGTGGTGACAGATGTTGCTCTGCACTGTTTCTCTGAATAGAAATGTAGCTGTTGAACCACAGGTTGCTGCAGATTCAAAAAAAGTTATTGGCCTACTTGAATTTTGGGAGAAGCTCTAGTGTTTGCTCTTTATAGTGGTTGACACCTTGCAAGGTGCTCCTCTTCTGCATCAGTCCTAATCCAGCCCTTTTGAGTCCTTATAGGAATTATTCTGAATATTCTGATATCCTTCTCTCTCAGGATATCAGAATATCAAGACTCTGAGTCCTGCTCAAAGCTGCATTTCCTGAAAGCTATTTACTTTGTACAGGTAGTACTGTCAATAGCTCTTCTAGGACCTGCAAGAAGCTCTGTGGATGTCTTGGTTCTGAACTGTGCTTTTTCCTTTGAGCCTCCCAGCAACTCTGCACACATTTTTTACTTCAAGGTAAGATTTTACTAGAGGCCATGCAAAAAAATAATAGATTCTCTGCTTAAGGAAGACACATAAGTAACACAGAGGTTAGCTGGGTGTTTCAGCAGAGTAGCATTGAGATGATAGTGGTGATGAACATAACAACCTATTTCAAAGATCCTTTATTATTAATATTATATACTACCATTTTGTTCCTTGTTTTTAACTCAAAGCCTTGTAGGAGAAATGGTATATGAAAGAATTCAGAACTAAGAATGCTGGCTAATATAAAATATATACACTCAGGCTCTGTTGTTATTTCATTGTAAGCAGAGAGCTTGGAATAGGCAATCAGAGATATAAATTAGCAGCATCTGATACCAGCTGATACTTTGTGCTGAAATGCAGCCCCAAATAAAAAGTCACATGACTAATCCAAGGAGCATGAGGTGCTTTGTATTTTCCCCAGATTTACTTGTTGCTTACTTTCTATAAAAGATGTTTTTCACTTTACTGGATCTTTTGTAGAAAATCATCACCTTGTTTTTCTTGTGAGTGTTGCTGATGGTTTTGTCACTGGGTGGTCCCTGGTGCTCAGCAGTTCCACTGAGTATGAACCTAAAAGGGAAGGCTCCTTGGCTGATCCAGCTACCTCTGGATACTTAAACAAAGGGGTTGTGGGGCTTCCCCATTCAGTCTGGGATCTCTGGAAATCTGTTTTCAGGGACTAACTTGATTCACAAGACAACAGTTTCCAGCAACAGTCCCACTTCTAGACATTTTACAACATTGTGGCCATGATGTATTAAATGGATCAAAGAGTTTTAAGTAAGTCTGATATGTTTACGTCCAGAGGGAAGATCTTACCACCCTCAGCTCTCAGTTCTTCCCATTTTCAATGAAACAAGGAAGATGCTGAGAACCAGAGACATATAAGGCTGGGCCGGAGAGATGTAAGGCTTTCTGAGACCACTTGTGTGCAGCAAGCTACGTTGCACTTGTATGAATATAAGGCAGCAGGTGGGCCTGAAAAAGGCTGTTTTATCATGGTTTGAAGACTTAAACTGGAGCTACAGCTGGGATCTCTGTAGAGCTTGGATTTTGTGTAATCATGTTTCTTGTGTGCTCATGGAGCATGGCTCCTGTGTGCAGTTCCTCCTCTCAGTTCCAAGTCTCATTCTGGGACCAGGTTAAGGAGTCTTTAGTGCAGAGCCCCATGACTGAACTTGCATTTGTTATAAGATGTGCTCTCTGCTCTCACAGGAGACAATATAGTCCTATATCCAGTGAATTTTCTCTAAGGGAAGAATAGCAAAGGCAAATGACTAACTGCATAAATTACAAAGAACAGTGCAAACTATTCTTGGTGAAAAGAGCTTGATCTGTTGCACAGGCTCCTACTTGGAACACATTGGTTATTTTCCAAGAATCCAGCTATCAGGGGTAATAAGAAACACAGCAGGTGGTATCTGTGAGTGGTAAAATCAACCCTGAGAAAGGATAATTGGGCTCCTGTTGGAGTTAGCTGAGGGTGGAACTGTTCCATTTGGGCAGCTGCCCTTGGATATTGCCCATTTTCAGCAATATTGACCAGCACAGCCAGCTCTGAGCAACCTCCAGCCCATGAGGAGGAAGAGGGAGCAAAGACTTGCTGACTGACTCGAGCAATAAGACAATGGATGTGTGTGAAATTACTCTGTAAAAGATTCCTAAATGCTTCCTTGCTAACATATGGGGAGCTCATGGTCTAATTCCCTCACCTTGTTGGGTTCAGTGATGCAGGATAATCTCTGTCCTTCAGCTGAGGAATCAAAGGATGGATTGACCTGCCCAAGCACAAACAGCACTCTGGTGGGAAGAAATGAGCTCGGGCCTTCTGCCCACAAGAAATGTTTCTGTCTCTCCTGTCTAGGCTTGCCTGCCTGAGCCCAGGGTTCAGGAAACAAGGAAAGGTACTGTGTTCAATGTGAGAGATTTTACTAATTTGCTGGTTTTCTTCCCTGCTTTGGTGATGAATCGCTGGTAGAAGAGTAAAGCTCCAAGATCTTTACTCCTTTTCATCTTCCTAATGGGCTGGACTGAGTTTTGTGACCCCTTAGCTTTTATAGAGCTGAGAGGGTGTGTGGGAGGAAAATTTATGTGAACCAATGTGTTTAGAGGTGTTGCTCTGCAGCTGTTCTGAAACCATGCTTCTCTGATCCCATTTCCTTGCTCTTTTTATCCCCTTTTCCTTCTTTAACCCCCCAGCTGTGTGAATAGTTCCAATCTCCACCTTGGACCTGCAGGTAGATTCCAGGTCAAATACTATTATGAATAATAGATAAACAGATATAAAATCCATTTAGTGCATGAACATACTTGATAACAGCGCAATTTCTTCTGTGAGAAGACTTCTAGTTGAGCTCAATGGTAAAATGGCTTTAGTGTATTTGTGTGTGGGTATGTGATGTTGCCTTTCCTGATGAGTTTCTTGGTTTGGTTGCTCTGTGTGCCTGAAGCCCTCAGGTGATGCCATGAATAAATATGGGAGGAATTGGGGGTCTTTAATACCAGGACATTGCCCCTTCCCACAAAAAACCAGAGGAAAAAATAATTGTGATAGGAGTCATCTGAGGTGATAGAATAAGAGGATGACTTCTGGGTCCTGTACTTTCAGGTCTTGGTCTTTTGTAAATTGAATTTTCTGACAGCATAGAAATAACCACACAAGCATTCTTCTTCAGCATTTTAATGTACAGATGAGTCTTTGTCATTATTGCTGCCCTGTGACTTTAAAGTGGTTGTGCTGTAACTTGCTGTTAAGAAAACAATGCACTAGGTTTTGACTTGTTTATGATAAGAGAGCAGAAGATTGATGGGTACTAACTAAAACAGAATTCAAGGGCATGTTAAAAGTTGAAAGGAGATGGGAGTGAAGAGTTTTTGAACAAAAATCTATTGAAGAAAAAAAAAAAGGAAGGTCTTTGCAATAATAATTGCAGCTTTTGAGGGACACAGAACTTTTCACTCTTGTGTTCGGGTGCAGGCTGTTCCTCCAAGTCAATGAAAGCACACAGACAGAAGCTGAGGAGCTGAGTCCTGGCAGCAAGGGAACAAAACACCTGAGACCACTTCAGTCAATAGGAAAGGAAAGACATAAGCAAAATGAAGGCAGGATTTAAAAAACAAACAACTACACCTAAATGAAAAATGCAATAAATGAGGCAGGACTGCCCAACTCCTCGTGCTGCCTTCTTGCTTTCTGGGAAGACCCATCCCAGTGTGTGGAAGGCTGGGGAATGACCATGGTGAGGGCTAGCCACCACCAGAAGGTGGAAGCCATGCCACAGACGTCAACTTGGGAGAATTGCCCCAACAATAGAATGCAGTGACTCCAAGAAATCCATCTGAGGCAGCTCCTGCTATCCCACCCATCTTCACGTGGGCTTGTAGAGATGTTTAGGTATTGTGTGTCAATTAAAATTGAAAATGCATGATGAATACGTAATGAGAACTTGGATATTTGATATCAGTTCACTTCTAATGAGCAACTATTCTCTGTTGCTCTGTACAAGAGTTAGCACTGCATAAGAATGTGCATTACTTCAAAAGAGGGCCTGTTGTGTACTCCAGTATGGCTCATTTTTGTGGCTTTTATTTTCCTTTTCTTTCATGTTTTATTATAGTTGGGGAGATAAAGGAAATTTCTTAGAAAAATAAAGAAAAAGGCAGACTTTGTTCTTGTAGGATAATGACTTCCTTACATTTATTAGTTAATCTTTAAACAAATGTTTTTACAAAGGAGTGGGGTCTTTTGTTTTCAATTTTTTAGTTGATTGGTGATTTGAGTTTTTTCTATCATCTTTTCTTCATATCACTACTCCTTGTGCCTGAATCACCATCAAAGGACTTAATTCCTCATTTTAATAATGTTCTTCCTTACTTTAATATTGTTCTGAAACTTCATCTTCCTTCTTTGACATGCATTTCTGGGAACGTGGAAAAGTTCTTGGGGTAAACACTGTGGGCCAGAACTTTGTGTAGTGCACCTGGAGTGATGGGCAGGGACATAAGGAGATGACTGTATATATGTATTTGAGTTTATGCCTGTAGAAATGATAATCACAACATTTGCCTTTTATCTAATTGTAATGTGATCATCCAAATAATGCACTTGTTGTGAATCCCAGAGGATTTTGTGCATGATGGTCTTCCCCCTATCCCTATGGCATTAACAATGCAGCAGGGGTATGTACTCCCTTCCTGAAACTCTTCTTTTTCTCTATAGCATGAAGGGGTTTTGGTTGGTTTGCTTTCTTGTCTTTTTATTTTTTCCTGTGGTTTTCCATTCCTACGTTGCAAACTGGAATAACTTTGCTTTAACACCACTGTCAGGACTGAATTGCTGCAAATGAACATTCTTGGTGGCATTTTTGACCAGGTGCACTCATAGGAGTACACAGGACTGCCAGCCACCCCTTTCAGCTCATCCCTGGTGTGTCTGATGAAAACCAATGACAAAAATTCTGTCTCTAATGTGGAGGGTAGGGATGTCTGAAACCAAAGAGTGTTGCAAACTGTGGATGCTCATGTCTGTTCATCTGACTCATTGCAGGAACTCAGTCCCATGGGATGGAGTAGGGGCCAGGAGTTTTCTCAGGGCATGAAAGGAAATTGGTCCAGTTAATGGCAAAGAAATCCATAAAGGTGGAATAAATGCATAGAAATATCTAAGCTGGGAAATTGCTGAGATAAGAGTAGAAGAAAAGTGGAATTGCTGAGGAAATGCAGTGCCCTGGCACTTCTCTGGGCATTCAACAGTGGCTTCAGGTGAAAGGGAGCACATTTGGAAAAATGGATCCTTGATCTGACTAAGTACTTAATATTTAAATAACAGGTAATCTAAGTACAGTCTCTACTATCCAAACAGTGTTACTGTCTCTTGAGATTTCTCTTTTAAAACACTGAATAACCAGCTAGGATGTCATAAGCACTGGTGGGAGTAGCTGTGTCTGCTTCTCTTGAAAATAATGCAGAACAATTCCTATTTCTTACCAAAATACTCTAAAAGGTCTCCTCCTGTTCCATGGAGGACAGCACTCAGGAGGGAGAAGGGGAGCTAGCAGCCAGTGGATTGTTTTTACACAGAGGTGCTCCTGGGATGCTCAGCACAATAATTCAGGTGGGGATAAAAGCAGCAGCAAATGCCACCAGGCAATGCCAAAGCAATACTCAGAATTACTCACAATTAGATAAATCAGTCAAGGATTTAGTTGCTAAATTGCCATTTGGCTTTAGTTAACAGAGGAATAATATGAGGCCAAAAGAGAAAACCTCAGCTGAAAAGGTTTCTTTTATTAAACTCTGGATACACTGAGACAAGTTGCTTTAAATGTACAATTCCAAGAAATAGAACACTGTTAACTTTTACATTTTAAGTGTCTAATAATTGTATGCTTTAGAATGGAATATATTACAAGAGTAAACAGGACTTGGGTCATGCAATTATGGGATTTTTTTTGTTTGTTTTTTTTTTTTTTTTTTTTTTTAAATTAAATAACAAAACTTCAAACAGGTAGCAAACTGCTATAGGTAAGGCGTAAAATAATCTTTAATGTAAAATAAATTTTTTTGTGCCTAAAGGGGAAAATGCTCTTTTTCAAGGGCTCTTATACGCAGAAGATAATATGTGTAATTCAGTAGGTTGATCTGACTCTCAGCCCCCAATGACCAATTCCTAAATGTCTTTGGGAACTCAAGGGGCTTGGATAGATCAGTTGTTCTTGAACCTTCTACCCCAAAACTCTTTTGAGAAAAGCTGAGCTGCTGTAGAAACCCTCAAGGAGCGAATGGAATCTCTGAATGAAAATGGAAATGGGACTTGTGGGCTTAGCACAGTAGAAATAAACATAATGTGAACTTCTGCATCTCTCTTGAGTTCCTAATTTTCCTGGAATAAAAAACTGAGGTGTTCTGGCACAGGCTGCAGGACGTATACCTAAGGGGCAATGGAAAAGAGAGAAGAAATTGTGAAAGAGAACTGGACAGTATGAAAAATACAACAGTACAAAAGTGTCTATAAATTTTCTTGATGTCTGAATAAAAAGTGAGAAGAAGATACCTCTTGTGTAAGGGGAGACTTCTCTACAAAACCGGTTAAACTGCTTCCTGCTTGATAACTTATTGCAGGAAAGCACAAGAGCCTTTGGAAGAAAAGGATGAATGTGCAGGGGGAATTTATAGCCTTCCACAAAACAGATGAAAGTAGTATTGTATTTCTATTTTTCTCTGCACTTCAGTTTAAGAATGTCACTTAAACCACAGCTGATGAAGTCCAATCCCTTTCATTTTCATCTGGGAAGAAAGCTAAACAACAAATTAGAGGGGTAATGCATATGCCAGGATGGTGTACTTTGTATATTGCTAAAAATTAAGTAATTTGTTGTTTTAGTTTTGTAATTAGAGTGTACCTTTATGTCAAAATGCATCTCCGGGTATTCATTTGGCTGGAAGATGGATGGGATGGAGAGAGGAGAGATGTAGTCCTCTAAGGGCTATTTTCCATAATCATTTGTACAGTTCCAAAGACTTGTTGGAATTTTTACTGGAATGAAGAGTGGAACAGATTTCTTGGCAGGTTTCAATTGTTGTGCTGTTGTGATTTCTTGAATAGCTTGAGCTTGTTAATCAAAAATGGAGATGTAAATATAAAGATGTGGGTGTTAATGAGATCAGTAAGGCTATTAAATTGTTAGTAATTCTGCTTTTCATATATTTGTTTGCATGCTGTGCTGTTCTGTCTCAAAACTGAATTCCATCAGATCAGAAGGCAGATTTCCTTGGTTTGCAGGATTTGTCTTTCATTACTTTTGGTATATCTTCGTATTTATGAAGATGACAATGCCAGTAGGAACATTAGATTACAAAGGCAATTCTGAAAAGGTCAGCAGGTCTGACATCCAATTTGTCTTGTTCAATTAGGTTTTATATTGATGTCCTGTCTATCTAACCAGTATGGTAATCACTTCAAATATAAATGATGTGTGGGCAATCATTTTATGTTTTTGTTTGAAAAACAGCCAGAACTCTGTACAGCTCCAATGACAAAGCTTATAAATGTTTAAGCTACAGTGTATGATTCTGTGTTGGCTTTGATCATTAGGTCTTGTAGTCTACCTGATTTAAGAATTTAATAGGCAAAAGAAGTGTCCAGCTGTGGCATCTGTGAATAAGTTAAGAAATACCGTCTGGTTTTCATTACTTAGCTGAATGGACACATCCAAAATCAGCCCAAAATGCATGAGGCATGCTCGCTACATCTTCCTTAATCTAATGCCTGTTGCTATGATTCAGCATCATATTGCAAAAGTCAAAATATATTGACCTATATGATCCTCCAAAATGCTTACTCTGCATATTTACTACATGTCTGATGCTGTTCAGAAGAACATAAAGAGCAGCTGTCTCTATTGGTCTGCTAGAAGAAACAAAGGAAGGATAAGCGTCTTAAGTTTATATAAAGTAGGTGTTCAGCAAACAATTCAGGAGAATTAGAACTTAAAATCCAATCCATTTCAATTATCTATTATGGCTTGCCAGTATCCAAGGATTTTCTTCATGTGCTTTAACTTTGCTTTCCAACCACTCTGAAATTAAATTGGAAATTATGAGAAAGAGTGGGATGGGATCTGCTTTCACAGCACCTGCCTGATTATTTCAGGGAATGGTCTTTCTTCATCTTAATGAAACGGGAACACTCATTTATAATTTTACAGTGCAAAAGAACATTGCAGGAATTCAAGTCAATTGGATTAAAACTCATGAAAGGATCCTCCTTGCTAGTTCTAATGCTACTAAGAAATGTAAAATATTAATATTTAGAACAAAAAACTGTCCTTAAATCTTTCAAATTATCCTTAAAATTAGTTAATATTTGAACCTCCTTTAACAGCCTGTTACTTCCACAGTGCCATTGAAATTGTGTCTGAATCCTCTTTTAATGTTAATTTTGGATCCTTTCTCTTTTCAGGGGATGAAGTATTGATATTATTTATCAAGTGACAGAAATTTACACGTTTTCTTTTTCTTTATATTTCCGTAATAGTGATTCAAGTATTTAGGTATTTTGAAACTTCTCTAAGTATTGTCCTTTTCTACTAAAGCCCTTTTATTCACAATTTATTTGCCTCACTCTAATGTGGCTCTCAAGCGTGCCAGAAGCCTGGCTTCCAGGGGGGCCTTCTTTGACCCAGCTTGTACAACAGGTTTTTGGAAGTGTCAGGCAAGAGAAGAAAAATTATACACTTGGAGTAGAGACACTGCTGGTGTCTGAGATGGGTAGTGTCCTGGGTTACACAGAAGCTTTATTCCTTGTTTTTCTTGGAAATATTGAAGCCTGAACAGTAATTACTAGATGAGGCTAGAAAAGTGCTGCTTTCCTCACTGGAAACTGGCTCTAGGAATTCACATTTCTTATATTGTATAAGGAACTGAGAAAGAGAATATTTGCTTGTACCTTAAGGAGTCCTGAAATATATGGAATATGTCCCATATACCTTTGTAACTGCACAGGGTGCAATGCTGCTCAAGAGATGCCAGCTCTGTTCCTGCTGTCCATAAGCTTTGCAACATCAGGTGAAACTTCTTAAATGTTATGGGTGCCTCAGCACTAACTGCCTAAGCAAAGAAGCTCTGAAAAAGTGTCCCACTGGAGACAAAATGGCAGATCAAAAGGTGAAGAATGTTCTTTAAAACTCCTACTGTAATTGTCTGTGCTGGCCTTGACTTTAGGAATTAAAGTAAACAGGTGAGGATGAGTGTTCAAATACTGCCAAGATCCACTTGTGAAGTAGAAAGTCATAGTATTTCATTAACTCAGTGGGTCTTTCTGCTCTGCAATCATGTCAGAGTGAGTAGATCAGAAAGGAACTATGAAAATATCCTGTCATAAAGAAAAGTGGGGAATACTGGGGAGCTGCTTCTGGTTATAACCAGTCTTGGGAGAAAATCCAGCATCACTGCCTTTATGGAGGGAATACACCTGGAGCTAAAGCTTTACTTTAGTCAAGCAAAACTTTGACTAGAACTTGTGAAGCTGATTTAAGGCAAGACTGGTATGTCTAAACAAAAAGAACAGTCTACTACCCTCCTTTCTCTCAAAATTGTTAAGATTATTCCAAGGGCTAAAATAATAAACATTAAATGCTCCTTTTGAAGAGATAAATGAGTAACTTATTTAAACTCTACTGCTTGGCTTTTACTGACTCTGGCATCCTGAAGAAGAAAGATTGTAAGGCTTACATTAATAAGAAAATGACAAACATAACCAAAATGGATAAGTAGCTGAATGGTCTTTGTCTCCTACCATGCCACTTTATCACACTTGAAACAGAAGCCAGTTCTGAAAAACATATTTGAGGACCCTTTTCATCTTCTTTATGTCTTAGAAGGCAGAAGGAATTCCACCCTTCCAGAAGTTTAATTCTTTTGAAGTTTGTATTTACTTTTGTAGATTGTACATCCTGATGGAAAAAATTCATGTGGTTCTAGATATCCTGAACATATTAGAAAGGCATTTGTGAAGCCCAGGTGCCTCTCATTAGTCTGTCCATTTGTTCTACAAGGAGATATTTAATGCAGAAAGGCACGGTAGGATGTGCATCCACCTGCTGACACCCCCCTCTCTCTTTTTCTGGGACAAGGCTTAGGGCAGGAGGCACATCAGACAGGATTCTGCACCTGCTGAATGACAGAAGCTGGCAGCCCTGCCAGTGCTGGCACATGTGCAGCAAGGCTAAGGAAAGCTCTGGAGGAGTCTGGCTCTCAAGGCACGTCCTCATGCAGTTCAGGCCTCGTTTCTGGGAGGTGTGATCACAGCAGAGAGCTCCAGTGCATCGTGCCAGGGCTCTCCTGAACGGGGAAAGCCTCAGGGGGGTGTTGAGATGCGGGTCCTGGCCTGGCCTCTCCAGCCTCTCCACTTGCATTGCAGGGGGCAGGTTGTTCGCCAGACACAGGAGCTTGCAAGCTACAGCTATGCAAGCTATAAAGCATCACGCTAGTTGGAATCTTCTGTGGAAATTTCTGGCAAAACTCACCACATTTCAGCCTTGGTTCAAGGAAAGGTATATGTGGCGTTCACATTCTCTGAACAGAGAAAGACAATTTTCTCTCTCGGGTTTTTTCCATGAGAAGCACAGAGAGAAGAAGAGAAAACAATTCTTCTCTACTCTCTGCTCCTGTTGTTTTTGCACATGTGGAATATGTTAGGAAGATTGTTTATCTGAAGTGATTTGTCAATTAGATTCTGCTGAGGTTGTTTTATTTCCTTAACCAGTTGGGAAAAAACTGTGCCTGAAGGTCTGGAGACAGTCACAGGTTTTTCTTTAGTGTCTCTTTAGTATAGATATAATATAGTATGAATGTAATATAATATATTTTTAATAAAGCAGTTGTTCAGTATTCTGAATCATTAGAGTTAAATACCAATCATTTTCCATTGTTGGGGGTGCCCTGATACTCTAGGTGTGTTCTAGGGGAATGCACATTTGATGAGGCCTCTAATGGAAATGATAGAAAGTGCTTCGCTCGATGGTCAAAGTAGTTCTCTGATGGAGTTAATTCATTTAGCAGTTGACAAAGATATCACAGCATCTCAGCATTCTGTGGGATCACCTGTGCCAGGAATGTGCACCCTGAGCTAGAGGTAGTATTAGACAAAAGTTTTGGCAAAGGAGTCTCTCAGCACTTTGTGTGTCTGACAGCACACGGGGCATGTCACACCTGCTCTGGGATGGCTTATGCCAAATGTAATGACTGCTGTTACCATTCTTCACAAAGGATACCCAGGTAGGAATGTTCCTTGATTTTGAACACTGAGCTAAATTTCTGTGACAAAAAAAAAAATCAATTTTAGTGTAGTGGCAGCAACAACAATGCACAAGCCCATACAGGTGGTATTGGACAGCAGTTTGATGCACTGGCAGTTCTCAAGTTGTATTATAATAGTAAAGGAAAAGTGAAAAAATTCTGAACCTGGGCCATATCTGTAGTTGATATGTATAAAATTTCTATGCTGCTGACACAAGATTAATAATCAAGACCTTTATATTACCTGTAACTAAAATTATGACAATTCAAATTATGACAGTTCGATTAGCTTAGCTAGGACCAGACTGAGATGCTGCCTCTGAGCCACTGAACCTGTGCTGCCATGTTGGACTTCAGAGGTGTTTTTTCTGTTTGTCTGGTTTTGCTTACCCAATGATTGTGCATCATATGAGGAATAAAAATGCAAACAACTTTCTCTTTGGTAAGAGACCTGGAGTCAGAGGGCCAAATGTGCACAGGAAACACTCGAATGACTGCTTAGACTCCAATTCTCCAAATTCAATTTTTGTCATTACCATGGTGCAGCAATTAAAATTTTTGTCAGATTAGAAGCCAAGAAAATAGGCTAATTGTTAGTATTTTCATGGTTTGCTTTTTCTACTTACACCATGGACTCTTAAAAGTTGTTTTTTTCCATCAGACTCTGCCTTTGTATTTGTGTTACTGGTCTAATATACTTGGTAGCTTCAATCTTTTCAATAGCAGCCACTCCAGCTTTATCATTCTTTTTGTAGGAAAATATCTTGTGTTGCTTTGGAAATTATCTCTGTTTAGAAGATTATATACATGCCCTACATAAATGGTGCAGCAGTTTAATTAAATTAATAAATCTGGTTTAATTTCCAGAATTCCACATGCATTTTCTAAATCTCAGTTTAAGTTTTTCTGCAAGAGAAAATTCATGGCTTCTGGAATGAAGCTTTTTCTGCCCGAAAGATTGAGTCTGTATCTTAATGGACTGATGTACTGTCTCGTTGAGCAACAAGTTAGACAAAGGCAATGCCTGTGCTATTAAATAACACAATCCCATGACACAGGTGTGAGCTTTGTGTCACAACCATCAGTCACCATTGACAGAGTCACAGGATGGGTCAGGCTGGAAAGGACCTGGCCCTGCCTCCCTGCTCGAGCTGGGTCATCCCAGCAGGGCACAGGATCGCTTCCAGTTGTAAATGTGATCTCTGGTAACCTTTGGGGCCACAGCAGCCCAGAACAATTCCACATGGAAGTCCCTTTCATTGATAATTCCAAATATGAGCTATGGATGGGTGACAGTGCAGTTGAAGCCCTACAGCTCTCGTGACCCAGGAGTCCGTGTCATTTTCTCTGCCATTTCTCTGCCTCCCTTTGGTGTAGAGCTGGTGGGCCCCTTGGGACCAGGATCTACAATGCACAGCTCAGTGATGTACCTTGAGACATGGGAAGATAACCGCTGGTTTCGCTTTTATCTCCTGACTTCTACAAGTCAACTTCTATTAAGTTCCTTACTGC
The DNA here is from genome assembly GCF_027887145.1 of Ammospiza caudacuta. Taxonomy (NCBI): domain Eukaryota; kingdom Metazoa; phylum Chordata; class Aves; order Passeriformes; family Passerellidae; genus Ammospiza; species Ammospiza caudacuta. The sequence continues at coordinate 56,685,548 of NC_080596.1, forward strand.
TTGGCCTGAAGAGTACTTGTGTGGATTACCTTCTTCTGTGAGGCTAGAAGTTCTAGGGAGGAAATAATTTTGGATCTCCAAATTGTCTACCAAAATGTTTGAAAGATGGATCAAGCAGAAAGACAATGCTCCATTGGGTTTTCCCTGTCACCAGACATGACCCTACCACCTAGCACGGCACAGAATCCTGGGCAGAGTTGTAGGGAGATGTGGTTTCTGTGCTCGCTCTCCATGACTGAAAAAATCCCCAGGGATTAACACAAGGGAAGAAGTTCCTGGCTCTGTTCCTGGAACAGCTCCCAGGGAACTATGGAGAAAGTACTGCTCATACTACACAAGCTACCTTTGTGATGTGGCCAGGTCCTGCTCAGAGAGAAATGGCTCCTCTGGGACATGGAGCACTTTGGTGAGGGATGTTGGCATCTCCTGGGACACGAGCACCTTGCCCAGCTGGGCAGGGTGGATAGACCTGACCATGTGGGACTGCAGCTCCAGGCTGCTGAAACAGAAACTAGGAAGGATGGAATGCCTTCTTTTTACTTACTGAACCCATGAATGACTGCATGATGGCTATTCAAACAGTAGCTACATCTGCTTTTGTTTCTGCATCCTTTGTGGTGATGAAATAGATCTTCAAATGTTTGTTTTGCAAAGAGAAGCCATTAAAAGCTGAGCCACAGTTGTTCAGCTGGGGAGTTGCAGCAATTATTCCTGCTGGGGTGCTGGCAGGTGATTGTGTAGGGGTAACGTGAGTAGAGAGGTGGTGGCAGCTCATACATGAATAGACAGGAGGGGATAAGAATGTGGATCCTCAGTTACAGCGGTGGACAACAGGACTCATGGAAAAGGAAGAGTTAACAGAATGGACAGTCAGCATGGATGTGATTTAGTCCAGCTTATAGCCCTGTGGGAAGGCAAGGCCCAGGCAGAGGAGGGGCTGTGTTTAGGGAGGGAGGGGGTGAATGCTGCTAAGTGTTTGTGAAGGTTTTGATGGAAATATGCATTATCCAAATTACCACCTTCAGTTCTGGAATGAGAAGAGGCAGACAAGTGTGTGGGGCCATCTGTGCCTGCGAGGCCAGGCAGTGTGAGTGGGAACTGAGGGCTGGGCCCTGCTGGGATCCCTCTGTCTGCCAGGAGGATGCTCAGCAGCCATTTGGGTTGCACAGCAGGAAATGGCACCGTGAGCACTGTTGGTATGGATTTCTAGGATGTCCCTCAGTGTCCAACACCTCGTGGTCAGCCAGCTGGACACACACTCCACTGGTGGTCATTGGAAACCTGTGACCAATAGTCAAGAGGGAAAGGAACATTTTGTATTTTACAGTATATGGAGAGCATTCCCAGAAGCTCCCTCCAATCCCAGGCATGAAGAGCACATTTTAGGAGTGCTACTGTTGTCCCAAACTAGAAATTAATCTGCCATGGAGCCCCTAACTGAGGGCAGCTTGCCTGGCTTCAGCCTGAAGAGCGAGGCAGGGCTACAGATGGGCTGTATGAGGCATGGATAGTTGTCTGATAAGCATATGGAGAAAATGCTGGGATAGGGAGATTATCCCTGGCAGACAGCAGGATGTAGTCACACCTGGTGCCCAGCACAGATTTCCAGCCTGCAAGCACAGAACAAGGTGTACTGGAAGGTTTCAGACCCTGCTGCCTGCCTCTGGAGTGTGACCACCACTGAGGCTGTGGGGATTAATAAGGGCCAAAGCACATCAGAGCTCTGAGCCAGAGCTGGCTACCAGGGATTTGTAACTTGGATGCAATGGCTGTGTTTGAGGAGTGGTTTTCAGCTGATTCAGTGGATATGAATCAGTCTGTGCTATTTGCCCAAATAGCCCAAAGCCCAAAGGTCCTTAGCCTTCTTTTCATCAATATAAACAAATTTGTCTAGGCTTAGAGCTGAGCTGTCCCTCAGCTTTTTATCTGCTCTTCAGCTGGATCTCAAAGTTTCCATTCTCAGAGCTGTAACTACATGTCTTTGAGCAAGTGTACAAAATTGTGGAGTGGAAAAGAATAAGAAAAGAGCAGGCAATAAGGAAAGGGAATTTGTGAAATTATTAACTTGTCAGTTTAACATCAATTAAGAGGAAAAATTCTGGAATGGAAAAAATCAAACCATCTGTAACCTCTTGGAAAAACATCAAAGAGCTGAGTAGCTGCCAACATGGTCCATTTGTTCAACCTAGTTCCCTTCTGTGACTGAGTAATTGCCAATGGATAAAGGAGGCACATTAGATGTCACATTTTGAGATTAGTAGAGCTTTTGCTACTCCCTTGCATCACACTTTTGCAAATACTCACATAAATTCAATTACGTGATGAAAAGCCAAATGACTTGGATAATCATGCTCAGAAAATGGATCTGATATGTGAACCAACAGAATCATCAAATGAGTTTTCACAGGGTCTTTTGAATGGAAAAGGGAGTTGGCCTATTACTAACAAGCCTTAGCTAGAAGCAAGCAGACTGGCTTTATTGCTAAGCTAGTCCTCCAATCTTGATAAAGAATAGAATCAGAAATAAGGATAGGCTTTAGAATCACAGAATGGTTTGGGTTTGGAAAGGACCTTTAAAAGTCATCAAGTCACGTGCCATCAAGTCATGTGCAATAAGCAGGCACATCTTGAACTAGATCAGGTTGCTCAAAGCCCCATCCAACCTGACCTTGAATGTTTCCAGAGATGAGGCACATGCAGTTTCTCTGGGGGCCTTGTTCCAATGCCTCTCCACCCCTGCCATAAAAATATTCTTCCTTATATCTATTATGGACTCATGGAATATTCTGAGTTGGAAGGGGCCCACAAGGATCATGGAAGGTCAGCTCCTGGCAGTGCACAGGACCACAGCAAGGGAGCATTGTCCTTGTGCCTCTTGTCCAGCCCTCTGGTCATTTTTGTGGCTCTCTGGACACAGTCCAACAGGTCCACACCTTTCTTATGCTGGGTTCTTCAGAGCTGGATGCAGGACTGCAGGTAGGGTCTAAGCAGAGGGACAGAATCCCCTGCTCACCTGCTGCCCATAGTGCTCTGGATGCAGCCCAGGACATGTTTGGCTTTCTGGGCTGTGAGTGCCATGGCTGGGCCAGGCACATCTCATTCAGCCTAAGTCCTTCCTGACAGGGCTGCCCTCAATTCCGTCTCCCACCAGCTGTGTTAATACCAGGGGCTGCCCTGACACAGGTGCAGCACCTTGCATTTTAGAGAGGGAGGGGTGAGGTGTTAAATTCCTTTGAGAACAAAACTGTGATGAGTGGCTCTGAAGGCTTCCTGGATAATGAGATGGGGAATCATGATGCTGAAGATGTTACATGACTCAGAAGCACAATGCTGGTTTTATCTGGCATGAAAAGGAAGCAAATGTTGTATCAATAAACATTTGCATTGCCAGCAAAATACAGAATGTACTCTCAGTCTGCTCAACATTTCTGAGGCCTCAGTTGTGGTGACATGTCCTCTTCAGAGGAATATGGACTCCTGGAGATGTTCTGGCAGAGGAAGACTGGAGTGATCATCTAGTTTAGAACTGCAGAGGAGGCTGAATGCAACAGGTCAAGTAAAGGCTGTTGTGAATCTGTTCTTCAACAAGCCTGTGATACACAGGATGATAACTTCTGCAATGGTTTGTAATCATAGAAAGGAAGGCCCTTGTGTATTTTCGTTTATTTTCTCAAGTTAACTGGGGAAACTGTGTCAAACACTGTGATGAATTGCTGGAAGAGTCTGGGGCACCTTTGCTTTGAAGACTCCACAGAAGCTTCGAGGCTTAGTCTGGTATTTTGTCTGTTTTATGAGGAACTAGTTGTCCAACAAGTTTTCATTGTTACACTGTTTAGGTTATATAAGGGCCAAAAGCCTAAAATAGTAAATAATATTTCTTGTCAAGATATTGGGAGTCTTCCTGGCTGAATATTAATCTGGGTAAGAAAAGCAATACTTTCAGCCAAAGAGAAGGATATGAAATGGGAGAATCCCAAGTTTGGGACCATGCTTTTACTTTAGGCAAGAGGAGAAAGCCTTGGAAATTCTAGCATTCCAGCCTGCCTCATGCTATTTGCCACCTTACATGCTGGCAAAATGGTTCCAGATTTTACTGAACTATTGTACACTCTCTGACTCTTTGTAGAGAGCTGCGTCACACATGTGAGGAGCAATAAGGATCACCTGTGCAGTGTAACACAGCTCTTGGGCCTCAGAGAGGCTGAGACCTGCAGGAAAACAGGATTTACTGCTGATCCAAACCTCTTGCAAGCCAGATTTAAGGTCAGCAGCTCAGACTCCCACTGCAACCCAGCTGATGTTTTCCTTGGCTGTTCCCTGGCTAGTGACAGTTCTGATGGCAAGGCTACACAGGGAGATGAGAACATTTTGTCTGTGGGCTTGGATTTTCAAGAGGTGGTGGATGCTTCAGAGACACTTCCTTGTCTTCCTTTTGCTGAAAGCACAGGCCTGGTTGGCCATCAGCATGAATTTTAGAGAAAGAGATAACAAGTGCCATGGCAACAATGTCCATCCTGCCCTGGAGTGCCATGTAGATGATGTACAACAGTATCTGGACTATGCAAGGAGTCAGAATTTTTTTCACACTAGTGTGATAGTGGAGTTATAGCCAGCCCACCCAAAAGAGGGTCATCCAGCCCCTACCTGTGTCTGTGGTATTTGTCTGGTGTGTTGTAATGCTCCCCACTGCTGATATGGTCTCCCATAAATATTGAAATTGATCTTTGGGATGATACGTTCCTTCCATGATTTGGTGCAGGAATTTAAAGTTTTGGGGACGTTGCAAGAAGGAACCTCTCTTTTTCTTCCCAATAAAAGACTGTTGAAGCATGGCCAAGTTACCAGGTTTCACCCTGCCCCTGCCCTGCCCTGCTTGGGGAAGGCAGAACAGTTTGTGCAGGTCACTGAGGAGCAGAGCTTTTATAGCCACTGCCTCCAGCTGAGCACATCTCCTCATTCCCATGCAGCTGGCCAGGCTGAGACTGTGGGCTACAAACAGGCACATAATTATTAATCTCTGCTAATGCCATCACTTGGCACCAGAACAGAGGAGTGGGTGTAGAGCATTCAGCGGCTTTCACCTAGTGCATAGCTGGAGCTCTTTAAAGCTTGCATCAGTTAATAAGCAGCTAATGACCTTCAGAGGTCAGAGTTTATTAGGAAGAGAGTAGTCAAGCAAAGTGTCCAGGGACAAACTGCTACAGTTCACAAAGCTGCCATCTGTGTACAGGTCACTGCCTTCCCTCCCTGCCTGCCCTCTCTGGGGAGCAGGAACAGAACCACCCCAGGCTGAACTGGGTAGGTAAGGGGACATGGAGTTTAAAAACAGATAGAAAAAAATAAAGAGAGGAGCTTTAGGAGAGGAAGAGAGCTGCATGAGAGTGTGCTCAAGTAAAACCTGGAGATTTAAGCAGAATTCACACGTTTCTGTTCCCCAGTAAGGGCTTGCAGGGTGTGGGGGCTTTCAAGCTCTGCTGTCCTGGCAGGGTGTCTGTTAGTTTGAAATGTCAGAATGACAAACCTTCATGATGGCTTGTGTGTGGTGTCACTCCTGCTGCTGATATTTGCCTTTACAGAACATAACCCCGTTATTGACAATTTTTAGGTCTGTGGTCTGGTTCTTCAGATCACAGCATGATCAAATTCTTTTTCAGAAAAGATATGAGTATGCTACATCATGTCCTATATTTTGCATTATGTGTTTTGACCAATTTCTACTCTCTACATGAGCAGTTAAATGCACAGATCTGCAGAGTTAAGTTTACACTACAAGCCTCCTGAAAAGTCCCAGCTTTGCAGTTTCAGGGCAAAGATGCTTTTATTAAAAACAACCAGCCTCTGAAGTCTGTAGTAGACATACATAAATATGTGTTGTGGAGTAACCAGTGAGACTGTTTACTTGAATGTGAGCCTGTGTTTATTGCCTTAGAGGAGTAAGTTAGGTGATGTTTATACTGAAAAGCTGGGCTGAACTTCCACTGGGTGCAAGCACATGGGTGTGTGTGGCTTTTCTGTGGGAAGAGACCTCGGCTCATGCTGTTTTCTGGAGCTCTGAAGTTGCTTGTAGACTCTATTGCTAGTTTTTATTGAGGTTCAGAAGGAGGGAGGGTGAGTGTCTGGGGTTCATACGTGCCATAGCTTTGCTTTTATGAAAAGTTCCAGTGTTTTAGTTCTGCAGAGTAATCTGTTCTGCCTTTAAAGAGCATGGCTTGTACTTGTGTGATTCCCTGCTCATTGCAGGGAAGTTGGACTGGGTGACCTTTACAGGTCCCTTCCAACCCAAACTGTTCCATGATTATATGATCCCAATCTAGCACATACCAAATATATCAGGAGTTGCTGGTTAGAGCCATGCATTTTGACATGGGAGCAGTTCAGATGGATGAAAGGCTGAAAAGACTTCACAGCTACCTTAAAGGCCATTCCCTATACATTTCTGTTTAAAATTACACTTGATTAATTTAAACATCACTATGCAGCACTGGGACTGGATTCTTTGCTCTTTGGGATTTTTTTTTGTTTTTTGTTTTTTGGTTTTTTTTTTTTGTTTTGTTTTTGTTTATAACTTTGAAGTTAACTTTGAAGAGGGAGGCTCTTTATACCACCATATCTCAGGCACTTACTATTTTATAGATGCTTGTCAGTTATCTGCAAAACTAAAAAACTTCTTACTAGACAGAAGAGCTCAGTTTTATCCTATTTTTGTCAATTTTTTTTTTTTATTGTTGTGGTAGTGGCAGAGAGGAGAATGCTTTAACTCCTGCTATAAACAAACATTTAATTTCTGGTAGAAACTGAACTGCTTTTCTAGCTGAAATTTTGCTTACAGCCTGGCACTTCAGGTTTCTCTCACTCGATACAAAAATCCCCATCACAGTTAGAATGAACATCTGGCTGCTCTCCTGTTGTCCTCATTACAAGGGATCCACTGCCTGGCAGCTTTATTGTGGGTAAGCAGCTGTATTTAACAGAGCAGCAGGGATTTTACACAGCTTTTGCTCTAGGTTTGTGTGCCCCTAGCTCACAAAGGAAGAAAGAGAAGTTAATTACATTAAGTTTTCCTAACGGTATTCCACTGAATAATTCAAAATCAACTAAAATTCAATTAATTAGACATACATTCATATTGTTGCTTTTACTTTTAAAGTGTTATAAGATGGATTTGGCATCAGAATGGATTATAAAATTATAAAATTATAAAATGGAGGAGAGCTGAGGATTTCATATATCTAGCATATATTCACACCAATACCTGTTCCACCTGTTCCAGGCCAGCAGATCTTTGGTGGCAAATGCAATTTAGAGGGTTTTTTAACCTAATACAATGGGCCAGGTACTAAGTATTAGAAAATTAGATTTAACTCTTTGCCATGAGGGAGCCTCAAAATTTGTCTTAGATTTCTCACCTTGCAGCTCAAGGTTTAGCTGGAAAAGTAAGGGATGCTGTAACTGAGGACAGTGAAGTACTGTCTCCAACAGCATCCTTTTCAAAATCACTAAAAACATGTACTTTTCCTTTGGGGTTTGAAAACGCTGGCATCTCTTGTGGTGCTATCATAGAAAATATAATATCTTCAATTAAAAACATATATTGTTTGTTTTGGTGAATTTTGGTTAATTACATTTTGCCTTATAGTCAAAGGAAGATTTTAGGCTGGTTTGAGCTAAGACAACTCAGAGGCATCTGTGCCCAGTGGAGCTCTGTGCAGAGCTGCTCAAGGGGGTGTGGTGGACATGAGAACTTGGTGCTTTTCATGGGCTAACTTTGCTTCTCACTGCAGGCTGATGAGGCTTTCCAGTGACTCTATACAGTGAATGCCACAGTCACATTATTGAAAAATTTTCATGTTTGTTTCTCATTTTTAAGCAAAGTAACAGTGTGAGTTTACCTACACATCAGCAATGAGAAAAAAAAAGAGACTGCTGCTCAGTTACTAATCAAGCAGCAGAACTTCTGTCCCTTTAAGAGCTTTTTTAGTCTGGAGAGCTTCTCTGTGAGCGACCTCCTCAAGTCACTGGCTGAGACAAGAACCCAGTGTATGTGTTCTTCCTTGTGAGCTGGGAGTCACTTTAAATCTGCCAACACATTTGCTTAGCTTTCCTTTTAGAGCAGAGCCAGCTGTTCTTCAGGGTCTCTGGAGTATCTGTATGCTCTCTTCAGCTCTCCTTTCTGCCTGGAAATAGGGACAGTAGCTGGGCTGTTCCCATACTAAAAGTTTAACAACCTTGGGCATTATTACATTGCTCTGATATGTTCAGGGTCGCGGCTCAGTCCCTGCTTGCTTTACTCGAGGTTTCAGCAGCCCCAAGTGCAGGTTGAGCTCTTGGAGCAGTGCTGGCTTGTGTCACCCCCTGACACAGCCCACCCACCCTTCACTGTCCAGAGCTGGGGGCACCTGGCTGACAATCGGCTCTGCTGTCATGACCCCGGTGAAATCCAGGAAAAAGTGGAAGGGGTTTTGTTATCTGGAGTTAATTAGAAGTTAACGAGGCTGGTGAATCCAGCAATGGGAGTCACAAAACAGCCAGTGATTAGAAGGGATGTGAAAAGGGCTGTGCTGAGCCATTAATCAGGCAAAAAGAAGAAAACAAGTAATACTGACTTAGGGATGTTTTTCCCTTCTGTTCTCCAAGTATGGAATTCATGCTTAGGATTAAACGACACCATTTTAGAAGTGAGATAGAACAGTTTTATGAAAGGTTAAGGATTCTAAATTGGAGACAGAGGAAATAAAAGGGAAACAAGTTTTATTCATCCTGGTCACTGGCCATGGAGTTCATTCCATCTTCTGTAGAAGGTGCATGAACTGTGCTCTCTGTCTCCTGGAATGACAATTGTTGAGACCAATCCATCTTCTCCCAAGTGAATGCACACATTGGCTCTTGTTCTTCCTCCTATTCTAAACACCTTGAGAAATCAAATCCCATGCCCCTGAGCTGGGGTGGATTGGAGGGGAATTGCTGCAGGGTCTATAGCCTGCTCTGTCATGTCCACCAGCAGCAATGCTCAGGGATCTGAAAACATAAATGAAAGCAAGTGTGTGTGTGATACGATCAGCACAACTGGGCTGTTCAGCTGATCCCAGAATGCTTTGGCAGAACAACATCTAGCCACAAGAGTAAGCAAACTTAAGTATAATGCAAGGGATTGGGTTTTGTTGTTTTTGCTATGGTGGGTTTTGTTTGTTTGTATTTAGGTTTATTGTTTTCCCTCCCCAGAGGTGACAGGTGACTGAGTAAAGTGAGGTATTTTCCCCACTGCCCTCCTGCTTCCCCCAAATATTGAGAGTAACTTATGAAAAAAGCTGTTGAGAGAGGAATTTTGGAACTAAAATATTCACCTAGTGTCCAGATATCGGACAAAGGAATTTTCAGTTAGTGATGCTTATTTTTCTCTTATTTATTTTAATCAATGCCTTTTTAAATGGACAGAATCCTCAAAGCAGGTCTTGTGTTTTTCATGTTTCTGAATTCAAAATATTTGTGACTTTTCCCCCCTCTTTTCAAGTGCTTAAATTATTGGAAATAATTACTTCTATAAACATTAGTATCCATACATTGATGTGCCTGATCATGCAGTGAAAGTGGCTACAAAGTCAGCCAAAGCAAATTTAATTTTCTCTTTTATGAATAAACACACTGAAATATTTGTCCAGTTCAGACAGAAATAGTATTTTCTTGTTTTACTGTGCTATTTTGACTGGTTCCATTGTTTCCTGCATTTAGAAGATCCCAACATTTTAGCAGGCAAGAAGGAGGTGGGTGAAGGATGCTAATGCATGCCTTTATTGGAAAATATTATGTGTATTATTATAGGTTTCCTGTGAATGAGAATATTCCAGCAGGACCCCTGGACCTGCCAGTCAATGGTACCAAGACCTCCCTTTCACTAGAACCCATTTTAATAATTTTCTTGGAGTTGAAGCAATAAACAGAATATAGTATTCAAGTAGGGTTGAGTATCATGATTTTATGTAAATGACATTGCATTTCCACTACTTTTTCCCCTTCTTAATGAAGCCTATTTTTGACTGCTATGCACTAAGCAGGATCCCTCAGTGAGCCACAGAGTGACAGCATGCAAGTCCTTCAAGTGAAATGTTGATCAGAAATTATCTGTATGTGGCTTGTTTTTTTCTCCTTACCACTCTTTACTGCCTTGTATTCAATTTTCACTGCCATGTTTGTTTTGGCTGTCTCCATAACCCTGCTGTGACCCCTGTCATCAGGATGGTATATTTTTTCCCTGCCTCGTGTATCTGCTCTGTTTACTTCACAGAACTGAACAAGACCAATGTTGATCTCAATGTCTATTCACAGCTATGTTTACTGGCAGTATTTTCCCATGACAAAATTTCTGTTTTCTTTTCTCTGGCTTTTAACCAGTTCCTAGTACATAACAGGACTTAATTTTCTATCCAGTTACCTTGCTTTCCCCTCCCCATTTTTTTAATAGTTATGTCCAGAATTAACTTTGTATGCATGGAAAATGCTATTAGACATTTGAATAGTGTTTTCCATGGACTTAGGCTTTTAAGGATCTCTGGATCCACTGAACCCAGAAGAAGGAAAAATAAATCCAGCCTGGGATATTTAAGGCAGGCACTGTTGGTCATGCCATGCCATATCACTGTCAGAAAACCTCTGGAGTTGCATCCCAGAGTAGAGGATGAGGAAGACACTTCCCCAGAGGACCAGGGACATGCTCTGTCTAAAATGATAAAACTGCTGCAGTGAGTTGGGTGGTCTGAATTCCTGCCACTGTGCAGGATAGCTACCTCCAAACACTGAGTTAGCCAAGTTAGTACCTAAAAGGTTGTCTTTTCTATGAAATAGGGCTTGCTTCATGTGGTGAATCAGACTCAACTTTTGTAGGACAAAGCAGGGAAGCCCTGAAAATGTTCATGCAGCAGTTCTCTCTCTGATCTGATGGACCTGCAGTGCAGCAGGGAGCTACAGAAGTTCCCTCTGCTTGAAGACTGCCTTAGGGATTCTCTGTAATCTGGATCACGCAGCCTTGAAAAGGTTGCTCAGAAAAATTCTACTGAGTTGTCTTTTACACTTTCATGTACGGAGGCAAAGTTCTAAGCCTCATTAACAGATATGAACTGTGACCTTATATTAACACATTTAGGGATTGAAGAGATATTCCAGCTCTTGCCTGCATTATACAGAACTATCTGGGAAACTGAGAATGGAGGTGCTTTATTAGGTGAAATTTGTGGACTTTGTGTAGAGAAGATATCTTACAAGGATGTGGCTGCTAATATATCTGATACTTGGATATTGCAGCAGCTTTCAGGAGAGAGGAATTTAGGCTCAGTGTAAAACCCTGACTGAAAAGGAAAACAAACTTTGTGAGATCCAGGATCATGCCTCTAGTTTGCCAGGGCTGTGAATGTTTTACTAACAAGGAAAAAGACCTTCCTTCTTTTGTGAACATTTTAAAAGGCTCGGGTTGTTTACTGCCTGGAGTAAAGGAAGTAAGTGTATGGCTGTCTTGTTTTCCATCCCTTGCTTGATGACTCTTATCAAACAGCATTTGACATATGTGGGACTCAGCAAGAAAACTTCAGACATTGTTGGTTTTCTGCTGCTACCCCTGCATCAGGGAAGTGGCACATTGACACTGAGTGACAGATGAACTTGCCTATAGCAAAATGCAGCTGCTCACAGATAGGTAAAAATGAGACAGCAGCATAAGTGGCCTGTTAGGAGAAAACTCCAAAACCCCTCGAACATTCCTGGTGCTATCTGACCCATGCAACTGTAGAACATTGGATGCTTGTTTTTAATGAGTTATTTGCTTGGCCCACATGAAGGTTTTGGCCCACCACAAGGTTTTCTAGGTGATAAACATAACTGAACACCAGCTTTCTACAGGTGTACTGCAAATGTGTGAAGAAATGATCTATCATAATTGAAATAGTGCTGAATGCCTATAGCATTCTTTTAGGATAACCCAACTCTGTGGTTTTCACTGATTTATTTTTGAGACTTATAATGCATTCAGTTGTAACATGTCTCATGCACTTAACATAATTCAGCCATACAGTAGAAAGTTGCATGAAAATTGAAAACACTTAAAATATTTTGTATAATAAAATAATATCAGGTACTGGTTAATTTAAAGGCTGGAGAATAAAAGTGTGAATCTAATTTTATTTCTTAAGTGAAAATTAATATTTATTGCCTCTGGTAACAAAAGGTAAGTCTGATTTCAATTTAATGGACCCTAACAGAAGACTGAAATGTCAGCCCCCAATGAATATAGTATGATGAGTTCAGCCTCTATTTTTTTTTTTTTTTGACAATATGAAACCAAACCAAATATCTCATTCTCCTAGGGGAAAGAAAAGAGAGATTTGAACCAAAAGAAATGCAATCTGCCCTGTACTGAGCAGCTGTACCAAATCAAGCAGCTCCCTCACCCCATGGTTTTGCACCAGAAGAAAACTTTCTGTGATCAGAGAACTGGCCTGGCAGAACCTGCCCACTCAGATAATCACCTCCATGAGGCATAAGTGCATCCATGGAAAGAGCTCAGGGACAGAGAGGTTCTTTTAATGCCTTGGTGAATCAGCCATGGTTACAAGGAACTAGTTCTTCAGAGTGCTGTCAGAGTGAAGCATAATGTTCTTCAACTTCTGGTATTTGTTATGTCCTAGTAAATATTCTGATAAGGACACAAGGCACTTCTTTAACAGCTTAATATCTTTTTCTGCTTTATTTCTCTGCTTTTTGAAATGGAGCTACTTATCATGTGAGTTAATTAATTTTTAAAGTCTTAGCCAGTGGTAGCTTCATATCTCACTTTGAAACTAAATTCCATTATAAAAGTGCTGTTTCAAACTTATGAGTCTGAATTTTTTAATCTCCCTTCCCTCCTCCTTTAAGTGCCACAGCTGCTATATGGATTGCTCTCTTCTCTTTAGTTCTAAATTATGGTTTCTGAGGCACACATTATTTTTGAACCAAGAATAACTCAAAGTGAAATTTGACTTAATGTAATATTTCTATCTATTGCTAAATCAAAGAGATTACAACCTTGATTTTAGCATTATCTGTACATGTTTTTCTTAAACTCTTGCCCAATTTCTGTTTGAAGAAAATAAATTGTAATTGAGCAAACCTGTTTATGAGTTTTTGAGGTTAAATATTTTTGGAGCTGTGTCTTGTTGATTTGAATGGGGTTTTTTGAACAGTGGCCTACTTGAAATAACATTTACTGTAGTGAATCATTTATCATTTCCTTGGCGAATGAAAATGTGTGTTGCACTTTTGAGCACGTCTCCGTTTGGTTGCTTGCATTTCAAATCTTCTTTTAAAACCACAGATTTAATTTTTTTTTTTTAATTTAAAAAAAAATTCTTTTAAAACCACAGTTCAGATTTACCACAGCATGTAAGTGGAGCAGTGGCATGTCCAAGGGTGATGTGCCTGGAGAAGTTGCTTCTGTACACAAGTACCTCTTGCCTGGGCTGAGCCCCAGTTAGTGCATGAATTATAGCCAGGGACAGCCACAGCCTTCAGCTGCTGCCTTCCCTTTGTCTTTTCAACTGTTTGCCCTCCAAAGATGGAAACTGCTTCACTGTTTTCCAGAGCTGAGCATTCTCCAAGCGCTGCTGTGGTGCTGCTGCTGGCAGCGCTGTGCTGTCACCTGGCACCAGAGCAGACAGCTCTCAGCTTGATTCAAGGTGAAGGCTCCTGCCTGCTCAAGAAAGAGGAGGAGAGGACTGACCTTGTACCTCCAGGCTGTTTATTGCACAGAGAACAGTTATCCATAGTTACATCTGTAGCTGCAGCAGTGCTTTTGTAAGGGCTGCCTTTAACTGGAGTGTCAAGTCTAAGGCAAGAAGAGGAAAGTACACTCTCTCACAACCTTGAATGAGATTTAACAGTGACTGAGATGTCCTAAATTTTGAAATGCCTCAGACTAAGGACAGATTTTGGGTGGGTTCCTAAAGTATTTAAAGTAAACAAACAAATATATTCATTCCACTGTGTCCCTTAGCATGTTCAACAACATCCATTATTGTGCTGGATTTTAAACATTAGTTATTTAAATTGGCTTCTATAATAGACCATCTGTAAGTCAGAAATCACTAAAATGTTAAGGAAATATCTCTTGCTTGAAATGGGGAGCATTCTTGGGTAGCAAAGGCAGCAGGAGAAAAGACAATATTATTTGCTTTTTGTGAGAATGGTCCCATCAGTTGATTGTGTCTGAATTGACTTGTTCAGTATCACACTTTTATTCAAGTCTCTTCAGTCCTTGTTTCTTTCTCCCCCTTCCCCTTCCTCCCCCATATTTTTATTTTCCTTTATTTTTTTTCTCCCCTGGATTGCTAACTCCTTTCTTAGTGTAGAAAAGCAGCAGAATTATATGTAAAGTCACTCACTGAGAAAGGTCTGTATCATTTCTCATTCAGCATTTTGAGAATTGTTCTGTGGGAACCTGAAATTTCAGCTCCTTTACAATTCGGTTGTAATATGAAAATCTGAAATTCAGCAACAGATGCAAAATCTCACAGAGGTGTTGTTTCAGCTGACTTCTGCCTTTTGGTAGCATTTGAGTCTTGCCCAGATGTTAACGGGGAGAACATGACGATGGAAACTTCATCTCATTGAGATGGAGCAGGTCTAAATGCCTTTTGGACTCTATCAGACCACCAAAAGTAGCAGCAGGTGCCTCTTATTTGTGTTTTGAAGCAAAAGAGCAGTGGGTGAGCTGTCTGAAGGCTCTGGTTATCTCTGTGTTATACCAGAGTGATGCCCTGGGTCCTGCTCTGTCTGGTTCTGGGATCAGAGCAGTTGTGAGCCTAGAGCAGGGTCCAAGACAAAATGTAACCTCTGGGAGAGCTGAGGGAGTCATAAAAAGGAGAAGACTAACACAGAACATGGGCTTGGGGTCCTAGACTTGGCCTGAAGTTTTAAGAAATGCTAATTGTAAACATCAACACTTGTTGCTCAATTGATTTTAAAAAAATCTAAAATAAAATATTCCTTAATGATCTTCTTTGGATTAATTGTTTGGCAATTACAGAAGTGTCCTAAGGAATCTCAAAGAAGTTCTAAATTCTGACAAGTTTTGAAAATGTCTTAATTTCAAATTTTCCCAGAGATTAGCATTTGGAGATAAAGCCTGGGAAAGAAAATGTTGTAATTTTGTTGCCATCAACATATGGATAGTCTGGTTTCTTGTTTGGTTTTTTGTTTGTTTGTTTGGTGTTGGGGTTTTTTTTGAGGATTCTGAGTTACTTTTGGGAAACTCTTATTTTTCTCACCTTTGCAAATTGGAAGTAGATTGAATTGATGTTGATGTGGAACACTTGAAGAAACTATTATATTTTACAGTTTATTAATTTATATTAAAAATAACATTTTTCTTGGAGTGGATTGATTTACTTAAGGTCAAACTAATAGTTTAATTTTTTTTTTTATTTTCCTGTGAACAGAACAGCCTTAAATTCATTTTTGACAGCTCTAAGAATGCTTATGTTTTCTATTCCTCATGCCAAGACTGAGATATGAAAAGAGAACTTTCCAGTAATGCTCTTTGCACAAAGAGAAACATGTTCTTCCAACGTTGATGAGCACCTTATTTTTCAGATCCTCTGGAGGTCTTGGAATTGCCTTGTTCTCTCTATTAAAAAATTTAAATTCACCTATAAAACTGTTTTTTTTTTTACAAAAGAAAAGAATTCCTGCTCAAATCCAAGACTCAAAATCCTGTAGCAAACACTAGATGTTGCTTAGCAGACTTAATAGGCTTTTGCAATCAAGCTGCCAAAAAAACATCACATTTGTGTGAGACTTCTGGAACATGAGGACAATAAAAAAGTATAAAATTGCTTGTTTTCAATAAACTAATGTGCTTTAACAATCTAAAAGAGAGTTTACCACTTTTCCTTTTAAATTCTGCAAATATTTTGTCTGCCTCAAGTATTTAACTTGCTAAATAATATCTGCATTTGGCTTGTTCTGAACCAAAGTATTTTTGCCTCTTGTGAGATCACAGAAATTGATTCATTTAAGTAGAATAGTTGTCATATTCTTTTCTCTGTCTAAACCCTAATTCCAATTTCTTCCATGAGTGTTCATTTTATTTTAGGAAAAATTTATCATCTAAGATGATGAAAGCTACAATTTTCTCAGCAAGCTGTCAAACAACAGTTCTATTATCCTGTCATTTGCACATGAATAAAATGTCTGTGAGAACTAATAATAAATTTGCCTTAATTTTAATGTGACTGGTGATTTCTTGCTATCTCAAGGAGCACTGCAGAATACTACAGGAAGTGCAACTGAACAGGCAGTGATAGTTTCATTTTGGCCCATCTTCAGTTGCATGGGAATCCCATCACAATCTGGAAATGTTTATTAATGTATGTAAAGTATGGGAAATCAAGACCTGTCCCAACTGAACTAATGTTTATTTAGCTACTGTGACTTAAGGGTGATAATATGTGAGTTTGAGTATGTGAAATCCTGTGGACAGCTGGGTGAATAAACAATGTGACAGAGGTTTTGCAGTAAGTTTCTCACTGCTATTTGCTTTTTGCTTTATTGTATTTTCTTTCTTTTCTCTTCTTCCTGCTGTGAATATTCCTAAAAGACAGGATTATTTTTTAGTGTTCCCTTAAATGTTTAAGAGCTATGAGCATGTGAGCACGCCCAGTGTAAATACATAAATATTTCTATTTCAGATTCTCTTTTGGGTTTGGAAATGAGATTAGTCAAAGAGATGGGGGGAGAAGGGAGAGCATGCAGTCAGCTGGAGAAAAGATTAAATGCTCTTTGATCACAAGCAGCAGGACTGCTCTTCCTTTGCTGTGTCCTGCAGCTCTGACTTTCAAGTCCTAGAGCTGAGAAATACACGATTTCCACTTCTTTTTCTCCAGCAGCAGCTGTTGCTACCTGAATCGTGGATTTCCAGGGAGGTTTGGAGCAGGGCTGCCTTGCCAGGGTGCAGGCTGGTTCCTGGGAGCAGGCACGTGGTCTCCACAGCCTGCAGAGGTACCTGGTCTTTTGGGGGCCACAGCTGAAATTAGGACTGTAAAAAAATGATCCTGTCATGTCCCACATTGTCATGGGGTTTATGTTCCCAGAGAGTTTTATATAAAGCTGTAAAAACTTGCAGAAGACTGAATTGTTTTGCATCTCCAGCTGGTGACTTTTTGTGCAGGATGTCCCTGGGATCATGGAGACCTTTGGTTTTTGGGGAAGGCCAGCAGATGCTTTTTTGCTAAAAACTATGTGTACTTTATTTACAATAATTTTCCAATACCTATCACCTATGTTATGTCTCTACTCTAAACCAATCTAGAAGTGTCACCGTCCCAGCAGAAGATGGAGTGTAGGGAGATATAAGGTAGTATAGAAAGTAATCTTACCCCTTAAGGAGTTGCAGCGGAGCCAATTGTTAAGGATTAGGAGCAGGCCTGATGTTAACAGGCCACAGCTGTAGCCAGTCAGAAGAGTGTTATAAAAGAGTGGGTTGGTTGGCTGAGGGGAACTGGAGTCAGTGGCTGCTGTGAGGACAAGGAAGAATCAGTGTTTGGAGGAGCTGACTGCGAGAAACATGAAGGAGGTACAAAACTCTGGCAATGTGGAACCCTTGCCATGTAATGATAATAGAACTCTTGCACTGTAATGATAACAATGGAGGACAAGAAGAAGAAGGACAGGACATGCCCAGATTCCTCCATCTTGCCTCTTGAACCCCCATTCTAAATCTCCAAAAATTCTACTTTTTCGCCCTCTGGTACATTCCCAATCACTCTATTCAAACCCTTGTGGCTTGTAAATCCTCACACAGTGTTGGTAATTGTTTCCATGGGCTAAAAATCCAAGGCAAAAGTGTTTTTGACTTTGTGGCAAGGTCTCTGAGCCCCTTGCCAGAGTCTTGAGTCCTCCAGGGCAGTCAGAGAAATGTCCTGGGTTCTGACATCTGCATAGCTGGGTGCCACAGAACAGACAGGAGGCATCCTGGCCAGGCCATGGGAGATGCTCAAGGCAGAGATTATGGTGTGGGCTGTGTCCCTAAACAGCTAATTTATCTGTGTCTCCACTTGTAATTCATGGCCCTGAGAAAGGAGCCAGAGCTTTCCTTTCAGAAGTAAAATAGTATAAACTTTGAAACTGGTGATTACACTGTTTTTTCCTCCACTGTCTGGAGTAGTCAATAGAAGCTATCCATATCTCTTACCTGCTTTACTGCCTTGGACTGGCTTGTACTATTCCTTTGGATCCCTATTGATTACCTGTCTCCGAACCAGTACAATCTCAGCTGTGTGGGAACAGCACACAGTCTCTACCCAAACATTTATGGAAGTGTCCTGGAAGGCAGGAAATCTCTCTTTGGGCAGATCCTGACTAAATCCTCAGTCAGAGCTCTGGTTTATGGGCAAACGTGTCAGGAGAGGTGGGCAGGGGACAGCAGTACTGGGAAGGACTGACAGAAATGCTCTGCCCCTGGGTCACACTGGGTCAGGCCAAAGGACTCTCTGGACAAGGGTCTCTGTCTCAGAGCATCCCAGTCACCATGCCAAACCTACATTACAGCTCTCTTTCTGACAGCTCTGCTAATCCTTCTTGTAAGTCATGTGTAAATGACACAACTCCAAACATGAGGCTGCTTTGGGCCAGCAGCAGGAGAAGACATGGGAGCAAAGAGCAGCATCTGCTGAGATCCCCCTGTCCTATGTCTCCAGTGTGTTTTGCAGGAGGAAAAGAACATGAACCTACTTCTGAGCTTCCTGTACTGACAAGAAAAAGCTAAAGCAGGCTGTCAGAGACAAAGAACTTTTGCCATCCAAGAAGAGTTTCATGGGATTCGTCGAACTGCCTATGTAAAATTACCTCAGGTATTCCTACCCCATTTAAAGGAGCTGTCCAGGTAGTCCTGAGCTCTAGATTAGGCTTTGTGCCTTGATGAACACTTCACAGTCCTCCCTTGAGCTGAAATTTGGAAGTTCTGAGCTCAGTAGTGACTCATGTAGGTTACCTGGAAGCAATGGACTCTGGCTCTGTGAAAAGTTGGTTCTGACTTCAGTTTTAACAAGTGATAGTAAAATATTTTCATAAAAAAAAAAATTACAAATGGTTCTAATCACAGTAGAAATGAAACTAGAACCTCTTCCAATTTTTCCATCAAGTGTTGTCAGACATAACATATTCTCACAAAAATGTGAAATTTTTTTAGCAGTCACCAGATATCTTAAAAATCATTTGAAACTCGGTATTTGATGGAAAACTTAGAGTGAGGAATTCATGAACAACTTAGAGGCAACAGTAGGAGAAGCTTCAAATAACAGAATTATTTGAATTTATTACTTAATGACAGTTTAGGTGTGTGTCTGTTTTATTTTAGTTGTTTATATTCAGATTTGTATGACACCCTTTTAAAAGAATATCCTAAATTACCAGGATAAGAAACTGAGTAATTTTGCTTGCTGGACCAGTCAATCTTAATTTCATTCCCTCTCCCTTTGGTTTGGGCTGAAAAGGATGTAGCGGTGGTGTCTCATGTCCTAGATATATTCTTTTATTTATTCTTTTTTCAGTAGGAAAGATAAAATTGCCTGCAATGGAGACAGGCACTTCAGCACCGACCTTAAAAAGAACTTGTACGACAAAGGCAAATACATATGTGACCAACTGCTGATATTCACTAGAAAAAAATTTGCATAATGGTTTCTTGAAGCATACTTATCTTTTTGATATTGATCAGGAATTAAAGAATTTCCACTTTTTTTTTTTTTTTTTTCCCCACTGCTGGAGAATGGAGGTTGTATAAATAGTTATGTTTTCTTTTGTTTTCCCAGTTCTGTTTCCTGTAGAGAAGCAGAGTTTCAAGGAGTTTGATTTAGGTTTCATTAAGAATTGGTTGAACTATTTATTTGTGTTCCAACAAAATGAATGAGTGGCTATAATATAGATATCACTTTTTTTCCCCCAGGAAATGTTTATGCTGTTCAATATCTATTTTTTCCTTTTGTTTTGCTCTTTGTGTAAATAAAGTTAGAAGCTAACACATACAAGAAACAACCACCCTCTCTGCTATGTTCATTGTTTTTTCAATAGGATCTCAGACGATAAATTCCCTTCAGATCTTGGCAGAAACTTTAAGCTCTGAACCCTCCAATTGTTGTTTAACATTATTCCAGAAGAATAAAGCCACAGGATGCTTTGCATTCTTCTGCTCCCTCTGTCCTTGAGCTGGTTTTGGTGCCACAATTGTATCTGTGTGTTGTGGTAGGAATAAATTTTATCCTACCATTTTCAGTGGCAGAAGTTTTTTACACCAGGTACTTTTATACCAAATACCTGGTGTAAAAAACTTTTGCCACTGAAAATACTGGATTATTCTTTTATCACCCATTTATTCATTGTTGTTTGGCTTTTCTGGCTTTGAAAACATAAAACTTGTACCAGCTCAACTTTAGGATGAAGAAATAGAACTGTTATCTTGAATTGTGACAATAAAAATCTCCTATTTAAAACTTCAGAAACCAAAGAGCATTCCTTGTTTCCACAAAGCCAGCAGTTAGTTCTAACACTATAATGCCAGGGATAAATTCCTTTCAGGCCTGAAGGAAAAGAGCTGTACAGCTCAGTGTGCCTGTGGAAAGGGGGAACCTGTCTCCAATAATTTGCTCAACTGCAGGCCTTGTGTGCGACTTTGAGCAAATGAGCTTTGCTTCTAAAAATATGAAGAGTAATAAAAGCCTTTCCGCATCTTATTTTATTTTCTAAGCTGGAGGATGCAGAGCTTATTAAGAAAGACACAATATGTAATCTTTCTGTAAGTCCTGTGTAGGGCTTAAAGGGTAGGAAATAGCAGGGGGTGAGTGTCCACCTGTGCTACAGCCTTGGAATTTGCCCTCTGTACACTTATTTTCCTGGCTTTGGTGATGAATTCAAATTGGGAGGCTGTCGGATGCTGCTCTCCAATTCCCTCTGCACATTGACTCAATGCTGCTCTTGAGTTTATAACTCTCCAGGGGACAGGATTTTCTGAGAGCCTGGATTTATAGTGCCTGTGTCTGGTGGTGATAGAGCATGATGAATGGAAAAATAAGAGGGTCATGATGTTTTTTAGCTGTTTCCTTTTATGTGAATGAATGCGTTAAACTATGATCAGGCCATATTCTTAAAATGAAAGTCAGGTGATATCTTAGAGGAAGGTTTGTTTTTATCTACCTGCATTTTCCGTCATTTTAGTCTGACAGCTTTTGTCATAGTTCAGTAAGAAAAAAAAGGTGAAAAAAGTGTGGTTTTTCATTTAAATTTGGTTGCTTTTTGCACGTCAGCAAGTGTGGGGTTTTTTTCTTAAAAGAAGTATGAAAATAGTATTTTACATTGCAAGGTGGTAATTCATTTCTAGCCTAAAATTTTGGTTACACCTCTTTTGCTTCTGAGTAGTACCTTTACAATTCTGTATTGATATAGAGCACCAGGGTTGCTCTAAGCCGCTCGATTTTTCAGGGCTGTTCATGGTTGACCATAAAATAGATATATGTCCACCTCAGTTGTTCCCTACCTGGAAAGAAGTTTCCAAAATGCACTGTGAGCAAGGACAAGGTGGTAACCATTTCACTGATCTGTTTGCCACTGCTTGCTGTGGTTTCTGCTGCTCCAAGTTATGGGGGGCCACCACCTTCTTCCCAGATGTCAGAGAAGCTGTCACACCTTGCCCTATGCCCAGTAAACCTGCAGAAATATAATCTGGGTTTTTCTGCTGGGCTGCTGAGCTGAATCTGTTCATAGAGGCTTCCAGCAGCTGCCAGATGTGTCAGGTTAAGTTATGACTGAGCATGACTGACAAGGTGGAAAGAGAATACCAGAAAGATAAGGAGACACAAGTCAGAAATACCTCTTGACTCCTATTTCTGAGGGTGATTGACTGTCTTGTCTTGTACTGGGGGACAACCCCCAGTAAGGGCAGTCAGCAGACTCAAGCATTAGACCATGAGCTCTCATCTCCCTTAGCTCACAAAAATCACTGGAGAAGGGAGCCTGTTCTAGGAGGTCATTTGGGAAAATAATGACTAATTTCAGTGCCCTGGAACACCTTGGAGGGACAAGTCTCCTCTCACTGACTACTTTATGCCTCTGGAGCAATCAGCCTCAAAAAATTAAGCTATGCAATGCTTTCCCTAAAGTTTTGTTCTCTGTTCTTTCCCCTGCAGTTATGTTCTTCAGCCTCTCCCTCTCTTGCCATTGCTGCCTCTGGTTGGGAATATCTTCTGTCCTGGGCCTTTCAGGACAGCTGGGCTCTACTGGCTGCTCTGAGCCAGAGGATTTGCCAATTTATTGTAGATAAATAATTTATTACTTATAGACCTCCCCTGTGTCATGTAAGACGTTCAGAGTTTGCTGTTTCACATGCTAGAAATGAGAGTCCAGTTGTCCTCTAAAACGTGTCCCTTGGTGCTTCTGTAGACAAGGGAGCCATGATAATTTTACTATTTTTCCACTGTACTTTAAAAACAATATATGATGAAATTTCTTCTGGCTCCCACCCCTCCCAGTTTTCAAAGTGCTAAAACTGAACATCTTTAACTGCCTGACGCAAGTTGAAATTCACAGTGGCTGTAGGGCATAATCTGAGCAAGATTAAATGGCACAAGCGCAGCTATATTTAATAAAGGCCATATTTAGTCTCAGTGCATGCCTTATTTAACAATTGCAATGGCTTTTTGTTTGATTATCAACATATTCCCTTATTTTTTTACAACCTACTCTGAATCAGCAGCATATTTGAGCTTTTTTTGCCTTTCTTTTCTATAGCCTTGTTACTTCCAGGCCTTCATTATGTACCCATGTGCCTGTGTATGTGCAGGAATTCTTTATGTATATACATAAAATTCTGCCTTAAGCTGAAACAGTAATATTAAAATCCCTCTGCTCTGGAATAGTGTCATTCCTGTTCACTGCAGCTCCTATAAAAACATGGACTGAGTATTTCTGGCCTGTCTCCAATATCTCCATTCTTCTCCTCTGCCAGTTGTAAGATTTGGCCTTTTGCTGCATCTTGTGCTCGGGGTGGAATTCCTAAAGGTTTTGGGTTCTTATTTTCCAACTTACACTTTTAACCTTTGATTTAATTTGTATTTCCTGAGTAATATGATGCATTAGCAATTCTCAAGCATTATCCAAAATACAGAGACAGTAAGTACTATTACAATGTTATGTTCTGTTTTCTGTCTTCTGAAATAAAATGTTTTAACAACCTTCTGCCCTTTAGTTCAGAAGGTCATCTAATGTTTTTGGTGACTATATTAAAGAATTGAAGATTGCTCCATGGTAAAAATGAACTTAATTTATAAAACCCAGAGGTATGCAGAAGAACATTTAGTAATTTAAAAGGAAAAGTGTGAAGGTGGCTTTGGTTTGTGTAGGTCAGGTGTTCAGTGCTGACAGGTACAGGGCTTGTGTGGAGCGTGACAGTGCCAAACAAACTCAGTCCCAAAGGTAAGCAGAGCCAGTTAGGAGCAAATGCATAAGGACCATCACAGAAAGTGGATGGATGTGACCATGTTCACCGGGGTCTCAGATTGAGGGAAGAGATGAGGATTTGACTCCATGTTTCAGAAGGCTTGATTTATTTTATGATATATATTACATTAAAACTATACTAAAAGAATAGAAGAAAGGATTTCCTTAGAAGGCTAGCTAAGAAGGAATGATAACAAAGGTTTGTGGCTCAGGCTCTCTGTCCGAGCCAGCTGACTGTGATTGGCCATTAATTACAAACATCCAACATGGGCCAATCACAGATGCACCTGTTGCATTCCACAGCAGCAGATAACCATTGCTTACATTTTGTTCCTGAGGCCTCTCAGCTTCTCAGGAGGAAAAATCCCAAGGAAAGGATTTTTTATAAAAGATGTCTGCGACAGATGGGTTAAATACAAAATGCACCTAAATTTTTTACCATTTTCTTCACATACAGCCAGAGAACAGGGGGAGAACTGAGATTCTGCCTTCCTTGAATTGCTGCTGCTGTTCCACAGACAGCATCAAGCTCTGAGTGCATCTGTCTTTGTGAGCTGGTTTGAAGTGCTGGGGGATGAATAACTAAAGCACAGGGAGACAAGCTGACCCACACAGCCAGAGGCAACCTGCACAGCAGGCTCCACAACCCTGAATCAGGGACCAGGTTTCTTTCCAATGATAAAAGACAGGTTGCCTTCTCAGGGTGGGAGCAGTAGATTCACGATCCTGAGCAGAGAGCTGTGTTGCAGTTCTGTAGTTGGTACAGACAGATCTGTGTCTCACTGGGGGTGCTGCTAGGAGTGGTGGGAGAAGACAGTGGCATTTGGCACTGCTGAAATGGATTTACCAAGGGCAAGCCATGCTTGACCAGATTGCTCTCTGTGATAAAATGACTGGGTTTGAGATGAGGGGAGAGAAGTGGATGTCACTTATGCCTACATTAACAATGTTTTCAGCAGTGTCTCCCACAATGTTTCTGTGTCCCAGCTGGAATATGAAATCTGGATGCTTGGATCACCAGGTGTGTTGATTATTGGAGATTTGGGCTCAGAGTGTGGTGGTTAAGGAGCAGTAAAGTTGTACAATTTCCATCCTAGAAAGGTTTTTGTGCCCTACCTGGACATGGCACTGTTCTAATTTCATTGGTGATCATGATAAGAGCAGGAGACTCTTAATGGAGACATCCTGAGGTCCCTTCTACCCTGCGTTATCCTGTGAGTCTCTTATTCTAATGTTTGGGTCCACAGATTGTTGTGGATGGTTTGGCCAGACCAGGGTTGGCCTCACGCTGACAGTAGGAGAACATAAGGTGCTGACCCTGACATGATAATTTTGTAGTGGCAAGCTTCCTGTCAAAATATGGTTACCAAGCTTACTGTGAAAACCACAGATTCATGTTACATCATATTTTCTGTCATACAAGGAAAATACTTATGTTTAGTGGTGTTAATGACAACTGTAACAGCACACCCACTTGCCAACATAAGGTTTCCAAGTTTCCTGTCCTCAGTATTTCATGTTGGTTTTGTCTTGGACTATATTGCCTCTTGCATTCCACATTTTATAGGAGGGTTTTACACTTTGATATTTAGATTCCTGTAGCTTTCAAAACATGCTCAAAGGCTGAACAAAAGCAAATTTGTCTTGATGTTGATGCTGAATATTTTTATACAGACAGGTAGGAATTCCTGTACTTTTCTTATTTTGCAATCCCATCTTATTCCCACGGCTGACTATGTTCTGATCATGAGGGGTGGTGATTTGACTGTTTTTAAGCTGCAGTAAATTTACTAAAGGGGAGGAGAGAGACCCTTTTGCTACAGTCTTCAGGGTGCCTTTAGTGAGAGCTACAGCTTTGAATGTCTGGCAAAGATGGAAATTATTCACCAAACCACATTTGGGTTCATGCCTTCTGGGGGAGGACAGACTTATTCCTTAAATAATTTTAACTTACTAGCAGAACGTTTGCCCAATCCTTTCCTTGGGATGCAACTTGTGGAGAAACTTCTGGCAGGGCATTCTGAAAGGGTCCCAAGGGAGCAGCTGAGCCATGCAGCCATGGGCCAAGGTGCATGCACAGCACACAACTGAATGGCACACTCTCACCCACCCTGAAATACAAATGTGTTTGCACTTGGGTGCTCTCATGAGCTGCTGCTTGCCTGGGGCACCTTGCTCTTTCATGGATCTGTCCCCAGCTATTTTGTTCCTGAGAAGATACAGGACTAGGGGTTGGAGTATCTGGAGCCCCTGATGATGCATGTGGACAAGGCTTTCTTCTTGCCGTTGTGGTGAAGGAGTGAAAAGTTTGACCCAGGTGTCCTCAAAGCCAAAGCAAGTCATAACCCCAAGCCACTGCCTGTTTTCCATTGTCTCAGCCTTGCTCTCCTAGACATTGAGGGCAGACAAAAGTTAGGGCACAGATTCTGTAGCAAGTTCATCTGTTCAAGCTCCCCATGATAAAAGCTCTGGTGACTTTGCATTTATTCTGCATTATTCCCTGTTTCCAAAGCAAGGTGAGCGACCTTGTTTTGTGTAATTCCTAGTTTGTGTTAAGCCTATCTTCATTGAGTACTAAAGCACAAACCAAAGGTCCTTGTAAATTCACACTTTTCATTGTGTATAGCTCTATCCTTGCAAATCCCATCTGTACAAAAGCCTTCGCTCTTAATAGAAATATGTATTGCTGTTACCAGAATTCAGTCTTTGCTGGCTGAGAATAAAACTCAGTATGAAAACACAATTTTCTTTCTTCTTGAAGTTAAATTCTGATATTGGACATCTTGTCAAATTTTCTTGTCCTATTCCCTCACCAGTTCTGCACATGACTGGATCAGTAAGAATTCAAATCTTCACAATAGTCATTCCAACTAGAAAATGAGGTGCAAAACCCATCTTTTTTTCTTTCCCTCTCCCCTCTATAAAAAGGGTAATGTGAGGCTATCTCAGCCTATATTCTTCCTTAGATCTTGAATCATGCCCAGAAATGTGTCTGTTTTTTCTACATCTGAGTTACAAATCCTGAGGCTTGCTATAATGGTGCTATCAATCTCTCCTATGACAACACGGAGGAGGAAAAAAACTGCTTTTTTGTCTTTTTAAGCTTTTATAAATTAGGTTTCTTTTTTTTTTTTTCTTTCTTTTCATGGATCAGTCTTGAATTTATTTCTGTGGTAACCAAAAAAATCTTCTTCTTCTTCTTCTAGAATTCTCTCTCTCTCACATTTTACATCATCAAAGGCCAAAGGGTGGATTAGCTCAGCTTGTTTGACCTGGTCATTGCTCCAGATCACTAAGCTTCCTCAGCACCCCAGAACTTCATTTTAACTCAATCCCTTCCTTCCTTAGGAAGCTCCATGATAAGCTATAAACAGAAACTGCTGCATAAAAAAATATTTTTTTTATGCAGCAGTTCTCAGCTGGTCTTTAGCAGGATGATTTTTGCATTAGGCCTGAAGAAAAACCGGTGTGCTTGAAAGTATTTCTTTTTTCCTTGTTTGTTTATATTTATCACCCCTGGCAATCTTGGTTAGTTGAACAGAGCTTCTTTTCCCCCTCCTGTGAGTTTTGTCTCTCTTGTGGCAGTAGATTATTTCAGCTAAGACAGTGGTTAAGCAGCAGCACTGACTCCAGAATCAGCAGCAGCTTTGGGAACGGAGTGGATGGCCAAGAGGTGCAGCAGACTGGTACTCTGTGCTTCAGAGAAATGTGGGAAACCAACCTCCTTCCTATCTCATGCAACAAAAATATCTGCAGAATTTATGAGATATTTTAATGAAACAAGAGAAAATTCGTTCTCATTGTAAAGAAATAAAGTTTATTTATTGCAATCTGCTATCAGCTTTTTTGTATACCGCAAAACTCAAACTTCAAATGAAATATAAAAAATGTTCCATTACTCACATTTCTCTTTCTTCAGAGCACACTGGAAAATAAGCACGTCGTCAGAGGCCCTTGTGAAAGGTTGCTAAGAAATAAAAACTGACCCAGTCCCAAGCGTACTGTGCAGGACAGAACAAAAATACCCTTATTTTCCCCCACAAACTTGGTTGTGTACACACAGGAGGTAATGGCTGTATTCAGTATGAAAAAGTAGAAAATTCACCCAAACATCACCTGGGAGGAGAGAGGGAGCAGTCCCCACCTGCCAAGGGCCTGTTCCAGAGCCTGGATGGCAGTGCTGCACCACGCTGGGCACGCTCTGCAGGGGAGGCTGCTCAGGTGCTGCATTACCTGCTGCAGGCAGTGCTGCACTCTGCCAGACCTCCTGCAGTCTGCAGGGCTGTGCACTTTACAAACATGCTTAAAGATTTTCCAGAAATGTCTCCCTTTATCTTGGAAAGACAAAGGCAAGGTGCCTGTGTGGAAATTTAAAATAAATGAAGTGTTGAGAGCTATTGCGCTGTTTCAAATCCTGTCAGGGATGTGGTTTTTTGAAATGAGAAAACATTCTTACTCTGACAGAACCATCCACAGAAAAAAGTGCAGCGGGGAGGGGAGGATGGAGGATGGCAGAGGGACATGTGTTTGTGTTTCCAATTTTGACCCTCCTGATTTCTTTAGCATATGTAGTTACTCCATCAGTTTGCTACATTCTGAGTTACTGACCTGAACTGTTCAGCTCTGAAGTACAAGAACTTCATAATCTCACAGGCCTGGACCAGAAGTGTAAAGGAGTTTTAAAGAAAAGGAAAGAAAAGTAATTTCTCAGCCTTATTAGATGTATATTTCTTGTATTGTAAATACACAGCGTGAGAAGAACTCTGATGCTGCTGCTGCAGCATCCTCCCATCCTTGTGCATGTCCAGCCCAGCTTTTGCTCCCTGTGAGGTCCAGTGAGAAGTGTGCAGGGATGGAGCTGTCTGTATGTGCAGATGTGTGTGTACTCAGCACAGGAAGATCCCTGTAAGTGAGAGCTGGGTCTCACAGAGAGCCACTGCTGCTGTCCCAGTGACCAGAGAGCAGAGGCTGCTGTGGGAAGCAGTGGGTTGGAGAGCAGAGAAATGGCATGGTGCAATTTTATTTTTTTTCCCCCTTGACTCAGTTGCTCAGATTTCACAAACCAGGTCTTTAAAGGCAGCTGGGAATTTGTCTTTCAAGTGTCTGATTTATTTCCTATGTAAGAGAAAAGTTTTGGCTGCCTCTATCACAGAATAAGTGGGATTTTGAGTTCCCTCTTTCCAGGCCTGGGAGCAGCTGTAACACTGATGAGTGACTTTCATGCTCAGCAATAGGTTCCACTAAAAGAAGGAGACCACCCCTGCTCCCAGTGTACTCTGATTTACCAGTGCATTTCCATATATTGTCTCAAATTCTGACTCCCTCTTTGTCAGGCTAATTTCATCATTCTTATATCACTTTTCTTCAGCTGAACTGAATTCCTCCTTTGTAAGAAAGCAAAAATCCCTAGATTTTTTAAAAACTATTTTTAGACTTCAGTAGCATATAGAAAAATCAAGGGTGAAATTATATAGATTTTGGGAAGCAGAAAATTGAAGCAGGGCACTTTCAAACCCTGCAGATGCTTTAAATGTTCTGGTAGCGCTTAATAGGCTTTGTAGGATGTCATGACACAGCAAAGTCAAAAATACACCTGAGTAGCCTTGGCTTTTAGTGATCTCAATGAGCTCTCCTTGGCTTTTAAAAGATGTGATGCCTGTGTGTTTTGCCTTTGTTTTTTTTTCTGGTTTTAATGGATCTGCAGTAGACTCCCATCATTATCTACAGTTTATCTTCCTGCCTTTAGCAGCACTTTGAAAATTTTAATTTTATTTGAGATTTAAATGCATAATCCAGAGCCCACAAATGCATTTACAGATGTCCTGAATGTTCAAAATTGAGTTGAGTCTGAGCTATATGTAATTCCCGTTGATGCCAAGGGATGCTGAACACTTCTAAACTGAGAAGAATAAAAATTCAGAGTACTCAAATGTTTGCATTTTCACAAATCAGCTTCATGGTTCACAATATTGAGCTGATAAAATTGACTCTACTTCCTTATCATATGGCTTGCCCCTCAATAGTAATAAGTTTACATCAACAAAGATGCATTTCCTAGCTATGGGACCATCTTTTAATTAGGAATGGAAGGAAAAAAACTCCCAAAGCTGAAATCTCATTAGGTCATCCCATATCCATTATGGGATAACAGCAGTAGCCCAGTCACACATGACTTTAGTCTTGAAGTCCTTTAAAAAAATAGCAGCTGCTAAATTACTCTACCAGAAGATTGGTTCTCATCCATTGTATGTTTTTTTGGGTTTTTTTCACCCTGCTTTGGTGAAAGGAAGCCTTTCAGTGGAGGCAGTGGATGTCACAAGTACTTTCCAAAGTATTGAGCTATTGTAGACTGTTGGAATATACTTATCTATCAGCATGAGGGACAAGCAGATGTTTTAGGTGCCCACTGGGCCCAAATCAGCTGTCAAATGACTGCTATAATATGGACATGAAGAAAAAGAATTCAAAATAATATTAAGATGTCTTAAGGTGTAGGCTTGGGTAGGGGTTTTTTGGTGGGATTTTTCCCCTTTTAATCTCCCTTTTCCTCTCTCTTTCTCTCTTCAGGTGCCCAGTCTGGGTTGTCTCCTTCTGTCTGCACTGTTCAGATTCTCTTCCTGCAATTTCTGCAAAGACTGACCCTCACCATGCTCCACTCTGAGTTAAAGCAGATGTTAGAATCGTTTTGAAATTTGAGAATGTAAGAGCACTTTTAATCTAATTAAAATTATTGTTTATTGTGTAACAGATGTACTAGATAAATTTTCTGCATTTATCATTAAAAATGAGTAAAATGCAGCATTGGATCTGTCAGTATTAACTATTAGGGTTTTGGCTGGCGAAAGTCATGCAACTTGGAAATGCTTTCATTATTTTTTCCAAGGCAACACTAGCATATTTTCTAGGTCAGGTTAGTGATGCCAAATCCAGCAGTGAACAATGCCATATGTTTAATAAATATCCAGATCAAACATTATTGCAATGGACTCATTCTGTGCTCTTTTTCCCAGGTAATGCTCATAATTTCTTTTTCTATTGCTGTGTCTATCATGATTAAAAAATTGATCTGACTTCCTGCTATATGAGGTATTTTGGTGTGCTGCAGGAGTGTCGCAGTGCTTTTATTGACACACCCCTAAGCTTTTCTTATGCCTCCTTGTTTGCCTTTTTCTTCTGCCACTGCACAGACTTATTAGCTCTCTAGTGATGTACAGCACCAATGTAATGTGCTGAAGAAATTCTCAGAGGCAGAAGCCCCAACACTTTTCCAATAAGCATAGGTGTGCTGATTTTCCAAGAGGGTAAATTGAAGCTTTATCTGAGCTCTGTTGTTTGTGCTCCTTATCACGCTCTTTCTACAGCATAATTTGCAACTTCCAGAGGAGCACAGCATCGGTGTAAGTCAATGGCAGGACACGTGTTTTGCTTAGCACTGATGGTCACAAAAATATTTAGGGCATGCATTTCTGTATATTTTGTGAGGCTCAAAAATGTCATTGTTTATAATTGCCAAATACATACTTCTTTTCAGCGAAGTGTTGTAAATTTGAGGTTGAGAGGATGGACCATATTTTTAAGGAGTTGTTTAAATGTCCTTTTAGTCAACAGAAAATATGGATTTTCTTTCTTTTATTTTTTTCCTCCTGCACTCTTGGATGGATGCAAGTAGAATTAGGTTATAAAGGGAGATAAAGAAATAGATCTAATAGCAGTACAGACCTTAGCAGTTGAGATGCTAGCCCCAAGGATATTTTCAACCTGATAATTGCTAGAATTTCTTACCTGTCATTTTAACCAGAGATTCAGTGCTGAAAACAAGGAGCCAACTGAGATGACCCTGCTGCATGACACAGCATGGCTATGTTCTGCACTTGTCACACTTTTGCTTCCAAATTGCCTGGTGATAAAACTCTTCTCACACATGAAGAATTGCTTTTAAGATTTTCCTTTCTTGCCTTGGGTTTTATCTGCAATATTTTAGAGCAATTGTATTTAGTAGAGGTAGTGCAGTTTGTTAGGCTGAAAGAAAGAGCATCTCTCTTACAAGGAAAGGCTGAGAGATTTGAGCCTGTTCAGCCTTGAGAAGAATGACTGAGAGGGGACCTCAGCAATGTCTAAAAGTGTCTGAAAGGAAAATATCCAGAGGATGGACAGGCTCTGCCCAATGGTGCCAACCAAGAGGGCAAGAGGCAATGGGCAGAAATTGATGCACAGGAAGTTCCACCTGAACATGAAGAAAAACTTTGTTGAGCAGGAAACTGAGCACTGGGACTGGCTTAGCAGAGAGGCTGTGGAGTCTCCTCACTGGAAATAGCCAAGCAGTGTCTGGATGCAATCCTGTGCAAGGTGCTCTGGGATGGCCCCTGATTGAGTAGGGGGATGGATCAGATGACCCACTCTGGTCCCTCCCAGCCTGACCCATGCTGTGGTTCTGTGAAAAATAGAAAAAGTGTTTTTGTATTAATAGAGCGATTACAGTTGTGACCATCTACAAACCTGACAAAATTTTGGAGAGTAAGAACCAAAATTAGACCAGATTTTTTGTGAATGCAGACACTCAGTTATTACATTCATGGAAATCATTAATCTTTGGAAACCCATCAGGGGATTAAGAATAAATACTTGAAAAATTAGGGTGTGGGAGATTACGCTGGTTGGTTGGTTGCTGGTTGGTTGGTTGGTTGCTGGTTGGTTGGTTGCTTTTTGCGGTTTTTTGTTTGTTTGTTTTGTGGTATTTACAGCTTTTCCTAGAACCACTTAGTAGGTTGGAGGGTGAAAAGGTGTTTTAATGTTGAGAGGTGAGAGAGGAAAGAGAGGCTTAGGAGGAGAGATGGAATTCATGGCAAGCATGCTGACATCAGAGCACACATTAAAACGTGAGCATGCAAGACATGCTGGGATCCAAACCTCAAAAAAGCTCCCAGTCCCAGGAACAGACTGTCCATACCCACATGGATGCTGGCTTCTGCCTGTTTTAGCTGGTCTCCAAGGAATAAAGCACAAAGCAGCAAGAAGAGAGCTGCTCAGCCTGCATGCTCATTCTGATTTCTGTTCTTCAGTAATTAGACGCTCTCACTGAATCCAGCAAGTCTTTGCTATAGCAGATTATTCTCCATGCTGCAAACAGAAACTAAAACATTGTAAACTAAAAACATGAAGCCAAAGCAAAAGAACCTCTCTCCTCCATCAAAACTGGAGCCCAGGTTTGCTCCTAGTCACCTGTTTTCTTCAAGGGAAGGAGAAGAGACGGGTTGGATGGGGAGAAATCCTGTGAATTAGAGTTAGTCACAGGGAGGGAGAGGAGTGCAATCTCCATAAGAAAGAGGTTTGCTTAGCAGCTAGTGAGGTCTCCTTAGAAGCAATGCCATTGAAACAGGAACATAATTATAGGTTAAGCTTCCTGAAATAACACTCACAACCTTTTTTTCTTAGTTCAGTAAATGCAATGTGAGAATTATGAAGAGGAGTTAAATGAAATACCTTCTGAAAACCCAAAGCGAGCTGTTTCCTTCCTAGATATTATACTTTAATAACAACATGCCTGCCATCTAGGAGAATAATATTCAATGATGCTACTAATACAGACATAAAAGCTGCATATTTGTGTAAAATCATATTCACCAAGGCAGGTATCTGATGTGTTGTGCAATATACTATCTGAACCTGTCATTTTTGAAATGATATGTTAGACTGAGAAGACAGCAAAAGAAAATCTATTCGTGTACCTATTTTGTGTGGAGAAACATCCTCCTAAATTCTTCATCTGTGTCATAGTGAGACTACATAGCATCACTTGGTTGGTCATGAAGGTGGTTCATTCCCCTGTAATTGGGGACAGGAAAAAAATGCATCTGACACTGTGAATTAATCCAAAATTAGGAGGATCATCTTCAGTATCTGCAGGCAGTTAAACTTCTGTCATTAAGGACTACATAAAATGAATTGGTACTCAAATCTCTCTACTTGCCCCTTCAAAATTAAGCTTGCAAATATAGTAATCTCTAATTTTTTTTTGCCATGGAGCATCAGAATGCAAGAGATGTGAGTCAACATGAAGACTGGCCTACTTCCATATCAGCTTAGATTCAAAATGTGTTGGAATAATCGTTCAGGTTTTGGATGCTTATCTGAAGCCTCTTAAATTATTTTTTTCAAAAGTTAGATTTTACATCTGAAGAGAAAAGGTGCTCAGAACTCTTCAGAGCTATGGTTTGACATGACAGTGGAGAAACCTTTTACCCTCCTACTTCAAGCAACAGGGTCTCTGTCAGGTCCCTGTGTCTGCATGTACATGTGTGAGTAGGGAATGAGCCAAATGTTCCACAGGCTCGACAACTAAATTTAAGCTGAGGTTGTTTGTACAGCTGAACACTGGCTCCAGAAGAGATCTCAAGCATGAGAATTTGGGGGGGGGGGGGGGTACTGATTTTCTTACTAGTAACAGCTTTCTCATCACCACCCCAAATGCCCTGAGAGGGTGGTGGGAGTAAACTTGCGCTGTGCATGGGTTGTCATACATCTGTTTCAGGAGAAAAACAAGACGTTTCAGTTACTGTCATTCTGGCACTTCCTCTAAGCCTTTGATGCATTTAAAAAGAGTTTTCCCTAAACAAGTCTGTTATTTCTTTGTCTTTTGTATCTGGGTCCAGGCTGAGGCATGTGGGAGATATAATTGCTTGGCATTACAGTGAGCTAGGAGCTCCCATTTTCATTCTCTTTCCATAGGAAAAAACCCCACAAAAATGAACTCCCAATTCCTCAAACCTCCAAACACCCAGACCCCCCAAATCCTGCATTTTCTCAAAAGACCTTCTCTGATACCTAAAACCATAGATAAAACCAACATTCACATACTTGATATGAGGCTCATCTTCCTTACATTCCCAGCAGGAGTCATGGTCAGTTGTGGCTGGTCACTTGCCCACTGTTTCCCAGACATGTGTTTTTCCTATCAGTGCAGAATGTTTGTGCAATGGGATTCTGAACTCCCACAGGGTAAGTTAGATATTACTTGATCAAACCTTATTTTCATCTGAACAAGATCCTTTCACTATCCTATAGTATTCTATTTGTGCATTAATTTGAAGAGTTTGGTCGAAATACTTCAGTAATTTTTAAGAACATTTGCACTGAATTTTGTCTTTTATATGATAACCTGTAATAATCATTTGCAGGTAGAAGCAAGTTGTTACATTTTCATCTAGAAAATGCTTTTCTCTTATCTGTCATCTATAAAAAAACCTTTCATATGTCAGTGCTGGATGATATATGGACAGAGAGATACATTAGATTTTTTTGTTGTTGTTTCCCAAATACATTAATTATTCATAAGTAACTCACAGAACAGTCCAAGTGAACTAATTACAGACTATGGGTACTTTGTAAATTATTGAACTGGACTATTTGTGGCATCTTATTGAAACAAATTCTACAGTGAGTGTGACTAAAACTTCTGAATTACAGAATAACCAAGTAAAAAAAAAATACTAAATTATAAACAGAGGACTTACAGTATCAAATATTATGTATATAAATTTATGCCATGCTCTGTAGGTCTTATCTTGCCAAAGGTTTGATCCTGGAAAACCATTGTACCTACTATACCTGTTTGTGAAAAGTACCTAAAATTTTCCATATTTATTTTTTAATCTAATGGCAGAAAAAAATAAAACAAGGATATAAGAAACTGAGGTATTTATTCTTTAGGTATGTTTTCAGACCTATAAAATGTATTAAGTTCATACTGTTTGTCTGTTTTGTTATAGATAGAATTTATCTCTGGTTTGGATTAATGTTTTCTAGTTGGGCTTTTTTATTGTTTTTCACATGAATTTGTTGTACACAGGATTTCAGTTGGTGTTATTCTGTTCAGCAGACAGCACCCTACTGAACTATTTTATTTAAATATGTTGGCCTTTCCCACTGGTATGTTCTCAGTGTAAAAGTATTGAATAAAATTGGTTTGGCTTGTCAGCCATTTCAGGAGGGCAGCAGGGGCAATGCCTCCAAGGCATTACCTGTCACTGGCTCTACTTGGATTCCATCCTTTGAAGCCAGCAGGGCTGTGTAAAATCTTAAATTTATTTTCATTTTGACTTTAAGGAAGGCAGATAACTTTGCTTTCCAGAAGAAATGATTAAAACACGTCTGCTTATCTTTTGTTATTGGACTGATGCCTGTGGATGCTGGTGAGAAGCTTTCCTGCTGCTGCTGCCAGGTGTGCCAGGCAGGTCAGTGAGCAGAGGAGCTCTGACAGTGGCACGGCGTTGCTGCTGTTCATTTCTGATGGCACACACAGCCAGCAGCAAAGCCAGGATGGCTTTCAGTTCCGTAGAAGTGTTCCAGTGTGAGTTAAATGCAGATTTGTGGAACCCACAGCTCCTTTATATGGCTGTAATTTTCACCCAGAAATGTGAGTGCAGAAAGGGAAACTCTCCTAGAAGGCATGGGGGAAGTTGATGCAAGTTTACTTAAAGGTTACAACAGGTAAACTCCCCACCCTCCCCTGGAGTAAGGGCAGTGAGAGAACAGATACACAGCCCTAATCTATGATTCAAATACTCTCCTTTCCTTGGGAAAAATACTCTCTGCAGTTCTAATTCCATTTGCTGAAATTTGGTTTAATACTGGCAAAACCTCAAGTTTCAATCTCTGCCAATGAAGTTGACTGATTGCAGCCACACTGTTCCCAAGTGAACCTCTCCATGAGACAGGGCAGAATCAAGCCTTCAGGGAGCAGAGCAGAATTTCTTTTTCCAGGCTGAGAAATTATTTATTTTTGCTTCCTATATTGTAGAGATAAGCCTCACCACCACCCCCCCACCTCTTCTTACTAAAGACATAATGAATTATTAAATAGAACATCCATTCATATGTTATACTCTTATTTATTAATTTCACTTTTGCAATATCCCATTCACAAATGTCCTTTGGGCGTTTTCTTTTCAGTGAGGTGAGTAAAATTTGTTTTCTCAGCATCTTTATCTATTATAGTAAAAGGCCAGCAAGTAAATTTTGCCTGTCTGAACATAAACTTAGAAGAAATCTTTGCTTGACTGATTTTATTATTTCCTCAGACTTGCTTCAACTCTGTTCTAGATATAGATAAGTAATAAGATAATTGCATCCAAGTTCAAGTGATCAAATGTGTAAGAACAATCTGAAACACATATGGTCAATCTCATTACAACAAACATCCTCCTTAACTGTGCTGCTTCCCTTCCTCTGCCCTCAACCCAGATTTCATTATCTTGTTTTCTATCACAGCCCTGGTATTATTTATTTTTATCTATCTCTTAATATTCAATCTAAAACTATTTCAGGAGAGGAGCCTTGTAGAATATGTGGGCAATGAACAGATAAAAGTTGTGGGAAGAATATTCTCCTTGCGCACCTCATGAAGATGCGGATTTGTGTGCAGCTGCTATTTTGAGTCTTGCTACAGGAACACGGTCATCCCAAACTTAGAAGAGTGTTTGGCTGGAGCTCTCTCTGAGTGAAACGTGCTGCATTCCCATGTTTAGCCTTGAATCTCTGACCTTTCCTGCTTCAAGTTTCCTGTTGGACTGAGCAAGATTTCCAGCCAGCAGAGGCTGACTCTGACCCTGTGTGCAGCTCCTCAGCACAGGCTATGTTTAGTGCCACTGACACAGAGCTGCTCTGTGGTTTCTTTACACAGAAGAAAAAATGCCCTAGGCTACCCAGGTATTTCACTTTCCCATGCATGCCCTCCTATCTGCTCCACACTAGAGAAAAAGCTGCTTTAAGTTTAATCTGGTTTAATCCTTTTGGAATGGGTGAAACAACTTTTTGATAACCCATTCCAGACCAGCTCAAGAGAACCAGAAAGAAGAAAAATGTTGGTGTTTTATTTTTCCCTTCTTGATTTGTCATTGCTCTCAGAACCCCTTGGGATTAAGGACAGTATTTCTTTAGAAAATCCAGGACTAGTCTGCACCACTTTTTCTGCCTCCTTGTGCAGTCACATCATCTTCTTCAGAAAGACAAGTTAGAGTATAATCACCTAGAAGAGGCTCTCAGCATTCCTTAACTCTTCCATTCTCCTTGTTTTACCCATCCTCCCCATTCAATATGTCAGTGCTGCATGTGGCATTTCTGCAGCAGCAGCTGCAGCAGTGGCTGGGCAGGGGATCCCAGATCAGAAAACACTCTTCTGAAAAGCCAGCTCCTAATTTGACAAGGTCATAACTGCTCAGGGTAGGTGTGCAGAATATTGCTTCCAGTGTGTGTGACAACTGTGGAAAAAACCTTGCTTTTCTCTCACTTATGGGGCATTTGGCAGTGCAGACAAAGCAGGGATTCTCTGGAGCATGAAAGTGAACTGACTGAGCTTCTGCCAGGCATTGATGTGGCAGTACAGATGTTACCACTCCTGGTTCTGGGTATCTCTGGAATATTCCAGGTGGGGCAAGGCAAGGAAATAAAGATTTTTTTTTTTCTGGCTAAGCCAGAAAACTGAAAACTGGCTTTGGATTGAAGAGTCGTGGTCCTGGGCTGGCACATCCTGTGAAGCCTTTTCAGGTTAGCAGTAGGCAGCATGTTCTCAGTAAGTGAGCCTAAAACGATGTCCACAAAACCAAAATTTAAGCTTATTGATGAAGTTTCTTTCTAACTCTGTTAGAGTGGATGCTCTGTAAATAAGCAGAATAAGACCCACTTCTGTTGAAAGTAGAAAAGGTAACGTATTTTTTCCTCCCTCCCCTGCTCTATACAAAAGTGAACTGGAGACTGTCATCTTGGGGAAAAGCAAGTAGCCAATGACATTGAAGCTGAGAAAAAAGTGAAAGAGAGGACAGAAGTCTGACCTACTTGTTCTGGTGCTTAGAGCACTGCTTCTCTTCATCCATGTTATAGGAAGGATGTGTATGAATGGCATGAGCATGTGATTAGATTAGGCTTCTAAAAATAGTGTCCACGTTTTCAGTCTGAAAATAATTATATATATTGTGTGTGTGGACATATACATCTAATCTCTATAGCTGTGTTTTTATCTTCATTAAAGCTTATTATCCAAAACTTGACTGCAATGGACTGACAGTTCTGATAGCTCTCAGCATGTGATGTTAGCTCTGGGGAGGGGGTAAAAAGTTACATAGCCCTTGAAAATAGTTTGAAAAGATAATCTTGCATGCTTACTCAGGCAGTTTATGGCTTGTTTTGTGTAGAGGGTGGCTGGCAATGTCAAGCTGTAATCCTGGCTGAGGAGAGGGCTGTGTACACAGAGAAAGTGCAGAGCTGGGGGACCCAAAAGAAGCAAAAGGAAGAGACATAGAATATGTGACTTGTGTAGACAAGTAAAGAGATGGTGATGAGGGGGTGGTAAAAAGTCCTGGGTGACCTGAAATATGTAGCAGTTTTGTCAATGGCAATCTGGGAGTCTATTGAATTAGGTCCTGTCAAGGGAAAGTTAGGGAATAAATTAAAAACAAAACCAGGAAGGTGAAGAAAAAGAAAAACACAGAAGAAGAATTCATATAGCAAAATTAACACAAGAAGGGTTTAAGAGAGAGATAGAGAGGAGAGAGTGGGATGAAGAGAAAAAGAAAACAAAATTCAAAACTTCTGAGTAACAGAACTCTCATTATCTTTTTGTTCATTATCCCTGTTTTGTGAACAGCCAGAACATTGTGAATTCACTTAAACATCTAGAAGAGCAGAACTTGTGCAACTGAATGCACTGAAGTATAACTGATTGGAGAGAAACAAGGGAAGAAAAATTGTCTTTTATCTTTATCTGTAAGGCCTGAATATAGGAGGAGATCCTCTTTGAGAAGAATAATACAGACAGACGCTATGGAGGCAAAGTAGCTGCATGACCTGCTCAAGGTCATCTCACAGGCAACAGACAAAGCTAAAAAGCTTGGAGTTACATTGCACTGTGAATGAATTCATAAAGCTGACAGAGGGCTGGCATGCTCTAATCCAGTTTTTGTGGGTTCTTTTTTTTGGTAATCTCTAAATGAATTCCAAAAATTGGGATGCTTTCCTTTAGAAACTTCTTTACTTTGAGAATTAAATAGATGTTCCAATACTGATTAAAGTCTTACAACACTGCCTAGGATGGCCCTTCTCAGTCTGCTCCTCCCATCCAAAGCACAATCCTAACAATTAAGGAAAATCTCTCTGTTCTGAAGCCTGGAAGGAGGTATACTAAGCTATCTAACACAGCTTAAATGACCTGGCAAGTCCCACTAAAGAATCCTCATACTCTGATGCAACAAAGCAATTCTTCCCCATGGAGCGTCCCTGTAATGTCTGCTTTCTGTAGTTATACTGATTAATATTTCTAAAGACTGCAAGTACTGTAGCCATCAGGCACTGGAGGCCAAATTTCAATCTAATGCAAACCACTAATCAGAAGCTGAAGTAGAATTGAGCTTTTAATTTATTAACTTGAGAGAGGATATCTTGCAAAGGACCAGCTGAACAGCACATGTAAGTACCTCTCACCATGGCAAACAGCATCTGCTTTAAACAGTATTTGTGTCTTCAAGCTAAAGCGCTAGAAATTTGTATTAAATAAGCTCCTTGACAAAGTGTGCTTCTAAATGCCATTTTGTTGAGCTTTTCATTGAAACCACAAGGTTTTGGATTATTAGGTCTTTGATCTCTTAGGATAATTCTCACAGTGCAGTTCTAGCTTTGTGTCTTTTAAGGAGGGAAATGTTTGAATATCTCTCTCCCCCATTCCAGGAATAGTTTGCTGAGTTATCATACAATTCTGGTGGAATACCCCAGTGATTTATGAAAAGAAATCAGTGATTTATTTTATACACCTTTTCCACTAAAGTCACTTGACATCAATCAAAGAAAATCTCTGAAAAAAATTTTACCTTAGCAAAAAGAATAATAGAGTAAAAGTGGACCAATTACTCACTCCCCATCACTTGCATTATTAATGAGCCACGGATTGTTTTATGCATTTAAATATGTATCTTTTAAACGATTGCTGTTGCATCAAATTCTATTAGACATTGTATCTAAATTAGCTTGTTTCTTTTATTGGAAGAGCATTAAAAAAAGTGAAGATGTTACCATGTAACATACAGTATCATAGCAGGAAGAGTGTAATATCAGTGATTTGCATAAAAGACTCATAAATAGAAGCACTCTGAGTGATGGGTCTATAATATCAGTAGTAATGGATCTATGGGTGTATTGCTGTGCATATTTAAAGCCATGTTCTCAGGTGCTAAGTAGGAACAGTTCTAATGAGGCCCTCAGTGTTCCTGCTGCAAAGAAGCAGTGGTATATAACACCAAAAAGACAATATGGTTGATGATAATGTTATTACATTCCACATAACATTAGTGGATGTGTTGAAGCATTATGAGGAGGACTGAGCTCAGAGGGTGAAGTTTTTCAGGAATATAGAAATTGGTAGACAAGGAATAATTACAAGGGATATCTGGAAAATTTTCAGGATGCTGAGGAGTCATTACAAAACCCTTTGAGGTCATGATGCAGAGAACTAATTTTACACAAACACTGTTTGTCAAGAAAACAATTTTCCCATTGTTCCCTGGTGACCAGGTTCATTTCAGAACTGATGATTTAGCTGCTACCAGCTCAGGACTACAAATGGTAACTCCTGAAAACAAATCTCTTGGCAAGGTACTTCTGTTTCTTTTCTAAATAAGCTGAAATTGATCCTAAATATAATCACTTTAAGGCTGAAATATAAAATTTACTTGACTTGACCTTTATACTAATAATGAAATGCAGTCATGAGAAAGAAATTTGATGTCTCCATCTCTTCAGCCCAAGAGGACCTAATAGATGCAGAGTCATAAACTAAATTTTGAACATATTTTTTAAAGCCCACACAGGGTTTTAGAAAGAAACAGAGTTTCCATTTTTCTGATTATAAATTCTATTTCTGTAGTTAAAACCACTGGCCTTGGGATTGTTTTATTTCGGGGAGAAGGTTTTTTGAGTCAATGGATCTCACTTTGGCATTATCCCTGTAAATTAATTCAAGGCTTCTGCAGGGATATTTCTTGTAGAGGGGTACAGTATGGGTAAATGAAGGTAGTATAGAATGTAATCTTATCCCCTAAAGAGTTGCAGCTGAGCCAATTACTGAAGATCAGGAGCAGGCCTGATGTTAACAGGCCACAGCTGTAGCCAGTCAGAAGAGTGTTATAAAAGAGTGGATTGGTTGGTTGGGGGAACTGGAGTCAGTGGCTGCTGTGAGGACAAGGAAGAGTCAGTGCCTGGAGGAGCTGCCTGCGAGAAACATCAAGGAGGTACAAAACTCTGGCAATATGGAACCCTTGCTGTGTAATGACAACCACTTCTGATGTAGACATTTACGCATAAGTGATAAAATAGTCTTGGGAAGCCTCTTAAACAATATCTTAATCAAGGCAAGCACTGAGACCAAACCAGCAGCCGTAGATGGCTGAAAGCTGTGTTTTTCTGTCTGAGGCATGAGGGGCAATCCTTCTGTCTGTGTGGGCTCCTCCTGCCTGTGCCAGATGCCAGGGTGAGGAGGCTCTGAGCAGTTCCTGCCCTGTGACAGTGTTCACAGGGGTCTTAGGGTGAGGGAAGAGTCGAGGGTCTGACTCCATGTTTTAGAAGGCTGATTTATTATTTTATTATATATATTATATTAAAACTATACTAAAAGAATAGAAGAAAGGATTTCATCAGAAGGCTAGCTAAG
Source organism: Ammospiza caudacuta (assembly GCF_027887145.1). Classification (NCBI taxonomy): domain Eukaryota; kingdom Metazoa; phylum Chordata; class Aves; order Passeriformes; family Passerellidae; genus Ammospiza; species Ammospiza caudacuta. The sequence goes on from NC_080596.1 coordinate 56,727,741, forward strand.
AATAGAAAAAGAAGGAAAAAATAACACAGGCTTGTGTCTGGGACAGAGAGTCTGAGCCAGCTGACTGTGATTGGCCATTAATTACGAACATCCAACATGGGCCAATCACAGATGCACCTGTTGCATTCACAGCAGCAGATAATCAATGTTTATATTTTGTTCCTGAGGCCTCCCAGGTTCTCAGGAGAAAAAATCCTAAGGAAAGGATTTTTCAGAAAATATCCTGGATACACTGCCCTGCTGTGCCAGGGTGAGGAGGCTCTGAGCAGCTCCTGCCCTGCACTGTGAAGGAGATTCTGGTGCCCTTGCTCATGCTGGGTGGGGATTTGCCCTACCAGGACTTCCCTCCCAGCTCGCAATGTGATTGCTGTCAGTCAGCCATGAGAACAGACAGATGCAGGTGCCAGAGCTCCCTCCAGAACACATGGTCAGGGCTGCACATAAATTCCAGGCTCTTGGGAACTGGGAGCTGTGCATTGTGACTCCTGGCATGCAGAGGTGTGTATTGATGGACACTTTCCCCAGGGTTATTCACTGCACACTTGTGACTGGTTTCTCAAAACTTTGAACACCAGCCTTCTTTGCCACCCTGGGTGTTGCAGTTCTATTATTATAGGAATATTATAAGGTTATTATAGCACTGAGAACAATTAATTAATGGCAGCATATAATTATATTAAGACTTCAGCAGTCATGGATTCTAAGACTTATTTGAAGTATGGCCATTATACATTCAGTTGTGCTTTTGGGCACATGGGGCTTCACTGGAATTATTTTGGAGATTTATTTAACTGTAACTGAGATCAGAATTTCTCCCCATGGTAATTCAACATTTCAGAGCCTTGAAAGGCTTGGGCTGTCATAAAGAGCTAAAATGTAAGGTGTGAATGTACAAACAAACAAAAAGGAATGTGTGTGGGCAGAAGATGTATTCCCTAGTCTGGAAAAATTTAAATAAGAGAAGAGAAATTGTAAAAAATTTCTTAATGGAAATGTCAGTGTAACTGTATTTGTGGCAGCAGAACCAGACACCAGTTCAAGAAATAATCAAATGAATAAGAAAAACAAGACAGGAAAAGAAAGTAAAATAGCAATGTACAGTATGAGACAAGGTTTTTGTTACGATCTAAATGTCTGTCAACTCTGCTAAAGCCACTCCTCTGTTAAAGCCAGTGAGCACATGCACCTTATCTATTGACAGGCTGAGGATGCATTATTTCCATTAGCAGGTTACCTAGAGCACAAGACTGGAAGGGTCTGGAATATAAAAAAGTGCTTTCTATTACTGCAGCAGTCATATAAAAAATGTTTTTCACATCCTTGGAAAATATGCTTCAGATACCATCAACAAAACAGTTCAAAAACCATGACCAAAAGAGCAGGCTGAAGCTAAAGTACATTTGGAAAAGACTTTTAGAAAGATTAAGCACTTTCCTGGTGCTCTGTGTTTTGCAGTTACAGGAATTTGTTAAATACAACTCTCCAGGGAAAATCTCCCTTTGGCTCAACTGCTCTGACTTGGGAGAATGAAAACCAATCCTCCTGACTGTGAACGTGGTGGCAGGGTTTTCATCCTGTGTAATAGATTTTTCACTGTGCTAATGAAATGCTGATTGCCAGACAATAAAATGGATGCATCTTAGTAACACAAGATCAATTTGACTTCCCTATTATAACAAAGGTAGCATTCATTTTTCTCAATTAATCAGCCACATCATCAGCACATCTCAGCTGCAGTCAACTAGTGATTATAAATTGACTCTGGGGTTACTTGGTCTCTTCTTTGCAAGGGAACATTTTAAATAATGTTCTCATTTTCCTGCATGGTATTGGAAATCATGCACATGCACTCATAAGCAGAGAGTACACTTGATTCTCTTTGCAATTTAGCCAAGATCTGGAGTCCGTCCAACAGCAATTAAATCATGCCACCTTCTTCAGGCTTCAACAGAGTGGGGCAATTTTCTCCTGATCTGAAAGGGAATGTTTCTGTATAATTATTTGGTCAACAGGAAGATCAGACTCAAGTTACATATACTGATGATTTCTTATTCCAGTCCAGATATTATACCTGTAACAATGGTATGCAAATAGTTCTCACGGGTAATGAAACAGCTTTTTGTCTCTCTTTTCCTCCTCTCCTCCCTTTTCCTGTTCCTTAGTTGTGGGTGGAAGAAAACAGATTCTTTAGATTATAGCCTGCTTTTGTATATAGATTGATCAACATTTTTATCTTTATTAGCAGCAGATAAGAGAAAATATTTACATCCTCTGACTAAGTTTTTGGGTCTTTAACATTCACATCCTCTGGGCTCTTTCTATGGATTCAGAAGGACCAGAAACTATGTAGAAACAATTTGTAGGATGTTGGTGTGTAGGTTTAGATCACTGCAGAGTGTGTAGAGGGGAAGAAAGTGATTCAATTTACCTGCATGATGAGCAGGAAAACCCTACAGTAGAGTGATCTGGAAAACTGAAGGATAAAAGGGGTAGTTGATGCAATGCTGCTTGTCAGACAAGTTATGAACTTGTGTCTCCCACTGAGCATGAAAATATGTACCCAGAGATGCAACGGTTTCACTTCACCTTTCCTCTAATGTATTGGACACTCACCAGCTCACAATTTTCCCAAGTGAAGAAAACCTTTCAGTAGCCAAAGTGGATAGTCAGCATGATGCTGTCAAGAAGAAGCAGGCACAATGGCCTCCCAATACATTCTAAGAAACTTTTGTAGGGGGACACAGTATGGGTAAATGAAGGTGGTAGAGAATGTAATCTTATCCCCTAAAGAGTTGCAACCAAGCTGATTACTAAGGATTAGGAGCAGGCCTGACTTTACAGGCCACAGCTGAGCCAATCAGAAGAGTTTTATAAAAGAGTGGATTGGTGGGAGCTGGAGTCAGTGGCTGCTGTGAGGACAAGCCAGTGCCTGGAGGAGCTGCCTGCAAGAAACATCGAGGAGGTATGGAACTCTGGCAAATATGGAGCCTTGGCAATGTAATGACAATAGAACTCTTGCACTACAATGACAACAAACTTTAACTAAATTGGGCTATCTTTCCCATAAAGAATTAAATTTGCCATAAATTTACAACTTAAGATGACATTGTCCTATATAGTTACCATTTTCTTTAACTTTTAACTTCCTCTTTTTCTTCCTATTTCATTATTTAATTTTGAAGTCCACTCTAGGGAGAGTTATTCAAGCTCAACACTTGGTGGTTTTCACATTTTATAATCTTATAATCGTCACTTTCCAAACTACAGACTATGTCAGGAGTGAATCTCATCCAGTTAAGAGATTGGTGTTTTTCGATCTCTTATTTCATTGCACTTTAAATAAAATTTAACTTTTGTGTGTTCATATTTCATGACTACTCATGAAATATGAATAAACAGATATGGAGATCATAGCTTAACTCCCATTGCTTGAAAATTGCATCAGCAAGTTTGTTTAACTTAATCTCTGATCCCTACTATGGGAAAAAATTCTAAATGCTTTCTGATAGCTTTTCCTTCTCTCTTATATCCCATTCCTATTAGAGTTCATTTATATTCTCCCAGCTTACTCATGCCAGCCCTGACCAATTCAAGAAGACTGCTGCCAATGTGCAGACTTCCCCAGAGTCTCCAACATCATAAAGATAAGCACTGATGTTGCTAAGAGAAACATCCCTGTCTCTTGCCCAGGCTTTTTTGTAAAGTAGATGAAGTGAAATAATAATATTAAGCTAAATGTGATTAATAGGTAATCACATTTTTCATCTCAGAAGCATTCCATCAGCTCTCCTCTATTTCAGACAAGGGAGCTCTCCTTTTCTTTCATGCTCTATCTCTTCAGAAGGAAAAGTGTAAGTAAATTTTGCAGGGTGTATGTGTCCTTATTAAGTTTCAATCTATTATAAAGGAATATGCTACCAGGTAGCTCTCAAAGGACAAAACTTATTGTGCAGGCTTGTTTTTTGTTGCACTTGCTTTGTCAAGTGAGTCCACATGTAACAATGTAAGCTTAACTAATAAATATCTCCATGTTAATACAGTTAAGCTTAATTATAGAAAAAACTGAAGGAAATGCTGTACTTCTTGGTGCTCAGACTTTGGTTACTCAAGTCAGTGTTTATGGGGCCTTCCAGCCTGATTATAGGGGCCTGTATATGGCTGATATCCAGGAAAGCACTCAGGAGCAGGTTTATGGTTTAATGGGTGTCTAATGTGCTGGATTAAAACATTTTGGAGCTGTACAATGCCATCATTTTTGGGCAGCAGTCTTTGTCAATGCCAGCAGAGATTTCTGCATCAGAAATGGTGAATGTTGACCACTGGCACCATAGAGACTGTAACAGAGAGCTGGCCCTTGTGTTTGAACTGATAGCTTTGGAGGATAAAAGTTCTGCATGCAGCAGTTTGTGATGGGTTTAGGAGAGTAGCTGCTCTACTATAGATCACATTAAGGAACCTTTTACTTGAGTGAGGTTTTTTTCTTATACCCAGATCTAATCTCATGGCAATTTGCTTAATTACCAAGGAAACTGCTCATTCTATGTCCTTTTGTATGTGATCACATACCTTGTACACCTCAAGGTGGACTTCATGCCAAGAAAACCCTGGGACAAAATCAGATTTTAAGCCAGTGGAATATGAAGCAAAGCAACAGTTTTCAATATCTCTCCTTGCTGCACCACTGTGGGAACAGGAAAACTGGGCGAGAGCCAGAGGGAACTGCCTGGAATTGGAAATACCAACCAAGAAATTGAAATTAAACCAAGGCCAACCAGGTGCTCTACAAAAACCCCTTCAGAACTGGTGTTGTACAAGGGTGCAGTCACACTGGTACTTCACTGGCATGAAGTTCAGAAAAGCTTTTTAGAGAGCAAAGGCATACTAGGTTTTTGCCCACAAACTTCTAGACACTTAAATTTTGAAGACAGCTCTGACCAAAGCAATTATAGGAGTAGAAAAAGAATAACAGCTTTGTGGTATTCACTTTTACTGCTGAGAGTAAAAAGTCCTCTGACATTCCCAATAGAAAGGTCAAATGCTGAAAGGTTCTGAGCACCCATAATTTTCACTACAATCAACCTCTGAAAGTTCCATACCTTCAAGGACTGGACAGAAAGAATTCCTACAGGAAAAGATGTGGGAGGGTCTGGCTTTTGACATGCCAATCAGAAGTGGGTGTTTTGAGGTAAAAGACCAACTGATGAGGAAAAAACACTTTTGATGATTTCAATCTTTAATGTTCCCACCAACTAGAGACCAGTATGTCCCTGACTTGCTCTGTGATGGGAAAAGAAGTGTCTTGTGCCCTGTTAGGAACCTGACCAGCGAATGAATTAGTGTTAACAGACTCTGAAAAGAGTTGCCTGCTATTCTTCTTGGCTGGGAGGGTCTTGTCTGTGCCCAGTAGCCTGGACATTGGGAAATAGAAGGACTGAGAAAAAAATATGTGGGGCACAGGCATTTTGTGAGACGGGAACAGGGCTAAATCCCTTTGATCTGGCTGTATATGATATCCTGACCCCTCAGGAATGAGTGAAAGTGCTGTAAATTAGAGGAGAAATTAGAAGGAAAGATACCTAGGAGACAAATAAAAATGCAGTAGTGGCCTAACATAGTGGTATTATTATTTCATCCCGCAAGGTGTATAAGGATTTGTAAAGGTTTTGAGTGCTGATGGTTTGGAGGTTTTGGCAAGCTGGAAAGGAAAGTGATAGGAGTGTGGGGAGAATGGCCATTCAGGTTTAATTTGGGCAAAATCATTTTGTAAAGGCTTTAAAACCAACTTAAATGCAACTGGGGAAAAAATAGTTAAAGATATGGTGTCTCTCAAAATTCCAAGTAAGGAGATTATAGATAAGAGGAAAGTTTGGAAAAGGAATCAAAAGACAAGACTTAGAAGAAACTTTCCTTAATGTCCTACTTTATAAAGGGATATAGAAATTGCTATTTGATTAACTAATTGCCATGTACTGCTGAATTTTCCAGCATATAATCTTCAATTAAAAACAAGTTTAAAAAGTGTTAAGCTTCTAAGTTTCTGAAAAAACCCAATTGACATTAGTCATAATTCTCTTACTTAAATTTTAATTTTGTGGGTTTACTGAACTACCTGATATAGTTTCAGCAGAAACTTGCATTCCTTTTTGAAATAGCATATAGCTTTGTGCTGAAGTCTGTGGATTGCCTCAGAAAACTGAAGTCATTAAGATTTTCTTATCAGTGAAAATCTTGTAAAAGGAAATGTAAATGTATGTTTCTTAAATTGTTTGGCCAAATACAAGAGGATGTCATGTAAAAGCTGCTTGGAGACCTTTTATGCTTTCTGAGGTGGTAAATTTATCTACCTGTCGCAGACAACATTTATAAAAAATCCTTTCCTTCGGATTTTTCCTCCTGAGAAGCTGAGAGACCTCAGGAACAAAATGTAAACATTGATTATCTGCTGCTGTGAAATGCAACAGGTGCATCTGTGATTGGTCTCAGAGTTGTTTCTAGTTAATGGCCAATCACAGTCAGCTGGCTTGGACTCTCTGTCCAGGACAGAAGCTTTTTTAATCATTCTTTCCCATTCTATTCTTAGCTAGCCTTCTGATGAAACCTTTTCTTCTATTCTTTTAGTATAGTTTTAATGTAACATATATAATTATATGATAAATCAAGCCTTCTGAAACATGGAGTCAGATGCTCATCTCTTCCCTCATCCAAGAACCCCTGTGAACACTGTCACATCTACCTGTACTGGTATACATTGTTCTTCAGCTGGAATTATGCCTCTGATAGAAATCACCCCTCAAACACTGGTTTTATGCAGGAGGCAAGGGTTAATGAATTCCTCCCATGCTAAAGCAGATGTTGAATGAGTTGCTGTACGTCAGAAATTCTGTGCAGGAGGAACTTGGAGGGCAGTGCTCCAGTGGCCGTGCTGCCTTGGCTCCTCGAGGAAAAGCAGCTGCAGGCAGAGCCCCAGCTCTGTGTGTGAGCAGAGGTTATTTGCATGGCTAACAGTGACCTTTGGGTGTCCTGCTTGCTGGGTCCATGCTTTCCAAAGACAATTAGAACACGAGGTATAAGGATGTGGCCTTTTGAATCTCTATTTCTTACAGACACTTAATTAAAACAAAGAAAACTAGTGAGTGTAACACTTGTTGTAGAAGGTGTATATTTTAGTAGTAAATAAACCACCAGAAAAAGATAAATAGTAATAAAAAGATTTCTTTGTATATGTTTCCCCTAAGTAAATCTGCTAGGGGAAGTGCACTGTCACTTGACTTTTCTTATCACAATATTTCCTATCTTTACCCTGTAACAGGAAGTCTCTCCAAGGGCTGGGAACATGAAATGGTTACGATTTAAATGGAAAAATATGCAGTGACAGACAAGGAAACTGGAGGGAAGCCCTGTGGTACATCCCACAGTTCCTGGGAAGGGCTAAAACATGTCTGACATGTGGAACTCAAAACAATTTATCTTCTCTTGCAAAATACACAAATCTCAGTAGTTGGTCACAGCTTTGCAACCTATAAAGTAAAAGCAATTGCTGGACTTTTCAGCTGCCTTAGCACCAAAAACTCCTAACAGGGATAAAACTGCATCTTTGTGAATCTTCATGCTTTTGAAAGTGCAGTGGGCTTAATATTCCATTGGAAGCATTGTCTCTGGCTTAAAATAGCTCTAAATTTCAGTCAGAGCTGCAGTGGGTTGTAAGTAGATCTGAGATCATGTTAAAATTCTGTACTAAGATACTGGCAGAATACCTGCTCCACAAACCTTGTGCATCCATTAATCAGTAGTCATCACATAACGGAGGACTCTGGTTGCACTTGTAATGAAGTACCCAAGCTAGGATGTTTATTTTGTTAAAGTATGTGATAAGGCTGCTGAAGGGATGATGAGAACCAAGTGTGGAGCTGCTCTGAATGCAAGCATGGAGCATTTCCATGTAAATAAATTCAAACAGTTGAGGGCTGGTGGCTGCATTAGATCCCTCAACTGGAGTGGGCTAATTAATGCCCTTTTCTCCATTTTTCACAGAGGTCTTGAAAGTAGAATTATTTACTCTCAGACTCTTTAACTGAGCAGTGTCTTCAGCTACTCTCCCATTTGGGTCTTTGCTCTATCTGCTCATCTGCCCAACTATAGACTCTGACATTGGGAAGTGGGAAAGCACACATTTCTCTACAGGCATATTTGCCTGTTCTTTGGAACAGTTTCTGTGGGTGTGTCCTGTATTTCTAAGTTCCTTTTCTTTACGCAGATATCTGTACAGTCCCTAGCTAAGCCACTGACACCTCTACTATTTTCTCATCATCTCCTGTCCCACTTTTCCATTTGACTTCATGACCTTGTGTTTATTCTGCTTAAGTGTGACACTTTACAAGTTTTGCACATATTTTTGTGGATTTGTTATACCTTTGGAGGTATTCCCTCCATCCTTCCCTTTTCATACCAGGTCAAAGGGATGCTTTTGGGCTTTCAGTACTTCTTTTCTTACCACTTAAGGCAGTTTTTCACCCTGTTTCATATTGTCCTTGCTTGCTGGGAGGATCTTTGTGATCAGGATTCAACTTCTGACTTTGCTGCAGGTCCTTTGATACCCTGTGCTTGTAAACTTTGCTGTTGCTGTAAAAGAGAAGCAGTGAAGTTCCTCTCTTATCCCTCATCTTTTCTGGTTTTTGCCTTATGAAATTACTGTCTGCTCTGGGCAGAAATGCTTTCCTCCATTGTGTTCATACAGGTTCTCACACAGAATAAGAAGCCAGTAATTTAATATAATTACCCTGACAAGCATAGCTGAGAATATTTTCCTGAAAGTTTCTTTAGCTTTATTATTGTCACTCTCCTCCATTTCTCCAGGTTTCATTCATTTTTTCTTAAAACTTGTGAGTTTCAATAATGGCTTGTGCTCAGTAGATCCACTAAAGGTAGCATTTTGACAAAGATTTATCTGACAACTATAATTTTCTGAAAAGATGTGTTTTACAGTATGAATTCTCGTATTCATTTGAGACAGTCCCAAGAGCTGCAGCAGGCTATCCAGGATTGCCTTGTGCAGCACAATATTGTCAGGTCAGACACAACACTTTCAATAAGCCACTGGGAGTCAATTAAAAGTTTTATGAGTTCTGGCCTCTTTTAGCAGTGACAGCTCCTGAGGTCAGGCCAGGTCAGTTTGCATCAACCACACTTTGCTTTTTCTGGGCAAGATTCACACGAGCATTCACAGGCCATTTGTTAGCAAAACCCTCACACAGTTTAAAGCCCTTTTAAAAAGTGAGAGAAACCCTGTTGTCAGGACATTTGAAACTCTGGTGTGCTCGTATAGTTCCTATTGCAAAGGTCTATCCCTTTGCTTGGTCGGGATTAAAGAGAGAAATTATGAGAAATTATTGTGAGAAATTATTCTTCCCTAGTCTCCAAAGAAGGCCTCATCTGATGGAGATCTTGATTCATGAAATGAAGAAGACTTGAGGAGGAAAATGCCAAAGACAAAAGAAGGAAGAATCATCTGAATCTCAAAAAAGAAAAATATGAATTTAATCTTGTTTTTTCCCTCTTTTTCAGTACCCCATTTCAAAAAGCAGAAATACCCATGCAGTTCCTCTTGCAGAACTCTGACTCTTCCTCCTGGCTCTATCTCCTATCTGGTCCTTGATTTTCCAGGAGGCTGTAAGCTACTCTGATATTTTTGTCCCCTATCATTAAAAATATGGTTGACATAAGTTTCCTGCTCTCATTTCAAGCAGTATTTTGCTGTCTGTTGTCAGGATGAGGGCTGGTTTTACAGCCAGCTCCTGGTTTGGGCTACTTTAGGCAGGAATAGAGGGTGGCTCAAGAACAGAAGTAGCACCATGAGGAGGTGACACCATTTTTCCTTCTTCTTTCACTGCTGGGGACAAGAATCAGGCCTGGGAGAACCTCCAGCACTGTGAGCAAACAGAATTCCTCCATGCTCTGACACAAGGAGGGAGCCCAAAAACAGGCAGTCTCCCTTTTCTCAAAAACATAGAGACATCAGAAATCCATGTTCTGCTTATGATGTTCTTCTGAAAAATGGAGCCAAAACAGGAAAAACATTTGTTTCCCAATAAAAGCTTTCTGATAGGCACTGAATTCAGAAAGCAAAACTTAGTGTAATATGGCCAAAAACCAGACCTCTGTGTTGTTTGACTCTTCAGATGCATGAATATGCTGCAAGGAAAAGAATTTAGGTATTTACCCACACTGAGCAAGACACTCATGAGTGCTTGCAGATCTGGAAAAGCTGTGTAGTCCTTGTCCTTCACAGAGCTTAAATAAATCCAATAAGAAGTACTCAGTAAACTGCAATTAAACTTTGTGGGATCCAAGCCATAAACCGTAACTTTGCAAAGGAGAATTTGTCCTTTTTCTATCTGCTTCCACAATGTTATCTGCCAAATAACACCTAAAAACTTAATTCAGCCTCTAGGAGAGAATTAGAAATTTTTGCTCCTTTGTTCTCTGTTTGTGGTAAGTTTGGTCCAAAATTCAATGCCGCTCATACCCAGGAGTGTAGACTCTTAAATCATCTGTAAACTCTAATGTAAATTAATTTAATATTAGGAAAAATATCTCAAAACTAAGAAATAGAGGGGACCTAGGTACTTGTGGTTATTAAAATGCTTCATGTTTCACATTGGTGCCTTTAAAACTAGTAAGTTTTCAAATTGATAAGGCACTGTTGTATCAAGTTTGACCTGAGTTTTAACTGAGAATTAAGGACCCTTAATGAAAAAAGAAAATGAAATCTCTCATTCCAATTAACACATAATTACATGTTGGCCTTGGATGAAATGACTGCCATTTTAATTTCATTAATATGTTGATTGTGTCAGCTGTTAAAAAGCCTCTTAATAAAAAACCTTCATCCAGTCATATGCTAGGCATTGCTACTATACAGTAATGATAATTTTATTGAGAGGAATGGTAATATATTATAATTTATGGTCATAAAAAGATATAAGTGTGCAAGGAATTTAATAGAATAATTTCTTGCCAAGGTGAGGTGCCTTTTCCAGATTGTTTAGAAGTGATTTTAGTTTTCTACCTTCAGAATATAAAAGACTAAGATGAGGTTAGGAGTATTTACTTTGCCAGCTTTCTAGAGACAGAACTTCAGACACTGGGACAGAAGGTGTAGTATAAGACCAGTGAATTAATTTAGCAATAGTGCAGTAAAGACATCTCTTAATATGGCAGGCTATTTTTTGAAAGTATTTTTGATATTTTACAACTTGGAATCTGAATTAATCATTTTTCAGCAAATTCTGCATCTCCAGAGCTGCTCCTTTCTCTGCTCCCTCATGGCCTTGCAGTCCAGCACAGCAGGGGGATGCCTGGCAGCTTGAAAAGAGGAATGGCCAGAGTTTGCTCCAGGGACAGTCACTGGAGCAGACCCTCTCAGGAGCAGCGTGCTGGGAGAGCAGTGATTCACGGCTCACCTGCAGTGTGAGTAAACCAGTGTACTTTATGAAGACATCTGAGTGATCCCATAAATACTAGTACTGCCCATATACACCCCTCACAGGGTTTGGTGTTAATTTTCTTCCATTACCCAAAGGTTTTCATTGTTTTATTTGTATATGGGGGTGTCACTCTTGCGCCGGGCTCGGCGCAGGAGCAGGCGAGAGGCAGGGTCGTAGCAAAGGCAGAGAAAGCTTTATTCAAAAGAACTGTGTGGTTTTTATAGAGTGGTACCATGGATTCTGTTCTATTGTCCAACTAACAGAAACATCTTTCTCATGCACTGTCCTTGAGAGGAACAGAAAAATAAAGTAGAAAGACACCTGCGAATTGTTTATAGTCAACAAGTTATCACATCTTTCCAGCTCCCTAAAACTTCTCACAAGCTGCTGTGACAAACGCTTGCTGTTTCTCTCTCTCTGTCCCATGGCATCCACGTGGAGGTATCTCTGTGTAGCATGGCATGGCTGTGAATTGGTCGGGATTAAAGAAGGTTTCAACAGCTTTCATGATGATATTTTAATATCCAATATTTTCAGAGCAATTCCACTTCTAGTATTGGAAATTTGTTCATTCATGAGATGTTTGCATGAATTACTGTTTCTCCACAGTGCTGCTTGAAATTTGTCCTAACTCATTTTCTTCTGCAGATGTTAAAAATTTGTTACTTATACCTTTTTGATATGATTATAAAATAGGTTAGAGCAGCAAGTTTAGAATCTTTCACTAGATATTTTGGAGACTTGATGAATAGGGCATTGAACTGGGCCAGGAACAGACTGAAAAGGAAAATGGCAGTTAAAGGAAGGATGTATGAAATATGAAAGACTTTATTTGATATTTTCACTAAAATTCTAGTCTGTGTGAACTAGCAAATATTCTGGTAACAAAAATTGAGATTTTATCAATCAGTATACAATTGAATAAAAATAGCTTACTGTGAGATCTGGAACACTGAAAAGAAAATCAGAATTCCAGGCTGTATTGTGAGGCAGTAATCCTACAGATTAATCCTGAAGATTGCAATAACTACTATGAAAGAGACTCATATGTATTTTCAGATGCTATTTCAAGAATAATTATTTACAAATGGCCCATGAATAAACAGGGAAGCTTCAAATTTTGCAGTATTGTAGCAAAATAATAATCCTTAATATTTTAAAATGGAATTTGATGCATTTACAAAAGGGATTAGATTACATGATTCTAGCTCTAGCAAGGTATGTTGTTGACTCAAGGGTATTCTCAAAATATGGAGTAGTTTGTTAGATACATCCACCCTACTTTTCTCCAACCTTGGCGATGGTTAATGGTGTTTGTATGTGAGAGTAAAATCAATTTATGTGAGTGAGAATTACAGAAGAGAAGGTGTTGCTTTCAGACATTTATACACTACTGTGTCACAATCTATGATTCCCAAGTAAAAAAAAATTAGTGCCAAGTAAGATATAATCCTCTGACAAAAATAGAGATCTGCTGGCTTTGGCTTTTGTAGCACTGAGATAGTCAGTCAAGCACTGTCTTGGATGACAAGGTTAAAATATAGCAAGTGCACTGTGGATTTAAAACAAGATTATAATGGAGATGGCAAACTAAGTTGGTGAACTAAAGGTCACTATTTTAGGGAGGCACTGCATAATTTCACATCGTTACTGACTCATATTCATTCCTTGGTATGGATTACTCATGTTCCTGTTAATATAGTTGGGGGTGGTTTGCCATTGAGACTGTTTGGCTGCTGTCAGCTGGGATAGAGGTGCTTATTAACGGCGCTTTGAGGGTGAGGGGGTGTGTGCACATGCTTCAGAAACATCTCAGTCTTGAAAATGAATCTGGAGCTACACATTTAAGGAACCTTATATTTATTTGTTTCTGCTGGATTCTTTCCAATCATCTTCTCAGATTCGTGTAAACATCCATCAAAATAATCTCAGTTCTAAGCAATATGCTGTAAAACACTTCATTGTTCAAAACCAGTCCTCAAAATCACTGCAGCATAGTGTGTCATGTATGTGTATCCAAAGTGCTCGTGTTAAATGGTGGATGTGTAATTGATTCCTGAGAGCATGGGAGAAAAAAATCTATCATGCTGCTGGTGAGTAGTTTTAAGATACTTTGAAAATTATTGATCTCTTCCTTTGTTACTCCTAAAAAAGGAGTTTTCAAACCAAGAAACATTGCAGCACACATACAAAGAGACCGTCAAAGGAAATTTGCCCATGTCTATAAAAATTGCCATAACAAGTCTTCCCTATTGAGTATTGATCAGGTTTTACTCTCATCATTGGCTCTTTAACAAGTTGCCTTGGTGGGGTGAATGGATTCTATCTGCATGTGTGGAGCAGGCAGGGTGAGCTGTAGTACTCCCCAGAGCTCCTTGCAGTACAGATCTCCACTTGCATGAAAGTGTGGATTAACAGATGCATGAGGATTTTGTGAGTCCTGGGAGGGGGTGAGTACAGAGAGTGTTGAAGCTCATGACAAGGAACATTGTATCCTACACCAATTTGTAATAATGATTTCCCTAACTCATTGAAAACCCACATATTGTGATTGACTTTAATTTGCATTTAGAGTAATCAAAACCCCAGAGTAAATTATTTTTAATGTAGATGTAGTATCTATGTTCGTGTTTTAATATTGAAGTTACAAGTAAGAAAGTTAATGTGTAAATAATTGTACTGTCTTGTTCAGTCTGTCACAGTATGTTCACAAAGCAGCTCTGCAATCTAAAAGGTCCTTTTTTTATGACAGGAAATATATTTAATTTTTACTATTCTGTTTTATGGAATTAAGCTAGTCTGCTTATATAACTAATTGGTTTGGGGTTTGATACTCAGTCTAAAAATACCAGTTGTCCCTTACTTGGGTCTTTGAGAAATACACAAACTTCAGACATAACCTGGCAAGAAAGAGAAAGCTGGAAGTTAGTGGAGATTTCTTAGCTGTGTACTGCTGGAGAGAATTGTTATACAGAAATCTGCTGTCCTCAGAGGGCAAATTGAACCACCTTTTCCTGCACTCACCTATAGACCCACTGGGAAAACCAGAGACCGTGCATGTCAGCCTCTGGCTGCTGGAGGATGTGCAAGCAGTTGCTAAACCATAGCCTGGAAGGAGAACTAGTCCGAAAATATTTGTGTAATGTATTTAATCTATTTCTGACCAGCTGTGTTTACAGAATAGATTAACTGTGAAATTGTATTTAAAGCAGGTTTTTCCCCCCCACAAAATAAAAACATAGAAAAATGGCATAAAATTATGTTGTTCCTCATTTGCATTCAAGTAGCTTTAATAATAGCAGCAAATTCTGCTTTGACTGTTTAATGCAAAATCTTGGAAAATATGTTGCCACTTCAGTTTTATTGAAATGAGAGCAAGACTTGTTCTATTTCCTTATTTAGTTTTGCATTATCTCCCTCTCCAAACTTGAGTGGTTCAGTGTTTTCTGAGTGGCAAAGCCTTTTCAAAGTCATCAGTATTGAGCTGCTTTCCAAGACACAATATAGTTTTAATTTCTTAATGTATATTTTGGGCTTAGTGGAGCTGTAAGAATTTGTCTTTGTCTACCTGGTGAAGACAACCCATAATTTCTTTACTCCAAAATAGATCCTGACTTGTGGTGGCATTTTGCACATGGAACATCTCCCTGCTATTACTGTCTGGTGTTTAAATAGTACGCGCTCTCTCGCAGGAAGGGCTCACTGGGAGCGCTGAAACTTTCTGAACACGCACGACTTTCTCCCCTCAGTGCTGGAGTCCACCCACTCACAGAGTGGGAGCCTCATAACTCAGGTAATTGGAGCATCAAGTGCTGCAGAACTGGCAGCAGGAATGCTGGTGTGGAGCTACTGGGACGTGACAGTGCCTTTGAGAGCCCAAGAGGAGTGCTAGGATATTGTCGTGTTACAGGACCTTTATGGAGAGCTGTTGCAGACATTTTTTCACAGAAATCCTTTCTTTGGGATTTGTGCATCTTCTGGGAAGCAAGGGCCCCAGAAGAAGAATGTAAACAATTGTTATCAGCTGCTGTGGAATGCAATAGGATGCACCTGTGATTGGTTCATGTTCCATGCGTACAATTAAGGGCCAATCACAGGGCAAGCTCTCTGGAACACAGGGACAGAGAATTATCTTGTTTTTAGATTCTTTTCTATTCTATTCTTAGCTTAGCAGCTCTGCAACTTCTCTTCTTATTCTTTTTTAGTATAGTTATAATGTATTATATATCATATATCAATAAATCCAGCCTTCTAATCATCAAACAAGATTCTCATCCTTCTCTCACCATGGAGACCTCCTCAGGTCGCTGTAATAGAGAGCAGTGCTCACACGTCTTCACAGAGCCCCTGGATGGTCAAAAGTTTTGCCGTGTGGACTTGGACTCCATCTGAATCAGATATTCATATTTTTTGTATTATCTTAATAGGGGAAAGGAAGGAGTGCTTAACTGACAGGTCCTACTTCTGTGCAATAATTGTAGAACAGTTTGCGCTGGAAGGAATCTTTTAAAGGTCATTTGGTCCAACCCCCCCCGAAACGATCACAGAATAAATCCACATAAAAAATATTTCAAGCAGAGCCCATTTGCTTGCTACAAATCGACTTTCTGCAAAAGCATGCTTTTATTTTTCTTTTTAGCTTAGTGAGTAGAGCAGGTTTTTTGCAATCTGTTTCTCGTCTCCTACACTATGTTTGTTAACATTCATAAACACGAAATGCAACAGGCTTTTCATCAGTTTTCTCTTTTCTTTGCATTTAATTTATTACTCCTACTGCAAAGAAGCTGTAGGACTTCACTATGGTGCAAATATCACTTAGATACATTTATTTTTCATTCAAATAATTCCAAGATGTTCATGAGTAGCTGAAATACCAGGAGAGAGAAGGAGGTCTCTTGGATCATGTATTTACATCAACTCCACATCTTGCTATGAGAGCAATGCATAAATACATCTAAATATGTTGCAAAATTATGTAATCATTACAGCATACTTTTGAAAAAAATAAATAGAACAAGAACGGGGAGCATTTTTACTTTTTATTGCATCAGTGCCACTAGAGGTTAAGAGAAAAGCAGGAGAACGTGCAGCTTTTCAATATTTCATATGCAGTTCTTACATTCAGGCAATTTTAAGGTCCTGGCTAACTGTAATTGAGGAAAGGTGTCACTGAGCTTTATTTTAAAAGTACTAGATTGGATTTGGAGTAAGACACAGCTTTTTTTTTCAGTTTTTGCTTTTGATCACAAAGGCAGGGATTACTGAACATATAGAAAATTCAGAATTTTTTGAATTCTGCGCAGTGACTCAGTTTGTGGTTTTGAATATGGCAATATTGAGAACAAGAGATTCTCTCTGAGGAATGACATATAATAATCTGGAAGGGATACCTCGATAGCCCTGTACACTTCTTGTAAAGATGTTCCCAACTTGTGCTGGGTTCACCAGAACCTTTCTATCTGAACTATAATCACACCTCCTATGTTAAAAATGTCTTTAATATTTTCTAGAATATGCTCCAGTTACAGGTGTTCAGTTTTGCTGCAATATTGAATGTTATTTGCAGTGTGTACTTTAGTGGTTCATACCTCTCTGAGACCCTTTGTGTGGACAAGAAATACCCCTCAAAGTATCCAGGCACAGCAACCTACTCTCTTCCCAAAATTTTGCATAGACCTGAAAAGGGGCAATGAGTAAAGACTCTTTACCCTGGGGCCAGTTCTGTCCTGCCTTTGACAGCGTCCTACCTAATGCAGTTTGTTCACTGGATGAAACGACAGCTGTCTCTGCTGACAACTTCCTGAGGAAAAAAAAGACTGAAAAAGAGAATTTTATTATGTTTTCTCCTTTCAAAAAAGCCTGGAAAATGATAACAAAACAGCAAGCTTAAAAGCTGCTCATGCCATCCTTATATATGACATAGGCACAGAATAGAAAACAATTAGAACTGCAACTACTTTGAAAGACAGGTATATTAAATATAATATTTAATGGTTTTGAAAGCCATCCCTTGCCTTTACTTGAGAGAGAGAGACCATAGTTAAAAGTCAGGGTGAGTAGTGCTGCTCATTGCAACCCAGGTAGACTGGCTGAAACTGAGTGATTGCCAGCTAGATATCATCTTTAGAGATATATGGTCAAGCTGGACTCCAGAAATGAATCTTGAATAGATCTCAGTAGTGATTTTTCATAACTTCCTGTACTGATAGAGATACTGAGGGATCAAAGTGTTTTTCAAGTGTGCTGCATTTGCTGGATATGGAAAGGCATAAATGGCAATAATTTTGAAATTAGTTGCTGGTTTACTGATTTCTGCTGGTTGTAATGCTTTGCTTATCTGGGGAAAGGAAGATTAAAGAAGCACTCAGCTGAGATGGGTCTGCAAGTTCTGTTACTGTTGAGAAGTGCTGTTATTTACCTGATCAACCTAATCCATTTAATGTTATAAACAATTTGGCAGATAAACATCTGCACTGTTGTGGGGGGAGATATTCCACATGCACTGCTGTGCAGCAGCATGCCCACCTATTTACCACCACAACATGAAACCCCTGAGCACAATCTGTAAGCACAGTGTCTTTGTGCAGGCAACTGTTCGTTCTCCTAAGTTATACAGACTATCCCTTATACCAGCAAGAAGTAATTGCAGAGGTTTAGCATGGTATAATTAGAAGCTTTATTATGCCAGTTGGAGGAATATTTTATATTAACACTGACAATTTTCCTGAGAGTTTTCTGTGAAAAACAGAATGAGAACATGGATGTGATGCTAAATCTAACAGGTAGCTGTTTTCCAGTATAAAGTCACCTTTCTAGCATCTTATTCACAATGACATATCAGTTGTGGCTCCAGAAACTTCCTAGCAAGTACTGCTTGCCTCAACCACAAAACACTGCTGTGCAAACAAGTTAACACAGTAATTTGGGGATTTAAGAGCTTACAGTAATCTCTAAAAATGTAACTAATTATTTAATACATTAACATTAAGACTGACAAATCTGTCAGAGTAGTGACTGAATTTAATTACATATTCCTGTTTATGTTTCTTAAAAATAAAAATTATAATATTATCCATCATTGCTTAATGTTCAGGTAAATCGAATCGATTTATTTTTCATTCAGAGATGTCCTCTCAACACTTAAGGTAGCTATATCACTGATTAGAAGTTAATTTTGGTAGACCTCTTGGCTGCAGCTATCCATTTCAGTACTCGAGTGCTATCCTGTCACCAGAGGCAGCGCTGGCATGGAAAGAAAGGTGTTCTGCCTGCATGACACTCATGTGGAGTGGCATTATTCAACACCTGGCATGCAGTGTGGGACGAGGAAGGATTTGAAAAGATGTTCTCACAGCAGCTTCTGGTAATGGAGCAGAAAGGAGTGAAGTGATTTTGTTGAATCCTATATTTGCAAATGTGGGTGGAATTCTCTGAATAATTTTGGCTGAAATGAAGCCTTTGCTCAATTTCCTCCCCTGCCTGGGGGAAGTGAACCCACACCCCCATTGGGAATGCTTTAGTCAGAAGGCTACCACTTCATCTGGGATAGTAATCCTTCATGCCCTGGATTGCATATAATGATAACACTTTGTCAATAATCAACAATTAAATTGGCTGGGGAAAAGCAGAATGGGAGTGAACCCACAGATTGGGTTCAGTGAATGCCCCAGAGATTGGGGCATTCATCTGGGAAACATTTAGCCAGTTTTTCTCTAAAACTGTCAGAGAAGAGAGTTGAACCAAGGGATGCCTTTTATTCCCTTGGCCTTGGAAATGAAGCACATCAGGTGAATCTAGACTTGTACTTGGAGATTACAATAAAAGAATAACAGAGCATCATAAACAGTGCAAAACAAGCTTAGCATTGCTTCTAAAATATTCCAAGAGTGTCTGACTTTCAGAAACTAGTGCTATCTTAAAGAAAACACAACTATACCAAATTTTGCTTCAAATATGTCATTATTAATAATTTTAGCATAGATTTCTGAAAAAGGTCATGATGTCAAACCCTGAGACAAGTGCAACAGTGCCTGTTAAAGGATTAGTTTTAGATTATTTTAGATTAGGGAACCATTTTTTCTGCAGTGAATAATATGCAAAGGAAAAAAATGCCATATTTAAAATTCATAGGCCAACATATTATGGCTAAAAGGAATCCTGAAGATTTCCTTCTTTATCACATAGAACACCATAAAAAGAAATTGGCTGTCCAGATGCTCAGGTCAGGCCTACTTGAAAAGAAATAGTATAATCTTGATTTCTGTACTGCATAGATTGAAACCAAATGTGAATTTTATGGGTCATAAACACCTGTGATGAATGATTTTTTTTTCTTCAAAATTTAATTCAATAACAATAATGTTTCTTGCAAAACCTTACTTCAAAAAGTATGTTTATGTGTAATTTACCAGACAAAAGATGCAGTTATCTCCTCAGTTTTGTACAGTGGTTTTTACAGTGTTGCAGGCTCCACAAGTTCAAACATAATGAGTCATATCCTCGTCTCCCTTACAAAGAATAACAATTGTGCCATTGATTTGAAAATCATGACATGTAATTATCTGTTTGGACGGGTTGGAATTACCCCTGGTTTTTAAAGCTTTCTAGGGAAGTGGCTGGAGGTTAAATATGTGCAGGAGAACTGAAGGATCAGGTCAAACAGGAGCACACAGGCTGCCCTCTCCTTTGGCTCACTGGAGGAGCTGTTCTGTGCAGGGCGTAGGGGATGGGGACCAGATCTTTGTCACCTGTCTGTCACCTCCATCTGTGCTGGCTGTGCTTGCATTTGGCTCTACTCCTCTGCAGATGTATCCTTTTTAAAATAATTTATCAGCTAATCGCCTCATGCCTTATATATCAGAGAAAGCCCCCCACATCCTCTCTATCAGGCCCCTTAACATCCCTCTCCCAAAGGAAGGGTCAGAGTCCCTCTGCTCCCTACCCATCACACACCTTGCAGAAGCTTCCCTGAAGCTCTGAAAATCCACTCCTTGAGCACAGCCCTGCAGAGTGACAGCAACCTCCCTTCTGCTCATGGCATTGGGAGCCACAATTCCCATTCTGAGCATCTCTTCTCAAGATGTCTTGCCACAGCACGTGGAATGATGTTTTCATTTGATAGCATTTGTGAATTAATGGCTGGTCTGTGAAACATCCTGGAGCCTCTCACAGAAATCAGAGATGTTTGTTTCTCTGCCCCTGGTAGAGCTAAATTACAAGCTCTTAAAAATTGAACAGATTTATTGCAGGGCTGATTGCTTGAATAAAGTAGCTCTTACTGCTTTGAAGCAATCAATTGGCTTTCTAGGATTCTGCTCTAACTTTAGATTAAATATGGCCTGAAACAGTAAAGTTCCCTCATACTGTGATTATTTTTTTCTTGTGCTAAATGGGTAAAGATTATTCTCTCTTGTTACACTAAGGTTTAGCAAATAGATGCAGGATCGTTGATTTTATTGGAATTCTGCCTACTCAGAGGCTTGGAGCTGACCCTGAGGTATAACCTGGTTTCTCATAGCAGTGAGGGGTTTTCTGGAATACAGGACACTGTCAAGATAAAGGAATTAAATCTGGCAAAGGTGAGCCCTTTGTTACTATACCCGAAGTAGGAAACAGAACTGTGGGCTCACATTTAAACTGTTAAATGACAGACTCACCTCGTGTGAAGCTGGAACAAAAGTGAGGTCAGTGGATTTATCCAGCTCCAACCTTGATGTCAAAGAAAATTACTTATCCCTTTTTTTGCCATTTTGCACGTTTTCCTTCTCCTCAGATTTCTTGGGTTTTGAGAGTCTTGGTTTTTCTCCATAAAATGTGAAATGGTGAAGTCCTGTTATGGCTTTCATTGGAAGGCACCTTAAAGACCATTTAGTTCCAGTAACCCTGTTATGGACAGGCACATCAACCATGAGATGAGGCTGCTTAAATCCCTGTCCTACATGGCCTTGAACCCTCTTGGTAGGAAGAGGAGGATCTTGTTTTCAGAAGAGAGTTTGATATCCCAATCCTGCTTTCAGCTTTTCTGATTTTCAACTTTTTTTATTTGTTGGTTTATTTTTTTATTTTTGAGAAACCCATCTGAAATTCCATGAACCCAAGGGATTGTTACATGTGCTGGGAAATAATATTCTGGCACTTTTACCCCTCAAGAGTCCCATAAATCTCTATGCCTTGGAGCTTAGATATTTTATGGGTTTCTGCTTAACACTACCTGATGTTTTCATCCCCATGGGAGGAAGATAAAAAGCATACAGTCTTTTCTCCATGACATTCTCTCCACAAGGCTTGACTTAATGGTTTTCTAAACCTCTCACATGAAAAACAGAGGGCTTTTGGTACTTTCCACCTGATTAATTACCACCTTGTCAAATCAGGCTGAAAAATTGGTGCTTGAGTTACAAGCACTTTGATTTCTTATCAGGTACAGGATATATATGACTTTTTTAAACAAAGACTATGAAGCTCTGTTGCCTAAGTGATGCACTGAACAACTCTAAGGATTCATCCTTGTGATTCTCAGAAATAATTTGAAAAGTTATCATCTTAACCTTAGCTTACTAAGCAACAGGCACACTGCAAAAGACCTAATTTTTCACTTCCATGTCTTCCTTCTATATGTTGGTTTGGGTTTTTTTTTAAGAATAAACTAATAATTCCAAGTCGAGACATTGGTACTGTGAAATGGAATTGTAAAACTCAATAGATTTAAAGTAACCTAAGGTGAGTTTTTGAGGGTTTTCATCCAGACCTTTTGGCATCTTGTATTATCTAGTTTTTCTGCTTGGAGTTCCTAAATGCGTACTAAAATTTGCAACTGTGGTACAGGTATGCTAACGGTAAATTGAAATCAAGTTTGCTTTTCTCAGTCTTTCTTTCAAAATGTTATAGACCATAAATTGAAAACTAGTTTTCGCTGTTATCTTCCATGCCTGCTGGGCTCTATTCTGCAAGAGTCAAATGATGCAATTTGAAAAAGGCAAAATATAACAGGAAGCTGGTCTCCAATTCTAAGAAAAATATTCCTTAAAACATTTTACACTATTTACTCTGCTCTGATATTGAGGTGGAAGTTTATTTCCCCTTGCATTGGTTCCAGTGAAATGCTAAATGCTCTCCCTGAATGAAAAAATATTCATCTCTAACAGCAGAGAATAAAATTATACAGAGGTAATAAATCAACAGCCTTTTGTTAGCTACCTATTAAAATTAAAATATTCATTTTGTCTAATCACAGTGGAAAACTAAGCCAAAATTCAGGTATTTGGAACATAAAGCATTTTTACAGTTACAATAAAAGAAATATTTGAGTGATGCTGGCTCACTTCTTGACTTCAGAACCATTCATTAACAAAAATAGGATGTTTATAATTCTTAGGCATGTGTCAGGATGGGAAGTCAATGCCAAATTTATAAACAAAAATTTAACACAGGTTTTTTTGGAGGTATTGTAGTGATGGCTTTCCCGCCAGGAAACTACTGAATGCGAATTCAATCTTGATATGAAAACCTCATCTTTAACAAAGTGACAATAGACATGTTCATAGATTTTTCCATAGAGACTGATGATGATAGTAACTCGTTCCTGAATATATCTGAAATAAAAAAAAAAAAAAAAAAAAGCTACAATAGGCAGGGATGAAGCCAGAGACATACAATGGAAAGATTTCAATGTAGAAGGTATGGAAAGGCAAAAACAAAACCTTCAGATTTATTAAATGACAAGGAAAACTACATCTTTAAAACAACAGAACCAGCTTAAAAGTAGCTGGCTCTGCCCCTTCTAGTTTCTGGATTTGTGGATTATCTGACATTTTATTGCTTGTCAGGTTCTCTTTCCCTCCTAACAGTGGCAGGTCCCTTTGTAGCACCAGCCTTTCAGTTCAGTGCGACAAAGAAATTTCTCCATTTCTGCCTTCAGCAGACTTAATTCAAATTTTCACCAATCTAAACAGGAAAAGGATCAGGTTTTGCACAATCACCACACAATCACCATTTTCATTCTGGTTGCTCAGCGCAATGAGCTGGTGGGAGTGTTCCCTCTCTTAGTTTTTTTTTCCTTTGGCTGCATTCCTTCCCTTCTCTCACTCCCTCCAAATTACAAAGCCTGTAAATAAAATAAACCAAAACTTCATACTCTCAGCTTCTACACAAAATATAAAGGAGCAGCTAGCACAATACAAAATATAAAGGAGCAGCTAGCACAATACAAAATGAATAGCAGGAATCACAAAAACTTGCTCCCATACCAGAAACTCTAAATTAAATTTGGTTACCTGAGGACTAAAAGCTTTCTCTGACTGCTTCACTGCAACTTAAAGATTCAATTAACCCTTTCCATCATGCTGGGTTTTTACCACTAAAGTAAAACTGACTTCACAAAGTCACAATCAATACAAAACCATTAGGGTGGTTAAGCATGTTACTAAGTTGGCCAAACTAATCAGAAAATTATGTCCCTGAATTCTTTGAAAACAAGGCCTGCATTCTTCAGTGAGGACTGGAAGGTCCATTTGATTCTATTAGGACATAAACAGAAGCAGCATTATCCCTCCCAGGGATGCTTTCAGGGCCTTTTTATGCTTGACCATACAGTGAAGTGCTGTTTAGGGTGCCCTTAGTGTCTGCTTGTTCCTGAAGTCAAATTATCCAAATGCATCATCTCACCCAGCACTCAGGTTTTAAAGGTAACATTGCTACCATAAATGCAGGTGGAAAGTTGCCTGGTACCTTCCTGACTCTCCCCAAGAGACCAAATATCTGGGGTTATTTAAAGATTTCAGATGCTATCTAAACCAAATCATCTCACACATTGCTAGAGCCATGGGATGAAAGGAATGAAATTGTGATGGAGCCCTAAAAGATGATAGAAAGGAGAGTTTAATTTCAAATTAGACTCTGACTTCCAGATTTTGGTCTTTCAGATATGTCAAAAGCATCACACAGACCTTTACCTTGTGCTTTTAAATACTGTGGGGACCTCATTAATCATCCTGGGTGGCTTAGACACTCAACCTATTCCTGACCAGACGCATTTCTTTTCCCTTATGATTGAGCAAAGCCTATAATCTACTGTCTGATTTCAGGCCCTTTTGTGAAGGAGATTGCCAGGTTTCCAACCTTGCTGTGTAAAGCCTCCCAGTTCCAATCTCAAATGTGATTAAGATAATTCAAATAGCTTTCCAAGCCTTGAGTGTTAGAACAAATTTATCAGTGTTACAATAGTATGGATGGGATTCTGGTTTAAAGGCCTTTTGTCTCTTAATAAGGTCTAAACCTTGGCTGTGTAGCAGTGGGAAAAATCTGTAGAAGGAAAATTTTTCCTCTGTATCACCAGAGCCATACCTAAACCAGAAAGCAGATATGTCCTATTAGATGAGAAAATTGCAGAGCAGGTAAAAGAGTGATGAGAAAACATAAGAAAAGAGTATTCACCAGGAACATTGTGATCACTGTCCCCTTCCCTTGTGATGAAACCACCCCTGCTGCTCAAGCCCAGCAGCAGCTCCTGGTAGTGTCTGTTGAAATCTCTTCCTGTGGAGAAAGGATGCTCTATATGCACTGCCCCTTTTTTCTCTTTTCACAATACACAGAAGTTTGGCTTTCTTCTCTCCCTCCACGCTTGCATTCCTCCCTGGTGGAATGTGTTTAGGGCCATTTTGTCACAGAGAAGCCACTGCTTGTTTATTTTTTCCCTTCAAGCTGTCATTTGGGTGAATGACTGTGAAAGCTTAAGTGAGACTCGCTCTTAGCAGCCCCCTGCAGTTATGTGTTTGACATAAAAGGTCACAAGGAAGACATGATAGAAAAAAATCTATATCTCAGTTTCCAGAAAAAAAAATTATTATCTGAATATTTTTCTAAGCAATGGGCACACAGGCTTTTACATACACAGTTCAGTATGATAGCATCCTTCTACTGAGAAATTCCAACCATCTCACCTTTTTGGAAAGCTTTAAAAATCCTGAACAAGCTCATCCCAAAGCCAGATATAGTTCTCAATCTGTTCTTGCCTTTTTTTTTCTCCCCAGTGTATTTGTATGAGAAGTGCAATGGAAAGTGAACTACAAGAATTTGTTTATCCAGTGAAGAGGACAGACAACCTAGAATCTAAATTTTGTAGATGGTCATGGAGCTAACTATAACAATCTCCACTGAAGATCAAAAGAAAGCTCCTTCATGATATTTCTTCTTTGCCTCCATGTTTATTATGTGTATGTGCCATCACTTTGGTTTAATTCTTATTTTTTATGAATTTGCTGTAATTGTTATTGGAAACATGATTCCTTCTATCACATTACTAATGAATTAGAAAAATAATAAAGCCTGCTGCAAAGGCTATGTTAGGAAAAACCCCAGCATCTCAAACATTTTGAAGATTGCAATAAGCTGGAATCTCCCTCAGTAAAGCATTTAGATCACGTTTTTAGTCTGAGATGGTTCATATTGATTTTTTCCTTTAGGCTAACGAATGCAGTGGGTGTGTTCTTTAAGACATCTTCTTTACCTTAGGTGATTTAAGAGATTTCTCAGGTAAATTAGAGAAAATTGTAGCTGAACTGTGATCAAGGAACTGAAGCCTCCCTGAGGAGAGAGACAGTTTAATTTCTGTACACTCAGCAGAGCTAACTAATTTGAACAGTTTCAAATTTTTTTTATTTTTAACTTCTTTTGTAAAATGTTCCAAGACATTTACAAAATGAAATTTTAATGATTGCTTTGTTTCCTCTTATATCTATAATGTGAAGAACACCATTCCCACAGCTCCCATGGGGGGTAGGGGAGAAGCAGGGAAAAGTCTCAGGCACAAAGGCTCCAAAGGAGGAGTAATTTGCTTATGCCACCCACTCCTGCCCTCAGCCATGATGAGTCTCTCACACACAGATCACTGTGGACAGTAAAGGCCATTATGATAATCTAGTCTGACTCTGCACAACACGGACCAAAGACCTTCACCAATCATTTCTGCATCACAGCTGTAACATGAGGCTGTAATCTGTCTTTTAAAAAAGCACTCTAACTTGATTAGAAGAGCTATCACACCCCCTAATAAGTTGTGCTAACAGCTTGTTATCCTCTTTTAAAATTTGTGCATCCAAGTACATCAAGATCCAGTCTCTAAAATTTCAATCTCTATTCTGCACTGAAGAGCCACAATTCTTCCACTATTAAGTTCTACTTGATTGTGATCTTAATCTTTTAACCTTCTTTTGAATGGGATAAATAGAGTATTATTCATTATGCCCTCATGTTAAAACCTATTTTTCAGACCTTAGATCATTCCAGCTCTTTTTCTTTTCTTAGAACTCCTGACCCAAGACAAGAGGATGATTTTCCAACAATGGTTTTATTTGAAGTCACCAGTCCAACAAAAAAAAAAAAAAAAAAAAAAAAAAAAAAAAAAAAAAAAAAAAAAAAAATCAATCACTACATTCACCTCAGGAGAATTCAACTGGTAACAGCATTGGTGTGCTTCAACACTAAGGTATATTAGCATGAATAAACACTGACCCAAATATTTAAGCCAAGAAATCAGCTACCAGAATTTTGGTGAGTTTTCTTCATTATTCCACTGCTGCCTTAATGTCCAACAGCCTATAAATAAGCTTATATTAAACAAAATGAGCTTAAAATTAGAAATTATTGATATGATTGAACCTGTGTATTAATTCTAGTGAATTTATCTTCCAGATATCCAATACTCCTAACACCAAGGAAAATTAATGAGTGTGGTGCTCTGTAGTTGTGTATTGGTCATTCTAGAGCATGTATATAGAATATAAATGCATGATACCTTGATCTTTAATCTGCATTTCATAAAGTAGAGCTTCTACAATCAACTTACAAAGGAACATGAAGGGACTTAATTTCCAAGCTGCTCTGATGCTGCAATGTCCTGTCCTGTGCGCTCAGAAGAAGGTGTAATGCTGATGATGACCAGGATTTCCTTAACTGCCCCTCCTGTGCTCTGTATCCTAATGCAGGATATGCTCAAACTAACCACAGAGATCTCATCCAAACCAAAGTCCTGTACCAAACAGTTTTCAGCCTTTTTTAGCTTTTAGTATTAGGTTTTTTACCCATCTATGGAACTGCAATATATAAAGTTTCTCATTCATTTGGCAATTAGGACATTTTCTTTGATAAAAGCCCCAGGTTCTTGTGTCTTCCTAAGTTACAGAACTTAAAGATTACCTAGAAGATAAGCTGATTCATTACTAGGGAGCTGAGGGTGTTTAGCCTGGAGAAAAGGAGACTCAGGGGTGACCTTATCTCTCTTTACAACTTCCTGAAAGGTGGCTGTGGCCAGGTGGGGGTTGATCTCTTTCACCAGGCAGCACCTGACAGAACCAGAGGACACAGTCTGAAGCTGTGCCAAGGGAAGTATTGGTTGGATATTAGGAAAAAAATTTTTTTACAGAAAGAGTGATAAAGTTCTGCAATGATTTGCCTGGGGAGGTGGTGGAGTCACCATCCCTGGACATGTTTGTAAAAAGCCTGGATGTAGCACTCAGTGCCATGGTTTACTTGAGGTGTTAGGGCTGGGTTGGACTCAATGATCTTGAAGGTCTCTTCCAACCTAGTCATTCTGTGAATTCTGTGTGAATAGTTTACTGTGCCTTTCAATAATGTCAGTTTGAAAGGCATCAGATTTATCCCACAGTGTTGTGAGGCCCCCACACTCACATTTGGTAGCTGTGGGTGCAGTTTAAACATGGTGAGAAATTGAAAGATATCCCTACCAGACAGGTAGGTGTTTCAGCCCTGAGACAATTGGCAGGTCAGACAAAAGATGGGGAAAAGGAAATTGCTGTTTTGAAATGAATGCAGGGTATGGAGATACAGCTCTCACTTCAATGGTTCTGGTGAAGTGATAAGAAATGAGCAGAGAGCTCTTGATTTCCATTCAAACATAAGAAAATATTACTTTGCCTAGGAGTTAGATATGAGGCCATGGAATGAGTCCATCAACAAGGAAGAGTGGATTCAGAGAGGCTGGGGATAGTGACAAAGGAGAACCACCTCTTTTGCTCATTAGTAAACCATTTTCAGGATGCTCACTTCTGATTAATTCTGTGGGGTTTTGATGGGCAAAGTAATATTTTTACACTACCTAATTTTCAGAAATTATTAAATACATTGCTTTGTATTTTCTAAAAAAAATTTCAGTATAAAAGCACTACAGAAATCATGTATTCCACAAGATGAGGGTTAGCAAGCTCATCAGCAACCAAAACCATGAATTTATAATCCTAAATGTTGGGAAAGCTCAAGAAATGGTGCTACCAACCCTACTTGTAATATGATCAAAGGGAAGAAATCTACTGGAGATCAGAAGAGGAGTGTGTGTTCCTCATAGATAAAATGCCTTGAAATTCAGAAGCTGGTTGTAAAATTGATGGCAAGTAAAATGATCCAAAATACAATAGGCTGCACAAAAGCTGGGAACAAACCTTCAGAATCAAAAAGGCATAGTGACTCCTGTAGCTTGTCTCAGCTCCAAAAACACTCAAAAAAATCATTTAGAAGCCCTTAGCACAATGATTGTGTGGTGGGTATGCCTTGGACAGCTGCCAGACACCCACACAACCACTCTCTCATCCTCCCTCCTTAAGAAAAAAGCTGAGATCAGTCACCATTTACCATCTTGGGGAAAAAAACAGTCGACTTTAGAAAAAAAATAATACAATTTAAATAGATTTGGACAGTGAGAAACAGACAAAATGAAAGCAAATTTCTCCTCATCTCTCCTTTTTCCCAGAGTCAGGTTCTCTCCTTAACTCCTGACTCCCTTGATTCCTCATCTCTAAGAATGGGCAAATGGGGAATGGTGATTTATGGTCAGACCATAGTAGCTCTTCTCTACAGCTCCTTTTCACCTGCTCCAAATGCAGGTTTTCACAGACTTCCTTCAGGTAGTATTTACCTTCCTTGGTGTGGGGATATCTGCTCTAACATGGTCCCCGGTGTGCTGCACAGCAGTCTCTGCTCCCAGTCCTGGAGCACCCCTCTCCCTCCTCCTCCACTCACCTGGGTGCTTGCAGAGCTGTTTCTCACATTTCTTTCCTCACCTTGTGACAACCTTAAATACATTTTCCCAGAGGCACCTCCCAGCAGCTTGGCTCCTGGCTCAGGTGTGTCCTGTAGCAGCTCAGGGGCCTGGCTGGAACTGCCCATGTTCAGCACACGCTGCCCCAGCCTCTCCTGCCTCCAACCCTGCAGCTCCCCACTGATGTCTTACATACTACAACAGTTCTCTTATCGTTATGGTGCAAGGATTCTGTAGCACCAGAGTTTCATACCCCCTCAATATTTCTCACAGGTATCTCCTCTAAGCACTGAGTGTTTTGGTCCTTGCAGCAGCCCACTGACTTCTCTGAGTCCCATCATCCACTCTTTTATAACACTGTTCTGACTGGCTACAGGTGTTGCCTGTTATCATCCGGCCTGATCCTAATCTTTGGTAATTGGTCCAGCTGCAACTCGTTGGGGGATAAGATTACATTCTACATTACCTTCATTTACCCATACTGTATCCCCCTACACCCCACTGCCAGCATCCCACTGCAGACACCCAGTGCTCCAGGCTTTCAGCAGCTCTGCAAGGAACTGAAAGGTTTCTGATCAAGTAATGAAAGATTTTGCTGTGTTTATGGTGCTTGAGTATAAAAATTCAAAGAATGAGTGACTTCATTGTGAGCTATTGCATCCCTGGAGTATCTTAAACACAATACCTGTGCTCTCCCTTGGCATGGACATCCTCTGTCCATCAGGATGCAGAAGTGGCCATTCACAAACTGCATGGATCTGTAGTCTTGGAAGAAAGAGTAGACTTATGCTAGTGGAGCAATTTGTATGGAAATCCAGACATTCCTTGTTTCTGTGTTCATCAGGCCACTTATGCTCTCATGTATAGGGTTGAACACAGGGAGAGATTTGATAATTTCAGAACCTAGGCCCTAAAAAGTAACTTATCTGTTTGAAGGTGAATGTTGCATGATGAGAATTACAAAGCAATGCGAAGGATCTCCATGTGATTGTTGGAATTGTGTAATCAAATTCCATTTCAGTGTGAATCACTTTTACTCACAGATCATCTGTCTCAGTGAACATATTCAAAGGCTCAACAAAAGGAATAAGAATGTCTACCAGATGCCTCCAAACATTTGCTCAGTCCTCCCTGTGCAGTAGCTTGAACAAATCATCTCATCCCAGCTCACCCACTTCTGTTTTTTCTCGCACATGGTGGCATTGACCCTCACCCCTGAGATGAGCTGATTAATGAGGTTAAAGAGATGCAGGGGGTGCTGCAGAGAGATGCAAGGTTGCATTGTGCAGGCTTTGCACAGCACATGCGCAGAGTGTGGCATATTCTGAGGGGTGCAGTAGGGACATTATTTCACTGTTTATTTCACTATTACTTCACTGTCATTGCAGGTTGTGGTTTAAGCCTGCAGAAGGGCAGGTTCCTGATGTGGGATACCTATGCTGGATCCAGGATTTTTCTGGTTTTTTTTTTTTTTTTTTTTTTTTTTTTTTTTTGGTGTTGGGTTTTTTCCTACCTTTGAAGTCTTATTTACATATTAGACTAGACTATAACTCTTGCAAGGTTTCCAAATAGTCAGACCAGCTTCCAATCCAA
Organism: Ammospiza caudacuta; assembly: GCF_027887145.1. Taxonomy (NCBI): domain Eukaryota; kingdom Metazoa; phylum Chordata; class Aves; order Passeriformes; family Passerellidae; genus Ammospiza; species Ammospiza caudacuta. The sequence continues at coordinate 56,758,863 of NC_080596.1, forward strand.
AAGAGAAACAATGAATCAGAGCCATTTCTTAGATGAGCCTATGTGTTTATGTGAAATGTTTACCAGTCCTCCTTTGAACAGAAAGGACAGCAGAGATCACTGCTTTGCTTGCCTGCTGGGAGGAACAAAGAGAAATTGGTTTCATTTGGAAGAGAGAAGGTTCTGCCTGGATGTTAGGAATAACTTTGTAGCGGATAGGGGGACAAAAGCCCAGCTCAGGATAAAATTGAGGGCTTTCAAGAGGCTGGGCAGCAGCTGTGAGGACTGCTGCGCCAGACCAGGGATGTGTCCTCAACAGTCTTTTGAAGTTTTTGTCTTTGGTTTTATGGTTTACTCTGTGCAAACCATAAACAGTGTTTGATCTTAAAGTCCACAGAAAGATTTTCTTTCCCCTCCTGGTTAAATATTTCAGAGAACACAAACTCCCCAGAAATTACCCAAACCAAAACTTGTTCAAGGTAAGAACAGTACTGATTTTGATGAGTGTTTCAGTCCGGGCTCTTATGTGTCTTGGACTATTTCTGTGACTTTTGAGCTGAGAAAGGCAATTCTTTACACAGATCTAATGGAGGAGCCTCTCTCAGTGTGACAGACTCTAAGGGCTGTTTGTTGGACAGGAATGCTTGTGCTGGTACCTGGTGCTGTGATACCAAGCTGCAGATCGAGGCTACAAGTTTATCTTTTTCCCTCCTCCTCTGCAATGTCCTAAATTTTTTAGTCCTTCTTGCAGCACCTTCGTGCCGAACTCCAGGATCTGAATTTCAGTGCTACAAATCCTCAAAATCATTACAACATTAAGAATTTCCATCTAGCTACAGCTATTGTGGCAATGCCAGTGATGTGCCTCTGTCCCCTGCATCTCTCTGTAATAGGATTTTCTTTCACATGACTTCAGAACATCTATTTAACTAATTGATAAAACAAGAATTGAGTTGCAAAGCCAACTGATGTGTATAATCAAGGAAAGCTGATGATTTTTTTCTTCCAAGCTGATCTGGCAATTTTCAAACCAATCTTGTTAATTAAAAAAAGAAACAAACAGGTGTGAGACCTAAAAATAGAGCTGTAAACTTAAAATTTATTTTGTTCTGATAAAAAAAAATGTCTCACTTTTCCTTCTCCTGGAGGAATTTTAAGCAGGCCATAAGAGAAGCTGAATTAGAGAAGGTTGCAAGGTACTGCACAAATGTGAATTAGACACTTTCTCTGTAACAAGGAAAAGTTCCTAAACTAGTAGCAAAATAATGTATACTTTGTAAACCATTAAAATCTAGACTATGATAGCCAGAAATGTTTGTTAAAGTATCCACTTTGCTTTACTTTTAGAACTGTGTGAAGTAGACACAGGAAAGGCTCTATTGCTATTTGTGTTCAATGACATAGAAAGAAGAGGCTTCCATATAACTAGGCCCTCATTATTAAGCTTGGTATAAGTAAAAAATAATTCCTTGCTGAGAAAAATAAAGAGGATAGAAAGACATTTAAGGGTATGCCTTCACACACATAAGGATAGAGTAAGGTGCCTGAAATATTTCAACACAAAGAGGCCTTTGCATTATTAGAAAAGACATTTCAGACAGTGTGTCCCTCCATGTGGGACTGTCTGTAAAAGGGCAGCCTCTAAAAGCCAGATTTATGGAATGGAACAAGGGATGCTTTACTCTCTGCTAGCAAATAACTGGAGACAATTGCTGGGGCCTGACTCATCCCTGTTAACTGGGCAGCTTGGTAGGATTCTGTAGAATAATTCTTTGCAAAAGATGCAATGGGAAAGAAAAGGTCCTGGACTTGTAACCCCTGAGTTTATCAGATGTTCAACTCCACTGATTCTCGAACACTGCCAATAAACCAGACCCTCACTCTGAAAAGTCTAATTTTTCTATCAGAATGCATCTTTTTTTGATATATCAGGAGAAGGTGAACATAAGTAACACTACTGACTGAATTTGGTTGGTATGTCATTGTATCTCCTCCATGAATTTCAGTTTGGAACAAGAAAAATGAGGCCATTTTGCAGTATTTGCTGTATGATTGCAAGAGATCTGACTTTGCCCTGGGTGCCCACACAGATGTGCACACAAGGAAAGGTTTCACTGCTCAGAGTGTAAATGGTTACAGGAGGAGGAAAGAACATCGGGCTTAGAACAATGAGCAGTCTGGATGCCAGCCCTACCCAACGCCAACTGCCTTTATGAGCATTACCAAATCAGAGGGAAAATGTGCTGGAGGGAATAGGGATGATTCAACACCTGGAAAACTGAGGGCAGTGTAACACATACTTTGGTCCTATGGCAACTGAATTATTTAGGTTTAAGATTGGAAAATGATCTGTCTGCATAATTTCACTAACAATCTCAAAACCAAAGAGCATTTAATTGCCTTATTCCCCTGTTTCATTCAGTGGATGAAAACTGACAGTAGGAGTATAAAGGATGAAGTTTTTTCTTATTATGTAGTAGAAAGAGTTCTTTAAATGTACACAGCTAAGCCTGTTCTCGAGGGAGAGAGAAAAATATAGGGATGGAACTGGTATTAGAGGTTAGCAATCCCTGTGATAGAGAGGGAGCATTTTTTAAAGCAGCAGTGGAACAAATCCTTCATAAAGAGCCTCTTGGACATGCCATCAGGTATTGGTGAAATTCTGTGTGTGCACAATCTGTTTAGACACACAAGCTTTGCTTGTGAAGGCTCTGCCACAAGCATTTGCAGATGTCAGGTTTCATCTCCTCTGCCTGTAAGACCTGAAAGCAGCGTGAGGCTGAGGCCCCTCAGCAGATGTGCCCTTGTGTGATCTCACCTAATATATGCAGGAATTAATATATTGTGAGATTTTTTTGTTTATCCTCCTTGCAGGACTTCCCCATGAGAGTTCTCCAAGCAACTCTGCTTCTTTTTTGTGCCTGCTACAGCCTGGGCTGAGACTCAGGGGTGGTTTGCTGGGACTCACAAAGTGAGCGTTCCTCATTCTCCTTTAGAGCAAATTGAATTCAACCAAAACTGTGGCCACAGCCATTACTCACACAGAGGCACGTGGAAATAGGTTAATATCTCCCTTTTCCCACCTGCTTTTCAGGGCTGTGGAAGGTTTCCCTTCCATTCTCCAGGTGAGTTGTTGCCTGGGCAGAGAGCAGTGCTGTGAGCTCTGTGCCTGTTTGTGCCTCTCGCTCAGTTTAGTCAAAACGGTTGCCCACCAAACATAATTCCTTATTTGCTGGGCCATTGAAACTGTGATTTTCTTCCTGCTTCAGAATGAGCATTAGTGAATCCATGCCTGAAGCTCAGGTCTTCCCTTTCTTTCAGTGAATTCCTGTCTTACAGTTTGCTCTGGACAAAATGAAACTTGAATTATTCTCTGCGTGGAAGAACAAGAGTGACTCTCTCCTGTCAGATTATCCTGAAGATTGTGATTAGAGGAAAGCCCTGAGAAATGGTTCAAATTACTTCTGCATAGAACTTGAGTAACAGACCAAAAAAAAGCATAAGTTCTACCCTGAATTTACCTTTCCTGTAAAGACCAAGGAGACATAAGGATCCTCCTGAAGCTTGATTAGTTACCCAAAACCTGGAAAATATGTGTTCCTACCCCATCCATCCCACCAAGATTTTTCCAGCAGCATTTTCCAGCTCATAACTTATAAGGGAGAAAATGGTTTAATTTGTGAGTTTGTGAATCACTAGAGTTCAGCACAGAGAACAAACCTGTGATAGGCAACTCTGTTCACAGAAGTAGCTGTATATGAGTGTTCCCACTGTATCATATAAAAGTTTATTGTTTTAAAGTCCAAATCCATAAATCTCTTTGTCCATAGGATTATTTTGCTTACAGCTTTATATCTAGAGTGTGATTGAAGGATTCCGCGAGATGACATATATGTCAGCATAAAAATATTATTACAGAACAATTTCAGACACACCAGAAGTGCATCCTTAACTGAGTCTTGCTTAGTGTCCTGGGAATCTGTTTTATGTGGGATTATGCCCTCCTGAGCTAGCAGGGAACATGTGTGCAAGGGTACATGATAAAAATAAAGCTCTGATGCAAAAAGGTTCCGAATAGAGCTCTTAACAGAGATGTTTTCTACAGGCAGCTCTTGGCATTGGCTTTGTTCACAAAGGTCCCACGATCTTACAGAAAAAGAATTTAGCTTCTAAGCACTTGGTGTGTTTAGAAATGCAAATATCTTTGTGCCTGGCATTTGTGATGGCTTGTCAGATTTAGATTGCTGTGTGTGAAAATATACTCAGAAAAATGACCTCCTTTTGCTTTTGTTAATACAATATCCCAAAATTATCTCTCCTGTTCTAGTTTCTACTTCCTTTTGAGTCAAGCCCAATTATCCCTGCAGCTTTCCAGCTGAATGAGCAGTATTTCAGGGCACTGCTCACCTGTGTACACTGAAGTACAAATGTACACACTGCCCACCTGTCAATCAACAGGTCTTTAATAACTGTGGTACACAGGGAAAATTTGTAATCCTGAAACAGGCTATGTCTACATCTACCCTGAACCCTCCTCATGGCCTCTCAACCCTCAGAAAACCAAAGCAGATTTTGATCTACTTGTTGGCACGGGGGTAATTTTGTCTTCAGTAAATCCTTGTGCCAGGAGATGCAAAGCAATTTGTCCTTTTTCAGCCAGGCTAAGGAGCTTGTCTCCTGCTAAAGGCTGTGCTTTGTAAGCCCATAACCTCTTTCAAGCAGCCCTCCTCAGCAGCTTAGGGGAGAAGATGGATTGTGAGGTTGTTATTGGTGTTGGGCCAGGGCATTGGTGTTGGTTATTTTCACAAAGTTTTTCCAAGCTATCAGAGAGAAAGAATTTTAGCATACTGCAGTGAGAGTGGAATTTCGTAGGTGCAATTTGTTACCAGTGTACTCCATAGAAATATATCAGCAGGGAATTTGCCCCAAAGCCTTTTTCAAATACAAGAGTTTTCAGAAGCTTGTAGTGACAAAGACTGTTAAATTTATCTGTGCCAATAAGGGAAGCCTACTGGGGAGAAGGTGAAATAAAAAGAAATAAAAGTGTCATGGCTACTGGCAGAGAAGTAGATAAAATTCAGTGGCTCAGCTTGAAACATGCATTCACAATTATAAATGAAATTTAACTTCTCCCTTTACATTCTGGAATGGATTCATTTCTACACATCCCACCCTGAGAAGAAAACTTTTTCCTTTTGGACTTCTTCCCCATACCTAATATATTATCTCTACAGCTTGAAATCTCATATCTATATACAAAGAAACAGCCTCCATATCTATCAGAGTGAGATGAAAGTATTTGGATCATGTACCAAATGTATACACTTTATCTGGGCAAAACTACTCACTACTATTCACTATACAGAACACAGGAAATCTCTAATTCCAATTCTGGAGCAGTTTCTAAAACAACTTTCTGGATATATGCCCTCTAAAATGTTTTCTCTTCCTCATTTACCTCTGAATTTTTTGCCCTGAAACAATTGATTAGTATTATGTAACAGACATTCCCTCTTGAAGTTAATAAAAAAGCCTCACTAGATGTTACTGCCACAAATTCTTTTGAAAAATGACATTCTCTTCTTAATAATGATCTTCTCAGCTGCATTTTAGAAGATAAAAATATAAAGCAATCTGTGCTTCAGTAATAATGATCTACTTATTTTTTATGTCTCTTTTTCAGTAAAATACTTTCACCCATGCATATGATTAAAAAGTCATCTTGCTGATCAGTTGGCTTTACATCTGTCACAAATTTCTCATCAAGCAATGTACAGTAGATGATCCTGAACGTTTTATTCTGATTGCATGATAGTAAATGTTTTATTGATTAGACATATTATGAAAACATAAAGTATTGATGGCAGGGACTGAATAAAAAAGGTATTCTTTTATGACAACAAAAGATTTTCTGAAATTATTTTCAAAAGCTGCTAAACTATAACAATGGAACTTGGTTATAATCCAAGCAAAGAGATTGAACATAGGGCTTTTTGTTTTAAAACCCAAAGTTACACCTTTAATGTCTAAAGTTACTTTTTAAGTCCAGACTGAAGTTACCTAAATTCTAACCTTGAGTTTTGCCCTGCTGATGGAGCAGCTCTTTCCAAAGAAACCAGTGCTCATTGTCTGAGCCAGCAACTGCTGTGTTCTAGCCCTGTGCTTGGTAGTCTGCCCTGTGAGAGTTGTGGTTTGTCAAGTTAACCTTGGGGAATTCCAGATTCCAACAAAAACATTAAAAAGTTAGTCAAGATTAAATCTAAGGGCAGAAAAATGCCTATAAGGTACTTACTTTATCACCTCTGAGCTCAAATGGAAAATGAGGGTTTCTAGTCTAGAAACTCTGATGCCTCACACAAAAAAAATTCTGACAACAAGTGACTTATTAGTCATCAGTTGTTTTCATTCCACTCTTCCTACTGTTTGTCTGGTTTGGATTTTATGAACTTTTTCAAGAAAAGGGATTGTTAAATTCTTAAATTTTTTTTCACGATCTTTATTTTCTCCACACTTCTGTAGTCAAATTGGAAAAAAACCCAGTAAAAGTGGGAAGGCAAGTGCAAAGGAATAAAATATAAAGAGTTTTCAGTCATAGGATTTGGGAGAGTTTTCCCCAATATTGTTTTTTGTTTTCCTTTTGGTAAAAAAAAAAAGAGGAAATACTAAGGCAGTAAAAAAACATTGTCAAAATGGGAAAATAACACTGAAAACTAACTCCAGTTCTCCTGCTAGGCAGCCACTGGTACAATTAAGAGTTCCAATTTTGCTAATTAATTGTTTTCATCAAAATGTCTTTGAAAACTGACTATAATCTGTGGGATAGCACAGAGGAAATTCTTCCCCACTTCCTAGCATTATAGATACATGTAAATGGAACATTTCTACAAGAATAAACACATCATAACCTGGGGAGACACAGCATAAAAATCAGGAGTGAAAACCGGAAAACTCCTCCAAAAACAGGAGTGAAAGACTCCCATCTTCGGTGACTTTAGTGATAGCTTGTTTCCTCCCTTTCCATCCTGATCAGATGGTCCTTCTAGTAACACCTCCACCCACCTCCCAAAGCTGCTGCAATACCCAGGGTTTCAGTGGAAGTCTGTCTGTCTCCCCTCCCAGGGGATTTCCCTGCTTTGTCCTGCCGGGCAGCAGCAGCAGCTGGCTCAGAGCTTTGGGTGCATTGAACAGGGCAGCGCACTCAGCTCAGCTGCTGCCCCTCAGTGCTCCTGCAAAGTGCTGCTGCCCATCAATCTCACCAACCTGTGTGCTCCCTCCCCAAAAGCCCCCAGCAGCTCTGCCACTGTCCTCAGAGCAGAGGAGGCACCAGCTGTGGAGCGGCTGAGCACAGCAGGTGTGTAAAGCTTAACTCCACCTTCACAAGGTAAGAGCTCTTTGCCTTTCTCCTCCCTGAGCCCCAGAATTCAACTACAGTGATGGATCAGTTCTAGAGGAACCATCAATAGCTGGCCCATGCAAAATGAGTTCTCTTTGACAGCCCATCTCCATTTCATCAATGTATGGTACTTTCTGAATAGGATTTGCTAATCAATACCATAAGGCTGTGTTGCAGCACAAGAAGACTGGAGCTGTAAATTGTTCAGTATTTCTCCACCTGATTTTGCAAGAAGCAGCAATAAAATAATGATGCTTTGGTGTTACATATGGTGAATCTGTTTGTTTCTACCAGATTATTTTAATCATAACTTCAGCAAAGCCACAGTTACAGCTTTAAGAGCCCAGTTTACCTAAACACTAATTTTCTCAACACCTTGGGAGCTGAAATGTCACATACTGTTTTCCTGCACAGAACTGAAGCCTAAAAAAATGGAGGAGAACCCAAATAATCTGCCCTGGATAATTTCATCAGTGATTAAATTATGTTTATTTTATGGGCTGGTTTCCCCTAGGCCCCATCTGGAAGGTGAGATTGATGGACAAGCAGCCATCTGTAGCTGGTGCACACTGAAGGACTGGTATTCTCTTTTTTTTATGTATTATTCAAATTCATCCCCAGATATACTCACCCAAAGCAAGAATTATTTAAGAATGTTGCAGATATATGAATCTAAAAGACAATAAGGGAGCAGCACCTCTTTTACTTTGGGGGGATGGAGTTGTGAGTGACAGGACAGAGCCTGTGTGTGCTGCTGGGCTCTAAGATCACTTCATTCAATTGCCATGCAGGACTCGTGTGTTTGAAATGAACAGGAGTCTGTAAATGCCAGCTTGCAGCCATTTTGCTGCTTTATTTCCTTGCACTCACCTCACCTTTGCAGGGAGTTTGTGAAACGGGCATGACACATGAAGGAAGAAAAAGAGAAAGGGGCATTCACTAAAAAAAGTAAAATGAAAATTAATGGGTATTAAAGAGAAGCAGTCAGGGGCCTATAAAGCCAATATGCCATCATTAAGGAAGGCAATTCAGTTACAGAGTGTGCACAGGCAATTACATTCCTGCCAAGGGACCCTGAGACTATCCATGGAAATATTTACCTGACGCTGTGTGTGTATGTTTGCTCTTTAAAAAAGAATAAAAATAGAACCTAAACAAACAAAAAAACCCCCAAAAACAAACAAACAAAAAAAACCCAAAAAAACCCCCCCAAAAAAATCAAACTTTTAAAAGGACATGACAAATTTATGTATGCACTAAATCAAAGGGGACAATTTACAGTTTTAACAATACCAAATAAAAACATATTGTTATCCTGAACTGTACTTTATTTTTCCTCAGCGTCATTACTGAGGTGTATGAGTTGAAAATTCAGCTAGCATATAAAGAAAGCACTCATCATTTGTTTTGACCATCAAAGGTTTAAAAATGGCTTATTTCTGATATTTTAATCTTGGGACATATGTAGTTCTTGTCGTAGGATGTGCAATTGCTTGGGAAATAGTTATAAAAATAACTTCAAAGAACAGAAACAGAGCACACTGATTTGGAGGCCTCACGAGTGCAGTTTTCTGGATATATGCAGACAAAATGTCGACATTTATCTTTCCAGAGTTGTTTTTTTTTTTTCACATTCAGACAATTTGTCATTATTTGTATCCTGAGCAGGAACCAGGCTTCTAAGGATTGCACATGAAAAACCCCAAAACAGGACCTGCTTTAGAAACATCAAAGTCTCAATGCAAGCACTGTTCCCAGAATCCCAGCTCGTGCAGAGATTAATACCTCCTTCTCAACACAGTACCACAGACAGTGAGAGGCTTCTGCACTGAAAGTTTACAAATAATAGCAACTTAAGGTAAGCAACAAAATACATGGCAAAATATTTCCTCTAAAAATTGTTCTGGCCTTTAGCTAAAATCATAGAATCATTCAGGTTGGAAAAGACCCTTGAGTGCAGCCATTAAATCAGCACTGCCAAGTCCAGCACTAAACCACATCCCTAAGTGCCACATCTATGCATCTTTTAATTCCTCCAGGGTGGTGACTCAACCACTTCCCTGGGCAGGCTGTTCCAATGCCTGGGAACCCTTTAGGTGAAGGAATTTTTCCAGTCAGTCTAAACCTCCCGTTGAGAACATCTCTTCTTGTTCTTTCACTTGTTACCTGGGAAAAGAGACTGACACATCCACTGAAAAATGGTCAGTTCTGTAATGTCTTCTGTAGGTACATCAAATAGAAAACTCAGAGGTTTTGGAGGTACTTCCAGACATTGATAATGCATACTGCAACTCTCACCACTTCAAATAATTTAAAGCAAAGCCAGAGGACAGATGAACTCCTTAGTGTGTGGTAACTCAGTGACTGTCTCCAAATCCTTATTATATAACCATACAGGATCTTTATTATATAATGATCTAAGACTTCTGCAGCAATTTTTTGTCCATAACTTTCAGAAGTATTTATGAATGAAGTATTATTGTGCATATCCTGTGTATTAAAGATTTAAAGGTTCAAAGGCTCAGAGCATTTAGCACTCTGGGCTAGAGACCAGCAATGGAACTAGACCAAATCCTTATCCAAGCCTTGATACTTTCCCCATTTGCTCTTATGAAACAGTGCTAAAAGTTTTGGGCCCAGAAGTAACACTTTTACCTTACACCATTATCAAAGGTAAAATAAAACTTCTGGGTTTTAGAAGCATTTTTGGAGTCACCATCACGGCAGAATAGAGTATCAAAGGGTTTTCTGAGCTTTCTGAAGCCAGGTAGGAATGCAAATAATATCAAGGGCTTTTAAGACACACTGGAACTTTGAAAAAGCAGTGGAGATGGGCAGAAAGAAATGGGTTTTATAACTAAGCAGAAGAGCATATTTATCGGTTGTAGCAATGGAACCTCTACTCTGTTGATCCCATGAAAGTTTATGGAGGGGGAAATGCAGTCTGTGGCTTTGTCAGGCCTTTGGTTGGAGGAGAAAATGCAGTCTGTGGCTTTGTCAGGCTGTTGGCCCACCCCTCCCTCACCCAGGCAGGCTTCAGCTGCCTCAGCGCTGTGCACAGAGCAGAGAATCCAGCACCAGCTGCTCACACCTTGCTGCAGATTTGGAACCTTGTTCCTTCCTTGGGCAGACACAGAGAAGAATTATACACCTTTACTTCTACTTTTTCAAGCTGCATCAAGGATTATAACAGTGTTTTGAGAGCATTCTCTGGCCCTGTGATATATTTAGTGGAAAGCAAATAACCAACCATATAACTTACAATAACAAAAATAAAAAAACCTTGTAACAATTGTATTGCTATGCCCAACAATAGCATCTGCATCATAGTCATGCCAGAAATATTACTGGCATTTTGAAAGGAAGAAAAGGATTTCCAATTCCAAACGTGACAACATATTAATAAATTCTTCAGCTAGCCTCTGATCTTCAGAAATGCCACTTCTACAGAAAGGTCAGACACCTTCCATGCAAAAATGAATGAGGAATGAAGCAACATGCCAGAGATTTCCCATTGCTCAGGCTTTAACTAAAGTCTTCAGCTGTTATGGAAATATAATAATTTCCTTGTTGCTTTCATGCCACCCACAGCAGCTATGGTGTGACTTGGTGCTTTATGAACTACATTCTTCACCATTTCAGAGCTAGTGGGTCAGAAAGACACATTTGAGCTCCTGGCCATAAGTGTATTTTGTTTTACTTGGGAAAAACACACAAATAAACCCAAACCAGTATTTTGTTTGGAGTTCTAAAGAAAATGCTTGTAAAATATTTGTATGTTTACGTGCCTCTACAGTGCTAAGAACTGTGGGGGAGTGGGATTTAGCAGGGCTAGGGAACATGCTGTAGAGCTCTTTAGTTGCTGAATTTATTCTAAATAAATAAAAGGTTTGTGCCCTGGATCCAGCCAAATGTGTGGTAGGCAGAATTTGCACACAGCAGATATAAAAGTTCTAGAGATCTAAATATTCAAATGGCCTAAGGATTTACCCACCTCTAGCAGTATATCTGCAACGTTCTACAGAATATAATTTTGATGCTTCTCTTTTGTTTATTACTGGGAAGAAACAGGTCCCAGAATCACAGACTAATTCAGGTTCAGAATGCCTCTAGTCCAGTCTTGGGCTCAAAGCAGGGTCCCCTGTGAGGCCAGACCAGGTTACTCAGGGCATTATCCACTTGGGCCTTGAAACTCTCTGAGGACAGACAGCACAGCCTTTCTGGGCATCTGAGATATTTTATTGCATAACACAGAAAACCTCACTGATCAGTAAATGCATTGAGTTAATTATTGAGTTGTGCTTGATGAATCAGACAAGGAAATAGTTAATCTGCATCCTAAATTCCTAATTCCTAATGCCTATTTAGTATGTTTGTTCCTACTTTCTTTTATTTCCTTTTTTTTTTTCTTGCCTTACCAAAGTAGAAAAGGAATAGCTATTTTTGTAGTCCTGTAAAATACCTTCTCTTTGTTTCTCCTTGGAAGGAGAAAAAAGAGCACAATTTCTGTTATTAATTAATAGTAACTGTTACCACAGCAGAAATCTATTTAACACACAAAATGTTATGACACTTTTTGAAAGCATTGTAACCCGAGGGCAGCCTCAACCTATGTGACCATCAGTTATCCCTAGCTGGATATGGCAGAATTAGGTAAGAATGAATTGCTGCTGAAGTCTTCAGCAGCAGACATGTTCCTTTTCCTTTCACATTTTCTATGCATGATTACATTTTTATAGAATTACTTTTACCTCTTTTTTCCCCCCCTTTAAAAACATATCTGGGGACAATCCCATTCCTTATTATGACAAGCATGAGTTTGACAGACCTTGACTGACACCTCTGAAGGTGGTGAATACTGTCAGGAAGCCTCCCCTGTACAAAAAATTCACCTGGAACTCAAGATCCCTCTATAGTCATAATTTTGCCTGAGAAATATACATAGCCCAGCCCTGAATGTTCATTCCCAACAGCATTTCCAGAGAGGGAGTTGATCCTGCCTAGTGTTGGAATCATGTGTGTTATTTCTTGACTCTCAAACATTCATTGGAGTTTCCAGGAAATTTCTGCATTACTGAAGACATAGGTTCAGTGACCTCAAGGGAGATGACCTTCAAAGTCTGAGAAAAGTAGAATCTAGTGATCCAGATTGTATCCTGAGAGACCTGCACTAAAAGAAATGGGAGATATGTAAGATCCCTGGGCTTATAATTTTTTCTTTATTTTTAAATTTACATGAGTTTGAACCTTAACCCATAAGTGAGATTAGCTGTATCAATGGACTAGTTTTGGAGGGATCTTTGGTAATTTTATTTTTTAGGTAGTATTTGTGACTTCTGTACTTTGCTAGGAGTAGATAAAAAATCCACTCCCTTGGGGTATAAGACATAGGTCAATTATGCCCTGAGGGTACTTGTTCAACACACAGTAAAAGTAGGCACCCAGAAATGGCAGTGTGAATCCAGCACTGGTGACTAAAACACCACAGACCTTAAAGAAATGGCAGCAATATCATTGTGCCCCCACAAAGTGGAGGTAGTACATTCCTTTTTCCTTATTCTGCAATATCCAAACTGCATGAGCTCCCTGCCAGTGGGGACAAGCAAAGGAGAGGCACATTGAGTTTGGGTAACCTGGTGGGATTTGTGTGCAAGTTCTGTGGGCCTATGGCAATCACAGAGGGAGAAGAAGCAGAACTTTAAAGCACAGGTGAGACTGTACACTTTGGAGCTTAGCAAGGGCCTGACAGTCAATAATGGGCTTGCAACTGGAAAGATCCACAAAAACCAGAAGGTTTTTATGATCTACCTACCTAACTGCCATTAATCTTTTAGTTCCTCATCAGGAAAAAAAGCAGTCACTCCTTAATGCATCAAGGCATTGACAGACTAAGTATAAGAGAAGTTCTGAAGCATTTAGATGCTGTGATAATGGAGCTCAGCTGAGTGTCCATAAGCCCAGGAGCCTGCAAGTCTCGGCTCTCTGGCACCTCACCCGCAGCCAGGCCAGCCAGCACTTGGGCCCCCAGAAGCTGATTAAAGGTCTCCTGGTTTCCATTATTCACTGGCTAAAACAGACACATTCTTTAAAGACAAATCAGATTTCATTGAGCTGCATTCTTTTTTTTTACAGAAAAAACATGCCATCCAGGAATCTTTAATCACTTCTATTGCTAATTGTGTTGTTGAAACAACACATCATGTTTCTCTGATGTTCCATGTGGCATATCCAAAGTAGTATCTGATGGATTGACTAAAACTCTCCCTTTAATTACCTACAGAAATTGCTGCTTATGTAAACAAATCAGTGCCAACCTCAGGGAATGCACATTTATAGACACTTTGAAACTCTGCACACAAGCATTTACCGGTGATAAAACAGCGTGGCTTGGAATCAGTCAAGAACTTGCAGTAACTCCTGTTCCTCCAGGTACTCAGATATAGCACAGACTCATGGAGAGTCTTCTGGAGAGCCCTTCCAGCACAGCTGAGAGGAGGAGGAGGGTGTCATGAGCCCCTTGTAGGTCAGACATGAGGCATTGGATGTAAGGTACTGCAAGCACGGGCTGTGCATGGCAGTCACATTGGAAGCAAGGGCTAATTTAAAGAGTGCAAAAAGGGAACAGGAAGCCAAAGTGAGAGTGTCTGCTATAATGTGAAATGATTCAATAAGCATGTGTTTAACTTCTCTAATCTTTGCTGGACACTTGAAATTGCTCCTCTCAGTACAGCTGCAGGGGGCCAACAGAACAGCTCCACACACTGCACCAAATGCGGTCAGATAGGGCAGCCCCACCAGAGACAAGATTAAGCCTTTTTCTTAGTTCAGCTGTGGTGTTTTCTTTTAAAATTTACCTGGAGTGGCTGGGGTTTTTCAGGATTTCTAATATTCCTCCAAGTATTTGACATGTGTTTGCTTTCCAGATAGAGAATGTCCTTGTGGAACAAGAGTGTTAGTCCAGTGAGAGATAAAAAGCTCGATCAAATAAAACATTTATGTGCCAAAAGGAAAGGCATTTTAGCTGCATCACCTATATAAATAGTCTATTGGCCAAAGCACTCACTGAGGAAGTGGGAGACCTCAGTATTAATTTCTTACTCCAGCAGATGAGGTTGAAAGGGATGGTGTGCTGAAAATGTTCCACTACTGAGCAAATAATTTGCAATGTTGGGTCAAAGGCATAGAGAACAAAACCAAGTGAAGCATGTCCCTGCAGCCTGGGGTGAGCCTCTCAATTAAGGGTGCTGTACATCTTGGAACCTGTCAGCTTGTTAATTCTCTGATCCGTGTCACTTTCTAGACATCACACCAGAAGACCTATCTCTAGCAGCCTGCTTTTTAGTGTATTAGAGGACACTTAACAGAGCTAATGGAGGCAAATATGAATCCTCATTTTATTCCTGTTGACAAGAGGGTGAACAGCTTTCTCTGTCAGCAGAGAGCTATCAGGAAAGAGCATCATGCAAAATGAATGACTGCTGTTCACAAAAATGCTGAAACACAACTAATTGATTTTGATGTAGCAGGCAGCTACATTTCATTTGTGTCCTTTACATTCAGGACCATTAATAAAGCATTTTTGTTAAGAGAGGCACATATAGACAAATTGAATTAAGTGCTGATCTACTTTCCATTAGATTTTTCAGACAAGTGTAGTAAAGAAAATCACTTTACAACAGAAGGCTACTTACTGACAGAAAAGCTCTTTTTTCTAGTGTAAACAGTATCATTGGTATAGCCTATTTAAAATAAGCTTCTGCAGTTTTGCATGAATTTCTGTTTTCCAAAAGAAAAGGGGAGTGGGGGAAAAAAGATTGGTATTATGGTAAGGTGTTATGTCAGGACTAAGACACAGGGTTTTATTACCTACTATTTTCCAACCTTCTTCGTCTTTTTTTTCTGTAAGATTGACAATCTTTCTCTACCTTATCTACTCTTGTGCAATTGAATTAAAAAATGTTTGGGATAGTGAAGAACATGTGCCAGAGGAGAGATAAACTACTTAAAACATCTTCTGCTGCACTCTAAGGGCTGCCACTTCAAACCTAGGCAATGTACCAGCTGTAGATATTTCCTCAGCTCAGATCAAGCGTGATAGTCACTGTGAGTGGAAGACACCTCAGCCTTTCCCACAAAACCCAGTAACTGTTCCCAGCCCCACTGGAGTGGGGCTGCAATAAACATCCGAACACGACCCTGAGCAATTTGCCACTTGCTGCTTCCTTGAGAAGAAGCATTTCTACTATTTCCTTGTTTTCTACCTCCCCAGTTCTTTCTTATGAGCTTAAAGTGATTGGGACCCACAAAACACAAAACTAAAGCCAGCTCTGTTATCAGAATTGGATCTAGGTATATTTTCAATATACCTGTGACTCTTCAAAGTGCTGATTATTCCTTTCTCACATGACTTAAGTGTCAGACTCTCCTACTTCTGCCCTGGAACAGAGATGTGCAGGGTGTATAATATGAACTGATGCTTTTTGCTAAAACTAGACTATATTCAGTGTACCATTATTGATGCCGCATAGCCTTTGGGCCCAAGTGCCAAACTGTGTTTTTGGCTTAATTTCAAGGACAAAGGACAAATTTAAGCTTGGTGTTGAACACTGAAGTGAGCAATCCTCTCTCTGCTTTCTCCTGTGACACCTTTTGTGTGGCCCAGGAGACCCACAGATCTGGAACACAAATAAACATTGTGTTATGAAAAAGGCAGCTTTTTTCATTGCATATTGTGCAATGAAGAAGGCAGCTTCCTCTACTTTACCTCTCCACAGTAGAAAGAAGGCATGCAAATACGAATTCCCTCAGTGTTGTGGGTAGCCATTTCCTCATGCACTGTTCCCCCTCCAAATTAGAGCTTTTTCTCTGAAGCATCTAGTTGCTTTCTGCTCACCAACAAGGTCGTAATGAGCAACCATAAAAACAAACTCACAGACAGCGTCTGGTCTTCCTTTTGCACAGCTTGTAGATATTCCCTCCTTCTAGAGAGCAGTCATAGTTTAGGGTCAGAACCCTCTACTGAAATGGATTTCATTACCAACAGTTCCTGCAAAATCCTTACAATTCTCAGATGCTATTCTAGCCAATACCAACCCTCACAGACCAACAGCTTTCTTCTCAGAAAAACAGATGTAATCACAAATGTTCTTCACACAGCTCATACTAAAAATATACAGTCAAAAAACCCCTCATCCACATCTTCTATGGGTTTGAACAGTAGTCAAGAGTTAAGCAGAGAGGATTGCATTCCTTCTGTTCTCCTACATTTACGCACAGCGTTTGCTTAAATTCCTCCGGCATGTTTACTAAAAAGGAGCCAACGTTTGAGGAAGCTCCTAAAGTCACTGCCCACTGTGAGTATCTTCCTGACTCACAAGTAAATTCCACTCAAGTTTTCTAGGATTACTCACAAAGGATGATACAGGCCAATGTGCGCAAAGCTGCATGTAGACTTTCATCTCAGACCTGCTTGTCAGAAACCACCCGTGCTCTCGCAGCAACATGACTCTTGTGAACAGAGATGGCACAGAACAACAACAAGGGCCTGATTCTTATTTCAGACAATGATTTAAAGCTGTGATCTTGTCAAATCTCCTATTTATAAGGCCCCTTCCATCTGCCTCAAGCCCTGAAGAGGCTAATTCTGCATTTCTCTCTCACGCAAAACTCCCACAGAGGTGGCTGAGGGACAGCAGCACTGAGTTCCTATCCCAGCTAAGTTACACTGTTCGATATTTCAATACCCAGCCAACAACAGCACCGCTCAGAAAACTGAAAATGAAACATCAACATCTCACTTAAGAATGACAGAAATGTTTCTTCATGGTGAAATGAGCAAATGAAGAGTTAAAGATCAAGTACTTGTTAAAATCGATATGGCTTAGTAGCAATATTTCATTCTTCCACAACAGTAGAGAGTGATGTTTCAACCAGTTTATCATATCTGATCAAAGAAACAACTCAGCACATTTTACACATATCTTCTCCCTTTTTCTTAAGCAAAAGCTGCATAGACTATTTTTCTCCTGTAGACACTATTAGCCAGCTTACAGTTGAAGCACAACCACAGTGTGAGTAGCAGAGCTGAAAACTTTTTATGGAAAGTCAACACCACACAATATGTTACAAATTCCAGTCTTCAGCTATTACAAGTAATAAGAGACCACTGTATTTAAAAAAGTAAATCAGTCCCATTTTACTTGAAGCATATTCAGTAGTTACATTAAAAACAATTTTTATAGAAATCGTCTGTATTGACTAATTTAGAGGGAAATGCACTTAAAAGGGGTGTAAACTGCACATCTTTATTAATGAATATTACTTTTCATTTAGCTCAGAAGAAATAAGACCCTCTTGAGACATGGAATCATGTGAGTAACTGTGACGAGAAAAATTAAAAGCATAGAAATACCCTGGTTTTAACTATGTTGCTGATTATAGATATTCAGTATCTGCATCAATCCCTTTAAAACATTTGGAAGTGAAAAAAAAAAATAGAAGCATTATTTCTTTAATGTTTATAATGACCACAATATTTTTACTGCAAAGAACTTACTTTTAAGGCACATCAGTCATTTCATATATATTTTATGCCCACTAAAATCTGTCAGAATTTCATTTCTATAGACTACTTGAATTCTACCAGGAAAACAGAGGGGGAAGGACTGTGTTTGCAGGCCACAGAGCTCATTTCAAAAGCAGTGCAACCGTGAAACAAACCACTGTGAGTCTGCAGACTGGGAAACCCCTCTAAGGGAACACTAAGTGAGAGAAGCAGATCTTGATTTGGCAGGAATGGGCACCTCTAATGAAGCTGTCCAGGAGCTCAGAGGTAGTAGCCAGGTACCATATGTTGCTTTGGTTGCTCTGGTGGTTATATAGTTTATTCAGAGTAAACAAACCTGAACTTTTTAGCTACATTGTTACCTACAAATAATAAGTGCTAGTTTCAGCTCTTTTTGACTTAACTTTAATAAGAACTCTCCGTTTTGCAAAAGAGAAATGGCTTGTAATTTTGTCCTCTCAATTGCTATTTTTATTTCTCCTTTATCTGTCTCAGGTATGCATTTGTACCAAACGGTTTGTTATTTAAACAAAGCTCAAATCTTTTCATTTTCTGAGCCTTATTTCAAGAAAGCATCCAATAAGTTACAGATTTAGGACTTTGAAAATATCTCAGTTGTTTACTTAGCAAAATCCAGCAAACTTCTAATGCATTTGATGCAATCATCTAATCCCTACCTCAGCAGAACTCCCACTTGAATTTGAGTTAAACTGTCTATTGAAGGAACAACCAGAACCTCAGCCACTGACAATCTCCTATGCCAGTGTTAAGTGAACCAAATGCTTATTATGAAAAACTAAGGAAACCAAGTGACTGCTCTATCTTTTTTCCTTATGCTACAGAGAATTCACAAGAAGAGGCTACAGACACCTTTCAGACAGAATAGAGGGAGTAAGGAGGGGGATATCTGATGATTCCTCCATATATTCTATTCAGCTGTTTTAAGAAGTCTGTTATATGGCATGAGATTTCACTCTTTTTTTTCTCCAAGAACTGTTTGCTGTGGAAAGGTGCACTTGAGGCAGATGCCAAATCCTGCTGCCTATGGAAGGAGTGATAAACACAGAAAGGAGGAGTATTTGCTCCACGTACAGAATACACACCTTGCACAGCTGAAGAAGGGATGTAAATGTTCAGCTCACTCTTACATTTGGTATGCATTCAGTGATGAATGTAGACACCAGTGCCTGTCTCTCATTTTCTTCATTGCAGTTTATGACATTTTATAAACCCATGGGATATACAGTTTGCTTTAATAACTTTTCAAACTATTGTCCCCTCTTCTGCCTCTCCTCCCAAGAAAATCCTCTAAAATCATAAACTAGAAATGCAAACAGAAGAAGGGAAAGCAAGCAACATTAACATCAAAGGTTTGGAACGGCTGCACCTCCTTTTGAGATTTGTTCACATACACTGCTGACAATCTGCAATGTACGCTTCTCATTAAAAAATAAATAGAAAGGATTTAGTTGCTCTAAGACTCCAAATATGAAGGATTTAAAGACCTTAGTAGTGGGGTGATTGCTCTTCCTCTGAAAACCTGCATATCAGAATGCCTTCAACTGCCTGCCTGAGAATAAGGAGCACGCATCCAGCCCTGAGATTAGCCTTTGAAGGGAGACTAAAAAAAAGGGGAGGAAAAGTTCCCCTGGGCACACAGAAGTGGAAACTTGATTTTTTTTTTTTTATTTTATCTCAAAAAATGTTAGGCAAGCTCACCAGAATAATTTTTTTTTTCACTATCTGCTCCAGGACAGCAAGGTCCTTAGGTCACTGATCTGAGAAGGATGGAGCAGGAATTTACTGCCTGGTGATCCAGCAGAAGGAAATGAGGTCATGGGGTATATGTGTCCTTTTTCATATTTAATGATAAAATGAAAGACTCCTGGATTTGTCTCACTGACTAATCAAAAACTATGGGAAGATAGGAAAAATATTTCCCATCCAGATCTATAGGCAAAGACCCCTCCAAAGGAAAAGAAAACCCCTTGCTTTGACTTCATCCCTTGAGCAAAATCATGATTCAGAAGGTTTTAACAGTACAAAGGTTTATTTAGAAAAGAATTTGGATTGTTCTTTAGGGTTTTTTGGCAAACATTTAAATCCTTTCATAACTCAAAACACTGTCAGTGCCTGGTACTTTGCACTCTCCTTGCCCACACAAGCAGTAAAAGCCAATTTCTTACTGGGACAAACCCACCATAGGCCCCAGCTGCCCTATTTATACATACTCAAATCTCCACCACCACTGCCACTTAACCCTCTCCTTCTGATGTCTCCTTTTGTTTCCCCACAAAATTCCAGAGCCCATGAAAGCTCACTGCCTCCCAAACTCAGTGTCTCAGCCTACTCTGCTCTGTGGGCTCCCCATGCCCTCTGTCAGGGTTCAAACACAGTCACTCCCTCCCCCTTCACCCCTTCACACTCCAGCACTGCTCCCCAGCTCCATGTCACCATTCTGTACCGTGGTGAGTGCCCTCAGCCTCCCCTGCCACCATCCTGTCGCCCAGAGCATCCCCCTGCTCCTGCGAGGGGGCGAGCCCTCTTCCCGCTCCCTAAACCCAAGCCCCACGTTCTCTCCCCTCCCTTCTTTTCCAGCATTGAGCCTTCTCTGTTAACTCTACTCCTGCTCGAGGCAAATCCATCCCTCCAGCTCAATGCCGGAAGTTCTTCTTCTTCTTCTTAAAAAGAATGTGTTTAAAGGACCTGCGGAAGTCCTGGTTGAAGATGGTGTAGATGACTGGGTTGAGGGAGCTATTGCAATACCCAATCCAGAAGAAGAACTTGAAGAGAGTCTCGGGGACCTCGCATGCCTCCCGGCAAATACCATAGAGGCTGTAGCTGAAGAAAAAAGGGAACCAGCAAACTACAAAGACCCCCATGACCACAGCCAGCACAAAAGTGAAGCGTTTCTCCCGGGCCTGGGCAACTTTCTTACGGCAGATGCTGCTACGCTTCCGGCGGCGGCGGTAGGAGAAGAACTGCATGGAGCGATTGCTCGCACGGGACAGGCGGCCACTGGAGTGCTTGGAGGAGTACGAGTAGGAGAAGGACTGGCTCTTGCTCTTGCGGCGACGCTCCTCCCGGCTCCGCCTCCGCCTGCTCTCTGAGGTGCTGCTCTCCTCCAGCTCAATGTCCTCCAGCTCAGAGGCTTTGCGCCAGTGGTGCGCCGAATAATGTCCGTTCTCTCCCAGCTGCATCCTCAGGGACGTGCAGCCGCCGGCAGCGCGGCTCAAGCCGTTCTCAGTCTGGGAGGACCCCTCTGGCATCGTTCGCTTCTCAGAGAGGGTCCTGGTCCTTAGCTTGGCCACGCGGTAGATGCGGATATAGACCAACACCATGATGAGGCAGGGGGCAAAGAAAGAGCCGATGCAAGAAGAAAGGATGTACCATGTCTCGTCATTGAGCTTGCACTGGGGAAAGACATCTCCTTCAGGGTCCCGGTACACGGAGATCAATGGCGGGAAGGAGATGATGGCTGAAATGAGCCACACGGTGAGGATGATGGCCTTGATCCGCCGCGGTGTCCGTTTGAGGTTGTACTCCACCGCCTGTGTGACCGACCAGTACCTGTCGAGGCTGATGGCGCACAGGTGGACGATGGACGAGGTACAGAACAGCACGTCCAGCGCCAGGTAAATGTTACACCAAGCCTTGCCGAAGTACCAGTAATTCATAAGCTCGTTAGCTAAGGAGAAAGGCATGACCAGGGTAGCCACCAGGATGTCCGCGCTGGCCAGGGACACCAGGAAGAGGTTCTGGGGGGCTCTCAGCGCCCGGCTGGTGAGCACAGCTATCACCACCAGCACGTTGCCCACGATGGTGAAGACGATGAGGAAGCCCACCACCGCCGCCAGGCCGGCCACGGCCGCCGGCGAGTAGGGGGAGGGCGGCTGCAGGAGGGCCGAGGAGGACGGCGAGGCGGGGGACAGCGCCAGGGACTCGTTGGGGGAGCCCAGGCTCGTGTTCACCAACAGCAGCAGATCCATGGTGGGTGTGCGGGGCGCCGGCGTCCTAGAAAGCCCGGCGGAGCCCCCGCCCCGCCCCGCCGCCCCGCCGCCGCCGCCCCGCCGCCCTCATCGCGCCCCGCCGCCGGTCCCGCGGCCGCTCCGCCGCCGAGCCGCCCGCGTCCCCCCGCCGCCGCCGCGGCTCCTCAGGGCACGGCCGGGCGGCGCACCCCCGGCGCGGCAGGGAGCGCGGCGGCGCCGCCTCCGCCCGGCCCCCGGCGAGGGGGCAGCGGGGCACGGCTGGCCCCCGCCGCCCGCCCGGTCATGCCCGGCTCCGGGCAGCCCGCGGCTCCGGAGAAGACTCCGCGCTGCCGGCGGGAGTCCCCGGCGGGAGCTGGATCCTCGCAGGGCGCGGGGTCCGAGGCGGCGGCAGCGTCGGCATCAACTCCCATGGAGCGGCTCCCATGGAGCGGCTCCCGGCGGCTCCGTCCCACTCTGGCTCCGCGCTTCCAATCGCGGCGTGCCCCGCGCCGCGCGCATGCTCAGTGGCCGCAGGTGCGGCCGCCGCGCCCGCCCCGGCGGAACCCCCGGCGGGCGCAGGAGCGCCCCGAGCGCCGCCGCCCGCGCCCGTCCCGCTCCCCGAGCGCCCCGAGCCCCGCGGGCGGCCCGACAGGAGACTCCCCGCCGCCGCCCCCGGGAGGAGCGGCCGGCGCGGGGCTGCGGCGCTCGCCGCCGCTCGGCGGCCGGACAGGTGTTTCTGCCGGGAGCGGTGCGGCTCGGCGGGGGCGCCGCAGCCGCCGCGGGGGTGGCAGGGGCTGGTGCGATGGGGCGGCAGGGGCCGGTGCGAGGAGCGGCGGCAGGGGCCGGTGCGAGGAGCGGCGGCGCCGGTTGCGCTCCCGGAGCGCGGAGCTCGGGTGGTCGCTGCCTGCAGCGCCCGCCTCGCGCGCTGGGGGGCGCCCTTGGCCGGGCGGGACCGTCCGGCGGTGGGACGGGAGCGCTGCTCCTCGTCCGGGGCTGCTCCTTCATCATCGTCGCCCCGGCTCTGACACCGACCTGCGGCTGCCCTGTGCTTTCCTGCCGGTCTGGGCAGCTGGCCCGTGCCCCGCCGGCACCCAGAAACGCGGAGTCCCCAAGCGAGTTGCAGCTTGGTGCGCGTTCACTTCTGGCGCTCCGGTCATATTCTTTATAGTGCAAACCTGTGCTTAGTGAATGCGCCTACACCCAAGGCAGCGTCTCTTTTAACCGTAAAACTTTTTCAATAATAAAATACGTGTAACGATCCACAAGTTGTAACGGAATATCCCGGGCTTTAGGGAGGCAGAAAGAAATATATTCTGTTTCCAGTTACCTTTGTGCTACAACCAGCGTTGGCGCCGCTCTTCTCTTTGTATAACTCCATGAATTGGACTATGAAGGCTTGGAAGTGAATATGCTTCGTTTTGATAGGAAGGAAAATTCCTTTGCATATAATATTCCTATTATCCTATTCTGTAAGCAATTTACTCTGAAGATTTTCTTTTGTTTGGTTGTTAGGTTTGTTTTTTTTTTCACCTGAAGTGTAATTTGTGAACATGTTGTGACTGCGTGTAAAAGAGAAAGGACATGGTGTTGAAACTAAGCTCTGTCAGGTAACGAATTCTAATTAAAGACTGAAATGTGGAAGCAGTAATCACATTAACAAAGTGTAGCATATGGAACAAAATGAAATTGAAGTCAGATGTCCTCTCAAGTCCTCTTTAACAAACAGCAACCTGAAAGAAGCTTATAAAAAAGCTTGCAAAGCCCCAAGAAGAATAAGTGAATGGAAGCTGAGGTTTTTAAAGTTCAAACAGGAAGCAAATATTATGTTTTTGACATGAAACCTGAATAATCTCTGAAGCAGCTTTCTAATATTTGTGGTCAGCTCCTTATATTTGGAAGTTTCATAATGGTATCTAGAATCTGAGAGGGCAAAGTGCAGGAATTTGAAGTCTAAGCTTTGTTCTGACTGGAGTTAGGGTAAAAGAATGTCTGATCTAACTGGTTCAATATGGGTTTAAAGTTTAGTAAATGCCAGCTACAAAATCACATGAATATTTGGGATTCAGGATCTTTCAAAAAGATATAAAAACATAAAACACAAGATATACAGAGAGAGACATAAAACCTCAAGATATTCAGTTAAATTACTAAGGTAATTGCAAAGTCATGAGCAAGGGTATCTTGAAGTTATGTGAACTGGAGCTCAAACTTTTAGCTAATAATTTGGGGCTCCAGATGAGAAGAATTGAAGCTTTTCAAAACTTTGCTCATAGCAAAAGAAGTGATACAAGCAAATGTCTGAGCAATAATTTGATATTTCTAATGAGAAAATGCCAACTGGGACCTAGGAAAAAAACTGGGAGTAAAATATGCATGTGTTGTTGTGGTTTGTTTAGCACTTAAATTGTACTGTGCTGCTGAAACAATCAGTGTGTAACTCCACCGAAGCCAGGGAAGTAACATTTGGGTTTTATGTGTAACTGATATCCAGTTTGCCTAAAGAGCCATATGCCACTCCAGCTCATGTATATAGATGTGAATGGAGCGTGGGCATAGACACAAGAAATCTACTCATGAAAATCTGCTTAGTCTGCTGAGAGGCAAAGGTAGGAGCAAGGTGAACAACAGTGAATAAATCAAGTGTAGTTGTGCTTTTGACTTGAAAGTGGAGTTTTTTTTCGTAGAAACTTGGCAAATTATATAGACACCTTATTTTCTTTTTGCCTTCCAGCCCATTGTACTTTTACATTCATTCTCACATCTGGCCTCCCTATAGTTATCAGCTCATAACCATTGGCCTTTATTTGAGCTTATGCCTGGTAGCTGTTAACAGGCTCTCATTAAAAAAAGTGCAGTTTAGAGGCTGGATGAGGCACTTCTAGACATTAAACTGGACTAGGCTGAAATTGATACAAGCCCACTGTTCCTGAAGCAATCCAGTAGATATTGTGGCATACCCTGCATCTGTGCACCGTCACTGCTGCTGTGCTTCTCTCATCCAGCATCTGACTACAAACCTCCTGCCACAGCAGGCTGGGAAGATTCCACAGGAGCAGAACTACTTCTTTTTGGGTTTTGTCTCCAATTTTTACCAGTTTTTGCTTGGATCCTTAAGTTGGACAGACCTTTAATTAAGTTTGAGCTACCAGATCTCATTGCCAGGAGAGAGCCATGATCTGCACCTGAGTTTAAGGGATGGCAAATCCCAAAGCTGTCACTGGGAAACTGACCAGTGCTGCCCTCAACTCAGGGCCAAATTCAGGGACAATTACCAAAGGTGACATCAACCTAGCCAGTAAAGTTGGTGGGAAGACTCCTGCTGACACCCAAACCCAGACTTCTAGTTTGCTTAAGAATATTTGATAATTTAATGATGCTGTCACAATGGCACACTGTGCTTGCACACACATAGATTTAGGACACAAAGGTGTCACAGCTGACTTGCAGTTCCAAACATGTTTTGCCTCCTCTGTTTATGATCTGTGGGCCTGAAAGCTTGTTAATTTTTCCTCCTTAGTGTATCAGATAGGTTAATGGAAAGTACACTCGCAAAACCCTCTCATTGTATTTTATATCTTAAGACATTACAATTTTAACCATGCTATGAAATGTTCTTCTGTGCATTTTTTATAAAATAATTTCTCCATCCACAGAACAGTGTCATCATGTATAGAGGAAATATCTCAGCTTTCTTACTAAAGGGGGGGATGTTTGGTTTTCCTTATTTCCCCCTCATGCTTTGAAAATGTGTCTCAGATAAACAAAGAGGTTTATAGAACATCCTGATTTACTAAACATCTGGAAGTGTTCTCTAATCTCTCAAACTGAGCTTTACATCTATAGACTAAATTTTACAGTCTTATCAACTACACAAGAAACTGACTGCTGTCAAAACATTGTCCATGTATATATACTTTCTGAGACAAAATTTGTGTTATAAATCTGCTCAAGATGCCACCAACAAATAGAATGAGTTGGCTGAAATCTCTGTGAGTAGTTGAAGAGATAACCTGGAGTACAAACAATGTGATAGAAAAATGGGTAAAGAGTTGCAGAATGAGTAGACTGTCCTGGATTTTGAAAGAAAGGAACTAAATATAAAGAAAACAGAAGTTACTTTGGAGAGGAGCTGAGGGCATTCAAAACTTGAATATTTTCATCAAGGGAAAGATTGTAAAATTCTGTAGTGGTAAATGAATATTAAACTGTAAATTCCTCAAAGAAGTCAGGGTAAAATTCTAATTCACTTAAAAAGTGTTTCTAAACACTTGAAGTAGCTATTGTGCTTGAGCTAAAATACAATGAAGAAGGTTATTGGCTCAGCTCCCTCATGCAATTTTTCTTCTCTCATATGTTTGTAACTCTTTTTCATTCTCCCAGTAAACATTGTCACTGTGCTGGTAAGACCATAAAGCAGAAGTCAAATTGTGTGGGTCAGACATATCCTGTCTGGCTGGTTTCTGGTTTTTTGCTCTCACAGCAGGATCCCACCAACCATGACTGTGCTGCACAGTGCCATGGGTTCAGCCCCTTGGAGCCAAACCTGGGGCTGCTGCAGAGGTTTTGGTTTGATTCTCCCTGTTATTGGAGAATCATGAAAAATAGATCCGTGTCCCCTCTTTTCCTTAATTCAGTTTGCACTGTTTCCATTCTCTGTACTCATTTTAAAGGCTTCTTCATTTCTAATTTATGAAGTCAATACTTTAAATAGCCTCCACAGACACCTGTTCTGATAGCTGTGCCATTTGCACAGGATGAGTGCGTTGTTCTTCTAGGACTCTGCGCTGTATTTGAGGACTCTTACACTTTTTTTCAGTGGGTTTTTTAATTATGAAATTCTTCCGCACAGTAATATGTATGGGAAACAGTTTGTTGGTTTTAACTTATATAAAGAATGCATTTGTTTTGTGTTTTGGATGGGGTTATGCAAGTTTGTAAAAGCTCCAGCTTCTAAGTAGAGAGAATTCTTTGTAGATAATTTATCATCTGTGGCATTGCCTATCTCTAATTTATTAATTTTCTGGCCTGTTTGGCATAAGTGTAAGACAGCCCTTTCACAACGAGATAGATTTTGGCTGCAAAACCTTCCATCTCCTCTGTCTGCATTTATACTGAAATAACCATTTCCACAGGAACGATCCAGTAACAGAAACAACTCCAATGGAGGAGTGAGGGTGGTGAGGGAGGGTGGGGAAGAAGAAGGTTCAGTCTTGTCACCAAAGTTCATCCCCTCCCAGCTGCATCTACCTCATGGCACACTTCTGCTTAGTACTTTGACAGAATCACCACCCAAGACATTTCAGAGCGGAGTACTACCTGCCATGATACTCCATCATTAAATCTAGTCCCATGCATACAGGAGAAGAGGCATCTTCCATCTTGTGCTTTATTCTGTGTTGCCTGGCAGAAGGGAGGTCTTGTCTGCACAGGATCAATTAGAGAAAATGCTTGCCATGTTTCCTGTGTCTGGTTTGAGTGGCAACTTCAGAACAGCAGAGTTGACTGCACTGGAGGCTTTCCATGGAAACAAGAGCAGATTGTGGTATTTCTGCTTCCCATTGAACCATAGGGATATCTCCAAATATCATGCCGTCCATTTAATTTCCTCATATCTGTGCTGCACTGATTTGAATTGCATGTGTTAATTTAACTTCCTTCATTTTTCAGCAACTACTTTAATCTCATGAAGATTTGGCTACCACAAAATAAGCATCAAGTTCTATCTTCTTTCATTGGAAAAATAAGGTGGGGGTTTTTTGCAGTGTTTGGGAGGTGTTCTGTCTGCCTCTAAAATAAGGTGAGATTTATTTTTTTCCAGACATTGCTCCTCATTGCACTTTACCTGTATTTTTAAAAAAATTGATAAAATGTTCTCATGTTTTCCTTCAGTGTTGCTGTTTCTGCTTTCAGTGTCTATCAACAGAGCCTCTTTTATCTTTTTTTATACAATCTTGTACTGCTTTATCTTTCCTCATATATTTCCTTTTTTCTTTGTTTACTTTACTGGCCTTAATGTATTTTTAGGTTTAACCTATCCTGCCTTTTTTTTCTGTAACAGCCTCTCATGTGGTATTTCTCTTCCACTCTTCTTTCCCAGTTTCAATAAAGAACAATCTCTGCTGTATTAATATAAAATTTACAATTGGGTTCCCATTCTTGTTGCATGTCAGATACAGTTTCTGCCATATCAGAAAGCTTAATTGAACGTTACAGTTGAAAGTCTTTCCTTATGTATTCATCCTTCATTTTAAAGCTGTTAATCTTTTCTGATTTTTCATTTTCATGTTGGTGGTGTATAATTGATGTTTGTATGCACTCAGTGTCTGCAAATTTCATCACATACAGAAAAGAGGTACATGATTTCTAGTAATGCTATCAGAGGAGATCCAGCGCTTCTTCACTTATTTAATTTTGAGGGAAAAGTCCTTCCAAAAAAGGACTTTTCAATCAAAAGGACTTTTCAGTACTGTCAAGTGAGCCTTGACTATATTTGTTCACTGTATCTTAATCTGTCAAATCAACATATCATTGATGTCACCTTGCTAGAAAGGACTAGTAAAAGCCTTATCAACAATATTACTCTTTTCCTTCACATATTAATTTGTTCCAGCTTGATATTAAATGGTAGTAATTTTCACACATACACTTAAAATATTGCCAAGAGTGCTGATACTTTCTCTGTGTTGTAATTGCTCTTCTTTTATGACTTGAGACTATTTCCAGCCTCTATAACAATTGTGTAGCCCAGAAAGAAGACTAAAATTTGGAATGAGTTGGGAGCACTGACTTCTAGAATGCATTACCTCCCTGCTTTTGCATTATCTCTAGGTACACTTTGTGCAATGCACTGGAGAACACAAATCAAAGAGATGCCTTTGACATTTTACTGTCTGCTTTGGATTCGAATTCCACTGTTTAATTACAATTATGCATCTCCTTCTGTGTTTTGATGAATGGGCTCTTATATTTAGAAATGGAAAATCAGTAAATATCAATAGATAGCTAAGATTCAGCAAAGTTTTTAAGTGAAAATGACTCATTAGAAGCATCTTACAAAGCAGAAAAGGAGTCATAAAATTAATTCTTAATTCCTGTAACTCATTCTTACTTATGTTTGCCAGTAAGAAAGCTGAAGGAAGGGAGAAATGGAGAGAGGAATGGAGAGAGACAGGAGAGGAAGGAAGTATGAAACCACTCTTTTCATACCTTCTTCATTTCACAAAACATCTGGGGAGTATGGACTCATGTGCTGTGTGTTTTCTGATTTCATATTTTTTTCAACGTCTTCAGTGTGTGGTAGTTCATGCTCTGTGTTTTCTAGGTTAATGGAAATCATCAAGGGTATTATGTAAAAAATTGCAGTGCACCTTAAGGAACAAATTATCTACTGAATGTGGCGAGCACAGGCTTTTCCAAATAAGAACAGTTTAATTCAAAAAAGATACAGAGCAGGACTGGCAGCAATACTGTAGTCTGCTATTTTTCTGTCACATAAAACAAATGTTGATTTCAAGTTCTCAGAAAGTTCAGGCGATGTAAAAGGTATAACTTCTTGAAATCATTGTTTAGCAGTAGGAAGACCATAATCAATCAGAAACTTCTGGTAGCTGCTGCCAATCCTCATTCATTTAAGTTTGTTCAGCTATAGGAAATGGAAATCAGTTTGGCACAATATTAAAAGTGCCTTATTTGTGTTCTACTTCTGATAGATGTACAAGATTCAGTAACTCTGCCATCAAAGTCTGTGAGCATGCTTGACTGTGCAGGTAGTATCCTGTGAGCAAATAACAGTGCTTCATAGGAATATTATTTTATTCTTTTTTCCTCTCTTCATCTTTAATTATTATGATCCCAGTCAGATGTTCTGATTCATGTTGTTTATATTTAGCAATTCCAGCAGGTGCAAATCTTGGCTGAAATCCACCACAATTACTCTCAGCTTATAAGTAAAGAGTTTACAAGTAAGGCCTTTCTGAAGCACCTGTGCAAACATATTTAATCATTTATAAAGCATTTGTTACTAATCATTACACATTTAACTATTTGCCTATATTATCACTCTTTATCACTTATGTCATTGAAAATTAGCAATTCTCTTCTGGTACTTGGAGCTCTTCTTTTGGCACCTCTGACTGAGCAGAAGCAATTTGGATTCTCTTTCATCTCTGAAAATTTGAATGAGATGTGCAACGTGATTTTACTGGTGTTAATTTTCACGATTTCTTTAGAATGTGTTAAAAAGAATGGGTGGAGGGTTCAGAGCTCCCCCTATCAGTGAAGATCCCATTATCTGGCATCAAAGAAACTGCTAATTAGTGATAGGTTGGAACAGGGGATATTTCCTCCTTGTTAGATGAGTAACTTGTGCTTACAAGTGATCTCAGCATTAGCTTAATGAGTAAAAAATGCTAAGAAAAATATTAGAAATATCTAGGAAAGGACTTAACTTCTTAAAGAGTAAAGAGGGTATTTTCTCATGTGCAGTCATGCCAAATTATTCTGTAAATCCATGACAAAGGCAGCTTCTTTGTTGTTGAACTCCTTTAAAATTTAATGCATTCTTCCTTTTGAGTGGCTTTCTGTTTGCAGCTGTCAGTCAGCTTCTCTCAGGAAGGCATTTGCAGCAAACTCAGCAGTGTGACTGAGCAGCCTCCAGGTAGTCACTCACATGAGCTGATACTGGCTTCCATTGGAATCTAGTTTTGGGAAAAAAGGCTTTATCAGCCTGCCCTGCTCCCCTCCTGCAGCGTTCCCTGCTCTGGCTCCTGAGCCAGCCTCTGGAGCTGGATCTCACTGATGCTCTCTTCTAAACCTGTGTCTCGGGCAGCTCCATGCAGAAAACAAGCCTGTAATTAAATTGTTCAGAATTTGAAGATCAGTGTGTTTGGCCATCCCTTCAGACCTAATTACTTGCCAAAACACACTGTGCGCAGGGTGGGAATTAATATTAATTAGGAATCTTCTTGAACTGCAGATTACAAGCTTTATAGGCAGAGGAAATGATTTTGAGATTTATGCAACCCACATATTTAAAAAAACGTAATTACAGCAACAAAGCCCTGTCTTTCAGTGTACCTAAAGAGGCTTGATATAGACATTTGTTCCAGGTTAATATTACTCTAAATTGACAGTGTTCAGCAGGATTCATACTGGAGTAAGTGACAGGAGAGAAAAGCCCTTTGTGTGCTCCACATAGTGACAAACTGGTCAGTAATGATGTCCACGCTGTTTTTCTGCTGATAACACCCTGGTGCATTCTGCTGGGCTGTCTGAGGGGCCTCTGCTGCTGCCCAGTTCCTGCTGCCCACGGTGGACACCCCACGTGTCCTGTAGGATTGATGGGGGTAGCACGGTCAGGATGTACAGAGACGAGAGATCCCTGAAGCCAGGTCATGGAATTGTGGTTCATTGCAAAGGGCCTGGGTGCAGGGCCCTGCTGGGAGCTGCCAGCCGCAGCTCGGAGCAGGCCCGAGAGAGGAGAGGGGGAGAGAGGATGAGAGGGTGAGAGAGTTAAAGAGCAAGAGAGCAAAAGGGGAAGAGAGCAAGAGTGTAAGAGGAGTAAAAAGGGTAAGAGAGCGAGGTTCCCATTACAATACAATAAATCTTCTTCTGTGTTGAATATTCTAATTCTCACTAACCAATCTAGTACAAGATACAAATCTTATAGCATTTACATACAGCCTATAAAAATCACTACATTACTATACTGTGTTACATTTTAAACTCTAAAAACTACTTTTTGGACTCCTTCTGCTAAGCTTGTAGGGTTTCCTCTGACCTTTGGATTTGTCTGCAGGCAGAGGGTATTGTTTCATCAAATGGGGATTACCTTCAGCTTGGCCACACCATCGTTTTCCAGTTGTTCAGTAACTAAGGTATCTCAAAGCTTGCTTTCATTTCAATCTTGCTTATAGTTTCTATATTCTCAAAATCTTTTGCCAGACAATCATATTTATAAGGCTTTCCTGTTTCCTCTTCCCCAGCAGTGTCCCCTCCTAGACAGGATGCAGAGCAGTGCCTGGGGCCCTGCTTCATCCCAGAAGAGCTGAAGGCTGTCCCTGGGCAGGTTCCTGATCCCAAAGCAGCAGCAGAGCCCCCAGAATGCTGCTGCATGCTGGCAGACACAGACTATGTCTCTTTTTCTTCTTTGCAGACTGAAGGTGGAAGCTTTTGCTGTCTAGGCTGAGTTCATGGCTGAATAGCAAAGCAGCAAAGATTACTCCTTAGTGTAATGCTGGAGATCAGTACTGGAGACTCTGTTTGTGTCCTAGGGTGACTTTATGATGGTGAATTGTATCCCCATTCATCTGTTTAGCCCAGAAATAAGTTTTGCACTTTTAAGACTGATTCTGAGAGTAGGGTGTGGGGAGAGAAGGAGTGTGGAGTTTGTTTTCAGACATGGCACTCCTCCACATTCCTGCTCCTGGACTGTGTTGTCTGCGGAATGAACAGCGAGAAAAAGCTCTCCTTTGCTTTTAATTAATTTTTTGCTAGCTGAGGCAGTGAAATTCCCCAGACTGTAGTTTGGTTTTTTTTTTTTTCCCTTTTCTTGAAACTGTTCAAATCTGCTCTGGACTAAAAACCCAGAAAAACACCAGGAGCTTACACTGTGGCCCCCCAGGCCCAAGAAGCTACATTCCATCAGAGAGACTGATAACAGAGTGAGCCAAGGTACAGCCCACAAAGATGACTTTCTAAATTTGTCATCTCTTCAGAGCAGTGAGAGGTTTTGTTGTTTAATATTGTTCATTTTTTTTGCTGGTGAATGCTTGGCCTGTTAAACAAACAGGGTTTTTTCCACTTTTCTCCAAGGAAATATTTTTCCCAAACCAGTTAGGGGAGGGGCAGCTTAAATCTGCTTTCTAGAAGAACTCCTTTAGAGGTTTTCTCCCAGATTTTCCCTAAACCGGGACAATTTGCAAAACCTAAATACCACTGAATTTTGGTAGGATTTGAGACATATATTTTAAAAGACACAAGGAGAGCACTAAAGGGACAGAAGAGTGGTAAAGTCAGCTGGTTGTAGTTCATTTTGTAATTCCCAGAAGGGAACAGGGGTGTGCACTGATTTGTCTGATGTTGGAGATCATCCCCTAATGCTTGCTGGTTGCAACAGAAGATACTTCTGATTTAGGCTTTCTAATAACTGTCAATAATTGCTAAGAATATTTAATGGTCCATGTGTATAAGAAAAATAAAATGGCCTGTGCTCTGAATTCCTCTAGACAGTCTTGTGACCATTCCATTACTAATAAAATCTATATTGGATTGCTACCTTCTCTTTTAGCTTTGAGACTTAAGATAACTATTTCAAGAGCAGAGTAAGGATTTTGTGACTGAGCATGCACCCTTGTAATAATATTAATGGTATTGAAATCCTAATTGATTTTGGAACCAAATACAAAACAAATATAAATAATATATTGATTTGGAAAATGAAAAGCATCATTCATTGCACTTGAGGTTCTCAGCTCCTGGAAAATAGGCAATGTTTGTTTGCAAATGCTAATGATTCCTGTCTATGTATTTATGAATTGATTGCTACTGAAATGAAGTACCCTTACCCATATTTTACATTCACTGTTAAAAAGCAGGAGTCAGATTGCCATTTTTGTTGCCATATCTCCTTTTATTTCCAACATATCTTTTTATTGCAGGTTCATTCCAATATTCTTGACATACTGCCTTAAAGTAACATATTTCAAGTGCTTCTCATTGCTGACCAGCTTGGAAAGATCTATATCTACCATTAAAAGGAATAAAGAGAAATATTTTAGAATAGTCATGACAAGTTAAGTGTATTACTATGGATGGCTCAAGAAGCTGATAGTGAGTTTCAGCTGAGTGTGTCCCACTCTGTCATATTTCAAACGGCACAAGGAAGACACTGAATAACAAACCAGTGAAAATGTCAGCAGGCTGTACTTTATGATTTCAATACCTGGAAGATAATAGAATGGTATTCAAGTATCTTTAGTATTTAATCCTGATAACATAAGGTCAGGCAAACACTTGTTTTATGAGTTTTCAATACTCCTGGGTTGGAAAACGTTAAGGTGCTTGGAGAATTCATCAGATAATAAAATCTGAAGTTTCAGGAAAATGAGTATTGACCAACAAAGAAAGCAATGCATTTCTAATGTGAGTAAATATAATCAATGTTGTAGAGGGATCCTACACTCATTAACATGAATCTGTGAGTTATCAAAAATAAAGAATCTCAGAATTGGTAATACTACAAATAAGCACAACTGGTGTTTCTTTGGGTAAAACCATAATCCTTTCTATGGATCTCCTGCATTCATGTTAAAAATGAAGGATAAAACAAAAACTCCTCTGAATTTATTGGTAAATAATTGGAAAATATTTTGAAGATAGAGAGCAGCACCCTTTATGAGCCAGTTTCATTCAAATTCTTGTTCTTTCAGTGTTTAATTGTTGACATTTTAATGTCCCCTCCAATCTATAATAAATGGTGCCTTGATAGTTGTATTTACTGAAAAAGGTGTTTTAAGCTTGGAGTCACTAAGAAAAAAGATTTCTTTAACATGATCTGGACAGTTTATTTCTTCAGGAGAAAGAAAAGCATGGCAGACAAGAGAAGTAGATGTGGAGGTATTCATGCAATGTCTTTATAGTATGTTTGGCAATAAGAGAGATTTTCCTACTGTAAAACTATGTGTTTAGCCTGGTCCTTACTGTGCAAATATCTTAATCAAAGAATATATTTATGTTAATCTGTATCTTTCAATATTGTGGAAAGCAGCTGACTAAAGTAAAAAATCAGTCACCTTCCCAATGAAAAGTCCTTATTTTCTATCGCTGAGTTAAAATTTTGAATATTGATTTTCTAAGATATTTTGAGACTTTTTGGTTGTTGTTTTCATCTTCAATTAGGACAAGACAAAGGGCTCAGTTCAGTTGTCTAACTCTGGATATTTACTACCAGTGCCAATGCCAGACCAA
This sequence comes from Ammospiza caudacuta, assembly GCF_027887145.1. Taxonomy (NCBI): domain Eukaryota; kingdom Metazoa; phylum Chordata; class Aves; order Passeriformes; family Passerellidae; genus Ammospiza; species Ammospiza caudacuta. The sequence goes on from NC_080596.1 coordinate 56,793,733, forward strand.
ATCCTACTTAACCTGCAGGTACTACACAAGCACTATGTTCAGGCCTTTGTTGCCAAAATTCAGGCAAATAAATCAAGCCTCAAGTCCAGAATATATCATTCTTTTTTGAAACATTCAAACATATTTGTTTTGGTTGTATAAGGAAATTTTATTTCAATGATTTCCTTCAGAACATTGTGGAAACATTTTCCTGCAGACCGCAGTAGTATTGTTGATTTTCTATCAGGAATATTTGTCCAAATCTGCTTACCTCTAAAGGATGGTAGAATGTAAATACATTTTGGATTTTATTAGTTAAAATCAATGATTGCCAGTTTATTTCTAGCTTTACTTTGAGGTTTTGAGGTACCTGGTGCCCCGATTCCCTGGCAGAGGTTTCTTTTAGGTAAATACCTTTCTGTCAGAGCAGTAACCATTTTGTTGCCTGTCATCTGGAGAATAAGGTGCTATTTTGAATTCTGTTCCCTGCCTCAAAGACTTTTAATGGATTTTTTTAATGCAAGGATCCTAATGTAAGAAGTGACTTCCAGACATCTTCTCCTTTGGCCTCCCCGGATGTTACTCAGAAAGATTTGCTTCCTTGCCTTTGGTCCCCTGGCTAAGCTACTTTTTGCTCTCAAACAGCAGCCTTTCAGCCAGGGATCTGAATATCACCTTCCTTGCCCAGGGGTTTTCACCTGTAGAAGTTTGTCTGGCAAGGGATGAGCAGAGGAGAATTCTCTGCCTCCTTTCTTTTCCAAAGAATTAAAAAAAAACCAAAAAAACAAACCACCGAATCCAAAACACAGTCTATGTTCAATTGGATGTGAATGAGAAAATGCACATGCTCTCTCAGGAAGAAGGAGGAATGGTATCATCAGTGAAGGCGTGTGTAGAAATTAACTATGGAATTTTTTAAATTCTCATTTAAGTTGAAATTGCCTGAAAAAGCAAAGAGGCAGTTTTTACTTTATCTTGTTCACCAAAATCTATTGAAAAAGTCTCTCAAAAAATATCAAGTTCTTTAAAAATAGTTAAAAATTACTTAATAAACATCAAAATGAGACCACATATATTAATAACCTCAGAAACCATGGCTATTTCAACAGGTACTACACTGGAAAATATAATGATTTTGTCTTTGCACCTAAAATGGAGGGATGTTCACTAAATCCAAATATAAATTACTGTAAATTTTTTGTGAATATTTGATTCTTAACTATGCTCTTCTAGCAAAGCATTTTGCAGTCAACCTTTCAGAAATCACTACAAAACTTGCCACTTCCTTGGTACATTGTCCCTTTAATATCTTATTTTGAAAAATCTCTTTGCTATGCATAGGATAAATTGAAAGATGTATATGTTTGCACTAAATCTGTCTACCAAAGACTCAGGGTAGAAACATGATTTTGTCCTACCACTTACCTGTCATCAAGATTCTCCCCTGAAAGTACTTTTTATTTCATCCTGTGGAAGGCAAAAAGATTATTAAATATATCAGAAAAAAATATATGTAATATTATAATGGGTCTTCATTCTTTTTCATTCCAATATTTCTCTGAATAGTGTGCTAACATTATTTAGTGAGAAGTGAGTTGTATTAAACTCAATAATTTATCCTCATATATGTGGAGTTTCTTCCTGCCTAAAAGAGAGCTAGAGGTTTTACTGTGCCTCAGTCTATAAAGATTTATTAAGTAATTTTTAAACCATAAAAATGGAAAAAGTCTTCATCAGCTTCATTGAGGAAGGCAGTGAGAGACAGTGAACTTGTTCTTTTCATCCTTCTCAGCGGTCAAGCATTAAAAATATAATTAAAGAAAATAATTCTAGCAAAGATCTCCAATAAAAGCAAAGGTTGATAGTTTTGATGTATTGGGCTACTAAAGCAGCCAAGAGCAGAATATATTGCACATGGGTTGATGTTGAAGGGAGCAGCCAAACCCTTCCTGTTGAAGAGCTGTTCTTTATTCCTCCTGTGCTCTCACTCTCCCTTTGGAGCTCTGCCCCATTTAGCTCCTGTGCTCCATCAGCAACCCTTGCTGCCATTCCCACAGGAATGGGGCTCAGACAGCAGGGATCAGCTCCAGGCTGGAAAGATCCAGCTGTGTGATCCAGCTGTGTAATCCAGCTGTGTGATCCAGCTGTGCGATCCAGCTGTGTGATCCAGCTGTGTGGGTGTGGGAGGCACCTGCCCTGTGGGATGTTCACTCCATCACTCTGCCTTTGCCCATGGAGAGGCAGGGCTGGTCTCTGCTCCCTGAAGGTCTGGCTGGAATTTCCCTCAGAGGAAAAACACCCTGCTTGACAAAAGCTTCCAGGGGAGCTTCCACTGGGCTGTGATGCTGTAGGTGTGACTGTGGGACAGAGAGAAACTTTCCCATTTCAGTACCAGCAGATCAGACCTTTGGGATCTTAGGACAAACCCCAGAATGAAGAGCTTGCTTTTGCTCTAAATTGTTTACAAGTGAACTAGAAATAAATTAAAATTAAGTGACTCAGCTGCATCCATTAATTTCAAGAAAGAAAACTCCCTAAATGGTGTGCATCATCCCAGGTGAAAACCAGGTATATAACACCAACCATCATGTCAGACTAAGACAATTATCCACTGTCTTCATCAAGCATTGTCTTTTACACAAACATTCATATATATATATATATTTGTACAGGGAATAAGAATTATCAGGGCAGAGATGAGCAGTTTAGGGACAGAGAGAAAAATCCCTTTTCCCTTCTGAGGAAAATTTAAATAGTAAAGAATCTCAGCCTCAACAGAGAAAGTTGTCACCAAAGCTTTCACAAAAAAGGCAGCTAAAAATGTCAACAGGTTATCTGCCAGCCTGTAGTCAATAGTACCCAATTTTTCAAATAATGAAACAAAGCTTGAAGTTACAGAAAATTGCTTTAGCTAGTGTAAAATTAAATAAAATAATTTCATGGACACAGACTGCATGATCAATGCCAGTGCATGCAGTGGATGACCCTGCTGTAAGGGGCCATGGAAATCCATGGCTTGCACATTGACAAGGTGCTGGCAGTGGGAAATGAGGACAGTCAGTGAGGTTTCTTCAAGAATTCATTGCAATCACAGAAAGTTTCACTGGGATGTCAAAGTGGGCCTTCTTTTTTGTTTCTTTAACTATGAAGGATTTTGGAACCACAGTGTTTGCAAAGGAGTTAGTTCATCAGAGGATTAGAAAAACCAGAGTGGCAACGAAATAACTGGATAATAGCCCAAGCATGGAGAATATCCCCCTTCTATGGCAGTGTGGAAGTTACTTGGGGAATATCAAGAATTGTTTTGCCAGATCTTCCAGTCATTTGATGAATATGAGAGATTTGCTTAGTAATTATGGCTTTTCTCTGATATAAGCTGTAACTCACAAAAGTATGGGGATATTTTCCTTCCCTTTCAATATGTTTCTTTTCAATTCTGTCCCTTATTTGTTTACTAAAATTATTTAGTTAAGATGTCAATTGGGTGTTAGATGGAATGTTTTCCGGATGGTGCATTTTTCAGTTCATTCAATTTGGCCATCTAAAATGTTACTTCATTTCAGCTTTAGATCTTAAATCTGCTAAAATTAACATTTGCATTTTCTATAGCATCATGAAACATCTTTTCTTTTTCTTAATCATTTTATCAGAAATATCAATTTCAGGCCCAGGAAATTCTTAACAAATGTTAATCTATGGGTTAGCATTTGTCTTTGATAAATGAATTCAGCTGCAACAAAATAGCCCAAATAAACAAATTCTCCTAAAGGATCCAAGGAATCAGTGGTATGTGGTGGTACATCCAGTACAGGCAGCCCAGAAGGCAGACAGGAATTGCAATGAGGTGTGTAAACAAGAAGAGAGATCCTCCAAAAAGTTAAAATAACTTCTTTGGATTACAGTATTTCCTTTGAACCCATCATTCAAAGGACAGAGGAGTGAAATGAGGAAAAGGAGATAAGATGAAAAAACACATTTTAGGATTTAGCCATGAGTTAGTCTGGTAAATTGGGAGACTGGAAGGAAAACTCCAGTGAAAGAAGCTGAGAGCAGGAGAAATGGATGATTAATGGAAATCAATGTTCTGAAGTGAAGGAATTACATACGAAAAAAAGTTTTCTATACAACACCCTCCATCACTAGTGAGAACCCACAGATCCCACTGCCCCACCCCCAACTCTTTGGGAAGTTTAAAAACAAATAAATTTATTATAGAATTTATGGGAGAAAGTAAGAGAAAAGAGCCTCAAGCACTGCACAGTCACTGCTCAGAGTGGAGGCCTGCTGGCCCTTTCATTCCCTCTGCATTCCTCTGGGTTCACTTGGAGAGCAAACACTTTAGTTCTGCTCCAAATAGATGTGCTGAGCAATGGTGAGAAGGGGAGAGGAGACAAGTGAGGCAGACACAAGTGCAAGCACAGCCCAAAGCCCCCAGGCTGGGCTGGGGCAGCACCCAGCACTCACTGCCCTCCAGCAGGGAATAAAGGAGAATGGGCTTTGCTTAAGGAAACAGCTGTAGATTTATGTCCATGAACAAGGTGCTGGCTAGAACTCTGTTGAGGGGTTTGCAACTCTAATACCCTTAACATTTATGTAAAGCTCAAATAAATTAATGGAATACTTTTTATGCTTTTTCCTGGATTCCTTGTTTTAAGCACTGTTATTCCTGATCTGTTCATTGTTCCAAGCAAGTCATTTTAGGTGTGTCTGGGTGTGCTTGGGATATTCTTAAAATTCACGTAATATTTTTTGTCTTTTAACACTCTAACATTTGGGCCTGCCATGGACTCAGTCATTTCTAATAAACCCAAAGTACTTTTTTGAGTGTCTCCAGTGCAGAATTTGCCATTGGTTGCTATAATTTGCAGAGAAAATGGATGAGATTCTAGACTTAACTGATACTCAGACCAAAGCTCAGAAATTTTGAAAAATGGTATAATACTTCCAAAATAAGATTGATGAAGGTGCATAGGAATATTTTAAGGTAACTCCAGGCAGTTTGGTTTCCTGATCATAATGCATGATAAGACATATCTCATATTTTATCCAGATTCAAAAGATTACTTAATGTGCTCTGGTAAGACAGCTTACCCCTGTCACACTAACACAGTGAGGGAGGTGAAAGCTTTACTCAATTATATAATTCCAAAGGTTTGGGATTCCTTTGGGGTCTTACCTTTCCTTCTGAGAATGACTTCTGAAAGCATTCAGTTCCCAAATTAAAACAAATGTGTGAACGTACTTTACATCTTTGTGAGTGTGACAAATGGTGCATTAGCTGTATAATGCTGTATGACTCTGGTAATTTATTAAATGTACCCCCCTGGAATACTGCATCCTGCTCTGGAGCCCCCAGGGGAAGAAGGACATGGACCTGTTGGGGTGAGTTCAGAGGAGGCCAGGAAGGTGCCCAGAGGGCTGGATTCAGCCTCTAGAGATGCTCTGGGGGGACCTAAGAGCACCTTCCAGTGCCTAAAAGGGCCTACAAGGGAGGTAGAGAGAGATTCTTGACAAGGGAACAAGGACAAGAGGGAATGGCTTTACACTGACAGAGGACAGGTTTAGATTAGATATTAGGAAGAAGTTCTTGACTCTGACCGTGATGAGGCACTTGTGCAGGCTGCCCAGAGAAGGTGTGGATCCTCCAGCCCTGGGAGTGTTCATGACCAAGCTAAATGGGGTTTTGAACAACCTGGTCTAGGGGAAGCTGTCCCTGCCCATGGCAGGGGGCCTGAAACCTGGGAATCTTTAAGGTCCCTTCCAACTCAAGTCATTATAGGACTTGCAAAAAGTTTCTGTCAAGAATAATGGAAAAATCTTTTTCTCATCTCTATGATGAATTCTGGATGTAAAGTTCATATTAAATATCAAGAGAAAGTGTGCAGTAATAAAGTGAATAAAACCCTATGATTGCTTGTTCAGCTGTCGTAAATGCAACACAGTGCATATGTCTGGGTAAAGGTAGGAATGGCATAAATATGGAGGTTTCTACCTTTGGCAGGGGATAGAGTAGGTGAACTCTGCAGGCTGATATTTCACCTTGATTTTCTATGGTTTTCACCTGAATTTCATAATAAGAAAAAAGTAATTTGGGAGCAATTATGCTGCTGATGCACTGGAGGCACTCATTAAAGATTTTCCTACCTGTTAATATCTATTTGCAATCTTTTGATTTACTGTAAGATTATAAACTCACTGGGGCATGATCTGCCTTTATTTTGTTTGTTTGTTTGTTTTTCAGTGAGTATACTGTCTAGTGCAGTGGATTACATTACATTAATTACAATTATTAAAGCACGTACATTACTTAATTGATCATCATCATCATTGCAGCTGTGGTGAACACTGAGCCAGTGCTTGGTGGGAAAGGAGCACTCAAAGCCATTGCCCTCTCCTGAGCTTGGTGTAGCCACAGGCTTCCCTGGGGTTTGGAAACAGCCATCAGAGAGTGCAAACCTGAGCTGCAAGAGAAAATCATACTGGGGGATCCCTTGGAAAAGCACTTTTGTAATTTATTATAAACCTGGATAAAGTACACAAAATGCTGGCTCACAATCATTACTACTGGAAATGTTTGCCAATGGACTGATACCAAGTAGAGAAGGCAGGTAAAAAATATTTAAATACCAAGCCAGATTCCAAGATTGGAATTATAAAGGGAAAAGAAAGATCAAAGCAGTATTTACAGTAACAAGTGCCATATGGACCATGCCTGAAACCAGAGCAGTATCATTTAAATGGATTAGAAAATTCTATCTCTATGCAGGATCTGAGAAAAGTTATTATCTGAAAGACATCCTCTGTTTTGCAGTAATATTTTCATTTTAATAAATCTGTCTGATTCTAGGATGAGCATTAAAGAATTCCAGCTGTTTGTGAGATCAGTCTTTGTAGCTGGGTAATGCATAAAGTAAAATAATACTAAATACAATAAATTTAAACTGGAGAAAGCAGAAAAAAATACCTCATTTTAACAGAAATACTCAGGTTTCAATTTTTCTTTTTTTTATTGTTATCCAAGTGTTTCAAAATTTCTTGTGATTGAACAAGAAAGATTTGTCACATGTTAGGGAGAACTCTAGGATTAGGGGGACTTACCTGGAAGTTCCATATTCAAGCCTCTAATATGAATTTCTTTCTGGAACTTTATGTTTCTGTCAGAAAGTAGTATTAGAGAATATTTTTAACACTGATAGCTTGAATCAAAATTATTAAACATGAAGCAAATAACACATTGTGTTCAATCTTCACAGATATTTCATCCACTGGGACAGAATTTTACAGAATAAAGTAATTTTTTCTTATTGAAATATGGCCCAAAATTTTTATTTAAAGGCATGTGTCAGTCCTTCTCTTCATGACTCTGTAAATATCTCACCCCAGGTAAGAGGTAAGCCTGAATCAGCCTGAATTTACTCTTATAATTATTTTACACTGGGATGGTACCATTGGTTTGTAGTCCTGATACAGAGTGCTAAATTAGGATCCAAAATGGGTGTCATTTGTATTAACAGGTGTATAACAACACGAATGCTTAGGGAAATTCACTTATCTTAAGATATCCATGACATAGACATTTATGTCTGTGTCATCCTAAAATCCAATTTCTGCCAAATGGAAGGAAATTTATCTAACTGAATATGGGTGTCTATTTTAGGATAATTGATATCTGAAGAGCAAATTCTGCCCATTGACTGAAAGAAGATCCCAGGGCTGCTTGAAAGGCCGCAGACATTGACACTTCATCAGCTGAAGCCGCCTTTTACAGGCCATGCTAGAAGTTAAACATACTGATGGGTTGGTCATGTTCCTTTTACCATAGGATCTCACATTACAACTCTGCAATATTGGGTGGTCAGAGCATTGCACACCAGCCATCCCATGGCCTCTGCAGAGCACCTGTAAAGCCACAATGAGAGTCCCCACCTTGTATCAGTCTGACTCCCTAACTGAGTAATCCCATTCTAAGAAACACCTTCCTACTGTTTCTTTCCTGATTAAAGTGCCTTGGAGATATAGGAATATGTACTTTGGAGAAGGTTTAATTTTGAGGGATTAAATCTTCCAAATCCCCCTTCTGTAAATCAGCTTCTTCCCCTTCCAGAAAAGTAAACACAGAGTTTAGAAATCACAGCATTTGAGGGTTATTTAAAATTACAGTTTAGCATTTTTGCACTCTCAGTAAGAACTGTTAGTAAGACCACGGACTTCAGTGGAGTTCCAGCAGTCTGATCCCTTGTGCAGGGCCCTGCACTACTTAGTGCAGTCTAAATTCCAGAGGTTCTTAGCATCCCTCGTTATGGAATTGCAGTAATTCTGCAGAATGGGGCATTAAAGTGGCAAAATTAGGGAATAACCACTCGCATGCTAATGATGGAGGCAATTCAGATTGCTGCAGTGAATACAGAATCTGAGTGCTCACAGAATCTCACATGCAATGGAACATCATGCAGTGAGTTTCGCAGAGTTTCCCTTCAGCTCTCAATGTGGTGGCAGCTGAGGGGATATATTGAGGGGTTATATTTACTGACACAAGACAGCAGCAGGAGGAGTTCTGAAATGTTGCTGTCCTTTGCTACCAGAGGGAAACTACTGGGGAGCAAGAGACAGCAGTCCTTCAGTACTGGAACTTGAGTCCTGTCTGTCATCAAAAATGCTGATATCCAAAGCTTTTCATCACCCTCCTTCTAGTGCTATTGCACGGTTGGCAAGGTCTGAGCATGATTCAAAACCTTGATTTGATCCTTGAAATGCTAATTTTTATCTCAAGACAACAGTTTGAAAGTCCGCGTACTATTCAGTTCAGTTCATGTTGCTAATGATGTTTTTGATGTATTTAACAGTGCTGGATTAACCCAAAATGCCAGTTCATCCACACAGTTCTGAAGAGTTTGAAAGTTTTTCTGTTTATTTCAGCTATATCTGCTGGTCTAATAAAATATAATATTTTTCTCTAAAACTTTGTATCCATAGAACCTAACTGCCAGGTGAAATCTTTGTCATTAGAGACATTCAAAATTTATCTGGACAAGATGATCCACCTTTGAATATGGCCTTGCTGTGAGCAGGAGGTTGAACTAATTAGTGTCCAGAAACTCCTTTCAAGCTATATTAATCTGTGAGTTTGTAAGGTTTAAACTTGGTAGGTTTCAAATCTGTCCTTTTTCTGTCTTTGTATTGAAGGATCTGGACAAAAATTTTGATTCTGGTAGTAGCTTGATCAGTTAAAAAAAGCAAGCTGTGAGAAAATATGAAGCAGCACAAGTTGAATTGCCAAGCATACTGCTTAAATGCGTCCTACAGTGGGATATGCAGCAGCATGGCTTGCAGAGGTAGATCTGTTTTGTGTGGAAATGCCTCTCCCTCACACAGGAGCAGATTTGGGTATGGAAGGCAGACCTGGAACTTGTCATGCCTGTACTTTTGGGGGTGGTGGCTGGACAGAGGGAAAGAACTTTATCAGAGGAATGAGCCTAGTTTTCTTTTTAGAGCTTTCTTCTTAGAGGGGATCACATACACTGTCCTCACCTGCAACAAATATTTGAATTTTCACAATAGAAAATAGAAACAACCTAAGTTACATTTGAAGGAAATTTGTAGTCAATTTCAATAAGAGCTTTCTAAACTGCTATTAAATCTTTTACACCCTTGGAGCTGAAAGGGAACTTCCATTTTCTGCAAGAATTTTTCAGTGTAGTACTGTGTGTTTATGATATCCACATCATATTTAACATTCGCTTTAATGGATCAAATATTTCCTTAATTGAAAAACAACTCCAGTGCAGCAATGGTAGATGAGCTTTTTACTTGAACTAATGTTTTACTTCATCTAAAATTAATCATGACTAGTGAGGGCTTATTCATATAGTAGAATGTAATTAAAAATAATGTTGTGATTTAGGTTATTCTCTATGGCCCCAATCCTGAAAATTCACATGAGACTATCTTTATGCAAGACAGGTTTTATGCTAAGTTCTACAGAAATATTCAAGGATATAAAAAGGCTGAGATGAAGAAGTAATTTTAAAATTAAGATATATACAGATCTGTTCCAGTGCTCAGGATGTTCAGTAGCATTCATAGTGCCCTCACTGAACATCTCTACCTGCTCAGCGTCAGGAAGAGCCAGCATTCCTAGTTCATGGAAGGAAAACCAAACCTTATGACTCCAGCAAGGATAGGAGTTGAGAAGGGGAAATCAATGGATGAATTTTTGTAAAACCAACATTAACTGATTCAATTTAAATTAAAATAATAAGATGAAATTCAGTCCTCTTGCCAACACAGAAGCTTGTGAAGCCAAGAAGATTTCACTGAGCTCGCACTCCAGCTGCCTTATAGGAATAAAAAGTAGTAAGAAATGCAACATTAGATGGTTACAAATCTTGGCTCACATCTTCTTGTAGCACAAATCAGTTTTTGAGTTTATTGGATGAAATATGTTTCCTGATGCTGTGTAGGTGATGGAAGTTACAAAAAAAATTATTTTGTTCATTTGCGTTCATTAATATTTAAAAAAGTAACTAAAATATTATGAAAAATAATGGCTAGTAGTTCTGTCTATGAAGTTTATTGCTCTAGTACACTGATGATATTAATATCTTGGGGAGAATTGCAATTAAAATTTATTCATTCAAGAACAGTCAAGCAATGAACATTTATTGGTTGAATAACTAAATAAAATTAAAATATGTCATTTCACTTATTTACTTTTTTCATACAGCTGTTCCAAAAAAGCATGAAATAACAGATTTGTATTGAGAAGCAACTGATTTAATTTTATAAGCCGAATACATGAATTTTAACAAGTACAAGTTTTTAAGACAGAAGCATGTAAGAGAATTTTAGCAATCTAGAAATCTGCTGCATGAGATAATTTGTCTACGGTAGCATGGAATTCTCCCAGTCATGTTTTTGAGTGGGTCTCCATTATATTTGAGCTAAAAAATCCACATAACAAAGACCTAGAAGAGAAAAAAAGAGTCACTTTAGGTTTTGGACAGTAACTGACATATCTGAAAAAGATATCTCCCAGTTAAAAAAGCAATTTTTATATTTATCTTCTATTTCCCATTTCCCGTAGGTTTTACATATGGTCTCCATCCTTTAAAAAAATGAGTTTTGACTCCAGTGTGTGTAGATACTAATGTTGAGATTCTTCTTCCAAGGTACATGTTTACCTATATGGGGGTCCTAAGAAAATAAAGGAATCTCTTACAAGCCTGTGGCATTAGGTATTCCAGGAGCCTCTTGTGCAGTTTGCTTTGCTCCCAACAGCTCCCGTGGAGTCCATTTAAACACCGAGCCTGTTCAGACTATGAAGCATCTGGGTAATTTATATTAATGCTAATGTGAGACATCCCTGCATCAGGAAAACATATCTTCATGTTTTTAACTTTCCATTCTTTTTCACTCTCCAGGAAGAGTTTGGAAGGATTCTGCCTGTGTAGGAAAAATTAACTGTCACAGACACATTTTATGAAAAATCCTTAGGATTTTTTCTCCTGAGAAGCTGAGAAGCCTCAGAGGAAAAGAAAAACAATAATTATCTGCTGCTGTGGAATTCAACAGGTGCATCTGTGATTAGTTCATGTTGGTTGTTTCTAATTAATGGCCAATCACAGTCAGCTGGCTTGGACTCTCTGAGCGTCACAAGCTTTTGTTATCATTCTACTTCTCTCCTTGCAAGCCTTCTGATGAAATCCTTTCTTCTATTTTTTAGTATATTTTAGTATATAATTTTCTTTTAATATAATATATATCATAAAATAATCAATCAGCCTTCTGAAATATAGAGTCAAGATTCTCGTCTCTTCCCACGTCGGGGCTGCCTGCAACTTCCACAATTAACACTAACTGAAGATGTATTTTATTCTTTAGAATTGTTTTTCTAATATTTTTTTTCACTCACAGGCCAGTTGTGTTCAGTCTGTCCACTTTTTTTTTTTCCCCTCTTTTATCATGATTAGCTGTAACTGGGTTAGGCTTAATCCTAATTGATAAATGTTGTAGCCTAACCCAGACTCTGTTTCACCAACATGTGTGAATAGGGAAAAAAATAAAGTTATGGAGTTGATTTTTAAATTGATTTCTTGTGGGAAAGGCAAAAAGGAGGACCCAGGAGCAGAGACTGAAGCTGTAGCTCTCCTACCTCCCCTGCGCACTGCACCAGAGTTAGGTCACACCTTGGTGACCAGCTGGCCATACACATTGGCTGCCCAATGGCTCAGCTTCAGGAGAGCAGGGCTGGAGCTCCCTAGACATGTGCTCAGCCCTGTCTGTCCTGTTCCCTGTAAAAGAGATTTCATTTAAACATTTCTGAAGATCATGAACACACCCCTGCAAAGGGCAGATCCAGTGTCTTTAATGCATCTTTTTTGTCTCATCTGTTCCTTCTAACCTGAGCTTCCACCCAACACTTATAATTCTGTCTCAGACTGCTGTACTGAAGGACACTCTACTAGGAGATTTTTGTTCTCATGTCAGTACTTACAAACCTACATGAAGTCATTCCCTTAATCTTCTCTGCATAAATCTAAGCCAGCAGAGCTCTTTGATTATATCAGTATAAAGAACATTTTTTTGTCTTTTCATCCTTCCCTTGTTCCTTCCCCATACTGTCTGCCCTTTAACAAAATCCTTCTTGAAAGAAATTTCTTGTTTTCACATCCATGGTGTCCAGCTAGTGCAATTCTCCTTGTAAAATTCACCTGTAGTTTGAACAGTTCAATCTTTTTTCCACTGAGAGGAAATACTTAGGAACACCACAGAACAGTCTAAGCATGATCCCTTCTCCATGTGTCTGTCTGCTGGGACCTCCATGTCATCATTGCCAGCCATGGGGAACGTGGCCTGTGCCCAACTTCCCTGGGGTTTAATGCCAGACTTGCTGTGGGGGATCACCTTCACAGCTCACAGTGTCATCTCACCTGCCAATCTTCTCTGGAAGTCTTCAAGAAAAATGCTAAATAGGATCTTGCTCATTGGCCAGCTGTATTTAGATATCCATGCACCGAGTTTTCACTTAAGCTTTAAAAGCACACAATTGATGTGCATTTTTTTTTGTAATACTTAAATTTCCATTGAAAATGTGGTCAGAAGTTGTAGAAGGCTCTGTGCTTGTATCAGCTTTATTACTTTTTCAACCAAATTTATTACTGCATTGAGACAATATATCAAGTTAACCAACACAACCTATTTTCAATGTTTCCTAGGCAATAAGAAATAATTTTACTACCCCTCCTTTCTTTGGCCATTCTTTAGAGCTGAAAGGCCCAGTAGACCCATCACATTCTGTACTTTGCTTTTTTCTAGGTTCTTATGGCCCTGGCTTCCCTTCAATTTTCTGAAACAAGCTTACAGTTTTAAGTTTTATTGAAAATCAGTGCTAAGGATACAGAGAGCTGCTCAAACAACATTTTAAACTCTCTGATGCAAGCTACCCAGACCTACAGATATAAAAATATGTGATTTCAATAGTACTTTTTAATGTTTCTTTACTCACTGTCAGAAGAGAAAATACACCATTGTCATCACTAGATGCACTGCCATCCCAGCATATTGACTGCTCTACAAAGCCCAAAAGAGAAACCTCTTCTCTTACTGCAGACAATTCTATAGACATAATTTACTGTTCAAAAAACCCTCACTTCTTTACAGATTCCTTTGTCCAAATTTATTTGCACAATATTACTTTTATCCAAAACTTTCCTTTCCCTGTAGTTTTCCTTATGCCTTTACCAGTTATTACAGTTTTATGTCCTAATTTATATTCCCCAATCTTTCTTTCTTTCTTTCTTTCTCTCTCTCTCTCTCTTTCTCTCTTTCTTTCTCTCTCTCTTTCTCTTTCTTTTTCTTTTTCTCTTTTCTTTCTTTTCCTTCTTTCCTCCCAAAGCTTGTGAAACATTTTTAAATATTATTATTATTCCCATTATTTCATTTTAGCACTCACATCTGAATTTTTAGCTGGAGTGATTTCATTTCCAGCCACAAGGTTCTAACTTTTTTCTTTTTATTTATTTTTTTCCATTTGGGTTTTTTACCTCCAATTGGTGTGATCAGAGCTGTCCTACAGTTATGACTCTGTGAAACTGCTCATGTAAGCCAGGGAGCTCACAGATGCAGAGCAGATGTGCTCAAATCATAAACACTTGAAGTTGTAGCTACATAAAGCTATGCAGCATCACACAGAGCTCACTCTAAGCAGGCTAGTAGAAAAAGTCTGATTGCATGATGATTTGGAGCAGTATTCCCCATGTTCACATTTTAATACCAAAACTTATCTTTTTTTTTTTTTTTTTTTTTTTTTTTTTTTTTTTTTTTAGGCAACAGCTGTGTTCTGAATAGCAGAAACTGCAAGACTTTTCAGCAGTTCCTGTCAAAAATTCTGGCAACGTGCAAACAAGCTGGCTCAGGCGCAAGGAGGCAAATGCTGCTGAGTGAGGATGTGACACTGAAGTTACCTGTTCCTGTCACCATTTGGCAGCTGCAGAGGCTGAAGAGCATGACCAGGTGCACAATTTGGGAATATACAGCCATCACCTCATCCATTGCTTCTATACATTGCAGTGAGCTGGAACCATTCATTATCAGCCCAACCATTATCGTGCTCACACACCACTGCTGGACACCCATCATCAACAATTCTTGGTTGTGCTGTGTTCCTATTTTCCTCCCCTTTTATTTTTTTTTCTCTTCTATTAGCAATTTTACAGCTTATCATGCAAGTACCTTTTTTATGACTACTGGATGATTTCTCTTCTTTGCTGTGAACTATTACTAATGACTATCAACTCCACAGGCTCACCTCCCTTTGTTTTCACTTTGTTTTGATTCCCCTATTTTGCATGGCTCAGTAACCTGCATGCTTTCTTGTTCATAGTGTGAGGTTCACCAGCTTGTGCTCAAGGCTTTGGTCTGTGGCACTCTGTCCTACCTGTCAGGATATTAGCTTGTGAAGAGCCATTAAAGGTTTGCTTCTGAGCTCTAAGTGATTCCAGCAAACAATATTATTTTTGACAGAGAATAACACTCTACCTCCCTCTTTGTCCACTCATCCTTTCCTAAACAGGTAATAGGAGATGAAGCAGCATTCCAGTCCTGCAGATCTCAGCAAGTTTCATTCCTCCCCAGAAGGCTGAATATATGCTCAAGAATGCATTTCAATTCCTATTATTACACAGGTCAGTAACTTTGTTGTATAGGAAATTAGCACATTTGTCTTCTATTATCCCTGAGTGCCTTGATTACTTTTGTTCTTGGCATCTTGATTTTTTACTAAATTAGTGCTTATTTATCCTCTTCTCTTTTAATAATTGAATACCTCCTGAATTATCCTTCTTGAGTGACCCCTTAAGCAAGTGAGGTGCAGGTTACACTAGAAGTAACTTTCCTCTATAATAGATTAGCCTTGCACAAAAATCCTCTATTTAACTCCCCATTTTTTTCCCCAGCAGTTCACTTCCACAGCCCTACACGCTGCTTCTTTCACAGAAGAGCCAAAGGCAGTCCCTGGAAATGGTCCTTGCATGTTCAGTGTCACTGCAGGTTCTTTGTGAGCCTTCTGCAGTCTGTGCATCCATGATGCAACTTTAGAGTGCTTAAAACTTGCATCAAATAGCAGCCAGCTGTGGGGTATTTGTAGTTTTTACAACCATATTGCTCTGTCAAGGTAACTTCTGCAGTTTCTCTTAATACCTGTGAGTGCCTGAGTGCTTTCCCTGTTTGCTTTGGTTTTCATATGCTGTAGGTTGATTCTGACTTCAAGAAGAAATAAAACCTGGTATCTCCACTCACACTCACTGATCCATCTCTGTCTACAACATATGAGACATACAATGTTGTCTGGAAGGAAAATATCTCACGCTGCTTCTCAAGTTTTCTTGCGAAATGCTCAGTGCCTTGTTTTTTCTTTTCTCCCTCTCCCCTTTTCTCTGAGGAGCAGATTTTTCAGAGCAGAGTAGGCTGAGGGTTTGAAGACTACAATCTGATGGTATCAAAATGACTCAACTGGCTCCTTCTGCTAAGTCAGAGCCCACTGCTCCATTCTATAACCCAGAGAGAAATCTAAGACAAGCCAACCACCACTCAGCACTGCCATGTAAGAAATAAGGAGATGTGAGAGACCTGTCATCTTGCTAGAAGAATAATAATCTTTCAACTCCTCTTCATTTAGATATCTCTTTGCTTTTTTGGGAGTCACTTAATCATAGGAGATTAAACATATGCCATATGTATAAGTAAGGCTGTTCCAGGGATTTAATGGGAGCAGACTGATTAAATCCTATCAAGGATACAGTTGTCATCAGAACTGTCTTGAGAAAATGAACTTGACACTGAAGTGGAATCCATCACTCCACTACTGAATTACTAGACTTAGGAGTTTTTACCGAAATTTAGGGACAACTCACCATATATCTAAGTAGGTATATCACATGAATCTAAAATCTTGCCCTTTTCTGGGTCTTAGACATCAGGTATCAAACTACAAGAAGAATATTAGGATTTACCTATATTAGTCTGAGCCAATTCTGGGGTACAGCACTGCTATGGGGCTTTTTGTGTTTTTTGGGTTTGTTTTTTTTTTTAAAGCATGAATGAAAGGAATGATGCATCTTGTCTTTCAAAAAACCATGGAAAGCTAAAACCACTACCCTAATTTTTCTTAGAGTTGAACATCAATGTGAGGGGAGTGACATCACCTTTAGTTCACAGTTCCAGACACTGAATAAATATTTTGTGTTGCCTTCTTTTGAAAAGTTGTTACTAGTAGAGATACTTTGGTTTGCTTTTTAAACACCTTTAGAAAAAAGCTCACATAGATGCTACTTAAGCTGTCGTGTTGCAAGCATCTTTAATCATAAATGAAACTTGTATATTCATGAGTTCTCAATTTCAGGCATCGTACCACTGACTAGTATAGTCTGGATCATATCAAGTGTATACAGCAGAAATTTGTCAGATGCACTATGTCTGACCATGAGTAGCAGCCATCAATGTCAGCTGATAGAAATGATGGAATACACCTATGTTTTGTTGCTGTTTCTGCTCCAAACTTTGATGAAAGGTGAGACTTTTATGAGCTTTCCTGGTTGCTATGATGCCAATTTTAACATGTTTCAGGGTTTACTCAACACCGACTTTTTATTTCTGTATTTGTATCTGAAGTTGGCCAGCATACTTCACTCCTGGCCTTCCCCTGAGTTTTCAACACCCCTTGGTCCTGCACAAGTATAGAATTCTATTAGTATTTTTTTCTGTAAAAATTCCTCAGAGAGGTAATGTTTTAATCCCCATAGAAAACAACCATTCTCCACTGAGAGAATTTCAATTTCCAGAAACACTGAGGCTACATTTCTTTTTGACTTGATGATATCATTCCTAAAAGGAATAATGCAGTAGCCTGTCCAAAGCGTGCCTTGCTTCCAGAGCTATTTCCCAGCCTGCTTTAAGGAGGTCATGCAGGGGAATTATGCACTCACTGTATATGTTTCTCTGGGGAGCTGGAACAATGAAGATGGTTGTTCTATAAAACCATGATTTTCTGATGCCACTTAACAAAAGTCATCCTGGTGAGCTGTTGAAATCAAAGCTGCTCTCTGCAACCTGGCAGCTGACCACAGGCTGTTGTCTGCCATTGGGCCCAAGATGTTTATCCACTCTTTGATTAGATCTATTAATATACATATTTTCCCCTTCCAGCTGATAACTGGTGGAATTTAGTAGTGCATCTATTTGTACCTAATGTGCCTTCCAATTGTACCCAGTCTGTGCTTCCTTACCCTCCCTTTCAGCTTTTACTATGGCTTTGAAATTAATTCTACAAGTTATTGAGTCCCCAGTATCATAAACCAGTGAAGTAGAAGCCCCCATCTCCCAAAGGAACAGCACTTCATCCTGCTTCTACCTGCTGTGCTTAAATATGGCCAGGAACCTGAAACCACTTTATTCCTTTTCCAGATCCTCTGAGATGTTATTTTTTATCCAGTATATTTAATTATTTTAATACAGTGGTTTCAAGTTGATTCCATCATAAATTTGGAATAAACCTTTCAAATGTGTCCAGAAAATATGGAATGTCTGGGATATTCTGCAGCTGTGAAATATTCAAAAATCTTTATCTTACATTTTCTTGGGGGTAAATCTCTTGCTCTGGACGGTGCCTTGGATAAATAGCTAGATTTTCAAAAGACA
Organism: Ammospiza caudacuta; assembly: GCF_027887145.1. Taxonomy (NCBI): domain Eukaryota; kingdom Metazoa; phylum Chordata; class Aves; order Passeriformes; family Passerellidae; genus Ammospiza; species Ammospiza caudacuta. Next base: position 56,811,904 of record NC_080596.1, read on the forward strand.
TCAGAGTTAGCTTTAATTCATACCACAGCACAGACACTTGAGTGCCCTCTGGGCTTTACAAACATTCCTGTGAGTGCCTCCTGAACTCTCCTCTCATCCTGCATGAGGTAACGCTGCTCGCTGCCCTCCCTCTGTCACTGACCCTTTGTTCTTCCAAACACAGCAGAGACAATGACTCCTCTAATGGGGGACATGTCTCCTAAACATCAATAAAAGTATTTGGGTTTGCTCTTTTCTAAGATTAGGACTGATCACAGACCGGGGGATTTGTGTTTCACTTGAGGGGAGACAAGTGCGGCCGTGTAAAACTCTCCTGTTTTCTACAGCTGACTCGATCTGAAATCCTTTGACTTTATATCAGCTGATCGAATATTCATTTGACCAGAAAGAGAGGGAGTAAGCACAAGGGTGACACAGCATGACTGCCACAGCACCTTCTCTCTGCCTGCCTCCTGTCACAGCCAAGTAACTCCTTGGTGCAAAATAAGATAGCCAAGAACTGCAGTGCAGATTTCTCCACTTCTCAAGGAATGCCACAGCCTCCTCTCAGGAGAATCATAGGCTTTACTGAGACTTTAACCTAAGCCTGATTTGAAAATAATTCTCTCAGTTTCTCTGGTTCAGTCTGGCTCCTTCCCAAAACAATTTTTAGCTTAGTGGTAAGGGGACTCATACAGAAAACACAGATTTGATTGTCTTTAGGCAGAGACAGTGTGAGCGTACAGACTCTCCACTCACAGAAAATTGCTGTATGCTAAACTGTGGTTGACAGCAAGTGATTAGCAACATATAGAGCCTTATTCAAAGTTTGTGTCTACTTCTGAGGAGACCTTAACTCTTGTCAGCACTCTGAAGCAGCACATGTGGAAATGCAGGTCCTTTCAGATGGAGGTTACATCACAGCTGCCACCCATGCTGAGACAGGTCAGGGCACATGAGAAATGCTGCTGCTGAAAACAGCTCTCAGTGCACTGAGAGCCTGGGCAGAAACTGAGTTTGGGTTCTGATCATTCAGATCTTGACATTAATCATGTAAAGCAGCACCAACTGTAGCTTATTGCCTAAACCTTTCAGGGATCCCACCCTGGTCCTATGTTTGTTGTAGGCCAGAGAAAAGATCTTTGGGAAAATTTAAATTTAATTGTATCTGCAGATTGATTTCATGTAGGAATTCTGACTTTTAACTTCTATATTAATGTAAATATTATTCTATTCATATATTTATAATCTAATTTACTATTTCAGTGTTAGTGAATGGAACTTCACTGTAGAATGAATATTTCCAAACTGACATTTTATGACAATTTATGAATTCCAATTTATGAAATTACTTGCCTGTGTAAGGAAGTTCATATAAGAAAAAAAGAAAGGGAAGAAAGGCAAGGATATTTCAGAAGTGTTGTTGTCATGTAACTTAAAGTGTCTTTTCTATGTACCTTCACTCAGATTTAGATACATTGACAATTGCCATAATTTAGCTGCACAAAACACTTTTTGCCTATAATACATCTACAACGATTACATTTTGCAAACACATCATTCTGTCAAATTATTCTGCCTATTCTTATGTAAAATTTTCATTTTTCTCTCCATGTTGCTTGATGCCCTGCCTTAGGACCACCTAATGGATTTTAAGAAGGTAGTTCAGCTGATCTTAGATGTTCCTAGTATTTTTACTACCATAATCCAACATACTTGAAAAGTAATAAAGTTCATGACCATGATTGAAAGCAGTGGGTGCTGGTGATATCAGTGGATGTGCCCCACATCACCCAGAGCACACTCACCCTTGTCAGACCATGAAATTCTCCCTGGCTCAGAGGCAAACCACTTGCCTTGCCACTCTCCTTGGGGTGATTTTCATGCCCAATTTCAAATGCAAAGCAATACACCATGAGAACACAGGGAATCATTTAAACTTGTTTTGACCTATCTATTAAAAACACCAGAATCTCAATAAAGTGAATCTTGCATTCATAAACAAAGGAAATGTTCTTTTGCCTGTAACTTTTGAATCTGTGTCAAAAATAATTTACAAGCAGTATTTCCTCAGTCTGACAGTAAAATCCTCATTAGTTATTCTCCTTTTCTTAAGAACAATTTTATTAAGTTCAGATCTATCTCCTATGGGAAATGAGTGAAATTATCCTCAAGCCCCTGCAAGATCCCACAACAAATTCTTGTGGTTAAATAATTTCATCTGTTATGCTGTGTCCTGAGGTACCAGGTTTGTTGTCACAATGCCTGGCTTTTCCCTTCAATATAGATGTATTTTTTATTAAATAGTCATGATGTTTACCTCTGGAACAGATTGCATTAATTCAAGAACAGAAAAATCAAGCCAAGTGGAAATAACACTTGGGTTTTGACTACCCAGAGTATTAGGAAATAACAGAACAAAATCATTTTCTAGCAGCAAGACTGGCTTTTGGAGGAAGGAGAAGGAAATGTGGCTCTAAAACTATTAAATGAGATAAACGCAAAGTTTGGAAGAAATGAATGTTATATGTTTATTTTAATATTTCACTTCAGGGGGCTAGAGGTTACAGTGAATACATTGTTTATGGCAAAACTGGACTGGACAAGCTGGAAACCTGGATTCTCTTTTTAATTAAAAGCAAGATATGGTACAGATAAGATACATTTTCATGTCTCTTCAGCAGTGGTTTTTGGTCCTGAACAAGCAGAGCATCCTGTTCCCTGGAGCTGGCAGGTACCTGGAGTCTGCTCCAACCTGAGGCCGTGGAACACTGTGCAGCAGATGCCCAGGGTCTCTTGAACCACAACAACACGAAGAGGGACATGTGTGCATGGAGTCACTACCTCATTCATGTTTTGGGGATATTATCCTGCTGGAACTGCTGGCAAACACACAGTGATGGGTTTTATTTTTTTCATTGGCCATCTGGTAGAACCGAAACCTCATCTATTGAGTCCTGTTTCATGTAAGTACTGCAGTGCCTCTTTCCTGGAGGAATCTGTGCTAGTGGTTAATGTAGGGGGATACAGTATGGGTAAATGAAGGTGGTATAGAATGTAATCTTACCCCCTAAAGAGTTGCAGCTGAACCAATTACCAAAGATTAGGAGCAGGCCGGATGTTAACAGGCCACACCTGTAGCCAGTCAGAAGAGAGTTATAAAAGAGTGGGTTGGTGGGATCTGGAGTCAGTGGCTGCTGTGAGGACAAGGAAGAGTCAGTGCCTGGAGGAGCTGCCTATGAGAAACATCAAGGAGGTACAAAACTCTGGCAATATGGAATCCTTGCACTATAATGATAATAGAACTCTTGATATATAAGGCAACAGGTTAATGAACACACAACACCTGATTATACAGAGAAGCAGGGGAGCTCTACAAAAATGTCAGCAGAAATAGGCAAAACAGCTATTTTATAGATTTTAGCCTTCAGCCAACCAGTAGTAAACTTAGGTCTCATGGCCAGAGTAAGGGCAGACAAGAAGCAGGTGTTCCAGCCACATCTTTTAGCCACTTGTCCCCTTGCTGAAACTGACAAAGACGGTCAAATTTGGGTTCCAGTTGGGTCAATGATACCTGAATGCTGAGTTCCAGACTGAAATGTGTATTGGTCATCCTCAGACTGGACTCAGTCTTTGCTGGTTTGTAAATGCTAATTTAAAGAGATAAGTCTGAAAGATAATTTTTATCTTTCCACCTGGGATAATGACAGCTATTTTTGGCCTTTCCTTCATGCTAAGGCATCAGATATACTGTTATTAAGTTATTAATATTTTACCAATACAGGAGTTTTACGTCTCATAAATTATTGCATTTGCTGGTGGAAGTAATTGTGGGAGTCCATATCACAGTCAGAATAGTTGGCAATACAGACTTTGGAGGAAGTTTATAAAGTCTGGTAGCTGCCTTGCTGTTGGCATATCTGTTGACTGAGACATAATAACAGGACATCTGTGATATCAGGAAATGGGAAGCTGCAGTTCCAGGCCATTGTATTTTATAAGCAACCTTTTATGGTTGCTAATCAAAGTGTATTCAAATCAATTCAAAGTTATTCAAGTTTGTTTTTACAAATTTAGCTGTTGGTATTTTCTGATATAAATACTATGATAACAGACCATTATTCTGTGCAAAGACAGCAATAAGCAAATCCAGTGTTTCAAAAATGCTAAATTAAAAAAAGGCTGCAGTGATAAATAAGATGGACATGTTGACTTGTGTTTTGGGAGGTTTGTTTTCTGTAAATGATGCAAACAAATCAAGGGTAATTTGCAGTCACTGTGCTTTACAAATTGAGAATTGGTAGTGAAATAGCTGTTGATATTAGCAATGACTACAGTGTATAATGCTACATAAGGATGGACTACAATCATAAACACATCTGCAGAGATGATCCTCCTCAGGAACTTCTAGCCAGATAGAAATAAAAGTGTCTGGAAAATGGATATGTCAGCTATGGTGGGATTATTGTCTGTGGGCTTTGCAGGAGTCCTCACTGGGTAAAGTTCTCTGGAACAGCAGAGAAAGAAGTTGTATTACATCTTTCCAAGCACCCTTCCATGCTATTAATTGCCTCTGTGTGGTAAGAGGGAGACCATGGTATGGGAAACAGGTTAAACCACATTTGTCAGATGAAGAGACAGGAGGAGTCAAATCACTAGCAGATCAAATTGTGCCTGGGACTCTGGGCATGACAATGGAAGAATTCCTGTCTAGTCTTATGTTCCTGTACAGTATTCCATGAATTTGTGGAGATAGCACCAAATCTATTCACCTTTTTCATTTGTAGAGGTATAAATTCTCCCTTTATATTTTGTTATTTCCTTCATGGGCCATAGTTTTCCCTTGCTCCTTTATAGAGCTGATCCACTAGACAGCACTAGGGAAGAGGGACTCACAACACACATCCATGGATTTGGATACTTTCAGGTTAATTCCTCAGTCTGGGTCTTGAGGATTTGCTCCCTGCTATATCCAGACTCTGTCAGTTGTCACAAAGGCTTCCACTTGAAGTCCTGAAAAATTTCTAATGAACGTTGAAATCAGATATGTGAAGTTAGTGAATCATAGCAGAGACCACAGCAGGTTCTAGTAGAGGACAGAAGTGCTTTAGAGCTTGGAACAGACTCAGGAGCTGAGCTGAGCCCATGATTTTTAACAAGAGTGCTGGTAATATCATTGCAACATCAAGCAGAAGTCAAAATGCCTCAGTCAAAATAGGTCAGCTTTGGTTCCTGGCACTGATGTTTGGTGGAGGCATTTCAGAGGAGAAGGACCTGGCTGCTACCTGTGATATTTGTTTTACCTCAGGGGATTAGATGAATTCTGACTCCATGGTACCTCTGTGTATTGCAGCAACTCAAAGTTAAGTAAGACTTGAAATTCTTCCAAAGTATATGAAAATCCAGCTAATGCCAAGAGCTGTATTTATTAAATGCTGTTGTGTAAATCGGAGTTTGTGTACAAAATAGCAGGATGATATAGATGTATAACAGTAAGTTATGTATGTCTCCAAATTACCAGGATGTCTTCTCTTGATACACCTTTAGACCAATAGCAATGCTGTTGCTTGACATGGGAATTATGTATCCATCTCTTCAGGCTAGGTTCAGACATGTAGTCCAGGAGATAAGTGAGCCTATATCAGTTAATTTCTTAGAATAAGATTGTTTATCTTTCATCTAATTGTGAGATAATTTACAGCTTTCTGTCCATATACTGATGTGTGAATTATTCAGCATTGTAAAGTACAGCTTGTGCTTTCTCAATACTCATAGCTTTCCTGAGAAATGTCTCCTCAAAGCAGCATAGCCTCATAGGAAAGCAGAGAGAAAGGACTTTCAGGGGCTCCCTGCTGGGAAGCAAACTCAGTTTTACCTGCCACTCCCCACAGAATTTGGCTCTGACAGAGGAAGATGCTCATTTGTCACCATGGCCATCAACCATTTTTCACTACATGAAAAAGGAGCAAAAGTTCTGAATGTGATAAGAATTAGGTGTGCAGGAGGTGCTTGTGTCAACCAGTGTGGTTTAGATCCCTGAGCAGCAAAAGCTGGAGCTGTGGTACCCACTTAACCTGGAGAGCAATGACCCTGCAGAGCAGCTGGTGTCTGCACCACACAGTGTGGTGAGGAGGATATGATGGGATTCTTTACTGGCTGAGCATCAAGAACCAAACCTCTGGGACTGGGACTATCTGTGCCCTGAGCACAATGTTTCAGGTGTGCCATGCAACCCTAATTCCACAGCTTTAATGCTAGTGCTTCTTTGGGATTCCACAAAATCAGCTATGACTGGGGACTGGTATGAACTCAGCCCCTATCAAATGCAAAGAAAACGTAATATCTTAGACCACAGTAAAATAGCTTTGTTCTAAGACTCAGATATTGCTGTTATGTGTCTGAGCACTGAGAATAAAAGTAATCAGATGGGCTGGAGTTATGCATTCATGTTGCTGGGCAGACTCATCCTTCATCTGCACACATATGTAGGAAGGTAAAGGCAGGACCTCTTGCCTCAATCTACTTGTACTGAGGTGGGAAGCTCTTCACAGAACCTATTCAAGATCCCTTTTGCTCAGCCCTGCCACAAACTATTGGATAGAGGAAAAACCCAATGTTGTCTTTGTATGAGGATATAGTATGGGTAAATGAAGGTGGTAGAGAAATGTAACCTTATCCCCTAAAGAGTTGCAGCTGAACCAATTAGTAAGGATTAGGAGCAGCCCTGATGTTAACAGGCCACACCTGTAGCCAATCATAAGAGTGTTATAAAAGTGTGGATTGGTGGGAACTGGAGTCAGTTGGCTGGTGTAAGGACAAGGAAGAGTCAGTGGCTAGAGGAGCTGTCTACAAGAAACATTAAGGAGGTATGAAACTCTAGCGATATGGAACCTTTGCAATATAATGACAATAGAACTCTTGCACTACATGGCAACATGTCTCAGCCCAGAACAGGCAAAATCTGTCCTGCAGTCAGGGCTCTTAGAGGATTTCTGCCTATCTGCTCAGAAAACACCACTGGAGGTAACATCTGAATGATCTGTACCTGAAGGTAGGTTGCAGTCAAGCCTTGCTGAAACTTTGGCTCAACCTGCCAGAGCTGAGTAGTGAGCAGCTCTTGTTCAGTGGTGAAACTCACAATAAACCAGATGTTTACCAGGCCACTGACTTCAACTGCAAGTATGAAAGTGCCATCAATAAAACACTCAATGTGATTTAGAAAAACCCTCCTGCGGTGAGTCGGGCTCCATCCAGTCTTTGAGAAGTCTGTCCCCTTTGTGTTCTGTGTTGCTCTGTTGACTCCTTACCTCATGCTGCAGGCCTGAAAGCATTTTCCACTGCATGATCTGATATGGAGCAATTTCCAAAAATCCCTGCAGGGAAAACAGATATCTGATGTCCCCTGCCTGCCCTCAAATGTAAATTTACATTTTACAAACCACAGAAGCTCATAATCCCGCAGTATCCTTTGTAATGCCAGGTTGTCTCCCCAGCTTGTGTTAATGTGCACTAATGAGGAACAGGCAATCGGTTATTTGGAAGGCAGATAAGTAAAAAGCATGTCCTTCCAGATCTTTTAGAATATGCTATAAAAAAAGCCCAGATTGTTTTGCTTGGCTGCGGTGTTGTGATTTAAGGCTGCTCCTCCTGCTCTCTCAGGGATTAATGGCTGCCCTGGTGGGGTCACAGGATGAGTTCCCAGTGGGGTGTGAGGGCAGCAGGGGAAGCTCCAGGTCACTCACTGGGATGCAGCAGCTTGGGGAGGATCCCAGGCTGTTTCTAGGGTGGTGGTGAAAGAAATGTGGTTGGAGGAGGGTGTAAGCAGGTGTGTTGTGCTGAGGAGGGACACTGGGGTATTGGGTTGAGCTCAGCTCCCTCCTGTCTCAGGCACAAACATTACCTCTAAATAATGTGTTAGGGAAAATCTATAGGCAGTCCTGGTTAGGGGCTGACTCTATACCTCCTTTTGCTGAACCTCTATTCTTTGGTAGCAGCCTGTGAATGAGCTAGACCTTTGGGAGTTTCCCAGCCTTTCCTCAACTATGCCCACACTTTATGCTGCATGGACTGCAAGGGGAAAAAATAAAAAAAAAGTGAGTACTCTGGCCACAAATCCTGTCTTTGAAGAGAGTCCAGCAGTCATTTCTGGGTGAAGGGAGATGGGGAGTAGGATTACAATGTGGGATTTACTGTCCCCAATTTGTTTTATGTGTTTGGTCCTTTGCCACTGATTTATCAAAGGGGAAAACACAGAAGTATCTCTTGTTCTGTGCAGTTCTGTTCTGTGTTAGTGCTAATGAAATCAGGTCCTCTTTCTCTGTCCCTTTGGACAGGTCAATCTTTGAAATACAGCCTTGGATGATGAACTAACCTCACCTTTCCTTGGTTGTCTCCTTGCTCCATTTTGCAACCTATAAACCTACAGTTTGTTTTGCCCTAAGCCATTTGCTTTCCCCTCCATTTAATTGCTTGATCCTGCATTCATTGAAGCTACTGGAATCGTTCCCACAAGGGACACAATAACAACCCAGAGATCCCCACACCCAGGCACCCACAAATACATGTCACAGACTCTACTATCACCTTGCTGAGAAGGGCAAGGTTCAAAGTATCCACTGCTGAACTTGCATGCCTGAAGTCCACTGAAATTACTTGAAGCAAATAACAAAATATCACGAACTTTCCCCCAGGAGGGGAAGTGGTAAGATTGATTTGACATAAAAGACTAGCTATCATTATTAATTCATAGTTTGGCAGATCTTGGGCATTTTAAGTGAATGAATAAATTCTGTATTACAGATTGTCCTTTGTGAAGTTCGTGATTAAAAAAGAACATTTTAAATTAGGGATTTTTCAAGCCTCATGAAATTCTCTTTGAGAATATTATTAATTGTACTCCTTTAGAAATTTCATTTCTGTTTAGGTGCTGTAGGTTACCAGAATTTGCAAAGCTGACAGAGGTAGGGGGAACTGATAACAGTGTGAGCCTTACTGTGCATAATAGCTATGGGCAGAGTTTGCAGATTTTGAACCTGCTCCCCACCAAGCCAGGGTGTCTTGGCCTTTGTTATTTTATATGTTCATTCTGTCTGCTAAAAGAACAAAAGTATCTGGGCCTTGGCAAAAATATTAAGGTAAAGGCTATGAGCTTCAAATTCTGCTTATACTCATAAATGTAGTGTATGAGTCAAATGAAGTTTATTTTGAGATTTGTTTCCCAAAACATCCATTTTTTGGAGCATAAGGAAAAAAAGCAGCCTAATCTAATGTTCTTGGGAAATTCTAAAATCTTGGAGCTCCTGAGCCTGAAATTTCTCCCCTCTGTCAAAACTGATTCCATACCCACCCTGCAGTGTGCTGCCCTGGGAATGAAATGCAGTGTGATTAATGCACTGAATTCCAGGAACGTGCTTACACAGCTTATTGCAAACCACTGCTCTGGCAAACACCTCTTACAGCATTGCATAAACAGGCTCCCCACAGCCACCAGGGCACTGGCTTTGGCTGGTGACTGGGTCACAGCAGGGGGGTTGGAAAAGCAGAAACTTCCCAAAGAGCAGGAGTGAGTAGTTGAGGATTGCTTCTGAATTTATTACAAATTCCAATGGTCAAGGGGGCTTAGAAGCATCCCCAAGCAATGAGCGCAGCCTGCTGTTGCTAATTCACAAGTGCAGTATCCCTCCTGAGACAGAAGTCTCTGAAAGCACTGAGCAGGTGCCAGTGTCAGCCTCAAATCCAGACCTTGCAGCTTTAATTTGGGACCAGCAAAGTCCTTTTATTCTTACTTTCCTCTAGGCAGGAAAGTTTGTGAATGTCTGCACATCTCACTTTGAGCATGACTAGGTAGATAGCTCCTTGAAGTGCTGTCTCACCAAAGAATAAAACTACTGGACATGAATGACAAAAATATATTAAAATGTGACTTTATTCTGGGCACTGGTTGTATTTCAATTGGAAAGGAAAGAAGGAACATGTTCTGAAATAACTTGTGTGTGGGATCCTGCTCACAGTAGGCACCTATATTCATTTGCTTGAGACTGAAACTTTCAGACTCCAGCAGCTATAAGGGGAGCTTTAAACATTTACTCACATGCAGACGTCTCAGTTTCATCTGGAGGAGTCTAAATAGAGTACCTGGAGTCTGCATCTGAAGCTGTATCTCATTCAGGCTACTGGCTAACCTGGTGAAGAGAGCCTTCAGAGTCTCAATTTCTTGGCATTAGAAATATGAGAGAGTGTTTCTTAGTGTTTTTAGTAGTAAAACAATTTGTTAACATGCTGTCTGTGCCTCATCTAGAAAATTACAATAATACAATGATTAAATGAAAAGACAAGCTTTTAGTAACAACATCTTTGTTATTCATCCAGATGTTTTCTAACTAAACTGAACATTTAAAAGTAATCTACTATATATGTGTTATCCTTTAATAAAGATAGATTAAAATAATATATCTTATAATAATCTTATAACAAAGAGAGATGAAAGCTAGTTAAGGGAACAATGAATTTTGAAATGAATTTACAGTTTAAGGAATTCTTTGTATTTTATACAGAGGCATAATGACTACTCTTTAATGTGTTTTGCAGAAATAAAAATAGAAGCCATCAAAAAAATAGAAAAATGCCAAAAACAGGTGAAAAAGGGGAGGAAGCGTAAAAAAGGAAAGCCAGGTTGTGTTTATGGCTGGAAAACTCTTTTCCTGAATATTTCCAGTTGCAAGAACAAACTTCTTTCAATTCCATGCATTTGAAAATTAGATTAATGTTGATACCCAAGATTATGCAAATTCCAGTTTCAGAGCAGTACACTCCATTTCTTGATTTATGGTCAAAGAAATAGATGTCCTGATGTAGCAGTTTTAATCTCCATTTTCTTCAAATGATCAGATTTCCTCTTATTCTTTTTGACTTTACTGAAGTTTCTTTTCATGGGCATGTTCTCACCACTGTACACAAATAATTTATTGATTTTATGTGTTAATTTAACATTGAAATTACCCATGATTTCCTTTGATTCCTGAATGAGCTGAGTCCTTTTGTCTTTGGAATGACCACTTTGGTACATACTGTGCCATGACAAATGTACAAGGTCCAGTGTCAGCATTTTCTTTCACTTGGCTTGGTTTAATAGTTTCCATAGAGGTTAAGAAGTTCAACAGAAACATGTAATTTAAAATCTAATGCAATAAACTACTTAAAACTAGTGCAGTAAAAGCTTTTAAGTCTAGTAAATAGTGTTAAAATTACAGTAATTAATTTTAGATTACATAATAAGAATTTTCTTTCTTATCAACTCTGCAGCGGGGTGATTTACTTGCTGATGCTTCTCCTATCAGGTTGCTCTTTTTTTCTTTCTCAGCCAGTTTTCCTAGAAGCTGCATTCAGAGACACCTTTTGGGTCCATTTCCATTAAGAGTTTTGCACTGTCGTGGTGAAGCATCCCTGACCATGCCAGCAGCTCCTGCACAATAAAGGTGGTAACTGGAGCATCCTCTTCCCAGCCAAGGTGGGGAAAAAAAAGGATAAGCAGCTATTCTCTTTAGCCTTGGAAAATCATTTACCTGAACTGTAGGCTGAGCTGAATGATCCCATTGGTACTCAACTTAAGTATTGCTAAACCCTCTCTAGATCCTTTGCACCCTTACTCTTCTGCAACCCTGGTCCTTGTATAAATAATTCTAAGCTGATTCTAAGCCAATTTTCATACGTATGCCTCATCTATGTGGTAAATATCAGAATGAGCCTTGTCATGAAACCTGTGTTAAGGTTTACACAAATTGATTTTAAAACCTGATTTTTGCCAGTAACTTTAATGGTGATTGTTTAAGCATCTGAAACCTATCACAACATATATCACATCTTGTGGTATTTTCAGGGTTCCCCGTGGCAGGAAGGATGAAATGATGAATCTGACTCCATGTTCTTAGAAGGCTAATTTATTATTTTCTGGTAGTATAGTATTATAGTAAAGAATACTATCCTAAAACTGTACTAAAGAATAGCGAAAGGGTACTTAGAGGAGGTTTAACAAGATACCAATGAAAAACTTGTAACTCTCCAGAGTCCCAACACAGCCTGACTGTGATTGGTCATTAAGTCAAAACAATTCACATGAAACCAACCAAACAACCACCTCTTGGATAAACAATGTCTAACCACATTGCAAAGTAGCAAAACACAGGAGAAGCAATCAGATAATTATTGTTTTCATTTTTCTCAGAGGCTTCTCAGCTTCCCAGGAGAAGAATCCTGGGCAAAGAGATTTTTCAGAAAATATGACAGTGACAAGATCTACTTCAGCAAAAGGTTCTGACAATCTTTGGGTTTGTATATATTTTTAAATGACTTATTGAATTATTTGTTCCCATTCCCTTTGGAACAAAAGGAACATTTAGAATCCATTGCTTGCAATTATGTGCAGACTTAAACAATATTGCACTAATTTTCCCTTTCCATTCATTCTGTAATGATGCCTTTTGCCTGACCATCTCTGATTGAAAGCTAGTTTGCTACAAACTTAATGTATTTAACAGAATCAGAAACATTAATTTCTGGTGGCTGGTCTGACTCAGAGTTCGGAGACTTCCCATAAAGGGTCTAATTTCTTGTAGCTGAAGGAAAGCTGCCAGTAAGTGGGTGTGTTGTTTAGGTTACATTAGTCTTTACATTTAGATTTTTATTATTTCAAATTCCAAAATCAAGTCTGAAGCTTTGCTATTCAAGTAGTGACTGCTGCTTTATTTGAAGATATGAAAGTCTCTATGTTTTTTTGGTTTTTAATGAAGACTCTGACCTTAATTTTTTTTCTGCTATTAGGATTGCTTAAGACCTTATCCATTTAGTGTCATTGGGGTTGTGTGGTTACCTGTTGAAACTTTCCCATAAACTAATTCAAGAGTCAAAGGAAACTTGAAGTAATAATGAATTGAAGATCAATCTTGTGACTTTTGGCAGTCCTTTGGATACTGGTGCTTCATTGATATAAGTACAATTGACTACCCAAAAGAGAAAACAGTTGATCTGGAAGGCTGCTCTTCAGCCTCATGCTGTTTAAGTTACTTAATAACAGGTAATTTAATTTCTTTATTAGCACTGAATTTTAAAAGTAATAGTTTTACTTTAGAGGGGAAAAAGCATAAATATGGACAGAACTGATCAGGATCTCTACTTATCTGTCATGAAACTTAGTGAACACAGGAGTAATATTAGAAGGAGAGGATGGAATTCTGTTATTGAGACGAAAACACAGAACAAAATAGAAACACCAACCTTTGTGTTAGTAACCCTCCCCTAGGGCTAGATTTCTATTTTAATTTTCACAGATTCCTGTGGATGCATATATTTAGAGGGTTTTTTTTTCCTGTATACTTGATGTTTCTTACTCAGAAGATTCCCCTAATGGTTTTCTTTTTTCAAATTTTCTCATGCTTTTGTGAGGTTATTAGTGGTGTGGTATGGTCTGTAATTGTGCTTTGGTTACATTCAGAAAGAATTATAAGCTTCTTCATTTTTCTTAGAAGCTTTTAGATTTCCATTTGTATCTCAGTGCCAAAGTCATTACTGAGGATGCTTTTACATTGTTTTTGATCTTTTTGGGAAATCTTGACCAGCACACTTCAAATCTACAGCTATATGTTTTCAGGTTCATGACAGCCTGACTCTTGATTTACTTTTTAAATGTACTTGTTAATGCATTTGTGTTGGCTAGCATTGTGAAACACAAATTCCACAAAGGTCATGGCTGGAAAAAAAAGGTAATAGAGAATGTTCTTATAAATACATCAACAATCAAAAGAGGGCTAAGGAAAATCTCCATCCTTTATTGGGCACAGGAGGGAACATCTTTGTCACCAAGGATGAGATACTTCCTTTGCCTCTTCTGATGTCTCAGCCTGTTTGCATAGCAGAGGTGATCCAGTTCTCTGATCACCTTTGTGGCGTCCTCAGGAACCACCCCAGAAGGTCCTTCCAGAGATCCAGAGAAGGACCCATAAAATCCTTCTTATATTGTTTTTTCCTCATTAATTTGGGATAGTGGAGCAGAACAACTGGACTCTTGTTAATCTTGCAGGTTCAAAATCAAGGAAAGGGAATTGTCTGCATTTGCAGGCAGAGATTATGACATTAAGGATGACATTTACTGAGCTGAGTGTGAGAACAGTCCTAGGTTTCTGCATAGACCTATGTCTACGTATATTAGGCCTGTTTAGAATTCCTCTGCAGTCACTTTAGATTAAGGTGATAAGGCCAGCAGCAGCCAGGAAGCAATTCACAAAATTCAAATACAGATATTACCATTTGCTCCTAGAATGTCGCCGTCATATTTTCTGAAAAATCCCTACGCCAGGATTTCTTCTCCTGGGAAGCTGTGAAACCTCTGAGAAAAATGAAAACAATAATTATCTGATTGCTTCTCCTGTGTTTTGCTGCTTTGGAATGTCTTTGGAGATTATTTATCCAAAAGGTGATTGCTTGATTAGTTTCATGTGAATTGTTTTTACTTAATGACTAATTACCATCCAGCTGTGTTGAGACTCTGGAAGCAGTCATGAGTTTTTCGTTATTATCTTTTAGCCTTCTGTGTGTATCCTTTTTCTATTCTTTAATATAGTTTTAGTATAGCATTTTTTAATATGATATAGGTAATAAAATAATAAATTGGCCTTCTAAGAACATGAAGTCAGATTCATTATTTCCTCCCCTCGATGGGGGGGACCCTGAAAATACCACACTAGGGATCAGATCCCACAGTCAGAACTTGGCTGCCCTGGAAGCTTTGTTGGCCATCTCAGAGGTGGAGCCCTCCTCACAGAGCAAAGCAGATCAGCCCTATCTGAGTTATCTCAACTCAAACTGTGCCAATCACCCCTGAAGTGCTTGAGAAAATCTGCAGGGAAGAGTGAGGAAGGTCTGGTGGCTTTGCACCATGAAACTTGTGCTTCCAGACCTAGACCTTGACCCTTTTGAGTGAGATGCTGCCCAGGTTGACAACAAAGAAGGATTTCTGTCCCTGAGGATCTCACATGCTGACTGTGAAACAAAAGACAGAATTACAAGCAGACAAATGTTAAAGGAATGGGGAGATATAAATGAAATCCCTGAAAAAAGAAAGTAAGAAATTACATAATGAAAGGCTATTTGTATTTGTTCACAGGCCCGGTGCTGATCTTTTGCTTGAAAGATCAAACCAAGGATTTAATGAGATAACTTTCTGAAATGTTGTGGAACTGCAGCCATGGAAAACATTTTCTGAAGAAGCACAGGTCAAAAAGCGAAAAGAATGCTATTATGCTAACTTGCCTACTCTATTTTCTTGGATTTGATATAAATGTGACTTAGCTTGTCTCTGAAAGCAGATGCATCTCACTTCTGCTTTAAAAAAAACCAATTCAAAGCCAGAGCAAATATCATCATTGTTTTAAAGCAATTTATCATCCAGCATTTACCTCTACCCATATGTCTCTTAAGTTTGCAGCATCTTGAACAACAAAATCTTCTCTAAAACATTTTATTTTGCAGACTAGCTTATTTTATAAAAATATTAAATGAAAATCTAAAGCCATGTGGCAGCACCATTGGATATCATTGCAATTGATGAACTGCCAACTCTCTCAAGGTATTGACTAGGTCTGGAGCAGTCTAATGAAAAAATTATTTCAGCAAATTATGTTTCAGTTTCTATTACTGCATTGTTAGAATGGAAACATCAAACAAATTAGATCAGTACTAATTGGCATGATAGAGAACTTCACACGACATCTTGTAAAGAAAGGCAATAAATGTCCCCCTTCCATTTCATCAATCTGCTTTTTTTCTAGTAGTAACAAGAAAATTTGATTTTAAAAAATGTTTATTTCCCATTTCTACAATTTATCTTGTTTACTAAAACAATTAGTTTGACAATCTGACACCTGCGTGTCTTGGTTTTGCTTAAAACTTTCTTTTTCTTTCAGTGTTAATTGTTTCTGCCATCCCCTTGCAGTCTTTTTCTTTCGGACTCTTAAGGAAGTTAGGAGTCTCTAAAGGAGAGTTCAGAGGCTTTCTCTGTTTCAGTGCTCACAGAAACGTGAGGAGGCTTTGGAACAAGCTACTCTGTGCCAGATTTAGTGTGGATCAGCTAATACACGTTAAGATAATTTTCAGCCTACTGGGCATTTTGTTTCAGTAATCTCTTACTTTCCTCCAACACAAAGTTTACAAAAACCCCTCATTTCATTGTTTTCATGTCACAAAACCTTTATGACTTTCTCAGTCACTTGTCATCTTGAATTTCTACATTATGGATAAAACAAGTGAAAGAGAATCTAAAAAAAAAAACCCTATGTTTATGGTTAATGGTCTTCACTTCCAGACACCAAATATAACTTATCTGCAGGAGAATCTTTTTCAGCCTCAGGGGAAAAGCACTGGGTTCCTGCAGGACACTAAAGAAAAAGTCTTACTACTTGAGACAGCTATCAGAATAGTCCAGAGAGATGTAAGAAAAAACAGGCACTTTTCTTATGCTCACCTGGACCAATTCAACTCACCCTCAAGAAGATAAGTGGAGAAATGGCTCATTGTCTCTTTTTCCTTTATGGACAGAGAGCCAGAGATCCTTGACTTGCACTTTTTGGGGCTGCCTGCATGGCATACTCTTGGCCAGTGGCCTGCTTAACCATAGTTTGTGAGATAAGAGATATTTGATGCATGTATCAAATACGTAAAACTGCTGGGAGGCATTGATCCCAACCCACCAAGTGAAAGAGGAAGATAGCCAGATCAAAGAGTGAATAGGAAATTGCAAAGCTTTAGAAATTAAGGAAAAGACCAAAAAGAAGTATTAAAGAAGCATGAACATTGTTAATAGCACCAAAGATGTTTGAGTGGAAACAGCAGGAGTCAAAAGCTGCCCTGATGACCTCTCTAGCTTTGTTCAGGGGGATGGAGCAGCCACCCTGTCAGATTCCCTGGGGTAGGGAGTTGCAGAGTGCAGCAGGTGAGGACCTGACCTGACCTTACTTCACCTCACACAGGTGTTTGCAACCTTGTGGTGGGCTTTCTCACTGGGATGGGGATCAGGGTGTGACAAGGATTCATCCTGAGGTGCCAGTTTATTATATATTCCTTAATGGATAAACCTCTTCAGTCCTGAATTGGTTTGAGCTATGGGAGGTGGGTATCTTTCCCTGTGAGAGTTTTTGTGGCTGTTATTGAGCATCCGGTAAGTGTAGAATGAGTGATGTGCACTTGGAAGCACAGGAAAAGAGGTGAAGTTCTGCATGTTTGTATCATCTGCTTTCCACTCTGCAGGTTTTCTCCCTTTGTGGAGATGATTGGTAGAGAACTCAGCAAGATGAATATCTCTAAACAGTTTGTCTTCCTCCTGCAGGCTTGTCAGTGGGAGTGAGTTCTGAGAGTTGTGCTGAAAATCATTTTGGAAGGAGGCAAACCAGGGCACAAAACAGAGAACAGCATTGGGAGATATCACTTACCTCATATACCCAGGCTAAATTTAATTTCAGGATGCAGTCACACCATTAATGCCTGCTTTTATGGCAAACAGTCCACAGACTCACAGGAGGACAGGTAACAGCTCTGAGAGGTCCCAGGGCTGGAGACTCAGGATGTAGAGACAGAAGAACCACCCAGTGTCAGTGACCAGAAAATATATGGTTTTAATAGTGCTACTGGGAGGGAAACAATGGATATCCCCCACAGTAAAATGAAATGTTGGAAAGGAAAACAACTACCCTAAAATGAGTAAGCTTTTTAAAAAGACATTTAACATGAGCAGACAATGAGGTAAAATGCTATTAAAATACATTATAATAGTAACTTATGGCCTAAGAGGACCACTTTAAAGCTGGAATATCTGAATATAAGAGTAAAGTGAAAAAAAACCCCTGTGACTGTAAGAGTGGCAATCCACTTGGAAAGAAGATAGAGCAAATAAAACACCAATCAACAGCAAAGCAGCCAGAAAAAAAGAAAAAGACAGGAGCAACTTGGTGAAGACATAAATGCCAAAAATAAAAGCTTCTTCAAAGATATCAAAAAGAGGGAGTCTGCCAAAGTCAGTAGGACAAATAGACAGTGAAGATGAAAAGCTTTGATCCTCACTTACTGCAAAGGAAGGTGGGGAATTTATCACTGTTGCAGAGGAGCAGAGACCAGGATCATGGAAAATTGATCATGTCAGCCAGAATTATCATCAGCAAGCATTTCAGAAATCAATAAACTAAGTGCAAAGCTCCTGTTTTTTGTTTTTTGTTGGTTTTTTTTTGATTCTGATCTGTGAACTCTGTAGAATCATAGACTTGAAAAACTATAAAACAAATAACCTACCTGCTGCTTGACCCAGAACAGGGGAATAAAAGAAATGTTTAATATGGCACCATAATAATCTTAAAGGTTGGGTCAGGTCATCTTGGGAAAGACCAACCAGTTCTTTTGAATTTAGCACCAGCCAGATTGGCAAGGAACTGTAATGAGAAATGGAATTAATAAATATGGAGGAAATTATAGATTTGGGATGAGTCACAGGAATGGCTTGTGACTCTGTATTCTGTGAAGATGGCAGTTTACTGGATAGGTGGATCTGTCGTTCCAGTATATGTGGGATTAATAAAATAGGCCAACAAGGGCTTTCAGTAAAAGCTACTGAAGAAGTTTTCCTTCAATTAACCAAAATAATTTTTGACTCTGTCCTGTTGTAACAACATATGCTAGTAAATGAACATTTATATTATTGAGAGGCTCAAAAACTATGTAGTGGGACCTGTCATTATCAGGATATTCACAAATGATAACAAAAAAAGGTAAACAGCAGGGAACCAATTTTGCAGAATTTTTGAATTTATTCAGAATAGCTAATTCTGAAGCTGAATTCCTGCAGAGATGCAGAAAATTCACAGTGCTGAATGACTAGGTGAAGATCAGATGATATTCAGGATTGATAAATGGAAATTAATCCGCATGAAGGAACAAGAACTCTATGTCTCTGTGCTTGATAGGAGATATACAAACAGTACTATCACACAGAAGTGAAACTTTGGGGTCATTCCTGGCAATTCTCTAAAAACAGTAATGGAAATTTCTTGTCAACAAGACATATGCACAGCAGTGCTGTGACAGAGAGTTAAATGACTAGTTCTGAGAAAACCCACACAACAAAATCCATCCAGATGGGTGATTCAAAATACTGCCATAGTATATTAACTACTTTCAAAAAGTTTTTTTGAAAAAAAATTAAAACAGGATACAAAATCACCAGTGAAGTTTCCACTTTCTTTGTTGTTTCTTCAGTAAAGCTTTCAGTTTTGATTAAAAAACTTATTTGGTGATGTAATTGCTTTAGTACAGTGCTGTGCTGGAGAGGAGAGCTGAATAGCTGCTTTTAGATCTACTGCAAAGCAATAAGCAGTATTACTTCTGAATATTCTTGGAAGGCTTTGCCTTTCCATATTTTCTTAAATTCTTCTCAAACTGCATACTCATATATTTCCTACTAGCTCCACTGGATGACCTAAAATTGCCATTTTGTTATGAAATACAAAATAGGAAAAGTGCTAGGTTTGGGCTGGGGTTTTTTGCCATTTAAGAGAAATTCTTTTCAATCATAAAATACAAAGTTCTCAGATAGGGGCTCAGTACTCCATTATCCATGACACCTTGTATCTCAGATTTGCCTCATATATTCTTCATAATTGATCATGTGCCCAATTCTTGGACATTTTTCTATCATTATGTTATCTCTGTTCCTATGGAGGTGATACTGCAGAGACATGTTCCAGCTTAAATATGTCTGAAAAAATCAAATATCTGCCTTTACCTTCCTTGCTTGGAGAACCATGAAGCCTTTTGTTTTGTTTGGTTTGTTCCTTTTTTTTCATGTACAGTACTAACCATAAATATCATCACTTGCAGATGTCTGCATCACTATCATCATATGTACAGAACTTCTATTCTGCAGACAAAATTTGGAACAAAATACCCCTGACATAGGTTCAAAATTTTCATGAGAGTTCACAGATGTCAGATATCCTTCATACCCCAAACCCTGAATTGCTCAATCTGTAAAACAGGGTCATTTTTTTATTTCTTTGGACCTTTGTCCTCATGACAATGCTCTGAGGATTTCTTACTGATTATTTTTGATTGTTATGGGAGTGACTAAGGGGCCAAATCCAGCTACCCTAGAAACAATACAGTCTCTTGGACCACCCTGGTTTTGAAAGTTCCTTGAGAGAGTCTGGATTCCCAGGTAAGGCAACAACAACTGTAGAGCACAGTTCTGGTTTCTTGTGGGAGGTGAAGCATTTCAGTGTGAGACCA
Source organism: Ammospiza caudacuta (assembly GCF_027887145.1). Lineage (NCBI taxonomy): Eukaryota > Metazoa > Chordata > Aves > Passeriformes > Passerellidae > Ammospiza > Ammospiza caudacuta. The sequence goes on from NC_080596.1 coordinate 56,832,199, forward strand.
CCCTTCCCACTCCTGCATTCCTTCCTTCACCTCTTCCTAATTCTTACCACAAATAAAACCATTTCAAAGTGCGGAAAAGTTGGGTCCTTGGACATTTTCTGCCCCAAAAAACACTGATCTGCCCTGAAGCCCAGTCCAGTAGCGCCTTGAAGAAGGGATTGCTGATTCTGAAGGGAAATGCATTTGATTCTAACAATTCCTCATTTCTGGCTGGTGCAGCTGTCACAGCACTCTGTTTCCAGGCAGTGTCTGGGGAGAGCTTTCTTGTTGTGCAGATCCCTAAACTTCTAAAATACCAGACATGAGCTTGTTTTATTTTCAGTTGTTGGCATGACACTCCATGGTGTCCTGTGGCTCTCTGTGACCATGTTCACAGGGGTCTTAGGATGAGGGAAGAGACGAGGATCTGACTCCATGTTTCAGAAGGCTTGATTTATTATTTTATTATATATATTATATTAAAACTATACTAAGAGAATAGAAGAAAGGATTTCATCAGAAGGCTAGCTAAGAATAGAAAAAGAAGGAATAATAACAAAGGCCTATGGCTCGGACAGAGAATCTGAGTCAGCTGGGCTGTGATTGGCCATTAATTAGAAACATCCAACATGGGCCAATCACAGATGCACCTGTTGCATTCCACAGCAGCAGATAATCAATGTTTACATTTTGTTCCTGAGGCCTCTCAGCTTCTCAGGAGAAAAAATCCTAAGGAAAGGATTTTTCATAAAAGATGTCTGTGACAGTTCTCCAGCAGGGAAGAAGTGTTAACCCTTCTCCTGGTATGCAGAAGTCAGCCCTGGCTGCTTGTCTCCCTTCTGGTCTCAGGCACAGAAATGGGGCAGAGGTGTCCATCCTCTCCTGGTGACTCCTCTGCCTGCATCAAACCAGGGAGGAAGGAGCCTGCCAGAAGGGAGCAAGGTCAGAAGCCAAGCACTTGAGGTCTTGCAGCAGCTCACCATCATGGGAGATTTTGCCTTCTCACTGCCCCACTTCATTTACCAGCAGCAAAATACAATTGTCTTTTGTTCATTTCTCAGATTTAACTCCAGGTGAGAATCTTCCATTCACCAAGGCCTTCATTCCCCAGGCCCCTCTAACCCTGATGGCTTTGGTTCTTGTGCCTCACTAGTCCCTGCACCAGCCCTGCCCTGCCACTCCAAGGCCTTTTTCTTTGAACAAGTCATAGTTTCTGTTTCTTTATGTTTCTTTTTTCTTTATGTTTCTTTTCTTTATGTTTCTTTTCCCCTCACAGAACTCTCCTCTCCTCAGATCCCATCTGCACTGGTTTTGGGCTCCAATTCCTCATCACTCCCTGTGGACAGGCCTCCTCCAGACAATACCAAACTCCAAAAATACCCTGTGCCTGATTCTCTAGTCTGACTTGCTTTCAGGGGGGTGCTCCTCCAGCTGGCTGTCACAGAAAATTAAACCCATCTTTGGTGTCTCATCAGTGTCATCCCACCCTCTCCCTCAATTGCTGCATGGGACAAGCTGAATGCAAAGCAGGTCCTTGGCACATTTTACCTCCAACTGCTCACTGCTGATGTGTGGAAGCAGGTTTCTCCCAAAGGTTTAGTGGCTTTGAAGGAGCAGTTTTTCCATGGGAACATAAAGGCTTAAACTTTGCAGCAGAACAGCCCTCACACCTCACCTGACAGGACGTGCACACCAAGGCAGGGGCTGCTGCTGGTTCTGAGCAGGTGAGTACCCTGCACTCAGCCAGGGAAGGTTTCCTGTCAGGGAGCAGCAACACCAGGAACTGGAAACTCTGGAAACTTAACCTTGGACTGTGGCACTGGAAGACCCAGGCACAGTAAAAGCATGGATTGGCAAAATGGTATGCCAGGGAATAGGCAAGATCAATTATAACGGAAACCAGTTGTTACAGCAACTGAATCTACACCAGTGCCAATTTATTGTGCTGTCTCCAAACCACTGATATTCAACAAAATACCCTGAACAAATCAGGCATTCATGTTTGAGATCTGTTTGACACAAATGCACCTTTTGTTTTTGTGGTTAAATCCATGGAAGCTGATTTATTTTGAATATCAGACAATAAGTTTCCTAACAACGTTATATATCTCTCCTAGATACTTGAAAGTTTTTTAGAAGAAGACAGCTTGGTTGAATAAAGTACTTTTCTTATACTTTTTTAAATGTTACAGTGGAAGGGGCTGTGTTACGGTGAAATAGGGCTCACTGTGTTACAGTGAAATAGGGCTACTTCCTTGCCAAGGAAGCAATTTGATCAAATAGTTTTTATGAGACTGCAATCTCTTTTACATGTTCACATGCAATAAATTAAGAGAACTTAAAAAAGTACTGAAATTTCTTTACTGGAGTTCAGCTCTTAATCAGTTATCACATATTTTACATGTCTTCTACTTAAGGTCTTATGTGTGAGCTAGATCACTGGATATGCAAAGGGATATAATCATGAGGTTTTACCTTAGGCTTTAAATTTTGAAGCCAGTTTAAGGAAGAAGATACAGACATTTTGGCTCCTGACTCAGGCTTCTGAAAAATGACAACCTGCACATCCTGTAGAATTTCAGTTGTTTGGACCTACACCAGTGCATGTCAAAGTTGTAATTAGTCAGTGCTTGTAAGAAGGTGCACAAAATGCTGACAAGCTTTCCTGGGGATAGAATTGCAGTATTTCTTAGATTTGTTAAATAACTACTGTAGTATATTGCTATTCCACTGTGGGCTGAGGTTGAAGTACCATAGTAATACAGAGCCCACAAAGACTTTAAAGCCTACTATCAACTAGAAAGTGTTTCCCAATTTCCTACCTTGCTTTTAGCTTGGCAGGTTTTACCTCCCAGGACAGCAGACAATGCCAGTCTTGGCAGGGGAAGATAAAACAGCAGTGTTTGAGCAGGTGCAGTTTTCCTTGGCAGCACAGAGCTGTGTTGAGCACCTCCCTGAGTCTTGGATACCATCCATGCTTGGGAACATCTGCTTTGGGGAACCCAGGGCAACCCAAAGCCTGCCTCTGCTGAGGATGTGGGATGGGACAAAAGATGGGATTTCTTTCAGAAACAAGCACTGTTCTGGTCACTATAGGTTGGCACCTCAAAGGTGCAGTCTCAGTCTCCACTGAGGGGTCAGTGGAGACTCCAAAGTGCTGAGTTCTTCCAAAGAGCTGAGATTTCCAAAGGGCTCCTGGATGCTCCTGTGGCAGGAACAGACACTCAGCAGCACAGAGAAACCCTCAGGATTTGCCTGTGGCCAGCACGCACAACCTTTCCAGGATTTTTCCTGGGGAAAGCAGTGAGAAAGCTCAGAGAAGGGAATGATAAACTATTCTTATCTCTACTTGTTGCTCCTGGCACATGTGGAAAGTGTCATGGAGATTGTTTACCAAAGAAGGGATTTGTTAATTGGACACTGGTGATGGTTGTTTGGATTGATTGACCAATTAGGTCAAAGCTGTGTCGTGACTGTCTGAAAAGGGTAACAGGTTTTCTTTTAGTATCATATATCATATCATATCATATCATTAATATAGCATTTGTTTAACCTTCTGAATCATGGAGTCACAGCATGTTATCCCCCACATTAGGGTTTTGCTTCAATAGTCACCTAGTTCTCTCCTTTATTCTCACTGCTCTGCCCACCTCAAGGTAAATATTCTGCAAGCTGGACCTGAAAATCAACACCTGGAAATTTCTTAAAACACACGTTTCTCTAGGCAGCAACTTGTTCTGTGTTGTATAAAGCATCCAGTGCTCTGGTCCCCTGCAAGATAAAAATAGTTCATAAGCAATGCAATTTGTTCTTTCTGCTTTCCTTTGTATTTCTGAAGCTGTTTTTCTGCCATTTATTCAGAGTTTTTCTTATGAAGTGTGAAGTAACACATAGAAAAATTTAATTTTATCTTTAAAATATGCTTAGAACTTAGATAAAACAAAGGATATGTACTTATGGAGGATAGCATCATTCTTGATTCTGTTGGCACTTTGCATCTTTCAGGATACATGGCAGGTATTTCTTTTCTCTTACTAAAATTGGGTATCGATTATATAGCATTTCTTTCTGATCCATGAAAAAATACAAGGATAGCAAACACAAACCTCTGGTGATAGGTCATTAAAATGCAATTTTACCTATGGATAGAGGACAGATACTTATTTACCAGGAAAAAAAAACCTAAACAAAATTTTTTAGAATTCATCCCATCAATAACTTTTGAAGACCATCTGTGAGATAAGCAGTATCACCAGTAGATCCCCCGAGAGCCATCTAGTCACTGTAACAAGACTCTGTTACCACATTAGAGATTTTCTGTGGTAGAACCAAGTTCCCTCGTGTTTCTGACTGCTTTGGACTCCAACCTGATCATCTCTTGGAAAGAATTTTCTGCTTTTTTGATGCCTTTGTGTCATTTGCACCTACCACACACCCCACAAACCTCTGTGTATCCACCAGAGCTCCTCAAAATCACACCTTGTACAAAGGGGAATTTGTACAAAGGGGAATTTGGAACCTCTGGAGGGTTTCCTAGCAAGAGCTGGCACAGCTTTATGTGCTGTCTTTCCCACTGTGGGAGGGACAGTTTGATCCTTGTAAAATCTGAAGCTTTAAAGTCTCATTTTTATCTCTGTTTTCACAGTATAGTGGCCATAGCAGCACCAGTACCGTTTTTGTCAGGGTTTGCAACGCCTGATCAGTTTTTCCTGTAGCACTATGTTTTTTTCCATCTGCAAGGTGTTTTTCATTCAAGTTAGATATTTATTATCATCATCGCAAAAATATCCTCACCTGTCTTCATTCTGGGTATTTCCTTCTTCATCCTTTCTAACCCCTGTGTCTAATGCCAATTCAGCTGTAAAATTGAAAATATTTAAATGTAAATGAATTTTCTGTCACTAGCACCCTTCTTGAGAAAGCCAGCAGAGAAAGTTGAAAGTTTATTTTTTTCTGCTGCCAGCACTTCCATGAAAGAAAGCTCTGCTGGTGGCTTTATGAACAACATTCCAGGGTGTCACTGGAATGGAAGAATAAACCAATTGAGAGAGGAACATAAAAATAAACAAATAGAATTTCCTCAGAAATCTGGAGATCTTTTTGAGAGCCACATATTTTAAACTATTTTTCATATTGAGCTATCTCCTTCTTGTCATTGTTGTACCCCTAAGCTTTTAATATGCTAAGGGTAAAAGAGAAGCATAATGCTTAACAACAGTGAGAGAGGAGTTTTTGAGAGTTTTCTACTAGGACCTTGAAATGAAATTATTGGGGAAAATTATAAAATACATCCAATTAACTTTTCATCCCATCCATTTGAGAAGCCTGTTCAGGAGAACATCCATGTGGAAATCAAAGCTGAATCGGAGCTGCAGCCATCCCTTATCCCTATTCAAATATTATCTAAAAAGCAAAAAATTTATGAGTAATTTCTGATATTTGGTTTTGATGTCTGTGTAAAAAAGCAGTATATTCAGAACTTGTGATGTTACTGATGAAGTTATTTGTTATAGTAAATTATAATAAATACACACATCCATTATTTTTATATACACACATACATTTCAGCCCATAAAAAAAATTCTTGCAAATAACAAATAATAGGGATAATGAATCTTCTTCTGCTACTGGATTTAATGAGGCAGAGTGCACAGAAGAAAAGGAAGAGCTATTGGGAAAAAGTTTAAAAGACAGATTAGAATTTTAAAGTATATCTACTGAATTTCTTCTCCTTAGAAGCACATCATTCCCTCAGTGAAAAATGACCAGCATAACTTATTAGTCCATGTTATTCTGGATAGAGATAGAACAGCACACAAAAAAATTTAAGAGAAGCAAGATGTAGAGCTAAGTTTTGAGCCCAACAACCTGATGTATAAAAATCCTACTGGTTCACTTGAGCCAGGCAGCACTTCAGAAAAAGCTGCTCAAAGGGGTAGGAGATACAAATTCTGCTGTGATAAGTGGCTCTCAGACACACAAAACATTTTTCAACTGAAATATAATGGAGACATTGAAAAATAACAGACATAAAGGTTTAGGTACAGTGTTTAGGAAAAAAAAAGCCAGTAATAGCACTCTAGCAGTGATTATGCATAAGTAATAGTGAGAGTTCGCAGAAGTGTTGAAAATAAAATGCCCAAACAATTACTGAGAGAAAACCAAACAAGAATAATGAGTTTATTTTTTCACACACAGCAGTATAGGCAGCTAAAGGCCAAAGAAGAAATAAAAAAAAAAGAGATCACATAAAAACTTAATAGTGGAAAGGATCTGCACTTGATTGTGTTACATTTGAAGGCATTGCAATTCTGTGAATCTGATCATTGCAATTCTTGGCTGCCAGAGAGAGCAAAGGGAGAGTGTGAGCCACTTATTTGTACAATCTAAAGAAGTACAAGGGTTTTGTGGTTAGAGCAAAACTGCTTGCCCCTGAGAACACTTGTTAACAATGACCTGTGCTTGAGAAATTAAAAACATCAGATATTTTCTTTTTTCCCCTGTCTTCAAAAGTGTAGTGATAATTTTGATTTGCTGCCAATTAGGAAAAATGTAACTAACACACTGCTAGCCAAATCCAGCAATCCAGATTTTGTGGGAAAAAGGAGAAAAATAACAGTTGCTGTGGATTTTTCTGGTGCTTATCTCACTCGCTCCTTCTGCATTTTGCTTATTTGCTGAAGGACTGATGATTTAGACACACATGCCCTAGTGTGTCTTCCTTCTGCATCTGAGTATTAGAGAGGGTGCAAAGCTAAAATGAGTTCTATCCGTGGATAGATAATTTTAAATCTGAGGGTACTTATGTTATACATGCAGTCATTCATCTGTAAGCATTTGCCTTATCTTGCAAGTGCAACTGGATGGAAAATATAGAGAAAGTGTCTCCCATGGTGCTGGAATTTTAACTCCTCACAAATCCCTACCCCAGCTTCATTCCAGCATCTGATTTCTTGCCAGCTCCAACCCTAGCAAAATGAAGTTTTAGAATCTATTTTGACACCTTGGTTTTATATCATCTGCTCAGCATCTCATCTGAAAGCTCAGTATGGTAATAAAGGAGGTGACTTTCATGTAATCAGGTTCCTTAGGATCTCAAAGACGTATTTTATCTTCTTTTTCATTGTCTGACACATTCAGTCATTTTTTCCCCCTCCTGTTTTAATCTCTTCTTCTCAAGAATAAGTGGTGCAATGCTAGTGGAAGCAAAATGGAAATAGAGACTTGTCCTACAGTGCATCCAATAAAAGCCCATCTGGAAAACACTAACAGAATGTTACTTTCATAACCATTCAGTGGAAATTAATGAAAAATTATGTCAATACTACCAATCACTATTCTGTGGATTTGTTTTTCAATGGAAAATTACTTTGAAATTTTGAGGAAATTATCTTACATATGAATTCTATTGATGTTTATAACTACAGCTCTCTCTTCTAAGTCTTGGTGATACCAGAACCACATACAAAATCAATTGTGTAACAAGCCATGGAGGAAACTTTGGTGTGGGGTGGCAACTGGCATTATAATAAGAATTTCTTCCACTCATTGACATTTATTGACACTTCTCAATCAGCTACAAATTGGCCCTGAGTCCCAATACCATTAACTGGAAGAACACACAATCAGCCCAGAGCAGGCTCAGCTGGGATGCCAAGATATAAAGAAGAGATATTGGTAATTCCTTGAAGTTTGGGTGTCCATAATATTGTGTCACTGAAATGCAGCCTCACACTGGTCTGGAAGCAGTGAAGGAGTCCCAGCATGGTCACTTCTATCTGTGTTCATTGCTGTTAGGAAGGACCAAGGGTCTTACACTCCCCACTCTAGTGTCTAAAAATCCTTGCAAAATCAATTATAGTCTCTTGATAACTATAATAAGATTTTATGATGATTTTTATAACACATTGCTGTTGCTGTCGTATTTAGGTCCTGCCTGTATATGAGGCTACATTCAGGGTTAAATTTCATCAGAACTCACAAATTCTCTCTCCAGGGTCCTGAGTGAAGTAATGCGAATGGCTCAAATATCTGGAAATAAGCAACTGGAGAGTAATTTGGTGACTGGAAGAGTAGCAATGCATTGCACAAGCAGGTACTTCCACATGCAGGCTGTGTAACCTGTTGGCCCAAAAATCTCTCCCCGTTTATCTTTTTCTGATAGCACTGGTAAAAAGGAATAATTTATATTTACACATATTTATAAACCTACTACCAAACTCCTTTAATTCTTCAAAATGCCAGATTTTTTCCTACCTCCAATGAAACACTTGGGTTTGACCCATACCATGTGTCAGTGCTCCCTTCTTCTTTTCACATGTTATAGAACCAGCACTGAGACATCAATGGTAATTATTACATTTCTAGTGATAAAAAACAGTGAGAGAAGCACACAAATTGCCATGCACAGATAATTTCAGTTATGCTATTTATCTCTGACATGGGTCAGCATCAAATTTAGGGATGTACTTGAAAAAAAAAAGTACAAATGTAGGAGTGATTTTCTGGCTGCTGTAATCTGGTATTTTATTTGTGCCTGAAAACATGGGGATAAATATTTCTTACATGTGTGGCTTATGTATATGACTTGACAGTATCTTACTACTCATATAAGCTTCTTATCTTTTTCTAAATCCCAATTATGCTCTTGGTTTTGAGGATGCTGGGTACCAATTCTTCAGAGGAGCAATGCCCAAGTAATTGCTACACCATCGTGTAAAACCAATAGCAGATAAATGATGTCATTGGAGAGCAGATGCTTAATGTGGGACAGGGCAGTAAACATGATGGCTTTTTATTTCCACTCTTATTTATGTGGAAGATTCTCTTGTCAGCCCATTATTACTGTTGTTATCCTTGACTGGGACTTAATCACTCAAGACACAACAGAGACTTGTCACCTTTCCAGCCATGTGTACAGTTTTGAGTGGAAATGAGTGAGTCCAATTCAAAGCAGTCAGCATAATTTTAATCAGTCAGGAGCTGCCAGCCTTCTAAACACAAGGGTGGCCCTGGGTCAGCAGACGGACAAATACTTCACTGGTTGTCAGCACGTTGTGGTGCTGTTCATTCATCAGGGAGCTCTGCCGTTAGCAAAACATCCTGAATATTCAAACACTGCAATAAATCACAGCAAAGAACAAGACTGTAGGCTGTTTTTTTTTACAGCACTTGGTCCCTAAAGTAGCAGGAAAATTATTGCAACAATTGCGCTTTGATTAAAATTTGTCATGTGAGTGCACAGGTCTGGTTCTGAGGCTCCCAAATCATGACTGTGAATAATCTGGTGATATTTGTTAATTTAGTGTGTTTACAGATACTTACACAAACACACCCACCCACAACACACATAATAGATGTGAATTATTATTATTATTATTATCATCATCATCTTCCTATACATCATAGTTCCTCTGTATATGTATGCGTGTATGTTTAAACTATAAATATAATATAACTCCCACCTCTACAACCGACCTCTTCATCCTGATAATAAATAAAATCTCAGTGCAGGCTGAATAAAAATGAAGCTCTTAAAAACCTGTAAGTTTCCAGAATTTCTTATTCTACAAAAACCCAAAACCCAAAACATTTCATTTCAGACCGTCTTGCTTAAAATCCAAAAGAGGGTGACAGTGATAAATGCACCTTTCTTTCATACTAAACTGAGATTTTGTCCTTGAGCTGAGATGTTTTTCCCATTTCTTTTGAAATTAAAACAGATATATTTCTACCACACAATTTTGGTTCTAATATATTTGCATCAAACCTCCATTATCTCCAGGGAGAAGCATTTTTCTTGGAGTATGTTTACACTTAAGAGGTTGAGACTTTCTGAAACAAAATAAGAATTTAACAAAAATATCTGATTAAGTAGGTAGCAAAGAATTTGTCCCTAACAGCATTTGAGTTAGGACCAATTTTCATTTTCATGTACTAATTTTCTGAAACATCCCACTATTCATTTCTGCATATTCTAGTGTTACACAGATGATAATTTTAATTACATACTAGGAAAGTATGTAATTAAAATCATGCATAAAATGCAGGAAATATGTGTTAAACCATTTTACTGATGACCAGCTAATACAAGATGCAAAAAAGGGTCCTTACATTTTCTAGGAAGAGTTATCTAAAACCTAGTCCAAGCTCTACAGAAGAGATGGGCATTTCAATTGTTAAAGCGTCAGCTCTTCATGTGTCAACTTCTTCATGTTTGTCCAGCATCTGTCCATTTTTTAAAATTCAAATGTCTCCTCATTTTTAGGATTTGTCATAGCATTTCATTCAATTGGCTTTGCTACAATAATTGAAATTCCACAGATTAGGTGAATGTGTCCCAAGAAATCATCTTTATCTTGTAATTTCCTTTTAAACTTGACAGCCAGGCCGTCCCCTACTACTACTCAAGGATAGGTCTGTGGTTGTATTTGACATTCCTATATTTGACCTTTTTTCTGCTCTTGATGTTTTCCTCACACTGTCTCATCCACACCTGTATTTGCCTTGCTGCTCACAGCCCTTTCTTCTTCATGAGAACACATTTACACATTTTCCACATTCATGCCAACAGCTTTTCCAAGTAAAGAACTAAAGTAGAAAAGGTTAAAATGGCTCAAATTATCTTCTTTCACACAGACCAGGAGAGAAGTTTGCCAGAAAATTGTGTTCAATCTTTCAAGTATAAAAATTTAGTTCAAATTTAAAGTCACACTCTAAATTTTTTGACTAAATTAAACCTGTCTCATTCCAGTCTTTCTTCAGGAGACCATGGATAAATTGAAGAAACATCAGAGAAGTTGATGTTTCAGCATGACAAAAGCAAGGAAGCCCTGGAAATTGAGAAGATGGGCTATTGTTTCTGAAAATGATTGTCAAAACCCTGCATGTTGTGTACTTTGAGCTCTGCAGAGCATCTGAGCTTCTGAGAGCTGACAAGAACAAGAAATGATCTTTGAACCTGCAGGGGATCCTAATGAGATTCAGCTCTCATTAATAACCTCTTTCATTATCATCCACCCTTCTTTAAAGCCTGTCTCCATCGTCACTGTATTCACACAAAATCCTCCTTTTGCTGTTGCCTCTTAGCTCTGTCTTGCCTTCTGCAAATTGTCATGGATGCTTTCAGTGCAAAAATGTGGGGTTTAGATTCCCACTAAGTTTGACAGCACTTCCACAGTTTAATTTACCACATTGTACTGAATTGGTAGGAAATGGCTCCAAATGTTCATGGGAATGACTGGACATATAAAGAAATTGTGCTGCCCTGTGGTCTCCAGCTCCAGCTTGTAAAGCAGCAGTACAGTCTCCTTAAACACCAAAAACTCACAGTAACTGCAATAAATCCTTCATTTCTCTGCAGAAATGAAGAGCAGGAGGAAAGAGGTGACAGGAGGCGGAGGTGTCCCCAGAAATGATCAGCATAGCAAGTGCATCATGAGGCAAGAGAATGCACAGATCACCCCTCATCTGAGTTTCGAGGATGCTGTATAGGTGATGAGATTTAGGTAAAATATACCTTTATTAAATGACAAAACAAGCCCTTTACAAGGGCAGCCAGACCTTTGCCATGTTTCTCTTCAGGAAGGCTCACCTAAATCTGATCTCTGCTCAGGTCCATCAAAGACCACTCAAGACCTGCTGACATCAAGAGACATTTTGCCATGGACATTTTTTAGTCCTTGGATTTACCTGGCGGCTCATTTGCTTCATCAATGACCTTCCACCAATGCTCCTTCCATTCTCAGGAGCAGACCAGACTCTGGCTCACTCAGTTGTGTCATCAGAAAATCATCTGTTGCCTTAGATATAACAAAATTACTGTTCCAGACATGGATATACTGGAAAATTCACTTTCATTTGCTAGTGACTGTAGTTTGTGCTAATATTGGCTTCACACTCAAGTTTTCTGAAATGAGAAAAGTTTTGCCCTAAAGGCCTCTGGATAGACACTGCAGGAGAACTCTGCTGTTGACCCCAGGTAATTAAATATCTCTTGCCACGCTGGGGCACTTTCCTCTATGACAGATCACAAGGTACCAATGGTAGATGTGGTATAAAAAATAAGCAGATAAAAATTCTCTCTTACAATTAACTGTGAAGTTATTATATATTAAGACAAGTTTTTCTGAGATAAACAGTTATATCCTTTAATCTCCTTTGCATATATTTTCAGGCACCTGCAAAACTCCAGTCTGGAAGCTAGTACCTTCAAATTTTTCACATTGCATTTTTGCAGTGAATTTTTCAGTATTCACGGGTATCTCTGTGTCTTGTGTATCTTTTCCAGATAGGAACCTTTGTAATGAAATTTTAAAAAAATTAAATAAATGCACAGGTACACACTCACACACACACACACACACACACACACACGTATACATACATACATGTATAAATATATATATATATATATATTTATATATATATATAAATTTATAGAAGAGCATGATTTTTTTTCCTCACTTATGCCCTTCCAAACAGGACAGATCTGCATCTGTCCATGTGTTTAAATTTATTTTTTTTCAGATAGTTGATTTGCTCATCATAGCCAAGACTCAGCCTCTTCTCTGTTCAAACCTTCCTTTTTAGAGCAGCCACATATTTGTAAATCATAATACAAAGCAGAGAAAGGAGCAGTGCTTATTCTACATTCAGATAAAATCCTGGGAAAGAGTTTCACTTTAAAAACTGAAGAGAATGAAGAGTTGGTGCTACTTCATTAATCCAAGATGCCATTTGCAAAGGAAGTCAGGTTATTCCAGTAACACTTGCCTGGTCATTAGTGGTTCACATTAAAGGTTTTCTCCAGTTTCCAGATGTCAAGTCTGTCTCATTAAGGACTGCAAGAGGAAAGTGCCTTGATTTTTCCTCTCAACACAGAAAACTGACAGGCATGAAGGCTAACTCTGAAAATGATTTTTCAACTAAAAGGCACCATTGCCAAAGTTAAAAGCCGGGTGGCAATCCAAAGTTGTTCTCTATTTAGGATGACAAAATCTTTTATATTCTAATTTTTTTAACTTATCTAACAACACTGCTCATACCAAATTCTTATTGAAATTAAGGAGAAAATTATCAGATCCATCAAATGTTCCCCCTATGATGTTAAGAGTTGTTCTTCCAGCTCAGTGGGACTCAGTATTCCGAGAAATCTGGTAGGAGGTTGTCAGTTTATCTTCAGTTTCCAGTTCCTTCTATTTTCACCTCCTTTACTTTTGTTGCAGGAGAAACTGTCATTGCTGCTTCACATTTTATGCCAAGGAGGATGCGTTGGTCTAAAAAATTACAGAAAATCTTTGGTAATTTTTGCGCAGATTGTTGTGAAACAAGCCATGAAACTCAGATCCTAGCTTACTGGAACACAGGGGAATTTACTCTTGGAAGCTTTCATTTAGCAATGTTTATTTTATTCTTCGAAGATAAGTGTTCTTTCGTCTTAGATGAAATGTGTGATACGTCAACGGAGTCAGAGAAATGGAAATTCTTTCATTTAGCAATTTTGAAAGGATAATGTTTTCCACTGCATATTGTAATATTCATTTGGTTTATACTGTCTTTTGTATTTTTTTTTTAATAGCTACAACATTCTTTGCAGGAACTTGAACTGCAGTGTCATGCAGGTAAAAGCAGCTGTAGATCTAAATATTTTTTCAAATAAACATGAAGTTGTGACAAACCTTTACAAATTTGTGACTTGAAATTATTACTCTCTTGGCCTCCAACAATTTCATGGTTTGCTTTGGGTGTGGTGACTTTTATTGCTGTCTTTGGCTTTTTTGGACTTTGTTCTGATGATAGATTACTTAAAGCATTCGTTGCTTCATCCAGGTGTCGATGGCCTTGTTCTTTTTGCTTTTCTGAACATAAGTTGGAATATTAAGTTAAATAAAATATCATTTAAGAAATCTTAATTAATCTAGTGAAAATAAAAATAAAAATAAAAGTATAATGTTAAACACAAAAATCAAATTTTTAATTTGAACCTTAGGAGAAATGAGCTTGTGAACTTTGGTATCCAGATTATATTCAGATCTACCTTCTATCCGACAGATCTATCTGTTATATGAGGAGCAAAAAAACATAGAAAAAGCTGTCACTCACCCCAGATTCATGATTCTTCAGGTATTGGCCAACTTCCAGCTCATAAATGAAAAGCTCAGGTTTGAAATTTTTCATTAAAAGATGTGAGGTCACAGATCCAAAGCAATCAAGAATATTTTGCTCCTGTAAAACTCTGGGGGTGTCGTGGTGCCTGCCTTGGGTCTTGCCAGGATTTCTGGTTTCTCCTACGAGCCATGGAAGTGACTGCCAGGAGGAGAAGCTGACAAAAACATCACCACCACCAGAATTTATCTGAATAGATCTGCATCAAACATGACAGCTTGGGTAAATCATCGCTTTTCAGTGAAGAATGTTTTCTCTAGGAATTTTTTTCCTTTAAACCAGCTGTAATTAGGAACTTGTCCAAATAAAAGAGTACAAAGAAAAGTGCAGAAATATGGTAGAAAAAGACTAGAAATCTGGAAGAGAATATCAGAAGGCTGTAGGGAGGAGGAGGGTAATTTGTGCCTTCAGTGGATGTGAACATGGAGCATGGTGGTGTTTCCCTTGACATCAACATGTTTATTCAGACAAAGACACACATTTATGCTTGAGACACTACATAATGCTGTTTCTTTATGCACAAATGCAGATGTAAGTTTCAAAGTTCTCTTTGAAAGCACTTCTCTTCCATCTGCCCTTCCACCCAGTCTTTACAGGTGCTTTAAAATTTCAAACTATCAAGATTTAGATGTTTCCAAAAAGAACATTTGAGCAATACATTTTACATGTTGTAAAATGAAGCCAATGAATGAAGGTTTATAGTGTGCATTCTGAGTTCAGGCTATGCAGCCAGAGTTTTCCAGGCATTTCTGCACTGGAAAACCATTGAAATTATCTGGCTAGCATTTCCCAAGCTAATTGATTAGAGGTTGGATAGCTATCATATTGTTAAATTAATTGTCACTCTGAAATTCAAAGAAGTCACCAGAATATTTTCTGCAATCCTAGTGGACTCTTGAGCCTCATTGCAGAGCTGGCACTAAGGATTTTCCTCGAGTAGTTTTTAAATAATTGAAGAGATGTGTAAAGGTCAGATACAACAAAAAATTGACAGAGAACAGAGGATGCTTTCAGAACATTACTAGACAATTTGGCAGTGATGTATACTTAGAATTGCACTACTTACAGAAATTAATTTCCCTGAAGAATGCCTGAGTATGTATTTCAGATATTACTTATGACCTCAGATGAACTGACTACATTTAACTATCCTACATTGCTTAAATCTATGCTCAGAAGGATATTGAATTGGAATGACCAAGTTGATAGCTTCCCTTTTTTTTTCTGTGCACATAAATGTTCATTTAAAAAGCCATTATAAACAAAACTAACTCAAAATAATGTGGATAAAAGCCTTTTCAAATGCGCTTTGCCACAGTCACCTCTTATTTTTCTTGCATGGAGGACAGTATTTGGATAGATTTTTATTCCTGATAAGTGAAAAATAGACTGAAATCCCAGCAAGAGTTACAGTCATCACAGTATTTTGGACACTGTTAAAATCAACAGGGAGTTAACAGAAGTTTAATATAGCTTAAATTCTTGTTCAAATGTAAGTTCAAGACAAACAGGCTTTTGCCATCCAATGGCAGAGAAATAGTTTGAATTTGGCATATCAGCTACTCCAGTTGATGCTGGTTTTCCTTCAAATCTTTAGAGATGTTTCCACATCAGTTTTTCCAAGATTTCTCTGTACCCAATAGCTAAAGGAACAACAAACACAACAGACAAGTCCTCGTGTCAAAGTTTACCAACACCTTTAAAACCCTGGAAAACAAACTTTCAGGAAAACTTCAGTTGGCTTCAGTTGTTCCTTATAAACACCTCATAGAACTGGTGATCATACACAGCTATTAAAAAAATCCTAATATGACAGCATAGAGTCCAATTTACTTTTGTGTCCCCCAAAAGCTAAAAAGAGAAAAACAAAATCTGTGTGAGCCAATAACACCTTTGAGAGAAATCTGCTATAATAAAAGATACAGACAAGGGTGCTCAGCCAGCCATTGACAGAGACTCTGTTTGTCTTGTAATCATGGAGGAATTCAAGGATTTAAGTTCTATGTCTTTCAACCAAGATTTTCTTCTAGCCCCATCCTTAAATTAAGTTTACAGCTGATTGAAGATGACAGGCTGTCAAACTGACAGTGACCTCTTGGTCCAAACAAGAGCTGTCAAGAGATGACAGCCTGGTCCCTGCCAGCCTTGCTGAGAGATACAAAGCTGCCACTTGTAAAACCTGCCTACCTGTCCCACCACACACTTACAAGTCACTTCTAAGCCAGTGTGGCTCAAAAATAAACAAAAGGATCAGCAGGAGTCTGAAACAGCATGGAACATGAAACAGCAGCACATGCTGTGAGCAAAACTGGCAGGGATAATACAAACCAACTCAACGTCTTCCATAGGTGGATCCAGGTGTCAATAGTTTTCTTTCCAACTGACAGCCTTGCTGAAATGTGGAAAAAAGAAGGAAAGAAATGAAAGCAGAAATTATGAACAGCAAATGATTTGGAAGAGGGGAAAGCCAAGAGGAGTCTGCAGACATGAAAACTGGCTTTTGAAAAAAACTTCACCTTGACACCAGTCTGGAGAGCCAAATGGTAGAGAGGCTTGCAAGTTCTGTGCGAAGGCAAATTAAGAAACGTTCTTGTTCCTGTGGGAGGATTTTGAGTGGCTTTGGAGTGGCTTTGCAGCAGACACTCCCCACACCTTTCCAGGTAAAGCAGCTCCTGCACTGGGAATTCCACATCACTGTCCAAGCTCTATCTTCATGGAATCACCAATTCACATTGGAAAAGGCTGGAGATGTACTTGAAAAGCATGTCAGAGCTCTTGTCTTCCTTCTAATCACTGAGACTTTTCTGTGAAAAATTCTTAATCTGGTCATTGAAAACCAAACCAAGCCTGCTGTCTCTTTTACTACAGAACAATGTTAATAATAGTTGATGTCATATTGTAGCAATAATAGGTGTCCCATTGCATCTAAACCCCACAGATTCAGAAGGCAGCAATTACAGTAGTTCTATTGAGACTTTACTGGTAGTTCTAGTCAGCAGAAGTATCCTTAAGGGAACAAAAATTCTGGCAGCTGAATAAGGATTATTTTAATTTGAGTTGCCTCAGATCTGAGCATTTCTCATTTGTTCATGCTTATGTATTTCCATTCATGCATTTGTGCATCCCCTCCTGAGATTTAAAGAAGCAACACATGAATATGGAGTAGAAAGAAAATCCTCTGGAAGGAAATAAATATACAAGTCTACCTTGGAAAGGAATACTGGCTCAATTATACTTTACTATATTTCGTCAATTAATTATACAAAAGCCAGTACAAAGATTCAAATAGAAAGAGAATAAATGAGGTGCTGCCTCCATTTGATTATTAAATAGAAATGGCTGTGAGGCATTTCCATTTTAAAAAATATCACCCCAGGAGGCATCTTCTTGAGCTCATCACCTCAGCATGTCTCCAGCACCCTTAATAGGAAAGATTTATGACAACTTTTCAGCTGTAGCTTCTTTTAATTGACAGGATTTTGTTGCCACCACTGAAGAATAATTCTGTGAGCTTTAGAACATGAATGCAGTGACTGCTGCATATAGATTCTCTTCCAGTTTCCTTCAGAATTCTGCTCCAACAAAATCCCTCAGAGGTGGCACCTGCCATTTCTCACTGTGAATTGGGCTATGGTGAGGGATCTCTAACTTTGGAACACAAACTGCTTTTGTAAATGTTTTGCATTTTCAGGTTACCTTTTCCTGAAATTTTGGCTCCATTACTGTTCGCTGCTTTCCTAACAAGAAAGCTTTCCTTAACTCCTAATGTTTCATATGGATGGCAGTTGAACACATGAGAAAAAAAAATTATTGGAAAGGGGCATATAAATCCATATCTGAAGAAGATCTCAGTGTTTCAAATAGCCCAGGGACACTGCACACCTCAGTGGAGTGCAGCACTACTGGCAGCAGCACAGCTGGGAAATCAATCCACCCATTCAGAGACCTTCAAAAAAATGAGGAATGCAGCTAAAAACAATTCTGTCTCATGAGGAATTCTGACATTTCACTGATCCATGTCTGAGAGGAAATTCTTGAAAATGCAAGAACGTTTAGAGAGAAAAAGGCTTGTGGATCTGACCTGCAGCCTGAGATATACCAAAAACATTGAACTTGACACTAATCTATTCCCTCACAAGCAGGTACCTCAGGACAGAAAAGAAACAAAAAAAATATATAAAGAGAAGGACTTTGTTACATTATCAGCATTTCCTTTTTGATTTTATAAAGAAGAATTTATTCAAAAGGCCTTGAAGTATCCAATTCCAATGATTGGTGGGTTTTGTTACAGAATAGATTAGTGGTAAAAAATGCTTCCAGAAACTATAGGGCTCAGTTCCACAAGTCTTAATTACTAGATGCTATAATGAGTATCAATACTGATTATTTTGGTGAATTAAAACTTGGGAATGATTTTGTAGCAAACTGCTCAGTGGAAGTGTTCTATCAAGCATGATACATCTTTTTTTGGTCATAAAACACAGGTCCCATTAAGTTTTGTATCTTTTTTTCTGTTAGGGTCTCTCTCTAATGGGTCATATTAGTTGTTGTTCCCCTTATAGATAGCTTTAGCCACAAGGCTTATGTTAGTCTTCTCTCAAAGCAGTGAAAGTGGTGGGTGTCAAATGCTTTTTCTTGATCTTCACTAATTGGGCCACCCAGATTCTACAATTCTGAAACAGTTTTCAATCAAAATAACACATTAAAAAAAAAAAAAACACAAAAATAAATGCAATAAATAATAAATAAATGAGCTGACTAAAAATTGCACTGGATTGTTCAAAATAAATAGATATGTTTACATGGTTGGGGGTAATTTGCAATGACTTAGACTAGATTTTTTGTCATTTTACCATTAGATTGATAACTAAACTCCAGGATTTAATATTCTTAAAAGTCTAATTTATTAGACTTTAAGTCTTTCATGGGTTTGAGGATGAAAGAAGATAATTGTCTACTATAACTGGTGATGAGTGAAGATCCAATGCTGATTTTTGTATTAGAATTTTGTACAAAGTATTAATATAACTTATGAATCTCAGTAGGTATTTATAAATAGTACATTTAAGACAATTTCCATCAAAACAGAATCCAAGAACTGGGGGTTTAATCCACAAAGGTTTAAGTAATCCAGATAAAGCCATGACAGATCCCCAATGAAGAGTTACCAGGAGCTGCTTCTCATCCAATATTTTCAGAATGGGTTCCAGTGATCCCTGTTTGCCTTCCACAAAAAACCCAATCCCTTATTGAAATGTCACCATTTAGCACCATTTTGCACCCTGTCCTCATCCTGCTCTTCCTCCTGGTCCTGCTGGTGGTTGTGCTGCTGTGACAGCCTCAGAGCCTTGGCTGAATCCACTGTTGGCTCAGCTCAGAATCTCTTTTGGATTCCTTTGATGAGCTCACAGAGCCACGTCTGCCCTAATCTTTACCAAAGCAATTAAATTATTTGTTTCCAAATTAAACTGGTTGCATTTAATGAATTAATTGTATTTAAGTGAGTTTAATAGCCCAAACTGATGTAATTCCAAACTCAAGATACCTCTGTTTCAGCTGACTTCATGGCAAGAAATTTGACCATATATAGGAAGCCACTGATTCTCCACAGTTATAAAATCTCCATTATATCAGAAAGATGTTTCCACCAATATGTCTATATCTAAAGTACTGGATATTGTCATTTTTGTCCCCTTTTAAGCTGAAAAAAGACATACAAGTTATCTACAATCAGTTATATATTCACATTGAAAACGCCCCTGATCTGCAACTCTTAAAACTGTCTTAAACTCTTAAAAATGTCTTAAAAGTGCAGCTGTAATGAAAAGCAGAAAAATGCACAATAAAGTTATTTGAGAGGGCTACAAAATATATATTCATGTACACACACACACACACACATATATACAGAGTATAAACAGAAGCACTTGCTTCTGAGGTTTTATAAATGAGGTTTTACAACCTCTCAAAACTGTTCACAGTTAAATAAACCTGGAAACTGAGATGCAGGAGAGTTTATTGCCTTCCAGACTCTAGCTGTTCCACTCATGTGCATTTTAGTTCACAGAAGACAAGGAAAATTTTTCTTCCAATGTAGCAATTTTTCAAGAAGTGAGTTAGTCACTGAATTGAAGCACTAGTATGCAAAGAAAAAAAACACTTTTGGAAAAGTTTCTGGAAATTTCCCGACTTTTTTCCTTTACATAAATTTTTGCCAAACAACTAGGAGTAACAGATTCAGTCTTAGTGTGAAAAATCCATTGATAGGCAATACCCAGTGATCTGGTATTAAATCATCAAGTTAAAACCTGAATTTTTAAAGGCCATGTAATATTGCAAATTAAATCAAAACTGGGAACAGGAATCAATAGAACAGACTCTGTTATGAGGTACATACTGAAATCTGATGCTTCACCAAACTAACTTTCCAAGAAATAAAAGGTTAGCAAGATGTACTCCATGTATTGCCTGCTTCTGGGATCAGCATTAGTCACTTACATAGTGAATTTTATTTCTTCAAGAGCTCCCAGATGCTCCCAGATGTTCCTCTTAATTTATAATTCAGGCACAGAGACCCCCTCCCACATACTTTTGTTTCTTTGCTCTCCTGCACCATGGAAACATGATATTACTGGATTTTGAGGGTTACATATGAGTACAAATCTTGCTTTGGATTTCTCTAGAGGTTACTGGGGCTTATGAGACACTGTAAAAGGCTTACATTTTTCTTTTGTAAGATTATGGTTTTAAAATCTAGATAGTGTCAATCTCATCTGACTAGGTTTTGTGTTCAGGAGGTGACTATGTTATTTTTATCCTAAGCCATCTGCTAGAGGGAAGTTAACAACAATTTTAACTCCATCTAAAATTTATTTTGAAATAAATTCATTTATATCAGGAAAACTTAAGCCTTTCAATGCACATTTTGATCCCACTTGTAGTTTTTCACTGTAGTAATTCTTTTCAGATCTATATGATTGATCACCCTATTTTAACCCCGCTTCAATAAGCAACTGCCTGACAGACACCATATGTTGTTTAACCTAGATCTGGTAGTGTGTTGTCTAAAATCCTCTCTTGCTGCTTCTTAACTCATTTTTTGTCCCCTGTTTTCATTAGGTGATTTAGTTTTAAGTGGATCACAGCGTTATCTCCTTCTCACAGTAATTTTGTAGCCATGTTGCACCTTCTTTCACTTCATACATCTTTTCTGTTTGTGTGTGTTACCTCAGTGAAAGCCTTTATCCTGAGCACCTCTACAAATGATATCAGTGACCACTCATGTATTAACAGTTAATTTCCCTAGTACCATATTAACTGACAGAGTTTTCTGCCAGCTATTCCAGGGCCTGGTGATTTTCTTCCCTATTAAGGATTTTGGAAGAGTGTCGTGGTTTGGAATGGGAGGAAATGGGGAAGGAGGATTTTACTGCAACTCATTTTGCCACATAAAGTTGTGCCTTTTCCCCACTCCTCAATTCTTTTACCACCCGCAGCTTTTCTGCTTTTGACTTTAGGGGGTTGCCTCTTCACCACTCAGTAGATAATCAATTGCAAAGGTTTTTCTGATCTTATGTAAATGAGAGAAAACAAAACTTTGAACTATAGCCATTCAAAAAGCACATCCAAATAACACATTTATTCTAAAAGACCTTCAATTGTTTTATGAGGAGGATGCAGGCCTAGGCACTGCAGTGATGTCATGGCTCAGCTCCCTGGGGAAGAATCAGCAAGAAAAACATCCAAAAGGGCTCAGGCAAAGTGGCAAAGGCACCAAAAGCTCCTGGAGTGTCTGACCACAGGCCCATGAGATTCAAGGTACCAGCAGAGTTGTGCTTATGCATAAGATACACCAACTGAATACAACTATTCCCAGAGATAATTTTAAAAACCCCACACAGTTCCAAGAAATTGTGTTTTCTTTTTAATATGTGGTTTCTGAGGATGGTATCAAACTGCTTTCTGGCCTTCAGGAAAGTAATCTAAAATAAAGGAAGAAATTTCAGGGTTTTTTTTCCAGAATCATAACCTGCACTCCTGTTTCAAAGTAAAAATGCTTTTAGGCAGTGGTCAGTACATATGGAAATCTATGAGTAGGTTAATGCCCATGCTCTGCATCTGTTTTGCACCATTCAGCAATATCTTGACAAAGACAGAATTATAGATATGCCAAGATTCTCATCTTCGCTCTGTGATTCTCATTGCACCTCCCTTTTGTTCTAAAATATTCTATTTTAGCCATTCATTTTCACAAAGGCTTCCTATATTATAATGTAGCAGTTTGTGTCATTGCAGTATATTTGTTGTCTTTCTTCTGTATTCACATTTTGCTTTCTGTCCTCAGATCCAAGGGCTGAGTAGCTGAAGAAGCTGACAGAATTCATAATGGTAGACTGAACATGAGACTGATATTAATGGAAATTCTTATTCCTCTCTGTGTCCAGACACAGATTTTAAAAAGGTTATATATTCCCTCAGAAGGAAACCTCAGGAAGAAGGGAAAATATAAAAATGGAGATTTAGGTGTAGGAGCAGAGAAGGAGAGGAGGATATAAAGGAATGCAGTATAAACCCAAGTCAAATTCTAAAAAAAGACTTGTGGTTTACAGCTGAAAGAAATTGTACTTTATTCCAGCACAGTCATTGTGGTGAGTGAAAGTGAGAGTACAATGTGCAATAATTTTAAATTATCATGAAAATTACCCAACACTATCTCCACACTTCAGTATCTTGGCTGTCACAAACCAGTGAAAGGAATCAAGTCTGCCTTCTTTTACACCCAGTGTTGTGGAGGTTCTGTTTAACCTATAATTTACCAATGAAAATGTACCTGATTTTATTCCTAAAGCTTTGAGAAGTGCAAATTATACCCTGTGTATTAAATTTAACTGAATGTAATATATAGAAGTATATCAAATTTAATTGGTGTACTATTCCATACAAGAAGTGACAAGATACTTCTTCAGCTGTGCAAAAGATAAAGTGTGATTGATGGCAGAAATTAATAATTGAGGAATGCAATTCACAGCAATAGATACAATCTACAGAGAAGGTTTCAAAATGGTTAGGCAAGGCTAATAAGTGGGAAGAGTTCAGCACAGCTCTTGTTTGAGAAGCACGAGGTTTTGAGACAAATAAACACACCAGTTTGAAGCCTTTTAAAAGCAAAGAGAGCCAAACTTCAACACCTTTTTACTCAGAACTCCCGTGTCCTCTGTGTGTACAAGCAAAATGCAAGAGCTGGGGAGTCCTCCCTCCTGGGGCTGTGAGTGCCCCAGCTCCAGGGCACAGCACCCACTTTGCAGCCCACCCCACCAATGCAGCAAAGGGGGATGCAAAAACAAGTTTTGGAAGGGAGGTTGTCAACTGAAGAATCCTGTTTTAAAGTCAGATTCCTGCCTGGATGCACCACTTGAAAAGAAAGGAGTCTTCCGTGTTTCCTGCTTGGTTCTTATGGCAGAGTCCTATGCCAAAGGTGCATGTTAAAACACCTGATCCTGATCTTTGCTGCAACCAGTCTCTCCCTCTGCTCTGGGAGCAGAGAGCCACGTCCCTGTTCCTTCCTATGTGCCCAAGATAAAAACTCCCATATTTGCCCCGGTTGTTGGGGCCATACCCAGGAAGGGAGGGAGGAGAGCAAAGGAGGAGACTGGGACAGAACTGTTGGGTGGCCACAGCAGCTGAAGTGTTGAAGTATGGTTCTTGTGATGCATAAATACAGCCTACTCATCACCAGTCCCTCTTCTTTACACCTAGCTTGATGAACCTGAACAAAAACATAAGTGAAAAAAATATCTGTAAAGAAGCTAAGAAATGTGATGATGTCAAGATACTTAGAAGTTTTGTGAACAATCCTTTGGGCTGCATAAGAACTCAGATTTTAACCCTTTTACCCACATGAGTCAGGGAAAAGCATAGCTCTGCCCCGCTTTGCTCCCAGCTGTGGCAGACCTTCATGCTTTCTCTCCTGAGCAACCAGCTGATTGAAGAGTGCCCACACTAAGGACTGGCTAAGGAGCTCAGGAAGGCAGCCACTCCCAGGCAGCCTTTACTTCCTCCTATGCCTGTAACTCCTAGGCACTGTTCTACATTTATATGATCAATAATCCCATTGACAGCCAGAGCAGTAGAGGTTTGTGCTGGATTCAGTGTGAAACAACTGTTTCCAGATGTCATGACACACAGGACATTCAGCTTAGAAATTAACTATTGTGCATCAGTGCCACAGCCACCTGATTTAGATTATTCCCATGGAGCTGATCAGTGTCACAGCCACCTGATTTACATTATTCCCATGGAGTTGATCCCTAGACCTTTACTTCCTCCACATGCACGTTCTGGGGCTCCAGCTACCCTCAGCCTGATGAGCTGTGACAAGCTGCTGACAAGGTCCACAAGTCCTCCAGAGACCTCCAGGCTGCAGGTGTGCAACCCACTTCCAGCATCACCTCCTTGTGTTGGTCTTCCAAGACGAGAGGCATTAGAAATAAAACTGTTAAGATCTGTTGAATGAGCAAAGCAAAAGGTGTAGCCTATACCAGGTCCAAATTCAGCAGAGCGCCACTTTACAGGACAAATGTTTTGATGTTGCCAAGCCACAAATTTGAAGGCAAGTGCTTGCCCCAGTTTTCCATCTTTCAGGAAGTGTGTAGTTGTGTTCGCATTGAACGAACTTTTGTAAGTGAACATATTAGAGAAATCATTCAAGAACAGTTTGTCTTTTATAAACATCATAATGACTGAACATTTTCAACTGAGTGTGAATAAAATTTGAGACGCAGGTGCAGAAATTAGTAACTAAATTTTTGTTTTGAATTCAGCATCAAGTGGATTATTTTTTTTCTAATGATCACTGTCACTGTTTAATATGACACTGCAAATTAGACAAAATACAATTATTATCTGGATTGCAATTTTGTTATTGAAATAAATACATAATTGATCTCTTCCTGGGCTTTTTCATTTTAAAAAAAGATTGTATTATTAAAGTTACAGTGAAGAAAGCAGGCAAAGTGCTAAGATTGAGAGTGCTGCTTGCTGCAGCACACACAGTCAGTATGCAGCCACAGCTGCCTTGTACCCAGCAAGGAGAATTTTAACTCTGGGTCCAGACTCCTGCTCTACCCCAATTGGTGTTAAATGTGTTATGTACTGGCAGTTAAAGCCTGCTCTCTTTTAGTTTGTTTGGACAACCAAAAGTGAATGACCCCTGAGATGTCTGCTCTTTGCCATTGAAGGTTCCGGTCTGAAACCTTTTTTGTAGACATGGGTGGAGATAATGCTGCCTTCCAAAAGAGTTAATAACACAAAAACCACATTTTCAGATAAGATGTAGACCACAAAGAAAAAAAGAATTCTGCCATTTTTCAGTTGTTCTCTCCATATGAACATATTTCCCCCTTCCGTCTCTCTGTCATTCCTGCTTCTCTTGTGTTTTTCACCTTTTATTTTAGTTTCATCTTCTTCCTTCCCTTTGTAACATTTTACTCACAGAAAGTGAGTCCTCTTCCAATCGCACCTTACAATCACACATCTAGCCTGAGGTACTGCTGTTAATTCTCAGACACTTATCAGTGCTTGTTGCTGCTCATGTTGAGTCTGAGGTACTTACCCACACAACTGCTGCTGCAGCTCCTCAGGGAGTGATCTTGCTTGGTTTTTACCTATTTTAAATTTTCTCTGTGTCCTGTGAAGGGTTTTCCCCTATCAGTTTGAACACCTCCCAAACTTCTCTTGGAGAGGGTCAGAACCCAACACCTTTACTGTGGGCACTCCAGGAGTCATCCCACTGAAACCAATGAGGCCTCTTAAGAATTAACAGATTATTCAGAAAGCTCATCTTACCAAGGGAACTTTATCTGATCTGCACTTGAGAGTTCATTTTGGCTGTCATGTGTTGGCTTGTTTAGATTTAGCAATTTCATTCTGGAGAGTTCATTTCATTTTCTAAGTTCAATTTATTATAAATATTTTGCAGATACCCTGTCCCTACCAAAGGCTGCATTTCACAGAATGGTTGTGACTGGATTATCTTCCTTTAGTACAAGGGCTGGGTCTTCTTTTGCAAAGCATCTCTGTGTTATCTTGCTTTTGAGCCTCAGGGACCTGCTTCTCTTTTCAAGAGAGGAAGAAGTTAACACTATAAAAATGTTCTGAGGTTCATATATAGTTCTGCACATCTTCACTTTCAGGTATGAAAAAATCCCACACTGATAAGCAAACTTAGATAATCACTGTTTTATCTGATCACACATGTAAAATCCATGATGCTTATTGAAGAGAGTAATTTGGTGATATTCATATTATAATGACACCTGGATTCCCCACAGGCAGAGACAGAAACTCTTTCTGAAACAACTGGCATTGCTAGAAAATATAGTCAAATATTTACATAAAGAGACACTTCTTCAGGCCACCTGCACCTGTAGCAAACATACTTCTGAAAAAAAAATCCAAGACTTATTTTTGACACCTGACACATTTAATGCAAACTGCAGCAGCACATTGAGTGATACTCACGTGTGTAGCTGGATTAAGGGCTGTTCCTACTACCCTCAGATTAGGGAAGGGCTCTCAGTCATTCCTGTACCATCCAGAATACATACTTCAATAACAATGAAACTCCAGTTATGTTGAACCTGCACATTTCCAAAGATAATACATAATTTTAGCTCAGGACAATGGAGATAATATGTGGATTTTTTCTGTTTTTAGCATTCTTTTTTATTTATGCTCATCACTTTATGAAGTGATGTAAAGTAGAGCTGAAATAGCAGATTTCAAGTGTTGAATGAGAATCCTTGTGATAGATCACAAAAAAAAAATAATATTTGGTCTTCACAGTACCTATCAATTATCTGCACTGTAAATACATTTTTGGGAAGTCAGAAAATGGCCTATGAAAGGCCCTCTGCTTTCCTTTTTGTCCCATCTTCTGTAAAATGATCTTTTAGCTGTGTTCAAACACTGAATGTCACAATGTCTATAGCAGCCAGACAATCCAACTCCTGCAGTGAGATTAATCATTTGAGTTCATTTTAATGCATCCACTCCTTCTTGATGGTGTTACTCATTTGCACAGCCCCTGCAGGTACCCAGGCACTGGCACTGCAAAGAAAAAGCCTCTTTCTTGAGGAACTGAGTCTCATCTGATTTATGCCCTAAAAAAGGACTTGAGAGGTAGGAAGCAGTCTCAGGCTTTGCAATGACATCTTCAGAGTTAACTTGCATCAGCTGGGGTCTTTGCTGGGTCAGCAACGTGGTAAAATGATGTTAGGAACCTTGGCTTCCACAGGTGTCATCTGGCTGTCACCATGTGTCATCCACAAGAGGTGATAGGGTTATAAAGAGGGAGAAGAGAAAGAACCTGGAGAATTTCCCCATTGGAAGATCTGCATGGTGAGATAAGGTGAGATAAGGATAAGATGCTAAACTGCCCATCTAATTCAGGCCATTGTCCTGGCCCTGCTGTGCAGGGGTGCTTTGATCATCTTTCCATTGTTGGGTCTTTCCACTGAGCCTTGTGACAGAAAGATGAAGATGGAAGTGCCTGTTGAATCATCTCAGGAATAAAGGTACAGAGTGTTACAGAGCAGCTTAGATTGGAAAGGACCTCCACATCCAGAGCAACATCCTGCACAGTTCAAAGGCTGATCAAGGGCCTGGCCACCCTGAGTCCTGAATAGCCCCAGTTCCACAGACTCTCAGGCACACATTCAAACGTGATTTGGATTTTTTCTCATATATCCATCAGAATTTCCTGTTGTAGCATGAGCCCATTGTGCACCTCTGAGGAGAGCCTTCTCCTTAGACCTCCTCATCAATGAGGGACCACATCCCCCCACTGCCACCCTCAGCCTTCCCTTCTCCAGGATGGACAATCCCAGAGTCCCCTCTCTCCTCACACATCGTGTGCCCAAACTCCCCAAAAGCCTCAGAGACCATCTGCTGGACTTGACTTCCTTATCCCCCCCTTGAATGGGAGAGCCCAAAAATTATCCAGACTGAGATACTGTTAAGAAGAATAAACCAGATGATGGAAACCTGTGTTGATACTGACATCTGAGAGCTGTGTTGGTTTGCATAAGACACAAATGAGACTTCAGATATTAAGGTGTTTATTCAAACCAGTCCCCTAAAACTTGTGAAGTTCTTCCATCCCTAAATAATAAGAATACTTTCAAGATGTTTCTGTTTTCCTCCATCTGTTCTTATTTCCTTGGGAATTTGTTTTACTGAGAGAAAATGATGGTCTTTTTTTACTTTCTGTGAGCACCACTGACACATTGCTATGGAAACTGGAAGTTCAATATTTTAGTGTTATATCTTCAGGAAAAAATGCAGGTACTGCCAAGCCTATTCAAATTTATTTGCATAAGTTTTTCTTTAATTTATTGTTGTTTCTGGTTAACTGTGGTTTTCATCTGTACTAATACTGTTTTTTCAGATGTTGGTCAGTTGGCACATAATTCATCAAGATGAAATGTGGTTTTCCTCAGCATGGTAACTGCTTATTGGCTTTCATAGAAATTGATTTATCAACCTCAGTTTGTGCAGATGGACCTAGATGTGTGCATACCTGGTTCAGACTTTCTGGAGACTGGGCACAAGTGTTTTTGACAGTCTCAGGCTTTGGCAGTCCCATCTGAAATAATAAATTAACTCAGAAGATTTTGAAAGTCCTACCCACCAGTCAACCTAATTGTTAGGAAACTACCTGGAAGGAAAATGGATTGGTCTCTTCTTCCAGGTAACCAGTGATAGGGCAAGAGGAAATCACTCCCGGGGTGTGGGTACTAGTAGGGGTGGTTTAGTGTGGAAGAATAGAATGTAAGAAAATAATGCGGAAGGTAGTGTCACCCCTGAGGAGCTGCAGCTGTGCTAATCACCAAAGATTAGGAACAGGCCTGCCCTTAACAGGCCACAGCTGTGTCCAATAAGAAGACGAGTGCTGCAAAAGAGTGGGGTAGCTGGGTGAGGAGAGAGTTGGAATTTGTTGACTGTACTGTGAAGAAGAAGGACTCAGTGCTGTGAGAAGCTGCACGTGAGCAATCACTGAGAAGGTATGGGAGCTTTGCAATAAGAGGGCAACAGTTTAGACTGGAGATAAGGAAAAGATTCTTTACTGAAAGGATTATCAGGTATTGGAACAGGCTGCCCAGGGAAGGGGTAGAATTACTGTCCTTTGAAGTGTTCAAAAGCATGTAGAAGCATGGCTATGTTATGGTGCTTAGGGACACGGCTCAGGGGTGAACCTGCCAATGCTGGGTTGGTGGTTGGACTCACTGACCTCACAGGTCTTCTCCTGTATGAGTCTATGGTTGGCTGCCCGTGACTGGTTGTTAAAGGTGCTCTGGACAAAGAGCACCTGGGCACTCACCCTACTCACCAGTCACATGGAAATTATGAAATGAAGTGCTGTCTGTATTCACAGTAGAAACAACCTGATATGTATTAAATGCTTTTTCTTACCAAAATCAAGTAAGCTTTTTAACAAAACACACTCAGTTTCTCTGGCTCGTACACAATAAACCAAGAGACAGATCACAGAGACCTCACCTGTGGGAACGGCTCCTGCAGTTACATCTCAAAACATGTGGTTATCCTTAACTCGTCTGATGCACATGTGCTCCTGTAAGTGATAATTGCAAATTAGATATTTTTCAAAATATTGAGGGCTTGTTAACACTGAATTTACATCACTGTTACAGTGTCAGCTGTCACCGAGTTATCAAACATCAATTTTCCTAACTACCTTAAAAAACATAATCTGCCTTCAAGGACACTCAATGCTAAAACATTGTTGTTATCTAGTCAGTGAGCATTTCAAATTGTGTATTAATGTGTTGCAGGGTTAATTATGCTCATTACACCATTAGCAAATCTTATGCCTTCTCTCACATGTGCATTTCTGCTGTGCAGAACACTTGTGCTTATTACACAAACCTCCTGAGCTGTTATCAAGGCTGTCAGCAGGGCTCCTGCTGACACCATCGCCCCTCACTGTTTTTCCAGGTGAGAGCAGCAGTTGCTTTGCTTTCCTCAAGGAGTTTGCAAGTTTGGCTGCTCTTATGCCAGGAGAGAAGGAAAAAGCAAAGGGGGAATGGTCTGCTCCCTAGGAGATGGACGTGAGGAGATGGAGGTGCTTGTCTTCTGCTGAGGAGGAGCATTGCTGTGGAAAGTCCTGACTCCTTTTAAAGTATATGCATTCTCCATTTATTTATACATAATTCATGCTGCTCGGCTGAAGAAATCTGGGAGTGACTATCCATTATGTAAACCATTTCTCAAAAATACCATTTGTTATGTGAAAAAAGTGAAAAAAAGACTGATGGCAGCAGCTGGGAAATAGAATCTGTGTTGCAATTAATTATTTAGACTAAAAACAAATCGCCAGGGTGGAAGAGGACATTTGTCTTACTTTAATTCTTGTTGTCATCCATGAGTGTAGTTTAAGGGGAGAAGTAAGCTAAAGCCAAGAAGTCATCAAATGCAAATGATTTGTTTCCTTTTTAATAAACATCATAATCCAATCCAGAAAATGGCACTAATTCAATCCACCATGAAATGAACTGGAGAAACAAAGCAACACATTGTGTCAGGGCAGATGAGGGAGGTTATACTCCCTATAATAAGATAAATGTTATTCACAGCAATTTTAAAACTCTGATTGCTCATTTTCTTGCATTTCTAGCTGTTACATATTGTTGATTAAGAAAGGGTCACAATGGCAGGAACCCAGCTAATGTCAGCCTTAAACCCTTGCACTAGAAAAAGTTACTGTACTTGTAGAAATCTGTCCAGTGGGAGGCACATGATAATAATTAAAAAAACAGCAATTAATAATGCAAAAAAATGATTTATCTATAGCATACACTCAAATGTGAAAATTACCCCAAGGACATTTTAAATATTAATAAGGAACTTTTGCATTAATATTAGGGGAAAATTATTACTTTGCTGTTCATTATAGCCTGTGTGCTCATGAGGTTACAGGGACAATAGAGGGAGGTTTGGGTTGTCTTTGCACTCCAGACTACCCAAAAAGGTAACACCTGTTAACCATCATTCCTTTCAGCAAGAAACATCAGCTTGTGCATTGTAACTCATGAGGAACACACAAGAGCCCCAAGCTTGCTGACAAATATAGTAAGAGATCAGAGGTCTGTAAGCTCTGTATTCCAAAAGGAATTGAAGGTTCTAACAGCAGCTGGGAGGAAGTGGATCTTAATCAGAAAATTGCTCTTAAAATCCAGGTTAGTTTAAAAATTTAGGCTATGAAAAATACACAGGTGAACTGAAAATGTTCAGATGAACTACACAGAGTTTGATGATTATCAGTCAGAATGTTTTTGCAAAACGTTGTTGCCTCTCTCCTGCAGTGCATAGACTGCAATAAAGTGTGCTCTAGTGGCCATTAATTCATTCCAAAGACCACTTAGTTATACAGCTCTTGCTTACTTAAAATTATTTTAATTTTAAAATTCAAAATGTTTAATTGTGTGTAGAGGTTGAAGCTGAAAATGTATTTCCTGCCCTTGTTATTCCAACCATGTAGTTCTGTATTAATACATTTAAAGTTCTCACAAACCTTACCTAAAGAGTCAGATTTACAAAATTTATTTGCCAAATTTGCAGACTTCCTTTAAAACAAAAGTTCTTTCATTTTGTGCCCAAAGTGCGTGAAATGTTCCTGTTTGTTTTAAGA
Source organism: Ammospiza caudacuta (assembly GCF_027887145.1). Lineage (NCBI taxonomy): Eukaryota > Metazoa > Chordata > Aves > Passeriformes > Passerellidae > Ammospiza > Ammospiza caudacuta. Next base: position 56,864,051 of record NC_080596.1, read on the forward strand.
ATTACTTTGCCTTTGTTGCTGTTCTCAGCCATATCAGTTGGGGGGGGGATGAGGAAAAATGATGACTTGTCAGTACAGAACAAAATGCTGCCAGGAAAACAGAAGGTCTGTGCTCTAAGTATGAATACTTCTTTTCAGATGGAAAATAAAAAATCAGGGAGATATAGGCAAATTGTTGCATATCTACTGTATCTAAAATGCAATGTATCTACTCCCACAATCAGTCCTTATGACATAAATATTCCTGAAGTTGATTTCAGTGACTTTCTTTTGAAGATGTAAGATATTACATATTTAGAGAAAATATGCAGAACATTTTCCACGCATATGATTTCTAGGTCTAAAATCTGTTTTCACCTAAGACATTTAAAACACAAAACTTTTCTGTATAAAAAAGAAATAACATATACATATAACCTCATGCCAGTTTTTCTACAGTTCACAAGAGCATGTTTTAGGAGTAGTGCTAATTGTAATAGAAGTGACATCAACAGCAGCATAAAATATGTTGGTAAATTCAGATCTTTTTGAGGAAATCCATTTGTATGTCGGAAACCCAGCAGTTACCCAGCCATAAGCTGTGTTTATGTTATCAAGTACTTGCTGTCATTGTAGCAATTGTTGTAATTTCAGTGCAGAAAAATGGTTATTTGTCTACTAATAATGCAGATGAGTAGTCTCAAGCTTGAGATCTAATAATACAATCTCCCTTGTTAAAACCAGGGACTCCAGTTTCAGGATAAACTTTATAATGTGAATCTACAGCACATGCAAATTATAACACAAGTTTTATAGAGAAGCCATATCTTTCATTAGATCAGCCTCTGTAGGTGGGGAAAAAAACCACAAGCTTTTGCATATAAATCCTTTTTTTGCATCCAAAACAGGTTGGAATGTTCAAATGTAAATTCACACTGAGAACAACTGCTCTGAATTTAATTAGAAGTGTTAATCAGTCCAACCAGATGAAATAAAAACTTATTGGTATCTATAAAGTAAAAGAAGAGGTGAAATGCTGGTTTTCTTTGGAGAATAAAAGGGTCCCACCATTTATTTCTTACAGAACACTGAAAAGTTAGTGAGAGAAAAGGATAGTAATACTAATGTTCCAAGAACTCACTAATTTCCTAAGGTACACAGCTTCACTACTCAGTAGAATTAGGACTTCCTAGAACTGAAAGGTCAAAGAGTCGTTACAAAGGTGATACTGGTAATGAATGGATCCATTCCTGGATTTTTATCTGTAAGTCACCCACTTATGCTGATGCTCAGTTATTTGCAGAGTGATACAACAACAGAAGTCAAAGCTGTTGGACTGCAGAAAAATGCCTCTCTGGTATAGGTCAGTATTGGTGTTTTCCTGGAAAGAATAGCCATGCTGTGGTTATTTGTTGCCTTTCCTTCTGGCTTCAGAAAGGAGTGCATGATCCCCACAAAGGCAGGGTGTGAAAACCTGGCCAGGGAAACAAACTGCCTCTTGCACCTATTCCCACCTCCTCTTCCCTGGTGTCTATTTTGTTTACAAAACAACCCAAAACTTTAGAGGTGCTTAGGGTGCGTATTTCCCCTTAAATTACTAGTCTGTTGTCTATTAAACTTCAGTATCTCTCTCTTATCTCCCAGAGCACCAGGATGAGTCCTGGACATAGCACTGTCCCATCCAGCCCTAGGGAGGGATCTGGGATAGCCCCAGCAGCTGAAAGGGGCTCAGCTGAGATGACAGGGGAGAGAGAGGTGGTTGGGAATGCTGTAGAAAACTCCTTTCCTGCAGTCTAGATGCAGCTGACCTACTCAGCTCCTCCTTGCCTCTCACAGCCACACCTGGGCACATTTTTCAGCACAAAGGCTTACTGAAGCTCATTCTGCAACACAATTAAATAGACCTAGCTATTATTCATACTTCCTTTGAAAAAGAAGCTGATGCAGTGTCTAGCTGGATCCTGGAGTATTATGGATCCTAGAATTCCTTGAGTTCATGGGTCTACATGGCATCTAACAGGGAATGGGCGCTATTCATAAAAATTCTATTTGTGCTTTCTCAATTGATGCTGTGCATGGACCCATGGGGAAAAAGGGATCTGGTTTTGGTTGTAATTTGAGTCTCTCAATTGTGTTTTTTCTGCTTTTCATCATAGTTCCGTATATATGTTAAATCATAAGCACTTGGTATGATCCTGGTAGCTTTTCCTCTAACACTTATATTCTGCCATTTTATCGGTATGTAAGCTTCTAAAAAGAGCTGAGGTTGTGAATGGAAAATATCTTCTGTGTCTAAGATTTCCCTAAGCTTTCTGCATAGAAAGTGACATTTCTCTCTTAAGTAAGTTTGCAAAATAACTCCATGTTGCCATAGCTCTGTGAAATATGTAATTTTCTAGTTTTATAATACTGAAAGTAACTTAGATGTGGAAGAGCTGAAGTTATTTTAGGAACAGCTGAGATCAGCATAATGTTCCACTCCAATCTCCTTTGTCTTACAGGCCACAGGATCAGAGTCACAAGCATCTTTATCAAGCCCCAAACCCTTCAGGAGAGACATCTGTCCTTGATTGAAGGCTCTGAGGGGTAGAGTCCAGCATTCACCTAAATTTTCCCAATGTGTGTTCACCATCACTGCTAAAAATATTTCACATTTCTAATGGCATTTTATTGAATTTTCATTTAATGCTACTAATCATTATATTACAGTACAAGCTCAGAAATTGTTGTAAGTTTTACTCATTTTATATTTTATTGATGGCTGCTGTTTTTCTAGTCAGTCTTGGATCAATTAATGACATTCCCTGAAATATCCTTCACTGCCTCTGCATTGACCAATGTTATATTAAAGTACATTTGGACAAAAAGGTTAAAACCCTTTCATGTAATGCAATTAGAGTGAGCACACTTTTACATCCATCAGATGGGAAATCCATTGCACACAATCCATCACATGGTATGGATTTCAGCTGAAAAACTCAGATTTTGCTATCTCTTGTGAAGTCCAAGGTTTATCATCTGAGGCAGACATTTGGAGTTGTATTGCAAACAGGGAACTAAAATGTGTCCTCTGTCAAGAAGAAAGAAAAAGCTTTTGACCATAATCACAAGGTGGGAATAGCTTTTCTGAAGTCAGTGACAATTAGGACCAAAAAATTAGCTTGAGTCTTACCTAGCATCTGTTTTTAACACATTACAGTCCAGCTTCTGCCATTCTTGTTAGCATTAAATAATCCTGTTCAAAGTTAAATGCTGTAGAAAAGTTACCTAGTGAAATATACTTGTTTCTCTGCTAATGGCCAGAAGAAGGATTTGGGTATGAAGAAGTACCAAAATGACAATATCAGAGTTATGGTAGATCTCTGTGCTGCTCCAATTCTCTGTAACCGTTTGAAGTGCTTAGATGGCAATTAAGCTTTTATCAGCCTTTCTGTTTTGGCCAGTGATTAGAGCTATAAAACCTTTGATCAATTTCATGGAATGGAATATTAGCCTCATTCAGCTTTCTGATTTCAATTTTTATAGGTTGCTGCTCTTTTAAAAAGTAGCCATTACATTTATTGCTGGAAATAAACAGGAGCCTGTAGTTGCCTTCCCACTTTGGTAGCTAGATTACAAATATAATTTTAATTTAAAGGTAAACAATACAATATATGTTGCTCCACGTGTCAGGCAGCATGGAGACAATCCTGCTTGCAATCCCAGCTGTCAGTTTGGTCCTGAAAGTGCAGATTTCTGAGCAAATAGTAATCACAGTCTCTTAGTCCTACTACTACTTCAGCAGTGTTAGGAAGCAAAGGGAATATTTGCATAGAAAAATAAGCATTTTTTTGAATAATTTCTTCAATTACAGTTGCTTCTGAGAACTCAAGTGCAAGAGTAAAACAGGAATTTGAAATTTTTTCTATCCTAAAGAGAAGTCATTTTAAAGTGTAGAGTCTAACTCCTGAATGTTATAGGTCTTAGTTTCTTATAATTTAGAATCAGGGAGCCAAAAATGGTCATTCAACTGACCTTTTACATAAAACACACCATTGAATGCCACTGATAATTTCCACAGCAAAAATATCTTTATGCAATTCCTAGAACATATTTTGAAAGGAATTGAATCAAGCAGGAGATTCAATTTATGGTGACTTTACTACCTCCATTAGCAAGTATTTAATTGGTTAATTTGGCATGAAGAGAAAAATATTGCACTTTGCATTTTTAGTGCTTTAACATTTGACTATTGGATTGAAATCAGATTTACAGGAAGTTCTATAACATTTGCTTTATAAACAGTAAAATGCAACCCTCTTAAGTATGAAGAAAATACTGAATCCTGCTAGACTGCAGTGGTGTAGCATCTCTTAGTTGAGAGGATATTTTAATTTGCTTTTCATGTGACTTGCTTCAGCTTCCTTTTCTTTTGCAGGTCCCCCTCTCTGGCAGTCTCCAGACTTTACCTCAGTTTTCTTTGGGCAAGGCTACAAAATTGTTTCCAGGTCTGGCCTTGAGTCTTCAAAGAACTATTCTGTAGAATCAAGAAAATATTCCTTTTTTTTTTTTTTGTTATTCATAGCATTTTTTGTAACTTTTGTTCCCCAACATCTTTCTGGGAGAACACATTGAGGTTATCTGCAATTAACTTTAAGGTCTTTTCCGAAGTGCCTCTTGAGCACAGTTTTGAAGTCTGAACTTGCCCTTCTCAATTTCAGTGTTTGTGACCTCTCCAAAAGCATGATGCCCTGTAAGTAAATCTATTCTGGTAATTTTTGGAGCCAGATTTTTGTTGGTTTGTTTTTTGTTTTTTTTTCTGTTTCCATTAAGCATTTGTGCTTCACATACTAAAAGGCACAGAGACTGCTGTTTGACCTGAGATCCTCTATGGTGTTTCTCCCAGGACAAGTTACATTTTCTGTCAAAAACCCACAGCTCAATAGAATAAATACAGATCAAGGACTCCTTGTCTGTAAGTGCTCTTTATTGTCCCTTTGTCCAGGAAAGGGCCTGCCTTAAGTGTGCCCTTCAAAACATATTAAAGATTCCACCATGATTTTGTTCGACCTTTTATTGAGGCTTTTCTCTACTAAGCCAACAGCTTCTAATACTCCCTTGGGTGGATGGTCAGCAAAGGCTTGAGGATATAATACCAAAGCTGTCAACTCCTGATTCTCTTTCAGTAGCATTTTGAGATAACTATTAGAAAATCTGATCAGTAAAATGTTCTAAACAAGACTCCAGAATACATAAAGCATTGGTTTTTAAAACAAAAGTAGCAATGGTGAGATCCAGAGTTTCCTAAAGTGCTGAACTTGCCTTGGAGGTAGATGTAGGGAAGAAGTAAAGACTTAAAAGATCTTAAATTCCTTGTGAAGTCAATGGAAAGCATAGCTAGGATATCTCTGAATGTCAGGAGCAGTAGTATTCCCTAGAACTATAATCATTGTTCCCTTCCAGTTACTGTCCAGGAACTGATAGAAATCAGTAGGAATTATAAAGAGTTACAACCCAGCACTTCCTATCCCTCTCCTGAGCGATAAATTCATGGGGAGCAAAGATTTAAAAAGTTAATAGCACTGATAGTGGTTGCCCCCCAGTCTCCATGATCACACAGTTTACACAAAGGTGAACTCTAATGCAGGTGGCATAGGAAGGGCTTCAGGCAGCCCCAGAACTGTGCCCAAACCACCACAGTAAATGCAGTAAGTGCTCTTTCCTTCTCCTGAGTCTCTATTTAACTATGAGAATAGAAAAGGACTCTCATTTGGGAAAGGGCAAGGAAAATAAACAAATTCAATCTGAAGTCCTATCAGTATTTTTACAGCCGTATACTCTATAAAACTCCAACCTTTTCTCACATAAATGTGAGCAGGAATCTAGCTGGTCTTACAAAACTTTATTCTGTTAAAAATGGAGATTATTTGTTCATATAAACACAAAAAGAAAGCCATTTGTGACATTGATTCTTGTCCCACAAGTTAGGTTATTTTTTTGACTAGGAAAAAAGGCAGATATCTTTTCTGAATATAATTTGGAATACCTTTATCAGTATATTTGCAATCACGGGGTTATTTGTTTCCACCCCTTGTAAGTGTGAAGCAAGTGAAAAATCTATCCGGATAGAGAAAATTCATAAACTCATGATAAACTATAAAAGAGAAACAGATTTGCTTACATGATGGAATTTGGCAGTTTTGACATCCTTTCCTAGAGCACTATAAAATAGCAATAATTCAACAGGGTAATGAATCAGAAATAGAATGCTGACCCATACACTGATTCTGTCCTGTGATAATCAAATATTTCAGGCTTCAGTGCTGAGAATTGCCATATGGCCTAAATATTGCTATAGGCACGAAAATCACTGAACAGCTTAATATTGCATAGGGGAGGGGGAAATTTAAAAATATTTTTGTGTTCAAATAGGATATTTTACTTTCATACAAGATCTGGTATCTCAACAATTTTAGAAGTTATCAATATGACACTTCTTTACTCTTCACCACTGTTGCTTCTGTAGGATCAAGAATGTGTCCTTTAGGGATGGAGGGACTTCAGGAAGTCTCAAGGACCTTCTAGTCCTAGCTGGATCAACTGAGAGGTCAGCTTAGGCTGCTTAGAACTTTGTTCAGTTTGAGCTTGAAAATCTCCAGAGATGGAGTCTGCGCAATCTCCTCAGGACCCTGTCTCCCTGCTCCACTATCCTCACAGAGCAAAAGGTTTTTACTTTTACCCAGCCTGAATCTCTCTTTTTTTTACCTTAATCCCATTATCTATCATTCTCTTGTGAGGCATCACTGTGAAGAACCTACCTCTGTCCTCTCTTCCTTGTGGGTACAGGCAGGCTACTGTCCAGTCCCCTGAAGTTGTCTCTTCTGGGGTCTGAAGAAGCCCAAGTCCCTCAGTCTCTTCTCCCAGGGCTTCATCCCCATTGCCATGTTGATGATCTTCTGCTGAACATGCTGCAGATCAGGGATGACTTGTCCTGGGAGGCCAAAGCTGGGTGCAGTGTGGTCTGACAAGCGCTGAGCAGAGGTGGATGATCTTTCCAATCCACTGATTCTGTATCAGTGATATTTTTGCCTGACATCCAGGAGGAATGATGCATCTGATTCCATTAATACCAATTAATTACTTTATTATACTATATTATTCTATATTATATTTCGCTATATTACATTGCATCTAAACTGAATCTGCACAAAGCTGAGTAGAGGTGTACGATCACTTCCATCCACTGATTCTGTATCACTGATATTTTTGCCTGATGTCCAGGAGGAATGATGCATCTGACTCCACTAATATCAGAAGGTTAATTAATTACTTTATTATACTATATTATTCTATATTATATGACACTATATTACATTACATCTAAACTGAATCTGCACAAAGCACCCAACTCAACTCAACTGCCCAGAATCTTGTGACTGTCTGCTGACAGACAGAATGCACACATGCTTGACCCTGATAGGCCAAGGAAACACAGCACCATCACCTTGGGTAAACAATCTCCATATTGCATTCTACTTTGGCACAATGCAGGAGCAGCAAATGAGATAAGGATTGTTTTGATAATTCTTTTCTCTGCTTCTCTCAGGTTCAGAGAATGTGAATCCCACAATTCTGATTCATTTCATGTGTCCCTGAAGCTGTTGGCACCTCTGCTGCCAGGGCTGGCTCATGCTCAGCTTGCTGCTCACCAGGACCCCTGAGGTCTCCACAGCAGAGCTGCTCCCACCAGACAGTGTCCTCCTTCACAGGAGCAGGACTTTGCATCTCTCTACTGAATTCCAGCAGGAATGCTGTCTCACTGCATCTACAAACACAAACAGCCCTTCTTCACCTTAGTTTGGTCAGCTCCCTTTTGGTCTCAGTCACAGATCACTGATGATTCCCCATCTCCATTCCACTTGGGATCTGTGAAAAGGCCAACTTTTCCTAGGGGTAAACTTTTTACCTCTGGAATTTATGTACTTCTGGGTCTGGAGTTTATGTACTTCTGGGACCTGCTTCATTTAAGTAAACCCCAGTATAGCTGTCTCAGAAAACGCAAAGAGGGGCAGGTGAGTAGCACTTGTGCTGAGCAGAAAGTTATTTCCTGGATAAGAAGTTTGATGTTTGAAAGGCTGTGCTGCGGAGCGTGGGATTAGTCACTTGCCAAGATAATAGGTCTGACTCTCTGTGGTGCTACTCCAGCTGCACTCCTTCCTGTGCATACCCATTGTAACAGCTCTTAAAACTGCAGTCATACAGCAGTGAATCAGGCCTGGAAAGCTTAAGAAAATAAGAAATGGAGGTGTGGTGGGAGGTTAATATCCCTCCTACAATAATCTGCAACAGTGAAAGAAACAAAACTACCTTTTTCATGTGAAAGAAATGTAATCTAACTCTCAATTTGCTGCACAAACCAAAAGTGTTAAAGTTCAACAGCTATTTGTAAAATGTCCCTAGTTCACAGCATAGAATGCTTTATTCTAACTTATTTTCAATTACAATTATCACTGATGAAGTATGCAAAGAGGGAAAAAAAGGGAAGAAAAATAGGGAAAATAATATTCAGTGAAAGTAAATACTTCAAAGCACCCAGAATTAAAAAAAATCAGACCGACACTTTGCTGTATTTCTGTACAATAGAGAAGAATTCATTTTGTTTCTTCTAAGTTGATCTGACACCATGATTATTCAAGGATGGGGATATATAGTTCTAAGAGTTTCATTCCTATGGTATGATAAATCAGATCTCATCTATTTTATTTAAAATAAATAGGCAGTTGTTTGAGGGATTCTTACTAGTGCTGAAGAAAAAGAAAAAAATCATTTTAAACAAGTTCTTAGCTTTCTTTCTTTTACTTCTTATTTTTCTTTCTTAACCCTAATTTTTATGACAAATACATGACTATGTGACAGTGTAAAACTGACCTTAATGTTAGAAGTTTCTAGCAAACTATTTATGCTAATTCATAGGGAACATGGTAGACTACTGAAGAGCTGCTCTTGGGTCTCTAAATACATTAAAGAAGATTTTGATCAGAAGGCTCAGCCTTTTAGCTCAGAAGAAATGGGTTTATATGTTGGCAGATCCATTTGATATTATTTAGGGAGTAATACTCTCTCTGCATTTTCAGAACTTTATGCTCAATAATGCTCTACAACAGTACTAATTTCTCTGCTGCATTGACAAGTTATCCCACTGAGCAATAAGAAATGAAGTATGAAACTGATGAAAAAACTGCATAACAGTTTGATTTCTGCATAATTGAGTTTCCCAAATCTGCCCTCAGATGTTAAAGCACAGCTCTGTCTAGTTTGCAAGAGCAAGACAGAGAGACACATATCTGAACAAAAATCAGCACATATTCTTTAATTCCTTCACAAATCTGCTTAGTACATTGACATCATTATCCTATTACTCTATTATTACTCTTTGCTGGGGCAATTTCCCTGACACAACTTTCCCCTAAAGGCTTTAGCTTTTCTGATATAAAAAGGAGTCCAGACTCAATATGTAATTTTGATCTTTAGTTCTGTGTTTTGCAAGAGAAAATGGGATTGTGGCAGCAATACCAATAGCAAAAGAGTGACCTGTCTGTGATCTGCCTTCCAGCAGCAAAGCAAACTTGCTCCTTTGCTTATATCATTAGCAGACAGATTTATCATTGTTGTGTTTAATGTTATTCAAGAACAGGTCCCCAGAGTGCTTTATGGACACAAATTGAAGGAGGTCACTGCCTCAGAGAATTTTCATTTAAAATGAAAATCGAAAATAGGAGAAGAGCTATCTGTAAGCAGAGTCAAGCAATATTACAGCTGATCAGGGTTTTGGGGAGCAGGAGGCAGAGAAAGGGAATGCAAGGGGTTTTAAGGAGGGAATTAGCTTAGGGAAAATAAGGGAGGGCTGATTAGGAGGACTTTTCCAGGGAGAAATAGTAAAAGGGGGACAGAAAGACTGAAATTTGGATAACAGAGGATGCAAACCATCCCGAATGACAGAAGGACAGGGTTCCCCTATCAGTGCTCAGGAGCACCTAAAACTCCCTCATGTCTGATTCCTCGTCTCGCCAGTTGGGTTCTCCCACCAGTTATTCTGCATCTTCTGATCATTTTCCAGAATTCTGTCATTCAAGGTGCATCACCTAAAGCAACCCCCTCAGAGCAGGAATGGAAAAGGAGAAGACTCAAAAATATCAGAAATGTATCATAAAGGCAAGGACAGCTAAGCACATCATCAGGGAAAGCCTTTCAGAGTTTAGGTGAAAAAAACCAGAAGTGTAGCTTCTCATTCATGGCAGATCTGGATTTCAAAAGCCCAAACAAGTTGGATCAAGCACATTTAATGCTTTTTCTGCAGATATGAGGTGCACTAGGAAAGGAACATCCTCTACAAAGTGAGGAATTTCAGCAGATCAGACTGTACCCCTCGTTAACACAAACATTTCTAAAAGGTCAATCAATTCCTCCATAGGATTGCCAGGGTATTATTCTGACAGCCGAAAATGTACCCATTCCAAAGCACACTTAAGGTTTCCCTCTGGCTCATGCACATAGGTTTATTTACAGAATAAACATTTCTGTGAGATAATATGAATAGCAAGTCCTAGATCTTATATTATGATAAATTTTACGTATTACTTAAAAGATGTAAATTAACTTGCCAGTCTGATCATATATATTAGAAGGAAGCTGCAGCTGCTCATACCCTGCACCATTGTCAACACAAATCTGTCACTGCTTATGATTATATGGGATGAAGTATTTTTTTGACAATCATCAGTATGAATAAAGGCATTGTATAGCCACACTGTACACACTGTATCATAAGGTTGGTTGGGGTTTTTTTGAGATCAACATAGATGATATTTTAACAAGAGTTCAGTTTTAAAACCATTTATTAGGAGCAAGGTGTGATTCAGACTGTACTAGTGCCACTGAAAATTACTTGTAGAATAGAGACTTCTGCCTGTATGAGGGGAAACCAGTGCATGAAAGGTTCTGAATAGTGCTGCTCTCTCATCTCATACTTCTCATTAGCCTTGACCCTCAGAAAACATCCCAAACAGCAGCTCATTGGCTCTTACTTTTGTTAAAATAAAATTTAAAATGGAGTTATGCATCAGAAATTACATTCTTCCCTTCCCAACTCAGCTGAGCAAGTAGAGTGGAATCAGGTATAGCTCCACACACTTCTAAAATGCTCTCCCACCATCAGATACTTGGTGTCAGTGCAATGCTGTAACCAGATTAATGGCAAGACCACACACATCAGCTTTGCTACCAGCTATCTCTGCATTCAAATGTTTAATCAATTTACTTTATACAAACTGACTGATTGAGGCTACATTAGAAACCTTTTTCATAGTCATTTCACGCCTCTTTGGTGAATAAAGATGTCTCCTCCTCAAGCATCACCTGTCAGTTCCCTTTGTACTGTGCTCTGTAGATGCTTAATTAGCTCCTCTCAGCCAGCCTGGGAGAATTCAGAAGCTGCTGTGACACTGAGATCCTTCAACTGTGCTCCTTGAGGAACAGCCTTGGAAATGAAGATGGGGATGTTACTGTGGAGACAAAGGGGACTCAGAGTCCCTTCATGTGCCACTCACTAAGAGTGACATTGTGGCATTCACATTCTCTGAAATAATCCCTTCGCCCAGGATTTTTCTCCTGGGAAGCTGGGAAGCCTCAGAGAAAAGGAAAACAATTCTTAATTCATTTGCTTCTCCTGTGTTGTGCTCATGTGGAATGTGTTTGGAGATTGTTTACCCACAGGTGATTGTTTCATTGGATTCTGGTGTGAGTTGTTTTGACTCTTTGGCCAATTAGGGCCAAGCTGTGTCGGCATTCTGGAAAGAGTCACGAGTTTTCATTATTATCTTTTTAGCTTTCAATAAATATCCTTTCTGTATTCTTTAGTACAGTATGGTATGGTATTCTTTAATATAATATAGTATCATAAAATAATAAAATAGCCTTCTGAGAATGTGGAGTCAGATGCATCATTCCTACCTGCCTTTGTTGAGACATTCCCAGCAAATACAATATGACATTTCTGGATCTCTATAACATAATAATTTGGGGTTTAGGGGTGAACATGGCAATGCTCTGTTAGTGGTTGGACTTCATGATCTTAGAGATCTTTTCATGATCCTCTGATTCTGTATCAGAGTTCCTTGGTCTGTTTGCCCATCTGCAGGGTGAAGCAGTAGCCCTCAAGAATTGAGGTCAGAGAGAGGTTCAGGTGACTGTAGTTTGATTGCACATACACCCAAATAAAGAGTTTCCCTTGGCTTATAGCATAATATCTCTGATTCTACATAGCCCCCTGAAATGTGGAATAGAAAGTTGAGTTCCAATGAAACACATGACAAAAGTTATGAGAAGTTATGGTTTAGGAAAATAGGAGTTTGCAAAATTAAACTACATCTATTACAGGCTACAGGCTCGCCTTAGTCCTTCCATTTTCTCTTGTATTTGGTATTTTTATGCTGTGTCTTTTTACAGTGACTGGTCTGGGCTTAAAGAGCTGAGTTTGATTTACATCAGGAATTTAAAAAAACTAATGTCTTTTTTTTCATACTATGAAATATGATTCTTGAAAAAATTGTAATGGAACTCAAAGTATTTTAAGAAATGCTTAAATGAGAGTACTGTTAATAATTTTTATTGGAAGCTGTTACTCGGGTAAAGAGGCTGACTATTTGTAACTGCAGCCAGGAACTACAGCTGGTTCTCACTCTCACATTGAAAACTTAAGATGCTTCCTGCAATTACAAGTAATTGTAAATTTCCTGGTGAATAAAATTGCTTCAGGGTAATGGAGGGTTGCATGGAGACAGTTGCACACAAAGATGGAACTTTTGCGTTATCAATTAGCATATCTATTATTTGCATAATCTATGTAATCACGGAGCAAACTGCAGTCCTAAGGAACAGGAATGTTATCTTCTGAGTCCTTCTTTATTTTTTTGGAAGATCCATGTTGGAACAGTGTAGAAGGGAATAGAGAATGATCTATATTTATATCTACACTGAGAATTTCCCATCCTTTCGTGGCAGGACAACATGTTGGGTTAAGGTTCTAAAACTGGTGTTGTGCTAACATTTTTGTTTCTCTCCTTCAGAGACAGAGGCCCAGGTTTCATTACCAATGAGAGCAGCCTCTTTATCTCCACTTACTTTCAGTTCATCTTCCCAAACATCTGAGCAAAATTTCCCAAGTCAAATTTTTCTGTGTGATAGAAAGAACTGGGACAGACAGCACCAAGCAGCCAGAAAAAAACAAGGAAAAATTTCAAGTGATCTGAAATGAACCTCTGAGCCGCTGGGCAATGTTTTCAAAGAGATGCTGTGATTGCTCACAGAGACTGGAAATGAGCAGGACAGTAACAACAAGCTGCATTTCACTCAAGTGTCACAGCAAGTGAAACTGCAAAGCAAATCACAATGTCAGGGGTGAGCTGAAACTCAGTAAAGTACAATTAAAAGAGAAAATCAGACAAAAAGGCAGCAAAACCAGGCAAAAAGACATGACAGCACACAGGAGTTTTTGTGGAAGGGCACCACTTTCCATAGAGTTTGTCACCCTGGCTTTTGCACTGAGAGCTGGAAGCACCTGGAATCCACCTGCAAGAGGATTTGGGTTAGAGATGTTCTCATCAAACATTCATCAAAGGCTGTGGGAAATAGGGGCATTGGCTGCACTTCCTTGGATAAAGCAGGGAGATTGCAGGCAACTGGGCAAAGGTGGGAGCTGCAACGTGACCAAAAGTAACAGGACCTGCCTGGTCACACACAGGGAGTAGGAGAAGCAGAGAATGGGCTGTTCTCTTCTTTGTGCTAAAATGCCACAAAACTGCCAGCAGGGCCTTTTGAGTGTTGTCAGCTGTTTATGGCCATCCGGTGGATAATAAAAGCAAGACCTGAAAGAAGAAAATGCTAAAATAATTGAAGCTTGGGGCTCTGTTTCTATTCCCTGGCTGATAAAATTGCCAACTGACAGGTAGTAACCCACAGCAACCAGGAAAATTTATTGAAGATACAAGTTAATAATTACAGTGGTACATTGAGCCTGTAGCTCTGGGACAGACTGATATGCTTTCTTTCTGTCCCTTTCAGGACAGACTATAGAAATCCACATCCCACAGTTATATCCAGGGCCTCATTCACCCAGACACTCAGGGAATGGAGCAGATCTCGGACTCAGATTGAGGGCTCTGCCTTGCCCTCCATGATGTCAAAATTGAGACTGTGCAGGGAATGAGCTGCATTTCTATTTTTGAAGATTTCTGTCCCTCATATGAATATTTTTTCAGTTCAAGATGGACTACCTTATTTTCATGTAATATGTGCTTCTTAATAACATAAATTTCTGTGCTGCTATTAGGATCATCACATCCCTAAATCTCTTTCCAACCTCTTAGGCTCTTAAACTACTACTTTTCACAATATGTTTCCAAAGAGAGATATTTTTCAGTCTATCACTTAACTTGATTAATGCCTCATTTTTCTTTGACAGCACAATGTGTGTTGTCATTATGATCTTCATGTTCTACTTAGGAACTCAAAGCAGGTTTTTTTCTGCTCTCACATGTTTTTTCTGCTCCTCTTTGCAAAAGCCCAGATAAATTAGGCCTAAATTAGGAGCTGAGTCACTACTAGAGATTGATGCAGTGCACCTCACACTTGAACTGACCCTCCAAAGTACCTTGATCTATGGAGGGAACCTAAAGAGATCAGCCCGAGGGTATAGGGATATCAGTTATGTGTACAGAAATAAGAGGGAAGGACCACAGTCATCTTCTTCTCATGGTAAAATCTTAATTCTTTGCTCTTGTTGATAATGACAGTTAATTTACTTTGCCTTCAGTGACAGTTAATTCAATTTGCCTTCTTTTTCTAAAATATACCCCAAATAACACTGTTCAACATGCAGGTTTGGAAATCCAATTTCAGGTGTTCAATCTGAAATTATGGTTTGCATTACCAGATCCTATAAGGCAAAATCTTGCAATATGTTTAATTTAATATGTTTAATCAGCACGTATTGCTGAGATTTACAAAACACTGAAAGTGATTGATTTACCAACAAATTGATAAAGTGATTGATATACCAACTCTGAGAAGCAGAGTGAGGGAGTACCAAATAGAGTTGGTTGGATGTCAACTTCAAGCACATATTGTGCTAAAAGTGTTGTTTGCACAGTAGATAAGGAACGTCTGGAGCCTGTTGCAAGACAAGGCTTGGTGACAGAAGGCATCAGCAGCTCCTAGAGGGATTAGGCAAACTCACAGTCTAATGCTTAAGGGAATAAATAAAGATGTACCCTTTTAACTTTCCTAATCCTGAGTGCTGGGAGAAGCATGGAAGGCTCAGTCTGCCCAACAAAGGGCAGGCTCTGATAGTCTCCTTACACAGTATCACCTAATGCCTGTTTTGGAGACGGAGTCCTGGAGTATCTGGAACTCCTTCCAGGCCAGGTAAAGCTTTTGTTATGTCTTTAAACCAATTGAAGACATGCCCAAGCCCACGAGTCCCTCACGCACCCCTAACACTCCCTCTCTGTGCTTCTGAGGTGCTCATTAGCTCCAGAGAGGCACCGGCTCAGGCTCAGATGTTCCCCTGACCAGGCCTGTGCTGTGGGCAGAGCCTTGCAGGGTGCGGCGAGCGTGCACTCGCGTTCCATGGGTGTGAACAGGCATCTCCCAGCACCTGCTAGGCCGGCCCTCGCTCTGAGCAGGATGCTGCTGAGGCACTTTGCCACCACAAACTGCAGTTTGAGTTTGCAGCCTTGAGCAGCCCAGAGACAAGGACATTGACAGCAATGACTGCAGACAGTTATTTCGCACAGATATTTACTGTTGTGTGTTGAAACTCCAGCTACTACGAGCTAAACAATTGTCTCTCCTACTCTTTAAACAGTACAATTTCAGACTGTTAAAAACCTGTGAAGTGTGCCAGGTAAGTGACAGAAAAGGCAAAGATTACTAGTTCTTTCTGCAAATTGCCCCCTCTGAGACAGAGAATAAGACCTTAATCAAAAACCTAGCAGGCAGTCCAGATACACTGCTTGACACAACCAATCTGAAGGCAAACTCTGTGGGTTTATCATTCTCCTAATGTAATCTGCCTTCTGTAATTTGCCTTATATTATGTTGACTAAGCAAGATGGAAAAAAAATTAAATGCCTTTAAATTACATCTATTAGTATTACATTCTGTATTTCTTGTTTTATTACACTTGCAAGAATGGAAAATACTGGCATAAACCGTGTAACTGTGGGAATTGTCGTCACAAAGAGGAGACATTAAAATAACATTAAATTCATGCTTGGAACCTCAAGAGGAAATAAAAGTCATGTACCTATAGAAAACACTTCAAATGCCAGCTCTATTAAACAACAATAGTTACTTGTGTGAAGATAATCTTTTGGCCCTGGGTTAATCAGGACCTCAAACATTTAGAATAATACCAGCATCCTAGTTTGTCCTGCATGGAGACAGCATGACCTGTACCTGTGACAAAATCTACCTCTGTCTGCCGTCTATCTGGAGCCAGCATGAATATCCACACAAACCCTTGGAATTTCTGCTTCTGAACCCACCATATGGCATCATTCTTTTGGAATCACCTTATCCAACCTTTTCTAGACAATAATGGCAGTAGAGAATCTCTATAATAACAGCTAGTCCGTGTGTGGCCACTGAGTTTGTTGTTATTTTAATAATATTTAGTCCTCTGACAAGAGGGAAGCTCTGTGTACATGGCACAAGATCAAAGATATTGCTTGACTTGAGACAAGATTAGTACACAAAAAGAGGAGTAAACAAGGTAAAATACCAAACACCCTGGAAGAACAAAGTGCAGTGGCCCAGATTCATGATTTGTCATTTCATTTTTGTTTATCCTGCTTCTAAATAAAAAGAAATCCTCATGAATGGCCCTACTTTGGCAGACAATTATTCTTCTGCACTCTAACAAGCGCAATAGTACATAAATCTCATCTTTCATCAAAAGCTTCTTAAAGCTGTCCATTGAAACTATTCAGGACAATCCTCACCCAAGTCCAGCTTTATCAAGGGTCACACACCAAGGCAAAGTTTCACTGGTTAATACTTCATGTACTGCAAACTGTCAGAAGCATTTTTCACTCTGACTGATATCTGCCATCATTTTTATTGCATTGCACAGCTGTACACTCCTGAATTAATCCAAGAGGTCCCATTCCTTTCACAGAAGCTATTTGTAGACATAGACTCAGTTTTGGTGAGACAGGTGGGCATTGTCTGTTCAAAAAAACCACAGTGTACAAACACTCTTTCTCTTGCTAAAGGCTGCATCTTCCTTCCTCTCATTGTCCCATCAATTTCAACTAAACTGTGCCCATGAGGTACTCCGACATGAATAATGGTGGATTTTAGCCTTTTGCTAGCAAAGCAGTTTTTGCTACTTCCAGAACTGCATAAGGAGGTTGTTTTAAAGTTACAAATGTTAAATAAATTGAGTAGGCTTTCAGAAATGGAGTAGAATCAGAAAGTTTTGTGAGGCATTGTCTTTATATTACAGGAATAATATCAGACACTAGAGAATATTGATGTTTAAAAACATTTCATAGCTTTCAGATCCAAAGATTGAATGGTTCTTGCAGAACCAGAGCATCAAATCAGCTGTATCTCTTCCTTGAATTCCAGAATGTAACAGGTTTGAGACAGAAGACAATCCATAATTAAACCTGGCCCACAAAATTTCAATTAAAAGCTTCTTCAAATCACCATGTAGTTTCTTACATTAAGATTGGAGCATGTAATATTAATAACTTTACTGAAGCTTCTGCATATGAGGAAATTAGAAGTTTTCAGCTTTATAACTTGAAAAATGTATGAGCTGTATATCTGTGCAATGGAATGAACCACTTCATGGATACAGCTGTGTCATGCTGTATAAACCAAGTATATACATGCCAAGTATAAACCACTTGGCACTTTTCCACTTTTCTGTAGTGTTTTTTAACAATGAAATCACTTTTAACCACACTTGTTCATGTCATTTATTAAAATTAATAACAAGGGAAAGCTGATCTGTGGTATCTCTTGTGTAACTGCCCTATGAGACACAAACAATATTCAGAAATATTCAGACCAACATTTAATCCAACAAACAGTTTCTTTCCTTGTGCATGTATACCAAAAACATGTATGCTTGTTAATCTGTGGAAAATCTGCTTTTCCCTGTAATTTACGGTATGATTTATGTTCATGTATCTTACCAGAACTCAGTTCACTTCTCCATTTGAATACAAAACTTTTTAAATACACAGATTATTTTGGGAAAGTGCTGTCTGCAGATAAAGAATTTTCAAGGTAATACAAAGTCAAATTAGACCATCAGCTGCTCATATCCTGGTAGTTAAGTATCAAATTCTGAAATTCTAATTAAATTCTTTGTTGGCTGTACTCTACTTATCAGCCAGTCTAATATGATTTGCTTCAATGTTTTAGTTGATAATTTAAATGAGCTTTTGTAGTTGTTATGCACTTTACTGAAACACTAATATTTACTGTGTCTTAATAATATAATTCAACAAAATATCAGTAGTACTGAAAAAAAATTGCTTTCTCTAGAAGGAAGACATAGAAAATAAACTGCAAACCTACATTTATTTTGAAACACAACTACAAAGAGAAAATCAAGTGGGCAGTACTTGTAAGCTCTTTAATGGAGTTGGGTTTGTCTTAATTTTTCAAGTTAATGAACAATTCAGAAGAAAATATTGACTCATCACTGCCAAGATTTGCATAGGATACCTCATGAGAGAAGTACTAAACAGTGAAAAGACTAGGCTAGCTGATCAAAAGTTATTCTAAAGAATATTCATAGGATTTACACTAATGACTATGATAACTTTTCATTAATGTTTTAGAAATATTAAAATAATTTTGAATTCCCCCAAAAAATATCATTGAAAGTGATCCTGGTGAAAGTTGTTTAGATGTAGATTATCCAAACTTGCTCTTTTTTTGGGCACTTTCGAAGTTCTTTTGACCTATTCAATAGACTAGAGAGGATCATGAGCAGTGTTTTAGATCCAAATACACGTAGGAACAAATTTTTCCTACATATCTACAGACCTCTGTCCCAGAGGTCCCTAAATATAAACGAGATTGCCAGGCACCAGAGCAGAACAAAAACAGCAGGATAAAACATCTTGTAGTGTGAACTGCAATTAAATAAATTTGTAGTAGCGAGCAAATGGCTTTCACATGGAAGTATAAAAAGTCCCCTGTAGTTCCTGAAGTGGATTAAAAAAATAACTCTTTGATGAGTATCATTAAATGTTGTGATTCTATAATCAAAATTGCCCTGGATCTGCAAGAGGCTTTTCTACAAGCAACACTGGAATAGGTATTTCTTCAAATATTTTGAATACCATATATCTCCAATTTCTGAACAGGGTATTTTCTGGCAGAATAAATTGAATAAAATTTGTTTTGACTGTGAGATTGCTTCACTATAATTCTTTCATGTATGCAACATGAGAAGTTAAAAGTTCTTAATTTTAAACATTTTTAAATTTAAAACTGAAAGGAGCAGATTAGATCTTTGGCTGGAGTAAATTGTTGTAGCCACATGAAATCAATGAGGCTAAACCTCCTTCTTATGTGAAAAAGATCTGCCTCTATACCTCAACCTGCAGGAAGTTCAGATTATACACACAGCTTCAGCAAACTCCTATTCAGATGCAAATTACGCGTGGGAGGAGGGAGAAGGGTAGAGAAGGAGAGAGGCACTTCACTCTCACCTCCACTGCCATGAGATTGAGGCACACAGGTCCCCATTCCCATTGCAGCAGCTCTGGCATTCAGTCAGCAACTGCGCAAACTCTGACTTCTGTCCCTTCTTTTCTCCTGAAGTCTTGGGGCACCCACTCCTTTGACAAGCACACCCCAACACTTGTAGCCCTCCTGAGTAGGGGAAAATACTCTCATTTTCTCTGTGTGCGTGTGTGTGTGTGTGGTGGTGGCATCCTCCAAACTATTGCAGCCCATCAGGCACAGCATGGCCAGCTGGGCACAGAGGGGATTGTCCTGCTCTGCTCTGGGCTGGGCTCTGCTCTGGGTCCTGGGGCTCTGCAATATCAGAAAGACATTAAAGCCATTAGAGAGCATCCAAAGGAGGGCGACAAAGATGGTGAAGGCCTGGAGGGGAAGCTGTGTGAGGGGTGGCTGAGGGCACTGTGTCTGTTCAGCCTGGAGGGGACAGAGGAGGAACCTCAGTGCAGTTACAGCTTCCACAGGAGGGGAAAAGGAAGGGCAGGCACTGATCTCTGCTCTGTGGTGAGTGACAGGACAAGGAAATGGCCTGAAGATGTGTTAGGGGAGGTTTAGTTTGGATATTGGGAAAAGGTTCTCCGTCCTTTCCGAAAGTGGTTGGGCACTGTAAAAGGCTCTCCAGGGCAGTGGTCACAGCACTGGGGGACAGAGTTCAAGAAGCATTTGGAAAACACTTTCAGGAACATAAGAGGGGATGTGGAAGTGTGGAAAGCACTGGATCATCAACTTATTAAGTGTTGGGTATTTCCATAGTGAAGAGAGTTTAGTCTTACAGCAGGGAAGAGGATTTATCACCTGAGAGTTCAGGGCACCAAGCTTCATTAATTCTCCTCCTCACAAAGGGAGTAACTTGTTTTACAACATTTCTAATATGTCTTATCCAGTGGAGGAATGGCAGGCAACAAGTGCTTCTTGAAGTTGTTTTCATTATCTTTCTTTGAGGCAAGCAAGTATTTCCTTCAAGCTTATCCTCTGCCAGGATTAATTTGGCCAGTCTAGACTGGTTGTCCCATACCAGGAGCAGATGCAAAACTGCACGGGGTAGAATGAAAAATAATCATCACATACAGGGAGAAGAACTGCATTTGAAGTGACCTGAATGAATATGGAATTCTTTGCTTTCCACACAACATGAAGAACAGAACACATGGGAATTATACAGAGAGAAATTCCTTTAAAAAATAAAATCAACCCATTTGATAATGTCTTTTTGTTTCACAGTACTTAGGCTTTTATCACAGTGACTTCTTAGGGGCTTGGAATGTTCCTCTTCATAGCAAGACTGACTCACAAATAATGGGATTAGAAGTCCTCAGAGCTGTGAAGGATTTGCATTGATAGGAGATGCATGAAGGATGGAGCAAACTGTGCATCTGAATCACCAGACAGTGCAGCAGCAGAGTGCATCCATGGAGGTGTGGGTGCTCACTGATTGTCACCACAGAGCCTGCCCTGCACAGCACAGGCTGTCACAGACACAGCTCCCCACCCCTTGCCACCAGCCAAACACACACAGACTCCAAAGATCTGGGAAAATATAGGACAAGCCTGATATTGCTAATATTTCAGTACCATCTGGAAAGTCAGAATTTACTGGGACGGATTTAAAAATATAAATTTTTCTTAGGCACTCTGTAAACAGTGTGAAGGTCAATTTTACATGGATTTGGATGTGGAAGATGAAGTTAGGTGTTTCCCTGTCTAATGGGGGATGAAAACATTCAGAAGTGTTCTTGTCAGCATAAGCATAGGTATGCTTTCCTCCACAAAGGCTGACCTTTACATAACTTTTAGGAATTTCATGTCTTCTAGATCTGTTTTCCTCTACAGTTAATATTGGTCAGCAAATTAAACAGCCAGTTACAGTCCCATTGATGGATGGATGGATGGATGATGCATAAACTCATTCACCAGTGCACTGTCACTGAAGCTCCATTTCTTTATGATTTTGACAAAATTGGCTCTTTGCACCACTGGTGCTTGCCACCATGCAGAACCCACACAAACCAGCACACAGGGTGGCGTTTGCTTTATGCACGTGGTAGCAGAAGCACTGAGAGCTTCAGAACAATGTGCCCAAGGACAGGAAAAACAGAACCATGAGTGATTCATGCCAAAGAGCAGCTTCAGCAGCTTCCTCTGCAGAAAGACCTGTCAGGGGACTCCAGCCAAAACCCTGAGCATTGGCTCCTTCTGGCTTGGCCCCTGTTTGCTTGTGTGAAGAGCACCCCTTCTGCTCACCTGGCAGAGGCCTCTAGAAAGGGAAAAAAATGGGCAAAAGGCCCCTCTTGTATCTGCTTTTCTCTGTCCCTGCTAATACAAGTGTCAGACACGTCCTCAGAGGAACAATCGTCTCCTCTGAGCTCACCCATTTCCTCTGAGCTCAGCTGGCTGTGAAAAGAGGAGGAAGTTTATCTCCAGAAATGCATGAATAACACTTGATCTTTCCAGTTTCACTTTGGGTAACATTCCAGCACCTCTGCTATTGGTTGCTTCGCATTGCAGGCCACTTTAAAGTTCCCAGGTTATTTTTGTGATCTAAGGATGCTGTTCTGCAGGTAGTGAATTATTTTGCAGAGTGACAGCTCCTTCCTGTGAAGCAGCAGCAAACTGTTGTTTGAAGTTTACTGTCAAGTGTAATCTTTACATAGATAATGCATACTGGAAGGAAGCCAGTTATTACTAGGAGCATAAACCTTCTAACAAGGTGGCATCAAGTTGCAGTTCAGCTTCCTTTTGGTAACAAACTGTTGAGACAGCAAAGAAAAAAATAACTTCTAATCTATTGAGGAAAGGAAGGATGCAAAATGACATTGAGGCCAGCCCTCCAATTCCAGTTCAGGCTGCTCTACAAATGGAAATGGAAATACCAGCTTTGTATTTGCAATTTTACAATTTGCATGTCCAAAGAAGCACACCAGTAACAGTCAAGCAGAATGTGAGCAGAACAGTCAAGCCTGCATGTGAGCTACCAGAAATCTGTATAGCCAGCTCAAAAGATGTATAACAATGCTTGGTATTTTATATATATATATATATATATATATATATATATATATATATAAACCCAGTAAACTGCAAGAAGATAAATTTGGGGGTAAGAGTGAAAATGATAAAAATTAACAGCTATACTATCATGGAATTGTCGTTCCTAAAAATGCTAGCAGAAATCATTGTCCCTAGGTATTAAATAAAAAATAACTTTCATTTTATGGCAAAGTCAGAAAATCTGGATGAAAGTATAAACTTTAAAGTCTAAAAGACAAAGCTATCAAATACAAAATATTGCCAAGGGGGCTTATGTTGTCATGGGACATATTATGCACAGATAAATAGTTAATATTTACAGTTTTGAATACTTTTGAAGAAAGTTTTAAGTGACCAAACTATTGGGTAAAATTTACCCAATATCAAGTCTAATTCTTAAACACCTTGTTCATTTACAGCTGTGTTGGGAGCCCAGTTTACAGAGGGTTTAACCCTTCCTAGAAAACATGTATTGATTGTATTTTCTCATTAAGACCATCAAAGGTGCTTCTATAATTTAATTTTCATCAGTATGCATAATTAGACAGTCTATTTTACAGACCAAATTCAAAAGAATATTTTTGGATCAGTATATGTTTCTTCTGACCCACTGTCCTCATCCCCAACAGAGTCAACTTAGGCATAGGCTCAACTCCTCACAGGGGGAAGTGCACTATGAAACATAAAACATTATAACCCAGACCACTTCCAGAAACACAATTTTTACAATCAACTTCAGCATAAAAATTTTTACTTATTTTATTCAAGAAATATAAAATGTGATATATTTTTGTTAGCTATGTAGAAAGGGAAGAGACTTTGCAAGTGCTTTGCAAGTAGGATCACTACAAACAAAGCAAAAATTGCCAAGACTTGCAAGTGGCCAAAAACAACAGGGAGGCTTTCATCATTCCTTATGAAGTAAGAACAGGTTACCAATATTTTAGTTCTTGTAAGAGAGATTTCAGTTTCTGACTGTACAGCAGAAAGAACCTGGAGAAAGCACCTTAAATGCAAACAGCCAAACCAAAATATTTGTATTTCCCTTTTTAGACTTAGGTTCTTCAAATTCTGTATTCAGATCAGCCAGTACATTAAAAAGCAGTAAATTTCAAATATGAAGTCTTAGAGAGGCACATAATTCAGATGACTGAAACGGAGAACTCTAAATCCAGTAGCAGCGCCTGAATATAGAGGACAATCTAGGACTCCTGACTGTCCATTATAACAGATACCTTGAAGCTTGTCACACACAGAAATTGTTTCTTTTCATACTCATGCTAAAAGCAACATTTCACACCTTTGGCTGGGCTGCTTTGTAGCTCACTGAAGCACCACTTTCTGGTCTGGTTCTTTGAGTTAAGGCACATAGAAAATATACCAGTACTTGGGGCTCTCAAAAAGTGACAGTTTCAGAAAGGTTTAAACCTGCTTTTTGGGAATCATGTAACACATCTCAGGTTTAAACTCTCAAAAGTGTTTACCTACATTCACTAGTCATGTTAGAAAATTTTCTTTTGGAACTTCTATGCTGTTGGTTTCTCTCTTCTTGCTACTAGCACCTTGTTAAAACTCACCTTGAGCCTCAGAAATGCTGAACCCAAGCAGTGGGAGACCAGTAGTCCTACACTCAGCTTTTTCCTGATGCTGAATTTTGCACACACAGTGCTTTGGCATGGACTTTTGTTTTGTAAAGTGGAAATAAATTTCAAGTCATCATGTTTTATGAAAACCATATGGCTTAACTCACAGTTCTTCAGCTTGGCAGGATTTTCTTGTGGAAGCAAACATGTTCTGAATAGCTGAATTCCCTCTGCATTTAAATATGTTCTTGGAGATGGCCTGGACTGATACTGCAAACAAGCTATATTTGATTTAAAGTGATGATCATAAGATTTAATTCCGTATATTAGAAAAATGAAATTAGAAATAAATAGCACAAAGAGACAAGAACTAAATGGAGATTAACACAGTCCAAAAGAGAGATGTCAAATAAGTAGGTTAAACTGCAGCAATTGGTGGAATCACTCCAATGACTCTAGAAAATCTGT
This sequence comes from Ammospiza caudacuta, assembly GCF_027887145.1. Classification (NCBI taxonomy): domain Eukaryota; kingdom Metazoa; phylum Chordata; class Aves; order Passeriformes; family Passerellidae; genus Ammospiza; species Ammospiza caudacuta. The sequence goes on from NC_080596.1 coordinate 56,888,917, forward strand.
TAAGTTTAATGCTGCCTCAGGACTGTTTTTTTGAGATTTCTTATGAATTATGTGATACAAGATGCCTTCTAAAATCTTTCATTAAGTAAACAAATAAAAAATTAGGTGGGAAGAAGCCAGAAGAATCCCATTTTTGGAGATATTAAAAATATAAATTCAGTTGAGCTACACCTTCTGTTGACAGTGGCATAAATCAGGATACTAAAACCTCTGAATGTATCAACTTCAGTGGCAGGAGAGAAAATAAATCAGGGCTTACTAAATTTTCCATTTGCTAATCTCTAATGTTGTCAGAAATCATGTGGGAGAGGGACAACTGCAGTATCTGCTGGGGAGGATCAAAGGCAGAAAGAATGGGGCTTGGTTTGGTGCTGCTCAAAGGTGCTCCCAGTGCTTTTGAGGTGGCACTCCTGCTTCAAGCTCCTTCAAAACCTCCACTCAGTTAATTGCATAAATTTTCAAGTTTTTAATCATATCTATTTTTCATATTATTCTAGAACATTTAATTAAAAATATATCCCTTAAAGCAAAGGAAATGGTGTGTGTATCAGCGGAAGTGTCACAATTGTCAATCTGCAGTATATAGCTAAGGTCTAAGAATTATGAAGATTTGTTATCTTCATCTAAGAGCCACCTTCAGGACTCTCCATTTATTATTTGATGTGAAAATTTGTTAGAAAAAATTCCATGCTCTTGTTTATGTATTTATCCCTGTTTGGCAGTATAGGAGCTTGGAGAGATAATTCTGAAAAATATATTTGGTTTTGTTTTTTTTTTTTTTTAATTTAAGGAATTGGAGTGAAATATTTGTTTTACTAGTTTGATTCATCCTTTGCTTATCTTTAATTTCCTATTGCTTCAGATGAACCAGCACAGTTTTAATTAATTTTCTTAACAGATTTTCACTCAAATGCTGCCATTCTGCCTATCAAAAATAATAGCACATGAAATTCTTCATCAGAATCTTACAGCAGCCTCTTGGGAAAGAAGGAAATCCTCTAGGACTCCTCTAAGGTAATTAGAGCAAGAAAAGACATTCTAAAAGGTGTCTTGAAAGCTTTGAAAATAAAAGTAACTTAGACACAGCTCAGTTACCTCCTGAAAGGGGAGATTCTTTTCAAGGAGGGGAATTGAGGTCACTAATTGACAACACTTGAAAGATTTTCAGAGGCAGAAAATGTGTCTCTGAAAAACTGGTCCAGATCATTAAGGACAAGACAAGAGAGTCCATTTTTCATCATTTCCTTTGATTATGACTGCCTTTAGAAGAATGCTTTTCAGACACTTAAAAACTGAAATAGTAACATTCCAGTAACATGATGAAAAATCATATGAAAATAAACAGAGACCCAATCTGAAGAGTCAGCGATCTGACTTCTCAGTGAAGAAGTCTTAATATTAGAGCTGCCAAGATGAGTTCTGGAGGCAAATGGTGCCTCCATTTTGGAGGAATTGTGGATCCCAGTGGACGGGGGGAGGTGATCCCAGGAGGGAAAAGGGGGAGCTGGCCCATGCAGGTGTTTTGTTGCCCATGGGCTGTTTACATCCCAAATTCAGGTGTGAAAACGGCCCAGGCAAGCACTCTTGTGCTACCTTCAATCCAGCCAAGCTGGGCAGCAGCAGGAGAGAGGATCTTGGACATTGCAGGCGCAGGGAGCAGCCCAGGCTGGTCCCAGAGACCCCCACAGGCTGCTGCAGCGTAGGCAGGGGGGACAGATATCTAAAACCAGAAGCTGTTTGTGGTTTGGGAAACCAGTCCTGTGTTTCCCCCCAGGAATGGGAATGATAGAAAGCAAACTCTCATAGAGCTGAGGATGTACAGCAAGCACCAAACAGTGATGGTGAAGGTAAAACACAAAGAAACAGGCAGGGCAGGACAAGAGGCAGAAGAGTTGCTTTTAAATTGAACAGGTAGGGTGTCCAAAAGATAAAACCAGTGATTAAATTAAGACCTCTCCTGAAAATGAGTTTTTAATCTGTGAAGACTTTGTTTATGTGACTGCAATAACCACACTGAGAAAATGCTTCCGTGGCAGGGAGTGCTTCTGTCCCTTTCTGCGTCAATCCTTCCCTCACTAGCAATCCCATTTGCTCCACAAGAACTGACCTCTGCTTCTCTCAAATTGTCTCATACATTGGAGAACTCAGTTTAAACTCTTAGAAAATCCCCTCAAACTATATTATATTTTTCTTTTTCCTGAGGAAAGCACTGGTCTGGGCCTGAGGAGGTCCCACTTCTTCAAAGCATGGCACTAAATATTAGATCATTTCTCCCGATAATCTTTGATTCCTTAATCTTCTCTGACCACAGCCAGGACTGGTTAACACAAACAGAGATTCTAGAGCAGCAGTGCCTTTGTGCACATACAGAGAGATGGGAAAGTTCAGGCTTATGGAGATACAAACATGTCATGGCAGCACCAAATCTAAATTATAAATATTGCTAAAATTATTTTGCATCTTATAACTTCACATAAATGTCCTAGAAGAAAGAATAAAGGACACGTGACACCCAAGCCTTGAGTAACTCAACATCAATGTTCAGTCCCCTCTGTTTTATAACACATGGCAGGGCCTATAACTCATTTTTTTCCCCTGTGTTTGCTGATGTTCTGCATGGCTCAGAGAAATTACTTCTTTCATGTCATTATTTCTCTATTTGGGAATTTTGAATAAGATAGAGCCTCCTTAACACTTCACACCTGGCTCCTGCAGATCCCACACCAAGTTTGCTGCCCGTGCTGCCGAGAAGCAAAGCTTATTTGGGGTCACAACAGCAACCTCAGCAGACCCAGTGTGGGGCACTGCTCTGGGGCTTTGTGCTCTGGTTTTAACTGGGATTTGTACTCAGCAGGAGTGTCCTGGAGAGGAGCTGGGAATTGAGCCTGGTGGGAATCATCCCACCCCTGCCCCTTACACAGGTGCAGAGGGGCACACACAGCTTTACCCTCTTCCTGTGAAAAGCCAATTGTGTTTCCATGCAAAAGCTGTTGATATTGGTTTGCACACAGGTGGTTTTGTACGTCTGAAATGTGTATTTGGCTGGCCACAGTGCTGAGTGATTCTATCTACAATAATGAATTGCAAGGACTATGAAGCCTCCAAGTGCGTGTTTCTAGTGTTGAAATTGAAACTCTGAAGTGGGGGTACAAGCATCCAAAGGACCAATTTGGAAAGTTTGGCATCCTTCTGCACTCTTTCCTGTTCTGTTTCCTCTCTGGAAAATGCTGGAAACCCTCAAGGCCCATCCTTGTCTGCCAGCATATCCTGGCTCACTTTAAGCCCTGGATGTGCCACCTGTACAGATTTTAGCTGTGAACACATCTGAAGTCTACATGGGTTTTAAGAATGTTTTCATAAATGAAAAAGAATACTTTTGGGAAATGTTCACACTTCACGTGCTTTCTGGAAGCATCACTTAGATTTGCAAGATCCAGGAAATTAAGATTACATTTCTTGATTTTGACAGCATTAACCAGGCAGTCTCCAAATAAGGTTTGGAGTCCATTCAAAAAGTAAAACAATCGCAGCAGTACCCAGGTGTGGAAGGAATGATACTGAAAATACCTCCAAAATTGAATGCAGTGACATCTGACACTTTCCTGGTGTCAGACCCAGTGTTAATTTGATTTGTTCAATGCCATATTTGCTTCCTGACCTACTGTGATGTCGTGACTCTCCCTGATTGTGCGTCTGTCTTGGGTGGATTTGTAAGGCAAAGTTCACTAAACCCTTTCCACTGACCTGCCTGCATGAAGCCTATTTCAGAAGAATGGCATATACTCTCAGGGAAACATTTAATCCTGTACATTCTCTCACCCCTTGTGCTCAAAATATACACCAATCTTACTGAAAGTACAGAGTTTTTGAGTGTTTCTGGTAATAAAGGGAGCAATTCTTCAACATGAGGATGGTACTATCTTCTTTTAGTGTCTTTTGCTCCATTTTTATGAACCTATCTGCATGTTTGATAATAAAACAGATCTGCTGATGGAGATGAACACCTTTGATAGAAGCAGAGAAGTACAAAGTCTGAATGGTGTTGTTAGGACCCATAGAGTAGGAATGTAAAAATAAGTTTATGTTAACATTTTTTCACAGTATACAAAAAAAAAGGGGCTTTTTTTGAGAACACAGCATCCCTTAGCATTTCATAGAGCATTTTGGTTCTGATGTGGCTGGGAGGAAGTAATCAGTTTCTCAGAAACTAAGGGGAGAGCCAATGCTAAGTGTACTCTTCATAGTATGGTACAGTAACACTGGAAAATTGCCAAAAGCACCTTTTACATCAAGAAGGATTAGAAACATGCCCACCAAACAGCTATAGCAGAAAGCCCCTATATGCAAATAATCAAAAGAATTTTCTGCCTTAAGAAAAAAAAAAAAGTACTTCTTTAAAGAAGTCTACATATAAATACTATTGAGATAAGTTACAAATCCCCAGAAACAAAAATGCAAGGAAGAGAAGGGTGATGCAGGCAGAGGTTTTTCACTCAGACTGAATTTCCCAGTGTCAAACACTGCTTTATTAGCCATGACACCAAGACAGAAGCGTGATGTGGTTGCTGCCTTCTGTCACTCTGCTTGCTAGTCACTGCAGCCATTAAAATGCCAGAAAGAAAGGAGCTGCAGAAATAATCCACATATTGGATGGAGTCTACATTATTTATAACTATCCCTTGAAGACCTGTACTTGTTTTGTTAATTTCTGGGGATGTTTGTTTCTGATATTTACGGCTGAACATCTGTTCTATAATCTCTGGAGAAAGTTGTGCAGAATAAATTCACTGTCATTAAATACAGAGCAGTGTTGAACGACTCTACTCCCCAGTTCAGAACACTACTGTTATCTCAGGGCTTGAAATGTTTCTCTTCATGGCTAATTGATCATGATCCATGTGACAGCTTCTCCTCTCCAAGTAGGAAATATCACTAAGGGATTCTTTGCCTTTCTTAAAGTCTGTGTCTTTATCTTAAAAGTTGTCTGTTCTCAGCTGGGCAGTGGTTTTGATGGAGTTAAAGGTGGGGTGGAACCAGGATTAAAACACAGCACAGACTGCCCTGTCAACCCAGAAAGCTGATGTCAGGCATCACCCAACCTGCCATAAAATCCATGGAGGAAGGAGCCAAACTTCCCTAATCAATTTTGAGAAGAGAAAATATCCACTCCAGGGACAATTTGGCCTATGCAACCCTCATGGAGTGACAAATACACTCATGGCTTCTGGTGGGGGACCCTGTGAAGCACCCAGGATGCCACATTTGCAGCTCTGTGGCTTCCCAGCTGGCTCTTGGAAAAGCAATTAGCACCTTCATTTACCATTTAGTAGCCCCATTGGAAATGCCCTGGTGAAAAGGCACCTCTCAGCCTGCCATGCCATCACCAGTTACCTTCTGTGACATGTTCCTGCTTGTGTGTGATGCTTTCACACGGTCTCCCTCAGCTCCTGCCTCCCAGCAGCCAGAACTGGCAGGCTTAGCTGTTTTCCATTATTCCAAAGAGCAACAAGGACAACGTTTTTTAAATTTCTTTGCTCCTTTCTGTCTCAAGACCAGACCCTGCTCCTCATCCCTGTGCCCCCCATCCTCCCGTGGGCTCTGCCTGCTTCTGTGATCAGAATTATCTGGCAACATCACAGTGCTGGGCACAGCAGCCAGGCACGAGCTTGCCAGGAGCTAACAACTTCACAAGACCCATAGAATGAAAAAAAAAGGAAAAAAGAGAAAGCAGCTAGGATTTTAGAAATCGCTGAGCATCCTGGTTTTCATTAAATTTTAACGGGCATGAAGGTCATACACTGAGCTCATGATCCCTGGAAGAAAGACTACAGACTGAAAACACTGTGATTGTATCTTCACTTATTCTTTCTTTCTTGTCAGTTACAGTAAAGGCATTCTCTGGCATGGTAGATTGGTATTTGTTTTTTACCGTTTTTTGAAATTAGTACTATTATTTTATACTGAGTAGATATTATTTTCTGATCAATGTTTTAAAAAGCAACTGCGCAAGAACTAAAAATCATAAGATTGGAACAGAAAGTTAACACAAAGTTGGCAGGTTTTGAAAGCAGAAGCCTGAACTGTCACACCAGCTCAGCATTCACCTCAGAATTTATATCAGTGACCACCCTAAAACATATTTACAGTGTTAGACCCCAAAGCCTGAAACAAGAGATCTCTGATTCCTCCTAGGCATATTTCCCATTAGTTTCCCTGCCAGAAGCAAGACAAACTGTGTCTGAACATAATTTTCAAAGTTTCATGGGGTGAAAAATTAAAAACTTTGAATATAGCCTGAGTTTTTCTCTACCAACAATGACAAAGATAAAAGAGGGGACACAACACAACAATTTGCTGCCTAAGGGGACCTCTCATTTGGAAGTTAATAACTATTTGAGTAAAAATGATTGCACTAAGATGCATACTGGAAAGATAAACAAGGGGTTGGTAAAAAAAACAAATTTATTTTCTTTTTAAATTGGCTCCTGCAAGTGTTTTTACCACTCAGAATTATTGCTTACAGAGGAGTTTCTCAAAGAGCTGCCTGGGTACTGGGTGTGTAATGACTCCTTCATATTCAGCATTACTGCAGGAAGGAAAAGTAACTGAGGAAATTAATATGCAGTGCTCAAGGCCAAGGCAATCAGATAAATTTTTATTGCTTCAAGGCAAGCTGAGACCTACTCAGAAGTTCATTGTGCCTGTACAGTGACACTTTTATCAGTGTTTCCCTACTTTAATGAAACTTCTTCCTGAGCAACCCTCAGAACTGAGAGGCTAATTCACTTTCTTTTGAGTCTATAACCTGCAGAGGCTATGATCAGCCTTTCTGGGAGGAATAACAATGGGAAAAAAAGCTGAAGACAGCTCCAAACTGATGGTTGACATCTTAATAGTGACTTTTCTCATAACATCTTCCCATTATGTCTTTACTTGCCAAATCAGGCACAAAATTAAGAAGTGCTGAGGACACAGAAGAGAACTGCTGCCAAATTTCATATTTTCTTTGTGTTGCTTTATCTTATCCCTTTCCTTGTGAAAAATAACTTGAAGTTTTTTCAGCATCTTAATTCCAATTTACTCATTTGTTCATTTATTCTTCAAAAATTCTAAATGCATATTCTATACTTTGAAATTTTCCTCCATGGCATTACTTCCCTCTTTTCTCCCCCCCAGAAAGAAATACTCCTATTTAGCATGGATTCCCAAGGCACAATTTGAGGGATGTTTTGGTGGATGCTGGATGCACAGTGGAATAAGTGCTATGGAAAGCAGGAGACAAAGTGGAGTGGGAAAAAAAAAAAAAAAAAGTAAGAAATACTTCAAACAAAGCAAAAAACAAGCAACTTAAAAAGCAGAGGTTTAGGCTACCCAGTCTGTATCCTGGCAAACAGCCTTGCTCATCTCCCTTTCAAAGAAAGAGAAGTGCAGAAGAATGGAGAAAAGAGAAGTGTAGAAGGTGCCCCACTCATCACTAGCAGCTCAGTCCCCAACCAGCCTGAATTTTCAAATGTGCTCACACATCTGTAGGAGTTTTACTTTGTGGGTATAGAGATCCCTTTTCAGCTGGTGCTGTACGAAGTTTGCAAGATCACAAGAGCCAGGCCAAAAAAATAATTGTCACAGCACTTAAAAGAGGTGCTGCTTGGTCTTGCCTTGGTTCTGAGAAACATATTTTGCTTCCAAATCCTCTAGGCAACTTTTGATGAACCTTTGCATGTCAATGCAAAGTTATTTTCTTGCTTTTACTGTCATTTTAAGTCCTTCATCCATACCTGTTTCTGCAAGTTAAAAGCTTTCTCAGTTAGCAGCTGTCATTTCTCTCAGAGCTGGAGCGTAGTGCTTGCCAGAAAACATCTTCTACCTGAAGGGAAGAAAGCAAGTGGAAACTCACATATTGAAGTTTTTCCTTTGTACCTTCAGCTTGATTTTATACTGCCTGGGCATACACGATAACTTCTTTGCCTGCAAGTTTAAATGACCCCAATGCAGACAACACATAGGGGAACAAAATTTTCATTTTGTTTTGAATTACTCTTGGCACAAAGGTCTCAGCCTGCTTAATTTATTTATAAAAATGTAATGCTATCTGATATACCACACATGCAAATGCTTTTAAAGCTTATGCCTCAAAGTTTGGAAATTAGCAAACACAGAAGCGCTTACTTGGTCCTCGGATGTTATCCACATCTCAGTAGGATCTCTAATGGATTTTCCACATCATTTAATATCTTGCAAGATACAACAACACATTGTGTCATTTTTCAGAAGCAATTAAGCTAAAGTCATGATTTGAGGGAAACTGCCTTCCACTTCATCAGAAAGCAATATGTTGCCTTTGCCAAAGTTTAGCCTTTAGAAAGGGGACCAATACAACAACTCTGAAAAGTGAAGCTCAAGATCTGACGACATTTGTAGAAAATCTCCTTTAAGTGGCAAATGATCCATGCACAGATGAAAACAAACCCTGGATTTCCCCTGTTTGGCACTACAAGCTGTGTGGGCATAACCAGGGCAGCGCACAACCAACCCAGATCATGCCTAAAGAAACACCTCACCCCATCACTCTGCCTGGCTGCTTAGCTCAGCCGAGGCACTAACACATCATGGACGTCCAGGCTGAACAAGCAGAGGATCCAAAGTTCCTCTGAACCAACTGATGGAGGCAAACCCTGCACCCTCCCAGCCCTGGGGAGGCTCTGGGGAGCCCGGCCCACACTAACAAGTTTTTCTGGCTATCACAAACATTTTGCTCTCAGTAAGGGGGTGGTTGGGTATTGTATTTGCAGGGGCAAACCCGATGAAGGCAGGAATGATGAATCTGACTCCATGTTTTTAGAAGGCTAATATTACTTTATTATACGATACTATATTATATTAAAGAATACTATTCTATGCTAAGGAATACAGAAAAGATACTTACTGAATGCTAAAAAGATAATAATGAAAACTCATTACTCTTTCTAGAGTCTCAACACAGCTTGGCCTCAACTGGCCAAAGAGTCAAAACAACTCACAGCAGAATCCAATGGAACAATCACCTGTGGATAGACAATCTCCAAACACATTCCACATGAGCACAACACAGGAGAAACAAATGAGATAAGAATTGTTTTCCTTTTCTCTTAGGCTTCTCAGCTTCCCAGGAGAAAAATCCTGGGCAAAGGGATTATTTCAGAGAATGTAAATGCCACAGTTGGGATATTCAAAACAATGTGGAAAACAAAGAAAAGCAAGGTCATGGCCAGAGGATGAGGACTAGCCAGGGATGGAGCAAAGATGAACATCAGGAGATGCCTGGAAATCACTGCCTAAAGCTGCCCAGCAGCTTCTATGAAATATCTTTAAATGGACATATGAACTGCATGCACATGCTGAGCCAACTCACTGGTAAATAGACAGCAGCTATCGGTCACACTGGAGGCAAAGTTTCATTTAGTCAATTTTTAATAGTTTTTAAAACTCATTTTCATTTTGATCTCATGGGGGTTTTTATGCTTTCCTCTATGCAAAAGCTGAAATATTTTGTTGATGTTGAATGGAAATCAGCTTACAAATTCTGGTCTGACTTTAAAACACAAGAAACTTTGCAAATCTAATTGTACATATTCAGAAAAAGCTTAGGGGATGGTTAAAAACCATTCCTGCTCTGGAGACCTTTCAAGCTTATGAAAATCTGGAGATCAACAAAGGGCAGAACTGTCATGCTCATTTTGCACATTTCATTAGATCTAAAGAACAAGCCAAATGTTTGGTGAGGAGGAACAGGGCAGGGTTGGAGGTCTGGCTCCTAGCCTTACAGTTATAGGCATTTGCAATGCAAATTTCTCACATGCAGTAAAGTTGCTATTATGGTTTGATCAAGACAGGCTTCTAAAATATATTAACTGAACAGTTTATGAGTAACCTCTTTTCACAGCTTGCAGTTGGTTACAGTTCCAGTTCCAGTCCAGAGAGCAAGAAAAATCATCTCAGACTTTTGCATTAGGTCCAGATGGGATATCAACACTCCTGCTTCAAAGCACAACACAACCTGTAAGTGCTGGTGTTTCAAAGAAGCTTCCCCAAACACAAAGGGATTTGGCGCTTATCTGAGACTGTTTTTTCCACAGGGTGTACAGCAAAGTACTAGGAAGGGACACTAAATTAACATCAGTTGTGAAATATTTCAATGCTCTCTTTTCTATGCATCTGTCCATTCTTCAGATCAGGCGCTTATATTCCTAGTAGATGATTCAGATATATATGGTTTCTTTATAGTTGTCAAAAGTGATGTGGTCTTGCATGGCAAAAGAAATACATTAGCCAATCTTATTCATCCTGGTCCTGAGTCTATAATTTTTTTCTTCTGAATATGGTATTACTGTCACTAGTTAAAAATTGACAAGATCTGCCACCTTTAAATTTCTTGTAATGATTTAATAAGGCTTTTTTAACTCTAAAAATATATATATATTTGTTCCAGAGTGAGATCAATCCCATATGATAATGGCAGTTTTATACATACAAAGGACAAGGCATTTTGTAGCTGTTTATATCTGTTTTGCTAAAAAAACACTATTTTTGCAACAGCTGAATGAAATCTGATTATAAAGTCTCTTACATTTTATTACAAAGAGATACACATGACCATGTTCGCTAAATGAAAAGAGAAACATACATATTTTTTAGACACAGACAATAAAGAATACAACCTGTAAGTTTGTTGGGATCAGAGTAGAAACTCATTACCAAAATCATGAGCATTTGGCATTGTGAGATGAAAAGATTGAAATCCTCCTTAATTTTTAGGCATCTTAAGAGACCACATACTGCTCAGGATGCAAGTGTGGCACCTCCACACCAGTAGTGAGTACATCTTTTTTATCCTGCACATGGCAACTCAAAAATCAGTTCATAGTGACTTCATCATCTGGACAAAAGAGAGACCATAAACGCCCTATTTTGGAAATTAAATAAGAGCAAAGTGAAGCTTCTCACAAGCTGAGAAGCACATGCTACAAAAATTATACTTGTTATAATGAAATAACTTTTTTTTCCCCTAGAACTAATTATCTTAATGTAAATCTCTTTGCCAGTCCACTGCAGAGCATCCTCATGAGGAAGTTTTATCTGCAGTGAGGTCTCCCCTCAGGCTCCTCTTCTCCAGGCTGAACAGACCAAGTGCCTCAGACATTCCTCACATGCTTCCCTCAAGGCCCTTCACCATCCTCACTGCCCTCCTTTGGACACTCTATAATTGCTTAATGTCTTAAATACTGTCGTGCCCAAAATTGCACACAAAATTCAAGGTGAGGCCGCCTCAGCCCCGAGCAGAGCAGGACAATCCCTCCCTTGCCCAGCTGGCCATGCTGGGCCTGATGTCCCCAGCACAGGGATGTCCCTCCTGGCTGCCAGGGCACTGCTGGCTCATGTTCCACTCTGCACTGCCCAGGAGCCCCAGGTCCCTTTCCCTGGCACTGCTCTCCAGCCCCTCACTCCCCAGGCTGTCTGTGCATCCAACGCTCCCTCGTCCCAGGTCCGAATCAATGGCCTTGATTTCTATCAGAAATATAATTACAGTGTCAACACCATTCTACCATCCTTCTGTATCAAAATTAACTTACCAAAATTCACAGTCAGCTTAAAACAGTCAACTGAAACACTGCCATATTAATGAAATAGAGAAACTGGCACAGATTCTACAAAGTTTGTTAGACCTTGTAATCTATGTCCAGATCAGTATAACTTGGACTGGAAGAAGATTGCATTTTTTAAAAAAAGTCAGAAAATATACCAATTTTAAAACCACTATGCTATTACTCTCCATCTGTCCTGTTTGATCACTCTGTTCATCCTGTGCAAATGACTTCTCCTCTTGATATTCCCCCACAGCTCAGTCTGTCACCTCTTTATCTGCCAGCTCCAAAAGTGCAAATTACTCATTTTTTTCTCTTGTCATCTGTATTACAATTATATTTTATTAATATAGTTAAATTAAAATATGAGCAGTTGTCTCTAACTTTTGGTTAGCATTGAGTTTTTTGCATCTTTGTCAGATACCATGAAAGTACTTTTGCCAGAAAGCTTTTTATATCAGCATCAGGCTGCTTAATAAAACCTGATAAATCTCCCTACACTTGTTCTCTTATGTTCTTAGTAGAGCTACAAGAACAGCTGTTACTATGCATTTGTAGGGCAATTTCTGAGTTAATTGAGCCAATCTATTACTGTAAAAATTAGTGAGATCTACTGCATTCTGTCTTGTTTAGACTTTTTAGCTAATTAAGATTTTGTTTGATTCTATCCACTCTAAATAAATGACACATTTTAATGTGTCATTTGGGGAAAGTCATAATGGGGTAAGTTTAGCAAAGTGAGTGTCATGCATTGAGCCAAAATTCATTACAAGGACCTTCTGTAGTAGAAGACCTGTAAATTAACTTTGTTTGAGTCAATTTGCTATTCAGAACAAGAGACAACAAGAATTTTTTCGTATATCTGGTTGTTTTAGCTATGGGCTCTCTTTCACTTTTGAAACTTGGGGTAAATAACCTATATTTTAGGCTCTACAAAAAAAGTTTCAAAGCTCTGCAAGAAAAATTGCAGACTTCTTTGGAGGCAGTCTGACAGGGATATAGAGAGGAATATATGCATTAGTGTAAATAAAAATTTTAAAGAAATAATTCATTTTATGCCTGAAGTAGCATGTTGTACTCCACACACAATATGTTCATTACTAAACATTTACATTTTGATTTCTCTGTCATTATCTTGTCTATTGCTTTTTGGCAACTGTCAGAATTTGTAGAAGGAATATGAAGAATTGAAGATCTGTAATATTTTTCAGTTTGCTGTATGTCTTTACATTCATCTGGAAGGTGCAGAAAGGCTTTTACAGATTTTTTTTTTATCTGGGGTTATTGAGAAGAGTTTTCAATGAGACTCTGTCAATTATGTGCTGGAATGTAAGAAGAACTCATCAAATCTTCTGTAGATAAAGTGTGTCTTTTGCACATTTACTTCTGTAAAAGCTCCTTGGTAATGGGTAATTAGGGATTATTGATATGGAAGTGGGAAAAATAAATAAAATAAACCCATGGAAAAGAAAAGGGATTAAATGGGAACTGGGCTCATAATTAACTGCCCTTTAAAAAACCATCTTTATGAAGTACCCTGGTGATTCAGACTTCCATGCAATACTAGATCTCTGCAAGGCTTTCACTCCTTCATCCCTCCTCCTCTTTTCTATTTTCCACATTTGCTATATTTAATCTCTGATTAGATGTAAATGCTGGGAATCAGGCAGGGGTCACCTTGAGTTTGAACAGCACCTAGTTCACATGAGTCCTATTCTTAGTGGTTAAGTTATTATTGGATGTCGTAAGATCACCCCCAAAATAACACTCCAAGAAATCACTCTCATGGGTCCAAGCCCTGCAAAGACTCTGCCAGAATTAATTGGACCATTGGAGAAGCATGAATTAAAATAAGTGCAAACAAGTCTTTGCAGAATCACAGATGGTCACTGGAGATTAAGAACATGTTCTCAGCTGCATTTCAAGGCACAAGTCTAAGCATATGGAGCAGGCATGCTGAACTTCTGTTACTTAGCATTTATGGAATGAGCAACAGTGAAGACAGTGTGAAAAAGTGTTAAGGAGAGAACTAAACTTTTTCATCACATTTTTCACCAGAGAATCATTCAAGACAATGAAACTAATTTTGGTCTAAAGATATAAGTTATGCTGCCTTTCTTTATTGAAAGTTTCAGCTGAGTGGAAAAAAAAAATTTAAAAAAACCCACCACATTTGCACATAGGGAAATTATTCCTGGGTGTGGGTGTAGATAGAAAAATAAAAGTAGCACTTAAGATTAAACAAGGAGTAGGAGGCAATGTCTGTAGAGAGTAAAGTAGAATTTTATATCCTTAAAGTTCAAAGTTAAAAGACATCTGAAATACCATCAGAGATAACAGCAACCAAGAGAATGCAAAATTAGGAAACATGCTTTGATCACTTGTCAATAGGAGTCAAATTCCATTTCAGTTTTTCCTGCCCGAAATACAGACTGTTCTCTTTTAACAATGAAAAAAGTTTTATTCTCCTCAAATAAATCTGCTCTTCTTTATTTGTTTGTAATTTTTTCTTATTTTTTGAGCTTTATAATAAAAACAGTCAAGAGAATCCTTAAACTACTGTAGGAGGAGTCATAGATATCAGATGACTTTTAATAACTCTCAGAATGTATGTCATCCAAATTCATTTCCTGCCTCCAAAGCTCAAAAGGCTGAAATCTACAATTCTTGCCTCCCAAAAGAGAGACCTCAGAAGCCTCCATATCTTTTGTTAAAAATGGAATGATTCCAGCACAAACTTGTTTTGAAGCAAGATTTCTTTTCACAAGTGGTGAGACTGTTTCCAAGGAATTAGGAGACCATTCAATCCCTTCAAATAGCTGGGCAGCACAAAATCTCTAAATATGGTCAAGTATGGTAATATGAAGGGATCTGTCAGGAACAACTCATTAACATAACAACATAAACCAAAGGCAGCCCAGCAGGATAGTTCATGTACCACCATTTCTGGCCATAGGTACCCAGTGCAGGAATTCATGTCAGCCTGTGGTGGGAGCCAGGTGGAGATGGCAGGGAGCTCAGAAAGGGGAGGCAAGCTGCCTGTGAGGAAGGTCCTGGCACATCACCTCCTCACCTGGCCAGAGAAAGCTCTGACAGGGGCTCATCTGTGCACTTGGAGCTCTTGCTCTTCCCTTTTCCAGCTCCTGCTGTTGCAGGACCTCCTTTTCCCCTCCTCCCCCTATTTTCGTTGGTTTCTGTCATCTACAGAAGTTTTCCAGCTCATCCCTGAGGTTGGCTGAGCTCTGGGCCAAGATTTTCTGGCTGTCTTTCAAGTACCAAAGCCCCAGGTGCTTCCCAGAGGGGCACTTCTGCAATGCTGTGCTGCAGCCAGACAAAGGAGGGATGGGAAGTAAAAACAGGAGCATTAGTAGAGCCTCTGGAACATTTGGAATTTTCTTGAGAAAGCAAGAGTAAAAATAAAAAAATTGTGATTCTCACTTAGTGTTTTGCCTCTGACTTCAACTAAATAACATGGAAGGACATGGATGTTGCCACCCTGGTCATGTAATTCCTGTCAGTACCCATAATCATCAGTGTTTTCACTCTTGTGTCAATCAGTGGGACATTGTTCATGTCATACACTCACAACCTTTGGCTCGACCTCTTGGCTGCCCTAATGTAGACCCACAAAAACTTTCCAAGATTGGGATTAAAATCTTTCTCATTTAACCCAATACCCCTGTCATAGCTATCCTGACAGGAATATTTCTCCCTCTCTCCAGAGAAGCTGGATGCTGCTCACCAAACTACCACAATTTGTAGGGCCAAAGGAAGATGAAACACCTGGAATTCACCCCTTAGTGTGCTACCTTCACCTTTGAAGAAGTCACTACACAACTCTTTCCATCAAAGCTACAGCATGAGCAGCTGTGCAGAGAAAGGCCCTGAATTCAGGACTCTGTTCCCAACATTTTGAAGTCAACGCTTCTTTTAAGTGTAGTGATAAATTAATTTATGATAACAGACAGCTGCCTGCAGTGTCCTTTCCTCTATACATTACACAGCAGCACAAATCTAACAAATAATTCAGACGGAATTATTTGTAACATCCATAATCATACTTACTCACAAATATGCCATCAAATGATCCCTGGCTGGCAGTTTAATAGCTTTATCTCTGATTACTGTTCCCATAAAAACCTCAGAGAAACAGAAGTGCCTGCATTTGGATGATAATATCACCAGCTATTTCAAAGACAACTAAAATTTTAAAACAATAAAGATGTTTTTATTGTTCCCTACAGTAAGAGCATGACAGACTAAATAAAAATACCAGCATAAATTCAAGCAAAAACTCTCTCTCTAGCAGAAACTGAGACAGAAATCATTGGCCTCAGTCATTACCTCAGTGAAGTATTCATAGCAATCTTCATAACAGTTCTTATTTCAAAGTAAAACTAGCCCATGTTAAGATAAATTAGAGGTACTCTTTCAGTTTTGATGTGTTTCTTCTTTCAGATATCAAAGGTGCTTGGCACAGGGTTTTCAATACAGTTTTCTGCTCTCAGGGTATCCTCCACCCTGCACAGACACCATAATTACCAATAAAGCACATCCCCTGTTGTGGAAACCCAGAGCACTGGGAATATTTCTCTGTCTGCTCTGGGGTGCCCTGACCCCCAGGGGAGCACTGACTTTGACCCTCATTCATGAAGAAAGTTTCCTAGACTTCAAGATGGACTGGAATGCACAAAAGTGTGAAATAGATTCTAGAGAGTAGTGTAAGTGTATCACTTGGTGAGAAATTTAGGTTTTGGGATTTTTAGTATGTTCTGGATAGAAGCAAGATGGAGGGCACAGGGTGTCTCATCCTGGGTTTCTTCTTTATGCTTCTTCCTTCTTCTTCATGGGTTTGGGTGGCATTTTGTAATTGGGCAGAAAAGTCTGCACTGGGGGCTCTGTGGGATCAGTTACTGGGTTAAAAGGGAAAATAATCTAGGTGCCAGTTCTTATTTGGATAGTTTAGTCTTAAACACCCTTGTAACAAGAGATTGTTGGCCATTTTGTGCCTTCTGATGAAAAGCTGCCAAACTCAAAGTTGTGGGACTGTTTTACTGATAAGAAATAATAAACACCTGAGTCTGAACATGACCTACTGTCTCAAGTGCCTTCAATTCAAACACAGAGAAACCAATGACTGGTGCCCCCACACCTTGTCATGCAGCTTTCCTTTATTCCAAAATTGCAACTTTGACCTATGTCCACTCCCGAGCTGGCTGTTATTTGTCACAGGTGACATCTTGGTCTTCTCCTTGCTCACACAGAAGGGGAGGACTCTCACTCAGCAGAGCTCTGCTGCTCCAAACCCTCCTCCAGGGCTGGGCAGGAGGACACACAAATCCTGTTGGGATCTTTAGCTGGTCAGAGTGACCCTGAGATGCATTAGAAACTCTCTTTTCCCAGCCCAGTGCTCGAAGAAGGAGTCAGAGCTCTTCATTGCTTGGTCTCAAGGTTATTTACTGTATCTTATCTATAAAATTCTTTCTCCTGTCCTGCTGAGGTCTGCTCAGCAGGACAGTTCCAGGCACTCTGCCTCCCCAGGGGAGGTGTTATGTCTTTATACTAAAAACTACATGTACAATGTTTACAATTACTTTCCAATACCTATCACCTATATTAGACAGTGAGCTCCCACTCCAAACCAATCTGTAATTGCCACCATCACAGCAGAAGATGGAGGCCAAGAAGAAGGAGGAGAAAGGCTGGACGCGCCCAGATTCCTCCATCTTACCCCCTGAATCCCCATTCTAAACACCCCAAAATCTACTTTTTCACCCTGCGATACATTCACTATCATTCTACTTAAACTGTCATGGCTTGCAGATCTTCATCTAAGGTTGGTAACTTGTTCCACAGGTCATAATCGAAACCACAGGCATCTTGGGCTCTGTGCCAGGGTCTCTGAGCCCCCTGGCAGGGATCTTGGCAGTCCTGGACAGCCAGAGGGATGTCCTGGGTTCCACAACACCCCACACGTGCAGCAATGGGACAGCCTTCACTGGATGGCACCCAAAGGGACGGGAGGGACAAGGTTGCTCCAGGGCTGTGCTGAGTTATGGGATCTGACTATGATTTGTGTGTCATACAAGGTGAGAAATGGTTCAGGGTTATGTCTTGGTGTTTTCATCAGCTACCACTAATTTTTCTGATATTGAGGGTGGAATTACTGTCTCCAAAGGGAATTTTTTACAACTGGGTTGGAGTTCTGGCAGCCCCTATATAGCCAGAAAAGAAATAGACACTTTCAGCATGCCTGTGGCAATTAGTTTGATTTTCTTTGTATTTTTTTCTGCTACTTTGGGCATCTGCACTGCAGGCACGTGAAAGGTGTGAGAAAAATGAGAAAATAGTTCCCACGTTCATCATCAACATTGTAGTTATAACACAATAAGTAGGGAAAAAAATTAAAAGGGGAGAGGGAATTTTAAAGCAGTTATTTTATAATCACTGTTCTTACTCCTCTTTAATTACATGTCATTGGGCTGAGCAGAGAATTATTATTAACAAAGAATGAGGAAAAAACAGGGTTTTTTTGTTCCTAAACATAAAGCCACAGTGATGTTGCACTAGGATTACTTCTTATAGATACTGTCTATTTGTCCTGTTATCACAGAGCTAAAACACAATCACATCTACAGCCTCCACAGAAACTGAAATGTCTTTGGGTTTGTTGTCAAGCCCAGCAAAATATCAATGATGATATTACCCTAGTATCTCTATAAGGCAATGCTATATCTGCAAATCATATTATTCTTCCATTTTCAGTCCAAGATGTGTCAGTAAAAGAATGTTTTTTTATCTCTGGAATTGTGTCGCCTCTGCTGACAATCTGAGATGTTCTCACTGATAAAGTTTTACTCGTGGAGAGGAAACCATGATGCCTGGAGTGTTCTGGGCATAAAAAAGGAAATATGGAACTAATCAGTGTTTGCAATAAAAGGGCTTGGAAGCAGAAACTTGTATCCCACTGGAGATTTTAAAACTAGAAATTGTATTTGTTTTTAATTTGAGAAGAAAAAAATATATATTTGCAAAAAAAGCTTAAAATTAAAACACACAAAGAAAGAGTGATTCACAACCAGCAAAAAACTTTGTTTCAATAAACTAAAACCACAGAAAATGGAAGTTAAAATGATAACTTGAAGGAACAAAAGAGGAAATAGATATTTTGCCAAAGGATGAAATGAGCTGGAAAGAATCCTTTCTACTGTCTTTTATACAGAATTTAATCAAAATGGATACACTCATATGAAGCTTTTCAGTTGCTAAAGCTGTCCTTTCTGAATTTGCTAAATTACATTTACCAGCAGCAAAATTTGCTCTCCATTTTGTGAGCAGACCTATTTCAGGGGATCATGCAAAAAAGTGGTAAAAATCCCCCAGGAACACTCCAGTATTGCCCAAGCCAGATTGGTCTAAGAATGCAAACAGAGGAGGTTTGTGGAGAGTGGCTCCAGGTTTGCAGAGGCCAGCTGGGACACACAAACACAGCTGAGGTGGAAGGTGCTCTGCAGGGTGGAAGTAAAAGCAGCAATCTCCAAAGGCACCAGCATTTGTTGACAGGTGCATTAGCTAAATTTAGGTCATTTGAGGGAAAACACACCTGGTGGGTCCAGACACATGTGGAGCCCTTGGTGACAGAACAGCAAGGTCAGCGAGTTTTAGGGCTCATTACTGTTTGGTAAACAATTAAAGGAATAAGCAGGTTCAGCAAAAAAACAAGGCCAAGCCTTTTTTTTTTATCCCCTGTCCCATTTGATGGATAATTTGCACCCAGTTCAGGTTAATGTTTCTGTTAAGGACCTGGATAATGAAATACACATGTGCTTATACTCTTGATCATCTTCTTAAATAGGGCTTCTGTGAGCATGTGGGAGGTAGAGCTTTTGTTTCATGTAAATCTGATAACCTAATAAAATGTTTTAAAATGTAAATAATCAATTGTGATGAGTATTTGTCCAGGAACCAGAAATCCACGAGCTGCATTAAAAATGGAGGAAAAAATAAAAAAACCTTGGGTTGTTTCTTGATAGGAAAAGAGCTTAAGGAAGTGATATTTGGTTACAAAGTGAGTAAAATTTAAGGGGATATGTGTGGTCTTCAGGAGATGTCTGCATAAGAATTGGGAGAGAATCAGCAATGAAATTGTATCCTGTTGTAAGCAACATACTCAAAGAGGTAGCTTGGAAAATGGAAAAATAAAAAGCATTATGCGAAGTTTTGAAAAAAAATAAATCCTTGCAGAAAAGTGGATGTTTGCAATCTCAATTTTTTATCAATGGGAATCACAGAATGCTTGAATCATTCAGGCTGGGAAGGGATTCTCTCAGGATCATCAAGTCCAAGCATCAACTTAAGCGCTATGACCATATTCAGCACTAAACCATGTCCTCAGGAGCCATAACCACATACTTTTAAAACACTTCCACAGCTGGAAACTCCACCACTTCCTTACACACCCTGTTCAAATGCTTCCTGTGGAGAAATTTTTCCTAGTATCCAGTTTAAACCCCTGCTGACTCAACTTGAGCTATTATCCTCTCATGCTATCACAAGAAGAGACTGACCCCACCTGGTGGCTACAATCTCCTTTCAGATGTAGAGATGATAAGGGCTCCCCTCAGCCTCCCTTTCTCTAATAAAATATCTTTATTTGTGCATCTTAGACTCATCCTAATTGCCCAAGTATTTTGGGTTACCAGCTTCCAACTGACTGCACTGTTTGTTTAATCTGTGAGTAGCTGCTGTGAAGTTTTGACCTGTGTTGGGAGGAAAGGAAAGGAAAGGAAAGGAAAGGAAAGGAAAGGAAAGGAAAGGAAAGGAAAGGAAAGGAAAGGAAAGGAAAGGAAAGGAAAGGAAAGGAAAGGAAAGGAAAGGAAAGGAAAGGAAAGGAAAGGAAAGGAAAGGAAAGGAAAGGAAAGGAAAGGAAAGGAAAGGAAAGGAAAGGAAAAAGGAAAGGAAAGGTTTAAAACAGGGATGCAATGAAGGAACAACTGTCACTTTTCTGTATCTCCTCCTCAATTCAGAGATAAACTAGTAAGAGACTTCCAGACTGCAGAGGAAAACTAATAGTCTTTAATAGTCCTGCTTCAAGTGTAAGACAAAAACTTCAGCAGTTGCATTTGTAATTTCTGACTGCAAACTCCAGTGGTCAGAGATTTCTCTCTGATGTCAATGCAACCCTGATAAGTCAGCACCAGTAAATTATTCTGCTTTGTATTCAGTCATACACCTGCCAATGCAGAGATAAGATGGAGCTTTGCCAAGTGGATGCAGCCTCTGACTTGCATCACTTTTGTTTCTTTTTAGGGGAAAAGGATCTAATGATAAGTGTTTGTTAACTAAATGGAGCTTATCTCAGTTTCATAGTTGTACCCTACAGCACCAATTCTGAGTACAATTAACCTTGTTCCAGATATACACTACTGAAATTGTCATCAGAAGCAATTCTGAAATTTTGGACTATTCTGAGGTATCATAAGACCACAATGAAAACCATTATGTTTTCAGCACTTTTCTAAATGACTGACTGAAGTGGTCCATGATTGGGAACCCTTATATAGCCAGTTTGAATTTTATTTTTGACAACCATCCATCTATTCAGAACAATAACCTTTAATCATGGGCATGTAGAGTGTGTGAACTTTTGGTTCATGTTTACTTATGCAGGCTGCTGTTTGCATCTCACAACCTTGTGTTAAATTGAGAGTCACTGCTGTATCCTCTGATGCTGAACTTTGGCAGCTTTGCCATGTGTAGCCAGTGAAAAGTGAGGATGATGAGGTTGGATGAATGCCTGCACATGTTGAACATGCCACAGGGACCAGATGGAAGCACCTGAGTACTTTGGCACTCTTCAGGCTGGCCTACATTACAAAATGTTGAGGCCATCCATTGGTTAAGGAGACATATGAGACAACAATGTGAGAGTCAAAGCAAGCTCCAATATGTTTACATAATGTTCCACATTTTTGGAACATATCTTTAGTGACTCCTTTTCAAAGGCTGAAAAGAATTTGATTCTGATATATAACAGGAACTGGCAATTGTATTGCCAGTATTTTTGCCACAGATTTGCTTTACTGTTTTGTGGTGAGAACAAAGATGCAGCAAGAGAGAAATCCACTTCACTCTAAACTAGCTACACACATAAAACCCTCACAAATATTTAATGTAATGAAATGAAGTGATTTTGCTTGTAATTTGTGCAGCACAGTAACTTTCTGCAGCTCCTGTAATATCTCTCCATTGAACATTTTTCGTATCTGCATCTCACATATCAGCAATAACTCATTTTTCTGTTGTTTAATGGCTCAAGATTGTCATGTAAATTATACTTCACAATAAAGCTGGGATCTAAATCCTGAACCTTCTACAAGCCAGGGCAAGTTCTTTCAGCGCAGTCTTCTCAACTGGAAAAAGTGGGATAGAAATGATACTCCAGAGAGTCACCATGGTATCAACCCATCAAGTATTCAGTGTTTTGTGCAAAAAACTCTCAGACAGCCATGGCTAGGTACAGTCTGTAGCAATGTCAAACACGAGGTTAATTAACAGGGGTAACCACAGGGCAGTCAGGAGGTAAAGTTTTAAAAACAGGCTTCAAAAGAATACTTCTGTCTGTGAACCTTGAAATTTCCATTGTTTCAAAAGTAAGAGTTTAGGGCCCAGACAGCTTGCTGAGATATATTCAGGATTTAATTTTTTAAAGAACAACTTAAATTTATGTTAATGCTCCAAATTCTGACAACTCAATTTAACTACCCTGTCCCAGCTGCATTATCTGTAGTGTCTCATGTTTCCTTACACAAACCTGCTCATCTTTTGGTCAATTATAAGTCTGCTGACAATGTCTGTCACTAATACATTAAAGAGCAGACTTAACAGACTAATAGCACTAATACCTAAAACAAAATAATAGCACTAATACATTAAAGAGCAAAATATTATTTTCCCCAATTCAACACACATATGTCAGATCCTGTTATACTGCTTACCCACTTGTAATAATTTACTTTCTTTGAGGAATAAAAGGGAAGAATTCTTTTTTAAGGGCTTAAAAAGACTGCAGAGCCTCAGCACAGTTTTTGCAGCAAACACAGCTTTGTCTTTTGCTGAGCTTGCCAATCTCTCTTTGCCTTCTAAAAGGGAACATTGAACCAGGAAGCACCAAACAAGAAATATTTTAATTTCTGCTTCTTAAAACCTAACACAGCAAAAGAAAAACCCTCAGTGGTGTAATTTCCTATCACATCCTAGTAATGCAATTCTAAATTTAAGGCTTATCTATCTGTATTAAAATCCACTTAAGGTTTTTGATATAAATTATTCCAATCAATTGCTGTCATGAATATTTACTCTGCGCAAGTTATCCTACACATAATAACAATACTAACAGAAGTCATGAGAATATCTAGAAAACAAAGCATTCAGCATTCTGGAAGAACTGATATCTCTCTTATTGATTGCCCTACAGAATGCACTTTACAGGCTTGTGTTATACATCCTTCTGCAAACAAGGAGGGAAGGTCTTAACCAGAGGGTGCTTGGATCCCAAAAATCCTGTCTGCTTCCATTAAAGCATTAACAGAAACCAGATTTTAATTCCTCTGTGGATATGTTAATGCTTAATGACTCCAACACTAAGGATGGCTATTCTACTGGCTGGGATCAGTAGCCCTGCATAGTGGAGAGCTTATCTCTGAAGACACGATTACAAGCAGAGAAATAAAGAAACAGATGTTTTGGGCCTGGGTGCTGTGCATGGGTCCCAACTGTCACAGTATCATCCACGTGAGTGGTACTCAAGTACCAAGGTTAAATGTACGAGCAAGAAGGATCTGTACAATTACAAAGTAGTTTGTAATCAGGTCAAGTTTCTTTTTTGATGAGAAGTTCACTTTCTTCCAATCTGCCATTAAATTTCTTTCTATTAGTCAGTTATATATCCTTCATGGATGACTTCTTGTCTTTATTCTTAAAACCTTCCAATACTTTGAATATCTTTTTTTTGAGTATTGCTGCTGGGTTGTTTAACATTTTCCTTACAAAACCAAGGTAGTCTTGTCTCCTTTTGGATGGATCCTGTCCTAATCAGATTTACTGGGAGATGTGGCAATGTTCAAGTAAGTCAGTTCAAACATGATCTTGTTTCTTATGGATTCCAAATACTAAATAGCCTTAATCTTCAACTTTGGTATATACTTCATGGCTACAGTAACGACTTGATCTTTTCCATCAGTTAGCATGACGTTTTAGAAATTAGACAATAATATCACTCGTTCTATTTACTGAAAATTAGTCTGAGATAGAAATGAGTTTATTAATTGTCAGTGCTGTAGGAGGGCACAGAAACTATCATGCTAACAGATTAGTAATTTTATACTAGATGGACATAATTTGATTTAAAAGCACTGACTAACTGAAGTGGTGGTTTCCAAGCAGAATAAATCAGCAGGCATACTTCAGAGAGTAAATGCAAACACTGCTAATGTGCTTGCAGATTTAGATGAGAAGGATCAGCAATGCTTCCTATCACATGTATTTTGTGGTCTAAATAGTATTTTGTGTCAGTTTGAAAGCAAAAATATATTTTTGTTTTATTTCCCAGAGCTCCTTTTGAATAAAATGCACAATTCCAGGCTAAAGGTGCTAAAAGTGTGCCTTAATGAGAAAAACATTCTTATCTTGACCTTTTCTGGGTCTATAAGATTTTTAAAAGAGAAGCCCTTTCCTTTGGAATGAAAATGCAGCTACTGCTTTGAAAATTATTGATGAATTGGGTTGTTGCAGAAAAAAACCAGCCATTTAGGACAAATAATACCCATCCCAGCCTCATAAGCAGAATATAAAAGCCTCAACTCTTTATTTCAGCATTGACTCAACCTGCCAGAGGCACTCAAAGCTGACTACCTGTGCAATTTCAGCATAAAAAGTGTGTTTCACTGAATCCAGGTGTTTGTGTACCACTGGACCTTTGTTGAGTTCCGAGCATTTCTGAACACGGTGCCCAAGGAAGGTTCCTGCCTGCTTGCCCTGCAGCACCTTCTACATCTGTGGGTTAGTTCCACAAAGGTTTTCTTAAAACTGGTCTCTGTTGGCTCATGTTGACTTTTAATACCACTAGGTAAGGCACCATCCCTGTCCTGCACAGCAGCTTCTAGGAAGATCTCATCTGGACCCACTGGTTCTCATCTCATCTCAACCAACAGCTCATGCTGTTTGTGACAGTCAGTTCTCAGTCCTCCCATGAATTACTGCAGAAAAAGGTTCAGCACAGTAATTTAAATATCCCTTAAGTGTCACAAAAATAATGCTGTAGAAATAGATATTAGAACAATTATCTAATTTAAACCATCATATCAGTAAGTTAAATTCTATATTTCTTGTCCTAGTCTCAGTGGGAATGGAGAAAATTAATTATAGTCTGACTTAAAAGGTCTTCCTGCTTGAAAAGTAGAGTTCCCACTCTGATTTCTCTTTGTAGTATTTATTTGAGCCTGTGGCTATGACTCTGATACACCTCCTATGTAGCTCCAGAGGCTAACTGTGCTTCAGCATGAAAACATCTCAAAAGTGGAGTCTTTTCTTGCTCAATTGAGTAAAATGCCTTCATGCTGGGAAAGGCAAAACACAATAGATGAATTTACCCAGAAGCATATTTCATATCTGGAAAGAGCAACTGGAGGAAGCAGGAGCTGGCTAAGGGGTTGTCAGCTGAGAACACAAATGCTCAGAGCTAGGGAGTGAATGTATTCCCCACAGCAGGAGTCAGGGACCCCTAACTTGTTTCCAACTAACTGATAATATTGCAAATAACTGTCTTTAATAATTGCTAGTGCCTAGTCATGAGGTACAATGCCTGCTGAGACCAAAGAATATTGGATCTCAAGAGTATAACCAAGCTCATCGCACGAAATGATAAACACATCCTATTAGGGAGGCTTCATCCAGAGAGAACTGGAATCTCATTTCTAACCTTTTGCTGAGGGCCAGCTGGCAACCAAATCTGCAAGCATAAGATGATGCAGCTGCAGGCCAAGATCTACAGTGCTGTTAAAGGCATCATTACAGCACAATGTTATGTTCATGATTTCAGAATTCCATCGCCCACGCAGGATACAGGTGGCTGGCCTAGGCCTTGGTCAGGAGGATTCAGATGACAAGGGAGTCACACCTACTCAGAGAGTAAATATTGAATGATTTAAAAGTGCATATGCCAAAAAGCAAGGCAAATCCACCCTATTGTTGCTCTGACAAAAAATATCCATTGCAAATTGTAGTGGTGTTCACAGGGGTCCCAGGATGAGGGAAGAGATGAGAGTCTTGACTCCTTGTTTCAGAAAGCTGATTTATTATTATATGGTATATATTATATTAAAAGAAAATTATATATCAAAACTATATGAAAAGAATTGAAGAAAGGATTTCATCAGAAGGCTAGCAAGGAATAGAAAGGAATGGAATGATAATAAAATCTTGTGACTGACCAGAGAGTCTGAGACAGCCAGACTGTGATTGGCCATTAATTAAAAACAACCAACATGGACCAATCAAAGATGCACCTGTTGCATTCCACAGCAGACGATAATCATTGTTTACATTTAATTTCTGAGGCCTCTCAGCTTCTCAGGAGAAAAATCCTAGCAAAAGAATTTTTCATAAAATATGTCCATGACATCAAATGACTCAAAGACAAGTGAGACAGTGTACAACGTCCTAGCAAAAGTGGATGGTTGGTTTTATCACATGGAAATATCTGGACTATTTTGATGAAAATGAATATTAATAATGCATAATAAAGATGTATTATGTATAGCATGAAATTAGCAGGGAAGTAAATTTCTTACCAAATAACCAAACGTAAGTTCACGCAAAGCTTTCTCTCTTCAGATAAAAAGGTTAGGCAGAAAAACAAAACAAAAACCCAGAAGGTCAGCAACAAGCTGTGCATGACAAAAAAATCCCTGTTCTTTTGCAAAGGCTTAAAAACTGCAGTTCTAAAGGTAGGGATGTCAATCCACTTCTTGGCAGTGAGAGTCAAATACAGTTGGCTGATGAAAAGAAAATCTTGTGTGGACATTGTAGAAGTTTATTAAATGGTCTGTCATCTTTAAAGATGTGCCATAAGAAGCCCCAAAGCAGCCAGCAGCAACCCCAGCAGATTTTACTCTTAAAGCTACCAAACAATGTCACCACATGAGTCAAAATCCATCAAGAGTGCTTCCATAAAGTCATATGTGGGTGGTGGGCAGCACATGGTCATGTTACTAGTTCAGGTAAAGATCAGTTTCCAGGAAGTTTAATGATGCAGAAAATATCCTCCCACAGCTTCAAAAGCCACAGGAGTGACCATCCATGTTCCATCCTCTCTGATCTTGAGAGAGAGGAATAGGCTGCTGCCCACTTAAGGAGCCTGCTGCAAAACTGTTTCTGAAAGACAGCTCAGCTCTGGCCTTACCCAGCTGTAAGAGTTCAGCAAAATAAAGACTTTCATAGAGTCTGTGTCAGATGAAAGCCCTTAAGACTATAAGTTTTGCAAGTCTTTGGGAGTCTTTGAAAAAATCCTGATGTTCAGATGATTTTGTGAATGTTGCTCACAAGTTTCATGACATAGAGATGAGGGCTCCTGATAATGGCAGATTGTCCCAACATTTCTCCTGCTTCCCTTTCATCATACTTCCGCAGTAATATTTTCATTCAAGCACAATGTAAGATCCAATTACCAGTGGTAATTGGTAAGCATGTTCCCAGTGCCCAAACATTTAAATGATTTAGTAAAATTGCTGTTCATCTTACACAGACACATAAACCTGAGATGAAATATGAGGCCCTGCTGTAAACATGTAAATCACTGTACAAGACAGAGATTCAGAACTGGGTTCCTCCAGCCCCAATGAATTCTGAACTTCGAGTATCTGACTTTGAAGTATCTGATATCTGATATTTCACTAATGTCCTGTTCCAAAAATCTCATAGCAAAAAATGAATAAGTCTGAAGAAATATTTGTACAACAAATAAAGAATGCTAAATTTAAAACCTCCATCTATTAACAGCAAACTGCAGCATGTCAGAGCTATATTCCTGTGACTGCAAACATGATTTAGAGAAAAATAAGTAAAACACCTGAAAAACTTCTCTCAGTATAGTTTCCATTAATTTATTTATTATATTAGGAAGAGGGCCTTTCCTCAAAGGACTGACATATTGGGAAAAAATAGAGGTTTCTACAATATCAAAATAGTTAAAGTAGATTCTGAGCTGGGTAAAAAGCCTCTAAAGTTAGGTTTTTATGAGATTTTTCATCATTTCTCCTTGTGAGGTCAAAACCTGCATTCACACTGAAATGCCTGTTTTAATGAAGGTCATTTTGCCAGAGGTTGTTTCACCTTTGAAATAATTATATATTTGTGATTAAGAAGTGCAATTCACAGTGCCACTGTGCCTCATTACACAGCTTCAGGACTGCAATGTCAATCTCTACAACTAAGTTCAGTAAAACTGTTGATATTAGTTTAGTTGTAACATCTCCTCAAAACCTCCATAACTCACTGATCAAATTTTCTCAAAGCAATTTACCATTAGAGTACTATTATATCAAAATTTTAAAAAGCAGGGTATCAATTTAGACAAAAATGTTTTTTTGAAAACAGTGGGAAAATCTCTTTGACAGTGTTGAAATATCTTGTTTTGACATTTTCAGCATAAGAAAGAAGGATAGGGAATTTGCTAAGCAGGAACTGTGTTAAATGACTCTACAATTCCCAAATCCCTATTTTGATAATTTCCAAGCTCTGTTTACAGTAGCAGTTATTTATAGCAAATTTCTGAAGTGTGGAAGCTATTTCTCTATGAAATTAAAGTGTTTGGATAGGAACATTGAAAAATATAATCTTAACCCATCCATGCTTAAAATATTTTCAGCAAATCACTAGTTATTGTCTGTCATTTTCTAACTCTTTTAAGACAAAATAAGGCACTCTAATAAATGCTCACCTTATGACTGTTACACTCCCATTTCTGGACTATGGAGACCAATTTCATGTCCAATTTAGGTTGCCTGTTTGAGTTAAACAGGATATTTTTGGTCAGAATACTACCTCATCAATTGAAATTCTGCCAATTCAGTCTCTTTGCTGATCTTCAATTTGCATGGCAAAGACAAATAGGGGGTTTTAGCAAACCAAATACAAGGTCCTGCAGTGAAATTTCAGGAGAGCAGGTGCTTAAGTTTGAGTAGTATCTGTGCTCCTGTGCTGCCAACAAATCCAACTGCGAAACTATAACTTAAATCCAGAGTTTGTGAATAATGTTAAGGAACAGGGTAAAGTCTCAGGCAATTGATACTGCACAAGCAGAGACAGTGGACAATGAAACAAGGGCTGAGAGGAGAAAAAAGCAGCTGTCCAAAATGTATGTTAGATGGGACTTCTGTCCTTTAGTCCTTGAGTTCCTATTACTTTATTTTCTTGGAGAATGTACCTGAATGGGCTGTTCAATTTATGCTATGTGGGAAGTAAGACTTAAGTCAGGGTAATATTACACACACAAATATGACCATATAAATGACACTATCAAATTAAACTTTTAATTAGTGTCAAGATCTTGTACAAAGGAGCCATTTGCCCTTGTGGGTACATCGGTGTTCAAAATGTAGCTCACATCAAACAAAAGATATTAAGACTATCTTAAAGTTTGGTTGACAAGACATTGTTATGATTTAATAGTGGGGGGAAACAGAACCATAAAGAAGCATAATTTTTACTGAAATAAAGGACTGAAATAACTATTCAGTTTCTGATTTTGATACTGTTATCTGCACACTTGGAAGATTTATTTACAACCGAAAATCCTGAGTCATCTTGAAGATGCCATGGGAGTAGTGTACAAATAATTTTTAAGAGGCATGAAAAGACCTGAGACCAACAAATATGTTACACACAGACTTATTAACAACAACAAAAAATCTTGTCAAGGCAATTTCAGTTGAAAACTGATTTAGGATACCCAGTTTCATTAAGGCTGTCTAGGAAGTCTCATTCCCACAGAATAGCTGAAGAGGGACACAATTCTGAGACAGTGCAGTTAACCCAGCCTGAGCAGTGTAATTGCCAGGTCTCAGTGTAATTGCTCAGCTGTCTTCTAGCAGCTGCCTCTGAAACACTGAATCCCTTTTAGACAGCCCTGGTCTTATACACCCATGGCTGATTTTGAACTGTGATTCCTGTATTTAAAACAGGAAACCTTTTGCACAAATAACCTGACAGATTAAAGAGGACTGTAGTTGTGACCTAAATCGCCTATTTTATGATTCTCTGTGGGTTTTGCTCTGTGTGTGAAGGTAGCATCAGTGCATGTATCTGATTTGCTGTCAGTTGTTCCTGCATCAGCATAAGAAACTTCTCACACCACAGGTGCTTGAAAGGGGATTCAAACAACTTCTGTGAGCTTATCTGCTGACAGGATGGAGATGACTGAACATGTTTGCTCATGCTTAACCTGATTTTTTTACTGTTTACTTTCCAGTTCATATCAAGTATGGGCGATATCATCCCAAAGCCGCATTCACTTTCCTACATTAATCAAGAAATTTGGCACTCGCGCTTTTTTAAGGCAACAGAGCTGAGTTGTATCAATGGGACTGGCAGAGGTAATACAGGAACTAGAACACACACATGGCCTGAGGGGGAGATGCATTCACAAGTTCAGATGTCAAGATTAAGCATCTATTTATACTATTTTCATCTGGTATTTCCAGATGAAGAGCCTGGAATTTGAAACTTATTCTTCAAGAACTCTCCGTACTCATTCCAGGTAGCACAGAAGTCTTCAGACTTTTTTAGCACAGTTCAGCAGAAGTTCCTTTTCACCAATAATTACAAGTTTCTTTCAATGCCACCAAAAATAAGCTGACAAAAATGCAAAAGTAATACTTAAATTTAAGAAGCAGCAAGGGAGGTTGCTTGCATTGACGTGACAAAACACTCAACAAAAACACTTGAAGTCAAGTGCCTATCAGTTCCTTTTTGCATTTCAAAGGTAGGCAGAGGCTTCTGCATCTCTTCTAGAATATATTAATCTTCAATGACATATAAATAATAGTGAATGGATAATTTCATTGTGTCATAATGGAAAGTGACATGACATCTATGAATCATTAAGTCACATATGCACACATTATTGAAATGTTGTGATATATGATGGGACACCAGCACAAAGTAACTACCAGTATCAGCATAAATTTGAGAAGGTACAAAACTGAGTTTGCAGATGCAAACCCCTGGCATTTTACACTGGACCATTATGAATTAAAAAAATAAATAATCTTAGAGAAGACTTGGTAAGTTTTGCTCTTCAGGCACATAAGTACTATAGTTTAGTTTATAGTTATGAGTTTAGAAATCTGATATCTGAGTATCAAGGACCCACTTGTGTTTGAAAAGGAAATTGCCAAGGTGTTCTACCCAATGGATCTACCCATGCCATCCACTTAAGGCCACAGTGGTGACAATGGTGAAGGGAACCTTGAAGGATTTTACTCATCTACCTACAAAACACAGGGAGAAAGAAAAATCAGCATATGGAATAATATTTAATCAATTAATGATAATTCCAAAAAGTAGAAGGACTCAAGCAGAGGAGGAGCAGACCCACCAGGACAGTGGTGCTGCACTGGGACAGGTGACTGAGAGGCAGTGGAGGGTCCAGCCATGAAGGTTTCCAAAACCCAGCAAGAAAAAGCCAGGACTGACCAATGGTCTTGTTTGGAGTGGACGGTTGGACTGGACACCTCTGGAGATCACAGACCACAGCTGTATGATTCAAAGCAGATATTTTAGAGTGAGGAAGGTACCAGAGAAATTCAATTTGCTGCAGTTAACCCATGAAATGCAAAACAAACTCAGGTAAAACTAAAGGACTCCCTTGTGGCTCCTTTACCATTGAACACAAATCCACACAAGAGATTAAATCAGAGCACCATTAAGGCCTTTCCTTGCATCTCACAATGAGGAAATTCTAAGAAAATTTTCATTTATTGAAAGTAACCACCCTGAGACTTTCAGCTTTAGTTTTCATTTCCTTCTTCTGCTGCTCACCTTTAAAAAAAACAGGTTGCAAAGGGAAACCAAAATTTTTCAAGGAGATGCTTGGGCATATGTATTGATGATAGAAGGCCACAAAGACCTTTAGAAAATTTCATGCAGTAACTCCATTGGAAGAGCAGTGTCCTTCCTTTGGACTTCTTGCAGTCTGTAATTTTCTTTATACTTACTTGTAGATTGTTGGTATCTAAAAATAAAGGAGACAAATTCAAGCAATAAAGAGTTAGTTTAGTATGTGTTGTCAAAATGTTGTAATTATTTTGTTATTCCTTTTGCTTTCATATCATATTCTTTCCCCTCTCCCCTGACCCCTGCCACTGAAAATAATTTTATCCAACCAGGCAGTAGAATGATAGGATAGGACTGTAGTGACTTCATATAGAGCAGAAATAATTTGTCCCCAGATCAAGCAGCTTCAGGAAACAGAACAGACTGAAAATTATTCCTCCTGTCTTCAAAGTGAATATTTTTCAATCATCCTGCCATTCAAGGTCGATTCATAAAATGATGTTGCAAACACACAGACAGACTGTATTTGCACCATATGTTATCTGCAGCAGATAATGTGACTCATGATACCAGTTAATAGGGAGGCAGGCATGACCCTGTTCTTTGTGCAGATTTTAAATCAGACATGTGCCCTATGCCTAATGTGTTATTTGAACTCATTTTAAAAATCCCCTCTTTTAAAATTTACATTCTAGAGTATATTCCTTTACTCACTTCAGACACAGGCATGTCTGGCTAATGATGTGTTGACAGATGATCTGCTCTGTTACAAACGGGGCATACAGAGGTGGACAAGATAATTATATTATTTATCAAGTGACTTTTCTATCAAAGTCAAGGAGTCTTGCTAAAACATATCCAGAGTGAAAAACTTTTTGTTGCTTGTGAAAAACAGTTCATGGAGTAAGTTCTACTTGTTCCTGTGAGCACACAATTGGAATTAACTCAATATTTTACATTGGTATCATTCAATGTAAATATTCATATATATATATATATATATATATATATCCATTTCTGTCTCTCCAGATACATTTTTACAGGATTGAAAAGCATACTCAACAACATTGATAATATCAATGAAAATATGTTAAAAAATGTGTGGATCCTTCTTCATTGAATGCATGCTGAATTTTATATCTTAAAGATTCTCAGTTTCTTCTGGCCCACAACAGTGACAGACTGGGACCAAAGTTCTAAATTCAGTTATACAGCCAGAGATCTCGTGAATGAAAGACCTGAATAAGCACAAAACCAGCATACAAAGAAAAAAAAGAAGATTACAGTAGTAGTCCCTTTAATAACAGTCCCTTTAATATTAAGTCGAATTTTCACAAAAGCATAATTTCCTTTTATAGAGAGAATGTTAATCTGTCACAGCTACAAATCTCATAAATAAAAATCTGCTTTCAGGGATTTTACATTCTTTTTCAGCTTTTGAGTGAACTTAAATATATTTTTATATATGTGTGTGTATATATATGTATATACAATATTTATCTTTAAAGCTGCAACTTAAATAAAATTTTTGTGAGTCCTTAATATCACACATTAAGGGGTTGGGTGTAAAAATCTATTCATAATTTAATGAGTCATGACTGTCAGAAATTCTATTGAGTTCTTACATGCATTTCTACATGGGTAAACATTAGGAAGCTTGTGTACAAAAATGCAGATGCAAATTCACATGATAGAAATGGGGAAAGTGGGGGAGATTGCTATCTAAAAATAAATAAAAAATAACATTATGAGAAAAATTCTTGAATGGTGATCTATTTGTTATTTGCATCTTAAAAATCCAATTCTGACCCTTGACCCAAGGAAGAATAAAGTAGAATTCTTGAAAGGTCCTTGTGTAACTCCCAGTAATAGGAGGAAGACACCACTTCTCCCAACATAATCTATTCCTCTCTTGTACAGCCATTATCATGAAAAATTTTCATAATGTCTGCTGTCAAAAATACCAACAAATTCCTGAGAAAAGTTAGCACTTTATTTTTTGTCCTGTTGCTGTGAACAGTGGGAATGGACAGCTTCCCTTCCAGGAGCTTTCAGGGCCAATGACCTGGCAAGCCAACCTACTTCAGCTGAAAAGCAACAACTGGTTTTCTTAGGAGAAGCAGAATTATTGACAAGGGAAACTTTTTACAAGGCCACAGTCTCCTGCTTTTTAAGATATTCCAGTATTCCAGTGTTTATGCAGTGGTTGGAAACTGTACTTTTATAGTACTGATGTCATCCTTTTATTAACTGAGAAACAATAAATGGAGGGATGAAATAGTCACTAATCACTCTTTCAATAGCACAAAAAATTCTCACTGCACTTTCCAGACTGATATCAAGAAATGGCAGCTTGCTAATATCTCTTCTCAGCCTCTGTCCTAAAGCATTTCAAGTTCTCTCTGTGATTTTCTTACAGTATTGTCTTAAGAAAAGCTGAGGACTGAGATATTCCACCTAATTCACTTTCCAGCTTTGCCTAGTATTGCAAACAATCTGCTTTGTGACAGGCAGAAATGATGCCATTTGATTTGAAAATTCCATTGTTATAGCTCCATGTGCATGGCACAAAGAGGAATGAGAAGCAATTAAGGCCCGAGACGACAATAAACAAAGCCATTTAAGCCTCTAAAACTTTTCAAATGAGTACTGGGCAATAGCTGTTCAACAACTCAACTCTGTGTTTTCCAGGGAGAGCACTTTGGATAGTTTATTAATTTATTTAATCTTAGCTATATTGCTTGACTCAAACAATACGAGGTTATAGTTTATACTCCTTTTCTGCAACAGAACACTGAAATTGAGTCTTCAACAGATTCATGCTAAAACTCAGAGTAAAATGTAAATTTTTTAAAAGGTTATCAAAATAATGCAATGTTTGCCCAACATAAATTCAGAAGTTCACCTTTCCCACAATTTATATTCACATTGTGCATGGGAATGTTCAAACGTATTGCTATATTATGTACTTTCAGTAAGCACATGATGTGATCTGGTGATGTTCAACTAGAGCAGAGTGATGCTGGCACATTAAAATGAGTGCGGGATTGTGTGACGACACGGTTATAAAATGAAGGCTGGTGTATAAAAAGTATCCACATAAGTAAACTAAACCACATCTATAACTGATGAGAAGGCAGAATACACAGTGCCAGTGAGAGAGAAAAAGGCTGTGAGAAGGTGGGTGTTCAGTGCAAGAGGAACAAAGAAGAGGGGCAAGAGTGTAGACTGTGGATGGATGGCTTTTCATAGGGCAGCCATGGCACAGAGTCAGCAATCTTGGACACAGGAATTGTATTGGTCCTTTGCTTTGATTTGATGAAGAATTTTGGCCCAGGGATGGAGTC
This sequence comes from Ammospiza caudacuta, assembly GCF_027887145.1. NCBI lineage: Eukaryota > Metazoa > Chordata > Aves > Passeriformes > Passerellidae > Ammospiza > Ammospiza caudacuta. Next base: position 56,923,994 of record NC_080596.1, read on the forward strand.
ATGATGAGGGTTTGGAACTAAAACCCTATAAAACCAGCAGTGGTCTATGGCCAGAAATGAAAGGTTGATTTTTAAACAGATTTGTCAGAAGAATAATAAGATATGCATACATTTTTAAAATGTTAGTTGGACTCTAGAAACCAATGTAAAACAGCTGCAGGATGGCTCAGACCAGTGTAATTAGCTACTCTGTACATTTTTCTCATAATAGCAACTTCACCCTTGTTGCAATAGAGAGATGCATAAAAGTAAGAGTAGGAAATTATCTCCACAGTGTAAAAGACTTCACTGTTGTGACAACTGATGTACATTAGAAACTTTCTGGTTATATAACTGTGGCGTCAGAGGAGAAAATATTCTATTCTGTATCGTTCCTAAATTTCCCATTACAGCTGTTGTAATAGCCTAGTCATATTATTTTTGGAAATCACAGACAAAACTGAATGTTATCTCAGTTATTGCTTCTTACTTAATGTTTTTTTTTCATTATGTGGGTTGACCACACTAAAAACCAGGATGATCTTTGAGCAAAGATAATCCTTCAGCCAAGGAGCTTTAACGAGAGACACATTTGCAGGCACATAATGAAATATCACCCTTTTTAGAGTTAACATTATGAGCTCAGTTCCTCCACTTAACACCAACTCTGTAGCTACAGTTTGTGTTTCACTGCACACTAGTATAAGGTATTACCCTTTTTTATTCTGAGATTAAAAGAGATGCTACAGAATGTCTCAATTCCTAAGAGAAGTTATGCTGCTCTATTCTCCTCCATCATTCCTGGGGCTTTTCCATAGCCAAAGTAAGTGTTCTGTGCTACCCATGTTCTCACTCTGCTATTTCAAAATCACTTCACACCTAAAGCGTGCTTTATAAATAGCTTTAAGGAATAAGGACAATTTTATAGAGAGGTGCAAAAGCATGGAGGGAAGTAACTGTTGATGACTGGTACCAAACCATTTGTTTGAATACACAGTCTCACTCACCACGTGCAGCCCCACCTCCTAGAGAAGGCCTGCATGGGCCTGACATTGAGTGAGAGCTGTTGGGGGACCATGCACTGGATTCCTTTCCTTCTTTTCTCCCTTTCTAATATCTTCTAATATCTAATATCTAATGTCCTCTAAATATCTTTTCCTGATTTATGCCCATTGAAGGAGGACTTTGGCAGGGGCTGCCACTGTGAACCGGTGTGTGCTGCTCCACCAAGTTCATGTCAGACTTTTCCTAATGTTAGCCTGCACCAATCCATGTCTGTTCTGGGAACAGCCACAACACTTAACATTATCCTGGATTAAGATGTGTTGTCACCAAGTGATCTGAACCTTTGCCAGGCTGCCCTCTGCACCTGTGCCACCTGTGCGTATTGTAGAGTGGGGAACAGCTCCCCAAAGCCCTGATCCATGGCTCTTTACAGCTCTTTACAGAGGTGATGTCTGGGTGAAAAGAGATTGATCACTGATTGCCTGAACTGTTCTTTGACCATCCATCTGCTGAATGCCTCTTGATATTCCGTTCAAAACTGAAGAGCTCTGAGCCAGAACAGCACACTGAAGAGCCACCTCTGGGATACCTATTCAACCATTACAGCAGAAAGTCTGATTCCTAAGGCAGTCTCCAATGTGTAGGTGCCCCTTTGCAGGGTCTTCATGTACAGAGACAATATATCCGTGAATGTTATCTAATTTTTCTTTCACTTTAAAAAGGGTTTCAAAGGACCCCTTGCAAAGATCCCAAAGGGATCCCAAAGGGATCTTTGCAATCCCCCATTTTAATCTATTTCTTTATCCAAAGGAATGTAGTATATTAAAGTTAGAGTGAACTGAAATGAAAAAGGAAGATGTGTCAAATACTCCCAAGCTTCTTCAGGCATTTTTCAATCTTCTTTTTTTATCCACCTCTGCCTTTTCAAGTGAAAAAAAATTTGTCATTATCTTTTTTCTGCAATGTAAATGAAGCAAGGCATTGTCTTCTCAGTTCTGCTCTTCCTTCCAGATGAAAGGATGGATTGTTAATTCAAATTTTCTTTAAAAAATCTAGCAGACATTGTAAAAACCTTCTTATATTTTGTTTCTATACATATACTATTTGAAGTCCCAGTTTTGCTTACCATGTGGCTTCTGTTAGATCACCAGTTTATTAGAGTCATGTCAAGCCACATCCTACCAACTGCATGAGAGCTCACAGGCTCATGATAGACAAGTCAGCAATGTCAGACATGGTAGTGAAAAGTAAAATCAAAATCAGAACCCTAACTTGTGTGAAAGAGGAATTAATCTGTCACACTGCTCAGCCTGAAACAAGGGATGGAGAAGAACCCTCTGCAGACAGTTCAGAGGACAGTAATAGGAAAGAAACAATGTGGGAAAAAAATCCTCTTGAAGAAATCTGTGAAGAATTGGGGCTGTTTAGATGCAAGAAAACTCAGAGGGGGCACTGCAGCAGTGTTGTGGCACAAGCATTGTCAAGGTCCCTGCTAGGTAAGGTGTGAAGAATATTTAAATCACTTTCTGATGGCAAAGATAGTGAAGCTCTTTATGCTTTGACCTGCGGGACAGGGAAATAAATCTCACCATCCATCAAGGCATCATAAATCTCACCTTTCAACAGGAAATGAATGGGATTATGAAACAAGCCTCAAAACCAGTACTTTCTTTGGGCTAGTCATTTACCCAGTTTATGGCTTTTGACATGTTTACTGTTTCCTCCAATCATGGAATAGTTAAAGTTGGGAAGACCTTTGAGATCATCAAGTCCAACTATCAGCCTAACACCATGTTCACCATTAAATCACGTGCTCAAGTGCCATTTCCACGTTTGTTTAAAACTTTCAAGGATGGTCACTCCAACACCTCCCTGGGCAGCCTGTTACAGTGTTTGGCCACCCTTTCCATGAAAAATAATTCCTAATATTCAATCTAAACTATCCCTGGTGCAAATTGAGGCCATTTGCTCTCGACTTGAATATTGAATTAATATTTTCTCTTGCAATGTAGATACACTAGCTTTCACATTCTTACCTGCTAAACCTGTTTGGTCTTTTGTTTTTTTTTTTTTTTTAATAAAAGAAAGGATAGCTGCTGGGTGAATACATCCCAGCTCTCCTTGGGAAGAGCCATGGAACTGATCACAGGGTGAGGCAAAGGGCAGTGCTGTAGCAGCAAACAACCAGGGCCTTCTCGGTGGTATTACTGAAGGCATTTCTTGCAAAATAAAGAGCATCAGCAGCAGTTCCTAGGTAACAAAGAGGAAAGGATTTCTGTCCCCCACCAGGTGTGTGATTATTGAATTGTTCTGAGCAGATACCAATAAGTCAAGCCCTGAGGCTGCAGCATATGCTATTGAACCATTAACCAGTTTTCTTCCTGTCTGGCCAATTCTGCCTGCAGACCTCCAAACCCTTCCATCTCAAGTCTCATTTACCAAATTTTTCTGAAAGATGAGTGATAGAGGAGACACCTGTCAGCTCAAGACAGGCTGGCTGGCAGCCTGTCCTTAGGGAGGCTGTGAACAATGATGGAGCTAAACTTGGAGGGGTAAATTCTTCTGACGTGACCAATAATCCTGAATGAGGCAGGTGTTGTTGGCTCTTAAACACAGCACAGTGGGAGGGCTGTGACAGAGATGCCCTGAGCCAGGTGCCTGAAAACTCAGCCATGTCCCCTGGATTGCAGTCAGAGCTCCAAAGGCACAGCACCAGTGGTCTGTCTTTACAGGCACTCTCATTTTCAGCATCACTGAGGCAGTGACAGAGGCAGTCAGAAGGTGGGAGATGGAGCCAGCTGCCTTTAGCCCTGAGGTGGGAAACTTTTCATTTAGGACTGTCTGTTGCTGCCATGATGAACTGCAGTCCTCCTCTTGTCTTAGCATTTACTGGGTAAGGATCATCTGCCCTGATGCTAATGCAAGAGTAAATTGAGGTCTTCAGGGCACAGTTTCTCATATTTATCAGAAGACTCATAGCTGTTTAGCAAGTGACTTTTTCTAAATGCATTAAACAGAGACTTTGTCCTTTATACTCCTTTGACACGTCCATCTGAGTGCAGCACAGCTGAGAATCACTCTGTATCCTGAAACACCACACAACAAGGTATCACCTTGTGCTGACACTCCTGAGCAGTGCTGCCATGTCCTGCTGGCTTGCTGGCAGTGCCTGCTTGTGACAGTTTCCGAAAACCCCTTCACAGAGCCAGGATCCAGCCACTTACTGATGCCTTTGCTGACAGCTCTCAGAGTATCACACTGCCCAGGTACCTGCTGCACACAGAGCAATCCCACACAGCTCTAGGCAAGCACATGACTCTGAGGGATGAGATGCTGCCAGTGTGTTATGCCTTAACAAATTTCTTTTTTTTTTCTTTTTTTTTCTTTTTTTTTTTTTTTCTGTGAGACTTAGGAAGCTTAAACACCCTCTGTTTCATTTTTACAGCATACAGTTCATCCAGTTTGGCACATGCACACAGATCTGGCTACCCTGAACAGTTTCTGTAGGTTATTTGTGCTTCACTCTAAGGGGGTTTAGTAGGCTCTGCTCAGCTCATTTCCCCCTTACAGTTTCCTGTTGCACATGTCCAACTTTGTCTCAGCAGCTCAATCTCTTCCTTTGCTTTTATTTGCTCTAAAGTGCAGGCTGCACAGTGTGCTTCTGTTTAGGTTAGGAAGCATCAGTTCTCAGTCTGTGAACCCATTAACTCCTCTCCATTCATGATACAGCTGCATTCTACTTAATGCTGTTGTTTTTCTAGGTTTTCTGGGAAAAACCTGCTGTTCTTGTGAATTATGGTTGGTTCCTTTAAAAAACAAAATTTCCCAAATTTTCCTTTGTAATGCTTTGCACTCTTCTTTTTCTCCAGTAAAATGAATTAGGTCATTTTTACACTGTCTCATTTCTCAGAAGAAACGCCAGCATGAAAATACAAATTATCTAATAAAGGGTTGGTTTACTTTTCTTTACTAAGGTAATAGGAAGGTCTCTCTCCAGATACTGAAATTAAAATTGCAGGAATTTAGATTTTATGCTTTTATTATATTCAGCTAATATTCACCATCAGTTCTAAAGCTGTATAGGGGGACAGTTGTATCCACACACAGAGTTGTGTGTTAAGTAGCGGGGAGGAGAACACAAAAAACTACAAAAGTGAGATTTATTTTTCTACTCTAATTGCCATGATAGTTGAGGGGGCCTTTTAATGCTTATTAAAACCATGTTATAAAGGTGAAGTGATACTTACTACTCTGTGTTCTTAGCATCAATCCCACCACATTTAGCCAGTGACTGACAGATTTTAACAGGAGATATTAGAGATAGACTCCTGTCCCCTGAAATTCAGACATTTTTGATAACTACTTCCTTCCCCAAAATTAGAGCCTTAAAAGAATGGCCTTGGAACTTTTGACCTACAATGAGACAAGGTCTCACCAGGGAAACAAAACAAGCTGCAGCATCCTTAAGGAGAGCAGGAACTACTTCCCACTGTGGAAAGATCGAGAGTCTCACATTCAACTGGCCTTTCTTTCCCTCCTGATTACTCAGAGAACCAGCCCAGCCTTAAGGCTTCTCCCATGTCCCATCTCCACTCCTTGTGGGTAGCCACAGACCCTGCTTGAGCCCTGTTGTTGGCAATCCCTGGCACAGCCTTGGCACAGCACGAGCACACGCCACAGCAAGCAGCTTCCTACGTGCTGCCTTCACTCCCCTCCGCTTCTCTCCTCCTTTCTTTCAAACCTTCATAAACACACCTTCAGGCCCCTCAGCCCCTTAACAATCATGTGAAAAAGAGAGAGGTGACAGGGTTTACAGTGAAAAGTGGCCAAATGTAATTAAGCAGCTGCCAGTGATGTCTGCTTTCCGTATTCCCGCAGCTGCATTATGCATCCTTGCTGCTCTCCCTCTGTCCCTCTGCTGCCCTGTAATCTGCCATGATCTATTAGAGTGAAAATTGCAGTCAGTGCTCTCCAGCAAGGCTGAGCCTGTTGGTTTTGCACTTAAGTATTGCTGAAGCCCCCCATGCTGAGCCCATGAGCACAAAGGGCAGGACCCTCTTGGTGTCCCACACAGCAGAGGCCGAGCCTCCTGCCCCACTGCACAGCACCACACCTGCAGGTGGCTGTGTAAGTAAGATTATGTCATGGTTAGCTGGGGTTTTTTTAACATCACATATTTTAGCTCTTTTCTTCATGTGCTACTGGGCATTCTTCTGTTTCTTATTTTGATAATGTATTGTGTTTGTTGTTCTGATTTGGTTTGTTTTCTTTAGCTGCCTCTGCTTCTAATAGTAACTCCCTATTTTTAGCATTGAAAACATTTTTCATACAGTCAAACTGCTCCCTTCATATAATCTCCAATCATCTTTTACCACTTTATTATAATGGTTCAACAGAATTAATCAATAATTACATTGAATATCAGTTATGTCCACAATGTGTAGTTCCAGCTGTGGTCTTTGAACTGTGCAGGATCTATCAGATATTGTACTGGGTATCTGTTCAAGCCTTTCTCTCTGTAAAATTACAACATTGCAGTGTAAAAAGTACTACTCTACACCACCACATCAGATTGTAATGTACAGGTAATACACTGAAAAAACCTCTAAGAAGGCTGTCACCATTCTCTTCTGCCACAGGACACGCTAGGATTTTTTTTTTTACTTAATCATTCATTTTTCCGCAAAACATTAAAGAATCCAAGCACTAAGCAGCATTTATATGTTACTCTTCCATCAGTTATCTTAAAAAAAGTTTACATAAAACTGTACCTATGAAACTTCAAACATCTAAAATATTCCCCACAGATATTTTCAATTTCAATTGACGTAAACAAGTGATAAACTGAAAAAAAAAAAATTAAAAAAACCTTTAAACCTTTTCCACATTCCAGTCTTCCTTTTGAGAAAAAGGATGAATCTGCTCAGGATCCAGGGCAGGAGTACTCAAGTTGAGAGTGAAAGATTTAGATTTGGGGCTTCATTCTTGCATTTATTCTTTTCAAGGCTTTAATTAGCATAGTGCCAAAGGATGGTTTTCTCCTTGTGTGAGACTGGTGATTTTCACCATAGAAATTATATAAAACTTCTTTCTTTCTGAGCACAGTCACAGTACTATCAGTTGAGTTAAAATCTGGCAAAATGTGTCTAAACTCAGATTATTTTAGTGCTTTCAACCCTTAATACAATGGGAATGGAGATGGTGCAAGATTCATTAACTCACATGAATTTCCTTTCTGAGCAGCTGTAGGCAGCTGAGAGCATGAGGTTACACATATTCCCCCCAAAGTTATCCTGTTTTGCAGGATAACTCCTTTCTTTCACCTCAGACAGTTCTGGCTTCTCCACTCTGTGAGTAAATGCCTTGTTCAGTTAATACATTGAGTCTGGGTTTGGAAAATTTGTCCTTTCGCAACCCATTTTGGCAGCCAGTGTCAGTGACACTCCTTTAGCTTCTACCCAGGTTCCGCTCCTTTCATCTCTCTCAAGAGATGACTCTTTAGGGGAAAGATGTCACATGACCAGAGCATGAGTAGGAAACTGTCAGCGACAACCCATCCTTACCCAAATATTACATTTCCTCCCTCTCCTCCTAAAACTCTAATTGCCTTTCCTATGACCTGCAGGTGCTTCTTGCATCCCAATGCCCCAAATCACCAACCTGGACATCAGGGACTCTCTGAGACTTTTGTTCAGAAACTACAAACTTGTGGAGTCGTGGAATTATGTAATTACAGAATCATGGAATTATGGAATTATAGAATCACAGAACCATTAAGGTGGGAAAAGACCTGCAAGATTATCACGTTCAGCCTTCGACCAAAACCCTAGAATCTTCAGAAAGAGTTGTTTCTGTCAAAACCTGAGGTACCCCAAGACACAGCAGGTTACCTGCTGCCTGCTTTGCTCTGACTGCACAAAGACAAATCCAGCAACACAGCATCCAGACCAAGGAGAGATTTGAGGGCAGAAGGGTCTGATTATGAGGGACACAGCCTACAAAATACAGGAGGGAAGTGTGGAAGCATGCCTGTAGGTGCTACACAGGCAAGGCAGTCCCCTGCACTCCAGAGCCTGGAGTCATCATCTCATATTTGAGATAAGAACACACAAGTGAACAACAAATTATCAAAGAACCCTTGCTGATAACTGACCCTCTGTTTTGGGAAGTCATGAGTATGGCTGTAGCATTAAAATCTAAGTCTAAAAGAAAAAAAAAATACACTTTGTCTTCTTAAACCCAGAGATAAAGCATGTAATATCTTTTTATAATGTAGTATATTTTAAAATGTATGTATATTTTTATAATGTAATATAACTTTTAGAGCTGATGTCACTATAGGTCTGGAACATATCTAACCCCTGTCATTACAACCCCAGGCAGCTCTGTCCTCTGCATTGTACTTCGAAGAATAAAAGCTGGCTAATGACTTCCCATATCTCTTTCTGCAGCAAGAGTCTTTGAAGCAGGCTGCTGGAAATTATAAAATCAAGCAGCTGCCTACTAAATGCCAACAGCTGCAGAAGTGTCCTGCTGAGCCTTGGGTAGAATGTGCAACTTGCTTTATGTTGAGTTGCTTGGGAAGGAGATTTGTTAGACAGACAGGCACAAATAGAAAAGGGAAACATTTTCCTTCCTGCTGCAGTTTTTAAATTCCCTCTCCCTCATCCTTTTATGGCTCAATTTGCTTTTTCATATTAAATCACAGCAGAAATCCATATGATAATACCGTACATAAAAGCTAGAGAGTTTTTTGAGTCCTCACTTGTCTGGGCAATCCCTGTCCTCAAAAGAAGAAACAGATATGAGTTTCATATCTTGAAGCTTGCATGCAGTCTCTCAGTGACAGTGATGGCTGTGCCAAGGATTTGTTGGGGCCAGCAGACACAATTCACCCATGGCTGGTGGTACCATGCACAGGACAGGGCCATCCATGCAAAGCTCAGAGGCAGCTCAGGCTTCCCAAAAGCAGAAGCTCACATCTCATATCCTACCACTGAACATATCCTACCACTGCTGGAGGGGAACATGAGAAACAGCAGCTTTTTCAGGCCCCACTGCTTTGTGGTCTGTCAAAGAAATCTCTGACTAATAAATAGCAACCACTGGAAAACTCTAAGGACCTGCCACTTACACAGGTTCACACATTTTGAATATTTGCAATAATCAGGGGATTTAAGCCCTTGCTAGTATCTTCAGTGTTGAGATTTTAGGTGACATCAGATCCGTGGAAGCTAAGTTATCTGAAATTGTCTTTAACTCAAGATAGGTCGTGAAACAAGCAAAATCCAAGTTCAAAATAAGCAATTCAAGACAAAAAAAGGATTTTGAAGACACAGACATACAGAATCAACTGACAATAAGTTGCTAAACTTGGATCAGGTTTAAGGGAATGTCTTGCCTTGAATGGTTCAGCTAACAAGCTGACAGGCTCTTCACAATCTTACCAGCTGAGAATTTCTCACATGACTTGTAATTAGAGAAGGGATTCAGCATCTGAAAAACAAGAGTGGTTAAAATGCTGATCAAAACCCTGGGTAGATCTTCTCTGTAGATCAGTCCTTACTTTTCATTAAGACCTGCTAAGTGGCTACCAGGAGCCTTTCATAGAATCACAGAATCAAAGAATGGTTTGGGTGGGACAGAGACCTTGAAGGTCACCTAATTCCAATCTCCCTGCTGCGGGCAGGGACACCTCCAAATGGACCCAGTGGCTCAAAGCCCCACCCAGCCTCACCTTGAACACTTCCAGGGATGGGGCATCCACAACTTCCCTGGGCAGCCTGAGTCAGTGACTCACCACCCTTAAAGGACTTTTTTCCCTAATATCTAATCTAAACCTAGTTTCTTTCCATTTAAACCCATTTCCCCTTGTCCTGTCACCATCTTTGCTTGAAAGTAGTCTTGATCCATCTTTTCACAAAGCTCCCTTCAGGTACTGGAAGGCCTCATCTAGGTCACCCCAAAGCCTTCTCTCCAGTGCCAAAGGAGAGAGTGCTACACAAATTTGCCATGAAAATGTATTAATTAAAACCATGAAGGTGGGAGTGATGAAATTCCTGAATCCCCTAGGTCCCAAGAAGAGATAATTTCAGATTTGGTCCTTTCATTCCTTAGTTTTTTAGGTCTTGTCAGGTTTATCAGAAGGTCACAGAAGAAGAGCCCTGTAAGTGCTCCATGCTGATTAATGGTGGGAGGACTGGAAGTTGGTGAGGTGTCCAGAGCCCCACTGCAGCTGCAGGTGAGCCCAGGCTGTGCTGAGCACACCAGACTACAGAGACCTGTGTTAAACCCAGCTTGTTAACAGAGGAAAACTCCCTGATTCCCAGACCATCCAAGCAGATTTCACACAGTCAGGAAGCACAGCATAAACCCAAGGCACAGTGCTGATGCAGACCAGGTGAGTGTTTTCCACATTCTTACCTGTCCACAGGGGAATAGAGATCCCTGTGTACAAGAGAGATACAAAAAAAACAATGAGGAAGTAACAGCAAAATTTTCCTATCCTGTTGAAGGTATCTATTTCCCTCCTGAGTTCACCAGCCACTGCCCTTCACCCCAGAGCAAGAAGATGCACCCAGGACAGCTTTGCCTGCTGTGTTTGTCCAAACATCTTTTGAAGTGATGGTATTGCAATCCTCTACCCAACTATCCTGAACAAATAGACCTTCAAGATGAATGAACCATTTTATCCTTGACCCCCTGGGAGGGATTAGGCATGATAGTCATATTTAGTAGGAAGAAGCCTAATAGGTTTATCCCTGTAATGCAGAGATCTCTGCTAATTTTTATGTAGTTTCCCAAAGAGAGTACATAGACACAAATTGAACACTCCCAGTGGTGTAATCAGAAATACAAAAGCAGGGGATTTGGCTTAAAACTCCCTCACAAAGGCTGTCTCTTGAGACCTTTGACAATCCCACTGCTCCCACCTGATCTCTCAGTGCGTGGATGGTTCCTTGTTTCTGGAACACAGTGGAAATCCAGTTAAGGGAGTTTATTCAAGTGATATTAGCACTAATTAATAAATTTAAAGATGAAATCCAGAGGATGAGTGTTTTAATACACATCTCAATATCATTTTGTTATTAAGACAACAAAAAACAGACTTGTTTTTCCTCAAAGCTTTCCCCCACACAATATGTACCCACCTCTCTTTTATATACTCCTTTATAAAAGGGTTTGATTTTGGTAGACCATAGCATGATGAAATCATGTTACAATAATGTACCTTCAGAGAACTCAAAGTTAATTAGGAATGACATTTACAACATGGGCAACCTGGTTATCCTTTAAGGAAATGGCAGAATGCCATTTTTTCTTCAGCAGTTTTCTTTCTGTCTTCAGTGATATTACTACTAGTGGGAAACAGAGCCTTCTAAGCAATTTCCCACTTCTTCCAAATATTCCTGCCTAATAATCCACATGATATCATCTGAAGATATTATACCCTTTAGGTGCCTGACTAGGGCTCATCTTCCTTAGTGCCTTATTCACCATATTTTTATTTTGATAATAGAGTGTTTTGAAAAATTGTCTCAGCATGCAAATAAGAAGTCTGGCTACTGTGCCTGTCAAGGAAGTTTCCAATTACCTGTCTGGAATACCTGATTAAAGAACACAATACCAGACAGATTTTAGTCTTCTTCCAGCCAAAAGAGAGGAAATGTTCTGGATTTAAAGAAGTACAAATCTAATCAAAACCAGGCCCTACCTTCTATTCATACTCCATTTATCCTCTGCAGTTGCACCACATCTGTGCTAGGCTCTACCTACCACCATTTCAAGACTGGAAATTAACAAGTGGAAAGCAATTTGTCCTGCTAAGTTTATTTCCAGTTGCAATTTTAGTTCCAGAGTTTTATTGTAACCTGTGAAACAAAATCTACTGTGCTAAGGAGAATGGCAGCAAAGAAACATTCACAGATAGAGCCATATCAGGCTGAATTATAGCATTTACCCAACAGTGATGTCTGCTGACTTGTAACAGACCATAATACAAGTGTAACAAAAAGGAGATTATAAAAATAAGATCCTTCTCATCAAGTGCTGTTCCTCACAATCTCTTTTCTGTCCTTTTCTGCCTTGTAAATGTCACATTTGTTAACTAGATGTAGAAGTCATATAATATTCATCTATGGAAGCAATAATGCAAATAGTGGCATTAATTGATAATGTCCAGGTCATTTTATGGCGTAAAAAAGCTCAGGTAGAATGCAATGACTCAGGAAAGAATTTTATCTGGAGTCAGATATTCACTATAATTCAGTGAATAAACAATTGGTATTTCTATCAGTTATGACCTGAGATGCAGCAACACAGAGACTGTTCAGAAGACTTGCCTTGCTCAGATGTTGCCATCCAATTTTCAGGACCCACTGTCCTCCATCTGTGACTAAAACCAGGCCTTTCATAATGCTGCTGTAATTTCATCCTGGAAGATTTCACAATCAGGTGAACTGAATAAGTACACGTAATCTCAGGGTGACTTTAAACCATGGTATGATGGTTTTAATGATGTTTCAACGTGGCAACATCAAACTGATACCATGGACAATCCTGCCTCCAGCCCCTTAGTCACCAGTATGACAGAATTTCTTCCTGAATCTGGAGACAAACCACTAAGTGTCTGCACCCAAGCTATAAAAATGAGAAGGTAAAATATGTCTGACCAAGGTACATTGGACTTGTCTACTTCCAGAAAACACATTAACAATCCCCAGGCAATTCTTCATGCTGGTCAGAGGCACAATGTGTATTTTCTGCTCTGGTTGGGATCATTAAGGCCATCTCTATATTCTTTTTCTCCTGCTTCTTCCTCACAAATTCTGTGAAATTTAGTCTTTGTAGACTTCTCTCCAATTAGCGTACATACATAGAATGACACATAAATTCTGTTTTTAAAGAAAGCAACACCCTGAAATATCAGCCACTTCTTTTGTACAGTTGCTGTGTGAATACCTAAACATCTTTCCCAAGTCCATTCCCCTGGCCAAGGCACCACATTCAATGACATGACCATTTGTTTGTTAAAACTCATCAGTGCTAAGCACATTTTATTACTTCAGTGAAGCCCTGACAAGTGGTTAAATGATATGGCAAAAGGTGAGAGAACCTGGATGGAAGAGAGGAACAGATAAAGAGAAGTTGTGTCTCCTGCTGTTGTTGTGCCTCCCCAGTACACAGCACAGCTCATGAATATGATTCCCTCTAAATTCCAGCTGTCACAGAGCTGTCAGTGTCTTCATGTTGAATAATAATTTCTTGCTAAACCACTCACTCATCTCAACTCTCTGTAATGCTCATGTTGCTAAATGACTGCATAAAATGATTTCTTTAATACTTGTGAATTGTGCTACATGTGGAGCAGTATTCCCACAGAGATCTGAAATTTGCTACCTTAGCATCAAAATCATGTTAATTTAATGTCTGTGTTTACTTTCACTTATTTCTTCAGATGTTTTACAGGAATGAAAATATGCTGATATATTCCCAGTTCTGAAATCTGAGATTTTAAATTATGCAAGAGTCAGGATATTTGATAATATCATAAGCAGGTCACACTGCTACCACCACCAGCTCACCTGAGCAGAATCCTCTCAAGCTGAGATGACCACAGGCTGATATAATTCCCAGCCAGCCCAAATGGGATTTGGCCTTCACTGAGATTTATAGATTATTTCCTTTTCAGGAAAGGAAAATTCTGTGAGGGATCAATTTGCCACAAGCTGTACTGTTCAGCTGTCCACAAGTTACACTAAAATGATACTTCCAACTGTACTGTATTCCAGAACTTCAAAAATTAATTTAATTTAAAATATATGATAATTTACACTTTTATTTTTGGACTTAGATTAAGAGTGAATAAAACATGTTAAGGGCTTAATGTCTTCCACACCACCTGTGTGGCGTGGGGTGTCTAGGAATTACTCTACACAACAACAAAGCTCAGCCTACAGATTATCTCCTTGTAGAGAAGAAATCCTCTTATAATATCAGTCATTTAAGAGATATCTTAAATCAGAACTAACTCTGAATTTTAAGGATTAAACTAACATATTTTGTCAAAAAATTATATGTTTCAAACAAATCAACATGTTATAAAGAATACGAATCTTTTCTCAGCAGCTCTGTTCAAAGCAAATTATTCCTTTTGTATTCTGTGTTTTTCAGAATGAATTTGATGCATTATGTTCTAATGTAAAAGTGTACCAGGACAATCAATACCTCAGTAGGCATCTCTTATCACTGAGAGGGAGGATGTGAAACTGAAAGCAGCAGAAGCATGTTGTCACCTGCAGCCCCAACAAAGTCAAATATATCAGACATCACAGGATATTCTGACTTGAAAGGGACCCACAAGAATCATCAAGGCCAACTCCAAACACCACTCCACAAATTATAGAAATGAGGCAAACAGGACCCTTAGGTTGTTCTGTTGGCTTTTTTGGGGACTCAGCCCCACCTGTGCCCATGGTGCTATTTTCCCTGAGGTACCAGTGTGATTCCACCTAGCACACACTCACAGCTCTGCTGGCAATCAGCAATGTACGCAACTGATATTGGGTGATTCTTTTTTTTTTCTTTTTTTACTTCTGAGAGGTGCTTCATTATCTTCAGGGACAAGATTGTTTTATTGGTCTCAGGCAACAATGAAAAGACAGAAGTGCTGTATTTTGATGTGTGCACAGGAATGGGATAAATCCAGAGCACAGGAAAAGGCAACAACACTCCAGTGAGTGTCTCCAAGTCATTTAATTAAATTCTGCACTGTCTTGCAGTCACACTGTTCTGGGGGTAAGCTGAAGCATCTGAAACAAAGGAGCAGAATTTGCTACTCTGTTCATTTCTTTCCATTGTTAAGAGAGGACCAAAAAGGCTCTCAGCATGGGCAGGTGAGAGGGATGTGCACTTTTGGCTTGAGCCAACTGGCACAGAAAGAAGTGAGGCTCAGGCAGAACTCTCCATCAGTCTGTTAATATCAGATGAAAACAGCAAGGCTGCATCATGCTTCCTAACTCACTTAAACAGGGCAGGCAGGGGAAAAGGAAATATCACTGCTTAGCAACAGCATTTCAGCCCATTACAGATGGATTGTGCCACTCAGCAGGACCATGATCCTTCCACCCCACTGCAGGCAAGGAGGCAAACACATCAAAAAGCAAATGCATGAACTCTAGTCAGGCTTTATGAGGCTGAATTCTAAAGCAATGCCTCAAAAGCTGGTCCTGGTCTCTTCTTTTACAAAGATGTGAGAGGGTGATTGGATTTTTTGCCCATTGGTTTGTTGGGGTCTGTTTGGGCTGGGGGGAAAGTTTGCTTATGTTATTAACAACTAGGAGATATGAAGAAAAAATTAAGTAAAATCCTGCTCTCTAAAGCAGTTGGGGGCACAGCACAGATGTACACAGCTGGAGTTTCTTACTCCACCTTGCAGAAGGGAAAGCA
This sequence comes from Ammospiza caudacuta, assembly GCF_027887145.1. NCBI lineage: Eukaryota > Metazoa > Chordata > Aves > Passeriformes > Passerellidae > Ammospiza > Ammospiza caudacuta. The sequence goes on from NC_080596.1 coordinate 56,939,426, forward strand.
CCAGGATCAGAAAGAGCAGAACAGACTTACAGCTGTTGTTTATTTCTAAGACTGTGAGTCCAGATTCCCTCCCTTTCCTGGGTGCACACACACAGTTCCCCCCTGTGCATCAACTCCAAAAACTGTCCCAGAAATCCATATTGTTCCTTTGATTAAGGGTGACAATGTCAGCAAAATGCAGAGCAAAGTGGCAGCTCTGTGTCTGCTCCAACCAGAATGAGCAGCATCAGCAAGTTCTTAATGCCCCATTCACTCCTGCACGATGGCAATACAGATGGTACAGTGAAAAACCAGCAGTGAGAAGAGCTGCATAAAACCTAGAATTTTGGGATCATTCTGCAGAGTTTCCATCCTGTTGAAACACATCTGTTCAGCTACAGACACAAGCTGCGCTAGCTGCAGACTGATCTAAAATAGTCTGAAAAAGGGATGCTGCAGCCTGCGCTAGCACAAGTGGGGGGCTAAAACTAACAACACAAAACAGCAGTCAGGATTTGACTTTGGGCTAACTTTGACCCACATAAGAAGGAGTAAAGCAGCACAAATGGCCTAAACTCCTCAGTGAAGTGCAACAAGTCTAGCCATACAGCACTAGTCTACTCAGGGATTATATAGGGGTCTATCAAATTGATTTAATGCCCATCTGTATGCTGCAACAATTTTCTCAATTAAAAAAAAAGGAGTTTAAAAGAGTTGCTTTGCCTCACTAACATTTACTAATGAGCCATGTCCTGCTGTTTATTTGTATGCTGAATTTTTTTTAAAAGTTGACAGATATTTAACCTGGAACTGTGGCATGTTTAGGGCTTATAAATTATATTAGGAAAGGAACACAGTGATGAATAGCTCTCCCTCCAGAAGGCAGAATATGAGACTGCAGATGGGACTGGCAAACAGCAGCAGCTACATACTGCAGCTCCTGGTGACTGCAAACAAATATTGCAGATCTCTGCCTTCTGTATGTGGGGAGAAACACAGCTGCACCTCCATCCCACAGAGCCCTTTGCAGCCCTGCCCTGTAACCCCTGTGCTGCCTGCAGAGCTGGTCAGATCTGGGCATAATTCATGAGAATATCCAGATAATGCAACCAGGCACAGACCAGAGTTCAAACGCTTTAAAAGGCCAAAGGCAAGGGAAACCTTGAGAACATTCCCTGTTGCTCTGTTGGGATTTTTCTTAACATTTTTTGGAGAAAAAAAAATGCCAGAGAAGAAAATGAAAGGCTTAAATAAAACTGTACAGCAAAAAAAATCCTAGTAAGCAAACAAAAAAGTGAAATCTCTCATCTATCACAGAATACCAATCAGTTAAAAGTTATAAAAAGCAGTAAGAAAAAGGCACTGCTCCTCATCACAGAAAAAAGGTTTTAATAGTAAATTAATCCCATGTAATGCATTTATTATTGATCAAGATAAGGGGAAAAAATGAAATGGAAAATATTTCCTCAACTGAAAATCATTTAGCACAGTGTGGGCCAAAGAAGGAAACAGAAACGCTCCTTCCTCAGCCCAAAACAACAGATGTAACGCACAGAAAGTGCCCAGTAATCTATATGGAGAAGAATGATGTAAAGTCGTAGGATGAGTCCAAACAGACTAAAATGATCTCAAGAACAGCAAAGCATCCTTGTGCAAAGCCAGTGAACCCCATCATTAACAGGTGTTGGGTGATGTGGGTAATATATACCTATATGCACATACCTATGGATAACTTACTCCTTTATTATTACTTTATTTAAGCCCTTCATACAGCTTCATTCATAATCATGTGTCCAGTTCTAATCACTTATTATCTTTAAAAAGTTTCAATGGAAGTGGTGGAAAATATACAAAAATGGTGCCTATAGAAGACATTAAAAAGACACTTGTCAGAGAGAAGTAATAAACATTACAGACAGTGACAAAGTGAATCAGGTACTTCCAATTTTTAAAGCAGACACTCATGTCTCCTACTAAGTTATTAAAAAGTGACTGAAAATGTAGTTAATTTGGGGAATTGAAAGAAATATTTTTTAAAATCAGATTAGTCCTTTGTGGATCATTACCATAACTCAAAAAAGCAGTTGGATTTATGGAACAAAGACAGCAGTGGCCTAGTTAAGATTAGAAACAACAAACAAACAAACAAAAGATTTAGATATACAGAGAAATGCATCATTTAGGACTGGGGAAAAAGAAACATTTTAAAGTAGGTATTTAATTAAAAATTGGCCAGACAGGTTTTCTTGTGCCTTCCTCTAAAGAATCTGACTGCTTCAAGAATGCAAGAGCAGAGTGACAGGTTTCCCCTGGAGTGATGTCTGCTCTTTCTGCCTGTGCTCCTAAACTGGCTAATTGGGAATTGACATAAAAATCTTTGACGTTAATGATGAAGAAAAATAGTGCATATTCTGCTGGATCTTCTTAGAGAATAATATAAGCAGTTAAGATTCTGGAAAATCTTTTTCCTGCTCAATTTTTATTCCCTGCTGTTTCCAGAACAATAATAAACATACTGATCCTGCACTGACAATTCTCTCTGCCCCTAAAATTGTTCCCTGGCACAGAGCACTACAAAAGAAGGGCAACTCAGTTTCCTCCCAGTCCCACATATTGCATAGGAAAAATGCATGTTTATTAGGATTTTTTCACAGTCATCATTTTCAAAGAAACCAGGAGGATATAGATGTTGATTTGTTGACTGTAATAACTTGCAGGATATTTCTTAGTACTATAATTTAACAGCCAGAAGAATTTCCATTTCTAAAAATCCTAAGAACACATTCTGATTTTTTTTTAAAAAATGCAAGTGAAAATAAAGGGGGAAAATCATATAGCCAATTCCAGAAGAAAAAAAAATATATATATACACACATAAAAATATATTGGAAAAAAATGCTATTAGTTGCTAGGTGACAACATTTTTACCTGTTCTGTCAGAGTATTTGCAAAATACTTACAGCCAAGAACATGAAACTTTCAGCTTCTCATCAGTTCTATATCAGGTGAAAATATTAGAAAAGACATAAAATCATGCTTGAGAAGAAACCCAGTATTGCAAGCCCCTAAATAATGTAGGACAACCTATTAAAGTTAGAAATGCAGATGGAAGATTATGAGATGAGATTAAATTGATGAGCATCTCCTGCATATTGTGGAAGAATAACCAAAAGGAAAGATAAAACTGCTTTATATTCTTCATGCTCACAGGTGAGGTGCTCTGAATTTTCAGCACGAAGTGAGAGCAGAAAATACAATTTTAGCATTCACACACAAGTTAAACACCATGAAGTTGGATGCTAGCAGTTCCCCAGTGCAGCAGCAGCACATAAAACACAGGGCAGACTTGTAAGAGCTACATCACCTGAAACAAAAAGCAGTTGGAAGGATTCTGGAAAAGGGCAGAGAAATGGTGCCATGGATACCAAGATGGTTCTGTGCAAATAATTAAAATCATTATATATACCTTGATTAAGGGGTTACTGAAGTGAGACACAGTGAAATGTCAACATATTAAAGCAGAGAGATGTACAGAAATCAAAATTTAATGACATTTTCTTCTTCCAGTGGATTGTCTTAACTCTGAAAACAGAGTTTTGACATGTAAAAATGAACTACAATGCTCACATTCTTATTATTGCACATAAAAATTAATATATGAAATTAATATTAAAACATTTTTTTGCTTTGATGAATTATGTACATTCCCCTTAAAGTTATATTTGATCTAGTCATGCAGACCCAGAAAAGGGGGAACTGAAAAACAAGAGGAATAATTTTCATACAAAGTGAGATGTGCTGTGACAATTGCTCTCCAGACCTTAAGCTCAGTTTGTGACACCAGTAGCACTTTACTGAAAACTGACAGCACAGAGAACAAAGGCAGTGCAATCGCCCATGCTGGAAGGGATCAGACATCCTGATTGCCCTGACCTGCACTGGGGTGCCAGCCTGAGCCTTCAACTTTTGCTGGCAGCATTCCTGGCTCTTGTACCTGCTGGCAGAGGAGAAATCACCCCTGGAGAGGCCTCTCCTTGTAGCTTTCAAAATATGGATACTAAAAAGCATATATTGAATAATCACCCTTTTCAAATAATTTAGCACAATTATGGTGGTGTACTACACCTCACAGTATGAGTTGTGTACTTGGTGGCTACAGGAAAATAATTGGATTCTCTTGGCTCTCCAAAGTGAGCACAAATGAGACAAACCATAAAGCAGGAATTAAATATCCTTTAAAGCAGTACAGTACGTTAGTGCCTGGCTGCTTTCTTCATCACTTTTGTTCTGTACAGAGCATCTTTCTTAATCATTCCTTTACCCTATACATAACAACCCCCATATAATTATACTGCTTTAACATTATATTCTTTTGGATTAAGGAAGAACCTCCTCTGCTCTTAGTGACAATTATTCCACTCTGTGAAAGAAATTGGTTACTTTTACCCAGCAACAGAGCTGACGCCCATTGTGATATCTAAAATATTGCTTGATTAGTTAAATGGTGATCATTTTCAGAAATCACTATGTAATAATTATCTACCTATTTTGGTATCATGCTTTTAATGAATTTGCCTCCATATATGTGGTGTAAGAATTCCTTGCTAGGATTTAAGCCTAAACTTTAACAAAATAATGGAAATACACCAAATTTCTTTGCTTAACACAAAACTTCAGTTCTGTTTATCTTCACTGTCACTTGCCACCTCTGAAAATGGCTCCACAGTACATTTCTTTCACCATATTTGAATGCAGTTTTTAACTCTGTGACTCTCAATGCTCACCAAATTTTACCTGTCTGTAGCTCCATGGGTTTGATGGTCCTGCCATGGTTGTAAGTGAACATACTTGCATCGCTCCACATTCTGGAAACAATTAGCAAGGTGCCACTAAAAATAAATTCCTCTGGCAGCATCAGCAATGAAATGAAATGAATGAATAAATAGGTGATGCCTAAGCTTTTCCTCTCTTCGGAGATTATTAGTGCTGAAAAACCAGGAATGCTATAAAGTCTGTGTGCAGAATATGAAATGGTGGAGGCTGCATTGCTACTGACTGCATTACTCTGCAGGTGGAGATCCTGCTCTCTCTGAGAAGGTTTTTATAGACAAAAAACAAACAAACAAACAAAACATACTTGCAAAAAGTGTGCATTTACCATTTACAGCAAAAATTACAAAAATTGAAAGAAGTTTGACAAACCATGAAGCCAAGTTGCCTGTGGCTCATAAAAGGTCCATGTGCTCCATTCTCAGCAGGATGTCTTTGATCTTTCATGTAAATATCAGTGAATCAGAATATCCTGTTCCACTCTGAGATTTGACTCCCAGGGATTTACAGCTGGTGATAATTCATGGATGTATAGAATTGGTCCAGACCAAAGCAAGCAGAGTAAGTGCCATTTCTTCAAGGGAACAAATATTCAAATCAGCCTTTAGGGCTCCTCTTAATGGAAATACTTCTTCTTTGATGAGGAATATTGATATAACAGCAATGGGTCTTTTAATTAATTAGTGGGTCATTAATCTGCTGATGTCTAGAGATTAGGAAATGTTAGTATTCAAAGAACTGAGAAGTTGTTTCAAAAAACTTTAAATGCTGAGCTGAGCTAATCTATTCAATGATGAGTTGAAACTCAATGTGAGAACAGACAGAGCTGAAATAGGAGCTATTTGTTTCAACATCTGTGTTTCTTTTCCAAGACCTCATAGTAAACAAATAAGCACAGTAAAATCTCTTCATGTCTAATTATTTCAGCTTCTTTTTTTTTTTATGAACTAAGCACTAAGTGCATCTGGCTGAGTATGACAAACTAATCTTCAATTATAAAAATTCATAAATGAACATTATTTGCAAAATCATTATTTGCAAAACACATGGAGAGAATATCAAACTCAAAGGGACGGAATTGCCTTTGGTTTTAACTTCTTAACGAAATAAAATGACAGATTTTTTTTTCTTACAAGGTGCTATTTATCTAGAAATTTGTCATTAAATAACTCTTCTATATTTTTCCATGCAAAGAAATTATGATGCCACTTATAACATGTATTTTTAACTTAACATGAGTGGGAATTACAGGTTTATTATTCCCCCATGTGGAATATCCTATGAGATAATCTACTTCATCTCTCAGGAAATCCTTACACTTTTGTCATTTTTTTCATGTTTTAACAATTCTTTTTTTCTCTCTGGCCTTGAAGACAGCAATTTTAATACCCTCTGGGCAAAGCAGTGTTGCATATAATCTCCTCTCATGCCTCATCTTAGCCCATTAGCTGCACTGTCCCACTCTTGACCAGAAAATATTCGCAATTGTTGTCCTGCACCTGAAAACATCTCCTTTTCCAAAGCAAAGCGTAAAAAGTGACTGCAACTATCACAGTGCAGTGTTTGTTCCTGACCTGAGGCTGATTTCCTCTCCCTGAGCCAATCCACCAGAGCCCCCACCCTCAGCAGCATCCAGCCCCCGCTGTCCCTGCTCTGGCTGTGCCCTTCAGACCCATCCCCGGGCCGGGAGCAGCACAGCATCCCCAGCTTTCATCTAAGGAGGTGTCAGACCCCAGCAACACCATTTGTTTCTGGTTATGGGCACTACACCACCCAGCCAGCCCTAGAACAGGCTCTGAGCTGAGATCAGAGGGGAATCTCACCTCACCTCCTACCTGAGGCTCCTTCCCGATGAAACCGGAGCCTCTGAGCAAACAGGGAACAACAGCAAGGACCTCCTCTGGGCTCCTAGGTGAGCAGGAAGCCAAATCGCTCAAAAATGTTGATTAAAACTGTCTCCTAGCTTTCTTTCAAAATCACAGGATGGACAGGACACATTTCTCGCCCAGTTACAGGTTTCTGACAGGAAGCAACAGCAGAGGCTTAGAGAAAACAAGAAATGAACAGGGAACAGCACCATGAAGTATTCCCCACTGCATACTCCCACCTTCTGGCAAAACACATCTCAGAGACTTCCTAAACCAAAGTTTGTATCTGCATCCTTCTCTTTAATGATTTGGGGTTTTTTTCATGAATGTGTCCTTGGGCTTTTCTTAGTTTTAAAGGTCCACATCATGTGGTAGCACTGTGGTGCTGCTGCTGGGTAACAATTTTCTTTCTTGCATGTCCTTTAGACCATATGTGATCATTTCAATTGCTGCCCTACAGGTATCAATCCTTGAGAAATAACAAACTGTTGTTCCTTACTGTCTTTCTGTATGGTGTCTATGGTTTTATATATTTCTTTCTGTTCAACCTCCCTTTGGCAACTGTTTGGTGTTTTTTATCATTTCCAACCTTCTTTAGATAAAACCAAAAATACACAAAACTTGAATATACAGTGAATTTGGAGTGACATAGTGATATTTTCTCATTTTTCCACTGAATTCCTCCCATTAATTGTTAAATACACCATCTGCATTTTTGACCACCGCTGAACATTGAGTTGATATTTTTTTGAGCTACCCACAAGATGCCAAGATATATTTCCTGAATGGTAATAAGTAATTTACGGAACCATTTTCTTTGGTTTAGTTAGGGTTATTTCTCTCTCCTCCCCCTTTCTGCTATTACTTTGTCCAAATCAACAGTGAATTTCATCTGCTAGTGTATTAGATCTTTCAGCCTCATTAGATTCTCTTGCAACTTCTCACAGCCAATTTTTGTGTTTACAAACCAAAATAATTTCATACTGACCACAGACACTTCCTTTGCTCTCATTGCTTTACCAGATTCTCTGTGAATTTTTATCCTAGCTTAAAAGTTCTAGATGAGCTTTAGAATTATATCCTTGTAATTATGAGCTTTCCTCTACCTATATCAGCATGGGGGACATCAGAAATATAGTAAATAAAAAGGAAGATTTGGAAGGGGAAAGAGTGAACAGAGCTCTTGTATCTGAAAATACTTTGGTCTAAGATTATACTTAAGACTATTTTCAAAACAAACGTACCTGGTTTCTCTTTCCTCTTTGCAACTGGTGATCCCAAGTATATCTAGCTAAAGATATTTATCCATTCATAAAGGTGGGAACTGAAAGAAAAAAGTGTATGTGAAAATTCACTGGCACCACAGTGTCAGCTCCATCCCAACTAAAATCTGAGATTTAAGAGAAGAGGAGAGAATCAGTGCAATTGCTGAAGACAATCCAAGGCACTCCTGGCCCAATGACTCCTTTTGTTATCTAGTAAAAATGGTTTTTATCAGATAAAAGAGTAAGTTTTTAAATAAGGTCAGAAAACAATTTCACTCTTTTATTTATAGCTCCAGGTGTATTGTTCAGCATGCAACACTCCTGTGAAAGTAAAGGATTTTTCCTTGTTTTCTCTAGCACCTTACTTATTTTGCTGCCCGAACTTCATTGTGGCTGTGCATCCATTCTATAAAGTACACCCTATTTAAATGATGATAAATTCCTTTCCTCCTTTGGATACCCACTTCATTTAATACTGAATATATAAATGCTTCAACAAAAGAAACAATGATCACTGGGATGTCTCATTTTTTTTCCTTAGCCCTTCAAAGCAACATACCTTTGTGTGTGTTTTCCCCTTGCAGTTATTTCTGTAGCATTGAAAACCATAATCTGTGAGCATTTCATGAGCCATAATGAGTTCTCACAGTATCATCCTGGGAGATGCTGCAGATTTCAGATTGCTTCAGCAACCAATCTTTTTCAAGCTCCTTCCAAATGGAACAAGACAGTGAGAAATAAGGTAATTAGATAACAGTGGTTCAGTGTTATATGGCATGCTGTTAAAAAAAAGGAGAGAAAACCTATAACATTCAGCTCTTTGGTGTTCTGCAGGGAAGTGCAAGATATTTGCAATGCATAAGGCTGGTACAGTTACATCTCAATGCACACCTCTGTAAACTCTTCAGTTTTCACAACTCAGAACGGATATTCACATTTAAATCCAATAATTTAATCCACTAAAGGCCATAAAAATTCAGAGGATGCTGGGCCATTCCTAACCTAAGCATTTACAGAAACCTTGTAATTGAGAAGTACTTACATTTCACTGAAAAGCTAAATCATGCCAGAGAAGCTTTCAACTGCTGACACACCAGAGTTATTTGGAATATGCATTTTATGGTTAAAAATGAGTTTGACTAAAGGAAAGGAAAAATGCTTGGCTCCAGCATGACTTTACAGGTGATCTATATAAACTTGAGAGCAAGTCACTACTAATAACATCTCACCCACATGGCCCATTTCTGATTAACTCTTTCCTTGATGTACTTGGATACATGTCAGTAAAGATACCAGTATCTCTATTAATGACTGCAAGTCTAACAGTATAGATTATACAAGTTTCACAGTATTTCAGTGCCTATTCCCTGCTTAAAAATTAACAAGAAAACAGAGCATCATATTTCTTCCTTTTCTCTGCCTTTTAAATCATATTCCCTGCCTACTTCTGGTGCTTGCCCCTCCTCATACAAAAGTTTTAAATCATACAGTTACAACCTGTAGATCTCATTCAGGGCTCAAGCAAATATTTGTATATATAAGACAGATATAAGCAGCTCATCCAAAACAAAGCCTCTTTTTGTGTTACCAGTGGAGGCCCTAGTGTTATGGACATATTTTATGAAAAATCCTTTCATTAGGAACTTCTCCCCTGAGAAGATGAGAGGCCTCAGAAATTAAATGTAAACAATAATTATCTGCTGCTGTGGAATGCAACAGGTGCATCTGTGATTGGTCTCATGTGGTTGTTTTTAATTAATGGCCAATCACAGTCAGCTGGCTCAGACTCTCTGGTCAGTCACAAGATTTTATCATCATTCCATTCTTTTCTTTGCAAGCCTTCTGATGAAATCCTTTTGTCTATTCTTTTAGTATAGTTTTAATACATCATTTCCTTTTAATAAAATATATACTATAAAATAATAAACCAACCTTCTGAAACATGGAGTCAAGATTCTCATCTCTTTCCTTGTCCTGGGACCCCTGTGAACACCACCACAGCCCAAGTTTTGTTAATGCACATAATAGTGCAGTGTCAATGCAGGGAACATGGTATAATTAACCATAAAAGATGCAGAAAATGCCTGCTCCAATCCTTGAGTCCAGTAATCTGGGTCAGATGCAGTAATTCAATCAGATCTGTGCTCCTTTTCCTGGGTTACTCTTTCCCTGTGCTGTGCAAGTCCCCCAACTCTCCCCTTCGTCACTGCTCACAGGAGTGCCTGCTGCTCTCCGAGAACTTCCCTACTGAGAGGATTTGTCAAGTGAGAGATCTCCCCTGCTCCAATCACACAGGAACCTTCTGGCTGAGTGTGAAGTGAAAGCCTTGCTGCTCACAGATGGCAGGAGAGAAAAGATGCTCATCCTCTCCTGCCCTGCCTCTGCAGCGACTCTGGGGGTCCCTGGAACCCTCAGCTGGAGACTGCCTTAGCAACCACGTGTTTGGGGAGACAGCCTCCATCTGTTTGGCCCTCCTGTAAATATAGCTGAGATCTTGTGAAGCCTATCAGTTGAAGCAAAAAGGGAATTCTTTCCCTGTACTTATTTTCCAAGTATTTTCTCTTTGCCTAACAGCCCAGGACTCCACAGACAGACTGGACGTTATTTTGTTACCGGCCCACAGGCTGGACAGGTGTCACTTTGTAGGTGTCACCCCAAAAGAGACTCCTCCTGCCAAAACCCAGCAGGCTATTTCCCTGCTGAACAAGCTGCAGGAAAGGAGGATTGCCTTTGGTATGAGCAAGGAAAGAGACAGGTCAGCCATCCGGGTGTGTGTCTGCATACACGAGTACAATTTCACCGCAAAAAAAAGGGTGGGATTTTCGTAACACCTGTAGAAGGGTCCATTCATTTTCTCCAATTCCTTTCCTCCAATTCCTTTCCTTTACAAAGTTAAAGATGTCTGTCTTGTGAGGACTGCTTATCTTTGCTGCTGAGGCAGGCAGTGAGTATGCTCACCAGGACTTCTGGTGTGGTTTGGAAAGTATAATACTGCATTTCTTGAATATTTAGAAGAAGCCAAAAGATTAAGATGATTTCAGAAAGGAAACAGCTGATGGCTTATTGGCTGCTCAGCATCTACTTTCATCAACTCAAAAATATCCTTATTTGAAACGTGTTCTGTTAACGTTCATTTGAATTCAGGACTCTTACCTCACTTTTCCTTTCCTTTACCACCTCAATCTTGCTTCACACTGAAAGGTATGAAGCACTTTCATATAATTATTTGACTCACTGTAAAAATTGTCCTAACTGGCATTTTCAAAAATGAGGAGCTCACAGAATGTCTTTGACATTAAACCTTTATGCATTTGAAGGGATATCTCCAGGTTTAGGAGTTGGGGGAGCAGAGGGGAGGAAGGGGGGGCTGTTCTTTTGTATGTAAATTGCTCAGATAATGTCATAAAAACCTAGAGGATACTATTCACACACACTAACAAACTGCATTTTTCCTGTCTCTGTAAAGACAACAGTGTAAAATCCTGAAACTGCTCTAAAGTTCAGAGAACAGAGGGATGCTGATCCTTATGATCATTAGCATTCACAGTAATAACTCTCTTTAATACAGTATTATAATTTTTAGTTTAAAAATTGATCCCTGTCTAGACAGGTACTAAATCTCTGAAGCAGCAGTTTGCAATGCATGAAGGGTAAGTTGTACAACTCAACTTTAAGACTGGCCATTTTCCTGAAATACTGGGAAGTAGAGATATATACAGAGCAAACGTGAAACACTGTAGAAGCAGGAAAGAGCTCTGAATTCCTTATTGATTCCCTGATTTTTCTGATCCTTTTATTATCCCTATTGAGCAGTCTAGGCAAAGGTGCTTGTAATTGTGGCAGCTCCATCATTTCTAAATCTTACACCATAACTGCCAACCTCCCCCTCTACCATCTGCTTTTCTCCCTCTTTCTTCCTTAGAGCACAGCTGCCAGCATTGTGTCTTCAATATTCTGCACAGAAATGAGGATGATTCCAGATGGGATATTTGGGAACATTAATAAATACAGTAGTTCCCTCTCTTGGGCTGAGCCCAGATCTTCTGAGTCCAGCAAACTCGAGTGACTCAAATAAACCCTGCATCCAGATTGAGGTGTCTCAAGAAAGAGCAGAGGTGGGGAAGAAGTTAGCAGCAGCAGCAGAGAAAATCAGGCAGAGCAAGCCCAGTGCTCCCAGGCACTGCATCTTGTCAGAATTACCAATCTTGGTAGGAGACAAAATGAATTAAAACTGGCTTCTCACAGATTTTTCTTCCTGAGGGTCAAATTCATTTACCTGCCCTTCAGCACAGTCATTGCCCTCTTAACCCTGTAATGCATGTGTAAAAAAGTGTCACTTTTTCATGATCTGGGAATTAAATTACTACAGTAAGGGTCAATTCTATCTCTGTCAGACTTAATGTAATATTTAGAGGTCTCTCAAAGGCTTTCCACAATTGGGCACAGGCAATCTGTGAGGCTGAGTTTGCTTAGACCTGGACCACAGAGTAAAAAATTATGACAAATTTTCCAGTTTTTTCATTTGTCAGGAAACCTGAGAGGAAACAAATATTTCAAAGAAAATCTGAATTTTTTTCTTGTACCTCATTAATAGCATTGCCATTTAAGTTCAAGTCAGTTAAATGAAATAAAAACACTGAAATAACTGAGATGATGCTGAGGGTCAAAAGTGACAGGTAAAATCTTTGTCCATGCACTGATTCCTATATTGTAAATAACTGACCTTGTGGAAGACAATACGATGGAGAGAAGGTGATTTTTTTGGTGAAAACTTAATTGAACTCAATCTTTCTGTGAAAACCAAGAACTTTTTGTGAGAGAACCACAAAGATTTCACAAGTTTAGGCTTATGATACATTTCTCAACAGTACATTTTTTCAAACTAAAAATCTCTTAGACCTCAGTTTGAGTTGATGGTGGGATTTTCTACTTACAGAAAACATTCTTAATGTAATATCTCTGTATCTTGATGGTATTGTAGGGATCTTACTATTTACACACTTTTTGTGTGTAATTCAAACGTTCTTGTGTGTAAAAAAACTTATTAGGAAGACTGCACACAATTGTATCAGCATACTGAAAATCTGAGCTGGCATATCTTGTCATCCATTTGGGCCATCCAACCAACATGGTTTCTGGCATCAAATTCAACAGTGCAATCAAGCAGTAATTTCATGTGAAAGTAGCCGGATTTTTTAAAACACATTGCTTAAAACACTAAATAAATTGGAACAATGACAAATTTTAAGTGGAATGAGTGAAAAAAATCTGTCTGGAATTATTTTCCTTCACTGAAAACTTTTTCCTGCAGTGTATGTATAACCTCTAACCAGATATATTGAACAGCACACTCCTAACCAGATGTCAAATTCTCCTGGCTGCTTAAGCCATTCTTAATCTAATTGTGGTGGTTACCACCACAAAAGGCAATTTTCCCAGGAAAACACAGGTCAGCTTCACCCACCTCAGAAAAAATTTGTAAAAGTACTGAATAAGGCTAGGGAATTCAAGCGAATGCCATTAGAAGGGCTGAGGAGGAGATTAAAAAATTTTATATGCTGGGAAGAAGTGATAGGAGAGTGGGCCAGTCTGTGAGCTTGCACTGTTTTGAGCAGCACTTCCATGGGTCTGATGTAATTATTAGTCAAGAAGCTCATGCAGGCAGCTGGGCCCTAAAGCAGGTTTTGAGGAAAGCACTGTCCTTCACAGGACTGCAGGGCAGTAACCACCTGCTCAGGGCAGCAGTAAGGCAGAGGGAACACTTTTATCTCAGACGATTGCAGCCATTCCTCTGCAGTCACTGTGCATTTTAATGATTGCTCTATGACAAACAGCAATTAGTATGCTGAAGAGCTGACAGACACCTGAAGAAGAGGTATTTTTCTTATCTGTCTGAAGGAAAGGATGGAGTTATGAGTGAGTTGAAATCTCCCAGAGAAGATGGAGAGGTGCAGGTAAAAAAAAAGAGAATTTTAAAAGGCATCAGGGAATGGGAAAGGGATCATAGCAATGAACCTCTGAAAAGCAGGAAGTAAACTTTGTACAAAAGAGAAAAGAAACTTTAAATGGGCTTTACCAAAGAAACAAAAAGGCAAGCAGAGGTCAGGAAAGATGGGTGTGCATGTGGTGCAGCAGCAGCCTCCAACAGGTTCATAAACTTTACCCAAAGGATGCTTTAATGTGTATGACAGCAGTGAAAGGAAAATAAATGTGTGCAGGATTTTCTTTGTGCAGACAAAGCAAGAGGCAGTGGTGCTTTCAAAACTGCCTGTTCCCCTGTTGGAAACTCTGAATGTGCCACAGTGGCTTTCCAACCTGCCTGGAATTGTGGATTAAATGAACTCAGATTAAAGAAATCCAGGAGTGCTCTTTTAACAGTATCATGGTAGTTGCACTGGGGGCTCCATTCTGGCTTCTTCCTGGCCCTTAATTTCTCTGTGATTTCTGGGGGTTTTTTTTCACTTTTCTGATAGTCTGACATGCACATGGTTAATGATGGCTTAGTGCTTTCAGCTGTACTTCAGCAAAGCACAGAAACACTTTCCAAATCCCAGAAAACACCACATGTTGTTGTGTGTTGTTTAATTTCCTCAGTTATTTCCCCATTTTATGTATTCTCCCCCCAATTTTCTGTAAAATGGTTCCTCCCTCCCCTGATTTTCCCGCCACTGCCTCCCCTGACTGTTGGTCTCCTTGGTTACCCCCTTCCCCCTCAACTGCCAGTCTCCCCTTGTTATGTAATCACCCCTCCCTTACACTCCTTATAAGTAAGTTTTTCCTCCTCCCTGGGCCCAGTCAATCACCCCCCACTCCTCCCAGGTTTCCAGAATCTTCTCCTCTCTGGGGGCTGTGGTTGGCTGTGGTCCCGGGGCCCCTCCTTTATGTTGTATTTATTGGTTCGTCTCCTTTGCCAATTATGTTTGTACCCTTCCCCGATTGGCTAGTTGGGCTCCCCTCCTCTCTCCACCCCTTGTTTTTAAAACTGTACCTCCCGCCTCATTCCTTGCCACTTGCTGGTTGGCACCCTCCCTATCTGTTCCTGTCACCGAACCTTCAATAAACCGGAGTTAGCCCCCAGCCTGTGGTCACCTCTGCCTTCGTTCCTTCGCGCTTCTGTCCACACCGCGCATCCAGCTCAGCCCGAGGCCAAGACGCCGAGGGGGGCTGGCAGTATATGCGCCGGGGGTGTCGGCCACCTCCCTCGCAACATCAGCTAGCCGGACATTCGGGCCAGATACGCCCTCGCGCAGGTTGGCGCCCAACGTGGGGCCTGAGAAGTGGACATCTGGACAGTTGACCACGGACCGGACCCCGCGGAGTGGAATTCATAAATTCCTTTGGCCGTCAACCTACCCCAAGGTTGTAGCAGGCCCGTTTTAGGGCTGCGCTCCCTGGGGACCGGAGTCGGGACTCCCAAGCACCCTTCGGGACGACTCCTGGAACGAAGACCCCCTCGCCTCGGTTTGTGTTGCCGCCCCAACGAGTTCGGTAAGTCCGGGCCCCTTCTCCCTGGGGACTTTCCGGGCTTCCCCCTTCGCCTTTTTAAACTCTCCCCTAGGGGTACGGGCCCTGCTCTGGGGACCTGCCCCCCACCCTTTTCCCTGTTACCCAGATTTTGTTGTTTTAACTTTCCCGTGGGAGCCAGACTCTCCCCGGACGCGGGGGCCGGACCCACCACCCTAATTCCTTGCTCCTCACACCTTTTCCCCGGACTTCGGGGTGGTGGGAGGGCGAAGGCTCGTTGGTCGCGGTTTGTTGTTTTAGTTTGCGTTTTCCCCAGGCGAGAGGGGAGTGTCATCGGTTTCCTTTCCCCCTTTCTAGTAGTAAAATTTTTGCTGCTAGAAAGGTGCCATGGGTGCAGGCTTGGGAAAGGAACAAAAAGAGGTATATTATTATGTTAAAGGTTTACTGTTAACTGGTGGGCATAAGGCGCCCAAACCAGAGTTAAAATTGTTAGTTAAGTGGGTCTTTTCGAAGTTCCCCAATGCCTCCTCGGAAATTGTTAAACAGCCACGTTTTTGGACAGCCGTTGTGGCCAAATTGAATGAAGCCGTGAAGTCCGGTGAGGCAAAACTGGTTAACGTGGCGTACTGGGCTGGTGTTGTGCTTGCCACTCTCCGCCCAGTAGGGGAGCCGAAGAAAGGGCCCACAAGTTCTGTTTTGTCCCCCCGTTCTCCACGTTCACTTGCCCTTGTCCCTCATTCCGCTCCCTCATCCCATAGGCAGGAGCCCTCGAGGGGGATTTTAAAGGCCGACAAGAAGCAGGGGATTCCACCTGCCCCTGCTCCCCCTCGACCTGCTCGGCCTTCCCCTTCGAGGAGCCCTGGCCAGGCTTCTCCTCTTCCCGACCCCTCTGTCCCTGTCCCCAAGTCCCCAGTTGTTCGTCCCAAGTTAGTGCGGTTTATTGATGGTACGCAAAATGGCTCCCACGGAGCTCAAGATGGCGGCGACCGCGTGGTTGCTCCCGCCAAGGCTCCTTCGTGTTCTCCTAACCCTTTCCTCCCCAACGCCAACCCCTTCCTTCCCCCTGACCCAACCCCATTTTCGGTGGCCCCTCCCTCATATCCACCTCCCGTCCCTCCTACTTCTCCACCCTCGGTGCCGCCCTTTAATGATCCGGCCCACGCTCCGCCCTCATACTTAGCCCCTCCCTCAACTCATCCCGTTCCTCCGCCCACAGTTCAACCCCCTACCGACTCCGCCCTTACTCCTTCCGCCCATCCGGCTCCTCCCACCGCTCCTCCTATATCTCCTCCCCCACTTCAGCCCCCCGTAAGCTCCTCCCTCGTTACTCCTGACAATCCTCCGTGTTTGGCTCCGCCCCCGTGTTCCACCCAGGGGGCGGAGAGGGGTGGTGTGCCGTGCCTGCCCCCTCGTCCCGCCTCACTGTCAGGCCCCGCCTCAACCTCTTCCACTTCCGGTTCCCACGCTTTGTGTTCCGGGGGGGGGGGAGTGGATGACCGGAGGCCGGGACAGGCGCCCTTGTTGGAAGCCGCCCGGTTTCGTACACCCTAAGCGGAGAGGGGAGTTCTCTGGCGCAGTGGGTGCCTTTAGCACCAGCCAGGATCAAGGAACTGTGCAAGGCGCAGAAGGACTACTCCCGGGAGTCTGAATACTTCCGGGGGTTGCTCCGTGATGCCCTTGCACGGGGAGACCTGGTACCCGCTGACCTTAGGGCTCTCTTCTCCAGCTTAACCGGCCCTATGGAGTTCCGGATTTGGGTGGCGGAGTGGAGGAGGGAGATTGTGGAGGTTCTCCCAAACCTTTGGGGGAGTCCTACCACTTCTCATGACGCGGACGGCCAGATAGTGCAGGAAGAACACCTGTTGGGCGAGGGGCAGTGGGCAAATGGGGCAGCCCAGGCTCGGGCTCTTTTCCCTCAACACCTAGTGGAGACGGCTCAGGCTGCGGAGCGAGCCTTTTTCAGGCTAGCAGTCGTCACCTCCCAATGGGAGGAAGACGAGGTGCGGCAGGGCGCGCATGAGCCCTACCTAGCCTTCATCGAGCGCCTCTACCGTTTCGTGGAAGCACAGGTGTCCGGGGATCGGGAGAGAGAGTGCGTGTTAAGAAAAATGCCATATTATAATGCCAATGCAGAATGCCGAAAGGCCATCCGCACTCTCCCCCGAACTCCCCGGCCCACGGTGGAGGCGATGATGGAGGCGGTAGTGGCTCACGTTCCTCTTTCTGCGCGCCCACGCCGTAACTCTGTAGCCTTCGCCGATCTCCCTGAGCCCGAGTCATTCGACCTAGAGGCTGCCCCCGCTGCCGGACCACCAACACCTGGGTCCGGCAGAAGAACTACAGAAACCCACCCCTGCCATTTATGCGGAGAAATGGGGCATTGGATGCCACAGTGTCCCATGAGGCTGGATTATCTAAACTTCAGGAGGCAGAGGGAGAAAGAGAAGAAGGGCCAAAAAAACTAGGCCCTGAGCGCAGCCCCTCCCTGCGCGCGGACAGAAATACGGCGGGCAACACAACATCAAGCGGGGAGGGAGGAGAGGAGAGACCGCCGTCAACTTTCGCTTTGCCGGACTTGACTCAATTATCAGATGTGACAAATACCTGTGGTGCAGTTCCTGCGCTTAACACCTTGTCCTCTGCTTCCCCTTACAGGCTGCAGCTAACTAGGAATTTTTACATCCCTAACAGTAACATCCAGCTGGTGTCTGTCGACCTCCATCATCCGGGTCACTGGAGGAAACTAGGACGTTGCAGGTGGACTGTCATCGGTGACACAAAGCACACGCCGCGAGACGTGCACATTATCCCCGGGCTGGTCACTACCGACCGGGATCGTTTCGCGGTAGGGCTGTACTGTGTCCGACCCCCACTTCTCCTTCCCAAGGGACAGGTCATCGCCCAGGCCATCCCCGTTCCCGACCAAGACCACTGGAGTAGCGGCGCGGAGAAGACATCGCCTCCGTCAGTGGCCTGGGCACAGCTCGTAGGGAGGGAGAAGCCCCGCCTGACATGTCAGCTTTCGTTGGGCGGGGATCGCAAGGTCATCAGGGGTCTCTTGGACACGGGTGCAGATGTGACGATCATTCCCTCTCGGGAGTGGCCGTCGCATTGGGATTTGCAAAGTGCAGCGGGCACGATTTCTGGTGTCGGGGGTCTACAATTGGCCAAACAATCAAGGAGCACTGTCCAAATTAAGGGGCCCGACGGGCAATTGGCTTCAGTGCGCCCGTTCGTTTTGGATTACAGCGAGCCTCTCTGGGGGAGAGATCTGCTAGCCCAGTGGGGGGCCAGAATTGACCTGCCAAAGGCTCCCCAGGCTTTTCGGGCGGTGGCCACTGATGAGCGCCGGACTTGGAAGCTGGATTGGCTTTCTGATAGACCAGTACAAGTCCAACAGTGGCCACTTAACAAACAGAAATTGAAGGCGCTCAACAAGCTCGTGCAGGAGCAGCTACTTAAGGGCAATATCGAGGAGTCCATGTCTCCATGGAACTCCCCGGTTTTTGTCATCAAGAAGCCCAATAAAGATAAGTGGCGGCTCCTGACCGACCTCCGCCAAATTAACGATTTAATTGTTGACATGGGATCTCTCCAACCAGGGATGCCATCCCCAGCAATGCTCCCCCAAAATTGGAATCTGGCCGTCATTGATATAAAAGATTGTTTCTTCCAAATTCCCCTTCACCCGGACGATGCCCCGCGCTTTGCTTTCACGGTGCCGTCAATCAACCGTGAGTCCCCGGCCAAGCGCTATCATTGGCGGGTATTACCACAGGGCATGAAGAACAGCCCTGTGATCTGCCAATGGTATGTTGCTTCGCTGCTGTCACCTTTACGTACAGCCCTCGGGGATGCCGTCATCATCCATCATTACATGGACGACATCCTCGTGTGTGCGGCCGACCACAGTCTACTTGCCCATGCGCTTGACCTGACAACCAATGCGTTGGTTGCTGCAGGGTTCGAGCTCCAGCAGGATAAGATTCAGCGGATGCCACCTTGGAAATACCTGGGCCTCGAAATCACAAAGCGGACCATTGTTCCGCAAAAATTGGCTATTCGGACGAAAGTCCAGACCCTAGCGGATGTCCATCAGCTGTGTGGGTCTTTAAATTGGGTGAGACCCTGGCTAGGCATCCCCACTGAAGACCTAGCCCCCCTTTTCAATTTGTTGAAAGGGGGAGAGGGGCTTAGTTCCCCTAGGACTCTCACCCCAGAGGCAGAGGTGGCTCTGGAGAAGGTACAAAAGACTATTTCGGCCAGGCAGGCCCATCGGTACCATCCGGGCCTGCCATTCAAATTTATTGTACTGGGAAAGCTGCCACACCTCCATGGCATAATCCACCAGTGGGACCAAGACCTAAAGAACCAGGGCCTGGGTGACCCCCTCTTGATCATAGAGTGGGTGTTCCTCAGCCACAACAGGTCCAAAAGGATGACACGGCCACAGGAGTTGGTAGCCGAACTGATCCTCAAGGCAAGATCGAGGATCAGGGAGTTGGCAGGGTGTGATTTTTCATGCATACACATCCCAATTAAATTGGAATCGGGCCAATTAAAATTGAAAACCTTCGAAGAATTGCTGCAAACAAATGAATATCTTCAGTTTGCACTCGACAGCTACACTGGGCGCATCGCAGTTGATCGGCCGGCCCACAAATTATTTAATTCGGAGTTCAAATTATCTCTCAAAAAGGTCCAAAGCAGGGAACCATTGGATGCCGTGACAGTTTTTACGGACGCGTCTGGAGCATCCCACAAGTCAGTGATGACTTGGAAGGATCCTCAGACTCAGCAGTGGGAGACTGATGTTGTTGTTGTGGAGGGTTCTCCACAGATTGCTGAGTTGGACGCAGTCGTCAGGGCATTCCAGAGATTCCCAGGACCTTTTAATTTGGTAACAGATTCTGCGTATGTAGCCGGTGTAGTGTCAAGAGCTGAGTGTGCAGTTCTTCAGGAGGTTTCCAACAAAAATTTATTTAATTTACTGAATAGGCTCGTCGAGTTGGTCTCCCACCGCGAGCATCCGTTTTACGTTATGCATGTTAGATCACACACCGATCTGCCTGGGTTTATTGCGGAAGGCAACCGTCGTGCCGATTCTTTGGCCGCGGCTGCTGTGACGCAGGGCCCTCTCCCGGATGTGTTCGGCCAGGCTAAGATCAGCCACCAACTCTTCCATCAGAATGCGCCCGGCCTGGTTCGGCAATTCAATCTGACGCAGGACCAGGCCAAGGCGATTGTGGCCACATGTCCCCAATGCCAACGAGATCAAATGCCCACCGTGGTCTCGGGAGCTAATCCCCGAGGCCTGGCGAGCTGCGAGGTGTGGCAGACGGACGTAACACACGTTCCATCTTTTGGCCGGCTGTGTTACGTCCACGTCTCAGTGGATACCTTCTCCGGTGCCATCTACGCTTCTGCCCACACAGGGGAAAAGGCAGCGGATGTTCAGAAGCATCTGCTTCAGGCATTCGCTGTCTTGGGCATCCCTAGGGCCCTAAAAACCGATAATGGCCCTGCGTATGTTTCTAAGGAGCTACGGAGCTTCCTGCAGCAATGGGGAATAGTCCATAAGACCGGCATCCCCTATTCCCCGACAGGCCAAGCCATGGTGGAAAGGGCCCACCAGAGCCTTAAGAAGACCCTGTCCCGACAACAACCGGCGATGAAGGTGGAGACCCCCCACGTCCGGCTGTCGAGAGCATTGTATACCCTAAACTTCCTTAATTGCTCTTTCGACAGCCAAAATCCTCCAGTGGTTCGGCACTTCGGCAGCCACCAGCAGCTGCAGCCCAAAGTCAGGCCTCCGGTTCTAGTTAAGGATCCGGAGACCTGGCGGACGGAGGGCCCCTTCGACTTGGTGACCTGGGGGAGGGGATACGCTTGTGTGTCTACCCCCTCAGGTCCCAAGCGGGTTCCATCCAAGTGGGTAAGGCCCTTCGTCCCGAAGCAGGGGACAAAAGCAGGAACTGTACCGCAAGTTCGGCAGGCGTGTTGGCGGCGACGGAGGAGACCCCACCATCTACCATCTGCTCCTCCAGATCTCCCCTCCGTGGAGGAAGAGCCTTCCCCTCCGGCCTCTCCTCCACCGTTGGACCTCCTCCTCCATGTTTCCACCTGTTCTCCCCCTCTCCCTGATGTATCCCCCCGTATGTTTTATTTGAGTTGGCTTTTCGGGGAGGAACCATATTTATAGTTTCGATATACTTTCACCTTTCTTTGTCGTTTCAGTTCCATCTCCCTAATGGCCCCCGCTATGTCACTGCTGGCCCCAAGCCCTGGAGTGCTGATCATCTCTGTAATCACCTACTGGCTCCTGACACCATCCGTGGAGCCGTGGGTCGTCCCCCAGCCCAAGGTCAACGTCTGGCGTGCCTTGGCTCAATCACTTGGACAGGATAGTATTTGCCTGGACACCGGCGCAGCAGAGGACCCAATGTCGTCTTGCCTTGTGGGGATCCCATTCTCTCCAGGCGAGTTCCCTCCCACCTTCCAACGTCCCTTTTACCCAATTTTGGCCAGGAGCCTCACTATCCTCCCAAGTTTTGACTCTTCAAATGCCTGGAGAGACGGAGTGTTCAGGCTGGCTCCTGCAACCTCCGAGCTCACTGAATTACACCTGCTCGGCTCCGCCAATGCCACTGTTTGTTTTCAGTTTGATTATGGCATCACTCCCGTAGAGAAGGGCAGTGAGGTGGTCCTCCAGACTAAAAAGGAATACCAGGCCAGGCAGTGGTGTCAGGCGGTCCTGAAAATCCTCAGCCCCACCACTACTGGCCGGACCCCTTACTCCCTTCCTCGGGGTGTGTTTTTAATTTGCAGAGGCCGAGCGTGGGCAGGCATCCCCTCTGGCCTGGTCGGAGGGCCGTGTACTTTTGGCCGGCTGACGCTGTTTACCCCTAACATGACCCAAATTGTTAATTGGAAAAGAAATAACGTCACAGATGAATTGGGCAGAGCCAAAAGAGATCTTAAGGATCTCACAGAGGATTGTGACGACAAAATTACTCATTGGTCACATTCAAAGTCCATCGCCTTTACCATTTTATTGCCTTGGGTATCGGTGGCGAAGGCTCTAGGTGAATTGGGCTGCCTAGAGTGTTGGGTGGCTAAACAAGCCAACTTTACTTCAGCCGCGCTCTACGACCTCCTTACAGACGAGGAAATTACGAGGAAGGCGACACTCCAGAACAGGGCAGCGATAGATTTTCTATTGCTGCTCCACCACCATCACTGTGAGGAGTTTGAGGGCCTCTGCTGCTTGAACTTGTCCACCCGAGCCGAGGACGCCAGACAATCTATTCGCAAGCTGCAAGACCTTGTCCATAAAGTCCAGCAAGAGACATCAGACTGGCTGGGGGACCTTTTCAAGGGTTGGGGCCTGAGCGGGTGGGCCACATCCATTTTAGAATCTGTTATTAAGGTTGTTTTGAGTTGGTTGCTTTTTCAGTTTTCATCATGGTGATCCGCGGTCTGGTCCGAAGGTTGCTATCCAAGGCCACTTCGCCCAGCGTCAATCATGCCACAATGCCCGCAGAGGAGCACATCGAGCTGGGGGACCTCTCCTCGGGGGCCAAAGAAGCTGCAGATGAGGAGGGGTCAACCGTGCCGCCCGCTGACCACCTATGGGCGGACGAGCCCCAGCTCGAAGAAGGCGAAGATTGGCCGGACCAGCCGCGGGTCCTTGAAATTTAAGTTTATATGGACTCTTTTGTTCCTTTTCTTTATTTGTTAAGAAACGGGGAGATGTTGTTGTGTGTTGTTTAATTTCCTCAGTTATTTCCCCATTTTATGTATTCTCCCCCCAATTTTCTGTAAAATGGTTCCTCCCTCCCCTGATTTTCCCGCCACTGCCTCCCCTGACTGTTGGTCTCCTTGGTTACCCCCTTCCCCCTCAACTGCCAGTCTCCCCTTGTTATGTAATCACCCCTCCCTTACACTCCTTATAAGTAAGTTTTTCCTCCTCCCTGGGCCCAGTCAATCACCCCCCACTCCTCCCAGGTTTCCAGAATCTTCTCCTCTCTGGGGGCTGTGGTTGGCTGTGGTCCCGGGGCCCCTCCTTTATGTTGTATTTATTGGTTCGTCTCCTTTGCCAATTATGTTTGTACCCTTCCCCGATTGGCTAGTTGGGCTCCCCTCCTCTCTCCACCCCTTGTTTTTAAAACTGTACCTCCCGCCTCATTCCTTGCCACTTGCTGGTTGGCACCCTCCCTATCTGTTCCTGTCACCGAACCTTCAATAAACCGGAGTTAGCCCCCAGCCTGTGGTCACCTCTGCCTTCGTTCCTTCGCGCTTCTGTCCACACCGCGCATCCAGCTCAGCCCGAGGCCAAGACGCCGAGGGGGGCTGGCAGTATATGCGCCAGGGGTGTCGGCCACCTCCCTCGCAACATCAGCTAGCCGGACATTCGGGCCAGATACGCCCTCGCGCAACCACATAAGAGCCTACATAGGATGATTTTGTAGCAATTCAGAGTCACTTGATCCTTAAAACCCTTCTTGAAAATAATTCTGTCCTGTGAGTCTTTTTCAAACTTTTTCTCTTTAAAGATCTTTCTACTGTTCCTGGAGACTATGTTTCCTCCAGCCCACCCAGCACAAAGAGAATTCGTCTGCTGCTGCCTGCCTTGCAGTGAGGCACCTGGCACATGTGTAGCAAGTTAATGTGGTTCCACAGGTTATGTGGTTCAGAAATCAAACGTGCTGATACTTTGAAAACTTTTAATTCAGCCACAGCTACGTAATACAATGGCTGTAATAATTTTGTAGTTAAAATATTTTGTAGTCAAAATATTTATTCAAAATTCCGCACTGGTATTTGCAGTGCAGAGACTTTTGTCCTGCAGGTACACAAGTAGGTGCCCACCTTTACCAGGGTGGATTTTCCTATACCCAGAGGATTTAGTAAATCTCCCAGATTTCCCCGATTCCTGTGCCTGGGTTCATGTGGTGGAGAGATTTTTGAGAAGATGAACCCCATGGGAGCCCAGCTGCCAAGCTGGTCCCAGCCACACCTCTGTGTCTGTGCATGGACACTTTGCCACCCTTCACATCCTCCAGGATGCGTTCACTCAAATTCCAGTTAGGGTTTTGCAGGAACGAGGCATGGAATGAGGCAGACACAAGGAATAAACTGAGCTGTGATTCACACCCTGTTTGCCCAGGTGAAGAGCAGATTTCAAGTCCTGTCCTGGATTTCTTGGCTCTCTGTGCACAAATTCCCAGATGAGGAAAGAGAAACCTGCACTCCATGCTTAGTTCCCTGTCACTTCCTATTCTGTGTCTGATTTATCAGATCTGCCCCAGCTTTGCATTTTCCTTTAGTGCTGATTTTGCAGCAAGCCTTACAATACTGCAAAAATACCAGTCCACAGACATTACTGGGAAGAAAACACGCAGCCAAACAGCAGCACATATCTGCAGAATAAGGTATTACCGTAATTGAAAGCAGTCATTATTCAGGATTTCTAAAATTTTATTTTCTGTAGAGGTAGATTTATTTTCATCCTTTATGTCTTCAACAGTAACTCTTTTCATTCTGAATTTTTATATTTTCTTTTCTTTAGTTTTGAATACCATTAACAATACCATTATACTCATTTGTACTACTTATGTAAAAAGATAAAACTAAGGATAATATTATCAAGGTCTTTTCCTTTGCATATCCCTTTTTCAGTTGGGTTAGGCCATAGTTGCTCTTTCATTTCATTTATGTCTGGGTCACACAAGCTAAGATATATAGGTAAAAATGAAAGTGGCAGCCTATGTCATCTTCCACATATTTTCACAGGAAGAGACCAGGTTTCCATTTACTTTCTCAAGGGCCACAACAGAGTTCCACCACAAAAACACCTTCCCAGTCTTTGTAACTTGATGGGCCTGTAATGTGTGGCATTAGGTGTAAAACTCACATTTGCCTTATGGAATAGCACTTCAGTCAACCTCTTCAAGATCCACATCCTATTAAAATCCTATTAAAAGTGCCAATCACCATGCAAGGGTTACACAAGATTAGTTAAACATCTAAAGGAACATGAATAAAATGTAACCCTGGATACTACCATTTGTTTTGAGAAAATATAACAAGGATGAACAAACCAAACTTAAATTATTACTGATTTAATTTCCCACAAACAATGACAGCCACAAACAGTGCATCTGTAAGGTTCTCTGAGGAATGCAGCACTTTAATTCCCTTTCCTCCTAGCTTGAGACAGGCTGTCAAATTCAGCTCTTTACACTGTTTAAACCCCAAGCAATCCTTTGGACTTATGTGGGTTTCATAGTAGTATTGCACAGCTGAAATTCATTTAATAACCCAAAAGAGACATGCAGTGTGCTTTGCTTCCCTCTCCAGTTTAACTGCACTAAGTCTGAACATTGTAATCAAAATCCCATATCACAGTTTGCCTTTGAGCTGTTTGAAATGGAGAGTGAGTGAAAAGTACCAGGGCATGGAGTGCCATGGAAGAACTAACCTGTGAGCAATCCAGGAGTAATTTCTTTACAAGAAGGGCATTATGGAATAAATTGCTTGGGGCATTCAGGCAGTGAGGCAGGCAAGTACCATAAATCAGCTCTGAAATATGAACCGGACAATTGGAAGTGGGAGTAAGGACAGAGTTTGAGTTCACTGGTTAGGGATGTCACTTCTGTTTGGGATAAATAAATGTCTGATCTGCAGGTTCACAATGGCAACTGGGGAGGCAGAGGGAAGACCTGGGGCTGGCCAGAGGGGGAGAAAATGACAGTTTTACTCTGGGTGCATTGCACTCAGCTGTGAAAGAGTCCTGTGTAAACACTGCCAGATAATTTATCTTACATGGTTCTTTTGTAGGGCCAGTTCTATGTTTCCTTGCTCAGTTCTCATCTTACTAGAAAGTCAGGAAGGGGAAGTATGAGCCTTTTAATTTTTAGGGTTTTTTGTGGTTTTCTATTTTATTTTTATATTAAATTTGGAGAACATCAGCTTTTGCCCTTTCAGCTCAGTAATCAAATCCTAGAGCATGGTACATTACCTTTCTGGCCATTTGGTCATGGTCAGATATAATTGTCATCTCAGCCATTCAGCACCTGCTCAGATGAGTAATGAGTGGGTGTTAGGAAGAAATCAGGCTTTTTACTTCATGTGGAGCTCAGTCCAAAACTTTAAAAAGGAATAATTCAGGGAAAGGCATAGCACAGAAAGCAAATAAAATATAACTGAGAAACTATCTGAGGTGTGTTCAAACATTTGGATGAAGAATTATAAGAGGAGTGTATAAACATAGAAAAGACATGATCATATTTCTATGACAATATAAAAAGAA
This sequence comes from Ammospiza caudacuta, assembly GCF_027887145.1. Taxonomy (NCBI): domain Eukaryota; kingdom Metazoa; phylum Chordata; class Aves; order Passeriformes; family Passerellidae; genus Ammospiza; species Ammospiza caudacuta. The sequence continues at coordinate 56,966,146 of NC_080596.1, forward strand.
CTCCAACTGTTAAATGTGAAATAACATATGGACATACAGCAGCTCCCTTCCTCTCTCCAAATCCTAATGTTGTGTTTTAACCCCAGCCCGTAGTGAAGTACCATACAGCTTGGTGGGATGGGGAGGAGAATCAGAAAAAAAAGGTAAAACCCATGGGTTGAGATAAGAAAAGTTTAATACAAGTTTAGTTTTTTTAATAAAATAATAGTGATAATGACAAGGAAAACAACAAAGAAAGAGGAATTAACCCCAAGAAGAACAAGTGATGCCCTTGCTATGCCCCGTTATGGATTCTTGTGCATCTCCTCACTGTCTGAGGATGGGGAAGATGAAAATTCCTTCCCTTAGAATAAGCACTGCTTAGTAACAACAAAAACATCAGTGTTACCAACATTACTCTCATTCTGAGCCCAAAACACAGCATTATACCTTCTACTGGGAAGAAAATTAATCTATCCCAGCTGAAACCAGGACACCTAACCACGCTCTTGCACATTAGAATAATTATTTTTTAAATATATGTCTGTTTGCACCATTGGTCTTTCAAAATGTTACATGCTTTGGATGCATTGGCTTCAGACTTAAACTGTAAGCCAACCTAGAACCCAAAGAAGTTGCATTCAAGATCTACCCACGAGTTGTTTCTTAACCATAATCACTGAAACTAAAAACACCAAGGAGGAAAACACAAATCCTCCTATTGTTTTCGTAATGATGGATCATTCTTAGCCTTGCACAGCTTTGAATCCTGAGGCTCCTTGCAGCTTTTTCTCCCCAAAAGTCTTTTCCTACTTTTGCTGTCCTTCAGCCAGGCAACTCACACTAAATATGTAGGAGGTTGTGCTGCTTCCTCCTGCCTGCTGCTCAAAGGTTTGCACATTCAGCTTCACCTGGAGCTTCACCACAGGCACACTCCTGGTGCTGAGCCGAGTGTGACCAGCATGAGGGAATTTCTATGAGATCAGAGAGAATCATAGAAGAGTTTGGGTTGGAGAGGACCTTTAAAAGTCATCTAATCCAGCCCTCCTCAGCCATGGGCAGGGACACCTTCCTCTAGATCAGGTTGCTCAGAGCCCCATCCAACCTGACCCTGAAAGTTTCCTGGGATGGGGCAACAGTAGTCACCTCTATGGACAACCTGTTCCAGTGTTTCCCCGTGCTCATTACGAAGAAATTCTTCCCTATATCTAATCAAAAATGGGCCATCTTTTAGTTTAAAACCACTATGCCTTGTCCCATTGCAACAAGTCCTGCTAAAATGTCTGTCCTCATGTTTCTTTTATCATGAGAAATTCAGCACATGCACCTTAACTCACCTCATTCATAAAGCTTTTCCCAGAGTTGACACCTCAATAAAAGAATTAACATTAAAAGTGATATTCTAAATTACCTTGTCTTCCCCTCACCCATTTACTCATACAACTATTGTCAGTTTGGAGGAGGGGCAGGCCTGCTGCCAAACAAGATTTTCATGCAAAAATTGTGATAAACAGCCTGACAGTGATGACACAGAATGTGAAATCCTTCACATCTGCTTTCCCCAGCCCCCCCTCTGCTGTCCCCAGGGTGCTCTGCTAAGTGCTGGCTGCTAGATGAAGTGTAGCACGAGGGTATCAGAGTTATGATGGAAGTTCACCTCTCTGAGAATTAGAAGATTCCTCTTCACTTAGCTCTGGGATGTGAGCAATAAAGTGGTGATGACTGAGCCTTCCCCAGGAGCACAGAGCACAGCCTGGCAAAGGCAGCATTTGTTAACCACTGAGTTATGCCACAGATGCATAAGCAATCACAGCTCAAGGGCTAAAGAAACACATTATAAATTCTTGTAATTATTTGTTATGACAGTAAGCAGAGGGTAGCTTAAATGCAGGAGGTATTTCTGGGGCTGGGAGGAGAGCACAGAGGCTGCAGCACTGCTGACCAAAGGCTCCACGGGCTGGGAGGGAGGATGAGCAGGACACAGGGAGCCAGGCAGAAGAGATTGCTTCTTCTCTCCTCTAAAATGAAAATCTGTCACACAGCCAGGTGCTTTCTACTTGTGACCCCTCAAAATTCACCTCCCTTTCTGCCCTGGACACAGCATCAGACACACTGCCGTGGTTTGTGCCAATATATGGAAAATGTGGAAAAACACAGAGCTGATCTCAGCTTACCTCTGCATCATTTCCTCTCTGTCCCAAAGGCATTGGTACAGCCAGCAGGACTTCCTCCTCTACATGCTCCAAAATAAAACAGAGTAAAAGAAGAGTGCTCCACATTGAAGAGAGAGGAGCAGGTTTGGGGCACAGAATCCAAGTTTTATATATATATATATATATAGATAGGCGCTGAATTCAGAGGAGACTCAGACTGTGAGCCAGGAGTTTTCTTTTTTTCTTTTTTTTTTTTCTTTTTTTTTTTTTTAGGAAGGCCTTTCTAAAATAAATTGTAACTCTGAAGGAAAATATCTCTTTCCACTGATCTGTTTTTAACACAGGAAATTCTTGTAGCCTATAGTCAGTTTCAATAAATTGTAATATTTTGCAAGTACACTATTCAAGTTTTCTAAATTAATCCCTTCTTTAAATCAATATTTTGGACTCAAATTAAATCTAAGTACATAATTCAGAGATTTTTAAACAATAAATTTCTGTGTTTTGACAAGACCAATTCATTTTTCATTTGGATTTCTGTTTGAAAATTATTTGTGAGATTTTAGCTTTTTCTTCAATTTCAGACAGATTAAACATCAACATTTTAATTATTATTTGCTTGAAAATATCAAGAAAATTATTCTTGCATTGGTTTCCTGAAGAATTCCTTTATCTCATAGGGCAACCACAGAGAAAATATTAATTTTACAGATTGTCCAGACCAGTCAAGCTCATAGTTAAGAGCAGTAAAATTTATTAGGTAACAAGATGGTTCTGAGAGACTTCTCTCCCTGGTAACACTGCAAGAAAAAGAATGAATTACCTCTGAATCTACAGTTAATTGAGATACCGTGGAGCACAGCAAAGTGAATGAAATTTAAATCTGCAGGGTATGATTTGCTGCAGTTTTGTCACATTAGTTCTGGATAAACAGAAATTATTCATATGTGAGTGTGTATACATAACCTTGTATGAGTTTACATACCCTCACAAACATTTATTTAGCTCCTTTCTATGATAGGGGCATTCACACTTTGTATACAGCAAATAATTTCCATTCCCTTGAATTGCACCACTCTGGAGCACACAGAGGTCTGTACTTCTATGGTGGATTGACAGTAGGACTGATTGTACATAATTAACAGAGCAATCACACTGCTGCCAGCTTGGAGAATTATATACTTGCAATGCAGAAAATGAGTCCATGTTGCACAGCAAAGGGCCTGAACATGGAGAGCAATTTGGGTTTCCTGAAGAAAGAATGGAAATTGCTTACACTGACAGAGATGCAGCAGTCACTAACAGGCTCTGGGTCACAGAGCCTTGTTTCAACACCATTTTAAGGTGAGGGCAAATTTAAACAGCAGAAATCCACAGAAGCAGCAGCTGAGCCTGATGGTCTGGCATGCTGTGATTTGCTGCAGGGGTGGGATGGAGTCCCCTCTTATAGCATGTGCAACTTTCTTTTCTTTTTTTGTCATTTGCAAGCTTTTTTTCGAATGACTGTAGATGCAGGAGAGCAGAACATCTTAAATTAGTGAATGACTATTTAGGTGGGTTTGGTATTTCACTTTATAATGGAACTGAGGAAAGCTTCAAGCTAAAAAGCAAGATCCCTGCCTGAGAAGGCATGTGAACATAAAATAATAATAATAGCAATAATTGCTGGAATTCAAATTCCCTTCTAGGCTCCACCAGTGGTGTTCATTAGTGATGTAGAGTTGAAGCTTTAGATTTCTTCAGTCAGGCAGCAACATGCAGGGGATGTGAGGCTACAGCTACCTCTGAGACAACAGCTCCTCACAATATCCTTGAGATATGCATGCTTGCAAAAAGACAGCTTTTAATTTCTGATGTTCTTAAGGCCTAATCTCCTCCAAAATACCTGATTCTTCAAATTCCCTGTATAGCTCCCTTAAGCATTGCTAAATGTTAAGAATGCAAAATAAACTTAATTAGCTAGTGTGCTAATATCCTCACAGGCCTTTGTAGTCACTGGAAAAATCTCATATTTGAAAAAGGGAGTGAAGTGCATAATTTTTCCCCTAATGCAGCAAGAAAAGCTATGTTAAAGTAAATATGAGTTCTTAAGACAGAAGGGGATATAGCTACATATTAATTTGTTCTTTTTTCTCCCAAGCCAATGAAAATTCATTTCCAAAAGTTCATGGCAAGCATATGAGTGTATTCCTGTGGAACAGCTCCACCTTTCCTGCTGAAAAAGATGCTGATGCCATTTCTTAGTGCTCAGAAAGATGAGTAGATGGACAATCTTCCAAAACATCCCATTGCTAATTTTTTTTCCCTGCCCTTGTTAAGCAGGGAATAAGCATGGAGGGTAGAGCTAGAACACAACCTAGAGCTTTCTTGGGCGCCATGTGAGCTGCCATTGAACAGAAGAAATGAAGTTGTTAAATACAATTTTTAGAACAGTTTTCTGTGTTAACATGGACATTTTCCTATTATGTGTGGTGGTGATTTTTTTCTTTTTCTTTTTTTATTTTGTATTGGTTCTTTTGACTAGTTTAGGTAATTGAAGTTCAGTTAAAGTGCATGATTGTTTCCTAAGGCATAAAAATTGCATAAAAAATCAGCATATTTTTGGCTGCAGTCCAGTCCAGTTTGGTCCCTATGATCATATAAGGGAAAATGGGGCTATAGTATTAAATTCAACAGAACTAAAACCAATACTGAAAATTTTTTAAACAGCAGATTTTTAATTGGGGAAAAACAAAAAGGGGAAGGTGAAACCTGTGTAATTTTATCTTCATATTTTTCTTATATTGTAAAACTGAAAAATTTCATAAGCTTCAAATATTTTATAAAGCTTCTTTTATTTTTTTTCTAAAAAGAAAGAAATCTCCAACACTGAAGACATTTTGCCTAATACATTGAAATCCTTGGATGTTAAAGTATTTTATTGTAGATAGATTTTCCACTAATGCACACATTTGCTATATTAACTTTAGACATATTAAACACTTGGGACTAATACTAATGCACAGTGCAATATGAAGTTTCTGGAGCTGGAGCAGCAGACACAGAGGAGAAATCCAGGCCACAGAGTCTTTTAGAGGGACTACAGGCAAACTGCTGATCACAAATCTGCTTGCTTGGTGCAGCCTCACTTGCAGCCATAAATCATGATAGCTGGGGCCCACCTGCAGACACGGATCCCATGGTGGCAGCCCCACAGCACAGCTCTACAGGGCCCTGCTGGAGCCACTGGTGCTGCATTTTTGAGACCCATGATGGGAGGAAGAGGAGGATGACGAGACTGAGCATTGTGCTAGTTGTCGAGCCAGGAGCTGGAGTGATGAGGACTCACTGAGCAGCTTCAAAGGAAAATTGTAATTACAGCTCCTCTGAAAGCACCTTCAGCTGAAATGGCCCCAAATCCTGCATCATTTCTTACTGCATTTGTCACATAATCAGTGACTGCTCTTCTGAGGGGAAACATTGCAACATTGAACAAGACAGGTGATGTTGGGTTTTCCCCTTTCAGCTTGCAGGCACAAAACCAGGGGAAAGACTTATTTCTTAATCCCCACATCTAGCTTATATTTCTTCAAGACTGGAAGCAATCCATAGAAATTATTAAAAGATTAAAGATCTTACTGCAGAAGATAAGGTTTAAGAAAGAGAAGTTTGGAAGATTTCTTGACCACAGCAGATAAGATACTGGGGAATATCTAATCTAGGGAAGAAATACACAGCAAGAACCACTGACTAAACTGAAACCAGGCTCAAATTCAGACAAGATATTAGGCACACATTTTTCAGATCAATACAATATGCTTTTCTGGAGAACATACTTCAGATAGGTGTGAGTTAATGGTTGAACAAGGGGCATACTACAAAAAATTCAGCACCCAGATAAAATAAAGGCCCCTCCTGACACTCTATACTTGCAATACCAAGGATATCTTACAAATATTGAATATTCAACACCATCCTTTTAAAAGGAAGGTGATCTTGTTTCCATGGCAACTTGCTTGTAGGCAAGCCATTGGTTGGTCACCACCTCTTTCTGAGGTGCTGCATGTTTGTCCCCTGAATACTTTAGTTCCACCAATTTTACAAACTACCTAATTGAAAAAATTAATACTCTGTATTTAAGCCAAACATAACAAAGCTTCTGTTTGCATAAAATATAGGAAGACCTATGCATTTTAATTTCTTTCTCAGGATGATTACTTTCTCTTTTGTGATTCATAAATTCCAGCAGATGCGGCAAAAAGTTACATAAAAGGCTTTTTAGGGTAATTATGTCTTCAGCTGGAAAATTTGACATTTGTGATCTCTCTCTTTGATCACTGCTATTAATATCTCCTTAGCAGCTCTGACTTCCTGAGAGTTAACTAATTGATAGAAAAGAACTGCTCAGAGTTGCAAGAGTTTTCTCTTCTGTATTTCTGTACAAGTGACAAAGCTGCCCTGAACAGGATCATTACCTTTTCAGTTCACAGAATACTCAACAGAGAGCAGTAAAAATATGACTGACTATCACAAAGCTGGCATCTTTGGCTAGTACTTGGGTGTTTATTAATAGTGTACAGGTATTTGCAATCAACACCCTGTTGCTTTAAGAGTGAAGGAAGACCAAGCTAACTCTCAACATCTGGTGAACTAACAAAATGAGACAGAGAATAAAAATACAGAATCAAAACAGCTGTACTGGTAGACAGAGAAATGACAGAGAGAAAGGTTACGCTCATCCAGTCACGTGCTGATGGGTGCAGCACTGTAAATCCATCAGTCACAGCTCCATGGATCTCCTACTGAGATAAGCAACTTGTACTGCCCTTACTCCTTTCATTGGCTACCCAGGAGCCCTAGGATGTCAGGTTTCTTAGGCAATTCAGAATTAGATAGCGTCAGTCCACCTCACAGAGGTGAAGGGGCCTGCACAGTGTCATAAAAGAAGTCCTTGGTTAAAGTGTGAAAATTGCCCATACATAATTTTGCTCCAGATTATGGTCTGGACTAAGCTGCTGTCAGAAATCCTCCACATCCAATCTGAAATTCTGCTCAGGGCATTGCCACCTCTTCTGATGTAAGGTTTTGTACAACACTGTCTGCCCCAAGAAGATACTTAGATTTACTTCATTAAGAAAATGCATTTTAGGAAATTTTCTTTTTTAAAAATTAGATTATAAAAGTGTTAACACTCCATATGACATGGCACAGTTTTGTTGATTAGAAAACTATTTAAACTCTTATTTGCTGTACCTAAATGAGAGCACAGATATTACAGCCTTCAAACCTTGTGTCTAGCAGGTAAGAACTACTTCTGGTTAAATGCAATCCAGATGCAGCAGAAAATTTACTATCACATGAGTTATGCTATGCACTGTGTGCTTTAAATAGCTCTCCTGATGATTAGAACTTGTCCTGATTAGTTTGAGCAAGGAGTCTTCTTCTGACCATCCTAGTGAAGGAGCCTCTCTGAGGACAATGTTCCCATTAATGTTGTACTCCTGTCCTCTCTCTGAGGACAATATTCCCATTTATGTTCTACTCCTGTCCTCAAATCTGCATCTCTGTTTTTTTCTTCCTTGCAGACACGGAAGAACAAACTTACATTTTCTCTACTTATAACTCAAAATTTGGGTGAAAAAAGCTTGAACCAAGATAATCACTGCCTCATTCAAGCACACAGGCCTTTATCCTCCTAAATGTGCCAACATCCATATAAATGGGGTATGGAAATGAAGTATCACAAGCATAACTAGTAGTATGTGAATTAGTTAGATGTGACATTGTCACTTTCTCGGCTGTTTAGGTGGCCTGGAAAGGCCCAGGGATGGCCTTGAAGAGCCGACGCTTCAAAGGACGAGGAGAGACTTCTGATCTTGTCTCGGTCTCGGTGTTTATTTGTTGTTTATCTAAAAGATTTTCTTTCAGCCCGACAGAGGTCTGCACAGCAAGTCAGCCATGGGCACACTCTGCAAGCCCCCGGAGCGGTCACTTATCTTTATACCCGAAGTTACGTGTACAATATTTATAATTTTTCCCCAATACCTTCTACCCTTATTAACCAGTGCACTTCTAGTAATAACCAATCCCAAAGTGCCAACATCACCACAGAAGATGGAGGCCAAGAAGAAGAAGAAGAAGGACAGGACACGCCCCAATTCCTCCATCTTACTTCTTTAGACCCCCCTGTACAGAAATCCTAAACCCTGTGTTTTACACTCTAATTAACTTATCCTTTCACCATTCACCCCAGTGAAATCCTCCCACCCTCATACAGGTGTCATCTCCTGTGTAGGATCAAAATCCAGCCACCAGACACTTCTGGCAACATTCCAGGACTCCCGAGCCCCCCAAGGGTGGTCTCGGCCACTCTGCACCTCCATCCTGAGGTGCTGAGATCCCACATGACATGGCATGTCCTTTTGCTAGCACACTTTATTATTTGTTTTTATGGTTGAAACATCAACTTCTTAATAGAAGTTATTCACCATGGAAACAGTTATTTGTTTCCACCTCCAGGAAAATTACAAATTTCAAATCTGTCCTCACTGTTTCACAGGCTATTTTAAATAGTGAAGCATAACTCTGATACTGGAGTTTCCATTTATTTATAAAACTGCTAAACTGGTCATCATGATTCCCCTCCTTTGCTCCCTTCCTCTAAAACCTGGGCAAAGCTAAATTCCCTGTGATGTGTGGATGAAGCACCTTTCTCTGAGGATGCCAGGCCTGCCCATGTCCTGTGAGCAGCAAAGTGTCACCTAACTTCCAAGCTGCACAAGGGGCTGGACATTGTTCTGACTTCAGGCTACAAATTAGATTTGTACTCTTCTTGCACCCTAAAATTTCCAACAGAAAATAAAAAGCCCGGGCTTCGTAGTCCTATGCCTATAGAAAATACTTGCATTTCTTTCTAGTCCAAGTTCTGCTGAAACTCGTGTTGTCAAACAGCCATCAGTCACATTTAGGGGAGAAGGAGCTTTTTTTTCCCATATAAAGATATTCTGCAGGAAAAATGAATGCAACTTTGGAGTGAAAAGCAGTTATTTCCTGCCTCTTAAGCAGAACAAACATCTAGGAGTGAGGTGTTGAGGCTGAGCTTTACCAGACTTCCCATGCTGATGGATCCCTCATGAATCAGTGCTGGCCAGGCAGAGAGGATGGTCACACTCCCCTGCACCTTTTATTGCTCATCTGCATTCCACTGGCTTTACATCTCCTGCATCTCTGCCTCTCCCTTAGGTTTCCATACCTTCTCCTGTGATACTTTTCCCTTTGGATCCTTAAGCTGCTAATTTTTAATGTTTAACATTTCCATTTCAGTCTCCCTTTCTTATGTCTATAGGCATACTCATGCACAACTTTATCACACCTTGACAACTTCCTTGGTAAAACTGAGCCAAAAATAATATGGCTGCACCAGATCAGGGCTTGGACACCAGACAGCTGAACAGGCTGAACCTTGGGCCAGGGCATGCTCTGCCCATTTCAGTTGAAAATCTACATGACCTTACAGCAGTCATTACATTTATTCGTCTTTTCTCCCCAAATTATTTCTTTGAGTTCACGTCCTCTAACCCTTCAGTTAAGGTGGTCCAGGGCACAAGACTTTATCTGTGCCTCAGCTGCTTTGAAAGCCTTTTCCACTGCCTGTCAGTTCAGTCTGTCCCACTGTCACAACAGACATCATCCCTTGGTGCCAACTCAGCAAAACCCACACTGTCCCACCTGCAGGTGCCAGAAATTAAGGAAATGCAAAATCAGTCTTTTATCCAAGACTGGATAAAACATAAATCCTCCAGAAAGTTTCCAGCAAATTCAGAATGATCAGCCTTCACCTCACCTACCCAGGGCTGAGTCCCATTCCTTACAAACCCACTGCCACCTTCTCCAGCACCAGCAGGGAAATGTCTGCCTTTATTTCTGTAATTGCTGCCTTGGTGCTGCTTAGCAATTCTTCTCCTTTGGTAGGAGGGCAATCATCCTCCTTAGATGTCAGAGTGTGACAAGCAGAGTTCTTTTATTTGCAGTACAGCCTGTAGAATGATGATTTCGAGTCTGAGAGCTGGGGAGAGCACTCCTCCCTTTGGAAATTAAGCAACTGACAGATGTTAGAATGCCATTAAACACATCCAAAGGCTCAGGGCCTTCTTGTAAAGTCCATTGCTCTATGCAATATTGGCTAATTCAAGGAGGAATTGCTTGCTGCAGTGCGGGTTACTCAAAGTTATCTTGTAGCACAGGGCTGGACTGAAAACGAAGGTGCCAGTGACAACCTTCCAGGAGCTCAGCAGCAGAGACTTTTAAATGTCATCCAAATCTCATCTGTGGGGCATGCCAAAAATATTTTGTACTTTTCACAAGCTAAGTCTGCCTTCTACCCAGGTCTGTCTTCCTCATGATATCAAAGGAGGAGCTCTGTCTCTATGCTTTGTGAAACAAGCAATTATTAATCCTGTGTGGAGCTTTATTGACAACTCAGTGTGGAGAATGAGGCTCTTGAACCAAGTTTCAGCCACCAGAGATAATTGAAGTGTCTATTTTGGTCTTGTCTACATCTAGTAAGCCTAGAAAAAGATGAGCTCTGTGTCTAGAAGAAGGGAAGCTTGTTCACACAAGAAATTTCAGATAACTGCAATAGTGCCTGTAACTTTGGACATGAATAGCAGGAAAGGACAGAATTTAGAATACCCATTTGTGGAGGTACAAAGAGAGACTGAGAAAAAGACTGGGACAAGAAAAATTAAGGAGAATAGACCAGGACAAGATATGTAAGGAAAATAGGATCTAAACTTATCAGAGGCTGACAGGAGCAGGCAGGAGAGGCTGCAAAGACCACTGGATACACCCTGGGATGTCAGAGTTCATCTCTTTTTCTCCTACTGGTCAATGCCTCTGCAGCCCTTGGCAAAGTTTTAACCTCACCCTTCACCCTGTGGGATGTGATGGGGAAGCTGCAGAGGCCACAGGGCTGCCTTGGGCTGCCACTCTTGTTCCTCCAGCCCTGAACCTTCATGAAATTCCCACCCCAGGAACCTGCCCCTTCTGCACATGCAGCCACAACAGCAGCTTCTTTTAGAAGGATTGTGTTCCTGCCCACAAAGTAGGGGAAAATTGTGTTATTGTGCTCCCTTACTCCATTTCATGAAACCAGAGGTTACTATTAAAGACACAAGAGCAAAAATTCACACATTGTCATTAAAATTATGGGAAAAGTTCTTTTCCCAGAATAAAAAAAAAGGTTTTAATACATTTTTCACATTTGTTGTTTGGGTGTTTGGGATTTGTTCTTTTTACATCTACTTGCATTGTGAGTATTGTGGTATCTTCTTCCTAAGTCATATTTTAATGTTGTCATTTGTCATGGCATAAATTTGTAACTTAGGTAAAAAAGTGTTATTCTAAGAGTTAAGAAAACACATTCAGGAAAAAAGTGAAAGAAATATTAAAGCTTATCTCCAAGCTCTCCCTCTTGCAATAGTAGCTGGAGACACAGAAGCAATGACCTTGTGTAGAGTGCAGTAACAGATACTAGGGCACAAAGCAAACAGATTTGTAACTGAATGACCCTTACATAAAGCATTTTCATTATGTAAGAGAAAGGAGATGGAAAACTATTCTGTGTGCACGTCTTCCAGGCAGAGTGCTGCCAGCCTGGACAGCCCTGGATTGCCCCTTCCTCTGAGGGAAATGACAGGTTTGTTTTAATCCCTCCGGATTTTCCCCTCTCACTGCCACATAGGCAAAGCTTTTTTATTCCTCCAGTAATCTGAGCCTAATCTCACCTCCGTCAGACATCTCCTCACCAGCTCATGTAACATTAGCAAGCCCCTCACCACAGGAAACTGAGCTCCTACCAACAAGCCACAGAACATCTTCCCCTACAGAGGAGAGCAAATCCAATCAATATGTGCAGCTAATTGAGACAAATGAGCAAGTCCAGGCCTGGCAGCAAGAAACCAGGGGGATGACTTGGAGATAGATGGGGAAGGATTTGGCACAGATGGCTCTGATCCAGTTCCTGAAGGACCTGCAGGAGGACCTCTCCCAGCGCAGTGCTGAGCAAATTGCAGACGCAGGAAGCTGGGCCAGGATAACCCTATAAAACCACACAGTGTTGCTCCAGCTCTATTGCCCCAGCTGAAACACATCTGCTCTCCATCCTTGCTCTGCTCTAGGGATGACTTGAAAGGGGACACCTGGTAAAACCTCTCTTTTCAAGGAAAATTATCATAAGTAACCCTAGGAAGGAGAAACAAGGGGAAAAGTCTCTCAGCTAGCAAAAGGGCTTTCTGAGGACAGTCAGAAACCCTCACTGAAGGATTTTTTCACAACATAAGTTTTCTAAAATCACTTCTACATCTTTGAAACATGTCTATGCAAAAGAGGTTTTGGTGGTTTTTTACTACATATTTCAATGAAATTTTTAACTACATATTTCAACTGAAAATATTTTATCACAGAGCATAAATGGTATGTCACTATCAAAAGTACTAAAGAGATAAAATCACAGTACTGAGCTACATGAAGTACAAACACTAGCATAGGGTAACTACAAGGTTACCCCCTCCCAGCTCAACCTAGTCAAACAATTAAAACATCCAATTATATAGCATGGAGTTATCTAGTTCTCAATTCTCATTAGAAATAATTAGGTGTTTTAATTTGACTTAATTTTTTTCATCATACAGAAAAAGTCCAGGCTGATGTCTGATAATCTGGCATTGCCATTCACAACTGAGATTTAAGTAACCTCAAAAGAGATAAGGCTCTTCATTATAATAATGAAGCTGTAATTAACATCAGGCACCTGTTGAAGTCATGCTTCCAATAGCTTTTTGGTTGTTTTTTTTTTGGGGGGGACACTATTTTTGATGAACTAAAAACAGCTGAAAAATTTAATTTTAAAGATTTATTATGCAGAACTGTACAAGTTAGTCTTTACTACTAAACCTGGCACATAAAGAGATATGTCCCATTTTATATTTCAGGTAGGTTTACCATTCAAGATATTTCTTCACTCAGAGGAATGGAGCTTGCTTTTTTTAAAAAATTGCATTTTCAGCTCCTCAAAAAGACAATAATATGTGTCATTTGCAAAGGGAACAAGATGGGAGGTATAGTCAGCATGGTATAGAAATGGATTCATGCACAGAAGCACATGTACTGTGCTGTATGACCTTGAAAAGGTGTGTAATTCTAGAAATCCTCTGGCCATGTGCACAGGGAACAGAAACAAGCACTTTCTTGCCACAGACAATGGGCTTCCAGCCTGCAAGTGCCAATGGATGAGAAGGAAGTAGGTGTATCAGTCAATCATATGACTACAAGCTATCAATGTGATGCAGACATGAAAAAGATTATTGTAATTCCTTATCAAGAAAATTATTTTCCACAGAGACAAGGAGTTATTAATGCTATTTTACAAGGCACTAGTTAAGCATCCTTTGTTGCACCATATGTATTCCTGGCTACTGATGTTGAAAAAATCTGAACTGAAATCAGTGGAAGGGAGAAAAAGAGATATTAACATGTTCAGAGTAAGAAGAATCTAATTTCTGAGAAAAATCAACAGATTTTTTTTAACCATATAAAACCACAGCTGCAAGGGCTGAAATCTTACATTGCTGTAAATACATCAGTGAAGATGAGAAAAAAAAGGTTACAAAGTTTTTAAGAAAATTATGGTAGAAACACGTGACCCTAAATTGATCATGAGTAAATGTACACAAGAAATGTAAACAAGCTTTCTAAGCTATTAAAAAAATATTGACTTTAACTGAATTTTTCACCAGTGGGAGATTAGAGCTCATGGTATCTCTGCATAGAAATGCCAGTCATAGTTCTCTTGCTAATTTCTTTCTTTCAAAATCTCTATTACAATGCTGTCATGCTCCTTGTAGCTCCATTTCCTGGAGGCTACAAGGAGCTCTAGAACAGCAGGAGGAAGGAACGAGTAACTGGGAAATTCTGAGCCTGGAACTTGCCATGACACTTGAGAATCTCTGGTTTCCTCTGACAGCCCCTCTCTGTCTGCCCAGGCATGGTCTGCATTGACAGGAGACAGCCTACAGGATCTGCTCTGCCTTTGAGAGAAGTGGATTTGTGTATTTATGGGAGGTATTTGTGCATTCATGTGAGGTATTTGTGTATTGACATTGAGAAAGAACAACCACAAGGGCAAAGTCTGGTCCAGAGGCAGGAACCAGACCTTCTGTGAACAGTATTAGAAGAAAGAGAAAAAAACATAAAATCATAAATTGATTAAATTTCACTTGTGGGATTTTGCTTCTGTTTTCTTTCTGCCTAAGGACCTCAGAAAAATCTTCTTGTTAGACAATTAACATTTTACGGATAGGTCCAGTTACAACAATTCTGGTGTTGGCTGCCCACCAAACAAATGCAAACCTCTCAACTGATCTTTCATCCACTCTGGTCAGGCAGTCCCTAGAGCTCAATGCTGCATGCAGTGCATTTTTTCTGAGCAAATAAGCATAATTGTTTAATAACAACATCTGTCTCATATCTATCCCACTTGTAATTCCATTAATCAGAAAATCTTATGCCAGGCTTAACAAATGTAATTTTTCCCCCACTCCTGAGCTCTGCTGCCTTGGCTTATTAGTGCCAGCAGATGTTTTAGAGTACTAGAAGGAAGGAGAGCTGCAGCCCAAAAAGGTGGGCAGGAGGCAGGAGCGCAAGCCATGGGCACCTACCTGGGAGGTACAAAAAGCTCAGTCCTAGATTTAGGATCCAGCAAGATCCATATCAGTGTAGATGAAGAAAAGCAAACCGCATGGAAAGGAAGCCATGCCTGGAGCTGGTGGGGTGACAAAGGAGGCTCTGGGCTGGCTGCATCACCTGCAATGCAGCATTTAATGATGTGTTTGTTCCCTCAGCCAGACAACTCCAAAGGTCCCGGTGAAAGCAGCCGGCAGCTCTCTGCAGGCTGCCTCAAATCCACCCAGCTTGAAAAGTGCACAGAAGACATCCTTCATTACACTGCTGTCCCAGGCTGAGAGCTCTCAAGTCACTTTTAATGGCCAGGGGAAAAGAAATATGCTTTGATACATCATATCACGTCAGGTCAAAATTTCCAGCTACCCTTGCTCCTCCAAGGGTTTGAAGAGGCCAGATAGCAGGTGTGTTGACAGTCTTTCAAATTAATGGTACCCTTCTCTGAGTTTATTTTCTTGGCCAAACATTTGCCAAGTTCAGAAAAGCCCAAACTGTGACTTGGCCTTTTTATTATCTCTCTTAGTTTTTATCAAACTGGCTTATCTTGGCTTTCATTTCTCCTTTTCACAGCTCTCATAATCTCTTTTACTTACTTCAGCATTGTCTATTATTTCCTCACTTTGAATAAACTTTTGAGAAAAAAATCAAAATTCAACCTTTGCAATATATGCAAAATAAATTTCTGCACATACATCTATTTCAGGACATATTTTATTTGGCTTTTCTTTATGAATTAGATCTGAAGCCATTAATTTTTGCTAAGTTTACCTACTCTAATCACCACTGGGCAGCATTAGCTGGTAAACTGAAAAAAAGTCAGGACTAGAGAATCTCTCCTTGTTTTTATTTTACATTTCTTCATAAATGGAACAGACTCTACTAAAAATGTTGCAACCAAACATAGCCACTTAAAGAAAAGTACCTGAAAGAAATAGATATGCTCTATATTGAATTTTTTTTTTTTTTAAGAATGGTTGCAAACAGTGAAACAGTTAAATAAACACTGAAACTGAAGGCTACACACCAAAGAAATAAAGTTCCAGCATGATTGTGGTGAATCTGTCAAAGAAAATTAACTTCCAATGAGGAAGCCTCCACCCATTTTTGCTTATACTATTTTCTGGTATTAACAGCACTGAGGTTGCCTGTAGCCTAATGGTTAGGATAGAGCTCCCTTTCTCAGTACAAGTTAGATATGCATTTTATCTATTTTTCCCACGTTGTTTATACATCACAATTGATTATATGTATTGTTATCAGCAAAAACATCCCTGATTTAGTGACTGATCTGTCACATCACTAACAAATATATAATTTTCTTTACTTGTTTTGCTGTGGTTTTTTCCAGCGGCTTTTCTCTGTGTAATCTTTATTCTCCTCCTTCTCTGCAAACAAAAATATGGTCCATAATAATCACACTAAACTGTTTTCAACACCATTGCATGTTCTAAAGGCTGAAGGAGAGGTGACCTCCCTTTGCTTCTCAAGGGTTTCAGAAGCAGAATCACAGCAGCACTTGTTGAATGTTGCTTGAAGTGAAAGATTTTCCAGTTGGGCTGAGAAGGCAGAAATCATAAGGAATTCATTATATCATAAGGAATTCATTATATCTCATTGCAGTTATCAGTTCTGTTTCCCAGAGACCAGTGCTGATTGCTGTTCTGTTCTTTACCTTATAATTCTTTACTAATTGAGTTATGGTTCAGCCCCTTTATTATTTAATTTACACAGGTTGTTAAGCTATTTCTTAGGCCTGGTATTACCCCAGCCTGCTATACATAATTTTTCAATCTTGATCAAACTTTAACATTCTGCCAATCTTCTGAAACTTCCTTAGAGTTATTAATTATCTTACTTAAGAGAATTCCTTGTCTGATACTTTAAAAACTCCTGCATTCAGGTTCAGATTTTTTTTTAATAATTTGTTTTAATTGTAGCTGCTTTCAATTCCAGTAGTAACTGAGGAGAAAAATAAATAGCTTCCAATATACCCTCTAATACATCAAACAAAGGCAAGCAATAGTTATCAATTCCATCTTTATGATCTGTTTAGTTACTAACCTGACTACTTTTCCCATTTCTGTGTAACAAATGTCAGAGCCAGTATTTCTTATTATTCTTATTATAAATGTTCCTATCAGTTGTCTCATTTCCATACCTTACCATTATTCTTTGTTTTCCAGCGTCCCTCAGTTTCCGCAGCTTTGAGCTCTAAGGCAATTGCACCTCGCCCCTCTAACTGGGGTAGAATGACAATAAACTTGATTTCCCAGAACTTTTTTTGCTTGGGAATTAGAGCACTCATTACACATCACTGGAAGGCAGAGCCTGCTCTTCTGCACCATGAAGAGCAAAATGAGCTCTGGTATAATGGAGAGTAACATTCATACATGTCAGATCTGGATATGGTCTTCAGAGAAGAAGATCCTAAACATAATCCTTCTGCATTTCAGTTTGAAAACTTTTAGGTGTCCAGCAAGTTGCATTGTTGCTGTTTGCTCTGTGCAGGCTGGACTCATTTTAACAGTTTCTAACACTAAATAAAAATATTGAATCTCCATCATCTGCACTGGTAACAAAATGATTCTAAGTGTATAGCTTTCTTGGAAACCAGGGGTTTCCTTTCTCTTTAATTTATTTTTGCTCTGAATTAATATAAAACCAACAACAAGGGGAGAGATCAGATAAGAATCTACAGTAATGTCTTTTTTGAAATATCATCCAGTTTAAAATTTTATAGGGGAGGGAAGAAAGTAAAAAAAAATGATGGGAAAAATATATAAAGTTAATAAAAACTAGTGCTTATCTTGTATAAGTGAACTGTATACCCTAAATAAGATATGAACGTCCTTGACCTTTATTCTTGACATCCTTGGATTCCTTAACTGATAAGAAGGACTCCATTTTTTGAGTCATATGAACAAGCTGAAAAAGCCGTGAAATTTTAAAATTCCCTTGTAGTAAGAGTCTGTTTCAGTTACAAAAGGAGTATGAGCTGTGGGGCAAAATCAAGTACAGGTACCCCAGCAACGCTGCTATGGATGGTAAAATGACTTCCAACACTGAAAATGGTGAAAAACTGGTGAGGTAATGGTGAAATTGTGAAAATAGTGAGGCAGGATCCTCCAAAGAACAGGTCTGTAGTACCAAGGAAACAAGAAATAATCCTTCTTTCCTTGCCCAGCAGGTATAGCACTGGATAAAGAAAAGCAATGGAGAAGAGGGATGTCTAAATGTGAACATTTCAGACAGGAATGACTAAGAAATATGTGTTTGTGGTATACAAAAAATCCTTGTATTTTTCAGCTCTGTGCAAATGAACTGTTTTTCTGTACATTTATGTTTTTCAGTTTATTGACTAGACCCTCAATACTTTAATGACTTTGGCCAAGGACAGAGTAAGGGATGTGAGGTGATGAACATCACAGCAGCAAAAGTTATCCCAAACCCCAGTAGTCACTGCTTTTCCTGTACTCATGCTTTAAATACCAATACACACCTGCAAGGTTTCCCTGATGCATCAGAATGGAAAGAGAGTTTGATTTGGACCAAATATAGCCTTTCAGGTACTTCTAAAATTCTGAATCCCCACCACTGGGGTTTTTTCCCCCCACAAATAAGTCATTCTTTATAAGCTATGCTTTGTCAAACTTGTACTGCCACAGTGTCTAAGTTACCTTACTTTCTAACTCAGGAAATGTGGATATAGATGTAGAAGACCATTCACACAGAGTGAGACTGTGGGGACAGCTACAAGTTTAGAGCCAAAAGTGGAGGTGAATTGCTACCACTGTGCTAGAAGGATCTTGGCCTCAACTGCCAAAACAGACTCAAGTTTGGCTGAATCATCTGAAGGGATGATGGGACGATGGTTATATTATTTAAATGAATAAATTTCAATAAAGGAACTTATTCACTTAAATAATATAACCATCTTCCCTTCCTAGGTTTGGAGAAGTTGATAGAAAAGATAAAGGTCACAGTGATTGAAGGAAAAAAAAAAAAGAAAATCCAGTAAGAGAGAGAGAGAGGGAGACATTTTCGTACACCATAGGCATTGTTTTGGGGCTACTGTTGGAGATTGAAGATGTGGGAAGTCCAAACCCTGCAACTACAAAATCACTCTTGCTCAAGTGTCTGCTACAGGCAGGACAAAACAGCTTCAAGATATCCTCCTTCATGGGAACAAAAACTTGGGAGAGTCATCCTGGAGTCATCCTTGAACTTGTTCTGAGCAAAAGTATTTGGACTACAGGCAAATGACATCTTTGCTGGCCAACCCCAGCCTGAGGTTTTGCTAAGAGAGCAGGACACTGAAAACTCTCCCAGCCCCACTTCAAAAACAGTGTACTGATAAAGTTTGATCAATGAAGTAAAAGATAAAATAAATATTCAATAAAAAGTATAATTTAAAAATATTCCATTCTATCAATTTTAATGGGAAGCGAAAAATGGTAACACTTTTACTCCCTATTCCTCTCTACATTCTTTTTAATTCCTTATCATTAATCTTGCCCTACCTTGCACTGGTGAAGTAATGTATGACAGTACCTGAAAATTCATTTCACATTTTCTGAAAATTCATTTACATTGAGATGAGTTCAAATTATTTCTCTGGAATAACTTGTCACTTGCTGTTGTAATTCTTAGATAACCCAATTCAAAAGGCATTTTTATTAAATGAACCATTTAAAAATATTATAACTTGCTATTACACACTGATCATAAGAGGACAGAATATAAAACTAAGTAGACTAAATAGTCAATAGATTAAATAGACAGTATTATTATTACTGTTATTTGAACCACTAATAAATATTTGAGTAACTAGTTTGATGTATAACCTACATGTAAGTCACCAGCAATAACTCAGCCTGAGTACAACTTAAATACAATTTGGTTCAGAGTTCTCAGTGAAATTTTTTTTCCCCACTGTGCCTTGCTGGAAATTATTTCCATCAAATGAAACAGTGGTTTCCCTTCCAAATTCCTGTCCCTTGTCTCTCATGCAGATGCCTTTTCCACAATTTATATAACCTGAGGACTCAAACATTTAAAAATTGAATCTCCTTTTTCAATCTTAGATGTAGTATATCACAACTTTTGAGAACCCTGTAGGTTTCCCGTGTTATACTGAAAAGTTTAACATAGTTTGAAAGTGAGCTTCACAGCTTCCTCAGCCTGTTCAATGTTCACTTTATTCACAAGGTCTGCAAACCATTAAAGTTCTTTCATTCTCATCAGTGCAAAGGGTAGCAGTAAAGAGCAAAACCAGGAAACTTCCTTGAGCTGAGAATAACTGCCAGCCTAATCACAAATATTCTCTTAAAATTACATCTCTACAGTGCTTTCTTCAGAATGCACAAGTAGTTGATGTTCATAGAGAAATATGCACTAAACAGGCAAGTGAATGTGGGTCAGTTCTGAATTCACTGAATTTCATTTCTCTGCCATCTGGGTGGGGCTAATGACACATCACATCCAATTCTGATAATTTAGGTAGATCAAAAATAAACCTTCTGCATAATGATCTACTTTGTAAACCTGTAAGTATTCCACCTCCTGCATCTTTGGAATGGAGGGAAAACTTTCCCCAGATTATTTTCAGCCACTGCCTGTAGGATCTAGTGCCTGAAGCTGTGTTAATCTTTCTCCCAGGCACAGCTGGGTGCTCTGACCATGTGTTATCAGTGCTGATAACCCACCCTGCTGGGCTGTGCTGCTCCTCTGTGTCAGGTATGGCACAGCTGCTCCTGGCTCTGGGAAGGTGCAGAGGTCTGTGAGAATGGGCAGCGGCAGAGAATCTGTCTGAAGGCAACAGATTGGTTTTCTCACTGATAGAAGAAACAATATTAAATAAAGAGTGTTAAATAGGTGGGTTGGGTGTTTTTCCTTAAAACAATTGGAAAGTTAAAGTCCTTTAAAAGCCATTCTTTTTAACTGATGAGTTACAAGACAGCCCTGCTCCCTGAAGATATTTGCTCATTCCCCCTCCTTCCCAACTGCAGGAGGATTAAACTATTTCTCAGTGCAGTGAGCTGATTAATTTTGTTCAGCCAGTGCACCTCCTTTTTGGGCAGGGGAGTATCACAGATTTACAGTTTTCATTACCTAAGGCTGAAATTGTTAATGAGGTTTGTGTTGGCTGCAGGGGGCTGAGGGAAGGCACTGCTCTCTTTGAACAGCCAGCCTACAAGGATCCCTTGCAGAAGGCACTGGACATGACTCCAGCCTCACACCCCCAAATAAACACCACGAATGTTTATTTCATTGGCTCAATGTGAACACTTGTGGTTCACAAACTGTGGGAAAAACTTGGGGTTTTTCCTCTGCACACCTGAGCCAGCTTCAACTGTTTTTGAGCATGGGATGCATATATGCCCCTGAGAGCAAGCAGGATTTGCTCCTTGGCACACAGGGCCAGGTGTTCTCGCAGCCCTCATCCTTTACAGTGGACATGAAGAAGTTCTGGATGGTTCTGAGGCCATGGACTGTCCCTCCTGTGTGTTAATGGGTACATCCACAGCCACCAGTGACCTATGCACACCAGATGCTGGGTATTTTTGGCAAGCCAGGAAACATTTATTCTAAGGAATTCTTTCTAGGTAGGAAAGAATTCTTTCTATTGATGTGCAGAAACAGAACATCTCCAACCAAAGGCCACGTTACACAGTTAAACACAACCTCTGATTGATGTAACCACTAAAGAACAGACAAAGTGCTTTATGAAATAAACATATTGAACAGTTCTTTTTTTAGTTTTTTTGGGGAGGGAGGGGTTTTTTTTGTTCTTGGTTGGGTTAGTTTTTTTTACAAAACCCATCCAAAAATACTTTGCATTTAATAGATTTATTTAAAACCTAGATGGAATAATAGTGTTGATCTGTTCTCAGCTTTCTACCACATGACAGGACTGAAGATATGGAAATATTTCAGTGTGTGTTATGTGCCTCCCTGAATAGAACAAGAATGACAATACTTTTCATTATATAGCACCCATATAGGAAAAAAGTCATTTTCATGAGACAGATGATGTTCCTGGGTTTCAGTGAAGGAGCAGTTTCTCCTGTTTTGTAGTGCAACACAAAACACAAGCTTTGAATTCCTGGCTCAGTGCTCACAAGGCTCTTCAGGAGGCAGAGATCAGCACATTCAGTATTTGCACTGAAGCAAAGTGCAAGCATTCAGTCAGTTGATTAAAAGAACCTGAAGAAACAGTGAGCTACAGGCCAGGAGGAACTGCTAGGAATAGCAGAGGGGGCAAGGAGCATTTGGGAATTCAGGGGTTTTTTATTTATCTTTCTCCAGGCTTAGACTCACATCTATCTGTGGAAATTATCTTTTAAACACCTAGAGCTGTGAAGGGTTTTGTAACCTGTTATTATTTAAATCTGACAAGTCACCTACTCAAAGAATTCAGAGCACAAAACACTGAAAACCTTTGTCAACTAGTTTTGGGTTGTTTTGTTTTTTTTTTTTTTTTTAAATATCAACCAAGCCTCAAAAATATCTAATTTGTGCAAGTTAGCTGTGCAGCAAATGTGCTCAAAGGCAAAGCACTGGGCTGAAATGCTGTGAAGTGAATTTTGCTGCAAAGGATGTAATAGCCCAGCTGTGATCAAGAAGAAAACATGGTTAGATGTGAAAGCATAATGGATATTGTATCAAAGTTCCTTGAATACAGGTCTTTAGAGAATAGATTTAAACAACACAGAAAAAACACACAACAACTTTGGGGCATTCTGATATAACATAGAAACAGATGTTTTGCAGTGAGTAAAACATTTACAAAACCTCCTTAGAGGCAAATTTTCTGTAGCCAAAGCATCACGCTGTCCATAGTTCAGTTGATTTCTTCATGGAAAAAAATATTAGCCAGATTTGTTAAACTAAAAATCAAGTAGGATGTCAATAGAGTTACTCAGCATGGGAGAGTAAAGCTGAATATTGTTTGATGCTGCCAAGGCAAACTACCCTGGTGTGACCAGCCCCTCATTGGCATTTCAATAATGTGTTTTCTCTCCTTGAAAGTGGAAACAAATTCAGTGAAATGTAATTTTTATTCAAAGAATAGACCTGTGTTTGCTTTATAAAAGCTCATATCTGGGTTAATTTACAAACTCCCTCTGGGTTGTGCTTTGAAATGAAGATTTAATGAAGACAAATATATTCACCCACCCAGAAAAAATATTTTAATTGCTATATCTCTGATATTACCAGAGCATCAAGAATGCTGGCAACATAGCAGGCACTTGTATTTCATGCAAAGATGGAAGATTAAAAATGGCAGTGAATGATGGAAAAATTTTAAAAGCCTGGTAAATCAGTCTTACTTTAACTCAGTGCAAACAAACCTCTTGGCTACAATATGTTTTGGCTGAGGCCACAGAGGGTTACAAACCTGAGCTGTGAAAAAGTCAAACATATGTCACAATCCATTCCGTGCAGCAGAAATGGTATAAACTATAAACTCTATAACTATTTTTTTTCTGCATGAGTTGCATTGTGGAGATAATTTAGATGCTGTGTTGTATAACATTATTATCATAATGAAGAGACTCACCCCTGGGTGAAGGGTGAAATGAAAAACAAGGCTGTATGTGCTAGAAAAAGCGAAAAAGAATCCAAAAATCTGTGATTTGATTATAAAAGTTTTTGCATTTTCCTTATGCAGAGATATTACTGAAGTCAAACAAATATGAGAGT
The DNA here is from genome assembly GCF_027887145.1 of Ammospiza caudacuta. NCBI lineage: Eukaryota > Metazoa > Chordata > Aves > Passeriformes > Passerellidae > Ammospiza > Ammospiza caudacuta. The sequence goes on from NC_080596.1 coordinate 56,989,701, forward strand.
AATTTAAAATTCCTGTTTTACAGAAGAAAAATAAAGAATATAGGTCTTCTTAGTATAGAAACTGTCTTAAATATGGCTTTGAAGTATGAAATACAGCAATTCTAAGTGCTTAATTAAGATCTAAATGTATGAGATAGATGGAAAATATTTTAAAGGCTCAGACTGAAAATACACACCTATAATAGGGTAAAGGATAACAAAATAGATGCCTTATAATGGAGCCAAATTTTAAATCCTGAAAGAGATGACAACCGTAGAGAAATAAATAAACAAGACAGTGGTAATCATCCCTAAATGCTTGGCAACCCAGTATCTCCTGGAATATTACATTATATAGAAAATTACATCCTGGATAAACTATGGCAGAAGCTGAGAGAAAAGGTGGTGGGGTTCAGCTGAATTATTTTGTTTAAGAAAAGCATAAAGAGACCAGTGGAAGAAAGTGAAAGGTGGCAAACAAGGACAGGTGCTGCCCACAGAGACTGAGGATGGTCAGGGCAGAGGCTGGGAAGGCGATGGGAAAGCCTGATCAATGTGTGGGAAGGATTGCTACAGACTCAGCCAAAGGTGTATAATTCTACCCCTAACCTTGATTCCAGTGATCATCACTTAAGATAAAGCTTAACCACGTAGGATTTCTGATTGCTTCTTAGTCTTTCTCTCTTTTGCAGTCCAGTGCTTTTTATTCATTAAGTGCTTGAAGATGAGTTCAAACCATTTCAAACATAGTGGGCAGGAAGGAATCCACCTTGCCCCTTGTCTGGATTTGAATAAATCAGCATTTCTTGCAGTCTTGATTTCTGTTTCTCATCTTCACTTTATTATAAAAAGAAACACAAAGAAGGGACTCCTTAAGTCCCGTTGGTGATCAGAGGAAGTTTGTACAAAGCAAAGTGTACTACAATGATGCTGGGAAGATGCATCTTCTGACATCCTCCTCTGTAAAATGATTTAGTCAGTTAATTTTTGGTGCCTAATTTCTCTGTCAATTCATAACAAACACATGGCAAGAACAATAACAGTAATAAGCCTTGTCTGAACACAGATGTCTCACCTCTATGTTCTTCTTGAGATATTCCTCCTAAACTATGCATAATCGCAGGGATGTTCAGAGGAAACAGTCAAAGAAGCAAAGCCACAAGATGCCAGGCTGCAGTTTTCAGACTCTCCACAAATGCAACAATCAGCATCTTCCTAATTCTATAATCTTCAAATTCATGGAGGAAAACAACACCATATTATTTTGGTGAGCTTTTTTCTCTGGGGACAGCGAGATCCTACCCCTCTGCTAGTGGCCATTCACATCATTTATAATGAGACTTCTCCAGAACACAGAAAGACACACCAAAGCACACTTCTGACTTGCTTAATGTCTGCAAAATTGTTTCAAATCCCTGTCCAAACCAAGGATAGTCCTAACCTGAAGGCAAGTTTCCCATCTCTCAGAAGATTGAATTACCTCCTCTTGTACATGGAGCAAGGGAATCCATGCCCCACTCCACTGCATTTTGGCTGACAGGGATGCTCATTTTGCCTTTTCTTGCATCTTTGCCAGGTCATCCATCAAAGTATGAAAAAGAAATAGGAGCAATGAGCTTTTTATAACAAAAGGCCAGGTGCTGACAGAAGATCACAGGGAGTGATGGAGATCAAGGCAATACCTGCCTCCCATGGTGAAAATTCGTCTTTGAATGGCAGAATCTGCAACCCAGAGCATGCACTGCTGTGGAAGGCAGGGTTTTCATGGACGTGGAGCATCAAACTGGCACACAAAGAGAGCAACACACCCAGAACAGCTCTAACTGAAGTCTCAGAACAGTTCTTGTTCCTGTCCATAGTGTGGAAACCACAAGTCTTTCATGCCTCTGGCACAGGAAAATTCCTCATCCCAGTAAAAGTGAGATGGCAACACCTTCCTAAAAAATTCTAAAATGCTTTCGGCCTATTTCTTTGTGGGATGCCTTTAGTTTCATTTTTACTTCACATGCTCAACTGTAAATTAGAGGTCTAAATGACAGGAAACAAGCCCAAAAATCCTCACATGTGTTTTCTGATTTTCTCCAATCACTGTGCAAATCAGGGCTATTTGTTCCAGCATCACTAGGAAAAAAATATAAATAAATAAATAAATAAATAAATATAAATATAAATATAAATATTAAACAATCCGTACATTAACTGCAACTCTCCTAAGGCCTTTAATCCAGTTCTGTGATGGAAAAGGTTTCATTAATTACAACACAGAGTTCTGACAGTGTCACTGGAACGGTGCTCCTGGTTTCTGAAGTTCCAACAAATCACCAATTTGCAGGTGAACCCTTGCCCTGCCTGCCCTGGCTCCCTCAGCATCCTGAGCCTTTGTGCTCCCACTGCAGCTCCACACTGCCATACCTGCACTGAGTCACGGTGATTATTACCTCACTCGAATTGTTTCTTCTGTCTCTGTCTGTCCCTGTTAAGTGAATACAAATGGCAAAACATGTTCACTCACTAGAACTGAGGAAAAACAACAAAATAGCAGCATCTTACTGTCGTTCTCCTCCAAGACATTTTTATAACCCCAAACAACCATGACTTCAACCAGCACACAACTACCATAATTTGGGCTGCTTTTACTGTTGTCAAGCAGTCTCATACTGGGTGAGACCCTAAATAACTATAATATAGTCCAAAACATCTTTATCTGCAGCCCAATTATTCAAAGTTCCTTTTTCCCTCCTCCTCCCATCATACTAACTGTGTTACTGGAAAAATCACTGAGTCCATCAACAAGCTCATAGAATGCATGGAAGTATGAACAACAAAAGGGGTAACATATAATAAATGCATCCTTGTCTTTTGGGGAGCAGAGCAGCCATATCAAGTGACATGGAAGAACAGTTTCTCAAAACCAATGGATGAACAATGTTGTCACAGCCTGATGAAAAATAAAAACTTTAATTGAAATATTTTTGCAGACATGAAAGGCAGAATTTCACTGTCACAATATTAAATTCCTGAGTAAAATGGTTTTTTTCATCATTCCAAGTGCAGAAAAGTCATAAAATATCTTTTTCTTGGGGTTGGAATTTTGGTTTTCTTTGGTTTTGGGAATTTTTTAAGGATTTTAATGCCCCCACCTTATTACAAAAAAAATGCCTTGTGTGGAAAATCCCAAAACTGTTGATATCATGTCTGGGAAATAACAATTTCTCCTTGAGAATGACAATTTCTCCTTGCAAGATGTGAAAAAATCAGGCTTCTAAGCACCTCAAGTTCTACTTTGCGACTTCAGAGCATTTTGTACCACATGATATGAAATTCTCTAGGGTTCTGCTGTAAGGCTTCACAGTAACCATGTGTGCTTCACTTTCAGAAATGCAATAAAGATTTGGAAAACAGCAAAAGATTGGAAAGAGCATTCCCCCACAGGGTTTGGATTTGAGCTCTGATGTCTGTTTTTCTGTGTCAGTATACTAAAGTGTCCTTAATCAGTGAATGATATAGGAAGCATTAATTTCTTCACACCTGAACACACCCAAATAATGCTATTTGGGAATGTAAAAACAATTTAGCTTAGAGGAGAGGTCATGTACTGCATTTTCCCTCTAGACAAAGAAATGTAAATTTAATCATACCCTTGATGGATGAGACACCACGAGAAGCATACTTGAGAGGATGAGAAGCAAATGTATGAGTGACTTACAAATACAATTATCACAGATACCAAAGTTATCAAGAAAGATGTTAAAAATTAGCAATTAATTTCTCTTCAGGAAGAAGGACACCTGCCTATAGGCAACCTGGTGTTATTAACAGTGGATTTGGGGGGGGAAAGAAAAAGAAAAGAAAAGAAAAGAAAAGAAAAGAAAAGAAAAGAAAAGAAAAGAAAAGAAAAGAAAAGAAAAGAAAAGAAAAGAAAAGAAAAGAAAAGAAAAGAAAAGAAAAGAAAAGAAAAGAAAAGAAAAGAAAAGAAAAGAAAAGAAAAGAAAAGAAAAGAAAAGAAAAGAAAAGAAAAGAAAAGAAAAGAAAGAAAAGAAAAAAGAAAAGAGTACTCTGCACAAGCAAGGGGTAAAAGCTGTAATAAAAATTACTCCAAGTGGATCGAGAACCAAAATGAAGAAACCATTATCTTGATATCATGTTCTCTCTTCATCTTCTCATGATGCTGACAGTTCATCCTTCCCCACCATGTGCAACAGGATGAAGCCACCAACCTTGGGACCCAGTGGGTGAAATAACTAGGGAAAGGGGTAGCTCCTACAAAGTGTTTCACAATTTTAACTGCATTGTTATTTCTGAGGCTTTTTCTCCATGGCAGTATTAATTTCCATTTTCTTTTCTTTTTTTTTCTTCTGTAGTAATTAAAATTTTATTATAAACACTCCTGGATAAGACTATTAAGGCTTTAATTATGCTAACAGCAAAACTTTGGCTTTACATATAGGATGTGTTTCCTTTTTGCCTTTTCCAGTGCTGTACAGTGGTGCACCTGTCCTCCTTCCCTAAATCAGCATCCTGGCTGGTGGGCACTTTACATCTGATTTACACATGCCAACAAGTGATTCTCTCTTCATATGGTTTTACGCCTGATATCCCCATTCAACCCATTGGTAAGATGTCACCATCATATTTTCTGAAACATCCCTTCACCAGGATTTCCTCTCCTAGGAAGCTGAGAAGCCTCGGAGAAAAAACGAAAGCAATAATTATCTGATTGCTTCTCTGTTTTGCTGCTTTGAAATATGGTTGGAGATTGTTTATCCAACATGTGAATTGTTTTTACTTAATGACCAATCACAGCCAGTTGTGTCAGACTCTGAGGAGTCAGTCATGAGTTTTTCATTGGTATCTTGTTAAACCTTCTGTCTGTATCCTTTCTTCATCCTTTAGTATAGCTTTAGTATAGTATTCTTTAATATAATATAAGTAAAGAAAATAATAAATTAGCCTTCTAAAAACATGGAGTCAGATTCTCAATTCCTCCTTTGTACTGGGGACCCCAAAAATACCACAGTAAGACACTTTCACCCCATGATTCCTGAAGAGAATCTTTCCTTTCACTTCCCTGCTGGCCCCTGCAGACAGACTGCCTGAAGGTAACTACCACAGCAAATTTCTGCTGGATCCTTTGCAGCTTGTGCCCACTGCACCTCAAGGTGAGGAGGAAAGCAGTCAAGAACAGATTTTCTGCCTTCCCAAAGGTCTACATGCCCAAGAAACTGGTCCACATAAAGCTGTAAAAGGAAAAAGTAAGGCTGCTGTTGCTGGTTTGGTGTGCCAGTAATCATATTTTGATAAATAACTCAGAAACTGCAACAGCTTACTTGAAAAAGAAAAAGAGCAGCTCAGCAAAAAGACCTCATGAATTTTAAAATTAAATTAACTTGACCATTAATGTTCAAATTTTTCAGACATTACTTTATTAAACTTACCCAGGGTGCAAGTATTCATAAATACTTTACAACAGAAAATACATTAAAGTACTTTAACTTGTTTCACTAAAACAATACTTCTGTGAGTGCACACACACACAGGCACTGAAGGACTTGTTCTTCCAGATAATTTTATCATGGTTGTGTCAGTCTGGGTGCCATCTGTGGGATGCCCTCACTTGACAGAAATATGAATTGGAAAAAGTAACAACAGCACCATCCCTGAGAAAGGAGGGAAACCTTTCTGTACCACTGAAAGCAGAACATGGAAACAAAACTCCCACTGGGAACAAACCTGTTCTACCCTGCCTACTGGTTAATATGCTTTGTTCTTGCCAAGCTCTATGCAGAGAGGTTCTGTGTCATTAGCTAACACAAATTCAGATTCAAAGAGGTTTTTGAAGTGACAAACCTAAAATGACAGGGGATGGAAAAATAAACTGTGTACCCAGCAAGGCTGAGCTCTCTTTAATGATGGATATAACTGGAATATACAATAGAGCAGAAATATCAGCTTTTAGGCCCATTATACAAATAGCACTCAATGAGTAGTTATGAATTAATGAATGATAGTGCAGAGACAGTTCAAAGAATGCTAAATTTTCATGACAGGGTTCCTAATGCACAGCTGCCTAAGAGCAGGACTTGTAGAGCTACAGCCTTCAGATCACAGAGACTGGTACAGCTTTTTGCCAGCAATGGTGCTGTGAAAATTTGCATCATTAGAGGGTTTTGCTTGTTGCCTGCATTGGGACATCTCATATATACATGTGACACGTGGGGCCTGAATTAAAAAATGTAGGTGCACAGCAGGTGGAGTATTGCAGCTACAGGGAATGCCAGGTTTAAAGTTTGTGAGGGCAGGATTAACCGGAGGGACTAGACTAGTGTCACGATCTGTCCTTGCGAACAGGGTTCATGATGGTTCGTGGGGTGATCTCAGGGTGCAAAAAGAACCAACACGGCACAGGGGGTTTGCAGTGATAATCAAAATAAATGCACCTTTATTGAATGACCACAGCAAAATGCAATAGAGGGATTAAGGGAGAGAAAAAGATAGAGAAAGAGAGAGAAAAGAGAGAGAGAGAAAGAGAGAGGGATATAGCAACCAAATGTAGAGACAAAGTCCTTTGGTCCAGTCCAGTCGAGGATCCACCTGTTACATCAGGGACATCTCAAAATCTCTAGCTAACTCAGAGGTTTTTATTATGATAACTCTATTGGAAATTGTGATGGGGGGAAACAGGTACAATAAGGAATAGATAGTAGTCCATGTTCTCAGCAGTAAATGAGAGCCATTGTTTTTGTGGTCCAGTGGTCGCACCTGCAGGCAAACATCTCACTTTGGTCAGCTTTGGTCCCCCACACATCTCCCCAGAGCTGGGGGTTTCAGTTCCAGTCCTTGGAAGGAGCAGAGGGGCCGTTTCACATGGGGGTTTCATGTCTCAGTCCTTGATGGAGAGGCTTCTCATATCTCAGTCTGTCTGTCACGGTGGTTGTAAAACAGGTGAGGGTCTTTGGCAGGAGACCACCCGAAACTCAGGAGAAGTCCAGCCAGGCCGAGAGGCGGGACAGCTTCCAACGCTACTGTTGCAAAAAGGGCATGGTGCTCCCTTCTTCTTCTCATTGGGCTCAGTGTAGCACACAGCAAACAACACCTGTGAAAACAAATAACACTGTGCTCTCAGCTCTCGGGGCCTTGTCAGCATGTGACTTTCTCCCTCAGAGCCAGAGATTCTGGACAGGGGGGGTCTTCTCTTCAGTGGTCCCCAAATGACGACTGTGAGGCCGATGAGGGAAAATTCAGACAGACTCTCACAACTAGACAAGCTGAGGAAGAAGAAAATATTATTTACGCATGCAGAGAAGTTTAAACTTGCTATAGTGTTGAATGGGAGCTCTTTGCATCCTGTATTGTGCAGGTGATCAGGCAGTGCACTCCCATCTGCTGCAGAAGCTCAGTTCTGGCAGGATTCACACATCAGGGCTGTTTCACAAGAGCTGATCTATCTGAGTGTCTTCAACCAGATGTGACTGCACACAGGATTTTCCTAAAGCCTGTGATACACAGCTGGGCTGTGTTAGGGACAGAACCCAAGCCAGAGGTAAAAGGAAATCCCACAGCTTCCTGCCCTGAGGCTGTGGGCACGAGGGTGAGCACGTCCTCACCTCAGCTGTGCCTTGTGTGAGAATGTCTGCAAGCCTGCTTTGAAAACCTCCTGTGCAAGCCAGTTCCCAGCCCCTCAGTGCCTCTGAATTAGGGGCATTTTGAGCACCAATGACTGACAGGTGTCAGACATGTCAGCATCTCTTGGGCCAGACAGCCAGATCTGAGCAAGGGCTCTGAGGCTCCAGTGGCTTCAGTGGCAATGATGTGTCCTGCTCCCTCCGTGGATTTATTCCTACACACCCAAATTCTTCTGTGAATCTCAGCACTGAGCTTTGATCCCGCATCCTCTTTTCCTCCAGTCGTGAGTGCTTTATGATTAGTCTGTCATCGAGCCTAAAAGGACTAATGTCACTTATTGTTCTATCTTGGGCACTTCAAACTCAGAGATTGAAGGACAAGAAGTTACAGAGGCTACAGTACAGAGTGGACACCTGGGACCTCGGAGCCAGCATCAGAATCAAGTGGTTTAACAGCATTCAATCTCTTTTTGAAATCAAAAAGAGGCCAATTCTAGGCTCCTTTAAAAGAAGTTTCAAAGCATTTGGGATTTAAAGGTTACCTAGTTTGACTTCAGATAACAACTGAAGGCAGAGCAATAAAACACAGTAACTAATATTACAAAATTTCATGGAAACTGTATATTTTGTTTCAGAAAGGAAGAAGATCATTAACAGCAACCAGTGAATAATAGCATGAAATCTCATTTATGTCTTCCAAGAAAACAAGAGCCAAAGAACATTCTGCTATAACAAGGAGCAATGCATTTACTCAAATTAAAAGAACCAATTTTCCCAAGATCTCAACAAGATTAAAAGTAGAGCCTGGTGTGGCATTTTGCAGAACAACTGTTTTTAATTGGTAAATGGCTGCTGGTTGGAAGATAAAACATGTTTTCATAAACCTGTTTTGACTGAACTGCTTTCACTTGTCTAGGATGAAAATACTGGTGAATAGAAGAGAAACACACACCATTTTTTACCTGTTCCCCACCAAACCAGCATGCTGAGCAATGCATCTTGTTGGCATGGAAAGCATGTTCAAAACCTTGCCACCACTTAGAATATGAATTTCTTTCCTTCCCTTCTCAAGCAAGTGCTCTGTGAGCTCACTCTGACCCAGCAGGAAGCCATAGTTAGAGAAAACATCTCCTAAAAGAGAGATCAGCACAGGTTTGGGAGGAGAAAATGTTCAAACCACAATTTTGCATTCATGTACAAACTTCATCTATGAGGCAGAAGGAACATTCTTATTCACAAAAAGCTCAGGACATTTTTGAGCATAAATTTGTTTTTAACTTGCAATTTTTTCATTTCTCAGCCACCCACTTCATGCTAAACAATGCTGAGAAAAAAATTAGCCATCAGAACAGATACTGGAACCATTAGCAAACGTTGTATATGTTTATAATTATCTCTAAAAATACTGAGTGAGCTCCAAACACAATAGCCAAAGAAAAGAGCCCTTGGTAGATTTTTTAATGTATCTTCCTCCATTTACCTGCTTTTCCCTCCTGTCAAAATTGGAACCAGATATCATCATAGGTCTAATGCAGCATGACCATGTGTATACTTAAAAAACAGATACACAGGGAGTAGAATAAAGGTCACTGTTACCCACAGCTGCAAAGTACACGTAGTACTAACTTAAAAGAAACCCAGTAAAATTGCAACTCATGCTTCATAGTGATGTTATATGAAGTATGATATATTAGGCCCTTTTCTTCCTCATCAGAGAGTAAAAGTAACAGTCACAAGTATCCCCTGTATAAGTACCAATGATTCCAGACAGAATACAGCACTCTCTGCAAATTGGGAAGTACTTACAAATTTATGATCTCTGAAATCATATTTCCCTGATATTGTTCATATAATGTGCAAGCAAATAGATCTAAGACTATTATAGGGAAGAATTTTGATAGTGCTGTTGGCAAATTGGGCAGGCAAATGCCTTCTTTGAAAAATCTTCAGTATTGTGGCCTTCTCTGACTATAATTACCAAACTCTCTTTTTAATTTCTTGCTTACCATGACCAGCCCCTGCCATGCTGACTTAAAATTAGCAACATTTCATTGCAATATTTAGTGGTTCACAATCTTTCTTTCTCAGAAATATGTCGACTTCCTGAAGAACAATGACAGGATCTGGCTGTAGAGCAGTACAACTGCACTTTTCTTTGATGTACTTAGAAGTGTCAAGTGTTAAAAGAATAAACAACCCCATAATTGCTAGTTAGAACTAAAGTAGGTCTAGAAGTTGCATTTTGTCATGAAAATTGTGACAAGAGATGTAAAAAAATTACTTTAGCTCAATCATCTTCACAGTCTGTCTAAGTAAAATGAAATCCTGAAATCTTTGCTCTAGTTCTCGGGGACTGAATGCCTCTAATTCTTTGTTCTAAAAAGAAGAATATGGGTGTGAAAATAATGCTTTAAACACTGTGTTTTCCAGGTGAGCAGCTCAGTGCTTCTCCAGGCAATTGCTCATATGTTTTTATCTAAGGCAGATGCTATTACTGCTCTCAAACCATATTTTCATTGCCTAAAACAAATGCACACAAAGCCAAGTGTCCTTACTAACTCGGGGTCAGCTCCTGCCACTCCATTTAAATTAATGAGAATCTCTCCAGAATATGAACTTCAGCAGTTGTTCCTCATGTTCAACATCAAATTGGCTTTCATAGTGGAATTAATGATGGGAAGTCAAATATGAAATTCAGAAGTAATGATTTAAACTACAAAATACTGCAACAGGAGCACTGCTGTAAGCATGTCCTGCAGGGTTTTCCTATCAAATGTGTATCAGTAATCTCTGATATGTTACATGTTCCAGACATAAAGAAGAGAAAGTATAATTTTCTCATAGTTAGCAGGAAAAAATTACCTATTTATTTGGCACATGATCAATTTCTCTTGCTGAAGCAGCATGAAGGCATAGGCAAAATCCTCAGCTGGTATTCAAAAAAGAGACAGAGATTCCCTCCTCCCTCAATCCTTTTCCTCAAAGCCTTTGCAAGGAAGCAGGTTGGCACTGAGATGAAGGTATATTTCTCTCTTTCAGATGGTTTGTAAGTAGCTGAGGGAGAAGGCAGAGGCAAACAAACTCAAGGACTACTTTAATCCAAACCAGGATATGGTCAAGCCTTGGGTGAACCTCCACAAGTGCACTCATGAAGAGCTCCCTACAGTGTCGTGGGGGGAAGGGGTCACCTGGGAACTTTGCTCATTTTCATTTTTCATAACCACTTCCTAAAAAATACTTATTTTAAAATGTGGGAACAAAGTTAAAAGCCATGTTTTTCTTAAAGATACCAAACCCATTTCAGCTGCATAAGTTAATATCCAATTTTCTTCAAAGTTTTTCTTTCTCATGTTTCTAATCTAATAATTTTTTAAATTCTCAGATTTTCTTGGTTACCCACCCGCTCCTCAAATATGAATTGCCTTCTGCCAACCCTGTAGGTTTAGTCAACAGTCAGTCTCTAACATGTTCTAGGTGGCAAAAACCTCCTTTTTATCACTGGTCAACCAGGCAACTAAGAATACAAAAGGCACAAAGACTGAAAAAAAAGAGAAAACTAAAAGCTCAGAATTCACTAAATTGTATCCCTGTCACGACACTGGCCATTGCTACGCTTTATATGGATAAAAAGCAAAAGAAAGCTTTACTGAACGATAATATAGAGATTTCTTTGTGTATGTATTTAAGTCTGCTCAAGGCTGAGTGTATCAGGTGAGAAAGCTGAAAAATACTTAAAAATATAATATATAGTGAATTCTGGTGATACTTACAATATTGAAATAAAGTCATGAAACAGAATTGAGAGATGCTGTGAGGAACTTGAAAACATCTGAATTATGTTTGGTCTTACCAGAAACAGGGACCCAGTGAAGAAATATATCATCTCAGGTGATGACAGGTTAATCACAATCCCTGAATTCCAGGTTGAAATCTGAATTTGATATTGATGTAATGGTGATAGTATCTGTGCTGCAGGGAGAGCTGCCAACATAATGCATGCTTGTGGACACACAGACAAAGCTGCAATACTGGCATTTAATAACTGGTTTCACAGCAAGGAAAGCTAAGGGCAATACTTTGCCCAATCCTTTTTTTGGCTTCTGTTTCAGAAAAAAAAATTCAGGTGCAGCCCTAGCTGGAATGGGTACAATCCACACTGAAGTCATTGGGATAGTTTTTGATAAAGATGTGCAACCACCACAATTTGTGAGGGACCACAACTGGCTCCCTGGATTTTGGTGGCACCAGAGTGCCTGATTCCTTTAAACTCTCCTGAAGTCCCCAGTACACAATTTAACAAAGTGTTACAATAGAATGCATTTCCAAATTATGTCAAATTGAAATTTAAACATGGCTGGCTGCACTAATACATACTAATGGAGCAAAACACTCATATGCCTAATCCTCACTGACACTTCTGCTTTACATTCTTCTCTCCAGCGTCTCATTATGCATGTTCTCACTACTCTTATAAATTTTCATTGATGTGTCTTCTCCCTTAGTTAAAATGCAAACATCTGGATTACATCAACTAAATTCACTCTGTCAGTTTTGCACTTACTCAATAGTTTTTTAAATCGAGCTCCCAGCTTGTCTGTATTTTCAAACCTCCATCATTAAGAAAACATGAACTCTCACTTGGTAGTTTCACTGTCTGATCATGTTCCTTTGAATGATTTGTGCTGGAATGTAAATATAATTACGCTGATTTGGCATTTGTCAGCAAGCTGCAGATTCAAAAACAAATATAGATATGTAGCTACACAGCCTACAAGTTTTATTAACAACAGATTGAGCTGAATTGAGCCCCAGCCTGAGTGAGCATTTCTTGCCAGCTCTGAGGCAGGCAGGTGTCACTTGTGCTGCTGTGATGAGCCTCTGGTTATAGAAAAGGTTTTGGGTCTCAGCCCAGCTTAGCATGGAAAACTTTGTTTAATTGTAGGAGCAGCTCCACCACAGGTTTTAGGTTTTTTACACCAATGGATTATCCTTCCTGCATTGCTCTTTGTTGTGTGGAATAACAAACCACATTTCCAAATTTTTTTCTGAATCATGCTCTGCTGAGCTCTCCTCAGCAGGGCACCTGTAAGGCACTCCCAGAGCAACCAAGCTGTGTCACAAACAATTAGATGGCAAATGTCTCAGGAGCACTAAGAAATGTGGAGAGCACTTGTGAAATAAAAGCCTTGTAAAAAAAAGCAAACAGCACAGGAAAATTCTAAGCAGAAGACTGGAGCATGCCTGACAAGCATCTTTAGCAGAAAAGGTGCTACCCTTCTCCCACATCAGCCTGCAAATGGAAACTTGTGTGCCAAAGCAGGATATATGGGGGTTGTTTAAGCCAAAACCTGGTAGACAACAGCTGGTACTCAGGAGGTTTTGATGGAAAATTTTTGGTATAACCTTACAGAGCCCAAATGTATCCTGTCTGTTACCTCCTCTCTCCCCTACACTTCCTCAGCAGCCTTCTACAGCTGCTCAATATCTGGATATTGACATATCTTAATATGTCTCAAGACGACAGTTTTTCTTTAGGGTTTCTCTACAGCTCATGGTCATACCTTAAAAATAATGTAAATAAATATTTTCATTTTCAAGCTGAAAAATAAAAATCTTTTCAAAATGCTAATAAAAATTTCAAAATGCTAATAAAAATCCAATACTTTCAAAACTTTTTAGATATTTACCTATAAATATTCACAAAATAGGTCTCTTCCTACACTCACTTTTGGTTTCACCTGATTTTTCCCAGAAAAAAAGAGTGCAAATGTCCTGATTAAGTCTTGTTATAAAATGCCAAGCAAGTAATGTCTGCAGGAATGAGAAGCAATTAAATGTTCAAGTAAAACAATCAAAAGCAGGAAAATGTGCCGTGAAATTCAAAAGTCATAGGGCCAGCAGAGAAAACTTGGGCAAAGAACATAGGTGACTAAAAAAAAGCTAAAAAGGAGACTTTTGTGAACTCATCAGTGTGGAGAAGTGATTAGTCTCCTTTTTGAAAAGAGTAAATGAAGGAGAAAATAGAATATAAATAAAATTGTCAGAATGAAGATCCAAGAGATGTGAGGCTGACAAGGTGTAGGAAAGAGATTCAGAGAAAACTGCAATTAGGAAAAATTGGATGTACCAGACTAAGGCATCTTGGTCCTATTTCTCTGTAAGAATGATAAAGTTCACTGTTACTGCCTTATAGATAGAAGACAGCTGCACTTCAAATGTCTCAACTTTAAAGGCTGTTGTCATCAAACTGCCAAATGTTTTTATTTTTAGCAAACCAATAACTTCATATATTTAGGCCAAGAAAGTTACTTCACAATTTTTAATGTATGCCAACAGTAGCAGATAAGATATTTGTTGAAAAATTCAAATGGATGGAATACCTTTCTGAACAGAGGTTTTCTTTCATTAAGAAGATCCAAAGATGTGGAGAGGAAGCAAACAAATTGCATGGGTTTTAAAGCAGGTGAAATTCTCTGATACAAAAGGGGATTGCAATTATTCTCAGTGAGGTAACACTTTACTCTTCAGGAAAGGAAAGCTGAATATGTAGATGAATTGCCCAATGAGTTGAGTCAAATCCAGTCTGCTAAACTTTTGGCCATCAGGTATGAAGCATGTGAGAGAAGTGAGAAATTAAACAAGTTCTTAAAATATTGGGAAGGCCAGAGTTGCTGGAATGAAAATTCTTTGCTTTTATTTAAGTTTATATGATGGTTTCTCTCTAGTTCTGGTCATTTGTGTATATATTCCCCTCTTACCAAGATTTCTGAAAATTATGAGTTCTGCAATTTGCATAAAGAAAATCGTGTATAGAAATGTCTCTTTCACTCTTGTTAATGTGACTGAAAGAGATTTTTTCCTCAGCTGCACTTCTTTCCATTTTCTGTGAAGGATGAAGGATTCCCTTTGATCACTCCACATCAACCTTTTCCAACTCTCTGCTCACTTTTTTTTACATTCAAATACTTTGGTTTTGTCTGTCGTCTCCCATAGCAACAGTAGATTTCATTTCCTTAATGCTGAAATCAGTTAAAACTTTGAAGACCTGTAACTGCTGTGGTTAATGGGAAGTGCATGTCTCATCCTTTCCCTCCAGTCTGGGTGTCACGCTGGATGGATAGCAAAGCTCCTTCAGTATTAATTTTTCCTTAGTAACAATACCTGTGTGATTTATATGGTAACACCTTCCAGCAAGACAACTGACTTTAATCTCTTTGCAGTAGGTGGCACAGAAAAATCAGTAACTTCCCCCTTGACTGTCATACTAGTGAAATGCACGGAAATGTTCTTCCTTTAATGAGCATTTCACAAGGAAAACCTGCTGGCTGCCCTGGGAGCAGAAAGATGTGACCATGGGGGGTGACCTGGGCTGGGCAGTGACATTCACACCCAGCTGCTCATTAAGTTCCATCCTCAGCTAATTTGCTGCCAATTGACTGATTCCTCCTGTGAGCACCGGGGCTGTTTTCCTGCACACAGGGGGAACAAGCTGGGCAACGCGGAGGTCAGCAGGGTTCGATGGACTGAGCACTGTGCGTGTGTGAGTCAGGGACTCCTGCTCTGGGGACCAGCTCTGACACTCACCCTCCCTAAGGAGAAAGTCCAGCACTGCCAGAGCACTGAAACCACACTCCCACACAGCTCCGGTGTGCTCCAAGCAGCCAGAGAGGGAAAGGGGCTGTGCAGCCTGTGTATTGTGTCAATCCACGGAGGGAAAGGGGCTCTGCAGCCTGTGTGTTGTGTACATCCACAGAGGGAAAGGGGCTCTGCAGCCTGTGTGTTGTGTCAATCCAGAGGGAAAGGGGCTCTGCAGCCTGTGTATTGTGTCAATCCAGAGGGAAAGGGGCTCTGCAGCCTGTGTGTTGTGTACATCCACAGAGGGAAAGGGGCTGTACAGCCTGTGTATTGTGTCAATCCACGGAGGGAAAGGGGCTCTGCAGCCTGTGTATTGTGTCAATCCAGAGGGAAAGGGGCTCTGCAGCCTGTGTATTGTGTCAATCCACAGAGGGAAAGGGGCTCTGCAGCCTGTGTATTGTGTTAGAGAAGGTGATTGCTAGAACCAAAAACCTTCCTTTCCCCATCTTCAGCAGTCTGGCAGCCAGTTAGTTCCCTGGCTGCAGTGAGGTTTCCCAGCAGGAGAGGTTTGAGCAAAAAAAGGTGGAAAAGACTCTATAAATCCCAGTGTTTTCTTTACTTCACTGTTAATTTTCAACTCCTCTGAGACAGAAATCCTACAAACACCTGGGACATCATCTGTAGACTCAAAATATGATCTATTCATTATAGATATTTCACTGTTCTTTACCCCATGTAGAAAGCCCAGGTATGTTCTATGACACTGCCCAGGAGATCATGCTTAACTACCACAAACAATTTCAATTTCTTTTGAGCCAGTGCAGTTTGTCGAGACCTACTGTTGTCAAGAGAGCAAGCAGAGTTTTTTTCAATCTGTCTGGGTTTTTCTTCCTTTACTTTAAGAAATGTTTTGTGTGCTGATACAAAAGATACCTGGAGCAAAAAAAGCACATGGTTCTGTTGCACTAAAGACACTGACAGGAGAGACTTTTTTAATCCTTTCACTGAAGTTGTGTTCCTATGCTATGTGTCCATGCTTCCTTTTAAGATGCTTTTTATTTTGCAAGCAAACAGAAGTGAGCTGTAAGCTTCTAAAAACACAGGCAAGATCTTGCTCATGAGGATGGAATTTTCCACTTCATGTTCTGTATCAAACAAAAGTCACCACCAAAACAGTCTGCATGGTGTTTTAGTTATTGCTATTAGCTCTGATCTTGCAGCAAGCTGGAAAGCATAGCAGGTACTAAGTGACTTCTCAATGTGATTTTCAGGGCATAGCAACATGACATTTGTCAGTTTGAAGAGAAATATATAGAAAGAGAGAAAAAATTAGTCTTGGTGCTGGGACCACTCTTGAAAAGCACTCACTTTTCCAAATTGCACTGGACTGTATGTAAAGACATAAAAATGCAAAGTTAAGACTAATTTTGTACACACAAATGCTGAAATGAAAGTAAAACCTTGCAGCAAAGCTGCATTCTCTCTGAATAATCTCCAGTACCTTTTTTGTGACACCAAAGAAAGCGTTTGGCTTGCACCATCTGCCCCATCTCTTTCACCAAGTTCTACTGAAATAGAGCCAAAGAGTGCCAATTAAATCCCTCCTTGAAGAGTGAGAAGAGCCAGGAAGTCATAAAGAGAATCATCTGCATTTGATGTGGTGCACAGCCTCATCCCCTGCTCTGCCCTGTCACATCCATCGCCCCAGGATGGGGCTGCTGGTTCATCAGAAGCTCCAAGGGCTCTGACCAGCCCTGGCTCCCCAAACCAGCTGCTCACCCACTGACTGCAGCTGCTCCTTCAACAGTTTGTTTTCCAGTCTTCCTCAAAGATGAGACTGATTCAGGCTTTCCCAGCTGCACAGCCCAACTTGTCACGCCTCTCATGTGGTGCGGTTCAGGGGTCTGAAGGACGTGCGCTGGCAAGCACTTGGCAGCGTTTCATTAGGAGGCTGCTTCAGTGCAAAAAATATAAGCAATAATGTCTTGTAACTTAATCGGCTTTTTTTGTAATCACTGTAGCAAGTGTTCATCAGTGAGGAACCATCTTACTGCACAGGCCACCATTTACTTGCACAGTGATGAATGCTTTAAGGGTGAAGTACTTTAGGGGTGCAATTTTTAAGTCAAGGTGAAATGAACCATGGAGTTGAATCAACCCAAGTCAAGGAGCTGTAAAGTCAGATATAACCCAAATTGCACATCCTCCTCCTCAAATCACCACAGGTGCCTTGTGCATGCCTTTGTCAGCCCTTTGAGAACTTCAGTTTCCCTCCTCTTTAATGCACTGAGTGCTTACAGTGCACACTCTCAAGCTCCCCATGCAATTGCATAATTAAAATAATTAAATTTCTTAATTTTTAGGCTTTCATATTATTACTTTACCCTACAATGAGATTCCCTGGATCAGCAAACTCTCAAGAGCTCATTAATATCATTACAGCACATTCCTGAAGAGAGGAAAAGAGAAAATATATTTTAAAGAGTATAAAGAAGAAGGAAGAGGTGCTATTTCAGTACTTCAAGAGCCCTTTCCCTAGGAATATTTCACTCACTGATTTTGCAGCTCTCACTACATGTGCTCTTGCTCTGGCAAGTCTTCCCCACATGCAGTGATGGGGAGTTGCTCTTGACGTGCAGCAGAGCTCAAAAAAGGCTTTGCCAGTTTTGTCACTGGCAACTGCTGGGCTGTGTTAGGATCTCACTGCTCCCCTATCTTGCTGCTGAGGAGATGACAAGGTCTTACAGTGCTAAAACACAGAAAAGATTCCTCCACCAGGACATGCCCAAAAAATGGAGCTTTGTGCCTGAGGGGGAGCAGTTCATTGCAGTTTAATGAAAGGAAAGCTGAATTTAATTTTTTTTTTATTTAATCACAGCAATGGAGAATCCTGCGAGCCATGGGGAGTGGGTTTTGGTTTTTCAGAAGGGGCAACAGATACCCATAGTTTATGCTTTGGGATTAAGTTCTGGTATTATGCTTTGTACTGTGATATTAAGTTTTCTCACCTGTGGAGAGAAAATGGAAAATGGATCGATGGAGTGCTGGCCATTGGTCTTGAAAAGTGCTTGAAAAATTATTTCACCTCCAAAAAAAAACAAAAGAAAGAAAGAGCTGTTGCAATCCATTATCCCCATGCAGAGTTTTTCATAAAAAATGTTTCCTCAGAAAATGCTGTGCATGGTTGGCAGATTTCTATGCATTTATGTTGACAGGCTTCTTGAAGTCCCCATGGAAAGAAAACATCATTTAAACCCACAGTTTAAGGCTGTGCATCTCTCAGAGGTTGCCTGACACTAAGAGGTTACTATGTTTCATTAAGACAAAATTTCAAAGGATGAAAGCAACGACTGCAATCAAACCAAACACCCAACTTGAAACATCAATTCACCCGCCTCACCTGAATTTTGTTTCCTAGGCTATTTCATCTGCAACTACAATGACACACATAAACAACCTGAGAGAACTCAAGGCTTATTTAGCAGTGTATTTCCAAGCAAACAACCTGCACAGTGGAAAGTCCAGCTCTGTAGCACAGAGACGTGGTCAGCTCTCTGCAGTGTGTGTGCAGCTCCAGGCTGCAGCTGCTTGGCCTATTTCACTGCAATTATTTAGGGGTGGGTTGCAGAAAGCAGTGAAAAGGTGATTCCAGCAGGTTCCCAGGTGAGGAACTCCCTACAGGGCTGGGGATTCCCTGCAGCCATTGAGCAGCTGAATGCTTTGGGGGCTCCTGCTTCCATCCTGCTGCTCAATAACACTTTAGTTATGTGCAGGTCAAGTGTGGGCTGCAGCTCCCTAGGGGCAGCTGGACCAGCTCACAGCCACCCAGGAGAAAACCCCTGGCACAGCTTTGTGTTTGTACCTCACAATGCACAAAGCTTTCTTCAGGTAATGGGATCGATCTTGCATATGAAAAACACAGTTTGATAAGCAAAAGCTTTCTCTGCATCTCCAAGCTCAATATTCCAGCTCCAAGTGAGCAGTTTCTATTTCTCTGTTTCTGCACAGGCCTACTCTCCAAATCTGAAAGACTTCCTGTTATTTTATTTTCTTCAAGAATTTTACAGATTTTACCAAAATTTTGTGAACAAAATTATTTTCCTGCTGTTTTTTTCCTAAATTTCATTTTTATTATCAAGTAGTAACATGAAGACATGGATGAATAAAAGGAAGACCTTTTTTCTATCTCCAAGCTCGATATTCCAGCTTGATATTCCAGCTCCAAGTGAGCAGTTGCTACTTCTCTGTTTCTGCACATGCCTGCACTTCAAATCTGAAAGACCTCCTGTGATCTTTTCTTCTTCAAGAATTTTACAGATTTTACCAAAATTTTGTGAATAAAATTATGTTCTTGCCAATTATTTTTTCTAAATTTCACTGTTATTATCAAGTAGTAACATGAGGACATGGATAAATAAAAGGAGCAGACCTTTTTTCTATCCAATTTTTCACCATACAGTTATACTGGAAAAGAAGGAATTATACAGAACTAGTTGTTTCCTCCAAAGGAAACATGAGCTGTGGTCATTGAAATGTTTCTTTCTGTATTAGAAAACTACAGTGGTCTAAGCCAAATGTTGAGTAGTACAACTCTTATCAACAGGAACTAAATAGATAACATTCATGCCAGTAAGACTCATGATTATTTGTATGTATAATACAGATATTTTAGCATGACAGGCATTGGTCAACTGTCTTGTCTCTGTCCACAAGTACATACACCTGCTACTTGTCTGAGAGAGTGCTGGGGCTAAGCCCTTGAGATAACCTATTTATTCACATCCCTAAATACAGATTTAGGTGCCTTAAAAGATTCTTCTCAGTTTGGAAGCAATGTCCCAGATGACTGGGCTGATACAGAACTGTAAGGAATTAAATTCTCCGTCAGCCCACCACGATAAAGGAATAATATCAGCCCCAGTTTACACTTAGATTTTCCCTTTCCCTCAGGTGTGATGTACTTCAAGAAGTTAATGGCGTTATTTACATCTGGGGCACTCTCTCCACCTCTCTTCCTTCTCTGCTCAAAAAATTCCCCAATATCTGAAGCTGACACACTACCTGCAGAAAGTTCTTTGAGTTTGTTTCATTATCTCAATTAGAATTTTACACTTTAAGCCTTTGATCCATGTGTAATTGGTATCCTGCCCTTTGTTCTCTTCGGTGGGCTGTGCTTACCTCTCCTTCTTTCTCCATCCAAATAATGCCCCAGGTATTTATTTAACTTTTTATTTAACTTCCTGCTCTTCCACATTTCAATATTTCTTTATTTCAGCTCATTGTTCTCTGCTTGTCAGCAAGGCTTCTATTTTTTTCACACGTGGAGGCACACTAAAGGAAATCTGATTTGAAATGTCACCTATAATCTTGCTTTTCATTCCAAAAATTTTATGAATTCTTACAAAATTTGCAAAGCCATGTTCTGCACTCATTTGGTAACATAAATCCAATATTCCTCACAGTAGTAATTCCAGATTACAGTGGTATATGCATAAAAAATAAAATAAACCTCCCAAACTGGACTCTTGAACTAAAAATGTATTTTCTAGTATAACATCCTTTTCCATAAGAAAAAAATGAAAACACAAACAAAAAAATATTGTAAATTAAGGCTTTTCCTTGTTTATGATATGGAAGAATATGGAAGAAATTCTAATAAGATAATGTGAGAATATATCAGTATTTGTATTTTTATAGTTATACCCAAGAAGTCCAGAGAAAATCCTGGATCCTTTTTTGCTAAGAACACCAACAGCTACACATGCAGAAGATGAGGTAGTTTGTAATCACAACATGATAAGCAAAACAAGGCAAGCTCAAAAAGAAATGTAAAATGAAAAAAGCAAGCTGCTCAGGAAGACAAACAGATTCTTTGAGTGGAATGTGTTCTCTGAAAAGCCCATTCCTCATCTCTGCCAACTCAGATCTCACACAGATTCTGATTTAAGCTTCAAACCACATACGGCACAGGGAGTTTTTTACTGTTTTCTCTCTTTTTCTACCATGATTTAGCGACTATTTCTCTTTGAGACTGAAACTCTTGCTGAGTAACTGCAGGAGCCATCAGGCTGTGTTGCAATTTTAGTATCTAGAGAAGTAAGTTAGGGAAAAAATTCAGCCTTCTTTAAAATGCATATAGTTTAAATCAGAGGGGGGAAAAGAAAAGAAGAGGTAAAAGAAAAAGGGTTGGGATGGGGTAAAATATTCAAAATCCTTCTCTTCCTTGGGTTCTTATACTGCTTGGTGAGGGTGTGCAGGCTGGGGATGCATTGAGAAGCAGGAATTTTATTCTCAGTCCATGTGAGTTGTATAAATTTGGACTAGAAGGGCTCTTCTGGCAGCTGCTTGTCCAAGAGATGTCCCTTTGTCACCCACAGTGATTCTCCCCACATTCAGAGGCTCACAGAAGAAATCAGTCCAACAGCCTCCCAAAGCAAACATGACCCAGACAAAACTTGCTGAAACATTCCCTGATGCAGCTGTAAATCAAAGAAAGGGAAAAGAGGTGTAATTAATCTTAGAACTAGAACAGCTGCTTTCAAAAGGTGCAGAATTGTCCAGGAGTCTGGGATTTTAACTGTCTGATGGAGAGCAGAGCCCTCAGTGTTGGATCCATTTCATCACCAAGGAGTGCCCAGCCAAACATTCATATATTCAAATTCATCCAGTATATGCCTCAGTTGTGTGGAAAGGAAAAGACAAGAAAGAAAGCTGGGTTTAAAACTCTTAGCAATGGCTTTGCAATTCTATTTGGTGTTCTTTCTTGGAGTCCAAGCTCCTAACTCATGTCTGTACATAATAATCTCAGCTTTCATTCGGGGAGCAAAAAATATGTTTCCAAGTTTCTGTGGCTTAGGAAGATAAGAGGAAATATGTACAGCCTAAGGGTTTCCAAACAGAAAAACAAATTTAAAAAATCTCAGAGATGATCTGCTTTAAAATCTCATGATTTATAATCTGCTCTGGAACCACCTTTGGCCTCTGACTTAATTATTTTTGTAAGCAGGGGACTGCAAATACTTCATTTCCCAAATAGACTTCTAGCAGGAGCCCCACTTCTCCTCATCCTAAGGTTTTCCTTAGGATGGTCATAAAACTTTTGACTAATTCCACTCTAAAAATTGCCTGTGCAATATTTTTAGGAGTGTTTCTTTAACATCTGCTTATTACAAGACAGTTTAATATACTGTTGAGGGAATATAAAATCACTGTAATTTATGACTGATGCAAAATAAGATTGAGAATAAAACACCTAAATGAGCTGTTTTATTCTTTTTCCTGTTCTCAGTGAATATTTGGTTTTGAAAAGCAGAAATCATAATTTTAATGCAAATTAAGTTACCTTATTCCCTCTCCATCACCACACAATCAAATAAAGTGGCAAGGGAAATTACTGCAATTCCCTGAACTTGTTTTGTTATGCACATAAACTTCTGAATACATGTCATGTGAGGCAGTAATTAAGTTCCTAACTTATTTACTTCTTCTATTGGGGCTGCTTCATCTGAGCCACAGTTTGGCAGGAAATCCAAATATCCATCTGAGGTGCAGAATATCCTGAGCTATTTTAGCTGCTACAAGTTTAATTTAGATATTAACCATAACAGACCTGGGATTAGACAATGGCTATGCACTGCCTAGAAATAAAGATGCTATAGAAATCCCTGTGAAAAATCTGGCATGAAAACATAAGTGTTGTTCATGAAGAACACAAACCAGAGCTTATTCCCAGAGGGATCTGAAGTATAAGGAATGTGAAAGAAGCAGAGGCTGGAGAACTGCCTGTGCTTTATACAGGTCCCAAGCAGGGATTCAAGAGAGAGAGGGAGTTTTTCAATTCCACAGACTCTCAGCATCTCCTGAAAGGCTTTCAGATGAATATTTCCAACAAGAGAGAGAATAAGATATCTGGCTGAGGGTTATTGTTTTGACCAGCCACGTAGCAAGAGGAGGAGCAGCAGCAAAGGATTAGAATCGGAAGTCACCACATCACAACCTCCCACCTGTGCACTGAGACCAGATCCTCTCAAAGGCCATGCAATATTAAACCTTTTACAACAATCAGGCCAGAAATGTAAAGGCATGAGTTTCGCTGGAGGAATGATACTTTAATAGAAAGGGCTTGTATTTTTTCTCAATTGTCTTGCTGCTCTGCCTAGGTTTTTTTTGAATGCATGGGCTGGTTTTAAGCAGAGGTTCTGTCTGCAGACCTTGCAGAGACATTCAGTACTCTTCCAGAATAAAACAAAAATCTGCAAACGTGATTTTAGACATGGAAGCCTTTAATTGTGTGTTCTACCACTACCTACAGTTCCTTTCTACAGCAACTTCCAAGTTACTAGCTGGCTCAAAATTTCCACTCAAGAAGAAAGTAAAATTTATTTTAAATAAAGGCAGCTATAATAAGTCTTTTATAATAACTCTGTCATGGTTTTACGGACTTGTCCAGCCATATCTCCTTTATTTGTTTTAGTTCAAAGGGCTATAGTCGTATTTCAGATTATTAGCGTTACATTATTTTTTTTCTTTTGTGTTTATATTTGTGCCTGAGATTCATTGAGGTATCTAACAAACAGAGGCTAAGAAAATCATATTTAAATACTCACTGCTACATAAAATTTTATTAACAAAAAATTATGAAGTGATGAAATGTTATATGATTACGTTAATATTAAAAATGCAACTTATTACTTAGAAGTTATAAGTAATTATAAGTTATAAGTTATAAGTATATATAAGAACATTGCAGATGTTCTAGACATCTCTACAATCCAAGGGCAGGAGCGTGGCTGAGCTCCCAGAGAGAGCAGCCCCAGAGCCTGCACAGGCACACAGAGAGAGCTGAGAGCTTCACACTGGAGCCAAGGAGAAAGCTTTTCCCTGGCAGGACAGTCAGACAGCGAGACAGATTGCCCAGAGAGCCAGTCCCTGTCCTGTGCAGCTTCCAAAAGTCAGGAAAAGCTGTCAGTGCAGCTTTCCTGGACATCCTGGTATAACCACACAGCTGACCCAGACTGGAAGTGAAGGTATCTTCCAGTCTTATGAGATCCTATATTTCTGTGAAATTTAAGTGACTGTTTAACTTCATTTTAGTTGTCATATTTCAAACATGGGTGCAAAAATGTGCACCAGTGGCATTTTACTCACACCACTCAAGAAACTGAGAGTTTAATATTGATTTACTTGTTTTATATAATTTCTACAGACAAGAGATGGTACAAAGATGAGTACAGACCTGACCTGTATCTTAATATTCATTTATCTTGCCTTGTAAAACCTATACATGATACAGTGTTTTTATCTCTCTGTCTTCTTGTTTCAAATGGATTTATCCTATAGCACTAAAACATCTTTTGCTTGTTTCTTGTACTCTCTATAGAATACTGGTTTTTAACAACTTAATACCTATCTATCAGATGCTTCAAAATATCATGTATTTCCCTAACAAGGCTGTCATTTTTCCCTTGGTGAGACAAGTATTACAATGGCTATTTAATTACAATAGAAGGTGACTGATCAACTTCTTTGCATTTATCAGAATGAAAACGTTTCTATTAATTTGCTGCTTTGTGCTTTGGCATTGCCATTGATGTGTGCAAAGAGCTCTGATGAGAACACAGAGGAATCTGCTACTTCAGTGAATGGGGGAATGTCACCAGGGAAAGGGAAATGTGCTGCATGCCTGTGAGTTTTGCTTTTTGCTAAAGCAGAGGAGTGCACTTCTCATCCAGCAATATTTTATTGTTAATGTTGCTGTTTAATTTCAGATGTGTTCAAATAGATCAGTGCACCAATTCTTGTGGTTCTTCTGATATCCTCCAATAGACCAAACTGAACTGCTTTAAGTACTTTGACAACAGCTGACTAGAAATGTGTATCATTTGAGTCCTTTTCCATTCTATCACTTCCATTTCCCAGGTGACAAAGTTGTACTCTTATAACCATAAACCTGTACACATCAGTACAGACCTCCCCATCCTTTCCTGCCTCACCCTCATTCTTTAACATCCAGATACCTGATACCAATTTAGAAATTCATGTAAGATTTGTCCAGCACGCTAATAAATGTTGAGGGAAAAACAATGGGAATCCATCAATAAGGCAGGTGGAAGAGGATCCCTCAATGCATTTTTGGCAATATATGCAGCCAATAAAATGCAACCAATAACTTCAGTGCAGACTGCAAATGCCCTAAATAAGCACACAAGATTGATTATGCAGGTTATCAGCCTCTGGACCTGGCTGCACCTCTGATTTCATATATGGGTAAATAAATCTTTATTTTGTCAAATGCTAAATATAGGCTTCTATATCTCATAATCTAGGTATCTGAAACCTGAATTACACAGAGCATTGGCCAGTCCATCTGCATCTGTTTTTCTTAATATTTTTTTGTAAAATAGAATTGTTTGGAAAATAACATTAAGATCATCAATCCTGAACCAAGTCCCTAAGTGCCACATCTACACACCTCTTAAATTCCTCCATGGATGGTGATAATGACTATTCCTGAATGAGGGCAGGGCTTCATCCTCATCAGATTGCATCCTGTTCCTTTGCAGATCAAGATCAGCCTAAACACTCATCCACTCATCCAGAGAATTGCAGAGTGAGTGGGCATCACTTCCATGCCATCATTCACTCATCAATAAAAGCACCCACAGCATCACAGCCAGGAGAGATCTCTGAAGGTCCCTCATGACACAGCTGGGCACCACTCAGTACACAACACATATCCCCCTCTCTGAAGCCTCCAGTTAATTTTGAAGCCCGTAGAGTTCTTCTTATTAAAATTTTCTATTTCACAGAGAAAAGAAAAAGCCTGAGTTTTGAAAATGGGGTGGGAGAAAAATCTGGAATGAAATTTAAAATTTAGAAATATGAAACTCAAGTAAAATTACTTAACAGTCATGCAGTAGGATCTCAGGTATACAAATAATTATAGATATTGGATATAAAGCCCAAAACCCTTCACTTAGTAAATAAGAGCTGCTTTTCTCAACCTCAAAGACAAGTTTTAAAAAACAGCTAGTTATTAAAAATTAATTCAGGTGCACTTATGAATAAGAAACTACTTACCTTCCTTGTGATTCTATTCAGAATAAGCAGAACTATTATCATATTTTATCATTAAGCTATCATGAGATTTGGAAATGAAATCTGCTTAGTGGGAAATGAGGCTTTCATAAAGGAAAGGCTTATTTAAAGTTCATTACATCCATAGAGGGCTATCTGAAATGTCCAGGTTAAGGCACTCTGAAATGACAGGGGTCATCTTCAGAGGAACTACTGTTGCTAGGAGACTCAAGTATCAAAGTACCACAAATTTGTAATTTACCCTTATCTGTCAAGGGACGTTGATGATAAATGTACTCCCCAGAATGCACAAGGCTTTAACCAGGCCTTCATCATTTTGCATGAAAAGGGGGGACCACAATCTCACCTTACTGTGTTCTAAGCACCCCCCAAATCCTTGGATTCACAGTAAAACATGAGGTGCAATTTCCTGCTCTTGAGGTAGAAGTGTTTTGCCATATCCCTTTCCCTTGTCATCCCACTCCATTAACAACTCCCAAAGGCAACTGGCCCTAATGGGCAAGATAGAGAGTCAGCATTTAAACATCTGTGATTTAAAAAGCTGCCCAGTGAAGGAAGAGCAAGGGGAGTTTGGGGTGAGCAGCTTGTAAGGTGAGACTAAATTTGAAAATAGCTCAGACTGGATGAGAGGGTCCAGTCTTTCATATGTGGTAGAAAAGACGTTTGGGGGTTTTTGCCTGGATGTAGCTATGGATCACCATAGCTCCAGATGCACAGAAGCACCAGCTGGATGCAAAAACCAATTTGTTTCTGTTGACCCCAGGGATGTGGTATCAGAAAACAGCAACCTTTTGACTGGATGGGAGCAAATGTTACCCCTATCTTCAAAATGGGCAAGAAGGACCCAGGAAAACTGCTGGGCAGTCAGCCTCACCTCCATCCCTGGAAAGGTGATGGCAGATAACATTCTGGAGGTCATCAAACAGCAAGTAAAAGAACAGAAGGTCTTTGGGAGTAGTCAGCATGGACTCAGCAAGGGGGACTCATACTTGGCCAGCCTGACAGGCTTTTGGGATGGCATGGCAGGATGGAGGAAGAGCAGTGGTTGTTTGCCTTGACTGCAGCAAGGGCTTGGACATGGTCTCCTTCCAACCCTAACCCTGGGATTCTGTGGTTCTCTGGGCAGCGCACACCACTGCAATACCTTCATTCCTTCTAAGGTGCAGTCCCAGGGCACTGCCAGCCTCATAATGAACAAATACTTACAGAAATTATTTTCAAGAAGTGAAATTAAAGTGCTGAAGGCAGTCTGCCCTTAACATTGAAATGGCTGCAGAGGCTCGTGGGCACCTTGACTGCAAGATTATTGAGGTGATTCCAGCATAAATGAGCTAATACAAAGTAGAAAATAATGGGAAAAGGACATCCTCATAAGGACAGTACTTTTAGACAGACCAGGTCCAGGAAAGTTCTAGCTGCAGTGTGAATATAAAGAAGAAAAAAAGATAGAAAAAAGAAAAAGGGGAGGAAAAAAAGGCCAGAAAATGTTGTAGCTGTAACAGAATAACAGCTGAGACACTTCCATACTAAGAAACTGAAATAGACTGTTACAGGAGGGCCTTCAGGATCCAAAGAAAAAAAGGGCAGAAGGAAAGATGGGTAAATGCCCAGACAAAGACATACACAGTTGCACAGATAACTACTAATTTGAAGTGATCCTCCTGGATGGGAGACAGGCTTTTCTTTATTTACATGGTCTGGTTACCATGCTCTACTAAAATGACTTGAAGAATTTTACTACATGTGTATTTTCCTTGATTAGCAACTGGTCTGAATATGTATTTCCTTAACATCAAGTCAAATTTTGATTATTCCAAACCAGCTGCCTCTCAGGGCAGCAAAACAGATTTTATAAATTATTTATTCACATGATAGGGAAAGTGTGCTTCTTCCATATCCACATGAATTATTTGGGGATTGAATTAGCCCACCTTTACAGTTTTATCCAACTTCAAAATGAAGTCAAAATCTATACACAGATCAGGACTCTAACAGTTGGTAACCCTGTATCCACCAAAAGCTTGACTTAGAACTATTCCTTGCACAGTTTCTGTAGTGTAATCATTCTTTGCTCTTTCAGTGATACCTCTGAGTCTCCAGTGAGTGCACAACACAGCACTTTCATTCCTGTAATAACCATAGGACTTGCAAGATGCCAAATTCCTGAAGTGGGCATTTGTGTGCTCCTCCTGTATCACACAGCCAGGACTTCTTCCCCAGGTAACACACCACTGCCTGTCCCTCCAGATGGAAAATTAAGGGGCTTGCATTCCATCTCAGTTTTAACCCATCCCTGGCTCACCAGCTCCAGACAGTTGTGCACATCGGGAACAGGAATGTTCTGCTCCTGGTGTTGTCCCTGCCCTCCCATGGTCTGCAGAACAGAGTTTCAGCAGCAGGATAAGATGTTGTTTCCAGGAGATTTATCCATACCTCAGATTTGCAGGAGCCTACCTACTCAAGCATGTGCCAAATTGCATTTAGCAGTGCCAGAGCCATAAAGGAGTTGAATGTTAATTCCAGTCACACACTCTGCTGAGATGAAAACACATCTGAGGGATCCACTGATGTTTAGCTCCCCATGCACACCCCAATCCTTTTGTCTCTCACTGTCATTCACATCTTGCTCATTTGCATCTTGAACATAATTATATTCAGAGCAAGACCACAGGGCATGAACTCATTCCATATTTACCTCCTAGTCCCAGAAAAGTCATCAGTTCCCATAGTGAGAGCAGAGTTAAAAGAACTGCCACTCCAGCACCTCTGTGTCAGGTGTCTTTTGACCTCACAGTAACTCTGCAGGGATTTGGGGTCTTGTCAGTGTAAGATCCTCTGTACAGCTTACCTGCAATTATGAATCCATTTACTTAATACAGTTCTTGACATGTATTTTTTAATTTATAAATGTTTTAAAGATAATTACTTAGTTTCATTAAAAGTAAATCTGAAATGGGAATACATTGCTACAATGGCCATATTTCACTTTAATAGAAAGAGATATTGACATATTTTAGATGCAAACAAACCAGGGAGATATAGTGAGTATGGCCACTTAGGCTGATTGAAAGATGATTGAATAATGGCCACATTACTGTGAGAAAAAGTGGCTTTCCTCTTGAAAAATAATTATGTTTTTCTGTCTAGCTGCAGCAAAGTAGGCGGGGAGCTTAGATTGTTTTGTTCCATCAAAAGATGACAAGAATATGGATGTAGATCTGTAAATTTAATTTAGTTTCACTTTTTAATAGAAAAGTGCTATTTTGAAACAAAGCCAAAGTTAACTCCAAATTCACTGAGACATTGTATTTAGATATTTGAATATTTTCCTCCATTCTTTGCAGCCTCAACTTTTACAGTTGTAAAATGAAAAGAGTCTAGTTCTTATCTCATAGCTCAGTTTTTAATTGAATGCATTTCACCCACTAAATAATATCACTCTGGCTTCATTGGAAGTATAAATAAATAATTTAAAATTAGTTGTGTTCACAACAAATGATTTCCATCAGATATACAACCATACTGCATTTTGCTCTGGAAGATTTCAGCCCTTAGTCTCCAAGGATATTGCATCAAATGACCAGGCTCTTTGATTTCTCTTGAGAAATCAGAAGGTGATAATATTGTTCTATTCTCCTCAAGCAATAGACAAATTTACTCTCCAGGAGTAAAGTTATTATCTGAGCTCACCCTTCTGTTGCCATCATTTTCCCATCACACACGTTTCCATTCCAAGCAGCTTAGAAAGGGAATATTTTATCTTGAGGTTTCTTTTTTTCTACACCCTGAGCAATTGCTAAACAAGATTATGGCAGTATCTGAGAAATGAGCCCTTCTTTCTCCTGGCTTGAAAAGCTGGTATTCCACTTTACAGTGTCTTACTGGGGCCTGTCTTCTTTCCTATTTGTCAGCTCTGGGACCAGATGACTGCAGGTTAAAATCCAGGAAATAATTCTGTATTCTGGTTCTGTAATAGCTCTATGGAAAGAGACATTAACCCAGAAACTACAAAATAAAACCACCAACTCAGGCAATGAACATCAGCTACTCTGCTGTGCCAGTGCTTTATTAATGATGCAGCCTCTCACAGCTGCATCAGAAGTTCCTCAGTTTGAATGGGATTAAAGGTGAATCAATTAGTTTAGATATAGAGGAGTTAGAAATTACTTCAAAAGATCCTCTCAGACCAATATACCTGAAAACATTGTAAAATATTTTTCCAGAAATTGCTCCAAGCAGAATGTGAACTTTGTATAACGATCATGAGAGATGTTTTTCCTTTACAGTCTGATTTCCCAGACCAAAACTCACTTGAAATGCCACAGAGGATCTGAATTGTCTTGGTTTAATATCAAGAGAAAATGAGATCTGAGAAGCCACCGGAGGCACAGAGCTCTGGCAGTGCACTGTCCCCTGGAATATATTATTTTAAATTATCAGACAAGCCTTTGCCACTTCAGAACTGAATGCCCAGTTAGCAGGGATGTAAACAAAGGCAGCTTGCTAAAAACAAGGCTATTGAACAGAAGCTGAGCACCACTGGGGCAAGCTGCCTTCCTGCCCTCCCCACTGGAGGAATCCATCTCCCTGCTGATGCTCCTGGCTCTGCACAGCAGCAGAGGCAGTGACACACCTGCAAGCAGCACCCAGCTGTGGAACCCAGGACATCCCTCTGGCTGTCCAGGATGGCTAAGATCCCTGCCAGGGGGCTCAGAGACCCTGGCACAGAGCCCAAGACACCTGTGGGTTTGATTATGACCCCTGGAGCAAATTACCAACCTTATATGAAGATCAGCAAGCCACAACAGTTTAGGCGAAATTATAGTGAAGTTATCACGGGGTGGAAAAGTAGATTTTGGGGTTTTTGGTATGGGGGTTCAGGAGGCAAGATGGAGGGAACTGGGCGTGTCCAGCCTTTCTCCTTCTTCTTCTTGGCCTCCTTCTTCTGCTGTGATGGTGGCACTTTTAGATTGGTTTAGAGTGGAAGCTCACTGTCTAACATAGGCAATAGGTATTGGAAAGTAATTGTAAACATTGTACACATAGTTTTTAGTATAAAGACATAACAGTGCCCCTGGGGCAGGCAGAGTGCCTGGAACTGTCCTGCTGGACGGACCTCAGCAGGGCAGGAGAAAGAATTTTATGGACAAGATACAATAAACAACCTTGAGACTGAGAACTGAAGAGCTCTGGCTCCTTCTTCAAGTGCCGGGCTGGGAAAAGAGAATTTTTAACATATCTTGGGGTCACTCTGACCAGCTAAAGCCCCGACACCCAGTAACTCTGCTGGCTTACACAGCAGAGCTCTGATCCCCCACCACAGGACCCATGGCAGCATAATGCCTGGGCCAGGAGGTACTTGGAAAGGAATGAAAATATCTGACCTTTCCAAAACTGGGTATTTCTACAAAGATATGACCCTTCCAAAACTGGTATTTCCCCAAAAAGAGAGACATCTTTTATTCTGAGTCTTCCACCAATCACATCAAAGGCCAACAAACTTCCTGACCAATACATCCCCTAAGTATGGAAGTTGGAGCCTTCTCACTTTAAGATGACCATGATAGAAGTTGTCAAACAGATGTTGAAGGTGGCAGATGTCTTAAAGGGGAAAAAAATACAAGTATAGCAATAAAACACTATGACAAAAAATATGCACACATTGGACAAATTAAACTTTTACAAGTGGCTGGAATTCTGGAATGTCCTATATTTCTATGCTTTTCTTTGCCATCTTGAAATTCTTTTAATATATTTATTCAAATCAAACCAGTAATTGCCTTTATAGATATCAGTCAGAGAATAAAGACTATTTTCTGTGTATTCTTCATGTATACAAAACTCCTTTACATTTCAGTATTATTAGCTTAATAAAGGAAATTAATCAATTACAAATTTCTTCAAAAACTGACAGTGAAAGCACTGGAGTAGTAATTTTTAGAGTTTTGGGATATCTCTGACCCTTCTGGATTGAATGGGGCAGCAAAAGTGGAGTAAGACTGGGGAACACAGCATGCCTTGCAGAGAATTTTTTAATTGTAGCTTTTTAAATAAAGAACTGACAAAGAAAAACAGATTTCTTTCACATTAGTCAAAACAGAAGAAACTGAAAATACTGAATATAAAAACACAGCTAGAGTCTCTGCTAAGAAAGCACTGCCTATGAAAGGTCCATAGTTTTCAAGACTTACAGGAACACAGGGGAAAGGTTATCTTGAAACAAAATAGTTTCCACATCCATCTCCACACAGGTTTAGGAAGGTTGCCAGGATGCTCATATGTTATAGAGTAGTAAAATTATTTCTGAAGGAGGAAATGCTGCTGTTCTCAGAATGTATTAGACCTAAGGACCAGAAAAAAATTAAACTGTTACATCTCCATGGACACAAGAATGGAAGAAGATCTCATCATTACATTTTTGTTTACTTTTTAAGTTATTTGTCAGGTATGAAATCAAGTGACACTGACTTTAAAAAAAATTGAACTGATTGCATTTAGACTAGCATTTCTAGAAAAAGAAATTATAGGAAATGATATAGATGACTTGTAGATGGCAGCTTTGCATTATGGTATATGAGATACTTAGCAACATCACTGCTGCTTACCATAATTGTTTTCTGCATATAAGTAACACATGACCATCAGGAATGATCCTCCAGTGAAAGAATGCTATTGCCCTATTTTGCAAAAATAGCTTAATATTTCTGAATAGTAATTCCAAAAAAACACAATACCAAAATACTGTGGCTGTACAGGGTGGGTTATGTAATATCTGCATTTCAGAGTTACCAGAGGGTTTGTTCGTGGCATACAATGCCAAAGAGATGATTTTGTTATTTATTCATGGTGCACTGTCTACAACACAAGTAAGGAGAACACCAATGTTAGGGAAATAATACTCTGTTGCTTATGAGAGGGAAGGCTTCCTTGTCTTAGGGGAAATTAGAACTGTATAATTTTTTGCAATCTACATTTGAAAACAATTTTGGCCTCAGACCTTTCTGACTGCACAAATACTAATCTACATGAGCATATTAATCACCAATTTCTACATATGAAGCAATACCTCAACACACCAATTGTTCTGGCAATTCAATCATTAAAAAATTGTACATTCATATATGTAAACTAATAGATATTAAATGTAAGTTAACATTTTGAAGCTCACTTCTACATTACCAAACTCCAAACCATGGTGCCCAGATTATCCCCTCAGCACTCCTGATGCTGTGGGTCTCCAGACAATTTGGAAATGCAGACCTCACTTTTTCACCTTCAGATATGCAGCCAAAGTTAGTGGAATAAGTAGCAACAATTTGTTCTCCAGTGAGTTTCAGACACGAGGTCGGATCTCAAGAACTGATAACTCCTCAAGCTGAGTCATACATTTCTAGCACTTCCCCGGCTGATGGGTACACAAGAGAACAGATTTTTGCACTTGTTCAGCTCCCCAGGACTGTACATCAACAGAGAATGTACCTGGGGATGGTACAATCCTATAGTGACTGTATTTGAAATAAATAAATAAGTTCTTTATGCACCAATTAATCATTGAAGAATAAAATGTAAAACAAGTCTCAGCTGGCCTCTCCTACATCTTACAGGATCCTCTGTGAATGGGCAAATCAAAGCAATGGCCCAAAGCAGTTAATCATTAATGTCATTGATTTGCCAGAACACAGTGCACCTGCCAAGCTGCACTGCTCATTTTAGTCTTAATGTCTTGAGAGAAAAAGCCTTGTACCCTGTCAGGGGCAGATAGATATTCTTACATATCCAACCCTATCAACTGCTTCGATGTGCATTACTGACCCAAAGCCTGACAGATGTAGTACAACAACACTTACTGAATGGTATCTGAAAGAGAAATCATTCACACTTGAATATTGTGCTCAAAAGCCCCCAGGTTTAGAGGATGATCCTAACTGTGCTGTAAATTAAACAGCTGCTGCGATCTGATTGAAAAGGCTCAAGTGATTTAACCAATCACTAAAGCTCTTTATTAGAATTACAAAACAACAAAGGAAATTTTTGGTTGGTGACACACCATCGTATTTTAAAATATTCAGCCTGGCCAAGAGGCCAGGACCCTGTGTATGCCGTCCCTCTCCTAAGCTGGCAGGCATACACACTGATGGTGTTGTAGAACACCTCATCAGAAAATATCTGATTTGTTTGTATCAGCCGTGAAGATCCCCTCTTGTTTCACAAATGAGTTTTTCGGTTCAGTCAAATAAAGAACATTTGTGAAATGTTCATTTAAAAGAACACTATTCCTCTACCCATCACAGTAGGAATGAGCCAGAGATTACTTGGTAAAACATCCCAAATTTGTGAAGCCCCCCAAGATATTTCAAATATGGTTTTGTTCTCGCTTATAAAATGTGCTCATTTAAACACCTTTCTTCATTTTGCAGTATAATTTACTATTCTCTTCACATTTGAACTAACACATGCAATCTTTTACAGTTTTTTATTCTTCCTACAAGACACAAGAACCGTTTTTTCTATCACTTCCTCATAGATGACTCTTCTGGTAGCTAAGGAGACACTCCTGATTATTGCCCAGCAATATAAAAAAAGTCAGAATCAGACACATATTTTCCTCAACATTATTAAATTTATGATCTCCTTGGTTTTATAAATATGTCTACTGGGTTATGTCCATTATTGCCTTACATCTATTATTGCTACAATATCATTTTTGAAGGAAGGCAAAGAGAAAGGAATTCAGCAATGTCCTGTTTGGCCGTTCACATAAAGCTTTCATAACTTTTCCAGGTTTTTGCTTAAGAATTCCATTAAAAGCATAGTTTCTTGGATGCAGGCTGCTTCTAGAAAACAAAGTTAAAGTTTATTACAACATGAAATAAATATGTACTTTCTGCTGTTATTCAGGGAATATAAAATATTAAAAATGTTTTTTCCACTCCAAGTTGTAAGGCATTTTGCTAATCTGCTGCAATTTTGTAGCAATTTAAAAAGGTCACAGACCTCTTTATAAACTTGATAACAGTGCACTGCAGCCTTCCACCCTTCCATCAACCAATGTGATGCTGTGCTCCCTGAAGTCAAGTGGATCAATGCCTGGTTGCACAAAACATTTGGGGCCTCCATAATGAGCGGTGCTTTTCTTTATCATTTTGGTTTTCTTATTTCCAGCTCCATTTTAATGGCACAGCCAGGGAGATCTTGTCAATGCAGAATCTCTAACACTAATAAGAAAGAATTTGTCATTTCTGTTAACTGTTGTGCCTTGTTATTTCTGTGCTTAGGGAGAAACAACAACTTCTCCATATGGCCAAAGCAGCTCTTTAAGAGAGATTTCCTAGGAGAGCTTTGTCTTTCTCACTGGGATGGCATTGCCCATGAGTTTTGTTTTGCCTTCTGGTTTCATGCCAAGAACTTTAAAGAACTTTAAAGCCGGAGTGAGATATCACAAAGTAAAACCAAAAAATTGTACTAACACGCATTCCACTGTAAAATAGAGGTATTTTGATTAAATAGTAAGGTATAATAGAGGGGTGTGATAAAACACAAAGTCCAATGTCCTTGTACCAAATGCTGTGCATCTGCAGAGTTGCTCTGAAACCTTGACTGCACATGCCACAGGAGCTGGTACCAGGCCCCACAACAGCCGGAGCTGCAGCCTGCTCACCAGCACTTCTTCAGGTAGACCAAAAGAGAATTTTTTACAGGCTTTCTAGAAGCTAGGGCTCTCTCCTTGCAAACCTGAAATCCTGCTGGGGTTCCAGTTGTGGGTTTCTCTGGGTCTGGATTGAAGGCACTTGAGACAGTAGTTCATGTTCAGGCTCAAGTGTTTATTATTTCTTATCAGTAAAACAGTCTCACTGATGTGAGTTTGGCAGCTTTTCATTAGAAGGCACAAAATGGCCAACAATCTCTTGTTACAAGAGCTTTTAAGACTAAACTATCCAGTTAAGAACTGACACCTAGATTATTTTCCCTTTTAACCCAGTAACTGATCCCACAGAGCCCCCAGTGTAGACTTTTCTGCCCAATTACAAAATGCCACCCAAACCCATGAGGAAGAAGGAAGAAGAAGCATGAAGAAGAAACCCAGGATGAGACACCGTGTGCCCTCCATCTTGCTTCCATCCACAATATACTAAAAATCCCAAACCCTAAATTTCTCACCAAGTGATACACTACTCTCTAGAATCTATTTCACACTTTTGTGGGTTCTAGTCCATCTTGAAGTCTAGGAAACTTTCTCCATGAATGAGGGTCAAAGTCAGTGCTCCCCTGGGGGTCAGGGCACCCCAGAGCAGACAGAGAAATATTCCCAGTGCCCTGGGTTTCCACAAAATCCCTATGATCTGCCAGGAATCCCCCTGCAGCTCCCATAGCTATAGGATGGGATATTGGATGGGACAATCAATTCCCAATTTTGGC
The DNA here is from genome assembly GCF_027887145.1 of Ammospiza caudacuta. Lineage (NCBI taxonomy): Eukaryota > Metazoa > Chordata > Aves > Passeriformes > Passerellidae > Ammospiza > Ammospiza caudacuta. Next base: position 57,026,390 of record NC_080596.1, read on the forward strand.
ACAGCCAAGATATTGCACAGCTGCTCCTCATCTGAGGCAAGGCTGGGTTTATCCAGGTCTTCTGAAAGAGAGGGAACAGGTGGGATAGAAACTGGGACCCCTTCAAAAAAAAAAAGCACTTTGAAAAGGATTATGGGCCTGGTGAATGAAAGCTTCTGGGCACTTTCCAGACCAAGCCCTGCTCCAGCTGAGAGCAGGAATGACAGCAAGAACAGCCCTCAGGGATCCCACTGATCCTGCTTCCTAAACACTTTTGGCTTCCCAGCCCTACTTGTGTCATTAATGCTGTCTGAACAAGATAAATGTTAATTGAAACAATTTGTTCCATTATGGATCTTTCTTTGTCTATTATTTATTTGAGTCAATTCAGAATTTTTTCTACGTTATTTAAAGGGCACCTGTCTTCAGCTTAAGAGTGAATAATGCAGCAAGACAACTGTAGAACAATCTGAATTGATTGGGAAATGAGTGAAAGCTGTTATATTGAATAGAAATCATTTTGCTTCTGAACTGGCATGTGTATGTCACTAGCCAATAGATTAATATTTGCAGTAAATCATCTTGCACCTGGTAGCTGTGGTGATGTGTTGGAATTCTTTCCTAGGTCTTCAGAGAAAAAGGGAAAGCTGGTCACAGTTGCAGTAATATAGAGCTGGAGTGTTAGGTGAGGAATGAGAGACACAAACACCTCTGGTACAGATGGGTGGAACCAACAGAGTCATCAGGAGACACAGCAGCTTCTGTCTGCCAGTGGTCCTAACCTCAATGGGTTTCAGGATTAAATAGTTGAGAGGTACTCATGAAACTTCCCCAGGAATCACTTAATTAGGAGAGGTTTAAATAATTCAAATCACCAGCAACTGAGTGTAAGTGATGAATTAAACACCATGTTAGAAACACAACTGAGAAAACTCCTGAGAGGGCAAGCACATGACAATCCTTTGCAAAAAAATTTATATGGATAAGAAAAGCTTCTGTGAAAAACTCCTTAAGGTTTCTACAAATAGAGCTGAGAGTAGCTTAATATGAAAACCTGCATAGGGAATGGAGAAACCAAATTAAGGCTGTTGCCACACAGTTGTTCACCACAGATAATTTTCCAAGGTCCAGGAAGGATCATGAAGTTTGGTTTGTTGGCAAGAAATAAGTTTGTAGATATATATATTTGTATATATATGTATATATATATATGTATGTATGTATATAAATTATAATAATATTTATAAATTTATAAATCATAAATTAATTTGTGGGCACTTCTCTGAAATGGCAGAAGGAAATGCTGTGGCTACAAAAAATTGCTTAACCTTACTAACTAGCAGATAAGAGATGCAATGAGCCACATGAAAAAAAAATAAGTTTAGGGGTTACATGCTTTAACAGTCAAACCTCTTGCTAATTGAAAGAAAAAACATGGCTCACACAGAAAGAGCAAACTCCCCTACATCAGTGGTATGAAAGCAAGAATGTGAGTGAATTCACATACCTACTGACATTTTGCTTACTGCAAAATTCTTAGTGACACAGAAGGTAATGACATTTTAAAATACCTCACATTCAACAACAAAGCTGAAAGCAAATGCTCTGCAGCAACTTCTAGAGACAGCTGAATGAGATGTTTTGTGGGTGATGTGGGAATTTTGTCCCTTTGGACCTGTTTATTAATCCAAAATAGAAATTGAAGAACTGAATGAATGGCACAGAAATAAGTTCCTGATCAAGGTTGATATAAAAGACTGCCATTTCCTTTAGCAGCCTTGCCACAAGGGTCTAAATGAATATTTCCTAGGTGCCTGTTTCTGTGTTTATCTACCCCAAATATTCTTGCTATTCTTGGACTGAGAAATGAAGTTAGTACTGAAAAAAGTGAACTTTGAGTCTATGCTTTTACAGACTCTAAAGGGTCTAAACTTTTATATTAAAAAAATGTATTTCTTTTAATTAGGAACACGGGAGAAAAAGATTGAAATATTGTAGATAATCTCAAATATGCAGTAAGAAAATCAGAAACCACTTACTAGATGCCTCTGGGGAGAGTCCAATATCCAACAAACCATTTGGTATTGAAATAGAAACCAATGATATGTGCATATTCAATCCACAAACAGAAAATGAGTTCCTGCTTATTATGCCTTATTTTCCTTTTTTATATTTTCCTTCTTTATATAATGATTTGACCTGGCCAGTGAAGAGACTTAAGTCTCTAGATTTTATTTCATCCAGTATGACTCACATTAAATTTCCATGGTTAGAGCAAGTTTACAAGTTGATCCTGACACTTCTGGCCCATCAGGTCAGGTATTTCCAACTTAAGACCTTCTTGCTGAAGATATTGCTGCTGCAGAAAAACAATTCATCACATTGTGATTATGAACTTGAAGAAGAACATGTGGCATAATATTCCCTTGTGAAAAGGGATATTTAGAAAAATACAGATTCATAAGAAAAATTAAGAGATCCTGGGATCTGATCTTTCATTGCTTTTCTCCAACCAACCCACATGGCGGTTGAAGGTCATTTTGAGTGTCTTCCACATGTTCTTCCACTGACTGTAGGGCTTCACAAACTCCTGTGCTAATATACAGTCAGCAGATGCATCCCTGCCTTCCAGAGCAGTGGCAGTGTTTGTCCCTGCAGGAAATTTGTTCCCAAATGCAAACAGCAATTTTCTCAGCTAGTAAGAAAAACCAGGTTAACATTTCCACTCTTGTCTTACTGTGTAGTTGAGGGATGAAGTTTTGATCTGTGTTTGCATTTGCAACCTAGTTAATCTCTATAGTAAAAGGCACAAATGTACTATTTACATATTTCCAGAGGCCTACACTTTGTGGAGCAGTTGTATATATAGAAATAACATATTTTAAATACACAGTAAATGCTTCAGCACCCCTCATCAACCACTATATTATTTTAGGATGTCTTAAAACCTTACTGGCAACACTATAACTTACTTAATTGGAGTCCTGGAAATAATTCTGCTATAAATTCATTAGAAGAACACAAGGCTCTTGAAGAAGATGAGGATCCATGTTAGATGAGCATACAGAGAATTCCCAGTCAATGCTGGAAAAAACCCAAAAAGATCATGAGGTTTCATTAAAAGAATTGCTCTAAGACTTTCTATGCCAACTCTTGTCCTAGATTATACCAACATAAATGAGAAAAATACAGCAGCTATAAATAATTTTACACTGAATTTGGTGTAAATAACATCATCATCTAATAACATCACCCAACAAGTTTTTTGCTGTACTATGTGAAATATCCTAAGTTATCAGTACTACAATCTCACAACCCTCTTCTGGCAGCCTTGATGCTCTCCCTAACATTTGCCAGTTTTCCTGCTGGGAATATATTTGCCATCTAAGTTTTATGACATTCTATACTTGATACCATTTTATGCTTATGTTTACTAATTGTTTCAGAACTGACCTATAAAAACAAATACTATTTTGTTCCACTATTTTGTTGAACAAATAGAGCTATTTTGTTCTAGTGTTTAGTTCCAACAATCAGGTAGCAGCAGACCTGTATTTCAAATAATCTGTATTTCAAGATTATTTTTATTAGCACTAATGCTTATGATCAAAGAGACAGCCAGGTTCCAAGTCAAGTTTTTTAAACCTGACTCAAAGTCAGGTTTTTTAAAAAGACCCTTTTTAAAGGTCCTAACAGAAGTGTTAAAAGTCATTCACTATATATTTAGATCACAATGTACAATATGCCCCATACAAAGGACAGACCATGACCATGTTGGACATAATAAGCCTATTCTTGAAACACCTTATTTGAAGTTAATTTCTAGCTAGAACTTTCTTGGAAAAGGTTACTATTGCTAACAAAAAACAGGCTTCAAGAGGCTTTTGTTTACCTCTTGGAGCTAAACATATTTACCGCTGTGGAGAACCAGGACTGCAGCCATTAGGAAAGGATTCCGCCATTTACTACTACCATTAGGAAAGAATTCTGCTTTCTTGTTTGCTGTACCTACTCCTCCTCCTCAGGAAATTACTCCTTATATATACACTCTTTGTTGTTTTTGCAGCTTTCCTTTTCTCTGTGATTCTATGAGATCTTAAACTGTGATGCTACTTGAGATGTGAGTCATCTTTTTCACCATATCCAAGCCCCCAAGCCACCATTTTCATTCTGGATGCAATCATTAAAAACAAATGTAATCAATCATGATCACTAGCAAGTTTATTTAAGACAAACAGTATGTAATTTTACATGTCATCAAGTTCTGCTCAGCACTTTCCAAAATATCTGCTGTGTAAAGTCTTCCCTTTCTGAGAACATTTGTGCTCTTAGTAACACCCCAATAACATGCTCCAGGCAAAACAGGCCCTGGTGCTCAAAGGAAAGTAACTGCTCAAGGAAGTTGTTGGTGGATGGGGCTTTTCTCCCATATTTCAATTGCCAGAGAATAGGAACAGTCCTAGATTAACCTGCACACCTATAACAACACTGCAGCTAATGATCCAAGCCCAGGAGATGGCAAATTCAATGCGTCATTGGCTTTGGCACTCTCAGCAGCAGCCTCCTATTCTGCAGAAAAGGAATAAAGCCCCCCACGGTCCCTCCCCCTCCCCAGCTCCCTCTGATCCCCTGTCATATTGTGCAGCATGAAGGCACCTGAAAAGAAACTTGACAGTGAGGTCTGTGGAGACTCCCTCCCTCCCTCTGATAATTGCCACAGTGCAATTGTGCTGGGAGAGGATTTCCCAGAGCACAGGAAAGGATGCTGAGCATTGTTCATTGCCTTCCTCCCCCAGCCACTGGTACAGACTCTGCTGACTGCATCCCTTTGCACACCAGGATCAAAGGAAGGATTGCCCTTGGTCACACTCAACTTGAAATAATGAAGGTAAAAACATGAAATAGGAGAGTAATTTAACATCTGGAAGCAAAACCTACTAAAAAAAAATTGTCACCATTGGAAGTCTCAGAAAAGACATGAAGAGTCAGTGGCTCTGCACTGCCTCTGAGACTGCTGGAAGCACTGAATGACAATGCAAAAGAAATCTTATATCAACTAAAACAGGAATAAAAAGGTATCACAGAGCATACATGCAAATATATTTTAATCTTGCAGTGTTTTATCTGGGAGAAAAGCAGTGGGGAGTATCATCTATGAAATAAAAGCAGAAAAATAATTATAATAAAAAGCCAACCAGGAAAAATTTAGCTTCTGAAATGTTTTCTCTTTCACTTTGGTGAAAGCTTTCTCCTGATGAAAAGGTCCCACAGCATGCAGTGTGACTATTTTAAGTACCTGCAGTGTTAGGAGTTGAAATTCTTGACATTTGGGGGGAAGGGAAGGGAAGGGAAGGGAAGGGAAGGGAAGGGAAGGGAAGGGAAGGGAAGGGAAGGGAAGGGAAGGGAAGGGAAGGGAAGGGAAGGGAAGGGAAGGGAAGGGAAGGGAAGGGAAGGGAAGGGAAGGGAAGGGAAGGGAAGGGAAGGGAAGGGAAGGGAAGGGAAGGGAAGGGAAGGGAAGGGAAGGGAAGGGAAGGGAAGGGAAGAGGGAAGGGAAGGGCACTGGTTTGGAGGTGCACATTTCATCTGCCTGTGCATTATTCATTAGCAGTCGCTTGCCTGCCTTTGGGCTGAAGTGATCTCAAGTGGGATGCTAACTCCATGCCTGCAATTACTTGTCAGGACAATCAAAGGTCACTAGATCAAAATAACTAATTAGATGTCCTGACTTGTCCAGACAGAGGTGGAGGCTTTCCCAAAGCTGATACATCATTTTCTCAGCAAGATCTGGTAAATTCTCTCCCAGTTCCACTCCAACCATACCTGAATTTCCCAAAGCTCCTGGTAACAACAAAGAGCCAACATTCATTGTGCTCAGGGACAAGCACCTCCCTCAGAAATACCCCAACCTTGCCTCCACTTCCCACAGCAGGATAACCCCTCTCCCATCACCTGCTTAACTTCACCATGGTACCTACATCTGGCACTTGCTCAAACCATTACATAAGTGGCTCTGCTCAGCCAGGCTGCCCTAGGAAATCTACATGAACCAGTTGCCATTAACTATTCCAGGTCTCTCATCTTTCACACCTCACTCTGCTCCCACCTACAGTTTTGTTCCAAATGAAATGCAGCCCCTTTCCTGCAGGGAGTGACCTCAAAGGACAGAAGTAACTCACAGGGCAGAACTGCACCATTAGAAGTTTCCTGGGTGGACAAGTCACTGAGGCAAAGAGTGGCTGCAGTTCCTGATACAGCTTTTCTGACCACCTTTGTGAAGTGCTTTGCACTCAAAAAGCACTGGATAAAATATGTGTCTTTGCTATCATTCTCAGTTAGCTGCCTGAGGCTGAGCACAAATGTGGCCTAAGCTCAGCAGCCATGACTTTACACCCTCAGCATGTCTTCAATTGCTTATCCCCACCTTAATACACATCAGAGATGCCACCTGCAGATTGCTATTCCCACATTGGACAGATTGTCTGAGCGTAGGACTGAAGGTAGGAAGGAGCAGCAGCACGAGATCTGCAGCATGTCACTGGCACAGACACAGATCTGCATAACAAAGAGCTTTGTGTCTCTTGAGAAAAGGGAATTATATGAAGCTCACACAATTTTAACCATCCCAGCTCTGACATTTCTTTTAAAGCCTATGTGTCGGTTTGGATAAATGACTGTGGAGAAGTAGGAATCTTGTGAGTCTCAGCACTTCTTTCTGGGGGTGGCAGGCTGTGAGACACTGCTGTGCTACGACACAGTAAAGAATATGCAATTCTTCACAGCTATGAAACAGAAAATATATTGCATTCAAAAATTATTTTCCTGCAAGATTATCAAATTTACTTATTCAATAATGGGACACTTCAGTGTGCATTTCAATTGGATAAAAATCTAATATTGTTGAGTGTCAGAGAGAAAACATTTATTGCAAAAGAATTTTAAAAGGGAGAATTTAGAAATTGTCAGATCATCAGTCAGTCTTTTCTAGCATCACTGGTCTGAAGGGAGTTCATTTCAGAGCCTTCAGATTAAATATTAAAATATATCTACAGCATGATATACCTGGATGCTATACCCTGATGATATACCTACTATTATCTCTCCAAGTGTCCTTTGAGCACAGTTTTCTAATTTAAGCCACTTCACCCTCTCAAGTATATATTTACTCAAAGAACTGTGCTCTATAGCTTCTATCTTATTTATCCATCCCCAGGGCATGCTTACCAGTACATCTACTTGGCAGCTGTATGTACATTTCAAAATTAATATCAAAAAACAAACAGCTGAGGCAGGAGAATGTGCTGGCAAAACTAAATAAGAAGAATTAAGAACTGGCAGGACATTATGACAGACTTTAAATTTTGCTATAATATATTTTATAGTAAAAAAACCACCTAGAATTAAATCCAAGAAGACGATGGTGAATTAATCTGTTTAGCTGCCTGACTTAAGTATCAAAGTGAACAATTTTAAGGCTAAAAAAAAATACTTTTACTTAGATAAATTGTTCTAGAACCCAGTTTGTTCACTGCTTAAAATAAAGAAAGATAAACAAATAAAAAATATTCTTTATTTCTTGCTTGAAATCTTCTGGTTTCAGCCTGGATCTTGCTATACCTTTCTCTGCAGGATTGACGAGCTACCTACAACTGGAGCACTGCTCATGCTAATTAAGGGTTTAGTCTTCTGGACAACATGAGGAATCTGAACTTCTGAGTCCTTTCCCAGTCAGCTGCTATGAATCAATTTATTATGAAGGGATAAGGTGAGTTAGAATCATGACATCATGGAATATCCTGAGTTGGAAGGGACCCACAAGGATCATTGATGTTCAACTCCTGACCCTGCTCAGGACACCCCAAGAATCACACACCATGGGCCTGAGAGCACTGTTCCAAGGCTTCCTGAACTCAGACAGGCTTGGTGCTGTGACCACTGCCCTCGGGAGCTGTTCCAGTGCCCAACCACCCTGCAGATAAGTGAAAGTGATGTCTGCAGATCATTATCGAGAGGCTCTCTAAGGAGTCATCAGCTGCTCCTTTCACCACTATTCCTGCACTGTGTGCTGTGTAACACACACAGTCCCTGTGCACTGGTGTGGCTGTGCCTGCAGAGCTCTTTTCTGTCCTATTCCCGCTAAAGCTGGCTCTAAATTATTTCCTGACTGAGGCTGATGGGCCCTTGCTCCTCCATAAACTGCTGACACACCACTACACCAAAATCCTTGCTTGACAAGGGTGTGATGTGATATAATCATACCAGACGTGTCAAGCACATTAACCCATTTTTTAGAAGTACTTGGAAGAAAAGCCCCAGGAATGTCAGTCTGTGTCACCTCTGTGCATAAAACACATCACAGGAAAGGGGGTCTCTTCTTGATTTCTTAGCAGCCACAGAAGCATGCATCACACTTTTCTTCATCCTTATACACAAAGCACAGCTTTATTGAAAATATACATCAGTGTGCCACATTAGACCCTGATTCACCTCTCTCTGACAACAACAGAAAGTGTGGTTTGGGTTTAAAAGATTACATAATAGCATTCAGGTTTGTGCACATTCAGGTGGAGTCGCATTCATCCGAGTGATGTTCATCCAAGCTATCACTGCACTTGGTCACTTTGTCAAAAACTAAAATCTGGAATGAGAACCTCTGTGAGGAGCTGAAAGCACCTCACAAATGTAAGCTGTCTACAATGGGAAGTAGAATTCAGAAGTCTCATGAGAAAAACATTGCTAAACCATTTAAATATGGATTTTCCTTTTTAGCAGTATTTCCATTCCTTTCAAAACTGTTCAGCTGGAAACAAATGAAACTTTTTAAAAGTGATGCTCCCATCTAATTTTTAAAGGCCAGATAAATATGTAGATGTAAAAAAAAATTACTTTGAAATAAATTTTGGAATATACTGTGTTTCAAATAGGCAACTTCTCTGACAGTTGTGTATGCAGTGCTTCTGATTCATCAGACTCTGCCCTGAACTGGATTACTGAGCACTGTTATAGAACAAGCAATAAATAAGAACAGCTGCTTACTTCACATATCCCTGTACATGTTTTCACTTTAGATACCTAACTATATAAATCATGGTTTTATGGTTCTTGTAGAGACAGGATTAACTGGAAAATTGAAATCCTATTCTGGGCACTAAAACACTCACGCATTTTCTTTTGGTGCCCAAGCCCCTTCTGGGAACTGATGCAACCTCATTACAATTCCATAAAGCTTTAGAGATTTTATAAAGCATCAAAATTGCTGTTAAGTGATCCAGCACTTCCCTGTATTTCACACCATTTGTGACACTTCACAGAGTATCTGGTCCCCAGCACTGTACACACAGGAGAGGAGAGGCAATGTTTGTGCCATAGGCTTCTATAAAAATTCTGCATCTTCCTTAGAAGGAAAAACTTGGTTACATCTGGCAAAACTTCAGTGATCATTGCCACAGTCAGAACAAAGTATGAGCTTGCCACACCTCAGGCACAGAGAAAACACTTTTAGATCAGAAAAAAGTTAAACTTCCAATTAAGTTTCTCTTTATCTATCCTAACATAGACATAACTCCTTATCTATCTCCTACAATACAGCCATTAACAGGGCAGCAGTGCCAATTCTACAAAATATTTTCTAGAATCAAACACCATTTTCTGCCATGACACTTCCACTTTTGACTAGAATCTTGTGATTCTCTCAATTGCTCTAATTCAAAACAGGAATTTTACCTGGTTATGGTCACAGTAATATTATTTTCAAAAAACCATTGTTTCTAAAATAATGTTTTTGAGTTCTTGTGAGAAAGCATAACATCTCAAAGTTTAAATATGATAAATCAAAATATGTCTCTGATTAAGTTTGTCTCTGACAGTTGCCATTCAAAACATTTGTTCTGGGCATTTGGGATAATTAATACTGTGCTGCACCTTGAATTTTGCACTATTTTCTCAGAAATACCAACAGCATGGAAAGTTTTTCGGTTCCAGTACTTGCTTCCAGGACAATCTGTTGTAGATGAAGTTCCTGGAATGAAGTGCCCATCTGCTGATGTCTGTGAGAAAGTTGTTGTTGTCTTTAACAAGCCCAGAATTTCATTTTTATCTCCTTGGGAGAAGAAATATTGGTTGCACCTGGTAAAAATTCAGTGCACTGGTCTGATTTTAGGAATCAAGTTGGCATTGGGTGACATAAAAGATCCATATAATATAATCGTATCCACAAAAACAGTAGCACCAAATTTCAGTACAAGAATTCTTTATCCTGATTTCCTGTCATCTAGCATTGTCCTCTTCAGGAGATTCCTGGGCTGTAAGCTCTTTTCTGCATATTTAGTTACTCTAAGCCCTTCTCCATGAAATTGTCCAGTCTCTCTCTGAGTCCATGATAAACTCCCTTGAACCCAGCAGCCACAGTGTCCTGGCCAAGGGTGTTCACAAGTCTACAATCAAACACACAAGGTACTGCTTCCTCCTCTCTGAACTGTGGTTCCCATTCTTTCCATTCAATACTCCTACTTCTTTATTTATATAAAGGCCCTATCTTTTTCTCCATGGTTGCTGTTATTTTGTGTCTCTCATCCCAAGGGTCTCTTCCAGCCAGAAGATTCACCAATTACACAACTCCTCCTTGAACAGAAGCTATTTGACTTTTTTGACCCTAGCTTGCTTTCCCTGAACCTGACCATGATGAACCCCAACCTTCCAATTGGTGATACCAATTTGGGGTCCATTAGGGGAAGATTGGAACAAAAATGAAGGCAGCAAACCATTATTCATGTCCACTGAGGGTAGAAGAGAGAGTAATAAGGACAAATTGCTGCAAAGAAGAAAAAGTTTAATTATCCAGGATAATTAAAAATCTGAAAAGACTTTCAGGAAAACGGGGCTTGACACTACTGAGGATTCTTTAAAGAAAGCTTAAGTATGTGCTAGGAAATACTGCAGCTGTATTTTCCCTCTCAGCTAAGAGCAGTGGATGGAATGGGGTTAAGTAAGCAGGTTTGTCTGAACTCATCATCTTGCCAGTGAGGAAATATGACAGAAACATTCAAATTTCCATGCTTAAGAGAAGGGTTTAGGCCACCTGTGAACATGATCTGGTTTTCAGAAAGGCTGAGCTTCTTAACTCTTACTAGATAGAAATAACAGGTAGCTACTAAGGATCTTGACATGCTGGACTTCTTTCTTGCTTTGACAGCTACCTAAACCAGACTTTACCTTCAGCTACACAGGAGTTAATCATTTTTTTGCTAATAATGTTCAAACAGGCAACTCATATTACCTGTGAGATGGAAATAAAGGAATATTTAACCTTTTGCTTATGTGGTGTTTGGGCCTAAGGAAGAAAGTGTTTTACACACCTTATCTTCTGAGTCAGAAGGGGATTGTGGTGATTCTGTTTTGTAGAGGTGTTTTTGTTGCTTTTCTCATTCTGCTTGAACTCCATAGCTTGAAGTCCCTTAAGAAGAGAAGGTAGCCTTCTTTTTTATTGATCAGTAGCTTCTGTGGCGTGGGGAGGCAGACAGAAAGGATATCTCTGCCTTTGTGGGTGTATGACATAAGTGATGCCAAATGGAAAATACACAGATCCTGCTGAATGCTAACTAAATGAGGACTGCAAACCTCCCAAGCACTTGTCAGTACAAAACCAGGAAAACACAATTACTTCTGTTTTGAATATCCCAGACAAATGCAGACACTCAAGCTGGATATCTGTATGTTTATGTGATAATGATGAGTAAAAAAAATAGCTGTTCATTTTAGACATTGCCATAAACAAAACACAGCAAAGTATCTCTGCACAGGACACCACAAGATGCACGGAGCTCCTCTCAGAGATTGGCATTCAGTGCAAGGAAGCAAACAGCTGGGAATTGTAACACCTGCATTTGGATACCTGCAGTTTCAGGGGTGAGGTAGAACATTAAGATGAGAATTCACGAGAGAAAGGGAGGAAAAAAGTGCAGTCAGAAGCAGTCAGATATTCAGACTGGCAAATTGAAACAATGCCACTGAAGTCAGTCAAGCTCTGACAACTTGCAAAGCCAAAGTGCTACTCTAGAACATTGTCTGAGCACAATTATGTATTGCGCTGTCTCCCTTTCTTAAAGCAGAAATTGCTCTCAGATGCAAAAAATTTATTACCGCTGAAACAAACCCACTTCCATCAGCTTTGAGAAGATTTTGGACAAGCATATGTTCTAAAACAGTGAGCATCCAGCAGGCTGTTTCTGAATCAGTACTGTTTTTTTGTAAATTAAAACTTCTGACAGGTATTAATGAAAGTCTGCAATGTTCCACTGCTTCAGCAAGCAAGCTGGATGGTCCAAGAGCTGTGACATAATTAAAGTATGTGAAATGAAACCTGTCTTCCAGTTCATCTGTCAGTTACTGAAGCAGCATAAAAAATTTCTAAGCACCTAAGAAAATGAACATGCCATAGATATAGTTATGCAGAAGAATGTCTGCCTTTTGGGAAAGACAGGTTAATCCTTCAGTTGACTTCAACCATTGAAGTGAAAAGCTATCTTGATTTTTTTCTCTTCACTAAAGCTAGAAGTTGTGAATCCAACAGAAGGCAGAGTCCCTGACAAAATTTTAATCTCTCTCATAAATGTAATTGTGTTGACATAATATGTTGAGATTTCTGCAAAGCATATCACTCAATGCCATTCAGCAGTCTGATTTTAAAATTTTGGCACTACCTGCAAATTAATGTTGTCTTTATCAAAGTGATTGAAAACATCCAAATTATGGTTAATGAGTCACCAACACAAGGATGTTTTCAGGATGGACAAAAAAAGAAATAAAAAATAATCCTGGAGGATGTTGTTGAACATTGTTACAAAATATAACAAGTGGAAAATCAGTATTAAGTTTGGAAGTGGCAGAATTTTATCAGACACTAAGCCAAAGCAATTAACAATTAAAAACAATTAGTTCATTATTGATGCAGAAATGGCTTTTATTTAATGACAAGAAAAAGGTGCTCCTCCTCTGAAAGACCAGAAAGGACCTTTGGGAAATCAACTTCTAATTTCTGCATAAGGCAGGCTGACAACATTCTCTGGTTTCAATCATGACTGAGAAAAGTTGTTTTAGAAAAACTGCATTCTCTTACAATTGCCAGTGATCACTCCATCAAACACTTCATAAATTGCTCTGTTGACTAGTTGTCCTCATTCTTTTGGTAAAAAACACACACATTCTCACTGAAAATGCGCAGCAATGCTCATATCTAGCCCAAATGGAGTTGCATCCCCCCGCTTTGGCTATGGGGCAGAGGTGGGGGATGAGCAGAGCTGCTCTGTCACAGCTCTGTGACCCTCAGAGCAGGAGTCCTTTGCACTCCTGCTGCCTTCTGCAAGGCAAAATCAACAGGAAGGGGCAAATCCTGTGCTGGGGAACTGCAGCAGGTGAAGAGGATGGAATCACATTACAGGAAAAAATCCTTCACTTTACCTCCCCCAGCACACATGGCCAGAAGTACAGAGGTCTCGTGGTAATAAATGGTTTTGCACTTACACAGGCAGAAGAACTAAAGGACTGAGGATATGAGAGTCAAAATATGTGCCTGCTTTTAATATAGGAACATGTGCCAAAACAGTATAAGTTTTTTAACTGCTCTAAATTATGACTCCTCTAAAAGCATTGTGCAATCCACTAGAATCCAAAATCTATGCACTTATCCCAGAGGAGAAATGTACAGTTGTAAGACATCCCTTTAGGATTAGGAAATAACAAATATTTGATAATTAAATACATTAACAGTATAGAAATGCTCACTGAGAACTCATTGACTAAGCCTCAAGATGGAAAAAACAGCAAACAAAAGTGAGAGTCTCAAAAGCCTAGAAGAAAGAGCAAACATAGTTATATTAATAACCATTGACAGGGATGAAGAATTTTGTATTGAATAGAGATTTTCTAGGTTTTTAACCCAGCTTGTCAGAATTGACATGTATATTACCAGACAGTATTATCTCATGAAATGTCTGTTGTTGAGTTTGAACCTCACTCATTAGACTTTTTCCTTCTATATAACAACAATTTTGGTCTTTGTGATACCAAATTAGAAGAAATAAATTACATTAAACTATCTTATTTGCATGGTTATTCATGGACATATATAAGACTCCACAATTTTTAAATTTGCTAAAAGCAGCCATAAAACAATAGACATGCATTAAAGCATGATACTGAAAATTTCACTTAACACTTCAACCATAAAAAAATCCTTGAACTTGATGCAGAAGAGCTATAATGATCTAATGTGCCAACATTCTGAGTTTTCTCTTTTGATATCTTCAAATATTCTCCAGAGGTCAAAGCCTTTAGCACAAATCATGAGTGCATTTGGTTTTACATTGATCTTCAGTAAAGCTGGTTATCTACAAGAGAGTACAGTCTAAAGCCTTATGAAGAGTTCAAATATTCCAGAGACCTCATTTATTGACTGATTAAACAGCAATAAAAAAATTGTAATGCTTGTTGCCTCTCTGAAATTGTGATGTACTTAGACTTGCGTGGGTTGATTTCCAAAGCTCTTCTGAATTTAATAGATCCTTTTCTGACAGCTGTAAACTACTGCCCCAGGTCATTTTTGGCACATTGTTCTGAAATGCTGGCAATTTGGCTGGGACAGAATACAATGAATGGTAGAATGGATGAATTACCAGAAACAATTGCTCATAACAGATTAATGGGCATGCCTAGTATTTTTGTAAACTTAGTGCCTCTCAATGCATATAAAGTATCAGCAATCTATTTTTGCCACACTTTTTTTCTCTGAAATGGGAGTGGATTCAGCCATGCTGTTGAAACTTCTGTGTAAGAACAGGAGATATTGACACAGATACCCAAGTCTTTCCTCAGGAGTCTTTTTTCAGACATAGAAGGGCAGAGGTGATACAACAGCAGAGAGCAAAATGTGCCACAAGATGTTTGCAATTGCCCATTTGGTCAGTAGCTCACACAGCTATCAGACACTACCCCAAAACCTTTAAAGCCTTTTGTATGTGTTGTTTCATACATCTGCCAAATAGCCTTTTTAAAGAACATCTGACAGAAGTCTGACAAGCAGCAGAATGATTTCAGGTGTGTTCCAGTCAAGAGGTTGAAACCTGTATTTTTGAAGTGTCAAAGGAAAATAGTTTACACATCTCATTTTCAACACAGTCAAATTCTCATTAATATCCCATTCTCAAAGCTGTCTTTTTGGCATTTCTTTCTTCTTGAAGAAAGCCTCCCTATACATTTTCATTATATCAGCATGTTCTCTGCTTCTCCCCGCTAAATTCAGACAAGTTACATGCTTAGAGAGAAGGGAGCTTTTGGTTGGATATGTTGAGCTTCATTAAGAAACCAGTCTTCTCTCAAAACTGCTGCTACTACCACATTCAAATCTTAAAAATCCCCAAATTCCGTGGCACACACAAAGAGAACAATCACTTTAGTGTGCTGACCACTTTGATGTCATGCCATTTACTAAACAGCCCACTCTGATCTAAATTGAAGAAAACATATAGTCTGCAAGGAGATTAAAAAAATTCTCACTAAGCAGAATTGTTCGATGGCTTTCAGTCAAACTCTTTATTCCAGCATTTCCATAACAATCTAAGTATTCACACTGGTGCATTTCCTCTGGCAGCAGTCACTTTGAAAAAAGGGTGTTGAAACAGGATAATTTTGTATGAAAAAAGATTGCTGTAAAGAGGCATTCTCATAAACAGGTGGGAGAAGAAATAGGACAGCACTTAAATATATAACTGGTATGCAAGTAGTTGTGAAAGGCTGTGATCAGCTTGGAGGTATTAAAGCAATCTTAAAATTGAAGCTTCCAAATCATATTATGTTTGTGCTCATCAGCTGGGAGTCATTTAGGGTGATCTTGGTGATATTAATCTTTTTGGAGATGTTTGTTGAAAGAAGCAGCTAAGCAAATGTATTCATTTTGAATTTAAATTGATGAGGGGGACAACTAAACACACCTGCTATGAAAGGATGTGGAACAAGCACTATGGGATGGGAAGTACAGTTGTGATTTAGAGCATCTCAGTATTTTCCCTGCTTGGAGAGAATAAGATGCTGGATACATGAGCTCTCCCTTGAAATAGCCTTTAGAAAAACAGGTTATATTCCCCCATGTTCTGAGCACTCCACTGATAATATTTATAAAAAGCTTTGAGATTTTAAACTACAGAGGAAATTTAAATCCAGCTGGGGGGCTCACTTTCTTTTAGGCTTTCTTTGTGAAGATCCAGAAGTGCTGCATAAGGGCTCATGAGTTATTACTCATCAAACCTTATGAAAATAATTGAGGATTAGGCCAGTTTTGAAGATGGGAAAAGACAAAGGTTAGGGCTTGGTTTGTATTTCACTAATATTGGTGTAAAATGAGTTTAACAGGAATTCAATGCCCTTCATGTAACCAGGATGGCTCTCTATTGATGTTGTTATGCAAGACAACATGCAGACAAAACCAAGAGCACAGTGGAAACAATGAAACATTCAGGCCTGGATTTCTGCCTTCTAATTTCAGAAAGAAAGATTCTCAAATTAGCTGGGCAAAATCAGTTACAATTCATTACATGATATATGCAAACAAAAGTTAGCATTTCCTTTGTATCTTAGGCTGGAAAATCTGGTTTTATCTACATGAAACCAACCTGCTATGCTCATTCTTCTTGTGTTTTATTGTTAATGCTACCTGTGCCTGCTCGTATTTTCTCTCCTGTTCTGTTACTATACAGAAAGGAGCTTGGCTTTTCTCAAAGAGAAGTCATTTCCTTCTGTACCAGTTTGTGTTAAGGCCCCAAATCCACAGCTGAAACACTTCCAGTTGCCCAAGTAGCTAGAAGTAAATAATGTATCCTAACCAAGTCTCTCACCACAAAAATTTGAACTATAAGATATTGTTGTAGGTGCAGGTTGGTATCAGTGTAAACTCTTTATTGGTACTGCACACTATAATTTTGTCCAAAGATGAATAATGCAGGTTTCTTATAGACTGAATATGCACATCTGGTGACCTGCTTGACCAGATAAACTGCACCATTTGCTGTGACAATTCATTAGAACTACAGCTGCAGATTTTTCTAGTCAGGGCCGAAGTAAAAAGCAGACTTTTGCTATTAGGGGTGCACAGCTGTGGGACAATATCATATCTGAAAACTGAAGGAGAAACAAATTCAGACCTAGGGAAGACCTGGAGATTTCAAAACCACTGCCTATCATCTCTGCTGGAGCTCTTTCTTACAGAAGTGTATTTTCAAGGTCCACCATGGCAGGAAGGAAGTGATGAATCTGACTCCATGTTCTTAAAAGGCTAATTTATTATTATATTATATTATATTATATTATATTATATTATATTATATATTATGCTATACTAAAACTATACTAAAGCATAGAGAAATGATACTTACAGAAGGTTTAACAAGATACCAATGAAAAACCCGTGACTCGCCAGAGCCTTGACACAGCTGAACCATGATTGGTCATTAAATAAAAACTTCACATGAAACCAATAAAACAATGACCAGTTGGTAAACAATGTCCAAACCACATTCCAAAGCAGAAAAACATAGGAGAAGCAGATCAGATAATTATTATTTTCATTTTTCTCTGAGGCTTCTCACCTTCCCAGGAGAAGAAATCCTGGCAAAGGGATTTTTCAGAAAATATGATGGTGACAGAGAAGGATTATGAGCAAACTGAGTATAAACTGATGCAAATCATTCCACGAAACTACTTGCAAGATACGAACCATCAGATGTGGCTGTAAAATCTGCAATTGCAACTTAGGCTGAAGGGTTCTTTGATTGTAATTAAACTCTAGTTCCAACACAGGAAAGGTGAATTGTCATGTTCTCCACATGGTATTTAATTCTCAGATGCTGTTCCTTTACCTTTTTCCTCTGGAGGCAAGACTCTGGAGTACAAATTATCAAAAGAGAGCTATAATTTTGGATCTGACATAAAAAAATATGTGTGACTCATAGACACTATGCATCTGTTATCACAGCCCTAAATACATGATTATCTGGTAGATTGAACTTAGAATTTCTAGAAGAGAAAGTTGCAGTTTCTCCTTTGAATTACATTTTAGGTTTGGTAAATAATCACCGACGCACTTTTTCAGCTTATTACTACAATCAAAGTAAAGCATAAAGCACTTGGCAAGTGGCAGGTGTCTTTTAAAGAATAAAGATGATGTGGGGGTGAGAGCCAAGACCCAGGAATTTCTCAATTGGGTACAAGATAGATCTAATCTTTCAGTAAAGCACTGAATATGATGCAAAGCCTCTAATACTGCCTTCAAAGTGAGATTCAGAAATCGAGGCAAATTTTCTAAGATAAGTAAGGAATTGGAGTGTTGATAGGGATGGCAGGATTCTACTTTTTAAAGAATCAGTCTTGGAGCTGATGTTAGCTAATGTTTTTAATAATTACATCATTACAACCAAAAGAAAATTACATCAATTAGGTTTCCTGGTGACACAAAATTTAAAGAGAATGTACGAGCACATCAGATGTGAAAAACAGTGGGACTTTGAGGAAACAAGCAAAATACAAATTTCATGCAAAATAGAAATTTAAATTCACCAAGCACAATTTTATGGGCAAGGACAAAAATTTGAAAACATTTCTGAGCTGCAAACAATATTAAAAAAAAAAATGACAGAAACTAGCAAGGATACGTACTTGGCAGGTACCTGTGGGAGTAAAATCAGTTTTTAATATTCTAGTAATTGTTATAATGTAATAAATTTATGCTCTGAAGCAGTAACAGAGCCTTATACACACTTGGTTATTAGTGTTTTGATCTAGTTTTGTAACAGGAAATGGTAACTTCAGCATTCATAGTCACAGTTCATACCTATTTTTGACTTCTTTTCTTTGGAAATGAGACAGAAAATATCATCTGTCTTTCCCAGTGAACTGTTGCATTATTGCTCATTTTTCTGTCCAAGAAGAAAGAAGAGTTGACATTTCAAAGATGATTATGCTCTTACTGTCATCACAAAAAAAAAAGATGGCCAAAAAGAGAACAGAGTTTGTTGAAGACCTCACACAGAAAATCTGCAAGGCAAAAAGAGCTCCTAAAATCTCCAGCTGTAGGAAAAGCTTTATATAGCACTTGCTACCAAAGGACTTAAGTCTCCAGTCCTGGAGAAACATCCCTCATTTTACAAAAATATGGTCAATATGCTACAACACAAGACCTACAAAATCAGTGTATCAGTCGTGCAAAATTGCCACCAAGGGGTGAGGCTGGTGCTTGTTCCTGATGAAATTGATAGACTTGTGAAGCATTTGGCTGTGTGAAACATTTAGGAAATATTGATTTGATCCTTACTTGGAAGAGGGCATTTCAATGTTTTAGTGCCTTCCAGGGAAACAGTAACAGCAGCCTGAAAAATGTGTGTCATATATTACATGTTCACTGCTGTGCCAATGCATGTTCTGTGTGTTTATGTGCTTTGCAGGCTGCTGTCTCCTAAACACTGAAAGTTAGAGACCTGTATAGGGCTCTTCTTTTTTTTCCACATGGCACTGAAAATAAACTATGGCAGGGAGGGTAGGAGAATGCTTAAATTTGCTGTTATCTAAACTGATATTTGCACTGCTGACTTCCAGGTTTTGTATAAGGACCTCATAGCTGCTGTAAATTATATGATGCTGTGGGATTTCTTTTTTATTATTTAAAAATTTAAATTTTAATAACTATTAAACTATTTTAACTATTTTTAGTTTTAAATGGTACAAAGCTAAGAAAAAGGGTTTTGTAAAGTATATTCTGATATCTGAATAGAGAGGAACTACTTAAAGGAACAGTTTAATGTATATCTTGATTTAGTAAGTGAAAAGGATGGACAGGAAGGGTCACTATCAGCTTTTACAGCCCTGAAAATACCTAAAATAATGAGCCAAGTTAATACCTGAGTACCTTCTTGTGGTATTTCTTGATTCTCTCATTGCTGAGAGGAATAAATGAATCTGACTCCTTGTCTTTAGAAGGCTAATTTATTATTTCATTATCTATATTATATAAAAGAATTCTACACTAAACTATACTAAAGAATAGAGAAAGGATACAGACAGAAGGCTAAAAGATACCAATGAAAAACTTGTGACTCTCTCCTCAGAGTCTGACACAGCTGGATGTGATTAGCCATTAAGTCAAAACAATTCTCATGTTGGATAAACAATCTCCAAACCACATTCCAAAGCAACAAAACCCAGTAGAAGCAAATGAGATAATGTTGTTTTCATTTTTCTCAGAGGCCTCTCAGCTTCCCAGGAGAGAAATCCTGGGCAAAGGGATTTTTCCAGAAAATATGACGGTGACACCTTCTAAGCATCCATACAGCCTTTAAAGTAGCAGAAATGACTATGCAAACCAGCAACTGGGGTTATCAGACAGCTTTTTTAGTAAAGCTAAACCCAGCCACACAAGGATGCAACCTCTGTTAGCTCACTGATCTGACTGTCAGAGTATCCACCTAACTTATATGGAATTTGTCTTGCTTACCCACTCCTCTGTGAAGGTGTCTTTAACACACAGTCCACTTCAAAATTCTTCAGAGGAGCTTAATATTTCTTTAGAGACAGGACTGGGACACAGGCAAGTGTCCCTGTCTGCTGTCCCTGGTAGCAATACAAATATCCCATAGGTGTTGGTCAGATCCCACCGTGCCACTGCACTCCTTACAAGAGTCAGTTTCCACCAAAACATTTTGGTGGCCAAAAAAACAACCTAACTCCTTAATTCTGACCTGATGGACTCCCTGAAGGATTCATGGTTGTGGTTTTTTGTTCCTGTGACTTCCCTATTCAGCACAAAAGCAATGGACAGGCTGCCAAGCAGCCTTCATCACCCTGAGTCCCATCCCTCAGCCCCTGGGTACCAGCCCGCCTGGGATTAACGATTACCCAACAACAAAGCAGCTGAACTTTAATTCTCCTGCTCATGGGAATAAAGCCCCAGAGTCCATGATTAAATCAACCTGGTTTTCAGACACTCTGGAGCTCTGAAGCACATTTTATAACCAGCTAAGCAAACTACACAAAGCTTTAATTTTCAGTTAAAGCCTCTGCAATGTGGTGTTCCTTTTCCATGGGGGAGACTGAATTGCTTGCTATCCTGTCTTTACTTGCCAGTGTCAATATTTCCTTCAGTTAAGAAACAACTGCTGCTCTAACAAATTGCACAAATCTGCTGAACATCCCATGTGTGACTCCAAGGCTAGACATAGGTAAACATTCCCTTTTTCTATAATAAAAAACATTTATTTAAAAAATAATTCTGATGTTTTAAACACACCGGGAGATTTTTCTGTATTTTGGATAGATGCATGCTCAGGCACATTCTTGCAAAATATTACATCACCAGATGTGCCTCTGTACTTTATAGGGGTCTGTACAAACTGATAAACCATAAAGACAAAGCTAAAACTTGAAATACATGGAGTTATTTGTCTGTGCTTTAAACATCTTCCACAGTGAATATTTTCCTGCTTAAGATGATCCAAGAGTTCATTAACCATGAAAACCACACCTGTACTTCTTTAAATGCTATTCTTTTAACTAGAGAATTTGACAACCACACCAACACCTGCTCTTAGGTAGACTGGAAAAATGAAGCAGGCAGAAATGTTTACATTTACTATAAAAAAAAAGAGGATTTTTCCAGATGTTAAACTGTATCCTTGGTTCCTGTTCTTTGCATTATCTGTTTTTCCTTACTGTTACATTTAACTGTAAATTATTATTCTATACTGTACATTTCTACTATAAAAAAATCTTTCCAGGAGATGAATAAAGTGCAACAAGAGAGTTCAAACAATTAATTGCCTTTATTAGCCTGTACATAATTCAGCCCTTTGTAGTTTGGGAAATTTTGCTTACAGGGAACACAGAAAGTATCTTTTTGTGTACCTGCTTCTGCATGGTCCTGAACTAATTGGGCAATGTCTCACAAATTGCATAATTGGCTGAACATTCCTAGCCATCTGATTTTAATCAGGAACACATGGTGCATATCAATAGTCTACTTCATTACGCCTCAAGAAGATCCAGGGTACTGTCCATTTTCAATTAAATTGTATTTTAAAAGAACAGCAACTTGACCTTTTGGAATACCACATAATAGGTTTAAAAACTTAAGCAGCTTTGGGTTTTTTTCCCCTGGAATAGCTAACTAACAAATAGAAATAAGCACCCCTTATTGCAGTATGTCACCAAGGATCAGCCTTTGGATCCATTGGCTCTGTCTTGTGATGGTAATAACACCTGAAAAAAAAATCAATTGCAAAAGAGTACAGACCTGTGTATCTTTACAGCCTTGGAGCTTCCTGTTAGCATTGTTTACTAGAAGCCACGAAAGAAAAAGAGTGGGTGTGATCAGAACATGGAGAGGGCTCCAATCCCAAAAGGCTCACCCTTTTAACTGACAGCAGCATGCAAGAGAACAATAATGAAAAAGCCTTTCTAAAGATAATGAGCAGATCTCTGCCAGAGCTGGGAACAGAACATGCATCTTTGAAGTGGTCAATTCTATTTATTTCTCCTTAATTCCAACTCTGAAATATCTATTATTTTAAGATTCTCATTAGATCCCTGAAAATCCGTAAAACAGCCATGAAGATTTTACCATCAGCATAATTTTCCTCTAATTCGGATTACAGGGATTCTTTTTGTTTAACTGTGGTGACAGCAGTTGTCAGCCAGTATTGCTTTGTGCATGATCCAAAAGAACTGAATCAGTAGCAAGCCATTAGATAACCAAAACAGCACTGCTCAGGAACTTTTAGCTACATGAGGTTTCACAAAACTGAATAAAATCCATGAGAGGCTTTTACTGGAATATATCAGCAGCTCTGGGAGACCTCACAGAAAAAAAATCATGCCCCTCCAGGATGTGCTGGCCATGCTGCTGAAGGCTCTCTGGTCTCTGCAGTTGATGGGTTTTGGTTGAACAGCTGGCTCACAAAAGTTGCATATATCTGTGATTCATATGTCCCAATGTTTAGGAATAATACTTCTCTCCAGCTTGAATCCACTGTGGCCTTGTGTAAGTGAAAAGTGACAAAGCCCAGCCACATCTCTAGAGCTCAGAAACAATCCCACACAGTGTGCTTGTTCATCACCAAATGAGATGAAAGCACAAAACACAATAAAAAATTATAAAAGTATTCACTAAGCACAAAAGCCTAAACAAATGGTACAGAGTATCTCTGCAGCTGAGGTCAGAGGTGATTTAAGTTTATGTAACTGATTATTAGAAACTTTAAATGTCCTTGACCTATTTCAATAGAACTATTCCCTCATCTAAAAGCATAAAGAGGCACCTACCACTCTCCAGCTAGGAATTCATTTGACAGAGGTAAGAAAACGACCCTTATTTCAGCTATAAGTATTTTTTTCTTTATTGACACGTTCTTCAGTGAAAGTCAATCCACTCTTTTGGAAGTACACTTCATTCAAAATGTCCCCCACATGTAGCCAAAAGATTTCTAAAGAAAAAAAGAACAAAATTAAACCTCTTAGAGGAGTATATTGTGGACACTATGGAATATTTATAGAGCATCCTTCTGGGCCATGGAAAATCAGAAGCCTAACTTCAAATATTCTAATATTCTATTTTGTTGCTGAAAGAGGAACATTTGGACTTTAGGGTAAAGTTAGCATTTGTGAATGCTAATTCTCCTGTCCCACCTGCCTTCAAAAGAAACACCTTTAAAACCCTGGTGTGGATAGTTTTCCAAGTTTAAACCAAAAATATTTGTGGATAGCTCAGCTGGCCTGCCAAAGGCATCAGGGTCCAGGATGAACAAGACAAGTTATTCTTTGTCATTCTTCTCAAGTATTCTCTCATGACAAAAAAACCAGATGTATCCAGATGCCATAGCAGCCAACTGACACTAATTACATCCAGGATAGACCAAAGATGCAATTCATCAATAAAGATAATTAGGGATTTCAAAGACTTACTAGTTAATATACTGAGTTTTTGTCACTGGAAGTCTTGAAACAAAATGTAATGTCATTTTAAAAGCTGTGTTTCTTATCTCAATAAGAATCTATGCTGTAATTATGGAGTTTGGTACCCTGGTCTGGCTTGTACAGGAGGTCAGATGAGACAATCCTAATGGTTTATTCTAAACTCTAAATCAGTGAATAAAGAAATAGCAAATATCTCCACAACTAGACATAAAAATAGGTTGATCATAATAAAAACAAAGCATCAAAAGAATGAAAAAGTGTTGGGTTTGCCTACTAACATTCAGAAGCATGACCAAAAAAAGCACTTGGAGTACTAATCACTGTAAATTATTTAAAAAGCAAAAGAAAAATATAAACAACAATAAAACCAAAATCTTCTACCAACACTTGGCCATCTACTTCAACCCCAGGAAGGGCATTGCTTTCTGTGTGTTTTATTGTTTTGTTTGATTTGTCCTAAAGGTCACAAAGCAAGATTATCTTCTCTTCTGCGCAGGGCTATTGGACACCTTAATAGACTTCATTATATGAGCCATTTCTCTGACATTCAGCTAACATTTGACTGTTTGTGACCTCTCCTGAAGTGACAGAAAATACGTGCAAATCTACCTAGGAATACAATACATGTGTGGTAGAGAGCAGAAAAGAAATTTCAGGTGGAAGCAACATCAGAATTATCCTTGACACGACCATTTTCACATGTTTCAAGTGTTCAAAAACACAAAGACTGAAAAAAGCACCACTCCAACTCTTCTTCAATACTTAAGACAGGAAAGTCAATAATGGGATTTTTAATGTAGTGGTTTGAGCAGAAAAAGTGACTATGAAGTGAGAAAGGGATTACATTCAAAAGCGCACAACAGACTTGGGTGACTGGCACCATTTGTTTTATCTTCATTGTACTTACAAATTGATTGATAAGTAAAATGAAATAAAAGGAGTCTTACCTCAGTGTCTAATTGCAAAATGCACATTCCCCTAAAAAAAAAAAAAAAACTTAGCTGGAAAAACTTCATCCCATTGTGATTTGTACCATCATTGCCCACCCTTTACCAAAGACATTGGCTGTCACTCACCTGAAGGAATTCCTCTTTTTCAGGGCACTTGAGGACTCCAGCTCCCAGAATTACTCAGTAGTTTGGAAAATGCTAAGTGCCAGTTTGGGCCACAAGCCCTGCAAAGCACTTGCCATTTTCCTGGTGTTCCTGGCCTCCTTGCCAGGTCAATCCCCTTGAAACTGTCAGATTTGCTTCAGTTCACCTCAGACAAATTTAAAAACAAAAGCCTTAAAAATTATTCCTGCAAAACAAAACATTTTGTTCTTGATTATGATGTTTAAACCACACTTTAAAATGTAAAGCATAAAATAAATAAATTGACATTTAACATAAACCTGACATAAAACATAAATGTCTTTCTCCCCTTACACACATTCAGGTAAAGTTCAGCACTTTCTAAAGAAAGGTGACAGTTGAGTTTCAGCATTCACAGATCAATCAGAAGCAATGTGCAAACTACAAACTGAAAAACATCACTTGGAAGAATTGTCTTTCAGAAGGGAACCTCTTTGAGACTTTATTCAGCAACAGAAGCTAAAAGGGCAGCAGCTCAGTAGCACTCCTTCTCTGAAACATTTTCATTTCCAGATGACCTAAAAGGTTAGCTTAGAAGCTAGCAATCTATCCTTCATAAATATGCCTTTTTTAACTTTTAATATTACTTTAATTTTTCTTGAAGACTATTCCTCTCATACTAGTAACACTGATGACAGAGCTGGCCCTTAGGAAGCTCCCTGTTCTTCTCTATTAGTCTGGGGAGTACAGCTGTCTCCAAAATAAAGAGATACCCAGACTGCATAAATTACTTTCATATTCATGTTTCAGTACTTGAAGTATGTTAGGTGATGTATTAAGTACTCAAATGTACTCAGGTGTCTGACTTTGCCAAACCCCATTCTCAAACTAAACTCATTCTTTGCAAACCAAGTATTCCCCTCCCTTTTAAAACTTAAATCCACTGGTCTCAAAGCACTCCTGGCAGATTAATCTTCATGAAGAACACAGTGGAGCTTTCATTTTCTCTTATAAGACCAAAAGTGGTATCTCCTATTCTTCTAAGAGCCACAAAATGCACACTCAACCATCTCCTTTGGGGAATTAAAACCCACAACACTTGCTTCTCTGGAGAATCTTCTAACTAATGAGATTTATCTGACCAGCTAAGAGCAAGGGCACGAATTAACAAAGAGCAAGGGCATAAATCAATAGCCTAATAAGTTAGGACTCCTGCTCCTGTGCCTGGATTCTAGTAAAGAAGAACATGGCCTCAGCCTCTGGGGAAAACATAAAAAGTTTCTGAAGGAAAAAATAAAAATAAAATCCACCTTTCCCAGCTGAATACTCCTGTCAGTATTAGTGAGAGTCACACACCCTGAGATTCTCACCATTATCAGTTAAAATTCTCCTTACTTCAGTTTGAAACAGGGGACAAAGAGCCCTCCACCAGCCCTGGGGGCTGCCACAGTCACTGCTGGTTGCTTGTGCCACCTCCTGGCTCTGGCCTCCAGCTCAGGTGGTGGAAGGGGGACAGCACAAAGCAGTACCAATCTGGACCAGGGATGCAGAAGCAGTAGTTCATTAGATGTCATCACAGCTCTCAGATTCTGTGCTGCAATTTGCTCTTCTGGAAAGGAGGAATGGGAGAACCAACTGCTCAAGCCCTGCAAACATAGCTAAAGGCATAAATCCACTTCCTGATCAATACAACTTTGATGATTGGTAACTATGATCAATCCCATTCCCCCTCAGGTACCTGCAAGACTTTCAGGGAATAAAGCCTACCAAATTTATTATAGAACAGTATTGCCCTCCTGTGGCCAAAGACTATGCCAAAGAACCAAATCTTATAAGGATTTCTCTGTATTTTTTTAATTTATTTGTTTCTTTCTTTGTCATGCACAGTCTGCTACCCACCTTTCTGAAAGGAGCTGACAGCTGGGAGACTCCCCTGCAAGCCTCTCCAAACCTAGATCCAAAGCTAGTTTGGGCATTTCAAGGCATAGAAGCTGAACAGAAAAATAAGCAGTAGCCATCATCCCAGTCCCTCTGGCTCCTTACATTTCTCCTGATGATGCTCTTCACATCTGAAATTATTATGTGCCTCATCTTCAGTGGTGACATTTAATAGTGACAGCATTTCTTTCTGTGCACTGCCATTAATCATTCCTCTTTGCCTTAGATTTACTGCCTGTTTAATAATCCAAAAGTAGGATGTGCCCATTTTCAGTCTAAGAGACAATCTATTTCTCCACTGGGAGCAAGTATGGACCTTCCAGACCTCCCCCAAACCCATGTAAGAAAACTGATTTTCTCTGATTTAAAAGTCTTTTGGTCCTGAGTGACTTAGCAAGCACGGTGTGAGAGTTTGCAGGCACACAGAGCAACAACAGAGACTACAAAGGGGCTGACACACAGCTCCCCATGGCAACACCCCAGCTCACAGGCTACACAATTAGTGCACAAAGCAAATGACATCGTCCCACCCTTGAATACATAAAGTCCTCTCTGAAATCCCCATAACTTTGCCAACAGAAGTATCACTTAACCAAGAAAATTACAATTTTTTTCTTGGATTAAATACTTGGAGATAATAAAATTCTCTTAAATATTGATTAGCCACACACCTGAGAAAACACTGTTGCAATAAAGGATTTACATAAACAGTAGGACAAATGTAGCTTAAAGCAGTCTAAATTCTTCACCATTATGTCAAAGTGTTGTTGAAAACCAAGATACAGTTTCTGTGAAGATTAATTTCACTTTACATATATCATGGAATGGGCTTCCAATCTATTTTACCTGCCAACAGTCAGTTAATATGACTCAGCTTTTCTGCCCAGCTGTCAAAGACTGAAGAAAAAAGGATAAGCATCTCCATCTTCCTTTTCTGATTGCCAGCTATGCAGTATAAGAATGATCTACCTTTTCTTTTCACAATATGTGTGTCTTTAATCAAGTCTGATTTCAATTTATACATATGTTCCAGTATTTTCTACACAGGATTTTTGTGTTGCTCCATTCAAGTTAAAGAAACCAGTCACAAATAATCCATATAGCCAGAGAAAGTTTGGGAATAGATCTGTGTTCAAAATATGCAAAAATATTTTCAGTCATTTCTGGAAAACAAACAGCCCAAAACATGGGACAAATCCTGGGCCACAACAGACTTACTTGGACACAGCCATAGTTTTTCAATGCATTGAATGCAGCTAACAGTGACCACTCCAAAACACAATTCTTTTCTGGTTAAAATAAAAAAAAGGCCTTTGTGTTTCAGGTAAGTACTGACAGCAAATTTTACTTGCTGTCTAATTTATGAAAAATTAATTTTAATTATCATCTCGGAGAAACAGCATCTGCTTAGCATTAGGTTCTAGAAGAGTCTGTAGAATGTGATGAAAAATGAGGACTTCATACCCAGCTGAGTACACAGAGACAGGGAGAGCAGGATAAGGAATAATTCTCAATCTCTTGGAAGTATCTGAAAAGGTTTTTTACCTGTGCTTCCTTTCCAATAACAGTTTGCACAGACCAAGCATACAGAACTGTAGTCTGGAAGGAAGGAGAGTATTTGAAAAGGTTTTATCCACAAGATGACAAGATGAGCAAGTGAACAAGAACAAGATGAACAATCTCACTTGCTGATGAATTCTGCGTAATCAATGTTAAGTCACAGGCTTGCTGACATTTTGGTTTAATTGGGCAGAGCAACTGTGTCTTCTGGATGGAGGTACAGAAAACAGCATTTTTCCAGCTAAAGTTCCATGGCAGTCTTGCAGCAAGGACATGCACAGGCCACACCTTTCAGCAATGTGTCCTGTATGACAGGGGAAGGAGGACATTAGATATCTTCTGGGAACCCTGGAGACATCATCCATTTCCTTCTGTGTATCTTCTTCCTAACCCCATGGGAATGGACAGTCACATTTGGATGTTGCTGCTCACTCCCAAGTGCAGTACACTTTTGATCATTTTAATTTTCCATCTTTTCTGATCAGTTTTTATTTTGGATGCTATCTAGGAAAGATAAATAAAAATTAGTAAGATATTTAGATTCCCATTTATTTTTATTTTGGGCTGCTGAATTCGTCATCTGTAGTGCTCAGTATTAGTTATGCCACACGTAACACTCTCCAGAATCATTCTTTTCATTTAACCACTTTTCCCTAGAAAACAATTTTCTTGACAATTACCCTGATTTCTTTTCTTCTTCTTTTCAGAAGCAACAGAATCCAACTGAAAAAGTGAGGATAAGAGGATGCCACCAGCTAGTACAGGCTTTTCTGCCTCTCCTCTTGCTTTTTGACCCAAGCTATGGCAAAGGAAGTCAGTCACCATCCCTCCCACAGCACACACTCACATTTCTCTTCTGTTTGCAAGCTCAGTACTCCTTGCTGTGCTGTGAAACCCTACCTGCTCTCCTTCGAAGCACACCTCTGCCTGGATGCTGTGTACTTCAGGCAAGGAAAAAAAGTCTCTTGTTTTGGCTCCTAAGTCCTTTTTCCAGGCTGTTGTACACAGGAACTTAGAAATCTGTGAGAATTGCTCCCATTCCTGAAAATGGCATGACCTCATCTCCCTCTACAATTATTGTCCTTTTGGGTTCATTCCTCTTGACCAGATGTTCGGTCACTGCTACTCAGGCTTTGTACATCTGAATGCCTCCTGGCCAATAAGGCTAACAAATACCCTGAAATCAGTGTTTGGCTGTTGAAGTCCTTCTAACTCAACTGCAGTCTCTGCCTCCTTGAGGAATTCTCTGTGATGCCCACTAGGAAGCACTAAGATCTCAAACATAGCAAGGGATGTATATTTTTTCTTCTAGCTCTGAAATCCTCCCTTTGAAACTTCTATAGGAAGAGTAATTATTTCAGCTGGACTGGAAGAACCCATCTGCTTATTTGCTTCATTTTCTACAGCTTCCATGACCCTTCTTCTACCTATTTAGCTGAAAATTCAGGAACAGTAATGAGAATGAAAACTCCTCCTTTTAACATTCTCAGGTGCTTATGCCAGAGCTTGTAATACTCTAAAATGCCAAGCCACTGCTGAAGGCTGCTCACCAAACATTAAACTCCCCATATAACAGTAACTTGAAAAATATTGCTGCTACTCTTCACGAGTTCTGATAACAAACATGCCAGAAAATAGAGATGCTTCTGTATGTCTCAACAGATATAAAAAAAAGATACTGAGCTACATCTGAATAATGCAAACTGCAACATACAACTCTTCCTTGCACATCTAGGAAAAGAGAGCCAGGAGTTTTGAAAGGTACAGGTGTTTGGTAAAATTTGAAAGCTATATACACAATGGAAAAGGAACATGACCTAAAGGAGATGGAAAGAAGAAGAAGAAGAAGAAGAAGAAGAAGAAGAAGAAGAAGAAGAAGAAGAAGAAGAAGAAGAAGAAGAAGAAGAAGAAGAAGAAGAAGAAGAAGAAGAAAGTAAGCAAGGCAGAGAAGCAAGAGGCAGAAATGATTCAAGGCAGGAGGACACAGAGGTTCTTGCTGAAGTTCTCCTGTTGTCACAGCTCACGGTGAAAATCAGCACTGCAGAAGCCATTGGCATTGCTGTCCTACATTTCTGAGGAGAAATGGGGATCAAGTGAAACTGCAGCCATACTTGGAAGGAGCCCTTAACTAAATTCCAGACAAAAAGGACACAGTTGCTCTGGCAGAAAACTGATGTAAAGGAGCACATCTGCCAGGTGTGTTTCTACACTGCACTGTCGAATCCCAGAAAGGATGATTCAGGAGGAATGGAATCACAATCAATTATCTATAATAGGATGATGAGAGAAAAGCACAGCACTTCAGTATATGGTTTTCAAGGAGATGGTGCTTGGCATTCTTCAGAATAGTTTTTGATACTTCATGTTCTGTTCCACCTAACAGCTCTTGCTTTTTTTTTTTTATTCAATTAGATGCCACCATGAGTTCCAATGATGGGCTTCATCTCACAGAGGAGCAGCATTATTCAAGCATATGAGATACCTGTTAGCAATTCATTTTTTCATTTTACATTCATTGTTTATTTTATAGTAATAAGCTACAGCCCAAATTCCAATTAAAAGTTACCTATACATACTATTAAAAATGCAAGTAGTCTCACAGTAGTATAGTTCATGTATTAGAAAACATGAGTACCAAAATTATAAACCAAGATGGTTTCTGGGATTCTCAGTTCTTGAGAGACCACCTCTCATCTCAAATCCTGAAGATGTTCAGAACCTAAACTACATCTCACTGAAACAAAATTTCATTTCAGGAAGGGAAACAAAATCTTGTAATTTCAATGGAGATCAATTGGGCAAGCTTTGGTCCATGTCCCTGAACTTCATGGCATCCCATGCCTTTTGATGGCTTTCACTTTGGCAAAGACTGTTTTGGGGTTTTTTCCAGTATCCATGGCATGGCACTCATATCTAAATTTTCCAATTTTCTGGTTTTTCTTCAATTGCATTTCCTTTCATTGTATCTCCATTCCAGAGTGTTTGTAAGTCCTTCTACTTTGGCAAAGACTTTTTTTTTCCAGTATCCATGCCATGTCCCTCATATCTTCCCCTCAAAGATGTGTCTTCCTCCTTGATTTTTTCCCCTGATTTTGCAGCATCTGTGAGCTCAGTTTTGGCATCTTTGGGTCCTTTGCACGGCACCTCATTTCCTCCCAAACCACTTTCGTGTAGTCACTAAATCTCCCCATTTTCTGGTTATTTTGGGTTTTTTTTCAGGTGCATTTCATTTGATCATATCTCCTTTCCAAAGTGTTTGTGAGCCTTTCTTTTCTGTTCTGCAAGATTTCGTTTCCTTTCCTGAAATTTGAAACAAGTCAAGATTCCACGTAAAAAATCCTTATTCCCTCCCCACTTATGAAAAAAAGAAAATAAAAAGAGCCTTTACAAGTATGTGCTGAGAATTGGATAGAAAGGAAAGTTGGATTCACGCATTCTACCAAAAGTCATGTAGAGTTGCAGTCAGGAGGACTAAATCAAAGAGACAAGAATACCAGTGAGTTCTTCATTTCCTCTCAAAACAAGTCATGGTTCACTTTAATCAGCTGCAAAGATCATTTCAGAAAGGGAAGAATTGATAAGCTGGTTTTGACATGCTTATCTTCAGCATCAGCCCTAAACAATTTAGCTGAGGAAGTAATTTCAGGAGGAAAACAGCAATACTAAGCTGCTATAACTTCTGAAAATTAACTACTCTAGAGGGATGTTTTGTAATATTATATCAATACTTGCTTTTTTCTTCTACTAAGATTAAGTGCATAGAGGAAATGATCCACTTTATGAGAATACATGTTTTAAAATAAATTCCAAACTGGTTAGTTCTCCTTGATGTTCCAGTAATTCACATTAAATACACAGGTAAGAAGGGAATGTAAAAACAAGCACTTCCCCAGTTCATCTCTTCAGCATGTTATGCAATTCATTTTCTTCAGTCTGACACTATTTAACTTCCTGCTTGAATGCACAGAATTAAATCCAAGAAAAATAAAGAAGCTATTTCAGAAAAAGTAAACAGTTACATAGATTAACCTAATTTAAATGCACAGGGGGGAAAAAAAGTCTCATTCACACTATAACAGAGTAGTTTTCCTAAATTCAGACTTGGAACAAAGCAGACATAAAATTTCTGATGCTGGATTCTCTGGGTTTGCTTGGATAGGAAAGTGAGAGTGACCCATGCAGAGAATCCTGGAGACAGGAGCTGTGATGCAGCCTGCTCTTCTTTGAGCTGAACATGGAGTTTTCCCAGAGAAGGCAGGTTTCCAGCAATGTCCCAGGTACAGCTCCCAGCCTCTGGGCCTATGAGGGGTGAGTGTGTAAAGTGCTTTTAAACCAACTGTGACTTTCCATCCCAGTGAGCTATTGCAGCTGCCTTAAGGGAATATCAGAGGAATCCAGGTCCTTTTAGCCCCGCTGAAGTAGTCAAAATTGATGTCTTAAAGCTGATTCTGACCTTGGTCTGAGATTTACAGAACAGCACACAGTCAAAGAACAGGCTTAATCCCTTGACAATCAGGATTGTATCTTCAGTGAGAGAGCTCAGCTCAATTAGTCCAGAGACCTATCTCCAACTGTCTTGTCCTGGAAAACTCAAAGCACAGCTGAATAAATTCTCTTTAATTTAATTCTCTTTCATTTAAGTTGAATTACATATCTCTCTAAAAAATCAATATATAAGGTCCACAAAGATGTTTTCTCTCTTATTACTAAGAGAAATGAAGAGAAGAAATAGGTTTCCTCCCTGTTTAAAAAACCATACTGAGAGATGGATGCCAGGCACAGAGAATCTTTTGTGTCACCAAATAAAGACAACCAGGCATCTTCAAAGCCATCTTGATTTGTACAACTCCTGTGGTATCAATTCCCAACATTAACCCAGGAGAGTTTGTCAAGAATGAACCTGCATCTGTATAGGGCCAAAAAGCCTTCAAACTATTAATATCTAATCCAAAATATTAAAAAACCCTGCCGGTGCAAGTAGAGCCAGTAGGATTACACACAGTGTTAAGGTACCTTTGTGGCTCTTCATGAGACCAGGCTGTAACTCACTGCTGACTGAGTTCAGTTCGTTCAGCCTGGAGAAGAAAAGGCTTTTGGGGGACCTTAGAGCAGCTTTCAGTGCCTAGAGAGGCCCTGAAAGAGAGCTGGAGAGGGACTCTTAAGCAGGGAGTAGAGATAGATAAAATTGCTACTTCCTCTTTTTTTTCCCTTTTGCCAGTCTTGCCCTGATTTTCTTTGGGCTCTTGTTGTGGAGCTGCATTTACCAGCCCAGTTCTTGGCAGGTTTAAGTTCTGGCCAGTCCATGCTAGGAGCCAAATGGAATCAGAAAGTCACAACACAGTGGCTGGTGCTTCCCCTTCTGTGGTTTCCTTGCCTTTACCAGCTCAGCAAATCTGGGTACCCCGACAACATCCTGTTATGATGCATTCATATTTCCCCATTATGATTCTCTTCTTTTCTTACAATTTCCCTATCTGAGGCCTATCTATGTGAACCTGGCATTGCTGAGTCCTCCCAGAAGCCAGGTATGCTCTCCCTTCCTAGAAGACAGCCCCATCCCCATTGACAAGCCCCCCAAGTCCATGTGGAGTCCATGTGGAGTCCATGTGGGTGCTGCCAGAGCAGCAGGTGGGATACTCCTGTGCACCCCTGCCCACAAAAATAAAGTATCAGGTCCCCAGAAGAAAGGTGAATGCAGAACATCCCCCTGAGCACCAGCCAGAGCAGATTTTAGCTGGTGCCCCACTGCGAGCAGAGGCCCTGAACTGTGGAAGATGCTCTGGCCTCTTCCTCATGCAGTTCATGGCATTAACCCCACTGGCACCCCAGCACGGTCTTGGACGTGACACTGGTGCTGTCTCCAGGCACTGCTCAGGCTGTGCCAGTGAGCTGACATTGTGCCAGCAGGCCATTGTGCCAGCAGGACAGGCTCAGTGTCCACAAGAATGGATTGGTGAGTCTCCAGAGCTGACACTCCACGGCCCCCAGCCCTCTTTTCCTTTCCTGCAGTGCCAGGCCAGCAAGCTGAGCCAGACAGGGACCAGTGAAGAGGGATTCTACAGCTTTCCCCCGACAGCCAGCAGGAGCTGACACAGTTGGCACAGAAGGTGAGGTTAGGAGTCTTCATGCCCTCAGTCTGGCAGTGCACAGGCAGTGATGCTCTGGTAGCCAGCTGCAAACCACCAACCAGACCTTCATTTACCCAAAAAGGCTCATTTCTGCAGAAATTAGGTCTTTTGAGAGGGTACATGATGGTATCAGTGGTTCCTGTGGTTCTCACTAGCCAGGCAGCCCACTAGCAGGGGTAAGGGGTAACCAGGCTCCCCGGGGCAGTGTGGCACTGACATCCCCTCAGGGGCTGCACCTGCCTGCTGGGGGCACCTCAAACATCACTGCAGCAAAATTCTTGCTTGACAAAGGTAGGATATAATCAATTCCTAAAGACCCCAGCAGTGCACTGTCACCCCATTTCTCTTCACAGAGAAAAGCAAGGCACAATTCTTCCCAAGAATATTTCTGGGTTTCACATTCTCTGAACCTCAAAGGAAAAACAATTCTTATAATTTGCTGTGCCTGTGTTTGTGCAAAAGTAGAATGCAATATGGAGATGTTTTTTACCCAAAGAGATGGTATTTTGTTTCCTTGGCCTGTCAGGGCCAAGTGTGTGTGTCTGTGTCAGGACTGTCAGCTGACAGTCATGAGATTCTGTGCAGTGTGTGCAGAGTTGAGTGCTTGGTAGATTCAGTTTAGAGGTAATGTAATATAATGTAATATAGAATAATATTGTATAATAAAGTAATTAATTAACTTCTGATAAGATGGAGTCAGATACATCACTCTCTCCCCTCATCGGGGCAGCCTGCTAATTGGATAGTGCACACTCAGAAAGCAAGCTATGGAACTTGCTACTTCCTTCTTCTTTTCCAGTGTTTATCCTTGTTCTGGTTCTCCTCAGAACCCTGGTCAGCAAAGTTCACATCCCATCCTGGCTCTCAGCTAACAGGTCATTGCAGCAGTAGCAGGGCTTGTGTTTGGGGGTTTGGCTCCGGCCAGTCCCACCAGAGACTCAAATGGAATCTCAAAGTTGCAGATCTGTCACATGCACTTCCCCTTCTGTGGTTTCCTTCTCTGTCATGTTGCACTCATTTTCTCTCCTTTAAACCCTGGATGAATAGGGACTGAGCATTGTGAAGAGGAAAACCCTGCAGCCACCCCAGCTCCAGCCCAGTTTGTGCTCCCTCAGCCTCCGCAGTACCATGAAGTTGACAGAAACAAATTGTAGGATCATTTGTGTTGGAAAAGACCTTTAAGATCATCAAGTCCAACTGTTAATCCAGCATTGCCAAGTTCACCACCAAACTATGTTCCTAAGCACCACATCTACATGTCTTTTAAATGTCTTTAGGGATGGTGACCCCACCACTTCCCCAGGCAGCCTATTGCAGTGCTTGACAACTCTTCCAGAAAAGAACATTTTCATAACATGACCTGGTTCAATGTGAAGCCATTTTGTCTTGTCCTTGTAACCTGGGAGAAGAGAGCAACCTCCACCTCACTACAGCCCTTTCAAAAACTTGCAGAGAGCAGTTAGGTGCCCCTCAGGGGGGCCTCCTCTTCTTACCATCAAAGAAACCTGTGGAAGAGGTTTTACAGCAACTTCTGTGGGCCAGAGAGAAGTTTGATAAGAGGATCCATGTTTACTCCTGAAAGGATTTTCCAGCAAGGTTGTTGACATAGAAGCCAAGAAAGAAAGAAGGATAAATAAGAGAAAACTGCAACTGTCTGTTCCAATAAGCACCTTGTTTGTCTTTTGTGACCAATGAGTAAAGTGTAAACTTAGGAGTTTTGTAAGAATGTGTAAAAAGCATGATACTATAATAAAAACAGGTCTGAAGCCTTCTGAAAATTGAGTATGTTGCTTTGTACTGTGACCATCTCAACTACAACACAAACCCAGCTCCTTCAGCTGTTCCTCATAAGACTTGTTCTCTCTCAAATCTGAAAATCATAGCCCTGTGGCTGGCACTTCCCTTTCTGCAGCTTATTTACATCACATAATTTTGCTGGTATGACAGACTCATTTTCTTCCGTGAAACCCTGTGCCCGCCCAGTGGTGGGGGATAGAAAAAGAGATCAGCAGGAGCAGGGGCTACTGTGCAGAGTACAGCCCTACAGACACCGCAGCTCCAGCGTCACTCGTGGCTCTCTCAGCCTTCCCAGCACCATGAGGGTCCTGGCAGCTGCCCTGGCTGTTCTGCTCCTCGTGGCCATCTGCTCCCTGGCTGAGGCTGATCCCAGCGTCCCCAGCAGCGCTGCACTTTACAAGCAGAACGGTAGGTTCTCTTTCCCCAGGAGAGAGCCCCATCCCCACTGATTAGACCCTCATGTCTATGGAGAGCTGGGAGCTGATGGGCATCACCAGTGCAGGGACTAAGCCTCAGAGATGGAGGTTTCCAGGAGGTGTTCCCAGAGGACACAGCATAGGTGATGGCAAATGCCCTGAGAGCCACAGGCAGAGCCTCTGCTGCAGTGTGGGGTCTCACTGGGCCCATCTCTCTTCCCTCACAGAAGACTCCACCTGCTGCTTCTCCTACATTTCCCGCCCCATTCCACGCAGGATGATCAGCTCTGCCTACGTGACCAGCAACACCTGCTCAAGGCCAGCTGTGGTGTAAGTACCCAGCACTGCTGGGGTCCAGGGTGCAGCAGCCAGGGCAGTGCCCCAAGGGTGTCCAAGGTTGTCCAGGATGGGGAAGGGCATGGACAGGGACAAACAGGTGCTAACAGCAGGACCTAGCAAAAGCACCCTGATGCCCTGGCTGAGTGCCTCAATACTGGTTTTCCCAACAGCCTGGTCACCAGGAGAGGAACGAAGGTGTGTGCTGATCCCAGTGCTCGCTGGGTGCAGGAATACCTGAAGGACATGGAGCTTCAGTAGTCACTCCTCCCTGCTGCTGCTCCTGGGCAGAGTGCTCAGCCCCCACCATGAGGACTGCAGTAAGAGTGCTTGAGCTGCATCCTTCTTCAAAAGGAAAATTTACTGCAATTGGCATACACTGGTTTAACTAAACTTTGCTTTTGCATAAATGCTTGAATAAAATGTTGGCTTGTCAAATCCTTTGGGTGTCTCTGAAGTCTCTGCTGGAACCCCAACATGACAGAAATGACAGACAAGATAGAACCACGTATTCCAAAATTACTCAGGAATACATATATACACTGTAATAATGAGACTAAAAGAAGCTCTATATCCTAAAATTGATGTGTAGAGCTGCACAAGATTTGGGCAAGGCTGATGGACTTCTTTCTGCATCATCAGTTTGCTGTACTTCAAAGCTCACTTCAACTGCTCTTCAATGCAATGTATAGTGCAATGCTTTTGACCACTTCTGCAATTCAGTCTCATAGCAACAGCTCCTAGGTAAATAACATTGAAAATCTCTGACTTAGGAAAAATGTGAAAGAGAAAACACAAGATTTTTATATTACTTTCAAGGCAAAAATTACACTCCAGTAAAAATCCTCCCTGGCTCATTGTTTTCACAAATCTCATTACAGTTTAGGCAATCTATTGGTTCTTACAAATACACCAACACTGGATTAAACACTGTGCATTTTCACAGCATCGTGGAGGTTTTTTTCCTTAATACAGCTTGACTTAATCCCCTCCTAAAAACGCCTGTTGACCACTGCACCCTTTGGCTGGCTCCTTGAAGAGGACACACTGAGGTAGGAGGTTGGCACCATCAGGACCAAGAGCTGCCCTCTGAGCACACACGACTGAGCCCAGAGCCATTCCACACTTCACCCCTGGAGAACAACCTGTGAAAAACGCCAATCACTTGTTTTTAAAATTTTAAAAGTTTAATAGTAATAAAATGGTTATAAAAATAGTAATATAATTAGAGTAATAAAAATTTGAACAATTGAGATTAGGACAATATGAGACAATTAGAACAAAGAGTTACAGACAGTCCAGGTATCTTTTCTGGACAAAATAAGCCTGAAAAAGGACACACGTTAACAGAGGATTAACCCTTTAAAACAATGGATTAACCCTTTAAAACAAAGGATTAACCCTTTAAAACCTGTTGCATATTCATACACCTCATACATGATGAATAAATTCCATTCAGACAAAGAATTCTGTCTGGTCAGGGTCAGCTTCTTCCCTTAATCCTGACGGTGTCTTCATGCCTGAGTGAGGCAGAAAGAAGTTTATTTCTTCTGATAAGAGAGCAATAAATTCTTTTTCTCTGAAAGATTTAGGTGTCCTGTGACTGCTATCTTGTGAGTCCTTTCTTTTAAAAAAGTATCTTATATAGCATAGTTTCTATTTTAACCTTATGTTACAACTTAAAACTATATTTAACACACTATTTAAGAAAATTAATACAGCATAACTTTCTAGCCTAACACATATAATATTCATTTTAATATTTACAAAAAGCCAATCATAAAATACGTATTTTTCACAAACCCAGACTAGGTGTTCCTGCATTTCACACAGCCCTCCTTCTGCCCACACCACCATCCATCCCTCTGTGCTGCCCCAAGTACAGGTGCTCTTCCCTGCCACCACCAAGGGGGAACCCGTTCCCATTCCTGCCTTCCATTTCTTGAGCTGCCTCTTTCTTTCTCTGTTTCTTGGATATTGTGTTAATATCTGAAAACTTTGTTTGATGAAAATAGCAGTGTTCAAACCCACTGTGTCCCCTTATTCCTGCACAGCTGACATCAACACTGAGTGTTGGATGGGAGACTAATCATAAAACGTGCCATATTCGGCATATTTT
Organism: Ammospiza caudacuta; assembly: GCF_027887145.1. Taxonomy (NCBI): domain Eukaryota; kingdom Metazoa; phylum Chordata; class Aves; order Passeriformes; family Passerellidae; genus Ammospiza; species Ammospiza caudacuta. The sequence continues at coordinate 57,065,736 of NC_080596.1, forward strand.
GTCAAGCAAGTGCTGAGGGGAATGAGAATTGAAAAATGTGTCTTTTATTATTGATTTTTTGCAAATATTAAAATGAATATTATATGTGTTATGTTAGAAAGCTATGCTGTATTAATTCTCTTAAGGAGTGTGTTAAATATAGTTTTAGGTTATAACAAAATGTGAAATAGAAACTGTGCTATGTAGGATACTTTTTTTTAAAGAAAGGACTTACAGAGATAGCAGCCACAGGACACCTAAATCTTTCAGAGAAAGAATTTGTTGTCCCTTTGTCATGAGAAACGAACTTCTTCCCGCCTCGCTCAGCTCTGAAGACGCCGTCAGGATTCAGAGGAAGAAATTGACACTGACCAGACAGAATGCTGTATTTGAATGGAATTTATGTATCATGTATGAGATGTATGAATATGCAACAGGCTATTGTTTTTAAGGGTTAATCCTCTGTTAACGTGTGTCCTTTTTCGGGCTTATGCTGCCCAGAAAAAGGTACCCGAACGTCCGTAACTCCTTGTTTCTATTGTCTCATATTGTCCTAATTCAAATCGTTCAAATTATTATTACTCTAATTATATCACTATTTTTATAACAATTTTATTACTATTAAACTTTAAAAAAATTTAAAAACAAGTGATTGGCGTTTCTCACAAAGAGAACAGCACGAAGTGCAACAGCCCACGCCTCACGCTCCCCAGACCCAAACCCCACTCTGGGTTCCCGGATTTCCGGCCTTTTCCCCGTTCGTCCAGCACCGACCTCCCGGCCCCGCAGGGCATCTCGGGAGTTGTAGTTCTCCGCGCGGCGCGACATGGCGGCTGTGCGGGCGCTGCCGGCCCTCGCCGCCGCGCTGCTCCTGGCTGCCGCCGGCCAGGCCAGCAAGTACTCCCGGGAGGCCAACGAGGGGCTGGCGGCCGCCGACGGCAAGCGGCGGGAGGCCGGGGAGTTCCGGGTGGTGAGGCTGAACCAGATCTGGGAGAAGGCGCAGCGGGTGAGTGGGGCGGCGCTCAGAGGGGGCTCCGAGATCGGGCCCGGCCGCTTCAGACCCTCCTTCCCCGTCAGGGAGATGGCGAGGAGCGGGCACCGGTGTGTGAGGAGACGCCGAGGCTGTCTGGCCCCGGCTCGGGACATCGGTGGCGTTTGTTCTGTTCTCGGGCACGGCTGTCCCCGAGCGTCACGCAGCGAGCGCTGCGCTCAGCCCCGCGGCGGCTGCTATGCCGGCGGCGGGAGCGGCCTCCTCCCGGCACGGGGATGGGTGTCCGAGCCCTGGGAGGTGCTCACCCGCCCTGGGTAACGGGATGTGTGCCCGAGCCCCGGGAGGTGTTCACCCGCCCTGGGTAATGCAGCAACTAAACCACATGGTTCCCGGGACAGAGATGTGTCCGAGCCCTAGGATGTGTGTCCGAGCCCCGGGAGGTGCTCACCTGCCCCCGGGTAATGCAGCAGCTAATCCACATGCCCAGGCAGTGCCAGAGAGAGGGAAGCCCCCCTGGTGCCGGGTAGGATCTGCGCTTGGCTCCCGGGCTCGCCGGTTGAAAGCTTTAGCCGTGCTGTTCAGGACTGGGATGCTCTCAGCTGTCTGAAGGTGGTGGGCTCGGTTCCTGCTCGGCACAGGGCAGAAGTTCACTGCGGGAGAAGAGGAAATCTCCACCCTGGTGGTTGTGTCTCCTACGTTCACGTCAAGTAATGTAGACAAATGCAAGAGGACCAGCAAATGGGTTTCACCGTTCCCAGATGAGAGCCTTAATTCTGACAGTGAGTCAAAACAGTACTTGAGTTTCTCTCACAGTGACTACAAAAGATGTTTAATTAAAGTGAAAATACAGTCAAATTATTTAATTACAGTGGAAATACTTGCTTATAACTAAGAAGAACAGCTGCAGTGGGAGGAGAAGAATGTACTGCAGATATCCCCTGAATATTGTGGACCATGGAAATCAGGGTGATGACTGGCAAAGGTTCAGTTCTTTCAGGCTATGAAATATAGTTAACATTCATTTTGGATCTTCTGTATTCTGAATAGCCTGAGCTATTGAATTGGAGGTAGGGCATCCCCAAATTCAGCCAAAAACTAGAACCCTGCTATACTGCTGCCTCCCAATGTGCTAAAAGATGGTATCACAATTACTCCTTACATCAATGGGAGACAGATGGAATGGGGCATAGGAAAGTGTGTTAATAAAACTCCAGCTGTTGAACTGACAGCTGAAAAAGAAACAACACTGAGACTGGAAATAATCTGTAATTATAGTAATGTCAGTTACATGTCACCTTTCCAATTACAGTCTTTTTTCATATCTGGCTCTTCTGAAATTAAAATTTGAGGTGCTTTACATCATCTGTGTTAAGATGCTAAAATATAAAATGGATTAACTTTGTCAGTAAGGAACTAAGGCTTAGTAAATTCTATATGTGTGAGCTGGATTTTAGAGATGCAGAACCTACTTGAACTAAATTTGCTACAATCTGAATTTCACTGTTGAGTACAACTGTCATCCAGCATGTGTTTTATAAAGTGATTTTTCAGTATGTCTGGGCAATATATAAAATAAGAGGAAAACTTTGGCTGTGTATTGCATTTGTATTTAAATACTATGTGTGTCAATGCAGACCTCTTTATTCCTTTATTTTGGTAGTGATAGAGAAACTACTGAAAACAGGGGACTTCTTTGTTTTTACATACAAGTCAGATACCACAATTTAGCATGGCAACACACAGCTGGAGGAGCAGTCCCTAAAAAAAGCCCCAAAATGTTACTTAGTGGGAGCAGGAGCTAAGCCAGACAAGAAGAAAGGCAAGCCAGACTTTCTTCTTGTTTCCCTGAGGATGAGTGGAAGGGAGTGCTTGATCTTTCTCCAGAATCTCTTTTCACAAAGAGTAAATTTGTAGTAAAGAGCTCTTTTCTCTCGGAGACAAGAGTGTAGGTAAGGGTGTTGCAGGTAATGATTGCAGCCAGGCCAACAGCAAATGATGCAATTGTTGTAATGTTCAACAAGTTTCCAGCACTCATTCCCAGAATTTCCAGGTACCTGTCTTGGATGTTAATGTCCAGGCAGCATAAGGAATGAGGAATAAGGAGTGAGTTTAAGGAGCTTGTTGCTTGGTTTAATCATTAAACTTAACTTTTCACCTCTGCTTCTAGTTAGTTATTCCAGCATGTGAGTGATGTTAGTAAAGTGATGAGGAGTCTTACCACTGACATTTTTTACCTGGCGTACTCAGGGTCCAACATGGGATAACCTTAAAGGAAGTAGTTCTTGAACTGAATACTTTAAATTATGTATGCACTCTGTTTTGCATTAATAGGACAGGCAAGGGGCTTCCAAATGGTTTCAAAGGATTTATAATGCTTACAAGGACAGTTACTTTAGTTTCCTACTAAAATTATGATGAGAATTAGAAAAATATTGCTCTAATTGGGAGAAATTTGAATAGAATCTTGTTTTCTCTTAAGGAATAGTGGACTTAATGTAGCTCCTTAGTATTTATTAAGACTTTAACATGTTTGATTGATTATGTCTCCAGACTTTATGTTTAGAAGTTCTGATATTCTCTTCTATAACATCTAGAAAAGAGAAAGCTGTACATGTTTATGGGATTGCACTAACTGCAGAGGGGCTCTAACATAAAATGCACTGTAGAATCTTTTACACAGTAGTGTGTTTCTGATGACAAGGTCCCACATAAAAGATTTTATTATATTTGCAGTACTTAGGAGCTAATTACTTCTTATCTAATTATGCATGGCTATTTATTCCTGTATTTCCTCAGCCCAACTACATGTGATGTCCATGCTACTTGAATGCTGACTAATATTAGAGTAACTAAATAAGTACCAAGATATTTGGCCATTCCCTTCACAATTTGTAGCAAACCTCTGACTCAGTCTTGAAGCTTCAGAGCACAATTCTTGCTGAGGAAAATGATTCTTGGTGCCACTGCAGCAGTGACACTTCGGCTGTCCAGGTCATCCTGCACCAGAAAAGTAAATAAGTACATGATTAAGGTTTTTCTTTTACTCAGCACATCCTAAGAACCATAAATAAAGTGGTTCCTTCTAAGTGCTTTGTTTCTGTAAAGCAGTTCCCCAAAAGTAGATGGTAAAGGTCACAACAGGGACACTCTTTTGCTTTAGTATTAGAGGGATCAGAAGTTTTAATGTGTTCTGGAAGCGTTATATTTCCTGTGATTCTAGATTTTAGTAATTTCAGTAAGCCAAGTGCAAAATGCAGAGAAAATATAGTTTAAAAATCAAACAAGATGGCAATGGCACAAGATTAATTAATAGGACAGCCTATGATGGAAACATAAACAATAATGTGGATAGTTTCCTGAGTTCTTGTCAATAGGAAGCGCATTAGTTTAATTACACTTTTCCTAGTTACTTTAAAATAACCTAGTGACACACAAAGGAACGGGTGAATCTTTTCAGTATCATTCAGATGTTTAAAAACAATACTGAGTTCTGAGTTTGTGTTTACCAAACATACTCCTTCCTCACTGAAAATGATAATTTTTATAATCTGTAAGCTGGTTTTAATGATAAAATAGATAAACTTGTGCTAGGACTGATGAGCCCAGGTGGTTTCCAGCTGGATCTGAGCTCCCAGGAGCTGGGCACACAGTAGTTGGAGGGGTTTTATCTCCTCTCCTCTCTGGGCTTCTCCTCACCTCACCTTCTGGTTTTTGACCACATAGACACAAAAAAAAAGTGGTTCTGAAGTATTAAGATGGTTTGTTACATTTATTTGTTTTAAATTGAGTAACTAAGGTGACTAAAATCTGGAAGTTCAGGATCAACTCACAGCAGTGCTGATTAGCCAGCCACATATTAGTCATTGTTCCTGTTTTCCCTGTAGCTCACAAAATTTCAATTAGTCCATATTTTTCCTGTTTTCTCTGTAGCTCACAAAATTTCAAGCTGACCTAGCATTCGTGTAAACTAATTTTTTTTCTATCTTCAGCCTCAGTGTTATACCTTTTTTTTTTTTTTTAATATGTTAGACAGGAATACCTGTAGGTTTTGTATGTTTTAATGCACATAAACTGTGTTAAGAAATTATTTGAGAATTTCTTTTTTCATTTTAATCATAGTAAATATTGCTGATGAAGTGGCTGTCTGACCTGCAAGGCCATCCTCAGTGACCTGGGGGACTGAAAAACTGTACTAACCAATAAAGTTTTCCAACTCACTATAACTGTATGGTTGGAAGATGGTCCACAAGAAAGGACACGTGATGGCAATGGCATGTTCTTTGAGAAGAATTGTTGTGCCATGCTGGTTGTTATCTGTCTGTACTGGTTCCTGAGGTAGCTCTGAAGCAAAAGGGGACTCCACATAACTAAATACAAACCCACTTAACTAAATACAAACCCACATAACTAAATACAAACCTTTCTGTGTTCTCGTCAGCTCCATCTCTCTGCTGTGAAACTGGCAGAGTTGCATAGTGATCTAAAAATACAAGAAAAGGATGAGCTGAGCTGGAAAAAACTGAAAGCTGAAGGGCTGGATGAAGATGGAGAGAAGGAAGCCAAGCTCAGACGGAACTTAAATGGTAAGGGCTGTCTTGGAAAGGAGGAGTTTAAACTTTGCATCACACACACACATGGTTAGACACTTGTGTTTATTACATAACAGGTTGTCTTGGACACTAAGCACACAAGTTCTCTGCAGGTCAGTAGGGAGCTGCAGGAGCCTAACTGAGTGCTTTACTCCCAATAATTCCAGACGAGGTCATTGAACCTGGGACCACTGTCTTGAGCTGTTTGTTCGCTGTTCCTCCATGAGCTGCAAAGTCCAGCTCTGAAAGTCACAGATGTAGCCCATCTCTCACCTTCCATACATCCATAGTTGGTTCTCATGTTTCTGTATCTTCTATTCCCTTGCAGTCATTATGACTAAATATGGAATGAATGGAAAGAAGGACTCTCAGCTAGTTGATACCAACTATATTAAAGATGGCACAGAAAGTGACATACTAGATGATCCAAGACTGGAGAAATTATGGAGCAAGGTGAGTAAGATTTCCAGGAACTGGAGTGTAGGAAGTCAGTATTTCTTCATTGAACTCTTAGCTGTGTCTTCTGTGAGCATTCAGACTTGGAAATTAATGGCTTTACTACTCTTTTGTTAAGTACTGACCAAGCTGCCTTGCTCTGTAGCTCACATCTTCATGCCCTGTATCCAGACCATCCAGCTGTGGCAGGTTGTCTTTGGCAATTAAAACACCCAGTTAATCTGAAAGGTGGAGCCTGGGTCCTCACATTTCCCTGAACTCATGGCTTCCTTTAGTGTGACTGTCACACTGTGTGGTAGTATATCTATGGTGTTTTTCTCAGTTTTCTTCTTGTTGTTTGTGGATATTTTTTAAAATATATATTTAAAATAGAACCATTTTGTAGACTGTCTAAAGTGAAATGTATTGTGGGGAAGGGTTTTAAATAAGGGCTTTCTCAACCTAGTATTCAACTGAAAATTTCTAGGATTTGCATTCATGCATAAAAAGTGGAAGATGTACTGTCAAATTTGGGCAGTTAAAACTGGCAAAGTCATAATCTTCAGCAATTAAATAATTCAAATTTTAAGAAGCAACTAGTCAGGTAAATCTAAAGAATTCTCCCATGAGTGTAGTGCAGTGATAGAAAAGCAGAAAAAAAGATTTGCTGAATATTTAAATGTTACTGTAACTAGGTACAGCTTTGGCAAGGAACATGTTGTCCTGTGCTTTGGGGAACAGTAAAGTGCAATAGGAGAAATATTCCCTGAGCCAAAAAAAACAAAAGGGGTCTGGATAGGTTTCAAAAATATTCACTTTTGATCAGGCATTGCAGCAAGTATCCCCCCAGATTTGTGAGTAGTGCCCCAGCTGTGTGAGCAGTGCTTCTTAAATGGTTAGAGAGCAAGTGCACAGCAGTGATAAAATCTTCACATGCCAGTAGAGTAAGATGCAGTAAAGACTGTGTTTAATATCCGACTGCATCCCTCATGCAAATGGTTCCCTTACAGTTGTCTGTGGAGCTCCATGGCCCTTATTTCTGTATTAAATTGTTTCCCATGGAATAGAAATGCCAGACACTTTTCACTGGGTAATCCATAGCAAGTCCACCTTTATAAGTCTGAAGCAAACTTCTTTTGACATGATTAAAGAGATCTCATCCATCAACATCTAAATCCTGACCACATACAAATATTAAGAGAATTAAAAGATCTAAAGAAAAGCTGCATTTAATAATTTTCTAAATGTGGTGAGGAGTGGGAAGACATTTTGGCAGTTGAGGGCACTTAAAGCACTTGGCCTGGAAAGCATAATGAACTCATGTTTCTTTCAGGCCAAGACCTCTGGGAAGTTCTCTGATGAGGAGCTGGATAAGCTTTGGCGAGAATTTAAGCATCACAAAGAAAAGATCCGTGAATACAATATTCTGCTGGAGACTGTGAGCAGAACAGAAGGTGCCTGGACATTTCTCTGATGTTTCAAGATCAGTACATCTCTTTTCTCTGCCCATTGTTTCCATCACTTCCAAATTTCTTTGAAACTCCTCACATTTCTGTCAGAACCACTTGCAGATGCTGGCATTTTCAGATACCTCCTGGGTTTAGTTCTGCATTAGCTGCCAAAATTCTTGCCAGCTAATGAAACTATTGCCATTTCAGTTTTCTGATTCTGCCTTCATTTCATGCAGGGAAAATGCCATCAGATTAGCAATGATGGCCATTGTAGTTTTACAGGAAATTAGGCAGCAAGCATAAATCCACTGCTGCAAAACGCAATTCTAAAGTCTGCAGAAAATACGTGTTTTGTCTCACCAGCTGTATTTGCACTCAACTGAAATCCTAAGAACTTAGCACTTTTTTATTCACCTCAGATTTGGGGGATTATTTGGAGTTTTTGAGCTATCAAGATTTGGCCCACAGTCAATAATACTTACCGTTCTTCAACAGATATCCACAAGAATGTTATCAATCCATCTGAGGAGAACCTGGTGAAAGAGGAAATCTTGCACAACAAGCACAGAGAGCTCAAGGAGAAGTTAAGGAGCATCAATCAGGGCTTTGAACGTTTGCGTAAAGTCAGTCACCAGGGATATGACACAACCAGTGGTATGATACAGCAGGGTTTGTGCTTCTTTGGGATTCATTTCATTTTTTAAAAGTTAAAATCAGTGGGCAAGGGCATAGTCACAGTATCACAGTGTGTTGTGTGCCACAGTGGGCTGAAGATATAGAGTCAGCCAGTCCTGTTTAGCACCAAACACTGGATGCCTAATGAAAGGATACAGTCATTGTGTTAAGAGGATAATTTTGTCCTCCATGAGAAGGGATATTGCCCCCGGAGGGCAAGTAAATGAGACAACATGCAGGACAAGCAATGCCTTTATCCAGTTCCTCGGGTTTGGGGTTTTTTGCTTTTAAAAACCTACTTGTTTTACCTAGTACTAGTATCTGGTTTTATCCAGTACTTGGGTACTTCTCCCAAGTACTCAGTTTCATCTAAATTAGATCTATTAGAAATGCAGTGCTTAATGTCTCTGTTCTTAATTTAATAACTATATGTATGTGAGAAAGCATCTCTTCATCTTTCATAGAAGTTGAGCATTAAAACCATTGTGTCCACATTTTAATTTTGTTATGTGTGTTTGTTTAGAATTTGAAGAACCAAGAGTGATTGATTTGTGGGACATGGCCAAATCAGCTAATTTCACTGAGAAAGAGCTTGAATCTTTTCGAGTAAGTAGAATTCCAGTGACTTCTCTTGCAGAAAGATATTTTGCCACATAAAGAAACGCTTGATGTTACTCTGATTGCAGCCACTTCTGTATTACCCTCCAGACACCATAAAAAAGGTCATACTGCCTTTTTAATTCTTCAAATTTATAGACATGTGTGTAACTAATCATATGCTGGTTCTGTTATAATCAGCAGAATGAACATTCTGAATCCTCTCAAAACAACTGTTGCATATTTTGAATCTTTGAAAGATCAGGCCCTGCTTCTTTGTTGCCAAGGCACCAGATTTACCCCTCTTACCAATGTCTTAATTATGTCTTTGGGAGGCACTGTAATCTGTATACCCAGCAATTTCCCTCTCGTGCCCATCTCTGTACTGCTAACTTCCCATGTTGGAGCTGTGTTGAGCTGACACAAAACTATTGTGGTTAAGACTGTTTTTCAATGAAATAATGTAGAACTTCATTCCTGTGCAGTTCATGCCACTTTTATTCAATTCAAGTTGTATAAAGAAAAGATTTTTTTTTTTTTTTATCTGACTCTCTCTGTTTATCAGATTTCAAAAAGAGGCTTTTCTAAAAATCTGTCTCTCTCCCCTCATTCTGCTGTTCTTATGCTTAAATTTTTGCTTGGTGTTCACTGCTCTCATCTTGTAGCACCTCACAGCCACCCACAGTCTCCTTTTGAGGACTCTGCAGTGGGTCATTTTCAGCACTGCTTTCAAAATCAGCAGTCTGGTGGTGATGGTAATGGATTGTCCAGACACTTTTTAAGAAGCAGGGAACTGAAAAAGCTTTCTCTGCCTGACTTAGTAGAGTATCATTAAGAGTGTCTTGGCAAGAGAAAGGAAGACTTGGAAAGAAACTCCTCTGAAGCTGTGTGTGTCTGTTATCTTAGGAGGAGCTGAAACATTTTGAAGCAAAGATTGAAAAGCACTATCATTACCAGAAACAATTAGAGATTTCACACCAGAAACTGAAGCATGTAGAGGAAACTGGAGACAAGGATCATCTGAACAGAAACAAAGAGAAATATGCCATGCTGCAAGAAAAGACAAAAGAGCTAGGATATAAGGTCTGTATAAATGCAGTGTTACATACATGTTGAAAGTTTAACTCAATAGCAGAGGGGAAGCAGATTATCCAGTGCTGATTTTTCATGCAAGCTAAATGACTTCCAGAAGGGGAGTTCAAGACACATCTGTTCTCCATGTTTAGTACACCATACACATAATTGTTCTTACAGACTTAAAAAGGCCTGAAATCTTCCTGCTCTCTGCTCTTTCTGTTGTTACAAATATTTGTGGCAAAGTCTGAATATATTACTCTATTGATAATTTATTGTCTTCCTGATTTTTTTGTGTGTGTTTTCTTTTCCTGATAGGTAAAGAAGCACTTGCAAGACTTATCCAGCAGAATCTCTCAAGGTCTCCAACACAATGAGCTATAAGAATTTGTCCTGCTTCATGGGATCAGTCTGTTAACACAAAGCAATTAGTGTGGTTTTTTGAGCAGGGCTTACCAAGGAGTCCTTCTGAAATAGTAAGGATTGAACAGATGTGTGGTGTAAGAATTTTTTTTGCCTACTTTATTACAAATTTTGTATTTGCACTGTAAAATTAAATGATTAAATATTAAGGTTTCACATCTTGGATCATAAGAATCTTACTTCTGAATCAAGTAGCAGCCTTTGAAATAATCAGTTTTGTCAAAAGGAAACAAATATGCAAAAATCAAAGGATTCCTGCTAGTAAAAAAATACTAATCTTATAGTCAGGTAAGGTATTCTGATCAATGAAAGCAAACACTGAGGTACAGGAAGGTTAAACAGGGGCCAGAAAAAGTCTTTATTTCAATCCTTGGCCTATTACATTTCCAACTTAAGTTTACAAAAATATTTTTACTGACTTTGAGCAGTGGCTCAGAGCTGGACTGCTGCACGTATATGAATCTTTCATGTGAGAGGGGGAGGAAGGGTAATGAGGGAACAAGTACTGAGGTCAATTTGCACAGTTTAGTTATTGACTAATGTGTGTGTACAATTATCTTGTTCGTGGTTGCTTTGGTTTTGCTACACTTGGTCATTAAAAAATCAAAACAAGATACTGGTGAGTCTTTTTCTTTTCACCTTCCCTTTCATAAAGTGAGAAGTAACCAGACCTGTTTTTTGAGCATGTTGCTAGTTCCTGTAATGTTCATTCACACATCAGTTTTTAAGAGAGGATGGATAGTTTTGCACCACAAGGATGTGTTTCTATGTTCTGAATAGGCAGAAAGATTTCTAAAGCAGCTTATCTCTGAGTGTATATTTCAGTTCAATCTCCAGTAAAGATTATTATCACTTCTTCTTTCAAGACCAAATTTTTCTGGTCAGAACTTTGGCACACATCAGGCACTTGGATTGAAATTGTCTATAATAACAATGCTGACCCTTTATTTCAAATGCAAGTTTCGAATTAAACTGTTCCAGGAGCGAGGCCAAGGCCAAGGTCCGGTGTGGGTGAATCATTACAGCTTGGTTGGGGAGCTCTGTCCCTCACAGATGGCAGTGCTGAGGTGTCTGATCAGGCAGCTGTCCTCAAGCCCTGCTCTGCCTGCCTGTTCCGTGAGGAATACTGAAGAGACCCATTCAGTCAGAATAGGCCACTCATCCTGGGTCATCATGGCTTAAAAGTAACGTGATTTTTTTTTACTTAAAAACTGTATCTTCATGTGCAAAAGATCTGAACCAAAACTCTGGTAGCAGTCTTACTTTGAGATTTTCTTTGAAGATAGAATCTTTTTCTTTTTTTTACTTTGAAGATAGAATCTTTTTTTTACTTTTTGAATTTAATGTAAGCTTAGAATTATTTATATTGCAGAGAATCGTTGTCCATCACAATAAGAAGCCACCACTAATATTAGCAATCTCCTTAGACAGCTCTGTTCATGTAGTTTAGGTATACCTTTGGTTGGCAAACTAAAAAATGTAAATCCAAAAATAGTTACAAGCCATTTATGAGAAAACTGCTTTGTTTTTTTTTTTTTTCAAATGCTACACACTTATTTCTTCTCCAGACTATGGCTTTAAGGGTCATATCAGAGAGTAGCTGTATTATCTTTCATGTTTGTCTACATCAATTCCCTGTGAATGCAGAACAGAAATGTAATCTGTATTATGTTAGAAAGCAGAGACTTCACTGTGTTCTTCAGTGCCCCCTTTGGCAGGGTGGGCACCAAATCTGTGAGCTGCAGGTCAGTTTGGTGGCTGTGGCCTGGGTGTGGGGGGTCCCACAGCAATGGCCCTGGGTGAAGAATTTGGACACATGCAGAGGAGAGGAGCTACACAAAGCACTGAGGCACTGCTGCTGGGCAGTCCTGGCAGGGTGGTGGGGGATGGAGCAGCTTTCCCAGGGCACAGAGTTCAGGTCCTGCTGCTGGGGGAGCTGTGCTGCCCCTGGGAAAGCAAAATATCCCAGCCTGCACTGAAGGCAGGCACAGCAGCTGTGTGCTCCACACAGGAGGGCACAGCACGAAGCTGGGTTTCATTCCAGTGTCTACCTGAAGTAGAATATGCTTATCCAAGAATTTCTGAGGATGTCTGGAACAGCAGAAGGTGCTGTATTCATGGAGTGAATAACCAGGGTCGGATCAGTTACTGAACAAGTGCAGAGGTGTTGCAGCAGAGGCTTTAAAGAGGCAGTGGCTGTGCTGTGTCTTTACCTACAACACCATGACAGTAAGGTTCAAAGGCTCAAAGGCCAGGTGGGCTCAAGCAGAGAGAATGCTTGGCAGGTGCTGCAAAGTACAAGAGGCTGACAAAATACTTATATGTCACAGTAATGTAAAACTGGGAACAAGTCACAGCTCATCAGAGGCAAAGGTTGGAGAGTGGGGTCAGCAGAGTCACCTCACTTCAGTTACAGAGCAGAGCTGTTAATGAGTCTGAGCACACAAACCTAGAGGAGAACAAAGCAAAAAGGCTGTTGCTGCCCTGCACCCAGCTTCCCATTGGAATAGTCTGTGGCTGAGTTAGAGTGCAACAGCATAAGGGAAAGCATGAGCAATAGTCTGTTCCTGTCAAGGTTCCTCAGGGCTTTCCCTGCCTTTTAAGATTTGGGACAGGCTAGGGGGGTGCAAAGTCTGATTCCACTGTAGTTTCTATGGTCTGCACCTCACATGCATCAATGTATTACTGTATTTGCAGGGACCCCTGTGGCAGGGAGGAATGATGAATCTGACTCCATGTTCTCAGAAGGCTAATTTATTACTTTAAAATACTATATTATATTAAAGAATACTATACTAAACTATACTAAAGAATACAGAAAGGATACTTACTGAATGCTAAAAAGATAATAATGAAAACTCATGACTCTCTCCAGACTCTCAACACAACTTGGCCTCAGTTGGCCAAAGAGTCAAAACAACTCACACCAGAATCCAATGAAACAATCACCTGTGGGTAAACAATCTCCAAATACATTCCACATGAGAAAAACACAAGAGAAGCAAATGAGATAAGAATTATTTTCTTTTTCTCTGAGGCTTCTCAGCTTCCCAGGGGAAAAATCCTGGGCAAAGGGATTTTTTCCGGGAATGTGAATGCTACAATGTATCTACAATTCAGTTATTGTTGCAGTTTTAGTCCTCCAAACACTGTTCATATGGTCAAAATAACAAGAGTGGGTAGTGTTTGAGATATTAAAGATTAAAAAATAACTTGAGTCACCACTCCTGTGTTTCTCTAAATAGCAACAAAAAATCAGAGCCAAGAAAAAAGGTATAAATGAGATATACCTGCAGTCCTGTACCCTGTAAGAGGTGAATAATGGAGTTCATAGATCACATGGAAAAGGCATCTGAAAAGCAAAGAAAACTTTTATACAACGGTTGAATCTTCTCTTCCTTAATAGGTTTTCTAGCTGATCCTTCTGTAATTTTTCAAATTAACAAGTTTTTAAACCACTCTGAGAAACAATTTGAAATACAAAAGGGGGAGCAAAAAAAGGAGAAAAGAGCTGCATTTCTTAGGAAAAAAAAAATCAGACCATTTAATATTCTATAGTCAGTCAAATTCTGCCCTGAAAAGAACCTCAATTTAAGTAAACATGTCAGTGACTTCATGGACAGATTTTATTTGTTAAAAAGGGGGGTGGAAATGTGAGGGAAATAAATACATAAGGCATTAAATGCAACAAAAATAACCAAGCCTTTCTTAAAAAAAGCCCATCCTACACGTTGGTACAGCAGCTCAGGTGGCATCATTCTACCAAGACAAATAAGGAACAGCACTGTAGCAGATTTATTGTGCAATAATTTCCCCTCTCCCCTCCCATGGCATCCTCATGAATGATAGATCTGGCAATAGCAGGAATATTTAAATTTACCAAGTAGAGATCATTTACATTTTGTCAGGTGAAGTGGCATCTGCCTTTTCAGATCCCGTTTCTGCAGGTGGGGATCCCTGTGCTCAGGAGCTGGTGGGATCCTTGCCTGGGCTTTCCTGCTTGCTGTGTCCAGCTCTCCCTGTGGAGTTCCCTCAAGATAGGCTTAATGCAGATTAAGGTAGAAAGCAAGGGACAGAGAAACCACCTGAGCTTCCAGAATGTGCTGCCTCAACAGCTGATCTTGGCTGAGCATTTCACAGTAAGTACTACACAGGAAGTTCTAAAATATATCTTAAATATATTTTTTCATTCCATAGCATTTAATGAGAATAGAAGAAATAAAGTAATTTAAGTCAATAAATGGAATAGATTGTTGCATTCAATACAAACAGACCTACCTCTGTAACTGAGAGCTGGGTGCTGCATTTTCTGGATGCATTATGTTCTTTTAAAAAGTGCTGCTAAATACCACAACCAACATTTCCAAACAGATCACACAGTTAACGTGTATTTCAGTGTATTCACCTAGTGCCTATTGGGAAGCAGGATATTCATCTGCAAAAAAGGACTGCATGGAATTCTTTTACTGGTATCTACAGGCATAAAATGGAAGCACTCATAAAGTCTGTCCAGTAGAGCCAAAATAAATTCATAAGCTTTCCTCCACAATAAATATTTCAAGTTGAGCCATATTATTACTTCAACAATTGCAACCCAAGTGCTTTTATCAAAAGCCTTTAAAGCACTCTCATATCCAAATGTTCAAATGTTATATTATCCCACCACTCAACAAAAGAGCACTCTCCTAAATCAGAAACAGTACACAGATAGTAATGCTTAATATGTGAACTTTGTTCCTTCACTGCTGCAGTAACTTATCACAAAAGCTTGCCATTTTAATAAAACTAACCATTTCAGTCTCCAAGTTTGCCTCTCAATAACTTGTCTACTGTAATTTAAAACTGACACTTTCTATAGGCAAAGTGAGTGTTGAATCACTTTGAAATAAACCTCCTTCTAAAATAAAATGCTGTTTAATGTTCTACAGTTGTAATTTTCCAAGCACTTTAAAGAGAGAAGGGAGCTACACTATTTGAAGTATAAACACACTGAGAACGGGAAACTCCCATATGAAAACCAATCATTTACAATACCTGGCATTGGGTTCTTTAGTCCAAAATTCAAATTTCAGTTTCTAATTCAAGAAGACATCTGAACCAAAACCATTAACTAAATGGTCCTTCAGTGGGGAAAAAGTTCATTTTCCACCATTTAAGACCCAAGTTCTGGGTCTGGGATGGATGTGTCTTAAAGAATGTTTGCATTAGACTCAGTTTGCTGGTGTCACTAAAGCCTTGCCACCAATCAGGCCTTGCACAAATTGACCCTCATTTTTTGTAGAACTGCAAAACAAAGTTTTTATTCATGATTATTAATTCAGGATGAGAACATGATTTTCCAGAGACGTTCTTAGGAATTGTTTTCCTTCTCATTTTAATGCCACATGTACAAAGAGCTGTACAAAAACTTTTGAAAGACCCAAACA
The DNA here is from genome assembly GCF_027887145.1 of Ammospiza caudacuta. NCBI lineage: Eukaryota > Metazoa > Chordata > Aves > Passeriformes > Passerellidae > Ammospiza > Ammospiza caudacuta. The sequence goes on from NC_080596.1 coordinate 57,081,376, forward strand.
GCCAATGTAACCAAATAGGACAGTCAGAATTCCAGATCAAAGTGCTGTCACAGTATGTGTCTGGGATTACAGAAGGAACAGGAGTTTAGCCACAAGCATACCATGAAAAAAACATGAATTTTCATCAGCCCCTTCCAACCTAGGAACAGAGCAACTCACCCTGTTCAGCTTTGACCACTTACAGCAGAGACACAGCAGGGTGCAGTTAGTTTGGCATCTTCACATGGACAGTGTTGCTGCTTGGCCACCAGGTTTCTGTTATCCATTCATTCTGTTTCTCCCTGCAGTACTCAGGGCAAGCTCTGTGCTGATGGACAGAGGGACAGGGCTGCCATCACAGGCCACGCTGCAGATGTGGCCAGCTGCAGGCTGAAACTGGCACCTTGACAATTCCCCAGACAGAGCAACAATGAGAGGCTCTAAGCTGGTTAAATGTTCCCATTGTATTTGCTGCCTGCAGGGCTCCAAAGCAGCACAGCCAGGGCTGTCACCGCCGTCACTGCAGGAGAAGCATTTCACAGCTATCACTTCTGGCCACTTCTGGTCACTACTGTCATAGGTCTGTGATTCACCATAGAAAGCACAGAGACAGCAAATCCAAGATCAGGTCCTGGGCTTTCAGCAGACCTGATCCATCTGTACCAAACACCCCAGCCACTGTAAATGACACTGGTGCATTTACAGAACTCAGAATTAGGAGCACTCTCCTTTCAGATCTCCTTTCAGTTCTCTCTGTTTCACAGCACTTGGCTCTTTACACACACACATCTTGTTGTGCTGCCCTCCTACCAGTGCTGCCAAAGGACAGCTGCTGCTTTCTGGTTCTCTGCTGACACCTACCTACTTCATCACATTCCCAGGAAGACACTTTCCTGTGCTTCCCAATTTGTGTCCGGTACTGCTGACTGTCAGCATCAAAAGGACAGAGTGTTACAGCAGGCCATGGGGTACATCCTCCAAATGTGGCAGAGACATGGGGGAAGATGGATCTGAGTGATTCATTACATAACAAAACTCCAGTATCCAAAGAGCAGGTTCCTTTCTGAACATCTAATCAGCTCTATTTTCTGTATATGGACTATCCATAAATTGCCAGCTCAGCCCACAGATGAGCAAAATTTAACTTATACAATAGCAGATGCTAGGGGTTTTTTATTTATTTATTTTTCTTTTTAAGGATTTCACAACCATATAATGTAGAGAAAAATTACTGTCATGCTAAATCTGCTTTCTGATCCCACCCCCCCTACTGCATATTCCTCAAATAAGTTGACACGTATTATTTCAGTAAAATGGTGATGTTACATACGCCTCTGTGTACACAGTGGGATCATAAATTTGAATTATTTCTAGATGCCCTGATGCAGGAGAGCATTTGAAAGTATATAAGTTTTAAAGTTCACTCACCCTCAAGTTTTTACTAAATTCAAAGTTCACATGTCAGCTGCACTTTCCTAAACCTGCTCACTGTCTTACAAAGCTATTCCTTGTGTCAGAATCCAGGTGAAGATTACAGTTACTTTCCTGTCACTTATATCCCAGCCTTTCAGAGAAAATTGATAGCTGATTTATCAATAACCAACTCATATTACTCAGAGTGAGGCTACTCTGAAACCTGTCATCTTTGGGATGAGATGGGATGGGATGGGAGAAGAGAAAGAGAAAGAGAAAGAGAAAGAGAAAGAGAAAGAGAAAGAGAAAGAGAAAGAGAAAGAGAAGAGAAAGAGAAAGAGAAAGAGAAAGAGAAAGAGAAAGAGAAAGAGAAAGAGAAAGAGAAAGAGAAAGAGAAAGAGAAAGAGAAGAAAGAGAAAAAAGAGAAAGAGAAAGAGAAAGAGAAAGAGAAAGAGAAAGAGAAAGAGAAAGAGAAAGAGAAAGAGAAAGAGAAAGAGAAAGAGAAAGAGAAAGAGAAAGAGAAAGTATTAGGAAGAGGAAGAGGAAGAAGAAGAGAGAAGAGAAGAGAAGAGAAGAGAAGAGAAGAGAAGAGAAGAGAAGAGAAGAGAAGAGAAGAGAAGAGAAGAGAAGAGAAGAGAAGAGAAGAGAAGAGAAGAGAAGAGAAGAGAAGAGAAGAGAAGAGAAGAGAAGAGAAGAGAAGAGAAGAGAAGAGAGAAGACAAGACAAGACAAGACAAATATTTTAATTGGGAGGGAGCAGTATCAACCAACTAATCCCCCTGCCTGACCAATTCAGGGCTGACCAAAAGTTAAAGCATGTTATTTAGGGTATTTTCTTAATGCTTCTTAAGCACTGCCAGGCTTGGGACAAGAATCACCTCTCTGGGAAGCCTATTCCAGTGTTTGACCAGCCTTTTGGTAAAGAAATGCTTCCCAAAGTCCAATCTAAATCTTCCATGGTGCAGTTTTGCACCATTCCTGCACATCCTATCTCTGGATACCAGCAAGAAGAGCTCAACACCTTCTTCTCTGCTTCCCCTTAGGAAGCTGCAGAGAGCAATGAGGTCACCCCTCACCCTCTTTTGCTCCAAATAACACAAACCCAGAGCACTCAGCCTCCCCTCAGAGCACTCCCAGACCTTTCACCAGTTTTGTTGTTCTCTGGACACACTCAGGGACCTGCCTTTGCTTCTTAAATTGTGAGGCCAAGCAAACATCACTCAAGATAAGGCTGTAACAAAGCTGAGCACACATTCACCTCTTTTGCCCAGCTGTCTGTGCTGTGTTTGATGCAGATCTGCTCCCTACAAAAATTCCCTTTAATTACTTTTAACTCTCCCAGCCTTACTCTGCTTTGCTTGTTCTAATTGCTGTATGAGATTAAATTAACATTTCCTGTCAACTTAGATTGTAAACATTGTTTGTATGACTGGTCAAATGAGAGCTGAGGATCTTCCCAAAGAAAAGGTGACATAAAAATGTAGCAGCATTGTCATCTTAAAAAAAATCCTCATAATTTTAACAATAACTCATAAAATACTGTGTCTTTTTCCTGTGGTGATTGTACCAAGTATGTGTCTTATTCTAGACAAACTAGAAGAGAAACTTACCAAGGGCTGCATGTTCCAGCATCTCACAAAAATGCAATCACTCATAATTCAAATTCAAATATAGTTTTCCAAGCTACACTAATTAAAACTGTTTTGTTTACAGCAGAGAGGAAAAATGAGGATTTTTTCCAAGCCGTTTGCTGAAAACAACTCTCAGGGCAGATTTTCACAAACATTTACATGCCTAAAGATACCTACTGGCATTTTCCACAACTAGGTGCCAGAGTGCTATTAAAACCCAGACAATTATTTGCATTGTTGGGAAATTAAATCCCTCCAAACTCCAGCCCTCCGTCCTGCAGCCCATTACCTTGGAGAAAATTCCATCAGCCAAATATTTGCCTGTAAAACTGTTCCATAGCAGCTTATGAACCTTGCCATTGCCCCACTGAGGCAGCAGTTACAATTGGCAGCAGGTTATCAGGCAGAAGGAGGTACACACACAGCACATTAATGCTTATGCCCAAACACTGCACTTGAGAGCTTTTTCTCATCACCAAGAGCACTTCTGCCACATTAAAGTCCTTCAAGAACACCTTTCAGAAGTACCAGCCATATCACATTGTCTTGTTCTTCTGGTAATTAATACTTTGTGCTCCTGGTGAAAACAGATCTGACTCTGATAAAATGCTAAATTAAAAATGATCAAATCCTTCTTTTTATCATCAGAAGTTACAAGTTGCATTTGTTTCCAAAAGCGTGGGAGAATTTGTTTTTTTGGCTTTTTTGATTTTTTTGCAAAGAGCTCTGTATCTGGACTCATCCCATAGAATCACAAACTGTATTTTAGATCACTCATGCACATGTTTTTTTATGCAAGGTCTGTGAACAAGCACAAGCCTGCTAACAGGACTATGGTTTGATTTCCATTGCCCCTGGTTCACTAGTGGAAGTTGAAGGCACATGATTTTATTTATCTAGGAAAAAATGTTTCCATTTCTGTGAGCTCCTGTTGTTCCAATGAGAAAATTCCAGTTCTTTCAACAGAAATGTCAAGTGTGTAACTTGACAGGGAGGTACAACCTGCAGGTACTACTGAAATAAAAACCAACCAGTTTTTAACAGATGCAACAATTTGGCTTGTCCTCTTGCTTCAGCTCCTGATATAATTTAGTGCATGACAATATAACGTGAATTTTAAAACTAAGTGAAAGTCATCTATTTGTCCTATTCTAGTGATGTAAAAATAACTTAAAAGAAACAGAGATTACTATGATATACACAAACACGTGCACAGAAAAGCATGTGCATGCACAGATTCACAGCCCTTCTCAACCTGAAAAAATACATTTTTTTAAATTGTGATTCCTCTATGAGACCAGCAGCAATCTGATGACCTTTACTATTGTGTCAAATCCTTACCCATGCTACAAGTCCCAGATTTAATGCAAGTAACATTCAGAAAGGCAGCCTTTGTAGAGACCTTGGGTAATTTATTTTCCTGGTAAACAGAATTTTGCAATAAAAATATTTTGTCATGGAAAACACTGCATTTCAATGCATCAGTCCAGGTGGCCTCATCCTAAATATGAAGAGATTTAACCTTGCAAGTCCTCCGGTGGGGGATCCTTGAGTGAAGAACTCTGATAACCTGACCCCAGGAAGTCCAGGCTATTCCAGTTGTACTGAAATTAAAAAAGCAGATCAGCACTGTCCACTTGTCAAAGAAAAATCTTTTAAACTTAGAATCTCATAAAAAGATCTCTTTTCCCTTCAGAAATATGCTAGGTGGATCAACAGAAAAAATACATCTGAACACAGGACAGAGAAGAATGGCAATTGTCAACTCTCAAACACTGGTTTGTTTTTTTTTTTATTTGAGAGATTTCTGGTATTTTACATTACTATTGAGGCTACATTCAAATAAATTTGTAGGTTAAATCCTGCCTCAGAAACAAAACCCCACCTCTCATTTTAAGTCACTTATTTTGAAACCCTCACTGGCACAAAACTTCCACCCACCAATATAAATTATAATCATATCTAGAAAACAGAATTTGGCTGTAACCCTGGATCTTAAGAGGACATTAACAGAAAATCATAATACCCAAGATGTCACTCCTGGCAACTTCTGGAAGCTAAAGCTGATATTTTATCAGAAAAAAAATTCCTTTCCTTCTTAAGTACATTTCTTTGTTAGTCTAACATCACTGCTATACATTTTATATAACATTTTATTTAAATAACATTTTATATGAGGATAAAGAAAATATTTACATAGCCAACATGGGGAATTAAGTTTTGAATCATAAACTCTCACTGTACAAAAGCAAGATATGGCAGATTCATGGGTAAACCTATTTTACAAGACAACATCCTGTTGTGCCTCAAGGCTGTAGCATCTCTGGAGATATCATCCTCTTACACAGAACTGGTTTTATGCTACTTAGGGACAGCAAAGAATAATTCAATAAAGTTTTGGATTTAAGGGGGATGATGGTTTTACATTATGAATAGTTTTTGTGACATTAAAGACCCAACTTCGAAAAGCAAATGTTTCTCTTGAATACCTTGGTTTTAAAATATGCTGTGGGAGAAAACTGGGACCTGATTTTCAAAGTGATACATATGTTCAGCTCCGGGAAAATTGCTAAGAATTACAGATACCCAGCAATATGGTTTGAACTAGGCTTTTCAAGAACAGAAACACCCAAATGCCCCTTCACATTACTGTGGTTTATAAACATAATTAAATAACTTGTTTGTGTGCTCTGGTCTGTTTGCAGACACATGTGCATCCCTGACACTCCGGCTTTTACATCTGAGAAACTTTAGACAAACTGCAGGACTTGGTGAGGTATAAAACTGAATTATCCGTAGGTATAGTTGAGCATGTCCATAAATAAGCACATCAATTGAACAAAACTGTACTTGCAAAAAGAGCTGGCACTGAATTTTCTTGCTTTTGTAGGAGTCCATTAATGTATTAATAGAGGTTTTACATATTTTATACACTCAGATATATACATATATTTTATCAGTAATGTGTGCTTACATACAGACATATGCAAACATATGTGTACACTTACCACACACACTCACATTCCCTTATCTACACACATTCAAGTTCTTTATTTTCAAAGAAAATGCCACCATTTAATAAACACTGAAATTGGTTCCAGGTTCTCCATGATTTTAGAATTATAGAGAAAGGTAACTAATTGCCTATGACAAAAAATCTGGACTTTACAACCAAATTAAAACAAAAGGAAAGACCAAACACACCCCTCGTGCTACCAGTTTTCCAACCAGGAATCAAGACATTGGAATGAATCTGGTGTAACTGCAAGGAGCAATGGCAGCAATTTGTGTGAGTGCATTTTTGCAACAAACGTGAATCCTTTGGAAGATGAATTAGGATGGATTTGTGGTGAGCACAAAGTTCTTTCCTGGCCAGGTCACTGCTGAGCTCCTTTCTTCTTGTGCTCCAGCTCCTGCAGGCGCTCCTGCGCGTGCTGCGTGCCCACCTTGTGCGCCGTCTCGGTGGCTGCAATGTCAATCTGGGCGTACCGGGACGATCCACTCCCTGAAACACCACATGGAACCCTGTAAAAGGCTGCACCCCTCACACATTCCTGAGCAAAACAGTTGTGACACTTCCTCCATAGATTTCCTGGACTGTCTTTGTCCAGTCTCAGAGAAAGCTGTGTAAAGGGAGCAAGGTGATAACCACCACTAAAACAAAACACCTCGAAAGCTTTGCTACCTACATATTCTAGCGGTCTGGCTTTCCTCAAACAAGCAAATGAACCATTTGCATGTCTGCCCCAGGTGTGAATCTCCACCCCTATTACTCCCAGTCAATGACAAAATTGAACTTGACTCTCCCACTCCTGGGAGGTTTCCTCAACCAAGCTATCAATCAGGAAATCAACTCCTGCTTTTTGAACAGAAAACTCTTGTGGCAGCTGGCACTGTTCTTTGTCAGGATTAGGTTCCTTGTCAGGATTAGGCACTCTGTGAATGTTTACCAGAGCAACACCTTCAGCCTCACACAGAATGACACTTCAGCTCATTTTTCTTGCCAATAGTGAAGACAAGTTAAGTAAAATACTTAAGTATTAAGAGTTGAGCAGTAAAATACTTCTATAAGGCTAGAGGCTGGGAAAACTTTAATATGAAAAAATTTAAATATTTGTGGTCATTACAGGCACCTTTAAAGTTACACAATTTGAGACTGGGAGGGTAGTTGACATTTAGGAAAATTTAGAGTCTTTAATTCTTCATTTTTAATGCCTTGGTTCATTGTGTTTAAAATTAAGAGAAAATATTGCTTTTACATTTCAACACAATGGTTGTAGAGAGAACTACATTGAGGTCCAGGAGAAGCTTAGAATTACATAATGAAGAACATAAAAACATTTAAAAGGCAAAAAGCATGGGAAAAGTGCTAGCATTTCAAGTTAATAAAATTGCTGAAATTAGAAGTATAAAAATTAAACTTTTTATAAACTTTTTATAAAAAGTTTATAAAAAAAATAAACTTTTTATTTATAGCTGAGAAGTATAGATGGAAAACCTATCAATATCAAATGCAAGGAATTAAATACCAGAGTCTGATGAAAGGCTTGCTGTAGCAAGGACTGCATCTCTAAATGACAACGCATAGCAGATGTATTGCTTGTTTATGTGCTAATTGCCCAAGTTAAGCAATAGAAGTAAAATATCCAATCCATACAAAATAATTAAAAAGAAAAAAAAACATAAAAAATGAAATCATTTGCATTCTCTCTGTAGCACTTTCACATGCCCACATGGAGAGCAGATAGAAGAACACTGTGTTCTGTTCTGAAGCACTTGCTGCATGGCTCCAGAGCCAGTGTCTTCAGGAGCAAGCCCTGTACACCCACAGCCCTGTTTCTGAAGCCAAGAAAAATGAGGAAAGTGTAGTCCTAATATGCAATGAAAATCTTGAGAACACAAGCAAATTACTGTCTTTCAAACTCCAGAGTTTGAAATGTTCACTTTAGAAGGAGTGCATATACAATCACCTGTCAAAGGGATGCAACACCTTATAGAACTTCATTACTCAAAAATCTTTTTCAAGAAGAGATGCCAATTAAAAAAAACTGCCTCTGAAACATAAGAGGATTCAACTCCTCTGTTAGCAGAAGCCTGTGGGTAGATCATGGAATCATTAAGGTTGGAAAAGACCTCCAAATCATTGAGTCCAAGCTTTGACCAAGCACCATCAACTAAGCCACAGCACTGCATGCCACATCAAGTCATTTCTTGAACAGTTCCAGGAATGATGACTCCATCGCTTCCCTGGGAAGCCTGCTCCAATGCTTTTCAGTGACATCCTGTCAGTGAAAAAATTCTTCCTGATGTCCAACCTGAACCTCCCCTTGGGCAGCTTGAGGCCGTGTCCTGTCCTGTCACTGTTTCCTGGGAGAAGAGGCCAACCCCCACTTGACTACAGCCTCCTTTCAGGTAGTTGTAGGAGCATTAAGGTCCCCCTTGAGCCTCCTTTCCTCTGGGCTGAACACCCCCAGCTCCCTCATCTGCATCCCGTATGAAATCAGGGTTCCACATACCCATACATTCTGCATATTCTTAGCTGTTTAAAAGTACCACAGACTTCCTTACCTCTTATGCTTGTGCTAGATTCTTGAAGCTCCAGTTCCATGTAGTGAAGCTGTTTTTTGGAAGTAGGGCTGACAGGAATATTAACATAGGTGGCTGTCTCACTGTGGGGTCGATCTGGTGTTGGGACATCAGCTGAATAACCTACAGCCCCTTCTGAAATAAATAACAAGTTACAGCAGGCACTGTTTGCAGTGACCAATGTTCATACAGACACACAGAAAGCAAACAATGGGCAGCAATAACTCCTCTCGCCAAACAGGACATTCCTCAGTGGTAGATGGGACCTGAGAAAACTACAGCTTCTACTTTAAATATCCTGAGACACTGATCAAGTGTCTCAGGAACTGTGCAGAAGGCCACAGACCACAGACAGACCACAGGGTCTTGCTGTGTTGTGGCAGAAGGCAAACACTGCAGATATTTCTAACAGCAGCACTGCCTTAGGTTAGTAGAGCTTTATGTGAAGTAATTTGTTCTAGGAAGATGTGAATTACTATATCATCTGCAAGACAGAAAGCAAAATCAGTAGAGGTTCTTAAAGCCTGTCCCAAAAACAGGGACTGAAGAACTGTTTCAAGCAAAGGGAGGGCGATCTTGAGGAGACAATGTTGACAGCTTCCCTGTGCAGAATTGAAAAGATAGGAATAATGAGAGGACATGAAGATATTAAAGGACTTTCACTGCAGAAAAAAATAGTGGGAAAACCCTTCTAAATAGTAAAAATCACAAGAACTTCAGAGGAAATCCCAGAGTTTTCTAGAACTTTCTAAAAAAGACACAGACCAACACCTACTAGGAAAGAGTTCCTATGAAACAATTTTGACTTAAAACCATTTTTTTGTCTACTGGTTGAATTCTCAAGACCTTATCTAGCCCTGCTTTCAATAATTTTAATCTTATCTGCCTGTTCAGTCCAGTTGGAGTCCTTAGCCCTAAAGACCTTCTACTCTCAAGTCAGTTTGAGACAGAGGAGTGCAGAGGGAAAACAGTTTTACTTTGAGGTTCTTTATCATGAAGTTCTCCTCTTAAGCCCTTCCTTAACCTTCCTTATCCCTACTAAGAGCTCATATCAAGTCTTTTTTTGCCCAAAATGCTGCTTTTCCTTTTTTCCCCATTTAGACCCTATTGAGATGTCAATAGAGAGGCAGTAGGATATCAAGGCATTTTAGAGCATAGAGAAAAATTACTTATATCCAGAAAACAGCAGCAGTGAATAACCACTGAGGGAAACTTTTTCATCCTTTTGGAAGTATTATGAGTAGCAGAAATAGCTTATACAATGTTAGGCAACAGTATGGGTATGTTCCAGTATAACGGAATCTCCCCAGGCTTAAGCTGTTTAAATCAAAGGAGTTACAGTCCAAATACTGGAAAGACTGGAAATTTGGCCAATTTGCTCACAGATTTTAATTTTAAAGCATAGGAAAATCCAAAAAGTATACAAATATTTCTCTGTCAGTCAGACTTCAAGTTGTTGCAAAGCAAGATGTTAAGAACAAAATGACAAAATCAATGCAGAAATGAATGCAGAAGGAATTTTTGTATTTTCATCAAACATCATTCTAAGAAATTATTTTCAATTATTGTGTCCAAAATATTGCAAAGGATTTTGGCCTGATTGAGCAAGAATGGACTCAGAAAAATCATAGCATTGAAAACCTGCATCACAAAATTTAGAAGCTGCAAGCAAGTGACAATTTTGAGTACAGAGTCACAAATAGTTGTGAAGGAAAAGATCATTTTTGAAGTATTTCTGTATTCTGTTAAAGTGATGTAACAGAAGTGTTAAGTGAAGCATCCTCAAAGTTAGCTAGCATGAAAACTAGCAAGATCCCCTATAGAACTAAACAGTTAACAGGTTTAAGGAAGCTGAGCATCATACCTGATGCAAACAAGCCAAGGGATTTTCCTAAGAACTGAAATACTACACATGGACAATTAGTAGGGCTTTGTAAAAGAAAAACAAAAGAAACACACAGGAAAAAAAAAAAAAAACAAGACCTGGCAACAGTCAAATATTCTTCTCAAAGGAGGAAGAAGAAAAAACACAAAACAAAACAAAAAAATTATACACAAAAAACTCAAACAAAAACAAACAAACAAAAAAAGCAAAACAGTTGGGCAAACTGGAATGGAAGGAAAGAAAAAGCCTTCTGTAGTTCAGTCAGTGCTGTCTCAATAGAAACTGTGTTTTCTTTGCAAAAATAGGAATACTTGGTTTCCATTTTTCCTCAAAAAACCCAACCAAACAAAAAAAAAATCTTACTAGCAACTGAAAACTGGCTTTTATTTGTTTGAAGAGAAGAATTTATTTAAGAAGCACAGTCAAATGTTCCAACTAATGAAAGCATGGTGCACAGAGTGAGCCATGGACAGTGCTTGCAGCAGTCCCTTCTGGTTGGACAGAGAAAGATGTTTCCAAGAGGGGTCAGAAGGCAAATACTTGAGAACATTATGAAAGGAGGATTTCAGAGAAGAGCAGACCACAATGGATGGTTACAACATTCTGAAAGAATTCCTAGAATATCATGATTGCTTGAAGAGAAAAGGGGAAACTGTAGGAATCAAAAAAGATAGTCAAGCAAGTAACAAGAGAAGAGTAAAAGTGAAAATTTAGTGGCCCCCAACTGAGGGGAAAAGGAAGGAAAAGACTATAACTAGGGAGGGAAGAAAAAAGTTATGAAACTGGTGTTGCAGCCTTTCTTTCAGGAAGTGTTAGTTATTCATTTTTTCTCCCTAATATAGGCACTGTTCTCAGAAATGAGCAATAAATTACACAGAAAGAAAACCAGCACTATAACTACATCCCAAAGATAAGTGTGTGTGTGAGCATGCATGTGAAGCTGACACGTTCAAAGGGCAACACTTCAAAAATTACACTTAGAAGAGATCTCAACAATAAAAAAAAATTTAAAAACAAAAGGAACATGAAAAAAAATCAAGAGGTCTTAGTGACCTCTGCACAAAAATCTGTACTCACCAAGTTCCTCAGAACTAGTTGGAGTTCCAGGTTCTGAAGGAAGTGCTAGCATCTCATACCCACCTTTAGGACCTAGAATACAGGAACACTGTTAATGGCTTTGGATTTAGCAATTTGTGCAATATAATCTAAGCCTATGCTTTTCTGGTTTTGACTTGTAACCTTTTAAACTAAACCATACAGAATATCCTCAGAAAGCATAAACTGTGCCTAGTGCTGACTTTTCTGTGACGGTGATGTCAGCATTTCCTTATGAGTGTAACACCAAGGAAATAAAATTTAAGACACTTTTACAACTATTCACACTGAGGGCCACTGAAGTCAACAGCAGTGCATTCTGCTGTACAGCAGTGTGGGAGCAGAGCTGTCTTGCATGCATGAATCAGGGAGCAATGTGTGGGTGATCTTGGGAGCATCTGGAAGACTCTTGTTGAAATTCCACCTCCAGCATGATGGATAACTTCTTGATTTCTGAAAAACCATCGAAAATGCTTAAGCTAGCCCTTCCAAAGACAACTTTGCTTTCCAAGTGCAAACCTCCATCTTTACAAAGAAGTCAGGCTGCACGACATTATTGGTCTTTCCTGAGCAGGAAGCTGAAAAGAGATGCCCACATTTCTTCACAATTTCAGACTCCACTCCAGTTAAAACCAGGCAAGCAAAAATGCTGTGTCCATAGAATGAACATATTGCAATTAATTTTGAATGACAAACACACATATCTATCTGCTGGCAGTGTTTCTATTCTACATTATCATAAAGAAGTATATTTTAAATGTGGTGGGTGTTTTTTCCCAGAATATCATTGTTAGGGTACAGGACTTCTCATGACCTGAGGTGAATTTTTTTGGTGGGTGCCCTTTGTTAAAGTGATGGCAGCATTTCACTGCTGTGAATAAGATTATTGCTTATACTCTGTCAGTTATCTCATCTGTCACTGCTTCTTCTAAACTTATCCCATCTGTCAATGCCTTTCTGACAGAAATTCCTCAAAGCAAAAAACCCAAAGAAATACGTAAGCCTTACAATAGGGAATCAAATGATGCATTACCTTTAATATTTTCTGAAGTTTAAAATAATTTCAGTTTAAATTAGTTTCGATTTACATGCAAACACACCTCATAGTTACTTTTACTTACCAGCTTGGAGACTGTGCCCTCTATGCACTTTCAAAGACCCAGAAGCTGCCATGACAGAAGCACCACCTGTTTTCAAAAACAGAGATTAACATTAAATCTGAATACCTGTTTCATTTTTAGTAGATGTTTCTGAAACATCTAGGAAAAAAAATAAAACACAAAGAATTACAAGTCTTTGTTCTTCATTTAGGCAATTTTTTTTTTTGCTTAGTTCTTTATCCTGAGTTTGTGGCATGAAAATCTCATTTTGTGTTTTCTTTCTTTAGAAAGAAAGGATGCCTTCTATAAAACCTAAGGATGCTGTCCCTCCCTGTTTGTGGTAAGTAATTCCTTCCTCACAGGGAAAGCTGTCTTGAGCTAAGTAAAATGGCGACGAGAACTGAGTTGGGAGATGCCTTTGCAATCCATAATGTCGTTTTAGCAATCACAAAGTTTAAAATGCTCATTAAAATCTGGTCAGAGTGGATCCAAAACCTATCTAAGTGTAATGTGACCTCTGGTTGGGTTTTGGGGTATCCCCGGGTGGCCTCACTGCTCCGGAGAGTGCAGCCTTGTTCAGCACAGCCTGCCCGGGCTCCCAGGCAGTTCCCAGCCACAGGCTACCTCAGCAAGCTCAACTCTCAGTGAGATCAGCTCTTTGTGATTATCAGCTCATTTGTGATTTCAGCTCTTGGCTTGCTAAGTGCCTTGGGCAGACACAGGGAGAGAGAGGAGAAGGCCGTGTGAGGTTGCACAGGATTGTCTTCATTGGCCTTCTGCGAAGGCCTCAGGGACAGCTCCTCCGCCAAGCTGGGCAAAAGGAGCTCTTTGTACAGGGCACAGGAGTTTTAGGAATTGTCCAACAGCAAGGGTCAAAAGGGAAGTGATCTATAGTCTTACAGAGATATAAGCAAGGGTCTGGAGGCAGAAAAAGGGGCTTTTTAGGTCCAGCCATCATGACTGGGCATTTCCTATCTTAGGCTGCTGAACGCCAGGAATGCCTTGCAGGCCCTGTGCCTGCTGCATAAGTGAATGAGAAAACTTCTACACTCCAGCACTCCACCAGCCATGCTCAGACATGGACACAGCAGGCCAGAGGCAAGGGAACACAGGGGATCTGCCCCATGGGGATTGAATCCAGGTTCTTGTGAAACACCCTCCCAGTGTTCCAGCCATGGACACCCCAGGTGGCACAGCCAGCCTCCCTTCCCCAGCCCGAGTCTGGCCAGCAGGAAGCTGCACTGGGGAAATTTGAGGAAACAAAAGCCATCAGCTCAGAAAGCTCCAGGGTGGCATCCCTGCAGGGTGGCTTGGCTGCACACACAAGCTCCTTCTTTGAGCAGCAAGCTCAGCAGCATCATCCCCACTGCTGGCTACGGGGCGACCTCACCCCATCCACCCCAAACCTCTGCTGTGTCACTGCGGCCACCTCAGCAGAGCTCAGTGGCATTTCTGTCCTGGCATGAGTAATTGTGAGGGAACTGCGTGTGCAGGAGATGGAGCTGAGCGGGGAGCAGGTGGGAGGCTGTGGGGATGAGTAACCCTGCCCCTGCTGCCATGTGCTGCAGCCTGCTGGGGCTCACATTTAAAATTAACACTTTTCTAAGCTGATGAATAGTCTCTGAGCAGGTGAGACACTGCTCTGCAAATTGTTTTTAAAATAGCGTCCAAAAATTACCACAGTTCTTATGCAACACGAAGAAATTCTGTAAGATAAATATTCTGAAATATCTAAGAAAGCTGCATGGCCTGGGAATCTAAAGAAAATGGCAATTTCTTTTTTTTTCCTCCTGTATGAAGTATACACACAATTTTAATTCCAAACCTAAGGGTTTCCAAGCTTCATCCTAGTTTATAAAATAAATCTAAAAAGCCACTCATTATTTCACTTAATGAGGACAATGGATTAAAACAATAGAAGAAAAACTATTTCAAAAAGGCACAACTGAACTAAAGCTTTTAGTTTGGTCTCTTTATATACATCCAAGGGTAATCCAAGGCTAAAAAATTCAATTTTAAAGTATGCCATACTGAGAATCTGATTTTGTATTTTAACAAATGAGGTCAGATTGTAGAACATTTACATATTATAGAACTCTAGTGAGGACTTAACAACTAAAAATGTTATTTGGAATTTTGTTTTTACCAAGACTGCTGATAAAAATAAATGCAAAAATAGGACAGCCCCAGGCTAGCTGATTTACTTATATTTTCACTTTAACTCATCTTCCTTTTTCTCATATCAGTGCATCCTCTCTCTGCATTGAAAACATCAGAATATGTTTTATGAAGCCAAAAGCCTCCCCTTACTTTGAAGAAAGATTAGAACCTTATGCTAATTTCAGCATCATCACAAAGCTAGTGTGAGGTTGGGGTTTTTATTCCCTCAAAAATGTATTGCAACTCAGCAGAAATTATTCCAGAGGCATTGTGGATTCTTAAGCAACATTTTTAGGATCTATGAGGAACACCCAGGACAGGAAAAATTTAAAAGAAAAAGACAGTCCAATCCATTTATGGTCAAGTTTAAATTTTCTCATTCAGGGCTTATTTAAAAGAACCATGTTAATGTTTTAGGATTTGACCTGTTGCATTTTCCTCATTTTCAAATCTGGCAACTAACAAATATTTACATAATCAAATCTCCCAGGGAATTTTTTTTGAAGCTTTGAACTTCATCCTATAAACACATGTCAACAGAGATCAACCTAGATATTTTCTTCCTTCTTCTTTTCAGCTACTGAATAAACTGGTTTGATTTTTATTTGTGAATCTAGGCTAACACTTCCAGGAATGGAAAAAGCAAGATAAATTTCTAGCAAAAAAAGTATCCAACAGGAGACAGACGCTCCCTTCCATTATTCTTCTCATTTTACAAGGGATTGTTAAGAATTTTTTTTCAATTTCCCCTGTCATCTAGGTCTGTGTGGCAGACTTGCTCAAGTCTTTCTCAGAACTGGGTACCTCATCAAGAGAGTTACTTCTGTTCTACTTTCCTCAATCTGTAAGAGGAAGAAGGTACTCAAAATGTGACAAAACGAAAATGATTTGCAGGATATTTTGAATTCTGACATTTGATTAGACTCAAAAGTTTAACATAGCTCAGTAGTTGAAGACAACTACTATTTGAAATATTTTTCTAGCTTTATAGTTATTACTTCATGCCCATTCTTCAAACATAAGGACAGTTTACAGCACATGTGCTACAAGAAAGAGCCAAGAAAAAAAATAATGAGGGAAGATGGAATATAAAATATAAACTGAGCCCGGACAGTTTACATTTTCAAATCATCTGACCTATCCTTGCATGACCAGTGAGGAGACACACACAGCCCTGCACTGCCTTTACCAAGTGATCACTTCTCACTGCCAGCCTCCTCGAGGGGTAGGACACACACTCTTCAGGTCTGGGCTATTAAATTTCCTGAAAAGGAGTCAGAACAGAAGAAAACACCACATTCTGTGATAAAACCCTGCTGCTTGTTGAATTAAAACTAGCTTTATTATGAAGAACTTTGACCCACTCACCCAAGCAACATTCTCATCTCCTCCTCTGAAAACAGATACCTTGCTTAAAAGAGCATCCAAAGGCTACAGCAGCTGATTGGCAGGAGGAACCCTGCAGGAGCACCAGGAGGTTGTTTCATGTAAATGTAACAGGACACTTCCTGCTCCTGTATATTTGCCCTACAAAACCTCCCTGTTCGTTCTCTTCGATTTTCAAAGTAATTTCATATATTTTCTGCTATACAAATGGCATTACCCCAAGACATAAAAGCTGAAGGGGATACTTAAAAATGCTTGCTTGCTCCACAGATTTCTCCATATTCAGAAATGCCTCCTTTCTCTCTAACAGATTACTTTAAATGTGGCAAAATCTCTCAAAATTAGAAATGCATTCAAGCACTCTGTTCAAATATTGCTCCTCAAAGATGTCTATTTAGTCTGTGCAAAAAATAACAGAGGATCTAACTAGGTCTGGCTATTATTCATCTTCTCATGCTGTGGGCCATTCCATCCCAGCCTCCTATCCTTAAAAATGCAAAAGTGTTAAGCTAGAATTATTACCATTTCCCTGTGCCAGGAAATTCAGTGTCTGGGGTTTTGGTTTTTTTTTTTTTTTTTTTTTTTTTTTAAATACACCTTCAAAGATGCTTCACATACATTTAATTCAAAAATCTTCATACATGCAAAGCTCAGAATCTACACTGGGCAGGGATGAAGGTCAGACACAAAACCAAAAATTTTTTTAAAATTTGAAATAATCACTATATGTGCAAATAAGGTCCTCACCTTTGTGCTCTATAAGGCTGGGATAAGTAATTTCTCCAGATTTCAGTGTCAGAGAAGGTGTGGAAAAGCAAATCACAAATAAATAAAGGACAGGACTAGAGGGTTACTGTGGCACAGACTCACCACCTTCTGTCAGCCCCAGTCCAGAGAACTGGATCTGCTGGATCTGCTCAGCCCAGAGGATGAAGCAGCAGCATTGGGATCATTCTCTGACATGGTTTCCCCATAGTTTTCTTTCGCCCCTGGAAATTCTCTTAATTCAGACATTAATTTAGTTTGTAAATTGTATTGTATTTTAACAAGCTCACTTTTTCTGAGCTCCTGTATTTCTTCCCCTGCAGAATTATTTTGAGTGGACTTTTAGAATAAAGCAGGACCAAGAAAGAGCATGCCACTTTATGGCAGGTTTTCATTAATCAGTTTCTCATTAGAATGATCTCTGTCTATTACAGTGTTTAGCCCTATAAGGTATGACATGACATATCTATAGTGGACACTGTTCAACACAGAGTCCTTCCCTGGCTCAATAAAAATATCAGAGTGTACTTGGTCATCCTACATCTCAAGAACTGACAGCACAAATCTTTTAAAAAAGTGAGAATTGTAAACTGTTTTCAATCTAAGCAATTATAACCACCACAGTATGGCCCAGATTCCTCTTTCTCATTGCTCTGAATTAATTCCTTAAAAGCTGACTCCTAAGCTTGGAATAAAAGCATCATGCTGCATAGATGTGCAATAAAAATATTTTTAAAGGCACAAAAATCCATCGAATTTTCCATCAGGAAAGTTAAGCTGTCAGACAGCTGACTTTGTTTTCAGTACCTTGTTGGTTTCTCGGCTGTTTTAAAGACCTGGAAAGGCCCAGGGTGGCCTTGGACAGCCCGCGCTTCAAAGGATGAGAAGAGGCTTCAGGTTCTTTCTCGGTCTCGGTGTTTATTAATTGTTTATCTAAAAGATTTTCTCTCGGCCCGACAGAGATCTGCACAGCAGCCAGCCATGAGCACACTGCGAGCCCCCGGGGCAGTCACCTATCTTTATACTCAAAATTACGTATACAATATTTATCAATTTTCCCCAATACCTTTTACCCTTATTAACCAGTGCACTTTTAGTAATAACCAATTCCAAAGTGCCAACATCACCACAGAAGATGGAGGCCAAGAAGAAGAAGAAAAAGGACAGGACACGCCCCAATTCCTCCATCTTACTTCTTTAGACCCCCCTGTACAGAAATCCTAAACCCTGTGTCTTACACTCTAATTAACTTATCCCTTCACCATTTACCCCAGTGAAATCCTCCTATCCTCATACAGGTGTCGTCTCCCTTGTAGGATCAAAGTCCAGCCACCAGACACTTCTGGCAACATTCCAGGACTCCCGAGCCCCCCAAGGGTGATCTCGGTCACTCTGCACATCAGTCCTGAGGTGCTGAGATCCCACAGTACCTGTTATATACTTAATTTTATTCTTTCTTCTTGTCTGGCTGCCTTGAGTCCCTGTCTACTTAAGAAAAATTTAATAGGTGATATTTTAGCTGAATTCCAATCTACAGCATTGTTTTATGTTTACTCCTTAATCCATCTCCTCAGTACATTTCCCATCAAGCATTGTGTAGGTTTGGTATTGCAAGCAAAGAGGATGTCAGAGAGCAGAGTGTCTGCTGCAATGACAGTGAATCTGCTCCTCTGGAATAAGGGGGAAAATGGAAAAGGAGAGAGACAATTTACAAGTCAAAAAGCAAAACTGAAAGTGCACTGCTTCCCTGGGAGCATTTTTATTACTTGCCCATTCAACTACTGGCTTTTGCAAAGCCAGAGCCCCTGGCACAGGGGTGCAGGGAGATCAGATCTCCCTCAAGGAAAGTTTAATTTGAGTGTTGAAACACTCAGGGCTGGGTCAGGCTCATGGGAATGCCCAGGCAAGCAGCTCCCCTGTGGGAATTGGAAATGGATGAAAGTTTCTGAAATATGGTGCACAGAGCTTGCATGAAATGCCTTCCCCAGGGACTGCAGTGTCCCTAAGCACTTCTGCAAGCTATTCCAGCTCCCAGCCTCCCTTCTCTAAACAGGAGTTTTGGGATTCAGTCTGCTCAGCTCATTTGGAAGTGGTTGGCAGCTAAGGACAGAAATAGTGGCATTTCCCCAAGGACAAAAATAGTGACATTTCCCCTCCACACTGAACAGCCTCATGGTTTAAACATCATTCATAAAAGAAGATTGCTGTGAAGACTTCTACTCAACTGAGAAAATACAAATATTTTGAAGGAAATCATTTGCCCCTATGAATAAGAGCTGGAGGTTCCTTATCTAAGGTGTTGCAATGGAATAGAAAGGAGAACAAGATTAAAAGAAAAGGCCTAAATTTCAATGAGAAACAGCACAACTGCTAGGAAATACATTGTAAGTTGTAAGAATAGCGGAGGATTTTGGGTGATTCAAGGTGGATTAAGGATTCTCACTGCAGAACTAAACATCTGTCAGACATATACAGAAGAACATCCAAACCTAAGGGCAGAGACTCTAGACAACTGCTTCAGTCCTATTTTTCCTACAGTGCTTTGGTTAATAGTACCAGAAAGATAATGAAGATAATGGCAAGCTTTTCAGCTCACCATTCTGTGAAGGAATGAATGTGCAGTCTATTGTTTCATTTCCCAACACTGAATGTGGATCTTATTCACAATCCCTTAACTCAAAGCATATAAGCAGTTCCTGAGAAAAAGCCCTACATAAATATCTCTGAAATTGCAACCACCAGATCAAGCTGCAGGATTCCTTAAGCAGTGATGAGAATCTGCCCAGGTCCCATGAGAACTGCTCACACCAAATGTACCAAACTGAGGTGTCTCCAGAATCCAGCAGTCTCAGGAAATCTGAATCATACTTTTAAACCTCTATCCTGTCATGGTATTTTGAGGTCCATCATAACTATAAATGCAGTCTATTATACTTAAGAGCACATATTCACACATCATAGAATCCCTTACCTTTATCTGTAGTACAAAGCTATGATAACAATGTGAACATTTTCCTCCTACAAACTCAAGTAATCTAATTCAGTCTCTCTTTCTAATCAATATTTACAAAGTTATTTAGAACAAAGGCAACCAAATTATTTAAACCTGAATTAAATGATTCACCCCAACTTGTTTTTTTCTATCTAATAATGCAACTTAGAATTGTTGCCATATTTAGAACACTTTGCCATTAGAATGAAACACAATTCCCTAAAGTTGCTGAGTCTGTTGCTCAGCATATCTAACGAAAAGGAGAAAGAGAATACCCACATTCCCTACAATAAACCAACAAATACACAAACAATTGATTTGTGACTGTTTAATTTCATGTCTTGCTACAGGACCAAGACATTCAAGAGCAAAAATATTGCATAGAAGATGTAAGTACCTGTATCTCCGGAAGGAATGGGTTTGCATTCTACAGTGTATTTAAATGACAATATGATAGAAAAGAGATTTACTTGTGAGTAAGGAAACTACTACAGTAGGAAATATATCTGGGTATTGGTCATTGTCATCAATGCTAGCAGATGTATCTTGCCATGTATATGCACAATACAGGTTTTGAAAGTAGCTGCCTCAAATTAGTGTGCCTCTATTTTATTCTCAACAATGGATAATAATCTCTCTATTATTATTTCTGGATAATAATAGAGAACCACAGACAAGTTCTAATGCAGTTCCTTTAGTGCAACAGAACAGTGTGAATGACTGCTCAGCACCCTGGGACCTTCAGTTAATGCCTTAGATTAAATATTCCAATGCTACAGAATTATTTTGAAAGCTTTGCAATGCTGAGTTTAATTATACTTAAAATTTCACCTATATAAAAGAGAAAACTTTAATACAAAACAATAATCATCATCATCATCATCAAATATCAAAGGATAATAAAAATGCAATGAGACACAGAAAACTGCAGCTCCTTTTGTATTCTGAAAAATAGTTTTAGCTTTGAAAATAAAATTTTACTGGTATATTAGAACATTTGAGAGGTCAAACCCCATAAACAAAATTTCACTCACTGGCTTTAGATGTTGCATTTGTCTCAAACATTTATATTTTTCTTGCAAGATTTATTTTCATAAACTATATTTTTCCAGTGTACCAGACAATAAAATGCACCTGCTCAAACTTCTTTTTCTGTTGATATAAAAATCTGTCCTGTATTTCTGCACTTCCAATTTGCTTCATGGTAGGTTTTATCAAAACAGCTAACTCCCTCCTATGCACGAATAGTCTGAGATAAGGATTTTTGTCAGATGTTGTTTGCATCCAAAATTAACTTGATGCTGAAATTAATACAGAAATAACATTCTGCCCACCACATGCAGCAGAAGTTTCCCTGTATTTACGCACACTTGAATCATAAGTGTTCTGGTTTCCTTGCTTTGAGTCGAGGACTAGAAACTTGAGTACCAGAGGGAAAGATAAAATTAATGATCCAATTTGGGATTCTACTTACACCTCTATAAATCAAGAGTGATTCCACTGACTTGAGTGGAATAACTAGCAACAACATCTGCTAAATGCTTCTGGATTTTCTCCTGCTAAGACAGACAAAGGAAGGAGTTACTTTTAACCTTCTCCAGAGACACCTCCTGATCCTGAGTATCTCACTGGATTTGTTCACAAAAATCCCATCAGTCACACTGCTTTATGTATTGGCCAAGGTTTTTTAAAGTAGTAAAGAAACCCAAGCATGAAGAGCTGCTCCATGTCTATTGGAGGTGGGAATCCTATGAAATTTAATGGATCTGATGAATTATCAGGTAAACTATTTAAGGAATGGAAAGACATTTAAGACAGTAACCAAATTCTTTGCACAGATCTCTCCAAGGTCTAAGACAGAGAGTAATCACACAAAACTAAATGCTTATGAACTAAATGCTTATGAAATGCTTTTTTTTTTTGAAGTAAAATGATAATTCAGAAGTGCCAGATCAGTTTGGCTGCATTAGAGAGGGAACTCAGGTGACCAACACGTTCTACTGATAGAGAGGTTTACACTGCAAGGATGGCCAGTGCCTCTGCATAATCTTTCCAGGCCAGACACTCAGTGTCCTCTCATTAGTGATTTTGTTGGTCAATCAAGAGTTTTACTGACATGAGAGAAGCATCTCCCAGTTGCTTCTGGTAAAGATTCATTCCTGTGATTTTGTGTTATTTAGGAAACTGGCTACACACACTGAACATATAAATAATGTTTGCTTTTGGTGCTAATATAGCCTAAAAAGAAAAAATTCTTGTTGTTCTTTGAACATGTAAGTAGAAAAGGCACTAAACAGCTTTTTTAAGACTCTAACAACTTTGAACCTCTTCAGATTAACAAAAGAAAGGGGGAAAACAAATATATAAATCTTTTCAACCAAGGTTATTACAGATTACAATGTATTTCATAGCTGCCAAGTCATGGATTGCAGAAGAAAAACCAGCCACAAACAGCACACCTCTCAATACAGTATTTAGTTCTGCTTCCATAAATCTTCTGTTTCTTTTGTCACAATTTGAGACTAAAACATCATTGTTAAATAAAGTAAATAAGTAAATGACTCCTACCTGATATAGCTGATAAGACTCCAGACTGTAATACTGCTGTTCCCTAAAGAAAACAGAAAATTTTAGAATGAAATATCTCTACAAGTAGAAACCTGACAAAATATAGAAGGTATATAAAAGTAGAATGGAGGGGAGGAAATCAAAAATGTGGCCAAGATTTCATTTGTGAAAGAGAAAAACATCTCACAGCATTCCAGAAAATATTAGATTTTACTTAACAAAGATGCAAAAATGCCAACAGAAGTTTGATGTGTGAAATTACAACAGATATGGGACACAGTTAAAGTATCATTCAAATTATAGGAAAGACAACAAATAACTAGAAGAATCACCTTTGATTAGATAAAGAAATGAGCCTGACATAAAAAAAAAGCAGTGTTTTGTTATTAAGTGATTTTTTTCAGTCTCTAAGAATGTTTTCATTTCCCTTTTCAGTACATCATATTCTGTTATTTCTGCAACTCTGAGGCCTCCAGCTGCAATCGTCTGTAAGGCAGAGGGTTCAGTAACAGTGGCAACAGAAAAGGCAACTCAGCAGAAAGAACAATAGAGAGATGTAAAAGATGCCTTTTATAATTCTACAAAACACAGCAAAACATGGTTTTTCCTGTAGGAGAACCTTTTAAAATTATTATGGCATCATGTACAAATGTAAGTGCATGGTTTTCAAATACAGAGCATAATGCAGATCTCAACCCACCCTGTGATTACATCAGAGGAGAAAAGGGGTAAGTGACCTCACTCAAATCATATGCTTTTGTCACACCTGCTATGACACCCAGACAAAAACTAACATGATTACCTAAGGCCTGCATGCCTCCTAGTATTACTCATAAATATAAGTTAAATAGCCTCATATAAGCATGTAATCTTTTGTCTGTGACCCAGGAGCTGAGTGCTGGGGTCTGTGATGCCTGGCCCCAGCCACCCCAGCAGCACAGCACCCTCAGTAAGCAGATATGCACAGTCTGTGTGTCACACACCAGGAGTGCATGGCCAGGGCTATTTTGGCTCTGGTACTGATCTGCCTGCTGTCAGATGACATTCATTTTTTATGTTCTGCTTCCAAATATCTTGGGTAGAGTTCAATGAGTGATGTTAGGAGAACCCAGTGGTTTCATATGCTGGGTCATTATCCACAGATTAGCTTGATTTCCCTAAAGAGCTAAATAGAACTTAAGCCTGGCATTTCTTTCTGTATAACAAATAACCACCATGGCATATAATCCTTTTCATGATCAAAATGGGATTTTCTTTTCCCTTTTCTGTGTATATTTGGAATATCTTTGCCTTCCTCTCACCTTTTTTTTTAAGCTTCATTTTATTATATTCAAACTTTCACTCATTTTAAATTTCATTAAATATGTGATTGATCACACCGGTTCTCATAAAAAAAAAAAAATCAGCAGTTAAAAATACGGTCCCACAGGAAGAAGAGCAGGCCTTCCCATATCTATACAACTTTTCAGTTTACTGATTACATACCTAATCCTGCTTTTGGTGCTGCTTATGGGAGTTTTAGTCTTTGGGTCCAAGACCAGCCCAAAAATTCCAGATCATCTAATATAACCTCCACAGCATGGAGCAAAGATACTGCACTGCACAGTTCCCTGGCTATAGAAGAAGTTTTTCCAGATTCATAGTGACCAAAAGCACCAGAACAGCTTTGCAAGCTCACCTCTGTGGCATAAAAAGGAGCCAGAAACTTGCCAGTTGGATGAATAAAAAACAAACAAACAAACAAACCAAAACACAAAAAAAAATTGTCTTAAAACTAATTCTTCCCATATTGGCTATGATAGATAGCTGATCAATATTAACCAAGCATTTTCACAGAGCCAAAATATTTTTGTTTCCTATTTTTCCTCCTAAAAAGGAGTAACCTACACTTCCAAGAAAAAGCTCTGTAGGTTTGAATGCTGAGCAGAGCTCCATGATCACTGGCAAGAGGAATGAAATGCCAGTCACCTGAGAACTGTGCCAACATTTCAGACACACCTCATCAGCCACAGCTTATGTAATTCCCTCTGTGTATCTTTAGAAATAAAGCTTTTCTTTCAGCTCATCTAAGTTTGGCAGCTTTTTATAGCTCCATTATTCTGCACCTACTGAGAGTCAGAGTTCTCAGCACAGGGAAGATGAACCTCTTGGAGCAGGTCCAGAGCATGGACAGAAAATGATGGGAGGGCTGGAGCACCTCTCCTTTCAGGAAAGGCTGAGAGTGTTGGGCTTGTCCCTGGAGAAAGGAAGGCTCCAGGGAGACCATGGAGCAGCCCTTCAGTACTTTTAGTATAAGAAAGATTGGGACAGACTTTTTAGCAGATTGTGTTGTGATAGGAAAAAGGGTGATGGTTTTAAATAAAATAAGATAGATTTAGCCTGGGTGGTGAAACATTTGCACAGGTAACCCAGAGAAGTCATGGATGTCCCATCACTGGAAACATTCAAGATTAGGCTGCAGAGGGCTCTGAGGAGCCTGACCTAATGGAAAGTGTTCCTACTCAAAGCAGAGGAGTTAAAGTAGGCGACCTTTAAAGGTCCCTTGCAGCACAAAATAGTTGTGCTTTTTAGGTCTCTCTTGCTTTAGTCTAAGCACATATCTGAAGTTTTGCCCCAATCTGAGTCCTCAAACATGAAGAAGAAAAGCTCAACATAAATTAGAGGCTCCCAGATTTGTCTTGTTATGAAACAGGATTTTGTACTTGACTGTAATAGAAGCAAGTATTTACTTTGGGAGATTTTTATTCTGCACATTCCAAAAATGCACTCATAAACAAAGGCTTGATTGCAACATTGGCCAAATGCTTCATTTTTGCAGAGAAGATGATCTAGATTGTTTTTTCTCCTCTCCCTCCCTTTATGTTAAAGCTATTATGTAGTAACAAGGCTACACAAAATATCCAGTTTTTCAACAGGAAACCATGAAAATCATGATTCAAAATTCCCTGGGTTCCTGAAAACCAGGAACTGTGAGCAGACGTCTCCAACAATGAACAAACACTCTCCTGCATGCTGTGGGTAGCTGGTGGCAAATCATCACAAGCCTCTGACTGCTTCACATAGTTTGTGTGCAGAGGGAGGCAGCAGATTACAGTCACATAATATAGTTTATTACAATCAACTTGAACGATCAGAAACTTCTCAAAGGAGTAAAGGGCTCAATGAGAGATCCTGAATGAAGATTTTGAAATCAGTGTCACAAAGAGAACTTTAAAGTGCTTTTAGAGAATGGAAGAGAAAAAGTACGTGTAAAGTTCTGCAAAGCTCACATATTTCAGCAAAAAGGAGCCGGTCTCTAATGAAAGTGACAGTTCTAGTACTTTTCTTGTAAGGATTAAAGACTGTGATTTATTCTATTATTCGAAATCATAATAAAATATAAAGCTTGAATGCTTAGGCTGTCACAAGAAAAACAAAGTTCCCAGGAAAGGTCAATAAATACAGTCACATGGAGCAACCTTTAAAGGTTATCTGCCTTGCTGGGCTCTTTCACCCAGCAGTTGATCAGGCTCAGAAGAAAAGATACAAAATTTTTAACTCTATGATCCTTTCTAACAACTCCAATGAAACAAACTCCTGCCCATAGCATGTTTCATTGGTGCAGGGCTCTAATTTCAGCCACAAACTCCTGATTACTCAGCTTCATCTGTGACAAGCCCACTGCCAACTACAGAAGGACTGCTGAAGTCAGTTTAGAAACATCTCCACTTGCTCAGCCAAGCCCAAA
The DNA here is from genome assembly GCF_027887145.1 of Ammospiza caudacuta. Lineage (NCBI taxonomy): Eukaryota > Metazoa > Chordata > Aves > Passeriformes > Passerellidae > Ammospiza > Ammospiza caudacuta. The sequence goes on from NC_080596.1 coordinate 57,107,662, forward strand.
CATCAGCTATTTTATGAGGCATGAAGCTGGGAATTTCAGTGCCTCTAGCAAGCCGTGGGCTGTGCCAAATTAAAATATACCCCTGCATAAAATACCCCCCTGTTAAAATATACCCCTCTATATTTTTTATTTTTATATATATATATATATATATATATATATATATATATATATATATGAGCTCTGCTCATCTACAAGGTACAGGTCTTGTTTAAGAAACAATCAAAAGTATTGTTTAATTCTAGTCCAGATTTGTGTCGCTTTCTTCTAATGTTTTTTACAGAGGCCTCTGCAGTTGTAATTTTTTTTAAGCTTCTGTTGAGAGGCATCTCCTGCTCCCTGCTCTGGGCTTCCCAGCTGCCTGCAGCCAGGAGTCTCTTGTCACACAACCAGACCACAACCATTAACATCAGAACATGACCATTACCTCCCAAAATGACACAACTTGCCTAGAGCATACTCGGAAGCTGTCCACTCATGGGAGAGAAAGAGAGGCTGGGCTGAGTTCCCTACCACGAAAGCCAGTAGCTGGATCCCTCTGCCAGGCAGCAGAAATTCACAAGGTCGATTCTCAGTTGCAACACTGAAGGGTCAAATTTCAAGCTCTGCTACTGGTAATATATGAGCCCACAGGGAAACTGACACAGCAGCAAGGCACATGATTTGCTCTTGTCTTTGCCTTTTCAAAACCAGACCTAGAATTACTACAAGGACAGTCACACTAGGAGTGTGCTGAACAACTGCACTGTAATGCAATTACATGGTCACATACCAGTTTGTCCATGGGACATCTGTTTCCTTCACTGCATGAGAGAGACACATGTGTGGCTACAAGATGGCATGAGCAACAGTAAATCTGTCAATTCCTCAACACTGAGGAGCTTAACTTTCCAACCTAAACCACATCCTTTTAACATCACACACATATCTCATTATGCACAGAAGTATTCTAGAGGAAGCAGCTATGCAATGCCGTCAAAGGCATATAAAATACCTGGTGTAAACACATCAGTGATGTTTGTGTCTGTCTCCAGGCATTGCTACAAGCCAAGCTTGCATACTTGCTAGACAAAAATATAAGTCAGGAGAATATACAGCTGGCCCAAAGCAGCAACACTCAGCCCGGGTCAATAGCAAAGTCTGAAGGCACAAAACACCAAACCCTCCTAAACTGTCCTAGCAGCAATATCAGCTATCTTGTGATTACAGAGACATGCCCAAAACTACAAGTTATAACACATAAATAAAATAAGGACACTCTGCCGCCTCTGTCAAACTGAGGGTTTGGGGTTGTCTTACCATTTCTAACTGATTTCATAAGGTTTGAGTTTCTCATGGTTTCATTTGATATAATGGCTCCAGATCAAACAAAATTATTCAATACTTCCATGAATTTGAGGGTCTCTCCTCTTTAACCATGGGTAAAATTCAGAAGCACTGGTTTCTATACAGGCAGAAGCACTTCATTATTTCATAGAGATTTTGTAGGGATAAATATAGTGACAATCTGCAGAGAGAGAGGCTGCAGTAGCAAACCCTCTAGGGAGAGCTGTATAAGAAACTCAGATGGAAAGATGGACACTAATGATTATGAATATTGCTGAAGGGATGAGCTCATCTAAGATTCTGAAGAGATCTCACAGGACAAAGACACTGAAGTACAGTCAGAGAACACTTCACCCCTGGTTCATGATACAGGAGGACTTTTCACAGCAGGAGCCAGGACTAGGCTGAACAATTCCACCAGAGGAAATGGCTACACCAGACACAGCAAATTGCCTCTGAAACCAGTTTTAATCCAATGTATTTGATAAACACAGGCAGAATGTTGGAGGAGTTAGAAGACTGGAACTAAAAGTAATTATTCATGAAAAATAAAAACACCATATGTAAATTTCACAAGATATATTCCTCAAACTTAACAGCATCTCCTGATTTCAGAGCACAGAACCCTAAACAAACACACCTGTGAATTGATGCTGAGTACATAATGCAATGCATTAACCTCAGCCTTCACTGCCTCATCTTTCACCAGATATCTCATAATAATCATTCTACCATTCAGGGCATGAATGACTCCTTACACAATTGCCATTAAAATAAACCACACTCAGCTCAGAAGTGATAAATGCTTTCTCTCCAGCTGTGAGATCTAAGAACAAAGGCAAATAGCCCAATACAATCTGAAGTTCAGTATTTCAGATATTCTTAGGGCCAAGATAAAGACAACAAATTCTTCCAGGTAATTAGAATCATCTACATTGTTCTCCCCAACTCCTCAAGTGAGCTGTCCTGATTTACAGTAGCAGATGATGTTCTGCACTTTTATGAAAAAGAACAATTTTTAATTTAAGCATTAAGACACATAGCAGATTTTCCAATTCAAAACAGTGCTGTCAGCTTTCTAGAGACGTTTTCATAGAAACATTACATTCCCTTTTCCAGAGCATTGCTCAGCTCAGCTCTCCTGAGGCAGAGACAGAAACTCCTGCTGCAATGCCAATGCACAAGAGACCAAATACACTTTTCCAGACTGTTCCATGTCCAGCAGGGCATCCACAGCACTGCTTTAGCCAGTCCCATTTCCACAGGGGAGCACAAGTGCCCTTCCTCAGCCAGCACCTGAATCACAGCAAACACTGTAACTTTAGCCATGCAAAGAGAGAAGCTGCATTTCTGTTTTAGAAGTTGCAAGTTCTTTATGACGAGATGCTTGTGAACAATAAAAATCAACATTAATAGGTTATACATTTGTATTCTTATAGAAAGACAGTAAAATGACAGGCACTTTTGCTTGCAGCTGTATTTCACCATGAAAGAATATTTCAAATTTAATTCAGTGGTAACTGGAAGGAAAAAAAAAAAAACTTTCCTATTTATGTTTAAAAAATACTTTTTTTAAGAGAGACTGGTACTTCTAAAGTCTTGTCAAGTGGAATGGAAACAAAGTAATGTACACAAAGTCAGAGGCTTCAATTCCACGTACTCTGGTTTCATATATCCCAAATTCCAACAGGGGGTAGCATTACACTTCTGCAAGAACATTTGTTATTGAGAATACACTCAGTTTCCCCACATTCGATAGTCTGAGCTTCCTTGTACAACAGATCTGTTAATTTCCACTCATTCTGCACCCAAGGAAACCACACAAGGCAGAGACTCCAGCAAAACTCCCCCACTACTGAAACTGAGGTTCAGATGGGCCCAAGCAGGTATGAAAACCATATTTGACTCTGTGCAAACAATCAGTGTGTGCCTCTCAGCTCGTTCTTCTTACTCTGCACATAACACAAGCAGGAGAGGCAAGGTGCTCACAGATGGAATGCAACCCCTCACATGATCCACTCCCTCTGCATTTTCAAGTTCACAAGACTGACTGTGCCCCCACTGAGCACCTGAGTTCTGCAGAAACACCTGTGAACACCTGGCCAGTGGGAAGTACTGCTGTACATTTTCTCAGAACAGCACAGCCCAATAGAAACCACAGAGCTCTGAGTCAGAGCATTAACCCATTTCAAGGTAGTCAAAGTCAGTACAAAAGTACTATGGAGCAGGAAGCCTGGAGAGGCTGAAAATAAACAAGAAGGACCATCACTAACATATGGACCTATGGACACACGTGCTCACAAAGGGATTCAGGTGGCCTTGCTCTTGTGGTTAGCAAAGCAGCAATTTATGGAAAATTTACACACAAAAGTGCATGAAGTATAGCTTTACCCAAGTTTTCTGCTTGCAACAAGATTTAAAATCCAAGCCAGCTATTAATGAAGAAAAGGGATCACTTTTTGCAAATAAAGAGTTCAACTCTACAGCTGAAGTGACAGTAAACAGAGAAGGACTCAAATGAAAACATTTCAAAAGTTGGCAAAGTGAAATCTCAGATCTTAGAGACAAATTAAACCTGCCCCTGTGGGGTCTTTACAGATAGAAAAAGTTAAGCTTTAATTATCATATTGAAACATTCACCTGAGGAAAGCCCCAAGTCCTTTTCTTCCTCTATTTCCCCAAAGACTGTTGCTCCACAGTGTGAGCTTATCTTCTGCTGGCACTAAAAATACACTTGTGCCTATCTTGTAGCTGATGGAGCTATGCCAATTTACATTAGACTAGTTACTTGATTCCTTCCTTCCAGCCCATTCCACAGAAAGACACAGAGAAAAGAATCCTTGTTATAACCTGTGCATCCTGTTCCACAAAGAGAACTAGAGTGGGCTTAATTATGGGCCTATGAAGAACAAAAATGAAAGCCTTGCAATATGATCTTCACATTCATTTTCCTCCTTTTTCAACCTCACATTTAGAGCTATAGTTAGTCAACTTCCAGAAAAACGTATTAACAAGATAATCAGTGATCATCACAAAGAAATGGATGGAAGAAGAAGGACAAATAAGGGAGGAAAAGCTCAAAATAGTAAAATTAAGACAAGTGTTTTTCTTTATCCCCAGCCCATCACTGAAATTATGGTTTGTCAAAAGTAATGAAACTATAATTAAGCTGCACAGCTTCAAAGTATAGAGATATTTAACTATCCATGGGGGCTGCTCCCAGGCTTCTTCTATATCAGAGAGCAGTGCAATAAATTATTGGGCACAATTATATTTGTAGTTTTTTCCAAAGTCTCCTACAGTAGTTATCTCCACAGCACGTGTGTTCTGCTTGACTTTGTGTCTCCAGGAATGAGATGAATCAGCAAACTTCATCTGGAAATGTTTTCCTTGTGCTACAGGGGATTCAAGTGTACAGTTACCAGCCCTGATATAGCCCACTTAGCACTTCTCTGTCCTTCTAATAAACTAGATCTGGAAAAGGTTTCTATTTCCTTAATATTTTCCAGGCTCAAATTTCTAGTACATCCAGAATTGCTTCCAATCAGCATTGAATTAGCAGAGGATTCCACAGAATCCAGACTACTGCAGAGGATGTGGCTAGGGGAGAGGGAACACAGCCAGAGTTCATGTCCCACTGATTCCCAGCTGTTGAAACAGTCATTTTAGTTGACTGACAGCTGGCTGCTGCATTTTATCCTGCAAATAACCCTTTATCCTCATGTGACAAGACTTAAGAGCACAAAGTCAACTTCAGAGTCCCTTTTCCATCTATACTTTGAACTCGAATTGGATTGAACTTCTGCAGAGAAAGTCCCAAGGTCTGCTTTCTTTCGTCTACCCTGTTTTTGGAAGAAAAATCATGGAAAGACATGGAAGATAACTCCAAGGAGGACATACAAGCAGAGCTTGCATGCAGTAAAGGCAATTTACTGCAGCCTAGAAGTCCTATATATGACTGCTATTCGCTCACACATCCTGGCTTTCATTTATCATATTAGTCACATTTATTTTGACCTTAACATCCTCATCCCACCCGAGGAAGTTCAGTCTAACTTTGACCCACATACAAAAATTTTGCATTGTTTTATTGATGCATCAAATTTCCCTGGAGATGAACCAGAGGGGACAAAAAACACACAGTAGCTCCATATTACATTTTCCCCTGCACTTCTATCCTACACTCACAGGTTGAATTATTGACTGAAGTAAGATAGTTTTTCAAGGCACAAAATGTTGTTACACTAGCAGGGATGGCCAGAATGCAAGGAAGCACTTCCCTCTGCAGTGTCATTTAGGAATGGAACAGAAAAGTTTGTGTGAAACTGGTAAAAAGAGCTTTATTCCCACTTAAAGATTTACTCAGTTGGTCAGGTGAAGTAACTGAGGTTTCACTGTGTTCACCTTGGTTCTTACCCAGAGTTCCTACATTTCAAAACTAAGTTTAGCCAGAACCATGGGAACTCATTTGGGTTAATTTGCTACCAAAAACATTGCTCCAGAAGTTCCCTGCAGTCATCTGCTCTCACACCTCCTACTGGGGAACAGCTGAGTTTTACCTAATCCCTGTTTGGGCAAAATGGCTTTTGATCTAATAGAGAAATTGGGGGGGGGGGAAAGTCATTGCACCCAAAAAAATTTGCAAAATTACATTTTATGCAAGATGCTTCTCCGTAAGGGTTTTAGAGAAGAATACATTGAGAAAACATAATACCAGTATAGTCTTTTCCTCCCTCTGTTGTTGCAACTTGGCTTGAAGTTCAAGCATATCCTCAAGCATTTTCTTGATACCTTGCACCTTTCTGAATGCTAAAAAATCAGTCAGCCCTCAGGCTAATCCCATTCTTAGAAAGAACTGATCTTCAACTGCCATGTCCTCAGTCTCAGATTTTCTGAATCAACTGAGTTTAAGGCTCCAACATTCATAACTTTTTTCTGTTAACTTTAGTTCTTGAAAGACACCATTCTTCAAGCTCAATTTCAGATACAAAAAAAATCTCTTGAAATAACTTATGCAGTACCAATGCTTTGTGGTCTTTCATTAAATAGAAAACAGCTTTCAACTGTTTGTTGAAGTTATAAAAATTATTAATAGACTTGCCACAATTTAAAACAATAATTGTGGAGCAGCTGCTTCATCCTGGCAGGTTGATTTTTCCTTTAGCAACTCTCATTAATGACTTCCTTTTCTGTCCACAGTTCTCTAAAAAGGCAAACAAATTTTCTGTCTCTCTCACTACCATGTGGACAACATTGCATTTAACATAATCTTTAGCACTTGGACAGAATTTTCAAGATCCAAAGTCCTGTACAAACATCATCCCATCAGACAACAGCCCAGGGAAAGAAATACAGATATCACAGATAGAGTGAGGTAAGCTGGTCACAAGAAAACCCTGGCACAAAATCCCTGCATCAGTCCAAATCTCAAGCTGCTTTCCTCTCTTTACAAAGTGAGACAGTGCCCAAAACACCACTCTGCCATCACAAACTCCTGCCAGCAGCCTGTCTGCATAGACAAGCAGCTTCATAGCATGGTGGGCAGGTTTGTCAGATGCACTCAACACTAAGCCAGGCAGAGCAAGAACACCACCAGATTGCAGTATGGATTCTTTCTGTATTCCCTCAGGTCCAGAGCAGTCAATTCCACTCTTCTACTGTGGGACACGGTATGAAATCTGCCTGTTTTAAATATCAAAGGTTCATCTTATTTGTTTTAACTCACATGCAGCCCCAATCTCTAATGAAGTGAACATTTTACCCATATTGATTCAGCGGCCTTGCTTCCAGGAGTGTCAAAGGAAAGGAGATGAAGTCTGCACAAGACTTCTGCTCAACTCAGAGGAACATTTTGGTCAGAACTATACAGTTGCATGAGGGGTAAATTTGACAGTCTTTTCCTCCTTATGAGCTTCTAAAGAATTCTCTCTCCTTTCTCCTCTAGACAAGTTCCCTGGCATTTCAGCAGAAGCATTCAGAACTTTGCATAACAAAACAATAAATAAAATCTCAATGAACTTTAAAAATAGTCCATCCTAAAAACTGGTAGGCATTTTTCTATCAGAATGGCTTTTGCACATTTACTACCTTCTTTGCCTATGGGAAGCATTCATTCAGGTCTGAACACATAAATATATTTCAGTGATTCATTTCTCAAATTGGTTTCAGTATAATGAAACCATGGAGCAGGTTCAATGGAGTAGGTAATAAACCATTTTCTATTCAGTAGATTTGTTGCCACATATTTTCATGCTAACAAATCCCAAAATTGCATTACCCATAGGAAGATGTTGTTACCATATTATTACATTTCACAAACATAATAGATGGAAAAATTATGTGTTCTTTATGACTAAAGTAATGTAACTTGGAATAGGGTCGAATATGACAAACAGTAAGGATTTGCCTACACCACAACACAACCAACACCTTCAGATATAATCTGATTACAAGTAATTACAACTCACTGTAACTCTGCTGACATGTTATCAGCTAGACTGAAAGTACTTCCATGGATATCCTGAAGTAATAAGTATATTGGGAATTTGAATTACCAAAACTAATTCCACTCCTATATCTTGTCCTGAGTTGTGGACCAGCTTGTTTAATGTTGTTGGAACACATTTCAACCTTCTAATTTGCATACTTCCAGTTTAAGTGGTTCTGTCACAAAAGGTTGGTTGGAAAGGTCACACCCCTACTGAGCATCTATTTTCAGTCCTCTCATCTACTCCCAGGGAGCTGCTGTCAGCCCTCCAGACATCCCATCTAAGTGATTGCTATCCTACTGACACTCACCAGTTCCTTCTGAGCCATGCAATTACTTTGATATCACTGACTGTTAATCAAAACAAAATATTTCCTGCATAGTCTTTTTAATGCACAACCTTAAAAATAGAATGTTAGCAGACATTACAAACATTTTTCAGAAATGTAAGTCAAGGAATTGAGGTTTTTTGAAAGTAACTTTGTTTATGATCTTCCAGAAGGAGATAAGCCGTATGGGAATCAAACTTGGGAATCTTATTCCAGGGCTGCTACTGGAGTTATTCGCTTCCCCTGAGTTCAGCTCCATGTAATGTAGCTTTCCTTACATCTATGCTTTTCCTCTCTTTCCTTTCCCTGCAGGTGAATTTTTCTTTCTCCCTTTTATAAAATGAAGATAGAAAGTGTTTGCTAACACTTTGTAGGATTCTGTTGAATTTTTCCAGAAATAAATGGATTTGTATTTTGGGGGGGGGGGGGCTACATAGATTTTAAAAAGCCTTCCATTTCTCATTTTGGCCACATTCCAAGCAATCTGAAGACTCTCCTTTACAGCTGGATCAAAACCAGAAACCCCACAAACTCTACATTCCAAAGGGAATTTTTCCCAGCTTTTATTGTCATATGACTCCCCCTTCAAAGCATTTCTTTCTCTCTTCAGAAAAGCTACTGCTCCCAACAGAGGAAGAAGTAGCCATTGGTATTAGTAATAATAAAAGCTATTATCCAGCTTGATTTTATTTAGGGGAGGAAGCCAATTTTCTAGTTTGTTCATTGTGATGGGGATAGAAGGTCAATAATGGGGTTTATCAAGATCTCCAAGGCTCTCTGACAGAAAAGCAATCCAGGAACACTTGTGTTTGTTACAGAAGAATGAATTCTGCTGAGTTACACTGTCTGTATTCCCTCATGTAAGGAAGGATGCTCTCTTCTCTTGACATTGTTATCATTTCACTCACCAGTGCTTCTGTGGCAGGCACTGCTTTTCCCATTACAGACCACAGGCTGTCTTCTTCCCTTAGTGCCAAGAGCCCAAGGTGTGCCAACTGTTATTATTCCAAATTTAGATTAAAACTCTTATTCTTTGCACAAAAGTTATGAGGATTCTTTCATGATAGTTGGAGAGTACCCTGAGTACAGTTTTCTAGATAAGAGATAAGGTAACCTCTACAGGGCTGAAAGCAAGTCAGATCTGCACTGCCCTGGTAGGGTTGGCATGTCTCATGTGTTCCTGTGACATCTAAAATCCAAATTCTTACCCCTTGATCTCCTCCATGCCCACCTTTGGAAGAGCTGGGTCACTTATGTGAGCTCTTACCAGCAACAACAATGGAAAAGGAAGCTGGGTCTCTCCTTGGTTACTTGGGAGTGAAGCCTGAAAGCTGCCAAGAAGCATTAAATACTGGACAAGTTAACTGGGGAACTGGTAAGAAAAAACATTCTTCCTTTCCTGCAAGCTGACATTAGGCAATATCTCTACACGGTGCATAAGCACACCTGGATGGGAGAGGAGATCAAGAGGATGGAGATCATCTCTACAATAGACTTAGGCTCTTGACCAAAACTACAAAAAGAAAAACAGAACAAATGTAGCCTTAAACCTGACACTAAATCCACCTGTTTTATGCCCCTTTTTTCTGTCAGCTTCAACTGGAAAAAAAAATGATTGAAAAACTGACAGAAGTGATGACACTTCTTCTCATCTTTGATCTGCACAGCACTAGGTGCTTTTGTCCAGCTCCAGAAATTACTGCATTTCATTGTCAAGAGCAGCAATGATCATGGATTTCTTCTATTTCAGAAAGATGCTGTGGGTGGGCTTTAAGATACTTTTGAATTTCTGAGAAGTCTGAAGAATAACACTACTTTATTGTAAAAATTTCAGAGCCTTTTACAGTAACAGTAATGTAAGTAAAATGCCAGATGGCCAAATCATTGTCCAGTGCAGGCACCTCATTTAGTGGTGACACATGCTGGGAGATGCACATCACTGCTGGTTCATGTATCACAGTCAGGACTCATAGAAAAACAACTGGAATTAAATCTTGAAAGAAAAGAGCACAAAAGTAAGTTTTCTAATTCATGCAAAAAGCCAGCAAGACCCAGATACAGAAACCTCACAAACATATCATTCAGGTCAATAATGACCATTAATTTCCAGGTTCCTCTGAGGTGCAAACTGCTCCTGTTATAGTTCTGACAGTGTTGCTCAACTGCCCAGAGCTCTGAGATTAGAGCAGAAATACAAGCAGCAACAATGCTGTAGAAGATGACAAATGCATCCTTCTCAGCTGAGAATTTAGACAGCTTGTAGCTTTTTTAAAGGTGGGAGGAAGCATAAAATGTTACAGCACCACACGTCAATACTGTAAAAAAAAGAGATGTAAAAGATGTGCAATTACAAATAATCATGTTCCTACACTGTCAGAGAAAGCATGGAAATAAACACAGTACAAGATAAACACATAAGGTTTTCAGTCTCCTGGGGAAAGAGGTAATGACTCCCAACAGAAAAAATATAGCTAAGTTAAGGTTGTAGATAACAGTACATTGTGATTTCTTTAGTATCTGTTTTAGTACTACATTAGAAAAGTACTTGATTAAAAGCCAAAAAAAATTAAAACATTCTCAGTTACACAGATATGGCCATGTAGTCATGCAGCTGCCATTTCTCAGATTTCACTAAGAAAGTTAACACATTACAGGCCTTCTCTTTCACCCCTTTCAAAAGGAGCATCTACAATGACAGGAGAAACACTTGCTAACTCCAGGGTTAAGGGTTTGTACAGGATTTGGAGGATTAAGGCCATATTCCCAAGCCAGTGACAGGCTGCTCATGACCCTGGTGAAATTAGTACCAGGCAAGTCAGTGTAGGATGCTCTAGAGCTGAAGCCCCTTCTCTGCCTGAAGTCACATCAGCTGTGCTTCTCCCTAGGCTTAGTCCCTCTCCCTGGTCTATAGTGCGCAAGGGACACAGAGATATTCACAGTTTCTCTAGAACACAGAGACTCTGCACTCACCCAAGGCTGCAGGAGATTACCCAGCTCTGAAAGCGGGACATGGGGCTGCAGCGTCAAGCACTGCAGTAAAGAGCCATGCACATGCCACCCTCTGGAGTTGTAATGCAAAACAAAGCAGTTTCTACAGGACAGACTGAAAGAGTTAAATATCCTACCAACCAAACCAACTCCTCACTTAACCTGAGATCCATGAGCTCCCAAGGCAGCTGCCAGTCCTCCCTGGATTGTGTAGGGAAGGGTTCTCAGCCCCTCAGTGCTGTGGATCCTGCTGCCTGACAAAACCATCAAGACCACCACACTTCTGTATTTCCACTTACTACAGATATGCTGGGAGATTCAAAGTTTGAGGCACAGAGTCACTGTGGTAGCAGGAACTATACAAGTACCTCATACAGAATTTGGGACCATATTGTCCCCAACGAGGCCTTGGTATTTTAAAATCATCAACCCAAGTTGGTGGCTGAATACCAAAAGCCATTGATGACAACAGCCACAACTTCTTTTCTCCTCTATCATGGCAAGTTAACTACCAAAGCAGTACTCATTACTATATTTCTACATAAATAAGAACTCGCAGTGACATAAATATGAGTTTAGCATGAGCTAGACATACATACATGTAATTCTTACTAATAGGCACATTTGGAGCTGTCAACAGTTATTTGAGTATAACACTAAGTAGCATGAAGAGACAGCCATAAACACTCCATATTAATTCAACTTGCAAGAAGGAGGTCAGGGGACAAAAAAGCAAAGCAAAACAAAACCCAGAACTTGTCAGATGGAAAAGGACAAAACCAGTTGGAAAATACTTTTATTTTTCAGACTTCTAAGAAAATTTACAAACAATGGTGATGTAAAAAAAAAAAAAAAACTATAAAAAAGTTGACATTTCTCAAACTATAGCATCAAAGGAAGTTACAGAGCAACAAGCATACAATGAAATTCTATTCATCAAATTAGTATTAGTTAAGTAGTTAAAAACACAATAAGTAAAGTCTAATAATAAATCTCTACAGCTTACTCAGAAATTGTAACAATCAATTCTGAGCTTAAATTATACTTACAATAGACAATTAATTCACCTCTGCAATCATCTACAGCACTGAAATCATCTAGGTCAAATTACATAGCAAAAGCACACCTTGGAAATCTGTAAAGGACATCCTGAGCACAGCACAATTACATACAACAGAAAGCAAATCACCCTGCATGCTTGCTTCTTAGCCCCCAATGTCTAATATGAAATACAATAGACAAGTAATAGAAGCAATATTTAGTAACTCTTGTCATGCTGGTTCTATTTTTCATGCAGAGTGACAGAAAGGCTTCCTTGCTCTGTTTTCTGTTTGAGCCTTGGCACTTTCCCAGGTCTGTTCTCCCTGTTTTCATCACCATCTTTGTCACCAGAGGAGCAGGTGGTTGTTAACAAGTCCATCCCATCAGGACCCCCACCATGCCCATCTTCACCCTGCAACCTCTCTCCAACTCTCCACATGCTGAACTCCAACATGCACACAGACATGCCCAAAACTACAAACCTAACCTCCATGTGCCTTTTGTGCCAAAGGGCACAAACAAACTAATGCTTATAGCCTTAATTACTGCTGCAGACTCTCCTCCACTCAGGTCACTTTAAATAGTAGGCATTTAAAAGCCATTAACACAATTTAATTAACAGCTTAACTCAAAATTGCAAAGGAACTCCAAACACCAGCACATTAAAGCTTTTTGAGCACGAATTTGAATAAACATTAAAACCTGGTGTTTTCATCAACCCATAAATCAACTCTTCCTGGCCCTAACTTAAATATATTCTGTTCAAAGTACAAGGAGTAATAATTATTTTTTAGTTACAGCCTATGGATTTGTTCTTTCACTGAACTCATCAGGAGAAATGCCAAAGACAGCGTCCATTAAATACTGCTAAAATAACTCATTCATGATAGTTCAAGAGAGTGCACCAAAGGGTTATTTTTTCTTTCAAAAGTAAAAACAAACCCATGAATCATTCCATTTAATGAGACTTCTTTCGTGACTGCTTATAAATGGATTGATAAAAAAAAAAGCAGATGTACATATCTCATGCTAAAACAAAAGTTAGGAAGAAGGTTGCACCAGTGTTTATCACTAAATTTGTTTAAGTATAGACAATATCTGAAATTCTTGCCAACTTATTAGGGCAGCTAGAAACACTGTTAAACCTGACACCACTTTGTAATAAAAGATGTGGGTATTTGTCATTGGGGTCAACAGGCAGTTGTAATGACATAATTTACTTTTTTTTACTTAATGATTTTGAAGATATCCAATGGAACACTCACTTTCAGCTTCCCATCTTCCACAGATAGCCAGGGTAAGATCTGACAAATTGACATCTAAACCAACAATTCTGGTCACCCAGAAACATTTAGGCCATGTGAGCTAATTGTAGCTGAATTACTCCTTTCCTCCCTGCCTATAACAAAGCCACTTTTAAGCTTTCTAACCCCAAAGCAGAGCCCTTCCAGAAATCAGTCTTGGTTATTTTCCCCAAATTTTCCCTGACTACAGGGAGCAGCCACAGGAAGCCAACAGCAGATGTTGGCTGTGCACCCCATTGCCTGCAGCCACACTTCCAGAACTGGGCTGGAGGCCTTTGAGGGCTTGTGGTGCAGGTGGCTGGCAAGGATGGCCTTGGAAAATCACTGATTCCACTGACCACAGCCTTAGACAACTTGTCCCACAGGTGCCTCCCTACCTGCCAGGTGCTCCAGGCACATGGCACAGGAACATCCAAGGTGCTGTGATGGGGTTGTGCAAGTGGCCCAGGCAGACAGAGCTTTCCAGTTTGCAAACATGTGAAGGCACTCAATGATGCAAATGCATGAAACACCTCATGAGAGGAAAATAATCCCTCAAATTTATAACCTTTTAATTTTTCTTTCATCACCTACTAGGCATTCAAGCCCTTTCCATAGCAGTGGTTTATGTAATCTCATATTTAATTAAATGCACACACTTCAATGGCAGTGTTTAATTCTTCATGCAGAAGTCTCTCTTGCTGAATCCTTGCTTCACACATTCCCTAAATTAAGCACTCCCTCTAACCTTCCCAGCCTTTCAAGAGCTCACTAATACAAGTAGCTTTAACTTCAAGTTTAGCAAACACATTCACAAAAAAAAAAATCTTCTCTAGCATGGATAAAATCAGATACATTTTCATACAATGTATAATTGATGTATAAAGCTTACTGCCATAAAAAGACAAGAACATAGCAGGTCCAAAAAGAATTTATAAGAATATCAGTCTTAGATACTGGCAAATGTGTTTGGAAAGGCAAGTGAACCTCCACAGTTTAGGTATTAATTCTTTACACGACTGGTGATAAAAATAAATTTCTCTGCAAATAAACTGTCCTGTTTGTAGACTGTTTGTGAAATTTTGTGTACCTGCTCTAAAGTGCCTGTCATTGGCCAGTCACAGAACCAGACTGCCATGCTGACTTGGCTATCTTGTATTTCCTCAGTGAGAAACGGGTCTAACCTGGCTTCTTGTGCAAGGCATGCTCAAACTACAGGGACAAAGAAAAGGAAAAACATCAATAAAATAAAAGTATGCACTCAGATCTCCTTAAGAGCAGCACATACTATTTCACCTCCCTTCTTTCTTTGTAAATACTCACAGCAAAACAGGTCAGTGTCTTTCATGCTTGCTTGCCATTATATGACAAATCCAGTGCCTGAAAAACTTTCCTCTTTCACTTACATCTACCCAAAGCCAAAATTGGCCAATTTAAAAGTAGTGGTTGTGGTCTCTATTGTTCAGTGTTTCCATGACTAGGAACAGATTTTGAGGAAACCATGTGCTAAGCCTCTCCATTTCAGCATGAACAACAGAAAAAGTTATTACCTGTTCAGAATATAAAGGAAACAATATTACTTATGACCTACAACTTAGGTAACTTTAAATCAATCATGCTCTATTAACTAAGGCTCGTTAGCATCAGCTCAGTGTTAGGTATTTACCTTTAGTCCACCACAGATTGGACAAGATGAAAAAAGAGCTCTTGTCATCCCAGGGTGGGGGCTACATGTGTCACAGGGGTCAGCTGAGGCCCCACCAGGTGGTGACAGCTCACTACTTTTGGAGTCTGACACCTGTCCTTGTGGTTTTGTGTCTGACCACCTTGAAACAAAATCCACATATGTCTCATCACTTGAGTCCTTGCTGCTTTCTGTGAGTAAGGATGAAGGCCTCCCTCTGTGCTGGCTGTGCTCAGCTCCCCTCCGTGATTCCAAGTGTGGCAGCAGCAGTCTTGGGTCACTGGCACCTTGAGCTGGCAGGGCCTGGTCCTTGGGTAGCGTGGAATCTGCACTCTTGAGCTGCACTTCCTTAGAAGCTGCCTGTACCACACTCCTGGGTATATCATAAACGTGTCTGAGAGAGCTGGGAACCTGATACTCTGATCCCACACCTCTCTGGGACTCACTGTGAGGGCAAGTACATAGACTCTGATCTGAAGGGAAGTTCAATGGCAAGCTTAGCAATGATCCAAACTCATCACCATGGCAAATGTCTAAGCTCCCAGCATAGGAAGAGAAGCTCCCAGAGTAGGAAGAGTGACTCCCAGTAGCTATTCCACTGTCAGAAGAGCTCTGACGTCCTATTTCCTGCAGCTGTCTGGACCGCAGGGGCTTTGGAGGGGGTTTGGTGGTGCCACGTGCCCCTTCTGGAAGGGTCTTCTCTTCTCCCAGGTGAATGCCCTTGGCAGCTGCCAGCCCATGGCTCTCCTGAGAGGTGCTGGCTGAAGATTGCTCAGGCCACACTGTCAGCCTGCTCCCAACACTGACGTCCGAGTGGCTGGTATCTGAAGATGAGCTTGAAATACTCCTGTCATCTCCTGGAAAAGAAGGAAACACATCAACCTACGTTTAAAACACAATCAACAGACTCAAGCATGGCAAGTATGCACTAACAGGAAGGGCCCAGAGATTCCATCTGCTTTTTGTAAGTGGAACTGCCGTCAGGAAGCCAGAAATTCCTGCAATAACTCACAGCCCCACAGGAAAAATAAAATGCAATGGTATGTTACCTTGCCATAACCCTACCACACTGTGGAACATCATGCATTCGAGGCTAAATTCTTAAAAGTTTATGCACCAAGCTCTGCCCTTTTCAAACATATTTTACTTTCGTACAGTTAATTGGGTTGCTGTACCAAAATATAATCATACATCACTGCACAAATAAAAAAAAGGAATAATATTGCTATAAAAACGTTTACATATCTATGAACGAAAATGTCCTCTGTGATTAATTCATGTCTATATTGCAAGATAATTTCTTCAATGACAGTTGCAAGAAAGGCATTTTAGCAGGTAATTACTGCCATCATGCCAAAATTAAACACTGGCATGAAAGAGCACAAGGACAAAACATAAACATCACAAACAAATAAAAAACCAAACAAATACAAAACCACTTTCTTGTAGCACAAAGTCCTAAACTGTACATGAAGTTGGGTCGCGATTTCTGACCAGAAGAATTTAAAATAAAAAAAAAACCAGGCATGCTTATCTATCAAGTGTCATTTTTTTCTACCCATTCAGTTAAGTCTAGTAGTTATGTGCAAATTAAGAAAAACCTCAGGAAGTCTCACTGGAATTCAGTCACAAACCCCATTACCCAGCAGTGTCTGGGCCAAAGCAGCCATGGACATGTATATAAGCACATAATTAAGCTCCTGAGGATCTTCACAGGGACAATTTTTAGGCTTGTAGGCTTTACAGTCAAGAGCAAAGCAGATGTTTGGATGATCTAACTTTGGCTATTAAACAGTTCAAATGGCAGTTCAGGGCACAGGCCCTTTTACAAATCCAGTGCTAGACACCAATTCTACTTTGATACACTAACAACTCCAGAAAAGGCATGTACAGATAGCAGAGAAAAGCACAGGAGTCCTATGTGTTACTGCAAAAATCTGCCGTAAGTCTGATGTGTGAACCATACAAGTGAGTCCATCTCACAGGCTGCATTGACTAAGGTACTTAAGCAAATATCAGATTTGATGCAGACAGTTCTTTTTAAGTTTTACATGCAAGAATTCAGTAGGACTCAGCATCCTAAATGTTCTTCCTGGTTTAATAGTGCTTGATTCAAAACTCAGTCTGCTGAATTGAAAACCTCCAATGTACATCAAAGGACCTCAGACAATGCTGTTGGAGAACTGCCTCACAGGAAACATAACAAATCAAATGTCTTGACCATTTCTCTAGTATTTTTTCTTGTAAGCTCCACATCTTATAACACAGACCATACAACTTTTAAAGCCTGGGCAGGAAGGAACATAACATAGTATTTTTATTTAATTAAAGATATTTCTTACCTCCACTACCTTGACGACTTGTATGGGACAGCAAGCTCAAACGCTTTTCTAATTGCAAAGCTTCATGAGCCAATCTTTCTTCTGAATAGGCTGGGTTTGTACTTGGATCTTTAAAAAGAAACAGATAATAAATAAATAAATAAATAAATAAATAAATAAATAAATAAATAAATGAGGTAATATGGAAAATAAATAAAAAGTAAGGAAAGAGAAAAAGACATTCTTATGCTTTAAATGCTGATTGGAAAAATGTATGGCACAATCTGACTTCAAGCATATCCTGGGCATGTGCTACACAGTAACTTATAAAAGATTTTCAGAGATTATACCCAATGTCTGTAATAGTTACCACCAGGGACAGAACACTGAAAAGCACAGCACCAAAGACAATAGCTACAGAAATAATTAGCATCCATCAGGTCTAGAGAACTTGAAAGCTAATTTGACCCACGTAAAATCTGTCTTGAAGTCACTGGATTCACTGGGATTTTTAACATTCAGAAAAACCTAATTTTTCATCCTAGAAATTTACAAATCTACATCATAAAGTCAGAATCAGAGGGATTAAACTGACATCTTCCAATCCAGATCATCTATTTACAAAGACTTTGTCTTCAAGTTGGATGTTCAGACAGTCATTAAGTTCAGATGTCAGAGATAAAATAAGCAACCCCGGTGGCTCTCTGTCTTCATGTTTAAGACAAGACAAGTTAGGACAATATAAACCACTTCTACAATGTACTGTTATGGATTTTCCCCATACATTTTAGTGAGTTTGCCATTCCAGCTGAGATTATTTCATTGAAGGCAGCTCATTATATTCCAAAAAAAAAAAAAAGGCAGAAAGACAAAAAAAAAAAGCAGAATGTGGAAGTCTCATCAGTAAAACAGGCCAGTTTCCTCTAAATAATTTTATTTCCAGAAGGCAATAAAACAATAACAATAAACAATAAAACCAGATGTTGGAAGTAATCATAACGATTATCCCAAGAGAAACCTTACAGATCCCTTCAAATAGCAGCAATGAGTCTGTCATGCTCAGCAGTTGCAGAGGATAAGGTCTGCTAACTTGTTCATCATCAGAAACTTCAGTAATTCTTATTAACACACAGGGAAAGTAATTAATGACAGCAAAAACAGATTAGCTTCCTCACAACTGCTGCACTTGTATATCTGATCAAATGGGCAGCAGAAGCAAACCACAAAAACACTGAATCATTTAATGAAAGGAAAAGAGGATGAAAAAGGCTATACATTGTTGTGATTGAGTTAGTAAAACAAAAACCAGTTGGAAAGATGAAAGAAAAGTTTCATTTTCACCCCAGGTTTTTTATTTTTAAAAGACTTGGTTTTAATATTGTCAACACAGCAGTCAAAGCAAGCTCATAACCAGGGGAAGGAGCACTGCCAGCTCAGCTGAAGCTCCATGGGAGCTGCCTACATTATCAACTGCCCCAAGAAACAAACTGCCACGTCTCTCCTCTCTAATCATATTCCCTTTCTGACCTGTCCTAGGTAGGAACAGAAATGACAATGCTGAACTTTCTAACTTTTCTTTCCTATGTCAAGGAGGTTTCCATCTTTGGCAGTCTGCAATCTGGGTAAGATGAGCAGAGAAACCAAGATATACACAATCCACCTATAACAACAAACATTGGAACCCAAGGGTGTTCTAACAGGGACAAGGCAACAACGCCCATGACAAACAGGGTCTGTGACCTCTGTGTGTCCCAGCTCAGACAGAAAATAGGAATGTTTGATGTGAATTATTTGTTAGGTGTCCATTCCTATTTACACTGCAAGACAGTTACATTAGGCATTGAGTACCTCAAACCTGTGTGACTGCTTACTCAAATGTAACCCCCAGTGCTTCCATATGGACCTCTGTCAAAGGAAAGCACAACATTTGGCCACCAGCACCTATGGTGCAACACAGACATGTCCATGCAAAGATCTTCTCAGAAGCATACAGCGTTACAAGCTGCTGCCTATTTTTTTTATGTCCTCTACTCCAGTTACTTTAGTGTATCTAGTTAAATTCCTTATGTCCAAAAAGGTCCCAGAAAGATGTTCTACAAGCACTTTAAGTATAAAGTTGTCATAACAGATCAGCAAGTTGGTCAAACAAAGATGCAAACAGACACTACTAATCCTTCTCACACCAAAGAACTGCCAGTAGGAAAGGTCCTTTCACTTTCCTTAGAACATGACTACTTGACAAATACAGATGTTCAGAACTAGGGCACCTACACAACAACTAGTTTTTGAAGTAAGTTATGTCCCTCTTACAGACAGCAAAAGACATAATTAAAAGAAATTCAAACAACTGATCTTGTAAAATTATAATAAAATACAAGATGAGGTAGGAAGGAAGTTGAAGTCAGAAAGTTTGCACTTCACGTGTTCAATTGCTTCCAGAAGTCAAATTCCCTATCAGCTACACAGCTACAGAACACACCAGGTTTCACCCAACAACATGAAACCTCTGTCTGTCCAACAGAACTGGAAATTTTTTGGTTAACCTTCCCCTTAAAGATTGCCTATGGATAAAATGTTTGTATAAAATTGTGTTCACAGTTATGTGCTGCTCTCATCACCCAGGTTTGTGAAAGATTAAGCAGAAAAACCTTCCTCAGCAAGTTCTAGGAAATACCTATTGAAAACTTCAAAACTTGACAAACATACAGTCTAAGTTTTAGATAATTACCTATCAGTCTTAACTAAGTCTTTGTTTCACCTTGAATCTTCTCTGCTAATAAGCCAGACTTCCATGGAAAACACCCACAATATTATTTCCCAGAAGTAACAGATTCTTGTACCAGTATTTTTGGTTACAGATGACCAAGCTCTAATCAAGACATTTTCCTACAGGATCTGACTATGGATTGAAGTCACTGGCAGCCACTTTTTAGGGACCAGTCCTCATTGGAGTGCATAACCTATGACCTCCCATGAGTGCTGTTGTGATAACCCTTTTTCTAATACATTTTTTTGGCCATAATAACACAAAGTTGGATTTGTTGGCATCATCCTCTACCTTTAGCATGCCCAATACACAGCCTCTAAATAACTGGGTGGCAAATTGCCACGTTAGTAGCCCAGGGGGACAGAAGCAGCGTGACCGGTACTGAGCCAGCTGTCCAAGGAAGTTCCGACAGCTTCTGCCCACACAACATCCGAGAGCAGCTCCAAGAACAATCAGTACCTTCCTTCCCCAAACTGTTAACAAATGGATTCTGTCCTGTGACTCATTCAGGTCTTTCAATTAATAATTTTTTTATCATTTTCCAATCAAACATGGATCCCTTGCTATGAAGAAAATCATCTTCTATGTGAGGCAGTCATCGAAATCTTCTTAAACACTGCTTTGGGGCAAAGGGGAAGGATTACATCAAATTTAGCTGGACTAAAAATGCCTCTGCTGGAGATTATATTTTTACATTACGTTGGTGGGTATTCATTAAAGCCACATCAGCTGCTCATCGTGGGAGATTTAGAATATTTTGGTAACATAGGAATAAAGTGTCATAGTAATTCAAAGCTCCAAGGCTGTTCAATAAGCACCTGTCAGGAAAAAATGTATCCAGTCAGTCAGCAGCTACCCAATTGATTATATGCACCTTAAAAGCAACACTGGTTAATTACTTTGTTAAACAAAATTAAATAAGTTAGGCTGAAAATCTCTCTTTTCTTTCTTCCTGTGTAACTGTAGGCACATTTGTAAATCAGGCCTGGACCCTCACCTTCTAGCTAACATCTCCACACCTTGTAAGATGTCTGGAGGAATGGAAAGATGCCCTAAAGGTTTAAGGAGGATCCATTTGGAACAAATACTGCAGAAGGCAGCCACAGGGCTGTCTTGCAATGGCCAAAGGTGTATCAAGCTTCAACAAAAAAAAAGAGTATCAATGGATCCTCAGCAAGCAGCAACTGTACACTCTCCAGTCAGTCACAAAGCAGCCTGAAAAAGCTTCCAGAATTAAAAAAAGAGCATCCAGACTATCAACATCACACCTGGGGTCTTTCCAGACTGCAGGACTAGACTGTCACATAATCAGATATAGAGAGTACTGATCTGCCCATTGATCAAAGATATCCCTGATGGGCTCTTGGGCCTTTGCTGTGCTCAGGTTTGGCATTCAATGTGAATCTTGCTAGTGAAAAAAAGGAGTTCAACACACACCTGATAAACAAACATTTCTCAAATAATAAGCATGCAATTCAGTATAGATTACAAACCAAGAAATCAGAGATTCATTACTAAGTGCATATCTAGACTTCTGTCAAGACAGAATGCAAATTCTCTGGACTGTTTTCTAAATATCTCTTCAAGGAAAAACAAAAAAGAGATCACACTAGTAGCCAGTTACAGCAGCTCTCTTCCAACTAATAGCTGCGGAAAACAAGCCATCCCTAGCCATCACCCATTTGAGTCCTTTATTTAAAATATTACACTTCCTAAAAATATCTACAGATACCTATACCTACATGACCTTCACATTCCCATCTTCTATTCTTTGGGGGGGCTTTATGAGACCTGATCAGGCAACTTTTAAACCATAAAACAACTAATTTTCTTTTCCTCTTCCAATTTATTTTGGGTGTACACATAATAGAATTATTTTTTATTGTGAGAATCATAATTTAATTCATTTCCAAAACATCACAGAATAATTCAGGTTGGAGGGGATCTCAGGAGCTCTCTCTGACTGGCTGCTCAAATCTGCTCTGTTGAGAAATTAGACCAGATTATGGTACTTTGCAAGGGTAAGTCAAGTTTATGAGTTCCACTGCACTGGATTTTCATTGCATATTTTATAGATGACATCATAAAATATGTACAGCAGTCATATATCCAAGTGATAAGAACATCATGCTTTTAAGGAAACAAGGTATTGTTTTTAAAACTACAGTCTTGAAAAGAAGATGTGAATATTGTCCTTGAGCAAACACCCCCTGCACACCCAGTTTACAAATTCCATTGGGATACTGGCTGTTTTACATTTGTTTAAGAATCACTATGGCAAGTAAGAAAACTGGTGATTTTTCAGTCTTCTTCAAACCTCTACCATCTCCTATTAATTTCATGCTAACACATAAATATTTCAGCACCCCTTTTAACCATATTGTTGAGTTGCTCATACATGAAGCAACTGGCTTCATTCATTCATCCTTCCTACAAAGACAAGGACAGACTACATTGATTGCATAACATCTACAGATTATATCTGTGCTGTGGGAGGTGGTGTCCAACACTGTCACTGTTACTGTTTTTACCACATTACATTCCTTCTCAGTACATCTGCCCTTTGTGTGTTTTCCTTGCTTGAAAATACCACAGTGCTTCAAACATATCTCATGTTTAACTTGGAAAGGCAAAGGCAAGATGCCAAATTCAAGTAGCAAACTGTGAAGAGAAGGTTTACCTAAAAGCTTTTAAATTGCACAGAAGCAGCATATTGCATACATAAAGTACAGTTGAAGCTGTGTAGCATTCTGCAATGCAGTAAATATGAATTACATAGACAAGAGGTTTTTTGGTAGAACCTCCAATTTGGAAGTTTTGATCTAGTTGCCTGAAAGGTACAGATAATTAATCTGTTTACAAGCTGATGCTTTCAAAGGTTGAGTGAATTTCAATACCTGACACATGGTATGCATCTGGTAGACTCGACCTTTTCAAGCAATACAGCACATTCTGTGTAACAACATACTTGATAAGGAAAATTAGTTTACGGATGAATCACCAGAACTGTACATCTGTGTGTGCCTTAAACAGATCTGTACAAGCTTCTGCATGGGATAATAAATAAAGAACATTAAACAAATATTTTTTCCAAGGAACGTGTACATAGAGAGAAACAACAAACTGGAAGAGAAAAGGGTAAAATACACAGGAATGAAAGTTAGAGTCCTCAAGGTAGCTTGGATAAATAAAAGCAGAGTCTGCAATTACATGAGCACAACTCTTGACAAAACACTTCTCCTGTCCAGGGAAATGAGATTAAATCAAGTGGATGAGATTTTACTGGCAAGTACATCAAGCACAGAAGAGAAATGGAAAGACCTCAGGAAGATCTTCTCTTACAAAAAACACCAAAAACTCCCCAGAACACTCCACATCCACTTCATGCACCTCAGTGAGGTCAGAGCTCCTGAAGGAGGGAAGAGATTGTGGTATGTGGCACAACAACCCACAAACACCAGAAGTGATAACTAACATGTGAAAGCAGATTTACTCCTACATGCTTGTGAAAAATGAATCTGCAAAGATTCATTGTGCTAAAATTAAAATTTGAAATAATAATTAAAAGAAAAAAGACAACAGAATAGTTGTTTGTGTGCTTAATTTTTCCAGACAGAAATTTCTGTTCGACTAAAATTTGTTTGGCAAGACTTCGGGGTTGTACATATATATTTACATACACACATAGTTTTAGATATGCAGAAAAATGTGTGCAATAGCAAAGCTTTAAGCATAAACATTGATTCTTGTGTTTCTGTTGGGTTTTTTTCTGTTTACTTCTTTTTTTCAAACACTACAGTTAATTGAATGCTGACATATATCATCATACAAGAATGACTTTTTTGTCTACTATTCTGCTTGATTATTTAACTTGCTTCTGCCTTATAGCCATGAGAAAGACAACATGAACTGCGACTTGTGTTTACTGAATTTACTAATTTTTAAGTAATAACTTTTTCATAATTTATTTTCACAAGCTTCACATTATCTAATGATCTAATAAGCTAAAGATCTAATCTTTCCCATCACACTTCCTTCCTGCAATTATCTTAACCTTATAACAGCAATAAAACCCTGTTGAACACTTATTAACTGCCTAACACACAAACTCTAAGTATTCCACAAATCCCATCTCATCCTTCACCATTCTTGCAACCTATTCCTACTGTATGCCAGCACCAAATCACAGACAATTTTCTGCAATTTCATTTCTACACTTTTGTCCGGTTTGACAGAGTCATTCTGACTCAATACTTTACTTCATCTGCTGAAATCAAAAGGAAATAGGCTTTATTATGATGCCATCCAAATTCCTCTTTGAACACTGCAGTACATGCAGCACTTACCACGAAATAGGAAAAGGAATTTAATTCTCAAACATAAGGAAAAAAGCTCAAGTTGAAAAACTTAAATATGATGCGGAGGCTTGACAAAGTTTTCTAAGGCTGACAAGACTTAGAACTTCATTTTGGAGAAACTCAAAATGTTGCAGAAGTTAGTTTTCCGTTAAACTATCAAAATAGCAATGCAGACATGGATCCAAGTTAAATGTCTAAGTTTAAAACTAAAATTTAGGATTCCCTTCAATTCAAATAGCCATCTTTTAGTACTGTTAAATAAGAGAGGGCTGGAGTTAGCAATATAACCAGAAACGTGAATGAACCAGAGCAGCAGGGGGAAACTGGGTAAATCCAGCTTATAAATCTGTACGGTGACATTTCAGAATGAAAACCACTTTGCACCCTGCACACCCTCAGTGTCTGCAAGCTGCTCTCACACCAGCAGCAGGGGGTGTGAGACATGACAAGCTCCTGCTTCACTGGGTTACTCTGGACTTCCTGTATTAACCTGGGAGCACTGGACGCAGACCAAAGGGGCCTTTGGTCGGGGAGATGCCGCGGACGATGCAGTCGAACAGAAAGCTGATCTGCTCCCCTTCAGCACAAGAGAGGAAAAAAACACCAGCCCCTGCAAGAAAGCACAACATAAATATGTATGGTTTTCACCTGAAAACACTAGAAATATATTTAGCTGAAGCTATTTATAATGTAGCAATCAAAAGAGTTTTAAGTGCAAGCCATGAAAAGAAGTCAACAAGATATTCTCCTGGGAAAAGAAATAAAAAATTCAGGTCAGCACACACACACTATACCACAAACGTACATATAAATTCAATATCTGTCTAATAATTCATGCTAATTTTATGACATTCAGGCAGTTAAAGTAGTGTCCTAGAACAACAGAATGGCTTGGGTTGGAAGGGACCTTGAGGATGGATCATCTACTTCCAATCCCCCTGAATGTCAAAACAGACACCTTACTCTCAACAGCTGTGCAGGTCTTTTGTTCTTATTTACCCCTAAAATTTTGGGGTCAAACTTTCCTATGCAGGAAGTGTCAAGAATACTTAAAGTGACTTCAAAAGAATGAACCAAGTTAATTCCACTTTTAACCACTTTTAAGCAAGAGGAGCTTTTTATATGCCAACAAATTAGAATTTGGTTATATTGCTGGATTATAGTATAAATTTTCCTAGACTAACATTATTAACATAATGTAACACAACTCCTCAGGTTGTCATCAGATCTTTACCCTTTGCTCTATTCTGATATTTGCTTTCCATTCATTAAGAATAGCCCCAAGCAAAATTATATGAGATTCACTAAATAAACAAACAAGTTAGGAGCTCCATGACACATGGCTGCATGAGCAACACAAAAGACTAGAAGGGCTCCACAGAACATTTTATAAATTGTCAGTCCAAATATAAATCACATCAGGGAAAAAAAGTTATTATCTTAAAACATCAGACAAAAGACCACCCCAGTAACCAGCAATTTTAGGGAAATAAAACTTCAATACCAGACAAAAAAGGAAATTAAATTAGTATATAGACCTAGAAGAACTGCTGCCACTTCACCAGAGCCAAGCATGCTAGCAAACTCCAATATAAAATCTTAGACCTGCAGTAGGGTTTTGCACATTACTTTTCTTGTGACTCAGGCCCTAATTTGGACATGTTTGACTTCTGCATGTCTCTAGCCAATTCTGAGTTGCATTTGTATTTTTTTCAATTTTACTCAAAGAAGCACAGCTGATCTTGACTAGAATGACTGCATCCCCATCACTTTCCAAACATATGCCCTGTCATACCCAACAGGATACTCACATTTCACTTAAGAAATTTATACACTTTTGACAGCTTGACAAAGGGCTGTGTGATTCAAACAAAAAGGATCGTATAAAGTGGATCACAACCCACAACACCTACTTGAGTAAATTAAGTATAACCAGCAAACTGTAAACCAATCTCTCTAGGAAAAACATATTCTGGTCTACACTCTTGTCATTCCCAATTTATGTCACATCTAAGTCTCTCCCAGTTCTGCTTAAATCTGTTCAAGACAACATTGTTAGAGACATCTTCATAACTTGATTTGTCACTCCACTGCATTTGCATCTCTTCAGATCTTACCTATCAAGAATTCTTCAGCCAAAGAAACATGAAGCCACCCTGGCTTCATGGTCAGAGGCTATCTAGGAGAGTACAACATTAATCACACAGCCTGACAGATATGAATGTTTCTGCTGGTGACTCACTTGCACTCTTGCCCATCTCTTCCCTTCCCAAGAGATGCCAAAGTCAGAGAACATTGTATTAGGATAAAAAATCCTGGCTGCAATGTATTCAGGAATTATCTGAAATTCAGCTTCTTCTTTGAGCTGACTTCTCCTCCCTGAACAGAGCACAGAGAGTCTACAGGAACAGGACCTTTGCATTCCATGCAGCAAAAGCAAGCAGGATATAAAGACAACATAGCAGAGGACATTCAGGTCTCAAGCACAGTGATACACTATGTGTCTTGATAATTCAGCAGAATCCTACACCTCCCTGTTGCCACTCAGGGCAAAAAAAAGATTCCTCAAATATTTCTGTAGATAAGGAGTACATCTGGACCATTTTGTTCTTTTATCACCTTTCTTAAGAGTTACTTAAACTCCAAAGAGGCTCTACAAGCCTTTGACTTTAATGGAAACAAAGAAAGTAAATGTGTGTGTGTACGCTTGCTGCCAAACTCAAAGGATTTTTTCTGCAAATAACTATCAGTCATCTCGAAATCCCAAAACCAAATGTGATGACCTTTATATAACCAGTGCAAAGAGTGTATGTCCATGTGCATGTGGATACAAATCCAACAGAAAAATACAATAATCTCTTCGTAGATTCTATTCTTAATTGCTGACTGACTCTCACAGGAAACATTTTCTTTCTAGTTTTGTTAGGTAGGACTAGATTGCAAGGGAAGAAAGAAGTCTGAGGGTCCTTGCAGAAAACATCA
The DNA here is from genome assembly GCF_027887145.1 of Ammospiza caudacuta. Lineage (NCBI taxonomy): Eukaryota > Metazoa > Chordata > Aves > Passeriformes > Passerellidae > Ammospiza > Ammospiza caudacuta. The sequence continues at coordinate 57,135,228 of NC_080596.1, forward strand.
AGTGAGATGAATGAGTAGGCAGGGCTTAACTAAAGCATACATAAAAGCAAGTGATTACATTTCTTTTCTCCTTTCTTGAGAAAACTGAGAAATTCACTACTGGAAATTACATATCGCAGTCATGTGTTGGAACTGGTTTGGTGCACAGGCATTTAGAAGCCAAGGAATGTGTGGCATGCACAATGTAATAGCATGCAGCTGTTCACCAGACTGAAGGGCTCACTCAGCTCTCTCCATGGCCTATGAGACTTGGTGAAATGCAGCCTCCAGCCACTCGCAGGAGACTGAAACACTCAGCCAGTCCTCTGTGGCAATCAGCAGTGAAGCATTGAACAGTCCCTCAAACATTCAGGACAAGTTGCCAATTTCATAAAACTTCAAGTACTGCTTAATCTTGCCAATGTTGATTTTAACTGATCATATGGGCAAACACACTTTAAAAACGGACAATAGCCAAAAATTACTTCAATCTCTGTAGTGAGTGTGAAAGTAGGGAGGAAGAGTCAGTTCTTTCCCATTAATTACTATTCCTAACATAGAACACTAGAGCCTGAAGCCTTTTAGCTGAAGCCTTTAGCCTTTAGGCAGGAACCAGAGCAGCTCATTCCATGGCAATCAGCATGTCCATTCCAACCCCAGCCTTGAATAGCCCCTTCAGAGGGGACCTCACACTGCTCTTCTCTGTGGGGAAAATGACACAGTATTCCTATTATTGCCAACTAAGATATGGGCATGACAACTAAAAATAGATAAATAGAGATAATGTTGGTTGCCTGCAGTAGGCCTAAGTAGGAGACAGCACAGAATATCTGCATATAAAGAGACATTTCAATCTATGCAATCCAGGATTTTTCAAAAAATTCCAGACCTTGCCCCAGTTTAACCATCTCTACTACTTCTTTATTTCAAATAAATGCAGAAGGGGAAACAAGGAAAGAAGGAAGGAAGTACCAAATTTTATCAAAGCACCAAAAGGATTACAGAAATATTCCTCCTTATCCTGCAATTAGCATTTGTTCTTTCAAAGGGCACTAAGGGTCCCACAAGTTCCCTTCTTCAAGGAGATGCTGTCAGAAAATATGAGGCAGCTTTAAACCAGGCTCTGGCAGCTAATCCTGAAGCACTTGAACACGGAGAGCCTGAATTCTCATGGTGTTAATGTGCCCTTTTATTACCCTACTTGAATTTTTTCACACTGACCTCCAAGTGAAGATTCTCCCGGCAACTGGTCATTTTAACTGGTGCACACTAATTGAGCTGGGAACGTGGGAAAGTGAGAGGCTCCTTTTTTCCAGCCTGTTCCTCCAGGTAAACCTCTCCATTGACTGCTAGGCCAAGACACCAGCTTTTTTCAAATGGTGTGTGAATAAGCTTCAGCTACAGAGAGAACAAAATTTTGGCCCAGAAAATAACTTATCTGCAGCTTTCAGAAGCAGAAAAAATATTTTTTAAATCTCTAGCAGTACAATTGTGGTGTTAAGAGTAAGAGAAGTTCAGAATGTAAATGTTCTTCTTCCTATTTGTGAATAAACTTGTGTGAACCATCTTGAAAATGCACCTAGACTTAATGTTTGAAGTCTCAGCATTATCTCAGATGGTTTCCCTCTTCCTGGACTGAGTACCAAAGCCTTTGGAGTTGAATTAAACCTGTACTAAGCAACAGAACATAATGAAATGTTATATCTTTATAAAAACTTTTGTGAGGAAGCACGAAACAGAAAGCTAAAACAAATTCATATCCTTTTAGACCTCAGTTCTACCACAGATATAACCAAAAAAGCTCTGCTTCAGTTTCAGGCTTCATGTCTTTTGTTATGGAGAGGCAATCAAACCACAAGATTACTGGTTCCTTTTAATAAGGTATTTATTACAGTGATATTTAAACCTTAAACTCACTAATCCTCTGCATTCAGACCTCCACAGGATGAATGTGAGCAAAGATATGGTTTAACCTGTAGGAAAGTAACATTAATAATAGAGTCTGCATAATATTATATTACACTTACATGACAGGGTAATGGAGAGTGCCTTTGTTTAGGAATTAAAACAACTTCTGTAATAACATATCTTTTTTTTTTCCTGAACACTACTTATTTGCCTCAAGAATTCCAGAGGACTGAGGTAAAAGCTATCTGAAGAAAGATGGTCCTTCTCTTTACCAACACACTTCTGACAAGAATAACCAGAGTAATATTTTAATTTAGGTTCTATTTTCAAAAAGCCTTTTCTTATAGTGGCAATATTAAATCAAGTGTTTAGACTAAACACATATTTAAATGTTGTTATGCCTGTGGGTATGTTTGACTGCTTAGTTAAGAGCAACAACTCCTTTAACAAGATCAGCTTGAACCTGTAAAGAGTTTCCAACTGTGGCAGGCAATTTTGTACCAAATTGACTGTGCTGTTCTTCTCTCTGAATGCACACCTGCAGGGGAAAGACAAATATCCTTTCATGGCAACTGAAAGGGCTCAGCTACCAACACTCACGTTTCTTAACAATGATCCACAAGGTAGTGGGACCTTTTCCAAGGCACTTTTCTAATTCTGTTTGCTTGTAACCTTAAAAAAATCAATAATTTCATATTTTTTAAAGTATGCACACAGGGGAGCTACGGATGACCCCGTTTCACCAGAAACTAGTGTAAGTTTAAGGGAGGAAAAAAAAGAAAAACCACCATAGATAATTCACGTTCCATCACCTACAGTTCCTCATTTCACAGAATCATTGAGGCTGGAAAAGATCCTGACATAATCAAGTCCAACTTTTGACTGGACACCACCATGTCAACTAAGTGTCATGTCCAGTCATTTCTTAAACACCTTCAGGGATGCTGATTTCACCACCTTTCCAGGCATCTCATTTCAATGCTTGAGAACCCTTCCTGTGTAGAAATTCCTCTCAAAGCCCAACCTAAACCTCCTCTGGCACAGCCTGAGGCCACTTCCTCTCGTCATATCCCTTGCTGCCTGGGAGAAGAGACCAATCCCTGCCAGGCCACACCCTCCATCAGGTCAGAAGGAGGTCAGGAATTTGGGTTTCCACTCCATAGAAGTAGAGAAACCAGAATTTACATGCAGAGCACTGTATGCAAGTCCCAGGAAGAATATATTTGGATTTGGATCAACTCTGAAATCTTCTAATTTTTCAGTTTATTTATTGAAAAAAGTATGCAAGTCAAACAACTTCACATCCAAACTGGCAGTCTGCATATCCATCCATGCTCACAGGCCATCAATTCAGCATGGCTTCAAACTCTGCTTATGAAATTAAAACCTTATTAATAAAAACCTACTTATATGTTATTATACCTGTACATTTATTAACCATCCCTTTTTAGATCTTCTTACTCTGAAGTAAGATATTGAGAAGTCCTAAATTGCCCATGGGAACAAGAGATTTATCTCCATGTAAAGGTGTATCTTAGCTACTAGGCTGTGGAAACTAGCTTCAGCCTGCTTGCTTTCATTCTGACCCCAAATATCACTATCCACCCCATAGTTACAAAGCTGCTAATAGGGAAGGGACCAGAGAGTTGTTCTAACTTTAAGGAGTAAAAAGTCCTCTATGGGATTTAGAAATTATCATTTAAAAAATGAGAACATTGATGCTGCCTGTAACCTCAAAGCTCCGGATCACTTTCCCCTCAGCAAACAACAAAACAATTAATCATAATTTAATAATCTGTACATTAAGCCATTTTACCTTATCTCTTGCATAACACAAGCCATAAAATTTCATTACTTTATTTTTGCTATGTATTCAATAGCAGCTTTTGACTAAACATCTTCTGGAGAGCCACAGGGCAATTTTTAGCCAGGACTGCACACAGTCACATTTCTCCTGAACACCAGGGTTGAAGCCTGCAGAAATCTACTCAGAACAGACCCTCTGATAAGAGGCTGCCTGTTTGACAAAGCAGCACAGCTGGCTCTGCAGTTTCTACTAGGAATGAGAGTGCATTTACATTTCTGCAAAAGGCAGCAAGCAACATTTGGAGGTTCCATTTGTACTTACAGAAGCCGCACCTGGTGCCCCCTTCGAAGATGAATCCGTTCGGGACAGCCCCGTAGCGCCGCAGATCCGAGAGCTTCCACTGCCCCATGACACTGGGAGGAAGGTCTTTCACTAGGACAAGGATGTCATTGCAGAAATGCAGGGTAGCAGGCCCACTCTCTAGTTTTGTGCCAGGGGCTACAAAGACTTGAAATCTATGAACTACCAAATAAGGAAAAAAATATTACTACAGGATATACAAGTGTTATGTAAGTGATTCTGTTCAGCTGTGGTATTTGGACCAAACCCTGCCCACACCATGAGACTCTGGCACAAATATCTACATGGAGCCCAGACAGCCACATGTAAGTAGCTGTAAGGCCATTACCCTCTATTATGCCAGTTTAGGATTGAAAAAAATCCAGCATATCTTGCCCTAATGCTACAAATGATAAAAGTTGCAATGCTACATTAATTTATCCTAAATCCTCTAGGCTAATCCCTATCTCAGATTAGTCAATCATCCAGCCCAGACTTCACTTACCTCTTCCATCCTTGCATCATTACATGGGTTGCTTTGTCTCCTCCTCTAACCTGTGTCTCTCCTTTCCCACATGCATACAATAAAAATAAAATGGTGCTCAAGGAGCCCAAAGGCCAAGGCTCAAAGAACTAAACAAATCTCTCTATCACTGACTCATCTGCAACCTTTAATAAACTGCTTCACTTCCTCCCTAGCAGTAAAATGAGGAAAATTATATTTTCCACCTTTGTGATTATTTCATGAGTTGGTGATGGTAGATGCCAAGACATTTTATATTACTAGGAAACGAAGTGATGTATAAGTAACAAACAATTTTGGATGTCAGGTTTTTTTTTCGTATTTCACATCCTGAATTTTAAAAGAGCGGAGAAATAAAAAGAAACACGTATCTCAAGTTTACAAAATCTAGGTTCAAATCTCAGTCCCAGTATCATCTATAATTCAGTATCCTTACCGAAAGCAGTTGTTCTAGGCTGGTCTTCCATTTTCTCTTCCAAGGCTATTGCATTCTGAATAATAAGTTATTGGGATCACTCAAATCTCAGTGTTTCAAAGGGAACAATTTAAGTGAGCAAGCATACAATTCTCAAACAATTGTTTTGACCTCCACTACTGTTCTAGTTTCTTTCATATTGTGATTAGACACAAAAAAACCAACCAACAAACAAAATAAAAACAATAAACCCACAACAAATTTTTTAAAAAGCAAACAACATCTGTCTTGGTAGAGAGAAGCATTGAGACTCTTATCTTCACAGAAGGAGGTTTTTGGTGATGTTTATCAAGAAGCAATATAGACTTAGTCTTTGGTTATGCATCGAAGATCACACAAACAGCTCCCTGCCTATGAAATCTACTGGGTAACTTGCAGGTACTCTCAGTTCTTGCATCAACTCTTCCCTGTTTCTTGCCCATGCCTCGTCAAGCATCACAAATTTCATCTGGGTCTGAGTCTTGCTTCTCATCTAACTGCTTGCTGTATTCTTAGTCACGATCCGAGCTGTAAGCCAACTCCTCATCTATGACATGCATTTGCTAAGTTCCCTGAGGCTCCAGCAGAATTAGCCACAAAGTCATTCGAGTGAAATGTGCAAGGAGACAGAGATAGATCTAACTAACCACAGCTCTGCTTACAGCCCTGCCAGCAGCACTGCTAGGGAGCAAATCAATAGTCACACCATGTCCCCTTTTGGGCACGCAGTTGTTACGCAATCTGCTTAAACATCAGCTATCAAAAGGACAGCAAAAGCATCATGATCAATAATGCTCAGAAAGCAATCTTTAACGCCATTTGTACTCCTCTGCCCAGAATTCTGCTGACAATTAAACCATGGGAGAAGCAGCATCAGGACTCTTTCTGCTTCATAACTGAGGAATGAAGCCCACTCTTCACACAATCAGTTGCAAGTTAAAACAGCTGCTGAAAACAAAGAGCTGCAGCCCAAGTTCTAGACCACTGTCAAAATACAGCATACCCAACTCTGAACAAAGCCAAAGTAAAAGGAAAAGCACATTTGAAAATAAAGCTTTTCCCATACACCACTTTTGGTAAATTGGAATATTTTTTAAAAATTCTTCCCAGCATTCTCTTACTCTGTAATAAAGTACTTCCCAGACTTCTCTTACTCTATAAAAAAAATTGTGGGCTTTCTTCAGCCCATCTTTTCTTTTTCACAGCTATGCACTGACCTGCAGTACACTAACTTCTCAAAATGAGTTGTGAGCCCAAGCACATTGCAGGAATCACATCCACCTCATCTGCTAAAAACTGAGAGAAAACACTGGGAACTCCACTGTGAACGCCTCCATTCTGTGGTCCTCATTCAAGAACAGTGTCAGCTCCTTTCACTTTTTTTTTTGCTTCCCAGACTCTGAGGTCATCTCTCCCTAGCCTATTTTTATCATCCAGCCACCTCATTTTCAAGGCACACAAAGGCACCCTTACTACACTTTAGGAAAAAACACCAATCACCATCCTCTCTTCATCTACATCTTCTCTCTTTTCTATTCCTCTTTACTCAAACTAGACTCCCTTTGACTTTGTTCTCCTAACTGAACATGTACTGAAAGACAAAATCCTGAAAAAAGTTTCAATGCTTTGGTTTATTCTCCCGCCCCTAAGATTTTTTGCAATTAACTTAACAGAAATTATTGCCAGTTCAACCAATTACACTTGTTTTCTTACTTCTGCATTTCTTCACTTCCACACACACACAATCTCTCCCACTTCACCTTTACTCCATGGCTGCAGATGTCATAATCCAGTAGGCTCTATTCCTACCTCATTCACAGCTTTCCTTGAAAAAAAACCTTTGCTGCTTTTCTATGTCCTCCAATCCCAACCACAACCCTCACACCCAGACTGAGATTACTCCAGCACTACATCAGTGCAAGAGCATAAAAAACAGACCTACCCTGTGATATTCAAGCACTCCTTCAGCTTTTAGGATAAGTCTATGCTATATATAGATCCCAAACCTAGTTTAAAAAACCAACCAAACAAATAAAAAAACTAAAACAAAAACACCAAACCAACACTGAAAGACTGTAGAGCTGTATCATCAAAGTGCACCAACCACTCCCACTACTCATGCTTGTATTGTTCAGCAAATCCTCTAACCTTTCCTGTTATGCAAGGCATCATATTTGATAGCCCTGAGAGGTACATCCACATATCTCACTTCTTATAGTTTTACATATTTTTACTGCAAAATTCCCAGGCCATCTTTCTACATATGTACTGCAAAGGAACGAGCCCACAAACCCAACAGATGGCAGAGCATATGTAACAAATGATAAAGATTGCTAATGTGTGTCTCCCACACACCTACCCTCCTTCCCTAGTTATGACTAAACAAACATAAGACAGATACTATGGATTACCAACATTATCCCTCTTTGTTCACCACAGTTCATTTTAGAGCTGCTAACCAAGAAAATAAAATAGGAGGAAAGAGAAAGGTGAAGTTAGCTGGAAAGAATGTGTCTGATGACACTCCTTAGGGCAAAAAGTCTCCTTCTGAAATGGCACACTAGCAGCAATGAAAATTATCAATGCAACACCCAGTAGGCAGCTCAGCAAACTGGGCATGAACTGGCAAAGTTCTACTCAGGACTTTGCATCTCTTAATTCAGGCTCCCCCTGAGTCCTTTTGCCAGAATCCCTGAGTCAGTTGTAGGACCAGAAGCAGAAGTTTGATCACTTTGTTTCAAAGCTACACATCATCAGTGTCCAAATCAAAACCCCAAGTTAAGAGCTGCCATAATTATCCATCAGTACTGGGTGGTACTGCAGCCAAAACCTATTGGAAGGGATACCTGCTTTAACATCTAAGGGAGAAAACAGTTTGTCCACTCTCAAACGAGTGACAATCTTGTCCTGAACTCTACTGTTTTATTTGCATTTTAGTTTCACCTTTCTTTGTTTTTTTTAATCCTGTGGGGGAAAACCCAAACCAGAGTGAGAAGACAAAGGTTACCTTCCCCCAGGCTGTAGCGTATTCGCACATCCCAGGCGTACATGGCTTCCTTGCTGTCAAACCCCAGCATCACAACCTGGGACAGACAGATGATGGCGAGCGTGTGATTGAGGCCCTCGTAGGACAGCCCAGGATCCAAGCCACAGATGTCTTCTAAGGTCATGCTGCTCCTCTCCTTATGCCCTTTTGCTCGCTCAGATTTATCCTTGTACACCAGCATGAGCAAACAGTCTAAAAGAAGCAAAACTGTCAGAGATGATGATGCAGAGCACAGACCATAACAAATTTCTCAGCACTCTGCTGCAATACAAAGGAACTTTAGACAACTGCAGGATCATCTTGATCAAGTCAATGTAAAACTCTGATTTCTTTTCCCAGCCCACCCCCAGGTAGTTTATAGTCCTTGTTTTCAGGAAGCAAACACTGAAGGTGTGTTTTAAGGGTTAAATTGCAGGCTAAAAAAAAGGAGGTCAGTAATAAATCTTCCCTCTTTTACTCAAAGTCCAGTGGCATTTCAGATCCTCTCCTGAGTCCAGTGGGACTGGCTCATTAATTCAGAGCATTAGGAGCTATGCTAGGATAGCTGTTCACGTTACAAGACTCTAAAGACCGAGAGGCTATTGTTGTCTGTATTTTCATTAGAACATACTGAACCACAAATGAAATTCTTACAGCAGCTTTCAGATTACCCAGCCACTAAATGGCAAGCAGGCTTTGCTGCGAGATTGCTCCTGTCGGCTCAGGTTTCCTGGTTAAATGCTCCACAGCAGCCATGGCTAAAAATCATTATGTGCCACACCTTCTTTTATTTTTTTTTTTTTAGTGTTTGCCTGTGTCACCAGTTGTTATTAACCCCTTTCCAGAGGTGTTTATTACACAGCAACCATGCAATGGCAGAAACCAGTTCAAGTGCCATGGCCCCATGGGGAAAGCAAGCATTTCACAAGCAAACCCAAAAGGAAAGGGGAGTCACCTCTCCCACCTTTTGCATTTATGACAAAAGCAGCCCTCCTTCCCCCATATTCATTTCCGATCACACAGCACTCAGATGTAGATGAAATTAATGGTCAATATCAAAGCTGCAACATCCACAGCTTAAGCTGAGCTACAAACCACAAAAGACAAAGACCCCCATGTATTTTATAAATACTGAGGCTGGTGCTCCCAGTCCCACTGAGGTGCCCTGCAGCTCTCAGCTGGGCAAGGGACTGGCAAAATCTCCACCCACAGAGATGAAAAAGTACTGAAAGACTGAACTGTCTGCTAACTAATGCAGAGCTTTGCATGGATTCCCAATTGTCTTTGTGCACCTGTTAGCAAAAACAGCTGCAACCACAGTATTTAAACATTCTGCAATACAGTTGTGTGCCTGAAGAATGGCTATAGTTTATATACCAAGAAAAGAAGATCACCAGGGGCTTTTTAGTAAACCTGGCTAGATTAGCTAGAATAAAAATAGTATTTTTGAGGAATATTATCAGTCAGGCTCCACCATCTACAGCCTTCGAAGCTGGCTTACTCACAATAGAAACTCAGGCCCATGTTCACAGATCGATGTACTAGCTCTATGATCAACAGATGCCCTTTCACACAGGGAGGCTGCACAGATTTAGATGAGATGCAGGCATTTCAAACACTAAAATATTACTGTAACAACTCAGGTAACAAAGAATTACTAAGAAGCCCTCAGTCTTTCTAACAAGAGCCAAGAAAGGCTGCCAAAATCCATTCTGCAGCAGTGAGGATTCACGTTTTCCAAGTGTGGGCAACATTTCGCCCCAGAAAGAAATACTTTTGGGCCCAAATGTTTTCCCTCTTGGGAGCAGATGAGGAAACCTGAAGCCTACTTTTCCCTCTGCAGCAGTAAAACATCAGCTCTGTGTAACATTTTCAATTTCCCCTTCAGAAGCATGGAAACGATCTTTTTTTTCTTCTTCTTCTTCTTCTTAATTCAAAATGTCATTTTATTTTTAAATTGAAGTGATATTTTCTGTCAAAACACTGATCAAAAATAACTATCGAGCTTACAATGTCAGGGGCTTTTTTTGGTGGTTTTTTTTTTTTTTTTTTTTTTTTTAACAGCCAGCAGTCACCCTGAAAAAATAAGTTCACCCTCAGAAAATTAAAATTAAAAAAAAGAAAGGAAAAAAAAAAAAAGTGCATTTGGAACCAGCACCAAATCCAATGCCTGTGCTTTCGAAAGTCACTTTTCCCGTTGTTCTTAGTGAGGGCAGGAGCTCGTTCCGAGGCCGGACGCGGCTCCCGGGCAGCACAGCTCCGGGACGGCCCCTCCAGGGCTGTGCGGGCACTCGCCCCGGGAGCCGGGCAAGCTGCGGGGCCCCGAGCCCCGTCCCCACCGCCGGGCCCCTCTTACCTGCCACCGGGGAGGGCTTGCGCAGCACCAGCCACCTGCTCTTCCACTGCAACGAGAGGCAAAGGGACAGGGTTAGCCGGGGCCGCGCGGGGGAGAGCGGGCTCTCTCCCCTCAGGGCAAGGGGCGGCGGTCGGGGACCCCCGCGGGCCGAAGGGGCGCCGGGAGCGGGGACCTTTTTTCCGTCTCTCAACTTGACGTGACCCTCCACCACCACGGAATCCGTCATCTTCAGTCATGATTCCGGACAGCTGCGCCGGCTCGCTGCGCCCGCCCCGCGCTCCGGCCGCTCGAGGGGTCACTTCCAAAATAGCTTTATTAGGGCCCCGCGCGGGCGGGCGGCCAGCGCGGCCCGGCCCGCCCCCCGACCTGCCGCCTGGGCAAAGGGGGCTGCGGGCTGTCCCAATGTCTCTGTTCATGTGTTTTACTTCTGGCTTTCGGGAGAAACTTGGATTTTTTTTTTTTAATTATTTATTTCCCCAGGGTTTCAGAGCGCGAGGCGCGGCCCCTGGTGCACCGCGGATCCGCTCCGAGCGCGACCCCCGCCCCAATCCGGCTCCGGACTTTGCCGCTGCCCGCAGGGGCTGCCCCGCGCCCGGGCGGCCGCAAAGCCCGCACCGGATTCACTGTCCGGAACGGGGCCCGCCTCTGGCCGGCCCGAACGCCCCCTTCCCGCACCTTCCTTACAATGCCCAATTCTCACTTTGCAAAAGTATAATTACAGCTCTCCTTGGCTCCCAGAAGACGCTGCCAACTACCCCAGATAAAAATACTCTTCTCACTTTTTTTTCCCTCTTTGCAATACAACTGTCACGAGATAACAACCCGCTTACACCAAACCAGAAACAGCTACAATTAATAGAATAAGATGTGTTAATGATGTCCTCAGATTTATTTTCACGAGCAATGGACTAATTAGAGTCCATTATTCCAAAAATACTCCTGCTGCATCTTATTTGATGGTAATTAGTCCTTCAGCTTTTTTTAAACAGCACTACAGCACATTTTTCTTTCAGTAGCATAATACAAGGGTTTTTCTTAGATGTTTGCATTTGTTTCTTCCTTTTAAATCGGTCGGTTTGCATGGAATAACATACAATTTAATAAAACCATCTTTTAAGTGTGTTTCATAATGAATTAGGGAAGTGTTTTGTTCAACTGGCTTTGCATTCTAATTCAATTTCAATATAGAGTTAGGGAAAATATCAGATAAAATTTCACTAGTACATTTGAGTCTGTTTTTTCATTTTAACCAAGGCAATAATCACTTAAAGGGGGTGAAAAACATGGAGAATTAGTTTCCATGGGTTAATGCTCAACAGAAAGGCAGGGGGCAGATAATAGAGTGCCTCAAAGGAATTTGACTGATGTCAGGATGTGAGAGGTCAGGACATCTCCCAACCCGGACATCTCCTTGCCACCCCTACTCTGTGCTTGTTATACTGTGCTAGTCACCTCACAGCTGAGGCTTAAATGATTTTCATTTAGTTCCACCAAGCCAATGCAGTCACAGTGGATAAACAGGCTGCTTTGAAAGCCAAAAATTAATTTTAATGCAAAGTATTCAAATTAGAATCAACTGGAGATCTGTCATTTAAACCTTTGAGGGCAGAAACCAGACCATTCAATATATTATTTTTTAAGTGTGTTATTATTTGTACTGCTGTTGGTGTGTACTGATACACCATGAAGCAGCATGGATTTTAAAAATGGGACAGCTAAAAAAACTCTACAGAAATTGTCAGAAACACCAGTCTAACACCTTTCCTATCAAACAGCCACCTTCTTTACTGCAAGAGAAGACCAAGAGAATATATACAACATGAAACTGCAAGATCAAAACTGTGCACAGTGTGGATAGATATTAATTTCAAAGTGAAACTGAAGTCACAGAACAGATACAGACATTCAGGGTGGCTTCATCTTTGAGTGGAAACCTGTTCCTGATGAATCCCTTCCAAAGAAGAGCAAACAGTTCCTTCCTGCTGATACAGTACTTGTTTCAGCTGCAGGTACAGTTAGTCCTGCCACATGGTCATATTCATTTTAGGGCATTAAACAAGCCAGACTCATACTGGAAATGGCCAGGGATGCAGAGCCACACAAAAATCTTCAGCTTGGTTTGGAATCAAGATCCCAGAGGAGGACATTAATATTTCAAGCTAGTGTTTAGTGCCTCAGAAAAATAAACCAAAGGCTTTCATCCTGGGACTCACAGTATCCATAGCTGAAAAACATACCCAGGTGCTTACATCTGCCTGCTGGAAATGTGTGTGACACTTGCATTAAACTGAGAGCACCACCAGCTGAAATTAACCCTTACAGAGATTTTCTGATGCCTTGCAGCTCAAATTGTTATTGCATCTGTCTACCAGCTCTCATCCTCTAGAACAGCCTACAGAGGGATTCAAAGATCTTACTGTAACTTTATACATAACAGACTAAGTTCAAGAAACAGAGGGTAAATGTTTTTATTAAACAGTTTACATCATTTATCTAGATTAGCATTGTTGTATATTTTTACTTACAGATGTAGGTTTTGGTTATTTTTCCTTTAAAGATCTCTTTTTACTGTAAATAACATTCACCACTACTAAGAAACCCATGAGGAAACTACAAACAAAAAACATATTTGAATATCTAGGCACCACTTTAAAATTCTATTACTTTAAAAAACAACTTTGCTTGAAAAACTTAAAAGAGTTCATAAATGTTCATTGCCAGGGGAAAAATACTTTTCACATCAACACCTAAATATACACATTTGACATGACTAAAGGAAAAAAAAAAAATTTCCATTCTTTGTCAGACTTTTTCTGTTGAATAATTTTCTGCCTGTTTTTGCTCATACAACTGAGTCCACTGCCTCTAAACATCTGTAATTATTGTAATAATTGCTTTGGTTGGTCCCATAACAATTCCATAGGCCATGACAGTAAAGCCTGTGGTTTATGATGTCACCAAATCCCTAAGGAAAATGTCAAGCTGCACCCCAGCTATCCAGTTGAAAAATCTGTTACAAGAAACCTCCTTTCTGAATTATCTAAATAGTTGAACAACTTGTTAGTACAAAACCTAAGACATCTTCAAAACACTGTCAAATTAAAGAAACATTGAGGGATTTATCAGCAAGGTGAAGTGTTTCCATTGCTATCCTCAGGGCAAGGAGCAGATCACAGTCTGCAGAAGGTCCTGGCTGTATCAACCTAAATCAGCTGCTCCAGATAACAACATTTTTCAGGAAGACTGAGCTCTCAGGAGGTGTTGCATTAACCTTGCTGGGAAATTGCACACCAGATTCAGCAGAGCTCTGAGGCACGTTCCTGATTTTACGTCAGTGGAACACAGAAATATGTTTATATAAAAATATGCTTACGTGTTTGGTTGAAATAAAACCTAAACCCTCTGGTTTCTTTCCCCAGACTTGTTGTTGCAGTAAGCTGAGGAGCAGCTTTACCTACATTGTTCTCTTGCTGTCTCTTGCCCTGAGCTTCAAGCGATCATTTCTCAGGGAGAGGGAATTTCATTTTTGATTCTCGTGTTTATTTTTTCATTTCAACTGAGAATACAAGGACAATAGTGTTGCAGGATGGTTTGGGGGATGACAGCTCCACCAGAAACTGCAGAACACATCAAATCCCTTTTTAGATAATCCACCAAGCTGACAGAGAGTTGCAGATTTTTGTGCACTGTGTCAATATGTTTGAGATTTTTTTAAGACAAATAAAGGCAGTCAGGTGCATTGAGCAATCCACAGTTCTTGAATGATAGATCAAGGCAGCTGACATCAGATGGAGCAGGCTGCTTTTGGTGGCCTGGCTTGGAACTGCTAACAATTACCACGAGAGTTTTCATACCAGCTTATAATAAAATATATATGCCATTTTAATAAAACCAGAAGACTCCAGAACCCTGCTTCAAATGTTAGTGTATTTAACTATTCAGCTTGTTTTTCGGGAGCCTATTTTCTCATTAATCCACTTGACATAGTTTGTCACTCTTGTGTATACTCCAGGTTTGTTGACTCTGCCACAGCCATCTCCCCAGCTGATAATTCCATAGAGGTAAGAGATGTCATTTTCCTCACAAGCCAGAGGTCCGCCAGAATCTCCCTGCATCAAAAGTAAGCAAAGGTTATCTAATTTGATAGAAAACAGTCAGAAGATCAGTTAGGGAAAGTCATAAAATAGGAATTATTGCACATGAGATTTAAACTAAAAAAAAAAAAAAAAAAAAAAAAAAAACCCAAAAAAACCAGTTTACTGAAGTTTCATTATAGAAAGCATTTTTAGTCACATTTAAATATAAAAATGGTGTTTTTTTAAAATTACACATTAACAAAAGTATTAAAATATCAGATTTTGTTTAAAAACATGAACATTTTAGATTCAGAGACCTACTGAAAAGCATGGTTGATGTAGATAATTTTCAGTGGAAGTGAACAAGCCTTTGGGGCTTGGCACTGTGTTGTAATATCAGCACTGCATGGAGAGGTGACATGGGGGCATTTGGAGAATTTCTCAATGCAGTTTATTGCAGCTTGCAGAGAACATGAGAGTTTTCAAAGAAAGGTGTTGCACACAGCCACACTTTGGGACTGTGGGATACTGTAATTTTATGTGGCATATGGGGTTCTGCGTGTGTTTGAATTTGCTATTAAGTATTTATCTTGTCATTAAACCACAAACTGAAAAGCAGCCCAAACTACACTACAGCAAGGGTTAATTTTGAACATTTTTACTTATATTAAACCTTGAAAACATTCAGGACAGGGGTTTTTATTATTTTTATTGTTTCTCTTAGATTGATTTTCTAGAGAAATTAAAATGTTAGAAATTAAAAATGTGACTTAGTAAATGGTACTGGTGAAAGCAGCTATCACTCTAATTATTTGAGACCAAGGAGAAATATATTTTTTCCTATCTCAAAAGAAAATTCTTTGAGACCAAAATACATAAGAAAATTGTGTTGCCTTTATACTGAAGATTTCAGTATAAGTGAAGGACATCAGATGAAGTCTTATTTGTATATTTTTCACAATTAGTCTAATTGATTGCAGTTTTGGCATCAGTGCACTAATTAAATGACAAAAGTTTCCAAGAAAATATTTTTAAAATAATCAAGAGAAACACAGTCTGTTTGAAGTTTCTTGGTCTTGGAATATTTTTTATACATAACAGATTACTTACAGGTTAATATCCTAAGTGTACATTAAGAAAACCTAGAGGTCAGCCACTTCTGTTGTTACATTAAGAGGTCTACAGTATTTCTCCTCAGACCCCACTACAAGTCTGACAATAGGGAAAAATGAATTATTGATTCACTAATAATGACTTCATGTCATGAGCACTGTTCTTCAGCAATATCCGTGACTCAAAATCACTGTTTCTCAGACTTTGTAATTTTCTCCAGACCACTTGTCTTTGTACAACTCCTTTCTCCTTCCCTCCACTTTCTTTTCTCCTTCTCATTCCTGATTTCTGTTTTTCCAGGGCAGGGAGAGAGAATCAGCTGTAATGCTGTCTCTTATTTGCACTTCCTGGGAAAGGCAAGGGGAGCTGGGCAGGCAGGGTCATTTCCATCCCTCTGGCTTTTGTGACCCCTTGCAGCCTCAGTCTCAGCCCTGGCCTTGAGCCACTGCTGGCTGCTGCCATTTCACTCGTGCCACCTTTCTTTGGATATGTTCATGACCTCTATGGGCCTTCCAGCACACAATATACATGACATTCTTGCCTGCACTTACACTGCCAGCTATTAGCTATGTGCTGCCTTTTCACGAACTTATGTTAATAGAGCAAAACCCTCCTCCTTCAAAATGAGCTGTAGATGAAATCTGAAATTTTACGTAAGGAATAATCTGATCCTTCATTTTAAGAAGTCTCATCTATCACCACAACAATTCTGCATCCTTATTCAGAGCCGAGGTGTGACATAACTGAAAGTAGCGAGAGCATGAGGTCATTCCATGAAAGACTGAGGTTGCATAACACAGTTTCCTATTGACTGACATTCTACACCATTCAGTCACATCCACTATAGAAACCTCAGCTCCTTCCTCCAAGCCTCACCACTGCTCCTCACCTCCTACCCAGGTGTCCTTATTTTCCCTCAGTCAAGAGGCAGCAGCTCTGGGATTTGTCCCCACTCAGGTTCATGCTCGTTTTCCTGCTGGCACATCCCTGCCAGCTGGGCAGAAATCCATTGCCACCACCTGCAGGCTCAGCCAGGACTGGAGCAACACACCCTCCAGTGCACAGCCACTGCCTTATGACAAGATAGGAGGAATGTAATACCCTGCAGCCCTTCTGTAGAGCTTAATTGACATTGAACATGATAAAAAATGAAGGTGGAAGCAGTCATATAAGGTTCTTTTCTTTAGGAATATTTCTTTTCTTTAGGAACGCTATAAAATCAAAAGTAAGAATTGGAATACTGCAACATTTACGACCCAAATACATTTTTCTATCACCTGCCTAGAGATGATCCAGCATTACCTGACAAGCATCAGATTTGCTATCAAAGTAGCCAGCACAGAACATATTTTCTGTGAGTTCTGTTCCATAAATTTCAGGACTTCTGCACTTCTCCTCCGAAATAAGTGGAACCAGTGTTTCTTGCAGGACATCTGAATAACCAGATATATCTTTAAAAAATGTCCCAGAAAGGAAAAGAAAGTCATTTTTATAGAATGTCAAGAGCGTAACAGGAAAACACAAGGCACAACACATTTAACACATAATAAACATATTTAACACCTCTCAGTAGTATTCATGTTATGGACACCTTTAAAATAAAATAATTTGTATAGTGATCACTTTCTGATCCTCCAGTCAGACTCCATAAAATAACTGTATTGCAATGTCCAGTCATTGATACATTTTGGCTTCTCTCATTTTCTAGAGACTCAGCAACAGTACCCCAGCATTCCTGTCCTCACCTCTTTCCAGATGTGATAATAAATCATCCATTTTTCAAATGCTCTATTACTTCTTTTTATCTTTAGACTACACATTTAGACTGGGATATTTGCTCATACTTTATCTCTCACAAAAATATGGTAGCCAGCTCCCCAGTCCTTCTCATCTATCTACATAGGTCTTTGCTATCTCAGCACTGAAGCAGCATGGTCCAGGCCATAATCCTGAAATTCCTCCTCTGAAAGGATGGGATGATTTTTTCCACTTTTCTCAAGCTGGGTGTAAGCACTTCTTAAGCCAAAGTCTACCTAGCCTTCTCCTATAAATGTTTTCAAAGTTTGTTGATGGTGAAGTTAAAAATCTCTAGATTTTTAGTTAGAAAGTTAGAAATCAGGGGAAGGATTCACTTTACTAAAATTCCAGGTGTTGGCACTCCAATGAGTTACTTTCTCCCCTCCCAGTCCAGTGAGGTCTAGCTAGCTCATAGCTCCTTCCGTCCTGAAATTGGTGCAAACATTTGGTCAAAGGAACCACACTCCAAATTCCAAGGCCTATAAAGGAAGTTCAGGATGACTATTTCAGATGTAAATGTTGTAAACTCTAAAGGTAGGTATAAAGAATCCCACCAGAAGTCCCTTGCAAAACATTTTACCAAACTCTCAGCTGTATAACACACCTGAGCGTTATGTTTTTATTATCATCATTTTTTTAATACAAATATCAGCTCTTGTTTTACTCACTCTCATGCTTGTGTCCCCATCCAGAAATCTGACATTTCAACTGGTCAGGGAAAACAGTGTTACTTTCTGGCAGGCAGATGGGCTGAACAAACTGGGACTTGACAGCACAACGTTGGCCATTCTTCTTCAGCTTAATCAAAGCTGCAGAACAGAAAATGCAGGAGGAAGAAAGTGACTGTTCCCTTTCTTTAATGGGATTGGCAGTAATGGGTCTCAAATACAAATTTAATTATCCCCTAAGCCTCTCTTAATTAAGATATTTCAATCAAAGACAGACAGACTCATCTCAACAGCACCTGATTTCACAGCAAATTGAAGGCTGAAACATTTAGCTACTCCCCTTGTGGGAATATTTATTTTATGCTATGCTCACTGAGCAGATTTTGCTTCACTGCCTCTGTAGAGAAGGGGGAAGATAGAAAATACATGTGTCTCCTCCCACCTTATAGTTAAATAACAGTGACATATCCCCAACTTTCAGCTGAAATAAGTGGGATGTGCAAATACTCACTGCTTCTGAAAGCCTGGCCATTGGCCTAATTCCAATTCCATTAAAAAAATTAATTACTCCATGAGCTGGTGTATTTCATGTCCTGTTATAACTGAGTTCAGCAAAATTCAAGATCTTTAAAATTAAGGAATAAAACCTTGGGACATTTCAAAACCAAGCTTCTTGAAGCTACAAAATATTACATAACCTACACAACTAACTAGTCTTTACTAACCAGTCATGGGGTTGAAAACAGTATAAATACATAGCTGTGCAGCATCATGGGTTTGATACTGAAAGATTTCAAAAATTGGTTCCCTCTTTCATTTGGCTGTAAAGCAGCAGAGGGGGCTTTGTACTGGGTGGAACAAGGGAAGCATGTTGGTTTGGCCACAGCACTCAAAGAGCTGAGGTAATGTGGACACACCTATTAAACCTTCTCATTAGGCCTTTAGGAAGCTCAAAGTTTTGTGAGCACAGCTGTGTGGAAAGCAAGTGACCTCACTGGTCTTATTTCTCTACCAGCTACAGTTTTTGGCCTTAGTGGAACATAGAAGCAGTAACTCACAGCTTGAGAAACCCACACAAACCTTGCTCCCGCACTTCCTCACCTTGCTCCTCTTCCCTGCTAACTCTGCTTCTGCATCCCTCAAATTTCCTAGCAAACACTCATGTGATAGTTGTTTCCTTTAGAAAAGTACTTTCAGCAGGACAAAACTCTTCTGTTGCATCAGAAGAAATCACTGACTGGACAGAACAGGCACCTGCATCTCTCTCCCCACAACACAGCTTCTGCTTTCTCTTTTTTTTTTGCAGTTGGGCTTGTCTTAGGTACTCCATGTGCAGCTCTCCCTAGATTTGGTCATAGCACACTGGTGAGGCATGCCTACCTAATTTCAGAGTAATTAAAAAAGCATCATGGGTGGTTTTCACCAGGACATTTCAGAGCAATGTCTCAAATCCAGTTTATCTCCTTGTACACTGTGACAGAGCTCACACCAACACAGAACTTGAATGCTTTTTGCAATAGAGTAGAAAATATTCACCATCTGTGAGCCAAAAAAACAACCTAGTACATGCCTGACCTAAAATATTCTCAATGTCAGGCTATTAAATAATCTCACAAAGGGCTCACACAGCTTGATGCCCTGGGGTGACGTGACAACTTTCACAAGAGCAGATCAGAAAATAAGAAATAAGTTACTGCTCCATTGTCATTCTGACTAATATTATAAGGTCAATCAGAAGGGCATTTAACTTCTGAGTGATAAGACAGCTGATTTTTAAATCTATCTCAGTGTAAAAAATGATTCTTAGTATCACAGGTTTTCAGAGCAGATGGGGTTATTACATTCCTCTAGTCAGATCCTTTATACAATACAGACAATAGAATTTTACCAAGTAATTCCTGCATCAAGCCTACAGCTTCTGGTTCAGTTGAAAAAATGCCTAATCTCACAAAGACTTGAAGTGATGATCAATCTGCCACACAGCTAGGTAAATTGCTCCAAAGGCTAATTATCATAATTATTTAAAATTTGCAATTTATTTTTCATCTGAATTTGTCTAGTCTTCAGATGCTGTTATAACTCTGGTAGAAATAAGAACCCTCGGTATTCAAAAGCCTCTCCTAGAATCTATGACTTTTCTGCTCTAAAGGCAGTTTCTAACAGACCATCTAAACTTGAAACTAGGTTGAGTAAATGGAAAATAAAACTGTCTGAAGAAAAATACTCACCAATATCATGTTCAGTAGGATTGAACACGGAATACTGAGGATGCAAGATGTATTTCTCTATCTCAAATGTCTGTGTTACATCAGTTGTTTTATTAAATATTTGTTGACCCAGAACTACTCGAATGGTAGATTTTAGTGGACTGTAATGCAAAAGAGAGACAAGCATTACTAGGACAAATGCAGGTGATTTTCCAGTGGCTGGGTATCCTATGAACCATTATAACTTCAGCCTCCCACTATGTCCATTCTTTACCCTCTCAAATGCCTGTACCTGTTCCCCAGGTTTCCTGCCTGCAGAGGGCAAGAAAAAAGATATTACAGTGAAACCCAGGCTCTGTGGGTCCTGATTAGCCTAATTAAAGGCTGCTCCTTCTTGAAAGAAGGAAAAGGCCAGCACAGGCACTGTGCCCAGCTGCTGCTTGGCTAGCAAGCATCTTTGGGGGATGTAAACACCTCTTCTAGAAATTCAACTGAGTCAACTCAAACTCAGCTTTGCCAATGAATACAAAAACTGCTCAGAAAGAAAGGAGGGATCAAAAGATGAGTCAGTGGTGGATATCTCGTTTCTCCAGGAAAACAGTCTCCTGAAAAAAATTACAAGCATGGGCCAAGATTTAAAGGTGCTGGAACACTGACAATTCAGGGACATCTGGGAAGCTTCCACTGAAAAGATATCACAAGAGATTTGCTTATCTATGTTAAATCTGTTGTCCAGAATCAAAAGCAACCTGGTGAAGTCCCAAAAGCACATGGATTTAATGGGAAACTTTACAGCCAGAGGAGAACACAGTAATTGCAATTCACACCATCTTTTCCAACTATCAGTTTTTCACTTTGAAGACCACAGTTCTCTGATATCCAGCATCCTAGGAAAGAAAACTAATAAGAACAAGTATAGTAACTGGGAAGTAAGGGACATTGGAGAATAATCAGGAAGCGTTTAGGAAAGGAAATACAGTCTCTAGCTTTGAAAGCAACAGAATTCACATTTCACTCTTGTTCTAAAACCAATTCAAACTGCTTAAGTCTATAATGAATTAAGTTAGCAAGTTTCTTCAACATTGGAGCATTCCTGTGTTTTGTTACCCAGTGCAGGAGAGGGAAATATCTGATGTCACACATCATGCACAGAGTGGTTTGCATCATTGCAGTTTCCCTGGTTGCATTTCTGTGCCCAACAGGTACAAAAGTACCAGTACTCCCCCAGTACTGAGTGCACAGCAATGACCAGCAGCTATGGATTCAGAGAAAAGAGACTGGGCAATTGCAATGCAGAGAGATGCTACAAGAATTGTGCTTAAGGTTAACAAAGGAAAGGAAACAAAGTGTATTCTGTTTTATCAAAATACAAGAAAATAAAATGTTCTTCAATTAATATGTCAGGCCATGATTTTCTCAGTATTTTTGCAGTAGTAAATCAACCTCCTTGAAAATCAAATTTTGGGCCTGTAAAATAGTGGAAAGTTCACTTTCTGGAACAGTATTTAGAATAGTTTTAGAAGCACTGAATGATTCTACTAGAACTTTCAGATGGTTCATTCAGGAAAAAAAGAAAAGAAATAAAACAGGAGGGGTTACAGAAAAGAAAAAAGAAATAATTGAGCTGCACAGGTATCTATTGTCTCCTAGTGGAAAACAGTTGGAATTGTGACTACCAGAGGTACTAAACAAACACAAGAGCACAGACTACAATGCAGTAATTATGGAAAATCTGTACGTACCAAACGACCAGCTGGAAGTGGGTGGAAATGTCCTGAACAGCTGCCAAAGTTAGTAGCTATTTCACAACATTTGAAAAACAAATGCATTGTGGCTTGAGCTCCAAATGCTTCAGTACAGCATTCACAGTGGTATTATTAGCTCTAAAAGCTATCAGTGTCTATATTCTGGCAAAAGGTTTTCTGTTTCTCTTGGCTTCTTTACTATGCAAAGGAACAATGGGTATCAAATGATGCAATATTTTTCCCTTGAACGTGATCAAACTGAAATCAGGGAAAGTGTTGAGCATTTGTAGAAAATTAAGTATTTAGAATAAAGTAAGAGCATTCTATAATCAATATTTTCTCCAGTGTCCCACAGGAGAAAACAAAAAACTCTCTCAAGAAAATCAGCTTCAGAAGTTTGACTGTTTAGCTCTTCCATGTGGCTTTTTGTTAAGCTCAGCCCACTCTATTTGTGTCAACCAACAGTAATTTATCGTCTCCAATAAATCATTGCTTGGCTGTCTCAGCCTTTCTGAACAAAACACAGCAGAGAGCACAGTCATCTCTGTTATACCTCAAAAAAGGCATAAACATTCAGAAAGGTAACCAAGAAGAAGATAAATACTTCTGCTCCCCTGCAGGTTCTTGCACATGCAATGCCCCATTCTATGTGCTGTTTCACCCTACCTTATTCCTTTAGTCAGGGTATTTAGACTCTTTGAGACTCCTTAAGGAACAAGATAAGAGCTTATGGGATTATAGTAGTCCAAGCCATTTTTCAGATCATGAAGAGTATTCAAATTGCCAGAAAATCCTTTTGACACATTGGTCTTTTATAATTTCATCTTTTTTCTTGTTTCAGTTCAGGTTTGTTGTGAGGACCCACTGTCACACTAAGGAGTGAGCTTACCTGTGAGCAAAGCAGTGTGCTGCTGACACAACCCAGCAGGTCTGAACCAGGCTGCCACCACAGAAACTCTCTCCAATATATATAGCTGCTGTCCAGGGGTGAGATCCAGGCAGAGATGAAGATCCCCCAACAATCCTAGGTCTCACAAAACTTCTTTTTTTATGTCTTCTTCCACATGGTCTTTTGGTGATTGCAGAACTACCTACTGTGGCTGGAACTAGTGGCCTCCTTTCCCTGCTTGCTGAGATAAAAAGGCATATGGCTTCAGACTACCAGAATCTTTATGTTTTGGAATTAAACACCATGTCTCATACATCCTCAGGTTGTAGACCTCTCATTGCTCACACTCCCTTTTCTGGGCCTGTAATTCCCAGGGTGATGAAAATTTTTACCAAAACATCAGTAATTTCTGGCACCTTGCATGCTCTAGCAGAAGGTTTGGTGATATTGGGATGGTTGTGACCAAAACAGTAGTATGACACTGCTGCTATTTCAGGACAAGAATCACAGACTGTATCACAACTCCAAAAATGCAAAGGAAGCCTGTTGTTTACTGGAAACAGTAACATATTCAACACTTCTGGGAGCAGTAGAGCATTCAAAATTATACAGTGAAACCTTGTTGTAGTATCAATAAATCTTTATTCATTCATAACATGGATTTTAAGAAAGTCTTTACATACCACAACTTGGAATGTCACAATACTCCCAAGACAAACTGCTGTCCTTCATGGTGTAACACCAGGGCTTATCATCATCATCTGGATTTCTGGTGAATTCAGGAGAAGAGGGAATTACAAGCATTAACCACAGTGTTAGCTTCCCAAAGCTTCCCAAAGTTTTCTTTTTTCTCTTGCACCATGCACACCACTGACAGGGCTCTCAGATTTTGAGCCATCTGACAAAGTACTCACCTACAAGGGTGAGCAGTTTTTCAACATAATTATTCATCTTAAAACTAACCAAGACTAAGGCTCTCTAGGACATGAAATACTGACATGACTGAACACCTGTGAAACTTGCCTACAAGTATTTGGATGCATGAGCACGTTCACAGCATTTAACTACAGCCCACACTGAAGTGCTTTCACAGGTATCAGCTCAGCTATTTTCAGAACTAAATCCCATGGGAGAGATTCCTGGTTTAGGTTATTTTTTAGGCAAGGAGATTCCAACACAGGTAGAATCATAGGAAATCCATAACAAGAATAGCTAGCAAAAATGAATTTGCAAATCTCAGGTTCACATTCCCTGGAGAGTCTGAGGAAATGAAAGACTATTTCAAGAAAATATTGTATTCCTCAGAAAGGTTGGGAAAAGACAAAGGAGTAATGGAAACCATTTTGCTCTTTATTACCTTGGTGTTAAACAGATTTTGGTTTGACTCCATTAGGGTTTCTCTGTGTACAGCCTGTCTTTATCAGCGCATTTTAAGTGACCAGAAATCTGCCCAGTTTACACGTCCAAGAATATAGGGAGACTTTATTAGACCAAGAAGAATAGACAAGGTAGTTCAGAGCTCCAGATAAGCAGTAATTCTAATTTCAGTTGGATTTATCACAAGTGCTATCTTTGATTATTTTTTTCTTTTTCAATCTGATTGCTCTTCAGAAAAAGATAAGAGCACTTTCAAATTCTCAGAACTGAAGAAGCAACACAGGTTGAGTCATCTTCCGCCAACAATGTTTCTAAATTAGACTATTTGAAGAAGAAGATATCTGCAGGATTATATAGTACAGCAGAGATTCCCCAGAAATTGTAACAAGCTGACAAAAAAGTGAAAAGCTTTTTTCTCAGCTCTACAGAACATGAACACATCAGCTCCTACGCCATTTTGTTCTCTGCATTTCAAATCTGGAAGTGAATATTGGGCATAAATGATGTAAATCAAAGGGCTCAAGTTTCATCAAAGCACAAAATCTGTGCCACGTAAATTGCCACACTGTGCTGGGACACCATAAACCAAATACTGAAATGTTTGCATGAGGAGCAAGCCCTGGAAATCAAGGTGGGAGGGTTTAAAGGATGGGGTAGGAATTGTTTATTGTTGGTTTGTGTTACATAGAGAGGGGCTACTTTCAGCATTCATGCATGCTTTTTATTACCAAACAAATTAAGAAGTGCAATAGATTCTGATTTTCCTGAACTACTGGTCTAAGTTCCATTAAAAAAAAACACACACACACACACACACACACACATACATATATATAAAAATAAGCAATCAAGCAAACAAACAAAATCTTCAATCAAGCAATCAAGCAAACAAACAAAAGGCATCAACCAGTAATTTATGGAGAATCATCTATAGTTTGGCAGGTTTAGCATTTATTCATCTCCAAGATGAGAAATATTCTTTCTAAACAAAAACATTTCCTTTATTTGTGGATATCCATTGAGCTCATGGATACCTCAGAAACGGGGGGAAGAACATAAGGTGACTGAGGAGAAGGCACAAACCTACATAGCACAAGCTGTTTTCATTATAGCTTAAGTGCATATAGAAAACTTCAGCAGAAATGTAGTTTATCACTATGTGGTGCAATCAAAATTGAAACACTGGGACATCTTCTTTGGCAAAAGTTTTCCTTTGTAAGAAATCAAAAAACAAATTTCACATCCCACTTCAACCTTATTTAAATATAGTGCTTTGATTTTTCATTTTCAAATAACTTTTGGAAATATTTCTTTATGGTATGTCTTTCACAAGCAAAGAATAAAAAGTTAAATTTAGCCATTTCAATTTAGCTAGTGCATTGATTTCTCTTTTTGGATGAGCATTAATGAACAATGTCAAAATTTTTGCATTATGGTTTCATTTGGGAATAACACTTCATTACTCAGGGGAAAAGAAAAGGACCTGGAATTTCCAACATTATTTTGTGTCTGAGCTTCTCTCAGCAGCTATTGATTGAGCCTATCTACCAGATCTTGTCTTCTGTACAATCACTCTTGTCAGGCTGACTGATTACTGAAGTCAGCCTAGCTTTCCTCAGACAGGGGAACACTGCTTTGAGATCCCTGGCCCTTCTCATTTCCACATCACATCCATCTCTGGATGTACAAACGCAGGACAAACAAGAACCTTCCTCACCTGCAGTAAGGGAAGGGTCCCAGGCCAAGCTCCACTGCTTTCCCAATGGTGTCAACATGAAGCTCTTGGTAAAACAGGTCAGAATTCCAAGGCAAGCAGCTGTGTCCAGAGATGGTTGTGTTGGCTGTCCCTCTGTAATCCGTGCCATTGCCAATGTAGCACCGTTGGCTTGGGACTGGCAGAGGAAGAGACTGGTCAGGAATCAGGAATCAGTGCTAAATGCATGTTAAATACGCACTTCACAGCTGAGGTTTGAAATGAGAGCCCAACTTTGTAATGCCTTTCTCTTTAAACAGGACCTGAATGCACCAAAGAATTTTTTTAATAAAGAAAAAAGGAACCCAAGAAGTTAAAATCTCTGCTTAAAATTTGTAGTAAGTTAACCTCATTTTACACAGGAGCAAGTAACTAATCAACAGACAGAATAGCAGAAAATTAGACCTACATTTTGTACTGGGTATGGAAGATTTCAGTCAGCAATCTGCAGCAAAGTCAGCAATATGGCTGGGATTCCTCTGGTCTAATTTTAGACACAACTGAGCTCATCTCTGGAGGCTCCCTTTTTAGTTAATTAAGAGAAACATAGATTTCTAGTGCCAAACTGATGCAGCCTGTTTGAGGTAACTTTCTTAAGATGAGGTAGGCCCCACAGACTCCTATCCACATTGAATGAATCTCCATTGAAAATTTAGGGTGCTTAAGACAACCAGCTCAAACAGAAAAAAAGTACTGAAAATAACATAGCTGTGCTCTGCAAGTGCTTCAAGGGCCTGATTTTTGAAAATACTTCTTTTAATGGCCTCATATGCACCCATATATATATATACAGACTTACTATACTCATGTATATTACAGATATGTAGCTACATGTTGCAGATACATCAATTTTGCAAAATTCTAACTAGTAGGCTGAATTTTCTTATTCAAAACCCACATCTTTATCACCTGCATAAGGGCTATTTCTTCAGCTAGGTCTGACATATACATACTCTATGACCTGTATACTCAGCTGCCAAGATCTATCAACAGCACATACCAGCATTATGGCTGAAAAACATATGGGGATGCATTTGTATACAAATAGCTACACTGAGCAGAAAGCCTACACCTCAAAACACAGCTAAGAGCATCCCAAAGGAAACACAAAACCATCTAATGCACAAAAAGGATTAATTGTGACCGAGCCTCAGAGGATTTCTTGTCCCAGCCATGTCAACGTGACATGTCCTTGACATGTCACAAGACTGGTGGAATCTCCTTCTAAACTTATAGGCATACTTAAAGATATAACATCATTGACCAACTGTTGAAAAACACCCTCTGAGGATGATCCATCACACCACACAGTGCAGACAGCTATTGCCAAAGACCAGTTTATTTTGACAGAATAAGGTGACACATGAACCAGGGCACAGAACCAGGGCTGAAATAATGAACCACAGTGCTGAACTGCTGCTGTTAATTACCCTGCCAAGTCATCAGTGGAGTGACAGACCTCAAAACCACAAGCAAGCATATGGCATAAATTTTGGAGGCGAAGGTCAAGAAGTTAGGTGGAAGAACATTAGTTAGTATGCAAACACCTAGCTAAATGCACTCTACCTTGGCCTGGCAGACACTTCTGACATGCTGAGATCACATTTTCTCCCACCCACAACCTGAATCAAATTCCCTTTATTCAATGACTATAAAAATAACATTAAATCAAACTCATGTTTTAAAATCCATAATCTAGGAACTCATAGAAAATAACTTGCCTATCATTTGTATTGTTAGCAAGAGTAACCATGTCTTGGCAAACCTGCCATTTAATTTTCCAGGAAGTTGCAAGTTACCCTGCTTTGTTTGCCTGAAACAGTGTCATGAAAATACCACAATCATGCTGGATGCTAAGTTTTTTCATTTATGCAGGTGCTGTGTTTACTTGGGCTGTATTTATTGCATTCAGAAACAATTTAGAGTGGCTGCTTTTATGAGAACCAAACAAGGGGTTGCATTTCAGCACAGACCCATATTCTGCACAGGGCCATATTCTGCAATACCTGTGGTTTGGATGTCTTGCAGATGGTGTTTACAATTTGTGCTTATCCTTGTCAGGCTTAAAATCCAACAGATTTCATCAGGTCTGCCAGTCATTGCTAAAGCTGCCAGCGTATTTTAACTGGAAGAATTTAGCCTCTTTCTGTACCATCCCTCACGTTCTCCTCCTGTAGCTAAGATGTTTAGATTACATCTTGCACTTGTTGAGGGGAACAGTGATATCTCTCAAGAAGTTTTTAGTTTCTTTTTTGTTTTATGAGGAGTATTTTGGAAACAGGCATAACTTGAGTTAATTTGCAACCTGTGGGAAGGCTTCTGAGGTGAAGAATTAACATTCATTAGCAACTTTCCATTGGTCTGTGCTCCACTCCAGACTCCTTTACCTGACTGGTTGGCAGCAGTACCATGGTACCCACTAAGGCCGTGAGAAGTATCTGCAATGCTTTGTACATTTTATCACCTATAATTCAGGAAAAACAGTTTTTAAAAATATCTCTGCAATTATTGCAGTCATGTAGACCTTTTGCCTCTAATTCTCTTTTTTTGAACTGTTACAGCACTGAAAAAACTCTCTTTTTCCCCTTTGTCAGAAATAGTGTGTAGGTGGTCTGCTTTCAGCAGTTCTTAATGGATTGCTCTGACTGGGAACTGTTCAGTCCCAGATCCACATAGCTTCCACAATTTCTCACAACTCTGAAACATATTTATTTTCTTATGTGTAAGAAATTAATAGAGGATGTAATATGTGTTTTCTTGTTCATTCACTTCACTGTACTACCACAAATCACTGCTAAGAATAGAAATGGCCTAAATTTTCAGATTATGAAAGTTTTGATGCAAATGCGGATTCAATTTACTCTACAGTCCTATGCCACTATCACCCCTGTTAGCTTATTTTCAGAAAAATATTAAAATTTAAAATTATAAATAATCTTTTGTTGTGTTTTATTTTTTCAGTTTAAGGTATTTCAATAGCTCATGTAAAATATTACACATGTTAAGATTTTATATTTTATAAGCAAGTCACAGCAAATCTCTGCCTTTTCCAATAAAACAGGTTTGGGTCTTAAAATTAACAGCAACCTGAAATAGCAGTTCTAATTGCTAACTTTCTGAAAGCATTTCACAAGACTTTTTTTCTTTAGATCTTGTTTCAAGTCCTGTAGTTACATACCTGAATATTTCTGGGAGTTTCTTTTGAAACTCTCTGCAGAAAACAATGAATCTTTCACGTTTCCTTTTCCCCAAAACACCTCACCATCAATTTTCCTGATTTTTTGAGCTTGGAATGTTTTTTTGTTTTTTTCCAGATACACATCAGCTATTTCATTCTATTTATAAAAATATGTTTTTCCACCAATGGTTCTGATTCTGGGACAGGATGGTTTAAAGTAACCCTTTCATGCAGCAATGCTTTGATTTATCCCTGACCAACAAGTAATGCTTTCATGAAGTACAATGTTATATTCATTTTTTGTATTGTTCTATGTAAGCTGATGGCAGGAACAGAGAAGGGGGAAGAGGAAAAGAACATATCCAACCTAAACCTCCCCTGACTCAGCTTGATGCTCTTTCCTCAAGATGAACAGCACTGAACAATGATGTTCTACACCTCTGCATTAATTTATTGCTTACACAACCTCAACATTACAAGATGTGCTGCCCTTCAAGCCATCCTTTACAAGGGTATAAGCCAAATTTCCTTTTTCCATGAGTTCAGACTCATGGGCTGCCTGCAGAAGGGTTGGTCCTTTCTTCATTCAGCCAGAAGTTCCCTGATCTCCCTTCCTGGGTAGCTGTGAGCTGCCCTCAGAGATGAAAGGTGTGAAAGCCTTTGATTTGAGGGAGCTGCACTTCCCCTGCTGCACAGGCAGACAATGACAACTCTGGGCTGGCAGTAAATGTGTGAGAGAAAGCAGTCTCTGGTACTTACAGAGATTGCTCTTCCAGGCATCTCATTCCATCAAATTGTGCACTGAAACACAGCACACACAGACACACACACCCTGCCATGTGTTCTGAGAGCAATAAGGCAAATATTCCTGTGCTAAATGAAACAAGCACCATGAAGAGATCTTTAAAAGACATCCACCCAGTACTGCTTCCAAAGGAAGATTTGACTTATCTTCCAGTGTGTTCCTATGCCACTGAAAATCACTGTAAATATCTAAGGAGCAGGCTCCACTGAAGAAACCAGTTGCCCTTTTTTCACTCATTAATGATGAGAATGTGAATTCTGATGACATGAGGCAGAGGATTGCATGGCAGCAGCACCTGGACTGTTCCTGGCTTGAAGCAAATTGCTTCACATTTTCCTGCCTTTCTGTGAATGTGAGCAGCAATAGCACCCACTGTGGCTTTCAGAGTTTAGAAATTAATGAACACTTACCACAAGTGAAATGTAAGGGCACCTATGTATCTATATTTCAATATCATTCAATCATACTCTTACAATATATAGCTATATTTCAATATTTCTTTTTGGGGTCATGAACAGCAGATTGAACACATATATAACAAATAACTGATTCAAATAATTGTGTCACTTTCTAGTTGTTGAATAGCAGTAAAACCTCTGGACTGACAGCACCTAACACTGGAATGAATGCCTGCTGAAACTGCAGCCTGATTATGACACAACCAATCTGTCTGAGCTAAAAGCTGGGCAGAAAGGTGGGAAAATTGGCATCTTTTTGTAATTAATTAATCTAGCAGAAAATTAACATGTAAAACAAGGATAGATTTAAGACTGGGGGAAAAAAAGTGATTTATATGCACAAAACCTCTTAAAGTTGCATGCTGACATGAGGATGGCACATTACATTTACTGAAACTAGACATTTTTTAATATATTTCTTCTTTAAAGTCTCTTTGTCCCTTCATACTTGCCAATGCTTAGATCATCTGAGGTAAAATTGAAGAGATTAAATCTGTTATAAAAGCTAATGTACAAAGCTACCTTCTCAATAAGTTGAATTCCTTAATATAAAAGTTTAAATCCAGAAATCTATAAACTCTGCCAGTACTTTCTTATAGCTTAGAAAAGTAATATCCTACATAAGAGGAAGGAGTGGCTCTTTTTCCATTTCATTTTTCTATTTATTATGTTCAATTCTAGTACAATAGTTAAGATTTACAGACACATAAATGCAATCCAATAGGTAGGTATATAAAGCTAATAGGAGCAATATATTTAGGAAAACGCTGTCAAGAGCTAGGGGAAAGAAATTCTGGCAACAACAAGCCAATATCGGTGCTATATTACTCTGACAGTTACACAGCCTGCCATACGGGATTTTGAAGAATATCTGAGTGCCTAATTCATAGTGAAAGCTTTCATTCTTTTGAATATACCTGTAGGTTCTGATGTGCTTAGAGACTGAGCCAAAATAACTCACTGTGCAGGAAAAGGAACAGACTGTGTAGCAGTGAATGATGGTCAGCAGAGGAGCAGCTGCTCTGTGGAGAGATTTTAATGAGACATGGGGGTCTCTTGAGCCCCCAGAGCATCCAGAGTAGGCTGAGAAAGCAGAAGATTGAAGAAACAAATAATGCAGTAATCCAAGGATGAGCTGCATCTTCCACATCTTCCTTTCAACCACCTTCCTGACAATTACACAGGACAACAGCCTGCATGGGTTAAGAGATGTCAGTCCTCTTGTACTGCAAGAGAAGATGTGCCCTCTGTAACATAATGAACTGAAACCACTGTCACATCCCAAACACATCACAAATAGGATTAAAAACACACTAATGGCTTTCAATTAACCAGCACCCAGTAGCACTGCTGCCAAGTCAGGCACTCTCACAAGACTAAGGACTAAGCAGCTGCTTCATATTAGAGGCTGCTAATATTAATCATATTAGTTTATACTAGGATTAGAACAAAGACTTGTCATCTAAAAAGGCAACACTGTAGGAATAGAGAGCAAAACACAGAAAACTTAGTGCCCACCAGCATCTGGAAGTGCACATCTATGTAAAAATAAAGTAATTTGTGGATCTTTAACCTACTTCTATCTCTGAGAAATCTTTTCTTTGTTATCTGCCTTATCTTCTAATCCTTACAGAGACAGTCCTTGCTGTATGCCATGCCTCTACCAGCCCAGCTCATTAGCTCTCATCTCTAGCTCACATTTGCCAAGGTGTCAAATATAAATTACTAATCCATAACCCCAATGCAAACAGTATTTCCTTCATTTTTGTTTTCCTCCATATTAGCCAAAAGCTTTATTATGGCCCTAAAATTATAAAGAAGGCTGGGAGATAAGAAGAGCCTATCATTGCTCACATCTGTCACCTCCATAAATGACATGGAATGGTTGTTTTGCAAAGCCACAGCTGTCTCTGGTCTCCTGTTCACCATCCCCTGGAGTGGAACTGTCTCAGTGCAATGAATCACAGGTGGGGGCTTAGTGGACAATGCCATGCTCACCCATCTCTTCATCTTCCAGTGCCTCCTTCCACTGATCATTGCAGGCAACAGTCCACTGAGCATAGTTTTATCCTTATAACTCCAGCATTGTAGAATTTTATTTTAATAATTCAAAATCTGATAAAAATCGAACCCACCATTACTATTTCTGCAGTGGTGCTCTAGGCTTTCTCTTCATTACCCTTGCATTATTAACCCATGCCTCCCCTCATTCAAATTCCATGGTGACCTCTAAAACTTGTCCTGTGCAAATACATAATCACCTCTACAAGCCATATTAAAACATAATATGTATTAATACATAATGTTGCTTTTTTATCTGCTGCTCCACCTATTTTTCCACAACTGTGGAGAAAGAATGACTTTATTATTTTCCAGCCTAGTTACATTATTAAGCCCAGTGCTTCACACAAGCAAGCAACAAGCATCATCTCAGCCTCACTTAGAAACCCTTTTCAAGTCTTACTTACAGACCCACCTGTCCAAGTTCAGTGGGGGACTGACTGACCAGTTAAATGCCCATTTATCATTGTCAGCCAAGGGACCTTGTTATTATACTTCACCCTGTTTCCCTCTGCATTTCTAGAAAGTAAAAAATCAAACACTAATCCAAAAGCATTCTAGTACAGCATAAATATAAAGCAGAAAGTTAAAATTCATTATCTTATGTCTTCTTCAGAAAACAAAAAATATTTAAAACTTTCCTGCCAGCCTCCAGAGCTGAATTTCCTTTACTAAAGTAGCTTTTTTAGTAGAAAACTGCCAACACACTATTTCAGTAAATGAACCACTAAAAAGGTGGGTTTGCTGTCATTTTTTGCTAATTCTATTACCTCAAACTCCTCCAGTTTAACCCCTAAAGATGTGGCCAAGAAGTTTTGGGGGTTTTTTCCTGTAGGTCATTATATATTCAGCTATTCTATCATCTTCCTTTTCTGAAAATCCTCAGCCTACTTCTGACATACACCACATCTGCTTACATAACCAGAAGCTTTCCACAATTAGAATTCCAACTCATGCTTTCTTTAAAGATATGGTACCCCTCTAATTCCATTATCCATAGCCTAATGAGGAAAATACCCCCAAACACTACAAAGCAGAGTTTTGAGAAATACCTTCACCAACTTCACATTTCATGACCAAAATATTATCAAAACCATTATCAAAATATTATCAAATCCATTTCTTTGGATTAAGGCTACCTAAGCCTTAATCCAAAGAAAACTCAAAATGTTTAATCCTCTGTGCAGTGCTCCCAATGCACTCAAACCCACAATGCAACCCACAACCACAGTGAGCGAATGCTTCAGGAAAAGACTTGGTGACTGAGAGTCAATATACCCCACTAACATATCAGAATATAAATAAAGCATAAATAATAATACATCAAGAAAGAATTTAAAATACAAATAAGTACCCCAAATTTAATAACAACTGACATCCAACCAACAGTAACAAAGCTGTGGTAAGAGAAAGGAAGTGCTTTTACATGGAAATCTGGCAAAATATATATTCATTTCCATTCACATCCCATAAACTAAAGCAAAAACTGTGAATGCAATGGTGGGGTTTCAACCACAGAAACCTAAAGGCACTAACCCGCTGAAAAAAAAAATTCTACATCTCCTTCCTTTACCCTTAAATTCCCTTTAACTTCTCCATAAATGCATATTATAATGAATTATCTGTCCTCTGGCCAGATAACTCCTCCTCTGTATCCAACATCTCCACCATGGCTCCTGTCTGTTCAAAGAAACATAAAATGTCAAAGTAATTTTACAATTACATATTTATAACTGTTTGTCATCAATTATCACCTCCAGTGAAGCTAAATATTTACAAAGTTAATTATCTACAAAAAAATCCGCTCTCCATTTCCAATGCCAGCCTGGGCTAGAGATAAAATATTCCACTCCCATCTTTCTCAGGTTTTACTTCTTGCCCACATTTGCCACTGCTAAAGTGGTTGGATTTGGGCCCTTTTGATAAATTTCTGTGTTCAGTGAGACAACCATTGCTACTCATGATTGGGCAATTGATTCTGAAGCTTCACCTAGAGCCTGGATTCAGAGCTGTCCCAGCAAGAGCGGTTTCCAAAGAGAGTGCAGTCACTCTTTTAGCACAAAATCCTTATTTCTGAAAACAGATGCATATTTAAGGACAGTTATTATGAATTGAACTTAATTAAACATGGTTCCTTGAACAACTTTAAACAGCATCTCTTTGGGGAGAGATTTGTTGGTGATGCCTCTAATTTCCTTCAAAATTAAACTTCACTGAAATCCTATGCATATAAACTGTCTCAGAACACTTTTTTAAATGGCAGTTCTTTCTTTAGTACTGCAAGTTTCTTCTTTAAGAAGAAAATAATGTATTGCCACAAAGAATAGAAATCTATATTAGAAACTGTCTTTTGTATATCAATCTCCTTTGTGATGGATATCTCCTCTGTTACTTTTATCATCTCTCTTTTTTATTTTAAGTCAGCTCATGATTTTCCAGTAGCTATATGGTCATTTATGATAGTAGCCTAGAAATATATATACACATACACATATACACACACACAGACATATATGATGATTGTTCGCAAGAGAATTTTAAGATCAAAGATGAGTTTTGAGTACTGGTAGGGACATTGTAGTCCAAAAAGTAATGGACAGATAAATAGGTATCTTTAAAATCACAAAAGTTATGATTATTCTGTTACTCACTGTTCAAAGGAGAAGAATAAAATTACCAGGCAGTAGGTTTTTTGTTAACAATAGAAAATAGTTCTTTTCATCACATCTATTTATAATCTGGGACTTCTTGACATGGAATGCTGTGAAAGGGGAAAGCATAAAGGAATACTGAAGAATTTAGACAAATTCATGGAAAACAGGTAAAGGTCTGACAGATATGATGGTCCAAGCATCTGCTAAGTATATCCTCAACCAAGAGGTGTTTTCAGTACTTTTCTCCTGGTTTTGCTCCTCCTACTCTACCAGTGCTTGAGGCACAACAGCACTAAACCTTGTGACATGATGGATGAAGGATGGTACTTCATTATTAATATTTTTTAGTATAATGTTTAATATTTTTGGGTAAAATGTTAGGATAAATTTGCTGGTTTTTCATTAGGTACATATGAAGGCTGGTTATTCTCTGTGTAAGTCAAGGGCAGAGGATACCTCAAACATATTACATGTCAATAACAGTCTGGGAGACTTCCTGTTTATTAAATTGATTTCTGCTTAAAAAAAATCTAAGAAGACATTTTTGCATCACACCTTGGCTTTAAGGTTGCCTCTTTAACTGATAATTCAGAATAAAGTACACTTTGGAGAGGAAATACTGTAACACTTTCTCTGAATCAAGCATTGTAGCCACCAGCTATTCCAACTAAAGGGTAACCTCACAAGTACATCCTGTTAGACAAGGGAAACTGTACAAGACAGTAAAAAGGAAAAAAAGGAAAAAAGCCATTTCTGTTCACTGCATCAAATTAAAGTGTTAAAGTAAAAATTAATCCAACAAATGTTTAAAAATAATTTCTGAGCACTCAGAGAATACAAGGCACTTTCACCAGAATGCCATTGCCCTACTGTGGTGATAGTACCAGGTGTGTAGACCTGAAGATTAATTTATTTGCATTAATTCAGAATTACTGCATCTTGACAAAGAGTTTTTTTTCTTTTTTTAGACTCTTTGCAAGGCCCTGACACACAAACACAATTCTTCAGTTCCCATTCTGTGTAGGGGTGTTAGGAAGCTGAACACAGATGGATTGTATGCATCCAAAGCCACTTGTTTAGCAAACCAAATGTTTGCTTTATTATTTTCAAGTAATCAAAGAGCACCTGCTTATTTCTTGTTCAAAGCTAGTCAGAAACCTGTATGACAGCTGTAAAGCTGCCTTTCTGGTGTTTATGATCCAGCCCTGCTGGGTGGATGTCTCTGTTTGCACCACTGCTGCTTGGGGCAGGGGAAGCTGATAATAAAACAGGAACTGGAAAAGCAGTTTAATGTGAAAATGAGCAGAGGGCAGCCCTGCCCCAGGCTCCAGGCCACACAGTGTGTGCTGTGCAGCCCCTCACCCAGATCCCTGCAGCAGCATTCCCAAAGCCTGGAACAATCTCCCCAGGGTAACTAAAGGACAGAGCAACTGAGCTAAAATAGTGCTCCTTATGAAGGATTTAAAGAGTCCCAAAGCCATTTCTCATGATTCATCAGATACCTGGTGAGTCCAGGACCAGCTCATACATTGTCCAATTTACCCACTCACTCCTGCTATTTGCTTTTCCAGCTGTACTGCTGGTCTCCCAAATGGATTTATTTTTTTTCCCCAGCTAGAATAGTTGACTACACCATTTCTTAACTATCAGAGTAACAAAAAGAATGCCAGATATAAATTGCAGTGTTCATTAAGAGGTTTTTTACCCCACCACACACTTGGATTAAGAAAGTGCCCACCAGAGCCACTGGAAGTCACGTCCTCAGTTTTGATGAGCCATGGGATTTATGCACCCAGAAAGACACAGACAGTGAATTGATAGGGTCACAGGATTGTGTGACTGAAGGTCTATTAAAATTTATGCCTAAAATGTGCATTTATTTAAAAAGTAGCCACTGGCACGACTTGCAGATATAGCATGCAAGCAAGATTTAACCCCTGCTGGGATAAATGTTAAGTCTTCTGGAGGAAAGTTGTATCAAAACTATGTAGCACCTAAAATACAAAACAGGACTTGCACATAGATACCAAAAAACAGATTTCTCTGACCCACCAGAGAAAGGAAGGGGTTTTGTATAACCTGTACTGGGCTAAATGTGCTATTAACTTAAAATGTCCAGTAACCCAAAGGGTGAGCATTTTCTCTGTCCCACAGTCATTGAGTGCTACCAAAGAATGGCTGCTAGATTTTGTCAGATGTAAATCCCTGCTTTATAGGGAATGTGTGGATGTGTAGGGAGGCAGTAGCTCTATAGTAGAACTCTGTGACTGATTCTGCAAAATAGAAACAT
Source organism: Ammospiza caudacuta (assembly GCF_027887145.1). Lineage (NCBI taxonomy): Eukaryota > Metazoa > Chordata > Aves > Passeriformes > Passerellidae > Ammospiza > Ammospiza caudacuta. Next base: position 57,172,690 of record NC_080596.1, read on the forward strand.
GCACTTATTTTATAGGCATGTGTAATTGGATTAAAATTTCTGTTTGATTTTCTATAAAGTAAAGGGCGTGAAAAAATATTTTTAGAAGCTGAGTCTCAGTGGTGAAGTGTGTGTTATATTTTACACTGGAGAAATACATTAAACCCTTGTTCTGTGTGACTCTTCAGTTGGTACAAGAAATGTCCTCAAATGCAGAACACAACAGAGCCAAACCCACCAGCCTTATACCCAGACGAAAACTCCTAATTCTGTCTGCCTGTAGGTTGTTGTACTCACCAATATTGCAATACTTTCCTGCATAATTTTCTTTGCAATCACATACTGTTTTCCCAGTGGAGACAACCATCTTACACTCTCCACCATTCATGCAAGGATTATGAACACAACCTACAAGGAAACACAACGAATGGTCAAACCAAAGGTACAAAATATTCAAGAGAATCAGCCCATTTTAACTTACTCTAGTGCATCTCCTCTGTGCATATGCATTTGGGGGAAGTTTTTCTTCTTTGTTTATGTCAGACCTACACTTGTGATAAATTAAAGGAAAGGAAACTCAAATTATTTCTGCCCACTGAGGTCTGTCTATTGTTTTCCCTGCTATTGGATAATTTCAGCTATTGAAAGATATTATCAGTGAACAATAGGTAAAATGGGGGTGGTGATTATTATTACTAGTGGAGATGGTATTAACATTTCTTCCTCTATAGAGGGTTCTGCCAATTCTAGACTTGCCACTAAGCTCTATTAGAATTTATAATAACATATCTAGTAGGGAGCTCAGTTAAATATTTAAGATCTGTGATTGGGAAGTATTCAGTCTATCAAATTTTCCAACTCTCACATGGATTCTCAATGTCCTAGAAATTGACTCTCCATACTTTAATTTCCAATTACATAAGGGAATAAAGGCACCTACACATTCCAAAGGGCTTTTATGAAACTCATTTGTACTGTGACTTACTTGTGAATCTGGGCAAGGTAAAAGTTAGCCAGACTAGCAGAATAGCCATACCAGAGCACATGTGTAGATGAGGCACATGGTTTGCTTCCCAACATCTCTCCTCCAAATGAAAGGAGCCGTGCTGGCTTCTTCAGATGGGTAACAACCCAAAGTGCATAGCCAGTGCTGGCTGGCCAGGGTGTTGGGCTCCTGGCAGCCCCTTAAAAAAGGAGGAGGCTTCATAATGTAAGCATCATACCTGCCAGGAATGGGCCAAAAATCATGGGGACCCTGGAGCCAATGCAGGCCTTACGGGATCTTGGAGGCAGGTAAAATTTACATGCTGCTAATTCAAGAGTGAGATGGACTTGGGAAGAAACAGAGGCAAAACAGCAATATGAAGTGATTGTTGGTGTGCAGATTTCACCTCTCAGGCAGGTTATAGTTTTGGAGAAAGAATTTTACCACTCCTACTATATAACCTGTTGTATATTCTTATATATATTTTTTTTCTCTGTAAGAAAACAATGTATGTCCCTAAAATTCCTCCTAAAATAGTTGCTTCCTCAAATAAGGATGGACACATTGAAGGGATTTCCTGGGTCAGTATAACTGCTCACTCTTGGAAAGGAAAGCTAAAATGTTGTCTTTTAGAGAGGTGTAAGGGCAGCATTAGGGTGTGTAACACCTCTCAGGCTTTGATACCCTCACTGTCCTTTATCCTCCCTCCATGCAGAGCTACAGCTGTGGTACAAAACAGAGCCTTACTCTCGTGTTCCACACGCTCACACTGCATCTGGCCATGCACACACGTGCACTGCTCCACTGCTCCTCCTTGGACTCTTGACCAGCTCACTTCCACATCAAAGAATTCATAGAGGCCGTTGTCAAAACATTTCTCTGAAATGAAGTTTTACAAACAACACAAGCTTTCAGATGTTATTTCATGCAAGAAATGGCACCACAATTTCTATTATCATTCTCTGCTCATCCCTTTTTTCCTGTTGAGCAGATCCGTGTTTGTTGACAGTTCTTCGCAAGCTAGCCAGCCTCCATAGTGTGGAGGCACTGAGCCAGTAGAGCAGCAGCTCCAGGAACCTCAGGGCAGAGGTGGCTTTCTCCTAAAGCCCTGTAGGCAGGACAGCATCACTGTCCCCAGCATGTGCATGTACATAAGGAACAAGGCATCCCCCGAAATTGTGCTGTTTTTTCACATCTCTGTGCATTGCTTAGTGCAATATTAGTAATTTCCAAACATGTAAGGGATATTTAAATCTTAAAAACAGCAAAGGAAGGGGAAGAGGCTTTTTGTGTTTCCCATGCTCAGAGCATACTTGGATTTATAATTGCAGAGTCGAGCTATTTTCAGTTGTCCTGTCAGGAATGGATTGTCTGTCATAACCATTTGGAAATCCACCTACACAAACATTCATGCTGCAGTGGTCTCTCCCATCACAACAGCACTACCTTTTCATTAAGCAAACATTAATGAGCTCTACTTACTATTCATATTTCATGTTGTAACACTGGTGGTAGAAGATACTTACTCAGCTGACAGTCCTCGCCTGTGAATTCCTCAGGACAGGTACAGTGGTACATCCTGTGGCTGTGAGTGAGAGAACAGGTCCCTCCATTTTGGCAGGGGTTGTCTGCGCAGTGATCTGGAGAGGCCACTAAGAAATTGTTGTTAATAAGTATGGTATAAGTCATGCTTTGTCCTTTTGGCTCCGTGAACCATGCTCAGTGGGTTTAATACCATCTACTAATGTAAAACTAAGTTTGTCCAACCAATTGACAGCGGGTTTGGGGAATATGGAAGCATATTTATCCAGCTTTTAAAAACCATGAGGCAGATCTGAACCATGTGGTTCTGAGCTGAACCTTCACCCCCCAAGACGAAGTTGTCTGAAGGGGGTAGGTCCAGGCACACCTGGAGTCCCCAGAGCTGGCACTGTGGCGAGGAAGAAGACGGGCTAGGTGCCCACAAGATGGAGCTGTGCCTTTACACTGGGCGGGGAGGAAGGCTGCAAGGGAGGAAGGCTGCAAGGGAGGAAGGCTGCAAGGGAGGAAGGCTGCAGGGAGGAAGGCTGCAGCGCTGCCCGGCCTCTGCCACCGCCGGGATCGCGCATCACTTTCAAACTGCTCAAAGGACAGCCCTCGACAGAAGGATTTGCCATGGGATTTTGGATTATGTCTAAAACAAATGGACAGCTGGAACCAAGGGAAAAATTATAAAGAAAACCACAAAGCACATTGTCCTGGGGTGACATGATGATGCTTGTATCCTCATTTACACATCCAAGTAAATCACACCAAGAAAGATGAAAACTGGACCAGTCTAGCATATTTCCATTTACTGGGGAATTATCTGAATGATGGGAAAATGTGGTGGGAGAGGAGTTAGGTACCACAGCTCGTGCAATAGAAGCTTTACTTGGCAATGTGCAATGTAAAAGTAGTAAGAGTCTTGCTGGTCAGGCAGTGTTTCTGATTTCAGGCAGGGCCAAGGGATGGATCTCCGCTGAAGTTAACCAACAACAAGTTTACACCTGCTCCAGAGTTGGCCCAACAGCTTGTCTGCATTCAAATCTTCCTTTTTAATGCTAGTCAAACTCTGCTATGCCATCTCCAGGGTTACTCAATCCAGGTGCTCCTTCAGCCAGACTGTGTGTCCTGAGCATGAGATGCAACATGCAGAGGCACAGGCACACATGAGCAGGGCTGAGGTGAAGCACAAAGGGTGCATTCTGAATTTGCTACAGCAGGGTAAATCTGAGCTTCCCCTGCAGGGGTCAAAATATTTACTTCAGAAGAGAGTGATGTAATTCCTATTAGATAGCAGGTCTGGGTGTATTCACTGGGAGTTTCAATCCAGGATAACATCAAGGGAAAGCAAGTGAAGTCAGTGACATTCCTACTCTTCCTGCTGTTGAAGGTTATGAAACTTCTAGTGCTGTAATGTTTCCTCAAATTTCCTATTCCCACTACATCCAAGCCATGATCTGATCTCCAAGCCATCTTCTGCTGTAACAAATGTTCAAGAAATTTTTTGTACCCTTGTTAAATCTGCAAGAAGCACTTCCACTCATTTATTTCTTTCTCAATCTGTTCCTCACTACATCCCACCCACCACTCCAGTCTGACCTTCCAGGCATGTTCTGTGTTGCTCCACATCTTTCCTGGAATCCAGGAACAACTTCTGCTCATAAGCAGATGGACACATCTCAGTTCCCAGTGGGGAATCTTGCCCACAATTAACTATCCATTAACTGGGGATTGCCAAGTCCACACTTTCTCAGCACTGTCTAAAGCACCTCATGGATAAAGCACTCCATGCTTGCTAGCTCTCATCTTGACTGCAGCTTCATCTCTCCGAGTCTCTGCTGATTGAGCAGTAGCCTTGTCTCACCTTTCTGCCCATATTTCCCAACAAAAACATTCTGTTTCTGCCACCCACTTTCCTCAGAGCTCCTCCTAGGATGACGCCTCTTCCTCTTGCCTGCCCAGCCCAAACCACTCTACTTTTTCTTTCCATATCAGTCCAGAGGGATCTTAAAAATACTGTCTGGCAATTTTCTCCCCCATGTTTGGGTCTCCCTGGGGGTTTGGCCATTTGTCCAAGATTTCCAGACATTCAGAGAAGTAGTCCTACCAGCTTGCCCAAAATCTGGAATTCCCACCTATAAGGGCATTTCACGTTGATGGACATTTGTACATATATGTGAGCTATGCCTGCACAGTCCACGTGTGTGCAGTACTAACAGCACCCTCCAGCAGAAACTTCCTACCCAGGCTTCTCTTCATCCTAGACCTAAAGGCCTCTTGGTTAAACTTCCCTTTGAATTTGGCAGATGTATTTTTCTGGATCAAAGCTTTCAGTGCTTGCTTAACATTGGTTTGTAAGCACCTCCATCATTTTGAAGCTGATTGTCACATGCATGTGGTAATCTTGGCCTGGAGAGATTTGTGCTTCAGCCTTTGCTCTAAAGAAGCTCCTTCTCCATGCCAATGGATACACTGCTCACCAGCCTCTTATGGACAAAGGATACTCTCTCCCTGAAATTCAACTTTTTTCTTGTTTTTCAAGAAAAATCATCCAAAGATTTAATACTTTAGTGGAATTTTTTAAAAGTATTATTTTACATGTTTTAGAGATCAGCAGTGTTCAGTTTGACTGCTTATTTCTTCCAGGCAAACTTTCCTTCTTTGGCTTCAAATTCCCTTCATCCATTAAATTGCTTTTCCTTGCAACCTCATCATAGACCTGTTCACTTTAAACTATGATTAATAATCTGTTAAACGTTTCCCAAATCCAAAAACTGCTGCTGAAAAAAACCTAAGTAGACTTATGTTTATAAATAAAATAACAGCCAAAAAACCTTGCATTTACTTTTTTCAAATTCTAAATGCTTCCAGAAATAAAGGGGTTATCTTTTCTTTTGCAACAGCCAGTGGTGATCTCTTCTAGCTACCCCTTCCTTTTTTCTCTTTCCTTTCCTTTCTCACACACATGTAACTCTTTTTTTTTTTTTTTTTTTTTTTTTTTTTTTTTTTTTGTATTTTAAGCTCTGGGAAGCTACTGATGAGTAAGTGCAGCCCTCACAACCTGACTCTTGTAAGCATGAGCTGCCCATAAAGTCTATGTTCATGTCTGGCACACTTGCATTACAAAGTTGTATACGTTGCTGCTTGTTTTGGGACTAGGTCACTGGCCTCTGATCTACTTTTAATCTGTTTTAAAGCCAGGCTGGAAAATAATTTAAAGTAGCTACATTTTAAAAGGTGATGCTGTGCACTGCTTAATTCTAGACTGTGAGCATGATTCAGCTAATTTGGTTTTTCAAGTGCTCTGGTAGACTGCAATCAGCTTGGCAATGCGACTCCTGACACTGTGGAGAGCTCCCTGAAAGGGGTTGGTCAAAAAAGCCCTTCATTTGAAAGTGGGAAGTGAATATCTAAGGCTATTGGTCATATCCTGCAGACTAAACATGTCTCATTTGAAAATTGTGAGACAGCAAAAAGAGGAACATGAACAGAATTAGACAGAGATCCCAAAAAAAGCCTCAGGGGCATCAAGTTTGACCAGTTCAACACCTGATTTTTCAAGCTGGTCGGTGGCTGTATGAAATGAGAATTTATATATATACATATATATATATATATATACATACATATATGTATATATATACATACACACATATATATGTATTATTTATAAAATGGAATTCCCCAACATCCAGCTCATGGAGCCAGGGATACAGAGACAAGCAAAGCCAGTCACTGAAGGACTGCTGAGGACAGGGATGCATATTCCCAGGTGAACTTTCACCCAATGTGTCAATTAAAGTGACTTTTTTATATAAAGGTGACTTTGCCACAGACCTTGACTTCCCCTTTCAGACAGACTCTCGCAATGAGGTAATTGTAGCACTGAAGTGTGGTGACCACAGGAAGCCACAGAGCTGTTCAGCCAAGTAATCCTTTCATTATCCCTCAGGACTCCTGCAATGAACATGTCTGGCATCTTGTCTTCTCTGACACAGCCCAGAGCTCAAGAAGTCTGGGTCTGAGAACTGCGCTTTCCCATGAGATCTCAAGAAAGGAAAGCTGGAAGTGATGGCTGTATGTTGTACAGGGTGTCAAATGTTTCTGTGCCTTCTAAGGAAATTAACTGGTCAAACAGACAGAAAATGCAGCTGTGTAATTTAGGGAAAGCTAAAAGGCACATCCAAGCCATGAGGGAGGAGAAGATTATCACCTTTGTGGTTGTCTCCAGCAGGAGTTTAGATTTCCATGCTGGCATTACCATAATTTCTCTCCATGACTTAGAGTTAGTCAACAGAGAGTGAATTAAAGACTGTGTGATATTCACAGTCTAATGCTCTGGCTGTGCAGCGTCACAAAGAGATTATGGAAACAGCTGATGTGAAGGTTTGCTTCAAAATAAATGCACAAATAAAAGTTGCACTGAAGGCACTCTCCCTCCTTCCTGCAGGTGGCAAAGCAGGAGCCAGGCACCTGGAGCAGCTCAGCCATGGCCTTACCTGAGTGCTCTCTGGGCAGGTACTCTCTGGGGTGCTCTCTGGGCAGGTGGTCTCTGGGGTGCTCTCTGGGCAGGTGGTCTCTGGGGTGCTCTCTGGGCAGGTGCTCTCTGGGGTGGTCTCTGGACAGGTGGTCCCTGGGCAGGTGGTCCCTGGGCAGGTGGTCCCTGGGCAGGTGGTCTCCGGGCAGCAAATCACAGTGTCCCCACCTCCTGTCCCGGTCAAAGTTATGTGTTGTTGAACACCTGAAAAGAATCAAAGGTGCAGCTTAGTGCATCTTTAAATAGCCTTAGTTCATATTTAAACAACCTGGATGTCTGCAGTGAAACTACAGGGCCTTCACACCCTGGTGGCCTGGAAATTCATGCTTGGTTTTTTTTCTAATTAGCATCAGTTTCATTCAAATTGTTGTACGAGCAGAGGAAAAAATATGCTTTCTTTTGTTAAAGTTGCTCTGCTCCACTTGTCTCACATTAAAAACATATTAAAAATAAGATGTTAATGCAGAACCTGAGATTTTCAATGAATCCTTCAGAAAAACCCAACATTCTTCCTATTTCTGGGATTAGAAAAAGAAAGAGAGGAATAAAAACAAAACCAAAGACAAATAATGTTTTCTTTACTTATTACAAAACAAGCACAACAGACCGAGCCCATTTATGATGCCTGACAGTTACTGTAGTAATCTGTAGAGGCAGGAGACTGTCCACAAAGGGACTTTTCCCTGACTTTCAGTGACAAGCATATTTCACCCTTCAGACTCAGTTCCTTTAAAGCATTCATGTTTTGGAACTTACAAGATGAAATGAGGAAATAACTGACACGGGGGTGATTTCCAAAGGCACAGACAAAACCTCTCCTTTTCTGAGAGCAGGGGACAGAGTCCTGCCCACCCTCACTGCTGGTCTGTTATCTGAGTCTGCTATCTCAGGCTCAGAGCACCACAAGGAGCACAGAGCTGCTATTCCTCTTTTGCAGGAGCAGATTTGGAGGCTTCCCTGAGGACACACAGGGAGCACATGGCTGAACTGAGGTTGTACCGTGGAGATCCATGTCTTGTCCCAGTGCACTATCCACCAAAACATCCTCCCTAGCCAGTTATAATGCAGAATAATAGGTATCAGCCACATGACATTAGAAGGCACTGGAGTTTATTTAATGTGTCTGATGATCTAATTCCATTATGCCTGGTTTTATAATTCCTTGAGCAGTTGTGTGATCAAATTTTTCATCCTAGGATGTCACAAGCTAGACTGAAATTTTATTGCAGCACATGTCTGCATTTTAACTGCCCTATTTTCCTTCTTAATTAGATGCTATGAGGTATTTAAAATGCATCATTCCTATGAGCATCTGAATAGGCCATGTATATTAAGTTGGGTGACCTCAATTATAAAAGGTGCACAAAAAGAGGTGCTTGGTAGTCTGGTGCAGATTAAGGTGGCATATGCTTAAAGAGGCTGTTCTCTCACAGGAATTAAGGCTGGTGAAACTCCTGGGAGCTGATGGAAATTCCTCAAAGATCCTTCTGTGGGAAGTGGATTGTGCTTTCTTTAAAGGGTGGTCTAGTATGCACAAGAATGAAGATGAGAAATGAGATAAATGTGTTCACAGCACTGCTCATGTCACTGTCCAGCAGCAGCCAAGTTCTAAGCAAAGGGGAGTCTCAAATTTTTCCATCTTAAAAGTATTTTTTGTCATCAGAGACCCTGACAGAGGCTTCTTCTACCAGCTCTCCACAAACCACTGGTCCTCCCACTTGATGCTCTGCCCAGCCAGTCCTTCCCTATTGCCTTGCAGTGACTACAGTGAGATTGGTCCCCCCTTGTGATGCCAAGCTGCCTCCTTGGTGCCAAGCTTCTTGCACAGTTACATAATCCTTTTATATTTTCCACCACAGATCTCACTTTCTGTGAGATCTCCCTCCTTTTCTTTTAAAAATGTTTTGTCTGATTGGAGGCTTACCAAAAATGAAATTGTGACTTTTCAGTCTTCTGGAATGTTACCTCCAGCAGCCAAACCAACCCAGTGGCTTTATTATATCTTTATGCTATTTGCAAATGCATCCACACTCAAAATTTATGGGATAGCAAATATCTTTACATCAGCTTGTCATATTGCTAATATGAAAGTGAAAACATAAAGACAGAGATACTGAACTAATTATATCGGAAAAGTCCACTACAAGGGACTGCATTTTAAACCCATAGATGGTAAAGAGCATGGGAATGGGCAAACAGAAGATGAGGCCTAACTGGCAGGCAGGATCAATGGAAAGTAGGCTGTTTTTCCCACCAGGAGTACAGGGAGCCCTAACAATAGGATGTTTTGGAGAACAAGCAAAGCCCCAGGCCTAAGGCAGACAGGTGTAAGGAAAGAGCTTTGCCATCACACCTGGTGTTGTCACTGTGTTTGAGACTTGGAGGTTGCCTGAGACTTTTTTAGGTGTTGTCCTGACCATGAGACATGGCTCGACAGACTCTGTCTGACAACACCAGACCAACCACTGGCAGCTCCAGGAAAATTCAGAACCTGATGCCTAACATCTCCCAGCTCAGCCCACAGGTTTCTCCTTTCCAGGACTGTCAGAAACTCCCCATCCTGTAATCCAGCTGGCCAAAAAGCTTCCTCTGTACTGTTTGCAGTCTGTGGCCAGTCTGATATCAAAAGTTATCTTCTTGTTTCCAAGGAAGATGATAAGATCATGTCCTTCCTACACAGACCCAAGCTCACCCTGGCCCAGTGGCCCTGTCCCTGCAGAACTCAAGCACAGGATAAGGCTTCTGCAGGGCATGAGTCAACACCTTCCCATTTATAGCCAAAATCTCAGGCAAGGTCTGCTCCTGCCATTCCCCTAGAGCAGAATCTGAGGAACCCATCCCACCCTGGGATGCAGGGACAGGGTGCTACAGCTTCCCTGCAGCCACAGCTTGGTCCAGTTGAGACCACCCTCCCCTTTTGCTCTCACCGGTGCTCACTGCACCCCCACTCTGTCTGTCCCTACACTGCTTTGTCTCTCTGGAGGTACCAATGAAACTCAGAAGCAATTCCAGCTATTTTTTTTTCTCCTCAGCACAAAAGGAAAATTTACACTATATCCTTGGCAAGATATCATGTAAGACTTACTAATAGATCACTAAATGGAAATTTATCTGTAAAAACAGATTATAATTAGGGGGAAAAGCCATACAGGATGCTGTTAAAGGAAGTCTGTTATTTAAATAGTGTAATTATTCTGTCTTCTTTCCTGTATTTTCAATAAATATTTATAAAGATACAGCTTGTTTGTTGCTCTCAAAGTAGGGAGAGCTTTCTGTGGTCAGGAGCAGATTTATGTTGAAACACAGTATCTGTGTCATATGTAGTATGAGAAAACATAAATCTAAAGCAAATTTGAGTGGGGTTTAGCCTGCACTGTAAAGTCCTGCCTGTAGTCCTGACCCAAAATATGACTTGAAGATTGAGGACATGAACTTAAGCACACAAGTCAGGGCTCTCCTGGTCGGGTTTCCTGGAATTCAGAATTCAGAAGCAGTTTGGACCCAGCCTCCCATCATCCCTTCCTAGCGGCTTGCAGGAGGCAGGAGCAGAAAGGGCACGAGCCTTGCCCTCACCTGGAGCCTTCCAGGTGCCCTGGGATCAGTTATTCAGTGTAAGTCCAGCCTGGGATTGTGCCAAGTCACACAAAAAGCGCACAGAGCAGGTTTCCCAACTGCTATTCAGGGCCCTTTTCCTGGCATCTCTGTGCCTGAAGTCACACATTAAGTTGCTTTTAGCTTATGAGTGATGAGCAAACACTGGTCAGAAGGTCACCCATAGGGTGAAATGGTCTGTCAAATCCAAATAACTCCAGCTGTCCTCCTCCCTGTCTCCCTGCTTGTAAATGGCTTTTAAAATGTCAGAAGCATAAGAGCAAGTTGTTCAAGGTCAGCTCTAAAGTGTTCTCTAACCTTGGACCACATCCATTGACAGGTTTTTCCATTTCTGTGCCCTAACTGGCTAAAAGCAAATACACAGGGTCATGTATTAACAGGATCCCTCTTAAGCATTGCATGAAATTAAGTGTGTACTAAGGTCAAACTCTTTGTGGCTAAAGTTCATCAAAGACAGGATTCAAACTGGTAAATTATTCCAGTTCCCTTTCTTTAGTTAAGATAGTCTCAAATTCTTGTTTCCTGGAGGCTTGTATTAGCTGGGTTGTATCAGTGGATATTGGGGAAATTCTGAAGTGGTTTCCTAGCCTGAAGCTCAGTGTCTATTTGTGCAAACAGGTTTGTTTTGTGTTGTTTACATTACACCAGCACTTACACTTGAAACAGATGTGTCATCAGAAAGACGCCAACAGATCATGAAAAAATGAGACAGTCCAGTATAAAAAATGAGAGTTCTGCCCTGCCTGGGCAACTAAAATAAACTCTAAAATATCATCTCTGCCCTGAAAACAGGCAAGTGTTTGCCTTTCACATGGCTCATCTGGGCATAATTTTCACATTAGTGGTACCCACATACTCTCTGCTTTGTTGCCTTTGATTTCAGTTAAATATGCCTATCAAATGAGTTTGTCTGCAAAGTTCATCTTTTTTATTCAGTGCTTTAATTCAGTAGGGTTCCCCCCTGACTGCTCCTACCCCAAAAATGGATCATGAATACTCCTAACAGCTTCTGCAAAAGTAAAAGAGTAACCTTTGCCCAAAAGAAGGCAAAATGGCCTTAAACACACTAGTAGAATAAATCATTAACCAACAAACAGGAGTAATACCTCACTTCTTAGGACTGCACTGTCCAAAGGGGTTCTGGTGCCAATCTGGATAGAAATTAAAGAGATGGGGGTTGGGGAGAAAACAGCTTTCCTCAAAAATCAGATGGTCTCTGCTACAGTGCAAGTACAGCCTGCACAAATCAAACAATCCCTTAACCAAGTGTCCTCTCTTGCAGGTGTCTGTGTCCCTTTCTCCCTCAGCAGAGGGTCTCTCCCAGGCCCATTCCATCAGTCCTGCTGTTTCTGTACAAGCTCTTGTCACCCATGTAAATTGCAGTTCCATGGGCAGGGCAGCAAGGAAGCATTTCTGCAGTTCCTGAGGCTCCTGTGGCTGTGTAAACCCAGTGCCAGGGCTCCCTTCCCCTGAGCACACCCTGAGCCGAGGGCCACGGCCATCAGCAGCAGAACTGCACCTTGGGCACAACTTCCTGCTCATCTTAATTACTCCAAAAGCAAGATTAAAGCACTAAAAGGATGACATTTCATTTGAATGCTGTTTTCATTTATGTCAACTCACCATTTCTTTCTGGAAAATAAATTTGATAAACACGTGTGATAAAGCCTTCCACCAAACCGGAAAGGAAATTTGCATAAATGTCCATCCTCTGTAAACACTGAAATACAAATATAAAGAGCTCATAATGCAGCTGAAAACCAAACCCCAAATTATATTACATACTATTATATGAAGTTATGAAGATAGACATCTGCAAGTTTTTCAGCTGTACTCTGGACTCTGTGTCTCTGCAATGTCTAGAGCATAAGAAGAAGCTTAAAACTTCGATAATTACTGAATCAACAAAGATTAATGGACTCTGCAGTTGAACAAAGATCCCAGATCATTTCAGTTTAAAATATACTGCCATTTCTGGTACAGCAAATGCCAATTACATTCATTAATTGCAATTATAATTTCTAATTATGTAGTATTGTAATTGCATATTAAAATAATTTCTGAAGTTGTATCCTTTCAGGCTCTATATAATATTGTAATATCTGTTTAAAATAATTAAGGAACCAGACAGTACAAACTGAAATAGAAAGAGTCAGGAGGAAGAAGTTTTAAAGGCTGAGGGTAGAGAGAGAATTTGATCATAACACCTTCCCTTTGGTATAAGCAGATTCCTTACAAGAGGGGAGAAACTGATGGGACCAGTGTCTAAAAAGGGCAAGTTTTCTATTTGCCACATGAGTGATGGCAATCTAAGGAAGGGTGGTGGGACTTTAAGGAAGGCTAGTGGGAGTCTATCAGGAAAAAATCTTTCAAGATGAGTCTTGATAATGAGAGAGCCTGAAGACAAAAAAGACAATGAAAAACTGTCAGAGCTTATTTAACGATTAAACTAAAAGTAATCTGTTTTGAAATCCCAAATCTGAATAGGAAGCCAACCAGTGCTGAAAGAGAGAAACAGGTCATCCAACCAAACTGGCAGTACAGCACATTTCCATTTCTCAGAGACAATGTGTGACTGCTCCTTGTCCTGAGCTTACCCCTCCCATGATGGCTGGGGCTCCTGCACACTCTTACAATATCTGTTTACTCCCATCAGCCCAGACATCCCAAAGAGCTGCTGAGGTCAGTTATTGGCATTACAGAAAAAATAACCTATCCCTGTGGCCCAACCCCTTGTTAATCAGTTGGGATTATTGTCACTCCATCTGCCCTAACTGCCTCCTTCTCTATCAACAGGAAATAGCCACTGCCACCACCTTGTCAACCACTTTTCATTCTCTGAACTAATTCAGCAAGTGTTGCAAATAGCAACTTTCTCTGTCTGATACCTTCCAGTACAACAGGCAGGAGAGTTGTGAGAATACATCGCCATCCAGAAGATATATTGCATCCCAAAGGCCACTGAAGACTGTTATAACCTATAAAGCCCAATGGCCCAATGCATGTAATCTTTAACTACAAAAGTACAGGACAATAAAAGCTTTAAAATGCAAACTGCAACACTCTCCCACAGCCAGGATTTCTGATCATTGGGGTGCCACTAGAACAAATGCAAACCAGAAAGCTGCATGCAACTCAAACCCTTCTCCCACAGAGAGATCAAGGGCCAGGGTAGAAACTGAACCTGCACATACAAAGAGTTAATGTGCTTGAAAGTTACAGGGCAGCTGCAGCTCTGATTAAAGGTTGTTGCACATCTTCAGCCACACCACCTTGTGCAATAATATAAAGCCATGCCAGCTCAGACAACTCAAATCCCATCAGCACCTTCCCATTAATCTTCACCTGAAGGAAAATTACCTGAGATTCCTGAGCTAATCTCAAATTCCCCTTTAAACAGAAATTAATACTGGCATAACCATTCTATAATCCTTATTCATGTTGAAACAAAGACAGGCTTCCTACCAGCTTGCGCAGCATGGACACAGACAGGCAGACCATTCTTACTGTCATGAAACCTACTGGATTTGACTTGGTACCTTGTGGGCGAGGGACCCCATGCCTTGAGCCTCTTCCTGCCCCAGATCTGTAGTGCTACAAAGAGAAAAAGAGAATGTGGGTTGGAGACACAAATTCACTCTGGGAACCATACTACTGGTCAAAAACTACTTTCCAGGGTGCCCTGAACTTGTGTTTCTCCCAGTGCTTCTGAGAAAATCTTATTATTTTCTTTTGATTTTTGGTGGGGCACAATCTGGTGAAAGAGGGTAGATACATGTTGACTCTTGAAAGTGCCAGCTAAACCAGGAAAACCCAGCACAACCCAACAAAGGCCAAAGCTCTCTCTCCTCCATTTTATCTTTCTATTGCCAAGGGACACATCTCCTATTTCTCTCAGCAGGAAGAATACATGCATTCTGGGGCCAGTTCACAGTTACAAACAATATCCCAACATTTGCCTTTTCCTGCTATTTAACTGTATCTCCCCAGGGCATTAGTAACAAAAGCAACTTCTAACTGTATTTGGGTTTGCCAAACAGCAAGCAAAGAGCACTAGGCTGAGCCGATTTTAAGCCACAGGAAATAATAAAAAGAGAATAATACACATAAAGTGCTGCTGCCACCAAAGGTGCTGGCAATTGAACTATAGCAAAAAAAATATCACAAAAGCAGTCAAAGATGCACATATAATGAACATAGAACTGGACAGGGGACATAAAAGTGAGGGTTAAGAAAAAGCTGTTGCTAAGATATATAGAGAAGGCTTGAACAGTTCTGAGGAAAGAACAGTTTTTGCACTCTACACAGACTGCCACCACCAAGCAAGGGCTCCAGCCAGGGATGATCTTTACCTTGAGCATGAGCATTCTTCTCTGCTCCCTCATGCAATATCTGAGGATATACTTTTGTAATTTGCTAAAATAGTTTTATAATAGGATTATAGCACCATCCAAGTATATCTGAGCTAGTTTTAACCCAGCTAGAGAAATAAGGCTGATCTTAAGGCCCCAGTGCTGACCATAAGGCAGCAGTGAGCTAACTACCCTGCTAGCCCATGGTAGATGCCAGGCTGTGGTGGGGTTTAAGCAAACTAGCAAATTCAGACCATCACAGCCTGCTCAGCAGTGCTTCATGTGCTTGGCAGATATACCCCCAAAAAAGACACAAGATACATAATGCAAACCACTGAGGGGTTTGGCATGGAAACAAGTCTGAAAAGAAGAAGACAGCCACCTAAGCTGGCCTGCTCAGTTACAGACACAGCAGCAGTGTCTGGCAGTGGAGCACTCTCCCTCCATGCTCCTGCAGGTACCTGCCTGTGTCAACACTTTTCTGAGATGTATTTTTTAGGGATTTCCATTTTTGCAGTCCTTCCTCACTGCCCACTCCTCCTCCATAGCAAGGCATGGATGTAAGCAAATGCTTCAAACAGAGAAAGGTGTAGCACCAGCTGTCCCACAGTCCCCCCACAAGTGAGCACCTTATAAACTGTCTTATAAACTTCTTATAATCTGTCAGCCTTCATCTGGCTCATCCCTGCTGTGTTCCCTTTGACTCTCCCTTTCTCTGGGTCTGTTCAGTGGCTTCACTCATCCAGCCTCAGGCAGCCTAGTCCTGCCAGGTATCCCACAGCTGATCCATCACTCAGAAAGAGAGGAATCACTTACCATCCTTGTACAGTCACTGCTCAGACTCAGAGCCAAGACAACAGTGAGAGGAGCACAGACTCTCATCCTTGCTCTCCTCTCATGCAGTTTTGCCTGGCAGAGGAAAACTTCCAGAGCTGGGCTGAAGCAGGAGGGTGAATCAGGAACAAGCTTTCACAAGGGACTGTGATATTCTTGACTTTAAGGTATTTTAGTTTTCTAAGTAAGCAGAGCTGTTATCATTGTTAATCATTAATGTCTTTGGGAGTAGAAGGGAATGCCCCAGAGGGAGAGACTCTCCCTAAAACACCAGGAGTGAAGAGTTTACAAAGTGCCTGACCCTTGGAGATGGTCCCTGGTGTCATCACCTGAAGGGCAGCTCCAGAGAGGCTGATCCAATGTAGCTTATAACTAGAGCTGGATGTTTCCCTTCTTTCTCTTCATGAGCTGATTAAAAGCATGGTATAGCAACAGCAAAGAGCTCCAAGCAAGCCCACTCAGGAGATGGCATCACATTGCAAAATGTGGACCAGATCAATGCCAACACCAAGGATTACTCATTAACAGATGGTTACCTGCCCAGCTGTGACTTGTAACAGCAGCCATCCAGCAACAGACTGGGAAAGTTAAAAGAAAGAAAATACACATTACTCTGATAACACATTTTGTGTACTAAAAAGCTCCCTTCTGCCACCACCTGAGCAAAGCCATCTCTGTTTTGTGTCTGTCTGAGACAGCTGCACTGCAGAATCATGTGTCCTACAGATGCAGAGGATATTGCTATAACTGAGATTTCACCAGAGCCGTCTACTGCAGCCCCACCTTGCCCCACAACCAAAATCCACAGGTTTGGCTGGTGCAACAGTGTCTGTGCTTGAGGCTTTTGCCATGTTCTGTCAATCAGGGACCACACCTCCTCACACCCAAAATCCCCAGAGCCACAACAACAGAAACAATACCATAGTCCTTGCTCAAGTTGTGTGCTGCCCTTTGAAGTTTCACCAGCACAGCTATGGAAGGGAAATGATTCTTTTTCATTTTTTTGACCCAACAAAGCCATGGCAGTAGGGCCCAGTGGTGAAGCAGAGCTATCCCTGCACAGTTTTGACATGATGGTTTATCATGATGCAGGGAACTGACACACTGCTCTGCCTTTCATCACAGCAATAACTCCTGTTACTTCAACTAGGCATATATAGGTTTATGGAATAAACTTTGCTACTGTGAGCAAGGCTTGGAACAGCAGGAAGTAGGAAAAGTTGGCATTTCCTTCCCAAAATCCAGCAAACAGGCAGAAGAAAAATTTTTGCCTCTGTGCATTGCTTGTTGCTAAAGACTTGAAGTAAATAAAGCTTCAGAATAGATCTGTCTTATTTTCACTCATTTCAAATCTGGAAATAGGATGTACAGACAGTCTGATCTGCCTGAGAACACCTAGCAAATCTGAAACATAGATTTCCACTTCCTCTCCTCATTTTTCAGTCTGGCCATCAGGTTTCAAATCAATAATGCCTATGCAATGACTTGTAGACATCTGTTTACCATCAAGGTTACTGAAATTTTGTGAAGAAAGTGGGGGGAAAAGAGCCATTACCTGTTATTGCACTCCAGAGTTCCCAAAAGTTTTGTAGAAAGGGAGAAGCAGGGGAGTGAGGAGAGAAGGAAGATACTTCTTTAAGGTTGTGGAAATACCCTCTTCCACCCATTTCCAGAATAAAAATCATCCACTTCCAGGACAAGAAACACTGTGTTTCTGGGGTGACCAACGTGTGTGTTGTAGAGAAGCATTTTTCCATGCCTAAAAGTAACAGAGAAGAAAAGCAGGAATGCAATCTATTGTTGGTGTTGTCTACTCCCAGCTGCTGTAGTTCATGTTGTAGATCTCCACTAAGAGCTGCAGTGTGTCCTTCTGGGGACTCAAAACTCCAAGCTTTTGGCCCAAACTGATTCCTTAACATGGTAAAGGGAATAAATACCAACATCAGGAGCCACTTCAGCTGATAGGATGGGGCTGGCACAAAGTAAAAGGAAAAGTCATCAAACCCAGGAGTTGCAACAGCTGGCAGAGAAGCCCCACCATAAAATGGGAATTATCCCTGAGTAAGGTCTGGACAGTGATTTTAGGGTTCAGATGGATCTGAATCACTGAAATCCCCAAGTGCTCCATGTGCTGCCTTTGTTCAGCAGAGAGGTGTCTGAACAGGTCTTACAGCCATAGCAAAAAGGCAGGATTTGAGGTGTGGTTTTTTGGTCAATTATGTTAAATGATCAGTGAATCTTTCAGCTGCTTATAAACAGAAGAAACTCTGTCTGCCTCTTTCAAGCATTTTGTACAATTGTTAAAATGTTTGGGGTGTTTTTGAGACACATTTTATCTTATTGGCAGGAAACTAGTCAGAAAACTAGACTCAGTTTTGATACTGAATTCTTATAAACTTCACAGGGCTCTGGGCCTTTGGGAGTTCATAGGTGCAAAGAATAATTTCTGTGCCAAAAGCATTGTCCCATGGATCAGGCTGAGGAGCCTGCAGAGCTGCTCTCCACCACCTTCTCAAGTCTTTTCATCTGTGACTCACTATTTCCAGTCTGGTGATGGAAACTTTGTATACAGGGAAATAAGAATCAGGTGTCTATGGAGCTAATAACTTAACAACCATGAGAAAAATAACAAAGCTATAGAAACAATGCATATGGAATTCAAGATAAATTCCCTGACATTAGGTTTTAGATTTCATCTAGCCCCCATTTCAAATGAGGCTCTGTAAAATACAAAAGGGAAATAAATATATGTGTGTATACATATACATAAATATAAAAAAGAGAGAGAAAATCTGTACAAAAAAGCTAGAGGAAAACCTGGCTTTGGAGTGATAAAATATTTGGCAGCTATAAGGCCTGGAGCAACTCATCCCATCAGTAAAATTACAGCTAGAGTCTGGCTCTTGTTTTCAAAGAAAATTCCATTTTCCTTTTAAGAAAGGCACATTCTGATTCTCAATTTTGCTGTACATAATTTTGAACATTTCCTACAGAACACAGAACCCAAATGTATTTGAAGCCATATTCTGCTACTACTAAAGACAATGATAAGTTTCAAAATAAGAGTAGGAATTCTTTTTCATATTTGCAGACTAATCCTTCTGTATCAAAGGCTGAAATCCATTCATTTCAGCAGTCATTTTCCTCTTTATACTGACATCATGAGAAAAAGCAAAGGCAAATAAACACACAATAAATGAGGAGAAAGAGACAGAACTCTTGCTGTGGCTGTATACCAGATACTGATAATGCTGCCTCATGCATTTGCCTTTTCCTTATTTCCCACACTGCAATGCTTTTATTACTTAAAATTTAAAAATAATTAATAAAAGCTCAGGCTGAGCCCAACCTTTGAACTACTTAATAATAATAATGAAACAATATTAACAACTACCCTAAATCATTAAATATCTGCAAAACATAAATTAACTGAGTCAGCCATCAATATGAAATAATGAAATTGCAGAGGGTTTTTTAATCAATGAGTTGACTAGATATAAGTGGAAAAGACAAGCCTAGACACACACACACATCCATTTGCATTCATTCCTCTGTACCAGCTACCAAGGTAGTGAGAGAGCTGTCTGGTAACTGCACATTCATCTGTCCCCATTTTTTCATTATTTTCTGACCATTGTAAATGTTTCTGAGAAAACTTCCACTCAGCTACTGCAAAACTGAAAAAAAATCTACAAACTTTTCTCATGACAGGGGAGTGAGGAGATTCCCCCTGTATTTTTGCAAATTTCTAAGCTTTTTAACGGTGATAAAGTAACCCAAACTAATGGGGTAGTGTTGTCACCTGAGATGATCTGATTTCATGACTTTAGTTGACATTATTGCTACACAGGCCAGACCCAGCTTCCCAGATAAGGAGACACTTGCAGGAGCATTGGTAGCACAAGGAACTGGTGCAGGATCCAAAGCCTCTGCAAGTGTACTCTGTCCAGGACCTTTGTACAGCCTGGTGAGTACAGGTGAACAGGAAGTAATTAGAACTATTTCTGGTATTAAAAATACAACTTTTGATTTATCTTTCAGGAATGTGTGGAATGCAAGCAATCGCATGTGGCAGTTCTGTTCCTGGTGTACTAACAAGGGACTCAGTGCTAACATGAAACTGATGAACAAACCCAACTAACTCCCTTTTTTTTCTTCTGGGGGACCTGCAAACCACACTAGAGACTTTGTTGTCCCTGCCAGATGGGATTTCCTTCATCTCTGCTGCTTGATATCATTCCCATCATCCTGGGAACCATTACCAAAACTCACAATAATAGACTTTGAGTCTCTGAAATTTAATGAATATTCAAATCACCAGAACTGAGGTGAACACTCACAGCTAAAAGCATAGCGACTTTTTAAATAAATAAGGTAACACAGCAGCACTGAGTGCATGAGGAACCCTTACTCTTTTGTCCTTCAAACTCCTCAGCTGTCCCAGCACAGCAGGGTACAGGTCACACCTGTCTCAGCAAATGGTGCAACCTCAGTCTTGTCACTCACACCCAAAACCAGCACCTTCACCCCTGGGTGACAAGTGAGCCTCCACCTTCCCTTATGTCTCCTGGAGTGGTGCCTTGAGAGAAGCCATTGTAGCCATTGTGTTTCTTTTGCTAGAGCAAAGACAGAAAGCTGAAATCATTTTTCTTGTTTGCTTATTTCAGCAAGAAAAAAGAAATCAAACTGGATAGTTATTTTTGTGGGCCTTAAACAGGGTAAAATCCAGCTACATTGTGACCATGAACATCTCTGTGTGTCATCCCTCTTGTTTCCCTGGGATCTTCAGAAACCCAAGGGGAAAAAAATGCCATGCTTTTTGGCTCTCAGGAAGAACTGGAGTCCCAGTCTGTCCTCTCCTGCACCAGAATTTGCTGTCCCCAAACTGGGGATAATCTCTGCCAAACAAACTCTTTCACAAGGCTGTGAAAAGCACAGCTGCCAGCGCTGCTGCTGAGCAGCTGGCATCGTGCAAGCATGGATTGGGTGCTGCAGCACTTAGCAGATAATCCTGGGACTGAAATATATGTCTTCAGCCAAATGTTTTCTCCTCCTCACTCCTCTCACCTCCCACACTCCCCCAGGATCTCTAGCAGCTCTCCTGGCTTCCCGCACCCACCAGCTCACAGCTCTGGGGTTTTCTGCACTGATTTCCTTTCTCTTCTCTCCAGGGAGAGAAGCAGTGCTCAGATCTATCATGTTATTTCTTTCATCTCCCTCACTCACTCTCCTCCCCTCAGACATGTTGGCTGTGATGTCCCATCCTGGCCCATGATCTCCCAGCGGCCTCCAACCCCTCAGAGTGCAGGACAGCAGAGGGAATGCCATCCCTCTGCGCACAGGATGGGCTCAGGGTGTTATTGGGTGTCCCTGCTGCCACTGCCTTCTTGGGATCTCCTCTGCAGGCCTTGAGACCTCCTCTGGCAGCTCTGCAGGCCTTCCCCTTTCCATCACATCTCCACATGGAGAGGGATCTTCTCCTGGATGTTCTCCACGTGGTTCTTCCAGCTGGCCTTGGCATGTTTCTGTTTAAACCCCACACCCTGGTGTTTATCTGACACTACTGCCCCTCAGCCATGGCCTCTCTGATCTTACTCTGCACCAGCACCTTCTCTTCCCACACCTCTGGGCCTGCGCTCGGAGCTGTGCCACCCCTCAGCTAAAAGGATCAGACCATGAATCCCTCTCCAGAAGGTGTCACCTCCTCCCCAGTCCAGTGCTGCACAGCCTCCATGTCCTCATTGCCTGCATCACACAGGAGCAGGCACAGGGCCCTCCACAGCCCAGCACCCTGGGCCATTTTTGTAATGTGTACTTCTCTGTACTGCTTCTTTTCATGTGTGAAAACTTCCCTGTGAAATCTCAGTTTTGGCCAGATACAGCCCCTGCAGTTGCATCTCTATATTGCAGGTACATCTTTTTAATGCCTTTATCTGCAGCCGTGCTTATGGATGTTTTTATTGATGCAGCCAAAAAACCTTCAGTTCTGCTATAAAAAAAACAAATTATATTGATATAGCAATGGAAGAGCTGGGCTTCAGCTGCAGAAACAAAATCAAGCTGTGCTTTTACACTCCTAATCACACCAATCTGTGAGTGATTTAAAGCTCTGCTACAATCCACAATAGGCAGAACCTTAATTTATACATCCCAAACCCAGATCTAAACAAGCTTTTAGAAGTCCATTTCAGGATAGCACTTAGTTCTGTTCCAGATGTCATGGTTTATCTAAAATGCCATGCCTGCAGCCAGCTTAGGGTGTGTTTGCATGAAGAGACTTCCTCCCACTGCATGAATAAGGGTGGAAAGCAGGTAACTGTATTTCTCAAGGACTTTGGTATAAACCTTTGCTGATAACCCTGGCTGAAACAGTAGGCCCATATACAGAGGCGTGTGGGGTTTTTTTTAGCTGTGTACTCACTGCAAACTGACAAGAAGAGGTGTGGAGGCACCCACCTTCCACCGATGCCAACACATTTAGGTAACTTGAGCACAGGCTGATTTGCAATTGTTAGGCACTTACATTTTTAGCTGTGCTCAAATTCCTGCAATTCCACCCACTTTCTTCATTAGCATATTAGACGCCCCCATGGCATACTTTAAAATGGTCTAAAGTCAGGCATGTGTGAGGGAAGTGGCTCCACTGGTGCAGCTGAAGGCAGCTGAAGTCTTCCCTTTGGAAGGGGAAAGAGCACTAACAAGGAACGGACAACCTCGTGGGAAGGATGCCAGCCCCAGAGCCTGCCTTGACTTTGGGGTGACCCCCTATGGTAGGATGGAGAGCAGAGTTCAATAAGTAATGCTCCAAATATTCTGATTGCAGGCCTAATAGTATCCTATATGGAAACCTGTATACATATATATGTATATATAGATATATCTACATTTTCTGTATGCTTTTGATGTGTGTATGTGCATATATATACATATATATGTGTGTGTGTTTGTGTGTATAAACCAGATGTTTTTTCTGCTCTGCAAGCAGCACCTATGCCAAGGGCTGAAGAGCCAGCTGTCACCAGCTGATCAGCCTTTTGGCCACAGTGACCAGGGGAAGCCAGACAAAGAGGTGCCCTCTGCTAAACCTGTGCAGGGAGTGCTCCCATCCCTCAGGATCACTGAGGCAGCTGCCCAGGGCCAGCAGGGCTGCTTGGACACTGCATTTTTCAATATCATTGTAAGGACACTCATCCTAGATTTGTTGATCTAGCACAGTGTTTGTCTCAGCTTTCCCTGGGTTTTTTCTATCCCAAATTGAGGGGAAAATCTGTAAGGGACTCTTCAAGCTTCTCCCTTCAGTCTCCCTGATGCCAAGGTCATGTTCCTATGCAGGAAAAGGACCCTTGGATCTCAGTCCCATGCCCTGGGGTATGTTTGGGAGAGATGGTGATGTATCAAGGAGGCAGAGAGATAAAGCTGCCTCCTGGAAGCAGGGACACAGTGTTCCCAGCAGGACTGCCCTCTCACTGCATACAAAAACCCCACTACTGATGCCTCTTATCTCCCTCTGCTCTTGCCAATCCATGGTCTCATCCTACTGGGCACTGATGCACACTTTTTTCACCAAATCAATAGGAATTCTGTCCCTGGCAAAACTCCTGGGCCATTTTTCCTGCACTCCTAAAGATAAGGCAGGCAGAGATGCCCCAGGAAGAAGAGCAGCCCTCTCCCCACTGCCTAAATCCTCACTTCAGAAGTGACTGTGTACAACTCACAGGCTCAAGAACAGGCTTAGGCTAAAGATTTCACAACATGGTCAATATCCCTGCTGTATTTCCTTCTCTCTCTTTTCCCCCCCTCATTTTGCTGTACTTCCAGTGCCACTCCTTGTAATTGCTGCAGAAATGTAATTGCTGCTCTGTGTAATTGCTGCTGAAACAATCTGAGCTGTCATTGACTTACATTGTTCAGAGATCAGGAGGAACTGGCAGATGAGAGTCACCCCACCTAGCTTCAGGGGCCTCCTGAATATGCATTTACATCTGAGGCAGCTATCAAGGCTCACAGATTAGGCAGTGGAGACCTTGAAATATAGAAGTGTTAAATTTAAGGTATGAGTCACCTGTGCAAAAGCATGTTTCAGCTCAAGGATGAAACAAATCATTCTTTATATACATGGAAGGTATTAAACAAACAATTCTTTATATCCCCAGACAGTCTTAATTCCATCCCTAACAAATACA
Source organism: Ammospiza caudacuta (assembly GCF_027887145.1). Lineage (NCBI taxonomy): Eukaryota > Metazoa > Chordata > Aves > Passeriformes > Passerellidae > Ammospiza > Ammospiza caudacuta. The sequence continues at coordinate 57,196,696 of NC_080596.1, forward strand.
TAAAGTACTTAGGATACAAAGGCAGCTTTGGAGCAGACACCTAAAGTTAGGCAAGATCCCAACTGGGTTCTCCTAAAAGAGAAATCATGTCTTTCATATCAGCTCTGCTAAGTGTACTTTGAATTAAACTGGACTTTCTTTTGCAAACAGGAGGCTGAATCCTGTTGACTACAGAGTGTAAAGCAAGAAAAAAATACCTCTTATGACATCACAGAGTGGGTGTTTTAATGGCACAAGCTCATGTCATTGCAGTGAATGGCAGCAGAATCTCATACATCTGCATCAGTCCTTTCTCACAAGAGCATAAAACAAACAGGCAAGATGCAATGGGAGAAGCAGCTTTTTCCAGGAGATGGAGGCTGTGCAAGACCAGCAAAACTTCACCATCCAGACCTTCCCACAGGAGATGAACATCTGCCTCCCTTCACAATCTCACCTGGGAATGAAATTGCAGCATGTGTGGCTCTGGATTTTCTAACACACAAACTTCAGTCAACACTCCAATAAGCAAGGTCAAGATCAGAGATATGCTCCCACCACCATGGATTATCTCCTGCTTGCAAACAAGTTTCAGCTAACTGCTCTGCATACAGAGGGCTGATCTCAGCCAGGCATTGCTTCATCCTGCACACAGCACTGCCTCTGGAAATTTTTAAATCATGGAAAAGGTTGAGGTTATGTAGCTGTTGAGGGAGTGCATGCTCTTGGTATATTGGTAAATAATGGCAAATAGCTGAAAAGAATGCATGGGCAAATCTATAAATGAGGGAGAATAATAATTAAAGTAATAGTAATTAAATTCCTCATCATCACAAGGTTTCATCTTTCCAGAAAATACTCAAATCATTAAGAAAGACCCCAGTTACCTCTTTCAGGAATGGGGAGAAACATTAATTTCATTTTTGTGCCCTGGCCTAAGAATGTGCCACTCCAAGAAGGATTAGCTTTTTTCAGATGAACTTCTAGCTGGCCTTTTTTTGTTTATCAGCCTGCTCTGGAACTGAGGTGTGAATCTGCACAATAACTGATTTCTAGACTAGTTGGTGAGCAAATCTTTGCAAGCAAAGAATGCAAATGAGGAACAGGTTGATGCTCCCTGGCAAGGCAGACACAAGGCATTTAAGAATACGCTTCCCAAACTTGGACTCCAGGACCTTCTCCAGGGGGGTGGGTGAATGCCCTTACAGCATCCACCCTGACACTTGCTACAGGCTCTGGGCACCCATGGAAATGCTCCATTTGCAGCTCTGCAGACACACAGGGGTGGGATTCACACCTACCTGGAAACTGGGATGAGATTATCACAGACAGAAATACAGTGCTAGCATGGACCTGGAAGAGAGGTTTCATCCCACTCCCATCAGACATTATTCTCCACTATTGGTACTTAAACTTCTGTATTCCTCTTGCTCTGGCACAGACTGTTCCAAGCACAGAGAGGGATGTGGAGGAGAAGGGAGTCATTGAAGGATTGAAGCACTCTTGTGTCACTGATACACCTTAGTTTACACAGGCATTGAACCCCTGTAACCAACCTGCCTTCCATCCATCTCGCTATCTCTCTCTGGCAGATAGAGCATCTGTATATTTTAGCTGTGTTAGCAGCAAGAGCAGCTCTGATGCACTGGTCCCCTCAGATCACCACACAAAGCCAGACAACACCAAGACTATGCAGACAAGAAGCCAGAGGAGGATTACACTGTACCTGGAAAACATTTGGCTATTCAGGCTTGCAATCCCTTTGTGTTGCTAGAATAGAGCAAAAGGAAATAATTAAAGGCTAAAAACATACCCTACTATTATTAAATTCCTGAGGATGAGCTATTTTTAAGGTATATAAATATTTGGCAAGAATTCTTAATGATCACCTTTTAAAGGAATTTCTTTATGTAGGCTAGGGTTTAGAAGATATTTTTGCAGAATCTAATAAAATGCATGTGAGTTTTATGTTGTCTCATACTTCCATTTAAACTGCAATATCTAAATGGCAACAGGTCCCAGAATAACTGAAAAAATATTTTTCACATTTTTTCCCCAACATTGAAATTAAATATCCATTAAGCATTATCAGCTCTAGTGGTATAAATTATTTACTTACTACATAGACAATTACCATTTTAATGAGTTTGACACACTTAAGATTCTATAAACATTATTGTGCAGTACAGGATTTCTTAATACTTTGGGGAGATAAGGGACGAGGAAGAAAACCAATGTGCATTTTCATATTAGAAACTAATCATATAGATATTTAAAGAAAAACCACAAATAAAATAAGGATAAAAATAAAATTCTGTACAGCAGCATTTTAGACCATACAACAGATTTATCAATTGGGACAAAAAATATAAACAATTTTTTATCTTTCACACAAACAGTTCAGAAAGTTGGTTCATGTGCAACATCTTGGATTTGCTAATATTTTGAGTAATACAGGCAAGATTTGCAGATGTGATCATCCAGCACTTCTCAACAATTTTTTTCTTCTGAAAAAATCAATAGTAACCTGGCTAAAAGTGACAGTTGGTCTACAGAAAGGAAGCATTTTGGTAAGATCAATGAAATCCTTTCCTGTGTTTTAACTGGCATTGGATTAGGGGTCACAAATCACACAGTTCTCCATCACTCCACAATGCTAAACCTGGGATGCTATTCCAAGAGCACAGAGATAAGCACCTGGATGTGCCCCTTGTTTTGCCACAGGGTGAACACCCACACTGCCCACAGAGCAACTCTGTTGTCACACAGCTTTGCTACAATCCCACAAGGCTTGGAAATCTGCCTGCTGGTGCAGAAAATAGGGGCATTTCTAAACACAAGTCACCGAACTGTTGTTGGGAGCTGGGAGGTGCCTCAGACCTGTTTTGGCTTCTCACACCCCTGGGTAAGGACCTGCTGCTATCCAACTGAGCCTTTGGAAACTTTTCAAAATCTCTGAGAAATTGTGAAAAGATGCCTCCAGGTGTTTGCATCACACTACCACACACACTCTCCCTTGTCTCCCAGTACCTTGGGAGAGGCCATTTGAAATCACAGTATTATTTGCTGTCAAATCTGTGTTGGAGAGGGCTGGGGTGAGCAGCAGCGCTGCTGCTGAGAGACAACTACTGACAAGGATTTCAGTTTTGTGGTGAAAATCAAGCTACTTCCAAAAAATAAAAATATGCTCATAAGTCCTGGTTATCTCTGCTACAATGAGACAAGGAGGCTGCCAGCTGAGCCACATCTTCTAGAAGTTTCCTGTCAAGAACATTAAATTCCAGCATCAGAACAGAAACAGGAATAATGCAGTTCAGGCTACAGCAAAGGCACAAGGAAACCAAAACTTGCAGGGAGAAAAGTAGTGCCAGGAGGACACAGCATCTTTGAAGGACAATAAATAGTACCAGAAGACTTCCAGGAGCATGAGAAAGGACAACACAGCCAGGTACTGGCTCCTTCCCACGGAGCAGTAAAGCTCTGGCAAAGTCTCTTTGCAAAGCCTGTTTTTGTGTCTTCATAACCCCTTATTCTTTGTCACACAGCTCCCCAGAGCTAAACTGTGCAGTGATTTATTTTGCATGTGTGTTATATCACAAACTTGTTGACAAGGCACAAAACTCTAGTAATCCTATGGGAGAAGTCTCATTGCAAGTTGGCCTGGATTTATACTTTCTATTCTTCACAAAGCCTTTAAAATTAAACCACAACAAAACTGACTTGTGGAACCAATGAGGCTGAACCACTACAATTGAAAATCAGATACCATGACAACAAGTGAAATATAAGACAACTGCTACATTAAATGAGATTTGGAATGCTGCAGGATTTTCTGAGTGTTGGGATTGGAGTTTTTTTACATTGCTGGTTGTTACAGTTTCAGGTTTGAGTACTGACACAGGTCAGTAGACCTCCCTCTTCCACCTAAAAGGATGAAAAGACCCTTGTTATTTATCATCATGGGATTAGGAAGAGAAAAGAGTAACTCTGCACAAGTGGAGCTTCCACATGGAAAAAACCAGGAAAACTAGAAGAGAAATAAAGCCAGTTAGAATTCAATTATCTTCAGGAACAAGCTGGCAAGATAAAGGATCAAGTAATCAAGCAGGGCTTCAATTAGGCTGATTTTTAACTGTAAGTAAATTTGATTAGTAGTGTAAATCACAGTATGAAGAGGCAACTTCAAATCATATCATAATGCTGAAGTCACACAGTAATAAAAACTAGACCACATCCCTAGTAAAATATTGGAAACCATCAGCCAGACAGGCTGCCCACATTCCTTTCTATTAACTCCTGATTCTTTTATATTCTGCCAGATATTGAAAGGAAAGCTGATATCATTAATGACTTCTAGGTCTAAGGAATTAATTTCTATTAGTTCTAGCTAAGAACTCATTCTTTTAAACAATCTGCTATTGATTGGCATGGCAGCATAGCATGGGGAGAAACAGCTTTTCCCATGTCCCTTTGTTTACAGGATTTCCAGGCATTATGCCAAAGCTTTTCTCTATGTTAAAGAAAACTCCATTCTTCCACATCCTTCATTTCCCTGCACACAACTCGACTCCCATGCTGTCAAATTCCATTTGAATCCTTGATACAATAAAACCCATTTTGTTGCACTCAGAATTTATGAACTTCCATTTGCTTGTTTCTCTGAGCACAGCAGCTCAGGGATAGGAAACAGGAGAGGGCGGAGAAAGAGCTCTTTGATTTACACCTGGCTTTTCTTAGTTTCATCTGATGGCCCCTAATCCTTGCATTAGAAAGGAGTGTGAAAGTCAACTCCCTCTCCATGGCACTCGAGGTTTTTCAGCTGTTCTTGCATCTCCCCTCAGCTGTCCCTTTTTCCAGATGAAAAATTCTGCATTGCTCACTCCCAGTCATTTGAGTGCCCTCGCACAATTTAAGATAAGCAACCTTGTTTCATCTAATATATTGATCAGAGATTAATAAGGACTGTAATGACTGCATTTGAATTTCAAGTTTTTATCTGTCAGATGCTAGGACTTTATTTTCCAAGACACAAAAGCAGTGCAAAGCATACCCCAGGTCAAAAAGCCCTCTCTTGAGTTTGACTGCTGTTATTTTAGTTTTGATTAGAACAAAGCTATGGATTTTCCAGAAGATAAGATTTTCCAAAAAATTTTGGCCATTTATCTGTGTAATGAAATATCTGCTTAAGGGCAACTATTAGCACAATACTATTAAAAAAAAAAAAAAAAGAAGAAGAAATAAACTCTTTAAAAATACATAAATATTGAAGTATTTTCACATCACTGAGCTGTGTTCTGCCTGCTGTGTTTCCCAACTCTCTAGTAGCATTACGCCACCACGATTTTATCATGACTCTAAAATTAGGTTAAAGCTTGAAAGTTTTAAAAAGTACAGCTATTTTCACAGCATATACCTTCATTCGGGCCCACACTGAGTTGAGTCTAATGTCAACAAAGATTTTTCCTCAATATCAAAGGCAAAATCCCTTACCAGTAGAAAAATATAAAGTATTAAAGCTAATGGGTGTTGTATCCCTTAATCTCACTGGAGTATTTGATGTAACACTCAAACATTAAGCTTTAGGAATCTTAATTTGTTATTACAAAATCATACACACCTTCTTTCTCACCTTACACATTTGAGTATAAGAAATTGAGTGACAGCGTCCAGTACTCCCAACTGTTGTCATTACATTGCAAGGGTTCCATATTGCCAGAGTTTTGTACCTCCTTGATATTTCTTGTAGGCAGCTTCTCTAAGCACTGACTCTTCCTTGTCCTCACAGCAGCCACTGACTCCAGTTCCCCCAACCAACCAATCCACTCTTTTATAACACGCTTCTGACTGGCTACAGCTGTGGCCTGTTAACATCAGGCCTGCTCCTAAGCCTTAGTAATTGGCTCAGCTGCAACTCTTTAGGGGATAAAATTACTTTCTATACCACCTTCATTTATCCATACTGTATCCCCCTACACTCAACTATTCAGAATATTGGTTATTCTTGGTATGCTTTAGGAGCAGAGAAAGAGGAATTAACCAATATTTACCTTGGTGCTTTAAACCCATGTGGATCTGCAGTCCAGGAGAGATGCAGCATGACTTTTTAATTCTCACAATCATTTCAAACCAGTGACCCCCCAGAAGCCTCTCTATATCCCTCAGTATGATGAGCAGATTTTCAACACTCAATTCTTTGTGCACTCTTTTGCATGTCCAGGCTTATAACCTCTCCTGAAGAAATGGTAACACAGGAAAAGGAGCAGGTGGCAAAACCAACATGTTCAGCAGTCTTGAATATCTTTTCCTTTTCAGAACTCCACCTAAGGCTAGAAGAGTAACTGAAATGAAAATAGACAAGAAGGAGAGGCACTGAACCCTTATTGAAAGGGCAATAACCAAATTGCCTTTCCCCAAAGTAAAAAGGCACTGAGACCAGCGGTGAGGTGGGACCCAATGAGCATCACACCACTGTGTAATTAGATAAATATCTCTGGTATGGAAACATCACCAGTGTTGGCTATGAAAGCAGCTACTATTCCCAGCACAGGAAATTCACAATTTTGGTTTATTTTGGTTTTTTTTGTTGTTGTTGGATGGGGTAGGGTTTTTTTGTTGTTGTTGGTTTTGTTGGTTTGTTGTTGTTTGCTTCTTGCTGCTTGTATAACAATGTCTTATTGCATACAACCAGACAATGCATTAGAGAAGACTGAATTCCACTTGGACCTCTTCCCAAGTGTTATGAGACAGACAGGAAGACATTAAGAAAATATCCAAATCTTTTTTACAGCAGTAACTGATTTTACTTACATTTCAAAAATCTGCTAAAACACAGGGAATACCATTAGAAGATTAAACTGAAATTATCTTAAATAAAACGTTTGGATCGGGGAATTTAAAGAAAGTTTGCCTTGAATAAAGACAAGAAGAGTAGGGTTCAAAATAATTATTTTAATTGCACCGTTCAGTGGAATCATCCCAGGGAAAATAATACAGAAATGGAAAAAAAGCAAAACCAAATAGCTCAATACTTTCATTGGAATACTATTTTTTCATTCTAGGACTTCCAACTCATATCAGAAGTGATGGTCTCTAGCCAGCTCTTTGAAGGCAAGTGGATATTGAAAACCACTTACATCTTGCAGCAACATGTCTCTAATACATATCTCCATTGTTGCTGATGCCAAGCAAAATACCAGAAAATTTAATTAAAAGCAGAGATTTAAACAAAAGTAGCTTTGTACTGATTCTCAGTGGCCTTATTCTTCTCACTCTTTACAGTTATCAGAGAGGGAAGGTCTGACGTCCGGTAAACTCCAGTCCTCATCCTCCCTTGGCAAGATCTCAGTTCAGAGATGTAACCTTCAAAGCTGAGGTTCCCTTCAGAATCATCACAGGAACGTGTCCCAGAGTCTTCCAGCTTGACCCCATCCACATCAATTATCCTGTTCACAGGGAGCTCCATTCCAGGGTTCCCTCTCACACCAGGAGGATTAAAGCTTCTGCTGGCCTTGGCTTTGTGAGAGGTCTGCTCATAGTAGTTTCCTGAAGTCCCTTGTGAATAATTTTTCTTTCTGTTTGCACCTAACAGAAGAATTAAAAACAAAAAAAAACACAGAACAAGAGAATTATGTATCTTCTGGTTTTAGCAGTTTTCAATATTGCAGCCTTCTCTGAGGCCCCAAAGGTAGTCAGCTGGGATATTCATCCACCAAAGAGACTTACTGATGGAAATTTAACTAAACACTGGATCTCAAAGATAAATGTGAAATACTAATATGTATCTATCTTAATGTAGCATTTTTCAGAGTTCTTGAAAATACTCCATTAAAAATAACTAATTAGTATAATTTTGTACACCTCTAGAACAAAAAAATTCTTACAGCAGCAAACCCAAGGGTGGAGGAGAAGAAGGACCTTCCACTGGGGCAGAATGGGAGATGTTCCTTCAGTTGAACTGGTCTTCAAGACCCTGCTGAAATAGTATTTTTACTTGGCTAGGGCTTAATTCTCTAGCAGACTAGTAAGGGATTATTTGAAGTTGCAGGTCACTGTCCTGAACTGCAACAGAGCAGTTATGAGCCACAGGACAATAAAAGAAACAACTTCACAGAATCACAGGTTGGTTCAAGTTGGAAGGAATCCAGTGGGGCACCTGGTCCCACCTGCCTGCTAAAGCAGGATCATCCCAGAGCACATGGCCCAGGATTCTGTCCAGTTGGTTCTGGAATATCTCCAGTGAGGGAGACCCCACACCCTCTCTGTGCAGTCAGTTCCAGTGCTCAGAACAGTGAAGATGTTCTTCCTTATTCAGGTGGAACTTCCTGTGCATCAATTTCTGCCCATTTCCTTGTGTTCTGTGGCTCAGCACCATTGAGCAGAGCCTGACTCTCTCCTCTTCCACCCTCCCTGCAGATATTTATAAACATTGCTGAGGTGTCCTCTCAGTTCAGTTGTTTCTTCTCAAAGCTGACCAGGCTCAGCTCCCCAATTCTTTCCTCCTAAAAGAGATCCTCCAGACCCTTGACCAACTTAGTGGTACTTTGCTTGACCTGCTCTAGGAGTTCCTTGTCCTGAGGAGCCCAGAACTGGACACAGCACTCCAGATGTGTCCCACCAGGGCTGAGCAGAGGGGCAGGATATCCTCCCCTGACCTGCTGGCACCATTGCTGCTCCTAACCCACCCCAGGACCCCATTGGCCCTCTCAGGCACAAGGACACACTGCTGGCCCATGGACACCTTGTGTCCACCAGGCCCCCCAGCCCTTCTCTGCAGAGCTGCCCCCAGCAGGTCAGCCCCAGCCTGGGCTGCTCCATGGGCTTGTTCCTGCCCAGGAGCAGCCCCCTGCATTTGCCCTTGCTGAACTTCAGCAGGTTCCTCCCTGCCCACCTCTCCAGCCTATTGAGGTCCTTCTGAAGGGCTGCACAACCGTCTGAGGGCTTTAAACACTCAAGGAACACCTGAGTTACATCTAAAATCACAGTTGCCAAGATTCAGGCCTATTCACACAAAGTCATCACTACCCCAAGACAGCTGTAGTTCAAACCCTCGAGCTCCCAAAAGCCAGTTTTGTGTTAGGTGTGACCCTGCAAAGTACAAGGAGCTTCTGAAAGCAAATGTACAGAAGCTGATTTGTCTGTGTCAACAGCAGCAAGAAGGGAAGGATGAAGGAGCTGATTTCAGGATTCACACCACAGTTATCAACATGGTTTCTGGAACTGAGGCTCCCCCCATAATGATATAAAGAGGGACAACATTTTCAGAAACAGAGAACTGCTTTCATTAGATCCAACTGAGAGCCAAGAAAAAAAAAAAAAAAAGAGAAACTTTCAAGGCACAAAAGCAGGCCTAAGTAGGGACTTCAATTTCATATTTAATTCCCTTTTTCCATATATGTTCTTATCCATCTTTTAAAATATACCATCTTATCTGACATTCTTTACCCAAAGCATTCTCAAATTTTGCACCACAGTACATGCAAGTGCCTGACCAGCATGTTTAGCCACACAAATCCCATGAGACTGGTGTGGTTAAATCCCATAGCTGTCTTTCAAATATTTAATTTGTGTTTATTCCATGAAGTGAGTGGTACAGTTTTATGCAAGGAAAAGAAATTTCCATGTATAATCAGCGTAATCAAGAACTTTTTGATATGGAGAATGAAGGAAATGCAAATGAAAAAGACCAAAAAAGCACTTTCACACACTTTCAATCAAATCACTCCAGGGTCTTCTTGAGGCTTAAAGCTTTCTATTTAAGAAAAATAAGTTAAAATCCTCAGTAGTGCAATGCTTAGTGTTTTAGCTGCAGTGAAGCCCACATGAGTAATGTGAGTATTTTGCATCAGTAATGCTTGCTGTGTTTTCAGAGGAATTAGATCAAACTCCAAACAAATCAGCTGAGCAGAGAGGCAGAAAGCTCCCAGCCCTGCTAGCCCAGCATGACTTCAGCCTACTAAATTGCAGCTAATATTTAATGGGACTGTATTAGACTTTGTGTTTAAATCTCCCTACTGAAACTAAACGTTGCCTTAATTTTAACTGCTGCTTGCCTGGCTGGGCTGCAAAATGCTATTATTCTGTTCTGGAACGTTTATCTTAACATGAGTGTACTGAATTGTTCTCTTGATCTCTTTAATCTACTATTCTACACCCTTTGAGAAAGACCTGTGACTCTCCTTTCAAGTTGCTTTAGAAGAGGTACAAATTGCTGAAATGCCTACTAATGACAAATTCCCACAAATACATGGCATTGACAGAGCATGAGTCACCCAGCTGTCCTAGCACTCAGAACACATCCTCCTATGAAATGTCATGCAAAGGAACATCTTTGATTGAGGTGGAAGGTCTCATATCTGTTGACTTGGACTACGTTGAAACACTTTCCACAGTCAAAAGACACAGCCTGCATTAACAGGGCACAAGAGATGAAAGAGCTGGAAACTCTTGTTGAGGAACACTATGGAAGGTGCAAGTATTGCTGAATTTATTTGGGTGCTAAGCCCTTCTACAGTTAAATATAAGAAATGTCATTAAGTCTTGGAATTATGGTGTCACTGAGTCAGCACACGAAGCAACTGGGTGTGCAAGCTGCCCAATAGGAACACAGCAGAAATAAGGTCAATGTTTGTTCCCAGGCTTCACAAGACATAAGCTCATATGAACAAGAACATGTCCACATTATAGACATATTTTTCCATTAATGTCCTTTTTAGGAGCAATCTCTCTGCAGCATCAAATAAATTACTACTAGAGGCAGGGCAGTAATACAGAACATCTTGTCTAAAATACCAGTTCAAAAGAATGTGGAATTACTAAGGGAGGATACTGTGAAGATGATTTCACTTTTCCTGTCAGGGTAGAAAATATCTTAGCTCATCTTCACCAAATAGGAAGATGATTTCAAGAGTAGCACTACACAGAAAAAATATTTCAATGTAATTTTTTTCCTCACTTTTTTAAGAAAAATCTTTTATGGAGCAAGGCTATTTAACACAAATAGTAGGCGAGATTTGCCAAACCAGCTTGTGCATAAATGTATAGCACAAGTTTTTAAGTAGAATCAAGACTTGCATGTACTTAGTGGAGCTTTATAATGAGGTTTCCATGCAGTTTGTAAAACTCTTACACTGGTCTCCTTCTCATGTTTTCTGAGTAACAAATGCCTGAAGACACTCAGCTGTGCAGGGCACCATCTAAGAATCATCAAGAATCTGCATTAGACTTAGAGTTATATGATCCTCTCATCTACATTTGGCTGTTAATGCTGCTCCTGAAATTTCCAGGTTTTTTGTGGAATTCCCTGTGTGGAATTTGGCCACATGCTCCCTTATTCCTAAACTACCTGGAAGACAGTGAAGCAGAGGGCCTTCACAGGGAAAACTTCACATATTCTTGACTGAAGTGATGAATACCTCCATGGAACACTCTGCAGATGCTTTGCCATGTATGGAGCGTGTCAGGAACGTTATTACATTCCCATATCTAATCTCTCAGATGTCCTACCTAACTTCAGTAGAGAAAGGAAGACACGGCTTAGGGCAGCAGCCACACAGGTGAATTTCCAGCCTGTTTCATCCCTATTGGTAATCTCCTCCCTTGCTAAGCATTCCACACAGCTCTTGAGAAATTTTCTTGTGCATCTGATCTTGTTGATATGTTCCAGCTGGTTTAAAGATGGGAAGATGCAGGTCATACTTTGTCTTTAAACCAGAGATCTGCTGTGTTACAGACTCACAGCCAAATGACTGCTTAGAAGGCTTAACTGCACCCACCTGCATTTTTCCAAAGGTGACTACAATCAGGCACTGTTTTGGCTGATCTCCTGGTTTCTGTTACCAATATTTCTCTTTTTGTGATATTTGGATTTTGTGTATTATTCTCAATCACTCTAAATTTAATATTGTCATTATGGAGAACTATATTTATAAAGACAAAGGGAAATCTTCTTCTGTATTAAACAATCCTCCAACTTTAAGATCTAAGCAAAAGATCACAAGACACTGTCTTCCAGGTAGTTTAGGAATAAGGGAGCATGTGGCCAAATTCCACACAGGGAATTCCACAAAAAACCTGGAAATTTCAGGAGCAGCATTAACAGCCAAATGTAGATGAGAGGATCATATAACTCTAAGTCTAATGCAGATTCTTGATGATTTAAAGGCCTGCTCACAACACCTTGCAATTATATTGTTTCTATACCAATGTGCTAAATTTTAGTTACGATTTTCAATAAAATCTCTTTCATGTAAATTGAGTGTTTCACTCATCATTCTACCTTTGCTAAAATCCTACTGTTCTTGTGAAAATCATTAACTATTTAGATGGCTCTAAGTTCTACTGAAAGATAACAAGAATATCCCGCTTTTCATACCATTGATCCCAGGCATTTGACTTCTAATGCCAGAGAGGATCTGATCTCAGTTAAAGGAAATGAGCTCCAGATTAATGATTTTGTACTGACTTAGAGCAGATAAAAATCTGTTTGAAGTATTTCATAAAACTTAGGATATAACTTGTGAAAAGAAGCATGAAGTTTTCAGGGGCAGTTCCTGGGACTGGAGGTTTACAGGCTTGTTCCATCCCCAGATGCAATCAGTCTCCCAGGCAGCTCGGGGTGTGCTGTGACACGGGGGCCTGGGCAGACACTGCTCCAGCCTCTGACTCCACGGAGCCTGCCCCAAGGTGGTGCCACACCGCCTGAGAGAGCGTTTTCTTACATGAGGCTGAGAAAAGGAGCCCTTTGGTGGTCACTTCTATTTCAGGGTCCTGGAAATACATCAATATAAATAACTTCTCCTTAACATGGACATAATCTGTCAGTTTCACTCTCAGACAGACACCTATCCCTTTCTGTCCTAAACTGTTAGGAAATGCTACTTCTACATATTAGCCCTCCCACACATGGATTCTTTTAAGTAGTGGATGAATGACTTCCACACTGGCTGACATACTGTTACTACTGCAGGAATCTTTTTTTTTTTAAAGTTTGTACAGTGATTTATGCTTCTGAAGGGAAAAGGATACTTTACATCAAAGTTTTAGAATACCAGAGGTAAATTTTCTTTGGCAGTTTCCTTCTTTTTATCTCGTAATTGATACAGCACCAAGGAGAAAGCAGACTTAATAAAAGATTCCTACATACAGTTTATGCTAAATATTTTCAAAGGAAATTTGACTTTATATGCTGAATTTCACTTGCATGATGAAACAGCAACTGCAGCATATGCTCAGTGCCTTGAAATCTGACTCAGTAAAATGAAGGCATCGAGCCAGGAAATGGGTTGTGCTACAAAGCAGCAATACTCTACATTACCAGTTTATTTACATTTTTCCTGGGAATTTTGTGAGTACATTTGCAGCATTAAGTTTAGAAATGGGCAGATGGAAATTCTTTCATTGCACTCATCTCCAAAGCATTCACAAGAAGAACAAAGCACCAAACATTATTCAGAAGGACAAATTTGAAATATCACATGGAAGAGGGAGCTCACCAGTGGCATACAGATGCAAAAGAGGGAGCACTGAAATCTGTGTTTGCTGAAGGCAGGGACCCTTCATGTGCACAGCTACAACAGCAGCTGAAGGGAACTGCACACAATGTCATTTAAAATCCAGGAGCACTCCACAAATAAATTTAAAAGTTCTGAATTTTGATCCAGGCAGACATGTGTGCCCTCAATAACACTGTCCAGTTTGCTCAAACTTTCCATTTCTCCACTGCTAAACCTGAAACATTTTTGACTACTTTCCAAGCAGTAGATATGATAAAAGAACTCTGCAGCAGCCTGCACATACTCAGCCCTCAGTGTGATCTTCCAGCATTTATTGTTTTGGTTTTTCATCAGTGGTCGGTAACAGCGGGTTTAATTATTGCAGAGTCCTATATTGGGAGATAGTGGATTGAATTACTTGAATCCATTTTAATTTAATCTGCCATTCATTAGGTTATTTTTCAATTATGAATGTCTAAAATGTGGTTTCACTGGGCTACCGGGTACATTTCACCAATAATTCAGCAAAGTTCATTTCATCATCCAAATGCTGCCATGGGTTGAATAGATCTGGGTTTGGCCCACATGCATTTGGTTCAATGGGCAGCTGCCATTTTTCTAACATTTCATCCAGTCAGTGATAAAATTTGCAATTCTTTCTAAAATGTTTATCCTGTTGCTTGATCAAAATAAGTTTACATTTCAAATAATCATCCCCCAAGGTCTTCCTTGCTCCCCATTTGTCTACTCTAAACTTCCCTTCTCCTCAGTTTGTTGTGGCTCACAGTCATGTACTACATGTAATTCTCTCATTGAATCATGCTCTGATTAAAAGAGGATTAACACATCCCAGCCTTAGTATTTCCGGATTCTCATGGGTACTTCTTTATATTGATCCAGAATCCAATTATCTTCTATAAATTTACACAGAACCAGTAAAGGATATAAGTTACCGCATGAAAACAGCCTTTGTTAAAAATAATGATTTAAATTACTCTTACATCTTTTACATCATAATCACCCCCTCTTCTTGATTTTTTATTTATGTTTTCATTCATGTGGTTATCCTGATTTACATAGGGAACACCACTGGACTGTCTCTAAAATATGCCACATGAATTAAGAGATTATATAAAATATTAGTTACATAAGTATCGTATCATTTATTACAGAAAAAAGTTTATTTTCAAATTTTGAAGATAGAAATGTGATTTCTTTTAATGACCTCTTAATCTCCTTAACTACCACAAACTTTTTTCCACTTGGAATTCATTACCATTAGAATTGAAACATTTAGTAGCCAAAAAAACCTAAAGTCACAGAAATACCACTGATCTCTGCTCTAATTATCTGATCTCTATTCTTCAGCTGTGGGGTCCTGCATCCTTTTTGTGAATAATAAAAATGATCAGCTGGGGATTTTTTGGGGGGCTTTTGGAACCATAGCATATACCAGACTCTGAGAGACTATTCTGCATTTTATTTCTGCATCATTTATCTTTCACAACAAAAACATCGTAGCACTGGTACTAACTATTCCATTTTTGAAAGATTTCTTTCCAATAAGAAAGTAAGCAAGTTTATTTCGAGGATACAAATCTATTTCAGAAAAACAGCAGTTTCTTTTAAAAAAAGCTATATAACTTTAAACTAAATTAATTCTTTAACTTCCATAGACATTCCACTATGCAATATTACAGAGAGTTTGCCATGCTTTTATTTCCCCTATCTGGCTTTCTATCTTAACCAATGGCACCATAGGCTTGCTAAAAGATGGTTTTGAATAAACTTTTCAGTTGCAGTGCTGGATCCAGTCTATACATCTCCTTAAAAAAAAAAAGACCTTCATACTTGGCAGACAATTCCACTGACTGTAACTCTAGTGTCGTTTTGAGAATAATTCTCATTCTAGCTGAAAAAAAAATGCCCCAAAAAGAACGGCTGTCTTTTTTTAAGAGAAAGAAGAACAATTTGATGGACTCAAACCTCCAGTCTGTGCTCTTCAGTCTGGATTGCTGCAAACTGTCCTATCTAGGTTGAAATGGTATTTAGTGAAACAGCCCAGTTGCTATCATGACAAAATACCCACCTACTTTGTAGTAGAGGCAAAAGCCATCATTAACAACTCAGACCTGTGGAATATTGCAAATAAACAATTCAGTGCAAGGCCTGTGGCTTAACACAGCTCTTGAGGAGTCTACAGGTTTGGGAGGCTGCCTTTCCCCATGGGTAACACATGTGTCCAGCCTCTTGGGAAAAACTGGGCAATGTTCAAAATACCCAGACTATACCAGGCAATTAAAAAAAGAAAAATAAAACAAAATAAAAGCCAAGGGGATTCAATCAGCGTTTTGACACTTTCAAAAATGAATGCATCACTTCAAGCCAATCACACCACACAGTAATTATTTCTTCCACAGATGGGACCACCATTATATGCAGAAACATGAAAGAATGTCTTCAGATTCCAGCAACCTCTGGTTTTTAAAGTGGGAAATTTGCCAGAACTAGCAGGCTTATTCAAAATAAAGATATTTTCTCTTGATGAGTAACGCAACTAGAAAGAGTAATGATTCTTGTGTTGCTATTTTATTTGCTATTTACTTCATAGCTAAGTATTAATACATTATAAAAACATTTCAATTATTTCAGAAAGTTAAGAACTGAGCTTGAAAATGTGTTCTCAATAGCTCTGAGTGATGCAAACCTTATTTTGCTGACTTCCATTGTTCATATTTTCCTTTCTAGATCATCAAGTTAAAAAAACCCAAGTGTTACCCATTAGAGGGATGGACATTGGCCTGGCTTTGCTACACCAGCAAATTGCCCCCTGCAGAACATGAGGGACCCTTCACTCCTCCCAGTCCTTTTCCCAGCATTTATAAGCCCAAAATGTGCAGGGTAAGCACACACGTCATTTGTCTTTAGGCCTATTTGGAACCAAGACCAGAGATCTCTGCAAATTATGAAGTCATTATTTGTCTTTATATCCCAACATTTTAATTGAATAAACCAATCAGAAATGCAATTTCCATTGATGGGGGTTATGAATGAACAACCATTAAAGCACTTAAAAAAGCAACCATTATTAATGATTTAGTCCTTTGAGATTTCAATTCTTGACTGGAGAGAGTTTCCAGAAGTCTTTATTATAATTATGTACATCATCAAACAGCCTTTCCATGCAAACTCCAGTCATGAAAATAGAAAACTTTTGATTCACCCCACATTTTTTCCATAAAATCACCGTTCTTTTATAGAATACAGTTCCCATTAAATAGTAGTGTGTGAGGAGTGTAGAATGCATCTAATATATGCAATAAGATTGTAGCAAAAAAGGAAGGTTTTTTATATATTTTTTAAAAATTTTTGTTATATCTAAAAAAAAATCTGGTTTGTCAGAAAGCGAAAAGAAATTTAGATTTTCAGTTTTGCAAAATTAGTTAGATTACTTACTCATGGGTGACTATGACAAAATGATAAGGCGCAATCACCACTGAAAGTATAGAACACTAGCTGAAATACATGCTAATTAAAATTCATTAAAAAAAATAAATTAAATATGAATGGTATTACTTATTTGTTTTGAAAAAGTCTGAATCATTTTAGAAGGGGAACTGCCACAGGACTTTCAACTGCTTTATTTTTTTTCTTGGAGGCCCACAAATATGTGAGAACACAGTGACTTTTGGAAAAACTGGATTTTCATTCCCCAGAACACAATGAGACCTAGTTAACAGCACAACACGCCTCTCTGCAGAATTATTCTTTTTTAATTAGGCTTCACAGCGCTGTTATGTAGGACCCATCTCAAAGAGTGAAAAGAGTAGTGTGGTCTCCAGCACCCAACCAACCCCTCATTTCTTACCCAAGTCTACCAAATAAAGAGGTGGTTACTTTGGTTATTCCACATCAAACAAGCTGAGATCTCCAGCTCACTTCTTAAAGACCAGGGAAGAGTTGCTTTAGTTTAAAATAAGAAGGAAAGTAATGAATATAAAGTTTAGCCCAAGAACCCAAAGACAGAAGAAATTCTCCTTTCAGGAGTTCCTGTTATGACTAATTCCAAAGAAATCTCGTCTTATCTGCCTTCTGGAGCACATGCCAATGCTATGGATTTTACATGTGACCCATCAGCATCTCAAGACAGCATTTGCCCTTGGATGTCTAAATTATTAATAAATCTAATGTTTGTCAGCTTTGTCTCATGGTAATTGCTTGTTCATGTCTATTTATCTGTTTGTCATAAGAAGGTAATTTCAATCAGAATTCTTAATCCGGGACTGAAAGAATTTTTAAAATAATGCATAAAATGAAAGCTTAAAACCAGTTTGCGTAACTAGAGCTAGAATTTATTACTCCTGAGAGAACAAGGATACAAAATACATGTGAAAACTACACAAAGATTTCTACAAAGTAAAAAGTAGAAAGTGGGAAAAGGGAAAGCTACAGCTCAGTGGTTACACAGAAACTTATGGCATGCATTAAAATATTGTAAATTCATGAAGTTTTTTTTAAGTGCAAATGGTTTTTTTTAAACAGTTCTCACTGAAAAATATGCAAATTGATACCTATGTTGTACACTTGACATATTATCAGAAAGACACCAACACAAATCTATGCATATATACATCAATATGTCTGAAGTACATTTTGTGGTTCTGTTATTCATAGGCACTGGTTACAAGTCCGTCTAATACTCAGTTTCAGAAATTAAGTGGTAGCGCTAATAGAACATTTCTCATATACTATAATAAAGGAATTGGCTTTTAAAATGCCAAGAGGATGAAATAATTTGCATTGCCATTTATAAGCATCCAACAACCAAAGAAGTATTTACAAATCATCAACAATACAGATAAAGAACAGTATCAAATACTCTGTGTAAAAAGATAAATAATTAAAATGTATATTCCCACATCACAAAGAAATGTGATCATACAAATATGGCACCATATGTTTGTGAAACATCAAAAATAAATGTAGCACATAGATACCTCTTCTTATATTTTACATTAAAATGCACAGTACAATGACTGTAAATGTCAATGTCACGACACCCATTGTCTTCAAAATCCTGTTTCTGGTAACAGCAATTATTAGTAGAGTCCATGTTTATAAAGAAATTCCATACTTCAGCCTTGGGCTAATATTGCTCTGTGATATTGCTAGACCATGAGACTTACTTCCTAAAAAAGTTACATATTTTCTTTAAAATTGTCTATTAGAAAGCTACTTGATATGTGAACATTCTGGGAGAAAGTGTGATAGATGCAATCTATTTCTCTGTGTAGCAAAGTATGGGTTAAAAAAAATAACATTTTTATTTTTGTCACAAATATCAAATTTATTAGTGAAATATATCTTAAGTTGAGGCTTATCCATTTAAAATTTTAATCATAAACAATACTGCAATTTTCAATAATTAGGGGTTTTGTTAAAGTACTTAAACTTCCAAATCCTAATCATGTATCTCATTATGAGAAATGGATCAGAAAATCTGGAACACAACAGTGCTATAGAGCTCAAAAATGCTGATATCCTGTTTTGTACTCTGAGGGTGAATGAGATAATTACAGCATGTGGATGTATTTCAAAGGTTTGTCTGCATGTGGCCACTTATGGTTACATGCCAAATCCAAACAAAAGTACATTGTTAAAGGCAACCAGAAGTATAACAGTTAGAACAGACTAAGGCAATTAAAATCTTTTTTCCTACTTTTTTTGGTTAAAAAAAAAATAAAAATTAAGGTGCGGAGAGAATTTTCTTTGCTGTTTTAATGGGTGCCAAATACTGATTAACAGTGCCAAGGAAAAGTAGTTTTACACAAAAGGAAAGACTATTAAAATCTAGAAATACCTGAATTGGATCTTTGAAATCCAGAATTTTCCTGATTACCTGCAAAAGGAGTTGGGGGCGGATAGTTGGCTTCCGTGAGTTTACTGATGTCTGACAGTGGCGTTGGTGGTGGCGGTGGTAGCAAAGTGCTGTTAGGGCTGCTAATATCTCCTTCAGCCACAAGAGTCAAGTCTGCCACATTCTCATCATCTACCATCTGAATGCCTTCAGCCTGCAGCTCTCTGGACTGCCTTTTCCACACTGCGGCGTTGCTCTCCTGGGCGTGCGGAATCGGAGACAACGGAGGGCTGAAAGGGACACTGAAAGTCTTCTGGCTGTGGAGCGCTGCCAAAGCAGACTTATGTTTGTTTTCTGAGTAACCCACTTTCTTTACTGAATTTTCATTAGAGTTTTGCAGGGACTCCTGCTTTCCACTGGGTGATGTACATCCATCACTGCCATCGCTTTTTGAAACTCGCTTGCCTTTAGAACCTGCGGGTGTAGATGAGGATGGTTCTGGTCCAGTGGGTGGTAAACGAAGAAAGTCAGGAAGAATAAGGTCTTCTTTCCTTAGCAGTCCACGTTGGTCATCTGCTCTGTTACTTTGTGCTTTGGATATGAGTTCAAAAAATTCTATTGGGGAAAAACCCAAAATTGACAAGTTTTTGTCAGAAAGTGCAATGCTATTAAAACGTACATTTTCAGCACATTTATTTTCCATGAAGATCTTCAATTCTTTCAATGCTGCCTTGAAATAAGATCCCATGTTAATTAGGAACTTTTTCAATTGCAGCAATGTTCACTAGCATCACTATAATTAAGACCATCAGCATTGCTATTGTAAGAGTTTTGCAGTTTAGAACAGCTGCAATTCACTGAGCCTTGAACACGTCTTCAATTTTACGCAGTTAATAAATCTGTACACACATGCAGGATTTTTTAATTCTTTATACAAAACAAGGCTCTAGTCTTACAGACAATGGGTGCACATTTTTATATTCTGGATGGGTTTTACCCATCTTAACTCAAAAATAGCATGCCATTTGAACATTCAAAGATTCAGAATGTTGCAAACTTCCTCATTATATTGACTTTCTCTCAGAGTAATTATATTTTATCACAGTTTCAATTCAATTCATGGCATAGTTTTAAACCAGGATGTTATCATCACAGGGTATGATCAGATGATGATTTAAGTAACCCCATTTTATCTGGAGCTGCAATGAATCAGTAGCTTACAGATAGTCAGTAACCATCCAAGGAGCCATTACCAAAAGCGATGGGGCAGCTTTTTAAAGAGGCTTTAACACAATTAGAAGTGATTTTCTGATCATGTCCCTAATGATATCCAATGGTTTAATATGTTTCTATAAATAATACTCATAATAGATCAACACTGTTCTAAAAAGTTTCAAAACTTGGCAACAAGAAACTTATCAACTGTAAGCCAAGAATTATACCACTCCTCAAAAAAGAAGCATTGCAACAATAAACAAACTCTTTGGTACAAAACATAGACATATAAAAATATGTAATTCTTAATATAGGGTCTCTGCATGTCCTAATTTTTCAAGAAGAAAGCACTTTAACTACAGAATATTAAAAGATGCTTTAAAAGGCCATCTCCAACAAATTAAATAAAATCAACAGTTCCAACCCAGCTTATAAATACTGTTTGAAGCAAAAGCCATTAAGGAATAAAGCAACAGAACATTAGTATCATTTTAACTTAGCATAATATGAAGTCGTACACTTGCACTTGTATGACCTTATTCCTAAATCTTCTACTCATACTTGGCAGGCTTTGCAATGTATTCATAAAAATGACTTTTTAACATGCTTTTTCAAATGCTGTAAAATCTGAATGTAGCCAAGATGGAAGCTTCAAAATGCTTCTTATTGCCAAAGTTTTGCAAAATGGCGGTAGGCATATTAAAACATGCAACATTTCTAAGATGTGTCATACAAAAATGTTTCTGAAATTTCAAAGTTCATAGAACAGTTGTTTGTTTTTGCATTAAAAAACAGTCTACAACATTTGGTATGCATTTTTCAAACTTTGACAAATATCACAAAACTCAAAATAAAATGTGAAAGCCTCGAATTCTGAAGTTTTCAAATTATGTTAATGTTTTACTCAGTCCTAGGAAAAAAAATGAAAGTATTAAAATGTGGAAAACAAGTTAACAAAAGAGTAAGAAACAGAAAATAATTTAAAATGCACTAATATATTGTAATAACACTTATATGAAAAAACCATATATTTTGCAGTAGAAGTTTTAGCCATAGCATTTTTTTTTCAGTTCTAGTCAGTGGATGTTTATTCACAGATGAACATTCAAAGGTAAACATTCATTTGCTGTATAAATGTGCATAACCAGGTTTTGGATATGCATATGGGGTAACTTCAGCAGTAAATTTTATTCTGTGGGTCAAATATGGTCCTTTGAGGTTTGTTTTTCTTCATGGGAAAATAGGGAGGAGCGTGTAGGGCTGACAGGTCATCACTTCAGTTCAAGTCCTAGGGCACAGGGTGTTATGCCAAAATTTCTAGTGCTACATAATTGTTATTTCTCTTTTGCCCATGGACATCTTTCTATAAGAAAGCAAATTCTCTCATGAGTTTTTTTTCCAATGATATCACCAGAACTATTAGGATGTAAAAAAGGTAAAAATAGGACTCAGGAAATGCAAGATTACCAATAACCTCTTTGCTTATTTCTACTTCTAAACAACTTTTGCTGAATGCAAATTTTTCTGTTGCCCATCACATCTCCTCCACAATCTGATTGCCCTGCTCTGGCTGTTACAGAGTTCAGCAGAAAACTTACAAAAATTCTTACCTGAGTACATTTGGGTCTACACTACTGTGCAGTGCCTGTCAAACACTTATATAGAGGTGAACAGAAAGCCAAGCTTCTACACAGCTTACAGAGAGTATCAAATGGGATGTTCAACTGCAGCGGAGTAACTAATCCCCTTTTATTTTACAGGAATTAGGTACCCCTCACTTTTGAAAATCCCACTGGACACCTACATCAGTGTTCAGGTATTTTTAAATTTTCAACTTATAAAAACTTCACAATTCAAACACACCAAACAAAAATATAATGGTCATGACTATGATTTTCACAACACAGTATTAAACACATGGTATCTACACAGACACAATTTTTTTCTAAGACTACTTATGTTAATATGTAAGCTATAAAGTTCACATACCCTCTGCTTCATCCAAATTTATTTTGTGACTTTTTTTTTTCCCAATCTTTGCAATAGAGTCTTCTCTCTTTGACAGCCGGACTTCCCTAGCATTTTTTCCATTTTCGCCTTTCATTTTGATAGAATTAGACTTTCCTAGAGTTCTTCCCTCTCCCTGCATTAGAAGGAAAGTTAAGGTACTACTTACATTCAGGCTCTATTATTGTATACATAATATGGCCTAAAGGAATGAGGAAAGTTATTTTGGAAACACATTTCTCTAACATCACAATAAATGCTTTAGTTTAGTCTTGATTATGGCAAAGAACATTTGCCATAGTAGTTCCCAAAAAAAATGTAGAAATAAATATAATATTATTTATTATTTACTCTGAAGAATTCACGTGACAGAAATGGCCTTTGAACTACAGAGTAGCTCAATTATTTTCAAACACAGATAAGCCAATGAGACACAAAACAACAAACACAACACAGTGAAAGAGTTAACTGATTCATCATGAAGACAAAGTTCTTCACAAATAAAATGCTGTTGACAGTGGAAAACTATCAGACAGATAACAGCTATATTCAATGTAGTTACAGAATTTGGCCGATTCAAAATCATGTGTGAATGCAGCCTTTGATACAGAATTCTAGAAGGAAACAGAAGATGATCTAATGGAGAAAAATCGTTGCAGAAGACTTACAGTAGATCCTTGACTTCTTGAAGATACAGTTGCAGTCTGTTTTACTAACACGCCTCTTTGTTTCTCTGTAAACATTGAACATAAATAAGGTAGTCACCTTCTGTAACTACCAATTTATAATTCCCTAGAGAAGCAAGATTTAAGGGACAACAGATTTTTGCTTTAAAATCACTCTAATCAGTACTCAGAAAATAGTGAGCACAGTTGATAACCCTGATATCTTTCAGTAAAACCCCACCAGAATATGCCTCTCATCTTCAGATTTTCCTCACACTGCCACTATTTTTAAAGTTAAAGGATGCTGAAGTTTCATTTACGCACTAAATTTTCAGTTGATTTAGAAAAAATAATCGTAAAATCTGATCATTCAGTTCACAATTCTCAACAATATAATTTAAAAATGAAAAAGAAAATCAGCAGAAAAGACCATTGAAAGGCTATGTTAAATCTTTTCCATCCTGTTTCACACATCAATTATTTTGTATTTCTGCTGTATGTTCCTTACCATTGTCTAAGTAATCAAAAGCTTCCATCAAATTAAATCTGCCTACAGCAAATTTAGTAACACAGAATCATTGCCCCCTTTCACTGGTACATTGCCACAGAATCACTGCCAGAATGATTCTCTATGATTTAGGCTTTTACAGATGCTGGCAGCACACTGGATTTAGGCTTTACTTGTAATCCTTAACCTAATTATGTGTGAAAGTATTTAGATCGAAACTGTTTTTCAAAATAACAATTGGTTCTGTTGGTTAGGAAAATGACAAATCTGATTCTCCTCAATATATACCTCCATCTTTATTATCCCAGCTCTTCCTTGAAGAGGATCTCTGCTCTAAGTCTATTTAATTTAACCATATCTAATTTGGTTTTTGAAAATAAGTGTTTGATATCTCTAAAAAGGTCTCCTAATGAAACCAAACCTTTACTCATAAGGGTGTTTACATTAATCTAGAGTGTTAATTGTGCCAAGAGATTGTCAACTGTTTAGCTGATAAATTTTTATTTTTCCGATTATGTTGCCTAGGGTCATGAGTTTTTATCCTTTTTGGTGTTATTTTCAAAAATCATCACTTAAAACTGGAGAAGTAGGCTCTGGTACTTTCTCATTTTAAGAAGGATATTATGATAGCAGCATATGCAGCTGCTGTACAAACTGCATCTGTTTTCCTTACACAGAATGCTCCTTGCTGAATAATTGCCAAATGCACCAAAGATATTTGGCACTTGATTCTCATTATTATTACTGGGTGCTATGTTCCTAAGTTTGTGGGTGCATCTGTGGCTCAGTGCAAACAAAAAATTCGAACATTACTACTGCAAAATTTCTTACAGCAACAGTAAAAGTACCTGCTATCACAGATTACATTAATCTTCAATCTTCAGAAGCTGCACTGCTTTTTAGTTAAAAAGAATATATGCTATATGTGATAGATACAAATTTATTCACATTTACCTCACCTTCACAGAAACAGGAAAAACTAACCATAGTCAGGGTTTGTAACACTGATTTGGAACCACAAACAAAAGCTTTTCTACAAACTTACCTCTACCCTTTGATGGTTCTTTTTCATCTAGAACAACCCGCTGGCCATCCAGATTAGATATAGGGACACCAAGATCAAGGGGCTCCTGCTCACCACTCTAAAGTCGGATCACAGTTTGTATGTAATAGAGAAAAAGCTGTTTTCAGAACAAATGTATGCAGTCTGACATTTTTGAAAGAAAACAAGCAAGGCATTTTTATGCTTCAGAGTAGCTTCAATCTATCCTTCTACCGTTATAAAAACGTTTATTCCAGTGGTGTAAAACTACCTTGATTTCAATGAGTGTAACCCTATTCTGTGAGAAGAATGGAATTTGGGAAAATGATACATGGAGAAAAAAAAAAATCATCCAATTTGTGAGTGTGCTCAAATACTCTAGCACCATTAGTGTGTGTATGCTCAGCAAGTCATGTTTTTCAGAGAACACTTTAGATTATTTTTTATTCTGAACTGATTGTATTATTTCATTAGTTTTGTAATTTCATTAAATGAAGTTATCTTTATTCCAACATGCTTTTCAGTTATCTTAAAAACTTGGACTGGTTCAGCCAAGACAGCTTACATACTAGAAATACCACAAAATTAACTTTACATTCCTAGGTATTCCAGCACAAAAGAAAGGAGAACATGCCAGCCAAGAGTTCAGTAGTAGAGAAGTTGAATTAGTCTGCTTTAACAAAATATTTCTGCAAGGGGATTTGTGGCAACTTTCATGATTCCCAGGACAATGGAACAAAAGCTTTAATCCAACCAACTTTCCCTGGCTAATAATGGGAGTTGAGCTCTGGAAGAAGCAAAGTTCAGGCTTGCTTATTTTGGATGTTGGGTTTATTATGAAGAGAATATAAAACAGATGTAGACTAAATATTTGAGGTAACTACTACTAAGCATAATGGTTATAATTACAATGCATTTTATCTCAAAATATAGCTGTAGATATTTAAATGCCTAATTCTCAGGGAAGAGGAATCATTCCAGGGACTATCATATGATCTTCTGCAGACAGAAAATATTGCTGCTTGAATTACATCAAAGAATACTTACTAGTCTTGCCACAAGTTCATTAAGATTTAAACCATATTTTGCAACAACAGGCCTTAAGACCTCTGTTACTGGTTTGGTGGGTTTTGCCTTCAGACCAACTGACCGGTTGATAGGAACAAGATCCAGCCTGCAACACAGCAATTGCAACATCAAGTGTGGAATACTCCAGTAAATAAAGTGAACAGAAATATGTCAAATCAAATCTACCACATAGTTGTAACAATTTACAGCTAGTAGCTAGCTGGAACCGCAGTAGCATGAATGTATGTTAACTGAAGCAACAACGAATCTATTATTTTATTTTTATTTCTTTATTATTATATTTAATTTATTATAACTTCTATTTAACACAAATAAAAATTCTACCGTTTTGCTTGCCAGAACTGAGTGAAGGCCTGAGGCAGTCTATTTCAGACCAAGAAAAAGCATTCCACAGCACTTCCATATTTACAGGGAGATTTCTCTGACCAGTTTGGTCCAGGAGTCCTTCCCAAGTGACTCCATGCCTCAACTGTAGATTTGGATGCAAGAAAAATATTTCTTCTCAGTTCCACAAGACAGACTCACAACTTGTTATGCAATTACATGAGATGGATTTGGACAAATATTTTAATTTTTAAGCAGACTAACACTGTGGAATTCCAGTGTTACTTCTTTGGGTTGGTGCCACCATACAATGAAATATCGGTATAAGAGAAACTTATACACCAAAGGTGTAAAAGTAATTAACTTAGAATTTACAGGCTAAAGACAGTTCTTTTCAGAGCATATTTTACAATTTTTCATTATTAAAACAGTAAAAGAATAATTAAATACAATTTTTTTTTACAAAATTAAACCCAAACAACTTTCATTAGCATCTATGTCCCTGCACAGAACTGTGCCCAGCTTTGATTTTGATTTGGTTTTGGCTTATTTTTTTTTTTAAATGCTCTTCATCTATGCCCTGAATCCTCCATAAACCTCATTTAATTGCAATGGTACTATAGTGTGAAATCAAGGACAAGCTTATTACTAACAAAACAATCAGAAGAAATGTACATCATCATCAGATATTATTATCTCACAAAAATTAAACACGATGTTAAGTCATGTTGACTTTTCTCTTTCACAAGAAGCCAGAATAACTGAAACTTTGTCTTTTATATTTTCTTTGAATTCAACAGTTACTAAATTGAAAATTTCAATTTTAATCATTAGCTGGTAATTGATACAAAAGTGGCAAACACTGAGGTAACTAAGTATACCCACATAGTATTTCTCCTTTGTCTGAAAATGTTCCAAATATTTGACTATATTTGCTTACATAGTATCTACCCAGAGAATGGAATAATGCAGAACATTTCTACATTTTAATTAACACACAAATAACATATGGTACTGCCTACTTCAAGTTCCTTTTTAACTTGGAGACTCAACAAGCTCACACCTAATAAAAGACTGCTCAATCTCAATCTAAAAATTGAATATGCCATGCAGTATTTATTAACCTGAAGTACCTTTAAATAGAAACTAGCCTAGCTTCCTAAGGAAAAGTAATATAGAGCCAAAATAAGGAATTCCTCACAAAATAAACTTCATTCACTTCAAAAGTCCAGGTCAGTAATGTAGTACATTTTGCTTCAATACTTTTTCCTGAAATAATTATTTCAGGAGTTTTCATAGCATTAGTTTGGATTCATTTTGGAAAAAAATTACAAATGTTATTTTGAAAAAAACACATGCTACCAAATATATTACATAAAACTAAATGTATAATGTACTGCATTATATTATATCCATACTCATAATTTAACATTGACTTTAAGATTCAGGGTTCATCAGAGGATTTTTATTTATACAATTAGTCTTACTGTAATTTTCCAGGTGGGCAAATATATACAGATAAAACTGAATGGGAACAGGTCATCAATAAATACATCCATTTAGTTTAAGGCTAGGAGACTTACAGTTCAATTTCTATATCTTTCTGTGCTACTCCAACCTACTAAACATGTCTTTCTGATGTGGAAGGTCCCTCTGGACCCACACATCTGTCCAATGCTTTCAGAGCTGCCTCAGCTTGAGCATTTTGACATCACAATAATATTTAAATGTCCCTAAACTGGAACACTGCCATCAAAATCTCACTTGTATCCTAAGAGCAATCCAGGAAGCCCCCTCCTGCAGCTGCACAGCCTCCTCTTTCACTGCACAGGGAACTGGCAATATCTCCTTTATTGCACTTACAAAAAGCAAACTGGGAAGCAGGGAGGGAAAGGCCAGAGGAAGGCTTTATTTTTGACTCTTACCTAAATAAAGTGCGTTTTTCCAAGCGCAGGTCCCGAGACTCCAGGATGCTGCTGTCCTGGTGCAACACCAGGGGCTGCAGAACATGTCAGGGATAAAAGAACAGAGAGCAAATTAATTCTAAACTATGTAAAAAAGAGCAGCTGTGTTGTTAAATTTTTTTAAGGTAACTCGGAATATTATTAATATAGGCTGCACTCATTCCAGTGACTGCTCCTTTACAATATGGAACATGATTAAAGCATGTTTTCTTTTGGCTAGGTGTGAAACAATGACCAAAATTCAATTTCCACTGGAGTCAGCAGGTGTTCAGGAACTTGGTTGTTAAAATAAACCTAGATTCTTCAACTTATATAAATAACACAGAATAATGCATTAGAAAATACAGCCAGCTAACAGTCCTTAAAAGCTTTAAAAGCCCATAACTATGAACATTCATTGATTTTTGTCATTGCAATCATCTAGATGGATCAAAAGCATGAATTTAAGAGAATAAATACTTCATGTCCACAACTTCCCTTTGAATTGGAGAACATTTCGGTTGACTAAGAGCCATCTCACACACACTGCATCATCCCCACAGATTGCTGTCTTGGAAATTTTCCTCAATATTAAAACCTGTACCTCATTTCTACCATTAATGCATCTCATTCATCTTTGAGCAACTGAATGTCACTATGTTTTAGGGCTTTAATGCAGTAGCATCTACTACCAGACATTTGCTTTCTTCATGGATAATTCAATTCTCCTTCAATTAACCAGCACTGCCAACGTAAAGCTATGGGCAGAACCAGGACATGTGTGTCAGTATGGAGAGAACAGAATTCCTTATCTGTGAAATGGGGAGGAAAACACCTCCAAAAAAGCCCAGGAATATGCAGTACCTTATCACCTCCAACGAGGAACAGGTCCACTGCAGCTATGTTGATGCCATGTTTCTCACAGACCCCAGCGAGCACCTCCTTGATGGAGAACCCTGACTTCACAGCCATTTTGCTGGATGAGCCATCCGGAAGGTTTACACAGCAGTACTTGGGGGATTTGTCTTTATCTGGCACAAATGCAGGCAATCTTGAGGTTTCAGACTTGAAAGGAAAAAAAAAAAAGGTCAGTGACCAATGGGAAAATGAGGACTATATAAACTATTGGAGTATAAACTATTGGAGCCCACCCAGATCAAACCATGCCAACAACCATAGTTTCTACCTTGCGCTAGAAATCCTTCCAAATACCACAAATATTAGATACATTTAAATCTCGGGGAAAAAAATTTAGATAAAGATCATAAATCTAAATCACAAATCTGAATTTATTTCAAGAACAGGTGAAGTTTTACACAGCAAGTTAAAAATTATAAAAGTAAATTAAATCTCATTAAGCATCCAAATAGTTAAATGTCTGTGCTCAATAATGTCCTGCTGATGTAAAAATTACCATTGGCACCCTATGAATCAACATTTAAGTGAAGAGGAATGCCTTTAAACATCAGGTTGCTCAATCTTTCCTCACAAAATTTCCTCTTCTTTCAACATAATACAAATTCTATGCACAAATACACCACAGAGAAATTAAAATTTTAAAATTATTTGCTTCATGACCATTAATTGTTTTTATTAAAGGGAATTAGGACTACAATGCTATGGACTAGGCACTAACCTTTATTCTAGAGTAACAGCAGAATAGTAACACTACCACTAAATATCAAAAGTATCTTTGAAAATTTAACAAAAAGCTCACTTACAACTTAAAAGGACACTAAAAAATACTGGGTTTGACAGCCTTTTAGGGTACTCATCATGCTTTTTCTCTCTTCTTTAACATGGTGCTTCTCATTCAAATCACAGTAACTTTCTGATAGAAATCATGTGGGAGTGGGAAAGAAATGAGGGGTTGTTGCTTTAGGGAGCCTTTGCATTTTCTATTTTTTATGATAAGACTTTTTTGCAACAGAAATAAACATGACTTCACCATGCTTGTTTCCCTGATCAATATTTTTAGCATAGATAAATTTACACAGTTATTAGTTGATGGTTAATTACACAGAATCTATTCTATCAGAGAGACACCAACAGCACAAAAAAACTAAAATTTCCTTTTTTAGAGTCTTCCTCCATATCAACATAGATAAATAAAGTATTACATCTATGTTTTATTAATGCTGTTTTAAATTTGCACCTCATTAGTTTTACACTGTGAAGGTAAAACTTGATGGTTAGAAATCACAGTGTCTTCACTTGTTAATTTCTTAGCATGACAAAGTGTCCACAACAAACCTCTCAGGATTTTAGGACCAAATTAAGTCATAATGACAAAAACACACAGCTTTAAAGAAAACAGAGAAGAAGCAAGACGGACACTGGCACAACAAAAATCAACCTAATGCAACTTGCATCCCCCTTACTGCAGAGGCCAAGAAGAGGAAAAGCTTTAACTTGTGGCTGTTTAAAACAGATTCTCATCCTTGCAGGTAGAACAAACTAGTTTTAAAGAGCTACAGACTTTAAAAGGGAAACTTTATTCTGTAGTTCACTGGTGCCTGATGTTAAGACAGACAAGATGCAAAGCCTATCCAAGGACAGCATAAGAAATAATATATGAACACAACCTCTCTTGCATTTCTAACACTCTGAAATTGCCTAATATTACATCTCGTGCTGCAGCTGCATCACTTGAAACCCCTTTCCCAAGGCATTACATCAAACAAGCTACATCACACCACTTAGAAAATCAGTATTTCACTGTTTCATCTGCTCCCCCAGTAGCCCATGAGCAAGAGGCGGCCATTACCAGGTCGAGACTTGCAGTGGATGACATGGAGCCTTGAGATTCCCGTCTGTAGGACAATCCATTGGACTGAAAAGAATCTGTTTGTGCAAAAAACCAGCAATCAGTAAAGAGGCTGATTTCATTGTTTATGCTAATACAGACAACTATTTCAAATATCATCTTGTTGGGTCACAAATGTTTCTTTTTTCATTAAAAGGAAAGAAACCATCAAATCTTCATACTGTGCACAGAAGCATGGAAACCAAAGTAACTTTTGGTCAAGTGCTTCTTGGTTATGTAACCCCTGAATAAAGCCATTTGTTTTACATCAAAAAAAGGGGAAAAATATTTTTAAAATAATATTAGTTTTGTTAACTAGATGTAACATGATTTCAATATTTCATCTTAAAAAAATTATTCTACCTCTTCAGATACTCTCAAGGCAGATAAATACTTTTAAAAGTGCAAGTATGGTATTAGAACACTAAAATCTAAGGCAATTACTAGTCACTTTCAGAAGGAAATGTCCATGATCACAGCAAATGCCACTGATGTCTTTTCACATATGAATATACTAAGAACACCCAAATTATCCATATGACCAAAGGTATCTTGTGGGTCTGGGAATTTATCAGAAGCAAAAACTGCATTATCAAATATGGACCAAACTTGGGGCTTTGCTGGAATTTTTTCATCATTTTTAATTCAACAGCATAATTTACTGCAAAACTTTCATCTCCTCTAGAGGCCATGAACAGGTGCTTTCATAAGGGAACTCTTCCTTAAACTCTCAAACACAATTAAGTAACAAAACAGCAGGTTACAAGGGCTTTCACACCTCTGAGTCTCCTTTCTCATTTTAGTCAGGGAAGGTGAAAACAGATGGTGACTGTTCAAAAGTGAACATACCTGTGTGTTACTGATAAAAGAAAGAAAAGTAGGATAATGCAGATGGAGGAATTTTTAAATAGCTGTAACTACAGCACTATTTGCTGTACTGATCCTGGACTTTTCTGTAAAGATTTGAAATTATCTTTCTATAAAAATAGCAGCTCTCTGCTTGAAAAGGCAATTACCAGGACACAGAAAGGCAGAATATTCCAAAATGTTAAAAAAAAAAAGTCTTGTGGAAGTCAGTAAAAACAAATTTAAATATTGTCATATTTTTATCTATTTACTTGTACATCTTCCACAAAACTGCAGCAATACTAGCCACACTCTGGCCTTCTGACTTGACAGCTCCTTTCCTCTGTCACTCCCAAGAATGCACTTAGATAGCAACTAATCATGGTGAGATTAGTCATATCTATTGCTGAAACAACTTTGAAACAAAGCAGATTTTGATACTCACCGTTTGGATAATCACCATTTTCTCTTCTCTTCTGTGATTTTCCCAAACTCTTGCTTCTTGACCATGAGAAGAATGTTCCCCTCTTTTTCTTCTCAGTGTCCTCCTCTCCTGACTCTTCATTTAAAGATCTTCCAGACTTTGACTTACCACTTAGCTATCACCAAAACACAATTAAATCACTGGTTTGATCACAGGTGTGAGTATATTGTCTAAAATAAACCTCCCCACACTTCTTCCCAAAACAAGAGTGTGATGGCCAGGTTAGCTGCCTTCTTCACCCCACGCACAAGTGTCTGTGCCAGCATTCCTCTCAGCAGCAATCAAAAAAAAAAAAAAAAAACCCAAAAAAACACCTCACCAGTGGCAACAGAAAGAAATACAGAGATGGAAATGTGCTGCTTGGTAGGGAGCACAAAACAGTAGCTGGAAATGAGCCATGGAGAGCTCCAGCAAATATGAAAGAACTGTCCCCAGCTCACCAGTAATGCCTAAGTTAATGTGGAAAGGCCATTTGCCTTGCTTTTAAAACACTGAATTTCACTTTGGTATTTTTCCTAGGCTAGGCTTGAACATGAACAGCTTTCAAAGACAATGACAAAGTACTGTTTAACATTTACAAGTATAATCAAGTATTTATTAGAGTTGAAGAATACAAATGTCAGGAATGTTTGATATTAAACTAAACTTGCTTTTAACAAGCTAGTATTCTTGTTAGATTATTAGAATATTCCTTGAAATGCTACTTTCTAAAGGTTCCTAGTCATAAGAATACATAATGGCAGATGGGGTAATCTGTAGTGATTGACATGAAAAATGAGAAGTTATAATTTACCCATACAGTTATGTAATGCCATGGTGGTATTATCTACAAGAAGAAAAAATAAACCCTAAATAATGTCAAGGGATCAGTCAGTAAGACTACTGGTCTAATTTTTAAGCAACTGTACTTATTTAACACAGAATTATCTTAGTTTAGTAGGAGCTAAGAAATTAAAAACTACCCTTTGCCAAAATGAGCTAGTTTAGGTTAAGACTTCTCCAAAACTTCTGATAAAATGTCTCCTCTCAGCAAAGGTTAAATTATCACATCTTAATTCCCCTATTCAACCAAAATAAGCTTCTGAACTGGTGTATTAACAAAATAAAACTTACTTTTTATTTGTACACATACAGTTAAATAATAATGAAGATTTTAAATTATATTCAGCAATTCAATATCTAGAAAACTGATTCAAAGTATATTCCTGAGTACATAAAATTTTGCAGTTGTATTTGCCAACACCTCTAACCATACATTTTATTTTACAGGTTATCTTTGATTTTCCAAAGAACGTGAAAAACATTATTTAAAACCACAGTTTTGTGATAACAACAATGCAAAAGTCACCTTTTTTGGTGTGGACATGTTGGACTTGTCTGAACTGACGCTGTGTTTGGAGGTGGGGCTGCTGGGAACACGCTGAGGATCAGGAAGAGGACGTCCTTCCACTTCAGCTAAGATGCACTCTTGGTAGAGGGGGGACTTGAGGAAGCGAGTATAGCTATCAAACTTCATCAGGTTAAATATCTGAAATTAAACCACAATGGATAATGGGTACATACATTCCAGTAGCACATCAAGAAAATGAAGCTGCTTTGCAATAGGAAGCTCCCATAACATTTAGGATATCAGGCTGTAAGCAGCATAGGTATGACACTGTTTAGACCTGGCTAAATCCACTGCACCCATTTTAAAGTGAAATATAACTTGATCTATTCCCTTATTACAGGTTCAGAAAAAAAGTTATGATTTGTGCAAACTGCAAGCTGAGATGATGTAGAGTCTTGACAACACTTTCCTTTTTTACTGTATTGATGCCATTCTGTGTGGAGCATGTAGCAATCTGGCCATTTAAAACATTTTGAAGGTTATTACACTGGCACTGTATGTGACAGCATTAAGTTATGCAGGTATGTTTTAAGGTAGCTGTGAACAAGAAAAGTTTATGTTCTAAAACACAGAAATATGATATAATCACAATATGCAATAATCCACAATGATACAAGACACACAATGTTAATTGCTGATGTGAGGAGAAGTTGAGAGTCCTTTGCATCACATAAAATGTTCACAGAGTCATAGAATCATTTAAGCTGGAAAAGACCTCTAAGATCATCACATCATTAACCCAGAACTGACAAGTGTTAACAGTAAACTACAGTCCTGTATCCATTGATAAGGAAAAAACCCATCAGTATCTCTGGGCAATTCAATAATCAAGGTGCTGTAGATCTCAAAAGAGAACAGTTTACATTAAATGATCAACATTTATCTTTAACCACAGAGGAAGAAAGCAGCTCTATACCAGGCCTGGAGCAAATATTTGAGGCTGATTTAACCAAAGGTAAATTTAAGAAAGTGAAAAAGAGCTTTTTCTTAAATACTAAATAATGTTTAAAGTTTTTGTTCCATTTTTGCAAATTTAAACAAAGCTAATTTTATGAAAGTGAAAACAAGCTTTTTTTTAAATGCTAAATAAGGTTTAAAGGTTTTGTTCCATTTTTGCAAATTTGCTGTTTTAAGTGAATCCATACTTTTAGCTCTATATCTTCTCCCATGATTCAGTTCATCTGAAAAAACAGTAAGAATGGCTACTTCTTTGGACATGACAAATTCCCCACAAGCCAAGGAAGGTAGGAACCATGAGCAGGTTATGGCACTCCCAAGAGCGTAAAGGAAAGTCCATCACTGAGACTGAGTGGCCCATTTGCAGATGGAAACCATGCTTCAGACTGTGCAGACACACCCTTCCCAACAGGCTTTAGCCCAAAACCTATCCTGTAAACAGCAAGACAGAGCAGAGAGAACTTGATCCTGCAGAGTCACAGAAACCCAACTCAAACTGAATGCCAACTTCCATGTTTTTTACTTTCCCCTCTGTATATTCCCCTTCCTGCTTAGCTGCTGCCTTTTAATGCACTGTTTTCCACATGGTAAGCTATGGAAAAATACTTCTGTATATGCCAGCTTTGACAGTCTGCAAATTAAACATACTTAATACAGCAAAAAAATTACAACCTTCTAACTTTGCAGGACAGAGCCATGAGAGGGTAACTAACTTACCTTGAGCTGATTATCATCTGCCCCATGTTTCTAGCCCACACTACATCTATGATTTCCTATATTTAGAATTATTATCATATTTACATATCTTAATGATTTCTGCTTATTGCGAAAAGGCTAGAAGATGCTAGTTCTTGTACTTACAAATGAGAAACATATATTTTAAAAACATAATTTGAAATTTTCAGATAAACAAGAGCAGAAAAACTTACATCCATTATCAAATCTTCATGAAGTACATGCTATGTTATTCTTATTTTAATATGTTCAAGTGACCTGCACTGTCCTCCATCCAGAAACACTGAAAATGCTTGTTCTTATTCAATTTACAAAAAGGAGCAACATCTTAACTAGGTACTTTGGCTGCATCCACACTGCCATTACAACCTCTAACAACAAGATCATGGACAAATTTGTCAGGACATGGACAGAAAGCAACTTCCAGGGATATTCCCAACAGAGAGTGCTTGAAAGAGAATGGACTGAAAGTGTTTCCAAGGCACTTTCCCACACACTTCTGCCACTCCTCTGCAGCCTTACAGCTACACTCCCCATTCCCCAGCACCACACTCATTCAACAACCACCACAGAGCAGCACCCATTCTGTGGTCAGTGCTCAAATCTAAAAAATCTTGTGAAAGACCACAAATGCAGAGCTTTCACTTTATTAAGGTTGTGTCACCACCATGAGCTCAACTTTGTGGGTGTGTTGCAGTAACTACACAACCCACAGCTGTGTGTTATCACACGGTGCCATCCACCAAGACCACAAGCTGGCCTGCAGAAGCACTCCCTGGAACCAAGGAATGAAGGGCCACCAAGCAGCTGATTGCCCAGCCCTGTCCCCAGCCAGGCAGCACACCCCAGCACCTCAGCCACGCTCCAAGGCCATGTCCTGCAGCAGAAGGAGCTCTCATCCTGCCTCACTTCATCTTCCAGAGAAAGGACTGGGTCTGACTGAGGGGTCTCACTGAGGCACTGACAATTTGAGATAAGAGGTCAGGTACAGAGAGGCCTTGTGGCTGGGACTGGACGCACAGCAGCACTTCCCATGAGCATTTTCTCCCCCATTATGAGCCCTCCTACAAAGGATACAGCATTTTCAAAGGGACAAAACCTGCATCAACCCTGTCACCTGACTCATCAGGACACTCTGTACTCCACCAAAAAAAAATGGGAGAGGATAAGGAGGAATTCAGGCACAGTCTCCACAACACCAGGATGACAAATGCATGAAAAAATGTCTGGGAATGTGGTGACTGGTAATTCCCACAGAAGGCTCAGGCTTGGGAGGTGCAGAAGGAGTATCTGTAAAGCTGGGAGCTACCAGAGCAGCAGCCAGACCTACCTTCTATCTGCACTCTGCAGGAGGGTGACACTATGCCCTGCTGCTCAGATTGCCCAAAAGCACATGGTCTGAGATTGTGTCCCAAGACTGTGACCTGGATCACTAATGCCATGGCCTTGATTCCAAAATTATGATATCAAAACTACTTCTACTAATAAACTGGTAGGGTGGAAGAGTTACCAAAGAGATGACTTAGGGAAAAAAGGCTAGAAACTTAAATTCTACAGGAAATGTGAAGTGTATCCTGTTGTGCTCTGATTATCAATAATTTAAAATACATCCACTTCAGAGGTCTTCAGACTCCAACAGTTCTAAAATCTCTTTGCCTGACAGTAGTATTAAAGCCTAAGAGAAGAACTCCCTTAATACATTTTAACATTTAGAAACATTTTAAAAACCAAAACTAGACACTATTTTTGTACTCAGCTCTCCACTAAAGAAAAGAAAAGCAGCTATATGCAAACACTCTATGCAATGGTGCTGCAACACATGGAATTATTTACTTGCACTTAACCCTCTGTTATTTCAATAACAGTACTTTTCAGATTATTTTTTAGTTAAGTGAAAATATTCTCTCCACATAACAGAAAAACAGCCAAGCAGCCTTTTTTCTATTCTTCTAACAGAGTCTAAAATATACAGCATGTAAAACTATTTTTATAGATCATAAAGGAAAAGATAACAGACATAAACATAGAGCATTCATGGTTACTATGGTTACCTGAAGTTGCTGTTCCTTGAACATATCTGGATGGGGAGAATTGAGAATATCATCTGCCAGCTGTGCCTGGCTGTCAATATTAACTGGGGTTGTAGCTTTGCTACACAAGAACTTACTGAAGATCTCCCGAGCCCTGTAAGAAAGCTACAGAAAAGAAATGCTAAATGTATGTTGGTTTTAAAACCATAATTTTAGCTAGGCATTTCTTACACTGATACATTCCACCCAAAAATAGATAGCCACTCCTGAATCTTTTATATATGTATTTTTCATATATCAGTTTTTGTGAGTTTTAAGCACATAAATAGGGTTTTTTTCTTTATGATTACAAATATTCATCAAATATTTCTTGAACAGTTGTCCTCCAAATAAAAATAAAAATAATCAAGCAGTGAAGCACAGCAAGTATTTTTGTAAAAGAAGAGTAGATTTTTTTAGATTTTTAGATCTTTTACATAACAGTTACTATTTAAATACATCCTCTAAGATTACATTTCTAGAAGTAAGAAAAAGGTAAGTATATATATGAATATTTACAGTCAAAACCACTTATTTTTAACTTGTTTATATGAAACACACACATCATGAAAATAATGAAAAACCCACCAAGCTGAGCCCACAGCCCTTAAGGGTGGTGTTCAGAAAATACTTTGAAGACAGAAGAAAGTAGAAGAAAAAATCCTTATTAGTAGACAAAAGAACTAAGAAAGACTTGGAAGGTGAAACTGTTTCCACCACATAAACCTGACCAGGTTTGGCTGTGGTGTAGACATAAGTGTTGCCAACCTGCATAAAGTTCAAAATTCACCCAAACTGCCTGACCAATGTAGGATTCCCTCAAAAGGATGAGATGGAGATTCTCATAATTTGTGAACAAACATGAGAGCCCTGCCCTCGGAGCAGCAGATAATTAAGTTATTTAGAAACACAGTCTTGGCTGGTGGAGGCAGTTTAGCTCAAAGAGTACAAGAGGCCTCTCCCTGACATGGACAATTTACTTGCTCTGCACTTCCATGCACTGGGCTACCACTGCTGGCCATTTGCAACATCCAGGATACTTTAACTCATTCTCACAGAGCTACCTCTGCACTTTGCTGCAGTTTGAACATATCCAACATCTTAAGCTTAGGTCATCCCACCCTATTTTAGTGATGTCACAGTACACAGACCAAGCACAGCTCCATTCATTTCAATAATCTTGAAGGAGTAATAATTTTTGAAGAAGCAACACAAGGTATTGAAATACAACACTAACTTACCTCTTTTTTATCATGTGCAGGTACATGGTTAAAATATTCACAGGCCTGCCAAAATAAAATATTTTCTTCGCTAAATTCTTTCCGTAGAAATTCCTAGGGGAAAAAATAAGCAAATAAATAAATATCTCAAAGAAAAGTTACTTGTCAGCTTAAAAAACATATATATAATGCTTGGAAAGTTTGCATAAATGTAAGTTTTCAATCAGTCTCACAATCCAGTTTTTTCCTAAAGTAAAAATCAATATATGTCCAATACATACCTGGTGCTCCCCTCTTTCTCCTGTCTTTTTTAATGTATACATTTAGAAGAATACATCAAGTTACAATCAAATCATTTGCAAGTACAAAATTTGAAATGTCATGCTAAGTAGTGCTTAAACTGGTGAATACACTTTAAATAAAAATTTAAATAGTTCATATACTAGATTTAAAAGTGACACTGCAAATGTCTTTAATTGCAGTTCTACCGATATAACAGAGTAGATGTTTACCAAGAAGTGCCCATAACCAATCCTGGATTCATTACAGTGTATTTTTTTATCACATGGCAACTATAAAAAAAAAAAATCTATCACTGTTCACTGTGTTTGACGTGGCCACATTGTTTCTCTTTGGAAAATACTCACTGAGAGGAAAATAAAATATCTCCCAGTACAACACAGAATACTCAGGACCTTTATATTACAGAATCCTAAAGTCCAAATGAACACTGGTACTGATTCAGCTGGAAAACCCTACAATTACAAACTGTCCCATATTAAAATCTGTATAATTCAATATTCTCTCAGCATCTTTAAAGAATTTTAACCATCAGGGGAAAAAAAAGATTTAAAAAAACAACTTGATCCACCACAACCTTCACTCAGTCATCACATGGGTGTCAGTGAAGCTTCCTTATCATACAAAGTAGCCTCAGAAAGCTGTGTAAGAAGAATCTACACAGAAATAAACTTAAGTTTATTTGTGCTTTTCAGATTTACATAACAGTTTAGGGAGTCCAGCTGTAAGAAAGCAATTGAGATAAACTACAATACAGGGAATCTAAATGCCCAAGCAAGCTCTGAATTTAAAGTTCTTCGGATACATAAGCTGAGACACCAAATGCATAAAAGACAATCCTGAGAGCAGCCAGGGGAACATTTCTGCACTTTACATGCAATTACATATCTAAAGAGAACCAAATGAGTGAGCAAGAACCAGAACACAAGTGCCTACTTCCCCCTTGGCACACTCCCTGTGACCCCAGAGTCCATCTCCCCTTGCTTCCTCGTGGCCACAGGGCTTGGGCACAGCTGTCCAACATCTCAGCTTCTCCAGGAGGGCTGAGGGGTGCCCCAGCTGGAACACCAGGCAGCAAGGCAGGTGCCACCCATGGCTGGGAAGCTGCAGAGGCTGCTCTGAACCCCTTGTGGGGGCACTTGCAAACAGCTCCAAGCAGCAGCTATTATGCAAAGTGTGACTATTTGCAAAACATGCAAAATCTATCCATCTGAGAGAGCAATTCCTGCTCTGTGACAAAGCTGTCCTCAGGAAAGGCAGATGCTGGATCACACATGCACCAAGACACTTGCTGCGGAACCCTAAATTAAATGCTGGTGCCTCAGTGTTCATGGATATTGGCAGCAATCTGTAACTGCACAGGATTATGGCAATCAGGTTAACAGATCTAAGCAATGGCTCTGGACATCTCCTGGGCCTCAAGAAAATGGTGGTGCACACAATAAACTTTAACATTCTTTAATTGTTTTTTAAAGTTGGATTTCTTTAAGACTTGAAATGTTGCAATATTCATTTTAAAAAGTTCTAATTAGAAAAAAATGTGAGCAAAAAGTAAAACTTCCAGAATATCCGAGGTTGGCTTTTGGTGAAATGATGTGTACCTTTAACCTTTTAATCTGAACATTTATTAAAATTATATGAGCTACTTTTTACATTTATAATGTAAGTTTTGAAGTATCATAGCAGCCAAAGAATTTAATGCAGCAATTTCCTAAGTGTACACAAGTTTACCAGAGGTTTACAAGTAATTAGAACCAAGTCAACTGAACTTTCAGTAGGAGCCCCATGAACTGCATCATTTTTTAGATAGACTCCAACATTAGATCAGAACTGTAATTTTTTTTCCAGTCTGACAAGAAATCTCAGTATGAAAGCAGAAATGCTATTAACTCTCAGACTACTCTGCTAAAATAAGGAACACAATGTCCAGGATGTATTATTTTGCTTTCCTCTTCTCTGTTTCCACAAATAGATGTTCACTGTTAATGTGGGTTTTGGGTTCCCCCACCAGTTAACATGGAAATTGGCTTATTGACCATTGTGATCTCTTAATACTTTTATATCAAGCAAAAGAGTCTTTCTGAGTTACTGCAGATTTCAATAATCTACCTTTCCTGTACCAGATGTTTCTTTATATTCCTAATGCGAAAATTACTTGGGCAGCACAAACTGTCCCTGTGTAACACACTCAGAATCAGCAACACACTACAGTGCAACAAAGCAAAAGTGTGTACCCTCAGCTTCCTTGCAAAATAGAGATGATGGTATTTACTACCTCATAAATGTGCTGTGCAGAACATTTTTTATGTATTGTAAAGTATTTATGCTTTGGAAATACTCAGCATTATTCCTTCAAGTTGCGGTTTTAACTACCGTAACTACTTCCAAAAAGTATTTCTAAAAACTTTTCACAGGAAAATAAACCACTCTATCATTGAAAACACCTTCTATGTGGCTTCCAGTGTTTCAGGAGATAGATGTAAAAAACAACCCAAAAGTACTTCCTTCTTCTTGTACAAAGGCTACAGATAGGGAAAAAAAAGCATTTTACAAATGGGGAAGAATTCTAGAAGTTCCCAGACAACGCCAAATATAGCAGAAGTTTCAGGTGAAAATAGAAGCTATGCAGAGATGCATGGCAATCTGAATATTACTATTACTCAACTGTGAACCTGTGTAAACTCAGAAAGATGCTCAGGTAACAACAGAGCACGAATGAACTCCCGTCTCTTGCCCTGTGCAAGGAGAGTGTCAATAAAAAAAATATACAGGAAAATTACAGCAGCAGTATCAGGTATTTTGGAAAGCCTCTCACTGTCCCTCAAAACTCACCGAAAAATATTTAACACCAACAGAGTCCTGCAGAAGCCTCTCAAAGGACACGGCCCAGCTGGCAACCCTCCGCTCGCGCAGGCGCCGGCAGCTCTGCACGCTGGGGAGGCTGGCATTGCTGCTGAGGCTGTTCTCACTGATGCAGTCCTTCAACTCAGTGCTGTTCAGCTCTGTAGTAAAAGAAATCACAGCTGTCAATAAAGTACTATTATATATGTACTATTATTAAGTACTACTATATATATATTATATAGATTATACTTGTACTCTTCAGGATTGTTTATTTGGTTTATCACGCCTCCTGCTCAAACTCGCAGTGGTTCAGACTTCTAATTATCCCTCTCCATTTTTATTAAGAGCAACTGCATAGGGAAAAATCCCACCCCAAACACCTCTCAAATTTCTTCTGTTCTACTGCAAAGAAAACTGAATGAGTGTCTTAACAGCAGTCCCTTGACAGAAGCAGAAGGGACAGCTCTAAAACAAAATATTTTTTCTTGTTCCACAAAAAAAATACGTTTTCCTCTTTATATTTCTTGCACTATAGACTGCACTCCTTCAGAAGGTTATCCAAGGAAAGTTGACCTTCAAGCACCCACTATTCATCAGAATGTGGGCAAAAACCTATGAGGTGAAAGGGGGCAGCAAAATTTCATAAACACTTCAATTGGCAGACAAGCAATCTGAAATTTTGCATGGAAATACAAGATTCCCATTCATACTGAAAATTTAGGAGAGAAGTCAATTGTGGAAAAGAACATTAGGAAAATTAGATAGTAAGGGATGCCTTCCTCATCCACAGGAAGTAAGAGACACCTAACAATAGATCCTCCATTTATTACGGTTTCTGATAAAAACAGGGATCCCTTCCAGACTTCAGCCAACATACTGGAATAATCTAGAGACCCCAAGATGAGATTTTAACAGATCCTTTAGATTTTGAAAACACAGAAGTGATTTTTCATTCTGAGAAACAAATTAACAAGACCCCATGGAGAATTCAGAGAAACACAAAAAAACCCCTAGTGTAGCAGACTAAAAACCCCAAGTATTAACCCCAGATCATCTTTGTCATGTCAGTAATCAAAATAGGCACACAAAAAAATGTCAAAGTGACCATTTGTTCACAGAAGTAGAAAGGGGAAAGAAATGGCTGCTCTAAGAGAGGGAACTGCTTACAGCAGGGCTCTATTCACAGATTCATCATTTACTTCTTGCATACCCTTTTACAGGATCGTCCCTCCACCCCCCAGTGTACACAAATGTAAAACTGGTAATGCTGAACTCACAGCTGCACACTTTATAGAGGAGATGTGAGGTTTAATTCATTGCGGAGACACAACTAAAGCCTGAGCTACCTGGTCTGATCTCCCTGCTTCAAAGCAGGACAGGTTGCACACAGAGAGATGTCAAACTGAATGAGATTCTTTGATGAAGGGATGAAAAAATCACAGACATTCAATTATTTGAAAAACTTGTAGTAACAGATGTAAGAAAATAATACCCTCAAATTAAATAGATGGTATATTCAGCAGTTTTATGCCAATGGAAAAGCAAGTATGCAGCTCACTAGAAATGCAATCTCTTGGAAAAAACTGAATTCACAACCAGTCAGAAATGGACTGTGCTTCATGGGGATATTTTTATTATTTTCCTCAGGTAATC
The DNA here is from genome assembly GCF_027887145.1 of Ammospiza caudacuta. NCBI lineage: Eukaryota > Metazoa > Chordata > Aves > Passeriformes > Passerellidae > Ammospiza > Ammospiza caudacuta. The sequence goes on from NC_080596.1 coordinate 57,240,119, forward strand.
ACTTAGACTAACTAAAGCAATGAGTAATTTCACCAAAAAGACCCCGGGTACTTTATACGCTCTCCCAAGGTCTCCTTTTATGTTAGAAGTATTTGAAGGCACTCTGCATTTCCAAACTTCATGTTAAAAAACATTACTGTTCCTCCCTGGATGTAAGAGCTCTGAAAAAATGCACCATTCAAAAACAGTTACAACCATTGGGAAAAGTGATAAAGATAGTTGTAAAAATATGAAAAAAAAATTTTAAGAGTAAAAAACTTCATTTTTAAACATATTCTTAGCTCAGAAATATTCACTGAGATGTAACAGTTTACTCTGAGTTTCTGTAAGCAAAACTATTTTTTAAGACAAAAATAAAACAAGACAAAGATACAAAATTAGATGAGGGAAAAACAAAATGTAACTTTGTATTTTCAATAATGATAATCTTTAAGGACACTAGTAACAAATCAGGTATATAAATAATTATGATTGCCCAATCATATTAATCAAGGCTAATTACAAACAGTCAGCAAATAATGACAAATTTTCTTATACAAATATTTATTCACTTTTTCCTTTAAGACATGTGAAAGAGCATAACCAAGTCAACTGTTAACTTCATTAGAGACTATCTGTCACCAGAGTGAAACTATTGTGAAAGAAGTTAATGTGGTTCTGAAGAGGATGATATCTAACTTTATTATCTGTAGTATTTTGCTTTAGCTCCACAGGTGCATGTGCTCTATTTTACAGTCCAGGATATAAACAGACACCCACTTCTTGATAGATCTGGAACAGTTTCAGACACTGCCTCACTCCTGGAGGGTTCAATCCCCAGTGATGAAAATTTCCTTGTTCCTTTCAGGCAAAGTCAGAAAGGCAAACTCATCCCACATGCCAAGCCCCTGAAACCTCCTTGGCTGACAGAGAGGAATTAGGGAGCAGCCATACCAAGAGCTCAGCTCTGGATGCTGGAGTCACAGTGCCTCAGGAGTCGGGAGGGATTGGGAAGTGGCAGGCACAGCCATCATCAGGCAGTCAGCATCACCTCCCTCCCATGGCAGGCGTTCAATTTCCCCATGGCAGCCGGGAAACCCAACTGCAATTACAGCCTCCAGTGTTTACACCATGGGGAACTGCTAACTACCTTTAATTGCTACCAGCTGCCTGCTCTCTCCAGCTCCTCAGAGTTACACTCCTCTAAACTGCACCGGGTTCTCCCTCCTCTGATACACTCCCAGCTCTGGAGATCCCATGAAAACAAACGATCCAAAATGAGACTCTATTTCCAACAATCAAAGAGCTACTAGCACAGGTCCTCCAATATGTTAACATAGCATTAAGGGATTACTCATTCCCAGTAAACTGTCTGTGTTCTGGTAGACTTAATTTAGGTAATTCAGACTTTTTTCAAAAATAACTATTTAATTTATACTTAACCCTGGCACAGCTTTGGTTTCCCTTAATGAAAAAATGCAGTCGGTTTGCTTTTAAAATCTGTAGAGTTTTCTGCTGTGGTACTCATCAAGCTGAAAACAATACAGAAAAGGTTGTTTGCCAAAACAGGCTTGGTTATTCTAGTCAACACCCAGATCATCAGTTGCAATTAAAAGAGTCACAGCCTAGTGCAGATACACCATTGAGAACTGGAGAAAAAGAAAGTCAGATAGAAGGAAAAACACATCCCTGATTCTACCATAAGTACCCAATTTATCCGAATCACACTTAAATGAAGACTGTATAAGGCATAATTCCTGCTCCACTCCCCTGGCAGAGGAATGTTTCCAATGAAAGACTCCAGCATCAGGTTTCCTGACCCTCACAGCTCATGCATTCCTAGGTACATGCAGCCCACCTTGGAAAGCAGGAATGGAGAAACTTTCCAACCCAGCCACATATTTCATCTAATGAGCCCTCTGTGATGGTCATCAGAGGAAACACAGAGCCCTGACTCCCACCCTCACATGCTCTCACCACAGGGCTGCTGTGCAAAGTGGACTCCTCCTCCTCTCCCTTGAAAATATTTTAAAAAATAAAAGGAGCAGTTGGAAACTCAGGATGCCAGAGGATTTTAATGTGAAAAATCCCAGCTCCGCATGGACAACATGAACTGCAGCAGTGCTGGGAAGTTTCCAAATGCCTGCCTTCCTTTGTCATCACTGCTGGAAGCACCAACTTATCCTGTATTACCTGTAAAAGGAGGCTCCTTGATCAAACATTTCAAATCCCAGGGACCTAACTTCATTTTTGTTCTGCTTGACAGCAACCATACCTACTGAGGAAAAACTACTTTGAATTCAAACTCATTCAGTTTAATTTATTATCTTTTGGAAATACAGAACTGACACAAAATGCTATGTAAAAAATCTCAAAATACAATGTTTTGCACATTTTGTGGTTACACATTCCATGGAGGGTCTTGGTTTTATTTATTTTACAAAAACAGCATTAAGTAAGAAAATACAGGCATTTAATCAACTAAGTCTTGAAAGCATTCAGGATAGGATGGCTTCAGAAGTTTTGGTTTAGATAATATAAAGCCATAAGCCTGAATACAATAAATGAAGGTTATTTTGTATGCATTTGTATGTATTTTTCAGCCTACAAATACTTTTTTTTTTATTGTGAGACACTAAGCACATTCCTCACAATCATAGGAACGCATACAAATCATACAATCACTAAATACTTTACCTGGATAAAGCTGGTAAGAACCACTGTGGTGCCACTTAATGAAACACTTCAAGCCCTTCACTGAAAGCCATCCTTCTGAATCCATACCAAGTTCAGCCGCAACGTCCCGGAACCCATTGGGTGCAGGTTAGTCTGACTGCACAGCACATTGTTTGCTCCTCTGCAATTCTGGGATGAGGGAAGCTAGCAAAGTTCCTCACAGCAGCTCCTGGGAGCTTCTATTCTGAACAAGTTGATTCCTTACCCTCGCTGCTTCAAGCAGAGGGAAGCAATAGTATACTTAACACAAAGCATTATAAAATGCTACATAAATAATTTAAAGGAAAGACCTTTTGCCACTGCTGCTAAAGGAACTTGAATTATTTATGCTACAGTGGAACACAGCTACAGTGAGCATGCACCACCAGCAGAACTGACAAATAAGTCATATACCTGTTAGAGGAAACAATCCATCTGTAGTTATAGTGCAAAAAGCATAAACAGTGTTTTGCTTTATTTTGCACTTCATTGCTAATTTTTTGCCTTACCTTCTTCAGTTACTTTTTAAAACACAGTTTTACATTATTTATTACTGCAAACATCAGATTCCTTTCGGAAAGGTCTTTAGGAACACTTTTCCTTACGAAAATTCTTTCCAAGTGATGAACACTAAAAGCAAAAAGCAGCAGAAACTACAGCAAAGTACTATCTTAGGAAGAAATGTGTGCATATAGTATCTGTTAGGCTGAAGTATTTCAGCTTTGTGGAACTGATCTCTGCAGGGAACAGCAGGTGAGAACTGACTCAGACATTCTCCCTAGCTCAGATACCTCACCACCTCTGTCTGGGACATGAATGATGATGGTACTTCTGTTATAGATCCTTTGACCTTAAGGTTTTTCCTTTCTAAAGTGCCTTCCAGGTATAAATAGCAAAGTCAGTCATTAGCAGGGGCCTATTGATCATCCTTGTGACAATTCAGATGGCACAGTGCTCAGAACATCAGGCACAGCCTGCGTGCTGTGTACACACTCCCACAGTCAGCACACAGGGACAGCTCCTGAGGTGGGAAATAAGAGAAACCTGCTAATTACAGGTCACTGTAGTAACATCAAATGGCTCCTGCTACCCCCTAGAGCAGATTAGTTGATCTACAGCAATAATCTTGCATTTAAGCATTATTGCAGTTTGCATTCTGATTGTCTGCGATTCATTACACAAATCAATTACAGTTAAGAGCTGCCACTGGTCAGCACATCTGGAAACAACACTAATTTACACATCAGCTATCTTGCAATGCCCAAGTGCAGAGTTTTGGCTGATAAGAACATCCCAGCCTTGCACAAGCTGGGATGCAAAATATAAAATAAACACAAAGGGCTAGATGGTTTCCAGGGCCAGGCTCTAACACAATAAAAGCCATATGACATAAAACTTCATTGACTTTGGAAGGAAAATGTACAAAGAACTGTTGTGCCTCCCACCATACTGAAGAGATTTATATAAACACATAATTGCTTTTTACACATTAATTTTCTTCCCAAACTAAAGCTTAATGAAGTATTTATAGTATCTAGGTACATGTACAAATAATAATATTAATTAATAATACCAAGCAGAAGAGGAGAGACCTTAGAGCACCTTTCATTACCTAAAGGGGGTACAAGAGAGCTGGAGAGAGACTTCTGACAAGAGCAGACAAAGAGCTTTAAACTGAAAGAAGGTAGATTTAGATTAGATATTAGAAATTTTTCACTCTGACAGTGATGATAACACTGGAACAGGCTGCCCAGGGAAACTACATGTACACCCCTGGAAGTGTCAAGGGCAGGTTGGATGGCAGCAGGGCTGGAACAAGTTGACCTTTACAGTCCCTTCCAACCCAAATCATTCTGTGATTCTGTGATGACAAAGATTTAGTCTAGGAAGGGAAGCATGCAGCGCTGTACCAATGGTTATGGTGAAAATTTCTCTAAACTAAACATACCCTAAAATGTCTGTCTGTGGATCTATTTCTGTACTAGTGAGATTAAAGAAAACTGAAAAAATGTCTGTGCTGTTCCATCCTCAATGAAAGTAAATGCTAGAAAATATAATTCACAGATGAATCACAACTTTTTACTCAATGCAGCTAAAGATGAATTAGGAATTCATTTAATTTCACTTTTGCTGGTTACAGTCTCTCTGGTTCCTATTTTTCCAACCCGCTATCTGGGTATTTAAGCATGGATTCAATATTATTCAATGGATTTGATATTATTCACTATAGTTCAACTACCACTTTTTGCACAAATTATACTCCTTCTTAAATAGTATTTAACAATGAAGAGAGAGTTCATGTTAAATTCTGAACTAGCTAAAAAAACAGGGAATACAACTCAGCAGAAAATAGCACATAATTTCTTGGCTGTTTTTTCACCTCTGTGACTTTACATGGCCCTTAGATTTCATGAGTTAAAAAAACTGTATAGAATTAATTGTGATAACAGCTACCTAAAGATTTGGAATTAGACACAAATCATATTGGAAGAACTGAAAATAAGTGGAATTTTTAAAATAAATTTTCAACTGGCAGGATAATTATTGTATGAGTACTATCACAGAGATTCCCAAGTCTGGATAGGCAACAAAATAACTTTCAACAACACAGAACAAGACTCCTTGTGGAAACAAGACACAAGTACATTGCATTTTACCTAAAAAAGGATCAGTCAAATTTTTGGTCCTCAACAGCTACATACAAAATAAGAAAGTCTGTGGTCTGCTTTGATTTTTATGTCAAGAAGGTAACACGTGGGGAGAAAAAACCCCATATTTTTCCCAGAAAAACACAGGCTATGTTTTAGAAATAGAAAGCAGAATAAGCACTATTATTTTCTGTTTTGCTGTTTTATCACTTTGTGGACAAGACAGATACAACACAGAGTCTACTTCTCATCCAGACAGAAGTACAGTAAAGCATCAGACTGTGTCAGCAGTAGAGAAGGAGAATACCTGACCAAGTCAGCCACTGGAAAATGGCTCCAGCAAAAGGACCAAAACAGCAATGTTTTTCTGAAATGCAGTTTTAGTCTTGCAAGGAATCAGAAATTAGGATATGAAGGAGTTTTGTAAATAGTATTGCTAATTTTCATTTACATTTGCATGTAATATAAAAAAAAATATCTGTAGCATTCCAAATATTTTTTTCCATTTCACTGCACTGATTATAGCAACACATCTTGTTACCTTTTGCCCTTTTTATTTAATAAATTTGTCTTGTAATGTTGTCAAAGTACAGCAAACACAAAAATACATGAGTTTTTCTGCAGGATCAAGTGAACCAACTCCTGCCAGAGAAGACAAGGAGAAAAGCCATCTCCTTTATACCCTCCACTATACAAATTCCTTTATTCCATTAAGGAACCTTTTTTAAACTGTTTCAATTAACTTCAAAGCTTCAGAGAAATAATTTTCTAATGTTTAACAAAGAGTGGACATCCTTTAAAACATTAAAGGCATGTTAAAATCAAAACAAACCAGCTTATGTGCAATAAAGATGAGTTTACTTAGAATATTCCAGAAGTGCAAAAGCTCCATGCTGGGATTTTACAAATATCAAATTACTTACCCCCTTCTCAAAAAGGATCACACTTAACAAAGTTCAACCTCAGCAAATGCACCAACACAGCTTACAACTTAGAAGCTACAGTACCTCTTTAAAAGCAAACAAGGTATGTTAAGGACAATTAAACAGAAAATGAGATTTTATCTACCATCCAATTACACAGAAGTCTATCAGCTCTGCCTCTATTATTACGAATGAAGAAGCCTAGTTATAATAAAAATGTGTATATATAAATGTACCAAAAAAAATATTATGCAAATAAACCAGTGAAAGTATGTGAACACAAGCCTGCAGTATTTTCTCTGGCACAGTTCCTAAAGCAGCCACACAGTTCTGCACCACCTTGGACTTACATCTTGTAATATATCACATAATTTACCACATATTACGTTGCTTAATGTGGAAAAGTGATTATTTTTCATTATAAACGTAAAAACAAGCTTCAGCTTACCTCCATCAGAAACAGTTGCTGACTGCAATAAAAAAGAAAAAAAGAAAAGTGTTACTGAAGTTTCATGGCAAGTATCAGAAATCTCTGAGATTCATTTAGCATTTGCAGTGTTAGCTACTTTTGTAATCTTATTAATAAGTGATAATATTAGAGAGGTAAATCTAAAGAAGCCAGCTGTTATTTCTGACAGCTTTTTTATCTCCAGCATGAAATTCATCCCTTTAAACCACTATTGTCCAAGGACTTGATCCCACCAATATTCACTGGAAGAAGCATTTCCTATTGTGGTAATTACACTGCTCCCAAAAGTCCCTCTTAGAGGGGCAGAGACAATCAGTTGGTACTTGTGACAAGGAAGATACCTAAAACTGACCTGCAAAGACTGGAAAACAATACAAATTAAATTTTTAATTTGCTGTAGTATTTGGAAATATGTGACATTAAAATGAAAATTCAGTGTTTTGTCAGTCAGGTGACTGAAAACTTTCCCTGTCAGTCACTTCTGACTGTCACAGAACCAAAAGGATGTTCAGGGTGCTTGCAATAAGCTAGAACTTAACTTGGAATACGTAAGAACTCCTCACCACCTCTACCTATTGTACATCAGATTTTCAAGGACAATTAGTATTCTAGTGAAATGTTGAAGTTTATGTGCTTATCTACCCTAAACTTCCCAACTTTCATCATAAATGGCCTCAAGGCATCTGATACCTCATTAAATCCAAGTACTGACCATTTCCCAATTAGGTACTCCAATGCTTGGATTCCGCTTCAGCTGAGTGAAGTCTGGAGGACAAATGATTTTTAAGATTTAAGTTTGCATTGATTTTTTAATGACTAATAGAAAGTATTTTTATTTTAGTTTGGCCAATCTTTTCTTGGTCATTGAAAGTGTCCTTGAACCTTTAGAAAACCTTCTAAATATTTAAAAAATACTCTCTTCACTTGTACTGCTCATTAAAAAGCCCTACAGTATCTAAAACTTCTTCAAGGTCAGAAACACACACAAGAAGAAAAGCACAAATATAAACACAACTCAACCTAACAGCTACCTCTCCACAGTTTGTATTTTTCAGCCTTGGCAATAAACACTCCCACTCTTCTTCAAAATCCACAAAAATCTTTAGTAATATCTTCTCCTTTCTTTCTCTCTTTCACTGCAGGCTCTCACCCTGCTGTTAAAACTCTCTGAAGAACTTGTTACCAAGTGGCCTCACCATTCCCATCACCAGGAGAGGATCTGAGCTATTCTGGGACTTTCAAAGTCTAAACTAACTTCTATTGGCATCATTCCCCTGGTGCTAGCTCAGATAAACACAAATACGCCTCTCATGAAAATGATTTTTTAAATGAAAAAAAGGGAAAAAAAATTTAAAAAGGAAAAATTGAAAAAATGGAAATAAATTAATAAATAACTACATAAATGCTTCTGGATCTGTGAAGAATAATAATACAACAAAAAGTATCTCCAAGCATCTCCCTTTAGTAGCTTTGTTTCAGGTATCAAAAATATGGTTCTGGTTACAATCCTTCAGTGGGGCTTAGGACATCTTTTCTACTTCTATTTTGCACATAAGCCTAGTGATCATGTTATAAATTCAGAAGCCATAATTTAATTAATGTTGGTAATTTAGAAAATTTAATTTGCATTACTGAAATCTGGTTTATAAATGTGATTGCTTTTAATTTCTCAGCACAGCACTGTACAGTACAGTTAATGAATAAACAACTTCAATGTCATTTCTAAAAGCACAAAGAAAATGATGACTCAAAGTAAAGTAATAGTATCAGTTTACACATTAGACAGAAAAAAAAACCCAAAATCCTTTCAAAATATCTATATTTTAGGAATGTTCATATACTTCGTTAGCTTTCATTAACCTAATTTCAAACACTAAGTAAAATTCTTCATGGTTTTGAAAGGTATGAAGCAAAATTATTACGATTTTCATGAAAACAGAAAGAATATTCATAATACTTCTGTCAAAAACTGGGAAGTTAACAATTATAAAAAATAATGTTCAAGAGAAAATGGTGCAATTACATAGAAAAGCTCAATCACGAATGGACACTGAGAGTTTTATCTCAATCCATTTAGCATAAATTAATGCAGTGAACTTTTGACACATCACAGGTTGGTTTTGCTTGTTTATTTTAAATGCCTTGTTACATTACATATACCAGCATCTTAAAATCTCTCCAAGCAGGGCCTTAGTAATTTTTATGTCAGACCATTTTAGAAAAGCACCCATAGGATGAATATATTTTGCATTACAGAGTCAGCAAATATACCTATCGTGTTCCAGGCATCATCGGTTTATTTCTATAGATCACAGAATAAAATATATCTTGAGAACATTTCCTTCAATTCATCTGTCTAACTAAATCCACCTAATTCAATAAAGCCTAGAAACTAAAGCTTGTAATTACGGTGCAAGAATTCACAGTAATATGTTCAAACTATGTTTGTGAGTACTCAGAAATCTCAGTTTAAACCTGTCAGAAATTGCATGCAGTCCACATTCAGACAAAGAAGTTTCTCTTCTAAACTGTTCAGCTGAAACTTGTCTAGATTTGTCTTTGAAAGGTATAAGTTGCAAGACCAGATTTTTTTAAATACTATGATGATCTCATTTTTAAAATACAGTTTATGTTGGGGGCTTTTTTTTCATTCTTCAGCACTCACGTTTCCCACCACTGGAGGCTCTTCAGGACAAAATTTGATGTGCTACACAAAAAAGTTTGAATATTTGATGAAATGTAACACTGCACACATATTAAGAACCACCTATTGAAAAACAAATGTATGAGAAAGCTATAAAATTTAATTACTCCTGTAGGCAGCCATTTCTGAAAGAGGGGGAAGGGCAGGGCATGACTCTGTGCCAGTCAGGGCTAACGTGAGGATTTTTTTTAAAGTATTTAAGCATTTAATTAAAATGCCAGAACATATATGTTGTGAATGTACCTATGAGCTATCATCAAGAGATAAAATCTAATTGCATGAAACCATCAAATCTTTCACAACCAGATAAGAACTCAAATTGGTTCTTCCAATTACCCCAGTTACCAAATTGGTTTAGGAAGAAGCCCATGATATATGCCAGCAATCTGATGGCAAAAAAATTACCAAAATTTAACAAAATCTAATTTAGGAAAGCTAAAATGCCTTCCAGTATATCCCTTAATGGGAACTCTGCTCGCTCATCTAGCTGGATTAGCAGCTGAATTCTACAGACACACACCCCACAAAGCTGGGGGATGCAACTCTGCTCCAGGGACTTCAGGACAGGATTTGAGAGGGAAGCTCAGTGGCAGGGCCAGCAAGCTGGAGTGGCTTCCCAGTTACCATTCGGCATAAAAGATGCTCTAGGTCTCTCTAAACTGGCAAATGCTGCAGCATATATTTGATAGCACAAAGTTCTGAATAAGAGAAAACATGTTACATTTCCTTTTGCATCATCTCTCTTGGCTAGGTGGAAAAACCAGAAGGGCCTGAGAGCTTTTGATGTTGTGTTCAGGATCTGCTAGCAACAAATCTAAAATAGTTTAAGCTTACAGTAATTATCAGGGAGAAAACTACTTTGTGTGAGTGCCTAATTTTTCTCCCAGAACAGAAGTAGACAACATAGTACCCTGCACCAACAACATGGAACAAAGGGAGAGAGGGCATAGAAGAGAATAATTCATAAGGCTGAAAGTTCATAAGGTTGGAACAGGCTGTATCTTTTAGCTTTCATGGCCTATAACCTGCTAGATGTGTGCACCCCTACATGAAGCTTGTCTGCTGACATCTTTAGGTGACAGAAACTCTTATCCACTTAGTTCCAACTTAAATGTTCCATTTTACATGGACCAGGTCCCAGAGAAGTGACTTGGTACTGTCCAATTCTGCCATAACAATATCCTGCAGAAACCAAAAAATACCCCACCTGCAGCCCAGAGATTATATTGAGCACATAAATCCATGTGCACAACTACTCGGGTAACAGAGTACAAAAATTTCCTTCTTTTCCACCTCAAGATTTGTTACTCAAATCGAAGTCATGCTCAAATACTGGAGTAGAACAAAGGGAAAGAGGGGGATACTGAGGGGTGACACATACTGGGAATGCCAGGCCTTAGCAATAAAATGGAGCAACATGAAATCATCTGTGCCATTACAGTGGGGGTGAGTGCCTTCCTGAGCCAAGAAACATCTCTGTTTCCCACTCCTCCTGAGACACACAGGGTGAAATCTGTAAGGAGAGTGAAGATGTTATTTCTCTCTCCTATTCTAAAAATGACAGAATCACAGACTAAACAGAAATATCTATTCTTTTCCTCAGCATCCAGAAAGATTTGGAATAAAAGGGATTAAAAATGAGCTCTCTGTTGCCTTTCCAAAGCACACTTTCTTGCAATGCAGGCATCGCTTGCTGCATCCAAAGAATTCTCTGAGTGCTGCCAGGATCTGTTACTTACCCAGCACAACATCACTTCACACACTATTTTATAAAGTCTCTGTAAATAAGCCTTCCAGGTTAGAACAGCACACCTAGCTCCACCAATCTTCTATACTAATTTTCTCATATAATTTCAGTATAGAGGATAATGCTAGGAAATCTGCTGGGATCTGAAGATTTTCAGGCTGAATACAAAGAGCCAACTTTGAACTATTCTGTCACTTATCTCAGGGAAAGCCTATCACTCAGCTCGCCATCTGCTTGCATCTAGCTTTGTTCAAAGTACTTCTTAAAAAAACTGAATCAACTTCTCCTTTTGCCAAGGTATGGATTATAAGCAGATCCCCAGGTGTTCAGTCACATCACTGAAGGATTTACATGAGATATATGTATTTTCAGATATATTACAGCATCAACATAGTTCATGCCATGAACTCCAGTGGACTCTCGATGGGGAGGGAGATCGTGCCTCAAAATATGGTATATACAATTCTAACATTTTAAATAAAAAAATAAAGCCACATTACTCATCAACTATTGCTAGTTTTTCCTTCTAATAAAAAATCTCAAATGCACTTCTCACCTAAAAAGTAGCATAACATTACAGGCTTTTTATCCCCATTTCATAATGTTATTGCAATTAATGTAATGATTTAGAATTCTTTGAGAAGAGTGTCCCTTCAGAATGCCACTTAAAGGAGGACTATTACACAATTTCACTTTACAATTCTCTACCACCAAATTGCATTTATAACAGTTAACACAAAAGCATTCTATATGTAAGAGTTCTGAAGAAAAACATACTGTACAACTACTGTAGAATAACTTTACTGAATACATTCCATATAATTTTGTCAAATATTTGAATCTATAAAAACAACATATGAAGAATAAATGATGTGACATTTGGAATTCCTTTAAGAAATAAATGTTCAACTTTTTACCCCAAACAAAACCAATCTTATCACATATAAACACAGCACCTTAAGTGCCAAATCCATCCCTAAAATTATTTTTATAAAGATATATACAAAATATATACAGCCTTACCTAAAGATACAATATTGATATAATGGTACAGAAAGTATATACAAAATATATTGCACATAATTAAATAATAGGCACATATTATACACATACTGGGATTTTAGCTTTATACATACTGTGCATAGTTCACAAATACAAATGAAAATCTCAGTGTTAGTTGGTATAACAATATTACTTTTCTCTTAGAATAAAACCCAATGTTTGCATTTACAAAGGAATTTTAACTCAAATACTTTAAAGTAAAAAAGCTTAAAGGATAAGCAAAAAGCATTCTGAAGCTGATCCCATTCTTCTCTAATTTCTTGCCAATAACAATAGCCTATTCTAATTTCTCACTACAACAATGCCTTGCTTTAGCTAAATATAATTCATATCACTTACCCGCTCCTCATAAGAAACAGCAGTTATTTTTCCTAGCAGCACTCTTCCTAAATTCATCTTCACTTAATATGGAAAAAGCATTTCCTTAACACGTCGGCTTCTCAAAGATTAAACTCAAAAATTCAACGCTGTTCCATGCCTGTACATGCCAGTAAAGTTTAAAGGCATTTCGTATGAAGTTCTATTTTACTCCCTTTATGTTACCAATAGCAACAGGCCAATGCAGGAAGCTGTGGTTCGTCAGGGATTCAGATTAGATCTCAATTATCTCTCACCAGAAAAGCTCGATCATTTTATATAAATCATGCTGATTGTATTTGAGAACGTTTCCTATAACAAATCAGGAAAATAAAACGACGCTGAACCCTATGGTAGTCCTGTATTCAATAAAACAGATTTCCAAGACAGTCTCCAAAAAAACACTAGTTAATCACCCTAACATTAGTTAGAGAAACATTTACATAGTAAATCACTATTTTCAGAGGTTTACATAATGCAAGCCAGAACAAAATAGGACCTCAAATAGTCCATTCTGCTCTACTTTTCAGTGCTTAACACTGCACATAAAAATCTGCTATACAAGGAGACTTGGCACATTTCATTAAACCTAGGAGTGGCCTCTTGTCACTAAAGACAAAATTCTTCTTGCAGAAACCAACTTCTATTCTGCCCTTCCTCCCTCAGGACCTGAACCTGTGCTCAGCTGATGTCAAGAGAGTTCTGTGCACAGAGCCTGAGGAACAGAGAGCAAAAGAGGCTCCTTGTAATGAAAGAGGGAAGTGCAATTCACTTGCCTGTGACAGCGGTGTCTTCAAGAGACTCTATATGGAAAGTACAGCATTTCAGGAAGTTTGCTGCTGTCCACAACACTGACAGTACCTAAATCATTCACTGCTGTTATTTTTAAAGCAATCAGAACACAATTTTCTGCTAAAAATAAACCCCAGAATGGCAATCCGGGAGAGATTATTGGGCATTTTTACGCCAGTGGGATGTCCTTAAGTCCGAGGTGGACGTGCATTTAGGAAAGAGGAACTTTCTCCCTTGTTCAGTACAGCATGTGGAACCCCCCACAGCCATGCAGCTCCCAGGTTGAGCCCCTAATACAGAAACCACCCTGTGAAAAAGGCAAATGCTACTTGGAACTTACAAAGAGAGAAAATGAGAAAGAGAAGAGCCTTTACTCAATATTTCATGGTGAGACTGACTTGCTACATCCAATATGTAAAAGCCTGCACATCTTTTCATTTTGCACTTAGGATGAAGAGACTTGGTTAACAGAAAAACTTAATCTTCTCCATTTAATTTAGAGTGATCAGGGAAGAAATTTAATTTCCTTGCAGATGAAGCCTATTCTAACTAGAATTTTAGAGACATAAGCCAATTGCTGTGACGGAAAGTTAATTTTTTGATTGATTACTTGTTTGAATAGGCACACCACTGCAGTTTGGAATGCTCCTCCAAGCATTTAATACCATGACAAATGCAATGGAAACAAATGGGTGAGTAGACAGGAAGAAATGTCTTTTAAAAACTACAAATTACACCCTCCATTATTCTAGGATTTCAGAAGCAAGTGCCCTATGGTTCTTGCACAGAACAGTTTTACTGTGTGTGGAAAAGTATTAAAAATATGCAACTTCATAAAGAAAAAATGCCAGAGCTGCTTAAATACTGCATTTTGTTTGACACTAAACCAAGTGGGATGCAGAATATATTTTCATTGTCAATACTTTAATCAAATAGCAACAATATTACAAATAATCGGGTGCATAATAATCACAATCGGAAGTGCCTGAAGAACTTTCCTGTGAACATCCCTTTGGGGTAACACAAAATAGGACTTTTATCAATAGCACTTACACTTAGTACCCAAGCTAAATCCTCTAGGAATCATCTGGAAAGACCAAAAGTACTTGTACAATTTTAACAGGAGAAAATGTTACCCGCAAGAAGGAATAAGAGGAAACTGACCCCTCATGCAACAGTGGGATGCAGCTGCAAGACCAGCAGCTCACTGGGGCCACTGCAGTGAACATTGTTGGGAACACTGTGGGTGGGCAATGTTTTACACACTCTAGGCACTGTAAACCTCACAATCCCTTCCTTTAAACAGACATGAAGAATTGTTGATTTTGTTTCACTGAACTAAGCATTACACATCCCCATTTTTTCCATACAGCAGCTCTACCAACACTGAAAAATAAGCTCTAGCAATTAGGCAGCAGCACTTAATGATCATGGCTATGAAGTGTCATGTGGCACTGAAAGCCCTTTAAAAAATTCATATCCCTCTACATTTTCACAGCTTATTTCAGCAGCTACAGATATAAAATCTTCTGATTTTGAGTAGCATATTTGTAAATTGGGCAGGCAACTCAGAGGTCAAAGGTCAAAAGCAGAAGGAGTGCTAATTTGCAAAGCTATTAATGGGAAGTGTTAAAATATGGTACAACAGCTTTAAAAGCCTTATTCAGCTCCACCAAAGACGACATTTGTAAACCCACATCCATCTGCTTAGGAGCTAAACTGTGGGAAGGGGGAGCGACCCCAGATAAGGCAGATCTGTTTTTCTCTCCTATCCTCCCTCCACTTCCTGCTCATATTTGCTTTTGTACATTTGTTTTCAGAGCAGAAAAAGCTAAAGAGAAAGACCAAATGACAGGGAGCCTGGATAAGTTTTAACTTGTCAGAAGATTAATGGGATTTATTATATCCCTGACTCCTAAAAGAAGAAAATAGGCACAAAAACCACCAAGCAACCAGAAAGAGGCAATCCCCTGGACCAGCTCCTCATCACACAGAGTACTAAATTAAATGAGACATTAGCAGAATGAACCACCAAAGATCTTAAATATCATCAAGTATTGATTTTTTTAATGTCATATTAAAGTAACAACTACTTGCATGACAGCCACATTTTAAGAATATGATTTAGCTCACTTATCCCAGTTACTGAAATAAAAAGCAGAAGCATCAAAAAGCCTACACTTAAATTAAGAAAACTCTGCCATAAAATAAAATGTTTTTTCCCTTAATTCTCTAATTTTCTGTAATATGTCTAAATATATTTTTGTCAACGATTTGCCAGCTACTCAACAATAAACAGACCCCATATGTGCTACTGATGAGAAGAGGAAAGATTCTCTCATTTACAGCATTGTGGATTCCCTCTATGAATTTTGAAATAAGAGCCCTTCCTATTCCAATGCAATATTAACAAAAATATTTTGAAGCTGAACTAGCTGGAACTTGCTGGTGTATAAATAAGTGAAGTACAAGCTGCCTTGTCAGACACTGAGACTTCCCCCACAGCAAATCCTGCAAAGCAAAGGGAATGATGCAAACCACTGCTCCAGTGCCCTCTGCTGTCTGCCACACTGCTCACACTCCTGTGCACGTTCTCAAGTACTAAGTTCAAGGTTTGCCATCCAGAAATCCACTCTAAAAAAAAAATCTGTTTCTATGATCCATATTTCAAAGTTTGAAAAATAATTCTCCAGGACTGCTAAATGAAAATTTTAAAAATATACTTTTGCAAAAATGTTTGTGAACAATTCCTGGGTTTATTTTCCCCTTCTGTTAATCAACATTTTAAGACCACTGAATTCTCTCCAATAATAAAAACATGCAGAAACAGCGTCACTTGCACATCCAAATGGAAGGTAACTTGCAGTCCAACAGTAAACTAAATTTAAACTGCATATTAAAGAGGATATGATTAAGTGACAGATCACTGAAACACATTTAGTCACTTCTGAATTTCTTACTACTGATGTAGCCCAAAAAAAAAAAAATAGATTTTGAGGAAATCAATGTAAAAGTTAGAATGAAAATTACTATATTATAAGTAAATAATGCATATAATATTTTGCCCATGCTTTGCAATTATTTATTTCCCTCCTGATTTTAAAATATGAAAATTTTGCTGCCATACTCTTAGCATTTAAGACAATTTTATACTGAGATATATAGACAGAAAAAATAAGACTATAATGTCAAAATTTGATAACACAGTTAGTATGTTTACTTGCAAAATAAATGTTTTCTGAGCAACAACAAGCCAAAACTGATCTAAGTCTCTACACCTCAGAAATTTTGTATTCTATAAATACCTTTCATTTATTTTCAGTTATTCTAATAATTCACACCATCTGGATTCTGTTTTATTGGATAAAATTCCAGATGGAAGAAGAAAAATCGCTTTAGCTGCAGAA
Source organism: Ammospiza caudacuta (assembly GCF_027887145.1). NCBI lineage: Eukaryota > Metazoa > Chordata > Aves > Passeriformes > Passerellidae > Ammospiza > Ammospiza caudacuta. The sequence goes on from NC_080596.1 coordinate 57,256,922, forward strand.
CTTATAAAAAAGCAGTGTAACAATTACAAGGTAATATATCTGTAAAGACATTTTTGCTTTACGGAAACACGTGCAAGAATAATAAAAATTAACTGAAAGATTTATAAAAAAACTTAGAGAAATATCAGTTTATCTACTACACTCACTTAAAAAACAATACAATGCAAAAGAATTTTAAACATGGCTAGAAAAATGGTGTATTCTTAATTTTATAACAGCTTATATAGAAAGTCAACTTAAATACTTATACTTACGAACTTTGTCTCTTTAAAACCTCATTGAATCCTGAGAAGCATAATTTATCATATTTCACTGCAAGATTTCTTAGCTCGGAAGGCTACTCATTAAACCATATTCCTGTTTTCTGCTCGCTTTAGACAAACAAAACTTTATACTTACAGACACTTGACTATCAGTAAAAGTTTTCTCCATGTATAAATGGTTTAATATCTCATTGTTAAGAAACAGCCCCTTCAACTTTATTATTATGCTCTTTCTGAACACATATTTACTTCTTCCAGAGTCCAGTAAAAAAATGAGGCTTCTCTGCCTGCTGCCCTATCAACACCTCTCCCATTCTCCTCCCTCCCCAGCACATTCCCCGCCCTCAGCACTGGTTCTGTATCTTCTCATCAAAAGGAACAGGCAGCTTTCAAAATGGTGTTTAGGCAGGTCCTGCGTAACAATAAAGCTTCTGTAAAGACAACAGCCCTGCTGAGGAATCTGCTAATGTAAAATGCATTCAATGAGGGCCAGCAGGACTCTGTCCTAAAGGTTTGTCCAAACTTGTTTCAGCATTGAGTCAACATCGCTTTCTCATCCAAAGTATTCCCTTTTTTAATACATTCCCCTTTGATGAGCATATTACCTGAATGAACAGAGTCACCAATCTCTACTAAAAATAATTAAAATGTAATCTAAAAATACTTTTAAAAATACACTGTTAAAACATGTAAGACTCACAGCAAACTTCTTGCAGTTTCTGGCATGTAAGTACGTGTCTTGGAGTGATTACAATCACATGTATGCAGATTGTGCAATCTATCTCATCCTACCATAACTCTCCGTGTTCTTGTGAGTAAGCAGAGCATTGGCATTTACGAGGATCATGTTCCAAGTGTAACATTACTCTCATAATTTTCAATACCACACCTACTCTCGAGACAGACCTGCAATATCTGTGCATTTTCTGAAAAAAAATTCATGCACTTTCTGCCCAAAAATAATCCTTAAACATTATCCTTCAGCAGTTCCTTTGTCCAGAGGGAAGTTGCAGATGGGTTTTTTGCTGTATATTTTAAGTTTTAGAAGTACTAGTGAAATGTTTTAATGATTTAATAGTGAATAAGAAATACTAGTAAGTAAACAAAAAGCTTCTAGTAAAAGTTCTAGCTGACTCCTTTTTGTTTCTGTAGTTTCACTGTACAGATAAATGCATGAGGACAGTGAAAATTAGGTGGTACAAACTCCTACTCAAAATCCCAACAGTTTAAGCATGAGAGAATCAGAAACAATTTGCAGATGCTATCAATATGTGCTGTACCTATTCTGTGATTATGCTCTAGAAAAACCAATCCAGTTCACTCAGTAAAGCCTTAAAAACATCAACCAGGTCTCATCATAGAGCAAAAACCCCTCCTTAGTTATTATTTTGTCATGTCAAAAGACACACCAGGTAACAGGAAGAGCAGCGAGGGAGGGCAGGGACGGCGGCGCCAAACCAGTCAGGCAGTTCCTCATTCCCACTCGTCCCAGGAGCTGCCTGGACAATCTCAGCAGCAGCAGCAGCAGCAGCTCTGGGCAGGGCAGCGGCCAGAGCCATCCCCACAGCACTGCAGCACAAATGGGAATGCTCCCAGTGCCCAGGGCAGGCACCAGCACCAGCAGGTACTGCAGCCCTGCACAACAACCTCCCAGCAAGCGAAAGGCAGCACAGCTCCTGTGCCAAGAGAACACCGCAGTCCTACAGGCAGGGAAAGGCACTGCCCGCCTTCACATCTCTGCACACAGTCAGGTCAGAACATGGGTTTATCAAAGCCAGGATTATGTTTCCAGTAGTGGCCACACATGGAAGTCTACCAACAAGCAGCACAGGGCAGCATATCAGACACTTCCCTGATGACATTCTCGCAGACTCCAGGTATTTTTAGTTCAAGAGATTTCCTCAGCCTGGTATGGCTTGTCTCCTTAATAACCCCCAGTGGCTCTCTTTTCCAAATACTTGTCCACTTTCCCTCCAGGACATGCAAATTTCTTGCATCCACAGCACTCAGTGGTGAGGCATACCACAGACCAGCTCACCTCCCACGTGAACAGTCGTGTTCTCCTGTTTGTTTCGCTCCTGGCTCCAGCTATCTTTAATTAATGGTGTCGACTTCTTGTCCCGAAGGAGAGATGAGCAATCAATCCCAACTACTTTTCCTATGCCACCCCTGATTTTCCACTCTTCTTTACGCTTTTCTAAATCTTTTCTTCTCTTAATATATCAGAACATTTTAAAATAAAGAGACCAGGTATGGAAAAACAAACCACAGTTGTATGCAATGGAATCATCTATTCCTTCTGTAATAATGTGTAATACAGGATTTTGCTTCATTGCTACTGTACTGAGCTGTTGTTTACATGCAACTCTCCCTTATAACTCAAAGACCTCACTTCTGAGAAGAAACAGTCTGCTGAGAAACATATATATCATTTGTTATATGAAGCTGGAGCGATTTTGCCTCATTTGTTTTACTTTACATTTATCTGCATACATTTTCATCTGCCATTTTGTTGCCCAGTCATTCAGACTTATAAAAGCAGCCTGGTCTCATCTTCAGAGACTGCTCTCATCCTCATTACCTGGAGTAACATCACCTCACTGCTCACCTTCTTGGGAGGAGCCTTAAAAGACGCCCTTGAATCAACAAATGTAATATAAGAAACTGCAGTAAGGATCAACCTTAAGCAGCAAATAGTTCTGCATTTCAGAATCAGTGCAGTAAACAGTAGCACTATTCTGCCTTAATGTCACATGCCTCAGACCCAGAAGAGGGAACAGGTTCAGTTCAAAGAGAGTAAGCCACATTTTTGAAGAACGCTAGGTTGGGGAGAAAGACACGCCTGAGAGATTGCCAACCTAACAAGAGCTCCATTTGTGTGAGCATTGACAGTTCTGTCACTACTCAAGGAAACCAGAACCAAAATAACAGAGCCAAAGCCAAATCCCAGTATCTTACACTGCTGAGCTAAGGAATGCAACCCCTCTGTAGCTGCAGGTGGTTACTTGAACTTGCTCATCCTGTCTGATCCTTGTATTTCCACAAACTACAGAGGTATTTACAGCCTGTGAATTCACCTGTGTCCCTTTAAACACACATCTTGAGAATGGCAGTACTGGATACTACAAGAAAATTAATTTATACAGAATACAAGTCTATCTCTAGTGCCTGAAAGCACGTATTGTGTCTCTGGCTCTGTGGCAGAAATGGGCTTGTGCTGGAGAGCCAAGCCTGGAGGCAATAAGGCTGGGACAGCACTTGTGGTATTTTCTGTGACCCCTGTGGAAGGGAGGAATGATGAATCTGACTCCATGTTCTTAAAAGGCTAATTTATTATTCTATGATCTATATTATATAAAAGAATACTATACAAAACTATACTAAAGAATAGAGAAAGGATACCTACAGAAGGCTAGAAGATACTAAAGAAAAACTCGTGACTCTCTCCAGAGTCCTGACACAGCCTGACCGTGATTGGCTATTAAGCCAAAAACAATTCACATGTTGCATAAACAATCTCCAACCACATTCCAAAGCAGCAAAACACAGGAGAAGCAAATAAAATAATATTGTTTTCCTTTTTCTCTGAGGCTTCTCAGCTTCCCAGGAGAAAAATCCTGGGCAAAGGGATTTTTCAGCAAATATGACAGTGACAAGCACTTGAGTGGCAGGGTCAGACAATCTACTGATTGCCTCCTCAAGAAGAAATTTCTCTGTACTGTCTCAACTGCCTTTGCACAGATGGGGACCTCATTCCCTAAGGAATCCATCCTAGGCAACACTGTTGGTTTCTTCTCAAGCACCACAGCATGGGGTGAGCACTGCTGTGATGAGCACTGCCCTTATGCACCTCACAAAAAACACAGAGATGAGATCCAGCTCTCAGCACATTCTCTGGCTATTCTGCTTCTTACATGCAAATTTAAATGGCAAGTTTCTCCAGAATCTGAAGTAAAGAAAATAACACAAAAGCAGGAGAAAACAGTAAACAGTAACATTATTGAAGGATGATCATTTCACGAATTGAAGTAACAGAAAATAAATCCCATTATTCTCAGTGTCTGGGGGAAAAAAAACCCCACAGTTTAACATTCTGGACTATATAGAGAAATAAGTACCTCAAATTCACAATTAAGAGGTTGCACACAACTGTGTTGATCTGTTGACCAACCCATCTTTGTCAGATACTACAAAACAGTGTCAGGAGCACAACAACTTTCCATGAAAAAGTCTATAAATGTAAACTTAAGAGCAGATAGTGAAAATCTTTTTAAAATTATGGTATAGTATAAAATACCACAAAAACCTAACAGTAATGCTAGACCACAATCTGTGAAGAAAAATAAAATGTATACTACTAGCATGATGTTTCCTTCCTTAAAGAGATTTAAATAAACTACCTGATAAGATCCCACATACCAAAGTAAAAGCCTGAGTATGGTCCTCTAGGGAGTCTGAAATTCTAAATAGAGCAGTCTAGAGAAGCAAATGTGAAACCAAATGGTGCTGGACAGCATGGCAGCCCAGACAGTGCAACCCCCATGTCCTGGCAGTGTTTCACTGAGCAGCACAGCTGTGTGGCCACTGTGCAGCCCAGCAGGTGAACAGCTCCAGCCAGGACTGCTCAGCACAGGGCCTGAACAAAGCAGAGGAATGCCTGGCACAAACCACTGGACGTTTTCAAAGTCTCACTGCTCAGCTCCATGAGCACATCAGTAATTCAAGGTAAAACCATCAATGTGTAATGCCATGACTGAGTTGCACTATTTACAGCCAGACATCATGGCCAGCAGGAGGGTTTGGGCCAGTATAGTGAGGGAGTCTGAAATCACAAAGCACACCTCTCACTGCTCCAGGAGCAGTGCAAAGGGAGAAGAGAAACAAGAACCTCACCTGTGGGCACAGATCCATGAAGCTTCCAACACAGCAGCCTCAGGGGCTGCTCAGGGTTAGCACTCAGACTGCAGAGTACCCACACATGAGACTGGATTAAACCTTTAGGAACTCATTATCAGCATGCTGAAAATACAATACTGCCTTTTACATACAAGAATGGAGATTTTCTCATGTGTGCACTGCTATTTCACAATTGGCCTTTCCTCCCCCTTCCATGAAAGCTGACAGCAAAACCGCCAATTGATTGGTTGTATCTTAGGTAAAAATCTGGACAAAATATTGCCAAAGATGCCATTCTTAAAGGGGGTACACAGTATAACATATTTTTAACCAAAAGGTAAAATTAAACTCTACATTCTTTTCAAATTTTGAATTCACTGTGAAAAGCTGGGAATGAAGAGGTCTCTTGATTTAAAACATATACTTGCCATAGTGGTGGCATTGTGGCCATGGTGATGATTTAAGAACATCAATAAATCAACCTCTGCAGGAAGAGTTAATACTTTCTATTAGATCATATGAGAGGGTGGGAAAAGTTTGGGGCATGTTTAGATCTTCTTGTCTGATTTTCATAGTATACTAGTAGGTCTAATATAAGCTATTATCTCCCTGTGTAAGCTTTGTCTGATTATTTAAATCAGTCAAACAAAAACAGGTACCCACTTAAAAACTCCTTATTAAGTCAAATGAGCATTTAGGGGGAGTTTTGCCACCCACAGATGCCAAAGCTAATATCCAGCAGAGACATGTCATCCATTAGTATAAAATCTCATACCAAAGAGATGTGCTGTATGCTTTCAAATAGCAGATGAAATGCAAAAAGTAGTTGATTCAGTAGAATTAACAAAACAGAAAAAAAAATCAAGCATTATTATCTATAATAATACCTAATAATACTACATTATTAATGGTTATAATTAAGATGGAACATTCTAACAAAGCCCTCACACTGATTTTTAAAAGGAATACATGATACATTCCAACTTTGAAAACATTACTAAACTCTAGAAATTTGATACAACAAATGTTGTTTATAATATAAAACATAGCTTTAAGCTTTCCTAAACAGGATGAGAACAAGAATAAAAGCCGCAGCCATCTTTTCTTGTCCTGATACTTAGTTCAAAGAATTAAACAATCTTTAATTTTAAAAATATCTCTGCATTAAATGATCAATTAACAATACTTACAGAATTTGACACTTGTTTCCCTAAGAGATTATGTCTCTCATTATACTACTCTGCCCTATTTTTAACCACAGAGAAATGCAAAAAGTACAAGTACCAAAATTATTTTCAGGAAAAAACAGCTTTGAATGTTCTTCTTGGTGAGGAGGAACCTAAATTTTTTGACTTCAAGAAAATACTGCAAGGTTCCCCCATTTTCACTTCAACAAAAATTAAAAGATGAGTGGAATGGCTACAGCTGAAAGTGTTACCAAAACTGGTGATGAATAGAAGAATTACCATTAATGTGCTTAAGGTAAATTTTTACATAGGTAGTGTTCTACTGTCTGCAGTCTCACAGAGACACCTTTAACTTGTTTATAAATTTATAAACGTCTTTTCCAGAACAGAATTGTGCAAGAGGATGAGAGTAGTGGCATTTATCTACAGGAAAGAAAAGTGGGAATAAAGACAGGATCACACCCTCTCATTAAGCCAAATATTAAATAATCATAAGGTACTTTTAGCTTAAGTTACACCTTGAAAATATGAATCAGCAAATATGCTAAAAAGTAAAATTGGTACAAATCACAGAATGTTAACATGGTTTTTAATAGACACTTCTTCATAACAACAAATTATTCACATAGAAAAATTGATTGCTAGATAAAAGATAAATCTGTTCTTAACAAAACCAGGTTTCTTGTAATTTAATAAAGAAAATTTTCTAAACACATTTCTTGTGAAAACAACATAACTAGGGCACATACTAGACATGCTCATTTTCTGAATTCAGTTCCAATTTAAAGACTAATTAATCATAATCAGACCTGCTGTGAACAAGCACAATTTCCACAGTTCAGAAATAAAATTGTGCATTTTCTGTTTTGTGAGACTTTCTCCCTACCACAATTATAGCACACATACACCATTAATTTTCCCCTCTCGTCCCATCTTGATCCCTGCATTTTAAAAAAAATCTTGTATACAGTTTCTATCAGTAAAAACAGCACCAAGATGTTAATCCTACAAATTTGTCTGGTTTTTTCTATGTATAATACAGCTTCTGCAGTTAAGAGGAAAATATTTAAGGAGGGGAAACTATACCATTAATTCTAATCTTACAAGAATTCTGTCTGTGCACATATAGCCAGAAGTAATCTAAAAAGTTAAAAGAAAAAGTGACATTTTCTCATGAAATCATGTTTTTATTTATTAAAATATCTATGAATACACTGTATTCTTTGACAGATACTTTAAAAAAACAAATAAATAACAAATTTCAAAGAAATCACGCCACCTTATGGCAGCAGTCAGCAACAGACAGCTGCTGTTTCACACACTGCTCATACTTCAACAAAAAATCCAAACACAGCCTTTTTAAACCTGTAAGCAATGAACAGTGTTAAATGCCCATAAAAGAAACTCCATGGAACCTACTTACACTGCTCAATTTAGAAGATTAATTTGGATGCCAGCAGGAATCAAACCCATAAAGCTCAGAGAAGCATACTAACTTCCAAATTTCATGTTTGGATTATTACCTTATCCAGTCTGCCAAGACAACTGAAAAGAACACAAAAGCAAGCAAGCAGCCTATACAATACACTCATGGTCATTATTCCAAAGGTGGAGTCTCTAAGAATTTCCTGCTATTGTTATTTTCTCTTCCACCACCCCTAAATAGACGGCTTGAAATAAACTAAACATGTACTAACAACATTATGTTCTACCCCACACAGTGTAAGAGTACTTGGGACAAGTGCTGAAGCAGCAGTGTTGAAGTTTGAACCAAAATTAAAACACCCCAACATTATTTTATTTTGACATACAAAGCTTTTTAAACTCTTCTCTGGATTGCTGTTTCCCCTGGTGGCTGGGATATCTGAGATATCATTCTCTTACAGCATGCAGAGCAAAAGAAAGATTACAAAGTGCAAAGAAGTAGCTGGACAGAGAACAGTGCACACCCACACAGCTACATGTAGTAAGGGCATTCATCCAAATACAGATTTGGATTCAGACCATTCCTTTGTCCAGTTCATCGTGTGACCTAGAATGAAATTTTCCCCTTCCAAAGTAACTCAGTAATGATGAGAACATTGGGACACAGATTGACCCAATCCCTCCTGTTGGTGCTACTCCGTTTACAGTCACTAATGAATACCAGCTAGAATATGAGGGGAAAAAAGTGACTTTTTAGGCCAGTAACTATCATATCTTTCTGAAATTAATGGAAAGTCCCAACTGCCTGTTTTAATGAATATTTACACAATGTGTAACAGCTCCAACAACAGAAATTAAATTTTATTTTTGATGTTTAAAACACTCAAAACATGAGATGTGCAAAAAACCTGTATGAAATTTTGATCTGTAAGACTGTGGAAAGAGGAAAGAACCATGTTTTTCCTGTTGCATGTGAATTGCTAGCACTAGATTCTTTGGTATTCTGAGAGAATTCACTCTTACTGCAATCAGAAATTCTGTCAAAACTGGATATATGTAACAGCAAACTTTTTCAAATTAGAAGTATCACCATTTTCTGATTAAGAAAGATGTAGCTGGATGGTTCCCAAACACTTTTATCCAGAAGTTCTTCTTGTGTTTAAGTTATGCAGTTACTGTATTAAAGTTATGAGTGCAAAGAAATCACGTATTTTCTATAACTAGAAAAAAAGCAAGACACTTAAAAGGTTCTAAAAGGTTCAGTGAATATACACCACCATGAAAAACAGAAAAATAGAAAAACATTTGAGAAATAGGTAATTACAGTTCCTACCTGCATTCCCTAAGCATGCCAGAAGCTCCTCCATATATTCTGCTCCCTAAACATCCCCTGCACTGAGCTCCCTTCTCCTTCAGTTCAGAGTGAAATGCTGTTCTTCCTACATTTTCCCACAGCAGAAAACTCAGAGTGTCTCCTTCTTCCCTCCTCCCATCTCAAATGCTGTTTAAACACCTCCTTCCCATTTGGAGGGCTCAGTGTGCCACACTCCCTCCCTTGCTGAGGTGGTGCAGAACGCAATGCATGGCTCCTGTGCCAAGAGCTCTGCACAGATTTTTGTTTCTCCCCAGTCACCAGCCTTCCCCCAAGTAAGCATGGTAAAGGGCAAGGGAAGAATCTCTGCATTCACCTGCACATAACTCAGGTGGCTCAGGTTTTCCTGAGGAGGCACACTAGGAGTGAAGATATAATGAAGCCATATTCCAACAGGAGAACAGGAGGATGGCTTTTCATTCCTTGTTTTCTCCAAAGCTAGTATGGTTTTGAGAGCCAGACATCAGCTGATGCTAAACCAGATGTAAAAGAGCATAATATTACTCTTAAAAGGACCCAAAATCACCAAGTTGATTAGGAATTCCCTTTTGTCAACTGCTGTCAAAATTCATCAGCTGAACAAAAACCAGAATATGATGAACATTTGATTTTTCTATATATCATGATACATTCATTTCTGAGACATTATGAACATTTTGGTCAACAAAAGTGTGTTGTTTGGATTTACACAGGACCAACTATGATATGAAAAATAAAGTCAGAATTTCCCACAGAAAGAATGGCCATGATGTAGCCTATTAAAGAAATATTGAAAAAGGTTGATACCTGAAATCTGTATTCCCCTCACAAAAATGTCATATGATAGCAAATAACTTTATTAAACTAATACATTGTTAATTTTCTTTCAGCAATTATCAGCATTATCTATACTATAAGTTCTCTAAGGCTCACTTCTAAATTTTAAGTGAAAGTTAATTACCTCGAGGTCATCCAGAGAGCGAGTAATGCTAAATCGCTTCGATCTTCCAAATGATCTTCGAGCAGAGGAACGTGGAGGAGGAGCCTGATTTAATCCCATTGAATGTCCAAATTTTGCACCCTAAAAAAACCAGAAAATATATATTAATTTATTTCTTTAATATGTATTTTCCTTTCAGAAAATATATATTAATTTATTTCTTTTTAGTACATTGCTGATCATAGTGAGATCTGAATTGTAAGGAAATGTGACAGGACCACAATTTCAAAACAAGCTGGTCATTTGCCATGCCCCTGTAAAATCAAATACTAAAATTCATTATATTTGACTTTTCCAGTCTCAAGTCAAATATCTTAAACATTCCACATTAATTTACTGTATTAACATGAGTCATCAGTTAGGTTGCTAAAATGCACATGAGACATGTCAATAATAAATGCAAGATGATCCTGGCTCTTTCCTGTCTTAACTGAAAAACATTTAATTACAAAATATTTGTGTTTTCTATAGGAAATTACCATCCTAGAAATCATCTCACCCAGCTGCTCTTGAAATGTTTCCCCACATTTTTAAAAATCTTATTTTCACTACTCTTTTTTTAAAAGCCTTGCTACTGCAAAGTCCAACTTTTGAAATCACAACAGTACAAAATTGCAGGAACTTTTGTTCTGAGGAAAGCAACTCCCTCACTTGGATGTTCCATTACTAGAACTGGTGCTGCAATAATCAAATCTGCTTTCTCTCATGTCTATAATAATACTCTTTCTTCCTAAAAAGTTACCAGATATCTGTTAAGCTACTCAGCATATACATATCAAGTTTATTCCAAATGGCAAAGTGTAAGCTTGAGCCTAAAATTAGGCACAGTTGGTGAGTGGTGCTAAGCAGATGTACATAAACTCACTACATTACAAAACCTTGTGATTATGTGCCTGAAATTTTGGATTCCTTTCACTGTAACATTCAATGTGGGGAAAATTCCTCCCTGTCTACTGATGCTTTTTTGCTTTAGAAAATAAAAGACTTTAAATCAGAGCAAATTCCCTTCTGTTTCATGTCAGCATCTTTCTTCATTACAGTAAGCTTAAAAATATATTTACTAGTCCTTTTATAATTGCTCTGCATTTGGCAGATTTGTAATATTTAACAAATTTTCTATTTGTGTTCATTTCTTCCTTTGGGCAAGTTTCTGTGCTCCGAGTTCTGAAATATTTTGGTCCCCCTTTGATCATTCATTGGGAAGTCTATACACATCACATTAATCAAAAGAACAAGCACAAATTTCACATCCTCACAGCCTCATGCCAACAACCACTCATACAAAGCAGAGAAGAGCATCCAGAGCATTGTACAGCCTCAGAGATGTCTGCCTGTTTGCTAATTCCCATGGAGACATCACTGTTTTACAGCAACTGGGCTCTGGCCATCACCAGTGCTCTCAACATGTTTATGAGCTCAAAGAATTGTCAAGACAAAACTTTGCTGGATCCAAAGTATGCAGCACGGTTCATCCCCTCAACAAGCTTGAGAGATCAACTTCATTCAGTATTAAAAGTGATCCCTTTTTCTATGATATCTCTTTCCCTCCCAATTTTCTATTTACTAAGGGTTTGGTTTGGTTGGCTTTTTTTATTGGCTGAGAAGTAAATTGGGCAGGTTCTGCCACAGCAGCCTGGAAATCTAGCAGCTGGATATTAGCTTCCAAGGTTTTAAGAGAGCATTTACATGTGCAGTATAAACAAGCTTAGGTGGCTTTTGCTAAATGATCAAATAAATGTGAAGAGAAGAAAATTGCTCTCTGCAAATGTTAACAAGCAACACCCAGTGGAATGAGGACAGTTCCTGTCTTTTTGAGCATCTTTTTGAGCAACTTTTAAAATCATCTGCTCATCCAGGCAGGTGCTGCTGAGGTGGTTCACACCTGCCTCATCCCCTACAGCCACACCAGCCCTTCCTGTGTGGATGGAAAGCTTACACCTAATCTGTGCCACACAGTGAACTTCACCCCAACCCCTGACTAAATTCTGCTGTATCCATTACTGCTGCTGCACTGCTGATCAAAACATCAACAAGGCTCCTCCTGCATAAATTTTTCTGTTAGAACAACATGAGTGTACATCTACATCTACTCAATTTCACCGCTAGTCAAGTGTGATCACACTAGTTCTGTGATTTTTTAATTTTTTTTCATTTTTAATCTGAGAATTAGTGATAAAACTATCAGACTACCAACAACTCAGCAAATTAATGGCATCATTAATTGGTACTTGGAAACTAATGAAACAGTTACATGGTACGGATGCTTAATGGTCTTTGATGTGTTTCTTAAAAAGTAGATGGATGCCCTGAGAGAACTTCAGCTTTCATTGAAAATGAAAGGGTGAAAGGAAAAAAATGGAAAAACTATCAGTAGCAGACATATCTATTCAGAATAACAAATACACTTTCACTATTCATTCTGTTTCATCCCCAAAAAAGAATATAAATTGTCCAGTATTTATTTAAATATAGATACTGCCATATATGATGCTGGGAGATTAAGAACATGCACTCAAAAATTTTTTGAAACATTAACACTACAAACTGAAGGAACAGGAACCAACTGCCTAAAGACAAATCTAATTAAATTCCACTGAGAAGCAGATTCTAGATAAGATTAATTACCACCAGATGTCCCATTTTGGAAATAAATGCTGCTTACCTATTTGTGGTCAGAAGCATAACAAAGAGACAGAGCAAAAAAAAACAACTTGTAAATTGTGTGGTATTAGAAAAGACAGAGTAAATTAGTATCCAATCAAATTTTTTATGAATGGTTTTTTTATATTGTTATGCATAACTGACTACTGAGCCCTGGGTGGAACAGTAAAGATAACAACAGGTTAAGAAAAAAAGAGACCCTGGGAATAAAACAATGCTTAAGCAATGATTACAAAATAGAAAAAAGCACTGAGCTAACTATTTCCCCAACCCATCTGGATAAGAACTGCAATTAAGAAAATATTTTCAACTGACAAAAAACTCTTCCTTGCTCTGAAAAATCAAATTAATCATCTAGGAAATTAAGGAGGGCATTACTAAAAAACCAAAAAAGACTGCAATTCACAAGTATTTAATTTCCTGGGAAGTCTCCCTTTTCATCTTTTCTTGACTCTATTCCAGGCATTCAGACTATGAAGGCTGACCTCCTTCTCCAGATCAATTTAAAAAATGGCTGTGCATACACACATGCACACAAAGAAGGAAAGAATCACGTATCTTAAGCAAACAGCACCATTTTGGCAAATGTTTTTCATGGGACTGTGAAGAGCTGGAAATAAAAGCATCCATGACTTGAACAGAAAACAGCCTTTGAAACTTCTAGAATGTACTAATCAGCACAGCTAAAGAAATCCACTGTATTTGAGCACATAGAGATTTTTAGTGCAATGACTGATATTAATGTCATTTCTGCAGTCTGTTAGACATAAAGAAATCTTTGTACTTCTAAAAGCCTTTATTACACTATTAAATAGATATTAAAACCCACTAAATTATTCACAACCATTTCAGAACAATACATGTATGACCAAAAACATGGCCAGTTTGGAGCAACCTGGTCCAGTGAAAGGTGTCCCTCGCTGGGACATGGGGCTTGGAACAAGATGATCTTAAGGTCCCTCCCAACCCAAACCACTCTATGAAAACTATGCTGCTACATTCTCTGTTAGCTGCCAAGCTAAAACACTGACATTTGCTGCATGAACATGAGGCTGCAGGGTTGTTTGGGTTTTTTTTAACAGAGATTGACTATGAGCCCTAGAACTGTTTATTATGCTACCTTAAATATTCTCTTCCAAAAACAGTGTTGCTAAATCTGTGAAACTCTAAATAGATCTAAATAGTCAAGAAAACCTAAGAAATTCTATCAGAGAACAGAATTAGAAACTGAAGTTCACCTGACATTTTACTAAGTGCCTTCATCTTAGAACTTTTAGAAATCCAGAAGCCAACCAAAAAGCACAGAAATTTGTGAAAACAAGTTGATCAGTGAAAAGCCTGTGCTACAGCAATACATCCTCTCCTATTTGTAATGCAGATACTTGCCACTCTGCCACTACTATCTATCATGGTTAAAGTATAAAAGAACATATCTCTAAAAGCCTTTATTCTGTTATCATTTGGCAGATGGAGAGGAAAAACAACAAGGGATTAAAGGAATTAAGGTACTGATGCTCTAAAAAAAATACATTCCTTTTTCTACTCTTATAAAAAAGTAAAAACTAGAATGGATTGAAATACCAGTAAAATGTACAATCATAAGAAAATAAGGACAATTAAATGGTGTCTGAGTCCTTTACTTTTTCTAATAAATTACTAGATTACCATTTTTTTAGGAAAACAGGAAATGGCAAGTGCAAATATGACAAGGAGAGCACTGAAAACAGGTCACCAGAGGAGGACTGATATAGCAGCATTTTGTGAAGTGTCCAAGTGAGAATGGTTTCTTTCTGAGAACAAGAATGGTGTACAAGAAAAGTGCAAATGAAAAGGCAGAAAACATTGTACTTCATTATTAGCAAGGCAGAGGGAGTGAAGAAGGATGTGACTCGTGTGACTGCAGACAGACGGACAGAAAGAATAAAAAGGTTCCAATATAAGATGATTTGCACAACTCGAATTATTTAAAGATAGAACAAACAAAGGATAGGCTCTTAAAAGTATTTTTAACAGATAAACAAGTTAGGCAGCAGTTCCATATAAGATTTTTGGCAGCTTAAGGGTTTTGCATGCACCCCTGACCTCTCCTGCAAGCTCACAAATTCAGCAGGCTGTGCCCTCATCTCCACTAACAGTAAACTAGAGTTTACAAGATTAAATAATCCTGTTCCTAAGGCAGATCCACAGACAGTCATGCCAGCATAACTCATGATATTCACTGCCAACTCTGGCCTGAGCACCACAGGAACTCTTTCAAGCTGGAACTACCAAAGAAATGCAACATGAAACTATGACAGCCAGTATGTGGCTGTAACCTGGAGCCTGAGTGCACAGAAGAAAGTTGATGAAACTTGATCAATTATTCAGAACACAAAGAAACCAAACCCCTTCAGAAAACATCTTCAATTAGCTTAAAGGAATTACCAGCTACAGCACAAGCTGTGCTGTGCTCCTTCATCTCCCAGCAAATGCATTTATCCAGTATTATAACTTTGCAATAAATGCAAGAACCTAAAATTTCCATTTTGTGCTAAATAATCTTTGTGCCTCTCTGCAGTTATTGCCAGGGTATCACTAATAGATTTCCTCTCCTCTGGTACCAGTTCTAAAGCTGGAGGTGCAGGAAGGGTTAGCAAGGGAGGAGACAGGCAGCTACTGGAGCACAAGAGACTCAGGAAGGGGAGAATTTTTGTTAGGAGTTCTGGCATCCCTGACAACAAAAAAATACAGTGAGCTGGCAGCAGGAATCCAGAAAGGGGAGAAAAGGAGAAAGAAAAACTGTGAGGCTTTAGGCCAGCTTCCAGCAAATTTACAGCTTTTCATGGAAAACACATTATGGTCTGTGATCGTGAGAGGAAACTAAATTTAAGTTTCGGAAACTAAAAGGGACTAAATCTGATGAGACAGAGGGTTTGCCTGCTCAATGGAAGAGCAGCAAGAAGGAAAGGTAAAATATAAGAAGGGAAGCTAATCAAAAATGTGTAAAAAGCCTGATCATCTACATTTATAGAACTATGCTTTCAAAACTGTTTCACAACAAAAAGTTAATCTCACAAAATTGAGCAAAATAGTTATAAAAGTTTAAATTGTTAAAAAAACATAAGAAAGTAATTTAATGTGATGAAGAAAGTTCTAGGAGCTCTAAGACAAAAGCATCATTACCAGTGTGCACTAATTTTTCATAGAAAATGTTTTTCCTCCAGTTCAGGTAGAATAAGTACACTACCCTATGTCCTGGCCATTTAAGAGAATACAAAGGACCATGCACATGCTAGAATGGTCACACAGAACTGCTTGCCTCAATTTAAGGAGCTCAACAGAATTTGGTATGTTCTACGTGTCACAGAACTTAATCATACTAACTATAAAATCACCAAATTTTAATGTGTCCTATTTCCAGCTCTTGAAGCTTTTAAAAACTTCCACTGTTTTTAGGTTTGATTCTGTGACTTTGTGTGGTGAACTGCATAACAGTTTGGAGCCCAGATACACTGACCATATTATTTGAAACTTCTATGGATATTCAAAATGTACTGAATTTAATCCTGGCTGTTGAGCCCCTCAGCAGAAGGTCAGTCTGGACAGGCAGTTCATCTTTATAAAGAATGCAGGTTTAAGACTTCAGAAAGAAAGTTCCTGATTTAGACCTTTCTGAAAAGGGATGGGAAACAGGGATGCACACAAAATTGCAAAAATTAATGAAAGGATCACAGAAAAAAAAAAAAAAAAAAAGCAGCTGATATAAATATTATTCTGCCATCTATAGTAGTGTCCAATGCTGATCTGGACTGTGTGGCTTTGTGCTCCTCTCCTGTCCATTCCCATCCTCAGCATCCACTCTCCTGACTGAGTGTCCCTCTGGAGCAGAGCAGGTCCTGACCTCCCTTTGCCCCTCATCTGCCAGCACCACGTGCCCCCCACCCAAACTGACACTGAAACTCAGAGTTCTGTAAAAGGAGGGTCTGACAACAGGAGAGACTGAAATATGGGAGATGCTGGGTAAGGATTTCTTGTGTTCTGAAAGAGATAAAGGAATCTGGGGGGAGCTGGGAACAGAGCTGGCTGTGACTTCATCCCATGGGCTCTCCAGGAAGCAACAAGTGGCGAGCACAGGGCTCCAGGTGTGTCTGTGCTCACACACAGAGCTCCAGGTGTGTCTGTGCTCACACACAGAGAGGGCTCCAGGTGTGTCTGTACTCACAGAGAGAGCTCCAGGTGTGTCTGTGCTCACAGAGAGGGCTCCAGGTGTGTCTGTGCTCACAGAGAGGGCTCCAGGTGTGTCTGTGCTCACACACAGAGAGGGCTCCAGGTGTGTCTGTACTCACAGAGAGAGCTCCAGGTGTGTCTGTGCTCACAGAGAGGGCTCCAGGTGTGTCTGTACTCACAGAGAGGGCTCCAGGTGTGTCTGTACTCACAGAGAGAGCTCCAGGTGTGTCTGTGCTCACACACAGGGCTCCAGGTGTGTCTGTGCTCACACACAGGGCTCCAGGTGTGTCTGTGCTGACAGAGAGAGCTCCAGGTGCTGTGGACAAAGCCAGAATGAAGGGACACCCTTCAGGCTGCCCTGCACTTGTGTCACTATCATGGAGGGACAGCACCTCACAAAACCCAGTTAGATGACAGAGGGTTAATTAAATGGGTCTATCATCATTCAAACTTTAGTGTCAGCTTTTCTGCGGGCTTTAATTACACTCTAATTACCTTTTTTGTTGTTGTTGTTGGGGTACACCAGGACGACAAAGAATTCCAATGCTACATTCTCCAGTGCTGATCAACAGATTTGATGACTTTTAAGAATACTTCTTTGCTGCTCAGATGATAATAACACATTTCACTCCCTTCTAATCATTACAGTGGCATTTTAAATCCCAGTTTGGCCCATGATACAATGAAGAATGTTGCAAGATTTCAAATAAGATCAATAGGGACTCCAGGAAGACAGAAAAGAGACTGTCCTGACATGAACATCCAAGTAAATGAAATTGAATGCTTGTCTCCTGTACTAAGGATATTAGGCATAAAACATTGACCCATCTACACTTCCGTACCATCCTCATCCCTTTTCAAGAAAGAAAAAAAAAACAAAAAAAAAAACCCCAAAAAAACCCCCACAAATGTCGATGTTATTTATGCATATGAAAAAGTAAGATCATTTTCTCAGTAAAACTAGATAAAAGTATCTTCAATAAGTTGGAAGTTGGTAGTTGGAAATTACAGAAGCACAGAAAGACCTTACTATACTAGGGGAAAATGTGAAGAAAAATACACAAAAAGGACATAACAACTAGTTTCAAATCATCTTGAACATTAGGTAGCCATTAGCTGGGAACATTAATTCTGTATAGCCAAATAATCATTAACAATCAAAACTCTGACCAGGAATCATCATAAAACAAAAAAAAAATTAAAGATCAAACAAACAAGAAATAAGCCTTATGAATACATTGTCTGTCCACACATTTTTAAAACCACTTATAACTCTGGTAACCCATCTCAAAAATAAAATTACAGCAACCAATTATATTAAAATTATGAAAAAACTTTTGGAAATGATAAGACTGAGCTGACTTCTGATTGGAAAGTAAGGAATTGATGATTAAGGTTTAAAACAAAAATGATATCACTAAGAGAAAGTAGAGAGAGAGAAAGACTGCTAGTATTTCTCAGGATAAATATTAGCAGGTATGAAATGAAACTACACAGAAAGTACAATTATGTGGTGTTTTCTTTCCACACTAATTAAACTGCAGAATATATAAGTCAAGTGATACCAGGAATGCCAAAAGTACAAGTTCACATAAGTTTTAGCAATTCCATATTTATATTTATTAATTAAAGATCTTTATTCTATATGGCCCTATTTCTTGTCTAGTGAAAAACTGGTATTTTACAATTCCTTGTCTCCTCTAAATCTTCTCAACTGCAAGGAATTCAGATCCTTCTTAGTACAGACAATAACTTAATAATTTCCCATCTCAAAGCTTCTATGTTTAAAACATAAATATTATGTTTTTTCATTATTTCAATTCATTCTGTGCTAAATATTTTTTACATGCCATTTTATTTCTAGTACATAAATTTGAAATGAGGACATTTCACAAAAGTCAGCATCGCTCTGATATTTACTGTCCAGATTTTTACCTAATTTCTTTTTCAAAGAAACACAGCCAGCATTATTTGGGTTTTTTATACGCTTTGAAGATCCTAGAACCATTTTTAAAATCATTTTAGAATATTACAATTCATATGAAAAGGCAGCATGGAATTACTAAATATTTAATTGTTTTTCATTTTCTCTAAGCAAAAAGCAGAGGACCTATTTCCTACAGATGCCTCTTTGCAGATTAATTCACATGAGCACATTCTCAGATCTAGCTTGCTGTTTGGGATTTTTCTTGAGCTCTCTTTAAGGTATAGAGGTAGATCTCAAATCAGATCAAAGCCTATAAAAATCCAAAAGTTAACATTAAATTGTACTGCATAAGAATAGCAATCCAGCTGCCATTAATTCTGCTTCAAAAACAGCTGTGGTGGAACAATTTAAGCTAGTGAGCAAACAGAATTCTAAAGGAAAGAGAAAAAAACATGTAATTATACAACAAAAAAACAAATATGGGAACCACAAAGCTTTGCCAACATTGTCTCTGCATCTAAAATATCTGCTTTGCAGTCAGTTCACCAACCAGTTACCAACAGTAAAAAACTGCAACTCTTGGATCTGAACCAAACTACAGATTTTCATCACCAAAAAGAAAAATAATTTTTAACTTGAACAGCATATCTTTTTCAGTAACACTTGCTTTGGAAACAAAGACAACTCTAAAGTATTTACAGTTAAACTTCTGAACAGAACAGAGGAATAAAAATAGTTGCCCACGAACTAGATTAGCAGGGAAAGATGCCTTAGTGAACTCCATAGTACAGCTTGCCTATCTTCTCTCTTCTACATTCTAACAATATTTTCAGGAGCTGAAATTATGAAGGTTACTAAGCAGTTGAAATATTATATATATATGTATCAACTTTAAAAAACCCCACACATCTGCAATACTATTGTCCAATGAGTCTCATGAAATAAGATTTTCTATTTTGTCTTCTTTTAAGATCTACAAATAGGATCCAACTACAAATTCACATTTTTCATCAGCACAAACAATAATGTGATCAAGAGAGAAGTATAATAAGTGTGAAACAGTAAAGGACTTCTAAAAACCAATACCCAAAATTTTAAAAAGCTTTTTAATTACATTTCAATAGATTTGTCATATTCACTTGGAATAAACCTAGGACCCAAATACCAGTTATCAGGCTTAGGTTGTAAAACCTCTTTTGATCTCAGTGTTATACTCACTGCCACACTATTAAAACAGACTTTCTTTTTTTAAAAAGAGAATGGTGAGAGGTCAATGCCTAGGATTCTGTCCTTATGGAGAGAGAACTCAAGGACTAAACTGACTGTTATAAAGCTTTCCAGTGGAAAAGGGAGTATTTTCCCAGTAGAACTTAATTTAAAACAGTAATGGGTAGACATATTTTTGGCCAGGCACTAGCCTGAAAACAGAGAGTGAGGGTTGAACAAAATCAAACATATTTATATTAATTTAGTCTAGAGGGAAAGGAATGCTTCCCTGCTCAGCAATTTCTCAAGTCCCCTGCCAATTCCAACATCCCCTGATGTTTTCAGATTGCTTATGGTGCTTTTCACTTGTGTCACCCAAAAATCATGCACAGGAGCGAGTAGGTGAATGACTGGAACTTAGTGGGATGCTAAATAAGGTGCAAAGAGTAATGCAACAGCAAAGGCAGGACAGTGCAGCTGGAATTGCAAACAAAAAAGCAGGAATTATTCCATTTCAATTTAAACCATAACCAGGCTGCTCATGTTGTCTCACAGACCTCAGCAGAGCATACCCAACCCCTACCCAGCATCAATCTTAGAGCAATTTAGAAGCTCATTGTCACCAGAAATCTTCCTCAATTGTTCTCAGATTAAAAGACACCTTGCCTTCCATGATTTGCCTTTTCAGCAACATCATCAGGCCTCTCCTTGCTTGTTTTCATCTAAGACCTACAGAAGACATGGATGCCACCAAAAAATTCTAATTAGAATATTGATGGTCTCATTTCTTCAACAGAAATTCTCCTTGTCTAATTTCTTCAACAGAAATCTGTTCACATGACACTTTCAAGAAACGTGAAGTTCAGTACAGGGAACAATATGAGAGGTGCACAGGGCCAGAGATATCTTCTGGTAGGTCTCAGTCAAAAGAGGTGGACTAGAACCAAATATCCCTGGTTTAGTTCTTCTCTTGCCATGCACAAAAACCTTTTTAAAAGGTTTTAGAAAAAAAACTAAATACAGCAATTGTGAAAGCATGTGTTCAGTAACTTGGCGATAATTCATAATTACAACATTTTAAAGAAAACAAGAAATCTCATGGTGTCCACTAACAACAAAATTAGGCATTTTTAACTATTTTCTACGATTCACGCTTATATTGAATTTTAAAACGCCATATAGAGAAAATTAGTTTTTTAAAAGTGGGTTTGCCAATTATCATAAAATTAATCACAATTCCAGTCTGTGAGCTGAAAACATCATCACTAGAGGGGAAACACGGCTCAAAGAATGTGCTTACTTGCTTGCAACAGAGGTCTGAAATGCCGTATCTATTCCTACTCACAAGAAGCACTTCCAAGGCTCAGTTTTGAGAGTGCAATTTTAAATAGATATGTTCACTTACACTTTCTCACATCTGCTCTTGCGTGCTGTACAATTCACAAATGTTTTGTAAGTGCAGCCATAAAATCTGGAAGCAGTTTATGCCCATCTTACCCCCCACTAGCATTGTACAGTACAGCATATTTTTCAGAATTACATGCTGTGGTCATCACTGTTTATCTGCACAGCAGCTCTGCTAGAGCAGAATTGCATCCAGGAATTCATGTGTGATGAAAATTCTGAAGAAGACAGTGTTTCATATGGAATCAGAGTCCATCACAAGCACCTCTACCTCTGCTAACCTTTTCTCCCTCTAGCGGCTTCTACATTCCCTGTCATAGGATGTTTTAGCTTCAGTATTGATGTAAAAGACAAAAGCAATTAAAGTGCTGTTCTGCCAAATGAAGACAGCATTTAGACTCAGCCCCCAGGTTGTAAAAATATTAATGTAATCCTATGTGGCCACTTTATACACTTTATTCTGTGACTGGAATGAGTCTGAGCAAGCTATGTAAAATAGATCCTTACCACTTAAAAAGGTCACAGGAAGTTAAGAACATGTAATTTTCTGGAACACAGGAGCTCACCCACCTGAATAATGGTTTGGAATGGGCAGTTTCACCTCATCCCTTGACACAAAATAATAAAAAATCTGAATTTCTCTCTTATGAAAATGAACTAGGGCTCTAAGATGCAAATACAGATTTTCCCTATTTCTTCAGCACCTGAAGAACAGAGGTATGATAATCAGTAATAACATCCTCTGATCATTTACATGAAAGATTTAAGATGAGAACATTATACAAATTCATCTCTGTGAATTACTCCAAATATTCTTTATGAGCTTTTCTCATCAGTTTCAACAGCCTTCAATAATACTGAAAAATAAAATTAAAATTCAAAAGAGGGTCTGTAACTTTAATGAACAGATTAAATGCTAAAGCCATGTAGGAACATTTTAAATGTGTCTTGCAAACAAATTTGTCATTAATCAAAGAACAGAATGTGTATTTTATTATCAGACTCAAAAGTGAAGATTGACATACTTAGTGTTGGTTTATGATGATCTGAATGATACAGTAGGTGAAATATTACTACTCTTTAGCCAAATGTAGAGCATCTTTCATCTCAAAGTGTAAAATTTGCTATGAAATTTTAATTAGTATAATCTTGACTTCCATGAAATAAGTGTTTCTGAAAAACATCTAATCCATATTACTGTAGTGGACAACACTGCAGACACAAACTTATTACAGAGACCCTGAAGGAATTTCAGCAGCATCCAATGCAGCACTTGGGACCAACACCCACCATGCACCTGCATCAGGTGCTGCACATAAAGAGGACTTTTCCTTGGTCCACCAGCAAAGACTTCAGGGCAGCAGATAGAATTAAGTCTTAAGTGGTTTGGGTGGGCAGTGTTTACAAATTTAATGTTTCTGTTTAGCTGTTTAGCTTTTGATTCACACTTTTTGAAAGTGTGAATCACATTGAATTTAAGAACACTTGAAATTTAATTTTATTGTGGCTCAGGAAAACATTGCTGCCTGTAGCAGCATTTACCTTAACAATACACTAGTGTATAACTATTATACATACTAATTTATTTCTTTTTCTTTTCAGCACAAAAAGCATACAATAGAACATAGACAAAAGCTGCTTGCTTTACAGTGCAGGAAAAGCAATAAAAAATATCCTCTCTTTCCACACCAAACTCAAAATGCTCTTAAATTCTGCAACCTAATCCCCAGAAAGGTTTTGTTTCTTACAGTATGAAACAACTAATGAACCTCCACTGTCATCCACTTGATCAGTGGTTGTATATTTTTAATGAAGTGAGGAAAAAACCACACTTTTTTTCAAAACAGATTTGGATAGCATAATGGACATCTGAAACAATAATACCAGCAATACACAAAACTTTCACATACAGTCTTTTTTATGCTTTTTGTGCTGAAAATAAAAACAAACAAACTAGTAGATATAATAGTTATACACTGGTGTATTGTTAAGGTGAACACTAAGCCTGGAATGACAAAGTTTCCTGAAGGCTAATTTGGAGTATAAGATTCTGTATTTCCCTGGAGTCAGCAAACATTTCAGATACAAAACTGCTGCTGATCCTTTCAGTATCAGAACAATGGCCTCCACTTTACCAGAATTCCAGTTATCAACAACAGACTCCCCTGAGATTAGCTCCCTCAACATCAAAATGTGTGTGTCACAAAGGGTATGTAATCATCCTGAATACTCTTCCCACACCTTGTTTTGTTTTTTAACTCTCCTCATTTTGTCTAACGGTAGACAAAACAAGAAGAAACAGTAATTTGGAATAAAATTTAAATTAGAGGCTCGCTGGCAGAATGTTAGATTTGTGACCTACCACTACTCATTTTTTATGTTGGTTTTTAATGCTACTTGTATTGAGAGGCTTGCTGGAGTGAAGTTTGTAATAAAACAGTCTTATTCACTTAAAAGTATATAATCCAGGTTTCTGACTAATGATTAGACTACATCTCTATAAAAATAGATGGCAGTAAAATAACAACATTTGCAAGCCAGCCTTCTACAAAAAGGAACCAGACTAAAGATGCAGACTCTTTCCATTCTTTTGCAGCTGAAGGTCAGAAGAAACTGAAGTTGCTAAAATGTCATGTCTCCTTTTCATTTCAGTGCCACTGAGACATTTGGAAACAATGAAGAGGCAAGAAGAAAAGTGAGAAAGCCCTAACAGACAACACTTCAAGCAGAAGTACAATTCCAGAGCTGCACTCAATTAAAGAGGAATATGAAACGCCTCTGCAGACGAGAGCGGAAGGTATTATTTTCTTCATCTGAAATTTTGTAAATTATATAATACACCTTTCAATTTTAATATGCAAATATTACTGTGCAAAAGTACCATAGGCAGATGGGTTTGGGTGTGGGGTTTTTTGATACTGTTAAGAACCAACACCAGCATGTTCTTACCTTTTTATCTTCTTTTGATTTCCTGATACTGTGTGGAGGGCCAAATTTGTTCTGAATGCAGAACATCTTCTTGGACCATTCACTTTTGTGAGATTTTAGCTGTGGCTGACCAAAGCTGCCATCGACCCTGTATCTGTCAGCTGGAATCTTACTCATTGGGGGAGGAAGGGTGCCACAGTTCACACTGGACCAGCCATCTGTGGAGTCTGTGTAGGACTCCTGGTCACTAGCATTGCCATGCTGCCACTCCTGCAAAACGTGCACAGGCAGCCACCTCTGATTGCCCAGGCCTGCAGCATTTTTCTTGGACGGGGGCACTGAATTTCGGGAGGAAACCAATGGAACTTCAATACGAGCAGAAGGGCTCAAGTGCTTGCTAACATTTTGGGACTTATCATTCTGAATTACTTCCAAAGGGATGTTTCCCTCCTGCTCATGACAGAAGCCATTCCAATGGGAAGCAGGCTGATTTTGTCCCCTTCCTACTGGATTCTCCCATATGCTGCTAGGAATGTGTTTACTTGGATTGGTCCCTAAATCAACCACCAGAACTCTATTATTCTTTTCTTCTTGGTTGAAATTTCCAATCCCACTGTCACTGTTACTGCTGGTACTATTATTCTGATGAGCATCTGCATCACCATCGAGGAAAGCCCTTGCACGCATTCCCTCTATCAGCTCCCCCATATCCCTGTACAGGACAGAAATAAACTGCAGGACAGGGAGAGAGGATGTTGGAAACTCCAGACAGCCATTGGTATCTGGATCTGCTGTACATTCCAGTCCAAAACGTCTTGCTATACCCTGGTGAATTTTATGATGAAATAATTCAGGATCCACCATAAAAACATGGCAAGATGTCCTCAGGACCCCTTCATCTTCCTGAGCCAAGCTTGCATCATCATTTGTCTGCATTGTAACTAGGCCAAAGAATCTTCTATCATCCGGGCAAACAGCACTGAATGCCAGTTTCTCTGCAGGATATTCTGCCACAACACCTGATTTGTCACTGCAGAGCTGAATACAGTCATGCATTATCTTCATCATCACCAGGGAATGGATTTTCTGCTCTGCCCGCAGACGTCTCATGCACCCACGAATGGCCTGCAAACTCTCTGTTTCCAAATTTGCAGTTGTTGAAGGAAGTTCGATGGAGCCTAAGTAACCTACAATCATGGCAACATTCAAAATGCTTGCATCTAACCCAAAGTCTTCTGCACTCTCCAGTCCGATTCTAAAAACCGAATCATCATTCAGAACTTTGGCTATTTCTTCCTTTGACAGTATATTTGGATTGCTTACATTTTCATTGCCAGTTTCAAATTTCATAGCAGCAGAAACTGGAAATGATCTTTGTTTTGGTGCAGAATTATCTGAGTTTCCAGCACAAAGAGCAGGATTCTCAAAAATCATGTTGAAAATGCCACCAGACTGCATTTCTTCGACAACTTTCTCAGCTCTGTTTATACCCAGAGCTTTAGAGTCAGGTTTGGGTTTCAGCCACCCCTTCCCATCATAAAAACCAACTTCTTCATCGCTTGAACATGAATCCATATGACTCATCCCTTCAGCAATGACCATGTGCAGGACTCCAGAACATTTCCCTATAAGCTTCACTACATCTTCATGAGAGGCTTTTTTCACATTGATTTCATTAACTGCAAATATCTGGTCTCCTGCTTTAAGTCCAACATAATCTGCAGGGCTTCCTTTCATCACACAACTAAGAACACAAGGGGCTTGTCCCGAAAGGGTAAAGCCATAACCTGCTCTTCCTCGAGCAACTTCCACGCTTCTTATCCGCGGAGGAGCGTGCATGTTGAGGCGACGTTTGACCGTCTCTCCTGGTCTGTACATTTTGGACTTTTTTTTTTTCCTAAAATAGGAAAACTTTTATTTAGTCCAGTTTTTTGTCATGTTTCAAGAGTATCACTCCATCCGATGAAGATCTAAAGAAAGAAAGAAAGAAAGGACATTTTAATTCTCATCATATTTCTGGTCTTTTAGCACCAAGTATTCCTTTTACTGTTGAGAAAAAATTGCCAGTGAACTAACCAAAAACTATTGCCAGAGAATTAACAAAACACTCAGAACAGTTTGAAAAGAACAGGTACCACGGTGTTCATTTTAGTGATAAGAAAGGAGTTGCAAATGTAAATAAAGTGGCTGTCCAAGATGACAACGTGACAGAATGGCAAAGAACAGGATCCAAGTCTTTTGATGTACAGTCAGTGTTTTTTATACTAAGCATGTTATGTCTTCCCCCAACTCCCCCCCATTGCTTATTATTCAATTTCCTTCTGGCTTACTGCACCATTATACTACCACTGCATTTTACAGCATAGAGAAAATCCTTATTTAAGCTCATACATCCTTTCCCAGCAAAACAAAAATGAGAGCTCATGCTCATCTACTCAGCTGTACCTCACCCCCTTTACACAGCATACAGAAACAGATACCACATGTATCATGTAAAAGGGATTAATTACCCCTAGAGTTGCCTGTATCTCTCCACTGACTGTAAAGACAGCTCAAAATAAGTATCTGACCAACTTCCTTACATACATTTCACTTACATAGGCAATGACAAGTGGGCATTCAGTCATGTATCAGACCAAAGGGATCCAAGATCAGATTTATTGTTACACCCATCAATTAATCTACTCAAAACAATTTGTCAGATAGCAAACACTGTAAAAATGCATTTCAGACCATCATTCCAACACCCATGTGTTTTAGTTTAGCTTAAACATTCAAAAATAAAAGAAAAAAAAGGAGTGAAAAAGACACATGCTGCCAGCATTAATCTAGACATGACTTTGCAATTAACATATAACAGCTTTGTATGAACAGCAAGAAGTAGAATATTTCACTACATTTTAGTGTCAGCACTGAAGTCTGGATGTCTTGTTCTAAATATACTTGAGCAAATTCCATTGTTTTAGAGAGGTTTCCCCCACTAAGCAGGTTAAAATGCATGAAAATGACTAATACAAATAAAAGAAATGACAACTTGTTCAACTTTTGAAACTATCTCCTTGTTGCACTATATGAATCCTCATTTCCAGGGTCTGGAGGATGACTGACAGAAAAACCCATGGGACTACAGCTACATGAAATTGCAATAAACTCCATCTGAGCAAGTGAGAACTAATCTGACAGTAATTACTCTGAGTTGGTCCACAGGCTTATCCTTAACTCAGTCACATTGTAACATACTTACAGTGTATAACATACTTGAAAGCAAGTATCTTGCATATTTGGGCAAAATGCAGGCAACATTTTAGATAAATACATTCACAGAAAGATATAAATACACATACCCTCAGAGGCAACACATTCCTTTATCATATCTAAAGTGGTAAATTAGTGGTGTCCCGCTCACTACTTGCATGGTCAAAATGACCAAGAAATCCTACTGACATTGCTCTCAGCTACAGAAAAAATAAAAAACCCACACTCAGAATGTGATTAGATCCACAGCACACTACTTTCACAGTATTTCTGCCTGGCTTAGAACAAACAAGGCAATTACTTCACAAGTTTTACCAATTAAAAACCAAACCAAAACTTAAATACAATTTAGAATTATAGTCTTAATTACTTATCTACATTTGAACTCCTTGATTACCAAATTTAAGAAACCACTGCTGTTTCTCAAATATTGTGCTAGATACTCAACTGAAGGATGTAATTCCACAGGACCCTTCCAAACCTAAAATAGGACAGATTTCAAGATACCAGAAGAGATCCAGCTGGCCTTACTTTTTGAGGTTTAGTTTTTTGGGTTTTTTTAACAAAGGGACATCAGGGTTTTATGTCTCCATGGTGCAGCTGTGACTATTCAGTGTAGAATGATTTTTGCAAATTGTTTTAATATAGCAATTATCCAGCTTCATTAACAATACTTTTCCTATAATTTGAGACAAAAAAAGACCCACTCTGGCTTTAAGAAGTAATGAAACTTCACACCTAACCTTTAAATGGAAATCATAACATAAGAAGTGCTTTGCAAACATTTTACCAAACTTAACTCTTACATTGCTGTAAGAAAGCCCCATCAATTGGCATCCTGTCTCATATCTTAAATGTTGTTTGACCCTTTCCTGATGGAGCTAAACTTGGGAATCAAGAGGTCACTGTGCATTCAGCTATCTCTAATTAGGTCTATTATTTTTTGAGAATTGCCATTAAATATTTCAAAATATAGTTCTCAAAAAAAACAAAAATAGAACTAACAAATGCCCAACGGTAAATAAAAACCTTCTATCTAGGAGCATGAATACATACTTGTTCCAATTTGCCTTATAGTGAATATTTCTGTTTTCAGCTGTCTGGAGAATAGCCTAATGTGACCCCTGGGTACCCTCTGAATCTGTGCTGTTAACCTGATCACCACAAAGCCCAATAGTATCTGGCACCTAAAACTGTGCTACTAGCTTCCAAGAGCAAAG
Source organism: Ammospiza caudacuta (assembly GCF_027887145.1). Taxonomy (NCBI): domain Eukaryota; kingdom Metazoa; phylum Chordata; class Aves; order Passeriformes; family Passerellidae; genus Ammospiza; species Ammospiza caudacuta. The sequence goes on from NC_080596.1 coordinate 57,285,851, forward strand.
GAAACCATTAAGAGAGTATGAGATTATAAATAATCTCCTTTTAAAAATATAATAAAAAACAGTTGTTACTAAAAAACTTGAGATTCAATATATAATGTTGAAGTGGTTGATAAGAAAAACAGGTTTTTTACAGCTAATCTATACAGCTCTCCAATCTATAAAAAAATATCTTAAATGCCACTATAAAAACACACAATGAAAATAGAGAGAGGCTGCTCTTGGGAAGAGGCAAACCCCAACATTGTCTTACATCACAATTCTGCATTTGCTAAGAAAGGTTTTCCTTTCAACTCTGTTCACAAGTCAATTTACCCATTTTCCTTCCTAACCTATGACCCTTACACATCAAGCATTTATTGTAGGGAAAACCACTGATAATGAAATGTCATTCAAAAACCTGACAAAACAGCAGGCTGCTAACATGTTACTTTCCTCTAATACTGATGTTCCAGATATATGAAGACTTTCAGCTATTAATATATTTGTGAAATTTTGTAGGTGCAAAATTAGGAACTAATTCAACATTAAAGGGTTTTTGCTATTAATGTGTCTAGAATCTAAAAAACCCAAAACAAAAAAATACCAACCAAAGACAAACTGTATTGCTTCGCTAGATCACCTCTTCCCTCCCTCAGTACCTGAATATTACTGTGCAATTTTTATGCTAATTACACCCAGGACAAACAAGATCTCATTAAATTTATCTAGGAAACTTCAAGACGAAGGACAAATATATCTCTTCTGCAAGAACCCTCAGCATTCCAAGTATGTTTTACTGCAATAATGGCATGACAGGCAAATAGAACAATTATGAAAATAATGTTTTCCCTAAGCAGAGATTAGTTGATTGTCAAACTGTTAACAGACTAGTTCAAAACTAAATTATCAAGTTATCTAATTGCTAACTTTTCTCCTAATTTCTTTGCAGACTTGAAACCTGGAGCTGAAGAGATATGGCACAGAAGTGGCACAAACTTCCACAATTCCAAAGTAAACTTGTCTGAATATTTTTTTCCTGTAATAAATTATAAAACATATAGCATATCCAGTGAAACAAAAACACCAATTCACTTGCACTGATATAACGCTTTGTAGCTTTATAACTACAAAATATTACACAGAACATTTCAGGCAAAATCACTAATATGTGCACATTAAGAATTGTTCAGGTATCTGAAATAACATAATTTGTCCATACACATCAGCTTTGACACAGAACTGCAAAACAAAACAAAGCATTCAAGATTTCAGCATTCTGGTCTACCATTTGGATCAATTCTTTGTGGGGTATAATACAGCAAAAATACCAGCTACAGTTGAAATGTACTGCATCCCACAAACACTGCATTTCTGTATGGTACGCTGCTACATATCCATGTTAGTTTTTCATGTCATTTTCAAACCCTCTGCTCCAAAGAAAATAACATGTATTTGCATTCTTCCAAGAGAGAGAGGTGGTTTGTTTCCTGCTCCTGCTCTTGTTATCTCATAGCAACAAAGAGAACAGCAACAGGAGGCACGCTCCTGCTGCAGCCCATGTTAAACTGTAACTGAGCAGCGCAGAGGGCATGGGGCAGCCCCTGGAGATCAGGAGTACATGACTGACCACCACCAGCTCCCAAAAAGCCTCTGGAAATGAGCTGCTGCTCAGCACTGCAGGATCCATGTTAATGGGCAGAGACACTGTCTGGCTTCATTCTGTCTGGCTTTATTTTGTTTTTCATAGTAGGACTGCAAGAGAATAAAGTATGCAAAGTGGAAGTGCACAGAGGAGAGAGACTGTTCCCTCGTCTCTCACACAGGTCTTGAAGTAATGCAAAAGACTCTTCAGCATGGGTGCCAGTTGTTGAGGCAGAGCTGATGCCAAGTCCCTACAAAGCTCAAATGAAGCTGTCACATTTGAATTCCACTAACTATTCAAATGTGGTACGTGTTTATAGACAAGTTACACAAGAAATGTAGCAGCACAACCTGTAGAAGACAGCTACCAGTTGTTTGAAAACTTGGGCAGGACAATGTTTTAATAAAAAAATCTCATTCCACAATTGGCAAGACAGACCATTATGTTTCCTTTAGGTGTATCTAGTGTGATAATTCAAAAAATACTGACTGCAGTTAGTAACAGCAGGCTGAAAAGTAGTTGTTAATAAAAACTCTTCTCCCACTGCAGACAGTGTACGAATTGTAAGGAACACAAACAGGACATTCGCTGTTTTGTCTGACAAGACTCATGTGAGCAAGGACACAGTTTCCTAAAGCTATTGTACAGACAGTCATGCGTCTACAATTCAGACTAATTTATCTGCCGTATTCAAGAAGGTGGAAAGGTTTTGTTCGCAGTTAGGCATTTTCCCCGCTGCTTTTCTTGCAAATTCGTTCCAGAACTGTTGGGACGCCGCTCAGAGGGGCGGCACTAGGGGCGGCAGCAGCGACACCCGGGCGGGACGGGGACACCGGGACGGGCCCGGCGGGCTCTGCACAGCCGCTCGCACGGCCCCGCCGCCGCTGCCCCGCTCCCGGGGGGCGGCGGGTCCGGAGCAGCGCCCCGCGGGGTTACCCACTAACTGCCCGGCTCGCGGGCAGCCGCTTCCCGGGGGGTGGAGCTGCGGGGAGGGGAGAAGCGGCACCTGAGCCCGCAGGGACGATTTGAAAAATCAAGCGGTAAAAGACGGGAGGGCACGGAGCACCCGCGCCCCCCCCCACCCCCCCCCGCGGGCGGACCCGCCGGCCCCTCCGCGCTGCGCTCCGGGGGTCGCGGGCAGCGCCGCAGCCCGAGGGGCGCGCACAGGGGCGGCCAAGGCTCCCGGCTGCCCCCTGCCTCCCCTCGGCCCCCGCCGCCGTGCTCCCCTCCCCCCGTTCCCCCTTCCGCCGTCCATCTGCCGTCCCCGCTCCTCCCGCCGCATCCCAGCGGGGTCCCGGGCCGGGCGCTCGGCGGCGAAGGGGATGGGAGAGCCGGGCGGGCTGCAGTGGGCGCTGCCCCGCTCAGACCCACTCACCTCTGTCCCCCGGGACTCCGGCTACTCCGCCGAGGCAGCGGCTGTCCCAGTCACCGGGGAGACGGCGCCGGGCTCGGCCGCACGGCGCTGCGGCGACTGGCTGTCCGGCGCTGTCAGTCACCGCGCTCGCCCGGCGGGGTGGCGGTCGGGTTCCCGGACAGAGAAAGGGGAGAGACAATACCCCGCGCCGGAGGACTACAGCTCCCGGCGTGCCTTGCGAGAGGCCCGCTCGCTCCGGCCGTGGGGAGCTGGGCGCGCGGGGCATGACGGGGCGCGTAGTTCGCTGGCCTCCCCGAGCCTCCTCGCCTCGCCCTGGGCTCCGGCGGGGCAGGCAGTGCGCAGGCGCGGGCTGGCGGCGGCCGTTCGAACGGGGCCGGGAGCGGGAGCCCGCGCCGCGGGCGCGGCGGACCCGAGACAGAGAGCGCAGCCCGGGCTCCGGACCGTGTGAGGGGAGGGACCCACAGCCCGCGGCTCGGAGCGCAGGTGGGGCTGGGAGCCGCCTCAGACAGGTGTGCCGCGCCTTTGAAGGGCGGGAATAAAGCGAGACGGAGCGTGGGGTGAGGGAGCGGCGGGCACTGCCTGCACCGGCAGCCTGAGGCGGAGCGGGCACTGAGGGGCCACTAACGCCTAAAGGACAAAGGTGCGTGCCAAGGGGCAGCTTCACCGCCCGCTGGAGCTGGGCACAGGCAGCAGGTGCTCAAAATACACCGGGGACAGCTCTTATTTTAAATAGGAGAAATAGGAAGAGGGGGGAAAAAAAGTTAACATCAGTTAAGAAACTCGTAAAGAATATAAGAGTCAGAGAAAGGGTAGAATTAACCAAATCTCTTTGGCTTTCCCACAGAACCTGAAAGCATTTTGTGATCTTAGCAGAAGAATGTAATCTTTAATTGTTAACATGTACTTGTAGCAATCCTTTGTATGTGGGGTATTTAATTTTTTTCTCTATGTGCAGGAAACCTGACACTGAACTTACCAGGCACAAGTTCAAGGAGAATTCTTACCTTTTTCTGGGGATTTTTGGTTTTTTTCCCCAGTCTCCAGAGCTGTATATCTATCCCACAGCCATTATGTCTGTAAGATACCATCTAAATTGTAATACTGTTACTTAATGGTTTAACTTCAGTCATTTGTCTAATTCTTACCCAGTCTAGGAAGTTGTTTCTTAATAATTCCATCCTGAGCTGAAGTGCTTACAGGATACCAGAGTCTTCAGGAAAAACAAAAACACAGGGCAAAGGAAAAAGCTCTTTGGAAAAGCAGAGAATCCTGCTCCTCTACTCTGGCCTTCACCTTCTCATTCTGCTGATTTTTTTCTTTGTCAGTCCATCCCAAGGAGGTTTCTACCAATCTGAGACATTTCAGACCTAGATACCAGTTTTGTTATCTCTCTTATCCAGTTTTATGCAAAAAGCTTCTGAAAAGAAAAAATAACCAAATAAAATAAGCATTACGTCTTTTTCTCATCCTCACAGAAGATATCCTGGCAGATCAGTGTAACAGATTTCCAAACTTCTTCAGATATACTGTGTCTCATACAAGTAATTATTAAGTCCTTAGGGAGGCTAAAAATTCAAAACTCAAGGAAGAAAGTTGAGTGTTGACTTTAAACCTCACAGTTGATTCTTTCAGGTGAGGTACAGTAATTTTTAAAAATACTCCAGTGATTTAAGTTGGCCCAAAGAAGCTATAATTCTTTATCCTTTTGGCTGGGAAGATGTCACAGGTAGAGAATTGTGTTCCACAAATCCAAGGTGTTGGTTTGGGTTGCCATCCCTTAAGAGCCCAATTATTTCCAGCTGCCACAGGAGGTTGTCAAGACTTTATATCTTTTGCCACTGTCTCTGTTGCTGTGTTACCCCAACAGATCTAGGACTGGCTTGCACAACCTCCTTGCCTATAGAATGGGAAATTGATCAATGTATTTCAGTCTGACCTTGTAAACAGCTGAAGAAACTGAAGGAAATCTTTTGGAAAGTGACAAGTGGAATGGTAAGTATCCCACAGAGGTAACTGCAGGTCTCCCACTGAATCTTTATGGAGTTGATACACAGGTATTATGTTTTATTTTGCTTCGAAGAGGAGGGATGCTAAAATGTGCCATCAGAATCTGCTAACTCTAAACTAATTGCTCCATGTCAGTGTCAGATTACCCCTTCCAAATACCTGAACCTGTTGTATTTGTGATAATTAACAGAATTGTTTGCACTTTGTAATAGCACAGGAGCATGTAATTAGTCTGGCCTCACAGAAGGTTGTTTTGTACCACAGCAGAATTTCCTATTTAAGTCATGCCCAGGAAGGAAGAAGTGAGAGCTGAGGGCTAACATGCCCACAGGTGTGCTCACACACCCTGCTTGCAGTCAGAAAAATCGAACTCATCCAGAACGAATTTGGTGCTTTCCTTCAGTGCTTTTGGAAATGGTGATTAAGACTTCATGTTATAATCTGGAACAAGGTGATTAATGGCCCCTCAAAAATCCACACAAGGTCTCAGCTGTAACTTACTGTTTTCACCACTGTTGGAGACAATAAAGGAAGAAAGTGTGAAACAAAGTGATAAGGATTTGTGGCTTTGGGGCTGGAAAAGCTTTGGCTTATGAAGCTAAGTAGCTTAATGTTGGGCATAGAGACATCTCAATCACACCAGGGGTGGCTGTCACCAAACAGCCTGTCAGGCTTCCTCTGGAGAGGTTTACAATGCATCCTGTAATGGACTGTGATCATTGCTGTCACAAGCACCAGATGAGAAGGCAGAAAATAAACATAGTCCAGCATCTGACACAAAGTCTGTGGTTTTAATTACCATTGTTTAATTACCTTAGTTAAAGGAATGGAAGGTTTTTAGACATACAGAAAAATCCTCACCTAAATATCACTTTTATCATTTAATGTTTTCAAGCTGTTTAAAATAATAAAAATGTACATGATCAGTGTCAAATGCTTGTTCAGTTTACAAATGTGATTCTAACTTTCCTAGCTTGATTTTGTTCTGAACAGCAGGGAAGACTGTGTGTCATATACAGTGTAGTTAGCTTGGCCAGTTAATACACAGCTGGCAGCAAAGTCATTGTTAAAGAACTTATTTTTTAAATTCCAAAGCAAAGATCATGTTTTGTACATGTACGTTTGAGGACTGTATGAACACACAGCCATCAGGATCTACCTTGGCCTACTAGTTCATCTAACTTTTCCTTTTATTTTGAATGTAGTTTTCTTCCTGGTATGAGACACTCCTGGCAGTGGGAAATGGAAGAAAATACTTTTGTATAAATGCATTCTGGTTTGGATGATAGCGTTTCCCATCCATGCATGCTGATGTACAAAAACAATTACAGGGAGCTGTGAAATAGTAGAAACAAAGGGGAATGGATACTGCTCCTGTTGAATCTTGACTGGCCGATAGAGGACGTGTCCTCCCAAATTCTATTTAATGTTAAAAGGATTGATCCTTGTGCATCTACTTGGCTTTGTACTTGTGTCCTTACCTACTATGATACTTAATTAAACATTAAAATATAGTTAAATAGATTTTGTGTGGAAAGGTTCTTTTGTGCATTTAAATATATGAATGGTGCCACTGGCAAAATTGAAGGTTCAAATGGTAAACTGTCTGGAACAATTTTTTCTGTGTGAAAATAGGCACAGCCAGGCCCTGGTCCTGACAGTGCCTTTGGAAAGCACCACAATATAAATATAATTTTTAATAGCCTAAGAAAATTAATTCCCCTACAATAGAATGTGCTGTATTTATTTTCCCAAATTCAGTAACAGAGTTCAAATGAAACATTTTGCTGTGGTCAACAACTGAAAGCACAGAGTAGTGCTCACTGATGTCAGTTTTTCTTTCCTTAAGTTGTTAAAGGTGATGTCATGTTAAACCTGCAGTGCTGATGAGCAACCCTAATATATAGAACCAAAACATCTGCTAAAATATCGACTTCAAGAACACAAGCACACTTAATGCACTTCTGTCAAGAACTGGAAACCCAAGAATTGAGTTTGGCCTTACTTGTTATCAGTGAAAGCACAGAAACTTCTACACCACTATTTCTTGTGGGCAAAGAGTTTATACCCAAAATTCCTCAGTTCCTGATAAATGCCTTGCTGAGTCTAAATGAGTGTACATTTTTTATTTCATAATGTGTCATGGACACCTTCTAATATTGTTAAAACACATACACCAAAATGTAAAAAAAATTCTGGTGGTTTTTTTTCTTTAAAGGGATTGTTGGTTTTGTTTGTTTATTTGATCTTTAAGCTTTGAAGCTTTAATGTTTTGATTCAAAATTGCCTAATTAACCTGGCTTTGTGGCTCCATTAAAGCTGTGTCTCTTGTCCCTTTGAGCTCATGTAAGCTGAGTGTCTTCAGTTCCATTGGGCTTAAAAATGTGCATCATCCAGCAGCTGAATTCACATGTTCTGAAGAACTACTGTGTATTTTTGGTTCTGTGAGGGAAAGGGATATCTCAGGGAGTTATTCCTCGTGGTTCTAAGTACCATGCAAAAAAAGTCATTTTTGTCTTATTCTGCAATACTCACAGAGGAAGCAAGCTCTATCCTGGCATCTAAACAGCAAGTTAAATTGGGATCATGCATGATGTCCTGCAGTGTTCTGCTCCTGTCTCCCTCTTTTTCTCTTTGGAGCCATTTCCAGTGTGACTCGCAGGTTCATGCACCATGCAAGGGTGATACATCAGGACTCTGCTGGCTGAGGTATCACTAAGCACATGTCCTGATGAGGGACAAATGCCAGTCTAAAAATGCCCTTCATATCCCTAACCTCAGGAAAAACATGCTGAGAGTTCTCCATATTGATATATGGCTACAGGAAAAGAAACTGAGGGAAAATAAGAGCCTGAGGCACTGCAGAGGAGACACGAGTAATAGAGAAATCAACTTTGCATGTTCCTATTTAACATAATTCCTCTGATAAAGGACCCTGGCTATAGAACAAACTGTGTAGCATTAAAGTGAGGAGAAGGGATCCTCTACTCTCAGCAGTTAATCCAAGAATCATTTTACCTTTCTCTTGTCAGTATGTGGCAAAGTTAAGTCCAAACATTTTTCCATTTCCTCATCTAAGCTTTTTACCTCCAAACTTTGGAGAGGACAGAAAGTCCTGTTGGACCAAGTTCAGTCTGTCTGTATGATACCTGCCAGAGATACAGCTGTGCTCGTGGTAATCTCTTCTCCTGAAGTTCAGCTGACAAGGCACGGCATGGCATGGCTGCAGTGCCACAAAGGTGGTTTTGGTACAAACAGCAGCCATTCCTAACAACACAGAATGACAGGATTCTGCCCTGGCACTCAAATCTGCTTTAGCTCAGACTGACTTCCACCACCACATCTTCCCCCACCTCATAACTAGATTCTGAATGGTTTTTAAATTAATTTAGAAAATACTTGCTTATTCCAGGTAAAACCCATCATGATTAACTTCAGCAATTAAAACTTATATAAAATGCGCTGAGATATACTTACCTAAAAGAGGATTTTTTTTGTGCTCCACCGAAACTTTAGTTTCATCTAAGAATAGACTTGCAGTTATTCTAAATGACCTTCTGAAATGAAAGTTCATTTGTTAAGAGTCATTTTGGCCTTGACAGCATGTGTGGAATTCTTCTGACTACCTTCAACATCGCTTCTTAAGTTCCTCTCAGAACTAGGTTAAGGTCTTGCCTCCTATTAAAATTTCAGTCCCATGGTAAGAGTTGAATGCTGATGGATTATTTATTTCAACCTGTGCCAGCCTACTTCCTCTTTCACCTTCTTAAGTATATAACAACTGTGACTTGCGTGAACCAGGTGACCCAGGCAGTTCCTGCTGAAGTTCTGGTGATCATGGCTGGTCTTCTATAAGCATTTTCACATTCCTTCCCTTATAACTGGCATCCCCCAAGTTATTGCCTAGCATAACATCCTAATTTCATCTGAAAGAGAAAATTAGCCTATGCTTTTTTTCATAAGATACATCTTTCTTAATAGTGAACTTAAACCACATACCTTACACGTCAAAAGTAATTCCATTTCGTTTGGAGTGGGCAAGCCAAGATCAGAAGAATTTGCTGTGTCTCCAGCCAAGAGATTGAGAGGCACAGCTGTAGCTGGTTCCTGGTGTCTCAGCACAGGGCTGTCAGCTGAAGGTGTTGGTGCCTTCTGCAAGCAAACCACAGTGCCTGTGGGATGTTGCATGGAGGTCATTGCATGAATGAACACATCCAGGCAATCTTACAGAAGGAAAGTCTGCTTAAGAATAAAATTCTCCAACATACAGTATGCCTTTTTTAACCAGCTTCCTAAAACAAGGCCATGGATTGTTTTCATGAGAATGCACATACCAAATCACAAGAACTTGGCAGCAAGGAGACACAAAACAAGTGCATCATTTCTGGTATAATCTGTATTAGGCCATTTCAACTGTGGTGAAATTTGGTTTCATTATTTACTGAGTGTTAACCAATGTGAACAAGCTCTAAATATGCTTAAATCATTGAATAGATGAGCTGTAGCTTTAAGCCCTGGGTGGACAGTTAGTTTTGTTAAAGATTTAACACTGGTGTATTTCATTTAGTGAAGTTGTAAGTTAAGTTAAATGAAAAGGAAAGACAGAAAATCTTATTCATGTAAGTTTAAAGAAAGCATAGGCATTATAGTTAACATAAGTTCATGTGGGCAAGGTTTTATGCATTCATAAAACAGACTGCATTTGATCTGATTATATTGAATTAAAGATAAATTATAGTTAAACCTCTAGGGAGAAGAATGAGGATCCTGGAGAGTTTTTAAAGTAATTTTAATTAATTTTTAAAATATGTTTACTTTTCAGTTTGTAGAAAATTGATATTCCTATAGCTTCCCTCAGTGAAACAAGCCTTCCTCAAGCTGTGATAAGTGCTTCTCAACATTTCAGCCTGTTGGAAATTTTATACCTTTAAATGGTATGCACCAATTCTTTTTTTTCTTGCAATGCATAGCAATCCAGAGCTTACCCCTAAGGTAACAGCTTGCAGTCAAGAAATTTAGCTCTGAGCTCAGTTGAGACAGATTCCCTGGGAGGCTTCCATGGAAGATGAAGGAGCTTGTGAGTGCTGTCAGTTTTTCAAGGACACTCCTGGAAGTACAAAACCAGTTAATGCTCTCTAAGGGTAAGGAAAGTAGGTGGAATAAGAGACTCCCTTGGCTTAAATGTGAGCTTTTGGGTCTGCTCAAAACCAGAAGAGAAGCATACCAGAGATGGAAAACCCATGGAGAACTACAAGGGCATTGCCAGGGTGGGCAGATGCAGTTAGAAAAGCAAAAGCTCAGCTCAAATTGAAATTGGCCAGAGGTCAAAAACACAAAAAAGGGTTCTTCAGGTACATGAACAACAAAGAGAAGGAAATACTGACCACTCTTCAGCAGCAGAGGTGAACTGGTCACCCACAGTGCTGAAAAGGCAGGGATTCCCAACACATTCTTCACCTCTGTTTTCACCTTGGGAACAGGTCCTGGGATCAAAAATCCAGGATTATGAAACACCAACAGACTGTCAGTGAAAGGAGAGCTTGTCTGTGAACTATCACAGGAGCCTGACCTCTACAAATTGATGGGTCCTGATGTTACACATCCAAAGGTTTTAACAGAGCTGTTTGATGTCATTCCAAGGATGCTCTCCATAATCTTGGAGAAGTTGTGGATATCAGGGAACGTCCTAGAAAACTGGAAGAAGGCTAATGTCAGCCCATCTACAAGAAGGGCCTAAAGGAGGATCCAGGAAATTACAGGCCTGTGAGTTTTACTCCATTCCCTGGGAAAGTTGGAGAACAAATTTTCCTGGGGGCTCTCACATGTCAAATGAAGCACATGATTGGGAAAAGCCAGCAGGGATTCACCAAAGGCAAGTCATGCTTGACAAACCTGATCACCTTCTGACAACACAAGGCCCTGCTCAGCTGATGTGGGGTGAGCAATGGACATTGTCTCCAAGGCTTTCAATGAGTCTTCCCAGAGACTTCTCCTAAAGTACTGACTGGATGCATTAGGATCTGGACTGGTCCATGCAGTGGATGGGGAACTGGCTAGCCAGACACAGCTAGAGGGTGGTGGCAAATAAATAACTCCTTTTCAAATTGGCAGCCTGTGACAAGTGGGGTCCCCCAGGGATGGATATTGGGCTCACATCTGTTTAATATCTTCATAATTGATCTGGATGGGATCAAGTGTATCCTGATGAAGTTTGCTGATAATACCAAGCTGAGGGGAAAATGGACACTTTGGGAGGGAGAGCCACCCTGCAGGAGGACCTGGAGAGACTGGAATAGAGGGCTGCCAAGAACCATATAAAGATCACAGAATACACTGAATCATGAGGTTGGAAGAGACCTTAAAGATCATCGAGTCCAACCCAGCCCTAACACCTCAACTAAACCATGGCACCAAGTGCCACATCCAGGCTTTTTTTAAACACATCCAGGGATGGTGACTCCACCACCTCCCCAGGCAGATCATCCCAGAACTTTATGACTCTTTCAATGAAAAAGGTTTTCCTAATATCCAAGCTATATTTTCCTTGGCACACACGTTGCACAAGGACAAGATTTTGCACCTGGGAAAATACAATCCAGGAGTGCAGCACAGGTGGGGATCTGTCTGGCTGGGTACCAGCTCTGTGGTGAGGGACCCGAGGGTCCTGGTAGACAGCAAGCTCAGTATGAGTGACCAGGGTGCTGCTGCTGCAGCAAAGAAAGCCAAGAAAGGCTGAACAGGGTCCCTTCAACTTGGTACTATGTGATGCTAGGATCAAACTGAGATCTTACAGCCTAATTACCGGTAGTAATTAGTCAGCCCTACATAACTGGATGCCATTCATTGTGGATGACTGGTCTGCTTTTTAAAGAACATAGCTGAAATTATTCATCCTTATTAGAAATGTTGTTCAATAAATACTTTAAAATAAGCTGCAACAGAATGAAGAATTTTCAGCCAGAAGAAATATGCATAGGAAGAAAATTTCACACCCAAAATGGCAAAGTATTTCAAATGTTTCTGTTAAAACATTAAAAAAGATCAACACAAAAGTTTAATGATGTAGTCTCAAGCTTGCAGACACAGGAAGCATGCTACCATAAAATCAGGGGAAATAGATTAGCAATCTAGAGACCAGATGGTTAGTATTTACTTGCTGACATAACACCACCAAATGTTCTTAAATTTCTTTTTTAAATTTGCCTTTCACATTACATTATCAGCATAGGAACTGATCTTGCAAACATATACATAAAGATTTCAATATATTTATTCATTTGGGAAGTCCCATTGACTTTAGAACAGGAGACTGTTCACAGAACCAGGCTGTCAACTTGGGGTAAGTCTACAGAGTTGTAAACTATTTGCCTACACCGATTTGGGCAGGCTGTCTGTGAAAAAATTAAAATAAAATCTTGTATACATCTTATTGTTCTGGTCTTTTTCTTTGTAAGAGAGAGCAGTTTATGGAGAATATGATAAAAGATATTCCCCATCCATAAACTCCTGGTCTGGTGGATAACTGTTAAACTTGTCAGGGCCTGAAATAAACTGAAGTCTTAAAATGCTTCTCCAGTTTGAAGTCAAGGAGTAAAAATATGTTTTTAAAAATTTACAAACATTTTTACCCAGCAAATTTTTAATACCAGTGTGAGAAAATGTTGCTTAATTATTACAGGATCCTCCTACAAATTACTTAACCTCTCTCCTCTGTGAAAAATATCCTTGATTCCAAGTGTTTGCTCAGTGCCTTATTTTTCTCTGATGGGAAAAACTGTCACTCCTTGCTCTACACTGTTTGTGACTTATTTAAGTTACCTCTAGGGGCTCTCTATTCAAAACATACAGAATTTCTCTAGTATTAGCTTTTCATACTCAAAGTTTTCTCCTTTAGCTTTATGTTTTTTCCTTCATTTTCACTTTCTAAAGTGTTGTGTTCCCTCATCTCTGTCATTACAGTTTTTTTTTGGAGGCATTTACCTTGCCCTTTTGTCCAACATACTTTTCCCATCTTTCATCAAAATCTGCTTCTCAGTTGCTTGCATGTTTCTCAATGTCTCATTTTCTCATCTGCCTCCTCAGGTTCCTTTTCCTTTATGGTCACATCACTTACAAAGTCACCTGCCTCCAGGCAGTGTATTTCCTCCCCTATTTAATTTTTTCCATTTGCTCCATCTTTGTGTGTACATCTAATACAAGCACTTCATTTGGTGAAAGTGATATCAAACCGAGTTGGCCCTGTTACTCCCCTGAAAATAAGAAATTTGTTTTCCTATGCTACAGTTTCTTTGTTGATCACACCTCTAGAAGCCATGAGGCAGTTCCTTTAATGTTGTAGTTAAAATTATAAACTTGGGTAACTGCTCATGTGCTCCCCTTGAATACCTATTATACTCAGCTCCCTACTCTTACAGACACAGAAGCAGTGTCTGTCTCTGTTTTGCAAAACCAGGAATTCTACCAAGAATTTTAATCCTAGGCAGGTCTTTCAAGTTATCATTTGTCTGAATATCACAAACATTCAAATATCTGTACCTGCAGCTAACTGTCCCATACAGATGAGAAAGCTGTGACTACCTTAAACAAAAAAAAAAAAAAAGAAATCCCCGCAAAAAACACTCAACCTGTTTTTTCAAGTAAACCTCCAGACTCTACAGACACAAAAGGAATAGCAGCAAAAGGAAACTATGGGTAGGGGGGGAACTTTCAATTTGTCAAAAAGCATTAGAAAAGTTCTGTCATACATAAAACTTCTCATATTTGTCTAAAGCTTTGTTGTGTTCACTCTCTAGGCAAAAACAGGGCTGGAACACAGGTAATCTGCATAGATGGGATAAAAGCCTTTTGTTAAAGAGATGATGATTTAAACCTTGAACTTCTAAATATAACTACTAGAAGTGATGTTTTATATAGAAAAAAAAATCTCAGAACCACCAGAAAACACAATTTTCTTTAAAGCAGTTATGTAAGAGTGTTTGGAGTCTCATCTGGAATGCTGTGTGTCATTCTGGGCACTCACCTTTAAAATGGATGAACTCAAAAGAGCAAAATTAGCAGAACAGTCATCAAAATCCTACCTTATAAATGAGGATTATAAATCAGAAGAAGGGTTGCATGGGGCATGACCTCTAGCTCTCAAGAGTAAATGGTATATAAAGCAATAAAATTAGTGTTGATACAAGAAAAAATTGGTATAAATTAATCAGGAATAATCCTAGAAGCATCCTAGAATCTTACAATAATAGCAATCTTCATTTACCTGTTTGTAATGCAGGTCTTCATATAATTTTGGAGACAAAACACCTAAGTCATTTTAAGAAACAGGTTCACAGATTTACAAAAGGGGTTATATGACATGGTTTCTCGTGGTAGCAAGCAAGGAATCAAATTTTCTCCATGCTTGTGTTCCTACAGATCTGGAGCTGTAATAACAGGAAGGAGGGGGCTACCTACTCTGCAGTACAAGGTTCAGCTGTGCTGCCATTGTTACTGCTCATTAATTGGATTTAATTGCTATATGATTTAAGTAGATAGTTAGAGTAAATACTATTAATTCCTGTGGAGTCAGGGGAGAATTTCTTTATCTCTTGCTGTAAACAAGTTAAAGTGTCAGGAGGCACTGAACATGTAGCTTACCTGAATGCATGACAGATCTACATTTGAAATGTGTAAAACGATCTTTGCAGAATCAGAAAAGAAACTTGGCACTTTTCCAATCATGCAATCGCTGTAGTAAAGGTGGGGTGAGGGACAGTTACTTTGTTTATATTTCAGCAGCCACCATTTTCTCCAAGTTCAGTCTTCTACTACATTTGCCTTATCCTGTTATCGTTAATTAAAATCAGTAGGAATGGGCCACATTTAGATATTTAATAACTTTTAATCTTCATACCTGGAGGTCTTTCTAAGAAATATTTCTACATATTATTAATTTGCTTGGTGAGTATAACCTTCATCCTGTTCAGCAAGCATAATTAGAGATTAATTTGTTGTGTCAGGGATTTAAAATTTTTTAGCTCACCTTTAGGCAACAACACATTAAATTGTATAGTAGAATGCAAACACTTTCAAAGACAAAGTTTTAAGAGGGGACATTATTCAATAGTGAAAATGGACAATGGCCTGAGTTCCTTGTACTAATTCTTTAGTTTCTATATTGGAATCCAACCTTTGCCAACACAGTAAAACAGGCAGAAATATGGGGGTTTTTTAAGAACATAAAAGGAAAGGCATATAGGAAATTCTGCCGGCCAATTTTCGAATTTAAGTGAAAGATTATTTAAATGTCACGTTTCGTGGAGGAGCCATCCCGAGCTGGTGCTGCATCTCAGCTCCCTGGGTACCATCCTCCGTGCCTGCGGCTCCCTCGTGTGGTGCATCCCTGTCGATCTGGGCACCAGCCCCGCGGATCTTCACCCTGCCAGCAGTGACTGTGAACCTCTCACTGTGCTCATCATTCCCAGTCTCTTTGCTGTCCCAAAGCACCCTATCTGCCCAGCAATAAGCAGTAAGTTTCTTCTTTTTCTTTATTTCATTTGATAGACATTATATATATGTATATACACACAGTACAATACTTTTCTTTTGTGATAGAGAATAAATGAAAGTTTTCATTGCTGGTTGTTCGTTAAGTCAACAGATTCCAGTTAATAATGAAAAAAATTCAAATGTTTAATATCAAAAGCAACTTCAAGTATCTTCTATACATTTTAGTATTCAGTATATAGGAAGGTGGTTTGGGGTGCTTGTTTTTATATCAAAAATTGTATTTGAATAGACTATTTTTACCCTCATACTTTAGAGTACTATTCATATCAGGCATGGAGTTTAAAATTATGTATGTCATGGTCCCAACTAGCTCTTCACAAGAACCATAGGTCACATACAATCAGGCATACGTTTCAAAACAGGGTTTAATCATCAGCAAAGTCAAGGTGCAATAACCATGTTTAGAAATGCACTGTTTCATTCTCCTAAAACAGATTAAGCTGCAGTCCTTGATGTGAAGCAATATACAACACCACTGTTTGCAAAACAATACCTGACTTAGGCATAAATAGTACTTCAGTTCCCCGAGCTATTTATCCCTTAACCTTTCTGTATAAAAATAATTCAGCTTAGGCATATATTGCACTAATTTTATCATACTGGATAGCTCTCACCCTGCATTATGTTTTCTTTGCTGAACTAGGATTACACTAGGGTTTTAATTTCCATGGAAAACCTGGGAATAGGGCAACAGACACACATATGGTGTGCAATAAATGGTAATCTATAATAGCAATAGTTATCTCAGAGGCATTCACAAAGGAAACTACACATTAGACTTGGAGATCATTTTCTCCAGTAGATTCATCATTCTCTCCTGTAACTGTAAGCTTTGAACTTGAATGATGTTCTGCTGATCCAGGATCCTGCGCACTTCTCTACAGGTTTCTTCCATAGCTCTACTCAACTTCTTTTGTTCTTCCAACATGGCTTCCATTAATTTTAGCTTCTTCTTTTGGAAACTGCAGTTTTGCATTTTTCTTTTCTTAACTGGTCTTTCTTCAGCTCTGAAATGTGAATATTTGTTAGAAATTAGAGTCATATTTATAAAAAGAAAGAACCCAAAATTTGATAGCATATTCTTGGCCAAGCTACAACCTAGTCATATTTTTAAACCCCTGTGTTCTCCAATAAATTCCCTCTCGAGTTTGTGCCAAAACATAAGTATTTAATGCATTATTGAATAGCGTTGCAGATTGTTAAAAAAAAAAAGAATAAAGAAAAGGTTTTACATCTCTTTGTTTTTAATAAGAAATTTCTCTGGAGAATACCAGGCTTTTTTTTTTTTTAATCTTGACATGACTTGCACATTGAATTTATACACTGTACTGGGAGAGACATTTGGCTTATGTGGCCATTGAAACTTCCAATTTTAAAGCCAGAGAAAGTGCTGCATGGTTACATGTGGTGGTATCTTACAGCTTGTTTTTTACAGCACTGCATCAGTAAGGCTGGTCCCACTCCAGAATATGAGCCTCAGAATTTGCCCTTGTGCCAAGACACAGCAGTGGTGCTGACCCTCTTTTTTTTATATTCCACCACAAAACATTGTAAACATGAAAAGACAGAAGAATACCTGGGGGTTCTGGTTGAGAGTGGCTGACCATGAGCCAGGTGTGCCCAGGTGGCCAAGAAGGCCAATGTCACCTGGCCTGGATCAGCAGTGCTGTGGCCAGAGGTCCTGGGCAGCGACTATCACCCTGTACTCAGCACTGGTAAGGCCACACCTCCAGTCCTGTGCTCATTTTTAGGCCCTTCGTGACAAGAAAAACATTGAGGGGCTGGAGCGTGTCCAGCGAAGGGCAATGGACATCCTCATATGAAATATGCAGAGCTGCCATGTGGAATTTGGGGAACATTTTAAGAATTTCCTCTATGCTTTACCATGCTGGGTTTCTGTTTTGGAAGAGAGACAAACAGGGCAATAAAGACAGTGCTCTCAAGGTGTAAAGGTCATATGGCTGCTCTAACTTGGGGTGACAGAGCCACACAGTCAAAACCAGCCCATGTGGCACACAAGTGAGAGCGCACACACAGATCTGGGTCTCTTAACCTGCAGCCTAAGAAGGAACCATGCTAAACTGTGAGAAAGGAAGAAAGGCATATGTCTAAGTGCGCTACACATGTGAGAAACCTCCAGTTAGAGCTGGATAACTCCTTTCCTAACTTTAAGTGAGAGACCATGTCTTCATTTACACTTTTTGTAACTCCAGATTGGAGTCCCCAACATCAAAGATATCTGATGATGTGTCTTGAAGTCCCTTGACACAAACAGCAATCTCAGTCATGTTCTGCCAAATGCAGTATCCTTTCTAGGTGAAAAGCAATAATGAGATAGTACAGTTGTGACTAGAATGCCATGTCAACATGCTGCAGATTTTAAGACATCCCTGAATAAGGATAACTTGAACTCTTGAGAAATGTGCTTTTATTAATGTGAAGTAGGGTAGTGGGGGTGAGGTCACTCAGCTGTGACAGATTTGTATCATAATTTAACTCATGTTCTTATCCTACTTGACAGGCTTTGTGCAGCAGCCACTGTGACATTCAGATCTGTCAGCAGGAGAGATAAACAATCCTTAGCACCTGAAAGGCTTAATGCAAATATAAGAAAAAGACACAAGCCCCTTGACATTTAAGAGTGCAGTGACCCAAAAAGGGTGAGATACTATCTACTTTGGAAGGTATACAATAATCTCAGCTTTGCAGGTTCTATATAGCATATTTGATTTAGGGCATCAAATAAATGTGAATAAAATAAATACATGCTGCTCTGCTCAAACTGTGGGTCTGCTCAAACTGTGAGTCAAGCTTGCTGCAGGTCACTGAAATTATCAGTCTCACAATCCTCTGAGAATGGGTCTTGGATAACACTAAATTCTGTTTATCTCCTTTAACTCTAAGGGCCAGAATTACTTCAAATGTGGTTCTCAGAGAGGTCAAGCAAGTGGAAAAGATCCACAGCAGATCTGTTGTCTAAGGACAGCACTGAATCTGTTATTCCAAGTTTCCCATCACTGCAGTAACATTCACAAAGAATGCTTGCTTTCTGATAGGCAGAGCAAGAAACTTTCTGAAATGATGATATTATTTTAGCCAAAGTCATCTTTTGAATTTAAACTTGTCTTCACATAGGATTCAAAAGTTGGAAGCTTGATGAATCTCTGTTCTCTTCACCATACAGTGCTAGAAAATAGCTGTGGTAAAACCTCTTGTCTTGAAACCAGTATGAGCTCACTCCACAAGAGGGCTTGTGTGTTGCCAACATAAGCACTGGTGAGACTGGTCCTTAATAAGGAATGAGAGAGAAAATCTGAGGCTTGTCAATGGTGCTGAGATGCACTGAACATTGTGTGTCTTTCTTGGTAACAGTAGCCACCATTTGGATTTCAATTTACACTGAGACAACAACAACAACAACAAAACCATTATAAACCAAGATGGAATTATTTAGATTGAAAGATCTAAAATAAGCCTTATTTTTAAGAGAAAAGAATCTTTGACATGTTTTCCTAGAGTCTGTAAAGGATTTTATCTGGTTTTCAGTTAAATCCATCAAAGAACTGTAAGACATGAAACCATACATCCAAGACAGCCTTGCACAGCTCCAGAGAGAAAGGATCAGCAAATTTTTACTGTGTCAGCAGTATCTGCAATCTACTAATAACTAAAAAATACTCACTGAAGAGTGCTGGCTCAGAACTGTGTTTCAGCACAGAGAAGTGCTCCCAAAAGCAATGGCCCAAGGATTCTTCAAGGTCTCCCAAGTACTCCCTACATTTGTTTACAGTAACAAACACAGCTTTATAATTAGCCTTCATTGAAAAGAAGTACTTATTTCAGAAATTTTCAGAAAGCCCAAGCTTTGGTGATGGTCCCAATCTCCTTTTCTCTCCACTGACTGATACTGAAAGGGTCACTCACAAGTTCACAGTAAGGAATGGGCACATAAAATCCTCTCCTCTACAGAACTGCTGCTGAAAGGGAGCTCTTGAGAAGGGCCCTACAAAAGAAGGCTCTAAAGAATCTAATTTACAAGCAAAGAGCACTTGCAACATGAAACAATGTAAAATGTCCAGTGATGCCCATCCAGTGATGAGTTATTTGAATACTGAAGTGTTTCCTCAGATTCTCAGCCATCTTTCTTGAGAAGTTCTAGGTGTCCTGGGCAGCATGTCAGAGATCCCTCTCTGTCAGTAATGTTTTATAACAAATTCAAGAGAGCAGCAGGAATATGAGTTCAGCACCAAGTAACCCAAGCAGCACCAGTATCCTCAAAGAGTTCCAGCTAGGAACATGTCTCCTTTGCCAGTGCATGGGCACAAGAATAAGGATCTACTGATGATGGCATCAATCAGTTCCTGATGCCCGTTCTCCATGGTGTGCTCCTGTGCAGCCAACACCTCTGTGACAACATGGGTGCAGCAGATCCTGACAGCACCCACAAGCTGCTGAAGGAGCACCTCCCTCTTTGCCAAGCCTAGTCTCTGAAGGTAGATTTTGAGGGAAATCTCAGGAAAGAAGGGTCTAGGCAAGTAAGGATCTCAAATACAATCTGCTGGTACTCTTCTGATGGGCTTCCAGTGCCTATGGCAGAGTATACAAGAGATTGGCATTGGTATTCCTCTGACCACATGAACCAAGTGTGGAAGGGCTCTGGCACTGGGACCATATTCCATCAGAACCTATTTCCCTGCTATGCTCTAAAACAGGCAGGCAGGGTTCCAAGGAAGCAAACCAAGGGAAAGAAATTGTTCCATCTCACCTAGGAGACTGAGCAGAAATGATTGTGTGTAATGGACATGAGGGGGAACAAAGCAAAACCTCCAGATACAATCAGGCAATGTATTAGGCAAGTCTCAAATGCATTTGCTGTCTGCCTACCTAATACCAATTTAATTCATTGTTCAATTAAAATTTCCTTGATTGATTGCTTACACTTATCCAATACAGCTTGTTTCAGGGACATGTGTGAATAATTAATGAAGCAGGAGTTGAATACAAAGAGTTCTCTGTTTATCAAAATGTATTATCTTCACAAAACCCTAGCAACAATTCCTCATTTCTGACTACTTCATGGCACACAGGTCTGCAGTACCATCAGTTCTTGGAATTTATGGCTTTTAGCACCTAAAAGCTGTTTCTCACTGGTTTGGGGTTTTTTAGCTTCATATAAATCTGAGCAGACCTCCATAATCCATGTCTTTAGTAAAAGAATTAACAATGGTCTGGATATAATCAATATTAATATTAGAGATTATATAAAGATATTCAGAACATAAGGACTGAGGATGAGGCAACCTGGATCTTCTGGTAAACTAGGCTCATTCAATCATTCAAATGCATTCAGGGATTAATGAGACTCATCCTAGAAGTAAAGCACAGAAAAGAACCACAAATGGCTTGGAGCCTGGGCAAAGCACCTTGCTAGAATAACAAGTCTGCATAATGAGTTGATGCACTGCATAATGCACATAGCCTAAAGCTCAAACTTCTTTGTAGATGATGCCCATTCAGATTTAAATTTATTATGCCATAGCATAATTTTAGAAATAGTAAAGTCTTTGCCAAATATGTTGTTTCCCAAATTAGCATCATCACCAAGTTTTAATGCACTCTTTAAATCCATGTCTTGGCTAGTTAATGTTACCAATTCTTACTTTTTCCTCCTGTGTAAACTTTCTGGAGCAAATTAATTCATCTACATTTAAAAATTAAAAAATACCAGACAGTACAATCATGGCACACAACCACCTTGCCAGAAAGAAAAAAATACTGAAAGGTTCTCCAATATACTGAAAAGAAAGGTAAGCAGAAATAATATCTGAAAGTTTCATTCACTAAATTCACATTAGAAACAAGGGACTGGTTTAAACAAGGGTTTGCTTATCACTAGAAAGAAGGGAAGAGTGAATTCTCCATCTTCTGAATTTATCAGGTCTAGACCAGACATTTAGTATTTCCCAGAGTGAAACAAATCATAGAAACAAAGAAGTGGAGGACAGCAGAGACAGGGGGCTCCTGAGTGCAGAAGTGCCCTGCTGAGGGAAGAACCCTCTCCATAACATTTCTGGGCTCCACATAAAAAATAATCACATTCAAGTGGTATCTAACAAGAAGTCAGACTAAATACCACAGTGGTTTTCTTATGGTCCTTTAATCTATGAAAGTAACTCTTTCACCCCCGTTTTCAGTACTATAGAAATGGCAGAACACATGAAGTCTGAAGTACTTTCACACCTGTATAAATATGTTCTGTCATTATTTTACTATGAAAACAAAGACCATAAATTAATCCACAGGGTGAAAAAACACTGTTTTCAATTAGATAAAAAGTCATTTATTGTGGTGTCAGGAATTTGGATTTTAAAAGCTTAAGCTGCAGTACGAGACTCCACCACGTTGCATTATATTTTATGACCACAATAGAATAATTCCATTATTGTCAGATGTTTGGTACTGAATAACAGTGTCAGAGAAGTGTTAGAACAATACTAAGCAATTACAGGCACCCCTTTAAAGGGATTCCAAATGTTTCCCTCATCTACACACTTGAAACAAAAATTCAAGTTAATTTCATCTCACATTAATTGTATTATCACTAACCAGCAAAATTTGGGTTTTGTAAGGTCTTGAACTCAAAGTTTTTCAAACAGAATGCAAAGAAAACGAGTTTCAACTATTTTTATCTTGACAATATATATATATACTGATTGAAGTACAAAAGTTGACATTTTTTGCTATCATGAAAGCTAAACATTCAATTGAATTTTTTTTAAGCTATAATTTATATAGCCAAGTAGACTCCTGCTATGTTCAAAGATACTGTGAAAAACACAAGCTGACACTCTAAAGCTGTGTTGGAGAGTTTAAAGGAATAACAGAAAAGTTTTCAGAAGTTTAAAAGTTATTTAGAGAGAACTACTGTTTGAAAGTTTTTTTCCCTATCAATTGTTGCCATAACATTAGGATTTTTATTACTGAAGAAAAAACCCTGTAATGTCAGTTGTAAAATATACAGCTGCAAAACACATCTGTATTTTCATATAGACATGAGTGTGTGTTTCTCAAAACAGGGAAATTCAGGACCTGAAACATTCTTTTGATTTCAATTCCCAGAATTGTCTTTTGTTCTTTTTTAGAATCTGTTGGATCAATTGCCTGCTGTTCAGAGGCAAAGGCATTGATAAAATAGCCAAGACAGACCCAAATTTTTTATGCTATTCTTTTCTCTCTCATTGGCTGTTTCAAAGTGTTTTTCAAATACAGGATGAGACACTAATTGCTTAAGCTATAAATTGCTTCCTCAGTTCATAATTTTCCATTAGTAAAATAATTAACTTCCTTGTCTAACATGGCAGCTCTAAGTGGTTTTAACCCATGTGGTATCACTAGCAAGGAATGTATTTTCTTCTGGCCAAGAAAGGGTTCCCTACTCTGCTCTCATTCATCTGCCTAAATTAAACAGGTCAAAGCTGGACAAGCTTTTCAAACCCCCTAGGTCTATTGGAATAACACTTTTTCTCCTTCCAGACATGATCCCCATTATCACAAGTGGTTTCTAATGTTTAATCCAATCACGATGCTCACCTGGAATATTACACTGATCTCTCATGTGGCACCTACTGCTCAACTTCTCCTTTTCTTTTAAAACAGGGGAACTATTTTAACTTGTGACCATGTAACTCTTGCTGTTCAGTGATATGCACAATATTCTATTGCCCAAAATTCTTTCATAGTGGAGACTGTGAGACCATGGCTGAATTTCTAAAAGTTATGGGGGTCCTGCCATCCTGAGAGCTGCCCTGACCTTCCCTGCAGCTTCCAGATCCTCCTGAGCCATCCAGTACAGCCACTCCTAGAAGGCAGCAGCAGTATTGCAGGGGCTGAGTGGCATTGCCCCCCAGACTTGCAGCCAGCTGAAAGCCAGCCTGTGCCATTAGGGGCTAGATTTAAATGAGATTCAGTTTCTAAATTCAGCCAAGTTAAAGTATTTGTTACTAGAACAGGTTAGGGTATTTCCTTGGATAAAGTTACAAATAAATTAACAAACCAGTGAACCTGAAGCTGACTAAAATGCATCATAGCCTAAATTTTCCAGAGCTTATAATTTAGTGACTGATTTTAGTGACTTCCATTTTAGCTGTAAATGAAAGCATCTACATGACAGAGTCTACCTGCAAACTGTTGGCACAACAGAATTTGGTTTGGGGTTGATTAACTTGATCTCTGTCAGGAATGTCTATGTTCTGTAGTGAAGCCTGGTGTAGCAACCTCTGTCCTCTCTTATGGTACAAAATCTGTGTTGGCCTGGAGTTGTCCCTAAGCTGAAAAACTTAACATCCAATATTTTTAAAAAGCCTGGTGTTATCAAGTCGTCGAGTGAATAAACTCCACAATGTTTGTGGAAATGTGACCTTCTAATTAAATATTAAATAATGTTATTGTAAATCCAATTGGGAATAAAGTTATTGCATCTGAAATGTGATTGTGGAGTTTGCAAATCCTAAAGTTTGTGTATCAGGAATATCAACTACTTAAAATGAACTAGGATAAAAAAATTGTTGCCTGTGAACAAAAAGGTTGCTATAGTTCAAAAGTTATACACCCTGGTAAATAGTCATTGCCAAAAAAAAAAAGTTTTTAAAATTAATCAGTTATTCAAGAACTATATGCTTGAATGATTGAATGAATTTAACTTAGTTTATTCATCCAAGAGTGGGTCTGGAAACAATAATTCCAACTTGCTCAGTTGGTTCTTCTTCCAGCTCAACATCTTTACAGTTGCATGACTGACAGGTAATTTTACTGTTACAGTTAAAGCCTCACACACTCATGATAAGGATCTCTAGGATCAACTTTTTTCCTGCCAGAAAACTGTAATCAGCTCTTATTTCACACCACTC
Organism: Ammospiza caudacuta; assembly: GCF_027887145.1. Classification (NCBI taxonomy): domain Eukaryota; kingdom Metazoa; phylum Chordata; class Aves; order Passeriformes; family Passerellidae; genus Ammospiza; species Ammospiza caudacuta. Next base: position 57,310,308 of record NC_080596.1, read on the forward strand.
TGGGTGAAAAATGAGACCAGTAAAGTCTGAAATGTATATCAAGAGTACAGCCCTGCCTTTTGTTAAAATGTTGCCTTCCAGGAAACTCCAATCATATCCAAAAAAAAAAAAAAAAAAAGGAATCACATGTTTGCATCTCAAACTAGCATTTACATTGAAAAAAATTACATTCTCAATTGTATTTAAAATGATGCAATGTGCTTTCAAACTGCATGAGCAGCTTTTCAGCATCCACAGAAGTATTTATTTTGCATCTTTTCACCATTTTAATAATAACTGAAGCCAGGGAAATTTCATAGTCATATCAAAAGCAGAACTAGAGCAAGCCAAAAATCATCTAAGCAGTATGTTATATCTCTGATTGCACCGCAGGACTCTCTTGAACATGCCTGTACTCCTTTTATGAACACTCTCCCTGATGTGAGCCGTGACATGCATGCTGAGTTTTGGCAATAATATACAACTTTTTGCCCAGTTCTCCTACTCCCTCCCAGTCTTTCATAAAGGAATAAAGAAAATGCCCTAATTCAGCAAAGTGACTGAGACTGGGGAACAGATCTCATTTGTGATTTACAGGAAAAATACAAGAGCTGTTAGAGAAAAATGTGTGAGGGTGTTCCCTTTACACAGCAAATTCGATTCATTCTGCAAAATCCTAAAAAAGAGGGGAAAATAGATGCTACCTCAGCTTGTAAGAAAGCAAGCTTGATGAGCTCTCTGAATGTTCATCTTCAAAGCATTCTTCCCTTCCTTCATATGTAAACTGGTTATATGGCAAGTAGAGGGGTGTAGACTTGGCTGATGGAGACTGCGAGGCCTCTGTCTGAGATGTAGAAGGACCTGGCTGCTGATTTTCATGCATTTTCACATCGCTGTGGTCTGTCACTTTGGATAAGATCCTATCAATGGTTTTGTAGTAAGGCCAGTCAGGTGCCACAGTTTCACTGTCAGTCATGCATTTTAATTTCCTGTAAGAAAAGGCACACAACATTAAAGCTTGTTTTCCTACAAAAAGTACTTTTCATACAGATCTATCTCAAAACATTTGTTCTGGTCACATTTAGGAGTCAAACTGAATGCTTTTAATGAGAATAAAATTAGACACTTTTCTTCTTTAACTTCCAGTGAAGCCTTTCAGGTTCTTTTCCTAGGTTTGACCTGTTATAAAAAGTTGCATGTAACCCCCAAATGAAATTCAATACAGTACAACTTCTAATGGAAACAGGATTGTGTTGGTGGTAGGATAATTTTCTTCCCCTTAAAGTATACCCAACTAACCAATTTGACAGCAGTCCCTGACAACTGGACTAAGCAACACACCACAGCCTTTACAGAACTGAGGGCAGCCCTGTGCTTTCATGCTTTGAAGAATGAATATTTATTTTCTATAATGAATACAAGTGGCTATATAATGCATATCCTTTTTCTAATATGGCTTAAAAGCCCTGAAAGGCCTTGGTAAATATCCTTGTAACAACCATGAGATACAGACATCTGTTCATTAGTTACAGAATAAAGATCAGGGTAGGGAAAAGTACAGAGTTTCATTAATTTACAAAAAAAAAACCCAACAAAAAAAAAAAAAAAAAAAAAAAAAAAAAAAAACACACAAACAGAAAAACACCCCTAGAACAGTTAATAATGCATTAGAAACAGCATGCACAAAAACATTACATTACAGTGGACTATCAACCATATCCCTTTCACGTGTATCTTAGGAGATTTATTATTCAGTCCTGAGACAAGTTCACTGCTATCCCAGTAGTTACCCAGTGTTGTTTTATTTTCTTTTACTGAGAAATATGAAACTGAGGTATATAGATGTAGTATAGTTCTCAAAGAAATTCCACAGCCCAACTAGAGTCCCAAACTTTCTTTTCATTTGCCTCTCCCAGTTCGGATCTTGTTACTCTAAATCAAAATGCAGGAAGGGAACACAACAGGAAAGGCAAGACCAATGACAAATGCCCCATTTTCATAAACCAGATTTCATTCCAATTAACAAAAAGCTCAACCAAATCTGATTCTCACAGCTAGAGGTTTGCATTTGCAGGTTAAAAACAACAACAACAACAACAACAAAAAACCAAAAACCACTATTCCTGGACACCTGGCTCACCCTTTTTTTCTTAAAGCCTTTCAGGTTTTTCCTCAGAATCCATCCTGCCCACACCAGTCTTGCAAGGGGTAAAATTAAATAACATGTAAACATGAAAACAATGGTGCCAAACTTAAAAGTGAGAACTTGAAGTTCTTCCTTTTAAAAACTGTCAGCCTAGAGTAAGGGGAAATCCACTAGTGAGAAAAGAAGGCAGTAAGATTTGCTTAGATTTTAAAGCCATTTAAGGATTCTTTTCTCCTTGTCCTTGCAATGTCTGATGAGCTTTTCCAGCTATTTAGAAATGCACATCATAGTCCTGCAAAGCAGAGCCTCACAGCCATCCATACTTTTATGCCCTCTATGCATTCAAAATTTTAATTTCATACATATTTCACAACCTACTGCTGCAATTTCATAGTCAGAGAATATCGAGCACAGCCTACAACTACATGCACACCCATCCAGCACAGAGAGAAAACAGCTAAACACAGGCCTGACAACAACCATCAATTAATATTGATTATTTTTAGTTCAATTGTGGAGGCTGTTTGCATAAAAAACAGATCAATTATGCCACTACAAGCTAGTAGCCAAGCCTACATGCCATATTTGTTTGCCTGTGTTGAAACTCTCAATGTGTTCAAGCTATGAGGTTTAAAACTGAATTGCAATTATGGAGTGCATTCACTGTGGTCAGTCATCCCAGGGGAGAGGTGGCAAAAGCCAGGGGTGACCACATCTCAGCCAGGCCACTGCCAAGTCCAGCAGCTGCATTAAGACTTTGTGGGACATGTTTTGAGCCCTTAGGACTGCAAAACATTGTGTCAAAAAGAGCAGGACAAGCTTAGAGCTGATACTCTGGGAACAGGCTTGTACTGAGCCCAATGTCACCAAGGTCCCCACCAGCAGAGCTGCTGCCCTGCCAGGTCATCCCCTCCTGTTCCAGCATTTGGCCATCCCAGAGGAGGACTTGGCATTTGTCCTGGTTGAGTTTGATGGGGTCCCTGTCAGCCCATTCCTCGACCTGCCCAGCTCCCTCTGAGTGCCAGTCCTGCCCTCACAGGTGCAGACTGCAGCCCCAGTTTGGCATCATCTGCAAACCTGTGACCTCCACCTTCACCTTTGGATTGCTGATTTTAAACAGGGCACGTCCCAGTACAAAACACCTGCAGTCCTCCACTGGGAATGAGTCTCTAGGCAGAATACAAACCATTAACAGCTACTCTGTGCCCAGAGATTCAGAGTTTTCCAGCCAGCTGGTAGTCCTTCCCTTGCAGTGTAACATCCCAGCTCGGATGCAAGGATGTTCTCGGAGACTAAGTCAAAAGGGTTTGTACTGTGAGCTAGACAATAATTTGCTCTACCCTCATCCACAGATCTAGTGCTTTAAAAAAGAAAGCAAGCAGGTCAGTCAGGTGTGATTCAGTGCTGGTAATTCCCAGTCACCAGCAGTCATCACCTTCTCCTTTCCATGACTGGAAATTGCTTCCAAAATTTCTTGTTCATTGATCTCCTAAGGAGTTGAAGGGAAGAACTCTTAATTCTTGTTCCTCCTGCCTTTCTGCAGATTCAACAGCCTTTTTCTGGTCCCTAGAGACTTCCCTCAATCTTCACAAAGTTTCAGAGATGATTCCTGACTCAGTCCTTTCCTAGTGCTGGTATTTCTGATAACTGCTGCAGGCACACCCGACTGGGACATGTGGGCAGTGACGGCTGAAATACAGACACCAACTCCCCTCAGCCTCATTACTACATCTGCTTCCATTAAATCACCCTGTGGGGATTTTGGGGGCAACCCAGGTATAACTACAGCCTGGGGAAAGAAGAGATTGAGGGCAGTCCCATAGGGAAGGAGTTGGGGGTGCAGGTCACTGAGAGGCTGGACATGAGCGGGCAATTTTCTGGTAGCCCACAAAGCCAAGATTTATCCTGGGCTGCAGCAAAAGCAGCAAGGCCAACAGGCTGAGGGAGGGGATTCTGCCCCTCTGCTCTCCTGAGACCCCACCTGAAGGGCTACAAAAATACTCAGAGCTGCTCTGCCACGGATACAGGCTGAGAGAGAGAGGAGCGCTCAGCCTGGGGAAGAGAAGGCTCTGGGAAGAACTTATAGTAGATTCAGACTAGATATAAGGGAAGAAATTTTAATCAGAGTGGTGAGCCACTGAAACAGGTTGCCCAGGAAGCTGCGGATGCTGCATCCTGGCAGTGTTCAAGGCCAGTTTGGACAGGGCTTTGAGCAATCTGGTTTAGGGAAGCTGTCCCTGCCCATGGCAGGGGTTGGAAAGAGATGGTCTTTAAAGATCCCTTACGAGCTGAGCCATTCTATAATTCAATAGAAGGTTTCCAGGAGTAGATATTTTGCCTGAGTAGGTTGGTGGTTTTATTGCTGTTCGAGCTCAGCTGTCTACCCAGACCCCCTTTTCTTACAGAATTATGACAATTTGGAAGGAAGGCTGTTGTTTATTGTCTGCTCACAGAGCTGTAGAGTTGCAGTTATATAAATGCAGGTATTTCTCTGGCTCTAAATGCATTGAATGGATACTAATTCTACTTCTGACTGCTTACTATAGCTCTGAGCTAAATAAAAGGGATCACTACCAGGAGGTAGACAAGAGAACTGGGTTAGCTTAAAAGCAGCACCAGCAGCAATCATCTACCTGTATGGAGTCTGGCTCAAACACACAGAAAAAAAGGATGAAACAGGGAAAGAGATGAGAAGATAAGGGAAAAGGGAGTGTCTGTCAGTCCTTTGGAAGAGAAATAGAAATGCTGCAGGTGGAGGTAAATAGGGAGAACATTGACTCCAATAGCGTTGATGGTTTAGCTTTCTGGTAAAAATAAATAGCTACCTTCATAATACTAATATTGAGTTCCAGGATTTACTGACTTTTAAATATTTTTTTCTACAACTGCCAGAAGTCCAGAAAACCTAGTTAGACAGCTGAGAGCTTTTGCCTGCATTGAGGTAAATGTAACCCCGGAAAAACTGGAGTCTAAAGCAGAGATTAATTTACTGCCCTCGGTCATTAGCATAACTCATCACAGCAACCTTAGCTGCTTCCAAGAGATAGAATTGGGGTTTTGTTTGTTTTAATGAAACATGGGGATGTTAAAAGAAACAGGACAATAGGAAGGCTGGAACGCAATAGTCCAGAAACGAGAGAGCAAGATGAGCCAAACATTAACACTTTGCAATTGGGCACATCACTGCCTGAGGGAGCAGCCATGCAGGAAAAATGAGGTAAGAAACAGAGGTAAGTGAGAAAGTCAGCAGAGCTTGCAAAATAAATTCACACTGAGTTTATCTGGACCTGTTGCTGTTTCATGAGGCTCTATTAAAATCCAGCTGGGAGCAGAGGCAACTGAGAACTCTATCCAAAAACTCAGGGATCAAAGTCAGATTTCCAGTGGACAAATACCCAAAGCATTCCAACTGAGTTAATTTGAAAGGTGATTGCCTGTCTTATTCCAAAGAAGTGAATAAATTAATGGACTTTTGAGATCCCACAGCCAAAATGGTCCACTGAATACACTGAGACAACTGTCGAGTCATTTGTGCTGCCATTGACCTTTTTTCAGACTTTATTCTCTGCACCTTCTTAAAAAAACTGTCACAATATTATGTTCTAAAGAGGTTTTGGTTTTTTTGAAAATCATCATTATTTAGTCTGCAAAAAGCAAGCAATCTATAACTTGCTTCATTTTTTTAGACTTTGCTCAAAGCAGGATTGCTTTTTTGTTATTATTGCAGCATTTGATATTACTACTTGCCTTAAGGAATGGATACAAGATCCATCTCTTGGGGTTTCTAGGAAAAGCTTTCAAAATAAATAATAAATAGCAACTGTTTGTGAACCAATAAATGGTGAGGAAAAGGATGATGAAAGTACAATGCTAAGTTGTGCATCTGCTATAAATTATTGAAATTAAAGACAAAGATAGTAAAGTGTTCAACTTTTTGCAGTAATTTGGCTGCACTCATATTTTATCATTTGCTGTAACAGAGGTCAAATTTTCCAGTTGCATAATGTCATAGAGTATAGCAATGGATTACACAAGCAAAAATGTTTAATTGCTATCATGTACACATGAAAATAAAAAATTAGACTACTCTTTCATTCAAATCATGAGACTGATTCAAATTTACCAATCATTAACATTAATTGACTGTGATTCAAATCAAAGAGCAACAGCTGCATCCTGTTTTCTAGGCTTTGGGGAGGGTGATGTTTTAGAAAATAATAAATTTGCATTCACACAGTTCTTATTTTTAAACATCAGAAGGAATCAGTCAAAACTGTGGACCACTGTGCAAGCTGTGCTTCCTTTTTATAAGTATTGTGTCAGTGGCAACATGAGAACAGCAGTCACAGAGCACTGTGGCACAGTGAGATCGGCACATTAGCAGTGACAGGACAGTGCTTTCTTTGAGAAGGAATAATTGCAGGTTCACATGAGCTGATAGCCCCAAGTAAGCTGCACAACACAAAGAACTGGGCACAGACTCTAAGGGATGCTAAACCTCAAGAGCTGGCACACTAATCTCAGGAAATCTTTTGATGACCAGCACATGTGAAAGATTAACTTTGAATTCCAGGAAGCTTGACTCAGCCCTTCCTTCCAGGATGGATAAATGGGGAGCTTCATGCAGCTCACCACACAGGTATCTTTGAAGCAGAACATTAAAAACCTGGTGGCTGTCTATCCACAGCAGATATTTCAGATTTTACAGCAATCCCTAAAAGCAGAACTTTACTCAAATACACCTGCAGAAAGAATTTTCCTTCCACCTATGGCGTTGAGGAGAATTTTCCACCCAGTCAATTTCCACGGTGGATGAAATGGTCCCTTAATACACTGAGACTCCAGTAGGAATTACTTCAGGTCACGGTATATTTTTCCCTGATTAGTTTCCTCCAAATGCACTTGGACTACAGTAATGCAGAGGAATACAGGAATCACTGCCAGCTCAGTCCATTGTCTCACTCTTCTGACAAAGGTCAGTGCTGAATACTTCAAGAATGATTTTGACAGACAGCTTTTGAGGGCACATTCACCCATAAAAACACATGATTATTTTTCCATCAACAGCCAGTAATATCCTGAAATCTGCTGCCTTTCACAACTCTACCTAATTGGAAGATAAACAACATCTGGGTTTTTTATTTAATAAATCTAATCTTTAGTAAAAAAATAGTAATAATAAAACAACCTGCTGATCTCTTGATGTCAATGATTTCCAGTGGCAATAATTCCACATGCTAATTATGCAGTGCAGTACAGATTTACATGACTTCAGCTAGTTCTGCATTTCTTGCCTTGCACTTCTTATAAATAACTTCTTGTATTATGGCAAAAAAATCTGCTTTACATTCTGAAAAATAGTGCATATTTGTATGCACCTCTGAAATTCCTTTAGCATTCACAAACTTTTATTTTTACACTTCTCTTAATAAAGAAAGCTTTCCACAGCTCAGACAAACTGCTCTCTAAACATCTTCTCATTCTCTTGTCACCTTGCTGAAATATAGGGCAGAATTAAAGGAGGTAATAATGAGATAAAATAAATTTCTGTTTGTCATTTTAACCCCTGAATAATGTTTTCACCTCAGATGTGGAGGAATGGGATATAAACACCCTAAAATTGCTTATGTGAGAGATGCACACTGAGCTGCACCTGAGGTAACTTTACCTGGCAGCACAAATCCCACATGGGATCCAAACACACCCCGAACCAGGGTGAAACCCTGGGGTGGGAGCCCCTTCTGAGCCCCCTGCACTGTGCACACCCATGCAGGCTGCACTTGCTGCAGAAACTGCAATAATTACTGGCCAAGAAACACTCCTGCCCTACTTAGGCATATGTTTGCCTGACTTGGACACCTTCTACTCAATGAATGGCTTGCACTAAGCAGAATAAAGAAAACATTTACTGAACTGCCTCTTAGAATGCCATGGGATCCTCAAACTGGAGAGCACCATTATAAACGTGTTCACTGCTTTCTGTTTCAGAACCCTATATGATTCAGATCATCAATATCTATTTCAACAGATGCCCCAGGATAAGCCACACCAGTGACAGCACTTTCAAAACTGAACTTGGTTAAAAAGACTAGTAGAAATATTCAAGTACTGCTTTTTCCTTTTATGGAAAAAAATACACATATATGTATTCATTCATATATATATATATATATGTGTGTGTGTAGTAATTTGTAGGACAGGGGTTTTATGTTCCTTTATGAAATTGTGGCACTTAGGTAAATAATATGATCTGATTAAATATTTTAATGCAGTTTATTTCTGTTAAAGGAGGAGTAGAGGCCACTCCACCCCTGCAAGACTGTTCAGAGTTGCCTAAAGAAGTACAGGATCCTGCAGTGGGTGCAGAAATAAGCTCCTAGGTGCAGAACACCCCTCCTCACTCCTGCTACTGGTGCTACGTTCTCCCATGTCACACTCACTAACCCAGTGTAATCTTAACAAAGTATTATCTCAAAATAGAGCATTATCCCACTCTCAGGATCTTCCTCTCCAGTTTGTGCCATAGGGCAGCAATGATGCTCAGAAATGCAGTGATGTAAAGCATCTTCCTCAAGTGTCCTGCAGGCACCCAAACACAAAGTCAAACTCGGCTGCCTCATAGCAAAGCCAGCAGTCGGTGGCCACTCACATCATTTACAGTTTCACCACAACCTTCCCCATCCTCACACACCACCAAAAAGTACCCAGAAAACTAGAAATTGTGATTAACAGCTTCTGCTTGCCCCTGTTCTCCATACTACCTCACCCTGACAGCAAAGGCACATGAACAAAAAATAAGATGCATTTTATATTCCAGAGCACAAAATGAAACAGCTCTGTGACAGCATAAGGCAGTTTTTAACTGTCCTAAATTAGCATCTCAATCAATAAGCAGGGAGCTGCCATGCACTGCAAAATAGAAAAGCAGATTGACAACATGCAACAGAAGCAATCTTAGAAGTTCACAGAAATAGAAGGATATGTCTTAAAAGTGTGGTTTCTCTCACACACACTGTGCATGCATGCGAGTGATTTTATTTCTTCCCTTCCCCCAGTGCAACTTTAAAGTAAAAACATTAATTAGGAAAAAAATGAGACTCTCTGATGGATGACAACACTGTAAATTTAGAACAAAGGCTGACAGAAATAACCTATTCCACTTGGCAATTACAGCACTTAACTATCGTGCAGTGTTGCTGCCACAGACACCTGTGAAATCTCAGTGCCGAGATGCAATTCCCAGCAGGGAGGACTGCAGATTCAGCAGACTAAGCAAAAGCCTGCTAGCCTGCAACTCCCAAATCTGCATCTGAGTGGGAATTGCTGGGTGATGCTGGACAAAAATTTATCTGACTTCCAGCTTTCTCATCTACAGTCTGGGTGAAGGAAACTGGATGGATTACAGCAGGGTTGGTAAAACATTTTGGAGACGTTAGGATTTGCCACAAAACATCAGGTTTAATATTATGGCAAATGATGTTAAACATTATGCTTGTGGATCACAGAAATGTGGAAGGACATTCAAAGTTAAGGGGTTTACAGGATTTTCCCTAGTTTTCTATTTGATGAGCAGTCTCTGCATTAAATACAGTGAGGGTGCCTTACAGAAAAGTGAGCAGTTTTAACATGGTTGCCTGCTGTAATAACCTTTTTTATTATTAATATGAGCTTTGAGGAGAGATTAAATAAAAGAGTCACATATTTGATTTTCTTGCATTACAAGCACCTAGCTCAAATCACCACTCAGGATTTCCAGTATGAGGCAGTTTGTGCTTCGCAGAGATAAGAATTAAAAAAAAAAAAAACAAAAAAGAAGAGAAAAAAAAATGGAAATATTTCTGTTAAGTTCTAATTATTTTTCTCCCGGCAAACAACAAATCCACAAATGCCTCACGTTTTCTGAAGCCAACTTCCCCTCCTGACTGCTTGCCTGTTCTTTATCATCCCCTCATAGACACCTCCGCCCTCCCCCCGACTCCTTTGGAGCAGTATTGACGGTGCACATTGATTCTCTCTGCAGATATAATAGTTCTTTCACTGCTGCTGCTTATAATTATAGCAATGTGTGTCACTCGGTAATAAGACATTCAATTATTCTTGGCCCCGTGAAGTGTAACCCTTCAACTCACGAGACCAAAATCGAGGAGCATCAGCCCCCCCAAACATTATTCTGTTCTAGTTTTCTTCTTTTTTTTTTTTTTTTTAACTTTGCCTTGCAATTCCGATCCTCAGTGGCCACTTGAAACTGCAGGAGTTTCACTGCAAGGAATTGGCTGCCAAGCTAACACAATCAGTCCCCTCAGCAAAGACCAAAAAAAAAAACCAAAATCTCTTTTCCCCATTAAATACATTTCCATCCCTCTGCATCATAACAGTGCCAGCTAATTTTAAAGCAACAAAGTTGTCCCAGAGTTTGACATGAAATGGGGGGGACAAATTAACAATGACGTAACAGCATTGGCAAGAGAGAATTTTAAAAGCGATATGAACAACCTTTAATCTTTTATCGACAGATTTCCTCCAGGAGACTTCTTTCTGAAAGGCAAAAATCACTGCGCCGTCCCTGCTAAAATCTCTTAAAATAAAAAGAATTAACTGAAGCTTACCTGTACTGGAATGTCATATTTGTAATTTTTATCTTTATTTCCTCTCCGTGGCGAATTTCTCCAGTCATTTCAAAGAGTTTGTTAGCCATTTTCTCATAAACTTTGGCATTCCTTTTAGTTTGTTTCAGCTCATCAAAAAATTCTTCCCAAACCAGCATTAAACCTCTCATTTCTGCATCAGTCCAGTTCCTGGCCCTCCTGTGTTTCTCAGTCTGAGAGGAGACAATGTAACTGGGAATTTCTGCTGCAGCCATTGCTGACTGACCTAAAAGGGTTTTAAAAGAGGACACTTAATATAGATTGAGTTTTTAGTTTAGGTTTTTTGTAGTGCAAGACATGCATATGTGGATAAAGAATTTGAATGACAACAGAACATATGAAACCTTTTTGCAACAGCTTGAAGCTTGAGTGCACAAAATGGGGCCTACATCTGACAGGCAGGAATTTAGTTAAAAGCTTTTAAACAGAGAAACGTCATTTTGATGTCACGTTTCCATAGCAACAGAGCAACTGCATAAGCTACAACAACAAAAACCTTTTAACTGAAAGCCAAAGAATCAGGACAAAGTTGACAGGCCATCAATATTAAAGCTTTTAAACACTTTAGGTTTAACAAAAAAAAAAGATCTATGCAGCCTTTGAGAAGCTACTTTTAAGTTTCTACTTCTTTTTTAGCTTTCCCTTACCTTTTAGGCAGACAATCTGCTAGCAGGGGGTCATGGTCGCCTGAACGAGCTTTTAAGTTGTGCCTTGACAGACTCTCTAGGAGGTTGCAAGGACTGAGGCCATGTACACAAAAAAAAAAAAAAAAGCTTTTTTTTTTTGCAAAGATATTCTGCAAAAAGAATCAGCCAGCTTTATGAAAACTATACATCTCTAAGCTAATAAATGTTTAAGCAGGCAGGCTCATTAAAAAGGAGCCTGCATCTGGGCTTTAGAACATGCAAAAAATAGTATTTAAGTGTTTATATAGAGAGAAATATATACAAAATTTCAATATAAAGCCACTTTTTTTTTTTTCCCCGAGATGTTTTGCTGCTGATAAGCACACACTGCAGTCCTGTCAGTATGAATTTGCCTTTGTAGGTATGTATTACTGTATGTGTATTTTGTATTCCTAGTAATTTAGATGCTATTTATGCAGCCTGTGTTCTGCCTTAGGACTGCAGCAGAAGCATTTCACCTGCTTTATGGGCAACCTAAAAGGATTATTCAACGAGTTAAAAAAAGGCTGCGAGATGCTTAGAACTGTGAATAAATTGCTTTGCTGTAAAACAAGCATTTTGAGCTGGTTTTTATATAGGGCTAAATTGTGCCAGCAGTAATATCAGAGAAGCAGGGCATATTCATTGTATTAAACACTGCAATACAAGCAGTGGGCCAAATCCTGCCCCACTTACCCTCCTGCAGTCTGACAATAATCTTCCACAAAAGAATGAGATGCAGGAACTGCATTAATTCCAGCTTACCACCAGCTAAATAGAAAGATGTTCATTTCCTACAGTCCCAATAGAATTGTGTTATGTAAAATATAAATAAATAATCCACGGACATTTCTTATTATTATTTTTGTGTTTCAGCATATAACAGCAATAACGACCTCACTGCAGGGCATTTCCTGAAGATTAATGGCAGGCAGGGGTTAATGGCCCGAGGCTCACCCAGTCAGTCGTTAATCCCCAGGAAATGTTCCGTGCCTCAATCCTTAATGCTTAAGTATCCTATAAATTGTAAGTCTTCTCATAACCACATCCTTGATCTTAACAATAGTTTAAAAATGCAGAGCTTGGTTTGCATCCTGGAGATGGCAGAGTACATACTGTTCCTAAAAGGTACACTAGTGACATTTGTGGGACCATTGCCTTCTTTCTATTTTATTTATTCTACTGCATATTACAAAAGGCACAACAGCATACCACAGAACAAGGTGGGGGTATGAGGGGGTTTACATGTACTTTACACAGGAACTTCCACTGATCCAACCCTGAACATGTCTCTGTCAGAAATATACCTGCTGAGTCACTGCCTTCCTAAGGGAAAAGATGAAAAGGAGAGAAATAAAGAAAAAATCCTCTAGCTTCCAAATAACTGCTTTTAACTACTAATATGACAGCCTAGCAACTATTACCTTTAAAAATGTGTAAATAACAGCATATGTTGTGATGATGATCTTGCATGGTTTGTCTCTTGGGTGGCCAGCTGGGAGACGTCACATGATCAGGGGACAGATGGTGGTCAGAAGAGGATCAGCTGATGACACATTCATTTTATTAATTTATTGTTTTGTTTTGAAATTCCTGTCACTTAACCTTGGGCTTCAGGCAGCTCTTTTAATAAAACCGAACCAACCTCGGCTTCCTGTGGTCACAGCCACTGCTGGACATCACCAGGACAAATTTAAGGAAGCAGGGCAGAGTCCAAGAGGAAAACACCATGGCTTTGGGTCTGATTTGGAGCTAACACACATTAATGTAAAGCCAGGCTTGCTGTTCAACCTTTAACATCCATTAGAGGTTTGCTTTTCCCCCTCAGACTTTAAACCACCTATGTTGTGAAAATGCTGATTAACACCAGGGAAACCCATAGCATGGCACACACAACCTGTCAAAAACCAAAGGTATGTGTGGTCTCTGCTTTAAGGATATTTTTAATCCAGGTTCAAGTACAACAATGAGGACAGGGTCGGTGAAAACCTTTCCAGCTGCACCAAGTTTTTCCTGTCATAGTCCACAAGTTTCCCTTCCCCTCTCCACCCACATGTGCCTGGCATATGTGTGGCTGCTCCTTGGGTTCTGTGCTGGCCCCCAGACCCCAGGATCCTGCAGAAGGGATTGTTCCCCTGTGAAATTCACATCTCAGCTTTTCTAGATGCTGTTTCCTATTAGTGTACTTGACAGATTGATATAGTGGTATAGTGCTATTTAACATCTGTTAAATAAAACAAATGCTTTCTAATAATACCTCCCTTATTCCCCTCCTCTCAGCACCTGAAGGGGATCTAAGTTTCAAGGACTCAGGTTCTACCCCCTCCTCCTTTAAAAAATCGTTGATAATCATTATGGACACCCCACATTGCCTACATTGCCTCCTCTGCCTTGCCAAAGCCCATGTGCCAAGTGGTTGACAAAGTGATTGTTTTCCTATGTGGGTCTGAAAGCAAGAGGAGTTTTTTAATCCCCAAGTAATTCCTGCAGTCTTTGCCAGAGCCAGGGGAGGGAAGATACTCCTCTCCAGGCTGTGCCTCTGCAGATGTTCTGCAGATCTGTGCAGTCCCTAGGCATCATTAAGCCCCTGTCCTGGTCCCTGAGCCCTGGATCTGTTTGTCCTGGATAAACAGCTAAGACAGGAGCAGGAAACCTTTCAGGGGAAAAGCAGCTCTGTGTCAGCAAGAGCAGTCCCTGCCCAGGAGGAGGGCACTGGCAGGAGAAGCTCTATTAGCATTTGGCTGCTTCTTGTCCCTCTCCAGCTAGAGGCCAGTCAAGATTTGTCATTTACCTCAAAGACTGGCTGGTCACCAAACCCAGAATAACTGCTGACATGGCAAGCTGCAGCTCTGCCAGACTGAAGGCACTGACACCCCTCCTGCTCTCCCCTCTAACACCTGATGGCAGAGTCCTCCAGCACCAGCTTCCTCCAAATCAAGGACCAAGCTGGCACCAAGCACCACACAAGCAAATGAAGTTGCAACTGTTCTCATCAATAAAATAAGGATATTAAAGTCTTGGAAACCACTGAAATACAAAACTGAGGTACTGAAGACACCTTTGTACATTACTTCCCTCTGTAGGAGAAAATTGTTCTCCTCCACTCTCCTGCTCACCCCAGCCCCTCCTCTGATGGGCAGTGACAAGTTCAGAAGATATTCTTGTGAACACCTCACTGTGCTTGAGTATCTCACTTGTGCTTTTTCCTTCCAATGCACACCAGCTCAGAGGAACATGAATTTAAAGATCTTCTTGCAAATCTGTTCTTCATATCATCTGTCTAAACACCCTACCTTTTTTGCAATCATTATATATCAGCTTGAATAATAGCTCTCACAGCTGTTCCACCTTTCATGGTGATCTCTAAAGATAACAAGCCTCAAACAGGGTAGAAGGGTTTATAATTTGCAGCTGTGGATCTAATGAAGTTCCCCTATAAATGCTGCTCTCACAGAGTTTAGACAATTCCATTAATCCTTACATATCTGTTGACTAAACCTCAGGTGATCTCTGCTAACTGACTGTGTATACAGCCTTCAGCTTTGCAAGGGTGGGCTAATGCATGCCAAATAAAACTTCCTTCAGCCAAGTTTTAGGGAATGGTGTTTTCCCCTGTGCCTGCAGGGGAATAACGGCTCCAGTCACTCAAGCACCAGAGCCCAGCCCACAAACTGAGCCATTACACCGTGATTACAGCAGAGCATGTCCCGTCCTGCTGATGGGGACTGTGGTAGAAGCCAGGCAGAAATCTCTGTGCAAATCAGAATTTATTCCACTAAGGACACAAGAGATTTCTCCAACTTCTCCTAAATGTGCTTCTGTGTCTGAAATCCCCACGGGAGCTGTCTACAGGGATGCTGACACACAGGTCACTGCCTATAGGGATTTTTAGAAATGGAAGAACACTAGCTTTGGTCCAGGAGAGTCTTGATGCCAACTGGCAGCAAACACCAGTGACACCAGGAGGAGGAGTTTCCTGCTGAAGAAGCATCACCCCTCAAAGCCACAGGTCCAACTCTACAACACATGGGTATCTCAGCACCTACCTGCAGTAGACTATTTTGTAATGTCTTGATTACATTTAAAAAATTAAAAAAAAATCCCACTCACCAATCAACAAAAGCTGCTTTCACCTTTTGTGTTTGGGGCAAGCTGTTAAAAGCAAGGCTATCCAAAGCACAGGCTGGTCACTGCCCTTTGCAATCCTGTGGTCTGGCCCAACAGGAGCTTAACACATGTGGATAATAACACATCTTGGAACTGGATAGTAACTGCAGAGCATTCTCTGGGAATTTCAGTGCAGACACACCTTGATAAGTGCTTAAAAGGGTGCAGTACTGTGTACATGTTTGTCAAAAAGCATTTGGAGTTTGCATTGCAGGGGGGATACTATTTTGTAAGTTCAAAAAGGCTGCATGTGTTGGGAGGCTGCCTCCTGCCCCACATTTTGCTATCCACTGGGCTAAGGCCCACTTTCTAGAGTCTTACAGAGAATTATGGGTTTAGTATCTCTGACTGCTGCCTACTGCAATTTGCAAAGATGATTAAATGCAATGCCAGTGCAGACAGACTGGGGAATGAGGCAGTGGAGAGCAGCAACTGTGAAAAAGGACCTGGGAGTCTTGGTCAATGGCAAAAGCTGAGTATGAGTCAGCAGTGCCCTGGCAGACAGGAGAGACATCCATGTCCTGGGCTGCATCCTTGTGGATCCCTTCCAACTCAGGATCCTTTGTGATACTTTGATCCTCTCTGAGAGAAGAAATACACTGTGGGAGAGGAAACATTCTTCCAATACCTCTGAAAAGCTTGGCCAGAGAAGCTAGGCTAGGACAGATGATCAGGAGGAGAAGTTGCCTTTTTTTCCTCCATGAAACCAGCAATGAAGCTGCTGTGCTCAGGAGGAGCTGGGAACAAGGAGCTCACCCAGAGGTAGGGAAGCACCCTGCAGGCAGTGGTGCCTGGCTTAGGAACTCCAGCAAGGTCCCTGCACTGTTCAGACTGCCAGTGTCCTTGGGTGATGGGGTCATGGGGGTTTGTAAAGGCTCAGAAGTGACAGAAAACCACAGGGCTGTGAACACAGAACCATCAGATCAATGCTGTGGAGCACAGACACAGCTCATGCATCCTACTGCCTGTGAGGGAATTTTAACAATACAGCAGCAAAGGAATCCCAGAGGTATCCAAACTGCAGAAGAGTGCATTACAAATACAGAACAAAAAAAAATTATTCAGGCTGAGGAAAAACAGTAGCTGTCTCGAGATACATAAAAAAGGGCAATCCCTTTCCTCAGAGGGCCTGCAACTTAATTGGGACGTGCCACAAGGGAAACAAACATGAGAGACCACAAGAGACAAGTGACAGCAACATATCACTGAGCAAAGGCCATTGCATGGCTAGATAGCTTTTATGTACATCTAAAATAAATAACACCTCCACAGAATTCTGACAACAGACATGGGTGCTGTGCCGGAGGCTGGCTGAAGGGAAGGCTGACATGGCTAACATGGGGCAGAGAAGATTTTGACAACACTTAGAACAAAAGCAAGAAAAATAAAGGTTTCCACCCAAAAGCCCTGCCACAGGGCTGTCTGAGTGACAGGTCTCCCTGATGGTGGAGCAGGGCACTGGGCAGCCCACAAGGACTGTGTTCTGGGAAGGTGCAGGTGAGCTGCAGGAAGCTGGAGTGGGTTTTTTATTTCATTTTGCAAGAAACGTCCTGCTTAAATTTCACTGCATTCAGAACATTTCCCAAAAGCATTTTGATCTTGCTGAACTGGCAGATTCTGACCAAAAATATCTGCTTTGCCTATTTTAGCAGTAACCATGGAAGCCAGCTTTGCACCGACATTCAGTTGGAGAGAGGATGGCGAGAGACAGCGAGGTGAATGCAGACAAGCTGGGAAATGAGGCTTCAGCAGTTTTTGTGGTCAGATCAGGAAGCATTAGCAGGCAAAGGGGAGAACTGGAATTACATGGGGCTTTAGAAGAAGGAGCTCATGGACTGCAGGGAACCTAGAGAATCCACTGTTTGGAGAAACCAGGTACAGACTGCTATGTTCATAGTAATTAGATTAAAAATTACAATACTGAGATTTTCTTAATGACTTTTTTTTTCAAGTTTAGAGAAACACAGACACTCGTGTTACAGACCCTAGTTAAGCATACTGGAGAGGGGGAAAAAATTCCCTTAAGTCCAGAGGGTACAAGTAATCACTGCCCAAACGTCTGGCACTTACGATATTAGGCAGGCAGGATGCCAAATGAGATGGACTTTGAGTCACACATGTTCCTAAATTTTCAAGCATACAGGAATAGACAAGCCAAATTATTAAAAATTTAGCTATATAACATTGAAAACAAAGTACATCAGTTCTACATGTGTCATATTCCAAATTTATAACAAACAGAGAATTCCTAGATTTCCTTACTCTTTCGAAATAATTTGCAGGTTGTTAGCATATGGAACAACTCTGCAGAATGTAGTACTGACATACTCCTTTTCTGGCAAGCAAGCAACAAATCATATTACAATGAAAATCGCTCAGTTCCCAATGAATGGCTTCCCAAGTCCCACTTGAAAAAAATTATTTTGGCCCTGCTTACTTAGAGGGGTTAGTCAATAAGTCCTCCTGCCTGGTTTGGTTTTTAGCACATTTGAGCAAATTACATGCTGAAAAGTGTCTAATCCATTAAAAACTGCTGCTACTATGCTATGCAAATATTGCTCTTCCAGTAGCAAATTCCTCTGAGAACCTGCCCTAAACACTTCGCTTTAGACATAAACCGTGAATTAATCCAGTTCGAATTTGAGATATATCACAAAAGAAAAAAAATAATCCCTGTTGTGCACAAGTATGCCTTGTGCCGAGTGCGGTTCCCGTGACTCAGCAGGGCAGGGGGAAAAAGCCGTGTCAGGAACACGGCGATGAGGCAGCTGTTCCATCGGCTGCTGCTGCTGCTGCCGCCGCCGTGCCCCGGCAGGAACGAACGAGCGCTGCCGGTGTCACCCCGTGCTCGCTGCACTGTGAGGGGCAGTGGTAATCACATAACGGTGGGAGGAGGTGATCGATGATCGATCCTCCAGCGAGGGGTCAGCCCCGGACCGGGCAGAGGGAGCCGAGCGCCAGGAGCGCAACGCTCCGGCCCAGCGGGTTCGGGAGCGCGGGGCTCCCTCGGCCCGGCGGGTTCGGGAGCGCGGGGCTCCCTCGGCCCGGCGGGTTCGGGAGCGCGGGGCTCCCTCGGCCCGGCGGGTTCGGGAGCGCGGGGCTCCCTCGGCCCGGCGGGTTCGGGAGTGAGCGGGGCTCCGGCCCGGCGGGTTGGGGAGCGCCCGGCTCCGGCCCAGGGGCTCCGGCCCGGCGGGTTCGGGAGCGCCCGGCTCCGGCCCAGGGGCTCCAACCCGGGGCCCCGGCTCGGCGGGTTTGGAGCGAGCGGCAGCGCTGCCTTCCCCAAGCGGCTTCCAGCTCGTCGCTCTTCCCGAAGAAGATCGTGTGGGCCCTTTTCCAGCCACCTCAGAGGACTGCAGTGCAAGTTGCTGGCAATTCGCTGCCAGAAGCCCGGCCTCGCTGCTCACAGCCTGCTACTGGCTTGGCAGCCGGCTGCATGCACCTCCAGCTGTGCGCATCCCCTCAGTGTGTGTCCCTGACTCCCTGCCAGGGCTGGCAATGGACGCGGGAAGGCCGCAGCAGTCCCTTGTCACCGCTGCCCTCAGGCCACAGCCGCGCTCCAGGTGAGCTCCTGGGAACACCTCGCACCATGGGATCAGCTCCTGCTGCTCTGCACTTTAAGCACCCACAGGTTTTCAAAATAAAAAGCGTTAAAATCTAAAGATATCTGCCAAATGGAGAAAGTCAGAAAAGCTCCTGCCTATCTTGCATTTCTGCTTGGGGACCCAAGACTACCCCCAGCTGCAGCCCTTTCGCCTGAAAAGGTTCATTCAGCTCTTGAGCCCCTCAGAGGAAAATTTAAAGATTTAAAAAAAAATATTTCAGATAAAATATTTAGGGCACTGGAGATTTTCATGTCAGTTCATAAAAGATTTAAATACTAAAATGTAAATGGTGTTTTGGGTATTGCTGCAAAGCAGCCTCAGGAATGGAAATTCAAGAAAATTGTTGCAACCTATAAAGTTCAGACAGTACTCTTAAAAGTATTCCTACAAGCCTGTCCCACCTGAGAGCTGCCAAAAACATAAATGAAATCAAATTCACCAGCACCCTAATGCTGTGATAGAAAACAAGCATAGAGCATATCCACTTCAGTGGCTGCTGATGGAAGCTGAGACCATAAAAGAGGGAGATGCCAGTTCTGGGATGGGCTGACAGCAACATCACCCATCCCACACCATCCATGTCCTGACACTGGAAGCATATACATCTTCTGAGCAAACTACACTTTATTCCCAATGCCATGCTCAAACTCTTTCAGGGGAATTAAATTTCCCTGAGAGTTACTGATGGCGCCCGTGAAGTCCTCTGTGGTCTGTGTTTGCAAATCTTTGCCCCAAAAGGATGACCTCTGCCTTTGTGCAGATGGTCCACACAAATTCTTCAGCTACCACAACACTGGGCAGCATCTCCAAGACAAAGACAGGATTGGGAACCTAAGCATCAACTCTCAGCTCTTGTAAGAGTCAGGAGGATGACCCATCTCAATGTAGAAAGGTTTATTGCAATATGCATGTCTAACATTGTCCCTTTTAACACAGAGGTTTGCAGTATTTGTGGTCCTGTGATCCTGATGCCTTCAGAGGCTACCTAGAACACAGGCTAGATGGTGTTAAAGGAATAAAATAGGTATTTATTAAAAGGCCTTCAAAGGATACACCTTGGGCAGTACAAGAGCTGGGCCATGGCTCCATCCAATATGGGCCCTGGGTCATGAGTTTTCACACTTTTATAAGTTTTGGTCCATTTACCAAATTGGGATTCATTGTCCAATTTCAGCTTCAGGTTATGAAGTGCCACCCTCCCAGATTGCTCTCCTCAATTCACTGTTGTTTATACTCTTTGAGCCTGAAGCTGCAATGGTGTCCTTGGTTCTCAAGGTGTCCTCCTTGGAAAAGGATTGTTTTGTCTAACTAAACTGTGATGAGAACTTGCTTACACTTTATATGAAGTTCAGAGTTATATATTAATGCAGTACAGAATCTGGAAAATATGAAAGCTAAAGCTTAAGGCATCAATCCCTCTTGATTAAAGGATCAAGTCTTGTTCCCTGGTCACCCCATGGACAGCCAGGAGGGATCATCCACCTCTCTCACCTCCAAGTGTGCCCCTCCAGCCAGGACCCAACATCTCCCCTTGCTGCCTTCACCATAAGCCTGCACTGCAATTGCTATTATGTTCCTCATTGACTCCTGGCTTCTCCCAGCTGTTTTCCCCTCACATTGGCTCTCTGCTGTTTATCACACACTACTCTGCTCCAGTCACCCTCCACCACCAGGGTTCAGTTTATATTCCAGCCTTAGCATGCCACTCTGATCCAGGTATTATCTTCCATTGTTCTGGCTAAAACTAAACCAAGGATTGTGTCCTTGCTTCCTCTCATGGCTGCAATGCTGCCAGCAAACCCATCAGCCCACAGCCCATTCCCAGCTGGCACAGGAGCATTCTGGCCAGCCTGAGGAAGCTCATCTGCCTCCTTTCATAAGTTCTCCTGAACTAATGCACACCCACAAACCACATTTGGATGCAAACTTCTCCAGATTCAAGACCAGCTGTCCAGTACCGCCAGTGGTTTTAAAATCCTGCCTGGTGCTTTTCATTCAAGGTGGCATTCAGTGTTGTAGCCTGGAGGATATGCCCCAAGTGCAGGTCTGTGCAGGGAAAACAGCATAATTTGCTTGGCTATAAATGCCCAGTGAAATGGGGTTATTCACAGAATCATAGACTATCTCAATTGGGAAAGGACCCATCAGGATCTTCAACTCCCTGCTACTCAAAGGACTACAAAAAACTGAACCATACTACCAAGAGCATCATTTAGACACTCCTTGAACTTCGCCAAGCTTAGTGCCATGGCCACCTTCTTAGAGCCTATTCAGTGACTGACCACCCTCCCCGTGAAGAATCCCTTTCTAATGTCCAATCTGAACTTCCCCTGATGCAGATGTGGATGCAAGCAAAGCTAAGACTACACCAAAAGGAGTGACAGTGTACCTGCCATCATCCATTTCTCAGCTGAGTCAATTATGCAATCAAAAGGATTAATTTAAATTATGGATTAACTGGCCTCAGTTTGCCTGTGGCAAATTAGCAAGCACTCAAATTACTTCTTTTTGGCAGAAAAACTGCCTTCAGTAAGTCAGCGAAGATTTTTCTGAAGAGTAACAAAACTGAAGAGCTTCGGACCAGATTTTCAGTACTGGAGAGCTGAACCTGTTTCCAGCTGAGCTTCATAAGGGACCAGCTTAAATAAGAAACCTAGGTGGGATACTTGAGGGGGAAGTGCAGACCTGAAGTGTATGGAACCTAAAACCACCCAGATGCAGGAGACACGCAGCGTGAAGATGCAAGTACAGACAAGCTGTCTGAAGGGAGTCTGTGGCAGATGTGAATGTCACCAGGGAATTCTATTTTTGTTTCATCCCTGAATATTCAATTGACAGATTTCTGCACAGCCAGAAGGATCCCCATCTTCTTAGCAAGTCTTCAATTGCTCAGAAGGTTGGCATTCTTCTGTTATAAAATGCAGCTTTAATGACTGTAGGACAAGGGACCTAAACAAAGAAACAAGGAAACACCATCTGATTGCAGAGAAACAAGACTAAACAATTTACAGAAAATCAAACCAGTTCACAGCACAGTGTCTCATTCTCTTTTAGTGGCCAGTGTTTTCCATTCTCTGTGCAAACAGGGGAGCCACTCTCGTGCAACTGCTATTAGAGGCAATTGCCAACTCCAAAAGACTTAAAAAGTCAGCCCTCTTCTCCCCACCCCATTGTAAAAACTACTTGGACTGGCTTTAGCTCCTCTTTTGCTGTGGTTTTAAAAGAGCTCAACAGCCTGATCCACAAACCTTGCCAAGCAAGGGCTGAAAAAGTACAACTGCCTCTTGTCAGCATCTCACCAGCTGTACAGATGAAAATATTCCCCATGCTGACTTTAATGCCCAGTAGCAACATGCCAGGGGCTGAAGCCACTCAAGCAGACCAAAAATGCATCACAGGCAGCAGTCTAAAACATTCAGGGCTTGTGTCATGGTTTTCTCCATTTGCTGCTTCTTTCCTCTCTGCACACTGCACTTCATGATAACTGGACAGGCAGATTATATTAAAGCTCATGCCTACTCTGTCAAATGATTTCTCATCAAGTCTCAGCAGGAACTAATTGAAGATTAACCTAATCATTCCTTGAGGCCTCTTCTGGAGTGTTTTATCACTTTTTGCGAATCCATTAAGGAGAACTTAAGTGAAGTGCTGATCTGGCAGGACCACTGAGCACACAAGCTGGAGTGACTGGACAACCCAACAAACATGTGAGAAACGAGAGCTTCAGACATGCTCTATAAATGAGGCAAGACCAACCTTTATCCATTTCTTTGGCTGTAAAAACCAGCCTAGCAAAACGGCAATAAGTGTTTTCTAAAATAACATCCTGCCTTCCTGTAAACAAAGGAGCAAGGCTGACAAGAGCTGCTTGATGTTACACGAAATATT
Organism: Ammospiza caudacuta; assembly: GCF_027887145.1. NCBI lineage: Eukaryota > Metazoa > Chordata > Aves > Passeriformes > Passerellidae > Ammospiza > Ammospiza caudacuta. The sequence goes on from NC_080596.1 coordinate 57,333,400, forward strand.
CCTGCAGAATTCTCTGATCTTCTCTGCCTGAAATCTGGAGAATACCACAAGCAGCCACCAATTACCAGCCACTGTAGCTTGTGTTGATCCCTGCTTTAACTTGCTTCCACAATAGCCAAATTCTTCCATCGACAGATCTGTAGCTTCATCCCTGACCTCTGATCCAGCCAGCGCCTCTCTGGGTATTGTACACAGCTATCAGATAACAACAATTGACATCCAGCCCTCCTCCAGCCTCAGGGTAAAAGCCATAACCACTGGGGCATGGCAGACCCCCAGATGAAAAAATTAATGTACTTTTTCTGCAGTGCCTTGCAGGGTTAAAGGAGTCATTTATCCAGACATGAAAGCTGAAAGAAAGGTCCAAAAAGCTTTTTTTTTGTTTTGAAGCAAAAGAAAACACCCCTTGGAATGGCAGAACCAGACACTTCACTCAGTAATAAGATTCATAGTCCCAAAAGCAGGATCAGACTTAGACTTACTAGTGTTTGGTTTGAAAAAAAATACACATTTTGAAGCCTCTTCTACATTAAAAGCAGAAGAAAACCCTGAATATTGGTCACCAGAACTATCAGGATTATTTTGAGAGTATTGTATACATCTCATTACTGTAAATGTTTTAGAAACATTTCTGTGCTATATTCTACTCTGCCTCCCATGTTGTTTTTATCATACAAGCAAGAACTCCTTAAGGCAGGCATCTCATACAAGTTCCATCTAAGCCTTTAAAATACTACAGGCGGTGTGAGTTTCTGGAATCAGCCAAAGTTTCTGGAATCATTCTCATTTTAAAGATAATTTAGATGCCTCTCAATACTTTCAAAGTGCTACAATGCGAGAAAGCAAGATCAGCTTTGGTTTAGATTATTAACATAATACGATTGCAGTGCACTCAGAAATGGTAAAAAAATCAACTCTCTTTCATTCCCAATTGCTCAATTCAATATGCAACCACAGTAAAACTGTAAGCAAATCTTGTGAATAAGGTTTTCATTTGAACTTGACAGAGAGCCAACATCTGTGTTGCTATTTATTTACACACATATATATAAATACATGCAGTTTTCATACTTATATATATACACACACACACACACATGCACATTATTTAACCTGGTTGCTTTCTAACAGTAGCTATTCCTATGCAAGTCTTGGAACAGGAGAAGAAAGAACAGCTGAAGCAAGACCAGGCCATGGCCTCACCACAGAGCCCAGGGAAAGGTCTCTACAGGCACGTTAAACCTCACAAAGTGGAAAAACATTGTATTTTCCCTCCAAAAACTCAGAAAAGCATTGTATGTCCTTACAGACTGCACCATCTCAGGCCAAAACCAAGACTACTAAAAATCAAAACCATGCTTGTATGCCACAAGTCATTTTTCTGTGTCCTGCAGCGTTACATAAGCATCACCTAAAAAAGAAATTACTTTGCCTGTCTTTAAAGCAATATTCTCATCAGGGAATTCTGCAGGTAAAAGCTTGGGGAAATAATAAGTCCAATATGGACCTGCAAGAAGGCCTGTCCTTCATGAGGCACAAAAAAATGCTGGACTCATAAACCATTAAGAAAAAGGTCAACACATTTCAAAATACACCCCTTCATCCTACTGGCTAAAATCTCTGAAATGGTCCATCCACAGAGCACCCCCAGAGCCAGTGCATCAGAAGGAATCAAATGGTTCAAGGACAAAGCCTTGCCAGTTAAACCCTGGGAAAACTCAGGTCAGTGATCACAGAGAGCAGGTGTCACATCAGGGGCTGCTCTGCCCAGGAGGTACCAACCTCCTGTGTGAAGTGACTCCCCACAAGGGACTGAAACAGTGACCATCTTGACCTCCTCTGGATGAAGAGAAGACAGCACAGCACCTTCTACACACTCACAAGTTGCAGCCCTGAACCACTTGGCTCCATTCCCTTCCCCAGCTTTTCAGAGCAGCACAGGCTCAAGCCCCAAACCTGCCCTTTTGTAACTGTAATTATTTTATGGTGTGGAAGTAAAGCTTCAGTACCTGCTGTCCTAGGAACAGAAGATCCTCCATGAGCCTTAAAGTCATCACAGGACTCCTCACAGCAGATCACAGACCCAGAGCAGAGCTTCACATCTGGGGGGAGAGAGTTTGGCAGGACAAGGCTCTGTGTGGGGAAGGGACTGAGGGGACACTTCCTACCAGCCCAGAGAGTCACCCACACTCCGCCAGGGCTATCTAAAGGTGTAGAGAGGTAGGTTTGGTTTAGTTTTCAAACTCTAGACTTTCAAACTGCACCAACAAATGCCTTCCCCATTCCCATCATAAGTGACCTGAATCAGCCCATAAGCCTCCAAACCTGTGTCCTGAAAGCTGCTCACTTGAAGCCTAAAGAATATGACAGACACTCTCACCGGCACATCTCACCACTGCCAACCAAAGATGTCTCTTTAAAAGTCATTCTCACCCAGGGCACCAGCGGGTTTAATTCTTCCCAACTTTTCTCATCTGCCCAACTCCTCCATTAGCAAGTTAACACTCAATGCTCAGCTTGCTGATCTTTAGAGGATCACAAATCTTTCTTTTACATATGGTGGGTCCTCAAGGTTCTGTAGTTGCTATTTTACACAAGGAGAAGGCAGAGACAAGCAAAGGGGAAAAAATTTCTAAAGCTTCTAAATGACTGTGAAACTGAAGTAATTTTCAAAAGAGAATTGGACTCTCCAGAGCTGAAGTTAACCTTGCATGTCCTTGAGTCACATCTCACAATGAAACACCCTTAGTTCACTTCAGGCAAGGTCCTCAAAGCCACACAGGGACCTGAAGGGTATCACAACAGGAAATTCCAAATCTAAAATGCAGAGCTAAATGAGCCATGACTTCTCCCTTCCTCCAACCCAACAAAATCAACTTTTTCACCAAAAGAAGGTTTTTGGGTACCTCAAGTTTCCTTTCCTCCATGCCGAGATCCAGACATTGTGGCTAAGCTGAACCTCTTAGCACTGATGCCCGTGAAGCCCCCTCGTGTCTGGGAAGTCCTGGGCACAGCCAGCTCTCCTCAGCTGGCTCTGGGGTCCGTGTGAGGGAGCAGCCACTCGAGTTCCATTTAAAGATGTGGCTAGGGCAAGAGGGTGTGCCTGGGGTGGCACCAAACAGCACCCGCTGCCAGGGCAAGGTGGTTGCAACCTCTCCCTGTGGATAGAGGCACTGGGCTTGGACTCTGCCTCTAGGGCTGGTTTTGATTTTTATCCAGAGATGTTTTAATGCAAATTATATAGTAAGCAGCCTTGGGAATGCTGCCAGATACCTGCTCCTCACCTCCCTCAGGTAGGCAACAGTCAGGCCCCCACTTGCTTCTCCTCTCTGGGTCTGCGAATCCTTCTCTGCACCATGGCACAACTTCAATAGGAAGGACTGAGAGGCTGCCTACAGCCTGGGAAGGGACAGGTGGATTTGAATATCCCTTGGGAGAAGGAGGACCCAAACCCAAGTTCGACCACTTTTGAGATGAATATTAAAACCATTAAGTTATTATATGAAAACCACCACACCAATCATTTGTATCTTAAGCAGCAAGTGCAGGGCTGTGAGCTCAGACCTGAGCAGCAGGGGCAGGTTTGACTCACCTGGCCGGGTTTGGAGCTCACAGAGTGTGGGAGCTGCTCATGGGACACAGCGTGAGAGCTGGCGTGGGGACACAGGTGGGAAAAAGGGATACATGGGGATACAGGTGGGAAAAGGGGATACATGGTGATACAGGTGGGGAAAAGGGTCTCCAGGAGCCTCAGCAGACGCCAAGGATCTGGAGGGAACCAGATCCTGCAAACATCATCTGCTCCCACCATTTGAAGTCCTCACCTCACTTTAGGGTTAAAATGTCAAACTAAAATCTCTCTTATCTCCACCAAAGTGCTTTTACCTTGAAATTTTTAGCATTTGTTTAAGCTGAGGTAAAAAAGAGTCTGGGCTCCTTGACTGCTAAGCAGATCGTCAAACCATCTGGATTACAATAGGCTATAGAAAGTTTTCTAAGTTTTCCCAATTACTGAGTGCCTGATTAGCTTCTTGCACCTTCTTCATCCTCAAACTAAAAGACCTTAGCTGCAAAAGTTTAACTAAAGGCATTTCTTAAAGGAATTTTGAGAGTAGCTGTTAAAAACACATTGTTAGCCAATGTGTTTTTATCACAACCCAACACAATAAAGTATCAGCTAGCTCTACATTTTATTGTTAGGAAAAAGGCTTTAATTAAAGAGCAAGTCTACACGTGTGGTTTTAAATAGTGTGAGCCTGATTTTCTTCAAATTTGTTGTTTCTTCCAATTCTTTAGATACACATTTGAAAGAAGAGAAGGGCAGGCAGCACTATTTGGAAGTTGCAAATAAGTACTTTTAGAAAATAAATATATTTTAATCTCACAGAAACAGACTAACCCTAAAAATAGGAGGTATGAAGTAGAAAAGTGGTACTTTTTGACAAAACAGAGGAGGTGTCCCTCAAAATAAGGATAGATGAATAGGCTGATTGGAAATGGAATTATTTACAATTAATTTTAGATATTTAGCAAGATAGTTTTGTAGGTAGATGTGTACAAGATCTCCAGAATTTGTTTCAGGCCCACTCAGAAATAAAATCTGACACAAGACTTTGATTTAGATTTCAGACTCATCTCGGTGACACAGTCATTAGTTTATCCAGCAGCATTAAAAGTGAACAGCAAGTGCCCTAAACTTCCTCCCACACACTAAGAAAGTGAGAGGTAAAGATCTCTGTCATTCCACGCTGATGATTTTTAGACAGAATTTCCCACTCACCTTAGCAAGGTGATAATTAAAAAATCTGTGCCAAGGAACACAACCTCCTCACTGGCCCCCCGCAGCTCTGAGCACTCCTGCTGCTGGAATTTCATATCCTGTACCTAGAGCATCACAAAGTGCTGGGGACACTTGTGTTAGCAAAAAGTACATGGTTGTACAGAGATTTTCTTTGGAAGTCCTTTTTTTTGAATTTTCATTCTAAGGAAAAAGAAGAGGGAATCCTGCATTTTGCTAAGTCTGAACGCAAGGACACAGACACAGCTTATGATCCATCCAGCCAAGCACCTGATGGCTACAGAAGAAATTCCACACTGCTGTGTCTCTAGTGGCTTGATACAGTTATTTTTTCAGCATTTGCAGTGGTGTGGGAGCCTTACAAAGTTTAATATTGCTTTTGTCTTTTGGAGAGGAATGCCAGCCAATCCTTCTTGCACTATCACACTATTTAATCAAACACCCAAAAATTAATTACACCACATGCCAATACAGAGTACAGTTTTACTGGCCCTAAATTAAGGCTGGGTTGTGCTTTTGTAACTAATACTCTCTCTAAATATGCTCAACTTGAATGAGCTGTACCCTCTGCCTGTTGGGAAGGATTTCCCATGTGCACTTCACAGGATGGATCCACAACCCACAGGGGATATCTGAGCTCAGACTTTTATTTTCCCCCACGGAACATCAAGGTGCAGATCAGAGCTTGCCTGATATCCACAGCAGTTGCTGTATTATCTGTCAGTGTGTGTTCTGCACCACAAAGAAAAGGAATCCAGGCTGCAGAAAACCCTGCTGCACACACTATCACCTTCCTCTGAATCCCACTGTGAGGAAAGCCTCTGTGCCCACTGAGCCACTCTCCCAGCATGGGCTGCCACCCAAACCCAAGGCTGGCACCACCACCACCACTTATTTAGAGGTAAGCAAGCTCCCATTGCCCTGCATCCCTCCTCTTTCACATCTCAGTTGAGAATTTTCCTGCTTGGCACTGGAGCTCAGCACTGATTTAACTCCCCATGATTTGGCAGTGTTTGTTTTCTCAGACTGACCACCATCATTCTCCCAAAACATGGAAGGCAGCAAAGATCATGTGAATATCCAAAGCTCCCACACAGCACTGCGGAGGTGTCTTACAGCCCTCAGCAGCCTGTCCTTCCTCAGCAGCCTGTCCTTGATGCCAGCCTACAACACCTCCCAGCCCTTCAGCCCCGCTCCTGGGCAGATGTTCCAGTGAGAAGGACATTCACTGCAGAACTTCGTCAATGACACAGTTGCTTCTGTGGTTGCAAAACACAGCCTGAATCTAAAAAAATACCCCCTCTAGTTCACACTTCTGTCTAGGTCACTCACCAAGGATGCTCCACATAAGCTAGAGATTGGGTGTTGGTGCAGCACTCAGTAGCCCTAAGAAGCAGAAACTCCCAAAGAATGCTAAAAAGACAGCTTCTACTCAGATTCAAGCTATGTCCCTAGACAGAAAGGGTGGTTCGTCAGGATACTGGTCTGGCCCCTGAAACAAATGCATCAAATTCTAAATATTACTTGATTTGATCCAGATTGATGCCTTTAATTGGGCCTGGCACTAATCAAGATACACCTGCATGCTTAAAACAAGAAGCAGCACCAGGATTGCAAATCCATTTTCCATAGACCAGGGCAGCAGCTCACCTTTTCTGACACAGCCAGAGAGTGCCCAGAGCCCTCCCAGTAGTTCCCCAGACCCTCAGAACAGTCTCTAGGATGTATTGTAATAGTATAGATCTAAAATGGTTATGTGGATCACTAAAGGCATCTTCCACTCATTTGTGATGCATTTCAAGAATTTTGCAAGCAAGAAAGCAATATGCCTCAAGTAATGAAAATGAAGGAATTTTTTTTCATATGTGGATTATATAAATAATTTTGGCCCACTTAAAACAGACATCCTCAATTAAAATTGTATCAGGCTACAATGAGGTAGTGCTCTTCTTGTGACTGATTCATTATTGCACAGACTTGATTTTTAGGATGGGGGGAAAGGGGGTTTACTGGTATGGAATTGTTTCTCAGATAAAGTAAGGAAAACTGATATAACAAAAGAGAAGAATTCCTTTAACTATGGCTATACGGGGGATTTTGTCAGCCTAACTATTCTGCAACAGAAACAACCATGAACTCTTCTCTCCCAATGATTATCTCAACCATCTCTCTGTATGAGCAAAAAATTCCTCTGTATCTTCTTTCCTTTAATGAGGGCTATGGGAAACAGCAGAGACATCAGACATTTTACATGCTTACCTCTCCCCATATGTCCCACAGATGCCAAAACTCAAAAATTTCCTTTCCTTGATGTCAAAATAAATATGAAAAAGGATTTTCACAAACATAAAAGAGATAAGGAAGGGAAAATTGGGCAGCTTTTCAGTGGATATGATAGATAATTCAGATGCAACCAAAGAAAAAAATTGTTTTAGAATCTAGCTCAGTTTTCAGGATGAGTGACACTGCTGAACAAGGGGGGAAGGCACAATAGGTGGTGTAACAAGACTAGGACAGCTGTCTCCTGACATGTAGGCAGAGCTGAACAAGCTTTATGCATTCAGGGACCAGACAGTTCTCTGGCAGCATTTGAGAAACACATGAAAAAGCTGAGTGCCATGGTGCCAGCAGGAGGAGAGTCTGGACACAGTGATCACAGGGGTCCTTTCCAACCTGTGTTTAAATCTCCTGGCAGAGAAACCCTTCTGTGCCTATGGCCATTCTTGCAGCTTTCATATGTCTTATTTCTACTTCTCCTCTACTCCAGACACAGTTATCACACTGTGCAACACCTGGGTACATTGTGGATTTACACACAAACCTTTTTTGGTTTTATTTTAGGTCTATTTAAAGTCTTTAACATCCCATTTACCTCCTGATCACTCCTAAGGATTGAGCTGATACCTTCCAAGGGCTACTCACAATAACAACAAGATATTTTCCTGAGTGGTGACATCTCTGTGGATGCCTGTATATGCTTCTGTTCCCTTTCTGCATTACTTTGCAGATGTCTGGATTAGGTGAGAAAATGGAGAATATTCACAGCCAGTTTTAATTTTAACCTACCTTGTAAATTTCTTACTGGTGAGTTTGTCAGTACTCCTTTTTCCCTAGAGATTTAGTGGGTAATTTAACAATAGCGAAACCAACAGAGATTCATCACCACCTGGTGATGTCCTGCAATTTGAAAAAGGATGACTCAGTCCTCACCCTCTGTTTTGCCTTTGCCTAATTAGAACCATGACCAGTTCAAAACTACAGGAACACATTCCTTTTTATATCTTGACTGTTTAGGGGGGTTGATGACTATTGCTAAGAGACCTTGGAAGTCTAGCTATGCCTTATGAGCTGAATCATCTCTGCACAGGGCCTGCTGGGCTTCAAAACACATAGATATGTGACAGCTTCCTTCTACAAAATTCATTTTTACATTGACTCAATATGTCATATTTACAGGTCTTCATTTTATTTTCCATAAATAAAATAAAAATCAACCAGTGCAGGCTCTATTTACCAGTGTAGCCAGCCCTTTAAACATCAGTTGCATTTGCCACCTTCACTTGCCACATCAGTTATTTAGTTCATATCAAAGGAAACCATTAATTTAAAAACTCCACATTTGGGACTCTTGGGTGGCTACCATGGCTACCACCTATTTTTATCAAAAGTATTACGCATTTATCCAATTGTTCTAAACCTGTTCTGCTGACACTTCAGTTTAAAACATACTTTTAAATGCTTCCAGATACCAAAATTTTCCAGAAAGGAGAGTTCCCTGAGATGATTTGTAATGAACAGCAAAGCAAAGATTTATTTAGCCTTGCTGTAACAGCCCTGTGTACTTTGAGTGTTCTTATTACCCTGCAATTGCCTATCAAGCCTGCTGATGGACAGACTCCCTACCCTTCATGTCTTTGAAGGGGTTTTCTCATTGCTTCTATGAGTTTTGCAAGTTGCTCCTCAAAATTGATTTTACCTGCCTTGTTTAACTTGCCTTATTTAACTTGCTTGTATGGTCTTTTCTATTTTCTCTGCTCAAACATAACCTCCACTTTCTGAAAGATGTCTTTGCACTCCTAACATCATTCTGCTCTTCTACTGAACACCACCAGCTTTTCAGAGTCCTCCTCAATCCTTTTGATGGAAGAGGACACATGCTTTTTCAAGCTCATATTATAAAGTTTTCTCACCAGCTGCCCATTCTCTGCAAGTATCTTACCCTTTTAGTTGCTCCTTTGAACAGCAAAATTCATATAATCATTCATACATTTACCCATTCCACCTCTTAAAAATTGCATTGTTGGCACAGGGACAAGAGAACTGAGTTTGTCATGCTCATTGCTCTGGGTTAAAATCAACATTGTCCTTTCCCCCTTACAGTAAATCACAGAATCATAGAACAATTGTATGTTGTTTCACACCCCAGCATTGCTTTCCCTGCTGTCTCTCACATCAAGGTCTCTCTCCTTTTCTGATCCTCAGTTCAGTTTGGTATTTCTCCATTCACCTTGGCAGAGAAAGGCCCTTTCTTCCCTTGGACTTCACTGATTTCTCTGGATAAGAAGCGTCTCAAACAGACACCAGTCTCTCCTCCAAATTAAATTGCCCCTCTTGCCAAGGCAAGGGCAGCCCGTATTTCCAAAATGGAGTCCTCGCATTTCCTCAGCAGCATTTTAATAGAGAATTTCCCAGAGAGTTTCATGACCATGTTTCAGTCATCACTGCAATGACATCAATTACAAACACAGTCAACATCAGCATCAACACTGCCCCTCCACACCTCCCCAGGACAAGAGGGGAAAATGGCTATTCCTCCAGCCATTTTTTCCTTTGTTTCCCACCAGAGAACTGAAGTTCCCTGGAAGGGCAGTTTCTTCACACCTCCAGGATAGTTTGGATGACAAGCCTAAGAAGATTAGCTTTTGCAATTCTTCCTAAAAACCACTGTAAGGAGGATCACTGACATGGATGACTGATTTTCATCCAGGAGATTCCAGCACTGTTCCACTATCTCATGCATTTCTTAGGATTTCATTTCCTTCTGGAGCCTCAAGGGAAGTTTCATAATCAGCACACCTGGCATGTGTAGTATAAATAATGAAGGGGATGCCCTCTCTAACAACCTATGCAGAAAGGCTGTTCTGCTGTAAGGAACTGCCTGGATCAGCCTTGTTAGAAGAAAGAAATATTAGGATTATGAGATCCTTTCCATTTCCAGACTCAACCAACCTCATGAACGTTTTCTGAACCAAATGGAGTCAAGGTAGAGGGACCTACTCAATCAGTGTTTTTATGAATTTTTTCAACATTATTCTTTCTATGCTGTCAGCATAAACGGTACGTTGTCACCATTTTTCTATCCCACAATTTAATTCATTGCTTGCCTTAAGAAAAAAGAGCATGACACCAATTTAGCTTATAATCACATCAAGAAAAACATTTTATGTGACAAATCTGGTAATAATCCAGTACTACAAACTGGTTTGCTGACAAAAATATTTAGGGCAGACCATGTAAAAGAGGATAGAGATCACGAGATGCCCTCCACATTTGGCTTTATCTGTTCAGCAGTTTGTGAGGGCAGTATCTGTTACAGCCCAGGCTCTCGTGGTCTCTGGTGGTTTTTCTCACAGAAATTAAGAGCATCAAAGTCCTCACAGAGTGGACATTACTACAAGAAGGAATTACTTTATTATCACAAATGGATAAAATATGCAGGACATACAAATCCATGTCTGACAGCTCACCCTAACATGGTGGTAGCAATCTGCACAATTTTGATCTGAAAGAGCACTTTTGATTGGTTTGGGGTTTTTTCCCCATAAAAGTAAAGCCCTTCAGTAGCTGGATACAGATGGTGCATCTAGAAACTTTCACTTTAATGCTTTATGCCTCTCTCTGCTTTACCAAAATAACCCTTTGTCCTGAATTCTTCTTTCTGCTACTTTTGATCAATCCCTTGTCTTTATCTGTATTTATTACTTACTCTACAGATCCCTCATTGGAAACATTTATTTTCTTTCCCTAAATCCAAACTCAGGTTTTACTTTAAAGCTTCTAAAAACAGTTTTATCATATCGTGTGCTTCACTTTATGGTGCCATCTGTAACTAAAGTACAGCACAGTAAATGACATATTTGTGATTTGGAATCCAGTTTTACAGATAACAGAGGTTAAGCAGCTCATTTAAATATGCCTTTTTGATACATAACTGAAATAGATTCAAACACTGAGATTTGCTCACCATCATTACTCCCACTTTCCAACACATTAATTGGATATAGGAAGTCAAATCAAGAAATTCAGCTTCTCATCAAGGACTGTGTTTTAGATTCTGATTTTTTTTACAGCTGAAAAAATTATAATGAATCATTTGGCACCAGAATATTACACCTGATATGAACAGTACCAGACATGACATTATGTAAACACACTCTCACCCTTTCAACTGGCCCACTTACCTCAGGTCCACATAAGCTCTTACATGTTTTTTTCTAAAGCAGATTTGAAAGACCTATGACTAATTAAATCTATTGCTATTAGTGTGAGTTGTCCATACTTAAATTAAATTTTTTAAGAAGTTATGAACCAGCAGCACATTCATTACCAGAGTTTCTTTCTTTCTAGAAGATAATTGGATGCCATAATTGGACTGATGGGGCACATCCTTACACCTGCATGTTGCTTCAAGGGGACTCTGCTTGCTTGCAAGGGTTCTCCAGACCCTCCAGGCACAGCATGATGAACTATCACAGGATTACAGTCATTCTGCCAAGACAAGGACTCAGCTTACCCTTCTAACTTTGTCTTGGTAACACCTAAACCTTACCCCTCAGTTTTGAAAAAGATAAGGAAAAAGTTACCCAGGTAGAAGGATCCAGGCACCCCATGATAAAATTCAGTATTTGGTTTCAGTGCAGCAGGACGCACGAGATGTGTTAAACCCATTTCAGAAGCCTCAGCAAAAAGTGGGTTTCAGTGTAGGGGGTGGTAACAGGTGGGCTCTGGGCATGTCTGCAGTGAACAGCCCACCAGTAAATCTCCCCAAGCTGAGCAATATTTTCCCCACTTTGAGAAGTACATGTGTGATTAGAAAAGTACTTCCACAGAACAAGCACCTAGGAGCTTCAGGTGCTCTGTGCAACTCAAGACTCCCCTTTCTCCTGTGCCTGCTCCAGTGGGGTCCCCCTGCCCTGCCCTGCTCCCCTGAGCCCAGTTCCCTGCTCTGCAGGGCACAGCTGTAAGGGGTGCACAGCTCCAGCCCGCTGACACAACTGTGAGTGCTGTGAGTGGGGACTAAGGGGTTAACCCGGCTCGCAGGCATGCATTAAACCGTGCTGAGAGCATTCCACAGAAATACCATCCCAGAAGGAATAGCCAACCTGACAGACTCTGTGTCTGGGCAACACACAAATCCACTGGCTTTTGAGGGCAGCAGCAATAGGGCATTTTGTCGGGTGCTCAGGAACTTTAGAAATCCAGGGCACAGAAAATTAGCCATTGTATGGACAGCTGCAGGGGGGGAAAAAGCCCTGGAAAGCCATTTATGCAGTATTAGCTGTGAAAGATGCACTCTGCTTTAAGCAGACTCATTTCGAGTTCTACCACTTTGTTTAAAAGGCAAAATACTTCCTCATTCCTTTTAAAAGCTGTGGCTCTGTCCCCCCTTCTCCCTGCACACACCTAGAGGAGAGCACAGAACCTGTGGCTGTATCCCAGACCCTGATCCCTATCAGGCTGCCCAAACCAGAGCCTGAGCAGCCTCTCAGGAGTTTGCTGTAAAAGCAATTGGAACTGCAATTAACAGCAGCACATCTTAGCACAGGGAAAGACTTCTAACTAGAAGCTAATTAGGAGGGCAAACACTGAAGCTTGTTAGCTGAGATGCTAATGAGAATTATACTTGAGTGGCAGCAGACTAGCTATTCAGAGTTAATTAGAAACCTCAGCTGATGGTATATTGCTCTTAAGAGCTTTCAAAACAAACAACTGGAAAAACTGTCCTGCAGCTAAGGATCCAGCATGCCACGTTGAGTAATTCATGGGCAGCCAGAAGATTACACTGAGGCATCAGGGCAATTTAACAGCATGTGGAGATGGAGGAGAGGAGGTTTTTAGGAGGTGCTCCCCTGGATTTTCAAAGGATCTGCTCATCCTCATCCGTGGGTGGCAGCCCTGCCCCTGTAGCACACAGTGCTGATGGAACAGCACCCAGCTGCACAGAGGGTGGGCAGGGCAGCTGCCACGTGCCCAGGGAATCCTCACCAGCCTTGTGCAGAGTGGGATAAGGACCTGGGCTGGCTCAAGAGCACCTGGCAGCTTTCCTATCCCAGCCCTCAGCTCTCCTCCAGGACAGCTGCTGCTGCGAGCTGCACCAGGTGAAGCTGCAGCTGGGTGCAAGGTGCTCTCACCATGCCTTTGCCTTCCTGGGGCACAGGAGGGGTTTACTCTCCTCCTCTCTTTGTGCAGTGAGGGGGCAAAGAGTAAATCAGGGCACTTAGAGGGGGAGAACCTGTTAAATGTAACGTGGCTGCAATGGGGATGGTGAAGTGTGGCCTTACCTGGGCTGAGTTGCATGGCTGATTCCTGCTCTGAGCACAGCCAGGGAGGCTGAGTAAAGGGGCTGCGTGTTTAAATGTTTCCTCTGAGCCTGATTGGAAGCACAAGAGCCAGTCAGGGGCAGGGGAGAGGCTGCTAAACTCAAAGTAGGTTGCTTGTTTCAGGAAAAGGTTGGATACTGGAGAACCTCCACACTGCGCTCATGAAAACACATGAAAACGTTCAGTCTCACAGAGGAGAGAAATGCTCCAGAATAATTGGGGGATTTTCAGTTTTGCGGAGGCCCTGTTTGCACTAAAACTTGCAGCAATTTAAGCAAAACCTGGTTTTAATTCTATTTATTGAAACCAATTGCAAACCCATTTGGGTACTCTTAAACAGATTCAGCTTTTCCAAAAGCAAAAACACTGCAAATCAGATTTCAATTAAAGCACAGAGGAGCATCCACAAACGGTTTTACACCAGTGTAATTAAGTAGATTTCAAAGTTTAACTTCAGTTTAACTAACTTAACTTAAAAAAACTTTAAAAAGCTTAACTTAAAACAAATGTGACTTTTAATGCAGATGGGACCTGGCAGTCACTGGCTGTTGGAATATGGGAGAGTAGGGATCTTTGCATACTGAAACCTCCCTGTGAGACTGCTGGGAGTGAATAGCTGTAAATACACCCTTCACACAAACCTTTAAGTGTCTGCAGTAGTCAGTGTGAAAGTATAAAAATGAAGAGTCGACACTAACACTGTCAACTATAATCCATACATCCATTTCTTTCATAAAGGAAAAGAAAATCCTGGTGCATGAGCAGTATCCTGAAGAGAAACATTTACTTCACTAGAGCTTTGGGAGCCCTCATTTTCACTCAATGTATTTGAAGCAAGAGTCCTGGATTGTGGTTATTCAGGTTTAACAGGACTTGGAAATGCTGACTGAAGCTAGAGGCAGAATTCCCCTACACCGGAGGGATGCAGCTCTGGGTCTGGCCACGCTGCAGCTGGCTGGAGATCATCCCAGCCCCAGCCAGAGGCTGGGCTCAGCAGGAGCATCCCACAGTGACCAGGACATGATGGGGGGTTTCACAAAACATTTCAAACCTTTCCAAACCCACCAGAGGCTGTGCCTGCCATCCCAGGGCTGGATGCATGGCCTGGGGGTCGCCTTGTACAGCTGCTCTGGGTTTAGTGCAAAGTGTAATAGGCTGCTTGGCAACTCAAACCAGGCTAAATAAAAGCAGCAGAAGAGATTTAAGTAACTCATAATAATGCTTCAGAGAAGATTTACTGGTGGGTAACTAAGGGTAGGGATAGAGGTACCTGTAGGCAGTGCTGACAAACTGCCTGGACACAATCCAGCACGGCACACGATGAAAGGCAGCTGCTGTCCTCTCCACCCCCCATCACCCAGGGCTTCTGGTGGGTTTTCCCTGTGTGAACGACTGTGAAAGGAGCCTTCCCAGAGCTGCAGCCCAGCTTGGAAGCAAACCAGGGCGAGGCTCTGGGTGTTCCTGGGGTTTGTACTGCTGACAGCAAGCAGGTACAGCTGCAGGGACAGGTGGGCAGAGCTTGGCCACAGCCTTGTTGGCATCTCTCTGCCCTTTGTGACCATCCCAGGGCCTGGAGTGGGAGGCTGGGACACTGCTCTCAGACACAGCTTCATCCACAGGGTGTGTGTCTCCAAGAGTGCTGGACAGCAATTCCAGAGCCTGAGCTGACAGTATAAAGTACTTACCCATAAACTGACCACTAAAAGGTGAGTTTAGCTAAGACTAATCTTTTTCTCAGAATCAGAGCTGAAAACTGAGTTCTCTGGTTACTTTATGCTATCTTGCTAAGCAATCTCCTTGTTCCACTGACTCCCCAAACACAGCAATAATTTTCCCCCATGGATTGAGGAGGATGGCACCGTCTCTTAACATCCTAGCAAGCAAACTGTAACTTTCCCCATTTGTTATGTGTGCTTGTTGCAATCTTCCCTCTGCAGAGATAAATGTACAGCTTTAACCCTGAATTTCATCTGTTTCCTTTCTCCTGACTGTGAATCCCTTTCAGTATTGCTAACTTCACACTGGCTTGCACACAGCATCCAGCTCCACAAGAGCCCAATTTTCCTTTCAGGCTGATGATCTCCTGCTGCAGCAGCATCAGCTCCCCCTGCCAAGGAGCCCTCTCTGCCAGCCCTCCTCTCCTGGCCCACGCTGTACACCTGCAGCAAAACTACACAATCTGAGGCAGATTTTGCCTCTTTTTCTCCCCCAGAACGGGGCTGCTGCTTGGCTTGCATTGCAGCTCCCTGGGGATCAGTGTTTTAGCTCTGCAGGACATACTACCCCAGGTCTCTCTCTTGTAATGGTTTTAATTTTTCATCATGCTCAGAGCACTGCCTGCTGTCTCTTAAGCTTTCATATGCACTGGGGAATTTCTTTTGCTTGGCAAATATTCATGGGTTTATCAAAGATTATGTCTGGGTTTTCTAATAAAGGGGTTTCTAGTAATGCCTCTGAATTGACTTTTTTTCCCCTAATTCACAGTCTGATTTCTCACAACTGACATAATGCCCCAAAATTGCAACACCGCACCTTTAATCTTAGATCACTCACCAGTCCTTTTTTTCTTCAGGGAAGAAAAGAGAGAGAAAAAAAGGTAGTATCAGGAGCAGAAGTCTCTTCTTTGTTGAAGTCTTTGGCCTCAGGTCAAGAAGGCTTTTCATGGGAAAGCCCTGCCTTCCCTGGAGAACTTGCATAAAACCCCATTCTCTGCTGCTGCCTTCACCCCTGTGCCCTCCAAAGGCAGGGCTGTGTCTGTTTTCCTGTGCTGCTTCCTTCCCTCCACATTTATTTTTTGCTAATCAGGTGCAGCTATTGCATCACGCAGGAGGTGACTGAAGGAACTTTCAGCCTAGAGAAAGTAGTGAATTCATGATGCTGTTTTCACTATTCTATGGATTACTAGTGTCTGTTTTGTCTGGCTATGTGTTGCTAAAACAATTTGGCCACAGTTTAACATAGGCAGGTTCCTACTTTCACATGTGTTAAGCAGTTCTGTATTTTTGGCATGACTGTAATCCCAGCATGCTGAAATTCCCAAACTCCCTGTATGCCACTTATTCTGTCCTTACCACACAACAGTCACACTGTCACTTGATTTTCACTCAGCTTCCTGCAAGTTTCTCTTCTCTCACACAGGCAGAGGCAGTCCCTGGACCCCACCTGTCCCTCTCTGCATCCCTGCCCTCTGTGCTGATGGCAGCAGTGCAGCTTTCCCTGAGTATTTCCTTTTTCCTTTTCCCTGGCACTGCTGTGCTCTCCACTGATCACTTCTGCTGCTCTGCACTACTACCTGCACAGTCTGATTCTCCAAGCCACCACCTGTGTCCCTTCTCTAACTTTATTCATTTTATTGCATTTTACTTCCTCGATGTCTTTGTGTCTTTCCTTTGCACAAACACAGGAGCACTACTCAAAGCACTTTCCATTATGTCTCTGAGCTCACAAATTTCCTTTGCTTGCATCCCTTCCTTCCCAGAGGTTCCCCATAGGCCCTGCAGGCTGTGGGAGATGGGCAGGAGAATCCATGTGTGATTTTCTGGGCAGAAGGAAGTTTATTGTACCCATGCTCTACCAAACTGCATCAGTGCAGTGCTGGGGCAGAACCAGCACACCCTGCTTCTCACTGGGGCTTCTCATCCTGGCCTTGGTTCTGCAAGAAGGGCAGCACTGCAGGGATCACTGGGCTCACATCTGCCCAGTTTATACTGGTGCAAACACCAGCAGCAAGAATCACAGACATTAGTGAGCTAACACCAACTTCAAGTAGTCTCCAACACTTTTGCTCAAGTTTTTATTCTCCTTAATCACTGCTGAGTTAATCTTGAAGATTTGTGAACATCCTGCATAGCTTGGCCATTTAACTGCCACTTTTCCTGATTCATGTAAATACTTGTCAATTTTCCTATCAAAACTCATTAAAGGATTTTTTTTCCCTTCATTTTTCAAAAATAGGATTTTCCCTTAGCTTGGCAAGTCTGTTCCTGTTCCCATCCTAATCCTGCTAGAGAATGTGCATTGCTCATTACCCTCAACAACACATCTACTCTTTTTCTTGTTTTCCTTTTTCTGCATGTCTGGCAGTTCTGCAGCTTTACTCTTGTAAGTTGAATAAAGCTCAGTTTCTGCACCCATTTCTTTTCCTATGAGTCCAGCTGAGGCAGAAAGCCCAGGAGCCTTCACTGTGCCCTCCACTCACAAAGCAATTCTGAATTTCTGGTTGTATGCACAGATAGATACAACAGCTCACATTTGCCACTGGGTGCAAGCACAAAAAGGTACCTGCTCCAGAACAACAACTCAGTTCTATTCC
Source organism: Ammospiza caudacuta (assembly GCF_027887145.1). NCBI lineage: Eukaryota > Metazoa > Chordata > Aves > Passeriformes > Passerellidae > Ammospiza > Ammospiza caudacuta. The sequence continues at coordinate 57,351,110 of NC_080596.1, forward strand.
TGTGAGTCTATCCACATGGGAGACAAGGTGATCAGCAGCCAGCATGGATTCACTAAAGGAAAATCAGCCTTGACCACCTGACTGCCTCCTACAAAGGAACAACTGCCTGTGTGGCTGAGGGGAGATTTTTGTCTATCTTGACAAAAAATGGATTTTGTCTGCCTTGACTTCAGCAGGGCTTCATGACATCCTTGTAGGCAAATTCAGGAGTTGTGGGCAGTGTGAGTGGGCAGTGAGGTGCATTGAGAACTGCCTGAATGGCAGATCCCAGAGGATCATGATCAGTGGCACAGGGTCCAGCTGGAGACCTGTCACCAGTGGTGTCCCCCAGGGTGCTATACTGGGCCCTGTGTTGTTTAACTTGTTTATCAATGGCCTGGATGAAGGAACAGATGCCTCCTGTGCAAGTTCCCTGCCAACACAAAGCTGGGAGGAGTGGCCAGTGCCCCAGGGAGCTGTGCAGCCCTTCAGAAGGACCTCAATAGGCTGGAGAGGTGGGCAGGGAGGAACCTGCTGAAGTTCAGCAAGGGCAAATGCAGGGGGCTGCTCCTGGGCAGGAACAAGCCCATGGAGCAGCCCAGGCTGGGGCTGACCTGCTGGGGGCAGCTCTGCAGAGAAGGGCTGGGGGGCCTGGTGGACACAAGGTGTCCATGGGCCAGCAGTGTGTCCTTGCGCCTGAGAGGGCCAATGGGGTCCTGGGGTGGGTTAGGAGCAGCAATGGTGCCAGCAGGTCAGGGGAGGATATCCTGCCCCTCTGCTCAGCCCTGGTGGGACACATCTGGAGTGCTGTGTCCAGTTCTGGGCTCCTCAGGACAAGAGAGACATGGAGATCCTGGAGTGGGTCCAGTGACAAAGATGATGAAGGGACTGGGGAATCTCTCTTGTAAGGAAAGGCTGAGGGAGCTGAGCCTGGTCAGCCTCAAACTGAGAGGGGACCCCATCAATGTCTGCCAGTACCTGCAGGGAGGGTGTCAAGAGGGTGGATCAGGCTCTGCTCAGGGGTGCCAGCAACAGGACAGGAGGTAATGAGCAGAAACTGGTGCACAGGAAGTTCCACCTGGATATGAGGAAGAACTTTACTGTTCTGAGCACTGGAACAGATTGCACAGAGAAGGTGTGGGGTCTCCCTCACTGGAGATATTCCAGAACCATCTGGACACAATCCCATGCCATGTGCTCTGGGATGATCCCGCTTCAGCAGGGTAGGACCAGATGCCCCACTGTGGCCCCTTCCACCCTCACTCATAGTGTGATTCAGTGGGTCTCCTCAACCATGTCCTGAAAAGAAAGTTCTCGCTCTTCAGCACAGCCTCCTGTTGCAGCACTCCCTGTCATAAAAACATCTACCTTTTGCTTGTAAGTTACCAGATACTGCAAAAACCCCATTGAAGTGTGTGCAGGAGTATCCCCCAGAATGAAAGGCTCTGTGTGCATTTAATAATGAAATGCCCATTTGATGTGTAGAACCAGATGAAAGCACAGATAAGAGCAACTGGAAACAGCTTGGATATTCCAGCTTCAGCCTGATAAGACTATGCTTTTACCCTACTATTCTAAATGTCTTTTTTCAAAACAAAAATATTTCATAAGGAATTTTATAATAATGGGGGAGCTTTCATGTCCCATCTGAAAGGGCTCCTTGAAACAGATTTAAAAAGCAAACATCAAGGAAGACATTAGGACTGTACCTCACTCTTTCATCAGTATATATAGTTCCTAATGCACATCAGGTGCCACGGGAACTGCTGCTCAAGGTTAAAGCAAGGTCCCTATGAAAGGGGCAATTACTCTCTAGTGACAGATAAGGAGAAGAAAGTCAAAGCTAAACCGTGCGAGCGGGAAAGGCAGCAGTGCTTAAAGTGAACTGGAAAAGCTACAAAAGCCTTTAGCTCAGGAAGAGGCCACTTCAGCACCTGGCTGTGAATTCAGGTTTTAATCTGTCACCAACAGTCCCTGGCAGGCTGTCCCTCAAAGGCAGCTGGCAGGAGCCCCAGTGTGGAGCAGACCTGCAGGGATGGGGGCTCATGGGGCTGAGGGAGAAAAGCCTGGCCTCAGCATTCTTCTTCAGTACTAAAAGCATAATTAAAGCATGTTTTTGAAAGGAAAATGAAAACCAAAGCTCATGTCCAAGAGCACCAAATTTGGTGGAGGATCCAGGAATCCCTGTTCCACCCATGGGAAGGTCTGGAGCCAGGAAGGCTGACCCTCAGTGGGGGAGAATGAAACTGGAGAACATTTAGACAAGAGAGGCAAACACAGGATGGTGTGGGATGCATCCATGGGGCTGAGGAAGCTGGCTGATGTCACACAGGCTGTGGCCATCAGAGGAGGTTCCTGAGGACTGGAAACAAGCATCACTTTTGTCCCCCAGCAGGAGGATCTGGGAAACCAGTGCCTGTCACCATGATATTTTCTGAAAAATCCCTTTGCCAGGATTTTTCTCCTGAGAAGCTGAGAGGCCTCAGAAATGAAATGTAAACAATGATTATCTGCTGCTGTGGAATGCAACAGGTGCATCTGTGATTGGTCTCATGTGGTTGTTTTTAATTAATGGCCAATCACAGTCAGCTGGCTCAGACTCTCTGGTCAGTCACAAGATTTTATCATCATTCCATTCTTTTCTTTGCAAGCCTTCTGATGAAATAATTTCTTCTATTCTTTTAGTATAGTTTTAATATATAATTTTCTTTTAATATAATATATATAATAAAATAATCAATCAGCCTTCAAGATTCTCATCTCTCCCCTCCTGCTGGGACCCCATGAACACCATCACATGTGCCTGATAAGCCTGAATGTTCCAATGAGCACTGGTACATCAAAATTGTGTAACTTAAAAGTAACACCTTTTCAAAGAAGAAACTCTCTGGAATGTGATCAAGAAACCAAATAAGGCAAGAATAATACCTGTGAAAATTCAAATAATCAGATTCTCACTAGAGAAAAATGCAGCAATATGAGGAGATGCAACTGTAACTAGAAAAAGGAGAAAAACTTTTAGTATTTTTGATTTTCAGGAGAAGAAAAAAAAGCATATTTGCTTTCCTCAAGTGGATAAAAGGCACCTGTATAAAAAGAATAAAGACAGTTCTGGCTGACTCTGGAATAGTAATTTACAGGGAAAATTGTAGTTCAAAGAAAAAATTAAGTATTTATTCTTTTCATAATCAAATACAAAGGAACACTCAAGGTCTAAGTCGAAGGAAAAAGAACACTACTAAGAAGCAGTTTCAAGTTCTGCAACCTTCTTTCAACTTATGTTGGAATGCATGAAATAAAAACCTCTCTGAGTCCCTCAGAGAGAGAAAGGAATGCAGGGATTGAATTGGAACCTTTAGAGAAACTGAAATATATTAAAGCACATATTAATAATATAATATAGCTATATAAAATAATAATATATTAAAGTAAGAGTGTAAGTTTTAGTTTTAAGTAGAAATATATCTTAAGTGCCTTAAGACACTGTGTTAGCCAGTAAAAAGCCCTAGAGCCTAGTTTAAAGTTCAGTAGTGATATCTTTCACAAAATTAACTTAGCTCCAGACATAATGAAAACAGCAGAACATTGCTTGCATTTCTAGATAGATCAGAGAGAACTATTTGTGTGAACAGATAGAACTACATGGGTAAATTTTGTGTAAGAACTGACACTACTTTCACACATTAGAATTAAGCTCAGAGGGCTGTAGGAAGAATGTTTTAGAATCATGGTTTTAGCTGATTGGATGATTTATGAATAAAATCTCTCAATATTGGGGTGCAAAAAAGGTGGCAATAACTTCTGCTGCTGCTGGGAACATCAGGACTCTATGCCAAAAGCTTTTAGCACAGACTTTAATACTCTGAACTCTTTGCCTTCAAGACTGATGTATTCATGCAACAAACAACTTCACAACAAATGCTCCTGTCTCTTTGCAGACCCAAGACCCACTCAAAACTCAATAAACTTACTACCACAGCTTACTGAAAATGGGTTTCTTTCCCTTGCTGCTCTATAAACACCTAGAGTGCAAGAGAAAGCTAAACACAACAATGAAAAATGCTCTCACACCTTTAATAACAGGCATCTTCAGGCATAATATGGTGAGGGGGACAAAGCCATTGAAGGTGAGGAATGAGAAGATGCTGTTTCCTACCCTCCCTTGGTCCCTGGGCTGAATTTTGCAATCATATTACATGAAGCCTCCCTTTCCCAGGAGGAACCATGCTGGCTCTGTCCTGCAATGTCCTTAAAAGTATCGTAAATGCTTCTCTGTCCTTGGGTGCACCACAGCTGTTTGTTCTCCAAGGAGACCTCTTCAAGGTCTGCCTGGGCTGTGATATATTCTATATGATATGGCCAGTGATGATGTATCATATATTTGCACAGAGAAAAAGTAATGACCTGCAACAGGCAGCAATGAACCATGCAACTGTGGGTGGTTGGGATTTTTTTTTTAAACAAACATGGATACTTTTCCCTGTCCATAACTGGCCCTCAGCGGACAAAAGGTCCTTTACTCACAAAAAGCACACACCAGGCTGCTGCACTAATCCTATCCTTTCTTCCTGCATCACATCCTGGAGCTTTAGAGCAGAAAAGCACAAGGGAATAAACATATGTCAGACAACCCTCATCACTACCCCTTTTTGGGCCCTGTAAAAAGTTAACTTTTAATTATTTTCTTTTGAATGAATGCCCATCTCATGACAGGCTTTGAAAATCTCTTCAAAATATGTAATTTAGAGCTAAATTCTTGTTTATGCTACTCAACTTCTAAAGTTATCCTGTCTACATGAGATTTTATAGCCAATAAAACATGACTGAGTACACATGAAATAATAAATTTGATCTCCTGTACTGATTTTTTTTTTCATGCAATTAAGCTACAGAGAATAATACAGTTTAATCATTGTTAGTTTGGGACTGGCATTTATATTTCATCCAGAGTTAATGCAGTCAAACTGAGAACAAAAGCAGCGCAGACAAAGGAGAGGCAGACCTCACTAAGTTAATAATTAATAACTACTTTTGATGATATTTAACCCATCAGCAAAAACACAAAAGAACTTTGGGCACTCCAAGTCTCACTGTAACAAACTGAGCACCTCATGCTTTCCCCAGTGCCCATGGGGCAGCAATCTTTTCAAGTGTAACACGATAACTCAACGTGACTTCTTGCAATGCTCCAGCATCACCCCAGACTCATCATTATTTTCACAGGTACAATGTGCACTTTGGGTTTTTATGGATCTAAGAGAAATAGATTTGCTTCATCCTGTCGTCTGAGACAACTCAACTGGAATCAGACCAGGTTTGCTGTATGTTTCCCATGCAGGGATACTCTCCAACCCCACAGTGGGAGAGCTGGAAAATTAACCTGTCAGCATAACACAAGCCTCTGTTTACCACTGAGAATGTGACTTAGTCCCAGATTATGTTTTCTGAAGCAGCAGGTCCTTTCACCATTACTTTTAGTGCTGCCTGCAAGTGTCCCAGCTGCCAGATCACGTTTCTCACTTTTTTTGTTACTGTTATCAGATCACACAGCAATGGGAACAAGAATTATCCACAAGCTCACATTTAAATAACTGCAGTATATAAATATGTTGCTTCAGTAAGCACAGACAGAGCCATCCCCAAGACAACCACAAAAGCAGCAAAGCAGCAAAAGTATAGATTGAAACATTTGTGGAAGCATTTGATTTTGGTACTGATGAATGTAAACATCTGAACAATATTCTTAGATTGCTACATTAGGTAGTAAAAATTTGCAGGTTTATTTGGTCCCCTTCTAAAGGTTCACTTCTTCAGGATTTCCAATTAATTAATAAACTCCAGGTACTTTGGATCACTCAGCCATATCCTGTTAGTCACATACCAATCTATTGATGACATACAAACTTTTATTTTAAAGCATTCAACAGGTGAAATATTTACTCTGGCAGCCAAGGCAGAGGAAAGAAGACAGGAGGAGAAGGAATGAGCTTAAGCCACATTACCAAGAGATGGAAGGATCAGAAGCCTGGAAAGCACTTAAAAATACCTCCCAGATCTGCAGCATCCAGTGTTCATTTAAAACAGTGGTAGTCAGAGGCAGTTAAGAAGGCAAAGAAAAATTGCTATGAACAAAGTGTAATTAAGAGTATCTGCCCAAACTTGCCTGAAATAAAAGTTAAACAATGAATCGTGTTATTTTCATAGATGTTAAATCAAATGCCAAAGATGATATTTGAAATGTCAACATTAACAAGACACACCAAGAAAAGTTAAGTGAGCAAGCTTTACACTTGCCTTTCCATTGGACAAGACAGATGCTTCAATCCTAGAGCCATTTAACAGCAAGACAGGGATGGAAACACATTCAGTGCCTCTTCCTCAGGGGAAGAAAAGGGTGGAAAAGACTAAGATTCTAATTTGGAGATGTTATTTCAACACTGACTTGAAGTTTTACAGTGCATAGAATTCAAGATGAGCTAGATTAGCAAAAATTTTGTATTTAAATGGTCTGACTTAATCTGGCTCACAGCTCTGTGGGCATCTGGTGCATGGTCAAACCCAGCCCTCAGGGATGCATTTAGCTTGGAGCCCAAACACTGCAGCCTGGCTGAAAGAACTCCTAAATGTAAATAATGAGATAAAACAATAAGGTTGCACTTGATCAAAATCTACCCATGACGTTTGCAGCTTGAAGGGTAAGAAAATAGCACCTGGGGTAAGGGACTGTTCTGCCATATTTGGATGTGTACACCATGGGAAAGATCAGAAACAAAATTAAGGTGGAATTATGGCTGCAATAGAAGAGCAGAAGGCTTGGCTCACCCCGAAGATAACATTCTATATAAACTGTATTAACTTTTTCATGTTCATACTTCCAAGTTTTTAACAAACCTACAAGTTACAAATCTTTTCATCTCTTCAAACAGGTATGCAAAACTTATGGTATAATTATGTTTAATTCTACAGGCAATCAAAGCCTTTTGTCTTGTAACTGGGGTGGAGCCATGCCAATTCCCAAATGATGGCTGCAATATTCTTTACAGCTGCACTGTGAAAAAGCAGGAAAAACAGCACAATACCTATACAGGGCAGGAAAGGCAGTGGGGAAAGTAAAAAAGTTCTAGCAAATTAAAAAGTGCTAGTCTGCTAAGTGCAATGCTTCATCTGCCTGTGCCTGGCAATTCATCTTTAGGGGTAATACCTCCAGAAATTAAATGTTTTTTTCTTCTCTGAGTGACAAAACGATGAAGGCTTTATGACTCTAGCAAGTGTCCAGCTCTGCAGACAAAGGCACTTACCACAGCCCAGCTCTGTCCCCCAGCTCCACGGCTGCACTCAAAGGTGGCACAGCGGCCGATCAGCCGCCACCAACGCCGACAGGGAACAACAAGATGTACAAGAAGTTACTTTGACTCAGGACAAAACCAGCACGTGCTTTCTACATTAAGCTACTACTTCAAACTTTATGCCAGAGTTTCCAGGGAACAGCCAAGTGCTGCAAAGTTAATCAAAACAAGATGTCTCTGAGCCGTTGAGTACTGCAAGAGATCCTCCAGTGTTCAGCAGCAGGACCACCCAGAAATTTCTTTTAAGATGCAAGCCCAACAGCTGGGAAACCAAGCTTCAGCAAGTTAAACCATTTCTTCTCCTGTGTAACATTATCCCTCCCCAGGACTGCTGTGGATAAATACACTCTCATTCACAAATACAGCTGTACACTTGAATTTTGCCTTTTCTGATCTCATCTAGAATCCCAGAGAAGTTTTGGCAAGCATGACTGTTAGATACAATTAAAAGCTCAGCCGTGATAGCTCTTGGTTAATTGCAAACAGCACTGTGATTGTGCAGCATAGCTACATTTGCAGAAAGTTCAAGTATTCTTGCATATCTTAATAATACTCAGTATTTGATAGTTGCTGGAAAGAAGAGATACTAGGGAAAAACTAGTAAAACGCATCAAGCCCTTCTTTTTAAATAACCAGAGAAAAATCACTTACAGTAATAGTTGCATTTTATTTTCTCTTTTTGTTTCAATGTGCAGTATTTTCAGCATTTTTTTTTTAAACTTAAACATACATCTAAAATTATATGCTTTTCTTTTCCCTTGAGTACAATTGCTTTTCAGGTTGGGGCTCCAAGCTTTTGCTCATCATTGCCCTCAAACTCTATCCCACCACAGGGTGCGTTACCTTATCCTTGTCAAGTTTATCCAACTGGATGGTGTGTACACACAGACTGATGGGAATGATAAACTCACACAAAATGCACATGACTAAAGCAGCACATGCTTCACAAATGCTCTGCAGCATTTATACCCAGTTACCTGAATGCAGCTAAAAACTTTATCAAGATATACCGTAGAAGCTCTCCTGGGTACGACTGTGGGATTCTCAAGATTTTTAAATGGATACTTAGGTAGCATGCACAATGAGTTCACCCAAAATCTCTGTATTAGGTTAAATTAACATCATTAATTTCCCCCAAATTTTGCTACATTGCTTACTCTAGTTTTTACAGCAGCTTGTTTTCACTTTAAAACACTTAAACTACTTAAAAACTAGCAAAGTATTTTGTCCTCTTGTAACTTTCAGCAATTGTGTCCTTATAACCAAAACTGTTTTAAGAGCAAAGCACCTCCATTGCCCCTCAGCTGATTTCTACCTTTAGCAGGAAGTTTAGTTGAGATTGTACTTGGAAAAAATCTGATTTACACCATGAATGTACTCATTTAGTTCCCCGTCTTCTCCCATCCCTTTCAATGACCAGGTAAGATCCTGAAGGACTGAATTTAATTAAACTGCTTATTGCTATTATTTATTGCTCATTATACCCTAAAATTCCTTTTATTATGGAAGCATAAATGCCCAGCCCTGACAGCTCCACAAAATGCTAAGACAAACCAGGTCTGCTGCTCTTGGAGAACTGTCTTTGCAGTGCTTTTGACACAACCTCCTTATTTGCTATATAGTTAACAGCCACTAAAAAAAGGAGAATGACAAGACAGAATGCTCTTAAGGCAAGCTACTAGATATCAACAAATTACTTTTATCCCAAAAGGTTCCACTTGTTCCTCCCTTCATTTGACCAAAATTTGTCCAGTCATTACTCAGTGCTTTTGGAATGCTGCTGGTGTTAAAAAACAAGCAATGTCTTGGTGCTAAGAAGGCATTCCTACCAAAGCAAAAGTAACACACAGTCATTTGCTAGGTGCTTTAGGCAAGAAATGACATCTGAGTATACACTTCAGAGAAGATTTAAATAAACTCACATTCAATTGCAACCAGAAAACAACATAAATAGTAAAGAAAATACTTTGAACCCCACAAATAAGAACAGGTTTACAATAAGTTGTTGTTTGCAACTCCTCATTCTTGCACTCAGCACAAGGGAGGGGGCAGGCTGAAATGAAACACAAAGCAAACTTTATTCAATAGGTCAGTGGGTAGCTGGTCCAAAAGCCATTTATAACAAGTTGGCTGGCATACAGTGTTCTCATGGGAGGGCCACATTATAGATTTAGTAATGCAGTTTCTTTGACAACTGAATTGTAACTGAAGTTTTAAATATTAATCTGTCTCAAGTATGCTCCCAGTCATGCCACACCTCTCATCTTGTAAGGCTGCAAAGAAGCCACTTTTACTGCAAAGCACATTAAAGATGCTTCTGCTTTGTTTAGCCAGGACAACAAATGTATGTCTAAAGACCAAACATATTTCTACCCTGATCTCAATGAAAATATGAACAGCCTGGTTTTCAGAATTAGCTTTCTGTTTACAGCAAGTTAAAAACACTGTGAAATAAAATCTTGCATAGAGTCAGTCTCAAAGGACAAGCAGTATTTTTATTTCCTTTAAATGGAACATCAGAATCCCTTAATGGCCACTGTTCTGCTGTTACTACCCCTATGGCACACCTCATGGCTTGTGTCACTAAAAGCAGACAGGAGTGATTCTGAGTATGATTTCATTCCCAGAGAAATGAGGGTGTGGAAAGAATGTCCAGGAAGAAGAGAGGAAAGTGTGCTGCAGGGAAATGTCTGAACTGAAGCACTACTGCAGTGTGCTCCCACACTAGGAAGACCCTTAAGCTCCAACTCCTTCAGGTCACAGAGGATTTCCTAAGAGGAGGTGCCCTTCTTTAGACACTTGGGACACATTACAGGAGGTACAGACACTACAACAACCTCCAGGAGAGGTTAAAACAGATGAAGTTATTCCCAGTGAATCTGTGTGAGGTTAGAACTGAGTGCATCAGCTCTAGAGCTTGTCTTGAAACAGGCAATGCAAATTCTTGCTCTAAGGCTGGCAAGAGGCATTTGAGAAATGGGAGTCTGTCACATCTGTAATGTTTTAACCCAGCTGTGCTGACTGCTTAATTCAATTTATTTCTTCACTGGCTTGAAAGATTCTATAGCAAGTCCCAAGCTGGTTTGGAAAGTTTCAGAAAGGGTCTAGCTCCCGTGATCCCAAGGTAAAGTAATCAGCTGGTCTGTGGTAATCATGAGGAGCTTAAAATTATGAAGAATTTAACAGTTTCATAACACAACATATACTGTTATATGGTGAGAATTTGACTAACCTGATGCTTAAAAAATATATTAAAATCTATTTTTAAATTCTGGAAAATAGCTTACAAAAATATCTTCACTTAAACTATATATCATACAAAAACTGACTGGTGTGTGGGTTTACAGTACAAAACGATTATTGGTGATTACAAAAGGGAAGAGTGATCTATACTACCCCTTAATGCAAACACAGGGTATTATATTTCACTGCCTGGAATTAGACTTTTATCAGAATTAAGATAATTTCCAATATAACACAAAAACTTTCAAACAGTATCTATTTTATTAAACCTTTTTCTGAAACCCTGTTCAGTTTCTTTTAAAAATCACCACAGTGCTGTGGCCCAAGGAAGAAGAGTAACCCAACTTAGGACTGAAATAATTGCTCTAGATAATAAGACCTGTAGAGAGCTAAATACAGCAACATCTACAGTTGTTTCTACTGCCCATACTATCAATTTCCTCTACCAGTTTCTAAAAGGAAGCAACAGCAGTGGACAATTCCTTTGTAATCAATTTAAGGGCAGAAGCAACAATTTTTGGTCTAGATTGGAATTAGTTTAAATACATGGGTTTAATAAATACAAATATACACATCTGTATACATTAAATGTTGTCACGTGTATAATTTCAACATATACATTATATACAGAAATACATACAGTACATGCTCCTCCTGACAACACTATCTCATTTTTCCAAGTGTCACCAAAAGGTATGATAAGAAAATGAAGAGAGGTTGAATGTAGGATCTGACTGAGAACCAAGGTATCATTTCTCTATAATGAAAGACTTAAGTACAACTAAAGACAAATGCTGTGCTAGATTTCCTCATGTAAAGCTTAGGAATCAATGGCATTCCCTGGGTGGTGAGTAAAAGCTAAATCTGGCCCTGTGTAGTGTCCTGAAATTCATGGATATTTGTGTTTGTGTCTAAAGCATTATGGATACAACAGGTAATAAAAGAGGTTGTGTAATCTAACACTTTAGCCAGTCCCAAAGTAGACCACAGCAGCCTTCTGATTCTTTACTGCTACCACATATTTGTTCACATGAGAGTGGTCCAGATGACTCCATGGTCTCAGTTAGGAAAGGTCAAATGGTTGTTGACTACTGGGGAGCTTGCACCATTTTGTCTCTTAAAATGCTGTGCAGCAAATAAGAACAGTTTCTTAAGTATCTAAAGTTTGATCCAGAGTGACTAGTCCTCTTTCTTACCATTATGTCTCAAAATTAAGGAATTACAAAGAAGCTACAGTAAAGTGGATCACAAGAATGCCTCCTTAGTACAGTTTCTCAAGACAAATTAATCAACATATTCCAGTTTTAAAGCACTTTAAGAAAAAGTGAGATGCAAAACAAGATGTAATCTGTACATTAAGATGGATTTCCAAAAGGAACATGAATTCAAGAATGAGGAAAAAAAATGAGGACAATACAGATGTCAAGACATTCAGTAGCATGGCTTTTGTTCATCTCCAATTACAGCACAGCTCATGCACCACACATCTTACAATTTTACATACTGTACATAATATAGAAATATTTAAGTTAAAATTTCTTTCACTGATATACTGTACTCAAATTTGAAAACCTGAGAAGAAAAAAGAAAAACGTGTGGTTACGTATGTGCACTATATCTCTGGTATCACCAACACATACACCACTGGATATCAGAAAATCCAGAGAGAGAAATTACATGCTGGAAGTGTAAATCATAAAAGCCATTTTCTCTTTTCCTTGTTTGGGAGAGACATTAGGAAACAAATTCTATTCTGTACTACACGACAGTATATACAGGTACATAAAACTATGAAGTTGGCTAATGACTGCATGTTGCAATAACAGTCTGTCAGTGCTTTACTGCTGCACCACAGTGGCTTCAGCTGCATATTGGGAAGAAGAGGAATACCAAATACCTTGCATGTGGTACTAGCTCATATTTTACAGCTTGGATGTGTGACTTCTTTAGTCCCCATCATCACTTGAAAAACACTGACATACTTCATTCCACTTAGAGGTGTTTGGTGTCAACAACAACTACACTTGACTTCGCAGGTGATTTCCAGTGCTGCAGAGCACTTGTCCATGCATGCTGGAAGGAAAACTGACAGGTCTGTATTTATCACAAATGCAACCCCAGGTATTTTCTTCATCTTGCATTCCTCATAACTCATATTCCAACACTAGTCATGCAGTTCCGCTACACATCAGGATGTTCAGCATGCTGTGACCTTGTGGACATTTTGCAAACAGGTCAGGAGGCGGTGGTATGGGGTTCCAGGAGATGCCACCACCTCAAACACCGACTGGAAGGCTCTCCGATCCAGCTCCTCATCGATCTGGTGCCGGTAGAAGTCTATGGCCACCAAACAGAAGATGTTAACATCCACCTGCTCTGATTTCCCCATTCTGCTGATAATATGTGGAAGACTGAAATACAAGTTAAGGTTATAAAATGACAGACATGTCTCTCTTTTGGTTTAGCAAAGAGTTTAGTTTAAACTCTGTTCTCCATTAAAACACCTTATTCTTAAGTTCACCAACAACGCTCAAGTGCAAATGCTGTCATCTGGCCATTAACTGCTACTACATAAATCCTATTTCTTCCTTAACATCCCACAATTTCTTATCCTCAGAAATTAATTTCAAGCTAGCAGTAGTTTTCTTTATCCATTGGAGCAAATGATGCAATCAGCAACTGCTGAGGGCCAAAGAGCACTGCTGAGGTTGGGACTCATTAGGATGTCTCAAACATGACAAAAGGCCATTTTTTTGTCTGCACACAAGATGCACTAGTTATTTTTCTGTTTGTTTCAGGGGTTTGTTTATTTGTTTTTAAATAAACCCAGCACTAATACCTCACAAACATATATATATAAAGATAGATATATAGATAAGTTGGAGTAAGTCTATTCCAATTTATTTGACCAATACAATTCCATTGCCAAAGCCCACTATTACTGCAGTGCACAGCCAGGGTGATAACTGCAAAATACAGTTTGGATGTAGAGGATAATTCTCTTGATTTTGAGTTTGTTGGCTTCTTACATTTTCTTCAATATATTTTATCTTGCAGAAGGAATACAGAGCAAAGCTTTTAAAGGTCACAGCAATACTATCTTTATGAAGCTTTTAAAAAGTCCTTCAAAGTAAGGACTTTCCCAATCATCTTGCATAGCCAAAAGGAACTGATCTTAAAGCAGTAGTTTTAGATAACTTTGCTCTCACAATGTGTTTAGATGTTCTCTTTTTTTCCTACAAACCTGAGGTACCAACAGCACAAAGCAATATACACCCATTACTATCTGCAGTAAAACTGCCTTTTTTGTGTCTTACACTTGTACTCTTATCCTATAATTATCCAGAAACGGCACACATTCCATCTTTTTAGGATACATTGCTGAAATCCATTGACTGGTGGAAGCACTGACAAAAAAACAGGAAAGACTCCACATAGCCATTGCCACAGGTGTTCTTTGTGTGAAATTGGAGAGGGAGAGCATCACCCAGTCACGGACCATGGAGGATTGTCCAGTGCTATGCAGTGTCTGGAACACCTGCAAAATATTGTACACAGGAATAAAGACAGGGTGCATGGATATGGGAAAAAGTTCAGTTTCTCTTGTAAAGGTTCTCTCTGGCTACAAAGCTCTGAGGGTCACAAACTGGACAACTCTGAGTCAAATGAATTAGTGAACTGGACTTGTGACAAATGTACCAAGCTGAAGTAATCACACAGAAATATACAACTTGTGTGGGGTATTTGCTTTTTATAGATCACATGTGCTGTGCACATGCACTCTCCAGTGATGCAAAAGTCCAGCAGGTGCTGAAGAGCCAAAAGCCCAGAGGCCCAGCTGAAGCCACAGGGGCTTGCCTGTTAGGCTCACAAGGTAATGGCTCTCTCAGATCTAGAATCTGAGCACCAGGATCACAACCACTAACTTTCTCTTTATTTCTCATTATCAGGGACTGGACTGTCCTGCTGTGAGCTTTGGCCTCTAGGTGACATGGCAATTCTAGCCCTTGATGCTGCCTGGAAGGCAAAGCTCTCAGCAGGACAGCTCAATCATGGCAGGTCTTTTAGATCTAATTAACAAAAGTGGTATATGGCCCTTCAGCTGAGTTGTCAATTATTTAGAAATTTTCTGAAACATTTAAGAAAAATAAATGCATCAATAATACCTTATAAACTACTGTTGCCATGAATTGTGGGTATGGCTGCTGATTGGACAGAAATTCCCCAATGACTTTGTTCATTACATCTTGTGGGGGGAAAAAATCATCAAGGAACTGTGGAAGAATCCGGGCCACTACTCGAGCTTCAAAGGGAAATCCCTTCCTGATCCTGAAAATAATAAAAAATTAAATACATTATGATTGAATGTCAACACATATCTAGTTCTTTTCCAATTTAATTGGCAATGGAAAGAACATTTTCCTTTCATCTCTGGGTAGGCAAGCTCTCAGCACTGATGAATCCAAATCTTCATGTAATCTTAATAACAGACTACCCAGAGAGGTCTATCAAAGCTGTCAGAAGCTGTTACAGGTGTGTCCTTACCCCATACTCTCCCCTTTTCTGTTTTGAATAATCATATTTTTTGAAGGTCTGGAATTGTATCAGAGATGAGACTTACCAACAGGAATGCTGAAAAAACTAAACAAGAACAAAAAAGGACAGGGAGATCACTCCTCCTAGTTATCAGAGGAAAGACCATTTATAAACAGAACACTAGTTTTCATTCATAACATCTTGGCATTTTTTATTCAAGTTCAGAATGACCAACATATCAAATGAGAAAAGCAAGCTGCATTGCTGTGTAAAGTGGGGAAAAGATACTCCAACCTAAAGACAACTTTGTTTAAATAACACTAATTGGGAAGTCTTGCTAATAAAGGCAGCATCTGTTGATGTATCAAGATCAAGTTATCATCATGTGATTCTTCCCTGCAAAAGTTATTTTTTGCTTGTAGTAGTCACATTTGTTTTGCTAGCTCTTCAGAGTGATATATTCAAAAACACTCAAGCACTGCTCTAGTTCTGTTCTCACCAAGTACAGAAGTGAAACCCTCCTCCAGTTTTATGGAAAAACCACTGAACACTTTAAAAAATGTAAACCATTACCCACAAACTACTACACAAAATCTAACATGCTATACTCACTTAAGACAGCTTGAGATTGTCAGATCAAAACAGGGGTTTTGAAATGTTCCCATTAATGAGTTCCATGTGAATACAGAAGTTTTACTGTATCCTTCGCCTGCAATTACTTAACAGCCTCAGAAAGAGCAACTCTTGTGAGGGGGGAAGGGGGGAAAAAGTTTTAAACTCTTAGGGTGGTTAGAAAGATTATTTCCTGTAAACTGGATTTATATCTTTGATTATGTAGAAGACATCCTGAAAAGCACTTAAGAGTTTGACCTGAAGGGAGCTGGAAATACATTTATGAAGTAGTATGGTTTGTGCAACACACAGTATCAGTTTAGACATGTCTGGTTTTCATTTACATTCCTGCACATTTGTGCTGCCTTCAGCAATTCCATCAGTGTTACTGTGTATACCAGGAGTGTAACTTTCAAGCAACAATAAGTAGAGAAACATAATTAATTAACTGTAAGAACTGTCAAATAGAGAAATGACCAAGCAGTGGCAAACACAATCCTTTCCCTCTCAGAGCCCCATTTACACATTTTGTCCTCTTACCTATCAAAAAGGACAGATACTCGTTCCATAGCAACAATCACAGATTCACTGTCAGGAGCACCAGGATTTGCATCTGGGATACGGCTGGGACTCATTTTTTCCTTTCCTAAACCAAAATAATTTGTTACAAGTTCACCGTGGATGTTAAAATACACTTCTTTTACTCTTGGTAACAAAAATAAATTAAGAAAATTAGCACTGTTAGCAAGCCAGTCTCCCAGCACATCAGAAGTATAAAAAAAGTGAATACCTGTGTACATGCAAGTCAGCATCAATCCCAGGGCTGCCATTGCTCTGTGGGGGCTCTGCACATTCACCCTGTCAACACTCAGCTTAACCAGGGACTCACTGTCCAGCCTGGAAAGCTGCTCTGAAAGAAGGAGTCGTTCCAATCCTCTCAGGACACAGTGATAAATAATGGATGGTGTTGATTCATCACTTCCAGACACCATGACTCCACACATCTGAAATAAAGCAAAAAAAAAAAAAAAAAAAAACTACTTGGTTTTGAGGTGTATTTAGGTCATCATCTAGCAGCACACCAGAACAGCCTGAACGGCATCAGATATTAACAAAAAGACAGCTAATGTGGTGGTCTCAGGTTACACAACCACCCCTCACTGGAGGCATCACAACATACCTGTATAATTCCTGCAGAGAATTCAGGCCCTACATCAAGTGGGTAATTCTCAATCAAATAGAAAGCAGCTGCACACATGACCAAAATGTGCTCTTGGTTATGGATATTCACACAACTGCAAATGAGCAAAAACACTAGTGGTCACACCAAAGTTGTTTAGGTCACAGAGACACTATAAACAATTTCTAGAAATTCTAAGTATTTTTGAGATGAAACCTAAGCCCTTTTTAAAATCACTGAAAGTATTGCTGAGGTGCCATAAGAGAACATTGATTATCATGAAAATGACAGAAAAATGAGGTTTAAGTAACACAGTTTACCAAAGACATGAAAGCCTGTACTATCAAACAGTTTTCTTATCCTCAAATACCATTTCACTCTGTAAATTAAACCTAAAATTGGATGATATTTTCAATGAAAATGCCAAAACCTGCTTGATACAACAGCCTGCTCTAATGTGTACTGGCAACTGCCAACAACAGAGAGCCCTTTTGTTCAGACATAAACATGCAACGGTTTGGAGCCAGGGGGAAAGGGAGAAGAGTCTTACTGTGCTACTCCTCTCAAATTGGAGAGCAGATACTCGCTGATAATTGGAATGAGCTGCTTTGCTGTCTCATCCAGCAAGTCACACTCAAGGATATAAAGAATTCCATGCAGGGCTCCAATCCGACTTGGCATGTGGGTGCTCCTCAGGGTTGATTCCAGCAGTCGACTTACTGGTTCAGCCACAGCTTTATCCTAATACACCCAACAAGAGCACTCATTAGAAATCAACACTGTTTAAATACTGGCAAGTCCTGTCATTCAGAAATACTTGGAACAAATTAAAGAGCAGAAAATAGGGAACAAACCAGAGCCTGGCTTAAACTACTTTGAATAGATGTCACAAGACTAATACAATAAGACAAGAGATGAGTTGTAGATTAACTAGGAAATTGATGCTACTTTGTTTTATTTGTAAAAAGTTATGTCATGATTTAAAATCTAAAAAACCCAAATAAGACAAGGATTAGCTCAGTAAATAGTACGTGCTATTAAGAATATAGGACTTGAATGATTGAAATTTTGTGGCCTTCCAAGTAAGCACAAAGGATGCTTCCATCTGAAACAGATTGGCACCAGACAACTATACTCTGCCATCTACTATATGTCTACTCAACTCATAGCCTATCATTCCATTCACAGAGTCACAGAATAATGAGGCTGGAAGAGACCTCTAAGATTGACTCCAACCTGTGCCCTAACACCTCAACTAGACTACAGCACCAAGTGCCATGTCCAGTCTTTTTTTAAACACATCCAGAGATGGTGATTCTACCACCTCCCTGGGAAGATCACTCATTTATTATTCTCTGAGACCACTGGTACTCAGACCTGCACATCTTTCCCTCCATCAATTCTGTGATCTGGATGAGGGAATTAAGTGTACTTTCAGCTGGGCAGGAATGTTGATCTGCTGGAAGTGAGGGAGACTGCAAAGGCATCTGGACAGGCTGGATCAGTGGGCCCAGGGCTCCGAGGTTCAACAAGGCCGAGTGCTGGGTCCTGTCCCTGGGTCACAGCAACCCCTGCAGTGCCACAGCTGGGGCAGAGTGGCTGGAAAGGGCCCCATGGAAAAGGACCTGGGGGTGCTGGGTGAGAGTGGCTGAACATGAGCCAGGTGTGCCCAGGTGGCCAAGAAGGCCAATGGCAGCTGACCTGGATCAGCAGTGGTGTGACAGCAGGAGCAGGGCAGTGACTCCACCCTGTACTTCACAGAATCATTAAGGTTGGAAAAGCCCTCCAAGATCATGGAGTCCAGTCTTTGACCAAGCTGACTACCATCAACTCAACCACAGCACTGAGTGCCATGTCCAGTCATTTCTGGAACACCTGCAGGGATGGTGACTCTACCACTTCCCTGGGCAGCCCATTCCAATGCTTAACCACCCTTCTAGTGAAGAAATTCTTCCTAACAGCCAACCCAAACCTCCTCTGGCACAACCTGAAGCCATTTCCTCTTGTCCTGTCACCTGAGAGAAGAGACTGACCCTTACTTTGCTATAATCTTTCAGGAACTTGAAGAGTCATAAGATCCCCCCTTCAGCCTCCTTAGGCTCCATCCTTAGGGAAATGGTTCAACTCAATGATCAAGGGTCTTTTCCAACCTAAATCATTCTACAACTTTATGTACAGTATTCAAAGTCAAGCTGGTATCAAATACTTCACTTCCTGTTACCAAAGTTACCAAATACCACAACTTACTGGAATGTACAAAATCTATTTTGAATTTTAGTTTTGGAAAGTCTTCTCCTTACTATCTAAGTAATTAGTGGAAATTACTTGCTTTATCTTGTCCCCTTACTCATGAAGTATCTAAGATACAGGCCAGTTTGAGACAGTGTCTGCTCTCTAGCTGCTCTTTTTAAGCAGATTTTCTATGTAGCTGAGCACAGAACAACAAGCAACTCCTGATGGAACCAGCTTCTTGTTTTTTAAGTCCCACCAAGCTGTTATATTCAGCTGTTTGCTTGTGAGAAGGTGTTATTAGCTCACTGAGTGGGAAATGACAGCCTAGTCAAAATAAGCTGATCTCTAAAACTGTTTCTGTATGTTTGCCATCACATTCCCAGCCTTCCCTTGCAGAGTTGCTGCTGCAATAGCTACTGAAAGCCCCATCCTAAAAGCCTTTCAGAATTTCTGTTACCACTATTACCCATATAGCTTTATATTAGTCTCAGATTTTCTAGAAGTGCTAACTCCTTCCAAAATGATTTGCCATTTTTTTCCTAAATAACTACACTCTGAAATGTTCACTGGAAAGTACTTCTGGTCTACACATCTCAAGATAGAATGATGCAGTGGAGGGAAGAGTGAGGGAGAGAAAAGGGATACCTGATTATCTGGGACTATATTTTCATCACATGCACTGTCCCAGCCTCCCATGAGAGTACAGCCACGCCCCAGCAATGCAAATCTAGCAAAAGCTGTTTCTGGCCTGAAGTGTAACAAATGAGGAGTCCAGGGCAAAGGCAACACTGAACTCCATGCAACAAACCAAAAAGCACATTAAATTATGATCAAACCTCAACAAAAAATCAAATCAAACAACCTTTCTGCTTGAATACAGGGCAATTGGAGATAATGTTTGCAATCTCTGAAAGCCCAGAATACATATCCTATTACTTCTTACAGCCATGCAGATCAGCTAAAGGATATTCTTAGAGACAAACCCCCCTTAACATGTATACCAAGTTCTGCAGCAGAAGCTGGGTAAACCTAAACACTCATGAATTTGCAATAAACTTTCTGAGAATTTCTTACCATTCCAAGAACAGCAGCAGCTTTACAAGTAGCTGGTATCAAATACTGCACAAGAATCTCATCTTCTGATGGATGCACCTTTCTCAACTCTGTCAGTGTTGTGTACATCATCTCAAACTGATTCCTTTCTGTAAATAAGTCCGACACTGCCAGAAGCTATAAGGAAATTAAAATTGAATATAAAAAATTCCCATTAGGAGACAGCCAAAAATTGACTCTCCCTTCTGTTAAAATTGTGAGCAAAATATTCCTCAATTGATCTATTAAATGTGTAAACATTTACTCAAGGGTCTGAAATAACTATTACTATTGTTGTCCAGATTTAATTCCACCATTCACCTCTGATAATAATGACCTCCAAGAAGTCCTTTTTTACCAAAAAGTTTACAAAATCAAAGCCACTATAGGAAGTAACTCTGGGACATGAACATTGCTATTTACAATGTACTAAACCATCCCAAAATATACAACACATACTTCTCTTGCAGGGATAGTTTCATTTTAAGTCATAAGGATGATAGTGAATAATGGCTGTCAAGACACATGCCACACCTGTGTTCTTTAGTTTTGCTTCTACACTTAATAATCAACTTAATTCTCAAATATATTGTTGTTCCATCTTCATTTTCTTACAAAAGGATAGCATAAGAAAATCTTGCTTTAGCAAGTAGTCAAGTAAAATATAAACTGTCATTAAGTAGCAATAAAGCATTTGTAATGTAGCAGCAGAATATGAAATTCAGATGCTTAGAGAGCTTCAATCAGTCTAATGCTGTAGCTGCCCAAGCTGTATTTCTGTATTGCCCACAGAATAGCAGTGCCAAGAAAATTCTGTGTGCGCCTTACATTAAAAGATGCTTTATAAATGCTACTTAGTTCTGAACACTTGTAACAGAAGCTCAGTTATGACTCTGAATAACAACCGAGACTTACTGATCGCACCACTTCACTGATCAGAATCACTGGTGTTCTCTTGCTGGGGTTGGATGGCAATATCCACTGACTGTACAGCTCAAGCAGGAACTGAGAACAAGAATGGATGTCCACACCAGCTCGGTGTTTCCTGGAAGGAACAATAAACAAGTAGCTATTCTTAAACCCTGCTAAAATGCTTGATTTGAAATAATACAGTTATTTAACAGCACTCAATATAAAAGCCAGCTTATTGAACTCAATGAAGAAATAAAACCTTATCTCTGACTCAAAAGTGAGAAAAAAAAAAAGATACCTAGTGTTGATAGGAGAGGTAGGTGGTGAGGAAGGAGCAGGTACATCGTTCTCATCTTCTTCATCCTCACCCCACTCTTCTTCTCTCAGTGGAGTGATATTATTTCCTAACCATATAGAGTGTATAGAGACCTTGCAACACACACAAAAGAGAAAAACAAATAGCAAAGAAGTGCATTCAATTCCCCAGTAGTCAGCCTAGAAGAATCTTAGAAGCCAAACATATTTTCATTTAAATGACAGGCAAAACACAGCCTCTAGCTGAGGAGACACCCAGTTATGACCTATCCTGCATTATTCAGAGCTTTTAGTTTCTATATGATGTCAAGCAATGCTTCTTAATT
Source organism: Ammospiza caudacuta (assembly GCF_027887145.1). Classification (NCBI taxonomy): domain Eukaryota; kingdom Metazoa; phylum Chordata; class Aves; order Passeriformes; family Passerellidae; genus Ammospiza; species Ammospiza caudacuta. The sequence continues at coordinate 57,372,883 of NC_080596.1, forward strand.
AATTTTTCAGAACTGGAGGAAATGTAATGAAAATCAAGTGTAAAGTTGAGCGTTTAACAAACCTGTCCCAATTTATAATCCATATCTCCTATTTCTCGTTCAGTATTGATCTGCAGTAAGAGTTTTTCATGGCTGATAAGAGCACCTGCAATGAAACACAGGATGAATTTTTTTTAAAAGTGCATAATAAAGCACATGTGAAAATGGCTTAATTTTCCACAAACTGGAATTCAAATTCTTCTGAGAGTACCTTTCCCACATTTTAAATGTGAAAGAAATTCAGTCTCCCCTTCCCCCCCACAAACAAGCACTTACCTGTAGTAGCAGGAGAAAGTGATGGAACAGGGTCCCAAGCTTGGTATAAGTGATGAGTAGCAATATTATCTCTCTTAGACACCATTGCCTGGATTTCCTGTTCAACAATTCCCCTGATAACACTTAGCTTCCTCCCAAACCTAAAAGCCCAAGAGAAATCAATTTTAGCAGATTTTTCCTTTAACAGTTTTTTGCAAGTCTGGCTCACACTGTAATGTTGTGTGTCTATGCTTATTTTCAGTATCAGGGAAATGAAATGTTGAAAAATATGTTCTGCACACTGTTTACTAGATTTTATTAAGATGTTATCTTTTTCAGATAATCTTTTAAGTCAGCAGGTTCACAATGCTAAATCCATGCAACTTGTATGTAAATAGATCCATCCATACATACTCTAACTTAGAAAATACAATCTACACATATTTTTTTTTTACAACTAGACTAAGCAGCTGTTGTTATGTATTAACCACAAGTTTTATGAATTTGAAAACAAGTGAAAACAAATACCTCGTGTCCAGAGCTTTTAAAGCTTTGTTGCGGGGCTGCTGCTCCAAGCAGCTGACTGCTGGATTGCCTGCAACAGGGATGGTCATGGCACTCAGCACCAGGGAGGTTATGGCTTGCACTGCCAGAACATTGATCTGGGTCCTCTCTGTATCCTCCTGTAAAATGAACTCACTGTAATTTGAATTGTTAAAAAAAAAAAAATTCCAAAAGCTCTGAATATCAGTTTGTCAGGTTTCACTGACTTATCGTTAATAAGCCTGACACCTGCTCTTTTTCCCATCCAGAAATATATGTGACATAAAAAATGCACACAAAGCACTGACTGCAGCACCAGCACATCGTTCCTTCTCATCAGTCACTCTGCATGCACCCTTCTCTTGTCCCAACAGCATTAAAACCTCAAGATGTCCATTTCAGAACTTCTTTTAAAGTGTTCAGCCTCTTTCTTTGCAGCTACCCATTAGTTACTTGTTGAAACAAAGCATCAGACCACAAATGCATCTGATGTTCTTTAGAAGATGGTAACCAATGTTCAGCTTCCAAAAAATTTTATTTTTATTTCAGAAAATATTAACATACTGAAATTTACAACAGCACTTAAAATATCTGCAATTTTGAACATACGGATCTGCCTTGGAAAGCAAGGGAGCAATATTATTCTTGTTCAACAAATACTCTCTACATGACAAATAGGGAAAAACCAAGGGCTAGATTACCCTAAGTCTGACCCAACATGGCCATTAAGCAGAAAGCAGTTAAGTCAAGGTGTCCAAGCCTGTATAACCAACAGAAAATGCTAACCCAGCGAAGAGGGATGATGATTTCCTATTCCTTTTTGCAGTCTGACACATAGGAAGCAAGAGAAGCAAAACTCTTTGTCTGCTACTCAGGATCCACAGTTTGTCCTCTAAATTCTTCAAACTGCTTTAGGCTCTGCACCTACCATCAGGATCATGAACAAGCCTATGGAAAGAACCTTTCAGGTCAAAGAACTAGAACGCACTAAAATCAGTTTGCTAGTAGGTTAAGACAACTGAAGAGGGAAAATCTCTTTCATGATAGCCAAGTTCACTCTCATCTTGACTTTTCACAGCATCATCAAGGTTGGAAGAGACCTTCAGAGACCATCCAGTACAATCATTAATCCACTCCCACCATAATCACCCCTAGACCACGTCTCTAAGTGCCACATCCCTACTGAACACTTACAAAGACAGTGACTCCATCACCTCCCTGGGAAACTTATTCCAATGCCTAACCCCTCTTTCAGTGCAAATTTCTTTCCTAATATCCAATCTGAACCTCCCCTGGTGCAACTTAAGGAGTTCATTTGAGAGATGGCAGACAAGATCAATCCCCACCTGGCTACACCCTCCTTTCAGGTAGCTGTGGAGAGTGATGAGGATCCCCCTGAGCCTTTCTGAGACTAAACACCTTCAGCTCTCTTAGCCCCAGCCTCAGTTTTGTTGCTGCTCTTTGGACAGAAATATTTGGTATAGGAATTGGTACATAAATGCATATATTTTGTTATATAAATTAGACACAAATTCTGCTCTAAATTTCTTCAGCTGTGATCCCCAAATGCTCTCCACTGAATTTTGAACATTTACCTAAGCTAGAAGCCCAGATATCCAATACACAATCTAAAAGTGGGAGCAAGGCACATGAACATGCATCTTCAGGTCAACTAATTTCTAGTCAAGAATCTTACAAAAAAAACCCCAAAAACTGTGTTGAGTAATGTACTAATAAAGAGTTGAAACAGCTTCATTAATTTTTTTCCTCACTATTTGCATGCTTGCAGAGGCTCTAAGCCAGAAGATGGATGTGTCTGATCTCACTAGGATATGAGAAAAAGGAAATACAAAATAGAAAAAAAAATCCTTAGTGTTAATCACTTCTTTTCTGCTTTACAGTTTTATTAATAGAAACACTTTTCTTGGTTTAAGTAAAATTTCCTTTAACAATACAATGAATACATTACCTCTTGCTGGTTTTCCTCCTGGTCCATTACAATGGGCTGAGTTACAAGCACACCAAGCAAAGTAGCCCAAGTCTCTTCAAACTGAGTACGGCTGATCCACCCTATGGAAACACTCAGAGATAGCCATTGATGTCTCAATACAAAGCTAAACAAGGAACAGCACTAAAAAAAGGTACATTGTTTCCACAGGTTTAGTTTCATACCACTTCCTATTCATTTTGGTGGTGCTTGTAATGGAACAGGCTTTCCAGGGAAGTGCTCACAGCACCAAGCCTGACAGATTTTAATAAATGTTTGGACAATACTCTCAGGCCCATGGTGTGACTCTTGGGGATGGTGCTGTGCAGGGCCAGGAGTTGGGACTCAATGATCCTTGTGGGTCCCTTAAAATTCAGCTTATTCTGTGATTCTGTGATCTGCTAGGTGTGGACAGGAATGGCAGAGAACAACATTGCAGTTTCTCTCCTTCGGCTCCAAGACGATGGAGAGGACTGGAAACACTGTGCTAAGACACTCATAGAATGGTTTGGGTAGGAAGTACTTTTTCAGGACCTTCTTGTCCAACCCAAATATCTGATGTCTGAGCTGAAGGTAGGTTACAGAGGTATCTTATCTCAGGACTTTATACTGTGCATTAATAGAAAAAAGTGGGGGGGGGGAGCAAAATATTCTCAAACATACTGTCAAGCACATGCTCCAGAAAACAAATGGTCATTCTGCAAGAACACACTGAAATCTCCATGAGCTGGAATAACTTTTGGCTTTATTTCTATAATTTATTCTCTTCATTGAACAAAATGTACACAATTACTAACCTGCTCTGAAATATGACCTGTCTTCCACATAAGCAACAAAAGTCAGCAAACAGTTTCGGATACAGTTATTCAGTAATTTCAAAACACAGGTAAATGCCCAATAAGAGCCAAGTGTATTCATTTAATTTTGTACATACCAAGTGTATTAATGCGGTAGATGAACTCCTTAAAGATTTCCTTTTCTTGGAGAAATTCTACTGGGATTTCAGGAAAAACTGTGCCAAAGTCACCTGAAGGCTTTGGTGACCAGCCTAATTTCCAGACCTAAAGAAGAATAATGAAAATTTAATTACCCAAACCAGATCTAGTATTTATATCACAGCTCTAAATATACAGGCACCCTTCAAAGGCAACAAGACATCAGCAAACAAAAGTAGTTCTCTAAACAGAAAAATACTCAAAGGAAGATGGAACATCTAACAAAACTTATATACAGTGGACACCACAATTGTTATTTTAGGGCTTTTTCCATCATACTTCCCACTGTAAATTAATTATCCAGTTTTATGGTCCAAGTTTAGATATAGAAGCAAGTAAGTTCCTGTCACGTATTTCAGTTTAGAAATTGTGCAGAAATGACGCTGAAATGGAATTTAAGGAAGACAGTTCACATACTATTGATGCCTGAAAAAGCACACTGATACCTCAGAAGGGGGCAAAAAAGTTTCAACCAAAAAACTTATGTTTTTACATCCCTTCAGAAACAGAGTGCTGAGAAACAGAGAAGTGGCCTTGCACATGTTGTTTGTTACTCAGTGTTCAAAAAGAAAACTGATTGATCAAACCAGCTGAAGGTTGAAGTCCTACTGTAGTAGAACTTCAGATGCAGCACCATGTTTGGTTTTCAAAGTTTTTCAATAACTTTTAAAGTCCTGAAAGCAAAGCATAATAAACATACCAAGGGAGGTACTCTGGTGTAGCTGTTCACTAGAGGCAGCCTTGCTAAACTGATGATGATGTTCTTGAGGACAGGAGTGAGAAATGCAGGGATGCTGCTGTTTCTTTTGTGCCCCAGTGACAAGACAGTCTGCAAGCATTCCACCATCTCAGCTATCATTTCACAGGCTGCAATTATGTGTTTTGTTTCTTTGTTGGGAGAGAAAGAAATTCAGCTTTACAAATCCACTCAAAAGACAAATAATTTAAAAAGACAGAAACACAAAAAATTCTTAACAAAAGAGTATGTTAATTAAAGAGGATAAAACCACAATAAGGACACAAACAATTTTTTAAAATTTAAAGTCCCACACTTTAAAAAGCTCAGTCTGTAGCATGCTGCACAGCTAACAGAAACCCCCAAAAGAAAAATCTGCATTAATGTATCACTTTCAAGAAAAAGCAACTATACCTGTAAAATTATGGCAACCTATATTTAATAGGCATTTACCAAATACAAATAAGGTCTCAGATGAACTTGCATTGTTAAAAATAGTAGTAATGGAAAGGGTACCAAGAATATTTCTTCAGTGAACGTTCAGGGTAGAAGCAAAATTCAGTGTTTACTTACTCTGTACATTTGAATCACTTTCCCCCTCACTTAAAGGTTTTGAAGTATTCTTTCTTTCAGGACTCAGAAGTTGATTACCAGGTTCCACAGCAACTGAATTGGAGAAAATATTTGAATGATACAGCTATTACCTATTTCATATTCCATTTTTTAATCAACACCACATAGTAGTCAAATGTTTGACACATCCAAGGCATTTGCCAAGTTCAAAAGTAAACACTAAATTTTAAACAGAAAATTAAAGTAGTAAAAGCTAAATGTGTCAAACTAATTATTAATAAGAACTCCAAGGAAATATTCCAGACACACAGCATTTGATCAATGATGACTGGCAATCTATTAACAAAACTTTTCTCCTAGCTGATCAAACGGCACTCACCTGCTTCTATGATAAATCTAATGCAGTTAATTAAGGAGCAAGCATATGTCACATGAGCTGCAGAAGACAGCAAATTCCAGAGACTAGGCTGCTGTAGTGTCAGACAGCAACAATCCAGACCAGCTTGAAGATCTACACTTAATGGAATCTGGTCATGCACTAAATGCCATGATAGTGCCTGTAAAAAAAGAGAAGTTCCCCATTAACAGCAAACTCTCAAAACAGAACTTCTAACCGAGAGTGAATTTTTTTAACTCAGCAAAATGTAAAGTATTAGTAGCAAATAATATTGGTTTTTTTTCCCCCGAGAAAACACTATTTATTTTAAGTACAAGAAAATTATCTATATATTGTTAAGTGTCCCAAAAATCAGTGCAAGACCCATTCTCCCAAATGCCAGCAGCAGTCCATCAATCAATCAACCTCTCCTTGTATAAAGCTGTCCTTGTCCCACAACCCAAACCTGATTTACTAGCAAAAGTCAAACATAAACACTAAGAAGAAATTTCTACAGTTAAGACAAAAGAATTGCCCCAAACAAAATTACTCAGTGCCGATCAGTTTAAGACTTTTTCCCATCCTGAAATATATGTGACATAAACAATGCACACAAAGCACTGACTGCAACAGCAACACATCCTTCCTTCTCATCAGTCACATCAGAGTTGTTCCCTCTCCCAACATTTCATCACATCTTTAATTATGGTGTACTTTCTTACCTCTACTGACATCACTACGAATTTCAGGATGTCACCCTCTTTGTCAGGAGGAACACGGAGACCAGCTGGTAGTTTTGAGAGTAACAACAAATACTGAGCCAGTGCACGACAAAGTGTCATCATAGACTGATACATCACCTCATCTCCTATAAAATAAGACTGGATGAAATCTAGCAGTTGCAATTTTTTTCCATTCAATAAACCTTTTTCAGAACTATTTCATAAGCACTTTTATGCCAAGTATCTTGATTTTTTTTTTTAAATAGTAAGTTCATGTATTCACAAGACATCTGTAAAGTATCTTTGCAGAGGAGAGAATAAACTTTAAAAGACCATTATTTCTATTACCAAAGATGTCGCTTAGTTTTTTCCAGTAGGCTGATGGCTCAGTTGGCAATAGTGGCTGAAAAACCTGATGGTTGGCTGGAAGGTTTTGTACAGCAGAAGACACATGGTCCAGAGTTACCCTTCGAGCTGTTTCAAAGAGGCTGCTCTTCTGCTCCCTTGAGATCTCATTCATGCCAAGGCTTAAACAAGGTGCTAGCAAGCTTAGGTTGAATTCCTGAAATCAAAGAGGAAATTTTAAAAAATTGCTTTTAAAGTCAAACTAAGTAACTGGTGGTATTATTCTAATACACCAATGTGAAGGCAAATTTAGAGTTTATTGATTAACTAACTTATTACTAGCACCTCTGCTCTACTGTGGTGTAACAACATGGTTTAGCTCACACTGGCTCCAAATTTCAATTCCAACCAGTACCATTTTGGAAAGAAAAATCAATATGCTTATTCCAAATTTTCAGGACAATGTGTGAATAAAGCTTAAGGATGACATATGTAAAGGAATCTTCAAGTAATAATTTTTCAAACAAATCAAGCTTTTTTTCTATTATTTCTGCATACCAGCAGCAAATATAATGGTGATAATTTGAACAAAAGACATCCTTAGATACAAGTTGTCCTTTATGCCAGATTTACTGTCTGTGGCCTGTTACTAGCTTACTGCAAGTCATCCAGCACAGATATTGAAGAGGTGACAGAAACAGCTGGCCTTGGAAGAGACTGTATGGTAAATCAAGATTATGTAAAACTGTAAAATTGGATTTTTCTGATTGCAATACATAAATAAACCTTTGCTTCCACTCAATCTACTCAACCTGTACTACTAGTAAGTTACTATTAGCAACATTGCTAGACAGATATCCACTGTTTTACACAAATATCTACCATTTTAGTTTCTAATATTAAGTGAATTAGTATTATCAGTATATATTATCAGCATTACACAAATTTGAAATGTTTACATTTAAGAATCTAAACACTTCGGAATGTAATCTATTAATACTACCAATAGGAACACTTGAACTAATTTCATCATCTTCCTCTGACCAAGTTACCTTGCTGGTCATGAAGGAGTTGAGGTCAGGCTGAGGAATCCTATTTACCAGCTCTGCTCCTTCCAGAAGTGCTGAGTCAGACCTGATGTAACACTGTGACCGCACTAGGGACACATACCAGTCCTTCAACAATCAAAAAAGGAAATTTATTACATACTTGTTTCCAAAAAACAACACAGGATATGGAGGGAGAACTGCTCTTTAGCACTGAATGCCTAAGACATTCATAGGCTACATTATTTAAGAAAACCAAAACCCTTAAATTAAAAATCAAGGCAAAACAAACGAGTGGTGAATGGAAATGGAACATCTTAAACTGGACCAATGAATGTTCAGTGACAAACTGTCCATTTCCATAAGGTCTGGACAGGAAATGAGGAAAAACTGATCTTAATATAGAGTGCAGGTACTTGTATTAGGATCCTAAACCTGACCAGACAATCTAGAAAAAAAGCATGGGATACTCAATAGTCACAGAAATATAACACTAATTAGAGAAAAAACAATATTATAATGAAGGAAGAAAAGTCTTCAAATTATATATATATATATATATATCACAGAATCACAGAATTTTCAAGACTGGAAGAGACCTATAAGATCATCTAGTCCAGCCGATGTTCTAACTGTTCAACTAGATCATGGCAGCAAGTGCCACATATATATAAATAATAAATGTAAATTATATATTTTTTTTTCAGAGATTCAAATAAATTTGCTGACACTAATTAATTAGAACACAACTCAACCTGTCAGAGTTCAAGGAGCACCAGGACAGTGCTATTAGTGATAGGATTTATTTTTATGTAGCCCTGTGAGAAGTAGGGAGTTGGACTCATTGATCCTTATGAGTCCCTTCCAATGTAAGATATTCTATGATTCTGTGAACCATGCACAAGTTGTAGGGGAAGCACAAAAACTACTTTTGTTTAGAATTTACAGAGACAGACAAAGGAGATTTTGGGGGTAATTTGAAGACAAAGCTATGGGTAAATGGTTTCTGGGCACAGCATTTTCTCCTGCTGTCCAAGTAGGTCTCAACATCTCCCCTAAGCCAGTGACTGCTCAGACTCATCCCAACTTCCAGCTAATCAAATAATTTTTGCCATCTCAGTTACAGAAGTTTCCTATCACTGTGTATCACTATAGAACATGGAGAGAAGAAAAGGAGAAATTATTTGTACCATGGGACAAACTAGAAAAAAGGAAGACAGAAGGCCCCAAGACTTGCTGTTAGCCTTCCAATTCTCTTGGAAATAAACATGTCTAAGTTCATGAAAGACAGAAACATTTCAGTATTCTTGATTGTTCTCTGAAAGTAATTTGAAGCTGAGAAGGACAAACTGAACAAGCAATGTTTAACTTCCAAGAGACAGCCAACAACTTTCAGCAAATGAATAAAACTAATAACTGTAGTAAAACACATCAAGAAAACAAGATTTAGCTGTCTCTATTGAACTGCATATAAATCTTTCCATTAAAGTTGAACAAAGAAACAAAACTTGGTAAATTTTTCACAGCACTGTCAATATAACAAACATCTATGTTTGTGCTAATCATCCATCCTAAGTTCAACAGTCAGCCAATACACATGAAATTAATCACTGATCTATATTTGAGATACAATATGACAATCCTGAGAGGATTAGCTGCACAGTAAAAATAAGCTGCATTTAAATATTTTGTAAAGAATAAAGCTTGTTTATAGCCAAGGCAGTTCTAGTGACTCTTTCTAAACATAATCTTACTTTGTCTAGAACTACATTCTCTAAAGGTGGTTGATCTTCTCCATCCAGTGGGTGTGAGGTGACCAGAGGTGAGGGACTGGTTGTGTCTGGAGCTACCATGAGACGAAACCTATCCAGGAGTGAGTAGAGTCTTTGGTGTCTGAAAACAGAAGAACACATCAGCAGAGGGCTACCTCAGCTTTGTAAATAATTTAAAAATAGAAAGACATCCAGTGACTCAATTCCAATCCCAGGACAGAAAAGCAGTAGGGTCTTCAGTTTTTTGTTAGATACATGCAGTCACATGATGCAAACTTTCTTCAGGTATCAGAGGCCAAAATTAATTAACTCAGCATCATCAACAAATAAAGATTTAAATTTAATTTAGTGTTAAAATTAGTGATATACCTAATCTTAAAATACAGCTTTCTTTATCCAGCACATCTTTTAATGAGTAAGAAGAGTCAAAGTTAGTGTACCGATTATTTGACTACAAGAAAATACATTTTAACAGATGCTAACCAATAATCCACTAAAACTATACTTCTATTAAAAAAAATGATCCCTCACTGTACTAAAATCTCCAGTTTCTGGATTTATATCAGTGTCAGAAATTTTTTTTTGTTCAGGTTTTTTTGTGTTTTTTTTTCAAATTCCACTACTGCTATCAAGAACTTGTACAAAGTAATTTTTAATTTTTTTTTCTTATTAAATTGAACATTACCTATGTAGGCACATTACTATTGATCTATTGCAGTCTCGCATTTTAGGTTCTTTCCCCTACTTATTTCAGTCAACAGATATTAACCTCAAACAGCAATGACAAGAAGAGTAAGTAAGAATCTTTCCAACATCAAATAGAAGTTTTTTAAAAAATTAGTAATTTGCTCTTTTTTATACAAGCAGTTTAAACAGCCAGAAGACTAAACAGTTAAAACTTTTAACACAGTACTCTGGGAGGAAAAAAAACAAACTAAAAAAACCCCAAGCCCATTTAGCTTGAACTGACAATATTTTGCAAGTTTGAGGAAAATAAAGTTCGCTTTAGCAAAACACATTTCGTCAAGAAATTAATTTGCAGCTGCTGTCTCTCAAAAGTTAAATACTGAGTGGGATGTAGGAAAGAGAATTTGAAGCAACCCTATAGAGCCTGCTTCAGTTCTTAAGTAGTTGTTATTGCAAATTCAACTCCAGCCAGCACAACCGCCCCTTGGGCCAGAACACGCCAGCATCTTATAAGAGGCTTTAATCCCAGTTTACTCCCCAAACCAACCCACTATCTGACCTCTAGGAAAAAAGCCAAAATGTGGGAAAACAGAATGAGCACAATTTGTATTAGAACATTACTTAGTTTGACATTTTAATGGTATTTTTGTTATTTTTTACCTTGCTGCTAATCCACTGTTTTGAAGGTACTCCTGAATCCTATCCAGTTCTTCAACTGGTAACTGAGCAATGCTATTCTATATGAAAAAAATCACAAGAATTTCACAGGACAGACAGAGGTAAAACCCCAAAAATACTTTTACCGGATCAACAATAAAGAGAAATAAAGTAAACATTCATTCTTGGGTTTCTGTGCTTGAAATGGCTCCCAGGGTATTAGAAAGTCTCTTCTTTCCCAGCCCCATGACTGAAGAAGTTGAAATTCATTGGTTTTGCTTTTCAAGGTTGTTTATTTGTTCTTATCTATTACATTCCTTCTCTGACCTGCTGAGATCTGTCTGGCAGGTCAGTTTGTGGCACACTGACCGCCCTTGGGGTGGTGTTAGCTTTTTATACTAAGAATTACGTGTACTTTATTTACAATAATTTTCCAATACCTATCATCTAACAGTCTGTCTCTACTCTAAACCAATCTATAAGTGTCACCATCACAGCAAAAGATGGAGGACAGGAAGAAGAAGGACAGGACATGCCCAGATTCCTCCACCTTGCCCCTTGAAGCCCCATTCTAAATCCCCAAAATTCTACTTTTTCGCTCTGTGATAAATTAACTATTATTCTACTCAAACTCTTGTGCTTTGTAACTCTTCACACAAAGTTGGTAATTGTTTCCATGGGCTAAAATGGAAGGCACAGGTGTTTTTGACTCTGTGCCAAGGTCTCCAAGCCCCTTGCCAGGGTGTCAAGCCATCCAGGGCAGTTAGAGGAATGTCCTGGGTTCCGACAATTCATGCATCTCTATACAAAGTAAAAAACTTTGTCAAATGAAATCACTTAATCATATTTTGATGTCCTTTAAACCATTGCTCTTGACAAGCCTGGTAGCACCAAAAGTGCCTCCCAGGGCAGGCGGGGATTGCTGTGTACCTGCAGAGTTGCTGCCAGCAGCATCTCCACGCGGCGGCAGGCCAGGGTGTCCACCATGCGCGCCAGCACGCGGAAGGGCGTGCACAGCAGCTTGTCCACGTACAGCGTCAGCACTGCCCCCGACTGGCTCAGGTGGATTCCCTCCAAGCACTGCAAGGTCTTCTTCAGGGTTGTGGGCTTCATGTTCAGCATGGAACAGAGAAACACACAAAAAATTACAATCAGTTCGGAATACAAAGATCTTAAAGGGAAAGACACTCAGAAAAAACTACCTGATCAATATAATCGTCTTTGTGTGAATGAGTTACTGGGTCATTTAATTAATATGAACAATAAGTTGTTTGATATGTACCTGTAAAAGCTCACTCTTATACAAGTAAACAAAACATAGGGAGCAAAACTTTTAGGGGAAAGAAGTTACAGATTTAAGTGAAATTGCAAAAAGCTTCAAATAGAGTGAGAAGATTCATCTCTTTCTGGAAGAAGGCGAGAACATGTGCATAGTCAAGACGTGACAGTACAGAAATCCAGACAATCCTTGGGGGGTTTTCTGAGCATATGTTAAGAATATGTTTTGATCCTGCAGCAGCAACTCAGGATCAAAAGGACGTGCAAATAACTTTTTTATTTTCTTTTTTTTTTTAAATATAAGCACCAATTCAGCATTAATATTCTAGAGGGAGAAACACAGAGACAAACTAGTTTGACTCATGAAACCAATCTTGGTTTAGAGCAGTGTTAATACCAGCTATTTTAATTTTACTGTCTTTCCTGATAATCACTAAGCATTTCACATAGTGACTACCTCTTCCACTAAAACATATTCAGTTTAATTCATTCTGCTGATTCTCAGCTAGTGAAGCCCAGGCTAATATCACATAACTTTAAAGCTGCCCTAGATTTGCACAGAGACAATGGGAAGAGATAGGAAATAGCACTGAAGCTACTCAGGGTGCAGGTGGCACAATTATCTCTAGATTATTATTACATTAATCACAATTATCTCTAGAGAAAGTCCAGCAAATGAAATTTCCCATGATTAAGAGAGATGCATACAACCTTATATCCCTACAAAATATCATGTCCTCCTTTTAATTTGAAAACTAAAATAATCAAGACAAATAATACCCTGAATTTCTTGGTGATTTTCCCTCACCAAACGGCTACAACTTTCAGAACAGATCAATGGGGAAGGCATGAGCTCACAAACCATTTTCATATTGCCAGGGCCTATGAAGATGAACTGGTTCCTACTCCTGCCTCTATAGTTAGTTTGCTATTTACACTACTAAGGTACTGAAGTCAAAGTTGAAAGTTACAGCTTTAATTTACCCATCAGACATTGATTATGTGGGAAAATAACCATTAAGGAAGAAAAGCAGCTTAACCATCTCCACTGAATTCACAGATTTGATGGACTGGAACACATCTAATGCTGAAGTTGCTAATATAAGGTTTGCTGCTTGCATTTTTAAGTAAGTGACTTTAAAAATAAAATTACAAGTTGATAAATGACCCAGAAATGTCAAACTTTGCATACTTATCAGTTAAACTTATGCTGACATGAAGTGACTTTATTCTTTACAAGAAGTCAAGAAGTTAAACTTACAGCTGCAAGATTCTCACAGCGTGACTGAATGGCCTGGATAAAGAGACCACTGGCTGCTGAATTCCTGTGAACAGCACTGATAAAATCTTGCACTGGAGGCTCATGGGACAGATGAATCAAGTCTTGAACATGATTCACAATAAGCCAGGTCAGGTGTTCTGAATCATGTAGGTTTTGACACTGAAGGGGAAAAAATTAAAATTTGATTTCAGAAATTAAAATTAAGATTTTAATTACTAAACATGACACAACATAAAGTTTCTCATATATAATTCTGGTAGCTACTTTGAAATAGAGTGGTATTAAGATGGTATCTCATTACCACCATCATTATTTTTACATGATAAATTTTCCATATGTTTTGCTTTTGTTGCAAATTAAGGTATTTACCATGAATATGCAGCTTATTTTTCTAAAAACACTAAAAAACAGGTTAGAAATAAGTAAATTGAGAAGGCTGATTCAAAGATGCTGCTTTCAATGAAATGGGTTTGAAATAAACATACACACAGAACTGTCTTGCAAAATGTGATTTTCATTTAGGCTTCTTAAAAAATTCTTATCACTACTGGCCTTTAACACAAAATGAAGAATTTCTGGAAAGTAAATCCAAATACATCTATCAATAATTAATGTCAAACCTCTAAAGGCTTGTGTATATCAACAAGCAGTGGAATGCAACACAAAAATATCTGTAGAGTTATCCAGGCAATGCTGAAAGCTTGTACAGTACCTCAGTAAAGAGGTTTTGGAGGATTTTACATTGGATGACCTCTAATCTGACCCTAGTGACTGTCCATTAGTACTTGAAGTGATTCCTAAACAAAGCTTTCTGTTCAGTTGAACCCGAAAGGAATGCAGTTTCCTTACCTCAGAACTGATCTGAGGTGCAAAGCCAAGTGCAACACCTCCTATTACTGAAAATTCACTTCAGAAGTTCCCAGTGAACTAAAATTCTAATACTGAGGCAGCAAAAGGCCAAAGCCACAGAAATTTTTGCTCTACTGGAGAACCAAAATGGAAGTTAAAATGTTTATGTAAAACCGCTTTTCTTACGGTGTAGAGATGGAAATTTGTTGTCTCTCTGACACTGCACTGCTACTGATGTTGGGAAGTCTGAACTACTTAGGGTGCCCCAAGCACCTCCCAAGTAAGGGATGTGATACCCAGAAGGTAATTCTACTGCCCACCAGGTAAACTTTACAAGCCAAGAGAACTCTCAGCTCAGAACAGAAAACAATGCCAAATGAGGTCACATCTAAGCTTACAGAAGCACCATCTGAAAATGAAATTACTAGTTTCACAGATCTTCATTTTTCACTTAACACACTTCACTCTTCAGTTAACACATATCAGTAATAAATGACTGTCAGCATCCTAAAATAACTCAAAACTGTAGTTATAAAAGTCATAATTCAAAACTTACAACATAGTCGCAGAAGAGAATGAGTGCTCCTCTTCTCACTATCTCACGATTGCACATGCCACGCTTGGATTCCAGGTCAGATTCATCACTGTCTCCAGATATATGAGGGCTCAGCAATTTTGTAGTAGAAAGACTGTGTCTCCTGCAAAAAGTACATTATATGGTGTTATTATTTTCTTGGTATGGCTAGTGAAACATGAAAAAAGTGCTTGGAGTATCCTACCTATGCCCTTACATGACATGTCTTTCCCTGTAAACTTCATTCAAACATTACACGTCCTTGAAGCAGACACTTTGCTTTCCATCATATTTTTTTTTTTTTTAATAATTGCAGCATTGCTTATTACTTTTTCAGACAATCTAAAGAACCAAATGAACTATTTAAAAGAAAAACACGGGCTGTTGCAACTCTGGTAGGATAATAGAACCTAACACTGTATTTTCTTCTCAAACCAAACCAGTGTTCTTGAACACTTATTCTAGTGTCAGATTAAAAGTGATGCCCAACCCAGAAAAGAGATGATACTGGTAAATAAATAAAAAATGTACTACTATTTTAGCTCATAGAATCATCAAAGTTGCCTGTAAGATCATCAAATCCTACCTTTAACCTAGCACCACATCATGGCTCACCACTAAGCCATATACTGAAGTGCCACATGCACACACCTTTTCAACACTTCCAGGGATGGTAATTCCACCCTTCCCTAGACAGCTTTTTCCAATGCCTGAGAAGCTGCCCTGTTTTGCTCATAATCCTGGTAATTCTATGTTTCCACAAATTAGAATAATATATTTTCAATATATAAGGTTGAACTGAAGCAAGAATCTCACATTTGTGAAAGTATTTATGCACTTCAGTTGTAGAGCAAGATGAGACTGGCCAACACTCACTGCACAAGCACCAGAAACATCCCTCAAGTCACTTGTTCACCTCCCTCTACAATTAGCACAGAGGAATACCCACCCTCACAGAAGGTCCCTTCCTTATCCACTGAGGACAAATCATTCCAATGCCTGACTGGTGGGATAAACTAACTTCAGACAAAGAGAATACCCATTTTAGATCCAATCTCCAAATTTCACACAACCAGTGTTAAGTGAGGTTGTTACAGTTCTCAATGCTAATGACCCAGCAGGGTGCTAATACCATGTTTTGACAGCATTTAGCAACAGACCCACTGAGAACAGATAATCCTGCAGCTACAGTTACAGTTATATGATCAGATTGTATTATCACAAACACAACAGTGTCCATCGTCTCCACTGGCTGGTTATTGCCTAGAAAGTGAAATATGAGCTCTGCATGAAACACTGAGTATTTTGCTATAGTTATTTCCATAGTTTCAATAAAAAGTAGCACAAAGATGAAGTTTTCTTGCCATAGAAGTGGAGAGATTACCTGGCAGCTCTTCTAAGGAGTAACTGAGTGCAGGACACATTTCCTGAGTTTGGAAGTCACACCAATATCAGAACAGACAATATGTACACATATGAAGTAAATGCAGAACTACATTTCATAATCCAAGCAGCACCATTCAGTGGGCTGACAGGCTTGGAAGAAAGCAGCTTGATTGTTTTAATATCGTTTTAGAAAATATAATTATATGAAACACACTACTAGAGAACAAAACCAAAACTTACTTTGGGGTTTGATGCACTTCTGACCACCAGTTGTAGTTGGTAAAATTGACAAGAAGCAAAATGTGACACCAGAGGAGAACTAAAGAAGGATGAGTGGGAATCATGGACTGAACAAGGTCACTCAGACTTTCAAGTGTGTAGAAACTACCATCAGATCCATCTCCTGTAAAAAGTCTGGTGGCTGCAGCTGTGATTCTTCTAAACATCCCTGAAAACAATAAAACCATGTTAGAGTAACAAAGCTGTAGTCTGAATTCTGAAGTTTTAAAATTATTCAGGGTAGAATTTCTGCAAGAAAGGCAAATTCTAAGCAGTTTTACAAATTTAAGGTAAGTGATGAAGTTTGCCAAAGGGCAGTGTGTAAACCAGTAATTACCAGCTGTCAGACTCAATAAATCATGTTTACATAGGTTTAATGGCAATTCTCATTTATCTGATACATGAAAACCTTCATTAAACTTAAAACTGTCACCTGTGGACCAGGGTTAGTTTGTTTGTAAATCAAAACACAGATGTTCTACTTAAGAACCATGACGTAACTAATACTCTGCATGTTAAGGAAGAATACCTATGAGTATCCTCCTTCAGAGAATGGCTTTCCAAACATATTTAGTTGAAACTAAATTTATTCTCTTTCATCCAATTATCAAATTTCTAAAGTGCAAAAATTAGGTATTTCTGCCATTAGCCTGAAAATGGAACACTCGGCAAAAAAGCAGAATTTTGCTTTTTGAACGGCTGACTCTGTGTTTGTATGTCAAAACAAAAGTTGGGAAAAAAGAAATTAGAAAATGGTGGGAAAACAAGGAAAGTTGTCTAAAAAGGTATAAGGTAGTCCTAAGGTATAGGACTTTGAGTTTCTATGAGAAGATAAGATCAGGGGAAAAAAAAAAATCTTCAGAGTCAGTTAGGAACCAAGAGCTAATGAGAATAATGAAGGAAATCTGCAGTGCTAGTTGCTTTCTTTGCCAGACACACAGAAGAATGAAGCTGTAAATTCCACAGCCATGTGGACCAATTTAAGCTGCCCCCAGGAGTGACAAACACACAATGTAAATAGCAAAGAATGGGAAAAATAGCCGAGTCTCAAATCTCTGGTTCCACTTATTAGCAAAGCAGTGCTAACCCCATTCCAGCTCCCTGCATTTGCAGAAACTACACCATCTAGTGACTTCCTACAGTCATAAAAAACATTGCATGCTCATCCTTTTACTTTGTTCATGCCTTTTATTTCTAACTTCAGAGGAACAGATTGAGAATGTCGATTTATTATCTAGTAGCTTCCTACAGTTGGAAACAGGAGTCAGCAACGCTCACATTTTGAAAAAAAAACTGCAATGGGTGAGAAGAAAAAACATCCAAGTAGAACAGTGGTTAGAAATTACAGAATACAGCTAATGTTTCACACACAAATTGCTGTAAGCTACACCCATAGTTAGGAGAATGTAACTTAAAGAGAAAATAATTGTGGAGGTTCTAACTGAACAAAAGAAAAGCATTACAAATTCAGGACGTTAGTTAATCCTCAACCTAAATAAATATGTTATGACATGAAAATACAGCCCAGATGTCTGAACAACTTTTCTTTTACCCTATTACACCATACTGGTACTAGTGGTAGTAATATACCTGAAGTTATTTGTAGTTTTACATTAAATTAATTTCTAGAGATCATCTAATCCACATATGCCAGTGTTCTGCATGAGTATTTTAATATTTAATTTTAATTTTGCATGAAAATTTCTACATAATTCCTGGCAAGACTCCCACAGCAGCCTGGCAGCCAGTCACAGCAGCAGAACTAGCTGAGCCTTCCTTTCAATTATCCCCAGCTCCCACTGTGGAAGAACCCACTGCCCCAATTTCAATCACCAGCTTCACTTTCTGACTTCATTGCTCCTGGCTTGACACCATTTAATCACTTTATGCCAAAACACCCTGGTGTAAGTTATTTGTAAAATATTTGATTCAAACATTTTTCCTAAACATAAATTAATATATAATGAAAATATGTACTATTATAATTACATAATTTTATATAATCAAATAGAATAAAAACATAATAAAATGATTACTGTAACAGACACATGGGAAGAGAACAGTCCCTCTGTCCAGAGTTGTGGGCCCTAAAGCACACCTAAAACAAAGATTAATTTTGTGTTTCTTCACACACACTCCTGGAGCCTTTGCACCAAGAACCTCAGTTTGGAAGACTCCCATTTTACAATCCAAGGCAACAGAACACAGAGTTCCTTGTCCCATGTCGCCAAGGAAGCCCATGAAGAACCAGGGACTTGTACCAAGACCTTTTAAATTGCAGACAACTAAGAGTAAACCAAGGCTGCATTTCAGCTGCAAGCTGAAAATCAGAAGGCAAAAGGGGCAGTCATAGCAAAGAAAGAATAAAGAAAAAAGAAAGTCACACTAGTTCCACTATTCAGAAAATAAGACTAAGGAATCGAGCTAGGGACTAAGGAATTACCAAAGGGGAAGGCATTGGGTATCCAGCAGAAGAAACCTAAGGGAAAATTTCCAGACCTGAAGCAAGGAACTCAAGACTGGCTAGCTAGAAAAGTGCCACCTTTCCTGGTTTTCTGGGGTGGTTTTTTGGTTTTGGTTGGTTAGTTTTTTGTTTGGTTTTTTTGCTTGTTTGTTTTATATATTTTTACTAATTATGGCAAAAGCCAGGAACCTTCCTTGTCATGAGCCTGAGTTAATGGTCAGTGACTCAGTATTTTAAGCCAGACATACCAACCAACCTCTAAACTAAGATAAAACATGAGAATTACAGCTACAAATTTGGACTGCTTTGTGTTTTCTGGACTGAAAAATTTTAGACAGTTACAAGGAGAGACGAAGAATCACTACTTACATTTTGTTCCACAAAGACAGAAGAAATGTGCAAAATGTGCCCTGTGTGCATAAGCACCATGTTTGGTAAGTTCTCTACATGGAGTAAAATGTAACATCTTCAGCACTTACATACTCCTTCTCGGTAGTTCAATGCATTTATGAGTTGTCTTGGAACTTAAAAACCCTGCATGCTATGACCTGGGCAACATTTCAAGTATTACCTGATTTGAAGATGTGTATTAAGCACATAAGCAGTGTTCCCAGCTCCTGGCAGTAGAAAGTGTGCTGCTGCTCATTCATGTCCACTTTTAATTGCTTGGTGACAATATCTTCCAGTAGAATGCCAACCAGTTGTAGTAAGAATCTTGAAAGAAACACATACAGTCGATAGGAAAACTATCAATCTTTCAGAAAGAGATGAGGTTAGCCAATGAAACTTGGAATTGAAAAATAAAATACAAAGCTCTTGTCCACCCATCCTAAATAACATACTAAATGAAATGCTACAGAACAGATTAACCTAAAACAAATAGCATGCTATATGATCACAAGCATGTCAATAATTACATATTAAATCCAGATTATCTCTCATCAGCTACAGTCACAGTAGCATTGGCCCAATTCACTTACAAAGCAAATATTCAGAATGCTGTGGTGTCTTTATAGTGATTTGCTAAAAGTGATTGAGTTAAATCAAACTAAAACCAAGCTGTGACAGTGACCACAGCTCAGCTGAACAGGGGTAATTCAGCAAGGCACAGTAATTCACCTGTTTACCTCACCTCACCCATCCACATTCTACTACACAAGTTCTTTATCAAACCTCCAGCTGGAACAACATGTGGTGTCAAAAGAAGCACCAAAAGAGGGCATTTGAGGAAAGCCATCCTTGCTCCTAGCCATGACCATGACTCCATTACTCACATCACTGCTGTTGGACATCAGGTCACAGTATGGGTGTCCAGAAGACCCTCTTCCCTCTACCTACAACCCTCAGAGTGAGCTGAATGACATGAAACAGCATTCTATTCCTATCTGAAGTTCCCCACTTGAGTAAAATGTTATTATTTTCTTAAACAAACAGCTATTTCAAATGCTTCCCACCGCATTAAAACCTAATGCCTTAATGACAAACATTATGTCAACATAATACTGCTGCCATTTCTCCATGCTTCTTTTGCCTGAAGTTTGTCATTGTCCAAGGACATCAACATGGGAAGTCAACTAGACAAAGCTGGGTCTTAAAAAAAAGAAAGAGCAGAACTGACTCAATAGATTTGAATCCCACTGCTGCCAAGTTTCTAATACAGAACCTGGGCTTCCACTTACAGGGATGTTTCATCATTCAGTCCCCACACAGAAAGGAAGGAAAGCAGTGAAGTTTCTGGACCTGGTTTTCCTAAATCCAGGATTCACTCATTTTATCAGCTCTATTAGGTCTTTCACTTGGCTTGAGAAGATGTACCAAAACAATTCAAAGTTCTACTAAAATCTGCTCAACTTCTCCATCTCTGTCCATCTCAATATTCCTCCCTACACACACACTTGTCCCATGTCAACTTATTAACAGACTTGATTCCATTTACACAGAGGTTTTATACATGTTAAATATTACCCAATGTACTTGTGATTTCTCAGAACTCTTTTTTTTTTCCCCAGGTTACTCAAAAGACAATGTACCTGGAAAATGTCTCTTCAGGTGGGTATTTCACCTGTTTGACCTCAGTGCGATCCTCTGGTGTGGACATGTTATTTTCTCCACATCTCAGCCTGTTGATCACTTGACATGAAATCAAGTATGGTGAGAAGGAAAGCTCTTGTATGCGGGACAGAACGATGTCTTCTGTTGACTGCGAAATCAGAACTCTAAGGATAGCTAAAATTCCAGAAATCCACAGCTGGACAGTGCTCACTGATGCCTAACACAAACACAGAAATACAGAAGACTGAATACTTTTGAAGTTAAATGACACAACATAGAAAGGCATTAAAAAATTAGCATTTTCATTCACTTGTAAAAAATCAGACCCTTTTAAGAATGGAGCAAACCAGAAGTAAATTTTAAGTTCAGATCTTACAAAATGCTACTCCTGTGGTAACGGTCAAGCTCATATTCACTGGTAAACAATCTCTCAGCTATAAAAGCATTACTAATACTTGTGTAAGAAAAATGTAATTTGCCTATAAAATTGCATTTTATTTTATTATAACAGTACCTTCCTTTACATTCCCGATCCTCAACATACAAAATGAAGGAAAGTAATTCACAAGCAGAACACTTCA
Source organism: Ammospiza caudacuta (assembly GCF_027887145.1). Classification (NCBI taxonomy): domain Eukaryota; kingdom Metazoa; phylum Chordata; class Aves; order Passeriformes; family Passerellidae; genus Ammospiza; species Ammospiza caudacuta. Next base: position 57,394,361 of record NC_080596.1, read on the forward strand.
GTATCAAGTACTCTCAGCTGGTAAATCACATTAGTTCTGGCCAATTTGTTCCCAAATTCTGCTGCTCGTACTTTAACATCACTTAGCAAATTATTAAAGAGAAACACATTCTCTTTAGTTTTGCATGAAAGATATCAGAAAAGATTTCTCTTTTCTGAAAACAGTAGCTTACCATTGTTTTAGGAGTAACAAACATGCTCCTTAAAAGCATGTCCACAGGGCGAAGGGATGAAGGGGCCAAAATTTCAAACAAAGTGTTCAGTACTCCCAAAGCATCATGAGAGTCTATATGCATCTGTGAAAGAAAAAACACAAAACTCATTTCTAACTGTCCACTAAGGTAACTTCTACATAAAATTTACAATCTGTGTTTTAAACATTTTTGTAACAACCTGTAAGAAAGTGGTTCTTTACAGTACAAAATTCAGAGCAACCAAAAGCTATAAAAGATAAATTTTAAACTCCATTGCAGGCCTTCCTAGACATGAGTTTTAAGAACATGGACAAAAATCTGTCATTTGAAATCCAGTGCGCATACCACATGTATTTCATTTGGAGAAATAGGCCTCATTAAAAGAATGAGACCAAAAGACTGATTTGTCACAAAATTTAGAGACTTTTCTCTCACTGCACATCCTACCAGGTTTATTTATAGACTGCAATGCTGGTCACGATTAAACTTCGGCAGGCAACTAGGAGAAAAGAAACCTAATTATCAGAAAAGTGAACAGCTACAGTGGCAGGACAGCTTACTTGAACAGTTTTCAAGATAAATTATAAAGTAAACAACTGCAAAAAGCAAAGGACTGGCCTACAAATCTGGATGACCCTATCCTTGCTTAAATAATTTGGAAGATGATCGTGTGCAGTCACACAAAACAACAGCAATTTCACTTTGTCAGCATTTCAGCTCGCTCTAAAACTGTTGTGTGATCCTGCCCACTCTTCCCAGACATGAGATCTCCTCGCAGGATTGGGGAACTGCCATCATGGAGCAAAGAATATCTGGGGCTAGAGCACCTCTGCTATGGAGACAGCTGGGAGAGCTGGGGTTGTTCAGTCTGGAGAAGGCTCTTCCAGTACCTACAGGGGCTACAGGAGAACAGGAAAGGGACTTGTGCACAGGCAGGTGGACAAAGGTGCACAGAGGACAAGGGGGAATGGCTTTGCACTGAAAGCATGTGGATTTATATCAGGAAGAAATTCTTTACTGTGAAGGTGGTGGGGCACTGGAATAGGCTGCACAGAGAAGGGATGGCCATCCCATTCATGGAAGTGCTCAAGGCCAGGTTGGATGGGGCTTTGAGTAATCTGGTCTGCAGTTGAACCCACTGTAGCCATAAAAAAAGTCATTCTGACATTGTATGAACATGGGACCATCTTCACACCCTTTAGTAAGTGTTCTGATATAATCATGTACCTAAGAGAAACAGAATGACCTTCCTCTAGAGACAGTCTTGATCATACTGCATATACTTAATGCATTTCAATATGAACTTCATCACTTCAAAGACTTAAGTTTACCTTGCAGCAGTTGTTTTTTCCATATATGGCAACCACAATTTCAATAAAATTTGTCTTCATACAAAAAAAAGGAAAAATCAAATACTCAAAGCCACTATTGATACATATATTACAGCAATTATTTAAGGTGTTTGTAGAATTAAAACAATGATAGAACCACCTGTTGTTTTGCAAGCATTGGGAGAATGATGTCAGCTATTTGCCGAGACAATCTCTTCCATTTGTCTTCATTTTCTTTATGACACTGCTGCAATACCAAGATGAACATTTCTAGCACCTAAGGAAAAGTAAAGAAAAAAGTAAGTAAACACCAATACTAAGAGAAAACATTCCAGTAATATCATAGTAGGAAAGAATATTCATTTCAACCACCTACCAAAAAGACAAAAGAGAAAAAAAAACCCACATGAGAGAACTGCACATCTTTAAAACCCCATTTTCAGATTAAAAGTCTGTTCTTAGTAACAAGTTTTTTGGGGGGTGGTTTTTAAAGGATTTTCCAGTTATTTTTTTAAACTAGAAAAATGTTTGCTTTGTACTTTTAAAAATGGTATTTGTCAAAGACTACTCAAACAACTGGAAAAAAAATCATAAATCTAAATACCACACCACTTATTCAACAAAAAGGGCAGGAAGAAAGAGAGCAATTTTACATGTGTATATTCTGTCTTGACTCTAGCTTCAATAAAATTTAAATTTGGTCAAGGAAACAAAACAGACATTTTTATGAGGCTCATTCTCCTGAGACATGTCAGTTTCATAAAAAAGTTTTAAGAGACAACATAATGGAGCACACCAAGCAAGGAGCACTTCTGGTAGCTGGATGTGTTATAGGTTTGGGGGTAATAGAGACCACACGTTGAAGGACAGGCAGACAAGAGACACAGCAAGCAAGAATGTTAATGTATGAACTGGCAAGGGGGACTGTTTCAGGAAACAAGTTAGAGCATTTGTAAAAGCAAATTCAGGTAGTTCAGATTAGAGAGAGGGAGATTCCCAGGTGACTTTCTTCCCAAAAGATTTTCTCAGGAGAGGAGATAGGAGCAATTCCAGGCTACAAAACTTAACTCTGGAGCTCCGTGGGTGGCAGCTCCAGTTGCAACAGAAAAAAGTTGAAGGCTGCAGCTCTGGGACCCTCTCAAATGTCCAAGGAAACCAGTGCAGACCATCCCAGCCACAGCCAGGGAACAACAGAATAGCCCAGGGTTGGTTTAGACATATTGCAGCAGCAGAACAGGGCAGAGTAAGAACTACAAATGGGATGGTGTGGGAAGAGCAGTGCATGGGTGGTCTTTAATAGGTTAAGTGTGTCAGAAGGAGATCTGCCAGCAATTGCAGTACCTTATATAACAAAGTTATTCACTATTTCACATCATGTGTCTACAGAGTGTCATTTCATACAGTTATATTAGTCATTTTATGATTATAAAACTACAAATTCAAAAGAAAATGTGGATACACAAAATTACCCCAATCTGAACACGCAGTTCTAACAAATTATTTTGACAAGATGTACTGACTTTTTTCAGAAAATACAGTGTTTCCATTAGCATACACCAGAACTGCATTTTCACATTATGAAACAAAGGCACATTAGGTTTGTTAAGCACCTGAATAAGCAGTAAGATCCCATGTTGATCATGACACTTCTCTCAAAATTACTTTTATGTTTTTCTTTAAAACAAAGTGTATTGACAAAAGTCATTGTTACACTCCTACAAAGCAGAAACATGTTTTCCAAGTCTGGGTCAAAGTAGTAAGTCATAATAAATACCTAATTACCAGTGTCATTACCTTGTTCAAGTGTTATTCAAGATACTGTTATAGCACAGCAATACCTAAATCATCTCCATGCAGCATGTTTCCTAATTTTAAACTTGTCTCCTTCTCCATTTTACTCCCATTCTTTCAATTTTCTTCTCTTCACTAACCTTCTGTTTATTCTGTCTGCAACACAACCAAGATCATGATCCTAACTGGAGCTTTTTAGTTTTTTGTTTTCTAGGCTTGACTAGGAAAGTCTACAGGTATGTTACTTGACCTCAAATACTAATTTGTAGTGCAGAACCTTTCCCATACCCTTAAAAAATCTTTGCATATTCTCTCTATAAGGAAAGATATCACACAGAGTCCAGCTATTCCAGCTTTGTAGAGAAAATGATTAATACTGCCTGAAGCACTTTTAGCAGTCACAGCAATGTTACCCTTTCACAGACCACAAAGGGAGACCCTTCATCCTCCTCTCCTACCTGATGGTACTGGATAAGTCTCAGCAGCATTGACACTACAACCTCCTTCTGAGTTTCCAGCTCTTTTCCAGCATCAGCTTTATTTGTTCCTCTTAACACAAAGAGATCATGAACAATGGGTTGCAGAGCTGGTATTGCTGAAATGAGATGTATTTGTTTTAGTATGAGACAAATCACTCCTGAACAGTGATTTCTTGAACTAACAGGTCAGTTACTAATAGTAAGCTGGGTTCTAGTTCATTAAAGGTTTTACCCATACCTAAAACCCCACAACCCTGTAATTATCATGCATAATGATGGATATTTTTTTACTTGTTGTTAAAAAATTACGGACACATTTGCCCATTCTCACAGAACTAAAAAAAAGTTATTTTTATACAGTATTCCTCTACAGAATCACTGGAAAATATGAGAGAGATGCTTCTTCTTAAAGGCTGAAAGTAGAAGGAAAGGGAAGTGGACAAAAAATTAAAATCAAAGCTTTGCACATACTGCTAAGTTGTGAACTTATTACTGAATAAAGTTTCAAATAAAAGCTTTGTTGCAATTATGAACAATGCAGAATGTAGAGCAGCAGTGTTAGTGTGATATAATAAATTTCCTGAGGGAATTAAGTGAAAAGAATTGCATGTCTTAAAAGTTAGGGTCTTCTGGAACACTGAGTATGACAACAGTTTTCTATAGCTAGTAGTCAGCATTGGATTTATTGCTGAACTATTACTATTAAATGTTGATGCCTTTTTTCTGTCTTTCTTTTTTTTTGATAGTTTTTGTTGTTGTTCTGTTTTTGAATTACCATGTGTAACAGCTTTCCTCCCACTGGCCATGATACCATCACACAGCTGAATGATCTTGGGAATTCCAATTATTTGTTTGGAATGATATCGCTCATAAGACAGCAACACCAGGAAAAAGAAGATATTAGGAATAATTGCTTCAGACTCCCTGAAAACAAAACAAAACAAAAAATTCAAGTGTCAAGTTTGAATTGCACAGCTTTGTTCAGGAAAACCTATCTTTTCACAGTCCAGGTTTCTTTGCAGAATATGTTGCTCTGGTTTCATACAGTACTTCTGTAATTTTTGTGCCCTGTTCTGCACAATAGGATTTTTCCCCACGGATTTCTTTCAATCTTTGACCATTACAGTTACTAATATTATAACATACTGTCTAATGCACATTAGATTATTTCTGTAGAAGATCCACAGAGCAAAAGAACAACTTCTCTCTTCATTAAAACTCAAGTGTGAGAAAAAACAGAAATAACTGACAGTAAAAATTTCACTGATTTCCTTATGATCTATTAGATCCTATACAATGTGTACCAGGTGACCAGAGAACATAGGGATTCACTCCGAATCCACAGTAGGAAAAAGCAGCTCTCCCTTAAGCAATTGCATCTAGCAATGAAATGCTGATTTCTGGAAGCATAGCTTTGGCAGGGGGGCCCAAAGGAATGGGTTTACAATACCAAAACGGAGAAACAAAACAACACAGTTGTAGATTATTACTATTATTATTATTATTATTATTTTCAATTTTGCTTCCTGACTTGTTCAGTCACATGGAACCTAAAGTATCTGGAAGAGTTACCACTGGAGCCAGAGAATAAACCAGCACATTGCCCAGAAGAAAACTCTCCCTTTCTCATAAGGCAGAAATAACCAGCAGATCTAATCCCTACTTGTAACACATCACTGATCTGTCTTTCAGAACAAGACAGTTGCAAACCCTCATTGTTCAAAGACTCTTTGCCAATTCCATACCTGAACTGTCCTACTTCAATGTATTCAAACTGCTTTAGCACAAATCCAATAAACACCTAAAGAGAGAAAAAAGTGTGCATCAGAACAGAGACATTAATTTTCATTTGAAACAATTTTGACAGTTATAGACAGGCACTGAAAATCATTTGCACCACGTTATGAAATGTTCCCTCTGCAGTTACAGAAGATGGAGAAACCTGCTGAAGCTTAATTACAGCTTGCACGAACTTAAGCCACATTTAACCTGTAGTCTGTATATTTTTAAGTATAACTTCATCTTTCACTCATGAAATACAATATTTGAGGTATTACAGTCAAGAAATTAAGAATTAGCCAAAAAATCTAAACCGAGATAAAATCCAAAATCCACTTATGCATTTAGAAGAATTATCTCTTCATGAATTTACAGAAAACTTAAGTATTGCAAGTCACATTTTCAGGTTTATAAATGACAACTGTACTAAATAAAACACTTATAAGTAAACCATTTAAATTTTATATTACAAATTCCCTGCTTCTGTGGACAACTACACAGACTACTGCGTTTGCCACTAGCTCCCCTCACTGCCATTAACATCAAACAATAGTTATCACCCACAATGCTCATTACAGTGATAAGGAAGTCCATACTCTCAGTATGGAAGAAGGTATTTCCATTTGTAAATGAAGTTTTATTGAAAGTGACTTTATTGTTCACAGCATTTTATTCCTAAAGTCCATCTCACAAGCAGTTCTTAAATAGCTGTGGCAGAACTCAAAAAGTCATTTACATGCAAAAAAAACCCAGCGGTCTGAAGCTATTTGTGGCTGAGGGCTGGGAAATTGAGTCTCACCCTCCTGCAAGTCTTCACTTTTAGTATAATGAATGGACTGCTGGAAATATTTTTGCTGCAGATGTTAATTGAGCCTGCTGGTGAGATGTGTATGACAATTTGCCAATGTGGTGAGGTACCAACCTGATCTGAATCCAGAAGACAGTAGTTAACTCGCAGCTGAACCAGTTGAGCAAGCAAGTCTAGAACTTGTCTCTGCAGCTGTACCGACGTTGTTGTTGTGTATTGTTTCAATGCTTTTATGACAAGGGGTTCAAATAAACGAATGTGATTGTGAATAGCATTCTGTAATAGAGAGATTTTAAAGTAATCTAACATCTGAACACGTCTCTGATTCAAAGCCAAATTAGTTTTGAAAGGAGGAAAAATGTTTTAAATCTAAGGTACCGCTCTTTCAGGAGAACACAGATACAAGTACCTTATCAGCACGATGTTTTGCTGCACTGGAAATGCTAGTTTTCAGCTGTGTAGAAACTTTCTGCAGCACATCAAACCATCTGTTACAAAAAAAAACCGAAAAACCCCACACACATTAAAAAAAAATACAACAAATACACTGTCCTTAGATGCATTTTACTGTGCCAATGCCAACTTCTCTTAATCTACTTGACCGCTTCAACAATTTTAGTAAAAACAAAGGGCAGAGACAACCTACAATACACTTTGATCAGAGAAAGATGTTCTAGTCTTTGCTTAGTTATCCTTCTGCCTTTCCTTTAACACACTATTTGCTGTGTTTATAAATTAATAATATACTTTTGAATACAAGCATTTAAAATTATTATGCTTTTAAAAACTTCAATGATATTCATTTTAATGACTTAATTTTGCTTTGGAAAACATTTTAGTGATAACTGCATCCAGGATGTGCTCACCAAGACAAGTTCCTCTGCTTAACTCTGTATTTTCAAGTTACACAGCACCCCAATGATACATTTATGAAAACCACTAAGAACAGACTCTAGTTCAAGTGAACATTATGATGTAAGGGAAGGAATTACCCTGAAGCATCGTGCTCCTGCTCAGCCTGCACCATGTTCCTCAGACTGGCATCAGCAAGGGCCTGTGTGAAGTGTGTGTAGGGTGCCATGAAGCAATAGTGGTAGAGGCCAGGCCTGAGGTTGGAGGAACCCAAGCGCTGAGCTTTGCCTTGAGCTTTGCTGGGGTTTGAAGATGAGCCATCATACTGAGAAGCCAGATTTGTCCCAAACAATGTTTTCAATAACTAGAGAAAAAAATTGGAAGGAAAAGGAGAAAAGTTAACTCTCGGGGCTTTAGCCGCTCAGAGTGACCCTGAGATGCATTACAAAGTCTCTTTTCCCAGCCCAGCAACCAAAGAAGGAGTCAGAACTCTTCAGTTCTCGGTCTCAAGGTTGTTTATTGTTTCTTATCTATAAAATTCTTTCTCCTGTCCAGCCGAGGTCTGCTCAGCAGGACAGCCAGAGGCACTCTGCCTCCCCTGGGGCGGTGTTGTCTTTTTAAACTAAAAACCACGTGTACAATGTTTACAATTACTTTTCAATACCTATCACCTATGTTAGACAGTGAGCTTCTACTCTAAACCAATCTAAAAGTGCCACCATCACAGCAGAAGATGGAGGCCAAGAAGAAGGAGAAAGGCTGGACACGCCCAGATTCCTCCATCTCGCCCCCCTGAACCCCCACTCTAAAAACCCCAAAAAAATCTATTTTTCACCCCATGACAAACTGATTATTATTCTACTTATACTTTTGTGGTTTGCACATCCTCATATAAGATTGGTAACTTGCTCCATGGGTCATAATCAAAACCACAGGCATATTGGGCTCTGTGCCAGGGTCTCTGAGCCCCCTGGCAGGGGTCCTTGCAATCCAGGACAGCCAGAGGGATGTCCTGAATTCCGACAAGTAACATTCCAGGAAAAAAAAGCCTTGACTTGTCTCTCAGTGTCATTAACCTTGGAGGACTTAAACCTAAATATTTAATTGGAAGCCTGCAAGAAATCCATCACTAAGGCAGTCAGTTCTTTGCTTTCTAGGGTTTTTTCATACAGTTGACTAGCTGAAGAACACTTTTGGTAAGGTAGGAAGCAAGCTTGTTTTCTGAACATCAGTTAAAATAGTTCTGTGAACTGGAAGCAGTTCAAGAGGGAACTAATATCAAGTCACCAAACAAACAGTGAAAATGAAATAAAATATGCTGTCTTTGCTCCACCTGGGCAAATGTTTCTACATACCACTTCCCTTACAAGCATGGCCATCCTTAGCATCCAATTGACAAAAGGACATCACGATTAACACACACACCACACAAAAAAAAACCTCCTTACCTGCTGTACACACACTGTTGCCATTGTTGGCTCTCTGTTGAAACATGATTTTAGATATCCCAAAATTTCTTCTACACACTAGAATATCAGAAAAACAAGTGCATTAAATTGATGTTTTTTTCATTATACAAAACATTACAGTGAAAAACTGTCAGTAGCATAGGTTTTTGTACTAAGTAAAACTATATTAATTTAAAGGAAATCAAGGAATTACAGAAAGAAATAAGAATTCAACATTTTCCTCTAATCTTAAAATACTACAATGTCTAACACCACAGTTAAGGAGAAAAAAAATAGCAAAACATAGGAGAGGAAGGAGGGCAATAGGTCTTCTGACATTTTGTATATTTAGACATATGAATATAGGGAATGACTGAAGGCAAATGATTTGGCTGAAAAGAAAAATCCCCAAGCGAAATTTAAAAAGCAAAAAATTATTCCAGTTTTCAATAGCAGCAATTTAACCTGGAGAATCTGCTTTAGCCCTTTATTCAACTTTGTGGAAGCACAACATTTGCAAAACTACTGCCCCTTGGAAGAGTAGCAATTTGAAATCAGTGATACATGTTTTCTCCCAGTAAGGACCATAGATACTGGACAAGTTAACTATAAAATACAAAACAAACCAATCTTATACCTTTCCAATGTCCTGAAGAGTAGCAAGTTCCAAGATTTGAGAGAGAACATCTAAGGCAGACCGCAAGAAACATCCAAACTTCTCATTTGTGTTCTGGAGATCCAAAGTAACCTGTTCCCAGAAAATAAAACCACATTACTCAAGAAAGCGACAAATTACTGGGAGAAGTGGGTATTGACACAAAATGATCTTTTGTATAAAATTTCACTGACAGCTTAGACTTGCTGATGCATTGCTGGAAAGGCAGGACTCCATTTTGACCAAGAGAAAAAAAAGGGATCTTCTTGCTTGAGGATGGCCTAGGGCATTGACAAGCCATGGAGCTGGATGATGCATTTCTGATAAACACAGCAGGTGTAATAAGAACACAGTCCTTGAAGTAAATATCAGATGACCAACTCTCTAGGGAATGCATCTTCTGTTACCTGAATTAATGAGGAAAAAGCTTCCCCATCTTGGAATAAAGTGCAGAGACAACAGACATGGGGATTTATTTGGGACTGCCAAACCAGCAAAGAATCATTTGGTACCAGCAATAATGACAGCAGAGAAACAACAGGGTGACAGTGCCTATCATGGGTTGTTATTTGGCCACTTTGTTTTTATTGGAGGTAGTTGTGATCTGTAACTTTTTTGTGTGTGTGTGTACCAACTGTTTATACAGGTAAACCAGTGAGCCGACAGAGACAGAGCCAGTTTGAAAGAAAGAAAGTGATTATTCAACCCCACTGCAGTCCAATAAAACAATACCATGCAGTACCTTATAATTAGCATGGGTTGCTTTCAAGACATCATACAACTTCAGGTATGATGGAAGATGATAAAAGCTTCCTACTGAAGATGATTTACTTATTGGAACAGGTCCTGTAGCATCAGTTTGCCTAGAAGCTTAAAAGAGTATCATAGATTAGCACAATATGCCTTTTCTAGGCTGCTCATAACAAGTACATGATATAATTTACTACATCTGCATTATTAAGGAGCATGCATTTTTCAATCCATGTGTATATTCCAAACTGAAGACACAAACTGTGCACAACTTGAAAATGAGCACTCCAACCATCCAGCCTGCTGTGGAGAGAGAAATTAACCCAGAGGGCTTGATACTGAAGTGCATGTACAATTAACAAAACAGAATTAACATGTGTTTACTTCATTCATTACTAATGAAATAAAAGGTTTCAAGATTCAGAATCTCATTTCCAAAAGCAATATAAGTCACTCCTGCCAAAAGCTGGAAAGCAACTTTCAAATTTCTTTTAAGTAACATATGTGCAAAAATTATTTTAGTCAATAGCTGAGGAGATTCATAAAAAGTGAGGAAAAGGATTCAGCATTGCTTTGGTTCTGAAAAGTACAGTTAATCTTCAGCTTACAGTCAATAAAAACCAAAACAGTAGAGAAGCCCCCACCCACAGCTGCCTTCCCACCAGTGCAGTACCCTGCCAGCCTCTTGAACTGAAACTCCAGAAGAGTTACTCAGTTTTATCTCTTCTCTCTCTGCCATAACCACGTGGTGTGGCGCAGGCAGATGGAAGGGTTAACAAAGTGATGTGCCTACCTGGACTTGCTTCACCACTCTTCTTAGGGCTCATGGGCACAGATGCCTGCTCCACAGACTCCCTCTCCTTCCCCTTTCTCCGAATTGGACTAAGAGAAGGTGGGTTTGTGAGAGAAGGTAATGCTGCCTAGAATTAAAAGAACCTTTATTAGTTTTGTGAGCAAGTAGTTTTTTTTCTTCTATAAAAATACAAGCATATTCCTCTTTTGTTTAAACTCCCCTTCATTTGACTGTCAGTTAAATTGAAATGTTTCAGGTTCAGGACATGAATTTCCTGTGTGAAAAGGAAATAGTTTAATATATTCTCCACTTTATTTTCAACTTCAGCATAGGCCAATGATATTAAATTTTCAGCTTCAGCATAAGCCAATGAGATGAAATTAGAGCTCAATGACTACACTTCCTTTTGATTCCAAATAAAGGAGTGTCAAAATTATATTCAAACATTTTTAAAATATGAAGAAATTACTGATCTTAACAATACTGTCTTACAGTTTCTAAATCAGTCTCTAAATGCATATGCCTCAAAAAAATCTCAAAAATCCCCGAGCCTGGAAGTACCTGATATAAGCTCTTTAAAAGTCAAAATATTTTACAGGATATTCAGAAGATAAAAGTTATTTTTAACCTCAAAAGGAGCTGAGTGCATTACAACCAGCCAACCAACCCAAAAGTCAACACATTTCCCAGAGTATGCCATCCAATACTTCACGTACTCTATATACTCCTAAGTGAATTAATGTTTAAAGTGAAGTCAGCAGGAATGAAAGACTCAAAATTTAGGGTAATATTTTAAACACTCCAGAACTAAAGGAAAACCTCTTATGTGAAGAAAAATATGCATTTTTTTCATGGTACTTGTTTTACTATACAAAGTGGAGTCATCAAGGAATTAGATACTTACCTATATCAAGTCTAAAATGTGAAGAGGTCTATAGCACAACAGTATTTAAGTCACATCATTTTATTTTTTATTTTTAATATATACCTTTACTGCTGGACCAGGAGCAACATCATCCATCACATGTGCACAAATATTGATGACCTTCAGCAGATGAGAAAAGAGCTGTTCTACTAAAGTGACCAGAGCTCGATCTGACAGAGCTGGCCAGGGCTCCTCCTGCTTTGCAGCACCTTGGTTTGCATCTTCTTCAGCACTCCAGGGATTCTTTAAGCACTTGGGAGCACTTGCTACAATTTCAGGAAAGAAAAGACAAAACTTGGAATTAAGCACCAGAAAATTTTGAAGGCAGATATGGTTATCATCTCTGTATGAACAGAAGTTCAATCAGAATTTCAAAGCCAGGAGTAGCTGCACAGTTTAAAACAAAACCAACAAAATATGAGCTCTTTGTACCCAGCTTGTACTAAGCATGCCCTTTGGTAACTGGAGGAAATTTGCAACTTAGCTACAAAGAGGCAGTTTCTTGTCAAACCTCCTGGGTGCAAGTTCCTTCTTTATTTCTTCTGCTTAATCTTGGAAGTTGTTCATGGCATACAATCAGAATAGAGTGAGATATGGACCTTCTAATGCTAATGGTAAAAATATTAGGACAATCCTACTTTTTTTTATCCTGCCTTACCTGCAAGCAAGTTTCCAGTCAAAATCAAAGCATCCTGATGTGCTGAGAGGTCCAGTGGGAACCAAGCTGACGAAAGCAGAGACAGGACCAAGCCAGCCATACCAATGGTGCAGCCCTTCTGAGCTTCATCTGAAGAACTTGGCTGAGAAACACTGCAAGTTTAATTTTGGAATGTCATGACTTTTTATCTCCCTTTTGGCAAATTAAAAGTCTTGAGAAAACCAAGTCAAGCAGATGGCTAATCTAATGAAATTAAATCTGTGCTACAGAAATACACATTTAACACTCAAATACAACTTCAAAAAGCAATTTGCAGCAGAGACCTGACAATACTCTGGTTTCTTGAAGAGCCATTACCTTCCTTTTAGTAGCAAATATCAAGGCTATAGTGACACCTACCGATAAACTGAAGAATTCTGTATTTATTTGCTACCCACTACAGTCCTGAACTATCTTCAGTTAAGTCTTGTGCATATGCAAGGTAAGAACAGGAGACATTAACTGTAGTATTTTAATGTAACAAGACAGTGCTTTAAAGTGACAAGAAATTAATTAAACAATTGCATTACATCAAATCTTCTATATTTTTTGAGTGAACACAATCCAAGATGGTAGTTTTCTGCTGCATTCTATATTTTCCTTGATTATAAAATCAGATTTTCCCATGGAAGTCAAGTTTAAGAAAGGGCAGGCAGAGATCACAGTAAGATGTTTGGTGATACTCTGTGAATTACACACATCACCTCAAAGCTGTAAGACCTAAATACTTCAGATTCTTTCAGGAGAAGATCTTACATAATCTCTAAATAAAGGGAATCTGGAAATCGTTCAAAATATTTTTAAATTTGAAATAATTAAAATCTTTGAATACAGTTACTCTAGTCTCACACAACAGGAATTTCAGAAAATTAACCTGACACTAAGTATAGCTATAATTTTGATAAAGCTTCAGAGGTAATTACAGTGCCTTTCTTTGGTTTCTGTAAAGTATTTTCACAGGCAACTGTTATTTATTTCACATCCAGTCAGAAGTCCATTACTTAATCTATGTTGAGCTGTACAGAGTTGGAATGCAGCAGTTCCAGTAACTTGTTAATCATAAGAACAACAACACTTAAGATAGGAAGGAATTTTTGGCAAAATTCTCATGTTACTATCCATGTTATTATATTCTTATTATCCAGAACAAGAAATGTCTATATCATTCCACAAAAATAAAATTACAGTCTAAATTCATATAAACACTGGCCAAAAATTTGTGAAGAAGGAATGAGAGGAAAGGGCAAAGGCTATACCATTGGATCATTTATAAATATTACATGCATCTTTAAAACAACATTTTTAAGCTAGGTAGAAGAGAAGATATATTGATTTTATTTTTCAGCTAAGTACTGCTCACATCCTAAATTACTTCATTTGTTACCACTGGACCACATTTTTTATTCTACATATACAGAGCACACCACAGTTAGGGCCAGCAAGGGAAGCAAGGGCTTGCTGACAAGAAAAGCATCTGAGGGATGCTCATTTTTTGTGTTTGGGATTTGGTTTTAAAATAAGACAAAATTTTCCAACTGAACAGAGTAAGAGACACAATGTCAGCAACAAAGAAAATCAACACAAATTATATTAAATCTATTTAAAAACCCAACAGGTCTCCAGGTGCATATCTCCAGTAGCTACTTTTGCTGCTCACATGGCACAGCACTAATAATCAGAGGCAAAATCAGAACTTTTAGGCTACCAGCTGTACATTTTCATCTGAAGAAACTCTTCAGAATGTAAGTAATTTGGGCCTATCATGTATTACCTATATTAACAATGAAGTATTATAGATACCCAATTTGCTGTTCCCCCTCAGTGTGCCAAATTAGAACAATTTAAATGCATCTGACACTATTATAGCAGCCAAGATAAACCAGCTTCCTTGACCCACCATTTTTCAACCCAGATATGAAATCAAGATGAAAATTTCAATGTTCAAATTTTAGAGAGATACTACAAAATATAATATCCCAAAGATAAACATCCTTTCAAAAGTTCTTAAGCACAGAATATTTCATAGATGCTGACTATATCTATCTTTCTGTAAGAGCAGCTACAGCTAATCCCTGTGAATCCCTGGTTCCAGAGGTGACAAATGCTGGTACTTAATACCCTGACAACATGAAGTTACCATCTTCTGTATTCTGTACAAAGTTCTTAAAGAACTGCTAAGATAAATCAGGACTTCAATGCCTAAGCAAGTCCACTTCTGTTTCATAAATGTGACTTCCAGAAGCTTGATTAACAAAAGAGGGAACATACCCACAGTGCCATCCCACACTCCAAGTGCACACTGGAAATGTTGTGGAGAGAAGACACAAAGCCTCACAGCAGCCAAACTGAAAAGCAGACACCAAGAATCAAATTAGTTTCACCACAGGAAGAGTTAGCAACACAATATCTTAAGAGTGAGAATTAAATCTATTACTACTGCCATTGTCACAGTACAAAAGCCTCAAATACAAATACATTCAGATCACAAAAAAAAAGCAGCATGTAAAACAGGAAACAGTCAGCCACCATAGCAAGAAAACTCAAAGAAACTCATATGTACAACTCATATGTACAAAAACTCACTGTAAGTGCTCTTGTAGTGGATATTGTCAGTGCATGGGAAATTGCTGCAATAACCCTTGAAAGGTTGTTTTCCATAGTGACATCTGTTGGACTTTGCAGCATATTGTAACCTCTGTATGCTCTGAAACAAAAACATTTATACCCACTAAAACACGTCCTTAAAAAACCCCATCCCAATCAAAAATTATTAATTTTATAACTTAATATTTAAGCTTAAATTACTAGCATGTATTTCACAGACTGCTTGTAACACACAAAACCAGAGAACAGTCTAAATACCACCTTATATTGTTGTATTTTTGGAGTTGTATTAAATGCTATTTGGTTTATAAATAAATCCTCTTTGTTAGTGAACAGAAGTAGTAGATCAACTGTCAGTTTCTAACTAGATACTTGAGAAATGACCACCCAATTAACTTTGCTGTGGTCTTTGCTGTAGCTCAAATGGATTCAACATTTTTGCACATTCACAAAGTTTGGATTATTGCTGTAGAAACTCCATTTTCTATGCAGAACAACACTAGATCCACAAAGTACTATTGCTTCCATACTATAGCATATATCTTAAGTGAGAGGATCAAGACCATATACCAAAAGATATATAATTAAAAACTTCTATGACAAACTGATAGAATCCAACAACCCCTACAAATATATACAACTCATACTGTCTTAAGACTGAAAAAGTACAACTGGCAGCAAAAATACAACAACATCACACTATCAAAACCAGAATTTATTTTTCAGTTATAAAGGGAGTACAGCCTTCTGCAACTACAATCATTAAACAGAATGTGGAGAGTTGTAAACCTGGATGAACACACCTGAAGAACAGTAACATACATACAATTAGCTTGAAAAGCTGGATCTGGTTTTATGATTTAATGGGCAAGTAGAGTGACTTCAGGATGGAGGGAAGAAACTATCTCAAAACAAGGACTCTCAGTGTGTGAGCAGTCACCAGTAACTCACAACATACTCTTTGAACATGAGTCAGTTTCTGCAGAGCTTAAACCTACTACAGGCGCTCCTACAGACTAGACAAGGAATTCATAAGCACATGGATTTGCAGGATTTAACTACAGTCCTAGACCTTGCAAAGTGAAATTTAGGTCTCCATTCCTTTGGAAGCAAGGCCAGGCAGGAAACACACCTGGTGATAGTGCTCACTGCAAAGTGAGATGGGGGCTGTGTTTCATGCATGAGGAGTTTCAGGTAGACACTGCTTTGGTCTCGTGCCACTGCCACCACTGGGTCAGCCTGTCCTTGATCACAGTTATAAAACAGCTTTGGAACAAGCCTGAAAGAAAATTAAGTGTCAAAAAGATAATCAGATATTATTTAACACCCAGTTTAAACACAGTTAATATACAGTTCAGCAAGCTACATATATTAATTACATATATCAAACTGTAAATAGCTATTACCTAAATTCATTAAGCTGAATATATCTTTATATAACTGCTCTTCATTATAATCAAGGAGCTCAAGTTAGGACAAAGCAACTGCTCCAGACATACAGTAATTTAAAAAAAAAGTATTTTATGAAGATACCTCCTCATACATACAACAAACACTTACATAGATTATTTCTCTCTTGCTGTTCCCTGATCTCCCCAGATATTTTCCCCATGAGTATCTGTATCAACTGAGAACTCATTTTTACTGAAAAAAACCATTTTTTACCATCTGATCTCTATGCAGCAACACGGAAACATAAAACCAAATCCAGTCTTCTTGAACAGTATTTTCAACTTACATAAAATGAAAAGCTATTTTACATGTTTTTATAATCTCAGGGGTACTCCCAATTAATGTCCTTACTGGATGTTTCAAGGGGTTTCTACAAGCTTATAGTAGTTTTCTTGGGCAGGTTGTCTTTTCCAATCTTAACACACCTCCTGTCACTATGTCAGCATGAAGACAGAAAAAACTTCAACTTGTTACCACCCAGTTAATAAAATAACTCAATTTCAGAATCAAGTCCCTTAATAAAAGCCATAAGCTCTATGATGCAACAGTTCATGACTCCTCTGCTGAGCTGCTTTGGCAATATAAACACTTTCAAATGTCAGAACTTTAAAAGTTTAGTTGTCCTTTATTTGTTATTAGGAATGGATGGCAATTAACACTATGAAAAAATAGGAAAGAAAACTCCTCTGATAATAAAATATACCAGGCATTCAGTATTACATGCTCCCAACTTCTTTAAACATAAAATTTAGGTCTTGGAATTCCAGCAAATAAACTACCAACTAATCCTTACCCTTTGGTGCATTTATCTGTACAGCAACTATAACTGTAGTAGGTTACAGCAAACATCTGCTTTGCAAACAAAATTAGCTGCTGCACTGTAATCAGTGAGCACAAAAGTTTTAAGATACACTGTGTATGACCATGTGAAAACTACAGTGCTTGGGAGTTGGGACAAATCTGTAGAACTGTAACATTTTAAGTCAGTCAGCCACTGCCAGGATACTGAACAAACCACTTCAGCATGAAAAAAAAAATATTCTGAAGAAGTTGAAACTGAAAGTGACCCTCAGAATGTAATACAATGTAACACCCTCAGAATGTAATTTAATGGAAATGGATTGCTAATAGAAAGCAAAGTACAATTACCTGATCAGTCAGAATGATGCATGTCCCAGGTACCACAAAGATAGATTTGTTTCCCATTTCTCTTTTGAACAAATATATATACATGCATATAGATATATATATGTATTTTAAAAACACCCAAGTGATTATTTTAGTTATAGGTACACATCAATATGCAAGTATCTTCCTAAACTACTTTTTCTTTTCCTATAAATGAAAATGTCACATGTACCTCGTTAATGAAGCTGCAGCCACATGTCTCACTCTTGGATCCTCATCTCCAAGTAGACTTATTACAACATTTTCAAGTACTCTCTCCTGAAGCTTTAATAGCTAGAAAATAAATGAGCACAGTAAATAAAGTTCACTGACCATTTTCATCATTTGACCTTATTGTGAAAGGAGAGTTCACAAGTGAGATTTCATCTGTCATACAAGCCTGCAAGACCATCTTCACCTTAACATTGTCAACCACATTCTCTGACTACACAAATGTCAATTTTTTTTTAAGTTTAAGGAGAACAAGCTACAAAACACACAAACATACCAGAGAAAACAAAGATATCTGAATCACCATAGTAAATGTATTCCCAATTGTAGTAAGTTTTAGAATGTGAATTATTTACACAAAAAACACAGCGGCCATCCGTGTCGACAGAATTTAAAAACAAAGTGACGACATTGCACTGGTACCTTAATCCAGAAACACAATATACTGATTAAATAATTTACTTACACCAGTATAATGATGAACACCTCTGTGCAAGCTCTCAGTTTTTCCTTCCAAGAAGTTGACTAGCCTATCACAAAATAGAATTTATAGTACATTAGTGAACATTTTGTGTTATTCCTCCCTTCACTGCTCTGAGGGTTCTTTTTTTTTTTTTTAAACCACCATAGGGAAAATGTAAATAGTAAACACTTTTTGCAAGCTTTAGAAAAGGTAAGTTATTTGCTAGTATACTATCTGGCTAGTGTAACTGAAGAAAAATAATCCTTCCATTTAAAAAACCCATTATTTAAAGACCATGATTTTAATTGTATTTTTTCCCATGCACAGAATCATCAGACTAGTTTGAAAAGACAGTAACACATTCCAAACATCACTATTCACAAGGAGTCCACTTTTGTACGACTAAGAATTTTCATATAAACATCTTCTGTCTTTCAACTTGGAAGAATCAATACAGGATGAGAGAATGCAAGAAAAAGAACAAGTCACATTTATTTCAGTATTAAAAGAAACTGAGTGACTACAGAGAGCTGATAAGAGAGTACATGTCAGGGACTTTCTCTTTAAAAAACACATAAAACTGGATGGAAAAACTAAGTTGGATTCCAAATGATGTGGTCCCTCTCTGATCACACATTTAGAGAAGACTTGATACAACAGACTAATGAACAATAAACTTCAATACAGTGTTACTAGGATTGGGCTTGGTTGTGCAGTCAGTGGTAACTTTACAAAGGAATTCATACAGGATTGACCGATCTGAATTAGTTTTATGAAACTCATTAATGCTTCAGAATAAATTGTGCCATTACAGTTTCAGTTTCCTGTAATTCCCTGCACTTCAGCTACCACACCCATGGAAAAATAGGAACACTCACCGAAAATCTACCTCTGCAAGTGTTTCCAGAAGTTCTGTCCTTACAAGCCAATAGGAGCTGTTCTTCAGAGCAAGGAGGTCAACAATCAATTGCAAACCTAGCTCACTGTAACTGCTACTGCATAAGCTCATGATGCAATGCTGAGAAGAAAAAACAACTTTCAGTTATATTACAGAAGAGGTTCTCTGAAAAGCAGAATCAAAGTCATCAAAAAAAAACCCTGTTTTCTTTAGAATACTTGAAAAAATTATTTCATAAGAGCTAGGATAAGCACCAGAGCTAGGTACCCCTACAAGGCCAGAAAACCATCTCTATGTGAACTGCTAAAACCTGCTGATAAAATTAACCTCTGGAGAGGAATGCAGGCCACACAGATCAGAGGGCAATCCTCTAAAGGAGGACTCACAAGGCTTAAACACCACAAACACTATATTGTCATCTGTTCAAAAACAGTCTCCCAATTTCCACAGGGTACTTTGAGACACCTGGTTCTGGTTTCCAAAATCTTGGATAAAGTCGTATCTCCATATCTGGATGTTCAACTATAGGCATAATGTGTGACCTTTAGAAAAAGTTATAGAACTCCACATTTCCATGTCTTATTTAACTACACAAAATGTACCTTCTTGTTTGAGGATTAACAACCAAACAGGCTTAGAACATTTCTGCCAAAATGTCAGACCATACTGTATACTGAGAAAAAGCAAGAGCCAAAGTTGACTAGTAGTACTAAGTTGCCTGAACTGAACAATTCCAGTGGTCTTCTGAAAAGCCATTATGACAAGTGTAGTCACACATTAAACACTACACACAAACATGAAGATTGCTGAACAGAAGGTAAAAAAAAAGCCAGCATTTACCTGGATTTCCTTCCCCCAGCTGTATCACAAGCCCCTCCTCTTTGCATATAAAACCATAATTCCCATACACAAACTATGTATGTTTTAGTCAAATTTATGCTTTGCCTCACAGGTTCTTAAGTCTCTGATTTGTCTGTGTTCTACTTTATTGGAAAAACTCTCAAAGAAAGCTCACTCCTTCACCCCTTTGCTTTTTCATCAAACACTTTCCACAGATTTTATTCAAGAAATAAAATTCATATCCTCTAAATTCCACTCACCAATTCAGCTGTCATCTCTGTTTTAACAATTGCCTGAGGGATCTTTCACCCAATTTTAACCGCTTGTTTCGTGACACTTTTCCACTTTTAAAAATTACTGTTTCAGAAAATAATCACTATTTTAGTTGTCATTTCTCACATTTAATTTTTATTCTCCAAACACAGGCTACAGCCAGGTGTTATATGTTCACACTCCCCTGTTTAGCCTAGATAGCCTTTCTATTTAATGCACTCATCCTACTCTTGGTTAATGTAACATTAAAGCTCATATCAGTACATTTCTCATGAGAAACAAAATTATTAGATTACAATGATCTAACCACATAATTATTTTCAGTGCCAATAAAGTTCTTCAGGAAGAAATCAGTTTATGCTGATGTTTAGATATCTGCACATAGCAGCATCCCAGAAATTAATCACAACCTTGTGATCTGTGTGGTGCAAATAAATTCCTACTGCTTACCCTCACAGCTGTACAAGCCAGTTTGCATGTAACAGAGGACTCATCTTTCAATGTTTTCTGTAACAGAGGTATGCAGTCTATTAAGGAAAAGAGATTTCCTAAAAAAAAGGAAAAAAACCAATTTTGAGCAATGAAAAATTGCAATCTTAGATTAAAAGACAAAAAGATACCCATAAAATAAATTGTTACCTGTTGCGCTTCTGACATTTATTAGCCATTTTTCCACATCAAAGCGGGACTTAATTAGAATGGAGTTGACAATTGTTCCACAGAGAATGGCAGTAGCTCCTCTGATCTGGGGATCCCCATGGTCAATATAGTTCAGAACGTCCGACACATATTGCTCCTCTAAGAAAATAATTTACAACTACTTTATTTTAAAAACACTAGTATTAGACTTTACTGATTCATAAAAATGTTACAGTGGAGGTCTCAACTATTAGACAATCAACATCAGCACATCCAAAACATGCCCACCATAGCTCTCCCCTCTTGAGATCCCTTTCTGTGCATGCAATCTACAGGTCAATCACACCATTCAGACCAATCATCACCTATATAAAAACACGAACTATTTATTTCAACTGTACACAAAATGCTCCAGGGAAAAAGAAGAAGCATTTTGGTCAATGTATCAAACCAGCTGCACACTCCAGGTCCCTGGGATTCATTTGTAAAAGTGAACCTAATGACTTAGAAACAATCTGTAAGATGTCCTAAATTAAATCAGAAGAAAACATTTGTAAAATAAACAACCCCTTCTACATACTCATTGTTTCAAAACAGCTTCAACTTGTCAGAAGCTCTACAAGGTCATCCACTGAAACTTAAATTTTGCTACAAAAAATATACCTCATCACAGGCACAGCACATTCAATCCAATTTGTGCAATATTTGTCCACAAATACCAAATTAGGTTTGGAGTTTTCAGGGTAGATGCTGCCTCACTTATTTGAAAACCCAAACAACACTATTAAAATGGGATATGTGAACTGCAACATACCATACTCTTCTCCCATTGTCTCCAGAGGTGTTTTATACAGTTTACTGAAGAAAGACTCAGGGTGAAGTGCAACAGCTGCTCCAACACAACTTACTGCCAAGGCTTTTACACTGACTCTCACATCTCTATCAGGAACTACAGCTGCAGGGAAGAAACAAAAATTATTAAAAGGAAGGTATTTAAAGGTTGCTGAATTTAATTTTAAATTTAATTTGTAACATTATATAAAATAAAATAGCTTAGCCTGTACAAAAATATGAAGGCAGAGCAAGCAGTTGCAGTTTGTCAGTGGCAGCAGTGATATATGAGCTATTTGCTTTTCTCAAATGAGCTGTGTTTGAAATATACTTGAAATACTCAAATACAGCCAGCCATAACACACTTCCAGCTCACCTCCTTCAAAAAACAATACATTACATGGGCATGTGGGCAAGTAAGAGTTTAGAAAAGGGAAAAATGAACAAACACCTTAAATCAGTCATATACCATGACAGGAATGTATGTATTGGATGTATTTTTAAAAAATGGAAATGTGGTGCTTAGGGACTGCCACAGAAAAACATCCAATATTTCTAATAAAGCAACATCAAAACCAAGACAGAGCAAAGTGATCACATTTCCACCTTTGTGCAGAGAACCAATGAAGCTCAAAGACAACCATACCTCCTTTGTCCCCAGTGAGCAGGAAGGAGGCCGACAGCAGCCTGACGCAGTGCACCAAAGGAGCACAGTCTCTGTCAGTGTAGTGCCCGATGTCCCCCTTTACCCTGGAGGGCTATTGAAGGCAAATCACAGCGTTTATACAGAGAAAAATTTATCTTCACTTGAAAAAAATATTAGCACAAGATTTAGAAATACTGTACATCCTCAAATATCTAAAGGTTTAATATAAAATGAATATATAACATTCATATGTAGTTTAATATATATTCAAAAAAAGGCCTCAAAGTGCAATGCTTTGGAGAAGCATATAGCTTGTATCAGAACTGGTTCAATTTTATTACAGAAATATTTTATTGTAGATTTTTCTAAACTATCTAGACTTGTTGTTTGCATGTGAAGAGCATGCTAAAGCATTTGTTGCCATCAAACTTTGGAAACTTCATTATTTCTAAGTTGTTTTCTGTAGTTTCACATTTAGAATTCCCCAATAGTCCAAGCTGATCTAATTCTGCCTGCCACAAATGCAACTTTCACCCCAGCTCAGAACAAGGTCCAAAGATGAAGTCAGAAAAATGTAAAGAGGAAATGAGTAACTTGTAGTTAGAATGGCACCAGGCTCAAAGACTAACCTCTGAGGAGATCATGAAGTTACCTACACAGGTAGCGATCAGCACAAAGATATTTCAAGTAAGAAAGTATCAGTCTAGCCTACTAATGCACAGAAAAAAAGGGTTTGTGTCCTCAGCAGGGTGTTCTAGTATGGCTTTGCTGGTGATTGCATTTAAGATATCAATACTTTTGTATTCACCTTATGTTAAATGAAATTCAGGCTGTAACTCAAGATTCCCTACACAACCTGAGTTACTTTGACCTATAACAAGGTACATCATATATACATGCTTCCCACATTTACCACTTCATCACAACTGTAATTTAATTTTTTTAAAATTTCATTGTTTTGAACTTTAAATCTGACCACTGTGACGACTTCTCACCTTGTTCTCGTGTTCACCAGCATCTGCTGCATCCTCTTTGGATGTAAATCGGTCCACACTGCTATCAGAGGGCTGCCTGCTATGGCTCATGGTTTTCAGCAGGTGAGACTGTTGAAGAGCTTTAGAAAAAGGCAATTCATGAAATACCATTTCAGATGCAAACTAAAAGCACTTTAATTACACTAATTATACAAACATGAAAAACAAATTAGCAGTGATCAAAACAAGTAATTGATCACAAGTGTTGAAATATATTCCTTATTGCACATATCCATCTAGTTATTTGTTTTTCATATCCATTAAATGAGTCTTCATTCCCCTGAAGTGCAGATGCACCTGAACACCTGTCTAATGGTGTCCCCAGTCTGGCCCAACTCTGTATTTATCCACATACCAAGAGAAGAATTTCTGAAGGACTCTGACGAATCATCTTGGAGAATATTTGCAGCTTCATCTTCCTCATCCTGCAGCTGCCCAATTTGCATTCCAGAATACTGTCCTTCAGCACCCTCCAAAACCTATACAGTGCAAGGACAGGGCTTAAAATAATTTATCTTTACACAGAGCATTAAATTTGAAACATGCAGTGTTAGTGTTAGTAATCTACAAATAGTCTGAAAGCAAACATGAGCCTGATAAATATTAGTGCCCAGCTGCATGTAAGCCCCAAAGCACTTCCCCTCCTCCTGCAGCTCTGGGGCTATTGGAGGCCATAGTTCCACCGGAGAGTCTCTCAGCTGAGCTATGAACTTGGCTACCAACAGGAACCAAGTAAAACTCAGTCCACTGCTCCCCTGCAGCTCCCCTTGCTCCCTCATCACAAATGTTTCTCTCTCAGCAGTTACAAATCACAACCAACACCTTTACTGCCACAAACTGAAGTTAGCCCTTGCAGTTAAAATCCCCCATAACCTCACTTGTCCTGGATATGTGAAATCAAACCGAGAACACACTGTGTAGGACAAGAAAGGACAAAGAAGTTTAAAGTATTTCAATTTCTTCAGTCAAAACCAGAGACTACTAAAATGGACTCATTTGGAAAAGAGTGTGACCCTTGGAACCAAGGCAATATATAGGCAGTAGGTATATGAAAAAATAACCATAAAAGTTAATCATAATGATCAATTACAGTAAAGTAAAAAAACCAATTTCACTAATTTTATCAGAAAACAAGACACTTCTTCAGTTACTTCCCGTCTTTAAAAGCACCTGGAAATTGTTCATTAAAAAGCTTGCGTGTCAGTAATTTGGACAACCACTTAGTCTCAATTATGAATGGATAATTTTACACATAATTACTGCTTGTAAACAGTATGCCAACTGACAAGAATTTGCATAAACACATCATGCCAATAAACACATCTTGGCAATAAATGCCTGCTCACTTTGGCCTCTGCACTGCCTTCATTTAATTCAGAGAGCAATTATCATCACTCCTTTGGTTCTTGAATTCTCACACTTGCAGAAGTATTTTCTTAGCATGATTATAAATTTACTATTTTTTATAGTGCTAAGAGACTACTACTCTTCCAACTTACTATCAGAAAACAAGAGCCAAAAGTTTGATACATTTGAAAAGCTCTTA
Source organism: Ammospiza caudacuta (assembly GCF_027887145.1). NCBI lineage: Eukaryota > Metazoa > Chordata > Aves > Passeriformes > Passerellidae > Ammospiza > Ammospiza caudacuta. Next base: position 57,419,486 of record NC_080596.1, read on the forward strand.
ACTTGTTCTAAATTTTTGCCCTTTTGAATTTTCTCCTCTGGTTCCCAGTAATTGTATTTTTGTGTTTTTATTACTACCTCACAATACACTTGCCCAAGAGAGACAAATGTCTTAAAATAGATTTAGTGTATGCACATTTCAGGTGTTTATTAGATATGTAACTGCTACATTTGTAAATCATGCAGCGTTTGCCCATTATAGGAGAAATCCTTAAGATGGAATAAAAAGTCAAAAAAAAGAGTTCGTGCTGCCAAGTGTAAAAGCACAGGCAGAAGGCAGCGTGAAGCATTGTGCTCCAAAAATATTTCTTTATCATTCCAAAAAAACTGCTCACCCTTCAACACTTCCATTAACCCTCCTACACCAAAACAATTATTTATATATATATATATATATATATACACAAAATTAAGGATATACTACTAAGAGAAGATATTTATGGCAAGACTTTGATAATTGCCATTCTTCCAGTGAGCGACATCTGTAATGCCTTCACATGACCTACCCAGAGAACACACTGATTCCAGCTTTGTAGCTTTTCATTATTGCTGAAGTGAAAGTGTTAAAAGGAGGTCAAGCTCTCCAATAGAGGTGTGAGCTCCTGACCTTTCCACTGTTACTAGCTGAGGATTGAAAAGTAGAAGATGAGTAAAGAAACGAATCCAAGTCTGGGCCCTCCATGGAAGAGCTCTGAGATATGTCGGGCCCCTCAGTAGAAGGAGATCCCCCCTCTGCCCGCTGCACACTTACAATTTCAGAGCTGTCTGAAGGGGTTACAGCAGAGTCTGGACCTTCTGTAGTGGTCTGAGAGCTATCACTAATTGGTGAGGAAGCCTGCGTGCCATCATTCAAATCCATAGTGGCATCTGACTGGACAGCACTGATCTGGCTGGAGCTTCGACTGAGCATTTCCTCCTCCTCCCCTTCAGCAGCTGCACCGGTCAGCTCACAGCTGGGCAGCTCCATGGGCTCCGACTGCAGCGTGTGCTGCGAGCGCGGCTGCTCCGTGATGATGTCGTGGCCCGTGGCGTCCGCAGCTGAGCTCCCCACCGAGCCAGCTGTCGACACTCCTGATGAAGAAGCCAGCTCACTGGTTATCTCACCCTTCACAGAAGCTGCAAAACACAGGCATTTATCAGTCAGCCCAGTGCTTGAATTTGTGTTTCACTCTTGACATGAAAACGCAGGCTAAACCACATCTTAAACTAGGCTAAGGAAAGTGTGTAATGGAACAGTTAAACTACAGGTAGGAAAACAGGCATCTTAGAAAGATTCCACCCCATCTCTTTAAAAAAAGAATGCACTCAATTTCCTTATGTTTTACACTCCACAGTATTTATGGTTTTTGTTTACCATGTCTTTTGAATGCCCAAAAACTTCCTTACCACCATAACACATCACTTGGACATTTTGCATAGAGCAATAACAGAATGTATTTCCTGACTGCACTGCTAAAGAGAAAGGCAGGTACCTGCAAATGATGCAGAGCTGACATCAGATCGGGTTTCAGAATCATCATCCAAGCCTTCTTCTTCACCAAGAAGTACTTTACCTGAGAAGTGATACAAGAAAAACCTTCAGTTGTCAAAAATTATAGTCAGTTTGAAATGTTGAACAGCTGAAGTCAGATGTGAAATCTATTTTTAGTAAGTTTATCCAAATAATTTTTCATAGCTATGACGGGTAACAGGTGAAAGGAATGAATAAAGTGCACATCCAGTCCCTCACTAATTCATCAGGAAAGAAAGAGGCAACAGTGACAAGAAAACAGAGTTAAGCAATTTTATTTACCAGTGCAACCATTCAGGAAACAACCTACAATCTTATTACTTCTAGCTTATTTTTGTGGACAACATTTAGGATCCCACTAATTTCATCAAGTATGTGCTATTCCTAAGGACTGGATATCTAGCATCTGGATGTCTGCCCTCAACTCTAAAAGGCATTAATGCACCACAAGTAATAGAATAAATGACCTCTTCCTCCTTAAGGCTATAAAAATTATCAAAGGCTGCTCAGAACTCCAAAGATGACAGTACAGAAAAAGCCCAGGGGGAAGAGCAGTGCAGAGTAGAAGCACAAGGCAACACAGGTGGGAGAGGGTGATGAACCATGGACAACCATGGAGAGCTAAGGATTACTAAGGCAAAAAATCTTCAGAGGTGCTTTTGCCATAAGAAACTTGAGAACCACTTCTAACATAACCCAACCACCACATCTCTTACTCACAGAGCATTATCTACTTATATTACAGGCAGTGGAAAGAGAAAGATACCTGCAGATGCACACTGCCTGGAAGGCAACCAAGGACACAAGTGCACTGCAAATCTGTCCCTGGGACAGCACAGGGAGTGCAGAGGGAGCTGCTAAGCTCATCCTTCTGCAGGTTGCAAGTCCCTTGCTGAGACGGAGGGACTCACACTAAGTGCTCTGAGAAGGATTTTGCTTAGACTACCAAGCTGCACTAGTAGTCTAAGTTTCATAATGCAAGAAACTAATGTTTGGAAAACTCTGGGTGAATATCTTTGTACCTTATTCAAGTTAACTGGGCGTAAAAAAGCATTAATACACTTTTGTATTTTGTGGGTTTTTGTATTAATTTTTCTCCACTGCTTTCATACATAGCAGTACCACTGTAGAATTCCCTTCCTCTGAAAAGCATGATACTCAAAACTGTAAGTAAGGCAGAAAAGTAAACATGGCATTTCCATATACCTTCCATGTAAAATGACAGTAATGGAGAACTACACACTCCTATGAATGAATGAGTAAAATCCTGCTAGGAGTTCCCAACAAAAAGCACAAAATATAATATATTCTTCTCTATTATTTTGCACATTTACATCCATTTCACTGAAACAAACCAGGATGTTCTTCTGCTTTCCATGGCTGTCCACCTCTAAAAGTAAGTGAAAGAATAAGAACACTGAAAAACAGTCATTAGGCACATTAGGTTTTGTATGCTTAAATGTATTAATGAGTATATAACACACACAGCAGGATACTTTTCCTCTATTTGACAAGAAAAAAAATCCAGTTAAGTTGCTTTCAAAACATAGGCTTTGATATCAAAAGGAATTTTCAGCCTTTTTTGCAAATAAACTTCTGAAGTTGAAACAAAAATGAACCAATGCAGGCCAGCTGCTCAGAACTGAAGTTGATCTGATGCAGCAAGATTGCAAAGATGTGAAACAGAATTCTGTAGATCAGCCTCACTTCACACCTCTACACACAAAGGAGCATTACAGCTTGAGAAGTCCCATCCATTGCCCACTACTCTGTATGACTGCAGAATGACTTCAAGAAGGAAGTGGAAATAGGCTTGGATTTTCCCTCTTTTCTACAATGGAGAGCAACAGGAAATGAACAATTCACAATTTGAAAATAAACCTGTACAAAGCACGAAACTGTGAAGGGATTTCTTCAAATTGTTTATGCCATTGTTTAGACCTCAAAATCTTCATGCCATAATCTTGAAAAAGGATGAAAGCTGATGACTCATACACGTTTTCTCACCAAGTGAAAGATTAGTATTTTAATAAGTACTTTAATTGAATTTACTCTATTATTAATACTTCAAAATTACACTGAAGACTACCAACAAGACAAAGATCCTAAAGGACAATTTACTATTTTTTATTTACATGTGATATATGTAGTTATTCTGATTTGTTGCATTCTGTCTCAGCTTTGAATGCTGCAGCAATATCTACTTTCAGATACCCATTCTTTCAATATGACCTTTCTAAACTAGAAATGATGGTGCTTACAGATGCAGTTATTTCATTCAGCTTTAACCACTAATTTACATTTTTGTACACTCTTAAAGCATACAGATGAGGTTATTTAGGAACGCTTAAATAATCTTATCTGTATGCTTTAAGAGTATACCAAAATGTAAAGTAGTGATTGAAGAGTGGTTAATGCGATTCCTTGCAAAGGACATATTTGGAAAAAGTAAAAGCTGTAATGGTGCTTCCAGTTTATATAATCTCATTTAGTTTTAATCTACTTTTCCTTGAAGTTTTTCTCTTCAGCATTGCACATCTCTTGCTTACGAATTCTTGCAGTGACTACACTACACTCACACAGTTTCACTGCAGCATTTTGCTCATCTAACTCAGGTGATGAAAGTGTTACACAGCTGTCCCTAGACTGAGTCTGTCATAGTGATATGACTGGTTTAAATCAAAACATACAACTAAATATTAAGTACTGTCATGCACAAACTGGGAAAAGAACACTTCAGAGCAAACTGTATTCTTTAAAATCCTGCTACATGAACAACCTATTGAAGAAAGAAAATCTACACAGGCAAGACAAAAATGTATAATCATCAAGAACAGAAAAAGAAATAAAAAAAAATCATATTGAAGCATGCAAACATACACATGCGTTAGTGAATTGCAGAGAAAAAAACAGGCCTAACAAAACCAGGAAAGTTAACTGTTTAGCAAGTTATATTAATGGTTAAGTATTACCATGAAAAAGAAGAATGCCCTGTTCAGAGAGATTATTTTTCCATGTGCTCTTAAGAAGTTAAAACTGCATCATAATCATCAACATAACTTTGACAGTGAACTACAGTAAAAATAAAATTATACTGCTTTAAATTATTGTAGAATATCTTGATTGCAATATCAGATATTGCATCGGAATCCTTTCATTATTTATAATGATTAAGCTCAGCTGATAACACAGGCAATTGTGAATGAAGACCCAAGTTCAGCAAGACAATGAAGTGGGGAGGGGAAAAAAAAACAACCCCAAAAAAATCAGGAAGGAATGCAATTAAAGATTGGTTTTCAAAAATAATCACCTTTATGCTTTCTTGCAAGAACAGGGCTGCATGAAGACCCCCCTCCAGCTGCAAATCACAGAAAGTAACACATCAGGGCAAAGACAGAGCTAATGAAATCATGAAGCAATTCTAATAGCCACAAGTGGAAAACAAAACAAAAAAAAAAGCCAACAAAGCAAAACAAAAAACCCACAAAACCAAAACAAAAACAAAAACCAAAGCCAGGAAGAAATAGCAAACTTGTTGCTTTTGAAGTCTGAGGTTTTTTGATCATTTGACACCAAATTACTTTTAATATTCTGTGCCACTTGTGTGTAGTTTGCTTTCAAAAATGTGTTCTAAATTTCCATGCTATGATTGCTTCCAGCTAACAATTTACCTTCCAGAAGCAGCAATATTGGCTGACCCATTAGTTCAATACAGACTCCTTACAAAAACCCAATCAGAGACAGATTCTTTTGAAACAGGTATGTAGCAGTTAAAGAGAATTTCAAGAACGTGCACTCCACAGACAAGAAAGCTGATTTTAATAGTTAAGGATAAGCTTAAGTCATGCTTTAATTTCATGCTGGTTTTGGTATTCAGCAAGGAGCTCTCAGTTAATACAAACTCTGATTAGATCTGCTTTTATGAATCACAGTTGTCAGATGATTGGTAAGAACATTCATTTTGTGAGGTTAAAAATGTCAGCATATTAAACTTGCTTTGTGTAACAAAAAAAAAAAAAAATCATCAACACAAACTGTAAAAAAACCCTCAGAAGTTTGTAATGAATAAATGAATGTATACCCACTTAAAAGGAGGGAAGGAATTTCATTTAACCCTCATGCTTTACTAACATTGAGAACTACAGCTGATGATGTATGCTCATTTCCTCGTACTCCAACTGCCAAGAGCAGAGCTTACCTATAAGTTCCACAATGCTCCCGCTGCGGCTCCTGCTGGCAGGTTCATCTTTGGATACACTGACCTGAGCAATGCCCCCACAGGCAGTCAGGGCATGGAGCAGTTCAGGGGGGGGAGTTCTAAAGAGCTGCTGCAGCAATTCTAAAGCTCCAGTCACAACATTATGGTCCTGATGCTGGGTATAGTGCAGAGTCAGTTCATAAACCTGAAAACCAGCAGAGTACTGGAGTAAGTCTCTATGAAGACAGACCATATTACGTGTGTTATCCTATACAACATCAAATTTCAGCAATGAATTAAGAATAACACATGTTTGGTATATATGATCTTCACCACAATCTTCCAAGGGGGAAATATCAATCAATTGTAGCCACTTAAATGCCTTTTTGGTAGAAGTCTGGTCATTACTTATCAATAATTCCACTCACTGGACCAACTATCACTCATCAAGATAAACAGGAATTTGAGAAGTCAGAGTGTTCAGTATCAAACTAATCTATTTATTTAGATCACTATTTATTTATCTCCCTCCCAATTAGTACTCCACAGGTAAGGGTTATTATTCATATTTTACCTGTATAAGTTGTTCTGGTGAAGGTGAAATCTCTGTTTCTTTCCTTGTTACACCAAAACTGCCTTTCAGGCTGGTATCTTTTACTTGCTGTTGCAACAAAGGTATGAGATACCTTAGTGTAAGTAAAACACCCAGAATTAAAAGAGTAGGACGATCATCTTCTACAGGAACCAACAAGCCTGAGGGGAGAAACAAAGTTGCCAAATAGCTATTGACAGTGGCTAGTTTCAACACAAATGTTATTTCATGCAGTCCATCTAATAGTTTCTTAAAATTAAAAAAAAAAAACAAAAAAACCAACAAATCTAGTAGCCACTTAAGAGTGTTTTCCAAATGTAGAAACATTTGAAAATATGCATTTTATACTACTAACAATCAATTAAGCAGCATGGGAGAATGATCAGAGGGCCCTGTCTCGCCTTCCCTGTTTCCCACCTCTTTTTACTCCATAAAAGCACAAGTTGTTTTGGGGTTTTTTTGTAATAGCTGATGCTGTCGTGAGATGATCTAGAGATTCTTGCTCCTCTCACCTGCCTCCTCTCTCCACTTGACAGCTTACACCCAAGTGTAATTCCCTTGCTCACAGATGCACTGCTATCCTAATGGAAGACATTTGCACTTTGCCCTGTTTTGGGAACTTTCTTCCATATACCTACCTGCTAATCACAACCAATCCCAAAGCATATTACAAACTAATGTAAGTTATGGAAAAAAACACAATCTTCTATCCAGGGAGGAGAAAAAAATTCAGAATCAATTCTTGGAGTTCCCATCCATGTTTCTGTTTGAATTCTGCATCATTGCCAAGGACATTATCACACATCACTTTAGAGGGAGGAAAGTCACAATGTAACTGTTGAATTTTTCACACTTCTTGAAAGCAGCAAGGCTAATATGATAACACCTTATGTATCTGCTGGTCTTCCTCATCTCTCCTTTTGCAAGACAGTCTACATAGTAAAGAACCCCTTGTCAAAGACAAAACTGAGGCAAGTTTCCACTGAAAGCCAGAGATGCCTCTTGCCATGACTTGCAAAACAACCAGAAGACCATGCAAACTTCCCAGCTGAAGAAATAAGGAAGCAATATCTGATACAAAGTTGTGCACTTTAAATTAAAATAAAAAAATCTTCAATTTCTGCTCTAAGTTATAATAGAATCTATGCAGTGATCCTCTAAGAAAGATCACGGGGTATGTGATCGTGGCCCGGAGCACAGCAGGGTACTCTGCACCTCAGACCTGCTGCACTAGCAACCAAGCTGATGGACCACGCAAGTGTTCAGACTCCCGAAGTTCACCCAGAATCCTCAGACCTCATTTTCCAGCAAGCTACTTGTTTCCCAAGCCTCAGCTACTTCTTTTTAATATTACTTACTAGCACTGCAGCACAGAGAGAGAGACAAATAGCTTTAGAAGTATCTTCCTCTAACTTAACACCAGATAGAGAAAGTATCAGCAGTTTTCAGTCAAAGTATCATTCCTTTACCTGAAAACCTTTCACATATTCAAAGTGATACATATTCTTACATGTAATGTTACTTACACAAAAGCCAATTAATTTTTTTGCCCTGAATCTTACCTAAAAGCACATTCAATAACCAGGCGTAAAAATACTGTGTTCTTCGTGAATGTTGGCAGATGCTCACTGCTGATCCTGCTGCTGTTCGACGGATAGTGGGGGAACTGGACTTAAGATTAGCTATGAAAGCCTTCAACAAAACCTAAAAACAAAGACACCTTACTTAACTTTTAATCAGAAGTGAACTAAGAAGCCAGCAAATGTATTTTTCATTTATTCAAAGCATTACTTCATGCACATCAAGCAAAGGCAACTACTGCCTTAATTCAGACGTGCAGCTGTAACACTGCTTTCTGTACCATGGGATGGTAATGCTGTTAACCCACCATGCTTTGGGATTTAACAGGGAGCACTAATAGGGTAAAGAAAGGTACCTTAATCTCATTGTCATTTGCAAAATTGCCAAAGGCTGCCATGATTTTGGGTATTGCTGCAGCCAGCGTCTCCTGCACCGATTCCTCGGGTCTCTTACTGATCCGTGTCAGACAGGGCAAAAGGTTCACCAGGTATGGCCTAAGTACGGCACAGGAGAAAAACTGATTTGAGAGCAGAACTACTGAACCCTTCTAAGTATTTTTAATTCATACTCCAGTTCTGCGGTACTACTAAATCATACAAAAATGTACCTGTTAGCTACGCAGAACATAGGAAAAAAAGAAGAATCTTCTGAATGCAAGAGAAGAATACACTTAAAAAATATACAAATCATTATCTTCACAAGTTTTCCCCCCCTACAGTAATGTATAGCATAGAACTAAAACTACATTAAATAAACACACCGATGAAATAAACTCAGAGAGAATACGGTAATAGCAATTCCTCCAACCTCCTAATTACATACTTAAAACTTCCAAACAGTAACATTCTGTTAACATCTGTATTTCTTTAAAGGTTCTTTGGAAAGTTCATTATTAGAATGTGTTTACCTGCACTTCTGAGGCCGCACTAGATGGGCAAGCTCAGCAAATCTCCAGAGTGCAGCACGCAGACTTCTTGAAGCACCATTCTAGACAGAGTATATAACTATCACATTTCATCATGCAAAACCATTTCCTACAAAAAATTGCCTACAACATACAATATTGTATATTTTACTTAAACAGATAAAAATATAAGGTGTCTGGAAATCATAAATTTCCTTTAGCCAAAAGGAAGTCAAGTCAGTTCCATGACTACCTTCATTTTTCTAGCTGGCATTAGGAGTTTTCTGAGTAATCTAAAAGGAATAATAAGGAACACCACAACAGAAAAGGAAGTGTCTGAGTTCTCTGCTCTGCTGAAAGCTGCTTAAAATACCAGAGAAAAGAAACACTGATGAGAGTCTGAAAATCACTGTAACACTTGCAGAGATATAAATACAGCGCAAAATTGACAGCAGAGAAGATATGCAAATAAACAACATTCAGCTTTTATGAGTGCACCAAAGGAAAAATCAATATATTGATCTGCAGCACTTCATAATGGATTGACTGCTGAAGTTTATTATCTATTTGCCTGGACTGACATCTTCCATTGTGCACCTGACTTGAACCAGAATGCCCTTACATTACTGTCCAGGGATGTAGCACAATTCCTTAGTGTTGCTGGAAATACAGAGAAATGTGGAAGTCAGGATGCCTAGGAGGGTGTCTACCTAATGTAGTTCAAACCCAACCAAAATGCTTCTCAAATTAAGTCCCCTGAAGATAAAGCTGAGATGTTTGAAAACTGTCATTTCTTTATTACTTTCTTCAGCTGGTATATCAAAGGCTTGCAGCCTTGTTAGCATGACAAGTAAAAAATACTTGCATCTGAATTACAAGACATGCATTTCCCAGGTTCACAGCCAAACAACAGATTCTGGCATGGTTTCTGAAGTGATCCTGATGCACAAACAAATTCAGTCTGCTGGGTGCTCCTGTTGCATATGCTACCTCTTTCTCACTTGTCATGAATCCAATAGCACCTTTCAAGAAGTACACGCCAACTGAACAACAAAATATTTCCTCCTACACCCAGTTAAAAATATGCAGAAACTTTGGAGCAATTTGTATGTTGGCTGCTTTCTGTTAATTATGTAATGTCCATTTCCAAACTCTCAAAAATATTGCATGACATAAATGTACAGCAATACAGTAAAATATCCACACATGGCCCTACATCTAACACAAGAAAAGCTATGCATATTGGTTTTGTGAGTTATCTTCTAGAGCTCTATTATTCCCTCCAAAAACAAACAAAAAAAAACAGTATCATGACAGTCTGACAAGTAACACCTTTATTTTCAGTCTATACAAGCCTGTAGTAGATAGCGTCAGGCGCTCGGAAAATCTCGCGATGTCACGGAAAGCAGCAGGATTCCTCTCCCCCTAACGCCTAGTGATAAGGGATCACCCAAGAATGTAGTCCCCCCTAACATTAGTAACTTTCAACTCCTTACTAACCAATTACAGTAAGGTAAGACCCCCTGACGTAGAGAAAAACTTTCCCGAGTATAAAACCCAACGAGACGGGACAATAAAGGCCTTTTGAACCGTCCACCATACTGGTGTCTGCGTGTGCTCTTGGCCCGAGTGACCCTGGAGAGTTTGGGTTGCCTTGCCTTGCATCAGAAGGCAACACAAGCCTGACCCCATGTTTATAGATGCAAGAGACACAATTTCAGTGATACTGTTCTAAACATGGTATTTCTCTTCTGCAGTCACAATCTTCAAAAAGGCTATTACTAAATTCATTCCTGTGGACATAACTGAATTGTAGCTTTTGATACCAACAGAGATGCCTCAGTATTTTTCCCTATGCCTCTGTAAGAAACTCTAAGTACACATCATACATTCATAAAGTAGTTGCAGCAGGTTACTTCAAGCCTTAATTCTCCATGAGGTTGTGTCAATTAAGTCCTCTATCTACTTTCCATCACCCTCTTGGTTTGAGTTGTTCTTTCCAGCTTAGTCAGTGGAGGAACCATCATGAATTATTCCTTTGGATGGGGAGTCACTAAGGCTAACTCAAACTGCCATTCAAACCAAATGCTCACATTTTCTGCCAGATAAACTTTCAGGAGTGGTTAAATCCAAACAATGGGGACAGCAGTGAGGAATTCAGTAGAATAATACTTTAAAACAGTCACAAATCCTTCTAAAAATGAAGATTTGACCTTGATCTTAAAAGACAAACTATTAATTTACACTAATACTACATTCCAATATACTAGAACACAGACTGAATACATTTTTAGAAGAAAGAACACAAAGGAAAAATCACTCACCTTTTTAATCTCTTTATAGAGTTCTAACTGTAACCTGGGAAGATTGGAATCCATCAAAGCCTGCAATAAAATGCATTGAAAACATACTGTATCACAGGGGAGGTGCTTTAGAGGAAAAATGTTACACTTGCAGTAAAACAGCTTCAAACAAGGCACAGAACTATCTAATGGTCCCTATATTTGATGTATAACTGAGGAAGTGATAAATATTGAGAGGAGACACCTTTATCCTTCACACAAATGTGGACAAACTCCACAAACTCTGACAGTTATTTGCAGTAAATATTGACTGTTTTACTGACTCTACCTGCAAAAGTCCATATGGGATCAGCCTACAAGCAGAACTGACCTCTTGTGCTTTCTGGCAATCACCAGACAGCTACTCATGAACAGAACATTAAACCACAAGAACAGCATTCACAAGCAGGAAAAAGGCACTCCCTGCTACACGCCCCCACTGTCAAGCTGGCTTCTACTATTTCTCAAACTGAAGCTGTATTTGTACCATTACCTTTAACAGCCCATGAAAACCCTTTGTTTCATGAATCAGCCAATTTTCTGCATCCAGTTAGTACACACACCACAAGGAGCTCTGCACACCAGAAGTGTCACATCTCAGGATCCAATCAAGCACACAGCAACAGGGTTCAAACCTGCAGCCTGGCTAAAACTCAGTGCACATGACATGAAAGCAAGCACATAGAAGCAGAAATTTTCTGTTCACCCCAACAATTCTCTACCTTCAAAGTATCAGAGAATAAGAAGATATGAAAATATAATCTTTTTATAGAGAACAATTTGTATATATATGGTTACCCTTCCTCCACTTTTTTCCCTAGTGTATACTACAATTTATGAACATTTCCATCAGCTCATCCTCTGAGGAGATGAGACCCTCATACAATCTGAAAGTGCCTACACTGTGAATTCATACAGTGCTATATTGTGGAGTATTTAATTTTTTATTCCTTGCCCAATAATTTCTCCATTTCTAATTTTCTAACTGCCTGCCTGGCCACCACCATTAAACTCCCATCTTCACAGGATTACTCATCATGACTACAAAATCTTATGGTACCCACTGAGCTAGAAGCCACAACTGCTTCAGCACAGTGAGTGGAGTGCCTGTGGCTCCTCCAGAGCCTGATCTCCCCAGCTAAAATTGTATGCTACAAAACTCCATTCACCCCAATTACACCTTACAATGGCATTGCCTTCCCCAGAATAATCTTGGCTGGGTTGGATCTTTATATTAACATAAGCTAACATAAGCACCCCAATTATAGATGGAAGGTGCCAGGATGACAGCAGGTAGGATTTGCTTCACAAAACTTTGTTTTTATGAGAAGTTCACTGCCTATATATATATATATATATATATATATATATATAAGGATATCAAGCAACAGAAAAAGGCCCCAGCTATTATTTGGCCTTGAGGCTAAGTTGTCCTTACAACACACCCAACTACAGGAACTCTTTTTGTTAGTGTACAGCTGTATTTTTAGCAGAACAGAATCTATAATGTCATCACTGGAAAAAAAGCATAGTAAGCTCTAAACTGCTACAAGAATAAACTCCAATTACTGAGGCAAATTGTACTGCAATCCGTGTGAACAGTCCCACCAGTATCATTAGCACAGAGAATACCACAACATCATGCATCAGCTTTAGAGACAAGGCAGCTTGACCTTATCCACAGAAACCTGCAAAGTCCCAACTTGGTGTTTTTCTTTTAAATGTATCACCACAGTTATTTAAATTTTGAGCCATTTACACTGTCTTTGAGGTACCGACAGGTGGGTGTCGTTATACTTGAAGATGACTTACAGTGTTTATCTAAAGTTAAGTGCTCGGCCTTGTCTGCACAGAAGAGCTCATTTTCTAGTTACAGTAATGAGCATAAACTCCAGACAGACACATGGTTACATGAGTAATGCTTACATCTATAGTCTTTCATTTCAACAGAAGCTACAAAGTATCTTTTGCTAACCAGCAAAAGAATTAGCCTCTAAAAATGCCTGAGATACTAAAAAAATGGCTGAAATTTGACTAAAATGCAAGCTTAGGAGTCCAACAGCTCTGTTCTACTTACCACAAGCATCACTGGCACTCGCACAACCAAAAAGTAAAACTGGACAGCTTTTTGTTTCTGCATTTATACACAAGTGTCTGCCCAAGTTTTTAAATTGCTTCCACACAAGATAAAGCACAGAAACAGAATACAAAGTACACCCAGCCTCCATAACAGCCTGATACATCCACGTGTTTAGAATATCACAAATGTTACCACTTAAGAGCTGAGACCAACTGCCAAGCTTAATGGCTGAGAGAAAATGTCAGCATTTAAAACCATTTTAATCTTGAAAACAAAACAAACTATCTTGTAGGTTTTTCAAGTTACTCTGAAACATGCCAGAAAGCAAAAATATTAAATAGATTAAAGAATTTATGAGGTAAATTTTATACAAGTCTACATAAGTGTTTAATGGAAAGTAAGAAATAAGCTTATATTCTTTAGGACTGTTTCAAAGTAGCTTTTAAAGCAAATTGAGTTAAATAATAATGCATGCATTTCATAGAGTGCACTCCCTCCAATAGAAAAACAGTCAAATCAGAGTGAAAAGAGCAAAGTGCTATTGGGCCAAAAAAAAAAAAAGCAAGGAACTCACACCTCCTCATTCCCTATGATTATGGAACACACTACACAATCTGTAAGCTTCTCCATACAACTTCCAATCCCCAAAACTTAATTCATTCAGATATGAATGTTCAGTTTTCTTGCTTCTACACACCTCTCCATATGAAAGAAAATTATTATTTGCATATTTCTAAAGCACTTTGCATCAACTAGATTATTTATGTAAGTACATAACAGTGTCTTAAAGTTCAAGTATTTCAGAAAAAAAAAACAAACCCCAAAAAAGGAAGTGAACACAAGCCTCTCCTTGAAGCAGCAGCTACAAATTACTCATAAGGTTCATTTTAAGATACTTTGAATCAAGATTTAGACCTTGCATGACCTCCTGCGAATGCCCATCTGCTGTTCTCCAACAAGCTCTTCATTCTTGATCACAGCAGGGGAATAAACAATCTCCAGAATACTATATTTATTCTAATTTCTGCCTGAAATCTCCTCCTCCAAGTCTCAGCAAACCACACTACCTTTCAATCAGCTTTTAAAAATATTTTTACCTTTCCTCATGCTAAGTGTCTTTATGTTTACAGAACAATAATAGGAGTATTCCTCCCACACAGGATGATTTTAGAAAAGCCCACATTCCTGTTTTGGTTAACTTGAAGAGAACAAAGTTAATGAACAACTGAAGACAAGAATAGATCAGAACAATGAATTACATAAGACAAGTTAAATATGTTGATCTGGACACAGAAACCTCTCCTAAGAGAGAAAGAGCACACACAGAATTTAGTACAGAAACTTACTTAGCCTCTTACATTGAGATATTATCAACAGTAAGAAAGGCAACTAAAGGAACATCAGTGGTAATTCATACAGGACACTGCATCAAGAAGAGACAAAATGTGATAGTAAAAGCTCTTACTTTAATAACTTTATTAAGGCATTCATCTGCAACCATCCGGACATCAGATTCTGCATCCTCACTGCAGAGGAGAAAGAGCTCCATAGCAATGCCCAGCAGCTTCTGAAATTCTGGGGAATTCCTAAATAAACAAACATCAGAAAATTACAATGTGCACCATGAAAATGAACACCAATGATGTTTTTGAAAGGGTTTCATAATCCAACTACATATATACCATACACACATATGCAAGAGGAGAAGACATTTAGTGTACTAGAGCACTTCATTATGAGTTGGGAGATCATTTCCCAACTCTTTCCTACATAACCTGGTAAGGTATTTGATCTCTGTGCCTAAATTTTTCTGTCTGCAGTAGAAGGAAAGCGCCCACTCCACCAAGAGGTAAACAAAAGTCCTTCTTAGATTTTGAGTTAGTTTAAAAAAACCCCACACCATTTCAGTTTTAAATAGAAGCTCAGCATTTAAACCAAGCAATTATAAGGAATCCTCCCAACAACTAACACTCTAAAGTTGTTATTCATCCTAATGAATTAAAGGCATTAATAAATAATCAATAAATGAAAGACACTGCCTTACCTTAATGACTGAGCAACTATGTTTTCACATATTGTTAGACAGTGATTCACCCGATCTTTCTTGGTAGCTGCAAGTTCTTTCTTTCTAAAGGAAGAACACAATGATGATGTGTGTGAGACAAGAGTTCAACAGTGACCATTCAAACACTTGCTAAAGTAGTGTCTAATCATTGCTCAAGAAAAAGCTGCATTTGCACTCTCTGGTCACTCCATAAACAGCTCTACACCAACTACCTGCAGAGCCAGGACTTCATCTGCAGCTGCAGCTGGGAGCACATGGGCACACAAGCAAAGGAGAAATATAAACTTAGAAAAAAAATGAAGAATGAATCATTTAACAGGGAATATCACATTAATTCCATAACTTTCACTGAGAAAATGCTTGGGAATGAAAATTGAAGAATGAAGAGTAAAGGGAAAGGACAGAAAAAATGATGCAATCCTAGAAGAAAGCAAAAATAAAAGAAATTGATAGAAGAAGATTGGAGAAAATAAGCCATGATAAAAAATAGCTCTTTTAAAAAGACCCTCCTCCTACATAGCATCACCTTAGCCTTTTTTGTCTGCCTGTGTCTTGAAACTTCAAGTTGTATTAAATGGACCACTTTGAATCTGAAGTGCAAAGGATGACAAAGCAATGCCATCACACACTGCATTCCTCCAAAGGTAACCACAAAAACAGCAAAGCTCAAGGCACAATCTGCCCATTGAGAATAACATCCCTACAGTGACACTTGGTATAGCCCAGGAAAGGCCAAGCTGAGTGCACAATAAAGAGAACAAAATGCACAGAAACAAAGAATGTGTATTTACAAACAATAGAGAGCACAATATGAAACATTTCTCCTTTGCAAAATGTGTTTAACATTCACTTCCACATGATACAAGCTCTTGGAATAGCAGCTCTTCCCTGCTCCACCCCCAATGAAGGAACTGAAAAGAGAGTGAGACAGACTCCCAGTTCTGACTGGGAAATGTTATTCAAGTCTGCAGTCTCTCCTACTCCTAACTTTACTGGCACAGAATCACTTCTAGGAAAGCAGATGTTACTTTTAAATAATTAACCAGTAGCAATACTGGAGCAAAACCACCCACCCAAAGATACCTCTGCTGAGTGTTTCACAATAAAGAATTACCAGATTTTCACTCACATTCACAGAGAATCCTCCCTTTTGCTTTCCAAATGAAAACTGATAATTTTTAGTATTTCATTCTCTCAGTAAAAAATAGCAAAAATCATGAAATAGCAAAAGAGTGTTTCTGAACTAGAAGCTGGAAAACAATGTGAACAGCCTTGAGTTACATTAATAGCAGTAACACAACATCAAGGGCCAACAGCATGTAGCCAATAAATTCACATTAAATTCAGCTAACTCAAAATACAGAGTTAGACAAGTGTTCTTAAAGAACTACACTGCATTATTTAGGAACTTCAGCTCAAATAATAGAAGAGGTTTTCAAAAAATTCATTAGTACACCAGTATCCCTGTCCCTGGAACTGAGGGGTTCAAAAGTCTGTGTTCCCAAGATTTCAATTTTTCTCACAAAGAAAATCTCATCTCATCCCAGAAATACTTTCTACTTTTTAAAGTTTAAGGAATAACTCTGAACAAAGCCATTTTTTCTGTTTTAGTTTGGCAGCATTTTATTTAGGCAAGCTAAACAGCCAAGAGGATCTCTTCTTGGACTTAAGATACTGGCAGAATATGAGCAGACAACCTCAATTTGCTCAAGATACACAATGTCTTTCTTTCTCTCCATCTTGAAAAAGTGTCAGAGTCCTTAGGAGCATTTCAGATCATCTCTAACAAAAAACAAATACTGTCCAAGATGTCCAACTGATTTTGCAACATCAGCACCACTGATGTGAGCAGGCACCTCAGAAAATGATTAAATAATTTCAACTTTCATGCTAATTTTACCCAGCAGTCCCAATCTCTTATGAGCACCATTTTCAGTACATATTTAACCCAAAACCAGAACAGGCACATCTGAACTTACCCATAAGCTCAGTATTTCAGATACAGGACACATTGAAAATCCTGCTGACAAAGGCTACTTCCAGAATAAAGTTCTCTATTACCTACACATAACACAGCCCTGAACAAGGCAGGCAGTGTCTGAGTTCAGTGCTGTTCAATACTGCTCAGACTAGCAGAGATCAATCTCTTGGGCCAATTTCTGTAAACAGAGAGCACCACTACCACAAAATCTACACCTTGCTGAAATTAGTAACTTCAAAACTTAAAAAGGCCCAGCTGGAGAAAATACAACTTCCAAAAAGATAATTTAAAGAAATGAAAGGTGGAAGGAAAATGCTTAATGTATATTATGTATGTGCACATATTTTCTATTACCTCCTCTCCCTCTGTAGGCACAGAACAGTATCCAGAAAGAAAACACATTATATTTTTTAGTCCAAAAAAACAAATAAAGCTCTATTCAGAAGTATCATGAAGTCCACAGGCAAACTGCTGATGAGCATACCCAGGTGGCCAACAACAGCATCACACATTTGATGAATCAATCACACACATCTGATGAGTAACAGAAGGCAGGAGATATGGAAGCAGCAGTTATCTACAGGAAAGCTCCATCTCACTTACACAGGAGTTTAATCTCCTGTGTACTTCTACACACCAGGAAGAGTAACAAACAATGTAAGAAAACCAGCAAGCCCAGATAATTTTGTCCTGAGTTCAGATGAGCTGACTACAAGGAGTTGCAGCTCCAATGCTCATTTTTATGAGACCTTGAAATTAAGAATATGTGAAGAGTACAGAAGTTCTAAAGCTCAGCCAGTGATAAGAAAAAAGGGCCAAACCAAATAGCTTGACATTAATCTTGACAAAAGTAACAAAACTAAAACCTGCTCTTCAATAACAAACAGAAATATGAGTGGATCAAGAAATAACTCAGTCCAAATATAGGGGACACTGGAAACAAGGTGCAGTAATACAGGATTATAGTGATGGATTGCCAAATTAACCAGAACTGCTCTGCTACACACCCTAGACATGGTAATGCCAAAAAACCATCAAGGAGCCACTTCTGACAAGCAGGGCAATAGGTAAAACCCGTGCAGTTCATGTGATCTTCAGTAAAACAACAAATTCATGCTAGGCCTCCATATAGCATTGACCAAACCAATCCCTGACCACAGCTCCAGTCAAACATAAAAGACACAGAAAAATTGAAGAGTATAGAAAAAAGCATATTCCTTGGGCTTTTACAGCACCTTTTGCTGTAAAGGTAATGGTTAGAATCAAATGTAAAAAAAAAAAATTACAATAAGTGACTATTAGAATAAATTGACAAGAGAAAATGTAAAGAATCCACTTTTGGATTCACAAATCAATTACACCATATTAGTAAACTTTTAAGTAAATGGGAGCTTTGTGATACAAAACAGAACTTCCAATTTCTAACAAAATGTCAGAGTCTGAAAAAGCTGAAAAAATATAAGGAAGAAAATTAGTTGCCTCAGCAGAACTGTAGAGAAGCAATATGACAGAGAACTCAAGTTAAGTTTACATAGAAGGGAAAAATCCCAACAAGAGATAAGAAATAGGGGACCAGAGACTGACATCTGACTGTAAGGCATGATGTAAGCATAACACATGATTATTGCTGATTAAAATCTCTTGAAACAGAAAAAGGTCCTATCTTCGTGGTAAAAGCTTGGATTTAATTAAGATTTTATTAAAAAAGGAGAGGATATCAGTACTATCAAAAGTTCTGGAGTCATTGTCTTACAATAAAGTGAAGAAAGACGTAGTCACCTGCTGGGTAAACAATTAGTTCTTCTCAACTCCAATCTCTCTGATCTTAAAACATTTCATAGGAGGAACAGTCCTCAGTAGGATGGTAGGAACTTACTACACAGAACTACAAGAGATTTACCTGTTATTTACAGAGAACCACAACAAAGATGAACACCCCAAACACAGAGACAATTTTCCTTTCCAGTCTACTGCAATCAAGAAAAAATAAATGCAGATAATGTTGTGAATTACATTCAATATGTCACCTTCTATTTCACTAAAAGTCTGGGAGGCCTCAGCAGAGGCTGCCACAACAGCTTTTCACTGGCTTTTCTGAGGCTCAGTGCTGTCACTGAGTTTGTCCAGTTCCTGGGGGCATACAGTCCCATCAGCTTTCTGAAAACAGCCTATTTTTAAACACAAAGCAAAGTCAACGAGGACAACTCCAACAATAATTTTTTAATGTTTACAGTAGAATATACCTAAATTTAGACCACCAAACCAAGCATAATATCACAAGCACCACAAATGATTCTAAAGATTTTCTCTTGCAATACCATGACCTCTCTCACCACTAAATTTCAAGACAGAAATTTGAACAGCACCTAGGAAAAACTGGAAATAGATGTTCATCCATGCCACCTAAAGTACTAGCAAAAAAAAAAAAAAAAAAAGGCAAAAAAAGCACAAAACAGACCAATTAGTCCCTGCAGACCAGTAAAGCACCTAAGAACAACTAGCTCATGAAGAAGATGAGTTTTCTCACCTATTAAGCATCAGAAGTGTGGAAATGCACCGTGATTGTTTGAGACAACACTCTCCAGAGACAAACAGCACCAACCGTGATAATTTAGTTGGCAACCGTGTCAGAAAGTGCAGAGGGAGCAGGTGGCCAAGAGCCCAGAGCCCCTGCTCTGCTCCTCTGCCAGCTCCACAGCAAAGTGCCAAGGGAGAAGTTACCTGCTCCTCAACCCTGCTGCTTCTCCCTTCTCCCCAACAGCAGGAGAAAAAGTATTAGTGTGACTCGTGTGTGTATCCCTGAAAAGCTCCCTGCCCTCACACGGGCTCGGGAAAAGGCGCTGGCGGAGGGTGCAAACGCAAGGGGCAGCACCGCGGCACTGAACAGCTCCTTGCCCTGCTCCACCCAGTAATGCCCCCCGACGGGAAAGCTGAGTATCTCATGGACCTAACACATTTATCCCTCACATTTAAGAAAGAAAAAAGATATTAGGAATATTTAAACGAACTTCTCTTAGGTGTCTGTGCAGTACATCTCAGCACGAGACTTGAAACGAACTTTGTCACAAACAGACATCCTTCTGAAAGCATCAGAGCTCAGACTTCAACTCTAAACTTTCGATTCCCAAATACCAAAACTTGTTTTTAACTTCAACGTGAACTTTCAGGGCACTGCTCTTACAGGAAAGAAGAAATCCGACCGAAAAACAACCAATACTTAAAGATATGAAAAGTGAATAACAGAGTGGAAGAAATTTCTCTTGCTCAGCCTTGAATTCTCATTTCAAGGAAGCTGCAGTCAGCTGGAGAGTTCAGAGAAAAGACATTCGTGCAGAAAGCATCAAGCACAGAAAAGCAAGGTCTCACAAAAAGCACTTCAGCAGTTATCAGAAGAGAAAATGCTGAAAGTAGCGCTTCATTCAAGTTATGCTAAGTTTTTGTCTTTTTTGCAGCAGTGCGCTAGGGGAAAAAAAGCTTTTCCTTCCTGAACCAGCCTGTGAAACGCACACAGCATCGCTGTGCGTCCCGCTCATCTCCCGCACTGGGGACTTTTCAAACGCACTCGCCCCAAAAGTTACTCCAGATGTGAACTTGGGCAGAGAGCGGGCAGAGCACCGCGACACGGCGGTGTGTGTGTGTGCGGGAGCCGCCAGCTGCCAGGGACCGGGCGGGTGCCGGACGCGCGTGTGAGGAGCCCCCGAGTTCCGGGCGCGGGTCACTCACGGTCTCTGGAGCGGCTCCTCGGGGAGGGCAGCGGGGCCCTGCTGCTGCTGGAAGGAGCGCAGCGACTCGAAGGCCTTCGTCAGCTTCTCCATGGTGGCCATATCCGCTCCGCCCGCGCCGGCGGCACCGGCCCGCGCTCCGACCCGCCCTGTCACGGGCGCCTGGCGGGTCCGAGTGCCGTCCCGCTACCGCTGGCGCTGCCCCCGGGCTCGCTCCCGGCGCTCTGCCGGCGCTCTGGTGAGCCCCGGCCCGTCACAGCCGCGATGAATGGGGCGGGCGCAGCTCGGGGCCGCGGGCGCTTCCCGTCCGCCCCGCCGCCATCTTGATCCGTCCCGTCGGCCCCCGCGCGCGGGCCCCGCCCCCGGAGCTGGCCCGCCCCTCCTGGAGCTGCCCCGCGGCCCGGGGCCCGAGTGCGCATGCGCACGCGGCACCCCGGCCTGGCGTCACGCGCGCCTTTACGTAGGATCACACAGGGGAACGCGGGCAGCGAAAGGGGCGAGGCAGCTGCGAGAGCGACAGGCGCCTTGACCAATCAGAAGGAGGCTCCGCCCCTCGCCCCGTGCCGGAGCCGCCGTGCGCTGCTCTGCGGCGCCCCCTGTCGGCAGCGGCCGCGCGCGGCTCCGGGCAGGACCGGGCCGGGCCGGGCAGGGCAGGGCAGAGCCGCGGGTGGGAAGCCGGCCCTGGGAGCCCATGGGAGCCCCTGGCACTGGCCCGCGGGGAGCCGCGTTCTCAGAGGCACCGCACGGACCCCCCCGGCAAGGCGGGAGCAGCCGCTCCGGGGCCGCGCGTCACGGGGCACAGCGGGTAACGCCGCAGCCCCGCAGCGCAAGCGGCGGCCAAAGGCGCTGCCGGCGCTCCGGTTTTATTTTAGGCTGCGGAGACTCTTGCCGGAACAGGACTTAAAACTTGGCAGCGTACGTGCTGCCCTTTCAGCGCTCCTCTCCTGAGCGGGGACCTGCTTCATCAGAGGATATTTCTGCACACACATATTAAACATACAGGATACAAGAGAGACAGTATAGAATATTTAAATCATTGATTCCATTACTAAACACTTAGAAAAAATCAACAGTACTGTGAAGTTTCCAATTGCGACCACTGATTTTAATATATCTACTTGTTCATACAGACATTAAATGACAGCTGATAAGAACAGGCAATTCAACTTATCTCACACACATGAAACTGGTTCCAGCAATAAAAATGGAGAACAGCTCTTAGAAATTCTAAGAAAATAAATTTCCAGTAATTCAACTTGGTTGAATCAACATGAAGGAATGAAGCTCATGTCTCTGAATATTCAGGCCGACAGAAGTCATAGCTAACATTCTTGCCAAATATTCACTAGAACAGTGCTCTGCCAGTTACCTTTATTAGCATGTTAATAAAAGACAAACCATTCGAAACAGTCCTCTGAACAGAAACCTATCCTTAGTCCTGAAAGCAATTCAGCTTAAAGCAAAGCCTTATTCCAATATAGAAGTGCTACAAAATGTGAACTTTTAAGGTAAAACCAGTATTTCTCCCGATTATTTTATGATAAAGCTTGCAGACACATTTCTCTGGAACGTGTGGATAATCATGAATTTTTTATTTAGCAAATGAGACATGATAAAAGATGACAGCAGAGTTGGAACGCTGCACACTCTGTGCATGTGCCACTCCACACACACTTCGAAATACATTTAAGCACAGTAAGAAGAGCACAAGCTCTTATCAAAGATTAAACAAGGCACCAGCCAAGGCTGTTGTGAAGCTTTTGATCAGTGTGCCAGTCCCCGTGGGCTGCAGACTCACGGCAGGAGCCCAGGCAGTGCCTGCCCTCAAGCTCGCTGCTCTTTGTTCTCCCTGCCTGAGCGGCTCATTAGTGAGAGCTAACTGGGAGGTATCTCAGGGTATCAGGTTTTTCTTTCGTCAATACCTTATCACTAAGTTCTCCTGGCCCAAACTGATCCGTGGTGTTTTTGCCTGGATCATGTCACTGATCTGCTCCACAAAACCCACACTGGCAAAAATAAAGTGGTGCAAACCAGGCAAGGGGCAAGAAAAAGCAAGGCAGGATTAGAGAACAAGTACTTTTGTAAAGTCGGTGTTGCCACAAAGAAAAATGAAGTTCCAATTAACAGTGTATAGCTAAAAGATTATAATCTGAAATGTAAGGGATGACAACTAATTAATCCCATCCTCCAGGAGAAAAAAAACCATGCTTTTACCTTGTCTCTTAAAATATCCTCCTTATTTAATGTTTTAAGATGAGCATGTCAAGAGTATTTTTCACCTTATCCTGAGGTCTCACTTTGGCCAGCATTTCTGCATTTCCATGAACAATTCAGCAGGTACTTGGTCCTACTCCATGAGACTTCAGGAGGAGTCTCAGTGGCCCACTGGTTTGGCATATGCAGGGAAAATCTGCAATATGTCACAGCCTGGCTGTGTCTTTTTAAGGTCATTTAATTTGAAGCCCTTTTGGAGAGCATTTGGGGGCTTTGTCCTTCAGCTCATGTTATAAAATTACAATAAATGTGCAAATGAAAAACAGCCCATGCCGATAATTCTGTCTTTTCACATGGAAATTTATGCAGAAATCTAGATCCAGACCATGAGATAAGGTATCAATTGAGCCAGTGCAGCAGAACTAGGGCATCTTTTCCTGGATTCAACTATCTTACATTGGTAAAAAGCTTATACAATGCAGGAGACTTTCTGCTTCAATAAATTTGAAATTTATTTTAACTACAATGTTTTTTTTCTTTTTCTATCCCAGCTACCACAATAGACATGGTAAATAAATCACATTAGACAGTAATACGTGTGGGTGAGATATGTGGCAGTGTTTTGCTTTTATTTCAGGAATTACAATGCTAGAACGTCCAGGAAAACAGCTCACAGAAGAACAGTCAGTGGTTGGAGATGCTGGAAGTAACACATCACATTTAACAGTCAGCTTCCTATGCCTGGAAAGAATTCTGGTGGTTTGGACATATCTGAATCATGGAAAAAAGTTGCCTACATCTCATGTGCAAAATTTAAGTTATACCACAAGAACAATTATGAAATAAAAAAGAATGTTTCATTCAACAGAAAATACATCATCATCACCGAATAAGCCAAGTGAGTAATGAAAATCAAAGTAAATATGACTTCAGTTTAAGGATGCTTTCCAATAATTTGAATTTCACTTCCTAAAGAGAAGTGTTTTCTGAAAACCTACACTAAAATGCAGATAATAATTCCAATGTTAAATTCATATCATGATGAAGTGTAAACCATAGGAAAATATTACTTTTGTTGTCATATTTTAGTAACTTGTAAACAAGTATCCTCCATTCATACAAATGGCAATGAGAAAATTCTTATATCAGTGTAGTCTGAAAAATAATTGAAGTGCATTCTAAGAATGGATTGTTAGTTGGTTTTAATTGCATTTATATTATATTTGCTTATATATTTGATTTATAAACCAGACGATTTTATTCTGATTTGGAGATAACTCTCTTTCACACTCAAAACCTTTCAGGACTACTGTTTTAAGAATGATTTGGGAAAAAAAAAAAAAAGAGACACAAGAGATATTAAAGGCTAAGGTTTGTCAATAACACTCTTGTTACAGACATACCACAGGGTTTTTTTCCCTATTTACTATTAGTTTTAAGTGCTCCTTTTTTCAGCTGAGACTGTTCTGTTTTTTTATAATCCAGAAACAACACCATCTCTATATTTTGAACACACCTCAGGGGGCAGGGAAAAGCTGACACCTTTCTTACTAGAGAAAAACAACCCTGAGGCATGAATATCCTATTCTTCTGATCACAACATTGAAAAGCATTAAGTAAACCAATAAGACACTGGTACATTGTTTCACAGTTTCTGAATTTTGAGCTAAATAGAGAGGTTTGAGGTACTCACAAGCAAACATGAAGATTTACATACACAAATGCTTGGAAATACACACCACAGGAAAGGAGGGTTGATCTCATGCAAATAACTCCATGGAATTCCATAGGTCTTTCCAAGTCTTGCACCAGTAGAACATTGGATTGTTAGAGCCTTCTAACATATGGGTCTAGAGAATGCTGAATTACAAGAAGTTATGTTGGCTTCCCCCATCCCACTCCAACAGTTTCATGTAGTAAAAGGCTACATAATCTGTCAACACAACCTGCTATTTTCCCCCTTTGTTGTCCCAGTTTTGTCCTAAAAAAATCAAGAGCTAAGTTCATATTAAATATCTTGCACCGTGATATTTTGTTTTCAGGTGTTCTCCCCTCTCCTTAGCCTTTCCCTGCTCTCAAGATGCACCTCCAAGCTCCTTATACTACAGAAAAGGCCTTTAACCAATGCAGTCACCTTAGATTAAACAGCATAACATCTTCCCCTCCATGTACTGTGTAAGGAGACTTATGCTGATTGCTGATCCTTCCAGTTCCTTGTTTTTGCTAATTTTCCAGGGGATTCACATCAGATAAGATGCAGTCATTATTACATGCTTGTATTTCTAGCCAAAAAGGACAAATTTATAGGACAATAATGCCATCTTGAGCCTATTGGGGAAGAACCAATCAACTAACCAAAAAAAACCAAACCCCAAACCCAATGGAATTAGGTCACAATCCTGCAAACATGTACTCACTCAAAACAATTCAATAGTAGTATTCTGAACTTAGTTTAATTCCAAAAGTTTTTTCTTAAGTAAAACTTTATAAAAACAAACAAATTCTCACTTTTTTACAAGGAGTTCCTTTTTCCAAAGAAGCCGACATGTAAATAACCACTTCTTAGGAACAATTTCCCTTTTCTTTTAACCCTCTTTCTTCACAGATTCCTGGAAAATATATGTTAACCCTCAACACTCCAAAACAGAGAAGTGATTTTTAGTTTTTTTTAAGATTCCTCTCCATCCCATACAGAAAGAAAACTTGAAATACATGATAAATAGACTTTCAGAATTTTTTTTAATCTGTTAAAACCAATTTACTTCACAAAAATTTTTCTTCATCAAAAATATTCAGCTTGTGTCCGTGGTATTCTTGCCCAAATTTCAAGTTGCCCCACACAGACATTAAATCCAGACTGTCACCCTGCATGTCTACTGTTTATACAGTCACCTTTGCCTCAGAACAGCAAGCCTAAGATCTTAAAAATTCAAACCCCTTCATCAGGGAAACAATGACTGCTCCAACCATGTAGGTATTTATAAAACCCTTCTGTTCCTTCTCCATTTTTCCATTCCTCTCTTTTTAGAGTTCTTCTATTGCTGTGGTACAAAATAAAGAGGGTCAGGTCAGACTGCCAGCTCATTGTCTCACACATAATGGTTCTAGCCAACACCCTTACTTCAGATATTTCTGTCAAGTCTCCCATCCCTTCAGTATTACATCAGACCATCTTCCAGTAATTCATTCAAACTCTCTCTCCCTCTGCCAATTTCTCCCTTTGTACTCTCGAAAAGAGTAATTTTGCTGTCTTGTGTGCTGTTTTAGACTGGAGGAAAAATGCACCGAACACACAAGAAAATAGGTCCATTCCTCATTCCTGTGGCACAGTAGCCAAGAGGAACAATTTCAGAGAGACACCAGATGAGCCCCAGCAGGGTTCTGCAACACACTGGTTTTCCAATTTTTTCAAATTCTAATCCATTAAAACTTTGTCTTTAGAGACCAAATACCATGAATTAAAACCTGATGATGGGCTTGAATATCAAATATATCTTGTGAGTTTCTCAGAAGCAGGTGAAGTTTCTTCCAGTGGGTCTGCAGATCACAAGAGGGACCTTTTTGAGGTGGGGGTGCTATTCAGTTGCTCTGTGTGTACAATACATGTGTGGCCCAGTTGGTGCCCCAATGAATGCATGCACAGTTGAGACAAATCTTGAGAATACAGAACAAAATATGAAACTAAAATCATGTCTCCAACTCCATTATATTTCAAGTATCCAACTCAATTTTGAAAACAGAAGAGGCTCTTAATGAAATGTGCTCTTTAAAGTGACTTTCATACCCAGATGAAGTTTTACTAGAAGTTTACATAATAAAGAGTCTGACCTACAGTAAGTCCAGAAGAATGGAAGTTTGCCTAGCTTTCAAGCAGCTTTTGTCAGTTTAACTAATGGACATCAGGTAAACATAACAAATTTCAATACCAGTTCCATATCTGTATTAAGCAATCATTAAAAACATATTTTAATGTTTCCGTTTTAAAAGGCTATAAAAATACTTACATAATTAAATTCAATACTTAATGCTACCTTGCCCTTCCCCCAGTGGCAGTGATCACTGTCAACCCTAGAACATTGCATATCACAACATAAGCAGAGAGGATGTTAGTAAGAAGAGCCAGGCTTTGTTTTTTAACCCATTATAAAAACATAACATTCTACATGGAGTTAAAAACAACTTCATTTACAGAAAATAAAATAAAACTGTGTCCCCACAGGTAAAAAGAAATAATTTCAGTAAAGACAACAAAGTTTTTAAAATATAGTTATAAAATTTTGGCATAGGTTGACTTGCATGGTTCATGCCAAGAAACTCTATGGAGAGGATGTGTAAGATGGGTAGGAAAGAGAAGATGGGATACTTCAGTTTGAGGATTAAGCTAAATGTTCAAAGTTCTCTTTATACAGAAATACAGAAAGAGATTCTACAGAGCCTGATAATAAAGAGCAATTCCTAATAGCTGGCCACAGTGCACTGAATTCCTTTTTTTCTCTTAGCAGTTGCTTGAGAGATACATTAGGTAATAGCACTGCCATGCTGCTGGATAATACCAGAATTATTAAATTTATCAGTACATCAATTTTACTGTTAAGAAAATTGCTAATAAAGATCCTAATGATCAAGAAGAGTTTTACCAGGAGCATACAAAGTCAAGTTACAGTGATGCCATAGATACTATCTCTGTACTTTAAAATCCTTTTAGTATTCCTAGATTCATTCCACTGGGAAAAAAATAATCAAGATAAATCAAATACATACAGAAACACATTCACTCAAATGGCACTCATTGCTTTTTGTACAATTAAGCTTTAGTGAAAATATACATCTTAAAACAAATGAAGTACAAATGTACAAAAATCCTTAAACTCAGATAAAAAATATATATAATACAATTTGCTACAGAGATATAAAACATTTAATGCTTGCTCATCCTTTCTGATGAGCATAAAATGATTTAAAGTCTGGAGGACTCCTGCTCATCATCACTGCAATCAGACTTAAAGCAGACCTGCAAGAGAAGACAAACAGACAACTCAGCTGCAGAACTAATACTATTGTTCATTTGTGTGTTTTATGGGACACAGAAAGGCTGGGGGGGTGGGTATTTTTCCAGCACATTTTACTCCATGCTAAGTAAATGCTTTGGGAAACTCAAAGGAATCCATAACCTCAAACCCAATCTCTTCTTCTAACTTCACAAGACAATTAACTGCAATCCTATTAGTTCAAAACCAACTGAAAACTGTCAAACCATATTCATTTTTTAGGACTTCTTCTCTATACATAGAACCATATCTTGGGACAGTACAAATCCTGCTGATTTTTGGTTTGAAACGACTACAGTAAGACACAAGCTTTAACTTTAGCTATGTGAGAATATTAGTACACTCAGCCATCCCTTCTATTCCATTAGTCAAAATGGGGGGAAAGTGTATTTGAAAAGATGAACTAAAAATGACAGTACTATTATACATTCCATTAGCATTGTACCATTTTAGAAAGGTGAATTGCCAGCTGAAGACAAAAAATTTCTTCATGCAATTTTAATACACGGCCTTGCTGTGGCTACTTAACAATATGCACCTAGCAATTTTAAAATTCCATTTCTGCTTGAAAGCAAAAGTAATTTCTACCCTCTTCACTATTGGAATACACTCAAGCTTCTCAAGATATTTCCTCTCTATGTGCAGGCACACTGAGCAAGCAGAATTCTATATAACATTTTCAACTGCAAACCTTTACAAATAGTCTATTTCTTATATCCTGTAGACAATTACAATACATGATGTGTCTTCTAGGTGGTAAATACTCAATTCTCTGAACAGGAAATTCTTCTACTAAAGAGTAGAAGTCTGTGTGTAAGAAAAGGCTGTGCATTATCAGCTAGGTAAAGATCTATTATGTCATTGTTTTGGTGAAGGCATTAAACTGCCCAAGATATTTTAACATTTGTTTCATGGTGCCTCTCATTTATTTTGGGGATATTTCGACTTATTTACTTATTTATTGGATAGATACCTATTTTTGCATATAAACTTACTTATTTTTGCTTATAAATTTACTTATTACTAGTTTTTACACAGGGCCTCAATTATCTCTGAAGACATGTACACAGGTTTCATTAAAAATGGTAAAATATATAAGAAGCAGGACCCAAATTAACCTCTTTAGCAAAGGTCTAGAGCACAGTTTTTAACAGAACCCAGGTAAGTAGAGGAGGACAGAATGCTGAGGCAGGAAAGCCTCCTGTAGTTATAGGGATTACCATAATTTCTGAACTGTGGTGGAGAGGCAAAGCCATAACAAACCAGATTTCATTGGTTTCACAATGCAGTGAGCAACTTGGTTTTCCTATCACAAATTAATAATAATAAAAAAAGAATGGAAGTTAATTTAATGAAAGAAAATAAATGCCCTTACCTCTCCACTAAAAAGTCTGTGAAAGAAGCCTCTCTTTGGCTTAGGAGACTTCTCTCTGTCTGGCGACACAGTACCATCAGTTTCATATGCATTGATATCTTCAAAGCATCCCGTTTCAATCATCTTTGAAACATATGAAATATAAATGAAATATCCATAAAAGCCTCTCAAACAAGTTCCAGGTTGTTGTTGTTCCCTGGCTGGGTACTCCTAACACTTAAAAATTCATCAGCCAAACTATACCACTGTCTCCAAAAGGAAGCACAAAGCTGACATTGACTCACCTTGTGCACTCAACCAACTAAAGAATAGCAATGAGAGCACTCTCACACAGGTGTCAGGTACTCCCTTGCTTTTTTTGCATTCTTGCCTTTCTTATACTCATGATGCAATAAAGAGAAGCTTTTAGAACCAGAAACAGATTTTCCTTTCAGGTATTCTGTTCATTTTAGAGCAGGCCAGCCGAAAAAAAAAATTATCTCTATGCCCTTGACTGAACTTAATTAATAAACATGACATGGGAGGAAAAAAAAAAAGATATAACGAAGATGGGTCTCTGGAGAGAAGCAAAGGATTTTGAAATAATCTTTGTGTGCACAGAAACAAAAGAAATAAAACCACAATTACTGGGTACAGAAAGGACAGCAGGAAGAGTGAATGCCAAAATACAACCAACAGGCAGGGTCAGAAGGGGGGGAGTGGCTAATGGCCAAATCCAGCTGGCATTTACCAGTAAGTGCCACCAGTACACATCTGTCACAGCAGCTGGCAGCCAAAGGAATCACAGAATCACTGGGTTGGAAGAGACCTTCAAGATCATCGAGTCCAATCCAGCCCTAACACCTCAATTAACCATGGCACCAAGTGCCACATCCAGGCTTTTTTTAAGCACATTTAGGGATGGTGACTCCACCACCTCCTCGGGCAGACCATTCCAGTAATTTATCACTCTTTCTGTAAAAAACTTTTTCCTATTATCCAACCTATATTTCCCTTGGTGCAGCTTAAAACTGTGAATATACCTTGTAGAGGGAGAGAGGGCATAAAGAGGAATAAGAAGAAATGCAGCCTGCTTTTGTTGTAAACCAGGACATTGGGTAAATTATGGAATGGTGAGAGAAAGTCTTGAGAGGCAAAAATTTGAGGGAAAGCTCAGTAACATGAATTAAAAGAAAAAAATAAGCACAAATGTACCATGAAATCCGCAGTTCTTCCTTGAAGAACAGGAATTGCCATCACAAGAATTCTACAACTACTTCCAACTTTAACCCTCTCTGCAGGGTTAGTTATTAAGCTGCAGTGCATTTTTTAATGTCTAGATCATATTCTGAGGTTTAGAATTACAACATAGTATAGGAAATACTTCTCTCTCCAAGACTCACTGTTTCTCAGTGAAAGCTCTATATGTCAAATGATACCTTTTCAAATATCCTTAATGTAATGCAAAAAAAACAAAAGGAAAACAGAGGGGAATGTACTTTTTCCTCCAAATTATTCAGAAATTGCTCATCTTTTGTGTTCAAGCTTTAAATAAAATGCAATCATACTGGGAGAGAAATGACATTGGTAGAACTCAAGACAATAGCAATTTCAGAAAGTCACGAATAGATTATAATGGGGACAAGGCATTCATAACAAAACTACAATTTTAAGTAATTGTTACTGAGTGCTCTTGCTGAAACAGTAAATAGATTTGAATTGCATGCAGAGGCAGCAGAATTCTAGTACTCTATGCAGACTACTAGAATATTCATTCACTAGGCACACAAAACAAACTCTTAAGGGAAAGTCTGACTCAACTGATATTGAACTGTTTGTTTTGAAACCTTGAAAAAGGTGAGTCTGCAATTCTGTATTGCTGTCACTTGGATACTCTATTGATACACAGGCTATACACAAACAGCTTGCACTGCACCTATTTGCTTTTGAACACTTGGAATAGCATTCCATCCCTCTCCTGTCAACAGCAATACTGAACAACATGGGACTGAAGAACAAGGAAAGGGTGGTCTTACAGATACTAATACTGTTCTGTAAGCTGTGCCTATGATGACAAGATGCCAGACTTTGTTTATGCAAGTTTACTATAAATCTCAGTTTTTAGCAAGTTTCTTATGTTTTTGGAAAAAAAATTGTTAAGCCTCTCAGCAAAGAAGTCTAAAGCAGAAATGTCTTTACATCTCCTAGAGAAAATAATTATAATTATATATTTTATTAAATATTCTATACTGCTGTACTAAAGAAATAATCTTTTATGAAATGTGCATTACCTCATTTTGCCAAGGGATTGAGACACAACCCGTCACAAATTTGGAATAGAAGTCATCATCTGTGGTATCCAGGTTCACTCCTTTCACTGTTGAGAACTGCTCAATGTCCAGGACATCTTTACAATAAACTGCACGTGGCTGCAGTACAAGACAAGATTACTTCATTAAAGTTTTGGATCTGGGGACTTTTAGTTTGGTTTTATTTTCTCTAGATGAGCAAAAGAGAGCAAAATGTCTGCAATTTTACATTTCACACTGCTGATCAGCAAATTACATTATTCTATGGAACAGAAATACAAAGATGCTCTTCATAAGTAACCTGAGCAATTCTATCCATCCTGCAAGTAAGAGAAAAGAAATATCAAAGCCAGAAGCAGCTTGTTTGGATCTCAGTGATTATCATAATTCACTCATCTTCTGTCACCTTTCTTTCAACTCTGGAATATTTTCTTCAAAGCTATTCCTCATTTCTTCTGCATCTGAGCAATGGAAGGGGACTTTTATGGGGTAAGAAATCAGCTACAAAGCTCCCTAGGGAAATACCACTATTGTAAATTGTTTTGTGATCTCAGATGAAACACAACAATTAGTTATCATCAATAGCAACAATGGCATTCTCCTACCAGTGTAACTAACTTTAAAGGTTTCTCTGGAGTTCATATGACTGCTAACAGAATTATGACAGTTCTTCCCTTTTTAGATACTAATCAAATCTGTCTCACCTACTTACATCTGGCAAGAATGGAGGTTCTAACATGTTAGCTTCCAGCCTCTTGAAGTTGATGTTCTTGAAAATAGGATGTTGCTTTACAACAGCAGCTCCTCCTTCAGTGCAGCCCAGTCGTTCCCCTGGATTTTTAGCAAGTAACTGCAGATACATGGAAAAAAGCTGATCCATGATATAATCCCACAACTAAAAAAAATATAATCTACATACAATGTCTTTCAATCAGTTTATTTTGCTACTTGGGCTCTTATTAAGCAAATTTATCATGTATCAATTGGAACTATACCTGGAAACGCAAACAACAACATTCTGGGAACAAATATATTTTCAACAGACAAAAGAATGCCTCAAAGCACATTATTTGAAGATTATGCCCAAAGCTATATGAAAATATTTTAATTGATGTCATATTAAGAAGACTTGACAGTACAGACTTTGCAGTAGGCTTTCCTTTCAGGAAAGAGACTTCTATTTTTTCCTATGGGCTTAAGTAATGCATATATCTTGCATTAAATAGTACAGAAAACTTGTGAAGCTTTCTGTATAAATTTAAGAAGAAGCAAGATAGAAAAAAAAATTGTCTTGTAGATAACGTTTTATGTGAAGAAACCGTTGTACTACTCAGCCACTTGTTCCTATGCAGTATCCTATTTGAGCATGCTATTGCACTCCATCTACAATAACAAGTGGTCGAAGCAGTACTAGACCATTTCATTCATGTGATGAATAATTAATTTATGCAGCTTTCCTTCATCTTAAGAAAAGTTCTGAATTCTTGAAGTTTGATAACTGAACAGCTCATGAACAATCACAAACTTTCATATGAACTAAAGGAAGGTTTAGGAAATCCCGTTCCGAAAATTTTTCAAGATTTTAAAATAAAGTAGTTGGTCTCTTTAAAAGGATTAGAAATTTAATTTCCAAACCTCTATGTCTCTTCACCCACCATCCTGCAGATGGATTTTGCCTCCTCTGAAAACTTGTCTGAGTATGTTTCCTGGTCCTCCTTTACTCTGCGGTCAATCTCATCGCGTTTAACTCTTTCCTTGTGCTTCCTGAATGGAGACTGCCCTTCAATCATCTCATAAATCAAACAGCCAAGGCCCCACCAATCCGGACTGAATGTATACTTCTCGTTTTTGAGCACTTCTGGAGCTACAAAGCAAAAACAAACACACACCCACATCATTTCACTTTAAATTGACTAATTGTGTGTATTGGAAAAACTCTCAGGTACTCTCTCTGGGCCCTGTGCAGACATGTTTGTGTGACTCTTCTGTACTTTGAAGAAACTTTCATTTCTACAGTGAGAACTCTGTTTATATTCAAGAGAAAAACTTAATTTCTTGAATGCTTAAAACCAGTATTCTTTAGAGAATGGAAAAAAAACCCCTGAGAATGAAGTTTTCCAAAGCATGGAAAGAAATGTACTGTCACAGTAATTTCTCTGTTTACCTGTGACCATAAATCTCTTTGAATCCCAGAAAAAAATTAGGTGCTTTGTTAAAGTTCTGCCTAAAGCTGGAATTTTCATTTAAGTTTTCAAGTTTATCAGTAGGCTTACAATTAAGTAACATCTACAAATGCATATTTTAACCTTTCTTCTTCCCATAACATGTCTAGTAACTAATCCAGGTCCAATACAGTTCTTAAATTCACAGAAGCAAATTTTCTGGTAAAATGTAACTAGCAAAGGATGCTTTACATACCCATGTAACCAACAGTCCCAACACGTCCTCGGACAGTTTCACCTTCTGGAATCTGCACAGCCAATCCAAGATCTGAAATCCTGATATGTCCTATTTATGTTAAAATAAATTATACATAGTCAGCCAATTAATGAAGTAAAATAATGAAGTACTATCACTTTTAAAACAAAAAATTTCTATTGCACATCTCATAAAAAACCCCACTGCAAAGTATCAAAAGATTCATATAGCCCTAAGTTTATTTAACTTAACTTGAAAAGAGTGTTTTATTCAGCTCCTCCTTAAAAATGTGCAGAAAGAGAGGCACAGATATAACTGATTTTCTGAAGGTCAGACAAAAATAATTTGCTCTTAAGCACTCTAATTCCTAGCTTTGGCATAGGCCGCTGTTCTTGGACAAAGAGAAATGCTCATTTCAGATTCTGCATCTATGCATCAGACACTTGTGGTTTTCCATTCTGCATACCCACCACAAGCCCTTAGCTTTCTGACTTCTTAGTAAAACTTCAAAATTAATTTATTCCAAATGTGAGAAAACTGTAGCCTGTACTGAGAGAGCTCTTTTTCATGTAATGAAGTACCCCAATAATGCCAAACATGAGTACTTGGAATTGCTATCCCCACTCCCACCCCAAACCAAGAGCAGCCCAGTCAATAATCCACTCAGAATTATTTATATAGTAACATGTCAGTTCAATTCGGGGATTTCCTCTTCTCATAAGTCACTCCTAAGTGGAAAACAGCTTTTATTGCACTTTATCAGCCAAATGTCTCAAGCTGATGACCTTCCCCTATCACACACGGCCTTTAGAGCTGTACCTCTAACAGAAATCATCTGGCAATGGACTGGTTTGTCATGCACTGCTCAGTGGGGAACCAGTCCAAGCAGGGCAATGGGAATAAATCCACCCCACTCTCCCTTACATTCCCATGGATATTCCCATTCTTTGTTGGATAGACTCCTGAACTGTTTCAAGCACATTCAAGCCATTTCAAGGCAAGAACTGCATTGACATTTTAATGTAAAAACACATAAGGTACTTTCTCAATAAAAATGTAAAAGTCTAGACAGAAGAAAGGACAATTACATTTCCAATTCAATTCTGAAACAATTTTGTAGAAAGATTTGTGGCAAAAATGAAAAAAAAGAGCAAAACTCACACTTATTTCTAATACTGGTTATAAGGACAGGGATACTATTTACAGAAACACCACAGACTCACAGAATGATTCAGGCTGGAAGGGATTTCAGAAGGTCTCTAATAACACCTTCTGAGCAAGCAGGCAGCCCAAAGTGTCCCAGGCTTTTAAAATACTTATTTAGAAAGCCTCCAAGAGTGGACACTGCATCACCTCTCTGGGTAGCCCATTCCAAT
This sequence comes from Ammospiza caudacuta, assembly GCF_027887145.1. Lineage (NCBI taxonomy): Eukaryota > Metazoa > Chordata > Aves > Passeriformes > Passerellidae > Ammospiza > Ammospiza caudacuta. Next base: position 57,455,179 of record NC_080596.1, read on the forward strand.
GCCCAATTAACCTTTGTGCATACATGCTGTGGCATTCAAAAAGCTCTACAGCATCAATATTAGTCAACAGCACATTAAGTTCTTATGTACATGTGTTAGATAATCAGGGGATGGAGAGAGAGAGAGAGAGAGAGAGAGAGAGAGGAGAAAGTCAAGTTCCATTTTATATACTGGTTGGAAATAAAGTAAATAAAGTAATGCTCTGGAGCAGCAAATGCTATTTTAAATACATTCAGATGCTCTTGTATTCCCTGACATCTGATGAACTCCTTTTCAAGTGCAAGATCTGAGCTCCTGAAGAGATTTTCTAATTAGTCTCCTGTGCTCTCTGGAACTAGATCAAAATATCCCTGGCAGAGAGGAAGCATTCTAGTGCAGTCCTGCAAGGCTACATTTTTCCTCAAAGAACCCTTCAGCTTTTCTAAGACATTGCTGGAGAGAAAAATTAAAGAATGCATTTGATGTCTAGCAAAGCTTTAGCTCTTGGAAAGTGACTTCTCTCAAGCATTATCTTTTTTGAAAATTATCAGTCAGAACATGCTGACTTTAAAAAAAATTGTGTGCTAATGACTTCAAAAACAGTTTTTCCTCAACTAAAATGCTCAGCAGTTGCAAGAACAAACTTGTAATATTAATCCACAGCTTAGAAGAGAATTCCTGCACATGTTCCACAGTCAATTCAAAAGATTCTGGTAATGACTTGCATACAAAGTCATTAAAGAGAATTAATTTGGCTTTTGACAAACAAAGGACTACAAACAGTTCTTCATGTTGTTTGTACTTCCTTGATCCCGTCCAGCCACATATGCATCAGAGACCATCAGACCTCTCTTAGTCAAAATGTTAAAACAGAAATACTTCAGATTTATCCCACTGTCTAAACAATCTGGTTTACTAAGTAAAATTCTGCCCCCCTCATCTAACAAATCATGTTTCCATAATTGAAGAAAAGACAAACAAAACAAATCCATGTAAAAATTTTAGTGATATTAAATCAAGAGGAGGGGGAAAATGAGGAGCAAAAGGGAAAAACTAGCCATTTGAAGGTAGAATATTGACCCTTCATAAATATTAATGGTTGACTCCCAAAGTTTTCCCCTGCTTTCTAAAAAGCAAGGCAGTATTGTCTTTGCTAAATTAAGATTCACCAATGAAGTCTCTTTTGTTATATATTTCTGGCTTGGTATTAGAGGTATAATTCCTGATTTCAAATTAATTTTCATTTTTACTCACCACAGTCATCAAGAAGTATATTCTCAGGCTTCAAGTCTCTACAAATTAAACATCAGAAATGTGAATTAAGCAAAGACAAAACTATAAGCCCTCAAATGCAACAGATTCAACAGAAAACAACTTGGTTCTGACTGAAGCAATTTTTCCAGTTCCACCTATAAACAAAAAAAATCTGTGAAGCTGATGACCTATAATACAAATAGTTTAACCAGAGAACTAGATCCACTGTCCCTGAACTCTTTAATCCTCTTTAATTGACATTACCATAACTATTTAATTTATATTAACAAAGGCAACACAACACTAAAGTCCTGATATAAAGAACCAGTATTTACACCCAAATTTGTGTTCATAAGTGAAAAGCATTTCTCCTGAGGAATATCAGCTTGACAGTGGTAAAATACAAGTGTTTGCTGCAGTTTGATGCTGACCCCTTGCTATATTTCATCTCCAGGCATCAGAATATCAACAAAGAGTAATAATCCCAAGACTAAGCACAAGCTTAATATCATTCATTCAAACTCAATTTCTTTAATTTGGCCATGCAACTTTAAAGCTTCCTAGACACTTCACCTAGTTAAGATTCTTTGCAATAACTTTCTAGAAGTTTCCTATTACTTTTCTGTAAACATCAAAGTTTCACAAACAACATTTTTTAACTATTAAATGATAGCAAGACTCAGGAAATACTAAAAGAGCAATAAATTCAGCATTGCAATTTTGCATCTTGTGCATTTTTACTTTGAGAACAAAAGAAAATATTGAATGGAATGTTTGAATTTTTCCCTGCTCAAGGAAAATTTGGGGAGTCATTCAAGCTGAATCAGAAGTTTTGCTAGGATTTATCCCTAGCAGATTCTCCTGAAGATACACATACATATATATATATATGCATGAAAATTTGTATAAAATGTATAATGTACATTATTATTTATAATAGTGCACTAAACATTGTTATAATATATATTGTTAATTTTTAATGGTTATTTTTTATATGTGTGTAACTGTGGTATGCATCAGTAAGCATGTGGACTGAGATGGTCTCTTAGATTTATTCCACCATAAATATAAGCCAGAAATAGACACATAAAACCCAGTAGTTGGCTAAAGAATCAGCTATTGAAATAGATTCTTAAAAACAATATGTATCTATACATATATACATACAGTTGTGACAAGAAGAAGAATCTGAATAACATAAAAGAAAAAAATTTAGGAAGAATGACTCTAGAGTTGCCATTCTAAATGAGAGAAAACTGTTCACCAAAAAATCTAAGTAGGGTTTTTCCCCCCACATATTGGTTAATTGATGTTCTGTAATATGCGTATTCATGGTAAAGTTTCATTATCTTATGATATTAACTATATACAAAAGTCATAAAGATGCTCTGCTTCTCATGGTTTTAAGTCTCAACAATCCTGATAATGTTAATAAATGGATATTAAATACGAGATTACAATAGCAGAGAAACCAGGAGAGATCAGAGGTAAAAAAACTGAAGAACACTAGGATTTGACATAAGTGTTTGAAAGTTGTTTTGTGGGCAAACAGCTAACAAGTTGGGCCTAAACACGGGGCTGTGGTTTGGGCTCTTTTGTTTCATTTGGGCTTTTTTTGTTATTTTGTATTTTAAACAATCAGTTTTGTTTTCATTTGAACAATGTAAAATGACCTACTTGTAGCTGATGAAATGTCTCACCCCTGCTTCCCTCCTATGTGTATGCCAAAACACAGTGTGTAATATTGCAAGACTGGCCAAATTCTCTAGGGAACCACATCCAACCACCAGCATAAACCTGATTCACTCTGCTTCTGCCACTTCCCACTCTGTGTGTCTGTGTGTGTGACACCTGGTGTTACACAGCACAAGTACAAGGAAAGCATTCTTGGTCCACCACTAAGTTTGTTTGCTTGTTCTGTAACATTAATGCATACCAGGGGTTAAATGATGTATGTACAGAGACAAAACAGAGCATTAAAAGCATACAATCTCAATTGCAATGCATAAAGCTTCTGATAGTTTCATTAATTCAAAGGCAATAATAATTTTATTGGAGGAATCTGAAACTAAAACAGAAGAAGGAGCTTTTCACATGGGCTATGACTATCCTGTTACCTTTGGGAGTGTAACATGCAATGCAGCCAGGGACTTCTAGAGTGTGAATTACTTTAGAGTGGGCAGGAATAAAATGCCATACTCCTAAAACTTATGCATTAAAATTATAAATTAATTTGCTTTGTAAATCATAGTTTAATTTCATTTTATACTGTTTTAAAATATATCAAGCATCAAGACTTAAATCAACAGCAAGAAGACATAAGACATATATTCCTAGGGATATGCCATGAAAAGGGCAACTAAGTTTTTTTTTTATTCTTTTCCTACAAAATTAAAATACAAACTTGTTTCAGTAGAAAACAATTAATATGTTCAACATTGAAGAGATGTGGAAAAGTACAAGTAAGTGTAGATGACACTCACCTGTAAACAATTCTCTCCCTTTGCAAATCCTCCAGACCACAGCACAGTTCTGCAGCATAGAAAATAGCCCTTTCTTCATCAAAGCCAGGATTTCCCATGTTATATATGTGAAACTTCAGATCCCCTCCATTCATTATGGTTAACACTAAACACAGGGCATCTTTTGTCTCATATGTATAGGATAAACTAACCTAAAAATGGGCATAGTGAGAACACAACCATTAATCATTCATAAACCCCAAAACAATTCACAGATCTTTTTTCCAATACAATCAACTTATGAATCCTTTTTTAAGGCAAAAAGAACAAGTGGAAAATCATTCCTGCAGAGTACTGGTAGACACAAAGGAATTCAGACTAATTTGCCTGTGTACACAAACCAGACACACAACTCAAAAGCTTAGTGGCAGATCTGTTCAGATACCCAGAAAATACATTTATTGATGATGCCCCTCAGCTGCATGCTACCTGTATTACTCTTTGTCCAGGCAGCATGAGCATATTCCTGATTTTATTAATATCTCATGAATTATGCACTGCCAAACCATCTTCCTGAACTACGAGACTCAAAACTGCCCTAGAGGAACTCAAATTATTTTAAATCAAATGTGTAGTTTCTATTCCTACCCCTGCCTCCCCCCAGATAACTGCACATTTCCCTCATTTAGAACTTGCCAACAGTAAAGACTCAGTACAACTCCTTACAATCTTTCTTCTCACTGTACTTGAAATGTGGTGCTGATAGGCAAGGACAAAGCACCACATTTTTTTCAGGTTTTAGGTAAAAGATTTTAAAGTGCATTTAAAGTTTTAAAGTAAACTTGTGAAATAAAACAAAACCCTCCCCACTTAACACAATGTAATATACCACAAAATTTAACTGCTTAAGTTACAAATTCATTTGCAATAAAAAAAGTTATGCTATGCAAATGATCATCTGGTAGGATCTTCAAAATTACCTACCTTGTACGAAGGGCAATGGAATTCAAACATACTTAGCTTACATTAGGTAAACTAGCTAGGTAAAAAAAAAAGTAGGGTGGGTTTTTTTTAAACTCAAAACATTTATTTTAAATGTGTACAAGTAATAATTGTTTTAATTCAGTAACAGAACCAAACTCTTCCTTCAGAAGTATAAATACAATACTAAATAATAAAACTAAATAAATACAGAAATCAGCTACTCAAATCAGCTACTCAAGGCATAGCTTCCCATTTGGTGGTTTTAACTGCTGTGTCCAGCTATTTATGACTGTACTTGTGACAGAGGCATGACAAGTTATCTGCCCACTTCAAAACCAGCATTACTGCAAATGCTAGACCTAGATCTTCTCTGTTGCATAAAAACCACCATTGGATAGCAAGAAGAAAATAACTCATCCTCAATTTTATAAAGCAATTTCAAATTCAACATGGATCAATTATTGATTTACAGTGTTTACATATGCTGAAAAAAATGTTACTCAAAAATAGAAGTTTCACTGTTTTAATAATTTATGGATCAAGTCAGGTACTCCCTGGATTCAGTTTCAATCAATTTAAGCACAGAAGCCTTGTGCAAAAATAACATTAGCATATTTATACAAAACCATAATTTACAATAGTTTAAAATATTAATGTGTCTGGCCAGCAAGTTCTTAATTTTTCTTGTAGCTGGCAGTATTCTACAGTGGTTTTTCTAATACATAAAACTTATCAGAAAATGCATACATACATGTTTTATACATATATATTTATAAATAACTTTCACTACCCTCTAAAACAAGTACTTTAAAATCCTCTGAACAGCAATACAAAATTTATAAGTAAATGGATTTCAAACCAAAGCAAAGTGTATTTGAAATTAACATTTAAATGACATTTCAATTAAAAAGTAAACATTACCTGGGGAAAGTTTTACTTGGTGTATCTTTGAACATTTTAACTTATGCTGCTTAGTAATTAGAGCTACTAACAGAGCATAATTTACATAAGTTACAAATGCTTAGGTATTAAAACTAAGATTTCCATTACATGGAAATTCCATTAAAAAGTTAATTGTTTCACATCCAAGATACTGCTTTAAGCCTTGGTACACAGCAAAGCAATATAACCTGAATCAATACAGGATTAAAATGTCATGTTTGTCTTAAAATATATTAGCAATGGAGTAACAAATGCTATGAAAATACCTCAGGATATATAAAATTAAGCAGAGGACAAAGATTCAGTGGCATCAGCATGCTCAAACCCTGCCTTAATGTTCTGGCTGTCAGAAATAAAGCAGGTGGACCAAAAATAATACTTGTGCACTGAACTATTCCCAATCACATACAAAATGTATTTATTATTGTATCAATCATTCCTCTCATGCACTCCTTAAATCAATTTTAAAAAGAGTTTTGTGCCCACAAGTTCCTGGAAGAGATAAATGAAGCAAACAAGATAAACTTCTGAAAATAGAAAGTAGATACTTACTACAAACCTACTATTCACTTTTTCTAGAATTCTTTTTTCATTTAGAGCCATTGATTCCCCTTTCCTCTTCTTTATTCTCTTTTTTTCTAGCTTTTTGCAAGCATACATTTTTCCTGTTGCCCGTACTTGACAGGCACACACCTACAAAAAGAAGGATAGTGTGTCAGAGATGCTTGAGGCTTTTTAGATAAATTTAACTTTCTTTTCAACCTCTTTAATGCTGTCAGAAAATTATAGTCTGTAAGTATCAGAGCCGTTGCTCATTAAACTTTAAAGGTTCACAAAAACTGTAACAGAAGTAGAAAAAGTGATTATACAGAGGCAAGTACATTTCTTTGGGGGTTAAATAGTTTAGCAAAACTGTGGATCCTGTGTTAGTGAAACAAGTGACTACAGTAACAGTGCTAAGCGTCCTAGGATGTGTCAAGGACAAATATTCACATCACAATAAACCAGGAGAAAGATAATGGTAATTTAGTTGCACTCTCCTTCCATATAGGGCACTGGTTAAAATATGTACAGAGGCAGTTCAATAAATTATAAACAGAATTATTAAAATCTATAGATTTTAAATTAGGTTCATGAATATTCTACATAATTAGCAAATTGCAACTAAATTCTCATTTCCAAATGACATTTCTAAATAGAAGTGACTGTTGTCAGTCATTACAAATTTTCTGCAGCTTTGTGCATGACCTACAATGCTTTAACACATTAAAACAGTTTGCATTGACAACAGCTTGCCAGGTGATGTGTCAAATGTAGATTGATAGAGACAAGAGTTAAACAGACTCCCCTTTTTCTTTGATTCCTTTAGAAGTGCCTCGCAGAAAGATACTTCTGTACTCACCTCTCCAAATCCACCTTTGCCCAGTACTCGGTAATGCCTAAACGTGTGTTTGGTTACTGGCTGCCTGATTAACAGAAACAATCAATTACTGCAACAGGAATTACAAATGTTAGCAATCCCTCCCCACCCCGAGGTCTGTCTTCATTTTCTCCTTTTTGTTCTGACACATTTCTGAACAGATGCTGCCTTAACTTCCTGTAGAAGTACCATAATGAGCTGAATTTCAAACGAAAGGGGTGCTCTGCTAAGAAACGTGGGCTCCCTCATCTGGTCACCAGGCACTGCCGACAGCAGGAAGGAAAGCTGCCCAGGTCGGCCCTTTGCTGCCTCAGTCAGAGCCTGCCGTGCTCCCAGCACAGGCCATCGTCACCTCCTGCCGCCTCCCTTATTGACTCGCTGACACGCAGGCAGACTGTATTTCAGTGGGATCATGCTGACAATGTGGCATTTAAAAGGTAAACCATCGCTGATTTCACTTTGCTTTTTACTAAAGAAAGAGTTGTGGTATGCAAGAGCAGTTCAAGAGCCAATTTGTTAGGGTATTGATGCAGAGGAGGAGGAACAGATAACTGGAGGCAGTAGAGCTGTTGATCCCTCTATGCTAAAACTCTCCTGAATGTGTCAGAGCAGGGCTATCACAAGGGACTGGCTTTTCCTGTGTTTGCTTTAAATGAGCACTCACTCTTACTGCAGCTTTGCTCTTAGGACAACAGTGGAGGTTCATTTAGTAGAAAATTTGAGTGACTTCCCTAGTTCTCTTACTGGGTTTTGCAAACAATTCAGTAAAATAAAGACATTGGGTAATTGGAATTTACAACAAAATCAGTGCTCAAGCACCTTAATGTTTGAATGTGTGATCACAGTGGGCTGAATTTGAGTCAATTTGTGACAATTTCAGCCTTCTGAAAGAGTCTGGACACTCACCTAGTATTGATTTGAATGTACTACATTCTGATACATATATAATATGTAAATCTTGCTATCTTGTAATTACTAGATCTGAATCTGTACCACCCTAAAAAACCTAGTACCAATCCAATTACCCAGTGGGTTATAATACTAGATTAATCTGTTTACTAACTACTCATTAGATCAAGTTTGAAACTAAAGGATGAGAGTATTCCCAAGAAAGACTGGTATTCCACTGCACACTTGACAGCAAAATATTTCTGAATTTGCATCCAATGCCACTTAAAGACTTAAGATTTATCACTTAAAGGTTACAGACAGACAGTTCCATTGGAGTCCTGGTTCTCCTACTATCCATCAACATCATCCTTTACATCTTGTCTTTCAGATCATAATTTCTTAGACAGGCAATCTCTCATTCAGCACTCAGCTCTCCAGCATTTCCAGCATAAAAATCAAAATTTGCCACAAAGCAAAGCTAAATTATAATCCAAACATTATAAATAAACTTACTTTTCCAGCCATTTCCATTGTAAGAAACGGGAAAAATACACACTCTCCTGGTAAGCTTCAAAAGGTCTTTTGCTTAGGTACTCATGGACAATTCTAGCAGGAAAATAAACAGAAAAATAAAATCCATCTTCTTCTGAAAAAGGCTGTTGAAGCAAGAGGTGCTATCAATCTATAGACATATATTTAAACATATCAATGAAGCTGTAGGCAGAAAAACATCACCACTACGCTCTACCATGGTTTTGACCTAAATGTCTCACAAAGTGAGACAGAAAACTGTAACAGAAAATTGTTCCTGTCAAAACACTTGTGAAGGCCAAACTACTGCTGCTTATAGAACTAGACACTTTGACCTCTTCATTTTCATTGTCTTCAAACCCTCTTAAACATCAGCTTCTCAGCAGCTTTTTATGCATGTATGACCCTGCAAATATGAACTCTGAAAGAATCTACAAGGTTTCATGCATTCTTTGGAGACTGGTAAATACATTTTTTTTCTAGGATTTGAAATTGAAGTTCTAAAAGCCATATCCAAACCTTGAACACCAAGTACCTTAAAAGAACCACACCAAGATGGAGGTGGGGAGGGAAAGAAGTCATTCAAACTGTAGTCAGGTCTTTATTGGACAGGGGAAAGGGGATGATCTACATGAGACACTCCATTTGAGACATGTTTTATGAGCTGTTCTCACACAGCCCTTTCAATCTTATAATCTCAGCTTCTAACAAAGCATGCTTATTTCTGTTGCCAGGGAGATGACCCAAGCAGTGACAAAACCTGTAGTCATCCTTCAGACATGATCAAGCATGCCTTGAAGAACCAGAAATATTAGAAACATAAAGGCTTTAGAAAGACATGTAACACTCATAAACATGTACCATCCCTCCAAGACAAGCCTCCCCTGCTACTACTGTGTGAAATATCACTCCATGACTGCAGAACAAAACCAAGTTGTATTGTTTTGTGTTAGCTATTACAAGTGATCCTCTAATCAGCCATCTTAATGGCACATAAGTGTTGGCCTCAGTTAAACCTGTTTTCAAGAACCTTAAATGTCTAAAGTTGTTCAGAAACCTTTCAAGCTTCAACTTATAATTTCATATTTTTCTGAGTACCTCCATAATGGAAGAGAGTCTCTCAAAAAGTACGAATACAGTAAAGAGAAATATCATTTATCTTACAGAATTCTTGGTGTCAGACAACAGTGTGATTTTATGCAAAAGCAGCATTAAAAAAAAAGCTCTGCAAAAGTCAAACATCTAAATCACATCTGAAGGAAACCCAATCCTCTAATAAATCTGTTCCAAGTTTCTTACTTTACTTACTCATTTTCGGGACTCAGTACTTCTGGGTATAACAACTTCATATTTCACTTTCCTTAGAAACACATAAATTTCTCTTGTAATTCCCAAACTTAGCACTAGGCATTTTTAACTTACCTAGTACAGTCCATGAAAAGATCCTTAGAAGGGTTCTTTTCCAGTCTTGCTTTACATTCATTTACTGTTTCCTGAGGTATTTCTGGCAAGTGTGCTGCAGACTTAACATAATAAAAAAGAAAGGAAAGCAACAATGAAAGCACGTAAATCAATACAAAAACTAAAAGTTTTGTATTCAAAGATAAATTAAATTTTTTAATACAGTTAAAGGAATGGAACAGTTTCACTAAAGAGAAAATCAAGAAAGTTGTATTTGAGCAAAATTTTTATTTCTTACCTGTTACAGAACAATGCATTGAAAGTTATTTCAGTTATTTACTATTTCAGTATCTGGGGGAATAAACTTGGCAATAAGTCAAATTTCTTTTTCTTTCCATAAGTCTACCACCAAAAAAGCAAGTCATCTCTTTGGCTTGGCAGGATGGAAAGAAGGAGAAAGAAACACAAATGCAGGCTGGGAAACTATTTCAAACCAGATCAAAGAAATCTGGAGTTTTTTTAAAAATGTACGTGAATTACGGTAGTCCCAAAGAAATTCTCAAAAAGGTGTACAAATTAAGATTCCATCTGCTTATGAGGCATCTTCAAGGCCTTTTGTATAAGATGACCAAAGCAAGAGAAGCAGAAGGAACATCTCTTCATAAAAAGCAAATATGGAATTATATATCCACAGAAAAGCTTCCACTGGATACCAAAGAAAAGACATTTGATAAATGTAAAAAATCAGCTACTAATGATTACCATGGAAAACAAAGTAACAGAATGCTTCAGAAGAAAACAGCATTTCACTTTGTGAAAACCTGCAGCAATTCTGAAAATTTACAGCAAACAACCAAGGCCACACAGGAGTCTAAAAGACTTCAGATGACAATACACCGAGTTAATTTGTTTTTATATTTTCTGTAGGTGTTAAATGGAGCATAAATTGTAATTGTAGTAGTTATTTAAAAGCAGAGATCAGTCAAGGTTTCTACTCAAGCTGATTGAGCAGAATTTTAGAAGGCAGCACACCTCTCAGAAAGACAAAAATGGGATCAATGAAGTTTGAAAGTCAATTTACTAAAAACAATGCAACCACTTATATCTCTCTATTTATCTGACATTTCCAAAGCACTTGAGGAAATTTTTGCAATATATTTACCCCATTAGTGAAGTATGTCTCTAAAACTTTGAGGCCACAGTCTATGCGCTTTTCATCTGAAGATACCTCGTATTCTGCCTAGGGAAATGGAATTGAAAATTTTATTATGTTCACAGTCACTTGGCATCTTTTACACGATGATAGGTAAATTTTATCATGAATAACACAATACTCCTAATATAAAAGAAACAGAAGGCTATAAGGTGAAACATGTATGAAGAACAGTCCTAAGGAAAAAACAAAGCATATGGAATTTAATCTTTGGAAAACATACAAAATCTAACAATTAGTCTAAATGCAATTACAGAAACTGCATCCTAGAGGTTAAACTAGATCAACTACAATTAAATAGTATTTATGCAGTGTTGTAGGACAGAATGACCCAGATGGAAAATAATCAGGAGTACAATAATCAGCTTTTTCTTCACTGTACTTTTTTCCCTTCATGTGTTATTCTTTGCTTCAGTTTTGGGTAAAACCAGGATAAAACTATTTTCTACAAGCTTATAAATGAGATCTAAACCAAACCCTACATAATTTTTTGAAAAATTAAATTGATTAGATACAAATCTTGAAAGTTTTTTAACTTAGTAACATCTGGTACTGAGATGAAGAAAAAGAGAATTGTGTAACACAGTGCTTTTTGCAGATAAACAATTGGCAGCTGAACAGAGCTCCAGAAGTGGCTACTTATGGAAAAAATCCACAACGAACAAATCACCACACAGACACTACTACTGAAAAACTCCAAGGAGTACTTACTATTAATAATTTTATGGAATAATCTAGAAGCAGACATCAGAAGTTACAAGATTTCAAGAGAACCCCAAATCTGGGGAAAGATAAATTAGAAAAAAGCAATCTCAAATAGCAATATGTATTAGGTTTGTTAGCTGGGCCAACTCAATCAAAGCTTATTTCATATTTCAGGATTTAAATGCATGCACCTAGGAACAAAGAATACATGGCAGACTTCCAGGATGGAGAACTGTATCAAACAAAACAACAGTGGGGCTTATTGAGACAACAATCATTAGAAACCTCATTGGAAATTACAAGTAATTGATGTAATCAGAAGTTATTTACCTTTATAAAGAAAACTAGAACACTAAAAAATGACAGTCCAAGAACCAAATACACACAATACTGGAAATAATGGAATTCCTGATTTCCAGTTCTGCCATTAATGACAATCAATCAACACTGACTCAAGTCATCAACATCTTTTTTTACTGCAACATTATGGTATCACCCACTTCAGCACACTACTCAAATCCATCAATCCAAATGCAAGTCATAATTTCTGCTGTTCAATTCCACAACAAGTGGAAAGGAAATGGTGAGGAATACTTCTGCAACTGCTAATCAACCTGAGCAAGTCAGAAAAGTTTATCAACCTAAAGTTCAGCAGTGTGCTTAGCATCTTTAACACTAATTTAATACAATTAATTAGGCATACTGTTTTAAGTGGATAGTGTAATTTAAAAGGAAGTTTGAGAGGTGGCCTTTCCAAATATTTCTGGTACTTACAGGGAAGTTTGAACTGTCACTGATTCCTTTTCATATGTGAGTAAGCCTGTCCCTAGCTGGTGAAATGAGTCACTAGATTGGATAACTCATTCCTCACTTTAAGTTCTGTCACTTACATTCAATTATTTCACAACTCTTCTTTCTGTAAAGCCAAGCTGACTCCAGACTTTTAGGTCATGCCTTCCCAAGAACTGGACCTTACCAGACTCAGTATTCAGTACAGGCAGACAACACAGCATTGGTACCACCTTGATTTTGGACTCCAGAAATTATCACACTGCTGAAATCACATTGCTTCATGTAAAAGAGTCAGAAAACTCCATTAACTACGATGCAAGGTTTTTAAGGCTATGATATTTCATTTTGGGAATTTCTTTTTCCCCAAAAAAGTAAGCCTAGAATTTTTTTAATATCTCAAAAAGCTAAGCTTGGCAAAAGCCAAGGTAAAAAGCACACAGCCTCAGCTTTTGTTTCCTGTATTGCCTTACAAAGAATACCAACGAAAGAAACCCCTCAACCCCTAAAAGATCAAATCTTGCTGAAGTCCACAAAAGGGAATCAGGCTAACTCAGGAACCATCTATAAGAGATAGCAGATATTTTATCTCACATCCTTGATCAAGATAGGATGCTAGTTTCAGATCACAAGAGTCACTAAAGGCTGTCTTGTTTCAATGATTCCCAAGAATAATTCTTCCCCCTGATTTTTCAAATGGAAGTTAAACAACAAATACAAAAAAGTAAATAGTGAAACCATCCCTTATATCAGATTATCTGAGCTATGCCAGTCTTTGTTCATTCACAGAAGTGTTGCAATCCACAAAACATTATAGGTTGCATATTTCAAAACAGTGCAAATTTTTCAGTTAGTTACTTCTTAGAGACAGTTTTACCTGAAAATTACATCTCTAGAGCAAGGACACACCTGCCTTACAGTCATGCCTAAGATTCATTCTCTTTTATGCTGCCAAAGATTTTGCTACTCCTTATCTAAGATATAAAGATTAAAATGTGTGCAGAAGTTGTAACCATTAGGGGTAAATCCACAGTTGTCAGTGCATGGCACTCATTAAGGGCTCTGGTTTGTATTTATATTCACTTCAGGAATGAAAGCTGCACTATTCTGGATTTCCATTCAATCCATTCAGTCTCCAACTGTCAATCTAGTCTCTGCAATCTGGTGCTCAAACAGCTCCTGGGAGTCACAAAAGTGAAACACACCTGGGGAATAAGCCCAATTGCACACAGGTTCTTTGACAAATATAAACAATTCCACCTATTTGACACTTAAATTCTTTTTTAGCTGATCTAGTGCCTCAGTTTTTACTACCAAAGGGGAAGGAAGACACAGTGAAATAGGAGGCACAGCAATAATCCCATGTACATGCCTTACACCCTGCCTCTTCCAGAGTCATCTTACATTCCAGTATTGTAGTTTGGGCTGCATGCAAGCAGCAGCATTACCCTACTTCTGTCTTCTTTGGTCATTTGTTCTCTGCATATAAGAACAAAAATGGCTGGACTGAGAAAACCTGTTCTTTTGTCAGCAAACTCAGTTTGAGACTGTATCTTATTGCTCTTGGATTAACTGTGAGGGACAAAGAATCAAAAGCTCTGAGCTATTCTTCTCTTAAGGGCTGTTTTGTGCCTGCCTAATCTCCTCACTACTTTCCCCCTCCCCAGGAGGGTTTTGGGCTGAGGATTTTTTGCAAAATATAGCTGTGGGCACACTTCCTTCCTCCCTTGTTCTTCAGCATTAGATATCAAGATGTAAATATATCAAGATCTTTTCCCTTAGTCTCAAAAGGATTGTTTTTTCTCCTTCCTTAGATGGTTCTCTAAATTTCCATCTCCATTATATGCTTTTTAATTAGCACATGCTATGTAGCCTAGGGCTTCCATGCAAGTTGCAACATTTTTAAGTCTATGTTAATAACATTTTGAAGGCTGAGTATAGCAAGTAATATTCATAATGCAGACACCCTTTCAGGCTTTAGAAGCCTAGCACATCTTCCTAAAATTGCTTCTCTCTTTCCCATCATGCCCTTTTCTGTAGCTTGGGCCACATCAAGATGGCAGAGACTTCACAGTCAACACTAAACATTTTCCTTTAGTAACAGAGACGGTTTTTTGACATCCATCAGAAGTTATAGCTTTACAGCCAGCAAAGACTATGTTTTCACACTATGTTTTCAAGTATACAGCATAAGGAAACAGAGGTGTATAGAGAAAATTAACAAAATGGTTGTGTCTTAAACAGGCAGGCAGCTAAACCCCCCACAGGTGCCCACTCACTTCCCCCCACTCATAAGCAGAAGGGCAGAAGTAAGAAATCTCACAGCTTGAAATAAAGACAGTTTGATAAAGCAAAGCTGCAGGTACAAGCAAAGCAAAGTAAGAAATTCATTCATTTCTTCCCATTGGCCATTCCCAGGAAGGCAGGGCTTCATTCCCACATGTAACAGCTAGCTGGCAAATTGTACCTTCCCCCCTTCTCCTTCTTCCCCCAGCTTTTATTGCTGAGCACAGCACCATATGGTATGGGATATTCTTTGGGCTCAGCTATCCTGGCAGTGTCCACCCTCAACTCCTTGCTCCTTGCACATCAGCCTCCTCTCTTATAGGGCAGCATGAGGAACACAAAGGCTTTGACACTGCGGAATCCCTGTTCAGCAAGAACTAAAACATCCTTGTTCCCAACATTATCTTGGTCTGAAATCCAAAATAGAGCACTAAATGAGATACAATAAAGAAAATTAACTCTATCTCAGCAAAACCAGCACAAAAATCCAATATTTACATACAAGAATATATAAGACTCTGCCTACTGATAGCCATCATACATTTCTCACTACTTACCACTGCATCCAGAAATTCAATGCATCTTTTCAAATCTGGTCTAGAATCACAGAACTGTCTGAAGAGAAGTCTTCCTATTGGCTGTTTGTCACAAAGCTGGTTATAGTCTCTTTCTGGGAAAAAATATAAATACCTTTATTTATTTTTATTTTTGTAGTAGGATAGTCATTACTCCCACTTGAGGTCAGAAAAACATCACTCAAACATGAAGATTTTACATTAACAGGTTTATCAAAGGTACCATAAATATGCAATTATTCCAAGGAATAGTGAAACACTCTTCAGTCACATCTGTATTCTACTGACTACCGCATTTACTAAAAGCACACTGAATTATATGCTTGAGGTGCATTTAGATTAGGGTGCAAAAAGCAACCATACTGTGAAACAGCAACACCAAAGCAAACAAGATTGTTTGGAAAGAGGGAATACAAGATTATAACACAAAGGTTTAAAAAACTATTACAAGGCATTAAGGAAAAGGGTAAAATATATTACCATCAATTCATAATGTGATCCCTTTTTCTAATTCAAGGTTTTGAAAATCTATTCTTTAGGAACATTTTCCTTTAACAAACAAGGAGCTGTGATATACTTTTTAACATCTCATAAATTTTATTTTTTCCTCAGTTCTCCATCATATTACAAGTTTAATACTTTTTTTTTTTTTTTTTGCTATTTAGCATTTAGAAGCAAGACAGAATCCTTTCCATTACCAGCACCAAACTCTTGTCCTTCTGTCTCACAGAAGAGGGTGTATTTTACAGGACACTCACCGATGGAGCACCGAATACCCTCACAGTGACTGACAGGGGGCAACTTCAGCATCTCTTTCCATTTTTTACTACGCCCACTCCGTTTGCCTAGAGGAAAATATGAATAATATAAAACACAGTACAGAATCAGAGTAAAATTGAACATACCATTAACAGCATAAAATTAGGTCAGTTCTACACAGATGTGTCAGACTACTTTTCATGCCTAGAAAGAAATCCATCTGGAAGGATATCCAAACCAATAACAAATGTGATACAGAAGAACTTTAATGCTTTTTTTCATGTTTCATGTAAAGTCTTTTCCAAGACAAATCCTTCACATTTTGTCTGTGTATGTAGAACATCTCTGCAGAGAAAAGACAAATTCAAATAGGTACTTTGAAAATCACAAACAAAACTGAAACATCGAAGATGAAACAAAAAAAAAATTTGAGAATTATCTCTCAACTATGGTAAAGAATAGAAGAAAATAAAGTTGAGTAACAAAATACCAAGAACAAAGTTCTTAAACACATTTTTCAATAATAAAGTTGTACATAAATACTGTCTGTTTAAGGTCAGTGATAGTAGTAAGAGTAGATCCCAGTAATAAATGTGAGGGCATAGCTCAAATACACACTATTTACTCTAGACCATACAAGGATACCAGGAAGAACTTAGCTGTTGTAACATTTAGATATTTTCAGTGCTTCAGATTTCACAGCACTGGTGTTGAATTAGTATTGATTTTTTAAAACTACCACAATGTTTTTCTCAGTTTCTAAAAAAACAGATCTGTGTTACATTTGAAACGCATCTGTGTTTCAGCACATTACCCTGGCCAATTTCCTTTACAGAAGATATGCATACTTATCAAAAAAGCAGCGAAAGACAGGAACACATACACACTTTCAGATCCAAAACATTTCTGTGGAAGAGTAATTTAGTGCTGCAAAAGACTTTAGAAGATTTTACTAAGCTATATGATCAGATGCATTTCCACATGACAGAGCAGCAGCAAATCTGCACAGAGGCTTTCTCACTGTACCAAAGCAATACACACTGCTAACCACAATAGGAGAAAAAGGAAGGGAGTTACCCAATGTAACCTGAATAGAAACTAAGCAGCAAAGGGTACCAAACTCTTTCAGAAGTAAATTGTTAGGGTGAAAGGAACTAAAATCTTCAGAACAACAAAACATGTATTTTTTTAAAGCCCCTCTTTACTCAAACATACAGCTTCTTGAACCATTCCACCTATGCAGTTAGACCAGTTCCAGCTTGGTGGACCTTGGTTCATACCAAATTCACACCAAATTTTTTTGGTTCATACCAAATTTATCCTTGCTAACAGAAATATTGACATCTTACTCTGCTGCTGCAACAAAACATTCTCAACTCTAGTGTCCCTAGAAAGGTAAAAAAATAAAGAATAAATCATCTATAAATGATGGCTTATGGACATTCTTTGAACTGACACCTACTTTCTAAAAAAATGCAAACTTCTGCACTTCATTTTCTAATAATCACTTTGCAGGTCATTTGCCTTCCATAAAGTCTTAAAACACAAAATATGGAATTTACTTCTCATCCTATATTTCAAGCAGTACCAGAACTAATAATGAGACTTACCAGCATCATTAAAACAAACTGCGACTATTCTAACAATATATTTTTGAACTTAAAAAGAAGTTGAATATATGCTTGAAGAAAATCAAATCAAAACAAAACATAACACCCTTCTAACAGAAGTGAACACAAAGAAAATCAAGGAATATTAACAGGTAGCCTATACACATTCATTGAATAACAAGGCCTGGGTATAGATTATGTGATCATGAAAACAATGGCTAGAAGTGTCAGGTTCAGCCAGGTCACACTAACCTGCAAGGTGCACAGAGGTTAAACTGCTTCTGTTAGAAACAGCCCAGAAACACTCAATTGTGCATGACACCACACCATCAGTACTGATCAAGGATGATAAACCTAACCCAAATTCATATCACACTGCTGTTTGTAAAATGTAAAATGGGATCTATATCAAGAATACTACTTTCTGAAGCACTGTCAAATTAAAAACCCAACTCATCAAAAAGGAGAGGATGACTAGTGCATTTTACTTCCAGTCCAACACAAAAAGGGCTGCATTTTGCCCAAATATTTGGTCACTTACTTACGATGTGACCATTATGAACTTCATTTTACAAAAAGAGAACACATGCTAGAATGCAACTGAATTCACCATCCTACAGAAGTCTATAAAGGCTACATATAATTTATTAATGATACACAAGAATCAAGTGCTTAGCAGTATCAACTAAATCAATGTGCTCTCACTTCTCTCTGAACTGAATGTTCTTGTATTTACAGCAAATGCAACTGTACAAGTCTGTAGGTCCCAGTAATGTAAAGAGCCATTTCTGGTAACAGTTATGGCAGGAGGCCAATTTGTTTGTCACGTTATTCTCTAATAGCAAAATCCTTTTCCATTTCTGAGGCAGTTTAAAAGAAGTATCAAATCAAATTATAACACTTGTGGTTTGAAAGTGGCTTAATATTGATTTCAGAGCTTCTATTCTGAATCTCATTCTAAAACACTTCAGATAAAATTCTTCCAGAAAGACCAGGAGCTCACTTTCCAACAGAAGAGCCAGAAAGCCATTAGGTTAAGGTGCTTTCTGGTTGACCTCTGTGGCTCAGATGAATTACTGATTTTTGCCTCTTTCAGAAGGAATCATGGCTAAAAGCAATGTCCAGCTTGAAGTGAACTCATCTTGTAGAAAGAGAAGGGTGGGTGCAGCAATAAACCATTAGAGTGACGAGAAACTTCAATTACATTTTCAGGTACACAAGAACCTTTTGCTTCTCCCCAAATTACTTCTTAGAGTTACAATTTCAACATTTAACTCTTTCCCATTTTTGCTTTTTAAAAAGATACATACAAAATTCAGTTAGATCACTGCACTAGAATATGGTATGGGCAAAATGTTTTATTTCAGCTTTTTTTAACCTTCAGAGAAATATTTGAAAAATGTATGTAAGGTGATGCAGTTGGTTTATTCATCAGTAAAACCACACCTAGTTGTAAAAAATGAAACTGCTGTGGCCACAACCTATGTCAAGAAATAAGAATATGTTTTAAGTCCTCAGATGCACTTTGAGAGCCACAGAGATCTTCCTTGCAGACCTGACTGCAGACTGACTCCCATTTCAGCGAGCACAATGTTCACTGCACATCATTAAATCAGTTTTCCTTGAGAAAATGACTTTGGATTCTGCCATGTAGAATCCTTCTTTACTGGCACTGAGATTGTGGCAGTGAGTTTTTTGTGCCCCAGCTCTCCTGCCTGAATCTGAGGCTGAGCAGCACACAGCTCTGTAGCGCTGGGGTGCACGATTGCTACAACTTCATTCTTGCAAAACTGATTCCACAAACCAGATTGTCAGATACCAGCTGAGAAAGTCATACTAGACCACACCCAGATAAACTCAGAAAGCCTGAGACTGCAACAAGATGACAACCTACAGCAGGCCTTTAGTGTATAAATCAAATCAATTGGTTCAAGGAAAAATGCAAAACAATTGATGCAGGAGCTCTACATCATCTACACGGAGACACATGAAAATAAGCTGGGTACAGACACTGCCTTAAAATATGTCTTTCCCACAGCAAAGGCAGTTCCAGGCAAGTTTCCTAATAGATTTAAAACTCACATGAATTCAAATCTTCTCCTAGTTCCAGACACATTTTTCTTCAAACCACTCACAATAAGGATTAAAACCTTTCACTAAAAAAAAAAAAAATCAAACCATTCCTGTTTAACTATGACCTTATGCTATACAGGCATTTATAAACACTACTCATTGAGTAACAAATTTTGCTTTTATGCCCTTATTGGGCAAGATCCACCTTCAAGGCACAAACCAGTGTGGAATTAATACCTCAGCTCCTCAGATCAAACCATAACACTGGAACAGCATCAAGTTCAAACTAGAAGACCAGCTCACACATACCATCACTTGAGGAAGGCTGTCATGCTTCTGGAGACAGCTCATAAGGCACTGCTGCGGGGGTTCACAACAACCTTCTCCATTCTGCAGGCCAGATGTATCTTTTCTACAAAATACAACTTGTATCAAGTTGTATTTTGACAAAATACAAGCTTGTATAAACTCAAGCCTGGTCACAGCTTAACAACTACGTTAAGGAGAGTGGCAACACTTTTCTATGGAGAAAGGGGGTTTGTTGTTGTTGTTGATGGTTTTGTTTCCCCCCACACATATGATAAATGCAATCTGACCAGTTCTCAGTAAACTTATCAGAATCACCTGGCTGAAAATTCAGGTTTTGGCAGAAACCTGAGCACCTAACTCACCAGCATTACAAAGGCCAAGGTACTTCTGCATGCAAACAGAAGCAAAAACGCAAGTAGTACAATAAATAAACAAAAGGTATCTATAGATTACAGATCACTATGGCATTTACAAGATGATAGTCCTCACATTCCTGGATTCAAGTGCATGGAGCTGGGCTCCAGCAAGGTAATACTGGAGGGCTCTGGCCCATCTGACTGTCAAGGCAGTAACCCAGCAGGCAGTCAAAGGCCCAGCTCTCCCGTGAACATTTGTGCCGTTTGTTTACGTGCACAATCATTTATTGTTCCCCAGCTAACACCACTCGAACAACTGGTTCTTCACACGGGCTCTCTATGCAGCTCCAGCGATCATGCGCACACGTCGGAATGCCAGAGCACACCCTCCGCACTTCACCGATTAGGTGTGGAAAGGAAAGCTTGGATCAGCCCGAGTAAATGTAACTGATCTTAACATTTATTAATCGGTTCTTGCAGCGAGACATTGTAACATCTCTGTATACATCTCGAGATGTCTCTAACCAGCCAATGAACAGGGTTTACACAGGGAAAAAAACACCCAGAACACTGCAATTTTAGAGTCAACAAACAAGGAATTTTTTAGCATGATAGTACACTAAGAGTGCAACAGATATTACAGAAATAAAATTCCTTTAAGCTGATTGTGAAACCTCTATTGCTTATTTCAAATTGCCACATTTGAAATAAGCAAAGCAGCAGCGTGTATCAATTACTAGACATCCCGTGTTGTGTTTATTTAGTAAATGTAATTTTTTTAGATTCCAACTTGCCCACATGCATTCTCCTTACAGTTCATTAAATAAAGGACAAAAAGGCAGGCATTGTGCATAATTCTGTACAAACACAGGAAGACATGTTTCCTGCCACAACGAGTTTACAGCAATTTAAAGCACAATGCAATAAGAGTGCAATAGAACATAGGAGGCAAATGAGGGAAGAACTGACAACAATTAAAGGCAACTACAAAAACTCTCAGCACTCTCACGCTAAAATTTGTATTTGCTGCTGGTGGACTTTCTGGGCATGAGTGTGCTTTGCTTTCCCACTTGTCCTACCCCTGAAATAATTAAAGAATTCAGTTCAGTTCAATAGCCAAACTGATCTGAGCAATCTCCATAGAATTATCTTCCTGGTTACAAAAACACACACAAAATAGGATACCTTCCTTGTATCATCAACACTGTACTGAAATATTGCCTTATACTGCAGGCAAAATTAGGATTTATTTTGCTTCCAGAATGATTTCAATTGCTTTCAAGCCCAGACAGATAAAGCTCACTATTTGAGTGGACTGCTCATTTTCTGTGAAGAATACATCATTAAGATAATTATTCTGAAACAAGTATCTTAGAGGATTCATATAAGACAAACTGTGATCACATTCTGCTACTGAAAAGTTCCTTCCTTCTAAATCCATCCTTGGACTGCACCTAGCAATTATCAAATCTGCAGGAGCTTACTGATTCATCTGAAAACCGACTTTGGGAAGAAAACCCCAAACCCAAAACCCAGCAACATAAGAAAAAAACCACCTCAAAAACCCACATACCCTGGATTGGTTCATGGATCCAGCTGGCAACTGCCTCAGCCATTCTGCAACCACAGGCTACAACCATACAAACCAAGAGCTGGGGGGAAATTTATTTGAGGCATGACCTTAATTTAGCCAAAATCAATGATAATATCAGAGGATTTTCTGTGCCTAACAGCAGACCCAATTCTCATTCCCAAACTGCTCCTGCCACAGTAATATAAATGAATTTTAAAGGGGATGCAAATGGACCAGGTATCTTTAAAATGTACTCACTCTTGGCATAGATCCTCACCTGGAGTACACTGCCACTGACTTCAAAGGAACGATGCATCTACCCTCTGGGTGTATTTTTTTGAGACTATTACTTTAGGCAATGAAAAAAGAAAGGCTCCTAAGGAGTTTAAAACATACAGGGATTACTTTCTTTCCTTCCCAACATCACAGACTATGTGTGGGATGCTGAAATGAATTCGGGGCTTACTCAAAGGATTTACTGAGAGTGACTGGAATAAAGACAGAAGATATAAATATAAAGAGAAAAGTGAACATAAAATAAAAATTGGGGGTGGAACTGTTGTTTTTCAGAATAACCGTGTTTATATTTATTATTTCTCTCCATTTATGGGACAAATTCTTCAATGTCCTTCAAGTGAAACTAATTTAAAATATTTTTCTGCTGGGAAAAAAATGAATGTGTTAATTTCTCTGTTCTGATACACAACTAGAAAACAGTGTTGTACACTACTCTTTCACACAAACCTGAGTAAGGAGAACATGGACTGCCTGGTGTGAAAGCTTGCAATCTCAGTTCATACATCACTATCACTAAATACTTACGTGGTTTTGTACCTCAGTCCCTGCACTTCAGCACTCCTGAGATCGAGTTTGAGTTTGCTTTAGAATCTCTTGTTTTCCTACTGAGTCACCTCAGTAGTAGGCGCTTGTTCCACCACTGGGGTCACCTTAACAGGAAGCTTTCCCCTTTTTCCTTCCCACATACAGGTTTCTCTCAAAAAGTAATGTATCACAAGAGGAAAGAGCAGGATTGACACAGAGGGCCACAACCCTCAGGCAACCGGGACAGGGAATCCCAAAACACCTTGCACTGCAGCTTTCCTCTGAAGGCAAATCCCTCCAGGGACAGGCCAGCTTTTGGCAGAAGCAGGTCAACTGAAAAACAGAACAAGGAAAGAAAAACTCCCAGTACAGCTCCCAACTCCTAAATCTTTCGTCCATGGAGTACCAAAGAGTACTTTGTGCCATCATAGCATTTTCTAGTTGTAGGCACATTCAAGAATCATACATTATGTTATCACTAACACCCACAGGTACAAAGAACTGGCATTTGATTATTTACCAAGTGGCTTGAAAAGAGGATAAGGAATCCTGAGGGCTTCCCTTATTATCATAAAGAGATGTTGCAGTTGCTACAGAGACATTACAAATCTTTAATGAAAAGAGATAGGCTTCTTCTATTAAATGGTGTGTTATTAAAAGCTCTGAACATCCTCTTAGAGACAAAATTTAAACTTTTGAGGCTGGGGGGAAGCTAGGGGTTTTGCATGACCTGTGAAATGGAATTAGTAAACTCCTATAAACAGATGTTATCCCCACACAAACTGAATTAGAAGATTCACACCTCTAATGAAATAAGCCAACAGTAAGACTGAGTGAGCAGGTAGATAATCTAGAAACACAAAGCAAGAGCACTTTCTTTTTTATTGTATAAGAGAAGAAAGTAACAAGAACAGAATCTTTTTACCTGAGTTCCTTGCCCTCTAATAACATAGAGACAACAAATTTTCTTTCTGTGTATCAAATCAGATTTAAATGATAGACATGAACCTTGCTGTTCAAGGTGTGCTGATTCTGCACACCTACAAATGTAAAACCCAAATGATAGTCACATCCAGAAGTATTAGAGTACCTAAAATTAGAGGAAAATGATGTGTACAAATCCAGTTTATGTGCTCAGGTAAGATTTGGTGTTATTTATTGGGAATTTCTACATTCCCATCCCACCTGTCATACTCTAACCAGAAGTGGACAGGTACACATCTTTTATTGTTTCTATATTTACAAGAGGCAAATGACATATCTCTGGGGTTAAAAGACTTTGAAAGATGTATTCAAGGGTACAACCTTTTAGTACTCTCATCTTCATCAGAAAAGAGTCTCAGGTTGGACTGACCCATGCCACAATTAAGCCTCACTGATTTCTTTTGACATGCACCACAAACAAAGAATAAGAGCAGAGTCATTTACATGTTATTTGCTTGTACAACTAATTTGTTGTTATCCAGGTGAACACCTTCTCTCACCTACACAGAGGAGGATTACTGACATGGCTAAAGCCTACACATGAAAATAAGTGAAGCTGCTATTGTACAGTAGCTTTGGAATTTACTTTCTTCCACAAGAAATAATTGTGCACTTTTCCATGCTATCCCACCCCTCCATACACTATAGAGTGTGATAATAGAAATGTGGGAAGGAAAGTAATCTGAAAGTCTCCTCTTCTGTCCCAGTTGTGAGGCCATTTTAGCAAAGAATATATTAAAACACCTATCTCACACACTAACTTCACAAATCCCATTGCCTGGCAATGGAAGGCACATAAGAACAGAGCTGGGGCAGGGATTTTATGAAATGGAGTAAACCAGACAGATGGAGTAAACCAGACATTCCCAGAGCAGCCAGAGCAGGCAACAGACAGAAAATACTTTCTTTTCAAGGAGGGTTTTGAAAAATGTGACATAAAAAGTACCCCATGCACAGGGGTTGAGACCTGAAAAGGTAAAAGACCTTCTACCAATTGATCAATGGAGTTCTAGAGTTTCAAAGCCAGAACTCACTTTTTGTGTGCATGCTTACACAACAGAGCCCAGGCCAATTGAAGGCACAAAGAGAGTAACAGATTATTACCATTACTTTTTAAAGTTTCACAGCAGGTAAAACTGATCTTCACATCAGCTGCTCTCAGACTTTCATTTAGTTCATTAAAATATCTTGTTTGGTCAGTTCTACCACTATAATTTATTTTAAACATAGTGAAACCTTAACTAAAGAGGCAGCCTGACATTAAGCATCCACTTGAAAGCCTCTGCAGATTACCACTCCGCTCTTTGTGGTGAGGGTTTGGGCACAGTGAAGTTTTTGAGCCAGATTCCACTTTCCCTTCATTTCTCAGATGACTTCAATGCAAATTCCAAATTCAGGCAGCACCACCACAGACATGTTACCGTCACTGAAACCAGCCAAAACATGTCCTCTAGTTTGAGGTGGTCTCTTCAGCTAAGGCTGGAAAATGGCCCAAAATTGTGATCACTGTTCTGTTTTTTAAACCCCACTTCAAAGTCAAAAAGCTGATTTTCCTCTCTTGCTGCTTAAGGCAAATTTAACTGGATACACATATGGCGTAAGTGCCAAACCCATTTAGAGTTGGAGGAACTTGCAAAACATCCAGAGGCAGATTCTGCTGCTCTTACTCACTTTAAACAGCTCCAGCTTAACTAATGGAACTTCTCAACACAATTAAGACAAGGAGGATCCAATCCAAAAAGAACATGCACATTTCAAAGCTGAAAAAATATACTCTGCACAAAGTACATTGGTAATCCAGGGAGACATTCAAGTGGCCATTTAATGGACAGTTATATACACGAAAAAGCAGTAGGACAATCTCAGGTCAGGATGTTTTTTCAAACAGCAGCCACGTGCTATACTAAAACTAATTATCTACCCAAAACGTTTGTTAGCTGGGGGGAGGAATCTGCAGCTCAAGGTGTTCTGGGGTGTCAAACTGTAAGTGTTAATCTAATGGCAAACAGCACACTTTTGGATTAGGATAATACAAAATATTCGACTGCAGAGTACAGGTCACATTCAACAGCTACGTTTTTCACAGGCAGGAATTTCAGCAAGATGGAGTGCAAGGTTTTTCCAGAGAAGATTTATGTCACTTTATATCCATAAGCATTTATATTTATAAACAAACTGAGAACTTACAGATTAACGACCTTTTTAAAACATCCGGTAAAAACACTATTAGAACCAAGGGAGAAGGAGGAAGGGGTGTTTTTTCAGAAGCAAAGCCACAAGCCGGTAACTCCGAGCAGATCCCGCGGGAGGAGCAGGGCAGGTGCCTCGGGGCACTGCCCGGGACTCTCCGCCCGCCCCGGGAGGGCTCCCACCGCCACCCCGAGGGGTCCCCGCCCCGCCCCGACCCCTGCCCGGCAGCCTCTCCTCCCTCCCAGCCTCTTCTCCTCCATCACTTCCTCTCCCCCTCCTCGCGGGCCCCTTTACCCCTCACCTCAGACCCTTCTCCTCCCCCAACAGACGTCCTCAGCCCGCCCCGCCTCGAACTCCCGCTTCTCCTCCTTCTTCGCCTCGCCCCGCGGCTCTCACCCTCCCGGGCTTTCAGCAGCACCGTGTTGGCCACGATGTTCTCGATTTCCATGGTCGGGGGCTCCTTCCCCTCAGGGCAGCCGGAGCGGGGGCCGCCCCTACAGCCTCCTTCGCCCCCTCCTCCAGCCCCGCCACCGCCGCGGCGCCAAGCCTCGGCTCATCCGGCCCAAGAGGACCTCAGCACTGCGCTCGCCTATTCCCCATCACCCACTGCTCGCCCCGGCACCGCGCTCCCCCTCCCCGAGGGCGGAGACGGAGAGCACGCAGCGCCCTCCCGCCCCGACCATGGCTCCTCCGCCCGCCGCAGGCAGCACCGCCCCTGCGCTGCCACCCCCTCACAGCCACCGGGACTGCAAGTCCCAGCGGGCAGAGCGCGATGTGCGCTGCCGACACGCGCGCGCGATGCCTCGTAGGCCTGCTGGGATATGTAGTGCGTCAGACCTTCCTCAGCCTCGGCCCAACGCGGGCGGGGAGCAGGGCGGTAAATATCGCGGTACTAGGGCAGCGCTCTCGCGAGAGTTGGCCAGCTGCCGGTGCGCATGTGGTAGTGCTGGGTATGGCGGGGTGAGGGGCGCGCTCGGGCTGTGCTGCTCTCTCTTCTCCCTTCTCCTTCCTCTCCTCCGCTCCTCTCCCTTCCGGCTCTCACGGAGCTGTGGCTGAGGGCCGGGGTCAGGCCAAGGGGAAATTCGGGGGGTTCTGTGACCCCTTGGCGCCATTTTGCTCTCCCAGTCTGCACTTCCTGTCTTG
Organism: Ammospiza caudacuta; assembly: GCF_027887145.1. Taxonomy (NCBI): domain Eukaryota; kingdom Metazoa; phylum Chordata; class Aves; order Passeriformes; family Passerellidae; genus Ammospiza; species Ammospiza caudacuta. The sequence continues at coordinate 57,482,430 of NC_080596.1, forward strand.
GCCCCGCGTACTGAGGGCAGAGCCGCTGCCTCCCCCCGCGTCCCCACGGGCAGCCGGAGCAGAGATGGGGAAGGCGACGAAGCGGAAGGAAAAGGCGTCAGTGCCTTCCACTGCAAAGGGCCCCGTGAAGTCGGCCATGGCCTTGGTCAAGAGCAACCCCTTTGAGGTGAAAGTCAACAGGCAGAAGTTTGACATCCTGGGGAGGAAGACCAAAAATGATGTGGGGCTGCCGGGTGTCTCACGGTCCAAGGCCATCAAGAAGGTAAGAGGACATGCAAAGCGCGGAGGGAGAATGGTATATTGATGTGGGAGATGATAAGGCTGGAGCCCTCCCAGGTGGAATGAGCGCCCAGCGCTGTTGTCGCAGCAGGAGTGGCCGGTCCCCTCTCAGTGCTCGGGGGTGATGCCGAGCTCGGGGATGGCTCCGGCCAGTGCAAACCCCCGGGCTCAGGAGTACAGCTCTGCCTTATTGCTTGGTGGGAATGGCTCTCTTCTCAAGTTACCCACGTCCACAGTACAGTGGCACGTGTTGTCGGTAAGTACTCGCCCGGAGTCAGTGTTCATGGCGTTGCTCGGTTCTGGTCGTTCTAGGATGTTCAGCTTCTTGATAATGTTGTAATGGTGGTATAATAGTGAAATATTGAAAGAGCACTGAGGTCGGGATACAGTCAGAAATGTGTAGCTACAAAGAAACTACTGTCGATAGGGGAAGTAAATGCAGGTCATTTTTTGTGCACAGCTTGAATAGTCGTGTTGTAGAACTATGTTGGGATGTAATGATCTGTTCCCTGCTGTCATAAGAATGACCATTCCACTTAAGAAGAGTAAATTTTTTATCGTCAACCCTTGTACCATTTTCAGAATGCCTCTTTTTCTTTCTCCATTGCCATCAGTAGCTACCTGACCAAAATCTGTGATGCATAAGGGAGAGTGTGTCATAAAATGCATCTGGGATTGCAGCAGCCTGCCTTATTCTTGGGTGAAACACAAGACTTCTTAGTGCTCTGTCACCTCACACAAACCAGCAGAGAAGGTTAAGTTAAAGCTGAAAAAAGGCAATTTGAAAGTATGTCCCAGAGATTCTCTGACATGTTACATGCATGCTGTTGTTGAACAGAATTTAAAGCACTTACTGGAAGGGCAAATGCAGTGAAAACAAAGAGATATTTTATCATGTTACGTGTACTGTGAAAGGTAATGCATTAAGTATTTTCTTTTTTATCAATAGGAGAAGTAATCAAATAATTGAGTACAAAAAAAAAGCACAGAAATGCTTTTTGATATCCAACTTATTAAGAGATATTAATGTTCATGTAGAGTGTCTCAGCTGTAGAGACAGTATAAATGAACATTATACACTAATGTATAATGTACACATTATACATTATAAATATGTACATATTGCACATTACAATATGTATAGTGGTCCCTGTAAGAAGTAAATAGAAGGTAGAACTGGCACAATATTAGATGGAATCTGAGTTTTAGTGTCATTTACAGCAGCATATGAAAATTGAAGGAGTAGGAAACCCAGCCTTTTCCTTTAGTGCAGCACTTTGTGAGGTTCTGGTAATATGAATGGCACAGTATCTTTCTGTAAGAATCAGTTAATGTGTTTTAAATAAAAATGGATATTTCTTGGCCTAAACACAGCCAATATTTTTTTTTCTTTAGAAACTGTATAATATCTTCAGCATGAAATTATAAATTAGCTTCCAGATTTTGTTACTATTAGTCAAGATTTTAGAAAACTTCATGAATGCATGAACATTTTAGGATTTGGGGTTTTATTTAATAATAAGATAAATCAGATATTTGTCATTAATTATGCATTGGAAAGTAAACCCGTCTCCTTACCTGTCCCAAAAGTAGACCACACAGTAAGTACCTTGTACAGCTGTGTGATAAACTTCTTTTTACTGACTTGATGCTTGACTTCCCCACACTGAACAGAGACACAGGGATAGATGTGTGGATCCACTTGAGGCTTTTATGTCTTAGATGAAATGACCAAAAAAAGTTCAGCTGAGTTTTGCTGGCTTTTTTTGCTTTCTTTAATATGTTATTCTTTGTTTACTAAGCTTGAGACATGTCAGAATTCTGCAGTGTAAATGCACAGGTTTTGAATGTGATAAAATAAAGGTGAGATATGGTGTAACATCTTATCTTCCCTTGGGTGCTTATAAGAGAACCTAATCTGAATGTATTGTATGAGGTTCCCATCTTTTCTTCATGTTAATTTTTCCTTCTCTTTCATTGCATTCTGGTAAATTATTATTTATGATATGATGGCAATATAAAGAGTATTATGTTCACTGTGGAGTCTTTTACTTTTGGAAGTAGTTACTCTCTGTTCTTTGAATTTTATCTCCTTTTGTCTTTTTCCTTCCAGCGCAATCAAACATTGCTGAAAGAATATAAAGAAAGAGAAAAGACAAATGTGTTCAAAGATAAACGTTTTGGTGAATACAACACCAAAATCACTCCTGAGGAAAAGATGATCAGGCGATTCACTCTGGAAAGACAGGTAAATGATTTTAAAGAAGGAAAACACAAATAAAAGCCAAACACAAAGCCACAAGGCACACTTGAATTTTTAGTTGGTAGTCCCCCTTAATAGAGGCTTTTGCAGGGTAATGCTTTATTTTTTATTTTATGGGTTTAGAACCTACAAAAAAGGAATTTTTCATGGAAATAGAAATTTTTTCATTAAATCTATTTGGTTTTGCCAGGCAGCTGTTTGAAGCAGAGGTTTCTTTGAGCACTGACATGCGCGAAAGCTAGTTATAAGCAGATTCATTGATTAGTTGGTTTTTTGACTGCTTTGTTTTAGGAGTTAAATTAGGAAAAGGTGGTCACCATCAAGTGTATTCAGTAGCTGAGCAGAGCTCTGTGACTTGCTGTCATTCTGTACTGTGAACTGAATGTGCAGTACTATCCTCTCTGCCCCATCATACTCAGTCTCCAGAATTAAGCAGTGTAATTTTTATAGGTTGAAATCTGTTTCATTAGGCCTGAAGTGCAGTAGTTAAAAATTGATGTTGCTGATACACAGATAAAACTTCAGCTTCTCTAGGTTTTTTGGATTAGTCCATTTGTACATTAGTGTGAGAGAGACATGACACTCTCTCACTTGAAATGTATTTGAATGAAAATACTGGTCTGACAATGCTCTTATTCCAGTTAAATTCCAACAAAACTCTGGAATAAGAATCTCCTCAACTAGCACTGAAACTAAAGGCTGTGTTATTTTGTTGCTTGGGAACTAAAGATCTTTTGCTATTTCATTGGTTTGTTTTTCTGTTCTTAGCAAAATTATGGAAAGAAGAATATCTATAATCTTAATGAAGATGAGGAATTGACTCACTATGGCCAATCTTTGGCAGAAATTGAAAAGCTAAATGATATTGTTGATAGTGACAGTGACACAGAAGAAAGAGGAACACTTTCAGGTGAGAAGTGCCAGCTGGTGTTTCACTGGTAATTTCATTACTGCTAAATGTGTACATCATTTGTTCAGTACTGTCTCTCAGTGAGAGAGAATGTTCTTGGTTGGAATGTGTAAAACAGATTTGATAACTTCTTAGTCACACACAGACCAGTTCTCTGGGTTTTAGCAGGGGTTAAGTGGGACTGGCAGGCTTCTTTACTCTGTGAGCTTTTCAGCATAAACAGGTACCTGGATTTTGAGCCCTTTGGCCAGAATCTAAAGTGTGACTTTTCTGGGTGCTTTCTTGCATCTTTAGACCTCCCTTTTGGATAAATACAGGGCAAAACCATGATCCTACCTCATCCCAAGAGTCTGTCAGTGTAAATTATGTGTCTGACATAATCTCTTTTGGTATGGCCATTCTCATAGGGATGAGACTAACGCATGATTGATTGATTGGTTCAATAGTCAAAATTGCTCCCATTCTCAGAGAATAGGGAGATACTGTCCCAGCAGCAATTTTGCAGTCATGTGTGGATTTGAATGATTAACATCCTGCTATTTTTTCCCCTAGCTGAATTAACTGCTGCTCACTTTGGAGGGGGTGGAGGCCTCCTTCGTAAAAAAGTATCAAGTGAGCAGCAAGACGAAGAAGAGGAAAAGCCGAAGTCTAGGAAAGAACTGATTGAAGAGATGATAGCCAAATCTAAACAAGAAAAGGTGAGTTTTTAACCCTGAAGTATAAATGAGCATGATTGAGAAGCTGTCACCATCCCTGTATTTGTAGAATAGAAAAATAGTGGCATAGCAAACAAATGAGGAAGCTATCTGAGAGCAGTCCAAGCTCCTTGAATGAAGTCTGACTTTGTAGGCATTTTAGATATAACTTATGTGTCTGCCATTGTTTTGTATCTCCCCAAATCTCCCCTTGTGTTCACACCTGCTTTCTGAATGCAGCCCTTGTACCATCCAGCATGGCTCTATACTTCTTCCACAAAGAATGTTTGCATTTTCAAAATGTTAAATATTTGAAATAATTCATTTGTTAAATGAATGTTGAATGTGTTTTAGTTTTAAGTTGTAAATGCTATGTCATGTCCATCTGAACATAACTGCTGCATTTGTTTTTGTTTTCTTTTTCTAGCAAGAGAGGCAAACCCGGAGAGAAAGTGCCTTAGAACTGACAGAAAAACTTGACAAAGACTGGAAGGAGATCCAAACCCTTATTGCCCGCAAAGCCCCAAAGTCAGAGAGGAAGGACAAGGAAGTAGAAAAGCCCAAGGTGAGGTTTTAATTACACTGATTTCCTTGGTTCTAGTAACTTGTAGTTCTGACTTATAGTGGCTGAACTATAAGGCCAAGTTAGCACTTCATGAAACAAAATGTTTGCTGCTATTCACATTGAAGGAGTGCAGCAGTTCTAGAACAATCTGATAGTTGGAGGCATATAGGGATTTGTGTGATTTCTCTGATTTTAATTAGTTTGGTTTTCTTTAATTATCAAGTGAGAGACAGATTGCAGGCTGTAACAATACTCTTGACTGCAGCTTATTTGTAGGACAAATAAATTTTCTTGAAGAATTAAAATTGTTGGGGACACTGACTTATTTTGAGTGCCTTTGGAGTGTTCCTTTGATGAAACAGCTAGTACTTGACAATAGACATTTCCTTGTTGAAACTGGTCTCTGTCTCTTTCAAAAAGGGAATGAAAATAATTTACTTTGAATAGATATCATATGGTCTCATGCTTTTTCTATCATTTGTATTCTGTACTAAGGGAAAAAAACTTTCAAGTGTAAGAATAGGCATTCTGTTGGGCTTTTTATTTTTCTTCTAGAAATATGTATTTTCTTGCAGAACATCATGAATTTCCATTTATTGTTTTGCAGTAGAATCGAGATTTTATAGCATCAGTTAACTAGTACTTGCATTAAAACTGATCTCAAAGTACAACAGAAGATACTGGGCCAAAAGTTCATTTTTTGGTGTATTGATTTTTGGGTTTAAGTTGCTCCATGACATGTTGAAGATCATTGAATAGCAGCATCCCTTTTATTTTCTTTAAGCTAGACTTCTATGTAGTGGAACTAGGAAAGGCTTATCTCATGTGACCGTGTAAAGTGAAATGTAAATTATTAATTTATTAATTCTGGCTGTGTTTTGAGGGTTTTTAAAGTAATATGTAATCCAGTTATTTATTTTTTAAGATACTCTTTTCAAGTTTTTCAGTTGTGACTAATTTAAGTAAGGAAAAGGGAAATTCCAGGAGAATTTCTCTTCAACTATTCTTACCATTCCTTATCTTAATTCTGAGCTGAGTGTTTTTGCAGCTTGCTTTGGAAGCAGTCTTTTCCTTTTATCTTAACAGTCTGATTTCTTAGCTGTTAGTCTGGCAGAGGGATGGCTGCAAAGCAGAATAATGAAACTTAAGATAATAAACAATTGCATAAATATTTCTTTAGCCTGATGAATACGATATGATTGTTCGAGAACTTGGATTTGAGATGAAAGCAAAACCTTCAGAAAGGCTGAAGACAGAAGAAGAATTGGCCAAAGAGGAGCAGGCCAGACTCCAGAAGCTCGAGGTATACCATTTATGGCTGAGATTGTTTGGGGCCTGTCTTTTGGGAATGACTGCTTAAATTCATTCCTTGACCTTAGATTGTAAGTGGCTGTACTAAACTGCAATTCGTCAGAGGGTGAATTCAGGAAATCTTCTGTTTGTGTTTGTAATCTGATATTAAAACAACCAAAAAAACCCCATAGACCTAGTATGTGACTGTTGAGGTTTATGAAATGAGTCAATCTTCCTTCAATAAAAATGTAATGTTACTTTGATTTGCCTTTAAATGTTTTAAATTATTCAGGGTTGAGAGGTGCTCCTAAGTGAGTGGAGTATCGTGTTGCACAGCAGTTAAATTAGTACACTGGACAAGTCATTTATTGCTCTCTTCTGTAGTTGCAAGAGCCTTTCAGTGGTAGCATGAGCATAGCTTTGCTTTGCAGAGGGATGTGAATGTCTTGGAAATGTTGCATGCTATTTCTGCTACCTGGAGTGCTGAGTCTTACAGAAAGATGGAATAATTGGTAAATGTTTCACTCTTTTTTTCTTTCATTTTGTTTTGGTATACTAGGAGCACATTTAAGACTGTAGGGAATTCAGTACCTGCAGATTACATCAGAGCAGCTCAGTATCTAATAGTAGAACAGAGAGATACTTCATTTTCTACTCTTACCATCTTAGAGTTTGATGCTCAGTCCATTTCCCAAAAATCTTAGGATATGGTTGTGTTCACTACAAGCTTGTTACACACACATGAAACAGGTAAATGCTGCAGAATTCTGAAACACTTTAGAAGCTTTTATTTTCTAATGATGATTCTCATAAGCAAAAGAGACAAATTTTAGAATAAGAGGACACAATGCTTCTGGTTAACCCGGTTTTAAAGCCTTTTAAATAAGCTAATGCAATTGACTGTGTGCTCTTACCAAACTGTACTCCCTGCAAAAAAAAAAGGTATTCTCAGCTTTTGCCCATAATTTCTCAAGTGCTGGGTTTTTTCTTTACACCAACTCTTTGAGTAATCCAAATTAACTGGTTTTTCCTTGTGTTTTCCTAGCTGTAGTATTTGAGAGCTCTGTTTTGATGTGGTTACCTGATTGATGTCAATGTCTCACATCTGGGTGTGGTATTCCTTGTGAAACACAGGCAGATCGATTACGTCGCATGCGTGGCATAGATGAAGAGACAAATCAAAAGAGACCCAGCCACATGTCAGCTGATGATCTAGCTGATGGCTTTATCCTGGACAAAGATGACAGACGTTTATTGTCTTACAAGGTAAGGTTTAAAATGTATGAATTTTCAGAGGTCTGTAAAGAAGATTAGGAAGAACAGTTGGCAAGTGAGCTCTGTGGAGACATTTCATTTAACCTCTTGCTCAGAGCAGGGTCAGCTGTGAAATCACCAGTTTACTCAGATCCAGTCTGTTCTTGGGAAATCTCCAAGAACGGAGGCTGCTCAGAGAGTTGTGCACTGACTGCCCTTACTGTGAGGAGGATTTTTTAATATCCAGGGTAAATATGCCCAGGTATGCCTCTCCTCACAGAGCAGGTACCCCAGCCCCCAGTAGTCTTGATGGCTTTCTACTGAATTTACTGCAGTTTATCAATACCTTTATTGTATTTGAAGGCTCAAAACTGAGTGCCGTGTTCTGTGTGGTATTGCAAGTGTCAAGTCTCTGTGTCAAGTCTCCTGACTGTATTCTTGCTGTTTAGAGTAGCCTCCCTGCCACTGTCCTGCTGGGTTGAAGATGGGCTCTATGGCATTTCTGGTTTTGTTTTGGTTTTTTTTTTTTTTTTTTTTTTTTTAATTTTCACTGTATTGATTGAGCTTTCACTGAATTTCAGTCTGAAGATGAGTAGATTTCTGACATGTCTTTGATTAAGGTGGCAGAGCAACATAACCTTAAAGCTGATATTACCAGTCACCCTGACTGTGGTGCACGTGTGTGCTGATTCTGTCTTCTCATACACAAGTAACAAGGGAACCTCTGCTGTCCCTGAAGGGGACAATACCAATTGGGAATGTGAATTTAAACTGATGATTAATAAAATCAGGATGAGACCAAATATGTATCTGATATGCTATTTTAACACATAGAAGCAACATATTTTTATACTAAGAATGTTTCTGTAATTGATGTTGAAGTCTTTTTTTGTATAATCTACTAGTTTTCCTTCTGTGTGGTTTCTTATATTCCTCATATACTATCTATTCTTCTTCCAATTTCTTCCAGCCCCTTGAAATACCCTACATTTTTTATATCTGTATGTATGTTCTCTCCCTAATGTCCTTTATTGGCTGGCACTGCTGGCATTCACTGCCTGGTCAGGGTAGAATGGCTCAAATTCTCTTGATGCAAATTTAAGATAACTTTGCATGGTGATTGTGTTGAGGTGCTACCCCTTTATCATTATTTTAACTAGCTTGTTTTCTCTATGGACAGGATGGAAAAATTAATATTGAAAATGAGGAGGAGGAAGGGGAGGAGGGAGAGGAAGAAGAAGAGGAGGAAGGAGATAATGAGGATGAAGAGGAAAGTCAAGAAGAATCTGCAAGTGAAGATGAGGAGGATGCTGCTGCAGATGGCCACTCTGATCTTGAATCTGATCTTGAGAGTGAAGGAGAAGCTGCAGAGAACAAAGAAGAGAAGAAACATGAGGCAAATGAAAATGAATCACAGAATGTGGAGAAATTAGATCCAAAGAGAGAAGCTGCCAAATCAGAGCTTCCCTATACATTTGCTGGTAAGCAAAGGACTGATGCAGGGACCCTTTGTTGTCAGGGGTTTGTAACAACCAGTCAGTTTCTCAGCCCTGTAGGTCTTACATTCATTCATGAAATTTTGCTTCTTAGTTGTCTTCTACTATTCAAAGAGCAGCCAGTAACTGCTCTTTTTAGTGAGCAAACCTAATTGTGCTTGGAGAAGTAGGAACCAGATCTGTTTCATCCCAGAGCACTTTCTGTGCCTCTGAGCAGCATCAGAATTGGAAGATAAAAACAGGGCAGTAAAATAAAAATACCAGTTCCTTTCTTAAGGCAACCATCTTATCCAATCCACAGTGCTACTGTTTTACCTAAGAGAAGCCAGAACAGTATTCTGTGATTTATACTTACAGTTTCTCTGGTGTTTGGACAGACATTTTTCTCAGAAGATGCTTGGAGAGACAAGATTCTGAAGTTTAATCCCTGTGATGTGACATTGAGTTATTGTAGAGACACTCAGAGTTTGACTGGTTTTGGGTCCATGCCTAGCAGGAAGGAGGAGACATGTTTCAAGCAGTACACAAAACATTCATTAATTCATTTTAAGTACGTAATTCATCTTACTATTGTCCTATGTAGATTTCTTGAACAAAAGTATCTGTTGCAAGATTAAACAACCTTTCAAACAACCTCCTTAAGTGCTTGTGTTTTTCCATCCAAAGATGATGACTTACTGCACAAAGCCTTTTGAATTGCATTCAGGATTTGCTTTAACCAGAAAGAAGTCATAGTAAAGTAACTCAAAAAACCACAGCTAGTTAGGATGTCTTCTAGTATGTTGAATTCTGTAAAAAACTAATTATATGCCAGGGTTGTTGGGGTTTTTGGTTTTTTAAAATAATTTTTTATTTGTGGCCATATTTTTACTTTTCTTAATATTCTTCATGCAAAAGCTAATTGGGTGTGAATTAAACAGAAAGGTAACTATTATTGGAAATTTTTGGTTGAATGTCTGTTTAGGTTTAATTCTTCTCTGTGTCAACATAGTTGTGCTGCTCAGCTTGCATGGTAGAGGATGACTTGGGTTTTAGGCATTGAAAAACATGTTATTTTCTGACTTGTGTTCATAGGAATAATTCTACATACATGCTAATAGAGTATTGGTGTTTAAAAGTTAATTATTTAAAACATTTCTGGTGTCTTTCTTTCTGAACAATATAATTTTCAGATTGGAAATTTGTTGCATATTCACTTGAATTAAAGATGTAAAGTTTGAGATTTTTGTGTGGTCAATTTCTGGTTTTGTTTTCTAGTTCCTGAGTCCTACGATACATTTAAGTCTTTGTTGGCTGGAAGAACAATAGAACAACAGCTTATTATACTGGAGAGGATTCAGAAATGCAATCATCCAAGCCTTGCAGTGGGAAACAAAGCAAAGTTGGAAGTATGTTTTGTTTTATGTTTAAAATAACTTCTAATTCCAGAGTAAGTTTTAGTAAGTATTTAGGGAGCAGTATAAAGTATACATGCTTCTATGTTGTGAGTAACAGTAGAATTAACATGATAATCTTCATTTTCTAAGTCTGTATCACTGTTCAAGAATATGTACAATGAAGAAAAACTTAATAATTTTAACATATTTCTTGCAGAAATTGTTTGGCTTCCTTTTGGAATATATTGGAGAGTTGGCAACTCTGGATTTACCAGAGCTCAGAACAATTGACAAACTGGTCCTGTGAGTATTAAATCCTATGGACTTTTGCTCCTTCAGGGTTTAAAGAGAAAAGCTACCTAGAGTAAAGAATTTAGCTTGTTGCTTGTTTCAAATATTCTGTAGAACTTGTTGGCAGCTGGTAACTCTTAGACTTTATGTTTTAACTTTGTTTCACATATTACTTGATCTAGTAATTGTACCAAGAGATTTTCAAAACCTCAGAATGTATTTTTTGATCTGCAAGGTGCTTTTTGTGGGTAGTGGATAAGTAATACCATATATGCATGAAAATCCTGTCTAGGAGGCTCTTTAGACAGCTGTTACAGGATTTTAAGCTTTGCAGACGCTGTGCAGTTTCTGTTGCAATCTCTGTCTTTTCCATGGGCTTTAGCTCTGTGAATTCACTGAGAGAGCTAGATGCAAATGGAATTAAAGTGCTGCAGTGAGCTCATATGGAAGTTCCAGCTAAACACTTTGCAGGAAGTTGTCAGTTTGGCATTGCTGTTGTCAAGTATCTGACGGGCAGTTAGGCTGTGAGGAGAGAGCCAAGATTGTCTCTGAGGTGTACAGCGAAGGACAAGAGTCAGTGGGCAAGGGCTGCAGCAAGGGAAATTGCAATTAGATTGAAAGAAAAAAAATCTTCTCAGAAAAGGTACTGAACATTAAAATAAGCTTCCCAGAGAAGCTGTGAAGATGGAGAAAACTTAACAAAGCTGTGAGCAACCTGATCCAGCTTTGAAGTTAACCATGCTTTGACCAGGGGGCTGCATGAGATGGTCTCCAAAGGTCCCTTCCAAACAAAATTGGTCTGTGGTTCTTATCTTGACTTTCCAGGATAGGCAGGTTTCTTTCAAGTTATTTTTATGTAGTTTTCAGCATATTTTTTTATTTCCTGCTAAAGTCAGTAAGTTTTTCAAAATCTGTTCCGTGCAGTATTAGCATTCATTGCTCTGTTGCATTCATCAGGAAGCGCTCTCACCCATTGATACTGTCCCACATGGTTTGTCCCAAAGAGTAAATATGTTTTGATTGTCTTTTAGAACTGGGATACATTAATATCTCTGCAGACAAATTTCACCGAAAAATGCTGGGAGGCCAAACAGATTCAGGCTCCAGACTGCATATGCCTGTAGGCACTAAGCATAGGCCAGGAGCTGATCTAACTTTGTGTTTGGGTTTTTTTTTTCTTGTTTGCAGTAATAATTTTGCTAACCACATTGCTGCCTTACATGTTGTTTAATATTGCCTAAGAGTGTTTAGAATAGTGGGCTGTCTAGTGTAAACCAGCATACTTCACTGAAGTAATATCTAAAGTCAGGAGATTCAGAAGGATACATCATAACCATAGCAAATGATTTAAGAGTGTATTTTAAAGTTTAAAATTATTTTTCATCTAAGATTTAGAAACCTGCAACTCAGAGATTCTCAGATCAGAAGGCCAAATGAAAAATACATGCCTCTGTAAGCTAAAGTATTACAATAATAATTTATATTCAAAAAAAGAAACATTTGTTGCAGGCAATTTGTCATTGTTACAATACAGATGGAACACAAGAAATCTTCCTATGGGTGCTTAAAAATCAATTTTTTATTAACATCAGTGGCATAACTTGATTATGACTTAAATTTCTTGTTAATAGGCCACTGTACAATCTTTGCCAGATGTTTCCTGAAGCAGCCAGTGACAGTATCAGGTTCATCCTTCGAGACGCTGCACACGATCTGGAGGAAGTAATTGAAGTCAAAGGCCGTGCAACACTTCCAGCCTTAGACACGGTAACAAATCCACTTTGCTGGGATTATCTCTTTGCATTAGTGAGAGTGGCAATAAGTGCAGAATGACATTATGTAGTGAAATATCAGCATCTGTGATTTTCTAGGCTTTTTTTTTAAATTGCCTTTCTGGAGGTAAGTTGTAACAAAAACCCCAACAACAACAAAAACACCCCCCCACCCCCCCCAAGAAACAAACAATACACACACACATTGATCAGAATAAAAGTGTGACTGTGGAATTAATAAGGTGATTAAAATTGTCTATCCAGTCTTCATAGCAGAACACTGTTTCTTTTCCTGATGAATCTTAAATTGGTAGTTTTAGAAAGAAGTGTGACTTCTTTAATTGTGTTAAGTACAAATGTTTAAAAAATGTGCTCCATAGAAGTGCAATGTCTCTTGGGTTAAAAAAAAAAAAAAAACAAACAACCAAAACAAACAAACCCCAAACAAAAAAAAAACAATCTAAGAAAAGATTATGGATATAAAATTGCAACATTTTTTAGTACTTTATATATGATAATGGCCAAATTAGTGACTTGGAAAGAATTTCTTTCCTTGTTGTATTGGTAGTAGCCCATTTTCACTTGCCATGTTAAATGTGAACAGATTCCTTTTACAGTGTCTAAGTAAATGGCTCTTGGAGAATTCAAGAAGAGAGCATAGGAAAATTAGTATTTTTAAGTTGTAGTAAAGTTTCAAAGACAAACCACAAATCAAATTCAGAGGGAGCTACTTGTTTTCTATCAGCTTGATGAATTGCTGCTGCCTAATGGAATAATTAGACTATTGAAGGAAAATGGACTGAAGCCTTGGTTCTTACAGCTTGGAAGATGTATTGAGTTGTTTTGAAGAGTCTTTGTTCAGGATATTTGGGGTTTGCAGGAAATGTATTGTCAAGAGCTTTTAACTTTATTTTTAATTTGTCACTGTCACACTTAGAACACCAGTCCCAGTTCTGGCTTTCATTCCCTTCACTGGACTTTGCCAGGTTGCAGGCCATCATTATCTTTTAAAGTGGAATTATATCACTTTGTACTCCCAAAGCACTTGTTTGAATGAGTATTCCATAGATCAGCTGTCTTAGTAGGCTTTTCATATGCCTGCTGTTATTTTGGCCTGCAATTCAGAATATTTAGTAACCAAAACCCTTCAGGAGAGTATTTGTTCACAATTGAGGAGCAGCAGAGAGGAAGCAATGAAACTTCCATCTGGTTTACTGTGTAAATATCCACTTAAATAATTTTCATAATTACCTTGCAGCTGATGTTTAATTTCCATATGATCTTGACAGGTCACTCAAATCCCCTTCAATAAAAGTGTACCTAATCACTGCTTAGCTCTTTTGGCTGCAACTGTTTGTTGGCATGTGTCAGTGCCTGAGGACTCTGGTCACTTCATTGTCTGTGTTGAGGATTGGTTGAAAGGTGTCACAGGTCCAGTGTTTGTGTGAGAGTTGGTGACTGTGGTGAGCTGTAGGGGATCAGATGGGGTTCTCATGGAGTAAAGGGGGTTGGGAGGCAGAGTTCCTTCTTAGTTGTTCTTTCAGCTGCCTCAATCCAATATTAGATCTATAATGAATGTCTCATAATGGATATTCCTTTTTCTCATCTAGCTTCAACAGTTGTCTCAATAAATGAGTCATGTACATCATACCAGATTTCTGAAAATTATGTTTATAGTAGTTTTTTTTTACTACTCTGTAGTAGTTCTTCATTAAAAAGTTACATATGTATAAAGTCAAGATCCTGGGAATAATGTCTTAACTATATTTTGCCTTATTCTGTTTTATGTGCAATCAGCTTATTTATTTGAAAATTGTATCTCTGCTGTTTCCAACTTCTGACTTCTGGCACCCAGTTGTAACACCTGCTTTTATATACATGAGTCAGCTGCTTACTAAGGTATGTCTGTGATGTTGTACCTCAGGATTCTATTATACATATATTATTTCTTCCTCAGACTCCCAATATGTATGTTAGTATTAATGTATATAGTGGAAGTGTATTGCAAAGGCAGCTTTGTGTTTGGTATAGCCACAGATAGTAATTGGAACAAGGGCTGAAGAGGAAAACACCCTTGCAGGCTATAGTCCAACTCACAAAACCATATCTCTTCAATTTTTCAAGCTGTCACAAAGTAATTCCTTCTATGGTGAATTACATGGGGCTAATGGAACAGACTGAATACAATCTGAAATCATTCATTAGTCGTTTCTTTTCCATATATTGCATTTCTTCATACTTGAGAGGTTTTTTACTTAAAAATTTGCAGTATTGTTTTCCTTGAAAATGTACCTAATGCAATGCATTGAGTTAAAATATGTCCTTATTCTTCTATCCTCATATCCTGTTTATGTTTCAAAAGTCTTGGCTAATTGCTCAATTGCTGCCAAGTTGCCCAGAGCCTTCTATTTCACTGATTCATTTCTGAAGGATTTATTGGTTGTGGTTTAGCACCTTCTAGTGGCTAAATGAGTTCTGATAAACCTGTTACTCAGTTCTGCAGATACTCTTCAGTTAAGGACCAGGGAAAGCCAGTGTGGTTCTCAAAGATCAAAGGCTGCAATTTTATAGATTTCAAATGCTTGTAATGTAGTTAATAATTCCTCTTTTTGGGAGATTCTGTATTTGTGATATGTAAACTTTTAATTAGGAATATTTTGTTCTTTTTATTTCTTTTAGTGTCGCATTACAACATTGCAAGATGTTATTAAAGGGTTGTTTATATGCTGCTTGTTCCTGGAATATGTATCTCTCTCCAGAAGATTTGTACCAGAACTCATCAATTTCCTTCTTGGAGTACTTCACATCTCTCTACCCAAAAGCCAGGCCCAGGGTGAGTTTGTTTAGAGTAAATGAGTATTTCATTTAGAGTCCATTTTAGTATTGGGGTTCATCTTTTAAATTTTTTAAATACAAACATTTCACACTGATTACATTGGTTTTGAACAAAAGGCCAAAATAATCTGCAAATTCAGCCAAACGCAACCTTGATTCTTGGGCATCTTGTTATGAACTAGATCCTCTCGTGTTGTTGGCAGGAAGGAAAGGACTGAAGTTATTAAAGGAAATGAACTCATGTTGGCCACAGTGCAGTATTTGTGCAGTGTTGTCATTCTAAACAGACTGTGTGATTGGATTGTGTTCTGAAATTCAGAGTTCCTAATGGATTCCTGATGAGTACCCTGTAAGCTCAAAGTGAGGCAGCCCCTCATGCTGCAGATACCCTTAATCTTCAGCTGCTAGCCATATCACCTAAATGAGAGAAGTATATCACAAAGCTGGTGTTTTTCCTTATTTAACATGGATTTGTAGTACTGTAATAGAGGGCAGCTGTCCCCACAAGCAAGATTAGTAAAATAAGTGTGTAAACTTGGCAATTTGCACAGATAACAGGGATAACAAAATTAGGTTTTCAGTGTGATCCCTATGTCAGCATTTTTTTTTAATATATTTTGCCAGTCTCTCTTCAATTTTTTTTTCTTTTATTAGTTTCTGTCTTTAAAGTTCTGGTTCTGGAGCTCTTTCTGTTGACCAGTTCAGTGACACTAATTTACTTTTGAGGAGTTTTGTCAGAGCATAGTAACTAATTCATGTGTTAATATTTCTGTCTGGGCACAGCATGCAGGAGGAGACTCCACAGGCAGGATATTACCAAGTGAAAATTGGAATTATTTGATAAACTCACAAGATATCTGGGAATGAATGAACTACACACTATTTATTAGTATGCTTATACCTCTTGATAAGATCCTTAAGAGTCTGTTCTCTAAATAGTCATCAGTCTGCTGAGGAAGGTTTAGCTTCTGTCAGTATTCCAGTACTTTAGCAGGCAGCTCCCTTACTTTTCCTTCAGGACTTTTTGCCTTTTCACGCTGCCTTTTTTTCCCCCCCCCATTTTGAATTTTTGAGCTACTACTGATGCCTTTTCTCAACAAACCTATCACTGCAGTTTTATTATCAGGCATGGCTGTACTCCACAGACCTTTCCCTAGCTGCTTCTCACAGCTTAGCAGTTTCCTCTGAAGTGTGAGCCAAGGTTACACAGCTGGGCTGCATCAGAGCTAAGCCCTGGATTCTCAGAACACCAACAGCTGAGCCCTTAGAAGGAGGTGGGAAGAGGTTATGGAGTGGGCGGGTTACACAGTACTAAAAGTATTCTCTCCTTTGTGTATATTAGGAATATTTGATCTGCAGAGAGTTTTGGTAAAGTTAAAATACAGGACTCTGCAAAATTAGATAAGGTACTTGAAAGAATTTTAGTGGTAATCATTGATCAATTGTTACCTAGTTTAAAATATTTCTTTGTATTTCTGTTAATGATTTTGCACTGGTTAAATTTGCATGGTGTTGATTTCTGTTAGGAAACACCATTTCCTTTTACTGAGGAAAACCTCAGTAAAAGATACATAAGAGGTCCAGTGTTCTCTTTGAGAACTTTCCAGTCAGTGTTGATGTTTTGAAGTTCCCAAGGTATCTAATTGTGTTTTTAAATATTCATGGTGGAAGTTTTTCTGGTAGTTGTGATGGTTAAGCTATCAACAGAGAATATTTTAAAATAAGTAGACATGGAGCTCTGGAATGTTGATGCACTGTCACACCAAAAAAATTCTCAGGGTTCAATTTTAACATTAAGTAGAGTCAGCAAATAAACTCTTAATGTTTTAGTTTTATTCTCTTCATCCATAAGTTTCTCACATGAGAAAGATATATGGAATGCAGCTTCATAAGAGACTGAAATACAGTCTGATTTAGAGTAAAAACTATTACCTTAAAAAAGAAAAGCTGTAGGTGGAGGGAGTGGGAAGGAGTTGTCATGGTTGATAGCTTTAGCCAATTGAATTGTTAATGAGATCTGCTATCCTCTCACAAGTAAAGCAGATAATAAAGCTCACATATCTTAGTTCCTGATCTTGCATAAGCCTGTGTGTGTCATGATCTCTTACAACTTTGGGTCTCAAACCTTAAAAATCTTTATTTAAATATACTGTCTTCTGACCTGTCTATGAAGAGCCATATACAGGTTGTAGAGCATTTAAATAATCTGAACCTAAAGTTTGAAAAAGTTTTGAAGTCAATTCCACTGCAAGCTTGCAGGACATAAGGAAAACAAACAGGGGAAAAAGACCCCCAAGATCCAGCACCGAGAATGCAAATTATTTTGTCCCTTAGCCAAGAAATTCCTCAGATGCTTCTTTCATGTTGCTGTATAAGTAGTTTCACAGATCAGCTTGTGATGTGTGCATAGGGAACCTTTAGTGTTCTCCCTGTGCCCTGCTCCAGTGTGTTCCATGCTCCTCCTGTTTCAAACCCCTCAGCTGGAGTGGAGAGGCCCTTACAGTGTGTCTGAAGGCCCTGCTGTGGGCTCTCAGGGGAGGGAGGCTCTGTGGCTGCAGCTGTGGAGCAGCTCTCCCTGCTCCAGCTCACTGTGCCCCATGACCACCTTCTGGCCAAAGCCTTCTGCTTGTGACCCCATGGGAAACCCTGTACCTGCCCAGTCCTCTTAGGAACATCCAGTGCTCCATCCTGGATCACAGCTGCAGTTTAACTGTGCATCCTCTTTCCCAGAGGGCAAATGTGAACTTACATGTCTTAACTTTCCCCATCCACTGAATGAGTCAAAGAATCACAGAATGACTTGAGTTGAAAGAGACTTCAAAGACCATCTAATTCTAACCCCCCCTGCCATGAGCAGGGATTCCTTTCACTAGACCAAGTTGCTCAAAGCCTTATCCAACCTGGTCTTGAACAATTCCAGGGCTGGGGCATCCACAACTTCTCTGGGTGGCCCGTAGTCCAGTGTCTCACCATTCTCATAGTGAAGAGTTTCTTCTTTTATCTAGTGTAAATCTATCCTTTGTCAGTTTTAAACTGTTACCCCTCATCTTATGACTACATTTCCTGATAAAGAAGATATATCTTTCCTGTGGGCCTCATTTAAATACTGGAAGGTTCCTGTAAGGTCTCCTCAGGGCCTTCTCTTCTCTAGGCTGAACAGCCCCAGCTCGAATGGGAAGTGCTCTGGTCATCTTCATGATCTTCCTCTGGATGCTCTTGAGACAGGTTTGTGTCCTTCTCTGGGGACCTCAGAGCTGAACACATTCCTTCAAGTGGAATCTCATGGCAGTGAAGTAAAGGAGAAGAATCCCCTCCCTCGACCTGCTGAGCTTTTGTTGCAGCCCAGGATGCATTGGCTTTCTGGGCTGCAGGGGCACATTGGCAGCTCAGAATTCAGGGTCCCATCCACCAATACCCCAAGTCCTCTGCAAAGCTGCTCTTAGTCCACTCCAGTCTGTATCCATGTGTAGGATTGCCCCTACTCACATGCAGGACCTCGCAGTTTGTCTTATTGAACTGCCTGAGGTTCACGTGGCCCCACCTCTGAAGCCAGGGTCCCTCTGGGTGGCATCCCCTTCCTGTAGAGGGGGACAGGAAGGACATCAAGCACACACTCACCCTGGTGTCCCCTGCAGGCTTGCTGAGGGTGCACTCAGTCCCATTGTCTGTGTCCCCAGCCAACATGTTCAGTAACACTGGTCCTAGGACAGACCCCTCATGGGCCCTCCTCATAACTGATCTCCATCCAGACATGGAGCCATTGGCCACAATTGTGGCTGTGACCATCCAGATAATTGCTTATTACTGAGTCATACACCTGTCAAATTCATGCCTCTCCAGTTTAGAGACAAGGATGTTGTTCAGGACAGTCTCAAATGTTTTGTACAAATCCGGGTATATGATGTCAGTTGCTCTTTCCTTACCCATCAACACTGTAATCCTGTCATAGAAGGCCACTAAACTTGTCAGGCACACCTTGCCCTCATTGAAGCATGGTGACTGTCACTGAGGACCTCTGTGTTTTGCATGTGTTTTGTCATGCTTTCCTGGAGGATCTGCTCCACAACCTTGCTAGGCACAGAGATGAGGCTGATCAACTTGTAGTTCACTGGATCTCTTCTCTTTCCTGTTTTAAAAATGAGGATTTTTTTCCTCCCTTTTTCCAGTCACTGGGAACTACAGCTTTTCAAATATGAAAGTGGTTTAGGAGCTTTGTCTTGCAGTTCCCTCAGGACCCTCAGATGTCTAAGGTCCCAGGGAGCTGAGCACATTCAGGTTCCTTAGTCTCAAGCCTGACCTTCTACAGTGGACAATACTTGGTTCTCCCAGTCCCTGCCTTTGGGTTCTGTGACTTGGGCAGTGTGACTAGAGCACTGACCTGTGTCCCCATGCTCCAGTGTTTTCCATTGTTTTAGAAAAAATTAATACAGATAGAAATATTTTTAAAGGTAGTACAATTAAAAATGTAAAATTAGTTGGCTGTTTTTCTTCAGAAGGAATGTGTGGAAGTGACCTTGTTTAATGACTGTTCTTGGTTTTTTAGGCTATACTGTAGTGCATCCATTTACACCAGTGGGGAAAAATCTAGAATTGCTGTTGGTGTGTGATAAGGAGGATCTGAAAAGCTGGGAGAAGCAAAATGTGCCATTGAGTATTGTGACTAGATTAAAGGAAGCCAGCAGAACAGAGATAAATCATACCAGGTATGTAAGAAGTGCAGAACAGAAAATACCAAATCATCTGTTGTGTCATGTCAGTGACAGTGCTCTTTAGAAGTAAGAACAAGAGTAGAGGATAGTTCTGTGTTCAGTGCACTGACATAAAGATTTGTTGCTGATGGAATTCTTTTGGTATTTGCTTAGGAGAGAGAAATTTTTAGTCTTAATTAACAACTATTTCCAGTTGTAACTGGTTCTGCCAAGCAATCTTAATGGATTCTTCTAACAGTACAAATTTAATTAATTCAGTTGATTTTATTTGAAAATCCATTGCAGTTTTTGCATCTGAAATTGTTAATTTTTTGTGCATTAACAGGTTATCATGTCTAGCCCTATGTTTCGACCTTATTAAAAAATGTGCAGCTCTCTATGAATCTTTACCATCATTCCATGAAATAATGCATCCTGTCAGAATACTCCTTACAAAACATATGCCAGTTAATGAATATCCTGAAAAAATGCAGGTATGTATTCCTCAGGATTTAAATAATCAATATGGTTTTTTATTAATAAATTCTGTGATCTTCATCTCTGCATAAACAAAAAAACCCCAAAAAACAAGTATAAGCATTAATTTTTTCGAAGTTCAGGCATTTTGATATTCCTGTGGAAAAAACAAAAGAACAGAGAATATTTAGAAAAGGTATTTTTCCATTGTATTGCCTATCTAAATGAAGAGAACAGTACTTGGCTTGTAATAATGTAGCATTCCATGAGTGACATAATTTATAAGAGTAATAGGGACATCTGGTTGCTCTTGTACTTTTGTAGTGAATCTGTAAGACCTTGGTAAAATAAATACATGTACCAAACTGGGGAGGTAAAACTTATAACTATATAGGTAAAATGAACATAAATATGCCTGGTCAGTACCTTACCTTGGACAGTTGCTGATTTTCGAGAAATGAGATTCAGATTTTTAATCTGTCTCTTCTGAATGTAGCAAAATCATCTTTTCCTCAAAGAAGCATAGAAAATGTCCTTAGAGAACAAAGTTTTATTACTTAGATGAAGCCAAATGGCCTATGTTTTCTGCCATCAAAATAAAAAAAAAAAACTGTCATTGTTAAAATTACCATGAAGAGTCTGAGTTAAACTGCCTTTAGTCTTGCTTCTTCCTCTGTTAAGTGAAACTACCAGCAGGCAGACCTTTCTTATTGTTCATTTTACCACTTTAATAGATTTCCAAAGGCTTTTAACAGTCATCCAACTTGGATTACAGCATGTCAGTGTTAGCAGTGTCCTAATGAGTAGCTGTGACTTAACCCAGGAAAAAAATACATGGGGATAGCATTACTGTTGATTCAGTTTACAATAGCTTTTGATTTATGGTGGCTTTGATATGCTTTTACAATTGTAACTTGTTCTGCATTTTCAGGAATGGTATCACAGTGCTCTGAAAGAGCTGGAGAACAAAGTAAAACACTATATCCCACTGGTATGTGAGAAAAAGAAGCCAGTGCCATTGAAACAGTATACTCCTAAAATTGTGAAAGTGTAAGTAAAGAAGACTGGATGCAAAGGAAAGGTGCATTTAAACCTTAAGATTTCTAGCAAGCTAGAATGGATTTGGAAAGCAGGACACTAAACAACTGTCTTTCTGCTAGATTTTGTGTATAATTCACAAGGGGACATCTACTTGTGTGGTAGGGAGGGAAAGAAAAAAAAGAAAAGGAATTTTAAGAACAAATATTATCTTGTAGGAAAAATAGCACTAAAGTCAACTCTTGCCCATATAACGAATTGTAAATTAACAAATTTCATGATGATTAGATTGGTATTATCTGGTCAGGTGCTTTACTGAATGCTCTGTCAGGCACTCAAGTCAGAAGAATAAGAGTGAGTAGTTCCTAATGTATATGTAATATATGATGGTCACAGGTAGATAGTCAAAAACACTCATTTAGTTTTGTAGATAATAGAACAGTGTTCTGATTTAGGAAATCTGCTTTATATTGGCTGCTGATTTATTTACCCATATTGGTTATCTACATGGGCACAAAGTGTTTACTTTTATTTATTGTAATAATTGAAGAGGACAGCTTTGCTCTGCCATACACACTTATCCCCAAGTAATTGATGCAGACTTCTGTAAAATGCATCTGCTGAGATGGTCTGCAAAAATGCAAGATGTATGGGGAGGTTCCATCTTTCTCCAGATGTCTTCCATTCTTCTAGTCTAGATTTTTTAGTCTGTTCAAACTGCAGGCTGCATATGGGGAATTGAAGTGTGGCCACTGGCATGATGATGAAGTGCAGTTAGAAGGTCTGGTGAGTGTTTTTCCAGTATGTTCATTGGGCAACTTCTTATTTTGCAACTTAGCCATATAGTATGCAGGAATTAAAATACTGAGTTTATTTTCATACAACCCTCTCCTTATAAATATGAAAAAGTTGTGGGTTTAAGGTGTTCTGTGCTTATACATACATTCTTATTTCAGCTTAGAGTTTGGAAGAAAGCAGGCAGGCAGCAAGAAGGAGCAAGAAAGGAAGCAGCTGATCCAGAGGCACAAACGTGAACTTAAAGGAGCCATCCGTGAGATTCGGAAAGATAACCAGTACCTGGCTAGGATGCAGCTGTCAGAAATCATGGAGAGGTAACGTAGCCTTTGGTTCAGCACCACTCTGGGGCTTGTCCTGCTGTGTGTTCATCTCTTTGCTGTGTGCCAGGACTGACATAAATGATCAACCATACTAAACTTAAGTAAAATGGGACAATTTGAGGAAAAGCAAACATTTTCAATTGAGATAATTTAAAGTGTTTTCAACTTTGTGGTTTCTGTTCTCTAGTTTAAGAGGATGCAAAATGTTTTTATTTAAATGGTGTTTTGGTGAAATTAAAGAATTGTGGGACTTTTTATGAATTAATAATTATTCTCTAAGTATATTGATTTTCCCTAATATAACCTTTCTGAAATATTTTATGTGTTGATTGTTTGTTTTACAGAGATGCAGCCAGAAAAAGAAAAGTGAAAGAGCTTCTTGGTAGCCTTGCTACACAGGAAGGTGAATGGAAAGCAATGAAAAGGAAAAAATGGAAGAATTAATTGGGACTATCTACAGCAGGAAGCTTACTGCTATATAAAACACCCCAATCATGACTTTTCAACAGATTTTAAGTGCATTTTTTGGATGCATTCCTTTTGAGGAGGAACATCATTGGATCTGTTTGAAAAAATGAACCTGCTTATTAGGAAAATCCACAACTTTTCATAAGGAAAATAAAAATAACACTTTTGTACGTGGCATGCTTCTGTTTTATTTTAATGAGAACATTTGGACAAATAATCAGAATTCTGAACCTAAAACCTGATCACACACACCCAACTTGAACTATACACACACACACACACAAATTCTACGTCAGAAACCTTCTGTTACTTCAAGCTGGTGACAGGTCAGTAGTGAGGTTCCATTTCATGGTCAGTTCTCTTCAACAGCTTCATCAAGGACTTGGACACAGGACTTGAAGCTACACTGAGTAGTTCTGCAGAAGACACTGATCTGGGAGGAGCTGCTGACCCCCTCAAAGGCAGAGAGACCCTGCAGGGAGATTGTGACATTCACCAACCATGTGAAGTTCACAAGGGCAAGTGCTGGATTCTGCACCTGGGATGGAGCAACCCTGGATGTACAGACAGACTGGGGAATGAGAGGCTGGAGAGCAGTGCCATGGGGCTCCTGGGCAGTGCAGAGTGGAACACGAGCCAGCAGTGCCCTGGCAGCCAGGAGGGACATCCCTGTGCTGGGGACATCAGCCCCAGCATGGCCAGCTGGGCAAGGGAGGGATTGTCCTGCTCTGCTCGGGGCTGGGGCAGCCTCAGCTCGAATGCTGGATATAAAAGCTACAAGAGAGTGAACAAAGGTGGATGAAGGGCCTTGAGGGGAAGTCCATGTGAGGAGTGGCTGAGGGCACTTGGTCTGTTCAGCCTGGAAAAGAGAACAAGGAGAGACCCCACTGCAGTTACACCTTCCTTGTGAGGGGAAGGGAGGGGCAGGCACTTCTGACACTTTTCTCTGTGTTGACAGTGACAGGACTCAGGGAGTGGCCTGAAGTTTTGTCGGGGGTAGTTTGAATAATAGGAAAAGGTTCATCTGAAACATCTCCCCTAGGAAGTGGTTGCAGCACCAAGCCTGACAGAGTTCAAGAAATTCTTGGGCACATGGTATGACTCTTGGGGATGGTCCTGGTAGGACATTCTATGATCTTTTTTTAATGTTGAATAGTTGCAGGCAGCTCTCATAATCATAATATAATTTAAACAAAACAGTAACATTTTAATTAGTCTGTACCAGGACATACTAAATTGTGTATTGAGTAATGGCATCAACTCTTAAGTAAAAGTCCTTTGTTAAAGCTGTACATACATTCATCTTTTTGCTAAGTTTTGAATTGAGCACAGCTCTGAAGTTCTTAATAATCTAGGGTAATTAATTAGAATTCCTCATTGTATTCAGAACTGTCTGACGTAAGAGAACAGTGATATCCTTAACTTTGTTCCACTTAATTTATCATGTATGTTTAATCACTGATAGCTGCCCAGCATGACTTTGAAAAATATCTGCTCTTCAAAGAGAGCCAGTGAATACTTCTAACACTTTCTTTTTATACTGTATTTGCAAAGCAACATTGCAATGGGACAAAAAGCATCATAGTTACTGATAGGTGCTAATCTGAACTAGGTTCGCTGGTCAGGGATTCACTTAATATTTGGTAAATTCAGTAATAGTTCTTATGCGTTGAACAAATTTGTAATGTTTCCATGGGAAACTGTTAGAAAAATGAAATTCCCTTTTACATTAACATTTCAATTTCAATCTGAAAGACAAGCTATAAAATAAGACCTGTATTAAGAATGAACTAAGGGCTGTGGTTCTTTACAAAAACAAATCCCCCAAGTTCCCTCCATTTTCAAATGCTGTTCCTAGATCTGATCTGTGTTTTGGCCAATGGGTACCTGAGACATTGTAATGCTCTACCTACTATTCATGAAGAAAAACTTACATGCTGTCAGTTAATTTGATTTAATAGTTAGGCTTGGTTGTTTTGGACTGGCTTTGAATGTTTCTTTGTTCTGTTCTCTGGAGATTTTGGTTTGATGTTTTTGGGGCTTTTTTTTTGGGATGTGGGTTTTTTGGCTGGGGTTTTTTTGCTGTGGTTGGTCGGTTGGTTTGAGGGTTTTTTTCAAATTAAACTTGTAATGGAAGCAGGACTAAAACTAGGAAGGGCTGAGTTGAAACACAGCCTTTACATTTAGTGTCTAATGACAAAACTGTCTTTGTTAGGCAAGTCTTGTTCCTTAAAAGAGAAAAGCACTTTATTGAAGGAGAAAGCTTTTTTAAACTGTCAGTGTAACTAGTAATGCAAGTAATATGTGATTATAATCAGCTTTTTTTGGTTTGCAAAAGCACTTCTATTAAGTGTTAAAATAGGCGAGATGCAAAGTACTTGTGGGGAAGATACTTGTCTCATGCAAAAAATTGGTAAGATTCCTATGCTTGAAATCCACTCACACTTAAAAAATTCATTTTCAGTTAGCTTTGCTGATTTTGGAAAAGTTATCTTCTGAAACATCAAAGGCATCTCAGAAGATTAGTATACCTTCTGTTTTATTTCCATTTGGCACAGTAGGAATTTTTTTTTTAACAAAATATTTTATTGTCAAGGACTTGAGAGTGAAGTACTGAAGGAGCTAATTTCCTATTTTATGCTATTAATTGGTTCCTTCAGCTTGGAGTTTTAGTCACAGTCTATACAGCACAAATAAACTGTTAAAAAGTACTACTATTTATTTATCTGACTTTAGCAGTAGCTTCAGAGGACTTGTCCAGCAGGGTATTAGAATCACAGAGGAGCTGACAGAGGCACTGTGATTCTGATTTTTGATACCACTGGCAGCTGCTTTTTATTCCTCAGTAAGGGAAGAAAGAGGGTAGAGACACAATGATAATGTTCTGGGACAAGACATGTTCTGGGACAAGAGGATGATCAGGATTGTCCTGTGATGCTAATAAACAAAAACGAAGGATGAGGAAACCTCAGCTGATAGACTTCCTCAACTGTTTTTGAATGCCAGACTGAAAGTAATTCTGTTTGAAATCTTGTTGAATGAGAATCACTGTATGCACTTTTACAAATTATACTGTCAGTTTTTAAAGTCAGATTTAATATTGCAAACCTGGGACTAACTGTGATGCTTAACACACGGTATTTTCCATCAGTGGGAAAGCAAGACTACGTAATCCTGCCTCAGCTTAACAGTCAGTCTGGTCTGACAGTTTTGCCATTGCTCAGTACCACAGCAGTGTTGCTGCTCTGATGTGATAGAAGGTTCTGGTCATTTGGACTACCAAGGGCTTGAACATGTTTGAGTGCTGGCAGATCCTTTCTCATAGAGCTTCTTGAACACCATCACACTTAGCAAGCACTGTCTTGTCTCTCTGTTTCTTTTAACCCAGGATTGTCATAACAGGCCTTTTGACACATCGATTATCAATTGTAAATCTGTATTTAATTAGCCAAAAAAAGAAACTGTTCTGTAAGTAGAATCAAGTCATCACACATAAAAAAGGAAAATTACCATTTTGCCTTTAGTTTTAGGTAGCTTATCTATCAACATCAGCTGTCCCAGACAATAGCTACCTTGAATATGAATGTTGTAAAGAATAGAGTGAGAACAAAACTGTTCAGCCAGAAACTCCATAAATTACCTTTTTTATGACAGCATGAAAAGCTTCCTCAGGAGTTTGGTCTTTTGGTTGTCAGCTGGAAGCTGGTAAGCAGTTTGATATTCTCAGTTGTGCCTTGCAGAAGTCACAATAATCTACCATGGTGTGTCCCTGCTCTGTGTAAGGCTTCCCCTCTGACCACCAGATTTCTGCTGAGCGGGGCACTGAGGCTGCTCCTCAGCTTGACAGGGGCACTTCGGCTGCTGGACTGAGGTTGGTATCAGCTACAGGAATTGTGGGACTTCTTTCCTCTTCATGGGCCTTCTGGGCATTTGCAATAGTCAAACAGAAGCTCTGACAAAACATTTGGCAGCTTTGTCATCACTCTGAGACTGTGAGGTGTTACATATTCAGGGGGAGAAAAGCATTCTGTGAATGTGCTCCTTGTGGTCTTCCAGGTGTGTCTCGTAAGCTAAACAGGTATATATTTCAGTCCTAAATATATAGGCTGTGCAGTCTTAGTTAAAAGACTGGGTTTTGTAAGGGTTTGGTTTGGGGGAAGGTTGGGGTTGGGTTTTTTCTTCTTCAGTAAATTAGGTCTGGAGTAGAAAACTAAAATCTTTCATGCAGTCTGAACACTGAGTCTAAAAAATGATGAAGATGCTGTATGGCATTGAATACTTCCAAATATTGACATTAGGGCTAACACTGCTTTTTGGCAATAGAGCAGGGAAGTAAAAGAGTAAATGAGGCGTTATTTCAATAAAAAAACAAGACTGATATAAGAGAAAGGCCAATGTTAATACATGTATTCTAGGAACCAAATTTAAGTTGTCTGTCAGATGTGCAAGACTTTAGACTGGAAAGGAGTGAGTAATGACCTATCTAGTAATAGAAACAGTGTGATGTATTTACATGCAGGATTGTATGACATGGTTGACTGCAGTAACACAGCTGGGCTCAGTGATCTGCAAAAGCTTTAGGCCGGTAGATTTAATAGCAGGAAGAGCTGTTTTATTTGGTGTCTCAATAGGGTTTTTTAAATATATCTCAATTCAGATGGTACCCCATCAGTTATATACAATGATAAGCAACATGAAGAATACATATTTATTTATTTCAGATATTAAAGGATTATTCATACTTAGTCCAGAGCACCTCAAAAAAGAATTTTGCCTTGGAATGGACCAAGTACATAAAATTCTCAGGTAAACATGAGATTAGCAGTTCACTATTTGAGTTAGCCAGTTAGATAACTATTTGATTTAACTGGCATGTTAATCCTGATGTTATGCTTACATAAGCTCCTCCAGGTCTAATCAGCTGGCAATCCATGAGGGAGATGTCACTGAGCAGAAGGTCTGTGTCCCAGTGCTGATAACTACATTGCCTTCGAGGGAATCAGAAGTCTTTTTAATACCTGTATTAAATTTGCTTTCTACATTTTGCTGGCAGATTCTTACCTCTTTAAGACTGTGGTGATGGATCTGCGTAAGTCCACTTGTAACCACATCCTCCCATTTTAATTAGCAAGTTGGACGCCAGACACGCCTGGATAAGGGAAGAGTGCTCGGCGGGGCTTACAATACCACAGCTATTCATGTTCTCCGGGCTAAAAAACTTAGTGTTGAGGGAGAAGTTTGGTTTGGGAGCAGAGAGTTACATCTTTTGCAACTACCTTCTTCTCTTTGTCAGATAGCCCTTATCAACGCCGCAGCTAACTGTATTTATTGCTGCTCTAGCAATAAACGGAACGCCGCTCCCCTTGGAACGAGTGTTTCAGGACCTGTGTTTAAGGGCGAAGGCAGGGCTGCGGTGCGAGGTTGGCCGTTCATTTCGTACCGCGGCGCTGCGCTGGCTGCTCAAGCCCCGCCGCGCTCCGCGGAGCCGCTCGGGCGGGCCGGGTCCGTCCTCGGCGGCGCCGGGAGCGGCTCCATCCCCGCCGGAACAGGAAGGCGGCCGGGGCGCCGCGGAGGGCCGGGGAGGAGCCGCCGCCCGCAGCATCCCCGAGGAGGGTTTTGGCGGGCGGGGGCCGCCCGCACAGCCCGGAGCAGCGGTAGGTGCCCGGGGCGGACGGGCGGCGGGAGCGGCGGGGCAGGGCCGGGCGCGGCTCCCCGGCGGGAGGGACCCCGCGTCCTCCGCCTCATCTCTGCCGGGCCGCCCCTTCCCTGCCCTGCCCTGCCCTGGGGAACTGCGGCTTGTCTCCGTGCCCTGCCGAGCGCCTGCCCTGACCTGAGCCGGGGCTGCGTGAGGGAGGCTGAGGAGCCCTCCCGGGGCTCAGCAGGTAAAGCCGGGGCCCGGAAATTTCACAAGGCGATAAGGTGAGGTAAGAAAACCCCCAAAGGATGAAATTCTGCCTGCTGGCAGATAACAAATCTCAGTTCGGACAGGGCCGGCTTTGGTGCTGAGCCCTTCCTGGGAGCCATGGCACCAAGCCCCGGCCCTGCGGACGGAGGACGGGACAGAAGCGATGGGACACGGGGAATGCCGAGGGAAGGAAGGGCTGGGGAGAGCCAGGCAGAGCCAGCGGCTGTGAGGGATTCACGTGTGCTCAGGAACAACCTCCCCAAAGGCAGAGCCCTCCCTCTCCCAGCGCGCCTCACACAAGGCAGATGTCGCCGTGGAGGTAAAGTGCTCTGTTTTTGCTGTCAGGATGCCAAGGGCCTGTAAAATATTGTGTGGTTTCCTGCCTAGCAAAAAATTATGGAGAGGTTTGAACAACCAAACCAGCGGAGCACAAAGGCAAAAACGTGCAGTACCTTGGGATATTGCGTAAGGGAAATTGCAACCACGCAGCCAAAACTGGAGCAGAGTGAAAGGTCAGCGCAAGCATCGATGGGCTGGAGCTGCACGCTGGCAGAAATGTTCCTGAGGGAAAGGTGTGAGGGATGTTACCTTTGTAAATAACCCTGGAATAAAGTTTAGCTTGGTCATACAATTCAGTGGATGACTGAACAAATTGTAAGGAAAAACAAGATACGGTCTGCCTCAGTGACCCCATCCCTCAGCTGTTGGCTGGATGGACCTAGGCCCAGAGAGTATTTCTTAAAGGAATGGTTATTTTGGCTCCATGTGCTCTTTTATCATTTGGGTAAGCAAATAATGCTATTTGTAGTGGTGATGATTTGCCATTTTAATAAAAGGATCTTGAACATAAATCTGCTAAATCAGACCAGTTTGGTTAAGATCACTATGCCAAGAGTTTAGTAAATGAATTGCAGGTGGCCCCCATTCCATGTTTATTTACCTCCTGGCAATTGAGCTTTAATAATGCTTCAGTGCCACTAAACTGACTTCATAGGTCAAGAAATGTCACAATAATATTTATTGCTGAGCATGACAAAGTTTTATAGCCTTCAATTAGTGTAGTATCGTTTTCTATGTGCAAGTGCCTTGTGTATATAATATGGTATATTTGGTCTGGAATATATATTAAGAATTGCTCACTGTTTTCAGTGGTGACTCATCAAAGTCAGTGAATGTTTTTGTATTAATTGGCTTTGGATGAAATTCTGTCTCCTTTTTTATTCTTAGTCCAACAAACTTTCAGGGACTTTTGCAGAGGAGGGGACTGTAAATTTGATTCTTTTATGACTGAGATATCATGTATGTTTTATAATTCTGAAGTTTGCAGTTCCATGGTTTATATATTACTCCTTGATTTTGATTTATGTTGCAAATAAGTTAATTTTTGGGATTGAGACCAACTTCTTTATTTGTTAAAGACTGGACTATATATGATCTGCATCCTTGTTTAGGGCTTTAAGATAGTTTTGTAGTATTATCAAAGGGAGTTGATAGTTCTGGTATTTCTGACAAAATAAAACTGTTGCCTTAATCATTTGATGCCCCAGGTCAGTAGCTATCATCTGGAGAAAGAAATAAAAGATGAAGTTTAAAAATTTTCTTCTGTTGTTTCTTGTGGGGTTTATCTGTAGCTCTGTGGGGTTTATCTTGAAGACTGCATTCCTGCAATACCTAGGAAGTCTGCCTTTTTTTTTTTAATTGTTGTTTTGGTCATTTCTAATATACACTGAAGGCATAAATAAACTCTTACTTGGATGTAAATATTTGGAATAGAGTGCCCTTTCATACCTATTTTACTGTAATGCTGAGTTGAAAACATGTAGGGAAGTCATGTTAGTGTTGCTCACATGTTGACAAACTTCAAATGCTCCTTAGTTCTGTTCTATTTGAGGTGCTCCTATAATAGAGTTTGTTGTTTTATTGCCTTTGTAGCCTGTTCTTGATGGGAGAAAACTTGGTGCTGAGCTAAGAGCCAAGACTGGAAGGTTGTGGCTCTTGTTCCCTTGTTCCCAGGTAGCTTAATATAGCCAGAACTTATTTTTGTGAAGTCTGTAAAAGTAGGAATGAATCAGCAAGATACTCTTATGAAAGACCTGCAAAAAGCTTCCTGTTGACTGGATATAATGCAATTTTTTTAGGAGCAGAGCACTGGGAACATGGCCCTGGGAGAGAGAGGAAGCAGCAGCAGCAGCTCCAGCAATGCCAGGCAGGAACAGAACCATAATCGTGTTATTACAATTGTCTTCCTGGCCCTCTTCATCGACCTGTTGGGATTTGCCCTCATCTTGCCACTCTTTCCTTCCATCCTTGATTATTACAGCCAGACTGAGGTAAGTAAAGAAAGTCAGCCCACAAAAAGTGTTAGGCTCTTGGGGGAGGAATGGAAGAAAAATCACCTGCCTTGGGGCAAACCAAGCAGCTGTAGGAAGATTAATAATTACCTGGCACATATAAATGGTTCATTAACTGAATTTATTTGTCAACCTGCATAAGACTCTCACCTGTATTTTTTCATTAAATTAGGAGATTTGTTTTGATAAAAATTCAGGTATTTCTTAGTGTCTAGTCCTTGTGGTTACCAATGCATTTGTGTCTTACACTGATGTCACTGGTGAGGCAGCTCATAATGGATCTGCAGGCTGGGGTTTATTGTAGAACCAAAGAGATGAGAGCTTTTACCCCACCTGAATATTTCACAAGGTCATTTGGCCTCCCCAAGTGTGGAGTTCCATCTCAGCTTCCATTCCTAGCAGGGAGCTGGCTGCTGCTCCAGGAACAGAGCAGAAGCTCCTGTTGGATCCTGGCTGTGCAGGTGCTCATTGTTACCCTGCTCAGGTGTTAATGGCATTACTGGTCAAGATGAACATGTTGTTGTGGGAGAATTGTTTTTGCAGCCCACACCTCTGTCTCTCAGCCCCTTTCTAACCCCACTCCAGCTGCAGCTGTAGCCTTTGTCCTTACAACCACATCTCTAACCCAAACCATGGGCTCTGGTCTCCAGGGTCTTCCCCAGGGTCTTCCCCAGGGTCTTCCAGTGTATTTCCAATAGCCAAGGTCTCCACCTTCTTTTTCAGACCCTCTTCTTTTCAAGTCCTCCTCCTCTTTTTGGGAATCATTCCTTTTTTGCATCACCTTTTCCTTCTGCATCTGCAAGCTTCTGGTTCTCCCAGGCTAAACATGTGCAGCAGGACAGAATGTGTCTCATGTTGCCATTTTAATTGAAAGTTTCAGGGCATGCCTGTTTAATTCAGGATTTAGCAGGTAATGGGCCTGAAGGCTTGAGAAAGTTCAAATTCAGACATTCCCTCACCCAAACATATCCTATCTGCTGTCTGTTAACATTCACCATTTAAGCTATTTTTGATCAGTGAGCAAATTTTCCCTCGTGAGGAGGAGGAGGAGGGAAGGAATCATCTAACATTGTCTCTAGTCCACATTGTGTCTAGTTTTTGATGCAGTCTTTGAAAATAAACTTCCTGCTTCTGTTTCCCTGTTTTCTGTTTTTCAGGATGGATTCTATTTGTCATTGCAACGTGGGGTAGACTGGTTTGCAGTGATGGCTGGGATACCTCCAGAGAGGAAATACAACAGTGTCTTGTTTGGAGGTAGGGAAACTGAACAGACAAGCTGACAGCCAAAAAACACTGTTCTTTCCAAGTTATTTGCAATGTTGATGTGAAGGATGACAAGAAATACAACAAACATGCTTGCCTGTTATTAATTCTAGGTTTAAGTAACTCAGAAAGTGTCTCTTAGACTATAAATGCTTTTGTTTACAACACACTGATAGCAATGAAGAGTTGGACAGCCCCATCTCTGTTGTTTGGAGACACCTAGACAGGCAGGAGGAATGGGATAACAGGAACCTTGTGAAATTCAGTAGGGACAGGTTTTAGGTCCTGCCTGTGGGAAAGAATAGTCCAGCAGACTGGACACTCACTGGTGGCCCTGGGGGTCCTGGTGAGCAGCAAGCTGAGCATGAGCTAGCCCTGGCAGCAAAGGTGCCCAGAGCTGCTGGGATGTGTGAACAGAATCAGTGGGTTAAGGGAAGTGATCATCTTGCTCTAGTCAGCACTGGATAGACCATATCTGAATTGCTGCATTCAGTTTTGGTCCCCAGTACAGGGAGGAGTGTCCATACACTGTGGTGAGTCCAGTGGAGAGTCTGGGGCCCTTGGCTGGTCTGCAGTGAATGGCAGCTTTGCAGCACCAGTGGGGAGTTATGGAGAGCTAGGATCTTCACTGAGGTGTGTGGGAGAAGGAGAGGCTACAGGTGTAAATAGAAGCAGGGGAGGTTCAGATGGGAAATATGGGGGAACATTTTTCCAGTGAGGATGGTCAGTAGAGCAGGCTGCCCAGAGCAGTGTCCATCCTCAGAGATTGTCAAATCCTGGTTGGGTAAGGCCCTGAACAATCTGCTCTGACCTCACAGCTGACCCTATGTGTAGGTGACCTCCAGAGCTCCTTTTTAACCTGAATTATGCTATGATCTTACTCAATTTGTTCTACAGATTGTTACAGAAATACAGGCCTGCTGTTCCTTGTTGTCACACTGCCAGCTGAGGGTCAGGAGCTGCTGTGCTGTCAGGAGCTGCTGGCAGTCCCAGAAATGCCTCTCCCTTTCCAGTTGATGTGCACGTGATCAGAGATCCATCAGTAGGAAGCAAACACAAACTTGTGTGTTCCAGCCTCGCCTGCCCCTTGGGCAGGTGTAGTGCAGCACTGCTGCTAAATCCCATTAGTCTTATTAAAAGCAGCAGGGCCTTTGGATTGCAGGACCCAGAAGCATTTTCTCTCTCTAGGACACTGCTGTGGATGAGCTTCAGCAGGAACAGAGAGGGAAATATGTCATGGTACACATCAGAGACTCTTCTGGCTTCCTGCCATCTAGACAGTTGTGAGAAATCTGTGATTTCAGAGTATGAAGATATGAAGGTATCTGGATTCATTTTAGTTAGAACCTGTCTACTCTCTCTTTTTGGCAGGCTGAGGCCTCCCCCAGGATAAGCAAAAGGCTTTTAAAATAAACTAAATTAAACACAAAACTTAATTAGAATATGTGTGAATGTATTGTTACTATTTAAAGTAGTTTAATTTGGTATAACAGGCATTAGGGAGTTTATGAGCCATTTTCCTCTTTCCTACCACATCCTTGCAGGCATGTTTTTCTTTCTCTGCTCATTTTTTAGTCAAATTACTGGCTTTGAATGCTAGGAAACAGTTTCTTTAATCCCTCAGAAGCTGCCTTCTGTCTCCTCTAAGGCTTGACCAGAAGCTTCCTACTCTCAACTTCTCACCATCTCAGGTTGTTTAGACAAGGGGTGGGAACTCCCAGTCAAGTCCAACTTGTTGCTTTTCCTTTTACCTGCCGTGTCCTGCACTCCTGGGAGTGCTGTGTGGAAAGTTTCATTACAGTTGTGATGTTAAGCAGAGGCTGCTGGAGCCTTCCTGCAGCCTGTGTTCCTTCACTGCCCTCGTCTGCCCCAAGGAGCATAGGATTGGGAAGGTGCTTGCCAGATCATCTTGTTGTTTCTCCCAGTGCCAGCCATATTTTTCATTACACTGCAGGCTCTTCAAGGCAGAAACTTCTCTGCCCATGTCAGGGCCCTGAGGGCACCAATATTTAGTTGCTGTGCCCGGTCATCCAGGAGCTGTATTTCAGACTTTGTCTCCAGGGCTGTCTCTGTCCTTATCTCTTGGATGGACCTCAGACTTACACTGGAGGTACCTTGTCTCCTAACCAACATCATAGTGTTGTTTCCACTCCTTTCTCTGTCCCTGAGTCCTGCTGGTCCATCTCTGGAAGGATGTGTGGAACCCTTGCCTTGTGTGGGACTGTCAGTGGGTGCTGGTGGCAGCACCTGCTCTGCCCAGCCCATCAGACTGTGGGGCACCAGACTGGTGAGGGCACTGCCAGTGCTGTGGTCACCCTCAGCTCCTTCCCCCGTGGAACAGCCCTGGTTTTGCTGCATGCTGGCTTGGAAATATTTGGCATGGAAGGGTGTTTTTACAGTGCTAGAAACACAGTGAAGGGAACTGTGTGTCATAAACTGGCCATGTAAAATTCTGTAAGATTTTTTTACCCTTTTTTTTTTTTTGAGCTGCGAATTACCACAAGCAGCTCTTCCCAACAAGGTGTTCAGTATCAATATTCTGCCTCCCTCAAAGCTGATGGGAGCAGAACTTCTGGTCTGTCTCTCCCCTGCCTTTTAAAGCTTTGATAGCTGAATGATCTGAAACATATAACCCAGTTTTTCCTTTAGAGAAAAGCTGTGACAGCAAAGCTACTTTTGCCTGCATGTTGAGAGTGTAGTGCAAATTAATAAGTCTATGAAGCTAGAAATGGCAAGAGAAAAGAGGAATTAAAGATCACAGAAGCTGGAGGCAGATTTCAAAGGACTCTTGGAGTCTGTTGGAATCACTCCTACCTCTTAGGGTGCCTCACTAACAGCAGTGCTTAAGTCCTTCTTTCCATGATAAAAAGGAAAGAAAAACTAATTAAGTGTGACAGAATCAGGTTCAAACAATCAAAAAGTCTTAAAAGAACTGTGACTGTTAAAGACTGTGTTATCTCTGCTTTAAGAACAAAAAATGTATGTAGTCAGCAGGGAAACATTGGAGAATCATCATTCCATAATAACCAATGAGTTTCAAACTCTTTCTCACCAGTGAAGTAACCAGGAATTAATCCAGTTTATGCCTGTTACATCTGGTCTGTCTGTATTTGCTGTCTCAGTAAAGTAAATGCAATGTTGGTGTTCTGAGAAACAAAGCTATTCTTCATAGCTGCTGTTTAACATTTAATTTCAAGTTTTTATCACACATAGTGTGCTAGATCCCAAACAGCTTGGCTGTCTTTGTATTTAAGATAAAGGCAGCAAACCTAATGATTCATATCTTTTTATCTTTTTTTAGGTCTGATTGGCTCAATCTTTTCCCTCCTGCAGTTTTTCTCCTCTCCCCTCACTGGTGCAGTGTCAGACCACTGGGGCAGAAGGCCTGTCATCCTGGTGACAGTGGTGAGTGTCACATGCTGAAGGCACCATGATCTTGTGCATAGCACAGGAACTGAATTGTGACAGTCTCAGTTCAGCTCTAGAACTGAATTTTCAAGATCTGCTGGTTGTTGACTCTTTATTGCCAAGTCACTTGGCCACACTTCCAAGTGTGAGTGCTTAAACTGAGCTTCCCAGACCCAGAACTGTTCAAAGAACACACCAAAATATTTATCTGTTTCTGTCATATTCCTAAACCCCTATGTCCTGTGTATGGGAGAATGACTTCAGATGCTCTGTTGACAAATGTTAGGCTTAATTCCTATGTATTTTACTTCATCAAGTGATTAATGAGGGTTGATCACTTCATGACCTGTTCCACAGAGCCTGAGAATTGTTGGTTAGGAAGTTCTGTATAGCACTGCAAGATGCATTTCTTATGAATGTGGACATTCTTCTTCTTTTGAAGTCAGATTTCTCTTGAATTTGGAAACAAATGGAGTGGGATGTACAAAAATGTTTTGTACCCAGGACTGGTTTAACTTCCACAGAATTTTGCTCTTCTAATTTTGTTAGAAATATCCCAATTATATGTAGTTTGTATGGACTTGTTTCCACTTCTTTTATATTGCTGTTCAAGACATGGTGCAGTGTCAGTTTATTCAGCCAGTTCTGTTACATGGGGTTTGGAGCAGCCATTGAAAACAAACAAACAATGCAAATGTTTGGCTGGGAAGTGGGCAGAAATGACATAAACTTTGCATTGCTTTATAAAGAGCCCTTTCTTGCTTCTGCAGATGGGTTTGATAGCCTCATACTCACTCTGGGCTGCCTCTCGGACTTTTGGCGTTTTTCTTCTCTCCAGGATCATCGGGGGGATCAGCAAAGGGAATGTCAGCCTCTGCACAGCCATCATTGCTGACCTGCACTCTCCAAAAGCACGGAGCAAGGGCATGGTGAGTTACACTTGTGGGCCACATGTTTAGTGTTAATAGGCAGCTTTTAATTGATTTTGGGTGCTCAGTATGTGTTCATCAGGTGTGTATTCACTGATCAAGTGCAAACATGACTTTACATTCCACCTCACTTCTGGAAAGGTGCCAGATCATATTCCTGGGACCTCTTGGACTTTTGCCTATGACCAAGTGAAACACAGATGCTCTAGAGATGGGAAAATTATCTTGTTTCAGTGTTAGAACTCTTTCTCCTGCTGGTAACTTTAATTCTAATAGCTTAGAAATCAAAAGGTCTTATGGCCCAATTTTGGCAGCTGGAAGCCAATTGCAGGGCAGCCCCTTTTCCTCACCTTCCCAAGCTGTGGAAGCACAGCAGCACAGCACAGAGTGCTCCTGACTTCTTGCACACTGCACTGGCTTCAGGATCTGAGCTCACTGGGTGGAGGATGTGACATTTGGCTGACTGAGGATGAGCAGCTGCCCTATCCACTTCCAGAAGGCAGTGTCCCAGATGGAAACATCCTGCAGGCTGAACTTGGCCTGTGAATTACCAGTTATATCTTTTATCCTATAAAAACCTTACAGGCCCAGACTTATCTTAACAGATTGTTGTAAGCCACCACAGAGGACAGCTGCTTCTTGGGAGGGGAAGGCTTTAGATTTCACAGTGATAGCTAATGAATCTTGCAAGCAAATTATCATAATCCTGGGGAGCCAAAATGCATTTTTATTTGTGGAGAGAGGTAGCCTTACAGCACTAGTAAATAAAATGGGTCAGGGCCTATTTTTAGGGCCTGAGAGTAAGTCAGTGCAGCATGGCTCACATCCACATGGCTTGTATTGTTTTCTATTCCAAAGCAAAGTAGGCATGTTCATTCTGCTTTCTGGGAGGCAAACAGCATCTGACTGGAGCTATTCCCAAGCAGTGACGGGCCACTGCCTGTTCCTGCCACTTCCCTGACTGGACAGAAAACAAAATTGGTTATTTGGAAACAGCAGGCTTTTAAAGCTTCATGCTCCCTGCATCCTCAGGATGACTGAGTTCTGTACCTGGTTAATCCAAATAGTTTCACAACCTGAAAAAACTGGTGTCTAAAATTCTCTGTGTGTGTTGACTTTATCCCTGCAGGCCATGATAGGTGTTGCTTTCTCCCTGGGCTTCACCCTGGGCCCCATGATGGGTGCTTACCTTGCCATGCAGACAGAGAAAGGAGAAGTTTTTTACCTTCGCTCAGCGCTGTCAGCGCTCGCGTTTGCCGTGGCTGATTTCATTTTCATCTTTCTCCTTCTTCCAGAGACTCTTCCCAAGGAAAAACGGGTAAGTGGACCATCGGTCTCAAGACCTGGTTTTTCTGTAAAAATAGGATTTGAAAATGGTTGAAATATTGGAAACAGCAAAGAACAGGCTTAGCCAGTTTCTCAGAAATTTAGCTCATTCCTGGGATTGGGATTATTATTAATGTTGGTGTCAAATCAGTTGTATCATCATAGAATCATGGAATATTTTGGGTTGGAAGGTGGTTAAAGATCATCTATTTCCAACCCTCCTGCAGGGACACTTTCCATTAGACCAGATTGATCAAAACCTCATCCAGCTTGACCTTGAACACTTCCAGGGATGGTCCCATCTCCTAGCCCAGTTTAATACAAGATCTTTATAATTAACATGACTGCTTCATTGCTGGTTTTGGTGTGTAATGTTTAAATTTCTCAAAACCTAATGTGAACATAGGAGGGAGACTGTGAAATTTAAACTATGACCACAAGGATTCCTTGGGGAAGAATTTCAGCAAATCATAAAAATAAATGCATCAGAGACTGGATTTTCTTTCATTCATCCAGTATATGTTAGAAGTTTTCTTACCTATTATATTGTATTTGCTTGAATATTTTGAACAGTTAAATAGCAAATTACTTTATTCCTGAGCTGTTCTGTTTCTACAGATAGAAAATACCTACATGTCCTAAAATTCAGTGACTGATTGGATTTGTGGGGCCAAACATCTATTAATATTAGAATTTAATATTGTGTGGTTGGACACTATGTGATTAATTTCTTAGAGCAGTCTCCTTTGCAGAGTGAGAGAGGTGGAATTCAGCCCCGGGTATCTGCACTTGATTTGAGGCTTTCACTGATTGGACCTCTGCTGTGATCCCTGGTTTCTAGGCAGCACTCAGTTCTTGGAGGGTGCTTGGTCTCTGGATAGCCAAACCCATTTGACACAGAGAATTGTTCAGGAAACTTTTATCTGCAATGATCCTACCAGGGCAAAACTTTGCACCTTCCCTGAGTGTTTCCCAGCAGGTCGTGTCCCATGGGAAATCTGCTGCTCACACTGTGTTCCCAAGCACTACAGTTATGTTATTTTCTTTTAACAACTCTTCCATGTGTCATCTGTTCCTCTTTCCTATTTGGCTGTTCCTAAACCTTCCAGATAAAATCCTGCTCTTAGAGCTGCACACTCCAGGAAGGTGGCAATGTGGTGATGTAGGGAAGTGCTGCAGAGCAAATCTGTATTCTATAAACAATTTCTCCTTTGCTGTAGAGTGATTAAATGGCTGCAGTGCCTTTGGGATCATGTGATGACTGAATAGATCCCTCCTCCTTTTGTTATCCTCTTGAAAGTTCTGACCAGCTGCTCTGCATTAGCCAGCACCACTGAACTTAGGAAGGGAAAGGAGCTTTCTGTCACTGCTGTTTGGGGCTCTGGCCCTGTGCAGCAGTGGGTGCTGCAATGGAAGCTGCTCAGGGCCAGGTCCCAGTCACACAAAGTGCACAGAGAGTTTGGCTGCCCATGACAGGGTGGGGGGACAGGTTTGGGGCTTCTTGTGCTCGTGTGCTGTCAGCCTCCATCCCTCCATGGGATCCATGGGTTCCAGCATATTTGTAATTTCAGTTATTAGGCTGCTCTGCTCTCTTCTTTGGTAACTCCTCCCACTTTCTGAGTACTTTTCTTGGCTTGTGGATGGCAGAGGAAAGGCAGGTATGTTGGCTGCCTTTCTGGAGTTGGCTGGGCTGAGCTGCAGCAGGTGCTCTCACAGGTATAGGAGTGGAATGTGTTGGAAGGACAAAGCTGTAAAAAGAGGGGAAACCATCATGAGAAATGGTAGGAGGATGTGCCAGTGGGATCAGACATCTGTTTCCTTTAAGTTTGCTGTGTTCTCATTATACCCTTGTTTCTCTATCAGTCTGCTTTTCACAGGACAGAGTGTTTCATATTGATTCATGTTGAAATTAACTTGGAGGAAGGGAAAATGGAGGGGGATGGGAAACAAGGATATGTTTTCATACAAAGAGAACAGCATTTTTACTCTCTTCCTTCCTCTTTCTGTCAGTTGTTCCATGAGCTGATCAGGTCAAGAGAGTCATACTGGCCTTATGGTAGCCAAAACAGCTCCTGCTGTGACCTGACTGGGAGAAGGGAAGAATAGGAAGGTCTCTAGTGGAATCTGTCCCCTTTAAGAGTTAGTTTTTAGCTAAGCTAGCCATGAGCAGGGAGGTAGAGGGAGAATCTTACAACTCTTTTTTGCTGGACTGTGTGTGGGGCTGTGCAGTATCAGTAGCAGAGCTGTAGAAAGACAAAGCTGTGCTCTGTGCACACTGAACACATCTGCTTTGGGAGGTGAGGCTGCAGCTTGGCAGGCCCAGGCTGCAATCCTGATGTGGACTGACTCTGCCTTCCACACCTGTTACTGCACTAGAGGAAAACAGAATGAGCAGAGACACTCTGAAAAATGCCTGCCATTCATGGTGACTTTGGGGATGATCATGAAGTAGAGTTGAGCAATTATGGGATAATGAATCATAAGCACAGAAATGAAATACAAGTTAGATGTTGCAGAGTTTGAACCTGTGAAGAAACTCAACTTCATGCAGCTGCTGACACTGACTGAAATTGGCAGTGTGTACTTTTTGGGGGATGGTGAAACTCTTTAGCCAGTTTTAGGACAATGCTTTCATTATGGATCAGGAGATGAAATAATTTCTAGACCGCTGTTTCTATGGCAAAGATAGGAGAAATTGAAAAAAAATTATGTGTGCACACACAAACACACCTACATTAAAAAATCAAATAGGTGTATATATTTCATAAAACATTTAAGGTTTTAAATGTGCAATTACAATGTATTGTAATTAGACAAAACTAAAATCAGCCTTGTGCAAGGCTGCTTGACATCCTGTCTGACATGGATAATAATTCAGAGCTGGTACAAGCTACAGGGTATTTTGGTTACTGGCAAAGATGCTTGCAGGGAGTTGCTTGTGCCCAGATTCTCTGTGCTGGAGTGCAAACCCCATCCTACCAACACATGGAGGAACTGGGGATTGCCACAGGCCAGCTTCAGGAAATCCTCTCAGACTCCTCAACAGGGTGAGCAAACTTCTTGGGTGTGTCTGTACTGTGTACAATACATGCAGTGGGAGGGAGAATAAATATCCCAATATTTTCTGTGTGAATCAGCAGCCTCATGGCCCCAGGCCAGCCCAGCCTATTGGACTGGTTGCTGTTGTGAGACTCATGGGCTCCAGACTCTGTGTTGGGTACTCAGAAGCTCTGACTATCAAAACAAGAGAGGTCCTTAATACCATATTGAAGGTTGATTTGTTTACAGCTTCATTAAATCCAGCCCATAATGAGTCCTCAGGTCATGCACTGAGATTAAATTCCTTTGATAATCTGACCTTTAATCTCTGCCCTCAGAGAGAGAGCAGCTCCCTCTCTCCCTATCTGGGAAGAGAAGAAAACTCATCAAATAGAGCCTGTGCAGGGCTTTGAAGGCATGAAATACTCCATGTGATTATTCAGGATTCTTGAGTGTCTGTGACTGTTGTATAAAGTGACAGGCTAAGTTCTACTCAAAAAAATTGTTTTCCTACTAATGTAGGATTTCTATTCATTTGATTTCTAATCATTGATCATTCTAATCTGATTTCTAATCATTCAGACATTATTTCCTTTCATGTTTTCTTTAATTTTCTGTATTTTAGAATTAAAAAAAAAAAAGAATAAAAATGTAAATTATCTATAGATGAAAGAATAAGCATTAGATGGAAGAATAAGTGCCTGTGGGTAAGGAGCAGGGAGAGTGCCACTAGGTACATAATTAGGTTGAGATGTACACAGTACCAGGCCCAGAAGTGTTACAAAATAAATCTTCCTCTTTAAAAAGCCACCCACTGTGGCTGGGCAGAATCTCCTTGGAAATTCCTCTAAAATATTTTCAAAGAATCTCTGTAAAAATTATATTTTCTTTCTCTTCCCCAGGAGGTGTCACTGGCTGGCCAAAGTAGCAGCCAGTACCAAAACAGACCAGTGTTTGATGTGCTGCACACACTGGTCTCAGATTTGTAGCACAAGAGCAAATCCTCAGCTGCCTGTGAGCTTGCAGGCAGATGTGCCATTATTTTCCTAGTAAATGTTCTTTGGACATGAGTGATGATGCAAAAGGTGAACCAAATGAAGCCACCTTCAAGGCTGTGGAGAATAAGCCACTTGTGCTTTGTAAGAACCCAAAGAAGGATTTGTGTCTCCAGTTTTCAGTGCTGTCAGTGCTGCAGCTTTCAATTCAGTCACTGGCGCCAGTGGCGAGTTCAGAATGTCTGGGTTGTTACTGGGGCCCACTCAAATCCCAGTGCCAGGTGCTTTGTTTCATCTCAGATGATTTGTGTAGGTGTAGAGGCACATTTGGTGGTTCCTGTCAGCTCCTAGCCGTGGTTATTGCATTAGGGTTTTAAATAAACCTCTTTGTGTCTTTGATCAGGTCCCTTCTGTGACATCTGGATTTCAGGCAGCAGTTGACTTGCTCAGTCCTTTGGCTCTATTTCAGTTCTCTGCAGTCACCCGAGGCAAGGATTCCCCCTCAGAGCAGAGTAAGTGTCAGGTGGCTTTTTACAGTAACACTGTCCTTTGTGTGTGGCACTGGCCTCTAAGTGAAAACTGTACT
Organism: Ammospiza caudacuta; assembly: GCF_027887145.1. Taxonomy (NCBI): domain Eukaryota; kingdom Metazoa; phylum Chordata; class Aves; order Passeriformes; family Passerellidae; genus Ammospiza; species Ammospiza caudacuta. The sequence goes on from NC_080596.1 coordinate 57,525,050, forward strand.
CAGACCATTCCAGAAGCAGGACTCTGTTTACTTATTTAAAACCCACCTCAATAACTTATGAACAGGCAATCAGAAGTTCCACTGGACCTTGGTCCTTTTGTTCCCAAAAGAAGGTTTTGAAGATTTTTGACTTGATATTTATGTTTTCCTCAGCCACTGGCTGCAGTAAGTGAAGCAATTTAAAGATAGATCAAGGCATGAGCAAGGGAGATGTGAGTTTGCTTATTCAGGCTGCAAACCAGGAACTTCAGACTAGAATTTTGTTTCTCAATTCACAACTTGGAGATGTAGGTTTCTCTACATCTCTGTAGGACTCCTTTTGTGGCATGTCTTGTATGGATATTTAAAATGAGCATCTGAGGTGAGAACATTTCCCTGTACAGTTGATAAATGCTACTTTTCTATTGTGGTTTTATTGTCAAGCTTTGCTTGGAAAACACCACCATGTTTTTCTCTCCACCTCCCACCCCCTTGGTGTTTGTTTGGGTTTTTTTGTTTTTTCAGATGTTCAGAATCTCAAAATTTTGGGCCTGGCCTACTTCCTGTACCTCTTTCTGTTTTCTGGCTTGGAGTACACACTGAGTTTTCTCACTCACCAGAGATTCCACTTCAGCAGGTATTACAATAAATGGTGTATATTTGACTAGGATATTTTCCAAAATCATTTAATTTAAGATCTCTTCATGTATTTTCAAGAGAGGCTTTCTGACATTAGTAAAGCCACCTCTGTGTTTGGTGGTATTTGGGCTTTGTAAAAAGAATTCATGAAATACGGGCACAATTTTTATCATGAATGAGGTACTCCATCTACAGCTTCTAAAAATTAGGGAATATAAATACCCAAGATTAAATTTAAGCTCCTGAAATAGGTATAGCTGTGCTAGTTGTATTGACTATAGTAAAACCTTTTCTTGCTCAAAGAGTTTTTGGGTATCAGGACAAAACCTGAAGCTCAAAGAGGCAAAGAATGGGGAGATATCTGTGTGCTGATATTTGCTCATCAGCAAATTCTGCATGGCATATGGTGTGCAGTCATGTCACAGAGCCTGATCTCCTGTAGTCAACCTCCAGAGAAGAAAGAACAGAATCCTCCAACAGCTCAGCTTGAAATACTTTTTCTGCCAGCTCATAGGAAAAATTCCAGCCAGGAATGTGAACTTGCAATTTGATTCCTGTGCGTGTCCTTCCCTTTGAGTAATTCTCAGAGGGTTGTCTCATCTTTCCCTGTCTGTCTTTCATTACAGTTTGTGGTTTAACTAATCCATGTGTGTCAAGGGGAGGTTTTTGTAGTGCTCTGAGCTCTGCTGTGCCCTGTGCATTCAGGGCAGCCCTCAGTGAGCGGCAGAATTCCACATAATTCAGTCAATGAGGGAGGGCAAAGGGAAAGTTGAAGAAAATTAAAGGAGGGAGTGATGTCTCAGACTTCCCAGTGTGATAGCAGCTCACCACCACACTGGCCTCCATCAAACCCTCCATGAGCTGCACCTTGGAAACCAACATCTCCATGCACGTGGCACAGCTGTTCACAGCATAATTCACACCCACTGGTGTGCTGAGTCTTTGTGGGCAGCCCAGAAACCCTGAGCTACCCAGCAGCCCAGAGGTGGCTGCAGCTCCTGCCAGCATTGTCCCACCTTACAGAAAAAGCTCGGAGTTTCCCCTCACTGCTCTCTGCTTGCCGAGGCAGCTGCTGGCAGCGCTGTGAGAGCCCTGCAGGGCTGAGAGAGCCCCGAGGGCCTTTTGTGGTTTTTGTGTCCCTTGCTCAGGGGGTTTCCCGGAGTGGTGAATCCAGGGTGGAATGCTCTGTGCCTGACTCTGTGCTTTTGCCTCCCTTCCAGCATGCAGCAGGGCAAGATGTTTTTCTTTATTGGAATAACAATGGCTGTGATCCAGGGAGGCTATGCTCGCCGAATCAAGCCAGGAAATGAAATCAGAGCTGTAAAAAGGGTAAAAAAAAAAAATCAATATTTCTTTTTCTTTCCTCCCCACAAATCTGATATGTTAATTTTCAGTCTGAAGTGCAGTGAAGGGTAGTTGGAGGTTATAACTGTATTTGTCCAATCAAAAGAAATTTCTGTCTCATCTGTCCAGCTTTGTGTGTGATAAAGGAGGGTATGACTCCTAAATGACTTCTCAGAGCTGGTTGTTGGGCACTTTTCTGTCTAAATAAACTTTGTAACATTAGAGCTCTTTCTTATGATATGAGCAACAGTACTATTGAAACTTTGCATTCTTCATATTTAATTGCAGTAAGGAATGAGAACAGATTGTCCATCTGTGCAGGTTAGGTAGAATACTGTGAAGAGTATGCTCTATTTCAGTGATTTCTCTTGCAGTGCAGAAACTACTAAAGCTGCTTCAGGGCTGATCTCTGATTTCTTTCTGGGAAATTATTTTCAATCTGGCTATCTTTGTGCTTGACAGGCTTTCCCTAGAGTATATTTCACTGCTGGGCAGGAGAGATAGATTCTTTTTCCAATCTTTGGTTTGTGTTCATCAGTATTACACGTAACAAAAGCATGTATCACTGTTCAGGCTGAGGTTTCACTGACAGAAGTGTACATTCCTTTGTTTTGCTTGGCTCTTTCCTCACAGAGCCACTGCAGCTGCTGTGCTGGGATGGCAGGGAGCAGCTCCCTGCAGTTCAGACAGCTCTGGGGACAGCAGATGTGCCCTTTACATTTGTGTGTGGAACCAAACAAAGCACTGCCTTGGCTCCTTGGCAATAGGTTTGCTTGGACTGCTAGAGCCTTGATTAATGTATTTTACATTATTTTGAGGCCTGTGTGATATCAGTGGTGGCAGGGTAGATTTCCAAACCACTGCATTCCTGAATTGACTCAGCTTTTCTTAAAGTGATTTCTGCTGGTGGAACAATCTCCACCCTGGTCGCTGGCAGGCAAACATTGATGTCAGGCTGCTGGTGTCACGTTTCCCTGTGGGGATGAACATCAGCTGTGCTGCTTCATCCTCCACATCAGCCTCCCCCTGTCAGCCTGCTGGGTTTGCTGGCACTGCACTGCCCTTTGCACCTCTCATTTTTACACTCCTTCCTCAGGCCTGCCCCAGGACTGCAGTCACCTCAGACACTCATTTGCTGGGCTGGTGGCTCCTCAGGAACACCCCCAGCCCTGGGGCACTCTTCTCCAGGGATGCCCGTGGCTTTTGTGGGAAATCCTCCTTTTGCTGAAGCCATTCTGGCACTTAGTGAATCTGCACCACATGACAAAAGTGGCCTCTCTTAGCACAGTGCTTACAGCAGCTCATTTATCACTGAATCTTCAAAATGAGGCCCTCAGTGGCAGTGAATACCCTCCTTTATCACACACAAAGCACATCTGATCTGTCTTTTCTGCAGGAGCTCTGTAGGCAAGGGAGACATCACAGGGAAATGGAAGTCCAGCTCTTGGAGGAGATGAAGAATGCTTTTTATTTTGGGGGTTTGAATTTTAGATGCACCCTCTTCCCCCTTTTTTCCTCTTGGCTACAGAAACCTGAAAGCTAAAGGTAAAATCAGCCAATAACGCTGTGAAAAAGCAGAGGAGCTGTAGTCCTGCTGCACACAAGCTTTTTCTTCTCTTATGCCAGCTCAGGAGATGCAGAGTTAAAGCCAGGTTAACACAGAACAAGAGGAAAAATCCCCCAAAAGGGCAGATGTGTAGAGAGAGAACTTGCATGTGGTGTGCAATCAGTGAGAGGGAGCAGAAGAGTTCATTGTGCTGGTGTGTGGCCATCCAGGTGCCTTTGAAGTGTCTGCTTGGGAAGAAAGAGCCTTCTGCGTGACTCGTGTGCTGTCCCATCCCGGAAGGGAACTGGCAGGACACCTCGGGCTGGGCTCTAACGAGCGGGCTCAGTGTAACCGTGTGACTCATTCCTCTTGCAGGCGATTGTGCTGCTGATTCCCGCGTTCTTGTTAATTGGATGGGCTGCAAATGTGACCGTGCTGAGCGCTGGACTGCTGCTGTACTCCTTCGGTGAGCTGTTCAAACGGCACTGCAAGCTAAGCACAAAGGATTTTCCTTCATGTATTTATTCACACTGTTAAAGATGCACTTCTAATTTCAAACTACAAAAGAAAGTTGACTCTTGGGTTTGTGAAATATGGACAAAATGGTGTCTGGGGTATTTTCTGATGCTGTTTGTATCACAGGAAGTTGGCGTGGTGGTATTTGGAAGCATCCCCAGTGCTCCCGTTGCCCTGTCCCACTGTGGAGCTCTTTTTACCCTCTCTTATCAGACCTAGAAGCAAAGTTGCACTAAATAGCTCAGCTCAGGAAAAAAAAGCAAGGCAGGGAACCTTTGTACCCGAGTGGTGCTGCATTATTGCTGAGGCTGGAGACCTGCACACTCTGAGGGTGTTCAGAGAGATGTTTTTAGTGTTTGTATAAATTCTGCTCTGCCAAGCTGTTGTTCAGGGAAACAGTCATGAATGAAGTTAGATCCATCTACTGGATGTCTAAAAAGAGATTTCAGGTATTATCAATGCTGCTAACTATTGTTAAGCACTACTACCAAAGTGGACTTCTCGTTTGCATGGTGCAGCTTGATTTAGGAGTAAACTCTAAACCACAAAACGTGCCTATTGAGCCTATTATTTGTCTGGGGCCAGCTGTGTGTCTGATAGGTGAGGAGTGAGAGTTCATAGTTTAACCATATTTGAGTCTTCCTTGTGCAGACTCCATCTCTTCCCAATTAAGCCAGCTAGAAATGCCCCTTGGAGGGGGGGGGGGGAGTTCTCTTCTCCTTCTTTTCCTCCTCCTGGCCAGGAGAGGCAGGAAGAGGCAGGAAAAGGAGAAGAGAAACCCCCCAGGGGTATTTACATTGAGCCACCTGCAGTGAAATCAACCTTGACCATTCCTGCTCTTCCCCTTCCCTTCCCCTGCTTTATATGTTTGAGGCACTTCTTTCTTGGCAGAAAAGGCCCCTGTTTCAGTAAGAGGGCAGTGATTGTTGAACAACTCTTGGCTTTTGTGTCCAAAAAATTTTGTAATCTTTTCCTCTTGGATGTGACTTTCCCAAGAGAAGCTGTAGCTGCCTCTCCTCCCTGAGTCCACTGCCCTGTCACTCGGTACAGCCACCTCATTGTTTGGAACAGAGCAGTTCCCTGCTCCACCTGATAAGAGCACAGTGATTTGGGAAGCTGCCAGCTGGCTGACCTGCCCTGTCCATCCCTGTCCCAGGGCTCACAGAATGAGGGATGCTAATGTGAAACATCTGCTTGGAGCACTCCCAGCTCTGGGCTCTTCCTGCAGGTTGCCTCGGAGGGGGTGTTCCCATCACTGACCTGGATTAAACCTGGTGACTCAGTGGGGGTAGAGTGCCCAGAGCTCAGCATATTTCCCTGCAGCAGTAACGAGTTTGGGCCACATGTTTGTCACTGTTCTTGTCTGTTCTGAGCTCTGCTGTTCGCTGACAGTCTCTTCTGTGGATTTTTCCAGCTGCAGCCATTGTTATCCCGTGTTTGTCAGCAGTGGTGTCAGGCTATGGTGAGTGTCCTTCCTGCTGACCTTTGTATTGACTTGGCTCAAATTGCACAGAACTGACCTTGAGTTAAGCATCAACAGGAACAGTTGTGGATCCCTCTGCAGAGGAGCATAGGGAACCAGCCCATGGCTCATAACTGATAATTCCAGCACTAACAGCACTGATCTGCTCAGTGACCATCAATATCACACTGCAATTTTGTGCTGTGTAACACAGCTCAGTCCAGTGTGATGGGGAAACTGCAGCAACCTCATTGCTGGTGGTGATGAAGAAGTGGGCAGAGGACCCAAACAGCACTGAGGAGGGAACAGTCTGGGCTCTCTGAAAAGGACACCAGCCATCCCTGCCAACAGTGAAACAATTTCTTGCTGATTCCTTAGAAAAGACCTTCTGAGGAACCTTCTGAAGCCTTCTGGCAGGGTTGCTCTGTTACCTTGTAAAGCAGATGTAGCTGTGGTGCCATCTGTGGATAACACGGCTTTGGGTCAGCTGGGTGCCAGGACTGCAGGGCTTGCTGAGGTGGAAAAGAAGGGTTTGCTCATTAAGGTCATGTTTATGTTGCTCTTATTTAACTTGCAGCCACAGTTCTGTGTTTATTGTACACCTGGGCCTTCTCAGAAAATCTCATGTACAATGTGAAGCTTTTGTTTTGGATAGGCTGGGGGGTTTTGGGAACGTGCACTGCAAATTGTCCCAGTCAAGCCAGGCCCTTGTGTTTCTGCAGTTGTGAGGCCTTGGTGGAGGGCAAGGGCAGGCTGGGGACTGGGTGAGAAATGATGGGATGGGAAGATGCAGGTGGGAAATGCCCCAAAAGCCAAAGCTCCCAGAGCTGCAGCTGTGCCCAGACCCACAGTGTCGCTCTCTGCTTGCACAGGCACTGCCGGCCAGAAGGGACGAGTCATGGGCATCCTGAGGAGCCTGGGCGCCCTGGCCAGAGCCCTGGGACCCATCCTGGCAGCTGCAGGTGAGTGTGGCCTCGGGCTCCTTCCTCTTCTTGGCACCTGCCAGCCCAGCTGGGGCAGAAGGGGCACAAGAACCCCCTGCATGGGGTCAGAGCCCCTGGGCATTTCAGGCTAAGGGGACAGAGGAAGGGAAGCAGCCTCAGAGCTTGAACTTGGGCTGATGTTAACAGCAAGCAAGACAGAACCTGTTTGCTGAGTGCAACCTTGTGCTGAGCTCCTGGCACCCTCTGGCTCACCCAGGGGTCAGTAGTTCTGTTCAACTGGGCAGGCACTGTGTGAGCACAAAGCTTTGAGGGCATTCACACATCTGCAAGGACAAGCACACTAACAAGATGAATTCCCTTTTTTTTGCAGTTTACTGGCTGGCTGGGGGAGAGATTTGCTTCACTGTCTGTGGTGCTTTTTTCCTTGTCCCCTTGGCTCTGCTCAGGTCTATAAAACAGCAGACAAAGGAGGAGTAGGAAGGAACCACAAAACCATCACCAGCTTCCAAGGACCTCTGCAAGACCTGACTCTTGGCACCTGGCTCTGCTGAGCAAACAGGAAGATTTTGATCTTCTGGAAGGAGATACACGATGACCATTTGCAGCAACAACACACAGCAGTTATGTTTAAGGTGGCCTCCCAGCCAGCTGGGTTAGCTTTGCAAACAGAGAAACACCAAACAAACAAAACCAGACACACACACCCTGACCAAGAGCTGAGAAAGGCATTAAGAGCAGCAGAGCCAGCACAGCAGCAGGCCTGGAGCCCTCCCCACTCCCCAGGTGCTGTTGCACACAGGGCTCTGCAGGGGCTGGGCTGGCACAGAACAACCCCTCAGGACCATTCTGCTGGGGTTTTGTACAAGTGGTACCAGAGCTCTGCAAATGCTGCATCCACACCTGCAAACGTGATGGTCAAACAAAAGCAGAAGCACACTACAGGCTGCCTGGTACCCCACTGGGACTTTGGTACATGGACTGTTTTTAATATACAATTGAATTTGGTTGGAGACATGTTTTATATTTCTAATACTGTGGGATGTTTTTGATGACCAAGCCCTGTTCTTTTTGCATTACAATAAAGTGTTACATTGAACACTCCTGTGGTCAGTTCATTACAGTTGTTACCCCCTCTGAACTGAACATCCCTGTCTGGCTGAGGCACAAAGGGGCCAGGATTTTACCCAAGGTGCCAAAGGGCCTCCTTGAGGGAGCCAGCCATGGATGGCAGTGCTGTGCTGACCCAGCTCATGGGTGGGGGAAGGAGCCAGCACCAGGCTCTGCCCACTGCTGAGCTGGGAATCTCTGGGAAGGGAGCCCTGCCACAGCCAATTGGAGTATTTTCTGGGAAGGAATGCCATCACTAATCAACACCTTAATCATTAAAAGAAATCTAAGCAAATGAGGCTACAGAATAAAAGTGTACAAGTTTTGAAAGCAGAGCATGATTTTTTTTCAAGAGTTTTATTTGTGAGTAGAACTTAATGATACAAGAAAGAAAGAAAAATACAGGACTTTATTCTGCCCCAAAGTGTGTAACCATACCATACATGACTACATTTCATATTGTAATACAAAGAACTAAAAGAACAGACTACAAAATTAGAAATTAAGAGTCATTGCATATGTGGTCAAGATAAATGGAGGGACTTCAGTAAAGAACTGAAACATACAGCAATTAGTCATTTAGTTACGACCCTGCAATAAAACACAATTTAGCAAAATAAGTGTTGTTTGCTTCCTAGTGTACAAGGACATACAATGTTAGAGCAGAAGCTGAAAGCCATTCGTGCCATGCAGTCCTGCCTGTGTGCTGCTGTCCAGGGGCTCCTGCCCAGTGCCCACCTGCTCTGGCCCACACCGGCCCTGTCACCTTTCCCACGGCCCCAGCGGCCACCTCGACCCTTCAGTTCTCACCTGAACACTGACAGCTCAATTCCACTTCCAGCTGTTCCCCTTGGCCGCTCAAAACCAGCCCGAGGATCGGCACCTCCCCGCCGGCACGGGCCCTGCTCTGCCCGCCCAGAGCCGCTCCACGCAGCCGGCCCTCCGCGCTTTCTGCTGCATCAATGTAAGGCATTAGTTCTCTGCTAGGTTACCAATTGCAACATTTAATATTGTCCTAAAAGGTTACATCCATGTTCTGTTGTGTTACAGACACTTACTGTGAGTCAGTGTGTTGCCCTCACCCCCGCGGGGTGTTGGGGTTTGCTGCTGTTGAACCCAAAATGCAAATTCTAAAAACCAGAATGGTCACTGCCCCACCGGCCCTGGGCCGGGGAACGGCGCCCGCTTTCCAGAGAATTCCACAAGCTTGACCTGCCTGATCTTAAACTACTTTTGTAATTAGTGAGAGACACAAGCATGGCAATAAGTGGGAAATAGTGAACTCAGTGGTGAGAGTGATTTGCCATGCTGCACATTAAACAAACATTTATAGCAAACGGTGAAAATACACCTTAAGGTTACACAGGATTTCTGCACTTGACCGCTGGCAACAACAACAAAAAGATTTAAAGAAATGCCAGCTTTTGTAAGTGAAAATATAATTACTATAAAACAAGGTGAAATAGTGTAATGCATTTACATTTTTGTCAGTGGGAAGGAACAAACACAAAAGGCTGCACATGGGGTTCATGCACAGCAAGACTGCATGTGCAACAAAGGGATTTTTAGAAGAATGAAAAACCTGTGCTAAGGCCCAAAACACACCTGCCCATGCTCCACACCACCAGCTTTCACTTCAGTCACTTTTTAACCTTTTCTAACAGCCAAATCACCACATGACTCACTGAGGAAAGAGCAAAGACAGATTTCCCTTAAACTGTAATTCACTAGAAAGAAAAAAAACCAGGCCAAGATCGGGCTCTTTGAACACACAACATGAGCGGAACACACCACGGACATTTCAGTCCTAGACAAAGACTGATTTCACCAGCCAGTTATAAAATAAAACAAAGTGAAAAACACCTTCATTTTGTAACAACAGTGAGAAGGGAGAAAGAGAGGAAGCAATGGAGAGCCTCAAAGCTTGGCCAAACCACAACCTGTATTCACAAGCTTGCAGAAGTTTACATGTCAGTTCAAGAATTCACCCCCCTTGAGAACACCACTGCAAAAGTATCCTCCCTAAAAATCAAAATTTAAGAAATTTACCTGTGACTTGGAACAGAATATTGGAAAGAACACTTCTTGTGGTAAGCAATGGGTGTTTTATTTTTAATTGTGAGTTTTTTATATTCTTTTGCAAAGCAGTGCAGGCTTTAAATTAAAAATAGTGAATCAATGCCTTCCACATGGAAGTCATTTACATTTGATTACAAACTAGGGCTCAGATCTGTGGCAGCTGCTGAACACACAGGATTAGCACCTTTTTGGACATGAGTTTCTGGTTATAACCCTAAACAATCAAGCCATAACTTGAGGGGCTGGTTGGATTAATTGTGGCATTCATTTACATAGTAAGACAAAACACTCAGTACGATCTGGTACATTCTAGTGGTTAATGGATTTTAAAATATGACAGTGTTTCTGCAGTGGGTTGGCCTTTAGGAGTCACTCTTCTTTTTGCTCTTCTTCAGGAAGGAAGGAGTGCGGAACTTCTTTTTCTTTTTCGATGGGGACTTCCCTGGAGATTCATCACTACCTGCATCAGCTGCTGTCCCCTCCTCAGCCGTTGGTGTTGCTGGCTCTTCAGTGGGTTGGGACTGGGGTTCTTTATTTTCCACTGCAGGTGGTTCCGTTTGGCTTTTGGGCACGTCATGATCACATCTCCCTTCCTCCTTCCCTAAGGGAGGGAAGCCGAGTGCTTCCGAAGGCTCATCGGGGGTGAGATCTGGGAGGGTTTGCTTGAAGGTTGCAGCATCACTGTCATCTCTGTAGGTCTGGTCCTGCCGTGTCTCTGGTGGACGGACAGACAGCAACAGTCAGTTTACAAAAGTGTCCCTGGAGCAGGGCAGGCGAGGCAAGTGGATGGTGAGCGCGCTCTACAAGAAACTAATATATTTACTTTGCATGAGAGCCTTTGTAATAGGGCTGTTCTCCAACTTTGGGCACAGAAGAAATAAGATATTCCAAAGGTCTGTTTGTTTTTAAGCTTCTTCACACAGAACAGATAAAGCTGAATTGCATCAGCAAGAGAGTAACTGTTCAGACCTCGCCCCTGTTTTACTCGTGATATTTGCAGGCAACACAATGCTTTTGTACAATAAAACAAGAATTAAACCTACAGTTTTCACTGGCATTCAGTAGAGTGTTTTGCAATTCAATACTTTAATTCTTATTTCTTTTGGAGAGATAAAACTAATTGCTGATTTGCAGTGATCCTATATATGCAAATCCATTAATTTCTAAATTGTTGGTTTGCCAATTTACAATCCCAATGAAGAGATTTTCATAACATTCTTCCATGAGATCTAACAGATATTGCTTCAAAATGTAACTTCCTATCACAAAGGCTTCACTTTTTTTTTGCAAGATATGAGTACATATTATGGATTCCTATAAGTAAAATCCATGTAGTTTATCAAAGTAAATGAGCTCAGCAGGTTATGCAATACAGCTTGTTTTGTTTATTGTATGTGATGTCAAGAGCCAAACTCACCCTGTAAAAGGGAACATCAAGAGTCCAGTGGTGGCTGTGTGTCCAAAGGGGAACTGAACCACTCCTCCCTCAACTGGAACAGTCCCCACTCCTGGCTGTGCTGCTTTAGGATGCTCAGTTTAGGGCTGCTCTCAGGGCATGGGCTGAACAAGGAGCACTCTGTGGGGTTCCCTGAACTGCTGTCCGTGCCTGCAGCCAGCAGGGTCCTGGGAGCTGGGCCACATCCATCCCCACTGAGGTTACATAAGGAGGAATTTAGAGCAAAATCCAGGCCGTGCTCATTGTGAGGCACAAATGAAAGGCAACTATTTTTTCCTCCTTTCGAGGTCTTGTTTGTTTTAATTTGAAAAGACTGAAGGCTTTCACAAGAAATTACAGAAAATACTTGATACTTTCACATTTTTCCTATAAAAATGACAGTGCTCTTTTTACTTCTGCCAGATGGGATTAATAATTCTCTGATTTATTTTAGAGGGCTCTGTTCTGTGAATACCTGCTAGGAAATAAACATGTTTTGCCTAGAGCACCATGAACTTCTAATAGGTTAAATAAGCACCACACACTAGTATACACTCAGAATGCACAAGTTAGCATTTAAAAGTTATAATGCAGGCAGGATTTAAATCTGAGCAAAAAGAGAAAGCAGTTATGTACAGTACAAGTTGCCTCCTGAAGATGTAGTTTGGCTTGTCTGTGTATGGCAGACACACATTAATAAGAAACACCAGTTACAGTTCTTCACTACCACTACCCTGCTTTTGGATTTGACTTTTCAGGAATTAACTGAGCACATTGCTGAGTTCTCCTCCCTGGGATCCAGTGGCAGGATGTGTGGGAATGGCTCAAAGCTGCACCAGAGGAGTTCAGACTGGATTTTGGGAAGCATTTCTTCACCGAGAGGGTGGTCAGACATTGAAATAGGCTTCCTTCTTACTGACAGCTGCCCAAGGCCCCAGGCCTGTCAGTGTTCAAGAGGCATTGGGACAATTAGCTTTAACTTTTGGTCATGAATTGGGTCAGGCAATTGGACTAGATGGTCACTGTAAGTCCCTTCCAAGTAAAAATATTATATTCTATTCATTAGTTGGCCCAATTTTTAGAATGGACACCATATTGGACTGTCAGGTTTATTCTATATTTTTAAATTAAGTTTAAAAGGTAGTTGTGAAATCTTATTAAAGGGTTTAGAGATTCTTCAAATTAAAGAATAGGAAGCTACAGGCATTCAAACAGCATTTGCCAGCTGGCCTGAGCATTGAATAAATATAAATGGGTTTGTAACTCATTAAGTCAGGACTGCCATCCTTCCCAGTTAGTCAAGATCCCATCATCCTTAATAAACAGATTAATGTGATGCTGGAATCAAGCAAACATCTGTTTATCTAGTTTGCTAAGGGCAATATTTTACTAGAATTCAGAAGATTTACAAATTCCACATTCAATTAATCCAGCACACAACATGTAAAAACCCTGCTACTCTACTGGATGGATTTCAGTAACATAACTAGAAATGTTTAAAAACATATTTCTTGCTGGAAAACCTATTTACAGTTTAAGAACTCGGCAGCACCTCAACATTTTAAACTTTTTTTAAGATAATCACATTTACATGTATGCTCTCATTTTATTTTTTTATATATATATATACATACTGCGGCTTAAGAGTTTAAAGCATAACATCAATACTGGTGTGTGTTTACAATTCACATTATTTATGAAAATAAATGTTTATGGGGTTTTGGCTTGTTTTTTTTTTTTTTTTCAAAACAACAATGTGGACAAACATACAAACTAGGCTATCACTGAGTTAAAAAACACTTGACTGATTTCAGCTATACTTAAATAGAAAGAATATGATGAATGAAAGTTGAGAAGAGGTTGTATACTGACAACATTGCCATTCAATAGAACCTCTCCCAACCAAAGTCACCATGATACAAACTTCCAGTTATTCTCTAAAATAAGCTTTGTATGTTTGTCCTGGAAAACTTTTACAACTAGAAGAGTTTGTCAAACACAATTCCCTGTTTAAAAGAACTTCCAGGTTTTAGAACTTGATCAGTAACATCACAGGTGTCTACAATATAGTTTGACTTTCACACCTATGACAAACACACTGACTTTTGGATATAACAGGACATACAAACATCCTTATTCCTTTAAAGTATAATCTGAAGGAGCCCTGCAGAGCTAGCCAAAACAGCTGTAGAAGCTGCTGCCACCAAGTACTTGCTGTTATTCCTTGGCTGGAATTTGAATTCCCTACAGTTAACATAAAACATAGGAGTAGTCCCATATCCATTTCCATGCAGAAGTCTGCTGGGTAAATTTAAATGCATATCAGTGGATTTTGCTCTGGAATAGATTAGGAACTCTTCCATTTTGTTACCAGGCCCAAGCTGTGTGGGCAGCAGCAAACTATTGGGGCAGAAACTCCCAGGGCTGTTTCAGCTATATCTGCCAGGCAGCTTCAGACTATTCCTTTTTAAACTGAGGAATCGGACACACAGATATGGAAACACAGAAGGTGACTTTCACAGTCTGTCTCAAAGGGGGAGTGTGCTTTAACATGAGAACTGCAACTGCCTGGAATTACATGGAATTGAGAACTAAAGAACTCAACATCTCAACTGAAAAAGCCTGCTTTTTAAAAAAAAGCAAAACAAAAAAAAAAATAAAATCTTAGTAAACAAAGATGCAAGAGTGAAGCAAAGCACAAAAGCAGGTCAGAGTATGGAATGATACTTACTATGGTAACAGGTATTCTTTAGCATATCCATCTCCTGTTTGTAACGCAGCCACAAGAAGAAAAAAGCACAAGTAGAGAATCTATGCATTCATCACAGCCATTGTGTTACGTTAGAAGAATGGTTGCAACCATTCTTGTAGAAAACAGAATGAGATGAAGTAGTGAATGGCAGACTAACAGACACGTGATATATCCAATGTACAAGGTAAGGGAAACAAGACAATAATTGGATTACACCCAATCAAGATTATAATTTTATCCCTTTTTTAGGGAATTAGCAACTTCAGCAGCCCTGCTCTCACTTTAGTTAAAACTATGACATAAGGTGAGCAAATCAGCAAATTTACATTCAAATTGAGTAGGAAAAATACTTACTGAGGTGTAATCCAAGTACAATAATGTTTAAGAAATGTGCAATCAGTGAAGAAGATTTACCAAAGTATCTAGATATGTGTCTGGTTCACCATCAGACACTATTTCATTTAATAAGAGCAATTACCTCGCAGAAAATGTACAAAAAGATAAATCAGTTGAGAAACACCAAGAGATGACAATTCTGAAGAGATGGAAATTTGTCTTTATATTAATGCACACTTCTTTATTATTGTAAACAAACCTGTTAGACTCACAGTTCAGTGGAGTACCTTGTAGGTAGTACAACAATGAAATACAAGAAGTCACTGACTGGTATTAGCTCTAGTTCATGTACTCCATGCATCAGTCATGGATGCAGTTCCTGGCTCCCCCAGCCCCCAGGGAGCAGAACGTACCTTCCTCTATTTTAATTGGCGTGCTGGGAGGAGTGCGAGCTGAACTGGGGTCAGGGGGGCTCTTCTCTTTCTGTGGCCTGCCATCTTCTGAAGGCTCTGCAGGGGTAGGCAAAGGGAAATTAAAAAGGCAAAGAAAACCTCTCTGCATGTAAGAAAACAAGTGTCCTTTTGCTTCATGCACAAAAGATATCAATACATTTTTCTGAATCAAAATTCTGCCAGGATATTAAATAATACCAAAACAAGCAAAAGAAAATTAAGCGACAGTTTGATATTAACAAAACTGTTTAAGTTGCTGTTGTGCTCTGTAGCTCTTTTGGGAGGGTTTTTGTTTTTCTTTAAGCAGGCATGATTAATGAAATCATTTAGGAATTGGTTTATACTGCTGTTATAAAGAAAATTTGTGAAGAAAAACCACAAGGAATATATAAAAAAATATGGAGGAGGGGATATGCTACCAGGCCTACACAAGATAACACTCTTTTGCTTGCTTTGTATTGCTGAAATTTGGAGTAAACAAAATTGCATCCCGAAAGAAGACTGCACAGTAATTAGAAAAACATGCAGTAATTATATGATTCCAAACAGATTTCACAGTGGTTTGAGTTATTTGTTATTAGTAAGGAGGGTTCCCCTTGCTTCCAGCTTTAAATAGCCCTAGATCCAAAGGAAAACATTAATAGAGTACACTATATTAGGAACAACACTAAAGCGTTGTTCCATCCAGTTCACCTACACAATTAAAGTGCAATCAGTCCCACAGATGAGAGTCAGCTGACAGAATCTCCACATGTTGTAGATAAAGAGGTGGTTCCTTGGATTGCAAGCACAGCTGTACCATGTTAGTAATACCTGAGGCCTCAGCCAAAAGGTCAGGATCGGACCTTAATGCTTTGATCACTGCAGTATGAAATTCCTTATGGGAAGACTTCTGCCCATCTGGCTCTTCTCCATTTAGATGTGGGATGCTTTGCTGCATGGTCTGACAAGAAACCCATGCAGCAGCAAACTGAACATTATCTAAAGACTTAGACAGTGATGATACGTCACGATCCTGTAAAGTCTTCGTATCTGCTCCTTGAAAGGTGTTTGATCTGCCTTTCAAATCCAGAGACTTTTTATCTGACGTGTTTGGCTCACTGATGGTCTGATTTCTAAGCACTGCACTCTGTTCCCCAGCTGGTGTCTGTCTCAGTAACACAGTCTCTCCATATTTTGATACCTTATCTAAGAAGGATGTGGCATTGTTACTGAGAGAACAAAGGTATGCAGTTAAACAGGCATGACAGCACAGCATCCCCCCCACCCCATCCCACTCAGTACTTCATAAACCAAACACAAGGGTTCCTACATTGTGGTCCCAAAAAGCAACTGCAGGGAACACACACTGCGAAAGAAACAGCACTTTGGACTCTTGCATCACTCAAATTCAAAAACTCAAAACAGGTAAGTATTCTAAGTATCACCCCTTAAAATTATTCAAAAGTAAAGCAGGAGAACCACTTCAGACGCAGCAATGGCCTCTTTTTATAGCACAAATCTGTCATAATTCTAGAATAATTGAAAAAGTCCATTTTGGTAGAAGTCCCCACAAGATGTCACATTTCCAAGCAATAATCAATGTTATTCTGTATCTTCTCCATTCAATGTATTTCTCAAATCCACAGATTTCAAGGACTTAAAAACCTGCAGTGTTGCTGCCACAACGTACCATAATTCCCCGACCTTAGCCTAGGCTCTAGGGCAAGGGAAACAAAGCAGAACAAAACCAGTACCAAAACACCTTTTTGATGGAAGCTTTCAACTTCCTACCAGCAGGAGTAACTGGCCCTACTGCCCAGTTTGTCTACAAGGACAATTTTTGAGTGAGATCTATGCATTTTACAGAACACACTTAAAACACTTAGATCACACATTTTATCTCTAAAATACTTTTCAACTTTCTAATTCACACTGGGGAAACTGAAACATGCAAAAGCTGGGTAATTTATCCATGGCCTTTGCAGGTAACCCACCTTCCAATTACTAAGAAACTTGCTGGTCTTACAGTCTATTGCAGAAAAAACACACACAGAGAACCAACCTTCTGGTCCCTTCTGCTTTCTTTCTACTTCTTTGCGATATTCTTCCAGCTCTCGATCAGTGAGTTTATTGAAGGGATTTGGTCCTGTTGTGCTCACTATGACTTTGGGTTGATATTCTTTCTCAATTATTGCCTTTGATGCAGTCACCAGTTCTCCCTGGCAAAAGAAAATTAAGATACATCTGCAATCAAGCAGTAACTCGCAGAACCTTTAGAGGTATAGAGGCTACAAAGCAACCAAAAACAAAACAAAAACATAACCTGGAAAATGCTACTTTTTCCTCTTTTAGATTAAAAAAAAAAAATCTATTGCAGATTTTTTTTTTTATGTGATTCACAGGAGGTTAATATAAAGGAGAAAACAGGTCTCCACCAGGGAATATCCACCATTAAGCAGTAAATCAAATAGCAGCCAAACAGTCTAGCTGAATTATATCTGAAGTCACAAAAGTTGATCAAGTTTCTTTTTCTCACCACAAAAGAAACATGATACCAGTCCCACCTGCATGGCAGTCTGGGCACAGAATACTTGTAAAGGGTCAAGAACTCAGCTCATGGGTATTTTTGTTTCTGTTTTGTTTTGGTTTTTAATTATTTTGCTTTGGGTTTTTGTTTTGCTTTGTATTTTTTTAACAACAGAAAAGCTATTTCTTGCACCTACTACGTTACACCTAACAGATGTTATAGTAAAAAGCCATCTTGTATATGTTCTGTACGCACCAGATTAACAGCTTATTATGAGCTATTTTAAAGTAATTAAGGTTAACTGTAATCAGATACAAGTTAGCATATTTACATCTATAACATTTGTCATATAAGCCAGACAAAAAGTTATACAAATAAAAATATAACAAGCAAGTCTAAGTACAGTAAGTTCTGGTGGACAAAAGCAGCTGCATCAGAGATTCTCTAATGTTAAAGTTTTTCATTTTTCTTCTCTAATCCTTTGGTAAAGGCTACAGCCACTGGATTTTCATTTTCTCAGGTACAGAAAATGCTTGCCTGGAGATAGCTGCTCTATCTCTCAAACAACTTGTCTAAGCATTTGGTTTTTTCCACTGGACATACAGAACTCTGACGCTAATTTGTTAACAACTGATGTGTGACCTGTGCCCCATGTCATGGTGACACCCAAACTGTCTTCATTATGGAAAAAAAGAGAAATTTGAACTCCATTACCCAAGAGGTATGGGCCACTGATTGACCCAAGTCATCTCCATATTCAGTGTTGCCTGTACCAATATTTAGAAGAAAGCATTAGAAAGCACAGTTCAAAAATATGCAGTGCCTAAAGAGAGACAAACATTCCACCCCATGTCCACACTTCATGGACAAGCACAGCATGGCCACTGTAAAACTGAGGATGCAAATAGACAGAATGTGTTCTGGATGGCAAGAGCTGCTTCGGACAAGCTGTCAGCACCAAAGAGGAGACAGACAAGGATGTCTGGATGGAAGGAGGACAAGAGAGCAGTTCTGAAAGCCTGATGAGAGATCTCCAGAAATCTGGTCTAGAGCAACCCAGGGAGGTAAGATGGTTGTTAGAATCTGTGCTGCTCTTCAGGAAGCAAACACCAGAGAACAAACAGCCTAACAATAAATTTCCACTGCAAGAAAGGAAAGTTCCTGAAAGGAACTGCAGGAGAGAAACATCTCTAAAACATTACAGATCACTTCCATTTCTTCATAAAATAAGAGGAAAATTCATTCTATATGCAGAATGCCAGTATAGTTTTCTCAACTATATCCATGAAGCATTGATTTGACAGCAACAGCTTGTCTCAGAAGATAATGCATAAAAGGGTCAGGGAAACATCAGCCTTTGTACAAATCCTAATTGTTTTATAGGAAATTCAAAACTAAAACTACAGGTCTCAGCTTTTAATGATGGCAGAAAACTGATGCTCATGGAAATTTTATATTTCCCTTTCTGTCTTTGCCCACATTTCAAACTAAGTCCACATTTTTTACTGAAACTCAGCATAAGGAGCAGGGCCTTGTAAAGCCATGATCTCAGGCAGAGCTTCTAGAATTCTCTGGGAACAAGAGAGAAACAAGATACACAGTACCCATTAGTATCCCTGGAATTTCTAAGAATCTCTTTGAAAGTTGCAAATTAAATCCAGAATCACTGGGTAGAACAATTTCTAATGAAACAGAACGTTACTGAATTCCTGTTGATTTAATGGTGACAAACAGCAAGACAGGCAGTTTGCAGATGCCTGGTGCACTGGCATGACATGTTCTCCTACTTAGTGTCTCCTACACTTTATCTTTGTTAAATACCGGGAATGAAAGCAGCAAATCAAGCTTATCACATTTATTAGCCTGAAAAAAAAAGAAACCAAAATTAAACCCTCACAAAAAACACCCACAATCAATGCAAACAGTATTTGCACTTGCTGAGTAGCTTTGACCCAAGAGAAGCAGCACTGAAAAGATCAGAGGCAACAACACTGGATCATAAAAGCAGAAAAATTATACAAGAGATCAGAAAGGAAGACTTTTATTTTAACTTTTATTTTAAAAAACTTTTTTTATCCAGTTTTATTCAGTATCAATAATATGGAAGCTGTTCAAAGGCCACCAAGGAAAATTATACTGGTAGAGGTATTGAGTTTATGTGGGAAATAAATTATGGTAGCATGCTAATAAGTTCTGCAATATGGTTACTCTATACGAATATGATTACTCTAAACCATAATTACTTCTAAACCAACAAGCAGATATGTTTTATTTCACAGAATAGGCCACAGAACAGCCTTCTAAGAATTGAAATAAAAATATACAACACAAAATGAAATGTGGGACAGAAAGAAAACAAGTATAAAGGACTAAAAAGACAGTACAGAACATATTTCCAATTTTTAAATGTGACACTAAAATAGACAAGACTTTGCAGAGCTATCAACCTGATCATGCCATTCAGAGAATCCTAAGAATGTTCAGAAAAAGTGAACAAGAAAATTGGTGAGAAATTGCTTCCAGTATTAAAGAGCCTGTAGAGAGGGAATAAATTCCCATAGACTAGGTTGATCCTAGTATTACTTTGATGATGATTCCAGAAGTATTTAGATGACTATTTGAAACTTGATCACATGTGTATGCACTCAAATATCAGCAGCATTTTCTCCACTGTCAGAAACACAGGATGGATTCTATTAATGAAGAGAATTCATTTCCCTCTGTAAGGGCATACACTCCCACAGACACAAAGGGAGAGCCATTTATAGCTAATGATAGGAAATGTACCTTCATATTAAACATGGATCTCATACTTCCTACATGAAAATTTAGATAATCAAGTAATTTTGCAACTTCTAGACCAAACCTGGCTTTTAGAAAAAAATTCAAAACTGACTATTATTTAACAGGCAAGCACTTCACCTTGTTCTCAGGGATAAATATGACCAAAACTGGCACTTTATATATGCCACTTCTTCTTTCAATCACACAGGAAGTTCATCATAATGGTCTAAGTTAACAATTGCTCCTAACACAATCTGACATTAATGCAGTGCCCTTATCCAAAACACCAAGATTCCTGAGGTACAGTTCATGTAGAGGTCACCACTGAAACCCAGTGCCACCTCTGGGACAGCACTGACAGGGTCTGCATTAAGAGCAAAGCCACAGAATTTCCATTCTAAAGGAAGAAACCCAAAATGGGCGACTCCCCAATTACTGAAAATTCATGTGAATTTATTTTCTTATGAGATTGCAGAATGGTTGGTGGTAAGAATAACCAACATTCCCTGTCAATCAGCAAAGACTGCAGCAGAAGCTTGGTTAACCAAGTCTGACCAGGAATAAAATTACAGGATGCACAAAGAGGCTGTGTTGCAACACGGCCAGGACTTCTCAGAACATGGATAAAGCAAGCAACAAGGCAAGATGGAGTATTCACTGCTGCAGCCATAGGCACAGGAGCTCAAAGCACTACATGCATACTGTACAAAAGGAGGCCTTTCTGCATCCAAAATAGTGTGCATTGGTATTTGGTATAAATCTCAATGTTAACTGAAAATATAATACATTGTGTCACTGCAATTACATGAAACTTTTTACATGAACTGTCATTGAGTGTCAAAGAATTTGTCAACTGAGAACTTCTAATTGTTTGGTACCTAAAAGTCCCTAACTCCTTGATGTACAGGATTCTTCAGTTTCATTGAAATTTTCAGGTGAGGTTTGCGTGGGCATCATAAGATTGCTTACACTTCCTCTGTTCCACAAAACACAACTGTTTTAGGGAAGAATCTTTCAAGGAAATTTCTCTGGTGGTTGTCTTTTTTTGCTGTTATTTTTGGGTTCATTGGATTTTCTGGTTTGGGTGACATTTTTTAGAAGAAGGTTGTTTAGTTTGGGGTTTTTTTGCTTGCTTGTTTGGGTTCTGTTTCTTGGGTTGTTCTTTTTTTCCCCCCCAAACAGGAAATTATTAAGCATTCAGATCACAATCCACCATGTTAAAATAAAGATTATGAAATAGGCCACTTCTATTTCATAATTACTCCTATAATTTACATTGTGATCTAATTTTACACACTATTTCAGGCAGAAAGCACTTTCATGACACCACAAAAAAATGAAACAATTTGGACATCTAAACCCTAACAGGATACTACTAGACAAAATCACATAACTAATAGACTATTTGCTGGTTCCCTGTCATCTGTGAAAATGCATGTAAACTGACTACTTTTATAGAAAAGTTGTGTCATTGTTTGACTACAATACTTGAAATATATCAGCATTAAAAAAAGACCTCTGTTGTGACAACTATCATAAAAGTCATTTTTCACTTTGAAGGTATTATTAAGTAGAAAATAAAAGCCATGCACTGCCTGAAAGAATTTGGCTTTATTTTACTTTTTGTCTTAAACCCAGAAAAGGTGTTTTATTATTTTTTCTTTCAGAATATGGACAAAAACTGCAATGTGAAAAACATGACCATCATATTCTCAGTAAGATCCAAATATCTATAACACAAACTGGCTCATTACACTTTAGAAAGAGTTATAAAACCACAAGGTTTCCAACAATGATGTAATTTGAAGTATTCTATATTTTTTTTCATGCAGAAGCTATTCTGAAATTAGGTGTTTAGGCACAACCTAAACCCAAGATTTAAGAATCTTTTAGGTGAAACACTGGAGCAGAGGAGGCACTGATGCTTATTTACACACTGTGCTTCTACACTAGATGTGCTGTAAGAAACATTATTTGCACTGTGCAGCTGCTCCATTCAGTCAGCCAAGGACTGCCCACCCCAACATGGCCACACCTCTTGAATTTATTCTGTATTTAATGGATATTATGCAAACACAAACATGACAACAAGTGTGAAAGCCAATTGATTTTGCACATGTGGGGCATTACTTAGCAACTCTTGTAGCTAACTGCAGGAAGTATGAAGGAAGCCAGGCATCCAGTGCTCTGGGATCAAGAGTTGACAGTGTTTGTCACATAACACAGAGAGTCTCTTCAGAATTACACTGATGTAATCAGCTAACTCTAAATTGATCTCAAATTAGAATAATTCAACACTAACAGCATGCATAAAGAAATCCTCTATATGCAGGACCTGATCAGCACCTTAACATCAAAGGTGTTTCCTCACCAGCTATAGACAAAGATCAAGACCCTTAAGACAGTTTTAACAGAGTAAAGTAACTGTTTGCATCATCGCATATACATAATTTGAAGATCCATTTATTTTCATTTTTTAAAGTTTTCTAGCCAAATCATTTCTTACAGAGGAAAAAGGTCAGGGTAAGGAGAGGTTAAATGAAGGGTGAACAACAGGATTTAGAGCAGTAGGACAGGGCAGTACCTTTCTAACAGACAGAGATTTAGCAGGACTAAAGGCCTGCTCTGTGAGATCGAGCCCTTCAATAGATTCCGTACAGTCTGAGAGGGGAGCATCCTGCAACAGTAAATTGAGTAAACAGAGCAAACCGAGCCCAGGCTGTACAACATCAACCAAAGCATTGTGGTGCTTGCTAAAAACATGCAGAGAAACAGTAACTGTAGATGAAATTGCATATGACAATGAATTGACATGCACACAGTATGACACCCAACAAGAATAATGCTGTGGTCATGATAAGACTTGCCAATCTTTAAAAAGTATTATCAGAAAATACTTATCTGGGGCAGTTGAAAGCACTTGGATATAAAAAGCTTTATTCAGCTATACAGTATAACTGTACAGCTCTCATTCTTACTTTACTTGGAGCTATGATTTATAGTTTTTTATATATCCAGATATACTGCTTTTAAGTGTCATTGATGTAACAGCTTTTTTCCCAAACTGCTCTTCAAATAAAATATTATGAAGCATGAAATCCCTTATTTAACACAAAGCACTACTGCCCCACAGTGAGCCTGGTGTGCCCAGTATTAATCCTTCAAGATACATCAACTCAGAAACCAAACAAACAAAAAGCTGTCACAAAGCCCAACTAGTTTTGAACAAGAATGTAACCCATATAAATAAGGCTTCTGAATTTCATGCATTACATTCAGCAAAAAAACCAAGAAGCATCCTCCACAGACATGCTTGAGCTACATGGCTGAAGCCTCTAGATTTCTGACCCTGAGCACTCTTGCAAAGACAATGGTGTTACCTCTAAGACTTACCTTATAAACAGTTACTTTCTGCCAATTAAAGAACAATTTCATAGTGATATATTAGGTGAAAGCAGGGGATATTACAGATTAGGCTAATAGTTTTAGGAATTGAACACTCTCACCTGTACAAGGCTTCTGTCCACAACTACCCCAGAAAGAACCTGTGACTGAGGGCCTGCTGTTTTAATATCCTGCAAATTTTGCTCTCGGATCTGTAAAGGAAAACAGCAGAATGAACAACAATCACATCAATAGAGAAAAGTTGATCACATTTTTGTGTTTGAAAAAAGGGTGAGTGAACCTGCCAATAGGCAACCACCAGTGCTAACTGCTGTGGCCACAGGGCTGTCAAATGAAGCTGAGCTTATAAACACCACTTGAACATAAATGTTCAGGTTCCTGGCTGTTTCCTCACATTTCTCAGAATTTAGTCTTTAAGTACCACAGAAGGTGTTGTCCTTTGCTTTTTAGTACTAGGTGATAGCAAAACAGGTTAACAGACAACTCCAGTTTGGAAAAGTGAGGAGAAATAGAAATATTACCTCTGTACTTGTCTGTCTATTCTACCTGACAAGTCAGTTGCCATTAGTTACTGATATGGCACCACAATATCATCTTATGGAACTTACTGTAAAACACTGCACAACTTTCCATTTTTGCATCTAGTCAGGATAACACCCTCAAAAGGACATATAAATAATTTCTCTGTGGATAAACTGACACTCTGGAGTTCTCAAGAACAACCCTTTGCTGCATCCTAAATACCTCCCAGTTATTTCAATACAGAAGATAGGGACAGAAATCAGATCTCTAAACCTAGGTAGTATCTGTTTAAATTAGATATCCTTCAGTGGTAAAGAATTCATAACAACTGACTCAAAACTTATTTCTGAAATATTCTGGTTCTTGTTCCAAGATAAATTAAGAAAAGCATGCATCTTAAAAGACCTCTACTTTATAACTAAGAATGACATTGACTTTATAAAAAATATATGCATTCAAATACACAAACAAGAAGCATTATTAATACTTGGTATCTCAGAAAGCACAAGGCTCCCCCATCTTTTTCACTTGTTTCTAATTTACTACCCCTCTCATCATTGAGAAAGTATAAAATTTGAAGACTTAGTCACTTTATTCAAGTTTTTAATAAAGCAATATTTGTGTTTGAAACACAAAGAAACTGCTAGGAAATTTCACTGTAATTCTCATTTCAGGTGGTTATTATTTTACAGTGCCAAGCATAAGTTCTGTCAGCCATATACAAATTATTTTAGATTCTGCTAGCATCCCTGCACACAGCCCTTCTTTGAAGAATACTAACTCTCATGTACCATGTAGCCATCAGTTAGAGGTATCAAAACAATCCAGAACAAGTTAAATATTAACAAGATACCAGGGCATATTTTATACTGTAAAAGAAAAAAAGTGAAAAAACCCCAATCAGTTCAGTGCTTTCCTCTTGGTAGATTGGACAAGAAGATCTGAAATTCAAAACCAGGAAAATTAACTGCAAGCTCATTTCAAAAATATTAACTTGCAGTTCCAAGGACAAAAAAATAAAGTCTGTAACAATCACAGTGTATTATAATACAGTACATTGAAATATGGAAAGAGCTCTATAGACTACTTTGTCTAGGCCACAAAAGTTCAACTGGTATTTCCAAAACAGGAAAACAGGTCACTAATGTAAAACTATGATCTCAGGGTACAGAATTACTACTATCAACTCAGGACTGGCTGCTTCAGAAGTACCCAGCAACTAGTCTAAGAAAAATTAATCATAGAAAAAAGTCTTCATATGGTGAACAGAAATACCAACTTTTTCCAAGAGGAGTTCAGGACACTTAGGAATTGTTTCATTATTTAGTTATAAAGAAAAAGGTCAACACCAGAGCTGTGTTACTGAGCCCACAAAATGCCATTATAGCAAAGTAAGTTAGTTCATTACAAGTACACAACTTAATTGTAGTAATGACCAAAAAAAGTTATTTTACTGCTATTACAAACCTTGTTCCTCATTTCTTGGACCTCCTTTGGATTGGTGTTCAATGGAACAAACAGATTAGGGACAGCAGAGGTGGCAGTTCTATGTCCATCCTCTTTAGTCCACTGTAACATCAAGAACAGTTGCAGAGTCAGAACTGTTGTAATGGCTACGGACACTCAGAGCAGCAAAGTCACATCACAGGTGATCATGCATCATACAGAGCAGAGAACTGAACCAATGATTGCATTCTTCTATTCATTCCTAGGACTAAGTTGCTTTCTTCTTCAGTAATATAAACTGTACCTTCAGATACATTTCCAGAGATCAGAACCATTCTATCAAGTCAGGTTAGTAAGAACAACAACTAGAGAACCAGTTAACTTGCAAATAACTTTCACCAAAACAATGCCATTCCTATGTGCAGTTCAGGGATTATGAAGACTGAGGGGTTTTTAAGCTGGTTTTCTGTGCACTTGACCACACTGACAGCTGCAGTCTTCTGTGTTTCTAAAAACCACATACTTCTCAATTTATGAATAGATATATTAAGACAGGAATAGGAAAATGCCAATATAGTTACTTATTTTTAAGGCCATTTTTAATAAGCAATTTCTCAATGAGTTGATACTTGTTTAAAAAGGACTATTCCTTACCCAAACAGAAGTACAGCAAGATCTAAGGCATGAGCTTTAAGACCCTGTTACTGCCATTTTCACTTTCTGCACTTGTTGTTTTTACAAAATAACACAAGAGAGACAGAGAGATCATTGATTCAATCCTCTGGTACCCAACAAACATCGAAGCAAACTTAAAGCATAAGATGACAGAAGTATGAAAAGCAATGTGATGTCACTATCCAGGTTTAGTGAATGATTCTGTACTGTGAAGCAGGAGTGGGCATCACCAAAGTTTTGCATTAAAATAAGCTACTTCAGCAAAATTATGTTACCAGAATTAGTTTCTGCACAAACAAAGAGCTGTACCAGCACAGCAACCTAAAGGAACAGTTTGGTGATGTCAAATATTTTATAACTCATAGCTCAGAAGGTTACAAAAATATCCCAAACACAAGCTTTAAGCGCTTCATGGGTTCTTCATAGATGGTTGCTTTATTTGATCTGTGCATTTAGTATGGAGTCCTGTTTAATTTGATGCACAACTAACTGCTTATCTTGATATATTTACTTTGTACAATGTCCTAACTTCCAATCATTATTGCATAGAAAATGCACCGAACAGTAAAGCAAACCTGTTTATTGAGCAAATGCTATGCATTTTTTCCTGAGTAACTTCAAGAAACAATAATATAGCCAGAAACTGTCAGACTTCAGAAAGCAACAGAATTTTAAAATGCTTTGCAACTGTAAAGTAAAAAATGGAATGAACATGGAGCTGTGAAATACTCACTGATGATTATCTTCTCAGATAAAAACTACTCCAGCTTTTTATTAAAGATAGTTTTTAGTCAAAACATATATATATATATATATATATAAACAACTTCAATATAACAAACCACTTTTTCTTTAGGTTAATAGCAAGCATTAAAAAATTTAAATACACGAACCTTTTATACTGTATGAAATTTTCTATTGCTTCAGTATATAATTAAACCAGTCTACTTTGTGATGAAGAATTTTGCTTCAGTCTTTCATTGATAATTTCAAATATGAAATACTATCTACTTTGTGAGCTGAGGGTGAAAAGCACAAACTGGTCCAAACATATACATAGCTTTAAGCTATGGTAAAACTATTTGATCAAGGTAAATCTGCATCACTACAGATCAATATAACAAAACTGTATCTCATCAAGGTAAATCTATAATCAGGGTTAAATGATAATTTAGCTTAGTTGATAGTACAAACAACAAATGTATTTATTAATTTCTTAAACCAAAAAGAACACCACAAAAATACCACAGAGAGAGCTCCTCTGTTTTTTCAGGACTTTCTACATGTTAACAATATGTATTTCAGCATACATACTGCCTGAGGAATCATTTTATAAAAGTATCCAAAATATAGAGAACCCTGAGTGTAGCAGACTTTTGTAGGGATAAATAAAAATTAAGGTGTTCTGGAAAAAATAATGTGGGGGGTTTTTCAAGACTACTAGTTTTATATTTTTAAGACTCACCTGTAACCATACTACTACTATACACAGTACCACTACCAAAGTACTGCTGAGCTCCTGTGGCTGAGCTTGAGGTCAACCATTACAAAAGGCTGTATTCGTGCAAATCCCTACCCTCAGATCAGTCACTCTGTATATGCCCAAGAAAATATCAAACCCACAGTTACACACCAACAGCTAACGATGTCCATCTGAAAGCAGTTGATACTTCTGCTTTTCAATTAACATATCTTTCAGTGCAAAATTTAACTGTAAGCAGCATTGATAAACAAAAGAAAAGCACCGGTTGCAGAATCTATCGATTAGTGCCTGCTGATGGCCTGAGCTGCACTTTAGTCATGCCGCACCCAGCTGATACTTTAGGAAAGACTTTCCATTTATGGCCATCTACTTACATGCAACACTACATGCAGAAGGCAGCTGGTTGGGAACACACTCAGAGGCTTTGGGGTAGACAAAAATGTAGTAAACAGGACAGGAAAAGGAGCTGAGAAACTAGACAAGAAAAACTGCTTAAGTGGGAAAAAAGATTGAAATAGTTTGAAATCAATTCTACCCTCTCATAGAGAAGATTGCAAATACCTTGCAGATTAAGTTGGTATATGGTACAGAAGGTAGAAACTTGATTTTTTTCTTATATGTTTGTACAAAAGATTGAATTGTTAGTTTGATTTTGAACTGAAAAGCTTTCATGCAGAGAGAATTAGTAGCTCCCTAACATAGCTGTCCTTAATTAAACCATTGAAATGCAGAACCCATTTAATCAAAGCTATAATTCAATCTGTTTGGTCAATAGCTTGAAAAGACAGAAAAAAATTAAAAGCTCCAAAGTCTTAAGCAGTTTTAAGTATTAATAAGCAAGATCATTTTTACAGGTCACACCTAATCAAATACAAATTAGAGTGGTTAGTAAAACACATTTAATGTTTTTTAATATAAGAAAGAAGAAAATAATTAGGAAAGTTATCTTTTTCTTCCCAAAGCCTCTAAGTGCCAGCCACCCCAAGTTGCTCTACATCATCTAACTATGAACAGTAAGGTAGGCACAGACCAAGCAGTTGGTAATACAGCTTGGCACGCAGACACCGGACGAGAGAGACTGCAGCAAGGGTTTCACGTGATCGTGTGTAATGTTCGTCCACACCTTAGTCTTCGACTTGGGACTGCTGCCATTCTGCCCTTCTTCAGAAGCATCATCCCCTCGGCCAGAGTTCAACCACCTTGTCTTCTCTCGCTGCTGTTTCTGAAAACTGTGTCTGAGGGGGGAGGAAATGCCTGATTCGCCATCACTAGTAAAGGAGTACCCTGTGACACTAGCTGGAATCTCAACATCGCTGTACTTTTTAGATTTCTCTCTCAGAGCAGGGCATCGATACGGGTAGCCGGTTCTGTAACCCTGGGGAAGGAAAGCAGCAGCATTAGTCTTCTATCTCTCCAAGTTTTTCAATTGGACATATAGACAACTGAAATTTCACTGATACCCTTAACTGTAAAAACCAATCCACAACACCACCTCTTCTTCACATGGCTGCTCACCTGTTATGGTGGGCACAGCCATGTCAAAGGGGATAATGCACGGAAATGAGGCTACATTAGCATCCTTTCCAATCTAAGTAACTTCTGAACCACTAATTTAAGACAGCCACCATTTCTGGTAGATCAAACATCAAAAATATTGTATTAAGCGTTTATGAAGAATTTCCAGTAGTCCTGCAAAAAGTCATTGAGGTGACTGAGAAGGTCATCAAGAGCAGTGCTATGAGTCAGCCTCTTCTCATAGTCGAGCAAAAAATTACCACCTGTATTTTAATATGATAACACATTTTAAAAAATTCTTTTTATACCTTTTCTTAGGAAGGGAAAAGAAAAGTATATTAGTGCTTCCTGCTGTTTTGCATAGAATTTTCAAGTAATTGTTCAAGTCTCTGGAGTTGGATTTAAGTCCAAATGCAGAACCATGACTTTTCTTTGTACTACATTCCAGCTACTCATTTACACTTTTCTAAAAACTGTAATCAATGGTATAGACTGGTTCTCACAACTCTAAATAAAGGACATAAACATGATCTTTTTATCATACCCTATGATAGGGTAGATAAAAAGATCTCCACTGTGTTTTTACATCTAGAAATCAACATACAGTATACAAGCGAACACTTCAAGAATGCTACTTTAATGTCATTATTCATTCCTCTCCCTAACCTTATGTTGTTTCACTATCCCACTTCCTCTGAACTGTATTTTGTTCCACCTTTAACCTCCCCTATTCACACTAGTCATGTCTGCCCATGCTTTCTTTCATGTTATGCTCAGCATTTAACATATGAGAAGGACATTTAACAGTTTCTTTAAGAAGTTTCCACTAGCAAAATATTTTCAAAATGGCTCAAAGGAAAACTGTGAATAGCTTAGTTCCTAAATCAAGCCAGCTGTAAAGAAACATCAGCCCCAACTATGCAGACTTAGCTTTCTATAGTTTTCATGCATTAAGCACTCCTTAGGTCTTACTTGGGTTCTGCTCCAACTTTTAATGATCAAAACAAATCTTGAGTAATTATATGCCACCTAATACCATTAACTACCCACTACAATATGTGGCTAATCATAATACTAAGGGTCTGTATTGTATGACTGAAAGCTCCTTTCTATTCCTACATTCCTATTGAGCACAATGCCATTTCTTTTATGATGCTGCTTTCTATGTGCAGTAAGAAACATAAAACTGGTATTTCCTAGAGAAACTGAAATCCAACTGGATCTACCAAAGGTACCAGTCAGGTACAACAAGTCCGCTGTGCCCAGCCACATCTTTCCTACTGAAGCTGGATAGTAAATGCTGGTGTCTGGTCATTCATTACAGATGGATTCTTACTGAAACTACTTTATCTGAAGGCTTTTACTTATTTAAAGCCTGTCTTTTAAACTCTTCTAAGTACTTTTAAACTCTTCTACTTCTAGTAGAATATTAGTCAAATTATGCTGGACCTCACACCTAGTAAGACATTAATAGTTTTACACATTTTGGGAGAGGATGGAAAGAGGGGAAAACACAGATTGAGTGCAAGCACCACAGTACTCTGATTTGGAAGTGTCAAATCCCACAAGATCACCTCTGATCTCACCAATAACAAACAGATTATGAATAAGAGGTAAATCTGCTATGTGTACAATCTGTACAAAGAACACTTGATGCTGTTCATGTTGTCCCCAAGTCCTTGGGAAAGAACAGGCTGCAGGCTGTATAAACTCTCCCAACTACATGCAGCTTTAAAAAATGCCTTTTAGACATTATCATACAAAAACGAGACCAAAAGGCCTGCCTTACCAGATTATCCAGCATTCGCATTAGAGCTTCGAACTCCTGTTCACCAATCTGCCATTTGGGATGGGACACAGTACCCTCACCTGCTGGAGACTCAGGGGAGCGAGACTTGGCTTTGTACTTGCCAGGATCAAGAAGCACTAAGTTGTCAGGGCCGCCTGCACTGGCCAGGGTACGGACCTGAAATACAATAGAGTCATCTTCAAGTTTCTTGTGGGGAATGGGGTGAAAACGACCAAAAAACCCTCTAAAAACTTGGCATAAACCCAGAAGAAATCTGCTTCATTTTACAACTAAATAAATGAATATGTTTGTATAAAAGTTGTCTTAAGTCTTTGAAAGTATCTGTTTTAATGGGCAGCAAATTGATGGCTTCAATAGAGTACTGGAATATTGTCGGTGAAACCAAAGTTTTGGATGTCCCCCCACAATATAGTGACATCATACATTGTTGTGTTAGTTTAGATCCATGAGCTGAGGTCAATACAGCAAGCTGTATTACTGCATAACATATCAAAGTTCTTACTTGTATCTCACAGGCAAGCACTAGGTTATGGATATAGTAGAAAGCCTCCTCAACAGTCTCTCCAACTGATACTAAGCCATGGTTTCTGAGAATAAGGACCTAGAGAAACATTGAAAGAAATTTAACAGCAGTATGGCAAGTATTTTCTTGCTCTTGATTAAAGAATATTTGCTATTGATTAAAGAACATACCTGTCACACAAATATATTGCCCCCCCCTTTTTTTCTTTAATTCTAGATGTAAATACTGACCTTGCTTTTAGGCCCCAAATTTTTCTGAATAACCACCTTTTCTTCATCATCCACTAAAATACCATGGTAGTCATGATAAGCTACTTCCCCTAGAGAAAGTGCTTCAGGTGAAATTGGCAAGAGACCACATTTCATTGCAGAAACCTGAGAAATATTAAAACAACTGATTTAATTTCTAGCAACAGAAAAAGTGAAAAAAATATAGTGATGAGAATTAAAATAAGAATATATTTTTATGTATTAATTGCATTTATCTCTACAGGTAGATACAGTGGTCTTATACGCCATTCTTAAAGCCTCTATTTTTGATAACTTTTGGACTAGATACAAAAGTCACATTGATCTTGGGTTTGTCTCAATATGGCTGTTTTTATACAATAGCAACACCAATATAAAAAGACTCAGGAAAAAACCCTAAGAAACCACCAAACCCCAAAATGAACTGCACCCTTCATTCCTTCCACTCCACTCAGTTATTTCCCCCTCCTGCCTGCATGCCAAAAGGACAACTTTGGTGATACAGATAATTCTGCAGCACTGCAGATAAACTTTAAAAATATTTTTTAAAAGGTTACTCTGTAATTCACAATATTAGGAATTTGATCGTTTATCCTTAAAATGCTTGTATTAATCTGGTTAATCAATAATTTAAAAAATCATCAGAACATGAACACTGAAAGTCACTCTCTCAAAACATTCCAAAGAGGCAGAACTGACTTGTAATCACTTGCTCCAAACAGAAATACTGGGAAAGTTTCAAATATTTCAGAAAACCTTGACAAACTGTGCTTTACAAAACCAACAAAATATACTAAAGATTTTATGACTCCCTGTCAAAAGATCTGGTCTTTTGTGGGAAAGGACACACATATGTGACATACATATTTTCAGTGACAGAAGTCAATTTACTGTCTGACCATTCAGGTAACAACCCAGTAAGGATGGGCTCTGATTAAAGGGAACCATACTTGAAGACAGACTAAAAGGCTCTCTGCCCTCCGAACAGGAAGCAGATCTATGACTGAGGGACCCATGTGTTTTCCCTTTGAAGGGGTGGGGGAACAGGACAAGGACAAAGCTGGAAGCGAGCTTACCGCGGCTCCTGCGGGTGTGTGGATGTGGACAATGCATTTCACATCAGGCCGAGCTGCATAAATTGCTGAGTGCAACGTAAAGCCAGCTTGGTTTACTCCCAGGTTAGTGCTTCCACGATCAACCACATCTCCCTGAATATTGATTTTAACCTGGGAATGAAAAGAATTACTTTCATAATCAAGACTCAAAAAAACCTGATTTAATTCAGCATCTACCATTGAGACTCCAAAACCAGTTATCATTTCTATCTGAAATGCCTAAAGTTTCCCTCAAGAAACTGGACTCAACAGCCAGCAGCTTTAAAGGGCATGAGGTGATTCACTCTTTACAGGTAGATCAACTGGAGGACACCTGGTGGTGAACATGGGCAAACCAATCTCTCAGATAGCTCAGCAGTACCAAAACCAGCAATAACACTGTTCTAAATATATTACACAAGAGTAAAATATTCTCTAGGACAGAATTTGAAGTGACATATATATTCGTATATATATATATATATATATATATATATATATATATATATTTTACATCTATGAAAATTAACAATTGCTTACCAGACTAGATGCAGTGACTTCACTATAGAGGAGTCCAAAAGGTACAATAAGGAAATGCTCTTGCTCAGAGTTTACTCTGGCCTAAGGATAAAACAAGAGTAAGAGTTACTACGATTTTATTAAGGCATACAAGAAGACCCCAAACCATTAAAGGTACTTTTACATCCTGATTATGGAATGGACAAGAATGCCTGTAACAGACATTATGACTTTCATGTATGCTACAACAGATAACCAATGCACTGCACTGCTAATTAACTAATGTTGAACAAAACCAGCTGGCAGTAACATGCCAGCATCCTTCAGATTGGTGGAATTTAGTAAACCCTTACATTCTGTTATAATGACAGCTTGCCCACTATGGATAAAATGAACAATACTGAGAGAAATGGGAAAAAAAGTTCATTTTTTCAGTTGAATGAGTTTACACTCCAACTATTTCTACCCCAGGACATAAGGTATAAAG
Source organism: Ammospiza caudacuta (assembly GCF_027887145.1). Lineage (NCBI taxonomy): Eukaryota > Metazoa > Chordata > Aves > Passeriformes > Passerellidae > Ammospiza > Ammospiza caudacuta. The sequence continues at coordinate 57,558,661 of NC_080596.1, forward strand.
TAAAAGGCTGTGAGAAAACACAAGAAGTGGCCCACTAACACATCTAAAGATCTAAAATGTCTTGATGCTGAGAAGGGTTTTGTCACTGATGCTGGTTCCTGTGAGACATCTGTGAGCAGTACAGCTGCTTGCTTGCACACTTGCAAGTTTTCTACCAAGTATCCTTCAATTATGTTTTTTCTCTCTCGTCTCATTCACACAATCGGGGGTTTATAATACAAAAATAATTTTAACTTCATAGCATTCACATCTTGGGATGTATCTCTTTAAAGTCTGTGCAATGAAGAGTACAGGACATCTAGGTAATGAAAGTGTCTTTTGATGGTGAACTAATAGGCTTCTTAAGTTTTACTGGACACATGAGACAACTCCCTACTTTGCTATGAGTCTACCCAGCATTTGGGTAGTTTGTGTTTTGGGGTTGGATTTTTTGTTTGGTTGTCGTTTGGGGTTTTTTAATTCAAAGATATTTATAAGTTTGGAATTTCCTGAGATGTAGCTACTTTAGGAAGTTTCTGCCTCATGGCTTCTACTACTTGCAATATTAAATACACACATACTTTGCTGTAGTTCTACTGCAGGGAAAAATTCTAATAAGTAGTTGTGCAGTCATGCAAAAACTTCTAGCACAGATCTGGTTTCCTTTACAACCAGCTGGGAACTTGCTACAGCATAAGAATCTTAAACTGAAGCAGTCAGTTGAAGTTAATCTGTACTTTTATGAATCACCAAAGTAGTCCTCCACTACAGAAGTGCAAATGATCAAGAAAAATCTCTTACTCATTTATGCAAGACAAAGAACAAGTATTATTCAAAATATCCCAAAAGCTAATAAGAAAGCTCAAATTAAAGACAAACAAGCAGCAAACTACTTTGCTTTGAGATTAGATCCAATTAACAGCTCACGCCCCCAAAGCAAACCAATACCTGGTGAATGATGTCTACCTTCTGTAAACCTGTAATCTCAAATTCTGCCTGACCCTGGAGACAACCAAGTTTACTCTACATTATTGCACATGACATGAAAACCCTGGAGGTATCCAAGCAGACTCAACATTATTATACTTGGCACGAAAGCTCTTGATGCTCTGTAATTCTGCTTCTGCATCAGGACTGCACCAGTCTGAGCAATTCCACATACAGTAGCTGTCAGTGATTGATAAGGATCCAAAAAAAGCAACGATAACTCCACCCAACTCCCTGATATGGCCAGATGGAAATTGTGAGGGTATGAGAGGATATCCCATTCTCCCCTAACACACAGGCTTATGACCCCCACAGAAGGCTGTGTACCTTTTCTCTTACTTCACAAGTGCAGTGGCACAAGCTTTTAACTTGAATGCAATCACCCAGTAATTACAGCACCCACTCACAAAAAAGTGAAAAACTGGAGTCCAACACCAGCACTGCAGGAAGCGGTAGCATTCATCACATTCCAAAGGGGTGTCTTAGTACTACTTAATAAACATAACAACCTTGTTCTGCATCAGCTTCTGAAGATAATTTATGTCTTTCAGTCATCCTTCAGAATGCTGTTCTCACTGGAGGAGCTTGTAAAAGACAACTATGACTTGGGACTGCTGCTGACAAGCCAAGAGCTTTCTAGTACCTCTCATTCAGAAGTGACTAAAACACTTTCAGAATCTCATTTTCCAAGTGTTTTGATTGTCTTCCACCTCAACTGGTACCTCCTCTACTGATATCTTCCTTGTACTCCTCCCCAAAGAAAGCAAACTTGAGGCATTCCACCCCAATTACCTACCCTTGCCTCAACCCCTTCCCTTGACACGCTGCTTGCTCTTCAATACATTTATCTTTTATCTAAATGTACAAACATTCCCAGGGCTGAACTAGAAAGCCATCTCCAAACCTGTTTGCTTTTCAGTGCATTAATGTCCCTTTTACAAAACCACTTCTCCTGTCACATATGAAAAATCTGGGGGTGGCACAGAGCTGTTTACAAGAACCATTATGTTGGATATATTCCCTTACAACAGGAACTGAACGATCTAACCAATACTGGCTTGATACTATGCCTACACATATCATTTATCATCTTCATCTGTTCACAAATAATATGCCTTGAATTCTCAAAAAGCAGTAAAAATAATATTACCATATTTCATTCCAACTGCAGCTAGAAGAACTGAAAATACATAAAGGACAACCTCTACTATGTAGAATAAAAAACAATTCAGCTCTGTTAGGACAACAATTGACGGGGCTGCACACGCAGCTGTGACTTTACTCATGAGACTCACGCTGACCATTCTTCTGGCATATAAAACCTCCTTGATTTGACCTCCTTGTCATTATTTTTATGGATGCCAATGATTACTCAGTCACAAGGAAAATTGTTGGCACACTGCATTAAGCAGAGAAGCTCACTCATGTTCAGAAATACTATGGCTTCTTTTCAGAAAGACTGGTACCTGAATTATAAAATTCATCTGAATTACTAAGAAGATATTTTAGTACTTAACAAAAAAAAAAGCAAGAAAACCAAGAACTGACCTTGTAGAATAATAAATACAATTAGTCAAAGCATTTGAGACACTAAAAGACTGAGTCTTTCAGCAATCTTTATTTCATCTTAAGAATTCTCATGCACACTCTCTCAAGACTCTATTCAGACTGTGGTAGCTGACGTCCAAGCTGAAATGCAATGACAAATCTCTTCACTATTATACTGCTTTCAATACCACTTTGCTCTTCTCACACACAAAGAGAAAATGACAGATAGGGGAGGGAAGCAATTCTCTTGTATGTTAAAACAATTGGTTCAGTTATCTGTTGATTCAATACTCACTGTTATATGATTGTAAATAAGCTGAGACCAGCCAAAGAGATCTGCTAATCTGTAGAAAGCTGCCAATTTGCATCGTAATAACTTCTCCCCTTTTTCATAAGCAATGGAATCAGACCCTCTCAGATCATTTACTGGTGTTACCATGCCAAGACCTGAAGAGAAGGGGTACAAAAAGCACAAGGCAAGTTGAGTTCAGTATCAGTTCAAACCTAGCAACAAGCACCACTATTTTATCAGTTGTTCTTACTGCTTTATATGAGCATGTTAACCTAATAAATGGACAGCAAATTTTCATTCCTATAATGCAATTATTTATGTTACACAAATTTTCAGCTTTGGTAGACAAAATATTACAAAAATATTCAGCTTTGGTAGACTCAGCATTTATTTCCTTCCCTACAATAAATTAGCGGTACCGTGACAGTGCATTTCTTAGCAAAAAATTTTTTGCTCTCTCAAACTAATGATTGTTTGTAAAATATATCTTAATTGTTAAAAGAAAAAATGCAATCCCAAATATTCCACTTTTTGTGACACATGTATTCCCAAAAAGAAGAATTACATACCTAAAAAGATGCACACAGGTTCATTTATTAAGAAAAATTAAGTACAAGCTAGAGAGGAAGGTTATAGTAAAAAAATACAAATACTGTAATTCTAGTTACAGTGCAATTAGAAATGTGGTTAAAAGTAACTGTGAAAAAGCAAAACCAGGCCATGCTACAGTCAGAACTAAAGATTTCTTTTGGAGCAAAGGCAAGGATTTATTTTATCTTAACACAAAACCTGTGTCTACATGCATTCACACATTCTGGTTTTTTTTCTTGCTTTGTCTTGCTTGTTGATGTTTCTTGTCTAAAGCTTCACTTCACAGGAGAAAGCTGCAAACACTATTTCAATGGCAAAAATAATTCGTTTCTAAAGCCCTTTACTGTTACCAGACTACTAATAAGTGTTTGATTTTCCAGAAGACAAACTATGTAGTAATTAGCACTATTTAAATAATTAAATTTTTAATAGCACTGACTTATCAGGCTTATGTTTCAATTTAGATACCATCCTTAAAATAACTTTTGATATAAACTATATACATAATCACATTGCATACCACTGTGGCATTTAGAAACTAATCAATTCAATTCAAGTGTTTGTGTGAGCAGAACAGGATAGCATTTAAACTTCACAGTATTCTATTACATTCACATTGTCTTCATGTGAAGCCTTTCAAGAAAAGAAAAGGGATTCAGCTCTGATCACTGAAGGTGCACTCACTCATGTTTAATGCAGCCATTCCACCTTGAGGTGCTGCAGGGTAGACATTTGGAACGTGCGTTGTCATGAAATCTGCAATCTGCTGCAGAGCCAATAAACCTGTGGGGTTCTTCCCCTTCTTGAACTGTTCCTGGATCATGGATTCCAATTCCTCACAGAAGGCCTGGTAGGAAGACACTGCATGTTGTAAGGCATGTTTAAATGAACTTCAACCTTTCATACATAGCTTCTGTTTAGCACTTGGATAGAACCATCCTACTCCTCTTCTGACAAACACCTCAAGGCAGAACTACTGGGGGCATACTGCAACTCCAAAACATTCTCTATGGAGCTCCAGTGATCTGAGTCACCTGGGGGTTTTTTATGGAAATTCCAGCATTCTCTTTTCTAAGTCTTTGAGCCTTAAAGTATGAATTTCTGGAAGGAGGAGAATGTACAATTGACTTTAACACAAAAATGTGAAAGGAAAAGTAGCAGAACCAGAAAAGAGAATTTGTCACTGTGGCTCACAGGGAACCGAGAGCCAAGAAGGCATCCAGGAACACAGAAAACAATGAACATTACATTTTTAAAACCTGTTTAGATGAGGGGTTGTTTACATTTTCCTGGGATTTTTTGTTTGCTTTTAAAAATATATTTTAACTGGGAAGGAAGAAAACCAGAGGTTTTTTTTATTGCTGATAGCTCCTGCTTTTGACAAGAATGCTGGAATTTGCACTGAAAGAGAAGTACTGCAGTCATTAGGTCATTACTTTTTTATTAAGTGATTTATTAATATTTTCATAAATCAAATGGGTTGGCTTAATACGAAAATTGTGAATGTACCACCACATCCCTATTCCAAGTGAAGTTATGTCATGTAATGTTTTGTATCTAAAGTCACTCACTAGTTATTATAAAAGGAACAAATGTCATGAGGGAAAGTTTGTTAGTGTACTATCTGCCCAAGGGAACATCTTCAATATTAAATGTCACTCATTCATACTTCACTACTGTGCACCTTTTCAGAAAGAGATTATAAAAATATTTCATATGTCCAAATTCCAAAGGAAAACTGAGTACAGGACAGACCTGCCTGGTATAAGCTACTCTTAAGAGAGTTACATTGAAACAAATAAATGAAACCAGTGAAAAACGTTTTACAAGGATTGAATGGAAAATATGAAAAAATGTTGATGATTATACAGAGGATTCTAAAAGCCAGAATGAAGAGATGCTTTGTGAGTAGAGCATAAAAACTCAAACAGATAGAATGAGGAAAAAAATCAGGAAAGGCCAATAGGAAAAAACAACAAATGGATCTAAGATAACACACAATTCTCCAATCCCATACTGATAGTGAACAAAAGAGATATTAAACTTGTCACTTCAAAGATGAACCATTTCTTTTCTTACTGGGCTCTGAAGAATCATGGAGACTCTCTTCTTCTGTTCCATCATGTTAAAATCCTGGCGAAGGTCAGGTGCCATATTTCTCTCTCTCAAATATTCTGGATTATTTTCATCAACTCGATCAAAATACCTCTCTTTATGAGGGGCTGTTGTTGGAGGTGGTGAAGTCACCACCCCCACACCAGAATCACCATTCATAGCACAGTTTTAAGGAACCTATGAAGAAGGACAGAGAAGAGGAATAAATAAATCAAGCAAGGAAATAATTACCAAATTCATATGTGTTTCTACCTTCAAAGTAATGGTTCAAATCCATCTAAAATTAGCATGTTTTCTCAAATGAGAAATCATGTTTGTGCAACTGGACGCTAATGTTCTAGAGTAGGAAAAGCGATTGAAGGATTTTAATATACAAGATCAGAAAAGTAGGCTAATATATATGAAAAGTCCAACATGCTTCTAAATTAATTCAGCTCAAAATTAATGAGAGCTCCCATTTAGTGGGAAAAATTTCTTTAGCTGTTTGGCCAGATTGTTTTTCAGAAGCATGGAAATCCTTCAAACATTCTCAGAGACAAGGACAGAAGTTCTAGACACGAGGTTTAAACTCATTAATTTGGGGCTTTTGCCTTTTATTTTTTTCTTTAAAAGTTAAAGCAGATATAAGAAAAAGAATATTGCATAAATCAGAAATTTAACATACTAACTGCAGCGATGATTTAACATGTCCATTAATAAGAAGAATCAGCTCCACCAAAACACGCTTGGACTGCCAACACATTTCTGGATACAAACTCAGAAATCTTGACTTTGCAACCCAAAGTATTCTTTTCACATTTATTTGAGGTCCATCCAATAACATGCACATCACTACATTAGCATGTGGTTTTGGAGTCTGGAAAGCACAGAACACAGAGCCTCCACCCCTGGCCAGGGTCCCTTTCAGTTGTACATGTCCTGTTCAGCAAGTGCCTGCATTCAGCAGAAAGGCTGAAAGCTCAGCCGGCATTGCTCACACACAGCTCCCTCTTCCACTCACAGCAATTCCTGGGTGTAACATCATCCCACTTTTCTGGGCACAGCATCACAATCCTCATTCCAAAACACTTCTCAGAAGAATTCTGAAGCCTTCCACTGACAAAAAGACAGTTCAATAAAGCCACCCTCACAACACTTTGAGATTGAAGCCTCCAATTCCTGGTCATCTGATACATCAAATTACAACTAAATAGAAAAGACTGTGTGTATCTTCATGTAAGGAATTATTCATCATCTACAACTAAAATTAGTAGGGTTTTACATATGTCTATATTCTTTTGCCATTTTTAGATTTTTGTTAGAGACTTAACTTACACTGCTTCTAATTTGCTTAGTAATTTTTCTGCATGCTTATTAGCTAAAACCACTTCAGATGTGGATGCACACAGCAAAGACATGTTTACATAAATTTTGAAATGCAGATTATGGCAAACAAAATCATTGAGATGAAGAAAATTATCTACTTCAAGACTCCAGAATTAGCAGATTTCATCCTCTTTAATTCTTACATTAGGAAAGAAGTTTCAAAATTCAACTTATTTCTTATATCAGAATGAAAAAAAAAACCCAGTGAACTGAGAACGCTGAACACAATGACCAAAATAAAGTATTTTTCTTGACTTTGCAGAACAGGATATTACTATGAAAATCTATGTTAGCACTTAAACACTGAATGATTTCCACCCACTGAGTTACTAAATGAACACACAAAGACACCTCTGCAATGCTTAAAATATTTCATTTTCACGTTTAGACTTCAAACATCATGGTTTATTGTTTTCTTCTCTAAAGCTCATAGGCACATCTTTATTATTTAAATTGCTCACTTTCCTTCACCCACAGAGAAATACAGGGTACAGCAAGGAGAAATAATGTTTTTATCCACAAGGGAAACCCTTTAAGGTATTAGATCTAGGAAATTTTAAGCAAGTGAAGTTACAGCAGACACCTCTCCTTTGGCAGGTTCAGATACCTAATACACTCCTTCTAAGTTCTCGTTCTCTTCACGACCTCCAGCCTGCACCATTGGCCTCTTCCTTCCTTGAAAATGCTTTTGAAGGCCTACTAAAACTTTTTCCAACCTCCTGAGCTCTATCAGCCATGCTACTGCCTCTACAGCCAGGGCTTTGTTGAAAAACAACAATTTGCAGACCCAAATTTCATTTGTTTCAGCAGTTACTGCAAGAGCTGTTACTCTCGTGCAGTAACAGCTCACTTAGCCCAGTGAGACTCTGCTTATCAAAAAAATCAGGGAGTTTAGAAATAGCACAATGGCAAGTGAAGACAACCAGAACCACTCAATAGTTCACTTTGTACTGCACTCTGCTGAGCACAGCCACAAATGTGTCTTTACTGAAAAGCAAAGCATAGGAAAACAAGGGAGTTTGAGCTTACCACCAGCAGAGAACAGCTTGCTCCTGCTGGCTGAGGCATTTGATGGTCAGGCTAGGTTTAAGTGTCATGTTGTTTGTGCATGCACAATCTCATTTAAATTAAACTGTACACACATCTGCAAATGTAATTGTGCATTTAATTATTTAGACTAATTCCATCTTACTTTCAGAGTACCAAAACCTATTTCTGAATGAATGACACACACAATTACTTCAGTTTCCTACTCACATTGGCAAGAGGCTGGTCCCTAACAGCCCACAAGAGCAACATGAAATTGGGATCACAGTGTCTTGCCAAAGTTGCATTACTCCTCCATCCAAGTACACAATGGCACTCAAGAAGGCCTTGGGAAGCTATTACTTCATCCCTATGTAGTGGCAATCATTTCACATGAAAATCAATGATTAACATTCAATGATGATTTAATATCTAAGGTTAAATATGTTTCACAGCTCAGTTCTGCAGACACCCAAAATTAATGTAATCCTCCCTGCAAGGTCTAATTATTAATTGTTTTAACATAACTGTAATAGTAATTGTTTCAAGTTTCCTTGAAAAACCCTTTGGGAGTAAGGCATGATGAACTCTCCAGTAAGAGTTTCAGTAATATGAATACCAATAAATAAATAAAAGGAATCTGAACACACCATGAGGAATGGCCAGTGATTCTATAAACTGGAAGGTCACACTGCAAACCACAAGTCTGCCCAGGCAGTAAAAACACATATTAGAAAGAAAATTCAGACTGTCTTCACAGCCATAACATTTCAGTACAGACAGTTTCTTTCTGATGTACTGCACTACAGCCCCCCACTAAGATAAGCTGTAATAATGCCAGAGGGCTTTCTGCCATGATAAGTGTTTCTATGTGAGAGCCTGTTCTAACACAACTGTGTCAGAAAGAGCCACACCCTTAACTGAAAAAGCCACAGCGGGAAAATATAAGTGCACAGAAAACCTTGTGCCAGAAGCAGTTACTGTCAAACACAGACAGACAGTGGGAACAGCACCTATTACTATGGGAGCAGAGGAAAAGTAACAGCTGTGATAAAATCCAAACTGCACCTCAGAGTAACAAACAATCCCACCCGTGTTCAATACCTATGTTCACACAAACACCGTGGTGGTCAATGGCCCAGCACACCAAACTCGCAGCACAACGTATTTACCATGGGGGTGAGGATGTGTGAGCAGCTGCTATAAACGGGCTGCTGGTGAATCTCTTGGAGGAAACCAGGTTTATAAAATTCATGGCTCATCTACAGGTACTGAGCACATACCTGTAAATTTCATTTCTAGGTACAGCACTCAGTACCTGTAAATGAGCTATAAATTTTATAAACCTGGTTTGCAGAATGTCTAAATTTCAGAATGTTTACCAGAATTTAGTTTAAACAGAAGAAGAAAGTTTTAGAATAGGAAGATGATAAATTTTTTCACATTAGCATCCACAAAGAAAAAAAATCATAATTTTTAAAGCAACTTGCTTTCCTCAGTACTCAGCCAATGCAAATATAGTCAAAAAAATTTAAACAGGTAAGACTGAATAATATTCAATAAAAATTTACAACAAGTAAAGGGTTCATAAAAATCTCAAACTCAAATCTGAAAAATTACATACTTAAAACCCCTAAAATTGATTTGGATTGTGACCTGATTTCAGATAAAAAAACTTATTTAAAACTTTAATATTAAACTCATTTTGATACATGGATTTTGGGACAGATGTAAGTATTTACACATTTGACAGCTTATAGGCCCAGTGTCTCCAACCAAACCATCATGATATTGTGTGAACACTGGGAGGATTTGAAATGCCTCACAATATGTACTCTAGCAAGGACCAGCTAACTACACTTGGTGGAAAAAAAAAGGTTTTGCAATCATTTAAAGGTTGGTTTTGTTTTGTAATAAGTTGTAATGGATTTTTTTTTTGCTGCTCCACACCCTGAGGAAATTGCTTTTGACTAGGGCTGCAGTCAATGGAATTTGAGCTAAGGGCTCCCTGCCACCAAAGGACAGAGCACAGCTCTCCACACCAACACAGCTTGAAGCCTGCTGAGGCCAAATCAAAATAAAAATACACTCTGAGAAGCAGGAAGAAGGTTGTGACAAGGTGACATGGAAACATAAGACTTCTAAAAAATTCAAAATACACTGCCACTTCACAAGACAGCATGTGCAATGGGGTTTATGTTTAGAAGAGTTATCTGACCGAAACCTTACAGAAGCAAGTTATTTCAGAGAGAAAAAATCCCCAAAACAAACAAAACCAAAAATCCCAACCCTGCTCTCTTCCTGGTAGCTTACAGTTTGTTTGTACAAAACAACACACAAACAGAACACCTGTATGGGACCCTGTGCCAAACCTGCAAATTAAATGAGCAGCAACTTCTCAACTGCTCATTCATTCCAGGCAGCAGCAACAAAAATCAGGGGCACTCAGTTCCAGAATATGTTGGTTTTGAGACCTATTCTCACAATGATATTGTAATTTGGTTTGTATACATTTTTTTCTAACAGTTCTTTCCAAAAATGATCTCCACTCACACCAGAACTATGCCACTATGTCTAACAGAGGTGAAAACACATTAGACAAGTTGTTGCTGGGGAAGGGACAAGGGGGTAGCAAAACAACTCACATTTTCTTTCCTGTTGTGCAATCAGGAGTCTTTGAGGAGTAAAAGTTCCCTAAAAATCTCATGCAAGTGACAGGTCAGGCAGTGTGCAGGTAGGGGGAGGGAGCAAGCTCGGTTTTGGATGCAAACACAATAGGAGAGGGAAAAAGAAGCATAAGAGTAATTTTATAGCCCAGGAAAGGGTTGGGGGAGTGCAGAAAGCTACAGAGCCAAAATTACTTAATGGGGAAGCCGTGAGGTGACAGAAGGGAGGAAGAGGAAGAGGAAGGGAATGGGTCAGGCGGCACTGGGGTGGGGCAGAAGAAACCCTACAGATAAATGAGCCACTGCAAATAGAGTTACAGTGAAATTTAAGTGGGTGGGAATTTGACCAAGGAAGCATGGAAGCAGAATATCTATCTACAGAAAAAATGGTTTCATTATTACTTGGTGAATGCAAAAAAAAGTATAAGATTGCACTCAATATTCTGATACATTTTGTATGTTTTTATTTCCTTTACTTTAGAATAATATTTGCGAAACTTTCTCCTTAAAAAATTAATATAATTTTATAATAAAGAAATTATTTATGATTTGCACTACAATTTCCATAACATTCAATGACAGCATTTTGGCACCAGTGACACTGGATTTGTTCTTGCCATTTCAAATGTTTCCAATTGAACTTTTAAAAGGAAAAGTTGGCATTACCTTAGGAAGTCAAAGAACAAAGAAAGTAAATAACAACAGTACTATTCACTAGACAACGTACTCAGTATCATGAACAATTATATTATTTTTTAGCAAATGTTCCCAATCTTATGCATCTTCAGAATTTCCTCTGTTCTTTGTTTTCAAACAGGAAGAGACTATTTCATGAATAAGAACAGTTATTTCTCTTATTCTGAATGTGGGCACCAACATTTTGCTTTTTAACAGAGATAATACAAGTTAAATATGGGACTCTAAAATTTAGAGAAATCCAGCAACAAGTTTATATAACCAAAAGTATTGCATTTTATAGTTGTAATATCACACTTTAGTAACTGCAACAATAGTTAAAAAAGCAAACTGTATTAGAGAACAAGGAAACAAACCCAGACTGATTCTATTGAAATCCACAGACTGTAACCAATCCTATTTTCACCTTCTCTAAAACACTGAAATCAGAGGCAAGGCACAATGGGAAGTGAGTGATCTCAAGGTTACAAAAGAAGCCAGGCTAAGCTGCTGTGTTAAGAGAACATTTAAGGACCTCCATGATGACTGCACCAGGCTGGAAAACACAGTAATTGCTGTGTAGCTTTCCCAAAGCCAAACGAAGCAGGTGGCTGGGAAAAGCCAGAGCAGCTTCAGGACAGGCAAATCGTGCCAGACCAACCCGATCACCTGCAACAAAATAACAGTTTCTGTCAACCGCGGCAGAGCAGCAGATACTGTCTAACAAACTTCAGGGAGGCCTTCGCCGCTGTTTCCCACAGAGCTCTCGCAGACAAACCCGCACGACGGCGGCTGGCGGCCGGCAAAAACAGGCAGGAACCGGCCCACAGGGTGCTCTCACAAGGTGCCAGTCAATGGTTTAACCCAGGCTGGCAGCCTGGCACAAGTGGGAATCCCCAGAAAATGATGCTGGGACCCACACTTCTCAACATCCCCACAAATACCCTGGATGAGGGGTCTGAGAGCACTGTCCCCAGGTTTGCTGGTGACCCCACACTGGGCAGTGAGGTGCACATGCCAGCAGGGAAAGGCATCTCACAGAGCAGGACAGGCTGGAACAGGGAGCTGCCAAGAGGAATGTGGAGTTCACAGGGACAAGTGCAAGGTCCTGCAGCAGTGATGACACCAAAGAGCCTGGCACAGGCTGGGATCCTTTGCTGAGGGGGTGCTGGGGGTGCACAACAAGAGCTGAACAGGGCTCAGCAGTGAAGCTCTGCAGCAGTGACAGCACATCAGATGCTGCCATGCACCCACAGGGACAGCACCAGCAGAGATGAGAGATGTCACCATCCCAAACTACCAAGAGCTTGTCAGGCCCACCTGGAGCACTCCTGTGTGCAGCTGTGGTCACACAGCTCAAAAAAAAGGAACAGATGGACTGGAGAGGGCCTAAATGAAAGCCACGAAGATGAGCAAAGACTGTAGATCCTACTCTATGAGGAAAGCCTAAATGAGGAGTTAGGTCCTCTCCCTTCTCCCTGAAGAAGAAAATGCTTGCATCATCACACTTTCCCAGAATTTTAAGGCTGGCTACAAAATGGAAGGAGGCTCTCTCTTCACAAGGAGCCATACGGAGAGGACACAGGGTAACAGGTGTAGTTTGCACCAGAAAAGGTTTCACCTTGATATAGGAAAGACAATTTTTACACTGAGAACAGTCACTAGAATGTTCTCACCAGGAAAATGGTGGAATCTCCATCAACTGGAGATAGTCAAGACACAACAGGGCAGGGTGCTGGATAATCCCACTTAGGCTACCTTTCCCACAACAGGTTGGTTCAGATGACCCTTTTGAGATCCCTTTTAACCTGGGCTTACGTTTTATGTTCTATGATTCTTAGCAAAAGCCCACCTAAGATTAATGCCAGAATTTAGGTGGACAGATTCAGTGGGGATATTTGTTAAAGACAGCTGTCTAAATTCTGCAGAAGTTTCAGTATATATGGGTCAGAACTCATAATTCAGTCCTTGCAAACAAGAGAGAATAAAATCATTAAAATCAATTTAAAAGCTAAAACACAGAGAGGTTATTTTATTGCTTTTAATAAAGGAGTTAAAAGTCCAAAAGTATCAAACTTTTAGAAACAGTAATCATTGAACTCTCCTCCCTGACCTGGAAAAGCATTGTATCCCTGAGAGTGGGCACTGCAGGAAGCTGAGAAGGACGCACAGGGAGGAGCAGGGCAGCACACTCTGCTGCTCTTCCCCTCACTGCAAGGTACAGCTGCAGCCTGCGCTCACCATTGATACAACTTTCATGTTAAACCCTAACATGATTCATTAATTTATGATGGAAAGATCAAATTTCCAAGAGCTCATTCCAAGTTAATTAAAATGGTAAGGAGTCCAAATCTAAAAATCAAAATTATTATTTAAAAAATAAAGATTAAAAAAATCCTCTTCAAACTGTTAACTTATATCTCCTGTTGACAAGGTACCTGGTTGCTTACCAGCCTTTTAACTTCACCTTTTCCACTCTTCTCTTTCTCCAATTTTTCTGCTAAGCAATTTATGAAAAAAACAACACAACTGCCATTTCTAGCATCAAAAGATTTTGTGAAAAACTAACAGTTTCAAAACTACTTATTAACTCAACATCAAAATTACCTTTCTTTCACTTCCTTGACTCAAAGATTTATCTACTAGCTCCATACGTTTCTCATACAGCAGTTCTGGAAGTGTTCATTGCATAAATTCATGAAAGATTAGGGAAAGTGATAACGGAAAACAAAATGTCACTGTTCATAAAACACCAAGCAACTCTCCAAATAAGTATCTTAAGCCACAGCCACCTAAGCTTTTCTGCTGAAACTCTAAGAGTTTCACAAATGTATCACAAAATTTGCATACATATGCCAAATCAGGAATTTCACCAGTGTCTTTTACATTTCTTCAGGCACAGAGAGCAAGTATGGATTCTGCAGCTCATAACACATTTTTCTACTGTTTCTTGTCAGAGGAGCACCAATGGTGGTTATGGCAGTGGAGACACTTCTTCCCACTACCTTGGTGTCTATTAGGCCCAGCAATAATTCCTTACAGTTCAGTGAAAAACATGGGCTTCAGTGTTATTGCTCAGAGCAGTCCCATGGCTTTCAGATAAATTTATTTCATTAAGTTACTCCAACACTGAGATTCAAACCTGCACTTAAAGAGCCCTCCCAAAATGAGTCCTTATAATTACACTGCCAAATACTACTGAAGCTGATTTGCCTGCAATTTTACTGCAGAAATCTGATTCCCAATTCAAGTAAGTTTCTTGATTCTGTGGTTTTTACTTAATGATAGTGTAATATCACAAACTCATTTTAACACAGCTAATGCAAAGGAGTACAAATGGAGACAAAAATTACACCAGAAATACTCAATGCTGAAAAGGCAAAATTTGAAGGGAATTCAGGATCTGTCACAGATCACTACACAGAAATTGCCAAGATTCTCCTGTGGCCAGGTGTTCCACTGTAACAGCAAAATCAAAGAAAAACAGAAGTAGAAAAATTACCTTCCCTAACTTCAAAAACCCTCCCATTATTAAAATATTATTTCACCCATTTCAATAATAGACATGAAGTATCAGAGTTCACAGAAGGCTACAAAAACAATCTGGAGAGTAGACGTGTAACTTGCAGGACTGGTAGCTTGGCATATTCAGTGAACCAGAAAAATGAACTGGTCACAGAGGTGACAGGGCCTTTCAGTCCTGCTAACAAAAGTATGGAGACAGGTAACACTTGGGAGTGAATAACAGACACATTTGCCCTTGAACAGAGATGGAAATTTCCTAACCACATATATACAATACTACTGAAATAGTCTACTAACAAACTATTTCACATATATACAATACTGAAATTTCCAGAAATGGAAATTTCCTAACCACATATATACAATACAATACCACTTTTATACAATACTCAGTATTGTATAAAAACTATTTTTTAGCTTTAAAAACCTTTGTATAACCCATGTTTTAATGGATTTTAATACTTGTATAACCCATGTTTTAATACAACTTCCAGAACTCCTTCTACTACCTGTCTGCACTGAGATCGGAATCTGCTCTGAAATCTATGACCCTGCCCTTCCTTCTTCAGCTTTAGGAAAAATAAGTTCCACAGGCACAATATGTTCATGTTATTTGCAGCTTCCAATACATTTCCAGTTTTCCAACACCTTTTTTTTTTTTTATAGCACCTTCCTGTGCTGGTAGGCTGCTGACAGCTGGAGACTGAATGTCAGACTCAGAGACAGAACCAAAAATCCTCCTTAATCCTTCTCCTACGCTCAGGTCAAACTGATCAGACTTGCTATCAGGACAGGTCTTCTGTCAGAACAGGTAGAATAACTCTTCTTATTTTTTAACTATCTTCAGTAGCACAAAATGTGAATTCCTGAATCATTCAGGAATACCTTACCCAAGAAATTTCAGCTACAAAAGCTACAAAAGTTTCAAAATACCTTAGCAGGTCTCTCTTGGCTTCTTTGATGCATTCAGCAGTTCACTCCATGGAAACTGACTTGTTCAGGTTAATGCTTTTTAAATGTTAAGTTTAACAGCCTGTATAATAAAAAAGGTTGCACTGGAAACACCATCACTCTATGCCTTATTGACAATTTTTTGAACAAAAAACATTGGTGCCAAGTATTTTTCCAGCCTGCTTTATTGGGACAATAAAATTCACCATTGATGTCACAGAGACTCAGCTACACACACTGAACAGAACTGCACGAGAGTGAGTCAAGTCACTAATTTACACTTTCATCCTCTACTTGTGTAGAAAGCACCAAGACAACATAAAATTAAAATATTTTTCACATCATTAAAATTCATGGATGGTGGCAGCAGTATGAGAAACTACATGGATATTTATTTTTGCTATCAAGGTCACTAGTCCATACAAATAAAGAGGTTTAACCCAAATACTGCTTATTTTTAGGTTTCTGTGAACCCACATGCACTTCCCAAGCCTCACACCAAACACACCAATAAGCCACTGCCCTGAGACTTTTGAACCCAGGTCAAATCAGATCACCAGCTTTGCAAGGGCAGGGCCCCAGCTTTATCCAAGAAGCAAAGCTTGATCAGCATGTCTGACCCAAAAATGAACACTGGCCTTAAACTGAAGTTATAAAAGCTGCTAGACTTCTAATTCCAAGACTGGATTTGTAAAAAGACACAAATGAACAAATAAGTTGCTTAAAGAAAGTCACCAATGCGCTGAAGCAAAATTGGATGTTCAATTTGCCAATGTAATAATCAGGTAAGAAAATGTCTATAATTTCCATGTACAATAATCTGAACTCAGATTTTCTTAGGAAACAACAGCCTTAAAGCCATGGAAGTCCCCAGGTTCCCTAAGAGTACTCCACATAGCCCCAAAGCCATCTGCACTTACCAGAGGACAATCCAATGCTGTTTCACAGAACAGCAGCTTCAGAGGGATGGGCAGTGGCTGCACCCGTGGCTTTGGACAGCAGTGAGAACTAGGCAGGACCTGTGAGTGAGGACAAGGCTTTACCTTGTCCCCTGTAAACCTGGGGGTGCCTCTGACACAGCAGCTCAGGAGGAAGAGGACACAGCACAGGCTCTTCCCACAGCAGTGGGGAGGCTGCAGCACTGCATGAGAACTGTGCAGGTCAGAAGCAGTTTCAGCAGAAGGCAGAAGACTCCAGAGCCCCTTTGAACACTGCACACAGTTTACAGCTGGCTAAAACAAGCTGCTGTAGGTTCAGTAACAAAGTAGATAAGCAAAAAGAATGAGCCCCTCCACTATGCAATGTGACCACAGCAGCACTGTTTCACTTTACCCATAAGGTTTTATAATTTTTCTCATAGTATTACCTATACAGCACTCCTTTTAAATAAAGGGGACAGGACATTCTAAAATAAGATGTGAAAATATAATTTTATTTACATGTTTGTTAGGTTTTTCAACAAGGTCATACTAGATCAGTCTCTAGGGAAAAAACAGATCTCAAAATTATACCCAATGCTATCACAAATACAAAAAAAACTGGAAAACTTATGTTTAAAATGTAAAGTAACTATAATGCTCACCATTGTCAAAATTTCAAAAAGCAATGTGAATAACAAAAGCTCCTACAAATGACAGAAGAACTTAAAACTCATTTTTCAGCAGGAATAGATACTTCTCTGATACCTTAAAAATGTAAGAAATTTCAGTAACTTTAAGTATTCACACCTAAAATATCAGTATCACAATGCATAAAGGGTCAACTGAATGCAGCAGTGCTCAGGCACAGCGGCCCCATTCTGGCCAGGATCCAGTTATTTTCATGGAGACTGAATAGCAAGAGATGAGATTTCTGAAGCCTGTTGGCAATGAACAGAACAATGTCATTTAACCCTTTGAATTACTCTGCAACAGTAACTTCTTCCAGAACAGCTGGATGACATTTGGTGACTTTATTTATTTATTTATTGACAGGGAAGAGAAAAGTAGTTAGACTCTTTTTCCCTCAGTTACATACAAACAGTGAAAACATCACCTTCGACTTGGTAAAACTACAGTTTCACTTTGTGCAAGCATGAGAGCTATTTTATGGGTTTGGTTGGGTTTTTTAAATGTTCATTTAGGTTAAAAACTGAAAAAATTTCTGAATCTGGAATGAAGAATCTGTTGACTTAGTCATTTGGACACTACCCTCTGGAACACAAGATGTCCTGGGATAAACTCTTAAACTGATCAGATACAAAAACCTCAAACCAGATCATTTTAGATTTAAATACAATTGTAGTGACAATGTTAGAGCAAATTTAAAAGTTCTGTATTCCAAGGGTTCAAGTCAGCCATAGAATTTATCCGAGTGTTAAGGGGAATCCCACACTACAGTCTGAGGATACAAACCCCACAGACAGTAACAGTGAAGGTGGCTTGCCCAAAATCCCTCTGAACTGTCTATGGCCACACAGGAACACAGGCACCAAGACTCAGCTTGTTTATCTCACCTCTAATATGGAAAAGACCACACCTAAATGAAAAATTTTCCACTTATTATTACTGGTAAGAAGCTGAAGCTGGAATGTTTAAAAAAGGTGAGTATGAAAAGATTCTGTGTGGGGTTTGATCCACAAGACATCTGAGTCTAGACCTACTGGAATTAATAAATAAAGACTGAAGTTTTGGGGTGTTTTTAATTAAGAAAGTCTATTAACAAACTGAAATGTTAAAATTCAAGCCCATGAATTGTCAGATTTTGCTCTTCAGTTTGCTCTGATTGTGGGTTTTACGAAAGAGTTTTGAAAAAAAAGATTGCAAAATTTAAATATTCTACTTCAATTTCTTCATTCACCAGAAATTATTAGACCTTAATAACAGCTCTTTCTTAAGCTCTTATACATCCTGATTTGGAGACAAGACATCCTATTCAAGCAAGGGCAAACAAAAAGTGCATAAGCAAATCAGTTTTGCTTTCCAGGCTGAAAAAGTATTAGTGTGTTCCTTACATATAGCAACAGTGTCACTGAAGTTAGGTTGTACAAAATGACAGCTAATTCTGTGATGGTAAGGCTTCACAATCATTAAACCTGCTTGGGTTTTTCTCTGCTCCTGCTCTGAGATACAGTTTTGGAACAAAATAAGTTACCTGCCTATCCATCAACAGTGATGATTAGTTTTCAGAGATTTTGACTTACACCCCCACCCTTTTGCCATTTTTACTTGAATCAGAGGTAGACTAAACCTGCCCTTTTTAAACAATATTCCATGTTGTTGATGGATTTGTGAGGTGAGAACATCACAAATCTTAAGTATACTCTAGCAGCACTTGTTGCTACTCAAAATATTATTATGTAATAACCCCTTAGCATCAAATTTAAGAATCATTTAATTACATTTAAAAATGTAATTTCTTTACATTTTTCAGGAAATGCTAATGTGGTTATAAAGACTTAGTGTGGCTGTTCCAAAAGGTTAGGAAAGCCCACAGGGAAGGATGAAGAGGCTAAGTAACAGAATGTGCCACCACCTGGAAACTGCCAAAAGGAGAAATTCAAGTTTCTTGATGAATTCATGACTGATATGCCCACTTCAGAGATCCCACAGCACATGCCTCACAAGTAAAAACCCTGCATTATTATGAGACTGGTTAGTTGAGATTTTTGAGATGGAACTAACCTGAATATTCATTACTAGATGCATGAATTCTGCCATTTTTTTCTGGTAGAGCATCCAAGCAACTCAGAAATTGCTGCATGATTAGAGAGTGCAGGCATTATGCTGGAACCAGCAAGTTTCATATATAAGCAGCACAAATGTTGTGGATGGGTGTGTTACCAGATCAAGCAAGAAGACAGTGAATGCAAGCACATAAATAAAGTAGAAGCTTAATATTAGAAAACTAGAGATTTCAAGCAGGTTTGAATGCGGCAGATAAAGGCAGCAGAGATGTTGAATTTTTCATTACTTTCTCCTTCATGTTCAACTTGGGTTTTTCTGAGTGACACTCCCCAGTTCTTTTATAGCACTTCCCAGTTTTGATGGGGGAGGGAGAGAAAGACAGAAAATTACACAAATTAGGACAAAATTTATTCTCTTAACACAGTAGAATTGGACAGTTTTAAAAAGCCTATACACAAGAGGCAACAGGTATCTTTGAAGCATGCAAAGCTAAGTGTTAATCTTGACATAAACCTTCCATGTGAGATTTTATACTGCACTTGCACATAAAGGCAATTTTGAAATGTGAACCTCACAAATACATATGCATTGTCATTCTATTTCCAAACAGACAGCTAACAGTCAGGGCTATTCAAACTCAAGAAAATTATTTTGCATAATGCTTAATTGGATATTTGTAAATCCTTCAGGTAGCTGGAAAATTTTAGGAAAACAGTGGTTACACCATCTTTTATACACCTTACAGCAAACATTTCTGGAGAGTATTTAAAATACATGCCCTATACAACGGATATTAGCACTATCTTCATAGAAGTCCCAGAAGTGACAGTAAGACAAAGTTCATGTCATTGCACAGCTCCCAAAGCCAAGAGCACTCTCTTTTCCATCTCAGAATGTTCCTGATGACTTTAACCTACAGATTAAAACATATCAACTATAAATTAAAGTGTTACTAGAACCCATTTTCCTGCATTAGATTGTTCTTCTTTCCATCTTAGGAAATAGCATGTCAATAAACCCCTACGAACTCTATTTTAGGAGCAGCTTATCTGTGTTTTTCTTTTTCACAGGCAAGTGTGAATGTGCTCCCCACCCAAAAATTAAGCAGTTTCCTACTTCTGGGTAAACCTCAAGGGTCATGTACACCCACGTGGTAACAGATGAAACCCCATGAGAAAACCATCTTCCTGACTGTGCTCTCCCTTGTCAGGCAAGTATTACTCAACTGAACATGGCTGCATAAATTAACATCATGTAAACCCAGAATTTCTCTACCAGCTCAGATTCTCATTGTTTGCACCTGGCAGTGGCAAAAAGATGTTATTTACTCTCCTCTGCAGGGTTTCAGAATTATATCTGAAGAGAAAAGCAGCAGTCCAGTTTCTCCAGTCACTGCAAACCATGTAAACACGGTATTTATTGGCCATTTTAGTGAAGCCACTTTCAGAATCAGAACCAGCCCAGACCTGAATATTTCAGGAATCTCAGCCATTCTCACACTTTCTATTAGATCATCTTCTTTACTTTTGAACCAGGACCTTCCTGTCTGCAGAGGGTTACGTTACTTGGTTGAAGTTTGAACAGAACAAAGCAGCATGCACAAAACACAGAAGGACAGGCACCAAGCATGGCCCAGGGTTCTAGTTTGCATTGCAGGAGGACAAGGAGCAGAATTGGCTGTCGAGCTCACACACCACAGCCCAGGTAAACTGACAACAACTCATCCTCTGCTGGTATAGAGGCTGCCTTCCCTGAAGAGGCCAGGCTGGAAGCATTTACATTTTGGGTGTTTTCAGCCATGACCCCAAAACCCCAGGAGAGGCACATCAGCTCTCCCACACACACAGCTTTGAGAGCACCAGTCCCAAGCACACCAGGCCACTGTTAGGGTTCATCCCCAAACATTACCTAAAGACAGCACGCACACCATTTTGCACAGCTTTAATGTTCTACAAAACTAATTTTAAATTGTTACTAAACCCAAAAGAACCAAACTGAAACTGTGCTTCTGGGCATCGTGCACTTACTGAACTCAAGTCCCAGTGTAAAACATGAAAGGCTCCTGTTTGAAACATCACCCTACTTCCAGATTATGGATGGATAATGTCCATTTTAAAGACTATCTCTAGGCAGGGATTATTTTAGTTGACAAACATTTGAAGATTAATAGGAAAAAACCAGTGTTTTTACATATCAATCTTGTTATTCGTTGTCTAAAACAAACTCCACTGGCTATATCACCTCTCTTGTTCTTTATTCAGATCCCTATCCAAGCAACAGCAACTCTATCCACAGACAGGATGTACTCTCATCCTTCAACCTTACCACCACCAATACCTAGAAAACTTCTAAAAATACAGTACCAGTACTCCTGTTTATGTGTGACTAGTAGTGACCAGAGACTTTTCCCCACTGTGTTCTAAAAACCACACCCTGCCAGCATAGGATTTATAATTCCAGAAACAGAAATTTAAGTTAAAAATAATGAACATCAAGGATACAAAGATGTGTCAAATCAGTTGGGAGTCAGATCCTGAATAATTCACACAGCACTAAGTACTTTCATTCCCGACCCAAGCTGTAAAATGAACTCTTTCTAGAAACCCAACTGCTGCTGTTTTACTGCCAAAATACGTATGTGCAGTTCTTTCAAGTTCACCGAGAGGCTACTGGCATCAAAAATTGCAAAGCACCATGACATGTACGCAGCATTCAAAGCCAGAACTCTAAACCCAGCTTTTAAAGCGATTCCCGAACAGCGTGCAGCTGGATTCAGGCCAGCAACTTCTGCCCATGTGAAGCCCAAGTGATCTCAACAAAACCTTAGAAATTGGTAAGCAGCTCTCCAAGGAGAGGAGCCAAACAACTGTGTCAAATGGAAACAATAATCACTTGCATTAAAGCCGAACTGTGGTATTTGTTTTTACAACAGCTGTATTTTATATGTAGAAAAATCCACTCCATAAGTCTTTCTTTCCATATAGTCTAAGGGCACCATGCTCTCTCCAGAGCACAGTATTACTTTCACTCTTCCTTGTGGGAAGCCATCTCCACACTGAGCTGGCCACAAGGCTGAGTCTGCACATCTGTGTGTGTGGCCATGCTGGGAGCTGCCACACAGAGCTGGGGAGGGAACATGAAAACAAGCCCTGCCAATCCAAACCTGCAATCACATCTGCTCAACACAAGTTCTTGCCCTCAAGGGATTTCCATAGGATCTAACACGTCCACAAACTTAAGTGCATATTAGGCCCCAAGCAACTCCCACTTTGGCAGAGCTGTTCAGTAACAAAGCATCTAACAAAGCTTATGAAACACAACAGAAATATTTCCAAAATGTATTCTGTAGGGCCCCATGATTAATGGCATTTACTATCCCATTTTAACAGTTACCTTTCTATGCATATCCAGAAACCAGCATACTCTCTGAAGTCTGTCCCAGAAGTCCCCACACAGGATATATATAATGTACGCTGGCCATTCAACTTCACCTTCTTTGAAGGTAGAAATTAGAAGATCCAGGTCTTACAGCTTTTCTCTTTATTTTTTAACCAAAGCAAGCCCAGCAATTCTATTGTTCAAATATAAAGCCTGATGTTTATTCAGTCAACTGCCCTAATTTCATTAGGAAGAGATTCTGTAGTGTTCTTTTTCGTATACAAGGACTTTCTGTAGCTGTCAGAGTCAAAACCATTTGGGGTTTTATAAGCAAATGTCAAAACTTTGTCTAAAGGGGCAAAAACTTTCAAACTCATACTAATGGTTTAACCCTCAAAATACCCTGATTAACTACGGCCTGCGTGCAGTTTTAAGAACAGAATAACACACACACACTTGCAGCAATGTAACAATTTATTCTTTACACCATGAAAAGTTACATATGTTCTAACATTCCAAGCATAGCTGATATAAAATGTATAATCTTATTTTGCACTGTGCTAAGCTCTTGACTGTAACAATACTTCATAGCAGAAAGTCCCATGGGCTAAGATAGAATGTGACTTTTTAAAAGTGTGCAAACATAATACATGTAAAAAAATCCTACAGAAATCCCTAGTGTAAGGCAATCCAGATTTCTAAACCTGTTTCTGACCTCACTGGATCAACATATTTTTCTATTTACTTCAGTTTTTCTCATCTGTCTTCTCCAAACTAAACCAACCTTCATTTTCTCCCCTTCATCATATTTGCTCACTATACTTCCTATTAGTACCAGACACTACAGAATTTCATAAATCTATCAGCTAACAACAGACAGATAATACTTCATCTTCCCCCTTTTAGTCTCCTCTATCAACCTTGATAAAATTCAGATGGCTTTATGAAGATATGCAATGACACACAATAGCAATATATCTCACCAGCCTAAATTATTCTTACTTATAGGTCTCTGATCAACATTACCCCTGAACTTTCCTGATGTCATCCTTAAGTTCCCTGCTCTCCTCCAAGTCTCAAGCAAGCTATACGAGGCTTATCTCAAATTAACTTGTTTCCATTTTCTAAAATTTCATAACCAAAAGAGAAACTGATGGCAACAAAAGCCAAAGCACCCATTGTGCAGTAACTGCTCTGTCTCCCTGCTGTAAATTCCTTCTGTGCAGGTGCTACAGAGCCACCCTCCCCACAACCACCCTCAGCTGTTCCCAGGGACTCTGATGGAAGCCAGCAAGCCCTGGCAAGGAGATACACACACTGTTCTTTGGGAGAAGAGAGGGAAATGAGATTTGTCTGATTCATCCTCCAAAGATCAAACTGCATAGCAACATGAACCTTCCCTTTATAAAACAGTTAGCTTTTATTTTTTGTGAGGTACAGTGTCAACATGAAAAATTACCTCTAAGGACAGTCACTTTTTAAAAAAGTGACACCAGCTAACAAGACATAATATTAAAAAAAGTTGATATGACTCTCATGAAATAGGAGACCAAAATGCCAGATCTAAACACACTGCTGAAAACACAAATGAGACATTATTCCAACATTGACTGCATCCTTTCTAGAACTAGCTATAGCATAGGCCACATCTGCAGGGATTGCTATTCTAGAGCACACAATAAATAAAAGATTATTTCAGTTTAAGACAATTGAGCAATACTCCACTTCAATTTTGACAGATAAAAGGACTAAAAAGAAAAAAAGTCTAGAAATTAATATACAGCCAGCTTTCTGTATATGAATTTTTAGATTTTTTTCTTTTTAGTCCTTTTTCTTCTCTCTGATGTTTAATAGTATATTATTAGTTAACAAACATATTACCTGGTTCACTAGAAGCAGGAAACTGTTAAGTTTCCAATGTCATATGCCTTAAACAAATTAGAAGAAAAGAATTGTTTGACTTTTCAGTAATTATTTCTATTACTCCAAGGCAATAACACTATTTATTTTAATCTGACACCTTTTCAGTTACCATTACAAATCCAATGCAGTCTAATTTTAAAACATACTTCAAGAATAAAAAGTCAAGATAATCACCTTGTAGAGTTTTCTTATAGCACACACATTAATACATTCTTTCAAAATTTATAAACAAATTCTCCTCCTTAGAAGAGCCTTGAGATGACACCTGCTAAGTCATCCATGCTCTGGAGACTACTGACTAACAGTTTCAGACTTTGGGACTTTTCTTTTAATACATGAGACTCTCTAGTCCACACCAGTTCCACAATAAATGACAAGACAGAATGTCTAAATAATAAAACAGGTTAAATGCAATTTACTCAATATTCACATAACAATGAACACTTACTCAAGCTTTAAAGTATTAACTATTCTTTAACTGTCAATCACTGTTCTCCCAAAATTGTATTTAGGGATGTAACTTAGCTAACACTAACACTTAAACACATGCAAAGTACCATTTATGTCATTGACATTATACCCATGTAATTATTTACCATTCACACTAATTACTGTGTGTAAATACAGCATTTTAAAGGGATCTGGTTCTTAGTCTTCTACATTAGTTTTGAAAACATCAGAATACTGTTAAATTTATGAATCAAGAAAAATCATCTTAGCACACAGAGAGGGCTAGGCACTGCTTTGGCAATTATTTAGACCAAAAAATCAACAGGAAATTCAACCAACAGCTGAAGGGAAGTCAATAAAAACGTTAGGCACAGTCAGGAAGGAACCTTTCAAACATCATTAAATTTCTAACCTGTCCTATCCAAACTACTTTCCATGCTTGAACTTCCTTCCTAAAATGAAGCTTTCTAGATGAACATTTAGAACATATAAGTAACAGAGATGGAGTAGAGAAAAATACAAACCAGTTACTGTATTTCTGCACATACAAAAACCACATCCAGTAATACAAGCTACTGATATAGATAAAACAATTGCCCAAATGAGTGTTCACAAGTTCCCTCCTGGGTCTGAAATACCTCAGCAGGAATTAAATCATGATTGAACATGTCTTAACAATTGAATAAATTAGAAAAATATTGCAACCTCAGGCAACATAAATTTCTCAATTTGCCAATTAGTGTTCTTCTGTCAGGGAGAAGACAGCAGAACCCTTTTCTTTGTCAAGTGTCCTTTACAACCATCATTTTCTAAAAGGCAGAGATATAGGACTGTCTCTCATTACTGCAACAGCACAATGCTTTCTCAAAAAATAATATTTCAAATTTATTAGATGGCCAGTCTTAGGACAATACACAGGAACAACGGGGCAACACACAGCAACAAGGTCTAGGGTGTTTTCACTACATCAACCCTTCAGCTTGCACCAATGGAAGTTATTTTTAAGCAGCTCAAAGGAGGATTTTCAGAGAAATATGAAGACAATGTCATAGCTGGGCACATGCTGTGGGTAGCTCCCTTCAATCACACAGGACAGAAGCAGCAGAAAACAATACAGGATTCATTACAAAATCTATTGAACTATGCTGCATTGACTTGGGGTTTCTTAAGGCAAAACTCAATACATAGGCACTAGAAAAAACACAATGTAGCATATTCTGTGAAACAATATTTGAAATATCCTACTTGTCTAACATTTCTTATCTCCTGATATCAGCATTTCTATACCTCAGAGTGCAACTGGTGCACTTGTCCAGGAAAGAGACCTCCCATGTACCCACAGGTGTCAGGGCAGTATCTGGTCAAGTTCTTGTACCATCTTTAGTTAAAGACAGGAATTGTGGGAACAAATGGATATTCTGGGTCAAGCAGTTCAAATCCCAAGGTAGGGTGGAAAATGACATGACATCCCCTCCCCCCCTTATATAAGCTAAGCAGCTCCACCTTAAAGACAGCCTTATTCCACTGCTCCCAAGGGAAGGCTGTTGCAGACTCCTATGCCTCCGTTGCTTAGGAACCATCTTTTCTAATTTCCAGATTAGGTTTGTTCTTGGACAGTTTATACCCATTTGTTCTTACACCTCAAGCATAAAAAGCTCTTTTTATCCACCTGTGTTGTTTCACTTGTTTTTATGAAGAGCAACCTCTTCCATGATTTGTTTCTCCAGATCAAACACAACACTGTCTGAGTTCCAGGAATTAGTCCCTGTATCTCCTTTAGTCAAAATGTCCTTTTTACTTGATGGTGGTTTATAGGAATTATGTGCAGCTTTTAAAGTAAGCTTTCACCAGCACCAGAAAAAGTTAATATCCCTTTACTTTAAAGAAAAATATTAGCAGGGCAACAACAGTGTACTTGTTATCCTAATACTGATCTCCATTGCTAACTCTGAGAGGTCTGTCATCCTGAAGTGTTACAATTCTTTTCATGCTCTTTGATACAACTCCTTTTCCTACTGGTCATATCTTAAGGTCTCACCTTTGTTTCTGTTCTGTGCAAAACCTTCTTCTCTATTGGTGATGATTGACAACTGATGAAGATCATGAGATTGCCACGAGAAGTAGGAATGGATAAATGATTTAAATGAAAATACTAAATCTCAAAACTGGTCCTGACAAATTCCACTGCTTACATAGTTCCAACACATCATCCACTGGTCATCAAGTTCTATCCATACCTGACACACCCTGTCACCAATCAACATCAACTGTCACAAAAACATCCCTCTAATTTTTACATGGAATCATACTGCACGTTATATGGCTTCGAAGCTACAAGGGGTGAGCTCTAGCCATGTATCCTCTCCAAGAAGTCAGGGATCTCACAAAAAAGAGCTGTTAGATTTCTCTGACAAATCTTCCTCCAGTGGGAGCTGTATCACTTCATACCCTTTTCATCTCAGCTCCACACAGAACAGCTTTTCATTCTAAATTTAAACAAATATCTGTATACTAAGGTCACACTAATGATGCAATTACTATCCCAAATCACCTTTTCCTCCTGATGTTGTGAGTACTTTCACTGTTCTCCAGCCATCCAATATCCTTCTGCCCTGCCATTTAACAACAATTCTTGCAACTGAGTCTCTACACAAATCACTTACTTCAAAACTGCAGAGTAAATGTTACACAGTTCCACTAACCTGCACCCTGCAAGTTGGGCTCCATCTTCATGGAAATCATCTTTGTAACTTCACTTCAGCATGACTTATGTGCATGTGCTCAAAATGTCTTCACTGAAAATTAAGGCAAACTTTCCATGTAGTCTTTCTCAAGTATCTAAAATATTTTTAGTCTTATTTCATTACCCCCATGCTTCCTGACAGGACACACAAAGACTCTTATTCAGGTTTTCTGCTTACTCCTGATCATCCTTTTCAATTTTCTATCAACCCTGCTAGATCTTGTATCTCTACTTTTTTTCTGCATGGAAAAAGCCCAACATTTAGTAAGAGCACAAGTATTTTTTACAGTTGCCAGAATTACCTGCATTTACTGCTGCATCAGAAGTTCAGCCATGCCAGGAGTAGCTGAAAGCTCCTCATCAAGTAAGCCCTGAATACTGCTGTAAACTGGAATTGCAAGAACATTTGGATGCTTAACAACTTATGGACTTTGCAATTTGAATGTTCACTTCTGCAGTTACAATTATAAACAGCTTTTCATGACACTCAGACACATTTGGGTCTTTTTGCTTTAGTGAGCCTTTTTTCCCTTGCTTTTTCCCTAAATGATGTTTGTGTAAAACATGAATTAAAAAATCATGCCACAAAGTCTCTTGAGAGCTAGAAAAAGGAAAGGCAAGTTAAAGCTGCTTAATTTCAGCTTCACCTACAATCAGCCAAATAAAGAAAAAACAACAAGAAAACCTGTATTATCTATATTTTGGCTTGAGAATAGATTGCACAGCTATTATAAAACTTACTTAAGGGTAAAAGGGGAAAAAAAGTCTGCAGAGACAAGGTTCCAATTCAGGATTACCATAGCAACAGAGAGAAGGGAGGGGAAAATTACCAGATTACTCTCTCAGATCATCAAATCCTTGAAAGAATAAATTTAGATTTGAGTTTCAGTAAAATTAACTGAATTCATCCTATTCATTAATGATAAACACATCTAATTAAGGACTAAATTAAACAAGCAAAAACTGTAGTACAAGAAACAATGTAGCAAATACAACTTTTCAGATCTCACTTTTCTTTCTATCATAAAACATATATTTGGTATTACAATAAGTCTTCATACCAGCAACCAATACCAGAATTATTTAGAAGGTGTCTAGTTCTGATTAAAGGTCTGCAAAGAGAAAAAGGCATGTGAAATCTGCCTCATTCTTGTTAAGTGGCTTGAGTAGCTACACTACTGAAAATGGGCAATAATATTCTCCCATTTGCCTTGGGGGTGTAAATATAGTGAAAATATAGTTTCAGAACAGAACATACATACATACAGAACTAACATATTTCAACAACATATGTGGGCACAGTAATGATCCCAGAAACCAAGGAGTGTAGAAATAAGCTTAAGCTCCTCAAAAAGGTGATATTCTGAAAAACAAACCCAGGATAACCTAAGTAACTAATTATTAAATGCTTTTAAATTGTGCAATTTTTAACATTCTTAGTATTTCAGAGTTCTTTTAATAAATGCCTAAATACAAAATTATATAAACATTATATAAACCTTAACAATGTTTTATTAACAATTATAATTATACAGTAGCAATATGTCTGTCTGTCTGTGTAGTTTTCCACTTTGCTTTCAGTCTGTTTAGAACTTGCACTGATCTTGATGCTGCAGAGTTATGTGGGCCATCTTATACTGTGTTTCTTGCCTCTACCCTGGAAGGAGAATTTGTGCTTGCAGCATAAGGTAACGATTTGACAGGTGGGATGTCCACTTCTGACCTGCCACAGTCTCTGTTGTTGACCTGGGACACTTCCATACATTACCATATGCTAATGACTGATTAAAAAAGCAAGAACAATAGAAGTCCCTGTCTTTTTGGGAGAGCAGCTATCTCAATGCTCTAACCAACTCGCATTAGATAGGATCCCAAACCCACAGAACCTGCAGCTGAAGTAGCACATGCAGCTACAAAGGTTTAATTTTGACATTGTAGGCTTTGCTTGAGGTGTGGAGAGTTATCTCCCCACTTTAGTGGTAAATATTGACCCATAAAGACTCCAAGCCTCAGGCATCTTTTCCACCAGCCAGAATGTTCAATTAATAAGGCTGCCCTCATAATTTGCAAGACTGCCCAAGTGCAGCTTTGCTGGCTGGCATTCAGGTTTTAAGCATGTTTGCCAGCCTTCTGTTCCCCACGCCTGGCTCTCACTGAGCCGCTGCCAGAACGCTCTTTATTTCCTGGTGGCTGGGCAGGCCAGGGGACAGTTTCTGAGACACCTTCTTCCAAGCTGTGCAGCAAAATGTTCTCTGTGTTCCCTGCTCCTGGCTCCTCCCCAGGATTCTGCAGCGAGGGAAAATAGGAGCATACTGGAAGAATTGTCATTCCACTTGTGTGAGGCAAGGGCAGGGGCACCTCCTGTGGCCTCTCCTTGTCCCCAGACCAACATCTCCATTCACAGACCGGAGCTGAGTCAAGGAAAGCGTCCCAGGTCAACAACAGAGACTGTGGCAGGTCAGAAGTGGACATCCCACCTGTCAAATCATTACCTTATGCTGCAAGCACTAATTCCCCTTCCAGGGTAGAGGCAAGAAACTCAGTATAAGATGGTCCACATAACTCTGCAGCATCAAGATCAGTGCAAGTTCTAAACAGACTGAAAGCAAAGTGGAAAACTACACAGACAGACAGACAGACATTGAGCTAAAAGCAGCAACAGAATCAAAGAACAGGATGGTCCTCTCTGAGTCCAAGGTGCAGAAACCCACCCACCAACCTTCCTTGATACACAGAGGTGAAACAGCTTTCCTTTGGATGAAGGATTGATATCTGATGTCCCTCTCCATCATGTATGATTCACTTGCTTTGGGAAAGCTTTACTAACTTTTTACCAAAATCCCTATATAACTAAACAGGAGAAAAGCCATAGATTTATAAGTACAGCTGAGATCTAAGCAAACATCTAAGATCACTATTAATTTTTCTGCCTATTAATAGAGTAAAAACCATTGCAATACTGTATCATAAACATTGTACATATCAAATTAAATTTAACTATATACTTCTGGCCACCAACACTTCACAAAAAATAATTTACAAAAACAAAACCATTTTATCCTTAATTCACCTATAAAAGACATAAATTTATTCCAAAATATTTCTAAGTCACCAGTTATAACTGAAATCACCAGACTATCTTTGAAGACTCACCATCTAATAAATTTTACTCTAAGCCCAAGAGGGTGTGGAAAAAAAAACCCAAACAAAAAACCCAAAACCCCACACTTTGCTATGTACTAGTAGACTTAAAAATAATATCCACAGTAAGGAAAGAAAATTTACTTTGGAATCAAAATAAAATCTTGTGCTTTACACTGAATCTCTTATTCAAATCATATGGAAATTTGAAGTGACATTTAAAAATAGAGTAACACATTAGCTGTGTAGAATTTCACCTGAAAATCATGGAAACCTTTCCAGTAACTGAAAACAACTAGAGAAAAATTATGACACTAATGAAATATTATTTGCTACCAAGTGAAGTCTCATATGCTTCCCTATTTATCCTTTTTAAGTTCTCATGTCCCCCCTACATGTTGTGTGAGCCCCATGCTCCCTCCTCCCCTCGCTGGCTCTCCAAGGCTGGCCAAGGCAGTGACAACAGCCACGGGGCTGGACCAGCGCTGCCCATGGCCTGCCTGGCTGTGCGTGTGTGTGTGTGTGTGTGAGTGTGTGTGTGTGTGTGTGTGACACCTGCACAGCCACAGCCCTGCCCATGGCCTGCCTGGCTGTGAGTGTGTGTGTGTGTGTGTGTGTGTGACACCTGCACAGCCACAGCCCTGCCCATGGCCTGCCTGGCTGTGAGTGTGTGTGTGTGTGTGTGTGTGTGTGAGTGTGTGTGTGAGTGTGTGACACCTGCACAGCCACAGCCCTGCCCATGGCCTGCCTGGCTGTGAGAGTGTGTGTGTGTGTGTGTGTGAGTGTGTGTGTGACACCTGCACAGCCACAGCCCTGCCCATGGCCTGCCTGGCTGTGAGAGTGTGTGTGTGTGTGTGTGTGTGTGACACCTGCACAGCCACAGCCCTGCCCATGGCCTGCCTGGCTGTGAGAGTGTGTGTGTGTGTGTGTGTGTGTGTGTGTGTGAGTGTGTGTGTGACACCTGCACAGCCACAGCCCTGCCCATGGCCTGCCTGGCTGTGAGTGTGTGTGTGTGTGTGTGTGAGTGTGTGTGTGACACCTGCACAGCCACAGCCCTGCCCATGGCCTGCCTGGCTGTGAGTGTGTGTGTGTGTGTGTGTGAGTGTGTGTGTGACACCTGCACAGCCACAGCCCTGCCCATGGCCTGCCTGGCTGTGAGTGTGTGTGTGTGTGTGTGTGTGTGTGACACCTGCACAGCCACAGCCCTGCCCATGGCCTGCCTGGCTGTGTGACACTTTCACAGCCACACCCCTGCTGCCCAGAGCCAGCCCCGAGCCATGGCCCTCTCTCAGCAGGGACACAACTCTGGCCATCACACCTCACTGCTGGCAGAAACCTTTTATATTTGAAGTCACCACCTTCCTGTTCAATTCAGCTGGGTGTAGCTAACAGGTGTAGAAATTGAAGAGAAAAATCAAGTCCCTCTAGCTCTGGAACACTTTAAGCTGTGCTGATTCAAGGTCACCACACAAGGCTTTGCTTGACAAGATCTTTTGGATTAAAAAAAAGCCAAGTACATGGTAGCTCTCAGTTAATGCACAACAGCAGCAATGTGTTCTTTCAATGGATTTTATGTGGAATGGATGCTTCACGAGTGTACACACTTGATAGATTTTTATCACTATTTTGGAGTGACAATACCTAAAGAAATCGCTTCATTTGTTAAAACACCAAACTCGGGCTATGCTTTATTCTTCATCTTCACAGTCACAATGCACCAACAGTGACTTTATGTTCAGTCATTTGTAACACACACACAGAACAGCAGCAAAAGAAAAAAACCCAAACAACAACAACAACACAAAACAGCCAATAGAAAAAATAGAGAAGACAGTTTTCATGGGTCAAGGTTTTCCCCAACACTTTCTGGTTTAATCTGGCACAAGCTATAATAGAACTGAAATAGTGCACCAGACCTCTCAAGATGTAAAACAAGACAGAAATAAAAAGCATAAAGAGAAATACAACACATTTGAAATTTGTATAAACAAATCAAAAACAACATCCAAAAACCTAAGTTTTTACGGCTCCAAGTCAAATTACAGCTTTTAATCCAAATTTGCTTTTAGATGTTTACTGATTCCAACCAAAAACCTAGATTTGTTTTTTTTACCCCCTGGTTTTTGGAGCATAACTACCACAACAATCATCCGGTCATTTGATTTGAAAGTAACAAAAATCCCATAAACTGTTACTGATTAACTGCATTTACTACTGCTTCCATGACTTCTTTACAGCACTTCGGTTAGGTGTATGAAAGAAAAACAAAATCTCAAAATTCTGAAATATTTTACTTCTTATTTTTTGAGACTTCCTGAGTCTAGATCTGAAAATCATACGTAACATATGGTACAAAAATCAGTGATTTAAAAGACATTTGTCAATTAAAAATGCAAAGGAATGTTTGATTAGTCTGAAGAGCACACATATGCCAAATCCCAGTTTAAAAGAGTAGTCCATAATATCACAGTTCTAAAACTGAATTGAGATTTGCTTTTATTTATGCTCATTTTTAATTAATCTGCAGGGAAAACCATACAAATAAGTGATAGTGAAAAATTCGTTTGTTGTTCCACTCGTTAGTGCAACTGATGTGAGTCTGAAAGGCTGATCCTCCACTGCATACCAACTGAATCCAGCAGAGCAGGCAGAGATCACTCCTCAGCATGCAATCCAATCAGCAAGGTCAAAGGGAGGAAGCTAGGAAGGGACTGAAGAAGTTGCTGCTCCTGTTTGGCCACACGTTCAAGGACAAGGTTTCCAGCCCCTCCGAAAGGTCCCAGGCAGCCCAGCCACAGCAGCAGGCACCCAGTGGTCAGCCAGCCCCATGGGCAGCAGTCACTCACTGCCACCTCTGCCCTGAGCCTTTCCTTGCCCTCAAGTGAAGAACAGCCACACTGAAATTCCCCAGAGCAGCAGCAATGCTTAAACTCATTCAAGACCAGGAGCGTTTACTGAGCTGTTGTACCCGAGTCCTGATGGCAAATGAGCCCATCTCAGCTCACCCTGATTGGAACAGCAGCACTTCTGAAAAGGGCATTCCTGGAGCCTCTTCCCCTACAACATCTGCAACTCCCAAGCACCAAACCTTCTCAACTGAGGAGACCACAGCAAACAACATCCACGGGGTGCTGAGCAAAGAAACCAATGACTTGCTTCAATCTGACTAAAGGCTAGCAAGGTAATTCTCAATAAACAACAGATGCTTACTGAGACGGTAACAGATGTTACCATCCATTCCTACAGAACCCTGTTACTGTACACGATACCTTAAAGTGAGAGAAAAAGTAGCCAGAGAAAAGGGTAAATTTGAAGCAAAAATTACTAGAGATCAAAATCTGTTTAAGCAGTACTTTTTAAGCATTACTACCGCTAATGAAAAGCTTTTCTCAGGAAAGGAACTGGTTCACATGCTTTACATTTTACACCTTTCTCCACTGACAGGTTTGTACAGCTCCTGCTCTCAGCCCTAGCAAAACCAGAGTATTTTTGAAGAGAAATGCTGAATAAGTAGCAAGACTAGGTAATATTCTCCTATTCCCCTGAGGAGGCTGATTAAATTACATGAATGAAAATTGCCTAACTTAGGTGATCTAGGGACTTCTAATTTTAAAAATATATCTTCTTTTGAATCTGTTGTTATAGAAGATGCATAACTTCACAGAAGAGCCTTGGACAGGATCCTCAGCAGATGTCAAATGTCCTGCACAATGGAATCAGCAGAGGAAACTTACATTCACATCTGCTCACAATCACTTTTCAAATATAAAGCACATACCACCCTAAAACTGACAAAGAAATATTTAGTTGCAGCCTGAGTTACCGCTACAGTACTATTTCACAAATCACTTTGTGGTGCAGCATGGTCCAAGAGTAAGTTCTAATTTAGGAGCCATCAAAGTCAGAAAATCAGCATGGTGTTTTCTTCATGCCCTCCTGCCTCAGGTGTCTCTGCTGCACAGCAAAAGCCACACTGATTCACTGAAGTAGTGGGCAAGTTTTATTTATATGCATTTTCCCCTCAAAGCAGGACTGGCTCATTTGCACAGCAAAAGTTTGGGGTTTACAAATTACTCACTATTCACCACTGCTACAAGTCTTTAGTAATGAAGACAGCTATTTCTACCAGTCAGAAAAGCAGTGGGTGCAAGATTTACTGCCTGGGCTCCTCAGGAAGCACTTGTCACATAGAAACATGCTAGTAGCAATCAACATGCTAAGCAGCCTCTCCTAGTTTGAAACTTTCTGTTCGATTATTTAATTCTATTTATTAACAAAATCAGCTACTCCAAAATTCTTTTTCTTTCCTCCTATGCCAAGTCATGGAATGTTGGATGAGATTTGCCAAAGGCAGTTCATGCTGTGAAATTACACTTCAAAAAGCAAGACTTGGGGCAGAAGTAGTTTTAGCCCTACTTCTGTCAAAGTCTCTCAGTGCTCAAAGGGGTTTTCTCTACCTAATTTCAGCAGATGATGCAAGTCCATACACAGAATCACAAACTGGTTTGGGTTGGAAGGGGCCTTAAAGATCACCTAGCTCTGAGCCCCCTGCCGGGGGCATCTTCCACCAGCCCAGGCTGCTCAGAGGCCTATCCCATATGTGCAAATTAACATTTAATATTGATGGTGAATCTCAAAGAAAGAGAAGAGGTGAGTCATTTTCTGTTGGATACTTCTATAAAAACTGTCACAGAAAAATACTGCTTCAGTGAATGACCTCCTTCCCTCTGCAGCATTAGTGAACCGTGCTCCAATGAACGCACTGGCACAACATGCCAGCCAAAATACTTGCTTCAGCTGAAGCACAGTCACATTTTTCACACTTATAATCATCAACTACAGAAAGAAAACATTCAGTTAACACAACAGTTTTTGGTTTATAAGCACTGTTCTCAGCACAGAACTTCATAGCAGTAAAACTACAGGACACTTAAACATGCAAACACAATAATGCACATATTTTTATCTTGCTACAGTAAAGATGTAAAAACTTGCAAATGCCTCTTCCTCAAAACTCTCCTCAGAAAACCACCAAGTTTGAATTCTGTGAGGGAAATCATACAGACCATTACATTCACTCAAGATTATATCAAATTTGCTGGCATCAAATCTGTTTACTGACTAGAAAGAAATACCAAAGCCACCTGTTTCAGAAGTCTAGCCCATAGTTGCATTTTTTCCTGACTTATTACACAAGTGCTCTTAAAAGAATATTTCCTTACTGAGAAACAGAATTTTTATACCATTATATTTAATTTAACAAAAAATGGAAGCCAATCTTAGAAATAGTTTGTATGCCTTGAAAATAAATTCTTTTGCTCTATAGAAAAAAAAAAAAAAAACAAAAAACCCGAATTTGTGACAATTAAGGACTGTCAAGAATTCTACTGGCACATATAGTCATGTTACAAGAAGCAGAGCTGTAAACAGCCTGTCTGCAGGGAGAGACCTGTAGCTTCCAGCAGAGCACAGAAGAATTATCCAGCAGCAGTTGCAGTTTGAGAATTCATAAACTCAAGGTAAGGTTTTGTAAAGCACCGTATAAAAACGTAAGTCACAGAGCAAAAAAACTGAATACCTCTGGTTTATGATAATGTTATGATCTACAGCAACTTTCTAAAAAGCAAAGAATAAAACCAAAGCAGCAATGAGCTTACAGCACAGAGCTACAGCAGCATCTCACGAAAGATGTAAATTCAGTGCTATTCCTAGCCCCCACCTCAACACAGCCATGGGTATTTTTCCAGCTTGACTGGATTTTCCCCCTCCCTAATTGCTAGTTTTAACTAAAGCCAACACAGATTAGGAATCAACCCTAAAAGCAGCACAGCGAGTGTGCAGCAATTACGTGCAGAAAGGCATGTGACATTTTGTATCAAAAGCAGACCCTAGAAACGCTAAAATCTAGATACCCCTTCAAGCAGAGGAAACAAAACAACAACTGCCCGTCTGCTGCTGGCGCCCCGCCAATCCCCAACACCGCTCGCACACATCCCAAACCCTCCCTAGCTCCTACGTGCTCTGCGGACGATGCCTTGGGCTCTCCAGAGCCCGCGTTTGGCCCCGCACGCTCCGCAGGTCTCCTCTGGGGCTGGCAGCAGGGGCAGCTGGAGCCGAAGGGCGGCGGGGGCAGCGCGGGCAGACGCAGCGCTCGGCTGAAATGGAGATTCCAGCGCCGAGCGGCGCTTCCTGCGGCGGTGGCTGGAGCATCCCGGCGGGCACGGCATGGGCACGGCATGGGCACGGCGCCTCCCGAGGCGGCAGGGCTGGCAGCACCGGCCCCCGCAGCTCAGCCATCCCGGGCGGCACCGCAGCCCCGGCCCGCCCCCGCCTCCGCGGTGACCCCGAGCCCGCCGCAGCCCCTCACCGCAGGCACGCTGCGCGCAGTGGTTTTTCCGCACAGCCCGCCACGTTTTCCAGAGAGACGCGGCCCCCTGCGCTCCGCTCCGGGCGTACCGAGCCGGTTCCAGTGTCTGCGCCCCAGCCTCTCCTGCCGCCCCCTCCTCCCGTCTCCCCTTCACAGCCCGCCCGCCGCTGCCTGCGCCCCTCAGCCTCCTCCGCACCGTCACCGCCGCGTCGCTCACCCGAGGATAGACGAGAACGGGCAGGAGCGAAGGGGCCGCGGCGGCCGGTCCCCTGACGAGGCTGTCGCTGTCTCGGTCCCCGCCTCCCGCCGCTCCCGCCGCCCCCTCAGGCACCGAGCGGCCCCCGCCCGACAGGGTGCGGCTTCCACAGCCCGCAAACCCAACAACGGCGCCGCCCATTGGCGGGAGGGCGCGCGCCCGACGAGTAAGCGGCTCTCCCATTGGCGGAGGGGAGCGGGGGGCGAGGGGCGGTGCGGCCGGGCCTCCCCTGGCGGGTCCCGCGGCTCCGGGAGCGCCGGGGGGGCCCGGGCGGCCGGGAATGGGCTGGGGAGAGCCTTCGGACACAGGGAAAGGCTTCTTGTGGCGCTGGGTCCCAGCGGAACGCAGCGGCGCGGCGCCTGGGGAGCTTATCTTAGAGCGGGCCCGGAGATAGGCGCAGGCGGACATCGGCCATCGCCGAGGACGCGCCGCGATAAGGGCTCGTTATCGCGCTGCGGCGGCGGTGTCCGATCGCTGTCAGCTCAGAGCAGGGCCAGGAGGGCAGGACTCAGCTTGAGACCTGCCGTGGCGAGGGTTGGAGACACCTGTCACTGCCGAAGGGGTTTAAGCAGTGGAATATCCTGGGGACGGGAAGTGCCAGGCCGGCGAGAAGCCGCGCGGTGCAGGGAGAGTGCGGATCCATCGCACGGCTGGCACAGGGCAGCCTGAGCAGAGCTTTCTAAATCGCCTCCTTAGGGCTTCTGCATCCTTGGAGAGCTGTGTGCTGGTATAACCCTGGTTTGTCACAGTCACGGCACCAACTGTAAAGCTAACTTCTTCTGTTCTCTATTTTCTGTCCATTTGTACTATCGTTTCTGTATAATTTTAATTCTGCTGGTCTACACGTCTGCGTGTTGTACAGAATGCTGCCTGCCACGGGGCAGATGAAAACTTGGTGGTCTGGGAACAAGCTCTCACAACAGTAAACCCTTCTCCTCTGCTGTCTATAACCCTCATCCCCAAGTTACCCATATGTAGGGAAGACTCCAGCAAGTAGAATCTGATGGATTTCAGGATCCATAAACGCCTCCTGTGGAATGTGGGAGGAATTTAGCTTGCTCCAATCACCTCCACCAAGGAAACACGCACCACTTACCTAAAAACAGGCCATAGAGATATGCATAAACATGTCTGTGAATTCAGCCACCAAAAGTGGTGGTTCACGTGTCAAGTGATGACACAGGATGATTACAGTACATCTGACAAGAAGGTCCTCCTGGACTTGGATCTGCCTAATCAAAACCATCCCAGAGCTGGACATGTGTTAGTGTAATTATTAATGATTAGCAAATTGTATCTGTATATTTTTTTCTAAGAACTGTTTGACAGTTTAACATCATTTCACCTGCCTGGTGCTGATCCCTGTGAACTCAGTGGATGTGTGTACACACATGGCAGTGTGCCCTTGCCCCTGCTCTGCGCCTGCAGGCTCCAGCCACCTGCCCCATGCAGTGTCTTCTCTTTGATTGCTTGTCAAAATACTCCATCTTGGCATCTCTCTTCCTTTCTTTCCCTTTCTCACCACGGCATTTAACTCACAGAGCTCTCTCTTGTCTAGGAAAGTAAATGGGAGAATGAATCCATGTTAGAACTAACTCAGCAAAAAAATACTGCTTTGTTTCCAACTTAATGGGTTTCCTCTCCAGCTCAGTGTGTGGCTCTAAGACCAGCAGTGGCAGGAAGGATGGGGATGTTGAGGGCAGCAGCAGTGCCCAGGGCTGGGGGAGGGCAGGGTAATTTCTTTCTCTGGCAGAGCTGGCTCAAAGTGCTTGTGTAACTGCAGGGTGCAGTGACAAGAGCAGCTTGAGCTGATCAAAGGATGCCTTTTGTCAGCTCCTGTTGGCTCTTCTGCTGCTGTTCCTTTACCTTTCTCTTCTGCTGTCCTACTTTGTGACCTGCCCAAGGGCACAGCTTCCTGCTGTCCCCTTCCAGCTCTCCCCCTGCCCCTTGCATTATCCCTCATAATCATGAGGCCATTGTTTCACCTGGCTAAACTGAAAGAAAAATTGGGGAGGGGGGTGTGTGTGCAGCTTTCTACTGAATCAAGC
Source organism: Ammospiza caudacuta (assembly GCF_027887145.1). Classification (NCBI taxonomy): domain Eukaryota; kingdom Metazoa; phylum Chordata; class Aves; order Passeriformes; family Passerellidae; genus Ammospiza; species Ammospiza caudacuta. The sequence goes on from NC_080596.1 coordinate 57,598,352, forward strand.
AACTCCCTCCACAGGCTGAGACTGTGACAGCTGATGCATGACTGTGTTTATCTTCCCTGTTCAGTTTCTGGCCTGCCCCGGTTCCTGACCTGCCTCTGCCCAGCTGCAGGAAGGGCAGTGCTGGTGCAATGGCAAAGGCAAGGTTACATGGGCAGAAAGTCAAGGGAGGGCTCACAAATACTGGCACAGACTAAAGCTGTGTGCTCTGCTGCAGAAAAATAGACAAGACAATCTCAGAAAGCACTTCTGCATTATTTAAGACATGAAGAACTTGTCTTTGTTAACACTTACCAGCTGGGTTTGCAGCATTACAGCTACAACAAAAGGTAAAACATGAACTACACTGTGGTTTTCAGCCTGCAGCACTTTGATTCCTTCAGGATTTTGGGTTGCTGGTGAGGATTCTGAGAAAAAGACCAAGGCAAGCTTGTTGCCAGGCTTACACTTGCCATTTGCACACCTGCACATGTTCTGGAGAATAATTATTAGCTTTCAAATAATAGCTGTTCTCCTCAGCAGGCTCCAGCAGCAGCACTGGACTCAACCAACATCCCAGAGTCTCAATCAAAGAGTCAATGTGAATGTATTCATTTACAAATTATTTTCATGAGGCTTTATTAGATATCATTAAAACAGTACTGTACAGTTATTTTTATGTACCTGCCCTCTTTACCTGGCATTAACACTTCTGGATGCTCAGGTAGCTCCTAGCTACCCGAGAGAAGCACAGCACTAGGCTGATGGCATTAGGACATTTATCTTTTCCTTTATATGGTGTGCACTTACTCCACATAAGCAGTTCCAGGTCAGTTTTCTCACCTATAAAGTGGACAGTAAGGTAGCAGTAAGGTAGATCTTTCTCTCCTGACCTGCCAGAACTGTTCTGTCCTGACAATCTTTTGACTGGGCAGGACTTGTTTGCCTACTGTCATCATCTGTACTTCATCTCACACAGACTCCATTTCCCAGAGAAAGTTCTGGATTCTCCAAATAAAGCAATGCCTGTATGTGAATTCTCTGTTGCTTTTTCCATGGGTCTTCAAAAGGAGAGTCTTAACAGCAAAATTTCCTTGTGCCAGCAAAGTAAAAGCCAGGCCCTGGCCAGTCCTACCACAGTTGGAGTGTTGGGAGGGTGTGTGAGGACAAACAAGTTACCTGTACAAAATACCCCAAGAACAGGCCCATGAGTGCTGCCTCTCTCACTGGCACCCAGGACTGCTGGAAATGGGACAAGGGAGCTTACACACATGCAGCATTACTAGTGAAAAGCTCATGAGGGATTTGTCTTTGAAATGACTGCATTTAAATGCCTTTTTCAAAGTTATGTAAGGGGTTCTCTTCATTTCAGCTGTGCACAACACCAGTAATATCTCATGGCTTATTTGTAGTATTACTAAAGTTGGTCATTGTATGTAAGGTTATGTCTGAAGCACATGAATTCTTTTTCTTCAGAGGGAGCTCTTTTTTGAATTTTACTCATTTGTGCAAGGAAGGAAAACTTTCTAATGGACTGAAAATAGCATGTAGAAACAATTTTAATGTAGGTTCAATAGAAAGATTATGTCTGGTCTACTTTCATCTCTCTACACAGCCAAACAAAGACACATCTGAGGTTTGTTTGAGCTGGAAAAAAATAAAAATTAGGGAACCTAAACAGCAGGTGGGCAAAAGGGCGGAGCAGCTGGAATAGGCTGATACTAAGTGTTGCCAAATTTTATTCAATCTTAATCTGAGAGGCCACTTTGGGTTTTAAGTTTGAAAAATATTGACTTTATGCTAAGGGGATATGGGAAATTTTTATAGATGATTGAGATAAAATGCAAATGGAGCTGCATGGTTCAGGCTGGTTAACAGCAGTTGCAGTTACACAGAAGCAAAAGTGCAATGATTGCTTTACACAAAGGAACTCCAGCAACCAGAATTCTCTTTTAATGTTGCAATAGCCTTTGTGAAGGTTAGGGCTTGTTTTTCCAAAATGCTTTTCCAAGTAAAGCCAATTAATTTAATTGCAACATCTATGACTTCCTGAATATCATCTGCCTTCTAGTTGTATGTTTTCTTCTAGCTGCTTCTACATGAATTCCAGTGTGACTAGAGCTGCTGAAATTGTTTTTAGCTGCTCTGTAATGACATCTTCATCCTTAATTAGGAGGAGAAGTAAAAATGTCATTAAAAGAAGTTAGAACTTTTGAACTAACTTTAGAACTACAAGCAGACTCAAGAGGGTAAAGCAGAGAAAGGAAAATCATATCAGGGTAAGTTCAATCTAATGAGGAGGGCTGAGAAGCATAAGAAAAATATTTTAAGGTAGTTACTATTTTAATTATTATATACAGTAGAAAGTTAATTAATCTTGAGAGAAGCTTTGTAATATTAGAATATCAAATTTTTAATTCCCTAAACTCACATTTAATTTTTGAATGGCACATTTTCAGCAGTACTCCCATGGTTAGGGTGTGGCTGTCATTTTCTTGGAAAAATAAATCAGCATGAATGTTAGCACAGTGCAAATTAATGTAAATTAAAGCACAACATAATCAGTGAAGCCTAAAACAGACAGCTGTGAAGCCACAGCTGGAGCACCTTTCCATATTAGCCCTGTAATAAAACTCTTTAATAACTTTCCATGGGACAGACTCTCCTGTTTTCTGTGCTGCTCTGGTGGCCCTTTCACATGACTGGCCTTCAGCAGAGGTGCAAAACTCCATGCAAAAGGCTGTCCAGGCCAGAATTTCAGTGCAGCCAGTCCAAGAACCAGCTCTGCTGGGATAGTGCCCAGCAGGAGCTTGTATGAAGTGGTTGTTCAAAGGCAGGGAAGGTGGTAACTCAAGGGTTAAATGCCTTTTTCCCTTGTTTTAGATATCCAGTGATCTAATCCTTCAAATGGTTTTTATCACTGTCATTTCTGTGCATATCTCTCCAGGAGAGATATGTGTGAGTAAAACCACATTAGAAGTGATTCTTTGATATCTCCAAGATTACATGCCCATGTCATCAGCCTGACATGTTGAATTACCCCCTTCCTGGGAACTGGACACTGTAGGGAGGAAGGTACAAGTGAGGGATAGTAATGACCATCCTGGAATTACAACACAGGAATGGGAACCCTGAGGAATAGATTTGGAGGTGGCTGTGCTCCAAGGCTTATGCCTGAAGCCTGCTCAACATAATCACTTCAGCCCATGCAATTTTAAAGTGAGCTCAAATGCTCCCCATCTAGAAGTTCTAGTAGTGTTTGGTACTTGATATTTTAGTACTTAAATAGAGTAAAAGGACTATAAGCTCTCCCACTTAGGGGTCTGTAATTGTGGCCATCCCAAGCACTCCCACTGTTAGGGAAAAAAACCCTCTTTGACTTCAAGGAGGTATTTCATAAGATGGAAACTGTTGCAACATTTGCTTGCTGCCAGGTCAAGTATTTCATGTTCAGAACAGCTGCCTAATGTTCCACGATGTGCATAAATTTAGGTGGTGCTCAGAGGTCCACTATGTAAATTCTACCTCAAAGTATATTTCAAGAATAATTTAAACACAAAGATTAATTTATCTCTTTGTTCTTTAGGTTAGAAGACATTCAGATGAGTAATTCTGCTAAACAATATTGTTACTTATTTGAGGCAAATATGCCAAAAGAGTCTTAAGTTTCAAAGACCCAGCCTGTTAAGTTTCCACTTGAAGTTAGCTTTGATCTCTAGCTTCTATCTGAAGTCACTTAAGATTGATTTGTCCCAAATGACTTGCACACACATGCTCAGCTGCTGGATTCCTGTTGTGTGGATCCCTGTGTGGAACAGGCTGACCAGCAGATGTCCCCAAATTCTACATAATCACACTTTCAGCTCCTGAAATCTTCAGTGCCCTTTTACATGTTCCAAAGGATGAAGCCACTTGAGGCCACAAATACTCTTGCTACTTACTCACCTTCTTGTGAAAACTGAAGTTCTGAGGTGGGGAAAGCTTGACTGCTGACACAAAGCACCTCTATTGTCATAGAAAAATTGTTTGGATATTGGTTCACTTTTTATGACATGCTGCCATTGATTGTCCCTTGTTTTATTTTCAAAAGCACTCTATTTTTTTTTCCTAGAACAGAAATCCCCATCCAGATATGACCTGTAACACTTTTACCTGGAGTCACAGGAGGCAAGACTTTTTCCAAATTAGTATCAATGACTTTTACTTGGATATTCCAAAATTCATGAACTACATTATTTTTGCACATCAAATGCTGTTTTTACAATTCCCCACAAACTATTTGAAAGCTAAGGAGTTTGTAGGAGGTTGTAGACACAAAGGCTGCTTTGTGGTGAAGGAACAAGGAGAGGCAGATTATTGAGAAATACAGGAGACATACTGAGCCATGCATTGTGGCTGTGTCTTTCCTCTCTACAAACACCAGAAACTCACCTGATTTGTTATAAAACAGACTAGACTAGTATGTAGGGGCAAGAGCAAGAAAGAATATAAATGATTGCAGATTTGTTTAGAACATGAAGATTTGCTTCTTAGGAATACTGAAAATTAATTCCTCTAACTCCACTATTAGAAGAACACGGGTATGAACAAAAGCATCAGAACCCACCCCCATGAAATTAAAGACAACTGCACAAAATGAGGTAGACTGGCATTGAAAGTTTATCCATTTCAGAAATCTACACATTTAGATACAAAAAGGAAATTACACAAAAATTTACATATCTGCAACTCTTGTATTACACAGGTAAAGAGTGTGTTAGGGTTTAAATGGATGTTTACAATTTAAAAATCTTCTGAGTATAAGTTGAGCAAACAATCAAATATCTGAATAGGGCCCCAAAGAGAGCATACTATAAATAACATTGTAATGACACAATGCAGTCAATTGTTCTCAGACAGAGAAAATCTTACTCTGTAGACAGGTGTGAATATTGCAAGAAACTTGAACGTACTCTGATATACATAAAAATATTTGCCAAAGAAGTGTTTTTACATTCTGTCTTGGCTGAGCCTTCTTTAGAGAGATCAATGTCAGGATAGTGCATCACAGGGATACTAATTTAAAATAAAAGGAATAAAATTAAAAATTTCCAGCATTCAAGAGAATCTAAATTTTAAGTACTTCACATTCTTTACACACATAAGCCCTATTACGGTGGGAACAGGGATCAAAAGACTGATACTGTGTTATGTCTGTGTCTCTTGAAAAAGATGGAAGCAGAATTTCCTGCCTCAGTTCCTGTATATGATCCTCATATTCCATCTGATTAGTAAGAAAAATTCCCTAGGGACTAAATCCTGGTTTATTGTTTTCATAAAAAGCAAATTCTGATTATTTTTTTAAATGATTTTAAAGTTGTGGCCATCTAATGGTAACAAGATTAAAATGGGCATGAATAAACTTTTAAAGGGTAACAGAAAAAGAAGTTTATGAATACAAATTCAGACTGATAAAAACTAGATGCCTTCTCCTGTTTCAGGAGTGACAGATTTTTTTTTACTATTATTACAAGTATTAGAGTATGATACCATTATGACATTATTTTTGAATCAACAGAATTACTTAAGACGTTACTAAATTTATTCCTGAATTTTAATATGGAGGAGAAATTGAGTAATTTTGGCATAAATATCAAGCCCTTTGATTTAAGATACCTGTCCCAAAAATATTAGGGAATAAATGTTAAAAGCACCCTGGTAATGTCTATCACTGACAATAGATTAAAGACAGATTTTGTTTTGCATGCAACTACAAACAGAGTAGAAATTTTAATAAAAAAAGAAGTCTTGGTAGCAGACTAGGGTAGTGTGTCTTGCCCTATATAGAAAAGAATGCAGCTGGCTGACAGCAAAGTGTGACCACAAAGATTTTTGGATTGATAGTAGCATCACAATCATGGTTTCAGGTGTTTTTTTGTGCTTTCTTTTAAAGAAACTTTGACTATGGCAACATGAGATCAAACTGTTAATTGGAATTTGGAGCATTCAAATGGCTCCCTTCCCTTCCCCCAAAATCTGAAGTAGCCCTTTCTCTTTTCCCTTTAAAAATACCAGTGGCAGGAACCCTTCCAGTTCAGAACCAGACAATGGAGCTCCCATGAAAGCCAAATCAATATTGTCCCACACTTCTCTGAAGTGCATGGCATGAAGCAGTATGTGTATGCCACACCCATATCAGCCAGACAGTACCTGATAGTGATTACTGTACTCAGAAGGTACAAGGGTATAAGAGGTGGCTTAAAAAAAAGCCTGATTTCCTGATCATCTTTACCTATAGTAAATAAAATAATTTGCACAGGAATCTTCATTATGTACACATCAGCTATACAAGTAATACAAAATATCTCAGTTGAGCACCAATGCTGACTTTAGGAGTAGTACCTCCAAGTCAGATTATTAGTATTCCCTGTCACAAATAAATTCTGACATAATTTCAGAAGTGTCCATTTTCTAGATCAGCTGTGTTCAGATCACTTCTCTGTTCATGTTCATCTTCGACATTCCAAGGAGATTAGTAATAGCAGCAGTTTTATAAAAGGTGTGGGTATCTTGGACAGCTTTCACAGCACAATCAGTTCAGATCTTTGTAAAGAAAAAGACCATAAAATCCACTGATCTGGACTCTAAGGTTTTACCAGAAGTTCATTAAATGGAATTTATATACCAATTTATGAGAGAATAATAAAAGGTGGACACAGACCCAGTTTGTGTGTGCAAACAGCGGGATGTCCAGCAGGGAGAGTCTTGTCCTCAGGGGCAGCAGGGTGGCACTGAGCCATGGCTGTCCTGTCACCTTGGCTTGGAGTAACCATAAGGACACCTGAGAATCAGGCTGTCATGACTGGGTAAGACATGAGTGCTGTAGTATTCCACCAAACTTCCCATGTTCAAAAACAGGATGTCTGAATCCAGGTAAAACTTGCCATCCTGTTGTAGAAAAAACAAATGTAACCATTGACAGTAGTGTTTCTAGCTCAATGTCTAAAGGAAAAGGGCCAGAACATCATCATCATCAGAACTAAGTTCCTTCAAATACACTATTCCTTTGCAAACTAGTCAGTCACACAAATAAGTCCAAATTAAACTCAGGAATTTACTAGGATTTGACTGGGGCTGAAATTTGTGATGATATATAATACAGCAATTAAAAAGCCCAGATCTGAGTACTTGAACTTTTATCCTAGATCAGATATTTGTAAATCAGCTGATTTTTACTGTCAGAGGTGGGAACAAATTTAGACTTGACTTGTTAATTCTGGTATTTACCTATATGCATCCCCCCCTTTTAATACACACTGACATATATAATCTAAAGATGCAAGTGTAGTGCAGCTACTGACCTTTTCAAAGATTCTGTAGTTTCTCACTTTTCCTGCAGGTTCATCCCATACAACCAATACCTTGAAGAAGAAAAATGCAATGTATTCAGTCTATGCCACCAAGCTCTTCTAAGTCAAGGTATTATTAAGGAATTAATTAAAATTAAGGCCAAAAAGTTTTTTTACAATCACTGACACTATGATAGGGATTCTCTCATATTTGCTTGCTTTAAGAAAAGACCACATCTAAATTGTTAAGTACTTTTAACATATATAAAATGCAGTATATCTCAATCAAGAAGTTTTTTGGGGGTTAGACTCAAAAATTGCAATTTACCTTTCCAGGCTTAGTAGATGAGTTCCTAATACAGTACAATCCATTTTGTGGTTGTCCTTGTGGGCTACTAGCTTTAAATATCCTAAAAAGAATAAACAATGACATATATTACAATCATTCATGTACATGACATTATTAGCACTCAGAAAATCAAATACCTACAGTCTTAAAATTCTCAATACAAATATCTGGTCTGGGTGTAATAATTCATAGTAGATCATAGGTGAAACAAAGTCACTGTTCTAGCACCTGAACCAGCAGTGCAGCACAGATCATCTGGCTCTCTGGTCCATCCAGCATCCTGGCAAAACAGCCTCCTCCAGATGGAGCCAAATCACATTGCATTCTCATCTGTCAATTGATATATCAGCACTGAACTAATTTATCTAGAAAGTGATTTGCATATTAAACACTTCAGTGCGTGCTTTAAACACAAGTTATCAGAATTATCTTTGGATTACAGTTCAGTACAGGTTTTTGTAGGACTTCTAAGGAACTATTTTAAAATCACATTTTACCTTTCAACTTCAAAGGATTCAGAGGTATTAAGAAATATTGAAACAGGCAGCCCAACCTGTAAAAAAATGCAAAGAAAATAAATCACCATTAAGTCAATGACAACTCAAATCCCTAGCAACTTGTTATGCAAATAAGCTACAGCCATAATCTAAAATTATTAACAGTGATTTAATCTTTACTTTTCACTTCTTTCTCCAATGTTAAACTCTGTAACTTATCAAGGCATTCACTAAAGCTCAAAAAGAAATGAAAAAAAATGCACAACACTATGTTTTCAGAAAACAACTCTTGTCCTGAAATAATGCACTTTAAATGTTCCCAAAGATATACATAACCAAGGAAAAAAATATTCTTTTAGAATGGATCATCTGCTTCCTCTTACTTTTTCATAATCATCATCAGAGTCATCATCAGGTTGGCTTGGCTTGGAGGGTAGTGCTGGTTTTTCAAATGAAAAACTTCTAAAACTCTGTCCATCTGGTGGTGATCTCCTGGCAGAAACAGAATGAAAACTGAAGGATATCTCATCAGGAAAGCAAAACAAATTTACACTAAACACTGAAGGAATAGCAAAACTAGAACTGAAGCTTCAGTTTAACCTCCAAATAATATAATCCTAGAATGGTTTAGGATGGAAAGGACCTTAAAGACCATCTTATTCTAGCCCTCATGCCATGGACAGGGACACCTTTCACTAGACTAGGTTGATTGGAGCTCCATCCAATGTGGCCCTTCCAGGGATGGGGCAGCCACAGGTTGTGTCAATCTGTGCCAATGCCTCACCACCCTCCCAGTGAATAATTTATTCCCAATATCTAATCTGAACCTACACCTCCCCTCTTTCGGTTTAAAGACATTCCCCCTTGTCCTAGCACTCCATGCCCATGTCAAAAGTCCCTCTCCAGCTCTTTTGTAGCTCTTCTAGGTACTGGAAGGCATTCTAAGAGTCTCCCCAGAGCCTTCTCTTCTCCAGGCTGAACTATCCCAACTCTGCCAGCCTGTCCTCTTAGGAGAGGCGCTCCAGCCCTCACATCAGCTCAGTGGCCTCCTCTGGACCAGTTTCAACAGTTTCTTTCTTGTTTTGGGGGCCCCAGAGCTGGAGGCAGTACTTGCAGATTAATTTAGATAATCACAAATTAATTTGGGTAAGGAGAGACCTCTAGAGATCATTTAGTCCAAGCTCCTGCACAGAACAGGTCCAACCAGATCAGCTGATTCACTGCAGATTTTCAAATAACAGGCAAAAAAAGCACAACAGAGAGAGGGATGGTGCAGGGAAGAGACACAGATGTTGGTATGAATCTGAGTATGCCTAAACTTGTTAACTAATAAGTGACTGAAAAAAATAGTGCATTGTGTTTTCATACTTACTGTAACTGGGGACCTAAAGATTTCTCTGTTCTGGGCTTGACTGCAGGGGGCTGGTGGCTTGGCACATGTGGCTTTGGGAGCACGGGTGGCACAAACAGTCCAGGTTTACCATGTTCCCTTGGCACTTTGGGCTCTGCTAGCTTTTCATTAAGCTGTGACAACTTGGGTTTGTTGGCTGGCAGAGGAGGAGGAGTCCGTGGGGAAAGGTTTAAGGTTTTCAGCTTCTCACATGCTTCTGGAGGAGCAAGGGCTGGGGCTGGAGGCGCAGGCTCTGGGGGCAGCGGGTGAGACTCTTTGCCACTTGCAGGCTTTTTGAACACAGGTAAAGGGGGCACAGGGGGTGGCTCTAGTTTGATTTCAGGTAAGCTCCTCTTAGGAGGGGGTGGTGGTACTGGTGCACTTGGTTTGCCAGAGTAGGAATGTGCCCTTGCTTCAGAGTAGGGAGATTTCCTGAAGTGAGGAACGGGCGGAGGTGGGTACGCAGGGGGCAGCACCATGTCTGCAGAAAGAAAAATAAAAAATGTGACACACTGAGGGGGAATACAGTATGTCATCAAAGGAGACTGCTCAAATCAATTTTCTATGTGATCTAAGGTATTTCACTGGCATAGGGTCTGACAGTACTCAACAGGCTGGATAAGCATTTAACTTTCAGCAGAATTCTGAAAGTTCTAGGTAATAAACTCCTGCTATTTTTCTTCAGGCATGATGGCCTACTATGGCTTAGCAAAGACTTCACTTTGTATTGTTTTTTCCTTAAAAACATTATTGCTGCTCCAGACTGATGACCACATACAGGTCACTCCAGGCAGGAGGCTCCAAGAAAACACCCCTAAAGAAATTACATGCTTTCTGTAAATGGTTACTGCTGTTATTACAAACTCCTGACCCTAAATACCTCTCAGGATTAGATACCTCATTACTTCAGTTATTCTACCAGCTGGAATAGTAATGACTAATACAAGACAATAACCTGGCATTCCACATGAATATTGCCTTCACTGGGGGCCTTTCATGGGGAATCAAAGAAATCACTTACCATCTTTCACTATGTCAGAAGTATCTGGCTGCAAATAAGACTCATCCTCTTCCTCCTGGTCATAATCTGCAGATAAAAATCAGTGTGTCAGACTCTGAAAAATACTCTTGGGAGCTAGGAAAGCTAAGAAAGAGTATATCAAGTACTTAGGGCTCCTTAAAACAGATATTTTTCAGGTATTTTTTTCTGAAGAGGTGAAAAAAATTAATAGTTTGGATCCATCTCTCTGCTCTCTAGGTGTTTCCTTAATTTTTCATGTCAATTAAAAAAGCCATCTCTTATAACAGAGGCAAATCAAGTACACTGCACGTTAAATTTTTTTTTCAACTTACAAGTTGAAAAAATTATTTTTTGGTGACCCTTTCTAGTGTTCCAGCCTTCCTGAGAGAAGTTCAAATAAGTTGCAGAGACACAACCACATGGATGCATTGACAAAAGTACTTGGAAAAAAAAAAAAACAAAACTCACAGAATTTAACCATACCACAGAAAAACTTAGGATTTTGCAATTTGGAAGATTAAACAAGCTTAGTGATCCACAAAACAAATTTAATTATTTTGCCTTGCTCTGGCAACAACAACAACAAACAATAGGCACCACAACAAACTGCTTAAGTGGTTTCCATGTTGCCTTTAACTGTAAATCAGAATAACCAAGCCACAAAAAACATGTTACTTCTAGGCAGTAATCTCTGATCATTGATTATAAGAGGAGCCTGAAGGACAACATGCAGAGGAATGCCCTAAAAATAGGTAATACTATCTGATAAAAATCAGTTATTCTAATTTTCCTAATTTAAACTCCTACCAGGCCTCTTATCATCATTTATCTTGTATACAAGCCTCCTCTCCCATAAAATCAGAAGGACTAAACTGCAACCCCACATGAAATGCTGATAAGTCTGCTCTGCTTGCAGCAATGGAACAGGATTTCCTACAAGACCCATTCCTGCAGAATAATCAGGAATTTCCTTTCAGGAAATGAGAGGACTTGCTCCCATCAACATTGCCCTTGGAAATCTGAAAGGACAGAGGGGGAAAGGCAAAGGAAAGGATCCCTGCTGAACCTCAAGGCAAGGTTTCTCATGTTGGTTTTCACAAACATTTTTCTTGACTAGGAAATGAGCTGTTGAAATATGCTGTGAATGTCTGCCTGACAGGCTTTCTGTCTCACTTTTAATCAGCCTCCTTAAAGGATCTGAAATTCTTTATTTGTGTCAACAGTTAATGGCGAGAATATCTGTTGCTGATTTAAAACTACAGAGATACACCTTGTAAAAAAACACCAGTTACAAATTGGATCAGTTTACTTAAACTATGGGAATAATTCCTGCAGAATTCAGAAGAAATAAATCAGCAACAAAGAAGCCTTATTTATCAGTGTCTGAATTTGTCACCTTCATTATCTGCTGAATGATGGGAATACTTGATGTCAATGGGACGTTCTACTGAGCCATAGAAACTGTCAGCATCAGAACCAGAGTCACTGCAAGAGAAAGGACAGAGTTACTTCTGTTTAGCAGGACTGCAGCACTGGAAAGGAATGCTGGAAAAGCAGAAGCAATCTGTTCCTATTTCCCAGTTAACAGTCAGATATGTTGTTGCTGTCTTTTGAAAGATTTCATTTCTATTACACAAAGCTGACATTGAAAGTGCTCTTTGTTTAAAGATTTGGGGTTTTCTTCATGTTCTTTAAAGTATAAATTGGGATGGGATTTTCCTCTTGGGTCTTACTGTGCCTGCTCTTATTTAACAGAAAATTACTTGTAGGTGCAAAAAGCCTAAAACACCACTGTAAAGAGCTAATGCAAAAGGGATAAAAAAGCCAATAAAGAATAAAGGTTTATACCTAAATTCTGTTATTATTTCTTTCTTCTCATGGTAGTGACCAATTTCCCTTCTCAAGGATAGCATCCAATTCTAAACAAAAATGAAAATACAACATTCAACACATCAATTTTTAAATCATTAAATGCAGATGTATCTTGTCCTCTGTAAGATCAGAATAATTGTGCAGGGAACATACATTGAAATAATATTTATCCATTGCTTTTTTATTGAAAAGCCTCAGCAGTCAAATGTTTTGACTATCTAAAATGCCGTAGGAACCTACTGAAGTACTAAATTTTCAGTTTGCAAATTTCAGACTGTTATTCCTAAAGCCAGATATATATTCAGAGTATGTTTATGAGTGAGAGATTTCACTGAACAGTTTTCAGAATTTATCAAAGTCTTACGCATTATTACTTTTTACTTGATGAAAAATAAATATGGAATATTTATGAAATATGGAGAAACCCATACTATCTAGTATGTCACAGCCATTCCCTAAATTACAAGTTAAATTAACATTAAGTTAATGGTTAAAACTTCAGACATGATTTTCAGAGGAGCTCAAGAACCAGGTATGCAAATTTCAGCTGCATTTCCAGTTCATTTAGATTTTAGGGAAGTACAGGATTCTCTTTTTGCTTCAAAGAAAATGCTGTTGCAAAAGAAGAAAGTTACCTTTCTTTCATCTTCAGAAGAAGCTGAAAAAAACCACGTCCTGTGCTTCTTGCTTATGTGAACCAACTTGAAAGGAAACACGTTGCTTGATGTTGTCTCCTCAGCTGCCCGCATCACCCTGAGAAACAGAGCAACCAATACAGAAACATCTTCATTTAGAGTTAATGCTGCTATGCAGGGCATAAACACTGACAGAAAGCAGTTTCATTGACCAGTTTTGCCTTGTGGAAAATATCCCCAAGCCCAGAAAATCACCACAGAAATCCCCATTTGTGCATTTGCAGTACTTCTCCATTATTGTGGTAGAAGGGACAATACAAAAGGAAGAGCACTGGTTAATCCCCCAGCCAGACCTTTATAAACAGCTGCTTTGGCCTGTTCAAGAGTTAATTAATCACACTCATTCATAAGCACCACACACTGCAAGAGGTACTCAGGGTGCTTGTGGCCCTTATTTCAAGAAGTCACTATTTCAGAAGGGAAATCAAAACATTTCCCATGAAAATAAGGAAAAACTAATAATAGAAGCAAACTTCATTTTTACATGTTTCCCTTATAAACACTTTCTTGCACATTTTTTATTAAAGTAAGCATAACTTAACCACTTTCTTTTTCATGTGTGTAACGAATTTCTTCATTTGGGGATCCTAGGGGGAAGAAAAACCTAAAAACCCCTTATGCAACTACTCAATCTAACAATGCTTTCTGTTCAAATTCTTTTTCAATAATGTTTCTCTGTGCCTTATATTAATCAAGACCTGGTCCCTATTCCAACCAAGGCTGCTAGAATGAAGATACATAAAAAGGAATGAACAATCTCTAGCATTTACAGATTCCATGGTATTGTTCACATTTGTGCTAATAGCAGAAATTGGTATCATGACAAAATTACAGTGTGGATTTCTCCTACAAATTACCCTTGAATTTTTAACTAGCTACAATGTTAACAAGTGCATTCCCTTAAAAATGTGCCATTGTCATGCTCTGTTAGAAAAGCTCTCAATCTAAGAAAAGGCAATTCCTTGTTCCAGAACTCTGAGAATATTATACAGCGAAAGGTACACATATACAATTACCATAAAATTGCAGTGGTTAGGATCAACACAATGATATTTCTCTACACTCCCTCTTTCTCTCTAAACCTTTCTTAGCACCAATTTCAACAGCAATTCCCTAAAGTTAGGCTGGACTTTTATTAGTAGGCCTTGTACTTCTGCTGCATTCAGATTCTGACAGTATTGGCTAACTTGAAAGCCACATAGTCCTGTCTTCAACTTGCAAAGTAAATATAAAGATTAAAAATGTGTAGTGAAATGAGTCAGATACTTTGCACATGCATTCTCTTATTTAGCACTCTGTAGCTGATACAGTTTCAACACTAACTACAGTTGCTGAATTAGTAACTCCATAAATTTTCTCTTCTGATTCCTTTCTGGTCTCTACAGAACAAAGAAGGTCTGTCTGAAAGAATCTATCTGCATGTGCAGTCTGCATTAATCAGTAACAGGAGCAAGGCCATTGCAATTCAAACAGCTTTACTGGTTAAATGACAGAAAAAGAAGGCTATCCACTCACCAAGCACAGGAAATGTCATATATACAATTTGAAAGGAATAAATTTCTTGAAATCTGAGATCAATGCTTAACCCAAACAACAGATGTAGCTGTGTTTAACTTCATTAGAAATGAAACCCATAGCCCCTAGCATTAAGTAAAAGGAGCTTGGGTGTTTAACAACTTCCTTGGCACTTACCTGTTGTAACCTTTCAAAGAAAATGCACCCTGGGGAGATGCAGATGTGCTGCTCTTAAAATAGTAAATACATCCCTCGTGGATAATCACAAATCTCAGTGGCCCTAAAAAGATAAAAAGTGATGAAAATATAAATGCAAGGGCAGCAGAACAACCAGAACCTCTTAGCATGTGTAGAACTATTGTTTAAGACCTTAGTAGTCATATGAATCACTGTAAATGAGCACAAACAAGTTAAGTGACAGCTCACTGATGATCAGCCACACAGTGAAGCTGTCCATTTGCAGTTTCAGCACTAAGGGTAATATTTGATTCCCTCACATGAGAGGCAGCTGATCTGAAAGCTTCAAAAGAAGCCTCAGAGACTGCAGGCCTGACCTGCACCTCTGCTCCTTTATTAGTGGAATAAGCAATAGCAGCAAGGCAGCCACAGGGTACAAACACATGTTTACATCCATCCCCAAACCATTATCTCCCTCTCTTCTTTCACCTCAAGTGCATAATCCTGCCAATAAAATGGTATCCTGTTTTCTTCTTTTGAAAGAGGCCAATACTGCTTCCTTTATCAAAGGCAGTAATCTTTGTCCTTAACTATATAAGCATCATTTCAGTATAAACAGGGATACCAAATGAATAGCATATATATAAACCCAAAATATGAACTTTTCCCCATGTAAATAAACACTGATTTCAGAAGAAATTACTGTTATTAAGTACAGCCCAATGTTGGCAGTGAGAAAATTTCCATTTCACAACAGCAGTGGGAGATGGGAATATTTTTTCCAGTACAGAATAACCAACTGGAAAAAAAAAAAGCTGAGTAGGAGTTTCTTTCAGAAAACATACATATCCTGGGAATCTGTTTGTCTTGAAAATCTTACTTGTGAAGGACTTGACAAGAGAACTAAACAAGCAAAATAAAATCAACCACAACATATATTATCTATGATTTAAAGTTGCAAAGCAATTAAAGGAAAATCTTTCAATAGGAGTCTTTCATATATATATTCCAGTAAAATTGTATTCCAATACAAAGTGGAAAAACAGCTTCAACAGTCTGCTAACACAAAATCTGTTACTGGGCCCAGAGGCAAGCATTTAAAACATTTAATTTAGTTAATACCTCATTCAACTTACACTTGAGGATCTGCAGCTGGGTGCCTCCTTTTTTATGAAGATACCCTGACTTGGTGACTCCTCCAGGCATTGTCAGAAGGTTTTGTGCTCCAATTGCCTTCATTGGAACTGGCCAGACCTGCTCCTGCGAGGCCATCATTCTGCAATTTAGAATAATTAAAAACAGTTTAAAACTCAGATTTACTTTAAGGAATGAGTACTGAGAAGCAAAGCTTGTTTCCTTAAACAAGCTTTCCAAACAACTAATGTGGTTCAGCACTCAAGAATGTAACACAGACAGGGTGTTCAAAGATTCCAGGAACTTTGTAATGTATAAAAAAACGTGGTGCAAAAAGCCCCGATTTATTTTTATACAGCTCTCAAAAGTGATTGACAGTTGTTGAAACAAAGGAAAAGTGCTTAGTAAATGTTGCTTAAGTGGTTATGTTTTAAAAATTCTCCAGATAACACTGCAAGGCTTAATCAGGCAGGTGACTGGAAATAAAATTGGTTTCTTCTCCCAAGTGCCACATGACACACGTATATACAGAAAATGTCATTGTCTGTGCAACAAGGGAATCAAGTCAAGGTTTAGTAACTGCAGCATCCAATACTACTTACTCCAGATATTTACATGTTTTATTCTTTAACTCTTAATTCTTTAACTAAAAGGATTAGTATATAATCTCATACTGTTTGTTACATGTGACAGCATACTGTGCAAATGAAGGTACTCTCAGATTCCTGCAGGCTTCCATTTGATTTATATATCAATTATTTATGTAATCCTCCACCAAGCATCTCTGCAGTTAGCACTCTTTCTGCTGTCATCTTAAACCAAATAGATTCGTTTCTGAGGTAGAAACTTATTCTGATATATCATGATGAGCCCTTTCTTTCTTCAACTACTAACAGAACCAGGCTAAAAATCCTACTGTGTCATGGGGAAAAGAAATCACATGTGGATAGAATGGGAATTTTGACCTAGACATAAAAGGATCTGTTACCATCAGGTGTAGGTAAAGGTGAAAGGCAAACTAATGAAGTTCCAGTTAATTAGTTTCTGATAAATGAATGATGGTTTAGAACTGAAAAACTTTCAGAGCATGACTGAAATTAAATGGATCTTCTTCATTTCTCCTTTTCCCAAAAGGGATAGTAAGGGATGTAAATTGTGAGGCTCAGCATAGAACCCAAGAGCCTCAGCACAACACCCTACCCAAGCACTTGCCCCTCCAACCTAAAACTGCTTTTTCCATTCTGAAAAGAATAAGGAAGTGTTTCAGATTTGTTGAGGTGCAACAGCAAAGTGTGTATCCATTGTATGGGTTAGGGAAAACAGAAATGCAAGTGAATGGATCTTGCATTTAGGATCAGTTTAGGATTTAGATCTGTTTGCTGTTTGGGGATGATGCATGTGTGGAAAAGGGGAGAAATTCCTAGCAATTTCTACCAGGAGAGTTTAAACTAAATTAAATTCTCTAGGCAGTCGAGAAGATTTAACCACATTAATTAGGTTTTGGTCTCCAGTATTATGAAGCAGATACAGTCAGAGAAGATGGGATCCAAGGCCCTAAAAGGCTCCCATAGCAGACGTGTCAAGACACCATGGTATCCCAATTTTCCCCCTGGACCTTCCTGCTCACCAAAAAGTAAGTTGCTTTTGTTCTACTCAGCTGTGTCCTTCCTTCTGCTGTTTCCTCCCTGCTCTTATTAAATGACTGAGATCTTTCCAAGCTGAGTTATTTCCTCCTCCTCCTCCACAACAAAATTTCTAGCAACAGCAATGTGTCCAAAAAGGAGCTACTCATGTATTTTAAGCTTTTAAGAATAAAAATAAAAAAATAGTAGCAGAAGCTAACATTCCCCCTGCCCCCCTAAATCCTTCAAATTATTTCTCCACATCTTGCAGAACAGTTGAAGTGAGGGAAAAGGAGAGTGTTACCCAGCTGGCTGCTGACACCAAACCACATGAGCACTGCTAAGAGTGATTTCCTTGAAATGAGGATTGCAAAGGCAACTGGGCTTATTCTTTTAAGAATACACACAACAGTGTTTAACCATTAGAACTTAATTTAAGTTACTTCAGTCTGTTTCTAGTTACATTCAGAAAATAGACTAAGTAAAAATGAAACCTTTTCATTCAGATGATTATATTCTGATGCTACTTTTCCAACATTAGTCTCAATGCCATCCAAGAGTTTCATGTTCATCGTAGGTCCTCCAATCCTCTGTATCTTTACTACAAAGAACAAAAGAAAGGACTGAAGCACCCAGTGCATGGTATGAAACTCTTTCAGTGTTCTGTATGTAGGCTGAAAACCTATCAGAAGAGGCAGAGTTCAATGTCTCAGAGAAGTTATCCAAAACAACCAGTGAGTTGAAATTTCTAGGAAGCCAAAGTCAAACACTGGCAATAAGTATATGGCATCCTAGGTAAATACAGAAAGCAGAAATATTTGTACTGGTCATGTTTGCCTTCTATAGGGGAGTGCACCAGTCAGACTACTCACTAAAGCATGTCTGGATGGGCATTATCTCCTCTACCTTAAAAAACAGATCTTAAGGCAGACAGGAAAGAAAACTATGGAAACAGAGAAAAAAAAATTAATCCATTTTTACAGTGTGCAGACTATGGGATTTACCTGACAGGAAAGGACAGCCGAGTATCAGGTTCTGCTTCCCCTTTTCACAAAAATTTCTTATTTTTGGCTACTTACTATAAAACAGTCCTGAAAACAGAGACCAAAACGTGGAACTTCCCCAGCCCAGCTAAGTGAATAAAAGAAGTGAGTAAAAAGAGACACAGCTGAAATCCATGACATCAAGTACAGATTACATGAACTAAAGAGCCCATCTAATGCACCAGGCTTTTCAACAGATTTAGAGGCAGCTAAACCTATTATCTGGATTTCAGTGTGGCTTATAACACTCCTCATCATATCTGTACACTCCTCAAGCACTTTCATTTGCAGGAACATGGCAGACACTTAGGGAAGACTTCAATATTCTGAGATGAAATCTTTCACTTATGCTGCTAAAATGCATTTAACTACTTTGACTCTAGACCTAATCTGATTTTTCTTCTTTTCTTGACTGTAGAAAACAGTTCTGTAAGGACAGATGTTGCTATTTTGCATCCCACTGCTGGGAGAAAGCTGTCAACACAAATCTAACTTCAGAATCTTTATTGTAGGGGTGGAAGAGAAGGAAAAAATGGAAGCTCAAAGATTTTTGTGGTTTTAGCATCTATAGTATGGTGGCCTTTAGCTCACTGAACGGTTCCTTCAACTCTTGATATTCCTGTTGTAACTTATTTAACAGATTACATCAAGAACAGATGGATGCTGCATTACCAGGTAGGTGCCACAGCAGTCACTGAAGTCACTGTTAACTTTGGCATTACTGAGAACAGAGGGACATTTCCCACTTGTTTCTTATGCAGTCACATTCTTACACTACAAGCCAAAGCCCCAGTTACAGATTTTCACCTCTGGTGCATTGGAGAGCCTCTTCCACAGGGCTGACAACCAAATTAACAGAAAGGCCTCACTCAGTGCAGCCAAAGCTCCTTCTGACACTGATCCTCTGTCACAAACAGAAGGCAACATCCCACATGCATTGTCTGGTAAAAGATTCTAGTAATAGCTACACACTTTATTTCTCTTCTCACTCACCAAGGAACTAGAGGCATATTTTTAAATTTTTTAATCAGTTTTTCCACCAAGTCCCAAACCCACTGCACGTGGCTATTGAATTAATCTTCTCCCCCATTGAATGGAACCCTCTGAACAAGAAGAGGATGGCAGCAGTCAGGGAAAGGTCTTGCATCACTTTGTTTCTCAGGTGATCCCTGTGACAATTCTATGCCTGGGAGGGAGATGAAAGGCTCTGCAGTGAAGCAGGAGAGAGTAGAACAGCAGTTTCTAGGATGTGCTTCATCGTTCAAGGGTGCTTTTGGTAAGACAGAATGGTGCAATCAACACTCTGGAGCATGATACAGAGCTTATATAATCACTATTGTAACTGCTTCTTATATACAAACTGGTCCACCAGACTGAAAACCAAACCAAATTGCAGTGTATTGCTCATGTGTCAGTAAAGTCAGCCCAAGTCTATCGCATCAGTATACTTTTCTCAAACACTATCACAATGAGCCAGTTTTTATTTCAAAGTACCCTGAAAGTTAAACAGCATGAATAAAAGTGAATTCACGCACTTCTTCTTCTCATAACCAAGATAGGGCCACTCAGATGCAGAAGTGTTTTCTGAATCATAGTACTGCTACCAAGCTGAAACTCTGAATGGATAGCAGACTTCTGTTATCGTGTTTTAGATAAATGTATACATCTGTGAAGCAATTGTAATCTATCCCTCACTCAGTGGATAGAGAACAGCCAGAGTGAAGGCTAGGGCATAACTTTATAGGCTGAAAGTCCCTCCATGAGTAAAAGTAAAATTCTGCCAGGTTAAAAATCTGGATTACATTGTAGAAGAACACTTACCCCTCTTGGCCCTAAGAGCTATTGGCATTCATCCCAATTAAAGCAAATACAAGTTGATTCAATTAAGGATTGCATCCTGGAAGAGCCCTCAGTTCTTGCTTAACTTCAGCAGAATATATGGCAGATGTGATTATCTCCACATCTTGCAGAATATAGGCAAAAAAATATTACTCTCTTCTCTGAGACTACAGCTGCCAATAGTTGTTTTAAAAGTTCTCACTTGTTATAATAATATTTATGATCTGGCCCTGGTGGTCATGCTGGAAAAAACCAAAAAAATAGCCTCCAAAGTTGCAGTACAGAAAGTAAACCCGATCTGAATTTGTAACAATGCTCTCTATGCCATCTACATCTGAAAAGTTTTACAACTGTAATCTCATAACCTCTAGTCCTTAAGTTTTATGTGGAAGTAAAGCCCAGCTAAGCCAGATGCTAGTTTACTTCTGAATAAATAACTTCCAAATAACATGACATACATAATAGATAACTTACAGAAATGAATATATTCTTCAAATCATGCAGAGGGTGACTGAAGTATCCAGGCTTTACCAAAAATGAGGCAGCAATACACACTGCAGAACATGAAAAGTTTCCCCTATATGCTCTCAGCAATTCTGAGTTAGAATGATTTCTCTGATTCAAGCATTTAAACATTTACCATCTGTTCTTAAAACTGCTTTCTGCAGAATTATCAGGTCTCTTGTCTATTTATTAACCATTCTCCAATACTTCTGAAATACTTTTCCATATCTCTCCTACTTTTTTTGGTTACACATTCCATTTCTTAATACTTCTAACAGCCCCTTTCACAATACTCTCTCAGAAAGATTAATAGCACAGTACAAACACTGAAGTAAAAAAAAATCTTTCAAGACAAAGGGAATGGAGAAATAAGCCTGAGATACACTGTGTAGCTAAATTTACTCTCTTTAACTTGCTTCAACTTGCTTTTCTTTTCTGACAAGTTTTCAACCAATACCCAACTAATCTCTTCCCACTCCAATTCTTTATCATTTAATCTTCTGCATGAGTTAAAGTGTTTTAGTTCAGCTAAAGGTATTTTAGCTCAGATACCATATTCTACTCTTAGTTTCAGTCTGCTCTCGACCTGAAGGAGACAAGATGACAGGAACACAAGCCACAAAAGCACTAACCTGGAGCCCTTGTCCGGCCGACACATGGTTTTTCTGCAGCCGGTTCCACCGAGCGATTGTTTCCTTTGGGATGACAAAGCCATCAACAACTTCTGACCCCTCTCAGGCATGGCAGGAACATCCCTGCGCTGCTCCCACCTCTGGGGGATCCCAGGTTGGAAGCCACAGCTGTAGCTGCCGTCTGCCCAAAGCACAGAAGGAAAAGCAGCCCTGGCCCAAGCGCGGGTGCATCTGCAGCGCTCTGTGGCCAAAAGTGACGCCGAGGCAATGACTTGTTTCCTTTGTCACTTCCTGTTCCCCCGCTGTCAGTGGCAGCGCTCTTTGTCAGATTTCCCAGCTTCCCAGAGAGGTTATAAATCAATTCCCACACAGCTCAAACGCCTGGCAGGCATCGAGATACAGAGCAGAGGGGATTTTCCAGCACTCGCTTTCTTCCCACTCACCTTTCAATCAACCACTTTCCTAGGGGAGAAAAAGAAAGTTGTCCTTTTTTCTCTCAGTGTGCTCCAGCTCCCACACTGGCAGGGACGGCTCAGAAACGCTGCCTGTGCTCCTGAAGAGCCTGTGCCTCAGGTACTTGCACTGCCCCACAGAACTGTAAGTATTTAATCTGTTTTCTTCCCCACAGCTGGAGCTTGTCTTTTCTTCTTCAACCCTAGACAATCAAAATAGCCATCCTGAAAAATTCTGCAGCATAGACATGCTTTAGAGCAAGTCTTGCCTGTACAGTTAATGCTACACAAACCACAAGAGACAATAAAATCCAAATTCAAGAGTGAACAATTGCTCACAAGTATTACCAACTGATAATGAATAAATGTCATTGTTTTACACTTATTTTCATCTGGAGTTCTTAAAAGGGTTCAAGTGTTTCACTGATTTGTCCAAATTTAAAAACACTCCAGGTTCAAAAGTTTGAACAAGACAAAATCAACTAGCAAATTTCAGAGTGATGGATGAAACATATATAATTATGTCAGGCAAGGATTACTTCACATATTTTTGGGGAAGCGGACATGAATCGGTATCCCAAAATAGAAGGAAGAAGCTCCATACAACATCTCTTTTTGTAAATGACCCAACAGTCAAAGCACAAAAGAAAGTAATATTTTAGATACTGCTCACAGCTGTACGGGTTAGAAAAACAGCTCTCACCACAGGGCACCCATTTGCACCCCTTCCATTGCCAGGCTCTATGGGAAGGAAAACTGAATCTTAAATCCACACACCTGTTGTGAGCCAAAAGGATTCACATATCAGAACACAAGATCCCTCTTCAATAAGGATCAATACCCAGTTGTCTCAGTGGCTTGACAGATTTGTCACACAAAGTAATTACAGAGGACTAAGCTCAGTGGTTTGTGAATTAAATTCACTTACTTTATTTGTTACAGTATCAGTTACCCATTTAAGGCACACTGCCCTAAATCTGTCTTTCCTCCCTCAGTTCTGTTATCTAAGCATACTCTGCTAAATCTGCATTAGCATCTTTGCAAGCTGTTTCTCTAACTTAGTAAAAAAATAGATTTAGAATGACAGCAGTTGAGCATATGCAACACTGGAAAAAACCCTTCAGTTCCTCTTTCCCCTTTCTGATGTGACACACCTCACTCCTGGTTTTCCCCTCCAAGCTCCACAACTACTAGTACCATGTTCTTTGGCTCCAGCAGTCTCATTAAACCATGCCTCCTTCATCCAACAAGTGTTCCTGAGGTACTGCTTCTCCCCTCTAACCTTTCTCATGCTGTGCTCTCTCTGTCTTCATTTCAGTACTCAGAAATGCAGCAGAATTCTTCATTTCAAGTTCCAAGATCCCATTTCGACTTCTCTGGTGATTTCCAACACTATCAAGATGTTCCCAGAATCAGAACAGAAGACACTTCACACACACAAGAGCAGGTGTTCCACCAAGGAACAACAACAAGGTTTAGATTCAGTTTAGCTTTCTGGACCAAACATTCACCAGAAGGCCTGTACTTCAAAATTGCAAATAAGGAATCTGAAAAGACATGAAAACTTTATGGATTTGATTGCCATTCTGCCAGGGAAGTGAAAGAGTTTTAAATATATCCTCCTTCACAAAGCAAAATTCTATTATGCATGGACCTTTGGTATAAGGTTTTCAGATTAATCTTCATTTGTCCCCATGAAATCAGTGATGAGAAGCAGCCTTGCAGCAAGCTATCCTAGGGAAGAATTTCACTCCAAAAGAGATATTCCGTTTTTTTTATAAGTTATCACTCAGCCTTAAAGGAAGAACCAAAGCATCTGAAACCAACACTTGGATTTCACTCCAGCAGGGCTGCTGAGGAAATCAGCCAGTCTTCCCTGGCATTGTCAGGAGTAGCTCTTGCTGGCAGCCCAAAGCAATCCTAGCAGTCATTAGTTAATGGGATGTGGGGGCACACACAGCTGGCAGAACGCTGTCCTCACTGTGGTAAACTCACCACAGGGTCTCACCACAGGGCTGAGCTCTGTCTGCAGCAGGAGCACTTCCTCTTGCTGACAAATTTACAGGAAACTGCAAGAATGGACTGCAAATAAAAGCAGCACAAGAAAAGCACAGCAACAGGCAAGGCACAAAAAATCAACAAAGTACTAAAAATATTAAAATAGCATGAAAAACACTTTCTGTCAACTGCAGCAAGTCAGCTCAGTGGTTAAGTTCCACTCAGAATAATGTAAGGTTTCATACATTATTTCTACAGAGGTCCACAGTATAATAAGGCATTAAGAAAGTAAGGGATGAACAGAATGTGCCCTAAGTTTGAGTCAGGAGTAGATTATTAGAAGTTTTATTATTTTATTAATTCTACCAAACTAGTTTAGTCTCAAGTTTCTAGATGGCAGTGGAAATAGCTTCACAACTGCAGATTATAGAAGAGCAAGTGTAAATTACTGAATCCTTCATTGATTAAGTAAGGCAATCTTGTGAAAATACAAACAACCATCCATCAGAATTGCTTCTGCTGGGTGAACTGCATTATTATCTTTTTTTAATAAAGATAAGTCAGCAACAAGGAGAAGGCATGAGGCCACAACTTCCAAAAATCCTCTTTCACTGTCAAAAGAACTCCTATACTTTAAATTTCCACCATCATCCCTTCCTTCAGCTTACTTCAGAGGACATGAAGTCCTAATAATATTTTTACTTATTTGTTACATATACTTAAAATAGGTAACTGAAGTATTGATAATATATATTCAATAGAATATATATCCAGTGAACACTTAAAAGCTTCCAAGTTTCTACTTATACCCACCCCAGCAGCTCTTAGGTTGTGAACATCTACACACATATTGTTGGCTTGGAACGTTAAAAAAATGCCAGCCAGCACCAGTCTGCAATGAAAAGCCATATCTCAGAGAATGAGCATATCAATTTTAAAACAAAGTTGTAACTTTTCATGATTGTTTCATCAAACAGTTTGGCACACATCCTAGAAGATGATAGCATCATTTTGATTTTGGGATACAGTTAATGTCATATATTGCTCAAATGTCCACAAATCAAAGTACAGCCACAAAGTACTTGCTGCTTATGGATACCTTCCAAAAAAGCAAGTTAGATTCAGCAGCTGGAAGACAAGAACCATCTGCAATCTCTCAATATAAGAACATCATTATTTAACAGATTCGCTTACACCAGCCAGCCTTGAAAAATAATGCAAGACTTTATATGAATGGGCTCCTCACTTCCAGAAAGACAGTGGGGGGCTGGAGTGTGTCCAGAGAAGGGCAATGGAGCTGGGGAAGGGTCTGGAGCACCAGTCCTGTGGGGAGCCGCTGAGGGAGCTGGGGTTGCTCAGCCTGCAGAAAAGGAGGCTCAGGAGACCTCACTGGCTCCATTCCCTTCCAGGAGGTCACAGCCAGGTGAGGGTTGGTCTCCTCTCCCAGGTACCAAGGAACAGGATGGGAGGAAACAGCCCCAAGTTGGGCCAGGGGAGAGTTAGGTTGGATATCTGGAAAATATTCTTCACAGAAAGGGTTGTCAAGCATTGGAATGGGATACCCAGGGAAGTGGTGGAGTCACCATACCTGGAGGTGTTTAAGGAATGTGGATGTGGCACCTGGGACATGGTTTAGTGGTGAACAGATGTTGGTGCTAGACTGAAAGTTAAGACTCAATGATCTTAGAGGTCTTCTCCACCCTAAATGGTTCTATGAAATAAGGATTGAATTAAGATCAGTGCAGCTGTTCCAGCATAATTTTAGATGTTGGCAATTTTGTTATGCGTAGCTTTTCAAGTTTCACAGATTTCTACTGAATCCAAAGGCCCCTCAAAACCCCAGGGAGTTAACTGGGTCAAGTGTGTGCCAGTCAGATCACACTGATAACATTTGGTATAAACAACACTTACAGTGGAAGGCACTCCCAAAGATAATTTGCTGCCTTTTGCTTATTTTTTATATAAATTTCAATACATTACCAACACTCCATTTCCACTTACTATTGAAAATAGATGAACACATTCTTTGTTCCTTTTAACTGCTATTTATATACAAGGTCCTCAGACAAAAGACTGTAAATGCCACTGTGGCTGTGATTAACTGCTCTTTCAGCAGTGCTTGTAGAACAATTTAAAATAGAGCATAGGTTAAAAAAATTATCTAACTAACAGAAGAACAAATGTGATTGTTAAGATCCTATTCCTGAAGACAGCTGCAAAGGGAGTTTCCCCAAAGACACATAGATACTGAAAGTGGGAATTTCCACAAGACATTTCCTTGGCAGAAATTTTCAGTTCCAACAATTTTACTGCTAGGCTGGTTTGTGATTAACTGCACACAATTCTATCACTAAGATACTCAAAACTGATAAATTAGGAAGAACTGTTGGATGCTAAAATAATTTCTGTCTAGATGTCAAAACAGTTTTAAGCATTTTAGCTGGTGAACCACTGAACTTTAGTAAAAGCAACATCTAACTAAAGGCTTTTAGAAATGCATAGGAAGGGGTCAAATATTTAGTAGTGATTTTAAAGCACTTCCGACAGGTACAATTAACCAGCAGATATCTTGCCATATTAAGTTAAGTCTGTTGTTAGGAAATATTTTTTCTGCTTTCCTAGAATCTTACTTATATTGATTTAAAGTACATCAAGTGTCCAAAAGGAAAAAAAAAGAAGAAAAGAGATTTAATTTTTTCTGATACTAAGGCATTTTGGCAAGATATACAACATCCATGAGTTCATTGTATACTGCGCTTATACAAGACTAATGTAACTGAGACCCAAGACTACTACAGCTAATAAGAGTATTGTTGATGCAAATCAACAATAAAATTACTGAACATAAGCAATTTTAAAACATTCCTGCACTTGGATATTAAAACCAACAAAACTACATAGAGCTTATAACGCCCTTTTGAGTGTCTATCAACAAAAAATGCAGTGAGTAAATTCATAAAAACACTGACCCCAATAACAAGCTACTAACTGAATCCTAAACAAATGCAGCAAGGCCTGGTTTAGAGGAAGCATTTGTTCATGTCATCTGTGAGTCCTTCAAGCCTGTGTTTCCCTCTCCTGGTGGCTGCAGGAACCTTATAGTTAAGCAAATATACCTCTTCAAGCAAATGGCTGCAGCCAGCACCAAAGAGGAAGCTCAACTTCTGCTAGACCCTGAAAAAACAAAACAAACCAAAACAAAGATTTTTCTATTTTTGTTTTGCTGTATAGAGACTTTGGATCCAACTTAAAGACACAGTAACTGCAAAGACTCTCTGTACCATACTGCTGTACAACAGAGTAGGTGGTGCCAGGTTTTAAATAATTATGCAGTGAAGCATCTCACAGTCTGCTGTTCTCAGAGTTGGAAACTCTGACTACGAACCAGAATATCCAAATAAGCTAATAACCATGCAAGTGTGATTTATAGAATGAGAAGGTCCAGCTGGGTTGTGTTACTAATGGACTGTCCCCACCTCCAGCAGCTTTGAAGCTCCTTGTGCTCCAAGCCTCATGCAGGTAAGTAGGTGCACCAGAAACATGGATTCTTTGTTTTAAATGCCAATATGAACTTCTTCAGAGGATGTGGTAAAGCATAAGTATCTTACCACTGACACAAAACACTGGATCAAAGGACTGAAACTGGTAAGGACACGGTTTACAATAACCAGAGTTTAAGGCTACCGTGTATTTCGTCACTTATTACCTTTGGTTTTTTTTTTTTACAAGCACCAGAAAGAAGAAACTCTGTAAGCTCATGCTTACTTTCTACAACAGATTAATTAAATTATAAACATCATGTCTAGTTGGGATTTTAAGTGAAGATTTTAAAATTGAAACAAAGGTACACTGTAAAGCTACTCCAGAAAGACAACAGTACAAAACCAATTTTAACCTGGAGGACATGAGAGGGAACAGTCAATTCATATCACATAAAATAACCATAAAAATGTATAATCTCATCCAATGAGCTACTTTTACAAGACAATTTGGACAACGACCTTTTCTATTATAATTTCTTTATGGAAATCACTACTTCCTTCAGAAGGATGACTAAAAAGAAAGAAATTCATTCCCCCTAAAGCTTGTTTAAATGAACTCCAACAGCAAGGATTAGCCTGAGATTGACTCAAATCTCCAGAGTTGTAGAACTGCACTCAAATGTGAGCTCACTCAGGGCTATTTTCAAGCACAGAAGACATTGATATGCAGTATTTCATAAGACATGAAGAACAACAGTGATATTTTACACCACAAACTAGTTTGCCTAATCAGACATATTACTGCCATGGTGCCACAAGTTTGCAGCAAGGCTTCTAAATAGGTACAAACCCCCAGCATAATATTATGAAAATAATGAAACCCTGACAGTAAGATAGCCCAAAGGCAAGGATCTAAAACCCAAATTCTAGATTCTTACTTGCATCTGATCTTGATGTCATGTAGCTCTTCTCAAATCAGCTCCTTTTCAAACCTGTTCTGTATGTCAAGACACAAACCTTATAAAGGTGTTTGTAAGAGTACAATTTCTTCATTCTGGAGAGAGGACTTGAGAACACTGCATATAATGGGAATGGATGCAATGGTACTGCACATGTGAATCACAACCTTTCCTAGATTGGAAATTGTTAATATTTCAAAGAAGGAAAACAAAGGAAAAGAAAAATAAAGCACTGTAACACATCTCACAATCTCACACAGTGATTGAAAAACTGGAAATACAGAAATCCATCTCAGATTCCAAGACCTCAGTCTCTGGCACTTCAAAATTACTCCAATAAGCCCCTGAGGTGCAAATTCTTAGGCTAGAAGAATATTCTCTATCTGTGCCAAGTTCTTACACTCATCTGCAAGCTCTCCTTGGATCTGACTCCATACAGCCATTCCTATTGACCCATTAAGGGAGCTAAAAAAAGAGTTTGTAAATGGGATCACATTTTAAAAGACAGTTCAATTTCCTTTCCATCAACACTTTTAAAAATTATTACAGACAAAGTTTGAATCTAGCAGGAGCCTGGAATCTTTGACATCCACTCTACAGTCTAATTAGAATATTGCCTCTACTTTTTTAATTTGAAGATGCTTCTGGGCATCACATTAACCTATCCTATCACAGAATTTAGAAATAAGTAATTTCTCTTTCTCAAGCATCTTACAGCACTGCCCATTCTTTCCATTCTCATGGTCACAAAGATGGTCCAAAGGTCATTTGTCTGATCCCTGGCCTCACTGACTTTTCACCACTGAAACTAACTTTTCTTTATTACAGACTGAAAAGACACACACACACATATATAGAAATAAATATATCTACAGTTCTTAAAGGAATGGCATGTGTTATGAATGTCAGCAGTCCTATTCTTGGCAGGATGAGCTACAAAGAATACATTGCTTTTGTGCACCATTCTCTTTTATAGTTTCCTGGAAAAGCTCTCTCAAAACAGTGCAGCCAGACTCTTTACAGAGATGACCTGGTTATGACAGAAGGGCTCCTTCACAACCCCCAAAATCTTACATTTATGCACTGCCTGGAGCTCTCAGGTCATCATGTCCAGGGGGTCTGTATAGCATTCTTTCATTTCCAGGTTTTGGTCCTACACAGAATTTATATGGAGCATATAACATTTCCAGCAAAAGCTTTTGCAGTTTACAGAATCTCTTCCTGCTATACACATTCCAGATATTCTTAAGGCATTCTAAATACAAATCACTTCTTGTCCACAATGAAGAGTGGATTTCCCTTGCACAAAGGAAATTCAGAAATTTAGGTCAGTGGGATTGGTCCTGTGCCAACCTAAGTAATCAAACCTGACATCTTTGTATAGTAAACAGAAGAGTTCATCTAGACCCAAGCCAAACAACATCACAGATGATTGATTCAGCTGTGGGCATTACTGTTACTGCAAAATAAAAGATCTACAAAAGCTGAACTTTACAGGAGGAAAACACCCTTTCTGCACATTTAAAAATATTTAATGCTATTTATGGTATTTTATTTAGTGTATAAAATCATACAGATTGATCCACTTAACATCCTCTAAAAACCTGCACATAATAACTCTATCAAAGTGCAGCTGCACTTTGTTAATTGTTTATCTCTACAGCCATAAAAAGAGCTCTCAGCTTTGGAGGTGTACCAAAAAGCATTAAAAGTGTCCAAACTTTCTGGACAGAGTGTTTTTGGACTCTCTGCTCAAAAAGCCTCCTCTTCTTCCAGAACTCATGTGACAATCTTTCATGCATTCCAGTCACTTATTTTTAATTAGGAAGACACTATATCAATGAAATACATTTCCAAGACACAACAGAGCTAATTTCGAATTTCTGACATCTCCAACAGATCAAAATCTAACAACCCCAACACTTCAAACTACAATTATCCCATTACATACTTGAAAAAAATTTGTCTACAGAATTTTATGAAAATTTTCTAAATTTGGCATCATCACAGATTAACAAAGATTGATATAATGACAAAATCATTGTGGGTCAGAGCCATTGCTCCAGTGCCACTTCCTCTCCTGAGCAGTCTACCCAAGAACCAGCAGCTGGCAGGGTAAAATCAAGTGCAAAGCCTGCACTAGTTATAGTTTAACTGAATGTGGAAAATCAATCCTTTAGTCAGCAAGGACAAGAGAATTGTTGAAGATTCTTCCTACCTATTGTATACCTTGGAATTTTAAACCTCACTTTCTTTGCCTCTTTGGAATGCTGTATTGTTTTTCTTCATTATTTTTCATTCCACTTTGCTGGAGATTAAATTGTTCCGTTAGAGATCACAAGGAATCTATTCCCCAAGACTCCCCATTCATTTGACATTTTGACTGTTCTACAGAACACTATCATCAAGCCTTTCATTCTAATACAACCTCCCTCTTTTTCTAGACCATTTTGCTGAAATGTGCAACATAAACTCATCAGACCATAGGGCACTAGGGCTAAATAGCAAATAGTGATACAGTTTATCCTCCTAACACAGGAATATTAGGATCACATCAGGTTTATAGTAGCTTTTTATGTGGACTAAAGCCTGACTATCAGGCCAAGTTTATATTTGGTCTTTGCCTCCGAGTTGCTCAAAACCCTAAAATTCCAGCAATAAGAAACTAAGGAAAAGGAAGTCTGCCCAATGCTACTAAGGACTGTGGGGAGACAGGTTCCTGACAACTTCTGTTTCTCTAAGAATGACACTTCAAACTCCTGATTCATGTGCCAGGTGTGTTTCTTCCACACACCACCTCAATTAGCACAGACCAGCAAGCACATTTAGAGCAAAATTCTGCTAAGGCTTCATCTCCTAAGGGCTGTAAAAATTACAGAGTATGAATAACACGTGGCAGGCAAATTACTCAGTATGTTCACTAGAAAGATAGAAATGGTGCAGGCACAGAAACAAGGATTAATTAGAAGCATCTAATTAATACATTTCCTGCTATCTAAAATGGAAGAGAACGCTCCAGGAAGGAAGGGAGTTGTGTAAAGTTGCCAAACTAAGAGTTTCAACCAAAAAGACTTGTGTTTGCTAGATTTCACAGCAAAGACACTGCTGCAAATCCCTTCTGCTTGTCTTCCTCCCAATAAGCAAAACCTGTCAATCAACTGATTGACACATTCCTTGGAACAACACCTCCAACCCAGGAGAGGAGGAGACTCATCTCTCAGCTCAATTGCCCAGCAGAGAGCTTCCTACTACCCAGTAATTATTAAATACCATGACACTCTTGTAGCCCATTAGAACAGCAATCAGTACACCTTTAGTAATTAACAGACTTGTCACTAAGCCCTTGCCACCTGCGAACCCAATTCTGCTGGGGAGCCAAATCCGCGAGTGCAAGTGCAGCAGCACTGACACCTTTCTCTCCCACCGCCACATCCTTCTGCTCCTGGCAGTCCTCTCATTCCTCTAGGAACCAGTGAAGGAAGCAGAGGAGCCACCAAACACAACTAGGACCATTGAAGGAATGGGGATATCATGCAGCCATGGAGAAACAGCCTGGCAGCACAGGCACAGCAGGCACCATGCCAATATGAGAGACAGCTTCCAGATTTAATCACTTTGGGATCATCTAGCAATGTGTACATTTGCAAACATGGTATGCCACCTTATCAGTGTTGTTTCCATCATTGTGAGAAAGCTTATCTGCACCTCAAAGCAAAAGATGTGAGATTCAACACATCCACACATCCCTTTGACGAGGCTTCATTTGGCCTCTTCAGGCACTTGAGTCAGTGGCATTCTGAACTAAAACCTTCTTCACAACAGCTGTGCCACTTGCCAAGGGACAGAAATAAGGGCTTTTTCCTTTCCTTTTTTCTTTTTTGGGGGGGGGGGGGGGGGAAGAAGACAGGAGACAGATGACTCACTAAGGCTTTGAGTATCGAAGGAAAAAAGAATTTCACTGTGAGTTCTTCCCATAACAGCTTCCCACAAATACAGCAATTTCCTCTATGTGGCTAGAGAATAGTTTGGCTATCCAACTCTGTTCTCCTAGTTTAAACATGAAGAGTACATTTAAAATATTCCTCTTTCCCTTCCAGATTTCCCATGCTTCCCCAGTGCAGTCACACAGCAAGTATTTATCCAGCATAATCCCAGCAGTTTGCCATGCTTAATTTACTCCTGAGTAAGAATACCACACAAGCTTATGGATGGTGGGAGTGGAATACATTTGTGCCAGACTATGCATCATCATATTATTTGTCATCCTGGGTTTAGGAGAGCCCAAACAACTCTGTTGTATATAACCTCATTTTATTTTTTCAAGGTGGTTTTCTATTTCCAGGTCTTTAGGAGGAAGAAAACTACAAATCCTGTAGCAAGACTTGTGTGCCCCTCCTGCAATGGGTGTTTTTTCTTCTCAGAAAAGCCTTTCTGGTCAGCATTCTGATAAGTATATTCACCTAGTCCAAGTCTCCAGTTACATACTGAAGGTAAGGATTCTTTCCTAGACACCAAGCAGAGATTGCAGAGGAATAATTGTCCCATGCTCCTGTATGTGGTACACCCACTTGGACGGCAGAAATTGGTTTTCCCCGCACAACACGTACAAAGCCTGTATAAACAAATCCCACTTTACTCACTTAAAATGCACAGTGCTTTGGAAACATGCCTACCTGGCACCACAGTGGAGTCTGATTAACTGACTGAAAAATTACAGTGGAAAGCTTGAATGTTTAAGCCTGGCTGATTAATGGAAATTAACAGCTGCAGATGCTCAGCAGTTGTTCCAGTCAGGTCACTTTTTCACCCAAACATAGTTCAAAGTACCTTATTTTGATTAGTTAAACGTACAAATCAGTTTTGAATTAGCTAATTATAAGCTTTTCATCTGCCAGTAGGACCTGTAGGCTCATAGTCCAGGTTTCTTTGTGCTAAATTTCTCTTTACATCATTGTCAGGAAAAAAAATAGGAAAAAAAAAGCTAATCCTTCCAGGAATAGGTACAAATCAGAATAGAAGAAAAGATGGGGAGTTCTTACATGAGTTTAGGGGTCTAAGGTGTACAGTTTTATTAGTATAAGGAAATACCAGAAGCTGGCTTCAGCACACGTGCTTGGTGAAAACAGTGTGACCACAGGTCTGTGTAAAAGGTTTAGGAGACATTACACTTCATGAAAAGCAAAGCCAGTAGTCAGCCATACCACAGCAGTCTGAGATAAGAGATGCTCCACTTGAGGAAATAACTGTCCTGCAGTCCTCACGCATTGAACCAAAGTCTCTTCAGAGCTCCAGCTTGGTCTAGGAGAAACAAACAATTATGTGATGTGTTGTAATAGAATTACTCTTAAGCAACATCAAGGTAATGATTTACTCTTTTTAGTTTAGTAGTAGTAGTACTCTTTTTAGTTTTCAGTAGTTTAGTTTAGGGCAGTCACAAGATTAGAGACTAATAATATAAGCCTCTGCTGCTTGGTGCAGGAACGAGCTCTGAAGGGTAACCATGGTCTGGTTTCAACACCAATCTCAGCACTTGGACACATGCAACTTCTGATGAAGTTAAGGGGAACTGGGTAGAGTTTGAGGTGGAATTTAAACCAAAACTTTTTACTTCATAGTAGAATTTTAACAAGTTTAACAAATACACCAGTAGAGAAATTGTCAGTCACCCAAGCTGAGGTTTAGAAGTATTTTAAGTCTTGTAGAATCATGTAAGAGCTAATAAAACATGAGATGAAGGACCATTTCGAAGATATTTTGACTTGCAATAAGATTAACATGAAGATATTGAAAGAAACCACCAATAAAAAAAAAAATCTAACTGCTAATTCTATGAATATTTTTTAAAATCTTCATTTGCAAAAACTACTGTTTCCAGAATGATGATTAATGTCTACCACTACAGTAGCTTAAGCTAAAATTAGAACAAGGAAACAAAGCTTCCTACAAAACCACTATTTTTTTGTCTTACAAAATATGTTTCACCAGACAAGACCCAGGTATTCACGACACTCTACTTCCACTTCTCTTCTTCCTTTTTCATTACTAAGCTGTTATCACATTAAAAATGAAAATTAGTAAAACATGCTTTTACACTTATTAAAATATATTTCAGGATCTGAGATGTTGCCCTGAAGTGCTGCATTAGTAAAGATAAAGTCATCTCAGTGACTGATTTCAGCAGAGTAAAGCTCTGCCGGAGAGTAGGGAGCTTATTTGTCTGGGGAAGAACTGAAGATGGAAGTGGGAACTGACATGTTAACTCAGATTTCCCTTCTCCAAGGGTTCCTGTTTTTCACTTTACATATCTTTAAATAAAAAACTCAATGATAATAAAAGATGAAGCAGTCATTTCATATGAAGAGCATTGAAAAGCTTTGCTTTTTTTTGATAATTAATTATTAAGTTGCACAGCACAGGTTCATGGTTCACCTAAATAGGAATACTGCCAGCTAAACTAGATCTGACCTTATTTCCATCTTTTACAGCAGAATTACACCAAAAGATGCAGTTAACCTGAACAATGAGAAAGTATATTTACACTGAACAACAATGGAGCTGAGTGCACTGAAGTCCAATCTAAATTAATTTTCTTGTCCTTTAAGAGAGAGAACCCATTCATGCAGCTCTATTTCCACCATCCAGTACAGTTTTGTTTCATTTCCTTGACCATACAAGTACAAAGCTTAGGGATACTAAATTCTCCTAATTCCTTCTACAATTTGCTCTTCTCTCATTTACTTGGCTACACTTCAAAATGAGAAATCTTTTGCCTTTAGTCATGTCTATTATGCACAAATCACCTTTCATGATGAGTCTTGCAGCACACCTCCCATCCTCTCTCTTTTGTCAACACTTGGACAAAAAGATCTCTGAGGCAGCAGCAGTTCCAGACATGCACACTGGTGCCACTGCCTCCCAGCCCTTTCTTTCCAAGTCCTGCCAGAAGCAAGAATGAGGAATCATTCCAACTCCAAATGCAGGTTGTTTTCCTACAGCAAGTTGGGACTAACCACTTAAATGGAACTTGGTAACCAGGCTTAAGCCAGGTGATGAAAAATGACAAATCAGTTAAGACAGGAGATTAATAAGAACACAAAACACTAACAGCCACCTCTCAGAACTGCATATTTAAGTAAATTTTTGGTGTACATATTACTGCTTCTCCTCTGCTTCTTTTCAGGCCCTAGCTACAAGGATGAGGGATTTTAGTTTCTGGTTCTTTTCTGTTGCATGCTATCCATCCCATTAGAGGAAAGGCTTAAACATACGGTACAGGCACATAAGAGGAAAAAGAATAATAAATGCTTGCTTAAAACACAGATATTGTCTTCTCCCTAGGTACCTCATTCATGACCTTTGCATATTTGTGCAGTGCTTCTGCCAGCAACAACAGAAATTTTAAAATTTCAGGGATTTTGTACTCCCCAAAAGAGGTTAAATAGTACTCAGCATAGCGACCAGATTTTTTTTTAAATGAAGATTGATACTTCACTCAATTGTTGCTCCCATATGAGCTCCAATAGAAATTCCATTTTCATATTCAGAGGAAAACATCTGGCATGAAAGATTTCCTGTTTGAAGAGTCCTTACAAGAGAGTTCATGATTAAAGGCAGAAATCTGACTTTCTCCTAGCACTCATTTATTTAGCGAAGCTGAAGGGATAACAAAATAAGAGTCTTGGTTAAACATGCTCAAGAATTTTCCTGTTTGGGGATTGCAATACAGTCCCTGCACTGAAAGAATCAAGAATTTCAAAGAAGAGTTTTACACAAGTCCTTTGTGCATGCACATGTCAAGATATTGTACAAATTAACAAAATTTAGTTGCAATGTCTACTACATCAAGCAACAGAAGCCCTAATCTGTTTACATGGAGCACTCCAAAGTTTTCATGAAGTGACCTTGAATGTATGTGTAGTTACTAATTTTTCTAAATGCTTAATAAGAGAGTGAAAGTCTCTGTAGGCAACTAAATCCACTTTGAGTAATGAGGAATAGTCAGGAATTAACAAAGGCAACCTTAAGTGCTCACACACTACCATATATAGGAGCATCCCCTACATAAATCAGTCAGTCAAAATATAAAGAAAAGAACCCCAAAACTCCTGTATTCCTGCCCTAAGAGATAAAAGGAAATGGTGAACCATGACCAAACCAAATTTTGTGTTTTTCTAAGTTACAGCAGAGTCATAGAGCAAAGTTTAACTAGGAGCAAAGTGTTTACCTTTAAAAAGCATAAGGATATAAAACCAGTTTGAATTGGGAAGTTCCTTCTTTGCCAAATGAACACTTGAAGAGCAACATTGGAATTAGAGACACATACATTTTCTAGAAGACAGAAGAGATCTAAGGATTCAAATGTACCTACTGTTCCATTAGGATGGAAGTGATTCTGACCATACATGATTAATGATGTACAGGTTGTCAGTTGCTGTTATTACTTTGCATAAAGAAAATAAAAATCCAGAAAGCTTTAACCATAACCAGCTGAACAGTGAGAATTTGCAAACATCAAGAAGATGAAAACAAGTGTTCCCTGGACTACTGGAAGTTTTACCTGTGGCTTTTCTAGAAAGAAAAGATAGTAAGGAAGCAAAAGTGTACTTCCCCTACCTCAGGGCAACTACAGACATGAAAGTTAATCCAGCAACAAAATTCAGCAAGCAGCTATTCCTAAATTTTGCTCAATTTTACACTTATTTATTTCACACCATCTATCTAGCTCAGTTGTTTACAGCTGTTTTAGGAGACAGATCCAGAATGTCCTCTTTCCATGAAATTAAGATTTGTCAGAAGCACTTCAGAAAGAGCCCTAGCTACACATTAGGTGTCCCTGAATTAGCCTGGTTAAACCAGCCCATGACTACAGCAAAAAGCCACAAGAGGAATCCTCCCAATAGGCACTCAAGCTGTTCCCTTCTCTGCTCCTAAAATCCCAGTCTGCAGGAGCTGAAGCCAAAAGTATTGCCAAGTATTGATTTCTGAGTGATTGTAATTCTTTCTCTGCACTGTAAATCACCCTGAAGTATCTTTCTGCCAAAGATATTCAGATATGCATAACTACTGCAACAAAACCACCTTGGAAGAGATAAGGACTCAGTCATTATAGGAAATGAGCTGGCACAAAAATAAAATAAATAGATTATTTCAGTTATGCTGGTATGCTGCAAGAGAGGGAGAACAACATTTAGGTTTGTTTCCATAGGAATTCATGTCCCTGCATTCTCCTGTAACTATTGCCTTGCTTAAAATTAATCCCTTATCTCGAGAAAAAATGTTTTCAAATTCCTGCATGTGTAAGATGAAATGTAGACTCTTGGATTCCCTTTCTTTGTAAGGAAAAAATAAGAATTTCAACATAGAAGCATACGGAGAAGAGACAAGATAAAAAAAAAAACTTCAGACAGATCTTGGAGAAATACTGTAGCCACTATATTGCTCTTAAAATCACAGTGTAGAGAAACTCTGCCACGTGCTCTAGTCTAGTCATCGGAAACAAGCAAAACAGAGATACATATAAAATATGTAATATAAACCATGATAAATAATTCCTAGAGTTAGCTACCATACCCAGGGTAGTTATGCTGATCAAAACTTCAGGGCCTTCAATTCTCCCTTCCACATATCACAAAAGGCATAACTCAGTCATTCCAGCATGAAGCAAGCAGTGTCGATAGGAGGAGAGGGGTGTTGATTAACAAGAGTTAGCAATGGTTCATAAATTTTGGAGGAACAGACAGTGACATATGTACATGTGATAAGTGTAAGAAATACAAATTTCCTTTTAGTACTATATTTACAGAAATGAGTCAGCCTCAGATTACCTTTGAGGCTGCCTTAAATCCCCCTGATTTCTACACTCCCAAACTCCCTTCCCAGCACTGCTCCACTACAGTACAGGTTCCAAGGCAATAGTGAAAAAATGTTATGAGGAAATCCTTCATGGAGTAAGATTACCTTAAAAAAAAGAAAAAAAGGCCAGAAGAATGCTTAGCTACACGAGAGAGGAATAAACATCAAAGAGGTTCTTTTCTCCCTTCCATTTAAAAAAACAAAACAAAAAAACCTATTAGAAGACAAAACACATAATGGAAGAATCACTGAATCATTGAATCAACTAATATTTTTAAATCTAAACAAAACAAATTCATCCTGGCTGCTGCCTGGTAGCTGTCAGGAGTCCTCACCATTCCTGACAGAACTATTCATCAAAGCTACTGAGAGTCTGAGCTTCTATGAACATTCCTGCAAGGTCCAGTAGAAGCAGCAAACAAGCCAAGATCCTGATCCTTCAGTAACACAAACTAAAAGTCTACAAATCGCAGAGTTACTTACATCTGCAAGTACTTTTAAGATCAGGGCTTAAGCCAGAAACAATTAATGGACACAATGCTTGCACAATGCTGCACATTCCAAACTTAGGAAGCTGTTGAATAGTCTGATAAAAGTAAAATCTACCCATGGTCTAACATCCCATGCCAAACAGGCTGGGAGATGCACCCACACAAGGTCGGAGTTGTCAGGTTAAAACACACACACCTCTCTATTCCTGCAACCTTGTAATGCAGAGCAATAAATGCACCAGCAACCTAAGGGCTGTGGGGCAAAGAGCAACACTGCAACCACCAGGTTTGAGTGTCAGGGGCACTTTTCCTGCAGGTAAAATGACAAATATGTATGTGCCTTTTGGTCACCCATGCATGTGTTTTGGTGCTGTAAAGAAGTTAACACTTCTTAAGGCATTTGCATTTCCACTAAGCATCATTACCAGAGTGGCTGCCATGTTTGGTTCTCTGTCAAAGGAGTCTGCTTCACATGCATTTAAGAAATTACACAAGGAGACTTTTCACGGCCTCTATTTTGCATTTTTTGTAGGCAAGCTAAAATTTTTAGTAACAATATTAGATTGGCAATCTGGCCTTCAAAGTACAAGGGGTTCATCTGTCTGTAGGAGCTTACAGATTCAGTCAGCTGAATCAGACTGGCCTCAAACACAGGAATTCTGGCTCAGACAGCCCTGCCCAGGTTTCTGCAAGAACTTATCTTGGTGTGTTCATTCTTACTGCTTTGATAACTTCAAACCCTTTAACCCTTTCCAGAACTGTCATCTCTGCATCTCCCTCCTTTACCACTTTTTTCTAAAAAGCTCTTTATTTTCTGAACCTTTTAGCATGAAGTTGTCATGCTTTGTGGAAAAGTTCATGGAAAGCTGAGAGATTTTAAAACAAGAAAATGACAAATAGGAAGCAGTATTTGACCCACCACTAAGCTGACCCAGTACTGACTCCTCAATAATGGAATATTGGCAAGTGGTATCCATTAATCAGCTCTCCTGCAACACCAAGATGGCTATAAAATACTGCAACAGGAAGGGAAAGAAATGTGTTATGCCTACAAGAAAAATAGCAAGTTAATTCTGCTTTTGTCTAAAGCGTGAAAGAGGCACATAAAGGAAATAAACAACAGAGGATTTGGCTCTATATTTCCTGTACAAATACAACCAAAAATAAACAGAGGAGGTGTAAAATTATTCAGATCTAAATTTCATAATAAACTGTGACATACTAACCCTTAGAGCAGAGAAGAAGTGGACAGTTGCTTCTTGTAGTAAGAAACACAGCAGCTTAATGCAACTAATTTCCAAGAGGAAGCTTCAATGCACAGCCAGACCAAGTACACATCAGCAGGAGACTG
This sequence comes from Ammospiza caudacuta, assembly GCF_027887145.1. Classification (NCBI taxonomy): domain Eukaryota; kingdom Metazoa; phylum Chordata; class Aves; order Passeriformes; family Passerellidae; genus Ammospiza; species Ammospiza caudacuta. The sequence goes on from NC_080596.1 coordinate 57,638,531, forward strand.
TGGCATGCACTCAGGAACTACTGCACCTGTAATGATGGATTTAGACACAGCACAAGGCTGGTTCAGTCCCACTACTGACCTGTACTTTGTCAGCATCAGGACCAGAAAATGGTCTTAGCAGACAGGCTTTCCCTGTAGGAGGGGAAACATTTATCCGCTATCTCAACTCATTTGGGCTAGCAGATCCAATTTGCACTGGTCACTTGGGGATAAAAGCTGACAAATTAAATAAGCACAGGCCATGTGTCCTCACTCTCTACTGCTCCCAGCGGCACAGCACCTACACCTGCAGAGGGACGCTAAGAAGTCTTGCCTCATCCTTTAACATATATACATTATCATTGGAAACATGCTAGGAAATGAATCTTGGTGCTCCCAACTCAACACCAAAGCCACAGCTCAACACAAGTGGGCAATACAGCTCTTTCACTCATCCCTTCCCAAAGGAAAGCGACTACACCTTTTTTCTGCGTCCAGAAGAGCCTTTCCTCTCCCCACGGGCGAACTCACACGACGACTTTCCTCCATCCCACCTCCCACCTGCAGTCAGCAATGCGGCACCGAACCGAAGGCATCAACCCGTGGAGCTGAACACACCTCGTGTCGTCCCGCTGTTCCCCAGAGCCGCGGGAACCTCCCCGGGGAGCCCGGGCGGCGGCTCCGGGGGCCGCCTTTCCCCGCCCGGCTCCGGGGCTCGGCGGGGGCCGGCCCGGCGCTTCCCGAGGCTCCCGTGACTCACCCGAGGAGTTTCCCGGCGCCCTCCAGCAGCGCCGCGGCGGGAAGAGGGCCGGGAGCCGCGGGCACGGGGCAGCCGCGGGCACGGGGCAGCCGCGGGCACGGGGGAGCCGCGGGCACGGGGCAGCCGCGGGCACGGGGCAGCCGCGGGCACCGGGGATCCCTCGCGCCCCCGCTCCCGCCGGCACAGGGCGCTCAGCTCCGCGGGCAGCCGCGCCGGCCGCTCATTCCCGCTACGGGCAGCGCGCCCCGCGCCCGCCCCTTCCTTCACCTGCCGGGGCCGGGCCGGCCTCCGCTCCCGCCCCCGCTCCCGCCCCGCCGGCACCGCCCGTGGGAGCGCCGCCCCTCCCGGGGCTCTGCCGGGCTCTGAGGGGCTCTGCGGGGCTGTGCTGAACGCTGAACGCTGCCCGCCGTCACTGCTCGGGTCTCTGCAGCTGGCACAGCATCACCGAATCCAGACCGTCCAGTCACACCTGTGACCGAACACCACCGTGTCAACCAGACCAGGGCTCTGAGGGCCGCGTAGTCTTCCCCTAAACACCTCCGGGACCGTGACTCCACCACCTCCAGAAGCTGCAGCCCCACAGGACGTGAGCTGGGCAGCGGCTTTTATCTGACTGGCAGCGGGTGCCTGCCTGGGAGTCACCAGGGGCAGGGAGAAAGGAGGGCATAGCATAGCTACAAACGGTGACATTCCTTTGCGAGTGTCCTGTGTCCATCAGGAAGCCCATACAGGCACTGCCCCGTGTGTCCTGTGTCCATCAGGAAGCCCGTGTAGGCACTGACTGCCCCGTGTGCCCTGTGTCCATTGGGAAGCCCGTGAAAGCACTGCTCCAGGTGCCCTGTGTCCATGGGGACGCCCATGCAGGCACTGGCTCCCGTTAAATTAACATGTTAAATGTTAATTAAGATATAGAAGTATATATTAAATTATAGTATAGTATATAATTCAAAATTTTAAATTTTAATGGGCTTTTGTTTGTTTTTCCACTTGCTGTTTATTACTTCCCAGATGTTTGAGGAGGGGGACGGAAGGAGTTGTAGGTAAAAAAAGAAGGGTTTGGGGGTTGGTTTTTAAAATTTTATGTGGTTTTCAGTCACAAAATTGAAAACCATTTAGTGTCAGGGGAAGTTTATGATAGATATTAGAAAAAGGTTCCTCACCCTGGGGGTGGTTGGGCAATGGGACAGGCTCCCCAGGGAAGTGGTCACAGCCCCAAGCCTGACAGAGTTCAGGAAGCATTTGGACAAGGCTCTTGGATCCATGGTGTGATCTGTGGGGATGGTCCTGTGCAGGGCCAGGAGCTGGACTTGATGATTCTTCCAACTCAGCTTATTCTGTGATATGAGCAGAGGTGTGAAAAATCAAAATTACATTTAAAAGTATGCAGAAGCAAAATAAGAAAAAACATGAAAAACATATTTTTAAAAGTTCAGTAATTTAAAATGTGGTTTTTGTCTCATAAAAATGATTACTATTAAATTTAAATTATTAATATTAAATAATTACTATTCTGAGAAGGACAAAGTGATCAGTTTTAACTCCATTTACTTTTGTAACAAAAATATAACAGAGAGCGCTCAATAAGGCAATATTACATTGATCTATGTATCATTCTGAGGCTTGTTTGAGTAAAAAGTAGCAGATTTCTTTAGTGATTACACAGCTTATACCTCAACCTGGTTTTAAAGCTTTTGACCTTTATGGTGGTACCAGACTAGTTTCTGTGGTCAGAAAATAAAGTGGTGGTGCAATACTTCCTGTCAATGCTATTTATTAGTATTTCTCTTTGTCATTCACAGAACTGTAGTACGAAGCAGCAAAGAGAATCCCTCTTCTGAATACAATAGAGAGGGGTCTTGGTCTGTGAAATGAAATCCCTGTGTTCAAAGTACAACAGGGACTGACCAAAGCTGGAAATGGGGTTTGGTGATGACCTTTGATTGATTTGTAACATAAACATGGCGCTGTTAACATCTGCTATTGGATGCGAAGGAGCCTCAGTATAAACAGAAAGATCATTTCTGAGTATGAAGAAGGCGTTGCACTGGCACGGCCTAAGGAAAATGAAGTTTCTTAAGCTTTCTCTAAGCTGCAGCCAACAGCAGCCTCAGGTTTCTGTTGCACAGAGACTGAGAGCTGTGCACAGCTGTGGGCAGGCTGGGTAACACAAGTCCCATAGGAAGACCACAACCAGGAAAGCTGTCTGAATGCAGCTCTTCCACCGATTTTGGTGTGAGTTCTGTGTCAGAACATCCTGACTGCTGGTGGAAACTACAGCATTTATTTTCCTGCCTGACTAAACCCAGAACTTTCAGTCTCCAGAGAAGGCAGATTAGCGCATTAAGCTGAAGCAGGTGTGGGGAACCTTCATTTTGCTGGCTGAATTTGTCCTGTGATTTCATTTTACAGGGTACAGCCCGTGATTAAATGACTGTGTGTGTTATTGCTGGATAGCAGAGCATGCTAACAAGGGGGCTGCCAAACGTCTTGGAAAGGCACACTTGGCCCTCCGCAAGGAAAACATTCCCCACCCACAAACCAAGCTAACCCTGATACAAACTGTGTTACAGGGTAACAGGCCCTTCTCCATCTCTCTTCTGAGCTGCATTTTGCTCCTGAAAACGCCAAGCTTTCTGTGTCACCCAATTTGCATGCAGGGATCCAGCTGGGAGGACTTGGAGGCTTGGAGGCTTGCTCCTGGAAATGCTGCGCCCAGTACTTTTTAGGATCACACTTGTGTAACATCAGGAAATCATAGTTATTTTATGAGCTTGCTCTTTCTCAATTGTCTCAAACTAATAAACTCATTACTTGAATATGAAGCTTTTAGCAGTCCACATAATACGTACTCTTGAAATTGTGGAATCATAGAATATCCTGAGTTGGAAGGGACCCAGACAAGAATGATGGAGTCAAACTCGTGGCTCTGCACAGGAATACCCCCAAAATCACACCATGTGCTTGAAAGCATTGTTTGAATGCTTCTTGAACTCTGTAGGTTTGGTGGTCATTGAAGCTATCCAATTATTTTGAATTACAATAATCTGCTGTTGTGGGGAAACATTCCAACCCAATTTTTCAAGTAAATATAACCCATAATGTTCTTATAAAAGATAATGGTCAGGTTAGCCTGACATGGTCTACTACTGAGGAAAAAATCTGGTTTATCTCATTTATCTCTACATCTTCATAGTCTTTTTTTTCTTCACATTTGCATATGGCAAATCAGATTGAAGGGACTGTAGTTCTGATACTGCTTTCCCCTCCATTCTTCCAGAACACAGAATTTGCATAACCCTCATTATGAAAAATAAAATGTAATTTTTAGCTGAACTAGACTCCAAATCTAACATACTTATGAAAATACTTATTCGTGAGTTCATTAACGAGCTCACCTAGAATTCTGAGAAAGACACTGTCCCTCAATGCTTTGTGGCTATACTTCCTCCTTCCTGGTTCTCTTTTTTTTTTTTTTTTAAACAAGCTTGCAAAGCCTTGGTTTATTTGTTATAATTGCCTTCCCATGTCTAATTTAGCTGACACTTGGCAAGTCTCACTTCCTGGCCTTGAGACACATTTTGCCTGTGGCCATCAGTCTTTTTGTTTCTTGCACAATCTCTGCTTATACCTGATTTCCCCCTTGTGATGGTTCACTACACACTTTGAGCTCCAGCTGCACCAGGAGAGTTTCTTTCCTTGCTTTTTGTTCAGTCATGTGGCACACGGAGTCATGAGGAGCCCAGTGTAAGCTGTCTGCACCAAATCAGGCACCATCCAAAGTGCAAACTTTGCACAAATTCCTGGGGTGGGAATAAGAACACGGTGCTTGGGGATTTTTGTTTTGGTTATTTGTATTCTGCCAATTACCCTACCAAAAAAGCACAAAAACATGCTCAGTCTCAAGGAATGAAAGTGTTTGTGTCAAATTTCAGATACCTGCACTGTGCTTGAAAAGCATCAGAGAATGACAGAAATACAGAATTACAGATTAAAAGCTGGAGTCCTGACTGGGGGATTCAGGACTGGGTTACCTGTTTAAATATTCAACACACCTAAGCCTTTAAATATGCTCAGGCATTTGTCATTCTGTTGTTTACCCTGGAATTGTGCTCATTTTGGATTTTGCTTGCTGCTCTTTCTTTTAGCTGCTCCCCCATGGGAATGCAGACAAGTCTGGCTCCAGAGACACGATCAAGGGGCCCTAATGGGGCCTCTCAGTAACAGAGCAGTACACATCAATAATGGCATGCTTCTCCCTTGCTCCAAGAGGTAAAAGGATTCTGATCCTCTCCTCAACAGGCATGCATTAAAATGACAACATATTTAGGTACAAAGGGTACTTTTCTTTGTTTGTTCACTAGAATTGCCAGAGAAACTTGAAAAACATTTAAATTCCAAAGACAAAGAGATGTGAAAAAGAGCAAATGTTTTCATTAGCAATATGCTGTTGTGTTTATAGGACTTTTACCAAAACTTTGGTCGAAATACAACTTCCTTCTTGGCTTTTTTTGTTGTTGTTTTCTATGCTGACAAATACTGCAATTAATTTGTTACATAACCAATTCCAGGACCCAACTGTATCCCTGTAGAGACAGAACAATCCATTATGGATGGGGGAAGCATGCCAGAAAAAGCAAGGCTTCGTGAAGGCATTTTGCCTACTTCTGTCACGCTTTCTGGCTGAAGCTTTAAGGAAATAAACTCACTAATACTTCTCCAACATATTTGGCTGACAGCTTGTACATCCCTCCTTGTCTTCAGTATTGCAGAGCTGCTGATGTGCTGGACAAGGGTAAAGTGATCTGTCTGCGGTCACGGCTGTCCCTGGCATCACAGATTATCCCAATTCTTTTTTGCTGTACTGCATTTGCAAGTAGATTGTGTCACTCCTCTCTGCAGCAAACAACACTCTGTCCTGCCTGCCTCTCGGTGTGCTTGTGTGGAAGCAGCTACAATTTGGGTTTGGCATCTACACGACTGAGATCTGTAATGGGAAACCCAGGGATGCCCATTTGACTAATGTGTTTTGCAGTTCCATGAAATATCTAGAAAGAGCATGAACAATGTTTGAAAAACAGGGTTTTGTAAAAATTCCAAGGAAGTAATCTGTCACCTACCTTCTTTTCAGAGGAAATAACCACACTGTGGATAGCTGGGATTTTCAATCCTTGTGATTATACTTATCAAGTGAGGAGAAGGCCATTATTGAGATTAGAAAAATGTATTTTCCTTAACTTGCCTGCCCTTGTTAGCACAAAGTATCAACTTTTCCCACATGACCTCATCTGCTAACCTGTGTTCTGGCAAGCCCAGTGAGAAACATCAGTTTCCATCACGAGTTCCAAAGGAGTATTTCCTTAAAATCCAAAATGTAACCAGTTTCACACTAAGCATATAATTGGAATGACAGTAAACACCAAATTTTTAGTGGCAGTGAAACAAGTCTCAAGGTAACGTGCTGTTTTTTTCACTTTTGAAACTGAGCAAATGGAAGATAGGCTCAGCTGCAGGGGTAGAGAATCCCAAACAACCCACAGCTAAACCTGCAACATGCAATTCATGATTTGAGTGCTCTGTGCTGTGATCTCCTCCTACTCCTTCCAGGCTGCTGCAGCAAAGTGCTCGGTAACGGAAATCATCGCAACAATTCCAGTCTGCTCTAGTGACTAACAACGTTCAGAGATGTTGTTAGTCAAAGAGATATAACTTACATGGCTGAGAAGTTTCCAGAAGGAAATTACTACTCACAGAACTACAGCCTTTTTAAGATGGCTCACACCAAGAATGGTGAAGGGCAAGACATAAAACCCAGCACAGCAATGGAGCCTTGCAGAGCTCTCCAGCTGCAGACGTGTCTATGGAGGCAGGAACACCAGCAAGCTTGGTGGCCACAGGTTTCAGTACCACCTAGGAGGACTGAGGTATGAAATCATCGTTAGGAGAATGTGAAAGCAGACATGTCTCAGGAGCAGGCTTTATTTTGGGCACAACAAAAGGAGCAGCATCCCAGGGCTGAAGGCTGCAGCAGCACCAAAACCTCTCTTGTGTGAGGAAGTCTGGAGCTCCTGCAGACTTCTGCCTGGTGGGGGGAGCTGAAGTTGCTGGTGTGGCTGGCAAATACTGCCAGGGAAAGCAGGCAGTTTTCAGCTTTGCTCCCTAACAACAGGACACCTAATCCTGCCCTTTGAGCTTAATGATATCCTCATGCCATTTCTCAAATCCTTCTTGTATGTGGGCTGTGTTTGCCCTGTTGCTCCCACAATTACCTTTAAACAGTTGTTGACATGACGACTTTAACTCTCTTTAACATTGCTTTTAGCATCTTCCTGGCAGGCATCCTCCTTTTGAACCGCAATCCTCCTTTTGAACTGAGCAAACCTGAGCAGATATTTTACATCCTGAAAGGATGTGGAATGTATCACTGTGTCCTTTAAAACTCAATGCATATGCAAATACATACATAATAATGAATTTTAAAAGCTTAAAAGCAAAGTAAGATAGGCCAGAACTGTTGTTTAAAAGCAACTTGCAGGAAGTATAGAAATTGATAGTAAATCCTTTTCCAAATGCATCAAGTGCAGGAAACAAACCAGGGAATCAGTAGAGTCAATATATGATTGAAGTTCAAAGTTAACCTCAGAGAAGATAAAATCATACCACAGCATTACAGAAAAGCTGAATAAATATCTTACTTCTCTAAGAGAGTTAGGGAAGTTCCCATGCAAGACCCTTTCACCTCTTTTCCCAGGAGTTCTAAGGTAACATAGCCAAACTGTGGTGTACAACCTTTGGCTTAAAAGCAGCTTTTTTTTCTGAGAAGAGAATGACAATAAAGGTGACTGTGATTTTTCTTTAATTGTTCCAAAAGTTAGGGTTCTACAGGCAGGGCATCTGGATCAGAGTGAATTAATAAAGAGCATAGTAAAACAATTAGGAGAGGCAATAATGTATTATGAAGGAGTCTGCATAGTTCTTAGAAAGAAGACTTATGCCTCACAAGCAAATCTGCTGGAGTTCCCTGAAGGAGTCACTGGGCATGTGAAAAGGGACATCCAGCACATCCAGCCTATTCAGATTTCTAAAACACCTTCAGTGCTGTTATTTTTCAAGACTTTTCAAGAAACTGACCACCAATATTCAAAAAAATGGCAAAAAGCTGGGAAAAAAGAATGCAGGATTTAAACAGAGTTTTCACTGTGAAGAAAGGCATTTTCCTTCCTTGGGGACTGGCATGGCATTAAAGCTGTTCAACATAGTCATAAAAAACTGTACTATAATGCAAGATTTGCTGTGAGAAGGGCGATGAAAAAAATGTGCTGATACTGAGTTACTTGGGGTAGTAAAGATAAATGCTGGGTGTGGGGAGAAACTTAATCATACTGAGCAACAGAGCAAGCTGAAATGCAAAGCACATAATTGCAAAAATCTTCCTAACAGCAAATAAAAGGGGCCTTGAACTGGTTGTTACCACTGAGGAATGAGAGCTTGGGTTGTAAGAGTTCCAAAAAGCTGGCAGTTCAATACTCAGCAATAGTAAAACTGCAAACAGAACATTTAGTGACTTTCAGCAAGGGAAACAAGAACAAATCTGAGAACAGCCTTATACCATAGTACAAATCCATCAGACTTCACAGCCTGGAGACCTTTTACTGAAAGATACTCCACTGCAAAAAGAGGCATAGGAAAATGCCACAAAATGTGCAGATTGTGTGATTAAGCTGTAGATCTCCGTGCTTCAGGATGCTGCGGATGTTAGGAGTTCAGTCAGGTTTCAAGTGAGCCTAGGAAAATCTGAAAAAGAAAAACCCATCATCAATTGAAAAAATATAACACTTCTCCCTCCAGAGTATTCACCACTTCGAAAGTTTTGAAGAAAACAAGTGCTGGGCTAGATGGACCTTCCACAGGAACAATAAAAACATTCTTACATTATCATCACTGCTCTTAAAATACATTATACAGATTGTTTCCTTGTCATTGTGGGAATGCCTCAGCTGATTTCTCTGCAGTCACTTGTTGAACTGTAGTTTGGCTCAGCACCTGAGTCATATTGTGTCATATTTCAGCAGGGTCAGTCTGGCATGGCACATTCAGCATGAATTTTGCTGGGACTTCCCGCAAGACTCAGGTGAAGCTAGTATAAACAGTAAAAACCCAGCAGAGGCAGCGCCTCCAATTTTTTTTACCATCTCTCCAATGGTTAAATAAAAAATATTTGTGGATTTGATATAGCTGAATTATGATGACATAGCAATGCTATCAGTCTGAGAGAGAGTTATGTAGAAAATTGCCTCACCCTTCAGAAAGGTGGTGGAGAGGACAGCTATTTCTCAAAAGGGCACAGACAATGAAAAGGGAGCTGAAAGCTCCATAGAAACCAAACCTAACAACCAGAAGACCCACAACAGTCTTGTGATTGCAACTGCTGTGGACATCTGTCCAACAACTGTGCCAAGAACTCAATTAATAAGCCAAGGACACAGACAGAACTGAACAAAGGAGTGCTGTCTCCTTGGGGAAGCTGTCTGGTACCCTGCAGTCCAGCTCTGGAGAGCACACACTCTGTCACAGACACAGTACCGATGACTCCAGAGCCCAACTCCCCACTTTAGATTGAAGAACATATCCCGGAAGCAGCATTTTCAAGAGAAGTTTCAACATCAAACTGTATCATTCCTAATGAAAACATCTGAATCTTGAACTGAGAACGAGGAAACAGGAGAGACACGGGTGGCACTGTCTGTGATTCACCCCTTGAAAATTTTACTATCCATAAATGAACATGATGGTTTGCTAGAAACAAAGTCATTTAAACAATGAGTTATACCCACATAATCTTAAGGCAGAAATAGATATGGTATAGGATGGATCAGTATAAGCAAGAACAAGAGATGCCATGGAGTTACAGACCAGAGCTGAGGCCAGGACAGTGTGAAACATTGCAGGGTGCAGTAGGAATACAGGAGGGATTATGGCAATCCGATTTTGAAGCCTCTCAATCAGCTTTATTATAATATTTATCTGCATATCAAGAAGAGATAATAATGGTAAGAAAAAATGGTAGTCACTAAGCATACAGTTAACTGAAAAACTGGAAGTCTATAGGAAGACTTTTAGAAAATATGTGGGCTACCCAACCACCAGTGAAACAAGGTACCAAAAGTTTCAGTGCAGCACAAAATTGTCTTTCCCTGCAAGCTCTCATTCCTGCTGCCAAAAATCTGAAGAGCTCAAGCTGTTCTAACCTCTAATTTGTAAATAGTCAGTGTATATTTTGTTCCTTTCTCTGTTTTTTAATACTATAGTTATTTCTGCTCTTAGTATAATGATAAGGCAGCTCATTTATTTTTCCAAGCCCTATATTTTTCAAAATTGAGCCAACCACATATTTTCAGCATTATATGAATTTTCCTTCACCTTGCTTTACATCACCAAGCGTTATGAAACTTACTTTCTTGCTGTTTGTAAAGCAATTTGAAATCTTCTCCTGATAGATATAACATGTGGGATCTCAGCACCTCAGGATGGAGGTGCAGAGAGGCCGAGACCACCCTTGGGGGGCTCGGGAATCCTGGAATGTTGCCAGAAGTGTCTGGTGGCAGGATTTTGATCCTACACAGGAGATGACACCTGTATGAGGACTGGGAGGAATTCACTGGGTGAATGGTGAAGGGATAAGTTAGTTAAGGTGTAAAACACAGGGTTTAGGATCTTGGTACAGGGGGGTCTAAAGAAGTAAGATGGAGGAATTGGGGCGTGTCCTGTCCTTCTTCTTCTTCTTCTTGGCCTCCATCTTCTGTGGTGATGTTGGCACTTTGGGATTGGTCATTACTAAAAGTGCACCGGTTAATAAGGGTAGAAGGTATTGGGGAGAAATGATAAATATTGTACACGTAACTTCGGGTATAAAGATAAGTGACCGCCCCAGGGGCTCGCAGTGTGCCCATGGCTGACTTGCTGTGCAGACCTCTGTCGGGCTGAAAGAAAATCTTTTAGATAAACAATTAATAAACACCAAGACCGAGACAAGATCAGAAGTCTCTCCTCGTCCTTTGAAGCGTCGGCTCTTCAAGGCCATCCCTGGGCCTTTCCAGGCCACCTAAACAGCTCACAGAAAACCCTACAATAACATGTCCAAATTATTCAGCCCCATTCACAGGTGAATCTTCTCCAGTGCATCAGGGCAGAATCATCTGGTGACATGTTGAATGGCTGAGAAAAAGAAGGGATTTCTTCTCTGTTTCTTCTCACACAAAAGTCACTGATGCCACAAAGCATTTCCAGTGATTTTCTCCTCCAGGAAAGTGGAGAGAATTTTGCCTTGATGAGAGCTGATGTGTTTGCAGAAGTAGAACGATTCTGTTTCTGATGGGAACAGACTGGTGCCTGAGAAAGTCTTTGCAATTTCCTCTTTCTCCTCTTGCAAAACATCTCTTCACATCAGGAATAAAGCACAGCAAACCCGAGGTGCCAGAAGCTGTAATTTATAAGGGACAATCACACAGTGCTGCAGCTCCTGGCCCACATGATATCAGTGAGCCTCCCTCACTTCAGGCCATGGTGCACATTGCTGGGTGTGCCAATGCTCTCCTCTCCCTGTGGTCACTAATGGGCATAAATCGTGTGAAGGCTCTGTAGGGCTCAGTGGTGCAAAGGACAGAAAGCTGCTGGTACATTCTGCTTTTTCAAATGGGGCATCTGAGCCCAGGAGATATCCGGCACGGGTTAAAAATAAACCACGTACAGTTGTGGCCACAGCTGCTACACTTTGACATGCAGAGTAGAAATGTTACCTTCCCAAACAAACTAAGCACAACCTTAGGCTGGGAAATAACGATTATTTCAACAAATCTGAGAGTCCTGCATCAAACACAGCAAGTGAGTTTCAGCTCCAGATTAATACACCAAAACGGAAATATCTCTGTGTGAGCTGGCTGGGTAATATTCCTTTGGAGTGGAGTTCTAGGGCTTGGTTTTGGCTTTCCTGTTGCACACATAAATGGCTAATATTATTTAAGATGCTGCATCAGTGACATCTACACAGGGAGGGCAGCTGTAACACACATCCTGCACCCCAGGAGCAGCAGCCAGGGGCCAGGTGAGGTACCTGAGCAGACACAATGGGCCTCTGTTGAGGCAAAAGTGTCCCATATTCCAATGGACAATATTTCAAATGAGCTACTCAGCTTCCCCAAATGCACCTCCCTATTCTTTATCAAATTACTAGGGTGCATTCCCTAGATTGGTTATGAAGGAAGCTTCATTTGCAAATAAAGTATCTCCACTTAGCTTCCTCAATTATGGTGTATTAATCTGACTCTTGCTCAATAGACTTAATTCAAATGCCCAACAATTTGCAATTTTTTGTCATTTGAGATGCCTTAAGGTATCCTGAGCTTTCCCAAGGAGCTGACAGCTATGAAATAGGAGCTGCATGAGCATGCCTGTCCTTGGAGCTGCAGCTGCAGACACAGCCCCACTGCTCAGAGCACCTCAAATGGCACTTGGCACTCATACTCAGGCAGCCAGAAATTCCATGTGTCCATGTGCTCTCCAGCTTTTTCCTCTACTGCAAATCAGTATTATTGATTTATACAAGCCACACCAAGCCCAGGTTCTGCCACTGTGCTGAAGGCAGGGTGTATTTCCTGGCAGGCCATTTCCTCCCTTCTTTGTACCTCTGTGGCCTGTGCACAAGGCCTCTGCTCTGCACAGTGGTCACAGAGACTGGTGAATGTCACGTTCTCAGAGCCGGCAAGCTCAGGCAAACCCACAGCCTGACCTCAAGGCTCTCTGGACATCACAGCCTTGGTACCTCCTCACTGAAGACATGCTCAGCCCATCAGGGGATCAGTCAGTGCATCAGCAGCACCCACAGACAGCTCACTCACATGAATATCCTGAATATCCACATGAATATTGTGACAGGAATGTTTCCACCATAGCTAAAACCCTCCAAACAGGTACGGATGGCCTCAGTAAACAATTACTGAGCCCTGCTGCCTCCTGGGTTGCAGGCAGCCCCGGTCCTGCTGTGTGTGAGCGGCCTTTTTACCAGGAAGCCCCTTCCTGAGAGGATTATTTTTGAAAAAACCTCTTGAAAGGCAGGTTTTCATGGCAAGCTGCCACAGGCCAGGCGACTGCCAGCGTATGGCAGAAATCTGTTAAAAGAGGAAGCTGGGAGTGAAGTTAAGATAGCAAGTAGAAATTTTAGACATGCATTAAGAACAAAATAAACCCTAGCTATCATAGAAGGCCCATTAGTCAAAGGAAATTATAAACCTGTCAACAACAATGCAGAAAATGCAGAAGTACTAAAGGGTTTCAGTTTATATTTGGAGGAAGGAATATGATATCCCCACATCACATGAAGATGATGAACTGTGGTCAAGTTAGTAAATAAGTCAGATGATGATAAAAGGCATCTCTTGGGACACTGTTACTAAGCCAACCTGTTTTATTTGCACCCAAGAATTGTGAAAAAGCAGACTGTGGAGTAGCTCTGGCCTACTGTTACTTCTTGATAGATTTTGGCATTAAAAACGTCAAATGCAGGTAGTGTGAAGTTCCATAAGACTGGAGGAGCGCAACTGTTGTGCTGACACTAAAAATATCCACATATATAGGGAGAGATCTGTGCAAACAAACAAACAAAATGTTTGTCCTCTTCAGGTAAAAGAGTGGCAAAATAGATAAAGAATCTGATAAAAGAACAAGTGTGTATTCAGTGTTCCAGCCTTGACATCCTGATAGAGATGGGGTGATACAAATAACCCAAACAGTGCACAGATTCCGAGCTAGCTGAACATTTCAACAAGTGATAGAGATGAGGTGATAGAAAATACAAATAACCCGAACAGTGCACGGATTCAGAGCTAGCTGAAAGATTTCAACAAGTCCTCAGTGAGGCTCGTCATGGAATGGTATGGAAGTAAAAAGAAAATAACCGTGGAAAAATTTGCAGATGTCACAAAGATGGAGTCCTAAATAAAGATGAGCCCAACATTTTTTTATTAGTGGTATGGACCACTAAAATAAACAAAGTGGAACAGGCTAGCTAAGGAAAAAAAATGCTCCTTCTGTTGATATTGGGAGATTAGGACCAGTTGCCATTCTGGTAATCATGCCTCAGGTAAGCACAAAATATGCTACACTTCACTAGCATCAATTATCTTTTAAACAAACACAAGTTTTGCTTACACACCTTTCTGACTGAGTGCTGACATCTGCATGAACATTTGCACAGCATTGCAGCTATGATTGAAAAGCAACTCCCCTAGAACGTGTTTTCTTTTCTGCCCTCCAATATTTTTATCCTTTGTGAGGCACTTGAGGACTCCAGAATTTCTCTGAGAATTTCCTTGCATAAATCTAAACCTGTTATCACCTCTCAGACAGTTTGCTACAAATTGCTTGAGATTTCTCTAAACCAGATTAGGTGTCATGGTAACAAGGCTTTGGCACCAGCAGATCCTGTTCCCCTCCTGATCTGAGTGTGATGCTTCCATCTGCTGAGCAGCCTGCTCTCAGCACAGCCATGCAGCATCCTGGCTCTGCTGAGGGTACAGCACCAGGGGCAAATAAACACCCAAAAGGACACATCCCCTGTTTCCTGCAAAGGCTTCCCTTCTCCCACATGGACACCCTGTTCTTTGAAGATTGTTGTACAGAGTTTCTCCACCACTGCTCCTTTAGGCATTAAGTTTACCAACATTCATTATGCTTTTTCATAAAGATTTCAGCTCAATTTGATATCCTTTATTATTTTCCCCAAGTCTATGCATCTTCATTCCAGTGATCCACCATCTGTTTCTAAAATATATTTTATGTTTTTAAAGGACAACTAGAAGTCAAAAGAAGAATTATTCATAAGTACTTATCCTTGTTCAACCCTTACATAAGTGATCATAGCTTTGATGAACAGCATTGCATTTTTTCTTCTCTAAGTTTTATATCCATGTGATGATAACCCACTTAGAGATGTCTTTCTTAAGCCTGCTTTATAGTCTGCTTTTTACATTGCTGTCTACACTGCTTAATTTTTCCACTGGAATATATATTTGCCAACACTGGCAGCTACATTAGAAGCAATACACAAAATACTTTTTAATGCTGGTATTGCGAAGTAAAAGCCATCTCTGAGCAGCATTAAGTATCTTTAGTATTGGAAGCCATTAAATACTTGTGATCTAGATTGTCTAGGGTAGAAAGCATGTACTCTACCAGTAAATAATGTGGGCAAAATTTGGCCCTTTTCACTTGTATATCCTATACTAGGGGCCTCCAGGACACATAATCATATGGGTTAGCAATGGCACATGCAAGCAGTGAGAGTGCTACAGTGATTTTATGGGCAGCATGGAGAATGTATTCACACAGACAATGTGCCACTGTGTGGAAATACCAGAGCTGGCTCTGGACAAGCTGGCTCAGAAAGCAGATGCAGAGTAACTGCAGCAGTATTGCTCTTCACTTGGGCTAATCAGAGCTGATAACACTGAGGCCAAATCAGCTGGCACAGCTCTCTGACTCCTCACACAGCGTTCTTCCTCAGCTGATCCCTGGGAGCCAGCTCTGACTGTGCTGCTTGAAAATCATTGTACCACAAAAGCCTGCACTTGCTGCTGCACAGCAGGTCTCTGTGAGGTTTACAGAGTGGCTGTAAACCCTTTTATTGCAGCCTGGAGGCTGCAGGAGCATGGGGTGTTTTATATGCAGTGTCATACAATGAAGGGTGTGCAGAATCCCACGGACAGAACCTGCAATCTGAGTGTCCAGTTCTTCTTCCCAGCATCTCCTCTCAAGAACATCTGGACTGCAGGGGTTTATACCACCCCAGACACACAAAGAAAGCCTTGAACCTGGATTTCCTACAGTGTCACTGCACACACTGCCACCTCCACTAATGGAACAGAAAATACTGGGGGAAAAAAAATCT
Organism: Ammospiza caudacuta; assembly: GCF_027887145.1. Classification (NCBI taxonomy): domain Eukaryota; kingdom Metazoa; phylum Chordata; class Aves; order Passeriformes; family Passerellidae; genus Ammospiza; species Ammospiza caudacuta. Next base: position 57,654,208 of record NC_080596.1, read on the forward strand.
GTCAGATTCACATCCAACAGGAAGGAGCTGTGTCCCACTAATACTGCCTGGTGCCCAAGGACAGGTGTGTTTCAGGACATGTGCCTATTGGCTACCATGAGCAATCCATGCACTCCCAGAGCTGTGAACTTATTCCTTGGAATCGGCAGTGCTGAGTCTGCCAGTGAAAGTATTTCCCTACAGTATGGTGTTGGGCAATGCTTTGCCTCAGGCTGACATTTCCAATCTTGCAATATCACCTAGACTGTCCTTGAAAGCTGAGAACTGCTTCACAGGGACACCTGAGGCTCATGTGAGGTTTGTGCTCACCTTGCCACATGCCAGACAGTCTCCTCATTGTCATTAGCCACTGGGACACGCTGCTGCTTCTGCCAACTTCCACAGCACCAGTTTCAAACTGGCCTGTGCAGTTCCTGTGGACAACATTCTCTTACCCTCTGGGCATTTGAAACCTTGCTTGGGGTGTTCTGGTGTTAAGGATAACCACTTCTTTAAGATTAGGAAGCTACTTTGAAACCATCCCTGTCCCCAGAGAGCCCAAGTAAAAATATATACTTAGAACATTCAATCCAGGCAACAAAATTCAAAAATGCTGACAAATAATAAAATAATAAAAATTGCCTCAGGTTTATGAATTATCTCAATCCACTGAAAATTAGATTTTGTATCTGTGTATAACTTAAGAAACAATACAAACATATAAATGGGATTGAAGTACCTGCTAATTATTGGCTTTTTTCTTCCTTGAGACCAATCCAAATATAGTCTGATGTTCTGCAACAATAATGAGTAGAGGAAACCAATTCCCCAGATTTGCCTTTGAGGGGCTTTGGAAGAACTCACCATATGCAGGCATCTTTGATTTCATCCAGAAGAGAGCATCACAAATAAAGCACAAAGAGGTATTTCTATCAGGAAGAAGTCAGCCTTTGAAGATTTTGATTGTTTTCTGTCTGTTGAAAATGCCACAAAACAAGATGCAGAACATCGAGGTCAGGACCTACCCTCACATCTGAGATAAGCAATTGTAAATCTGTGGTTTTTATAGGACAGGAGATAACACAGCTGCTATACCAAGAAAAATGCACGTGCCCTGCATGGAAGATCCTGCCTTGACAGAAGCCATTAAATCTTTCTCCCAGCACTGCCTTTCCTGTCTGCTGCAGCCATCCGCCTGAGCCACGTGTGCCATCCAGGGACACCAGGGCTGTGCTGAGATGTGCCACTGCCAGCCCACACCCTGCAGAGCTGCACCCCCTTGGAAATCAAAACATGGAAAATCCGGGTTAAACTATGAAGAAAAGCTGTAGGAGAGAATTCAGAACTAAATGTTGGTGACCAGGCAGGACTAACCCACCTGGTGATCAAGTATGGGATAGACTTACAGGATGTTAAGAGCCATATATTGACCACACAAGTTGGGTGTCCAAATTAGCCAGACTGCATGCAAATCAACTTTACCTGAAATGACCAGCATTATGACCATGAGATAGGGGAAAATTACTCAGTCTACTGTTAAATTATCTGAAAGAATAAGACATTGGGAAAGGCTTTAAACAGATTTAGAAGGGAGAAAAAATAAGGTGAAGAAGTCTGGGGACAAATTGATCTTTGTTGTAGCTGCTTAGGGCCAGAGCCTGAGTTGCTTTAGAGAGTGAATTATCCTCAGCTCTTAACAAATGATCCCTTCAAGTTAAGCTTCAACAACATCATCTAGGCAGTATTTCAGTATGTGCTCTGTGAGCAGAGACTTTGATGTCCAGAGTGTCAATCCAGGGCTTTTCAGGAGGCACTGCTATCATTACAAAAAATATGTTAAAGGAAAAAAAAACCACCTTCATGAAACCCCCTCACGCACAAGAACAACAGGAAAGCCTGGCTAAAACCACACCTCATAAAATTATTTACAGTAACTGAGACTGAGGCCAGGGGAGTTATTCCACACTTCTACCATCACAGCTGTGATAGTTCAGCCTTCAGTCTTTGGAGAGTTGAAACACCACCTTGTTTCAAAGGGAAATCACTGAAACTCAAGCTGTAGAGTTTCACATCTTGGTGCAGATAGAAAGGCCAAGCAAAACAAACATCAGAAAAGATCCTGAGAGTCAGCAGAAACTGCATGATATCCTTCCCTTATTAATTCATGTTTATTTTAACTGTCTTTCCTCCTGACTTTTTCCTAGACAAAAAGGCTTATAACCAGAGACTCAGACCACCTTTTATTCTTATTTCTGTTTCAGTTCCAATTAAGGCCAGTAATAATCCATAATAATTTGGTGGTCTTGAACTTCTTCCCAGAAAAAACACACTAGCCTTAAAAATGGAAAGTCCTGGCTGAAAAACCTTTCTTTAATATCCAACCTAAACCTCCCCTGACACAGCTTCAGGAATGGCCTTTCAGGTCCTGTCACTGTCACCAGAGAGGAGAGATCAGCGTCTGTCCCTCCTCTTCCCCTTATGAGGAATTTGTTACTGCACTGAGGTCTCTCCTCAGTCTCCTCCAGGCTGAGCAGACCAAGTGCCCTCAGCCTCTCTTCACAGCTTCCCCTCAAGGCCCTTCACCATCTTTATTGACCTCCTTTGGACACTCTCTAAGAGTTCCATGTCTTCCTTACATTGTGGTGCCCAAAATTGCCCCCAATATTCCAGGTAAGGCTGCAGCATTTCTGTGTGTCTGCAGACAGACAAACACCAACAGAAGAGAGCACACATGGGCGTAGGTGAAAGACCACAGAAATATTCCCACAGCCCTTCTCATGGATATGCAATGGGATGGGCCATTGGGAAACCGAGGCTGAGGAGTCTGACAGGCTTTAGGGGCAGGGCTGGTAGTGGCTGTCAGCACTCAGCCCCACAACAGGAGCCTGAGCCTCCTCCCGCCAGAAACAGCCAGAGCTCACCTCATGCAAGTGCAAAACAAAACTGTGCCAGAAAGATCCCTGCCAAGGGACGGTGGAGCAGTGTGACACCAGGGTGCAGGGACAGGAACTGCTGCAAATGGGACAAATCATACAGGGAGAGAAGGATGGGAGAGAAGGGAGGAAGATGCAGGGACACAGCAGCTCTGCTGGACCTGGGAGGCAGCACTGGCACTCTCCATGTAAGGGTGGAAGTGCCCTCATGGGGAATGAATGCAGGTAAAGAGCAGACTCTATTTTCACCCCTTCATATACCATGTACTAACTGACCACCATAAATAGTCCTTCTTGCTGTCTAAAATACATGCCATGCTAAACAAGTGATTAAGTCAAAAGGACCAGATTCTTCTCTGGCATCTTGGATTAAGCACCCAACATACTCTCTAAAAGTTATACAGTGTAGGTGTACAGTAAGTGAGTTTTACTAATATGTTCCATTCAATTGTTATTATAAAAAAGGAAACTATCAACAGCTAACACACTTTTCTCTTGTTTCCCATATTGCTCTTCCTTCTGAAAAGTGACTTGCTCAAATAATCTTCACAGCCCACACACATCCACCCTTCAAAAAATAACAAAGCACCAGCCCAAGTTTGACTTGTTGGCCTCACTTCTACTATTTGTAGTGACAGTCTTTTTATTTTTGGACTGTGGCTTTTAAATTCGAAACTAAGAAAGGCAGCCACCCCCAGAGTAGCGTTTGCGTGGGGGGAATGTTTAGTACACAAAGCTGTCTATGACCCTTCCTCCTATCACTCACCCCACCTACACCTCTCACCCTCCCAGGCAGTTTTCTGTGAAGCTCAGTGAGGCACACACAGAGCAAAGCCCGGCTCTGGGTGAGCAGGGCTCACAGGAGGAAGTTCAGTCAGGCATGTCAGCTTGTGACTCCTCATTCACTGCAAACAACAGGATGGGGCTTCACAGCATCCAGCTCCTGTCCTAGAAATTGGTGTGCAAGGGAACAGTTTGTTAATTTTAATCAAATTATCTAAATCATGGTTATATGGGAACATCCTGACTAGAGCATATGGATTTTCCACTGAGCTCCCTGGCAGTGTTCAATGTTAAAAGAATAGTGAGGAAGGCACAACAAAACATCAGATGGAAAATTAGAAAATAACTTTACCATAAGTGAGGCTTCCTTTGCTACATACTTCTTTCACACCCTGATATATTAGTGTATCTCTGAAAAAAACCCTTATCTAATAGCCTGGGATTTGTTTTCAGTATTGTGGACTCTGAGCACTGCCTCCTGCTGCACTTTTGGCCCCAGTGGAGTCCCAAGGCACAGTGAGCGCAGGAATCTGAGCACACACCTGCTCCACACCGTGTCACCGTGCACACCACCCCATGAGTAATCCCTTCCACTGCCTGCTTTAGAGCTCTCTTTGCAGCTTGGATTCCTTAGACATGAGTAGAGCTGCAGAGAACATGCCATTCCTTTGTCTGTGGCACTGCATCTTCCTTTATCCAGCCAAGGATTTAGGGAGTGCTTCTGGCTGGTGCTCCACACTGGGACAGCATTTTCCACAGTCAACATAGGGAAACATTCAGAGTTAAGTAGTAAGCGATGACAAGGAGTACAGGAACTAATGAGATAAATTAATAGTTTAAATTATTTCTTTCCCTTTTATAACCTGAGTATTTCTTTGCCTATTGCATAGCTCATTCACCCCAAAGAGCTGGATTCCTCCACAGTTCTTCCCAACACTCAAAACCCTGTTAAATGTGAATTATGTATTTTTGCCATTTTATTTAATGCTTCTTTTCTTAAGCTTTAGAAAAAAGAAGTTTAAAGATCCCCATCAGAGCTTTGCTTAGTGCAATGTTGCACCAGAAGGCACCAAGAGGACCTTGCCTACTCTCCTTAATGATCTCCCAGCACACCTGAAATGTAGGAGTGTCCTGTGGTATCCATAGGGGAAACATCTCCTCAGTGACAAGAGATATTAGCTAAGCACCTCAGAAAGTTTCTCCACAAAAGGGGAATCCCAGGACAGCCCTTCTGGTCCAGCAGAGAGGAGGTAAGGAGATATTTCAGGAACAGCTCATTTTTCTAATACATGTTTTAAATTTTTAGCCACATCTCTTGTTGATGAAGGATATGGATTATCAGAAGGAACAGAACTCACACACTTCACTTTTGAGAAAAATGATGCAACTTTACTAATTTTCTAATGAAAGCTTCCATTGTCAGCTCAAAATAAGTTGTGTTTTGTAAAAGAGCATGGGAGCTGTGTATCGAAACGCCCACGGCTGTCATACACAAACACTGCACTTGCACATTAAACAGCACTTTTCTGGCACTGGAAATAAGACCCACTTTATGTCTAAAGTAGTTTGTTTTGAATTTTTGAGATGTGAAGGCTCTCAGCTGGAGTTTCAAGAGTTGGGTTGGCAAGAGTCACAGCTAGGGAATTACGGGGGTTTAAGGCCCAGGGTGACAAGGGCTGTGGTAGAGGGTTAAGGGCGGATGTGAAAGGCTTTGCTAAGGTGGGGCTTGTGCCAGTATGAAATCCCTGTCTAATTTTAGGACTTCACCTTATAGAAGCTTCAATATCAAGATGAATCAGGATTTTTGTTGGGAAGAACCTTAGGCCAACAGGCTGAAAAAGAGCAGTACAGGACTGAGAAGAAGCCCTTACCAAATTTAGGGCTGGTGCCAAGAGAAGCAGGAATCCAACACCAGTGCAAATCCTTGCTTAGTTTGACACAGTGAGGCCTTCCAGCCTTATGAAAAGCAAAGAGGCAACACCTCTGGTCAAACCTTGCAACCCTTGCCAGATCCAAAAAGAACTCAGACTCTGACTTTGCTTGCCTGTGTCCTCTTCCATCACCTAAACCTTGAGGTCAACTGTCTCCCAGCAGACCCAGACACATTCAGTTATTCCCAAACCCAAACCTAATTCAGTCTGGGTGGCAAATTTAACTCCAGGACATGTTTTTATCCCATCCTGAATCACAGTCACTCTTGTGATCCAAAAACAATTTAAGTGAATACTGAATTTAATCATACTGGTTCCTGCCCACCCCAGACACCAGAGCTGGGTGGGGTTGATGTGGCAGACTTTGCATGGTGGCTGAAAGCAGCTGATAGGGAAGTTTAGGGCTGGTGTTCTGATCACAGTTTTAGGCAGCAAGGACCAGGGACTGCAGTCTGTGGCTGTCTCCAGCAGAAATCTGCCTGGCTTCAACCCAGGCCACATCAATAATTCCAGATCCAGTGCTAGAAAAGGTCAAGAGATTCCAATAAGTTGGAGAGTCTGCAACTGCTGGAGCATCTCCTCTCCCAAAATCAGGCAACAAGCCCAGAAATCATGAGTCTAAGTGTTTCTGGCCATGATCACTAAAGACCTCTTTTGTGGCGTCTGGTATGCACAACTCTGTAAATAAACTTCACCATGGGACAACCTAGGAATAAAATCTAAGTGACAAAATACATCTGTTCTTTTTAATAATTACAATATTATTTTTAAAATCATTTAGAAAATTACAAAATTGGTGAGGTCTACACCTCAAAATTTGGGGAACATAAATAAATGTAATTAATTAAATTCATTAAGTGCACACATGCAAGTGCATTATAATTCAGCCTTTAATTGCATGACAGCATAATGGTTTTGCTTGTGTTATTAAATGCATTTGGTGAATATTCCTTCCTAGCATTAGGAGAAGTGTATCAGGGATGGGTAGCTAATAATGCTATGCTTACTCGAGTTCTTACCTTCCAAGCTAAAAAAATTGTGAAATATCTAGTAAATGGGGAAAATTATTCCAAAAAGGAGAAAAAAACCCATCACAATTAAAGAAAATAGACAACCTGAGCATGCAAAAGACTGTGTTCACTAAAGGCTTCAAATTGTTAAAATTATTGTCATCTGACACTTAACATGTCCAGATCAGAGACACTAGCTCTAAGTCAGAGATAGCAGCACCACCTGAAATCACAAGATTATCTGTGAAGATAATTAATTTCAATGTGAATTGTGAATGCATATTACTTCAGATATCATAAAGACACAAGAATGCCTGCAAAGAAACACATCAATACTGAGCTGGATATATAAAAATAGGTTTTCAAGAGGAATATTAAAGAAATAGTGACAAAGTACACTCTCTCATCTGATGGGGGGAAATAGCACACAAGAAAAGAATTGAAAACCCCCACCTACATGCCCTTGTGCAGGTATTCTGATACCTTATTTTTTAAAAAAAGAAGACATAAGACCATTCCAGGAAATGTGTAAAGAATATTAAAAGAAATTTAGATGTCAAAGTTAGCAACAAGTCACTCAAGCTCAACCAGGAAAAAAACAAATCAAAACTAAAAATAAAGCATTGAGACTATCTGCGTGCTTAAAAAAAGACAGGCTCATTTTCTGTGCTGAATTTGGAGCTGAATAAGGACTCAGAGGAAATAACAGAATCTGTGGCACATTTTTACACCACAGTGACATCAGCACCTTCGTGGATGAGATGCTTCAGTGCCCAGCACTTGTAGCTTGATGTGCTTCACTTAACCCGTGGGTCCAGGCCAACACACTCACGAAACCATGAGAACTCTTGCTCACAGTCCTTTCCAAAGTCATTTGCTTTGCCAAAAGATCAAACAGGCACTGCAGTCATTCCTATGGCCATGCTGCATCAGGAATACCCATGAGAAGCAACTATGTCTGATCTAGATAAGATTTAACTTCTCTGCCTCATTGTGAGGACAATGAGGCATTCACAGCCCCGGCTCCTGAAAGTGGTTGTTGTAAGAACTAATTAATGTGTGCTATATCATTCTGCTAAGACTGAGAAAATTGCATAATGAAACTGAATTCCTGAGTGGCTTATGACTATGATTTACTCAGGACTTCCATTAAATAATAACTAAAACTACAGAATTTGTTGGATATTAAACCAGGTTTTAAGCTAGGACAGGGTCTACAAAGTAGAGCATTGAGCATGGACAGCCTTTGTGAAAAATGTACAGAGGCACAGCTTTCCAGCTGGACCCAGAAACTGGAGCAGTTGAGAGTGTATCAGGAATTTTTACTTTCTATTACAAAGAAAAACAACTGATATGTCCATAAATATTAAATATATCAATGAGAAAAAAAATTATATGTTTTCTTACTGTGATAAAAAATGTTCAAGACCTAGGCAGCTTCTTCATCCTCCAGCTGACTGTAAGGATGAGGGTTGTGCACAGTCCATGGGAAATTCTTTACTATAAACTTCACAGAGGTAGCTCCAGGACCTCACACACAAAATGCTCTGGCAATTCTGATGTGTGAGAGTGTTCTTAGGCAAAAAGCAGTAGGAGTTTAGCATAGAGAAAAATTTGGTTAATTTTGTCCTCTAGAGTAACTGGAGTTTCTTGAGTCCTACTTAAGCATAAAGGTCCAGAGAAGCTGATTTTAGCCATGACATGGATGGTGGTGGTGTCTCCCTCCTGCCTCCAGGCTGGTCTATGCTCTGAGAAATGCTCAGAATCTTGGGTGCTTCCTTCTCCTTTAGGGTGGGCTGTCACCCTAATACACAGTTTTGGTAGCTATGATGCCAAAAACTGGAAATAACTTTCAGCAGCCATCCCACAGTAATATGTTCAAGCATCAGGTTCTTGAACTCAATGCACTTGGTTGACTTTTAACTGAAAACCCAACATGGATGACCAGCAAAACCTGTAATTCTTTAGTAATAGTAGTAGTGTAGTGGATCCTGAAGAATTTAATTTTTAAACTCAGACATAATTATTCCAGATACTGTACATTGAAAAATATTGGTTCCTGCATCCAAGAGTTTCATGTGCAAGTGCAGCATGGAACACAGAAGGATAAAGAAAGAAAATATGAGAAAATAAGTAGGTAATTGGTGTGGCAGCATCAGCAGGCCAGCACAGGGACGGGTCAGCTTCTGGGGGGAGCCAGCACAGGAATGGAATGTTAATGACAAAGCAGCAGCAAGATGATGATGAATATTGGTAAGTAATTACAAGATGGAAAAAGGGTAGACCAGACAAAAGCCACTCAGAAATCTAATGAGTAGGCAAAGGAAGCATCACAGGTCACTTGAAAGCAAGAGTCAGTTACTAATATTTCCCTGCCTTGAACTTGTGGTACTTCAGACCAAGCACAGTGGTCAGGAATTCCAGAAGCAGCTTCAGCCACTCATTCTTTGGATGTCTAGTCTGAGATTCTTCAGAAGCACCTGATTTTCAAGGAGCAGGTATCTCACCTGCTTTGCAAAGTCAGCTCTGTGGCTTTTGTTGGACACCAGCAGACCCAGCTATTCACCCCCAAAACTCAAGTCACTTCTGATAGTCTTGGCTTATATAACACCTCCAATATTCTTATCCCCTCAAAGGAAACAAAAATGCTTACCTGAGCTGATTGTCTCACTGGCTACTGAATGCATGAGTGATGGAGGAAAGGAAAACAAAAAATGAACAATTACAGACTTGTATTAACCACTGACTGCAAAAGGCTGGAGTACACCTCTGAAGAGTTGCACTGCAAAAGGTGGCTGCACAACACATACAGATATGGAGGTAAAGAAGGCCAATTCCAGCCAGAATATTAAGGACAAATGAAAGTGAGCCCAAAGATTACATGTATTAAACTTTCCAGCTATATCTGAGATTTTGAATCTGTTTATTCCATAAAGTAAAACATATTACTTCTCAGGGAATTGAGAAGACTAGAACAGCAATTTTGCAGTCACATTAGGATACCATTACAGGCGAGAGAAGATTTATGTTTTATAGATTGCTCCATTCCAGGGAGTCAGTGCCATGTGAATATCAAAGAAATTTCCTTCTATGCTATTTCTCCATCCTGATTTTAAACTAAGCACTAGACAAGATTTCTGCACATTATTTATGTTTCCCATATGAGTAATAAAGAACTAATCACACACATTTACAACATTACCAAAGCAATTGAAGCTAAATTATAGGGAAAGTCTATTTTATTAACTACTATGACTCAGAACAATTCAACAATCTCTTCTGCTTACCAAGTCCAACAAATACTATACTCTGATCTCATGCCACCCCACCTGGAGGAATGTGTCCAGCTCTGGGGCCTCCAAATAAGGACACGGAGCCTACAGCTGCTGGGATCTTGGCCATGGAGCTCTGTGTGGTGGAGCACATCCAGAGGAGGCTATGAAGATGCTCTGAGGGCTGGAGCACCTCTCCTGTGGAGAGAGGCTGAGAGGGTTGGGGTTGTTCAGCCTGGAGAAGGCTCTGGGGAAACCTTGCATCATCTTCCAGTACCTGAAGGGGACCTAGAGGAGAGCTGGAGAGGGATTTCTGACAAGGACATCAAAAGGGCACAGTAATAGGACAAGGGGGTCAGTTTAGATTAAATATAAATTTAGGGAAGAAATTCTTCACTGTGAGGATGGTGAAGCACTGGAACAGGTTGCTCAGAGAAGCTGTGGCTGATCCTTCCCTGGAAGTGTTCAAGGCCAGGCTGGATGGGACTTGGAGGAACCTGGTCTAGGGGAAATTGTCTTTGCCCATGTCAGGGGTTTGGAACTAAATGACCCTTAAAATCCCTTCCAACTCAAACCATTGCAGTATTCTATGATCTCCTTACATAAAAGAGGTTATTGCTACCCCCCATGTGTAAACTTTGACATAACTCAGCACCTTGCTATACAAGATCAAGCAACTTTTGGGACTGGAAGAATTGTTCCCCCTTGTTGAGCTTCACATGGCATTTTCCTATAAAATTTGACAAGATTTCTAAAACATGCACTTTCATTTCAGTAAACACTTGCACTTCTTTGCTGGCATAGATTCTAGCCTTTTTACCAAATTCACCAAATGCATTGGTGAATGCGTTTTCACAATGAGCAATGTTTTTAGGAAAATATTTGTACAAAGGGGAAAGAAGAATCAAAAAGAGAGTTTTGTGCTCCACAAACTTGTTGCTTTTCTGTCTCAGGAATTTCCTCAGCTTGCACCTCAGGTGACATTTACTTGAATTGTCTTAAAGAGATGATGCATCAAATAGATGGTTGGCTCACATAGCAACAGTGATTCAGTAAAAGGTCAGCTTTATACCATACACAGGCAACATAAAGGCTTCATCCTACTCTTAATCAAGTCAACATCAAAAGGCCCATGAACTTCAAAGTGCCAGGGAGGAGCCTCTTACTCCAGGATGTTTAGCAATGTCTAATGAGAAATACAGACAACAGCTCAGCCACTGAAAGACAGCTCTGCCATATTGTTAATAATATAAACTGTTTATAATGTACTTTTATTGCAAGCTATAGCAGTTGATATTTTGGCCATGGAGCTGTATGTGTGGAACATAACAGGAGATCCAAAAGGCCCTGGAATTCTGCAGAGGGAACAACAAAATGCCAAAGCAATGAAATAATTGTATCTACTCACTTTATTTCATAGTACCGCATTAAAAAAAAAAAAGAAAAAGAAAACAACCAAAAAACCCCCAAAATATAGGACTAAAGGGTTTAGAAAGAACACTGTGTAGCATGAATTTTTAATGTCTTCAGCTATTTTTGTCTCTTTCTGCTGCTTGTGTAACATATTACAAGAATCTGTGTGCAGATTCTGCTTGCACCCTCAGGCTGAATTGACTTGATCATTATCTACAAGAGGAGACGTCTGTGCAGATTATTAAGTCTGACTGCAGGGTCTGAAATTGTTAATAAAATATAGATGAGATAAAGGAAAACACCGGCAATGACATCACTGTCTCTGGGAACGATGGCTCAGCTCGCAGTGCTGCGACCTGGGGGTTTACCAAAGGGTTGGGAAGCACGCAGGATGAAACCAAGATTAGGGTAACCTTCTTACCTGTTCTGCCATCACACCAGCGCTCGGGGGAGGTTTCCGCGCCTGTGCCCAAGCCAGGCCGGAAAAGGCTCGGCAGAGGGAAAGGCCTTTCTCGGGGCAATCGCACCCCCTGCAGACCGCGCTCGGGGCGCGCAGCCCGGACCAGCCCCGGAGCCTCGGCCTGTGCCTGCCCTCCTGTGTCCCTTTAGCCATGCCCGACACAAATCCCCCCTTTTCTACTCCTTCCTGGATAATCTTCCCCCATGCTTTTGCTCTTCTCACTCAACCCTTCCCAGCTGGTGCCCGCCCCTCTCCATCCCGTTCATCCGCTCTGGGATTCCTGCATTTCCTTCCTCCTGTCCGGCCGCCCCCTGCACCGCTCCCAGGTGGGGGAAACCACAGGCTACGAGCTCATCGTTCCCCCTGAGCCTTCCTGCGCTTCGTACTTCTCGAGTACAAAGGGTTAAAACATCCCTTTCAGAGAAACACCACTCAGCAGTTTAGTTAATTAAAAAATTAGTATTGTTTGCTGAACCAATGCATAGCAAATTGATGATTGATTGACAGCTGTAAACTGGTGACTGGTAATTAGATTTTTAAATTAAATAATTACATTGAATACTCTCAAGCCATCAGCTGGGCATGCCCTCACTCAGGGTAAACCTTTCTGTGTATAGCATGAAAAATCAATTTTCCACTCTAGGACACAGCAAGAGGAGAAGATCAAGCCTTGCTTTACCCAACTGGTTCCCATGTTCTCAAGACACCTTTGCCTACAGTATTTATTTGCCATTACTTCTTTTAAGGAATGCAAATGCTACTCTTTCTTTCCTTTTGAAAAGGTGTCTACTATGAGGTTTGCTGTGAGCAGGATTATACATTCTATTTGAGTATCTGAGGGGGGTGAGCTAAGAGGAACATATGAACATGAGTGAAATTTTTCTCCTATTTTTTGAGAACATCAGTCTTTGAGGTCTTTGATGTAAGGAGTAAAACTGTTACCAAAAAATTGATGTGGTACCTTTCCTACACAGCCCAGTTGCTGTCCTATTTGCTCTCTCATCCTGGCCAGAGCAGGGCTGGCCTTAGCTCCCCTCTTCTTCCTCCAGCCCACAGATATTTCTTCCATCTTTCCTTTAGGAAGAGCTGAGCCATGGATGACACTTCTTGGTTTTCATTTGATTCCAGCAAGCACCCACGCTTTAAACTGAGAGAAGAGCTTTATATACAAAAGTCCTGGAAGGAAAGAAGAAGATGTGGTCTGTTTCTATTGTGTCATTAACATTAAAATAAAACAGGATGAGGTGAAATAGTCACCAGGATTTGGACTTGTTGCCTGAGAAACCATTACCAGTTACCAGAAGAAAGGAATTCCTTGGAAACAACAACTTTAGAAGCCAGAAGGAAGTTGCACAACTCTCAGTGGTGAAGGCAGCAGTTCTCATAACACAGCAGCAGGCTAAAGATGTGTCCTGAGTAATAACAGCTCATCAAGATGTGGCTGAAACCCTCATTATTACAGCCCCTGGTAACCAGTCAAGCCCTCCAGGCTGCAGACAGTCCAACCACACAGCTACTAGGAATGCCATCACAGGGGATTTTTTCTTTTTTATAGTGCTTAAAAATCCTTAAAAGGGATTAAGAACCCTATGAGGAGGGTAATTACTATTTTCCCTACTTGACAAACCAGGAAAATGAGACCTGAAAACTTTACCTGACATTTGCAAAGTGCTCCAGGTTATAATTAAGAGATCAGAGCTCCTACCTTTGGGGTCAAGCTGCTGAGTTACTTTATGTTTATATATTATGTAAATTGGATTACTCTAAAAGAAGGCTTATGAGTCTTGACTTCTAAATTTCCCTTCTGGTTCTGTCACTTGTCTATTTAAGAAAATGCAAAAGGCATATGTAAACCAAGCCACACCTGTTTCACACTTGCAGCCTTTAATCTGCTGATGACTGGGAAGCTTTCTGATGCCTGCAATGAAAATGTTTGACAGCAAATATCACTGCCATTGTATATACTCTTGTATTTGTACAGAAGTATAAATACATCAAGAATTGGGAAGTTTACTCAGGAGTGACAAAGCAGAAGGAAATGGACAAGGGACTTTACAGAATTTCTCACTCTATTGAGATATGGTGAATGTGGGAGATGCATTTTGATTTTGCCTGGAAACAAAGAACATCCTACTCCTTGCACGTCTTGCACTACTCGTTTTGAAGCATGCTGAACATTCTGTTCTATGAACAGCAAGAGTTTTACTTGCTACATGCAGGGGAAAAGATTTGTACTGCTCTGAACCCCATTACCCTCACATGATAATGTGGAATTTCTGTTCTCTTTTGTTCTGTATAAAGTTTAGTATTGCTGTCTCCTCTAAGACCATGAAAAATATCTGCCCTTTTGTAATTTCGTTTTTTCCATCTTTCTTAGAAGAACAAAACTAATTTGGAGCCAACATATTCAGGACAGCTGTGAGATAAATTGCTGTCATATGGTTTTAATTCTGAATGCACGATCCAGAGATCAACAGCCCCTTCACAGACAGGAATTCTGTAGCAGCCCATTTTTAAAATCCACCATGCAATTAATCAGGTTGATGAATCTATCAACACCTGCACATGTTGTCTATTGATGCAGTGAATAATGTACAGTCCATAATTTCATGGTCTAGAGCTCAAGCAGGTTCCTGCATCCTGAGACTGAGAGTTCTGCAGGAGCTCCAGGGGTGTGCACTCACGTCCCTGTCAGCCTGGGGGAGGTGGGTCAAGGAAGAGCATCCCTCAGGCAGCCCTAGGAAGGGCTGTGCTTCACCAGGGATAAGGTGGAGCTTGCAGTCACTGTGACTGGGACAAGCACAGAATGTGGGCTTGCTGCAAATCCCACAGGCAGGATCCCATTAGCAGATGCTGAGCCCCAGGACTTTACAGCATTGGCATGTAGACATATTCCTGTACCAGTAAATATTGGCTAACACAGGGCTGTATGCCCATAACCCTTTGAAGTGGCATTTCAGCATCTCCACAGACACACAGAATGATCTCTAAGGAGCTCTGTACTCTGGTGATTGCTTCTCACCAGTCAAACACCACCTCAAGGGTGAAGGGACACTCTGTTCTAAGAAGTGGACACCACAAATAACTGCAGGGTTTGTGGTAATGACTCCTGTGGCCACAGTCAGGGTGGGAAGCACTGTACTGATTGTGACTCACCAGGAACTGAAAAATTTTTCGTGTGAGTTGGCTTGATGATAATGTAAAAGTAAATATTCTGAAGACTGAGAAAGGCAAGAAAAAGATTTTTTTGTGTGAAACTCTGACTGAGACCAGCAGTTTAAGAAGGAATTCAAGGTGTTTCAGACAAAGAATTATTCTTAGCATAGAATAAAACATGAAATATCTTCTTATAAGTGTTTTTCCTGCCCTGTACATAATCTACAATTAAAATGTAAGGACCAAGGACACCAGCAGAGTACAGCAGGTCACCACTCCTCAGCACCAACACAGAGTTATGAGTGTCTTATCCAGAGAGATTCAGAGCCAAGAAGCACAACCAGGGACTGAGATCCTGTCTCTGACAGAACATGGCACAGCTGAGTACCAGGGCTACATGCCACTTAAAAGCAGAAGCTATGGATGACACAGAAAATCCAGTGAATATGAGCCTATTGCTTCATCATACAAAATAAAACCTGCAAATAAGCAATAAAAAAGGTTTGTCTTAAATTGGGGGCTGTGATATTTAAGACACAGAAATCAGCCCTAGGGCTGGTGTAGGTATAGTGGTGTAAAACTATTACCTAAACCAGGGGTAAAAGTGGCAATATTTCAGAAATTCAGATAACACTGCATCATCAACCACATTTTTTACTCCTTCTGTGATTATAATTTGCTTACACCCAGGCTCTTATCAGTGTGCTGGGAAAACTGTATTTGTGAAGCATTTCTAAGGGAGGTAAGAGGATATAGGAATTTCAATCACAGCTGATCTCAGCAGCTCACCTGTATCAGCCAGCACAACGGAATTCTTAAAGTGAAGTCATTACTGTTCCATTATTTATTATTTCAGCAAGAATATTGTAAATATTTAGACACAACAAAACAGGCTACCATCCAAGCAAAAAAGGTATCCCTCCTAGAGAGCTAATAAATTAAAGACACTAACAAAAAAGCTTATTACAAAATATCATTGATGAACACTAGAGAAGCCCAGAGGGTTAACAGCACATGTTTGTTTAATGATTTCTGTCAGAACCCAGGACATTCTTCAGGCTGCCCTGGATGGCTCAAGTCCCTGGCAGGGGGCTCAGAGACCTTGGCACGGAGTCAAAAACACCTGTGCCTTCCATTTTAGCCCATGATAAAAATTACCAACTTTGTGTGAGGATTTACAAGCCACAGGAGTTTGAGTAGAATGATAGTTAATTTATCACAGGATGAAAAAGCAGATTTTTGTGGATTTAGAATGCGGGTTCAAGAGGCAAAATGGAGGAATCTGGGCATGTCCTGTCCTTCTTCTTCCTCTTGTCCCCAACTTCTGCTGTGATGGTGACACTTCTGGATTGGTTTAGAGACAGACTGTCTAACATAGGCGATGGGCATTTGTCACTCTTGCGCCGGGCTCGGCGCAGGAGCAGGCGAGAGGCAGGGTCGTAGCAAAGGCAGAGAAAGCTTTATTCAAAAGAACTGTGTGGTTTTTATAGAGTGGTACCATGGATTCTGTTCTATTGGCCAACTAACAGAAACATCTTTCTCATGCACTGTCCTTGAGAGGAACAGAAAAACAAAGTAGAAAAATACTACTTGCAAATTGTTTGTAGTCAACAAGTTATCACATCTTTCCAGCTCCCTAAAACTTCTCACAAGCCGCTGTGAGAAACGCTTGCTGTTTCTCTCTCTCTGTCCCATGGCATCCACAGGTACTGGAAAATTATTGCAAAAAAAGTACACGTCGTTTTTCGCATTAATAGCTACCACCACCCCAGGGGCGGGCAGTGTGCCGCAAACTGACCTGCCAGACAGATCTCAGCAGGTCAGAGAAGGAATGTAATAGATAAGAGAAAATAAACAACCTTGAAAACCAGGTCCGAGGAATCGCGACTTCTTCCTCGGTGGCGGGGCCAGGAAAAAAAGACTTTTTAATACCTCGGGAGCCATTTCAACCACAGAAAATTCGACAGATTGCAACTTTTCTGTTCCTCGCTGCGCTGCCGCCAGAGGAGCATCGCTGTCACTGCTCCCGCTGTCACTAGAGGGCAACGAAGGCTCCCGGAGCAGAGGTTCCTGCACAGCCTCGGCTTCCCCAGGAGGATTTCTGCTCTCTGTAGCTCAGTCAGCCCGGTCGGCAGGGAAGGGTTTCACCCTCAAACCCCGGGGCTGCCGAAGGGGTCAGGCAGAGCCCGCGGCGGGAGCGCAGCATCCCCTGCACTGCAGCACCTGCAGCCTCTGTGTACAGACAGTGCCCGAACCCTGGGCACAGACAGTGCCCAAACCCTGGGCACAGACAGTGCCCGAACCCTGTGTACAGACAGTGCCTGAACCCTGTGTACAGACAGTGCCCGAACCCTGGGCACAGACAGTGCCCAAACCCTGGGCACAGACAGTGCCCGAACCCTGTGTACAGACAGTGCCCGAACCCTGGGCACAGACAGTGCCCGAACCCTGTGTACAGACAGTGCCCGAACCCTGGGCACAGACAGTGCCCGAACCCTGTGTACAGACAGTGCCCGAACCCTGGGCACAGACAGTGCCCGAACCCTGCTCGTTTTGGCTTCAGCCCTCAGGTGCTCAGCCTTAGCCCTCCCCAGCAATTCTTGAATGCCTGGGCAGAGCAGTGTGACAGTGCTGGCTGGGACAAGGCTGCGCTCTGCTGGAAGGGAGCAGGGAAGGGACATCCCAGCGGTGAAGGCTCTGCTGCTGGATGTGACACGCACAGCTGGGAAGGGGCAGCTGTGCTCTGGGACAGCCGGGAAAATGGCACAAATGTGATCCTTCCTTTACACACCCGCTGTGCACAGACACTGCAGCTGCCAGCCTGGGGCTGTTGTGGAGGACATGGAGTGGCAGGGGGAGGTGGGGATGCGCTCTCACCCTGAATCAAAACACCCTGGCAGATCAGGTGCAGCCCAGCATGGCAGCTCAGCCTGCAATGCATCAAACACAAGGCTGCAGGTGCACTCTTCCCTTCCCTTCCCTTCCCTTCCCTTCCCTTCCCTTCCCTTCCCTTCCCTTCCCTTCCCTTCCCTTCCCTTCCCTTCCCTTCCCTTCCCTTCCCTTCCCTTCCCTTCCCTTCCCTTCCCTTCCCTTCCCTTCCCTTCCCTTCCCTTCCCTTCCCTTCCCTTCCCTTCCCTTCCCTTCCCTTCCCTTCCCTTCCCTTCCCTTCCATCTCTTGGCCTGTAGGTCTCACCTTTGCATTTTGCCAGTCAAAAGAACCATGGAAATAGCAAAACTCTAGCAATTATAAGCCCCAGCAAAGGATCCCAAACCAGAAGACTGAAAGGTCAATTATGGATTTAGGCAAGCTCATAATAAGGGGGAGGTTTGGTGGAGCTGCTGCCAACCTCACCTCTCAGCACAGAACCTGCTGTGTGACCTCCCTCCCTTTCCCTCCAGCTGCAGTCACTGCTCTTTCCAAGACAGATAAGCAAGTGGTATTTATTTATTACTGAGTCATTATAATTTTTTTTATACTGCAGTCAGGCTACAGGAGTGTGTGGGACTGGTAAAATGGAAAGAAAATATCATTGGTTGGCTGTGAAATAAGTCTTTCAATAACAACTAGAGCAGATTAGATTAGAAGCATAGGGAAATACTGGTCTTGTCAGTTTTTCAATGTTGATTTTCACATGCTTTCTATTTTTCCAAATGCTATATTTGTTACTTTTCCCAAAGTCTCATACTGGAAAGTAAAAATGGGAAAATATGTGGTCCAATCACTACTGTGTTGTGTATGTATATAAACATATACACACATTGTGTACACAGATGTGTATACACAAATATATGTATATAAATATATACACATATCCATTGTCTATACATACATATGTATGCATACATGATGAACTTGTGTTCACATGTAAACATGTGTTTACATGAGCTTCCCATTCACAAACTTGGCATTTTTCCCCAGTATTCTTCTGCACAAGTGTTGGAAAAGAACAGGGGACTTGTTGTCCAAAATAGAGTTATTCTAGAGCAGTCTGCAGAGATAAATTTAATATATGGGCAATTTAAGTAGAAAAGAAAGTGTAGAAGAAACAATCTGCAAATATACACCTAATCCTCCTCTGCTTTTACTTCCCCTTTTCTCTATTCAAGGTAACAGAACTATAATTTCATCTGTCCAAACAGTACCAGCACAAATACCATGGCCTGATAATCCTGTAACTTTAGCTACAGGAAATACTATTTTATGTTATGAACAGCACAGAGTGATTTGGATCCATGCAGGAGCCCTGCCTGTGCCAGCAGGCTGTCCTGGGGAATGGCTGAGGGTGGCACATGGATTACAGAGGTGCCACCAGGAGCCACCAGCACTGCCAGCATGGGGGAGGAAGCAGAATTATACAGGAGCAGGGTCTGTTTGCAGGGGTGAGGGATCCACATGTCCTTCAGCAGAGCAAAGCACAGCCCTTTGTAGCTCTGGACTGGCTAGATCATCAATACCAGTCCAGAGTGTTGGTGGGCTGGTATTGATGATCTGACAATTTAATTCCACCAGGAGAACCATATCGATGATGTGGTTCTCCTGGTGGAATTAAACTGTAAGAGTGTAATACATGAAAAGCCTAAGCAGCATTCAGCCATGCACAAGGAAAAGATTCATCTAAAGAAGGAGTGATATTGATTTTATGCTTTCATTCTCCACGTTTTGTCAACTTATTTTGGAAGGAATTTCTGCCTTTCACTTCCTGAGTTATATTGATGAGGTGATGTTATATTGATGAGGTATATGAGGATGGTGCCCAGGATCACTCTGAACCACAGAGGAACCACTGCACATGTAAAGGTGATGAGATCAAGGTATTGTTGAGCAGAAGACCCAAAATAGCTATGCTCTTGTTGGGAATGGCAGTTCTCCCCAAAAACAGGAGTCAAAAAACTGAGTCCACTGAATACAGATACCTGACAACCTGGACAAAGCCTAAAATGTCTCTAAGATCAGGAAGGAAATGAGTGATATAATATATCCAGGTTTCCAACACCAAAGAATAGGGAAATGCTGTGAAAAGGGAGAAGAACAGTCAAATTTTCCACTGTTTTCCTATGCTACCATCCATTTCCATGACACCAAACAAGAAAAGCAACAAACCTCCTAAAAATATGGAAAAGATCTGATATATCTCTTCAGTGTCAACCTATTATACAGGACATTTTATCAAAGACATCATAGATGCTGCTTAGAAATGAAGATTTCCAGTGTCTGCCAATTTCAAGGCACTGCTTCACTGAAGTGTCCAGTATTGTACTGGAAGTGAGGAACAGCAGCTGAGTTCTTTTTTAACAGCATCAATTCTCAGCTTCTTTCATAGTCTGTTTGACCTTCATAATCTGTTTGACCACAGCAGTCAGACAGACATTTTTTTTCCATTCTTTATAAAAATAAATCAATCCCAAATCTGAACACACACCAACACATTTGGTACTACCATAACAATAGAAGGGAATTGGCTGACAGATAAAAATGGAAGACTTCAGGGCAGAAGCAGAAAATATGAACATTTGTGGGAAAGGACATCACATCCCTGCTGTCAGTAAATTCAGAAGAATGATAAACTTGGTTCCAGTGGCCTTGCCATGTTTAAGTGAGCTGACTCTGAACCAGGGGTCAGACTTATTTGAAGTGACATGAGAAAAAATCTGTGAGAGGAAGAACTGAATCTCTAGTATTGAATTTGCCTCCTTCTCTAGAACAAAAGCTGCAGTTTTTTCCCTCCACTGGCCACAGCAAACAGCATTAGTAAAACCACAGCAGCTTTACTGGTAGCACAGAAGGAAACTGAGAGGCAGTGTGCAAACTGCACTGCACATTATGGGAAAACGATGACACAGATGAAACTTATGAAAGAGCACATTCTCTTGTTGGTCTGAAAGAGCTTTTTGGCTTTGCATTTTTGATTCACTTTTATCTTCTTTCTAGAGAAAAACACATGGCAGTAGTGTGGAAAAATGAGTGATGATGTCAGAACTGGCCTATGAAACAGAGCTGTGTGTCTTTACAGTGTACAGGTATTAGAACAGATTTCATTTTGTCTCATGTTCTTCCAGATACCTCCCCCTCACCATTAGATTTCTCTATTTGCACTCCATTATTTAATAATAAATACACTTGTTTTTTCTCTGCTTATATTTTTTAATTGTCCCTTAGTTCATCTTCATCCAAAGTTTTCTATCACTAAAAAAGGAATAAGAACACTGACTTATCTCTGTAAACTGTTAAAAAAGCAGATGAAGACTCTGGGTAACATTGCTGCTAAGGAATAGAAAATTACAATGTACTTCATCTGAGCCAGATAAACATTCTATATTTTTTATTAGATGTAAATCAATAATTTGAAAAATTATTAATATTTAATAAATGTTAAATGAAATCTGCAACAGTTTCCTGATAATTGGGCCCATTCTGATAAATATTTCACTTAATTCAACATTTTAGAAAGGGCTCTACTGAATACATTTGTTAATTGGGCTACAGGGATTTTTCTTCTCTTTTTGTACTGAATTAGAAAACTCTTGTGAGACTGTGGCTTCTGTGAAGAAGCAGCAAATCAATTTATTAGCCTGGGCCGATGAATTTGGTAAACTTACTGTGTGCACTTCCTTTTACTTTACTGAAAACCAAACATGTCACAGTCCCCCATTTAGATCATGGTAGAACAGAGAAAAGGAACAATTGGTAATGGGAAAATGTTAACAAATCTTACTGTAAAGTGTGATTTGGACCTCTTTGTATTACAGCACTCATACAGTTTATTATGATGCAATAAAGATGGAAATAACTTATGTTTTGAGAAGGATATTGGTTCAACACAAATCTTTACATTACCAGAATCTGATGGTTTCGTTTCTTGAAGCAGACTGAGAACTTTTCTCCACTAAGAACCACTACAGAAATGCTCTTGTAAATATTAAAATCCTGTTGACTGAAACTAAATAGACCCCACAGGGTTGCTTACTTGTGACTAATTTACTTTGAAGATTTTTCTCTAGTCATTTTCCTGCTGACCCCTGTAGTAACCTTCTTGTGCTTCTCTGTTTGGTTTTAATGGGTGGAGTTTTTGTTTGGGTTTTTTCAATGAAGAAACACAACCAGAAAATGGAACTGATCATAGTGTTACCTTTTTATCTTGTCCATGTGGTGTTAGAACTTTGAGCTATGGTGCCTGAGTAATATTCCAAGAGCATCTGGAGCTCTGACCTGTGAGCCAACTATCTGGGTACCGCTAGCATTAAAACTGATAAAAAATACATTAGCTAGAGGAGCGATTTCAGTTTCAGTTTCTCTCTGATGCTGGGACTCACAGGATTTCTGAAGTAAATGGGTGCAATCCATAATCTTCTGGTAAGAAGACTCTTTGAAAAAAGATTAGATAATTATCAATACACTGAAACACACTGCCTTAGGTCGAATTGTGAGACACACAAAATAAACCCCACAGCCCCAGCTCAATAATCAAGGATCCAGAGTAACCAAAAAACCTCATTACTGCTCTAAACAGAGTGAGGGACTCAATTGAATATAATTTGTCACTTTACAATCTAGGTTTCTCCAGTATGTTTTATCAGATATGCACTCTATTTGCCAAGACTGTACAGCATTGGCTCTGTGTGTGGTTACACATGCACACAAATGTAAATTAATAACGTATAAACAGCTCCTATGATATGCAATGTCATTTCTATTTCTATATAGCATTTTATAATACCAGGCAAGAAAAGTTTTTACTCCAGAATTCTTATATGAAAAGTTTTTTGTCTTTTAAAAGCCTTGTTATTAGCTTTCAGGGAAAATCTGTATTTACATGGAAATAACACACTGGAGCATCAGGATCTTCTGGCCTTGCAAAGACCCCAGTGGGCATGTTAGTGCCAATAAAAGATGTCTCAGATGGGAAGATAAAGGGGAATACAAATTTAGAACTTGTTTTCCCAAAGATCCTAAGTTACAGAAACATAGGGCTGGCATCACCCTGGCAAAGGAATAGGAAATGGATGGTTTCTCCATGCCCTAAAAAATAACTGAACCCATGAAAAGAAACAAGAAAAAAGAAAATGCTGAAAAAACCCTCCAGAATGCTGAAAATGAGCTGTAAATTATCTCCCCTTTCTTTTAAATCTTGCTTTCTGTTTGCTGCTGGTTATGGGAAAGAAGCACAAGGTGTTCCAGCTTTACCATCCAGTGGTATTTTTCTGCCGGCATCAGGTGCGTCTGAGTAAGCAGAGCTATTTTTACATGCCCAGCCATCTCACCCAGTACAGCAATCACATAAGTGCCGAGTCATGCACAGCACCCAGGGGAGCCACTCCTCTTGGTTTGCAGAGTCACACACAGGGGAAGGACACACAAACTGCATCCTAGAGATTTTCAGAAGCTCGTGACAAAGTCTCAGTTTCAGACTCTGCCCTTATCCATAACAAAATTTTATCAGAAATTTAACATGATTAAGTCTAGATTCAGTCAGATTTATTTTGGTAGCAAGAAAATTTCAGAAAGTCCCAAATTCAGCCATGACAACCACTTTCCTGGCTGATACACGGAGGAATGCACTGGGGACCTCCAGAGCAAGAAACGCGACAGTCCTGAGCCCTGCAGTGCTACAACTTCTGCTTTTTCTTGTTTGGCACACAGACTCGAGTACTTGCTGTGCCTTGTTAAATAATACAACCAAAAACAAAGTTCAGAATTATGCAAACTGAAAGAAATCAATGCCACATTCTACAGTTCTAAAATGCCTAATTTTCCCAGGAGGTGTCTAGGAAGTGTTGTGCCATTAAATGGTCAGACTGCTGTATGTAAATCAACATCAAACAAGAAGAGATACTCAACTAAGCATTAACATGGCCCAGAGATGAATATTTAAGTCAAGTGTGTACAGTGATGCTCTTCACAGAGGTCTGCTAAGGGGGCCTGGCATCATTTATGCCAGGATCTGCACACAGCAGGATGTCACTGCAAATATTCTGAGCTCCTGACAAAAGCTTGTTGATGTTTGACACCACCTTTTAGAATTTTAAATGGAAAAATCTGAAGAGTCACAATGATAAATGTTGCTGAACCTTTCAGTATGTACAGGATAACCATTTTCAAGCCTATGGCAAAATTTAAATTTTCACTTCTTCTAAGTAGAGTGCAGCAGGCAGACTATAAACAAAACAAAACAAACAAACAAAAAAAAAAAAAAAAAAAGAAAAAGAAAACAGAAAACCAGCAGGCACATGGCAAGTAAAATAACCCTAGCTTTTCTTGGAGGAAATAAAATAGAGCTAATGCCCTAATAGAGCTAATGTCCTTTTTGTTATTCTGTACATTTAGCAGCAGCTCAGACACTGTGATAAGCAGGCTGCTCATGGAGATTTGAGCACTCTGATCTCTGCTATCCAGTGTGGAAATGCGCTCCTGGGTGTCTTTTCAGGGTCAAACAGCTGCATCTCGAAGGGCACAGTAAGGGGATCCCCTGCTCAGGGGTCAGACAACACACACAAGACTCAGCTAAGGCTTTTGCTCTTCTAGCCAGCCTCACTAGCGCCTCCTATGAAGGAGGAGAGTGATGAAAAGAGGAGATGTATGCCCAAACCCATGTGCCAAGGCATGTGTTCTGCGCTTCAGGCTATTAACACAAAAATCTGGAGGATACAGTAGTAGTTCTGTTATTTTGAATACCATAACAAAACAAGGGGGACAGCAAGGCAGCAGAGGCAGCATCCTTACCCATGAAAAACAGAAAAAGAGTGTTTTTGAACCGTTTGTGTCATGTAAGTGGCAGGATGATTTCTCTATGTTAACCAACTACATCCCACTTTGGATCACCACCAGCCAAGCGCACATATTTCATAGAACCGTGGAATTCTTTAGGTTGGAAAAGACCTTTAAGATCATTGAGTCCAACTGTTAACCCAACATTGCCAAGTCCATCACTAAATCCCATCCCCAAGTGCCCCAGCCACACCTCTTTTAAACAGCTCTGGAGATGCTGATTTCACCACTGCCCTGGACAGCCTATTGCAGTGCTTGATAAACCTTCTAGTGAAGAATTATTTCCTAGTATCCAGCCTAAGCTTTCCCTGGCACATCTTACACCAAATACACATGCTGCAGGTATTTCCCTGTTTGCCTCCATACTAGTTACACACACACACATCTTCCCATCTTCTGCCAAAATCAAATAACATCACACTGCTTTAAAAGCAGTGAGGCACATGCCAGGGAAATGAAGGATATGTCTCACACAAATTTGAAATCAAGAACCATAAATGGCAGACACTCAAATTATTCAGCATCACCCTGCAGAAGTAACAGTAATAATTCACTTTGGCACTCACCATCACATTGAGCATGCTACACTTTGAACAAAGGTATCACTTCCCCATTCTATCACATCTCATGTTGCTTTTAGCTAAACCTATCCAATCTCTGGTCAAGCCATAGGGGCAGCGTCACTGCAAGGCTGGCACTGTCAGAGACTGAGCAGAATTAAGGACATCACCCATTTCTCTACATGGAAAAACCTGTGTACACAAGGTAGGAGCAGAGAGGAGGGCCCTTCTCCATTACCTGCCCTCATGGACCCCAAAGACTCCAAGTTTCTTGGTAAGACTAAAGCCACAGCATAACAGGTATGAACCAAATCAGCACCAGGCTGATTTGGAGCATCTGTGGATTAGTGAGGAACAGCTCATGAAATTCCTTGGAGCACAGAGCAGCTCCAGACTGAAACAGCAGCACAAGCAGGAACAGCACTCCTCTGCTCCATGCAAAAGCATCTCTTCTTTCCAACAAGGCACAAGACTCAAATGCTTCCCACACAGAGCAGCCAGGAAAGCTCTTTCATCACCATAGTTCTCTCACAGGAAGGTCAGATTCCCAATTCCATTTGCCTCTGCCCCAGGGAATTAGAGCCCTCTTGGGCAGCAGTCCCCTGTGTGGGCTGCTGCAGGAATAAATACACAGGGATCACCCTGGGGATAGCAGCACTTTGAATGCCACGCGCTCTGTCAGAGGTACAGAAAACCTGACATGACAGGTAGCACAGCTCCCTTGTGGCAAAGCCATCCTGGAGCTGTTATGCAGATATGCTGGGAAATTCTCAAGGTGCTGCTCTGGCAGAGACTTGTTCCATTTGGCCTGGATTGCTCTGCAGGAGAGGTATGTCTGAGAGTATTGCTGAGGTTGGAGATGTTAATAATAAAGATGAGAAAAGGAGAGGATGAAAATACCTTTCACCTTCTAGTATAGATTGACGTTAATCCATGGGTAAACCTGGGAAAGAGATAAACTTTGTTTTCTGAGTATTCTAAACATCATTTTGTCTATTAGCAGGAGTCATGAACAAATTCTCATACTGTTATTATCAGACATTACATCTTGAAAACTGCTTATTCTTTTCCAAAGTGTTTTCAGTGTTTTTAGCTCAAGGATTCTGGGCTTCTTCAGCTCACAATCTTTTGATACTATATGCAGCTTTGAGCAAACCTCTTGGTATCTCATTGCTTTTGATGCCTTCAGAGGCTAACAAGAACAGAGGCTAGATGGTGTTAAAGGATAAAATAGGTATTTATTAAAAGGCCTTCACAGGATACACCTTGGGCAGTACAAGAGCCTGGCTCAGGCTACACCCAATATGGACTCTGAGTCATGAAATTTCACACTTTTATAAATGTTGGGCCTTTTACATACTGGGGTTAATTTTCCAATTTCAGATTATGAAGTCCCACCCTACTGTGAGGAGAACTTGCTTACACTTTATATGAAGTTCAGAGTCACACACTAATGCAGTACAGTATCTAGAAAATATGAAAGCTAAAATTTAAGGCATCACTTCAGGTCTCCTCCTTCCAAAATAGAGAAAAAAATGTCTTGCCTGATTTCATTCTATTAAATGAAAACTACAAGAGCCATGTAAATTCTACAAAATATTGGTATCTTCCCCCCCTGTTTGGGGTAACATTTGCTGTACCAGGTGTGGTTGGGATGGAGATAATTTTATAACAGCAGCCTGACCAAAGCTGTGTTTTAGATCTGAGGCCAAAGCAGTGCTGATAACAGGGCAGTGCTTTGGCTATTGCTGGACAGGGCTTGCACAGCCTCAAGGCCTTCCCTGCTTCCCTCTCTGCCCCAGGAGAAGGCTGGGGAGGGCAGGAGGGACGGGCCACAGGCAGGACAGCTGCCCCCAGTGACCCAAGAGATTTTCCATGTTATTGAGCAGTAAAACTGGGGGTGGTGGTGGTGTCAGAACAAGCCATTACTCAGAGGCTGTCTGGCCATTGGCTGGGGGTGGGAGGTGGTGAGTGATGCCTTCACATCAGTTCTTTGGTTTCTTTTTCTTTTCTCTGTTTAGTAACAGAGAAAACCTCAGCACACATGTTTTGCTTGCATTTGCCCCTGATTCTCTCTCCCCTGTGCTGGGGGGTCTCATCTGCCAGCTCACCCATCACACTCCTCCAGTACCTCTGGAAAGAAATAATGCCCTAAGCACAGCTTTCCTCTCAACAGCTAATCAATCATTTGGCTACTCTCACTATCACACAAATGAACTCCTTTACTCCACTTCCTTTAAGTTTACAAGAAACCCTTAATTTTGCCTACAGGAAAGAACCATGAACCAAGATTCGGACTCATTATCTGGCAAATTCATAGCTTTTCTTTCATTCTGAGACACTTCCTGCATAGCTCACAGGAAATAAGAGATGGGGTGATTGTGTTTCATTTTTTTTACAGCCATTGGGTCAGCTAATGGCCACACCATCATGTCAGAAATCTGATTAAAAAAAAAAAAAACAAACCACTACAAGGATTGGTTTTATCTCTAAGTCCCAGTAGTGATGGTGCAAATCTCATATACAGATATAGCAGAAGCAAAGTTTGTAGGGAGAGACAGACAACTAATCTGAAGAAGTAGAGATGATCTCAAGAGGTCTTTGTTCTTTTTCCAGATACAACAAAGGACCCAACAAAAACACCCATCCTCCAAATAATCTCTTTGAACAACACCTCTGATTTTTTTTTAAGGTGTAATTTCAGTAAATACAAGGTTATGACAATATTATATTCTGCTCTCAGAGAAAAGGGAGTATTTCCAAAGCTGGTTACATGAATATTGTGACTTTGGTGGAAATCCTTGAAGTTCAAACCCACTGTTTCTGAAACCAGTCCTTTTAAAGGTGTCTATGTGTCTGCACACCCTGAAACTGGAGCATCACAATTACACTAAGTCCGACTTACTAACCCTCAAATGAGCCACTATGTAGAGTATTCCAGTGCAGAGAACATTTCTTATTTTGTTTATGCAAGGCCTAACAGAATTAACTTTTTCTCAGCTGACTTCCAAGCATTTCAGTCATAAACAGATAAGTGGGTCAATTAAATGGCCATAATGGCTCATTTTGTTGAACCAGTTCGAAGTCAAAACTTTCAGGTTTTCTCTAAAAATTAAGGATAAGCACAGACTGATGTGATCTTCATTCCATAGACCAAATACTTAATATTCTGCAGCCTTTTTGCCTTTAAGCCATCTACATCAATGTCATTATTGTCAGTACCGGAAGATTCACATGGCAAAGCAAATTAAGCTCTCACAAAACTTAGTCAAGTCAAGCAGCAAACTCAAGGGAAGAGACAGCAGCAATCAGTGTCAATCAATTCTTAAACTTACCCCTTTAGATGGTGGCATCTCTGTTTGCTCAGTTAAATATATCAGTAGCTCTCATCAGAAACTTAAATGAAAACCATACATCTAGAATCCCCTGTAGTATTTCCTCCATAGCTTAGGGCAAGAAGAGAGTAAAGACTTTGCCAAACAGCCACCTACCCTAAAATGTACATTAACTCAATAATAATCATAATATATTGCATAAATTTAATATAATTAATTGGAAAGAAACACATTTAATTTAGAGCTAGAAAGATTTATTCCTGTAGACACAGGCATATTTCACTGTACCATGAGTGTAAATTCCTGTGGAGCTCAGACACATTCAGCCACGGAAACAGCTACAGTGGCTTTTTTTCCAGGAGTTATCACTTTGAAGAAATTATTTTTTCTTATGTTTTCCTGATTTTATCTTCTACAATCCATACCTACTTGTGTGTCCACATTAAACTAATTATTGTGCTAAGGCTGAGAAGGTACTGGCATGCAGGCTCCTCAAAAATACTATTTTTCCCCATTCCATTAATTCTGTTTGAGAGCAGAAATTGTCAAAATGCTTGTCTGCTTCAAGCATGACCAATGACTGAGAATATGCTTACTCTGGCTCATAACAAAAACAGGCTTGGACAAGAGCTGAAGTTTTCAGTAGCTGGTATCTGCATGGCATTAATTCTTCACTTCTGTCTGAAAAACACTACATTGATGGCTTGAATTTAAAACTCTGCTGAAAACTGCTTTCCCCTCTCCTGCCAGGATGATTGAAGGATTTTCTGCTTTACACAACTGTGCTGTTTCTTGCCTCTGAACTGGACACTAATCAGAATTTTAGGAAATGTTGCCATTTCTGTGGAAGAAGAATGAGTGGTGTGGTAAGGACACTTCCACTTTCAAGTGCTAGTTGCTTAATTCTTCCCAACACTTCTTCTATATTATAGTTCTGAAACTATTTCACCAACATTGGATGCTTCTTAGAACACCAAGGCTGTTCTAAGAAGCATCCAATGTTTCCTTTTCCTGATTTAGAATTCTAGTAGAATTGAATTCCTCTGTAACCATGATTTATTTTGTGGTTCCTGACAGTCTTAGGAAATCCTTTTCCCCCATCATCCTTTAAAACAAATGCATAAAAAAAGACATTCAAATCACAAATTTATCTAACCAAACTCTAGAGGTCTGTTTGCTAAAAAGAAAGAGTTAAAGATCAAAAATACCGAAACTGGTTTTGTTCTAGTTAGAATGAGTGGTTTTGATCAGAAACATCATGGACACCACTTCAGAAAGTTTCATTACAAAACATTAACACATCAAACAAATCTGCAAACGACTAAGTTTTTACCTGCAAACCTTTTATTTCCAGTCTTGCAAGTGAATGCCAAGTTATTCAAAATTAATAATTTTCTTTTTTTCCCCTTAAAATTGGCTGGCCTTTGAGGAAAGGTGAATAACAGAAACCAGAAAACTCACATCACTCTATATTAACCAAAGCAGAAAATCCATTTTATTTATATATATATATAATCCACAAAAAGTCTGGTTTTGGATCATATACTGAGAGTTAGGAAAGTGTTTCCTGCGGCACACAAAAAAAATTTGTCTGCAGTATTTCAAATTATCAGATTTAGGGAAAGGTTTCCTATGACAACTACGAGCCAGCTACAAGCCAGCATATCCTGCACTGCTCAACAGGAATAAATAGATGTGGGCAAACCCCAAGGTTTTGTCCAGAACAAGCTCAAAGAAGTAATTTGCTTTTAAGTAGGAGTGACTTAAGCCTGTGGGTAAGGAAACAGCCTCCACTTGTTGCACACTTAATGTACCAGAGAGCTTTTTACATTCTTGTAAATAGAATCACAGCTCAAAAATCAGTGACATCATGATAAGGGTTTCCAAAGAACCAAGAAAACTGCCTGAACTTCTCAGATCCAGGGGCAGCAGCAGCACTGCAATAAATTCCAGTCTGCAGGTCAGACTGAGGCAACTGGTGCTATTGTGCCATGGGCAGACAGAAGAGAAATGCAAAAGTGAGACTGTGCAGGGGAAAATAAAGCAGGGCCTGAAACAGCTGAGCACACAGACAGTGAGCACAGGAGGGTGAACGGAGCAAAGACCAAAGCACTGAGGAATAACAAAGCACAACAGAAAGCTCTTGCCTTGGCATGGACACAAACAGATCAAGGGCCTGGTGAGAGACCCATACCAGAGTGTATCCACCTTATCTATCAACACCCATCAGGATGAGCCTGAACCATTTCTGTCCATATGAATGTGAAAGAAATACCTCTTAGGGAAAAGTGTTGGGACTGCTGGATCTGACCAATGTCATGACTTTGTACAGCTCATCCTGGTTATTTCAGCTCTACTGTGACTAAGAACATGGGGCCCTAGGACTCTGCCTCCCTGCATCAAAACACTTTTGGTTTTTACATCCTCCAAAGGGCAAACCATGTAAAAACAAAACCAAAACAAGAACAACAATAAGAAACCCCCAACAAAACAAAAAAACAACCCCCCCCCCCACATACAAAAACCAAACAACCCCCCCCCGGCCCCCCCAAAAAAAAAAAAACAAACCCAACCCAAAGCCACCATCACCACCAAAGCAGGGGAAAACCTTACATTAGAAATAAAGAGACCCCATTCTATTTCCCCAAGATAAACTAAATATTTTCATGTGTGTAAACAGAAAACAAGACTGGAAAAGGAATGCTGTGCTCCAAGTCAGAGCCCCAGTGCAGACAGATGGCCACATATGTACGTCACAGACATGAGTTCATCCAGTTTTGGGAATCCTGGCAGCCCTCAGGCCAACCTCTCAGGGACTGTGTCATTGCAGCAGTAAAACATGTTGAACATTATCTCATCAGAACATCCAATACAGTGATGTATAGAAAGGATGTTTAGTCCTGGAAGGAGAGTAAACATGCCTGCAGCTCACAATTACTCTTGATCTATGAGTCACAAAAGCCCCAACACTTCAGTTGTTCAGCATGAAAATCAGATTTTTGGACACACACAGAGATTTCTGGCAGCACCTTATGTAGCAGGGAGTATGTCAGATAATTTTACAGGTTATTTCCCCCCCTTTTGCACTGCATGAGCAAAAGGAAACGTAAACTCATTGCTTTTTTTTCAGCCTACAGCAGTCAGAGGATCACCTACTAATTTCTAATTAGTTCTGTTTAAGTAAATCACCTCAAGGCAATTCCAACAGTTTTTAAGTATCATTATGTCACAACTTACCCTCCAGTACAATCAGTGGTGACTCAAGACCATGGGGTAAACCACAGTTTGATTGGCTGAATGACATCTGGAGCTCACAAGCGAAAAATACAATTTCTTACAAATTGAGAAGAGGTACTTTAGAAAATGACAGAACCTCCCAATATGTTGTAGAGTCTTGTCAACAGAGAATTACTCTTTTAAATACAAAGATTTACAAGATTTTCTCTAATGTTACAGAAACAGAACATTTAGAGGAATTATTCTTACCCCCTCGACAAATAATTCATGCTTAAAAATGAAAATTTAAATATATGTACATTTATGAACCCTTCATTAATCTAACCATACTGTTCACTTTCCTTTCTTTCTGCTTTCCTAGAAGCAGCTTCACTTTCTTTTTGTTTCTAGGCAGTATCTAATCCCTTTTTTCCATGCACTCTATGATGAATCTCATACATGATGGTAAGTTGTGATGTGCACAGAATTACTTATTCAAAACAGCTTTGTTAAGAGTTCTTTAACAAAATCCGAGGTTAAATTTTTCCCACATGGGTTTCCCACATCTATCCTGCTACACCCTACTGAGAAAGAGTTAAAGTGAACTTCACCTTATATATCATGTTGAAACCAGAACAGTATGGAAAATAAATCTTCTTTTCTTTATATTAAGTCGTGCAGAGCATACCTGTTGTTCACACAGTACTTAATAAGCCCTCAGGATTGTGCAACCCCAAAAAGAACAAGTGTGCCACAGCACAAAGCAGCTGCTTATCAACAAACTGGGTAAGAGTGCAGGAGAGGCAATCCAGGAAAAGCCAGGTGCTAGAAGCACAGCAAGATGTGACTCATTCTTTGGCAGCAGCTCCTTTGACTGAATTCCCAGGAATTCCTCTGTATTTCAGAAGTGACAAAAGGAAACAGTCATCTCAGGGCATTCCCAAGGACACGAGGGATCAGTTTCTTACTCAGCACTTACGCAGGTCAAATTTCCCTGGAGTCACTGGTGTTTTCCTGGGGGAATATGCTGCCTTCATCCAAGGCACCAGTAATTCCAAATTTTCAGTAATGCTCTATTTTAACATATTAACACAATACCACAAATGTAACTGTATTATAAAGGATTCTATTTTGCAGCTAACTGAATTCTCTGATGCTTTGCTTCATCTGCAAACATGGCATGGCTGAGTTTCCTTGTAGTTTGCTAATTAATTGGCAGGAAACCAAACATTTCTCCAGTACCAGGCCTTCATCAAACATTTCTACAAATCTTATACAAAAATATTTTGACAGTCAGCAAAAGCAATTTTGCTCCAAATTCTTCAGTTAGCTCTGACTGTAACACAATAATGAAAATGTAACATGAAGTTTTATGTGTTTTTTTCACTTTTCTTTATCATGTATATGAAAATGACAAATCATAGGTATTTTAAAGCAGGAACTTTACTTTCTTCACATCAAAATCAGTGTCTTAAGGGTGTAGAATATAACTTTATACAAGTAAAATATAAAAAATTATATTCCCTCAACTTCCACACATTTTTCATTGTCCTAAATAATTCGATATTTACAGTATTAGATGAAATAGCAAATATGCCAGGGACCTGTCACACAAACAAGTGCTTTACCCTTTTCTGTCACACAAGGTCTTCTGTGAAATAAACTTCTATAAAATTCAGTTATATTTTTAGAAGCAGCTTAGCTAACAGACTGTTTTGAATTTATTACTCCTAATTCTTACTAGAATAATTAAGGTGACAAAGTAATGACTTTCCACCTCAAAGAGCTTGACTGAATCACAGGATAATTCATGTTAAGAGGAACCTCAGTAGGTCTTTAGCCATCACCAGGGTGACTGACAGTCTCAACTTTGAAGTTCGCCATCTTTTCCTTTCATCATGTTCCCATTCCTGTAAATTATTCACTGGTGTCTTTTTATCCTGAGACCTGCTAACACAGGAGGCTGCTCTCTATCACATTGTCTAAAGTCTCCTCTTTTTGCTGTCTCCACCAGCAGCATGTGGTGATTTTCACTTGCTGTATTTTAGGCACTTAGGTCAGACACATCTCCCGTGGCTTATGCACACATGGAGCTTTGTGTTGTACACGTTATGATGCACATGCATACTCATACACACAATAAATACTATTGCAAATAATAACCAAATGTAACCTGGGACTCATTTTTTACTGGTTTAAGGCTCTTTCCTCCCACTTAGTTCCATCAGAATAGTAATATGGACATAACTAAACCAATCCAAAATATGCCTTCTTTCCGTCCAGCTTTACCATACCCTATGAGAAATACTACACCAGTGTTACTCCCTGACAGTGATATTGATTAACAAGTTCTGTCTCTATGCTGCCAATAAAAAAGTTCTCCGCCATACGGCAGCCAGTGTGCAGCAGTTTATTCAGTGTCAAGCAGCTGCTTTTGCTCTCGTTAACTCACCCTGAGAGTATAAACACTGGCTGGTGATACAGATTTAGATGACCGAAGATTTTGGTGTGTTCGAGGTCTTTGCTAAGGAAGTTCCTCTTCCACACCTGCCCAGGTCCGGGGCTTGCGAGGGGGACGGGCTGCTCTGCCCGGGTGCGGAGCCATCCCCTCACACACCGCTGCAGACACAACCACCACAGAGAGGATTCCTGGGCCTTTCTTCTCCTGCTGCTGCCTCGGGGCCGGCGGAGCCGGGAGAGCCGAGAGCCCGGGGGTCGCCGCCAGCGGGGAAAGTCCCGCTCGGAGCCGGAATTCCCGCAGCGGCGCCGGGAGGACGCGGCGCTCCGGGCCTTTCGCAACGCGGAGCCCGCGCCGCCCGCCAGCCCCGAGAGACCCTCGGTGCGCCGGGAGTCCCGCTCCCCCCAGCGCCCCTCCCGCAGACTCCTGCCCGCGTTCCCCCGCCCCGCCGGGACTTCCCCCGTGCCTCCGAACCTCCCGCTCGCCCCCGGGTTTCTCCCCCCGCCCCCGGTGCCGGTTCTCCCGCTCGGCCCTGCCGGGGTTCCCCGGGCAGCGCTGCCCCCGGGGCCGCATCCCGCGCGGGCCGCGGGGGAAAGAGCGCTCGGCCCTACCGGGGTTCTCCCCCAAGGGCGGAGCTCGGCCCGGCCCGGCCCCACCCACAGAAAAAAGCGGCGGCACAGGCGGGTCCTGCGAGCCCTTAAAGGGAGCTGCTGCCTCCTCCCTGACGGGGAAGACGGAAGAGCGAAGCTGCTGCTTTGGTTCTGCTGCGCTGCCGGGTTTTATGCACCTGTCTGGGCTCCTGCTCGCCCTGGAGAAGGAACAGAAGGGAGCTACCCCGGCCATGTGCTCGGTAAGCGAGGCCGGTAGCACAGACCCCCTGGTGACCCGTTTCAGGCAGGTGGAGGAGACGCTGGAGAAGCTGCACCGGGAGAACAGGAGCTTGAAGAATAAAGTGCCTCGGTACAACGCGCTCTGTACCTTGTACCACGAGTCCGCGCAGCAGCTGAAGCACCTCCAGCTGCAGCTGGCGGCCAAGGAGGCGACGATCCGGGAGCTGCGGGGCAGCCTGGCCCGGCAGCGGCAGCCTGGCCCGGCGGCGGGCGGGGATGCGGCGGCGGGCGCGGAGCCGGCCCGCTCGCTGGTGGAGAGCCTGCTGGAGCAGCTGGAGCAGGCCCGCGACAGCGAGCGGCTCTCGGCGCGGAGAGCGGAGACGCTGAGCCAGGTACAGCCGCGGGCGCGCAGGGAGCGCAGCATCAGCAGCGCCTTGCCTTCCCTCGGGAGCGGTGCAGCATCAGCAGCGCCTTGCCTTCCCTCGGGAGCGGTGCAGCATCAGCAGCGCCTTGCCTTCCCTCGGGAGCGGTGCAGCATCAGCAGCGCCTTGCCTTCCCTCGGGAGCGGTGCAGCATCAGCAGCGCCTTGCCTTCCCTCGGGAGCGGTGCAGCATCAGCAGCGCCTTGCCTTCCCTCGGGAGCGGTGCAGCATCAGCAGCGCCTTGCCTTCCCTCGGGAGCGCGGTGCAGGCGGAGGGTGCGGGCGTTCTGCCCCAGTTCTGCCCCCGCAGCGCTCCTGGTGCGGCGAGCGGCTGCGGGCGGCGCTGGCAGCGAGGGCTGGAGCCCCTTCGAGCGATGCCCGCTCCATCACCGGGTGCCCGAAGCAACTCGCTCGTTTGTGTCCAAAGGTGGCGCCCCCTGCGTTCACTTCAAAAAGGCAAACGATAAAATCCTAAACCAAAAACTTAGCAGGGCACTATAGATCTTCATGCAACTGTTTCCATAAGGAGAAAGAAAATTAGTAAAAACCTCCCTGAATTTATTAGATAATCAGCTGATGCTACGAATTTTTCTATTACAGTGTTTTGTTTGAAGTGCTCTTAAAAATGGATTTTTGTATTGACAGTGACGTAGGACGTTCATATTTGAAGTAACTGAGAAGTCGGGAGAGATAGATGAGGGAAATCAGTATCTTTCTTGAAAGAAAAAAACCTGAAAACTGCATCCCTCCCCATCCAGCACAAGTGCTGTTTTGGTTATTGTCATTAAGAGTTTCCCAGGTTCAGTCTGAAATTCTCAAAGATTTTTACAGCATTTATTTCTAGATGAAGCTGCATGAAGTAATTTCCAAACTGAGCAGCAGTAGTTAAAACTGAAACAACTGTTTTTGTCATAAGTAATCTCTTGACCTAATGCTTATACAAAACATTTTCCATATATGACACTCACCTAAAATACATATTAAAAAGTTAATGTTTGGAAATTTGTTATAAGAGATGATCTCACTGACACTTTGCAGACAGATGACAAACCTATGGTATCTGAACATATTTGAAAGGCTGGTGCTGAATATCTTTAAAGGGGAAGTTTAGCATTCATCATGAAGCTAAAGAATGTAAATGTCAGTAATAAGAACAAGTGCTGTTTATCTATGTCAGATGTTAATGTTTATTTCTTGAAAGAATACAATGCTATGCCCAGTCAGATCACTGAAATAATTGGCACTAAATAATAACCAAATAAAAAATACATTTTTGTGAAGCCAGAGGCCAGTGTTCTGGCAAAGAGTGTTCCCAGTGATTTACAGCTCTATTAGCACTCCTGAGAACTGGAGTGGTAGAGCTGGGATAGGAGCTGTCTATTGGTCTGCACTGGCATCCAGAGATCCTTGATTCTGGAGGAGCAGTGCTGCAGACGTTTCTAGTGCCTGCATCTTGAGGGTGTGTAAAAACCACCCTGTTTGTTTACAAAGCCAGAACCAGTGCCTTTCAGTGCATGGAACTACAGGTGGTTTGCAAACCTCTTCCTTCCCAAAACACCTGCAGAGATCTTAGTGCAGTGTGGATGATCCCGCAGAGCTCCCAACAGGAGAAGGAGATGCAGAAACAAGTACACAGTTGTTTTCTAGGGCTGTGTCAGACCCCCTTGTGTATCTGGGAGTCAGCTGTGCCCAAACTAGAGCCACTGCTGCCACATGGATTTTATTTTCTGCTTGTTTGTCCTTACCTTACCATTCCCATCCTTTCCTAGGTGGGTAAGTTGCTCTATTTTGTCCTTGTGACAGTGCCAGGCAGTGAATACACCTCACTGGATTTGATGACTTAACAGTTCCTTTTTTCTTTTGAGGAAAATCTCTATTATATGGTAGTTTAGTGTATAGGACCTGTAAGTATTTTTCAGTCTCCACAGTTATTAATCTTAAATTAGTTTGTTTCTTGTTTTTGTTGCTGCTGCATAGTCATAAAATCTTCCTGAATTTTTCCTGCTTGTTCCTCCATTCTACTGATTAGAAAGTGTTTGCATGGCTGCCTGAGCAGTTCTTGATTGATTGATCCAAGAGTTCCAAGGTCTTGTGAACATACAGAAATGAAATGGATTTGATCTACTTTTTAAGTACTTTGCAATGACTGCAGGAGCAATAAGGAATTACTGCAATATTGAAGTCTAAGATGTATTTTGGCTTTTGACTTTATTTTGCTTTTAATTAACTTCCCCTCCCCCCTCTGTTTAGGAAGTGCAGAAGTTGAATCAGCAGCTAGAGGAGAAAAATGGAGAGATACAGCAGATGATAAATCAGCCTCCATATGAAAAGGAGAGAGAAATCTTACGACTGCAGAAGACTCTGGCAGAGAGGGAGAAGGCTCAGGCCACCAGTGATGTTTTGTGCCGTTCACTCACTGATGAAACTCACCAGCTTCAACGCAAATTAGCGTCCACAGCAGAAATGTGCCAACATCTGGCAAAATGTCTAGAAGAGAAGCAAAGAAAAGAGAAGGGGAATTCAGATGACCAGATACCTACAGAAAGATCTAATCAGGTATTCTTAACAGCTACTGTGTGGGTCTTTGAAGTCTTATTAGCTTCCGAGATGTTAATTACAGTATGATAGCTGTAACTGGGGAATGGTGAGAACGGCCCTTTAAATAATTTCATGTAGGGTGTTAAGACTGCCATGGCAATGGTAAAAAATTCTGTGTATCTGAAATTCAGGATAGAAGCAGTTGTCTACCACTTCATTTTTGTCCATCTCATCATCAGAGGCTTTTTTTGGAGAGGAGAAGAACTTGAGAGGTTTTGTCCAACCTCAGCAATTCCATGATCACAGTTCTTCCCTCAATACACAGGAGACAGTACCTACCTTATACCACTCCTCTTCTGTGCAGCACTAGATGGTGCTGTGATTTTGAAGCCTATCTCTCCTGATTGCTTGTTTAAGTATCAAAATCACAGAAAAAAGTAGATATTTCAAAGTAGTTTTTATATTAAGAACTCTGTAACATGTGGTCTTCTCGGATCGGGATTTGGCTTTGCACACGTAGCATAGCCCTAAAGAAAGTTGGTTAGTGGAATATGAGTCAAGGTGTCCTACCTTTTTTTTTTGCTCTGGGATTCCCCCTGGCCTCTGAGTGCAGGGCAATGCTTCTCTTCATGTTTAAAAAAATAATGGAATGTTTTAAAAAAAAGCTTCATAACAGGACAGTGTCAGAAGTGCTACTGCAGGGCACAAAGAAACACCTGGATTTTGGTATACTTTGCTAATGGCTGTTGAGGCTTCAGTAAAAGTTCTCAGTGTGGGGTAAGGGTAGATCATTGTTCTGTTGTTGCAGAAGTCCTGACGGCTGAGAGTCATTCATTAAACATTCATTAAAATGAAGTAATTCATTAAAACACCATAAGGAAATAACAGCAGTGCTGCCTCTAGTAACAGATCAGAGCAGTGAGTAGGGTGCTACAGACAGTTCTCACAAAAATGAATAATTCTGACTTAGGCTGTTAGTGCTACACTGTGGTAATGCTGTTTTCCACATGAGCACTCATCTGTGCTGTTGTGATGAACTCTATACATACTCATGTCTGCTTTGTCAAACATCCCAGAAGTGCTTCCAAAGAAAACTTACATTAAAGTTACCTGTAAGAAATAGGGGTTGAGTAGATAGAAGAAAAAATTACTTTTTAAGGGACTTGAAGCATTTGGCATCATCATATTTAACATGTAATTGATAGACAGGAAACTTGATTGACTTTGATATATGCAATAAGAAGCTAACCTTGTACAGTGGGGACTTCCCTGTTGAAGAGGAGAAATTTCAGATGCCATTACTAGCTGATTCTAGGGAATTTTACACAAAAGTGTTCTATATTACTCACGTACACTGGGGTTTTTTAAGCAGATGTCACAACTGTAAAAAAGAGGTATCATTTTAGTCAATTATTTAGCAAGCAGGGTTTTTTCCCCTCAGTAATTTCTTCCTAGTACTGCCCAAAATTGACAGTAATAACAAAGCAAGATGAAGGCATATCTGTGCCTTTGTCATGTGTTCTCCCACTCCAGACAAGTAGTTTTGTGTAAACTCTTAAACACTGTTGTCATGAGGTCTATTTAATAGCAGTACCAAGGTCATAAAAACCTAGATGTATGTCATTACATATCCCATAAAAAAAAAAAAGATTACTTCCAGTTAACAGCACAGCCAAACAGCATCTGAGATTTTTATGTTAAAGTAACACCTAACTTTATCTGAAAATTACAGCTTTTAGACAATGAAACTTCACTTCAGTCTCTTATCTGCAACTTACAAGAGGAAAACAGGATGTTAAAACAAAAAGTAGCTCACGTGAGTACTTTCATTTTGTTACTATTAGATTAATATTTGCTAAGTATTTTGTATTAGAGTAAATTTGGAATAGATAAATCTGGTTAATATAATTACATGGCAATAACAAAGCAAGGCAGTTTTTCTTAGTCCTTTCAACATGGCATATAGTTTTGGTTCCCTTAGTTAAGAACAACTTATTACATAATTTCTAACACACTGGATTTTTATTGTTAAAAAATACAGCGCAGAGCAGAAGAAAATGTTCATGTTCCTTCCGTGGATCAGTATTCCACCCCAGAAGAACAGCACTAGGCCCACTAGACCCCTCCCTTTCCACATTATATAATATTGTCCCTTTGGACTGGGAGATGGGAAGGCTGGGAGATTGTGAAGAGTCTGCACAATCATCTCCTGCTCTCCTGTACAGTGACTTACCCTCAGGGGTGGAGTCAGCATGTTGCATTATCCCCTAGAAGATTTTGGTCCTGCAATTCTAGACAGCCTATGAAAGCCTGGAAGTTTGTGTCTCCCTATTCTTCATGTCCTGGATGAACTTTCAGGTGGAAGATTTAAATGCAAAATGGCAGAAGTACGACGCGAGCAGGGACGAGTACGTGAAGCGACTGCACCTGCAGCTGAAGGAGATGAAGTCCCAGCTGGAGCAGCACCACGGAGGAGCTCCAGCACAAAGGAATTCTGACCTGATGCACAAGGAGATCTTCCGGTTAAACAAACTACTGGAAGAGAAAATGAATGAGTGCATAAAAACCAAGAGAGAGCTGGAAGACATGAAGAAGGCTTGTGAAGGAGATCATGAGCGAATACAAATGCTGGAGCAACAGGTCATTGTGTTTCTTTTTCCTACACATGGGAATTCTTAGTTTCTTCCCAGACCACTAAAGTCCAAGGGGGAAAAGGGATTTTCTTTTTTGGACATTTGCGTGTCTGTGCACATTTGGCTATACAGATACTTAACACCACAGATTTAAAGGAAACTCACTACTTAAAGAACTCCATGCAGTTCTGCTGGCCTTAACACAGAATAAGAAAGATCTGTAAAAGAAATACAAATACCTTTGAAATGCACATACAATAGAGAATACTGATATTCTGGGAATAAGTAATAAAGGAATCAGTCTCAGCTTTCCAATCTAACCTGCCAATGCTCTAATGTATAAAATATTAAAATAAAAATTCTATTTCAGGTCCTGGTTTATAAAGACGATTTCACATCTGAGAGATCAGACAGAGAACGAGCACAGAGTAAAATACAAGAACTTCAGGCAGAAGTTGCATGTCTGCAACACCAGCTAGCAAGAAGACAGGTAAGTAAAGCAGCATGCTGCTTCTTTAGTTCAAGCATGCCAACAGAATTTGGGACTAAAATATACTTCTAAATATATTTTAAAAATATCTTAGTATTTCTAAAACAGTTTCAGTAGCTATCAAAAACTTTGATTGTTTCATAGTCAGTTCTGGTGGAGATGCTTCCCAGTTCAGATGTAATACCCCTTTCCAGTCTCTTTTTTCTTCTGCTTTTGGATCAACATTGGAAAGGTGAATTCTTAGAAGGTACAGGACAGCCATGACTCTTGGCATCTTTAAATTAGCACACTGGTTGTATTCTGTGTTTTCTACAAACCTTCTTTACAACAATGTTAATACCACTGCAAAAACTGATTAATAATTTATTTACAAGTCCTCAGATAAATATTTGAGTGGTGTTTCAGATCAAGGTGATAAAATATCACCCGTTAAAAGTATTTTTCTTGCATCTTTTTCAAGAGCTCTTTTTTTGTCTTTCTAGGACTCCAGAGACACGAGCAGTCATTTCAGAGTTCACGCTGGTAACCAAAATCATTTGTTTGTTCAGACAAATGTGGAACACCTACGAGGCAACAGCCCAGGCCAGACAGGGAAGAGAAGAACAAACTCACAGTCTGACCAAGCTTCTCCTCCTGGGGACAATGGAAACTTGGGATCTGAAGGCAGGGCACAGGGTGAACTCAGATGCCCTCACTGCATGAGGTTTTTCAGTGATGAACTTGGTGATGAATTCCTCAAGCACGTTGCTGAATGTTGTCAGTGACCACAGGATGTGAGGGGTGTAAGTCAATCAATCACTACTTTTATAGATGTAAAACTTGCTCTATACATGTATCTCCTACAGTCCTAAAACAGAGTAATTCAAATGGAGAGCTCTGGGGAATTAGGAGGATGAACAATATCTACCTCTTACTTGATTTTGCCTTCTCTTGGACTGTGTGAAAGGCTTCAAGAGAAAGCAAAGTGTTTTTCTGAAGAACTATTTTTGACAGCTACAAGGAAAGCAAGTGTAATGGAGATTCTACTACAAACTAAACTGAAACCTACAGTGGTAGTTTAGCTTCAGAGTGCAGCTTGACTTTA
The DNA here is from genome assembly GCF_027887145.1 of Ammospiza caudacuta. Classification (NCBI taxonomy): domain Eukaryota; kingdom Metazoa; phylum Chordata; class Aves; order Passeriformes; family Passerellidae; genus Ammospiza; species Ammospiza caudacuta. The sequence continues at coordinate 57,696,472 of NC_080596.1, forward strand.
TTTGGGTCTAATTCTCTACCACAGTCTGATGGCTTGTGAGAAAAATTACTGAACTTGAAATTTTCCTCCTCTTCCAAAAAATGTAGGCTGAAGAACAGGAAGGAATATTTTGGCAGAAGATAGGAAAAATCTTATTGTGTTTTATCTGGATTAAAAGTGAAAGTATTTCCTTGACTCTTGAGGCTGAACTTTCAAACATCTCATCTGAAAATCCTTCTGTTTAACTGAAATCAGAAGAAGTGAAGAAAACATAAAAGGGCTGGTTATTGACTAAAACTAGCCTGTCTTTTTTGCACAGAAACAAGGTACAGGGATATTTATATTGTCTGTGCCATAAATATCTGTCTTACAGATTTGTGAATGGATATTTGTGTAATTATTGTCTGTATTCCTATTTGACCTAAGGATTATTTTTATAATAAAAGTGATTCTGCATTTGCTTTACTACAAAAGGGGTCCAAAAAATCTCTTTTGGTGTAAGTATTTAAATGTGAAATAGTGAACTATACTAAGGGCTAATTAAATGTCATGGTTTCAGGTATGAGTTATTTCATTACTTTAGTGATAACCAGCTTCTCAGACTATTTTGAAATGTGTTGAAAAAAAAAAATCACTCCTCATCTCTGAGTGAAAGATTGACATTTCAGAGGCACAGGAACACATTTAACCCCCTACCCTGCCACACACATGTGACTATGTCAATGCTAACTTAAAATTTCTTCTTATCCTGTCTGCACTTGAGAGAGCTTCAACAAATAGCAGGGGACTGTTTTGAGAAGGAGTATCAGCAATTAATTAAAATGTACAAATATAAGAGTGCCACAGGTTTTTGCAGCTTAGCTCCAGGTGAAGCTGAAATTGTTTTCTCACTGTGTCAGAGCAAGAGTTAAGGATGGGACAGAAAGTAAAGGCCTAGTGCAACCATGGCACTTCATAATTAAAGAAAACTCACTTTGTGTAACAACTTTTGTCTTCTGCTTTGCTTCGGTCCACATTCCACACTTGAAAATGAATGTGGATTTTTTTCTGGCTATTTCCTTTTTGGGATCCTGTTGCAGCCCCAAAGGAAGATGATGGTTTATGCCACTCTTATCGTAGGTGGGATATTACCAAAAGCAATGCCTGGGCCCTTGCATGCAGCAATGGTTACTTTTAATCTAATCTACAGCTGATTGCAATCCTGCAATCCTGTCATTCACTTCCAGCTTGTTCTTCCCAACACAACACGCACAAACATGCAGAAAGTTTTGGGATTTTTTTTTAGTGACCATTTTTTACATTGCCTTTTAAGGTCTTAGAGATCAGATGCAGCCCAGAGAATATAAGCTGAGAAACATGATTAAACTTCCTGTGGCATAAGCTAATCTTACTTTTTTGACAGTTCTCATTAAACAAGCCTGGTTTACAGCTTCAGTGTTTATCAGTATGATAATGCCCGTGATTGATACAGCAAAAGAGGGACTTGAGTTTTGTACTGATTCACACTAGAACATACTTAAGAAAACAAACAGACAGAAAAGTAAGTTTGGTCTTGGCAGAACCTTTTTTTAATTGCCTTGAGATGATGACTGCTTTAATATGTATCCGAGGGAGAAATCTGCTATAGGTTTCCATTTATGTTAATCCCTGTGGGAATACTTGGATAGACTGACCTACAATAAGAAATAATTATTTCTAATAAGAAATAGATGCAGGAATTAGATAGGAGAATGTGCACTACACAAAAAATTAATAGTGCCTACTCTTGTGGATTTAAATTCTGTGAATTACTCCCTAGTCAAAGCAGAGGTTAGTTTCACACTAATCCTGGGAAAGGAGAGTACTTCAGAGCTGGGAAACTTGGATATACCTCCAGCAAAGACAACACTGGACCAACAACAAACCAAACCAGGTAAAGTTACATATCAAGCCCAGATTACAGCTACCACATACAATAATAAGAGCAATAAATGAGGACTGGCATTTGACTACCTGTGACATAAATCTAGGACAGATCTGCTGGTTTTCTGTATAAAAATGTTTCTCCTCAGAGCTGTTTGACTTGACCTCTACTGAGGTTTTTGGTTCCCCCCCCCCCCCCCCAAGCTGGTAAAAAGCATGACTGTTTCTTGTTCTGGCTTAACCAAGAAATGTTACATTATAAAGAACTGCCACTGTCTTACATGCAAATATTTGCTTCAGATTGTGGGCCATAAACTATTACTCCTAAGAAAAGTTGTCTGTTACGCAGTGCTTTGACTTTTACACCAAATTCACTGGTAGGTCTCTTGATAAAACACTGCAAAGTCTTTACCTGCCCCCTCCTCGCCAAGCAAAGCATACACACCAAGGCATCCCCAGCAACTGCCACCAACCCCTACCTTCACCAGCCACGTTTCTCAGCTTGCAGACAAGAATGCATAAAACCAGTCAGCTCCACTCTCCCAACACTCAAGTGAAAGTGGCTGTGAATTTCCAGCACTTTTGAACTCTTTAAATTAAGAAAAGCTCCTTCTGGCCTCACATCGCACTGGTGCTCTTTTCTTGTTGGATGGTTGTCCAAACAGTGTCTTGCTTGGTTGAATAGCAACAAGAACCCAGTCCCTTTCCTAAAAGAAAGCAATAAAGGCATAATGAGTAAGAAAGTAACTGCATGCAGTGAAAGGAGCTTCAGTAGCATAAACTTTGTGAACTTTCATTATCCATTTGTACTACACTTGTTCACTGAAACACATCATCTGTAAAACTGCAGAAAGACATCCTCACACAAGAGACTCTTGAAATCATACAGAAAAACTATCTGACTGTATGGATGGGGCTCAGTTCCTCATTAGCTGTATTGGTAATAAAGGCACCCAAGAGAAGTGAACCCTGTTTTCAGGCAAAGTTAATGCCTGTTTAGGCTTCTGTAGATCTCTCATTCAGAGCCCTGCCTGTAGTGCAGCAGCATGCCAATACCAGACAGAAGGCAGACAGAGACACTGCCGTTCCACAGAGGCTGAGAGCAGGCAGGATAACTGCCTATTCTGGGACTTGGAGGAATGTGTCTTAACACACTAAAAGCTGCCAAGAGGGATTTGTCCAATTACCTTCATGATTAGTCTCTTCTCTTAAAATTTCTCCTCCATCAAATGACCGTTCCTCAGTTTTGCTCTCCAAACCAACCTGAGTCCAGAGCCAGGGTAACTCAGCTCCTGAGGATCTGTCTCACCTCACCAGCAATGAGATTCCCAGACTGTACAATCTCCAGCTGCTGGCAAGCTTGTTCTCATTTCTCCTGGACCTGATTACAATGCACTTTGCTCGGGATTTTGGAGTAAAGCTGTTTTCTAATAACCCTGCTGGTTGCCATGCAGAAGTGGGCCCTTAGCACACAATCACGACAGCAGCTGTAGGCAACACTGACTCACTGCATCTTAGAAAATACAAATGCAAGAAGCCTTAGAAGTTGGTCCCTACCCCAAAAGCCCCAAGGGAGAAAAGATAACAATAATGCTCTTTCTTGTAGCATGGGCAGGACAGAGCTAAAAGGTTTCTCAAATAATGTGCAATTTCTAAGTCCATGTCTGCTTCAGGCTTCAGTGATTTAGGATGTCACATCTTTTAAAATAAACCTTAAATGATGCCTCAAGGTAAGTGCTCACTAATAGTAAAACTAACTACAAGAATAAAATTTGTTCAAGAAGCAGATACCTATGCTCTATGCTCTTTTTTTTAAACTTCCATTTCCTGTGGCTTTGCTGCATGTGTATATATAGAAAGCAAGGGAAATTCCAAACAAGATGCCACACCATTATACTCAGAACAGCAGTGCTTCTCATTCTAAAAAAGGGAAGTCTCAAATGCTTTTTCTACAAAATCTATGTGAATTCAAATTATGCTGTAGTAATATTTCAGAGTACCATGCCCCATTAGCTATCAGCTGGGACACAGATGGTGTCAGCTAAAAATCTAAAGTGTAAGAAAGGCTTATGAGGCACTAGGTCAGCCCAGCAGGACCTCAGCAGAGCAATGGGATATAAGGCTAAGCACTCCTGCCTTCTTACCTGATGCCTTAAATTCTTCTCTGAGGGCAGAACACAGCCCAGCACCTCCCTGAAGCAGCCTGTCCTAGGGGTCAGGGCTCCAGCAAGGTCAGCTGGGGATTTACAGTGTGCTGCAGGAACTGCTTACACACGAGCTCCTGGAGGCACCAACCATCCCAAGAGGCACAGCACTTGTGTCTCCACTCCACTGCTGCTCAGTGTGGTTGTTATTCCCCTTTTTCATTAGTCCACTTTTCACCCCTCCTTTTACACTTGCTGGTAAGAGGCTGCTGGTGCAGGAACAACCCACAACATGTGAAGGGTGTATGGGGTCGACAGGGGCCAACAGCCTCCCTCAGGAACCTGAGATCTTTCCATGGCACATGGGGCTCTGGTACGGAGAACACTGAATCAGATGGGGCGTTAAGAGACAGCTGATTTTGAATGGGTGTTTTTGGTGCCTTCTAGAAGTGTGTACTTCACCACACTGATTGCCTTACCAGCCTTCCCCAGCCCAACCCTCCAGCACATCTTCTGGAGAGCTGGCTGATGGCTGGGCTGAGCAGGGCACCTGGCTGCTCATGCTGACCCCCACCTCCTCAGGGTCACAGGAACTCTCCTTGCCTGAGGCTTTCACCCTCTCACTTCTGAAGGAGTGGGAGGGAAGAAAGAGTAGTGGGACCCTCCTCCCCCATCCTGCACTCATCAAATCTGTCTTCATATAAAAAGGATTTTAATTTGTTTTTTTTTGGTTTTTTTTTTTTAACTCATAGGCAGATACCTTGGCTACACACAAGTATCACAGGCCCTTTATACAGGAGGGGCAAAGGCAGCCTGGAGTGTGCCCCACCAGCTATTTGGCCAGCACTAGAACACCCCATGCCTTGCTCAGCTTCTTGGTTCCTGCTGCAGGCCAGGCTTCCTTCAGCCACGTCCCAAAATTCCCCTGCACAGCCCAGAAGGGCACATCTGAAGGGAACAGTGAGTTCCTCAGTTCCACAGCAGCCTGGACTTGGGTCATACCCAGTTACCTCCTCTGCTGAGACAAGATCCTACACTATGGGAACAGGGCTTTGATGGCACCAAGGGCAAGGTGAGCTGTCATCTCCTTCCAGCTGTGCCCCCACAGCCCTCCCTGGTCTGTGCCAGCTGCAATTTCAACCAGCCAGCCACCTGTAGCCACCAGCTGGGCCTGGGCTGGGAGGAGAGCCACAGGCACACAGACCAGCTCTGGGAACAGCCCCACTGTGGCTGGTCCTGCTCACAAAACCCTGTTTGTTTCCTGCCCAGTGCAGGAAGGAGGTCTCACACCTTGCTACAACAGGGCAGGGGCTCCATCTCTTGTAGGACTCACAGGTGGGGAGATGAGAGATGCTCAGATCTTGGACCAATTGAGCCCAGCTCATAAAACAGAAAATGAGCAAAGAAAGGAGCTCAGACACCCACAGAAGAGTCAGCCCTCATTCTATCACTACCACATCTCAGGGAAATTCAGACCTACAGGGAGGACTGTAAAGGTCCACAGACACTGCAGGAAAAAACATCACCTACCAAGAGAAAGTGGGGCCTGGTGGGATGTGAAGCAGCTCACACACAGAGCTGAGCACAGTCCAACAGAGCATCCTACTCCTCTTTCCCACCACCTGGGCTTGCCCTCAGTGATGCAGATCTAATTTAGTGATTCTCAGCTCCTCTTCTGACCTCAGCACTGAGCACCTGCTCCACCTTCTGCAAGGCCTGTTCTTACCTCCCCAGGTGGAAGGACAGAGTTTGTGTCACTCCCAGGGACAGCAGGAAGATGGGAAGCAGACACCTCTGGAGAAAAAAGGCCCTTCTTTTGGTCCTGGCTGCTGTCACAAGAGGTGTTTCTATCCTCCAGTCTCTCCTTATTGAGCAGTCCACTTCCCCATTATCAGAACCTCCTTTTGCCCTATTCCAATCCCAGTCAAACACAAAAATGGCTCTTGGGGAGTCACCATGAGTTCAATGTCACCCAGAGCCTGTGACATTGGCCAGCCCAGCTAAGTGCCTCTAAGCACCAAGCTTGGTCCCAAAAGCACCAAGCAATTGCCCTTCAGGCTTCTTCAAGTACCTCTTCTATTAAAGTGATGAGTGGTCACTGAAAGGCATTTCAGCTCCAGCAGTAACATCATCACTTTCCCCTGTGGCACTTTCTCAGGGCCAGTCCTCTTGCAAAAGAGAAAATAAACAGAAAAGAAAATATCTTGCAAAATACCAGGGCACAGGTGTAGCCTGGTGGTCTCTTGGCCCAAGGGGGAGAGGTCTCTGATGGCCCAGGAGGTTTCTGCCATGTGCAAGCCAGGAATGGAGAGGGTGGCTCTGGAGCACTTGCCACTGAGCAGAGAGGATCTGGAAAGGGGAATAAGGTATAATTTGTTTAAAAGAAACACCAAGGCAAAGATATGGACTAGACCAGGGTGTTCTAGAGAATAAAGTCTGTGGCTGAGACCAGGAACCAATGTGGGGTGCAGGCAGGCTTTCCCCTCCCACACAAGATCTATCCTTTGATAACCAGGTACGGAATCCCCTAAACCCTCGGCATGGTGACAGCTCCTGGGGACAATGGAAAAAATTGATGAGCACAACTACCTCACCACCCAAAGAATGAGTGACAGCTTATTTTGTGAACTGTTTTTAGGCTTTGTTTTGTTGCACCTACACACATCAGTTGCATGGCACCACGCCCCCTCCTTCAAAATGTCAGTCTTCAACTCCCAACAATAACCACTGAGGGGGGAAATAGTGTGTGCTGGCCAGGGTAACTCCTGTGCACTGGGGACTGCACTGCTGTGGCCTTTCTCCTCGGCTCAGCTTGCACCCACCTTGTTCTCAGTTTCCTCCTGGTGGTATATCCTTTGGTAGACAGTGGGCAAATACTAAATTTTACCTCTGTGGTTTCCAGGTGACTCTCTCAGGGAAAGTTTACTGGAGCTTTAATCTTCCTGAAATGGCAGCAAGACTGAATAACCACTTCCTCTCAGCGCAGCTGGGGAACTTGAAACGTGCAGTTGTTGCAAAAGGGTGTGAGAACACTGTCCCTTCTGCCTTTGCTGTACTCTCCTGCATGCACCAGTGTCACTTGTTACACACACTGGGCAGTGACAAGGTTGGGAAACACTTGAGCAGTGAAAGCCACTCTGACAGCCTGGAAAGGCAGCCAGTGCTACCTCTTACTCTTCCCTGCAGTCAGCTTGTGCCTTTGCACCCCCAGCAGCTGCCAACAACCTTCACCAGGCAGTCACCATAATCTATACCTGAACCTCTTCCACAGCCTGGGCAACTAAACAATTTTGAGCCAAGTCCCAAAAGAATGCCTGCACTATAGGTACCTTCAAATATTTCTGTTTTGCTGCAATAATGCAAAAACAAGTAGGAAGAACAGACAACAACTTGTAACAGGCGTTCACAAAACTGATCTCTTAGGTTGCTTCTGTAACCACAGGGGCACATAAATGTTCCCAGCATCCACAGAAAAGGATCCCAATGTCTATAATGAGAAGTTGGGCTTGTGTAACTCTTCAGCAGCTCTTCAGAATCTTTGAGCCGCCCTCTACAAGCTGGGGTTCATGTTCTGAAAAGTGTTAATATTAAAATGGCTCATGTTTGACTGACTTTTAAAGTTCCAGTCTCCTCTATGCAACTCTCTACTTAAGGAAGGCAGAGAGCTGTCACTTAAGTTCTCTTTGTTGCTTCTTAAGTGACAACACAGGGACAACCTCGAAGTGTTTATAGAGATGGTGCTAACACAAACCAGAACAAGCTTTGTCCAAAGACTGCAACTGTTTTGACATCATTCCAATGAGACAACCCTGTAATTTATTGGAAGAAGCCCTGAGCTGAATACACTAAAAATCTCAGCCTCAGGTCACCTGTACAAACACTTTATATTGTCACAAGCTACAAACTCCACTGAGACTCTTTTTCCATAGTTTACCACATTACTGAACTGTTTATCTTCCCCTGCTTCTATACTCAAGTTCTCTAAGCCAGCTTTTGCCAGAACCAGCAAGTTCCCTCCACTTGCATTTTTTTGGAAGCCACAGATTTGAAGTACCCAGGCTGAAGAGGCTTCTCTGGGGCTTGATGCACTGCTGCAGTTTAAGGCTGTGCCCACATTCAGAGATAGCATACTTAAATAATAACAGTGATCATGCAACTTTTTAAGTGCACTATATAAATAACAAACACAACGCCCCACCACTTTTGAAAGCTATTTTGCCTAAAAATCCCAGCTATAGAAGAGAGCAAGCCTCCAGCACACCCAGCCCCATCCTATCGCTTGCTGTCCACTAACATGATGTGGTTCAAAACATGTCTTACTCAATGTATTTCAACACATCATTAACACCTATTTCCAAGCAGGCATGGTTTGAATAGTGAAAGTTCAGCTGCAAAGGAGTTTAGGGAGCACTTGTAGTGGCAACACCACCCACAAGCTGTTGAGGGCTCCAATGCACCCAACCAGTACAAACTGTAGCTACACAGCTGTTCACCCTGGTGCAATCCCTCCAGTTCCTGATGCAATGGCTCATGAGTCAAGATGAGTCTCATCTACACAAGAGGCTGGCAGTCAAAGCAAGCCACAAATTCAGACTCCAGGGTAAGCAGATCCTTCACATTCAAAAGCCAGAATCTCTTCCAAGTAACATGTGTGGACCATAGGTTTGGAAAATACCACTTTGTGTGTCCTGGACTTTGGGATTTCCACTCCAGCTCTGCAAGTGAGAGGTCAAAGATGGAAAAGGATAATATAAACACAATAAAAGGCTATAAAAGCTTATGGATTTGGAAGCCAATACTGACCATAAAGGAAGGGACTTTTAGGAAATCAACCACAGAATATCTTTTAAGCATCCATTAAATCAATAATGGAAAATTCTGCCTGTATGCAAGAGTACTTCAGAGAAAAAGACAAGGGCATGGAGCCAGCACCTAAAGGAAACACAGAAAGAAACTTACTGGAACTTCTGAACAAAGACAACAGGTCTAGGCATGAATTACTTGCCTAAGCCAAATTTATGACTGTCAGAGTCAATGGAAAGTTTTCAAAATCCACAGAATAGCTGAGCTTGGGAAGAGAAAGGTTTGAGGATCACGTAGTTCTACATCCCCTACTCAAAGCAGGGTCAGCTAGAGCAGGTTGCCTGGGGCTGTGGCCAGTTCAGGTTTTGACCATCTCAAGGATGAAGAATCCACAATGTCTCTATGCAATCTACTCCTAGTTCAATCACCCTCACAGTAAAAAAGGTTTCCCTTATGTTTAAATGGAATTTGGCATTTCAACTTGTGCCCCCTTGCTCTCTTGTTTTGTCACTGGATACCACTGAGAAAAGTCTGGATCCATTTTCCATACTGTCCCCACACCAGGTACTTATATGCATTTGGAAGATCCCCCTGAGTCTTCTCTTCTACAGGTTGGGCAGTCCCAGCTCTCACCTCTCCTTGTTTGACGGATGCTCCAAGGCCTGAAGTACCCTGGTGGTCCTTGGCTGGACTCTGTCCATGTCTGTCTCACACTGGGGAGTCCAGAACCAGATGGGCCTGAGCAGAGGGGAAGGATCACCTCCCTCGACATGGTGGCAGTGCCCTGCCCAGCACCTGCCACCTTCAGCACAAGGGACGCACCACTGGCTCAGGTTCAACTTGCCGGCCAAGACTCCTGGGTTAACCTGAGCTTCAGCTGTTTGGCACTGTTCAAGAAAGGGAAAAATAAGTCTCTTTTTTTATTCTGCCCCTCCTCTCTGACCCAAATCTTGAGACAGATTTAATGTATTTATTTATTAACTGTCACATTCAAAGTATTCAAGATCTACATAAATAAATAACCCTTGGAGGTACAGAGGAGACACTAAAACTTCAGCTAAAACACTAGACAAAGACCCTTATCTCAGGAATCAGTGCTGAATAATCAGAAAAACAGCACACAGCATGGCTTTTAAAACAAGCACTTCTGGAAGTGTTTATAAGAAAGATGACACAGTCCATTGCTGGCAGGGATGGATGGTGAAGAGGAAGGAAACAAATCTTCCACTTAATTTTGGCAGACTACAGAAATTCCTCAATTCAAATGCACAGGCTTATTTTGAAAACTCAGCTAACAGACTGATAGAAAATGAGAGAACCTTGAAAACCTGGGAGGTCTAATGCAGGGCCCCATTTTATAGCCAAGGTCTCCTACACCACAGCAAGTTAAAATCCTGATAGAATAACTTCACTGCATTAGACTGTGTGTCTGAAACTCACATGTGTCCACACCACATTTAGGACCCTGATTTTAAACTGAAAGATGAAAGCAAAAGCAAGGACATGGACTCTGACTGAGGGAAAAGGACTGAAACCTGACAGAAGTGCAGAGTTCCTGCTGTTCTTACCAAAGTCAGCTGCAACAGAGCAGAAAACACAACAAGCACAAGTGATAACAAGGGACCATGAATTTGAACTAGGGAATCATTGGATACATCAGGTTTTTCAAAGTAACTAGGCTGCTGCTAATCATCAAAAAGTTTATATTAAAAAAACTGGTTGAATTTTTTAAATTCCCAGAGAGACTCAATCTTGTTTGAGAAGTAACAGATGAAACTCCACAAGCCCAGAAAAGACAAACATCTTAAAAATGACAACAAACTAACTTCAATCTCCCCTTAAAGGAACAAGCAGATGATTTTTAGGTGCCTGACAATAAGGAGGTGATTTATTCTTGACAAATTCATGTTGGCTGCTACTCATGGTTGAACTGCTGACTGTTTGTTTCCTCCTTTTTCAGTGTAACAACAGCCCAGTGAGCAGAAGAGAAACAGTAGATATCACGAAATATAATGAGAGCTTCAATGCCTTTTTCACATGACATTTCAGTAAATAAACTCTGAAAAACATTGTCTTCAGGGGTGCAAAAACTGATGTGGGAGAATATACCAGCAATGCTCCTGAAACACTGGTCCTGAACATAACAATGAGATATTTCCATTACTGCTTGGGGATGGGACAGAGAAGATGTATTAAACACACACGCAGATCCCAAATGCAAATAAAGTGCCAGTGCATAGGTGAAAGGAATCAGAATGACTTTGGCAAATAGATGGTTTGGAAAAAGCTGGCAATTCAGTAGACACAAACTTACATTGCTTGAGGACAACAAACTGCACAAATATGTAACAAGGAATCACTAATGGGCTAATTCCTCAAAAAGGATCAGAAGCTGGATTGAGCCATAGGCTGCTGTGAATAAACTAGACATGAAAATGCAAAGAATAAAGAGAAAAGCTGTCAGCTGGATATGAAGAAATCCCTCTGCTCTGCTTGGGGTTAACAAAGCACAGATGAAGTACCACTCTGTGCTTTGAAAATTGTACATCAAGAAAAATCTGGGGACAAAAGTACAAAATATAATAATAGTAACAATAATATTGGACTAAGAGCCACAAGACTTCAACAAAATAGTATAAAATAAGACAGCAGAGCAGAAGAGTGAGGGGAGTCTGGCTACATCATTGTAGGAGGCAAGGAATTGTTTCTCTGACTACCCTGATTAGAAAACCCCATGCAGTGTCCAGTTGGTCCCTGAAAAACACTCTAGCCCATTTTGCTGTACTGTGCTGTGTTAGCTCCCTCCCACACAGAGCCCTGGCAGCCCTGCCCTGCTCTGTGGGAGCATCTCCAGGCCAAGCACAGGCATTCCCAGGCATGGAGCAATCCCTCCCTCCTTTGGGAGCACAACATGAGGAACACACACACACAGACAGCTGCCTCCTGCCATCCTCCCCTCCTCAGACACAATGTGCATCATAACTTTTGCAACAAACCAAAGAGAAATTGCACTGTTCACCCCCTGCCACGGCTGCTCACTACACTGTCTGCAAGGAATCTCCAAAATCCATGTACAGATATGCAGCAGGAGAGTGCATATTTGATTAAATCATAAACATGTGTGCATCTACATCTGGTGGTAGGGGAGGAACCCTTCCCACTGCAGGGCAATGCTCTAAGACAGACTGTTCAGGGATGCCTCTTCCATTCTGTCCTGATGAAGATTTTCCACTACATGCAGAAATCCTGGCAGGGGCTCAGACAGACTGTCTGGAAGGAGCCCTGAAACTGACTCACCTGACCACACATGGGCCCACTCTCAACTTTGACCTTCTGGTTCACACAGCCTTTCTTTCTCTCTCTTATCTCTCCTGGTAGAATCAACAGTTCAACTGAGGTTGAGTTTCAATAAAAGCTTTTTGGTGCTGCTAAGTTAGTTTGCTCCAAAACCACCAGCTTTTCAAAACTCCCAGCCAGGCCAGGTACTTTCACTTCTTTCAAACATCTCATCCTGATTTCATTGATTCCTCAAATATTTTTATTTGGAAATCACTTGGTTCCATGTTCTGTGAAGTGCATGTCTGGGAGCTGCATCACTTGCATGCAATGCATCCTCTAATCCAAGGACACAAAAGAGAGACAAAAAATTTTGCATCCCTGTTGCACTAGTCTGGACCAGAGATATTACAAAAGCCATGATTCTTCCAGCTTCCTAAAGCCTTCAGCAACACATATCCAAGTTGTGGTCTCATGAAACAGCAGGTTTAGAAGAAGCTGCAATGCCTTTGCCAGCTCCTCAGTTCCTCTTTGTGCCCACCTCCTCCCTTCTCCACCCTTCCAGGCTTAACCTTTTGCTCCTTTTTTTCTTGGCTCCTGCACAAGCCTTTCCACTAAGCATCACCACCTTAGAGATGACTGAAATATGGGCCCCCATTGTTGGACTCAGTAATTGTGTCATTTGATCAGTTTATACCTTCTTGCTCCTTGACACAGTGGTAATGAAGTCACCTCAATATATTTAATCTGGGCTGGGCTTTAATCAGCACCAGTGACTAATGCACAACAATTGAAAACTAGAAAGAAAAAGAAAAAAAAAAGTACACTCCCTGTGCCACCCCTCTATTTGTAACAAAAAAAATTCCCTGATCCCAGTGAACAAAGTTCCTGGATTTTTAATGACTGGATCCAATTTCTCAGGCTCCACTTTCTAAATGTCACCTCACAGCAGCAGGCTTTAAAAAGAAACTCATAGTGCCTAAAGCTCCTACTGCTGCCTTAAAACACAGCTGAGACTGGAGTGACATCCAAGAAGCCTCCACTGCCAGGGAGTGCTCAGCAGCTCCAGCAGAACAGTAATGGGGTTTCACCACTCCCAGCGTGGGTGAAATGGGTCAGCACACAGCAGGATGCAGGCAGGTCTGCAGCAGCAGCAGAATATGGGGCAGCTCTGGAGCTTCCCAGTAACCCCAGCCTGCCCAGTTTGGTGCTGCTAAAAGAGTGCCCAGCATTGCTACAAACAAAAGACAGTAGAGAAAGGCAGTGAATTTATGGGCAGAAAGATGAGTGGAAGGGCTGACGTGGAAGAAAGGCTGAGAAAGCAATCCTGTCTTTGGCAGGGCTGGTGAGAACAGCAGGTCTGGCTTTCCCTCCTGCTTCCCTGCAAGTGCAGGTGGCAGTGGGAGCAGGAACAGCCAAGGTGCTGCAGACACTGCTACAGCCACATCCCAGCTCAGGGGAGGTGCCTCTGCCTGCAGCCAGGTGCTCCAGCTTCAAAAGCAGGGGTATCACATACCCCAAACCAGGAGACATCTGCCACAGGGCTCTGTCTTCTGATAGAAAAGAGAACAATTGTAAGGGCTGAGAAAAGTGAATAAAAAGGGCTGGGAGTCAAAATAAAAGGCAGAAAACCAAGGCGATTTTGTCTGATAGCAATGAGATCAATGCCAGGCAAAATCTTCAGGAAAAGAATAAAAATCAAGTGAAACAGAGAAAACATAATGAATATGTAATGCTGGCTTTGTATTGCAGCCTAAATACAATGTGACTTCACACAGAGAGACAGCAGAGGGGCTGGAAAGTAAGAAAGTCCAGCAGAAATGAAGTTAAACACCCAACTAAATTCTGATGTCATCTTTGATATTATTTCAGGATTACAAAAAGATGATATCTTTCACTAGACCAACCCTGGATAGAAGTCCAGACTTGAGTCCAGAAATGGGCAATGGAGCTGGTGGAGGGTCTGGAGCACAGGTCTGATGAGGAGCAGCTGAGGGAGCTGGGGGCTTTCAGCCTGGAGAAAAGGAGGCTCAGGGGGGCATTATCAGTCTCTTACAACTGCCTGAAAGGAGGCTGCAGCCAGGTGGGGGTGACAGGGTAATGGCCTCTTCTCCCAGGTAAACAACAACAGGACATGAGGACACAGCCTTAAAGCTGCACCAGGGGAGCTTTAGGTTGGACTTTAGGAGGAATTTCTTCACAGAAAGGGTGATTAGACATTGGAATGGGCTGCCCAAGGAGGTGATGGAGTCACATTCCTGGAGGTGTTCAAGGAAAGACTAGACACAGCACTCAGTGCCATGGTCTGGGTGACCAGGTGGTGTTAGGTCACAGGTTGGACTCTATGTTAGAGGACTTTTCCTACCTACTTGACTCTGTGATTCTGTGAAAGCAACTATCCCTCCACTTCAGTTTGGTCTGAAATAGTATTTTATTCTTTTCCACATAATAACTGCAGCCTGTGCCATCCCTCTGAGACAGCAGAATTTGCTTTACTTGTGGTAAGGCTGAAAAATTACTTAAATTTTCCTTTAAATTTTTCCAAAACGAAAAAGAACAACTATTTCAGAATAAGACTAGTGCTTCAGAACATCTTAAGTTTATTTTAAAAAGTTCATTAAAAGCTTCAACAATAGTACTGCAGTCATTTTCTCATATCACCTTCCAGAGTTTTCCCAAACAGCTACAATTCAAAGCATATATGTGGAATTTCCAGTACACTTGAAAAGTGACCTAGTGCCCAAAAGTTTCATAGTTTCAATGATACCAGCACATATCATTGACCTTTAAAGCTTCTTTTTCTTTCTACATTCCCCCAAACTCAAAAGTAGTTCAAACTAGTAAAGCCAATGATAAAATTCCTCACTTGCTGCAAAAGTCACAGCACTTTCCATCCCTTAAGTGTAATTTTGGGAAGGCTTTTGAAATCAAATTCCATGCATGCAAAACAGATTGGACTGTCAGGATCAGTTTCCTGTTTTGTTTCAGCTCCTCTTCTTATAATCAGAAGGAGAAAGTGATTTGTTTTTGTAGTACTGAGAATTACTGATATTCTGAAGCAGAGCTTGGGTGTTTTCCTTTGGAATCAGAAAAGAAACAAGAACAATTTTAGGGAAGATTTTCCTTTCCATTTCTTAAGAGTTGTGTCATTTGGGAGGGGAGAGGGGGAAAACAGGCATGGAACTTGTTGCATAACAGCAACAATATAAACCCATCCTCTCCCTCTCTGGCAAGTCAGCTTCTGTGAAAATCACAGGTCCTACCTGAACTGATAAGGATTGGCACACCACCCAAACACAGACTGAGCTGGTGCTTATAGGCAGAGTATCTCCTGTGAGTCATTCAGAAAACATGAGGTCCTTGGCTGTATACAGATTAGTTTTAAGCTCCCTGAACAAACCAGGGCAGGGATCAGGCGCCGACAAAGACAAAAAGCAGCTGGGAATTGGAGAGAGAAATCAAAGACATTGTGCTAACTTATAAATCCACATCTCATCACCACTGAACAGCTTGGGTTGCCTTCTAATAAATTACATAAAGACAACATACAAAATACATCAGAAGGGAACCAAACAGACACAGAAAGGCTTTAACCTAAGGAAAGATTAAATAAGCTCAAAATTCTTAAATAGGAAGAAAAATGACTGATGGGTGAAGTTTATCAAATCAGGAGTGAGCGATGTGGTGAATGGAAGATTAGTACATACTGCTTTTCATAATGCAGGGATTCAGTATCAAGTGAAAATAAATCCCTAAACAAACACAACCCAAAAGGTCATTTCATAACAAAAGGTATAATCAGACTTAGGAACTCACTGCCATGGGATGTTTTGGATGGCAAAAGGATAAATAGATTAAAAAATGATTAATTGAAGGAAGAAAGGTCTATTTGCTTTTAAGCACAAGTGTGGATGACAGGATCTGGCTCAGGAAGTCCTTAAATCACTAACTGACAAAAGCCAACAGGGAATCTTCAGGGAAATAAAATGAGAAAAAGAACAAATACATGCTCATCACTATATTATTCATTACTGCCCTCTGTCAGAGGATGCTCCTAAATTCTTTATCAGTTTTCCTATTCTGGTGCACAAAGAAAGGGAACAAAGCTCTGTACCTCTTCTTGTTCTGGGAGATTCCTACAGAAATTCCATCTTGGCCTGGGGGTTTGTATAATTTATTTTCGTCCTGTTCACTCCAGTTGTATCTGGGAAACTGAGACATGAGAGATAAGAAACCAGATTTGTAGATAATGCAATTCATTTTGATGACTGTAAATCATCTGCTGGTACTCATGTAACACCACTACAAGCCCATCTACTGAAGAACACTGAAATTACAAGGTGTCCAACATTGTGTAATGCTCTTCTGGATCCAGAGGTTACTTTACCCAAGTTATTTCTGTAAAACACACCAAAAGGTCCAATCCAACTGAAAGGACTGGGTGCCATCCTTATGGCATAAAGCAAGCAGAAATGGTTGGTTTCAGGCCTTTCATCTACCTTTCCTCCTTCCTTTAAAATCCCTCAAAAATTCTAACATTTATTAGAAACAACCCAAGACCTGAAAAATTACCAGTTAGATTTTCTTTATTGCAAGCCACCTTTAGATAGTTTGTCCAGCAGAAGAAACATTTTGGTTAGTGTCTGCTAGTCAACAGAGTGGTTCCGGGCAATATTAGCACAAAGCAAGGAGTCCAAAAACCTCGAGTTTTGTACCACTGCTTTTAAAAGGGACTTTTGTGAGGAATTAATTGTAATTGCAAGAGCTTTATTATAAACACATGCTTTGGTGAAGGTGCTTGGAAGTAGTGCCCTTTACAACAAGTATATTTTGACTACAGTCTGGGTATCATGGAGTGGTTTGCATTGCAAGAGCAATTAAAGACCATACAGTTCCAATCCCCTGCCACAGGCAGACACACCTTCTACTGGATCAGGCTGCTCAGAGCCCCATCCAGCCTTGAACACTCTCAGGGAGGAGCCACTCATAACTTCTCTGGTCAATTACGTATCTTGATATCTCTAAAAAGACAGAAGAGTTCAAAGACATCTGTGGCACAACACATCCCTCTCCACCCATTTTACAGAGCTGTACAGAGTGTCTGAATGGACTAGAAAAACCTAAACCTTAAATTTTTAGTATGCTCCTCACATCCTCCAGCCCCAGGATTTTTTCTGTGAATGCCCACTGAATAACCTGGAGGAAGACACACGTATTGTGGTTTCCCATCTCTGCAGCAAAGTGAAATTCCCTTTGGTTAACCACCTGCTAGGCTGTATAACACAGCATTTGCTTCACAGTGAATCTTAACCAAAAGGCACACAGACACCACAGCTGTGCTGGGTTCACAAAACTCCACCACTGGAGATTTTTACTGTTGAAAATCCAGGGATTTTGCATCTATTTGCTTGAGAAAAGGAACTGCCTCCTGCAGTTCTTTAAACATGCCCTCATTTCACCCCAGCAGTTTTACCCGGGTGCTTTTGACCACAACACGCAGGCGCACAGAACGTTCACTTCCTTCTCTGGCTCGCTGAAATTCCCTGATTTCATCACAGCCTGCTGTGACAGCCAGGACACTGCACAGGAAGCCAAGAAGCTCCCTTGCAAACGACAGCCTGAGGACAACCAGCTGCCTGGGAAATCACAACAAACACTCTAATTTATTCAAACAAGATTTGCAACAGCTGTGCACGTGCATGCACATAGAACACACGGATTTATCATGAAACCTGGGGGCACTGATAGGAGAAGTGTTTACTTGTAGCCACAGCTACAAGCTTGTCCTAGAACATTGTGTTTTTAAACTTTCCATGTCACAAAAACTTGCTGAAATGGGGAGCTTTCACCCCATCCAGATTAAGTTTTATTTGACCATGGGTTTCCAAACCATCCCAGGCATGAAAGTTCAGCACTAGAATCCCAGTAGTCTCTTCAATACCGTAATGGCTCCATGTTAGTTAAATTGATATATATTATATCTCTAATAAATAGGTTTAAAAATCCTTCTAGAGATTAGAACAATCACCTCAAGTGATGTATTTCAGTACTGACCTGGAGAAAACACCAATAACACCAGGAACTGAAATACTGAAATTGGGGCCAAGGAAACCTAAGGGTTGGGGTGTTTTTTTTGTTATTTTATTGTTTGGAGAGGGGGTCCCATTTAAACAACTTTAACACATCTGCACAGTGAATCAGAAGAGCAGGAGGGAGTATTGAGGTGTTCACCTTTAAAAAGCAAACTACCAGCACAGGAACCTCATGTAGAAATATCATCTGCTTGTGTTATTACTCTGCTATCTACTGCTGAGCAGCTCTGCTCATTGTCTGCTACAGAAACCAGGAACAAAATCTCAGCAGCATTATTGGGAACACACAGGGCCATATACAGCTCTTCATTCCTGGAAGAGAAAGTGCACCTCTGGAAGTGTTCCAAGGAGAATCTCTACACACACCAAGGCAACATAACATTTCAGGGGCAGCTTCATTCATCCAGAGAATTAACCAAGCCTCCTGCTCTCACCAGCCTCCTCTGGTTATACAGGAACAGGAGAGGATTTCCCACATTTCCTGCAAAGGAACATCACTCAAATCTGTTCCCAAGGTAGGAGTCCTGGTGTCCAAAATAAAATCCCTGTGTGCTAAAGGCTGTTACAAAACCATCAACACTGGTGTAAGCCCACAGGGCTGGCGTCACTCCGTATAACCAAGGGGACTCACAAGCAATGTGGAAATTCCATCCTTAGGTCATTGACTGCGACATCCTCTGGCAGTTTTCATCACTGGAACATCACGTCAGAAAACCAAACATCTTTCATCTCAGAGCCTCTTTTATGGCTTGTTACTTGAATTCTTACACGTACAGTTCTTTTTCTGGTTCAGTGTGCAGCTAGAGAGCCAAGAGGTTCTTTTTCCCTTTAAGCAGATTGTAAAATTCTTTTGGGTTTTTCCCCCCGGTCTCCCCATTCAGAAATTGAATTATGTACCTGCAGTCAGAGCTGCCATGTGCCAGACATTAACTTGCAGTCATGTGGCCAGTCTGTCCCATCACATGGCCATGTGGGTTTTGTCACCTCTCCTGAACAGATTTCTGGTGCTGCTTGTCCACTCTCTGTGACCAGGGACTGCTTGGTGAAGTGCAGGACAACATACAGCAGAAGTACAAACCATGAATGGGCTTCAGATCATCTCTCTGAGATCAGACCTTCTTTCTGACCCCCAGAGACAGAGGCTTTAGTGTTGTAGGACAGTCCTGAAGCATGAACAAATGACAGACCATGGCTGCTACATTAACTACATCAAATCACACTTCTCCCACACAAATCTCTTCTTTCTCCTGCCTTGGGATTCTCACACTTTCACATGGTTTCCTTTTTCACTCTGGCATGAGCCACTAGTCCAAGACAGAAATGTACATGGTAACAACCCTTAACTCTGCAAAAAGTCGAGGGGAAGGATTAGGGAGAAAAAAATAGAATGAATGAGTGAATGAGAAAAAACAGAATGAATGAATGAATGAATGAATGAGAAAAATAAAAAGAATGTGTTTCCTCTCCTTGCATGCATCACAGCTCTGAAGCTTCTTTGCTCCATGAGTGTTAAATCCAATTGTTTTGGTCCTTTTCCTTACCAGCAGAAGAAAAAATGAGATTTTGGAGCTTATGGAAGACACTGATAATTCTGGTAGAGACCCCAGAGCAAACATGACACAGACATGAGCTCCCACCTGCTGCCATGGTGGCACAAGAGAGAGGGGAGGTTGCAGTCACTGTGTGTAGAGAACACTGATCCCCAAACGTGCTCCAGCCCTGAAACAGGGAGGGCTGAAAGGTGTCCTCCAGGTCAGTGAGGCTTGTCAATGTGCTCACAGCTTATCCCTGCTCATTACTGCCCTGGGAAGGCAAAGCAAACCACCTGTCCAGCTGAGATTCTGCCTGTAACAAGCACCAGCAGGAAAGGCAGCTCTGCAACACCCACACAGCTTCTTTCCCATCTCCTGGAATAAGAGGTGAAAAGTCATGCTTCCAAGAAGGTACAGAGAAACAACAGAATAGACACTAGAGACGAGGAAATAAATCCCTTCATGGAAACAATTTATTCAGCATACAAGAAAAATTGCAGTGTCATAGTGATCAGGCCTTCAGAGATTACAGAAAAGGTATAATTTATGATAGGAAATAAATACTAACGAAAAACAGGCAGAAAAAGTGATTTGTTATGTGGGCAACATAAGGAGCAGAATTTGGCCTTCCACTAACTCTCTACAGATCTTGAGAATAAAGGAGAGAATGTCATCAGTTCAGAAAATGAACTATGAATGTTGCATAAATCAGAGGAAAGCTAGAAAATTCAGATAAAGTTGAAAATTCTGAGAAAACCAAATTATTCAAACGTGACAGCACAGGAAGAAAGACTTTCAACGGATAAGCTGGAGTGTCATGCAAAGCCAGCTTCTTAAAACCTCATTGTTTTATATCATAAAAAATTATCTTTCTGTTCCATGAGGATGTTGTCATTTCTGTGCAAATATTCCTGAATGCAAGAGAGGGGGGGTAAAAAAACCAAAGATGCTTGTTCACTTCTGGACAAGTCAGGGAAGACATGGTTCACCTAACTCTTAGATCCAGTTCTGACTTGGTGCTAACTTTTGGGTTTTGCTCAAATGGTTCCTTATACCATGAAAGGGAATTCATAAGTGGTTATCATCCTTTAGCAGCCTGAAGAGTGAATACAACACAACTTGTCTTGTGGGACAGGGAAGAGATAAAATTTTGTTAATCCTGGTCCTATGAAGAGTTACAATTAACATAGATGATGCATGTCTTTTTGCTAAAAAATGAAAATTCAAATGAAATCGTTTGATCCAATATGAAAATCACGATTACTGAGAAGGATATTTTCAGTGATCTTTTGTTTGTACATTACAAGGCAATATAGCAGCATTAGCTAAAATCAGAAGCAGCATGATAAAAGGATGCCTGACAGGTAGCACTAGCTTTCAGCAGGAAAAAAACCCCATCCAACCATAAAGGCTTGTGGAGGACAAAGACGAACAAAGAACATAACTATGGATACCTGGCACACTCCCAAAGCTGGGCACCACTAGTGTAAGTGGAAGGAATCCCCAGTTCTGCACTGATGTTAGATGAGCTGACATCCTAACAAAAATAAAGAGCCACCAGGCATGGAAAACAAAAAGATGATGACAGTGTACAACAAATGGCAAGTTCAAAAAGGCTCCAGATGGCAGAGGAATTTTTTTCACTCTAATCAAATCCCAGCATGATGGGCCCATGACCTCTTCAGCACACACACACCCTGAACAAGAACTCCTGCCCTTTTGGAGTTCACTCTGATGAAGGTAGAAGCAATACCTCTTCTCTCCTCACCCCAGAAAAAACACCTACCTCAACACTCTAAGAGGAATTGATATGAGCCTAAAGAGCACTGGCCCTTTTTGAGGCAGAGACAGTGGAACATTTTGGGATTTCCTACCCAGTGTGTGCATTCCCACTGCAAAGCACTGAAATTCTTAGGGCTGTCAAACTGTGCCACCTATGTGATCTATGAGATGGTTTTGGGGAGGGGGTGTGTGATAATTCTGCTGCTGTCGTTTGATTAAAGATGGTTTCCTGTGAGGCTGAGCCTTCAGCATATAAGTTTCAAAAGAGAGGAGAAGAAAAAGAAAACAAAAAAAACCCCAAAAAACTGACGAGCAAGCAAGACGCAAGTTTGGACTCTCCAGGAAACCACAAAATAACCCCTCTGAAGACTGCATGAAGTGCTATTTCTGTGCCTTTATCATCTTTTAAGGAGACAAGAATGGAGGAGGAACAGCTAGAGAGCTGAGCATGAAACCAGAGCTGAACACATGCTGTGTGAACACAGGCACAAAGAAAAGAACGAGCAGGGAATGCCAAACCCTACTGAAGCCAATGGGAGCTTCAGCAGCAGCTTCATGGAGCTGGGGCCACAAACAAGGATGAAAATCCTTCTAGACAGGAACAAAGACAGACACTGGCTGTCAGCTTCAGAGCCATGCATGGGAATGCCCCTGTTGAGATGAGCAAGCAGTGCATGAACGGTGTGCTGGAATTACCAAGGTGGTTTGAGTGACTGCAGGGTTAGGCCACCGCAACCAGACTGTGGTTGAGGGGTGCTGTTATTTTAAGCAGGTCTTCTGCACAGCAGGGAAGACAAATTGAGTGTAGAAATTATCAGTGGGATACCACCTGTGCATTAGGTATATGAGCCATCCCCACAAGGGTTTGGAAACCAAATGGTCAAGAGCAGAGATTGGCCTCAGCCCTGGATGCAGCAGAGATGTTCTGTCTCTGCTCCAGCTCAAAAGCTGCCACTGAGAGACACATACCTTGAAAATGTAACATGGGAGTATGGCTCATCTGCTTCATTTGGTCTTAACAATCAAAACCGGGCAACATTTCAAAAAAAATCAGCTAGAAGAGGGAAACCATTTATATGAGACTAATGGCTCTTAAATGAAAATGACCTGACTTTTGCCTCTGCTGTGCCTCATAGCTCAAATTCATTATCCAGCAGTGGATAAAAAACCACAGAATACTGCATTCATTAGGCTCAACTCCAGCTTTAAATGATACCTGAGTTTCTGGAAATCACAGGTACCTAACAATCTTCAAATTACATTTGTTTTACTAAGCATCAGAGCAAAATCCAACCTTCAAAAATTGAGAGATATTGGTTTAAAGACCATCTGACCAAGGCAAAAAGCTTTCTCATCATTTCCAAGTGCCTTGCTGGAAATGATGAGAAAGCTTTTCCCCCATAATTTTGAAAATATTAAACAAGAAAAGCTCACCTAAATAATGAAGTCAAAATATTAAGTCAGAAAGTCCTCTGCAGCAGGTGACAGATGTATGCTGTAAGAAATGAAGCACAGAGCATTTTTCAGCATAACTAATACATTTCTAAAACATCTATTTTGAACATTATAGTCCTTAAGTTGAGTGACTGCAGCTCCAAATAAATTCATGTTTTGCATTTGAATCACATGAAGTTTTGTTTTAAACTTATATTCACAACTGTATTAATGGTAGCAAGCTAACCTCTGCTTTTAAAAAAATCTTTTGCTCCAAGTGAAACAATAAAGCTATAGGGGGGAGAGGAGGAAAAGAACCTTTTCTTCTCATAACAGGAAAATCCTCTTTAGGAATAATGATTAGCCTATATTAACACAGACACCACTAACTTGATACATGAGCAACCTCTGTGTTTCACTATTGCTACAAAATTATTTAGTCTGTGTTCAAATGGGTCTCTGCTTGGAACACAAAGAGGAATCCATTGATAAGATAGATGCTCCATGCTCTGATACTGACTGACTACTCCTTTCAGCCAGTCATTTACTCTCCTGTTGACCTTACAAGTGTCATGCATGCCCTTAGCATCAATGCGTATATGAAAAGTGCAATCTAAGAACAAAGCAATCTTATCAGACCACTTCTTTTTTGGTGCTTGTTTACTAGCATGAAAGGTTATTAGGCTTCCAAGTACAAGCACTTTCCAAGTTAAGAAATGACTCTTCAGCAAAGCATCAGTTCATCTCTTTCACACCCTGGCTATGGGTGCATTCTTATAAGCATGTCCAAAGCAGGAGATTCTTGCTTCTCTGGAAGCGTGAGTGGACTTTGCTGGGAGCAAGACTGCTGCAGTGAAGGAGACATTGTACACCAGACACTCTCCACATGGAGGCATCAAAATCCTAGGAAAAATCCTTCCTCTTTGCTGGTACATCCTATCTTTCATCTCCTGAAATACAGAAGCTGTGTTTTTGCCTCAGCTGAGGAAGAGCTGAACCAAGGCTGAAGCACAGATATACTGTGCCAGCAGCAGAGAAGCCATCTGGGTTTGGGCTGCCTCTTTATTCCTGTGGCCTCTCACCGTGGCTCAGGTCCCCTTGCCATACACTGGCAGTGTAGCTCAGAGGGTGAAGCTGGCTTGGCAGTGGAGGGGATAAAACTTAACTTAGCAGTGGGTGTGGAAGGGTAAGAGTGCACAAGAATGAATGGAGCCACAGCTTGCTTTATTAAACCTGGGTATTTTAAAGCTACTTTGGACTGAATACCCTGTTACCACAATACTGTCACCATTAATGTACACTGTGACTTCTCAGGTCATGTTTTAAGGAGTCAGAAGTTTAATAAAATGGATGAAAAGCATTACTCAAAGAAGAGGCAAGGAAACAATGGTTTGCACGTAAAGCCTCAGTGCCTGTATCGAACATGGGACAAATAGATAAGGACAGAGCATTCTTTACACCAGAGATCAGAAAATGACCCAAAACCACTTCTCTGGAAATCTTTAACAACAGAAACAAGAAAAAAAGCCCCATAATTATGATTTCATCACAACATACAGGCTCTTAGATAAGTGGTAAATGGAGGATATTACAGTAAGATATCAAGCATGTGAAAAGCTCTAGTCCTTTTTGAAAAGGATTCCACTAAAAGGCTGTTTCCATCTTCGTGTGTGCCTAGTGACAGGCTGCATGCAATAATATGACACAGCAAGGCACTGCTTCCCAAGCTTTTATAGCTGCCACCAGACTCTGATCCCTTTTACTGCAATGTTTTCACCACCATCAAGCCTTGCAAGACAGTCTGTTGGATATAGGAAGGTACAGTAAAGGAGAGAATAAAGCTGAGCAGTCTGCTCACAGCAGCTGCATAGCCCAGGGACACAGCACAGCCCTAAGAAAGAGTCTCTCAAACTGTGTACAGTAAAATCCCCTCAAAGAGAAGTCACTGAGACACCTCAGCCAATGAGCACATCATGACTTCCACAGCTATGGAGAAGTGCTCAGGGGAAGTGTGCAATGAGCTCCAAGCAATTGTTCTAGGATAGTTCCTCTTCAGATAGTCACTTTTGGAGCTATCACAGCCTGGGTGGAATTCACCTGAAGAACCCTGGACATGAAAAAAAATTACTTCTAATCATCAATAGCAGCACACATCTCAGTAGAGATGAGGATGTGGGAGGAGGGAACTACAATCTTCCAGCTTCTGAGAAGAGAAGGAGGAAGTACAGGGCCAATGCCAGCTGATTCTGCTCCCTTACATTGGAGAGAGGAAGAAAGAGCTTCCTTCCATTCTTCTTCATTGGGGACTAAATCTCAAATCCACTGTGGGACATTCATACTCCACTATGTGGAAAAATGATGAAGAAAAGCAAACTCTGCTTGAAGAAGGTTGAGCAGAAGTTATTACAGAGACAGAACATGTGTTTGTGCAAGTGCGTGAAGTAGGTGAAAGAATGTATTAAAGTAAATAATCTGTAATTCAGAATGTTTGAAAACAACCATAAAGAGTGACCAACCTCTAAGAGATAGACCAGTATGAAAGAGCCAGATTAGGAATGCCTGTATCTCCTACTGAGTGCCTCACTCACTCGCCCCAGAAGGAGGTCATGAAAGGTTTTTTCTCAGGATTCACAGTACCAGGAATTACATTCCTGACATTTCCCACACAAGTGGAGCAGCTTCTTTGCTTCACAAAAAGATTAACATTGTGACACCAGAACGTGTTCCACAGAAAATGAAAGTTAAAGAACAAATAGTAGCCAGCAGCCTACTCTCTTCCCAAGACTTCCCACCCTCCAGGTGTGGGCTACCTCTGAAGGGCCTGTACATAAAAAATTCTGTGAAACAGAAGAAAGGGAAAGTCTGTGTGCAGGGCACAAAGCAGTGATATTTTTAGGAGCTGATATATGGTGGGACAGTTTGCATGATTTCATTGCATGGATGGATGGATGGATGTCCAGGAAGGTAAAAAGAGAAGAGAGACCTCGGGGCCATGTTTTTTTGCAAAGAAGTGATGTTAATGTTCAGAGCTCTGCCAAGCAATAGGTCACAGTTTGATCAAAAGCTTAAGGGTCAGGACGAGAGAGGAACCAACAAGCAGAATAGCACAGTCAGTCTGCTACAGGCCACCAAAACCAGGAGAAAGTTGATGAAATCAGCTGTCATCAGCTGGGAGGAAAAGCCTTTTTGTCTGCAGGCCCTGTTTCTCTCAGAGACAGGATAAGTGGACAGAACCTCAAGGGGTGCCAGGGAGGCTCAGGCTGGGGATCAGGAAGAATTTCTTCACTGGAAGGGTGGTTCAGCATTGGAACAGGCTGCCCAGGGAGGTGATGGCATCACAATTTGTGAAAGGGTTCAAGAAATGACTGGATGTGGCAGTGCTGGGGCTTAGTTGATGGTGGTGCTCAGTCAGAGGTTGGACTCTGATCTTGGCAGTCTTTTCCTCCTTTAAATGATTCTGTGATTCTCTCTGGGGGGTTTCACCATGCCAGTATCTGCCCGGCAGGACAACAAGGAAGGGTGAAAACAATCCCAGAGAGCTATCCAGAAGGGCACCTTCTTCACAAAAGAAGACAAGTCAGACAAGTCAATTAGGAGAGGCACCCTCTGCTCAATCTGCTACTCATTAATGTAGACAAACTAGCTGAAGCTGTGAAAGTTGATTACAGCCTTGGCTGCAGCAGTCCTGAGGGTGATTTAAAGATCCTGAAAGTAGCCAGGTAGGTGGGTAGCAGAATAGAAATCTTGCACTTCAGAACAGTAGATCTGTGTGTGTGCAGGGAACTGGCAGGCAGGATCCCAGTGGAGCTAAGGCAAAGGGACTGGGAGGCCAGCTGATCTCCAAGCAGCAGCACTTCAAGCAGAACAGAGCGTTCTGATGGGCAGGAAGTCAAGCAAAAGTGGCAGGCAGCCAGCTCCACCCAAGGGGGAATTCCTGCCTGAGCTCAAACTCGACTAGGAAGAGGACAGGAGGTGGAACTGGGGACAGGCTACTTGCAGTATTGAGCCAATACTGAGCACATAGGAAGGCAGGAAAATAAAAGTTTATCTGGAGTTGAAACATGGAAGGTGTGCAGAATGCAACAAGAAGTATTTCAGCAGTAAGGAAAACACTGATCCAAGGGAAAAGAACACAAAATCCCCCACCATGGCATAAAACATCTACTTGGCTGGCAAAGTCTGCTCTCAGACCTCCCTGAAGGTAGGGGCAGAGTCTATGCAAGTGCATTAGGGGCCACTTCAGCAAATGAGGCATCATAAAAGGTAGCAGGAGACTGGATTGGATGACCTGGGGATGTCCCTTCTAACCTGAATCAGCTGTGATTCAAATTCCCAGGGATCACCATTAACCCTTTTACTATCCAAAGAAGAAACAAGGTAGAAGCATCATTTCAGTCTATCATCTTAACCACAACTATGCCAAAGCTAAAAAGCTGCTCTATTTCAAGACAGGAGACATAACAATGCATACCCAAAATGTTGATTTTATTTCACTACCAGTTCTTATACACTACTCTGTCAGATGCTGACAGCTCTAGAGGGATGTTTTCAAACAGCAATATCTTGGGTGAGAACAAGATGGGGCCAAACACACTGCTGCCCTCTAAACCGTATCAGAAAAGCTGATAACATCATTGCTTCCCTCATTACCAAAGGGTTGACATCAGAGATTTGGTGGCTGAAATTTAATCGTATTATACTCTACTATTAAAAGGTCCCCAAGTGCTTAGGGTACATCAGAGCAACCATTAGAACAAAATAGAGGGAAAAGCCCCTACAGGGGCACCTTCCAGTGGAGCACAGTAATAACCAATTTGAAGGAAAAATACAGACAGGTATATTAGCTCTGTGAAGAGAACAAACCGGGAAACTATTATGAATTTAAGTAAAGCATCAGTATAGTATCAGGTCTCTGTAAAGGTCCCTTCACTCAGCTATCAGCCAGACCTGTTCTTTTACATGTTCCAAATTCATTGTTACCTTTGCAAACACAGAAAGCCACCGTTTAAATGATGATTTTAAAATAAAGCAAGACCAAGCACTAAGGCAAGACTCCTGCAACAATCAAATACCAGCTACACAATTAGTCCCAGTGCTCCAGCAGGAGGAAGCTGAGCAGTAAGTCTGTGCCTTTGGACAATAAAGCTTTTGAAGCTCAAGCCTTTTTCAGACCCTTCTTAGAAGCTGAAACATTCTCAGCTGAGTGCAAGCACTCAGAGATGTTCACGTTAATGAACTGAAAGTGTCAACTTCCCATTGGTGCGTCAGATGGACTTTTTCTCAAGCAGTGGAAACAATTGTCTAGGCAGCCCTTGTGTAGGGCTGCAGACACCAACGAGCCGCTAAAGTACCTTTTATGATAAATTTGAAACTGTGAGAAGAGACTATTCATTCTTTACCTTTGAATCAGGAAGTCCACTCATTCAAGCAATCACCCGGCTCCTGCAGAAAAACACACAACATTCACACCATCTCCACCACTCCTCCTCCGGATATTAACTCACAAAAAGCCACTCAGAGGCTTCCTCAAGCCCACCTGGAAAACCGGCAGGGGCTTTTTGCAGATGTAGTTTATGGTACTCTAAGGTCAACAGCTAATTTCAGCTAGGGAAAGCCCACTGCCATTTATTTATTATTTCCTTAATGTAACTACAGAGTGAGTAGGTTATAAAGGGAAAGACCTGACACAACTGTGATGCAGCCAAAATGAAACAAGGCTCCCCATCAACAAATCAGCCTGAAATAGTATTAACAAACATCACCTCACATGCCAGGTAAATACAATATTCCACCACATACAAACACAATAGCTACAATGCCTACACCATTATTGTCACATAGTGGAAAAATCTGCCACAGGAACATTTTCTCTAGGCTGATGTAAACCAGGTGCTTCACAATGGCAATGCTGTTTTGTTTCACTTTGAAACTTTTGAAATGCATGGGTTAATTCCCATTCTCTCTCCAGAACTTGCTTAGAAGCCATAAATAAGCTTTGCGTCTCCATTGGTAAAACAGAGACATGAAAGATGAGTTTAAGGGCTAGAAAGTAAATGAACAATAATAACAAATAGAATGCCAATTTACTAAGACCAATAAATCAAAGAACAGACTGTCCAGGCATGTTTCATTCTCTGTTCTAAAAAGTTTCCAAAGTCAAACCAGGTAAAGACCAGAGTAACCTGATCCCACCTCAAATCCGATCCTGCTTAGAGCAGGAGGCTGGACTGGTGAACTTCCCAAGTACCTTTTGCCCTGAATTATTATTGGTTTTTACTCCTGCTACACAGCTTTCCTGGGTTCAGCCTCTGACTAAAGAGATTGAATCTCCTCAAGTCTGGCAACACAGACATGCTCACATGCAGTCTTCAGAACCAAAACTCCCCTTGCAGGTTCTCCAGCCTTTAAGCATTCAAGTGAGAAAGTCATCAACCCTCTAGCCCAGTAAAACTGAACCATCAACTCCTATTGCCAGATGGTGCAGCAGCTTTGAAAGAGCACCAGCAAGCTGGGCCCTTGAAACAGCATTGCAAAGGTGCTAGAGAGTATCTAGAAGGATGGACAGGCTGTAACATGAGTGCTAGACTTCACTACCCTGCCAGATTTTCAGGGCTCACTAGAAACCACAATCCCTGTGAAGTTGGCAGCCCACACTTCACATCTGTCAGGCTGATGCACCAGCACAGCAAGCAGGGTGGCAGTGGGTGGCATTTTGCAACTGGTGTGGCCTCAGTCTGTCTCCTGGAGTGTCAAACTAGACAGAGTCATACAGAATCAAAATCTAAAAGGCCCTCTGCAAAATGCCTGTTTCCTGATTGCTGGTGGCCAGCCCTCCACTAGGTGCCACCCTCCCTGACTGCCACCTCGTGTCTTGTGAAAGCACTGCCAGCAGGAGCAGGATGTGCACCAGGACCTTTCCCTAGAGCTATCAGTCTTTACCCTGCTAAACATTCATTTTCTTAACCAACACAGGGAGCAGTGCAATCAAAATTTAAGGCAGACTTGTAACACCAATCTGTCATATGGTTTTTTGTTTAATCAGTTCCTGGCTAGCAGCACCCCAGGCTAATTGCCTTAATGAGTCAGAACTCTCTTTGACAATCCATTGATTGTCACATTTACTTTGACAAGAATAGTGTTGAAATACATTTGCACTTTTATTGATACATGAAAATTCACCTTTTTTTTTTCCCTTCCTGTAGAGCACAGCGAAGTTCTGCTCAAAAACCTCATCTGTGCTTTGAGGTATGTCCACTGAAACACCACTCATGACATGCCACGGACAAAAACCTGGAAATTATTTAAATTTTGGACAATATTTAAGATATTTCTGATGCTGATCCCAAAAGATCTAGTGCTGGCAATGGAAAACAGCAGTGGAAGACTACAGTGAACATAAAACAGGAAGCCCACTTAGCCACAAAGCACCAGCCTCTGTACTGGCCACATCACTCTCACAGGCAGAGTATTTCCTTTCTTGGGTGGCTTTTCCAACAAGGGACCACCAGAATGTCACCATAAAAGGGAGCAGGGCTGTTTCAGTGACTCATCCTAGAGGAAAAGCAGGCCATAACTTCCACACTCCAAAAGAACAAGAACCACACAAATGCTTTTTGTTTCCAAGCAGTGAAATTCAGATGTAGTATGGTTTGAAAGCTCAGTATGCAATGTAACCAAGCTTCTGCACTGGTTACACAGAAAAGGGCAAACCAAATTGCACCTAGGTGAACATTACCCTGAAAAGGCAATTTAACCTTTCAAGTTAAACTTTGGGTCTCATCACTATTAAAAATAGTTACATCTTTTACAATCCTGGCAAAGTCCACTTTTAGCTGAAAACAGAGCAAGTGATAAGACTGATAATCTTCTGCATAGATAATGGCAACTCTTCAGTGATCCAAAGTACCACACACTCCTTACAAAAATCCAGCATCCAATATTCTTTCTTGTTGGTTATAAGGAGAATTATTTTCTCACCTGAAGACCAAGACATGAGAAAATTGGTAATTTCTTTTTTTAGACAATATCAAATTTCATAGTGAATTCTCATTAAACATCTTTAAGAGGCAACTTCTCATTCTATCAGAAGTTATCCCACCAGACCAAGATGCTTAAACACACTTGGCCAAGCTCTTCACATATACCTGTTATCTTTTCTCTGTGTTTGCATAGATTATTTCAGCTCCCTCAACACTTCTCAGCAGGAAATGGCAGGGGCAGGTAGTGCCCATTCTGAGCTGATAATGGGAAGTTAGCTCACTCCCATGCAAATAAGTACATCTGCTATGAGACAAGGATCCTCATTCAATGCAAAACTTGCTGTTGCTGATGAAAACTCTCAGTTTCTTTCTATTAGCAAAAGTAAAGTGAACCAAGTAAGTCATGTGCTTTCCTGGAAATTCGTTTCTAGCAGGTAGAATTCTTCCAATTCTACACAGTCCACAATCACTGCTTCAGATCATTTATACCACAGCTGAACACCTGAGGTCTTTCACATCTATAGTTTTTTAAGCATAAAACGTGTAAGTCAGATGATTCACTTCCTCATCCATCAGATGGGGATACTGCACCAGGTGGCCAGCCCATGCAACCTACAAAATGCAACCTACATCCTTAATTAGCATTTAATGTTCCCATCACTTCACTTACTAAATGTTTCTGCTAAACTTCTTCATGACACCTTTCAGACAAAAATTCCCCCCACTGGCCTGTTCCATGACCTAAAGACCAAACACCTTTCAGAGGTACAAAAGAAGTATTTAATAACAACTGCCCTTATTTCAAAAGTACAAAAGTGATACTCAGTTTTAGGGTCACAGTTCCTATTCCCAGAAAGAAATGTGGTCATGTATGATGGAGAACAGCAACCAGATCAATCCCATACGCTGATATGGTGAAACAAAAAAACTGATTTACTTAAGCCAGGAGCAAGAGGTGAGACCAATCCATAGAAAACTGAGCACTGAGGGTTTGGATTGCAATCTGGCCACAGCTGTGAGATACAAGCTTCTTGATTTATGTGACTCTACCAAGAGAGTAGTACAGACCAGGAAATCCACAGCTCCCATCCACCCATCCATCCCAGTGACTGCCTCCTCCAGCAGAGGACACACTGTTAACTGTGGCAGGAATGAATGAGGTAAGAGAGAAACACCAGACCTCTCCTCTTTCCTCTCACCAAATGCTGTTTAGAGAACAATGAGGAGTTTTACTTTGTTTTACTTTTACTCTGACCCCACCAGGGTTACTGACAACATGGTCTGACTGCAGCACAGGGCACTCATCCCTTTTCAGTGATGTCACTGCTCACACATGGGAAGAAACACTACAGCATGATGCTGGTACTTAAAATGTTATTTCACACATGCTTCAACTGAATAAATTAAGCCCCATAGGATTAACTCTGAAGTTCTGCAGTCAAAAAGCCTGAGGAGAACATTACTGTTTATAGAAATCAATTGCTCTTCAGATATTTCCAGGGAACCTCAGCCACAAGGTCTGCAGGAGCAAGAAGGATCGATGTGATGATCTGGGAGGTGGTGAGAGTAAATGGATGAGAAGAGAACACATAGTGCAAAAATCACCACAGAGCAAGAATATAATGCTTCACAGTGCTCCTCCTCTCCTTTATCCAGTGACAACTCTTGTCTAAACCCTCATAAGACAGGCTAGTAATTCAGCTGACTTTGGTCTCTGAATGCCAGTGTTCAGTTTCCAACACAATTTCAGAGATGGATTGAGCTGAGGTAGCTCTGAGGCAAAGCTGTTTCATCTCTGTGCTGATGCTTCTTCTGTAAAATGGAGTCAAGCTGTAGTTGCACCATGTCTCTCCTGCCTCACCTGTTCCAGTTGTACATCAATGTGGGACATCAGTGTCAGCCTGGAGACATCTTTACCACAGTTCAAATCCTCATCACTAATCTTCCTAGGAAAGACCAACTGTCAGTGCAGTGATGGAGCTACTGGATTGCATAGACCACTACTGTATTTGCAGGGAATGCCCCGACGAAGGCAGGTATGATGAATGACTCCATGTTCTTAGAAGGCTAATTTATTACTTTATGATACTCCATTATATTAAAGAACACTGTACTACAGAATACAGAAAGGATACTTACTGAATGCTAAAAAGATAATAATGAAAACTTGTGACTCTTTCCAGAGTCCCGACACAGCTTGGCCCCAACTGGCCAATGAGTCAAAACAACTCACACCAGAATCCAATGAAACAATCACCTGTAGGTAAACAATCTCCAAACACATTCCAAAGGAGCAAAACACAGGAGAAGCAAATAAAATAAGAATTGTTTTCCTTAACTCTGAGGCTTCTCAGCTTCTCAGGAGAAAAAGCCTGGGCAAAAGAATTTTTTCAGAGAATGTGAATGCCACAGACCACAATAAACCAAAAATACTGGCAGCTGGTCAGGGGAAAAAACATTTCAGAAAGTGATCAAAGTCCTTCACCAAAAGTAAGAAACACATTCCCAAAGAGTCAAAGACACAAAACCTGGTATAAAAATTTACAGCAATCTTTTCTATATGCTTTACAAATCAAGTTAAAATGAAGAAAATAATTGCTAAAAACCTTATAATGAAGAAAACAAAATCTTGTTTTTAAAGCTACTTCAAAATAGCATTTTTTTTACTTTTTCATTTACTCTCACTACCTAAGTTGAGTTATCACACAAGATACAGCATCTGAAGTTGTGCAGAGCACAATACTTGCTCAGCACAGCCAAGAAATAGCATGTCTTCTGAAGTTTAGCTTATGAAACCCTACCACAACAGAAAAAAATATTGAAGAGGAAGTGGGTCATCTCTGTGCAATGTGTAAGCCTTACGCAGTTAGAACAAGGGTACCTTCATGACCAAAACCATTTTAGATCATCACATTAAAACAGAGCATCAATATTTACACATGTAACTCAAGTAACATGCTTGGTTTTCATACTTATGCTGCACTATCTCTTGCAATCTAACACACAGAATGCATTCCAGGCTATACCCCTAGAAAATTAGGTTTTGTGGCGGTGTTTTTTTCCCCTCACAGTCATTTCAAAACACTATCACTTCCACAATTTCTCAACCAGCTGCACTGTTTCCTTACTGGGCGACTTTTGTTTGGGTGATTCTGTATTACAGCAACATTCAAGATTGCTTAAGTCACCAACAGCCAAACATTATGAAGTGTCAATTGACATCAAAACCAAATCCAAAGTAGAGATGATAATCTCCCCATCTAAATACATACAGGGTGCTGGGTTCTTTTTTTAAAAGAAACTGTGCAATAAACAAAGTCAGCCAGCCAGTCTGGAGACTGCAATCTGCAACTGTATTTGAGATCCAACTGGTTTTAGTAAATGCTTCACCCACATCATCAGACCATATCATGCTCATATATTGCTGAGAAAAGGGAACTGGCAGCAGGTCATGCCAGACCTCCTCTCTCCCCATACCACATCATTTAAAGGATTCCAACTCAAGGACAAACATACCTTTGCATGGAAATGACTTCAACTTTTTAAACCTTCTTTTCCATGTTTATTCTATCTGCAGGCATCATACAGATTAGCATGTCCTAGTCCAAGGCACTGCCAAAATTGATTGCCAGTGTCTATTCCTTTCAAGCCCTTGACTCTTATGCCTGAAACATTCCAAGGCACACAGCAATGACACTCCTGTTGCACAAGTGTAGATTAGTGCTCAAAAAGGCATCTGCATGAAGAAAGAAAAAAAAAATAAATCAGGTTAACTGGTATACTGGTTAACAGTGACCAAAAAAAGACACAAAGTTCAGACCACATGAGAACACAGCAACTCTCAGCAGTAACTCAGCTGTGACCAGTCTGGACTGGCCAATTGGTAAGACGGGCTAAAAATGGATTTCAGAAGAGTGATTACAGTAATGATCACAGTTGGTGGTCTCTATGTGAACTGAAATGAAGAAATATCTTGGAAGAGATTAACAGTCCTGATGTGGCAAGATGACTGACTCTTACACTGCACAGTCAGTACACTGACGTGCTTAACTCTTGCATTTCCACTTACCTCCTTACTTAGCATTACATTCCCAGCTGTGGCTCTGCAGCAAATTTAATGAACATCTGAAACCTCTTATGACTTTATACATGCATTTACATAACTCTTCCACCAGTTCTCAACTACCTGTTATGCTTTTGTACCACTTCAAAAACACTAAAAGACAGTATGGAGAAGCTCAGTGATGTACTCAGAGCTTTCTCTGACAGGCTGTTCAATGAATTACTTTGCTTCACGTTAAACAGAAGCTCTCAGTTAGAATAAGGAGCATCAGGTAACAGATTTAAGCCCTTTACCTCACAATTCTACTCTTACCTGTTCAGTTTATTAAGCTATCTCCTCCCAGAATTACACTTCAATACTGCAGGCAGTCCCAAATTTTTTATTACTATTATTATTTTAATAACCCATCCTCTCCCCCAGTCAATACACAATTTTATGACTTTTGACTCAGGAGCATAAGTCATGATTCAGAAAGGGTAAGATTTTCTGCAAGACTGCCTTCAGAAAGCTTCCCCACCTGGGGAAGTATGCAAGTATGACCAATATAAATGACAAAAAGGGTCACAGGCAGCTGGGGAGAATGAATAAAAGAAAGAATGTCACTTTAGACCACAAAATGGCTTGGGCAAGTGACATGCACCACAATTACATTACTGAAAAGGTTCATTAATTCTTCAAATGGACTTTTCAAACAAGAATTCAGTCTAAGAAGGAAAGAGACATCACCCTTTAAGGCTTTTAGGAGAGACTGATGGCAGGAAAAGGAAAAGGTAGATGCACATATAAGATAAATGCCAGCAAATTTTCTTGCTCTATTCAAAAGTTTTTTTACTTACTAACTAGAACTCAAGGACTTTATCTGCAACTGTTACAAAAAGTAAGAGTACACAAAATTAAGAAATCTCAGAGGTGACTTGCATTAAAGGATACAGGTGACAGTACTGTTGCTATCTTAGGTATTGGGCTACCAGGGCACACTGCTCCTCCCATTTTCAATACTTCTACCCATCACACCTTTCAGTCAGCAATTCTACAAAACTCTGGCTCTGCTTCCAGCCTTGAAATTTCACTTACAAGACCAAAGAGCTCACAGCCTGATACAAACAATATATGTAAGTGAAGAGGCTGATGTAATGTTAAAACTTCACTCTCCCTGTTATTCTGTTAAGACTGTCCTGAGAAGACCTCTCTTGCAAGTTGGTTATATCTAATTTGCCCTCAACTTAATACAAAACAAACCATCCAAAAAACCATAAAAACCTCAATTTAACTGCCTTTAGCAATACTGTGGAATTTATTTAGTGATCAAGCAATAGCTGGACAAAAACTTGTATCAGATCTTGAAGACAGACTGTATGAGACAAGGTATGTATGGTCAAATATTTGACTTCAAGTGACTTGATTCCTATGTTTTTTCCTCTAGGAAGAAGAGGGCTTTGCTGTTTATAGGTTTCCAGCTGAACCAGTCTCCCAAGAGCTGACACAGATGAGTGGATTGAAGCATGAAGTCTGTTGAAGCAACAGCAGGCAGCAATACACTCATCTGGTCTAATGAGTTTGGCATTGCAGCTTTTCTACTCCAAACCCCTGGATTCAAATCTTGTATTACAGCCTCAAGCAAAACAATCTTGGCCAACATCATGTTGCCTGCATACAACTCCTCTGGCTCCTCCTAAACCAGCACAAGCCATTGTAGCAACTTGATTTGAGTGAATAGGCTGTTTAAGGGAAATCAGAATGGGAAAATAAGCCCAGACATCTTTGCCTCAGAAAAATCAAACTTGTGTAAGCTGGTTGAGTGACATACTTTGTGTGGAATGCATGCTAGTTCATGCACTATCAGTGATAATTATTTGTGAGTACATCAGTATAGATTTTTATTTATTTTTCCATTTAATACTACATGTCTCTTTTTTCACAGATATTGCACCTGCCCACTGCCTCCTCTCTTCACGGACAGCAAACTGGATGTAAGAATTATTTACTTACATTACACTGTCACAATCTCCTTGCCAGTTAATGAGTCTGGAATTGTCAGCCAATGGGTATCTGAGATCTTCATTTTAATTTTCTGTTCAGCTTCCAGAAGAAAACAGTCAAGGAAAGGGAGGTTAAGAGCTGATATGAGATTCCCAAACACTCCTCACTGGCAGAGGGTTTGTATTTGGGCAATTTCCAGAAGTGCCCAGTAGCTCCCTCTATGCAGATTTGTGGACTGCTGAACTTCTGCAACACGGACATACTGGAAGGAAAAGGTAGGTTAAACACCCAGAGCACACACCCTCTGCTCTCCTGGAAACTCTGCCCAAGGAGCCATTAACAACACAAAAAAAGACTGCATATTTCTCATAAAAGAGCAATGTTAAAGGCTATGGACCTTGAATCAAGTGTGAAAACCCTTGAATCAAGCCATTCTAAATTGAGAAGAACCCATCAGAGAGGACACAATCAATATAACTCTTTTGGTTTTTTAGAGAGATAGAAATTGACACTATCCATTTTAAAATCCCATTTATACTTATGATCTCTATAAGCAAACCAGTAAAAACTCAAAAGTAGTTACAGGAAAACACAGGTTTACCTGGCATGTTTTTCAACATGGGAATGTTGAAATGTAGATCCAGAGCACATCAATGAATTTCTTTCAAATCTCTAACCAGTGAGCTAGGAGGGGCCCAACTCTCCTAAAGGCAGCAGCAAAGCTGAAACTAAAAGCACAGACCTGTGAAGAAGAGAAATGAGCCCCCTACCCACCCCCACGCCCCCAAAAAAGGGTTGGCATTGCTACTTCTTTGTTCAGTGGAGAGACCAGAAGAGAAAAACATCTTCTTTCCAATGTCAGTTCCCTTACATCAGGTACTTGTAGCAACAGTACAAAATACAATATTTTTATGATTAACAAAGTGACAAACAGGGTTAACAGCTGACAGACATTGTTGTCCATGAGGAAGGCATTGAAAATCTGGAAAATTGGAATTCTTCTTAGAAGTCTTTTCTGGTGGCAGGAAGAAGAAAGGAGAATCTCAAATCAACACTTCTGTGACTTCACTTCAGAGAATTCC
Source organism: Ammospiza caudacuta (assembly GCF_027887145.1). Taxonomy (NCBI): domain Eukaryota; kingdom Metazoa; phylum Chordata; class Aves; order Passeriformes; family Passerellidae; genus Ammospiza; species Ammospiza caudacuta. The sequence goes on from NC_080596.1 coordinate 57,734,520, forward strand.
CCTATTAAAGGTTTGAGTCTTCAGATTTCCTGGAGATTTAAACAGAAAGAGCCAAAGACAACAAAGATACCACACACCTCATCTAGCTCAGATGTATGTTACAACAAAGCAAGCAGAGTTTTTTTTTTTAGAATAGCTTCTGCAATTGCATATCACACACCTTCATTTGTACTGGAGATGTGTGTCAATGTAAATATTAATGTAAACATTTACTCCAGTAACCATTATATTTCTCCATTATGATACAACATGCTAAAGTGAAGGTAAGCTAATCTTTCTCTGAAACTGAAGGCAACTTGCAAAGCCTTTTTGAACAGCACTGAGCACAACAAACGCCTACACACGCAACAGCCACTTACATGAATTAATTTTTAACACATGAATCTTCTTTTCAGTCTATGGTGAGATCTGTGCTGCCAGCAAGCAGAACCTCAGCTGCACAGTTTTAGGTAACACTGATACCACACCAAAAAGACATGCTGAAGATTTTTGAACTCTAAGTTACATTACCTCAGGAAGCAGCAGTAGTGAATGCCAAACAGAAATAAGACATCCCTGTCTTAGAGCCTCCAAAATCAACACAGTTCAAGATAGACACATTTTGTGCAGTTATGCCCTCTTCCATTAAGGAAATGCCTGACAGCATCACATCCTCAGATTCAGCAGACAGGCACAAAATACATGTGTCACCAGCCTCCTCCAGAACTTGGATTCCATCTTTCATACAGGTTGAAGCCAGTAAGGAATAGGGGCATAAGCTACACTACAGCTATCAAAGCAGGCCACTCTCAAACTTGGAATTATTTCCCCCTTCAACTCTCATGAGAACCCTTAACTTACTCAGTCATGATGTATCATTTACAGAGGTCTCTCTACTCAAAGTTAGCTTGAAATGTATTTTATCTGAACTACACAAATACCAATGAGGATGATTTATGCTTCCAATAAGTTGTACCTCAACAGACTTCACATAGCTACTTAATTTAGGCATTAAGAAACAAACTTATAATTCAGCAAATCCTCAATAAAACCATTTTATGAATGGAGTAACAGTAACGAATGCATTTGCCCAAGGCCACAAAGTGGTAGAACAGAAGCCAGTGCTTTTCATAGACTCATGGAATCATTTTGGTTGGAAAAAACCTCAGAGATCATCAAGTCCAACCTTGATCCAATCACTGCCACGTTACCACTAAACCATGCTCCCAAGTGCCACATCCACACATTTTTTGAATATTTCCGGGGTGGTCATGCCATCTCTTTCACAGCCTGTTCCAATGCCTGACCACCCTTTCGGTGAATAAATATTTCCTAGCATTGAACCTAAACCTTCCCTGGTGCAACTTGAGGCCATCACCTCTTACCATGTCACTGGTTACCTGGGAGAACAGACCAACCCCACCTGGCTACAACTTCCCCTCAAATCTCCCAGACTAAACCATGCTTATCTTCACCTAATTATGCAATTATTATAAAAAAGTATGATTTGCCTTTAACTTCTCCTCAAGGGGCACAACATCAGATCCAAGGAGACTCATTCAAATCCAAGGAGACTCATTCTTGGTGCTTTCTGTTTAGAGTGCGGGAGCACATCTCATGTACCAATACACCATGATGGAGCACATGGCAAATATCTTTGAAGGATATTACAAATACATACATATATTCCTCAAATGCAAAAAGTACAACTTCTGCTGTCTGCACCCAAGATCTCAAAAAAAAAGGAAAGCAGTCATAATCATGTCAATATTTAAACTGCTTTGTTAGTAGAGAATAAAACCAACTTTCTTATCTAATTCCTAGTGAAAACAAATGCTATGAGTTTTCTAGCACCATTAAAAATCTCAGTACTTTCAAAGTATTCCAACTCTAGAGAAGGTGTGATCTCCAACAATATTCACCCATGTGACATCAAACAGATTTCCCAGCCCAGGTCTCAATCTGTTGAGATCCTTGCCAAAGTGATGACATGCACTGCCATCTTGTGTTATGGTTTAGAACTGAAAAAGTCTCAGAAGCTGGGTGTCACATACGCTTCCAGCTTCTGCTGTTTTAACAGCAATTTCTTCCCCAGCCACTGCTCCACATGAGGAGACTCTCCAGTAACATTTTATTTATAGATATAAAACTAAGATCTAACTCAGGCTGCAACAGTTGCAAGCCTCCACACTCCCAAGAAACAAAGCTCATCCTTTTCCACTGATGCAGGTGTTTTCAAGAGCACACAGTTTTTTAGTTTTGCTGGGACAACTGGTGCTGAGTGGCATGGATATTACTTTTTAGGTTTGAGCTGCCATTCCTCTAGCACAAGCAAACAAATCCATTGACAAACACTGCAGTGCCAAAAAATGTGAGTCTAAGATATTAATCCCTTCCTCAACTTTTTTTCTGAAGAAGAATAATAGAAGATGTCCCCTTTATGTCCCTGAACTATATTTGGAAGACAGGTATTGTTCTCAAAATCTCTTCTGCAAGAGGAGACTAAGGGTTCCTTTACCTACAATGGCTGGGTATAAGCTGAGCAACTATATTCTGTACCAGGAGCACACACTGGGATAGGAGCTCCAGAACAAAAAAGAGGGATGTGAAGCTGTGGATATTTCAGTGGCGTGCAGCCAACCCAATCCTGCTACATCCATGCCTCACAGGGGACATGAAAGCAATCATCTGTCAAACCTTCCCAAGTCCCAAGCTCAGTGTAATGACATTGTCTTGCAATTCAGTCCCAAGCCCAGGGGGTGGATCACAGAAAAATATGTGTTAACAAGTAGAAGAAAGACAACTGTGCAACAGTTCTGGAAAAGGACATTAAATATATGCTGAGTGGAAGATGCATTTTCTTAACCAAAACAAAAAAAAGAAAAAAAGAAGAAGACTGCCTTACAATTTGGGTATGGTCATCTAGAAGTAAAAAAGCTTCTGCTGTCTCTATTCTGAACAGAGTATCAGAGAACTTCTACAAGTGTGCTATCTTTACACAGTTCAAACTCCTAAATCACCCATCTTCTTTCTCACTGGGCATACTATGGAACTGCAAACCACTACTATATTGTCAACCATTTACCTGACAGCAGCAATGAACCTACCCACTTCACTATTGCACTGCTATTAAACTGGAAATTTCTGTATTACCTTGTTGCTCACAAATCATCCACTGAAATAGGAACATAACGGTAATTCACAAAAACTTAGTTCAAATAATCAGGAGGCATCTTTCTTGCTCTAGCAGGTAGTTTTTCCTATCAAGTGAGTTGGCAAACAGAGAATATATTAAAGTTGATAAGTCTTCATTGACCAATTTTGACACAAGCTGAAATTCATTTGACAAAACTTTTTGGTATGTTTCTTTCTTCCCTTTCCCCACCCATGCAGAAAAAAGCAAGACACAAGTCATCTGCCATACTAATGTATTCCATCTTTCAAAAAGAAAGACATGATTTTAATATTACTTAACAATATGTTAAAAAAGTAGCCAGTTAGGCTTCAGTGTTAATACAATTATACACTCTATAACAGATTTGATAGTGTGAGTACTGTTCTTTTTTAAATTTTCTCATTCTGCAAGTATTCTTACACAAGCTGGCTACAAGTCAGGAAGAAAAAAATCAAAACACAAATAGCGTAACTTGTACACTCTTAAACAGTAGATTGTGAAAGAACTGAGGGAATACTTGTCCCATAAGAGCCTCTTTCATGAAGTCATGTCAGGAGAGTTCTGGAGCAGATGAAAGCACAACTGACTAGGTCCATTCCTTTGTCAGGAGTCAGAATGACAAAACATAGCTAGATGCAGAAGTGACAGGAGCCACCGCAGATGATGCAATCTAGTATTTTGGCCTCCACCCAAGCCTAAGCAATTTAAAGTCTCTGAGGCCAAGGCATTCAGAAGGAGCTGGAAAAGAGCTATTGTTCCAACTCCAACAGCATACAGCTACAATCAAGTAAGTCTCACTCACAGACTACAAGCACACAAGCTAACAAATTCAGGTAGAAAGTGGCAATTTTTCAGTCCGCAAGAATTATCAGGCCAAAGGGTTCAGTGCAGATCCACACAGCACTGGGGACAAGGCAAGGCAGCACTGGCTCAAGACCAGATAAGCTCTCAGCACAGCAGGACAGGTAAGTGGAGTTGTCGTTCATTGATTCCTGCAGGGTTCCCTCCCTGTATTGTGTCATTTCAATGTGCAGCAAAGGTGGTTTTTTTTAAGCTAAAATTGGACCAGTTGATGGAAAGTCTCTGCCTTGTCTGTCTGGCAGAATCCAAGCAGAATCTGAAAACAAAGAAAAGTGATAAAGTGAAACCAGTGTAATTAAAATCAATCCACACATATCCCTCTTTTGGAGATAAGCTCTCATTCAGAAAGACAAAACTATACATTAAAAAAAATCACTTGTCCATCACTCACATACATAACAAAACAGTTACTTTCAACACCACTGCATTATAAGAATAAAGCAAAGGAGGTAGCAAAGAATGCTGCACATTCAGCAGCACAGAAGCAAGTTCAATGTCAACTAGAAACAGAAATGGTATTGCTGTACCCATGAAAAATTTTGAAAGGGTAAGAATGAGTGGCAGATGGTGTGTAAAGCAGCATCACCAATGGCATGGGACACTGCTGCTTCTCTTCTTAAAAAAAGGACACTGGAGACAAAAGACCTAGGGAAAGGAGGTCTCTATAGTACAGCAGATAAGTAGCCCACATGCCTGGAAAAAACACTCCTAGAACAAAAATCCTCTTATTTGCTTGCACTGACCACAGTTTATGGAATAACTCTGGAAAAAGTTGCCACATGCAGGCCTTTCAGGGACTGTTAATCTGATCTGAAGAACTTTATTGAGGCAAGGTGCAGCTTGGTGAGGCTAAAGGATGCATGACTGCATCAAAACAGTGCAAACCTCTCTCTGTACAGAAGGTTACACTGCTTCTGTAACAACTGAAAGCCAAAAAGGAGGGCAGTCAGAAGGAGCACAATTAAACAGGTACAGTGGAAGACTATAGTCAGACTTATTTTTTTCTTTCTGTGCTGGTTAGAAGCAGCATGCAATATTAATCATGATGTCAGGGTGTAATTAAGATATTCATCTATTATACCACTACAAAACATGAAGAGAAGATGATGAATGAACTCCAAGTGAAAAATATTAATTCAGTCAGCCTGTAGCTCATTGCCATGTAGGGTTACTAGAACAAGCCATGCTACTTGCCTTCCAAGTATTATGCTGGGCATTACCAAATGGTAGAGAACCTACCTAGGTATTAAAGGAGCCTTAATGGCATTAAGTAGTTGGTTTTGTCCCCTAAAAGAGCACCTATCAGGCTTTTCAGACACCTTTCCTAAACAGGTATTCGTAAAAACCTAGACAGTTACTCACACTTCCTACAGATGACAGTAAAGGAGTAGACTCCACCAATTAGTGAAGAGATTACAAACAGCAGGCTTTAAAGTGCTAACGCTTCAGTTGGATAACATTTGACAAATTTGTTCCCAAAATTCAACTGCACCTCTGCAAATGTAAGACACTGTTTCATTCATTCAATTGAGAGTAAATAACTGATGAAGAGAAATTCTCCATTTACTGAAGATTATGCAAACTTGAAGGAGGTAAGAATATTCCATAACAAAGGCTTATACTGTATCAACATTAGCAGGATCTAACACATGCCATATTTCACCCGTAAAACCTGCATTTTGATTTTTAAAACAATCCTTTAATTGGCACCATTCAGAAAAATAATTTTTAAGACTACAGACCATGTACCTACAACAATTTCATTGTCTTGCACGTAAGTAATTAGATATAGGCGTTTTGTAGCAATAATAAGCAGGAGTTGTACTCAGTTCCTTCCAAGACCCAGACACACATTGCATCCCAGGCATGTAGGCTATGAAAACTACATGAATTTAGAAAAGAAATCCATACTGAAAGCCCCTTCTTGTAACAAATGGCTTGTGTTGCTTTGGGAAATACTACTGTTGAGTCCTAAATTATTCAATTGCAGGAAACCAAGTTATTTGTGCCCATTACAGATTTGGCTACCATAGTGAATAGCTCACTAGATGCATTCATGGGGAACCAGCACAACCAAACTACTGGAGAACAAATTCAAATAGATTTCAGTATTATGGAAGAACATGTGCTACACTGTTTAAACATGAGATGTCTCCTCATATTTGAGGAATTCAGAGGTAACTAATATCACAGAATAGTCTGAGTAGGAAGGGCTACGATCTTTGAGTCCAACTCTCATTATGATGCACAAATCCCAAAATCAACCAAAAAGTCCAGAAGAAAAAACTTTCACAAGCACAGATTTATATTATTCTTTTACTGTCACTGTACTAGGTGAGATGAATAAGGCTTTGGGCAACTTGTTCTACTGGAAGGGGTCCCTGCCCATGCCAGGGGGGGTGGGACAAGATGGTCTTTAATGTTCCTTCAAATGCAAACCATTCTATGATTCCAGGATAAGCATCTCCCCTTAAAGTCTGGTGTAAGACACTACCCCACAGTTCTACACCTCTGCTTAATGTACAGTGAACAATTCCCAACTAACAGCTTCTGTAAACAAGGAAGAAAACAAAACAATCAAGCCTTTCTGAACTATCTGTTTGGAAACTTAAACCTAATAACTTTTTTAAAAAAATAAAAATATTAATAAGTATCTGACCTGTGTGGCTAAGAAATATCCACACAAACTTTGCTTATAAATTATGTAATTGAGAATATTCTGAAGGCCTTGATGAGTACCTAGGGGTCACACAGATCGTTCTGGCACTGGCTTCTGAATCTGTGCTATTCAGCCATAAGCTGTGCCCACAGATCACAGCTTTGGTGATTGTTAGTTTTCGGAATGTCAGCTGTAACAGGATTTGATGTGTTACAACACAGGCTTTTCTGCCAGGAGTTAGTTATTAACTTGGGGGCTGCTGTGAGGTTGTTTTTGCTTGCTTTACAACCATGACACATGGAAAGAAGCAACATCAGCATTATGCACAGGGATTACAGCACTTTACCTTTTGAAATACTCCACTTCTCGTTCTGTTTCATCCATTTCCACACTGTCTAGATCAATGTCTTTGGGAAGAAACACATCATCTACAAAGAAAAAATGATGGCACAATGTTAGATTCCATGGGGAAGGGGGAAGGAAAGAGGAAGAAGCTGCATTAAAGATGTCTTTGGAGAACTGACTGAACCTCACAGACTATTCATTATTCATATTTACACTGAATTAATACACACATAATTAAATAGACACTTCTTAAAACCCCTATACTAGCATCTCTGCCCAGACTTGAAGGAGTTACACTGGTAAAAAAGATGATTTAACAGTAAATTCACTAATTGCATGGGCTGCAAAAGGTACCATAAACCTGGAATGCACATTAGAGTAACCAAATCATACAGAGGGCTTGATGAATCAGATAGCTGTTTAATGCCTGAAATTTTTGGTCTGACTACTAAAAATGTAGTTCTAGAAATATTTTTAAAGCTGTATTTCTGAAGAAAAATACTTGGAAACTTCTGGGTTATAGAGTTGCTGTACTCCCTCTGGGACATGAGGATCAGGCTGCGTCTGCTAGAGTTTAACTCATGCTAGCACCGAATAGATTTCAAAAAAAATTAACCAAACCCAAATATTTAACACATTAATGTATGACTTGAATTGTATGGCCTCAACTCTAGCAGAGAAGTCACCACAGAGCCCGTTGGTACATTGTGCTATCCCAGCATATGGTTCTCCTTTAGACTTTAAAAAGAAATGCATTGCAAGCCACACATTTTTGTAGAAACCAATTTGAACATTTTCCTCTTGAAGTTTTTTTTTCTCACTGCATATACATGCAGTCTCATTTCATGCATTCCAGTCTCATATGCATTCCAGTCTCATTTCTGAAGCAGCTTTACAATACATTTCAAAAACCAGGTGTGACAAAGCAAGTAACCAAACCCACCAAGTACACACCTGACTAGAGAATCCTAGAGATGATGAGAATAGACAACTCATGCTAAAGACACTCGTGGCAGTTTTAAAAATTTCATGTGTTTGTTATTCAACTTACTTCTGAGGAAGCAGAAAGCCCTACAAACACAGGGCATCCCTAACACTTCTAGCTTTCTTCAGCCCTTTAGTAATAAGGAGTAAAAATACTCTGCCAGAAGAAATTTCTTTAAGAAACAGAGATCTCACCAAAAGCATATTTACTGCTTTAACACTTCATTTGAAAACTCAATTAAAACCCGCTAGCTTTGTTTCCCTTTTTTCATGTTCTCCCAATTACCCTAGTTTTTTGTATCTTTGCTAATTTGGTACATCAACCCTATATCTTAAAAAAATTATAACTACAAGAAAAACCATGTATTACAGTATCTTTCTTGTAGCTCTCAGGTCAGAACGACTTAAAGTAAAAACTCAGTCCCAAGTCTACAGAGAACAGCACAATTTTTTCTTGACAAATTCAGAAACACATCCCTGTATTTTTTCAGATGTAAACATTAACTTTCGGAAATTTTATGTATACTTTGACTTAAGCAGGAGAAAAAAAATGGTGGGGGCGGGGAGGAGGATAAGATGCAGAAGGTACCTGCATTCTCCTACAGTAAACACCCCCTCCCATATTTTCTCTTTCAAATGTCTCCAGTCTCTTCTTTCTGATCCCAGTTCTGGAGCTCTGTCTTGCTCCAATCATTGGAGTACATTCTTGTTAAATTAAAAGAGCCAAAACCCAAACACCCCACAACAGAGTATGCACAAGAACTGAGGTGTCAGAGAAAATGGTTCCATACTGTACTGCTGCTTGGCTGACATAGAATGGAAACATTAGGCACCAGATTTAAAAACAAAGATAGTGGGCTGACCCAATCCAAACATGAAATCACTAAAAAAATCCCTAGCACTTCCTGCAACCAGGAATTAGCTTTGTATTTTTGTAACAAAGCTTAACAAAAGTAAGTATTCTGAACACTGGCAGAAACTGCCAAGGCATGAAGGTCTCCTGTCTTGCTGTGCTTACCAGAACAGCAGCAAGAACTTGTGTACATTGAATTTATGTAATGTTAGCACTCAGCTACCAGGTGATTCCAGGGGAATGACTGAGTGCTCCAAGCAGACAGATGTCCACACCACAAAGCACAAAGCTGCCATCCCAGCTGGTAGTCCCAGTAGGGACCCAGGATGTGCAGGAATAAAGAAGTGCCTGAGAAAGCAGTTTGACTATGGGGCTGACAAAGCCAATGGGCCAGAACTGTGTGTGTTTCTCAGCCCTGGTATTAGCTGTTGGATGAGTTCAGGCAAACAAAAAATAAGTTGTAAATAAAATTATTCAAGTGCAACTTGCTTGACGTAACTCAATCTTCTACAGTTTTATTATTTCTGAGAAATAAAAAATAACTGACTAGAATGAGTTAATGTGGAGAACACACTCAATTTTATCAACTAATTAACATTCCACTACAACTTTTCACTATGGCAAATAAAAAAAAGTAAATTAGTTTCCGCATTAATTTACCTGTTGATGTAATTAATATAAGAAAGGAATTATTGTCACTGAAAAAAATGCATACTTGAATGACCACACATGAAAGACCATTCTTTGACTGAAGAATCCCCTTATTTCCCTTGCCTAAAGAGTAAGACCAACTTCATAATATACTCTTCGTGCTGTATGAGAAACAATCTTGCTTTTAAAGAAAATTCAAAATGGATTTCAACATACTATTGAATTAAACAATATATTTAAGCAAGAAAAGAAAGCCAGTCTCCTGGAAAGCCTAACTGACAAAACCCCCTAGAAAACCTAGAACACATCCTTATTCATTTGTTTGTAAAAGCATCCTACAATTTTTTACTAAAACACTATCCATCTCTTAATTGTTACAATTCTGATGACTTGACTTTTCCTGATACCAGTTTTCCAGTTTCTCTGATTGACATTGGCAGGAATGCCTGAAGATAAATATGTCTGGAATTAAATGGTAAGAACAGAACATAAGCCAAGTTTTTCAACTCTCTTACACACTTACCAATGGAATTGTTGACTTTGTCCCCTTTCTTCTTCTTGTTTTTCTTGTTCTTGCCTTTTGGTTGAGGAGAATCTGCAAGTATTAGCTTATTATTTTGCTGCTGCTCACTTGGTGATGGGGATTCACTTGTTACAGGTGCTTTCTCTTCCTTTACATGGTTCAACTGCTTTTTGTTGTTATTGTTTAATTTCTTCTCATCCTTTTTAGGTTCCGCAAGTGTTGGGAGCTCTGCTACTTTTGCTTTGGATTCTATTTGGTTTCTGGCTTTAGTCTGGATCTCAGCTGCTTTGGAGGACTCAACAGGCTTTTTCACTTGTTCAACACACTGTTTGCTCATCTGTTTTAGTTTCTGTTTGCTGTTTCCTTCTTTATGTTGATGCATAATATCAAGCAGAAAAGAGAGGGGCTCATGCTGCTTTACAGTGCCCTCCTTCTGATAAAGCAGCTTTGAGTCTCTAGTGTTGACAGGGTTGGACAGTTCACAGCCTGTCTCTAGAACTGGCCTCTGTTCTGTGTGATTCACATGTCGGGACAGTGAACCAGCTGAGGTTTCTATCTTTTCTGATTGCTCAAGGGTACCATTCTGAATGTCTTCTGGGCTGTTTGGCACAGCTTCCTTCACTGCCTGGCAGTTCCTAGTGAGCAGCTCTGCCTTTGCACAGTCCTTACTTGTTCTCTCTTTCTTCTTTTTCTTCACAGCCCGCAACTGCTGAAGCTCCTGGAGCCGCTGTAACTCCTGTTTCAGTCTCTCCTCCTCCTCTTCCTCACGCCGCCTCTGCTCCTCGAGCAGCTGGTGATGCTCCCGCTCCCTGGCTTCAGCTTCAAGTCGAGCTTTTTCTTCAAGCTGCAAAGTAACAATGGTTTATTGAAAGTGACAAATATTTTGGAAATGAAGAGTTTTAGGGATTATTACTACTTTGCTTTATGAATGTTATAAACCCTTGGATGTGAACATATGAAGGTACTTAGATCTGTAACTTTGCAGAGCAAGCAAATAAGTATACAAAAGCTGTCCTTTTAAATATATTACAATCCTTTCTCTGTTCACATTTTCTATGTTTCTCTAACTCATTTGACTAATGTTAATACCAACTGTTGATCCTTTCTTCCCTGCTGCTACGCCTAACTTCACATCAAAGTTTTCTATAGCCACAAAATATTCAGCTTCCTTCTCAAAGACCGTGTGTGTTTCTCAGGTAACTCAAGCTTGTATCAGGTTGTACAATTTACCTGTTCTCTTGCTATGGTAGCAGAATTGCCCTCTTTCAGAGATCAGGAACATTAGAAGGAAAAATCATTAAAAACATTCTGCACCAAAACACTAAGCAAATAATAGTTACATTAGAAGTTGTCAAAAATCCTAAGGATGGCAGATTTCCATTGTCAGCCATTAGTTCATTAATAAAAACAAAGACATGAGGGATTTTGCCGGCCATTACTGCCAATGCCTAAAACTTTGCTGGGCAGCACTGATCTTGCATCATTAACAAAATGAAACAAAGTCATACAATGAGAACAACCATGAACATTTATTTTCTTGCACATTTAGAGGTGCCTGTATGGCATTACTTTTTCAGTTATGGAAGTCATTCAAAAATGGGAATTACTCATGAGAATGACCCTATGGGAATTTTCCACTTACACTCCAACTGCACTGTATGAGCAAAGTGAATTTTGCATTGCAAGTTTTACAAAGTTTATTTTATTTATAAGTAATCCACTAAACCCTCAAGATGCTGAATAGTGCTACAAGATGAACATAGAGAATTTAACTTGTGAATATTAATCTTCCAAACCCATGGAAGACCCATGGGTCTTCCAAACCCATGGAAGCCTTTAAAGAATGCAGAAGCAGTGCCAGAAGAAAATCCACAAACAAGAAAATATTTACAGTGTGATCACATAACACGCTTACCAGAAATCAAAAACCTTCAGCAACCAATTACACTGAGCCTTGAACTTTATACTTATGGCTGATACTTGAACTGCTCTAAGAAAAGATTTCCTGACTGTTCCAACTTTAAAAAAAGGTATTTCTTCTGTTATTCCTCTTTCATATTTCCTCTGTATTATCCTCAGCAAATACTGTTTCAAAAAAATTAATTTCACTATTACACAGTGGAACTTTTCAGAAATCTTTTGTGCCAATTTTTATTTGAAAGCAACCTGTAATTTTTTCTTCCCTGCCCCCTCTCTGCTGCTTGCCACTCCAGCTCAGGATAACCCTTTGTGTCATCACGTGGCACAGCACTTAACCTCTGTCACTCAGGACAGCAAGGTGCTCAGTGCAATTATTTTAAAAATACCAAATGCAACTCTTCCTCTCTCATAAAAGCACTGACCTATGTTTCCTGGCTTTCTACAGAGACACTTTATCAAAACATTATCCCAGTACAGAAACACTGACTTTCTAATTTCCCTCACTTTTAAATGTCAATGCCACAAAACAATAAAATTGGTAACACTTCTGATACTCAGAAATAACCTTTGGAAGTGTGGGGAATTCCCATATAAAGCTGATTTGCACCAAAACACATGACAATGGCATTTTAAGGAATCCTCCCAGTTGAGTATATAACTCCTGAACAGGTGAGCCAGTTGTGTAAAAACAAACCGGCAGTGTGCCACACACCACAATTACAGCATTAGGATAAATCAGTACACAGTGGCTTCTTGAGGGGAGTGCACAGATTCAAAAGTGTGAGGTCTAGGACAAAGATACTTTCATGTCTTACCTTTCTCTGCTTATGCCTGGCTCGCTTGGCTGCACGAGAACTGCTCACAGGTTTGGTTTCAGAGCTGTTTATAAACTGTAGCAAGTCCTCCACCTTTCGATGGTCAACAACAGTTTCCCTTTCAGAGATCTGATCTGGTTTCTTCGGCTGCTCCTCTTTCCTTTTTGTTAAACGTAAACGAAGCTTTTCTCGCATCTCTGCATAATTCCTACTGGTTGGTGCAGCTGGAGGCTGAAGGACACACGACAAAAATTTAGTGACTAAATGGAAAAATTTCACTGACTTAATGCTTTTGAAATACCAAAATACTCTGCCTTCAAATAACACAGGAGGTCCAAACCTCTATCAAGCTCATTGTTTCTATGTGAACCTAAAGTCTATTTAACAGGCAACAGATCTGCCACACTTGGTGCTGGCTTCTGAACTACATTTTCCAACTGAAAGAACAGCAGATCTTGAGGAGGATGGCATGAGTAAGAAGACAAAGAAATAACCTTTAAAAGCAAGAAAAAATACAGTGACTTTTATTTCCATATTCTCTTATGATTGGTAAGCTGTATTTGAAAATTTCAAAGGAGCAGACGCTGGCTCTGTTTTTATTTCCCATGAAATCTGTTTCAGAGGTTGAGCTACCCAGGCCTCTGGGCTGTACCAGTGAAGGGCTGGATATCCTGCACTGAAGCCTGCCAGCCCACTCTCCAGCAGAGTCCTGTGAATAACTCAACACTGCTGCAAGTGGAATCCTTGCATCATGTTCCATATCTGTATTTCCAATCTCTCCCCTCCTGATGCCTTACCCTCTCTGCTCCTGTACCAGCCCTGGTGCCCATCTGTTCACAGCTACACCAGTTCAACTCACTAAACCAGCAAAACAAAGCCTATTAACTTAAAAATCCTGTCACATTCTGCCACTTCAGCAAAATGAATAACTTACTGTGCAGTCAGGTAACCATCAAACACAAATCAAGCATGGATATGGTGGGAGCATTCAAGGAGAAATGGGATGCCTTCCCTGGCCCCTTTAAGCCACAGGGCAGGGGATTTAATTCACTTGAAACACTAAGATGAAACTGACCTGATCGAATACATGGCAAATAAGCTGAGCTTTTACTTCAAATAGGAAAAATGCCAGTGACTCAAATTTTACCAGTAAACTGATTATTAAAACAGGCCACACAGATTTTCAAGTTAAGAAAAAAATAATCTGTTATATTTCAGCTAAGAATCTAGAGTTTCTCTTTTTATTTTTTCTCCTTTTTAAAGAATTGGAATAAAGTGAATACTTTGAGGATTGTTATTTTTACAGCTAGCAGACTACCTCATAAATTGCTGTAAAGATTTAAACTAATATCCTATATAAAGGGTACTTTTACCCAACCTCATCACATTCATTGTAACTACAGTACTACAGAGGAGCAAATGAATTTTGCACAGTTATTTAAATGGCTCAATGCCCCTGTTTGCAGTTTCAGTCAAACATGGCATCTATTATCCAAGTCGGTTGCTTCCTAAATCTTTTAGTCATTTTTATTGCTCTTAAATGCTTTGAACTGGAAAGGTTTATTTCAATCCTTCATTTCAAAGAAGAAAATTACTTTTCAACTCCTTTTACAACCTCTTGAGTGAGTTCCAATGCCATCCCCTAAGATGCAGTCTGATAAATCACACGCAACCTTATGATGAGTAAGTGACAAAAAGCAAACAAAGGCAATTTAAAATACAAAAACTTACTCCTCCATGGCCGAAGAACTCACAGTAACAGCAGTCACAGTATTTTCCTTCCTTCTGATTTGTGGAAGTTGAGGTACTGGAGCTATGCTCTGAGCAGCTATCTTCATCCTGGCTCTCCTCCCCATCATACTGCTGATGATCGTACGTGTTACTGTTCTCACAGCGATGGCCCTCACAATCAGGGTCACTGTGTCCAATTAGAAAAAAACGCTTATAAAACCCTAATGATAATAAATAAGGCATAATAATAATAATAACCAATAACAACAACAATATTATTATGATTATTTAAAAAAAGAGAAATGTATACATGTTCCTGTCTCTAACAGGAACAATGGTTCTCGAACTGGGATATCAGTCATCCTAAAGCTTTCATCCACTAACTTACAAATGGAGACATTTGAAACCAAGCAGCAGGATAAAATGATACACAGGAAAGCCATCTCTAAGAACCAAATTTAGTGATGCCCTGAACAAGCATGCCTAGAGAGTGAGTTTTGGAACAGCTCTTCCTGGCTTTAAACAGGTAAAGTATTTCAGAAGTACTGACTAGCTTTTTTAAATGGAATAGTTTTGAAACTGCTGCCCTTCTCACCATTTGTGACATCAAGAAGGTTTCAAATGCAGTTGCAAATCTCCTGGTTTTAGATATATTTTCAAGCTCTTGACTTAAATAAAAAATCCAGTGTCAGCTAAAACCTAGAAGTTTCCATTACCCTGTCTGCAACTTGATTTTGAAGGGGGAATACTGGCACATCTCTTCAATAAGCATTTGATTCCCCCAGAGCTCTGTGTAACTGCACACAACATTTCTACTGCCCAGGTCTTCTAAAACAGACATGATTTTGCTCCAAAAGAAAGTAGCACTAAAAAAATCCCCTTTCTTGTCTATCATTAGTATTTCTTTGTTCTTATGTTAGAAAGGTGAAAACAGGCCATATTCTGCCTTATCTACAGAATATGTATAAATCTGCTTTCTAACCTCACTCCCCCTTCCCAGATTGCAATCACTGCTTCTGGGTCTCTCTCAGTTCATTTTTTTTTTCCCAAACAAAAAATATCACATTAGCACCTGGAAACAATGATAAAAAGTTGGATTTCTACTGTGTCCATATTCAATTATGTCCCTGCACTACATAAGAAAAATTCTTTACAAAATTGTGATAATTTCTCAAGTATGAAAGAACAGTTACTTATCTGGAGACATCATCAATAAAACCAGTTGGTAACAGAAACAAGGACATTTTTAGAAGTATTTACCAAACCCTAACTAAATCTCACACCATCTTCCAAAAACTTACAGCAGCCAGGAGACTACATTGATACCATCCATGATCACAGCCCCACAGGTCATAGAGCTCAGAGCAATGACTCAACTCCTTTTCTGTTATGCCTCCACCCTTCAGACACATCAAAGGGCTGCCACCATTGTCAGCCTGCCACAGTACATAACATTACCAGAAGACAGCTCCACCAAAATGCTTCCCACCTCCAAGACCTTTGAAAATCTTCAGAAATCACAACATCCCTTCCACGCTAAAACCACTGTATAAATGGTAGGAGTTATATCTGAGAAGCCTAAAGTGCAGTCAGGAAAACATGTCACTACATGGCAGGTTTCAAGACCATGTATGACCTCTTTATATTCTGAGCTAAATTACAGAGTAAGGTCTTCACAGCTTTCCACTCCTGCTTGCCATGTAATGCCAAAATGCAGAAAACAAGAGGTCTGCGTCTCAGCAGCATCATTAACCAGTAATTAGAGTAAGGAAGAACAGTTTGATTTGTATATCCCAGACAATATTTCTAGAAGTGTGCAAACATTTCTTTTCAAGCCTCTGAATTCAGTAACTGGACTGCACAATGGAAATCATATTTGTGAAGTCTCACACCAAGCTAAATACTAAGTATCTGCACTTGGTTTCATTTGCTGAACACAAACACAGCTTTCACACTACAACCAGTGGCAAAGGAGAAGAGGTATCAGTATTTTCATTTCCTATCTACTGAATAAAAAAGAATGGCAAGAATAACAACAAACTTACCTGCAGACACTTGGTGGGGCACTTACAGAGCTGTCTGTGGTTGAAGTAGGAGGTGCAACTGTAGTAGGACAAAGACCTGAATGAGGATCCACAAATCCAGGGGCTGTTGCAGCAGTTTTGGGGAAAGAAGGAGCAGCAAGGTTTGGAAGATGTGGTGTGGAGGCTGGAGACAGTGCAGCAGGAGACAGTGAAGGAAGGGATGCTAAACTGGTAGGACTATTTCGTGGTGCAACTGGTGCAGAATGTCTATGATCCTCTTTATTAATATTGTGGAACACTTCACCTAAATTGGTGGGAAAAAAGAAACCACCTACAGTTAAAAATAATTACTAAGTCCCCATAAACTATCCATAAAATCATACAGAGTACTGTATATTCTCAGCTTCTATAAAAACCAGCAGTATTTCAACTAATTTCCATTACCACTTTCCAACCCTAACATCAAGGTCGCACAAAGTTCTTCAATCCAGAAGACTTCAATCCAGACAGAGACTATCTCAAGAATAATAACAGCAATTAACAAAAATCATCAAGATGCATGATTTTACTAAATTAAACACTTATATAAATCCTTATAGTTAGCTATATGTACTTGAGCCAGTTACTGAAGCTGTATGTGAGTTACAAATCCTTACCTATCGATGAAGGTCTCTTGGATGATACTTTGAACTGGTTGCTGCTTGACTGCACTGTAGTTGCTGTGCAGGAGACAGAAGAAGTGGCAGAAGAGGTTGCCATGACAACTTTATTAGCTTCCATAAAGGCATCCTGGAAATTGTACAGACATTTCTTCTTTGCACCATTTTTTTTCTCTTTGCTGTCAGTAACTGCTGTTGTTTCATTGCTAGATGTAGTAGGAAGTGCTTCGGGTCTTATTTCTGAGAGTGCTGGTGCTAATATATCACTCCCTTCAATTGAAACACAGAGTAATTAAGAATCACATAATTACTGAAGTGTCTTTACAGGATTTAAATTACACATTCAATAATTCAGATGCAGACACAGGATATATTGTTAATGTTGGATTAGTAGGATTAGTGAAGGGAATTCTCCTTTCCCTCTCCATCCTCCCAGATAATGTAGGTGTAACAAAATGTGCTGGGAAGTATCAGAGCAGAATCACAAACCCTGAAGACAGAATTCTAAGAATGTCACTAAATGTGTTAACAAGCAGTAAATGTGCTACAGGTATCTTCATCCATTTATAATTGAAAAATTTCAACTTGACAACATTTTAACATGCTAAAGATATAATATCCACTATCTGAAATCCAAGTAGGCCATGACAAAATTGTAAGATGAAACAACATATCCATTTATCAATACAAAATTATAAACCATTTATTAATTTGAATTGCAGTTAACAGAAACACCTTTGTGATAGACCTTCCAGATGAGTCTGCCACCAACCATCTGTTGGAATAGCTACCCACAACTACACTTGTAAATGGATGAGCTGTCCCACTGGGGAAATTTTCTGGATGTTTTTAATGCCTTTCTTTTTAAATATCACTGTAGTAGCTTCAACAACTTAGCAGCACATGAGTCTGAAAAAGAAAGCCAACACGCAAAATCCCCAAGCCTCCTTTTGTATACAAGACAAAAAATAAAAACGGCTTTTTAGTATTTGCTTGGATGCGAATGGAAAGATTTCTCTAATTTTCCTTTTATTCTCTTTCACTTTAACCATTAGGATTTCCAAATGCTTCTTGGCTTAAGTTAATCTTTTTCTTGATTTGAGCCTTTTTCTCAGTGACAATGTGGTTATCTGTGTGCATTGTAAGAAGTAGGACACAGTGCGTTATTACCAGTGCTCTTACTACCCTGTAGGAACAAGGCAGGCTTTTGTGGAGAAGTCTAGAAGTTATTTAAGTTTTCCTTTACAATACTAAACTTCTGAAGACAAACAACTCTACAATGACCACAGGTGAAAACCAGCATGCTATTTGTTTGCCTTTAGCATCTTCTCCCTAGTACATAAGAATTTATTTTCCAATTTTCTGCCCAACTGGAGTAGAAGTGGCAGCAAATCTGCCAGAATCCCATTTTATAAAACCATGGTGATAAAATCCACCAGTCCTGAAAAGAAACATAAAACATAAGGCTTTTAACTAGTCAGTATAAAGTAGCAACAAACCCTCACCAGGAACTGTGTCAGGCAAAAATGTAGCAGGATTCCAGTTCTTGTCATTCATCACCTCTGAACCCCAAAGACTTATAAATTTAGAGCTATTCCAATCTGGAGTGCTCCCAAAACAGCTTGGATAAATATGATCTTGGAGAGATGCATTGAATACTTGATGCTTGTTTGTATGATTCTGAACTGGAGCTGGTGGTAATGCCTACAACAAAAAGAAAGAATATCTTCCCCATTAATATTCTGTTTGCTTGCACAGTCACTCCAATAGCAATATTCAAGTCATAGTGTTTTAACTGGAAAAAGCATTATCAAAAGTATAATAGACACTATTTCCCAGAAAGATAGAAAGGCTGATTTGTTAATAATTATAATGCATATAACATATTAGACAGATTGTGTGTAGATCTGTATATTTTACACTCACAAAGCATTGCTTTTAGAATCAAATAACAGATGAACATAAAATACCCAAGTCTCAAAAACTAGTTGTGTCAATATATAATTAAAACCAGTATTTGTATGAATTTAGAACTTGCTAGGAATTACTACCTTTCAAAGCATGAGCTGCCTAAACAAATTAATCTTCTCTGACATGACAATCATTACCACAGAACACAATTGTGAAAAAGGGATTACAAACACTTCAGCACTGAAAATAAGGACAAAAGAAAAAGAAACAAAACACATAAAAAAAACGCTAATTATTTTCTTCCTTTAATTTTCAAGTATTAAGTGGTTCCTAACTTAAAATTAACAAGCAAGGAATACACCCCTTCCTTTTAAGAACCAAGTGGGGGAAAAAGAAAAGGAAGCACACATTTTTTCTCATTTTATAGAGACAAGTTGTTTGGGCTCACTCGATTTCTTCTGGCTGAAATTGTTTACACATTCTAAAATTACCTGTCTCCCAGAGACCTCATGCAACATAAACATTATATTCAAATACTGCTACCTTTAAAAAGGAAAAGCAGCTTTTTTTCTCTTTTTATACTAGATTTGATGCAAATTAAAAGCTATGCAGAAGTAGATAGAGATATTATAGATAAAGATATTAAAAATATCAGTTGAGTCCAAAGACCTTTCAGACATTAGACTCATGGCCAAACAAACTACTTAAATACATAGTCTCCCTTTTTTATAAAGAAGGATTTTCATTATCTGCCTAATGGTGAAGGTGGGAGGGGCTGGAATAACCTGCATTGAAGAAAATTTGACTACATGGGTGCAAAGAAATACTTAACATGGTCTCAAAAGAACAGCAATGGGCTGTTGCTGGCACATTGCAGCTATGGAACAGAAGTAAGGGACACCCAAGACAGGAAACCCAAAGTGGATGCTAAGAAGGATAAAAAGAGCAAGTAAGAGTCATCTTGATGGATTATTCTACTCTCCTTGCAACCTTGACCAGTTGATCAGACCACGAGAAGACAAGGATGTACCTAATGACAGAGGCTTTTTTTACCCCTCTCAGCATCACCCACAGTTCAGCTGCTTTAAACATATGTGAAACAGCATCCCCAAGAACAGGGAGGCTTGGGTTCAACTCATACTTCTGAAAAGCTGTCACTTGGTCCCAATTCTTGTTCCACACCTTTCTCTCTTGTTTATTATTTACGAGTTTAAGGTCAAAAGAACTTTGCAGAACCTGCAGAAACACGAGTACTCTTGAAGGACAAAAAACCCCTTACAAATATGATGTATGTCTTTGCTCAAAAAAAACCAACAAATCCCAACCAAAAAAAAAAAAAAAGAGGAATTCACAAAAATTTTTAATTACAAATCTCAGAATATTACTGCCAAAATGGAATACTAAATTTTTCTGATACATATAAAATGAAGACAATTAGTTTTCTTACACTGACTGAAGATCCATCACTGCTTCCACCTTGCAAGCCTCATTTGACTCAACATGCTTCCTAATCACAATGAAGACATTATCAGTCTTCCTGACGAAAAAACACCCTCAGCCATTCTGTACAAACCTTCCAGCAGTTCTCAATCTCACTCCCTGCCCCTCAGCATTCCTTGCAAAAGAAATATTATAACCAAACCACAATTTGGAACAACTTTTCATTATTTCACTGATACTCAGTCATGCTGGTTTATGCAGCTGTACAGAATTTCCCCTGGGATGGGGATGCATCCATCTCCTTGGTCAGGCTTACCTTATTGTGTGTGAAGGGAGAAGCAGTGTACAAGGTGGGATGGATAAGTGGACGAGGCAGATGAGGAATTGTATGCAATGGTATATGCCCATGGATGTGAGGGTAAAGATGAAGTGCAGGATGTGCAGGTTTTTCAGTATTCATAAACTGGTGCCCAGCAGGCAGGCGTCCAGTAGCAAGTGCAGAGACTGTAAGTCCTGAGGCTTCTTGTTTGCAAACATGACATTCACAAGCATTTGGACCTTGGTCAGCCTACAAAAAAACCCAACAAAACCTATTAAAAACTCAATCTACTCAACAGACAAAAAATTCCTACTAATCAGTAGTATTATTTCATTTTGCATACATCAATTAATATTTTCAGAGCATCCATATAATTTTTTTCTAGTACCAATAGAAAAGTCTCATAGTGAAGCAAAAGCACTAGTGAAGAATCTCTGTCTTACTTAAAAGAATACCCTAAAACCTGAGAGATTTCATACCATACAGAGATTTAATGTCCACTATGAGTGACAACAAGCAAAATACTGATACAAACCTTGACAGCATTCAATCATTACCAGGCAAACACCCCAGTATAAAAAGAAAAGGCCTAACTGGATTAATATTTTTCACAACTTTCCAAGCATATGTAAAAAATGGGTGTAGGAAGCAGTGGTAAGAGTTGATTAGCTGATCAAATTGGAAGTAGTCCTCAGTATAATAGGCAGAGCACAAACAGCATGTCAAGGGAGGCAATCTCTCCACTTCGCTCAGCACTGGTGACTCCAGTGCCAGGCTCAGTGCCAGGCTCCCCAGTATGAGACAGGGACACCCTGCTGTCAGACCAGGGAAGGACCACAAAGATGGGAGCATCTGTCAAGGAGTGAAGGAGAGCTCTAGGACTGTTCAGCCTCAAAGAGGAGATTCACCCTGACTGGGTGGAGAAGGGATGAACAGAGAGGACAGTACCAGGCTCCTCTCAGTGGCATCCCATGAAAGGATCAGAGGAAATGGACACACTAAAATACAGGAAATTCCACTCAAACCACTCATTTGTGAGAGTGGCTGAACACTGGAACATAACACCTACAGCAGTTCTAGAGCCTCCACTCATGGTGGTACTCAAAACCCAACTGGACACTGTGTTGACCAACTCTCTTTAGATGATCTTGCTTTGACCAGGAAGGTTGGTCTGGATTATCTGCACAAGCCCCTTCTAAACTCAATTACCCTGTAAATGTGTGAGGCTGACATTTCTCCTAAAAATTTCACAATTGCACCAACCATGAAAAATCCACACTTCAGAAACTTGGACAGATCTCAAGGTATCATCAGCCTCTATTGTCTCAAAAGAACTCCAGACTTTAGAAGAAAAGCAGCCCAGGAAAGAGCAGTTTCATTTCCCTTTCAGCTCATTACTTTTTCCAGCACTGTCACCTGATATTTCACTGGTATATAATTTTATCAGAAGCAATACCAAGAATACTTCCCAATTTCTCATTTTCCCACCAATGTGGCAGTTCACATTTTTCCAAAAATGTAACATTAAAATTAGCTTTCTAGAGAAGAACTGCCAGGTGATGCTCTTCTTACATATCCCTTCCTCTCAGAAACAAGTAACTCATCATTAGCATTTAAAGGCATTACAGCCTTTAACATAAGGTATATTTTAACAAATAACAGATGTCATCAACTAAATACAGCTGAATTAATTTCATGTATAAAGAAAGCAAACCCCCCCACCTTTATAATAAAAAAATCAGTACTATCCAGAAATCAACACTAATCTACTAACAAATGAAAATGGAAAAAATATTTCAAACAAACTGAAGAGACTCAAACCCCAATTCTGATGAATTGGGTACTGAAAAGGAATCCAAGAGAAATAGAGGTACTGAGTAAATTAGCAAAACCAAGAGGTAATGCCAAAAAATCTCAAATTCACATGACATGTATAAGTGAAATTCATCACTTAAATACAACACTACACTACTCAGCTCTGATTAGATCAGACTAAATAAGAATGTCATTAAGAGTTCCTCAGAATCATTCTGAAAATACTCTTACTCCTCAAAGAAAAGAAAAAGGCCAAATCCATCTTTTTATCTTGCATTTTAGTTTGCTTCCCTAAGGCAAGCAGACTTATATAATCTAATTTGATTTTCCACAACAAATACTGAATCTCTTTCACCAGTTTCAAACTAGTCTGACAGAGGTCTCACCCCATGTAATTTTTATGGCATAGGTCAGCAATACATAGAATAAACCCTCGATGTACTTGCTGAAAGAAAATTGGTTTAATACTCTTAATACCTTCAGTGGAAGGTCTTAAAACATCCTAACCAGAGGATAACACTTGCTGGGAGATGATTATTGTCTAAGGTCTCAAAGGTGCACCACTATGCACTCTCTCATGCAATAAGAAGAAATGAAAGTGACAGTCTCTCTCAAAGCAGGGAGCCTGTGTTGTAGCTGCAGGGTAACTTAGATTGAAATCCTTGTGGTTACAGAGACAAATCCATTGGATCCTTTGCTTTGGTGCTCAGTTGTTAAACCAAACACTGCTACTTGCAGAGCAGGTAGTCCAGGCATGGTTCTCTAGGTGGTCTGATGACCTCACAGTCAAGAGCTTCATAATCTCAAGCCATTAAAAACAAATAAACCAAACATCCCAAGACCCATGCTGTTGAAGTCATGCAACGAATGTATATACACAGGGAAAGGCAATCCTCAAATAGAGGATATGACTATCCTCAAATATGAAAGAAATCTGTGTTAACTAAGTACTCATAACATCCACCCCCACCCTAATTCATTTCAAATAACATAACACCAATATTTAGCAAAGACCAGGCTGATGTTCCAAACAGAAATGCTTGTTAGTTTGTTTCTCATTCATACAGGTAGGAATAGGCCTTTTCCCCTTTTCCTGAAGCAACTTTTAATATAACTAACATATTTCAGGTTTTGACTAAAAGATTATTTGACATGACAATGTAACAATTAGTTATTTTAGGTGTCATACTTACCTACTGACAACTTAATATTTTAAGTTAAAAAATTAATTGACAATGTAAATGTCTTCTCATTCAACAGCCACATTTCAGAAATTAATCTACTACAAGATGCTTTTAGATGTCTGTACCTGCTGACTGGGGTAAGAAGGTGGTGGACTATCCATTTTTGTTTCCTCTTTCCTTAATGCCCTTTTTCCTAGAGACATTTCCTCCTTTTGAGTCCCTGGTGGTTCACCACTGCTCTCCCCATCTGCTTCTTCATCATCTGCTTCTGAGGAACTGCTGCTAGTACTGCTCACCTGAGGAGACTGGACAACATTAACTCATTAACATGGGGACATTAACAAGGACAAGCCTTTCTCCAGTGAGCACATCCAAAAAGCAGAACAAGCTAGGGCACTGCAAATGCTGTACCTCATCTTTCAGGGCCATGTTCTCACCGCCGCCGTTCAGCTCGCTGTGGATTCCGTTCATGTTGGCTACAACCTCTGCATCGTCGTAATTATTCAGTGGGTAGATATCAGCAAATTTTGCTGATAATGGTGCAACATCATCATCATCACTACCACTGAGGGGAAAAGAGGCTTAGATAAATCCCAGTGCTCAGTTATAGTGAAAGCAGCTAGAATACCAAGATGAAATAAAGTTGAGGGCATCCCTTGTATAAATGTTCCAATTAGGAGCAATGGATGGTCTTCCAAGTTGTTCAACTGAATTTACTTTTTCAAGCAAGTAAAATCAAACGATTTGCTACATAATCCTACTCAATGTAGCAGTCACATGCCTAAATGACAGACTTAATTGAAAACAGGATTCTCTACTGCTTTTGGGCAAAATATTTTTCAAGCACTCTTTTCTGACCAAGAACCTAGGGAATTAATAATTCCAGGATACTGATGACCTTAAATTTGATGAAAAAAGCTTTATGCCAATGTCTTCCTTCATTCAAATTGCTAAGTGGAAAAACCCAGAATATAAAATTTGAGTTTTTCCACACGTTAAATGTCACACCAGTAAAAAGGGAACACTGAACACATCGCAGCAGCTCTTAAATTTCTCAATAGTTTGTAGACAACCTCACATCTGCATGCTTTTCAAAATTAGTTCTAAAATACTTAGTGGAATTTTTTGCCTAACAGATAGATAGTAATAGGACGTGCACATTTAATTACTCACTCCAGGGAAGTGTTGCAAAGATCAGTTAGTTCATGTTGCTACAATAATCCAAAGCTCTTAAAAGAGCTCTTAAACTGTGCACTTTTATCTTTTGCATACCATAAAATACTCAGCCAAAATTTAATTACATGATGACACCATTAGGCAATGAAGAAACAAAACACAGCAGATAGTATAAGACATAAAATGGCACTTCCCCAAGGAGCAGTGGTATTTCCCTAAAAATAGGCTTCTTACAGTTGAATCTTACTTGGATTCAACTGAACTAGCTTCTGAAGAGACAAAGTGAACAATTTTTGACATTTCAGCACCAAAATTAGTGAGAGTTTATAGAAATGGCAAAGTACATACTTAAGAACACAGCAGTTTTCAAGGGCTCCCTGAATAGGTACAGAAACTACAGCTCTGTAATGGAATACTAAACCATTGGTGGCAGTAGATAAATGCTTAGAGAAAACGGAACTTAGTGACTGACAGTGACCACAAACACCCCACACACCTGCACTGTCCTTGTTCATCACACCCTGTGAGCATGGAATACAATGGGAAATTCCCCTGACTGTACCTACAGCAGGTATTTCATTATTTCAGTGTTCCCACCATTTAAGTAACTCAAGTTGGGGTTTTTAAGTATTTCTTTAGAACAGCACGTAACAGAGGAGACTCCTGGTTAGCTGTAGCCATACTGAGTACAAAAGCCAGCCCACCAGGCAGCTTTTACTGTTTGGAATCACGAAGAGGTGGAAGTTACCATTAGGCTAATGTCTCAAATCTCCTGAAGACTTGGAGTGGAGTGTAAGAAATTGAGTGGCAGATACTTCTGATAGGGACAACAATTTTTGATGGAAGCCATACTAACACAGGTTCAACAATCCAAAAAGCCATATAATAAAGGGTTTTTTTGGAACCAAAGCGATTCATGTGAATTGATGATCCTTCAAAAAAAGGAATGCCAGTTCCCTTGCTCAGTTTAGGAAAATCTGACATTTAAAGACAATGTTCTAAAGCAGTCAGAATCTGACGTCCCTGTAATTGCAAAGCAGGAAAGCGTACCACAGAAACTTCTAGCAATAGTGGTAATACAGTATCCTCAGAAATTTTCAGAAACCTGACAGCATCTATTTTAATATATAGATGTTTGCACAGCAAACAGCTGGAGTTGTGGCCAGCTGAACACAGTACCATTATTAAATAATTTTCTGGGGCTAAACTAGCATTACATAATGATAGCCAGCCAATGTCATTTGTCTGCTTAAGTTCAATTCACTATAAAACTTTAAAACAGGAAAAGGAACTTACAAAGTCGGTGCAGAACCATTATCTGCGAGGATGAGTCTGGGATGCTGCTGAATTGTGATAGGTGAGCTGGAACCAGATCCTGAACTTGCTGAAGACATACTGGGTGGGCGGATCTCAGATAAATAATCCGGAGCAGAATCGATTTGTAGTGGTAACTGGTTAATGTGGATGTCATCCGTTATGGGAGAATCCATGATGCCACACGTTAAAATGTGTGAAAGGCTGCAGTCATCGCAAGTACATCTGCTCAAAAATTAAATTACAGATTTTTATGATCTTGTTTAACTAGCATTTATTCAAAGTAACTATATTCTTTGTTCCAATAATGTATTTCTTTTTACCTTGAACAGGAAAGTAATGATTTTTTATGATTTCATAGCAAAAACATCAGCTCACCTTCTTCTATAATTACAGTTGGGACAGTCAGGCATGCTCAAACGTGATGACAGCATGTGTCTCATTGTGTCTGTGAAGTTGTTCTCCCCAGATAGTGCTTTCTTGTTATTAAGCTGAAGTAAATGGTAAAAGTAATGTTTTAGTAGTGCAAGTCTTCCCGTTAAAAACTCAATGGCACATAATGACAAGTCACATAACCAAAAAGGGTTCTTTGGGCAAAATAATTGAAAAGCAGAATAATTCAGAATAATTCCATGACGGTGGCGTTTTGATCACAAAAAGGAAGTTCAAAGTTACAAATGACAAACATTTGGCATCAATACTCTTCAAATAAAGTCTGTCTCTAGTATGAAATAGGAAAGTGGACAAGTCTGTCTCCCTGACGGATTCATAGGTACATCTTGCACTGTATTTCTGCTGATGCATTCTGAACTTGAGCAGTTTTTGTCTTGTTTCATGATATGCACAAAAGGACACTGCTGACAAATGGAGAAAGCAAACTGACCCTTAACTTGCAAATAAAAAAAATTTAGGACTAATTTGTTAGCTACAATGGTATGGAGTCAAGAGTAGCTGCCCAAAACAGGACTTGACTGCATTAGTAAAAAAATACAATCCAAATAATCTCCACCTGGCAGAGGCCTAATCCTGAAAACACCTAATTTCATTAGATACCTACAAGCCTTAGGTTAAACAAGGATGTGCCTAAGCTCCCACTTCTATAGATGCCCAGACCTGATCCTTACCTAAGCAGCCATGGTCTTACAGCTCACTTAAGGCCAATTAAGATCAAGGAAAAAGAGGATTCTTCCTCAAGTCCTCTGAGGAGACCTGCATACCAGATGTTCTGAATACATGGTTAACATAGGCTTAGGTTCCTTATAGGAAAAAGTACTTACTGATGACTGCTTTGAGACATTGCCAATTTAAGCTTAAGTTTAAGTTTATTAAAATGTACTATCATACTCTCTCTGGCTCATGACTAGCGTTTCTTTCTGCATACTGGCACAGGAACGGAGAGGTTCTCCATCCAGAGTTGACTCTAGCCGAAGCCCACTGTACTCTTATGGAAAGCATGATGCACACTTGAACACTTCTAGGCTGCAGAAGAGAGTACTGAGTCTTAAACAGCAGTTTTACAATAAGGTAGAAACTTCTACTGGCCCCTCTCTGGTTACAGCTTGAAAAAAGGAAGACAGTTCTGCTCAGCCCTTTCCCCAAGAAACAACTGCAGGAGCTATCTCTGGAGTCTCAACAGGTGGAATTACCTGCCCCGACACTGAGGCTCACACTCCTGCACACACACAGGCATTTGTTAAACTCTTGAGCACAATATTCCCTACCATGTACATCAAGACACTCAATGTATTGGCTGCTTTTGGATCCCACTCTAAGGCAACAAAAATTCCACTTTTTTTTTGTACAAAAATTTTAAACACCTGGCATTCAGTCCTAAGACTACAGTGTTTATGTTTTACCTTGCAGTAACTGAGATTACAGACCTTTACATGCTCTTCTTGGATCTCACTTCTCTGCATTTTAACTGAGCAAATTTCATGCCTGGCATAGTTGCAGAATTAGATTGCACAGAACTAGTACAACATACTACACTCATGTTTGCATCTTGCAAATATATGTGCAGCATAAGTATAACTTAGAAGGGTATGGAAAAAAAATCCTACCTGCTCTTCAATAAAACGCCTCTGTTTAAAAAATTCCCAGTCTTCCTTTAGCATGCGTTGTTTTGTTTTCATTGCCATCTAAAACAGAATTTAAGAAAAACTCATTGATCTAACAATAGAAAACCTACTTTGATGTCATTGGCCTGTTTCATTAAACCTAGCTTACCTATATTACTCTGCAAGTACTTACACTTAGTCAATATGAAATGTGTTTTATTTGCTAATAATTTGAGTCACTTAAACAAAAGACTTTCTATTTATTTATATGATTTTTCACTTGTATTTTCCACTCGGACTTATCCACTCTTACTCCTTATGTTAATATTCCTTTTCATTAAATAGTTTCATAATATTTTTGATAAACAGTGATTGCTATTAAATACTCAACATTTCAGATTCATTGCAATCTGTTAAAATCTAGAGATAATGGATTTACAGCAAGGCCCAGTGCAGGCTCAAGTGTAAACCCTGAAGTACCACATGTGGAACTAATCAGCCAAAGAGTCAAAGAATCAAAAGTAGTGACCTAGACTAACACTATTTAATCATGAAAGTTTTTCATGCCCCTTGATTTATCTAAGGCTGGAAAAACACTCGATAATTGCTTGTCTCTCAAATCATATCAACCTAAATGAACACAAGAGTCTGTAACTTTTTGTACACAAATGCTATTTTACTGATTTAGTAAATAAATTGATTCTGAGGGAACACAAAAGCTTTCATGAACTCTAACACAACAAAATGCAAGAACAAAACTCCTCCTGTTGTACCTTACAAAATTCTAATATCATTACTTCATCAGTGAGGAAAAACAACTACCTGGGTTATCTTTTAACAGATATTTTTAAAAATTTACCTAATAATCATCATCATAATCTATCACCTTATAGAATATAAGAGATTGCTTCATAAAATAGGTTAGTGAGCCAAAGACCACTGGGTTACACCACTACCAACATTCTTTTTATCTTCAAAAGCATGCCTCCAGAAATTAATACTTGATAAAAAGTTTAAAGTCCCACTACATTAAGCTAAGTACATTATTGCTATTATCATTATTTACTTAGGAAAATAAAATTTTAAGCTGGGGATCTGAAGCAGTATTAAGTAGAAAAAATCTGCCTAATTAATTTCTGAAACTATCAGCATCATATTTTAATTACTACTGTGGATTTGGATTTCCTTTACTCCAGTGGGATAACATTAACACCAAAAAATGAGTTTACCATTTATAAAAATTAGAAAAAAAAAAAAGACACCTATGAAATATTCTTAAATCACTCATACCATTTCTCAGACACTCTAAAAGGTACTGCAGAGCCTATGGCAAGCAACATCAGGAACTTCATCCTGGATGAACTATCAGCCCCTGAGAACCCTTGAGCTATATTTAAGGCCAGCAGCTCTCACTGGTTTGGGTGCCCCCACCATCAAAGTCAGCCTGCATTCACTACACTTTGTAAGAGAAGACTTTTAATGCCACAGAATGACATTTAAAACAGCCAGTGCATTAACTGGGAGCTGCCACTCAAGCCTGCCCAGAAACTGTCACAGCAAACAGCACAGGGCAAGGCCTGGTACCTGAGCATTAATGGGAACAGGAGCTGACACTCAAGTGTTCCTACTTCCACCTTTGCAGCCTTGCCAATACTCCATGTCTACAAGTATCTTAAGTTATTGATTCCATAAATAATAGAAACCCACTTCTCTTCCTCCTTTCTTTTCCCCAGTGAATATTTATTTCACCAGAGCAAAGCAGATGCAATACAAACCACATGACTCATGCCCAAGAACTCTGCTAGGGAGTGAGAGATAAACTCAAATGCCATCAGAAGAAAAAATTTACACTTCAGTCTTGTACATCTGGACTGAATATGAATAACACTGCCCAATGGAGAAGAGAGGGTCACTACCACCCTCTTGCTTCCTCCCTACTTATTTGAGGCTAAAAAGTATTTGAGCTCCATCAGACAAGCAAGACAGACATGTGAATAAGTATTCTTCCATTCTGAAATGGATTTAATCAAGAAATGAAACCAGCAGCCTGGTCAGAACAGAAACATAACATTAAATCATCTGTGAAAACTCTGATGTCCATACATATATCACAGGATGCTTGTTTCTCCCAAATCTTGAAGTCTGCACCAAATGGAAATCGCACATTTGATCTTCCCAAATTTCATGTGTGAACCTCTTTTCCTAGACTATTTCATAAAAAATAACAAAAATAATTCCTCCATCACAAACTCTCAGCACACAAAAATAATGATTGCTTCAATTATCTATACAGCCACCATAAAGACAAAAACTAATTTATGTCCATATTATTTTGTCTATTAAGTTGACTAGGACTTAAAAAAAAAAAAAAATCATACATTAATATGGAGAGACAAATAAGAAGCTCTGCCTGGGCAAAAGCATTTCAGTTAAAAAACAAGTAAGAAAGGAAATAAAAAAAGGAAATCTTTCGGCATGAAGCACATATGACTGTCTAGCCATTACTTGCTGAAATAACCCAGGACCTCCTAGGTAAACGTAATCTAAGTTTGGTAAGGAAATCAGAAACTGGATGTACAGGTTGCATATACTTAAAACTCTCCTGTATTCAAGATAGGCCAAAGTTTTTCCAAAGATGTAGCATATGATTATTACAGGCACTGATGATTGCTTATTCTAAACTTCATCACAGCATACACACATGGCCCAGTGTATTCAGTTATATCTGTGCATGGCACAACTATCTTACAGAGTCTTAAACAATTAATATTTGTACTGCTTGCAAGAGCTAATCTCTTTTTTTTACCAACAAGTAACATAACATACTATAGTGGAGGGTCCATCAATTATCTTTGCTGATGGACTCCTCTGGGTACAGTTCCACAATGCATAAGTGAGAACCATTCTTAAATCTCCTTTCCTTTTTAACTTTTCAAACACTACCAAGAAAACCTCACAAGTTTGTTGAGCCAATAAGCAAGCAACTAATGAACATGCATTCACTATTAAGTGAATGATTCACAGTTTCTGTAGCAGCTGGGCTTTCTGATTTCTACCTTGTGGACAAAAATATCACTGCAAATTCAGGTATGAGGGTTATACTGAATAATGTATTTTTGATCAAGAGTATAACCACAGGTTATCACCAGCACAGGGCTTAAGGTATGACTGTGAAAATGCTTTTTCCTACAAATAAATAGCAACATAAATATGACTAAATAGCAATATAAATATGATTATCTTCTTTAAAATTTGAGGGTTTAAGTTTTACTGTCGCTTCTCCTACACACCCCCCACACATCGTTGCAGGTACTTTTGGTCATTAGGAAATAAGTCATCACATTAAATTCCCCAGCTGGGAGAAGAGTGTCTGTCTGCATAGGATACAGGCATCACTGAGCAAACTTAAAAAATGCTACAAGACAGGACTTATGGCAGCAGCATGGTCACTTGATAAAAAGAAACACAGAAAAGTCAGTTAAGAGCTGACCAAGTGGTACAGGACAACCATCAGAAACCAAATATTAATGTAACTCTACAGAAATGCCATTTAAAAAAATAGCTGAATGATGGCAGTTAAGTGGGGTCCTTTCTTACTAAAGAGGCAATATCAGACAGCCATGACACCCTGACACCATGGAAAAGATGACTTCTAATAGCATAAAATGTGAGGTGATGACATTTTATTGGGCTGCAGTCAAATGTTTAGATGCACAAAAGCAGCCAGACCAAGAGAAAACTTTTTAACTCAAAGCTCACAGATGCAGTCCCCAAATACAGAGTGAACTCTAAAAATAAAATTAGTTATATCCTGTCTCCATCGATAAGGCACTGAAATTAATGGCAGAAGTTCACTTAAATCTTCAACACAGGGAACAACTTCTGAAGCACATTTACAGTGCATCATAAGACTTAACTATGGTTGTCATCTATAGAAGCAACACAGTATTACTGAATCTCAAATTAGTTCTCCACATTCCCACTGTTCATAAAACCTCAAAATAGAAAAAAGATTCTAGAATTCACAGAATTCACTATCTTCAGTTATATTTCCAAGACATTTTTTCTTCTAGAACACTCAGGATTGAACTAAGCAGATATTCACTTTTTCTGAGGTGTTTAAAAAAATTAATTATTTTGAGCACGAGGCAAAAGCCACAGGAGAAATTTTTGAAGAGTATAAACAACCACTTGCAAAGTAAACAGCTATTTTTCTGAAAATTAAGCTCTTAGCAACCTAGGAGTCAGCACAATGACATGATTATTCTCTGAAATGTAGCACAAATTCAGAAGAATAAGCTATCAGACCACATACTTGATTAAAGGACTGCTTCAGAAGTCTCAAATATTTATGCCTTGAGACAAACTGGAGTTTCCATTTTGACAACTGTACAATGATCACCATGACACTATGAAACATAGAGTAATTTTTAAAATCTACCTCTTCCTTTGGATTTCATTTAATGCACTTATTATTTTGAAAGCTTAGGGGGTTTTGTGGAACAGGTTATTTTATTTCCTATGGCTCATTTACTGGCTAACATATTTATAAAATGCTCAAAGACCATCTCTAAACAAGAACACAACAGTCTGCTTCAACAATTTGAATATGTCATTTTACAATCACCACTAAGTATTTTAAGTTCATGCTTTTCTATTGTGAATGACTTACATGAATGAAAAAAGTTACATTTTGTTGCTTCAAAGTCCTAGATAAAAATACCCAAGCAATTATTCTTCACTGAAGGCACAGTCCTGCATGGACTGCTCCCTACATAATCTTGAGACTTTTTGTATGACTCTTACCTGTTCATCAACATAATCATCTATTCTTTTCTGGCATTCAAGCCATGCTTCAGCAACTTGGCCCATTTCCTGTTCCAGTTGATGATACCTTTGTAGCAAGGTACTGTACATATCTTCACTACAGGAATCGTGGGTTGTTCCAAGCCTGAAAGTTCAAACAGCACTTGTTACACAAGAGACATTTCACTGAAGAATCACACTTTTAAGATCTGCCAGCCAAAAACAATGTTGTGAAAATGTGATTGTTGACACACCTAGGCCCACAGAGTTGCTTGCATCCCAAAAATTGAGTATTTTTAGTAGTTTTTCAAAAAATATCCAAACCCTGCTTATTCCAATCTTCTGTAACCAACAATAGCAAGAATGTGGGAAGTGCCACATTGCTAGAGCCTCTTTCCCATGAGCAACCAGATGACAAACCTATTTGTTCAAATTTGGTTGCTTGATATATTTATCCTTCCAAATTCTATGGGCTAAATATACATGTTGACTATCCACTGCAGAACTACATAATAAAAATAAAGCCAGAAGCTTGTTAGGCAGAACTCTCATGACCAATGCTAAGAAGAATACCAGATGAGTTGGAGTTCCAGGTGGGAAATGTGCTGTAGAATGAGGCAAGTGAGATACAAGCAGTTATCTACTACCACTTGAGCAGCATGGGATACACAACATGGGGATGCCACTCACTGCTGACTGTGTCTGTGAGGAGCCCCAGAAATAGGAGACATACTTACCTCCCTTCCTGCTGCTGCATTTTGCACAGCATAATGTTTCTTACGCAAATATGCCAACTCCCAATACACTGACTTGACAAATAATAAAAGACAAAATTCTACTCAATAACATGTGTTTAAACCACACTGAATTGTAATGTCAAGTGACATAAATAAACTGAAGCTTTACAACATTTTTTTACTCAGTAATTAAAGAGAAGCTGTGTGATAATTAATTAGTCACAGAGGTTGTGTAGCAATCAAAGCCAGTAGCAAAAAAACCAAAATTGAAGCAACACAAAATGTGATATTTAAGCCCAGTTCCAGCATTTCAGGGAGGTTGTAGATTTTCATTGCAATAGGATGTCAACCCAACCTCAG
Source organism: Ammospiza caudacuta (assembly GCF_027887145.1). Taxonomy (NCBI): domain Eukaryota; kingdom Metazoa; phylum Chordata; class Aves; order Passeriformes; family Passerellidae; genus Ammospiza; species Ammospiza caudacuta. The sequence continues at coordinate 57,768,818 of NC_080596.1, forward strand.
AACCACACAGTCCTGCTGTCACCTGGCAAAGAACTAATCCCTTAACTTGGCCATTAAGCATAACGGAGAGCTGAGCAAACAGACAACTCAGTAAGCACCAAGTTACAGCTGACAGTGTGAATTTGCTAATAAATTCAAATTTGTTTTGTTGTTTTTGCCCAGAACCTGCAACACAACCACTTAAGAAGGGTGCACAAGCAACTCTGCACATTAAAACCTGGGCTGTCCGTGGGTTGAAGAGCGCACAAAGAAGTTTCAGTGGATACAGTGTCTTCATGCTATAACACTTCCTTACTATTAGTACAAACACTGTCAACTCCTGTTACGAGACCACAATTTACTACTTTTTTTTGGAACCTTTGTTTCTAGTATTATGTAATTATGTGAAAATCAGATCCCTACTATATAAAATTCAGTAATTTGTTATCATTACTGCTCCTGACTAGTACTACTCTTTCACACAGCAGCTGTACATGAAATAATTTTTAAAATATGCTCAAGTTAGAAGAAAAATAACTCAATTAAAAAAATTTGTAGTAGCAATGCAATAGCATTTACACTTTAATTTTTTATTGTGACTCTGAGTAAAGGTAACATGATCCTAGTAAACACACTCTTTCAGCCCCGAGGCAAGGTTAAAGTAACAATTTAGTTAACATTTCAGTCCTCTTAACAGAGGTGCAGTAAGTTCCTCAACTGCAGTAAAAACAAAGGTAATAAAAAGGATAACACATAAATAAAATTTAACAAGAATTGCTCACTTCAAAGTAACTGAGACTTTCAAGCCATACCTGTTGACAAACTGTATGCCTACATATTTTGATCAGGAACACAATTTTTTTGGACAATGTCATTTAACCAAAGCTCTGCAAATATCCTCGCCACTGTCCCATCTCATGCTGTAAAAGCAAAGGGGACAGAGAAGCCCCAGACACTGGTCACCACATCCCAATAAAGCAGTGTGGTGAATTCAGAGGGCACATCAGAGGCTGCATGTAATCAGAGGCACCTTAACCCAATCAGTATTATTTAACCTCTAAGAAACTCTTCATATTGACACCTTTATCACTCACCTTTGGAAGAACTGGATTTCCTCAAACACTCATTATGAAAATACATCCTTATGAGCCGCTGTGTCTGACCCAGAAGCCCTGCTGAATAATTAACTCTCGCCAAGCCATGGCCAGCCCTTACAGCTGGTCTGCAGACTGTGCAGCTGAGCTGCCTCCTAACAAGCCACAGATGTAGCCAAACAAGACACAACACATGAAGACCCAGGTAGTTTACCCCAGCAGATGTCCCCTGTCAGCTGTGCAATACTGACACAGCTGATCTTGTATCAGCTAAGCAAACTCCATCCCCACAGAGCTGCTGTTCAAACCTCACTATGTGAACACCTTTTCTAGTCTGACATCTGATAAGCATCCTTGGAACTAACCACAGAACACCAACTACATATTTTGAAAAAGTCAGTTATACAAAAAATTTAGTGATTTAAGCAAAGGATGAAAGAAAGGACGAACACCCAAAATCTAAGCGAAGCTGAGATGTCAAAATGCCATTTCACATTTCTCTTCAGAAAGAGAAAATAATGAGGCCAATGCTCTTTGTAAAGGAACTCTGGCAATACTTTCTCCACTGCACATAAGTGATTCTCTGTTCACCAAATGTCCAGAGGACTAGGCTGATCCCTCCTTTTCCATGTGAGGCTTCTGTGATGGAACATTTCTCCACTCATTTCCAATGGAAGGAAGAAACATATCCTTCCCAGAGAAATCTAATTCTGTCACTTCAAGATACAGAGAACTCAACAATAAAATCCTGAGAGACCATGAACACAAACAGAATCTATGCTTATTAAAGAAAAACAAGACAGACACTAAATAACCTAGAAATGGGAAGCTTGTGCTGAACCTTTCCTGTCAAAAAATTATTCATGTCAACCAAACTAGGCAAAACCATAAGTTCAAGGATGTTTCACATAAACTACCTAGAAAACACAAATGCACTGGAAAACAAAGTCCTGCAGGAAGAGATTCTGATTCCATCATATTTGTAAGCTTTGAAGATGGCTGTCACCACAGTGACAGCAGAAACACAACTTCTGAGTTAAAGTCAGTTGCTCTGACTTTAACTGCAGTAGCACAGAACAAGTACAGGAAACGAAAATGCTTCTGTTAAGAAATAACCATAAAGCTCACTAAGAGCATTCTCAGCTCTGCAGATAAAGGCAACACAAATACTTTTATATAGTCAGGACTACTGGAGTAAAGAGGTACAGAGAGACCTTGTCAAAAAGCATGGACATGATGAAGGATAGTCACAGAAAAAGAAGGCACAGATCACTGGAAAAATACACAATTAAAATGCTGCTGGAACACAGCAACAAAATCAGCTGTTGGGGCAGGGAGATAAAGACTTTCAATATCCACCCAGTTCCATCTAAACAAATCAGGTAACTTATGAGGGACCTAAGACTTCTTGCTGAGCCTGGCAACAATTCAGTTTTTTTGTCTCTTCTTTTTTCCTTTCTGGTATCTACTAGCAAAAGAAGGACTCAAAAGAAATTTTTTGATTCACTGTGTACATCTCTTGTAGCAGAATTAGTCAAACTACTCTTGCACCATGGAAAATTACCCAAGACAAGACATGATGTACACAGATCAAATATGTGTCCTCATCACAGACAAGACTGAGAGGTCAACACGAACCACCCATGACTGTATGTTAAAGATGTTCAGACTTAGGGTAAAGAAAATTTCTATTAATACCTCTTTCCTAGAAAACCCAAACACTTTGGCAGTACACAAATTACAATCAGAGCAACCCTACTAAGAAAATATACAATTTAATGCCTCAGGAGCTTTAAAGCATGAGACCTACAAGCACACAGCAAGGGGATTTCTCCAGTGAGAAGATGCTTAAAATTCCAAATTCAGTTCTGTGCACTATGGGAAGCAGAAGGTAATGAGGCTTTAATTTGCTTGTAGAGCTGTAGAAACAGCAGCAATGCCTGATAACTGAAAACAGTACTACTCAGTCATACCATCAGTATTTACACAGGATGCTGTCATTTTACTGGGTAACCTACAACTAAGCAAATTAGGGTTGTAATTCTTCTGACAAGCAAGTTATGACAGCAGCCTGATCAATCAACACTCTTTTCAAGAGAGATCCACAAAGATTTTTACCAATTCAATTGCAGCAGCATATTTTTTTTAATGCTGTGGTTGCAAACATGTGTTTTCATCTCTTCTTGAAACCACAAAACAGAAGTTAAACTCTACCTTAGCTGTGACACCAGCGTTGGCAAGCTATTCTGCAGGAGTGGCTCAGAAAATACCAAATTTTCAAACAGGTGCTTGTTGTGCAATTCCCATGTCACCTGAAATTTCTTCAAATGTTCATTTTCCTAAAATAATAAAACAATCAGAAATAAACCAGGTTTACGGAAAAAAACCAAAATTCAGTACAAGGCAAGATTTTTTTAAAAAGTCTTATTTCCAACCTACAGGCTGTATGAACCAGCTCAGATCTTATGCAGTTTTAAAACCCAAACCCTCAAAACTGAAGCAATTTTTAATTACTTAAATAACCATAGCATCATTCTTTCTAAATTGTCATGAATTTAAGGAAAAAAAATTTTAAAAAAATCAGTCTACATTACTCAAAGTTCTCTTTCCTCTCTGCACCAAAAGATGCATTTTATGATCTGAACCCATAATTCTCAGGTTTTCTTGTCAAACAATTGTTCAGTTATGATTATATTTCAGTTTTTTGAACTTATCTAGTAAAAGACATATACAATGTGAACTTATAATCTTTATTCAAAACTGACATAAAATCAAATAAACAGTTCTCCTCACCTACAGGTTAAAGAATGAAGTTCTCTAAACAGAAGAGACCAACAGCTTACTTCTCCAGTAAGCAGAATATTCTTGTATTTGAAGTTATTAACATATAATTGTATGCAATTTCAAGAGGTAAACCTTAAAATTATTATCATTAAAACACAAGAATTCAAAACATGTATAATATACATTTCAAGGCATCAAGTTTTCCTACATATAGCCAGCATTATGCAGGTTTTCTATACAGGACTCAACCACACAGCAGAATTAAATGCAAGCATTTTGGTTCTCAGGTCAGCAAGTAGGCCTTAAGTACTACAACCCCAAGCACCCAGAAGCACCATTATACTCTTGAATTTTAAAGTTTTTTTAATAGCAGTGGGTCAAAAAATAAACCAACCAAACATATTTGTATCAGACCTGAAGACAAGACTACCAGCATTAAAAAAAACAATTAAGTTCAAAGTATTATTATTAAGAAGGGTGAGTGGTGAGGTTTTATGAGTTGCACAAGACACATGTACTTTTTCATTTTGAGTATTATGTCTTCAAAATATTTTAAATTTTTATAAAATGCTAATAATTTCTCAAGGTTCACTGAGGCTGACTTCTAAAGGAATTTCCATATATGCTGTGAACTAAGCAATAAACACTTACCTACAAACTCCTGTGTACCAGTTTGTGCAGATTGTAGTATTTCTCAAAAAGAAACATCAGCAAAGTTTTCTTCTCTAGTCTGTATGCTGTGTACTTGAGGGCCCTTCTGTACTGACCAGAGTCCTTGCAAATTGTTGTCAGTATAATCTGACATTCCCTGCATTGTTGGGGCACAAAGCTTTAGGTCCTGCTATTGAAGTCAGATGAATTCCTTTGAGAGGCAGGACAACTATTCACAATTTCATCGAGAAATCAGTTTCTCACAGGTGGAGGTTCAAGGCATTAGATGCCTTTATACAGTACACTACATGCAAAGCTTTCATCCTTAAAAGGAAGGCAGCACCAAGTTTAGAGATCTTGGCTGCCTGTTATGTATTTTAGCTGAAAAGGTTCCTTTTTCCATAGTGTACTGGTATCTTCAGAAGAAATATCCATGTACACTGAAAAAACTAGTGACCCTACAACCTGTACTGCAAGCTGTGACATACTACTCAATTTAACAAATAGGTTATTTAATAAAGCTAAGAAATGTATGACAAGAGACAGTATCCTACACTCTCACATTTCAGTTTCTCAAGGCCATAGCTTAGTAAAAAGTTGTTTGCAGTACTGACTGGGCTACAGAAGGAAAAAGACAAGAAAATCTGGCATATTTTCTCTTTTCTTATGCTTCATTCTTTAAAAGAGAAGAATTTTATTTTACTTTAAATTTTGTCAGGAAAGGGGTTGACTAGGGAGTTCAAGCATCTTCTGTTTTCTCATGGCTATGATTTCCATCTCCCATACCTACTGGCTTTCATAACTACTAGTTCACAGTAATTGCCAGGAAAAAGGTATACAGTGGTTATTTTCTGATCAGCTGTGTAATTCTGGCATTAAAGGGTTCATTATTGGCAGAGCCACTTTGAGAAAGCTGAGGTGCACTGCAAACCATTTGCTTTACAGCTGAACCAGCTGCAATGCAAACCAACCTCAAGAGCAACCTTCTCTCAAGCACTTTGTTAGAAAATTATTGACTGTTAAAAGCAGACAATGAACAGGAGATAGCAGTGACCTCATGTCTGTATCTAAGTGATAAAGCTGAGAAAGATAATAGAGACAACAGCAAATACAGAGCATAGACAACAAAAAACCCCATCAGATATGATCAAGTTTCTTAGAGGAAACATCTTCCTGCTTTGCCAATTTAATTTTATTGACAGCCCTACTTCAGTAATGAAACTCTGCTTCCTCTCCACTTTATATCCTCACTTGAGGCCACCATAGTGTATGTCCCATCTGTTTTTTCCTCTCTTTACCCATCCAGACAGTCAATTTCACCTAACTGGCAATAAAATCCAAATTCCCCTTTTTTTTAATCCTTGCACAAAGCTTACACAAGAAAAGGGATGGGCAGGATGATGACATTAACATAGGATGCACAAGAAAGGATTATTAACAAAACAGGATTAATAACCTTCTAAGACCTTAAACAAATAGAATTACAGAACATGCTTATAAGTATTACTCACCCAATGGACAGTTACTCAAGAAGACATTTTTAAGGCTACTGCCTATTTTATAGCCAAAAATGTAATCCTAAGTCCAACATCACAATCAGTTGGCAAAAAAAGCATTAAAGGTAGAACCTTAGAAATAATAAATTACATAGCAGATTAAGGCTGAGGCAACACAATGTCTTCAAGTAGCCATCCTAGACTGTGAATGAAAAGTTTTCACTCAAAATCCAGGCTGGCTACTTGAAGAGATTGTGTTGCCTCAGAATATATGGAAACAATTTAAGTTAGTGCTACACACAGAAGTTGGTGTCACTTAATCATGGTTGTGAAGCTACCATTAAAGATTACCAGAGAAGAGTTTTCCACATTAGGATATCTAATATTTTGTACATCCGCTTAAAGATCTGTTTCAGAGTAAGTGCCACAAACAACATCCCACTTTTTTCTTTATGAACAAAAAAAAAATTACATCAAGTCTGTATATATAAAAGATATCAGAGATGCCTACTTCACACTTCTGAATATTTAACTGCATTTTCAGAATCTCCCTGTCTCTAATGATGAACACAACCACCAGAAGACACCTGAAAGAGCCCAGAAATAACTCTGCTAGCATCAGCCCTGGCAAGCAGGAGCACAAAGCTGTTTTTTCAGCCTTACCAGAGTAACCAGGAAGGCGCTGATTGTACAGGCTGCCTGGCAGAGTGCACTGTACTCCTCAAGCAGGAGGGAGATGAACTGCTGGGCCTGGGGGGGCCCCTCTGTGGCTAAGGTCGATGCAACCTTGGATCCCAGGGACAGGTGTCTGAGCAGGCGAACCTTCATCTCCAGCACGTATTCCCGAGCCTGCTGCTCCAACCGTTGGTAAAGCTGGTATGGATCTCTTTCACAAAGCCTTTAGTTTTACAATATTTGTGACAGAAAAGAAAAAAAAAGAGAGCATGTAATCAACAGCTTTCATTTTCCTAGCAGTATTTACCAGTTACTATTATCATCATAAAAAATAACCTCGGTGGCTCAGGTTTAGAGAACTACCTTAAATCTCAGAGAACACAGTCCAGTCCCCTACTTGTACACATATGGGACTGAGCTCCTGTGTACCTTAAGGAATAGCATGTCTGCACACCTGAGGAGTACAATTATTTAGGATTTAAAATTTCACTTCAACTTGTGAGCTCAAAATCTTAACTCCATTTGCATCCAACCCTGCAGGCACCCAGACTATTCAGATAAGCTTCTTCACCATTTCTCCATGATGTTCTTAACATGTGACAAATTAGTGCCTACAGAAGAAAACTGAACATGATGGCTGCTTTGAACCACTTTAAATAATCCAATTTCACTCTAAATTTCTGTGCATGGAGTTTAAGCATGCACAGAATGCTTTGGGTTTTTTACAGCACAGGGAGAAATGAATGGGGTAAGTACTTAAGAGTTAGATGAATAGAAGTCTGCAGCTATCTAATCCATGCTTTTCCCTCAGCACTCACAAAACAGTTCTATCATACTGCCATCAAGTATTCCAACATACAATAGGAACATTAGATGACACCACTACTTATTCCAACAAAAACAACCAGACACTCCATTTTTTGCCAGCTGTGTCTAACAGGAGCCAAGCATGGAAGTGGGAATTTCTGCCTTTTAAACAGAGTTACTCAACCACAGCATGGTCTTCTGCATCCTACCTAAATGGAAGATATTTTAAAAATGCATTCAGTACCTACATGGACCAGCTTTGTAAAAAAATTCTGCACGATACTAGCACTAGAGACTGGACACACTGGTGCCTGCCCAAACTGTATCCTTTTTTATTTTTCACTTTATAGACCATAAGAAACTCAAGTGAAAAATAATCCAACTGGCACTTAAGGATTGCTTCTTTGAAATCCTGTTTCTGTCTTTGTATTGTTAATAATCTCTCTCAAAAGTGAAAAACAGTTCTGAGTAATGAAAGCTACTGAGTACGTAAGCAAGTTACACAGTATTATGTTCTGATTTCCAAAATTTTTCCATTAAGGAGATGCATAACATCAATAACCACTTCAGCTGTGATTCAGTTTTAATTACCAACACACTATGCAACATTTAAACAACTTTGATTTCCAAGCCTATATTGCATGTTTTAAACACTTGAATAAACGAAGTGTGACTAAATAGGGAGGGACATTATATTGCTCTGCTTGTACACAACTCATGTATGAAACCAAACAGATTTTATATAAACAAAGTGCAATATGCTTATTTAATTATCTACTAAAGCCAGTTCAGGTGTACAGTCATATTAAGAGCAGTGCTAGATGAATTTCTCTTTCAAATGTGTCTTTACCTCATCAGAATTTAGGTTCAACTAGAAATTGAGAACTACAGCTCAGGTGAGACTGCTCAGATCTCAGTATATTAAACATATATGGAACCAAGGAGAACAAAAACTCCTTGACCACACATGGAGTTAGAGAGAAACTGAGATGATCCTACTGGAGCCCTTCAGGGTTTGCCCCACTATTCTAAAAAGCAGAAAGCTCTCCACTGAGGATCTCATTAAGCCCATTTTCACTTCAACACCTTAAAAAGCTACAATTATGATTTCTAAAGTAAGAATGAAATTGGAATCTGCCTCATCTAGTGATCAGTGTCCAATCTAACTTTTCTTTATTCTTATAAAATTTCTTCCAGGTATTACAATCACAGTATGGTACAACACTAACTACTACTAATTCAGGCTAGTTCCACAAGGTAAGATTTTCACATGGGGCAATTCAAACTTAACAGTGTCTTATGATTAAGGCCTTTTGAAGAACAACATTCTGGGACCATTTCATAATTATGCATTTATATTCTTATTGCAGACAGTATATGAATTTAATAGCTTCCCATGCATTCAAACTAGTATTGAAAAATCCTGAATAAAATAGAATGAATCCTCTTTGAAGTATTATACCTATCCACCAGCTCTTTCATTCCTTCTTTATCTGGTACCAACGATTGGTCCTGGTCATCTGCCAGAGGGGTCCCAGCTTGACGATAAATACACCGGACCATGTATCTGACTTCAGACCAGTAATTCTGTAGCTGCTGAGGTTCACGTTCAGGCTCTGCTGAATTTTCTCTGCATTTGAAGACAAAAATAATTACCCTCTGTTTGTATGCATCACATAAGTGTTTTGATTCCTACTATTCCAAAAAACAAAAAGTACATCTGAAAATGCCTAGAATAAAGTATGAAACTGGGTGAATACTGACATCCAGAAATTACTGTTTCAAGAGTTGAAGCACACACCTACAAACAAGGTACAACACTGCTAGAGTCTGACTACAACCTCTGTGCTGCTGAGGATGAGTTCAGCTCTTACCTGCGTTCATTACAGGCCTCACAGTTGCATGCTATGTCTGAAGGAGAGGAATTGCTAAGATCTGCAGCAGGCACTGTCTGTGCACCAACAGTTATTCTTCCTCCTCCTACAGACTCCTGCTGTGATCCACTGTTTCCAAGAGGCATGTGCAAAAGGAAATCTTGGCTCTGAAAAACAAAAAGAATAACCCAAACAGTTTGTAAGGTCTGAAATGATATTAGGTAGACAAATATTTAAGTGGCAATTGTTAGTGCTGCATGTATTTTGGAAGCACACTCAATCAGGCACAAAGAATTAGTCTTTCAGAAGACTAATAAATGCAAGAGATGAACAGAGACGACCAAAGATACAAACAAAGCTTCATTTCTAATGACCAAAGTACACTGGCTATAATTATCACCTTTATGTACTTCAGCATAAACAATGAACTAAGCTAAAGGAAGGCTTGCATCACCCACACTTAATCATAAACCAGCACTATCTCTTCAGTCTCCATGTAACAGTGTGTTTGGCTTCCGGAGTTTAACAATCCTTTCCAGTAAAAATGATAAAATCTCCTTGTTTGTAACAGCCAGACATAGTATTTCAGAGCAATGGATGTCAGAAAGCTGCTGCCATTGGAGATGGATGCAATCTCCTGTGCACAGTGCTGTTCAATTCCAGCAGATGACACAGACCATTCACCCAAACCGCTGCTATTTTTGTCTGCAGTTTCTCTCCCTTCTCTGTGCTCCAGCCCCAGCACACGCCACACTTCTCTCCTGCACCCTCCCAAGTCTGCCACCAGATTTCCCTGGCACCAGGCAGAAACCTCTCTCACATCAGTACTGTGACTGAAGGTGGGTTTTTCTGTGCCCCAAATCCTGGATCAAGATGCAGACACAGGTAAGAACAAACCTGCATGCAGCTGCTACCAAGCAAGCTAATGAGAGCAGCAGCAACCTGAAAACAGGAACACCTACAGCAAACCACCTGTATTCTGACTTGCAGTCATTGGTAACATTTTATTTTTTAGCTAATTTTGGCTTTTTTTCCCAGCTGGCTTCTCTAATTTGACTAATTCATATAGTCGCCTTTTTAAGTCAAGCTTCCAACCTTGGAAAATCTATTTGCTGTCTGCTTTTAAAAATTCCTCTTTAAAAAGAAAACTGTTGCCAAATTAAAAAAAAATCTGAATTTTTATTTACACCTGGAGTATCTGTAAGTTAACAAAACATGTAGGAAGCAAAAGCTGCCTTCCTTGCAAATCTAGAACACTCATTTTCTTTGCTAGTTCCTTAAACAGAGCTTAAATGTGTTAAAAGATTTGACTCAACTGAACAATAATATGCCTCGGTCTTGCTGTGCTTTGAACTCCCTAGGATGTGTTTACCACCATACCACCACTATAATTCCCTTAGATGTAACCTCTTTTGATTAGTTTACCACCCTTGTTAATAGCAACATTATCTGTAAACACAAGTTGTATACGAGTGATATACTCTTAGATTTTCCTCACAAAAAAGGTTCTTATCTATACTTTTAACACAAGCTAAACAACATCCTCTATACAATCTTCCTTCACAGTGATTTTCTGAAATAAAAACCTGTATGTGCCTATGGGTGTGTGCACAAGCCTGTTAGCTCTCTGTAAGGAGGTGTCAGCTGCAATCTACAGTACTTCCAATTATCCCAAGTGTGTGACTTCCAGGTCAGTCATGAAGACTTGGTTCTGCAGTATAACATAGTTTGCTTCTAATGAGGTTTTGCTGGACCTGTCAATGAACTCTTGGCATCTTCCTGCAACAATAAGCACAGCTCTTACACGAGGTTGAATTCACAACTTGAAATATTAGCACCACATATTAAATTAGTACTCGCTGTGCTACCAAGACTAGCAAACTGTTACATTCATGCTATGCAAAGTTTTAATAAAGTGCTTCTTTATTAAAAAATGTAGGAAAGAAAAGACAGCAAAACTCAGAAATCTGCAGGAAGGTGTCAGTGCAAGTGCAGTGACTCAAGAAGTCCACTGAAAGAACAAGGAAAATTCTGACAGTTTACTTCACAAAGAGAGGAAAACACACTATGAGCAGACAGAGTAGAAAAAAGTGCAATGAGTAAAGTCATGTTGGTAAAAGTAGAAGAAATTGTATTTAAGTACGGGGATAAGGACAAAGCTTGAGATCCAATGAACTAAAAGCAAAAAGCTCAGTAAAAAACAGATCCAAACCTTGCTCTACTTAAAACTCCTCAACTCAGAACCAGAACTCCTCACTTTTGGAAAAACTTCCCTGTTCATTGTATATAAAGCCAACTCAAAATCACCTAAAAAGCTTTTCAAGCATTTACAGCTCCAGTGGTGCCACAGCACAAAGTGTCATGCAGCCCATAATTAAGGATCTTCTCAGTTTACCGAGTTACTTGACCTTACCACAAGAGACTGCTCTATTGTAGCGTGCCTCTCCTCCTTTTCCACTGTTCTTCTACAGTCTGGACACACCCACAGTGGGAGGTGCAGCATGTTGTTTGCTTTTGGAGATGTGGAAAGTGCTGTTTTGCTGGAATTCTTGATTCCGCTCTCTGAAATCGAAGTATCTTTGCGCTCACTTCTACAAAGAAGACAATGCTCGCCAGTTGTATATGGTGCCCTCTGGCCCAAGCCAAAGGTAAATGGTGTCTACAAACAAATGTTTTGATAGATAACTGGTTATTCACAGAGTACATATGAGTACATATTCTGATATTTGAAACTAACAACAAAACCCCCCAAAACCAACACACATATTTTACTAGTCAGAATACTTGGAGTGTCCCAACAAACACAGCAATCTCAATATCCATGAGGCAAACAACTCAGACTATTAATACACTCCCATTTAAGGGCATGGTCTACAGTCTTTCCCTCTAAAATATTTTGGCCTAGATGTAATAATCCAGCAAATAAAATTAAAAAGGGATATTTACTTTTACTGTCACCATTTACAGATAAAAAAGAAAAATATCTCCACTTTGAAGCTCTGTGACACTTCCTTTTATAATACTACCTGAAACAAAGTCACTTTCAGCTAAGCCTATTACAAAATAAAAGTTTAAGTCAGTTTCAACAACACAAGTCAAAAGGGTCCTCAAATCCACTATCAGCTATTGAATCAAGCAGACTTGGCAGCTTACAAGGACAGAAGTACTTCAAAACCTGAATTATTTTCCAAGATGCTACTGTGCATGAAACTATGGTTCAGCCATGAAATGCTGATTCTTCACCAAGGCTGATAGTTAAAAACAACTCAGGCAGCACAAGACAAAGAGAACCCAATTTTATCAGACATAAGAGATGACTGGAACAAAATATCATGTAACGGCAGAATCACCGATTTGCCCAATTTTATTACAACTGCTAACTCTGCCTTAATTAACAACACCTTCTATGTAAGCATGAAAATAGTTTAATTCTTTCTCAAAGAAAAGGCAAATTTTAAGTAATTCAAGCACTGCTCTTGATACTGCTCTAATCTCAATACTAACAACAATATAGCTTTAAAGATCTTGTAAGGCTCAACTGCACAAGCACAGGTGAACAATTCTTTAGGGCAAAGGACCAGTTCAAGCTAAACCATAATTCACTCTCTTCTTGTCTTCACAGCAACAACAAATCAATTCTCTAGTGCTGACATCTAAAGAAAAACAGCAGAGCATTACAGACACTGATTTTTATGTTCTTCACATTTGTAAAACTGACAGACTCAGCAATATGGAAAGGAAAATTAAGAATTCTAGAACATAAAAACCCAAAAGACAGACTGATTTCATCTCCATAAATATCTTCCTATCTTTCAAAAATTCATGAGAAATTTAACAGATTTATTAAGAACAGCTAACCTTTGCTCACTGCTGCCACTTGTGGAATTTGCACCTAAGCACTAAGGCAGGAAAAAGAACACAAACTCTCCAGGAGTCTACTGCAGGTTTTTAGAAAAGCTTCTCATGCAGGAAGACTCCCTCTGCCAGCTGAAAGGCCAGGACTGACCAATTCCTTTATAGGCTCTACAAGCACCAAGAGATTTCCCAAGTTAGACATTGCTCTTGGCTGACCTGCACCCAACTGAAGATCTCATTCATGCCTAAAACCCCTGCAGGAGGCCATGGCTGCTTATCCCTTAGCCCTGAATATTTCCTTCTTAAAGCAAGTGTTTTTGAAGCCAGATTAGGTGAGCCCCTGTCAGAATGATGACATCTTCATAGCTATTTTGCAGGCAAATCCTTATGAACATCTTATGCAGGACATCTTCCAACCAGCAGGAAAAGAAGAGGACAAAAATGTAAAAGTTCAGAAGCTAAGACAACCTGACACTTACTCTTTTGCAAATGTAAAGGTCATGGCAAACACACCTTAGCCACTCTGCAGGGACTTCTAGAAGTTAAGATGTGTGCAACTTCCTTAAAGCTGCACCACAATCACTAAAAAGCCATGGCAAACACAGCAGGAACAACAATCTTTGTTACGGCCACACTCAGTGAACATTTACATTTGCAACAGGTGTGAATCTCAAATTAAAGCCCTTGGTTCCTAGAGCACAATGCAAATCAAGAATCAAAACTGAAGCTTCAACAAAATCTAGACCACAAGCATCTCTGATACCTGTTATGACTCCATCCTACTAAAATGTAGCAATAAATTGCAGTTTCTTATTTATTTAAAGCATGATGAATGCAGTGAGTGTTCATGTGATCATTTCAACATGAGCAGCAAACTCTTGCTGGATTAAGAGAGCCTGCAATTAGGTCACATTTGTATGTCTCTTCAGTGCCATCAGAGCAAAGTGCACATTTTGTGAAAAGCAGGATATTTTTCCACTAGTCAAGCTTCAAAAAATGTGGGATGCATCTCTGCAAGAAAACACCCAGGCTCACTTTATCTCTGAAACATGTTCAGATATAACATTCATAAATGAAAGCTGGAAGTAGGACAAGTTGGAACAGAAATAACTGCATCTCTGCTATGTATTTAGATTTATTTCCAAGAATAACTTTATTACCATAAAACTGCATAGATATTTTTAACATCCAAGTCCAATTTCAAGCATACTGTAACAATAAAATTTTACTAAAAAAAAAATTCCATTGTTTTTTAAAGCTTAAATAGGAGATAATCAGAAATTGACTTCAATTACCAACATCCCAATCTCACACAGCATTCTTTTTGAAGAGTTTGATTTAGTACCTTTAATACTGCTTAGTATCTTCTCCTATTAGTAAATAATTCTGCTTTTATATATACCCACAAAATTTGGCTGCACATACCTGAGAAACTCCTGTGAATTCTGATCCAACAGAACTGTCTGTAAATTGTGTACCATTTAGTGAAACCTGGAAAAATAACAAGAGATTGGTTACAACAGTTGAGTTTATTGCTAAAAGAGCTTTATAAAAATTAAACAAAGTCTTCCTCAGTATCTGAAGACTGATACAACAGCTTTTGAAATTTGAATCATCAACTGCAGAGACAGAAATCTGCTTTTCTTTTGTAAAAACGTCCTACAGATGCAAAAGTTTGCATTTTCGACTTTTGCACTATAGCTGTTTCAGTAACAACTCTGAGCTGAAAGAACTGATACAGGAAAACAGAAAAGTCATAAGCAAAACTACATTTTTCCTTCAGTATTTGATCGCTTGCATTTAGCTTTTGAACTTCCACTGTAAATCAAAACAATTAACAAAGATTCTTGCGTTTTGAAAGTTGACTACCACACTGCTTAGAAAAATATGCAGTGTTAACCAGAAGAGTTTTCCACAGCAAGGCTCCCAGTGGCATTCAGCTACTCCAGTGCAGCAGCCTCCTCCTGCCCCAGGTTATAACTCATACAGAAACCTCTGAGATCTCCTCTACACAAGTGCTACAGAGACTACACCAGACAGCAATGAAATGCCTTTTACAAGCCCCAAGTGCTCTCTCACAGCACTACTTGAGGACACTAAATCAAGAGTAAAGTCAAGACAATGTATGAATTCAAGTCAGTGACAATGAAGAGCTCTAGATCACACCAACTTGAAGAAAAGGCATTTCACTTTTTAAAAAATGGGAAAGGAGAAATAAAGTCAGATAATTATTCTAGTCTCTCCTTCTTCTTGAGCACTGGTTGAGCTTTTGAATTTCAGACATCAGTTCTCATGCTTCTGTTCCACCTTTCACATGCCTTTTCTAAACTCTTTTTTGCCCTCCAGTTTCCCACCTATTGCTGTTGGATATTAGTGTTTCTAAGACTACTCTGAAGACCACAATAAAACCAGTATGTCTGACCAAGACCCCCCCAGGTCTTGCATGCTGTACTGACAGGATTCAAAAAACATTTCTGCCCTGTGCCCAAGCCATAAACTCTAGCTGGAGCTGTCCTCAGTGCAAAGGAGCATCCTTCAGTTTTATACACTCACAGCACTCCCAACAACTCAGTTCAGAGACAGGGACATTATTGCAAAGCCACTGCCTTCAGCTGAATTTTTCCAAAGGCAAAGTGGGGATTGTCAAATCTGCTAGAGAAAATGCCTATAAGAAATCACACAACTTCACTTCCATACACTATGCTATCTTTCCAGAGTAGATATTTAAGAAAAAAAAACTTATGCAAGCCAAGCATCTCAGGTCTAAAATTATGGGAACAAAAATGCTGATGTGGAATAAGTTCCCTATTTTTATTCAGACACTTCCCAAAAAGTGGAAAAAATAAAGGTTGTTTGATAAAAAGAAGTCCTCTTCATCAAGAAAAGGCATCCTCCAGTCTGGAGGTCCACTGGTTATTGGCATTCATATACATTGAGAAATAAAGAAACCACTATGAAAGTTTAGAATGAAACAGTTTCTGCAGCTAAAACCAGTTTTTGAAGAAAATGAATAAAAAGAGAAATTCATCCAAAGACATTACTTATTCATTAAAAGAGTACATTTACCTTCTTTACATTCAAGACAGTGATAATGAGAAATACATGAGCCTTCACACTGAAACATGCAGGCATTGAGTGACCAAGCTGAGGTACTCAGAATGTTACAAAAGTAAAGACAAAAAACAATGGGAGGTTTTTGTTATCCACTAAATGTCACAGGAAGCCAAGACAAAATACTGAATATCAGGAATGACTGCTTCATGGAAAGAGCTGTCAGAAAAGACATCTCTTGATCCTAAGCACTGTGCAGAATTTGCTTAAAAATATTAGTGCAACCCTCCCCCAGAATTTAAAGTGACCTAAATATCTGCAGGAGGAAAAAACACCAAGGAATTTAAAGAGAGGAATTAGACAAATAGGAGGCAACAAAGAGAATCATCAAAAACTTGTGTGTAGACCACGAGATATAAGACATTGTATGTGAGGCCCAGAGGAAACATAAAAATCACAAAAAAAGAAAAGGCTTAAGTGGGGATGAATAATGATGTGACAGGCAAGGAAGAAGATGGCTAAATAACATATTAGAGAAAATATTAGAAGAATCTTGTAAAAGTTGTCCAAATGAGGCTCAAACAATAGCAAGCTAAAACCAGAAAAAAAAAAATACAAGACAGTCTCAAAAATAAATTAGGGAAGGAAAAAAAGGCATTAAAACTACAACTAAATCCTTTCTTGAGACACATAAGAAGCAAGGAGCCTGTCAGGATTGGTAAGGGTACAGCAAGTAAACAAATAGAAGCATTAAGAAAAAAAACTTAAATAACCAAAAGTGAGGGCAAACCCAGAATTATTTTTTGCATGTTCATTAGGGAGGAACTTAAAGAGATTCTCCCAGTGAAAGGCCTTCATGGAATATGCATTAGAGGATCTGTTTCAAAGCAAACACTGCTAGAAAAAAAAAGACAAAAACAGTACAGAGAAAATGGACAAGTGAAAAATTAGCAAACCACCAAGAGTGGATGACATTCAGCCAAGAATCCTAAGGAAATTCAAGGACCTCAGAATTGCACTAATAATTTCAGCATGTTAATGCTTGCTTTGTGCTTCACTGGTACGAGAGGAGCAAACAACTGCTTTTATTTATAATTTATTTATTTATTAAGCTTTCAAAAGACAAACTGCAGTTACCCAAAGCCTCTAATAAGAAAGTGCCTGAGATGACAAAGTCAGCTAATAGCACTAAATTCTTCGTGTAACTAAAGAGACTGGAGAATGGCAGAAGGACCATCCAAGATTGAGTTACTGTGCCATATGTTGACAGATATAACTCTGTGTGCAGAGAATTCAAGTGGAAGTGACAAGCTAGATGCTGTCACTCCTGGATTACCCTAACTTTTTTATTTATTTTAAAAAGCCTTATTTTTTCATTCCTGAGTTTTTAATGATTTTAACGTTTTGTGTTTTATAAAGCTATTTTGTGAAGGTAAATGCCATAAGGAAGGGTGACATGGATGATGAGGAACATCTGAATCTCCACAAGCACTCTTCACCATAATGAAAAGTGTGTGTGTGTGAAGTATTTCTGTTCTTACTATGAATTTTATTTACAATTGAAAATATATAAGGAAATATATCTTGTATTTCTTGGAAGTTACTGTCACACTAACTCACCTTGATTTTCCTGGAGAATAAGACATGCAACACCTTGGCACAGTATAGTTCATGGCAGAAAGCATGAAGAGAGAGGGAATCCCAATTTAAACAATACAGCCTGATTACACCAGAATGACCTTGAAGAAGCAGTTGAGCAATTAGAAAATAAGCACTGAGATTGCCACAATTTGCTCTAATTGCCTGTCACTACTGCAATCAGACCTCCAGGAGGCTGAGTGACACCTTACTAGACAACACAGCCCCATCTGTCTCACAACTGAAGCCTGCTGAAGACACACAAACATCATGAAAGCGAGAGTGATGCAAGATCTCAGGAGAGCTCAGGAAAAGAAAGGCACAGGAAGGAAATTTAGATTCAATTCACCATCACTGAACCCTAAACTGTCCAAAAGAAATGTGAGGCTCAAAAAAAAAAAAGAAAAAAAGCAAGATTGAATCAAATTTCTTCCAAAGAGAAACAGCAAGGATAGATTGTACTGATTTTCTCAGGTGCATTAGGAAAGACAGAAAAGACAGAAAGATCAGAAAAAAAACAATGTTACCAAGAGACAATTACAGCTACACTTACTTGTACAAGGTCCTAATATAATGATTGTATTCCATACCACTTGAATCAATTACCTTATTTTTATATAGGGAGGTGAAGAATCAAGTTGGCTGAAATCAGTCAGTCAGTATCTGACTAACACTAAAGAAACCAGCCTGCTACCCCTCCCCAAATCCATCCAGATGTCTTGTCCATGCCACTTGTTCTCCTGCCTGCGTTTTAAAGCCAAATCCCATTTGCCATGGCTTTGCTGTGCTCAGCCTTGCCTCAGGCACCTGGAGCAGCTCTGCTCACCTCCCACTGCCATCACCCACCACCCTTTGGTGGCAGCACTCTCAAGTCCCACTCTCTGCTCCAGACCTGCCACCCCAGTGAAGCTCTGACTTGGGCAGGCTCCAGTCACAGCCTGAGCTTTCTCTCCTCTTCCAGCCACAGCTAAATTGGTGACAGAACTGCTGCTGGCAGCT
This sequence comes from Ammospiza caudacuta, assembly GCF_027887145.1. Classification (NCBI taxonomy): domain Eukaryota; kingdom Metazoa; phylum Chordata; class Aves; order Passeriformes; family Passerellidae; genus Ammospiza; species Ammospiza caudacuta. The sequence continues at coordinate 57,787,721 of NC_080596.1, forward strand.
GAGTGATGCTTACAAAATCCTAAGTGACTGCAGATATGAAGAATGATTTATTTATGCCTTTAGTTCAACAGATAGCAAACAATCTGATTTCAGTAAGTGAAAATTCAGGATCCTTCCCCCTAACAGAAACTGATTTAATGATAAGCCATTGTAAAAGTCAAATGCCTGGTGGATGAGGGGAAAGAATGATGACAAATGTATCAAAGAGACATTCAACAGCAGATAACAAACAAAATCTGATTCAGGACACCCCAGGAATGGTAAGACCTGTGAAGGTGCACAGGAGGATTATTCTGCACATGCACTGTAATTCTCTTCATTCTCTGGCAGCAAGCACTGTCACACAAGACACCATGCTGGCCAGACCTGTAGCACAGCAAGGTTTTGGGATTTGCTTCCAACACCTCTCCTGAACACAGGTAGGAGTGACTGCAGCCTCTGCAAAACATGTATTACAGCACTGAAGAGATATTATGATGTAAAGCACAGCAAGTGAACTATCAACACTTATCCCTTCCTTAATCCTCTTTTAAGTCCACATTATACCCAGTTAACATCTGGTACAACTCAGTTTTTTAGAGGAACAGCAAACCGGATCAGTTCTACTTGGCAGCGTCATCACTCTTGCCAATGAGATTTCATTTATTTCAACATACTGATTATTCTTCACCTGCTTAAGAAAACCATGAGCATTTTAAAGGCATAGAAAGGACACTACCAAGAGACTAAGCAAAGTACTGCCTGGTTTCTCACAGAAAAGGCTGTTTCATACTATGGACACAGCAGTGTCCAGAAATAAGGAAATAAACTGCTGTTTTGTACAATGGAGTGTACTGACCCAAAATGCACCAAAATGCCATAAGCACTGTAAGACATCAATTACTGCAAAACTGAAGCAAACCAAAGCATAGTCCAATAAAGCAGAACATACTCTAGGTAAAAAATTGTGTATTCATCTTTTTTTCATCAAAGTACTTGTTGTTAAGGATGCTCTAATACTGAAAGAAACAGTCCAGGAAGATCTTGCAATCAGATGAATGATTACCCAGAACTACACCCAAGAATCCTCTTGGAGAGGATGAGCACATCCAAATACTTATGGTCAATACCAATACAGCCAAGAAACGCAGAAATGTCCCCTATCACAGCATGGCTGGGCCTGCTGTGATCCAGCTGGGCTGGCCCAAGCTCATTGATGGTCCCTGTCCATGGTCACCAAAGTCTGACACCCGAGTGGAGGTGAACAGGAAACTCTTATAGAAAGGAAGTTCTTATTTTCATTTTTAAATAAGCCCCAAACTACAAGGGTTTTTGTAGCAGGAGAGCATGACCTCAAAGAAAAGTATACTAAAATGGTATTTTTTAATAGATTAAAGGCAAGAGTTTTCTTCCTAGCACTGGAGCAAGGAGAATGCAAAATTAGCATGCCCAAGAATGGGCCAGAAAACAATCAGTAATATACAACACATTTCCATGTGTTCATTAGCACAGCAACATTCAAGCAGATATCAGAGTCTATTATTATTGGTTTTGAGGAGAAAAAAAAAGTCTTTTGCCATCAGTTATATAAAATTTCATTTCAAAGACTTCTGATTCAGTAGCTTGAAAAGAGGTAATGTTAGATGGGCAAAAGGGAAAAGTCTGGGAGGTTCCTACTCCAAATATAGCTATGGTTTAGTGTGAAGCAGCAGTGAAACATGTCTTAATGGGGGAGGAATGAATAAAGGCCACCAGTTAGTTTTATTAACTATAAAGTTAAAGGATGAACAAACTAAATAGTATCACTTCCTGATCTAGAAGCTGGAGTGTTTTGCTTAAGAAATGGACAAATATCTGGATTTTTCATGCCATAATCACACATCTCTAGTAACACTGAACAGAATGCAGTTGTACATCCTAACAGACTTGCCTGCCAGGGAATTCTCAGGATTATATGAGAGACACTGACAGATAAAGTGGTTACTGATTATCTGCAACAGTCACCAACAGGGAAAGTTGTAAAGACTTCCTATGCAGAAAGACCCTTAATTTTACTAAGTGGAACAAAGTACCAAATAAAAATCAACACGAGCAAAGACAAGGGGAAAATAATTTAAGTTCAAATATCCCTATTAAGGCAGCCAACACTTGATCTGGCCAATTGAGTAACTTTGCAGACTATCAATTCATTTTACCAAGCATTCTGTCCTTGGCATTAATATTCACAAACACCTAAATTATCTTTTCCCAGCCTCATCTATATTATTCTAGTACACTCCACACTCTTGAGATTGGAAATGCTTTAATGAAGAAAAAAATACACATAAACAAGTCAGCAATATCACAAGTCAGCCCTTGGTGCTCCTTTGAAAAGCTACTGGACTGGACATAATTTCAGAGAACCTTTAAATCTTCATGTCAATTATCAGGATATTAAAAAGTGAAAGCTGAGAAAGAACAAGGATTCCAAGAAGAGTTACATGACTATTGTGACTATCCTGATATTTAGACTTTTTAAAAATTGTGATATTACTCTCAAATACAGATAAACCGGCTTTTAGATATGAAATAATTTAGAAGCCAGAGAAACAGAAGTTGCAGAAGGTGAACAATAGTCAAGAGTAAAGGGTTCATGAGAAGCCTGTAAGAGCTCCAAGAGCAAAAGCTCTGCACATGAACACAGCCAGCATGCTGACTGAACCCTTATTTATATTGGTATCTAGTGCACAGCACATCTATGTTCCATAGCTATAGTACGTAACAGAAATCATTAAAAAGCAGATTTGCTGCAGAACACCACATGAGAAACATCAACCAGCTGTGAAACCAGCAGGTGAGTGGTTCATGCACCATCTTGTGCACACACATTTGGATGGGGCAGCTTGGAAATCCTGTGACTGTAGAACACACCAGCCCTTTCCACCATGCTCAGCCAGAGGGAATTACACAGTCAAGGGCTAAACGCAGGAAATGACCTTTGGAGATGGAAGGAAGAAGAGAGACAATGCTGAGTCTAAGAAAAGATTATTCATGTAACTTGAGAATTCACACTTGCTTTGTTTGTAAAGACAAGCAAGAGACAGAAACATGCAGAGCAGTTACACTCTACTCCTAACCCAAACACCTGCAAGAAGATAACAAGGCTGTGGTTGAAGTCACTCAGTTTAGCCCTCAAAAGGTGAAGTGTGATATAACTTCATATTAGGGACAAGATATTAAGATAAAGATATATTTGGCAATAGACACTCATCCTATTAAACCAAAATCAGGTACTCCCTATCCAAGCATTTTCACAGAAAGTGATTATGAACAAAACTGTTTCTCTTCTGAACTGTACTACTGCCAAAATAAACTTTGTAAGACCCCAGGTTAAATCCTCATTAGCCAATATAATTAACAGTCTTCTTATATGAATAATGAGGAAAATACAAATAAAATCAACATGAAGTTTCAATAATTTTAGTGACACTTCTACTGTAATTTTAATCTGTTTTATGTAATAACACTGACTTCCAGTGTTTTCCTTATTAAGTAAAATCACACCATTACAGAATCTGAGTAACCTGCAATACAGGTTCTCTGAAGGCTTTTCTTCTTCAGCAAGTCATGTTATTAAAACTTATCACTGGGCTTTAAGTAAACATAACACTATTTTCATAGTTCAGTAAAAACTAGTCTTAAAGTAAATTGTTGATGTCAAGCAAGCTGACAATCTGAGGGTGGGGAGGCTTAATCTAGAAAGCTCCACTAGCTTGCCTGTAGGTTATGAAGCAAGTGAACCATGAAAGGCTCAAATCCCCAAAATTATTCCTCTCCCCACACCCCCAAGAGCTCAAATCTGAATTGAGTGATATCCTTTAAGACCTCTGATATTAAGTCAAAATGCCAATGGAGGTTTCAACAGGAACTGAAATTATTTCAAATTACACTTTTTCCAGTTGAAGTCTTTGTTTTCATAGAAGTTCAGTCTATGGAGAGGAATTACAGAAGGATAAGTTGCAGGCATACACAGGACTTGTTCAAATGTACCAATACTTTCTTTTAGCAATAATTATGAGTTAAGAGTGAGGTCAGGGTACATGGGGAGGCTGTCCCTATCTCACCCATTTGGGAGATATCCCAAATGACAAGATATCAAGATATCAAAGATGACAAGTGCCTACTACCTTCCTGCTAAAACTCAAGTCTAAGATATTTAGCAAACAAAATTTTTCCCCAAAGGATTTTTGTAAGATGTGTAAGATTTTTGTAAGATTAAGTATTTACAGACTTATCACAGGGGCGGGGGAAGAAGGATAATCAATCACTTGTACACAGAGCTGTATTTCAAAATGAGGCGTATTAGTAGTCTGAGAAAGTTTAAGGCATCTTTTCCTCCACAGTTTGAAAAAGTGTTCATCATGCATTGCCAGCTTCTGGAAGAGCAATTGCATGGATGACTTGTAAAAGTCTGTGAAAAAAAGGTACATAATTAAGTGTTTGTTTTGTTTTTGTTTCCCAGACATACACAAAACCTTCAAAAACAGAGCAGCGAGGAAGGAAATCAGACAGCATTGGACAATGGAGAATTGAAAGAAAATCAGTTCTCCCTCTACTTTAGTTCTGTAAGACTGAAGTCCTCTGAAAATTAAGTAAAATCACCACCTCTGGTAGATTTACACAGAACTGATTATTTACCCACTGCATTTACTTTTCCTTTGGATCCCCAGTGCCAAAATAAAACAATTCTACTGTAGCACAGTAATCAGAACAGACTGAAGTCTAAATAGCTATTTAAAATTCACAAACCCATCAAACCTGGACTGACAAAAATCTAGACTCAGAAACACAGCCATCTGAAACGACATTGTCTACACTGCAAAGAAAGCTACACAAAACTCCCCAGTGAAAGTTTTTTCCTCAGGAGTACCTTAAAAAGACAACTTTGAAGTTGTAATTTGAAAAGAACACAGATACTGTTACTCTGTAATGAGTTTTAAGGAAGCAACATCTATATTCTGTGCCATTCCTCCCACGCATTCGTCAATAGCACACTTGGTTTTCTTTTAGCAGAATCAACCTAAACTACATCCTTCAGGAAATGAGAACCTCTTAGGAAATAAGGAGTTCACAGGTTATAGTGCCCCAACATGAAAATGTTAGCACACACAAAAAAACACGATCTCTACAGGAATTGGGAAGAATTCACAATCCAAAATTAAAAAGATGAAACTCTGATGAGTATCCTGTTATATCCTGTTATAAGACAGAACAACCTACATTCACTAAATTTTTAAATGGAAGTTAAAGCAAGGTTGTATTCAATAAGTTTCTCTTATCTACTCCACTTTATTGAACAAAGTCAAACGACTTCCTTGGCCGTTAATCTGAACGATGCCAACTTTAACTACTTATTCCAAGAAACTCACAGATGGATATATTCATCCCTGCCTCAACCACTGCCACAGAATTCACCTCCCCTGCTTCTTTATTTTAAAAAGTCTCATGTGACAACTGGTCACTATCAAAAAATACCCTAAGGAAAAAAAATTAAGAAATAAAAAGTTGTTTTGTAGAATGCAGTGTACAGACCCTACCAGAAGTCCCTGCTGTGTTCTGTAGATACTCCTGAGTTGAATTCCACCATTAATACCAAACCTACATAAGCTGTAATTAAGAAATGTATCTAAGTGCTGCCTAGCACATGATCTCATGAAATTTGTCTTGACAAAGCCCAAAGACCTTCCTGAACTAACCACTGTTGGGTGCTTTTTCCATAAGACATGATCTGGCATAGCCCCTATTTAAAAACTGCAAGTAGCAAATCATCTCTAAGAGAATTAATCTAGGTTCAGAATCAAACATCAAGTAGTGCTCTTCATCATCACTCTTCTTTTGTTATGTATTTAGCTGATGAGCCATTTTCTCCTTATATTCCAAGAAATTGGAAAGGGTTAGAGAACAGGTCCTTGGAAAACAATTACATCATCCTTCCTACAAAATACTCACAAGAACTGGTAATTCTGGAAGATATCCCTGCCAGATAACCAATAACCTCCCGCTTGACACCACTGTGAAGAGATTGTAAAGGACCAAGATAGTCTTTTTTTCTTTTCTTTTTAATTCACAGAACATTGTGCACCCAGACAGAGGCCATCAGCACAGCCATCCTAGAGGTAACTCTACCTAAGTCACATGAAATTTGGCAAGGTTTCCATGAATACTGTTTGCAGCATATGAACAAGTACTGGGTTTTGTCAGGCTCAGAGCTCTGATTATCCCTCTCTACATCGCTATATCCCCTAGAAGTTTTATCAATATAATTTCGTGTTTTCTTCCAACGCAACATAAAAAGAAAAACAGCACTACCACAATTCCCTATAACCCACTAGCAAACCCATTACTGAAGGTTTTCCATGACAAAAAGCTGTAAGATGCATGTCACCTGGGAACAAAAATACTCCTACTGCATTTGAAATCTAACAAGCTGAAGTCTCCCCTTTCCAAAAGCAGTGAACAGTAGGTGCAGTGCTGTCCCACCCTGAGGAAGAAGTGCCCAGCTCTCTCCATGGCCCTGCCCACATCCCTTCTCAAGAAGATGTACATGTCCAAGCAAGGGTTAATAACACCATAGTGAATCCTACTGCAGTCCCTGGTGGTTTTTTAATTCCTTCCAGCAGAGATTACTACAGCAGAAAGCAACAGATCCTTGATGCCATGAAAAGTACCTATGCTTGCAAATCCCAACTTGTCATTTGATCTTCCTTTGAACCTAAAACCATCTGTCTTATCTTAGAAAAATTTGAGAAGAATTAGAATCACAATTTCTATCATACTTACATTTATAAACATATACTAGAAAAAATACCTAACATCTACCATACAGAAATATATATTGTACCGCAAGAAATGAAAGATTTTGTCCTTGGGGAGCAGGGGGAGGAAGAGAAACCTAAACTTGTACTTTTGCCCAACTGTGAAGCTTTACTTTGCAAACTGCAGCACCACTGTTTGTACAAATGGCAGCTGCAGCTGATGAGCCATTCCTCATAGCATCATAGAGGAAAAATTCAGTTCCACAGTAAAATAAAATAATTTTGGTCATTAAAAATAATTTTTAAAAATACACATTTAAGTTTAAGAGAGCAAGTTAAAACCTAACTTAGCATAGAAATATAGCCTACTCAGGGTAATAAATAATGACACTTCAGCAAAGAAGTGGTGAAGATGGTAAGAATCACAAAGGCCCACATTTTGAAGTAAAAATTAAATACCAGTCAGAAAGCTGCAAACCGTAACATAAGCTTGTGTTCATCTTATGTCTCCATTTTTCTTAAAGAAAATGTTTTTAAACAGAACAAAATTAAACCAGCTACAATACACATGAGGCTATCAGCTCATAAACTGTGTGAAACCAAGACAATGCCTATACTTGTGCAACCAATTACTTGGCTAAATAAGACCATTATTCAGATTAAAGCCAGTAGAATTAATATCCTTTTCTTCTTTGTATTTTGCTTTGCACTGATCTGAGGTACTGCATGTAAATTAAGACTACGTTACTAGAAATTGGTTATTTTTAAAGAAGTATAATCATGCACATGTATATTTAATTATTTGTATTGATGATTCTGTAATTTCTTGTCTTTCACTATATTCAGTTCATTATTCATAGTTTACATTTCCAACTGTCAGAATTTTTCAATTCCTATCACCAAATCCAAAAATTGCACGTCCTAAAGGTGCATTGACACCGACAAGTGTCTCGTTCTGCATTTGCAGCCAAAGAGGCTTTCTCAGATTTATCCTCTATCAGGACTGGGAAGTAAAAGGGGATTTTGTTATACCAATGGCTGATGCTCATCACTACAACTGCGAAAAGGAAACATGATTGCAAGATGCATCTCACTGTTTTCAAGAGGAAGGAGGCATTAGCGCTGCTTCACAGCCCTCTGGAGGAGACCTCATTTGGTCAGCCACCCTCCAGAAATGCCTAAGTGGAACAGACATGGTGACAGCCAAACTGGGCTGTCAGCAAGAGCCCTGCCTTGTTTAGCTTAGCAAAGCAATTCAGGTCTCTGCAAGGGTACTGGGGATGGGCAGAAAACAACAATTAAACCAAGGACAGGGAAGCAGAGTCAAGTGTCCTGGAATACACTCAAACTGAAGGACAAGACTATCAGCCACAGCATGAAGCAGAACTGAAGATATATGGACAGTGAACATCTATTTCAAATGAAGTTGAATCGGCTAGTGAAAGGCATTTTACATATTTCTACAGATAAACAGAATCAAAACAGCTGCCCCAATCCCTTCACATTTTTATCACCATTCACATGATAAAGCTTTGCAGCCTTTCAAATATATCTGCAACTCAATTGTAGTATCAGAGCTGCCTTTGTCTTCTGGGTGCTTTTTTTCAGCAGCAGGGGAGAGGAAGGGAAATTTGTCTACAAGAGTTTTACAAAGCTCTTACATATCCTTTAAAACTGAATTTAAAATTAAAAAAAAAAGAATAGTATTTTGTGTAAAGGTATGAACAATTTGCAAGGTAAAGCAAACTTGAAAACCTGAAATCAAAATAAAATCATAGGGGAAGGAAATCAGGTCTTTCACTGGTGGATGTGCAGGAATTCATTGTATTTCATGCTTTCAGCACAGCATTAAAGGCTATCCCCAAGCTGAAAGCAAAATGGCAGCAAGTATACAAAATAACAGAACTAACTTAAGTGCAGACAAGCTTGGACTTGAGTGAAAACACACTTGTATCTGTAATACTTGCATGTGCAGCTACCAAGAATCCAGGCTTTCCAGTAAAAAAAGGGAGGGAAGGAAATTGTGTTCTAATTACACACATTACAAATTCTTTAGAAGCACATACCCCTTCCCACATGCAATACTTCCCTTCTTTGTAGCTAAATATGACACAGCAGAACACAGCCAATCCACCTCCTACCAGGATTCTGTCTTTTCTGTTCTAGGAATACGTTCAACATTTTCCCAGTGATTTTGCAGCCACGTGCTAAAAAAAGGCACCAAAAGCTAATAATGAACACGATTTAAGCATTCATTTCCCAAGTACAATGAGCAAAGTGCTCTGAGCAGGTAGTTAAAACACCCCAAAATTCTCTCAACTAGCCCTGACAGGTAACAACCATGCATATAAATTCTTTTCCAAGTCAGTTAGAGCTTTAATCTGTTGTTTCAACTTCAATACTGAACATGTAAAATTAATAGGATAGAAATAGAAATAGAAACATGTAAAATTAATAGGATTACACAAAACCAACCCAACTCCAAGATGTGCCTTATGAACAGTAGAAAGCATTCATCCAAAGGCAAGTTTAAGATGTGTAAGAAAGACAACATCTAGGAATTATCTACCTGACTGTGTAATTTCCATGCTACAACTGCAGATGCCCTACTCCAGGAATTATGTTACAAGAAAATGGCCTCACTTGTTAACTGTTAAAGAGTTAAACATACATCCTTCTGACAGAAAAATCTCATAAAGCATTAAGTAAAGGCACATTCTGGACATGGGAGAGGCCATTTTCCAACTGATTCACCAGTGCAATTTCTAAAACTAGCCATGTTTTTCCCTCAACAGAAAAAAAGAAATGTCGGGCAAATTACATATGCTGTACTAGGATATGATACTGACAGTACAAGCCAGAGAAATTCTCTATTTCTAAGCCATTTCAATTCTGCAAAAATCAGCATCAGTAAGAAGCAGAGTCCGAGTTTTAATAGTTAAGAGCAATCAGCAAAATGACCGAAGATGCAGCCAGTTAGCCTTAACATCAGAACTGCATTGAAAGGCTGTGTTTCTAATAAATCATTACAAAGTTAATAAAACTCCAAGTTAAGCTAATAGCCACACAAGATTAGTCCTTCTACTTCATTATCCTCAAACTGCCAAGCTCTCAATGCTCACCATACCCTCATATATCACATCACTTAGTAGTTTCTCCTGGCCACATGAAATACACTGCTGAAACACAACACCTGGTTTGCTTCAAGCACCACCATGGGAAGAAGCAGACATTTACTGAATTAAATGAGGAAACGTGTAAAGCTTGAGATCTTTCTGACCTAAATTTACTGCTGCAAATCAAGAATCAGAGATCAGAGTGTCCAAGGAGTCTGTTCAGCTACCCCTCACCAAAATGCAAACGTGTAAATGGCAGGAAGATAATGATTTCAACACACATAGAAGGAACTAAAAAAAGAAAGTGGCACCTCCAAAACTTTCATCTGGAAGGTTCCCTGACCCAAGGACGAAAAGGTTACAATGACACAGTAAGACAAATTTATGTCTTGGACTGGATTTGTAGGAACATTTGCCTGTATTTCCTATACTGAGGGAGATTACAAGGAAAACATACAGGGCCCATAGTTCTACATTACAGATTCTTAGAAACAGGTTTTGAGATTTGGATTGTGGGGTTTGTTTTGGGGGGGTGAGGCATTAAGGAGAAGCAGAGGCAGCTGAACCAAGACATCTGTGACTGTTAAGTCTTTAAGGCAATTCAGTGGGAGACTGCAAAAGACAAAGCCAAGTAAACAGCTGTACCAGACAAAACACCATAAAGAACTAGCTGTATCCTGGCCCTACTTGGGTGCATATGGCTCCAGATGTTCTTTGCCTCTTTCAAACCCAAGAAAATAAAAGCTGCTCAAATGTCATTCACCATATTGGCCACCCTTTATGGAAACTACTAACAATAACTGAGAACAAACAGGAAGCTCCCAATCAGCTCTCCACACCCCAACACTGTCAGGAACAAACTCTCCTTGCAGACAACCCCACAAATTTGAAAATGCTATCAAAGGACAGCTTTGGCTTCTCTGACCATGTGATGAGGGTCTGCTGGTAGGTGACAATGTACATTACAAGGAATTCACACACAAAAAAAGCCTTCCCTGGTTGTCAGCTTGAGGGAAGACTGTTTTTCACCAGGATGATGAGCAAAACAAAAGATGATGCACCAGAGCAAGAGCCTCAAAGTAAGCACAAGTAATTATTCACAAAAGTAAATTTCATAAATCCAAGTAACCAATCCATCAGTCTTAGACAAATGCACACTAATGTACAAAGCACAAGAAAAGGAGTTAGAATTCTCTGAATGGGAATAACACAATGATCTACTCCATAAGAATCCTTTTCCCACTGGAACACTAACAGAAAAAGGATCCAGTCAGTTCACCAAAAAACACAACAAACACCTAAACATGCAAACAAAAACCCAAACCAAACAAATGCTGAGGACTGTTATGCCCTATACCCAAAGGATACAAGCATCACAAATGCAGAGAGAGGTATCCTGCCAGTCTGCAAATAATAAAAAGGAAAGCACATGAGTGCTATCAAGCTACAAGCTTACCACAGACCATCAAAAAAAAGCTAACAGACAAATATCCTTTCTGAAAGGGGAAAAAAAACCCTGTAATACGTTTTGTTACAAAGAGATAAGAATCTAGGCATATACTGGGAATGGATCAAGGAACGTTCATTTTTAAAACACAGAAAGCAACTCAAGAGACTTCCTTTAGCTGTAGCAGCAAGAAAAAAGTATTTGACAGTAAACAATAAGAGTTTCACTGGAAGTGAACCATCAATTCAATGGTTACTGAAGATGGAAAGGAAGGAAGAATCGCAAGAGACAGATTTCACATCACTAAGAGCTCACAGATGGCAAGTCTATGGGAAGGAAGAGTTAATTCTCAAATGACACAATAGAAACAAACAAATTCAAGAAAACCAAGCACAGCAAGAGAATAATGACTCAGAAAAAGCACATATGAATGCAGCAGCAAGCATAACAATGGCAAGAGAATAAGAGGGACAAATATGAAAGGCTAAAGGCACAAAACGAAAGAATTCTTACTTAACAGCTTGAGGCTACTAAGAAATCATTCTATCAGTATTCTACTACTACTAGAATTTCTCCATTACTGAATGAAGAGAGAAAACATATTGATGAAGAACAATCCTCAAAGAGATCAACTACAAACATGTGACCAGCACAATTAGCACAAGTAAATGAGTAAAAACATCCACCCAGAATCAACTGACTATTGGAAAGAGCCATACTTATTTTTTTTCCAAGTAGGCTAGATCTGATAGCATTCAAGAAACTTCCTCAGGAAATCCTTTGAGCCACCTCAAAATCAATAATCCTATATTTGAAAACTCATGGAGGATGTCTTAGATAATTAGTTTAGAAAGAGGTGAACTATTTAAACCCTTTATTTAAAACAAAGAAACAACCTCATTCCTCAAAGAAAACCCAACCCTTCACGAAAAGAAATAAACATACAAAAAAACACCACCCAAAAAACCTCCAAAAACTGAAGGAGAAAAAAAGGATAGTGAAGGTAGAAACACCTGAGGAATAGACTGTCATCAGTTCCCAGAAAAGTTAAATATACCCAAACAGTCTTTTTAAGCACTTAGATGATATGGAGAGAAGGAACAGCCACCTTAGTTATGTCAGATCAGTAAAATTTACTTCAATGAAAGATTTACACAGGGGAGGAAGAATAAATGTCATGATTTACTTGATTAATGTCTTTGACAGCCTTAAGTACTGAAACTTTCTCATGACCAAATTAAATAGCAGGATCTTGACAATTACCACAAATTTCCAAATAGTCCTAAGTGACTATATGCAAAAGAGGAGTCAACAAGGTCAGGCTGATGGAAAGAATGAATGCTACCTTGGGATGCATAGCTTATGTGACACAGGACATAATCCTTTCACCTAATACTGCTCCTCAGAGTCTCAGAGGGACAACTGCAAGTCACTCTGAGCACAGGTCTTGGAGCCAGACAGGAACAGCTGGAGAAAAGCCACAACAGAACTACCACCAGACACAGACAATATTATTATTAATATTATTATTATTATTTCCTGCCAGGAAAGGCTGACAGAACTGGGGACACCAACCTTACTCACCAAAACACTGAGGAGAGAGAAGAGTCACTTCTCTCCATCCACAGCAAACAGAATAAGCAACAAAATGTTTGAATTGCAGCAAGGGAGAATTCTATGCAATAGAAAATTAACAGCAAAGTAGTTAAGAGTCAAAATAGGCTGCTTGGTGAGGTTGTGGAGTCTCTATCAAAGAGGTCATTTTAAGTTAAACAAGTAACAAAAAGTAGAATCAGTAATGTCTCCACTGGGCAGAAGACAGATGAATGAGATAAAAATAAGCATGGAAAAAACCTTGAAGTTAAGACTTTAGAGCACTGATAAGAGATTCTGGAATATTATAATCAACTTTGGTGTCAGATTTAAGGAGATGGTTTACAAAGATGGCTGCTTGGATTTTTGTCTACTTCCTAGAGTGCAATTAAAAACCCCCAAACAACAATGACCAAAAAAACCCCAAACAAACAAACACAAACAAAAACAAACAAAACCCAAAACCCACACCATAAAATTATCTTAAAGAAAATCAATTGCATTCCTCCGACAAATCATCTCCTTTTAATATGTATCAAGGTATATATTTACAAATACTAATGTGCTTTAATATTTTAAAAGAAGATTAAAAACTCAAGAATTAGTGGAGTCTACCTGATAGGATTCACAGAGGGAAAAACCAGAGGCAAAAAGCTCAACTCCCCTGGAAGCTACACAGCTCCTGATACCCTGTGGTGGTCAGACCACCTGCCTGCTCAGTGCCTGCTCACAGTTACCCACACATATGATCTCTCTCACAAGTGCTCAAATGAAAGAGTGATTAGGAAAATGGAAAAATAAAGTCTCATTAGAAGGATAAATCCCCCCACAGTGGGACACAGACATCCTTTCTGCCTCTCCCAGCCCTGTTCATGGCACTATAGTGGAGCTGGAAGCCTAACCAGTGTAATTTCCTACTAGCTCAAGAGGTCTGAGCACAAGGACTGGTTTTCTATAAAGAGGCGCTACCAAGATCCTTCCTGTTCAATAGTGTCAGTCAAATTTTGCTTAAGAGGAAAAGAATCTCAAGAGCATATTGGAAGGGCAGGCACAACAGGTGCCAGAAAGACATCTTCCAGTGATCCTCTCATGCTTTAGCAACAGGAATTTGTGCTCCACTAAACTCCAGTAAAGTCCAATAAGCAGAAACACCTATGAAAGAAATAATCATCCAACGTAAAACCTTTCTGATCATGTAGTAACTTTCATTAACAGATTACTGCTAGAGCTATGCAAACTCTCTCATGTCACAAACACCACTTTATGCAATAGTCATTTTGGTAAAAAAATTAAGACAAGGACAATTTCTAGTCATAAATAAAGTCTTAAAGGCATCAATAAAGGCAGTCCGTTGCATCAACTATTTCTTGCTGATCATGAGTTAATACCAACACGAAAAAACTTTTCCTGTAACTTTGACAAGTTAAACTACTCAAGCACACTATACAAAGAATATATTTGTGGCAGAAGTGTCAGAGACAAGACAATGCAAACAAAATAAAACAGTGAAGACTAATTTCCTGCTATAAAAAAGAAGGAAATACATGAGTAACAAAGAAACCACAGGAAAAAAAAAATTCCATCAGACAAATTCATCCCTTACTTGGGAAAACAATTAAAATGTAAAAGTACAATTATTTGGGAATTATTTTTTATTATTAGGACAATACCTGACATAATGAGGCTTGGAGTGGGAGTGTTGATCTGCTGGAAAGTAGGAAGGCTCAGCAGAGGCATCTGGACAGGCTGGATCAGTGGGCCCAGGGCTCTGGGGTTCAACAACAAGTGCCAGGTCCTGTCCCTGGGTCACAGCAACCCCGGCAGTGCCACAGCTGGGCCAGAGTGGCTGGAAAGGGCCCCGTGGAAAAGGACCTGGGGGTGCTGGGTGAGAGTGGCTGAACACGAGCCAGGGGTGCCCAGGTGGCCAAGAAGGCCAATAACACCTGGGTTAATTATTATTAATTAAATCAAATTAAAATTAAATCAGCAGTGGTGTGGCCAGCAGAACCAGGGCAGTGACTGCCACCCTCAGCACTGAGTCCTGGTGTTCAGCTCTCACTACAAGGAAGTTACTGAGGTCCAGAGGAGGGACAGGGAGCTGGAGAAGGGTATGGAGGATAACTCCATGAAGAGTGGCTGAGGGTGTTGGGGGTGTTTAGCCCGCAGAAAAGGAGGCTCAGGGGCAGGGGTGATGTTACTGCTTTCTACAACTCCCTGACAGGAAGCTGTAGCCAGCTGGGGCTCAGTCTCTTCTCACAGGCAACCAGCAACATGAAATGGCCTCAAGCTGTGCCAGGGGAGGTTTAGGTTGGACATAAGAAGGAACTTCTTTGTGACAACAGCTGTTAAACATTGGAATGGACTGCCCATAGAAGCGGTAGAGTCACCATCCCTGAAGGCACTCCAGAAATGACTGGACATGGCACTTAGTGCTATGGTTTAGTTGACATGGTGGTGATCAGTCAAGGCTGGACTCCATGATCTCAGAGGTCTTTCCCAACTTAATTGACAATAGGATTCTGTATCCTCCATTTTGTAACATTGTACACTACTTACGTGCTATTTCTCTAAGCTAAACCCTCATGGAAAAAGCTCATGATCAGGATGTTGATTTGTCTCAGGATTATCACAAATAAGAACAGGGTTAGGAATAAATTTCTTTGATTTTTTTTTAGTGCTTTCAGTGCAAAGGAGGTCTAACACCAGTTAGGATCTTCTGGACTTCAGCAGAGGAGACACAGCCTACCATGGACTTTTACAGCTTAGCTGTCAAATCATCAGTAACACCTTACGGACTGAGAGGATGAGCCAATCTGACCAACAGGTAACACCAACAAGTGCAACCCACTGACTTCAGAGCTTGTTTCAAAACTGGCTTCACATTTAAACAAAGCCTCATTTCTGCAACCTTAGTTTAAAGCCACAAAGGCATGCACACATTCAGACGTGTGTCTGAACATTCTACTTAAAGAATAAATTACCACAGGCGATTTCTAGCAAGGTTTTAACAAATTTCTAGGGATCAGAACAATCCCCTAAATCTTACACAATCACTAGATTTTTTCACCTGATTAAAAATTAAAACATAGGCTCAGAATTACTTTAAATATTGACAGAAGAATGTTCCTCTCCATTTTTTAAGATGCAGCCATCAAGTTTACAAAAAACATACAACAAGAAGCCTAAATCATATTCAGGGTGTAATTGTCATAATTTCTGCATAATTCTGAAAAGCAGTAAGCTAGGTCACCAATGACAGCACTTCTGCAACATTAAATAATAATTAATCTTTAACTCAGTTACTATGCAATGTTTCTTAGTACAAAGTTCCATACCCTCCTACATAACATTTCAAATCTCTAGTGTATACTGTAAAAGTATGGTAGCCTGTTGTCCAGAGAGAAAAATAACTATTTTTTTCCTTTGAAAACATAAGAATCTTTCTGACAGCTTTTTTGTATCTAAAAATTATGGAACTTAAACTTTGTCCACTTTCATTCCTGTGGCTTAGACTACTATGATGCTAAAAACCCCCAGCCTAGTCAGCTTCAGGCTGTGCTGCAAGCTGTCTCCAATCACAGCAGACACCAGCACAATTCCCTGCAGACTCCCTAAAAAGAAGTGGAGAATGACAGTATAGTGGAGCCAAATCTTGGGAATAGCCAGGAAAAAAGGTGAAGATAAAATGAAGATGATCACACAGATAAAACTGCAAAGTTTTCTTTGACGGTAAAGGAGAGTTCTGTCTCTTGCTGGATGACAAACTAAAACCTTAATTCATTTGAAGCCTATTCCAGTAAAGATCTGGGTTTCAATTATACATTAGCTACAGCCACATAGATAAGTTAAAGCCATGAAAACAAAATTGTGAAAAACTTCTAGTGAACCTCAGCTAAACCACCATCTGTTGTGGCAGCAGCTTAGTGAAGATAATCAGCCTGGAAGCATTATGGCAATTAAGAAATCTTTTGGTCATTAACTCCACACCAATTAAACACTAAAGGCTGGCAGAACCGTACTGTGACTCAGAACTGCTTTTTAAGGCAAACTCTTCTGTTTCCTGTGACTGGTTTCAGGATGAGACACAGTGTGGCAAAGAACCTTTAAATATTTTCCCAGGTACTTTCTCCATTGGCAGCCCACATGTATGTGTGTTCTCCTACTCAAAAATAATTTCCATGCACACATACAAAATATTACTTCATTTCTACACTTACATAGCAACCTCTTTAACCCATATTCAAAACCACCATGTTCCAAAAAGCCTCATGCACATCAGCTCACCATGAGCTTTTTCCTTGAAGGCTTAACACATTCTCACTCATGCATCTGCCCATGGAAGTGTCTCTGGGCTTGCATCACTAGTGTTACCCAAATTCAGAGTGTCATATCTATCTCAGTGAAATATTCCGTACAACACATTTGAAATTGTCAACTGTTAAGTTTAATATAGTTGCAGAACTTGAAAGAGATTTCCTTAACTTCCTTTAATATTTATAAACTAAAAAAAGTCTGCCTATTACAACATGTTTTTCTCAAGGCATTTTTA
Source organism: Ammospiza caudacuta (assembly GCF_027887145.1). Taxonomy (NCBI): domain Eukaryota; kingdom Metazoa; phylum Chordata; class Aves; order Passeriformes; family Passerellidae; genus Ammospiza; species Ammospiza caudacuta. The sequence continues at coordinate 57,805,199 of NC_080596.1, forward strand.
AATTAAACTACCAATCTCAGTGGAAAAAAGCACCTAATAGTAGAAATATCTGACCTACCTACTCAGCCTCAAGAAGAAAAGAAGACAAAGAATACATCTTATCAATGCCTATAAGCATCTGAGAGGAGGATGACAAGCACATGGAACCAGGTTCTACTCAGCGGTGCCAGGCAATAGCAGAAGAGGCAAGAGCTGGAAACTGATGTACAGAAGTTCAACCTGAAAAGAGCTTCCTCTCTATGCAGGTGACTGAACCCTGGAACATGCTGCCCAGAGATGCTGGATTCTTCCTCATGGGAGATATTCCAGAAATGTCTAGAAACCACCTGTGCAAGGTGCTCTAGGAAGACCCTACTCCAGCAGGCAGGTGGGACCAGATGACCACACCAGTGGTCCCATCCAACTGCAGCAATTCTCTGTAAAATTCAATGGCATCATCACCTCCCTAGTTTAGGAAGACTTCTGCTCTGAGAGCTCAAGCTTTTATTTCTGCACAGAGGGAAAGAAAGAAAGAAACCAACAAACTCAATAACACCCCACCACCACAGAAAACAAGCTTTGCATTGAAAAAAATTCCTACTTTACAACCTTAATTATTTTAGCCCCAAAATACAGAAGAAATCAAAGTTTGTAGTGCCCACAGTTAGTGCACTGACTTCAACCACATCAACACACAGCTGTTTGTACTAGGTCTCTCTCTTTGAAAAAAGCCTCAAAGAGAGAAGTGGGTGGCAGAGTGTATTCAAGTCTGGCACCCCTGCCTAAAGCCACATCTTTTGCCTCTAAGGAGAGCCATCATCGATGCAGTTTGACAACACAAAGCTGAAAGCAGAACAGGAGTCAAGGTAGAGCCTTACAGCACTTTACAACACTACATGTACACTGCATAATATGATTTCCAACCTATTGCAATGCTACACACGATGAAATATCCCCTAATACACAGACTTTAGAGTCATGGCTTGTATTAATTAACAAACTGCTTTCAGCAAAGTTATTCAACTGACAGCCTTCTTTTCCTTCCCTCACTTTACAATCCTGGTATCATGAAAGACATTCAAACCTGAGGCACATGACAAAATTCAAAACACAAGTCTACATCATGCCATGTTTTTTAGCCAGTGCATTCAACAGTCTGTCTTTCTTTCTTGAACTCAACTGTCCACTTCAAAAGGCCAAGCATATTTCATGTACCATCAACAGTGCCTGCCCTTTTACAGTCTTCTCCCCTCATTCACATTAACTCATCTCCTACTTCATCCAAGAGGAAAAAAACCTCACATTTTAGTCTTATTCTACCCCTCTAAAGACCCCACCCTCATTCACTACCCACAGACTTCTGTTAACTTACCAACCCTGTATCTGCCACCTGCCTCTTCTCACATACAAGGAGAATAAAAGCAGAGCAAAAAAGACCAGTCCCCAAGAAAGCAGTGTTTTTCTACAAAAAAGGTGCTGCTTCAGGGTCTTGTTCAGATGTGAGTCTAGCTGGCAAATATCCATGTTTAGAGCTCCTGTTGGGCTGGTGGGCAGAGCTCAACACTAACACTGAGTTATCCTGCACTAGCTCTGGCAGCAGCCAGCCCTGCCAGCACACAGCTGTGCCAAGCCCACCTGAGAGGCAGCTGACTACCCTAAATCCAGATCATATATTAGCTTAGATAACCATTTTTTATAAAAGCTGGCTCAGGAGATAGATAGTCCTAACACAACATGCCATATGCATTTCCCCTCTTCTCAATAGCTTTATGAGTGTTATAACTGAGATTCCCAGTACTGTAAAACCTCCTTCAGCTCCTGATGCTGCAGAGAAACATGCCTACTAACTCCTCACTTTCCAGGACCCTTTCTGAGGACTGACTTTAGAGGTTACTTCTGCTATGCCTGCAGATTCCTAAAGGAGGTGAAACCTTAAGGAGGAAGTAAGAAGATAACTATACAAAAAACATATCTCAATTAATTCACTGCTGTCAACGGAATTTTAAGTAGGAAAACCCTTTGAGTGGGGTTCAGTTGCCAGGGTCTTTATTCCTAATTCATAAAATTACAAATAGTTATGGTTCCATGGAGCCCTTGACATTTTTGAATGACAACTACTAGAGTTAACTTATCAATCATTTATCATTTAATACCAAATATCAATCACTAGAATTTTATATTCTAGTGATGCATGCATATGTTAATAGCCCATGTCTACAGCACATGTACAGGTTTGTGACATAAACCAAACACTGCCCAGTTCTCTACACAGTTTGGTCTTGCTTTAAGTAGAGAAGCTACTATTTCCAAAAAGAGCAACAACTGACTGAGGAATCCAAGTGAGCAAAGCTGAAAGTGCAATGCAAGCCATGACTAAACAATCACTTTTGATACTGTAGGCATAATTAATATCTGGAAGAATAAAGAAGGGCATCTGAAAATTCAGATCTAGAACAGTGATGTGTTCTGTGCTGCCAGCCAGACACTTCTATGCAGCCTGCTACCTTTCCCTGGAGAAGAGAAGAAACAGCTATTTAGAGCAGCAAACACTGCCCCAACAGCTGATCACATCCTCCATCTGTCTGCAGCTCAACACAGACCACTGAACTGCTGCCAAAGCAGTTAAAGAAAAAAAAAAAGCCAGCAGCTTTTTCCTACGAGCAACTGCCATTCAGGAACCCTCCCAGAAATTAGTCCTCACTGCCCATTGTGGCTCCTCCTGGACCACAAGAAATTCACCTCCCACAGGCACATTCTAAGAGGAGTAGGAGATGAGTCCATAAGAGAAGCCCTCAAGTCCAGATGCCATAAGTGACAAGTTTGCTCAAGATCCAGGCAGTCCACAGCTCTGGACTTCAAAATAATTATATTTGTGACCTTGTAAAAACTTAATTATTTACCTGGATGATTGTTGTCTCATGTTTTTGAACATCCTTTGCAAGTAACCGCCTGTCAAAGCTACTACAAGCCAGTTCAACATATTAGTGTGTGAAAGGAGGACTAATATAAAAAACAACTACTGTGCATGAGGACTTTGTGACCTTCCACAGTAAGTAACAATACAGAGGCACCCACAATCTATTGTGGCTTGTTCCTCTCTGCCTGAGGAGAGACTGTGTATAGGAATATTTCATGGAAGCACACAGAGATTTTCTGAAAAATGTACGATGAAGTCATCTTTTATTTCCTCTTTATAATGATCAAAGTTACTCTTTAAGATTTAAGGTATGACCTAAGGGGGGCTTGTATCAAAACCTATTTGAGCTCCAACTTTTTTGTTTTTTTTAAGAGGAAGAAACCATAACTGAGTAGGCAGGTAGAGGCTAAGCATGGCCTCCTACACAGGTTTTTCACCTTATCCAACTTCAGCACTCAGCTTGTACCAAAATGTCTTCAGGCTCTCTTCAATAAAGAGTGGAAAGAGACAGCCCCTCTAGAGAGTGGTGCAGAACAGGAACTGCCTCTCAGATGCCTGAGCAGGTTCTAGCATTGCTAGGAATTTTGAGATGGAGAGAACTGTCTTTGTGGCTTTTACAAAAGAAGGGGAGCTGATTATTTAAGAACATGGTTAAAGTTCCCACCCCAAGGAAGTTTCTCACCAGTCCAACATGAACAACTTCAGTTCAACAGCTCAGAAGCGGCTCACAGGCTGCCCCATTAATATTCCCCCTAAAATCCACTTTGCAAAACAGTGCCTGGACTAACTTCTGCATCACTAAAGCAGCTGTACATCCTCTACTAAAAAATAAATACCAAGAGAATATTTAGGAAAAAATATTTACCTCAGGTAAACGCTATGCTGCTCAGATGTATCTTTGATAGTATTTCTCATGTGTTTCCTCACAGGGGAGGAGGTGAAGGTCAGTAATGTCATAGGCTGCCTTGAATTTTCACAACACAAAATTAAGTAATTGTTGTGTCAAAAAAAGGGCCTATTTATTCTACTGCATTCTCAGAAAAGCCTCAATTTAGGCAGTTCCTGTATTACCATTAAGAGTAAAATCATAAATGTCATTTCCCTGTTGAACTCTTCATTTGCAGCAAAGAAGGAACTGAAGTGCAGTATTCTTTGAGACATTTAACTAAAATATTTCGTTATGTTTCATTATCCTAGGAAAATTCCACATATGGAATATTCTTTCTCAAAACAGACCAGTCCACAGCTACCTTAGTCACTATTAAATTAAAAAAAAAATACCACAAGGAAAATGTAGGGACTGTTTCCATTACCTTAATAAAAGGGGATATGTGACCTCCCTTCTCATCAGTGAAGGAGCTCCAATAAATATTAAACCTTCTTTGATTACTCAGATCCATACAAACCCAGAACACTGCCTAGCACATCCATGAAGTCCTGCACATCCTAAGCAAATCAAGTTCATTTCCCAGTTATTTCTCCCAGTCACATCTCCACAATATGTCTTCAGCAGGTCTGTATTTGCTCAGGACCACTCTTGTTAAACACACATAGCAAGGTCTGAACATTACTCTCATAGGCACCAAGCACCACCAAACTGAATTTCCAGATCCTCTCAGGTCTCCTTGGCAGGCAGAAGAGAAGCTGACTGGATCTCCTGTTGTAAAGGAGAAAGCATCCAAAGACTCCCCCAAGATGAGATACCACTACAACAGGAAAACTTCCATAACCAAGAAAATAATGCAGTATTAAATACTTACATAAAGCTTTACGTACTGTTTGGGGTCAAAAAATTTACAGGATAAGAACCCTGGATATTCCCATCAATATATACCTACTTCAGAACTAACTTTTCAAACTAATCTAGTTCCAAATTAAATCACCAAGGTTTTGCCTCCACAGTCAGGAAACAAAAGGGAGGAGAAGAAGGGAGTCACTATGTTTTTTAGAGTAAAAAAATTCTCTCTCTCAATCTCTCACATTTTACATCCAATACAGCAAGGAGAAAAAAAATTCTCTGCCTTCACACTTGGAATTAAATGTCTCCTAACAAAGCCAAAGGAGGATCCTTAGCTGATACAGATTAGACACCGCTGAACCAGATGCCATTATTTTCAGACACACTTTTGATATTTTGGTTGCTTCATTTAACAATTCACAACCAATTATTGTCATTATCAGGTGAGCATGATTTTGCAGGTGCAGGAGGTGGGGGAGAAATGCACTGCTCAGGGACTTGATATACATCAAGGTCATGAGTACACACAGGCACTCTCTTCCCAGGAGCAGTTACGAGATCTGACCCAGTCGCTGGTTCTGTGCCTCTGGTCTCAGGTCTATTAGCTGAGAAATGCCTTAACTGAGCATGGGAAGAAGCTATGAAAGAGCTAATAATGTCAATGTTATGCAACCACTAAGCTTGTTTAAAGTTTGAAATGTTCTGTTTAGATTCTGTTTCTAAATTAGCAAGTTAACTCAACCATACCATCTAAAGCAAATCCTAATAGTTTTATCCCATTCTGTCTCCTTTTATTACAAAAAGCAGAGCATAAGCTCTTCAGGGCAGGCACTGCATGTCTATTACAAAAAAAAAAGTGAACTACCTTTAATCAGAGGAAGAAATTTACTACCTGGCTGTCACAAAGGCTTGTTTTTCTTCAAGTCAGTGTTTATAAGTACCGGCCGCCTCAGCTTGAGGAGCAGAGGTTAGAATACTGTTTTATTAATTTGAATTTATCTAGTTTACCTGAACCTTGACAAAAACTGGCCAAAAGTAGTTTGCTTTTGGAGAGGAAGCCCTACATAAAAGCACAAAAGCTAGCTATTTGCTGAACTTCTGAGCTCCTGACAAAGCTCCTTTTCTGAGTGTTTGAATCATGGAAGGGGAAGAGAGAACAGGGAAAACCTGAAATCACAAATCAAACATACATATCACTAAAACACAATGAGCTACAAAGCTGCTGAAGAAATTGGCAATGTACATTCTGCTGTGTATAGAATCTCTGTTTAAAAAGCAGTACCTCGTAATAAAAAAAAAAGTCTGCTGAAGTATTTTATGAAATTCTCAAAGAGCTCTCCAATGTAAGAAGATTCAATACATTACTACATTTGACATACAATACTTTGAAAAATGCAAGTGAGAGAATTGTAAAATGGCTACTAAATTATTCCCTTTAATAACACAAGATTGGTCAGACCTGTAACAAAAAGTATTTCTGTAGCTGATCAGCTACTGACACACCACTCTTCCCCCTCCAAAATACCTGAACATACTAACGAATAGCCAATTTTGCTATAGTATATGTATGAATTATGCAGTGGTTGCTAGAGATAATCAAATGCCACTCACAACATCAATAATCCAACTGTCCGTCAAAAATTCATAGGATCCAATTAAGAAAGCCTGATACAATGCATTACTGAATTAAAACCAAAACAGAACAGAAAGCAACATCTATTTCTATAAATACACATATTAAAAAGAAAAAATCCTAGAGAAGTCCTGCAGCAGCACTGGACAACTAAATGTCTTGGTTTCCAGTTCCAGTTAAAGTTGACACAGTTACAGGTTTTCAAAACTGAGACTCCTTGCACTGCTACAATGCCAATGCACCCTTAACTTCACCAGCACTCCAAAGCATCTAACAGTGCCTCAGAGGATGAACTCAGATGTTACAAAGCATGTGCATGGAATAACATTCCTTCCAGGAAGATCCCGTTAGGAGTTGCCCACTTGCATCCCAGAACAAGACTCAGCATGTACTCTAATGCAGAATTTAGCCTATAGTCTTCAAAAACCCTCCAGATAAGATGTATAAAAACATCAATTCAAATTTATTTGTTAGCTCTAACAGGGTTAGCTGGAATTTCAATGCTGGCACATGAGCTTTTAGTCTGAACCATAAATACATTCATTTTTAAACTACAGTCAACCTGTTTTATAAAGGAGGTTCAAAGTATACATTATCCTGAACAATTATTGACACACAAGAATGTGCACCACACACAGGATTATTCATTTAACATCCTGTTCCATTCTTTTAGACAAGATTTGCAAGAATCACCTAACAGAACACAATCAGAAAAATGTGCCCACCCCACCCAGAATGGCTGCCCTAAAACCAGGTAAGTGACAAAAGCTGGAAACTCCATGAGAGCAATGAGAACAAGTAGAACACACACCTTTTTAAAAATTAAATATTTAAGTTAGTTCAGCAGAGAACTGGTTGATGATTTCTCTTACCCACCAAAGGGAACTCCACATTATTCTGGGTAAGATGAAAGTAAAGCAAGTCTGGTTACTACTTTGCAGCTATGAGTGTGTTGCTTACTCTCCATTCAGCCAAAACAAACATTGCACCTAATTTAGAACTGATCTGTCCTGTAAAAATACAGCTTTCCTTCTCAACTTCATCCAGAAAAAACATCTGCTAGTCTTTCACTCAAAAAACCAAGTCTTGTTTTGACCATGTACTTAAACTACCAAATTTTAACACACCATTAAGGTGATCCTATTCTCACATCAGCAAGAGTCATGCAATGACACTTTAAGATTTCACCTTTGCAACAAGATTATCAGCAAATTTTTAAGTACTGGCAATTTTCATGTCACAACCATTGGAAAGCTATTGAAAGTGTCAAGAAAGAGGTCACTGAAACCACTATGGAGTAAACAACACCAACTTTAAAGCAGCATTATGGGGTATAAGCATTTACCTTCCAAGAAACTGAGCACAGGGATTTACCTATCCTCAAAATCTCATTCTAACATGCTTACTGTTTGATTGAGCAACATCTGCGCTGCAGGTGTATTCTAGTTTAACTAACTAATCTGTTTGTTTAGCTGACTTAACTCCCCACTTGCCCATCAGTCTTCAGAATCCCTTGTATCACACTACAAATGGAAACATTTGACATACACATCTAAGAGTAGAGGCAAAAAGAGACCAATTAAGACAAAGTCACAAATGCATTAAATCATATGTTGTGTACACTTATAAAAGTATGAATAACATGTAAGCAAGTGTAATAGACAGATGTATTCTCCCAAAAATGTAGTGCTGAAACACACTTAATTTTCAAGACATGACATACTTTCAGAGAGATTTTATTTGGAACTGCCTAGTCTGAAAGAAATAAGGAGCACAAAATGAGTAGACTAGCAATGATTTTGGCTTTTAAGATCAATTTCAGAAAGATCCCATACTGTCTGATGAGAACCAAAGTTCTAGACTACACATAACCACAAGCCACAAACATCAAAATATTGGGGGTAATGGAGCCACATCAATGTCCCATCCTGAGCATCATTTCCCTGCTGGTTTTATTCCCCTTGGCATGATGATGTCTAACAATATCTAGGAACCTGCGCCTGTAAAGGCTTGTGATCTAAGACACAAAACAAAACAAGACACATCTTCCTCGTACAGGTTTAGTTAGAATAGTGTTGAGTGATGACTTGCAAAGCTGCAAATAAAAACCTGCACACCTCTTGCCATTAGGCACATTATTCTTCTGGGTATCTAAGTCACATATGGGCTACTGTCCCAAAAGGAAATTATGCATGAAGTTAAGTGTCAGATTAGGACAGACATACAGAAACAGTTAATCAAAAGTACAGTAGCCAAGTATGAAAGTGTATGAATCCAAGCTTTAAAGGGGGGGGGGGGGGGGGTCAACCTACAATCACCAGATTGATTGTTGGTTGACCCAGCAAAATAGATGGGCACAAAACTACATGGAGAAAAAAATAAACCCATTTGTTATATTATGGCATTTCAGACATGCTACATCACAAAAGCCAATTCTTTCATTTCCCCTTCACGTGCTCAACAAGTTCATGAGAGCAAGAGGAAACGGAGCAGGTGGTATGACATGCACATGGAAGTCTGAAGATGCTGTCAGCAGGAAATGCTGCTGTAAATATGATACCTGAACACAAGCTCTGTGTTGATAACAAAAAACTTGAGGTAACCTTCACAAGAGAAAGGAACATGAACTTATTTGCTCTTTTGCTACTTGAACCAAGAGGACACCTTTTTAAGGGCTTGATCCTTGAGTATTTTTTCTTGGAAAAAAAAATCAGTTAAACTACACAATCCGCTCGAATAAATTTCACCATAATATGATATAATGTAACAGATCTGAATTATTCCAAGGCACCAGAGTGCCAACCACAGTCCAAGCTACAATGAACCTCCTATGCTTAATAATGAAGTTGGCTACTGCAAAAAGGGCGTAATGGAGGTGTCTTTTTGCTTTCTCAAGGCCTGCCCGCCTATTTGTTCCATCTCCTCCATTAAGGTGAGACCCCGCGGCTGGGGAGGCCGAAGCTGCTTTCAGGACAAACCCCAGGACGCGGCGGCCCCGCGCAGCCGGCGCGGCCCTTCCCCCACAAAGGGTGGGGAGCTGCGGCCGCTGCCCAGCCCCAGCCCCAGCCCCGCCGCCCCCTCCCCGCAGCCCCGGGCCCAGCCCCGAGACCCCGCCGGGGCCCGAGCGGCCCGGGGGCACGGGGGGATGTGGCGGTGCAGCCCCGGCTGCCAGCGCGGGTGTGCGATGTCACCGCGCCCGCCCCGGCCCCGCTCACCTCGCCGTGTCCCGCCGCGGCCCCGCCGCCGCCCGGGGCTCCGCTGCCGCCGCCTGGAGCTGTCAGCAGGGCGCCCACCGCGCCCGGCGGGGCGGGGGCCGCTGCCGCCGCACCCCCGGCCTTGCCCAGCCCGCCGGTGCCGCCGCTGGGTCCCGGCCCGCCGGTGCTGCCGAGGCCGCCGCCCCGCTTGTTCTTCCGGCGCTTCGCTCCGCGCTTGGCGTCGGCCGGACTCATGGTGCTGACACTCGGGCACGGGAGGAGGGAGCGCCGGGGAGGAGGAGGAGGAGGTGGGGGGAAGGGGCGCGGGGTCGCGCCAAGCGCCCGGGGCTGGCGAGGCCGGGCGGGGCCGGAGCTCCCCGGGCGGCGCGGGCGAAGCGGGGCTGTCACGGCCACGGAGACTCGCTCGGCCCCGGCGCCGCTGGGCAGAGTTACCGTCCAATATGGCGGACACAAGGGGAAAGTGATCCCCCTTTACGTTGGGGGGCTCCCCCTCGGCGCTGACGGGAACCGGCCACGCTCGGCATGCTGGGAGGCGTAGTTCTGCACCTCTCCGTAACGTACCACCGGTACTGGTATTGGACTACAGTTCCCAGCGTGCATCGTGACGCCCACCAGGGCGCGGCGGATGAGCTCATCCGTCTCCGCGATAGCTGCTGGGAATTGTAGTCCTCCGGTCTGCCGTTAGCCGCGCCGGCCAGCGTTGCCACCCCGGTCAAGGGACTACAGCGCCGCCCAAAAGCCATGTGACTCCTTAAAGGGGCCGCAGCGCTCGGGGATGAGGCATGAGGGGATGTTTTAGGCGCAAACCCCTGTAAGGGGTGTAAGGGGCGCAGACCCCCTGCTGTTCCGACATAACACAGCCCTTAAATGTAGGGCTCTTTTGTCATACTGCCTCTGTGCAACCATCCCTCAGAACAACACAGACACCACCGCCCCCAAATCCCACACAAGGCAGGCTGAAAATGGAGGTTACACCACACGCTGAGGGCACTGCTGTGCCCTGAGTTGCCGAGAGCCACTGCCTGAGTCACCATCCCTGGAAGTGCTCGATAAACGTGTAGCTGAGCTGCTTTGCTATAGTTTAGTAGTTTGCCACATGGTCTAGTGGTGGGCTTGGCAGTGCTGGGTTAATGGTTGGACTCGGTGGTCTCAGAGGTCTTTAAGAACCTGAAAGATTCCATGATTCCATGTTCTCCTCACATGCTCAGTCACACGCAGGCCCAGGAAAGGTGAAATGCTGGAGCTCTGCACTTTGACACATCTGGGTGGCCTGATGCAAAAATCATAGATGTGTGCACGTTAAAATTGGTGATAACTTCATGGGATCATGGAATCCATTAGGTTGGAAAAGACCTCTGCAATTCAAGTCCAACCTATGACCAAACACCACCATGTCAATTAAACCGTGGCACTGAGTGCCATGTCCAGTCTTTCCTTAAACACCTCCAGCGATGGGACTCCACCACCTCCCTGTGCAGCCCATTCCAATGTCTAATCACCCTTTCTGTGGAGAAACTCATCTTCATGTCCAACCTAAACCTCCCCTGGCACACCTTAAGACTGTGTCCTCTTATCCTGTCATTTTCTGAAGAAGAGGCCAACCCCCACCTGGCTACAGCCTCCTTCCTGCGTCAGGGATCAACAAAAGTCCCCCCTGAGCCTCCTTTTCCCCAGGCTGAACATCCCCAGCTCCCTCAGCTGCTCCTCCTCAGATCTGTGCTCCAGACCCTCCACTAGCTCCATCACCCTTCTCTGGATGCAATGAAATGCTTTAACTTTGGGTGGTGTAATGCAGAAATCCTAGGTGTGAGCACACCCGATTGCTTAGGACAGTCTAAAATCTCTTTTGCAGCATTAAAATTGTGAAGGCATTGAGTGGTTGTGATGGTCAGAGGATAGTGCAAGAGCACTTCATATTTGCCTTTTATTCACCAATGACCATATACTCTTAAAAGATCATGGGAAAGACAGCCTCAGGAGTTTTGGGAGAGCAATGGAAGAAGGCCAGTAGAAGATGCCATCCACACGGAAGCTGTTCCAGGTTTAGTTTGCCTCAGTACACATAGAGGAGCTTTGCTTTTACACACAGTGAAACCAGGAGAACGCGTTTGTTCATTCTAGTAGGTGGAAAGGGTTTTTTGTGGCAGGACCCTGGTCCTCAAAAATGCATTCAGTGGTCAGCACACACAGCCCTGCACAAACAGCAAATAGCAGTGGCAAGAGTAGCTGTGTACACATAAGCATACACAGCCTTTTGCCACAAACAAATAAATTCCGGGCCCTGAACTACACATTTGAAGTTGACTTATCTTCATAATATATGGCATTATTTTATTATTTTCAGAGCTAACATCTTTCACTTGAAGTGATGACACAGTCTTATATAGGACTGTCTTTATCTTCCTTTCCAAATTATATTTTCACTTGAACCCTCTTCATTTAACACCGTGCTTTTGAAAGAAAGATTATAGCTCTGTCAGTCTCTCTATCCCCTATGTATTACAGATAAAAAGCATTATTATGAGAAACTATTATAGTAAAATCACTCAACCATACAGGAGCTAAAGTAATGCTACTTAGTCTGACATCACAGTATTTAATTCTGATAATCTTATTGCAGAAACAAATGCTTTCTTTTTACCCTTCATAAAATAAGGGACATCCTGATGATTTTTTTAAATCCAGCTTTCAATATTAAAATTCACAGTGCAGGACAGTGAGTTTTTATAAACTCTGCAGGCCAGGGTCTTTTTTTAAACTTGCAGGTAAATGTAGTACTCTTACAGGTTTGCACTGAACTTAGCTACCACTTACAATTAGCTGCTGAGCCAATAGGTTGTTTTAGAAATGAGCTTGCTACTTTGATGGTGGCTTTGGATGTTTGTATGAACCGGAACAAAAGGCAGAGGAAATTAATTTGACTGCTGTGGAGACCTATGACTATGTTTCATGTCCTTACTTGAATTAAATTACTTATAACATTCCATCTCATCCCTAAGAAAATAAACATAGTCATTGAACAAGCTAATTTACCTCACTGTTAATCTAAGGCATGGTATTTCAAAACCCTTTTGGGGGAAAAATTATTTATACTCTGAAAATTTTTCTCATTTTCCAGGAATGCCATATATAAAAACTCACTGCATAAACAGTGCATATCACTGCAGGGCTTTCTCATGCTCTTCCTTTGAACCAACCCAGTTTTAGCAGCATTGTAATTTTCCCTGTGAGCCATTAAGTCAATAAAAGGCTGAATAGAGAGCTCAGGTCACAGTTACCTTTGAGTTCTGCCTTCAGGATGTCAGGGTGGCTGGAAAAACTCAATATGGTTTTACCACCTCACTGGAATATTTGTACTGGTCTCCTGTTGCACACAGAATGATGTAAGGAGTCTATACACTGAACTACTGTTATAACCTCAAGTAAAAATTAAGAGACCAGTTAGTCATTACATTTTTTGAAATAAGAGTTTATGTGCCAGGGAGGTTAAAATTCATGGTTTCTTTCATTTCAAGGGGTTCTTAATTATGCATTTAGTTCCCAATTTTACAGGTGCTACTTGATGACATTGGTAATAGACTGAACTCAAAGGAGCAACTCTCACCCATGGCAATGCCATGGGCAGTTTAAAGCACATGCAGATGTTTTAGGAATCTTCTGGCCTCAGATGTACCAGCTGTGATGCTTCCAGTTAATTTCTGGCAAGTTGAAGTCCCCAGTAAGGACAGGGGGCAGTAGGCTTGGAGGTGTATCCCTTAGCTCCATCTGCATCATCATCCTGGCTGTAGGTTTGTAGCTGACTCCCACAATGACATCCACATTATTTGTTTGCCACTTGATTGTAATCCAGAGGCTCTCAACTGTTCCATCATCAGCTGTGAGCTCCATATATTCTAACCTTTCTGTTCCATACAGTACCATCCCTCTGCCTCTCCTGCCCTGCCTATCCCTCCTCAAGAGCCTAGAAACATCCAAAATGGCCCTGCAGTAACAGGACTCATCTCCCCAGACTGGGTCAAAGCTTCAAGCACCTTGGCTTGGTTCCTTATGCCTAGTGTGGAAACATTTCAGGTGTGGTACATTGTAGCCAATACCGTGTAAAGCAGATTAAGGGATCACAGTGGTGCTCATTCCCTCAAGTTTTTGGCACACGGTGCCCTCACTCCTCACAGGTGAGCCCTGGTTTCATCCCTTTTCCGCCTTCCAAGCTAGTTTGAGCTCTCTCAAGGACCCCCACGAGCTCCTGTGCCACAGCTCCGTTCCCCCTCTGAGACAGGTGTGCCACATCAGTGCTCAGTAGACCAGGTGTTGAGTGGATCATCTCATGGCCAACAAACTCAAAATTTTTCCAATTACACCAGTCTTGGAGCCACATATTGACCTGATGGATCTGCCTAACAGCATTATTCCTTGTAACTGGAAGGATCAAGGGAGCCAGCACCTGTGCTCCCTATCCCTCTGCCAATGGTGCCAAGGCCCTGAAGTCTCTTTTGATTGCCCTCAGACTTCTCTTTGTTATTTCATTGCTGTCAGCTCAAACAACCAATAGCAGATAGAAATCAGAGATCCTTACTAGGCTGAAGAATTTTCCAGTAATGCCCCTTGCCCAAGCCCATGGGAGACAGTAGAATTGTGTGTGAGTTGGATCCAGTCTGGACAACTTCAGCAACTGGCACTAATTTGTCTTTGCTGTCCAAAAAGCTGCTATTTTACTAGAAGTTCATTTTCCTCTACAGGAGAGTGAGCATGCAGGTGGGTAGGTATAGGGAAGGATGTGTTTACACATAAGTGTGCAGCATCAGAGCATCTATGTATACTGCCTGCCTTTTAATCACCTTACCCTCACTTCTCACACCCAATTCCAGAGTATCTGAGCTCCTTTCAGGTATGATGGATATTGACAGCAAGCTCCTGGATGGCCAAGGAGTCTAGGTACTCACTCCTTTTCAAAGAAAAGGAGTAAATGTTCTCTGGGTGAAGTTATAAATTTATTGGCTTTGGTTGAGAGAGTTTCTGGGTGCTTGCTGGGACTAAACTGAAGAATAATGAAAGCAGCATCATTCTTCCAGCAAGGCTTTCTGTAAAGCAAAAGACTGCAGCTTTTCCTTTAGATGGCCAAAATTAGTTTCACCCAATCTCCTCTGGAATTTGTTTCACAGCCAGATGCCTCAGCTGAGAAGACTTTATCTAATGCTGAAGAGGTTTAGAGCAAAATAAAAGGAATCTCACATGCTGGATAATAAAACTTCATTTCAGGAGCCTTATGACCCCTTTGACTTTATGGTTCTTGGATTTTTTCCTAGACAACCTTCTGGTCCTTGAACTATGTGGTTTTTAAAGCCATAAGCACAGAGGCCTTGCAGAAAGTCAGACTTATCCCAGGGCATCCACCATGAGAACAGAGTCCCAGGGGAAACTCGACTTGGTGCTTGCTGTAGCTGGGAAGATGTGTGATTCCTGGCTTCTTGTTCTCAGTGCCTGTGCTGAAAGACTCCTGTGTTGTGCAGAAGCAAAAAAGCTTTCCAAATAACAGTAAAAAACCGAACAAAGGTGAATTTCTTACCATGGGAATGAATCTCTACTGAACTGATCTTAATTCAGCAACTTTTTTCAAAACATTACTTTGATTCTCATTTTTTCTCCATTTAGAGTAGACTCTTTCAGCCTACTCTGAAGAATGCCTTTTGAAACATAACCTGCATTGTATAAAGAATTACCTAATTCTGGCCACTGAAATACAGGTTATGTCATGTAATGTTGCTTCTCTGCCAGCTGGCGTTTTACATAATGAAATTTGTTGCCTTTTCTGCATTTTAAAAGCAACTTTGCTGTCCCCTCGTTGCCCTTGTGAAACAGAGAAATGTTTTGCGCATTAGTACTAGGACAGCAGGTAAGACTGTGCTGGTTCCAGTTTTTCCTAACTAGAGCATGAGGTTCCCCCTGTGTGAGGGAAAGGCTGTGGCTGCAGGTTACTGGCACAGCTGGAGGATGTCCTCCTACCAGCAATTCCAGCAGCTGCTCAAAATGAAGCAGAGCAGCTTGGACAAGTCTGCCCTCAGATGCTTTCAAACCCTTGAAATAAAGTGTACAGGGAATGATGTTTAGTCTCTCAGCTAGCATTTGGGAAGAAAATCCAATTTCCACCTTTCAGAATAGGTGTTAACTACACATTCAGAGCTTTGATGGTGTGCTGGGGGACTGAAGAAGATATTTTCATAGTGTGATCTTCTCTATTCACAGAGTCCCTGCGCAGCAAGAAAATACAGCAGCAGTTTCCTTGCTCACAGTTTCCAGTCCTGCCTGCCCAGCCAGCTCCCTGCCTTCAGGAGCCCAGGCTTTCCACTCCCTCTGAAGGCCACAATCACCAGGGATGTTCCATTTCCCTGCCTTTTCCTCTCACTAACCCTTAAAATGAAGCATTGGCAGCCATTCACTGAGAGGTCTCCCAGCATTCTTGGTTGTTCCACATGTCAGGTTCAAATTATTCTAGGAGTCTTCCTCCTGTTTCCAGCAAGTGCTGTATAACAAGGTCTGGGGCTCTTTTGACCCTTTCATTTCACCTTTTAAAAGATGCCAAATCCATCCATCAGTTTTAATCCAGAGTATGACAGCTGAAAGATCAGAACCTGCCTCCTGGCAGCCATTAGCATCTACAAGCACATGCCCAATTTCTTTGTGAGTTGTACCAAAAGAAACATGTTCTGCTTTTGCACTCTTTTCATCTGGAGCTTTTTAATATTATCAAAATGAACAATGCAAGTTATGAATCTTTCTTACTGTTTATCTTTCTGCTTTGGCTTTTAAATTTATGATCACGGGGGGAGAAAAAGAGTATCCCATTGCTCTTCTGTCAGCTGTTTCTTCAATAATTTATTTTTCCCTGTC
This sequence comes from Ammospiza caudacuta, assembly GCF_027887145.1. Classification (NCBI taxonomy): domain Eukaryota; kingdom Metazoa; phylum Chordata; class Aves; order Passeriformes; family Passerellidae; genus Ammospiza; species Ammospiza caudacuta. Next base: position 57,821,566 of record NC_080596.1, read on the forward strand.
ACTGAATTGTCATTTTATTTGCAGATCTCTTCATAACATGAAGAGACAGAGCTCATGGATTACCCAAGTTTCCACCCTGTGTCTAAGAAACCCAACAGAGAAAAAGGATAAAAATTTCCTGTTTGCCTCTGTTCATCTCTGAGCAATCCAGTTCATGAATTTTAATTGACATTTGTAAAGTAGTTGAGGCCAGAGTAACAGTGAGGAAGTTTATGGGTTTGTATCGTCTTTCTTGGATGTCAGGAGAGACAAAGTCCCAGATAGGAACATCTTCACACCAGCAAGCCCCTGGGGAATTAACAGCAGTCTCAGCATCTTTTGTCCATCCTGACACAACAAGGTGGAGAACTGGGCCTTAGGATGCTCTAAGTGTTGCTTTAAAGCCTGGACAAACCAAGTTTACCAGACCACCTTCAACATAGTCCTTAAAATTTCACTTATTGTTGGGATGCCCCCCAATCAGTTTCTGGATGACAATGCTTTCCAGAAGATGTCTGACCCCAACCTTAAAAATACCAAGTACCAAAGGACATGTGGTCACATGGCACTGTTTGTTATGGCACTGGTTTTATGGTGCCCTGCTCAAACAGAGCAGCAGGAACTCAGGTGAAGCTGATAATTCTGTGTTTCCTGTTCTTGACCTTTGCCTCTCTTCCCCAGGTCTTCTGCAGTGTGGCAGTCCCCATTTCTGGGCAGAGTCTGAGACAGAAGAGATCCATCTAAAGCCTTTATCTGTTTTACAGGAATGGAGTCAAACCCCCACAAGCCTCTCCTCTTTGCACCCTAAGCTGTGATGCAGACACTGACCCCAAACCATGATGTTTCAGCTGCATGACTCAGTGGGGGACACAGCACCAAAACTAAACTTTGCTGCTTTTACCCCTGACACAAGTTTAACCTGGTTCACACAGTGCCACACAGCAGAGAGATCCCATGTTTGAAGTGGGGTTTTTGTCTGCAAAAGAGCACACAAGTTTAAGCACAAAACACCCCAAAATAAGCTAGGAAAGTAATTTCTACAAGCTGTTCACAGCTGTAGTGGGCAAAGGAAACCAAACCAATGCTACCACCTTGTCTCAGTGACCCAATTAAGAATTTTTTAATCCACCAATCACTTTCAGTCCCATTTGACAGAGGCAGTGACCCCACAGGTATGCCATTCTATGAGTTTTGGGCAGATAGTAGCTTTCACATGCCAGGGTAGTCCCATCAAGGGAAAAACACTTCCAGTACCTTATCAGGGAGGCAAGAACTCACTGGCCAATCAGCCCATGTCAACACAGCATAAAAGATGCTGCTTCTTGTCTGGCCATGCAGAGAGGAAATGAGAGAGCTGGGAAGGACAGGGAAGGACAGGGAAGACACAGAGTCCAATCCCATGGGAAACTTCATTCCCACCCTTCATAGAGCAGCCTATTTCCATGGAGACTGAGATTTACAGGTGGCTTTGCAGAGATGTCTCCAGACCTGGGGTGTTGGGGGTGAATTTTGGTTCAAGATCAAAGATACCAAAACCAGCTGTGAAATTCCAGTCCAGACCAAATTTCTTTCCACAATAAGCATCTGTACTTCAACTTAAATATTTGATGAGATTATTGCAACTGACTGGTTTTGCCCCCACATTGTTGAATCATTTTCATCTTGTCTCCTAAAGTCCTAACCTGGTCTTTTAATCCTCAGAAAATGAACAATTAATAAATGATGTGTTCCAAAGAGATGCCAAGCACCAGGAATCTCATAGCAGCAAGTATAAATATGTCTGGATTTCAGCTGCAGGTCCTTTAAGAGTTACCTGTTATTCTAACCAATTCACATCATTTGCACAGTGGGGCTTTTTGCTGGATTGATAAGCAGTTCTCTGTAAACAACCATTTCATGGTATTTATATGAATACAGGGTGCCATAATTCTCAGCTTCTCTCCTCCCTACAAGAGAAATTATTCAAAGAAATTCCCCAAAGGGCCTGTCACATTTGGATAAGGCTGGCATCACTCCAAGACTGTGAGATTGCTAGAGAAAGGGAATTTACTTGAGGAAGAATGAGAATATAGCATTATTTAGCAGCTAAGAGCTGTTCCTGCAGGGAGTGGAACATCATCTGCCTTGGTATCAGAGGAAACTGAGGCCGTTCCATATCTCAGCCCCAGATTTAATAAACACTGACATGTTTGCACAGTATGTGCTTGCAAGAGGCATTTCTGTAAGTGCAAGGAAGCAGTTTGTGCATTAGCAAGGCTGGCAGAGGCATTTTCTGTGCCACTTCAGTATCAGAGTTGTCAAGTGCACTATCAAAAGCTTCAGCAGAAATGGGCTTTTTAATGTACACTGTTCCAGGGCACAAACCATTAGCAGAAGGCTACAGTTGCTGGGTTTTGGGGCTTTTGCTAGATTATCTATTGGTCTATTTATTTATTTATTTTGAAGTAGCAGAAATTTCATGTGAACAGACTTGTACATGAAAGAAAAAGGAACATTTAGCACACATCTTTGAGCATACCATTATTTTTAATCTCAGAGAGAAACTAGGACTATTAAAGCATCCAATTTCAGAGAGTGCCTTGTACCATCAACCATGTGCCATTTGTTTGTGAAAAAGGTGAAACAAGGAAAGATTGGGCATTGCAAACATTGCACCTCACACAGCCCAGCCAGTCACAGTGAACATCAACAGACAGCATGTAAACGCAGCTGGGGCACAAAAGCAACACTGTCCTTCCTTCCTTCCTTCCTTCCTTCCTTCCTTCCTTCCTTCCTTCCTTCCTTCCTTCCGACACTTCCTTCCGACACTTCCTTCCGACACTTCCGACACTTCCTTCCGACACTTCCTTCCGACACTTCCTTCCGACACTTCCTTCCTTCCGACACTTCCTTCCTTCCTTCCTTCCTTCCTTCCTTCCTTCCTTCCTTCCTTCCTTCCTTCCTTCCTTCCGACACTTCCTTCCTTCCTTCCTTCCTTCCTTCCTTCCTTCCTTCCTTCCTTCCTTCCGACACTTCCTTCCTTCCTTCCTTCCTTCCTTCCTTCCTTCCTTCCTTCCTTCCTTCCTTCCTTCCGACACTTCCTTCCGACACTTCCTTCCTTCCGACACTTCCTTCCGACACTTCCTTCCCACACTTCCTTCCTTCCTTCCTTCCTTCCTTCCTTCCTTCCTTCCTTCCTTCCTTCCTTCCTTCCGACACTTCCTTCCGACACTTCCTTCCGACACTTCCTTCCGACACTTCCGACACTTCCTTCCGACACTTCCTTCCGACACTTCCTTCCGACACTTCCTTCCTTCCGACACTTCCTTCCTTCCTTCCTTCCTTCCTTCCTTCCTTCCGACACTTCCTTCCTTCCTTCCGACACTTCCTTCCGACACTTCCTTCCTTCCGACACTTCCTTCCGACACTTCCTTCCGACACTTCCTTCCTTCCGACACTTCCTTCCGACACTTCCTTCCCACACTTCCTTCCTTCCGACACTTCCTTCCTTCCTTCCTTCCTTCCTTCCTTCCTTCCTTCCTTCCTTCCTTCCTTCCGACACTTCCTTCCGACACTTCCTTCCGACACTTCCTTCCGACACTTCCTTCCTTCCTTCCTTCCTTCCGACACTTCCTTCCGACACTTCCTTCCGACACTTCCTTCCGACACTTCCTTCCTTCCTTCCGACACTTCCTTCCTTCCTTCCTTCCGACACTTCCTTCCGACACTTCCTTCCTTCCTTCCTTCCGACACTTCCTTCCGACACTTCCTTCCGACACTTCCTTCCTTCCTTCCTTCCTTCCTTCCTTCCTTCCTTCCTTCCTTCCTTCCGACACTTCCTTCCTTCCGACACTTCCTTCCGACACTTCCTTCCGACACTTCCTTCCGACACTTCCTTCCTTCCGACACTTCCTTCCTTCCTTCCGACACTTCCTTCCTTCCTTCCTTCCTTCCTTCCTTCCTTCCTTCCTTCCTTCCTTCCTTCCGACACTTACTTCCTTCCTTCCTTCCTTCCTTCCTTCCTTCCTTCCTTCCGACACTTCCTTCCGACACTTCCTTCCGACACTTCCTTCCTTCTGACACTTCCTTCCTTCCGACACTTCCTTCCTTCCTTCCGACACTTCCGACACTTCCGACACTTCTGACACTTCCCTCCGACACTTCCTTCCGACACTTCCTTCCTTCCTTCCGACACTTCCTTCCGACACTTCCTTCCGACACTTCCTTCCGACACTTCCTTCCAACACTTCCTTCCTTCCTCCCTGATGTTGTTCAAATTTTTCAGAACAACAATGAAAAGCCCTGCAACTTTAAATAATCAGAAATCATTTTTCAAGCATAAATTCTTCCCATCCTGGCTAATTGAGTCAAGGCTGACTGAGAAATGATAAATTTTCTCTTCCCCCTTTTAAAATGTCTACATTATTGTCGATAATTCATGCCAACTGAAGTCAAGGGATACAGGCTACAGTTGGGTTTGGTTATGATAACTTTATTTACATTTATTTCTATCACATTTCAGCTTCCACAGGCCATATAACAGCTCCCTGTCTTCAGTTAATGAAGCACTTCTAGTCATTTCATTCCAAATTAAAAATATGGCACTTCTGTTGTGCCAGATAAGACACGGGTGTATTTTCCTAATTATTTTATTTCTTGTTGACTAAATTGGAAACAGACTGAACAAAGAAGAGATATTTCATTATATGTCTGCAAATAAATGACATATAAAACAACTACATCATATGCTTCAGTAAAATAACTTGCTGCTGTGAGAAATACTCTCTGCTGAAGATTTACTTGAATGTCCTGCACTTCTCAAAGAAGGGTTACCTCTCTACATTTCAAACAATTTTACTTTCTTCAAAGTGCAAAAGAAAAAATGTAGAAAAAATGTTTTAATTTAAAAGTTTGTGGTAGCCAAATGCATTGTAGATGAAAATAATGGATAATAAATCCAGAAGGGGCAGCAGATTCAGCCTGAATTAATTCTAAAGCTTTGTCAAAGAGAGCAATTCATTTTTGGCAGCTTGAAAGCTTAGAAAGCTGGTAGGGGAAGGGCTGCCAGAAATGTGTTTCTTGGAAGGAGATTTTCTCCTGAGGATGTCCTTTAGAAATCAATCTAACCTGGGTCACCCACTGATGCTGCTCATGCTCTGGTTTAGGAAGTACAGGGATGGGTGAAGTTTCCTTTCTGCCCAATGCCCTCCATGATTCCCACCCTCTATTGAACCTCCTTGGGTTCAGTTTCCCAAGAATTAAATGGAAATAAAACTCATGGTGCAAATCCTCTTTCTGAGCCTGTCATGATGCCTTACTGCAAGAACCATATAAATCCCATCTATAAAGTGGATTGCTCTGTAAAAAATCTGCCACAGTTAAACTAAACCCTCATTTTCTCTTAAAAATCACAACACTAACATAATATAAAAAGCCAGTGGAATTTCAATGGCATAGAAAAAATCATTGACCATTTGTCAAGTTGTGCATGAAACTGGAAAATGCTTCCCCTGGTACTGTTAAACTGCAAGAAGTCTCATCTGCTTGGCCTAGTTGGCATGGGTGAGTTTTTACTGTGTGTTATCCTTGTAAATGAAGGAAACACAGCAGCCGTGGAAGACATACCCCAAAAAAAAGGCCAGAACACCTCACACACCTCACAGAGCTGCAAGTCAGGAAGAGCTGGGACTTGGGCAGGGAGAGCAGGTGAGTGTCCCACGAGTGTCACAGGAAGAGAGGTACTGACTGCAGTCAAGACAGGAAGACATGGATTTTTGGAGATGTTTCTTGGACTTCAGCTGGGGTGAGGGTCTCCTGAAAAGCCTCCAGCATTTGGCAGCCAAGAGGAGAAGGGGTGAGGGTGTGTTAGCAGAAAGCAGGAGAAAATAATGGTACAGAAAATGCAGTTCAAACAGAAGAACATAAGACAGAGGGGACCAGGGAAAATGTGGAGGTTTTGAGTCGCCCTTTGTTTCACTGTGTCCTGCCCATGTGCAAAACCAGCTCATGAGCAAAGCACCTTTGCAGGTCTGTGCACAGAGTTAAGTGTTGTGGCAATCTGGAAATGCCCCACTGCAAGACATGTGAGCTCATCCGTGTTCCCGCAGCACAAGGGATGAAACCTCTTTCTGAGAAAAAAAAAAAGTTAAAAATTTTCTTTAAAATTTTTGCTTAGGGTACATACAAATCACTGTAACCTCCTGCTCTTTCTCAGCAAGTCGAGGCAACACTAAACATCCATTTTCTCTTTTTTCCCCCCATTTATGGTCACTGTTAGGGAAGGAAGTCCTGGCTTTGTCAAAGCAGTGGGGAGGTTTTGCATGGCTGCACATGTCTTCAAGCCCAAGCCTTCAGCCGAAAAACCTAAACATTTGTAAATAAAAAGGCTGATTCGTCCTTGTTCATATGATAGAGTTCGGTTTTCCCCAATTACAGTGCTAATTAATGGTCTTCACTTTATTCCCACTGTGACAAGCAATCTCTTCCCGAAGCCCAAAGCCCTGTTGGTGCCTCCATCATTTTGAGATGCAGGTATGCAGGGAAAAGATGCTTCTTTTCCCAGACTCTCAGCAGCACCAAAGACAGATGTTTGTGGGGTTTTGCTTGCTTCACTCTCTGTGAAAATTTGATTTTCTCAGCCTGAGGCAGCCTTCAAGAGTTAAGGTAGCAAATTAACCTGTCTGCTTTATGGTTTGTAGCCATCCTGCCTGGCTGCCAAACTGCTCAGCGTGGCCACATCTTTCCTCTGAGCCTGATGGAGAGGCAGTGGGACCACCCACACACACACAGCCCTGGAACATCAGCTGGTGACAGATTCTCCTGGTTTTATCTCTGTGAAATTGTGCCCAAAGTCCTGAGTCCTGTTTGCCTCCATCCATGGTGAAAATTGTGCATTGGGTTTTGTGTGGCCACTGGCACTAGGAGGCACTGCCTCCCTCTTTGGGCAGCTGGCAGTGCTGAGTGTTGAAGGCTGCATGATGTGAGCTCCCAAGGTGGACAGTGAAAGCAGTGGGAGGGAAAAGCTTGGTTTCCCCTCCAGGTGCAGCCTCTCCACCTTTTACCCAGGTGACTTTTCTGTCTCATCGAGACCAGGCATGAAGGTAAATGTCTTTTCAGTGTCAGGAGCATTCTCAGTATGTCTCACCTTTAGTAAAAGCATCCTTCTGCCTGCAAGCTGAAGAGCTCATTATTCTTATAGCACTCCCATATCACCTTGAGAAATAAAGGTGTGTACAAATATCACAGCTAGCTGACAAGCTGAAGACAATTAGCGCTTGCTCCTTCTGACCCTTGGCCACACACTCTTTGCTGCCCTTCTGCCTTTTTTCCAGCTTCAGTCTCACCAGAATCCCCAATACTGTGTTTTGCAGTGTAAAAATGACAAAGAGCAGCTCAGTTCATGATAAACACAGAGCACTTGTGGCTTTGATGCCACTGCAGGCTGCAACACTCCCTCAGCACAGGGCATCTCCCCCAGCACTCCATGCTTTTGCACAGGCTAGCTCTTGCCAAATTCCCTAGTAATGAGATAAAACAAGCACGATCCCCTTTGTTTGAAGCAGGATAAATGCTGACCTATGCTACAGGTGCCTTTCCAGGCCTTTACTTGGTTTTATTTATGGTAATGTGTTGGAAGGGATCTCTGGGATGGCCAAAACGCCACAAGAGACTTTGCAGCTGACTCCAGCAGCCAGCAGAGCTAGTCCATGTGCCCAGGGTGTGGATGTGTGACAATGCTGGGCTGTTGGGATGAAATGTGATTAAAAGAAGATAGAAACAGCAGCCTGACTTAATTCTACAGCTCGGTAAGTGTCTGTGTCACTTACCTATTTTTTTTTTTAATACATGCTATTGGTTTTCTGCTTTATCTTTTATGAATACACCATTTCCATGTATGCATATATTTTGTCTATTAAGAGCCACAGATTTGCAGGCAGTGAGGCCATTCCTTTCCACAGTGACATCAGCCAGTGGAGGATGTGATTTATTTTAGCACTCCCTGTAATCAGAGTAATGTTGCTGCAGTGGCCAGAGGCTCCTGCACAATGCAGAACATTTTGACGCAGTGCAAAGACTCCTCCTTGCCATAACAAAAGAGACACTGAGAGATGTGCTCACCAGAGCTGCACCACTGACACTCACACAGGTCCTGACACAGCAGCCCAGGCCTGGGTGCCACGAGCTGAGCCCAAACTGCTCTGACCCCGCCGTGCCCAGGGCTCTGGAGTCAGGGCTGACAATGGGCAGCATCAGCCCACCTCAGTCGCCTCCACCTGGGCTGCTGCTGCCATAAACAACAGACTGAGAGCTCTTTGGAGAAGGGCAATGCCTTTTGATTCTCTGCAGAGCATCCCACTCTCCCCTGGACACTGCACAAAGCTGCTCTGCCGTTTCCAAGGTGATGCCTGGAGGTGAAGCCTGTTATGTATTCTCTTGCAGGTAACAGCAGCTGTAGCTCAGAGATGCCCTTGGATGGGCCATTGTTTGAAAGGAGGTAGGAAAAGAACAGAAGATCTATTAGTAACCAATTTTTAAAGACTGGTAAGAAAAAAAAAGAAAATAAGGACATTTATTTTATGTTTTCTAATGCAGTTCAAGTTCTTGCACCTAGGAATGAGCATTGTATCTATGTTGTAAACAACAAAATCAATCATTTGATACTGGCTTAGTTTTGTCCTGTAAGATAATGGTTACAAATGTTGTTTATGCCTAGTATTAAGTCTTGAGTTGCCTGAGGAGGGCTGACTTTGTAAATCAAAATGTAGATGTTCCTTCCTGATGGCTGCCTAGAGGAAGGGCTGGCTGTGGGTACAGCACTTCACCCCTCACTGCCCTTGGACCTCCTGAAATCTTGAGGAACACTTTTTAAACTTTAAAATAGCTTTCTGGAATTTCCTCTCAGAGTTTTGCCACAATCCAAAACTTGCATTTTTTAAAGCCTGATTCCCTGGAGTCTTTCTACTGATCTCCTTCAGCTCAAAATTTCATAATACCCTGTGGTTTTGCAAGCAGTAGTTTAATAGACACATTTCAGTCAGTGTGTTAAGAAAATAAAAAGCTGATTCCAGAAGATGCTTGTTTCCTTTCTGGTTTTCCTTCCAGTAGCTCCATGTGGGAACCATAAGTGTAAACCATACACACTTGGGTAAAATGGGCATTTCTTCAAAACATGAAAGTCTGTTCTTGCAGGATAATGCTGGTGTCCAGCAAGGCCAGAGCAACATCTCATCCAGGCTGCTGTCTGCCACTGAGAAATCAATGCCAGACATTTGAAAGGATAATTGATAAAGCCAATGCAACAGCTTGGAAAAAAACCAACAGAGACCACTGCTTCTGCCAGCAGGATCCATCTTTATCACACACAATACAGCATTTATGTTTCTACCTGGGAAAGTTTAAAACAAGTCTTGGGGTACAGAAGGAAAGACAAACCAGCCACAGTCACAGCACCAAGCACTTGTTAGAGCAGACATTTCTGTCCTTGGTGGCCATTCACTCAAATGTGCTGCCTCCCAGTGTCCTGGGAGGGAAAGGAAAAACATTCACACGTGGTGTTTACGGCTGCAGTCACTTCTCTGCTATGCACCCTTCCCAAGAGAACAGACAGTCTTTATCAAAGTTAAGGTAAGTGTGACAGGTTGCTGTTCTACACAGGACTCTTATTAAGGCCAGGATGGCTGCCTCAGGCTGCTGCTTCTGCAGCCAGTGCCAGGCCGGGAGCACAGGCAAAGCTCTCAGGCCCATGGGGTGATTACTGGGGCTGTCTTGTGCAGGGCCAGGAACTGGACTTGGTGATCCTTGTGGGTCCCTTCCAACTCAGGATATATTCCATGAAATATTCACTCAAGATATATTCTATGAAATATTCATTTTCTATGAAATGAGGGCAGGGAGATGGTGAGCAGTAAATACATCACACACTCGAATCACTGTTCTCAGCACATTGAAAGGTGCTGGTGGTGGGAACAGAGTGAGGTCTGCCCCAGCCTGATTCAGAAACTCTCCAAGTGCAGAAAACTGGGAAAGGAGAGGATGGATGGAGATGAAGAGAGCCTGGTCATCTCCCCTCCTCCCTGCAGTCCTCACCAGGAGCATAACACAACTGTGGTCATGCAAACAAGCACTCACTGAGCTGGAAGTCTTTTCAACCATGGCCTCTGATGCAATGGAGGGTGTTCTGGTGGCTGTGGTTGTTCAGGAAGCAAAAGGAGTAAGTAAATCATCCAACACAGAAGCACTTTTGTTGGATGTCAAAATGTGATAGACTACAAATGTACTGGTGTCTGTGAGATGGGTGGTTTATTCCCCTCCTCAGGCACGATCCACGGGGGCACCACCATTCCCACAGCAGGATCTGCTTTGCAGAGACAAGACCAGGAGGACTCTCCTGCTTTGTAGGCAAGATGCAGGGCATGACCTCTATTGCAAGAGAGACATCCTGGGGCAAGTTCAGCAGTTCAGGATTAACTCTGTTAGCACAGAGGGCTCGACTGCCCCTCCAAGAGCTGCTGTCAGCTGTGGAATGGTGCCTGAGCATCAGCATGGGATGCTGCAAATCCTCTGCCTCCACATCCAGCAGCACAGCACTGCATTAGGTCATGTATTTGTTATTTTTACCCAGAGGAATTGGGCTAGGGAGTGGTAGGGAAATACTGAAAGTTTATTTTCTGTGGAAAACCATGAAACTCACATGGAAAATAAAAGCACACTGACACCTCTGCTGTGCAAATCCTTGGCATAGAGCAGCTCTGCTTTCCATCTGTGTAGAACATGCATATCTATTTACTGTGCTGAACTCCAGGCAGCACTGGTACACCCAGAGGGCACAATAGGCATCTCAATTAGGCTACAAGCATCAGTTCAGTGCATTTTGTGTATATAGTCACTGGCAGATTACAGACTTAATAGACATTTCTTCTTACTGGCACAGGGAGCACCAAAGAGCTCAAAAGCTGTTTTGAAATAAATCTCTCTCAACCCTTATGTCTGCTCATGAAAGTTATGGTCTTTTAATCTGTCTCTGACGTACTGAACTTCTGCAACATGCTCCTTGTTACTTATTTACAGTTCTTGCAGGTGCCTTCAGGGCTCACAAAAAGGTCCAATGAGGCAGACAAGGGCAAAGGGAAAGAGGCTGCTGCAAGCAAGGGCTGCAGTCCCCTGCTGGAAGCAGTTACTGTCCTCAGCTTGGGGTACATCACATAATACATTCTGTGGGCTGTGCTCGTGCAGCAGCTCTGGGATGAGAAGATGCCCTGCCCTGTTCCTGGGGGCTGCTGCCAGTCTCCCTTGGGCACCTGGCTGCCCACTCAGGAGTGGGGTGCACCTGTTCCCTGGGAAGCATGAGACCTCAAATCCTGTTTGGGATTTGAGAGCATGAAACCTCAAATCCTGTGCTCAGTTTGGGGCCCAGTCACTGTGAGAAAGACACTGAGGTGTGGAACTGTGTCCAATAGAGAAGGGTAAGGAAGCTGGAGAAGGGTCTGGAGCAGCAGTCCTGTGGGGAGCAGCTGCTGGCACTGGGGTTGCTCAGCCCATCACTTGACTGCCCACATCAGGAACCTGGCACCTCCTCTGTGGCCATCCCCAGGTCCCAGCTAGGCACAGGCAGCACTGACAGATTTCCTATGAGAATACAGACACATTGCATTTCTAAGGGTCTTGAAATATCAGGATAACCTCAGAGGGGGCTTGGGAACCCTGAGGAGGGCATGAGAGAGGTGGAAGTATTTCCCTGTGTGGTGGAGGGGATTGGAGTAGGTGCAAGCCTGGAGTGCTTTGCTGTGGATGTGACTTGGGCTGACAAAATGCAATTACTGGATCTGGCATTTCTGCAGGACCCCAGGATTAATGTCCTGATTCACACGAAACCTATTACCTCCCCATAAATACTCAACAACATTTTAAAGAGTTAATTTATTTTCTTCTCCTCTTCTCTTCTTCTGCAATTTGCATTATCTGTTGCTAAATATATTATGGCATGCTTTCCCCCAATTCACCACTTCAAAGACCTCCTCGTAGCAATTTCATAAGTAAATCACTACTTGATCTTATAACTCAAGTACATAGTGTCAACCACAGGAATTTTATTTCAGTCCAAATCACCATGCTTTTGAAAGTTAATATCCATTATTTTCCTCTAGTAGTTTCATCTGCTCTACAGCAGTAGGAAAAAAACATTTCTGTCTAGCTGAAGCCATTAGGTGGAGAGGTGTTTAATGGAGACATCCCAATGCTGCCTGTTAATCTCTCCTCTGGAGCTGAGGTCATTTGAAAAATATGAGTGTTTACTTTGTTCACCTCCCTAATCTGAGCCATAATTTCTTTTTCTTCACAGACCTGGAGCACACAGAGATGTTTTTTGTTTAAGCACATCAGGCACCTTTCCTCCAGGGCAAAAATATGATGTGAATTTATAACTCAGGGATCCTCAGCTCCTCGCTGGCCCACAGGTGACCAATGTGGTGGCGTGCACCAGAGCACCAGTGACCACCTTCTGTGTCAGGCAAATCAATATCTTCCCACCTTTTGACCCTTTTACAACACCAGCTGGCCTTGTACCAACCAAATGTGCCAGCAGTTGTCAAGGCTTCTGGAAAAAACAGCTTTGGAGTGGTCCTCAGCTCTGAACAGGGTCTGGTCTTTGCCTCTCCAAGCAGCAGTGCCAATATTTTATGCTGCTGGCAGACTCTTGTCCTTTCTGCAGCCAGAAAATGGGAAAAACGGCTTGCCTGGCCTCTGCTCCTGGGCTGGCCCACACTGAGGTGCAAAGTCTCCCTGGCAAAGTCACAGTCAGCTCACCAGTGGCCAAGAGAGGGAGCAGCCCCAGAGGCAGACGCTGCCTCACCAGTCACCACCTAGCAGGGTGCTCAGCTGCTTGACAGAGAAATTACTGTGACAGAAAAATTAATAGGAATTAAAATCAGCATGAATTGAAACAAATTTGAACAAGGAGTGCAGGGATTCCCCTCTTGGCTCAGCACAGGAGCTCACAAAGGCCCATGTACTTTGGTGTGGGGAAGTCAGCAAGAGCTGCATGTTGTGTATCAGTGTCCTGCACTGATTTAAGACCACAGTCATAAATAAAAGTGTTTTTCAGGAAAATACTTAGCTCTTGAAAAGAAATATTTTCTGGTTTTTGATGATTCTGTGTAATTCTTAATTTCTAGGCTGCCCAGAAAACCCTGAGAGGGGCCTTGTTTACTTTCCATAGAAATATTTTCAAGATTATTTTCTTCAGCAAGAGGCAGGAAATTCTTTTCCTCATTGGTGAGTGGGATGTCCAGCCAGGAGGGGCAGCATTAAGAGCACACGTGACCAACGCCATGCTATGAGGTTGCCTACCCCAAACATCCCTTCAGGGCTTGCACAAGGCTGCATTTGTTCCAATCTGCTGAAGATGAGGAAAGGCAAGTTTTGCCTCAATCCACAGCTGCAGAAAGGAATCAGGTTCTAAACATACCCAAAAGTGAGATTAAAACACAAACAAGGTTAAATGTTGGTATTCTAAGCAATAATTAAACTTTATTTTTTCATAAAAGAAGAACAAAAGAGAGGAGGTGGGAAAATGCCACGAGCAGCACAGGATGGGGGACACCAGCACCATGGGTCCAGCCTGGCTCACAGGGTGCAGAGGGAAGATCTGTGCTGGGTGATCCCAGGCAGCCACAACAGCACAGGGAGGCAGGGCAGCAGCAGCACAGACAGAAAAGACTCCATCCAGCACTTGGCAGATGGACATTTTGCAGCAGCCTCTGTGGCAGCTTGGGCCCTTGTTATGGAGGGTTTTGAGAGGGGAAACCTCAGGTCCCCCTCACAGCAACAGCACATCAGGAGAGAAGTTCTTTGCTCCCCCAAAGTTCGTTGGCTGCTCGTTTGTATCCAGGCTAAGTTCACCTGATGTGTCTAAGTGTTCCTTGCTTGTTTGCCTGAAGTATCAACTGCAAAGCCTTTTAATGACCTCACACCGTGTGCCTCATTTCCTAAAGTGAAGCAGTTCGAAGCTTTAACTGTCAAACCTCAAATCTTCAAAGAGGCATTGGAGAAACACCGCTCACTTTTCACTGGTTCACTATGGGCCACTCCCACGGGTTGGGAAGCTCCTGACAGAAACTCTACTGCTAAATCCCAACTGCCCTTCTGTGAGCTGTGTCTTTTTATGTCCATCTGTCCACGAGGTTTCTCCTCTTGTCTCACATGTAAAACCTAAGATAAGGCATTGCTGAGATGCCTGGCTCACAGCTTAGTGCTGAAGGGGAGAACCACAACTGCACATTTTAATGTTTGCCATTAACCTTTAATAATTGCTTCCCTCTTATTGGGCCTGTCACTGCAATAAATTTCAATGTACCAAACACTTGAGTTAAATCCTCTCTAACAGTTCCCTTGTTAGGCTGAATAACAGTCAGATTTCTTCAATATGTCCCACCAAGATCCCTAATCATCTCCATTGTTTTCCTCTTGGCTTCTTCAGTACTAACAGTATGCAGTTTCAACAGGAACTGGCAGCTTCCTCATCAACTTTAATAACAAGTGTTTAATAATTGCAGGTATAATTATTCACAGCACTGACAAAATTTGCTATTCACCACTAATTTCTTCAAATTACTGAACACATAAAGCAAAAACAGACTAGTTAGAAAGACAATTTTTAATAATTTGCATTAGTGTTGTTTAATGAACAAAATCTGCAACTCAGTGTTCCAACAATATTTCAACACAATATAAAAAGAAAGCCAGCAGGATTCTGGGTTGCATCAACAAGGGCATCACCAACAAAGATAAACATGTCATTATCCCATTTGTCACACCACACCTGGAATACAAAGTTCAGTTTTGGTCCCCACTACACAAAAATGATATGGACGGGCTGGAGAGGGTCAAGAGAAGGGTCAGAAAGGTGATCAGAGGATTGGGAACCAGCCATAATAGAAAAGGCTGGGAGAACTGGGTTTGTACAACCTTGGAAAAAGAAGGCTCAGGGGAGACTTTATTGCTGTGTCCCAGTACTTGAAGGGTGGCTACAAAGAACATGAGACTCCCTTTTTATAGGGTCACATGGAAAAGAGGGGAGGTAACAGGTACGAGTTACTCCTGGTGAGATTGGACAAAAGAGGAAAATTTTTTCAGACAGAGAACAGTCAGTCATGGGGATAAACTCCCCAGAGATGTGGGGGACTCCCCAATAGCTGACATTTTTAAGATTCAGCTAGACAGGGAGCCAGGCCATCTTGTCTAGACTATGCTTTTGCCAAGAAAGGTCAGACCAGGGCTCCTTCCAAGCTGGCACCACAAGAGGAATGAAGATAATGGTGACTTACATGCACATATTCTTTGGACTTGGCTGGAAACACTTAGCCCAGACCTCTGTCAGGGTGTGGGCCCAGAGCAAGATGGAGCAGTACCAGCCAACCTTGTATTTCCTCACCTTGGTTTTATTCTATTTGTAAATTTTGATTAATCCCACAACCAGAAATCAGGGAGACATGGCACAAAAGCCCACACAAAGCATTGGCAGAAACCCAAGTCTCCCATGCACTGTCACCTCCTCCTGTCTCTGAGGTCAGTGCATCCCAGAGGACATTTCTCACATGCTCCCACCTGGCACAAAACCCTTTTCCAGAAGAAAGCTGGCAGCAGGGGGCAGGTTCCCAAGTCACTCCAGGCATGTCAGTGCTGGATGGTCTCTCCCATGGGATCTTGGCTGCAGCATGAGGTAGGAGCAGCATAACCCAGTTTGGGATGTGAGCTCCTGCCTGCCAGGAACCAGCCAAAGCTGCACTGTCAAACACCATGTGTGTCCCTCAAACTCTTCCTAGGTGTTGGACCCAACCTAAACCAGACACAAAGTGTTTTCTATCCTAGTGAACTGCCTTGTGCCTGATCTGGCTTGCCATAATTCCAACTGGGCATCACTATGGCAGGGAATGAGGGACACAGGACACAAACCCAGGACCACAAGG
Organism: Ammospiza caudacuta; assembly: GCF_027887145.1. Classification (NCBI taxonomy): domain Eukaryota; kingdom Metazoa; phylum Chordata; class Aves; order Passeriformes; family Passerellidae; genus Ammospiza; species Ammospiza caudacuta. Next base: position 57,837,486 of record NC_080596.1, read on the forward strand.
TATTTACCAGCCCACAAATGCAACACCTTCCTTACCCAAGGGATGTTTCAGATATTAAGGGTGCAGTCTTGTGGATATTTGCAATTTCAGATGAGGAAGCCCAGAGGGATGACTGAGGAGGTTAGACTTGACAGTCTCACTCTTGTCCAGGATATCCAAGCATTGCAAGTCCAGCTGCAAAATCAGTGTGTAGGATAGATAAATACATAAACATTTGCTTTCAAAATAATGTCCAAAAAGCTTTTCCCATGCATCCTAACAGATACAAAACAATACCAAAACCAATAAAATCCTATAAAATATCTTGGTACCGATGTGCTGAGATGTAATAAATAAGAGTATATACAGCTTTCCTGTCCATCTTTTAAGTAAACCATTTCTACTTCCCTTGCATTTCCAAGGAGCTGCTGTGCACACAACACAATTATTTCATTCATCTCTTCAGATGAACAGGTACTGCCCTGCTGTGGCTCAGTGAAACCCCACTGCTGCCAGAGGGAGTGGCAGGTTCACAGCAGATCAGCAAATTGGGCATCAGCCTTTTCCCTGGGCATCCCTGGGCACAGGACAATCAACAGCCCTGATTTCTCAGGGAAGGAGGGTCCAAAATGAGGGCTCTGCCTGAGTTCATGCCTGGGGATTTATTAAATCCCCAGCCTCCAACACTGCTTGAATTGCTTGTCTCTGCTCCCCTCTGAAAACAGCTCTGGGGGAGAATTTGCAGCTCCTGCAGATGGCTGTAGAAGTTTATGGAACTGGCTGCTTTTTAATGAAATAAATAATTAAAAAACATTAATAATAAAAAATCAATTTTAGGGTCCAAGCACCTCCAGCTGGAAGCCCCCTATCTTTCTGATTGATGGTGACAGTGGCTGAGCAGCACTTTGTTCCACGCCATGCTCTATGCCTTCAGATATGAGAGGTGGGAGAAGACAGAAATAAAAGGAACACCAATGGCAAGTTTAACATCACTACGGACAGACAATCCTCAGAATGCCCAAAGCACTTCAAATATTTCTTAGGCAGAAGTGTCAGAAAATCAGTCTTTTGTGAGCATTTCTCCTAATTAGCTCTTTGCACTTCATGAGGCCTGGTGTGGAGCTGGCAGCTCCTTCCCAGCGGAGCCCCGGCTGCTCCTGCAGCCCCGTGCTCAATTTGCTCAGCTAAGGCAAGTTAATGCTTCAATATGCAGCAGGCACTTTCCTAAATGTTGAAAGACTTAAATTATAGCCATCCTATAATTTGGCAGGTTAGGAAAGAAGCTTTTAAAGAGCCTTGTAAAACAAATGACTTAAACCTTCACCCCAGGCTATTTTTAAAATTCATTTGTCTGCACTCCAGCAAAAAGGAAGGCACAAATATATGCATGATCCATGTCTAAAATTTTGATTTTTGAATCAGTTAGAAATACACTTCAATCTTTGTGGCAACTAATAAATGATTTGGGGAAATGGTGTTGTAATACTGGTCATGGAAATAGCCACAGTTTCATACCCTTCCTCTGCTAAGCAAGGCTTGAAATTAGACTTGTGGAGGAATTTTTGGCAAAGGAAAGAAGAGATAGCACACCATCTCCTTGCAGCAGAGTTTTAATGACTAACTTTTGTGTTCCTTTCCACTGCAATATGTGTGCTTTTAATCACACCAATTATGAATTGCCCACTTGTGATGATGCAGCAAGTCAAGATGTGCAAAAAGAGCTACACAGAAGTTTACATAAAAAAAAATAATGCTGCTCTATCTGTCTCATCCCATAAGGCACTAAGTGGGATGAACTACAGCTAGAGAAAGAGGCCCTTCTCTTTCCCCAGGAAGAAAGAACCCCTTACTATGTATGAACACATTTGGTGTACTCTCTGTGAAAGAGTTCCCCCATAAAGAATTAGAATGTGTTTAAAACTGACACCTGCAAATGCTCATTTAGACAGACCTCTATGACCATTAATCCCTTGACCTTTGTAACCTCTGCATTAAATCAATATCATAACCCATTGTTTTTCTGTGTAAGACTTTTAATGCTAATATCTTCTTCATTAAATATGAGAGAGAAAACAGGATTAGAAAGAAGCAGTTCTCCATTCCTAATATATCTGCTTTTAAATGCTTACCTAAAACCTCAGGGTAACATCTACTATGGAAAATAAAAATATGCAAAGTCTGAATCTACAATCTGTGTGTAGCAGTTACTAGGGGGAAGTGAGGCTTCAGGTTTACATGGCTGGTGTAATCAAGAGCTTTACTGAGTGAAAGACGGGGCAAGCAATCAAAATATTTTTGAAATGGTCTTTGAGACCTCCATCTCCTTCCTAACAAACCCAGTACTTCTCACATCACCTCTGCATCCATCCTGCACCACTGCCATGGCTGGGACCCCTCTCTGAAGGGATCCATGGAGTCTTGGGCTGCATTTGGACATAGCACCAACAACTCTCCTCAACAGAGATGGCAATGCTCTCCTCTGATGCTGGGGATTAGGTTTCTTTCCTTTTGTTCCTTTTTACTTCTAGAATTGTTTTTCTCCATAACTTCCTAGGAAACACTAACAACTGGGCGCTTAAGAAAAACACAAAAAGCGGCCAGTTCAGAAGGAGGGGGTTTACATTTTCCATTCCAAGGGAGGCTCTTGCCTTCCTTAGCAGACACCTGTCTTTCAAACCAAGACAGATTATGGTGCCCACCGTGAAGCACAAAGGCATTGAGAGAAAAAGGGTGAAAAAGGAATAAAACAGTTCTTGAGCAACCTAATTTTTTGTGTGCTGGATATAGAAACCTCACTGGGTGGTGGTGGTGGCAGTGGTGGGAGAGAAACCCCAGACCAGATATTCCTGTTCCTTTTACCTTCCCAGAACTCTCAAAGAAAAACTGTAGGAGGATTTAGGATTACAGAAATAATATGAAGCAGCTCTAAAGCATCTCATTGTTCACAGGCCCTAAGTCAACTCTAGAAACTACAATGAATTTGATCTTTTGATGAAACACAAACAACCAAGCTGGATTTTACATCATCAGGCAACACTGACATAAAAAAGATAAAGTAGTTGGAGGTAAAACCATCCTCAGAAGCCCAGGGGCTCAACTGCATCTCTTGACCTAGAGAAAAGATTTTTACAGAACATGTGAAATTAGCATTCACTGCTGTTGTCACCTTATTGCAAAGCTCCCATACCTTCTTGGTGATTTCTCATGTGCAGTTCCTCACAGCACTGACTCCTCCACAGCACAGACAACAAACTCCATCCCTCTCATCACCCAGCTAACGCCACTCTTTTGTAGCACTCGTCTCCTTATTGGACACAGCTGTGGCCTGTTAAGGGCAGCCTGTTCCTAATCTTTGGTGATTGGTACAGCTGCAACTCCTCAGGTGTGAGATTACCTTCTGCACTATCTTTATTTTCTAACACTCCATCCCTCCACACACTGCCAGCAAGTGTAGAGCAGACACAATGCAAGGACACATCTCTACAGTTAACAAAACTTCATAGATGGCATCACATCACCTGTCAGCATAGCCCCAGACCTGTGTCACCATCCTAATCCAGGCAAATGGAGGTTTGAGCTCTGCAACCAGAATGCAGCTCTGGCCCTGCTGATCTGTTTCACCTGCCATACACCAACACTTACCCTTGGCAACTCCCCTTTGCCAACTGTCTGCTCACACACAAAAAGCTGCAAACACATCTGTACACTTCCCTCTGTAGTTCAATTTCTAGTGAGTGATGTTCCTGCCCTGGTCCCCATTCCATAGCCATGGTCTCCTCTCCAGCCCCCAGGACCATCCACCCAATCTGAGCCTTCAGTTCAGACACTGCAGCACCGCAAACATTACCCAGATCCCATGTTCAGCCCAGCCACTGCACCATGGTTCATACCCAGCTCCTTAGACCAGGGCTGGTATGCCCTGGACCTGGTTTTCTCTCTGGTTTGTTTCATATCCACCCCTTCTGCTTTCCAAAACTGTGATACAGGATCAAACCCCGAGTGAGAACAGCTTTCTGCAGTTGCTGCATGCTTCATCCACCCAAAGTGCCAAATCTGGCTGCAAATCAGAGAGCACATCTGATGGATCCAATGTTCCACCAGAAGCAGATCAAGGGCTTAACTGAAGCAGCAAGGACTCCCTATAACAACAAACAGTCTTCCTGTCCACACAGCCCTCTGTGTAAAACATCTGACAGCTGCTGAACAGCAGGTGACATATTGCATGATGGAGGTTGCCACTTTAATCCTGACTTATAAAAAAAATCCATTATTACAGAATGTGGTGTAATAAGGCAAAGATAGTACAGCATAAAGCAAAAAAGTTATAAGCTTATTTTAGGATAAAAACAAAAGTGTAATGAAATAGCAAATTACTCATCAGCATTTGGAAAGGCAGCTACTCCATATATGTACAATATAAATAGTAAAAAAGAACAAAATACAATAAAGGCAACTAAGAGGGATAAGCCAAGACCTTTAGGAAACAGCATCTCTAGTTTCTTTGGAGAAAAAAAAAATCAAGTGAGCATTATTGGGACTTTGAAACTACCCTGTAGTTCAAAGAGAACTGTAGTTCAGTTCTCTCCTCAGCATTCTCTCCAGTGGCTGCTTCACAGCCAGGCAGCAATGGGAGCCCCAGGGAGGTGGCCCAGCATCCTCTCAGCCTCCTCACTGCTCTCTCTGGCCCTGGCTGTCAGGCTCCCCCCACCCACAAAGCCACCTCTGCATTGCCCCATTGTCCCCATCCTGAGCAGGACATCAGCCTCTTGTCCCCACATCCCCCCTGCCCCAGATGGTGCCTTTCTCCTTTGCCCCACACAACCCACACTGGCCCCTGCATCTGAAAGGCTTTGGCCTTCAGGATTATTTTCCCCCAAATCAATGACTCCAGCACAATGAAAAAAAGCACTTGTGATTTATCAATCCAATCATTTTATTTTCACCTGTTAAGAGAACCCTCTGCCTACCAGCAGAGTTCAACATAGATGGGCAGACAGACTTGAATACAATTAAATACAGGAAAAATTGAACTATATACAACAAGACAGACATCTACTTAACATAAAGATTTTTTTCATTTTCTATGAGTTCTCTCCAATGTGAAATATTGCTGGAACTGAAATATATCAGACCTTTTTTTCCTTTGAAGAAAAAAGCATGTAATGAATTTCCATTGTTTTCCCATGTACTGAGACATAATATCCTTTTTGAGATGCACAAAATTTGTGGCACTTCACAGGGTACACAAAAGCTAAAAACTCTTTATTATAGTTTATGATATCTAAATTTTGATTAGATCTATTTATTGAGACACTAACTCTAAAGTGGTATTTACATGGAGGAAGTTGTGCAAAATCATTTACGCCATGGCTAGTAGACTGTGAAAGATGCATGGTTAAGTGACTTGAGTCACCCTCATCCTCAGTAGTAATCCCTTAAATCCTCTTCTGATCCTTCCTTTCACACAGCAGCCACCCCAGGAAAACCAGCCATAATTTATTCTTTCTTTGTTAAGCTACTGGGACAAAGTAGCTTCTGTGACCCTTGTGGGTCTCTACAGTTTTAATGTTGGGCTGCTTCTCCTGACACAATTAATACTTTAAGCATCAACTCTGCTTTTTGCGACCCAACTGCAGCCATCACTGTCACTGCAGTATCCTGAGACAGCTGTAGTCCTTGCTTGTTTATCTTACCCATGGGAGCACACAGCAACCACCTGTGTGTAACTTTGTAGGAGTCACCCTACTGCCACAACACAGAAACTGCATATTCCTGCTAACAGCACTGAATCAAAGCCACTCCAAACCAGGGGGTGAAGGTGCTGCATTTCTTCAGGCAGACTTTATGTAACAAAACTCTCTATTTCTATATCCAGAAACATCCTAATTAAAAAAAGAAAAAGTCAACTTTACTTTGAGCTGCAAGGCAGCTTGAGACAGCTAATTTAGAAGAGCTGCTTTAATTAAAGGTTTCCTACAGATAAGGACAGGTTAGCAATGACACCTGTGATACCAACATTAACTAAACACACCCTTCAGTTGTGCTGCACCAGGGCACAGAATGGTTCTTAGAATGGTTTCTATAAGCAACCAACTCCAGAGAAGTGGCCAGGTTTAATTCTGGAGGTTCTCATGGATGCACCTACCACAGCTGTGGATCATAAACCCCTGATTTTAATCATCTTGTCCACATCAATCTGTTTGTATCAGCTCACCCTGGACTCCAGATCAGCTCGGACATTTTAGCTGTAAGTTTAAAATAGACATTTAGAACTCAGTCCTGGGGAAAAAGTGACTGGATAAGAGTGCATAAACTGGTGTATTCCTGCCTTCTCAACTAGAGGAATTGTCTTTCCTAGTAGATATATCTTTTCCAAAACTGCATTTTAAAAAAACTGGACAACCCTCAGGGCAAAGGGAGAATTAACTTTTCTCTAACTGGCTGTCAACATTGTTACCAAACACTTTTTAAAGCCTCCACTCAAAAATGGCAGTACAGTAATTTAACTTTCAATGCTATTCACCAGGCTACAACCAGTCAGGTGTCAGTGTAACAACCAGTGAGAACAGCAAAGAGAACACACTGAACTTAAAGCATTACACTGGGAACAGCTGACACAGTAAGAAGATCTGTAGATATTTTGGTATTCAGCATACAGATGAATTTGCTTCTTTGCTTTCATCACTAGGAAGCCTAGAGAAGACTGTATTATTGATAATTATTAGGACAGTGTTACAGCACAAGTAAACCCAAGAGACCATCTCATCGTGTGAGAAAATAAATTCAGTGTTGGGATTAAAATACAGGAATTCTTGGCAGCTGAAACAATGAAAGAATTACTTTCACATTGTACATGCTGCAATGTGTCTATGTATCTGGGATCTCATGGAGTTCATAAAAACATTTGGATGTTCATGTCTGCTGCTCAAAAGACTTGACTGCTGATTAACAGCAGGTCACTTTATTGCATAACCCTTGTCAATTTAAGACTGATTTATGAAAAAACCACCCTTCAGGACAGTACTCACTCTACTAGGGCAAAGATGATATGCAAGAAAGCAAGAGTCATGAGCTTCTTACAGGATGAAAAAAAGCATAATGCAATGGTGAATTGCTCATCTGTGTTCTGAAAGAAAACTATTCCATACCTGTATGTGAAGGTAGGAATAATTAATAGAGTAAGAAAAAACAAAATTTTCACACTCCCTTATTTAAGCATTAAAAAAAGTAGAAGGAAATGGATTAACTGCTTCCTTCCTGGTCTAGGTTGCTGATCTAGTTTAGACAGTCACTGATGTAGCATGATAGCCAGGAACATAACAAGAAGCAACTTGGACCATAAAAAAGCTGTCTAGATATTGTTCAAGTTGGTCTCCAAAAAAACCAGTTTTATTTGGATTTGTGCACAACCTGCTGCTCTTTAAATCTTCAGAGCACTGAAAATATAACATTTCCCCCAAAATCCAGTTGAGTCTGTCCTGAGAAATAAAAGTACTCATATATAAATGGGATGATACTGTCTGTGAGTGAGTTTCTTCCTGCAAGTTGGGCAAGAGTTGGCATTCCTAAGGGAATCACGGAGGCACTGACTGCAGAAGACATGGCCACATTTTGTTGACACAATCAGTCGTCCACTTTGCACAATCTGGAAAAAAAGAAACCACAACAGGCATTAGAAGTAAAGAATTCAACTTTGCTGGTCTACTGCCATCACACAAACACGACTTAAAATATCTGGAATTGTCCTTTATTCTTAGAATAATAAGGAACTTGAAGATCTTTCAGTGCCATCCCGCCAAGGGCTCCTCCCTCTACCCCCACTAACAAGTAGCGACTTAGACTGATAAGTTATTATGAGCTTCAAGGCAAGCTGTGCTTCAAGCCAGCTCTCTGTAACATCCCACAGCAGCCAAAAGAGCCCCCTCTGCCCCTCTCTCCCTCACACAGCATGTAAAGGATGACAGCATGTGGGTCCTTACCTCTGAGTAGACATCCATGCAAATTGGACAGCTAACAGTACCAGACGGCCTTGTGTACAGAGAACAGAAGAAGAAAAAACATGCAGCCATTAATTTCACTGCACATCAAGGGTTACCCACACAAAATGTCACGTCACCATCTGAGTGCACCATGGTCCATTTCTTTTCAAGACTCCTGTGTACCTTTAACTCCTCAGTTTGTGGCATGCAATAACAAGACTGGGTCTCTCTGTCCTGAAGGAAAGGTTTTCCCCAGGGGGAAGATGCACTAAGTCACCCTGGTCCAGCACAAGAACTCACAGGAGTCTCTTTGCTCTGTTCAGCACTAATCTCCAACAGGCCATCAGTGACAGCTCTGTAACAAAAGCACCGAGCTCTGCCTTGGAAATGAGTCATTCTAGAAAGGGAAGAGGCTGTCAGAAGTTCCAAAATCCCCTGCTCTAATTTAGCAACAGCCCAGTAACATAGGCACTTTAAGAACTCCTCCTTATAAAATGTGGGTCAGGAACACAGTGACACAAGGAAATACTCAAATTTCCAGTTCCAAGGTGGAAAGACCGACTCAGTGTCTGTTACTGAGCTGTGGTTACCGATGAGCCTCTGCTGCCTTCAGCCTCCAGGAGAGCAGTACTGCACGCACAGCAACAGACATAGCCTGGCTGCCTAGGGAACATGGCCCAGCCCAAGGGCTGAATAATAGCAGCTAGCAGAAACAAAAAGAGCTTCCTGACACTTTTCTTTACAAACTAATCTCTAGTTTAAACCTTCAGAACTCTTTACCTAAACATTTGGCTTTCTTATGTCACTACCCATGCTGAATCACAGCTTGTAATTTATTAATCAAACAGGCATAGAAAGCGTGAGATGGTCGTTATCCCATTATCTTCAATCCAAGCAGGAAGCACTACTAACATCTACCCCAGTAGACCTTGCCATACCCCACATTCATCTTTTTAAGGCTGAATACAAAGCTGTAGATCTGTTTTGGGCTGGCTTTTCATCCTAAAGTGAAAATGGTATCATTTGACTATCATACAACATGGGATGTCATACTCATTAAAAGAGGGAACTGAGAAAGCGAAGGCTTCAAAGGAAGTCAGGTGGTGACAAATACAACTCAGTCCTGTCTGCCTCAAAAGAGGCACAACTCCATGTTTGGCAGCTCATGAGGTGTACGTACTTTGAACTTGCAGTTTCCTCTTCCAGGGGTCCCAGTTCTCGAGCTGCTTTATCAGCCACATACACGTCGTTATCTCTGGTTTCATCTTCATCATCACTGCTCAGCACACAGCTGTCTGCCTGTCTCTGGCTTCTTAGCCTCAGATTTCTCCTCTGTCGTTGGTTCTCTGTAATTTAGTTTTGTTAAGTTAGCTATACTATTATCTCTCTCCCTGAGACTATCCCTGAAATGCAAGATTAGACCATATTCAGCTGCATTAAAAGCAATCTTAAACTAGTTTCTAAATATTAAGGCTGAACATGTCGAGACATTGTGAATATTCTACTACATATTGACACAAATAATTTGATCTCTTCACCCTACAAACAGCTAAAACTTAATCTTGAAGATCCTCAGTGTCACACATTCCAGGAAATTACACTACCTGTGAATTAATCTCCCCTATAAAGGGAAGACACTTCTCCCAATTCTTACTGACAGAAACTGCTACAATCCTATGTTGAGGAACTGCAACAACTGCTGTGATCTGGAAAAGAGAGGACTGAACACAAGTTTATCTCTGCAACTCCAGTATCCATGTAGAAATAATCAAGCTACTAAACAATAAGACAACACAAAAAGTCACAAAATTAAAACCACTTCCTGCCTAAGTGCTCAGTTACAACTTTTACTGCAGGCGTTTTTCATTTACTCTTGCTTCATTCAGAGCACAGGACAGATTACATTCTAGATAAGCAGCTGACAACACACTAATGCATCTCCAATAATGTAGTTAGACTACATCTGAAAGATGTAAAAGATGAACTTCTTTAGACCTGTAACTATTTTAACATCTAAAGTAGAAAAAAAAGTTAATATTTCTCACTGCAAAATTTGAGGCATACTATGAGCACAAATCACCTTCTCTAGTTCCTTTACTGGAATACAGGTTAAACAAATCTGACTTTTTTTTTCATTCACAATCAATATGCTAGTGCTAATTAAACTTACTGTCAACTTGGGGCTTAAAGAAATTCTGTCTTTAGAAAATAAGAAAAAGTATTTAGAGCAGCTTTTGATATATTTTATTTCAGATACTTTCTACAAGCTCTGATACTGACTACCAAGCAGAGACTGGATTCATTCTCTAAGGCACTGGCCAGATGTTCTAGCAATGTTCTTGGCTGGCCTTTTGCAGTTTCAATAAATGCTGCTCAAATTAATTGAAAAAGGCAAACAAAAAATAATAATTATTACATTTAGGAGAATTCCATTATCAATTTTAAAATGTCAACTCACCTTCAACAATCTTGCATCAATACACATGGGAGAGGAGAGAAAAGAAAATACAATTAGACTTTGTTGTGCACCCCTGATCTTACATACAAAGACCAGCTAGGCACAGCAGTTCAAACAAAACAAGCCAAGAATGATAGGCTATTACTCTTATTTTGATTAGGACTATTAAAAGCAGTATATTAAATGCCTCACTGTAAACAACTATGTGGATGCTGATGGTTCTGCTCCCGCTGCTCCAATGGGGTAGCAACAGAAGCAACTTAGGAACCACCTGAATGCACTCCTTCCTGCTCCCCCCTTTCAGTTCCATGGTTTAGAGTTTCAGGTGATTCTTTCCCTCTTTTTCCTCAAACAGGCCAGTTCAGCACTGGTGTCCATAAACATGCCATATTATGGCAGCTGCTGAAGAAAATAAACCCATCCCCCAGCCTGCTCTTGGTGGAACTGGAGCAGGGTAAGTGCAAATTCTGTTGTTAAGTTTGAGGCCCTTCCTTTGCAATGGCTCAGGAATAACCCCAGCAAGAAACACTCCCTATGCTATTCCTGTTGCTTACTTCTGCTCGGCACAGCAGCAGTGGCATCCTAAAACTGAGGAGATAAACAACACTGCCAGCTGGATCAAAGACTATTCTAGCTTTCAAAAGAGCAGAAAAAAAATTAAGGTGTTTTAAAGACTTCTGGGAGTATTAACCTGAACTTATTTTACTTACTCTTCTTTCCCTTGGCTTTTTCTTCAAATCATTGGCCTAGGGGGGTATTATAAAAAATTCTTCACCAAGAGCTGTCAAGCACTGCAAGGGGCTGCCCAGGGCAGCCCAGTGGCATTGGCTTGAAATCACCCCTGGAGGTATTTCCAACACAGACAGATGTGGTGCTTACAGATAAGGCCCAGTTGTGGACCTGGTGGTGCTGGGTGAATGGTTGGAATTGATGATGTTAGAGGTCCCTTCCAACCCAAACTACTCTATGATTCTACCTTTGATATATCTAGAAAAAATTCAACTATCAACTGCATCTCTATGTTACATTATTTATGACTGATCTATATAAACTCCAGGCTCTGGAGCAAAAAGTTAGTTTATACTACCCTATCACTAACTGCAAGTACACCTCCAGAGTAGCTTCTTTATTCTCTGTAACACAGGACCTTCAGGCCCTGAAAAGCCAAATCTGAATTTAAAACTTACCCTTTAAAGTCAGATATTATCAGGCAACACATGAGAAAACTAATTTGACTACAATATTTAGGTAAGTGTGCTATTCACTACTTACCACAATGGAATCATTGTGAGTTAGATCAACGACTACAGGATCAGAAGATTCACATGTGAGATCTACTACTTCTTCACCAGCTGAAAAACAAAGTTAGAATCAAGGTCAAAGACTGCAGAGGAGGAAAATTGCCTGCCACTATGTAACAGCCTAAGATTCAACCATCTCCTGTCCATCTTCTCTTCAGGAATGAGTCCAACATTTCACTCAAGCTTTGCCCTCAGCAACTCCCAGACAGCTTTACCAGCCCTGTCTTCAGCAAGCTGAAATGCAAAAGAGCAGCTAAGCTCCTCACACAGTTCTGTCAGATGACAACAGCAACAGACAACTCATCTGACAGGAGAATGCTTATCACACAGAAATGTAACATGAATCATATAGGATATAATAGCACTGTGCTGTGCACATTCCCTTGAGGGATTGGGCACAATTAATAATAAAAAGTTTTCCTTATCTTCTTCAAACTTGGGAGTTTCAAAATTTAGCTTGCCACGCTGTGTAGCAGCAGCTGCTGAAACACCCATCTTATCTGAATAGACATGCAGATGTTTGAGCAGCTCTTGAGGACTTTTCCTGTGCAACTCATCTAACACTAGTGACAAATGCATTGTAGCTCAGTAACAAACCAAACCAGTTTTCAGTAGGCTTGTTATTTAGCCATGCCATGCCATGCCTTTCAGTAGGCTTGTTATTTAGCCATGTGTGCCACTAGGCACTTCCTAAAATCATGTTTCCCTTCTTCTCCACTAAACAGCCTAGAAACTGGCAAAAATACATGTTCAGCTGTACCCAAACCCTGCAGAAGCACTTTCTGTTCTTATCACTTCAAAAAAAAGCTTACCACTTTCTTCAAGTTCTATTGGCTCTGCTTCTGAAGCCATTTCAGCAGTGGAAGCCATGAGCCTGCTTCTTTTTCGAGCTTGCCTAGAATTACCTGTTCCTCCACGGCGCTTCCGTTGAGTCTAAGAGAGAACAAAGACTTGGCATTTTCTGTGCAAGCAGTATTAACACAGCCCTCAATTTTGCAACACCAATGAAAGCACATAAAGGTACAGAAAACACTCCTGGAATGGCTGTAATAGTCATCAATAGGTGGTGTGGCTTATTCTTACCTGAATCGATCCCAGCAAGGATAAAAACATAGCCCAGATCCAGATCTCTTACCAGCTGCTTCACCAAGAAAAAGCCTATCATGAAGGTTTGCAAATGAGAAACTAGTTCACAATTTATTGGGTTTTGCTGATATTGTGAGCATTTCTGTACTACTGCTAGCACCTAGAGTGATTAAAAATCTGAATGTACACGAAGATTCAATATACTTGTGTTCCTGTGTATTAGCTAGAAACTCTTAAAATAGTTTGCAGAAATACAATGGAAAGCATGTTTCAAGAATCAGGTTTGGACTGAGTAGCAAAGTACTTACTGTGCTCATAGTGTTTCTTGATCTAAAACCACTGAAGAAGAGGTACAGACACCAAAAAAGTAATGGCAAGGAAGCTATAGCTATAATTTCCTTAGATTCCTTCAGGTAGCTCACTGATAAAAACTCCAGGTTTCTGAAGATTAGAGGATGATGCTCTTCCAAACCTATCAAAGAGAAGAGAGAAGGTTACCTGTCTGCAATGCTTGTACTCTCCAATCCCCCCTGCTCCCAGATTCCCATTGCTGAGTCACCAGTTTCTGCCCAAAGCCAGAGGGGAGGGAAGTCCCCAAGTTCAGCATGTGAGCCTCAGACACCTGCAGCTGGGCCTGAAGCCTCAGTCATTCTCACCCGTGAACTACACACCTGGAAAAGTGAGTTTGACAGCAAACTAGAAGAATATTAACAAATCCCAACGACATTGAACTGAAAAGCAACTGACTGATACTCAAGGCAATGTCTGTGGGCAGGAATCAGTGGGAATTTTGTCATAAACAGCCATCTTCAGAGAATCTAAAATCCAGATGAACTGCTTTCTTCTCCAACCCATCTCCAGATTCCAACAGCTGGGACCCGAACAGCTTGAGAGGAATTTAAAGCAAGTGAAGCAGACAAATTTCAGTTTCAAAATCTTTGCTAACATGCAGGACAATCTGAGCTCCCTGTAGCTGCTGTGTTACCTGCACATGTGCACACCCAGCTACCTGCCAAGGGAGAGAGCTCAAAAGCATAAAGGCAGCTCTGAGTGACTGACAGGTAGTGAAGGTCCCATCCTGGAGCCTGCCTGTGCTACAGTTACCACCTGGCCAACACACAGTGGGGGCTGGGTGTGGTGGAGGGACCAGAACAGCTCAGCTCTGCACACTCTGCTACCCCTGTTGTCTGCTCTGTGCTCAGATATAGAGCAGAGTCCTGCAGCTTCAAGTTAGAGCTGAGGGGGGAGGGAAGTAGTGGAATTATTGTGGTGTCTGTGTTCAAAAACAGAGATAAGCGTCTGGGGGTCTCTCCCAGTTTTCTTTCTCTAGAGAGAGAGACAGACAGACAGACAGAGTTGTTCCTTGGGGTTTTTTTAGCTAGCTTCTTTTTCATGAGCTGAGGCAGTAGGCCTTTTCCTGCGACTGTGGCTTCTTCTTCTGGAACTGTTCAGTTTTTCTCCAGTCCGAAGCACTAGGACATCACCCAGGGGCCGCCACTGCTGAGCCACACCTGCAGAAAGGACCCTGAATCTGCCATCTCTGCAGAGCAGTGACAGGTTTCATTATTGAACATTATTCACTCCTTTTTTCAAGCCTGTGAGCAATCCGACTGTTAAATAAACAGGGGTTTTTGCACTTTGGAGAAAGGAATTCCTTTTGAACCTGCGGGAACCTGTGGGGGAGGGGTTGCTCAAAACAGCCTTCTGTCAGAGCAGACAGCCTTTCAGGACATTTCCTCCTAAATTTGTCCAGAACTGGGACACTATTTTAAACAAGAACTGCTGAACTGTCTCCAGAGCTGACTGATTTTTGCCACAAAGAGCAGCACACACTCTGTAGCCTACTCCCAGATAGGGAAACATGAACACAGAGTGGGATGGAACAGCACTGCTAGTCAATCTGATCTTGTTCTGCTTTAACTCACTCCATTTCTTAAATCACTTTCTTAAGAGACCTGTTAACACCAAACTGTGACATTATTTAAAAAAAACATTATTATTAAAGCTTGAGAAAAATGCTTACACTCAATTTGATGCTTATTATGAAGCCCAAAGATGTATTTATGTATAGTTGTGAGCAACACAATACACCACTCATCAATTTTCTCACATTTTTTCATTTTAAAACCAGCACAAAAGGCAAAATGAAAGTCAATAGACTTAATGCTTAGTGAATCCATGGGCATAATAGATCTCATTTTTTGAACTATTATGTGTAACACCCTC
This sequence comes from Ammospiza caudacuta, assembly GCF_027887145.1. Lineage (NCBI taxonomy): Eukaryota > Metazoa > Chordata > Aves > Passeriformes > Passerellidae > Ammospiza > Ammospiza caudacuta. The sequence goes on from NC_080596.1 coordinate 57,852,515, forward strand.
TCCAATTTTTTTTAATAGAAATCTAAACTGACATACTGACATGTTCAGCTTTCCTGGTAGATAAGAACTAGTCTCATGCTGTCACCTGGGATGTTGAAGACTCAGGCTACCAGAGAAGGCAGACTGGCTTCAGTCTCTTGCTGCCCCAACGCAGGACTCACCCATGCAATCATTTCCATAACATTTTGTGTCCAGGTAATGAGAATTCTCTTTTAACACTTCATCCCACTGTTCTTAAGGTCTAGATTTCATTTCACTTGTTCAGAAAGAAAGCTTCTCTGGGAGCCTTATCAACATTCTTGGGAAGATACTATTTTACTCACTTTAGTGAGTTTCTGGGATAGGAGACAAGAACTCTTAAAACCAGACCATGACTAATGCTGCAATCATATAAAAACCCAACCAAAGAAAAACCAGAAAAACAGCGAGACTGTTCTGTGAGCACATTTGCTAGGTGCTATACAAGCTCCTACTTCAATACGACCATTATTCATGGATTTGGAGGTTTTAGGAGACCAGGGGAAGAGAGAGGGGAAGGAGGAGATACAGCACAAGGGATAAAGGATGGAGGCAAGGGAGAGAACCCTCCCTAAACCTTACATATCTGCTCTTTCAAAATAATTGCTTCAAGACAAGCTACTATCTTCATTGACCAGCTACAAATGAAATTAAAAATTACTTAGGTAAACCAGTTTTCTGCACACAGCAAGAGGATGAACAAGAGTGAGCAACACATGAGGTATATTAACAAGTTAAGCCATCAGATAATTTGTAAGTTTTACTTCACCAAGAAAGCCAAGACACAGTTTCCTCACTTCTCCTCAGATCTTGAATTGGAAAAAACACCTGGACATTAAAAAGCTGGGAAATGTTAGTTGGTGCACACACCTGAGAAATATAAAGAAATGAACTTTATATAAGCTTATTTTAAATTACAAATTGTCAGAACTGCTTTTAAATAGACTCTTTCAGAACAACAACATTGACATATCTGCAGTGCTGAAAGGCAGCAAAAAATAAACCTATTGTATTCATCAGGCAGCATGGGTCTGAATGTAAAATACCCAGAAGGTTTCACAAGACCTGGTGCTTTTCAGACTCAATACTGAGTACAGCCCAGTGCAATGGTTTGTTAAACAAGTATATTTAGAAAGGTGAAAAATATTGTAGGGAACACCTGTGATGACTCCAAACAGAAGCTTGCACAGATTCTCTTTGGCTGTGAGTGGCTTAAATGCCAAAGAAGAACTGTAACAGAAGAAAAAATGAAGCCAACCAACTGAAATTTTAAAGTTATAGTGAAAACTGAAGTAACACACAATAGAAGACCTGTTAAGACCATCCTATCCACTTCAAATACTCACACTCATTCTTTATCAAGACACAAAACCCCAGATTATTTACAGGATTACTGTAATGTTTGTGAACATAGGATTGCTGTGAAATGTCTGAGAGGATCTCGTGTCTACCTTCACTTGCAGTGGAGGACAGAATCACCTTTTGACAAAAGTGACAGAGCACACTGCTGCTATTTAAATGGTTTAATTTCAGAATCTTAGAACACTGACCACTGGGTTTCTTTATGATTAATGCAGAGAGTACCTATAAGGCACAGATGTTCCAGCTGCCAATGGCTCAATACCTCTTCAGAAGCTGCTTCTGAAGAATTAAGCTGAGAATAGACAGCCACAGGGAAGCTCATCACTGTAAAACTACCTTAAATCATCACAGGTAGGTTCATCAATATCAACATGGCTCATGTCAGGAGAGTGCTGTTTACTAAGAAAATCCAACTGCTAGAATTTATTAACACTATGGAAGGAGTCCTATGATCTGGTAACCTTTTTGTTTTTTAAGAACAAACCTTTTCTGGGGGCTATAGATTTCCACATGTTATTGGCTTACTTGGGAAACCTCAATGAGCATCAAGTGCCCAAACATTCTGAAAACAAAGCAGAGTTCACTTTCTTAAATATACCACAGATAAAGTTTAGTAACACATTGCATATTGAGAGATGCACTCATCTGGAAGAATTCCTCAACAATCTTCAAAAGTGCAGGACCACTTAACTTAATAACATAGTTTGTTACACAGGCCTGGACAGCCCAAGTTAATGATAAAGCCTATAACACTCTTCTTCCAGCAGTCACTATGAAACCACCCAGCACCAAGGAGTTTTTAATACAAAGAATTACTGCCTCAATCCACAGACTTCACTTCCCACTTTAGCTGCAGTTATCTGTGAGACTTCTAGCAAGATGCATGCAGACATCATTTTGAAATTCTAGAATAATGACTTTTTAAGAAGTAAAAAGACTTTTCTTTGTGTAAAAACCTAGCAGATCAGCTTAGCAAGCCAATAAATACTTTTAACTTGTACAGACTTTCTATTGCTTCACTGCAGGACGGTACAGCACCAGAAAAGGCCACTGCCCTTCCTGTCATCTGCAGAGTTCTGCACATGCAGTTATTGTTCCTAAACAGTGTCGATCTCAGAACAAAGAACATTTCAAAGACTACAAGTACCAATTTTTCTCTGTACTTGAGAGAAAAGGTCAAGCTATTTAAATCAAGAATCTTCACACCAGGAGTGGTAACTACTGCTATTCATCATTTAAGTATCTTGTTTTTTCCTCTAAAAAAAGTCAACATTTTAACCGAGCTCAAGCTGAGTTAATCAAACACGTTTGAATTACCGCTCAAAAACAATTGATTCTTTAAAATACTGAAAACTTTTCTTGCACCACTCTCAAAACGAAATCTTGGTCTCCCACGTGAATGGAGGCAAAATGTCTGAACCAAGAGATAGACATTTTCCCTGTCTCACTAACACAGACAAGGCTTAAATTCATATTTATCCTAAACATGACAAATTCACTGAAGTACTTACTTAAAGAAACCAATAATGTCAATCCAAACATTGGGAATGAGCAAGCCACAGCTGACACCACCATTACATGTTGAATTTGTCAAAATGGAATATCCAAATGATGCCTTACATTTTAATTTTGTATTTTTCAGATCCTGTACTGGATTAGTGTTTAACTCTGAACTTTCATATAGAACGTTAGAAAGCTCCCATCACAGTTTGGTCAGACAAAATAATCCTTCCAGGACTGAAAACCGAGGTCATCATCACAGCCTCAGGCCCAAAAAGTATAAACAAAAGTAAACTGGGGGAATGTCACTTCATTACCTGAAGCTGTAATCGGACAATTAACCCCAGATATGCATTTAGACCAAACATGTATCTGCCCGAAAAACTCTTGCCCATCTTGCTTGCAGCCTCTGTGAGGCTCTTGCACTGCCCAAGGTGTATCTGTTAAAAGCCTTCAATAAATACCCACTTACCCACTTTATCTCTATCTAGCCTCTGTTCTAGGCAGCCAGTCCAAGGCATCACCGTGCCTTTAAAGCTTCTCACTTCTACCCCACGTCTTTTTGTACCCCTAACAACAGGAAACATTGTAACAAAGATGCATCTGCGTAACAGCATTTTTGTCTTCAGAAGACACACACACCAGGCGCAAAGCGCTGGTCTCAGTTTTTTTTTACCATGGAGAACGCTAACTTTTCACTCTTTTACACCTTCCTATCGTGTACTTCCAGTACTTTTAAAGATGCTTTCATTTTCTTAAACTTTAGTGAAAAATGAAACTCAGTCTCTGTTACCCAAATTAGGTAAAACGTTCTCATACTAAGAGACCTTGGTGAGAGGCACCATAAAAAGAGTAAAGATGAGAGATAATAGGGTATAAACAGAAATACACCAGTCTGCTTGCTTTAAGCAGGCAGTTACACCTACAGACAAATATGACATGTTCATGAATAACCTAAAAAACCCAAACCAGTTCCAAAAACAACCAAGAAATCCCTCAAACCCACCCACAGAACAAAACAACACACTGAACCTTTTCATCGGCCGTATGTCCTATCCCAGACACAGCAAAGAAAAATGGATACAGGCCAGAAGTAAAGCTCACTGCTCTTACTCGCACAAGTTTCTCCGAGAGACGCCACAACTCGCTTTCAATAATCCCAAAAACAGAATACAGCAAAAAAAAAAAACAAAAAAACAAACCATTAAAAATAAAATAGTTGAGTCTTTCCACATCCTGTAATGAAGCGCAGGTGCGGGCTGAGGTAGGCGAAGAACATTCCCCCCACTCCTGCTGTCACACAAAATGGGAGGGCAGAGCGACAACTTCATGCAGCTCCATCCACCGAGCCCCGGCCGTTCCTCCGGACAAGAGCAGACCCTTCCGGGGAGGCGGGGCAGGACAGCGAGCCCGGCCGTGCCCGCACCCACCGCTCCGGGCAGGGAGAAGCGGCGGCGGAGCCGGCCCCGGAGCACCCGGCCGGGCCGGGCCGGGCCGGGCAGGGCGGACCCGCCACGCGGCTCCCGGCGGGGGCTGCGAGGGAACCCCTCGGCCAGGGCCGCACCCGGGGAAGGGGCTCGGGCACCGTCCTCAGGCCGGAGCGGGGGCGGCGCCGGCCCAGCCCCGCGCACCGGCAGGAACGGCCGCATCTCCTCGGCTCCCCCCACTGCGACCGGGAACGGCCGCTTCCCTTTCCGCTTCCCCCTCCCTTCCCGTCCCCTTCCTCACCTGCCGCCCCGGACCGTCGGGCAAGCGGAAGGGACGGACCCAGCAGCGCCGCTCCCCCCCCCCGGCCGAGCCCCCGGCCCGCCGCGCTCACCTCAGAGGCAGCCGGCAGCGGCCCACGGCAGCGCCCGCCCTCGCTCGCTTACCATTGGCTGAGCTGCGGCCCTGCGCTCGCGGAGTGGTCGAAGCGCACGTCAATCAGACAGCGGTTAGACGGGCGGCCCCACCTCCTCTGCTCTCGGCTGCCGCGGGGCGTGCTGGGAGCTGTAGTTCCGCGCGGGCGTAGGGCCTAAGCGGGGTTGTAGAGGCCCGCTGAGTTCACTCCCCACCCCTCGGGAAAGGTCTCCCCGTCCTCGGGTTCGTTCGGGCCTGACAGACCCTGAAAGGGCGGCCGAAGCCAGACCGTGCTTTTGCTGTGTTCTCCTGAGCTGTTGTACCTGGAGGTGGAGTGTGTGTGAGCTTTGGGGTGGGGTTCCCTACCCCCCTCCCCCCCCCCCCTTCAATCTCCCGTCCCGCCCCCCGTGTTCTGGAAACGTTCCCCAGAATCTCAGAACTATGGAATCAGTTAGGTCGGGAAAGACCTTTGAGATCATCAGATCCCACTGATGACTGAACACCACCATGTCAACCCCAGTGTTACAAACTGCTCCTGCAGAAAGAGCCCTCGATGGAGCTATGGTGGTTACTGCCCCTTGTCCCAAGCCAAGCCAATGCAGTTCCTTCAGAAACATTGTGCAGCTTTTATACCGAGGGTGAGAACCAACTCCGGGCACACCACCAGGGGTTCCTCAGGACCCTCAAGAGGCCCCTCTGAGGCTCACTGGGCAAACCCAGGCAACTTCATATCTAACACTTCTCAGATTAATATGTACCCCACAATATAGGGAAGATATTAAACTAATAGAGGGCATCAAAAGGAGGGTGACAAAGATGGTGAAGTGCCCTGAGGAAAAGGAGCTGCTGAGGGCACTTGGTCTGTTCAGCCTGGAGAAGAGGAGCCTGAGAAGACAGACACCTCCTTGCAGTTACAAATTCCTCATGAGGGGAAGAAGAGGGACGGGGACTGATCTCTGCTTTGTGGTGAGTGACAAGCCCCAAGGGAATGGCCTGAAGTTGTGTCAGGGGAGGTTTAGGTTGAATATTACAAAAAGGTTTTTCACCCAGGGGATGGCTGGGCAGTGGAACAGGCTTCCAGGGAAGTGGTCACAGCACCAGCCTGACAGAGTTCAAAGAGTGCCTGGACCATGCTCTCAGGACAATCACATGGTGTGATTCCTGGGGAAGGTGCTGTGCAGGGCCAGGAAGTGAGCTCAATGATCCTTGTGGGTCCCCTCCAACTCAGCACATTCTGTGATACTGTGATCTCTGGCTAATAAACCCATATATCACCTTCAGCCAGGCATGCACATTAGGCCAAGATACCCCCTGTGCATCTGGTGTTGTACTAAAGTAATGCCTGCTTTTTAGCACTGTATTGGTGTTAAGGAGTTTTATTCTCCATTTTCGCTGACAAGACCATACCCATGTCCAGTCTTTCCTTAAACACCCCCAGGGATGGTGACTCTACCACCTCCCTGGAAAGTCCATTCCAATATCAAATCACACTTTCTGTGAAGAAATTATTTTTCTCACTGTATTTCCAAAAGACTGAGCAAAATTCTTCAGAGCCATCAGTGTGGGAGACAGTTACCTCTTACCCATGGAATAATTACTCCAGATCCAATGTCTAACTCATAAACACTTGCAGAGGTGTTTCAAGGCCCTCACCTCACTATCAAAAAGGGTTTTCTCAACAGTTGTACCATACCTTTACCAATAAGAAGCTGTCCTTCTCTGGATTTACTGTCCTGTTCCTGGCAATTTGGCTGTTTATAGATGAACTGGTAGCTTCCCCTAGCGACTTGTCTTCCCTTCTCCTCCTCTGGGCAAGGAGTGCTGGAGATTTGTAGTGGGTATTTTTTTCCCTGTCATCCCAACATAACCATCTCTGTGTCTTTAATTTCATTTAAATAATGAAACACCTATGTTCTCTAGGGCAGTTTGGATTGCCTGGCATGGCAGTCACTGAGTGTGAGCTTTCCCTTGTTCCTGAGGCTGATGTGGAGGAGGGAGCCAAATGCCATCAGCAGTGACCGTGGTACCTGAGTGGGGAGCACCCGTGTCCAGTGCCTGTCACATGGCAAAGGCCTTGGTTTTCCTCAGCTAATCTGGGCTTTGTTACATCTCCTTCACCTCCTTAGTGGCATGTGAAGGCTTCTGTGGTGTCCTGGTTTAGGGCAAATTTGGGAAAAAAACTCCAAAAGGGGGACCCTCCAGAAAGCAAACCCACATGGCCCGTCTCCCTAACCGGTTCAGGAAAGATTCCTCAGAGAGAAGTGGAAAAAACCTGTTTGTTCAACAGGCACAGCACTCCCCAGCACACAAAATGAACAATACTGGATGACACCACTCTTTCACTGCTCTGAAAAAGATGTTAAATTCACAAAGTCTCTCCTGGGAGTGGTCGCTCTGCTCTCAGTCCCTCCGGTGCTGGGGCAGCTGCTGCAGCCACAGGGTGCAAACTCTCTCTCAGTGTTCCCAGGTCCCAGTCCGGAGCAGGCTTGAGTGGTTCCAAAAAAGGGAAAGGAAAAACAGTCCAGGGAAAAATTCAGACTGCTTAGCTAAACTGACTAATGAGCAGAAGCAAAAAACAAGAGCAGAGCAGAAGCAGGAGCAAAAGCAAAGCAAAAAGCCAAGCAGAAAGCACAAGCAGCACCATGTACTGTCCTGTCTGTGTCTGCCAGCCATGGGGGAGCGGCTGAGAACAAAACAGAACTTTCACTCTTCAGAGCCACCCTTGAAGGCACAGAACATGATATCCAGCATAAACAGAACACATGCATGGGGATACAAGCACCATAACGTCACCCTAGGACATGTGGTCTGGCTGCTTGTGCTGAAATGAGAGATCTCTGAATGTGCAGCTTCCAGCACTAGAAATGTTTCCTTATGAGTCTGTCACTATGATCAGACAGGTGCAACCTCTGATTTTGTTACTCTGTTTTGATGGATTATTTCAGAGTCAGCCTTGTTCACTCAGGCTCCTCTTCGTGGCTGCAAATGGTGTAACAAATGTGTAAATGAGTGAATCATGAATTCTTCATCCACCTGCGTTCCCGTGAAGCAAGTGTGGAGGCGTTTCTCCCTCGGTTCTCTGTGTGTGGCTGCAGCAGGTGGTGCACGGTCCCTGCCACAGGCAGCAAGTCTCAGTGAGCTGGGTGCCTTCACAGCTCACCTGGCTCCAGGGCCACTGCAGCTGCTTTTATAACACAAGGCTAACAAGTCCCACCAGACCTCTGATTGCTCTGCATTGCTCACCTCAGGTTTCCATGTACCACACAGGAATACTAGGAAATGTGCTCTAGGAGCCAGGGCAGAGTGGTTCTGGAGAGGATCTGTTGTGTTCAGCATCAAGTTATACATATTTGTCAGGAGCAGGGTGGTATTTTTTATGTTATTCTCTGTATTCTGTTGCAAGGCCTGCCATCACTGAAAAATCAGTAGGCTATATTGATACAAAAATACCAATATAGGAATATATTGGTATTTTCTTCAAAACACATTCTTTTACATTCCTCAAAATGTTGATTCTGAAGATGACTTTATGCATCAGATCCCAAAGCAGTAATAGGCCTACTTGTTATCTCTGAAGGCAAAAATTCCACAGCTGGATTATTGAGATTCTTCTATTCCTCTTCTATTTCATTTGAGAGCAAAGAAAATATGGAGAAGGAAATATTTCTGAACCAGCTTGATTGCAATTCAATAAGAATTTTGAAAACTTGGTCCAAAATCACAGGGGAAGAAACCTGCAGTGTGATGGGGATTTGAAATTTCCACTATCTCAATATCTGCTTAATGATGCTTTTTTTTTCTTTTAAAAATTCTTATGAAAAGTTTGAGAACTGTTCAGCCATGCAATATACTAGAGCATGAGTGTCAGCTGTTAATTGCTGGCTTCTGGAAAATCAAGGTGTTAAGAGTCACCAGTTAGCTTTGTTGCTCTGGAATGCACTGCAAAAGAATGCTGAACAAAGGAAGACAAACTCCCTGCCACTGAGAGTATGTAATTTAAAGATATACAATACTGTACTAGACATGGCATCACAGTTCCCTTTTCTATGTAGTTCTACTTCTGTGATTCCATCTTTCACTGTCCTGTGTTCCTTAACTCTTGCTCTGGAGCATGAGCCCTACCTGCATTGCCTTTGTGGACTACTAGAGCATTTCCTTGGAGTGAAAAATACAGCACATTTTATCAGCTTGTGGGCTGTGGAAGTGATCTTCACAGCTAGATGGCAATAAAAGAATTCCATTAGACCTCCTTCAATAAAAAGTGAGAAATGCAATGTTATGAGAGCCTTTGAAGCAGCTGCCTTACTCTAATGTCAGTGAAAGTCTCCTTCAATTTAAATATTTGCAATAGCCATAATTAAACAGTAACTGGCATTGAGTTAAAATAGAAATATCTTGCATAGTCCTAATGCTGGGCAGATTTTAATTTTGATTTATATCCTCCTTGGCTTTGCGCCTGGATAAGTTTTGTGATTTAAAAGCTGTTTTACACAGTATAGAAATTGTCAGAAGGCAAATTATCTTCTAGGTGAGTAACAGAATTTTTACTTTTTGTGGAAGCAGCTCCCTAAAGAGATCAATGTTATGTTCTCCTTTTACTGTTTTAAGACTGAAGAAATTTACGTCTGCAAATAGAGGAATGGCCTGCCTGGGTCAATGAATCCAGACTCCTACTTCTGGAGGCTTTCACATCCTCTAAACCTTCTAAACAGTTCTTCCCTCATCCCCTAAAACAGTGTTGAAACTGGCAATCCTCTTACATAGTTACTGTCATGTAAGAAGACATGTTTGGAACTTAGGCTGACCATGCCTTCTGAAAAGATGTATAATGTAAACAAATATTCCCTGGGGTTTGCCCTCATTTTTATTCTTTTGGAAAAATGAGTGTAGCAAACCATTGCATAGTATACAAACCAGAAATACAGGTCTTGACATTCTTACACAGATATTTGCCATTATGCTCTAGGAGCTCTGATGATTAAATTTCAATTTCTTAAAGCTTTTGATGCTAGCAGAAAACAAATCCTTATATAATTAATCAATTTATCATTATAAAAGAACATAAAAAATTAAATGATATTACAACCTCCCCGCACATTTTTATTCTATTGTGCCTGTAAGACCCACATTTTTCTAATCACACTGTAAAGGTGAAATAAGAATAAAACTCAACCTTGTAGTAAATAGGTACACTGGGATATTTCCAGCAGGCCTGGATTTGTTCCAAATGTATTTTATTTCAGATCAGAGCGCAGTATACAGGCTTTGGCTCCAGTTCTTGCTGCTGCAATGAGCTCCTTTTTCTGAACAGCCTCTCTGTCCATAAAGCCATGCTGAAGCATTCTGAACTGTCTTTCCCGACTCTCTTCCAGTTCTTTCCAATGGTTCCATTGAAAAGAATCCTGCGGGAAGAACAGAGAGATGGTCAGACTGCAGGTGATACAGTGGTTCTCTTTAGCAAATGCACTAAACTTCTATTTGATAATCCTGCTGGCTGACAACACAGTTTGTTTGCTCACATGACTGGCAAACTTGTTAGCATCAAACTTGGCATGATGAACAGAAAAGCAAGCAGAGTGGGTTGCCCAGTTTAGGATGACTTAAACACTGGTGCAACTCTCCACAAAACCATGGGAATGATAAACTGTAACATGCCTTGGGTGGGAGAGGGGTGAGCATCCTAGTATGGTGTGATAGGAAGCTGGGAAAGACCAGAGGTGGAGATGGGGTCAGGTGCTGCCTTGGTGGGATGAGTGTGTGGTGGTAAGAGTGGGAAGGCAGGTGTTGAATGGATGAGTCCTGCTCTTGACAGCAGAACGTGGGAAAAGAAGGTGAGGTCAAGGCCAGGCTGGAGAAACGGTGCCTAGGCAGGGGGCAGGGTGTGATTGCCAGCCATGTATGGCACCATCTGCCTCTGCCCCCTTGCCAGTGCTGGCACTTGAGCAAAGGTCTGTGAACAGCAGGTCTATTGCAGATCTTTTCTCCTTATGTAATAACCAGACCTTGCTTGGCACAATTCTGGTTTTCTGGGGGCTAATCTTCAAGAGTCCTGCTTGCTTTTTACGCTCCATTGTTTTCTCTACAATCTTCTTCTGCAGGTTTAAAATGCGTTCATCTTTCATGGGCCTTTCACCAGGCTGGGACTTTTTCTTTTCTTCTTGCCTGAGAAGTCAAAAAGAAACAATGAGAAGGTAAAATATTATCATCCCACAGAATAAGTTCATCTGAGCACATATTACCTTGGTAATAAAGAATTTGCTCTTGCTTCTGAGAACCAGTTAGACTCAAAAGAGATTTAAATCATATAAATATAACTTGCACGTGGTACTCACAATTTGCCTCTTGTTGTTTACAGAACAGCATTACTAAACCACATCAAATAATTTCTTCCCACAGGATGCCATGATGACAATATCTTAAGTATTTCAAGCCTGACATGACATTCTTTAGAAAAACAATGTGCAAAACCTGGGATAGTAGTGCAGGTCTTTGCTTGTGTGAACTATGGAGTTTGCCTTATATGATCATTAGTATTCATCTTGATTGCTGTATTCCTTGGCAAATAAAAGATTTTTTTTTCTGTGTAATCCCAATGCCCAGATACATAATCAATGGGATGGTGATGTATTAATTAAGGTTAGTTGCTCTGTGTGAGCATAAATTGATAGCAGCATGTGCAGCCTAAAAGTAAGGCATACCAAAGACATTATTGGATAGTCTTCCTTTCCCCCCACTTCTATTGTAGCCAATTTTCTGTCCCCTGGAATTTACATTTCATCTGGTTTTACATATTTTCATCCAATTGGTCCAATTTATTAATAACTTCTCCATGTAAGTTACACCAGAGTGACTCACTTAATATCCAGCTTTCTCTTTTATTCAACATTGCCCCCGAATTAAGCTTAGTAAGATCAAATTGTAGAGTTAATATTAAGTCACGAGCAGCTGTATGATTCTCTGGACAAATTCAGAGCTATAGGAAGTGTCAGATCTTCCAAGGAATGTACACAATTGTACAGCCATGTTAGATCTGCTAGGAGCAGCTGGCAAAGGATAGTTTTATAAAATGTCTTTTTATGTTGCAGTGGTGCAACATGGCAATTGCTTTTATTGGAAACCAAATAAAGACTCCAAATGACCCAGAGCAGAGTGCACTGGGGCACTGTCCACTGATTCTGTAGCTCTCATTCTGTCAGTGGCAGGGCTAGTTTTACAGACAAGTTGTCTTTTGAAAAGAAATGCTTTACAACTGAGCTCTTTCCTTAAATCTTGGGTGGTTTCAGTAGAAGACACACTTCTCAAGAAGCTGGCAGATGGAGAAGAAGGAAGAAGTACCTTCTGATGCTATACCCACCAATTTGCCTTTGTGTCTGTATCAGGGATCCAAACACTTCTTTTATCTTGGGAGAGGTGGCTTTTGCCTGCCTTGTTAGCTTTATCTCTGCTTATAGGAAACTCTCTGTGATAACAAGTTTTCTTCAGTGCAGCCATTCCAGACTAGAGGTCTCCAAATCCTCAGGAACTGGATGAAGGGGAAATATGACCTGTGTGACATTCTGAAATGTGACTGTGAACTCTAAGTAAGGGACACAGTTAGGCTTGGCTTCTCATTTCCAATTACTTTTCCTGAGACTCTCCCTGAACCCCTCTGCTCCATGTGTCATGCTATCTGGTTAGGATAATGTTTCCTTATCCTCTTTAGCACTGTGATATACTCTGCTACACTGAGATTAATTTTTAACATATATTGTAAATCTAAAAATTGTGTGCTATCACTTAATCTAATTGAGGACATGTTTTATTTCTATTTGCACTGTATGAAGGCATTGCATTCCAAAGGATAAAGGAGAATATAACAGTACAGTTTTAAGTAAATACTTGATGATTAAATCTTGTCCGTGAGAATAAACAACAAAATCTTTCCTTACATGCAAATGCAGATTCTTGTAAATACAGTTAAAGGAAATATAGCAAGAGGTTTAACATCAGGAAGCAGCAGCAGCTGCTTCTATATTTCTATATTGTAAATAGTTGCTTATTTCCAGAATATTCATTCCTCTTCTAAATGTAGTCTTGTGCCAGTCATCTACACTATTCCTGCCACTAATGCTGCCAATCCCATAGATTTTCAGATGCCACACCATATCATAACAGAAACTCCAAGAGAGGAAGGAATGAAAAAAGAAATTTTAAAATTCTAGTTTTCTGTCATCAGTTGAGAACTTTGAGGGCTCAGGATAGAAAAACCTCTTATGATCTCTGTCACCTCTTCCTCTCCAGATCAATGGAAAATTAGGTGATAATTTATGAAAATTCTTCTCAGCTATTTAAAAAATGGGAAATTTGAAGATTTGCACAGAAGTTTCCTCCTATAATCTATATTTGGCTCTTCAATTACATTTTCAAACTTCAGCTTTCTATCACAAGTATAAAGAGATAGATGTATGTAAGAGCTGTAGGCAGCTCTTAACTGACTCAATACTTGTAGGAGGTTGAGCTCACCTTACAAAAAGGAGTCTCGTGCAAAAACACAAATATTTTTTTAAAAGAGAATTGCTTATAGTGCAAATAACAATTTAAAAAAAAAGTTTCTTATAGCCTCAGTGAGTAGGGCTGTCTATACTTCACAGTTCCTTGCCTTTTTCTGTCCTACACCATGTAATTCTAAGTTACTGCGGTTAGCAAAGTGAATGTGTCTAATTGTTAACAGTTCACTATTAAGGCAGTCGCTATTTTGACATTTAAGAGCACTACACTATTAGACTGATTATTGTTTTGTACTAATGTGAGTGATTTAAGCACTCAAAATCTGGCTCCCTTCCAAAAAAATTTAACTTATTAAGCACTTAATTTTAGGTGGGGAAATGATTGTTATTCATAGCAATGTTTTCCTCATGTGAAATAAAAATGAAGTTGAAGTTGCATAATCAAAGTTCAGTCACTGAATCACAGAATGGCTGAGTCTGGAAGGGACCTCTGGGGGTCATCTTGACCACCCCATCTGCTTAAGCAGAGCCACTTGAGCTCCATGCCCCGGTCTGTGTCCAGATGGCTTTTGAACACCTCCAAGGATGGAGACCCCACCACCTCTCTGGACAATCCGTGCCAATGCTTGGTCATCTCCACAGTAAAAAGTGTTTCCTGATACTCCTCTTGTCCCTTCAGTGGCCACCATTGAGAAAAGCCTGTCTTTTTTTTTTACAGCTTCTCTTCAGATCTTCATATTTCTGATTCATCATTACTGATAAATTTCCCCCTTTTGTTTCAATGATAGTGAAGAACTCATTACCTCCTCCTTTTTCTCCTTCTCCTCATTTTCCTGCTCTGGCTGCCTTCACACTATGCCCAGCCTTCCCCAGCTCAGGCCAAGAGAGGGGTTTCTCTCAGTGTGTGTGGTTGATGCCCCTTGTCAGGGAGGGGTTTGAGCCCTGGCAGTGGCAGGCAGAGAAAGGATTGCTCTGCCATCTTGGCAAACACTCCATCATTTGTAATCCAGTGCTGGGAGTGAGTCCAGTGTGCATTACCACAAAGTGAGATGGGCATCCAGGGAACTCTTGCCTTGGTGGCAGTCTGTACATCTTCCTCACACACAAGGAACTCAGGGAGGATCAGTCCTGCTCTCCTCTGACAGCTTTAAACCACATGAAGGGTGAGAACTTGCAGTTCCAGACCTTGAGTCCAGCACAAAGTAACTCTCCCCCCAAACCACAGATAATGTGGATGGAGGGAGCCTCAGAGGAATGGTTTGAACTATTGTGTGACCCTTAGGGCATCAGACTGATGGCAGTAATACATGTCCCTCAGATTGATTGCAGTAATACATGTCCCTTACTGAGTGAAAGGGAGTTGTATCTCAAGTACACAGGGATGTCATATGAGCACATTAACCTGTATTCAAACACACACAACTCTGCTGGTGCTTGAGCTGAGAGCAGAATTGCTTGCCCACTTCAAATGACAGTGCTGATTTTCAAACTGTGTGCAATTCTAGCAATTAAAGGGATATCCAGTATATGTACCACCCTGCAAGCACTCACACAGCCATTGCTGTGATAGATGCCACAGCTTGCAGTCTATTAAAGGCCAATGTCTCTGTAATTTTTCATGTTCCATTTCCTATTTTGTTTAATATAGCTCATTATATGCTTGCACAACGTGCTTCTTTTGTGTTGGTGTATGACTGTGAATGTTATTGAAAGGAACCTACTTGGTAGGGACTTGATTAAACTCCAGCTGTCACTAAAGCAGGTGTTTAGCATAGTTTGGCTGCCATACTTTAGCTGATTAGTAGAAGCCTTCAACACAATGCAATTTAGGATGTAACACGTAATTTTATATTGATGCATAAGGCTAACTTCTGAGGACCATTGGCAAGATTTGCTTGCTATCCCTATAATGATGAATCAATTCTGTAAACACAAAAATTAGCTTTTTACACCTTCTGTGCAGCATATGAAGAATAGAACCCAAACAATCACTCACACTGGTTTGAGAGGTATTTCGGGATTCAAGATCTGCAAATAAGGTTTAATGCACAAAGCCCATAATTTCCATTGAGAGAAATAAAAACTGCATGGAAGTGTCTAGCATTTGTAAATGCCATGGCCAGCATGCCATATTTCTGTATTAACAAAAATAACACCAGAGATTTGGATTCTGTATGAAAATGCATGAAATACACTCTCAAAGAAAAGGATTTTTGGTGTACTATGATGATGCCTTCTTATAGGAATTACTTCCAACATATACATAAATTGTATACATACATAAATTGCCTAGGAACCATGAAAGGAAAATGCCTTCTAACATCTATAATGAAACATTATATTTCTTAATTTAGAAAGCAGACAGGGCTCCATTAAAATTACTGTGTAACTTACCAAGAATCTGACCAGATTGACTGATTGAGTCAGAGGCTTGAAATTTAGTGTATAATTTAATTTGGATTCTACTATCTTTGGCATGTTGGTCTGTTCTAAAAAGCATTTCACATGACAGAACAAAAAGTGAATCAAAGCTTCTCATTCAAGCACAACTTATTTCAGGATCAGAACAGTTTTAGTTCTGAATTGAGCCAAAGAGTCTAGTTTAAAGGAACCCAGCCCTATAGAAAATTCACAGACTGCACATCTAGAACAGATGATTCTTTGAGCAGGTACCAGTGAAACAGGTTTTATGTAGTACACAAGTTCTTAATGCTTAGTTTGCCTCTCTAGTGGAAAGCAGTGGCTTGAGTTATGCCCACAGGCTTTCACAATACTGACTGTTTAGCAATGAGAGTATATTTCTAGCTCCAACCCCATTTCAGGTTCTTAAGTCTTAAAATCTTTTCTTGATACATGCCATAGAAAAGAAGGTCACTGCTCTGTGGAGTCTATCCACTGCAGCTGCAGTTATTGATTCATTAAATATATTAAACTCTCTTCTCAAGCACTAACATAGTAAAACTCCAGTCTTTGGAGACTGGCTATCAGCAACAAACCAAATTACAGCTGAGAAGAGTGAAAACTAAAGGAATACATCAATACTGCCTTCTGTAACTGAGATGTAGAATTGGATGATAAATGATTAACATGAATTGAACTCTGAGAAGCCACCTTTGGCAATAAATGTGAATCTAAGACATGTCTAAAAACATGTGTTTGTAGCCTGATAGAATATGCCTTCTGAACGTCAGCCTGAACATCAGTTTGCAAAATAAATATGGCAAGGCAAGGACTTACCTCTCAAAGCCACAAAAGGGAAAAGATAAAAGACAATTTGAAAGAAAAAAGTGGCAAATATTTAAGATGCAGTAAAAATGGTGTAAGAGCAAGAGGTGTGCCATGTTGTATACTTTTACACAGGCTTTCTTCCTGCTCAGCTTTATTTGTTAATAGCATTAACTTAGATTTTAAAACCCTTGTGGAAGGGACCTTTCTTCTGCATATGTGAAGCACCTGTGATGGTTATGTATCCTTTATGACAACGATTAATAAATTTGATAATGAATAATAAATATTAGTCATGAATGCAAAATATGCTCAGCCTGTAAGCAAAGAACTTCTTTTTGATCTAGTGCTATAATGTATTTAATTTATAACTCATTATTGCTATAAAAAAATCTTCCGAAAATATTTTTAACTTCTAGAATAATTCCTTCCTTTTAACATTACAGATCAAATTCAAGGAAGAAAAATACAGCTCTAATATTGGTTTAGATGAGAATGAGGAATAACTTTAAGTGTCAAGCTAGAATTATTCTCATAACATCCAATTAGTTCTGATTAGCTGAAAAGGAAGAGAAGAAAGGCAAAACTTCTTTCTGAATTTATATTATTGGCTCTGAATCCTGGGGTAATACTGTCAACACCAGCCTATGGGATGTCTTCAACCATAAATGATGAAAAAGATTTGTTAAATCTGATGAAAATTATTTTCAAGAATTAAAAGGAAATCCTGGCCCCAGTGTAATCCTTGACAAAAGTAGAGAAGGGCTGTATTTTGCTCTCTATTTGTTCTTCTTCTCAAGGGCTGGCAAAATATTAACAAAGTTGCAATGTCTTAAATGTCACATGCTGTTTTATACTCACTTGAAAGCAGCTGCTCGTCCAAGTTCTGCTCTGAATTGGGAAATCTGGTCCAGTTTGTCTAGAATAAGTTGTTCCTTAGCTTGTTTTTCTTGAATTATCTGATCTCTCTTCTCTTCCTCTGCTGCCTTCTGTGCTTCCTTGAGTAGGGCGAGGCGTTCACGTAGTTCCACTACTGACATTTCACCAAATAAACCATGGCCACCAGTCTAGAGAACACAAAATATAGGTTCAAATAACACTGTAAATACCAAGGGTAGAGTAAATTAGTAAAACCAGAATATTTTGACTGTGTTCCAATTCACACTGAATATATTCTGATTTCCAGAAATATAGGGGTGGTCCTAAACTAACTGGTATTTAAAAACTGGTTTTAAAATCTAGAGCATATCTTTCATAAAACATTTAAAGAAAAAGCATTGACAAATATATAGAGGATTAATAATAGATACAATATATTTGCTCTCAAAACAAAAAATCTACTTGACTTTTGGTTTTAATTAGGCTTTTGAATTTTTAAAATGTATAAAAGTAATTTTTTAATGTGTGAAACCAGAACAGACTTTACACTAAAAATATGCATTTTTTGTATTTATCTATTTCCAAAGTATGCATTTGATCTATAATGGTATATACTGTTTTAATCTGAAATTATTAGGACTATACAATGCTTCATACCCAGAAAATTCAGATCCTAATGCCCAAATTTAAAATATTTGAACCAGAATGTTTAATGATGGCTTTTTAATAGCCACTTTGCAATGTGAGTGATAATGAGATGCTGAGAGCTAAAGTGAGACTTCTGCACTTTAGTTTGCAAACAAAGATGGATCATTTCCAAACAGCTTTGTGAAGGCTTTCAGTTTTAGGCCCTTGCTCTTATATATAATTTTCCTTTCTTTCAAGTCCACCATTAAACTTGAAATGACCATAGAGTTGTATTCATAGGAAGTGAAAGGGAAGTGTTCTGCAACAGGGTATATATATCTATATCTCTCTATCTATCTATATCTCTCTATCTATCTGCCTATCTGTCTCAGTGGTAGTGTTTGAGCATGACAAGCAGACATCAAACATGTTTAGGAAAGAGAATTTGCTCGAGGCATAGAGTGGTAGAAGCTGAATTTTTTGAGTGTCTGCATTTCAAAAATGCTCAGTGAAGCCAGTGAAGTGGTTCCTAAAATAAAAAAGTTGTACACTCATGCAGTAGATACTGCTGGTATTCAACCTTCCCATAAAGGGAAGAACTGGTACTTTAAAAATTAGGAAAATGAACAGGAATTTTATGGACAAATATTTAATTGCACTAAGCCTGAAAAATCCTTTTGTAGAAAGAAAACCAGGGTAAGCTATCACCAAAAGTGTGCCAATTCATTAGAGTGCTCCTGTAATAGTCAGTATGATGGAACAGTGAAGCTGTGATACAGAATCACAGAACAATTTGAGTTGGAAGGGACCTTAAAGACCAGTCCAAAAGCCCTGCCATGGCCAGGAACATCCTCCTGATCAGGTTGCTTCAAGCCCCATCCAGCCCAGCCTTGAACACTTCCAGGGAAGGGGCATCCACAACTTCTCTGGGCAACCTGTGCCAGTGGTTCATCACACTCATTGTAAAAAATGTATTTCTTATGTCCAATCTGCTAATCTGCTTCTGATTAAGTTAACAAATAAGATAACAAATTCCTGGATTGCTACCTAAGTCTGGCCATTGCAGAGCCCAGTCCCAGGCATACAAGTTGTTGTGCATCAACAGCAAGTCCAAGAAGTTTGAGATACAATTAATACAGTTATTATAAATTATAGACACACACAAGTCATTTACACAGAATTGTAACAGCTCAGAAGATTTTAGGTTCTCTTGACAATCTCTTTCATGTACCTGAATATTGACAGTTTTGAAAGCAAATGAAATCAGTCTTGTTAATTACCATGGCCATCGCCACTGCAATATAACTAAGTATACATGAGTCCAAACTTTGTGTTGATTCAGTTCTTACCCTGACTGACAAATCTTTGAATTTGTGAAGATGCACAGAACATCTTGTAATCATTGTCCAGACTCTTTTTCTAAGATATTGGGAAACCCAGATCCCATTGGCAAAATTCAAAGAAGGTTCAAGAGGATTAAGATTTCACTTCCCATCAGAATATTCTTCTTGATAAAATTTTCATTTTATAGACTTTGTCAATGTCCCATTTCACATGTAACTTTTGTCATGCAATATGACAAAATACAACATGTATGAGATGAGGTCACTTTGTACTTCATCCATCCAGACGGTGATATATCTGCAGTACACAATCCCTCTGAATGTGTGAAACATATACAGTACACATTTATGTAAAACCAGTAGTTTTTCCTTTTGAGCTTACCTCTGTTAAATCAACAAACTTGATTTGTCTGATGCTAGGTAAAGACTCAAGAGCTCGTATTTGTTGAATGAGTTCATATCTCTTTCTGTTCTTCTCCTCCTGCTCTTCTAAAGCTTGCCGGAGGAGTTCTCCACTTTCCTCACAAACCTGCCGAACTGAAAGATAAGAATTAATCTCAGTTAGCTGTTTGCCTATTTTAACAAGTAGTCCATCTGGAGGAAAATTCAAATGCTTTAATGAATAATGATAATAATACTGATCTAAAGGTACTTGAGGGAATAGTCTGGTATTGGTCGCAGGAATCATTAAAGAAACAAATGAGTACTTCCCACCTCCACCATCTATCCTTCTATTCAGCACATAAATGTACTATATACATACACAGACACTTTGAATTACTGCTTTGTAATTTCTGCTCTCATTTGTACATACTGTTTTATTACTTAATAAAAGGATATTAAAAAATAGAAAATATTCATAGTCTTCCAAGCTATGTATATCCTAGAAATGACTGAATTGCAAAGGCTGGTAGGCTCGGCTAGTCCATTTTGGAGTATCTAACACTCTTCGCCTGTCTCAATCCTTATGAATACAAGTGTGGATATACACAAGCAGAGACATCTGCATTTGACAAAAAAGTAGAATTATTTACATGTGCTACTTTTAGATGGAAGGGAAACTGGTTGCAGAACATTAGTGATGTATATCTCCTGTTTAAACTAAGAGTAATTCCAATGACCAGTAGCTTAGAATTTCTGATCTGCCCATTGCGAGCTGATTCCTGAACTCACATTCATACATTCATGGGAATGCATAGCCTGGATCTTTCCCTCAATTTCACTTTCCCTCCTATAAAAATTGTAATTGGTCTACTAAAAGGAAGATGAAGTAGTCTAGGGATATTTAGCATCACCTCTCATTTTTCTGGCAATATATATACCTATCTGTTGTTTGTATTCCTGGATCTTTTCTTTTACTTGCTTTACATTCTTGTGTCCTTCCATGACCTGTTCCACCAGCTCTTTCATGTCTCTCTGTTCCTGTAGACGTTTCTCTGCACACAGGTGCATCAGCTCTGCTTTCTAAATCACAAACAAACAGGTGAATACAACTCCTGATAAGTGGTGATCTGAGTGCCTCAACAGGGTACGGACAATTGGATTCAAACTATTACATCATCCACAAAAGCAGAAAAGGACAATGGCTGGGGACAAGAAAGAGTCCCAGATTTAAGCTCTCCTCTCTGTGTTTTATTTACACATAACTGCCCTGCATGACATTTGTACTGCTGCTTTCCATAATTCCCTCCTACATGTTTCCAAGAGCAGACAGAAGGAGTAATTTCTGGATCTGGTTGTGAGATAGCAAGAAGTGTGCTTAATCTAATATACTGCTAGTTGTGTGCCTGCAGGAACTTCTTGGCCCAAGCCACAGCTCTGTAATGTCAAGTCCACTTTTGGGTACCATGCTCCTTTCTTTGTCAGAGGAAAGGAAGAAGGAGCAGGAAAATTGATTTTCTCAGACTAGATTCCTTGCTGCTCTTCCTGTTTTTGATGGAAGACCAGAGTTTTAAAAGAAGGAAGCAGGTCAACATGGCAGCTGAACATTGGTGAATATCTGGAGATCTGCATGTGGATGACATGCTCTGCTTGTTGACAAGTAAAGGGAACTATGTGGAATTGGTTGGGTTAGAGCAAGTCTTATTTGCACATCCCCAAATCTATTCATTTTGAGACATTTCTGCTAACAAATAAAAGACATATGCTCTGAAGTGAATATAACAATTGCAATACTTTTGGAATGAGTATGAGCAATTATACTATGTTCAGTTGTATACTAGGGTTCACTTTAAGTTCTTGCTATAGTTCATTTTATGTTGCTGAGACATTGCACTGACATTTGTGAGATAGTCAAAAGACAGGTACTGGCCTACAGGGCACAGCAACAAACTGGAGAAATAGAAAAGAATGTGATGGTGGCTGTGAAAAATTTAAAATCTGTATTAATTGGTGATTCTTGATTACCTGTTTAGGTTATAAGAAAAGCACTGGGGAAATGCAATGTGAGTTGTGAAAATAACAGAAAGATCTAGCAATGATTTTGAGAAACTGATTTGCCAGACTGAAAACAGTGTGAAAATATTTCTTGGCATAAATATGCAGTTTTCCATACAGATGGATCCAAAGAGGGTTGTCGGTCTGAATTTTCACCTAAGAGAAATCTAGATGTTTCAGATAGTATGAAGTAAATTGAATTACATCTGTTTCAGAAAACAAATGCTTTCATATTTGGGGCTCTCATTTTAACAAGATAAAAAAATCAGTTATATATTGTTGATTTCAATGCTAATGGTGCTTAGTATCTCAGTATCTGTTCAAAAAGGATTTGCATAATGACAGAATATAGGGGAGCATTCTTTGACCTTCTGCTTTTATTCAATTTACTTCATAAATGTTAATCAAATTAAAAAAAACCCAAAAACTTGTAAAAAGTACTTTCATGTACAGCATTGCTGTATCTGGAAGTTATAGCCCTCTTTTCCCCTTGTTTGCAGACTCCAGTGAGTAAAGACACTGCATAGAATTTTACACCTCTAATAGCAGGTCTCATCTGTGCTATGATTTGCACAGATTGGAAATCAGCAAAATTTGAGCCTCCCTGTACATATTACCTCTTCTCTCAATAGATCAGCTTTCTTCTTATTTTCTTGGGTTACATTCTGATGGGCTAGAACTGCCTCTTCATAACTCAGTTTTCCTTGAAGCTTCCTACACTCTATTTCAGCCAGTTGATCTTCCAAATCTTTTCCACGCATCTGTTTCTGCCATTCCAAGAATTCAGATGAGTCTCCAGCCCCTTGTTGCAAATTTTCAACTCTGCAAGAGAGAAAAAAGGAGAACACTATTTCAGGGATCTGGCTTTGTAGCCCTGCCTTGGTTTGTAAAGTATTTACATAGCCTTTGATAGAAAGTGTTTGATCTCTGCAGAGAAAAAAAGCAGAATCACAAAGTCATTTGACAGATGTATTTTAATTCCAGTCTAAGAGGCATTCCTACTATGTGTAAAGCCTGAGAAAGCCAGACTGGAAGAAAGTGCATGACAGCATGCACCTGAAAGTTTTCAGTAAAACAAAGCCCCAAGAGAGGGCAAACTTTAGCTGAGTATGGATTCTTATAAGGAGCAGAGAGAAACAGGTAAAAGGATGTGCATTTTCTCAGAGGACTGCTTTGCTTAGAAGTTGAAAGAACAAGTAACTTTCCTCTTTGACAATCTTCTTGTCCACTTTAACACAGAGAACAAAAAACTTCTGCTTAACACTATTTCTATATTGTATTTTGTCAATTAAATAATATTGCTGTAATGAGGCAAAGAAGTATTCATCTCTTAAACAAAGTCACATTCCTATTTTTTGTGCTCAGCTGAGAAAGAAAAACATAGCAAAGCCCTGGAGCAGGCCCATGAAAGTCCTGCAGCAGAAGAGGGAATGAGCCAATAACTAGGGCAGAGACACAAACATGGAGTGAATTGCCTCTTACTGCTCCTCCCCAATGCATATGCATGTCATATATCTATTTCTATTTATATCTATATATATTTATCTCTTTCTATATATATATATCTGTTTTGTCTTAAATGCAGCTGAAGATTAAAACTCATTAAGATAAAATAGTGTCAAGTTACAGGGAACTGTTCCTTTGCTGAGTGGAACAAATTCTTCCAGCCAGAGTAAACAGTAGCATAAGTAATATGGAAGAACCTCAATATATGTGAATAGCTGATAACAGAACCTGACTGATGTTTAATATCTACCTGCTAAAATCCTGATGCATGAACCAATACTGTTAGGTCCAAAGATCAAATCCAAACTTAGACAGTCTTTCCAAGACTTAAAATGCTATCAATATTTAGTGCTTAGCCTGCTAAGCCAGGTGGATTAGAAGTAATACTAAAGCAGGATAACGTGATATAAGTTTTATCTTTGTGAAGTTTTTTAGTGAAAATGTTACGTGATTCTAGCTGTAGAACACAACCTTCAGTGGACATCCAGGAGTCACCTTTTCCCCAGTAAACATCCTCTGAAAACCTGTATTGCTGAATAAGGAGGAATCCTTATGTCAGGATTTCTTAGAGTGCTAAATGCACAAACGGACCTGCAACCTCTTATTACCCCCCTTCCCCACACCCTGGATTCAGTGCTTGTGTTCAAAGACAGCTCTGCTGCAGTGTGACTGTCAACACAGGATGGGAGTGGAGTGAAAAGAACTGTGTGAGGAAGAGCCATGGAAAGTCCTGGTTGGTGTGTGTGCAGTTTCTTCCCAGGAGACACATTTAAGCCTGGGTTAACAGCCTTGATCCCTGCCTAAGCTGCTCCATAGATCAGCCTGCACCCAGCCTGGGGCCAAGCTGATCCTGCCTTCTTGACTTGGCTTCCTGGCTGGACCTTGGCCCAGACTGTTGTAGCACCCTTGGCTGACCCTGCTGCCTGTCCCTGAATCTGTCCTGCTGCCTGCCAGGGGACTGTGGAGCTGCTGCCAGTGAGGACACTGTCCCTACATGTCCTCCTGTCACTCTCAGCTCTTGGCTTATCTTGGTTTAAGAAACAGCACATTCTTAGTGTGCTATATCTTACTGTGATAGAAATGGACAGGTATTGTTATCTACATATAAACAAGTTCAAGTATCAAACTTTGCATGTAGTTGACCACAACCATTGAAGAAAATGGAGATATATGAAATTATTTGGCTTAATATAAATGCATCTTGTACAAAAGACACAGAAACAGATGTGTATTCAGGTCATTATTTAGTCTGGAGAATTGGAATAAATGAAAAGTGATACCTGTTGGACTTTGCAAGTGAACACTAGCCAGAGTGCTAAATCATAACACAGTAACACTGTACAGCATCTACACAAAAAGAATTACTTTGCTGTAGACCTTTTCTTCAGCCTACTTCAATCCACTTCTCTCTTCCTTTGTCAACTGTTTTTATAGAATAGAAAGCCCTACAAGAGAACCATTAGTTTAGTTTACCTGGAATTTTCTTAATTATCTTTGATGTGGCTCATATCCTAAATGCAGGGATGTGAAAAGCAATCTTAGGTGGAGTGTGGTCCTACCTTTTGAGCTCCTCTTCCAATTTCCTCTGGTAGAGGGCACCCTCCCTCAAAATAGCTGCTGTGTTCAATTTAATGGGTATATTGTCAATCTGTCAGGAAAGGGAATGTACATTCCGTAGTTAGTAATGTAAACCATGAAACAGAGTCTAAAAACATCTCAGTGGGTTAAATAAATTGACCCAAGACAGCATAAATTTTGGTCAAAGCATTCATCTAGCATTAATCTGACATTCACAATGAAATTGCATGCTGTTCATAAACTACTCAAGCTGCTTAAGAAATCAGCAAAGTCCCCCAAATGGATTATAAATTTGTAATCAGTCTTGGACCATGTCAAATCCCATAAAATGTCTTCACTTCCTTTCATATTTTCCAGTGCTCATATATGCTGTGCTAAAGGATTTGATCTGTTTTGGACAAAGACAATGAACTGCCTCTCTGAAAGATGTTCCATGAGTCAGAACAGTGAAGTAAAAGAAACGTGGCACCTTTCATAGGGAGATCTTGGAAGCATTTTATAAACAATCACTATTACAATGTAGAAGCATTTCCAAGACAACTGGAAACCATTGCCATATCCATTTTCTAGACAGTAGAAGTGAAAAACTGTTCTCAGTGACTTTCAGGCCTCAAGGTGTAACTTGGACTAGATCCTATAGCTGCTTTGTTAACTCTTCAAAGTATTGTGTTAAGACTGATTCCCAGACAACTTCTAAATACTGAGGGAGGAAAGGATCAATTTCTCTGCCAGTTAAAATTGCTCCCTGCACAGGTAGAGAAAATGGGTCACCTTTGCAGACACATGTAAGAGACCTGATCTGAACCAAGGCAAAGCAGTGCTGCAGAAATAAGAACTGAGATCATTCCTGCAGAAAACAAAGCTTAATCATAACACGTTTGACTTCTATCCAGATAAGTTCTGTGTTCAGAATTCAAACATGTATTTAAATTCCAAATTAAGAACTTAATGAGTAGCTGAGAAACACATGCACAGAATCACTCAAGCTACATACTGCAAATATTGTATGCAGAAATATGAAGTCCCCTGAAATACATAACTGGAAAAAGCACGTGTTATAATTTATATTAATTAGATAGGTTGAGGATAGCAAACACATTCCATCACCTAGAATTCACTAAGTAAAATTACTGGTTTTACACAGATAGCATATTTTAATGCAAGAAAATTAATTACCTGTCAGTTTCTTGACAAAATGATGATAACTTGAAGAATTTAGGAAAATAATCCAAACCAATGTATTTTATTTCTTTTGTTTGACTTACTATGACTTCTTAATGCCCAATGATGTTCTACCTTTTGATCTGCATCTCAACACATCTCAAAGCCTTCTGCCTTATATGAACAGTTTATATTTTATTCTTGTACTGTATATAAAATGTTTCCTTAGACATTTTCTGACACATGTAGATGTTTCTATACTTCTGACAGTTTTCTGTGTACACAGATTTCATGTTCTGTATTTACTAACTATAATTTGGATAGAGAACTGAACTAAGAATGAATATGGAAATACCTTAAACTTCAGTTTCACAGTTTATTGACCAGAAATCTGATGGACATTGAAACAGAAATATGGCAATATAATTACAATAACTGGGACTTCCAAGACATGTGCAGGCAGGTATAAGTAAAATAACTGAATAAATTCTTTTATGTCATATAGTATCAAGGAAGTTCTGAATTTTACTCATTCTCTTCCTGTTGTGAGGTATCTTCCCTTTTTTCAAGATGAGAAAATGGAAGTAAGGGGGAAAATTACAGAGCACTAATTCTTGTGGGAAAATATCATGTTCACTATTGCCACCTAATGAACATGCAACAACTCACCAAAACCAATAAATATATAAAGAGCAAATATGATATGAACAAGAGGCAGACTGAGACAGAGTGATGATGCATTTGTATTTTCTCATTCTCCCAGTGAAAAAGATGAATAAATACTTTGGAACAGCAAGAGAAATAATTGCTGCTGCACATGGTATATGTCTCTAAAATTAAAAAAAATATTTCATATACTGTGGGTGTTCTAAAAAGAGGAAAGCAAAATACTAGTTGGTTAAAACATTATACAATTATATTAATTTGAAGATAGATTAAAATTTTTAAAAAATATATATATAGTTTGGATTAACCATCCTCTTAGTATTTGTCTACTCAGAGAGTGGCACAGGAAGGCAACCGGAATAGAAAGTATTTTAAAAGTCAATAACAATATGTCTATCTCTGCTTGAAAGTTACAGCAGCATCTTGAATATCAACTAACCAACCTTAAGGCAAATGTGTTTAGACAAGATAAAACTGTTTGTGCATCTAGAGGAGATACCAGCAAGTTTTAGAAGTAGCCCTAATCAATGCCAGAGGATGCCAGATCCATATTTTTCTTAATGCAATTTAGGCAGATGGCTTGACTCTTGTTAGTCTGCACTAAAGTTTTGTTATTTTATATTATCAGAAAGGGCAATGGAATACACAGAGTTTTGAACTGAGCCCACTTAATTACAGGTCATGTATGTTGTTTTAACTATGTAAATGTTTCCTGGTTTGGGTTTTTTTCTTTCTTTTTTGTGCAGAATTAACTAGGATCTTATTACCTTACTGTAATTTAAATGCTGCTGGACTGTAAGCAAGCAGACTGAGTAGCTGATACTGTTACTAAAGATAACTTCGGTGTGTGATAAATGTCAGACAGGCTTTAGAAATACTTGCCAGATGCCCAGTCCCCCAAGTGGAGAATCAATCTTTTCACAGTGTTTATGAGCTGTACCTAAATACATCGTTTCAAAGAGTAGGCAGACCTGCTCACAAGATATTTGAGACCACAGAACAAGCACAGCTGAAATTATTCTGTATAAGAACTTGAAATAAATGAAAGGTGCCAGATTGAACAATACAAAACTGAAGATAATCTGTAGTGCAGTTATTGCAGAAACATCAATGTGGAAATTTCATGTGTTCCACTGTCAAGGCTGAACAGTTCTTTTCTCATGTTTACAATTCTCTGACCCTTGAAAATTCTACAAGAGAAGCAATCAGGATAGTGGATTTCATGACCTCAGTATGTGTCTGAAGGAAACAAGGCAAGCATCCAGCCTGATTGTATATTGTGTATCAGACAGTCATTAGCTGGAATGATTGCTCAGCATTCTTTAGGATCTCATTTTGAAACAGTGATGTACTGATGCAAGATTGTTCTGTCCTTATGCTGAGTTCTTAAACCAAGGTTTCACAATTTTTTTTTGCTGGGGAAAATTCTCTTTCCATACTATTTTACATAAAATCTTCTCCCTTTGTAACTGAAAACACTTTTAAGGCAATGTGGTTACATTGTGCAACTACACACAGTTTACCTCAGGAAACCAAAAGATTTTGATCTCCCTGACCAGTCTCACCTAGGACCTCCACTCACACCATCTGCTCACTGGCCTGGGAGCCCCAGTTAGACTCAGATGGGTTTCAGTTTCCATTATGCTGGGAATTCTACTCCTGGTTGTGTCTCCATTTCTGTCTCCTGACCTCAGTTGCTGTTGTAGCTTTGTCTCCTGACTGGACTTCTGGGTGGACCCCAGCCAGACCTGACTTGTTGCCTTGTTTTGTCCAAGGGTGACTTGCTATCAGTAGAACCCATCACTGCCACCAACCTCCTCACATCAGACAGTGTGTCCTGCATGGTGAGGGCACTGCCTGTGCTTTCATCACCTTTGGCTCCTTATTTCTCTTCCATCATGGAGTAGCCCTGCTCTTGTCACTCCCTGACCACGTCTTTGTGGATTATTAATGGTGCACAGGACAAAATCTATGAACCATAGACCCAATCCATGCCATGCTTCTGGCCAAACACCTTAGTGTAAAAACACAGGTTCAAGTCGAGTTTCCATCATGACAAGATTCGCACTTGTGTCAAATTTTCAAGTACATTTGACAACAGTTCCTTAGAGGTTACTCACCTTGCTTTGGATCTTTTGAGCCTTGAACACTGGTTTGCTCTCCATACTGTCATGTATGTTCTGTAGTTCAAATCAAAAATACATTATTTCATTTCAAAAACAAATTTTCAATTACTCAGCAAAAGATATTAGGTATTTATCAAAACTAACATATGAATATTCATCAAATATTCTTTGGAGAGTAAAAAATTCTACATATTTTGGAAGTGTAAAATACATAAAAACTTACTATGTACACCCAACCTAGTGGGAGTATGAACATACAAAGGTAGGTCCAAATATTGACTAAATAATGTTAAAGTAAGAGTGATTATTTCTTTGACTATGAAATATTACTTAAATATATATATGAATATATTCATCTTTCAACTGAAATAGATACTTAGAGGACAAAACAGGATGTCAAACACACTTCATGGAATTATTAATTAGTGGTAGAATTCTACTGATACTTATTAATTGAATGATGTTAGCTATAGATACTGATGTGAAACTGTCTGGTATCATGGGATGAAAAGAGTGAATAGAATATGCAGCACTGATGCTGAAATGAATATATTACATACATAGATTGGTGACTTAACTGTGAACTGGGAATCAACCAAAGCGAGGATTCTGTATGAACGGGACCATTATTCCCTCAGCTTGGCTGCTCTGTGGCATCAAAGTTAATGGAAAAATAATATGTGGATTTAGAGAAATATTGCCAGTTTGGAGATTTGTTGGAGCAGTTTCCCAGAAAGGTTGTCTCAAAATTAGGAAAATTATAAAGCAGCACCAGAAGTATAAGAAAAGGGGGTTGTACATTATGCATAAAAAGAGGCAAATGCAGGAATAGGGATGTGAAATGACACTATAGCAATAAATCATAGCACAAAATTCCTAAACCCAAATAAACATATTTTTTAAATACTCTAAGATATCTTTAAGTACTCCAGTCATATTTCATCTCCCTACTGGGGAATTTTTCAGCATGTGTTTTGCACCATACCTCTCTCTTTTCAGGCTTGATGGTTGCACACCTGAACTGGTTAGTATTTGCTTCTAGGAGCAGATCCTAAAATTAAAACAATTCTCTTAAAGAGTGTGGTACATCAAAGTTCTGTAAGAGTAATTTTAAGTCTCAAAAAGTCTTATAGCCCCAACCACTATCATCAGAATCACAGAATGGCTTGGGTTGGAAGGGACCTTAAAGATCATCTTGTTCCAAAGCCTCTGCCATGGGCAGGGACACCTCTCACTAGACCAGGTTGCTCAGAGTTCTATCCCACCTGGCCTTAAACACTTTCAGGGATGGGGCATCCATAACTTTCCTAAGCATCCTGTGTGAGTGCCTCACTATCCTCACAGTTAAGAATTTCTTCCTAATATCTAATACAAACCTTCCCTCCTGCAGTTTGAAGCCACCCCTCCTCATCCTGTCACTCCCTGCTCTTGTAAAAAGTCTCTCTCCATCTTTCCTGTGGGCTGTCTTCTGGTACTGGAAGACCCCAGTTAGGTCACCCTGAATCCTTCTCTTGTCCAGGCTGAAGAATCCCAATTCTCTCAGCCTTTCCTCACAGGAGAGGTGCTCCATCCCTCTTGGTGGCCTCCTCTGGACTTGCTCCAACAGGTCCATGTCCTCTGTGGTGGGGCCCCAGAGCTGAATGCAGTGCTGCAGGTGGGGTCTCACCTGAGTGGGGCAGAATCCCCTCCCTCACCTGCTGCCCACGGTGCTTTGGGTGGGCCCAGGACAGGGAGGTTTCTGGGCTGGGAGTGCCCATGGCTGGGTCATGTCCAGCCTCTCAACCACAGCACCCCCAGGTCCTTCTCAGGGCTGCTCTGGATCTGTTCATCCCCAGCCTGGGCTGGCGCTGGGAGCTGCCCTGGGTCACCAGCACTTGGTCTTGTTAGAGCCCATGAGATTGCCATGGGCCACTTGTGGAGCTTGTCCAGGTCCCTGGGGATGGAGTCCTGTCCCTCAGGTGTGTCACCTGCACGTGTGCTGAGGGTGCACCCAATCCCTTCATCTGTGTCATTAATGGAAATGTGAAACAACACTGGTCCCAAGATGAATTCCAAAAGCTTGACTTAGTATTTACATACATTTTCACTCCTGATTAAAGACCTGAAGTAAGCAAGTATTGATTTTCTCTACACGGGTCTGCCTGGATGTATCCTTTGCACAGGACATCAGGCCTTTGATAGACCTGCCCATAATGAAACATGCTGCTTGTCCAGATACCAGTTTAAAAATATCATAATTATGCCACATCAGTACCATTGACAGGAACTGTTTTCAGACTGCTGACAACACCATGGCTTTGGTTTTGAGCTACATTAGAGAATTATGTTCAGGGTATCACTCCACCAGGGGCTGATTCAATAGGCACACTCCTAGCATTAAAGCCAAGTCATTATACAGGGAATTACAGGCAATCATATTTTCAGTTTTTTTGATATTTAGTTTGTAAACCAAATCTCTAATCAAAGCTGTGGAACAATGACTAGATTTTCTAATGGCTTTCTGGGCAGCAGCTGATAACATCAGTGTTTCTATAACTGTCTAGAGTGTGGCTTCCTGTGTTCTCATTCCTCACAGTTGCTCAGATGTGGTTCTCACAGTTACAGCTACAGCTTCTGCAGAAATGTAATGAAACAAATGGCATTTTTCATACAAATTTCTGCTAGCACCCATCATTTCAGCTTGCTTAGAAAACAGTCTAGGGAATTGACCTTTGTGAATGGTCTGAATGCCTTTAATAGCATTCCAGAAGTGATAAAAACCTGCTGTTACTGTAGCTATAATTTCTGTAGTGGTTTATCTTTGTTTCTTGTATGAATGCATTTTCTTTATTGAAGAATGTGGTTGGTTGCTAAGTGATTTTACAGTTGTCATAGATTTTTAATGGTATAGGCACTGTGATATTTGGCTTTTCTTCCCCAGTTTTTCTAGAAAGTTTTTAACATGGAAATAAGTACACAGACAAATAGATGTGCTTTCCCCACTATATGGAAACTATAAAAGGATAAAAAATCATGCTGTATTGTTTTATAAAGAAATATCAAGCATAGGTAATGTGATGGACCAGCAAAAGGAATGCATAGTCAGAATGTGTCACACATTAAAGCTTTCACCATAGTTTAGGAACAGAATTCAGTGTCCCTTTCACATGGACATGAGGACAGCCAGTAATGAATAGACTTGTATTGGGTAGTAAAAACCAGTCAGGCATTTTCAGAATGGGGGTGGGAGAGTCCTGATAAACAGGAGCCACATGGCATACCTTTTATCAAGTTTATATTGTTACTTGATTGGATATGGTGACAACAGTTTGGGAATGGAGAAAGAAAGTGGAAATGGGCGTTTAATTAATTCCTTTCCAAGGAGAAGACAACAACAATCTGCTTTAACTATGAGCTACCTCATTGAACAAGATTCATGTCAAAGTTTGGATCAAATAGCAAGATCTGTTTTTTCCAGGCCCTCCCTTCCCCTGCTGTCTTAACACACAGACCATGTACTCTGTTTCTTTACAAACCAGGATAATCTCACACTCAGTCTGTTGAAGGCAGTGTATGAAGAATATGTAAGAGTATGAAGTCTGCACAAAAAATAAGTCAGAATCTGCTGGTATTCTTAAAAAGTGAATAACATGGTTATTTTTCAGTTATTACAGAAAAAAACCCTCAAAAACACTGAATTTATTTTGTAATTTGAAGCCTTAATAAATAAGTGAATACCCTATATATCCACATGTCCATGGGACTAGAAGGACCATTGTGAAGAAAAGAAAGTTATCATGTTTCTGCTACTTTACGCAGTTGCTTGCAAAAAAAAAAAAGGTGAACCTTGTCCTGGACTATTAATAATAAAGAAGGTGGGAAAAAGAGTGCTAAAACAGAGCAGAGGATATAAACTTCATGACTCTAGAGAAAAAGCATGAGCTATTTAGTTGCAAAAGCAGATATGTTTCAGATGAAGTTCAAGATTTGTGAAGATAAAACAATAAAGAAAAACTAGTTTAGAAGAAAGGAAAGGATAGAAGAAGAACAAAATACACTTACTTTTGCTTTTCGGATATTTTTTGTTTTGATTTCCTCTAGTTGCTTTCTTTCCTTTGGAGGCTTATAGATGCTTGGAGGAACCTATATTAAAAGACAAAAATCTCTAGAATAAGGGATATAAAACATTCCAAGTGACACATTCTTGCAGGCAAAAAAAGCTCATCCACTTTTACTGGAGAACAGCAGCAGTTAATTTTTTAAAATATTGATTCTTTACTATTAGTGCCACTCTAGAAGACAGGGACAGATTCCAATTAGTTGGAGCTACCCAGCTTTTCAGTTCTGTTCAATATAACATAACCCCTGCTCAAAAGACCAGAAAGACAGACAATATTGGAAGTAGCTCAAGAAAGGCTAAAGCAATAATAAATCCTATAGGCCCTATTGAGGGGAGAAAAATATTTCCAGAACAGGAACAGTTCTGTTTGGTATTTCATAAACTTGACTTTCACAGCAACAGCAGCCAGATAGGGCAGTGAATAAAGTAAAGCTTTAAAGTGGCACTGTGTGTGGTGGTAGGAACAAGTTACAGACTCCAAAGAAGTTCAGGGAAGAGAAATCCTTTGAAGTTTAATAAATACCCAGGAACTTCATTGTAACTGAGGAGGTCTTGGAGCTGAAATGGTGGGACCCTGAGAAGAAAGCTGGAGAAAAGCAGATGCTCCATCCCTCTGGTCTTCCCAGAGCTCAGTGTTTAAGCACTGCTGGGAAAAGACACTTGGCAAAAAGGGCCTTTGGTTTACCATGGCTGTCCCAATGTCCTTGTAAGGGAAAACCTTTGGAGGTGTGGATTAAATGTTTGGCAGGTAAAGAACTCAGAGGGTCCTTTCAGCATCAGTCAAAGAGCTGGGAAAGCAATCACAGGTCAGCTAAAATGAGCAGGACAGGACTGGCTGTCAGTTGAACCAGCAGGACACTGGGACTTCAGGTTGATTTCTGTATTTGCTTGAGCAATAAATGTATCCCAGAGTAAGCTCTGAAAAAAGACTGGATGTCTCCTTGAGAGGTGTGGGTGAGAGAGTCTGACAGTTTACTGGGCACCTGCCTAAATATTTGTCTTGCTAAAAATGTGCTAGATCAATTAAAAGTTACAAAACTAATGCAGAAAATATATATTCTGTCTTGTACTGGAGGTCAGTTCAAGGAACATGGGAATCCCATCTAGCTTTGTTGGACTATATAATGAACTACACTTGAAAAAATCATGAATCTGATGGACTTTGCACTGCCTTTGCTATGCAACATCTTTATCTACAGGTAAAACAAATGCACAAACAGAAGAAGCTAGCAATTAAATGCACTGGTGAGACTGCTCAAGTATTCTTGTGAGCTTTTAAAGTGAAGTAGTAGTGAAAGTATTTCCCAGAAGTACCTAAGAATTTTTATTATGCTTTGAGAGATGGAGAAATGAAAGCCCAGATGATCTGCAAAGGGTTCCACAGGCAGTGAATATCAGTTTATTTCACTCTTCTTCCTACTCATGTGCTTTACCTGCAAACTGCACTCATCTGCCAGAGTAAGCTGAAAATCTCTCCTCAGAAACTGCTATGCTTATTCCAAGTAATTGAAGGAGGAGCCTTTTCCATCAGCTCTTTCAAAAACATTCTTTGCATTGTGATTTAGCCCATGGGGATGAGTACAAGCAGATAGCCAGACAGTACAGCTATTACCCAATTGTTGGAAGAGGATAAAAAGTCACTATAAATAAATTGTAAATTACAGCAACAGAGATAGAAAATGCCAAACTGTACCTAATGAATCCAAATGTGAAAAAGGGGATTGGGAATAAGAGAGACCAACTTTGCCTTTCCTCCCCAGGCAGTGGTCAGCCTCACATAGCCTGTGGGAAATCCCTTAACCAGGGGATTATTTAGGGAGCAGCTACTACAAGATGTTTAAAGAGAAAAATGAATAATCACTTTGAACTTTGGTGCTCATTACTCTTCTATTTTTTAAAGTTACTGTCATAAGATGGACAAGGGAAAGCTAATGCAATGCTATTTTATTATGTGTTGTTACTTTTATAGATAAGATCACAAATACATTGGTGGGTCTGTTATTTGCAAACAGAATCCTCTCTACTGGCTAAATTATTTCATTCATTTAATTATTTTAAAAAATCAGTGGCTTCACTCATGAAGCCCAGCTGAAATTATAGAAAAAATATCTAAAAAATACATTAAATTTGGCTGAATGGTGTTACAATAACATCCCAGTGAAGCCTTTGTTTTTAATATATAACTGGTTTATAGAAAATTTTAAAAGAAAATAATTGCATAATCTTATCTTTTTAATATAGTGCTGATATTAAAAGAATGGATTTTAGTACTCTAGGCCAAGATATCCAAGAAAGTTGAATGTGTCTAAATAATTCTGCATGTTATCAGGTTTAGGCACCTGTCTGCATTTGTTTCCTTTGCACACCTCAAGGTAAAGCACTCATTTTTCCTTGTAGGACTGTATTTGTGAATGTGTGCATGCATATGGGCACTCTTGTGTCTGCATCCATGTGCATGTGTGCCAAGGCCACTGGAGACATGAATTTATAACCTTTAGACCAAATATTTGAAGTGAATTGTTTTATAATTAAATCTCAAAACTAAAATGTTTTTCCTTTTCACTTAGTGACTGTTGGCATTATATTACAAAGGTTCTATATTCATTACATTGCAAGGGTTCCATATTGCCAGAGTTTTGTACCTCCTTGATGTTTCTCGCAGTCTGCTCCTCCAGGCACTGACTCTTCCTTGTCCTCACAGCAGCCTCTGACTCCAGTTCCCCCAACCAACCAATCCACTCTTTTATAACACTCTTCTGACTGGCTACAGCTGTGGCCTGTTAACATCAGGCCTGCTCCTAATCCTTACTAATTGGCTCAGCTGCAACTCTTTAGGGATACAATTATTTTCTATACTACCTTTATTTACCTATATTCTATTCCCCTACAAGTGATCCCCATTTTTGATGAACATTTATGATGATAAATGATTATCCTAAACTTCTAGGACTATGTTACCCCAAGGCCAGTTACTTTCCAAGGCCAGTAGGGAATTACTGTATTTGCAGGGAATGCCCTGATGAAGGCAGGAATGATGCATCTGACTCCATATTCTCAGAAGGCTAATTTATTACTTTATGATAATATATTATATTAAAGAATACTATTATAAAGAATACTATGCTATACTAAAGAAAACAGAAAAGAATTACTGAATGCTAAAAAGATAATAACGAAAACTTGTGACTCTTTCCAGAGTCCCGACACAGCTTGGCCCCAGCTGGCCAAAGAGTCAAAACAACTCACACCAGAATCCAATGAAACAATCACCTGTGGGTAAACAATCTCCAAACACATTCCACATGAACAAAATACAGGAGAAGCAAATGAGATGAAAATTGTTTTCCCTCTCTCTGAGGCTTCTCAGCTTCCCAGGAGAAAAATCCTGGGCAAAGGGATTTTTTTCAGACAATGTGAATGCCACAGGGAATCCCATCTCCTTACAGGTCACTAGGACAACTGGCCTGCCCTCTACAATAACCCACAGCCCAGCACTCCCCTGGGAAGGCAGTGTGTGCCCAGCACACAGGATGCCAGTGCCATCCCAGCTCCTGACCCAGTGTATGTGACACATCTCCTCTCACTTGGAAAGAAATGCCTGGAATAAGGTAGTGCTAGAAAGCAATACCAAAAATAATCCTGCTAATCAGAATGAACTAATTGCAGCACAGGGATACAATAACCTATTGCTCAAATTCCAGCTGCCTCCATATAGTTCTGTACAGTTGTTCCACATTGGAACAGTAACTGTGGGTTGTGGCTACAATAGTCCCCTGCTGATAAACCACATGACAAATTCTTTGACCAGTGCATGAGACTCATGAGTAAAAAATTGGTATTTCATAAAATGAACACTTTTGTGAGAAAATGGATGAGAACATTTCTGCAGCAGATCATAGGATGTAATGTGGAAGAGTTTTATTTCTTTATTTTATTTCTTTGCGCTCCTCTGAATAACAGAGAACCCTCCTCCATGCAAGAGCCACACTATGGCTGGGTCTCACCTTACTGACCCTCTTCTGCCATGTGAGCTGTGTTTTCAGTCTCTGTTCATTTCAGGATGTAAACTGGTCACACTGGCAACAATGTGGCAAAGTAAAGTGAAGCTCAGTTTGCTGAGAGAGGTACAGAAATGAATAGAAGTTATGTCACTACTACACTACTGGTTTTAGATTCACACAAGCTTTAAATTTGCAAAGTAAACTGGCCAGAAAGTAAACCAAATTTAGTATAATCCAAACAACACAAATGAACTTCACTAAATGCATCTGCATTAAAGCAAATTTATTATAAGAGGGGCTGCACAGCACAAAGTTCTAAAATGACAGCAACATGACTCATTCCTATACTGATTAAGTAGTTATTAAATGCAGTTTTTCAGAGCCTGGTATTAAGCTGTTTCAATGTAAAATCCCATTAACCATATAACACACTACTATTAAATTGCTCTGCCATCCTAAGATGTAAATGGTCTCTAAGAGCATTCAACACATGTATTATTTAAAACCTGAAGTGCTAATACAAGGTAGCAGATAATGCCCAAATCTATGATTTCTTAGCTCATTTCCCACTGTATTTAAATACAGATGATTTTGCAGTGTTTATTAAGTTAGTCATAGTAGCTTAATCCCAGATCCTGTTTGCTTTACCCCATGAGATAACATCAGCTGTGGTACTGATTTGTACCAGTGTAACTAAATCACAATCTGAGACAATAAGTAAAATAACTTAGCATTCCAAAGACAAATCTAGTCTCATTTTTACATGAGCAATAAATTTAAACTGAAAGCTTTAATTTTAGAGATTCAGCATTATGACAAATAAAATTCCACCTTCAAGAAGGAGCTGCAAACCTAGAGTCCATCTCATTCCCAGCAAAACTGCTTCTCCATTTATTTTAATGAGAACTCATTTGCAAAAAACCCTAAATTTAGATTATTAACTCCCCTACCATTTTGTGCAAAAGCATACAAGAAATTTAGTGTCTTTCAAAAAATAAACCAACTTACAGGTTGTCTTTTAGGCTGCACTGGCAGAGGTGCTGGTGAAGGTGGAGGAATGGCACGTGGCTTGGGCGCAGTCAAATTAAATTCCTTTGGCTGAGTGACTCTTGAAGTCTTGACAGTGCTGGAACGATTACTTAAATTATCTGTGAGCTTTTCAATCAGTTGCTGCACTTTTGGCTGCCACCTTCAAATAAATCCAGAGTTTTCAAGTTTATTTTATTTTTTTCTTTCATACAAACTTACAAACAGTAGATGAGGTTGGCATTGGTGCAAATTCTGTAATGCTTTCTGCCATTCAATTTTATTAAAACTAACCTATGAATCTGTACTCAGGATTTAGCTACACTGTGTTATTTCACCTCTTCATAGATGCTGTCCACCCAGATGACTAGTGGTGAAATAGCCACAGTTTTTATGGAATAAACAACTATCTATCTGGCCAGTTGGTTTTGTGGCAGGGACAGATTAGGGGTCAGAAAAGCAGCTGCTATAGGCTAATTGCACACTTCACATACTTAGATGAAGAGACTATGAACAGTGGTCTGAGTACCAACAGAGAACATGCAGATCCATCTTAGAGCACAGGCAGTTTTACCAGAAAAAACAGAAAGATACAAGGATACAAGGAGTTTGGTGAATTATCAAATGAACCCTCAGTGAGCCCTGGGGGCAGCTAAGAAGATTTTGATTTCTGTAGCTTTGGGCTTGTATCAAGGTTCAGACTTCTTCTAAGGATTGACAGTAAGATACAGATTAAAGGTAAAACAAACAGGGTATCACAGTCTAATTACAGTGACAGCTTCAAGCCAGATATTCTTCCTCTATATATGTCATATCCTTATATATTACACATGCAATGGAGCTTCCCCAGAACTTAAGAAGCAGATGACAATGAAAATTTACAGTAAATTGTTTATGTGTCTGTTATTCTGTTACTGTAATTACAGGGTGAGGGCTTGCAAGTAACGAAGCTCCACTAAAATAAATAAGACTCTTTATATTAACCTCACTGATATTAGAAAGAGGAACACAAAGACACATTTAAAAGAATTGCAGCCACTGAACTGACTAAATTCATCACTGCATCCTCAGACCCCTGAAGGATGTTTCAAGCCCAGTAACCAAATCTAGTCTTGAACATTCTTGTATAACTTACATTTGCCACTTCCAGGCAAAACATGGGCTCATTGCTCTAAGTGTAACTGACTGTGAAGGACAGCTCCAATAAACTTGGTGCTAATGAAACAAGCAGTGGCCTAAGCCTCAGCCTGCATGCATGTGCAAGAGCTCCGTGGGTATGCATGTGTGTCTCCATACCTCTCTATCTGTATTTTTAGAGTATTCTAAGCACTTATTATAACTAGAATCACTACAATGGAATATTTTGAGTCAAATTCTGACTTCACATATATCCTTGTGGTCCCTGTAGAACTCAGTGGAACTCAGAATAGTGCAAACCAAATATATGTCATATATTTGCTAAAGCGCTAATAAACTACACAGTGTGAAAGGATTATTCTAGGGACTTTGATATGACAGATCCAGATACAAAACTCCTTTTCAGCTGATATTGTTCAAGGCATGTTTTTGTCTAACATTTTTTGCCATCTATACTGCATTGAGAAGGATGTGTGACTGCAGCCACACTGGTGTAATTTACCTGTTCTACGGAAAAATGAGAATAAAAAGTGACCCACTAGGCTGCAGAGCTACTATTTCTCCACACAAAAATGTTCCAGTTTGGCAAGGGTACAGTTGCTACCATATCACCACCTAACCAATGAGCTGTTGCACCACAGAGCATTTAAGCTGTTAAATGATGCTGCAACTGTGTAAATAAATAATAACTTTAAAATACTTGCTTATATGTTTATCTAATTTGCTCAGAACATCAGTACAAACAACATGACCATCAGTACAAACAAATCTGTGCATAAAGCCAAAATCAGGGAAGTCAGACATTTTTAAAAATAGTTAATGTCAAACAGATGTTGAAGTGACTGATGAGGCATGACTCTAAGATAATTTGAACCTTTTATTTTACTTTTTTCAGAATATGATGTTTTATCTACTCAGGAGCATTGGGAAGCAAATGTACAACAGCTGTGAAAGGACTTTCCTGAGAGAGAACCTTGCCTCTGGGTAAGTAAAAGGGCTTGCTAAAGTCTTGTGAAGACAAGGAGGGTTCTAGGTGACTTCAATAGGAGAAACACTTGAACAGAAATATGAGCTTTCAGGAGAAGCTTTCCCCAGCTTTTAAACTTCAAGGTGGCCAGAGGCTACTTCAACACTACTTACCTTAGCAGTGGATCAATCAAGTTCTCTTTCACATACACAGAATCGTAGATGTGACTCCATTCATCTTTTATCCATGTGTTCAGGTGCAAGTCATTGAAGACGAACCTAAGAAACTAATAATAAGTGGTTCCTTTTGAATATGAATATTTGAGACATGGTATATATAAGACTCCAAAAAGACAGTTGCTTTTAAAACAAACACTGCTGAAGAACTTGCTTGTATTTGACCTTGTCATTACAAATACAGATGCTTTTTTGTATTTTTTGGTTCTTATTAGCTGGTGGACAGTCCCATGTCTTTTAGCTCTATTTTGTGAGACACTTCTAGATACTAAAAATTTTTTTTTCATGGCAAAACAAAAAATAAACTACAGGCTGCAACACAGAGATGTGCTGATTCACCTTTAATTTGCTTCAAGCATTGTGAAAAAAAAGGTTTTTGCTGTTTTATATATCAAGATTTCTACTATCATAATAGTGCAAGGATTCCATACCACCAGAGTTTTGTACCTCCTTGATGTTTCACATAGGCAGCACCTCTAAGCACTGCCTCTTCCTGGTCTTTGCAACACTCATCTCACTCCAGTTCCCATCAATCCACTCTTTTATAAGGCTGTTCTTACTGGCTACAGCTGTGGCCTGTTAACATCAGGCCTGCTCCTAATCTTTGGTAATTGGTTCAGCTGCAACTCTTTAGGGGATATGATTACATTCTATACCACCTTCATTTACCCATACTGTATCCCCCTACAGGTTTTATTCAAAATTAATTACTACTGGAATACACTGATTTCAGTATAATTTTACAGTAGAGTTTCAGAGTCTAATATACCCATGTGGACTTCTGATTATCTAGAACCAGAAGACCCATGAAGCCAAGAAATATGTCTGGCCAGACACTGCACCTGAATGATTTAAATTCTTTTCAGCTTCCTGGGAACTGGGCAGAGATAATTGGGGAAAACTATAGTAAATGCTATACAATGTGGCTTTTTCTTTTAATGGCATATTCCCATTAAAAGAAAAGACTGAAATTTGGCACACTTATACATTATAGGGGTCTACATGCTGGAGAAATAACAACTAACATTTGAACTTTTGTTTGCCACTCCAGTTCACCAGAAGGTCAAAAGCCTTTCTTTAAATCTTGAAGTATTCAAATGGCCTTTTGAAACACTCTTGAAAAATGGCACTCAGATTCAGCCTGCACCATTTACAGCAATATAAATTCCAAACTTGAACCTTAGCTCTTCCATTAAAATTATTGGAAATGAAAGTACAAGTATGGTGCTGAAATAATCACAGTAAAAGCAAAAAGGTCCACTAAATAATTTTGACATTATGAGACATACTGGGAAGCAGTGCACTGTCACTTTGAGAAGCTTCAGATGGAGACTTGCAGAGTTTATTAGATTAGACTTGGCATGAGCCCCACCTTAAGTTGTTTTACACAGAGCAATGGAATTTTTTGTATTGAGTTTTTAGTTCTGCAGAACTACCAAGGAGTTCTTAATTCAAATGTGGTGCCAGGCCCAAGGTGCTTCAGAACCACTCAGATTTGACTCAAGGTGTTTGCTGCAGATGTCCAACAGATTTAGAAAATCTGCTACTTGAAATCCATAGTCTTTTCCATTTCCAAGGAATTAATCTTTAAATTTAGCCATATTTTAAT
Organism: Ammospiza caudacuta; assembly: GCF_027887145.1. Classification (NCBI taxonomy): domain Eukaryota; kingdom Metazoa; phylum Chordata; class Aves; order Passeriformes; family Passerellidae; genus Ammospiza; species Ammospiza caudacuta. The sequence goes on from NC_080596.1 coordinate 57,894,342, forward strand.
CTACTGTGCTTTTGGTAGTCAAAAGACTGACCAGCACTGCAGGACTAAATGAATATTACCCCCTTGGGTTTCCATTCTTGTCTAGAAACTACTGCTGCTCCCTAAATTCACAGGTGTCAGCTTACCAACACACCATCCAAAAGAAGTTCTTTTATCCCTAAAAGCTTGATTATAAACTAAGTGTTGAATTGTGAAGAAGTTGGGGTTTTGATGCTTCCAGGTTCTGTGGTGTTTAATAAGCATATGGTGAGGGATGCAATTCATCCCATTGGTCTAGAAAGTCATTCATTGTCCTTACAGAGGATCTTCCATTTAATTTGTCACCTAACAGTAATTTGTACTTCTGCAATGTGTAAATACAATGTCAAAAGTCTAGACTGACTTCCACCAGAAAGGATGCACGGTGTAGACACTATTTCTACCAGTGATTGTAACAAAATTGCACATCCAGGTATCCCAGCAGCTGGTGTGATTACAGTGAACATATCCCCTACCACAGCACTGATCTCATGGGAAACCCTAACTATACATGAAGTTTATAAAAACCCATGGAGACAAGTGTGTATACAGGGACTATAATACAGTATTGATCATAAGCTGATACACTTAAAATATAACAGACCCTGAGGTTTAACCTGCTTTCAAATATCTAGGTATTCAGAGAGCTCACAGAAATAGAAATACTACAGGTGGTCACTTGTAAATATTCCCTTTTTTTTTTCCACTAGCTTCCATTTAGCTGAACTCCTCCCTCTCTGTGTCCTCTTCTACAGCCCAGTCCATCCTCAAAGGCTTCAGTCAGTTGTCCACTACAGAGCCATGTGAAACCACACCTCTGAATTGCTGTTTCAGCTCTCACTGACTCTCTGTCATAATAGCTGTAACTATCTTTCACAAAGCAACTCAACTAATTCTTCAAGGCAGATGAAACTATAATAAAGGCACCCAGTGATTTCTAGTGCTGTATTTAACAGCAGGCTGTTACAGTTTGAGACTTCCTACAGCAGCTCCAGTCCTGTACTGATTACTAGCACTTCCCCATAAATTAAAACAATTAGGTAATTATGTGATTGATAAATGCTATTATGTACTCCTGAGGTAGAGAGAATGTTGATATCTAACTGTGTAATCAGATATCAACACTGTGATGTATATTTTTGTACTGTCTTAGTCACAGTCCCCAGAGAAATACTACAGTAAGGATATGCCACAATATGCATCATACTAGAGAATTCTTGGAACACAGCCCTGGAATGGTCATCCAGGCACTGCAGGGATTGCAAATGGCAATGTAGGATGACTGGACATCATTTCTGACCAAAGTGGGCCTGAACCCACAATCTTAGTATGGATAATCCCTATCACTGATGGTGATAAGACAAAAGAAACTTTTCTATTTTGTGAACTGAATTGCTAGGAAAAATCCCTAATATTTCTGTTTTGTCTTTGGCCATACGTGACACAGGTGGAAAACCCAGTATCAACAGTCATTGCTTGAACATTGCAAAATTTTCACTACTTAGATAGCATGGTAATGAAGAACCATTTCCCTTCTGGAAGTGATGGAATTACACCAGCAATGAATTGTACCCATGTTTATATTTTAATGTATACTCTGGCTGTAGTAACACAAATGTGTCTAATTAAAGACTGTTTTGTAATGCACTTTTACAGGTGGGCTGAATTAATACCTTACTTTTGACAATTTGAACTTGTTATTCTTAACACACTTTTACACAGTGGGATCATACAGATTTCTAGAAAACAAATAAAAAATGGGAAGTGTCCTCATCTGGTATTATCTTAACATCCATGTAGGCATTTGCAAAGCTGAACTGCTTACATTCACAATATAAGATTTTGAATCTTGAATTAAGGAATTAACTGCAGGAAACATCATGTTCTGTTTCTCCACACAGATCAACCACTGACTGAAAACATTATTGATCCAACTTGGACAGGTTTTACCCACCATCCACCATGAGGCTGATCATGTCTTGCTATTCCTACCTCATCTTAAATTCTATTACTGTGCCCAGTTCTTATGTAGTGATATTCCTTTGATTATCTCAGAAGTTCTGCAGAGCTGCTTTTGGAAGCAATGAGAACATGAAGCAGAAAAAAAAGTTTCTTAACTACTAGAAAGAAAACATTCTGTATTTTGTAATTTTTACAAGACAATTCAGAAATTACAAAGCTGTTTATTTCAACTTTTTATTTCAATAGTGTATTTTCTCTAAGACACATACCCTTAAATTTTAAAATAAATGTAGAAGAATAGCATGTAGAATAAGAGAATACAAAAATAGATTTGAACCAGCAATGCATGGATAATTTCTTAAAAGGATAATCACACTAAAGTTACAAGAATGGGTTTTATCCCATGGTTCTGTAATACCATAAAAAAGTTTTGCATATATTCTTAATATTACAGAACGAGACCTTGTGATTTGCTGTTCAAGCAGATGAACATGTGTAAGTGAAGTAGCATTGTTATTCTGCCTAAATGAAAATATTTGAACATTCATCAAACACAGGGAAACACTATTTTGACTTTGAGTTGAATGGATTCCATCATAGAGGTCTTTAAGAGAAAGGTCTTAAATCTCCCGTAGGTTGACATCATGCACCTGAAGACTATTCATCTGAGTGAGGTTTATCTGCATGATGAAGAAAATTCCACTCATCCTGTGATGTGCTAAATTTACTTTTAATTGAAGTAAATCTGTCCTACATAAATATATGTGAATATTTTTTCAGTGTCCTAACTGAACTCAGACACAATAGTCATCAGGCAGAATCTAGAGGTCAGCATCTTGAAGGAGGCTCCCAAATTTCTGATAACTTTTGTTGCTAAGGCTGCAGATCTGCCTTCTGCTCTTTTGTCTCTGTTGCTGGGGGGACAAAATGCTGCTTCTAAACCCTCTGCTGCAGGTGCATTAATTTAATCTAGCATCACTTTGGAGACAAAGAAACTGTTCTAATACCAGAAAAAAGGAAATCTAGGTGCCATGGTGATGAGGATCTGGTAAGATACTTAAGCAAACCAAGTCACACCTGCTACAGTGATAGCAGGTGTGCAACATTGGAATATGCAGCACTTCCCTATCAGAAACTAGTTATTCCAGACAAGGAAAGAGGCATTATCTAAACCAGAACATCAGGGCACTGATGCTTAAGCCACATAAAGCTAGATGAATGGAATCAACAAGAGGTGATTGGCATGATGTGGGAAAATTGTGGTGCTAGCTGAATGAGCTCAAGATGCATCCAATCCAGTAGCTCCTGGCTAAGATGTTTACCAAAGAAGGGCCTGGGAGAGCATTTTAGACAGAGTGATTTGTCTGTCTACCAGATTATGATAATTCTTCCAGCCACTCCTCTGTTCTTTTTAACTGTTAATGAAATATTTAATTTTTGTCTCTGAATGGAATTAATAATAAGCATTCCATAGTAAATCCATCTAAAACCAGACAATTTAACCTACTCTGTCCCTATTGCAAAACAACTCTAATCATTCAAGAGACACTGGCATCCACATGAACATTCAAAGTAATCACTATGAGGATAAACCTTAGCCTTTTGAGTATTAATAATTAATATTTGCCTATCTCTTTAATTCCATCTTTGTTATTCAAACAGCATGTTTAGGCTATGCTTTGAAACATCTAGATAATCAAAGGTTACAAATGCTGTGTCACTGGTGATTTAATTTTTAGCCCATTTTCCTGAGAAAACAGGGCTTATGAGAAAGCACTGCTGCTCAGTTTATCCTTCTGCTCCTCTGTACAACTTAGCTTTTAAGATAATTAGCACTTTGATTTTGAAAGAGAAGCAGAAGATAATTATGTTTCTACAGTTACAATAAAAAATAGCAAAAAATAGTGGAGGAAACCCCAAATTCATTACTTCAGAAAAGGACAGGGAAGCAGAATTTTGTTGTCCCACTTTTTATTTGGCAGCAGTGGTTTGGTAAGTTGCATGTTGTACTGGGGCAGTTGGTACATGCATAGCTCCAAGCCAGCCAGTATTTTTTAGGAAGGAGAAAAAGTGATGGAAGCACAATAGGCTTGATAATGAAAGTGGTAGTGGATTGTTCAAGGGAAAGAAGAACACTAAACATCAGGAACTGCAAGTTTCAACAGATTCATTGCATATGGAAAAACATCTCCTCTCTAAAGTTTCACAATTTAAAAACTTGATTTTAAAGAAATAATGTGAGAAGAGAAATAATGAAGAAAGGAAAAGAAATAATGTGAGCAGAGAAAAGAAAGAAATAATCAAAGAAATAATGTGAGCAGAGGCAAGAGTGAGTGTGCAACTTAGCACAATTGTAAATTACATAAACTGTAAATTATATGATTATTTGACCTTCTCAGATTGTATAAAATACATTTAAATTGATCTTTGACTGAATATAAGAATCTCCCTGTAAGTAAAGAAATTGAAGGGGTTTTTGGTAAAAAATACTAATTTAATTTCTGAATTTTAACAGAAAATAACAGTAATTTCTCAATTTAATTTATTCTCAAAGTTGAGAAAAGTTGTCTGATTAGTCAAAGACAATGAACAGCTAATTATTTTTTTAAATGTTTTGTACCTGTTGCATTTTTGCTGTGTCCAAGGATTTCACAATTCTGCTGAAGTGCTGAAGACCAATCTCTTCTAGTTGAAAAGTAGCTAGATAACAGATAACTATCAAAAGATACATACATTTAAAATACAGCAGACAATTCTAATAAACCTATACTCAATATACTAAATAAACCTATACTCAATTGTAATAAACCTATACTCAATTGTAATAAACCTATACTATACCTAATAACCCTTTACTAAACATACTCTGTGATTTATGTTACCTTACCTTAATTTTTAACAGTTTTGACAGTGAATTTTTTAGCATACTCTGGTTTTAATGTTTTCAGAGAGGACAGCTCTTACTCTTCTGTTATAAATTCATACTTTATTATACATAACAACATTTTATAGATAACAAAAAATCAAACATAAAATGTAATAGTTTTAGTATTTACTTTGCTTTTTTTTACAAGCGACCATGTTTCCTAAAATGTCGTAACCTTTGTTTTTCTTCTGAATTGGAATAAAATCAAGTTTTTAAATTGTGACATTTCAAACCTGAATCTTGCACCCTCTATGGCAAGAACACAGTTCAATGATCTTAGAGGTCTTTTCCAGCCTAAATGATTTATGATTCTATTCTATGATACAGGAAGAGGCACAGTCAGTGCTGTGAAATTTTAGTAGACCTGTAAAGTTCATGGGCTCCTGTATCAGCTTTCATTTGTCCCCACTCACTTTGATCAATCAGGTTTCACTTACAGTGCAGTGTTTTAGCTTCCACCAAACTGTGATGTAAAATCAGGAAATTCTGGCCAATGTGCTGCAGCCAGCTCAGTGTATCTTTAGGCTTCAATCTCATGTGCTTTAGTTCAGCCATGTATTTAATCAGTCTTAGCAGAATATACATTTATCTCCTACAAGCTTTATTAAATTCAAATCTGCTCACACATAGCAACAGCCTTTATAAGCAGCTTTGATCATTTAAGTGTCAATGCAGCTTGGCAAAGGGAATCACAAGCAGCTTAAAAAAATGTAAGCCAATGACCTTAGACTCTCAACTTGTTGATAAAGGAAAATTTTCTGTTCCTACCCTCTGCCTATGATTAATGGAAGCTTTTGAGTGGACCAGTCCTGACAATCCAATTATACCATCACTCAGCTTAAAGGTATAATTTATGTGCCCCAGACAATGAAAAACATGGCTCTGGAGAAATGGAGACAATCAAGCATTACCATTCAGAATAAACTCCATACACTAATAATTTCATCCTTGACAGTTCTGGCTCCCTTTTGTTTGTTGTTTGATTTAGATTTCTGTATTTTTACAGATTGTGACAGAAGAGACCAGAATTGTAATAAAAATTTATTAGCTTTAAAAACATAAAATGTTGATATATTTATATTAGATAAGTTTCTTTGTATTTTTCAGCCACTTTGAATTAAATTGACTTTTAAACATACCCACAAAGATTCAGAACTTATCTGAATTAGAGAACCAGTGACAGAGGTATTTGGAATTCCAACTTAGTTAGAGACTTAACAGATCAACCTCAGCATGTGTGTATCAAATAAATAGCAGAAAATATTTTTAAAATTAATTTTTCATGTAATTCTCAATACCTGAAATAAATTTGGGAGTAGTAACTACCCTAATTAACTGGGTGGATACTATCAGATATAGTTGTATCAGAACTGATTCTGCCCAAGTAACTAATTAAATGAAAATAACTGACCTCACTCCTGGAGATAGATGGCAGTATCTTAAGTTACTTACGTCATTGTGATGGTCAGTAATGAAGAAACCCACACATGGATAGAGACAATTGTGTCTGAAACTGTGACATGTGCTTTGATCCTCAGCACACAGAGATTTGTTACACATTTCTGTATCTGAATGGCAGAGGTACTGGGTTGCATAGAAGAGAATAAAGGGAAATCATTGAAGGACGGCTAAATGTCCAAGATGCTTCTTGCAGCCACTGATCCTATTTTCCAACTGCATCTTACCCTTCTGAGGTAAAATTCCAGTTAACATCTGTAAGATTTCAGACTAAATAACAATTTCAGGTTTTGGACTTCACATTCATTAGGGCATTAGAAAAGGTCCTGTACTTCACACTGCACTAAACACAATGACAGTGCTTCCAATGTAACGTAACACCAAGACCTACACTAGTAAAATTATATTTTTTGAAATTTTGTGGTAAACACATTTCGTATTGTAGAGACAACTTACCTATATAGAGATTACGCTCAGAAATGGGGCAGTATCTCCCATCCTGAACATAAAAGGCATTCACCACCACATCCAATATGGATTTGTATTCTGTGCATCCTGCTAGTGTATCCAATACAAATTTTTCTTCTGTCACATTAAGAGTCTATAAAGATACAAATTTAATAATGATTAATGTGTTCTGGAAAGAAAATAGTTGTGTGCAAAAAGTACAATTATTTTGAAGTAACTGCAAAACATGAACAATGAACAGCAGTGCCTTTGGTAGGGCTACTGCCCTTCTAATGCTATCAAATAAGGGCAGTCCCAGCAAACTAACGGCCCTTGTTAAGTAAAATGTAACTTTCTTCAATGTTAAGTACTCATTTTACCTGCTGACATAAGCATTGAGTTAAATGACCTTCACGTGTGAATGTCAGCAGTTGATGCAAAGAAAATCTGAAGTCTCTGAGGTATGAGCACTGATTAACTTAGCCAACAGTATGAGAAAGTTTCAGTAAGATTTTGTTTTCCCTCAGGAAACCTCTTCTTTGTGGATGAAGTCTGTACTACTTAGGGAGACTAAACTGAGGAGAGAAGCTGGACAGAGATTATGGAAAAGACTCAACTGCTACTGAAACCCAACTTTGGAGAACATGACTGATTTAAGCTAAACCAGTGAGTGTCAGGATTCTTTTTAATGCAGACTGTTTCTTACCCAGCTAATGCTCCTTGTCACTTGTAATGTTCATGCAGTATCCCAAGAGAACAGGAGAGTGGGATGGTCTCTTCCTTCTGGATCCTACCCCATTAACCCTTTAAAAAGCCTGAATGCTCCTCAACTTTACAGAGAGTTTCAATCACAATAAATAACCCATGCAATATGTGCTACTATATGAGAGAAACTTCTAGGATGAGCCACCTTTAAACACTGCAATAAAATCTGAGGCCCAGAGCAGTTTGTTATTACATGAATTGAAAATGGCCAGCTGAGCTATGACAAAATGACAAACAATAATGATCCTTTGATTGAAGGAGGTTAGATAAGAAGCCAAGAAAAAAGGTTAGGGGCATCTTCTGAAAATGTATAGTCCATGTTTGATGTGTCATCTCTCCCAGGGCTCAGAGGTATGGGAACAACAGAACTGCAATAATGTATCAGATGTGATGTTCACCTTGCCTGGTAGGCTGTCTGCTACCTCTTGATTGCTTTATTTCCCTAATGTGATTAATTTCTACTTTATGGGTGTTATTAGAGGCTGTTGGATGGAAGTCTGTGAGTTTTCCACTGTACAGGGCTTTGAGATCAAGCAAATATAAAGCAAAACTTTAAAATTACCATTCTAGTATTTAAATGTAAAAAAATATACAGAAGAATTCAAAGTGTGTTTTCTCAGGTTGTCATTCAGAGACAGCCTAATTTTTTTTCACTACTCCTGTTCAAAACCCAGATTTCATATTTAATTCCTTTTAATTTGTGCATCATCGCCAGGAAAAATTAGGAAAGAGACTGAAAAAAATCTTAAAATATGAAAAAAAAAGAAAAAAAAAGGAAAGTATGGACTTCATCTTGCTAAGCACTGAGGATTCTTGTGAGGCAAACAGTTTTTTCCAAATACACCTTTCACGGATGAAGATTTAGGTAACAAAGAAAACTGATAAATCTAAGCCCCTACTAAATGATGAAATACATATATATACATACATAGATATATATATATAATATTTTATATGATATCTCTAAGAATATTTCATATAAGATCTCTTAGGAATTTACTAAAAAAGGCAAAAGCAAACCTAAATAACTAAAAGGCAAAGTCAGAGAGGATGTAGTTCCACTGAAAGCAGGATTGTGACATTTTGAATCTAAAACAATTGCTCCCTTGAGCAAATGGTGTTATTTATGAAGAAACTGCAGAAAATAGTAGCTCTGTTAATAAACAGAAAATCATAAAACTGGTCAAGCCTGTTGAAGACACGCTCAACAGAAAGTCTCTCAACTATCTCTGCTAGAAGCTAAAATTTCAGTTGTTTTCAAGATCTTTATTAGATCAGAATCTCTGCATTCATGTTCTGTGTGATTTGATATGAAGTGCTATGGCAAACCTTTTCAAATACACTTTGTATTTGCTTTTCAAATACACTTTGCAGAGGTGGCCAAAAGTAGACAAACAGGTAACAACAGGACACCACTTGTGCCCAACTCATCTCCCATACAGTGGAGAGTGCAACATAAAAATGCAATTGCCTGTCTGCATTTACTCTGCTTTGCTGCTCTGAGTTAACAATTCAGTCAGAAGTGTTAGGATGAACACAGTTCTTACTCCTGCTTACACCTTGAGCAAGAATGAACATAACCACCACATGGTCTTGAGACAAGCAAGAGGGTGACAGAAGTGCACCTGGGGACAGCTGTGCCCCACAACATCAGCACTGACTGCGGACCACAGGACAAAATGTCTTGGCATGAAACATAATCAGCTGAATCTGCTTTCAGCCACAGAAGGTACCAAATGTTCTGTTTCTACATGTAAAAATTGAGATTGATGGAGCAGCCTGCAGCTGTGTCACTCAAGGAAGTGATCTCATCACTACTCAACTAAACAAGACTGGGCAGGAGGATGACTTGGATAGGAAATCCCAAAGGTGAGCCAGGTGTTGGTTAAGCCCTGCAGATAATCTAGTGAATGAAAACCTGAGCCAGTGCTTTTAACCAGTTAGAATACTCAATAGAAAGTGCATTGTGTCCTCTACAAATTTCATCAAGGACATTTACAGTTTATCTGTATATCTGAAATAATAATGGCTTTGGGAAAGTAATGTGTTGGGTAGGTGTAATTTCTAGCACTAATTCCTAAATGCATTTTTTCTGTGGGGCTTTGTGCTGAGCTTTATGTCAGTGAGATGTATTTCACAGAAGGTCAAGTGATCCTGAAATGGTACAGTATGACAGATTGTATATTTATAGCACCTTTTGTATGAGGTTTTCAAAACACTTCACTAGCATTAATTGTATTTAATGAGATTGCTTTTGGCTAATATAATTTTCAACATGCAGGAACTATGGCATGGAGCAGGTAAGAGATCTGCTCCAAGCAACACACTAAGTCATTGGTGCCAACAAGAATTAATAAACACTAATTTGTGAGCATTTATTCTGTCCATTAGAGCAACTTTTTACCTTTTTAAGTACACTTTAATCACATATTTTTCTGAAACAACCAGCAGTTAGCTAAATTTGCAAGTATGTCTGAGCCCTTCAACATAAGGAAGGCCAGATAATTTAAAAGTTTGAAAGTAACACATGCAATGATCATTTTCTGTTCATTGAATATTAAAAATATCAGAAGACAAAACAGATTTTGAACAGATACAAATATCTGACAGTATTTTCTCTATGGCATTAAAATCCAGCTCTGTCTGATTACTAACTGTTTAAGTTGTTAAAAAACCCCAATTCTGTCTGAATTTATCCTGAATGTTGCTGGGAAGAAAATGTGATTCTTGTCTAATTATGTGCTGATTGGTTTTATTTCCCCCTTTTGGGAAGACCCTAATACCTTCCATAGATGTGTTTTTCCTGCTCTCTGGCACACAGCTGTAGCTGGGAATCAGTCAAGCTTCCTCAAGGAGAGAAGAGACTGGGCAAGAAGGGCTTTGAACATAAACAACTTCCAGCATGGGTTAGTACAAAAAATAGCATGAATTAAATGAAGAAATATCTGCAAAAGGGAAGCTTTTCCACCATGGGTGTATCATAATAAGGCTGGTTACAGTGGAATCTGTGTGAAGGGGCCAGAGAGATCAGAAAAGGAGAGAAAGAAAAGCTCTTCTCTCTGGAGGGAAAAAAGGAAAAAAATATCAGCCATGCTCTGTTTGAGACTTCTCAGGCTAAGGACATAATTTAGGTGAAACAAATATTTTAGAAAGAAGATAATATTTGATGAAAAGATAAAATAGCTTTCACCTCCTGAGAGAACTGTGCAATAGTATGTAGTGAACTTGTCTTCTTCTAGGAAGAACGTGCACATTTTGCAGATAGAGCCTGATTAGTTTAGAGTGCTTCAGTTATCAGTGCTAGTCCTCTCCAAGGGTCTAATCAAAAAGCTGTAAAAATGAAAGAAAATATTCCTACTGACGTCACCAGGGTCTGAATCAGTCACCAGAACCCAGTATTCTTTCTCTCTGAAGTCAGTGGGAAAAACTCCTGGGATCTTTGGATTTAAGTAGGAAAATATCCTGCTTCTACTATTCACCATCTGTGTTGCAGTCACAAGTTAGTATTTTTCATCTGGAGCAGACAATGCTGACCAATGCTGTATTAAGAGGTACAGGGAACCTTATTTTCCCTTGTACTTAATATTAAATCCCAGAACACTGCAGAAAACTCAAATTCCATCATTTCCTTAGAAAGATCCTAATCTGCATTTATGTCAGTAACTAAAAATACAAATTAGACTTCTATAATTTAGGAGGATTTTTTATTGCACCATATCTATCATTCTTGCATTACATTATCTTCATATTTAAATCTATGACTTTTGATATTTGAGGATTTTACTCCCAATTGAGCAAAATCAGTTGAGTGGGCATGTGTGAGACACAGCTGAACCAGCACAAATGAGAACTGTGGAGAGTTGTGCCAAATCACACCATGTTCTTGTGAAATGGGAAGCACATAAACATATCTTGCTATCAGCATGAGGGAAAAAGGAGCAGAACAGTGAATTTGGGGTGGCGGTTCTGGTTTTACAGAAATAAGCTCTTCTGTAGCTGGGATGTATGGAGGAAAGTCGATGTGATGGGTCTGATCCTGCAGCTCTGATTGAAGCAGATAATCCCACTGAAAATGAAGTGATGTGCATAGAGAAAGGCACATTCATTGCCTGGAAACTCCTGTGTTAAAATCTGTCTCTTGTTATCATGGCCAAAGCATGATTCTGACAGTCACAAGGAAGAACAATACCTGGCATGCTTCAGTTAGGTACAAAATTTAATCTTTTTTCAAAATGAACAGATGCAGTCCAGTCCTATAAAAGGTGTGATGGAATTATATGCTTGTGTACAACATGCACTGGATGAAAGATCACCTTTGGACATGGATCATTTTTGATAGATTTAAGTGAAGAATGCTTAATAAAAAGAAGGGGGTTTAGTACACAGGAATGTAAATATTATCTGGACAGCATCAATCTGATAAAAGGAACATTAAAAAGCATTTATAAGGATAAACAAGGAGAAGTAATCTGGCCATTCAAATGAAGAACAACAGGAACAGATGTAAATTTGAATGTGAATATATAATAATTTAAAGATCTCAGACAGACTTAGGAATTTTTTTAAGTTAATGTGTTATTCAGGATAATTCAAATTGAATTCTGTTTTAATAGCAACAAGGTCACAATATTGAAGTAAAAGCATTTAACTGGTCTTATTTGTTTTTAGGAGGTTTGAGGGAATGATTCTTTGGGATTGAAGGCGAAGGTTTGTTTGCTGCAATTAGGAATCATCCATCACATTGCTAATGAATCTGTGGTTTTATTGAAAATATTTGCAATGAAAAACAAGTCCAATATTATGTAATAAACATTGTAAATTACAGTATAATAAACATGAAGATTGTAAATAACTAAATTACAACTCAAAGTTCTTGGAAGAACATAAAGTCTGATCACTCACAGAACAATAAACAGAAAATCCTTTTATGGTGTAAAGTTTGCATGTAGCAGAAATAAAATATATGTAGTTTAACACCTCTAGACTGATTTTGATCGTAACATTCTAATTAGAGGAATTAGTTATTAATCTCCCATTATTCAATAATTAAAAATCCTTCCATATTTTTTCTCTTTTTCTCTAAAACAAAAGGATGATAATCAGTGAGTTTTCCTAACTCCACTTTTATACCGAAGCCTGAAATGGGAGTTGGAAGATAGGAACTGAGATTTGGATGTGTCTTTCTTGCTTCCTAAGTGGCCTTGTGGAGATCATGTTCTCTCCTGACACCTTGGTTTTAAACACTGACAGCTCCCTGGCACTCAGCAATTTGTTATTGCATTTCCATCACACCAAAAGAACATTCTATCTTCATACATGCAGTGATTCAGACAGACCTGAACTATTGTCCCAGTAAGAGTTTACCTTTCTTTAATCTCACTTTCTTTTTTTTTAGCACTAATTTTCTGATTTCCTATTTGTATATTGAAACACTGAGTGGCTGCAAAGTGCAATGAGTGAAAAATGTATCACAGTGGTTATTTGATGTGGTATCTTCTGGATCTACCTCAATTACAAAAATGCAGGGCAAGATGGGTGCTTTTCTCAAGCAGCACACAGGGATTAGGTGTGCAGCCATGGCTGCTGTAAAAGGGCTGGGTAAAGCTAAATCCCACATACAGGTAGGAAAAAACCTCTGGAGAGCAGAATCTAATGATATAATTTCCTGAGAAAACTGCTTTTCACATGTACACCAAGGTATGTAGAGTGTAATGTTGCTAACTTGAGGATATACTCAGAAGCAGAGTGTACAGCCAAGTGTTTTCCAAAGGGATTTCTCATTTCCTACACTGAGAGAATATGCTCAGATGGAACAGGCATTTGAATAAAATTATAAAGATTCATTAAGAAGTTAAAATAATGATAATAATCAAGAGATTGATTCTGCTTCTGCTGAAGTTAATGGGTAACCTCCCATGTTATTTGAGAGGAACAAGTTGAGAGCAGCTTACATGGCCTCATACACATAGCTGATTTTGGACAGGAAGTTGTCATTTCTTAAAGTTTTTACCTAATTATTTGGAAGTATTGAGTAGTTTCAAACCAAATGCAGAAAAGCAGCTGGAGATGTATTTTCAAAGTGGCACACAGGGGTCAGCAGTGCCTTACAAACTTTGGCCTTTTGGTTTTCTTATGAAAATCCATGCACAAAATTTTGCCAAGTGAAAAACAGCCATTTGCATGTGTTTTGTGTGAATTCAAACTGTAGCAGTGAACTCCCCTGAAGATTCTGTGTGTCCTTACCATGGCCAGTCCAGGGCAAGCAGAGCTTTCACTACAATACAGGGTGAGCCTGGGACAAGCCATGCTGGGTCAGTGTGGGAGCCCAAACTGAGAGATGAGATCCTGTCTCACCTATCTTCTGTGGCATCTGCCTCTTGTGGGCTTCAGTTTGGAAAGAGAGAGGGAGAGATTTCTCACTTGATTGAGGTACAGTAGGGATTGGAACTGAATGGGCAAGAATTTGAGGTGAGCAGAACAATACCAAAGAGGTGAGCAGGACTTGCTGCACAGGGACAATAGCACTGGAACCAACCACTTGAAGAGAAGGAACTGGGACAGGTTAAATAAAGACACCTGGGCAAGTAAACTTGAGGGCAAGAGAAAGGACAGGGATAGAAGAATTATGGTTCATAGAACAGAACTCAGTTTATCCTTCTCTGCCATCCACTCACTATTTGGGTAGCAGAGTATTCCAAACCTCTACAGTAAAGCGCCATTGTGCACTGTGAAAATATAAACATTTCTACATAGTTTTTATGAAAGACCAAAATATACTATTTCACATAATCATGTATTTTGACTTTTGTTTTAATTATTTACATAACCTAAGGTGCATCTAGAAATTAAAAATAAAATCTTGCTGAAGATTGACTGTGCTCTGAACTATTGTCACCTTTGGAGCAGCAGAGTGAAACTGAAAGAAACCCAATGGATTTTGATCAGAATATTCAACAATGACTGACTGTATGCTTAGTGAAAGATACAATATGGAAATCTATGAATTCCTTCTTACTATCATTTGCAAAGCAAGTGTATTTTCAACCTGATGGCTTCAACACAATTTATTTCTTGCCTCTTTCTTTTTTTATACATTCATATTGTAAAGTCCTTCACTTTAAAATATAATTGTTTGCCCACTTTCACTTGTTTTCCTGTGCCTCAGTTCACCAGCTATTTTTATGGCTTTAATTTGCAAGGATTCCCACAAGAATGGTCTCATGCTGTTGGTAAATGGCTGACAGGGATATTTGGATCAAGACAGATTGTGCCTTCCAGACTCCCTCCTGTAGCACTGCATCCAACTTCCTTTCACAACATATTCCCATTTATCTTGTACACAAATAAGAACTCTAAACTTCAGCCTAGGATGCTGCCTCTTCTCTGTGACATTTCCTTCTCATTGTTGTCAGTTTAATTTCAACAGTACAAAGCTTCAGCACTCTTATGCTACTTCTTTCCTCAGTTATTGGTGCTATTGCCACCCCGCCTGTCAGTCAAACCCATAACTCCAGAGGTCATTTTTCATGCAGATTACTCCCCAGGACATCATCACCAGTTCATGTGCACATCTTCTTCACTCTTTTTGAACAGTATATTTCAAATAGTATTTTCCTATCACTTCCTAGCTAAAAATCTAAGTTAGTGTCTCAGAATTTTCTATTTTATTGAAATAAGTGTCTCTGTTGTGGGTTTAACCAACCCCATCTCAGTAAACCAACCATCTGGAATGCTACTGTTAAGTTCATCCTGCCAGTCCATTGATTTGACCCACTTACTCCACCTACCATCTCACAGTTGATTCTAGCACATAAAACTAAAGCTGCCTGTCAAGATGCTTCACAACTCAGTTCCATTCTGCATTTCATTTCATTTCTTACTCTTTACTGCTGTCTTCCCCATTTCTGATCAGCCAAGGATGCCCATCTCTTCATTCCTTTATTAGATTTCCAAAGGAGTAATTTTGTTTCATTTCAATCAGTTCCTACATATACTTATATTGCTCTTAAAATCTACTTTATTCTGACAGAGGTTTTGCTCTGCAAAGTGTCCTTGGCCCCTGGCAATTCAGGTGACAATGTGTGGCTGTCAGAGGTTCTTATTTTGAGCATCTGGCACTTGACAAGACTGGCATCACAGTGGCTCCTGCAGCCCCTGCCAGTGGGGTGCTGAACTCCTTGAACCTGTTCTGGAATGACTTGGGTGTACTGTGTTTTTATTTTGAGAGAAATAATCTAGCCCAAAATTGTTGGTTTCACCAGGAACATCCCCAGACAGGTGAACAATAGGCTAAGGAGGATATGTTATAGAGACCATCAACAAGTTATCAAAGAACTAAACACCTGAGATATCACATTAGAAGACATAAAGACTCTAAGCCATCCAAGTACAATAAAGATATACACCATGAATGAAACCTACAGTGTTAACATCTGAATGCACACTGAGGGGATGGAAAACTACTAAAAGTATTTAGAAGAACAGAAGACTTGTAGAGGAGTCGAGTGTGATATACTGCACATCTAGGTCAGCAAAAAAATAAATATGGAGCTGTGTCTTGTAATTACTTAGATTTGATCTCTTGGAATCTGACTCTCCTGATTTTTTTGGTCAGTAGACAACTTGAGCTTTGCTATTTGTTATGCTGCTGGCATGAAACAGACAGGTATGAATCTAGTCTGTGGTTTAGAGCCAGGCTGTAAATCAGGATACAAACTGAAGGAAGTTTCTGCATGGGTTAGTTAATATTGGCTAATTGGTAAGTTACCAAGCCTGAAAATCATGTGTACAAAAAATCCTACAATATTTTTAGGATCATATGCCTCTTATGAAACAGAAAAGAAAGAAGTAAGTTTTTAATGATGAATTTGAATCACCCATTTGCTACTGAAACAAAGCTGAATTTTATACAAACACAGGTCTTTTTACTTTCTTTGATAAATCCTGTGTAGTAGGTGACCAAAAACTAGCCCAGAGAAAGATTTTGGCCTTACCTCTGGCCTCAGCTATCCTCCTTGTCCTTCCCCTTCTGAAAGGGTTTATTATGAAACTTTAGATTCATATTTCTCTAATGGAGTTACTGGAGTTTTGTCTTTTTACTAGTTTTCCTGGGCTGAGAAGAACAATGATCTTAAGATTCATTTTTATAAGCATTTATTTTGGCAGCAGTGGTAACTGGATTTACTTGCTCTCTGCCCAGTGAAAAATGATTATTTTGAAACTGGATCGGTTCCCTGATGTAATTCAGAATATGAATCACAAAGAGTTATGCCAGGACTACAAGGCAGGAGGGCAGGAAAGAAGGGGCCTGAGTGGCAACTGCTGGAGAAGGCAAGCACCCAAGGAATGAGTGTGAAGCCACTGCTCAGCCCCAGCTTTCTTATCACACCTCCACGGTTTTATATTCTTTTAGTCATTGTATTTATGCAAAATCCATGCAAAAGACTGTCAGACTGGAACAGCAGTGGTTTATCCCTTATTGTCAGAAGGGGAAATGAGCACTGGAGCCACATGGCAGTGTGGAATCAGGGCTCCAACAATGCCACTTGATAACAATGGCACACACACACAATAGCAGTCTAAACAACATTACTGGCTTCCCTTGGTGGTTTGCTAAAGCTGATTGACTCCACCAGCTGCCTCAGCACAAGTCAGGGTGACACTGAGGACAAAGAGGTGACACACTGTGGTCAGGAAGGGATGGAAACTGCTTCAGCCAGAACAGACACAAATGGGAAAATCATGCTCTGGTTACTTGCAGTATTAAATTAGAATCTGCTGGCTGATTTATTGTCACTGTCCTTCTATCACACTGTTCTGGTGGGCACTTATGTCCTCAAAGCAAGAATACCTGATCCTGTGACTCAGCTTCTGAACTGCATTTGTACATACAAATGGGTGGTGCTGTCAGAAACTTCTGCTTTGAAGGAAGAAAAGAACAAGAATCCTCAAAACAGCTTTGTCAGAAGTGGAACAGAAGTCTTCCCTATGACTATCTCATCAATTTTAGAAGGTTGTTGTTTTTTTTTTCCTTCCTCTTGTTGCTATCCAAGCAGTTTTTCAACCCCTCTGATCTTTACTGCCTTGTTTTCTGGTGATAACCATAAGAAATCTGGACTTTACTCATGAACAAAAAATGTCACTGTAGGGGAATCAATAAAAGTTACAACAACATGTTAGTAAACAGATACCTTTGCATTTAAAATCACACAGTAACAAAGTAAACTGTATAAGATCAACCAAAACTTAATATACCTGAATCACAGCTGATTCATTCAGGAAATCCTCCAAGCTCTGATTTTCAGGGTTAAACTTGTTAAGCTGTTGCACTATGAGTGCAATAAGTTCTCTATGGCTGACCATCTTCACCATGGAGAATCCTATAAATACAGAAAATAATTATTTTTTTGTGCCTCCATCAGTTGTGGCATAATGCATGGTGATAGGCTCATACAGAAGTTACACTGCAGTAATGTAGAAGAGAACATTTAGGTCAAGCTTTCAAAACCACAGTTACTCAGAACAGCTGACAGGAGAAATGAAAATACAGTACAAACAGTGAGAAAATAGAAGACAAAATTACATATTGTAAGTATCTCAAAATATCTTAAGGATACATGTTACTGCACCAGGTTATTTGACAAAATAGAATTGAAGATAATATAGAAAAAAAGTGTGGATTTTGCCTGTGTGCATACAGGTCCTACTTAACACACTGCTCTTCCCACTGAGATGTATCAGAAAGCAAAATTTTAGTCTTAAATTTCATCACATGTTGCTGTAAACAGCCTATTTTCCAAAAGAAACAAAAGAACAGGAACAGAGAGGAATTCTAAGGAAGCAATGACTGTTGGTCAGCAGGCTGGGCCATGATCACAGCATTTCAGTGGTCTGGGCCACTGCCAAGCATTCTGAAGGCACAGCAGTTCAGTATTTATGCTTGATGCTTTCCTTGTGAAATAACTGGATTTTGTCTAACTCAAATGAAGCCTTACCCATATGTCTGAGAATGTGTAGGACTTGTTACCTCGATTTTAATGTTCAGATGACAAGAGCTATAATGCATTTGTTCCTACACACACATGTTGTTGTGTATGAAGGAACAATGACAGCAATTATCAGGCCTAAAAGTCATTAATTTGGTTTAGCAATGGGAAAAAATGAGCACAAAAGTAACTTTCCACAGTGAAAATAAAAATGTAATTTTGAAAACAATTCCCGTATTCTATATATATTGTCATATTTTGATGTCAGAAAAGAATGCCTGATCCAGATGATTCATTCCCACTGTGGTAAACAGAATTAATTTATTGCTTTTAAATATTAGGATAATATTTCCAGACATAGTGGTATTGTACTCTGCCTTTCAGCACCATCTTACTCAATAATTGCCTAAATAGCACTTTTCATTACTAATCTCAAAGAACTGAAAAAAAGAGTTTGTCTGTGATTATGTTCAATATAGCCATTTAGGTGCCTGCTATGATCCAGACAAAATATCCAAATAAAAAAAAAGTCCAGCAAAACAGGGTTGGATCATGACCAGGGATGGCAAATACAGAAAGAGGCACCACTGTGCAAGGGAATCACTTACTCCACTCCTCTGAGAATCATTTGTTTCTCAGGTAAGAACCTGCCAAGGCTCTTACACTCACAAGGGATTTTGGATAAGCGAGGGAGAAATATCTCTGTACTTCAGACTGAATCATAATTCAGGCTCCAACAGCTCTGCCAGTAACAAATGCTTTTTCTTCTGGCATACCAGTAAGAAATCTGAGTTCTCATGCTCTGATATCCACGCCTCCCCACAAATAACAATCATTAAACCCCCAAACTGGAATGTGAAAACTAAGATCTGTAGTAGAGCCTTCAGATCTCTGAACATACAGGGGTTCTTAATAGAAAGGACCCCACTTCTAATTAAAGAACCTGCTATTATTATTGTCAATGTTTTAAAATATACACATCAGGAATAAAATGCTTTTGGTATGATATGCACCCTTATTTTCACACAATCATTTAGAAAACTACTCCAATTCTTATGTTTAAAAATGATATAAATTTATACTGTGTATAAAATGGCAGCATTTTTCTTCCATTATCAGCTGTAGATTTCAATTATAGGAGGTGAGAACCTGATTTAACCTTATTTTACAGTGGAGATTGGAGATATTTTGAAAGCAATTACACAGGATAAGAGTGGCCACAATTGTAGGAATTGGTTTCAGTGACCTGAAAGGTTCTTTCAGGTTTTACATCTGCTCCCACATTCCCAGCCTAGAAAGACTGAGATTGCATTTCCTCTAATGGAAGCTGTCCTTCTTAAAAAGAGCTGAACTAAGCCTCCCTGCAAAATTCAGACAGATCAGATGGAAAATGTTCACTTTGAGGATTTTATTTTTCATGTATTTCAATGTTTTGCATACCTACTGCAAGTGTTTTCCTTAACATGACATGGTGTTTTTTATCTCTTATCTTGTAGAACTCTACAATTAAATACTTATTGTATAAAACCTTCTGCAAATAAATTGTGTTTTGTTTATGAGGTGGGTTAGCAAATGGAGACCAAGGCTGTCAAAATTTCAGGGAGCAAAGCCCAGCAACCCTGTCCACAGTGTAACACAGCCCCCTTGATATTTTCTGTTGTACTTATGAACCCCTAATGAATATGAACACTAAAAGAGAGCAGGTTTAGATTAGATATTGAGGAGGAATTCTTCCCTTGAGGGTGGTGAGGCCCTGGCACAGGCTGCCCAGAGAAGCTGTGGCTGCCGCATCCCTGGCAGTGCTCAAGGCCAGGCTGGACGGGGCTTGGAGCGATCTGGGACGGTGGAAGTGTCCCTGCCCATGGCCGGGGCGTTGGGGACGGGTGAACTTCAGGGTTCCTTCCTACCCAAACCCTTCTGTGATTCCATGATTGTGTGAAAATAAAGGGACGAAGGAGCCACGAGCCTGCCCGTGGCACCCGCCACTTGAACGCAACGGGGATTGCACCCGGCTCTTTCCGGAGGTGTCACGTACGGCCACATCTGCCTTGCACCGTCGCTGCCGCTGCCGCTCCCGGCTGTCCCCGCCGCTGCCGCTGCCGCTCCCGGCTGTTCCCGGCGCTCCCCATCCCGTTCCCAGCGCTCCCACCGGGCCCGTGCCGTCCGTGTCCCTCCAGGCGCAGGAACCCCGCGCGCCCCGTTGCCAAGGAGCGCGAGGGCTGCTGGGAGCTGTAGTCCTGCTGCGAGCCCGCCTCAGTGTTGCCAAACGGCACGATCTGGGACCCGGAACTTCAGGAGCGGGGAAACAAGATGGCGGCGGTTGTTTGCTGCCGTTGCCAAGGAGCTAGTGCCTCTCCTCCCGCGGTGTTTCGGCTCACGGGCAGCCAGCGGTCGGTGACGCGCCGGTTTCCGGGGCACGGACAGCGCTGGCGGCAGCAGGTAGAGCCTGCGATTCCCGATCGGACGCGCTCAGCTCGGCCCGCAGAAAACTACAACTCCCGGCAGCCACTGCAACAAGGCGTTCGTCAGGGCGTGGCCTACGCCGCACGCAGTCTCCCCGCCCCCTTCGCGTGTTACGCAAATGAGCAGCCGGGTGGGCGGGGCGACTGCTCTGGCCCGTCCTGGTCCGCCCCCCGATTGGGTGGGGAAGGGAGGGCGCGGGGGCGGTGTCGCGCATGCGCGGTGGGGCGGCGCTGCCGCCGGCCGCGCAATGTTTTGGGGGCGGTCGGGGCGGCGCGGAGCGCGCGGAGCCGCCGGACGGTCCCTGCGCTGACGGGAGCGCCCGGCGGCCGCTCCGCGGGACCAGGCGGCGGCGCAGGAGGAGAACGCGACCCGGCGGAGGCTCCCAGCGAGGGGCACGGCTCGCCTCACTCCTGTGAGCGGCGCGGCTGCGGAGCCGGCAGCTCCCGTGGCGGCGGCGGCGGCAGCGGCAGCGGGGTGTCAGCGGCCGCGGTGATGATGAACAGGTTCCGAAAGTGGCTGTACAAACCCAAGGCAAGTTGCGAGGAGCCGCCGCTGCCCGGGGGCACCGTCACCCCGCGGCTGAAGTCGGGACGCGGTTGGCGGCGGAGCCGGGCGTGCAGCCGCGGGGCGCTCCGCGGCGGGAGGCGCCGTGAGGGGCGAGCGGAGCCCGCGGGCGCTCGGCGGGTCCCGGCGGCCGCGGCCGGAGCGCGGCGCCCGCTGCGGCGGGGATGACAAAGCAGAGCGGCGGCCGCGGGGCTGCTCCCGCCCGGGGCGGGCTCGGGGCTCTGCCCGGCACCGCCGAGGGGCTGCGGGGCTGGCGGCCGTGCCCGGGCAGCGCTCCCGGCTGCGCTGCGGGCTGCGCCCAGCCCCGAGCCCGGAGATGGTCGGGCGCTCCTGTTGTGCCATTAGCGCTGTGTGTGCACCTGGAAACTTGGCAAGTTAGGAGGTTTATTGGAAGGTGCTCTGTAGGTGAGTGTTTTTTGCCCTTCTCGCTTTGAAATTCTTGGAAGCAATCCAAGAATCGCAGTTTGCTTTGCGATGAAATGATCATCTTGTGGCTCGAGTTAAGTAACAACTGTCTGGAGGGTGATCTTGTTTGGCATGTGATGTTCGGCTCGTAAATCAAGGGCATTACTGGTTTTGAACATCTATAACATCTTTTTCTTGTCCGGGCATTATAGCAGTCAGTATCGTTATGCACTTTCTGAAGTGTTTGATTTAATTTTGGCTCCTGTTGGTCACTATCAGTCGTTTTTTTCTGTGCTTTATTATCAATGTTGGGTCTCAGTTTGTAAACCTTCCATGTACTCGGTTCTTTTGGCTGAATTATAGCTGGTGTGTTGCAGTGGGGAAAAAAAAAAAAAAGCAGAGGTGATACTGCAAAATAAAAGTTCATATTATGCTGGCATTATGGTTATTACATGTAGTCCTAACTCTTGAGTACCACTGAAGAGCACATAATTGTCAGATATTACTGCTAATAACTGCAAGGGAAATAATATAGAAATTAGGTAACCAAAAATACAGTAATAAGTTATAGATAACTTTCGTTGGATTTTCTTATTTTTATATCTTTTATACGGGGGAAAAACTTAGGGAAGAATAGTTAATGAACAAAAAGAAATACTGTTCATCTTAAATGCAGAGGAAATCTTTGTGAATATGGCCTTTTCACTGTTTTTTTAAACAAAACTCATTCAACTTCACATTGTTTTTCTTTCTAATAGAGATTTTATATTTTTGTGATAAAACTTGTTTTTTAATATACTATCCCTTTGTTGTAAGGTATGTGTTTGGCATTTAGGGTCTGTATCAAACAATGTACACTTAAAGTTCTGTGTGACTTCTCTGGGTTGAAGGAACTTTTCAAGCCTGTTGTGTGACACTGGGCCTCATAAACCAGGAGCACCTATTGCTGTTGGTTTGGAACCAGCACCACTGCTTTTTGTTGTGTATTTGTACCTTTGCCAACAGTTTTTCTTAGTTTCAGTAGCTTGCAACATCATTTTTGTTCTGGCATTCAGAATAGGATGCTGGCAAATTGTAAGAGCTTCAGAAAAAGTCATTTTTCCTGGTGTGCTGTTGAGTGGGTGTGGATCATGTCATTAAATACACAGAGGTTTGAATAGCACTTCTTTTATAGAGGGTGAGACAGAGGATTTCACATGTAGAGACTGTACCTTTCCTAGTTTATTGCTTGCTTTTCTACTTAAAGGAATTTGCAAGGATTCCTACCCAAAAGATCAGTGGGTTCCAGGGTCTGTTTTGAATGTAATGCATTTTGAAGAGGACTTTGCTGAATATTTATTCTAGTTGAGGCTCTCAGGATTTTTGTCGCTTGTAACCCTCTGTTAGGCACTGTGGGCTCCAGGTGCATTTTATCAGGTAGGTTTTGCTACTCCCAGTAATGGGGAATACTTCTTCTAAAGTATTCCAGATCCTACAGCCATATAATAGGACTTCTCCATGGCAGCAGATTTTGGCACCACTGGATGTTTGGCCCAGAGCTTTGATGGCTTTTCAGAGGTATTTCTGAAGGTGAGGGGGGGGATGGCATCAGAGTGCAGCAAATTCTTAGTACAGCCTGCTCAGAAACCTGAATATATGGTTTAGCTTAATCCTAGGGGAACTATTTCATAATTCATCCCTAAAAAAACACAGCCCCAAAATATGTAAATTAATTCAGCTTAATCCTTTTAAATGGTGAAGACAAGGAAATGGAATAGAGCAGAGTGCATAACAAGGTGGATTCACAGAAATCTTGGGGTAATCATTACTGCAAGATGCAGGACCTGCATCTAGGCAAGGATATTTACTTGGTAACTGCTGCCTCTGTTTGAACATACCAAGAAGGGCAGAGAAAATGTGGGTGTAGGAAGTGGAAAGTCTTGACTAATGTTGGGAGCGTGTCACGAGAGCAGCACGACTTCCCTGGACCCCTGTTCAGTCAGTGCTTTTCCTGCCCAGCTCTGTTCCTCAGCTATGTTGATCTGCCACATTCTAACAAAGCAGATCAAGTGCCCGTGGTGGAGGTGAGCAGAGAATGGAATAAATAGCAGTGACGTGATCTGTAGAGCTGCTGGGAGGCAGACTTTTAACTGATGTGTTGGAGACAGAGCAGAGACAAGATTTTGTTTCCAGCCTCCTGTGCCACATTGATTGTTGTTTAATTTTTAAAGTGTTGTCTGTAATATGTGTTTTGCTTTTGGGGACTGTGGATTCAATGCCTTTTTAAGTGTTTGGAGGGAGGATGGTGTTTGCCTCTGAAGCTTTTGCTGAGGGGTGATTTGAAGCAGTAGTGTTCTTGAATTGCAGCACATCGGTGGAACAATTGTTACTCTGTTTGACCTCCTCAGGACACTGCAGGCTTCCCAGGCACTACCACCTTCTGAGACAAAAGAATGATCCTGTCTAAATCAAGATATTTGTCTGTGTGCACAGATACATTAGAAATGTTCCCTGCCACTTCAGGGAATTTCTTATCTTGTACCTGCTGGAGCATTCCACAGGTGTCTGGCCAGAACCTGCTCCCAGCAGATCTGAGCCTCCAGCCAAAATACAGAACTGGGCTGGCTTTGCAGAGCTTTGAAATGCATTTGATGTCCAAAGAATTCAGAACAATTTCTGTGAATGCCGCTGCTTAAATCTGGAGACTAGCTTGAAAAATGCGTGGATAACTAGCTCACAGGGCTACCTGCTTTGAATTCAGCTCATGTTTATTGATATTTTGAAAGAGCTGTTTTGTGTATGATGGGGAGAAAAAAAGTCTGTGTCTAACCACAACTTGAATATGTTTTCTAATCTGTTTAACATAACAGACGGAAGCATCTTCAGTGTCTATTTTTCATATTTTTATTTTAAAAATATTGCTTATTTGTTGTTTATATGTCTGAGGTTTTTTTCGCTCCTAGTTTCTTTCACATAGTAAATGTGAACTTCAAGCAGTTAAGTAAAGAATTTCTTACATTCCTGTAAGCGAGTCCAAATCTGTAGTTGCTGCTAGTAAAGCTACTGCTTTGAGAATGCCTGGCTCCAGTTAAAGGATGCTCACAAAATAGGCACAAAGTCTGGAGGTTTTGTAGGTGTGGTTTTTAACACCCCCTCCTCTAAGACTGACCAAAGTGCAGCTGTGCCCTCAGTCCTGCTGTGAGTCAGAGGCTCTAACTCCCATGGGCATGTGAAGGTGGGTTCAGGAAATGGCCCCAGCTTGTAGCTGGGAGTGAACGCTTGCTGACAAATGGGTACTCAGCACAGCTCTTCCACACCCTTCAGAGGCTGAGCATCTTCTCCCCCTGGAGTGCTTGAGATGCTGAGAACTGGAGTTGCTTTCTTCCCATGTGTTTGTTCTGAAATACTGTTCGTGGGTTTCTTAAATCTGATAATTGCTTTCTGCAGCTGGATTAGCAGCTACATCTTCAAGAGGTTCTTGCTGCCTGGTAATGTGTGTCTGCAGTGGTGCTCTGTGAGCAGAAATAGCATTAGGGATAAGTGGAATGGCAGGTACTTGGAGGAGGCTTGTTTTTATGCCTGTATGGAGTGCCTTTTTCTTACTGTTTTTAAGCTTTTTCTTAGCTATATTTCTATGAAAATGAGCCATAGCTAGTAATAATTGTTGCTACTAATAGTTGTTAAAGGACTTGAAACAGCAGAAAGGTATGCTAATTAAAAAAAGGCTTAATAGATAGTAAAAGGGTATCTTGAAATAAGCAAGCAAGATGAAGAGAGTATGCCTAGTGAATCTAGAGCAATCACTTTAAGTAGAGAAGTGAGAGCCAGTGGCAAAACTCAAAAATAGCCAAAGAACCTCTAGGAGATTCTGTATTACTTTGCACGAGGAGAAATGCTCAAAAAAAAAAAAAAAAGAAAAGAAGTCCTAGAAATCCTAGGTGAATGTTGAACATCAAAAACTTCACAAGGAATAATCTTCCTCAGCAACCTTGTGAGGGTTACTTAGTGGCAGAGCTGACTCCAAAAAGTAAAAGATGGGAAGTACAATAGGAAATAGCTGATTTGTTTTCTTTAATGGTATGAAAAGAAACATGTTTGCAGGATTTTTTGTAGGAAAAGATTGTAAGTAGAAAAAGGGATTTTAAATATGAATCAAAGTTCATTAGAAGAATGGAAGGTAGTAAAAAAGTACACAGTTAACTGTGCTTAACAAAATGCAAAAAGCATTTTTAAAATTGGGTCAGTAGAATGAGATGCAGCAGGAGAGAGAATTATTTTGAGCAGCATTTAAATGGATGGAAATGGTCAGAAATGAAAAAGGACAAAGCTGCTTTAATTGCCAAGCAACTATTGATACTAGTTTGGGGGAGTGAATAAAAAAGGAAGGATGATTTCCCAGTGATAGATGGAAAGCAGCTAGCATCTTATTTTAGCTATGATTTCCAAATCTTGAAAGTGACAGGTTTGCTGTTCACAGAAGAGAATTAGAGCAAGTTTATTCTTGGGAAAAATGTCTTTAAATGAGCAGTGAAAGAACAGGTAAAAGCTATTTATAACTTACTTTCATTTGACTGGTGCCATACGGTATTCAAAATCTTTGGGCACAGCAGTCTATGAACAAAATTTATTATTTAGTGTAATATATATATTAGCAACTAATGACTTTCAAGACAGAAGATTGAGGAGTTTTTCTTACTTGAGAAAACAGCTGTTACTGGGTTTTTGAAAAGTCACTGTTTTAATGATCAGCTCTTTGATCTCACTTATCTGTGTAATTATTCTTGTTGCCCCTCTCTGATCAGAGTCTGCAGCTATTTAACTACATTAATCAGTGTTATTGATGACAATCCTGAGGAAGGCAACTTATAAATCATCGTGCATTATTCAGTTTTGCATATTGAATTGCTTCATTTTAGAAGCACCATCTAGTGGTTTGAACACAAGTGTGGGAGCTTATAATTCTTTGCTGATGTATTGTAGCACTGCAGCTAAATCAAGACAATTACCTGCAGTCATATTGTTCCTTAGCCTTGGTTTACCTGTAGCTGAAAAAGGGAAGGAGGCCACTATTGCAATTGACTAAGAGAATTGCTTGTTTGTTTTTAATTACTCTGGTGTGAAATGTATTTGTACCTTGTGAAATGATTTTTTTGATGTGGATTGCTGTGAGCAGAATCAAAATGTATCAGATCCAGGGCCCATCTAGCCTGGTGTAATGTCTGGTGGTTATCTCTTTATCTGTCCTGCAGCAGATGCCCTGGGACAAAGAAGAGACAAATGGAAACTGCTGTTTCTTCTGGACTCTTTTAAAAAAGTTTGGTAGTCTGCAGCACAGGAGTTTGTTGAGCTACAGATTGTGCTCTTATAATTCAACAGCTCATTAAGTTGTTTCTTTTAAATGACTAACAACTTTTCAATTCATTCATACTTCTGGTTTCCATGACTGCTGTCTTCTCAGTGCTTAAAGCTGAGTTTGATTCCAATGGAGAACATTTTCTAAATGTTCTCAAGAAAGGAATAGTGGTGTTACCTAATGTGTCCCTTGTCCTGCAGACTCATCCTCTGGTGTTTCTCCAGGAAACCTGATTTGGATGTTTAGATTCTGTTGTTCTCCTCCCACAATGTGATGGTACTTAACAGAATTTACAAAAAAATTACTTCTTAGAAATCACAATGCATTTGTCCTAGGTTATTTTAGAGAAATGACAAAAAAACTCCCACTAAGAATATCTCAGCCCTGGACCCCAGTAGAACATTTTGTTACTGAACTAACTGAAAAATAAACAGTGCAAATGCTGTTAATGTGCTGCATTTAACTGCTTTAATAGTTATGATGATCTACTTTCCTGGCAGTTGTGCTGGCAACATTGACTTAAATTAATTCAGTAAAACTATTTTTAAATAATGGTGTTTAAAATAAATTAATTGAAGGCTGTGTATGTCTATTTGGCTCACATTTGAAGGCTGACCCACCTTCGCAGTGCAGTGTAAAAGAGCAAGTTTCTCCAGCTTGATTGTTATACTGGAGGATGATGCTAAATTTGAGTCTGTCTTACCTGTTCTCTGAGTCTTTGTTTTCCTCTTGAACTTACTCAATATTCCAACCATTCATTGTATCTCAGATGACAAGCTGGGGTCACTGGTGTGATGGCCACGTGCCCCTGCTTGCATTCAGCCTAAGCTGCTGCATTCCCTGCTAGCTGAGGCTCTTGAATCCTGCAGACTCGGGCTGCCCCTAAGTCAGCTCAAGCACACCCTGAGCCTGGCTCTGGTCACAGGATGTGGTTTTCCTTTGAGGCAGTGTCAGCTGCCTGCCTCTTGAGAACAGGTGAGTGACAGAAGTTGTAATGCATTTTCTAGAAGTCTAGATTTAGGGTGGAGCAAAGAATGAGGGTTTTTTTGGGAGATAGAATGTTTGGACAACTTAACTACAATGTATTCCTGGCTCAGTATGCCTTGCTGGAGTGACTGTAAGGCCTTGCTCTTATTTGTTTGTTTTGATGACGAGGGTCAGACTTACAACATCCTGTTTGTCTGTCCTGCCCTGCAGCCTGTAGGGCTTTCCTGCTGTCACTCCAGTAGTCAGTGACTTTTTTGCATTACTGTTTAGGCCTCTAGCCTGACAATTCCTCTTCACCTTCCTCATCCCATAGATGGTGGTTCTTCCTCTGGTCCCTCTACACATTCACCACCCTCTCCTGCATTGCTGTTGCTGCTTTTGATACTGTTTAGGAATAAGATACCCTGAAAAGCTGATAAACAGGAGCGAGTTGTGCCTGCACTTTGCTTAGTCTTGGTAGGCCACAAGCTTGTTTTTCTTCTCTTGTAGGGTCTTTATTCATACTTGATGACCATTCAGAATGAATAATGTAAGAGTGGGCATCACATCAGTACTGGGTGCATCATTCTGGGTGAATGAATGAAAGGGAAGCAACTGGGGGAAAAGAAACTGGAGGAGACAGGTGAAGAAGATGGGGTTAAAAAAAGACTTGGCATAGAAATGGAAGAAGAATAGTTTGAAATAGGAAAAAGGGGGGATGACTCTCTTGCTCTTTCAAAATGCCTGCTCTTTATTTTGAAATAGAACACAGGTTAATTTAAATCAGGGTGATGTTTATGCTGGAATGTGTTAATTCCTGTCATCAAGGGGCACTTTGATCTCTGAGAATCATAGGTGGCTGAACTAACTGGATGCTCAGGGTGTTCTGCATTTCTGCTTTGCATTCTTCCAATTCTCACCTTCCTTTGTGGTCTTTTAATGTAGGAAACATTTCCTGGCATTTTGAAGTTCATCAGATGTTCAAAACCACAGTTTTCTCAGGTTATTGTTTCCTGCCAAGAAATGACCTGAGCTTGAAAGGGGTCTTGAATGTTTGTCTAGAATTGGCTTTTGGATGTTTGTCATCTAATAAACTTTTTTATGAATGGTGAGGGCTGTCATAGTAATATCTTTGTCTAATTCTCCTTCTATAAGCACCAATCTGCAGGCAGAAATTTTACCTTTCTGTGTTGGTCCAGTTGTTGAAGTCTGTGTGCTCTTAGCATACCAATGAGAACATACCAGCATTCTTCCTGTAAACCTTACAAATCCTCTCAAAGCACTGTCTGCTTTTTACTTTATTTTCAAGATGCCTGTATAGAGAGTGGATGTCTGCATTGCTAGATATTTAATGTTTATTTTCTAAGTATTTTTTGTAAAGCTGGACCAGGACATCTGGTCTAGTCAACTACATTACAAAAATGTCTTGATGGAGTTGATATAATTTTATGGTACAGGATGGATGGAAGCCCTTACAGAATAAGGAAGAGTTAGTATGATGTAAGGAACAGGCAAAAATGCACAGGGCCTTCAAATCTCATCTGGAACCTGTGATTTATTTTGCTGTGTATTTTAAGGATTCTTGTAGGTCCTCACCAAGGTGTAAGAGATGAAGTGGGAATGGCAGCTGGCTTTTTCTGTGTCCTTTGGTGATGAGTGGTGGTTACATGAGGTCCTGTAAAGACGTTGTGGTGCCATGGTTGCTGATTGCAAGTGTACACACAGGCCTTGTTTGTGTGGCTGTAATTTTGATTGCAGTGATTTTTCTTTAAGTCTGTTTCTCTTTGATATGAATGTTCATGCTGGAGAGTTTGGCTGGATCTAAAGGTTTGTTCTCAAGACCATA
Organism: Ammospiza caudacuta; assembly: GCF_027887145.1. NCBI lineage: Eukaryota > Metazoa > Chordata > Aves > Passeriformes > Passerellidae > Ammospiza > Ammospiza caudacuta. Next base: position 57,924,479 of record NC_080596.1, read on the forward strand.
GGTAGCACTATTCTTTTGAGGAATGATCTTCTCTGCACTGCACAGCTATCTTACTTTTTTTGTAGAAAGTTGAGCATAAGGAAGTTATGTCATGATCAGCACGAAATAATTGGAAGAGGCCTTATGTTAAATAGTGCTTATTGTGCACTGACAGGTGCTCATGGGTGTTAACTGTTAATTTGGCTAGTGTTTTCTTTGTATTGAAGTGGCTGAGAACTGATGTGTTTCTGTTGGAGAGTCTGGTTTCAGCTATTCTGGTGGTCTTCTGGAGTTATTTTATGGAAGGGTATCTTTGGTAGTTTTATTGTATTTTAGTAATTGCTTTGTTATGGTTTTGTTGAAGCAACTGACTAAGTATATTTGAAGAGAATATTAGATCCACAGAAAATATTCCATTTTCAGTAAGACTGTTTTTTATGGCTGGTTTTTGGTTTGCTTTTGGTTTTTAAATTTTTGCTGGTTTCTTTTTAATTTTTCCCCCTAGGCTATATCATACCCTTGTGTGCAAAAGTTTTGTTTACTGCTTGCAATGTTTCGTGTTTCCTTGACATTACTTCCACTTAGATTTTTTGGTGGGGTTTTGTGCATAATTGCAAACCTGCTGTAAATTTCTTTCCTCCTTGATTTCAGTCAGGATACTTGACAAATACTAGACCTGATAGTAGTGGTGGCAGTAAGAAGACAGAGACTGAAGTAGAAAGGCAGTAGGCTTTTTTCCCTTCACTTCTCTCACTAGAAGAGACAAGGAAGCAAGGCTTCTTATTGGGCATTTAGGCATTTATCTTTATTTTAGAGTCTGGATTCTGTTGACAATTTTTTTGTCCAGTGATTTTTAAAGTTGTATTTTCTCAATTAATTTGCCACACTACTTCCTTTGACAATTAGTTTATTTCAGGAAGCTTTAGTCTTAGGTTGTAACTGTTTTTCAGTTTATTTCTTTTTCTATTGAAATTTGAGAGCTACTATTTGGCAGTTTCATAGCAGACAGTCTTGTGTATAATTGATGCAATAGACCAGTAAGTTAATGTTAAAATAACTCTTACTTCTGAATTTTGAAGTATTTTTGGATATGAAACTGGGATGCATTTTTTTTCCGAAAATGAATGAATCTTTATGAAGACTACATCCTTTCCTGCGTGAAAACATTAAACCCATGTTTTGCTCTGCAATAGAAATGTGTTAATTTCTCAGTGTAATATATGTATATCTGTCTTCATGGATATATAATCTACTGTTCTGATGTTAACAAAGTAGTGTTAGTGAATTGTAGGTGCCTCATTGTGTTTATTTCTGTGTGAATCAAAGAGGTTGTCTATTATATAATATTTGACTTGTTCAGTGCATTTGATCAGCTTGATTTGCTTTTTGATTAATTTAGAAAAGAAATGTGTCTGGTAGAAATGCGTACTTTGTGAGAAACCATATGCTGTGTAAGACAATAATTCATGAGCAATCCTGAAGAGTTAAGAGGTGACAACCTTTCTCCTGGAAACATTAGCTTTACTGTAGGAAAGATAAGCACAATTTTTGCTTAAGCCCAGAGTCATTTGTTATCAGTCAGGTCAAGCAGTGAAATGTTGTGAGGTTGGTTCCAGCTCTTTTTACAGTCAATTCTCAGTCTGTATGTATCCACATGTGCCTGCATGTTGTGTGTGATCCAAAACTTGGGCATCATCTGTGCATCTTTCAAATACAAATAGTCATGCTTCCTGTCTCTGAAATGGGGACTGAGGCATGAAGGTGAGCAGGGGTTATTGGTGCCCTAAATGTAGGTCAATAGCCAAACTAGCCAGAAAAGCTTAATTTGGGGGTTTCTCAGCCATTTTATTCCTTATTTGCCACTTCTTTCTCTCCAGTGCTTTTTATGAGATTATTTTTCCTTTTAGGTTACCCTGCAATATCATTTTACAGCTGAAGCAATAGAGCAGATTGTCTTTACTTTGCTATTCAAAGATTGGAGTGCAACTTACTGTTGCCATATGTTTAGATTCAGTGTCCAGCTCCTCCTTACAAATGAGAACATATGGGAGATAGGTAATGGTGATTTTCAACTGTTAATTAGTCATGGTTAAAGTGATGCCTCACTAGCCATCCCTCCAGTTAGTTCTGTCTTTCTCATCTCCCCCTCGTGGTAGCATCTCTGGTGTATATGGAATTGCAAAACTTCTGAGGGGGAAAAAAAAGGGTTTCCTTCCACTAAAATGCTTCTGTAATTTGGAGGGTGTGGGTCCTCAAATGAGGTGGGGCCTTTTACTCCAAATTTTATTTTTTGTTTGCTCTTTGTGAAATCAAGTTACTGATGTAATGCTGCATAGTAAAACAGGAATTAGATGCTGAGTGCTGGTACCTGTACTGTAAACAGGCTTTACAGTGTTGGATAAAAGTTTTATAAGTCATGACTAATCAACCTTTGAACCTGTTCTTGCAAACTCATGATAGGATGTGGATTTTAGTTACTCAGTCTGGTTACTTGAACCCTGTTATTACACACTGTTTATTACTCCCTCCTTTTACTGCCTATTAGGTAACTTTTCTATTGCAGTGACTGAAATCTTCTGTAAATAAGATATGATCAAATGTATTAGTGCAAAGAGAGACATATTTGCCTGTCTCCAGTGTCCAGGATACCTGACACTCATCAAGAATTTTTGTGCACTCCCCTTGTGAATTTTAAGTCAACCAGGACAGTAATGAAAGTGCAGAAATGCTGCTGGTGCTCAGCTGGTTTTTCAGCTTGCAGCCATGTGCTCCTGTCTTACCTCCCTGATGTTGGTGTTGGAAATTGTGTAGCTGTGTCTTGCATTGGATCATCTTTCTAGCACAGGAAACTTCCTTTTATAATATATAGTTTTACAGGCTCAGTTATCAGCTTAACTGGGGAGAGGGGGCAGCATGAACTCCTCCTTTGGTGGCAGGATGGTCTTTATATTCCCTTGTACCAGCTGTGGAGTTGCACCTTCAGTGTCTTTAGGGCTTCTGTTTTATGTTCTACTCATAGTATAAATACTGGTAAAATGAAATCCCAACCCAAATTGTGGCAATTGTATTGTTCTGTGTTTTGTATGGATGGTGTTAATTTCTGTTACACAGGGGCCACTCTGAAACCCAGGTGAAGTCATGTGGGACTGAGAGTTGGGCTTCTGATTCAATTCCTTAGCATAAAGTAGGCTCACCCAAAGTTATTTTTAGGTGACATTAAGGTGCAGACCTTGTATAAAATGTTAATTCAGGTAATCTTTCTGCAAGATGTTAGAGGCACAGGTAGCACGTGTTGGAAGCAAACCTCTGCAGGAGTAGCAGGGCAAGGCAGTGATATTTATGCAAAGGGCAAGGTTTCCATTATTGAACTGCATGGTGCTTTGAGCTAGTTGTTTTTACCAAAAAGAGCTGTGAAGGTGTGTGGTGCATGCTTTACTGTGAGTTTGGTATATCTGTTCTGTTTCAAATTCCATATGTGAATTATCAAACCTAAAACTTGTTAATTTTGGGCTTGGAACTAGTAGAGTAAAAGATTGGCTAATTACACTATTTAAACATTAAAAAAATGTTAAATACTTTAAAAGCATTTTCTCTATTTAATTTTCATCAGCTGGCTCAGAATTAATATATTGAAATGATAGTATTGTCAGATACTGTAATATTTTTCACTGTGTGCTTACTGTAATGAGATTTAGAAAACTGTAAGAAAGAGGAGAATACAAATCCTTGTTAATTTTAACCAAAAGTAGTTTTTTTCCTCTTTTGCCTTGTACTTTGTATTTTGCAAGCTACCAAATAAAACTTCTGCACAGCTAAATAAAGAAGTAACATCTGGGATACACAAGTAGAGGTACTCTTACTTTGCAGATTCCTGCTCCCATCTCTCCAGTAAAGCAAGGAGTACCTGCACAAGTCTCTGCATTCCGCACTGAGTGGCACTGCACTGCTTTATAGTGGCACTCAGTGGTCACAAAAAGAGCTGAAAGTTTTGCTCTTCCGGAGGAGCAACTCTTAAAGCAGCAGCAGCTGCTTCTGGGGACGTTATTGGCTCGAGCAACTTAAAAGCAATATGGAGAATGATATTCCATAAAGTGTTTCCATATCTGTGTGCCTGCTTTCCCTGCTCCCCAGTCCATGAGATCCATGTGGAGCAATTAGATGCAGGAAAAAGGCAATGTGCTGGAGAAGGGCTGCATTCCTGATGCTATTTCCACTGATAACACCTTATGTTGGTGTGGGGAGGAGAATTTCTTTTGTGATTCTTGTCACTTTTCTCTCTGGATAAAGCAAGGTGTTAAGGGAAGTCTGTTCTTAACCGGCCTTCAGAATTATTTCCAAATCCTAATTGTTTCAGTGAGGGATTTGCTGAGGAATATGGGATTGAATAGAAACTGTCTATTAAGCAGTGTTGGAGCACCCTCTGCAGCCTCATAATAATATTTAAATGAGCTTTGTACATTTCTGGTGATGGATTAATGGAATGAATATTCAAAAGGAAAAATTAAGTATCTGGGTGCTTTATGCTGCTCTCTAGGCCCATCAAAGTATGATAGTAGGTCTGTAGGGAAAAGAATTAATTAGCATGTTGTAGACCTTTTGTGTCTGTTATCCTACTGCACCTCTCCTGAAAAGAAAACTCTCAGCAGTTGCTGTAGGTTCATTGAAGTTCAGACTGAAAAGTAAAATGTCCAGTGGGAATGGTGTGAGAATTAGATCTGTGTGACAGGCAAGTTATAATGCTATTTAACAAATTGAGGAGAAAAGCTGAAGAAGTATTGCCTTTTGAACTGCCAGTTTGCTGGCTCGTGATCTCAGGTTTCAGGATTAGGTGACCTTTGAGTCATGTCACAGCTCCATGTTCAGCAACAGGCTGGTGTCATGCTGGGGTATTGCTTCAGGCCAGTTGGGAAAGAAGTGACCAAATGTATTTCCAATGCTGTGGCCTTTTTGCAAATGTTTCTGTTTCCTCTAATTTGCTGTTGAGCAGTCTGACCCTCCTTGGTGTGAACTGCTGTGATTTGCACAAGAGTGTGGTTAGGCTTGAGACTACACAGCTGATCCATGAGCATGGGAGTTGTTTTTGTAGGTGAATGCTCTTCTCAATGTACAACAGGAATTTAATTCTTGTAATTTTTTACTAAATCAGTCATAGTATTTATACCAGAATCATGTCAAATATTCTTTGTGTTCCTTCAATATGTTTGAAGGATTCATTCAGGATATTGTCATGATAACTAATGAAGCATATAGGAATTCTTTGTCTATGAAGAATTGCCTGGTTTTGGGTGATACTATCATAGCTTTTTGCACATGATAGATGATTTGTAGCTATGGTAATCACAGAACTGGGCAGAGGGTGACATTGGAACAGACCTGTTAAAATTGACTAGTCCATGCCCCTTGGCTTTTCAGGACCAGCTCTAGTCAGGCTTCAAATGCCTCTAAAGATGGAGACTCTACAACCTCTCTGAGCAGCCCTGTGACAATGCTCAGTCACCTTTTGAGTAAAAATAAATTTCCTGATGCTTGGATGAAATTTCTCGTATTTCAGTTTGTATCTACTGCCTCTTGCTCTCACTAGGTATCACCACAAGTCTCTGAGTATTCTTTCCATCCTCCCATCTGATATTTATATACATGGATATGATCCACTCTGAGCTGATTTCCAGGCTGATCTGTTCTACTTCTGTCCCAGCATGACAGATGTTTCTAGGCCAAAATCATCATCCTCAGATAAACTCCCTCTGGTATGTCCATGCTGTCCCTTTACTAGCAGGTCCAGAGCTGGACCCAGCCCTCCAGATGCCTCCCTAGTCCTGACTGGAAGGCAGATTTACTTCCCTCTCCTTGCCAGCACTGCTCAGGATGCACTGTTGTCCCTGGGGTGCAAGGGCCTGTTGCTGACCTATTCTTCATTGGTAGAAATGGTTTTCACCATCTCTCTGGACAACCTATTGCTCTGCATTTGTAAGTGGTTCCCTTCCAACTCCCAGGGCCAATCTAAAGCAGCCTGGCAGCACTGTGACCAATTCTTTCTTTCCCCCTGCTCCTCCAACTTTGGTGTTTGTTGGAGCCCTCGTGAGCTGACTCAGCCTGGAAGGAGGCAGTTTGGACAAGTGTAAGGAGAACTGAACACTTTCCCACTCCTCTTTTTGCCCCTTGGAAAGCCTCTCCTCCCACATTTGCTGATTAAATCACTTTGACAGTGAAGGACCAGATGAGCTGTTCTCATCCAAGAGCTGCCAGCCAGGTGTGCAGGGCTGGGGATGGAGGATTGAGAGAAGTGGGATTACTCTTGGCAACAGCAACTACATAAAGTTCGTCTGTGAAATTGAATCTTTTGTAATATTGGGGAAATGAACGTTTCCAAACCTTTGGATTCGTGAACTTCTTACAAAGTGCAGTTAAAAACTTCACATTCTTCCATATTGAATGAGATTGCCTTAGGTCAAAAGCAGAACATGAGCAAAGACCTGAGAGAGAACCTAAGTACACATGATGTGACTGAAGGTATTGAATGAGTCTGTGAGGTTAATATTTTTTTTTTTTAAGTCAGAAAATAAAAAGGCAGATTTTTTTTTCCAATCCTTTTTTCAGGAAGGACAGATTTTGACAGTTAACTTTGTGTGTTCAATGACTGATACTTATTTATTGGACCATACACCTTGAAAAAGGGTTTGTTCTGTTTCATTCTAAGTCTTCTTGGCAGGTTTATGTGTGGGTGCATGGTGTGGGGGGATTTTTTATGATGAGCATAAGGAATCTTCAGTTTTGGTGGGGGAAATTCATCTGGGAAAATTACTTTTTTACACAGAAGCTTTGACTCTGGATACTTGGAATATAGCTACATTTGCTGATTTAGGTTTTGTTCTGCTTTGGCTTCTAAAATGCTATTTTGAAGCATCCTGGAAGGTTTTCTTTTCATGAGAGGTTGGATAGGCTTTAGGCTATTTTTAGAGAAGTCTCTGAAGAAGGTTTTCTCTGAAGAGACAGTTATAGCTTCCTCTCTATAATGAAACTAACCCAAATCCAGAGTGGAGCTGTTTATTCTTATACATTATTGTGGTAGAGGTTTCCAGAAGGTACCTGTGAGTTGATGAAAGAAAGAAGTAATTGAGTAATTTTGCAGGTTCCATTGGAGATGGTGGCACATGAGGAGAGCCAGGGCTACTGCTGCTCTGCCAGTGTCCTGTTCCATGTCTGTGCTGCTGTCACTGAGCACACCTTGAGCAGCCTCATCTTCCAAAGCCATAAAGCTTTAAAATAAAGCTGCATTGGCTTTTTCTGCCTTCTCCATTTGCAGACAGAGTACTTGCAGTTATGTGGGCTCCCAAGAGTTGCAGGGAGGGAGGAGCACTCCTCTGTTTTCCAAGGCAAGAGGTTCTGCCAAGCTATTGAAAGGCTAACTTTAGCCTGGTGAGGCTTCTCTGCTTCCCACATGGAGGAAGTGAAAGACATTCTGCTGAGACAGTCTGGAGCAGCTGTAGCTACATTTTAGTGTGACTTTTCTCCTAGAAGAGCTTGCCTCTTTTGCTTTCTGCTGACTGCTAAGCAGGGCAAGTCACATCCCTGCAAGTCTTGCTCCTCTTGGAATTCCTAAAGTGAGCTGGCAAATCTGCTTTCAGCAGTTGAAGTAGTAGTGTTTTCAATGGAAGAGGTACTTTTGTGCTTTGCTCTCCCCCAGAAAAATAATTCAGATTGTAGAGATGGCAGAGAATGGAAATGTCTTAGCTATCAGTTAAGAGTATGTATAGGCTATTTTGGATTCCTCCAGTTTCTGACCTTTCCTGAAGTCCCATTCTTCTGAAAAAAAAATTAAGTAAGCCTGAAACTAGAGAATGTTCACAGTAATGATCATGTTGTTTTAGTCTGTTTTTCTCTTCTGACTTTGTCCTTTTATCTTGTGAGAAGAACATCAGGTATCCTGAATTGTTGTTTTAAAGGTATAATAGCTTCCAAGCATAAAAATATTTGCTTGATTTGTTTTTACTAATATTCACAAAAACTTGGTTTGAGTGCTTTCATACAGTTTTTTAATAATGGTATTCTTTTGGTGCCAGAATGCTTTTAATGGCAGCAACTGCCTCAAGGTGAAATCCAGTTACTGTTTCAGAAAATTCACACTTTGGCTGATTTTTTTTTTGTTTAGGGACTAGAAAATATTGCATCTATTTTAAGGTAACTTTTTTGTTTAGTTAGGATGGCTGAAAGAAAATAATTTTCCAGGATTACAAAATTGTATTTTAATGTTTAAAGTACTGTATTTTATAATTTTAATAATATTTAACTGTAGAATTAAATGCCAAGTTATATTCTATTAGTAGGTATAATTTTCTTGTTAATTTTGCCATGTCTGCAAAGAAAATTTGAGAAAGGATCATGATCTTTGTTTTATGGCTTTAAGCATTTTTTTCCTCACCTGAACTACAGAATTACAGGATGGCTGAGGTCAAACCAGAGACCAGCCCTGCTGCTCAAACAGGCTCATGCAGAGCCAGCTGCCCAGGATCATCTCCAGATGGCTTTTGAGTGTCTCCAAAGATGGAGATTGCACCATGTCTCTGGGCAAGCTGTGCCAGTCACCCTCACAGTAAAAAAGTGTTCCCAGATGTTTTAGTTTGTGCCCATTGCCTCTGGTCCTGACACTGGGAGCCTCTGGAAAAGCTTGGCTCCATCCTTTGTGCCCCCGCTCTTTACATATTTACAGATGTTGATGAGACCTTGTTCTCCTCTTCAGGATGAGCAGTCCCGGCTCTCTCAGACTTTTCTCATAGGAGTGGTGCTCCAGTCCCTTCATCATCTTAAATTGAATTAAAAATGTTTGTGACAGATTCCTCTTACTAGCAGAACTAGCCAAAAGAGCTTTTTTGAGAAGGATAGTCAGGGTTGTCAGGCCACATTTATCATATTCTTGTTTGTCATCCCCCAGCAGAGGAAAGGGATTGCTTGGGTAGGGCTTATATTATAGCTGGAATATTGAGTTGCTGAGGGTTAAAAGAGTTACCAGGTTTTTGTTGGGCATCTCCTGGGCTTTCTTGTGCTCAATATCTTGATTTCCATTGCCTGTGGTGATATGGCTAAGGGTAGCAAGGTTGTGCTGCACTGACCTTTTTGATTGTTGTCTAGGTAGATGAATGTCACATAAAAGGCACTTTTAGAAATGTCCAGGTCAAGACTCCTGCACAATTTAGATATTTTCCTAAAAACAGTGTGACCTGAAATTGTATTGATTTCAATTGTTTATGGTTCTTTGCATTCATGTATTTAATGTGTAAACCTTGATGGTAAAATAACCACCCTGGGGAATAATTCAGATTATGCAGAAGGCTGGATTAGCCCCTCTTGTATCCTGCTGTCTCACTACTGAACATCACCAATGTTTGAGTTTCAACTGACATTTCTAGCAGCTTTTTCTAAAGAGTTGTTAAATTAGAGCAAAATATCTTGTGAGAATGGGACACTAAAATTGAGTTACAGCTTGAAGTAACAATATGGTAAAACAGAGCCCTCAGTTTGTCATATGAAAGATGCAGAAGTTTGCCTCTTAGATAGGAATTAATCTGATTATAGAATAATCATCCTAAATTTCAATACTTCTGGGTGCTGCTTACTTCTGCTTTTCCCTTGAACAAATTTAGTAGAAATGTAGTTGTGTTTATACTTTTGCAATGTCTTTTATCCACCTTGTTCATGAGTTTAATTTTCTACTGATCTGCTTTAAAGTGATCAGATCAGCCCTTCTTAATCAGTTCAGTTTCTTGGGAGTCATGGCCTCTTCTTTTCTTCCAGCAAGACTAGATTTGCCCTAATTTAGCCCTAGATTAACCTTAAATTGTGCTAAAAAATTGAAAAAAATATATATTTATTTAGAGTGATATCCTAGTCCTCTTGAAAGTGAAAGGGAGCTCTTGTCACTCTCTTCACTTGAAAGTAAAATTTCTTACCCAGCTTTTGGAAGGTACTTGGGCTAAGGCTTTGCTGCTAGGCCTGCCTAGTTAATGTTTTACTTACTAAAAAATAAAATTAAAAATTGTGTGATCTAACTGCCCTTCAACTGAGCTTTTGTAGCTTTTCTGTCCCTGTGGCATCCCTGATGAAGCTCATAGATGATTTGGTGCAGCCAGTTGAAGTATTTTGCAATTTATCAATTCCATAGCATCAGGTAGAGTTGCTGTGGTGTGCAGGAACTGATTCTTCAGACCGTGGCAGTGAGGTCCTACAGCTTCAGTTATTCTCAAAGGTGTTTTCTAATAATGGCACGTGTAAATCCCCACAGGTAATTAGTAATTATAAATTAGATTCAGTAATAAATTCTTAAAATCACTTAGTACAAAAACTGAATGCACATCTTTAGTGGAGGTGACTCTGTGTGTTGACAACTGAATGTGAAATATGTCTGAGCTAGTTCAGCAAGTAACAATACATTTAATCAAGTATTCTTGTTTTTTTGCTATCTGTACTATGCAGTTTGAGCTGAGAAGCACTGTTGCCCATCACCAGTTGTCTGAATAAATTTCACTATAAAGAAACTCTCATTACTTATAAAACTGAAACATTTGAATGTCTAACAACCATTTGCTTACATAATTTGCATGTTCTCTTTGTTGACATATAAATTGCAAAAGTGCTTTCTAGTTGCAACATGTCAGCTTTAATGTGGATTTTTACTTGTTAGTTTTATTGAAAGTAATTATACATCTTCAGACATGCACTCATGCAAGGAAACTAGGAAACTTTTACAAACAGCTGAGAATGTAAGCTTGAATCACTTTTTTCCAGTCTTACAATTTAGCATTTTAAGTGCACATTTTAGGAGGCTTTAGGGATGTGTTTTAAAACAAATATGATGCTGCAGGTAGAAAGAAACCTGAATGTCTCATTTGTATTTTAATAGCACAAGTGTCTTATTAGGCATTATAAAGCAACACAGTGTTTTAAAATAATAACCTCGCTGAAAATCAGTCAGACATGTTGGGGGTTGTTTGTTTGTTTGTTTGTTTTTTATTTGTTTTGTTATATTTGAAGTGTTTCCAGCAACTGGATAAGTGAATCTTTGCTTGAAATTTTTTTGCTTGTGGTTGCTACATGTAGCAAAGATTGCAGGGAATTGGGTTCAAGTTTCTTCAGTTTCCTTTGAAACTTTAACAGGTTTGTTATATTTCTTGTTATACATTTTAATACTATTCATTTCTAGGTAAACAGATTATTATGGGTAAGAACTGAATACACAGCATAATGTAGCAAATTTTAATCTGTGTACTGCCTTGCTTAAACAGTGTACAATAGAATTGGGTAATTTAAGGTTTGTATATGTATAAACTTCCTATGAAACTGATTTCTGCTAGTCTCTCCTGGAATTCTTCATTCTTAGCTGAGCAGCAGATGGAGATAAAGAGTACTCATAAATTGTCTTTTTTCCAGTTTCTTTTTCTGTCTGTTTCAATAAGCAGCACATACTGTTATAGCTGGCTAGGATCATGGTCTTGATGCATGGGCAGTGTTAAAGGCCACCTGTTGATAAGGTCAATCTATGGCAAATGTATATCTGTGCTACTTTCTCATCTTGCCTGTTAACTTTTGTAACTAAATTACAGAAACCAAAACATCAACACTCCACTGCCCTTAATCCTTTAGTTGCAATCCATTTTCTTTCTCGCTGTTTTTCTTTGAAGAAATTAATTTGCAGTCTGAGTCTTCAAACCAAGATCTTCAAAGCTTCATTATACGTCTGACTTGGCCTCCAGCCCAAAAGATTTTGCCACTACAGGTGGATATGCAAGATGTCAGGGGCTGAAATTGCACCTTTTCTCATGTTTCAGTAACAGTATGCCTGGAATTTTCAAGCACACAGACACTGTGGAACTTGGAGCAAATGTGATGATAGGTGATAATCTAGTGGAGGTGACTCAGGCACCGTGAGGTGCATCATGTCAAGTACATGGAGTGTGCAAAACCTCCTAATAATTGATTCTGTCCACTGAATGACCATGCTTTTTGCTGGAAAAATCACTCTCTTGTGTTGTTTAGACAGAACATCTACTGTTGAAATATGCACTGTTTTGTGCTACTTACTGAACTTGCTGTTGGTACCTATGTGTGGGCAATCTACCTGAAAACTACTGAAACAGCACAGCTTTTCTGCACTGAATGTGACTGTTGGAGTCACCATGTAGGTTTACAACAGGTATTTATGGATTGAAAGGATTTGTAGCTTTTTTTTAAAGGTGGATTATGTTCTTCAACATCAAATCTTCTATTCTCTTTTGTTTTCCTTAATAAAGAAGTAAAGCTGGTGTTGTGGCAGGGTTTAAAACTACTGAATTTTTACACACGTCCAGAAGCCAGAAGTTCTTGAACACTGGTGTTTGGTTTTATAATGGATTTTACTTGGTGTAAGCAAGCCACTTAAAATCACTAGCTAGTGTATGGGGGTGATGATCAGGCACTTTGGAAGGTAGCTTCCTAAAACCTCAATCAGGGTGAGTTGTTTGGATTTACCTTCTAAAAAAATCTCTGATCAATGTAACCCCAGAAGTTATGATCTACCTTTCCAAAATAGGTACTAGTGAATAGAGGGAAATCCTCCCTCTGAGTAAAACTGATATCAGCATTTTTCATAGAATAGGTCTCAACAGAAAAAAGTATGAGCTTTGTTGTGGTGTGTGAGCGCATTTTGATTTTTCTTTATGCTTTTTGACTTTATTCTTTTTGGTGTTCTCTGTCATTTGTGGACAGCACTAGTGCTCACTTTCAGCTGTCATCAGTGGCACACTGCAATAATGTGACTGAATGATTAGACCCAAGCCTTGCAAGAAGACACAATCCTTCATTTGCAGTAACTGTTACCTGCCATTTTCATTGTGAAAGAGAAGAGAATCTTGTGAAGAGAATCTTTAGCTTTGTTCAGCAGTGGCTTTAGAGCTTGGTTTGGGTTTGTGTGGCACAGTTTTGGTACCAGGGGGGCTACAGGGCTGTTTTCTATGAGAAGCTGCCAGAAGCTTGGCAGAACCAATGCCAGCTAGCATTCAGTGAGAATTTAAATATATACCTAAAAATTATTAATTAAATTATTAGCATAGCATAGTTCTGCAGGGGGTTTTCTGATATGGTGTAGCTTTTGCAGAAGTGTGGTAGTAGCAGATGTTCTCATGTGGAATTTTTAATCCATAATATGCTGTCTATGTGTAGTTCATTTAATCAGAACTGAAAAAGCCATGTATAGAAGTAGCAGGTTCTGATGGACGACAGAGCAAGGTCTGCCCCTGGCAGAGCTTGTCCCTGGTTCTTTGGCAGAATCTGTTACAGCTCTGTTAGTTAGCAGCCTCTCAGATTTCTGCTTGTGCACTGAGTTCAGGGCTGTGCATACAGGTCATTTTAGGGGAGCAGAGGTGACATTGCTGCATTGCTGTGCTGCCATGAGGAGTGCCTGTGTGGCTGAGAGCAGCCAGAGCTGGCTCTCAGCATCCCAGCCAGCTGCCCCTTGCTTTACCCATGTCCCAGTGGAAGGGACTGAGCTCTTGTGTCAGCAAGTTCCAGTTTAGCATGTTTTATTGGCTCATTGCTCAGGATAGTGGCATGAGATGGGCTTTATGCTGTGTGGAAAAGTCTTGGAGGATTTTTTCAGACATATTAAGAATTTCTGTTCCTAAGGCAGTTTGGGGTCCTAAGCTATTCACATCTATTTAATCTTCTTGTATTTTTATTTTCCCTGCACCTTGCATCTCTCTAGTGATGTTGCAATTGCACTGTGCTGGAACTGAAGTGGCAGAGCAAAAAGAGGAGGCTGAGGGTTGAGGAAGGAACCAAGCAAGAAAAGAGTGAGCAAGAATGTTCCTTAACCTGTTACTGATTTTGAAATTATAAATTTGCATTAGAGGAGCATGTTAAGTATCTCAGCTGGATTCCATCTGTATTCTAGTTATAATAAGAGACTGTGTGCTTAAGTCTTAGTTAAAAGAAACAAAAAACCCAACCAAAACCCTATTCTATGGCTAGAAATGTGGGGAGTTCTTTTTAAAATTTCATGCATTCAACAAGTTTTTGAATACTACATTGCTGCCATTCACAGCAAATTTTCTATATATATTCATAGCTTGTTATTTTTAATGGAATTACTTTTGCAGAGCTGATGGTGTGCTTTATTCACAAGGTGCTAATACTGTCAGACCTCAGCTCTGATCTCTGTTACTTCTTGCTGTTGTGGCTAAATTGCAATAGAAACTTGGATGTCAAAAACTATTACTTGACCAAAAAGCCATGTTTTCACGTTATACTTGTGAATTAAAAATATAACTATTGGTGATAATGTACAATGCTGTGTTTCATCACAAAACATTGCATTCTTGGAAAAGCAGTCTTTTTCATAGCCAAAAATTTCACATGGCATTCATGATGGCCTTAGCAGAAATCATGTGGAAACAGCTGAGAAATGTAATTGCTTCCTTTCAAAGCAGACTAAGTAGAAACAAGAATAAAGCTGCATTTACAGTGTAAAGCACCATCAGTATTTGTCTGAGATGATCTAAGGTACATTGATAACATTTTTAGCTTTTGCTTTAGTGATAAAAAGCAAGACCTTTCGAGATTGGGATCTTGGGAATCATGAGAGGACCTTCCATCAACTGGAAATATTCCTCTTAAAGAAGGAAAATGATGAAAATGTGGTGGAACATCTATTTGATGGGGTGGTTGTACTGCTGTGAAAATGATTCCTGGGGGTGAATAAATTCAGATAGTTCTAAGCACCTCACTAGTTCTGGGTCATTGCTTGTAGAGATGTTCTTTGTGGGTACTGGCCTCTCTCGTGGCAAAAGACAACAAAGATAGTTCCCTGGGAAATTCCTTTGGTGTTTGTTCCAGTGGAGCAGTATCTGTCCTGCTGCATCACCCAATTCTGAGGATGTGGGGTGGTCCCTGGCATTGTGCTCTTCCCACTGGCAGGGCTGTTTCAGTTCATCTGGGCATCCTTTCACTTTGTTGTTCAGAAATAACCCAAATTATTGCCTTTCTCTTATGACTTCCTTGGGTGTATTTGCTTGTATACTTATATGTGCATCTATCTGGGTGTGCACATTTAGCTATACCCATATGTTGACTTTATAATTAGAGTTTTGTAATAATAAAGTGGTACTTAGGAGTTGCAGTGCATGCTTGTGGTGGACTATCTACTTGGGAGATTTTTCCACACCTACTGGGCTATTGCAGCAGTGGCTTCTCATTGCTGGGCTCTCTGTGGCCCACACCTGCAGCATTGCTTGTCTGGGCTGGAGGAGGTGTCTGCCTGCACACTCACACACACATGCAGGTGGGCTGGGCTTCAAGTGTTTGAGTAAAAGCCCTTTATGGATGAAGCTGTCACCAGCCAGGACAGAATAATCATTTCCTCAGCAAGGATAATTTTCAGATTTTTTCCTCTTTTTTCCTGTCTTATTTTTCAGGGTGAAGTCATATCAACAGGTTATTGCACATTTAAAAAAAAAGTCTAGTTCTTGTAGCAGTGAAGTTGTTTAGCTTATCTGTCTTATATTGAGTGAATCCTCACCTGGGATGGCCTGGCTCTTGCCACTGGCAAAGAGTGTGCATTAAACTTTCAAACCCTCTCTTCCTTTCCACCCCCTTCTCTTGCAGATCATGGAACCACACTGCAAATCTACTGTAAAGAGCCTGGAAAAGAAATAAATAAAGATACAACATTAATGTTTCACTGGTGATTGTGTTTTACCAGCCTTTTTAGAAAAGCTTTAAAAATAGCAGATCTGGCAAATAGTGAGTTAAAGGAGATGTATGTATTCTTAAGAAGTTTTAATTTCTGCTTGTGGAGCTCATATTCTCTTGACTGTCAGAGTTTCCCTTTGCTTTGGGAACCAAGGATAGTTCATTAGAAGGAAGACAGAAGAAACCACTTTAGGGTTTATTCGTGACTTAAAAGAATGTGTCTTGTGCTGGTGTGTTGGAGGCTTTGAAGTGGTGACTCATATTGTGCATCATCAGTATCAGGAAAGAGTGCTTTATATAACGCTGATTTTTTGTATCTTGTTGAAAAGTTTCAGACAAGTAGACTACATTTAGAAACAGTGAATGTGATGCTTGAAGAAATACCAAGCTGGAAGTTTGAATGATGCACGAGTAACTTGAATAAGCAGCTTTGCAGCAGGGTGACTGGGAATTTCATGTATTTATTCCAGCTTTAGCTGTTATAAGCAATTTGTGCTTCTATGATTATTATAATTTTGGAATGGTTTAAGTACAAGATGATGTTCTGTGATATTATTTATGTCGGGTTCTGTGTTGGCTTTATCCTGACTGGTACAGTGATCACATTTTCCTTAGCTTTCTGTATAGCATGAATAGCATAAAACTTGATCAGCTGGAGCTGTTTTGGAAAAAATGTGATTTGTATATCATCAATATACTGCATCATCACAAGGGTTCTTTTTCATTCATTCTCTCTGAAGCTACTTGTGTACTTTCTTATTATTATTTATAGACAATGTAACTGTGACCAAATAAATCCAAAGTATCCAGCCTGAAAAAACCCAAAACCCAATCCCAACCCTGGAACATTTTGGGAAGTTGTCTAAAACTTTGATGCTGTAAGAAAAGTACAACACAGCAGAGAAACTAAAACCAGCACTTCTTATAGTTCTGAAGCTGTCTGTTGGACATGTTCAGGAAGTTCATAAAGAAACTTTTGTCTGGTTTTAAGGAGATGTAGGATGATAGGGCAGGAGTTTTATAGCCTGATTGGCAATTTATACACTGTGTATAAACATTATACCTGTACTTTTCCTAACTTGCCCTCATCTACAGTTAACATGATTGTTAAGAAGGACTCATAGGAGAAATTTCTAAAATAAATATGGGTTGTATTATAGATGTATTATGATTTAAATATGTTTGTTCAAGTATTTTTGACTTGGCAGCTTTCCTCTTAGGAGCATTTGAACTCTGATGTTTGGGAGAAGCTCGTGCTTCAACTTTTTTAAACTTTTTTAAACATTTTAGGTCTCAGGAAAATGAGGTGTGGTTCAGTGCCCTTTACACCTTCTGTGTCTTGTTCTGGTTTTGGTTTCCATGTCACCACTTGAAGCCTTGTGCTGCCTTAGGATTCAGAGGATTAAAAACTTATTATTCATATAAATTGCTTATAAAGGTAGTTTTTTTAAAAGGAAAGTTTATATTTCCAGAGAAATGAATATATTAACCCTCTCATTGTAAAAGATGAGTCTGCAACAGAAATAAGGAGGAATACAAAGTACCTGAAGCTGAATGATCTTTTTCAGTATTGATGCTAGCCTGCTGTTTTTATTGTTTTTGTGCAAGCTTCAAAAAGAAATTAAATAGTTTTTTATTCTTTACTTTCTGTGGGGCTCTGATTTAGTGGGCTCTGCTTGTTAGGTAAGAGAGAAGTCTGCAGTCTTCTTGGAAAATCCTATTTTGTGTATTGAGACTTGAGTTTGGAGTACAAATGTATGCAATTAGATTTGAAGAACTGAATCCCGTTTCTTGTGCTTTCTTGATGTACTTCAGAGAAATCAAGTTTTAAATTGCATCTTATTGCTTCAAACTGATACAGTATCTCCTTTGAAAGGCTTTCATTTCCATAGGTGAAGATGAACTGATCTCCAGTGGAAAACTGGAATGGAGGGTGTAGGGCTGGCTGAGGCTGCGCTGAGATTGTAACCTGCATCCCTTAACTCAGTCTGACACAGACTGAGTTACTCTTCTGCCTTGACTACAATCTCAGCTCCTCTGTGGGCTGACTGATGAAAGAAATGTCTTCAGCTAAATTCTTGTGTGTTGCTTGATAAGAAAAAGCTCTTTGATAAGAAAAGCTGTTTTTCTTGGAATTTCTTGTTCAAATCTCACAGTGAGTGCTGTGAAGAACATTAGGCTTTTTGTAGAACATACTTTGCAATGGTGTTATAACATATGATCATTTACATTAGGTCTGAGCCCATTTTTGTGGTTACCTTTTTAATGCAGTGTTTTGAGAATTCAGTAAGAGATGGCTACCAAACATTGACCCTCCTTTTAGGAAGAAAGTTGGTAAAAGTTGGCAGACTCAACATGTTTTTATGACAATAGGAATAAAGACAAATAGAACTATGGTTCCATTGCAAGTATTCAATAAAACAGCATTTTGAGTGATTCTGAGACAATATACAGAATGGCTTGAAAGTACTTTTTTTTTTGCCTTGTTTTCCTGAAAACTGTAATGGTCCCTTTTATGAGGAAATGTGAAGATTCCTGAATGCATGCTTTTAACTTTGCTTTTGTTTATAAATAACTGTGAGAGCATTTGAAAAGAAAACTTTTGATCCAGTGAATAGGTGAGAAGATGAGAAAGGATTGTGAAAATCCAGGTGTATTAGTGTTGCATGTCTGACTTTCCCTTAAAAATCATCTTCTCTAATGTAAGTGCTAACCTTGATATGAAATAAGGCCTTTTTAAAGATGTCAGACATTAACTGGAGGTAGTAAAGGTTTCCTGAGTTATCTCTTCTGAGGACCTTTGCTTGATATGTTAAGGCTTCCACTTCTTTCATTTCTTTTATCAATCAGGCATAGTTCTCTAAAGTATTGAGGAATTAGTTCTCATTCTGATATATGTTGATTTTTTTTTTAAATTTTGTGACAAAAACCTTCTGCTAGTTATTGTTTAAGGGGTTTAAATTTCTTAGAAACACCTGTGATAAAACCGAGATGCTTAACAGAAAAAATACCCTAAAAGTGAACCTTGAAATGTGGTGGGTTTGGTAAAGCCCACATGCCAGGCAGGCTTTTCCTTGCAGGTGCAGTGTCACCATAAGAAGTCCAGAATATTGCAGATGTTGCTGTGAATATTACACCTTCAGAGTAGCTTCTGTGCTTTTTGAAAGTACACAGTTGCAGTAAGTTGTCGTAAAATCATCATAGCCAGCAATAAGATGGAGATGTTTATGGAGCAATTTGCTTGTCTCTTGGCTTTCCCAGAGGTAGATATTAACATGCCAAACTTGATCTTTCACAGTTCAGAATTATGACTGACTAGAACTGCTTGTAATTGTTTTGCATTTCAAGATTTCTCTTTGTGAGAAAAGGTTATATTTTTTTCTTTCTTGCTTGCTTTAACATAACTTTAGTTTAAACCTTTTCTTCTGGAGAGGTGAGCAATTTTGTTTATGTGAGTGATACTCTTTGAAAAATATTGATTTGTAAGCTTGCTCTGGAGAGTTGTGATAAGTAGAAAACATCAGTATTGTAATAGAAATATTCCTGAAATTCCGTTAGTGCTGGCAGATAGTGTGGTAGGTTCTCTGTAGTGTAAGGCAGTGTCAGTCTTTTTGAACAGTACAATTTTTCTAATGATAAAATGATTTTGTGTCTTCTGTATTTTTCTGTATGTGGTTCCTGATAGTACACAGCTTCTTGTATTCACCTTTAAGAGAGCTAGTGGTATTCTTATCTGCAAAGCTCTATTTTTTGCAGTTTAGCCCTGAAGGCATTTTAAAAATGAACTTGGCACACTACACCCAACTATAAAGAGGAATTTTACTGTATTATAAAACCCTGCCTGTCTTACAGCTTTTTTTCTTTTACTCTTTTATTTGTTTAACAGTTCAAGTCAGTGAAGGGATGCAGTTAAAAGTTGTTTGATATTGAAATGTAGGTGAAAGGCTGGAGAGAGCCTGTTGTGCAGGGGATTGTGGTGCTGCACACCTGCCCTGAGCCCTGGGCTGTGAGAGAGGCATCAGAGGAGGCCCCTTCCCATGGCAGGGTCTGCCTGGCTCAGGGAGGATGCAGCATTTGCTGGTGGCTTGTGCCCCATTGCCAAAGAGGTGACAGACAGCTGTGCCATCTTCAGGGAGATCAGGAGCTCAGGTCTGGGAGATATCCCCAAGTGTGGCTGCACACGATGACACCGTGCTGGATGGGAGTGCTGGGGGTGACCTAAGGAGGAAGATCATGTCTTGCTTTGGTTGTTTGTTCCCTGTAGCTTTCTCTGTCCTGGGGAGAGGATGAGTGCATAAACTCACTACTCTAAAAAACCTTTGTGAGCATTCCAGTTCAGGTTGGACATGTGTCCAGTACCTCCCAGTGTTTTTTTACCTTCGTTGTTGCCTGCCATGTTTCTCTCTTTGGATAGTCCCACCATCCATCCTGATTTTCCAATTCTCTTGGCTGTGCCATTCAGACCCTCCTTGACTTTGCCTTTAATCTGTGTGTCCTTTTTCCCAAATTTGGCTTAGGGTCAGTATGATACACTCTTCCTGTGCACATTGAGCAGACTGCTGCTGTTTTTGTCTCTTAATTCATTCACCACTAATTTCATTGACTTCTTCAAATATTTTTTTCCTTTAAGATTCATGTGGTCACTTCAATCACTGGGATTGGTTTCTGTGACCATATACACTTAAGTGGAGCTGCTTTTCACTGTCTCCCTCTTCTGTAATATAGCAGGTGCATAAGTTATTTCCTTTGTTTTCTTTGTTTTCCTGCCTGAGCCACCTACCTCACCTAATTCCAGCATATGTAGGAGGTTTTGTTTAATATTGAAAGGTCAGCTCTGCAGTTGGACAGTAATACCCAGCTTGTGTTCTTTGCTTTCCTCCCTGCTGCTCCCTGACAAGAACTCCTTGTTGGTTTTTTTTCTCCTGCAGTGTAATCATAAAAACCTTGGCTGTAGCTAAACTGCTTCTGGGATTAATTAGCCTGCTAGGCATATCTTGTTCCCCAGTTTATATGGGAAAATCCTAAAGCTCTTTCTCTCTCCAAACATTCAGAAAGTTCAGATCAATGCACAGCAGTGTTGAGGTGGATGGTAAGGTGGGAGAGAAAAGGACATCCTGGAGAGGTGAGAGATGTGAACACATCCTGTTGGCTAGGAGAGGGAATTTATTCCATGTTTTCATAACCAGAGTTATGAAACATCACCTGGGTGAAGCTCAGGGCAAAGGCAATGCTGCAGCTACTGGCAGATCTTGGGAGAAAGACGAGCCTTGCTTATGTTGCTTATTTCCTTTTCCTTAAACAAATAAACACAAAACACTTATGGAGCCCAGGTGTCTGAGTAGGAACTTTATCTTAGCCCTTTTCATCTCTCCTGGTCTAGCTGCAAATATTTATGAAGTTTTGTGTTTGTGGGTTTTTTTCCCTTTGGAACAGCAAGGTTCTGTAGCATCTTGTATCATACTGGTAATACTGGTTTTCAGATACCACCATAATGGAGTTTGTAGAAGCCACACACTTTTCCAAGTCCAAGTAATTTTGTTTAATGCTGTTTCAAAAGAACCAGATTGCCTGCTTTGCATTTCTACCAATATGTGGATTTGTACCAAGTTTGGAGGCTCAAGATGATGATAGATGGTGATAATTAATCATCATGTTTCATGCATGGACAAGGGTTTAGGTCTTCTGATGGATAAATACACAAGTCCTAAGTTCCCATCGGCACTTTACTCATAAAGCCTGAACCTAAAGGTGGCCAAGCACAGCAGCTGAGCATGAGCTCTTTGTGTGCATGGCAGACCATTGATCCCAAGTGCCCTCATCCCTGGTGCCACACCTGTGTTTTTACATCAGAAATATCTTCCAAATATTTCTTTGTGGTTTCTGTTTACTCACTCCTTCCACCAGTCCCTGAAAATCTCATACAGAATTTCTAAAACCAGCAGCACGATAGGCTGGAGAAAGAGTCCCCTTTTCTAATCTTGGGTGAGTTTTTATTTGTGAAATTTACTAGTTCTGTGGAGTTGAATGTTTCAGTTATGTTGCTTTAGTAAAGGTGTTTGAATAGTCTAATTGCAACTTCCAAAATCATGTTGATTGTAATTTTAGTTAGAGCTAAATGAAAAACATGTCATAACTTGTACCTTGTATGTACAGTTGGAGTATCACATTGTATGTAGCTGCCATTGGAGAAAAATGTGTCATTTAAATCTTACTTGACCAAAGAAGATTCTGGTATCAATTCTGGGGTTTTTTAAAAAGCATTTTACCTTGTGTTTTCTCTGAGCAGGATTGAAGGCTGCCTATTGTGACTTGAGTTCTTTCTCTGCATTGGTATAGGCCTGGTTCCTAGAGCAACTGAAGTTAAAAAATAGATTAAGTGCAAACCTGTGAAGAATAATGGAAAAAATTAGTTTGTCAATATCTGCTATATTAGAGAGAAAGCTATGGATGCTATTTTTATCTTCACTGCGGTGCTTCAAGGCTGTGTTTTTCCCATGGCACTTGAAGATAAATAATTTGACTTGAAGGTGAATGATGTTCAGAGAGTTATTCTCCAGGACATCATTGCATGGCAGCCACAAGTTAAATTCGATGATTCTTACATTTAATGTGAAATCACTCCTGTGTCCTTCTAATTATCTAGTAATTCTACTTTTCTTCAAACTGTCAGTAAGTTTGGACAAGCCTCTCCTTTTATATTTTCTATTTTATATGGTATAAGTAAAGTTTAGCTAGTTTTCACTTAGTCAAATAGCCAGACAAGAGTGGGTATGAAATTTTCAATCACAAACTTTCATGATAGTAAAACCAAGGAAGTATATTCAGAGCAACAGTGAAGCAGCCTTTGAATTATCACATAATCTTAAAAAAAAAGGTAACAAGAATAAAAAAAGCAACAAAAGTTGGTGGGCTTGTATGATTTTTGAAGGATGATGCTTGACTTGTTTTAGACTGATGGGGAAGGGAATTACTGCATACAGGTTCCTTCTGAGCATGCTGCCTGTCACTAGGCATTTGCATTTTGGAAGCACCAGTATGAAAACCTCACTTCACCCTATTACTGCAGCATGGGCAGGTAATGGGACAGGGCTCTGTCAGGGCTTGGAAAGCAGCAGGAAGCAAATAGGAAGTCAGGATGTGTGTCTGAAAGGTGCTTTGTGATATGGTTCTGGTAATGAAAGTTGTCAGACCTGTTCACTGCACTTGCCAACAGCCTGACCTCGTAGGGATCTCCTTCAGTTCCCCCCTCTGCTCTTCCCAGGGTGAGCTTCTTTCACAGCCCAGGTTTGCAGATCTGCAGGCTCCCCCTGTCCTGCCCATTGAAAGCAGGGTCACTCACGTGGCTCCTGCTTTGCACTCCTGTTTGCTGGGCTCTGGGAGCTGTTCTGGCTGAGCTGCTGCCAGCTGTGCAAGGCCTGCAGCACAGGGCAGGCTCACCAGCAATCCCAGTGGCCCTGAGCCTTTAATTTCCTGCAGGAGGAGGTGGCAGAGTGCTGTGACCTTCCCAGAGAAGTCTTTAAAATATGTCCTGGGTGCACAGGCTCAACTTGCCCTCGCTCAGGGATTCCAGCTCTGGGGTGACTTCAGCCATGAGTGATGCAGAAGGAAGGGACAGGGACAGAGTCTTCTTATGGGGCTCCAAGGAGGGTCTTTATTGAGTCCTACCCCAAGGCTTCCAGGAATGAAGAACTCTCCCAGACAGAGCAGGGGTTTAAATAGGGCTAGAGAGGGAAGGGCAGAACATCAGAATGAATGAGATGAGGGTACAGGGGTGGAACAAAGGGGAAGGGCCAGTGGGATATAAAGAATCAACACATGGCAACAATGCATTCTGGGGGAAGCTTTTTTTCCTCCCCATGACCAGGAGGTTGT
Organism: Ammospiza caudacuta; assembly: GCF_027887145.1. NCBI lineage: Eukaryota > Metazoa > Chordata > Aves > Passeriformes > Passerellidae > Ammospiza > Ammospiza caudacuta. Next base: position 57,948,044 of record NC_080596.1, read on the forward strand.
TGCTTAAGGGTTGTCCCTCCTGGGCAGTGTGGTGAGCTGCTCCCCAGCTGGTTCACCTGCCTCCATGTTCCATGTGCAGCATCCCTTGACTGTCCTGTAGCCTAATATAGCATACCATGCATAAAACCAGAAGGCAGTTGAAAGTTGTGTGACTTAGAATTTTTTTCTTTATCTTCAAACCTTCACTATTTGGTAGCTTTCTGCAAGAAGGCAGAAAAAGGAAAAATGTAGGTAAATCTATTATGCAGAAGAAAAGATGTATAGATGAACACTTTTGAGCGACCCAAAACATGGGACTGCATGTGTTTAGGTGAAGTTTTTCTCAAGATTTACTTTGTAGCTCAAGAATTCATGATTTAAGTTTTTTTTTTTAATGCACCATGTTCAAACGCAGGTTACTTGTGGCTTATTGCTAGAAAAAGCCTTTAGAGTTTTCTTTTTTGATCTTGAAAGAGTTGATAATTTTATTCTCTTCTTATGTAGGGGGATACAGTATGGGTAAATGAAGGTGGTACAGAAAGTAATCTTATCCCCTAAAGAGTTGCAGCTGAGCCAATTACCGAAGATCAGGAGCAGCCCTGATGTTAACAGGCCACAGCTGTAGCCAGTCAGAAGCGTGTTATAAAAGAGTGGATTGGTTGGTTGGGGGATTTGGAGTCAGTGGCTGCTGTGAGGACAAGGAAGAGTCAGTGCCTGGAGGAGCTGTCTGCGAGAAACATCAAGGAGGTACAAAACTCTGGCAATGTGGAACCCTTGCCATGTAATGAATATAGAACCTTTGTAATATAATGACAACATTCTTGAAACATTCTGGCATTCTTTTACGTAATAAAACAGACTGGCTTTCTTGTTTGTTAATTTTTAGCTTTCTGTATTCACCAGGAGTCAAGCATCTTTTAGAACTTCCTTTTTGAATTCCACTTACAGAATTACCAATTACCTTTCTTTCATCTCTTTGGACCTCTGCTTATCTCCATTTGACCTTACAAGCCTTTTTCACTCTGTTTTGTAGTTTTAATTGTTACAATTTTTATTCTTGTTTCCTTAAGAGCAAAACAAACCACCAAAAGCAGTTGAAGTCTGTGAGAAGGCTCTGGACATGAAACAGATGATCAGAAGCATCCAAAGTCTATTTTGTAGTGTTCTTTCTTCTACTGTTCTGCTCCCTCTATTTTCTCCTGTGAATTTGCATACTAAAGTCCTCAGAGGAGGATTTGTTTAGTTTTGCAAAGCAGTGAAGCCTTCCCTGTATTTCAAATCTAATGTAATTTTAAGAGACACAAACAACTTCATCAGTAAAATAATAATAAGCTGTAATACGTTGATATGGACAAGTTAAGCTGTGCCTCTCTTTCTTTGGTTGACTTCAAGGAACAACTGCTGCATGCTTATCACAAGCTTTGATTTCTTTGATTTAATGTTAAAAGCAGTTCTTTGCTTTGCAGCTGTTCAAGACTGCCTGATTTTGCTGGGTTGGAACTTTGGGGAGTGCTTGGCTTCCTGCCTGGTTTTCAGCAGCTTGTCAGGGACAGATGTTGTGCTGTCTCCTGAGTATTTTAAAGCTGCTCAAGTGAATTCTTCAGACAGCACTTATAAATCCACATGGAGGCTTTTGCAGGCCAATAATTTAAACTGTAAGGCTAAAAATTTGAAAGCTCAGATGGCATATTTGACATGCTATTCAGTGAGAACATGCACAAAAAAGTCACTGCCAGCATTTGCTAGTTTAAAAGTACATTTAGGAAAAAAACTAAATTCTAATAAACTCTGGTAATTATTGTCTGGTAATTATGTAAGAATATGAGACAGGAGAGTATTTAATTCTTCAGTGAGGAACATGTATTTTACAGACATCAGAAAGTAGAGCAACAACGTTGAATATTCTTGTTTTGAACCTTCAAGTGATTGTCATAGAATTCTGTATGCCTAGTACATATAATTCCAGATTTGTGTACATACTTGAATAAGTGAAATTATTTGCATGTCCATAACTACTAGGTTTCTAGAATATAAATCAAGTCTGACAGTGATGTCATTCATAAAAATTGCCAGTGTTTAATGTAGTTATAACTTTGGAAGTACAAGTCTAGAGTATATTTGTTTAAAAATTGCTCAGATCTGCTTTTCTGTACCCTGCTGGCACAAGGATCATTTCAAATAGGGAGTAAGAACTCTGGTTACTGGACTAAAGGAAATTCCAAGTAGGACAGCATAGGGTTTTGTTTTTGGTTTTTTTGTGGTGCCTTTTTTTTTTAATATGTGTCAATTTCTTTTTCAGGACACTAAAGATACTAAATTTCTTTTTAACCTTTTGTATTTTGCTCATCTAGAGAAACAGTTGTGTAAGAGAAGGGATAAGATATGTAAGGAAGAATTCAAAACAGTTGGTGACTTAAAGAATGGAAAATTTTGCTAAAATAATTTAGTACTAAAATTGGCTAGAAATATTTTCCTGCTTTATCTCTCATCCTTCTATTTTACTTTAATGACATTTACCATCCTGATACATCTCCTTTATTCTGGGGGTTTTTGTGGAGTGTCAGCCACTAAAGCAAGTCCCTTGTCAAGATGGAAAAAGACCAGAGTGGTGAAGTGAATGTTAGTTCAGAGGCTTCACGAGAACAGAAAATCTTTTCATCAGAAGTTAGTTAGGGTTTCTTTTCCTTCTGTATGCTTCTTGAATACATCATATTTTCTTCAGCTATCCCTTTCTCTTATATTTTTTTCTGTGAAAAGAGGTAAAGGGATTTTGTGTACATGTGCTTTGTGTTCTTTGGTGTCTACTGAGGCCATGAGAGAAGATAGAAGAGATCTCAACCATTCTTTATTTAGGCTTTTTCTTGTGAATAGGCATGAAGGATGATCCTGAAGTTGAACTAAACTGAGTAATATGAATTTGTGTTGTCTGTGGTCCCTTTAAAGGGGATTTAGAGGTGTTTGGGCTTTTTAAAATGCATTTTTCCTCACATCAGTTTTCTTAGTGGGCTTTTATTGCCACTGTTGTCCATGAAGAACTGATTTATAAAGCAGCACAGTTTTTTACTTGCCTCATTGTGAGTTCTGGCACAGTGCACTGAAATGCAAGGTTAAACTTATTAAAGGGTGATCTGGAAGTTCAGCAGCAGCTTATGTAGAGGCCACAGGATACAGCAACCTGCAAACAAAATAAGCTGTTAATCACTTGCACTGATTCTGTATGACCATACTTTATTTGCTCTGTTTCAGTATACCCAGGACTTAGGTCAGTATTCTCAAATACTGAATACTTGATACCTTGAAAATGAGCTGCAGAGAATTCTGTAATTGAAGTATGCTAATAATGGTATTGATGCATGAGGTGAAAGAAAATCTTGCTTCTTAAATCATAACTATTCTAAAATCTATGGTAACATGAATAAATTTATTCAGTTAACATGTTCCTTGTAGATATACTCAGGGATTTATGCATGGAGCTGAGGAGGGAGATGTGAAATCTTTCATCCTTTTGTGTTTCCTAGATTTGCTGGTATTTTATGAAGGTTGGTGTTTTTTTTTTTTTTTTTTTTTTTTTTTTGTTTTTATTTTGTTGTTCCTTTGTAGTTTTGTTTTGTTCTTACTGCATGTGATGTTCTTGTGGGAGGCACAGGATACTCAGTGGATGTGAAGGGGAGCTTGGCACTGCCCCTGCCCCAGAGCTGGGTGAGGCAGGATGGGGTGCTTGGCCTCCTATGGTAGCAGTATGTCAGAATGTGCAATAGATCCGTTTTCTTTCACTTCTTAATATGTTTGTTTTTGTTTTCTCTATAGAACCATATGGAATTTAGATAGCTCTTATCTTTGTATATACAGACTCAGCTCTGGGGCTTTGCTATCACTTCTTGAAGATTTGTCTCTTCTACTGTAACCTCTATAGTACCTTTGGAGTTTGTAAACATACAGTGCTAGGATGATGACCAATTGTTACAGGCTACAATGTGTAGTCTTCATTTCTTCCAGATGTTTAAACATACAACTGAAATTTGAATTGTCTATTCTAATTTATACATAAGAAAGTTATAAATCTGAGTTCGTCAGTTTGAGTCATCCTTCAGTCATTTCCTGATTTCCCTGAAGAAATCCCTTTCCCTTATGTACTTCTTTCTGCCTTGAAACTTGTACAACTGCAGATGATGTTTTGCACAGTGAGATGCATTAATGCAGCAGTATATTTTCCCTTCCAAATGTAATCCATGTCGAATAATGAAAAGCACAGGCTGATCTCATTTGTGATAGATGTAGTGTTAGCAAGAGATCATTTCTTCTCCTGTCCTTGATGAAAATTAGGTTGTCAAAGATACTAGCTGTCCATGTGTTAGCAGATGGGTTTCCTTGGTGCTAAATGTCACCAAGTTTTATTATGGTAATGGCTCAAGGAAGAAATGGTGGGGAATAGGTTGTCATTAGCTAAGCAGAATTTAACAAAGAAAAAGCATCCTGACAAAGTTGATTTAGAATGATGTCCTGTCATCTTATAGTTTGTCTTCTTTGGGGTTTTACAGTTGTGTGGAAGAAAACAAAAGATTCAAAGGTACACTATAAAAAAGCAAGAGCCTCTGCCTGTTCATCATCTTTAGTGCCCATCATAATGAAACCTGCCTAAAGTTTGTTAGTTTATGTAGCAGATAATTGTCAGTTTGGATTGAAGAGTTCTCTTCCAAATCCACTTTAATGAAAAATCCTGAGAATTAGCTATATGGCAGCTGATTGCAAAATCTTGAATGTAAATATTGTGGTTTAGCTTGAATATTAGTAATAGTGTGATTCATTTGAGATTTGAATGTCTCCCAGATTTGTAGTAGTGTTCATCAATACTGATCTTAGATGGTGCCTAAAGTCTTCCAAGTTTTGTTTTAAATTTTTTCCCTTGACTTATGGAGACAGTCACAATAAAGTGACTCTTTAAAATATATGCAGAACTCTGAATTTGAATATTCCAGATGGTTGATTCTCTGCATTCCTTCTCTCATGAAGCAAGCATTAACACATGGCTTCAGTACTGAACACAGTATCTGGAATATCTGCTATTCACCAGGTCCTTAGAGACAGTAATTGCATTTGGGGTAATTGAATGTGAATAACAACGTGGTTTTGAGTAACCTGTGCTTAACCAAGTAAGACTGGCTGTACATCAGCCTGTCAAATATTTACCTCCTCCAGCCAAGAAATGCTTGTGCGAACTGTTGGCAGCATTTTGAGTGGAGCACTAATGAGCACCAGGGCAACCATATTAATACACATTTGAGGTACCCTTGCTGCCCAAAGAAGCAGCATAAAGATTAAAAAAAAAACAAAAAGAAAAGAGAAAAAAGAGATGTTTTCCTCTTCTACTTTCTGCGTAGTAATACCTATGGGCCTTCTGATGAATTTGCTGTGTGGTTTTGTGGGTGTTTTTTTAAGCTAACCAAGCAACAACTCCTCCAGCAAAACAAACCCCACATGTTGCAAGTCACAGTGCACTCCTGTGAGCCTTTCTGTCTCATGCCTGCCTCTGCCATTCATGGTCCTCTGCTCTGTGGTGGGCAGGATGTGAAGTGACTTCAAGAATCTGTCACTGACTTCTAACTAAGAAAGTTATGCACAATGAGCATTTTAAAAAAGTGTCTGACAATGTAGTGGGGAGACCCTTTTAAAGGTCCCTGTCCTGTTCTTTTGTGTTTTGGGATAGTAATGGGAAGTCATTTTGTAGCCAGGATCCTGGGACTGAAAAAAGAAGTCTTACAGTTGGAATCTCAGAGAAATGTAGAAATAACACTGTGCTGGGTCTGGCTGGGGTGGTATTGTGAAGTTTTCTGTTTGCAGAGCAGTTGTGGGGCTGTGTCCCACACTGGTGGCTAAAGCAGTGCTGGCCCACAGCTGACCTCAGCTGCCCAAAGGGGTATTACATGTTATATGCCATGGTACTGTTATATGTTTTATGCCATGCCATATGATGCTGTGCTCACCAGTGAAAACTCAGGGAAAAGAGGAACAAGGGAGAGAGTGTTTCTGCCTATGATACTTGTCTTCACAGTCCAGTGTTAGCTGTGCTGAGGCTCCTCTTCCCAGGAGGCTGCTGGACATCTCTTCAGGGAATGAATTCCTTTCTGCAGGTATTAAACTGTCATCATCTTGATCCATGGGTCTCTTTAGCTTCCTTCTCTTTTTCACTTCATCCCATGGGAGAGGGTAGTGGGTTAGTGCCAGGTGGGTGTTCAGCAGCTCTCTGGAATCAACTCACTTCAAACTCCCTCACTGCATGACTTGCACTGAATAGGCTCAAAAAGCAAATTGAGGATGAATATGAGGCCAGGCCTGTTCTGTGAAGTAAGATGATGCAGTCTGCTGCTCAGAGGCAGGGATTTACCTGCAGAGTTGCAAGGTAAAGGATGTTTAAGCATGCTTAAGGGGGTTGGTGTAGCTGGTTAGGATGCCTGCCATGGGATAGAAACCAGTATGGGCAATCACTTGTTTTGTGCTCCCCAGCCCTAGCCCTGATCAGGTGGTGGTGTTGACGGTATAAGACAGGTTTTTAAACTAAGTTCTGTGGAAAGAAAACAGCAAAGTGAAGCTTATTAATTTGGTTTCAGTTTGTTTTGGTTTCTTGTGAGGAAGTTGATGCTAGTGGTATCTGCTCTTGCTTTTTCAAAGCTTTATGTAGTGAGCAGATGTCACTTGGTGACTGTCAGACTGTTTTGTGTTCAGCTGAGTGAGTAAACAAACTATTGGAGAGACTGTGCTTGAGGATTTGGAGTTTGTTTCTTTAGAATGCTGTGTCTTTGTAATGTGTATTTACAGAGTGAGTGTTACAGAATAGGAGATTGCTGTATTGACTTGTCAGAGTAGGGAATTATTAATTACAGACTGTGTCTTGTGAGCAAATTAATATAATCTGACTGTAGAGCTCTTTTTATGCATGGGTAAGCAAATGCATTAAGCTATAAACAGATGTATCAGACCTTTGACTTTAATATGGGAAAAATGAAAAGTTGAAGTTGGTAAGCAGGTGCAATAGTAAATAAAATTATTAGCTCTTCAAATAAATGTTTAATGCAGAATGCAGTTCGTTCAGTACTTTATCACCTGGGATAAATAGAATACTTGATGCATTTTAGTGTTCCGTTCAAATTCCCTGTAAAATTAACCAGATGCAGCTTCATCAGTTTCTGCTTGGGAGACTTGTATCATGTTGCTACATATCAGCATAACTAAAGATACTCAGAGATGTTAAAATTCTATGTTTACAAGGTGTAAATGCAGTTCTATAGCCATGAAGTCCAGGAATTAAATAGCTGAATCAATCTGGCAGAAGCAAAGTCAAGAGAAGTTACTGAAAGTGAGAAAAGGAAGTCTGAAATAAATTTGTTTGGTTTAGTTTTATGCTGGTTGGCAAACAGGGTAGTTGTAAAGCTCTAGTGAGCTGTGGGAACGGCTGAGAATCACACAGGACTGATCTGCTCATCAAATGAGTCCATAATAGCTAAACAACACCATAAACATTTGTCATCTGTCTCACCTGTTTACTATAGATACCTTTTACATATTGATGAAAAAAATTCACTTCTCAGTCTGTAATGTCTGGCAGATTTATTATTGCTGTCATTATTTTTTTCAATATGTGTATAATGAGAGCATCTTAGGATGCTGAGAAGAATATTAATCACCAACCCTGAAAAACAGCTTAGATTGTCCAGCAGATTGTCCCACCTGTTCTTTGTCTTTCTCTTTCAAAATGGTATTTATGGCATCAGTCAGCATTAGTTCTTCCTCTCTCCAAGAGCTCTGCCTGAGACTCCGTGGTGACCTGCTTTGAGAGGCTGTGTCTTCAGATTTGTATTTCAGTTCAGGAGGAGTTTTACAAAATGTCATGTCAGTGGATTTGGATGTTGTACTCTAAGTTGAAAGCCTTTGAAATGCTCAGTAAGTACCTAAACTCTATTTGACACCTTAGGAAGGTACTAGCAGCAAGTCAGGAGGTGATATAAAGAAGCTTTAGTTTGCTCATGTAATTATAGTGGGATAAAAATCTTAGAAAGTGTAAGAATTAAGATAGTGTGAGAATCAGTTGCAAAGCGTATGAAAAATTTTAGATTTAAGAGTCAATCCTAAAAACATTAAGGGAACCTTTGTATTTAATGATGCATCAATAAATGTGGTCTCTTCTCTCAAAATGCAGCAATCTTGGTTTTCATCCTACCTGGTATTTTCTTCTCCCCTCTCAATTATTTCAGCTTACTGGGGAAAAAACCCAACTGCATGAGTTCGTTTTAAAAATAGTTTTATTAGTTTGGGGTTTATTGTAGACAGGTCAAAATATTAACATGCCTTTTGTTGCATATTTTTAACTTGAAAGGATTTAACTTCTGAAGTCATTAACGAGTTGCATGTTACAGCTTGGCTCATTTAGTGTGTTCCAAGGAAAAAAAGGGAATTGCTGCTGCTGTGTTCAGCTGTAGTGGAGCATGAATTAAACTCTGCCTCACCCCCTGTGCTATTCTGAGCTGCTGCACTCAGACAGGCACTGAGTTCAGCCAGGTATACCAGCAAAGCCTTGATGTCCTGGGGATGGTGTCTGTGATGGGAGGAAATGGAAATCGCACACCTTGTGGTTTTAACAACTATCAGAAAAAAAATTGTAAAATTTTGGGGAAGTTTTCAGGGAAAGAGTTGAGCTGGTGCAGTGTCTGGCCTTCAGACTGGCTCACACAAACAGGGCAAAGAAAATATCTTGCCAGTATGATAAGCTTTTATTACAGGAGTTGACAAAGGCTGGAATATAATAATATCATGTTAGAATTACAGTTTGTAAATCCCTCCTGATTCCACTTCCAACCTAGAGCCCCACTGGTGGCTGTGCAGCCAGAACTGAGGAACTTTGTTGTAGCAGGGCTGTGGTTGGGCTGGGCCCTTGGATTGCCAAAGCTCCACAGCAAATGAGTAAAATGTGTTCCTAGACACAGGAAAGCTCACTCCTGAGGTGGTTAAATGGGTTGATTTGAATCTGGGAATAGGACTTTCTTTCCCAGGTGTTCTGGAGTGGCTGTTTGTTTCTGTTACTTTTCATGAGGTTTTATGTTTAGTAGCATTTTGCTGTTTTTTGCTGGACAGGAATTGGTTTTGATTGCTGAGTGTTACTCGTATGAGCTTTTAGAAGGAGAACTTACCTGCTGCAGAAATACCCCATGCAAGTATTGAATTACAAGGTTTGATTTTTTTTTATGGTCAAATGCCTATTATCCTGAAGTCAGGTAATTACATTGTGTTTTCCAGTACTCCATGTACCTGGCAGTGAGTATGTCATATTTATAGGTAAAAGCAAACTAGTGATGAGTCATGTGATAGGAGGTAAATATGTGAATTTCCAGTCTATTATAAAAGTGTTCTGTTATTTAACATCTAACATACTTAATTTTGTGCTCAGTTTTTATAGAGGTTGTCCTACCTAGAGGCTAGTATTTTGTATATGATTTAACTGTTGCTCTTGAATGTGGAAGTCTTCTGAGTTTGACAGCTTGAGAGGCAGAATTAGTTAAACAGTGTTGGTCTTTGAGATGTAATCCAGTGAAATATTTTTAGCAAGTCTGATGTTTTTCTGAAAAGTACAATGTGAGACTATATGACAGTGTTTGAGAAACATACCTGTCTGGCAGAAGGACTAACACTGAATAAATGCAGTACCCAGGGAGATGCCTTTTGGGGTAGATAATCATGAAGTGATACCCAGTGAAAAATGAGAGGAGAGCCTCTAAATTTACTGCAAGAGGGAATAAAGAATCCCTGATTAGTTGAGGCCATAGCCCTGGAATCTGTAATTCCTTTGCCGTGGCTGTGTTGGAGGGAAATGCACTCGGGCACTGCTGGCAGCAGTTGGAGTGCACTGGGATTGTGTCATGTTTCCCACAAAAGCTTTGCTGTGCAGCCACATGACTGCGGCATCCCAAAATAATCACATAATCTCCCTGCTAGAGGGCCTGCTCACACTCAGCACAACTCTGCTTGCAGCCTGACTGATCTTTCTCTTTGTTTTTTAAACTGATCTTTCTTTTTTTTTTAAGCAGAAGCTGGAAGGAACTTTACGGATGCACCAGGCCCTTATATTACTTGTCTGGGTTTTTATCTACCATATGTTGTAGGAAGTGAGTTGTATATTTCAAAATACTTGAAGATGTACAAATACATAACTCCATTTAAAAAAATGTATTTTGCTTTAGAGGGTGGGTCTTTAATTTAAAGATATTTCCAGGTTATTGCTTGTGAAAAATAATGTCTCTGGGAATAGTTGCAGATAATTGAATTTCTGTGTTGTTCCTAAGGTTGTGATTTTTACTTCTGCTGGCATTTCTGAAAATCTCAGTAATTCTCTTATGCAACCACTGGCAGCAATAATACGCTCTAAAAAAGCACGAGAGACCCAGTCAAGGCTAGGAGAGAATTTAATGCTTAAAATAGGGAAATCTATTGAGCAAGCAGATCCAGTGAAAGATGCCCCTGCCCACGGCAGGGGGGTTGGACCAGATGTCCTTTAAAGATCCCTTCCAACCCAGCTTGTTTGGAGATTCTGTCAAGTGTTCATATGTTCAAAACTACATGTTTTGAAACAATTGCTGGTTTTTACTACTTGTCTTTCCTATTTAGATGGCAAAGGGAGATAATATTTGTAAAATCTGCCAGGTGTTTTTTGTGCTTATTTTGTTCATTTGTTTCTTTTCTGTGGTTTGTTTGTTTTTTTTTTTTTTTTTTAGAGACAGAATGTAATGTTATGTAATTGTAAAAGACATATATGGGTTTGGTTGGGGTTTTTTTAGTTCTGTATTCAGCACAGCAGCTTATTTTTCCTGTTGTATGCAACATTTAGAAGGCTGTTGGGAAGGGATGCTTTAGCTTTTTTCAGGGTAGGTTTCTCTTGCCAATAGAGATTATAAAGACAGGCAGATCTCCTGTTTTGCCTAACCAGAAAAGAAAGGAAGGAGACTGTCTGCCCAAAACTTGGCTGTGTAAAAGCTGAAGGTTGTTCTGCAAATTTTGGATGTTAAATAGGATGGGGGGAAAAAAGGCTGGTTAGAACTGCCACCGTTTTACATGGTGAAGTCTTACCAGCTGACTGATGTCAATCATCTTCTGGTTTGGGTGGATTTTCTGATTTTTGGCATCTTGACTGCCCTTGTCAATCATGGATTTATGAACACTTGCCACTGTGGAAGGATGCTTCATAACCAGGTATCCAGTGGAGTTACCTGAATGTGTGCCATCTGTAGCCATTACTGCCCAGGTACCCTGATGTGGGCAGCTCATTGCTCTGGCTTTGAGCTTCTGCTCCTCTCCTGTGAGAGGTGCCACCCTGGAATGCTCTGGGCAGCTCTGGGGCCCCAACACAGGGAGGACAGGAACCTGGAGTGAGTCCAGAGGAGGCCACAAAGGTGCTCAGAGGGCTGGAGCATCCTTTGATGGGACAGGCTGAGGGAGCTGGGGCTGCTCAGGCTGGAGAAGAGAAAGCTCCAGGGACACCTCATGGCAGCTCTCCAGTACAGGAGGGAGCTGTGAGGAACAATGGGGACAGACTTTTTAACAGGAGAAGGGGTCATGGCCTAAGCTAAAAGAGCTTTGATTTGGGTTGTAGATAAGGAATAGGTACTGTGAGGGTGGTGAGCAGGTTATCCAGGGAAGCTGTGGATGCCCCCATGCTTGGAAATACTCTAGGCCAGGTTGGATGGGGTCTGAGCAATCTGATCTAGTTGAAGATACTCCCCCCTCATTGCAAAGGGATTGGGCTAGATGATCTTTAAAGGTCTCTTCCAACCCAAACCACTCTGTGATTCCAGTAAAAGTGTGCAAGATCAACTTCCCCATTCCCTTGCACTTGCCTGTGAGGTCTTCAGTGAACTGATTCTGAAGTTGCTTTATTTCCAGACATCTCTTTTGATGATAAAAGCAAATAAGTGATAACTTTTGATGCTTCCAAATTATGCAACAGCTGGTGTGTTTAACTTTTATTTTTATGGTTATTGCTGTCCTCCCCATGTTCAGTAATGCTAGGAGTCTCATTTTAGAGTTGTGCCTTTTTAGGACAAAACATAACATACATCTGAGTAGCTGTGCAATAAATTGTTGATGTCAGTGCCACCTTAAAACCTTTTTACTTTCAGGGTAGAGACCATTACAATGTGTGTGTGGGTTTTCAGATGCAGTGGGCTTTAAAATGTGAAATACAGCTCTTCTGTTGTATGAAATGACTGTTGTATACATGAAAAATATTTCAGCAAAGCTTTCTGGGCTTTTTTAACTTGACTCACAAGTAATAAAAGTGCCAGATGATAAGAAAAATCTTGTGAACAGGTGCTCACAATTTTTTTTTATCTGAATGTCTCAGTAACTTACTGCTTATTCATTATTTTTTTTGTGTAGGTATTTGTTTGAAATTATAAAAAGGTAATGGTGGCAATACATTTTAAGCTCACTGAAGGGTTACCACATTGATTCCTGATCTAACTGAGGCTGAAAGCTTCAGATTTAGTGTGTTTCAGTCTTAGTTACATGAAAGAGCTGAATTTCCTTAGCTGCAGGAGTTTCAGATTTGTAACTTCAGGCAGGGTGAACTTTGGAATTAGCTTAGATTCTGTCTGTGCAGGAGCATTATAGTGGTGGTGCTGTGTGTGGGGGTGTGAGCTCTGTTAGGGAAAGGTGCAAAAAGCCTCCCACTAGTTTGGAGTAATTTAATTTTTAATTATAATATCTTTTATCCAAGAATCTCCATGTGCTTTACAAACACAGCTTTGTTCTCAGAATGTTCTTCTGTATTGCAGTGCTTTGCAATAAGGGAGTGCTGTGCAATGTTACCTTAATTTTCCACATACAAGATGGGCATGTTATGTGTCTGGTGCTACAAATGTTCATTGGTGACGCAAGAATGTGAGTCAGTGTAGACCACAGTTTTATTAAACTTAATCATAGAGTTGCAGGTGAAAATTAAAGGCTGTTATAATATTGTTCAAGTCCTTGAACTGTTCCACAGTCACAGATGGATTCAGTGCTAATGCTGGTAGCAGGCATTGATACAGCAGTTGCCAGGCCCAAAGCTGATAGTTTTTTCTTTGTTCACCGGACATGAAAGTTAAAATAGGATTAAAATCCATTCCTTATTTAATCCATTTGTTGGCTCTTCCCACTTTTTCATCTTGTTTTTTAATACTGTTTTGTACAGCCTCTTGAGTAATGGAAAGGTTTGTAAAATGGCTTTTAAAGAACTGCAATGTTTAATCACTTGAATAGAAATTAAAACCTAAAAGAAACACAGTAGGAGAAAACCAAGTAATTGAATGATACTGCAAATCTCAGCTTCAAGAGTTGAGAAAATGCAAGTTCTGCTGTTTCCTTAGGCTCCTCCTCATTTCTGTTTTCTTCCCCTCCTGCCTTATTTAATCAATATAATTAATATTTATAATCAATATGGTTTTCAGCTTACTGTTTCTTTATATCATGAAGAAAATGATACCAAAATGTCACCTAGCAGTGAATGAAGCCTAGCAGTGCTTCAGGTTACAATCCATATCACATCATCTGCCTAAAACTGTAGCTGGGGTTACTGGTTTTTACTCCTTCCTGCCCAACATGGCCATTTAATAATGTGCTTGTAGAAAGAAGAGAACATGACATTTGCAATGTTTAAATGATGCATTTTTCCCCCCCCCCCAAACTGGGTAACCTTTGGTGGAATAACAATTTTATTCAATGAGAAATCAGTAGGGTAAGTTTCCTGCAGACATGGTTGCAGCAAAGGGGAGGTCTGTGTAATAAAGCTGAGAACTGTGAAACACCGACATTTATAACCAAGCTTTCATGAAAGGGGTAAAGAATAAGAAAGCCTCCCATGAAATATTCTTGGTTGAAAGGATCTGCTTTTCCTTAGAGGCATGTGAGCACCTCTGTATAAACAGGGAAAGCCAATACAGATCTGAAGGCTTCTTGTTTGGATATCTTATTTGTTCTGTTGCTTGTGTTTTCTCTAATCCTCACACTGCATCAACACTTGTGTGTCTGTGAACAGCTGTAAAATTGACTCTAGTCAATTCTCTTCTCTTCAAGAAAAGAGAAAAACATGGCAGTGCTGCAGAACATTAAAAAAATTGAGGCTCCATGGTTTCTTAGGTAGCCTGGATTGTTTGGTCGGTTTTTTTGGTTTTTTTTTTACAAAGTTGCAAAGAGGAAAAAGTTACTTGTGAAGCTTGAATTAATTCAGTTACTTATATTATTGGCATACCATTTTCTTCTTTTTTACTTTTATGAGTAAATAATAAGGAAAGTTCTATGTAACATTGTGGAGATGAATTGTGAAATTGATTGGTTCCATGCTTCCACTTTGGCTGGATAGTGACACCTTTAGATGAAGCTGAAAATAAGTTTATGACTTCCCGTTTTCAGGTTTGGAGTTTGGCTCCTTTTCTGTCCTGAAGCTTTATTTTCCAATGTATATGAAGACTTCTCTCATTATTTTGCCCAAAATATTTTCTCTTTTGCAATTCCTACTGTATAGTCACGTTCCTCAGAATAAGTTCACATTTTTTCTGTTTTCACCTACAGTGAGGAAAACAGGATTTTCCAGTTCTGCAATTTAGTGGCAATTTTGAGTTCCATTAGTTTCTGTGCTAAAAATGCAGATTTCTTAGAATATTTGTTGTCTTGAAGGTTCATTTTAATTCAAATATGTGATTATGAGCTGAGATTATTGTGCATTAAATTACCACATTAACTGTGAGAGCCTGCTTCTTACCTCATTTTCCTGAGTCATGGTTTTTCTTTGGTGCTTTCAAGCCTGTAACAAATGCCACTGCAAAACACTTGGTATGATTGCTGCTAAATTGTGCAAGTGCTACTCAGCTCCAGGGGTGGAATAACCAAGGTGTCAGGCTCACAGTGGTGCTTTCTGCTGGTTCATGCAGGCTTTGCCTGGGTCTTTCTGTGGGGTGACAGTTCTTCACCTCTGACCACTCTGAGGCCTCAGGGATGTTGGCTGAAGGGGCATTGTAGCATTCACGTTCTCTGAAAAAATTCCTTTGCCCAGGGTTTTGTCCTGAAAAGATGTAAGGCAGGGAGAGAGGACTCAGAAAAGGAAAACAATTCTTATCTCATTTGCTTCTCCTGTGTTGTGCTCATGTGGAATGTGTTTGGAGATTGTTTACCCACCAGGTGATTGTTTCATTGGATTCTGCTGTGAGTTGTTTTCACTCTTCGGCCAGTCAGGGCCAAGCTGTGTCAGGACTCTGGAAAGAGTCACGAGTTTTCATTATTATCCTTTTAGCATTCTGTATTCTTTAGTATAGTATAGTATTCTTTATTATAATATAGTATAATAAAGTATTAAATTAGCCTTCTGATAAGATGGAGTCAGATGCATCGTTCTCTCCCCTCATTGGTGAACCAGCATTTACAATAGGGCATCATTTCTCTGTGAAGTCACAGGTTAGGCTTCTCCCTGCTGAAACACAATTTGTGCCTTTGATTTATCTCAGTGTTGGTGTGTGATGATCCTTTGGAAAAAAGACTTAGTGGGTTCTTTACTTTGTATGCTACAGTAATTTATCTTCATTCCTTGATTTCTTGGGTTTTTTATTCAATTTGTAGTCTGCAGATAAAAACCCGTCTTAAGTTTCAGCGTGTATTAAAAATTTTTTTTATTTACATTGCCTCTGATGTAAACAATATGCAGCAGCATCCTTTCAATATCCTTTTACCAGAGGATGCCAATAAAGATTGGTTTACTAGAACAGACATGTAATTTTGCTAATTTTCTTCATTATTTGCCGGAGGGAGCCAAGTGTTAATTAAGCACACAGGACCCGAGGTGAGACTGCCCCAGCCCAGGTCAGTCCCTCCCTTGCCCAGCTGGCCATGCTGGGCCTGATGTCCCCAGCACAGGGATGTCCCTCCTGGCTGCCAGGGCACTGCTGGCTCATGTTCCACTCTGCACTGCCCAGGAGCCCCAGGTCCCTTTCCCTGGCACTGCTCTCCAGCCTCTCATTCCCCAGGCTGTCTGTACATCCAGCGCTGCTCCATCCCAGGTGCAGAATCCAGCACTTGCCCTGGTTGAATCTCACATGTTTGGTGATTGCCCAGCCTTCACATTTGTGGAGGTTTCTTGGCAGGACCTTTCTGCCCTCAAGGGAGTCAGCAGCTCCTCCCAGTGTTGTGTCATCTGTGAACTTACTCAGGAAGTGAGCCCTTCCAGTCCTGCATCCAGGTCATTAGTGATGTCCATCACATGATGTTTTACCAGCTGTTTGTTGGACATTTTATCCAGAGGGATACTGGGAGACAGCACTGAAAGCTTTACTGGAATCCAAAGTGGTTATGTGACCTCACTTCCCCTGATCAGATAGATGGGTTACCTTGTCAAAGGGTAGCACAGCTTTATGAATTGCAAAAATGCGAGTTGCTGTCTGATTAAAGAAAATGGGGAGTAGCTTGAGTTGTCTTCCTGTCTTCTCTAAGTAGCTTTTCATTTAGAACCTATGAATCTGATACCAAGCATGTGCTAAATGCTATTGGAATACGATGATGTGTTTTTTGTTTTTGTTTTCTGGAGAAGTTTGGGTAAAAGCAGAGATGACAACTCTAGGTTGTCTTTTCTGCCTTGTTCTTCTTCATTGTTGAATATTCAAATAGTAACGTGTCTGTAGTCACTTGGCAGAGAAGTCAAACCTAAGTAATTGTTGCTCTGCAGCAAATTGTTGTGAAGGCTGTACCTACAAGCAGAAGGCAGCTTCTGAAAGCAAGATGTCATACTAGGTCTGATAATATGTTCTTATTCTTCACATTTGCATGTCATACAGAAAAACAGCACAACTGAACAGCTGAACAAGTAGGCAAGGAATTCACCCAGTGTGGCAGAAGGGCAAGGGAGGAATAGCAGTGTGGAGCTGGTGTCCTGTCTGCTGAGCCAGTCTGACTCTTGCCTTCTCTTTGTTGGGGCTTTTCCTCCTGGCTTTTTCTTTAACACTTGCTGTGAAGGTGAAGTCTTGAAACTGGGGGTGGTTTCTCAAGATGATTTGGGAGCACTGAAGCATAGCCAGATCATGATGAAGCCTACAGTAATATAAATTTTACATTAAGGTTGGTTATTAAACCGTAGAAAAGGACACAGCAGTTTTTTGGAAACTCTAATTACTTAGGTTATTGCCAAGCTGGAAAGAAATTAGTTGTTTTGCCAATAGCCAAAAGATGAAAGATAAGAGTTACAAGCAGTGGTATAAAACCTGTGAATGCCCCCTTTTTTTGGTATTAAGACTTCTTTGTCATGTTCACCTGAAATGTGTTCAGAATTGTTTTTATATCCACTCTTTCAAGGTGCCACTGAAAAAGTAAATGTTGCAATTAACTGGTTTTGTGTATGTGAGATGCATAGAATAAGCAAAGAGTTAAGAAGTTTTATTTCAGCTTTGTAACATGCATTCTGTTTTATTAGTTCATTATCAGAAATCAGTTCAATCTGTCAGTTTGGTGCTTTATGTGAACTTTTCCAATGGCAACCAGCAAAATTTTTTCCCCTTGTATATAAATCAGAAAATCTGTCAAAGTCTGCCTTCAGCCTGGCTGTTCATCCATATGCTGCAGAATGGTGAAAGAACAGGAATGCAGCAATTTCTTAGACAGAACTATATTACTGTGTTCTGCAAAGCTGGATGTGGAAGCTAATTAGCATTTTTTTGAAATTTCTTTGTAGTTTGTTATTACTCTGTGCAAAATTTCACCTGGGTATATGCAAATGGATTCATATTTATCTTGGTAGGGTGGTACGACGTCTGAATGGCAATGGCTTACAATAAGAAACAGGATTCATTTTCTAGCATCTTGCAAAACAGTTTCTCTAAGCAATTTAACCTTTTCTGTGTGAAGCAGTCACTGGGGAACCTTATGTATAATGCTACATTATAATAGGCTCTTGCACATAAACCAGCTTTAAACATTTTTTCCCCCAGTATGCTGCAGAGCTTCACTAGTTTGTTTTTAGACTGAGCCAAAATAACCATAACAGCTTTTTGTGGGTTTAGAAACCAGATGTCAAGATTCTCAAATGTCTCACTGCCCTAGTGCTGTATTTGAATTTCTGTTGGTGCAGATGTGAACTGAGATGGGCTAGTGGGTTGTCTGATGGTCTAAAATTCTTTTGCAGCTATCATATCAGAAATGTATATAATCAAATAATACAGCTTTTATGGCAATGTACATCCTAATGAGAATCTACTAGATGTTGATTTTAAGGACAAAAATTTCAAACTACCAAGAGAATAAACCTGAATGTATGTAAAAGCTTGCTTTCTTATTAAAGAGCTCACGTTTCTCTTTTCTTCTCAGTCCTTCTTTGCTGCACTGTAAGTTTTGCCATCAGGTCCAGTAGACTCAGTGATTTGAAGGCATTAGGAAAAATAAATCCACCAGTGTATACACTCAAATGAATGCATCCTGCAATATGTTCCTGCTAAAACTACTTACACTTAGAGCAAGTAATTAAATTCCACTGATGAGATTTTTTCCCCCTCAGAATGGGAAGTGTCCTTTTCACTTTTCTGCTTTTCTTATAATCAAAACAACATATGTTATGATTACTGGTTTCTTGATGAATTCACAGTAATAATCATAAACTGTTGGTTGGTTTTGGCTTGATGCAAGAACATGGGTGTTGTCTTGAATGAGGTATTGCCAATATCCAAGTAAGGATTAGGTTTTTTTGGAATGTGTTTAGTATATTCAGTGAAGCTGTATTGCAGACATGACATGGCTTTAATCCAAGGCTTTTCCATCAATTATTTGGAAAAAAATTGACAGAAACTTTGCCCCATTAGTAGATGTAGTTTTGAGGAGATTCTTTTCTCTATATCTGCCATTTCTCTCTGTATCAGTGTCCCACCAGTGTTTTCCTCTTCATTGGTTTGATCTCAGTTCATTGGCTTCTCTCTTGGTGCCAAGATTCAGGGCAAGCTTATGGCAGTGGCCAACTAAACCAGTACATCTTGTCTCCCCTAGCACATGACTACTGGTTTTTCTTAAAATTAATTTTGGTTCTTTACATTTGACCTGTCATCCTGGGTGAGTTTGTTGGGGAGTTTTTTTGTTTGGTGGGTTTTGTTTTGGTTTATTGTTTTCTTTCTTGTTTGTTTAGGTTTTTTTTTTTTTTTTAATAAGCCAAGGCTGCTAGTCCATGTGTAATTTTGGAGCCATCAGGTATGATGTCAGCTTTTCCCCTTCAGTCTGTTGATGTTTTTCTGAGGAGAAATAACATGTTGGCAGAGGACTGCCTCAGCAGCCTGATCCTAGAGGACAAATGGGAAAATCAAGTAACAGGAGCTTCCATGAATGAACACATCTTGTACTTCAGAAGTGTTTTGGCATAGCTGAGCCATCTGCTGCCTAGAACTGCAAAGTTCTGAAGTGTCTGCAGTATGTTGGTTCCAGGCTATGCTCTGTCTTTGTAGGATTTGGTCTTTTTACTTTGTCTTCATGGTATCATGTGGGGCCTTTCTCCTGCACAGGTGTGGACTTATTAAAACTGAGGATTCTTAAGGCCCAGTTCTCAGGGAATGGGCTGTGATTTGACTTTACCAAACTTTGGTTTTCCTCTGGACTCTTTGGCATTATGCTTTTTTTCCCCTCCCTATTTCTGGGGTGCTGTGGCTGCTTATGCCTAAGTGAAATTTTTCTTGGCACAAGCTGACAGACAAACTTGAGAAATAGTCTGAAAAACTGCTACTTTTGACTCTATTCCAGCTAGGAACTGTGCTGATTTTATGAATGGGGGAAAAAATCCTCAGAGCTTGTTATTCCAGTCTAGGTAGAGTTAATGCTTAGTCTGGGTAAGGGTTTAGAAACCTCTGAAAGGACTCAGTAAGTCATGTGGGAATGTGAGTCAATGAACTACCACCTTAGGAAACTCAGACATATTTAATTTCTCACTGAGAATGTTTCTTCATATGTCTTCAAGGTATATAGAAGCATATTAGTGACTGAGGTCCACGTGAAATGTGTTTAGAGTTGTTTTTCTTGCCACTCTTTCAAGGTGCCACTGAAAAAGTAGATGTTGAAGAAAACCAGTTCTGTGTATGTTAGATAAATAGAATAAGCAAAGAGTTAAGAAGTTTTATTTCAACTTTGTAACATGCATTCTGTTTTATTAGTTCATTATCAGAAATCAGTTCAATTTGTCAGTTTGGTGCTTTATGTGAACTTTTCCAATGGCAACCAGCAAAATTTTTTTCCCCTTGGATATAAATCAGTGAATCTGTCTTGTGGCAGCATGAAAGAGACTTTGGGGTGTTGCAGAGAATAAGTGAAGAGCTTTTTTTGGAAATTTCAAGTGATTTGCTCTAGTTGCTGTTAACCAGTTAGTTTTTGTGATGATATTTTGTTATAGTGGGGTTTTTTGGAGGTTGACATGATTGAGTGGGTTGGTTGGTTAAAAGGGCAGTGTCAGTTTTCAAACTGCAGTCCCCTGTACTGAGCAATGCTTGTGGTGAGGCACTAAGGCAAGGCTGTACTGGATCGCCATTCATTGCAAGTCAGAATAAATTCCTCAGCATGTAAAATGAAATGTATGGGAGTCATGTTGTCCTCTACAATTAATTGTTGAAGTGTATAACACTGCTCTGCTGGGGAATTTTCCCATCTGTTGCAGAGGACAATGTGTGCAGAGGAATTTTGAATCAGTGCTGGCCTGAGCAGAATGAAGAGAAAAGGAACTTTTCTCTTTGAATTCTAAGTTTTGGGGTTCTTCAATTTTTTTCCTGCAGTATATCTTGCTCTAAGTGCTGTACATGTTTTTAACTATTTCTTCAGAGAGAAATTAAGTGTATAAGAGAAATTTCTCCCTTTTATTCTCTTTTGGGAATTACAAGGCTCTGTTGGGCCAGCTGGCATGCTGGGCAGAGTGCAGGTCCAGCTGGGCAGGAGCAGAATCACTCACGTGCTGCCACAGAGGGACACGTGGCACCCTGATGATGCTGGGCTGTGGGATGGCAGACCACAGCTTCACTAAGCTCCTCTGCAGAAATTTGGGGTGTTTGGGACGTTCTCTGTCTGTGCTTCACAAGTACAAACAACCCTGTGGTAAGAAACATTATATATAATCATTAGGAAGTCTAGCAGTCTCCTGGTTTTTCGTATTTTGCATAATGAAATTATTTCATGGGAAATAAAGATGTTTGTAATAGCTCTTCTGGTAATTTAGAAAGTCTCACTTCACAGGTAATTTAGTTTGTCCTTTTTGGAATAAAATAACTTATATAGCTTTCTTAAAGTTTTCCTTTACTAATACAATTTCATATATACAATAGCTATTAATGTAATTTTCATAATTCAAATTATTTAATTTACAGAATGACAGAATAGTTTAGAGTTGGAAGGGATCTCTGGAGATGATCCAGTCCAACATCCCTGCCAAGGCAGGGGCACCTGGAGAAGGATACATAGGAATGTGTTCAGGTGGATTTTTCATGTCTAGAGAGGGGGAGACTCCATGACCTCCCTGGGCAGCCTGTTCAGTGCCCTGCCACCCTCAATGTAAAGTTCTGACTCATGTTGGTTGAAACTGGTTGTGTTTTATTTTATGGCCATTACTGCTTGTCCTGTCCCTGGGCGCCACTGAAAAGATCTGGCACGTTGGGATTTGTCTTGCCAGGAGCCCTGCATTCATCACAGCTTTAGGATTTAGCTTTGGGGTTTGATGCTCAGAAGTTACCAGTGAGAAGGGCTGGTTTTACTATGGAACTCCAAGATGCTTTTCAAAGAGGAAAGTTTGTGTTGAGTTTATAAATCCATCTTTTCAGTTCATATCTTTGTTTCCTATGTTTGCTCTGTTCTCAACACTAGTACTGAGTTTGACTTTGTCTTAGTGCTTTTGGTTTTTCTTTTTTTGTATCTTGTACCTCAGATTTTCATTGCCTTCTTCGTTGCAGCACTTCCAGTATAAACAGTGGCCATGATATTTCACATGTAGGTTTTGTGTAATTTAAATGTGGAGCTGCCTGTCTCAAACTGGTCTTTCTGAAACAATCTACATTGATACACCTGGGAATTTGTGCCATAAATTTTTGACAGGTTATTTTGCTGAATGTGGAATTAATAGATAAATACATGTCCCTATAATGAGTCATTGTGTTGTAATCAGTCAGTACTTTTACCATCTTACTTGTAATTAAGTCCTCCCACCCCCCTATAGGTAATGCCCTTTTTGTCTCAGGTTGTATTGGGGCCTGACTAGTCCTTAGGCTGGTGTAGGTAGTAACAGAAGCAGTCAAGCAGTAGCTGCTTGGAGAGTAGAAATACACTGCCAACTTGATTTACATTTCTATTTTCAGTCCATTTCAAAATCATAATTGTGTTTTGCTGAATATAAATAGTCTTTGATGGCCCTTGAAAATACATGCATATCCCCAGACTTCATGAGTTCCAAGTTATATTCTTTGCCTGTCATTTCCAGTTGATAAATTCTGGACTTCCTTTTTCTTTCAAATAAATAAACAAAAAAGTAAATAAAATTTCTCTCAGCACATACTTTGATTATGGATATTAGTCATGGTTTTGAATGGTGTTTGTGTTCACAGCACAATTTTGGGATGTGATACATTAATTTCAGAGATGATGTTATCTTCCTGAACAGTACCTTTAATTGGATGTGCTCTTTTTTAGCCTGTCTTGTAATGATTTTCTATTAATATCATTATAAATTACAAATAATGTAAAAAAATAGATCAAGGAAAACAAATAGCAAAAAAATCTGAGTTATGGTATATTGGTATGTATATATGCAGTACTACAAGAACTCCCTGTCAGTCTTCACTCCATTTTCTTTGAAAACAAATGCTGTGTTTCACCTATAGCTTGGTAAGGAAAAGCAATATAACATTAGAAATCGTAAATTATTCAGTACATGAAGAAACTAGACTAGATGAAGTAACTGCTTGGAGGAATAACCAAAAACGTTTTACTGTAAGACTTTTCAATTAATTGCTTTGACTGTGTTTGCAGGATGCAACAAAAGTGTAAAATATGGGTCTCCTTTAAGTATTTTTCCACAGTTCCTTGGGTCATGTGTATTAAAAGCAGGAGGTTTGTGTTTAATAATGCATTGAGATTTTTTTTTAGATCATCATTGGTAGTCCCTGAAGCTCTGCAGGCTTGCCCGTTTCTTGCACACTGGATTTTGGAAATTAAAGCAGAGCTGTGGCTCAGGTGTGGTGCAACCACTGCTGGAGGGAGCAAAACAGAAAAAGCTGGAGCTAAATTCAGATGCAAGGCATTTTGTCTCTAAGGTAGCAAGAAAGGGCAAAAAAGAGATTTTTTTATTTCAGTAAGCTTTAACTGGTGTCTCTTGCTTTCAGAAGGAAATTTTGCCATTATGCCCTGGCAGATCTAGAGGGATCTGGAGATCTCATATTTGAACCTTGGAATGGAACAACAAAATACTGATTGGGCTGGAGAGATTAGTGTCTGGTGTAGGCAAGACCTATGTGGGAAAGAACTTCCAGGTTCTGACCTTCACTTTGCATTTGTTACACAAAACAGAAAGGCTAGAGCAGGAAAAATGAGGAATAGGAGAATGCCTGTGGTTGCTCTTGTCTCCTCTAGAGCAAATTGCCATGGTTTAGGTAAGTAATGGGATTGTGTAACTGTAGGTTAGAAAACTGTGCAAGTCAGGCTGGATGCAACTGTTACTGATTGTTTTTAGACCAGTCTTGAAATTAATGGCAATGATTAAGAACTTGGATTTTATGTTGCTTAGGGAAAAATATTCACTGTTTTGCAGCTGAAAAGAAATTAATAGCTTTGATTCAAGACTGCATTTATGCTGAACTTTGTGTCAAATGCAGTATTCACAGTGAAACCAATGGAAGAGTTTAACTTGTTATGTATTGAAATAAAAGCTAAAGCCACTCCAGCAGGTGTCCTTCCTTAAGGCTTTGGAAGCACTGGAGTACTTTGCTCCATTACATGTGAGGTGTCTTAAGCCTTTCTGTGATTTTGGTATGGTCCCCAGTTAGTGTTCATTTCTAGAGCCTGACTGGACTGTAGAGCCTGCATAGTGCAGGGATGGTAGAGAAGATATTCAGCTGGGCTGGAAGATAAAGGTTTCTACTGTCTGCTAATAAATAAGGTTTCTACTGTCTGCTAATAAAGGTCTGCAGCAGGTGTTTACATTGAAATAGAAGTCAATTTTTACTTATGAGCTGGTATTTTTGCATTACTTAAGCTAGCTTTGTTTTTCAAACATCTCATTTCTCCTTTTTGTGGTGTCTCCAATGTAATGTTGTTTTTCAATAGTATTGTCAAATACAGTAAAGGAAAACTAGTTTGAATCATGTTCCTTCCAAGGCATTGTAAATATTACAGTAAGCATTACTGGTAATGAATTTCCTTTTAGCATCAGTTCTGCAATTAATGCCTTTGTCTCTTCTGCCATTTAGCATTCTATAGAATTACCTGGCAATCAGAAGTTTGCAGAATGCATCTGGGGACAACCAGCAATATTGCTGGTCAATAAAGGGTAATAGGCAATAGAGTGTATGTGTAATAGCTCCTCTGAAAGCTGTTGCTGAGAATGTGGGAAAAGTGTCCATTCATTAAATAGGTGGTGCCATAATTATGCAGGTTTTTATAAGTACCTGAAGAGGCAGCAGCCAGGTCAGAGGAGCTTGATCTTTCCAGAAGAAAAAATATGTGATTCTTAAATACTTGTACGAATCACTTATATGATTGACTAGAGGATTTGGGGTATTTTTTTCTTTTGTTTTGTTTGGATTTTTGTTTTATTGTTACTCTTAATAAATGGATACAGAGCTGTTCATATTAAGCATAAAAAACATTCATGGTTGCCTTTAACTTCTGTTTAGTTTTTGTGCATTCTGTGTCTTGATTTAAAAGGAGCAGTTTGGGGTGGAGAATAGCTGAAGACTGATAGAGCTTATCCAGCATGCATGCTGATGAAGAGAACTGGTCAAACTCAAACTGTGTGCTGAGCTAGCACAGAAAACAGCAATAGCTGTACAAACCCATTTGTCTCCCAGGAGAGATTTTCTGCGTGACCAGGAGACCAAGGACAGACCTTGAGGATATTGTCTGAAAAGACCTGTGAATGCCTAATTGAGCAAAAAAAAAAATTCAGTTCAGCAGGGAGTGGGAGCAGGGGTGCATGGGAGCCTTCTGCCATGCACTAGCATCCAGCCAGTTTCCTGTCTACAGCAAATACCTGCTTTTTGTGTACTTGAATATATTTTGTTGTTGTTGGACTGCCTCAGAACTTTTAAACATGGTTTAAAGTTCTGTGTAGTCCTGCTGTTGGTCTGTCTGTCTGGTGCCTTTCCTCGGCCTTTCTTTTTGTTCATGTTCTGGTAATTTTCAAAGCCACTATTCATGCTGAAGTGTGCTTGGAAAAAGGGTACTGATCACAGTATCAAGTCCTTAAAAGCAATGAAATCCCTAAAAGTTCCCTAAAACTTCAGGTAGGCTCTGCCAACAAGGAAGTGGGGTCTTTCTGCATAGAGAGATGGTTTTAAATCCTTGAGGTTGAGGACTGTGTCTGGAGTGTTTTCCTGGTTAGACATGAGTGAAAATCCACAGATGGGTGCTGTGCTAAACATGGGACAAGCAGTCACTGAACCTTGCTGTTACCTGGAAAACTGAGTAGGAAACAGTGTGGCTGATGATGGCACTTGGAAAGCTACTTGCTTATGTGATTTAGCTGAAATAGTGGAAATAAATCAAAAGATTTACTCATGCAAACATTCATTTGAAGTTATTGTCAGAAGGCAGAAGCTGGGAAAAGTTCCTGTGCTGAGGGCTGTACAAGCAGTTTCTTTCATCACCAGGTTTGAACAGATGCACTTGGAAACAAAGTTTTGATGAAATCTTTTTGTTGCAATGATTGATTGTGCTACTGATATGATGCCAAGGTAGTTAAATCCCAAACATCTGTCAAAGTGTTCAGCTTGAGTTTATTGAAAGTCTCCTACAAGGCAAACGAGATTATGTATGAGCAGCTTTAC
Source organism: Ammospiza caudacuta (assembly GCF_027887145.1). NCBI lineage: Eukaryota > Metazoa > Chordata > Aves > Passeriformes > Passerellidae > Ammospiza > Ammospiza caudacuta. The sequence continues at coordinate 57,974,062 of NC_080596.1, forward strand.
ACAGATGATGGTGCTTTTATTAAAATATGACATGGAACACCTCAGACTTACCCTGAGTTTGCTGAGCCAAAAAAAAAAAAAAAAAAAAGATGTGCTTTGAACATGAAGAAACTGAGGAATGTGCTCTGCCTGTTAACTCCTGAGAAGGACTGGAGCAACACTTCTACAGTCAGCAGGCTTCAACTTGCTGGGTCAGTTTCCCCTCTTGTTGGAGCTTTGTCTATGTTCTGAGTAAGATATTCTTGTTATGATCTAGAAGTAAAAAAACTGTATATGGCATATTGTTCAAAATGAGTTAGTTCTGAACAGCAAAGCAAAATTCATATTTTATCAGGTCTGCTAAGCATGACCAAAATACTGGAACTATAGACCTGAGAAGGAAAAAATGATTCAGGAATGTGTGTGCTAAAAGGTGACAGCCAAAAAGAGTCTTCAAAACAGTCCTTTAACTGCATAAATAGGTTGCTTGAGATTGTTGGGTTTTTTCATTTATTTGGTTTAGTTGGGTTTTTTTAGAATAAAAGTCTGGTTCTGAAAGGAAAAAAGGTTATAGCAACATAATAACTCAGGAGAAATTAACATGTTAGACAAGTCTAAGAGGCCATTACTGGCCCAAATATTTAGGAGTTGTTATAAATATTTAGACACATCCATTAGACAGGGTATAACATAACTAGAGTGAGTTGAAAGTCCTCTAATGTGGTAAGTTAAGATGCAGTGTGACAGGATGGTTTGCAGGACAAATTGCTGGGTGCCACTTCCGAATGCCACAGGATTCCTCTGTGCCAGCTGGGGCTGTACATCTGGAATTGGACATAATCAATCAACAAGCCCAGGGAGCTAAATTGGCTCTTTTTCCTTGATAGGTAACAAATCACTAAAAGCACTGCAGGATCAATTTTGTTTGTAGAGATGCTTAGTGTAATGTTTAAATACAAAAATCTAGACAAATCTAAAGCAAACTGCATAAAAGCATTCAGGAAAAAAAGAGTGATTTGTATATTTCAATATGTATCCTGACAAGCTGAATTTGTGTCTAAGTAAATATTGATTCTTTAAACTTGATTGTTCTTGCAACAGCTGAGAAGGAAATCTGATGAGCTAAAGGTCAGACTCTGAGACATTAGCTGCTGGGGGAGGCTTTGGGTAAGTGTTTTACAAATTCAGAGGAGTGGATTGGCCTTGTCTGGCTGCTGGGTGCCCACCCAGCCATTCTCTTGCTCCTGTGCACAACAGGCCAGGGGAAGAAAATAGGATGAAAAAGCTTGTGGGTCGGGATAAAGACAGGGAAATCACTCACCAGTTGCCATCATGAGCAGAACAGATGCAATATGGGTAAGGCAACCTTGAAGGTTCCCCACGCCTCACTTGGTAGAAGTGGCTGCTCCATCACTCCCCTACAGCAAAACCCGTTTTTCTTCTGGGGTCTGTGTTCCTTCCTAGAAATCAAGGCTGTGGCTCAGCTGCAGAGCACTCCTGTTCTGCAGAATAGATGTCCAAGAGGTTCAGTAATTTGTATTCAGCATATGCTGGTGTGCTTCTCCCAGAAAATATGGATTTGAGCACATGCTTTTCCAGATTAGTAGGATGAACCCTCAGAAATAGAAACTATGTACACTGACTTGATCCATCATGAGTGAGAACCCAAAGCATGGCAGTCTCAGATGTTTGGTACTCTAGTTAAGCATACCCATTATAAGATTTTCCTTTTGAGGAGTTTGAATTATACCCAATGTAGAGAACACGGGAAAAATTCATCCACCTGATTTTTGTTGTCCTATGAATCACAATCTCACTGGGGTTGTTTATTTTGTTTGTCTTTTTGCTTAAGGTGCTGCTAGCATTTTATTGTGTTAACAAGCTGTTCACCTGTCTTTCTTGTTTGTGTAATGATATTCTATAGATAAACACAGAACAGCTGGCAAAGCTTTAACCAGGCTGTAGCTTTTTTCACAGAGCCTTTTTTTACATATCCTCGTGATCAATTACCAATTGTTGTCTTCGTCTCTGAATCCTTTTTCTTTTTATGCATGTGCAACACTAGCGTAAGACTTCATGGCATTGTACAAAATATGACTGTTGAGGGATTGTTTTCCCTTTTTTTCTTCAACAGATAGCAGACTAAAAGGAAAATACCACAAACTAAGTAAAAAGCCAGATTCAAACAACCCCCCCAACTATGTACTTGGAACAGCAGTTGCTTTTTCATTTAGTATGAAGAAAAATTTTTGCTGCTAAACCTTCTGACAGTTAAATGCCAGAATTTTTGACTCACCTGCTTGTTAGAGTATTACTGTTTCTTCTTACTATTTATCAGCATTTGGAAATTAATGACAAATTCCAAGTGCCTGTCCAAAGGAAGGATGTGAATACACTTGCTTACATGTGAGGTGAGAAATAAGCAGATGTAACAACTTGCTGATATCTCTTTTTGAAGAAGTACTTTCAGACTTTGGAATTTGTCATCTGCCAGTTAAACACTGCAACTGTTACTGGTGTAAAAAGTTGTAAATTAAGTTTCTGTTGCTGTAAGTACATTACATTTTCATAGTGGGGGATAAGTCAACTTTGCACTTTGTGCCTCATTCCTGTGACTTTTGAATAATTTTTTTTCCAGATAATGTTATGGAGTTAGTTAAAATTTTAGCTTAAAACTAGTTATATGCAGAATCATTTGTAAGTTTTGAAAATACTGAATTGGCTCATCAGTGCCTTTATTTAAATATCTAGGGCCTAATTCTGCCTTTTGCACAGACCACATTGCCACCTGGTGCAAGGAGTTGTTTTCCAATACAGAATCATTATTTTCTGTACACTGCAGATAGAAGCAAGCTTCTAACCTATAGCTTTCATGAATTCTCATCCTAAAGGGAATGTGCTTTCTCTTGGGAAGTTCCTTTAAAAAAATTTCTGTGCTGTGCAGTAATTTTTCATGTTTGGGACTCTCTGATAATGGCAGTACTTATTTTGAGGATTGGAAATTTTGAGGTTGATCCTATGCCTCTTTCCTTTCCCTGAAAATGTAGTAGGCAACAGATTTAGACTGAGAACAACTGGACTCTCCTTATTTGAGACACACTACTATTATGACCTGCCTCTGAGGCAGGCTGAGATTCCTACTAATAAAATCCTTGGGCTGAATTACAGTGAGAAGACACTGAGTGACCAGTGTGTTTATGAGGCAGGTTTATTTTAAAACAATTCAGTTGCAGTGGAAACTATGTGGGCATTTTGTTTCTCTTCTATGAAAGTATAAAAATACCACAAAATATGTGAGGAAAAGAAAGAGAAGGATAAGAGCAGATAGTTGAGAGGAAAGATGACACCACCTGTGGGTCCAGTGGTGAGGCTTGATTACTGTTTTGCTGTTCTAGTGTTCACAGATGTGATCCCTTGGGAGTGGGGACCCATGAAACCAAAAGTTTGTCAGGTTCTGTACACTCAAGCTGGCATGGAAATGCCTGGATCCCTTCCTGGGTGGGATTCCCCAAGTCTCATGCCACACTATGGTCTGTGTACAGTGCTCTGATGGAGAATTCCCAAAAAGAGTGAGGGAGCACTTCTAGGTCCTGGGTAGTCTTGAGCCCCCCTCTTGGCCCTGTCCACTCCTTGACCCCACTTCCATGCTTCGCCACTTTATTTCGTGTGCTCATCATGGACCTGAATGGGAAAATTAGCTCCAGAAAGGTGCTGCCCTGTGTTTGCACAGCCCCCATTTCCAGGCACATCCTGTTCTGACTTTCTTACTTGAGTGAGAAATTGGTGTTTGAGGCATAGCCATGCATTAACTCCTTACTGTCCAGACTTGTAAAACAGCCCTTTCCCATACCACAGGGGAATAAAGGAAGCTGCATAGATGCAAGGCAGTTCCACTGATGTGAACATGATGGCCTCTCTCTAAAACTTCTCACTTCAGCTGTTAGAGCTGTAGCAGAATAGGAGTGCTTGAGCTCATGTTTAACCTTCCTGTTTAAGGAATGGTTGTGTCATTTGGACCCTGCAGCAGCTAAAAGTATTGCACATGTTTTGTCACCAAATACTGTGCTATGATTGTGAGGGGGTTCATACAATGTGTCATAAAATACAAGTATTTGTGTGAAATGCACCTTTTACCAAGTGCTCCTTGAAAAGTTACCCCAGTGGATGTAGGTTTACTTTGTTCCCATGTCAAAAGGCAATCTAGATTTACCATCAGCAAAGGCATATAATTATTGCTTTTCTCTACAGTTTTGTTCCATAGGGATCAAGTCAGGGTTCCTGAGTGTGTGGCAGAAAAACAAATGCTTAGTGCTGGAAGAGTGCCAGTGAGCAATGGGAGATCTGGAGCTTTTCAAGTCCATGGAATTTATTTTAAGCAAGGTTGGGTTTTAGCTGTTGTTCTGAAGACTTTAGATCAGCAGCTCAAAAATGGTGGATATTATTTTCCAGAGGACAGCTGGCAGGCTTCAGAAGATAGTGCAATCACTAGCTGGGATCTTGCTCATTTGCATGGTTCCCTTGCTTCTGTTTCTTCTTTGGCTTATTTGGGATTATCTTGTCGTCTTGTGGTGGTGGTGGTTGCATTCCTGTTGCAATCTCAGTGGAAGAAAAAGCCTGAAGAAAATCTGTACTTCTCTACAAAGGATCATGGTACCTGGGGAGAACTTTCCCTTTAATGTTCAAATTGTGGGCTGCTGTCAGGTCTAAGATGACACATGTTTTATGTTACTCAAAAAGAGGAGGTATTGATACTTGAAAGCTGCTGTTAAAAGTCATGCAAAAAGTACTTGCAATTTTCTTTCAAAAAGGAATGTGTCTCTAAGAACCACCCTTGTGTCTGTAAATGCAATTTTCAAAATGATTCTTAGATTCCAGAATTACTGTGTGGTTTGAGATTGTTCTGTTGGCACCCTGGCCTCTTGTTGGTAGTTTATTTTTTGGTCTCTTTCCCATGTTGGGAAGTCTGTGCTAGAATTTTTCCTCTCTGTTGGTTGTCACTATTTTTTAGGGAGAGTTCCTGGTTTTGGTCTACCAGCTTGCTTACAAGATGTGAGAATGGCAACTTTTCCTTTGATAACATGCAAGAAATAATTCTACAGACCTGTTATTAATCTAATAACCTGTAACTGGCTAACATGTCTCTTAAATTAAGACTTTTTTAACATTCTCTTATAGTCCATTTAAATCCTTTTTGAAAAATCAGATCAGAATTCATTATGCAATAAACTGAACTAACCTAATCCTGGTCACTGTTCATTGGTCAGACTTGATGGGTAAAGTCAGAATGTAACAGTTCAGTAGTTCTTGCAACTTTTTCCTATGGACAGTTTCATACTGACTTTGTGGATGACAGGCAGGCATCTTCTGATTTTGCTATCTGACGTATTGAGTGGAACTTACTACAAAGTAAAAATCATTAAAATAAATATTCAGTGAGTGATCTTTCACAAAATAATGGTGTATTATTATATAACATGGTTAAATGTGTGTTATTTTGTTTGGTTGGAGGTTTTTTTGTTTAATTTGTGGTGTTTTGATCCCTGTTTTGGTACTGGCTGGAATGATAATTTGTGTACAGCATACAAATGAGGATAGCAAATTTTGACCCATATATGAAATGATGGTTTCAAATCTGTGAAGAATGTTCTCCAGTGGTGTGATACATTGTGCTGGCAGTAAAGATCCTCAGGATAACCTGGGCCATTTATTGGGCTGAATGTGTGGAATATAAAGAGAAATTAGGCAGAAGGAATGCAAGGTGTACTTGCACAATGAGATTCCTGCCTGGAGAGCTGATACTGAAAAGGCTGTTGGGATGATAACAGCAATATCACCATGTCCAGAAAACCTTCCTGTGCAACTAAACAAAAATTCTCCCCAGAAATCCCAAACCCATAAGTGCGTCCCACAGTGGTGACATGGTTAAAGGGGTTACAGCAGTCAGTGAAAACAGAAATAGGCAAATAGAATTAATGCTGAATAACGCAAAATTTGGTGAAGTCCACCAAATCAAAACAAGAGCTTGGATGCATTAATTTGTTGTGTAATGGGATTATTTCCTGAAACAAACTCCAGGGTAAGTGGTAGGATCTCCATGAGATGTTTTCAAATTAAGTCTTTCTATTAATTTTAGTACCTAACCATGGGAATTGCTAATTCTCATTCTGCCAAAGAATAGTAAGGAATTTGGATTAAATTATTTGAACCATATTTTACATAAACTGAAAATAAAAATTGGCGTTGTACATGGCACTATCCCTAATTTTCTGTTACCTAGTGCAGTAAATTGAATTAGTAAACTTCTGTTTTATTTGCTTTAAGTGGCCCCCTGTGAAGAGGTTTAGAGTTTCATGCAGTTTCATCTTGCCAGGGACCACATACGATTGACACAATTAATCAAAGATCACACTACTAATCCACACCAAACATAACACAGTTGAGAGAACTCAATTAATACTTCTGTTCCTCCAGTTGAAAAAATCAGCCACGCGGGAGCTGTGTCTCAGGCATGCTTGTTTTGCTTGAGACCAGTCGTAATAAATTGCCTTATTTTGCCTCTGCAATGCAATTTAGATGCTTAAGAATCAGCAGTCATGCTTTGTCACAATTCCATACACAGACTCCTGCATCTTTGTTTATTGTCTAGAGGGTTTTAATGGTTGTGGATAAATGCTGAAGGAAAACATAAAAATCAGAAATAATAAAATCATTGGGTAGAGAATGCTTAAAGAAATGCTTTACTAAGCTTGACTATAAATACAGAGATTTAGAACTAAACATAAAATTTAGTAGTAATTGCATGCTCTCCCTCTTATTATCCTTCATTTTGGATTTTGTTTGTTTCCCTGACCATATATCACAAGCTTTATTCTTCTCCCTGGGCACCTTTATATCAGGGCTATAGTGAAGACACTATTCAAGAGTGTAGATTTTTGACAGCTTACAATTAGGATGTTGGAACCAGAACTCCTAGCTGTTAATGTTCAAAAAAATCATTTTATGGTGTAAAACTTTACTATTAATATTTCTCAGTGTTTTTGAGGAGGCATTCCTTTATTTGTTCGGTCTTTTTTATTATAGTTACTTTGATTTAATGTGGCCAGAAATCCATTGTGATGATTCTGTTCATTGCCACCTGAAAGGCTTGTGACATCATTTTCTCTCTGTAATGCCTTGTTTAGTGATATTATTATTAGTGTTATGAAGTGCATCTGTCTGACCCTGGTAGATTCAGTACCTTTCTTTTCTGTGGCTTCATTCTTGTGATGCTCAAAGGGAGGATTCTGACCAGACCATGCTGCAAAGGTTACCATGGTGCTTGATGGATTATCCCATTGCTTGACAGGTTTGGGGGGTATAGTTTGTTTTAACTTGGAGAGCATCTTTGTCTTGTTCTGCCTAGAGCTGAAGTCTGCTTCTGTTTAATAAACAAACCTTCTGATTCACTTGTTGACTCCTCCAGATAATTATGCCACAAGAAGTGAGAATGCCAGGGTGGTTTTGGAGATAATGGTAGCTGAGTAATGTCTCAGATTTATTATGTGAGATGTTTTTTGAGAAGTTTTTTTTCTTCAAAGTAGAAAAAAATTCTATGTGAGTGTAAATAATCTCAATATCATTATTTTCCATGCTGCTATACTGCTTATCTGGCTTATATGTTCAAAAAAATCGCACTAAATACAACTAGCTGAAGTTTTTAGGTTTTGGGATTGGTTTGGGGTTTTTTGAAGTTTTTAGGTTTTGGGATTGGTTTGGGGTAATTTTGTCCATGTCTCCAATGCAGAGAACAGACCCTCAGCTCCTTGCTCAGTTCTACTATGCTGATGAGGAACTAAATCAAGTGGCAGCTGAACTGGACAGTTTGGATGGAAGAAAGGACCCACAGAGATGTACCCTGCTGGTCAACCAGTTTCGCTCCTGTCAGGTAATCAAAGTGGCAACTTCCTGATTTCACTGGGATTTTTATGTACATTTAATGTATTCCATTAATTTTTTTTGTATAAGTTAGTTTTTATTGTCAGAGCTTTTTAAAATGAACCTTTGTTAGATACATGCCTTTCATTACTTTAAAGGGTATATTCTTGAAAATACTACCCATAAATTAAATTTCCTACATCTCATTTAAGAGTGCTGATGCTTTCCCTGAATAAGAATGCACATTATAACTTTGTTTCCTTTATATAAAATAAGCTTACAGGGCATGAGGCATGTTTCAAAATTTCAAGTAGCAAAAAATAGGCATGTCATTTGTAGCTGCTCATCTTTCATGCCTCATGAATTTCAGAGTTTTTCATTAGTAAATGAACAACATTCAGAGGGTTATGTTGTGTTTAGGTAATTCAGATTTTTAGAGGTAGAAAGAATCTACATTTTTCTACCCTTCATATTTACATGAATGCTTTGATATTTCTTCTCCCAGTCACACCCAAGAATTACAATTTAAACTGGAGTAGGTTCAAGTCCAAAATACATGATGCTCAGGTGCTATGAGGATTTCTGTATGAAAAGTAAATGTTTGCTGTCACTTTAGGACAATTTTAAGTGGAAGGACCATAGTAATAAATATACATTTACATCTCCAAGTAAAATATGCAGTTAAGCGTAAAGAATGTATTTTGATTCACCCTTGCTAAAATTTCTTCCTGTTACTCCTAATAAAATGTACTAAACTTCATTATGTGGAAAAATTTCATCACTAATCATGTTACAATGAGTTTCAAGAAAAGTGCTCTGATCATTGTAGGAAGTGTTCACATTAGGTTAGCTGAATCTGTTGAAAAGAAAACAGTCAGGTTCTCTGTGTATGCTTGCAAGAAAACTAAATTTCACAAATTGCAGCTTTTTGGAGTGCTTACAGAGAAAGAGTAGACAGTGATTGTGTTGTTCTGTCAGAAACAATTTTACTACTTCTGTTTACTTTGAATATCTTCACAATTTCCTACTGTATTGTTCCTACAGAAAAATGTGAGTTTAAGGGATTACCAAACTGGACGCTGTAAGTTTATTGACAATTAAAAATGCTGTGACTTGGAGTGAAAAAAAATAGATGTGAAAGTTGCCTTCAGGGGAAGACTTCAGTCTTCTGTATGACAGATCAGTTGTACTCAAACCACACTTCATAAATATTTATCTGACTTCTGCAAAACCTCCAGTACTGGATGTTCCACAAACTTTCTACTCAAATTCTTTCCAGACTGGCAGGAAAGGTTTCCTGATATTAAGGGTGGGTTAACACTATCATTGTGCAAGACAAATCTCCTTGGTTGTTTTATCCTTGGCAGTGACAATTTATTCCCTGTTTCCCTGCAGGCACACAGGCTTTCTGATGTGTTTCCTGTAGTATAGGCAGACCTGAAGAGCTGTTCTAATAAAAAAAAATCTTCTCTGAATGTTTCACCTGTAGGAGTGCAGGAAATGCAGACTCTGACTGCTCCTTGGTCAGTTTGCTTGGCTTGTTCTGTAGTGATTCACTACCTTGTGACTCTTATTATCTTCTGATGTCTGGTAATTTCATTTGCCAAACAGATTGCTGTTACTAAAACAATCTGTTGCTAGAACTGAAAGAAAGGATGGAGGATTTTTTATGTAGCTATTTTTGTAATTTGTAGTTTTAAAAGTTCTGTAGAATAGGTCAAATGTCATGTCAAAAATGGCTTTGCTTAAGTAGGTTTTACATTATTTTGTAGTACTTTGTGTAAATGCAGTGGTTTTTGTTTTCTTTCAAGAATTTGTCCTTTAATTTCTAAATGAGAGAAGGAACAGTGTTTTAGTAAGGACTCAAAATGTAGATATTTCCTGACCAAATTTCACACAGTAGGAGGAAAAATTGGTTTTAGCCTAAGGTGTGGTGGGGTTTGAGAGTGATGGAGAACCAACAGCCAGCCCTGGGCTCAGAATTGTGGTGGAAGGTTGTGCATGTAAAAGGAGGGTAACAGCTGCATTGTGCAACGCCTCTGGTGTCTGCAAAAACTGTCATGCAATTCTGAGACCTTTTCTTTAGAAATGTGCACTTTCTGACTCTTGAAGCAATGCTTTTGAAAAGTACTTTGTGACCACAGAACATAGTTTACCAGACTCCCAGTCTTTGCATGATTTTTTTCCTATTTTGTGCTAGCTTTTCCATGGAAACCGTAGTTTTAAGATCTCCAGATTACTCCCAATTTTTATCTCCATGAAATTTAGAGTCATAGTATTTCTATCAGATTTTAGTGTTTTTTAGGGACAAGGATTTCTAAAATTCCGTGTCCTATCTTGGCATCTGTTTTTTAAATTAATCATTGTTCCTGGGTTGCTTATTTTCATATCATTGACTGCTAGTGTCTGCCTGATTAACAAATTATGTTTTTCAATTTTATTTTTATCAGAGAGAGGAAATGCCTTTAAATTAATGTGATTTTTTTTTTAATGCTAACAAGTCTTACAAACTGTGATTCTTCTTGGAGAGAGGTTGGGTGTGATGTTGGCTCTTAACCATATCTGAAGAGTCAAGATTTAAATCCTTGTGTCTGTTCTGAACTTCTGATAGTTTTGTTAAAGATCTCCAAGTTTGCTGTAGTGTGTGAGCAGACAGACAAACCAGAAGATCTCTGCCTAAAGGATGTAACACTTCCTAGAGGACATACTTCAAGTTTTCTGTCTTAACAAAACTGGCAGAATTAGTCAAGGCAGGTTGAAGACATGGTGCATTGTGGATGTGCAGAGAACTGCAGTCTTCAAGCCTGTTGATGCATCCTTAGTAAAGAACTGCAGCTCTTAGTGTTGTCTTCTGCTTTGTCATAATGCTGTCTGCTGATAAGAATCACACTTTTTACCGTAAATTAACTCTTCAGAATTTCTCAGTATCTTGCAGCTTGGTTTTCAAATGCTGTGGGTTGACTGTACAGCAGGATGCTGAGTAGCATAATCCATGAGTAAGAGTGGTAAGATGAGTAAGAGAATGGTTTTCAAAGCTTTTCATTTTCACAATAATGTGATGTAACACTGTTTTCCAGTTGTGGTAGCTTAGTATAAAAATGCCATCCCTCATTTTGCCTTGCTGTTTGCATGTCAGTGGTAAACTATTGTGAAATCATAACATATCTATCAATACAGTATCTTGCATTTATTATGTGATTAATACCTATTCAACAGAATAAAACACTTCTTTACTGGTTTCTGTTAAGATGAACAATATCTAAAGTGTGCTGTGATGCATGATGAAAAGCCATGTAAGTTTTTCTTAAATGAACCAAAAGGTAGGTAGAATGTAAAACTATGGTTTATTGAACTTGATTGATGGTTCTAGAAGGAAAACTTTTTTTTATTAAGAAAAACGTCTCTGCATTAGTGAGTCTTCAGTAATACGCAGTGCTTGTTCATCTGAGGTTTCTTCCCTGCAACACAAATCATTGCAGTGTTTTTATATTAGTGGTATAACAAGGTGTCCTTTGCTATGCTTTTCACAACATCACACAGTATTGAATTTTACAAGAAGTGATGGTAGCTCATGTACACTTTTGAATTACTCACTCATGCATTCACTATCATTCTCTAAATTATTTTGCTTTGATCGTTGCTGTTTTCACATTGATTAGTGTTTTGTTAGTTGACTTGGTAAACTGGTTTAAACCAATTTATTGGCTATTTAAATGGAGTTTGGTTTATTGTTAAATATTACAAAAGTTCATTTGTTTTGTTTTAGAGTAAAAAACCCCTTTGTTTCTAAAGCAGAGATTTGTTAGGACTTCACCACTAACAAACCTGTGCATAGAAGGTGAGAATGTTTTTAGGATCATAGTCCTTGCTTGCTGTTTCAGTGCACTGAGAATTACTTCTCTGTGTACAGTAGTGAGGTCTCAGAATAGCACATGAGTCAGCTCCAGCATGGTTTTATCAGCGTTATTCCTGCAGATTGTGTCTCAGCAGTGTCTCTTGATCTGCTGAAGTGCACAAGGGAGGAATTTGCTCCATCAGGGCACTGACCTAGAGCAAACCATAGACTCTCCTGGCTGTGCTGTCCTTTTGCACTGTTCCACAGCACAGTAAAATGGGGCATTTATAATAGTTGTGAGACATGACTGTTTCTGGCTCACTGCTAGGAGTGATGGACACTGCATTGACTGGCAGTACATTACACTGGTTCTTCACTCCTTTCCTGCTGTTTGCCTTCTTGGGAAACACCTCCTGAATTACTGCAATTGGCAGCCCAGTGTTTCCAATTCAGCTTTAGCAGTTCCATTTTGCTGTAACATGAGGCTGTAAAATGCAGTCTTTAGTGGACTGCCACCTGTGTAGGTCATTCCTTCATACAGTGCTGAGAAGGAGGCACCTGTGAACCTGAACTTTGTTACCCTCTGTAGCCTAAGTAAGTGTTGCTGCGGAGTTGGAGCCCTCAGAGAAAGCTAATCATATTTCTGTGTTGTGTTTTATCACTTGTCTGTCTCAGTTTCTGTAGCAATACAAAATATGTCGTGAATTTTGTCAAAAATGCTATGTTTCAACCACACTTATCTCCATATTTCTTCAAGCTCAATTTAACAACTGAAAGCATCACTATGAAATGAGTTTGACATACAAGTGTCAGTGGAAACAAAGCTTTGTCCTCACCATAAAGGAATATGGGTTCCAGGCTGAGGGAGCTTACTGTGGGGTGTGGATGATGTAAATGGATATAAAGATGATATAAATTGAATATGGCAAACAAGGAGTAAAGGAACAGTGCTGCTGGCAGCATACTTGGGGAATCTGCTTTGTCACATGCTAAAATCGCACTCATAGGATAGTTTGGGTTGGAAGAAACCTTAAATATCAGCCAGCTCCAAGCCCCCTCCTATGGGTCTGAACACCTCTCATTAGACTTCCCCAGCAGGGGGAGGGACCTTGCTCTTGGCCTCGTTGAATCAAAATTTTTACACAAAAAGAAAATATATAGTCTATCTTTGAAATATGTTTTTTGTATATCTTAAAAGCTTAGGAATGTGATTTGCTTTCTGAAGAGGGAGATGGATGGATGAACAAGTCTAGAAGTGGGGAAGCTCTTTGTCTGGCACTGTGTTGTGTCTGACCAAAGCAGTGATTGTGTTTGATCATGGGTCACTTTAGGGGCTGGTTACCAATTTCAGCCTGATGGGGATAGCATCCAGCTGTCTTTCAAAGCAGCTTACCTCATGTATGTGGGCAGATTTCTGTATTGTTTTTTTATTTAATTAAGAAAACCTCGCAAGACACCAACAACAGTAACACAAAAAAACTCAAACCAAAAAAACCACAAACAACCAAAACAAAACCAAACAAATGAAAACAACAGGCCAGCAAAAATCTAACTCCAAACAAACAAAACTTCCAACATAACACCATCACACAGAACTGTGAAGCTGTTGCAGGGTTTGCAAATTGCTTAGTAACATTTCCAGAGTGGAAGAGAAACATGACTGAGCTGAGTAAATTGTCATAGAGCATGCATTGATTTCTCTGTAGTGGGAAATGGAAAGGCTCTTCAGTGTGTGACATTTGAGTTTTCTTATTATATATATTTAAAAATAAACAAAAGTTGATGTAGCATGAAATGACAACACAGGTGGTAATCAATAATGCACAAGGGTGAAACTCAATCTGGATTGACAAGTTGCTAAATAATGAAAAGAGAACTTATCTTTGTGTACAAAACACTATTAATTTTTTATCAGTGAAAAAGGGATGTGATTATATTATGTTAAATGGTGCATGCTGGGGTAGCCATAGGTTGTTGCTAAAGAGCTGTGATGCAAGGATGTGCTGTACCATCTGCTCATGATGACCACAGTCATTGCATGCAAACTCCTGTGGAAAGCCACTGCCTTTGGTGGATGAGGTAGTCATCCATATAAAACTTGAGGTGCTGACAGAAGAGCAAAATTAATATTTTATCTGTACTTCAATTAGAACAGTTTCTTCTTTTGGTCACAAGCTGTATTCAAATTTAAAAATACATTTATTCTTTGTGAAAGAGAACCCAGCTATGGAAGGCTCTTAATTTCAGAGGTATTGGAGTCTTCCAATGCTCAGCTTCAAAAGATAAAATGATTTTTCATTTCTTAATGTATGATTATTTGCCCTTGATCATAGTTTTTATATTGCTAACAATTGGCACCTTGGTACCTTGAATGAGAATTGGCAGGGGGCCTGAGACACAGAGATGTCATTCCCAGAACATTTGGAGGCTAAATGAGGACAATGGAGCCAGGTCATTTTAAGGCTGACTTTTTTGAGCCTTTGTGAAGTAAGATACTGTACCAGACCCAGTTATGTAGGAATTAATGTAATGTGATGTGTCTGACTGTCAGGGGCTTTACAGTTCTGCCACACTCTTCAGCAGTGCCATCAGAGGATTGCTGTCAGCTCTGCTATATGTGATTGGCTAAATTTTAATTATTTTTTTTACTGTTGCAAAGAAAGATAGATTCTGGTATCAGCCACTGAATTTTTTATGTAGTCTGAATTGTTTATGTAGTCTCATAACTTAAATATGCTGCAATTTTCCTTCTTTTCTCCATATGGATGTGGTAGCTCCATGTTAGCAAGATTAACAATATGTGCAAATTATTTATTTTGCAATGTTTCTGTACTTGGGGATTAAGTCTCTTTCCTGTGCTAGAAGCCTTTTCACTTAATCATATAGAAAAATCCCCTTTCTTTATTTATTTTTTCCTTTAATGCTGGGAAAGTATGATAAGAAAGACAAAAAGGCAAGCCAGTAATTTTTTTCAAGTCAGTTCTTAGCAGTGGAATTTAATTTTCATTGTGACCTTAACATACTTGAAAGTTAAAGCCTGTTTTTTAATAAGAAATAATTAATTTCATAATAATGGATTATTATGAAGAATATTTTGTGGAATATTGTGCAATCTGGTTTTCTCATGTGTTAGGTTGTTTTAAGTAAGTTTTCATTTAGCGAAATCCTTGAATGGAACATCCTGAGTTGGAAGGAAGGCACAAGGATCATCAATTCCTGGCCCTGCACAGCCCCATCCCCAGGAGTCCCCCCCTGTGCCCCAGAGCATTGTCCAAACACCCCCTGAGCTCTGCCAGGCTGGTGCTGTGACCGCTGCCCTGGGGAGCCTCGTCAGGGCCCAGCCGCCCTCTGGGGCAAAACCTTTCACTAATATCCAACCTGAACACCCCTGATACAACTTCAGGCCCTTCCCTCATTCCTGTCACTGTCACCACAGAGCAGGGATCAGTGCCTGCCCCTCCCCTCTGAGGAAGTTCTAACTGCACTGAGGTCTCCTCTCACTTTCCTCCTCCTGGGACATCCCCAGTTCATTTGTTTGTCCCTGAGTCCTTCCCCAGAGGTTCTCACTGTGCCACTGCCAGCTCCAGGCTCTGTGCATCCCAGCCCTGCATTACACACAGAGCCAGCAATGCCCCTTCCTGCCCTGCCCTCTGCTCCTGGAGAGCTGCACCCCTCCAGCAGTCACAGAACTCATCCCACAGGTTCTGCTCATGCCACTGATGCCAAATCCTTGGGGCTGGGCCAAGGCTTTGAGCTCCTCCTGCTGGATCCTCCTGCTGCACCTTGGGATGAAAGCCTTTAGGTGTTAAATATGTTAAATATATATCTATATATGTTAAATACTGGACACAAAAAGGACTTCTGCATTTTGCAAGGAGGGATTGCAAAATGCTTTAGAGTTTGAGAGAAAAGATGAATTTCACACTGCCCTTTCATTACCATTAGTGTATAATTTAACAATATACTACTAATTGAATGGCTGGAATTCAAGGTGATGGGAAGAAAATAAATTGTTGGCCATTAGGGTTTGTTCAATCATTGCAACTTTATAATTAGCCAGAGAGAATGAGAAACTTAAATAGTTCCCTTATAACTCCAAGTTCTCTTTGGAGAAAAGATGCACTGTTTATCTTCTGCCTCCCATTTATCCTTTTGAAAGAATTTGTGTTAACTCATTGCTGCACAGTGTTCTTGGTGAAAAATAATGCAGACTTTAAGACAATAATTAACAAAATTATAAATTTTTGAAAGCATTACATGTATTAGCAAGCTAGTGTTGCTTCGAAGAAGTTTGAAATGATTGATATGAAAACAGCTGGTGATAAGGATGGATTTGCTGTTGGAGAGCAGGCTTCAGACAGTGGGCTTTGTTCCTGCATGCTTATGCACTGCTTGCACTCATAAAAATTTCCCATTTTAAAGGCTTTGGGAAATCTGTACTTGTATAAAATTAATTATGCAGAAAATCTTCTCTTGATTAAGGAAGCTTACCTTTTTTGCTTATTCCACGTACTCTCTCCTGCTGGGTTTCCATTTTTTAGAGTAGTGCTATTTTTTCAACACTTGTCCAAGTGGTGTTGAGGTGAGCAGCAGCAGCATTACCCCAAGTACATGGTTCTTCACCTGCTGAAGAGATAAAGCTAGATACTTCTTACATGTTCATACTGCTCCTTGTTCCATAGTTCTGAGAAAGGCTCAGAATTTAATTCAGAAAATGTAGTGCTCTTGATACTAACTTATGATGTACACAATGCAAATTCTTAGGTTTGCCCTGAGAATACATTTTCAGTTCTCTAGAGGTCTCAAGGTTTCTGTGCCTGAAGATGACTTACACAAATACCAAGCAGCAGATATTTGTATTCTTTGGTTTCTCACTTGCCCTGCAGTGTCTGTAACTGCTGCTGAGGTTGTTGCTATTCCACATACACAGGGCTTATAACCAAACAGAGTAATAGTTCATGTAGAGGTGGTAAATGATGATCCTCTCGAGGCTGCAAAGCTTGTTTAATTGATTTGTGCAACTGAGGCTCTGAGCTAAACTGCCTTTGTGATGGAAGCTCTGGTTATTTTTGCTTTGGAATTGTTCTGGTACTGTGAAAAAGTCTTTTTTGGTGTTTTTTGTTCACTTTTTTCTGTTTGGGTCTGATGCAGACACAAATAATCAGAGATGGAATCTAGTAGGCTTTCAGAGTCATGTTTACCTTTGACTTAGCTGATAACTGGTATGAGAAATTATTTTTCATTTTCATACATTTGTACAAACCTCTGGCCTCAGTGCCAGCCTTGTTTATTATTTGTACCATATTCCTCCATAGGGATTTTGCAAATTTGACTGTAAAATCTTTTAACCCTGTAGCTGGAATGTGATGAGTTTTCTCAGTAGATCTAATTAAAACATTTGTGGTTGTCTGGCTTATTCTGAAATGCAAATATCATAATGTATAATTGAGAAAAGAAAATTATGAGGGGATTCCTCAACCAGGAAAGCAGCATTATCTTGATGTAAATTTTTAGGAGAACTTTAGGCCACTCATTTAAAATACACACACTGTAGAAATTATTTGAAGCTCGAACACTCTTAGAATGAGTCTCCAAAGATTTGGGCTCCTTGGTTTTCAATTTAAGTGTTGTTGGATATAACTCTGTATTTGTGGTGTAATTTCACAATTGGCCTTTTTTTGTCATTTGTCTGCAGCTGCGCAACTTCAGCATAACTCAATTAATTCTGTACTCAGTGAAATCAGATTTTTCATTGATTTTTAACACTAAATGTGTTCTTTCTTTCCTACCAGGTAAAGGCTTTTAAATTTACCAGTGCTGTGGGTTATGAGTGGGCTTTATAACTGTATTAATGGAAGGGCGTAGAGTGGTTTCAGAAGGAAACATTTCTGTAAATTTGAGTGGCTTTGGTCAGAGGTCTGTGATAGCTTTAGCAGCTCTGCATGTTGGCTGCCCAGTCTTGGATTCAAGCAAGCCTTGGGCACTTGGTAGAAATGTTATAAACATTTTAGTTTCAGTAAATATCTTAACTTTATTGCTTGGCTGTGTAGTTGAGCATGGGCTAACGAGAGAAATGAACTTTGATTTTATATAAAAATAACCCTGTTCCAATGTGTATTTCTGTGTTATCACACATAATTCCTTAGGCATTATTCCGTGGTCTGTTGGCAGCGTCAGTTTAAAAATTTACACTGTTCTTGTTCCTATTCCCACACTTATGCATGGCACCCCTCAAAGCACATCTTTGAGAGAGCTTTGAAGTTTTAGATCCTTATCCAAGGCTAGTTTAAATAAACTGTGGTAAGCTTTACATTGCAAACACTTGTTCAGCTGTACTGATGCACGTATTTGTGGAGTCTGCCTGTGAACTCTAGCAGTGAAATGACGTGGGTCACTCTGGCACTGAAACCCTTTCCTGGTGTCCCCAGCACAAGAGCACTGAGTGCTGGTGGGACATGGGGACAGGGACTGCAGGGTGGGTGAGATGGGGAGATAAGGGCTGAGTCTCCTGCCAAAGGCTGACACTGCAGAATGGCCTGACGCCAGTCTGTGATGGAAAGTGGCTTTGTGTTTCAGGGGTAAAAAAAACCTTATCTGAGGGTGTCTCCTGCTATCTGATAAGTTTAAGTGGTATGAGAATAAGGAATCTCTAGGGGGAAATGTATGCTCTTGCATTCTGTGCTTTATTGGAATTGGATCCATGCTGAAGAGAAGCAGTTTTTACAAAGGAAGTCGGCATCAAGGAGCATCCCTTGATGGAGAGGGTACCTGTCAGGAGCTGCTGAAGAACTCAGAGGGCAGTGCTGTAGTGGATTGGCAGTGAGTTATCTGTGAAGTACTAATTGTATCATTAACATCCTTGACAGGAGCAAACTGGGAGTATGTACCATAATCACTGTGAACAATGAGACAGTTCAGAGGTGGGATGTTTTCCTGTTTGATTGCATCTGTCCATTGAAGAACATTTTCTTGTAGAATTAGATGGAAATAGATCTCATTAAAGGAGACAAATTAGCCAAAAGTGAAAGGAACTCCCTGCTGGGTTCTGAAACCTAATGATTGGTTAGCAGTTGGCAAGAATCTATTCCTGATGCTATTTTGTTAATTGATACAAAGGTTAAACAGTGTGGATTGAACTAGGAGTACTTTTAGCTGAAGTAATGGCCAGGTCTTTCTTGCCTAATTTGTAACCCTGGAGACATTATATTAGTTATGTTATGTCAGTGAAGGAGACAGCAGGGTAATCCCTGAGATGAAAGAGAAAGTTGACCGAAAGAAACATTCGTGGTCACAAAGTTTAGAAACTGTAGCAGACAAAGATACCTTTTAACAACAGAGGGAAGAAGTAAGAACCAGAAGCAAACTCTGTCCAACTTGTTGGGTGCTCCTCATTGATTTGTGGTGAGGAGGGAATCATGATTGTTTTCTGAATTGTATCTGTGTTTGAGGCCTTTTTTAAACTGGAACAGAGCTGGTGGACTCTAGAAATAAGTTCTCATAAGGCTTGTATTTAAGAGACTTTCTGCAGTAAAGTCAGAAATTTGTGCCAGGATTAGGCTGTTTGACATGAGAGTGAGCTAAGACTTATTTGGAGAAAATTATTTTCTTTTATGCAGTGTCTTCCAATTTAATTTTAGTGGGGACAGTGCCAGTCTAGAAAAAGAAAGAAAAACTGACAAGAGCCATTTTAAAGTGATGATGTCAAGATTAAGTTTAAATCTGAGACAATACACATATCTACTTTACTTTTTTCCTGTCATCACAGAGCTTGTAAATTTGGGTGGTTTTCCCTTAGACTTTCATTTCCAGTTCAGTTGTTTTATAATTGATGGCAACATTTGTCATTTCATTACTCCTAGCAGTGATGACTTGTGTGAGTTGCATTGCCCTAACAGATGTCTTCTCTTTGCTGCCTGACATCTTCAAACAGTTGGTGTCAGGTATCTGCTTCCTACTTGGATTTGCCATTGAGTGAAAGATCTTAACATTTATTTTGCAAGCAGGCAGAGTTGTCAACCCTTTCATATGTTTTCACCATACTTCACTGCAAATGAACTTGAGTATGGTTGTTCTAAATACACTAAGGAACTTATAAGTATCATAAGAGTTGTGTGTTTTGTCTGTTGGGTTTGGTTCACAGATGTTAAATTTGCCTTTTTTCCCCCAGTAAATCAGGTGATCAGCAGAATGTTGTAGTTGGGTGAAAAACAAACCTGCAGAGTTAAACATTCATTATCAATAAAAAAAATAAATATGTCTTTTTAAATGTTGGCTTTTAACAGCTTTTCATAATTTTGGGGGAAACTTCTGGTCACTACAGAATAATTAGCAAATGGCTATAAAATATAAAATGCTTGACTGTAAGTTGGGCCATCAGTACAACTCCATCAACAGGAATGTATTTAATGTATTCCATTAACAGGAATTGTATTTTCTTTCTACATTTCATATTTGATCTTATATAGGGAGTGATTAATATTTAAATGTATTTTTTCCTTGAAAAAAGGATCCTAATAATGTTTAGTACTGTAGTCTTAAATTGTAGTTTCTCACGTTAACAAGTTTTTTCATGTATTTCCACTTGCTCACATAGGGTCAGATAGGTCATTGTGAGAAACTCCTGTTATCTAAGACTGTGGACAGAGTGGAATGAAAATGCTGTGCATTGCAGGTCAGGGAATTAATTTGCAGCAGCGAACTGTAGGGAAGAAAGCTGGATCCATGCCAACTCAGTAATGAATGTGTTGGGGATGCAGGATGCTTTCATTGCAGCAGGGGAAGGCAAAGTGAAGATGGCAGTAATTCATGATGACATCTCCTTCATTCTGCCCTCTGAATGGGGATTCCTCTTTTATTTATTGAGAGTTGTTGCTAGGCTGGGGCAATACAGAATTTAAATTGCTAGATATCCAAGGTGCCTTTTCATGGTCAGTTTTGGTATTACTCTCTAGTGGGATGGGTTAAACTAGGAGCTGCTCCCCAAAGTTCATACATGGAAAAATTATGTTACTTTTAGAAAGTGGAGTCTCATGAGTTGCACCCTCAGTTTACAGATGATACCAAGTTGGGTGGAAGAGTTGATCTCTTCAACAGGTTGATCTCTTCAACAAGAGTTGATCTCTTTCAACAGGAAAGCTCAGCAGAGGGATCTGGACAGGCTGGATCAGTGGGCCCAGGGCTCTGAGGTTCAACAAGGCCGAGTGCTGGGTCCTGTCCCTGGGTCACAGCAACCCCGGCAGTGCCACAGCTGGGCCAGAGTGGCTGGAAAGGGCCCCGTGGAAAAGGACCTGGGGGTGCTGGGTGAGAGTGGCTGAACACGAGCCAGGGGTGCCCAGGTGGCCAAGAAGGCCAATGGCAGCTGGGCTGGATCAGCAGTGGTGTGGCCAAGCACAGGTATTTTGAGTGGCTGAGGCAGCTGGACATATTTAGCCTGGAGAGGAGGCTCAGGGAAGACCTTATTGTTCTCTCCAACTACCTGAGGTTGTAGCCAGGTGGCGTTCAGGCTCCTCTCCTCAGTAATAATAGAAAAGGCAAGAGGAAATGGCCCAGGTTGTGCCAGGAGAGGTTTAGATGGGATATTAGGAAAGCTTCCTTCATGGAAAGGGTTATCAAGCATTGGAACAGGCTGCCCAGGGCAGTGGCTGAGTCACCATCACTGGAGGTGATGAAAAGATTTGTGGATGTGGTACTTGGGCACATGATTTAGCAGGGGACTTGGTGGTGCTGTGTTAGTGGTTGGACTTGATCTGAAAAGTCTTTTCCACCCCAAACAATTCCATTGAACTACATTGCCAGTAGGAAATAATCAATTAGCTGATGAGGCAAAAAGAGTCTGAAAGCTCAGCCTTTGGATCTGTGCAAGATGGACTGGAGGGAAGACCTCAGAGAGGCTTGGGATCTCTAGTGTGAAATAACTGTCTGGGTTCTGAAGCCAGGACTTTTGTGTATACCTTGAGAACCTGTTTGTTACATCACAGAGGACACCACCCCTTGGTACTGGATTCTTTTGTTAAAGTAGCCCATAAAACCCTAAATACTCACAAATTGTTTTAATTACAATAAAATCTTCCTTTATTTTTGGCATTAATTTTTGTTCTTCAGTGACTTCTGATTGCAATAATGTGATGTTAAAGGAGTTCTGGAACTTACCAAGCTAGAAAAGGTAACAAAAAATGTCATAGACTTAATTAAATGAAGAGGATAAAGAATCATCTCTTCAGCTCATGGTGATATTGTCATAGACCACATTGCCTTAGCTGGATTTTACTGATAACTCAAAACATGACTGTTAAAGAGGTACTGAAGAGCACAGAAAGTTACCTTCCTTTGAAGAAGTCTTGCAAAAGACCTCAGAAAGGTCATATTAAATTTAATGTTGTGGAAGAGCGGCATAAATTTCATCAATGACATGTACAAAAGAGTAGATTAGTTTGCCTTTTGTTGCTGTAAACATATGTTTCATAGTATAAGGAAGATGATACCTTGGCATTTTTTTGGTACCTATTCAGGAAGCTAATGCAGCAATTGATGTTAGCGTTATGCTCTAATTATTTCATATATGGCTAATTACTGATGGGCCAAAAATAAACCAACTTTTTGTCCTCTACTCTGGCTACCTACATACATTGTCTCACTACCACTCATTATCTTCCCTATCAGCATAAAATATAAGTGCTGTCTGTTATGAGAAACTCTGAGCTGTGTTTTCCAGGAAATGAGGAGTTTGGAGTAAATCCCAAAGCAGAATCTCTGCAGTGGCTGCCTGTGCTACTGAAAAGCCTCAGCAGAGCACCTGAAACAAAACTGTGCACATCCCAGTGTGCAGATAAAGCAAAAGATAACAGATAAAGCCACCAAAGGAGGCATTAAAATCCAGAGGCTTTTATGTGGAAAGATGGATCAAGTGAAAGATTTACTACTTCAATTCCAACTAATTGATTTCTGTTGCTTAATTGGAGCAAAATTTCAGTGCTACCATGTATCCAAACCCATTTGTTATTAGCTTACAAAGCAGAATACTGTAATTAAATAAATTGAATGTTTCTTGAAGCTCTTCTAAAGAAAAGACTAATTTGCTTACAATGCCTTGGATAGTCTGTCTAAATTGGCTGGCATCCTTCCAGTTTTAAAGCATCTGAGATCTGAAATTATTATGGGAGCAAATATTCCAGATTTTTTATGGAAGTTATTCTGCTCTGGGTGTCATAAGAAAAATGGTAGAGGGAAGTGATGGAGAAATGTTGGTTTGTTTTGGGGGTTTTTTTCTTCTGTAGGACAATAAAATAAACCCTGTAGAACAACAGGGAATTTGGGAAATTGCACATCTTGAAGCAGCAAAAGCAATTTACCTTGTAGAAATCTTTCAATATTTGTACATTTTATATCTAAGTTCCATCAACTGTTCCTTCCTAATCTTCCTGTATCTCTGCTAGACCAGGCAGGAAAAGATGCCCATCTTTTCAATTGGCTTTTTCACTCAGCTCTCTGGCAGAATAACCAGCTGCCCACATGAAGCATACAGACAACTGCTACTGGAGATGGGCTATTGTGATTTATCTCCATTGGGAAGTGCATATTAAAATTCTAATTATCTGCAGTTTAACTTAGTAGTACTGCACATATTAAAAAAACACCTGACTCCAAGTTTGGCATAAGTGGAGATATATTGGTAGATCTTGGATGCTCTGGAGCAGACGCATCTAGAGATTATAGGAATGTTGAAGAAATGAGGAAGAATATTAAGGGTCTTTTAAGTAGGAAGCAAATAAATTATATGCTTAAACATTAGCATATTGTATAAAGTTGAATTATCTTCGTTACATCATCTTGTCTTTAGTTGCAATATTTAAGTGCATTAAGGTATAAAATTTCATTAGGCTTGTAATAATTATCTCCTGAGATGATTTAGACCATCTTAGAGCTTTTTAACAGGTATAATGATTAAAAAAACAGAGCAAAACCATGGAACGGTTGCTTACCAGCTGTGAGTCCTCTTTCTTTATTCTATTTGTGTAAAATCTTCTTTGATACTCAGGAATTTTGAATATGTATATAGGTGGTTATGTAAGGGAAATTCAATCTTGTAGCTGCTGTCAAATAAGATTACATTTATAAAATAATCCACTGAAGTAAAATAAAATTTAGGGAGGAAAGTTTTTTTTAATATGTCTTTTCCTCTTATTCTGTGTAGCATTTTAGGGGGAAAAAAGTAAGAGAAAAATTGCATTTCCCCATATTAAAGTTGGTTGGCAAGTAAAATAAATTGGAATATCATGTTCTAAAATAAAATGTCATTGGATTACTTACAGTCTGATATAACCAGATTTGAATAGTGTTCTTCTCCCATTTCCTGCCTTAATATTTCTCTGCATGTTGTGAAAGTTTTACAAAATTTTAACTGGTAAGATTGCTTTTTACCACTGTATCTCTCTAATGCAAAAAGGCCTTTACAAACTTTGATTAATTCTCTGAAAACAGGAATCTGGCTTTTTCATCCTGGTGATAAAGACCAACTTGTATTGCACTAGTGATAAAGTGAGAGCTACAGGCAAAGCACCTGGTCTCAAAATAGATCAGTAATAACAGATTTGAGTGACTCATGCCTTTCTACAATGTAAATGTTTTTATCCTCAGTTCCAGTCTTTGCTCTGTTACTTTGGGTGGCAGCTGGGTAGGTTAGGAGTTGTTTTTCCTAGGAGACCTACTTTCCAAATACTTTGGTTCCCAGGCAGAGTTAGCTAAAAAATGGTGAGAGAAGTGTACTCAATACCACGAATTAAGAAATGGAAGGGGGATGGGAAAGTTGCTGTTATTCTGGCTTTTCTGACCCTAAAGTGTCATGCCAGTTTGGATGTGATTGTTTGTCTAACTCCCTGTTGTCCTGGAGGTGGTGCATGTTCTGCAGCCAGCGGTTCCAGATGCTGCTGCTGCAGCAGGGTCTGGGCATCTCTGCTCTGTTCTCTTCCAGCATTTGAGCTTCCAGTGCTCCTTGCAATGACCCCAGGCAGTATTTAAGGTTGGTTTTTCCATCTGTTCCTGCAAGGGGCATCCCTTTGGGTTCTAAGGGATCCTAGTGCCCCACTGATCCTGGCAGTACAATGGGCCCAGCACAGTGAGGGGGAGATTTCATCTCTAAAATCAGGAATTTTGTCAGTGATTCTAGTTTTCTTTTCTTGTCTTTTCTCATACCTGCTGGCCATGGTCTGTGTTGTGATGCCCTGGAGGGGCTACAGGGCATTTGATTTTCAGTCTTACATCTAGAGAAGATGGTTGATGGTTGCATTTCTTTGTGTGTTTTAACTGTATGAGATGAGGTTTTTTGTTTGTTTTTTACAACTTTATTGAAATGAAAGTTATTATCTCATGACAGCTTTGCAAAAAATGCTTTATTGTGAAACTGTTTTAATGGTTAGCACATCAAGTACCTTATACCAGTGTGTAATAAATATTGCTGACTGTTAATTTATTCCCTTATTTTGGATGAAGACAACTGTAATTACAGCCTTAATGTTAAGATTATTTTGTGGCAACAGCAGGTGCAACAGTCTGTGGAGAAATTGCAGAAAATGTGGATCATTCTTTGTAGCTATAGTAGGTTTTGTCTTTTTTGATGGGGAACATATTAAAGGGGCAGGTTTCTTCAAAATTCCTGTCTCCTTGTTTTTTAAATGTAGGTGAAAATAAACTAGTGAAGTGTACATTTAAGGCAATTCTGTCTGTTAAGCAATTTTGTACAGACAGATGTGGTGGTATTTGTTTGAGAAATACTTTAAATAAAATGTAAATTCTGTAAATAGCGGAAGAAGCAGAAGACAAAACATCTTTATGAAAGCACTCAGCCTTTTTCATGCTCTCAATCTACCTTTATTATGTTAATTAAATTCTGTACAGTTCCCAGCAGGGGAATGTGAAAATTATCTTTTCAAATAAATGAATACAGATTATTTACTGCATATCAAGAAACTGCTTGTAGGTCTTTGATCACTGTCCTGGTGCAGAGGTAGATCAGAGCAGTTATTAAAGCTGTAATTTCTGTGGTGGCCCCTTATCCTCCTGCTGCCTGGGGGATGACGTGGTTGGTGAGTGTGCCAGCCCTTGCCCATTGGGGATTCAAGTGTGTAAAGTGCTTTAGATTACCAGGATGAGCTTAAATGATCCCAACATAACTCAATTTCTAACAACTGCAAGGTACCCTGTCAGGTGTCTTTGTGGGAATAAGGGGAGTGTGTATTGTTGGGGCTGGTGAGAGGAAATGGAAGTATAATTCACTTGTATTTCTAATTTATTTACTGATAGATACAGATAACTGGAGGTAACGAGCTCTTTGTCATGCCTCCTCATCAGAAGTCCCCATAGAGTAGTCAAATTAAAGTGCAGCTAATCTGAGAAACAGTTTCTAGGAAAACTACAAAGAGTGAAGTTTGCTGCTCTTGTTTCTGTGCAGTGTTCTCTGTTTTCACTGTGCGTATGAAGACCATGAGAGTTAAACACTGCATTTTCTATCTTAATGGGTTGGTACCTCACTATTTTCTATGCAAACAGTATATATGGTATCCTGTGTTTTGCTTCAGGATAATGTTTTGAACATCATAAACCAAATCATGGATGAATGCATTCCACATGAACGGGCCAACAGAGACTTCTGTGTGAAGTTTCCAGAGGAAATTCGGCATGACAACCTTGCAGGACAGCTTTGGTTTGGAGCAGAGGTAGGTCTGTCACACTGCTGTTTTTTGGATTAATAGACACTTTTTTATTGTGTAAAGCCATAAGAACCTTTTCAGACTTTTCTGAAAGAGGTACAAAAAAGAATTACAGGGCAAAATAAACAAGAGGACTTGCTCTGGGGGTGCTCAGAGAAATGGGGTTCTTTAACTGTGGTTTCGGCTGGACTAAGAGCATACCAGGTTATTTTCATAATTGTGTGTTGTCAGTAATCTATAGTGAAAAGCTATTCTTTTGTGGGTTAACAGCTGAGTGATGTTTTTGAGTTTTTTTCTGATCAGCCATTTTGTGTTTAGAAGACCTTAGAAACAAATAAAAGTGTATTAGGGAGTTTTAACAGGACAAAAGTTCATCTCCAACAAATAGAAGTGCATGCTGTCACTTTATTTTAATGCCTCTGTTATGCTATAATTCATCCTAAATATGCAACCTCAGGCTGTCATTTGTTTCACATAACTGCCTTGTTTCATGTGTATGCCATGAAACATACATGGCATACACATGAAACAAGGCAGTTATGTGAAACAAATGTAGTTCCTCTGTAGAACACTGAAGTCCACTTTTCTTCTCTTACCTGATTTCTCTCAAAGACTTGCTTCTAGAGCAACCTGTGGGAACAAGGAATTTTTGTAGTGAATAAAGTTCTGTTATTTTAACCAAAGGAAGCCTGAAGTTTCAAAACAATATACAAGATATTTATTTATTTGTACTGATGTCTTTGGCTAAAACAAGTAAATCATTGTGGCATCTTTAGTGATAAGCTCTTCACTTTTACTGGCCTGAAGGTGACTTAAGGTGACACCATGAATTTGTTGAGAGTGGGTTAGTCCAGACATTCCACCACACAACAGCATGTGGTCTTATCAGTGTTGCCTCTCCTGTATTTGAAGCAATCCTTGGCCTCCTGTTAATATCCTTTTTTTTTTCTCTACCAGTTTCTCGTTCTTTTTCAAGTGCATGTTCTCTATGAAGATTTCCCATCTTGCTCAGTCCAATATGCCTCCATATGTTCTGTTTCTGAAACTTGCTTTGACAGTTGTTAATTGTAGGCTCCTCTGAGTCAGAGAAGTCTCAGAATTTGCAAAATTAATTTGGTATGTCAGTGCTTTGTAATCCTGTCCTGAGTCTTGTTTTATTCACTGCTGCGTTATATGAGCTAAACCTGCTTCCAAATCCAACTTTCACTGTGCAACCCTCAGGCTGGAGAGACCTGTTGGTTTCAGGGAAAGGAACAAATGCAGTGATGATGTAATGCCAACTCCTACTGCTGTAGGCACCGTCCTCCTGTAAATTCATGGGGCAGGAAGGTTGTGTGAGCTTTATGAGTACACACTTCTGTCCTTGTCAGTACAATCACTGAGTTATCAGACTGAGAATCCCTCTCAGCAGGTAACACTTACTTTATCCATACTTCCCACAAACACTGCTTTGGCTGATAAGAAGCAAGAACATGATCTTTTCTGAGTGCCCTCAAACCAATGCATCAGACTGCTGAGAAAGGATCCCTTCTGGGACTGCAGGTCCCTCATACTGTGGCTCCCATCCACAGGATGCCTGGGAGGGGGGGTGACACAGCTGCAAATGGAGATTTAAAAAAAGGGAAAAACCCCTGATCTTTGAGAACAACCTTGTGTTTTCTCAGTTAGCAGAAGTATTTCTATTAATGCAGCAGGTGTAATTTATATTGGGGCTCATTGTCTTCCAAATGTAACCATAAAAGAATAAAGCCAGCAGTTGTGTTTAGTGGCAAGATCTTTAAAAAGTTTTATTAATGTGTTACAGTAAAAATCTACTGTTAATGTCTTTGTCAGCTGGTCAGAAAGAGTCCACGTATAATGCCTGGGGCAAGGAGTCCTAAATAGGTGCTTTCCAGACACTGGAAGGGAAGAATCACTCAGTGACCTGATTTTTGTATAATTTCTGTGGGAAGCAGGATACTGGCCTAACTGGATCCCTGTGTGATAGCCAGTGTGAGCAGTTTTGCTGTAAAAGACATCACAGTTGCAGAATTTGTTCTTTTTATAATGAACAGATTTATTTTACAACAAAATATCCAAATCAAAGCTCAAATCAAACCGGTCCATAGACTGTAGTTTTGCTGGATTCCCACCTCTTTTATGCAAGGAATCTGTGTGTGCATAGAGGACCTATCCTACTAATGTTTATCCTACTAATCCTACTAATTGCCTAACCAGTGGGAGAATAACTTTACTTCTTCTGTCAGCACTGTGGTCACCCTAAGACATTCTTATTCTTCAACGTTTTCCTCTTCTCATGTCTCCCTGGCTGAGCTGCTCCCTAACCTTTTCTGTGAAAGCTTTTGACTCTTGACCTACCAGCCTTAAATCTTTCACTTGTTTAATAATTTGCAGCCAACTGGGGCTAAGTACTGCACTTGTTCAAAAGCACATCTTATTAAATAGCACATCTTGTGCTTTGTTTTTGAGTATAGAAGGATTTTTACTTTGTAAAAACTAGTATTTTCTCTCTTCATGTCTTTCATAGTGTTTGGCTGCTGGTTCAATTATTATGAATCGTGAAATTGAGAGTATGGCCATGAGGCCCTTGGCCAAGGACCTGACCCGAAGCCTGGAGGAAGTCAGAAATATCATCCGTGACCAGGCCTTAAGGGATTTGAACCTCTACACAGAAAAAATGAAAGATTCCCTCAAGCATTTTGATGTCCTTTTTGCTGAGTTTGAATTAAGGTAAAAGAGATGAAGTAATTGTGTTGTGAGCCATGTCTTAGCCACTGCAGCTGTTTTTTGGCTTGTTGGCTTTTGGAAATTGACTCTTTCACTTTATATTCTTTGAGTGGAAAAAGGATGTAAATTTTTTATCATAGTATTTGAATTCTTTAGTAATTTGTGTATTGTTAGATTTCTCCTTCTAGTGTAGCAATAATAAAAACTAAATAGCTTTTTAGCAATCAACATTTGTTCTCTCCAACTAAACTATAATCCCCCATTTGCATGCTGGCATATGGCATTTGAGGGAGAATTTCCAAGACACAAAAGGAAACCATAAATCTCTTAATGTTTTCTTTGTCAGAGAAAAGGCAACAAATAGATGTTTAAAAAGAAAAGAATGATAATGAATATTCTAGAGACAGAGGTTTTGTTCTCTTGTGCTTAGTGGTACAAGCAAGATGTACCCAGTGAATTTAGTTAGGCAGATTGAATTCTGATGGAGGAAGGGCTTTTACATGAACCATAATTAACCACAGGAAATCACTGATTTGAAAACTTGTGATTGAAGAATGACTTTGAGGTTTATACCTTAAGTAAAAATAACTGCTTTTTGGAGTGATGCTTTTTTGCATCAAGGGTCACATTGACCAGTCTGGCACTGTGCTTCAGAGTGTAGCCAGCTACCTGCCTGTGTATTAGGTGTTTGTGGTGCTGGCCACAGACAAGATAATGGGCAGGATTATCTGTGGATCTAATATGGCACAGTCACTGCTGCCCTTAGCAGAACATGTTTCTTAGAAATGGGTAGTCTTTTAGTATTTCTTGGTAATAACCTATAGACTGTCATGTCCCATATTACTGCTTGCCCTTCCTCAAAGTTGTTATTCTCTTGTGTTCTTCACTCAGGGTAAGCAGGTTTTTTCTGATTAGAAAAGGCATCATTATTCTGGTACATTGCAATCACTTTAATTGAAAATGTTGTCTAAAAACATGTTTTTAAGTGTGGGTTTGAGTGCAGACACCAATAACAATCAGTAACTGGTTCTTGGCAGTGTCTGTGCCGTTTTTGGCCTGTCAATACCACTCTCTATGCACAGCATTTTTCTTCACCATTGTTTTGCAAACAGCTTCTTCCCTTTATGTGTTACTTGTATTCTACAAATGACCAATTAAGTAACACAGTGACAGAAAACCACTGAACTTCTACCAGTGTTTCTTACCTTGTTGAATTAGTACTTTTGCTAGTAATTCCACACAGAAACGAGGCCAAATTTTAACTGTCATAAACTGTGTCATCTGGGTAACTGAATTTTACTCATCTCGTTTCAGGTAAAATTATTATAGACAAAACGTTTGGTTTAAGTCAGATTTTTTTTATTGAGGAAATGCAGAGTAAACTATTCTGTCTTTAAGATGGGGCAGTGAAGATCCTTCCAAGGCACTATGCCACACAGTAGAGGGTTCTGATAGCTAAATGCTATCATAATTGCATCATTGTATCATAAATATGCTACAGAATTATAATATTTCTAAATTACTGCTGACTTCCGCTGCCTCAATTCCACTTCAATAAGTAATTTGGCTGTGTTTCTCATAGATTCTTACACAGTAGAGTTTTCATAGTGAGTGCTGTTGAAATAAATACAAATTGGTGCAGGAAATCATCTTGGGTTTCTAAGATGATTCCTCCTAGGTTTGGTTTATTGTTAAAGCACATGAAACAGTGGTACATTATTTTGTAATTTTTGTAGTTACGTGTCAGCCATGGTACCTGTGAAGTCTCCAAAAGAATACTATGTACAGCAAGAGGTTATTGTACTGTTCTGTGAAACTGTGGAGAGGTAAGTTAAGGATTAGATCTTAATTTTTGTTTGCTTTGTCTGAGTTTTTATTGCAGTGCATTAACTATTAATATTGAAGAATTGTCCTAAAACACCAGGTATTTTGCTTTTATAGTAAGTATCCAAATTCAAAGGTATTAAGCATGCTTGGCAGGCACAAGCCTGTGGTTTTTTGTTTTCTACATTAAAAAATACAAAACAAAACACGAGAGTTAATCCAACAGTAACTGAGTTGTTGGTATGCCTAGTTACAGAAGTGTACATGAAGACTCAGCATTTAAATAAGCTTAGTCTGTTCAAGGCATCAAGACTTAAAGATATTTCATGCAAGAATACATGGAAAGATGGTTCAAATAATCTGTGAACCTCCTCTGATTTTCATTAAGAACTCATAAAAGCTCTTGAAAATCTCAAAGGACTGGTCTTTGGCTCTATATATATGAAGGGACAATGATGAAAGAAATCAATTCAGCAATCCATGAGTTCTTCTAGAAGTATAAAGTGCCAAGAAAAGTGTGAATTTGTAATATACTGTGTTGAACAGCTCTTTTTCTTCTCCCTTGTGACAGGTTAACTAGCCTGCAGATGGGCAGTAGAGGGGAGCAGCATGTGAAATACTCAGCCTAAGTGAGGTTTTGAGAAGTGCAGCACTGTTCTTAAAAGAAAATTAGTGAATTATGTTCTGTGTAGAATTATTAGATACCAGTTGACTGTAAGAGGCCCTTAGGATAAGTCTTGGTTTCACTGTCATGTCAGGAGAACTTGGGAAGCAGGACCCTGGCCTGGTGTGATCAACCCTTTCAAGGAATGGAGGAGTGCAGAGCACACTGCCACAGTCTGTATGTGGCACCAAGATCAGAGGTGTTTGAGGCATTTTGGGGACAGGATTACAACTCAGAAAGGGTCACAAGTAGGAGGAATTACCTTCCATCAGTCAGGGAGTACCACACATGCACACACTCACCTGTGGCATACACGTCAGCAGAGGCCACAAAGATGAGGAGAGGTCTGGAGCATCTCTCTTAGGAGGAGAGGCTGGGGGAGCTGGGCCTGTTAGACAGCAAGCCTGAGAAGATCTGATCCATGCACACAAATATCTCAAAGGTGTGTGTAAGAGGATGGTGCCAGGCTCTCTTCCATGGTGCCTGGGGACAGCACAAGGAGTAGCAGCCATAAATTACAACAAGACAAGTTCACACCAGCATGGGGAAGAATTTCTCCAGTTTGAAGTGGCAGAACAGTTGCCCATGGAGGTTGTGGAGTCTCCCTCTCTGGGGACATTCCAAACACACAGGATGTGTTCTTGTGTCACCTGGACTGGCTGATCTCCAGAGGTCCATTCCAACCCTGACAATTCTGGGATTCTGCATTTGCCCAGTAAGAGGGCAAAAAACCTAAAAGATGGTTTCTTACTTATAGCTTTTGGGAATCTGTCTGGGCTGTAGGAAGGAACAGGGGGTGAGGATGGGCCACACACCAGTGTGTCCATCCACTCTTGGCACCAGCAAGGGTTTGCTTTTTGTGGTTGTGTCCCATCCACCCCCAGCAGTACTGGCTGGACAATGCTGACAGGGAAAAAGAAAGTTATTTCCATTCTATGGGGGACCAAAAGCAGGATTCATGTGCAGTTTTCATTGCAATCTTAAACACTGATGGAACAAGTCAGAGAAGAAATTTGAAGATGTTATGAAACATATGGTAAAATCTGAAAATTGTGAAGAAACCTGGGAAATACAGCAAAGTAAAAAAATCCAAGCAAAGTGGGGTTTAGTTTAAAAGGGGCTTAAGACATTTGAGAAGTTATTTGAGGACAATGAAGTCTCCCCCAAATATTAAATCCTTAGACTTCAGTAAGTTATAGTGTAGAACTGTGCTGTTCTTGAGTGGTTTTTAGGTTTTTTGTTAGTTAAGGGGGAGACTGACCTTGATAATTAGAGCAGTTTGTATTTAAAAATGAAACCAAGTACTTCTGCTATTACTTTAAAAATGTTTCTTTTATTTGAAAAATTGCCAGCACCAGTGGTTTTCAGTATCAAGCTGAAGCTTGACATGAAATAGTAAATAGAGAAAAATTCATAAAAACGAATTGTGTTTTGAATGATTATAAAAGCTTTAAATGCTTAAAGGGATTTTTTTCTTGCATTTATGTTTGTATTATACTATATTTTTCTTTAAAGCAGAGACTTAAGCAATCTGTTATGTATATAGTGGTTTAGATTGTACAAAACCAGTGCATGAGTTAAATACTATCAGTTTGGTTTGGCTTATAACAAATTTTTCAAACTTTTCCTTAGTGAAATGTGTTCTTCATGACTTTGATGTCTTACTAAATAACTTTATTCTTCTGCTTAGAGCCTTAAGGCTTGGATACCTCACTCAAGATATGATAGATGACTATGAACCAGCTTTAATGTTTACAATTCCAAGATTAGCCATTGTATGGTAAGTAATTTTTAACTACTCTCTGCTCTGCCTCATTTAAAGGTTTATTGAAGATTTGAAGAGCTGTGTTTAGAATTTTGATGGTCTGTCTTTCACACCTGATTTTGCTTTAACTTTAAAAAAAAATTAAAGAGGAGGATTGTTTTGTTCTAAATCATTACCAGTTTAATGTAGAATAGCAAGACAAAAAATAAAGATGGTAGATCTCTAAATAGAGCAGGCAGGAACAATTGATCAGGCATCCACCAGCCAAATTTAAAAATTAGGAACGTCAGTCTTTGTAATGTCATGTTGTCAGAAATATTTTTTGAAAGCACATATTTTGTGACACTCAAAAATAGGATGACTTAAGGATACAAGTCTTGAAAACTACAAATTTTCAATTAAATTTGTGGGGTTTTTTTCTCAATGACTCTAGGTTCAGAAGGAATTATCACGGCAAACTGCATTGTAACTGTTGAGTTAGGTGTATTTCTCTTGAAGGAAAGTGTTAACATTTGTAACTTTTGTGTTGATTTGTGCCCTGTATTGACCACTCAACTAAACTGACAGTGGTTTTCTTCATGCAGTTTTTGCAATATTGAACAAATCAGATGGATTTTTCCTAATGAGTCTTCATTGTTTACTAAGGCAGCAATTTCTCTGGAGTAAAGCCAGCATATTTTTTAATATTTTACCATTGTGAATGTTTTACAGTTAGCTAATATAAGTAGGATAATTGAGGGAAATAAAAACCCTCAAATCCTGAGTGTAATACACTTCTCCTCAGGAAATCCCTGTGGCCTGTTGTTCCTGTTAAATGGCATATTGTCTCTAACTGTCATTCTAAAAATAATAACAGTAATAATCTGATTGTTGGAAGACAACAGGAATGTGAGAACTCAGGTTGAAGCTGCTGGAAGACACGGTGAAGGAGAACACACCAACACTAACTGGAAAACCTGGGCTCTCTGGCAAATAGATCATGTCTATCCCAAGTTACAAAGAAGGATAGAGAAGAAGAGAAGAAGTTTAAGTGCTCCTGATTATCCAGTGATAAGAAACTAGATGACTGTCATGAAGTATCACAGCTCTTTCAAATGTTATGCATGTATAGAAGCCATTTCATAATATTTTTCTTCTGTAGTGCTCTAGCCCACTTTTTTTTTTTTTTATTTTTTCCAAGAGTTAAATTCTGTGGCAAGCAAACTGCCTGAAAGCCAAAGGAACAGTGACTTGCATCAGGTAGAAGTTTGAGGAGAGTAGCCTTGAGCTTTCACAGGGCAAAGCAGTAACATTTGCTTATGCAGAACATAAGACATGAGTCAGCAATAACTGCTTCACTTCGTGGCAGCCTGCTTGTTGAAGCTTGGCAAGCATAGAGAAAAAGATAAAATTATGTGTCCCTGGCAACAAGATAATTTGTCTTAAGCCACAAAAAAAAAGTAACTTGCAAAGAAAGCAACTTTTTCTGTCTGTCCTCTTCCCTGCTCCTGCCCTCAAATCCCTAATCCCCTGGTCTTTTTTTTAAATACTTCAGAGGAATTCCTATAGCTGGTGATATCAGCTTTGCTGCTGTGTTTCAGAGAGTCTTTGGTGGTCACACAGGTGCTTGCTAGGGAGAGGCTGGGGACCAAAAGACTTTGACTTGTGTTACTCTGGGTGATTTGGGTGCTGGATAGCTCCCTGGAGCAGTATGGAGTTTAAGTGTAAGGAAAGTAACATGCCTTTGAAATATCTTGGATAACAGAGCACTGACACCATGGACAGGAAGGGGAAAATGGCTTTGGAGAAAGAAAACTGATGAAATCTCAGCTGTGAGAATGGGTTGCCTTTGGGAAACATACATTGCTTTTGCAGTGGGCAGAGGATGAAATAGTTTTAAGCAGAGTGGTGCCTTTGGGAATCCTCTCTGACCCTGTATGGTGTGGCACAGCAGATGTGAAGGTGAATTTTGTTTAATCCATGGTACACAAACAGGTTTGGGCAGTGGTGGTTTGGTCAGGAGGAGCTGTTGAGATACCTACAGTGAAGTACCTGGAGGCTCTCAGGATTGTGAATTTACCTCTTTCCAGGGAAATTTGTACAAATGCTGAGTTGATTTAAAAGCATGGTTTCTTCAAAATATGTTTTATGTGATTAAGAAAATCTGTTTCCTTTTTTTACCATATGTCAATACAATGTTATATTTATCTTGGAGGTAAAAAACTAGGAGCTCAGGAGTCAGCTACCTTACCTTGAAATTATAGACTGAAAAGGAAAAGCCATCTGCAGTATCTCAAATCAGTGGCCCTCCCCCAATGTACTTGATAATAGGTTTCTTTTGTGGGGTTTTCTTTGTGTTTTTGTTTTTTATTTTTTTTTAAATTCAGCTGCAGCAATGAAATAAATGTGTGTTCTTCCCTTTATGCTTCCATTGCTTTTTCTGCCATGTTTAAGAAAGGGGAACAGAGTGGAGAGGATCTTTTTCCTGTTACTTTAAATAGCATCTAATTCTAGCTGTGGGTGAATAATACAAAAATAAGATAACGAGGTGTAGTTAAATGTTGTTCTAATGTTTATGTACAATTGCTTTTCTGACTATTCAGTGGTTGCTCTGTGTAATAAAATTTTCATTTGTGTGTGTTCATGCATGTGTTTGAATTACAGTGGCCTTGTTGTCTACTCCGAGGGACCATTAAACTTGGACCATAAACCAGAAGATATGTCTGAGCTCTTCAGACCTTTTCACACTTTGCTAAGAAAAATAAGGCAAGTAATAAATGATAGTTGTAATTGCTTCCCTTCTGAAGTGAAAATCAGAGTCCTCATAAATGCTTAAAAAAGTGTTTCTGTTTGCTGTGTTAACCATAAACAGCATTTTCCTCTCATCAGCCTGATATACCCATGAAATAACTAAATGTAGGTTTTCATTTCATGGTAGTTTTCTGAACTTTTAATCTCTGTGATAGTTTCTTATTTTTTTTGAGTATCATTTTATAGCATTTCACATTTTCCTTCTGGTTAGATGATGCCTGAAGTACTAAAGTTAGAGTTTATTTTTGGGAGAGTCTGTTTCTAATTAGCATCAACGTTTCTGCTTAACTAGGCTTATTACATTTTCTTGTTATGCTATGATGCAATACCCAGATAATTCTTAACCTAATAGGAATGACTATCAGTTTTTCATATTGTAGATTTGTTTTTTACAGGATGAATCACTTTATACTTCTTTCCATAATGCTTCAGTGTGGGTTACCATTGGAGATGTGGGCTTTGGCTCAAGTATAAAGAACATTAAAATCTTGTTTCCTTAGCTGAGGTTTTTAGAAGACTGATCTGTTACTTTGGAGAAATTGAGCTGTATCTTTAAAGGATCTTTATGTTCACTCTTCAGGTATTTTATCTGGGTGTTAAAAAATTTTCTTAATCCATAAGCCCTGTTATTTTCTTAAAATTCAGATTTATAGACCAACTGCAACTTTTGTTCCTAGAAATCTCGAGCGATAACTTGAAAGGTTGGGGTTTTTTCCCTGTGTCCAATTTTCAGCAGTTTATTGCCTTCTCTGAATGTCATAGTGACAGTCTGATACAAAAATAGTTTTCACATAGTTTATATCCAGATTGATCTCCTCTCATCCCTTAGAGGTGAGGCATCTCCTGAGGGAATGTGAGCTCTGTCAGGGGTGGTTCAGAGGGGAGCTATTTCTGAAGTTAGCCTTTATAAATATCTAGACCACATCCTTGTGTGTCCCTTGAAAACTTCCTAGTATTTTTGTCTACAAGTCTTATTTTTAGGTACATTAGTGATATTCATATTGAAATCTGAGAATTAAAATTGACAAATGAACGTTTGGTTTGTTGGGTTTTTTTGAGTAATTATGGTAGTTTAAAACACTGGGTTAAGAATAACAAAATGAACTGAGGGGCAAAACTTGAAATTAGAAGGAGGAAAAAGCTTTATTGGTACTGAAGCTTGAAAAGTCCGTGAAGTTTACATTAAATTACCTTATTCCCAATATGTGGCTATTGCAGTTATTTTCCCCAGCATTCCACTTGCTGTCTAAAGCCAAAAAGATACTTAAAAGCTAATATTCTTCTCATAATCTGTATTTTCTGCTTTATTTTCCTCATATTCCACAACGTGGAAAATGAAAATCAGTGAAGTCAGTGTATTGCTCAGCCCATTTAATTTTAATTTAATTTTCATTTTTTACTGTGAATGTAGCTCTGGGGTTGAAAACAAATTTGTAAAATCCTTGATTGTTCAATAACTGCAGTTTTCCATGCAAACTTTAAAAAATAGAAATCTTTCATATTCAATTTTGGCAAAGTTCTGATATGCTTTAAGACTTATATTTATTCTGTAAAGGAAAGGGAACATTAAAAAATGTGACTTCAGTTGTCTGGGAGGCAAAGTTGGCAAAGTGTTCTTACTGAGATAACATCTATCAGAGCTAAAATTCAAGCAAGAAGTAATATGAAATTCCAGGTCTGGCAGTCTCTGCATTGAAGGAACTCTAATACTGGCAAGAACTGAGCTCAGAAAGATCCTTTAGTAATAATCTTGAATGGAAAATACATTGAATGAAAATAACAATGAGATGCAAATAAGTGTGCTGTTCATACAGAGTAATTGAATTAATTTTAAAAGTCCCTCAGCTGTGTAGGTTTTTTTTTTTCCTTATCATTTTTTTTAACTCATCAGGCTGCAATCCATACTCTGTGAGAAGGCTCTTAGAAACCTATGAAGATGATGGAATGATATTTGATACCAATACTTCTGCTCCCCAACAAAGGAAGAGTGTTTTTCCCTGGAGTCTTTCTCCTGTCTCCAGCACCAATAGTTAAGGCATGAAAACAGGTTCAGAAGTTTGCTGTTAAAAGCAGCTGCATTTTGTATTCCAGTTCTGTGCCTGTTGTAAGAATATAGAACATCTTACTGCAGAATGTGATCACATCCCAGTGAATTTCTCTGTAAATTTCTATAACTTTTTAGCCAACTAAGTATTTTAGCTCATGGACTAACATCATAGAGCTGATTATTTTGTAGGATTACAGGTAATTAATTTTAAAACTGTGTTATCCTAAAATATCCGTAAGGCAAAGATAAGTACCGTATTTAATTATGTTTATCCACATAATTAAATCAGAGCTAGCAGAGAAGATAAATATCTATTAGGTATGAAAATTTTTGGTGTCCTACTGGTGGCTGACAACTTTGAAAACAATAGAGATTGTTGAGACTCTGAGAAAAAGCAATAAAGGTTCTTGCTGAGTTTTTTGAAAGGTTGAGCATCAAATTATGGCTTTGAATGTTTTAATTAATAAGCCAGGTGCTTGTGTTGACTATTATTTTGTATGTAAAATATTAGCATTACATCTACCAAAGCATAATTATATAGTGGTGCTATCCCTGTGCCTTTGAAACAAAGGTGTTTGAACCATTTCTGCCAAACTGCTGCAATCTGCTTAGCAAATACCCAGATCACATCACCTGCTCTGTGCACAGATATGTCACTGAGGGCCTGTCACACTGAACATTCTTGTGATAAAACACTGCCTATACTACATATGCCTTTGAGGCTGCTGTACAGGGATTTTCCAAAGTCAGCAAACATGGGATTTTGCAACACTCCTTTATCCTGCCCTGTTTCAGAGCTCTTTGCTTTCCTGGTGCTTGTTTCTAGACCATTCCAAGTGATGGCAGGGTCCCCATGGATTTTGGTGGTGCAGAATCAAGGAGGTGCACATCAAGTGGTGCAGAATCCAAGAATCATGCCATTTTAAATACGCTGAAACCTTTCTGTATCATTGACTAGAAATTAAATGTAGTATGCATACTCTCTGTGTTTTAAAGAATTGGGTGGGGCAGTGTAAATTTGTTTTCTTTACATTAAGTGTGCACAGTGGCTGGGAGAAAACTGGATTAGTTTTTCTGAGGTGGCTGTGTTCAAAACTTTGAGTTGATTCAAACCTGTGGCAGTAAAGGAGTGTCAGTGCAGTTTGTCACATATCTCAGTGTTGGTTTCTCAGTGTGGGTGTGTCAGACACTACTGTGGACTTTGGTGAGCAGGGCACAGCAGGAGTGGGGGGATGTGTGTGGATCTGTGTACCTGCAGCAGGCTCCTACAGTGGCAGCTCCTTTGGGGCAGCTGGTTGTGCTCTCTTTGGAGCATGAACTGAAGCACAGGCTGGACATGGCAATTAAGCTGTTCTCTGACAACAAGGCAGTTTAAAATTCTGGTCAGAATAGGAGAAAGTTAATGGAGGAGGCTTGAGAAATGTGCATGTTTGTGGCCCTGACCTCTGTTAAGCTGGACTTGTCTTTAAAGACATCTGGCCTCATGTCTTTGAAGTTTTTTTTGTCATTTCTGTACCCTGGATATTGGCAGTAGAAATGAAATATTTTCATTGGTTCTGCAGTAGGCAGAGCAAATCTCTGCTGCTGCTTGTAACAGGCAGAGCACATCTGAAGAACTTGCTTTGTTTTTCTGAGAGTAGCTGTAACCACTGAAAGAAGAATGTTCCTCCTGTTTTTAAAGCTAGATTGCCTTTCTGTGATACAATGCCAAAAAGAGTAAAAAAGCAGGTGAAACCTCGACATGCACTTCTTAAAATTGAGTATTTTCTGAAGCCCCTCTGAGAAGAAAGTGCAACTGCTGCTCCTCAGGGTGGATTGCAGAAGCTGACTTTACCTGTGCCTTCTGAATAATGTAAGCAAAGGGAGAAATCCTTTTTGTCCATATGAGCACAATGAGTTAAAGCTTCTTCAGCAGAAAGGAAATGAACCACTGAAGTAGCTACAGTTTAATTAAAGCTTAAAGTTTACTGATGACGCCTGATGTTCAGTTTTTTAGTGGTGAAATGTCACATTTCTTTCCATATATTGGTTAACATTCATTTTCAGTATCTTCATAGTCATTTTACAACATGACAGATTGGCAGTGAGTCCTGTATAATCTAATGTACAGTGTATCTAAAAGGTACCTGTTGTTCAAACATTTGTCATCCTTAAAAATGACTGGTGAATCTGGGGAATTTTTAATCAGAGAAGTGAAGGTAATTACTTGAACCTCTTTTAGAATAAGCTGTATTTGTTAATAGCAAAATTTCCTGTGTTTGGATTAGGAAAATGAGCATATTCCCTTTGAATT
This sequence comes from Ammospiza caudacuta, assembly GCF_027887145.1. Lineage (NCBI taxonomy): Eukaryota > Metazoa > Chordata > Aves > Passeriformes > Passerellidae > Ammospiza > Ammospiza caudacuta. Next base: position 58,014,602 of record NC_080596.1, read on the forward strand.
TAAAGCAGGATTATTTTTCTATTGAAATTACAGGGCTGGTAGACTACCATGTGTAATTCAGCTGGTTATGTTATTCTTCCAAGGCTGCATGGATCTGACTCACCTGAAAAGACATGAGGATTGTCAGCTGATTCCACTGGTGGTTGTTGTTTTTGTTGTTTAACCAGGCTTTATTTACTATCCTCAAAACTGCATACTCTTAAATTTTGGGGTGTTGTTATTGGCAGAAATAGAATCTATTACTCAAGTCCATGGAGCTAGCTAGTATAAAGTAAATATGTGTTTCCAGCCCTGAATTTACAGTGAATGTGTGAAACCTGTGTTGGATAGGTCTGAGCAGCCAGGCTCTCTGAGCCTTTGGAAAGGAAGCAGAGTAGCTCTGGACACTGAGACATGCAATAATCCTGGGTGCTGCCATGTGGTGTTCTGTACTGAATAAAACCCCAGAATAGATGCTGCATGTCCAAAGATTCAATCTTAGATTTTCCTGGGCCCAGTGGATCATTCTCAATTATGCTGATGGGCTTGGATGGAAAGCAAATTCCTTTGCATGTTGCTGGTGCAGCCTCTGTTTGTAGAAGTTGCTCATTTCCTTGTTTTGATAACTTGTGTGTGACTGTGGTGTATGGAGAAGGGTAGCTGATGTTTAAGCACTTTTCTGTTGCTCAGTTGCTGACACACAATTTTCAGTTTGTGCAAGAAAAGCTCCCTGTGGATTGTGGAGCCCAGGGATGCTGCCTTGGTTCAGAGATTCCTGGCTGCTGGCAGCCGCAAGGATGCACTCACAGGGATCCCTGTGGGTCTGTCCTGTGCTTTTGCTCTTCCTTAGGACCCATGAGGTGCCAGGATTCTCTACTTGATGGACCCTGGCCCAACCCAGAAATTTCCTATGTCTTCATGCCTTTGAATATGTGAGGGATAAGCTTAAAACCTTCACTGTTACATCTCTGTGCTTACTCTTGTTTGTTTTTAAAAATATCACATTACTTTATGTTTATAAAATTCTACATCAGTGTTTCTTCACTAACACAATGCAAATGCATAATGCAAAGCCTCATGGCAGCAATAATGTTCTTCTATGTTTTTTTCCATCCTATTGGTATAATTATTTCCAAAATAATTGGAATGATAATTTTACTTTTTTTATGTTGGCCTTAAAACTTAAGCCATTCTCAGTTTGTTTTTGAGGTGATGTTCAAATGCTTAATCTCTTACAGACACTGATTAAATACAAGATCTGAGTAATAATAAGGTGGTATCAGTACATACTGTGTAGACAAAAGTAATGTATAGGTATTTAAAATGTTCTAATATGTTAAATAGGAATACTGCTTTATAGCTTACTAGGCAGGTGGGTCTAACAAAGATTGCCCATTTTCCTTTCTTACTTTTTTATGACTAAAAAAATGGTCAAACCTTAGATTTGAAGATGCAGATAGAAGGATTCTAGGAAATTCTGACTTCTCAGTTACGGAGTGTGAAGAGGGGGGATACAATACTGCAGTTGCTCTTACAAGTGGTACTACTGGAAGCTTAGAACTTTTTTCAAGGTCATATTACTCATATAAAGAAAATGTTAATGGTGTGGAATGTACATAGTCATAATTTTTTTCTGACTTGAGAATATTTGTCTTAAATGTTAGCTTTTTCAAACTGTAGGTAGCTGGTATACAGGTCAGATACTAGTGATGTAATGTACATTTTGAGCTATTTGAAAAATTGGTAGTACTTGCAAAAATATTTGATCTTTGAGTTAGAAAGTTAAGAATGTAAACCATTTACTGGAAATCAAGGTATGAGATGTATTGAATGGTGGTTTTTGGCCTCTTTTTTATACCAAAGTTACTCCTTTAAGGGAATTTTTTTAATATGTGCTTATTATTATTATTACTACTACTACTACAGCTGTATGTTACCTGCTTACAAATTATTCCTAAACACATGAGGAATAATGGACTCCTAACCTCTGTTGAACAGATTTTGCTTTTCCCATCCATTCTTTTATGCTAAAATACACTTACTGATCTTTGGAAATAGTAGCAGCAGTTCTTGACAGAGGATATTTGTATATGTGACTTCTTATTGAGAAGGATAATGTAAATCAAATTCAGGCCTAAAATTACATGCTGCTGTATCTGCAGATTTGTTTTTGAGTTATCAAGCACTTAATAACACTTTGTTTTCAGGTGCCCATAGTCCTAAACTGCAGTACTGAGGACACTTGGTAACACTGGAGATGCTGCATGTCTATAGAAAACACAGTTTGCTGAATTGCTCAGTGTTTGCTTCCAGCCCTGCCTTGTCCTTAACATCATGCAGGAGCTTTATTTAGTCCTTAATGACCTGGTGTTGTGGTTTAACCCTGGATGACAGCTCAGCCTCATGCAGCCAACTTGCTCACCCTCCAGTGGGTCTGGAGAGAAAAGCAGAAGAGTAGAAGGGAGAAAAGTCATGGGTTGAGATAAAGACAGTTTAATGGCTAAAATAAAAGCCCCAGACAAGCAAAGCAGAGCAAGGAATAAACTCACTAATTCCCCAGGCTGAATTCAGCCATGCCCAGGACAGCCGGGCTCCATCACATGGTAAGGGTGCCTTGGGAGGACAAATGCCACCACTCCAAACAACCCCCCTTCCTCCTCCTTCCCCAGCTTTATATCCTGACCTGATGCCATCTATGTGGTGTGGAATATCCTTGGGTTATGTGGGGTCAGCTGCCCCAGCTGTGTCCCCTCTCAGCTCCTTGTGCACCCCCAGCCCCTCACTGCTGGGGCGGGGTGAGGAGCAGGAAAGGCCTTGGCTGTGTGTGAGCCCTGGGCAGCAGCAGCACAAACACCCCTGGGTTATCAGCACTGCTTCCAGCACAAATCCAAAACACAGCCCCATAGTAGCCACTGTGAAGAAAATGAAGTTTATGCCAGACAAAGCTAGAAGATTGAGTTCAATGTTTGAGGCACGAGAACGCCAACTTCCAATCCCAGTTTCAGTGATCTGGCTTCCAGATACCAGTGGTGCATAAGCAATATTACTGTTTTATTGAATTCTTTTATCTGACAGTTTAATGCTGTGAAACTTCTGCAGTACACTTTTGCAGAATAATTTTCTGAATCAACTTGAGGGATGGAAAATTGGTCTGCTAATCCAAGTCAAATTTGTGAATTAAAAAAGTAAAATGATAAAATAAATTTAATTGTGGGTGACATTTTCACTATAAATGATGGGGAGGGGAAAATTTCCATTTTTGTGTGTGTTTTGGTTTATTTTGAGGCTTCACTGCAAGCATGTATATAATTTTATGCCCTCTATTTGCATGAGTAATCTCAAATTCAGGCATCAGTAGTCACATGCTCTGGATATGAATGCCAAATGCACTGAATAACACAGTCAAAAGTATTCTGTGCCCTCAAGTTCTGGATTTCTGCACTAACAGTAAAAGCTTTTTTAAAATCTGTGGCATCAATGCCTCATGATTGTAAATGACAAGTGATGTGTGTATTTCTCCTTTTTCAGGGATCTCCTTCAGACGCTGACTGAGGATGAGCTGCACACACTGGAACGTAACCTGTGCATCTCCCAAGATGTGGATTTTCCTGTCAGAGCAGATCCTGAGGTACCCTCTGTCATTGCACCAGGCATAACTGCAGCTTTGCCTCCTAAGGAACTTTCAGCAAAAGCTGAGAACACAGAGGCTGAGCTGGCTTGTTCCATGCAGTATGATGAGCAGGAGCTGGAGCAGCTGAACAGGATGGTGCACAGAGTCGGCGATGAAATGTCTTCTCTGCTTTCCCCCCCGAGCATCTGTCAGTCTCCAGCTCACAGAGCTGGCCTAAGAAACAGTTCTAGTGCTGAAGCTTCACCAACAAGACACCATCTTGACAACTTAGCTGATGAAGAGGACAGAGTGTTTTTTATGGATGACCTAGATGGAGCAGGAGAAGCCCTGGCAGGGTTGGATTCAGTAAGTGATACTTTTGCTTGGGTGAATAACCCTTGCCATGATTCAAAGCAGAACCTGCAATATAGAGATGCTTTGCTTTATGAGAATGGCCATCAGACCGAGGAAACTTTGCTTTTAAAAGATGCTGAAAGTGACTTAAGCAATAATAACAATGTTGAAGATGGAAAACAGATGCCTGGCATTTCAGTTCCAAACTCATGTAGCTGTCTGGAAGGGGCAGACTCACAGTTATACCTCAATGGCTGGGATGCGTATGCCGACGACGCGGAAACGGCAGAAGTGATCGCGCACAGGACAGGGGGAATGAAAATATCTGCTACTGTAATATTCAATCCTAAATCTCCTTCTAGCTCAGAATCCCCAGTAACAACCCCAGAAGCAGCTATTAGCTGTATTCCTGGATCTGCTAATCCATTAGCAAATGAGGAGGAGGATGAGTCCCATAAACTCAGTATAGCTGCCACAAACTGTCTGATTAATTCCTGTGTGTGTTGTGGCAGCTGTGAAGACAGCAGGGAGGACGGTGTTGAAGGTTTAAAGACTAAACATTCTGCAGGAGGTGTTGTAAATGCTTCATACACATTAGTAAAGTGTAAGGAAATGGACCATGTAGATAACTTGGACAGTTCAGTCCCTGCGCAGGAAACATTACAACCTGAAACTTCTGCTTTGTTAGCAGAAAGAGACTTTGGCAGTGAAGAGCAAAAACTGCCAACCTCCTCTAAGTGCCTGGCACATTCCTCAGGTTCACAGGTAGAAGTAGAGAGTGACTCCCAAGGAGAAGCAGAGAGCATCTCAAGTCAGCAGAAGAAGTGGGAGAAGAGGAAACAACCGTGTGATAAAAAAATGGACTACAATGAAGATGCTAGTAGTGAAAGGACAGCAAGGGAAGATGTAAAGTCAAGATCTAGTTCAAGGTAAGAGCAACTTGATGTCTTGGCAGTAATTTGCATGTACATAAATTCCTGTACCCTTCTACTGCAGTGATTGGTGTATCGTTAATGTTGATTTTAAGGAAAATAGTGTTGCAGGATTAAGGAATTTATCCATATATATTTTTTAATGCAGGTAGCTTTTTATTGGACCTCAGCTTTACTGCAAAAGATTTGGAGATCTGAATTTTAATCATCCAGTGTCTCTGTATCATTGAAATCAATGTTACATTACCTGCTTAATGTATCCAGGAGGGCACTGCTGCTAAACAGTACTGGGTCATTACTTCCCTTGTCCTCTGCTGTTTTGTAGGAGAAGTGTGTCTGGAAAATACTAAAAAGTTAACTTTTGCATCAGTGCATGGGATTAAATTGTTATCTAAACACATTTTACCTTGGCTTCATTTGAGAGAAAGGGCATGATGTGACCATGTTGCCTTTGGGCACAAGTGTACCTGTGGATGTGTGTGTGCTGAAGGAGCCTGACAGAATGCAGAGGTGGCTCTTAAAGCTGTTGGACCATTTCAGCCAAAGTTGATAGAAGAGTGGAGGTCATGGATTAAGGTTCTGTATATTTAATGACAGTAAGGAACTTAACTTGATAACAGGGAGATAACATCATAATACTTGTAATAAAGAAAATGCCACACTTCACCTCAACTTTGATTAGACACAAGGGATCTTACATAGATCAGTAGAAAACCTGACTTCATTTTGGTTTACTGTTAGAGGATAACCTGTTTTGTAGTGAATCCTCAGTTTCCCTGAAGTATTAATATCATGAAGCAGAGGGAAGACATTAGAGTTAAGTTACCTTTGTTTTCTGTATTTCTGTGACAGCTGGCTTTCTGTGTGTGTGTGATGCACACTCTCCCATTTTATGTTCACAGAGTTCAGGGTAACACAGTGGAGGTAGCTTGAACCACAAAGCATAACCGCAATATAAAAGCTACAGAAATAAGTGTACCAATTGAATTATGAAATATTTTACTGGTAGTGGAAATAGAATCATGAGTTCTTTGGCCTGGACCTAATTGCTTTTATAGGTTAAATATGACTTAGCATGCCCAAAACTCAACTTATCTTTTTCATTATTCTGACTATTTGCTATCTTAGGCTTGCAAGTATGATCATATTAAAGGCCTTACAACAGGGTTTCTAAGTGGACTTCATTTTAAGATGTAATTCACAAATCCCTTTGACATTCCATGATTTTGCAGCACTTCAAATGGACTACTATGTAAAAGTAATCACTGTGTCTAATCAGTTTTCTCATAAATAATACAAAATTCAGACTCTTTGTCTACCAGTTTTTGCCTTGAGTAGGATAATAAATGAATTTTTGAGAACAGGTCTGTAAAATTTAATAAAATTATATATATCTGTAAGCTGCTATTTCAGCTTCGCATGTTTTATGAATGTAGTAACTTGTCCGCTGTCTTATCCAGCCTCTGCTAATATTGTTTAAAACTTTATCTGAGAATTATCCTTTTACAGGGAGTTCTGTAAGTCTGTCTTCCTGTTTGCTTTTGTGTGCTCCTGATTCCTGTCTGGCCTTGCCTGCCTGTTGTGATTTTGTAGACCTAAGTCACGTTTTGTCAATTTGGTTACTTTTTCAGATTGGCAAAGTCAGAGCCTACTTGTTCAGAAGTTGTCCACAAATTGTCCATAGCTTTGATCATGCCTTATCTCTTGCCCTAAGCAGTTTTCAATTATACTATTTCCTCTTGGCAATAAGTGAATTAGAACTGCACTTACTCAAGGTATGAGCAAACTGTGGATGTGCACAGTGCCATAATTGTTTTCAATTGTTTTTCAGTGATTTTCAGTGTTTGACTTGGAATTCTTACTAAGTGGTGTGCTGAGGCTCTTTTTGAAGTTGTCTGCTAAAGCCCCAAGATGTTGCTTGTGGTCTCAGAGGCTGTCATTCTGTATCTGATGCTAAAGTTGTTCTCCATGTGTTTACCTGTTAAGTCTTGCTGTTTTAGTACCTGATACTCACACTCTGGGGGGCTGGGCAGTTGCGCAGTCTCTTTTGGTTAATAATAATTTTACACTGGTAGTAACCTGTCAGAGCTCATTGCTTTTCCTGTTTTTGAACATGATGCACAAAACCAAAGCTCCCAGGGTGCTCAACAATGAAATCTCACCTTTCTGAAAAGTGATTGTTTACCAGCTTCTCCCAGTTTGTGATTAAGAATTAGCTGTCCTTTTTGAGTCCCTCCCTCTTGTGCTGTAGCTCCTTAGTTTTCCTAAAAGCCCTAAGTGAGGTATTTTGACAGAACCTGTTTAAAAATCCAGAGGCTTGACAGCTGAGTCACCATTCTTCACAAGATTCTTGACCCCTTCACAGAGCTCCCAAGAGGTTCCCTCTGCAGAAGTCAACTTACGTCTTCCCAGACAGACCTTCATATTGTTGTCTACTTATTTTAGCTTTGGATACATTTAAAGTTGCTTGGTATGATAATCAGGCTCACAGAGCTAGAGCTGTTTGAATCCCTATGGAGTCCTTTTTTTTAGGGATGGCCAGATTTAGACTCCAGGCATCAGGGAAGTTTTAAAGGAGAGCTTAATAATTCATCTTATTCATTCTTGAGTTCTAAAACTCTTGGGTGAATGTTTTTGAATATCTTGTTAACACATTAGTTGGATTTTCTGTTTTCACCATAGCCTTTTAGACAGATACTTTGTTGATTACTTTGTTGATTACTTCTTCTAATTAGCTGTATTAATTTTTGAGACTACAGTACATCTGTTATGAGTTGTCAAATATTCCACCTTTGCAGCAGTAGAGCAGTAGGGATGGAGGTATTTTATTACTAGATTGTTGCTACTTTATTTGGAAGCATTCTAATACAACTCCTTAGGTATATTCTGTGAAAGATGGAGATGCTGGGGTTCTACTGAGAACTAGATTAAAAAGTTATATGTGGATAGATCCTATTTTTGCCTTAAATGTGTGTATATATATATATATATATATATATATATATATATATATATATATATGATTGGGGTCTTGCCTATGAATCACTAGTCATGTTATCAGGAAAAGAGATAATTCAGTTCCAAAATTTGTGGACCTTTCCTTACTCATGCTGCCTGGGCAATGACTAATCACTACTTTTTGATGATATTTTTAAATTGGCAGATCACATTAGGCTTCTGTGACTGCTCCCTATTACATGCTTGTGAATGCCAGCTTAACCATAGGGGGAAACGTTGGAGACAGTAGATTATTTTCAGAATGATGGTTCCATTAGCTAGAACAATAAGCAATCTCATACACATGGAATAGCTGCAGGATAGGCTCATTTATCAAGTTGATAAATGTATTTACTTTCTAGTTACTGTAAGTCACCAGGTAGAAGAAAATTTTCTTTCCCTTTTCTGAATAAAGCAGCTCTCAAATGTGACTGTTGTGATAAAACCATTTGTTTTAGTAAGTCTAAACTATTTTACTACACAATATGACATTATAGGTGTAATTTCTGTGATCCAGAAAGGTTTACCATAATAATCCTTGTATCTGAAATAGCTGGTATTTCAGGCTTCTCTGTCTAGCCTCAAAATTCAGTGGAGTTTAAAATAAAGATCAAACACTCTTCTACTAAAGATTTCATAGAATCACAGAATAGTTGGGGTTGGAAGGAATCTTAAAGATCTTGTTCCAAACAACTACAATGGGCAGGGACGCCTCCATGGACCAGATTGCTCAAAGCCCTGTCCAAACTGTCCTTGAACACTTCCAGGAATGGGACCCTTGAAGATTCTCTGGGCAACCTGTGCCAGGGCCTCACCATCCTCTCAGTAAAGAATTTCTTTCTATCTAATCCAAACCTTCCCTCCTGCAGTTTGAAGCCACCCCTCCTCATCCTGTCACTCCCTGCTCTTGTAAAAAGTCTCTCTCCATCCTTCCTGTGGGCTGTCTTCTGGTACTGGAAGACCCCAGTTAGGTCACCCTGAATCCTTCTCTTGTCCAGGCTGAAGAATCCCAATTCTCTCAGCCTTTCCTCATAGGGGAGGTGCTCCATCCCTCTTGGTGGCCTCCTCTGGACTTGCTCCAACAGGTCCATGTCCTCTGTGGTGGGGCCCCAGAGCTGAATGCAGTGCTGCAGGTGGGGTCTCACCTGAGTGGGGCAGAATCCCCTCCCTCACCTGCTGCCCACGGTGCTTTGGGTGGGCCCAGGACAGGGAGGTTTCTGGGCTGGGAGTGCCCATGGCTGGGTCATGTCCAGCCTCTCAACCACAGCACCCCCAGGTCCTTCTCAGGGCTGCTCTGGATCTGTTCATCCCGAGCCTGGGCTGGCGCTGGGAGCTGCCCTGGGTCACCAGCACTTGGTCTTGTTAGAGCCCATGAGATTGCCATGGGCCACTTGTGGAGCTTGTCCAGGTCCCTGGGGATGGAGTCCTGTCCCTCAGGTGTGTCACCTGCACATGTGCTGAGGGTGCACCCAATCCCTTCATCTGTGTCATTAATGGAAATATTAAGTAATTCTGGTCCCTGGAGGGACACCACTTGTCACTGATGTCCATTGGGATTTGAGCCATTGCCCACTGCCCTCTGGATCTGACCAGCCAATTTCTTATCCATAAACGGTCCATGCACTGCATCCATCTCTGTCCGGTTTGCATCCAAGGATGCTCTGAGGGACTGTGTCAGAGGCTTTAGAGAACTGCAGCTCAGTGACATCCCACAGCCCTTCCCTTGTGGCTGATGGAGTCACACCATTACAGACAACCACCACTGGCTATTGACAGGTCTCTGCTGCTTGGGTTTTTAAGTGTTAGCTGATTTGATGTCTTTCTTTGCTATTTGCTTGTATCTCAAAGATATGGAACAGCAGCAGCACACAAGTCTTGGGCAGCAGTGCTGATGAGATGCAAATAAGAGAAAAGCATTAGCAAAGATGCAGTGTCTGACTTGCTGAAGGGACAAGGTGATAAATAAAGGCTGTCATGTAACAAAACAAACAGTTAAAGGGGGAAAAGCCATGTAAGAATAGAATGTAAGAAGATAAAACTACAAAAACCCCCCACCATTTGGTGTTTTGGAGTAAAAAACAATGTAAAGTTAACCCCACAACCAGGCTTTATTTAAATCTCTATCTAGTATTCCTTGTTTTTCAATCAGGAGCAAGCTATACCAATTCTTTCTTTTAAATGTTCATTTAAATGTAAAATTATTCATGCTCTTTCAGAGAAGAAAGAAAACTACAAAGAGGGAAGATATTTTTTGTGTGTGTTTTGTAAATATTTGTCTTTCTGTTCTTTCTGGAGCTGAGGAGTCCATGTAAACCTGCTAATGTTTTATGAAGTTTGGCAACTTGTTTGATGTTGTCATAAAATGCTGGTGTTTTCATGTTTTAGTCTTAAATACCTGGTTCCATTGCATGTTTGTTTATCTACAATACTGACCTCAGAACAGTTCTGATATAAAAAAAGGGATTATTAAGTGTAGTTTCTCTTTTCCACTGCAGGTCTGTTTAAAATGTCTACCATGAGTTTTACAATTTTTTTTTGCATTTGCCTTGATCTGTTTGAATGTATTCTTGATGAAGCCTTTTGCAGTGACAGTTTTCAAAAGGAGCTGCAGTTGGTAGTGAGGAGAATTTCTTACCTTCACCCTTCCTGCAAGCTCCAGCTGTGTCCAGCAGCTGTTGGATGCTGGCATTGTTTGCATTATTTGTGGGGACTAAAAATCAGAATATTTTGCCTTTTGCTTTTGCAGTGTAAGGAGGAAGAATGAGATGTCCTTGGAAGAGCATGTTTTGCTATTTGTTGATCTATATTGCAGCTCTAGAATAAGAGGAATAATTTATTCTTGAGCTTGGTGTTCAAGTTATCTCTTTTCTTAGTCTTTCAATTCTTTAATCCTAAATTGTATATATTGTACAATATTTATATATTACAATAGTCTATTGCAATATATTAAAAATCTTATTTCCTCAACATATTAGAATAACTTCATTAAAAAATGAACACCTGTTTCAGACAGTTGGTTTCTAATTTTGATTTTTTTGGCCTGTACTTTATTTTGTTCACTCCTTAGCAACATGTGATGTGTGCACATTTTCTGTGCAGTAACTTGAAGATAAGTCATTCCATCTTTATAAATGCATGGAAAACAGCCATTCAGCCATTTGTATTTGGAGGATGGCTAACATTTGCTAAAAAAAACAAAACCAAATTAACAACAAGTACCTTGCTAGCTTGTCTGAGTTTCTAGCTTTTCTACAAGTATTTCTTTATCAAAACTAAATTAATTGATATTAAAATTCAAATTTACTTGATTAAATGTCTTAAATTTATGCTTTTCTAAAATTTATGCTTTTCTAGAATATTGTCTTCACAGTAAGATTTAAGAAAATGGTGTATATTTTTAAATGAAAATGTTGGCTTTTCTATGAAAAATTAGGGACAGCTGTACAAGTTCACGTAAACAAAAATGTCTGTTTATTGTCTTGTACTGATTAGTCTTTTAACTGGCTGTTCAGGAGAAAGAAAAAGTCTCATCAAATATTCTTCTTAGCAAAAAGCAAATAGTACTTGATTGGGAATCAAACATCAGCCTTTTAACTGCAAAACTTCCCTTAAGCAATCCTTTATCTGGCTGTTGATTGAAGTTCTTTGTTCCCCTTCTAGTATTCTGTTTATTGCCTTTGTGCAACTAGCCAAATTCAGATTCAATATAAATTAATTGTTTCAGTCCTTCCTCCCCTTCTTTTTAACAACACAGGTCTCAAATTTGAAATGGCAGTGTTTTACCTTGCCTGTTGAACTCTGGTTTTGTGCAGTATCCTATAACACCACTGCTGTTATGAAGCTTTGGTGTCACTGTTTTATACCAGCTTCCCTTTTACTAGGTCCAAATATCAATTAAGCAGGGAACCATATTAGCTTTCGAAGTAGGGATTCCTGAAATAACAAGTTAAAAAGTTTTAAAAGATAATTTTTGAGTGGATTTGGTGCAACACATGAGGCTTTAGTCAACCCTCATGTAGTGAGCCAGTCAAACAATACTTGTGCCAATTAGCTATTGTAATATGAAATGTAATTGTATTCAATTAGTAGCATTCATGAAGGAACTGTCCCCTGAAGCAGAGGTTTAATTAAATGTGAGAGGCTAGAAACACATTCCAGTAGAAAAAAGCATGGATAAAATAGAGGTGGCTTTCAGTTTGTTTTTTCTTTTTAGAATAGTTAGAAAAGGTGACCAGCAGCTTTCAGTGAAGGGTTCATTGGTTCAGTCTGCCAGTATTCCATGAAAAGAGGCAGCCATATCATCCCATGGCACTTTGCTCCATGTCCTCAAATCTTTATTCTGTAATTTTGTCAGAAGTGCTGAAGAATTATGTTTTGATGAGCATGGATTGTGGTTTTATCCAGTGCCAGAATGCAATTTTTAAAACAGCACTGTAGGCGTTTAAAACCTACAAACGAAAGAAACTTTTGCCACATTCCCCACTTTAAGCAGGCCTATGAGTCCCAATCCAAAACAACGTTATTGCAAATGAGCATGATGTCGTGAAGCTCAGGTCAGCTGTGGGCTGATGTGGGAAGGAAGGGTTAGCAGCTCCCAGCTGCAGAATGTGGCTTTATGCACAGATTATCTCTTATAGTTGTGCTAATGAGTGTGTGTGCTGAGCCATCATCAGTTAGTAATGGGAATCTTGAGATGGGAAAAACAGGTCAATTCACCTCAGGATCTACCAGCACCTTAGAAAAGCAGAGAGGATCTTCAGCCAGATACTAATAAGAAAAAAAACTACAGTTATCCCAAGACTGTGTGTATTCAGAGGGAAAGCAGTGATTGTTAAGGAGTTTTTTAAAAAGCTAGTTAGTATAACACTTAGAAAGTGTAAAACAGTTATCATTATTGGATTCCCATTTCTTAGTACTAAATAAACACAGAACTTCTTATGTGAAGAGTTACAGCCTGAATATGAATCAGTAATAAACACTGTAAATCATAAATACTGTTTCCAGTACAATGAGTCAGTCTATATGGATACACAGGAATGAGAAAAATGTTTCTGTGTTGTAATTGCCTGAACTACACATAGTTTATTACAACAAACAAATGTCTGTGAGTGTGGTTTGTGTCAAGTGTGTTCAAGCAGTTTGCATTGCCAAGTGATGACTGATTGGATGGATTTCTCATCCTGAACTCAGCAGATTGTTCAGCCTGGTCAGGTTGGTGCCCCGAGAGAAAAATGAAGAAGTGGAAAATGAAGGCATTTATAAAGCAGTTTAGAATGGGCAAACTGGGTTAAGACAAGGCTTAAAAACTGGTGAGATGATGAAACTGGTGAGAAGGAGTTGTGCTGACAGGAACTGGCATGGAGTGAGAGAAGATTGAAATGAGAGGCTAAGTATGGAGAAGAGATGAGGTGAGGCTTACTGCCTGTTGAGAAGACATTTGTAGAGATGAAAGTAAAGATAGCATTGAGATGGTTGATAATGCCAGCTGGCTGTGGGCCATTAATGTTCATCATGCTCACTGGGTTTACTTACCATGAATGTGTTCTATTGCTTTGCCTTCTCTCTCAGAATGTCCATTCCACATAGGTAGCTGATGATAGAAAGGGATTTCATGTCTTGGATCAATGTTGGTAATAAATAATATCTGCTCCTAGCAGAGAGGTGTTACTTTAGGGTGGTGCTTGCTTTGGTTTATGTTTTAGCCTAGAGCATTTACATTCAACTCCCAAAAAACATGTGTGAACTTTTGAGTTCTTGGGAAAAATGTAAGCCCTTTGGGCGCTCTGTAAGAACTTTAAGTCTTAAATTCTTTAAAACAAAGTAGAAAACTAAGAACCTAAGAAAACGGAATTTAAGTGCTTAAATACTGGTAACTGAGATATTTTGATTGGACTGCAAATATAGCAGGCAGAGCTTCACAGAAAGCACTGAAGGACAGCAAACCTGACATCTTTCAGAAAAATTATTACTACCCAAATCAGCTGGCAGGATTTTTACACTGGAAAAATCTGGAAATGGTGGAGAGGTGGAAGAGCATACAAGAAGATGCTGAGTTTGCTACTTGTTCTTGTTTCCTGATTGTGCTGTTCAAAGATTAGTTTATTCTGAACAAAAGAGTGACGTGCTTGACTTGCAAGGGAGAAGCAGTGATGTGTTTGCTGTGAGACAATGAGTTAACAAAATTCCATGATAAATGGAAGAGCAGTTTAACAAGGTTCAGTGACAAGGTACACTTCAGTATTTAGTGCCTGGAGGACAGGATCAAACAAAGCTGCCAGGAAGACTCTTTCACTGAGTCTTGAGATATCCAGCTCCAAGAGGAGCTGGATCTTGACTTAGTCCCAGACCTGATCAATGGTTTATGTCTAAAGGATTATTTATATATGTTCAATCAATCTTTTTGTCACTTAGCTAATATTTCCACATTTCAGCATGCTTATTCCCAGTTTCACTTACTCAGTATCTGCTGTGATAAGGATTCACTCAGCCTTGAAGACTAATTGTGAGAGGCATCCATCCCTTTGGGGGAGATCCTGGCATGCAGGCTGCTGCCACACAGGAGAGCTCAGCAGGCCCTGGCCTGTCCACTGTTTTTGGGCTGAAATGAGTGACTTGCAGTCATATTTGCATACCCATTGTACTTGGGCTGGTGTGTGCTCAGGTAGCCCCCAGGTGCTGTGCAAGATTTATGGCCCTTGGCTCCTGTGGTGTTACCTGTCTCCCCAGAGCCCAGTTTGGGTACAGACATTCAGACTGCCATTTCCTGCTTTTGTTTAAAAAGGAAAGGGGGGCTGAGTACACCACCACACCTGCCTAATCATGGTGTGAAATTGTGTGCTAATGGTTTTTTTAATATCACTCAGCTGCTGTAAAACAGACAGTAAAATTACATTTTAGTAGCATGACCATATTGTAAGATTGGATGGGTAAAGGTGATGAGCTATAAAAGAGTAAGCCTTTGTTTAAAAGCATATATCTCTTCATAATGAGCAGAATTAGCAAGGGAAATTACATAAAACGAATGCAAGTTAAATAGATTTTTGTTCTAGTCTGATAAAATTATTTTCTGGTTGTGAAGTCTTTCCTTTCAACTAAAGCATGGTACACTTGGGATTTATTTTCAGATTGGCAGTCAGAAATGAGAAACATGAAGGGGTACCTTTTCCAAGTGATTAGTGGGAGGTATGCAAACAAATCCTATTATTTCTTAGTGGGATTAGAGCACATACCTCCCATACACTGCTTTGAAGAATTCCCCTTAAGCATTCTTCCAGACTTCTAGCTGAAAAAATAGCTGTAATAGTAAATTTGGCAGAAAAAAAAGAGCTTGAAACATAACTGGCTTGCATATATCTAAAAAGCAAAAGGACATTAAAAAATCTACTCATAGTTGTGGACAAGTAAGGTGAAATAACCCTGACCTATATTAAGTATCTCTCTTTTAACTGGAGATGTTTCTTAGGTTTCTCTTTGTATTGTCCAAAGATTTGTTGACTGAACATTTGAGTTCAGCTGGCTTGAGTGAATCTTCTGCACTGCCTAGAGCCAATACAACTTTGATATCTCTGCTCAAGATTACATATTTTCTTATCTCATATTATTTTTTTTTCTCAGTTTGTGGAATTTCCAGTAGCTGAGCAGTAAATTGTTGGCAGCAGTATCTGTTGGCTCAAAGCACAAAATTTGACGTACATATATGGCACTTAGAGGGACTGAGCAAACTTAGGGGTGGGTGCATTCAGCTCCATCACCCAAGTGTCAACGTTGTGTTTTCTAACAGAAAACAATGCGGAATTTCCTTCCTATGGGGAGCAAACATAGGTCAGACTTGTCACAATATTCAGAAGTTTTTGAAGTGTATGGATTACTGTGCCTTGGCCTGAAACCCAAGATGACTTTATGAACCTTTCAGCTTTGTTATATCTTCAGTTTAAAGTTATACCACACTTAGCAGCGTGGGCAAGCTACTCCCTCTATCTCCAATGAAAATGTAAGACTCACAGTTATTTCCTGAGCATTTTAACTGTATGGCATGAATTAAATCGAAAATTGTTGTGAGATGTGTGCCCACTGACTTTGCTGAATTGCTTGTCCTTTTGGAAAGAAAACGGAATAGGTTTGTATCATCATCCGGAGAGCAAAAAAAATGCAAGTGCCAGTTTCTTCTTATTTCTGAATGACCCATGCCAAGCCATGACTTATGTCAATGCTGTTTTTGCCTTTGCTTGCTTCAGCAGTTCATTTTGTCTCCGTGTGTTTTTCCAGTTCTCAGGATGGCTTACGCGATTCCCCCCTCAGCTCCATCTCCAGCAGTGACTATGAGAGTGTTTCTGTCACTACCTGTAGTCTCTCCAGCATTTACGCTCTGAGGTAATAACATCACTTTGCAGTCAGATTTGACAAATGCTACTGACTTGTGCTTGGTTAAAAATTTTCATTGAATTAATCAAGTGACAGCAACACTTCTGAGTATTCTTCCTTTTGAACAACAGGTGCTTTCTGATTTATTTTTTTTTAACCTGCCAGCTTTCTTCAATGCTGTGACAAATGAGGCAACTATTTATGGAAAAGTTTTTAATGCATGCAGGAACCACTTACATATGTCCATGATCTCACTTTTATTTATCCATGTAGCAATTCTCAGAAGAGACTTCAGGTTGTATCTTGACGAGTTACAAATGTTTTCCTGAGCCAGCCTTTAGCTTTCTAAAAAACATGTCTTTTCCATTTTGTTTTGCCTTGTAAAATAAAAGATGTTCCAGTTAACAGTTTAACTTACATCCTTATTGCTGGACAACACTGGTAAGAATACAGTGAAGAGCTGCTTCTGACTTCACAGAATGTTCTGGGCTGGAAGGGCCCCACAGACATCGTGGAGCTCAGTTTCTAAGTGAATGGCCCATACAGGGATTGAAACCATGACCTTGGTGTTTTTAGCAATCCTATTTTATATTCTTATCTTCTGAAACTGTATGGAAGTTTTAACTTTAGTTTTACTCAAAGCACTTATTGAGAGTGATAATGTAATTAAAGTTAGGACAGAAAAATGTAACTAAAACATAAAAATGAAATCTTTGTATTTTTCACTGTTTGCATAACATACATGTATGAGATGTATTGCATGCACTGTATGCAATAACATTTTTGCCTTGGTACAGACAGATTGAAATATCACTACTTCAGCTGATGAAATACCACTACTTCATTCTCCACTGCTTCTTGTCCTCTCTTTTTCATTTGTTTTTTTTTCTCCAGAACTTCATTTGAACTTCAGGATTTTGAGATTTCATCTAGGTTTGGGGATAAAAAAGAGGAGATAAGATGGCTTTTCTAATACTGGTAGAAGCAATACTAAAAATAACAATGAGAGGTTTTATTAGGCTGGTGTGTCCTTCAAGTTCAATTTTTTAGAGTTTTGTATTTTTCAAATAAGGGCAGAAAGATGCAACAAAAACTCTTCTTCATTGTTTTATTTTTAAAATATATTTTCTTTTGACTGTTCTTCAAACAAAACCCAAATTACCTGCATGCAGCAGTCACCCTGTTCAAAGTACTCTGTACATTGAAGACTGTTTCACACAGGGCTGTCTGAATGGATGGTAGGTGTAGCCTCAGTGACTCTTCAGGAATAACTGGAGCAGGGAGAATAAGCCTTGATTAGATGCACCACCTCTTTGGAAGGCCTTACTGGACTGCCTTTGTCCATTGGTGCTACAGTTGGCACTGTATTGGTAGTTAGGAGAAAGGAAGTTTGATTTTTAAGGCAGTATTTGCACATGTGCCTTTGTGTTCTTGTCCACTGAGAAACAGCATTGCATCATCCCTGGGTGGCTTGATGAAATCTAAGCTGTCCATTTTTCTGCAATCTGATGGATATTACCAGAGATGTAGTTTGTGGTCCAGTAAAACAAACCAGCAAAGTGCCTGCTTGACTGCAATGACAGGAGTTTCCCCTTTTGAAAGACTTCGTTTAAAACCAGCTTGTTTTAATGAAATAAAAGAAAAAAGCAACTCTAAAGTTCTAAGTACTTCACAGTAGTATGTTTCTAGATCTTTGTACATAGAAATGTAATATTCAGTGCATCTATTTGTATAATTTTTGAGAATGTTATTTTTAGGTGTTCCTCTGTTCTCTCTTTAGAGGGCTTTATTTGACCATTAAACAGCTTCTCTAGAGTTGCATTATTTGTTTACTGCAACAAACATGTTCCTTGCAAAGATAATCTCTAAAATGTTCTTTTCTGAAATAACTGGGTTTTCCATGATGCCATATGAATATCCAAAATAATACCTAATTTGGGAGTTTGTTTCTTTTTCATCTGAAATATGCACTTCTAATGTATCTAATTTCTTATTGTTTACACTTAACAACAATTAGACATTAAATGTAACATTTGCAATTTTATCTGAAAAATAATTGGCAGAAGATAGAATTCTTGAAATACATTTATGTGGTCTTTCATCCTCCTGTGAAACATAAACAATTTCTTTGTGCTATTTAATAATCAGTACTGAGACTGACAGTCATGTTGTCAGATTGTAGCATGTTTTGGGAATATCTTCAGAAAATTTAGCTGTGATAGCAAAACCAGTTTAACTGCAGCAGTAAGGTTGAACTAATTGTGTATTAAATAGCACAGATGGAATTGATTTGAAACAATGGAGTGTTGAATGTATGGAATTCTGTAGAAATGTACATTTATTGTTTTCCAAATGGAGAACCAGGGAGAAAATTCCAACTCTTTGGATGCCAAAGCAGTGTTCAGACCAGTGGTTTGGGTTCTCAAATGGTTTTGCTAAGGAAAGTTTGATTTCATTAGTACTTGATCTTGGTAAAATGTTCCTCTTTCTAGTCCCAGAGGGTCTGGTGGTCAAGAAATTAATTTTTCAGTCCAGTTCAGATGATTTTTTTCAAAATATTCATTAGGCAGTATCCAGACCTGAGATGCCCATACCAGTTGTCAGCTTTCTCAGCAAAGAATAATATGATATGCTCAAAGTTTGGACCTAAGTTTTTTGAAAGACTGCAGCTAGAAAATGCAAGAAAAATGTTGATTTGGGAACGATAAGGAAAGATAAGTGAGACAACAGAAGAACCAGGGTAGTTACAATTAGAGGATTTCAGGTGTCATTGGAGTTTTTGTAAGAGTGCCAGGGAGAAAGAAATACTGACGAATCTATTCAAGCGTTTGTCTGCCTAGAGTAAAGTGTACATGGTAAATTCTACTTCTTTGTTTTAAGGTTATAAAGAGCCAGTAAATGAGAACTTTAAGTATAAGTAATAACTCTTAAAACTAACCTTAGTGTTACACTAGATACTTTCCCTAGTCAACAGGTTGGGGGGTTTTTTAGATATGTCATTGCAGCTTAACTACTGGTGGGTTTTGGTATATTTTTCTACTATTTTTGTAATTTTAAAAAATTGGTGGTGAAGTTTTAGCACATTGTTTACAGTCTGTAAAAGGCAGTATCTGCAATGAATTGTGACTCAAGTTTATGCCAAAACTGCAAGAATCTGCCAGCAATTACGGTGGGATATTTATCTAGATATTTCAGTTAGAATATCTGTATTTGTGCATATGTGGGCAGGCATTGATCATTCTTAGTGTAAAATATTTGTTATATCAAGATGAAACCTCCCCTGGTGCAACTTGTCCTCTCCATGTGACTCCTTGTGGAGAGTCTGCTTCCATCCTCTTTGCAGCCACTCTTTATGTACAGTGATGAGGTCCCCTGGAGCCTTCTCCAGGGAGTAAAACACTGATATAATTCCTTCAGTCTCTCTTCATAGGGCTGGTTTTCCATTATCTTCATGGTTCTCCTTTGGATGCTCTCCAGTCCATCTATTCCTTCTTTTTGAGCTGTGTGGCCACAGCTGCACACAGGAGTGCTCCAGGTGGGCCTGACAAGCTCTTGGTAGTTTGGGATGGTGACATCTCTCATCTCTGCTGGTGCTGTCCCTGTGGGTGCATGGCAGCATCTGATGTGCTGTCACTGCTGCAGAGCTTCACTGCTGAGCCCTGTTCAGCTCTTGTTGTGCACCCCCAGCACCCCCTCAGCAAAGGATCCCAGCCTGTGCCAGGCTCTTTGGTGTCATCACTGCTGCAGGACCTTGCACTTGTCCCTGTGAACTCCACATTCCTCTTGGCAGCTCCCTGTTCCAGCCTGTCCTGCTCTGTGAGATGCCTTTCCCTGCTGGCATGTGCACCTCACTGCCCAGTGTGGGGTCACCAGCAAACCTGGGGACAGTGCTCACACTCTTGTCATCCAGATGGTTTTGGTGATGCTGAACAAGTGAGGCCCAATGTCCATCCCTGGGGATTCCCACTTGTGCAGGCTGCCAGCCCTGGTACAGACCATGGATCAGCACTCTGAGTGGGAGCTCTGAGCCAGTTTCTTGCCCATCTCTCAGACCAAACAAAATTCATGTGGGTGGACAGTTTCTTACAGAAGCAGGTTTTATACAGTGCTTTCTCATTAGTAGAACTCAGTGCCTTGAAAAGGATTCAAGAAGGAAAAAGAACTTGGTTGTTCTCCAGGACTGTGAATTATAGTAGGAGAATGAAGTTCTTTCATCTTATGGTCCAGAGCTTAAGCTATCAAAGCTACAAATTACATGGCTGCAGGTTTTAACAGAGACCACGGCTACTCTGGGGAACTTGTAGATCATAACATGGAGTACAACAAATACATTAACAATGCATGTTAGCTGACTGGTCAGCCCACCTGATCAGCTCTGTCTCCAGTTCTTCTGTCCTGCGCTTTTTCCTTTGTTAACGTGCTCAGTTCACATTGAAGCTATGCAAAATGACAGATTTGTTCTGCATTCATGTTTGGTACTGTCATTTTGGGTCTGATCAGTGCATTGCTGTAGATTTTCCGTCTCTTTTTTTTCTGTAGAGCTGCTCTTTATGGAGAAATTACTCACAACCAGAAAGAGGCTGTTAATAATGGCTTTATATGGCTTTTACTGGAGTTCTAGAAATAAAGAGCTCAGTGAGCAGAGCTCTGAGGAGAGAAAGGGGTTTTATACTTTGAGCAAATCTGAATCACTTCCACTATAGATGCTGTTCCTGCCTAATGATTTTGAACTGCAAACTGTTTGTGTGTCTCTTAGGTAGTGAGAGTCTGTGCTGCTTTGTACAGCTCTGTCACTCAAGTACTGTGAGGGCAGTAGCAATACACTCATAAACAGGTTGCTGTATACAGTCTTTTTGTTCAGCTGCTAAATCCCTTGCCCCAACAACCAGCTGAGCAGTACCAGCAAAACAAAAAGTCAGCTTCCATGAGGTCTGTCAGCTTTTGCTTCTGATTTTAGTCAGTGAGGTGTGTGTGACTGAAGCAGATGTCTCTGGGTTTTCACCGCCAGAATTCTTCTTGATGTGTTTCATGCCTATCTTGTTCTTCACCCTGCAAGACAAAAAAAAAAAAATTAAATGTCAAATGGTGTAGCATTTTCTAAGTTATAGTGTTCCTTTCTAGGATATTCTACAGGATATTCTATATTTTATGCATATCTCTGTCTTTAGTAACTAGTAACTGGATGCTGATTTTATTTCTTCCAAGGAATAACCCAGGCAGCTAATGTTAACAAATGCTTGTTACAGTGGGAAGGTGAGAATTCAGTTTTGGAAGTTTTTTGGTCTTTCCCTATTAAAATTACAAACTTCATATTTTAGAGGTGTTAGAATGTTCAGTGTGGTTGAAGTAAATATAGAATATATTGCTCTCTGTGTAAATCAAGTAAAACAGGGCAATATTTTAGGCTGACTAGCATCAGTGGCAGAGGCAATAAGACAGTCCTGGCACAATTGGTAGACACTCCAAATTTCCCATTTGGGGGCTGTATTCCAAGTGGCGTATCAAACATACCATATGGCTGGAGACTGACACAAAGTGATCATAATGGGCTTGTGTTCTTGTTTCTACATAGCTCAGTTGCAATTTTCATTTTTAGTAATTTGGCCACAATTATAATCATTTTCATTTTAGTGATGTGTAAAAAATCTGCTGTTGAATGTCACTTGGTGTTCTCTGTGATAGTAATAGAACAAAATTACTAGCTTTCAGAAAGTAGGTTTTATTTTACAGATTAGTGTTTTTTCTCTCAGTAAAACCCTTAGAATAGCATGTTTGGGAGTTTTCAGATTATGTGTAATTAAAATCACTATAGTAACTGCAGTTTTTGCAGAGTTTTTGTCCATGTCTAAAGATACATTGTAAAATCACAATTAGATTGGAGGAAAAAGAGGGAGGATTTCCTCATACTTACAGCTGTATTGAAGGTGAAAGAGAAAGCTATCTTTTCTAATTAAAATTTTAAGGTTCCACCTTATACTTTCATTAGCTTTTCTCAGCTTTGACTACCACATCTGGATGCAGAATTTCTGTGGGATTCTCCTGGACCCTGGGATGCATTCATGTTTCTGCTGCTCATTTTTGTATTTTTTGAAGTAACTGATGGAAGCAACATGAAAATGTCATGCTACCAAGTTTCCAAATCCCTCAGAGTTCCTTGTGCTGGGAAGTGGATCTGCAGGAGCTGGATGCTAAATGAAATAATTCACTTGTTGTGATGCCATGCAGAACTGTGCCTTGCCTATGACAGAGGACATTGCTAATGAGCTGTATAAAATTACTCTTTGCCCTGAAATATTTATGGTATCCAAGCTCTGCCTGTCCTTTGTCAAGTTCTGTATAAAGTGTAAAAACTGGGACTGATACATCTCTGTCCCTGTATCAGAGGGACAGAGCTGGTTTTACATACCATTTAATTATAAGTCCTGTACTATTTGTGGATTTCACTTTCAGTTTTTCCAGTTCAATATATATTTTTGAAATTTAAATATTCCTGCTGTCTAATCTCATTTTTTTTATCCTTTTGCAGTGTGAATGAATGATTGAGAGCTTTAAATGCAAGTTTGATTACAAGAAAGTGGTGGAAAAAATGTCATGGTGGAGTTGGAAAAAGTAGAATCCAGATAATATTCTAACTTCTTGTTTTTTTCTGTTCTGTTTTTTCTTGAATTGTACAATAACTTTATCTTGCAGATTTTACCCCTTTTTGGTTTCACTTAGGAAAAGCAGTAAGTGTGGTACCTTGCAAGTCTCTGACATTAAATTTGATGGTTAGAAAGCACCACTGTTGATTACTAATGCTCTTTAGTTATTTTTTCATATGCACACTTATAGAAGTTTTATCTATAACGATCAAAAAAGCTATTTGGGAGAGAGCACTGTTAAAGTTGATAAATTCTGCACTGGCTGTGTTGTTTATTTTAATTTCCATTTGAAATACTATATCTTTGCATTAATCTGAAAACCCAGTCCAGAGTGTTGATGAGTTTGAGTAAGCCATAAGTTCTCCTAGGCTGACTTTCTTACAGTGGATCTGTTTGGCAAGATGCTGCTTTACTGTGGATTTTGCAAAGTCCAAGTGAGAATGCTCTGAAGTTTGAGATCTGAACAGCTGAGGAAAGATTCAAGATGTTCTTCCAGCAGAGTGGGGAGCTACAGAAGCTGCCAAGATCTGGGGCAGAAGTTCTTGCTGTTGATTTCAAATTCAACAGAGTTCAATGCTCAGGACTTTTTCCTGACTGGAGATAGCACCTAGGAATTTGTTAGACAAATTCCTTTTTTTACTGAGCCAACCTCAGACTGCCCACTTCTGCAGGGGCAGGAGAAGCTGAGGACAGGCTTCTGCAAATCTTGCAGTGTGTGAAAAGTAATTCCCCCCTGAGGAATTCAGAAGGTTGACAGCAGAGGGGGCTTCTAGCACATGGAGCTGGGCATTGCTCACACATGGGGTAATTCTGTTGTCAAGTCCAGTTCTCTTGGTAATTTCTAGCCAGAGTGATTTGCATGCAGTTACATTATTTGTTTCTCAAGGCAAAGTTCTGAAGCCTTGGTGTGCTTTAAGGGTGGTTGGGTTGATTGGTGGGGGTTTTTCATCCTCTTGACCTGTTTCTCTTAAAAGAGAGAGGAAATAGCTAAGGGGTTATATTTGGTTACATTTTGAAACCCTCTTGACTTACAAAATACTAGGGTTTAAAAGACAAGAAATAAAATTCTGCATTAAAGCTTTTTTTAGTTTCCTTTAAATGTAGCTTCTGGAGTCATTCCTTAAAGCATAGTCCTTAGCTAAAAACCTATATGCTATTACATAAATAATAGCATATAATGTTCTGGCTTGGGTTAAAGTGACTCTAAAATTAAGTGCGTAGCCACTCATTTCACTTAAAACATTTGTAAGAAGCCGTGATTCTCACAGTTTCTCTTCCAACCATATCAAAACTAGCACATGTTAGAACAACAGGTTTTAGCCTACTGTTTATTGTATTTCTGCTAAGAGTATCCAAAAAGAAACACCTGAGGTACTGCAAAAAGCAGGATGGGAAGTAGGTTGGGGTTTTATCTTACTGATATGGGAATTACATATCTCTTACCTAAACCCCTGTAATTTTCCCTTGTCATTTCTCATGGATGCAACCTTTGTCTTCCCTGAACTATTGTTTGAACCTTTACATGGCCTTTGGAGTTGCTGTTTGTTCTTTTTAGCAAACTGGAACCCAGAGTTGACTGCAGCCTTCTGAAGTAGAGGAGTAATAGCTTGGCTGACAGGTTAGTGGTGAGATTTCCAGTTACAGCCTACACAAATATCAGTGGGAGCAATGTACCAACTTGCTGAAGTTGTTTCAGAAATTGTATGCAGTCAGTAACACAGATTTGCCTGCAAGCCTTTTGGTTTGGTTTTTTTTTTTCATTTACCATAAGGATGAAAATACTCAAATGGGAGAGAATCTTAAATATTGTAGATTGGATAAAAAGTGTATGTTATTGATATTGTACACAGAGCATAAGTGGCCATTGTGCTAAACTCTGAGCAAACAATGAAAGTTGGGGAGCTCATGGTAATGTGTTTTGAGAAATATTTTAAGAACTAGAATATTCTAAATGTACGTCTGTATACGAGGAAATTCACTTACATGACACGTGTGTATCTTTAGTTATTCAATACATGAGATGTTAAATAATGGACATGAGAGATTTGTTAAGGCCAACTAGTGCAAATGAGTTTGATGTCATCTAAGTCCAAAGAACTGCACTGTTTTATAATTTGTAGATAATTGATAATTTGTAATTATCAAATCAGTTTTTAAATGAACACTAATTTGTATTTAAGAATTGGGCTACTGACCCTTTGTAAAAACTTCCAGCAAGGTTTATGACTGTAATATCCTTCTGTGTAGAATATTAGGAATGTGTGAAATCACAGAAAACTTCTTAGAAAGTTTTCACCTTTCTCTACTGTCAGGAGTCTCACCTGCTACAGTACATGACTTACCAAACTATCCTAGAGAGTACCTTGGTCGTAAAATGCATCTCTGGGTGAACCTCTGCATCAGAATGGTACCAATTAATGGATTGAATTCTTGCATGGATTTTGAATTCATTGTGAAGTGGAAACACCAGCTATAAATTCTCACTATAGCAGGAAGGTGTTATCTGTTTTGTTGCAGAGTTATTCTACTTCTGCCCCTGCTTGTGTAGTTTGCTGGAGATTCCCAGAGAAAGTGAATGGGAATCCCTGATGTCACAGGTATTTGGATAACATAAATGGTGAGGTTACTCACTGAACTATGTATTAACACTTTTCTAGTAAACATTTGTAATATTGTTATAGAGTTTTCTTCTTAGACTTAGTTGGGATGAGTTTATGTGACTGAAACATGAGCCCTGTCTGTTTACAGGCACCACTAACAATCTTCTGAGATCTTTTCCTGGAAATCAGTTGTCATTCAAGAACTTGCCTGAAATCAGACACTTAAAGGATGGTCTTAATTTCCTTTTAAATTTGGTGACATCATTACATCCTATATTTCTGTTGAAGCTGGATAATCTTCAAGCTCTCTTCCAACCCTAACCATTCTCTGATTCTGTGATAAAAAGTACAGTGGGTCTGTTGGGCTTTCTCCTTTGCAAGAAGTCACCCATTGTTGCTTTTGATTTAAGATTTCAAAATATAAAGAAACAAAACCAAACCATGTATTTTTAAAAGTTTTTTGTGATTAATTTGAAAACATGAAGATTCAGTTGATTTTTTTGTATTCATTGTATTTGAAGCATAGAGCTTTTACATTATTTTTGTCTGTTACTGCTGTAATTTTAATGCATCTTTAAGATACTCTGGGGGTTGGTGTGTGAATAATGAGAAATTCTTTCAGAGAATATCATACAATCTACATTAATGCAGAGCAGATTTCAGGTTTAAAGAACCAAACATTTCCAGACAAATTTGAAAGGAAACATCTGTGAGTGGACACAGATTTCTACAGCTGTTGCTATGTTTCAAGCACAAATGTAAAATATTTAAATTTGCACCAACGTTGAATTGGTGACTTTGGTTGTTTGGGTTTAGACTTTGCTGCTTTCACTCATTTTTGGATGATTGTCAATGACCAACAAGCACAGCCCAAAGTCTACAGTATTAGAGATGTTTACCTGAAATGTCTGTCATAACCCTCTTGTTCCACAGTCCTGTTTTCCATTATGTATGAGTGTGGGATCTCAGCACCTCAGGACTGATGTGCAGAGTGACCGAGACCACCCTTGGGGGGCTCGGGAGTCCTGGAATGTTGCCAGAAGTGTCTGGTGGCTGGACTTTGATCCTACAAGGGAGACGACACCTGTATGAGGATGGGAGGATTTCACTGGGGTAAATGGTGAAGGGATAAGTTAATTAGAGTGTAAGACACAGGGTTTAGGATTTCTGTACAGGGGGGTCTAAAGATGTAAGGTGGAGGAATTGGGGCGTGTCCTGTTCTTCTTCTTCTTCTTGGCCTCCATCTTCTGTGGTGATGTTGGCACTTTGGGATTGGTTATTACTAAAAGTGCACTGGTTAATAAGGGTAAAAGGTATTGGGGAAAAATGATAAATATTGTATACGTAATTTTGAGTATAAAGATAAGTGACTGCCCCGGGGGCTCGCAGTGTGCTCATGGCTGGCTGCTGTGCAGATCTCTGTTGGGCCGAGAGAAAATCTTTTAGATAAACAATTAATAAACACCGAGACCGAGAAAAGATCTGAAGTCTCTTCTCATCCTTTGAAGCGCGGGCTGTCCAAGGCCACCCCGGGCCTTTCCAGGTCTTTAAAACAGCCGAAAAACCAACATATGAGCACTGCCACGTAAATTGGCTCAAAGTGTCCTTTGAAATACAAAAGCTATCAAGCAGATTGCATCTTGGTGAAAGATTTAATGGTGTACAATTACATTATTGGCTTTTGTTTGCTTGTACGTATTTGGCTAAATTTCACAGTAAAGCCTTGAGAGCAGGCAAGGTGTAGAGATACACCTTGATAGTGTTGGAAGAGTTGTACAACTCTTCTCGTGTAATAAATGAAGTGTAATTTTAAAATGGGTGGCTGCAGCCAAGTTAAACAAAAAGACAATTCATTTTTTCTGCCACAGAATATCAGTTCCTTTTATAAGGTAAAAGCAGATTTAGTGTTTGGAATCAACCTTTGGCATAACATCTTATTTCTTTATATTCACCTTCTGATGTGGTAGCTTTGCAATGTTTTTACAGTCTGAAAAATTAATGCATGATAAGCATTGTGTATATGTTAAATGTTTCACAAGGGGTTCCATGTGTATTTTGGTGTTACCTCTTTGTAACTTAATCCATTGGGTTATTCAGGGTTCCTTTCAACCAGTAGTTGAGAAAATGAGGACCTGTTGCTAGCAGTAGTATGGCTGTTTGTATTGTGCAATGAGACATGATTCTGTAGATGCTGGCTGTGAAACATTCTAGATCCAAGTGTAGTAGGACATTAATGAAATGCTTCCTAAACATCTGGTATTGGCTGAAAATGTTGATCCAAATTGTC
Source organism: Ammospiza caudacuta (assembly GCF_027887145.1). Taxonomy (NCBI): domain Eukaryota; kingdom Metazoa; phylum Chordata; class Aves; order Passeriformes; family Passerellidae; genus Ammospiza; species Ammospiza caudacuta. The sequence goes on from NC_080596.1 coordinate 58,042,363, forward strand.
CCTACATAAGCCAAGTAGGAAAGATATTCTTTTGGGGCAGGGGGGTGAAGATAAGCTGCACCCAGTAGATCACATTTCAGGGCTGTTTTCTATAATAGCAATTTATAAAATCATTAGAATCTATTTGCATGGATGTAGTCATTGCTGTTTGGGATACTCTAATGTTAAAAAGTAGCTGGCTCTTCTGCTGTTTATCTGAAACAGTTGCAGTGTTTCTGTTCTTACAGTATTTCTTACTGTCTCTACAATATTGTATTTTTGGCTATATTCTTTAACAGATATACTTTAAAGTAAAGAACTGATGGTTGTTAGATGTTCTTTGAGAGTCATCTTTGTCTTATTTGGACTTGGTTGTGTTGGTAAAGGCAGAGTAATTGTTTCTGACTCTGTAGCAATTCTTAGTTCCAGTTTTAAATTTTTCTGAAGTATTCATTTTTTTGCTTTGTAGTAGCACAAGCAATCCCAAGTATGAAATATCCTCTTTTCTGAACCTCCTGTATGTGGATACTGTCATTAGCATGGGAGCGTGCATATGAAAATGTGTCAGAAATGTGAGTGTATGGACATGCTGACCTTCCATCCCACAGTGCTGGAGCAATTCACATGTGCTCTCTGCTGGGGATTTGGGGAAAAAAGAGTCCCAGCCAGTCTTGTGGTGACATGGCCAGTCCTAATGACACACCACAAAACCTGACAGAACAGTCTGCAATGGAAGTAGGTCAAACCACATTCCTGAATGAAGTAGGTAAACCTGCATTCCTCCCAGCTGGAGGAGGCTCAGAAAGGCAAACATTATTATTAAAATGGTCAGGATTGTGGAATGAGCCTTTCTTCCTTTCTGCAAAACAGCAAAGGACCAAGTAGTTTATATTCTTGAAAAGCGCTCTTCACAGCTCTCTGCCCACTTAACACCTTCCTTTGAAATGGTTCTTCAGCTGTGATTTGGAGGGAAAAGTCATCCTTGATTCAGTGGCCCTGTTTTCTCCCTGCACTAAAGCTTCTGTGTATTGGGAGCTTTGAAGAGACCTTTGTGTAAGGGTTACTCACATTAACTTCTTCTAAAAGCTAGGGTTATTCACATGAAATTCTTCTAAAGTAATATTTACACAGACTGCACCTGGCTTTGTCAGGAGGTCCATGCTTGCCTTGCAGAGCAGTTTATGGTGCTTATGTGTGTATCACTAAGAAAGTTCTTATGTGAAACAAAAAGTAGAGCCTGTTTGGCCGTGTTGCCAGGCAGAGTCCTTTATCTGTGTGTGAGAGGGTTTGTGTGAACAGGCATCCTCTGCCTGCACACCCTTGTGAGCCAGCAATCTCCTCCTGGCTCTTGCTGCCTTTCAGTTTGTTCTTTTGTAAACCACATTTGTACATGACCTTTTCATTGTCCTGAACACAGGCCTATCCATGCTGCCAGGCTTGCTTTTCTAATATCTACTAAATCCCCTTCGGAAAGGCAAAGGAAAACTGAAAGAGAATTCTCACTTCATTCTCAGTGTCTTTGATAAGCCCAGTCAGTCATGGTGCTGCTGGAACTGTAAACACAGAAATAACATCTCCTTACAATAGTTTTTTTTTTTTGTTAGTAGCAACAGATAACACGAATAAAACGTGTCTCCTGCAAGCCTGGTCTTTACTCTGTGTTTGAAAGAATGGGGGGCCAGTTAAGGTACTCATGCTACATGTCTGCCATTGATATTTCTATCAATAACTAATCTCCAGTACTTATTTTCAGTCTGTTTTTCTTAGGGCTTTTAATATTGGGTGGCATAATTATTTCTATTTTATATTTCAAAGGGTTACCTGTGGAGCCTACAGGTAGAATTGGAAAACTATATCCTATAAAATTTTGTTATAAATAGTGATGTTACCTATGTGTCTTCTCCCAAAATAACTGTTCATGCATACTGCCATAAGGACAGGATCTGTAAGATGGTGAATGTTTCTGCACCTGACAAAAGCAGATTGAACTCAAAATGTGTTAGAAATTACTTTTTTTGTTACATATGCTACTTATACCTGCATTAAGTAACTCTTCTTTTAACTGAGTATTTGTCTGTAAAGACTGTTGGAGTTTTGGGCATCAAAACTATGATTTTAAGTAAAATAGTCTAGTTTTTTGGTAATAATTGGCTATATTAATTTCTTTCCACTATGTGGAGAAAAATGGTTTCATGTTCCCTGTGACTTGAAAATAGTCAAGTAAGAAGGCTCCTGTCTCCTCTGGTCAGCACAGTGAATCCTTGGGACTTCAGTGTAGTTACATCCTGTGCTCCAGTCCCATTTCAGAGTTTTTAGGGGCAAAGTGCTGCTTTTCCCCTAAGTGCTTCCTGGTTTTAACATCTTGATTTACAAATATTTAAGATAATTGCTGATATTTGAAGATTCTCTCCAAGGCTTCCCTGCTGTCTCAGGTTGTTTTAAGCTGCTTCTCTGTAAAAGAAAAGTGGTAGGGGTGGTGGTGGTGAAAGTGTGGGAATGTCCGACATCTGGTTTTTAACAAAAAATTTAAAGTTTGAGTAGAGATTTGGTGGCACATTTAAATCTCTTTAGAGTTGATGAGCCATTCTTCACAATAGTTTGACATTTCATCTATTTCTAATTTTACATTTATAAGGGAATTAACCTACCTCTACTGTGTAAATCATATTTTATTGCTGCTCTTTCCATTTTTTTTTTTTTGTGAAGTTAGATTCTGTTCTTGCTATATTAAGGTAACATAATTCAGAATTTCTTTCTTTTTTTCAGAAAATTTCCATGTTCGTAAATTTCTAAATTGACTTCAGAACTGACCTTTACATTTTTAGGTCGATATTCCCCTTCAGGATTTTTGGTGGAGTTATGGTCTCAGGATTGAGCTTTTAGAAGAACTTAATGTGAAAAATGGCACAGCACTTTGTGCGGTAAAATACAGACAAGAGATTTTCTGCTTCAAGTTTTTTTGCAGCTGTCACAGAGTGAAAATCAAACGTGCTGGTGATTGGTTGTGTGCTGATTAACTTCAACAAGAATTTACAGCAATTAGTTCTACTACTATAGAGTCTTGCCTGAGTCATAAATACTTTAGAATTTGCTGAGCATCCTGAACAACTGAGTGAAGATTTACATTACTTTCCTTTACATTATTTTTTTTTCTCTGACAGCAGTTTAATGACAAGTTCTTGTTCATCTGATGACATTGATCAGGAAGAAATCCAGCTGGCTTTGCAGGCTGCCAAAATTGCCACAAGAGAGAAGATCAGATCTAGATTTCATGGCAGTAATGATCTTATTCACCGCCTTTTTGTCTGTATCTCAGGTATGAGAATCACTGAATTATTAAAGTATTGTTCGGGGGGGGTTTGGTTTATTTTTTTGAGCTTTTGCACATCAAGTTGTGGTAGAAAGGGCTAGAGATGAAGTTTCAGGAAAACTCTGGTTTTGGGGCCTAAGTTGCAGTCTGGTTTAGAAGGACCTGTTACCTGTTTGGAACATACAGAATCAGAGATGCTGACATCTTAGACGTGTAGTGTTGAAGAATTTGGATTTGTATCAGGTTTGATTTTTCCCTAGTGATGCCCTTTTGTGTTCAAGGAATGAAATGTGACTTAGCAGTTCTGTTTTCATGCAAAATTAGTCTTTCAGTATTTCCTGCCAAAGGATATGGAATATATGTATTGGCTTGCAGGTAGCATAAAAACCAGAATGTAACTTGGCCATTAAGGAGAATTAGTTTAATCGGAATTAGTTTAATTAGTTTAATTAGGTGTTCAATTTTTATTCCTAATGTGAACAAGTGATCCCCTTAAAATAAGTGAGGCCATTACTGGTACTAACAGACAGATTTAAATACTTTTTTAAAGGATGGTGTAACAGTCTAGAATTGATTTACCCATTTTTCTCAAACTCTAAGGTGTTGCTGACCAGCTGCAGACAAACTATGCTAGTGATCTGAGAAGTATCTTGAAGACCTTGTTTGAAGTTATGGCAACCAAACCTGAAACAGAAGACAAGGAAAAGCAGAAGAAAGGTAAAAGATCTAAACATTTGTTTTCTCTAATGAATTTCTGCTGGTAGCCCGGTGGAAATCCATAAGCTATTAGACACAAATTCCCCTAACATATTGTTATCTTTTTGACAGGATTCACTGTATAGGGTTTCACCTAAGTTTAAAAGGAGTCATGGAAACAGACTGTAAACTGGATGAAGTCCTGTTTAGGAACACAGGAGTTCATTTTAAGGCAAATACTAAAGAGTTAGTCTTCAGAGTTCATCTGCTGTTTCCATATTCCTGTATTTAACAGCAGCACAGTGTTTGTAGCCCATATAGTTTATAGCCCATGATTTATGCAGAGTAAATTCTGTAGATTCTTTTTTTCCCCTCCCCAGATTTGTTTCACAATGGGTCCATTTTAAATTACCAAAGAACAGACTGTAAGATGGGAATGCTCATCTTAGAATATCGTAAGATGCTGAAATCTTTCCTCTCTTGAACAAATTGATGAATTTGGCTTCAAAATAAAAAAATACCACATTTCACTTGTAGATAATGAAAGTAATGGAACCAGAACTAGATCATGAATCAACAAAAGATATTTTACTCTGTGAACATTTTTATTATTTCTTTTCTAAGTGGCAAGTCTGCTAACTTATCTAAGAGTAACAGTGTCATCCCAGCAAGACTGCAATTACCTTTGTCCTTTGTTATCATCAGAACTACCAGCATCTGAAAGTGACCAGAGCTCTTTTTATTTTCCTACTTCCTTTCCTCCAGATTGAAAACTTTTTCTTTCTCCTAGTTTCACTTAAAAGCATTGAGTTTTTTATGTGAAACACTTAGTTAAAAAGTTGGATCAAGTCAGCAGAAAAAACCTACACTCCAGTCCCAATTCTGCAGTGGGATAATGCACAACATGCATTACAGTCTTCTTTTGGTTGAAACTTCCACAATAGTTTTATGGTGGCAGCCTGTCATGATGTGAAAATAGACTGTGTTTTTTTATTGTTAAAAAAAATAAATAAATGGGGTTAGACAGAATTGCTAGAAAGAGAACACAAGAGCTCCTGAACCTTCAAATAAGAGTAATAAAGAAACTGGAGCTGTAAAGAACTATCACTGAGAAATATATATTAAACAATAGTACTTGGATGGATGTAATTTCTAATGGATGAACTCTTGCATTAAAAAGGAAGGTATTGACAAAAGTAAGCATAAACAAAATGAGCTAAAAAATTGGAGTTTTGGGGTGAAGTTTCTCTTTGATATGTGTGATTTGAATGTGTGTGATTCACCTTGGGACTCTCTCACTGTTCTCAAAATCTGCTTGTGTTAAAGGATCCAAGTTAAGAATTGGGAAATATAATGTAAGTGCAGCTAAACTAGCAGAAGGAAGAAGACTGCATGTCCTGTAATAACAGCATCTTTCATTTCTGTTGTCATCCCAAAGCAAAGCAGGAGACTTGTAAATCACTGTTTGAGTCAGGGTAGAGAAAAGGCAAGAAGTCTAAGAAGGTGCTACTGTGGTCTAACCTCAGAAGTTCTAACATGAATCTTTAAAGTGAAAATTGGAAAAATATGAATATTTTTTGAATTGTTTTACAGTTAATCATGGTTTAAGGAATGCAGCATTGGAAGACTGTGCTTTATGTCAAGAAAGTATATCATCCTCAGAACTTGCAGCAAAAGCCAGAGATGGGGACTTTGAAGGTATTTTCTTTTTTCTAAGAATTAAAATGAGACAACACTAATGTATTAAAAAAGTGATAATTAAAATGAAAAGTCTTTTAATGTTTGACTCTGGGAAGGGAGTATAAAATGTTGTCATGCTGGTTTAGAGACAAAGGCAGAAGGTAAACTGAGCATATTTCTTTCAGGTTTTTTCTAACAGCCTCATGAAACTCTTATCCACAAATGGTCATATTCAGTAGGAATTGCTCTGTATCAATGCAGAAAGGGTCTGTATAGTAAAGGCTTTAATACAGTGTATGATGTTACATCTGATGAGTTTCTCAGGGCTGTGTGAGATGCAAAGCCCTAAGTAAGGTTTTCTCAGCCAAATCTTGAGAGGGTTTTTGTATTGTTTGCTGCATGTGGATGTGCTGCTTTATCCCAAGGTAGAAGTACCTTTCATGTTTTCTTTACTTGTGTCTTTGATCAAGATATTTTGGCTAATATTTTCACATTCTTCGCCATATTATTTCAAAGAAAATGAAAGCTTTAGATAAGTCTGCTGAGGTTGCTCAAATCTCACTGAGTACATGGTAAGAACGAAAAACGCATGTAAGTCTCAGTTTTGGTTGAGGTTTGGGTATTCTGAAAGCCCACAAGTTGTTTCTCTTTTATTAATCTGAGCTTCTTCAGAGTTAGTTATGGGCTCAAGTCCTATTCTAGCAAACTCAGTATAAAAAATGGATTAAAATATATCAGAGCACTTGCAGTCAAAGAATAAGAAAAGAAATATATGAGATAGAGCAAACAAGAAAGCAATCAGCTTTGATCTTCAAGGATAAGTGGTGGTTTCAGCGCACCAGGAGCCCAATTACCAGAGCCATAATATGTCTGTGGTCAAGTGAGAAGTACAAGACAACCATCAGCTATGAAACTGTCCCTGAGCTTCCCAGAAACTCAAGTGTGCAGTAATTTCCTCGTGCTTTAAAACTTTGATTTATTGCTATATATTTGTCCATGTACACTACTGTCGTTCCAGTGAGAGGTTTGGAATGCAGGATGACAGAGCTGGGTGATAAGCAGTGTGTGCCTCTGCTTGCATGTGGAGGGTGGTGACCAACAGAAAAGAAATATTGGTTCATGTAATTTGTAATAAAGATCAGAAATCACAGAGGGAAAAAAAGAACTCTTAAAGATCAGATTTTAGAGAAATGCTACTTATTTATAACTTATTTTGTGCTTATATAAAACCCATGGTTTGCTTGCTTACCCTTCTCAAGCTGCAGGCTAAAAAATCTAAGCTATTTAGAACAGCAGGGCTGATTCATATATAATGCACTGTAGAAATATTATCTCTTCTGCGGGAAGATGATTTGAAGGCAGATAAAGAACTATTCAGTAGTCATTTTAATTGATTTTTCTATTGTGCTGTAATTCAGAATGTCACAGAAGGTGCAGGAAGGAACAAATCTTTAAGCAAAATCCTTGCCATGTACGGGCTGTATTGCAAAAGAGTGCAAGATTATTCCTTCTCTACCACTTCTCAATTCTTTCTCTTTTGTTTTGGATCGATGCTGATGCTCTTGGTGAGTTTGACTTACAGAATTTGAAAGCCAGTTATTCTGAACTGCAGGATGCTGCATAACCCTCTCACAGTGGATGTGCATTTTGTCACAGCAAAATGTAAAAGTTTTTTTTTCCCTGGCATGTTGCTCAGCTTTTAAGGTTCTTCAGCCTTTCATGGCAGCTGGTATTGTCATGGGGAAGGGTTCATGTTTGGAGAGGTGGGTTGGCATGTTATTTACTGAAATAAGAGGACCATGGTCTGGCTACTTAGGTGATGTTCTGGCCAACACAGTAAAGGGGAATCTTTGGAGCTTCAAAAGGCCCTGCAGCACCCAGGCAGTGTGAATCATTTATGTCCCTGCCCTAAGTGAGTGGTAAAACCAGATATGTAGTATTTATAGCATATGAGATAACTTCAACAAAAGCAACCCCCTGCCTGCACCTTTATTCCAGAATAGCACGTGTTTTATATGTGCCTGCATGGTAGAAAGTAGATCTTTGTGGGATAAGTAAGTCCCCTTGGAATAAATAGATGTGGATGCCAGGATGAGCTTGGCTGCCTTGGCCAATGGTGTCCCATGCTAACATATCCTCTAAACCAAGCCAATAGCAGGTGCTCCTGCAGTTACTCTGCTTTTGGTGCTCACACAGGCTCACTGTGGGGGGCTTGGCCATGCCTGCACCAGTCTCCTTGCAGGCTTTCTCTGGGAGCCTCCCTTGGCTTATGTGTAAGTGGTTATGCTATAAATACCTACAAACCAGTGTAGCTCTTCTGGCTGTGTAAACTGAAGAGTGGAGTCTGCTGTAACTTGGCTCCATTCCTGATGGGCAGGAATTTTATTGTGTATCCCAAAGAGACACAGGATGCTGAGGAATATGGAGATGAGCTCCACCTTCCATAACACAAGAAGTCACAGAAAGGCTACTAAAAAGGGCATCTGATGTGGGTCAATTTGCTGAATTTGTGGGAACTTTGGAAATATCCCTCACCTCCAATACACATACCTGTCCTTTCAGATCACAAGTTGTCATTGCTGGCAACACTGTACAGACTTTTTCTGCTGAGGTATGCAGGGACAGCTAATGGGATACGTGGTTTTGCCATCCCTAAGGCATCCAGCATGAGGCATAAACTCCCACCAAGATTTTAACCTCAGCAGCCATGTGCCTTTTTCCCCTTACAGCACCTCCCCACGTGTCTTGTTTTTGCTGGCCACTGTGGAAGGAACAGCCCCTGGGTGTTGTTTGGGTGCAGGTTGAAGATGTCTGGTGGATAAAGCAACTTTTGCTGCTTGAACATTGTTCCCTGTTTCTTGCAGTGAGCCTGGTGGGTTTGTCCTTCAGGCCAAATCTGGGTCAGGGGCCATCAACAGGAGTACTGGAATACACCACAGTTATCACTGTAAGGGTAATCAAGCAAAGGTTGAGAGCATTGCATCAAAGTTAATTGATTCCTTTTTTGTACTTCAGTTCTATACCTCAGGTCACTCAATTAGTTCAACTGAAAGTGAAAACAATTGAAAGCAAAGGAGCACATCATAGCTCTTTCCTTCTGCCATTGTGGCAGAGTATGTATCAAATTGAGAAGGTCCAGCCAGCTACCGGCCAGGAAAGCTCTTCCCTATTACCAAATAAATCCCTCTAACTGAATGTAGCAAATGTTTTAGATTGTATTCAATCAAATTTTAAAAAAACCTCAAAAATGGAAAGCAAGCCCAGCAACCTGAACAAATAAATGGCCTTAAGATTGTACTGAAGGTTTTAGCCTCTACTCACATTATGAAGATGAATCACTTGTTTTTGTCAGACTTTTCATTCTTATTGTATATAAAACCCACCAGCTGGTCTAGGACATAAAACAAATATGAATATTTATTATGAGCCAACTGACATTGGCAAGGGTTTAAGAGTTAAATCCTGTGACCTTCTGAAGGTTGAAATACAATAAGCTACAGCTTAATTGGCATTCTAAAACAAGCATGAGCCTATGGTCCATATGTTAATCTTTGGTGTCCTAATGCTCTAAGATTTTTGTCAAGAAAGTATATACATTTATACTTCATGGAGTATTAAAAAATTATATATATTTATAGGCAGAGAGTGTAAAACAATTTTATTTTCCTATGGTAGAATATTAATTTATGCAATATTCAATAAGTTTTTTTTAAACATAGTTGAATTTCTTGTCCTGGTTGTATGATGGAAGTGATGGCAAGTGGGATACAAAATTCTGTGTATAAACTCAAAGCAAATTGTAGTGGCAGGCTACAACTGGGCAAAAAGGTTGGGCTCTGAATTGCAGTAACAGCAGACAGGGCCTGTGTGCTGGAACTTCCATGGGACTGCCTTTTCTCCCTGTGCCCTGGTGAGCTACAAACCAGCACAGGAGGAACCTTGCTGGGAAGTTCCTGGGCTCCAGCTTGGACAAAGCACAGCTGGATGAGAGCTGACTGAGAGTGGGCAGCACAGGTCACACACAATGTAAAGGAAACCTTGAAAATGTAAGAAAATTGCTCTTATTTAACCCAGTGTCAATGCATCCCTCATCAGGATAGAGCTATGTCATTCTTAATATCCAGTACAACTTTAGAAACACCAGGGAAGTAGAAGTTTGGTGTCTTTCTGCCATTTATGCATCTGGCATCATATTTCTAGTCCTAACAGAAAACCTTTGTATTTGCTTAGCAGATTCCCATGTGTATACATAGGTGTGCACACACACAGAGTGACTTAAATTTTTTGACTTCAAAATTATTGCCTTTTATTGTTTTCATTTATCAGTTTGTTAATGAGATAAAGCATAAGTGTGACCCTGCTCACCATATTTGGGAGCATTACATTTATCCTTGTGAGTTTGATGATTTTAATACTAAAGATGGGCAAATCTGAGTTTTACTGGACATGTATTTTGGGATAACTTATTACTCAGGAGGACTGATCTGTTACAACTGAGGGAAATGTGAATATTTTAGATTTCCCATTTAATGAAGTTAAAGGCAGGCTAAGAAAGTGAGTTATAATTCTTGTCCTAGCGTGAGATATCTAGAAATCTGAAATTTTTTTCTCAAGGAAGCCAGCAAGCATTATGAAGCTGTTGGTGCTCCATGAAAATATTTGCTGTAGCATCTCAGCTGTCTCTGCAGCCATACCTGCATCTTCACTCCTTATCTCTCTAGCATCTGCACAGAACTGCCTTGCTTGCTAGCACCTAAAAACTGCAGACATAATGGATTTGCTGTGGCTGCCAGTACAAATACCTGCTTGTGCCAAGTAGTGTTAGCATCTGTTTGCTTCACAGCACACACTATTCCTCCCTGATCCCTTGCCATCCTACCCTCTCCTGTTTGGTCACAGGCCCTGACTGCTCTCTATCCAGCAGCACAAGCAAAAGTCAGAAGTTCACAGGCTCAGCCCCTTGTTCTTGTTGCATTATAAGTCCCTGGGTCAGAAAAACCCACCCATGCTCCTGTATGTGCAGAATCTAATCACCATGGCTCTGAGATAGCTGTCAGACCCAGCTGAATGCTTCGGTTTTTCTTGTGTCCTCTTTTTGCCTGTGCCTCTGTTATTTATGATGATGACCAGCAACACCTTGTGAATGAAAGAAGTTAAACTGTTGCACACTTAATTGGCCAAACATGTTCTGTCCACATAACTTTTCACTTTTTCCTTTGTCAGCAGCTCTGCTTACACTGTGTGAGAGAGGAATCAAATTTCCATATGGAGGCAATGTTTTATAATCAACTGAACATATTTATTCATGCATGTAGAATTACAGGATTCTTACAGGTTTTAGGTTGTAGTGAAATAATTCAATCTGACTTAGGCTTTAAGAACTTGCTCAGAGCCTTTTCCCTTCTCAGACTATCCCTCTTTGTTGGCACTATGTGGAACTTGTGGAGAATTCCATGCAGCACTTATGGGAAAACATCCCCTAAATACTGTAAAGAATCCCCTAAATACTGTAAAGAACAGACTTAATCAATTCTGTAACATCATAACTGAGATTTTGATTAGGTTTTGTCTAATAAATGTGTTTTGAGTGTTCTGGTATGTTTTTATGTAGATCTACATTATCAACTTCTCTGTATTATAAAGATTGGTAAGAGAATATTCCTACTAATGGTTATATGGAAGACTCAAGTCTCTGCTCCATCTGATTTAAAGTAAAGATTTGACCCATATCTCAATGGAAACCAGTGTTTTCTATGAGAGTTGCTCCATTTTATATAAATAATTAATTTGCCCAAAGAATTAGTTGCTGATCATGTACCTGGACAGAATGGACACAGGACATCATTCAAGGTGATGTTGAATCAGGCAGAGCAGAGGCTTGAGCCCAAGTTTGCAAAGCTCTGTGTCTTGGTGAAAGCTTTCTAGATTGGCACAGAAATTCCATCCTAACAAAGCCATTTGACCAGAGCTGAAGCTAAGAAGTATGTACCTCTTTTCTCCCTTAGCCCCAAAATTTTCATCAAATTATATTCAGCATAAAAATTTATTTTTTGAAAAATGTCAAGCTGGCTGTAATCAGCACTGAATCTTCTGAGCAAGGACAAAAATTACTTTGGTACAATTGCCTGGTAGAAATCTTACATCAAAGTCAGAGATTGCCCAGAATGACGTGGAAAATCAGATGTGATGAGGAACAAAAAAGGTTCATTTTACTGTGGCAGTTGAAGTGAGGGGTAAAGTCAAGCCACCGTAGTTTTCAACTTTCTGTGCTTAAAGCTGTGAGAATTTACAATCCTGCTTTGCTCAGAGAGCTCCAGCAGCCCCATCTGACCCTTTTGGCAGTGGAGAAAGTAATGGTGTGACTGCTGCAGGCATGGCAGTTCCACAGGATGCTGTGGGAGCAGCACTCTGCAGCTCAGTTTGGAGTAATCAGGGTTATTTTGCATTATGTGCTCTGAAATCTAATGCAAGAGGAACTTTTAAGTTGGAGTTCTTCGTTAGGAACATTGGATAAAAACAAAAGGTGCAGAAAGGGGTATTTTCCCTGAATTGTCTGGCTGTAACAAAAACACCACAGTTTAGGGTTTAGCAGCTGCTCTTCAGCAGGGAGTTGTGCTGTGCTTGCTTCTGTTTTGTTTCCTACCAGAGTACACATTTGCTGGCCTAGGCCTTCTGCAAGCTCCAACAACTTTTGGGGTTGTTTCTCTCTCTGCATTGGTCTCTTGTGTCTCAGCACCACAGAAAATCTTCAGCTTTCTGGGCTAATGTTTCAGTCATCACACAGCAGATAGACCTGGGTCCGTGTTCTCTTCCTCTTGGGTTCTGAGACAGAGAGAGGATCATCTTGGTTTTCTAAGATTAGATGGGACTGCATTAGGTATAATGCACATATTTAACGCCCAATTAATGTGTTCTTTTTGATAGTTTACGGTGTCTGTGATATTTTGTCCATGATTATGGTTTTCTTAAAGCTCCAGCATCTTGGATTTACCTGACTTTTAACTCCAGTAGCAGAAAATGTATTTACCTAATGAGGTAGCATACACATGTAAAGGAGAATGCTAAAAGCTACACAATAAATAGAAAGACTAAAATTTCATGATTTATGAGAAATTGTTATGCAAGATGTTTGAATTGTTAAGAGCCTTTTTCAGTCTTAACACTATTTAATTTTATCTTGTGCTTTTTCCTTTCTCTAAACTTGTTTTTTATTCATTTAAATACTTGTTTCTCTTCATTTCTCTGCCTTTTTTCCTGTGCATGTTTTTAATGTTTTCTTCTAAAATTTATATCTGTATTCTGTCTCATTAATCCCTTCCTTCCCTTCCTCCTCCTCTTTGATGTTTGTGCTGTGGACTTCATCCATTTCCCAGCAGACTTCTCCAAACTCTCATTGCATGATAAAGCACTGGGCCAATTAGCCCAGGAACAAGGTTTGCCCTCCCTTCCTTGTCCAAATCCCTGAAGCACAGGCAGATAATGCTTTAGAGACTGGATGTTGCTATTTGCTGCAGCATGCAGAGCTAATGGAGCAGCATAGCCTGGAGAAGGAGTGTAACATAAAAAGCCTGTGGGTGCAGTGCTGCTGCCCTGCTCCCAGCACAGCTCCAGGCTCGTGCTCGGGGTTTAATTCGTGTAACGCACTCTCTGCTCCTCACATGGAAGCTTTTCCCCTCAGGAGAGGGCTCTTCAGAGAGTATTTCAATAGCCTGTTCTATTAAAAGCTCAGTGACTCAATTGTTGATGTGTGTAAGTCAGGGGCTGCTCCCAAGGTTGAGTGAGATGAGCCTGGGGAAGGGAACCAAGGGGTGGCATCCACTGGGGCTTCTTGTATGGGCTCAGGGAGACCTAACCAGGACTTTATCCTTCCTGCCAGGGTGAGCACTTCAGCTCCACTCCAGCACTGCATTGCATTTCTAACTCTCACAGCTCTGTGTTTGTAGTCAGTGTAAGGCCGTTTTCAGTCAGCTGGAAGGAAAGGCTTTGGGGTAGTGGCCCAGAGTTCCCCATTTCAAATGTCACTTCAGTGCTGCACCGCTTTCATTTTGTGCAAGACATCCCTCTCCTGATTTCTCCCCACACACTGACTGTAGCTGGGTGATGAGGATTAAAGCAATTACATTTGTAGAGCAGTTTGAATGCTAAAAGCTGTTACATAACCAAATGTTACTATTTGGGGGTGTGCTGCAGCGCAGCAGATCTTGGTGTGAGCACCTGGGAGGGCATGAAACCCCTGAGGCAAGGGGCACGGGACTGGCTGTGCCCCCCTGCTGATGAGTCGCTGTCTGGGGAAATGCGCCCTTTGGCCACCCTAGTGACACTCACATTCAGTGAATCAGCTGAGGTGACACCAGTGTGGAGGCAGAGAGATTCCCTCTGCTGTGGGAGAGTGTTCTGTGGAGAGGGTTGTGCTGTTTCTATACATTGCCAAGAAGTTGTGAATTATTTTTTATGAAAACCAAGTTACAATAACAAAAGTTTTCAGATTAATTCATCTGTCTGTCAAGTGATTCTGTAACTGTTAATTACAGCTTATATGATTATTGTTAGTTTGAGGTCATTGTTTATCAAAATTTGCTGGGTGGGTTTTTTTTTGTTTTTGTTTATTTGCTTGGTTTTGGTTTTTTGAGGCGGCTGGGGTCTTTGGGGTTTTTTTTTGCAGTTAGTCTTTCTATTTAGCATGGAGAAAAATCTATGTAAGATCAATTAAAAAATAACTTTTTCAGCATTGCACTTCAATGGGCAACAACAGAAAAATATAGGGGGGGAAGAAAAAATAACTCTTTCCTCCACAAAAAAAGCCCCTCAAGGAAACTAAAAAATAAAATAAAAATTAAGCAGCTGATAAGAAAGCTGCTTTCTGCTGATGAGTCCCAGAGTCTTTGGGGTGGGCTTGTGCTGGCTTATAATGTGTGTGACCTAGCTGTGATCTGAGGGAAGGAGTGATGATGGCTCCAGCTGCTGCAGAAGTGGCACATCACATTGGGATGCTGCAGGGGGTACAGAAAGGGCCTGTGCTTTGTGGCTTTTCTGTGAATATTAAAATCAATAACTCTCTGAACCTGGTAGCCCACCCTGCAATGCAGTTTATAAAGCATCAGTATCAAATTGAGCATCTTAACCAAGCCTGCTTCCACCAGACCTGCAGAGGGAGACCTGGTGGCACAGAGCTTGGATAATTTCCTAAATTTTTGCTGTGTTCAAAATGAGTGAGAATCAATGGATAGTTTAATCCCTGGAAACATAATCTATGTAGAGACAAGTTTTAAACAGGAACATTGTTATTGGTTCATATCTTTGCCTTTTGTATATGTGATAACCCAAAGGGCCTCCGGGATGGAGAACATGGGGATTCTCCATCAGGCTTGCCATGGTTTCAGATCAGAGAAAGTGACAAAGTTTTCAAAATCTACATCATAAACTGATATTGGGAGTAATTTTCACTGGGCAAGATACATGTAGTGCCTTGGGAGATGGCAGGAAAGGAAAAAAAAGTAGAAAGCAACATGTCTTGGCTGCACTGTTATTAATGCTTGGCTTAAGCTGGCAGTCCTGTATGTCCCTGCTGCTGAAGGAAACCCTGCTTTGAACCAGGGATTTGTAGCCTTGGGTCCCCAGAGAACATTTTCTGGTGAACTGCTCTCAGGGATGAGGTGAAGGCTTCTCTGTGCAATCTCCTTTTTGTCCACCACATCAGTAATTTCTCTGCACATCAACTTCTGGGTTTGGTTACTGTCCCTGTAGGTGTAACCTTTATCAGACTGATGTGCTCATTAAGTGAAGGATAACTTCCTTAAGCTGGTTCAACCTCTAAAGTAGTTTAGAGAAGCCTACAAAAGCTGAGTCAAGTTTTAAGTTCTCTTTGTTTTTACTAATCTGCTTTTTGAGCAGTTTCTTATATTGAATGCTATATCCTTTGTACTTTTAATTTGACAAATGTTGCAATGTGACAAACACATGAAAACTGGTCATAGTTATGTTGGAACAAACCAGTGGATTTTTCATTTAATTATCTTTCTGCCTGTAGCTATAGTCCTCTTAACCTCTGCATCAACTGCACCATATATTTTGTTGTTTGATAGTATGCTCCTTGAGGCAGGGATGTTGCTTGTCAGGTTTATAAATCAGCAATTGCATGGCTTGCAAATTGTAAATAATAGTAAAAAAGGAGCTGCATGCAGGGAACTTTGATAAATACACCCAGAAGTTCATGTTCACCCTGTCCATGGATTCCTTCTGGACAGAACTTGCTTTGCACTCATTAGATTTTTACCAACTTGATTAAGCAGTCAGCTTCATCATTTCTACACTTGTAACTCCAGACTCTGAGGTCATGTCAGCCTGTCATGAGCAGAAAGAGCTCGACAGAAGGGAGCCCAATACCTTCTGCCTTGCCAAAACCAAATCATTTCCCTGCTTGTCTTTTATGGGAGGTTGGAGAGCTCACAGGAGACATAAACAACTGAAACATGCTGTCTGTGGTAATGGGCAAGTTCTTTCTCTGCTGAGCTATGTACACTTGATTTTGTGGTTTTGCTGTAGTTACTGGTGACTTCCAGGAAGAGTCCTAATAATTGAACAGATGGTAATCAGGCTTTGGGTTTATTACCTGTACAGTTGCTTGCCTAATTGAAGAAAAGCAGTTGGCCTTTCTGGAGGGAAGGCTGAAGAGGCTGGGAATGATCTCAGCTCTAAGCTTGTTTTGATGGTGGTGGCACTGACAAAAACACTTGTGATTCAGCTCTGCTTTAATAATCTCTTGTCTTCTTGCTTTATTTTGCTTCTCTTCTTTTCCCTGGACTTGCATATGACTAAGATAGATTTTATTTCGAGTTCAAAGCTGCCATTTTAATGCCTGATCTGCTCTGCTCAAAGCTGAGTGCCTGGCAGAGAAGAGAGGAGTTTGAGCCCTCCTGGGCATCTACTCACTCAGCTACTGTTTGCAAAGCACTTGGAGAAATGCAGATGAAAGCAGCTGCTGTTATATTTTACTCTCCCTACTTCCTTGTGGATCTGGTAATCACATGTTTGGTTTCATTCCCCTTTGATTGATTCCCTTTTGTTGCTGTGTTTCTGCCAGATCCTCCTGACTGGGTTCCTGATGAAGTCTGCAGCTACTGCACTGCATGCAAGGCTCCTTTCACAGTCATTCGCAGGAAGCACCACTGCAGGAGCTGTGGCAAGGTAATGACTCACTCAGGGCTGTGAGGAGCTCCCACCAAAGCCAGCAGCAAATTCATGTGCACCACAGAACCTGGCTGCACAGCAAAATGTGCACACTCAGCCAGGGTTCTCAATTCACAGGTGCTTCTGTGTGCCTGGGCTGCCAGCTCTCAGCTTATGTTTACAAAGGACTGGGGAGGGGTTCGACTTTTATACAGCAATAAGTGTATAAAGCTAAAAGCAGAATTCCCTGATGAGATCCTAGAACACTCCCCACCCCAACAGAGTCACTCTGGACTATTGCTGTAAGCTCTAAGGAGCCAGGGCAGCCTGCACTGCCAGGTGTGATGCACACACAGCTCAGCTGCATGACAGGGTGTCCCTTTGCTGTCTTTCCAAACCTTTGGAGGATCACTCTTGTGTGTAGGGCTGCTGCTTTGCAAGTTTGTGGGGGTGGAAGAGGGAGCAAGAGAGAAAAAAGCAGTCATGTACCACAGGAAGCCAGAAATCTGCAATCCCATTTCACTTGCTGGCTGGGGGTACAAGTTAGAAAGGAAGAAGCTGCTTCTTTAACCATGTAGTGGACTTGCAGGAGTATGAAATTCAGAGGTATTCACAAGTATTCCCCTAGCCTTTCTTTAAAACCAAGGGAGAGATGCTTCTTTGCACCTCTGAAGGTGCTGCAGAGGACGGGCCAGCCTTGGCTGCTGTCAGTGCTGGGCACCCTCACTAGAGGGACTGAGCCTGGCCAGATAAGCTGGGTGGGGATTGCCTGCTGGGGCCCTTCACTTGCTGTGCTGAGGACGGTGCTGGTGCCAGCTCATACAATCTTCTCTCCCCTCCCTTGAAATGAATTTTGTCCCATCCTGTTCTTCAGAGGAACTGAGGAGAAATTTTCCCTCTTGTTTTTCAGATCTTCTGTTCCCGCTGTTCCTCCCACTCTGCTCCATTACCTCGTTATGGCCAGATGAAGCCTGTCCGTGTTTGCACTCACTGTTACATGTTCCATGTCACTCCTTTCTATAGTGACAGAGCTGGTATCTGACAAATTAAACTACTGCTGTGTCTTCTGGAGTCTTACATGGACTGATATATTTGACCTAAGCCAAGAATTAACTTGAAAGAGGGACCCAGTGAGGGCACGTAGGCTTTGACATCCATTATTATAAATTTTGTACAGACAGTTTTTATTGCATTTTACTAAGCTGCTAAAGGGAACTACGAGGCGTCTGTAGCTCTGAGGCTACAGGACAGTCTTCCATAAATTTATAACATTAATGTTACGATGCCATATGCAGAACAAATGCACTGTGTGGAAGGAAATAGAGCTCAGAGAATTGAACAGGCATTGCTGCTTATCTTACATGCTAGGAACAGAGTAGACAGTTAATTAGTCCATCCCCAGTGGATCGGTCCCAAAGCTCAGACGCTCCTGTGCCCACTGGAATCCCAGCATGGCTGTGGGCATCAGCACACTCCCACCTGCTGCCATTTAACTTCCCCATGTCTAGATTTTTGCTACCTATGCTAGGATTAAAAAAAGCAAATCTATTGCAAATCTCTATTCAATATTTACAAAGGCAAAATTTTCAGTGAGTCCCATAGGAAGCCCTGAAGGCCCTAAAACAATATATTTCTGTTGCCTCTTATTTACCAAGCAGAGCAATAACTCCAAATTGTCTTCTAAGAATTTTTTCAACTTCCATTTCCATAGTTTGGAATTTTGGAAGTATTTATAATCTGAATCATTTATGCTAAATCCTGTTAATAAAGTCTGACGCAGAAGTTTGGTTTCTATATCAGCATTTTAAACTTAACAAATTTCAGAGGAAGTGGTTACCAAATAAATTAATTCATATTAAAATAGATATTTTTGAAAGTTTGGCAGCAAAATTTAGTAGACAATATTTTAAAAATTATTTCTTACATACTGAGGTTTTTTTAAAAGGCAAATATGTAATGAGATATCCAAAAGGTCTTACAGAATGGTCAGCCAGAGAAGAGTACTTGTTGTCCACATTTGGCAGAGTAACCATGTAAAATAGTGCATACTGGTACTTCACTCATGCTAACAACTCAGAAGACATTTATATTTATTTGAAACACCAGGGAATAATTGTTATCTCCACTCAGAGAGGAAAGAAATGAGACTCACACAGATTCATGCTATGATCTTGCACGAACTATTTGCAGTAAGAGCTCCCTGAGCACTGAGGTTTCAAAGGCATTTGGACCTGCTTTGAGTTGGCCACATGAAAAGCAAGGCAGTGTGTGCTGTGGTTACAGAGGAAACGAGATCAAGAGCTCTTTGCTGTGCCCCCTTTCCTGACTTGTGGCACTACACACTGTTTCAAAGTGAGAAATACCAAAATGGGTGAGGAAGTTGTTTGTGGTATCACGCCTGAGAAAGGTCGTCACTCAAACTGATAAGGCAAAACTGGCCAGTGTTAATTTGTTTTTAAGTTTATTTATTTTTTGGGGACATTCTCTTTGCTCAGTGGTTTACTGTTCAGTGTTAATGAGCCATATAAGGGTGCTGCAGTTTGGCACTACTGTCATTTTGATTCAGATGAAACAGCTTCACTTAGTTGATGTGTAATGCACAAGCCTTATGATGCTGTTTGTAGACAATGTCAGCTCTGATGTGTTATCCTCACTTATTTATATTTGTTATTATTATTACATCCCTGAAATCCTTCTCGTGAAACTCTTGGGTTGGAGTGTCTGCATTCACCAGAGTTTGGAAAGGCATGGGCTGGGTGATTGGTGGGAGATGGGTAATGTGGTGCAAGCAATGATACTTATTCAGGCTTAAATCTCAGGCTTCACATTGCAATGATTATTGCAGTTTTATTTTTAGGAAGAAAAAAACAGAAAAACACGCAAGAAATTTAATGCTTCTTTTATAGGATAAAAAAATTGCAACAAACTTCAATTGTGAAATAAATATGCACAAAAAGTTGCTTCTGTGGAAAAAATCTTAATTAATGCACTGAATATTTATTTAAGCTTGTTTTTATTTTGTAAATGCTGTAATTCAGAATCATTTCCATAAATATGATATTTAAAGATCTCAGACACTATAGTTTCTTATGTAAATACAGACTCCTATTTCTCTTACTGAAAAGCACAATGACTATATCAATACTAATATACATTTGCCTCAAGAAAGACTTTCATCTTGTAATCTCTTCAGATAATTAAAGTGTCAGGACTTTCTACTTCCATGTGCTGGATTGCTCTTTCATTCTGGGGTCTGTTTACATAGAGTGACAGCTGCCATCCTGTCAAACAAACTGGCCTTAACTCTTTCTCATTTTGCAAAAAATGTGAAAGAAATGAGCTTAAATTTGAAGATGGAAGTCACCCATACAGTGAAGGGGTGGTAAATCAAAGCTGGAATACCAGCCTGTCACTTTAGCATTGCCTCGTGCTATCTCTTGCCACCAGCTGAAAATCTCCTTTCCCAAAATATCTTGTGTCAATGGCCACTTCAGTCATCAGGCATGTTTGATCTGCCTGTGTCACATCTGAATAATCTTTCCTGTGGGGGATACAAATCTGCAATGAAAACAGTGCTCCTTGGATCTCTGTGCACAGTTATCCTTGGGAAATATAAATGCCCAGTGCTGCTTTGTTCTGCCCCCTGTATGAGATACAGCTGTTAAAGGTTTTATGGGAATTAATTTTCTTTTCCAGTGGACCTAATGCTGCATGGCTCTGGGATGCCATTTCACTGAACAGAAAACGTTACAGCTCCATTACATTGGGGTCTTGGCTTCAGTGGTGCAGCAATGGGGAAACTTGATGAGAAACCTGCACACAAATGTGAGATTGTATCTGAATTAACATGCATAATGTTTATGGGCAAATAATGCTGCCTTCAGGTGTATGAATAAGTGAACAGTAGAAATCAATCCTAAAGGGACTTCTTAATCAAAAAGGGAATTTCTCCAGAATACATTATGTTTCACAGCAGTTTTCCTGTTGGGGATATCACAATGGGAGTGAAGAAGATAATAAGGTAAGAGCAGCATTGCCAAAGACAGCAATAATTCACCTGGTGCTGGACTCTCCTGTATGACAGTTCCCTTCTGAATTACTCCTGTTTCCAGGGGGAAAAAAGTAATTACAGTCAACTCTGGAGTGATCCTTTCTAGGTCTGTACAAATTGTACAGCGTTTCCAGCTCTCTCTGGGTTTGTAAAAGCAGGTGGATATCAAGGCTTCCTCTGCAGTGAAAGGAACTTCAGTAAAATACCTCTGCTTCCAGGGAATACCCCTGTCCAGAACATTCAGACTGAAAAGCTGTCACGGAGCATGTCAGGTATGTAAGAGGGGAACCTGGATGGAAGTGATGGGTGAGGAGTGACCTCTGTGTGCGTTGTCTGAGCTGAAAGGAAGGAGGAGGGAACAGGCTGTGTGTGGTTGTGCCTGTACTCGGGTGGGGAGGTGGGACGCCTCAAGCACAGCCCCATCCCAGCCCTGCCTGGAGCTCAGGAGCCAGCTCTCAGAGCCTCGCTGAGCTCTCAGCTCCTGCAAAGTCAAAGCTGCTGCTGGGGCTGCGCCGCCGTTTCTGTGGCAACCCCGATAGCATCTCCCTGCCAGCGCCAGGACTGCAGCACTCTGCACATGCAGGATGGAGACTCCTGCTTTCTGCTTCCTCACAGGGACTGTGATGCCTCAAATGTCTTCATTTGGAACCAAGGTTTGTGCTGCAGTCAAGAGCTTTCTGTGGACTCTAATGACAGCATTTCACTGAATTATGCCTTATGTTGCTTGTCTGGAACAAATCATCTCTGTAGGCATCCTTTTGACTTCTTTTGGAGGGGATTTAGCTCTTTTTCCTTCTTCTCTTTCACCCTTTGCCTCACCCATCACTCAGCTTTCAGTTTCTGCTGTGTATAAACTAGACTTACTCTGTGGCCTCCATGAATATCTTGCACATAGTGACTTATTAAGACAACTCAAAGAGCTTTCATCTTTATTGTTTCTTGATCTTGCCCTTCAAGTTCCCAGGCACAGGCTTGTTTCAAACCTCTTGGTATCCTTGTACCTGCAGTAGCATCCTGCTTGAGATGCCCTGGGTGTTGCACCAAGGTGTTTAAAGTTCTGCAGTATTCCTTTACTTTGTGGTGGAGAAAGGCTAGATCCTAATTTTCAGGTTTTAATAGCTGTTAGTAAATTATAGATATTGCCATTTGGCTCTTTTTTAATTTGCTCTTAAACCAAAAAATGGTAAAATAATAGGCTACAAGGATGAAGAGGAGAAGACTTGTTAAAGCAGCTCTGGAAGTGTGAAGATGATGTTTTAATGAAGTAATTGGTCTCTTTGAAAACAAGCTGTAACTGCATGTGCTAGGAATGCTGGGGCTCATGCATAAAACAAACTGGGAAATTAGTCTTTCATGAACTCATTTCATTTCTTGTTTTCACTAAACATGAAGGTTCTGAAGTGTAAAGAGTGATTTTCCCTCATGTTTCACTCCAAGGTAGGAAACTGATTTTTTTTTTCTCGATTTTTCTCTGCAAAGAACCAGCAGCCTTTTAGGGCTCTGACTGAAATTGTCTGCAAAAGGGGAAATCCTGTGTTAAAGCATCCAACAGTGGGGCCCTGTCAGCCTCCCGCCCCTGGGGAGCAGTGAGGGGTGTCTGTGAGCAGAGGGGCTGCTGTTCATGTCCAGCTGTGAGTGCTGCTCCCATCTGCTCTTCCTCAGGAGCATGAGGTGTCTGACACAGCCCAGGGTGTGAGGGACCACTGGGCCTAGGAATGGCAGAGCTTACTGAGCTGTAACTACCTCGCATAATACAGAGATTTTATTTTCTGAAAATAACCCCAGGCCAGGCACTCACACCACTTAAGCAAGCACTTAAACTCATGTCTTACTGTAGAAAGTCTTATTTATGTATTTTTGCACTTTTACATAGTTCTTCACAGGGCAATAAAATGTTGGTATTACTGCCATGACTTTTTAATTCACTGAGTTAATAAAAATGATATAAAACAGCAGCAGGGAGGGTGCTTGAGGTGACTGCTTTCCACATAAGATTTCAGCAATGGCCAGCTTTCAGGTTTTTAGCTGGAGTTAGGCTGTGGTTCCAATGGGCACATCAGTACAGTTGAAGATCATGGTAAGAGCTAGCCCTGAAAGGTATTTCTACTGGTGACCTCTCTGCTGATATCCTGTAAAACATGTTAAAAATACCTGTCTTTCATAAGAGGTGTGTCTGAAAATTATGTGCAAGTCCCTCAGCCTTTTTGGACAATTTGAAGAAAGTTGTCCCTCCGCATTCCAGGGCTGGGCCAATGGCTCTGCATGGATTGTCCCAGTCAGATCCTTGGTCATGGGAAGGCACCTGTCAGGTATGTAAAGAGCACTGAGATTATCCTGGCTTTGTCACCAAAGGACCTGTACCATGCCATCTTCCTCTCTGTTTGGGGAGCCTCTGAGATCAAATTTTGAGGCACTTGATGATAATTATTTTTTCTGGTCAAGATAATTTGTGATTGCTGCTTCACTAGCAGCTTTTCTGTTTATTATGCAGCAGTAAAGCCTGCTGGTTTTGTGTTGTTTTGGTTTTTAAAATTGATTTCACTTTCTTTGGCTTATCTGCAGAAAGCTGGAGATTAATAATTGAAGATACAAACAGAAAAATAATCACTTCAAGTTCATAAATATATTTAAAAGAAATGACTCCATGATGCTCTCAAATACTGGAAAATTATACAGTAAAAACTGAACCCCAAGTAGTCCAAAAGTCCTGGGTGTCCATCTCTGAATCATCTGCTTTTGTCTAGGAGGACTTGTAGCTGCTGGAAAGGTACAAAGGACCAAAACTTACAGGTTTGAGCCAGTGATTATAACTTCTTTGTCTAGAAATAACTCTTCCTTAATTAAAAAAAAAAAATGAAGGAAATTGCAATACTTCACATGTAAAGAACCTCTGTTCAAAGAAGAAAATTCCACTTGGTCCAAGTGTCTAGGAACAAAATATAAAGCTACCACTAATGAATTCAGTGACCTCTTTTATACCCTCTCATTGTCATGTCTTTTAGAGTTTCTTTCAGGACAGAACAGAACATCAGCCGTGCTTGGAGAACAAAGCAGGAGAACCTTGCCCACCTGTACACCTGAGAGGTGTTCTTCTGTCATGTTTGTTCCTCACATTCTGCTTTCTGCACTTTCTCTTGCTTTTTTTCTCTTTAAAGGAATGATATTGCAGTTAGACTCTAAACTGAGTCTCAGGGAAAATGTTTCCATATATCTTTCCTGTAAGGAGTGTTTGAAATATGGCTGTGTCTAGTGTCTGTCTCAAAAGGTGCTTTGTGAAAACCTGAGGATGCAGACTTGCATCCAGATGCTGCCTCTATGCAACTTTTGACTTACACTGGAACAAGAACAAAGTAAAGACTCCAAAATAAAGCAGCAGTAAAGAATCCAAAAGTCAGGCTGATGTAAAGTGTGAAAGCTTAAGGCTATCTTGAGTCCTTACTGACAATACCCAACACAAGTGCCAGCCTCTGCCACTGCCAGGCACAAGGCCACAGGTGCTGCAGCCCTGAGCTGGGCACCTGGGACCCGTCCAGGCTGGAGGGAGAAAGAAGCCAAGGAGCTGACAGCCCAAGGGACACTGCCCAAAGGTCTTTTTTCACAGGCTGTTTTGCTAAAAGCAACTCCCAAGAGAAATGCAAGATTTTGTCTTACCTACTGCATTGAGGGTATTTTCAGTGAGCTTAGAGAAAAACCCATTGGGAGTGCTACTTGTCTATTCCCACCCAGTGTTAAAGAAACACTGTTCCTTGGCAGGTGGAGGGGACAGAGGCTGTTGTCTTTTTGCTTGTTGATTATATTTTTACATGTATTTTCTGCTTGATTGCTGCAGTAAGAAATGAAAAAAAAAAAAAGTTCACTTCTTGAAAATCTCAAATTCCCATTCCTGCAACAAATAATTCTCATAGCGTGTTCTAATTGCAGAGTGCAAATAACTACCAATCATTAAATAATATTAGGTTGTTTTTAAACAGAAAAATCATTAACCTCAAATCAAGCAATTATGAAAGCACTTCCTCTGAGAACAAACAGCTCAGAAGCTGCTGAGAATACCAGCTCCATGTGATAAAACCCTCTGCCCCATGTGCTGCTCCTGGAGCCTTTCCAGTGCCTTCCCAAGGTTCAGATGTTGTCACAGCATTGGCTGCCAGAGGAAGGCTGTTCTTGCCAAATTGTATCTTCTTGGCTACTCTGTGCTCTTGTGCTGCTGGTGTTCAGCTCCATCATCCTCTGCAGGGTTTGCATTTATTTGTGGTATTTATAAAACGGATAAAGAACCTGGCACAAAGGAGGATGGAACTCATTGGGGGAGGGTGTTGAGCAAGAGTCCTACTAAAAATGTTCCTGGTGTGTTTTGCTGTGAGGGAAAAGCCATGGGAGTGACCAAGGGCTTGGAAACGTTCAGAGTTGCAATCTATTGAATGTATCAGAGATAGGGTTGCAGACACCATCAGTAAATGCCTACACTGGGTGCACAGGTCTGGAAGGCCATGCTCCTCCTGGCAGGGGTCTAATGGGAATCAGAATGGGCCAGAAGTTGAGTCAACTTGAACAAACAGAGGTGAGAAAGAAGAGTTTAAATCTCCTGTGAACCCTTATACCTATGAGCACAAGTATTTTTAACAAACAACATCAGGTACTTCTTACAGGCACGATGTTGCAGCCACCCATGTTGGGACTAAGGCAGAAATAAGCACCCAGTGGGGCTATCCTGTGACAGAGGTCAGGGTCCTGGTGGTCTCAGATTATAAACTGGGGCAGGAAGTTACCAAGAGGAGGGATTTCTCTATGGGCTGATGTACAGAAGGGATGCAGCAGCACAGGCAAAGCCACCCAGTGCTCTCCATCTTCCTGTTTCACCCCAGAGCTAATCCTGCCCCGGGGCTGGACTCACGCTGGCATTGGGCTGTTAGAAGCAGCAGGACAAGAAAGGTAATGGAGCAAACACAAGGAAGAGGAATGCAGGGAGGAACCCACTCCCGTTTAGGAGCCCAGTATCTAAAGGGAAGGAAAATCCCTGAGCACAGAAATCTCCCAATGTGCAATGCCCAGTCAGCTACAGGAATCACTTCCCAGTTTGCCAAGAACAGTCTCCTGTCCTTGTGAGCTGGCTGTGATTTCCTGCAGTGCTCATTAATACCGGTGTCATGCTGAACACATCTCTCCTGCACAGGCCAGGCTGGGCTCTGGCTACCATCAATGTGCCACATGTGGGAGCTGAGCATGGCTGTGTAGAATCACTGCTTCCACACACCCTGCCTGCAGCCAGAGAAGAAATGATCCTTCTGCTTTGTTTTCCTTCACAAATGCTGGACACAGAGCAGCAGGTTTGCCTGAGGAACCAGGCATGGAACCACAGTGGTCTGCCCTGCACAGACCTTACAGTGAGGCACAATAGAAGATGGAAGTAAACTTTTTTTTTTTGTACACAACAGGGATTTATTCATATGCTCACCCAACTGTGAAGGACTGGACAGGGGAGCCATGTCTTTCTTCTGCTTGAGCATGAGAAGTGGCTTCTGCCCCCCAACCCTTCTGCTGAGCCCCAGTCCATCCTTTCAGAGAGGCTCAGGATGAAGGGGCTGTTGTGAGCATTTTTTTTGGGCCTCCCCACAGCAGGGATGTTGCAACACTGTGCCACAGTAGAGTCTGTAGGATTTTGTACAGTAACTCCTTCCTCATTTTAACCTTGTACAATGCACAGTGCTCCTGATCTTTCCCCACCAACCACAGTACCAGCACTGGTTACTGTGCCCTCACACTGCTGTAGGTATGTTATCTCCATCCTACAGAAGAGCTTATTAAAATACTTGGGAACACGAGATCCTGTCCTGCTATCTCAAGCATCCATGAATAATCCCTTTCATAAATCACTTGTATCTCATCACAGAGGTAAGTGCAGTTCTTTTTACTGTGCTCAGAGCTTAATCTTCTCAGTAGACCAAGGGTTTTAGAGATGCTGAAGTCTCCAGACCCTGATGTTTTAGTGGTCCTTTGAAGCTTAACCTTGGATGTCAGAGTCGGTTATCCCTGTTCCTCCTGCATGCCAGGGGACCTTTTACTCCCTGCCTGTCACCTGGAGCCTTATTTAGAGATGTGTCTGATGGGAAGAAGAGAGCTTGTAGGAAACGTCTATGCTGCTGTAAAGAAGGGTGTTGTGTCATGTAAACTGAGGATGGCTCTGCGCTTCAGCTTGAAAATCCTCTGAAAGTGACCAGTACCCTGTAGGTTCTCTTTCTCTTTGGTAGTCTGCTCTTGTCGAGAAGCAGTCTCTGGCCTTCATTTCGCTTGTTAAAACCTGCTGGATGCATCAAGCACAGGCACCTTAAAAGGTGGACCTTAAAAGGCTAAACTCTGCTCTCACATCCATTACTCCCACTTGGGCCTACATCTCTATCTCAGCAGGTGTTTATAACACCATGGGGCAGCTCAGCTCATGAGGGTGCTGAGTGCTGGCTCACTAGTGTGTGTCACACACTGAAATAGTGTGGGGTATCTAAAATCTGCTTCCAGGGACTGTCTGGGCAGCAGAGTCACTGTGCCAGGCTGGGGGGTGTGGGCCATGCCTGCAGTCTGCAGCACAGTGTTTGTATCTTGGTATCAGTCTCTCATTTTGTTAAATGCAGCAGAGATTGATGGGTTTGTTTTGCTTAGGTGGTAATGAAGCAGTTAATTGCACTCAGAAATGGCTGTCTCTGCCCAGCTGCTCAGGGAAATATCTTAGAGGTTTGCCCCACGGATCCTGGGCTGTGTAAGCACATCCAAGCCATCACCCAAATCCCTGGCCACCCAGCTTTCCCAGCTCCCTTGTTGATTGTTTTGCTCTTTCCAAACACATATTTTATCTGCTTGTTTCAGCAGCCCTCTGTGCTCAATGTTGTGTGCAGTGGCTGGCAGCAGCGGCGGTGCCGGCGTGGGCTCCTCTGGCACGGCGCCCGCGGGAGCAGAGCTTGTGCTGCTGCCCAGCCAGCGCATCCCGCCCGGGCTGGGACATTCCCGCGCTGTCCCCGGCTGTGCCGAGCCTCTGCTCTGCCGGCACTGGTCTGCACAAGCCCTTCCAAACCTGCAACGGGCTGAAACTTTTCCCTTCCCTCCCGCCTTCACCGATAGTCCCCTGTACCCCTGCTCTGAGGGAGCGCGAACTGCAGCTCCTGCATTACATCCATTGCATCCAGCAGCTACACGATCGGATTATTTTTCTTCACTGGGACTTCTAAGTATTTTTAAGGCCTACCCTAGCATTCTAAAGTCGCCTTCTACCAAAACAAACACCTCATATTTAAAATGCAGCAAAGCTGTTCTTTCCAGTCCTTCTTGCCCAATAACAATTTTCCACCTCTGCTGTCCCAGCCGTGTGGTACGGAGCGGGCAGCGCTTTCACAGCCAGGCTGCTCTATCGCTGTCACAGCACCGGGCTCTGCCCGGGCCGAGTCAGAGCAGGCTTTTAGGTCAAGTGCTTGAGCTGCGTGGAAGCCGATTGTGTTTGGGGGGGTGAGTACCGAGTCCTTCCATCCTCTGCTCTGCTGTCACGCAGGAGCGTTAAAGCCAACGCAGAGCACAATATTTGGGTCAAATGTAAGCGGTTCAAGTGCTGGCACAGCGGCAGGGATCACGTTGTCCTCCGCGGCCCCTGTCCCCAGCGGGTGCTGGCAGCTGGCACCCGGTGTTGGGGTCTGGCACCAGCGCCTCGGAGCCTCCGATCCCCGGGATGGTACCGAGGGAGGCCCCAGCGCTCCTGCCTCAAGTGAGGGATAAGATTTTCAATGCTCCGTGAGCCCACAGGAGACCGCGATCTGCAGCGTGAAGCCGCCGAGCCTGGCGGGGAGCGCGCAGCTCTCCCGGCTGGGGCAAGAGCAGAGCAGCAATTCGTGTTTTCACGCCCAAGCTCTCTGGACACAAGGCAGCGGCGCTTGTCCCCTGCCCCAGGCACGGCTCCCGGAGCGGATGGTTTGTTCCCGGCGTGCATGGATGGTTTGCGCCCGGCCTGTGGGCCGGGGCGGCGGGCGCGGCGCAGTCTCGGTGTGACCCCGTGCGGCCGCCGGGCGCAGTGCGGGCCGGGCAGCGCGGCCTGCGGGCCGGGAAAGCCGCGGCCCCATTAATCGCCAGCCCCACTTTAAAAAAAATCACCAAAAACCCCCAAAGCAGTAGAAACAAACAAACAAAAACGCAGCTGGCTCAGCGCCGGGTTGCCAGTGCTGACAGAGCTCATCCCTCAAAGTCCCTCAGCTCGGACACTCGCCACCGGCCTGGGTTCCAGTGCTGTTTGCCAATTAAGATGGAAATGCCAGCAAGCACCTTAAGTAGCCAGGCCTCCAGATCTGCTTGGAATTGCAGCCGGATATGCGAGGCCGTTTTAGTGTTTTCCTACGCTCAAGCTGTCTAGAAATGGAAATGGGCAGTTGCGGTTGTGCAGGCAGGACTGGCTGCCCAAAGCAGCTGCTCTTCAGTTTCCATGGCGTGGCCGTGCCCAGAGCCATCCCTGTGTGCGGCTGCCTCTGCCCTTTGCTGGCTCTGTAAAGGCAAGGGCAGGAGCTTTGCTGTTCACCATCTCAGAGGTGACGACCGTGCCCACCTTGGCTGGTGTGGGAGTCTGCTGGAGACTTCGGGCTGAAAACTCTAGTCCACCCCTGGAAAGACGAGAGCGGCTTGTGAACATTTACAGCAGCACATCCAAGGCAAGTTTTGGAAGTGTGTGGAGCAGAACAGCCTGGGCTGGTGTTGCTCCAACAGTGTTGTTACAGCTGAGAACAGAAACCAGCTCCGAATGATTTGCAGTTTAGTCTACTGATTTAGAGTCTGGAGAGTGCAAGAGTGTGTCTGCTGTGCTGTCCTTGCCAAGGCTCTGTTTAATGTCCTGTCCTGGAGTGGGAAGCAGGAAGGAGCTCTGCTTTTCTGCTGCTCTGTCACAAATCATTGGTCTAGGGCTGTTTTTCCTTACAGTTTTCCACTTGTTTCTCTTCCTGCACTTGTCAGGGGTCTGCCCCATGGTTTTTGGTTCATAGGCTCAGGGAGCAATAGGGCAAGAGATTGCATCCTCAGCCTGGGGAGGAGCAGTAGCCCTGCAGAGCTGGCCATCCCTGTGTGTGATACTTGTGATCGTCTTTGCGTGGCTTCTACTGAAACTCAGCATGACATTTTACATCCACTCCATGACAAAATCACTTCATGGCTAGGTGATACCAGGAGAAACCGGCACGATGAAACTTCTCAGAAGAATGACATTTCAAGGCCTCCCAAGGCTTGTTTGTTAATCTATGCTGACAAGTATTTACAAAAATTTCCATGCATCCAGCCCAGAAGGTCCTGCTGTTTCTGAATGTGCCATACGGCGCAGTGCTTGGCTTCTGCTCCAGAAGCATCTGTGCCGCTGGGCACGGCACGTGGGACCAGGGCGCTGACCATGAAAGCCTGGTGAGCAGCTGACATGGCAGAGTGGGGCCAGGCTGCCCTGCAGGGCTCCTGCACGCCACTGATTAAATGCCTCAGCTCTTCCTTCCTCTCCACTTGGAAATCTCACTGTTAACTTGACTTAAAGCCTCCCTGTGGGCTTGCAAACTTGGAGAAGATTTTTTTTTTCTATGAGATGAGTTCTCCTTGCCAAGAAGGTTTTAATAACTCACCATGAAATTTATAGAGTTTAAATTTAAACCACACGTGGGAAAGTGGAGCTGTAACAGTTTAATCCAATTTAACCTTGAGCGATCCACAGCGCCCAGGCAGACAGTTCACACCACAAGCAAAATTCCTCTGCAGGGTGGCAGACAGCAGCTCTCTCGTCATGTGAGTGTCCTTTCCAAAGCACAGAGGACCAGACTGGGCCATCTATGTCCCTGTTTCATTCTCCTGCACATCTCTCCTTGGAAACAGCAGGAATCTGATGCAGCTTGGAGTTGGACACTCCTAGGCAGAAGCTAAGTCTTGTTCTGTCTGGCATGTTTTCCTTCTTGTGCTGAAGAATATCCTTTTCATGCCACCTCCTTTTCCTGTCCCATCACAAGAAGAAGGCACAGGTGACCATATAAATGTAGCTGGTTGGGGGAGCAATCTGCTGGGAGTCTTCTTGGTACTTTCCAAGAAGAGGAGATGGGAAAGTTTCATTGCCAAGTAGCTAGATGATGAAAAGTTTTATTTACATTCACCTGCTTTGTCTTTTGTACAAAGTCAGTTTTATATCACCACTGTTCCAGTGTGGAGATCTGAAAGACCAAATATACATTCCTAGCACAGGTCAGATATAGGATTGGCAAAAGCCTGTTTAGTGGGGATGTAAAATGCCCCAGCCCTGGGAGGATGCAGTGACTGCATTCAGAGGTGTGTTGGTGGCTTAAACCTGGAAGGGCTCTCCCATGGTGTCCAGCTAAGGTTAGGATATTCAACAGGGAGCAGCTGAAGGTGCCTTTATGTATCATATGCACCCACAGGAGTTGTGGCTGTTCTACTAACAAGAACTACACTGATTAACTCTCTGTTGTAGTCCATAGCAGGACTGTGCCTGTCAGAAATGGGCAGACATGATAATTTTCCAGGGTGGCCAGGTGGAGACCAGAAATCCAGGCTAGAACTGTCATAGTTGACCTAAAGCTTCTAAGAACCATTGCATGAATGGCAATGCTGTTTCTGATCCAGCTGTGTTTGCTGTGTCTCTGAACAACTACCTTTGGTGCTGCCCTTCTTGGTGGTATCTCAGCCAAAAAAAGGCAGCAGCAAATTCTACTTTTCAGACTTTTCTTTTTTCCCCTGGGCTTGTGCATTTAACAGAAGTCATCCAGTAATTCACTTTGGTGAGATTTGCTTGTTTGCTCTGTTTCTGGAGAGAGGGATACTCATCAGATAAATATTTTTTATAGGCATTAGATATGACATGGTGAGAGCAGAAATGAGTTTCGTGCCATGTTCCCAGCCAGGTAGTTTCTCAGGGAGGTTGGCTCCTGCCTATGCAGCTCAGATTGGAAAGTTTGGGGTGGCACAAAAAGGAAATATTTCTGAAACCGGTATACTGGAAACACGTATACCAGGCTGACTCACCAAGGCGGAGGTTTCCAGAATGACTAATGACTGAGCAGGCATTGATTTTTGCCTGTCTAATGGGACACATCTTACAAAGTCTCCAGTTTCCAGACTGGGTGCGGTGCTTGCCCTTTGAAAATCAGATCCATGTATTGTGTATCGAGTTGACTGTACCAAAAAAGAAACCACAACCTTGAGACCAGGTAAGTGTGTCCATGGTAGGCTCCAGGCTGCCAACAGCAAGGCACCAAGGCAGATATTAAAGTTGCCCTCGTGTGCTCCCATGCTTCACTGCTGGCATGAGGGTCTCCATTAGAGACTAGACTCCTCAAAGCCTTTTGTCCTCACCTAAAGGGTTAATACCTAAAAGGGAGTTTCCTTCATTTTTTTCCCTCATCAGGGTAATATTTGTTCTCGTGTTGTCATCTTTCTGCTCTTGATGAGCGCATCAAGTTCTACATGCACAGGCCTGGCTGCTCAGTGATGCTTGAAGTCACTCTTGACCAGGAGCTCCATGTCATCTCCACAGGAGACAGGGCAGACCCTGAGTTAGTTGTGAGAACTAAAGCTTTGTAACATGATATATTATTTCTCATCATGGCTGTGACCGTTTACTCTTGAATCCCCTTCACAGAAAAAACACAGAAGTTAATCAGGCTTACTCTGACACCAAACCCTCCGTTGAGCACCCAGATGGCAATGGCTGCACACCTGATCCAGGCTGAGGTATTCAGCTGTGGGAGTGGGGAAAGCCCAGCTCTGGCTTGTAAATCTGCCAAGCAAATCTACTGCCCTACACAGTTATATCCCCCGAAGAGCACCCACTAGGTGTGAGGAGACAAGGCTTTGAGTTCTTTTTGGCCTTCCTTGTGCTGTGTTTCATTAGGCTCTGTGCAGCACCATGTGTGTGTGCTCTCCCTGCTCTTTGGTGACAGCACCAGCACAGGTTCAGCACTTCATCCCTGCTCCCTGCTGCTTCCAAGGGCACAGCAGGGCTGGGCTGCCTGTTCAATGCCCTCCTGGGAGATGTGCCAGAAGGTGTGTGGTTTTCCAGCCCTTTCTGGGGATACACATCCCATTTGTGAGACCAGTCTGATGGGCCAGGTGCTGCTCCTAGTTTAACCCTCTCTGGGATAAAACTGCTTCACTTCACCCCCACCACCCCCAGGGGCAGCTTTGTGGCTCCAAAACACAGGACCCTGTGGAGAAGAAATGGGAGCTGCTGCTGTAGGGAGGGTCTTTCCACTCCTCCTTTGGACTCACAGTCACCTCTGAAACTGGATGTGTCTTTAGGGGTGTTTTAAAGCTGATTTTTCCTGAGTTGGGCACAGTCACAGTGGACTGGTGATATCAAAAGCATCCAGGTAGCCTTAGCAAATATGATCATGATCAAACCCAGTAGTGTTTTGTGGTCTGTGCACTGCACCAGCAGCTCATCAAACTCACCTCTTCCTGGGAATAAAAGTCTAGTCTCAGGCAATGAAGGAGCAAGAGAGCATTAGGCTTTTAAGAAGCAGACTTCAGGGACAGCATCCTCAAATTTTCTGCCATTTAAAATGTTTCCCTAAGGTTTTACTGCATGTAAATGAAATTATAATTACAATATTTTAATCCAATTAGCTCCCTTCATGATCTGGCAGGTGCAAATTGGAGATGGATCAAACTTCTTCTTTCTGTGGATTATGCCTGGAGCCTCCTTAAAGCTGCCGTCTGGCCCTGTGTGTACACGCGGTACAGCACGTGGTACAGGGGACTGCAGAGAGGCCCTAAATTATGTATGGACTATGAATTATTGCTGAAATGCATCACTAAGGCTTCACTCATCGAACATTTCCAGCTCCATGAGAGCAGCATGGGAAAAACCAAGTATTTGCCTGTGGCATGGGCAAGGTTTTCGTTTGCGTGGATTTAAAGAGTGTGTGTCACTGACGGAGTCACAGGTCACCTGGAGTTAACTTCATGCATTCCCCTACATCTTGAAGGAAATATATTTTGCAAGCTCTCATCTGATTAGCATGGAAATTACACTGGGATTTCTTGTGAAAATGGGGACACAGATGAAAAAAAGTATCTTGATGTGTTATTTAAAAAGAGAGAAGTTCTTTGAAGGCCAGTGCAGCTGCCCTTTCTCAGGCATATCTCCCAGCTCATGTCAGGGGCAGCATCCCCTCTTCCTCCTGATTATCAAAACCAAGACTAGGGAGCCCACCCTCTGCAAGGAAAAGGAGAGGGATGTCTGCAGTGAGGGCTCTGAGCATGGCCTAGGCTGGCAGCAACCTCTGAAGTACAGTTTCACAGAGTTTCCTAACACCTGTGGATATGACTAAGCTAAAAAAGGTGGAAAACTGCCTCTTAAAACTCCATTCAGACAGTGTGTTTGAATAACAGTAGGGTTTTTGTCCCATGGCTCTGTCTTGATGTGGCCCTATCACCCCAGGGACCCCAAAGGGCATTGAAAGGATGAGGAATTGCTTCTCAACAAAATCCTGTGCAGTTGTTCGGTCAGTATTACATCATTCCAGAAATAAAATGACAACTTTTCTTTGACTATTTTATTTTAATTTTTTTTTTTAAATAGAAGTGACTGCATTTGCTGAGAACTGATCGAACCTCCAGATGGGCCAAGTTAAATGACACAATTGTCCCTTGAACATACTGGGCTGCACTGGCTGGGCACCCGTCTTTACTGCATGGATGAGATGAAGGATAACTTCTTTATCTTTGGCCTTTTTTGGATGGAGAAATATTGTTTATTTTGCCATTTATGTTCTGATTTCCCCTTGGAAATGTGCTGCCAGTCTGTGCTGAATGAAAGCTCTTACGGGACAGAAAAATCTTCATTCCTTTTAAAAGAAGGACTCAGTACATATATTTCAGAATAAGGTTTCTTTTGATACTTGCTTTTCAAATCCCTGAGTATTTCTATACTTCCATAATCTTCCATCTTCAGAGAGGTGGAAAGGGAATTTAAAACTGCCTTTCCTTTAGCACCAAGACCCAACTGCAAAGACAGTGCTTGTCAGTGATGGGAGAGGATCTAGACCCAGGGAGATGCTGGAGCTGAGCTGTGAGGAGCAAGCCACAAATTACATTAAATAATAATTAAAAAGAAAATAAAAGGCACTGAATGTTTTCAAACAAACTGGAGAAAATGAGTTTTGTACATTAACCGTTTGTGAACATAAGGGGGTAAATCCTGCTGGCAGCAGTTTATTCTGCTGTTGGCTGTGTAGATTCTCTGTGGTGCAGTACAATCCTACCTTCCCTTTCCAGGGAATGGGGAATGCTGTCACCTTGAGCTGAGACTGAGATGGGGGAGGCTGTTTGACCTTGTGGTTTGTTGTCCTCCAGTTCAGCTGAAGTTCCCCAGTGTCAGACTGACTCTTTCCCTGATCCTCTTCAGATGAGGTACAAACTGGGGATGTCAAGAGGCAATTTTGCCTGAGAAGGTCTTTGCTTCTGTGGGAGGAGATGTGGGGGTGAATGTTCAAATAAGATTTGGGTTTGGAGTCCTTAACTGCCCTACAATTTTTATTGGTTTGAGTTCAGCTCTTGATCTCCACATTAATTTTTCAGCATGAAAGCAAAGAGCACAACAAGCAGAAGCCTTGGCAAACTGAGGACACCCAGCCTGGGAGAGAGAGAAAATTTCACATGGTTTGAGAAACCAGAGCCAACAGAAAATTAGGAGTAAGGCAAGGGGCAGGGGCAACGAAAGGTAGGATTTTCTCTGGGTAAGGCAAGTAAAAGAGATTTGAGACCCTAACCAGTTTGTGAATTCACTTGATGTCTGCCTATAAATTAATGTCCTTAATAATTTATATTGAAAAATGAAAATGAAACAGGCTTGGAAAAAGGTATTTTTTCTTTTGTTTTGGGTTTGGGTTATTTTGTGTGTTTTATTTTGTTTTTGTGGAGTTTTGGTTGGTTGGTTTGATTTTTCTTTGTTTTTGCTAACATAATAGGGATCTGCCCCAGGCCTCCTGCTGGGAGGGCTTTAGGAGGAGATGGGTTAAAACAGCCTTTCCTCTGGGAATGGGTCCCTGTGGCATCATGCTAACTGTGAGATTTGAGGAAAACCCTGTACTCATCAGTATTTTGGGGGTGGGGGAATAAATCTTCTCTTTGGGCAAAGAAATGGCCACTCATTTGCTTGCCAGGTGATGGCTTGCAGCACCTCTGCTCCTTTGAAGCATCTCCTTATAGACAGTGCCCAAAATGTCACCTGTGGGGTAATGCACGGCCCAAAATGTGTGATGGTATCAGGCTCTGTCTTCCCCATATTGCACATGAAACAAAAATGGATGCCAAAATGGTGATGTTTGCATGGACCCTGGAACTCCCACAGTCACACTGGCCTTTTCCCTACATCACTTATTTAGGAAAAAGAAAATTCAGAGCCACATTTCTGTGAGAACAGCCTTTGCTGGAGGCAGCTGCTCAGGTGCATCTCCCAGTGATGCCTCTGAACAGCAGAGGCTGATGGTGACTTTATAAAGGGACATGAATGTTTGAAGGTTTTTCATTCCTGTCACAAACCTCCTGTGTTCTCCTGGGAGGCTCCTTCCTTTCCTTCCCCTCTTCTTCACTGCTGCTGAACTGCACTTCCAGGTGTTGCCAAAGGACCAGGACACAGCTGTGGTCACAAAGGAGGAGAAAACACCCTGGCCAGCACACCAGGTGAGATGGCAGGAGCAGCAAGTACTACCTCAACTCCCTTCCACCTCCTTGCTCAGCTGCTTTGCTGCTCAGAATGTCATACAAAAAACAACAAACCACCACCACCACCCCAAAAAAAGAAAAAAACCCAAAAAACTAAACAACTAAAACAAACTAACAAAAAAACTAACAAAAAAAAAAAAATCCAAAACTGCTCTGGGCAAGGCAAAACTACTCATCCCCCAGCCTGGGCAGGAGAGAGGGAGTGTGCTGAAGGTCACTATATACTGACAGGGCAAATTTCTGGGTACTCGGTGGCATTTCTGTTTCTTCCTTGCCCCTGACTTCTCAAGAGATCTGCAGAAGTTTGTTTCTTTGAAGCTGTTTCCCCTTGCTTAAACCGCCTGATGTGCCGGCTCTGACGCAGCACTGCGGTGCCACAAGCCCTGTCGCAACCCTGCTGAGCTCCTGCCCCTCCTCTGGGAACCCAGCACTGCCTTTGCAAGGCTCCTGTTGGAAAAGGAACCAGTCTGGTACTGACCAGAGGGAATCAGGGAGGGCTGAGGGGGTTGTGAGCTGCCTGAGGTAACTGGGGAAGATGGAAGTGCTTTTGGTCCTTGTTTATTTGTGTTTTACATCAATGGGGAGGTGGGAGTTTGGGTCCTGCCTGAATAAGGGCCTTGGAGAGAAAACCCCTGAGAGTTCTGTGGCTGAGTTTAGGAGCAAATAACCACTGTGCTCCCTGATTAAATCCTTAACCCCAGAGAAGCCTCTAGCTTTACTGTGGTGCCAAAATTGACATCTCCCAGCTGTGAAATGTGGCTGCATAAATGTCCTGCGGGAGTGATCAGACATCTCTGGAGCTGCAGTCACCTCTCACAGACGCTTCCCTCTCTGCTCTGACTATGTAGGAAAACTGGGGTGCCTCCAGGTGGCAGCCCTGTCCACTCTAAACAGGGGTTTGTTTTTCCCTTGAGATTATAAGGGAACATCGGTAGTGGAATTAACTTGAGATTCAGTCCATGTTAGCAGGACAATGCTGGATGTGTTAGTGGTGATGCTCTTGCTTTTGTACAATGATCCAGCACCTGCAGAAGTCATGCCAAATAAGAAGTTGTGAGCTCTGGGCTCTGCCAGCCTATGGACAGAGTGAAGGATTGTAGGATTGATGCTGCAGCCTCCACAGTAGCCTTGGTCCTGCTCAGGACCAGGCTGGCAAGAAATATAGGGGCAGAAGGATGAGCACAGGTCTCAGTGATTGCAGCACTCAATTGACTGGTTACAGGTCAGAGCCTGGAAATACAACGCAAAAATGTAATTAGATAAACAACCCCTCCCACCAAGAAGTGTAGGGTTGATCCTGCAATGAAGTGACTGCTGCTGGCAACAAAAAGCAGCCTTCTGGCACTGCTTTGGTAAAGTCCCCATAAACCTGTTTTTGTGCTTAAGAACACCCAACAGCTACTGGGAAGAGAGAGGTGGAAAGCTCAGGCTGCAGACAGCTCTGCTCCATCAGCATTTACGTGATCAGGCACCCACAAGCACCTTCTCAGTAAAAAGTCAGAAATCTGTGGGTAGTGACTGAGAGGCTTCTTGTAAAATTTGAGCTTGATCCCTTTGTGGATCAAATTAACAACACCTTGAAGGACTTCTTAAAGAGGTTTTAAATAGCATTACAACATTTACAGGTTGACAGCGGTAATGAAACTTGGGTGTTCCCAAAATCTGCAGCTCAGTTTCTATTCCCAAAAGAAGGATCAAAATCTAAATGTTTTGAGGATTTAGCTAGCTTATTGCTCACAGGTGCCTTATGGTATTCAGGAAAATGCCCTGCTTTCTGACCAGAAGTTAGGCTTGTAGGTTGAGCATGCAGAATTTGAATTTTCCTTTAATGCAATGAAAAAGCAGCACAAAGCTACTGTCTGAATTTGAGTTAGTCTAAGGATAGAAATTCCTTTTATTTATACTTTTAATTAAAGATGAGTTTTTGTTTCTGTCACAATGCACAGAATTATTTCCAAATCATATTTGAGACTTCCAGCAGAAGAGGTTAACTAATACTGTGAACTCATGCACCCAGGGGAGCTCTGCATTAATGTGGTGTTTAAGTGGGGAGATCAAAGCTTTGATAACCAAATGAAATGCTATTAACAGTTTCACACAAGCAAAAACCTTCAAGAAATTTCAGTGCAAGATGTTGGCACTGAGGAATGACTGTGGATGGGGAAAAAAAGTGCCTCCATCCCAGTGCTGCATTTATTTGGTGGTCAAAGCAAGGGCTGGCAGTAGCAAATTGCTCACTGCTAGTTGTGGATGTTTTGGCCATGGTCAAGGCTGTAATGGCCGCTGTGAGAAGCTGCAGGGCAGTGGCAGAGGCAGCACTCTGCTAACCTGCACTGTCTACTCCCAACTTCACTGATGAAGACAAATGCTGAGGTGCCTTGCTGCAGTCTGATGTTTCAGCTTCCCAGCTTGCACAATGAGCCTCCTCTTTGCTCATGTTATATCCCACTAAGTAGTTCAGGAAGTTACCCAGTGGCTTTTTCCCCCTCTTTTTAACCAGAAAGCAGCCCAATTCCTAATGTTCCTCTCCAGATGTGATTTCTGTTGTTGGTAGGGGAAGTCAAATTCTTTGACTAAGCCAGGATTTGGTTGTCTTCCTTTCATCTCTTGTTGTTTTGCTAAAGAAACAAAACACCCCACCCCCCCCCCCCCCCAAAAAAAAAAACCAACAGCAACAAAAAAACCCCAAAACCACCCTAAAAAAATCCAACCAAAAAAAACCCCTAAAAAAAGTACTGAAGAGAGAGACTATAATTTTTTGAAGCCTGAATATCTGTCTTACAGCAATATTTTCCTAATTCCACAACTGCAAGCAAGTCGACAACATATATGAGTGGGGTTAGACCACTAATTAAGCAAGAACTGTAGAAAATATTTTAGTGGGATCTACAGCATTGACCTGTCCTTTTTCAAATGCCAAGTTTATATACGTGACTGTGCATTTCAAATGGGTCAAGAGAGCTTGGTTGTAAGTACCCAACACATTGCTGTGAATTAATATTTAATCAAATGTACAACATAGGGCTGAATGTTAAAGCTTACCTTTGATTTTGACTTCTATGATTTTTTGGGTTTCTAAACCCCTCCGAAAGTACTTCAGGATTTCATAATAGTATTACTAATAGTATTACTCATACGATATGTTTCTTAGCTGTGATTAAAGCTAGTGAGGATGTAAATCTACAAAGGGAAATCTAAGCAAGACCTCATCAGCATAAAATATGTGGGAGACTAATTTAGTTACATCCCTATTAGTAATGAAAAATCAAATTGTTCCTCTTTTAAAATCACTAATATAGCAAGGTTTTGCAACTCCACACATAGCACGCATGATAAATCAGTTCAATCTGTACACAAACACTGAAGGCTGCCTTAAATATGGGTTGATTTCATATTCCAAACTCCTTCAGTGCAGTTCAGGTGAACCACCCTGGTTCCCTTAATACCTGAAAAGACAAAAAAAAAAAAAAAAGAGTTAATCTCTACCTCCATGTGCTGTGTATCAAGCACTCAACATTTATAACCCTGCAGCTGATTGCTTAGCAACTGTCTTTGGGAGGAAGGACTCACCTGATGTGCCATTGGGAGCTCTTGTGTTGCAGGGAAGAGGCTGGATGAAATGAGGTCAGGCAGTGTAAGTTTACCCTGTGCTGAGTGGTGCTCACTCCATTCTGTAATGAAATTAATCAAGGTCATTAATTTGATCCTTTTTTATTGTTATAATTTGAAACTGTAATTTGAGGTGGCTCAAAGAGGTGCAAGCATATCTGTAATTATACCTTTATAATTACATTTATATTTTAAGGTAAACATTTTCGTGTATTGCTGTAAATAGACTGTGTATGCTAGAGAATATCACAACAGCAAATGTGGCCTGTAAATGGGATGAGGGGTGATACTGCAATCCACCAGTTGTGTGCTGTTTAATTTGGGTTTAGATGTTTCACATGTCTTAACATCTTAAGGTTAAACCCCTATACAGGGGTTTAACCTTAACTGCGCTTAAACCCCTATACAGGCCCAAACCAAAGGCTAATTAAAAGAGATACAGAAGAATTGCTGTTTAGTCACACTGACCTTTAAAAATTGCAGAGCCGAGGCATGAAGATCATCCTCATCTGACAAAGCTCAAGGAGTTCATGGTGGCTGAGGAAGCACATGCCAGAGTCACCTCCAGACTGATGGCTGTGACAGTGACCAGCGAGGGACACGCTGCCAGTCCTGCAGGTGATGGTCAGGAAAAATTGCAATGCTTGTTCTGTGTCTAACATCTCACTGGGTGAGACCATGGTGGGGGTATGGGAGCACCTTTTGTCTGCACAGCCAATTTGGCTGCCTCTGTTCCCCCCGGGCTCTGCTCACCGGCTGTCTCCGTGGCATGCATATGAGCTCCCTCCTGTCTCTGTTCCAGAGCAAACCAACTGGTTTCTCCCAAGGAGAAACCTCCACACGACTGACAGAGCTTTTTTCCAGGGTTGCACAAAGAAGCCTGGCATGAGCTGGACCAGATTCTACCCTGGAGGTCCTCCAGCCATCCCAGGATACCTCATGCCCACTGTCCTCCATGCTGTAAAACCCAAAATGCCTTCAGATCCTGCTGAAAACCATCATGCTGGCAGGCTGCCACCCAGTTCTTTCACCACTTAGAGAATTTCAAATGTAAAAAGTGTCCAGTGCAATAGTTATTGACCTGGGGGTCTGTGGGGCTCTGCAGGCAGCTCAGAGGGGACCCAGGCCAAGTGCTGCACAGCATGAAGGTAACCACTGCCCTTCAGAGAGGCTGGTCCTTGGTGGTGTGGACACAAGCCAGCCTGTAGCAAAGAGCAATGGTTAATGGTGCCTCCCAGGCATTTTCCACAACAGCAGCAGACACGCAGCCTTTGCCAAGTAGCCAACACTCAGCATTTCCTTTTTTTTTCCCTAAGACTGTTTCTGGGCCTTACAAATCTCTTCTTCCCCATGGCTCAGTGCTCTGGCAGCAAAGCAGTGAGGACTCCCTGGGGTGGCAGAAGTGGATGACACACAAATGTGTGATGTACCAGGTCTGTGAGATCTCCAGATGAGGACACCAAGCGTGGGGAGCCCAGAATGAGGGAATCACTGAGCCTGTGAAGGAACAAGAAAAATAGAGATATTTCTGGGAGAAAGCCCAGAAATTAATACCAACCCTACTCCACTTTGGAAGGAATCTCCCGAAGCATACAAGAAATCTGGCAATTTACATTAAATAGTTGAAAAGAAAAAGTTGAGATTTTTTTAGTGTAGTAAAAACTGAAATTACAGATTTGGTGAGAAAGGGGGAGTGAAAAGGTCCTATTATTCAATAATAACCTTGGTGCAGCTACCACCAATACCTTGCATGTCTGTCCTCCTCAGCAAACCAGTGGCAAAACTGGGAGCTTAACTCTTAAGGGCATTGCCCCTGGTTGTCTGGCTCATCTCTCAGCAAATAAACATTTTCCATTTCTCATGTATATTTACCTCATAGTACATATATAATGTTTGTAACCAGACATCTGTCTATGCTTGGCTTGTTCCCTTCTCTGTTTAAACACACACCTGAGAAGAATCATGAAGCCAATCGCCCATCTCCAGCAGGAAAAGTGTTTATAGAAAAACATTCCAGTACACCTCTGCAGAGTGAATATGTGAACATAGATTTATAAAATATGAGTGACAGAGGACCTGGCAGGCACTGCATGAATAAGCCATACAGAACCTCAAGACCCAGCTGTCAGGTCAGTGTGCTTTATTTTAGATTGCCACAATTTTTAGAAATTATGTGGTATTTTTGCCACCTTCATTTCCCAGTTTTTCTGGAATTTTTGAGATGGTTTTATACTAGACCACTGCTGTGACAATGGTTGCTCACCTCCAGATAAAAAACCTCCACAATTAGCTTCATACGGTTTTTCAATTTCAGTAACCCAAATGGTCCTTCCTGAAAATTTTGGCTGTGGAAGCTGTATCAGGGCTGGGAGATAAAACAGATAAAGCATAAAACACTGTGCTCTTCATGCAAGTACTTATTCCAGCAGGAGACCAATAAGGGGCTGGTTTCTCAAGCAGGGCAGCAGATTATTTTAAGCAATCCAGGAATACTCTGTTAAATTCAGCAAGTGTGATTAAGATGGATGCAAGTTCACTTTGACCACTTTGGTCTCTTTCACTTACTGTGTTGTCTTGGGATCCTTTGGAGAAGGCAGTCCCCCTCCAAAGAATTTCATAAATTTATAGAGCTATGTGACAGGGAGCTGGACTCGATCAGGTGAAGCTGGAAAGGCTGGACAAGCTTTTTATGTCTTGTTTCATACAAATTTTGGGTTTACTGGGGTGATATCAGTGGCTTTGCTGGCATGATCTCCAAAATGAAACCTTGCAGTTTCCTGGTCACTCTTCTACTTCTTCAGCATCTGTAGCAGGAACTCATCAGCTGCAACCTCAGCTATTTGAACAGAAGTCTCCCCTGTGCAGTCTGTTATTAAATTCTCTTATGTCTTTATTAGATATTAGATGTGATGAAAGAAGGTGACATCTCCAGGGAAATCTTGCTTGAGGTGTGGGGATGGGATTTTAATGGGCTGGGGAAGACAGGAAGTCTAGAAGTGTAATGATCCTGTAATGTCCCCATGTGAGTATGAACATCCAGATATCTTTTTTTCTTTTTTATTCTACAAACAAAAAGCACTTGAGATGTATATAAACAAGGTACTTAGCTCTTCCCTACTCAATATGTCTTGCTTCTGTTTTAAAGATGGCCTTGATGTCTTTTTGTTTTTCTTATTATTTTTTTTCGTTCTGCAATCTGCATCCCTTCTATCTCACACATTGGTACAACAGATGAGTTCTCCTTTCCATGTGACAGTTTCATTTCAGAGAAAAATGGAAAAATCCCTGCAGAATCAGCATTTCACAAACTTGTTGATCAAATAAGGAAGGGAAGG
Organism: Ammospiza caudacuta; assembly: GCF_027887145.1. NCBI lineage: Eukaryota > Metazoa > Chordata > Aves > Passeriformes > Passerellidae > Ammospiza > Ammospiza caudacuta. Next base: position 58,085,915 of record NC_080596.1, read on the forward strand.
ATGGATGCAGATTGCAGGACTAAACCCTGAGAAGCCAGTCTGTGGGTACCAGGAGTACACTGGAGGCCTGCCTGAGGTAGGATTGAAAAGAACACGGTTTGAATTATTTAAAAACAGGTGCTTAAAAGTCTCCATGCCTCCTGGTGTGCCCTGCATGTGTGCACATACTCCTTCTTCCTTACCAACAGGCATCTTGTGAGGGTCTGCAAACATATTTATGATACCAGCAGTATTCATAAAGGTCAGTTTTGGTTCTAAAACCCTTCCTTTGTTTCACTGTGGTTGCAAGCTCCCCCCATGCCGATGGAGATCCTGTGAAACTCCCCCCAGGTAGCTCCTGCCTTCCCACCCCTCTGCTCTGGATCCCAGGAACACTTTGTCCACACTGCTTGGGCAACAGAAGGGCTGTTGATGCAGCCTTCTCCTAATGGATCCTTGCAGTTTGCAGTATGGCCTGGAAGGTGCCATTGGGATGAACATGAGGCAACGACCCTTATTCTTAAAAGTCTGGGATGTATTTGAGAATTAAAGTGAACTAAAACACCCTAGAAGTTTAACATGGGTTTTTCTTTTATTAAATTTCAAGGACACCAGAGGAATTTAAAAAAAGAAATATTAAAGACCTCTTTAAAGTCATTTTTAGCTGTTAGTTAATTGGAAGTTTGTGGCTTTTTCTAATCAGGAATGCATTCTGCCATGCAAATTGCAGCCTGATGAAGGACATGCTCTGCCTTCTGACAGGAAAAAGGATTTTCCCTGCCAGTGGGACCCAAAGTTGCATGGGATGAAGACAACTGGTTCTGCAAGAGAAGCTCATGTGCTCCTGGATCCCAGCTTGCACCATCTTGTCACAGTTTCAGGTCTGGCTCAGTTTGCTCTTAGTAACAGGCTTCTCTTGTATCTCTCTGTCCGGGTGGACACAGTTGGACACCACACACCTCCCCCTTTTATAGGAAAGCAGACTGAAGGGCAGTGTGCTCCCAGGATGCAACTGCATTGCAGCTGCATTATTAGCTGGCACTTGGGCTCCTCTGAGCTCAGGGGTCAGATGCAGCTGCACAAAAACCTGTGTCTTTATGAGGAAGGTGTGTTGTCGTTGGCCAGCTGGGCTGTGTTTCTTGGATTGCCTCAAAAATAGTTTTCTGCTTTAACAGACCTGAGTGGCTGATGATCTTAACATTTGCTCTAATTGCTGTCTAACCTCAGAGCTGGTTTAATGCATGTAGCCATAGGAGTCACAAAGAAAATACCAGAACCTAAATATTTTTTTTAAAATCCACAGCCTTTATATGTACAAGGAGAGATTTCAGTACATGGAGAGATTTTTAGGCTCTGACTTTAAAACAGTGTAATCATAGAAACAACAAAACTGGCCATCAGAGTAAGAGAGGTAGTCTCCTGCAAACCAGAATCACAGAGTGGTTTGGGTTGGAAGGGACCTTAAAGATCCTCATGGGAAGGGATGCCACCTGCTAGCCTGGGCTGATCAAAGCCCCGTCCAACCTGGCCTTAGACACTTCCAGGCATGGGGCATCCAGAGCTTCTCTAGGCTAGAAAGCAAGCAGACTGCAAATTACTTCTTAATGTCTTGGAGACCTGTTTGTTAATCTCAGATAAATCTTAGTTCAGATTTTTGTATTGTTATGGTTTATTATGATGATAAGGAGCTGATGTAGGACTTCTGCAAACAGATACTACTGGACCCTAAAATATTTTATCTGTATTGTCCCAAAAAGGCAAGTGAGCAGCTCTGATGAAGTGGCCACTGTTATAACCCAGCAGAGAACCATATGAAGACAAGTTTTCATGGGCTGTCCAGGTTGCAGGTAAGATGACAACCAAAATCTAGATAATATGTAACTGGAAATTTAAGATTTTGCTTTAAGGAAACCTGTATGGCCAGAAGATTTTCTGGGGAACCAAAGAAACCCAACTACAAAAAAAATTATAGATGCTCCACGGTGACATAATTGTGTGACTTAGCAACAGGGTTCCCACAGGCAATAAGGAATGCATCCAAGTGAACCCATTATTTATTGCTGCAAACCCTGGCATGGACAGAGAGGGACTTGTGCTTCTGCAAACAACACTTTAGCACAGGCAGCTCAGCAAATCTTCTTGTCTTCTAGGAAATCACTCTTGTGTTACATCAAACCCCCTTCCTTATTCCCCACACACAAGTCAGGGAGATCAAGGAGGATGAACAGGGCATTGCTATCCATCAGAGCAGAGTCTGTGCCTGCTGGGGCTGAGCTGATCCTGCCCTTTGGGGAAGCAGAGGAGTTCAGGTTGATCTCAGCCTGGCTTACATGCTTATGCAATACAACATATGTGGATTCAAATCCCTTGCCCTCACCCTCACAGTAAAGAATTTCTTCCTGATACCTAATCTAAACCTGCCCTGTGTCATTCTGAAGCTCTACCCCTTGTCTTGTCACTACATGGTCTAGTCAAAAGGCCCTTTCCAGCATTCCTGTAGGACCCCTTTGACAGACTTTTTAATATCTTGGGATATGTATCATTATTTGCAAATTATTTTCACTGAGAAATGACTGAGAACCTCTGGATACAGTCACTCTCTAAAATCAATGACACTTTTGAGCCATTACCACCTCTATCCCAATTGTAACTCAGCTGTCCTGCAGTGGCTAAATACAGACAGAAATTAAAATACTGGAATTGGGGGTTTCTTTTGTATTTAGGCTTATTTTGGCTTATTTTTAGTTGTTTGGGCTTTTTTTAAAATTCCCACTGTGAAGCTTTATGACTTTCTGTCTTAGAGTTTAAACTAATGCTAAGGGATTCATTTGGTGGATGATGCTAAATATTTGTTCAGGATGGGAACCTCTGGCCTTACTTCAGCTGAAAGATTTTCTTCTGTGCACTCCTGACTGGCAGAGTTTTTCTCTCCCTTTGTAAAAAGCAGATTTTCATGCTGTTGTTTCAACAAGGCTTGAAGATTTTACATCCCTGGGGCCATTGTGTAGCTGCTGGAGCTTTGCTCCTCTGACCAACTTTCTTTGCTTAGAGGTTATTAATACTTTCTTCATTAGTAATTTAACATTGCAAAGTGAAAACTGCTTGTATCAGCCACGGACTAACTGGAGATAAGTTAGTGAATGTAAAACACAATCATGTCATGATGATGAGCAGGTAGCAAGTGCCTGCTCTCTGCTTTCCCACAAGAAGTTGCAGGCTGTCCAGCTTTTTATCAGCCTGATTTATAAAATGTAAGCCCCAACAGTTCTTCATCATTGCATTTAAAATCCTTTTTCAGGTGTTTCTTCCCTTTTTCTTTGTCATCCAACAGCTTCCCCTGATCTGAGTCTGTGAAAGTGTTAATAAGGTGGCATGTATAAAGGTGCCCAAGACTTAAGAGAGAACTGTTTTCCTACCCTTAAGATGCCAGCCTCATCCTGGGGGAAAACTCTTTTTTTCTGCTTCCCTTGGTCTTTGTTTACCCTTCATGGGCTCACCAAAACCCATTAGCTGGAAGCAGTGGGGATGGGCTCCTACCCACAGCCCATCATCTGGCAGAGCCTCTGCCAAATCTGGGGGTACAACAGGCCTGTGTGAGCAAGGGTTTGCAGTCCACCCCTCCGTTCTGCTGCAGTCCACCCCTCCGTTCTGCTGTAGATCTCAATGTCTGCAACACCAGAGCAAGCACCCACACCTTTCAGCAGAGCTGCCTCATTAAGCCTAAGAACACTAATTGCTCAGGCTGAGGATAAAGCACCCTTTTGCTTGGGAATCATAGAAATGTTGCACTCTAGGGCTGTGCAAGCTGAGAACTGTGTAAACAGAACAGATAAATTATCCCCCAAGTTACAAAGGGGCTCAGAAGTAAAGTTACAGCCAACCTTTGCATTAGTTGGGAACAGCTGCATACAGCAGAGCCTCCAAATTTCCATAGAAACTTGGATAAACCATAGATTATCTTCATTTTGTAAATGTTTTAATTATTATACTATAACCCTGTTGGGTGGGGATTGCAATACTAGGGAAGCCACATTTTAAAAGCAGTTTCCCATGACCATATTTTAAGAAAAGCAAAGCTAGGTTAAGATTAAGACTTATGGTTTCTGATAGATTTGATTTTTTTTCAAAGCTACTGCATGCACTCTTTTAAATAAGTAAACTCCCACCAAGCTTGCTACTCCAGTGGGACTGGATTGAACTTCCCAGGCATGCATGAATTATAAAGTCAGCTATATGTTCCTGTGGAGAAGAATTACTAGCAGGAACCATCTCCCGATGCACGTAGGCTGCGCTTGTCACTTGAAGAGTGAACCCCGGCTGCGTGCGGCTGTTTGGAGCCGGGGCCGCGCCCCGCCGGGACCGGCCCGCATTGCCATTGCCCCACACGGACGTGTCGCTCCCCGCGTGTCGCAACCTCCGCGCCGTGGCCAAGGAGGAGCCGGCCCTGCGGATTGCACAAGGGGGTGACAGGATGTGGCTTCTGCGTGCGCCGGCGCCGCTGTTTACAAGGGCAGGTACCCGAGTGGAAGCGGAGTCCGGCTGGCGGCCCCGGAGCTGTGGTCACATCAAAGGCTTTCCCACGGCCATGGTCCCGGGGCGGCGGCAGCGGGCCTCGCATGGCAGCGCTGAGCTTGTCACCGTGTCTGTGCCATCCCCCCGTCCGTGCAGAGCTTGGCTCAGCTCTGGGAAAGCAGCCTGAGGATCCGTGCTGCGGGAGAGGCTGGTGCTGGATGCCACAGGTGTATATAGGTTGTCCCGGCGTGTGGGCAAGGATGTGAAGCTGCCCTTATCGCAGAGCCTGCCTACAGCCTGAAGAGATGGGTCCAACACCGTGGGTCCAGCAGTGTCACCAGCACTGCCCTGCCAATGCTACCCCCTGCCAGGCTTCTCTCCCTGTCCTCTCCCTGCCTGTCTCCCTGAGATGCAAGGCCTTAAGAACCAAACCTACCCGTGTGCTCAGTGAAATTGTCCCTTAAGTAACAAATCTCCAAGGACAGAGTTTGTCAAGTCACTCAGATGGGGTGAAGCTTTTTTTCCTATGGCAGGGAAAGGTTTGCTTGCCTTTCCATGTGGGGCAAGTGGGCACAGGAGGAGCTGAGCACCAAACCTGTTGCTTCTTACAAGTTTTGGGCCAGCCATGTGTTTTATGTATTTTTTCTGTAAAAATGCTGTGTTTTGCTCTCCTGCACCAAAGGAACAGACATGCCAGCGGGTGAGGGATGGTGCAGCCCAGTGCTCACACAACATTCTTGCAAAATTTAAGTCAACGGAAGGTATTTGCCCAAGCCCAGCAAACTGTGAATCAGAAAACAGCTCCTAACAAAACAGAAATCCTCCTTGCTCATGCTTTGCTAGTCATCGATCGAGGCAGGGTGGTGAAATACTCAGCCCTTCTCACCCTGATAAGTGCTTTATTTTTACACTACCTTTAGCATTGCTTCAGCAGCTGGTCCTGCAAGCTGGGCTGTCGCCTCTGGCTCCTGATGCAGACCCTGCTGTTGGTGTGTGCTGGACTGTCACCAAGCCCTTCCAGCTCTTAATTTACACTCCAGGACAAATGTCATTGCAAAACATTTGCTTTGTTGTGCCTTCATCTCCTCACCTTCTGCTGCCGTGCTACATCATGCCCTGACTGTTTGCAGGAAGAGTTTTCTGGTCAGCTCAGCAAAACACATCCTACATCTTCACATTTCTCCAATTCCTTCCAGCAAGCTGAATATTTTAGGGCACTTCAGGGTAATTTGTTGGGACAAGAAAATGCCTGTCAGGGTGCTGCTGTGTGCAGAGGCAGCCACGTGTGCAGTGCCCTCCAGCTCTGCCTGTGGTGACAGAAACCAGCTGGCCACATGTGCCTGGCTGACAAGGCTCTGGGGGAATGCCTGGGTGTCTGCTCTGGGTATCCCAGGAGATCCCAGCATGTCCAGGGCTCTCATCAGCACATGTTGACTGTTCCCCAAAGCTGCTGCCAGCACGAGCCGCCTTCTCCAGCTTCAACACTTTAGAGGTTTTTGAGCAGAGGTGCAAGAACAGCACCAGGGATGGGAAACAGGACCAGTGGTTTTTTCTGCCTGGAAATGCTGATGTGTCAGGAAAAGAATTCTCTTGAAGAAATGCTTTGAATTGGACAAAATTTAAATAAACTCAAATTGCTCCAGATTTTTCTATATTTTGGAATGTTTTGGTTCAATGTCTTTCAGTTTTATAGAAAAAGATAATTTATGATTTTTAAAGACCTACATCAGATTTCATAGACACCAAACACTTTGATCTACCTCATGTGAAGCAATTTTGGAATTGCAGTCCACGACAAATTTATTACCTGCTTCGAAGTAGAACACAAATTCCAAAATTGCAGATTTTTTCCCATAAAACAAAAACCCCCACCCATATTCCTCACCAGCTCGCTCACTCATTCATTTTGAGTGAAATATGTAGCTCAGTTCCCTGCAGAAACACAGAGCAGTATTTATGACCCAAGTGGTCCCTTTGCCCTGTCTCAGCCTGCTGGGTTCTCAGGTGGGATTTCTTAGAGGCGTCAGGCTGACTGACCATGTGCTGGGCAGATGGTTTGCGCCAGGGCAATAAATCACAGGGCTTTGGGATTCAGCAGATTTCCTGTTCCTGCTCTTGGTGCAGCCTGTGTCCACCTCCTGGCATTCCCTGATGGCAAGGCAATCCCTGTTCATTGCTGCTTCTTGATTTCTGCTGGTGTTTAAGGGTGTTATTTGGTCTGTGCCAGCCTGTGGAATTCCCTAAGCAGCAGAAAACAACCTCAAATCCACCCAGACAAACTTTCCCAATAGAAACAAAGGGATTTCTCTGGAGTGATACCTTAAAAGTGTTTAGTCACAGCATCTTCATTAAACACGGGTGAGCAGAGCAACTCCACCTTGTAAAGCACTCTGGTTTTCTCCCAGGAGCTTTTCCCTCTTCCTCTGCTATAGCTGGCCTTCCTCCACCCTCTTCTTTGCTGGTAATTAGATGTCAGACTACAAAGCTGCTGGCAGTCAGGCTCTCAGCTGCCTCGCTGCACACCGTGCACACTGGGAATAGTAGTAGTAGTAGTTGTTGTTATTATTATTATTATTAGTAGTAGTATTAGTATTATTATTATCATTATCATTATCATTATTATTGCAGCTTGAGGGCTCAGACATTGTGGCAGGCATTTTGCAGACGTGTCAGAAAATGTAAATCTTTCCCCCATGGATATGCAATCAAAACCAAGTTCCAACAAGCAAAATTAGAAGGAAGGGACCCAGCTGACCACCGCTGGTTACCCTTTGAAGTGTTGGATAAGGCTGATAAGTGCAAACATCTTCATAAAAAAGTAGTTAAGTATTTGAAAATCCTAGGCCAGTTACAACCTTTATTTATGTTTTTCAGCTGTACTGTTTTGAAAGGCTTTGAAGTCCTTGTTTGCTGAAGTCACTTGGGCAACCGAAGTCCCAGTGACATTCATGGAAATGGGAACTCCTGGATTCCCCTTCATCTGAGATTCCTGATACAGCATCTTAAGTCATCAATACAGCATCTGGAGTCAAATGTTTTTGAGGTAAGATATTCAAGGGAGGAAGAGAGTGAGTGTGATGCATCCAAAAACACCCACAAAACATCATCTCAAAATGTCCATTTATTTGGCATTGTGACTTTTTTTCAAACATGATGCTGCTAAGTACTTTTTACCAGTAAAATGTGAGTTTATGTGACTCATTTAATGATTTTGGTGATTCAGATGGGTTAACATTTCAGCCTGGACAGGTGTATTCTCAGTTTATGTCTTTAAAGGTATTTGGGGGAAAGATAGCCAGGTTTGTGAATGTCTAAGGACAATATTCATTAACAGAGGTCCCTGTGATTCTCCAGTGCCGGTGTGCCAGAAATACCTGTCAGTGTCCTAGAAGGATGACCAGGAAGGGGAAGCCCACACAAGGCTGCAACTGAACAAGAACCAAGGTACTTCCTAAGCATGAGCTGTACTCTCTTACAGAGATCAAAGTTAATGTGTGGACAGGCAAAAAAAAAAAACCCAAAAAACCCCAAAGAACAAAAAAACAAACAAGAACAAAAATATCTTCAGAAAAATCACTATTCAGGGTCTGCTTTGGATTTTCATTGTCCTTTTTTGATGAGGGGAATTCTTCGTGCATGTCCTCTTCAAGCATTGGTGCCTGAGACCTGACAGTCAAAAATGCAAAGCTGTAAAACCACAGAAAATGGAAAGAAGTTCATCTCAATAGCTGAATAAAAGTATGGCACGAGTGCTTTGTAGAACTGTAATTCTGAAAAAACTAAGCAGCTTTCATTCAGAGTCAGTAAATAAGAATTTTTTAACTTTTATTCACCAATAAAGGGCTGGTGTGCCCCAAGGACACTGAGCCAAGGGACCAGGAGCAGAGGGAGGAGCACTTGCAAATTTGGTTTCAGTAAACTGTTCCTCAAATTCAATGAGTCATGATTATTTTTTCAGTGCATGTGGCTCCCTGTGTATAAACTCCAGCCCAGCCAGAAAAATATCCCTTGGCCATTCGTGAGAGCTAGTAATGGTTTCCTCAGGATGAATTCCTCCTGAAAGATACTGTCTGCATTCCTCTGGAAGATGCCCTCCCACAGGCCCTCTTACAGCACTGCACTAAAAATAGTGCTCAGAGCTTCGTTGCGACAGCTCCGTGTTGCAATTTTTATGGTTAGGTAGGTGAAGTCTCTTTAATTCAGCCAGCTCAATTCACTTAAATTTGCATGATAATGTGGTTAATTATCCATGTATTTCAAATGAATAATGATTTCACAAAAAGATAAGAACGGGGTCCCGTTTTTTCTTTCCTTATGTTTTAAAAATGCGCATAGAGTTTGCATAATTAAAATGTATTTTCTCTGGAGTAGAAATTCATATCTATTGTAGGTTGAAGTGCAAGCTGCCCTGCACGCTGGGATGGCATCCTCCAGTGGGATCCATGTGCAGGGATGGCACCTTCCAGCCAACCATGTGCTAGGATGGAGTCATTCAGGCACTCATTCAGCAGATCTGACTCACCATGGCTTGCTGCTACGTCAGTGCTGACCAAAGGAAGCTGCTGCTGGGAATGTGACTCCAGCCTGGTTAATAATCACTGTAAAAGGCAGTGCAGAATGAGCTGCCACCCAGCTCCCCAATGGCTTTGCTGGGAGGTGGCAGCAGGGCTTGGGAAGGGTAGCAGTCTGCCCAGAGAGCAGCCCCTTCCTCTTTATCTCTTAGATAAAGTGACTGGTGGCAAAGGGCACTTCCTCATGGGCTGCTTCTGTCAGGAAACTTGGTTGGTCTTGCTGGCACTGTTAGTCCCTGACCTTTCCCTGTGATTTGTGGAGCTGCACATGTCAGGGAAGGCTGGACTTCCTGGATGGAAGGGAATGCCCATGATGGGGTGGGCAGCACCAGGTCACTGTAGGTGTTCAGCTCTTGCGTAACCACACATGCCTGGAGCAGGGCAGTGCTCTGGAGAGCCTCAAAATCCTTCCTGGCCCAAGGAACAATAAGCACTGGGGATATTTTTCCACCTGCTTTACCCTACATCTCTTTTTTCATGAATTAACTCAGTTTTTCAGAAAGTGTAAGGCACTCTGTCTCTTCTGGGTAAAAAAATAGCATCTTTGTTCCATTTCAAAAAAAGACCTCCTATAAATGGGGTTCTGCCCCTGCTCTTCTGTGTAGCTTGGTCTGAAGCCCTCTCCTGTCCTTTCTCCAAAATACAGACAAGGTGGCCAAGGGCTGGGAAGCGCTCCCTGTGCCTGTGTGGGAGGAGGGGGGTGCTTAGTTCAGATTCCAGGTAGTTGGTTAATTAAATTAATGACACTGGGGAACTGAAACTATGGCCTTTGAAAGTGAAAGGATCATCTCTGCTGCTCCCTTTACACTGTTGATTTCACTTGCTCTTGCATGAATTGTTACTTGGCTGGAATGTGGTCAGGGAAAAAATATTTACTGTCCCTTTGAGAGGAGGAATCTCAACACGGTGATAGAAGGAGATTGTGAGGGGGGTCAAGATGCATCCCTTCCCCTGGCAGAGGGAAAGGATGCTCCCACTGGGACCTGAGCAGTGCACAGCACCCCCAATGTATCTGAGACATGTGAATCTCCAAGTCTGCTAGTGTTTGAACCAATGTTAATTAAAGCATTTTAATGAGGATGTTTTGAGAAATGTGTGTTAGTCTGTGCATGCCCTTCGTGAAATATTAAACATCTGTGCCCTTTCAGCAGCGTCCTCCTCCCCAGAAGGTCATCCTGCAAATGGATTTTGACACTCCTGATAATTTTGGAGCTAAGACACTCAGAGAAGTAACCTTCTACAAAAATCTTAATATGATCTTTGATGTTGCAGTCAAAGGAGCACATGCCAGAAAAATGTTTTGCTCGTTTCAGTTCATCCCCTGGTTGTTTGTTGTTATTTTACCAGTTCATCCTCTGCTTTTTTGTTATTTATATTTCAGGCGCGACAACAAGCAGCTGATTAACTCATTAGGCATGAGCATCAAAGCACAGGGTGAGAGCACAAAATCTGCTCCTGCATCCTCCAGCCACTCCCCACAGCTTGGAGGGTTCTGCAGGGCCTGACTGAGGTACAAAAGCCACCTCAGTTACTCATGGACAGCAGTGTGCCCTGTCTTTCTCAAGCCCTGTGTTTCTCAGGCTGTCCCCACACTGAGGGACTGTGGCTGTGCCAGAGCATTTCAGGCTCTGTCCAAGGGGACAGCCAAGCTCCAGATTATGTGTTCATCATCCAGCAGGTAGAGGTAGCCCCACAGTGGGGAAAGTCCCCTGTGAACCACAGTCATGGGACAGTGAGGGAAAATGCTGCATGGTGCTGCTCCAGGCTGAAAGGCCACTTGGTGAACAGGTGATACAGACAGCACACATACAGATTTTGAAGGTTGCTCCTAACTATCAAACTCACCAGAGTTGCAGGAGCAACTGAAACTGATAATGCTGACTTTCTATTGCAGGTTCAGCTCAGGGGGAATTATGCTGAAGGCAGTAGTTTGCACCTGGGTGCTGCTGCCTTGGGTTGAAGGCTTACCAAGGTGTTTTCATCCCTAAGTGATGCCCTCCGCAGCAGTGTGGCTGCCACCCAGCCTTGAAAAGACCAGCAGTGCCCCAGATCTCACTGGTGGAGGGTAAGATGATCTTAGATAGATCTGTCTATTATCTGTGTATACCTGCAGCCAATCAGAAGCAGAGGACTGCTTAGGTTGTTGCAGTTATACTTAAATCTTGCAGACCCAACTACCTGTGTATGCAAGCCCTACAGACATGGCACAGGAGCACAGCAAGGCTATGGCCTCCCAGGAGCCTCCCAGGAACATTCCTATGCAGGAAACATCCAAGAGATCATCAGTAGCTCCCTATCAGGTACCCAGTGTGTCTTTTTTTTTTTTTGCCTCTTTTCACTCCTACCCTGAGATCATGGCCTCCTGCCCACCCTCCACCTCCAACACACATCTCTGTTTTCACCCCACCAGTTTCTGCCTCCTCCTTGTTTGTACCCCTTGACCAAGTGCCTTGACCCCAGGTGTGTGAAGTAAATGGACCAAGCTGGCTCTGCCCAGAATTCACCAATTCTTATTCTGGGTTTAAAGCCTCCTTTCTATCACCCTTTAGGTGTTCAGTACCCCACCCACAACAACTGTGGTTCACCTGACCACCTTGATCTCGTCCTCTAAGGGAATCACCACGGCCCCATGAAGCTTGAATCCAGTCCAATACCATCTTGCAGCTCCACACACAGGAGAACAGTCAGTATTTACTGGTAATTCTGAGTTCAGGTCTGTTATGCATGACACTGCCCCAAAGGGAAAAAATCAGATTTTGCACCTGCAGAATTAAGAAAAGGGCTCATGGATTAGGTCCTTATTCTCCTAGAGCACAATCTGTGCAAGGAGGCTGCCCACACTGCAGCACTGTAGGATCAAAGCTGATCCTGGAAAACTATTCAGAGAGTTGATGGGTCTGTAGCGTAACCAATGGCAAAATGAAGGAGAGGAGCCTGGCAGGATTAAAATATTTTTACATGGCTCAGTCTCCAGTATCCCAGCCCTGACAGTGGTGCCACTGCTGTTCTCCAGTGATCCCGTCTCTCCTGCAGCCCAACCAGACTGATTCATTTTGCACTGAGCAAAAAAATCAAAAGCTGAGGCCCTTTGTTTTGCACATTTGCGACACAAACAGTTTGCAAAGACCAGTGTGCGCTGGCACACCCACCATGGGCTCTGTTAGCACCTGAGACCATCTCCTGACAGGATGCTCCACGGAAGGAGGAGTAAGGAGGCATAATCCCAAAATGAAGTCATGCAAGGAAATGGTTATGTTTTTTTCCTTTTACATAAGGAGCTGCCACAGTGCTGCTGAGAAATAGCCAACAGCCAGCCGCAGGCAGTGTGAGATGACAGATACATGTTTAAATAATGTCTTTATTCTAGTCCAGCTGAAAAAATAATTATTGAATTTGGGTCTTAAGCCAAGAAGTACCTTTGTATGTGAGGGCTCATTGATTAAAACAACTTGTGCTTTCAGCTGGGTTCTAAGAGAGACACTACATTTCTCCTCACACAGAGTATTAAAATAATATCTGTATTTGGGAGGACAGAGGAATTTAGAGAGTGACCTCAGTGTTTCTTTAGATTTGAAGAATTTCACCCACCCTAGAGAAGCTTCTACTTTTAAACTCAGGGATTTCTGCTAGAACAGGAAGTCTCTCTTGCATTGTTACCCAGCAAAACGAGCTCTGGATTATATTTAGCTCCATTCATTCAGCACAATGAAAAGTAAGACTCCAGCCAATTTCCTTAAGCAAGTTTATTAATAAGCACTAGTTGTTTGGTGGCTGGTCATTTCTAGGTGGCTGGGGGACATGACATGCAGCAAAACCTCCCTCCCTCCTCTGAACAAGGTTCCTAGTGGAGTAGACAACTTGAAGCACTTTATAACCTGTGCCAGGTACCTGTGCAAGCCTGGCAGCCTGAACTTTGTCCTAGGTACACCTTCCAGTCCTGCCCTGGTCACTCTTGCTTGGCTCATGCTTCACTGGAGCTTCATCAAGAGCAGTTGAGCAGCTTTGAAGCTTGAGCTAAATAACCTCTCAGGGGCTCCTGACTACAGGCTTGAGGCAGCTGTGTGTGAGAGCACCAACCACCATGGCTGCAGCTGCTGAGCTGGAGGAAGCCATGCTCACTGCAGGTACAGCAGTCACAGCAAGGACTCCCAGAACAGGGGAGCACGTGCTGCAGCCCCACACAGGTCAGGAGCTTGGGTCAGCCCATAAATCCGGGCTTCATCCATTGCTTTCTGTGTATCTAAACACATATTGCTAGGGGTGTGTCCCTGCTGAGGGCTAGGAAACAACTTGAGGTGTTTTTAAACTTGACAAACTTCGTGACCTTAAACTTTTCATCTGTATTATTTGCTCTCACTTGGTCTCAAAGTATTTGTCGTGTGTTTAGGGTGGGCTGAGCTCAAATTATCACCTGCCTGTGCTCAATTTAGCTGATGTGACTTGAAGTTCAGGCTTGCCCTAAAGGAGTGAGGTCCTTACCACCCACTTCCATTTGCAGTCATCAAGGGAGAGGTTTGGAGCTGTGTCCCTGTAACACTTCCAGTTGTGGGATACACTTCCCTTGAGGTCTCAAGTGAAATTCAGGCTGTATGGTGCCTTGGCTTTGCTTGGTCAGGAAAAACTGCTTTCCTCCTGCTGTGGGTGCTGGCGAAGGAATGGGTGGAGGTGATTTCTGCGAAAGCAAAATACAACAATCTGTGACCATCTTCTCTCAGTCTAGAGCCATGGTAGGATGCCTTCCCAGGCCATGGGTGCAAGGGATGAGAAGACCCAGGAAGCAGCATGTGTTAACCACAAACCATCACTGTAGGGGTCAAATATAGAGGAAGGAGCATTGCTGGTCTAACTTTTCCCTACAGACTGCAGATATCCATGTGCAAGAAAGCAATTTTTTGCTACTCTGGAACTCAAATACCAGTCCTGGGAGTGTGGTGGTCAGCATGGTCATGGGTCCTTTACTGGAACAGCTGAGCCAGTTGTTCCCCCAGTGCTCACCTTGTCTCTCTCAGTGCCCATCATGTCAGCAGTCATGGCACTTAGAATTCCCAAAGCTCAGCAGTTTGAACCTTTCTGCCTGCAAACTCTGGCATCACTGCAAAACACATCTAGCCCAATCTGGAAGATTTCAGCCAAAAGGACTTAATTTTTCCTAAAGACAGTTGAGACTTTGTGCCATCAGAGCATGACATCTTCAAAACAGGTACAAAGGAGGTAGGTAAGGCCACCTGAGCCAGCTAAACCTATATTAGCAAGTTATAAAAGTAATAAATGTTAAACCACACAATTTCCTCAAATTCTAGCCATTTTTATGTGTATGGTTGGCAGTGCTCTGTTATTCCTGCCAAGCACTCAATTAGCACTTGAGTTAATAAGATGTTTTAATGGCTGTTAAATTAATCTCTGACATTAAACTTCAGAAATTAACTTCAGAAATCTCTGAAATTAAACTCTGACACTGCTTTCCAGTGTTTTCCAAAGGAAAGATATTCTTTCAAACCAGTTTCTATGTTATCGTTGCCACTAATTATTTGTGTTTATTCTCTTTACTATGCTTATTTGATTTCATTTGAAATTAGATGCAGTGATAGGGGATGTGATTTGGTATTTTTCTCCAATGGGCTGAATAGATGAGGATTAGAGCTCCAGAGCTCTGAGAAAATGAGTCTTCATAAGCATTTGTTCAAATAGAAATCACAGAGCCTTTTTTAGGACCATCACAGCCCCTTTGATTTGCTCTTCATCAGAGCTCTTGCAAGTTTATTCACAGAAAGCTTTGCCAAAAAATTCAATTATTGCTAAGAGAGATGAAAACTTGTACTAGCCCAGGAATACCTATAAAAATGTTTGGGTTGACCTGTGCCATGGCTGGGTTTTTTTTTTTTGGTGGTCTGACAGTCATTCAGGCACGAAAACACCCAATATTTTGGGGGTTAGCTTATCTGCCACTTAAAACTAATGTACTATAAACATCAAGTAAAAGCAATAGGCAGTATATCCCAAAAACCCAGAGGCTTGGAATTGTTTCATCCTGAAAAATTAAAAGAACAAAAGAAAACACAATCTGTAGGCAGCTGACACTCTGCCCTGGCTGGAGCACTGAGAATGATGTTCTTCCAACCCAGTTGGGAGTGGTATTGGTGCATGGTTGGGTTTTGTGGGTCTCAGTTTGGGATATCTCCCTGGCTTTATTCAAACTGATGCTTCTGCTGTGCGTGGAATAGCCTAGGGCTGGAGCTGTGCTGAGGGAAATGAAAACCTTTCATAAAATTATGTCATGTGCTGAATGTGCCAGCCTGTCGTGTAATAATAGCTAAAACTTTCTGTAATTAAAACAAGTAGCTAGTTATGGTGTCTGACTATGATCAAAGCTCTTTTGTCTGCTTTGGCAGTTGGCACATGTGAAAGATTTTGGCTTACATGGAAAATACTGTTGTGGTTTTTCTCTTAGTTTTAAATGGCAAGATGCAAACATCTTGGATTATCCCTAAACTGAAAGAAAACAGTAACGGGAAACACCAGAATGTGCATGACGTAAAATGTCTACAATTTCTGGCAGAAGCAGCTCCTGCACCCAACCATGGTGACTTCAGAATGCTTGACCTTGCTGTGATGCAAAGGGTCAAAAAATGTAATTTTATGTTTCTGCAGAGATGGGAACAGAGCTCTTGAGAATATTCCCAAATATCCTGCTCCACCTTTTAAAATAGGAGTTGTTTTTGCATAACAAATGTTTGTCTGAATTGTGACAAACCAGCTGTGTCCCATTCAAGGATATTTTTTTTTCATTACTTGGTTGTAGTTGTTTTGAGACATTTTATGGATAAAAGGTATCCTTCGGTTCACGAGAGAATCTATGATTATTTTTCCATATTCATGTCTGCCATCTGTATTATAAAAAATTACCTTGATGAGTAAATCAAGTAAACTGGTTTTGCTCTCAAATTCCTCTTCATCTTGAAAAACAAAAAACAAAAACCAACCAAACTAATCCAGAATTCCTTTTGCATCTCTGAAAAATGTCTACTACTGCTTAGAAAGTCTCTGGGAGGATAAATATGAAATAGTTTTACAAAAAAAACCAGATGTGAACTGATTGGTTAAAGAACGTCAGCCAACAATAGACTGTTTTAAACATTATATTAAGCAACAAAAAAATCATCTAAGGGATGTGTCCAGCAGAGTATTTCTGAGCATCTGGATTTTTTCATCTCTTCTCCTGAAGTGCTGAGGTAGTTTTTGAAGATTTGCTTCTCCCACAACATGTATGTGATAGTGTCTTTTTTGTGTTTCCTGTAGTTTCAAATTATGTCCTTTGAATGCAGTGGGCCAAAGATGAATATTTCCCTAAATTCAGATGAGTTTGATGTGGATTGTCTTCTTATCTTGGTCATGGCTGAAAGAATTGGTTCTACCTTCAAGTGTCACTCTGCAAGCAAGTGTGCTTCTGACCTGAGATTTTTTCACCTTTGGAGAAATTAATGCTTTTCAGAGGTGACAGGAAATCTTCATTACTTCTTATTTGGGTATTTGGCCAATAAACTGATTTTCAGTCATCTTGTGCCACCTCTGCTTCAGAGGGCAGGACTTACTGTGAAGGCTCACAGTCCACCTCTTCAGGCTGTGTGGTCCTTGGAGCAGCTCACACTCCATGGCTGGTGCTTTTGGACCAGACCATAGAGCATGCAGGGCCTACTAGTCCCTACTGCCAAATCCTGCTGGCCCCTGTGAGGATCTCCAGCAGTTTGTATTTGGTGATGTCCCACATCAGACTGCACCTCCTCTGCTTGTAATCTTGGTTCCATTTAGTACTGTCTACAGAGTGACCCATTTGCATCTCCTCTTGAGTGTGTGACAATTGCTCTTCTGGTATATGAGGAGGAGATGATTCACAAGCACAGAGAGCCACCCAGGATGCTCATGTGGGCAATTCAGTAGCACAAGAGCTGTGGTCAGCACAGAAACAAACCTTCAGCTCAAACATGCTGAACCACAGCACCATGCAGGCTGCAGGCAAAGGTGTCATTAGCATATCCAGGGATGTTGCCTCCAGGTGACTGCAGACAGTATTACCATCATGTGCAATCACAGGCAATGTGCTGTGACATTCCCTCATCCCTGACTGGAAGCTGTTGACCTATGGAGCTTTCCTATTAGATTAATTTATCCACAGCTCACCTTCAGTGAATGCTTTTAATTGACAACCTGACTGATATACCTCTCACAGAAGATGAACACTGACATCTTGTAGACTGGTTTTGTTTTTCAACTGCAGACATTTAGGAAGAAACAATTTACTGCAGATGTCAATGCAGGAGATTGGAGCCTGCTGTCCTCAAAAAGGACATGTCAAAGGCCGTGGCCAGACCTGGTTTTCCTCCTGTGTTTGGTCTGATTGCCTGAATGTGGCCACCTTGGTCCTATTACCAGGATTTCTGTGCCTTGTTTCTAAGAGCTCTGTGCAATGCCACCTCCCTTTGCTGCTTTTCCTGTGCAGAGCTCTGGATCCAGGCTTGTCCTCAGCTCTAATGCCAGCCAGCTCTCACTGTTAGGACATGCTTATTCCTTTCTGCAAAGGAACTTTTCACCAGGAGCAGGGAGCAGCAAGAAACATCTACCTGGCCCTGTGCACTTGACTTCCAGTTGGTGATCTCACATTCTAAGGATGAAAGACTTTGGTCTCTGCTGTAGCTCAGTCAGGGTCCATGTGCAGCCTCAAATAGATGGAGCATTGGTAGTTTTACATTCCTCCACCTGAGATCTCATAAAGGAGGATGGATATTGACCCTTTGTCTCTATTACAGGCAAGAAGGAAGGCTCTCTCACGAAAATTCCCATCACACTGGGTGTTTGTCTACTCATTGAATGTGAATGTGCATGTTGAATATTCACATATCTCTAACCTTGTTTACCATAACTAGCCTCTTTTTGCATACATCAGGCTTCTGTGGAGTTCTCTTGAGTCCTCAGGGATTCATTCCACTTAATGATAAAACAAAAGATCTGCATTGCTGCTATTGTAGCTTCAAGTGTTTCTCAATACTGTATTGTCTCACACCAGGACATGGTTAAGTAGGATGGGAACTGTATTTCAAAATGGGCATGAGAAAACTAGATGTAATTTGCATGGCTGCACAAGGTACAGGAATCCACTGTGTAGTATGTCACTTTCTCAAGCTGAGAAACTCTAGAAGAGAAAAGTTCCCAGAAAACCAAAAGCTAAAACAATGTTGCTATTTCATACAATTTAAATTCTTATATAGAGTCAGAGTTATTCAGTTCTAGAGGGCAGGACTAGGGAGATGGTCTCTTTTGTGATGGTAACTGGATTTTTTCAGATACTACTTTCTATATTGATTCTTACTTTTCTTGTATAAATGTAGACATATGTGAGTACATACATATGTGTTTGTATGTACATACACACACAAGGCCTGGGGCACCTGCCTATATCTGTACAAATTCTATTTGAATTCTAAAGACTTCTTCTATTAACTTGAACTTTCAGAGCTGATTAATGACTGTTTCACAGCATAGGAATTTTCTCAGTTTTAACTCAAGGCATCAAGGACCATCAACACTGTCCTTAGAGCTCTTGGGGTTTCATACAATATTTCTACTTCAAAAGAAAAGAACAGAAAACTCCAAAACTGAAAGAGACAAGATCCTACTGCAAGAAGGCACAGACAGCACTCCAAAACTGAAAAAAAAACTCTTTCCAGAACCAGAAGATTGTCTGGAGGTGGGTGGGCCAGAGCTTTGTGCTGTTTCTTGAAGGATACTGACCCAAACATCAAAGGACTCAAGAAGCACCAAGGGCTCCCAGAAAGGGTAACACATTCAGATATTTATTGTCTTTCAGAGGTGTTTTTAATATTTTCTGGACTTTCAGAGTATAAAACAAAGGTGGCTTTAGGACATTGCTCTGCAAAACCTTTGTGTATATTGATCTACCCCATGAGTTCCCAGGAGGGTGAAACTGGAGGAATCCTGATCTTGGAAAGGACATTGGCTCAGTTAGAGCTGCTGGTAACATCCACAGCCTGAGTTTAGATGGACCAGCAGTAAAGGTCCCAGAAAACAAAGGATTTCTGAAATGAGTTTAAACAAAACCAGATGTACAACATTAGAGATATATATATTTAAATAAAAGCTTAATCTTTAAACCTCGAGAGCATACTCCTCTGGCAGTCAGTGAATGGAATGCAATATAAAACTCCCAGGTAATACAAGAAACATGAACAATTCCTGCAGGGAGGGATCCTGAGGTGTTTTGCAAGTAAATGGGTACAGAGAAGACTAATAATTATCAGTTTGCTGTGAACTGGGGTCTCATCCTCTGGAAATCCCTGCAGAGAAAAATGGAGTAGGTTTCCCAGATGAACATGAAGTACTGCTGGTTTGATATTCCCTTCCTCCTGGGCATTAATAGTTTGGGAGTCTTCTACCAGCTTTTTCAGTAAATCCTTCCTCTACTCCTCATGCCATTCAATCTCTTCTGCTCCTTAGCTGAGCATGGTCCTACTTGCCTGCAAAATCACAGAGTCCTCAGGGTGGCTCAGCAGGCATTAGTTATACTTCAGGGATTTTAAAATTTTTGATCAAAATACACATTCTTTGCCCAGAGAATGGACAAATGATGGGTCAGTGGCACAAGTGCCTGTAATGAACACAGTAGCAGATGCTAAGCAGGTGCTGTGGTCTGTGTCAGCTCCTTGCAGAAAAAGCAGAGCAAGGAGGACTGGCTGTGTCCTTCCAGCTCTGCCTTGCTCAGCAGCTGCACTGTGGCGTCTCTCCAGCTTCTGGCAAAACAACTCCCACCCGGACCACTGGGAATGTTTCATGTGGTTGGAGAGCACTGGAGAGACAGGCCAGAAATTCAACCTGTTAAGCTAAACCCAACAAATAAGAAATTATCTGAATATAAATATAGTTTATGCTTTTCCACTTGAAAGGAAATCCCCTTATCAGCTCAGTCTCAGTTGAAAACAACTATGGATAGTGTGGGCTGAGCCAAGAGCCCTTGCTGAGAGGAACGGGTGGCCTGCTCTGGCAACTGAATCCATGGCTTTACAGCCCTTTGGGGAAGGAGTTTTCCTGTATTTTTTAAAATAAGTTGCCAAAGAGAGCTGTTGAAGGGCAAAGTGGAGCATGGAAATAGCACATGGCTGTTCTGCTCAGCCTGATAACTGATGCAAAAGCCTGGGAACTGATGCAAAAGCAGGGAAGGAGATGTGGAGTTGGAACAGATTTTTTTTGTTAAATTCCATTTTTTTCCCTTTTAAGTAGACTGCCATCCTGCTGCCACTGAAATCAATGAAAATGTTGCTATTAAATTTCAAGAAAATAAGGATCATTACAAACTTCCTTGTTGTCTGAATCTTCAAATCTTAGTCCTTCCTCTGTTCTTCCTTTCAATGTATTTTTGTCTTAAAATAAGTTTGAAGAAAACTTATGAAGTCCTATACATCTGAAAACTATGTAAGGTGGGATAAAGCATTTTATTTATTTAAAAACTCTAACTGAACAAAACCAAACTGAAGTTTCCTGCTGCAATAGTACAAAACTATCTTAAAAATGAAAACAAGCTAGAAGCAAAACCTCTGAAACCACCCCAAGGAGTAGAGGATGGCATGAATCAGAAATTCAGCACAGCCACATACAGAAGTACTTCTCCATGTACTCATCAGGAGCACAGCAACCCCTGAAAATTATCCTAAGTTCCTGCCAGAGAATAAACATTTCTCCAAGTTACCTGGTGGCCAGAAAAGTGGGGGTTTTAGCCCAGAAGTGCAAAGATGTGGCTGATACCAGATAATTTGGCAACACACACTAGTGGTCTCTATGTGTGTCTCATACATGGTGTGAAATGTAAATTTTCTCTGCAGCCAGGTGACCCAAGGCATGGGAGCAGCAAGTGGCACCTTTCACTCCTGGAGCTGTTCTGCACTGCTGAGCCACCTCCTCCCTGCAGGCTGCCCAGGCAAAGGGCAGGACCTGCTGCTCACAGAGTGCCCAGCAGCCCTGTCAGGATGGTTTTCATGAGCAGCTGTGGTGAGTCCCTCTGTTTGTCTGGGATGACTCTTACTCTTCATAGTGATCCCAAAGACCCCACCCTGGAGCTGTGCAGGAGGGAAGGACCAGTGACCAAAGGCGACCGGAAGGAAAAACGAGCTAACAGCACGGTCAGAATTCCTTTCAGGAGATGGTGGAGTTATGAGCAGTACCAATGGAGCCTTTCTGAAGAACAGGAGCTGGTTCCCAGCTTCCCAGGAGACTCCTTTGGAAGCCACAGCCCAACAGCACCACCCACCTCAGGCAAGGATCTGCCTCCTGGTAAGAACAAGATTTGCATGGCATTCTCAGCATCCCTGGTCCCTTTCAAATCCTCTGGTCTGGGAAAAATGTTGCTCTCCCATCCCTATCCTGCCCCAACAACCAGAATTTGTTTTTCCCAGTTGAAGCGGGGAGCACCCCACCGCAGGAGCCCAAAGACACAATTTTTATGTATCTGTTTTCCGCTGCAACAGCATCATCTTCCTGGTGGCGTGGGGTCAGTTAAAGTTCTCCAGCAGTGCTGCGGAGGTTTTCTCCACACAAGCGGGGGTGTTAACCATGGTGGCATGGCACGGCTCCAGCTCGGCTCTCCCGCTGCTCTGGCAGCCGGGGCAGCGCACCCCGCGCTGTTTAAACAGCTGCCTCGTTTCATCTGGGACGTGGCTGCCCTTCAGTCCTGGGAGAAGAGCTCATCTTCTGGATAGTTTGCATAACAATTAACATTTGTCAGCTGAGATCTGCCTGGTGAAAGATCGCTGTTTACAAGTAGGCGGTGAGTCTTTGGAGGCTGCAATACTTCTTGAACCACAAAAAACTAAGCTGAGAGTGGGGAGCCTGAAGGTGGGCTGATTTCACACGGCAGGTTTAAGGAAGAGTTCCTTTTGCATTCAGCTCAGAAGTAGAAAAGCAGAGCTGCCGTGAAAGGGGGGATTCTTTAGCTCTTACAGATTTCATTCAGTTGTTCCAATGAAATAAATACATCTGCCTTAAACAATTGAAAGAGGTATTTACTGCCTGTGGTTTAACAACTGTACTAAGTCAAAGGGACCAGTCAACTAGAGCCTTATAATTCTTTTCTAAAGAGAGGATGAGAGAAAAGAATGAGACGACAATGCAGTATTTATAATAAAGATGAAATGAGTAGAACTCAATGGCGCCAGCAACCCTGGAGCTCCTGCTGCTTGGGCTAATGCATTTTGCATTAGCACGTCTGGATATCTGGCACTGGAAGGTCCAGCACATGCTTTTACAAAATAGCAGCATTCTTCCAGCAGCAGCATTTCTTCCAAGCACCACCACTGATGGCTGCAGCTGGGATGGGCAGCCCCTGCAGCTGGCTGAATCAGCAGGAAGTTTCCAGGTGACTGAGACCTGTTCTCCACTTGCCTTCCTGCAGCCAGGTTGATTTTTACCTGCTCACTTCTGCACGTTGCCAGGTGGTTCCACTGTGACTCCCTGATGGAGCACTCGCTTGAGCAGGGGTGGGTGTGAGGGCAGCTGTCCCTGCCTGGGAGCTGGGGGCTCACAAAGGCAGGATTCCTGACTTCTCAAGTTATACTGGGCACGTAGACAGCGTGTTGAACATACAGAATTACATCTGTAAGTAGGTTTGCTCTGCATAGGCTAAATAAATAACATCTGTTTACAAGAACCCCCATGTGATCTCTATCCCATACTACTCCATTACTCCATCAGCTAATCTTGTATTTGCCTTGGAAGCAATACAAAATCCTCAAAGGAATTAATAGCCAGCAACTGCAGATCACCAGAGCAATTTATTTTTCATTCTTTCCCCCAACAGGCTGGAGTGATACGTGTCTCTCTTCTTCCTGAAACCTGGATTTGAAAAGCTCTGTGTTGCCTCATCTTCTCATAACCTTGCAGAACAACAGCATTAGCAGTAATGAGCAAAGCACAGCAGCACCTCAGGACAAACTCTGGGACAAATGGAAAGACCACCTGGGTGTAATGTTGTAGGAAGCAGATAGCAAATGGTACCTTCTTTTTATAACTATTATGTTAGAAAGAATAAATTCAGCACTTCAGCGTTTTCTTTAGGTTTTTGACATATACAAATAATTTCTTGTTCTAAGAATTAAGTGATACCAGAATGTATTCAGTAATAGTTAAAATATGGGTCTTGGCTGTTTGTTTTTCTTTCTGTCTAAGCCTCTCTTACATGAGCTTACCTTTGCACAGAAGCAGCACAGGAGTCTATGGGGAAAAGAAAAATAGTGCTAGAGGCTGCCAAAAAGTGTGGGGAAAAAGTCAATGATGAGTGAGGAAGGCAGAAGGAAATGAATTTATGAAGCTCTTGTCCTGATTTCTCTATGCTTGAATCCATCTAAGAATAGGACTTCTTTCCAAAAATACAGCTATTCTCAGTCTTTGACCCCCAAATGCTGGAGCAGGAGGTCTGGGATAGCAGCTATGAGCCCTAGCACCTTGATCCCAGCATCAAACTTTGTGTTCATGGACAATTTACTTTTTCCTTAAATTTTCAGCAACATCTTTGGTTTTCAGTAGCACATATTGGTATTAAACTATACAAAATCTGCTCTTACTATCTTGACCTTCTCTATGCTAAATACTTCTGAGAGCCATGGGATGTTGTTCATTTACCATAGCACAATGCCCAGAACTTCTCTGGCAGTGGTAACTCCAAGCCAGGCTGCTTTTCACTGCCAACCTGCTCACACACCATGGTGACTTCACCCAAATGGAGGGTGAAAAGAAACCAACACCTACCTTTATTTTAAGACAGCCCTGGTTAGAGGGTCTTGCAATGAGTTACTTAAACCAAGGCAGGCAGAGACTTTTGGAGAGGAGGATGGAACCCCAACAGAAGATGGAGCTGTGGAAGGCAATTAGGAAAAAGGCCTTTAAATAGCACAGGTGGGCAATAGCTCAGCACCAGGAATACAGAGCCTGCTCTTGGTCTCCAGAGCAGGCAGAGGCCCCAGGTTGTGACTCCCCACATTTGGGCTGTTGGGTCTGGTCAGGATATGGCTTGGATCTGGAGGTGAGGTCTGGACTGAGGTTTTGACTTGACTTGTTGCTGTTCAGAAGAGTTCCCAGGGGCAAATGTCTTATGCTGAGTAACCTCCTCAGGTTTCCAGTCTGGATTGGTGTCCATGAGGAATGTGAAGTATTTAGCAGCTCACTCATTAGCTGCTTCCAGGACGTGCTGCTGGCCTCACTCCACAGTTCCCTGGGGAACTGAGCTTTAACTTAGCAAACTGTTTTAGAGAAACATTGGACACCCTGGGGCTGCAGAAAGCACACGTTTATATGAGTCCTGCACTTCCTCATAGAGAAAAGCCAAAATGTGAAATTGATGCTAAAGGAAAAAATCTTGGAGCCAGTTCTGGGTTCTCAGGAAGGAGGAAAGCCCTTCATGTTCCTGCCCTCACACATCCTTGCACTACTTTTTAAAGGGATGCATTTCAACATTTTTTTCAGGCATCAGTGCTTTTTTTACCATCTCCTGCATTGTTACATCTTTTCCCTCTTTCCAGTATAACCACTGTCTCAGAGAGTTTGAGCTGCTGCTCAGCCAAGACTGGGGAAATGGCCACAGTGACATACAGTTTGTGACAGGTAATTCTGATTTATGCCACTTGGTGCTATCACACAGGGCTTTAAAACAATGTGTCCCAATGCAGCCACGTGTATTTTCCTGTCTGCTGCTCTGTGAAGCCTGGAACAGCTTAAGGCTTTGTATGTATCCTACTCTGCCTGGAGCAGAGTATCCTGCTAATGCTAAAAGGCATTTTGACAACCTGTATTCAGTATTCTCCTTCCTGCAGGGGATCTCAGCAGCAAAATTGTCAGAGTCACTGGTCCAGGCTGAGTAGATATGGCTACAGACTGTGCTGAGGGAGTTGCATTTTCCCACCTCTGGTTTACTGGTTTTCCTTTCAGGTGGTGCCTGGAGCACAAGCAACTGACCTGGGAGTGAAAGGCCTAAGGTGTCACTTGCTGTTCCCTCAGCTTGAAGAACAGTAACTCATTGCTTTAATAAAGAGCCAGTCCCAGATAATGCCCTGACCTCATGAGCAGGAATCTCAGAAGTGTGATGGATCTGGTACTGCCTCCAGAACTGGCCCATGTGGATCCCACCAGGAATGGACATTGTGCAGGAGGGCAAGTCTCAGAAATGCAGCTCCCAGGGAGATCAGAGAATCACCCAAGACAGCATTTTGAAGATAGTCTGGAAGAACAAGAATGGTGGGAACTCTGCATGGCCAAGATCCTGGGAAGGGGGCAAAAAGAGGGGAAAGGACGGGTGCAAGATGACTCCTGCAAGGAGACCCAGAGTGAGGCTTCTGCATCCCCCTGCTTGCTGCCCAACAAGGCTGTGAGCAGCTGTACCTCAGGGGCAGGGGAGTGCCACGCTGGCTCCAGGCACTGCTGTGCTCTGCTCCTGGGGTGTTACCCACTCCATGGAGTGGCTTTGGAAGGCAGCAGATGCTGTGTCCTCAATCCTGAGTGCAGAGGCAGGGACTCTGCCCTCCCAAGCACGCTGCACAGGATGGCATCCAACCATCAGGGCACACATTCAGCTGTGAGGGCAGCCCCAGGAGGGGGACTCCCTGCTTTAGAGTAGGTCACCATGCTACCTGATTTGTCTCTTTCTGTGGTTTTGATAGGTTTGCACATATTTCCATTGTGCTGTGCTTTGCTTTTGCAGTCACGTGTCAAGAACAGTCAGGATACATAAAAACAGGAAAGATATTTAATCTTAGGGTCATGAGAATGACACTTGACTTAGCAAAGCTACTCATCCAGTTGCTTTTCTTCTAATATACTTGTTTTCTTTTTTCAGTACTTGACAGTGTTTCAAGCATCTGGATTTCAGCCACAGCTCCTGATATGAAGTTTTAGACAAGTGATGGGTCAAGGTACATCTTGAAGGGACTATGGTAAACTAACAAATTATATCTCAGAAAATCTCAGGACTTGCTCTTGATATCCTTCCATCAATTTTTTATTTTATCTTGAAATTCATCCTAGAGTCTCTTAAGCAAACTGGTGTGTTTTTGTTCATTGCACAATTTTCTTCAGCTAGTGAATATTAATTCCTCTATTGGATCAAATAATTAGAATAATGCAAATAGACCCAAATAACAGTTACAAATTAAATGATGCCTAAGTACTTTACAATGAACAGATCAAGAAAAATACATTCATTTTAACACCTGAATTCTTTGTATAAACAGAATCAAGGGGCAGGAGACCAGAAGGAATGTTAAAAGTTGCAATAACCCTAAATCCTGGGTCATGCAATTTGAGCTCTGCCATTTGAAAACTATTGCATGTTGAAAACTAAAGCACACACTGTGCTTTAAAAATGGAAGTCCCCAAACCTGGGCTGAACTTTGGTGCCTCTCCTTTAGAAATACTTTCACTATCATTTGCAGGGGGCATCACCCTTTGGCACAGCTCTCCCCACTTTGGCAACAGACCAAGCCAGCTTGCATTTGTGTTAAACAGGGAATGGCCCTGTCCCACCAAAATCTGAAAATGCCACTTGGCACCATCAGACCACAAGAAGCATTCCCAAATCTGCATTGCAGGCGAGGAGCAGACCCCCCTTGTTTCAAACTCCTGCATTATCAGAAATCTTCTAGAGTTTCTCAGGCATTCATCACCCCCACAATCTGTGCAGCTGGGTGAGAGCGCCGTGCAGCGGGATCGGGTTTTGTCCGGCACCAGGTACACTGATAACCCTCCCTAATCAGTCGCTGATCTCTGCTTGGTGAAAGCACTGCCTGTGGTATTTCTGCTGAAGCTATTTTTAAATGACAGTGTGATATTTTGTTTTCTTTCTCTCATTTGTCAATGAAGAACTGGCTGTGCTGTGCGTCTGCTCTGACAAGAAACTTCCAGTTATTTTTCAGCCTGTTCCAGCTGGGATGGAGGCAGGGCTGGAGAAAGGGCTGTCTGCAGGCAGGGTGAGCCCTCCAGGGAGCAGTGACCCTACAGCCTGTCAGGGTCCTCTGGGTCCAGCTGTGGGAAAAGCCTTCTAGGTTTCTTCTGACTCTGGTCCTGATGCTGCTTTAGGCTGGCTTTAACAATTAGGATTATTTTATGTTTAGCTGAGCTGTTACTTTCATTGATGTTGGAGTTTGGTTTGGTTTGGTTTTGTTTTTTCTGTCACTTTAATTGCATTTAGGTTTTCAAATAATTACTTTTTTAGGTTTAGGTTCTGAATGGCCTTAGAGCACGAGCACCTAAAATTTGAAAATTAAAATCTGTCATGTCCAAATGGTGTCACTGCATAGACAATTCACATTTTATCTCATCAAATGGCTTTCCCAAATGGAGATGTAACAAGTTCCACCTCTTCATCCAAGTACCTGGACATCACTGCATGTTTCACAAAGGGCTACATGTTTCATTTCATGCATTCATTTCATTTTGTGATCATTTCTCTCAAACGTGCATTATAGATTGGCATTAGCAACTTTCCATCCCTGTTGGTTTCTTCTGAATGAAGGAAATATAAAATTCCTGCTGGAATTTTGCTGATTCCCAAGCCCTCCATCCTTAAGCACTGCTGGATGGCAGCTGTGCCACAGCTGTATACCAAGGTTTTCTAACCCATAAAATTCAGACACAAATGGCTCACAGAAGATAAAACTCTATTGAGAAGTACAGGTTGTCTATGAGTATGTGACTATCAGATAAAAACATGCCTAATTAAGTAATAAAAAATTACATTCACTGGCTTTGAGTTCTCTATTTATACCTGGGCTCAAGATTTCTGTTTAATCCCACAGATTCATAAGAATTATTTCCATCATCTTCCCTTACTTATAACATGTTCAACACTGGTTCCCTACAGAGCTAATCCCACAGACTTCATCAAGATTACTGCTCAGGTAATTCATTCCAATCTAAGAAAAAGTGTTTTGACCCAGTTGAAACCAAGTTTTCAGAGGGGAGCCAGTCCCTGGGATCAATCCTTGGAGCAGAACTACATCTTTACTAAAGTTTGCTGCCCTGATCCAGCAGATTCAGCAGTTGGGGCATGAGGGAGAATTCCATCCCTTCTTAACCTGAGCCATGCCAATTCCCACCAGTTACCAAAACTGGTTTTTACTTTGCAGAGTCCAGTAGAACCGGATTGAAACCAGTATGTTCTTTTTTTCCCATTGAGAATTTAACTGAATTTTCTAGTTTGCAATACAAAAGCCATTGGGAAGAGCAGATACAGCCTGATTGGTTAGATTTTAAAGATATGTTGGAACCTAATAATTTCTGCTGCTTTTAGTTAAGATCCCTGAGGCAATAATAACGGAAGCTGTAAAAATATGTGCCTTATTCACCGTGGCTTTACATCAGAGGTTTACTGCTCTAATCATTAACCAGCCTGCTGCATTATCTATGAAAATTGCTTGGTAATATTTATGAAATGTGACCTTTGTTAATTCAATGTTACCAAGTGTTGGATTCATTCTGTTTGCAAGTGGAACAGATTTCCAAATCAGTCTGCAATTAGTACAGTTTGATCTAACCAGCCTATCTCTGCATGGGGTAGGCTTCTCCTGAATCAGCAGGATCGCTGTCAGGAATGAAATGTGTTTTCCGTACGGCTGGGACACCTGCTTGCACTACATCATCTTTGGCAAAGGTAAGTGCTGAATGAATATTCACAATAAGGGAAAACAGTAACCAGATTTAGAAAGATTTTTGTTCTGAGAAATACCTCAGTTAACAAAAATAAAAATGTTTGTGGCCAAAAATGATTGCTATGTATAATAGTGTAAGGGGAAAGGAAAGGAAAATGGGACAATGTTAGGCTGAAATGGGCATGATTACCCATTCCACAATGGCTACAGATAAAGGAATTGCAAGAAACAACAGGAAGATTCAGGACCCTAATGGAGTCAAGATGCTTTGCTGTATGATTCTCCCAAGGTCACCATTAGCCATGGACAGTAAGTCCTTCCCTACCTAAAAAGTCCCTATTCCTGATCCACCCAATGCTATCACGAATTTCTGATTCTCACATTCATACAGAACATCCGGCAATGCCTCAGCTATGGGGTGTTGTGAAGGAACCAAATTTCGTCAGAGTAACAAATGTGCTGGACAAGCACCACGCAGTGAAGCCATGTGGCACATTCAGCAGCAGATCACTGGGAATGTGGAATATCTGCAGCATTAATGTCATATCCTTCCATTTCCCGAGCTCCACATGGTCAGTGTCCATTTTCAATACTTTCAGTGCTTACTCCAGCTGGGTCTGTCTCATGTGACAACCACACTGGGAGCAAAGTGAGCATTTCCCTGTCTGCATCAGTCCCCTGAGCTTGTCTACTAGTGATGTACAAAATTAGGGCTTGGTTTGATAAGCCAAGTTAAGCTCTGATGAAATCTTTATGCAGATGTGTAAAATATACCAGTCTGGCCCTGTGTTTTATTTTCCTCTAGCATGACAGCTGACTGTGCTTTGTTTTTCAGGAAACAAACATCCTCTTGGTTAAAGCAGGAGCTGGAGAGCCACAGAGACACCACCCTCATGTTCTGCTCCTAGTGTGGAAACAGAAAGGGAGGTTGGGACAGATTTGGGACAGGACAGGCAGCAGGTCCTCATCCAGGACAAGATAGTGCAGCTGCCCTGCAGACAGCAAAGCTCTACCAGGCCAAGGCTTCTTCTCAGGAGGAAGGTGCTCATGTCCTCACAACAGTCCTGCCTTTCAAACTGGTGTTTTAACACTTCTTTTCCTATATATGAACCAGTAACCATATTAACCTACAGGACCTGAGTAATTTGATGTCAAAGCAGCAGCACAGGCTGCAGAAAACTCTGCCCATGCCCTGCTGCAGTCAGTCCTCCAAGCCTGCATGGTGCCTGCAAGCCTGGCCAGCAGTGCTTGATGAACCTGCCCTCTTCCTTTGCCCTTGACAACGTGCCAGAGAACAGAAGAGCTGCTAAGGAAACAAATGTTGCCTGTGAATGACATGGGTTTCTTGGCATGTGGCTGACAATTGTGGCACTCATGGCCAGAACTCACCAGAATCAGGAATTCCTCCTTCCTCCATGTCACTCTGCTGTTTCCCAAGGAAAAAGAATACAGACATTTGAACACGGAAATCCAAGCTAGAGACCTGTACAGGCTGTTATGATGTGGGAACGGGGGGAAAAGGGCTCTGTAAGTACTGGTACCATGGGCTGCAGCATTCCCTGCTAGCAGCAGTAGGCTCCAACAGGCTGCACTCACCACCAGCCCACCTACCCTGCAGGTTCAGTTCTTTGGATGCCCTTCCCATTTCCCAAAATTGTTATTGAATGTGGGAAAATTTGGAAAGGGTTAAATCATGTGGTCTGAAGCAACTGGCAAGAAGGAGAAGATTTGAGAGTGAACATGTGAAACCAGGGAGAAGGGGAACAAGCAGCTGCACTGATGGGATGAACTCAGCCTCTCCAGGTGTCCCAGGAACACAAACATGTGCCAGCCAATGGACAGGCAGTGAATGTGGAACTCAGAAATGAGGGAGCAACAGCACAGGCATAGCTGCTCTCTGGCTTCTTGCTGGGGCTCCATTGCATGCCCTTAGTGCAGTTGCATGTCCCCATGTTGGTGCAGAATGGATGAAGTCCTGGTTATCCCACAGCTCTGAGGTAGGCACAGATCCAAGGAAAGAGGGCGGCTGGGAGAGAAGAAGTGGTCTGGCCAAAAGCATGTCTAGAAATCCCCAGGGTCCTGCTGGAGAGCAGCGCTAGAGCCAGGTTCCTCCCCACTGAGCTGAGCAAGTTCCTCTGTGCAACAATCAACGCAATGTTTTCTCTTCTCAGAATCATGGATTGCTCCATCAGACAAAAGATTTTCCTCCTGCTGGGTCCTTCCTCAAAGATGGGGCTCTCTTTACCATCCACTGCTCTTCTGTTTCAGCAAAAACATGTGAGTGTTCTGTGAGCACACCCCTCATCTTCATCATGTTTATGACATCCCAGTGTAAAGTCCCCATTTGGTTTCAGGTCTCCTCTTTGCCTGTTTTTTTCCAACCATGTCAGCATTTTTGAGCTTCTGAAAGTTTAGGAGTTTCTACGTTTTTGCATAATTAGGAAATTGAAAGATGTGGTTTATCTACTTGTTTCCTGTGAAACACAAAGGGCTGAGAGATTGGGGTAGTGTGTGGGTTGGGGTGGGGTGTGTAGATAAGACTCCTAGAGAGTACAAGAGTGAGTGTGCAGTATGAGGAGATTTTCTGTCGGGGCCACTGGCATAAAGTGAGGACTGCAGCCACATTTGTCTGTGGAAATGGACTTGTCTGTGAAAATGACTTCTGGGAAGCACCCCTCAGTTCAAGGTGATCTCCTGCAGTTTGTTGTCACTGCAGAGCAGTGGCCATGGCAGTCCTCCTTTCTTGCCAAGGGGCACTGCAGTGCTGTCCAAGCCCCCTCTCCTCCAACATGTCACCAACATCAGTGACATTTCCTGCTGTGCAAATTCTTTCCCACTTCCCAACATTTGCCACAGAAGAGTTTTGGTGTTTTGAACAGCTTGACAAGGTGGGGGCATGGTGTGTGAGGGAAGGTCTGTCCATGAAGGTGTGGGCAGCACTGATGGAGAGTTTGGTGCTCCCCATCCAAGCTGTCCTTTCCCATCCAGTGTCAGCCCTGACATGGGCTGGGACTGCTGGGCAGGGAGAGCAGGAGGAAGGCATGTTGTGATTCAGCAGGGCTCATTTTTACAACCAGCTTTCCATCTTCCAGAATAAGGTGAATTTCCTGTATAAAAATGTTTTCAGTTGAATATATAATAAAAAGTAATAATAGATATTTCAAGATGTAAACAGTAGCTCTTTTCCTCTAGAAAAAAAAAGACAATTACAGCCTTTTCGTGTTGTGTAGCTGTTTACTAACATGTAACATAACTCTAGGGATCAAAAGTGGGGGAAATAAACTGGATTAAAGGAAATAAGGCCTTTTTTTAAACTGAAAGTGTTCTCCATAAAACTACTATGCTGAGAGGATGACTAATGTAACCAGTGTGTGTTTTGAAGCGTGTCATTAACACATTTTATGCTTTCTGAACACACAAAGAGAAACCCCAGGAGAGAATTAATTTACAAATCTGATTAAGCATAGTGCCTAAGTGGCAAAAAGCATCATACAATAAATAGTAGACTCCACAGGTGAGCAAAGCTTTATAAAATGAAACAAACATACTCCACAAAGAGCCCAGATGTGTGCATTTTAGATAGTTTAATGTGTGTTTGAGTAGATGTCAAAGGTACAGACAATGAAAACAGAGGTCACACTGAGGTAATAGTACTGCCTCCTTTTTCTTAAGCAATCATACTGCCTGTCTGGTGAAAAACATGTATCTGAATTTGGGAGGCAAAGGCAAGGATGCAAACAGAAGAATGAGACCAAAGAAAGATTTTCTACCTGCTGTCAAAAAAGATTTATAGATACTTTTGTGTGGTTGTGTCAGCCTTTGCTCATGCACAGCTATAGTGTGGTTTGTGTCAGTGTTTCAGAACTGAGCAGCACTATTGCTCAGCAATCAGAGGTTACCTCTCTTCAGGGACTTTCTGAGTTCACAGAAGCTGGGATGCTAATTCAAATACCTTGTAGCTGTAGATCAGGGGTGTCTGCAAACTCCAGACAGATGGTTATTAGAAGTTAAAGCTTTAAGTATCATCAGTGCACCTCTGAATATTGCACCCCTCTTTTTAAATAGAAGAAAATACTACTAGTGATCTTCTCACCCCTTGGGTAACTGCTTGGGTAATAAATATACTTTATTACTTTCAAACAACCCTCACATTTCATTCAAAGACAGAGAGGTGACAGAGTGACTTGGTCTAAGTTAGACTTTCCCACATGAGGGAGTGAGTGGTGAAATGCCAATAGTGCTGTACAGTGTTGGGCACAGGTCTTACCTTCCACCATCCTCAGCACATCTGAAAGGGTGAAAAAAGTAAAAATCCATCCCTGTGTTACCCTGGTCCCAGTGAACAGGACGACTATTTTGTGGTCCAGTTCAGGGCTGGATGTGAGACATCCAAGCTATTACAGGTATCTCATTCCTCTAGTAATGAGATCCAGGGATTTTTCTGTGTTTCTACTTCCCTCTGCATAGGGAATGTTTATTCCTAACAACTTTCTCATACCTTTATGTGTTTTCTCTGTGTTGACTGTAGGGTCTTCACATTAAGCAAAGCTCTCTTGCTGTATGTAGATCATCTAGAGCAATCTCCTGTAGATACCAAGTGAGCAGCAACAATGAAGAAGAGGTGAAGAGCTGCCAGTGTCCTGAGAAGGTAGAAAAGGAGAATCCATTAAGTAATACCCTGAAACTTCTTTTCTGTGGGCTGATAAAATACACATTCACTTACACAATGCAGACACTGTCAGAGAAGCAGGAAGTCATGTCCCTGGTGTTGAGCCTGTGCTGTAACTGCAGGGAGCCCAACACCTTGGACGGGGCTCAGGCAGAGAATCTGTGTCACACCAAAGGAGGGGAATGGAAACAGCGGGAAACCATCGGCAACAAAGGAAGTAGAACAAAAACAGGACAGAAGGGATCAGACATAGAGCCAAGAACAAGGTAAAAAAACAGACCTGTGGAAAGCTGGAAGGAAAACAAATAAACCAAGTAAGTTAAATTCTCAATCCTGCCCCCATCTTCTTCCATCTCACTAGCACCTTGTTACTGAAATTTTCTCTCAATGCTAAAATCAACACAAAGAACGTGGCACTCTACATGACACTAGAAGGATAAACATCTGCCTGAGATGAAGTCATAGAATCATAGAATATCCTGAGTTGAGAGGGGCCCACAAGGATCATCAAAGTCCAACCCCTGAGCTGCACAGGACACTCCAAGAATCACACCATGGGCCTGAGAGAGTTGTCCAAATGCTTGTTGAGCTCTGTCAGGTTTGGTGCTGTGACCACTTCCATAGGGAGCCTGTTCTGTGCCCAACCACCTCTGGGTAAAGAACCTTTCCCTAATATCCAACATAAATATCCCCTGACAAAACTTCAGGCCATTCTCTCAGGTCCTGTCACTGTCACCACAGAGCAGAGATCAGTGTCTGCTCCCCCTCTTGCCCTCACAAGGAATTTGTTACTGCACTGAGGTCTCCCCTCAATCTCCCCCAGGCTGAACAGACCAAGTGCCCTCAGCCTCTCCTCATACCATTTCCCCTTGAGGCC
Source organism: Ammospiza caudacuta (assembly GCF_027887145.1). Taxonomy (NCBI): domain Eukaryota; kingdom Metazoa; phylum Chordata; class Aves; order Passeriformes; family Passerellidae; genus Ammospiza; species Ammospiza caudacuta. The sequence continues at coordinate 58,120,214 of NC_080596.1, forward strand.
CTTCAGCATCTTTGTTGCCCCTCCTTTGGATGCTCTGTAGCAGCTTTATGTCCTGCTTATATTGTGGCACCCAAAGCTGCCCTCAGCACTCGAGGTGAGGCCACCCTAGAGCAGATCAGGACAATCCCTCCCTGTCCCCAGTGGTGATGCTGGGCCTGATGCCCCCAGGACAGGGATATCCCTCTTAGCTGCCAGGGCACTGCTGGCTCATCTGAATGTTTGCATTTTGTATATATCATATTTTACAGACACAGTGCTGTATGGGTCCTGTAAGGCTGGGTCATAACCACTCCATGCTACAGCATCTTAGATTCTGGTCCACAAACACACAGTGCAGTTTAAGTGGTGCTTTTTTGGCATGCAAGATTGTTTTCAGCAAGTTGTAGCTTTTGTGGAGGCCATTTCTTTTCCCCTCCAGGATGTCAAAGAAGCTTTTGGGATTGTTGAGCAAAGATCTTCCCTTTGCTGAGATTCAGTGCCTCATGGAATGCCTCAAACCCAACACTCAGTTTGAATATTTAGCTGGGAAATACTACAGGGAAGCTGCACACAGGATCAGTTGGCCAGACTTATGCAGCCTTCCACCTGTGATTCCTAAAGAAAGTGATCACTAGATCAGTCCTATCCACAAAGCTATAGTTAGAGTCTGACAACATTTAGATACTTATTAGCATGATTGATTTCCCATTATCTAATTAATTGCAGATTTCACATTTTCATGTTTCCTGCTTTGCCATGTGTCAAATAGAGCAAATGGCCTGTCGCCACAAAGTGATGGCACTGAATTTGTCTTTGTCCTGTACCCAGCATTTTCCCCCAGATTGTGGCAGAACTCCAAGCAGGCACTGGCAACAGTGGCCCAGGAAGTCTCTGGGTGCTCTATCCCCTGCCTGGGGCTGGAGCCAAGCTGGAGGTGCCAAAGGCTCCCCAAGTATCCCAGCCCCATTCTCACTGTCCTCACCAACAGAACATTCTGCTGATATCCAACCTCCTTGTTGCAGTTTAAATGCATTGCTGCTTCCTCTCTTGGATGCTGAAAGCCAATGATTTCCTGCTTGCAGTACCTTTTTTTTGTTGCATAAGGAAGGGAGCTTGTTACAGTCATTCCACTTGACTCTTCACTCAGTTTCTGTATTCATATCAAGAAAAAAGTGGGAAATTGTCCTTGTTTTAGGTGGAATAAGAGACTTTAAGACAATCCAATCAAGCCCATAATTTTTTGTTCTAAACCATATGGTATAGATACAGTTCCTACAGAGTGCTCATCTAACATTGTTTCATTTCTCCATAGGAGTAATTAGCTGGCAATGAGAAAAATCATTTGATTAGGCCCACAACTGATTAGAGGCTAGTGCGTATCCTATTGAAATAAAGGAGAAGATACAAATTGATTTCAACATGTTTTGGGTCAGCCCCAAACTTCCAAAGCAAATAGAGAGATAAGACAGCATCTGCTGAGTATTCACCTGCCAAGTCTTTGTGCTGATCTCTAATTTTAGGTCCTGCAGGCAAGTGTCCAGGTTATTTACCACCTGGGCTGTTTTGATGTTCTCTCAGATGTGTGTATTGATGGACGAGCTCTCTTATCTCCACCACGGCAATACTGACCCAACTATACCAGCAGCATGAGGCCCAGGATCAATACTGATTCCTCCCTCAATCAGCTGAACAGCATTTTATTTGCCTAATTATTAATATCTATCAAATGCCTGAACTGGAAAATCTTGACTAAGCAGTCTAAAATGAGTGAGTCGGGCACACTATAGAAATGCAGGGTATTACCATTACTGTACAATATGGGATGTGCCTGCAATCTTCCCAGCACAGATTCACTTGGGTCCATCACAGCTGATACAAATGATAGGATCCTATGGCTGGCAGCAGATTTGCATCAGCCACATTAGGTATTTTTTTTCCCTATTGAGAACAGAACACAACAATTTCCATATATAATTGCTGCAGCCCTATTAATATGTTACAGATATCTGTCCTCTGATAAAACCTGTTCTCCCATATAGGTATGCATGCACTTGGTTCCTGGAGAATGGCTTTATGGAAAGACTCAGGGAGAGCTCTAATTGCCTTCTCATTTCATTAACTGATTCACCCAGATTGAAACCCAGTAGATTTTGCATGTCCAAGCACCCAGGTGAGAAATCACCATGTTTAAATTTGTAAATATAACTTTTTCTTTCTTGGTTCCTCCTCTGTAACAAATATATTGTAAATTAAAGGCTGCTAACTACTGTGTTGGTCTCCATAGGATTCATGAACTCATTCTTCCATATCTGGATGGATTTTCACACCAAAAACCAATACAAATTCACTGGGGCTTCTTCCTACAACTCAGAAGTCATGACTGACAGATACACAGGAGGCAGGTACCTTGGTAAGAAAATCCTATTTTTTTATATTCAGAGGATGTAATTGAGACTGTGTTACCACTGCCTGATTTTATTCATAAAGCTCACAGCTTCCTCCCTCCTTTAGTGAACATTGTATTTGCTAAAGGCAGGCTGATTTCAGCTCTGCTTGGTAGCACAAATGCACACCCCTGCTCTGTTTCTCTGCCTGTCCTGGACTGCAGCAGGGTACTAAGCATCAAGGCAGCTTAGAAGATGATCACAGTGAGGAAGAATACTTTACTTCTATATGATGTGCTTGTGTCAAAGTTACCCAGCAAGAAGGCCTGATTTTATCAGCTAAAGCAGAAATGTTTAATTTGCCAGCCCATTCAAGCAGTGACCCCAGGCAGATGCCCATGCCCCCCAAAAGCACTCGAACAAAGTGGGTCTGAGCCATGATTTCTTCAAAGCCTCTTTGCACTGCACTAGCCTCTATATTTTGTGGAAGCTTAATGCAATACAAGTGTACACAAGGCCCCTTGTGGAAGATTAATGCAATACAAAGCCTTTTTCCTACACCAAGGGAATGTAATAAGGCCATGACATCTCTGAGATTCAGATCTGAAATAACATAACAAATCCTTACTCTGCAGTATATCATAATGCCATACAAGCCAGACTGGGCACTGGGATGCCCAGCCATCCTCCCAACCCTTGCCCTGCCTTTGCTGAGTGCTACTGGCCAGTTGTTTTGCCCCATCTCATTTCTTTTTTGTCTTTTAAAATGAAAGCAGCAATACCACTGCCTCCTGTAAAGCACTTTCAGTGCGGCAGTGTCAGAGGGAATTTTTGGGATCATGCTGTTTAAAATTGTCAGAGCAGGAGGATGGAGTAAAGCAGTGTCTCTCAAGCTTTTCAATCTATGTTTCACTTCAATCAGTTAAGAATAATTTCATGCCTGCTCACAGGAATGGCTGCAGGGCCTGCCGTCAGGGCATGGCGCGTCTCGCTGCTCGGGGAGCGTTGGCAGAGAGGGGCACACGAGCTCCCTGCAGCCAAACTCTCAAGGACACCAAGATACAAATGTTGTCTTTCATAATAACACCAATTAACATGAAAAGAGTGTTACAAGGGACTGGCATTCAGTTTGAAGTACTTTTGCTTTTTAGATTTGCCTTTCAAGCATGTGTGTACCACAGCAGTGCATAAGCCTATGCTAAATCCCAAGCAAAATCAGGAAAAATTCAATTGTTTTGGGAAAGTTGGTGATTCAAACTCTGCAGCAAACAACTGGTCAAGGCCAGGCAGTGAGCTTCACATAGAGAGCCCATCAAATGCATGGAAGCCACTCAGGTCCCCAGGAATCCACAGAATCTGTACTGTTTGTTGTTGTGATCCTTGGACCAAGCTCCTCTCCAAGCCAACGCCTGGGTGCAGCTGAAGGGGTGTGACAGGTCAGGACCAGCTCAGAAAGCTCATGGGGTGAGGCTGCACAGACATGACTCCTCCACAGGACACAGTCCCTCAACACTGCAGCAGCAACTCACTAACCCTGACACCCCACGTATCTTCATGTCATGTAACCTCAGCTTCAAGGTGTGAAAGCAGCTCTCTGATGGGCTGCTCCCATCTTCAGCCACTTTTGAACTTAGAGAAACCACCCCAAACTTAAAGTAAACCACACATAAAATAAATTGATGACTAAAAGCCACATGTGCACCAGTAGCAGTCTAGATACAGGGCCAAGCAGATGCAGTGACACCTGCTGAGATCAGGGGTGGAGAACTGCTTTACTTGGCAGAGAAAATAGAAGCAGTGTCTCAAACTGGGCTTGGGCACTGACAAAATTGTTACTTTTGAAACTTCCTCCAAAAGTTCCACCTTCAACTTTCAGGTGTTTTGGTTTCTGTATCTAGGAAACAGAGTTCATTATCTGAATCACAGGTAAGATGAGGAATAAATGGAATTTGAGATACTGAGTCAGGGAGATGAAACTTGTCAGTGCCAGCCCTGAGTGCAGATCCCCTCCTATGTGGGCAGATGAGTTAGTCTTTGCTAATTACTAAAACAACACCCAAGAAAAGAGAGGGATGGAGTCCAAGGTACAGTGAAGGGCTTATCTCTGGACACAGGGATATGATGTAGTATGGAATTTTAAAAGATAAAAGAAAGAAACATGCAGCAGATACAACGAGCCAAATCTGAAAAGCAGGGTAGGTCTTTAAGGACATAGGTGGGAAATAGTGAATGAAGTTTCTTGAATTATTGATCATCAGCTTCAGATCTCTGCCCTCACCACAGCTTGGGGCAGTCAACAGCTCTGATGTCACTGATCTAACATGCCAAGACATGCCACAGGATGGATTTTGGAAAAGAAAGACATTGTGACATTTAAAATTGTAAATATTACCATTCCAATCACCAAGTGCAGGTGGCAAAGAAACTGCAAAACAGCTCAGCTTTTAGGGTGTGGCTGCTGATGGCTCTCCCTTCTGCTTCTAAATACAAAGTTTTTCAAACTTCACCATGAAGTGACAGCTACCCCTTATCACTGAAGGCCAGCTGTTTCTTTTGCACTCAGCTGTTCCTGCTGCTTGCTGGTAGAAATGGAAGAAAGCTATTTAGAGACCCAAATCTGCAAAGCCTTCCAGCACACATCTATCTCAGAGCCTGTCCTTCAGTTCTTAAATTAATTTGGTTGATCTTCTTTCACACCCATTTTACACCTCTGCACCCACGCTGACACCACCACAACTAGTCCTGGTTCCCTGGCACAAATAAAACCAGATCCAGAATGATTCCTTCTAGGTATTTTAAAAGCTTTTGTGGTGCCTCTTGAGAAGGGCTCAGTTGAGTTCACCCTTAGGAGGAATAATCTTGATAAAACTTTTCAGCATTAACTAATGTTGTTGCTGTGCTGCTTCTTCAATGCAACTGTGGGTAAATGTGTGTCAGTGGTTGTCAGGCATGAGCCAGCCCTGTCCTTCCCAAATGTGTGTGGATTTACCCTGGATTTCACCAGCAGGGGCTCTGTGAGTGTGTGGGGTTACATTATTATGCTGTTCCACCAGACTAATGCAGTTTATGACTCCTGAGGCCGAGAGCCACCACAATCAGACATCAGGTGCCTCTGGTGATGGCACTGGCCCCTGCTTTGCACAGCACTTTCTCCTGCACCTACTCCAGCTGGCTTCAGTGGTTCCTCACTTACCAAAGCAGCCCTTCCACGCAGGGAAGTGTGGAGGCACAAGGCCCTGCAAAGTGCCAATATCAATGTGAAATTGTGCTCCATCTCCTTAAAACAGCTGTCTTCCAAATACTTCTGTGCACATGTGAAAGCAGAGAGAGCAATGGTTTTTACCTCAGGTACTGAGTTTGGGTACTGGGGAGTGCAGGGGAGGCTGAGGGTGGCTCCAGCTCAGGGTTGGATCAGCCCAAGCTCCAAGGAGTGTCTGGTGAGGGCAGTGTGCTCAGCTCGGGCTGTGTATCCTCCTGAAGCACAAACTTGTGCAGTGTTTGTTATACCTCTGTATTTCCAGAGTTTTTTTCCCAGGTAAAATTGTGCGCTTACAGTGTGGTGGGGCAGAGCTTTTGGCATTCAGAGCCTCAGTAAATCCATATCTGAACCCTGGGCTTTCACACAAGCACCTACCTACCTAGCACATTCATCTGCCTTTCTGGATGTATGACTGATTCCACAGCATGTGTGCAAAGCAGTTTAAGATTATTTAGACCTGTACACTAACATACAAATACAGGTGTTCTGAAGATCTGGGGTACTGCTGTGGATGCAGCAGAGAACAAGGATGCTGTGCATCTTTGTATCTTCCTCATCAAGTGCCCTATGCATGTGTCAGGCAAAGGGAACTTTCTTTCCTGTGTGGACAAAGCAGACCTGTGCATATATGGTTTCACACTGTTTCGTAACAAAGGCAATGTCAAATTGTGTCTAAACCTACTTCCAGTTAACAGCAAAACTGCCACAAGGTTCAATGGCTTTACAGTAAAAACTGTACTGCCTCACCCACATGCAGCAGGATTTCAACAGTTCAAGAAGCAAGTGGAAAAGGTTACAGCAATTTTTTTTTACCTTTGCAATCTATGCACCAAATTCCCTTCTGCCTTGTAATTCACAATCACTCAGACTTATCCTAAACATATACAAAATTCTCTTAAACTACAATCACAATGCTGCTTTATCACTGCCTTGTATTTTCTCTTATCCCTGGTGCCTGGACCAAATGGCCGTAAAATGTGATCTGTGTTTCAGCAATGTTCAAGAGCCACATTACTCTTGTGCATCTGGGGCAACAAGATACAGACTAATACAAGATCAGGTGTAATGTATATGTGGCTTTACCACAATGCTGTAGAAACAGTAAACCATAATCCTTGTTTTAATCTGAATTGCTATTATCCTCTTAAAAGGAAACTCTGGCTGACATCTTTTGCCAAGGAATAAACACACAGGACAATACTCTGCAATCCTATATGCTGGGTGGCTCTTACCTACAGAGTTCAATTAAAACCAATTTTTGGGTTTTTGTGTGCCCAAGTGCAATCCTGCAGGAGGACTGATTATAGGCTCCAGCACTTCTGGCCTGAAGATGTACCAATGTGTGATCACAGCACAGCTCAAAATATGCCTATTTTAAAACTACACTCGCTCGTGTTAAAACCAACCAGTTTTAGGCAACAGCTGTGCAGCAGCCATCCGAGATAAGGATGCAGAGTTCGGGTGGTGCGGGCAGGAAAGGTGCTGAGCTCTTCCTGCTCAGCCCGAGCCGGCAGCCAGGCTATTCTGGTACTCGGCTTCTGTGCATCCAGATGACGAAAGGCAGCTGAATGTGCTGGCAAGGGCTGGAGGGCTGGCAGGAGCTCTGGCTGCGTTTCTGAGAGCTTCCCACTGTTTCTCTTTTTCAGCAGGTTCGGCCATTGTGCAGAGTTTAGTAATTCTCCTACGTCCCTGCGCGTGTTTATACAGCGCTGCCGTTTTCCTCTCTCGCCTGAGCACCGCAAAGGGTTAAGGATGCGCGTGCCAGACACATTTTCACAGCCCCGCCGGGGTCCCGTTAGTATGATCTCCTTCGCTCCCGTTGATTTCCTGCTATCCTGTCCCTGGCGGGCCGCTCCGCCGCCTCACTACCCCCTTTTCTCTTTTTCCCGTTTCCCCTCACGCTTGCCCCGCGCCCGCCCGGCGCGTGTGAGGGGGCGGAGCCTCTCGCGGCCCCGCCCTCCGCCTACCTCTTCCTCACGGCAACGCCACGCCCCCTCTCGCCCATTGGCTGCGCGCGCCTCTCTCCCCGCCTCCCGCCGCGCGGCACGCGCCTCCGGCCCCATTGGCCCCCTTAGCCACCCTCATTTGCATGACGCCCCGCGCACCAATGAGCGGCTTCGGCCTTCTTAACTGCAAGGAAGCAGCCAATGACCCGGCGAGGGGGCCGGGCCACCACGTGCTGTTGCTAAGCTTCGGCTTCTAAATTGTTACTACAGGGGCAGCCAATGAGCGCGGTCGGTGGGGATCTGTCAACATCCCCTGCCCCGACGGGGGGGGGGGGGTTCTGGCCGCCGATTGGTCCGGCCACCTCCTTATGTCCCGCCCCGCGCGCATTCTCCGCTCGCCATTGGCTGCGCGGGCTGCCCGTCCGCTGTGTGTCAAATGTAGGTTGAGCGAGGTGCTTAAAACCGGGGGCTCGGGAGTCCCCGCGCGTGAACTCGGCGCGGGGGGCTCGGGACGGGCAGCCATGGAATTGAACTCCCTGTTAATCCTCCTGGAAGCGGCCGAGTACTTGGAGCGAAGAGACCGAGGTACAGGGCGCAGGCGGGCAGTCGGTCAGGCACCCGCAGGCGCTCCCAGCCGCTCTCGGCCTTTGTTGTGCGGCGGCCGGGCCGGGGCAGCGGCCCCGAGCCCGCACCTGCCCGGGGGGGACCCGGGCTGCGCCAGCGGCACCGCGCTGGGGGAGCATCGCTGCTCGGATCTTGGCTTTTTTTAATATAAAACCCCCCAAGCAAAGCAGAAGGGGGTTGTTTGTGCCGCCCTGGATGGGGACGGTGCGTGTGGCAGCGCTCAGGATCCCTCTCGCCGCTCCGTGTGTGGCAGTCGGTGATTGTATGGCAGCTCCCCTCCCCCAGCGCAGCGTGACAAGGGTTTGCATGATCCGCCTCGCTTTTAATGTGCACTCCAATAATCCTCCTAATTTCGACACTTCGGTGTCGTTTTGTTGTTTTTTTTTTTTTTCCCTTTGGTTTACCGAGTTATGGTTTTTTTTTGTCTCTCTTCTTTAAGAGATGCCAGAATAAAATCCAAACAAATCAACCGGAAAAAATTCTGTTCTTTACCCTAGCGTTCCTGCAAAGGAGGAAAAAATTGCATGGAAAAAATATATTGCCACTAATGCTGACTTTGTCCCTAGAAGCAGAACATGGCTATGCATCAGTGTTACCCTTCGATAGTGACTATTCCAGAAAGAAAACAAAGGCAGGCACCATGGCCAGAAAATCCCAGAATAACAGGTAATAGACGCACCGCTTTTTCAGAATGAATCGTCAGCTTTTCCAATGTGTCTAGCTTATGTGCAGTGCATACATTTATGAAAAATAATAACTAATCCAGTATCTCAGTTTTCCCCATCCCGGTAGTCGCCATTTTTCCCCTGGATGGGCTTGGCTCTGTTTTGATCTCTCATATAAACACTGCCACGCGTACACCATCTCCTTAGTACTCACGGCACTTCAGACCCATCCGCCCTCATCGCTCCTTCTGCTCCGCGCTCGCCGACAGCGGCTTTTGCTGCAGACCTAAGCACCATAATCGCCACCCGGATTTCTCTTTGCATGGCACCTAATTTTCCCCCCGGCATTCATTTATGAACCGCAGGCAGCGAGCCGGCCGTCTCCCCCATGGCAGCCCGGGCAGATGCAGCCTCCGGTTGCGGCGGCGCTGGGCTCCGGGCCGGCAGCGTGTGCGGGGCGGCGGGGGAGACACTCCGCCCGCCCTCCGGCCTCTCCGGGAGGCACGGGCTGGGAAGGTGCCGGAGCGAGCTTGAGCTGCCCGCGGGCTGTGCTGCAGCGCCGGCTCGCCACCCCTTCCGCCCGGCCCGCGCCCGCAGACGGGCCGGGTGCGCGGCTCGGCGGTTGTTTGTCCGGCTGGCGCCCGGTTCTGGTGCTGCCCCGCAGCCGCTACCTGCGCTGCGATGGCCCGAGCCGAGCGCGGCTGCGCGCAGGCTCCGCAGCTTTGTTTGCTGCTCGGGCTGTGTACGTGCGGCAGGCCGGCTGTCTTACGGGGACGCTGCCGGCCCCTGCCCAGGAGCCAGCCCGGCCCTGGGCTCTGCCAGCTCTGCTCCGCTCTGCTCCTCCAGGGCTGCTCCGGAGAGGACCGAGGAGCGTGCCCTGCTGGGCCTGCTTCGTCCCGGGGCAGCGATGCTCTGCTCTGCATGGTCATGCTGGCTGGTGGCTCCTGTAGAATAGCCTAAAATGAACTTGCTTTGCACGTGACTTGTTTTCCAAAGGAGCAGTGAGTCTCGGCGGGCCCGCTCTCGCTGCTCCGCTGGGCATCCTGCGGCCGGCTCGGATGGTGCTGGGGAAGCGCCCGGCAGGCGGCCAGGAGCTGCTCGTGGAGCACCGGAGGTGCAAACCGAAATCAAAAGCTGACGAACTCCCTCCTTGAGCAAAAAACACGAGCTGCTGAGCGCCCTGGTGGTGCCTGCTGCGGCCGACTGTGTGTCTCCAAGATTACTGAGGGGGAGCAAACTGTGCCCCCGTGCCCCTGCTCCGAGCAAGGCAACCATTTTGGGGGCTGTTAATTGCAGTATTCCTACTTTGGTTATAGTTTTAGTTGAATTCTTTGTCTCATCATGGAGCATGAGAAGACAGTCAGTTGATTTTAAAAGAGAAAGTCATCAGGAGTGGGAGGAGTGTCTTATGTCCTGAGACACTTTGCTCCTTAAGATTTTTATTTTCATATAAAGTATGTTCACTGCCTTTAAAAAAATTCAAAACACATTTCATAAGTTTTCCAGCTGTAAATTGCTCCTTGAGTCGGACAGATTTCTTGTGTGTCTCTTGCATTCAAGAAATCTTTGTTACTTACAGAGCTATTATTCCATCGTTTCCGTTCTTAGGGCTCTTGTCATCCGCTGCAAAATAGTTATTTGTCTGAATTGTAAGCTGCTTTCAGGAGTTTTTAGGAGAGGATTTGTAATCTATCAAATACCTCAGAATTAAAAGATTTCTGGTTACAAATTTGCTAGTGTTATTGAAGTTGAGGCACACAGATCCACTTGCAGTTACCTTGCTGCTTTTCTGCCTGCAGATTTGTATTTGTTTACCTGTTTAGCATGTTGTTCTGATTCTCACTCCGTAGCAGTGGCAACCTTCAAAAATGCCATCCTACAATGTGTACATCTGCTCACACTCGGTTTTCTTCTAGCTGCAGTGAAGAGATGAGGGATGGGTCATGTGTGTGACAGGACAGGACAGTGCTTGTCAGGGAATGGTTTCCAGTGTGGACACTGCCGGGACAGTGGCTGGTTTGGTTCAGCACGGGTACCAGGTTTGCTGGCTGATGTGGGAATCAGAGGGACATTGCTTTAATGAAGCTCCCTGCTCCATCAGGGACTGAGGGACAGCAGCAGGGCCCTGTGGGTGCCTCTGCATTGTCCTTATGGGCTTTGTACCCATGTCCAGCAATCGCTGCTCACATTTTCCTGCATGCTTAGATTTGCAGGGGAGAAATTACCCCTGCATTTAAATATGCAGGGCAAAATACATGATATACACCAGCATCACTGTTTTATTATTATTTGGAGCTTAGAGGCTCTAGGGGTCGAGCCCCAGACTAGAGTGGATTTTTGGAAACACAGTTAATTCTTCCTAAGCAACTCAAAGATTAACAGAGGGAGACGACTGGCCAAAGTTCAGAGGATCTGGAGTGGTCGTGGGTGATGTGAACCACCGAGCAGTGTTTGTCCATGTTGTTCCACTTTAACCGTTTTCCAGACTCATTGGGTTTGGAGCATTAGATGCAGGGAGGCATCTGATTGCTAACAGGAGATTGCATACGTGTCTGAAATTCATGCCTTATTATTTCATTGTTTTTCTGGATTAAAAATACATACTTAAGGTTGGAGGAGTAGGAAAGGAGCAGCTAACTGCACATTTCAGATCTGCAGGGGCATTGTTGTTTCCATTATCTATTTCTGTATCCTGCTGCTTGCAGCATCTGATCAGATTAAAAAGTGAGAGATGTATATATGCACATACATTGTGGTTTTTTTATGCCTTATGAGGTATACATACAGAAAAGCACAAAAAACATCTCCTTATTCTTGGAAAATCAGAAAAGAGGGGAGGAGGAGAAAAACTGTCAGATGTGAGGAAGCCTGGCGTGCTGTACTCTTCTTTGTTCTGTGTTTTCCCCCCTGTGTGCCTGCCTGTGGTGGGAAGAGCACACCCCGTGTGGCACAGGTGTGCTGGCCAGGCACTGCAGGCTGGGTGATGGGCAGGGATGGATTCCAGCTGCCCTGGCCTTCAGCAAGGGCACCGATGGACCCCTCCCTGCCCTGCCGAGGTGCTGGTGATGTTCATGTAAGAATCTGTAGGATGAGACCCCCATCCCTTGTGGGTGGCTGGCGAGGCCCAGACCCACAGGAGAAGGGGCAGGAGGCTGCCAGCCCTTCGGACAGGATGTCAGGTCTGGGCTAAAAGCTTGCTGGCCTCTTGACTGCAATTGAGTGAGAAGTAATTTTGGCAGGTTTTGATTCATGCAGGGAAATATACCAGCAGAATTACATTTAATTAGCCAAAATCTAAAGGCTTTCTGTCCACTGTAGGAATTTAACAGTTTTGCTTTGTTCACTGTTAGCTTTGAATCAAAATTGAAAGTGGTTGTTAGCAGTTTGTTGATAAACAATATCCTTGGTGTCATTGGTAGCAATCAGACACAGTTTTTAGCCATTTCTGTTTCACTTGCACATTCAAATGTCTTGATCTTACATGTTTTCTTCTCAGTTTCCTGTGATGTGCCCTTTCCCATGTCACACAAACCAAACTGCTTTGTTTTCTTTCTTGTTTGCTGTTCGTACCATGTCCTCAGCTGAGATTCAGACTTGTTTCCCCCCAGTAATTTTGACCAAAATCCTCTGGCAAATGAAACTGGATTCTTGTTTTGCGAAGAGGACAGGAGATTAGAGAAAGCCACAATATTATCTTTTGCTGGGAGGTAAACCTAGGTCACATCTTGTTACAATAATACTTATCAGGTACTTGACTATAGTGTAATAAATGTCTCCGCAGAGCAGTGGCTGTACGTAGTTCCTAAAGCAGCGCCATGCAGTCTAATAATTCTTGTTAAGGTGTACTTAGAATTAAAAAAAGGCATAAAACAAAGAACTGGGTTTATTGCTAGTGTACCTTGGAAGTGTTAATAGCAAATATTCAAAAGTCAAGCTTGGTTTTTGCTCTAAAGAAACAGATAGGTGACACGTGTGCGATGTGCTGAGGAGGAATGCGACACAAATCTGAAATTTGGTGACGTTTGCTCACAAGGCAAAGCAGTCTCACAGAGGAACATGCAATCCTGCAGATAACTGGGCTTTCTTCTGCCCTGGCTGCGGTGACACTTACCAGGTGTTGGGTACCCTGAGCTCTGTCTGGGTTTGAGGTGTGTGTCTGCCCATGCACCAGGGAGCTCAGGCAGCTGCTTCGCTGTGAAAGGGTCAGAAATAAGCGAAAATGAAAAGCAAAATCTTAGTGTTAGATGCCAGTCTACTGAGGTCACAGTTAAATTTACTTTCAGAGAAAGGAATTGAATGTCGGTGATGCAGTGTGTTTGGCCTGTTAATTTAGGAGCTGGTTTATTGAAGGAGAGGGAGCAAAATAAATGCCGGGTTATAAATATATCTTCTGTGTCTATTAATTAATTAATATTTTTGCTCATATGTTATATAAATAGACATGTTCTTCGTGCTGTGTTCTGGCAAAGGGTTATATGCAGAAAAAGATGAAAGCGGCATTTGGATTTTCAAATAAAAACAGAGCCTAATGTCCAAATTCCTCTGTTGATGTTGGCTCATGGTGAGGGTGAACCTGTGGCCCGCAGAGCGAGCCCCTTGCTCTCTGCAGATGTTTTTCTGTGCCCACACTAAGCAGCTTAGGGATCGGGGCCTGATTTTTGGTTTATTTTTCCTTTTTTTTTTTTTTTTTTGTGAGAGGCCAAGAATAAAATACTGCAAAGCAGACTGTGCAGACACAGCTGAATTTTCACCTGGATTTCTGAATTCGATAGATCTTTCTCAGTTTGCCTTCCTGAAGCTAGGACAGCAATTGATATTGCCACATTTGGTTTCAAAATAATGCATTTTAGTCCCAGTATAACAGACTTCACCAGTGGACCTGTCCCCCCTGAGGAACTGCAGTAGGTCTGCAATGTTTGGAAGCTGCACTGCTTGTGCAGTTGAGGAAAACAAATTGCCACCGTATTAGAAGCACATTCAGACCTGGCCACTGCAAACATGTGGCAGCACCAACTTGAATGTGATCCCAGAGCCAGAACTCTGCATCAAGGCTGTGCCAGAGTGCCTGGTTCCCAGATCCCAGCTGAATCTGCAAAACCGGTTAAATTTCGCTGTGAGGAGAATGCAAAATTAATTTTTAGTGGATTAATTTGGTACAGGCTGTTTCTTTGACAGGCTGTAAGCAATGCATCCAGTTTGAAACAAATGGAAAAAAACCAACAACCCAGAAGCTATGAATAATAGGCAGAATGTGTGCTTATGTTCAGGTTTGTCTGTGCTTTGTGGAGTGAACTGTAGTATTTTCAGGTGCATTCCACAGCAGGTTAGGTATGTGGACAGAGAATTTCGTGGAAGTGAATCTGGATCCTTTCAATGAAAAGCTGCACAGCAGTCACATTCACACAAGACTGCAGGTGTAAGCTTTGTGCTTTTACACACCTGCACTTTTGGTAGTGGGAACTGGATGCAGACACTTAAGGTGTAGCACCTTGTAAAGCTTCCTGTTCTGTTTGTTCTTACTTTTTTGGCCTGGACAAAAGGTGAAGTGCTTGCAGTGTAGTTCACATGGCTGCATGATTTGAGGTGGAGTTGTATCCTGCACATGGGCTGTACCACACCCTGGCAGTCCTGCCTGCACCAGAAAGCCCTGGCACTGGTAAGGTGCTGCCACTGTTTCAAGCACTTGATTCAGTACCCTGCTTTGCTCCCTACAGTGCTTTAAAGTGCTTTGGCAACTGGAAGTGTATTGGTGAGTCACAGTCTAGACCTGCTGCTGTTAACACAGGGCAATAAACAGCACTGCTATACATCCCTGCTTTTGTCAGGAGCTGCTGCCTTCCTGCTGAGCAGATGCCCGGATGGATGGATGGATGGATGGAGGAGTAGGGAAGCTGTCTGAATACTGAAACAGGCTGTGCATCCTGCATACAGTGAAATCTCAGCCTAGCCTGCATGTGACCAGATCCTGCTGGCTCACCCATAAACTGGCAGCAGTGTAGGTGGAGGGGCCCTTGCCTTTTCTGTGTTAGTCTTGCAATCTCAGTTAGCACCTGTACAAATTTCTTAGGTGTGTCTGCTAAATGTTCAACCAAAAGGTGAAATCCAATACCTAGAATTGGGGAAAAGGAAGGTGATGGATGGGGATGGCTCTGGGGATGTGCTGTGAGAAGTAGCACAGCATCTTGCAGACCAATGGCTGCATTTGCTTGGTTCCTCTATATTCTTTCAAATCTTCTTTTGACAATTTCTTCACAAATAAAATTTATAGTCTGTGAACTGCTTGGCATTTGCTAAAGGGATATTAGAGCTGTCTCAGATCAACAGTGTAGTCTAAGCACCAGTGTTCATTATCCCTTTCTTGTAAATCTGTGATTTTGCAGAATTTTTTGTTGTTGGCTTTTTCTCTTTATTTTTAACTGAACCTTTTTACCTTTTTTTCCCCTCACTGCTACCCTCAACTTCTCCAAGCTTTTTGTGGAGATACAAAAAGCAGTCAGTAGAGTGAACCTGAGTTAAATACCAGAAGTCTTCCTTCTCCTGAAGCCATTTTGAAAGGCTCCACAGACCATTTGTCTGCAAACCACAGTCATAGATCTGTCTCTCTCTTATAAATACATATATACATATATCTTATTAGTTGTGACCTACATCTTATCTTTACTAAATTAGTAAAAGACTCCATTTTGAAACAGGGTACTGGATTGTGTGGAGACCAGTTCTTATGGTTTTTTCCCTCACTTTAGGTTGCATAAACAGCAGGAGACAGATATTCTTGCAAATATACTGTGCTGTAGACAGTGAAGGAAATAAAACCCAGTATTTCAAGAGAGGTTCATGTCTTCTGAAAACAAACCCAACCAAAGAAATCCCTGTCATGCTTTGTAATAGGGTATTTAACTTGCTCTGTAGATGGAGCAATTCTCAGATAAAAGGACTCTTAGTTTTGGTTCCTGCCTGGGGTCTGATAGTTGGGGTGTTAGCTGGCCCCTGTCACCTCCTGAAATGTGTGGCTGGTGCCCACGTTTGCACACTGCAGGTGTCGCTGGGGCTTTTGTGTCCCCAGGAGCTCTGCCAAGAGGCACATGGTCACTGCTGCTGGCTTTGGCAGCTGGCACACCCACAGCTGTGTGCTGCAGAGCTGCCCTGGCAGGATGTACCTCAGGAGAATGCCAGGATCCCCTCCATGTGCCACAGGTGCCCTGTAGATGTGCTGTGTGCAGGACTGCCAGCTGCTCACAGCATCTTCTCTCAGCCCAGCACGGTACTCCATGCAGGCAGAATTCCTTGGCCAGTGGTTCCCGTGCAGTTCCTGTGCGTGCTCGCCAGAGCTGCTGGGAGCTGGCAGCTCAGAATGGGCCAGTTGGAGTGACTGTGTTCACCTTTGTGTCTAATTGCCAGAAGGAGTTCATGTCATAGGGATGAGTGCAGGCTGGCCTGTATTTCCTCTCTGGTTCCAAAGTTCCCTACAAACAGTGCCTTTGACAGGCCTGTTGAGGGTGTTTGGGGACACTGGTTCCCTACTGAACTTCTATTCTCCATGTGTTTTCATAAACACTGGTGGATTTAGCACGGTCTTTGTCAATTTTTGTGAACAATGGTGTGGAGAAATGATTGTAGAGAAAGTCTGACCTCTGTGTAGAGAATAGGAGTAGAATATAAAAAAGAAATCGTCTTAAGATAGCCAAATGACCAAGCCCACCTTGCCCTAGTAATGTAGAACAGAAAATGTGTTTAACACTTGTAGTGTTGCTGCATTGGTCAGGAGCACTTAAATGGCATTGTAGAAATACACACATTACTTGGTCACGGCTGACTTGATGCAACAAAAATACATAAAGAATTCATTCATAGGCTTTTGAGAAAAAGATGCCAGGTAATTGTTGACATCATTGATGTCTTGGTACCAACACTCTGGTGAGAGTGGATTGGCATCAGTGCTGAACCTTCTATGCATTTCAGTTTTACCTGCAGAGGGGTAGTTCACTTGGTTCCTTGCAGAATCAGGAGCTGCACTGGCCTGAGATCAGCTGCTCGTGGGTTTGTTCACTGGATGTTTCTTGTGTGAGCTTTGCTTTCTGTTTCCCTCTCTGTGCCTGGAGTGATGTTCTGCCATCGGTCACACCCAGGCCCAGCATCCAGCAGCTCGGTGTGTGCAGGGAGAGCCGGACAGCTCGGCACCAGGCAGAATTGTGCAGGAGGGCCCCCAAATCCCCCTGGGATGGCTCTGCTCCCCCTTGCCCTGCACAAAGGCACCTCACTCTGCACCCCGTGCCCAGCTGCAGGCTGGGGCTGCAGCAGGCTCCAGCAGAGCTGCTCTGACATAATCTGCCAGCCCTAAAAGCTGCCACCGCCTCTGCATCTTTTGATCCTGACGTGCTGGGCATGTTTTCAGTGGGACAAAACTGAAAGTACAGAAAATTGCTGGTTCTGAGGCGGTGACAGTAACTTCATTTTAGGAATGTTTTTAATCTGAGCTGTGTAAATAAATAAAATGAATATTTTTAGCTGAATCAGTTTAAAAAAAAAATCCCCCAAGAATTTAGGGCTGCCTCCTAATGGCAAAGAAACCGAGGCATGAGTTGAAGAAGAAAAAAAAAAATCTTTAATCCAAGTAGATTGGAAAAGGATAACATGCTGCTGCGGTCAGTACAGGGACTATGATTTTTTTGGGGTTTTATTTTCTCTTTGTAGACTGAGAAGAATTAAGAGGATTCCTCTTTTGTTGCCATTAAGATGTCAACAACAACAGCAGTGATTAGCTGCTGATTTTTCTTTCTGCTTTTCCATGGGCTTGAAAGCTGGCTTTTTGGGTGCTTTTTGCTCTTGCCTGTTACCATTTAGATCTTCGAACACTTTCTACCCCCTCATAATTTTTCTTCACTGATAAAAATCTCGTGGGCTGTTTTTATTACTAACCTGCTCAGTTTTTAATGTTCATTTTTGTCTCTGAATGTATAGAACACTAATAAATGCAAATATATTATAATTCCCCCCAAACCTACAGTTTACTCATGGAAATTCAGTTGATACCCTGAAGAATATAAAAGTGAACTAATTTAAAAGAAAAGCTGTTTCATAATCCATGTTAAATACGTATTTTAGAGAACTCTTTTGCAATTTATGCAAGTATTGTCTTTAAAATATTATAAATCTTGGTTTATTTATCCTTTCTCTAATATTTCTTTTCTCTTTTTAATAGGTCATCACACAACGAACTAGAAAAACATAGGTAAGTCTTGAAAAAAAGATAATTAAAAGATGTATGGCTGACATTTGAATTGTGTTTATTGAAGAACATGTTGTTGAAATTGTTTTGATTCTGCGGTGAATAATTCATTAAGTTGGTTTTGGTTTTTTTATCCACTAAAATCTAATAATTGTAGTATTATTTGGCTTTTTTTTCCCCCTGTTGTCTGGTGTGCTCTTTTTGAAACATCTCTAATAGTTAGCTTTGGACTGATTAATGCTGTAACTGGTTAACCGAATTGTTACTAACAAAGAATCTGATTGCAGCAACTGTTTGCTAGAAGTGTTAAATGCTGTAAGTGCAAAGTATTTTTGTGATTAAGGTGAATGATTTTCGGGAACAATGTGTCACACAGGGTTATTTTATGTTTCTTTTAAAGTATGCCTGAAGTGCAGTTAATTTTCATCTTGCATATCAGTACCTAGAGATCCGTTTTTCCCCTCCGTCCGTTTCCTTGGTGCTGGGTGTCCTGTCCGGAGAGCTCAGCTGAGCTGGGGCAGGAGCGGGCACTGCCTGAGCCGAGCCTGCTCCGGCCAGTGCAGCGCCGGGAAAGCCGGGCTTAGCCAGGACAGAGCTTAGAGCAGCCCCGCGCGGTGCGGAGCTCTGCTTTGCCCCGTTCCGGAGGCAGCGTTCATCCCGCGGGTGTTGGACCGTGCTAGGGTGTGTGTGCAGCTGGGCCCTGGGCTGCGGGCGGGCTCCGGGAGCACCGCTCCGAGGGACACAGAGGGACAGCGCGGCCGTGCTGGCTCTGCCTGTCTGAGGAGACACAGAGGGACAGCGCGGCCGTGCTGGCTCTGCCTTTCCGAGGGGCACAGAGGGACAGCGCGGCCGTGCTGACTCTGCCTGTCTGAGGGGACACAGAGGGACAGCGCGGCCGTGCTGGCTCTGCCTGTCCGAGGGGACACAGAGACACCGCGGCCGTGCTGGCTCTGCCTGTCCGAGGGGACACAGAGACACCGCGGCCGTGCTGGCTCTGCCTGTCCGAGGGGACACAGAGACACCGCGGCCGTGCTGGCTCTGCCTGTCCGAGGGGACACCGCGGCCGTGCTGGCTCTGCCTCTCGCTCCCACCGTGGCACCCTCACTGTGGGGCCTCTGCCTTTCACTCACCATTCAGGCAGCAGGATAAACGCCCGTTCGTTCGGGTGGTTTTTGTTGGTTTTTTTTGTGTGTTGCTTGTGGTCATTCGGGTTTCACACATACAGCAAAAGCGAGGGGGGTATATGTGGATATGATTTAAACCTGTTTGCATGGTCCTAAATAGGTGAAATGTCGTTGATGGCACAACAAGCTTGAACTCGTGGGGTTTTTTTGTGTGTTGTTCTGTGGCTGCAGTTGTGCATCACTTCCCTTGCATGCTTACATGCTTTCCTGTAGTTTAATTGTAATATGAGTAAACTATAGCTGTGCCTAATAGCCATGTGGTCATCCTACAGATGAGAGGAACTGGAAAAGGCTCAAGCTCACAAACACAGGCCTGGGCAGTAGAATGCAGTGCACTGGCTAAGGCAGTGACATCGTAACGGCAGAAGTTCTGCTGACAGAGTCTTCAGGAAAATAACTGGATGTAAAATTCTGTCCTTTGGTCACACTTCTTTAAAAGAAAAAAAAAATTGCCCCCAACTGTGATTCTTTCTCATTCTGTTCAATTTCTTCCTCTCCTCCTGCTTCATCATTAAGAATTTACTTTAATCTGCATATTCCTTTTCTTTTTCCTTCAGTTATTTTCCTCTTCTTCCTTTTTCTCTGCCTTAACGTGTTTAAGCAGCACAGTAAATGAGGCACAGCAGCATTTGCAGCAGATGCAGGGCCAGAAGGAGAATCTATTAATTGTTCAATCGCTGATCTCACTTTCAGTTCTGTGTTGTATCTTTGTAGTAGATGGACCATATAGTACTTGCCTTGCTACCTTTTCTTTCTTTGCCATCTCAAGGTCAAAATAGGTAAACTGCACAGTATGTCTTGTGATTATATAACTAATGTTTCTAACTACTGCTGCTTGCTGTGCCTCCTGCAGTTAAACTATACTTGAAGCCAGATTTTTATTCTTCCTGGTGAGAACCTGCAAATTAGTGCAAGATCCCTGTATGTGCAAATGGGTGCTCGCAAAAGCAGATGAGGTGTGTACAGTTCTAGCTGCCTGATGTATTGGTGTGAAGGACTCCTGCAATTTCTGTTTTCTTCTTTATAACAACCCCCTCCTCCACCACTGTAGGTGTATGAGTAGATAATACCGATCATAGTGTTTTTCACTGTGTTTAACTAAAATTACATTAAGATCTATGAAGTGTCTTGCATGCTTTAATGGAAGATTCACAGCTGTGGTGTGTCCCTGCGGCAGAGCCTGCCTTCCCCCTCCGGTGCAGCCCTGCCCTGCCAGCTGGGAAGCCCTGGATGTTGATTTTGGAGGTGTCTCCTTTCCAGGACCGGTGCCTTGACTCAGCACTGCCATGATGCTGCTCTGGCAAGGCACACTGGGTTATCTCACAGCAGCCTGTCGAGGCGGAGGAGAGGAATGGCCGCGTGTCCTCCTGCATGCCCAGTCCCTCACGTGGTGTCTGAGGCTGTCCTCCGTGCTGGAGGGCAGGGAAATGGCTTCCTCCTCTACACAGCCTCGTGTCCTGTGTCAGCATGGCCAGAGATGCTGGTGACTGGAAAGCCATGGCAGCCATTCATGTACATGCTGCTCTTTTGGGTTCTGCACTGCTGTTGCACATCAGAGGTTTTATCTCTGGTTTCAGTGTTGGGGGGAATGGCAGTGGTTGACCTCTGTGTGTGCTGGCTTGGCCATTTGGCACTACCACTTTATTTTGTGTTTTGTGCTGCTGGGTCTCTTTTCTGTGTGCTCTTGAGGGGGTGCTCAGAGGAAGATGAAAGCAGAAATGTAATTGCAAGAAAAAAATTTCATTATATGATAGAATTCAGATTACATTTATGGTAAAGTGTTTCTCAGTGATTCATATATGAAATTCCTTTTTCTCTGCTTTATGTCTCTCTGGAATACCTTGCTCAGAACTTTGGTGTGGGTTCTTACAGGGAAACTCTGTAAGGACTCATCCCTCTAATGGCAGTCTTGTTTTGGTCCTGTGCATTTAAGTTATGCATCTTGGAGCCGTGAAACAGCAAAACCCCTAAATAAAAAGCAGGAAGGCAAGAAATCTTCTATCCTAGGGACAGCTGAGGTCCTAGAGGATATTTTAATAATTACAGACAGGTTAGTCAGAGTGGCACTTGGATGTAACTAGTTCCTAATGACAAATGTGTATATTCATGTAGGTATCTTTTGTTGTTTCCAGCCAGACCATTAGGTCTGTAGGCTTTCACAGAGCAATATAAATAGTAAGCAAATTAGTAATCATGACTTTTTGCAAGGAAATTTTTAAATCGACCTGACAGCTGTATAGAGGAATTCAGCTTTCATAGTGTAAAAAAACACCCAAGAATTCATGAGAGACTTAAGCTTCTTTAGAAGACACAGCATAATCTCATTTATTTGCATCAATTTATACTAGTTCTACATTAGAAGGTAAAAGCCAAGGTGTATGTCCCTGAAGACTGTGCTGAGATCTCCACACTGCTCTGAAGGCAGGGAGAACCTGCCCTTGGCTGTTCACTGTGGTCTTCTCCCCAGCCTGGGCAGGGCTGTGCAAGGAAGAGATGATGTCTCATCCTCTGTCACCTCCTGTCAAAGGACACAGAGCCCTGAGAGAGGATACTGGGATCAACCCATCAGGACTTCCCTGGTTTCATTCAGTCCTGCCTGGCCATGAGGAGCTCTGCTGCAAGAGAGGTTCAAGGTCTTGCCCTTCCCCTGGCAAAGTCTGTGGAAACAGCTCGTGAAACTTGATGATTTTAAAGAACAGCTTTTAAGAACTAGTGAGGAAATGAATAAGTGTACCTCAGAATCAGCAAGCCACGTGCTGCTGTCCCCAGACTGGCACCATGTGAGCTGAAGAACTGCTGTGTGACCCTGGTATGGCTGATCTAGGTCCCACGTCCTCAGGCTTAGATTTGACAAAAGCTGGTAAGCTGAGCCAGATGGAGGTAAAAACCAGGCATTGCTGTTCAAGCTGAGACTGCTGTGGAGTTGGCCTGAATCAGCTGAGTGAGACAGCCCTGAACTTTCAGAAGTGCAAGAAGAGAATGGGGAATACATGAGAGACAGTGCAAAACCTTAAAGATGGAAAAACCCCCAAATCTTTCTTTCTTCCCAAAGAAGCTTAATGTATGTGCTGTGTAGAGTGCTGAGTGGGGGAGACTGAAAGTGTTCCCTTGTGCACAGAAGGTAATACTGATGCAAGTTTTGTGCAGTCCTTAAAGCTAAAATCTTACCAGAGCAAAGTTTCTATATTGCATCATCGTGTGAATGAATGATGATGCACACGATGATGCAATATAGCCTGTGTTTCTGTAGGGTATCCCTACAGAAACACAGGCTTTGATAAGCAATATATATTTTGATGGGAGCATTATTATGTACAACATTAAAAAACAGAGCAGGTGCCTCTGAAGTTAAGTCCTGACAGGTGGTTTTCTCATGGAGGAATTGCACATTCAAAAGCACAGTTACATTCATTGGTACATCAGTTTCACCCACCAGAGCTGCTTGGTGCTTGAAGTTTATATAAGCTGAGAGAATGCCTAGATGGATGTCCTGAAATCTTCTCTGTGGTTCTTCATGTTAGTAAACTGTAGGGTTAATGAAAAGCATGTAATTGCCAGTTGGTGATACACTTGGAAGTTTTGAAACAGAACTGAAAGGTCATTGAAATAATGGCATACCAAAACAATGCTTAATGTTTATTTTTATTATGGGCTGCCTTTTCAAAATCACAAATTACTATTGTGGTTAGCAGTGTTATGCAGCAAAAAGCTGTAACTGCATTGATCCCTCATGCTGAGTGGCTGTGGTGCCACCACTAACTGAGGAAACCCCTGAACTGGTGCTGGGGTAAAGTCCTTCCAGGGAAGGATCACCCAGTGTCTCAGTGCTGTGCTTCCCCCAGCAATTTCACCCAGCCCTGGCTGCACACTGGTGCTCCTGGGTCCTGCTTCCTGCCAGCACAGCAGGAGGGGAGAAGCTTCCTCCTTTGGCCAGGTCACCTTCCTGAGCCAGCTCACTGTCACAGGCACACCCTGCTGTGTCACGGGGAGGGGTGGGATGGCTTCTTTGAGTGACAGTGTTAATTTGCAGTACAGAGCAGTTACAGTTCACTTCTCTGCCAGTTTAATGTTTTTCCTAAGCATCCAGTTTTGGCTGCTGTTTCCTGGAAAGTGCTGTGCTGGATGGGTCTTGCTGACCTGGGAAAGATCTCATTGTTATAATGGGTCTATAAAAATTGCTGCCATTTCTAGGATCTGTCCAGATTGTGCATAAACCATTCAGATAATGTGGCTGCTGTGTTAGTGGTGGGAACCACATTGTCTTGCTAGCAGAATCTAACCTCTGTACTAGGTCTTTCTTCTGGTTTTCTTGTCAAGAAAAAAGGTGTTTTTTTTGCACCTTCTGGTTGGTATGAAGAGGTTTATTACAATCCCAGTGAATTGCAATAAATATGCCTTTGCACTACTTGAGCAAGATAATGTCTTAGGAGTGTGATTTTACTTTTGTGAGCTGAAAGCCACCCTGGTTTGGGCATCTGCTCCCCCTCCCCAGCTATGACTGCTTCTCTGAGGGTTCCAGCTGTAGTGAGCAGGTAACTGGCATTGCCTCAGCCAGGGCAAGGCTGAATGTCATCTTAAAGCCCCTCTTACCAGGTGTTAAAAATCTCTGTAATAATTTTTTTGCAGAGCTTGTTTAGCAAAGTCTATGAAAGCAACCCATGCTTCTGAGTCTGACAGATCTGTGGAATTAAAGAAACTGGAAGGTTCACAGCTTTGTACTTAAATGCTGTTCCTTTCATCTCTGGGCAGCCATCAAGTGTCTGGACCTGTGACTTGTCCTGCAGTACCTGCTGCAGTAGCTGCTGTGGATACCTATGCCCTGAACTGTTGTCTTTTCAGTGCACAGAGCAGCTCACCTGATGATGCACTTCCAACAAATCTTCCTACCTACACTGCTGGTTTGGAAAGGAGGAGTGTATTAAGCAGACAAAGCTTGAAAATTAATCTGCTCAGGAAGTTATATTACAGGTATCAGAAATGTACACATACTCATGATTTGGACAAAGTTGCTATTTTGCAATGAAAGATGGAACTAAAATACAGTTTAGACTCAATTATGTCCTTTTTTCTGCTGTAGTCAGCTTTGGACTGTGGAGCATGAGTGGAGTCCTGGGTCTGGGCTCCAGAAAGCTCTGTGCTTCTTGGCCAGCCAAGCAGCCAGCAGGGAGCAGATGGGTGAGAAACCAAGTGCATGCATTTTTTTCCACTTGAATTTGTTCATCCCTCTCTTCAAACATAAGTCCATTGTGTGTCAGCCTCTAATGGACTATGTAGAAGGTGGTTTATGTTTTCAGGATCTGCTAATTGACCTGGCAAGTTCTCATCCAGCATGGTAGAGAAAGTGGGCTGGACTTGTACAAAGTAGAGATGGATGGGCCACACTTTCTGGTACTTTCAGGACAGTTAGGTGCTGATTCCCTGCATATAGGGCAGGAGAGGCCTGATGGTGACTGCTCTCTTCATTGGAGGAGAAAAAAAAAAAAGTTGAATTAGGTATTTTGAAAAATAGGGCTTTTTTAAGCTTGCTTAGCTACATCTGGACAAGTGAGCTGGAATTTGATTTTTGTTTTTTTTTAAGGTATTTAGGCAGCTAATGGACTTTAAGAAGCTGGCCTCTGAAATGAGTCTTACATAATGCAATGGGAATCCTTAGCTGAATCCCAGCCAATCAGGTCTGTGGAAGCCCACAGACCAATATACAGAAGTGGTACCTGCTGTGGTTTGAAGAAGCAGCAAATGTGCCTGAAAGTCAGCAGTGCAGCTCCAGCTCTTTGAGGCAAGGTTGGCTCTGGATTCACACCAGATCTGCAGGAGCCTGGCTTTCTTTCTCCCAAGTTTGTCATGAGCATTCACGTCCCAGTGCCCCTGCTTGGAGTAGACAAAAAGGAATCAACCTCAGCTGGAGGAGGTGGCTGTGTTCTGTGAGTTGCTTGTCCTGTCCCTTCCTCTCCCTGCCTCCATGCTCTATTGGCATCTGTAGCTCTATTTTTAGGACTCCTTTCCCTGGAGTGACTACCTCACTTGGGTATTGGATATACCATGGCCTGGTCCCAAATTCAAAATGTCTCTTTCTGAATGGAACGGTGTGTACTTCCCTGCTGTAGCTCATGCTCCTTTTCCCTCGTGGTCTCTGTCAGCAGACACTTGTGCTTAGATTTACTGCATAGAATTCCTTTGCAGGTCAAGTAGTTTTTAATCTGTGTTTTTTCCCCTTGGTACACTGGCAGACTGTGGGCCCAACTCTGCTTCATGCCCAGGGAATTTCAGTAGGAGCTGTGCCTGCTTCCAGGCTGAACCCTGCATCACATCCAGGCAGCTGCAGAGGATGCAGAAAGGTTCCAGAAACTGTATTGAGCATGAGCATTTAGACAGCAGATCATAAATGTGAAAAAGCATAAGGCAATTTCTTCACAGAAGTTTAATTTGGGCCTTTTTTGGAAGAACAAAACCAAAACCAACTCCCCCCCCCCCCCCCAGCCCCTTCCTTGTGCATGGGATCCAATTAAAAACTGACTCCTCTTGTCCTAAAGCCCTGTGCAATCCCCAGGAATAAATAAGATATTCCTTCTACCCACTCCTCCCTACGTGTGGAAGGAGAGAGTTGTTTTGGGACTTCGATAGAGTGCTGTCTTTTGAGATGGAAATACATATGCTGAGCTATGTTCACATCTTTCTAGGTTAGAGCAGAGTGACAGAACTTGTCAGAGGATGTAAATTGGCTAATATTATTGTTTAATGCTAGTTTATGTTGCACAAGCTTTTTTCTACACAAATTAGTGTGACTAATTTTGTAGCACATGGAGATTGGCGCAGCCGACACAGCAGAGGTGTGGGCTGGGATGTATGTACATGAGGTCATGTTGCAATGCTTCTGACTTGAAAAACTAATAACTCTGGTTGCAGGCTACATGCCCTACATGAAGAAAGCCTTTATTAGGTTCTACCTTATTGCAACAAAGCAGATTTGTGTAACAGTCAAAGACTGCATCTGGAGGTGGCAAAACGCCTGTAAAAGGCTGGAGTTGTAGTGGTGAGTCCTCTTCTCCCAGCTGCCTCCTTGGGATTGATGCTTAACAGATTTATCTGCTTTTCTTTCCTTGATGGTTCAGTTTGGGTAACTAAATGAAGATACAAGGTGCTAAATAAGGGGCCTGCCTGGCATGTAATTGCTGCCAGGACTCAGCAGCTCCTATTGAAGTAAGGAATACCAGCAGTGTTTGCAAATACCAGCTGCACAGACTCTCTGTGTCTTACATAGCACATTAGCTGGTATTTACAAAACATAAAGGTAGCAAACCCTGTAATTTCCCAAGAAAGCTGACTTAATCCCGATTGGTAAGTGCTGTTGTGTTGACTGCTGCAATGAACAACATGGGTGGAGCAAATAATTTCTGCTAGGGAAATTTGGGAGCTTGTTGTGTGTGTTTGCTAGAAGCAGTTATTGGGTGTAGGTGCTAAGAGGTGTTTTAAATAGACTGTTGGGTGTCTTAGTTCCCACTGCCTGACTTTACATACTCACATGGCAAGTGAGTCCAAACTTCTGGTGCTTCCTTCCATTGCCAGATAACCTCAGGACACTGCACTTAAGAAATCTGAGCTGAGTTTTGCAGGGAAGAAAGAAGGAGGGAGAGTTTTGAAAGGTGTTGCATACCTTATCATCCCCAGATGGATAATTTTCAGACTCTGCTCAACTGCACCTTATCTGGCTCAGGACAACTAGTTTTATACTGTTCAATGGAAAGGGAAATTGGTTGGACATTAAATTATAAACAAGGCACTACTGGTGTTGTGGCAAGCTGTATCTAAACTTGGAGGCAGGACTGTCAGATATCTGCAAGTCTCCACTGTCCCTTGATGCCAGATTTTTTCTTTTTTTGTTTGTGGGGGTGGTGGCAGAAATAGGTTTATTCAGCTTTTAATTCACGTGAAAGTAAAAGTACCCATTGCAGCCTTGGAAGTGACCATCTTTAATTATAGTCAGTGCATTTAATCCCTCCCCTAAATTTGTTTATACATACACCTCACTGTCTTCCATTCACCTCTAATTACAAGGTTTAAATGAGGGAGTTGGAGACATACAGCAAGACATTTGGGGACATGTATTCTTAATTACTTCAGTGTGATTTATTTTCTTCTCTCCTTTGTTGTTCTCACTTGGGGTCTGAACCAGCCTTCAGCTGGCTGGAACAGGCACCCTGCTGTTGTCCCAGGGCACCTCAGCTGTCTCACTGGAACACATCTCAAGTATCTGCTCTTGTTGGTAAGAGCAACACCCACCACTTCCTTGCCCAGTGAAGTCAATTCACTTGTGCATGCTCAAGCTGCCATCATTAGCTGCTCCCTCTAAGATGGCCACGAGGCTTTGGTAGGTGCATGTGCCGAGGAAGTAATAGCAGAAGCAAAAATGAAAGTAACACATAGCACTAAATATCTCTTTCTGATAGTTTCCTGATCAGAGCTTAAAACTTCCTACCACTGTGAAGGAGCAAGTAATTGTTTAGGTGCTGAACTGGAGACAGAGTTGCCTTAGCTCTGATGAGGTTTTAGAACTGGTGTAAATTGCTGTTGTTTCTTTTGGTGCCTTGTGCATGTGGAACGTGGAGTCCCTACAGCATTTGTCAGGCTGCTTGAACTGGATACTTGATATTTGAATACTGAGGTTCAATAGACAATAAAATCACAGACACAGGTACCCAGTATTGCAAATATTAATGCTTCACAGTCATTTAAGTTGATGCAGGAAAAGGCTGCTTAATTCTGGCTGTCTGCTGTCCCTAGGCCTTGTGCTCAGTGTGTGGCAGCAATGCATGTTTTTAATTTAGCTAAAATAATTCAACTTGACTTGCCTCTCCTTTAATTTGGCATCATACTGTGGTATTAAAAAAAAAACAGACTTGAACACATTTCTCCCCTCATTTGACACACGTACAAAATAACTAGGTCTATAGGGTTTAGGTTTAAAATAGGTTTAAAATTAGGCAGAAAAAGCTCACTAGGCCCAGTAGTGTGCTCTCTTGGCTTAGTGCTGTGCTGCAGCTCAACTTCTCTAGGCTTATTTAAGCATTGTAGTCTCCCCCACACTTTTTTTTAAGATCCTTCCTGTTGGCAGCTGTCCTGAGACACGATGTTCTTGCTTAGCATTTTGATGTGGGGAAACAGTCTGATAATTAAAGCCGGTTTCAAGCCATGAGCTGATTTGTGAGCAGTGACTTGCTCTGGGGTGTTGTCAGTCGATAAATGTGTAGCTCATGTGCACAGAGCTGAGCTGCACCTTGGTCCTGGAGCCCCACGTGAGAGGGACATGCAGCTCCCAGGAGCCACTTCTTGGGGAGGCAGACTGCATCCTCTCCAGCCACCTGGTGGTGAATGGTTAATTTGTGAAAAATCATCACTATCATCCTGTTCCCCTCTGTGGGTAAATCCAGTGCAAACCTGTTGTTGTTACACAGCTTTTCCTTGTTTAAATTAATGTAATTCTCTTTAACCCACTCTCTGCGGTCCTTGACAAATTCCTTCCAAGAGTACTGTGAAAGGTGGCAAAAGCCAACACACCTGTTGCAGGTCTGCAGACTCACACCATGGCTTTGGATGTGCTGTGCAAATTTGCTTTATGGTTCTCCACTGCCAGGGAGGGCCAGAGTTTTACTGCTGCACGTCCTGACCCACTGCTGGGGCTCTGTGGGCAGCGTGTGAGTACGTGTGTGCCTCCATGTCACGTCAAGTGGGAATTACAACTGCTTGATCCTGTAATGGCATGATCTCGTGGCAGCACTTTCCTTATCTAATTGGGTCTGACACTATTCTGAGGTAGCAGACAAACTTGAGTCTCCCTGCAGTGTAATCTAAGAAACTTGAGTGCCAGTAAGACAGATGGGTTTAAGAGGTCTAATTTAGGAGGACTACTAAATTGTAATGAGCACATTTTAATATGCAAAACAAATGGGTGGCTGGCTGAAAGAAGTATTAAATAAAGTTTATTAAAAGCATGGCTGACTAGTTTTTTGTGGACTGTGTTTTCAGTATGTATGATGGTATTTCCATCATTCATGTATTTCTCTACAAGGCACTGTTGTTCATCTGCCTGGATTAGGTAGGTACTATGTGATGCTGAGCTCATGGTACCAGGTGACACTTCCCTCACTATTGCTTAAAAGTGTTAGAGAGGTAAATGTTAAAAACAATCTGTAGATAACAGGGCTAAAAATAGAAGACACCTGAAAAAGAAATTCCTTTTCTATAGCTCTAAGAATTGTTCCTATTTGTCTGACATTGACTTTGAAGATTTAAAATACAGAAAACTGTTCTTTATAGATGAGCACAACCTAAAGGCTGATATGCTAAAATATAAGTTGGAATCTCCTTTTTTCCCCTTTTTTTGCAGAAGAAAAGAAATCCATACAAGGGCAAAAACATACTGCAGTGGGTTTCAGCTGTTTGCATAATGTTTGATTTCTGTTGCCTCAGATTCTTGCAAGGTCAGAGATTTATTGCCTATGGTCAAAGGATGTAGAATCTCATACATGTAAATTTATGATGGATACCATCCAGGAAAGACAAATTATATCCAGCTGCCATTACTTTTGCTTGTGATGCTTTTGAGAATCCCTGTATAGCTTGTAAATTCCTGTTGACATTTCCCATGAAGTACATCTCAGATTTCTGTGTGTTGCTGTTAGTTATTGCCGAGACACAAGAACAATGAAGGGCTTTTAAACCTTTCATGGCTGCTCTTCAGATAAGAGCAGCTTAAGACAGTGGGATGGCTGAAGCATGGGGAAAGCTGTGAGGAAAAACCTGCCTGCAGGGATGAGTCTGGAAAAAAACAAGGAGAAGAGATGAGAGTGGTCAGATGATGGTCCTGCAGCTCTTAGTGCTGCAGGGGCAAAGGCTCTGGTTCCCCAGTGGGTAAAACCGATACCAGTGAGAGCTGCTGGTGTTCCCCCTGTGCTGCAGTCCTTGCTGAGGTGCTCCTGCCTGTGCTTGCCTTGCCCAAGGGCTCCTCTGAGCCCCTCCTGGCTGCTGGCTGGGCCTGGGGGCGGTGCGGGGACGTGGGTGAGCGTGCACCGTCGTGTGACACATCCCTGTCACACCTCGCACGCCTCAGTCAGCTCCTGCTCACTTTGCAGGCACAGGAGCTCCAGTGGGAGAAGGTTGAGGAGCAGTGCAGCAAGAGGCACTAACTGTGCCACAGGGCTTTTGTTTCTTCTGGTGGCCAAAGTCAGGTGTGACTGTGGGGCATGCATCAGTCTGTGTGCTTCTGCTGCTGGGTAGGTTCCTGAAGGGACAGCATGTGGGCACTCTGGCAAGCCACCAGCTGCTGAGGCTCTGGTCAGGTCTCTGGTCCTGGTGTTGTCCATGTTGCTTTGCAGGGTCATTCCAGCCCAAAGCAAGCCTTGGGAGCTGCTGTCATTTGCCCTTCTTAGCTGATGTTCCCAGGTTATGGCAGCACATGGGTGACCGCAGCTCACCTTTTGGTGGGAACCAGAGCACAAAGTGCATCAAAGTCTCCTTGTGGGAATTTTGAGAGATGAGATGTTGATGTAGCCCAGTGCATGTAACTTAGGACAGGCAATTGTCACTGCATTCAGCAAGGAGCTACTGGAGCGACAGGTAATGGTGGGAGAGACAGGAGGCAACATGGGCAGCACGGTCTGCCAGATATTCCCTCTTTTAGGAGTCAGCAGCTTCCCTCTCACAGACCAGCTACTAGTCACCTGTTCCCAGCTTGCATTCCAGCTAGCTTTCTGTTAACTGGCCAAAAATGCATCCATTTGTGGCGCTGCAGATGCTTCCATTAACTTATGTGTACTGAAAGATGTAGGAGTAAGTTCTGGTTCCAGGTATATGTTCTAAAATGTGAACAAGTGGCATCTTTTGGAAGGTGAAAAGGTAAAGGTCAAGTGTGGAATCTGGACTCAGCTAGTGGGCTGAGGTGGCACTAAGGGAAAGTAAATAAAATGCACTGTAACTGCTGAAATGTGCATTTAGATATAGTGTAAAAGAACCAAAATATTTTTCAGAGTGATAAAATGTGCAAAACATGGAAATCACAGGCTGTGTTAACAGGCAGCAGAGGTTTTCTCTATTTCCTTAGCATTGGGAACAGCACCAGACATTGCTGAGCAGTATTCATGTGAAAACTTGCAGATGAGTCCAGAGCAGCACTGACTCTCTGAAAGCTTGTGATGCTAAGAGGCACTTGCAGCAGTTGTTATCCCCTGTTTGGACACTTCCAAGGTGGCTGCTTTCAGTTCAGCAGAGCAGATGCACACAAGTATTCAGCATGCTGGAAATGCATATTGAGGATGAATACAGTTAATACCACAGTAAATAAGGCAGGTGGTTTCAGGGTTGTTGCATTTAATTCATTAACAATCACTGCAATTAGGCACTCACTGCTCTTCCTCCCTGTTAGTTTCCATGTGGGCTTTACTGCAGAATTTAGTTGCAGAGACCCTATAAGATGTTAGACACAGACAAAAAATACTTGGATGAATCTTCACCAGTGGGCAAACTTCAGGCATTTGTTTTTACCGTGAAAAAGACCCTCAGCTTCCTGGTGTTTGGTTTATCTTTCCTTGGACAATAAAAAGCCAAGAGGTTTGCTGTAAGAGCAAGACTGCATTTTCTGGGTTTGACTCAAAGGCACTCGGCTGTGAGCAAGCTTTTCACACATCTCAGAGCAATCTGCACACGGGGTGCCTTGCTATGGTACAGTGCTTTAATACTAAGAGGTTTTCTTTCCTTTTCACTAGAGCGTATTTGTTGTGTAGTTGAAATAGATTGTGCAGCTCAAGTGTGAGCTAGAGCATCCTCAAGAAAAAAAAGAAGTATTTGAGGTATCCTTTGTAGAGAATAAAGTATTAAAAGTGTTTCTGAGTGAAATAAATATGAAAGAAACATGAATTTTTATTGCAGTGGACGGCCGTTATCTTCTATTATGTTTAATATTTTGCTGGAGATATGCTAAATACTGTCTGAATCATTAATAAATAGGTTTCTTTAGAACCATTTATCTGATTGAATTTCTGTGATTTCGTAAGCTGGAAGCTTATAAATAATCTCTTTAAATGCCTTTGTAAACAAATGTGTTTTAATTAGTACAGAGTCATCTTTGGTAGCTTACAAAAAGTCTTGTAGAGGTGTAAATCTGTAATTCCTGACACTTTAATAAAAGTGTTAGCTTAAAGAGGAGCGAGGCAAGTATGTTTAAGTACCAGCTTCCACTAAGCAGAGTTGGGTATATAATTACATGATTACCAACACTGCATATGTGGCCATGATATCCAGAGCTACACAAAATAATATGAATATATTAAATTTTCAGTACCATTAAAACAATTTGCAGCAAAATTATGTCTCCACTTTAGATGTGACTGTGCACAGAATAAAAAGAGCTGCAGCCCTTAAAATATGTTGCCTTATTGTGTCAAGCTCCACTAAGAAGGGATTGAAGCTGCTATCAGAGGACTTGCAGAGTTTCTTGCCCTCGTTCTACCTTGGTGGCAGGTGAACCCTGAAGTCACACTAGGGAGGTTTTTACTGCTACATTTCTGCATTTTTTAAAAACTTTGAAATAATGATGTTTATGAGTAATGATGCTGTCAGTGTTCATCCTGACCCAGTGCATGTCACAAAGTATCCTGAGCTTCTCTTTGCTGATTCTGTCTAAAACTTGAGTGTTCCCTGTATGCAGGTATTTGCATTTCATAAATAAATCTGTGAAGAGTCTTCCTGTAAAAACATGACTGCCTTACAATTGCTGTTAGCTCACTTCTGTATTTTATGCTGAATTTCATGTCTGGCAGGGAGATAAATTCACCTTGCTTTAAGGAGGGAACAGAACCATTAGTTCACTGCTGGTGTCTCTGACCCAAAGTTGTGGGCTCGGGCCAGACTGTTTTGGTTCATAGTGTATCTGGATAACATTTGACTCCAGAAGTGAATTTTTGGTGCAGAGATTCTTCTCTGACTTTACCCTGTGCGCATGTTTAAGCCAGATTACACAGTCCTTATGCAACAATGAAAAATTTAGTAACTGCTCTATATTTAAACCTTTGTGTATTAACTTCATTGCACAGCACCAGGATAGGTTTGAATGTGGAAAAAAAAGTGAAACATTAGAGAAGGAAATTGAAATGCTTAGGTAACTCTGTCCAGTTTGTAATAATGTGTCTTCTACATTAACTTCAAATATGTTTCTAGTCTTTGAAGTTGGGGTTTAGTTTTATTAAGTTTGTACTGAATTTGCTTTGTGATAGGGCATGATGCTGTCTGGTTTTTGGACCAAAATGGTTAATGTACAGAAATGACAGATTTTTAATTTTTACATCTATTTCAAATCTATTGCTTATTCTCACTGGTGTGGCTTGTAGTGATTGCATTGCTTGAGTTTGATCTCTTTGAGAGTATGTCAACCTCCTGTACACAGAGCCAGTTTAGTGGAGTAAAATTGAGAAGTCTGAAATACAGACACATGTTCAGTCACACAAGTGTTTGTTCAGTCACATAAGTGTTTTTAGCACTAAGGTACCCTACAGAAAGCACAGCTAGGGCCTGCTTGTGAGGTCAGCATTGTTTCATGCCTGCTTCAGTGGTGCACTGTGGTGAGAGGTATGATGGGCTATGCATGTGGAAGCAACATCATGTCTAACCCTGCCAACTGCTGCAGCCAGCATGAAGGGAAAATCAGGGCATGCAGTGTGGAATTACAGACATTTAGTGGTTTTTTGGCCATTTCCTAACCTTCCAGATCCTTCCTCCATCAGCTGGAGATGCTGCATGTCTAAGATGCCAGTATGGCCAGGACAACTCCATTGGCAGACTGGGCAATCTGCTAGTAGCAGGGAGCAGGTGTGGACCAGACAGAACTGTTCTGGGATTCCCACAGACTGCTGATAGAATTGCTCCTTCCTTTCTACAGCCAGCTCTGGGTCAGCAGAGAATGGGTACATGGGGGAGTCATTCCTGTGCTCCATGGGGGCGGTGGAGTGAGACCTGGAGGATGTGCA
This sequence comes from Ammospiza caudacuta, assembly GCF_027887145.1. Lineage (NCBI taxonomy): Eukaryota > Metazoa > Chordata > Aves > Passeriformes > Passerellidae > Ammospiza > Ammospiza caudacuta. Next base: position 58,154,492 of record NC_080596.1, read on the forward strand.
AGGTGAACACTTGTCATGAATTTGACTTCTCTGTAGTGAGCTTTATGCTCTTGCTCACAATTGTTCAGAAACAGATGAGCATGGTCCATCTGACACTTTCAGCAAGTGACCTCTGGCAGTCAGGAACACAATGCCAGCACTGGGAACTGTTTATCTTTGGATGCAGCTTCCAGGAAATGCCCACCCCGTGCTACCCACCACAAACACATGGAGGGCTGTTGGAAGCTTGTCTGCAGGGAGTGCCCAGCTGGGGTGGCAGGATGGACAGGCACACATTTCACAGGAACTCAGTAATGTCACCCTTGGTCATGAGTGTCTGTGGCCATTTAATGTCACTGGGGCTTGGCTGAGGCGTGCCATGCTGGGGACTGAGCAGCTCATTTGGGATATGCACCTTGCCTTTGCAGCTGGCTTTGTGCAGCTCACTGGCCTCTAAATAAAGCCTGTAGATTTATACTTGAATGGTTTAGGAAACACACCTTTGCTGCTGTCAAAAAACTGTGCAACTGCTGCTTGAACAGCTATCTGCTGTCTGATGGCTGCAGGCCATTTGTCTCTGCTGTGCTGGACCTGACAAAGCCCTGGAGAGCCCCTGTGGAAAGGCTGCAGTGGATCAGGTCACTGCACAGCCCTACCAGCAGTCTGTCAGGCAGAGTGGCACAGGTTCAGGCCACACAGCTGGGGATGTTTTGCTGGTACGTGAATAGGAGCAATCTTGTGAGTCAGATGCTCAAGGGTTACAGGCAATTTTGGATTTACATGTTCATAGACATGGATATGTGTCTGTGAATGTTTATTGCTCTGTCTGGGTAAATCTTTAAGAATCTCCAAGGACTGCCTTTCTGGGCAACCTATTCTGGTTGTTCACCACTGCCCCAATAAAAAATTTGTTTCCCACTGTCCACCCTGAACCTCTGAATCCACAGCCATTGCCTTTGTTGTATTATTCAGCCCTACAGAGAAGTATTTTGTTCCCATTGCAACCGTCTGTCAAGTAGTTGTAGGAATTTCTTGGAGTTGTTGCAGTTTCCTTGGAATGAAGATTATCCAGGGTGAACAATGGACTTTTTTGTTTCTTTTTTTTTTTTTCTGCCTCTTAGTATTCCATTTCTTGGTTTACTGCTTGGATTTCCATCTGGGATCTCAGATATGCAGCAAAGCTTATTGACTATTATTTAATAGACTCATTTAACACAATTATGAAATTGATTAGGGTCAAAGATCTTAATATGTCTTTGTATGGCAGCCCTTTCTTTGAGAAGTAGTGAACCTGCCTTTTCACAGCCAAACACTTGAGCAAACTGGAGTCTCCAAGGATAGAGTCAGTGAGTGGTCTTCCTGTGATGGTCTTCTGGTGGATGTCCTTGTTCTGTAGGAAAAGTCTTACTACCCCTTTTTGCTGCTTTGTCCCTCCATGCTGTGGAGCTCCAGGGTTCATTCTGTCATGGGCTCTGAAAGCCCTGCCTCTACTGCCCATCATGGCTTAAGTGGATTCAATACCAGTTTAGGGCAGTTCCCAAAGGGTAGCCTTTGGGTCAGTTGTCAGCAGGTGGCTTTGTCCTTTATGTGAATGTGAGGGGCCACCAGGCAGCTGCTGGACATGGCCCCTGCCCTGGAATGCTGACCAGCCTGGGCTTATCAAGCACTAGAAGAGCTGTAAAGCACTCAGAGGACCCTGCTGTGAACCTGCTTATGGGGAAACACTGGAGTTGAACACCTGAAACCCCTTTATCATCTGGCACAAAGGACAATGTGGTAAATCAGACTGGGCACCCATGCACCTCTCCATATGTGGGGCTACACCCAAAACAGAGAGCTGCAGGCTTGATTTGGATTTTGGATGGCATTTTTTAGATCCCTGCCTTCCCAGATGAAATCAGTATCAGTGATGGGGGGGGATATTTCTGTGCATCCACCTGAAGTGAGGAAATTGCCCTTTTCTGTCAGCTCTGCTGTCCAGGCAGATACCACACTGGCGTTGGAAGCTGGAGCAGAGCATAATGACCCAACTTCAGCCATGTTTCATGCACAGAGACTGTTACCCTGTTGCTCTGACACCAGGCTGCTTTTTTTTTTTTTTTCCTTTTTTTTTTGTTATTATTTTAGGTGGAATTTAAGGCGTGAGCTGCAAAACACAAAGCAGCTCTGGCTGTGATCACCTCTGTGAGTGCCTTTCCCTCCTCCTGTGGTCACAGGCAGCTGAGGAAAAGCAAAAGCTGTCAGGTCCCTGCAGAAAAAGAGAGAAATTAGTGCTGGCAGAGTCTGTACGAGACAACTTATCTGCTGTGAAGTTTGAGTCCCTTGTTCCTGCTGGTGTGATCTGTTAATGTAACATGCCTGAAATGTTTTCTTACATTCTTACAGTTTTTTCTAAGATGTGCAAGATGAAAAACGTGGGGATATTTACTCCAGTAACAGAGGAGTTGTGGTGGGCTGGTTTTCTTTTTGTACATTCACAATCTATGCCATCGATTATAATATACAAATTAGTCACATAAACATGTCTGCACTTATGTAAAGATCTATGTAAAGCTTATGCTTTCAAATCTGTAATGGATTCATAGGTGTTGAGTAATTAGATGAAAGAAAAAGTCCTTTTAAGAAAAAAAAGGTGAAGTTAGAGGAGGTCTTTCAGCAAGTGTGTTTATTACATTTACTGCTATCAGTATCAGCTGGTAGTACTGGAAAAGCCTTAAAGCAGTTTTGTTAATATTCAGCCCCTTTAATTCTTCTCACTGGTCACTTAAAAATTCTCTTCTTAGATTCAGTCCCATGTTCTTCCTGTCACTTCTGTAAAGTCCTGCTCTACTGGGCTGGCAGGTAACATTCAAGAGTTTGTGCTTTACAAAGGCACACGGCCATGCCCCTGAACCTTGGTGATATTTCTGTGAATTCCCCAGTTGATGGCAAGGAAGTGCACTAAAGCCTTGCTTTCTTCTCCCTGTGGTAAGCAGACTTTCCTCAAATAGCAGGAGGCAGATAAGTTCACTATGTAGTCTGTTTCATTAATGTTTTCCAGAATTAATAGTAAGTAAATCTCAGATCAACAGTTCTGTATATTCCTTATCAGACTTCTAATTGCTCCAAGTATATTGCTCATTCTATTTCTAGGTGTTTACCTCTCTATTTACTATTTGGTACCATTCTTCTCCTCTTCCTTCCCATATGCTCCTTCATCTTCAGTCCCCACTTTCTTGGCATCAGTCTAAGTACAGTTGCATCCAGGTTGGGCTAAGTGAAATAGGCTCATGTTCAGAGGCCATCTAGAAAACAAGAAGATTATTTGAATTGAGTCCCTGACACAAGTTTTTGTAATTAAAATGCAACTACCCCAGGTAGTTGTTAGAGATTACAGACACAGAAATAAAAATTTGCCTGGTTAAGATTTTCGGTATAAATATCAGTAGTCCCTAATTTGAGTATTTCAGTATTTTAAAGATTGATATTCCAGTTTAAAGTAGCAGCCTCAGGGGATCTGATTGGGCTCTTTTTGTGAATGCTTCAGCTAATCTTTGTTGGTGTTGTTTAAATAAAAGCATTTTGATGCTTAAGTTTAAAACCTTGTATTTAAAAACAAACCCCAGACCTAAAGTCTGTCATCAGTTTTCTCTGATGAATCAGATTTTTACCAAAAATCCTTTTTCCCTAAGTGGCTTGAAGAAAAAATTTAAAATTTTATGGAAATGCTTTGTGGTTTCTTAGCTAGTACACTGCTGATTTATAGGCAGAGAGAACTACATGTGTAACTATGTAGTCATTGCTGTTCAGTGTTAATTCTGTTTTGCTTTGCATTTTATCAACATTAATTCTCAGGTTGTTTTCACATTGCACTAATCATTCCAATTACAAATGTTTAATTTGTCATTTGGTGCATATTAAACCATACTGAAGAGTGTTTGGGCCCCAGAGTGTTTGTCCATTTCAAACATTGATGCTGGACTGTGGTTCTGAGCTCATTGTTGAAAAAAAGTTTATTCTTGACCAGAAGTGTTGAATTCCCTGCAGTGTTTGTTTCCTTCATGCAGCATCGAGCAAATTTGAAAAAGATGATTATTCACCTCACTCTTGGGATCTGCTTCAGTTCCTCTTATGGCTGTGAAGGCAATGCCAGCTCCAGGTCATGGCTTTGCTCAGCCTGTAACAGGCTGGCAGAAAGGAGGATAGCAGTTATTCATGGAAGCACTTCCACAGCCATTTCTCATTGCAGAACTGTGTGGATTCCTGTTCAAGGGGTGTGAATCAAAACCAGGAGAGATTTTCTTTAGGATGTAACTGCAGAAACACACTCCCATGCAGTTCTTTGCTTGGCCACTGCCTTGTTTTGGATAGGTCAAGCAACTCTTCCTTGGACTGTTGTATCACCAGCTGCTTTCTAGTTTGGAAAATATTTGTAGAAACAGTATTTTGTTCATCCTCTTTTTACTGATAGATATGGCAGTAGTGCAGGAGAGATTGTTGAGAGCAGCAGTAGTGATACTTGCAAGGGAGTAACAGAGAAATCAGGACCCTGTTGTTGAGGAATATGGCTGGAAGCATCTCTTCTTGTGTGTTTATAAAAAACACAGTGCAGTGAGAAGAAGAACTGTCTCCTTCTGAGGGGACTGTGGGTCAGTAGAAGGGAGGAGAAGGGGCATCAGGACTTCCCTGTTAAAATGCATTGATAAACCATGGCTGAAAACAACTCTGAGCTGTGAGGAGCTGCAGGGATGCCCTTGGCTTGCATAGGTGGAGTGTGTCCTATTGCAGCAGGCAGGGATAGGAAGGGGGAGAGGGGGATCAGGGTCTGCAGCTGCCCACAGCTCTGTCTGTGCCTGCAGAATTCCCTGCATTGGAGCAAAATCCCAGGTTTTTTGCCTTACCCAGCCACAGGTTGTGTGCAGCCCTGCCTGGATGTCTCAGATCTCTGAGCATACTCCCCTTTGGTTAAGATGGGACTGAGCAGGCTGAGCAAAGTGCTCTGAAACACAGGTATGAGCCTCCTGTGTGAGTGTGCCAAGCAGCATTACTGCATTTCAAGTGACCTTTCAGTCTGAAACTCTGCCAAAGGGAGGGGAAAGGAAGCCACGGCTGACTCGAGCTCTGAGCAGAGATCCTGCAAACAGATGGTGTTTGCATAGAGGAGATTCTGGTCGGGTGCAACTCCACTACAACTCTTGGTTTTTGATGATTGCAGGCGGGCTAAACTCCGGCTATATTTGGAACAGCTAAAACAGCTTGTGCCTCTCGGGCCGGACAGCACCAGACACACCACTCTAAGTCTGTTGAAAAGAGCTAAGATGCATATCAAGGTAAAAACATTCATCCATGTTTTTATTTCTTTCAAGGGAGAATCTTCCAGAATGTGTATCCATAGAGAGGAAACAAATTTTCACACAAAATCCATATCCATATGTCCCATCTTCTGGATTTATTGGCCTTTATTACTTGCAGGGATTTCAGTCACAGTGTCAAAGTTTAGTGGTTTGCAATTTAGCATCTCAGATATATAAAACAGTGGTTTTGTGATTTCTTAGTTGCTAACTAGTGTATTTAATACACTATAATTTAATTTATTTTACACTATAATTAAAAAAAAATTATCAAAGCTGTTCTTTAATTAATATATTTATTTTTAAGAACCAAGCAAAGTAGCATTGTACTGAATTTACTAAAATGTAAAAAGCCAGATCCATTAATGATAAAAAAATAATGGAATCAAAAATATCATATCTATTAGTGAGCCTTACCCCATCAACATTTTGTTGACCAGGTTCTCATTTAAATGAAACAAAAAATTAAATGCAATCTCCTGTTAGTTGCTGCTCCCCTTGTTACAAGTTTAAAACAAAAAACAGCCTTAAATCTCACCTATGATCCAGCAGCAGTGCAGGTTCTACATTTGCGCAAGTAATTCAAAAGAAATTATTTCTCAGGCCTTCTCTCTCCAAAGACACCTTCACTCCCATTTTCACTGTCATTGTTTTCAGGGAACAGGGTTATATGCAGAAATAAGACAAAGAGGTATTCAAATGCAAAAGTTAAAGAACAGGTTTCTGCTGCTGTGTCCAGGACTGTAATTACTCATCTGGCATTTTTTCAGTGTTACAGAGAAACAGGTCAAGAAAAGTGTCAGGCAAAATTGAACACTGTCAGTAATCTTGGAATATTTTGGAGAACATCCTGCTGATGCACAGCTTTAAGATTCACTGCTGTTAAAGAAGTGGGCATGATTCATATGAAGAAATAAAGATTATTCTACACAAAACCATTCTTGTGAACAAGCTTACAGAGCTACTTTTTCAGCACTTCTAAGCACATTTACTCCAGCTGGGCAACCCCTGTTTTTACCATTTGAGATTTTGGCCTCTTGTTTATAATTCAGGCTAACATGCATGAAAGGCACTGCATGTGGTTTTTGTCTTGGGCTGCCCCCCTATGATGGGCTTATGCATACAAATTGAAGAAGTGTTTTTACAAGTGGCGAGTGTGCGAGATTAGCCCTGCAGTTACCATTTCAGCTGCTGATAAAAAAAGCTGGGAACAGATTCTTTCCAGATCTCTCTTGCACAGCACCAAGTACTCGTCTTCTGAAAACCCAGACTGAAGTTTAACTTTCTTTTTAAGATTTTAACTGAACCTTCCCAAACTGGGTTGGCATTTAATTGCTCCCCTTTTGTCAGGTCAGCTCCCTCTCCTGCCCTGCCAGAGCTTGCCCGTGCCCAGCTGGCATTTTCAGCACAGTTATTAGTTCTCAACTTTTCACACACACACCCACACACCCCCACACACACACACACACTCACACCCCATATATTGAGATCTGCTCTGAAAGACTAGATGGTTTTGAGTCTCCTGGATATGAATCACTGAGTTCTTTCCTAAAATAGTTGTTAGAGTTTAGGATTGCAGCCAGGAAAATACAGGAAAAGGAAGTCTGATCAATTGGGCACATTTGGTTTGTTGTGTACATGGATGTACCAACCCCTTTTCCTATTATAACATTGTGTATCCACCTATGATGATTATCTGCAGAGTGTATTGCCTGGGAGGGGGCTTAAAATGTGGTGGAAGAAAGTAGATTTCATTGAGCCAGGAAACTGCCCTATTCAAGGGTGTCAATTATTTTCAAACACTTTTATTTCAGGCTTGCATGGGAACAGCAAGATCTCTGAAAGGGTTTTGCTTGTGTTTTGCTGTGCACTGTCCCAGCCCGCTCGCCTCACAAAACCAAGGCTAGGTTCATTCAGATGGCAGGGAGGAGACTTCAGCAGCTGTATTCAGTCCCTGCACATCTCCTAAATCTCAGTGATCATGTAAACACAGCTCACAGAGAAATCTGCTCACTCTTATGAGTGCTTTTACTGCTACAACCTGTAATTTACTGCATCAGATAGATAATTTTTTTTAATAATAAAAGGTGTTTTGATTTGTGTATCCTTCATGCTTTTAATCCCATCATACTCTTACAATTTTTTCCCTAATTACGCAGTCAGTTTTTTTAAATGGCTAGCAGTGATTTGGAGAAGGGCTCAGTTCAAGTACAAAAAGGTACTTTATTCCTGTTACTGTATTTGGACCAACAGTGCAGCACATTTTATCGGGTGTGAAGCATTCTTTTTATTTGCAAAATTAATACCTGCTTTTATTCTGTCAGAGGGGAGATTTTAGGTAGATATGTGAAGGATCCTTTCACAGGCTGTTTGCCGAGAAATTCTGAATTAATACCACTGACTTTGTAGATATCACAGAATTATCATACTTGCTCTGGAGAAGTTCAAGGAAAAAAAAGAGCAAGAATAAAGAGAGTTGTTAGTAAATTCCTCCTTCTATATATAATTAATGCTGCTTATTGTTCATGAAGCATTTTAAATGCTAAAATTTTCCATGGCCTACGGTAGGAGGGAGAACATTCAGAGGCTCACGATGGTTTCTTTATGGTGATAGGTGGAGTAAGAGACTCATCTAAAGATGCATTATGTTCTCACTGAAACCTGAGCTGTGCTCGAGTTATCAAAGATGATGCTGGTTTCGCCTGATAAAATGATTTCAATATTCCCCACAACCAAGGCAACAATAATTTGGTCTTAGCCAGGGAATGTCAGCTAGTGGCAAGAGAGTCTCTGAGGGTTGTTTTTTAAATTATAATTATTTTTCCCCTGTAACCATATATCTTTACCGTGAAACAAATTCAGTCTGCTAAAATTGTACTGACCTCTACAGAATGCTAACTAAAAAATCGAAATTTTAGATTTAACTTTATATTAATTAATTAAAATAATTAAATTGCTTTGAAATTACTATTTATGAGAAGACCTTAAGTTACTTATGCTTTTGCATGGGTACAGACTGCCAGCTCACTGTGTTTCTCTCCCTTTAAGAAATTGGAAGAACAGGACCGAAAAGCTCTGAATATTAAAGAACAATTACAGCGGGAGCACCGCTACCTCAAGCGCAGGCTGGAGCAGCTCTCCGTGCAGGGCATGGAGCGAATCCGCACTGACAGCATGGGATCAACAATATCCACTGACTCTGAACAAGGTAACTCAGCCAGCCCTTCCCAAAGGGCCTGCAGCAGCACGGGGGAAAAGGGAAGTAGGGAAACAAGGAAATGTCATTTGGAACTAAAATCATGCTTTCAGCAAAACCCAGACAAAATTATAACATCATGTGATTTGAAGAGTAAAAAATTAAGGCATCTTTTTCACATTCTTTGAAATTATTTTTTTTCCTAATCAGTTTTGAAGCTGTTAATACTGTGTGTATTTTTAAAGCTATTTTTCCTGCATGTATTTTTGGCAGTTTTTTTAATAGTTACCATTTAATGTTTTGAATTTTTACTGTAATTATTGGTAAAGCTGGCATAATATTTTCTCATGGAAAAAAATATCTTATTTAGTCTAATTCATTTGTGTGAATAAATGATTTTCACATCATTTATTGTGAAATTTTAAAACATTTTCTGTGCAATGATCACCAAGGGTTCTGTGCATTTGTTTCTCATTTAAGACAGCTTGTCAAGCTGGCTGTTGCCATTTCTTATTTTCCCATTTGGAAGTTTTTCTGGCAGAACAGTGGCTCAGGCTGGCTGTTTCAGGGCCCAGGGGGATTGAGTGGATGGTCTTGGGGCAGTTACCTGGGGACAGGTGGCCACACCATGGGCAGCCAACACCTGCATGGCTGGAATTACCATGGACAGTTCTGCAGTAGGACAGACTCTGAGGGCTGGCTTTTTTCTAAATCAGTGTCAATCTGCAGGTTGGAACAGTTCTGGGAAAACATTTGGTATTTATCAAAGTTGCAGGGTGCTCCCATCACAGGAATGATTGGTATCCGATTCTATTGATTTAGGAGGTTGAACAATTGCTTTATTAAAACTATACTATATTACATTACAATTATATTAAAGAGAGATACTATACTATACTATACTATACTATACTATACTATACTATACTATACTTACTACTATTGAAAAACTCGTGTCTGTCTGCAGACTGACAGTCCACACAGCTTGGACCTGATAGGCTAATTGGCATAAACAATTTCTACCAGAATCTAATTACTAAATTTCTTTAGGTAAACAATCTTCTTAACACACTCTGTATCCGCAAAACACTAGGAGCAGCAAGCAGAGATAAAAATTGTTTTCCCACTGCGCATCTCCAGAAAAAAAACTGAGAGAGAGAATTATGTCTCTCTGTTCAGAGAATGTGAATGCCACAGGTGTTGATGTCATGGAGTATATTTATGTCGCTGAGGACAGAAGGAATTTTAATTCTCAGGTGGACAAGATGATCCTTTCCTCAGGAATTACTGTGCCAGTTCTTATTTTTTTTATAATTATTGCAACTGAAGTGTGATTCAGGTGTTGATTGACACTGGCCCATGACTAGTCGCTACAACTTTCTGAAAATGTGCCTTCTTATGTTTTCTTTAGAAGTAGATATTGAAGGAATGGAGTTTACTCCAGGTGAAATGGACAGTATTGGAAGTGCCAGTGATGCTGAAGACCACTACAGTTTGCAGAGCGGTTCGAGTGACGGAGGTTACACACATTCCCGCAGACTGAATGCCAGGCTCTCATAGTGCCTGAGTTACCTGCTCAACTCAGGACCATCTGACTGAAGCACTTATATATGAATATTCCAGAGGTGTCAACTGCCACTCTTCCGGGAAACCCCAACCACAATACTCTGACATGGAGGTTTCTTACCCACGGTTCCCTGCACTGTAACCACAATATTAGATATTGTAAATCATGGGTTTGCTGCAGAGAACTGTGGTTAGGTACAGTTGTGACTTAAAGCTAGCTTGATGTAGCCATCCTGCAAATTAAAGGAAATAAATTATGTCGTTCCATTCAAGAAGTATTAAATTCAAACTGTTGGAAGCATGGCGTAAGGGAGTTTGACAGTTTATTTTGATTTTGCAGAAACCATTTTCAAACATGGAAGAATAAATGAAATCTGCAATGTGTTAGTGATTCAGAGATACAAAAATCGAAAACTACTTTTTGTGGTATTTTTTCATGAAAAAACCCCAAACCCAAAACATTTTGAATGCTGTATAGTGGGCTCCATAGAGTAAATTCTTTCAGCAGTTGTTGTTTGGGTGAAGCAGGCAGATAAATGTTCAAATCTCAAATGATCTTTAGAAAAGGTCGTATTTACAAGTCACTACTGTACTTCAAAATGGGGGAAAAGCCAGCTCTAATAATGACTTCATGTGGGATGATCTCAACTTTCTTTTGCTTTTTGTATTCAATATCCAACCAGCAGCAAATCATTCTATCCATGTTAACGGGAGCAGTAGAAAGCAACATGGCAGTTTTAACCTGTTACCGTGGAGTGGATGACATTTGAAGCATTTCAGTGGTTTTATGGGTTGTTGTTTTCATTTCTTTCTCTGAAGAATACTCAAGTGATCCAGTTTGTGATAGTTAATCTTTCCTTGCAAGGAAATGAAATCTCTGTTTGCTTGTATTTTTTTTTCTTCTCTTCTATTTACACATGTCAATACATTCTTATGGAAGGCATGGCTTAAAATTACAGTATTCAGCTAGAAGATAATTAATTTTTTTTCTTTTGCACACTATAATTGCATTTTCTATTCTTAAAAAAGTGCAAAAAAATTAAAATGTATGCTGTAAAACAGCAAAGTTTATTTAGTACTCATCAAGCTGTTCAGAACATATTTACCCAAATTGTAGCAATACTATGAAGATGTATTTTAATACAACTTCTGCTTAGTGAAGTCATTAGAGCTTGGCTTGCCGGGTAAGAAAAAAATGGACCAGTCTTTGCATTATCTGTTTAAAGAAGGTCTTTTAAAAAAAGAAAAAAAAAAAGAAGAAAAAAAAAGAAAAAAATTGAAAAAAAAAAAAGAAAAAAGCTATAAACACTTTTAGGGAAGTGATTTTAGCAAGTGTAGTCTATATTTCCTGTAAGAGATTTTGTATTATATTTTCCTAAATGTTCTCATTTACTTGTATAAGGAGGGGAATGGTACAGACCCAGACCAGAGTCTCAGGGACTCTTCACCTTTGTCATATTGTGCCTTGGTGACCATTTATGTATGCCTCTCCTTCTCATTGTTTAAAGGACAACTAAGCTTTGTTTCAAGACCCTCTGTTCAAATGGTCAGTTGTCCACCTTCTTACGGATGAAGCAGAGAGGTGTATTTATATCTTCACCCTCTCACAACTGATTCAGTGTGGCTTTAAGTAAAATCATGAAATTAGGTTTTGGTGCGAGGGTTAATTGTCTTTGTATGAGCCCTCCCTTGGATTCTTCAGCACCCAAATCTATTTTTTGTTAGCTTATAAAGTCAGGGTCTCTGTGAGACCAGCGCTCAGTGGCTTGGGAAACACAAACGTATACTGTGTAAGGCTATGGGATGTCCAAGTGTGGTGCCATTTTTAGCATTCAGATACAAGACCTCATGACAGACTGACCATAATGATCAAAAGCAAAGGTTCAGTTGTTCTTTCAACATCTGACATACGTGTCCTCCCTTTGGCTCTTACAACACGGAGTAGAAATATGAATACATTTTGTGGCAGCTTACAGATCCTTGTTTGCACTCTCGCTTACTGCTTGGAACTTGCCAACAAGGAAACGTATACATTTAATTTACATAACCTAATGGATGGCCACCCCTACTTTGGCTCTGGGGAGGGGCCTAAGGTTATCAACTCTGGCAGCTGAATAAGAAAACAATTAACCTTTTCTGTGATGCAGGTTTTGGTATTACATTCTATACACCTTGCATATTACTAAAATCCTCATTGTTGGGGAAAGCACACAGCAATATACTCATTGTGTGTAGCTGACAAGCAGCAGAAATTACTAGCTCCTTTGGTGCATATGTAACTAATTTCCAAATCATGGAAAAAAAATAAAGAGTTTACTTTAACACACGACTGTTAACAGGAAAAAAAAAAAGAGGCTAGTATATTGTTGCTGTTCATTTATTATATAATGAACACATTCATGGATTGTAAAGTGTTTCCTTTCATGACAAGCAGCTCTTGCACAGAACCTCCTAATGAAAAGAGATTTGAAACTTACAGAAGGAAAAACGAGACTTTAAATTGAACATTATTGTACCTTAGGTCAACCTGAAATTTTCCTTTTAAAGATGAATGTGCTAACTTAATGAGTTCTTCCACGCTGGGTATCCATGGCTTTGTAGATCTTATATTTTCAATAAAAATTACTCGAATAATCTTGAGTGGAAATAAAAAGGGTTTATTTGTTTTTACTTTTTCAGTTGTTACAGCTGGGAGCTATTAACGCTGGTAAAGAAAAATGACACCATACTGCCTGTGTCATTCTCCCTCAAGCACAGCCCAATTTAAGGTGGAATTTTCAGGCACAGCCCCTGGACAGCAGCAGCCCCGTTAGAGGCACAGCTGATCCTAGGGTCAGGTTTGGGGGCTGGCCTGTCCCCATAGCAGAGCTGCAGGCAGTGGGGACAGTCGGGGCTCTGACATTCTTTTAGGTTCTGCTGCTGAGCAGCCAGTGCAGCACTGCCTGTGGTCACAGCACCTGGGATGCAGTGTTATTTTTACTATTTTTTCTCAGCTGGACATGTGTGTGTGCCCTGTGGGTCTGCAAGTGTACCTGTGCCCACAGTGGGGCTGCAAAAAGCAAACTATTTGTGCAGGATGAAATCCTGCCCCTGGCAGCTCTGATGAAGGATGAAATCCTGAAACCCTGGCAGCTCTGCCACGTTGTGACCGCGCTTTTAGCAGGCGAGGAGGTGCTGCTGCTCAGTTCATCCATTTCCTCTGCAGTTACCACACTGGAAAAGGAGTAGGGACAAGATTACAGGGCTGCTAGTTCTCCTTCTCTGTGAAAGGGGCTCTGGAGAGATGAAGTCATCGCAAAGTTCTTTTTCTGGAGACGCTGAGGTTTGGCCTGTTTCCTGGGGGAGAAGAAAGGAAGGGCTTTCCCTTGCAGCATGCAGGTGTCAGAGGATGCACGCCTCTGCACTGCTCCTGGATTAGTGCTTCCCCCAGCTCCCTGCCTGCACTCTGGCATCACCACGGGGAGGCACAAAAAAAAACCAGCCTAAAATTGTTAGTTCTTTCTGTGCATATTCTCTGCTGCAATTTAGAGGATGAATCCTCCTTCGCATCCATCCTCTCTCTGCCCAGTTTGTACCGTGCCAGGCCCATTGCAGCTGATTTATTTATCTTCTGAATAGAGCAGGTTTGGCAGTAGAAGCTCTGCAACACATTGTTAACCAGAGACTGGATCCTCTATTGTCTTCTGCAAAGAACAAACTTGGTTCAGAGTGAGTTTTAGCAGGTTAAAACAGAAATAAAAAAGCCTCCCAAAAATCCATGAGAATGACAGTTTTCCATGTGCTGTTTATAGATGTGTTTCAATCCTAATTTATTAGTATAAGATCTGGAGTTGAAAAAAATGACATAAAATCTAACACATTTAACTTGTTCTAACTTACAGAATTAAGACTGACTTCAATGGTGTTATATTTTTGACATGGATGAGTATGGGTTCAACTATACCACATGCATATAATTATAGACTAGAAAAAAAGTTACTCATTGATCTACAAATAAGTTACAGTGACAAATACCGATTTTCTGAGCACCTGACTGTGCACTTTGCATAACCCATTTCAGTGGGTGAACTTAAAATACCAAAAGAGGAGAACTGGGCAACAGAAAGAGGTGAAGTTACAAGTGTGGGGTCTGCCTACAAACCTGCTCTGGGTGGGTACTTCTGCTTTTCCTGGAGGTACTTACAGCAGTCTCTCCTCCTGAATAAGTGATTATTTCACCATTTTACTAACTTTTTGGCAGACTGGCAATTAGTGGTGAAATTTTTCATCCTTGTGGATCAGCCATGTGGAAAGAAACACATTTTTGAAAAGAACCACATCATCACAGCTTTTAATTAAGTAATATGAATTTTATACATTTAATTTTATGATGCTGCTGATAAAGGAATGTCTTCAAAACAAATTACTCTTTCATGAATCTGTTAAATTTGTTTTTTAAAGAGTAGAGGCCATCAGTTGTGTGTGGTATGAGCCAGTAACAGTGCTGATATTTAATCCATTAACTTACACTTTCCAAAATTGATGGAAGAATAATTGAGACCCTTTAGGAACCCTTTAAGGAAGAGCTGTATTCCCTACAAATACTAATGGGGCAAACACATCAGAAATTAATTTTGCCAGCAATGAAATGAGCTAATTTGTTTAAGTGACTGTCTAAATGCACTGTTGTTAATTGGTAGCTGTAAAGAAAACATCCAAGTGTGTTCTGTAGCTACCCAGAATTAAAATGCAGGGGGTACATGAAACAGAAAAGACCATTTGGTCACCTTGGCTGTTCTCTCTGCCTGAAGTATTGTAAATAAGCCCAGGAAAGGATTCCTGGGGAGACATGGCCAGCCAGAGGCCTGACTCTTGGCAAAGCAGAGTGAAGGTGCCCCAAGTTCACAATTCCTTTCTTTCATTTTGCACGAGAGGCATAAACTGTGGTTCCACAGGATTTATGGCATTGGAAGGGTCTGTGCAGGAGGGATGTTTATGATGAAATTTTGGTGCAGGTGAAGCACTGACTGAGAGCCTTCTGCTGCTTACTGGTACAATTGTTACCTAAAGGTGTTAGTGGGGGGTTCTGTGCCAGAGCCTCTGGGTCCCAGAGCCAAAGGAATGGTTCATAGTCTGTGAGATGCATTTGACTGTACTATACAGATTCATTGTACACACGTACATGGCGCTCGCTACGTTCTGTAGCACACGGAGTATTGTGTTGTATCATTATCTCGTCATGATATAAATACAAATTTTTATACCTTTTTGTTGTGTTACTCAGGTTTTTTTTAAACTTTCATCACTTGTTTTTTGTGCTTTGTGTTTCTTCTCTTTGCAGTTCTTTACATACTGCAAATCTTTACATGTCAGCTTATTTCATGTCAGCTATTTCATAAGGAGCTCACTGAGTTTTAGCAATTCAAATTAATAGCATGGTATGAAGATTGGGGTGCTACTTAGACTTCTTTTACACACACTGGCCCATTGAAACCCCAACAATCATTAATCTTATTTGTCTCTAACCATGGGTGCTGTATAAATTTCCACTGTTACATTTCTGAAGACAAACTAACCTGTTTGCAAAGTGCAAATTGAAATGCATTAGTGTCTGTTCTAAATAATTATACTTGAAATAATTTCAGCTCGGTACAAGACAGGGAAAAAAGCATTAAAAGACAGCCTACAAGTTCTGCATGTTTATTTTGTCAAATATGAAAGTCACATCACAAGTGATGTGCAGCCAGACAAAAACAAGCATTTTAGCTGATGAGAGATGAGAGGAAGGACAAAGCTGAAATCCTTCTGTAAATTACATTGTTTTCTCTCAGCTGCAGTGTGTGACATCCCCTGGTTTGTGTTTCAGTTTGTCACACATGTTGGTACTAAATACAGTGGTACCTTAAAAATACAGAAATAGTAGTTTTACATTGAAATCATGGCCAGTAGCTAGTTGATACATTTATATTTGATTTGAATAAGCTGAGCTGCTGAATCAGTAAGATACTCATGGGCAAAGCATAGTAAACTAATTTTTCTATCACAGTTTTCTTTGCAATTAACATCACAAAATAAATATAAAATACAATCTAGCGCTTAATAACTTTTTATAAATTAATCTCCAACAGAAAAAAATAGCTGTAAAAAGATTTTAGCAGTGCTGTACTTTGTGACAGCACCAGTTTTCTCAGTACAAGAATTAAAAAAAAAATTATAAATGTGGTGGCACTATTTTTGTAAATCCTGTACAGTTTATGATCTGTACAGCTCTGCTTATGATATTTGTCACATCATACCATTTGTTTAAAAGAAAAATAAGTTTCCTCACTTTACTAATAATGGATGTTTCAAATTTAATACTAAACATCCAGAGGCTTGCCTTGCCTATCAGGATCAAAATTAGGGTTTTCATTCAAAACAGGGTCAGGAGAGTAAACAAACAATTTTCTAGGAAAAAGAACATATCCCTTTGTGCATTATATGTTTAAATACATTATGAGTGGTAGCCTGAATGTGTAGGAGCTTCTTGTATATTTACAGTACTGAATCCAACAAAGCTGAAGGACACTAATCACTCTGACCTGCTTTTCTGGGAATACAAGGTCTCAGAATGAAATCTACCATTCCTCTGGAGAGAAGATCCATGCACTTGGCAAAGAAAGCAAGCTGGTGCCAAATTCTTGTCTTCTGACTTTGTTATAATAGAAGTTCACATGGCACTTTAAAGTTGTGCCTAATCAAGAATACAATTTTGCTTAAAGCAATGAATTACATCTTAGGACAGGGTGTTTCCAAAGAATAATTGTTGTTCCAACAAACTGCAGCAGGGACCTTTGCAATCCTGCTGCTGTGAGCAGAGTACATTGTGATGTAAAATCAAAAAGCTGTACAGTTGCAGTTCACCAGCTAAAAGCCTATTTCCTTGCCTCCTCTGTGTTGATTTTTTTTCCCCCTCAAAACCAAACCACAACCAAAGCAAACCCCTAAAGCAGTAGCAAGCAAACGAGGTTGAGTTTTTCATCTGACAGATGTATCCCAGTGGGAGGGTTTAGTGCAATGCCTGTGGTGGCACTGCACTCCTTGGCTGCTGTGACAGCCTCAGACGATGGGGAACCGAGAGCTCCTCTCTGAGGTGTCAGGCACAATGATGTCATATTTTGCAGTGGAACAAACAGAACATGGTAAGGATGGAATACTGCAGAGCTTGCAGACATCTTTCCAGAAATGTTTATGCCTTAATCTGCTGGAATTCACCATAAAATGGCATGTAAAAGCAATATGCTATCTAAGCAGCCTCTCCAGTTCTAGGAAACAGATGCAAAACAACTGCTCCTAGAATGGAAAAAAAGGGTAAGGTAAGCCTTAATTATGTTTTGACAGAACACAACCAAAAAAAAAAAGATGAATCAGAGGAAAACAATCTTGACCCAAAAGGAGCAGCAAAAGCAAATGCTGAAGTACACGGGTCTGAGGTTGGGTGGGAAAGGGGCTGTTAGAAATTCTGATGATATGTGATGATATGTTTGTATGTTTAATCTCTGCCCTAAGAGCTGATGGATGGTCTAACAGATGAAAATTTGTTTCTCTTCAGAGGCTTGTTCTTTCAAAATGAGAATTTTAAGTGCACAGTGTTCTGACCTAAAATATTTCAATTCTAACCTGAATTCCTATACCAGCAGGGATTATGAGATCATGCTGTCTGTCAACTCTTCTTTTGTCCATCTGTTCCCCTCCTCCTTTTCTTGATAACTTCTGAACCTTCTGGCTAATTTTCACCAAATTTGACAAAGCAGAGATAGAATGGAGCCTGCAATTAATAATCCATGATGAAAACTTACATGGAAATTCCGTGTCTGGGTAGAAAGAAAAATAAAAGATTTCCTGCATTGAACATGGCCAAATTGAGCTCTTGCCTGTTTTCAAGAGGTGGCCACTGGCCAGCACGGACATGGCTCCAAACCTGCTCCAGAATGAAATTAGTGCTGCTTCCCCAGGTGAACAGATGGGGACATAGGTTTGGGAAAGGCCACAAAGGAGGTGGGACATCATAGCTGTGTGAGTCTGGAAGGAGGGAGAGGAAGCAGCCACACAGGGAACTGAAGGCATCAGTTGCAGCAATCCAGGCAGACAATATGATAGACAATAGACAGGCAAACTTTTATCAGATGCGTTTGTGGACTTCATTGGCAGAGCTGCCTTTGGACAGCAGAATTTTAGGAATTTTTCTAGGTGTTTAAAATTTGTTTTTACACAGGCATTTTTTACATGAATTACACTGATACTTATAAAATAAAACCAAACCAAAACCCCAAACCACAACACTGTGAAGCACAAGTCTGCAAAATACCACTGTAGGAGAAGTTCATTTTGGTGCAAGTAACTGACTGAACTGAAACAGCAGGGCATTATGAAATAAGCTGGTGAATGCTTTTGTTCCTTCCCTGTTGGACAGACACAATGCACTCTATCTGCAAGATGATTTGAAAGTTCAGCCAGCCTAAACTGCAGCTGCAGATCAGACTGTAATCTGATGGGGAGGAATTCAATACTACAGCTCTTTTTGCCCATGAGAACTCACTGCCAGGTCAGGGTTTAGTCTAAAAATGTCTTGCACAGGCCACAGTATATTGGAAACCAACATTCTGTACTTTGCAAGTGATACAGGGGCCGATTTTGATCATAAAAGCCTAACATGAGCTTGCCTTAGCTGTGCTAAACTACAAGGTTGCTCATTTCCCTGTGTTGGTTCATTTCAACAATTGCATTAAGTGAGATTAGAGAAGCTGGACATTTAGGACAAGTAGTGGGAGGGCTCAACCACCCACATATGGACTGGGTCAATGCTTCATAAGGGTGAAATGTAGAGATAACATTTCTGGATACAATAAATTATTTCTTTTTAGAATAACTGGCCCTATGAACCACAACAAAAAGAAATATCATTCTGAATTTAGTCTTCAACAGTGCAGAGGATCTAATTCAAGAGCTATTAGTGGGTGAGCTGCTCAATAGTAGCAACCACAATATAATTAAACTTAACACTAAAATGAATGCAAGACAAATAAAGCAAACAGATACTCAATTTTAAGAAAATGACTTATGCAAAAATAGGGAAAAATGCCAAAAAAACCCTAAATGACTAGTTCCAAACCAAGGAGCCTGCAAACATCCATAAGGCTTAAAAATACAGTTCTAGAAGCCAAGGTAAAATGTCTGACATAAATAGAAAAACATGGCAAAAACCTCCCCTCCTGGTATGACTCAATGAGAACTTTAAGGAGGCTGTTGCAAGGCACACGGGGAAGCCCAGGAAAACGTGGCATGAGAAATGTAAAGAGGAAGTGAAGACAGCTAAACTCGAGGAGTGGCTGATAAAGGATGCTCAGAGTGTTAGTGACAAGTTTACATGACGTTTGTTGGAGAGCCAGTCTTTGCAATGCAGAGGTGCCACAATCTGTGGCCAGAGCATTCTGGCAACCTCACAGGCAGCAGCAGCCAAAAAGCCAGGAAAACAGGGAGCTTTGTAAGGAAGGCACTGGGAATGAGGATTCCACAGGAAACCTTGGTACACCCGTGCCCTGAGGACTCTGTGCAGTCTGGTCTCTGCACCCTGAGCAAGGCATAGAGATGCTGTGGAAGGTTCAGAGGAAGATGTTGGGAACAATGCGGGGAATGGAGCACTGGAACAATGCGGGGAATGGAGCACTGGAACAATGCGGGGAATGGAGCACTGGAACAATGCGGGGAATGGAGCACTGCCCCTACAGAGGCCAAATTTTGGGACTCTCCAAATTGGAGAGAAAAAAGCTGAAAGAAAATGCTCTGGGGGTTTGTAAATTGTCATGAATACCACGGGTAAGGTACATGCAGAAGTGGCAGTGACCAAATCCTGAAATGTGAATACCAGGAATCATTTGATGGGTTTTAGAGAGAGCTACAAAACCATTAGGAAAATGCCTTTTCAAGCACCACTTAATGATGTTCTGGATGTTGCCTTGGGAAGTTATGCGTCAGCATGTTCAAAAAGGCTCCAGGCAAATCCAGGGACACTAAGCCCATGAATTACCACCGAAAGAGCTACGCAGGGGTGAAAACCAGCAACACAGCAACACTGGGTACGGATGCTGAAGTGCCCGCCGCTAGCCATGTCTGGGCTTTAAGGAAGCTGAATGGCACAGCGGTCAAAGCTGGACGACATCAGTTGCACTCAGGTCTGCCCCATCCTCCCGTTTCCGTGTGCTGGGCAGGGAAATCAGCGAGCAAGGGCCGCGGAGAGCGGAAGGGACGGGCCCGAGGGGGCTGAGGGACCGGACCGAGCGCTCCCGCCCCAGCCGAGCGCCCTGAAGGGAAGCACGGCCCGGCCATTGGAGCCCCGCCCACATGACGTCGCCGTGCGCGGGTCGCGCGCGAGGCGGAAAGCTGCGCGTGTGCGCGGCAGGCCCCGTGGGCGGAGTGGGGGCGCGCGCAAGCGCGGTGGGGGCAGCGGGGCGGGAATGCCGCGCGCGCGGCGGGCGGTTCGAGCTGCGGGCGCTTCCCTGAACCTCCCCTCAGCCTTTCCCGCGTCTTCTCTCACCCCTCCCTCGGCCTTCCCTCGGCCTTCCCGCCGCCGCCCCTCACCCTCCCTGAGCCTCCTTCCAGCCCTCCCTTAGCCACCCCTCCGCCTTCCCGCTGCTTTCCCTCAGCCCTCCCTGAGGCTTCCTTCAGCTTTCCCGACATTTCGCTCCACTCCCCTCGAGCCGCCGCTGCGGCGGAGCAGAGCTCCGGGGTGAGTATGGAGCGGTGCTGCGGGCTCGGCACTCGCTGCCGGCGGGGCGGGATCAGCCGCCGCCACGCGCCCCCGCTCCTCCCCCGGCCGGGGTCCCTGTGTGGCCGGAGGCCGCGGCTGCCCCGGGGCGGGACGTGGCCCTGAGGGCTCCACTTGTGCGGCCCGCGCGGGGCCGGGCATCGCGGGGGCTCCCTCAGGGCTCCCGAGCTCTTGTTTGTGGTGTTGGATGGCACTGGCAGTGCCGCAGTGGCCCAGCGTGCCGCGCTCAGGACTGTGTGGGTGTCCGCCATTTCACAGAATCACAGAATCGGTAAGGTTGAAAGGAACCTTTGGAGACCACCCAGTCCAGCCCTGCTGCAGGGTCACCTGGAGCAGGTTACCCAGGAAGGCGTCCACGTTGTTTTGGAATGTCTCCAGGGAGGGAGATTTCACGACCTCTCCAGGCAGCCTGTTCCAGTGCCCTGCCACCCTCAGCGTAAAGTCCGAACTCATGTTAAAGTCAAACTCCTCGTGTTTTAGTTTACAGCCATTACTCCTTGTCAGTGGGCTCCACTGAAAAGATTGTGGCAGCATCCACTTGGCACCCATATTTATGAGTTTTGAGGACAGCCCTTTTAAGCACGGAGGGCAGAGGACGCTTGGGGCGCTGCCCTGGGGCGCGGAATTCTCGCAACATTCTGTGTCATCTGCGGTCTCTGAGCTAAGTCAGACACATGGGGAGTTTTAGAGGAATGGCTTTACTTGTTCAGCTCTCCAGGCTGGCAGAGTGGGCTTCTCAGGGGCAATGTATATTTTAGAAACAAAGTATTAGGTAGTATCAAACTAAAAAAAGTCCCTTATTGTTACTGGAGTATTGCAGGCAAGGCCTCCTGGCTGTTGATAACTTATCCTGTATCCTTTGCTGTCTGTTACACACTTTAGGATTCCAAAGCTGATTACTTGTCTGCTAGGAAACAGAAAAGCCGCAAACTTCCTTTTCATGTAAGTTGTGACCGTTTTCACAAGGGTATTTTTACACTTATTTTAATTTAAATTTTTTATAATTGATAAAAAAATCTGCAGTTTTATGTTGAGGTATTTATATATTAAAGCATTTCTTGTTCCATTTTCAGAGGAAACTTTAAAACAAAGTTTTAGAAGACAAGATTCTGCTTGCTGTTGAGGTAAAAAAGCCCTTATAGCCAAGATCTTGAAATGCTGTGTGACATCACTGTAGTTTTGTTTTTAGAACAAACTGGAAACCCTGGTCATTTTGGAATAGTTAAAATAATTGTGGGTGTTTTTTTAAATGAATATGCAGAAAACCATGTAAGTAAAATCACTTTTGCAGGCCAATGAATTGCTCAGTATTAACACCTGTTGCTTTTAAATTAATGATACTCTACTGTTTCCATAATAAGCTTATGTGAATTAAGGAAAAACATAGCTGCTTGCAATGATCTGGGGTGTAATTGATACAAAAATATGTCCTGATTTGACCAACAAAATATATTAAGATATCTGAAATTAAAATTGATGTCAAGTCTCTGAATAGCCACTTTAATCCAAAACTGCCTTCAAGGTTTTTTGGTTTGGTTTTTGGTTGTTTTTTTTTTGTGATCTGACACTTCCTTTTTCCTGTACAGACTCTTTTTATTAAAATACTGAATATTCATTTTAAATGGCAAAAAAAATAAAGCTGGAATAATACCTCAGATTTTTTAATGTATTTGGATCTTTTCTACTTACAAAAATATTTTCATCATGAGCTATGGGAAGGATTTTGTGGAAACTGTTAAAAAAATTGGATATCCAAAGGCTGATGAGCTTAATGGAGAAGATTTTGACTGGATGTTTGAGTCTCCAGAAGAAAAATCAATTTTGGAGTGGTTTTGTGGAAACATAAATGTGCAGAATGTGATATCTGAAGAAAAACTGCAAGATTTTGATAATCTTCTCCAGCATGGTAGGGATGTTTTGGAAGGAAATGCACTGGATGAAGTCCTTAAAACCTTGGAGCCCACAGATTCAATGAACAGCAGCCAAGAGGAGGACGAGGAGGAAGTGAAGAAATTAGAGGATGAACTTCAGACTCTTCAGAAGTTAAAAACCCTTCAAATTCACCGGCATACTAAGCTCCAGCAGTTGATTGCTACAAACAGACACTTGTTACAGACTTACCGAGGCAGGCAGGAAGAAGCACGGAGGGAACGGAAAGAAGGACTGGAAGTGTTTACTGCAGCAAATAATAAGCTTGACAATAAACTGCAGTCTCTTATAGCTGCAGTGAAGGAATTTGCCTCTTTCTTCACTGCTTCAGATTCAGAACAAGGGTTAGGTGCACATGCACTGTTTTTTTCCCAAATTTCTTTGGACAGATATTTGTCTGTGGAAGAACAAAGCACTGCAGCTCTTACTTCACACTTAAAAAAGATTTTTTATGAAGGTATGCCTAAATGTGCTGAAAATTCACGTGAAGACATCATTCAACTTGAAGATTTTATCAAGCAAGTCCCTTTTGATGAGGCCAATGAAATGTGTGAAGAGAGGCAAGAGATAAGCAGGCTCCAGGCAGCATATATTTGTGCTCAGAACCAGCTCATTCAGCTGCAGGCTGAAGAGGAGGGCATGAATTCAGCTATCAAGTGTGCAGAGAGCCTGCTGCAGTCCTTGGGCAAGGTAAGGTAAAAAGGTGACAGAAGGTGCTGGAGTTTTAAACAGACAGGCCAGTTCCACTGGGTCTAGTGAAAGGAATTGCTGAGTTACTGGTATTTCAATCATTTTTATGTAGTGAAATTGCACTTTTGTGAAGTTTTAGTCTTGCTCACAAAACTGCTCTTGTGAAATATCTTTAGTTTCCATAGTTAGTTCTTCAGTGTGGTAGCGTACCTTTAATTCTACTTTTCAGCATTACTACCTTTAAAATCCTAGAATCTATAGTACCTTTCTAGATTAGTTTAACTTTGAATTTTCAAATTAGAACTGGCTCTTTGTACAGTAAACAGAATCTTAGCTTTGGTTGCAGTTTTGTGGTATCAGGGAGCCAATATGATAAATGTATTCCTGTCTATATTGCTTAGCATAAGCTTATAAAGTTCACTCACTCTGGCAACTCGAGTGTTTGTACCAAATAAATGGATCTGAGAGTTGAAGCTCCAGAAGTCTTTCAACAAGTGAGTGACAGGCAGATGTGGTTAGTGGAATTTGTGAAGAAATCATAATAAAAGGAAAAGTGTTTGCTTATGCCAGGCGTGGAATAACTTGAGGCATCATGTCAGTTTGTATATTTTCATTTATGGATGACTAGTATACAGGACTTGATTGATTAGGGTAATTTGGAAAAGATTGATTTTGCCAGCAGTGTTGATATCTGACTGAATATAAAAAATTGTTTGCTTGTGAGATTTCAGTTAGGCATGCTTGAAACAGGTGCAAGGTAAAATGAAGCTCTTTTGTTTTTAACACAATAAACTGTTTCCTGACCCTGTGATAAAAAGAAATTATATTTATTATCTACTTTGTTCATCTGTATTTGCATTATTTTGTAAAATTCTGTAAAACTACTTGTGGAGTTTTCACTTAATTTTGTAGCTAAATGTAACATAAATACATGAATTTTATATGAACTGAAGAAATGTTTGGGATGTGGCTTGGCGGGAACCATGAAGAAATTCACAAATATTTTGTTTTATGCAGGATACTGGACAACAGGAAAACATTGATGCTAAAACATCTAGTTTAAATGCTGAAATTTCAGCAATTAAACAAGATATAGCTCGGGTAAATAATGAAGAGCTGCTTCCCATTCTTAAGAAGAAAGCACAACTTCTGACTGCACCAGTGCTGAAAGAATACTTAGATCACCAAATTGCTCAGCAGAACTGTTATGCTGCAATTCAAGCTAAAATAGGCAGGCATTTGATAAGACAGAAAACATCATTTGAACTTATTCAGCTGGCCTGTGAAATGGAGATGAAGGAACACCAGGAGTTCAGCTGCCAGCTTGAGAACTTGGTAGAATCTCTGAAACAAAGCAATGATAAGTTAGAGCAGAGACTACAGGTGATAGCTGAACGGAGTGAGCAGGCAAAGCCAAGGAGCACTATTGGCCCAGAGGATGGTTTGGCTTGCAGGTAAGTGTTATAGTCACTGTTGGACTTGCTTTGAAATAATACTGAGGAGATGAAGGCTCAGGCAAGGGAAGCCTTGCCTGCTGCCAAGTTCTTACTTACTGGCTGTAGCTAATTAGAAATTTGAATTTTCAAGAACTGAAACTTTCAACATGTGAAACTTGTTTCTTCCATGTCCTTTGAAATTCTTTGCAGGTTTGCCTGAGGAAAAATTGTTCAATTATCAGTCTTTTTAATATTGCTGAAGCACTCCTAATTAATATCCATAGCATGAAGAATGTTTAGACCCAGGCCTGTCTTATCTAGCACCTCCTGATACTCTAGAGATACAGATGTTAGTAGCAGTGATTTCCTAGGCTGTGTGCATGGCTGGCAAAAACCCCCCGTGTGGTAGGAGAGAGGAATGACTCCTCTGGACTGTGACATGAGTTCAGCTCGATTTTACTGCTTGATTTGCCATCTGGTTTGAGTGTCCTGGTGCCCATGTAGGAGTCTGGTTTTTCACCATCAAAATAAAGTCTCCTTAAAGTTCAGGTGATACAGTTAAGGGTGTGTGCAGTACTGCTCTTCCATCAAGACTAAACCTTTTGATGTGATATATTGTATAATTATAGGTGTGTTACTGTCAGACTTTTCCTCCTTCTTTACAATGGTGCTTTAAGTGTTTGATTTTTTTTCAATACTTGATAAGTAATAGCTGGATGTGGTTAGGCACAGTAAATAACTGGAAGAATTAGGCAGCATTAATTTTACTCCTATTGTGTGTTTGTGTTAGCTTGTTACACTTTTGTTCAGGTTTATTATAAAGTCTCCAAATCACTGAATACTTCTGGCTATTTTTTTTTTGTTTTAGATGAAGGGCAGGCAAGTTGAAATATTTAAAAACCTTATAGGCTTTGTAAACAGAAGACACTTGAAAGACATTCAGTTACTTCTGAAACATAGCTCCTTCTCTTAATAAAGCCAGTGTGATTTTATATTGGGCATCAGCTCCTGAAGATTTTGTTATGCAGAGGTGGTAGTAACACTTGGACTATGTAAATTTGTCTGTAATCTTACTGAGCCCTTCCTGATGCAGTGTAAGGGTACACTCTGCTGTAGTGTGCAATTCTGTCTTTTGCATGACTTGTAACTAATTGGAGAATTTCTTAGCAGTCTCTTCATAGAGAGATAGAAAACAGGAAATACTTCAGTAAGCTTGAGAATGTTACAGAGATTGTTCTTATTTCTCATTGGCTGTTGAAGTCTGCTTTCATTCAGCACTTTAAAAAAAATCCATCTTATTTTGCAGCTCTTGAAGTGTCAGGAAATAGTTGGCAAAAGCACACTGTCAACTTCTATTTGCATTCATGATGTACTTACTGTTACTTTAATATTTCATTGCTGCTAATTTGATATTGAAATATTTTGGATTCCTGTTAATCACTGCTATATATAGATGGAATCCTGAAATCAGTGGGAGACAAAGTAGTGTTGTAAAAGTGCCCTCAGCAGAACTTACCTTACTCATCCTCTGACTTCTCAACACAGACATGTTCTCTTAACTAATGATGATAGAGTGCTTGGGAAAGTTAAAATATTTGTGTGTCTAACTTCACTTGTTACAGGCTGTATCAGCTCCTGGAAGGAGGAAGTAAAAAACAGCAGTTGTTTAAGACATACAGAAGCCTGGAGCAGATGGCTCAGAAGTTAAAGCAGGACTGTGCCACAGTAGAAGATCAGCTGGCAGCATCTGCTCAGGAGCGGTCTCTCCTTTCGGCCAGCCTGCAGAGGGATGTGGATGCCCTTCATGCTGCTCTCTATTGTGGGACAAATCAGGTCCAGCTCCGGAGTCCAGTAAGCCCTTAAGGATTCTTTTCAAATTACTGCATTGTTTGTCATGTTCTTTTACTGATAAAGTATAGTGTGAAGGCTCTAGACATGCAGACTGTCCCCACTAATTAGCAACAAATTTATTAACATAATGATGATGGATGCTGAACATTTACATTGTTCTTGGCTAATGCTGGATTTTTATAAATGCTGGCAGGTAATAATTTTTTTGTTTCTGAGCAAACAGTTGCATCTAACTGAATTTCTTTCAGAGGCTTGTGCAGTCCTGTATTCCTGTAAGTCTGTGGTGTGGGGGATCCTTTGTCTGGGTAGGGTGTCACTGGAAAACTCATTTAAATAGCTTTTCATTTCATGTGGGCTCTCTGCCCTGTTACCTCTAAGACGCCAATAGTATGGTTTGGCCGCTTAAAAGCCTGGCCATGGGTGGGTCATTTGGACAAAATAAAAATGCCAGAATTTTAAAAGACAGCTGTAGTAGGACAATCCTGCTACACAGCTCTCAGGTATTATGCTTAGAACATCTTTTAAATGGGAACAGGATTTCTTAAATGCACCTTGTTAGGGTTTTTAAATAGTTGTAGATACCTCAAAAATGCATCAAGGGAAATCTTCTGTTACATAATACGTTCTTGGTTAATTACATAAAAATATATTTAACATTCATCTGTCAAATGAATTTACAGCATATAGAACAGTTTTTATTTAAAAATGAGACTGTAATTGGAACAGTATGTATTTAGGGATTGAACATAATTTAATAAAATACCTTCCTATTGATTTAAGTTACTTCTTAAAATATGGCATTTTGTTCTACTGCTACTGTTTCTCAAGGAAAGTAATTCCTTTAATAAGGGAATAGTGTGCAAGTCGATGATTAGTCTGCTTATACTGAGCTATAACAAGAATGCCAGCTGGGAAAGTTTAGCTGGTATTTAATGATTTAATTGTAAGATTGATTTGGCTTTTTTGTTGTGCTTTGTTCTTCCCTTTTAAGACTTGACTAGCAGTGAAGACTTGTAATTGATAGAAAATGTCATTCAGTCATGTCTCTAGGTCAGGTTCAGATTTTTATGGTCTTAACTCATCTAGTCCACAAGTAAATGGAATTACATTGGCATAATATGATATGAGTTCTGTTACATGGAGCTCAAAAATTATATACATTGAATGGAATCCCTTATTATCTTTGTTTCTGTTTTTTTGTTATTATTTTTTGATTACAAATTAACGGCTTCCCAAAGCAAAAAATCTTTCATATTTTTAGTTCAGCTAGTATATTAACAATAGAAAAGTAATAAATTTTTGTCTTCTGTTTTTTGTTAGGAACTTACTGAGCAGTTTCACGGACTGGAAGTGGGTTTAGATGAACTAAATCATCTCCTTAAGGATCTGCTTGCTGATCTGAAGTCAAAGAGAAGCTTTTTAGAGTCCAATAAGCTGCTTCAGATGGAAAGAGACTTGTATGTGTATTTTTTCAAAGATAAAGAGCAGTTGAAAGAGATGGTGGAGAAACTTGAGCAGCAGTCTCAGGCTAAAGCCAGTGGTCTGGAAAATGAGAATTTCACAACCAGTGCAGTTCTTAATGTCTAAACAGCAATGTCTCTTAAGGAAGGAAAATGTTAATGTAAACTGTCTACGAGTTTATGGAATAATAAGCATTAGCTTGTCATGGCTGACACCTGTCAATGCAGTGAATCTTACTGCCACTGTTACCAGCTGAGACTGTGTGCTACTCTATGGCTTCTTCTGCCCCCTGAATTCAACCTCAGTTTTGTCAGAATTCTTGGACATGAAATCATTGTTGGTTATTTGAAAGAAGTATGTTCAGGCTGCTCTTCTGCTGGCCTGTGTGCTCATTTCTGCTGCACACAGCATAGCTTCAATAGGAGTGTTTTCCCTTGAGTCTTTTTGCTTGCTAAGAACTTTTTGAGCTGCCAAATGAATGTGGAGAAGGCATTCCAGATTTTGGAGCAAGGATGTAATGTGCTCATAGTGAAGAGGAGAGTTCTCAAAGGCAACAGATATTTCATGATTGTTTCCCCTACAGTTCTTCTAAGAAGACTTGATTTTGTTAGAAATGTGTTGGAATATGTACCAGAATCTGTTTTAACTACTAAGACCATCTGTTTTAAGACCATTCCAATATCTCTTAATTTAACTTATGGCCTATCTTCTCCATTGAAACCAGTCTATACTTATTGTGGCTTGGCAATGAACAAGAATTTAAAATTTATCTTTTGTACTTCTGAATTTGCCTTATAATTTATAATGATAGGCATTTCAATTCAGAGTGCTGATGCTTTCATACTTGTGCTTTCATGTGCATTGTTAGCCCATTTATAAAATTTGTATATAGCTTCCTAATGTACCAATGGAACTAAATAGGCTTTTATAGTTTGATAACTTCCAGTCTTTTGTATTTTGATGGGATCTGCTGTGCTTGCTTTCAAGCACTGTACATATTGATGAAGGTTAGTATATTTGTTTAAATTCAATAACAGTAGTCTTAAAACTCTTTTGATGGCACTCCTTTAACTTCTATGTGATTAGAACTTATTTTTAAATGTGTAATTTTTTTAAACTTACTGGTTGGGTGTCTTTATGTCTGGATTTCATGCTGCTTAACTCTATACTTTGTGTATATTATTAAATGCCAAACTCTATCAATTCAGTTCAGTGTGGTTAATATTTATGGTGAATCTGTGTGAGTTTTCTAGGCCTGTTCTCAAGCATGGTGTCTTGTTTGTATGTAGTGTGATGGGTTCTCATTTTGATCTGCCCCTGAGGCTGGGACTGCTGCTTGCAGGCAGGGAACACTTTAACCCTGTGTGGGGAAGAAGTGTTGCTCTTAGGCATAGAAGTTAGGAGGAGTTGAGTGCAGGGAAGGATTGTGCTTCTGACTCCTGGAACGTCAGGGAAAACAAAGCCATTCCACCTCTCACCCTTTCCTTCACATGCTTCTCATTAGAACTAGATGGATATAGCCAGTGCTAATGCAGAGTGATGGGTGTTCCTCTGAATTAGATACAAATGTTTGCACTTTTAAGTATTAAAAGTTGCAAGGTACCTGTGGTCTTGAGCCAAGAAAAATATTTCTGTGTAGGCAGAGGAATTGTTTGCTGATGGTGAAGTTTGACAGTCTGCTCATGCACTGGGTCTAGTGGGAGAAGACCAGAGTAACAGCACTCCTGCTACCCACTTGTGCAGGAATAATTGAGTCAACAGCAGGTTTTGCTAGAGTGATTGATTTGTACAGCTTGGATCCTTGAAGTATTTTTTAAAGTGTTGGACATTTCTCTTGTGTTTGTGACAAGTTTTACGTGTTCTTCTGGTCTAACTGTAAAACAACAAGAAGTCACCAGTGGGGACACTGTTACTTGTGATTCTCCAGTGTAGTGTACCTAGGGATTCTCCCAAGCATTTTGTAGCTTTTATAGAATATGGACAGGTCAGCTAGAAAACCAGCTCCTTTTCAGAAAAGGATAACAGTTACAACAACAGTAGCTGGGGTCAAAGCTTGTAGGGACTATAAATGTTACTGACCAGTTCCTTAAATTAACAAGCTATAGTAGCTATTTTAATGTTACTAATATATGGAAGTATTTGAATGCATCAATTATACAAAATTTTAAAAAGTAGAGGTCTTTTATGATAAATATTTTCTGAAACAGCACATAACTAATGGCTGTATATTGTGATAGTATTGCTTGTTTCTTTAATCTTGTGTTGGCTTAATTTTGGCAATTACTTGAAAGTTAACTATGTCTTTCCTGATAAAATCCAAGCACTAGTGACAGTAAATGTATCCATGTGCTAGATACAGACTACTTTAAAGATGCTGGGAGGGGGAAAGTATCTCAGACATACTTCTTGTTTTATTTGTCAGATTTTATTTTCTTTCAGTACAAGTTAGCTGTACTTAAGACTGCTGATTTTTTAGTTGGAGTATTAAAACACTATTTCAAAGAAGTTTGTTTTTATACATTATTATATTTTTATTTTCTATACAGTACTGATAGGCATGTCTGGCAGCAAATGTAGTTTTCCACTGAGAATGAATGGCTAAACATGTTCATTATATTTTGTTTTTAATTTCAACAGAATGTAAGTGAGGATTACTCATGGCCCTGATTGATTTATAATTTGTGTGTTCTGTGTTTAGGTTTAACCTTAGAAATGGAGCAGTACATAGGATGTGAGATTTCTAAAGTGCCTTTATCTAATATTGCTCAGAGGATTATGACAGCTTTGCAGTCTATTCCTGTAGAAGCTCAGACTAACAGAGAAAATAACCAGAGTGAGTAAAACTTAGCCTGATTTTTTCTGTTGAAAAGTTGAAACACAACAGTATCAAACTTTTAGTCCCTGATTTTAAATAGAGAAAAAGAAAATGTTTAGGTTTACAGGTTTAGAAAAGGAATTAAGCTGTTACTGTGAGACTTGCTGGGACTTTTCAAATTCAGTGATGTTATGTGAGTGCAAGGAATGGTACCACCAATTTAATTTTTTCTCTTTCTGTTCCTCCTATGTGGTACAGAATTATATGGGAATTTCACACTGTTCCTTAAGTACTACAGTGTTGTTAATTAGATGCATACATTAACTTGGCTCTGGACTAGATATTTAAAGATCACTGGAGGTACTAGGAACTTAACAGGAGACCTGTGAGCTCTCCAGACTCATGTCTGTCCTTAAAACACATATTCATTAGCACTGTGCTCCTTGTGAAATTCTAGGGGGAAGAGTGAACAAAAGTCCCTGTGAGAAAGAACAAATTAGGCAATGTTACAAGTACATCAGCAGTTCCAGAATATTGTGGGCACTAAGGAGGTTTTGCAAGGTGCAGGTTTTATTCTCAGTTCTGTGCAAATCACAGGCAGTCAAATTGTGGCTCTGGAAAAAAGTAGAAAGTTAACAGTTTTGCCTAATTTCAGTTGCCTGTTTCCTCCTGGGAGTTAAAGCCTGGAATATTTGATCAATGGGCTTTAAATCTGATATTTATTCCTGTGTATATTATGTTTTTTGCAGCCACTGTTGTATATTAATTGTGGTTCAGGCTCCTCTTTCAGTAAAGTATTGGATCAGTGGAGCCTGGTGGTGAAGCAATGACAAAGGTAATAGTTCATCACTGTGTAAATCACTGATACACATTTAAAGAAATGTGGGATGAGTTAATTTTAAAATGCTACATTATATAGTACATCTGGGACCAAAACCCAGATGATTTTAAAGAGAATTTGATTTCTTTTGAGCCTCAGTTTGATATTTTACTTCTCTTGCAACCTTGTCATTGCCTACACATACATACATTATATATATATACATACATGCATATGCATATTGCTTTAGTGTGGGTCTGTAAAAAGAAGTTTACCTCTCTTAAAAAACCAAAAACAACTGCAAACCTCTGATGTTAGTGGTCTGGACCAGACTGCATTGAACTGTATTTCATAGAGAGATTTTTAAATTTTTAACTCTACTTAATGAAAAAATGTTTGTCTTTAGAAGGTAAATATTGGGCTCAAATAGAAAAAATATCTACACTGTTGACCTAGTTGGTGAAATTCTGTGGTTATCCTGGCAGTGGAGCTCCAATCTTTTCATCAAGCCTTGAGGAGTTGGAGGCAGGGGTGGGTTTCTGCTGCCATCTGGTGATACTTTGCCATAATTCAGAAACTGGAAGTTGCAGATCTCTTCAGTACCTGTCATACCAACTGTTGGGTGCTGGAGGAGAGAAATGTAATCCTCATCATCTTCTCTGGGGATTGGATTTGTCAAGGAAAAGTGTCTAACTGTAAAACAATTATAAGCACTGAATGTAAACTCAGATACTATAATTCTTAATTTATTATCTCATTGTAGAAAGTGTTGAGAAAACAAAGGTAAAATGTTTGAAGCTACAAACACAGCTGTGCCATTTTGGCTGTTCTAACAGCTTAGGTTAGAAGTTTGAGCTGGAGCTCAATGTCTGATTATACACTTACACCAACATGCATAAATAAGCTTATTTTCTTCAGTAGACAAAGGTCTTGATTTGCCCAAACAAGTGTTTTTAAGAACAGTTCTAGTAAATTGAAATAGGTTACCTTCTGCTTTTTTTGATATTTGTGAACACCATTGTTGTTTCAGAGAGTATCTTGCTGCTGGTAATGCCAATTCATAGCTGACAGCAGCAGTTTGGTGTTGTACCCAGTATGGGCAGACAAAACACATACTCTGCCTGTGAGGTGTCTTTTGGCTGGGCAAGAAGATAATTGAGACATAAAGGAATCCTAACTGCAAACTCTGGGGAGACCTGCACTTGAGGGGAGTCCTCTTTTTCCCTGATCCTCTTTCTGTGCCCACTGAGGTAATTCCTGCTAGCCTGTTACCCCTGGCTCCTTCCTTCCAGCCTTCACTTGCTTCTCCTCTTCTTGGGACTTGTGGCCAGTATTAAGGCCGAAAAGAAACTGCATGTCCTAATGGTGTCACTTGCCATGCCTGTTCTGTAGCAAGATGAGCAATGTGAAAAAATTATCCCCTGCAGGTGAAACATGGTCAGTTTGTTCAACACGATGTGCTAAACTCACATAATGCTTTATAGAACAAAAGTTTTGTGGAATACTGCTGCTGAATTCCAAGAAAACAGTTAAGCTGTGTGGAGTTTCTAGAGTTTGGATTTTTTTTTTCCTTCGTGCTCATACCCCCAGCTTTACTATGAACAAAATGAGTTGTGTTTCCTTGAAGAGGGAAATTCACATAATTACAGAATTATAGTAATGCTTCCTGTGAATACCATGGAAGAGGTTTTTCTGCTTTGTAGTGAATTTTAAGTAATTTTTTTCTTAATGGTGACAGAGAGTCTTTTGCATATGCATATTTTGGAACCTGCAGGGCCCTTTTAAGCATGAATACTAACCTGATACTAACTTGTTAAATGGTTGTCAAGGGAAATTTTTTTACAATTCTTTCAGGTTTGGTAAAGTGTCAGTAATATAATCCTGTATGAAACCCAAGGTATATGAGCTACTTGCAGATTCATTTGTATTGTAAATTGTTTCTTCTTTTTTAAAGGTATAGAGAAGACAAAGGAAAATAAACTAGATGACAAGGATGCACATCTGAGAAATGAAAAGGCAAGCATTTTGTAAAATTGAAAACGAATAAAAACAGTCTTTTTGTAGGAGGTTTGAAGTTATACATTGGTTCTTTCATAACAAGCTTTATCATGCTAGATTTTATACAGTCATAGTTCAGGTAACTTCCTCTGTCTTATTTTACACTCGGTCTGTATTTACCTTTGAGAATCTGGGCCCAACTTCTGTTCCCTTTTCACAAGAAGTTGGTCTTTTATGACAGATTGATCAGAAATGAGGTTGCCACAGACAGCCACCAGAGTTTAGAAGTGTTCTTAGACTCCTGTTACTTAACAATTATAAAGTAAGCTGATTTGTATGAAAAATTACTTTGTATTAGGAACCCTTAATTTTGGGTTTAATAATTTCTCTGAATTTGGTTTGGTGTGCATGGGAGTGAGTGCCAGTGCAGGAGTGGGAACAGGTAACTGTGGCAGCCCCAGCTCAGGCTTTGCTTGTAAAATCCATTGAGTTGATTGATGAATTGCAGATGCTGCTTACTAATCCCAGCTGCAAATTTCACAGCCTTCCTTACTCTGACTCTGGTGCATGTTGCACACTTCAATTCCATTCAGGTTGCTCAAGATGCAGAAAGCTGATGCCTTGAGTGGAATGAGATAGTTTCCTACAAATTACACTGGCTCACAGGCACTCATGCAGCTGTGGGTGCACATGGATAGGAGTGGAACCCCTTTTTGTAAAGATGACACTCTAATTTTGACTTGCTGCATCTAATGAGATCTTCCTACATTGACATAAATTATGAAACTACATCCTGGGAGTCATTTTCTCTACTTCCAGCCATGCCATTATTTCTAATAGAAGGTCAATTCTTCACAGAAGCTGCTGTTCCTTTCTGTGGTTAATTGTAGTTCCTGCTGTATTATTCTGACTTGATAATTAAATTCCTTTGTTTATATTTTTTGAATCTTTAAAAGATAATTGCTTATTCCTGGTTCTATAATTACTAGAGTGTCCTAATTTAAATTCTGCTATGTTAAATGATAAAACTATTTGCAGTTTGTCTGGAGAATACACTTGAGTGAATTAGTTGTCTTTCTATGGCTCTTAAATATTTGGCCTTTCTGTGACAGGTTTTTTCCCCTTCTGGTAACTTTATAGTGCCCACCTTTTGGTTAGCATTGCAAAAATTCAATAATTTGTCTTCGTTTGGAACATCTACTTTTCATTTTGGTAGTAGCAGAAGCTGAATTAGCTTCCTTTTCCTGTTTACTTAAAGTGTTAGAATTACCTTGTACTTTTACTGTAGAGTAGATCCTGTGAAGTATGATCTAAAGCACTCTTAAGCCTTTTTCACCTCTTGACTCTATACTTCTAAGGTTTGGGAATATGGGAACTGGTTTGAGGCATATTGTGAAACCATAAAAAAGCCCCAAACTTACTGGCTTTGTCATTGTGGCTTGCTCAATCAATACAGATGGGATGGAGGTGGACAGCAGCCTTTGATCAGTGAAAACTCTGCTGGGGACTGGAGGGAGCCCAGCAGGACCTGGTGGTTCCTTTGAAGGGAAGAGCTCTCAGTTTTTGCAGTGGTAATGACAGCAGATGAACTGAATGAGACTGGGCTAGAAGAGACCAAAATACAGTAATTATGAGAGATTTCAGTCACTTTCCAGTGGAGTTGATGAATATTAAGCTTAGGCATGGTGCTCCAACTGAAAATTAGGAGACAACTGCTTTGTGGAACAGTTAGAGAACTCATGAGAAAAATTTGTTTTTATTTGATCTGTGTGAGGTCAGGTCCAAAACCTTCCCTGCTGACAGGTGCTCTTACAGAGGCTATAATCTTTTGGAAGCATTGAAAGATAGGTAAAAGTAATGATTAATTTTCAACAAGAAAACTATATAAAATTGAAGAAGCTTTTAAAAGAAATTATATGGAATTTTGGATAGAAGCTTTTAAAAGAAATTATATAGAATTGCCCTCCAAATCCAGAACATTTGTAGGTAGTATAGGGATTTATTTGAAGTAGAATATTGATGATTTGAAATGAATACTAAATTGTGTCTGGAAAAAGTAGTATGGCTAAGAGGCAGTATGAAGGAGACTACTAAAAAATGTCATCATGCAAAAATGTGACCTAAGCAGAATTTGTATTATTCTATACTTGCCTCATCTGACTAAGTTAAATGAAATATACAATGGTATGGTTCAAAATAACTTTGAGGAAAAGCTTGCAAATGCATCACTAATACATAATTTTTTCAAGTGCCTCAGGAGTAGAAACTTACCAGCTCCTCTAAGGCCTATTTGTGATTGAGGCATAAAAAGTGTTGAGGGAAGAGGCAAATCTGTATATCTGTAAATAGTTAAACACACATTCACCTTGGCGAATCTTGGAAGGGTCACTGGTTGCCATTCCAGAGAAATAAAATCAAGGCAGAGGATCTATTTCAGCTGAGGAGTTTGTAGAATAAACTAGCAAAGTAAATAGTAAGAAAGCACTAGGGCCAGTAGCATAGCAAGGAAATTTCTGAAGGAAATACGGATGGAGGAGTAGAAGTCAAGCACTACCATGCAGCATCTTGCTTAATGCTGTTCAGTAGCATGCTGCAGTGGAGGAATCCAGGGACTATCTGGAGTAGGAAAAACTGTTCTGGGTATAGTGGATCAAACAGAATAGAATGTAATACTAATATTTCAATGTAATATAATAATGTAATAATAATACTTCAATGCAACTTTCAATATGTATTTTTTATGTCTTGCAATCCTGTAAGTTATTTGAAGGGATCCAGTTGATTCACATACTTGAGATTCCAAAGCAGTCAATAAAGTCCCTTCCCAAAAGTTCTATAACAAATGAAACTGTCATGAAAAGTGCTCTGAATGCTGAAGCTAAAGATGAAGGGTCTCTTCCCTTTTCAGACAATAATAACCTTGTCACTATGGAAGACAGGCTATTGGATTAGATGCCTCTTGTGGTTGCTCATTTGC
Organism: Ammospiza caudacuta; assembly: GCF_027887145.1. Lineage (NCBI taxonomy): Eukaryota > Metazoa > Chordata > Aves > Passeriformes > Passerellidae > Ammospiza > Ammospiza caudacuta. The sequence goes on from NC_080596.1 coordinate 58,191,323, forward strand.
CATTTTTAGTGTTGGACTAATAGTAGCTTAAAAAAGAAGTGGTTGTGGATGCAAATGGTGTATGTCAACAAAATCTCTACTGATACATATTTGAATTTTTGTTTATGTGGCTCCCCTAAACTGGCTCTGTTTTGTTAGTACCAACAATTTTTCATAGAATTTTGCTTTCTTGAAAGCTTATCTAAACTAACTTAGTGCAATTTTTACTTTCTCCTTACAAGTCAAATAGTTGGTTTGCTAAAAATTTCTGATTTTCCCAGGAGGATTATGATTCCAGAATTGCCACATTAAAAACAACTGTCAGCCCTGAAAAAATAACTGCTGGTCAGATAGTCAGGACAGTGCATATGGATAAAATACTTCGCTGTCAAGATACCCAAATACTGAGCTGTTACCAGGATTCAGGCTTCCCAAAATGGGAATATCAAGAAAGAAATCTTTCAGTAGAAGGAAAAACCCTGAAGGATGGGAAAAACAAAATGGTTATTCCTCTTAAAAGAAAGCAAAATGTATCTACATCTTGTTCAGAGAAAACAAGAAAATTGCATGTAAATACCTCCATGTTGCATGAAAGAAGATACAGCTGTACCCCTGGACAAATAAAGTCTTCTGGAAAGTATCCTTGTGATATCAGCAGTTTAGGATGTGAAGAAAAAAGCAAACTCCTTGCAACTATAGAACAGGCAGCAGCTTTTATAACTACTATGATATTTCAAGATGGTTCTTCACAGCTCAACTCAGAGCAGGTTAGTGAAGGATGGGTTTTATTTAGTCACTTCTGTAGAACCATTTGAGTGTGCATGTGAGTGATAATCACAAACCCATGCTCATTGGCAACACTTTTGTGAATGACATACCAAAAATTACGTTTTACATTACATTTTATTTTCAACTACCAGGTACAACTTAGAGAAAATGAAACCACTAGGATTTTTGTTTCAAGGCTGAAACATTTGCATGCTCCTCTTGCATGTGTCAATGGTGTATGCAGTAACTGTAGTGTACAAAATAGGTTTCATATTGTAAAATAGTTGGGAATTTTTCTTTATAGGACTGCACAAAATCTGTCAGAGGAAACACTATTGTAATTATGCTTAACAGGCCTCTACCTTATCAGTAAAAGGAGTTGTTGTGCTGGTGAAGAATCAGACTGATCAGCCTTGCTCTCCAGGTCACACTTCAACTGGCTATACTTGGAATGCTGCAAATGAAAATGATAAACTAATTTATTTAAAAACTGAACAGTCATCTCTCTGGGAACGAGAACGAGAACCGGCTCACAAGAAATTTTCTTGGTGAGAGCATGAAGGAAAGAATACTCTTTTGCTTTACAAATGCTTTCAGCAGTAACGGTGTTGGTTACTTAGCACAGGCCTGATCTTTATGTGTCAGGCTCATTGAATTTCATTTTGGCTGTGTTAGTTCTGTATCAAGTCTGGGCTAAGAGAAACCAAATAACAATGGACTATTCCTTTGGGCTCAGCATATCGCTGACTGCAGCCCTTTCAGAATTGGGTTGGGATTCTGGTAGGAGCTGTTTGCATTCACCTGCAAATCCTTTATGAGCTGTTAAAGCTGGACAGCACCAAAGAATATGTTTTGTCCAAGTTTATCTTTCTTGTATTTTAACTTCCATTTAGTGAACTGCATTTCTTAACTAGTACGATTTTGATGGACATTATTCCTTTCTGAGCTTTATTAATGCTTTAAATCTTTTTAGTACAGTTTTTTTTAAATGGCTTTTGACATTCCAGGTGAAATTCTACTAATATTCAGTAATAATACAATGTAATTTTGGAAGTAAAGGCTTTATGTATCTGCTTAATACTTATACTAAATTTTAATTAAAATTTGGACTATGTTTTAAACTTCCAGTTATTAGAATCAAAGTCCATTTTTATTCCTATTACCTTGAAAATCATAACCCAAAAAGGGAAAAATAAGAACTGAATCTGATTCCTAGGTGTAATACACTAGCATGTTAAAACTCCATCAGAATATTTTATGACTTTCAATAATTGCTGTTTTATTGTAAACTGCTGAATTTGGATTATTAAATTACAAACCATTAATTTCAAGATGCAGGACTTGGTTCTTAGCTGTATCTCTTCCACTGCTTGAAATCGTGGCTTGAAACAAGTCATGGCTTTGCTTCTCCAGCTGAAATATTGGAGTTACATGACAAGTACTTTAATAACATGTTGTCAGCTTGAATATAGATTGTTGGGAACTGAGACTAACATATCAGTAAAGCATGTACATATGAACAGTAAAAATTTGATAAGCTGATTAAGAGTATTAGCATTTAGATGAAACCTATGGGTAATTACTTATTGTAAGAACGGTGCGATTGTTTAAAAATGGATCTATAGTGCATACAGCAATACCTTGTGATCTGTGTGATTTCTAAGGTGTCCAAATCCTGGATTTGTGGTCTCATACCATTAAAAATGCTTTATAAAAACTATTATTTTTCTATATTGCCCAAAATATAACTTACTAGAACAAATGACCCACATAGTTGGTAAATCTATACACTAATATTTATGTAGTTGGTTATATCTATTTAAAATATCATGAATGAGGCAATTTTAGACATTTTCAAGAGGTATAGAAATACATGACAAAGATGAAGCATTTTGGATTTAAACAGCATATTAACACAGGGCAGTAATGGCAATTTAGATTGTCTAGTAACTTTAAAATCAGTGTTTTATAATGCTACATCAGTTTAGCCTCTGTGATCTTATTTGGGTATTTTGGAGTATTACAGGGATGCCAGCTGATATTTTGGATTAAGGTTGCACTTCAAGAGTTAAACAAGGATTTGTTTTCTTTATGTACATGTGATAAGGCATATCTGCTAGGATGTTTTAATTTCTCATAGAACATAGCTTTGAGGATTACTGAATTGATAATTTAATATTCAAATGCAGTATTCTGTTCTTATAGGAATAAGGAAATGTCTTGGGTTAACTGTTTAGTATTAGGTGCTAATTAAAAGAACAAAGTAAATAGATTGACTAAATCTAGGAGCAGTATAGTGTGTGCTAATGAGCTACTTCTGTGCAGGCAAGTGTTGTTCCAAATGCTGCAGTGCAAAGTTCCAATAATTTGCTTCAATGCAAAAGATTTCCTGAGGACTCTACTTCAAATTTATGGTAATGAAATCAGCTGGAAACAAGGCAAGTATTGAATCTATGATCTCATCCTGTAATCTCTGTGCCACTGGTGTTTCTGTTAAAATCACTGACTGTAGAAATAACTAAATTTAGTAAGCAATATATTACTTACTAAATTAAGTAATATATTGAAAAACAGAGTTTAGTACCATACAAAAGAACACCTTTCTTGGAGGAGGTCATGACCAGAGGTTTGGCATGTATTCTTCTCGGAGTAGGAATTAAATCATTGACTTAAGGATAGCTTCCAGTGGAAACAAAAGCTCTCAACACAGTCCTGACTATAGCTGAAAAAGTCAAACTACTTCATGTTTCATATTCCCTAGGAAAAAACTTCCTAGGAAAATGCTAAAAGCAAGGGCCGAAATAAATCCCAGAGATGCTCATAGTTGTCAGAATTAGGAATGACTTGAATGAGCCCATGTTCCTTTGATAGAAACAAGTAAGACTCTTCTCTTTGGATTTAAGAGCAATTGCTAGCAACAAGCATAAGATGTAAATATAATGTCTTTTTTTGTTTTTTGGGGGGATTTTTTGGGGTGTTTTTTCTGGTTCCATATATCAAATTGTTGAGGTGTTAGGGCATGGGTTGGACTCAGTGGTTTTTAAGGTCTCTTCCAACCTAGTCATTCTGTGAATTCTGTGAAATTACTGCTGAGTGAATTACAAAAGTACATGTGACCTTTCAGTAAGGGCTGTCTCTATGGAGCATGATCAGCTTGTGTTCAGCATCTGAAAAGTTTCAGTAAATGACAGTGAGGATCTGTACAAAATCCAGCACTGGGAATGGGAAAGGTGGGAAAAGAAATGCTGTAAAGGGAGTGGCAATAGTGACAGTATGTAACTTGTACACACAGGAAGTATTTGATACTGTGATGCAATTAATGGGATTTGAATCTGAAGTTTCTAGTAACCAAACCAATTCTTGTTTAGGCTTTTAAACTTGGAAACTTCATGCTTCCTCATGCATTATTTCTGCTATGAAAAAAACAAGCACACAAAGCTCCAACAAAACAAACAAAATCCCTAAAATTCTCTTTAGAGTAGTCCTGTAGCTGTGACTTGCATTATGGACATTAGAATTTGCTTCCAGGTAACTGAGTCTGCAAGGTTGTGTAGCATGAAGTTCTCTAGAAATGTACCTGTAGGTCATGGCTTGAACTTAGCGGTTACTGAAGAGGATAATTAGGTTTATCTTTAAATATATCACAAAGCAGCCTAGTTATTAGTTTCTCCTGTTCTTGGCAGAAGTGCAGGAGGCATGTTGAGATTGTAGTTCAAAGGAAAGTGAAACAGCACTGGGCTTGGCCCATCCTATCCATCTGTATGAACATGAGGGTGCAGTGTAAGCACATATGATGCTAAAGGACAAAAGTTTCTGAGTTTTGGCAACAGTTCATTGTGCACCCATATGTGAATTCATATATACATTAACAATTGCTAGGAAGTAAATCTCTCAGTGATCCCCAATAGCAATTTTGTGGATATCAGTCTAGTTAACAACAATAAGAAAACTGTACCAGAGGGAGACTCTCATAAAAAAACCCTTCAGCTTGAAGTTTTCAGTTCTAAGAAAGGAAGGTTTTTACAGTTAATCCAAGGAGCCAAAAGTTTACTTATAATTGAAAACTTGAAAAAATCAACCAACCAAAAAATCCACCCCAACCTCATGAAACAACACTCTTCAAAGATGTGCAATACTACACTTCCTCCTGTGTAGTCATGTTATTAACCATGTGTTACAGCTGTGAATTTAATGTTTGATATTTTTGTAGAGTAAATATTGTCCTTTTATGATGTGTGTGTGCAGGAAAGATGGGCAAAACTTTAAAGCTGTTTTTCAGTATGGGAGGTATTTTAAATATTTTGAATAACTTGTTTTTGTAGTTGCCAATAGTGTCGTGTTAGATCCAAGGATTGCAGCATGGCTGATAAACCCCAGTGACACAGTTCCTTCCTTTGAGTGTTTAATACAGAAGTATTTTGAAAAGCCTTTTTCAAAGGGAGCAGAGAATACTGATACAGGCACTTTGAGAAATGTATCTGTAAGTAGTTTGTTTTCAATTGTTTGGGTTAAAAAGGGAAGGAAATGATAATAGAATTACTTTTGCTTAGAAGATATTGCAAAAGAAGATAGATAATAGATGGATTTTCTAATGGAAGATTTTATAATGGAAAAAAATACAATCAATGTGACATGTTGGAAACTGAAAGAAAGGGGAGAAGGGGAGGTTTTACTGCATCTAACAAGATGGGAGCTCATTTTCTAGGAACAATTGTAAAATTTTACTTTACAACTGTAAAGTTCAGTAACAACATTAATTAATATAGAGTTTTATATTTTTTCTCCTCACTATCCTGCGAAATAATTTCCAACTCTCCTTTCCAAAATATCTAATGCTATGTTTGTTGTCCAGTTCCTGTGCACTTGTAGCCTGTATTTAGTTGATTGTTATTAACAATTTTGCTAAATTTCTCAGCTGGTACGTACCACATCATAGGCTGACAAACAGCAGGGAGTCAAATGTGAACCTTCAAGCATTTGTATGAAAAAATCTGTGAATTTTAATTCTCAGTGTGAGAGAATTCATGATGAAATTTTTGAGATGTTATCCCCTGCACTATGGAAATTGAATCTTCCTTTATCATAGGAAATGTCCCCTGTATTTCTATTGGATGTATTGCCTGAATGCTATAAAATATTTGTATCTCTTTTGGGCAATGGGGATCTACTGTGGACATATTAGCTGTCAGAGGTTGTTTGAAGGATAAGATGATGTATAACAACCTAAATAATGTTGTCTTTTCTGCCATTCACTTTTCAGAGGCCTTGCTCATTCAGACCAAGTACTGTACCATGATTGTAGGACTTGTAGGATACAAATCCGCAGATGCCAAGAGGGCTTAGAGCATAGACAGGGGTTGGTTATACTGGCACTTACCCATCAGTGTAGACATTTCTGAGAAAAGCAGTGGCAATTTACTTGAAAGCACTGGCTGTAAACTGCAGTTCTTCAGAAGCTACTTTGTGAATTAAATTATTAGTGTAGAAATAGACAAGCAAATAGACAGAAGTTACTTATAGTTCTTTTATGTGTGATGGCCTTGCTGTGAGTCAGCATCCTTAATCTTGTCTCTTCCCTTAGCTTGACTTAGTCTTTTGTTCTTCAGATGTCACATCTGTTCTTAGTTATTTTTCAACTTTGTTATCCTGATTTCCAGCTCTGTGTTAAATATTGAAATTTTATTTCCTTCCTGTCCTGCTTCAGGTCTAGTTTGTTTCCTTGCCACAGCCATCTCCAGTGACTTGTTCACTCAATTCCCAGTTAATGTCTCCTTGTGACATCCTGTGACTATTCCCCCCCACCATTCCTAGTTCCTTAATTTGTCACCTGCACTCTCACACTTCCTTTTTGGCTTCCCTCTCTTTGCTCAGGGAGTTCCAGTTCTTCCTGTGTCTCCTGGTTCTTTGCCAAGTTTATCTCTTCAGTCTTCTTGCTCTGTTTTTACTGGTAGATTCCCTACAGTTGTCCATACTGCCAGAGGGATCTGTGGTAAGTGATAAATCATCTTGTGCCTCACTGCTTCAGTGCAGCTCCCTGTCTTGTGCTAGTCTTGTCCACCCACCACAGTTCTTGGAATGACTGCTGGTTTGTTCTGTAGCCCACAGCTCACCCACACACCTCTAGCACAAGGATGTGCTGCTTGCTGCTTGTCTGTGTATTTGGTGCTGTGCCAAAGTGCTCATGGTCCACACTCCTGAAACATTTGCTGGAGCAGGTGCTAAACATTATGCTGGTCTTGTCATTGCTGCAATTACTGATGAAGAATTTTGGTGTCAGTTGAAGCCTGTCACTGGCCTGTCACTGGGCTCTCTTCCACCTCCAGGAAGGGATCAAGCAAGCTGTTTGTATTTCACAGACAGCTCATTTGTTCCAGAACAAGTTGGTATGGATAAGGTTTCTTGGAGACAAAATGGTGACTTTTCACTGCAGTATGGACTAGACTATTTTAGAGCAAGGATCATCACCAGTGGATCTGCATATTTCAGTTCTGTAGAGAGTCCTCTGCATCTTATCTTCCAGGCCTGCTGTTTCTCAGTCTTTATTAAGTTTATTTTAATGGTCATGTAACTGCAGCTAACAATCTTTCTCGGTATTTGTATACATTTCAAATGGTATTCTAGCCAATTGAAGGAGGTGACCTGGTGTTGTGTGGAACACCTCTGGAACAGAAAGGAAGGAAATGAACAGTTCTGGCACAAGAGTGGCAGTACTTATATAAGAAAAAGGATGCAAAGAGTTTTTCCTCGTTTTACAAGTAGTAAGAGAACTCTGACTTCAGTGTCAAAGGCAGTTTATCAATACTATATTTCTCTGTACTTGATGCAAAATGTAAGTACAGGAACAGGCAAAATCTGAAATGTTCATAATCTAGTGCTGTGTTAATGATTTGGGTTTCACAGAGATCACGTTTATGAAATGTTAACAGAAGGTAGACAGAAAATCACGTTTTTACAATTTATGCCTTTTAAAGAAGTTATATTGCTAAAATATTTAGTGTATTGTTAGCAACAAAGTTACTGATATATTTTTGATTTATTTATGTCAGTATCAAAACTTAGGTGTGAACTTGGAGAAGCTTTATAATGTAATGATGGACCTTACTCATGGCTTAAAGGTAAGTTGTAAGTAATAACTATGTAAGTATTGAATTAAAGAGAGTTAATGATGTATTAGAAATACATCATTAGAATAATGCAATGCTTCAGTCCTTCGTGATTTACATTGGCAGTCAACATTTAAAATAAATTGCCCATCAAATTTGTTATGTTTTCTAGAAGGAGATGGTGTCAAGGTTAATGTTTAGGAGAAAATTTTCCTCTGCTACATTTAACTAAATGAAGATTCTGAGAACAGGAAAGGTTCAGAATATTGACTAGTCTTTGAATATTTTAAATCTATATATTACTGTTTAAAAAGTGTTAAAAGAGATAGAACATATATTGTTCTATATATGTATTCCTTGCTTATGAAAACTCAGCATATCTTTTGTTCTAGGTTGTGTTAACCAAGCACTGGTCACATGCTGGGACAGGCTGCCCAGAGAGGTGGTTGATGGCCCAGCCTGTCAGTGTTTGAGAGGCAGTTGGACAGTGCCCTTATCGTGTTCTTTAAATTTTAGTCAGCCCTGAATTGACCAGGCAATGTGACTAGATAGTCATTGCAGGTCCCTTCCAAATGAACTATTTTATTCTATTTTACCCCTTATTGCAGTTCAGAATGCTTCTCAAGAAATCTGTTGGGGTATGTGTTTTCTTCCTGTGACCATATAGCTGGAAAAGTACATTTCCAGGTATAGAATCCAGGGATAGAATTTAGGGATACACCCAGGTTCTGCTAGAAGGGGCATCACAGTTTCCCAGGGATTGTTTCTGAAGTTGCTGGTAGCAGGTATAGGGCTTGGACCACGAGGTGATGTAGCCATGTTAATGTGCATATCAGCAGTGTGGTGAGCAAACCATGAAGGGAGGCAGCAGGGAAACACCGAAGGCACAGAAACACTGAGCCTGAGCCCACAAGAGTTTTTAGACAAAGTCAGGTTGCTTCAGTGATTAGAAAAACATCAGACTTTCTGTTCTCTGTAAGTAGTTTGGAGACATGACCCTTTCAACTCTTATTTTCTCCCTAATGAAAACAAAGTTATGAATTTTGAATGGTTGCCTAATCATTCAAGTGAACAAAGGAAAAAGGATAACTGTGTGTCCTATTATAATGAGGCATGCTTTAAAAATAAACTGTTTAGAAAAAAGGAGATGTATATATATTTCTTTATTAGCATTCTTGTACAAAATAGTTACTATTGCAAAATTCCTATTCCCCACAAAGAGAACTGACAGCATTTAGAAACTATAATTTACACTAAGTAGTATTTCATGCCACAGACACATGTTGTCATGTAAAAAGGGAATATACAGAAAGTGAAATACTGCTCACTGGGAAATACTGAAGAATGTGTTTATAACTTACTTTACAGGCTCAAGGTTTGTGGAACTTATTTTGCACATTAGAGCTTCCACTTATCAAAATTCTGGCAGGTATGAAAAGTTCAGTTCAAAATATGAATCTTCACTGTTTTCACACAGCTGCTGACTATGCTCAAGTGGAATGTAATTCCTCTGAATATGAAATGTTATCTTAGCCTCATAACAGCTGTGTGAGCTTGAGTTTCCATTTTATAGTCTAAGAAAAATGTAAGATTGAAATTGTGTATTATAAATGTTCTCAACCTAAAATTGTATTTACAGTGATGGAAACACACAAAATATATGTGAACAAACAAGAACTGAAAAAAACGTCAGAGATTCTGGGGGTAAATTTTGTATTAATTTTTTTTCTTGAAAATGATGTAGCATCATCTTTGTGCTTTTACTGAGGATAACTGATTAAAAAGAGAAGGAACTTTTGTCACATTTTATGTAATAGTGTGATGTTTTTAGTATATCATTATAAATTATTATATTTACATTTTAGGATACTTCCCTATTTATTTGCGCAAGTAAAAGACACATTTGAGTCATCAGCCTTGTCCCAGAACTGAAATTGCATTGCAAAATGCATGGGTCCTTTTGGGTTATGTGTTGTAGAGTAAAAATGGTAATGACTCTTTCTGAACTTAGAGTTTTCAGTACCCATTTTCCTGAGAAGTGATAGACTCCTCTCCCTCTTTTTGTGAACAATGCACTCTTTAAATGAGTGTTCTTTGATAAAAATAGCTGCAAGAGGATCCTATTTTGTAACATAAAATTTGACTAGATAATCATACTGGTCTGACAGATTACTAATTTATCAGAATAATTTGCATAGCTATGTTTCTCACAGATCTCTGTAGGCTTCAGTAAACTAAATTCTTTAACCAGAAATGTTGATACTACTTACTACAATAAATCCACTTCCCAGATCATAAAACAATATAAATTAAGGAGTGTATAAGCAATCTGCTCAAACAAATGTTGGTAGCCAGCCATGATTACGCAATATCAAGTACTCCATTTTAAATAAAGGTCCAATATTCTCATGAACCTTGGAAGCAGCAGATATTGAAGAAAATAATAGTGCAAGCAGAATAATTTTGATGTAATTTATAGCTGCGGCTCAAAGAGCTTGAACAGGAGGCTCATGAGGCTGCTGGAGAACGATTCCTTCTGACCAGCAGCTGTCAGCTTCGAGAGGTATCATTTGTTCTACTGTTTCTGCTTAAGGTGTATGTTCTACAGATTTATTGATACAGTGAACTGTAAGCAGATATATCCTTACCACTTCTGACTTATTCTATATTAATTATTTTCTGGTTTTAATGAAGGACATAAAAATTTTTTTCATAATTGTGACAATGTTGAATAATCTGTATTTGAATGTGTGTGCATAAATTATGCTCTTTTTTTTTAGTAAATATGTCACTGCTTCAATAGCTCAAAAATAAAGATTTTCAATTCTGTATTGGTTCTCTTTGCTACACTATGCTCTATTTACCTTGTAACCTGTTTCTGTTTAAGTTTACGCACCCAATAATTTTCCTTTCTATTTCAACACTTGAAACACTGAAAGATTTATTGTCTTTTTCTTACCTTAGGTACTATTTGATAAGTTAAAGCTGCATACGCTGTGTGAGAAACTTCACAGAACTGAAATACAACAGCTCGTATCCACCTCAGAAGTTGTGGTGAGACAGGGAAGGGTTTTAAAACCAGCTGCATGATTTAGCAAAACTTTTAAGTTATATTTCAGCCCATTCAGCCTGTCCAGATCCCTCTGCTGAGCCTTCCTGCCCTCCAGCAGATCAGCTCTTCCATCCAATTTGGTGTCATATGCAAACTGACTGAGGATGCTCTTGATCCCCTTGTCAGATCATTAAAAAATCATTTTGTAAAGATAAAAATAGCAATGGAGATTCTTCTTACAAGAGAAAAAGCCTCTGTGCAGCTGCACCTGTTTCTGATTTGGTGCCACAATTGAATTGCTCTAGGTTATATAGGAGTTAGAGTAAAGTGCACAACTCATTGTTGAACATGAACATATTTGGGGAAGATAGAAAGGTAATATTTATTCCTTAAAGAAATTCCACTTTCAGTTCCACATTCAGTCAAGTGTCTGAACTACCAAATATGATCTCCAGTAACCTTAACAGTATAACCATAAAACCCACACATTACTCAAGGAGAAGGAGGTTTCATAGATCAGCCATGTAACCTTGGAGGGTGACAGAGAGCCTTGGGAAGTGAGAGGCATCAGTGAAATAGAATTCACATCACCTTTTTGTGGGAACATAGGATTTGTAGCCAAAATCAAAGCAATGCTTTTATGTAGTCCAACAACTGCTGAGAATTGGTTATTTGGAGAAAGGTAGGATGAAACCTTGCAGGAGATGAATAGTAAACAATAAATCTGAAGATGTTAGTTTCTCCCTCATAGCAAGAAAAAACCCTTATATTTTAAATATAAATTTTAGTACAGTTGCATCTGTTTTTCATCCTGGACTATTGTAGTTCCAGGAATTTTTTGTTGTACTTATAAATATCCAATCTCTATTTTAATAATTTAATTGTATTTCTCAACAGAATTTTTTGCAGTTTCCAATCAAAGTAATCAGAAATATGCTTTCTTTTATTGTTTTTTTAATTTGAATTTCTCTTGAAGTTTTCCTGGAGCTTTTATTAAGGCATGAACAGGAGAAATTCTCCTCTTGCATTGTGTGTATATAAATATGTACATGTGTATATATGTATTATCTTGTCTGTTTCCATCATGTTCTTTCTTGCACTGGTGCTGTATAGCACAAAAACCTAACAAAGGGCCATAAATAGTACACACACATCTCACCCCAGTGTTTTCAAAGTTGCTGTGGGAAAGTTTTTATGTCTGTGTCTTTTTGTTCCTGTATAGGACAGGAGAAAATAAAATGGGAAGGAAAAATTCCCATCCTTCCTAATGAAGGCTTTCTTGGGGCTGGGATTGCTTGAGTGATAGCATCCTTCTGCCAGTATTTTGTCCATTCAGCTGGTAAAGAAAATTTCTTCCTCCAAAATGTATTCTGTTAAAGTTTGTTTAATAATAGAACTTCAAGTAAAGTATGCCAGTAATTCTCTTTCTTGATTTTGCAGCTGAATAAATTGCAAGATCTTCATCCCTTGCCTAAGATAATTTTAGAATACCGCCAGGTGAGCTGATACTTTTTCACAGAATGTAGTTGCATTAAAGCAAAATTTAGCAAGACAGAAAAATATTTATAGTTAAATAAATAAATAAGTTGACTAGCGAAAGCTCATTCCAATACTAATTTGAAGTCAGTATCCTTAAGACTTTTTAATTTTAATGCTTATTGTTGTTTTGCTCTATGTTCAATTTCAGCTTGCAAACAGCTTGTACAATGTTGCAAAGACAATTGGAAAACTTCAGTGTTAAATTTGTGTAGTGCTGTAAAGCATACTTAGGGCAAAATGTCTGTTTTTTGAGTTCTGAAGAAATGCTGTGCATAAAGTCAAAGAGATAACTGTTTATGGGGAATTTTGGGATGACAAGCCTCCTGAAAATCCTAAACTATCTAGTTAGTCTGCTCTCACACTTAATCATTATGGTTCCAGTGAATGAGCTTCCAAGAATTAAAAAAAAAATAAAAGTTTAAAAGTTTGTGGGTTTGTTTTTGGTTTTGATTTTCTTTTAAATTTGTTTGTGTTTTTTTGTGTGTGTTTTTCATGTAATCTATTGACCTGGGGACATAAGATATAAAATAATAAATTCCAGTAATTAATTTAATAGTATTTGCAAAGCTCTGTCTTTAGGTTATGACCAAGCATTTACCTAACTCACAGGAATTGGTTAAGCTGTCAGCAAGTATATCCATTATTTATTTGGATAAAACTGTCTTTAAAATAGAAAAGTCTACAAGCAGGATGCATTTGGAAATTAGGATCTTTAATTTGAAAAATCCCTTTTTTTATAAGTAAACATTTATCTTAAAGTTTATGTATTTTAGGTTCATAAGATGAAATCAACTTATGTGGATGGACTACGAACGTGCATGAAAAAGGTAGAAATATATGAAGTAGCTTGTAAAATCCTTAAAATATGTGAAATGATTGCAGTGTTTACAGTTTAAAAACTTTTATACATGGAAAATTTAACAGTATTTCTTTTGTATTTTATTGTTTTGATTGCAGTGAATTTTTGTTACTGATACTTATATCAAATAAAATATAGTTCTTTGTCTTCATTCTTTATTTTTTTCCATTTTTTACTTTACCCGATTACAGGGATTCATTTCCTCCACTTGGAATCAAACAGGAACTGTGACTGGCAGACTTTCAGCCAAACATCCTGTAAGTGAGGTTATTGGAAGATTTGCATTTTAATAGAAATGAAAAATTAATATTACTTGTACAAAATATGTAATGTTTTTAACACAAGAAATGTTTGTTTTCATGCAAGTCTAGCAGTTACTGTATTGTATCTAAATGGTGGACAGAAAAAGCTTATTAAATGGGTGGTTTACTGTAGGACATCTGTTCTTAGGCATATTTTGTGGTATGTGTGATTAGAATTAACATTGTTACCTGAAGGAGAGGAGTACAATTGTGAGCAATGGATGTACCTTGGACACTTCCTTGTCATGAATTCTGGTGTTCATGAAGCACTCCTTGTAAAGTATCAGTGGGCCCTGCAAAGTGGCTATTAGAGAAAGAAAGGAAGCTCTCTTCTTCTGGAATTTGGCTTCAGGCCTCATAGCAGCAAAGGGCTCAGCTGGCAGTGCTGGTGCTCTGGAAGTCTTGCTTATATGGCTGTGACACGTGGGCTCTTTGTGCTTCCTCTCTTGTCTGTGACAATCTCAATGTACATGCCTGAAATGTGTTTTATTTTACTTTATGGACTGCTGCAGGCTTAGGTTACTTTTTTTTTTCTTGTTTTTTTTTTTTCCTTTCCACAAAGAGGCCTTTCAAGGGCTTACTTGAATGTGTTCTATGATCCCATTTCTCTTGGTGTTTATGACACCCACTGACCATTTGCTGTAGTTCAAAGGCCTTTGTGTTCCTCTCTTGTCACAGCCCGTGGCTGCATGGATGAGAGTGCAGGAGCTGGAGTGGGACAAGATGGGGCTGCAGAGCTCCAGGGGCTCGAGGCATAGGTGAGAGAACAGCAGAAGAAAAGTAGTGACTGTCCATCTGGGGACAGTTTCTGTTTGGTTTAACCATTGTCTTTTCTGCCAAAGACCTGCCCTCTGGCCCTGTGGGTGACTGGGGACAGATGCAGAGATGGGACTGTCCACAAAGGCTAGAGGGAATCTGTGAGGCTGTTATCCTTCTAACTTGTGCCCCAAAGTGTTGTCACTTCCTGTCCATGCAGATTTGGGTACTGCTTATCTCTCTGCAGGACCCAACCTTAAGCTTCATGAGCACAAATGGGATTAGGAGATTTCTGCAGGCTTGGAGAAAGGCCATGGTGCTCCACAGCTCTTTGTGGGAGCAGAGATTTAACTTTAACAGTTGTGAGCACTTTGCATGGATGGGCTGCTGTGGTTCCTGGCAAGTCCTGCCTGGAATGGTGACTTTGGTTTTCTGACAGAAACCTGTCCTGGGGGGTTCTCACCCTCACCACACTTGGTGACTTCCTTAGCTTTTCTTTCACCTGTCTTCACAGTTCATGTTTCATTTGCATCTTCCTACCCTCATGCTACATATTTCCATGCAATTTGTCATCAAACAATTTATAGGAAGTGCTTATGCTTTTTGCTGAGTAAAAATCAGTGTTTAGGATTCTGAATTAACAACAGAATGGGGAAGTGTTACTGCTGCTGTCATTTCTCATGCACCCAGATGGGAAAAACTGAGAGCAAAAGATGATCATGAAGGTCACAGTTTGCTGAATTCTCTGGAGTGAAGCACAGGCATTTCCAAGTCATAGCTGAACAGACAGCTGTCTTGAAAAACCACATACAACACAAAGTGACCTTTGGCCCATCATAGTAAAAAGGACATGAAATCTATTTTTCTTAAAAGTGGTTTTTGTTCAAAATAATGCTGCTAAAGTTAGCATCCAGGGTTGCCTAAGGCTGGCTTTTCCTTCTAAGGAAAAACATTGGCATGGCTTTTTTTGTTTGAAATGTTTATGGAACTTATACCATCTGTTTCTGAATCATTTATTGATATGGAAGATATACTGCAGTGCCCAGTCACTTTGCTAAGTGTTAAAGGATTGGGAAGATTCTTGCCAGAAATCATAAATATTGGAGATATTTTTGCGGTTATTATGATATTATGTCAAATTTTAGCTGAATTTTTTGCTGAGGCAGTTTATTTTTAACTGTTTTAAAATGCTTTAACAAGTGATTAAAGTAAAAGATAAGTGTGAATCACATTCTTTGACAATTCAAATGGAAAAACATCCCATATTCTGCAGTGCTTCTGAGAGATTGGATTCCAAGCAAAGATTTCTTTATTTTTCTTTTGTTTTGTAAAGAGGATGGATCTATCTGTCCTCTGTCCTGTAAGGCATTTAATGGAGTCCAGGAGAGATTTCCTTGTAGGTTTGAGAGGAAATGACTAGACATTGGATACAGAGCTGAATTTCTTTTTCAGATTAACTCTGTCATCTT
Source organism: Ammospiza caudacuta (assembly GCF_027887145.1). Lineage (NCBI taxonomy): Eukaryota > Metazoa > Chordata > Aves > Passeriformes > Passerellidae > Ammospiza > Ammospiza caudacuta. Next base: position 58,207,150 of record NC_080596.1, read on the forward strand.
CTTTCAGACAGTTCCACATTTGATGATGTATATTTTTGGCTTTATGTGGGTTTTTCTCAATAGATAAGTTTATTCACATGAATTTTTATGACTTTTGTGTTGTAACCACTTAGAGGGGGTTTCTTAGCAGCACTTTACTTCAGTGGCTCTCCATGTGTTCATCTATTTTAGTTTAACTTTACACTTCCTTTCTTCTCATTTGGTTTCTTCCTGTACAGAATGTATTCTGTATAAATCATGTGTTTTTCACACATAACTGTTAATGTATTTTTGCTAAACAATAACATGTATTATTGCATTTGATCTTGCAATCTCCTGTTAATGCATTGTAGATGTCTATTTGCTACTTTTGGAAAACTTGAGTATCTGAAACCTAAATGTAATTGTAAACTCTACAAATTATTTTATAATGTATCCACGTGCCAGTTTGTTGGGTTTTTTTCTCTATGATGGATTGCTTATGACTGTTTGGAGAATTTAATTAGGTTTATTATTTGAATGTGTTATTTTCAAATTGTTTTTGTATAAATGTATTAGTCTTGTCTACATTAGGATGCTTTTTGATTATATTACTCATAGATAACTTTTCTATTATATATATTTATGACATTCATAAAACTTGTTTATGTTTCTCCAGAGCCACCTGGAAATATCTCTTTTCAGTCTCTCATAGTTTAAAGCAGAAATAAATCAAGACACAAATGGAAAAGCATAAACCCAATTAAGATCAAGCCCCTTTCAGAATGAAAAGAGAGAAATCCTAACCTGAGATATAAAGATTGCATAAAATTAGATGTTATAATTTGGTTTAAGATGTAAATTTCAGTGCTAGAATCAGATATTCTGTATTAAGGTTTCTTTCCTCCAGGCTTCTGCAGCAGAGAAAACTGAAATGCTGCTAATGAGTTTATGCTTCTCTACTTCAGAAGATGTTTGTATCATTAAATTGAAAAGCATAAAGTGGTGGGCTTCAGGGAGCATTTCCTTCCTTTTAGTAACAAAAAGTTATACTGAAGATAAATAAAAAATTTTCACCTTCTTGAAGAAAGTGAAAAAAAAAAAAGTATTCTTGCTTTTCTTCAGGAAAAATGCTTTTATAGCTTGTCCAAGAAGGCAAAGAAATAAAAGAATATAACCTATCAAAGTCAAAGAAACATGTTAGCCTATAATTTGGAAATCAGGAATGTAATTTGAAAGGGTAGCTAATTAGGGCATATTAAATGTTAACATGCTTAAGGAAGGATCATAAAGAACCTGAAATATTGCATATATCTCAATCTCTTCCACAGATATAAGATTTTCTGGTGGTGAATGCATAATAGAGAATTGCATGCTTGTTTATTAGAAAATGAGTGTTGCAAGCAGTGTTTGGAATATGAATTATGAATTTAGCATCTGGTTTTCATTCTAAGGGGAGAGACTCCCTTGAAGTAGAGGCCCCTCTGAGCAATTGCCATCCAAAATGAGTCTGTTCTCTCAATTAACTTAGCAAACCAGTATTTCTGATTAGCCATACTGTATCTGTGTTATTTCCCCTCTGGGCTGTTTTTTTTGGAGTGAAATTTTTTCTAATTTTCTCTGAGATACAATGGAAATGTGGTTTTGGCATAGTTTTGGGATTCTGGACGGTGTGGATGGGATGCTGCTTGTTTGTCTCCCTTTTGTAGCAGAATCCCAATAGGTTTTCCATTTTGGCATCTCCACATGTGCACTCCTAGCAGGGTGGTCTGACAGAATTGTGCTCCCAAAGCTGTTGTGGCAGCTCCAAATTTCAGGCATTTTGTTCAAGGCCTTAATAAGGCTGCAGGCTGATGTGTGCTACTATAAATATTCTTTTTGGAAGTTTGAAGTCTGTGGTCACAATTGGATTCCAGCAGAAACAGGATATTCTGCAAGGTGTTTCAATAGTGATGGGATTCTGCACTGTCTTGTTTTATCCCTGCCCCTTTCTTTCACAGCTTTTAGAAGGTTTGGCAGAGGCTGGTGCAATGTGAGGAATCAGACACCAAGACTGGGAGCAGGAATATGCTTGCATTTTCCTTTTTTTGTTTAACCTCCTCCCTGAAATGAGCCAAGGCCTTGGCTGCTTTTGAAACTGCACTGATAGGAATAAGATTTTTGTAAACTTGCTTTCCAAAACATTTGCTTTCCAAATATACTGTCCAGCTGAGAAGATTACTTATGTAAAATGAAGACATTATATGGGCCTTACCTTTTCATTGATCTTGGAGTGTGTTTTCTATTTTTTTTAAAGTATGTTTATTGGAAAGCACTGGGGATAAAGACATGTCAGACACATTACAGGTTCATATAAAACATCTTGTCTAAAACTTCTATAATGTCATCTAGGCTAACAAAATCAGTTTTTGCTAAGTATTCCCTAATGTGGGCTTTGCTTATAACAAGGGTGGGTTGTCTTAGCAGATATGAGACTGTGTCTGTGCGTTCTTGGGCTTTTGAACTAAAGCAATTTAATGTTGTATTTTCTGGTCAGTACAAACCCCTGTCACTCAGATGAGCTGATGTGTTGTTAGAGAAAGCCAGAGTGTGCTTGCTGATTGTTGTGGTTGATTGGTGTTCTCTGAGCATCTTTTGCATTCAGAGCATATTTTTGTGCCATATTTCTTTTCAGTATGCTTATTCCAATACTCTTGAGTCATATGGTGGTTATTACTGCACTAATAGCACTAAAATAGTATCTCATTTTATGAGTAGAATTATGTTTTTATAGCTGCATTTGTTGTTGCTTCATTTTTTTAAGTTATCTTAATGAAGGCCTGAAGAAGCTGCATTTACAGTGTTGGAGACAGAAGTTCTCTATTTCCTCTTCCTCACTCATCACAGCTGAAATTCTGAGACAGGAAAATTGTACTTAAAACTGAGTGAATGGGCATGTTGACAAGCCTTTGGTCCAATGACATTTTCAGGATGAAATTTTACACTACCTTAACATTGCAATAGAAAGTTCTTAAGTATTAGTGTAACAACTGTAGTGTGGAAAGTCACTGTTGGTCACATTGTAACACTCATATCTGATGCTCCAGAACATCACTGTGTTGGTTTATTACCCAAATGCAGAAACAAGGTTTGCTCTTTGTTCTCTCAGCATCTGGACTGCAGTGTCCTTTTCTGTGATATATGCACATCTTTGGCATTCTCTGCTGTAATGCTCCTGATTTGTATAGATTCATTTACCTCATGGTGAGTGGGTGTATCCAATACATGGACAACATTTTATAGCACAATTTGACTCACTAAAGCTTGTAGCATCATCTGGGCTCTTATTCTTTAAAACAAGCAGTTCAATCCTGTCCTCTTCTGTTTGGGATCATCTTCGCATGTATAATTGTTCCATGTGTTATTTAAAGAAAGGTAATGTGCAGCTGGTATAAATCTACTTCCTTGCAGTAATAGCATAAAAGATACTTGCATTTTGTTTATGCAGGATAAGGTAGTCTGTCATTATTTCTTCTACAAGCTAAACATAAGCATAGAAATAAACAGAGGAATTAAAATTGGCTGCTCAAAAATGAAAGATTCTATACAACTTGGAAAAATATCAGCCAGAGTATTTTTAGCATATTATGAAATATTGACTATGGAGGCTGAAATCTTCCTTCACTGTCCTTTAGTTTCTGGCAAAAGAAATTCTCAGAGAAGCTTAAATTTGTAGAAATAGGGAAAAAAAAGTTCCTCTAAAATCTTCCTATGCTTGAGAGATGACAGCACTGCATACTTCCACTTGTTTCTTTGGAATTAGAGGATAATATATTTCAATCCAGTATGTATAAATTAAATTGTCAGTACTGAGCATTTACTGCTACTGAGTGGACATTGCTAACATTGTTGATTATATGCTGATTCATTTTACCCTTTAAATGGCCTTTGCCAGTGATCTTTTGGGAATGCTCCAGGTAAAAGCTAAAGCTATGATTATGTTTTAGAAATTCACCTTGGAATACAGCTACTACTACTGGCAGGTTATTTTTCTCTATAATATGATTGGAGCACAAAGCTAACAAGAATCAAAATTAAAATCATCCTTGCTAAAAAGCTTGTTTTGATTAATGTAGCTTTTACTACCTCACAGATTCAAAGGTGTTTTAATGTAAAGTAATTATAGTAATATCTATTACTGGAAGTATTCTGTTACATGAGTTAGTCTATGCACTTTGGGGTGTTTCTTGGAATTTTATTAAGTTTGATTCCATGTAATCTGAGAATAGTTTAAGAGCAATATTAGCATGGAGTTCAGCTTGCAAGAAACAATTAATGTCATTCACTGATGTCTGTCACAGTCATTGTTCTGCTGCTGTTTATCCATTCACATTTCAACTCCTGTCAGGGCACTTCTCTTGTGCCTGAGGTTGGCATGTGCAGCATCCCCTGATGTCCTCACTGGGCCTCTGTAAGCTCTCAGGAGTTTCATGGAGCCCATGTCCTGCTGAGGTAATTTTTACTGTCCTCATCCACAAGACATAAGATTGCTGAATCTTCAGCAATGTGCACAAATACATGTGTGATCCTTATATTAAATATCTCTGTGTCTATTTGTTATTAAGTTTTCTGTTGGAACTTCTTGTGAATTGATTAAGATTTTAGAAATTCTGCCTGATGTTTTTTTTGGTGTTCATATGAAGCACTCCATTAGAGAGAGTTTTAGATATACACTGTAGGAACTACTCAGTGCTTGGAGACAGAACATTTGAAATAAAAATCTCAGACACACAAATTATGTCTTGTGTTACATGCTCTCAAAAGGGGAAAGTGTTACTATATTTCTCTGATGGCTGAATTCCTGTTTGCAAGGACAAAATGCAGTCTTAACTCCATCTCAACATAGATTTCATGTTTAAATAGAGCAGAAGTATTTAAATAGTTTATTTTGCTATGTAGTGTTCTTCTACTGTACAATTATCTTCCAATTTCTATCTAGGAAAAAATTAAAATATCTAAGAGGTTGGACAAGAGCAGAAGTGAAGAATGATTTAAAAAATGGTTTATAGGGGAAGATCAAAGGTTAGGTAGATTGAAAAAGACTTCTTGTCTTGGATGGACCAGGTTTCACATAGTAATGATTTTCCAAAGCTTTGTCATTGGCATTCCAAAGAAATTCAGGAAAATTATCTCAGTAGCTCTACATTCCTATTATATTCATCTTTCTCTGCTGACAATTATTTTTATTTCTGTGTCAATAATTTTCCATTAAGTGGAAAATTTACCAATTCTTTATTTCCTCAGCAACCTTTCATAAAGCCTCAGGAAACTTTGTGCAGAGTTTTGGATATGGATGTGCTCTCTCAAGCTGGGAACAGCAGTAGAAAAAAAACAGTGGTTTGTACAACAATTGCTTAAGATGGACAGAATAGGACTGGGGTCATCTTGCTGTCACCCCTGTGGCCTTGCTGTCCATAGTTCTCCTGTCCCAGCATGATCATGTGCTGGCTCTGACTCTTGGGAATTTACAGTTAAGGGCCACTTCTGTAAAGTCAGGGACTGTCCTTTCCTCATTGGGAGCAAAGAGATGTTACTTACTTGGGTTTCCTTAACTCCTTCAACCAGCCTCCTGTTCACAGCCTTTTAAGAGGAATTCCCTGCAAACATATGCTCAGTAAATTCCTCAGTATGTGGAACAATCTTGTTTGAGATGCTAAATTTTACCCTTTTCATAAAACAACTGTTACATCTTTTCTTTTAACAGTAAATTCCTCCAGCCTGGAAATCTTGCAATATTTTGTGCAGTTAGAGGTCTGGTGTTTCTAGCTTTGGACAATATTCCCCTGACACTGTTTGCTTCAAAGCTATAATATGCAGCTTATCTAAAACTGTACAATATTTGCCATCTCCAGCTGCCACTCAAGGAGTTATCTCTATGCCTTAGCATTGGATTTTTTCACCAAAACCAAGTCACATCTCCTTGGGGTTCATCCCAGAGTTTGAGCTTCCATATTAATGAATATTAGTGTAATAGAGCTGGTATTCTGTATATATTTTTCTTTCAGGAAAATGAAATTAAATAAGTAATAAAATGTAGTCAGTTTGTAGATGGGGAACAAGAGCAGTCTTTTTCTCTTGCAAGATACAAAGAGCTGTGTATATAGAAACTTCCTTGCTTGCTGTGCAAAGGTGAAAGTTTGTTACAAAACACAGATTTTAATCAAAGCAGTGATTAAATTTTTTTTTTCATTTTAAAAATAGCTCATCAAAACCTTTTTCATGTGCTGCTAAATCTTTATTATCTGAGATCATTGTCAGGTCTAAATTTCAAGGAATATGGCAAAAAGATAATTAGTTGTAGGTAATCAAACACTATTCTTAGAGCCTACTCTCTGAAGGAAGAAGTCACGAATTTTGGTTGCCCTTTTTTCCTTCCTTGTGCTCACATCTTTCAAAGCTGATTAAGCTTGTGGGAATGGGATGAATAACTTCTAAGTTTCTGATGTCTAAAAAACCTTGATAATTCCTTGCTGCTGGTAAGGCAAGAGGGTACTGCCTTACCTTCGATTGATTGTTCTCTGCTGAAAAGTGCAAACTGGGACCCAAGAAAAGAGGAAATCCTTCTCCAGAAGTCTTTATGGTTCTGTGGTTTTTGACAAGGAAAATAGATGTCCTTAATTTTCCCCAAGCCACTAGATGGCGATTGCAGACAAGTCAAGGTTTGCTAAGGAATGCATGTACCATCCATACCAGGCTGGTATTGCTATGGTGACTTTGTTCATTTTCCTATTTTCTATGTTTATTGAGATCCATGCCAGATTTTAAAAATTAGATCTTCAGACTGTCTGGAAATTGTGTTTCATATAGAAGTCACAAAAATAGCTGTTTATTCCTTTGGAACTATTAATTAATGCTAGTGTAGGCAATAATTAAATGTGGCAATTTTCCAAAAAGTTTTTTTAAATTATTTTTGCTGTGTAATTTCTCATGAGTGAGTTGCCTCCAGCTTTGGAGGTGCCAGATAAATTGAGTGAGTTTGATGTTGTGAGTGCCCTCAGTCTTTTCATTCTGCATTGCAAAGATGCTCTTCTAGGCAGGGTGCAGTTTTCCTTGCTAGTTCTCCAATACCTTTGGCCTTTAACAATGGAGCAAGTGAAGTGTTGATGGTCAAGGAAAGCAGTTCACTGAACCTGTGCTTAAATTTCTTCTCAAACTGATTAAATGAGATGTGAAAGCACAATTTATGACCAGGTGTGGTCCCATGTAGAACAACAAAAGACAAAGAAGTGAGAAAATTTTGAAGAAGCAAATAAACTGGAGAAAACAGTAAAGAATAGCAAGAAATAAAAAAAAATAGCAATTAGATTTTTTTTTAAATGTAATTAGAAATTTGGAATGTAAAGCTCAAAGGAGTTGTCATCCAACTATCTATTAGTATTGTAATGAAGTCTGGTCTTACAGACCAAAGTCTTGCTTCTGCTCTAAAAGTATTACAATGCTAGTCATCAAACAGATGCTGTGGATTTAAAAGCTTACTTTGTGTTTTATTGTGTAGAGCTGAGTTGGTGTTCAAAGAGAATAGTTGTGGCCTAATTATTCTAATAAACTTTCTGGAGAAGAAGTTGCTAAGAGAAATAACAGGAACTTTTGAATGGTAATGCTTCAGTTTTTGCTGGAATACTACATTTCATGAGAGAAACTAGAATTTTGCTGTTCTGAACTTTTTTTCAAATGAAAAAGAAAATATGTGTATTTCTCAAGTATGAGGAAATAATTGGTTTCCTGAAGCAAAATCTATTAGAGCTATTCAATCTAACAAGATCACAGTCCCAGTAAATGTTATTGTTTACAAGAAATGCAAGTAGCTTTTGCTATTTGTTGGCACTGGTAGCCACTGTAAAACAATAATTAATTCCATTATTTTGCTCTTGTGCTTGGCACTGTGCCTCACTAACAGCAGGTGGATTGGTCACCACATCAAAGGATATGTACATGACTTTACCTGTCTAACTCCTTCCTTCTATCTGTTTGGTCTAACTCCTTGGCTATTTTTTAATTTCCCTTGTGACACATCCATCCTGTATATATTTATGAATGGATATTCTTATCTTAGTAGGAAGTTTTGTCTCTGTTCTTATTTTTAAGTAAGCTCTTAGAACAGTGAGGGAATTAGTCAGAATCAAATGCCCACAGAATAGTCAGGAGCCACCTCTGTGCATTCCCATTTATTTCAGTACCTACCTACCTGTTACATTGCTTTGTTCCCCTCCCTGCAGTTTGTAGGGCTTCAGAATGACATATTCCATAAAGCTTTAGAAATGCAGATCTGGGTAATTATAGATTAGTGAGCCATTTTCCAGAAAAAAAAAAAGCGCTTGTAACTATTGATGATGCCTTTGTATACAGACATGGATGTGTATTCTGAGTCACTGGGGCTGACTGAGGTTACTTGTTCAAAATAACAATTTATGCTATTAATAATGTAAATGGGGAGGAGGAGAGATGTAGGGGTTAGCTGAATCCATATAAAAAACTGAAAGAAGAATCAGAGTATAGGAAATACAAACAACAACCCTACTTGATGTAGAGTAAGAAAGAATTAAAATGCACCACCAGCCTCTGTGATTAGGTGAAATCTAACTTCACTGACTTCAAAGGTCATTTATCCAATATATGTCTGTATACTGTAGTTCTTGGAAGGAACTGAAATAATATACTGGTTTTAATCTAGGAGGGAATGAAAATATCAGTGGCAAATGAAGATGCAGAATTTTGGATACCAGAAATAAAAAGCTCAACAGAGTTGAACTGACTGAGAAGAAACTCATAAAACTGGGACCTGCTTATTTGATTTTGATGAGGGATTGTTTCATTGATGATTCTACTTTCCTTACATATAATGACTTTCCTTATGGATTAGAGCATTGCTTATTGAGGCTTGCAGCTGTGTTTGTGAGGCTTCAAGAGAGACACCCAAACCCCATCAGTTCTGAGCCTCCTTGCCAGGACTGCTGGAGATTGTCTGTTGAGGATTTGAATATCTCCAAGGGTAGAGGTTTTGGAACTTCTCTGGGCAGCCTGTTCCAGTGTTTGACCACTGACACAGCAGAAAAATTTTTTTACATTCAAATGGAATTTCCTGTAATGGTTTCTGATTGTCACCTCTTGTCCTGTCGTTGGGCATCAGTGAGAAGAACCTGGCTTCATCTTCTCTACATGCTCCCATCAGGCACCCTGAGCAGAGGACAAGGATCAGTCTCTTGTCCTGCTGGTGATGCTCTTCCTGATGCAGCCCAGGGTGCTGTTGGCCTTCCTGAGTACAAAGCTCATTGCTGGCTCACGTTCAGCTTGCTCTTCACCATGATCCACAGGTTGTGTTCTGCAGAGCTGCTTTCCAGACTTTGAACCCTGTGAGACCCTGCCATCCTGTGTCTCCAGCTGCCTGAGGTCCCTCTGAATCACTCATCTGCCAAGCACTGCTCAGGGTTTTGGATTGCCTGCCATCTTGCTGAGGTTGCATCAGTCCTGTGATCCAGGTCATAGATGGGGCTGCTGGACCTTATTTGCCCCTGGGCTGCTCCAGCAGTGACTGACTGTGGGATCTCAGCACCTCAGGACGGAGGTGCAGAGTGGCCGAGACCACCCTTGGGGGGCTCGGGAGTCCTGGAATGTTGCCAGAAGTGTCTGGTGGCAGGGCTTTGATCCTACAAGGGAGATGACACCTGTATGAGGATGGGAGGATTTCACTGGGTGAATGGTGAAGGGATAAGTTAATTAGAGTGTAAGACACAGGGTTTAGGATTTCTGTACAGGGGGGTCTAAAGAAGTAAGATGGAGGAATTGGGGCGTGTCCTCTTCTTCTTCTTCTTCTTCTTCTTGGCCTCCATCTTCTGTGGTGATGTTGGCACTTTGGGATTGGTTATTACTAAAAGTGCACTGGTTAATAAGGGTAAAAGGTATTGGGGAAAAATGATAAATATTGTATACGTAATTTTGAGTATAAAGATAGGTGACCACCCCGGGGGCTCTCAGTGTGCTCATGGCTGGCTTGCTGTGCAGATCTCTGTCGGGCCGAGAGAAAATCTTTTAGATAAACAATTAATAAACGCCGAGACCGAGAAAAGATCTGAAGTCTCTTCTCGTCCTTTGAAGCGTCGGCTCTTCAAGGCCATCCCTGGGCCTTTCCAGGCCACCTAAACAGCCGAGAAACCGACAACTGACCTCCAGCTGTGTGACTGCACCTTTGTGCCACTCACCAAAGCCCTTTGGAGCTGCAGTTCAGCTGGGTTTCAGTCCACCTCACTGTCCACTTATCTAACTTGTACTTCAGCAGCTTCTCTGAGGCTTTTATGAGTGAGTGTTTTAAAAGCCTTGCTGGAGTCAAGGTAAACAACATCTGCTGCTCTCCCTGCCTCCACAGAGCTGCTTACTGCATTGCACAAGGTGTCACTGGTTAAACATGATTTCCTCATTCTAAATCCATGGTGACAACCCTAGATCATCTGCTTGACTTTAATATGTTTGCAGATGTTTTCTAGGTTTATTTGTGCCATCATCTTCCTGGGAACTGAGGAAAAGCTCATTGGCCTGTAGTTTTCTGCATCTTCCTTCTTGTCCTTGTGGAAGATAAGAGTGACAGCTGCTGTCTTCAGAAATCTGCCCTGATTATCACAGCCTTTCAGACCTATTGAATCTGGGATTTGGGCTTCATCTATCCTTTTATCAGTTGGAAGATAATTTTGGATTACAGTATTGTTTTTAATATTTTAAAAAATAATTCTAGGATTTTCTTGTTAATTATCTACTAGAATAGCTTAATCTTTTTTTTTTACCCTCACTCAGAAACAATGAAGAGAGGTGTTATAATAGTAAACTTCCACAACCAGCTTTTCCACCACACCTTTTCAAGTTTTCCTTCTTGTCTGTTGAAACATGATTTTTCAGAGAGGGCAATTTTGTTTCTTTGTAGGTTCTAACAAGATGTGGATGCCCTTTTCTAACAGTAAGGGATAACATTCACATCTCAGATTGGATGGTCTGTGAAGTTTTTGCAGAAAGACTTGAAATGTACACATAAAAACAAAACTACAGGTTATATTTTGTAGAGGTAGAGCCAGTAGAGGTAGAATCCGTGGCTATAGAGGGATTCTATGCAGCCTGTTTAAACCAGCAACTTGCCTAAAATTAATTAATCTAAAATTAGATGAGAGGGATGTGCTGAACTATTCCAATAGCTTAAAGATGAGCATTACAACTCTCATGTTTCTTGACTTACCTCTTTTCTGAGGAGCTAGTCAAATTATGAGGTGTTAACTAATTTACAAGTGAAAACACATTTTGCAATTGTAATTACTGGTGTTTTCCAGAATTATTAATAACACTTTTAAAATTGAGTTTAAGGTAGGCTTTGTTCATATGCCCTCAATGTAAACAAGATAGCAATATAGTGATTGATTTTTACATTGTTGATAGATTTTGAAATACTTTTTTTTTTTAATTCACTTTGTTCAGGATTTTGAAGCTAATGAGACAAGGAAAAATATCAGTGAGAGTAACTATAAACAATTTTAACCTGTGCTGGAAATTACCTAAGTACATATCACAATACCAGTGTAGAGTCAAATGAAAAGCCCCTCTCCATCCTATGTTAGAATGGTTCTATAAATCATAGTTAAAATATATTTTAATTTGTGTAAAATTAGGCTCCCACATTCATTCATGTCCAGGTACATAATAATGGACTAAATTTTCTGAGTTTCTGAGGATCTACTAGATTCCATGGCCACTTGGACTGCATATTATTCATAGGAATGAATACTAGTTCTCCCCATCTTGTTGTTAGTGGAAATCAATAGCTGCCAGTGGTAGTGTTAGTTTTGTGTATAGATTAAATAACCACTTGCTTCAAAAATGACTTTAAAATATGCATTACCATAAGCATTGCCACAACTGTGTTTTTAACTGTTTCTAGATGCTAAAGAATAAAATATTCCAGTTGGCAAGTGTTTCTTCTGAGTATTGATGGACTAAGAGGAGTGTTGCTAATTTTTACCCATGCTGTGAAAATATTCTGTATTTTGTGTGGTATTTTCCTATCTCTCTCTGTAGGATGCTGTGGCAGGTGTTCAACTTGAGTACATTTAATTGTACATCTTTAAGGGTGGTACTCATTCTAGGAATGGCACTGTTGTGGTTTGGGGGTTTTGTTCTTTTGCTTCTGCTTTAGATTTCAATAGCATTTGCTGTCTGATTACATCCCTCTTAAGTTTAAAATAACAATTTTGAGTTGAAAATTGCATAGAAAATAATTGTTCTGATTTGGAAATTATATAGCACTATTCCCACTCTCTGAACTTTCAGTATTGCATAATATTAGTATGTTCCTCTAATTCCTGAACCACTTGCAAATTAATTACATGGAATGGCAAAATCAGAGCTTGATACACATTCTCTTGTCATGTGTAGCTTTTCTAGATAAAGAAGCATAATGACACAAAATAACAGAAAGGAGTTGTCTTGTGCATCTTTGATGCTTTACTGGAGGTGTATGAACCCAGACCTTGAAAAAAAATTTGCTGCTGATCCTAGACCTGCATATTGGTTGATAAAATTAGCTCTAGTTTTTAACCTGTACTGATGTGCTGTAGACAATAAATGGTTCCTTATTTATCCTGCATTTAAAAATAGTAGGAATAGATACTAGAAAAAATCCAAGAGGCTGAAGAATATTCAGCTCCTTTAGCCTGCAGACAAGATTCACATGTGTTCTTTTCTCAAAAGTAATGCAATATAACTAAAAGACACAGGTTAAAACAGGAAGAAAATTCTTTTTTATTGGATTACTAATTATCTTCTATGGTGCATCCAGAGATTAGGCTTTGAAATGGTCACAAGCGAGTAATTGTTCTTAGAATCTTCCAATTTTTATGGAAGAACAAATATTCAAAAGTATATACAGGTGCAGAGGGTGAAGATTCCTTTGGAAGGCAAAGTGGTTAATCTTTCTTATTATATGGGAAAAAGTTGTTGGCACTAGTATCACTAATGCTGGTAATAAACTGTTCCTAAACATATTTTAATACATTTTCACTTACTAAGCAATTTTATTCTTCCTGTTTGTAGAACATTCAAGGTATCTCTAAACATCCGGTTACAATTGCAAAGAAACAGTACATAAAAGGTAAACTGTGTTTTTATTAAGATGAAAAGACAGTTTTATCTAATTATTTTACTGTGTGGTATTATATTTTGAAGCAAGCTGATAGGTCCAGCATTAAATATCAGATGATCAATGCTTTGTTATACATTAGCATTTAAACCAATTACTTTTTCTAATGTTCCTGAAAAAAACAATTGATGTTTCAGCACTGATTTAAATAGTTACAAGCTTTTAGATTTTTTTTGTTTTCCTCACTTTTTCCAAATGAAATTATACATCTTAAATACCTTAAATATCCAGGGATGATTTTGTGTGTTTAGCTCGTAAGGCTTTGCCTGAGTCAATGTTTAAGCTGGGCCGTTTTAATCATACTCACAACTAAACACCAGTAGTTAGTCAGATGTGTTGTTTTTGATAACAGATGTGTTAAGGCAGATGATTTAAGGCAGATGGTTCAGAGAGAATCAAAGTGGAGTCTAGAAAAGCATGAGCCAAGTGATAAAGAGAGAAACCCATAGAGCAGACTCAAATATAAGAAAGATTTTGGAACACACATTCTCCTCCTTGAATGCCTGCGGCCACAGCTGGGCAGTGCTGCTCAATGTTTTTCTGCTAAGGTCAAGCTTTGCCTTTTCACAGCTTTTCACTCCCTGTGTTGGAAATAATACAGGTCATTAAACAGGAGGCTAGAGAAGATAATATAAAATTTTGACAGCAGTTTTATTTTATCTACATGAGTCATTTTTATAAGTATTTTTTCAAAGTTGCTATTAAAAACTGTGTCAGCAGGGGCAGCATAAACCTGAGGTGCTGGGCATAACTGTGGCACATGAAACTTTCTGGAGACTTTGTTAATCATCTTATATGCTTCTCAAAAATGTATTTCTATGTTTTTCCTGTATCAAGACACATTTTTTTCTATTTTCTTCACTTTTATGCTGACCAGATCCTGTTGCATTTCAAACACCATCCCTCCCTACACTATGTCAAGTGATATTCCCTGGATGCATTCAGTTTCTAGTACCTTGTGTTAGTGTTTCATGATATTATTGGGGATTTCTGTCATTACAGTTTGGATGCCTATGACAGCTGTATGTTCTCAACATTATATTCCCCTACCACCTCAGAATTTGGTTATTAATACATTGCTGCAGCATGTTTAAAGATAAAAAAATACTTATTTTTACTTATTTTTGTAGACCCTTCTTTATGAATGCATCCTTTATTAAGTGATCTGTGAATAATGTTAGTTATTGTATATATTTGATAGCTTGTGTTTAGGAAAGGGTTTGGATTTGAGAAAGGAAGTCAGCAGTACTGCAAGGGTGGTGAAGGTAAAGTTGTACATGACTGATATAGTGAAATAATTGTGATGCTGGCAGTTGGTGCTCTGCTAGTTTGCTTACACTGCCATTTCTATGGTGTTGGCTGTGTATTTGGTATAAAACCTTCTATGGTTTGCAGCACAGTATTTTTGAGCTGGTGTTTGGGATTTAAATGTGGATCTCCTCTTTAGGAAAAGAAGAGGACATAATAACTATTTCCCCAAGAACACTGTTTGTTTCAAAAAAAGGATGTACATTTTTAGCAGCAGGTAAGAGAGAGAGTGAATTATTATTCTCATGCATATTAATAGTCACAGTTCTCTCATGTCTTTTTCCCCTCTCCTTTGGATGACATATTTTACAAGGCTGTCAAATCCCTTAGTAACAATTAATTTTGTTATGTGATGTGTGTTCCTTATTATGTTTTGGAAGTGGATGATGTTTTTGCCTTGTGAATAGAAATAGTTAATAATATTAATTGACACATGAAGATAATGAAGGACTGAGACACTTTGTGATCCATAGCCGGAATATAGCATCTTCAGGATGAGCTTCTTACAGGCACCTGCCTTTTTTGAAAATGAAGAAATGATTGACTACTCCAGGCTTACATTTTACTTTGTGATACTCTGGTTAAAATGTAGGTATGTTTTTATTTTAGAGCAATAGATGCATTTTAACACTGTTTTCTAGACTTTTCCCATATTGAGTTAAGGATCCTTGCTGACTTATCATCTGAACCAGAACTTCTGAAACTGTTCCAAGAACCTGAAATCAGCGATATCTTTACTACACTGGCTTCTCAGTGGTAAGATTAAATGTTGCATATTTTAATAGTAATTAGACAAAATATTAAGAATAACCTAAGCTATTTTATTACTGCATAATGATAACAAAAGACAGTATTTTGTTACAATATCTATTCTTCATACTATTTTAACACTATGAATTCCCTTCTGTCTTTCTGAGCCTTCTCTTCTCCACATATCAAAACTCTGCAATCCAACTGGCCAGTATGAGCCTTGTGGCTAAAGCTGATGCAATGATATATTGTGAACAGTGGTTGCTGATGGCTTCCTCCTTCTATTATTTTTAACCAATTCTTCTAAAAAATCCAGAGCAGCACTTAGAGAGGTTATCCATCTAAAAAAGCAGAACAGTTTTTCTGAGTAGCAGTACAAGCATTATTGAAATTTACGTAGATATCCAATAGAAGTATTGGAATCATATTACATATACTTGAGAAACAAAGACTAGAGCTTATGGAATTTCTTTTGAACTAATAGGGTTTAGTGCTTCCATATTCTGGAATTATTTGGAAAAGGTGCTACCCCAATCATTTAAAAAAGGTAGATATTTTAATCTCCATATCTATATAATTATTTACTAATCTCTTCAGTATGCCAATTAAAATATTAACTGTCAAAAAAGATGAAATAGTAGTCACTTAGCTGTTGAAGGAATTTTATATTGTTGTTTATATCATGGTGATGCCTAAAAACTTCACTTGAGACTACTACTCCATTGCACTCAAAAGTGCATGAGCATTCAATAAGTGCCAGGGTAGATGTCAAGAAACTTGTGGTTTCAACAGATAGGTCAGAAAAAAATTGAATAGAATGCTGTAGCATAAAGCTGTTTGAACAAACTGTAGATCATGTAAATATTATGCACTTCGCTTATTTTCTTTGTCTCCCCCTCTTTTTTATCTTTTCATCTCCATTTTAGTTGGAAGATTGTTAGCTGAAAATGAAAGCAAAAATACCTATGATTGATTGAGCTCAGTTCTCATCCTACAGTTTCTAAATTTTTGCAGGCATAGTGTTCCAAACATGGTACTTCCTGCACACTTCCATAGTTCACAGAATCTTAGAATCCTAGAATGCTTTGGGTTGGAAGGGACCTTAAAGACCACCAGTTTCCAGTTCCCCTTCCATGGGCGGGGACCCCTTCCTCTATCCCAGGTAGTTCCAAGCCCCATCCAATCTGGCCTTGAACACATCCAGGGCCGGGACATATTTGTTAATATGTTCTGAATCTGTACAAAGAAAGGGAGCTCACATTATATTTATTCTGCTACCAACAACTGTTTCTACTTGAGATGTATGCATTCTGGGAGAACAAAACTCCAGACCACAACCATTCCATGAAATATATCTATGGAAAGTTCACCTTTTTTCTAAAGTTTCTTAGAAACTTCTCTTGATACTGTAATCAATTCATAGCTCTAACTCGATATCGCTGGAACCTCATGATGGAGTTAAATGCTTATTTTAGTTTGATGATTTATTGGAAATGTATGCATGAAGATGAGTCAAATTTTGTCTCAGCTCTGGGCACTGCTCCAGGAATACCATTCTATTCAGCAATCTCACGGCTCTTGGCAGCCATCAACCTCTTGCAGTTGCTACACGGTAACTTTAAATTTAATGAAGAATTACAGGCAAATATTTTTATCAGACAGAATTGTCATGGTGTGTCTACAAAATAATTACATAATGATTCTGCTGACTCTACTCTCAAGCTTCAGTAAAGCTAATTCTTGGAAGAAACTTTCTATTGAATCTGTTAGATGACTTATGAATCACAGAAACACGAAGGGCGTGTTTAATCTCATCTAACCTTGGACATCTGTCACATACTTGGAGAGGTTCATTTGGCAGACTGCTGATATGCCCTGTGTAATAATATCAGTTGCACAATAAAAATGTTGAGTTCTCAGTTCTCACCATTGAGAACAAAGTAGGTCTGGGGTGGCCAGCTTAAATGTGGACATCTGTATTTGTTCTGACAAATTGAATTCCTCCTGTTGGGTCAGTTCCTACTGAACTCAGCTTGGATTTTTGAATGTTGTCCTTAATTTCTTTGGCACCAAAGAGAAGATATAAAATTTCAGGCTTCACAAATGCTTTCTCATTCCAGATATTTATTCTTCTTTCAGAGTCTGTAGTTGATTCTACTGACCGGTAATGAGAAGAACAAAATAAACAACAAATCTTTTATCTCTTCCTGGTCATCTGCTTTTCTCTGGGTCTTTATCCTTTAAAATCTGTGCAACTGATACACCAATGGGCATAGCAAAAGTTTTGTTCTGTTTGAAGGAATTGTGTGTTTTACTATTTGTCTTTCCTGACATATTTTGTACAATTGGAAAAACCTTTACAAAAAAAGGTTTTTTCTCTACAAGATCTATAAAGAATGGATTAGTTTCTGAAGCTCCCTCTCCAAGGAGGAAAAATTAGGTTAGTGTTAGTATCTAGTAGCATATCAGCTTCTGAATGCATGTCAGGTGGTATCTTTTAGCAGGTTTTCTATATCTAAAAATCCTTAGTCTGATAAATATTAAATCATAAATAGAGAAGAATATATTATTGGATAGAAATCTGAGCCACACTCCAGAGTCCAGCCAAGTTTTGTATCAGTTTATTCATTTATTTTTTCTATACTTCATAGCTTCTTCACTGAAACATGACTCTGGTTCTTAGCTGCCCTTCAGACTAAAGCCTTCAAATGAAATCCAACCTTTTTAAAAATTTTCACAGGCTTTTTATAGCATTTGGCAGGAAATACACATGGGTGGGCAGTTTCTGCAAAGAGGTGAACTCTCTGAGTTCCTGATTAAATTAAGATCTCTCATGTATAAAAGCTTTCCTTTCACAACTTGGTTTGGTATTCTGTGCTGTGACTCAGCCTGTCTCTGGTGCCTTAGAGATACATTTCTCTTGGATCCCTGTTGGATCCATGTTTCTGCTAAACGTCATTCATATGGAATCTTTACCCTGGTCATCAGAGCAGGTAGAAGTGTGTGTCAGCCCAGGCTGTGTCTGTACATGGTAGTAAAGGGCTGAGTGAAATATAAACTGCCAAGCTAAAATTCACTCATGTGCAACACACTACCCAAACTAACCCCAGTGAGAGGCAAGACTCCTGCCAGGCTGAGCTGGATCTTGTGCTACTCTGGTGAGCTTGCAGAGACAGCTCATTTCAGGAGTAACTCAGCTCCAGCATTCTGTGCCTCCCTGCTCTGGGCTCAGCTGTTTGCTGAAGACACTGCTTGCTGTAGAGTGTTTTTGAAGTATTGTGTATTCCCTTTGGCAGAGCTGTCTTGAAGTGGCCATTCAGCTAAAACTGTCAGAAGCTGCAGTTAACTTCCACAGAACCACAGAATGGTTTGTGTTGGATGAGGCCTTTAAAGATTATCTAGTTCATCCCCTTGCTATGGGCAGGGACATCTTCCACTAGACCAGCTTGCTCATCTCTGCCTTGTACAGCCAATATATTTTCTGATCATCTAACATAGTTACTCCAGCTAAAGCTAAGGTGATAGAGATTTTGATGGTCACTTGTATATGCTTAGTGCTCTTCTCCCTGTTTTGCTGGGATGATGAGGTATTATCTTACAGTGAGTCCTCTGTTATGTCCTACAAAGAAAAAGCCTTAAAGACAGGTCAACACCTGCTATTACAGCAACACCAAGAGTGCATTACGTTAATGACATACTGAACACATGGCAAAATTTCAAGGCTTGCCTAAACTTTTAAAAATTCGTGATATAATGGATTCTTGCTACCTGCAAGTTCACCTTGTGTTCTGTTGCCTTGATGGCCTGTGACAGTCATAATCCTTTTAAATCCAAATCATCATCCCAGTGCTGAAGGTGACAAGAGCTGTCCTGGCAGCTGTCTGACCAGCCAAGGGACCCAACTGCCATTAGACATCCTGATGACAACAAACCTCAGTGTGAACTTTCTCTCACCTCTTTAGCTTTTACAGAATAAATGAAAAATAAGTAATTCTGTGTAATTTAAAATGCTCTTGATGTGCATATCTTAAAATCACTTTCAAAAATAGATGCTGAAAAATAAGTTTGGTCTTTTAGGTAATCTGCACTTTGCAAAATTTAGTAATTTGGGGTGTAATGATTAGCTGTCTCTTTCAAACTGTTCTTTTGTCACCCTTCTCAGTAGGTTGTTGTTTCTCCAACAAAGTAAATACCCATATTGGCAATATTGAGTCAAAAACCAGGAAAAGTATCTTGATTTAGCTAAGCACTTAAACACATCATAGCATGATATGCTTCATATAGGGGCTTCATCCTGTCTGACTTCTGCCTACTTTACTGCTTGAGTGATTTTTTAAATTAAGACAGTACTGTTTCAGAGTTCCTATCATTGGAGCATTCATCCATACTTAAAATATTTGGGTAAGTCCTTTCCTTTGTTTCTTTAGAATCTGCCTCAGACAAATGGAGATCCCCAGTAGTGACAAGTTCAGCTGCATCCAACAGAGCACAGTGCTGCCCTCTATTAGGGGTCCTGAGTGCAGCCTGGCCATACAAATGCAACTCTGTTATTTATGGCTCTGAACAAGCTTAGTCAATTTAAGCTTGAAGTTGTTGTCACTGTGATCCATTATTTGCTACAGATATCCCTAGTATCTGCAAAGTGTATTTATGTTCTATGTTTTATGTTCTCACGCCTGAAATAGAACGCTGATATGTCTGTCATAAATGGCCTAGCAGATTTATGAGACCATTTTGCCCTTTCTAAATTATAACTATGAACTAAGATGGTGAAACATGTAGTCTCTATATCCTCATAAACCAAGAGGTTCAGAGGAAAAGACCCTGTAAGCAAATGGATAGAAGTGAAAGTCCAATACTCCTATATCCAGAAATTTAGGAAAGGGAATACCCAGGTGGTTTATAGTCTCTAGGGATAACACTAACATATGAAACAAAGAACATTCTCTTGACTACATTACTTCTCTGAGATTTAATACTAATATTTCTAGATGGTTTGTATTGATTTACTGTTATCTTCTCATGGTAAATATACCTTTTCTTTGGATGATATTTGCTATTTGAGAATGGGAGAAATTAACAAAGATATTTTGTAAGTTGCTTACAGTATGATCTACTTGCAAGCATGAATTTATTACTGCTATAAATGGTGAGTGTTTAATTGTGTGAGAGTAGAAAGGTAACTGTCCCTGTGCACAAATTTTCCTGTGCAGTGATAAATTACCTGGGTATTTTATGTCATATATTCTGTGCTATAGATTGTCTGTAGATCCAGTGTAATGCTACCCAAGTTATTCTATGCCTCAGAAAAATGCCTTCAATAGACAACATTGTTAAACAGTTGTACTCTAATTCTTTTTCAGTATGGAAATCAGAGAACACACAAAAAGTCTGCCTGTATGCAGTGAGTTTCCCTTAAATTCTAAAAGTAAAAGAATAGGAGAGTAGAGAGATTTAAATAATTTCTATATTGTAATACTTACATGTTACTATATAGTAGAGGAGTACGTCTAATACTGTTCAGTATACAGATGTGTTGTGTATTAAAAGGTATAATAATCTGATAACTGCTGCCATTCCAGTATGAAAATGGGCATCCTCTTTAAAGTATCAGTGTCTAGCTCTGAACTGTAATTTAACCTATACACATTAACTACTGATAGTGAATTAAAGTAACAAGGTAGTTAGTGCATACTCTTTAAGGGTGATATTTGCTCTGATGATACCAATGAAAGGATGGTTTGTGGCAGTTGTGTGCAATGCTTGCACTCATGGCAGCGTTTGAAAGAAGGCTGGAGAAATTGATAGTGGTCTAGTTGCTCCTGTTTCACATTGAGATCTGAGTTTTGTAAGATCCAAACCACAAAATACTCCCTTCTCTCTCATCTGTCATCTGCTCCCTCATATTCATGCTATTAGTGCTTTCTTTTGTGTGGTGATGAAGAGCAGCATGAATACGTGAGCTTTTTCCAGGTATTGAATTTACCTTGGATATAATAATTGTTCACCTGAGTCTGTGTGGCTTTCAGAGAGTTTAAAAAATTGGCTCCAGAGAAGAGAATATATCTCATTATGTCTTTGTAGCCATAGCAGCTTATATCTAAAATAAAGAAGTGTGTAATTTTCCTGGAATTCCAAGGGATTTATAAATTCTTTAGCACCAATTATTTTGAAAAAAAAAAATATTTCCATTTTTATAGTGTAGGCTTGGTTGGCTGATGCTTTTAAGACATGGAAAGGTCTTTAGCTTATACTATCCATACCACAATCTGAGGAACTTGAACACTTCATTTCAAATAACTTTGGGAACTGTTTATAAAATGTTCTGAACATGAAAGTCCCTGTCTCCTCAGCTGGTATTTCTGTGGTATCATGGTGATATCTCTTCTGAACTGTTTTGTTAGAGACTGACATGCTGGTTTTGGAAATTACTTAAGAAAAAGCCTAGAGAGAAGCAAAGCACAAAATTACTTGAAATTAGCATGTTGAAAGGGGAAAAGGCTTTTTGTTATGTTTTTGGGTGATTTTTTTTTAATAAGTTCAGCCATACTTGTATAAAAAGACAACAGTGCAGGAAGATTTGGTTTGTTCTTCACAGAATGTCTTCCTACAGGAAGTGTGGAAATTTATTTCTTTACCACCTGCAAAGCAGGGGGTTCACAGAGCTGATTATATCCAGTGGTGACCAGGTGAGCCAAACTGTTGCATGCTGGCAGTTGGTCTGGTAGGAACTGTGACAAAATAGGAACTCTTGTTTTTCCAGCCTCTTGGCAATTCAGGATGCTTCCTGACAATAGCTCTATCTGCTGATACCCTGCTGAGTTCTGAAGCACACAGGAAATAAGCAGAGGTATTTTGGATATTCCTGAAATTAATCAAAATAAGTCCCCATGGGCTGAATCATACAAAAAGATAACTGGGTCTGTTTGAAAAAGATAAGGTCAAGTATGCACAAATGCTTGGTGGTGGGCTGACTAAATATATACACACCTGCCCATATCCATTTCATATGACTTTGTTTCAAATACCTTCTTTGTATTGAATAGATTAAAGATTAATCCTCCACAAAATAGTATTTTTTCAGGTTAATTCATATAACTGTATGGTATAGCAGATATGGAATTCAGTTAGGCTGCCTTCTCAAATAGCAAGAGGAAAGGCCAGTTAATCAGGGATAAGTTAAATAGATTTCTGGGAAGTGAATGCCACATCTGCAGCTCAAGGGGTTTTAAACAGATATGAATATTTGTCCTTCTATATTAATTTTATGAAAATATTATCAACAAGCTTGAACAGAGTCATTATTAATCAAGAGATGTCACCTGTGTATTTGTTAGGTGATTAAGGAATAATTAAATGATCATGCTTATCCAGGTGGATTTTTACTAAGGAAACAGGAAGAGCTTTATCTCTCCTGTCCCCACTAGCAGACATAGAGTTACAAGATTCAGCCACAGGGTTACACAGCTCCCTTTACCCCAAGCAGAGCTCTTTTAGTTTTGTCCTTTGTCTAAATAATGAGCTACGCCAGTTTAGGGTTCTTAGAGCCCCATATTTGTCTAAAGATTTTTTAGATAATCCAGGCTATTTCATACACTTGCTATTTCATACACTTCTAATCTTCTAGGACATGGGATCTCTTGGGTTCATGCATTTCTCCCCTTTTTTATGAACTTAATGTCAAGTCTGAAATGAATTTGAGTTAATTCATTCCACTTCATCCATTGCAAAATGGCAAAATCTTTGGTTTTGGAGTTGCAATGAAGAAGAGACATTCCATGCCACTGAGCACATATAAAATGGTGAAACATTTGCAGTATTAAGACAAGTTACAATCAATGTCTACTCTTTACTGGGGAGTATTTAAGGTTACTTCTAGAATCCTTTGAAGAGAGTGGAGAAAAGTTTTCCTGTGTGTTACATGGCAGCCCCCTTAAATAAGTGTAAGTGAGCATCTCTGCTGAAGTCTCCCTTTACAAGTGTGTGACTGTTGTGATCCTTCAGCTCTGAAGTTTGGTTCTGTGACTCAGCCTGTATTGATTCACTGTAAATCAGGAGGCCCTAAGCTCAGTGCTGCCTGCTGGGACACTCACTAAGGTTTAATATAACATTTCTTTCATTAACATTTACTTGGCAGGCTTTCTAATCCTATAACAATTTTTAGTTAGTTTCAAGGCTTCTACTTACTTTCCTTTGGTGGAACAGATTATGAAGAAGGATTTTTTGCTATATATGTATAATTTCTATTCTGATCAATAACTAAAATATCTCTCATCTTGTACCTTTATTTAGAGTGATACTGATAAAAAGTGTGGAATCAGTAATTTGTTTCTTATATGCTGTTAAGAGAGACAATTTCAGTTTGAATGAGAAGGCATGCTCTTTTAAATCAAGTCACAAATTCAGGGACAGGTACTATGTACAGGTATTGTCATTATGAATCTGCCATTTAATAACTTGTTTGGTAAAATGTTATGAGTGAGGCTGTACCACTTGCAGCTCCTGCAGCTGCTGTATGTGGTAAAAGGGGAAGATGTTCAGTTTGCCTGCTCAGAATCAGAGCTTTAAAATGTTTAAGTTCCAAGTTGAACACCTCATAGGTGTTGGTGTGGAATATTTTAACAGTGTTACTTTTGCAGCAAACAGATTTCTATGTGTTTTGAAAGCTCATTTGCAATAGTTGATATTAATGAAATTTAACACTTGTCTTACTTTGCACTCTGACAGTCTGTATGACAACCTGTGGAAATTTCACCTTGTACTTTACACTGCCTTGTAAAAGTGCAGCTGTGGCTTTAGTTTAGACTGGCAGATGAAGCAGAGGGAATAAAATCTTCAGGAAGCATAATGGCTTTTGGTTTTAGAAGGTTTAAATAAATGAGGCAGTTAACTAGAAGTTTAAGCAGACAGCTTAATTTTAGGTCACATTGGGAGCTTATTATTATTGCACATTAAATGCTTTCTTAGCCTTCTAGAGTAAATGAAAAATAATGTTTTACAATTGCCACCACCACAACTAAAACAGAAACTAGAGAGAAATCAAGCTCTGAGGAGGCTGGATAGTCCTCAGTTGTTTTGTGGTGTCTGATAACTTTTGGCTTTGCTAATTTCATAGAAAGGTTTTGTTGTGTATGAAACTCTTATCTCCAAACAGTCATGTCCTTCTAGAGTGACTTTGATAAAATGCTCTGTTTTATGAGCACACTCCAGAGCTCAGTAAAATATTTCTGTTTATTTCATTTAACTCAACTTCAACTCTAGTGCCAAGCTAAATTTTGATGAAATCAAGACTGTCACAGCAATTCATTCTTCACTTTTACTTTTGCCTTTAGTTCAGTGTTGACCCAAGGCATAGCAGAAATTTAAGCTGAAAGAGATGTTTATAGAGAAGATTGAAAAAATGGGATAGGAAGTTTCTTATCCCTCTCTGCAGGATTTGTTCAAGACCCTTATATATAGCATGACTGATTTCTTCCTTTTTTGATTGCCCGGCCAAGATATTTCAAAGTCTGTCTCTTATTTTTTTTCTGTCTTGTGAGGATGCAGTTTGATGTAATGTGACATCTCCTCCTTCCCCTGCCTATTTTTCCTGAGCAAACTATACATTGTTGGAACAATATGATAGCTCTATGTTTTATTCTGTGTAATGTCTGAGATAGCATTACATCATCTTTTGATTATATATTAAGAACTCTGCTCTTTCTGTTTCACTTTTCTGGTATTTATCTAAAGGCTGCTCTGAAGGTCCATCTCTTTATGAGACTTTTGACAGGTCCAAGATGAGTAATTATTTGATGCTCTGCTGCAGCTGCCTGTGTCATCTCCCAAAATGGCTGCTGCTCTGTCTTAACTATTTGAAGCTTCTTGAAAAGTGATTTGTGATAAGTAAAGAAAGAACTCCAAGGGCATTAATTTGCATTTGATCCTTTGATCCCTGTTGTTTTATACAAATGGCCTCTGGGAAATTTTATGCCATCCCAGTTTGCATAGACCTCTTAATCCATTAACATTTATTTGTTCTTTCAGTGATAGTGCCCATCACTCTTGATGCTCACACCAGCACCTGATGTGGGGAGTTAGTTACCCTGACTTCCTTCTCTTCTGTGCTCATAGACCCAGAGAGACCCTAAAATAAGACTGTCCTCATGGCTCAGAAATAAAAAAAGACTATGGGTATGTGAGGTGAAAGCCCTTTTTCTTTTTTTCCAATGGGGTGAAGGAGAGGCAAGGTGAAGGTTGCAGGGTAAGGTGTGTTCTTTCAAGTACTTATGTCAGTGTCAGGGATTTCCTGCTCCAGCTGACATATGTCCAGAATTGTGCATTTTTACAGAAAAATCTTCTAAGTGGCCTTTTTCTAATGAAGAGCACTGAAAATAAGTGCTATCTAATTTATCTCTTCAGTATCTGATACCTGAAACAGCAACATGCCAGTAAATATCTTCATAAAGATAATGGATCACTTCAGTCCCAAATTAATCTCTCAGCAAGTCATTACTGATGATAGCTATAATTTATGATATAACCTTGTTGCAATTGCTTTATCTGGTTCCCTGCTACTTTAAAATGTAACAACAGAAGACTTCTGACCCTCATGGCAAACTGCAAAGTCATGTCTTTATCTTCTTTAAAATACATGAAAGTTAGATACCATGCTCTTTAAAAGGAGGCTGAGAACTAATGAAATAAATCTTCATGCAGTGGATTATAGAGGCTACTCACACAAAATAAATTATTTTATTATTAGGTACTGGAAGAAGTTTTAAAATGCTAAAGTGCTTCTGGATTCTTGCAAAACTGTTTTATTTGGGTTATAAAGATTTTCCTGTGCTAAATACATATAAAAGAAATTAAACCACAGTTTTGTAGGGTGGCATACCCAAAGGGAAAAGAGACAAAATTACAAAAATGTTTTAGAGTTGGCTGTAGTCTGGGAAGGATGACATCAAGATGACAGCTGTAGTCTTTATTTCAAAGAAGCTGAACACAAATAAAAACTTAAAAAAACCCTTCTTATCTAAGTAAAACACAATGTTTAACTCCTGAATAGTGTGTTGTGACTCTCTCCCCTCTGAGCCATGGCTACATGACCCAGTACTTACATGGAAGATCCATGCCAGAGGTCCTCCATCATGTGCAGTGGTTACTGCAAGACAGCTCCGCCTCTGCTGATGCCAGGGTGAGGATAAATACACATGGATATAAATGTAATACTATGTAATACTATTGCCTTCAGGTAAGGAGGAAGAGATGTGAGGGATCTGCTGTCCTATGCTGTGAGGAGTTTCTTGATGTTATTCTGTGACCTTTTAGCTCACTTATGCAAACCAGGTAATGATAAAATTGCAAATCCAGGCATTTGACATAACCTTTGAATCAGACATGAGAAGTGTTTTGAAGTGACATAGATAAAAAAATACAACAAAAACTAATATATTTAGGTTGCAGCAGAAAGGTTTATCTTTCTGTTACTCTTGACCTGCTGTTTCCCTTCTGGCAAGATATTAGTCTGCATTTTAGTCTTTGTAGATGCTTTTTTTCATAGAATCCTAGAATCCTACAAAGTTTGTGTTGGGAGGGACCTGGAAGACTATATAGTTCCAGCCCCCTACCATGGACAGGGGACACCTTCACTACGCCAGGATGCTCAGAGCCCATCCAGCCTGGCTGTGAACACCTGCAGAAATAGGGAGTCCACAGCTTCTCTGTGGAGAGGTTTCTTTCCTATTTCTAGAAAAGTATTTTAGCTGTATTTCCACTCTTCTGGGCTTTCTAGAAAAATTTCATTTTTCATCCTGCTGTCTCCATGCTCTTGTGTGAAAGATAATCTCATTACTTTTTTTTGAACGTAGTTGTGTAAATGCCTCATAGTTATAGAAAGCATAGAAACCATATATTTTACATTTCTGTATGAAAAAAAAGATGGGCTAATTTTACATATCTTATGTCTAGCTCTTGATTGATACAACACAAAAGTAGTGATACATTTTGATACGACAATGTCTTCAGGGAAACTGTTTCCCAGCCTCTTCCTTTTCTGTATTTTGTAGCAGAGATTAGCCAGGCAAAAGTAATTCCAAGTTAGCTTCTGCATATTGCCTTGCAAATATCTGAGAAAAAGTATGCCTGAGCCTTGTCAGCATTTTCCATGAGTCATGGAATAGCAGCTTTCAAAAAAATTGTTTATTCTTGCTCATTGCATTAGCAGCAGGTGAACTGGATTACAGGTAGTCCTTTTTTTTCCTGTATGTCTTGAATACTCATATACTTTGTTATATATATATATGTTATATATACATATAAATATATATATATATGAAACAGTATATATATTCTGACTGCCTCAGATATAAGGTCTGCTAAACTGAAAAAGTGAACTTTCAGAATTTACATGATCCACCCAATGGTGATGCTGCTGTAAAACTGGGCTTTTCTAATTTTACTGATTACATAAAATGTCCATACCTGTTTCATATCCCAACACAAAGTTCCAGGCAAACTTACTGAATATAACACAATCATCTGCTATTAAACAGCGACAGGTGGTGGAAAATGAGATTTATATAGTTCACTGATGAAAACATAAAAAGCTGTAAGAGCCATCAGATGAACAAAAGTGTACTCACTCATACATTGACTCATTCATTGGACATTAATGACCACATATAAAATGAATTTAATGCCACTCCATCTCATTTCCCACACCAACAATTCACAGCTTTGACTTGGATGAATTGGCAGATGCAAGAGAGCAGCCAAGGGTTTGTGGCTATTATGAGTGAGCATAGCTTGGCTGGAGTGTAATGCAGATCAAGGCAGCACATGCCTGCCAGATATTGTGTCTGAGGAGTTTGTTCTGCCATTTCCTGTGCATAAACAGTTGCCTTCCGTCCCCACACAGCGTTTCCCAGAAATTCTGGAATGTCTTATCGCATTCTTTTAAGAGTGATTTCCTCCCATTTCTACCTGTTCTCAAGGTTTTATTTTGCCATTGCTCATATGTTATGCCCTGTGGCCTCTTTAATCTTAATGGGTTTTTATGTGTTTATGTTGTGTGAGCACATTTCTGTATACTAAAATTCATGTTAGTTTTTTAATATTCTGTACAGGTAAAAAATTAATCCATTGAGATGTTTACTCTGTATTAAATGTGCTATTCCAGTTTACAGTTAAACTTTGTTAAAATTACAGATATGATTGCTGTATATTTTTGGGGTATAAAGAAACTTGGTGTTCATATGTATTAGTGACTTAAGACTGAATTCAGTAGAAACTCTTTGAGATGTCCATTAGATCCCATTAATAAATGAAAATGTATAGTGCATTTTGGAGAAATTATGTTAATATTCAAAGTATTTTCTCTGAAAAAGTAATAAATGGTATATACCTCCTTTTGTTTTGTATCTTCACTTTATTTCTTAATCATAATTTCATGTTATCCTTCTTCATTGTTTGCTAGAAATTTTTTTCTCCATGTTTTTTACTCTCAGAATTAGGCAGCTATTCCCTTTTAGACAAACAGTACAATTCTTACTAGAGCCACCTTTTTAAAGACTCTGTATCTCTACTCTCACCGTGTTTGTTAGATATACTACAATTTTTGTCTGCAAGTTGTTTGCTGCTCTTACAAACCTTCCCAGATTGTTTAGCTCTGCTAACTCTTTCCTAGGATACTGAGATTTGCCAACCTGAATATGTCTTCCAGCACTGAGAACTGTTCTTTTTTCTGCCTAAGAGATGTCTATAAAATAAAGTACTGTAAGGCAAAGTACTTAGAAATCAGTGCTAAACAAAGTAAAGGACAAGCAAATCAGAGATATGGAAATAGCCTGAGGCAAGTATGCAGGCAAGGACAGGAATGCAGAAGGTGAAATACTGCACATTTGGAGATTTGAAGATGGTGAAAATACTGATTATGAACTTGAACATTTCCCAGCATACTTGAGAGAAGGATGTGGAAAAATGGAAAAATGTTTCATACTAGAACTAGTAACTGCATATTTATTTCCTGCAGGCCTTCAGGAATTTTGCTGTTTCCACAACAAAATCTGCAGCAAATTCTTTTTCCTCCTAAGCTTTTTCTGTACCAATTTCTATAACATTGCATTAACAGTCTTCTTATTACTCCAGCTGTACAGACAGTGCTGGCTGGGCTGGAGTCACAGCCTCAGTGTCACTGCCCAGCAGCTAAGACTACTTTATGCCTATTAACCTTCCTTTTTCAGATTCAAATCTATTTAAAAAAATGCATTTCCACTAAAGATCTATGTTACATATACTACACTTCAGCACTGAATATTTTCATGCCCTGGATGGCTTACTAAAAACTTCTTATGCAAGTATGCAGATCACAATGTCTTTTTATCAATATTTTGGGTGTTCCATGATGAGTCCAAAGGCAAAATAAAGATTTTATCATTAAATAGGTTCTCACAGTACCCATTACGACAAATCAATTATCACAAACCTAAATTAGTTTGTAAAGGAAACAGGATAAAGCAGAAAGCCCACTGGGGATTTCTAACATGGCTGCTGCAGTTCTGAGAAACTGCACACCTCCCCTTTAATTTTATTGTTCAAAGGAATAAACAGCCTTCACCTCAAACTGCAGGAATGCCTCTCTGAATTACAGAAGGAATCAAACACTCTAGGAGAAGCCAATAATTGTCAATACAAAGAGAAAAAAAGCATTTATTAGGAAAAAAAAGAAGAATAGTTATGATTAATGACTTCTGTTTGCTCAAGCAGTTTTGATTTATATGGCAATTTCATACCTTATAATTATGTATTCTTTCATGTGGTACATAAATTTGCAAATACTCAGAGTGGTACATGTAATGCCTCTCTGTCCAATGCTCACATTTCCCACTGGCATGCTTGGAGGTGTTGACTGACCATTTTGGTTGTAACATTATATTGAAGGAAATATTTAAGATAAGGCTCTGAAATTTTTATTTTTTCCATGTGTTTCATGACTAATCACAGACCAGGAATTGCTAAATGACTGTTGGATTGCCATGATTACATGATGCATGTACATCTGCACCAATAACTGTGTTAGGCAAGGTTTTACTGTGATTGCTGACACTGCCAATCATCATCACAGCAATGAGACTATTTCTGGTTTTTCCAGTCAGCCTTCCAAGCTGAAGCTTGGATAATGCAAAATCATAATCAAAGTTCTAGCAGCAGTTCTAATTGTGCACAAATCCAGTTCTGGTGTCTTTCACTGCTAAAACTTCTCTAGAGCCACCAGTCCCTCCCAGCAAGTCTCACCTTGTGTCTCCCTCAGCATCATGGTCTGATGAATATCTTTATTCCCCTACAAGTGTCCACAGTTCTTACCCACTGTGTCCTTTCTGTTGTAGCCCTTCTTTTCCAGAGAAGTGAGCAGCTGATGTACCCACTGCCTCTCAGTTTTCTCTAGCCTCTGACTTCAGTAAATCTCCAAGTAAATTCTGCTCCTGTTCTCCCATTTCTTGCCTGGTCCAATCCAACCTAGTTCAAATTATGCAGTATTAGGAAAGCAGTATTACATTTTTAGGCTTTCCCCAGTTTCAGCATTCCCCAGTCTTAGTGTTGCATATCAGGTGATATTTGCTCTTACCAGATTCTATTTTCCCTTGGGATCAATGCTTTCTCAAGTGTCTGTGTAGTTCTCTGCCAGGTTCTTCAGGAAATTCCTGGAGTCTTTCTGCTGGAGATTGTTTCAGGAAATCCTTAATGATGTCTAGTTTCCTAATTCTGCACTTATTAGCTCTTATTGCCACTTTGTCCTTGTATTCAGGTACAACTGAGAATCTCAACCTATTGTATTCAACAAGATCCATGAACTTTTGACCTGCCACAGCTAAGAAAGTAAAGTGTAAGAGTCTCAAACTAGCAGAATGATTAAGTGGGAACAGTCTTCATTACAGGTGGAAACACTATTAAATTACTCTTGTTTCTCAGCTAAACTGAGCAGTGAAAAATTTTGTTTCATCTTTAAGCAATTAGTAGTAGTCAACAGAACAATGTGGGCTTCTGCAAAACCAAAGACTTTTTGTCCAATGAAGGCTGGAAATTGTATTCAGTTTTATTTTTTCTCTTCAAAAATCTGTACTGCTGTAAAGACTTGCTTAAATCTGATTTCATCCAGTGTCTGCCTGTTTGTCATTCAGAATGCCTCATTATACCAGCGCTGAGCATAGGCTTGGCTAAAATCAGTGTATGAGGTATGCAAGCAAAAATTTGTGGCTCTGCTGATTTTCTAGAAATTTGAATATCTTAATAGTGGCGAAAGACTTTCCTTGAAGAAGATTCAGAGAAATACACCATTTTCTCAAAGTTCCTCTGCTAAAACCTTCACAGCAAAGCATCTTTCATGACAAAAAAGCTTTCATAGCAAACCATAGAAAACTTTTAAAAGTTTTAAAAATGTGACCAGACTCATGAAAAAAATGGACAGTCTCCTGAGGAGACTTTTTCTCAAATGGTGCAGATGTCATCAAGTATCTCTGATAGCAATTAATCTCCATGTTTCAAATACAATTTTTGTAAGTATTTGTTTTCAGAGAGTGAGTGTATGATTTCCCCCAACACCATTCCATTTAAACCAAATGGTCAATATTCTTCAGTGCTTTCAGTTGTTAATAATTTCAGTATTCTTTCTGAAGCATTTTGATAAGGAAAACTATAGATGGCACATACTTGATGATTGCAGAGTCATAGCTTTTCATTTTTCACATTGCTAAATCCATTAGCATTTTTGTAGGACTGTTTTATATCAGTTGGGAGAGAATGGGAGCTGGGAAGGAGGACACTTGGCTGGGAGTAATCTGGATGCACTCTTGAGTTCAGAATCAGCCACTGCTGCTGTTTTATGGAGCCTTGCTATTGTGGAGCTCTGTAAAGCATATGGAGCAAGCAGTGCCAGTTCAATCAGTTATTTCTTGAGAAAAGGTTTGATATTTCTGTTAGTGAAGCCTTGAATATAGCCTTATTTAAACAAGCTTTAGGTCAGACTTCTGCTTTGAGTCTCTAGACCCTCACATCTTGAAGAAATGCTGCTGCTGGAAATTAATTTTTCTCATGAGCCACTATTAAATCCTCCTCAACCTGAAAAGCTAGTAATATAGTAGTAGGATTTTTCCTAACCAAGAATTTAATTGAAATGGAAAGAAGAAAATTAAAATTAAAATAAATGGTTTAATTTACTATGGACTATCAGCATGAAAATTTGTAAAGAAGTTGTGCATTCCTGGCTGACAACAAAAGCCCTCAAGTACATCTACTCATATCTCACAATTTTGTAGTTATTGAATGATTATTGACTTTAAATAAGTTTTCTGTGGGGATAACAACTTAGTTTTAACTGAAAATGTGTGATTTTTGTTTGTTTGTTTAGGAAAGGGATTCCAATTGAACAAGTGAAACATGCTGATAGAGAGCAGGCAAAGCGAATCGTTTACTCTGTAGTTTATGGAGCAGGTAGGCATTTTTAGAAAAAACCCAGCCACTGTAAATTTATACTTTATTCATAATTTATATAAGTAGACTGAATTTATAAAGGTGAGTAAAAGTTTATCAGAGTATTGCATTTATATTTTTATCCAGTATTATCAAATTATCTACTCAGTATAAAAATTAAGAATTTAATGTAGTTACATTGCCATATACAAAGATTGTCTGATTTTGTATTTATTTACTGCTGATATAACTAAAGCATATATCTAATTTTGAGTGGACTTTTTAATTAACTAATTAGCTATAATTTTCTTAGCATATAGATAGAGATGAGAATAACTGCAATGAAATTTTAAAAACTCCATTATTGTTTGAAATCACATTTATAGAATCAGAGAATGGCAGAGATTGGAAGGGACCTCTGGAGGGCATCAGATCCAGCCCCCTATTCAAGCAGGGCTGGTTGCCCAGGCCTGTATCCAGTGTCTTCAGGGCTGGAGAAAGGGCTCTTCAAGGCTCCACAGCCTCCCTGGGCAACCTGTGCCAGTGCTTGCTCACCCTCACAGTGTAAAAGTGTCCCTTTACTTTGAGTCTTAATGTTTGCTACCATTTCTTTACAACTGCAGAAATCATGCAAAAATCCACTGTTACCCATTCTGCCTAAGTCTTGACCAGGTCCTAGATAAGTCAAGATGTTCTTCACACTTTCCAAAACTACCTGCTATTTCTAAATGATGCCCCACACTCCTTATCCTTTGTACATGCCTAGAGTTACCTTTTCTAGGGAGATAAATGCAGGTATGTCATCAGCCTAGAAGCTCTTGTGAATTGGCTTCAGTGAGCACCTGACTAACTTTCTTTACAGAGGGTAAGTTCTTGAAAAAGTAATTTAGGAAATCAGAGCCTTGGGCTGCAAACTTTGTGTAACTTGGAAACACTTAATGTTACATCTTGAGTTCCTGGTTGTGAATGCTTTCTAAGCCATCTTTTGCACTGAGTCCTTGAACCAAAAGCAGAATCAGTCAGGGTATTCCATTTATCATTTATAGCATTCAGTTGGGAATAAATGCATCAAATTCAGCTCTCCTGAATATCTTTTTTATGTTTAGGGGTGTGTGTGTGTATGTGTGTGTGTGTATGCATACACACCTGCATTTTTCCATTAAGCTGTATTGCATTTGAAACCTCTGTGTTTAAAATCTATATTAAAGAAGCCCAGCACTCGTACCCTACACTGTAAATTTAGACCTCTCTGTGCTGAGACTGGAATCAAATCTTCCATTTCCCACCTGAATGGTTTCATCACTGGATTACTTTACAAAATGCCAGCATTATGACCCCTGCCCCTTGGTCCATGCAAATGGTACACATTTCCTATCTCTTCCCTTCACTGTGGGTGGAACAGACAGATACCAGATGTAATCAGAAGAATCACCACCAGCTGAATGCCCTGTAGTTCTGTATATATAGTCAGAAATGCCTCAATTCCTAGGGCTCAGTAGAGCCTGTGTCTGTCTACTAATCTATAGAGAACTTTAATGTTTACATTTAAGCACAGTATTGGCACTCCCTCACTTGCTTTGAACCAGGCACTAAAGATTTCAGTGCAGCAGTGCTTGATATGTGTCTCCATTTAATTGTTTGCCTTGTGTCCCTCTCTCTCAAACAAGGGCAGTTGAAGCACCTCAAAGATAATAAGAAGTTTCCAGTTCATTAGAAGTGTGATCAGATCCTAATTAAGACATGAAATGATATCATTAAACCACTTAGATGGAAACTGGGCTGACAAAAAGTAATTGTTAGATACCTGAAATTGATGGTCTGAATTCCACCCACAGTTTGTCTCCCTTCAAAAGACAGCTCACTTTTCATAAATGAGACATTTTTAATACAACTGAAGAGTGTGAATAATATTTCTTTTAGGATTGAAAACTACAAAAACACTCCCTGAGGAGCTTGCCTGTATTATGCTTACAGGAGCTAATAAAAACCTTTCATGTAGTAAATAGTAAGCTTTTAATTTTCTTTTTTTTTTCTTAGGTTGCATGTTCTGTTTTCTTAGGTTGCACTTGGCTCATGCCTTCAAGGTCTTTTCTTTAACTCTGAAGGATAATAAAGGAAAAAGAAGATTGATAATTAGGAAAAAGCTTTCACCTAGAGGGGTGGTTGGGCCCTGGGACAGGCTCCCCAGGGCAGTGGTCACAGCCCTAAGTCTGAACTAGAGTTTGAGAAGCATTTGGACAACACTCTCAGGCACATGGTGTGACTCTTGGGGTGTCCTGTGCAGGCCCAGGAATTGATCCTTGTGGGTCCCTTCCACCTCAGGACATTCTTTAAGTATTTTTGGTTGGTTTGGAGCTGTTCAATTCACCTGCTTCTGCCTTAGTCATCTCGTAGAACTAAAATGCAAGCAACTTAAACATCTGTAAAATAAGGAATTCCTTCTATTCAATGGCAGGATGTTCAAGCCCTGGACTAACACTGAGGGCTACCACAGTGTATAAATGAAAACTAATGCTATTTTAAATTTTGAAAGATTATATTGCAGAATGGAGAACATTGAAACTCACAGGCTGCTGCTGCTAATTACCCTGGCACAGATAACTCCAGAAGAGTGCTCAGAGAAGGTTTAGTCCATCCTGGGCTTTGCCTTGCATGGCCTGTGCTCCTGCACTGTGGAGCATGATCTGACACAATTACGTGGCTGTTCATTCCCCTCTTTTTGCTTCCTGGGAGCTGCATTTCCCTGGGACCTTCCAGATATCCTTGCTAATATTGTGCTTTAATTTTCCTAGTATTTTATGCAATTGTTCTGTATATTAATAGTTCTTTAAATGGAGAACATGGACAAACTTAGATGTTACAGTTCTCCAAGGAAGGTACAGTAGTCTTCTAGCTGCTAGCAATGTGTGCTTTATCAAATAGATTTGTCATTTGCTGACCCAGGAAGAAAACCCAAATTAATTAGATGTTAAAAAAAAGAGAGTACAGATCTATAATAGCTCAGCAAATGTCATCCTGGATGTCTGTGTGAATTTCTTCCTCTAGCACCTTGTCCAGACTGGTGTTCTTGCAGCTCAGTGCAGATCCTGGCGTGACTGAGAACAAAATGCTACAAGAATTGTTCTGAAGTGCACATCAGCCTGACAGTGATGGCATGTAGATGGCTGCAATCCTCCCTCTTTTTAAAGTGCCAGACAATTTTTCTTGACAGTCTTACTGTGACAATGACTATTCCATGCCTTTGGTGCTTTGAGATGTCTCCTCTCAGCTTCAGACAGTGCTGGTTCTGTGTTCCTGTGCAGCTGACACAAATATATCTGTCTTTCAAACTTCATATGACTAATGTTGATGTATGTTTTATTTTTACTGGAACTGTTTGATTTATAAGTGGGTTTAAACAGTAGCTCTTAGTTTATATTTTAACACTCTGGAATATCTTCAGGTTTTTTCCACATCTTATTTTAAATGCTCTTAGATCCAGCATAACAGATATTGTACGCCTATATCCTGTCCAAAAGCTATTATTCCTTTCTCCCTCTGTTGGAACACTTTTTCTGTTTTTTCTTTTCCCATTTTTTTCTTTTTCCAACCCTTTTATCTCAAAATTTGGACCCCAATTTCTACTGACATTGAGGTCCCTAGGACTCTTTGCAATCTGTGGGACCCAGCCTCCAAACATCTTTTCTAAATTCAGACTGAATTCTAAAGCTTCTAGCTAAATTTAAACATCTCCAACCATTTTAGATCTTCATTATATTTGTGTTTGTTAAAAGTTAGTTTCAAATCTTTATCTGCTCTTCTAAGTTTGGAGATTGCAACAGTGATCTAGTAAAATGATACTTAAAGCTACAGCATTGCTCTGTGAACAAAAGTGATTTTACCCACTTTATAGGTATAAATTTTAACGAGTAATTTCTTAATTACATACTTCCTGTATATTTCTTACTAATTATATGCTTAATCCAGTAACTTCAGTAAAACATTCAAGCTCAGGGTTAAACATTTATTTTGCTGCAATATGATTTTAGTGTATCAGATCCATCCTCTTTCATAGAGGTAAGTAAAGTTAATTAATTCCACTAATTGTGCATGAAACCAGTGCTATTGTATGTAGTGGTTTTCTGTTCTGCTTTTTTGCATACAGAAATAATTTCTGTACCACCAGGTAAAGAACGTCTCGCTGACTGCCTGGGAATTACTCCTGTTCAAGCCAGTCAATTTATAGAGAGTTTTATGCAAAAATACAAGAAAGTGCATGAATTTACAAAGAAAACCATTGAGCAGTGCCGGAATAAAGGTAATCCAAAGTCTGTGACCATATTTTGTTTATTGATCTGCACTGTGTGACAGTGGTGAGGACAAAGATTCAACTTGACTCAAATTCAGATAGTTACAGGACAACAGAAAAAGATGGAATATCCTTTCTTGGTGAATCAGGGTTGGGGTTTTTTTTTTTCTTTTTTAGCCCTAAAAGGAGCTGGGTAAGTCTGCCTTTTCTCAGAAAGACACTAACAGAATAAGACATCTGTTCTCAGAATGAACCCCACTTAATGTCAAGTTACACTGCATCATTTTGACATATAATGTACTCCAACAGAAAAAAAGCCCAAGGAATCTTCTGCCTAATAAATTTGGTACATGGCTGCTGGACCATGGAAGTTCAGTCAATTTACACAGCCAATTTTTTTTAACTTATTTTTTCTTTGCAGCAATCAGAATTTATGTTCTTGAAGTTCAGGTGGTAGCTGTAGTGACAGATGTGCACAGAGTGCTTCTGGAGCCAGCAGCTGCAAACTCTTCTTGCACCAAATTTGTTTTTAGTCTAAATATTCATTTATATTTAGTGAATCCAAGGAGTGCAGTAATTTGAGAAGAGAAAACATAGCTGCTTGAAATATTGTCTTTTAAAAGCTAATTAGCAGAACTGTCAAAATTGAGTTCTTTTGTTTCTTAAAAGGACAGGCAGTACTAAGACATTTTTTAGAAATAAACAGTAAATTTGCAATACAATATTACCCATTACTGTATGGGTGAGTGTCATGACAGAAACATATAATTCACTTCTAATCATGAAAATTGGTAGTATTAATTTTTTGTACTTTGTAGGCTCTCAAAATCTACTGGAAGTATGAACTGTCATTGTGTTACACATTTGCATTCCTTTGTTTATTAATGTTGCTCAAGAAAAGTGAAGTTACTGAACATCTATTTTTAGCTGTAATTAAGCCAAACATAACATACCTAGTAAAATATTACACATTTATGATATATTTTTGGTATATTTAAAATAACTCAGCATTCTTTTCTTTAAAGTGAATGAATTTCAATGAACAGACTTCTGTGCAAGAGAATCTGCTTTATGAGTTCAGTAGACAGGAATATCATGATTAATACTCTAAAATCATCACAGCACCCTTGTCTAATTACTTCTTACTCCTTCTTACACTCCTGCCTATCAACCATTTTAACCATTAATGGTAGAAGACCAATCTGTTTAGGTTGTACAAGCTTTAGAAATCTGCAGCAGATCAATATTATTTAATATTTTTATTGTTAATCCACCTTGGATTCTAACTTTTCACCAAAACCTTCCAACTTATTGAGCTCATTAGTAGGTATTTTTTTTAAACTTATCTGCAGTTCAAAGGTGAGCAGCACCCCCCTGACTAATATATTTTAAGTGTTATGAATGTCTGATACTCCATGTAGACATGAAAAACATATAAATAATTCTATTATGAGGAAGAGATTTGTTAGTGCATATATTAATATCCTGCTGCTGTTTTTATGAAATTATTGACATATTGAAAAGACCATATTAAGGCCTCATTCAGGCATGCATTTGCAGATTAATCATTGACACCAGGCACCTTCTGTGCCACTGTTACACAGATGATGGTGTTTGTCTGGGGATGCTGCTCAGTTATGAGGAGTCACACCTCACAGGAATCAGGATATTGCAGCAAATCTGATTTTACTTAAGAATACAATCTAATTTTACCTAAGAATACAATGTTCAAGAATTCCATCTTTAAATACTATTCATCATGGAAAATGATGAAAATGTTAGTTAAATTGGGAAGACTGATTTGCCAAAGAATACCCTAACTTCCAGATAATTCAGTTTGTTGTTTCAAAACTGGTACTTTTGGTATCAGCCCTCCTGGAAATGCAATAATTCACAGAAAACTAAATTAATTCATCCTCTGCACACAAGCCTGGGTATGTGTTGTCCATAATAAGGTGACAACTTTTTGTTTGAAGAGGTCTCCTTACCACTTGTGCTTGCACAGAGGAGGAGATGAAACTATGTCAGTCTGAATTTACATGGTATCTAATGACAATTCATGGGTAGTCAAGGTGATCAGAAATAGAAAGAAAATTTTTTTCAAGATGTATTTTTAACATGGATGATTTTTCATTTTTCTTAAAATAAGAATAGAAGTTTATTTTTGAAGATAAGGTAAGTTTGTGTGTGTTATTTTGACAAGAGGAACCTCACATCTCTTTTCCTATCTCAACTCCTCTCACTTGCCCTCCAAATAGGGTTTTTTTAGGAAAATACATCATAGGGCCTAACATAAAGCTTTAACTGTGTTTTAATGTTTATTTTAAACTAAAAATTCCCACCACACTAGAGTTAAGGAAGTTTGGCTGTGAAAGGAACACAGAAATACTACATAAAGAAAATGGGAAAAAAATAACTTTTTTCCCCCCCAAAGAACCTATTTTATATTTTTGGGAAATATTCATTACTGATTTAATGACTCTACAAATTGATTTTTCTTTACTATTCCCAAGTAAACTATTCATTGTGTGGAAAGCTCTAATTATGGCTGCTAATAGATAGCTAATTCTGCTAGGTATTTATAGTTTCATCCCCCACAGAGAGAGTTTGCTGCTTTATCAGTAGACATTCCTAATAAAAATTGAACAGCCTTAAAGCACTAAAGTTTTCCTTGTATAACATGTACCAATTCTCTGAATTAAATAATTCTTAATACAGAAATACAATAAGCGTTGAAGGTTTAAATAAACTCTGACTGTTTTCAGTGGACAAAATATTAAATTGACTCAAGCAGCACATAATTACAAATATCTGTATTATTTTCAAAAATTATTTTTGAAATTTAATTTTAATCACTCTGTAACACATAAAAGTAATTTTTGTTTAAATCCTGCAAGGTTATGTGGTTTCCATAATGGGACGCAAGAGGCCCCTGGCCAACATCAATGCACAGGATTACAAGCTACGCACTCAAGCAGAGAGGCAGGCTGTAAATTTTGTTGTTCAAGGTAAAGATCTGCCTTCCTACCTTCCTCTCTACCCAGCTGTCTTTATCCCTGCTTAGCTTTAGTGGGCAACAACTCTGATAATCTCAGAAGAATGGATATTACAGTAGTCTACTAGACTAGGCGTGAGTTTTCCTGTGAAAAAGAAGTTAAAATTATATATTCTATCTACCTTGGAAATTGCCAGTAAACAGAATAATATAATAATAATGATAATATTAATAATAGCAACAGTATAAATATTCTAATACACTAAAGTGCTCTGTGATAGTTAAATGTGGGTATTGATGAACACTATGTATAGAGAGAATATCTAGAATTCAATTCTTCAGATACATTGTTTCTTTAAACACTTTCCTTTCTGGTTTTTATAGTCTGTTACTCCAGAAAGGTTTCTGTGATTCTTCCTGTGATTCTTTCTGTGATTTCTTACAAATTCCAGCTTTTATTTTGCCAGGTAGCTTTAGTTTCAGAAATACAGAATGTTACAATAACTGTGCATTGTTATTATTTGTTTTGAAATCCAGCCCATTCTTTGCAGAAACTTCAAACATCATTCTGTAGAGGGCAAGAAAAAAAGTATTTTTTTTCCACAGAAAAGCATTTTGCATATAGATTGGAAATGTAAAAGTCAGCATTCTGTGCTCACATGTTGGTTAATTTGATACAATAACATACTCTGGTTAGGTCACTTGCAGCTCAGGTGTGTACAGAATTTAGCTACCCAAAGAAAAAAATTCCTGAGCTGTCAGCCCAAGACTGAGATCCTTCCTACCTTGATGTCCCTTAGAAGAATTATTTTTTTAATTGGATGATGCTGACAGGGTTTTCTTTAAGTTACCCTGGAAGTGTACAATTTACAGGCAAGGAAAAAGTGCTTTCTAGACATGGTGATGGCATGTTCCTTCCAAAGCTATTTGAATTTTCCTTTTGAAAGTATCACTTTCTCTCCAAATATTATTCATTTTAATGTTTAATTTTTAAAATGACTTAAGTATTTATGTCATGTTTGACAGTCTTTGAGTACTGTCTCTGCAAAGATACCTACAGGTCTAGAATTCTTATTCTAATTCCCATTCTGTGAGTCCTGCAATGCACACAGTGTAGCACTGATAAAGAGACACAGCCCTCTGAGCAGCATTTGCTGTGTCCATCTGTCCCAAGAGCTGAAGCAAGGCTGTCTATGGAACACTCACTTCTATGAAGCTACAATAATGAGATTGTCAGATTTTGTTGTCAGTACTGCAGGACAAATCTGATGAAAAATAATGTAATTGTTAGTCAAAATGGAATGTTAGAAGGTGTAGTGAAGCAAGGATTAAAAACTATAAAATATTCGGTATTCCCAAATTTTATTAAAAAAATCATTTTAGACTACCATGATGTTTCAATTTTAAGATTTCACCTATAAGGTAATATTTGAAGTCTATAAAAACTTTCAAAATTATAAAACTTTTTATCACATTTAGTGTAATAAATTGCATTTAATATGTTTTATAGTTTTTCCTAATAGTCTAATTAATTTAAGTAGTTTACATTTTGATTATGGTAGCAGTAAATGATAGTACAATGCATTTCAGATGCATTACAATATTGAGAGGAATGCAGAATTGCAGCTTTAAATTATTACAATTCAGTTTCTCACATTTATTTCATAGTGTTTTTCTCTTTTTAAATATTTTCCAGTTCAATAGTTTTCACCAATGTACAGCATAATATTCTTCAGTTATTATTCAGTTGTACCTATTCCCATAGAGCAAATAGTTTATCTTTAATTATTTATTTGTAATTATTTTCTTTTTTAAAAGGAAAATTATTTACTTTTTAAAATAGGATACCTCGAAAAAATCATATTTCAGTAAAAAGATATTTTGAGAAGCCTTTCAAATTTTATTACTCTACAATGTTTCATAAGGAATGTATCTAGAGCATATCTTTTGTGATGGACTAAATGCTAAGTATAGTTTTATTCTCACAATCACTTAGAAGATATTTACCTTACCTTTGCTGAAACAGCCTTTCTTACTTTTTATATCAGTTGTCCCTTTTTGTAATGTAATTTGAGTAATTTGCCACATCATTTAAACAGGAAAACAGGACAGGTATTTGAGGCTAAATCTGCAGTCAGACATTGCCATCTCAATCATCAGCTGAGGGTCAGCATGAGTGCAGTTAATGAGCAAAACAGAGTCTGCATGTGATCCAGAGGAGACAGCTTGTCATAGATGACTGTGGAGAAGGAAGAGATGTTAAGCCTTTGTCCTTGTTCTTTTGGATATTCTTCCCTAGCCAAAAAGGTCCCACTGTATCCTGGGGGACATCAGGCCCAGCCTCCCTGGCCAGTCACTGTCCCACTAAGCTCTGCCCTGGTGTGGCCCCACCTCACGTCCTGTGTGCACTTTGGGTGCCTCCACAGGAGAAGGACATCAAACTGTCAGACTGTGTCCAGAGGAGAGTCACCAAGACAGTGAAAGGGGTTGAGGACAAGACTTAGAAGGAGCAGCTGAGGTCCCTTGTGTTGCTCAGCCTGGAGAAGAGAAGGCTGTGGGGTGACCTCATCCCAGTCTGCAGGTTCCTCAAGAGAGGGAGTGGAGGGGGAGGTGCTGAGCTCCTTTTTCCAGTGACAGCTGTAGGACTTGTCACTACAGGGAATGGCATGAGGCTGTGTCAGGGAGGTTTAGATTGGATATTGGGAAAAGGTTCTTCACCCAGAGGGTGGCTGGGCACTGAACAGGCTCCCCAGGGCAGCAGTCACAGCCCCAGGCCTGACAGAGTTCAAAGAGTGTTTGGACAATGCTCTCAGTCATAGGGTTCAGATTTAGAGCCCTGCAAGGAGCAGGAGTTGGGGAGTTGGACTTGCTGATTGTCACTCTTGCGCCGGGCTCGGCGCAGGAACAGGCGAGAGGCAGGGTTGTAGCAAAGGCAGAGAAAGCTTTATTCAAAAGAACTGTGTGGTTTTTATAGAGTGGTACCATGGATTCTTTTCTATTGGCCAACTAACAGAAACATCTTTCTCACGCACTGTCCTTGAGAGGAACAGAAAAACAAAGTAGAAAGACACCTGCAAATTGTTTATAGTCAACAAGTTATCACATCTTTCCAGCTCCCTAAAACTTCTCACAAGCCGCTGTGAGAAACACTTGCCATTTCTCTCTCTCTGTCCCATGGCATCCACAGATGATCTCTATGTGTCCCTTCAGATTGGAGATTTCTGTGATTCTCTGATTACCTCCAGCAGACTACCCTTGTCACTTGGCTACCTGGCTGTTCTCTGCCCCTATTCTGAAAGTTGAATCATTTGAAAGAAAAAAATTCAGAATTCATTGAGTTACAGGGTGGTAA
Organism: Ammospiza caudacuta; assembly: GCF_027887145.1. Taxonomy (NCBI): domain Eukaryota; kingdom Metazoa; phylum Chordata; class Aves; order Passeriformes; family Passerellidae; genus Ammospiza; species Ammospiza caudacuta. The sequence continues at coordinate 58,250,453 of NC_080596.1, forward strand.
AAATGACCATGACATTTAGGATGTTTAATGTTTAAGGACGATTATGGCTTCCACTCTTTACTCAAAGGATTGTTTTTATATTTTATCAGATAAATCTTTTGTGTAAAATGTTTGGAACAAAGCCCTTCACCAGACTACAGGCCTGGAGAATCATTCTGCTTCTTGATGACCAGAAATGTGTCATTTATTCCGTGCCATGACACTGTTTTATGCACCACTGCTCTTAACACTGTAATGTAATGAATATACTTTGCATATACATGGAAATATGAAAAAGTGTAAAATTAAGGCTCCAAATTGAAATGCAGCACTGAAACAATGTTCTGACCTTTTGTGACATTAAACTTTAATTGATTATTAGATAAATTTTAATTAAAGCTTAGAGATAGATAATTTCATACCTTTTTTATAGAAAGCAATTTTTCAACATATAGTCGGGAATGACAAATTCACCTTTAATTAACACATGATATCATATTGTTATTTTCTAGTTTTAATTAACATATAATTACTTCCTCTGTTATTTATGAATCTTAAAATGTTTCACATATTACATTAATTGGATCTGCTAGTTTACAAAATTCTTATAATTCAGAATCTTCTGATATTTTTTGTTCCTATGCCATAGTTCCAAGAAGAACATTTTCTTTTTGCATGCTTTAAATTAAAACCAGATCCCTTTCTTTCGTAGGCTCTGCAGCTGATCTTTGTAAAATGGCTATGGTGAAGATTTTTGCCTCTGTTGTCATTTCTCCAACTTTAACAGCCAGGTTAGTAATGAATAACTGCAAAATTTCTTGGTTTCAAAACAAAATGAGTTGAAATGAATGTTACTGGCATTTTAAGCAGCTCTAGAACTACCATGTGTACCTCTGAGTCTTTTAACAAGCAAGGACATGCAGAATGCTTTTATACATTTAAAGTTATATCTTTGTGCTTAAATGGTTGGATCTGTAAATGCATCCCAAGGCATTCAAGTGCCCCAGGGTCATTTGAGCTCAGTCAGATCTAATTCAGTGGTAGTTCTGCACCTTTGAAATCAAGCCCACTGATCATATCCTTCCTGTATTTGAGCGTACTGTACAGTGGGAATTGAACATTCAATGGACTGGGAAAAAAAACAGGAATCAGGAAACCAGTGCTCAAGCAAAATAAATGAACATTTTTCATTCTTGTATAGATGGCTTTTCTTTAAAGAAAAGCTTGGTCATCATGATTCTCTTCTGTTGTGATTGCTCAGAGTTGGGTGTGAGATCACAGAATGTCCTCAAAGAGTTTTATGCCAGTAGCAGAAATAATGAAGTCTACTTTTCCTGTGGAGAAGTTGGTCCAGACAGCCACTGAACATTATTATTTGCTGCAATAAAAAGAGACTTTGAAGTCAAATATGTAGAAAAAACTCCAAATAAGTGGTTTCTCATCTTTGGTAATGCAAAGATTCTGTAGCAAACAATCCAGTAGAACATGAATTGGTGCAGTAGAAGTTCAGACAAAAGCAGGCTAGTGCAAGTAGGGCAGAACATCAATGTTTCTGTTGGCATCTAGAAAGGATGATAATTTATCTGTAGCAATCATGCATTGAGGACTACTGTGGGTGTGTAGCTCAGTACAAAGAAATAGGGTTTGTCCTTCTGAATGTACTTTTATGGATATTATCTAATCCTATAAGTAATTTGTGTGTGTTAGTGTGTGTATCATTTACACAGAGCAGTGTTGTCTTATCTGATCAGTGTTTGAAAATCCAATTTCTAATTACAAATAAAAGTTCAGTTTGTTGAATTCAAAGTAGTTGGACTCATTCCTATGCTAAAAATAAAACAACTTCTGAATAACTCTTAAATGTTCTTGCAACTTTTAAAGCAAAATACCATCGAACTATTTAAAAAAAAAATAATGTAGTACAAATCTGAAAAGGGAAATTGTTCTTTGGTGGAGATCCTGCCTGCACTCAGTCAATTATACATTTATGTATTAAATGTTGGATGATGCACTATCACATATTGCACTGTACACTGCCAGGCAGATTGTCTGCACTGATTATAATTCATTTTGCTACCTGAGTTGAATGAAGAGCCCAGAATCTGTCAGCTGTGGCATGGATGAAAATTTCTGTAGCAGTAGCAGGCGTAACTGAGTTAGATGAGTGATAGAGGAGCAGCCAACAGCTTTTAGTGGAGCAGGCAAGTGGAGGTGGTGCAAGGGCAAAGAACATACTACATTCTGTGGTTCCTGCCTGGCACACAGATCTTTAGGTTCAGCAGCTGCCTGTTTGTTGTAATTCTGAGAAAGCCAAAGTGTTTTTGCTACTAATGTCATGTCTGATTAAGCTTGTGAATGTTTTTTTCTCTCAACAAAAAATTTTACTTGAGGTTTTCTTTCTTAAAATCATTTATTTCAAAGAAGTAATGTCACCAAATGGCTAAGGAGGTAACAGCCATGGGGAAGTATTGGAGCTGTACGTGTTGAAATTCCCGGTGTTGTGAAAGCATAGAGGAATGGCTACACCAGATAACAGAAAAACATCACTGTCTATCCTGCTTGTTCCTATCATAAATGTCACAGCTGGGAAAGACCAACACTGCAAGGGCATTTAAAAAGGATAGACGGTATTAAACAGGGGGTTTGAACTGCTGCCAGCCATTAACAACTGGATGCCTTTGCTAGAGGAGAGTATTTTAGTAGTCAATAATGGCTCCTTGCTGTAATATTTAGTAGGTACTTACAGACCAGGCTTGTCAGAAAAGCACAATCAATGCCTTTGTAAATTCTGTAAGCACTTCCCTGCTTGGACAGTGGCATTTGAAAACATCAAAAGGATCTTGCCAAAAGAATATGGGACTGAAACTTGAAATATTTTGTTTCTGCTTGTCCGCCAGGTGACATTCAGTTGGTTATTTTTCAGTAGTCTGTTTCTTGATTTTCTTATCAGTCAGGTTAGGATAATGATTCTAACATCCTTTGTAAAGCCTTTTGAAAAATATTGTTGAAAGGAAGTGTGGACATAATTGGTGCTATTGTAACAGTGGGAATGTACAGTAGCTCTTCCAAAATAAGAAATATAATCAATCTCCTATTATCACTCCATCAGATCATATTCATTCCAAAGACAGCATACAACTATCTTTCCTTCTGTTATAATTTCTAATTTAGAAACAGGGTTTTCACTTTGAACAGCATATCAAAGGGAAATATCATTTTTACATGCTTTAGAAGTGATTATGAACATTTACCCTGGGAGACAGTATTCTATTAAGCATAGCTAAGTTTTGGCTAACATTCAACATTTTTTCTTCCTTACCTTAGAAATAGAGAAAAAAAAAAATTCTAAATAAGGTCTTACAGTTTTTAGTGTTAGTTTGCAGGTATGTTTGCAGTCTTCACTCTCAACACTGCATTTATTGTTCCTGTGCTGGAGGCTGTTCAGCAGCAAGAAAACTCTGACCCAACAGTGTGAAGCTTCATTTTTGTGTGTCTAGCAGTCAGTAGATTTTTAGTTCTTGTTTGCACATATGATACTGTATTTGGAAGGCAGGAAAGGTGATTTAATTACATTTTCATGATGCTTCATCAGAGAGGTGTTCTTGATGAAACAGTACTTTCCACTGTGACTGATAAATTCTGTCAACAATCTCAATTTTTTCTTTATGTTTATTTATCTTCTAACTCAAATACTAGCCTAGCAGCTTATGCAATTGACAATAACAAGTCAATCAATTACTTGGAAGCAATTTTACAGAAATCAGGAAAAGTAGTATTAAATTTAATATATATGATACAGATCTAATAATAGTATGGGTTGACTACTGGCATCAGTGTTAATATCTCTGCATTTTGTGTGGTGCTGACAAGTTTTCAGACTTCTCCTGTATTACCTAGATCTTTCTTAAGATGTTCTGCTGCTGCTGACCAAGTTGCTCACTGAAAATGTGCTGCTAGCATAAATTATTGAAGTGCCAGCTTTCACCCATCTGATGCAATCCACAGAATCTCCTCACAATGTTTCCTGCAGGCAGATGATAGCAGAGAAACTTCTGAAACGAAATCAAGGCATACAGTAGCAGCTGAAAGAAAGACTCATGGAATTGATGAGAGTGCAAAGGTGAACTTGGTGAACTCAGATGGACAGTTGTAGTTCTTTTCTGTGTTTAAAACATCACTGCAGTGAGAACCACATGGAAACTTGGTGAGAAAGAAGGGTGCTGACAAATTGTGGAAGAATTGCTGCCTATAGCATTGCTTGTACATATTATCATTTTGTAAGCTGAAGAAGCACTGATGTTACCCAAAGTCTATTAGGTATTACATGGACTTCTCAGTATCTCAACAACATGCACATGAATTTTAACAAGTCTGCAGAACTATTGAGAAATTTGGTGTGAATCCACCAAATCTGCTTTTGCATGAAGTTATTGTTCCTCCAGCACTGGACCTGTGCCACAAACACACAGCTTTACATCTCAGCATGTCTGGAGTCCAGTTAAAGAGACAGGTTCAACCACAGGCCAAGTATAAATGAGTAATCTGAAAGGGAGAAACCACCAGCAAATTAAAGGAAAAGGTTTATTTTCTTGGTTGATCCCAACTGCTTTTCAACAGCAGTGAGTGGATGTTGGAGTTTTGTATGTCTTCCTTAAGGAACGCCTTAATCAACCTAATGATTTTCTGTGCTGGTGAGCTGTAAATACAACTGGCTTCTACAGATATCTAAATTGGTTAGAAACAGCTCTTACTGTCCCAGCAACAAGTATCGTTTTATGTGACCTGGATTTTTTTCAGATAGAAGTCATGCGATCAGTCAAAAATGATGAATTTCTTGAAAGTAGCTTTCAGTTTTAGTACAACACAAGAATCTAGCAGCATTTTTATAAGGTGTGTAGGGATTCAATAATTATTACTTCATAAACTGCTTATAATCTCTCAGATTCATACAAAAGGGCATATTAATAAACCAAACTCCCTGATTGCATCATAGTTTCAAACAAATAAATTAAGTAAAATTTATAGTACTGCTGCTATGTGTGTTGATTTTCTTTAATTTGGGGTATAAAACTTACATCCATCTATGTGTTTCTTCAGAAGTTAAAGAACTGTTTTTACATGTTTCTTCTCTAGCAGTTAACTAGGATTTTCAAATAAATGCTTTTTGCTCTGGTGTTCTGCCCACAATTCCCACTCAGTATGCACCCAAACATACTTAATGTATTAACTCTAGCAAGATGATTAACTTTTATCCTTAGCCTGATACTGGAGAAATTGAACCACAAGGAAAAGATAAATTTTGGATTCTGCTTGAGAGGAGAGTAAGATTGTTGTTTCACAGACAAATGCTTTTGTTTCTGTAGCACAAGGAAATTTCTAAGGTCATATTGCACTCTCAATAGCTGTTCTCTAATATGTAGCTCTTTGCCTCCCAAAGTAGCCAAATAACATTGAATTTCTATGCAAGCTGTAACTTAGAAAAATCATCACTTTCCTCAAGCAACTAAAGCAGTATTGTTTTTGCATGTATCCACAAGATGGTGAGCTGTTACCTGAACACTTCATGCTCAGTGAGCCAGAGCAAATCAGACTAATTTGTTCTTTATAGAAAGAGCCAAGTACATTTAAAATGCTGAAATATCACAGCCAAAAGAGACATGCATGATTTAGCAGGTTTTTCACTATTCCTTTATGTAAGACATTCAATACAAATAAATATATTTCTTTTATAAAACCTTTTTGTAGGTTACCTTTTAGATTTGTATGTTTTCAAACATTTTGGATACATGCAGAAATTCTATTATCTTTAATTAGCCATCTGTTCAGTTTCCTACTCTTCATGATGTAGCTGCTGAGAAAACCTATTTCACAGGCTAGCTGAATTTTTATGGCAAAAATGTTAAAATAATTTGGTCTTTATCATGAAAACACTGGAACAGGTAGCTTGAAGTTAATGCAAGTAACATCTATTCATGCATGATGTATCCTGAGCTATAACTTTTATATTACAACATTAGGAATCCACATAGGTGCAGCCTCAAAAAAATTTTTAGAAAGGGAAAATTCTACAAAATATTGCAATATGCTAATGATCTTGTTCCTTTCTTACATGACAATAGGCCTTCTGTCCACTGGGTTCTGTGGGGAAACCATGGCACAATTACCCAACAGGTAGTGTTAGTAGTATCAGAAAACAAATGAATAGTGTTTCAGTACAGGGAACATGGATATTTCTGAGAGGAATTGGATCCAGCTTCCATCTGGTCCATTATCACTGAGTGTGGCCAGTAGCAGATGCTCCAGGAGGGAGGTGTAAGATCTGTAGAGAGTACAAATGTCTGTCTGTCTGCCTGCAGATTTTCATCTTGCTCTGCTTGTGGGGATGAGTCTGAGTTCTGAAAAGTAAGATTTAAAAGTCTTCCCACAAAATCATTGTATGTCATCAGTTCTAAATGTTCTTGACATCCATGCAAGTGTTTGTTAAATGAGCAGCCATTCTGGCTTTTTCTGGCAAAGTATTTCATTACGTGCCTTTTCAGTCAATATTTTATTTTATTAAATATTTTATTTTATTAAATATTGATTTATTAAGTGTGAATGTGTCCATTTTTCAAATGATTAATTTTTTTTTTAATTTAAAAAACATGAAATATATTTCCTTTTTTTTTTTTGTTTTGATGGACTGGGTTTTCTTTTTTTTTCCATATTCCCCCATTTGTCTGATTTTAAAATACCTTATTGTTTTAATATTTTTTTTCCTAACCACTTAACAGTTTTTATGCTTTTTGGGTTTATTTTTAAACTTTTTACACATAGCTTTTAACTGTGTACTCCCATATCTGCAATTTTGAAGTCTCCCATTAGGCATTTATAGGTTTCAAATTCAAAACAAAAAATGTGATGTTACTAGTTGGATTATTATTTTATTGATTGATATGCTTATATCAAAAAAGGGGAAGAACATAGGATGAGAAACCAGGATATTATTATTTGGGACATAAAATCTGATACTGTTGTATGGCCTTCATTTCACTGGTCAGAGACATAGTACTTTTTTAAATAAGATGAAAACCTTGTGAGAATAGAAAACAAGAAATATTTTTTAAATATTTTATAAAATATTTTAAAGAATATTTTAAACAAGTATTTCAAAGTTTATTCTACCAAGTGGTCATTAATGCCTTATTTAAAGTGGTGTACTTTTCGTAACTCTTCAATGTTTATATTTTTATTGTTCTTACATAAATACTTAACTGCTAACATTGTTTTAAATTCTCAAGATTTATTATAGGTTTTTTTTCACTAGAATTTTTTACTCCAACCATTAAATTATAATGGATTTCAAATAATCAATCCTCTTCTCTCCTTCTCCAAAGACCATCCTTCTGTTTTAGGAAATCCCTTGTTAAAATATTATTTAATTTTCAGTATCTCTTCAAGTTAAAATATGTCGTTTGCTGTGGAAATTTTACGCTGGTATGTATGATCTAGTTCAGAATCAGACCTGTGACCTTGTCCTGCACCACTTTTTATCTGAAGATGTAGGAGTGTCCATCAGGAACCATCTCAAACTGAGCTGGGCTCTCAGCTTGGCTGTTGGTCAGAATGAGGTGGCCTCAATTCCTTACAGAATTATGGTATCAGTTAGGCTGGAAAAGACCTTTAAGGTCATTAAGTCTTGCTATGTTATGCATGATGATCAAACCCTCTTTTTTAACCCCTTTTCCAGTTGCCCAGTTTTAAACCTTATTTTAATTTATTTCCTATTCAAATTCTTAAAACAGACAGCACAGTATAATAGAGAATGGTAGAATCAGTTAGGTTGGAAAACACCTCTAAGGTCCTTGAGTCCAACTGTTAAGCTGGTACTGCCAACTCCACCAATAAACTGTTGGTGGTTTATATTTTATTTTATCTTTCTACAGACCAATCTGGAAAGCTGAACCATGTTATGCTTTGGGTGTGTTGTTAACAGAAGTAAAAATTTCCCCAGTGATGCAAAAACTATATAAAAAAATGTACAGAGGGTTAATCTCTGTCTAACTTCAGGTAGCTGTTTTGGGAGATGGCACTGCCACAAAGCCACCACACAGAGCTGGGGTTTTCCAAGTGTGAGTTCAGAACATCTAGGTCAGAACCAGCCCTAGTCCCTTGTCTGTAGAAGAAGCATGAATTTAATTAGTTTCAGCATCTCTTGGCACATTCTAACATCCTGAAGCACTGCATGTTGCTGTTAAAATCCTCCTTCTGATGAAGACTACTATGATAATCCTTTCTTTTTTCCCCTCTCCTACACTGGCCTCTCCTAGTGAACATACCTACAGTGGAGCCTGCAGCATGTCATGTCACTAAACTTCTTTTGAGTTTAGAGAGAAAGCTGTTTCCTTTAATGATAAAGAAAAATGCAGTTGCTCAGTAATAAGGTAACAGCTGTTTTGGTGAGATCAGTTCAGTAGTGTAATTATTTCTAGGTCTTTGTAGTAGTAATGGAAAACCTTCCAATTCTGTACTTTAGAACAGAGTAGTCCAGACCTGGAATATATTGATTTCCAGTAACAAACAAAATCTTCATTAGTTCTTTTATTAGACAACTGGCCTGATACTATGCTCTAACAATATGGCTTCATAAATAGAATACTATGAAAAATCTATTGAGAACATTTTAATCAGTTTTGGCATATATTATTCATTAATATGATTATGATTCAGTAGTAATAGCTGGGCTGTGATCTACTGGAGGCCTGAGAATTTAGTCCCTGTGTTGCTTTATAGGAAACTGGAAGAATGATCAATGTAGTGTTAAGAAAATGAAAAATATCTTCTTTTTTAAATCCTATAGTGCAGCATTATAGTTTAAGAAGGCTGTTTTATGCTGGGCACACTAAAGTGGTGTCAAAAACCATGTTCAGACTGGCAGTCACATAAATATTTCTGCATTTGAGAGGTCAGGCTGTAAAAATTTCTATTTCCACACTACTGGCATGCTCAGATGCAAGTCATGTTTCTCAGTAAAGGAAATCCTATGTGTACTCACCAAAAGTGATGTCTAATTTTTAGTCAGGCAAGAACATAGTTAATAAAATACTAGTTTCTAAATCAAAGGCATTCTTAACATCTGTAGAATTAAAAATATACTAGTGTCTGCCTGGTTTGCAATTTCTAATCCAGTTGGCCATACCTTTTAGCACAAGATAATGAGGGGAGCTTGCTATTGCAATATTCCTTCAAAGTGAAGAGAATTCAATTAAGCTATTAAGCAAAAGTATAGGGGCTTTTTCAAACTTCTTTCACTCAGTCTATGCAATAGCTAGGTAGGTGTATGCAGGGGAATGGTGAAAACTGTAAATATTGAATGCAAAAATTGCTTTGATTTTTTTCTTTCATCTTTATTGATATCAAATTGAATGCTTCCTTCTGTGGAACAGCATATTGCATGAAAGCAATATTACTTAAGCAAGCTTGAAAAAATGCAGGTGGCCTTGTACTGCAAGACCAGAACTCATTATTTGCTGTGAAACATGTAAGAAAAAGAGATAAAACATCATCAAAAAATATCTATCTTGTTTGATGAAGATTAAGGAGGAAACAATGTGTACTATTTCATTATTGGCATCAGTCCAGGAAATAATGTTTAGTGTTAATTAAATCTTCTATAATATCTTTCATTTGAAAATAGAAGTGTATTAGAAATACTCATTCCTTAGATCTCACAAATATTATTCCCATTTTCTAACTGAATGCATTGGTTAGGAGAGGAGCAGAGCTAGACAGAGAACCAGCAATGCCAACTTTAGTTCTGTATTTAGCAGACAGAACATGGTCCTGAACTTCAAATTAATCACAAATGTGTAAGACGGGGCAGGTGTAACTCTGCAGCTCCAGGCAGCTCCTGAGTTAACTGGCAATGCAGCTGAGCTGATGGGCTGTGATGTTCAGGATGATGTGGGTGAGAAACAGAAATGTCCTTTAGCCATGATGGAGACCTAAGCTAAAGGAGCTGGGCTGCATTCATTTGGTGAACAGGAGCATGTAGAGTTGTATCAAGTCTATTTTGCTGTCCAGAGAGAAAATTTCAGTTAATTTACATTGCTTCCACAGGTTTTTGGACATACATAAGATGGCAGTTAATTCTGGTCCAAACCTGCTCCTCCTGTTTTACTTTTAGCATGGAGGTGAGGCGATCAGTTGCTACAATGCTGAGAGGTTTTGAAAATCCTATTCTTTCATTTCTAAATCCTGAAAAATTTATGATGAAGTTTTTATGTATATTGTAAGTTCTTCTAAGAAAGGACTTTTCCTTACCAAATATTCAGAATATATGATGCTTTAATCCTGACTGAAGGCATGAGACTACTCTGGAACAAACAATAATCAGTCTATTGTGTTTTTATTAGACTGGTTTAATAAATGCAATTATTTTCACTTATTCAATTGATTGACTGTTTATTCATCTTTAATATTCACTGTTCTGATTTGTACCTTTTGCATGTCATTTCAATGGTTATCAGGATACTCTTGTTTTAATTAATTTACTTGAATTCGAAATTACAACTTTTCATGTAACTGTGTTCTCTTGCTATAGATGATCCTGGTCTTTTCATCTATTTCTTTTTTTGTGTCCTGTGTCCTAATTTCCTATTAAAAACATGTTAATCTGTTTCATTCTGCTTCTGACTGTGTTGTAAGTGACTAATAATTTAAGATCTATTATTAGAGCTCACCACACTGTTAGTCAATGTCACACTGTAATTTAAGGCAGTGTGAAACTATCTTAAGAAGCTGTGAAAAGTTATAAGTCATAACCATATTGATGTTTCAGCCATTTGTAAAGAATTATTTACTTGAATAACTGCTATTATTAAGAAAAGATATTAAGAAAAGTCTACAAGTGACATTTAATTTAAATCATGGAATCACAGCATGGTTTGGGTTGGAAGGGACCATAAAGACCACCTTGTTCAACCCCCTGCCATGGGCAGGGACACCTTCCACGAGACCTGATTGCTCCAAGCCCCTGCAACCTGGCTTTGAGCAATTCCAGAGATGGGGCATCCACAACTTCTCTGAGCAACCAGTTCTAGTGCCTCACCACCATCATGAGCAAGAACTTCTTCTTTATATCCAATTCAAAAAACCAAACTATATTAACAAAACGTAGTCTGTCTCCATCATTTCTTGTCTTTTTCTGCAAATTAGGTTGGTTTTAAGTGATACCTTGTTATGTCATCAAATCCCTGAATGACATTTATATGGTGGCAAGCACAATTTGGGTTTACAACTATGGCCTTCATGTTTCCAGAATATAGGGAGAGGCAATTCTTAAATTCATTAATGATTTTTAAATTTTCTTTGGATGTTTATTTTCACTTTAACTTATTCATGAATGGAAAGCACTGTTAAAAATTTCTTGCATGTATTATCTGATATCTCTGAAATTTTTCAGGTTAATTGCCCAGATCCACGACGAATTGTTGTTTGAGGTCGAAGATTCTCAAATCCAGGAATTCTCAGGTAAATAAAATCTCTTCTGCTCTTTTCCTCTTAGAGAATAAAGAACTAATGTAGTGAGAAGAAGCACATTGGTTCTCACAATTAAGAAAATGTATACTAAGCAGATTTTTCTGAATGTTTTCCACCACTGGCTTGTATGTAAAATGTGATATACTCATTTGGAATTCATTAGCATGATTATTTGTATGTAGTTTTTTAATCAAGATTTCATCATCCACTGTGTGAATCCTGTAAAAGTAAATACTATTTCTTCCAAGGTTTTAGAGGGAAATAAACCAGTTTGGAGTACTTTAGATTAGGGGCTGTTACATAAAGAATTATTCCATTCTTCATGTAAGATTATGCCACACTGTAATTTCTAAATTAGTTTACTGCTTTTTTGTAATAAGAAACATTTATGATGGCACTCTCAAGATTAAGGTTAGTAAAAGTTTGTGCCTATGTTTCTATCTTCTCATCTGTCTTACTTCCAGACATTATTCCCTAAGCCAGGGTTTGTGTCAGCATCTGGTACAAATTTAGCAAGTGAGGGCATGTAGCAGACTATTGGGTCTCTTCCCCAGTAAATTGTGGATTTATTCCTGTAGGCACCAAGTGGTTATTCACAAATGTTGACCTAGTTTGAAGCTCAACAAAATGTTTGGCTAAACCCATTAGTCAAAATATCAAAAATGATTTAAATTCACCAATACAAGAAATATCTTCCATTATAGCACAAGCATTTAATAAAAAATTAATTTCACCTTCCCGTGCTGCATTCATTTGAACAGTGCAATTTCCTATATTAGTCTCATTTCATCACTGATCCCTCTTGTGAATATTAGTTCAGAATGAGAGCATTAAAACTCTATCTAATCTAAACAAATTACCTGGGAGGTATTTCAGCTCAATATATTCAGGGCATTGTAATGAATTAAGTTAATATATTAACATTTGACCTCTAAATACAGGAATTAAAATCAGATTTAAAGTTTAAAAAATATATGCAATTTATAGGAGATTGCAATATCTGTTCAGAAAATGTCTAAAAGTGACATAGTTTCAGAGTTAGGAAGTGTAGTGCATTGAAAGACATCTGTAGGACAGCATAGAAGGATTTTTATTATCTTATTTTGCATCAATTTGCATAAAGTATAGAGCTAATATTATACCCAAAATATAAAAATGATTCATGGTTGATTATACATGTAGAAAATCATAGATTCTGCCCCCATTGGGTCAAATTTAGATCTCCATTACTAGTCTGAATTTGTAGCAAATTCAGAAAAATCAATACTTTTCAAGTATAACAGAAAAAAACCTCTAGCTATCATATGAATAATAGTAATACATTATCCCAATATGGAAATATGGTGACTGGAGGCTTTTTTCTGAAAATGCAGAAGGAGTGCAATTCAAATACTCAAGTTTAGACTGTGTAGTAATTAGTTTGCTGATCTCCAGGTCTAGCTGCAGGGTGCAGAACAAACATACCTGTAAATTCCTTCTTGTGCCTCAAAGTTATAATCCTATAATTGAAGTTGCTAAGATGACCTTTAAAAAATGGACTTGGGCAGTCTTGAGGTATGAGATACCTTGGAAATTGTCATTGCACTTAGCATGGGCTGCCAAACTTGAGTGTTCAAGATGGAAGTTTGTTTCATTCTGCTGATTGAAGATTGACTTTTCAATTTGTCTCTACTTTGCCCTAAGAGCCAAAGAAAAAAAAAGGAAATTCTTCATTACAGGAACTTTCAGATATACTCCTGTCAGAACAGAAGAATGATAACTTGTCTTATTCTTTACACAAAAGAGATATTGAGATATTGATTTCTTTCCTTTTTATTCATCACTGGGAGAGCCTTACTTGGAGTACTGCATCTGGTTCTGAGCTTCCCAGACTGAAGAAAGTGCAACAAAGGGTGACAAAGATGATGAAGGGTCTTGGGGGAGAAGGCAGGCTGAGACCTGGGACTGTTCAGCCTGGAGAAGAGAAAGCTCAGGGGATCTTGCTAATGTATATATCCTAAGGGAGTGGGCATAGAGGAAGTGGTGGTGCCCAGTGACAGCACCCAGGCAATGGGCACAAACTGAAACACAAAAGGTTCCCTCTGTAGATGAGGGAACACTGTTTTACTCTCAGGGTGACTGAGCACTGGCACAAGTTGCCCTGAGAGGTTGTGGAGTCTCCATCCTTGGAGATGTAAAAAAGCCATCTGGACAAGGTCCTGGGTAACCAGCTCGAGGTGGTCCCTCTGAGCAGCAGGGCTGGACCAGGTAAACTCCAAAGGCTCCTTTCAACCTCTCTGACTGTGGTTTGCAAGTAGTTCTGCTACTGGTAGAAGAACTAATCCAAGATGTCTTAAAAGGGTCCAAAGCTGGCAATTCTTCAGTCATTAATGAGGATTTTGTTTGATCTGAATAGCAGAGAAAGTGTGGATCTGCAGTCGCATCTCACTTGCAGCCAGCAGCAGTGCTGAAGCACATCTCCCTATTGTCCCAGTCCTTGGTGGGAATGGCTTGAGTTCACATCACAGAGCAGCCTGAGAACAGTTGACCTAGATTCCTTTCAGATGAAACTAAATAGGAACACGCTTTTTCTCCTCATATTTTCCAATTATTTCCGGAGCTGCTAAGTAAGGTAACAGATTAGATATCTGAGAGTTAAACCAAAGAGGAGTCAGTAGGATATGTGCTCTTAATTCACTTAAGTGCTTTGAAAGTCCAAATAGAGTTTTCATCTCTTTACCTAAAGTTCTCTCACCCTTTTTTAAAAATCCTTACTCTTTTTGTTTTTATTTGCCAATATTCTTTAGCTGTCAGCTTTGTCTTTACATATCTAATGAGCTTTTGTCCATTCAGAAACTTTAAATTACAGAATCTGCTGACTTGCAGTTTCCAGCCTGCAGTTTAATGATCCAGAGAGAAATCTCAGTTGTACAGTCACAAAGCTCTGTAAAGGGAAGGACGTGGACTTGCAGCTAAAGAACAGTGCTGGAGGGTTTAAATGGATTACACTTCAGTGCTGTGTTATTCTTCTGCATTTAATGTGATCCAAGAAGTATGGCCTACTATTCAGCATGTTTGCATTCTGATTCCAGTCATGCTTCTGATCTACTTTTTCAGGAAAGCATCAACAAATATATGTCTCCTTTTTCTTGCTTGTAGAATGAACATGAAACTTAAAATATTTTTAAGATTTATAAATTAAGAACATAAAGGTAAATAGTATTATTTCATAAGATCACAATGCAGGAGATAAGCCTTCTCAGCAGCATTTCCCTGATGGAAGAGTCTCTTTTGAATTGCTTCACAACATTAAAATGTTCTTTTGCTTCTTAGACTCTCTTGAATGGCAGCTGAAAATTGCCCCAAGGAATTGTAGTATTGGCACCTTCTTTAGTCTTGCATAGGACTTCATATGTTCCCATAAGAATTTCCAGGACTTTACAATATACAGAAATCCCATTTATAGTGCATCTAATAATGCACAAATTATTTGGAATATTTTGAATCTAATAAACAAGAGGACAAGCAAACAAGCAAAGAAATGTTCTTTTTTTTCTGATCTACTTCTGCACAAAGTACTGCATGAGGTGGGTCATCTCAAGGTCTCATCTGTACTTTGGAAGAATACCTTCTTCAAAAAGAATCCATTGCCCACAGTTTTATAGTGCACATATGGCTCACTCTGAATGGACAAGACAGAACATCATTTATTTATAATAAGGTTTTGACTGCCCAAGCTTTGACATACTTTGAAATACAATGAAGCACATACTACTCTGAATGTTGCAATTTTCATCAATGATATGGAATATTGTTTCCTTCAATTCTCTGTTTAGGGCAAGAACATGACAGCAAAAGAGCTTTTTAAAATCCTAATTTCCTATTAGAGGGTGCTTGGGAAGTTCAAATCAAAACATTTGGCAGAAATTCGTTTTGCTTGGGCAGAACACTCTCAGCTTTACCATCAATAATCTGCCTGGTTTCTGGCCAGCTTGCCTGTCTGGCTTCCTCACGTCTTGAGCTCTCCAGCAGCCCAGGAAGCAGAAAGGCAGATGATACTATGGGAATGCCAAAAACTGGATTCTTGGATCTGAGAAGGCTCAGTGCCTCTGAGTCCTGAAGTCTGTGTAATCGGGTAGTCAGTCTGTCCCCAAGTCAGACTCTGGAAGAGTATTTAGGAATGGCAGAACTCAATTTTTCATTTTGTGAGACTGTTTCTGACACTGGTGCTCCATGCTGTGTTTGAACTGCCTCTTTGGCTTTGGATTATGCTGAATGCATTACAGCTAAAAGGGGAGACATGCTTTGTGGGGAAGAAAAGTCAATTTTTAAATTTTTTTTTTTACGGTCAAGGGATACCTGTAGTTACAACTGTAGAATCTGGCTTCTAATGTGTGTTCCATAAATAGCTGATGAGTTTGAAAGGTGAACTTTGCCAGCGGCAATTACTGTGGACTCTTCTATGCCTTTCTCTCTGCTTGATTGCATCCATTAGTGATAATTAAATGAAAGACACTTGGTACTTGAAATAACATCTTTTTGTGGAAATTCATGTATTCCAGTGCTTTGTGTTCAATATCACAGTGCATTAGAGTAATTTTAAAGGGGTTTTTTTTAGAATTCATTTATAATTATACAGTATTGATAGAAATAAAAAATTTCTGCATCTGTTTGTATTTTTGATACATGCACAATGTAGAGCTTGAAACAATTTTTCTAATACTTTACTAGGTATAAAATATTTCAGCTGAAGTCCTTACCTTAAATTTAAGAACATAGAAATGACCAGTCAAAAACAAACAAACAAACAAAAAAACCCCAAATAACAAAACACAACCAAAAAGAAAAACCAAACCAACAATCAATATAAATTAAACCTATTTATGTTAGTATTAAGATCACTTGCTACCCAAAGAATAGTATCTTAGACATTTTTTTAACATCTGCCAGTGCACATTTTTGACTCACATACAGATTACATGAAATTTCACTTTATTCTGCTGCAATTTTATGCTTACTTGATACTGAGACAACTGCATTAAAATGTGCACATGTTCAAAATGGAACTGCAGGAACAGAAGAACAAAAGAATGAACTGGTCATCACAAGTTAGTGACATTTTCTTTCCTCTGAGGTGCCGTTTTCTAGCTTGGAAAACACTGGTGCGTAAACTAAAGATGCCTCTAGATAGCTTTCAATTTGCAAAAATTCCTGTTCCATAGATCATATGTCTGGCCAGCTTTGACATGTTTCTAGAGTCATAATTTCATAGGTGAGTGCACTTGAAAAATGTCTTCAGTTTGATAGGGACAAATAAGCTTTTGTTCCACAGCAAGCATGCGTGTCTTATCTTTGTTCCTATTCACAGCACTTTCAATAAGCATATTTATTCTGGTCAGTATCAAGAAAATCTAATGTATGGTAAAACATGTGTTAAAATTTCAGTTCCTCTAAAATCTTTTAACTTTGCTGTCACCAATTTTTTATGCACAATATTTTAACATGTATACGTAGCTTACAAAGCATTTTAAGATGAGTATAATCAACAGCTTTCCTAATTGCTGACTATGGGTTTTGAGAGATAACTTGCAAAGATTGGGAGAACAGCATTTTACAGATGCCTTTGCAGTACATGGCTGGCTGTAAAGGAACACTTTAAAATTAATAATTTATGTGCCCTAGATATACTAGATTCTTGACTGAACAGAAATAATCATTATCCCCAAAGTCTCCAGTCTAAATCTTAGACAAGAAACAAAAAATCAAGAGTGATAGAGACAGATTTATTTAGACACTGTGGTTCTGTTTTTTAGTGACTACACTCTAAAATGTATACAAGATAAAGAAGATATAGTTGTACATGTTTGATTATTTATTGTGAGCCTTGAGAAAGAGGGAAGTTTTCAAGGAGATTTGCAAAAACAGTGGAAGAATCAGATATTATGTACATAGGACTAAAGGGAACCTTTCCTGTGATTACATACCCCCATGCCATATGGTCTCTTTTATAAATTATCATCTTCGTATGAAAAATTACTCCCACTAAGGACTGTTCCAGAATTTTGTCTCTCCAAAACCTAGAACTTTAAATTTCCAGCCTAAATGTATTCAGCCACTATACCTATTTATTTTTGTGCAAAGACTGTAATGTATTTAAATTCTTCCTTCTTCACTGTTTACAGTCTTAGCAGACCACTGAACAGGAATGGCAATCCAGCTGCTTTTTCTTGATATTTGCAAGGGAGTGATTTCAAAAGGCTGAAATGCAGACACAACAACTTCAGATTGCTTGAAATGAATGGCTTTACTAAACTCTGGATAGAGAAAAGTCAGTGTGACATGAGAAAGAGAACAGGGACCTGAACTGACAGAAAAAAAGGAAAGAAGAAAATGAAGCAAACCATGGAGAGGTTTTTAATGGTTGTCAAAGTGAATGAAGAACCGTTGGGTTTGTTCACTGATGTGGCCACTTTAATCTGTGCATTTTAAAATTAAGAGTATTTAAGAATGCAGCAGAACTCTGGTTGTGCCAGATGCCTTAGAGCAATAGATGTGTGAACCAACAGAGAAAGCTGTTGCAGTTATTGCTGCCATCATGCATCCCCTTTTGGGGATAACAGCTAAATGGGACATAACTAGTCTAGTTCAGAGGTCTAGAGAACCTGGGGGGAGCAGATCTAACTCAGTGCACAGGAGGCAGCAGCCTTTGTCATATCCCTCACTTATTTCAGCCCAGGAAGAGATGCTGCTGACTCATGCTCCATCTTTTACTGTCTGTTGGAACTCGTTTTGTCAAGAAGACCTATTCCTCTCCTTGCCCAAAGGCTCTGCTGCTGTTTATTTATCTAAAAACACAAGAAATTATAAGCTGCTCAGAGTTGAGTGTGCTCTTCCTAAGTGTCTGGTGAAACACACAGAGCTGAGTGATTCTGTGTGAGAAGTGCAGAATTCAGGTGTTATCCTCTCAAAAGTTTTGTGTAGTCATAGCTTGGAAAAAATGTTTATCCAGGACTGACTGGCAACACACTGAGCCTTCTGAAGGCATCCCACCTGGCTGGGGTGCCCCAGCATTGCTGACCTCCTGGAGCTGACAGCTTGTTGAAATTCAGAGTGGGCTTCTCAAGACAGAGGCAGTCCAACACTCCTCTATTAATAGCCATGTTGACTTGGACTGGATTACAAATGAGTAATTATTTAGGCCAGCACTTCTCCTTTCACAATCTGTGGATTGCAGTCTTTGTTTCTGCTTTTGAAAAAATGTTGTTCTGCCCCACAGTGGACCACGACGTACCCCAAATCTGACATGAAGCAAGCGTACAGGTGTAGCTGTACATAGATGTGTCAACAAATGTCTTGGCTTCCTCAGCTCTGGCACTTGATCTGCTGATACTTTGAGTTACTGCATAGTTTGGACTTCATGAAAAGCTTATGACAGCTCGTTAGCATAGAAATCTGAGTGAGCCAGCACGGTCTGATCACTGTTCAAGCAGAAGCTGGTTATCCTCATCATTATTATCAGGCCAGCCTCAGTGTCAGTGACACGACATGAAACATTACAGACTGCTCTTCATTGCTGGCATCATTAGAAAGGTTTTGGCAGCAGCCAGAGCAACAACATCCACAGCTTCTTAGAGTTCTTGTCACTCCTTTGCCTCTAACCTCAGCTGCCAAAGAGCTGTGATGTGCAGTGAGGGATAACTTCAAAGGAAGCTGCTCAGTAGTCATGTGGGTTTGCCCTGGCAGCTCAAATCACAGCCTCTGCTTCTTCTCAGGCCTCTGAGACACAAGACCACATCCATTATTTATTCCCCCATCCTGTCAGAGCAGGGCAGGTTCTGGGGCTACCTGGTATTCCTGCTTCACTTTCACTAGCCAAAAATACCTTCCATTTTAGAAGCTGTTGATCCTCTCCTTGATTTTTATTAGAAGAGCATGTGTTGAAGCAGCAATCTTTGTCAAGCAAAACACTAATTAGCAGGACCAGTGATGGTAAATCTGATCCCAGATGATTGTTTTGGAATAATTATAGATGCATTTGCACAGTAATACTGAGCATAGTGTTATGGCATGATGAGTTGTTAAGTTACATGAATTATACTGACATTAATTGTTTAGAGTCCTGATAGCTCCACTACCCCACAGAGATGATTTTTTAAAAAATTTGGCTCTGATCTTTTTACTTTGAAGATTAAAATATTTTTTAAAGTTCAGATTCTTGTGGGCTTTTTTCCTAGCTTCTTTTTTAAAGTGAGTTTTATGGTTGCACAAGAAAGTTAGAGAATTAAAATATATAAAATGTCATCACACAGATAGTTATGAGAAGTGAAGTTGAACACTGAGCATTCACACATGCTCTACATACCTTTATATGAAATGTAGTAGTGCTATACTTCTTTACATATGGGCTAGATAAATTAAATAATTCTGCAAATTTTACCCAAAAATTCAATTTAAAAAAGGAAATTAAACTGTTCTCAAGAGATAAAATATCACTTTAAAATAATCTGAAAAAGTTGTAAATTATAATTTTTAATGTAGAAATGCAGGTATTATGTAACAGAATATAAAAAACTATTTTTAATATACATATATATAACAATTCTAACATGGAAAATAAAGCTGTAGGTTTTCAAATTTACCTTACAGCACTGGTAAAAAGAATAATGGAGTCCCTACAGCAAACCAAAGCCTTGGAAGTGCCACTGAAGGTAGGGACAGTTTTGAATTTCCATTTCTTTCTCAGGCATGCTTAGCTTTGTACATCATCATCATCATCATCATATTAGGAATCTAGAAACAACTATTTTGCTTTTTACTTCAATTGTTTCATTTTCATATTTGCAGTAATTGCTTTTTCAAATTACTATAAAAGTTCCAAAGGAAAATAACTGAAAGAAAAGATACTCCCTTTTGGGAAGTGAGATTGTTGTAGCAATGCACATGGTAATTTAAAAATCTATTTCATTCATTGCCGTGGAACTTCTGTTGGGTGTGGTAGAGTGAGAAATATGTCCCTTTAATATGTGCCTGCCTTTCTAGATGTGCCAGGCATTCATTACTGCTGAAAAAATATTGCAAAGGATCTTTCTCCAGTAATTTTCAGTTAGAAAATGTGTCTATTTAACATTTCTGTGTGGATGCCTAGCACACAAAGCAAACAAAATCACTGGTCATTGCTAAAGGTAGAGAACATAATCTGCCAGACCAGCATCTCTAGAAAGTGAGTAGGTAACTACACAGCTTTCTATGTATTGGACCAAATGGTAATTACATGATAAAATAATTATGTTTTTCTATCTACAAAACTGGTACCTGTCACTGTAGCCTACTGCTCAGCTTTTGTTGCTTGGTAAAAGGCTAAAGCTCCTGGGAATCCCTAAACTTCAGTGAGCCAAAGCCCAAGGGTTTCCAGTGTGCTGACAAATGGAGTACTTGGTGTTGCCAGGTCACTCACTCAGCAGTAATACCCAACAAGATTCAGGGACAGAAACAGCTTTATTCTAATTAGTTCAGAGATGGTTGCAACATACAGATTTGCACTCATGGAAACAGCTGAAAAAGAAAACTACTTGATAATTTTTCTTGTATTTCCTCCTGCAGATCTTCTGTATCTATTGCAGAATTCCAGCCACTCTTTGAGGCTTGCAGTTACAAGACCCTTTATGGGTCCTTAGGGAGCCCATCCTTCCCACAAAAATTGAGAAAGGATAATGAAGGGTATCCAAGATCTAAATTACTCTTTCTGGTTCCCATACTTATTTCCCCCCTCACTGTTCACTTAACCTTTGTAAGATCTTACATTCCTGTTAACTAAATGTTAAAAGTCCAATGAGACTTTTTGGCTACACTGGGATTATAATGTCTCACACTGATACTCCCAAGCTTTGCAAAATGCATTTCTGTAGGTTGCTTACATTGTACACCTGTGTTTGCCTTTCTTCTTTTGTTACAAATTCCTTGGGAAAAAAAGAAGCTAGAGTGTTTTTCAAGATACATTACATTGAAATATTTTTAATTACTGGATTAGATACCTGGCATTTATGCTTCTATAAGGTTCTTAAAAATGATCAAGTATGGTATTACTGGTGGCATATAAAGTGAATAGCAATCATAGTCTCCTTTCCGGATAGGAAAAGTTTAAGGAGACTTTTTGGTGCCTTTTTCAGAGGTAAAATTTTCATACTTTCTCTGAGGAAGTCATGGCCATGAAATAAATATAAGCACTGTAATAGGTTTCTAGGAAAGACAAATGTTTACATGGTTACTGAGAGTGTTCCTGGTTGCAGGGGTAGAATATCATTTTAGTGTTACATTTTTCAGACTAACCATTAACTGGCAGAAGGTTTCAATGTCCTATGGACAAATGGGACATACCTTGTTATTCACCTCTGTCTAAGGTGTTTTACTGTCACACACTGGCAAATCCTTCTCAATGCATTAAACAGATGGGTTCAAGATGTCATTCCCATGAGAACCGTAATTCTCCTTTAAACACCAACTATGCTTTAATAGGTGAAAAGAAACACATTCTTAGACAATAAATAGTTATCTGGGGCTTTCAAAGATTAGGACTTTTGGAGATACACATTTCATAACCCTTGTTTGGTCTCCTTTTCCTAAGCAAATTACTGTGGCAGTCCTGACATTCTTCTGCTTGTGCATGTTAGACTACATCCATCATGGAGATACTTCAGCTTCCTCTGAAGCTTCAAAGAGAGATCAATGACAGAGGCCAGATAGAAAACATAAAGTTTGATCTCGGAGAAAAAATTGAGAGTGATCTTTAAAAAAAAGTCTGTTTTTTTGTTCATGTTGTTTACCCTTCTATACAGTACGAAAATGTCTTTCAGGATTAGAGATGTTAAAGATGAAAAGATTTTTGTGAAATGCTCCTGCTCCCCTTCAGCAGACTTCCTTCAACTAAATATGTATTATGTGCACCCTTATGTATGAATATTATTTCTTAATACAGAGACAAAATGTCACTAAAGTAGAGCACACATATAGTCTTAATGGGGAGAGAGCTCTTTTTCTTCTTTGAGGTAAAGGATGTTTTATCTTTGAAGTAGCTTTTTTTCCCCAAAATATAGTCCATGCTAATGAGGCAGCTTTCATGTCAGCAAATCTACTGTGTACAACAGCACTAGGCACTGCAAAACAAACTGAAATTAAGCCAAAGCAACAATAAAAATACCCCAGAACTTGAAAAGTGGGGGGTAAAAAACCCTAGTATCTTTATGCATTGCTGACAAAGTTGCTGATGAAAACATCAAAATCATCATTTGTAGCTCTTTTAAAAGCATGAGATGAATTTTGCTTTAGTGTATTCATTGCAATTCAGTAACATGTATTTGCAATTTGAAAACTAAAGGTTAGTTTAAATTGTTAAGGTATTTTTATCAGAATTGTAGCAATAATTGAGTATTAATACAAATGAAGAGCATTTCACACTGGATAGACATGGAATCTGGAGCAGTATTACATCCAAAGGGAAAAGCAAAAAGAGTAATTGTGCTATATGTGATGTGTTTATTTGTTTAAATTTTTATTTTTTTCCCTGACAGGTTCCCTTGAAAGTGATTCTCACCACTGGGAAATCATGGGGGTGTATGACAGAATTGGAGGAGATGTAAAGCAGTCATTGGGGATGTTATTCAGTACCCAAACACCTCATTGGCCTGTGCTGATTCCTGGCTGAATCACTAGGCAACAGCGCTGCTGGATCTTTCATAAGCACCTAATACTCTGCATGTGAATTTTTTTACTTCATTTTGTCTGTAGCCCTAGGCAACAGCAGTGAGATAAAACTGGTTTTTACCAGTTCATTGTGTTTCCTTTAGCCAAGGTATCCAGCAGGGAGCTGCTTTTGTTCACAGCTAAATTACTACATGTAAGAAATGAAACAAGACAGTATTAACCCTTTGGGAGCATCACAAATATATTTGAGTTACACAGATGTTTAGACTTTAATGTTAAATATTTTGTGAAGTGCTTGTGTAGAAATACTTATAAACTGGCAGTATTTGGACTGTGTCAGATGCTTGACTGTTGCGTTCAGCTTATTTTGTATTTTGTGAGTAGAATGTACTGCTTGGTGTTCGTCACATATTAACTGTCCCATTCCTCAGACTTAGAAAAAGAGTTAATGAACTTAATTTTGTCTAGAATTTTGGAGCAAAACAGATAAACAAAATAGAAGCTTAAAGGTATTAAAAATAAGGAGATTGTTGTCCATTCAATTAATTTCAAACTGAGTTTTCACTATAGCCTTAGCATACTTTAGACAAAGTATGACAGTTTTGCTAATTAATTATTTTTATTACTGATATAATGACAAATATTGTTTAGATAAATTTTAGGATTCAGCCTTATTCCTTTTTAGGATTCAGGCTTTTACTTCAATGTTTGAATTTTTTATTAATAATTTGTTTTTCTGTAGATTTTGTTCTTCAAGTGAGATTTGTTTCATAACATTACTGTTTTACAAATTCTGTCTCTGTGCTTGTGGTATATAAAATTGTCCTTGAAGTCTACTAATTATTCAGAAATTAAAGTCAAGCAGAAAACTTTTAAGAGTTGTTCAGTATGTTTCAGCATTAGACTTCAAATTATCACAGTAATACGATTTAAATTCTAGAACTGTATGATTGTAAAGACTTTGCAGCATTTTTAATTTGTATAATTAATTAATTTTACTTTGCACTTAGAGCCATTAAACTATTAAACATTGTTTTCTTATGTTGCTTATTAATCATACATAACCTGTCAGCTGATGTGAGTCAGTAGTTTCTAAAAATTGATTCTTATAAAACTGGCATTGATCATGTAAGCAAAGTCAGAACCTGCTGCACATTAATTGGGGCCAGATTTTGGCAGGGGGATCCAGCCTGCATGGCTGTGACCCCGTGCCAGGTGCTGGGAGCAGGGGCCCTGATCCCACCTCTCCAGCAGAGAGGAGGTTGCACAAGTTTCCTTCTGTTTTTTGCTATTTTCGAGCCCTCTGTGTTTGCAGTAGCATTGAATAAGTGTGAAATGTTCTGTCTCATCTCTTTCACTCCTCTTGAAGATCTGCTGGTTTTGGGAAGCCTCTACTAATTAAGCCCTGTTTCTGTAACACTATATTGCTAACCTTCCTACCATATGGAGCAAATAATAATTTTTGGTAAATTTCCCAGCTGATTTTCACCTTGTGCATTTTTCTTAGGATGCATACTTTACAATTAGATGAATGATGCATTTTTTTCAAACCCCTTCAACCTAACAAAACCCAAAAACACACTTAAGAACAAAAAGAACCTCAATCCACTTGTGCGAATTGACATCTGTTCAAATCTGCAGCTACAGAACTGCAGAGGTCACCACACAAATTTTCAAACACAGCCCTTCACAAATGACTGTCAGTCACACTTCCCCAGACATGTGCACTTTGTGTAGGTTGTCATACAAGAGGCAAAGTTAATATTTTATTCTCCTTGTATCACAGTTTCTTCAGGGTTTTAAATTCCCAGAGAATCAGCTAATAGAAGATTGAAGACCAAGCAGTAAAGCACCAATTTATCACAAGTGTCCAAGGGCTCATTCTGTGTGCACTGCTGTGAGGCCAAAACGCAAACTGGCATAATTTTGGAGGATTGTTGCTTACCAAGTCTTGGGACTTGGTGAAGTTTGTGTCCCCCCAGCTTGCAGAATACATACCATGAACTTGGGATATCAGTGCTCCAAATTCTCTAGTAAAGAAACTGAGAAGCTTTCTCCATTTGAGAAAGAGTAGTGTTTGCAGTTCATTTCCCAATGAGATCCTCTGGACAAGGCATCAGTTTTAGCTCACTTGTGTGCTGATCTATGTACAATCATAATAATCTGTGCAGTACAGTTTATCCAAACCTTAGTTGAGGCCTGAATCTAAAGAGCCATTATAGGAAGCAAGGCCAGTCCTGACCACAGATTTCCTCCCAAATAAATATAGGTGAAAATATTCAGTATTTGATGACTGCCTTGAATTCCTTTGGGTGGCACAATAATTTTACACCACAAGACTCAAGACCCTTATTATAATAAATAACCACCTTGTCAGGTTATTTTGGTTCTGCATGAAAGGGACTTTAAAACATGGTTAGGCTTGAGCAGAACAATCATAAGAGCACTTTTACATCCTTAAAGCTCTCAATTTGGTCTCTAAAATGATTCTGTTTTCCTCACAACCTACAAAGAGGCACTGGGAGAGCAAGAAACAAAACCTTCTGTTAGAATGGCAGAACCCTGCAAAAGTACTGATCAATGAGCATGGGAAATCACAAAATAAATGGGCAGGGGGAAATAGCTGGTTGTACTTAGTTCCAGTTATTCTTTGTGAGCAGGAATTTCATTAATTGATTCTCTGAACACAGTAATAACACCCTTTTAAACTGATTTGTGTCTGGGTTTTATTTCAGGTCTGTCTTTGACGGCCTGAATCTTCCTTCTGTTCATCTGTAAATCTCTTTGTTTGCCATGTGAAGTAGTGGGGAACGAGCACTATTTGAAAATACTTCAGCTCAGTGTCTGTGGGAAATGAAACAGCTCAGCTGTTTGCTGGTGTTTGCATGGGATGCCATGACCAACACTTCCCTGCTTGCAAATCTTGTCATGTCCACATACAACTGTGGGACAGCAGGACTGATCTTCAGTGCTGGTCCAGCTTGATAAAAACCATAGCTCAAACACTGACCTCAGATGTTATGTGAGCAAGACATCTTAAACATGAGGAGGGGAAAAAAGTGTGAGTTTTTGCAAAGTAAGAGTAGATTAAGAGATTGAGTCTGCTAGATCACTCAGGACATAGTTTTATTAATCTTAATGATTAAGAAAAAGCCCTTAAAAAGAAAATAATTTCATTTTTTGGGAGTCAGCAAAACCTATTCCTCTCATTTCATGTTTAATCTGATTTTAAAAGGAGGACAAATAAGGTTGGTTCAAGGTTGTTGAACAAGGTTCAAGGTTGAAACTTCTTTTCTTGCTTCACCACTAGAAGACCAGACTGGACAAATCCCTGAGTAGCCTCTTTTTGGCCTCATAGCTCACCCTACTTTGAGCAAGGGGTTGGACTGGAGACCTCCTGAGATCCCATCCCTACTGAGTTTTGGTCCTGTGTCATTCCTCAGTTAGACAACAGCAATCACCTGGGTGGAAGACAAACCAGAAATTCCCTTTAAACATTCTGCTCACCACATTAAGGATATAGTGCCATTCCAGCAGAAGCCCCAGAAGTGTTTTGGAATTTGCCTTCCCACCTGTGTTGCCTCATTCTGTGCCAGCATTTACTATATTCCCTGGCTCACAGGCTCACTTTTGGCTGGTATACTTCCTTTTGGTAGTAGCACATTGTCAGAAACATTCAGGGAGTGGAAAGGAATAGTTTTTTCTGCCATTCTGCAATGGTTGTAATAGAGTTCTCTGTGTTTAAAATAAGTTTCAATCGTGCCTTGTCTTTGCCTTGCTGGGAAACATCCCCAGCCTAATAATCAACTCATCCCTTCTGGAGACAGCAGCCAGGCTGTTCTTACTGGTCAGCCGGTTCTCTTGAGACCTATTTGAAGGGCACTTCTACCACCTGTTCCTGCAAGTCCCTTTTTGTTATCAAGCAAGTTGTTATTATCTGCTCTAAGTCGAGGCAATTTTTTATGCTGTCTATTTATGTTTTGAATTGTGGAGGTCCAACTTCCAGTCAATGTTTGTACATTTTCTGTCCACTTTTCCATGTCACCTTCTTCATTCAAGGTTAATTAGTTGGACAATTTTTAGCTCCTTTCTTCCTCAGCTTTTGCTTCTTACACTGACAATTTTCCACTGCTAACCTTTCCTCCCTGCTAACCACTCCTCATCGATGCTGTTGTTATTTCTAGTACAAATCTCACTACTAGTTGTCCACAAGTTAAAAAAATTGCTTATATTTTTATCTCTAATCATTGTGCCCTCAGTTGATTCCTCTGCCATTTGGTATGACATTTATGCATTTATAGCATTTTAGAGACTGTTCTCTGGCTAATTATATTTTTACTGTTATTCATTTCATGATCAATTTTTCCAGGCTATCAGAAATCGACTGTAGAAATCCTCTCTGGTTTCCCCTCCCCCTACATTTTTGGCAGCTTGATCTGCTGTGCACGCTGAATTTCTCACATCTAATTATTCAAAAGTGCCATGCATCAGATTACAATCCCATTTTCCAATTTGTGTGTTAAGCAGAGTACTGTAGTTACAGGCTCCTGAGAATCAACCTCCATCCTCCCCACAAGTGGCTCCTGCCTTTCTCTACAGAATTGGCTGAGACAAAATTAAATATCTCCTTGGGTTACTTGGCCTGTCTGCACTGATCCATTAGTCCACATCCAGCTGAGTCCAGAAATTCGTTAATTGCTGATTTATCCTAAATGTTTTATTGGTATCTGGTTAGGTGAAGAAGACAAGTGTCCTCAGGACTTCTGCCAGATATTTTTTTCCCTCTCTTTTTAACTCTAAGCTATGCCCCAGAGCCTGTTCAGGCTGATGATTGACTCCAAACTGCATGTGAAAGACACCTATAAGAACTTCATTTCTTCACAATGAATAAATTCTGCAGCAGTTTGAAAGCTGAGCCACCCTACTCTCCTGCCAGCAATCCCCATCTCTGTTTATCTTCCCATCCATTCACTTGAACTGTGATGGTAAATTAAATAAGCTACCCAGGGAGGCTTTCCTTTAAATATAATGAGCTTTTGTAACATATGAGCTGGGAGAAGTCAACATCTTCCCTTGAGGCCTCTGTGGGTCTCAGATGAGGTTAAAAAAGTGTTGCAAATGTTGGGCTGTAGTCAAAATCTCTGGCTGCTTCTGATACTGTGGCTTGTGATACATTTGATTTTTTCTTCTGGAGATTATTTCTTTTTAGTCCTTTCACTTCTCATACCTGACCTAAAATTTAACCTTCTCCTGGCATTATCCATATCCTTTAACACCTTCCATTCCCTGGAAATCAGGTTAATAAAAACCTCTTTAATTCATCCCACACCTCCAGTCTGGGTAGACATTTATCATTGCACAACAAACCAAATATTTTTCTGCAAAGAATCATATATTTCTTTGGGAAGCTCTTGAATCCTGTTGATATTGCTTTTGTACAGTTGAAATCTTGCTTTAAATCCTTCTGGCCAACAGGTTTATAATTCAATAGGATTTTAACACAATGGAATATTAGTATAAGAGGAATATAAAGAAGTGAGGATAAATGCAAAGCATCACACAAAAGCAAAACCAGTTAGCTACCCAAATGTAGGCAACATATTTCCTAAACTGTAGGGAACAGCTAGTTAGGTATCAATTTCATGAAAGGACCTGGGGATCTGAAGGTGTTTCTAGAAGGATCAGGAGTGGAATAACTAATCCCTCCACTCACTTCAGCACCAGCAAGGTCTCAGTTGAATGCTTTGCCCAATTTTCAGAAGTGCATTTCAGAAAATAGATGGAGCAACAGGAATCCATAGGAGACCAATAGGAGTGATCAGAGCTATAGACAATATCACCTGTGAGGAAAGGCTGCAAGAATTTAAATCAGTTAACCTTGAGAAGACTGAGGAGAAATCTAAAAGGATTCATCCAGTATGAGACAGGCTGTCATAAAGGTGGCACTGAACTGCTCCATAGGTCTCCTGGGGATAGAATGAGAAGAGAGGGGCTTAAATTTCAGCAAGGTGTAACTAGGGGAGATGTTAAGCAAGTGTTTACAAAGAGTGCTAGCTATAATTGAACATTTGGATGGAGTTGAATAGAGCTTTCAGGTATTTATTACTATGCATTTCTAGAGCAGGATTTACAAATACACATCACAATATACTTATACTTCTTTGATCCTTCTTCAGTCCAGAGGCAGAGGCTGAGCAGCACATTGGGATCCTTTCCAACCCTTCATCCTTCAGAGAATGCACACACAGCAACAGAAAAGATGCCATTGGCAAACCAGACCCCGAGTTTCCATCCCAGTGCAAAATGAGGGGCTTCCAGTGCAATGTGTGTTACAGGTTCTGAGTAGACTCTGTACAGTGTAAGAGCAAACAAAGCTCCCTGCCACTCCTCTCTGTGCAGCTGGCCCCCGGGGACAGGAGTAGAAGGAACCAGCTCAGATCCTTCCCAGCCTCAGTTATTCTGTGGGTGTACACCAATGCAGAGGTGAAGCACTCAGCTTTTCTGCTGGCTCATTCCCAGCCAGAGTCCCACCTGGGCCAGCTCTGCAGCCTGCCTGGATGACAGTGCCAGATTCTTACTTGCCTCAGAGAAAGAGCCCATAATGGTGTTTTTTAATCACTGGAGTTCTACTGGTGTGGAGAAAACTGGGATTTTCTGATGAAGTCTGTCTCAACTAGTGCAGACGGATTTTTCTTCATACTGAAAGAAAATAGTTAAATTCTGACCTGCCCTTGATCTTTAAAGGATCTTCATCTTTTGATCAAGCAAAAAATAGTAGTGTTCCAACTCTCAAGACTGTTGTTTTGCTCTCTCCCCTGCTTGCCAGTGTTCATTGCCAATTCCTTATGGATAACATGTTACAGGAACCTCTGCATCAACGTTGCTGAGCAATCTTTATTGGTGCTGGCTGAGGACTGGAGATGGGCCTCCTCTCCATAATTCTTAGGGAAGCACCTTCAGCTGTGTGAATTGAAACTTGATACAACTTTTATCTGTATCCTTGCAGGTGAGTTGCTGCTCAGCTGTTGAGGCTTTGACGCATTTCCTTACCCAGGGTCATGCCTTTTGTATGTAACATATGTATATAACATATACATAACTCTATGGTTGTTCAAACAGCAATTAGGATACAAATTAGGAAACAACATACAAGATCAGTAAGTCATAAGACAGAAAACGCTATTCCCAGGTTGATTTGCAGACAGCTCCTTAAGACTGACCAAAGTTTGTATTCATCAGTCCTCCATGAGAAATTACTTTCAATGTTGGGCAACACCTGAATTTTTAATTAATGAAAAACGTTATTTTCATGTTTAAGGCACACAGTGTTGACTTCAGAGGTGATTTTCCCCTCTGCTTCAATTTTGAGGAAGACATGCCTCTGCAAGCTCAGGCATGTACAGGTTGATTTTCTCTGACTGAACACTTTCTTCAGAATTATTGCTGTCAGTTCATTTGGGAGATTGAAAATAGCAAACCCACACATCTGTGACTTATTCAAACATAAGTATGAGCATGTATCCTTTGAGAGGCTCAGTGCCAGACAGACATGATCAGGAATGTGTTGGCTTTTGTGTAATAAGTGCACCTTACCCTTGAGGTTGGCCAAAAGTGTGTTTGTCTATCCCAGCCCACCCCAGCACCACCTCCGTTTCCTGCTCATGTTCCTGGTGTGTCCATCCTTGCCATGCAGGGAGGGGACCTCCTGAGCTGGCACTTTATCTTTGCTTATCTGGAAGTGAAGCTTGGGCCAAATGAACTTCTGACCCTTCTTTTCATCAGCTGCTAGCATGAGGATTACTCAGCCTGACAGAAGTAGCAGGAGCTGGCAGACTGTTGGTGTCACACAGCATTTCTAGGACCAGGTGTTCACTCAGCACTCCAGAAAGTGCCTGGTCTTAACCCGTCCCTTGTTTGCCAGCCCTCTGAATAACCAAGCAGCCCAAAACCTGTGCCCAGGGAAGTGATTGATTCTGCCCCTCTGGAGTTTAAGTGCCAGCTTCTGGGATTCACTTCCTTGTGACTGATATCCATGGTCTTTTGTTCTAGCACTGAGCAGGCTGTTCCTTCCTTCAAAAGGCAGCCAGAGCAATGGATGTTGCTGTTGCTCCTGTCCTTTTATCTACAAAGTGTAAGAAACCTTTCTCCCTGAAAGGCTTTCAGCATCCACCACCCACAGGAATGCACAAATCACCAGATTACAGGATGTTCTGCTGAGGAGCTTTCTGTGCTCCCTCTTGGGGCTGGCCACTGCATTTGAGCTAATCAATATTTGGAAAGAAGAAAAAAAAAAGGCTTGACTGTCCATCCTCCAAGTTACTGTACCCACAGAATAGAGAAAAGCCTGGCCTCTGTCTCCAGTCTTCAATCCAGGCAATCCTTCATGTTTCTAAATATGTCTTTGCCCATAGGTACACCCCAGTGAAATCCCTTCCTTTTGCCCTTGGGCTTTCCACTTTTTTTATCACTCCTCAATTATGGATCCTCCAAGTCCCTCTTCATGCTCCACACTGGTGGTACAAAGCCAGGAATGTGCTTGCTTGTCCCTGCTTCCCCTCCATCATCTTCTGACTCAAGAGTGGGCATTTCAGCTATTTTTATGTGATGTCTTTGCCTTAAAACTCCTTTCTAGGTTCTTCATATTTCAGTTATTTCAATAGATTATCTTAGCAGCAGGTGTTATTCGCTCCCCATCCCACTCTACCTCCTGCTTTTTTTTGCTCATTGATAGTTCTGTACCTAACAGTTGCCAATAACATTATTTTTACTCCTTACTCCAAGGACATTCATCCTCAGCAACAGCAAAGTCTCTTTTTTTTCACTTCTGGGTTTGTTTTTTTTTTTTTATTTCCAAATCTGCCAGCTTAAAACATTGTCCTGTTTGTGGTTCATTTAAACACATTAGTCATAGGGAGGAAACTGTGGAATTGAAATCCCTCTACTGCCTACATGAACCTCATGTTGTAGGCTAAGTGTTTAATCTTCAGATACTTGCTTTTCCTGCCCTGGAGAAATGGGGAAGTAAGCCATCAAATTGTCTGGTTCATAAAGCCATTGGGCTAAAATTCAATTTTGAAAACACTTCTTGATATACAGTTGAAAAAATGTGGGTTCTCCCCCAAAAACTAGTGAAATGACAGAACTCAGCAGATAAAACTGAGCCTAAATGAAACCTGCATGGAAAAGACTCAATTCAGAATGTTTGGAGATGCTCTGAAGAAGTCTCTGCCTTTCTGCTTCCCACAATTAAGGAATAGGAAAGTTTTGAACCCTTTGGTACTGATAACTGAACTTGGACACCACTGCAGGGGTCCAAGATCTCAAGCCTGCTTTGTAATTTCAGCATCTGTGAGAGGTTTAGAGAAGAGCCACAGCTCAGAGCCGCCCTCCCATTGTGTATCTTTAAGTGCATCATGATTTCTTGCCTCAGGTTCTTTGAAATTTCATCTGAGCCATCTGTCCACCGCTACTCTTCCAGACAACTTAGTGCTTACAGGCCAAGGCATTCTCCTCACAGTGTGTGCTGGGAGGGATCTCAATTTTTGCTTACAGAGAAATAAGGTTTTCAGATCACTTCCTCTTGGAATGGTCAGTGATGCTCTTATTCCCTAAGGCTGTGGCACAGGACTATGAAAACAGAGCCTCTGGCAGTGCTACCAGTCAGGACACAAGCATAAATCCATTACCAAGGCAGGCTGTATCAAACATTTTTTAGAAGTGTCTTATCTATTTATTTCTATTTTCCTTAGACTCTGACATGCCTTGTCTGTAAAGACTGATCTTGAGTCACCTGCACAGAATGTGGCCTTTGACAATCCCCCACAAAAGACTCAGAACCACACAGAATTTTCACTTCTTTGTAAACTAAATCAAACCAGCCCCTTTGAAGACCTAGCATTGTAATAATTGGGATGGGTTGTGTGTAGAAGTCATAAATAGGTGAGCAAGATAGACAAAATGCTTGGCATTTATAATTTTAATGTCTAACTTTGGTAGTACTCCCAGAAATAATAATTAAGTAGGAACTAAATCACTTTCTTTTATTAAAACATTTTGCCAGGAAAACAACATTATCATTATAGTGCAAGAGTTCTACTGTCATTACAAGGGTTCCATATTGCCAGAGTTTTGTACCTCCTTGATGTTTCTCACAGACAGCTCCTCCAGGCACTGACTCTTCCTTGTCCGCACAGCAGCCTCTGACTCCAAATCCCCTCAGCCAACCAACCAATCCACTCTTTTATAACACGCTTCTGACTGGCTACAGCTGTGGCCTGTTAACATCAGACCTGCTCCTAAGCCTTAGTAATTGGTTCAGCTGCAACTCTTTAGGGGATAAGATTATATTCTATACTACCTTTATTTACCCATACTGTACCCCCTACAAAACAACACTGATAGGTACCTCACTTCCAGGAACTTCACATCCCAATAAACCGACCAAGGGTTGCTATATTGAATTTCAGCAAATGCCTCCATAGCCGTGGCAGGAACTTGCTGTCAGTGCAGTTTGGGAGGCTCAGTGATGGTGGAGCAGCAGAGAGCACAGTGTGGGCTGCAGGAGCACTGGGCAAGGTCCTGTGGGGGGCTCTGCTCTGTTACTGCCCTGCCCTAACACATCCTACAGACTCACAGACCCAGAGGAATTCCTTTGAAGTCCCACTCCCTGGGTAGTCCTGAAGTGAAGAGGTGAAGAGGGGCAAAGATACCATGGACCATCTCTTAAAAGGCCTGCAATGGGCAGAGGTGACCCCATCCTAAGTGTGGGAGCTGCCTGCTGAGGATGCTCTGCAGCTGCAGCCACGCTGGTTTAGAGCATCTTGTTCAGAGCAAGAGCTGCCTGTGAAAGTGCCTTGGACCTGTCAGCTCTGCAGCATGAGAATCACACAATCTTTATTAAACTCATTATCTGTAGAATGAATGTAAAGAGATTTGTGTGACATTCTTTAATTTAGTGAAAAGGGAACAAAGAAACAAGCTTAAAC
Organism: Ammospiza caudacuta; assembly: GCF_027887145.1. Taxonomy (NCBI): domain Eukaryota; kingdom Metazoa; phylum Chordata; class Aves; order Passeriformes; family Passerellidae; genus Ammospiza; species Ammospiza caudacuta. The sequence goes on from NC_080596.1 coordinate 58,284,613, forward strand.
ATTGTTCTTTACCTTGACCTGGTGTTTCAGCTGACACAGATTTTCCACAACACCAGCCATGAGAGGGGCAAAGCTCTCTGGGCAGCCACTGAGTGATGGCAGAATGAGCTCTTCAGCCTCCAGCTCTGTGCAGCTCTTAACATCCAGGGAGTAGGAGGCTGTTGCACACCCCTGGTAAAATAACTCTTCAGTTTAAACACAAAACTCTTGAAATATTTTTCTGAGAATGAGTTTTTGAGTACAGGACACACTTAGATAAATTATTCTATACCTGTGTGCTGGAAGTGTATGAAGTTCACAGTTCTTACCCATCTGACACAGCCTTTTGTAGGCTCTGAGCTTCTGTGCTATTTTCCCTTAAGACTTCTTTACATATGCAAAAAATACTGAAAATCTGTGTGGAAGCTCTGGTGACAAATCCTTTGAGACTCTGACATGATGAAGGAACAAGCCATCTCAATGAATAATTTTGCAGTTTATTAGCATAGTGAAGTGTTTTGATTACTTTTGCTTAAGTGAATGACAAAGGAACCCTTTTATCACATACCCTGCTCATTTCACTATTATTTGTCCTATTGAAAGCTATCCTTTTTTTTTTTTTTAATTAGGCACAGGCATAGCAAATTCTTAGGACCAGAGGTGTTATGACACTGGTATTAATTAAAAGGCTACTAAAGAAATAATAGATAATCATGTGATTAAGCTGTGTGTCTCAGATGTTCAGAGTCTAGGAAAACAAACAATCTCAGAGGGGGAAAGGATATTTATATTTTAGCCTTCATAACTTGCAAGTGCTCAAGGTATCTGTGTGACTTGTTCAGGTTTGCCATGCAAACAGAGCATTCAATAAATCTTAATGACTCAGCACGAGAGTAAAGGAGAAGACAACAACATTTCTTACCTCTCCAGTTGGTAAACTCTCCCAAAGCACTGCTCACAGCCTGGCTGGGCTCACTTCAAACATCTGAACACAGGCTGTCTCAAATGATAGTAGATCCTCATGTTTATCCAGCTGAATCATGTCCTTTGTGTTTCTAGAGGGCATTGCTGTCCATACCAAAATCTATTGTGTTTCTGTTAGAAGGAGTGCGAAAAAAAACAGCATCTGCCTTCTCTAAATGCACAATTTCTGCAAGTCACAGGGAGGAATTTTTGCCAGGCTGCCCAAAATCTCAAATACTGGTTTTAAACACTGCAACAGAGCTGAAGCATGAAGGGGAACTGCAGTTCTCCTCCCCAAGGCCAGGCTGAAGGAGATGGTGTGTGATAATCCTAGGTGTATTAATTGACATTTAGGAGAATAATACTGCAATGATAAAAAGTCCAGATCTAGCATCAGTGAGAAACACCTCAGCCTTGTGAAAATTTAATAAGCTATCATGGATATGTTCTGCAGTTTAATGTACCCAAGTGCCAGCCATACAAATTTTTCCTGTCTGGGAACCAAACTGGAAAGTTTTCACACTATTGTATTTGTAGAAACTAGCTATCAGGTTAACTTTTTATTTTCTATTTTCCATTCTTTTTCCCTTTTAATTTTTTTTAAATTTGCTCACCCTTTTTTCAGTTCCCCACTCTTCCCAAGACACTGATGTCCCATCTAACATTATCTGAAACAGAATCTGATGAACAGAGCTACCTTTTTTCTTCTCTGCATTAACCCCTGCAAAACTTAATGGGAATGAAGAGAGGGACAGGTCAGTATAATTTTGGCTGTCATTTGAGTTCCATTCACCACACCTGGCAATGCAAAAGGAGGATCTCCAGTTCTCCAGTTGGGTTCTTTCTTACAGTGGACTCAGTGAGAGAGCTGGGTGTATAATAATCATTCTTAAGAGGAAAAAAGGTATCTTCATTACAGAAATATATATATTTTTTTTGAGTTTTTATATGAATTGACATGCATACAGGCTAATAATGATATTTTAGACATTCTTGCATCAGAGAGCATTTTGAACAGAATGCTAATCTCTGCAATGTGAGGCAGAATCACAGTGTGTTTTTCCCCTGTGGTTAAACTTGAAGTTATTTTAGGTGGTGTTTTTCTGGGTGTGCTGCCCTGAAATGGAAGGAAGAGCTGTTCCTCTGCTGTGCCCTTGTGTCTGTGAATATCCACGAGGGGATGTGCCCACAGTGGCAGCTGCACACAGAGCCCTGCTGCCCTGCCCACCCCTGCATTCAGAGGCACAAACTCTCCTGGGCTTGGAGCCTCTCACCCACCTGCTGGGATGGAGGGAAAATTCAGCTCTTCATGCAGGTTTGACATTCTGCATGAGGTCATTGTTCAAGCACGGGGTTGTTGTCAGGCCAAAGCAATCCAAACCCTACAAACACCTCTTGGATTGCTCAGCTCATCTATCCGTGGAGGGAAAAAAAAGGTAAATCAGTATGTGAAGAGAGCATCCAATCCTAAATTCATTTCCTGGGGTGATCTTCTTGGGTCTCAAGGCTGGACCTCCCCCTTGTAATGACTCTCCAGCAGGTTTGAGACTCCTCGTGCTTTAAGAGCAAGAGAAGTTCATCACCATGGGACTGGAGGGTTCTCCACCTTCCACACTTGGCAAAGGCCAAGAGCAGCATTTGTAACCATTTAGTCATCCCTCCCTCCCTCACTCTTTGATGTTTTCACAATTCCCAGGGTGTGGGAAAGATCCATCCTTCCCACTTGGTGGCTCCTGGTCCGGTACTGAATCCTCTTCCCCTTGGTGCTCTGCCCAAATATCTTCCTAGTGCACATTACTCGGAGGTTTTTTAATGGTCCACTGACTTCTAGCATTTCTTTCTCTTCCTTAAAGTGCTCTTAAAGAAGTCACAACCTGTAAGACTTAAGCATTTACTTTTTTGTTGTTTTTTCTTTATGCTTCCACAAAAGAAAAAACACAAAAAATTAATGTTGGAAGCCAATCTCATCATACAGATCAGTCTTTCCTGTTGAGAAACATGGCCTCTTCAGCTGAGAAGGATGTAGGAGCTTCTGTTTCTACAAGTAAGCCCAGCAGCTCTAAACCAAAATGGCCTCTAAACAACAGAATTGGGAAACTGATGTTGATTTTTATTGGCTATTATTCAGGGCTGCTGCAAGGCAAATATGAGTGACAACATAAAACAAATAAAGAGGAGTGAAAGGTAATTCAGTTTGCTGTAGTGTTCCTTTCTTCTATTGCACTTCTCTCTCTGCAGAGAAACACAAAGCAGCTCTTTATTCTTTTCCTATCCCATCAGTTTTTTCCTGTATAGGTCAAAAAACTGAAGTAATTAGACTCTAATATAATTACTGGTGGTGAGCAAATGATTTTCACACTTCTCTCTGGTAGAGGGAACCACAGTGCAGATAACCAGTGCAGCTGGACCACACTAATGATCACCTGAGTTTTCACAAGTAATTTGTCTTTACCAAGCATCAAACCTTTGATTTTTTAACAACCGGGAATATATTTCCCTGCTAAGTCTTTAATCTGTGGTTACTGACTGCAACCATTTACCTTTAAAGCCCAAATGAATATCTGTTGAAGAAATGATAATTTGTCCTTCAGCTTCCCTGAGTTCTCAGGTGCAATTAAGCTTCTCTACAGAGGCATCATGTTAGGATTTATCTCACCTTAGGTGTTTCTGGAATAGACATTTACTGCTGGGTAGTCTAGACATGCCTTGGACTGGTTATTAATGGAGAGAAATGAGTGCTTTTTGGAGCATGATTCACCTGACCCTGGCTTTCATGTCCAGATGAGAAGATTCATCTTCCTACAATGCTCATTCCTCTTCTGTTATAACAGATATCAGGTGCTAGATTTACTTTATTGACTTTGCAAATGCAATCAAGCTCAGAAAAGAATGAAAACCTACCATGGAGAAATTAATAGGCTGATTTCCTGACAAATTTGGCCAGTAGTGTTGTAAATAAGTGCAATAAAAATAATCTTTGAGACAGGACACCCTCACCTTCACCCTCATGAGGATTTCTTCTATTAAAATGGGAGAGGTGGTAACTGTGGTACTTTCATTTGTGGAACAGAGGCTGTGAACCAGGGAGATGCTTAAGGGAGTAAAGAGAGAAATGTCACAGAAAGCTCCATGAAAGACTTGGGAGATGAAGGAAACTTCAAGCTGACTCCAAGCAGGCTCTGCAACAGCTGAGCAGAAGTGTCCCTTGACACAAGGTGGGGATGGATGGATGGATGGATGGATGGATGGATGGATGGATGGATGGATGGATGGATGGAGAGATGTAGATAGCTGGATAGGTAAGTAGACAGATGGAATATTTTGCAGCTGTTTGCCCAAGATAAAAGCAGTTTTGTGGGTTGGATGTTTTCAGCTGGGGTCCTCCCTGCCTGGTTCCAGCCTCAACCTTCTTCCTCTCTTTGGGAGAGCACCAAACCCCTGATGGGAGGCCATGCTTATGGCAGAGGGACAGCCTGGAGTGGGTCCATGCTGCTGCTTTGCTTTGGCGTTTTAGGAGGCACCAAGGTGTCCATAGATGGTGGCTGTGCTGAGAGCACAAGGATCAGGAGGTCCAGAGCACGAGATATGTGCTGGGAACACAGGCATGGAGGCAGAGTCCTTGTCTCCATTAATTCTAATTCTAGTTTTTTTATCTGAAGAAATTCACCACAAAGGATGAAAGAAGCCGGGACAGGGATGTGGCCATGTGTGGCTAGTGGAGAGTTTGAACCCAGTTAGCAGTTAATTGAGGCACACAGCACACTCACTCTGCAGCAGCTTCTAAAACCAACTCAGCTCTTGTTGCCACTACTCTGTTATTAAAACTAAACTAAAGCAGTTTTAAGGGTGGAGGGTTTTTTGGTTTTTTTGTTAGATCTGATATAAAATAAAGCTTGTGCACATACATGATTTTACAGCTGTTCTGCCCCCAGGTCGAATCCCAGAACTCACTGCTATCAGTGCCAGGAGGTGTTTTGTGTTCACCTCCTCAGAGTGAGATACAGCTATCAGGATCTGCACCTCTGGGTAGGGCAGGGAAGTGACAGGGGCCAGATCCACAGAGCAAATGCATTAACTTTGTGCTCCACATCACTGCTGACTGCTCAGCTAGATAACCCTGCACATCCCACAGCCCCAGCTGCACTGCTGGGGGATGATGGCCCTGGGGGTGCTGCCTGCAGGACCCAGAGCCAGGCTGACAGGGACATACATGGTGCTGGGGAGGTGTCCCTCAGCTGCTGGCTGGCAGGGCACTCCTGCAGCATTCATAACTGCCACCAGAAACTGCTTTTCAGGAACAGACAATCCCAGAGGCTGTTTCAGCAGCAATCAGTTTATTTCAAATGCATCTCATTGTGACTGGAGGCTGGAGCCCCATTCCCACCCCAAAGGGAGGTCAGTGATTCTTGGCCTCACAGAAGTGCTCCAGAGAGGGTCAGGAATAGCCTTGTGATGTTTCACAAACAAACAGTGGGGACAGCCCTCTGATGGGTTTCTACCTAAGGTAATGCACAGGTGTAGGCAAGAAAAAGGGGCCTGTGTGGCTTGGGGAACCCCAAGGATGCACCCCCACCATGAAAGTTTCCTCCTCAGTAACTCTCACCCCACCACCTTATGGCCTTGGTGGCAGAGAGCAGACACTGTGTGGTTTTGCTGTGTCCTTGCTCCAGTGGCACATTCCTCAGGGCCACCTCTGATCCCTGGGGGGATTTGGGGTGAGTGCTCACCAGGCAGGTGGCTGGAGCAGTCAGGTCCCAGGCAGGGCTGTCTCCACATTACTGTGTGCAGCTTCTGGACATGGCAGTATGAGCTGGAATAGCCTGGAAATACAATCTAAGGACAAGCATGAGGCACCAAAAGATATCCCTGTTATCAATGGAAGCAGGAACGAGTGGTGTCTGCCCATCTGGAGCTGGGGAGCTGGAAAAGATGCAGGCACCATCTGCACATCAGTAACTTGACAGCAATACAGTTTAGGAAAAAACTGACATAAGTTTTAGATTTTATTCATTCGTACATTATTTACAGCAGTTGCTTTCATATTACAATTCTCTTTCATCTTTTCAGTTTTCACTTATAAAAAATTAACCAAATAAACCTTATATAACCAAATTTATCACAGCAGGTCTGGTTAATTTTCACAGTTACAGCGGCCATCAGGAACAGAACTTAAGTACCTACAAGTCACTTGTGCAGAGCACCCAGCCTGCCCCTGCCTGGGGACACCCTGCTGGCCCTGCAGAGCTGTCCCTGCCTGGGGACACCCTGCTGGCCCTGGAGAGCTGCCTGGCTCCCGGGGCCACGCTGGGGAGGCTGCAGCTCAAAGCCTGAAGCACACCAAGGGATAACTTGTACCCACCTTAGCACGTGCCACGCCCGGGGAATGGTTTGCATTGCTACCTTAAAGCTATGCAAAGAGTTTTCCAACCTAGCTGGCTCCTGCTTCCCTCCACAGAAATGGGAGCAATTGATTCTGTTTTCTGCCATTGCTGAGCCCCAGAAGTGCAGTAGCAGAATGTGCTGGGGTACAAGGCTGTGGCAATAAGTGTTCACCTTCCTCTGTCTGACTCTGACAGCTCTTCCTGATGTCTGTCTCTCCCACCAGGAATGGTATTTGCAGTAACTCACCCTTACCTGGTGAAAAGCCTGCACTGCATCAGGGCTGGCAATGCCCCAGCTCTAGGGACCCCACACAGGCAGGTTCTCTGCCAAGGTGACACCCAGCTCCAGAGACTGATGGCCTTCCCTGTACTTCATCCTGCTCCCCAGGTGCAAGAGCACTCCTTAGAACACACACACAGTGTGCTCCTGACAGCATCACCTTCATGAACCATCTCCCTGGCTCTCCCCCACGTGCTCTTTTGCTTTCCAGTGGTAATTATTGCTGTTTTAGAGTGTGTTCATTTTTCTTTGAGGACTTGTAGCCACTTCCCATTACAGATACAGTACATACTATGCTGAACATAGAAAACACAAGACTCATTTCACATTGGTCTTGTACAATGGGGAGGAGATGCAGAGTAAGAGGCTGTTTGGGGAAATCCAAGTTTCTTATTTAGACATGAGTGAGTAAGCCACTGCCTTAAACACAAGCAGTTCTGGGAAGCAATTCAGCCTGTTTGTTGTTGTTTTTGTTTTTTTTAACTGACATCGGACATTTTCCAAATGCATACCACACATCTGCTTAACACTACCAAAAATATTATTTTTTTCCTTTACTGCATTTGTCTCAAGAAGACTTTTGCTTTAATAAAATAACACAAGCACACAAACTGCTTAAAGCTAACTGCCCAGCACAATCATAAGTACAACTCACAAAGCAACTGATGCTTTGTTAAACCTAATTACATTTAAAAAAATCAAATATACATATTACAAGGCAAAAGGATTAAGCTTTGGAGGAAAAGAAATTGGAAACAATATTAGCTGTAAGTTCATTACACTTACATAGGAGTAGCTGCTTCTGCATTCAAATGTGTTACTTGTAAATAAATTTACAGTTGCATTATGTATTTGTTATGCTCTTGGTCTCACTAGGTCTGTCTTCTACTATTTAGATGTTAAAAGCATGTTCTCTCCCACAGGTGATCACGTGCAATACAAAGACAGCACTGAACAGTGACTTTTAACTGTGATCAAACTCCAAATGCTGACTTGGAGCTTGTTATTTTAAACAATACTGTGTTTTGACTAAACTCTCAGTTATCCAAATTAATCTTCTGATTTACTTTCTATGAAAGATAGTCCCAAGCACCATTCAGGTAGCAGGTTTTGGTGGGTGGGATTAGCTCTGTTGCATAGTCTCTATGACTGAGGGATGCAAGAGCACACCAATTTTTCCTCAAGATTCTATGTGGATCTATTTTGAGGGAGAAAAAAAAGAATATTTTCCTTTTGCATTTTAAAGCTTACTTAACACTTAGCATTACTTCATTTTCTTTATGTGGTGCAGTATATTCCACTGCAAGACTCCAGTTAGTGTCCAATTAAAATGCCTTTATTAAGCTTTAAGTAGAGTGCATACCAAGAGCATCACACCAGCACTAATGAAACACAGGCCCCAGCACACCCAAAGTGAGATTGTTAATTCAGAGGTAACCAGAGCTGGTTCATGCCTTTGTGTGTTTGGCAATTTGGAAGTCCCTGCAGTTTCTATCCATTTGCACCTCAGCCAGCAAATCTGGCAAATTAAAAGGCAGCAGACCTGCATCACACAGGGGTGTGGATCAGTGAGCAACAGCAGCAGCAAGGACTGGGACAAAGATCTGCAAAGCCACAGCTCCCTTGGGAATTCTGACCATGGGATTTTCTGCTCTTCCAGGTGGCCACAGCAAGGACAGGGCCCAGGACAGCCCTGGCACCAAAGCCTTTGTGCTCGTGCTGCAGGTGAGCAGCACCAGGACCCCACCAGGCACATCCCAGCCCCAGCAGCCTCTGCTGGCCCTTGGTCCTGCCTGCCCTCCCCAGGGACACAAATTCTGACAGCATGGCCTGAAGAATCATCCTCATTTGCCATGGGGAGGAACACAGGGTAGAACAACCCCAGGTCCCAGCCCCGGGGACAGATGTCCCCAGGGTCATTTGCCCCCTGCATTTGTTGAAAGGCAATTCTGAAATGAGTCCTGCAGGCTGCACCCATCCCCACAAAGCAGGATCACTTCTGGAGAAAGGTGAAGGCTTTCTCAGAGATAGCACCCCACCTAGGGACAGAGGGGAGGGAAAAGAGCAGCTTTCCACTGATGGTAATGCCCTGGACTTTTCTGCATCTCCCAGCAGAGACACAGGTGCCATTCCTAAGCATCTTGCAGGGGCTGTCTGCTGCACTGAGGGAGAACACAGCATGAATTTACAACAAATACAAATTCAAGGGTTTCAAGTCAGACTAGAAACCACTTTCTTTGTTGGCTTGATTGCTTAGCATTATCAGCCTGGATCTGTTTAGGGGCCAAGCTTCCCAGAGAGCTTATTGCCAAATCTGACATGTGCTTGAGATGCCAGTTTGCTCAGGATGTGGAGGGAGTTCCCACTCACTCCACAGGGAATGGCCCAGGCTGTGCTGGAGGGCTGGGACAACCCCAAGGCTGTGGATCTCAGCCACAGTAATGCAAATTTTCCCTTATTTCCCATTTTCTTTTTTTTTTAATTTTTGGACATAACACCTAGTGCTTTCCGCCGGGAACAAAGGCTCTGCCCCAAGCCCCTCCAAGCAAAGGACACTTGAGCAGTGTCTCGTGCACAGGGATTAGCAGAAAAAGCCCCAGTCTAAGGAGGGAGCAACCAGGTGAGGAAACTGCACCCCTGCAGGCAGCACGAGGCCTGTGAGAGCCCCCCTGCACTGCAGAGTAAGAGCAGTGTGGGAAATGCCTTCACATGTCTAAAACATCCCCCACCTAAATCTGAACTGATCTTACTCAACCACCACATTTACCAACCTTGGGCTCAAACCCAAGACACGCTCCACTCTTCCACACACTCCTGCCAATGTTGTCCTTGGAAAGAGAAGCCCCCAAACTGACTCAGGAAAATCCCCTCTCATCTCACACTGATGTGGGTCTCTGTTGGAATCAAGACTCAAGGACTGGCAGGAGGTCCAGATCACCACCTCATCTGCTTGGGACCAATCCCACAACCATCTTGTGCTGCTCCTCACCCACCCAGCCCTGAGCTGGGATGGGGAGAGTCAGGAGAAGATGCTCAGGGCCTGAGAAAGGGCTGTGCTGATCTTTTCTAAGCACTTTGTTAAAACCTGAAAGATGCAGACCGGAGGGATGGATCTGCCAAAGGCAGCTCAACCTCATGTGCCACCCTGTGAGCTGCACTGTGGTCTGCCCTACACTTCCCTGGCAGCAGGTGAGCCTGGCTGGGCAGAACCCAGCACCCCTGACCCCAGAGCTGTGCCTGAGCTACGGCACTTAGGGAAACTTCCCATGAATGCAGACAGAACAACAGCATCATGTGGTGCTTTTAAGGCCAACCTTGGCAGCACCCCTGTCCCACTGCTTCCACCAGGGATGCAGCTCTGGCAGCCTGCGCCATCTTCCAAGGAGAGCAAATCCCAGCCTATTTGGCAGCCAGCCCTTTCCTTCAGAAACAAGCTGTCCTGGCTGGAGAGCTGGGAGCAACCAGCTGGACTTCTTCCAAAAAGCCTGGTCACAAAGCAACTGGCAGAAGCATTAAGGGAATAAATTTTCTTGGCAGCTACCGGCCAAGTGGCAACAACTCAATCCTTATCAGTGCATTTCCGTGTGCTGGGGAGGAATGCAGACAGCACCCCCAAAGCCACACCTTCCCAAAGCACCTCTTCCCCAGGAAACTCAACAGGTATTACAATCAGATACTGTAATATCATCAGGTAAAATTTACACGTTTTAGAAGAAAATACTGGTAAACCTGATGGTACTTCTGTGTCTGTGGGATCTGGTGGGATTTATTCCAGGTTTGGATTTTCTGACAGGATGTAGAGTTTTATTTCAAAGGCACAGGTATCAAATAAAACCAGCAACATTAGTTTAATTAAATAGCCTAATAAAAAAGTTAATGCTCAATTTAGACTTTACATATTCCTCCCTTATTAAGAGACTAGTTTTTGCTTTTTGTTTTTTTTACCCCTCTGGAAAGGTTTTAGTGCAGTGATTATATAGCAACAGAAAAATAAACTAAAAAAGGCACAAACTTTTGTGTTTTTTCTTTCAACTTTTGCTAACACTTCATATTTGTCTGCTTTACTTCGGTTAATAAATCACTGAACGCAGCAAGAAAATATTCTGCCGATTTCTGTACACTATACAAGAACCCCTACCAACAGTACATTATTTCAGCTTCAGGAGAAATGTACAGCATAGAAAGACTTTTAAAAATATAGTGCCCCATAGAGAAATTTTGTTAATTAAACTCATGGTCTCTTGCTACAGTGTCCTTCACCATCCTCATGACCCCCTTATTGCTGGAACACACGTTGGGACTCTGCCCCTCCACTCCTCACAGGCTGGACCCAGCCCAAGCCAAGCAATGAGAGGGCAGCTGGGGTTGTGCCAAATGGCTCCTCCATCCCCAGCACCAGTGCCTGGCCCATGGCCCTGGCAGGGATGGGCTGAGCCCCCTGCTCTCCTTCAGCGCCACCAGCCACATCTCAGTGCAGGGAAAGCCTCTGGCTGGAGAGGAAAGGGCAGCTCCTGGTAGGAGTGGGACAGACAGCACCCCATGTCCAAGGTCTGTGCTGTCTGTCCCCCCATGTGCCCCAGGGCTCCTGTCCTCTCCCTACACCCCAAGGCTCCCTCCTTCTGCAGCTCTCCTGCTGACTCTTCCATTGTATTCACAAGCGTGGTTAACACATGCTCTACCCCTTCACCAACTTCATCACGGTGAGGTGGGGGGTTCCCCCCTCACCACACACATAATACTTCATAAAATTACAATTGTTTTTCCCAGTAAATAAAGGGGTTTTCCCTTTCAATGTATTAGCAGAGCCAAACCCCTCTACCCACCCGAAATTAAGTGCAGCCAGAAATGGTTTTCTGTAATACCTCTGATACCACGCTTTAAAAATTAAAACCTACCAGTCTTCTTTTTCCCCAAGATGTAATTCATGCAAAGTTGCTATTTGTTTAAATAAGTTATAAAAGTTGATATCTCAGGCTAGAAGAAGCTGTAGTCTTGGTTATTCTTTAGTTGGCAGGCACTGTACATACATACCGGGTACAGACACATGCCAAATCTGCTTTGCATTGCTTTTTGCATTATACAATTCACAAATCTGACATCATTAAAGCAGTTAATTACCTTTGATGGAAGGCTGCAGTGAGGCCATCTACATTTATCAAACAAGCAGCTGGTTAAGATAATAAGTACGCTCCCCCCCACCCTGGTGCTCCCCAAAATGCTATTATCTGTCACACGTTGCTTCTCTGAAGTGGTGAGATTTGGTGCGCACATTAATGTGCAAATGTGTTGCCATAGGAACTGCAGCCTCCATTACACCTCAACGACACCATTCAGCAAAAGCCAAAACTAAAAATAACAACAACAACAAAAAAACCCTTAAAAATAAGATGAAAACAAACAAAACCAAAACCCCAAAAGGCAGCAAAGAGAAAGTCCAACGCACATGCGGAGTCTGGCCCAGGACTGCAGGTTACGCGTGGCTACGGAACAGCGCAGGAGATGCTCAGGTTTGATCTTAACTTCACACTATGGTACAATGGGGCTCAGTTCAGCCGGTCCGAGTCTGTGCTGGCTTAGGAAGGAGGGGGAGCTGGAGCGGAGTCGTGGTTACGGATGCACCTGGGGTCTCTCAGACATTTGGCAGAATGAGGCACATCCAAAAAAAGTGCAACACCAGTGCCGTGGTGGCAGTGCGATGTGTTTGAGTGCGTGCGCTTCCCTCTTCATGCATTGTAGCAAGCGGGTTGGGGCGGAGGGGCAGGTGCACCCCCCACCTTTTCTCTATTAACCAGTAGGTTACGGTAAGAGGAATGCATATTCTACTTACTGGTGCGTGAAATACTGAAAACTGCATTCAAGTAATATTTCTGCACTATTATGAATGCATCACTATGTTATCTTACACCTGGAAAAGGAGAGGACTATGTACACCAGAGCAGTTGTACTATTTTGCAGTAAGTTTCTGTGCTTTACAGAGGTACCTGGGAAGGAGAGGCCGCTGCTCCGTCCCGCTGGGTTGCAGGACTCCCAACACCACCACCTACAGCATGCGAGGAAGGGGCGCTGCTCGGCCGGCCCATCGAGCTGAACGGAGCAAACCAAAACGTGACGTGAGGGTACAAAAACTCTAACCCAAAATTGGCAAATCAATGGTGATGAGAAATAGAAGGATAATTTATTATTTTTGAAGGGGGAGGAAGGGGGGGAAAAAAATACTTTTTTGTTTTGTTTTGGTTGGTGGGGTTTTTTTTTTATTCTTCCCGCAGCTGCAGGCGGTAGCGGTGGTAGCGGACCTGGAAAAACATTCTCTCCAGTAAGGAGCGCGTCATCCCTGGCAGGGCGTAATGTTCGACGACACCCACGTGCTTGAAGCCCAAGGACTCGTAGAGCTTGTGGGCTGCCATCTTCACGGCCGTGGTTCCCAGCACGACGGAGGAGTAGTTGTTGAGCATGGCGAACTCCAGCACCTTGCGGCCCAGGGCCTTGGCGATGCCTTTGCCGCGGTAGTTGGAATCCACGGACATGCGCCGCAGCTCCACCGTGTTGTCCTCCTCGTTGCCCCGCGCTGCCACGATCCCCACCACATTGCCGTCCAGGACGGCAACCCAGAAGCAGGAGCCTGTGGGAGATAAAGCAGCACATGGAGTCACCCCCGACAGACAAGTGGCCATTGTCAAAGACACCTCTGGGAGCAGGGCCTGGGGTCCAAAATCACGTCACATCTGGGGACTAATGACCTCCATAAGAAAGGAAAAAACACTCTTCCCTGACAACGTGAAGGAAATGTTGTTTTCCCAAGGAAAATGCACAGGGGCTACAACCTCCTGTCAGGGAGTTGTAGAAAATGAGAAGGTCTCCCATGATCCTCCTTTTCTCCAGCCTGAACAGCCCCAGCTCCCTCAGATGCTCCTCACAGAACTTGCGCTCTAGACCCTTCACAAGCCTTGTTGCCCTTCTCTGGATGTGCTCCAACACCTCAGCATCATTGAGGGGCCCAGAACTGGACACAGTACTCCAGGTGTGGCCTGACCAGTTGCTTAATAACTCAAGAAGCCACTTTTCAATACAGCAGCCAATCATGGGCACTGAGAGGTCTCTTGCCCAGATGAAAAGCACTGACTTTCAGTGCTCTGGAGCAATATGTTTTCATCCAGAGGAAGAAGACCCCATGACAGGAGAAACCCCCGGTGCAGGCAATGGGCTTCTTCCCAGCTGCTAAGCAGAAGAGAACCTGACTTGGGCAGCAGCTCCATCTTCTGCACCAACCCTTCCTACTGCTCCAACCCAAATGCATGGCACACCTCTGTAAGACCTGAGTAATGCAGCCCAGGGGGGCAAGGGACCACCCCTCCTGAAAAACCAGGGGAAACATGAGTAAGACAACTCAGTACACTTTCTCACTGGAGGAGAGCAAAGCATGGGGTGGTGGGAGGCGCATTTGCAGCTGTAGTAGGAAAAGTGCACCTAGTGACTCCATGAAGCCATCCAAATGAGATGCCCCAGGTGTTGCCCTCTTCCCTGTGGCACAGTCCAGCTTCCAAGGAAAAGCTGGCTACAAACAAGGGGCAGGGAACCATCCCAGGTTCACCTCAGCACACTGGGCTCATCCTCACATTCAGAGGAATGTGCAGCTCCAGCAACACTCACTCTTGTTCCCACTGTGGGCAAGTCATCATGCTGCTGCTATCTAGGTCAACAGCTAATTTTTAAAACACCAGGGCCCATCTTGACCCATTTATCACGAGCAGTGGAGATGTCTCTGCTCCGCTGCCGCACTGACAGCGCGACTTGTTCCCCAGCGCTCGCTCGGATCTCACAACGTGATTTATTCAGACACGACCCCAGACGAACACCTACAAGCACTGAAATCAAGCAGCCACCCTCACTCTGCATACAAATTGCAGGGTGGAGATCTCACTGCTGGTCTTAAAGTGCTCATCACGTGGTGGCTGAGCCCAATTCACTCCCCAGCCCATCCATCACACCTCTGGCCATACGGCGAGCACACCAAACATAAGGGTCACAGTGATTCTCACCCTACATGCATGGCTACCACTCCTGTAGTGTAATTCCAAAAAGGAGGTTCAGGAATTTCCCCACACTTGGGGAGCTGGGGCTCCATTCCTGGGGCAGCCCCCAAAAATGCCCTGAAGCAGCCATCACCTGGTGTCCACCGGGCTGCAGCTGGTGGCACAGTTGTCACATCTCCGTCATCTAGCCCCATCCACAGCAACTCCTCCTGGAGCTGCTTCTTCAGCAAGTCTGCCTCATTTCCCCTCAAACCAGAGAAACAACCTGGGTTCCTCTCAACCCAAGATTACACAATTGCTTCCACGACTGCTTCCCACTTTTATTCCTTATTTTCTCCTCTCAGCAAGCACCTCTTCTCTGTGCCCACCAAACCTGAGAGGCTGCTAAAGCTCACTCAGCAACACTTCCCACATTTGTAAAATGGCACGTTTCTGGTACTTTGAGGCATTCTGAATATTTAAAACCCAAATTTGGACACATCCGCTACCACAGAGCCGCCAAACCTTTCACATTCCCAGCCCTCTGACCACCCTGTCCATACTCCCACCCCTGTCCATCCCAGCAGGGACTGGACCTGGTTACAAGCAGCATGACAGCAAATATGCACTCCTTGTTAGTTTTTGCTTACAATTCTAAAGCTTAATTATAATGATTTTGAGTTCAACACGAAAAGAAATAGTATCTGGCAAATGTCCCAGTGTGTTTTGTGCACACAACACTTATAATCAGCCACAGACAGGACACATCTGCTCAAACAATGAGAGTTGTATTCAGCTCTCCTTTACACAAGCACCATTAGTCCCCAAGACTTCTACCCTGCTGTCCTCCTTGTGTCTGTGTCTGCTCCAAGGATCACCAGCAGCCAGTTCCTTCAGGCTACTGAAGACACCTCAAGCTCCCAAAGGTGGGAACAAGGTCAGGAACAGCTTTCCCCCATGGGGCTGTCAAATCCCTCCTCCAAGCAGCTGCATTCCATTGGGATGGGGACTTGCCCCTGAAAGCTGTCCTGGGATCACCACAGGCTGCCAACCCTGGGCTGAGACTTCCTCTCCTCTGGGAAATCCCTCCAGTTCCACAGGAAGAAGGTCCTCAGACTGATTTTTACCCAGGCTCAACTAGATGACCTCTAAAGGTCCTTTCCAGCCCAAACTATCCTATCCTATGATTCTATGTTTTCCACAATGCCAGCCAGCTGCAGCTCCTCACCATACCCACTCTTCCAGCAGCACTTAACCCTGGAGCATGGTGGAAGCTGCCTGGAAAAAGCACCTGGCACTGCCACATCCCAGGGCTGGGAGAGGGTCTCCTCCTGACCTTTTCTGGGCTGAGGATATTGACTCAGAGCACAGCTTGTTTTTGCACTTTTTCATACCTAGGATGAAACAAAACTAACTTCATCTCAGCTGTCAGTAATGAGCAACAGCCTTGTTTGCAGGGCTATTATTAGCAGGAGCTGACGTTTTACTCTCTCACATGCTATCTGAAAATAATCACTGCTGCAAAGATAAACACAGACCCTGACAGCTACAACTCTCCCTGCCCTTCCAGATACTCATCTCATGGCAGCATCTCTACCTTTGCCTTCATCCTCACTTGCCTCCACCTTCTGCCAACCCATCATTGTGGTCACCCAAAGCCCTTCCTCCTCACTCCAGGATCTGTTCTTCATGGACATCTTCCATTTAACCACAGCTGCCCTGGGAACACCACTCTGAAGCACTGGAGGCACTTTCCAGAGGCCCCATCTGCTCCCAGCCAAACACCAAGCACTCCCTCCTGACTCCTTCTGGGCTGCCAAAAGTAAAAGTGAGGAGAAGCAGACATGGAAAACCCACTACCACCCTCCCTTAGCTCTCTCCTCTTCCTCAGCTTGCTGCCTCACCACACAATGTTGACATCAGGAGCTCACATCACAGACTAAAGATGCAATAAAGAAAGATTTGGGTTTTTTTACCATGAGGGTGGTGAGGCACTGGCACAGGCTGCCCACAGAAGCTGTGGCTGCCCCATCCCTGGCAGTGCTCAAGGCCAGGTTAGATGGGGCTCTGAGCAACCTGGTCTGATGGAAGATGTCCCTGCCCATGGCAGAGGGGTTGAAACAAGATGGTCCTGAAAGGTCTCTTCCAACCCAAACCATTCCATTAAAAAAACCACCTTGTGATGCACACACCTATGAAAAAAGGCACTAAATGGCTGTGATGTGCCTGCCAAGGAACACAATTTCAGCTTGCTCATGCTTCACAGGAAGGTCAGACATGGCTGCTCAGCTGATGGCATCCAGAGCCTGAAAGCACACAAGATGGCACTGTCTTTCTGCTCTAAATTTAAGGACGGTTCCCTTAAATTTAGAGGAAGACCAAAGAGGGTATTCTTCTAATCCATCTACCCAACTCCCACAGCACAGGGCTGCCTTCATAGTCCTGCTGACACACCACCCCAAGGATGTGACACCAAGGATGTCCCCAGAGTAGTGGCACCATGCTGGCCACGTATCTTCCCCTCCTGCCGAGGCTGCCATGGAATCCTCTGGCTGTGCCTGCAGCCTCCTCTCCCAGCCTTCGCCACTGCCATGAGCTGCACAGCTCTCCCCCACGCAGCCCATGAGGATGGATGGTGGGTGAAAATAAATTCATTTATTTTTGCTGCAAATTCTTCTACACCTTTTGATGAATAAAAGGCCGGTGGGTGGATGGGTGGAAAGACTGGAGCCAAAAGCAATAGCAGAGTAGTGCTAGAAGGGAGAGGGGACAGGGACAGCAGCCTTCCTCACCAGCATGAGTCCCACATGACTGACTATTGCAGGATCCAACAGCTTTCTTAAGCCTCAGCAGCCCCAGAATTGTGTTGCTCTGAAAAGGCAAAGCTCTGTCTTCCACATGCTTTTCAAATACATTGCTTTCTAGAAAATTCTAGCATTCCCACAAGAGCAAGCAAACCTTTGCTGCCTCAACACTTGTGTGCTCCCTAGTGCCAGCACCTGCACACTGAGGGGTGAGGGCTGAGGCAGGTAAAACCTATCCCTGTTTTCCTTAGGGCTGGGGAGAGGACACAGCAGATCCTGGGGCCACCACTGGCTGTTGGTGCTAATTTTGCATGGATGCATCCCTGTGGGAAGGAGTTTTCCTTGGAAGCTCAGCACAGGCAAGCATGGAAATCTTGCCCAGAGGCATGCCAGTCTTCTCTCCTTTTCTTCAGGGGTGGCACTGCTATCTGTGCAGCCAAGCTCTCATTAATTCTTAGAGGCTTATGCATGGAACATAATTTCTAGACAGACATGCAACTTCTTAAGAAAATATCCCTTCAAGCAGAGACTGTGACTTTCAATTCTGCTTTGGCATGTCACAACAACACAAATGTGAGCAATTTCCCTGCTGGCTCAAAGCTGTCACAGGTGATGTCCCTGGAGCATCATCCAGCAAAGGGACTGGCAGTTTCCATCACCACTGCTGGGAGCCCACCAGGACAGCACCAGCTCCTGTGCATCCTTACAGCAGAGGCAGGAAAGCACCCTGCACAGGGCAAACCCCTCTCCTACATTTTCCTCCAGGCTGTTATGAAGCGGCAAAGGGAAGGAAAAAAGTCCAAATACCAAAAAGCTCAAAATAATTTCTGTACTTCCCATAGGACAGGGTCTGCAATTGCCTGTGTTCCATGCTCTTAATATACCTGCACAAAGGCTTGCCAAAAGTGACAGGCTTGCTCATCCCAGAGATCCAAAAGCTCCCTGACTCCTCCCTGTGACCCCTGGCTGCACCACAGCCTGGTGTGACACCACCACACAGAAACACCTGCACAGAGGAGGCACAACATGCTGTCACATCATGGAGCTTCGAGTGCTTGCCCTTGCAGTCACTTGTTCAGCCTGCTGTGCCACCTTTTGGTGTGATTGTGGCCAGAGCAGCAGCTCTTTGTGCTAAGCAGGGGTGGCCCAAGCAGGGCAGTACAGAGGGAATCAGGACCCAGTGCAGAGCTGTTTTTACCTATTCACCAATAACCTGCTGAAAAGCCCCAAAGTTCAGTGTCTGGGCTCTCCTCCTGCCAGCACTATTCACATGCATCACTCTAACAGACAAGCTGGACATGGCAGCAAGTGGACAGAGTCCCTAGCCCAAAGCTGGCTGTGCTGTGGCTGTGTATTGCTGATGTTGCTTAAATTCCTGCCCTTTTATCCTGTCTGGGTCTTGAAGAAGGAGAAGAGGAATCACCCAGCACTCGAGGCAACACTCCCTCCTCCTTGCCCTTCATCCTTGGTGAAACACAGGGCAGAGCAGCCGAGTCACATCAGCATCAGGGGAGAAAGGAGGCTCTTTTGGGGACAGCCTGGCTGCTGGGACGTGAATGCTGCTGGCAGGAGGGCACAGACAGGGCACATCAGCTGCCACCCAGCCAGACACAGGCAGCCTGGGTGCAGCGACCAACCAAGGACAGGCAGCAGCTGTCCCTGTCACTGACTACAACTGCTCAGCTAGCCAGGATGGGGAGGGATTTCTCCCTGTGTTTATGAGGCATGCCATTATCCTATTATCCCTCGTTCCCTCCATCTTTCCCAAGTGTTGAGTTTCTCTCCTTTCCACCTTTCTAGTTTCCCTTGGCTTCAGGCAGGGCTGCATGACAGCTCCCACAAGTTCTGCTAGTAACTCTACACTTGACTTCAGTTAAAAGGCTTTCCTAGAAGGGTCCTACAAAATAATGGCATTTTAGTGTAGTTTATGGCTATGAAAACTGAGTGAGATGCAAGAGATCCTGACTCCAACACTCCTGACATCCATGAGCATCAGACAAGGCCCAGGTGTGGGGGAACAAAATATGTCAGGGACACAGGAATTATCCATGCATGAAATAAGAAATGCTGTGGGACACCTTCCTCCCCATAAATAAGCCCACATAATCTACCACTGCAGGACACATTGCCCTGTTATAAATAATTCCTGTCTGGAGAGCACAGGGCAGTGCATCTATATGCCAAGGGTGGGTGACATCCCTTAATTCATGGAGCATCTGGGCAGCAGGCAATGAGATCACCTACAAAGCATGAAAAGAGATGGATGGTTTGGTTCTGAGCAACCACTTCATCTACTTCTCCATCAACCTCCTTTTCCATCCTTGCTAGGTTTCACCTGTGTTGTTACCAAGGGCTGAAGGTACTTGCCACAAGCACAAGGCTCAGCCAAAGCCTCCGGAGTTGCAAGCAGCAGGGAAACAGTGGGATGACAGTGACATCCAGCATTCAGTCTGCAACACAGCCACAGGGCAGATCCATGGACATTTGCTACCAGAAACACTGTGACCCCAATCCAGCACAGCAGTGGGTCTCAAACTGCCCCGGGAGACAGGAGTGCAGAGTTGGCCTCTGAGCTGATAAACCTGAGCATGGAATGAGAGGCAGGGTGATGGGGTTTGGACTGCAGGAACTGCTGCCCTAAGCACCAGCGCAAGCCACAACCATATCTGCATTCAGAGTGGCATGTGCTGTACCATGCCAGGGCTGACAAGCCTGGAGCAGCAGCACATCTGCAAAGGTGATGGCCCCACTGCAGCTCTACATGCACCTGGGGGAGGAAAGGGCGGTGGGGTTGCAATTTAGAGTAACAGTATGAAAACTTTCATGGAGCTGGTGCAGCCCCAAAAGCACCCAGCTACTCCAACACAGGCATTCCATTTTGGGGTGCCAAGCCCCCAGAAAACCCCTAAGATGCTGATGGCTAGCTATAGCTTACTTTCACACTCATTTTGACAGGAAAAAAGAAAAACATTCTGCAGCAAAGGGACTTCAGGAAGTGGCTAGGTTTGGTCCTAAATAGCAACTCCTGGGGAGATAACCCAGCAGGCATTTCTAATCTTCTTAAAACCTTTGCTTTAAGCCTCACCCTGTTCCTGTGAAGCACCTTTCCAACAGCTCCTGCCCACGCACCTCACTCCCGGCAAGGCTTTGGAGCACCCAGCCCGGATCAATGCGAGCTGTCAGTGGCCCTGCCCCATGTCAGCACTTCACTGGTTGAGTCTACAAACATGCTGAAGTCCCCTGGGGCCCAGAGTGTCACCACGTGTGACAGCACCCGAGGGGGTGCTCAGCAAAGCCCCGGGAAGTGCTGGGCACTGGCAGGAGCAAGCTTTTGATGAGACAGCCAGAAACCCGGGCGATGCCGCAGATGGGATAAAGACAGCCCTTCCAGCACATTTCAGAGGCTGCTATATTAAGAAGTGTAACAGCAGGACTTTAAAAAATCTTCTATCAGGCTCTTTTTGCTGGCCATGCTGCACCTTGAAAAGCAAAGACTGTAACAAAGCCAGTGTATAACAACTGTTTAAGCAAAAGCTGCAGAAGCAGTTGTGGGGGATTAGGAGCAGCCTGGTTATCTGGACAGACGTAGCCTGGCCCATCTCTCTGCTGCTGAAAAGGATGACACAACACAGAGAAAGCAAAGACAAAACCACAGATGCAGCAACCAGGGTCTGTCTACCTGCTGCTGGGTCACCAGGGGGAAAGCACAGATTGAGGAACGAGGCAGCATCTGTGCTTCTGGCATGTGAGCAATTGTTATCGATCAGCAAGGAATTAAACAGCTTAAAGGAGCAGATAGAGACTGGGATGTGTGATTTTGGCTGGGCATTGTCCTCCAGGCTGGCTGGGTGATGAGTCCCAGTGCAATAGAGCTGGCTCAGCAGAACAGTCTGGTCTGCACAAACGGACAAAACCAGAAAAAAGTATTTAAACTTTTCAGGGTAGATGCTCCTTATGCATGAAAAATACACACTAAGCTAACTGCAGAGTCAAGCCTTAAGTAAACCTATGTCCCAGAAGTTAAAACTGTTTTTTAGTTAGAAGTTTTAAGGACAAAAGAAACCAAGCTCTTCTGCCTGCTTTGCTAGCCTTGGTTGTGCCAGCTCTGAAAGACTGATGTGACAATTAGCTCCTTGTTAGTGAAATTAGTTTACAAGATCAAATGTGCTGCTGGTTGTGTTTTGAGCCAGCTCCTTAAAAGGACATTGTTAAAGCTTGGTCTCCATCTCCTACATCAATCTTTCACTACATGGCTTTATTGCTTTCAAAAGGTACTGAATTTGCCTTGCAGCAATTTTCACTCCCAAACATTGAACAAACTGGGAAATCTACAATTATTGGATGTTCTAGAATTCATTACTTGGTGGCTGACTTTTACTTTATATGCTTTACTGTTAAAAGGGACTGAGCAATAACTATTGAATGGCTTTCTTTAGCTTAGCACTTGGCCAAGCCATAAATCAAACAGGGAAAATGGGCAGAATCAATCTGATTTGTACCATCCATCACTACTCTTCTGGTCTAAATTTAGCCAAGACTCCCTTTATTCAACAGAGTGCCTGTATCTACATAGGTACTGCACCAAATGCTTCACAGCAAAGGGAGAAACGAAGGTTCATTTACTTAAGGTTAAACAATAAACATAATTCTGAGCTGTACAAAGACTTCCAGGGGGTTTTATGCTGCTTTGAGGCCAACAACCTTTGAGATGAGTCACTTTTCAGGAGAGCCCCTCTTCTGCCAAAGACCACAGCTAAAGCCTACAGAGCTCACTGCAAACAACTGCTTTCAGTCAGGAGAAACTTAGGTAAGATGAATTGCAGCCAAGATGTAAGTTCAACCTTAGGATATGGCAGAATGATGCATCAGGACAGAATAACTCATCTGTACATGCAAATTCTTTAAATCAGAGTCAAAAACAAGGCTGAGAGGTGCCTCCCCTAAAAGGTAAAAAAGGGAGCAGCTAAGAATATTTCCATACTTAAAAAGTAGCAGAAAAAAACCAAACAAAAAAAAAAAAAAAAAAAAAAAAAAAAACCAAAAAAAAAAACCCACCCAGGAAAAGAAACCACAACAGACCAAGTCAAATAATGGGTATATATTCATTCATATATATATATATATACACACATAGGATATATTCAACCAAAACAAGCTGCACAGCATGTTTCAGTGCTTCTGAGCATGATGTTAGCCCCTGCCACATTCTTGCTGCCCTCAGAGTCTCTAAATGAGGACTTCCCTACCCCAGCAGCTGAGGAGTGGCAATGACAAGGCAATATTTGTGGTGCAGAAACACTGACCAGAAAAGTCCCAGATCCCAGGGTAGCCCCTCTGCTTTCCTTCCCAGGACAAACTGATCTGACAGACAGGGACTTGCACTTCACCAAACCCTGCACAGCCAAGAGAAGCAACCAGGACATCCTAACACCCACAATAAATATGGCTCTGCTGTACTCAGAGCCTTTCCTTCTGCCCATGGCAGTGGTTCCACAAGAATCCCTGACACAATGAATCAAACCTCCCTGACCTCCAGCTTTTCATAACCTATAGGAGTGAAACAGCAACCACAAGGAGTTATATTCTCTCTGAAACCACAGTGAAGAATTCATTACTCAATATTGAGGAAGACATCAGGAAAAAATAAGAGGTTTAGGGTGGAGATTTGGTAAAAAACTACAGGCTGAAGTCAGGTGGTAGATGGTTTGATGTCATTAAGTCTATTGCAAGCAATAAATATTTCCTATTTCTAGTGTAACACCTTGAAATGGTGCTGCACACACAATCTTTCCAGGGCACAGGAAACCAGCAAGGACATCAGTTATCATCAGCTGGGACAAACCCACCCTGTCACCAGCTGCCACACCCAGGTGAGCCCCTAAAATCCATTACAATGGATTGGGAAGAGATCAAGATGTGAGGAGTGAGCTCATCACCTCTGTCCTGCCCAGCTGCTCACCAAGGGCTCTCACTTGGATATTTCTCACTGGACCAACCCTCTCTGACCTGCATGAGCCCCCAAACACCTGGGCAAACCTATTCCCCTAACCTCTGGGGAAGGGGTATGTGACTAAACAGGGAAACTGGGAAAGAGAATCAACCTGGTCAGGAGAACCAGGCTTGGACACCCAAGCCCAGGCTTTCAGCATGCTCCCATCAAGGCAGCATGCAGAGGTGCTCATCCTATCATGGAAAGTGATGGGAAAAAACCAATTTCTGTCTGCAGCATGCCAAGAAACATGTCCTTTCCCTTGGAATGGGGTCTGATGTACTTCTGACATCCAAGGCTAGAGGCAGTAACAGGACTAATCCTACAGTTTGTAGCAAATCCAACTCCTGGCCCATATAAATAAATGAATAAATAACTACCAAACCTCTCTGGAAGTAAGCATTCTGAGTATTCTTGATGTGCTTTTAGCAGCATCACACTTCTAACACTGGAGGACTTCCTAGAGCAATGACCCTCTCCAATTGGGCACACCAATCAGCCCATCCCATTTGGGATGAGCAGGGAAGGAGGCCCTTTCCCCACCACACCCTAAGGTGTTCCCTAGTCCTTCTGGGGCTGGATCTGACCCACTCAGAGCTGCAGGCACCTCCTGGTATCTGCACCTTCCCACATCTTCAACCCAACCCCCACCAGGTGGGTGGTGACTTCCATGACCAGGCAGAGCCAGCAGACAGGGCTGGTACCACTGCTTTCTACTCTCACTGTGTTTGCAAAGCCTGGTTTGGGGAGATGCTGAGCCCCCCTGAGATGGTGTCAGAGGGTACTCAGCCCTTCTGAGGCAACTGGGACAGCCAGGGGCACTACTGCAATGAGAGCTGTCCTTGAAAATAAACACAGCAGGAGAAGGCAACCCACCATCCTTCAGGTACCCCCTTCCCCATGGGCACCCCA
This sequence comes from Ammospiza caudacuta, assembly GCF_027887145.1. NCBI lineage: Eukaryota > Metazoa > Chordata > Aves > Passeriformes > Passerellidae > Ammospiza > Ammospiza caudacuta. The sequence goes on from NC_080596.1 coordinate 58,308,930, forward strand.
CCCCACCTCCCACTGTAAATGAACACCTTTCTGGCCTGCAGCCCTCTTGCTTCTCCAGCCTCACTGTGAATATGTAACCCCTGGGGCTGCAATATTTACCCCTAACTCAGCCAAACAAGCCCTGGGGTGAGGCTGCTCCAGTGTACTGTGTGTACACACACTCACCTGTGTATGCCAAGGCAAAGGGCTCCCACTCCCACTCTGCTGCTGGAGCCTCTCACACAAGCAGAGCAAACACTGCCTCAGGACTTCACCTCCTTCTGCCACAGGTCACAGAATCCTACCAAGATTTGGGTTGGAAGGAACCTTAAAAATCATTTGGCTCCAATCCCCTGCCATAGGAAGGAATGTCTTTCAATAGAGCAGACCCCAGAAAAACCTCCCAGGCAGCTGGAGTCTTCATCACCACACACTGCTTCAACCCTTAACTCTCAGCAAACCAGTGGCAATGCCCCACATGAGGCCAGAGCTCTGCCATGGTGCAGAAAAAGCACACACCTGGATGGCCACTCTTGTGAAAGCCAACAGTTTTCTACGTGCCTCTCCCAGCACATCAAAGCCAATGTGCTTTGGGTATAGCTCTGCTGAGGTCCACTAGTCCAGACTCAAACCAGCACATCTATTTAACCTGGCAGCACAAGAAAATTCCACATCCATAAATACACAAACATCTGTCAGGCTGGGCACAGACAATGGATGTGTTGTGGATGATGCATTAACAGAAAATGAAAATTACATGTGTAACTCTCTACATCTCTAAAACTAAATAAGAAAAAAACCCTAACCTTTGCCACACATTCAGGCCAAAAAAGTCCCTACAGAAGTCTATTCCATACCTCCTGTGATAAGCACCTATCAGCTTGTTACACCTCACATTCTGTGAACCCCAGCCTCAATACCAGCCACAAGAGCTGGAGATTTGAAAGACATCTGTGAAGTGATGTACTGGAGTGAGTAGGTAACAGGTCATGTCTCACTCCATCAGGAACACACGTGGCAAATGAAGGGCAGGCTGCTCAGGGCTAGGGAAAGCAGACACCTTCATGCCTGCCCCCTCAGACTGAGGCTCATTCACAAAGGACCTGTGGAAAGGGGATCAACTTACAAATACAAACTGAATACAAACTGCACTACAGCAACCTGAGCCAGAAGATATTAAAATCCACACAAGACTGGGTAGAACTGCAGTATTTTAAGGATCTGTTGGATTGTCCTATCTACAAAGACAACACTAAACCTCCACACACAATGCCAGGATAGGGCAGGACGAATATATCCAAGGGCAGGTTCACAACTACAACTCCTTTTTCCAGTGCATCAGTATTCCCTAAAGCATCATAAATTCATCTTGCAGGCAGCTGACAGCACACACAGCAAACCCAAGGTTTACCACCTGTAACTATCAAAGAGGACTTGGACCTATACTGCCCCTAAGTATATGCTAAACTCCCAGCAAGAGGCAAGGGATTTAAGCCCATGATTAAGCTAAAGCAAATGCTCCACTGAATCTTTAAGCCAAACTGTCCCAAGAGTTCAGTCTCAGTCAATGTGGGGGGTTATGTGAAGATTTTTTTTTAGGATTTCACTGAAATCCTCTTTAGCTATTTGAGTTATCCATGAAAAATGTTCCCACTTCTTGAGAATCCTTGCAGATGCTTTGATGTTCCTCAGACTACTGATGGCTCAAAAAAAGCCCCATAAAACCCGATGATGGCTTATTCCCAGACAAGAATCACTGTCCAAGAGGCACAGCTTGATGTTATCCTCCGAACACTGACAGCTTCTGAAACCCCACCAGACATAAATTTTCAGAGACATTAAGTGACTCTAATTGACTTTACAAGCAGCAAAAGTTTGAAAAGGTGTTTTACAAATACCCATTTTAGACAGTTTGGATTTTAAAAAACAACACAACCCTCTCATTAGCATCTCTATTGTACAGTAACTTTTTCACTGCTTGCTTTCTCTCTTTTTTAACAAATCCCACAATAATAATGTAATTCCACCAAGGAGGACTTCATCAGGATGTTCAGCAGCCAGGTTTCTGCTGTGCTTTCATTGCTCTGCCTCTCACTAACCATCATCTGAATTAGCACTTGGAAATGGCAGGTGCTCCAAACCAGGCTGTTTTCAAAAGCTTCTCTTTGCAGTTCTACTATTTAACATTATTTTAAATTGGAAGACTACAGATTTAGGTCTTCCCTGGATTCCCACTAGAAGTGTTACACAGTGTTTCTGATGCTGTTCTCTAGATCCAGGGAGGATGAACAGATTTGGCACCTCCAAAAAAAGAACAAAAAACCCTGGTCTCAGAAAATGAAGTCGTTTGTGTTTTTTTTTCTTGCACACTCTGAATGCAATAAGGATTTTATATATCTTGTTAAAATGGGAAGGATTAGGCTTGTAAGAAAAGTTATAGGGGAAAAGATCAATCGATACACCTAGAAGTGATGTGGGTTAGATGCTCTGAAGAAGGTGTAAGAAATGTTGTTGCTGGCAGCTCATTTGCCTTTAGGTAAAATGTTCTCCCCCCAGCAGTGACATGTGGGTTTGTGCACTGTTTGCAGCTTAGCAGACACAAAATATCCTCGAGCTGCTGACCTCTATTTATTTTCTCATCTTTGTTATTCTCACACTTCTACCAAAAGATACTTGCAAGTATTTACTTGCACTCACCACACATCTGGACGAACTAAGAAGAGAAGAAAGTACATATACAATAAAATTAGGTAAAGGCACATAAATTGAAAAGTTTGATGGAAGGAAGGGGAAAATCAAAGATACAGAGGGATTCTGGGTAGGGGACCACCAACCATGGGAAATGCCAGAAGTGATGAGTAAAGCAAGAAGTAGATCAGACCAAAAATCGCGGGAGAATTCAACACAGGGATGGACAAGAGAGGTGAGCAGAACTCAAAGGAATGCAAATATTGCAGTTAGACCCAAGACTGAAATGTGGGATACTGAACTACTGTGCTAGGGGATGGAAGAGGGGTAAAAAAAATGGGAAAAAAAAAACCCTCAAGGAATCACTAATGATATCTGATACCTGTTAAAGTGAGCTTTGTGCAAGGTGCACATGACCAGACAGCTGGTCCAGCACCCCCATTTCAATTAGCAGCACCAGCACGGAGCCCAAGAGTTGCAAGGGTAAAAAGCAAACAAACTTGCACTGCTGATGCTGGCTTCCAAGTCAGGATTCAGCACACTGGCAAGGGAGAGTGGGAGCAGCTTGTATAGCAATTACTGGTGATTGAGGGTAAATCTCGGCAAGCAGCTTACTTAAAAATGCAGTTTTTGTCAATGCAAAACAATTCACACATTTGTCCTGAATCACCAAAGGTGGAAAATGAAAGGCAGAGGAAAGCCAGGCTGGCACAAATCCTGCACAGAGCTCAGCCCCCAGCACTGCTGGCCAGGACACAGGCACACAGCTCAGTGCTCCAAGGATCACATGGAAGGGATGCCCCAGCAGCCAGGACTTCAGAGATGGACCCCTCAACACCACTTCTTCAACTACTGCACCAGTATAAAATACCTAAATATGTAATTCAAACAGGGCCTGGGATGCCCGAAATGCCAGCACTGACTCAGTACAGATTTAACAGTGCCATGCAAAGCAGGACCTGCCTGAGGGGAACCAACACTTTACCATGTCATGGCTCTATCATGGTCAGCATTTCCTAGGTATGCACTTGGGTCTGACCTGTGCTTCTTAAGGAAAGCTCTAACAGCCAACTATTGTGTTTTGGGCTGAAAAAAGCATTACATCCCCCACTAAACACAGATCCTTGCTTCATCACATGAAAAAACAGAGAGGGAGTAGTAAATCAGCTTGCTTTGGACCAAAACTACCCTTCCTTCCTTTTACTTTCCAGTTCCTGAACTGAAAAATCATTTTCTCACAAAACCTGTTTTTCAGTTTTGCCACTTGGATGAGCCCTAGAAATAACACATGAATTTTAAGTGACAAATATGACTTGCTAGTTACAATTTCAAGCAGGACACGCTGTGGTGGGACTAATACCTTGCATTATTCCATTAGCATTTACACTGTTGCAAATCCCACTTTAAATAACAATATCTCATGTAGCCACTTAAAAATACAACTGTAATGCATGCTTCCCATTACCAATTTTGAAAGGTCTCCTTTCACTCCCAGAATCCCATTTTAAAGCAGAAGCCCAGCCTGGCACTAAGCCCTGGGAATCACAGGTGTACATTTCAGAACTATCCTGTAAGAAATAAATTTTTTTCCTTTTGAAAGAAACACTCTTCAAACAGTTATAGAAGACAATGAATGATACTGTACTGTGCTGTCATAAATTGTTAATTGATTGCTGGGGTCCAATGGGTCAATAGATGACTTAAAAGAATGGCTCAAAGCCATCTGTAACAGATACCACAGCTTGTACCTGGCTCTGACCAGACCACTATGAACAAATTTTTGAAGCATCCTTAATAAAGGACATGAGGCTTCTTGGCAATTGCAAGTGCCCCCCTTACTAAAACACAAAAACAAAAAAAGAAGGAAAAAAAAAACCCAAAAATCCCCACAAAACCCCCCTAAACCCTATTATTTGGTTACAAGGAATAAATATGTCAATAGAAACTAGGTAAGACATGCTGCTATCTTTGGATATTCTTTAAGACTCCTTTCATTAGCCACCTGTCAGGATAACAAAACGATGCCTCAGCTTTCCACAGAATGGAAAAAGAGAAAATCTAAAAATACACTTTGAAGCTCCCTGTTTTGCTGATGCAGAAAGTGACAACAAAGGCTCATACATCCCTCAGCTCATCACAGAACCAGATACCAGCAAAACACTCCAGGTCTCTCTTTTTGCTGTAGCCTGGAAGGGAACAGCACCAAGTATGTGATTATTTGTAACAGATCCCCAGCAGTGCATTACCAAAATAAAGCCAATACATCAGCAAACAACTCTGTGGGCTCCCAGAGTCCCCAAGGGGCTCACAGCCACCCCAAAAGTCATTCCCACCCTGAGAAGTTAAATATAACCTGCCTGAATCAAGATCTAAGCCTACAGAGGGAATTTCAGAAATCCACCCTGAAATTTGGGGAGATTTTGAATGCTCTACCTTCTTGAAAAATCAGGCCATGGATTTAGACTTTTACATAAAACCAGTTTTTTTTTCAATATATTTAGAGGTCTCTTCAAGTAGAGAGCAATCCTCCATGGCAATTTCTAAAGTATTAAGACCACTGGTGGTGCACACTGAGAGGCAGCAACATGACCACACTTGGGTAATCCTAGGAGGCTGAATATAATAAATAAATACAACGTGAGAATAAGATTTATCAGTTCATGTTCCTACATCCAAAATTCAGTGTCAAGAGGAGCTCAAAGCTTTGTACCTGTAAAACTCCTGCCACTAGTCAGATATCCAACACAGAGCCTAAATTTAGGCTATTATGAAACCTTAAACTGAAACACTTTTGGGCAATTGTTTTAAATTTTGGTCATTCCTAAGAAAGCAAGAGAAAAAAGAGCTGCCAAAACCCCTTTATAAGAGTAATAAATTTGCATTTAAACTTGTGAACAAAATTCTGGAGTCAGAACCCATTTTGGTTTATTCACTAAGACAGTCCTGAAAAAATATGCATACAGTCATGCCAGAAAACATTTAACACTGCAGAAAACATTAAAAAAATTACTCAAAGCTAGGAAAAAAACACAAAACACCTGATGTCCTTGACTCCTTCACGTTCCTAAATCCTAATGTGGTGTGTTTGCTGGTCTTGAGAAGTTAACTGCACCTAAAAAACTACTGATGTTCAATTTACACAACTGGTTACCTCCTCTACTGAAGATTAATGAGCAGCACTGGCATGTGCTGAGGATCTTCAACACCTGCAGGCTGAGCTCAGGTTCAGCAGCATCACATCCACCAGTCATGGCTACAGCTCAAACACTGAGTGATGGTCATGTACACGAGGGACTGGCTGTTTTAGAGAGAATGCTTGAACACATGGAGGGTGAAAAAAAGGTCATATTACTCTGCAAAATTTACTATAAAATCTATTTTCATCTAATTTTGACATGGGACTGTGCCAAACTTGTGGATCTAAAGGGAGAGCTATTTTTATGTTATGGGTATGCACATTGAGTAATGGATTTGTTGCATATGTTCCTGCTCCTGTGATAAATAAATCGGGAGGGGGGGAGGCTGCAGCTGCTTGCCCATAACCATGTTTATTCCACTGGCTGTGGATGACACAGCCCTGAATCTACAGACTGCTCCCCTCATCAGGCAACTCCAGTTTTCCTATGTGGGCCTTTCACCAAGAGCATTGCACTTCTACTCTGTACTACCTGAGCCCCCAGAAGTGGGGAAAAAAAGATTTTGTGAGGTGGAAAGACCCTGCAGACCCTCCAGTGGATTGAGCAGAGTGGGCCCACGTGGCTCAGCACTGCAAGGGACCCAAGCTGTGTCACATCCTGATCTAGCCCAGCTGTTATCAGCAGGGCTGCAGCACTGGGGCTCTGCTGCTGGGCCAGGACAGCCCTTGGCCAGCTCTGGGAATTCAGGTGGGGGCAGAGCTGGTGCCAGCAGCTCTTCACCTTGCTCACTGTGCCCATGCCTGCAGGACAGGGCTGCATCCAGATGGAAAAGCCAAGGCCCCAGCACAGCGAAATGAGACAGCCATGAGTGATGGAGTGCCAGTGTGAGAGGAGGTGGGTTTTGGGAGGCAATCCCACTCTTAAGACATTTTACATTACTCAAATAAAACCAAAACATTTCAGCCCACTAAAAATGCTGGATAAAGCCCATCCCTAACACCTGGAAACACGAGTTGTTTTTATCTTGCTTCCCAAAAAACTCTGCACTGGAGATGAGAGATGCCAAACCAGGCAGTTTCATGCTGCTAAGTTGTAGAAACCCAAAAGCAACAGTAGAAAAATCTCTGACTGTCTCCTTTGCAGGAAGTCAGCTTTGGAAACACTTCAACAAAATACTTCCCACTATAAAGTATATGGAAAGCCTGTAATCCTAATCTTCTAGGATCTCTCTGCTATGGAGGTCATGTCCCTGGAAGCACTCTCATGGAGCTGCAGAGAGATACCAGCAGTGATATTCTCACAGGACAGACTTTCCTCTGCTGAGGAGACCTAACCTCAGTTGCCAGCAGTGATAGGAAGCAGAGCTGGGGAACACCCAGGAGGAGATAAGGACACAGCCTCTCCCGTGGCTTTCCCAGCCCCACACAGAACTGCTCACCACCCTACCCCACTGGGGGAAAGGCAAGCATGAAAACCCCAACACAGGACAGGCAGCTCAGGGGGCTTGGCAGATACACGAGGTCAGGGCACGGCATAAGCCAGCAAGAAATGCTGCAGATAGGGATGCTTCAGATTCCAGCTGCCCCTTGGGCACCAGGAGTGGGGCAGGGCTCTCCAAAAACACATTCCTCCACTGAGAAGCAGCAGCCCCGAGCCCTCTCTGGCTCAGGTAACTGAGCAGTTTCATTGCAAAGCAAGAGCTGCTCTATTCTTCCCCAACAATGTTATCACTCGGCAGCTTCACTCCTGCTTATCTAGCAGCTTGAGCATTATCCAGAATGTGGAAGAACTGGGCTCTGTGGCTGCCCCTCTGCCCCGGGGCTCAGTGGGGAGAAACACCCTCCCCACCCCCTCTGTGTGTCTTTGGAAGAGTTTAGGCATGGCAGAGCAACCGCAGCTCCAGGGCTGAGGATCTCCTCCCAAGGTAGACCCTGTATTTTCCCTGCACCCCAAAAGTCACTGGTGCTCACCTCCGAGCCTCCCAAGGCTCAGCACTTATGGAGCAGAGGTAGCAGGTGCCACAGGACTCACAAACAGCTGTTCACCGTGCAAACATCGTGCCAGAGGGAAAAAACCCACTGCCAAATGGCCTGATGCAAGACACAAATACCCACTTGTTACCCAGACAGACACCTCACAGCAGGTGAGGGAAACCTCAAAAGGTGGAGGCAGCAAACAGGATCTCACCTGATCACAACCCAGCTCTGGACCTGCCTAACTGGTGTTCTTCTGGCAGAAGGGCATGATCCCAGAACCTCTGCCAAGAAGGGCAGGACATCCCCCTTTGGGCTCAGCTGAGGAATGTGCCACCCAAGAGCAGCAGAAACTGACCCCTATAGAGCCATCCCCCTGCAGTCCCTCTTCCAGGGCCCTGTGCCGCAGGGAGGCCAGGATATCCCTGCAGGCTCCTCCCGTGCACTGTCACACACAGGGGACAAAGGGCAGCAGCACAGGAAGGCTCTGCTCACCCTGGATGGAGGCAGGAGAGCAAAGCACCATCCCCTCCCTGCCTGGAGCACCCAGAGGTGTCTGGCTGCCCACGGAGCAGGGCTGGAGCTGTGCAGCTGCCACAGCCCTCGGCACGGGTGGCTCTGTGACCCAGCACCTGCAGCAGCACTGCAGCTTCAGCTGCTGCATCACCAGGGCACCAACACCCCCCAGGTGCTGCAGCCTCAGCTCCCCAGGGTGTCCCCTCTGTGCTGTCTGTCTGTCCAGCCTCCCCTGCAGCACTGGGCACTGTGATGCAGCCACCAAGCTTGTCACCAACTCCAAAACCTGACACAGCCCAGCTGCCACCACCACGGGGTCTTTGCAGGACCGGGTCAGGTATGCACACACCTCAGCAAACCCTGCCAGGACAGCCACAGCAACTCGATGAACAACCACAGACACAAGGAAATTCATAAATTCGTCAGCCAAAGCTCCAGTCCCTGTCGCTTTGGGGAACAGCAGTTTTGCATGGGACACAAGGAGTCTTGGTTTCCATAAGCTCTCCAGCTGAGACCTCAGCCTCACAAGAATCTCTCTAACACACCAACCACTGCAAAAAAATATACAACACAACCAACTGGGACAGAAGCTTAAAGAGACACTGTAAAATTGATTAGTCATCAAAATCATCAGACCATAAAAGATGCTCCAGCTGTGCTCATCTTTTTTTTTTGTGTAGATAAATGCTAGAGGCAGGGCTCTATTTAAAATTAATTCCTTTTTTTTTGTTGGTTTTGGTTGGGGTTTTTTCTGTTTACTAGAGCTTGTTACTCTGGTTGACAATTAAGCCCATTATCCAATTCCTTTCTTTTTTGCCATTCCACTAGTCTTTTTTCATAGCCTTTGAAAAAGGAAAAAAAAAAAAGAAGGTAAATTCCAATAAGTGCTATTTTAAAATGAAAAATGTGAATTTACAAAGAGCTCAGGAAGGTGTTTGAACCATTCAACCTTCTGTTTTAAGACCCCAGCAAGCACAACACAAACAATTCCTTTCATATTGAAAGCAATTTCAAGTCACACTGCTGTGTACAAGCTCCAAGTTAAGCACTGGCCCAAATATTCTGCCAGACCCTTGGCATAAGTGTAGGAGGGCAATAGAAAACAAAGATTTGAATTTTGGCTAGTGTACTTCTGCAAAATCACTGTCAGCACATATTTTTCAGTTCATACAAAATCCAGCAGAGGAAAATTCAAACAATAACTAACTTGAAGAGGTTCAAAAAAGCTACTGAAGAAAAGCCCTAATATGGTGCAACTCATGGAATTGTTCAACACTAATCATTAACCTGGGTGCTCACAGTATCCCACAGCAAACTTGGTCCTTTTGGCTTGGTTATAAACTGACCCACATGTTCTGTGGATGCTTTCACAATACCACCAAGAATAATCCATTTTAATAGTTAAAATACCCCCTCACTGTAGATGCCTGCCTCACCAGAAGCTATTTGCTGTAGATACTCACTACAACACTACTCCCCAGCTCTAGGCACCACACAGAGCTGGCTGCAAACAACGGGTTTTTGTGCCTGGGTATCTTGGATTCCAAGGGCAAAAACCTCAGCAAAGCCTCAACCAACATCTTTATCCATGTCCCACTTCTACCTTTGCATTCATCACCCTGAGAAACAGGAATTCATGACCCCACCACAAAAAAACTCTCTCTTTTTTCCGTGCTGAGAAAAAAATATATTGAAGGAGGAAAACATGGATTCTCTAGAGAAGGAGCAGCAAGCTGCCTGGTCATATTCCCAGGCCAAGCTGCAGTTATATATCAGGTTGGGTTTAACTTGTCTGGTCAAGCTCTGGCCACCTCCAGCCTCTCTGGGACCCTGTCCCCACATCCCATTGCTCTTAACACCTCACCGAGAAAGCTCTCACAAATATCTCAGCTGCCACAATACAACAAGCCCTTCTCATTCCCACTGCAATAATTTCTGCCTGAGTGCTAATTTGTAAACTAGGCAAATAAAAGACAAACTTGGGGCTTGAATTTGTTTTATTGCCATTGTTGTGCCCTTTGGGTGGGACGGGCAATGCCAGTGGGGCACATTGCTGCCTTCCTCTGGATGTTCAGCCAGCCAGCCTTCAAAGTGCACAAAACTCTGGCATTTTCTAGGATAACTGTGTTTATCCTGCAGTCCTACAGAAAAAAAAAAAATCCACCAACTGCATTTTTGGAGGAAACAGGAGCAAACCACTGGATTCATGCCTTGTGGCCAGCTACACCAAATAGCACCACATGGATTTATGGCACACAGCGCTGGTTCCAATGCACAGACACCCTTCTCCATACCCCAAAGCCTCCCTGGTCCCTTTTCCCAACACCATTATCATCAAGAACTTTTAACAAGCACCAACAATCCCATAAATCTGCTTTTTATGCCATGGCAGAAGCCTAATTAGATGATTAAATTCTGTCAAAAATTAAAGCCCACACATTTGCTCTAAAATTGCAATTAGCTCTTTCAGGTACCAAATAAAAGCAATGCTAACATTTCAAAGACATTTTGGCAACACAGCTGAACTAAATTACATTACTGACCCTAAACAAATTGAGGGCATTACTTTGAGTCTCTTTCCCTTATTTTCTGTGTCTGCAAGTGTTATAAACACAGGCACTGTGATCCCTCTCAGTTGTGACCACGCAAGCCCTGAGCATTAACAAGCGAAGCAGCTCACCTATTAACTCCATGTCACACATTCTTATTCTACTGGAATCTTCTGCTCTTTTCTCCAGCATAATACTTTGCTGGGCCTCACTACAGAGGTGCAGAAATGTTTTGCTATGAACCCTTTGATTTCTGTGACACCACCTTTAATGAAGATTGAGCTTTTTTCAATATACATCACACATCACTTAATTTTACAAAAACACTCTCTGTAAATGAAACACACTCTGTGTGTAAGATGGGACAAGATATAAGATATGCACTATGTATAGATATAAGATATATCTGTACAAGATATACACTATGATGGGAAGAGACAGCTAAATTAAGCTAGTTAACGATTTTCATAAGAGGAGCAACACTTTAGCAAAATGTAACACTGCATATTAGAAGGAAGGGAAGGCTTGTGGTTACTACACTTCCTAGCAGTTCTCTAGAAGTGCCCAGGGAAAGGTTTGTCCCACCTGGGGAACATGAATGATACAGCAAATGATACAGCAAAAACATGGTCATGTGGAAAAATAACACAGCAGGTACCCAAGAAGAGAGCAGGTACCCCAAGAAGATGGAACTCAGGTGGGATACCATCCTTGCCTTGCTTTTCCAGCTCACCACTAGCACTCTGTGACCACCAAAAGCAAACCTCAAACCCCAACTGACTGCCCAGGCATCCCCCTGCCCTTGTCCTCAGTATGGTTGTGTGCCTACAAAAAGGGAAATAGCACCTGACAGGTCATAAAAAAAAAAGGGTCTTTAGAACCTAAGTCGTCTTTTACAGCTTAACAAGGTATCATCATCATTAGATACTGTATTTTTAATTATATGCATATATGGAACAAAGGGATGAACCCAGATCAGGGCAAGCTTATGTGGCAGCAGCCCTTTACATACCTGATCCAAGCCTCCTCCAAAACACCAGCATTAAGGAATGTTCTTGAATGACATGGGAAAATGGGCTCAATAGCTACAATGGGCTCCTCTGAGCATTTGGGCTAAAAGGCCTCTTCATCTCCCTCTCCTCCTGCAGTCAGAGCTAATACCAAATGCATGGAGCAAAAAACCACCGAGCTGAGGATGTAAGGGCTAGGGTGGGCCCAGGCTGCAGGGAATGACCCACATCCTCCAGAATAACATCCTCCAGCCTCAGTGTCCCCAGGCACCTCAGTCCAGCCCTCGGGGCGGCTGTGGGACCCAGCAGCACAGCGCTCCAGGGGTGGACAGAGCCTGCCTGGGATGACTAGGCACTTGGGGGAGGGGGAGTAATGAAAAAAAAAAATTTAAAGAAACCAAAATCAGCAAAAAAAAACCCCAAACCAAAGCCAGAGATGGCTTTGTGCCTGGTGTGGCTAAAGAGCTGCATTCTGGCGACTTTTGAGCTTGCTCAGTGCTGCTGACAGGAGGAAAAGGCGCCAGCAGCAGGGAGCAGCCATGTTCCCCAGCAGGCTGGGGGAGGAAGGCTCCCTCGGGGAATTCGTACTCACCTGGCGGTTTCATGTAATATTGCTCAATATCGGACATGTCCGTGTGCAGCGCACAATCGAGATAGTGCAGGATAACTTTTCTACTGAAGTAGTACCTCATGCCCATCAGAAAGATGGGCAAACAGCAGGTCAGCAGGAAGGACTTGGTCACAACAAAGCACATTACTATGGAGATAAGGAAGAGAAATAAACGACACCTGTCAGAAAAGAGAATTTAGTGTTGATTTCGGAATACAAACTCATTATAAAAATAAATCAACAAAACAAGCACAGTCAAAATATACATTTGCAGTACACACACAGTTCACGTTCTCGAGATTATCGTGTTAAGGGACGGCGTATCGCGACGAGACAACCCGGAGAAGTTTACGAGGTCCTGAAGGAGCCGGTGGGGAGGATGCCGCCGCGCCACGCCGGGGCCCACCGAGCCCCTCCGGAGCGGGGCCGTGGGCACCCCCAGAGCCCCGCACGCCCCCGGCCCCTCCGCTGTCCCCGACGAGGCCGGAACGCGGCCGGGTGGAGGAGCCGCGCTGCGGGCACCGCTCCGCAGCCATGTGTTCGGCACTGCGGCACTGCTATTTCCATCAGCACCGACTCTCCGGGCAGCCACCCTGCCCGTCCCCATCCTGGGGCGCTTCCGCGAGTGCCTCTGAGCCGGCGGCTCTCTCGGCACGGCCCAGAGCCACCGGCTGCGTCCCCCAGCTCCCCAGCGCCTGCCGGGGGCCCCCTCAGCGTGGGATCCCGTCCGCCGCGGTGTCTGGGACACGGGGTGCGACCAGCCTGCACCCACCGGGGACAGGAGACCACCCCAAAGCCCTCTCGGGGCGGGGGGCGCGCGTTATTAATTATTCCCGCGGGGAGAGGACACCTTGCAAGCGCTATTTTTAACTCGGGGAGGTGCGGTGACCCCGCGGCTCGGTGCGGCTGCAGGGGTACCCCCTCCCCACGCCGGGGGCGAATGGGGGCCGCTCACCGGCGGGCCCGGCTGTCTCCAAGCAACGCCGGCACGCCGTGCCCCCCTCGCCGGGCTGCGCGGGGGCGGCCGGTGGGCTCCGGCTCCGCTCCCCTCCGCGCACCCCCGAGCCCTGTAATAACCACAATGACCGATGTGCCCTCACCCCCGCCGCGACCTCCCCTGCACGGCTGCCCGCCCTTCCACCCGCGAGGGTCGCGCATCCCCGGCGGCGCCAGGCTCCCCCTCCCAGCCCGCCTGGCCCCGCCGCAGCGCTGCGGCTCCGCGGCCGCCCCGCACGATGCTGCGGCGCTGCCCGGCCGCACCGCGCCCGCGGGTCCCGCCGCCTCCCGCCTCTCCGACCATTTTGTGAAGACCCGCGGCGGCGAATAGGCCCGGCGCCCCCCGCCCCAAAAGGGAGCGGATACTCACCCGCCAGCAGCCCGTAGAGCAGCTGAGTGAGGGGCTGCTGCTTCAGCCCCCTGAACGCCGTGTTGGGGATTCGCTCCATGATCCCCTCGTAAAAGATGCGGCGCACCACCTCCTGTTCAGAGGGGTGGAATTCGCGGATATAGACATTGTCGCGCCTGGGGTCTTCTTTTGGTGGGGTGAGGGGAGGTGGGGGTGAGGGAGGGGAGCCCGCCAAAGAGGGCCACATCTGGGAGGAGGAAACAATGATCGTGTCTTTTTTGGATCCCGGGATTGATTCATGATCTTCCGCCACAATCTTGGTCTCACAAACCATCTTGGGAGACAGACAATGCATGCAAACCGGCCGTGGGGAGGGGGCGAGGAGAAAAACGGGAGGGGAGGTGTCAGAAAATTAACAAAAAAATAAGATTAAAAAAAAAAAAAAGGAAAAAGGGGAGGGGGAAGGAGCGGGGCGCGGAGCCGGCACGGAGACCCGCGGGCAGCGGGGCGCAGAGCAGCGCGGCCGGGCGGGACGAGAGGAAGGAGCCCCGCTGCATTTTGGAGAGGCATTTATAGGGCGGGGGGGGCCGCGGGTCCCCGGGGTCCTAGAGCCCCCCGCATTGGCTGCGCGGGGTCGCCATGTGATCGGGGGGGCGGGACACCTCCCCCTTGCCCCCCCATCCCTGCACCGCCCCTTGCAAATTACTACGGCGCGGGGTTGCGCGGAGAGTCGGGGGCCGCGCATCCCTGCCCGCATGCATCGGTGCACGCGGAAGAGGGTTATTAATTTATTTTTTATGTGTCTGTTTATCTACTGCGAACGCGCTGTGCGCTCAGCAGATTTCTGGAGTAGTTGCTGCGGGTGCGCGGAACTGCGCAGGGCGCTGCGGGAGCGCGGAGCCGCGGGGAGGGAGGGCCGGCCGGTGGGGCTCCGCACCGCGTCCCGGCGAGCACCGCACCGCGTCCCGGGTGGGCTCCGCACCCCGTCCCCGCGGGCTGCGGCGCGGCTGCTCCGCCGTGAGTCCTTCCCCGCGCCTCTGCGCGCCCCCGCTCCGCCATCCCGCGCGGAACGCTCTGCGGAGCGGAACGGCCTGGGGGTGCAGCCGCGCGGCCCCGGCTCGTCCCAAGCCCCGGTAAATGCCCCTCTCCATCCCTCAGCGCCCCCCGGTCAGTAACTTTTCCTGCCGTGCCCACGCCACTGCGCGGTGCGGAGAGCGCAGCCGGCCCAGCCGCCTCCGCGCCCCTCCGCGGGGCGGTGAGAAGAGATGGAGGGGGAGGAGGGATGCGCAGGGAGGAGGACGGGCTCCTCCTCTTCGCAGGACCCGAAAAGCTTCGGCCTCTCCCGGTTGGAACCGGCCGGCATCTGCCCGAGGCATGCGCCGTGCGCGGCCGGTGCAGGGACGGGGTGGGCGGGGGATGCTGGGCGGGGAGGCGGGAGGCCCCGGACCCCCCCGGTCCCGTGAGGTGCATCCCCCAAGAGCTCCTCCGTCTGCGCCTCCCCCTGCCCGGTGACAGCGCCCAGCCGTAGCAGCTGTGCCTCTCCTCAAACTTCACCTGTGCATCCCCCCGGGACTTGCAACTCCTGCGAGCCTCAGCCGTGCCTTCACCTACAGGGTGCACCCATACACCCCATCAGAGTTTCATCGGTGCCTCTTGCTCCGGTAAGGTGCTCCTGTGCACCCCCCGTGCAGTCAACACCCCTGTGTCCCCCTGCCATGTGCACATGTCCCTGTGAGATGCACCCGTGCACCCTCCCTACAAGTTCTGTCGCTGCATGTCTTGGGAGATGCACTCTGCCCTCAGGGAGTGCGGTTGTGTCGCTGGAACTCTGCGGGATTTGCCTTCCTGGAGCTCCCAGGCTTTGGTCCTCAGGAAGATGCAGTGACTGGATCTTGGCTTCAAGCTAAAGATTTATTTCACCGTGATGATTTCATAGTGGTTTCATTTCTTCACTTTTTCTATTAAAAATAGTTCAGGAGTATGAGAGGAGGGAGGGGGGAAGGTTTAGATAAGGACTTGGAAGCCTTCCCACCCAGAGGAGCAGTGCCAGCACCCCACAGGCTTGCACTGCGTTGGGCACCCTGGTGAGAAGTTGCTCCTTGGGTGGCTGTGGGCCCTGCTCGTGGCCAGGCACTGCAGAGCTGCCAGGCTGCTTGGGCACCTGCAGAGCTCCCCTTTGTAACCAGCATCACCTGCAACTGCAGCCAGAGCGACCCTCAGCTCCCAAAGCCTCTGCACTGGAGATCAAAACACGGGATTATAAAAGGCATCGTGGCACAGGTACAATAGTGGATGAGTTGGCCAAAAGAGCATCTCCTGCTCTAAAATGGAGCCTCCTGTGGGAGGGAGATCACCCCAGGGAGGAGAGGCAAGGCACATGGCACCCCTGCATGCCCCCTAACATCTCATTTCAGCAAGGAAGGAGCAGTTGGACTCATGCACTTGGGAGATACCTGGCAGCCCCAAATTCACCAACACAAAGAGTTGGTGGATGGGGGAGAAAAGCTGAAAAATCAGGGCAGTGTTTGCCTTTGAATTCTGAAAGCTTTGGGCCAAAGATAGGAGGTTGCTGTTTCAGAAATATAATTAAGATAATGCTTAGTTCCCATATGCCTGGGTCAAGCAGGCATTTATTTTTGCTTCATCCTTTCTAGTCAGATGTATTCTTTATTTATGAAATTACTACAGTAATAAAAACAACTCATTCCTAAAAAAAAAAAAAAAAAATAAAAACAACCTACTGCAGTTATGTAACAGCCAAGGGAGCTCCCAGTTCTGGGCTGTGGACCTGAGTGTTTGCAGATGAGTTATCTTTAGAAAAGTACTAAATACTTGTTTACTATTTATGCTGCCATTTGAGCATCTTATGAGCAGTAATGAATATCTCCTGTTCCCCCAAGATAAGGGGGTTTCATCCTTGGCCACAGCAAGGGAACTGAGGCACAGAAGGATGCAGAGATTTGTGCACCATCATGCAGTGACTCAAAGAAAACACAAAGCACTGGACCAAATTTCCTGAGTCCTCACTGTAGGAATGCCAAACTTTGCCTTTATTATTGCAAAGCCAGGATTCAGCTTTCTCTGAAAATGAGGGTGAAGGGGAAGTTCTAGGGGTACTGCACAATGGGGAAGAGGGAATGAGGAGCTGAAAGCTGTGACTGACTGAAGCAAATGTCAGTGAAAATTAAGGGCCTCTCTGAAATCCACTGCAAAAGCCAGTCAGGTTCACAGACGGCAGATTTGGGTCCCTGGAATGAAAAGGATATTGTTAACAGCAGCTTGCTGGCAAGGCAACTGCTCTGCCAGGAGCTTTTGGTCTTTAAGAACACAGTTGTCATCCCAAGTCACTGAGGATTTTACTCTTGAGTTTACTTCTGCTCCTTCAGGACCTGAGGGTGAATCTCCCACATGCCATGACCGACTGCTGAACCTCACAGATAGAACTAATTTAATTAAGATGGACAGTTTAAAGTTTGAGTGTCGTGCCAGTGCTCTCAGCAGCTCTCACTGCTCAGTGTAAAACAGGAGATTGTATAGATGTTTGATCCATTGGTACATTGGGGAAAAAACCTGGGATAATGAGGGCAGCCTGTGTGACTCTGGGGGCTGAGGAGGTTTGAGTATTTCAGTAAGAAACATGCTTTGCCTTCAGCAGGTCTGCTTTAGGCTGACTTTGCTTTGGATTAGCACATCAAACCAGTAAGCCTTGGAAATGCCATTATTTATCCTTCCCAAGTCAGCAGCTCTCATCTTGGGTCAAGGGGAGTCCCTCCCATGAGCCCTAGGAAACACCCAGCAAATGTAGAACAGAATTACCAATTCCCCTGCTGACAGGATCATGCCCTGCTCTTTGTCTGAAATTTTGGGTTTTCTGTGCAACCCTGGGCTTTGCATGACTTGAAACATCTTCCAGCCAGATTTTACTGTAACTCCTGAAGCAGTGAGATCAGTGTGATTGCAGATCACGGAAACAATTCAGGAAGAGCAGTTGCTCTCCCAAAGCACCTATACCTAAGGCGCGGGGAACACCAAGGCAAACCTCCGTGACCCGCTGCTCAGTGTCTGCTGGACAAGGAGAGGCCCTGCTGCCTGTTCTGCAAAAGCTGCAAGCAGCCACAATCCTTTGCTCATTAGGGGCTGTATCTATCAACCTCAGCAATTAACTGGTTGACAGCAAAAGCTGCCCCAGGTTATATTAATGCAGTGATTCTGGAACAGCTCATCCCAGCAGGCTGAGGCTGTCTATCAGGGATGGCTCCCACCCTGTCCTTTGCAAAGTCTCCATCAGTGAGCGGGGGAGAAGATATTCAGGTTTAAAGATCTCAACTGCCTCCAGGTTCTCCTTTAACCTGGACCTTGGTAATTTCAGCTGTTTTTTCCATGCTTGACCCAAGATGCCCGGAGCAGGCTGAGCACCCCAGCACCTCTGGCTGTTTGGTCACAGCAACCTCTCACCCTCCTGCTTTGCTGGGCTGGGGGAAAAGTAAAAGCCTCTTTGTTGACTGCAGATGTACATATGAATGTGAGGCATTTGCCTAATAAATATCTTCCCAAAGGGGGATTAATTAGCATCCCAAGGTTTCTCTTTGCACTCCCTCTGACTGCAGCAGCTCTGCAGCACCTTCTCTTAGGGACGCTGGTTTCCTGCTGAGAGTGTTTTGCTGGCCCCTTTCCTGCTGCACAGACCCCCGGGGCTGAGGATTCACAAATCTCCTGCTCAGGAGCCAACACTGGCAGCAGCTCCCGTGCTGTGTGAGTGTCTGGCAGTAACCACACACACAGCCTGGTTTCCCCAGTCCTGCCATTCACTGTGACCCATCCCAACAATGATGAGGGCTCCCTCCTTCCCTGTGTGTCTGGGTGCTGTGAATGTCACTATAAAACCTGACATGCTGAATTATTTCCAATTGGTAAAAATCCATGAATTGGTAACCAGGGCCAGAGGTGGGATCTGCTGACACACACAGATCTCTGCTGGTGTTGGAGCTGGCTGACTTTTGCTTTGGGCACAGCAAAGTAGGAAAACAGGCTCCTTTGGAGTCATGGAGCCCCACAACCCAATGTGGATCTCAAATAGATCAAATGAATCATGTGCTAAAAGCAGTTGAGTTTATATATAAAAGGGAGTTAAGGGTGACTAGTTTAGCTGTGTAAGTCTCCCTGGGGTATCTCTGAAGATTAATCTCTTCCTACAAATTTTTTGGGCTGAAAGAATTTTGTGGGTTGTGAATTAAATATGAATGTTTCCCAAACAGTGTGCACGCCCACGGCTGGCTTTATCCTCTGTCGAATGGGGATTTTTGGAACTTGCATGTACATTTAATGTACAATAACATCTATGGTGAAGAAAACCCCTTCTAGATCAAAGCAACATTAAAATCTGAGCCATGTAGCAATTACTTGGAGATTTATCTAAAGCAGCCATTTATCTCGGTGCAGCCATCATGAATACTTTCCAACAAAGAAGTGTTCAAGGCAGAGAAAATGGGGCTCTGAGCAGCCTGGTCTAGTGTAAGGTGTCCTTGTCCATGGACGGGGATTGGAACTGGATGGTCTTTAGAGTCCTTTCCAATCCAAACCATTCCATGATTCTGTAGAGATTTTAAGCATTTTAATTTGAGTAGTATTTTCTGACACTGGATATGAAGTCCTGGGGAGACAACGTATCTTTCTTCCTTATTATATTTTTGCTGTAAGCTTAGTTTTTTTTTTTTTTTTTTTTTTTTTTAATGAAGGTTTGGTTTTCTCCCAAACATTACCAGAAACTTTCACTTCAATGAGGTGTAGGAGACAGAGCTGTGCAAGCAGACCAAGCTCTGTGATGAATGAGAGAGGCTGTCCAGGGGCTGTGTTGGGAGCACAAGGCCATGAAGGAGGGGACAGGATGATGTGTGTCCTGAGAAAAGCTGAGAGCATGAGAGCCCTTATGCACGTGGGAATAGCACAGATGGTGTGAGCCAGGAAATGCTCATTTCTTGGGGTTTTCAGTGCAGGACTTTGCACCTTCTTTGTAAATTAGCAACACCACTTTGGAAAATCACCTTTCCTCCACAGTCAGTTCCTTCTCTTGCTGTAAATAACCTCCAGCCACCTGAATTTTGGCTACCTGCTTGGGTCAGCAGGGTAGCACAATTACAAAATCTGCTGTATCATGAGCTACTCTGTCAATGTGTATCCATCTTTGCTAAGGAAGAAGGGGAGAACATGAGGTTATTGACTGTACTTTTGACCAGCAGCTATTTTCCTGGTGTTTTAAACAATGATTGTTTTAACTAATGATCACCAAAGTATAACTGTAGCTTTATGATTGGACTTGGATGAGGAGCATCCTATTTACTCTCCACATGGCAGACACTGCAGCAGCCTGACAGCAGGCAGGGGGGAAGGAGTTTGAAAAGGACCATGGGGAGGTTAAAAGGAAAACAGGAAGAAAATTGGAGCAAAGAAGATATGAGGATATTCTGTAGCAAGGACAGGAAAATTAGATTTGAAACTAACCACGGGTAGAAAAACCTCAAAATACTACTTCTAAATGCCCTGATTCAAGATGAGCTCTGCAATAAGGCAGAAAAAGATGTGGCAAGATTACTTGAAGTTTTTCTGGCAACATTTGAGAGTCAGTTCTGCTGCCGAGCAAAGGAAAGTCACATTTTCAGCTTGGCCTGCAAGGCTGCCCTGTAACTGCATACAATGTCCAGCAAATGCCTCAGCAGTGTGTGTGTAGCCTCGGGGGAGGCAATATAGATCATCCCTCATGGGCTCATGTCAAAGCTGACTTTACTCTGGTTTTTCCAGCACTTGATCCAGGCTGGCATTTTCCTTTCCCTTCATAATGCATTTCACCAAGGAACTGAGGCAAATTTTCAGGTATTTCCAGTTTTCCTGCTCAGTGATGCCCCCAGGCCACACTGCTGCAAGACAAGGACCACAGATCCCCTTCCCTCTGTAGGTGGGGCAGGGGGACACTCACCCACATGACACAGGGACCTGGAGAAGCAACACTTATCACAGACAGAAGCATCTGACTGATCCTCCCTTCTCTCTCTGGGGGACCTCAAGTTCTAAAAATCACACTTCCCACAGCTGCCTGATGCTTGGTGCTCTTCTCTACAGAGATCCAGGAGTCCAGCATCCTCCTCAGGGACAGTTTGAACTGAGCATAGATGTTGGGCATCATTGATTGGGGTCCACAAAGAGGTTTTGGGGGAGCCCTGGGCAAACTCTGATCTGGCCACAGGCAGCAGGGCTCACATGTGCCCCCTGGAAAGGGCATTCTGGGCATCTGCCCAAGGTAGGTTCCACTCAAAATTCACTGTTGGGGCAGGAGGATAGACCTGCTGCAGCAGGACACAGCCAGGCATCTGTTTCACACACTGGTTTCCAGTGTTAGATGCAGATCTGCTCATTTGCCTTGTGTAGATGAAGCTAGAGCAGCTTCAGCCTAGGCTCTCCTGAGAAGTCCAGTTTGGTTTTCCGTGTGTTCTGCTCTGATTTTGCTGCAGTGGGGATGTTTTGATCCTTGTGTGCCCTATTTCCTTTAAAACTGAAGTCCTAAAAGCTTGTGAAGTTTGAAAGATCTGGTGGCATTTTCATAGTGGTGATTTTGTTATATTGAATGCAGTGGGCAAATTCAAAAACCACAGTGCCTTCCCATGGCATCACAGTCTAGAGCCATGAGCACAGTCTGGCACCCTGGGCAGGGAAGATGCCATCCTGCCATTGTGGGTAAACAAAATTGGGCTGAAACATGGTCAAAGTGAGCCAGCCTTGAGTCACCTGTGATCCTGCATCCTCAGTGCTGGCACTGAGCTGCTCCCTCTGTGTCAGACAGCTGCTGTGCCTGTCTGTTTGTCCAGCTGGGAAAGTGGGTGAGCACCTTCCTAGAATGAAACCACTGTGCAAACACACACTCATGCTGTTATCCTGCAGCTCACAAATGAATTTGAACTTGACTAAAAACAAAATCAGGGCAACTGATGCAGCAGGGGCCAGGGAAGCAATGATGGATACAGGCAAGAGGTGCAGGGCTGGAGCTGCAGGGGCTGGATGACAGCGGCTGTCTTCAGAAAATAGCAACCTGTGACCCTGAAAAAAGGAGCATTGCTGTGAGAATACCAAAATCATCCAGTCAATGGTGCCAGCCAGCTAGGGAAAGGAAGGAGGCTTTCATGTCCTAAAGGTAGAAAGCTTCATGCTGGTCTGGCCCGAGGATGAATTCACTCCGAACTTGGGAAAGGTGCAAGTTCCTTGGGAAACAGAGAGCCGGTGCAGCTTCAGCTGCCCATAGTGCCTCCTGCGTGGAGAGCAGCCAGACGAGCTAATCTCCCCACGTTCGAGTTCCGCTCTTGGAGCCAGAGCGAGCCCAAGGCTGCCCTGGGATGCCTGGACGGAGCGGAGCCGCCCTGGGGGACAGGGCTGGCCCGGGGGGCTGCGTGCGCTGTGCGGGCCGGGCTAAGGGACTGCGAGCGGGGCTCCTCATGCCGAGCGGTGCGGGGAGCAGCAGGAGACAGCGAATGCACGCAGACCTCCAGTGGCCCTCCCGAGTACTACACGGCACTGTCACTGTCACTGCCACCGCCACCCCAGGGACGGGGACCTCGCCTGAGGCGCCTCTTCTTCCCCCGCCCCTGCAAGTGAGCGAACAAGAGCTCATGTGCACGGTGAGGGGTCCTGTAGGAAAGCAAAGGGATATGGAAGAGTCACTCCTCTCCTCCCCGCTTCAATGGATGGAACAACCTTACAGTCTCACCCTTCCACGAGGCTGATTTTGCAATAAACTAGCTTTAATCACCTCATCAGTCGACCCCGTCTACTCTGTATCCCGAGCAAGTGGCCAGTGCTTAGGGTTAAATAAATCACATTGGCTGAGGCTGCAGGCTGTGCCTCGGGTCTCAGGGAGAGACAGGGCAGTGCTCATGCAGTGGAGCACTGTGTGACAGTGCCCCGTGGCAGCCCTGGCTCCATCTCACTTCTGAGGCCCAGAGCCTGCAGCTTCTCTAGGAGGGTGTTCTCAGGGACAGGCCCTGGGAATGCAGATAAACCTTCCCAGTCCTAATGTGGCTCTGGGACCTGGCGTGGCCTCAGCTCCTTAGAGCCCCTGCTGCCCCTTGGAAACACAGAACCTGAGAGCAGGTGAGGCAGCTGGGGATTTTGTTTCCCATACTTGACCATATGCCTTCTTACAACCAGGGAGCAGGGCTCAGGAATGCTCAGTGGGAAACCCTGAAGGTCCAGAAAAAGGATCTTTACAGTGCATCACTGGGACAAGCATCACACATAACCTCCCACCCACAGGAACGGGTGCAGTACAGAAACTCAGTGCCTCCCTCCCTCCCTCCCTCCCTCCCTCCCTCCCTCCCTCCCTCCCTCCCTCCCTCCCTCCCTCTTTCTTTGAGATGCAGAGGGGCTTTCCCATGGATATCCTCCCTCCTGGTGTTCTCATCCAGACAGGCACAAGGTTTGAACTCATCAGCTTCATGTGATTTCATCAAGGCCCTTCTAATAACCACCATTTCTTCATGTGCCTCTATTGTAAACACCTCCATAAGGAGTGGTTACTCATTTACAAGGTAGTGCTCTACGTGCCAGTCTGCTGCTCCTGTGAGGAAAAAAAAGTAGCAGTACAAACCCCTAGGGTTTGGTGATGATTTCCTGGGTTTAACAATGACCAAGGAATTAGCTTTGAGGCTTTTTTCTTCTGTGATCCCTTTGCACCAAATGGCTGGTTTTACTTAGCCTAATGTCTTAGCCCCAGTCTCCTCCATGGCTTTTTCTGATTTTCCTGATGTCCATCACCTTCCCATCATGCCGTCTGCAAGAGGCAGAATCATCTCAAAATTCAGGACAAATGATTTAGATACAAATGAGGTATCTTGAGTGGCTACAACAAACAGGTTTTATAAGAGAAAGTCAAGAGCTGTGCTGAGCACAAAAGGGAAGATCAGAGGATTTGAGTTCAAGGCTTAGTGTCTAATTTCAGCATGTCCAAGCGAGGATTGAAGCTTGGTAAGAAAAATCTCCTTCCTTGCTGTCCCCCATCCACCTGCTGGTGCTCCCTGGGGAGTGCTGCTGACTGCTTCAAAATTCAATTTCTGCACTGGCAGTGGCATGTTGGGCCTGGCAGTAATTGCTTTGTCAGACAACTCTCTGCTCATCACTGCCTGCATGCTGGGGGGCCAGAGCAGCTGGGATGTGGTGCTGGGATAGTGCCATAAGTCACAGGGCTGCAAGAAGCCCCATGCTTTTGGGTCAGCGTGCCCTGCACTCACTCCATGAGTGGCACATCAAGGCTCAGTGCCTTGTGGTTGCTGAGGATTAGAGCCTTGAATCAGCAGCAAAGTGAACATCCTTCTCCATCCCATCCCATCCCATCCCATCCCATCCCATCCCATCCCATCCCATCCCATCCCATCCCATCCCATCCCACATCCACCTCGTCCCTGCTGTATCCTCTCACTGTACTCTGGGGTGCCCCTACCTGGTGGGAAAACTTTTGAGGGTCCACAAGTTCCCTTGCTGATGCTCTCTGAACCCTCTGCTGCTCCCTGACTACCCCGTGCTATTTCCAGTACATCTCCAGAAAATAGCTCACTCCCCCTGACACCACTGGCTCTCTACAGTAGGGAGCGAACTCAGCAATTTACCAGAGGGATTCTGATTCTTATTTTAGACTCCTATTTTAGCCTTCTTTTTCTTTCTAAATTTGTTAAGTTAATCCTTTTTTTACAGCTCTGGGAGCGAGGTGCAGCATTGCAGGGCCCCCAGAAAGACTTACTGGCTTCTCAGCCTCACTCTCTGCCTCCTGCTTTCCTCACCTTGCCCCCATGAGCCCCCTGTAATTTGGACAATAAAAGATGCTCTGAGCTAAGCAGCTGCTTTTTATGACTATTATTATTTTTAAATCTGCAAACATCACCATCTCTTCAACTATAGCAGAGAAAGTGAAATGGAAAATGTGGGTTTTGGGTATGCATGATCCAGGATGGCAGCAATGTTGCCTGGGACTGAAAACTTCAGAGTCCTAATGTAAGTCAATACTGTGGGTGATATCTATTACCTTGCAATCTGCTCCATCTCTGTATCCCTCCTTGCAAATAGCCCTTCTCAAGAGCATGCTTTGCCATGAGATCTGCCTTGTATCTGCCATGTGCAGAAACCTGGTCTCCAGAAAATCTGTGTGCAACATCTGTGGGTTATCTCAGTTTCAGTGGCTGGGAAGAGGGTGATTTGCTGTGGTTATGTGAGTCTCTTTTCAGTTGTTTTAGCACATCAAACCGCTGGTACAACCAGCCCAGATGACATCTGTTATTTCTGCAATGCCAGCTGTGTATCATCTTAACTCATTTTCTATTAAATCCAGCTGTTCTGGCTGATATGCTATTGACCTTTTCAGCTGGTTCAGCACTTGGCTACCAGGAGGTCACTGGATGCCACTTTGAAACAGGCTCAGTGCTTACAGCTATTCTGCTGGGGTGAGGATGGATTTCATCCACCTGTTTCGAGTGTGAGCATCTTGAAACATCAGCTGGCCTTTGCTACCAGCACAAGGTCACTGCCATACCTGCAGGCTTCAGGAAGCTTCCATAAATCAGTCTGGCCCTGAAGTTTCAGTAAATTGTGTCATTTGGAATGTGCAGCTCAGCAGCTCATGCCCCCACTCTTGGGAACTACAGGTTCACATCACAGCATGACCAGGTACTGACTTCAGCTTTTTTAGGTGGGAGGAGATGCATAGTGATGCATGTACTAAAAATACCTATTAAATATGTAGCAGCCCTGGGGGAAAGCATGGCCAGGCCTTGGGAAAGGGGGGAGGATAGAAAGACAGGGTCAGTGACTGACAAATACACATAACTGCAATACAGGAGATGGGAAGTAAGCAAAGAAAAAAATGTTGGGATGTCATATTTCATAGAGTGACTTGCTCTTGTGGGCAGTCATTTCTCCAAGTAGCTTTATTTTTTATTTTTGTTCATCTGTTTGCCCATGTTCAGCCTCTCAAACAGCATTTCTGTTTGAGATGAGGCCAGAGTTTATGAAGATTTCCTTCATCAAGCACTCAGCATGTTTCCATACTATTCTAGGGCAAAGTTAGTCTGATCTGTCATTACAAACCTTTATAGATGGGAATCTGAAGCTTTCTTCAGCATTTTCATCTCTGTTTTTATTGTCTGATATCTCCTTTTAGTTACTTGTCTAAGTTGAGCCACTTTTGCTGGATATTACTCCAGTTATCTGTTGTTCTCCTGTCAGGATCTGAGGGACAGTGTCTGACCATCTCCAGCTCTACAGCAACCTTTCCCATGTTGAATGATTATCCTCTTTTGGCATTTTAGCTTTCTTTTCTAGACTAAACAAGCCAAGACCCATCTGAAACCCAGAGATTCATCTCCTTGTTGCAACCATTGTGTTTTGCAGTGTGTGTCTGCCTTGGTTCCCAGTGGCATTGCCACAGCCCAACTTCTTTGGGAGGCTTCTCAGGAAAGGACACAACCTGTGTCTTTGGTTTTGAGCTTCCTGGTGGTTTTGGCTGTTTTGGTGCTGTGGACAGGAAAGGAAATGGAGCAGAATCTGTCCTTAAAGGCTTTTGCTTTGTCTTTGCTCAGTGCAAAAGCCTGTGCAACATTCCTGGAGCAAGGCAGCCTGGGCTGGTAGTACATCTTTCTGAGGAAACATGCCTGGATACACTTTTCCTCCCCTTCCTGTAGGGAGAAGGTAGAAATCTGCTCTCCTTGGGCTTTTCCCAGAGATTTCCTTTCCTCTCTGTAGCTGGGAGCTTATGTAACTGGTGTGCTGTCACAGAAGGCCACCTGGGCCAGATGTCTCACACCTTCTGGGAAAAGAAGGACAGGAGAAGGACAAAAGGCAAGTCAGCCCCCAGACACCACATCCATACCATGGTGAGGTTTGGGTTCTTTATGGTTGGATCTACACTGAAGCCCCTCTGGGTCCTGAGTGCTGAGGACAAGTTTTGAGAAGTTTCACTTCATTTCTGCTTTCAATAATTCTCTGCATGTCTCAGAGGCCCCAAGAGGAGTCCACATCCTGCTCAGGGACTTCCCTCCATCACTTGTGGCAGGCATGAGGCAGTTTGTAGGCTGGAGGGACACTGGGAACAGCACGTTTGGCTCGTTCTGCTATCTCAGAGGGGCTGATTGTAGGGAACAGCTGGTCCGGCCAGGAGAGAAGCGTGATAGCGAGACGCCAGATGAGTAAGACTGAACAGAGCTTGTCCCAGCCTGCCTGGCCCTTCCAGCAGATCAAACCAAAACTGAGCCACCCCAGCAAGTCACTCAGATGAGAGCAAATGTGTTGGAATTCAGGACATCCCTCTGGCTGTCCTGGACTGCCAAGATCCCTGCTGGGGGGCTCAGAGACCCTGGCACAGAGCCCAAGATGCCTGTGGTTTTGATTATGACCCATGGAGCAAGTTACCAACCTTATATGAGGATCTGCAAGCCATGACAGTTTAAGTAGAATGATAGTGAATTTATCACAGGGTGAAAAAAATATATTTTTTGGGGTTTTTAGAATGGGGGTTGGAGGGCAAGATGGAGGAATCTGGGCATGTCCTGCCTTTCTCCTTCTTCTTGGCCTCCATCTTCTGCTGTGATGGTGGCACTTTTAGATTGGTTTAGAGTAGAAGCTCACTGTCTAACATAGGTGATAGGTATTGGAAACATTGTATATGTAGTTTTAGTATAAAAAGATAACACTGCCCCAGGGGAGGCAGAGTGCCTCTGACTGTCCTGCTGAGCAGACCTCAGCTGGACAGGAGCAAATATTTTATAGATAAGGAACAATAAACAACCTTGAGACCGAGAACTGAAGAGCTCTGACTCCTTCTTCAACCGCCATACTGGGAAAAGAGAGTTTTTAACATATCTTGGGGTCACTCTGACCAGCTAAAGTCCCGAGACAAATGCAAGTCAGTGCCTAAATTTTAAAAACCAATTTTCCTCACAGAAAAGGACCTGTTTGAAGGACCCAGCACCCTGCCTCTCTTGTGCCCTGCTCTGATCCTCAGAGACTCCCAGAATATTTTACTGTGCTGCTAATAATGCTCAGTTTTTTCTACCAGAGGCAATTTCTGTTGTAAATTCTGGTTGTAAATCATTGTAAATATCATGCTGAGTACTGCTTTCTGCAGGGACATCCACCTCCTCAGCCGGCCATTGCAGGGGACGTTCCAAGGCTGCTAGTGCTTCTTGCTCCAAGGCAATCTGCAAATCTTTGCGTCTCCTCCTGAGCCAGCCTTGGCTCATTGTGTGGGGGAGATCAAGTTGTCAGCCACTGAATTCTGCTGCTAGAATGCTGAGGTGCTGGGGCCCTGCAAGAACTTTGGTCTGCATTTAGAGGTCTTCCATTAAGTGTCCAGTTTAATGACAGTGCTTAATGTCAGGAAAGGGCTGGGATCCACCCACCAGACCTGACTGCCTCAGCAGTGGGGAGAAGCTCTACAAGCAGGAGTATGAACACAGCCATGATCTCATTCTCCCAGAAACATTTGGGAAGAGAATATTTTCTCTTTAAGCAGATGAGGACAGTAAAGTGTTCTTGCCTAAACAGAGGAAGGTGATGCCATTTCACAGCCTACCTGGTTTCCAGCTGCTCTGTATGGGGAGGATCCTGCTTCAGGCCCCCTGTCACAGCCACCACTCCCCTACAGATGGTCCAGTGCCTACAGAACACCTCAGTGGTGCTCTGTACCTCTGCATGGGCAGCTGCATGGCACACATGCTGGTTCTGCTTTGCAAAACCAGACCCTGGTGCAGGTAGGCAGAGCCTGGTGGGGTCACTTGTACCCTGACTCCAAGATGTCATTGTTTGAGACGGGAGCAGCTCCAGTTGATCTGATTATTGACTGTTATTGTGTCTGTTTGGGTTAAATAGGCAGCTGCACAACTTGCCCTTGTTTTAGCTGCACACACTACAGCCTTCCCTGCAGAACAATGCCTGGCCCCCAAGTGCGTGTAGCCAGAGCTCAGTAGAGTGTGGTTTTCTCTCCCTGTGAAATTTGTTAAGGTGTCAAAGAAAAGAATAATAAATCTGTTATGAGTTGCCACGAAAAGCCACCATCACCAAAGTGTTTTCCAGCTGTAAACCTGAAGAAAGATTCCAGTATGTGCAACTGAAATGTTCCATTTCAAGAATGCAGCAATTGCCTGTCACCCCACTCCAGCTGCAAAACAATATGTGTTCAACAATGTCAAGTGTGGTTCAAAAAATACTTTTCCAACTTGCAAAATTACTCAAAGCCAACTTTTTTTTCCAGCAGAACACAATGTTTTTAGCTCATCTGATCAATTTTTAATTTTCCCATGAATCTTGTTAGCCCAGCAGCAATCCAATAAACACCAAAGGGTAGCTAGGCTCTGCCATTTCTATGAGCACTAGAGGAATAAATGTGGCATGTGGAGTGATTTATGCAAGTTCACTTGTGTTTCCCAGTTGTGGTTGCAGTTCCCCTGCAGTTTCAACACTCTTCAGGAATCTTCTTGCTTCTTGCCCTACTGCTGTGCTCCTGAATGGGCTGTCTGGGTCTCCCATCTGTGCTGCTGTCTCCCAGCCCACCCACACCAGATCAACCTGTCACTGTGATGAGTGTGGAAAAGGGAGCCAGGAGTGGGGCTAAGAAGTGTCTGTGTCAGCCCACCTGCCTGCCCAGCAGTGTCAGGCCAACACCTCCACCAGCCTGCTCTGACTGTGACAGCAAAAGGAGGAGACATCAGAGGAGGACAGAAAAGCTGGGGGAACCAGAAGCACAGAGGAGTTAGGAGCTAGTGGCACTTGGAAGTTTATTTCATAAAGATATATTTCAGAGGGAGCATTTAACTTTGGTGCAGGAGGAAAATGTCTGGTCAGGGAACAAGACAGAGGCAGTCATTCTTGTTATTAGGCATCTGAAAGGATCATGGATTTCTGATGAGCTTTGAGACCTGCAGAGCTCCTCCTGGGTCTGAGATGTGAAGTCAAGCATGGAATGAAATCAGTTCCTGGGATGAGTTAATATTTAGCATTATTGAAGAGTGAACAGGAGACAAGGCAAGGAGGAAGTCTGTGCATGGCAGTCAGGCCTTGTGTCCTACCAGGCACAAGAGTCATGGAGAGAGTCCCAGGTGAGGACAGGAACAGTGACTGAGCCAAGGCAGCTGAAGAGCAGAGATCCCAGCCATATCCCTGCAAGGGGAGAAATAAAGGTATCCCCACCGCTCCTTCAATCTCTAATTGCTGTTCAGGATGTACTCAGTGACTCAAGTTATGCTGCTTGTGGAGAATCCTCATCCTTAAAAAAAAGAATCAAGTGAAGCTGAGATCCCAGCAGTACTTGTAAGTTCCTCCTGAATGCTAAAGTCTTTGGGATGACAAATACCCTGGACTGCATCTCTAAAGCACATAATGCAGCACAGACCTGCTTCTCCTCTGGGGTCTCTTTGACTGCAGCAGGAATGTGTAGTTCTGGTGTGGCCTCCTGGGACCTGGCATTTCGGTGGGCTCCTCTCCCACACAGCTGCTGTGTGGGAGAGCTGTTGGGGTTTAACTTTTTTCCACAGGGCTCCTTGGGCAGGTTTGGCTTTGACTAAGGACACGAAATCATAGAATGTTAAGTGGTTTCTTCCCAATATCTAAATTTCCCCTCTTTCAATTTTTATCCATTACTCCTTATCCTATCACTACAGTTTCTGATGAGAAGTCCATCTCTGGCTTCCCTGCAGGCCTTGTTCAGGTACTGGAAGTTTCCTATGAGATCTCCATGCAACCTCCTCTTCTCCAAGCTGAACAGCCCCAACTTTCTCAGCCTGTCTTTGCACGGGAGCTGCTCCAGTCCTTTATCAACTTTGAATTCCCATGATCCAGATGGAAGACCCTGCACTTTGCTTTGCTGAACTTGAGGAGGTTTACACTGGCTCACCTCTCCAGCCAAGCCCCCCAACACTTCCCATGCTGGTGGGGGGATTGGGGGATGGCCTCAAGGGTTAACAGCCCCTGCCAGCTGTGGCTCTCCAGCAGGGACAGAGAGAGCCCAGGCACCCTGCCAGGAGGTAATGCTGCTTGAGCACTGCTGGCAAAGACTTCAAACCCCTCAGCTAATTTCAGATCTTCTGCTTGTGACACGGAAAGCTGCTTTCCCATCTAGGAAAGAGCTCTTCCCTGGGACTAGGAAGGGAAGCACTATTTATTAATATGACATTGTCAAGAGTGGCACATCTATCTTTCTGAAAGCCCTGTCTGAGGTGGTTTCCTTCATGTGATACTTTTCCTCCAAGGAGGCCCAAACATGCTACAGAAGATGATGTCACAAAACGCTGGAGACACAATGCACTCTTTCAAGAGTCAACCACTCCCTCTTCTTCCAAGAGTCTGAGAGAATAAAAAATGCTGAATGTTAAAAGCAGAGAGAAAAAATTGGGCAAAGCCATGTTTACTTTTCCACATTGTCAAAGTTACATATAACTTTTTATCTACAATAAAAACAGCTGTAGCTATATCTATAATAAACACAACCTTTTCTTTAAGCCAGTTAAAAGAGAGTTTTAGCTGGATCAGACTTGGACCCTACATGTCAGTGGCAGAGCATCCTGCCTGTCTGTGAGGCCCAGGTAAGAAAACAGAAGTGCTTGTCTCCAAGTGAAGATGCCATTTTTTTTAGCTCTCTCTGGTTTAGGAGTTGATGGCTGCTCCTCAGCCTAAGGAAAGCCACCCAGGATCCCTTTGCTGCTTCCTTGTGGAGACAAAGCCTTTTCTACTGCAGTAGGAGACTAAACAAGGAAACCAATCTGGGGAGGCTGGATTCCCCACATCTGGCTTGGGAAGGATGATGGGAGTGGAGACCTTTAATCAGGGAGGGACTTTCCAGAGTATGGTGTTGACAGATGCCAGTAATGAGATCAGAGAAGAGGCATCAGCATCAGATGACCTGATCAGTCTCTCTTTGTCCTGGACATGTGTCTAACCCAGAGCCTTGTAATGCACTGGATTTGTGCTGACAGCACGAGATACACATGGCCTGTGACAACACTTGGCAAGGCTGAAACAGTGTCCCCTAGCCCTTTCCCATCTTCTCCAGTGACAGCCATTGTGGTGATCAAAGCTGCTTGATTTAGGAAGTTTGGGATGGGCACTGCTCCCTGTGTGTTGTCAGCTGTATGGTGAAGTTTAACTCCTAGCTGCCTGGTTCCCCAGGGAAACAGATATATGTGGTTGTAAGGACGTCACCATTATTGTCATGACTCTTCTCAGGAAGCCACAGGGTAACAATGCATTCATTCCCCTGCTTT
Organism: Ammospiza caudacuta; assembly: GCF_027887145.1. Taxonomy (NCBI): domain Eukaryota; kingdom Metazoa; phylum Chordata; class Aves; order Passeriformes; family Passerellidae; genus Ammospiza; species Ammospiza caudacuta. Next base: position 58,341,015 of record NC_080596.1, read on the forward strand.
GCTGTCCCTATTGGGTAAATATGTCACAGTGCCTTGCAGACTGGCCCTGCCTTAGGTCCTCTAAATGTGGTGTCAGTGTCCGTACTGGGATTTTCGTATCCTAATCCCCATATCTGAAAGTTTCAGTTAAAACTGAGAACAGGATGGGGATAAGAACTCCTTTCTGACCTTTTGATTTTAGAGATGGGAGAGTGCTTTGTGCAGGGACTGAGAGGGCAGTGAGGATCCTGCAGCACAGGAGCTGCTGGTGCCTGGACACCAGAGCAGGAAGAGTGAGTGCCACTGACTCTGAGAGCAATCCTGAGGCCTTAGCAACATGTTGCCTCTGTTCAGTGTCAATTACTTGGGACTTGGTGAAATTTAGACTGAGGACAGGTTTCTTCCTCCACAATGGTTAAAAAACCTTAGATCTATATGAATAAATATTATTTTCAATCCAGAAAATAATTTTGGATTATTTTTTGGACTATAAAAAAAAAAATTGCTTATTTTCAATCCAGAAAAAATAAGGAATGTCATGTACTTCCATACTGTGCTGCAGGTTTCCCTCATCACTCTGGGGATTGCAATTGAAGATTGTGTCTCTGCTGGGCTAAGGGACACTAAGAAATTCTCAGCATCACTGCTGATCATCTGAATAGAGAAGCAGAAAGGGAACACAATCTCCATGCTGAAAGTAGCAAATCCAGGCACAAAAAATGCAGTGACATCTACAGTAACAAGACAAGCCTCTGGCACAGACAAAATCTCCTCAGTCTCCTTTTTTGCCCTGGCACTGTCTGCTTGTTATAGCTGCAAAAGGCTGTAGGAGCTCTGGGATGTGCCCTCCAGACCCTCCATGCTGGGGTCACACAGTAGCTGATGTTGCTGCCACAGCCCAGATCCCACGTGACTTCTCGGAGTCTCCATCTGAGTGCTCTGACCCTACAGCACAGATGTTCCCATGCTCCATGGGTATGTCAGGATTTCTGGACATCTGCTTGCCTGCCCCAGTCAGGCTGCCTGACATGTGTAAAATATGGACAAATGTGCTGCAATCTACAAATACCACCATGGCTGAGACAGAGATCACGTCCCCAGGAACACGGAGAGCTGGCTGCCCTCCCCTTGCTGTGGTGTTTTCCGCACATGTTGCAAGTGCTTTCTGTCATTAGCTCTCATAGACCTTCCTTATAAATCCACCTCAGCTTGACAGGCTTGCTGCAGAGAGTGGGAGTTTTTCCTGTGGCTCACAAGTGCAGTTGGGATGTGAAGCTGCACGGGTTCGCACGCTGGCTCAAATGTTGGCACCAAGGTTTAATGCACAGCTGTGGAGGAAGGGAGCAGAGAGGATGGGGAAAGGAACCAAGAATGGAAAAAGAGGTGTTTGTTTGTAAAAGAGGAGCATAGAGCCAGGGGGGAAAAAAAAAAAAAGACAAAAAGAAATGCAGAAAAATTAGTGAGGAAAGAGGAAAGAGCAGGGAATGAAAGAGGGAGTTATAGAAAATCAGGGGATGCATTTATTGTGCTGCAGGTGCCTGCCTACACCAGACTAATGTTCAGCTGGTTCTCTTAGTCCTCTCAGAGAGAGAGAGCTGGCATCCCTCTAACTACAAACCATGTATGTGCAAATAAAACCCACAGCAGCTGAAACACCCTGAGATGAAACACAGGAGATTAAATTACAAGCTAATTGGGCTGAGATGCTTTCAGAGAAATGAAAGTTTTGGCAGGAGGCAATTTCTCCTGAGGACATGGCCTTGTCAAACCCTCCTCTTCCCCTTCTCTATTAAGCAACCTCATTCCTGCTCTGCAGAAAAGGCTGTGCAGTTTTTTTTGGTCTGTTGGAAGTCTTCATCCTGGGCAGGTCTCCAAAGGACTATGGGATTTTCTTCTGCCCATGACTTAAACCAGTATTGCCTGCTGCATTCCAAATGGGAACCTCTTTAGGTCCCCAGTGCCAAAACACATTTCTAGTAATGTGGTCAGGGGCCTCCTGCCCTTGTGGGTTCATTTAGAGAAAAAGAGAGAGAAAGGAGAAATTCAGCAGCTGTTCACAGCTCCTTGATAGATCATGGTAAATGATGGAAACAAAACCTCAGGAGCACAGGGCAGTGAGAGATGGGAGTGGGCAGTCTGTAGCTTGGGAAGGACAGCAGGAAAAACATAATTTCATGAGAAATGTAGTGCAGCACTGAAACAGGTTGAAGAGAGGGAGTTCAGCCTCTGTCTTTGTAGGTTCTCAAAATCTGGGTAGCAAGCCACATCTGACCTAATCTAGAGCTGTCAGTTGTCTGTCTTTGAGCAGGAGGTTGGGCAAGAAGCCTCCAGAGCTCCCTTCCATCCACTGTGTCCACAGTTCTAGGGTTATTTCCACTCAGGTTCAGCATTTAATTATTTTAGCTCCTGAAACTCTCTTGCTATGATTATTTTCCTCTTAAAAAGATATCCTTAGATTGTAGCAGGTGATTGAATCTGATCCATCTTTGGTATGTCACTAGAAAACCCTTTTAGTTGTTAAAACTACCCAATTCCTGTATTCTGAAGCCAGCTAGGAGCACAAATTGGATTTGAGGTTGAGCATTATGCAGCTGGGCTTTTGAGTAGAGGATTTTATTTTAATTTGAGGGTGGCTTTCCTTTTGTTAATAAAACATTCAGCCTTTAATGCCACATAGTCAACCAACAGTTGGAGACCCAATGGATTGGTGGTTCCAATTCTGCAAGTTCATTAGGAAACCCATAACATTTATCAGGTGCTGAAAGATAACACATGATGTGTTAAATCTGTGATTTAAGATGATATATAATCCCTGAGACACCAGAGCATCAAGGTTAGATAAGGTTTCTCTGTGCTACACTTAAGAAAGCCAAATGAAAACAGTTGAGGAGAGTGAGATTAACAAAAATTATTTCCTGTGAGAGCAATTTACTTCTGACTCATACAATCTTCCCCTTTTGTTAGTCCCAAAATTAAATAGAAGGAAAGCTGTGCTTTTATGGAAAAGAAAGCAGCACATTTTTTCTTTGGATGCTCTGAAGCTGAGCTGAGCAAAATCTGATTTACTCAAATTTAACCCTAAGTCATATGGTTCCTGCAGGAATCCCACAGCAATATTGTATTTTTTCAGGTGCAGAAGAGTTTGGGGTTTTTTAAATTTTATTTAATGTGATTATTCACTCTGCTGACATTTAAGGAAATGATGGTTGGTTTCCCCATTGTGTGTAAAACCTTTCCCCTTCCAGGAAATGTTACCTACTTTTTTCCTAATCCTTCACTGGCCAGGGTAAGTACAGCATTATAGGTTTCACACCTTGTTGTTTAGTTCTTTCTTGGCTTCAAGAAGCTGTGGTATACAAGTGAATGTCCAGTCTTTAAAATCTTCTCCTTCAGATCAACCCTTTTGATTCTGTTAGGAAAGTTAAAACAGAACATAATCAGAACAATTTGTTTTTACAACTGTCAGAAAACTTCCTGTAAAAAAATCCTACCAAAAGTGCAGGTACTTTGCAAAATCGATGACCTGCTGTACCCCTGGTCAGCAGCAGTGTTTCAGAAAGGCAAGGCAGCTGTAACATGAATATAGCCAAGTGCCAACATTTAATAAAAAGCTGTCAAATTCTGACAAAAGGTGAAGGAACAAGGAGGTCATGTTGTAGAGGGCACTTCCCTGTGCTCTGGTGATAATGGATTTGCTCTTCCTCAGGGAATCAACCTGGAATGAGCAGTGACATCGTTGATTTGAACATCTTGCCTCCTTTCAAACAGGAGGGCATTACATTGCATTTATATTATTATTGCTATTACATTGCAATTATATAATAGAGTATTATACTATGTTGTCTCTTGTTGTTAGGGTTTTTGTTGTGGCAACTTTAAATGGTGTTTACACAACATCAGTGTTTCTTTGAATCCTGAACAAGAGCTTTGGGATAAAAATCATTGTCCTCAGCAAGCCCTTGGCTGTCTCCCAAGAAACAGGTTTGTGGTGTTTGCTTTCTAAGCAGACAAAATGGTTAACAAAAACATGTCCAAAGACCGCCTGGGTTTTCTGATCACTGCCTGAAGGGTTAAAGCTTTCTTAATGCAGCTGCCTCAGGAGAGGTAGCTGTCTTTGTAGGACTGTCATATATCCCTGTTGAAAATATTCCTTTGTGAACTTTTATCTGCTTGTTTACGAGCTGGGAATTGATTTCTTGATGACAGTATTTCTTCAGAGTCTTCAGTATATATAGCAGATCCCTCCAGAGTCTTTTGATGCCTCTGAGGATTACAGGTAGTGACTGAAAAATGTTATTGTATTTCTCCTTTTTTAAAAAGTTTTTTACTTCTGGGAATTGTGGAATGCCTCACAAAAGCCAGAGATTTCAGTATGTAGTCTGCAACTCCTGCTATATTCATTGTAAGGTGACAGTGATACAGAAAGCAAAACTGTATATTTATTTGTAGTCAAAGTACTTTTTGTATTATTATTATATATATACATATTACAGGTTGGAGTAGATATAAAAAATAAATCAAGTAAAAAACTAAAGAAGCAAATGGTGACATTTCCATTGTCTGCCCCAAGGACCCAGCAGCTGGGTCTAGATGCACTTTTGGTATTTTGTTCACAAAATACAATTTTGGTATTTTTTTCACAAAAGGAATACTTCTGTAGCATGTATGACTGAACTCCCAGGAGCATGGATGCAGGAAGCAAGTGCAGAAGAATCACAGCTGCAGGGGAAAAAGGAAATGGTCATGGTCCTCACAAGCAAAATGAGACCTACCAAGAGTAGAGACTCTTACTGCCTATATTCTCTTCTGTCTGCCAGTTTCATGGTGATAACAATATCAAGTGAAAACAGAAGTCCAGCTGTGATGATGTTAATCCAGACAAAATGGCAGGTAAAAAGGAGAGCAAAAGCCAGAGACATCAGTCAGTTATGCCCTGAGAGTTAGTGAATGCACCCAGCTTGCTTTGAAGTGGTGGTGCTGTAGATTTGAGAGTTTTCAGCTTTTTTTTAGTGGACATCTTGCCAGGTGAAGCTTCCAAAGGCCCAGACAGAGGCAGTACAAACATGCAGGAAGGGTAGCCTGGTCAGGGCTGGCTGAGGACTGGACACTAATGTGACCAGGATTAGTTCATGTGGGGCTGGGGACATTTCACCAGGGGCCTGCTTCAGTGGAAGCAGAGAAATGACAACAACAGTAAATGGGAAGTTATCAGTGGAATGTGAGTGACAGTAAAAGTGCACTGGTGAAATAGGGTACAGGAGGGGGTTGGTAAGATTATACAAAATGGCAAGTCACTGCAAATAGAAGCTTCTGAACAGAGAAAAGGGCCTGGATTCTGCCAGCCCCACCAGTCACCCGCTGAGGCTGCACAATGGGAAGGGCCCTGCAGGTCTGGGAGCTGCTGCCCCCTCTGCAGAAGGGTTTGCAGGGAAAGCAAGGAGCCAGGGAGTGCCAAGTGTTGCCAAGACTGTATTGGAGCATATGCAAGAAAATGGAGTAGAGTAAGGGACCTCTGGAGGCCTCTTGCCCAACCTCAAGCTGCAAGTTTTGTACTCTGGCTCTGCAGAAATGCCCACTTCCAGCTGTCTGTCCAGCACTGCCAGATCTCCCATGGTGCCCATTTGGTACCTGCCTACAAAGCTGTTCCATGATGCACACAAGCACTTACCCATGGCCATCTTAAATGGTGCTGGGCCACATTCAAGCAGCCAAATTGTGCCTTTAGACTGGATACACACTTGGCATGACAGGATACATACAAGTCTGTTTGCCACACTGGGGATCTGGAACAGTCAATTCAGAGTTTGACATGAACACTTAGAGACCAAAATAAGTCCATAATTTTAAATAAACTCTCGAGTGGCCTTTCCCTCCCAAAATGTGGTGAAGGAGCAAACAGCCAGACTGCCTCCAAGAAAAGCAGGTTCATATAAAAGCAGATTCATATCCCTCCTGCAACTGGAATCCATTTGGCCAAGAAAACAAAAAAATTATGATAGATGTGCCAACCAGCAAAATACCTATGAGCCATTATCTTCCTTCTCTCATGTTCTTGTTTTACAACTTGAATCCCTCGAAAGGGTTAACAAAGCTGCAGAGCAGGGAGGACTCAAAGGGCTCTCAAAAGGCTTTTGATAAAGTCCTGCACAAGAGCCTATTGAGAAACTTGGCCAGGGGTGAAAGGTAAAGTCTTGTCATGGATTAAAAACTGCAGAAGAGATAAGGAGCAAAGAGTAGGAACAAATGGGCAATTCTTAGCATGGAAAGAGATTAATCATGGATAGCTGCAAGGACAGTATTGCAGACTGGTGCTGTGTTTGCTTACCACTGCCCAGCCAGGAGCTAAAATGTTGGCTCAAAATGTTCAGGATAGCCAAGACTGGGAGATTTAATACAAACCCATGGGAAAATTAACTTAAGAGTCCAGTTCTGCCAGGAATTATTATCATCCAGCTTGTCTTAAGAGGTATGAGGAGAGTAAAAAGGCAGATTGGTGTGAGAGGCAGAGACAGAAAAATACAGGCTAATGCTGTGAAGGCAGAACAAACACTTATTAAGCCATTGTCATGGGTAGCAAAATTAGTGCACCAGAATTAAAATGCCGAAAAAGTGAAAATAGGAAAAGGAAAGTGACACAGAGAGCGTGACACAACATTGCATTTGGATTAACTACACTGCCACCCACACCACCTAATGCTCACCAATGGATGGGAGGAAGGCAATATTGAGACCTTTGAGTGAATATGAACAGACTACACAGCTGTGCATAAGTTACAAGAGCTCTCCATCCTCCTGCTCCCTGCTTAAATGAATAGTCACTGTCTGGACTCAGAAGAGGTACTTGCAGTTTTCCTCTGGAAACCTCTCTCATTGGAGAAAAGTTTTGCACAGGTTGTTGCTTTTTTTTATTGGGTAAAAATGGCAATAAATTCAATTCAGCTTCCTGAACAGTATTTTAAAAATATATGTCATAAATTAGCAGCTAAAATGTCATGGTTGCCCTCATATCATACCTAATAAACATCATTGTCTCCATTCCAATATAGAATATCACTGCAGTACAGAGGCAGTACCCCAGTCAGTATTTACCTTGAAGGTGAGTTACTTAAACATGTTTATTTGGTGTGGAATGATACATCTACAAGCATGTTTCTCTTCCTTCTCTCAGCAGGGGAGGTCTAGGTGAAAACTTGAGTTTAACTTTCTATTTTAAAAGGTCAGAGACTTTTGTTGAGTCCTTTCTCTAGTGTTTAGTGCCAGAGACAGAAATAGTTCCCAAAACTCCTGACTCCCAATGTTACACTCAAGTACAAGAGTCCATAAGTGTCCTGGAAGAGGTCAAGTGGAGTTTGTTCTTGAAATGTTTTGGCCAGGCAAGAAAACATCATCTCAAGAACCACCCTTGGAAGGATGGAAAAAAGATGTGAACATTCATATGCCCTGGTCAAATCCATCAGATGTAAAGGGAAGCTAAATAATCAAAAGCTGTTTGCTGCAATGAAAGGTGAAGGGAATTTAACCTACATTTCATGTACATATGATCTCTTTAGGATTCAGCGTTACACAATACTGTCTCAGGAGTACATGGCATTTCTTCTGCCCTTCATTCAATTTTGTTTCTCCTCACTTCTGATTCTTTTGAAATAGCATACAGAAAGGGAATAGAGAAAAATGGACACAACAATTAGAAAGCAGATTGTGTCTTTTCTACAGAGGGCTTATCTGTGGCTGCCACAAAATTGTTTGGAAATATCATGGATTCCCTTGAGGACAGCATTGCAAGTTAATTAGGTGCAGAAAGTCAGATAATTAGGTGAGTGCAAAGAGGCAAAAGTTGAGAACTTCCCTGCTATTAGAAATCTCAGACAAATTGCTTGCCCATAGGATCAGATGGGTTTCCTCACGTATTAAAGTCTTCCAGAAATTTGTTTTACACAAGCTCCAGAAATCTGACAAATGGCAATGTCACTTGTTCAGGGAGCATCAATATGGTGTTCTGAAGATTGACCAAGTATTGTCAGAGGAACTGGGTTTGCTTTGTGACACATACACCAGGAACCTTCCTGTCATTTCTGTGTCCTAAGGGAATGATGAAAATGGCCTCTGCAAACAGCTGAGATTTGCTTTGGAGAGATGGACTACTTAGGTTGGGTACAGCTAACCACCAGAGGTTCCACTTTGTCATAAACATCAGCAAGAGGACTTTTTCTTAAATATGATCTCTGTCTGCTCTCTCTGAGATCAATTGGAAAACTATTGAATTAGCAGAGAATTAAGTTAAAACAGAACCTAAGGCTGATGATCACATCCTCTTCCTCCCCTGCCTTCACCTATTCTCCAATATATTCATATACTAGAGCTGAAAGTTACAGCCTGGGGTCCATGTAGGCATCCCAATGAGCAGGACTGACATCCATAAAACAGGCTGGTGAACTGGATCATCCAGAAAAGGTGCAGCCAGAAAAGTTCAAACATGAGCTGAATATGAATGGCCATCACCAGACACCATCTCTCTTGTTCCTACCAGAAGTTACTCAAGTGGCAGATTTAGTAACTCACTAACTAATGAGCTCAGGATGAGCAGCTAAAATCTGAGCTCACCCCATCTAGCTCCAGGCACTGAACTGTGATTCCAAGTTTGGAGTCTCACTCCTTGTCTCTGTTTATAGTCAAATAAGAGGTAGACACTGCCTCACAGTGACTGAATAACCAAAAGGAAATATACCAGAAGGGTTCATCCCCTCATCCAAAGCCAGGACAAAAGCAACTTAATGCATTCCTGACAGATAGGTGTCAAGCCTACTCCTAAAATCCTTTAGTGATGGAGATTTCATCCTCAGATCTAAATTTTTTTAGAAAACAAAGCATTTTTCAAACATCCAGTTTGTCTCTTTGAGTTCAATTTAAGATTTCTTGCCCAACAGCTAGAAATAAAATCTTCAAGCCATGTCATTTGCTCAGCATGGGACCACTCAGGTTGGGTTCAATAGATACAAACAGCTGATTTGTAAAAAAAATGTGATTTTTGCATATGAAAATCAGATTTTTTCATTTCAGATTGTTTTAGGCAGCAGCAAGAGCGGGGCTCCCACAAGGGGCAGTGAGGAAACACTCACCAGGACAAGGTTGGTGAGAGAGAGAGAGAAGCAGAGAGGGAGGTCCTGTTAGCAGCTCAGAGACCATCAGACATGACAAGGTAATGAGCTAGGTCTGAGGTCCTCACAGGAATAATAACTGTTATAGTTAAAAATTTGTGTGCTGAGGAAAAGCACTTATATATTTCAACCTCTAGAAGTCATATTTTGCTTCCAAACTACAGTCAATTAATTCTAGAATGTCAGTTATGACTTTTGCATATTTCTGTATTTAACAAATAGGTCCAGTTTTTTGAAAATGCTGGTTTTGTTCAGTGTTTGCAACTCAGCCTATTACGAGTCTCTGACAGAGAGCACCTTATCATTCCTTAGCCAACAAAACAATTAATTGTAATGTGCAGAGAAAGAAATACTGAATATCTGAATGTCTTCCTTATGCATTACATGTACTTGTTCTCCTAATGCTCTGTGTATGTTTCAAAGCCAGCTTTCAGCTGAACTACATCCATGCTTTTTGCTGTGCATGCAAGGAGGATGAGATGCAGCAGGTACAAGCTGATGTGAGAGAGGTTCAGACCAGGAAAAAGGAGAAATTCTTTCGTCATAAGGACAGCAGAGGAACAGGTTGACCTCACAGCTGGCCCTGCTTTGAGCAGAAGGTTGGACTAGAGACCTCCTGAGGACCCTTTCAGACTGAATTATCTTCAGTCTTGAGTGCATTCAACTCATCTCACAGACACAGCCCCTCTTCCACCAGCTCTGTGTGATGGGCTCACTCTGTGAAGGCCAGCAGGGTTTTTGGCCTTCTCCAGACTTCCAAAGACCTCCTTGGGAAATGACAGCCAGAAGAGATGGCACCAGAACCTTTCAAAAGCACCTTGTTAGGAATCTGCAGCTCCAATCCACCTTGGTACATCCACAGGGAAGCACTTTCAAAGCTACTGATTTTTATGACACATCTAGAAGATGGGTATGTCTAATATACATGGACTGAATTATGTTCTGGAGCTGCCTAATTTCCTATTGAATAAATATAAAAAGGTAAAAAAAACTATTTTAGGGAAAACCAGCCTTTCCTCATGGGTTATCTGAAGCACCAAACTCAAGTGATTGCAGAGGGAAATTCAGTATTAGGTGTATTGGATTTGAGCTCCCAGGCTGCATGTACAACCTCACTGAGGCAGTGCCCACATCAGGCTGTGATTGACTGCTGCCATTCCAGGCAGGAGGATAATGTGAGAAGCAGTGAAGGACACAAACACAGGGTTGATGACCTATCAGGGTGCTGTACAGACTCACTTTGGTGCAGGAAACATCCAGGGAAATGGTTCCAACAAGAATAATGAAGAAACCATTCTGAATCTCTCTACCAACACCACAAGTAGTGTTTGTAGAAATCTGCTGCTGCAGAAACAGGGACAAAATGAGCCTCCTGTTCTTTCTCAATAAACCCAGGTCTCAGTAGGGCCATTTTGCATAGTGAACCAATTAATCAGCCCAGGCACTAGATCAGACAAATAATTTCACTCCTGTGAGGAGCTGTCAGCACACTAGAATGATGAAACCAGCTAAGTATGTGTGGAACTAACTGGGAAAGAAAGTGATACATGACCAGAATATATTTTCCACTCAATAATGCCTGCCTGAATTTAGCCTCGCCAGTCATGCTAAACTTCAAGTCTGGAAAATACTTTGAGAGGAAAAGTAGACTGTCCAGTGCAAATTGAAATAGTCAGCACTCCTCTATGTGTGGCACCAAAACACCAAAACATCCACTCATCCTTCATGCCAGTCCCTCAGCTTTCAGGAATGATTGCTGAAAATCTCACCAATTATTGTGCCATCTCAAATTTTCATTCTTGGGCAGAATAACAGAGAATGACACAGTCACCCGGCTTGCAAAAAGAGCCACCAGCAATTCTGGTTCAATTGTCAGAAAAGGTGTAGACCACAACACAGCAGAGAGATTCCTGTGTTTGATCTGTAGGACAGCCTCAGTACAAATGGATGGATGATGATTATCCATAATTTAATCACACAAATGGCTTGAAAAGTCTGTCACTGGTCACCTGAACTGACTCTTTTCAAGGGGGAATTGCTCCATAAGAATATTTTCAGAGAAGGACATTTTAAGGTACTCAGCATCTCAAAAGCTTGCAACATTGTGACATTTGAACAATTTGTATGGATGAAAGCACCCATAATTGTCATTTTGCAAGATGAAGTTGTTTCTTTGATTTTCTAACATCACTCAATTCCTTCTCACAGGCCCTATAGTATGACCCTGTGATTACATCTTGTATTCTTTGATTTAGTGACTCCAATTCTTAGAAGCTTATCAGAAGCTTCATAGAATTCAGCATTTATGTTAAGGATCTTGCTTCCAGGGCAACTGATTACATAAGAAAGTCACATTTTATTCAAAAGAATAAGTTTCTAGTCCTCTAGGTTACAAGCAAATTTAAAACTCAGATCTGAAATATCCCAATGGTTTGTGAACGGTAAGATAAATTGGAAGAATGCTTCTTTCTGTATCTCATTATTTTGAAGTCAGTCTTAAAATGAAGACTCTTGTAAATCATGTAAGATGGCAATTATAGGTGATTTCCTTCACAGAAACTGTTCAGTGTCACACTGAGACAAGCTTTAGAGAAGTCTGATTCATGATTTTAGAATATTTTAATTTGGTGCACCATAATTTGAAATCTGTAACCATGAATATTTTGGTGCTTGTCTCCCATATCAGATACCAAACATTTTATGTGAGAGTATGAAACCTTTAGCCTCTGCTTATATTTATATTTCCCCCAGCTAGCTTCCTAAAGAGTAGATACAGATATTGCATAGATAGTGTAATTCCACCAGATTAAAAAAAAAAAATCATATTGATTACCTCTTTCAGTCAAAGGTATCACATGGCTGCTTTGCAAAATCCTGCTTTGCATTCGATTTTGGTATTCTGCATTGGATAACAAACATTTCTAGTATTTTATGTTTTGTAGCTTTGTTCATTTTCTCTCTGTGGAGTCCCTCTCCACAAAATCTCATATCTGTATCCACAATGACTATCCTGTAAATTTGTGGGTTTGGTTGAGGGTACACTTAATATTCAGAGCGCAATATATTTTTATCCAACAGCCACAGAACAGATATTAATAGAAGACAGAGATAACTTCTGTGAAGTGCATGGACCTTAGTTCCTGCTTTCCTTTGCAGAGCAAAAACACAGTCTCTCAAACAGCATTTGCCTAAATGTGCTCTTTGTTGCCTATGTGGAGCCATGCTGCAAGTCCCAGAGCTTTCCCAGGGAAGAGCCACAGCTGGAAAACAGCATTTGGGCAGAATGAAGACTTATTTCAGGTTTGCACTGGTATTAATTTGTGCAGCAGCTCCTGGGGTGTGCTCAGAGCCAGGTGAAGAGCCAGTGCAAGGGAGGGCCAGGGTAGGGACTGTGTTTCAGCCAGTCCTCATCCCTTACAGGAGGGGTGTTGCTACCAACCCTAGAACAAGAGTGGCTCAGCAGCAGAGGAGGTGAACAATAGCACAAAAATGTTAGGCAAGATGTGTATGTATGAAAAGGTAATACTAAAATACAAGAGCTGCACACTCAGCACCTTCATGAGGTGGTGTTCAGTTCTCTCTGCAGGGCACAGAATGAGGGGCTGGCAGACAAAGGCCACTGTCCTGCCAGAGCCTTGGGTCACCCTGTCCCATGGCACAGGGTATGGGTACTCACCTCCTAAGGAAGCAGAGCAATGCTAGTGGAAACTGCCCAGTTCATTCCACCTCAGGTGTCCCCCAAATATGATCCCAAAAGCTAAACTTAGCTGTAGAAGGTGTAAAAGATGCCTAGTCCACACTGGCTGTCTCTCTGACCCTAACAGAGACCTTGGGCTGCTCCTGGAATACCAGATCATATGTGAAAGCAGAATTTCTAGCTTATGATAAATGGCCTCAATGTTCTCACTGGAAATTAGTTTGTGGTTTGAAGTGTGCTGAACCTATAGCTGTCTGAAGCTTCTCACAAGCTGAAAGTTCTTGGCAGTTCTGAAACAATGTGATGTGATGTTTGAAAATGAAATGTCTTCCTTGGACTGTGAGCCTGCCTAGCAGATGTGATGGGCATATGTTTCCAGATGCTGTTGAAGATTAATTTTTTACATGCATACCTAGTTGCTTTTCAAAAAAACCTGCATGCAATCACAATTCCCTTTTATTCTAAAGGTTATACAGAGTAGATGCAATAGAGAACAGTATTTTTAATGTATATGATAATTTAAATTGAGACTTAAATAATGCTATGATGAGCACCATAGAGTGAAAAAGTGGTAAGTATTTTAAAATGAAAGTCCCAATTCATCAGGAACACTCATCAGTGGGATTATGTCCATACATGAAGTTTGGTATTCACTTAAGTACCTTTTTGGACCTGAGCCAGGGAATAATATTGATTTTGATGAGCTTTCCATTAATGACTCTAAAAGATTAAACACTTGGTTTTGGAGGTGATCACACAAGTAAACAAATTGTTTTGATTTTCTCTAAAATATCCCATTGGTCCCAAAGGCCAGCTGGTTCAAATTTACTCTTGGAGTAAATGCTTAGTTGCCATTAGATGTCTGTGAGGCAGGAGATGGCATTCTATAAATACTGTATGACCATGACCACAGCAGGGTGATGCTTGTTCCTAAATTGGATCAAGTGAATGCTGATATGTGAAATATGTTGCCTGCTCTCTTTCCTGGCTTCTTCTCCCACTACCACAGTTCTGCTCCCTCTGATTGCATCTTACCATGCCTTATACCCCTTAATGCCTGGCTAATTTTAGAATCAACATCATGCCAAAAGCATGGTGATAATCATATATGCATAGACAAAATATGTGAAGCCCTGTAGGTTGATAGTGTGCCATCTTCCATGGACATTTATAACCCCCTTGGAAAGGCTCACTAAGGAAATGACATATGTTACTAATTAGTCGTGTTGCTAATAATAGTAATCTTTGGTTTACAGTGTTGGTTTCTTTAATCTGGAGCAGGTGAGAATCACCCAGGGTCCGTGACCTGCACAGGGTTCATGAAGCAGTTTGAAATGTGGAGTAAAAACATAAGTTGGAATGTGAGTTGCCTACAGAGCCAAACAAATGCAGACTTTGGGTTACTTTTCTGCCGAGCAGTATGCACACATTCAGTCATTGCTGCACCTTACTCTGACACTTGGGAGCAGAGAATGTCTGGGAAGAGTTGGGGCAGCATTGTCTGGAAAGCTTCCAACACACTTCCAACACCCATAGGAATTATTCACAATGATGCTGGAGTAATTTGGGTCGAAAAACAGCAACTGTCTAACCACAACTGAAACTATGGAGGATTAGAGGGGAAAAAATAATTATCCAGACAAAATTATGTGTACTATTTTAAAGTATGTTCTTCTTTGAATATGACTCTGTTGATGCAAGCAGATACCTTATAAATGGGATCTACGTGCTGTTCTCCATGGGGTAACATAGACCTTTGGGATAATCTTGTTAATGCACATGAACACACAAAATACCCTGGACATACACCAGCTGCCAATATTCCAAGCTACGATTTTAAGTCTGCTACTAACATCTCTTAGATTTCCTTCTATAGCTTCTCTGACAGTTCTTTTTAAATATCTAGTTTTTCTGCCTTTTCTATCAGTTTCTGTGACTTACACCTCTAGTTCTCTTCCTCATTCACTCAAGTATTTGAAAAATGCTAAACTCCCTGCATTTAGATCCAATCTGGAGTCAAAGGCTTGTAACCATACAACACAATGTTACTTGATGACAGATTGCTTTAGCTGTAGGGGTTGACTGCCCAAAGGCTGTATTAATTTGCTGCTTTTAAACAGAGCTTGACCACTTCTTCCACCTGGCTTGAACAAATACTATATTCCTCATCTACAATAAAGCTTCATTCAACCATCACCAAAGAATAGGGTATTGTAGCCTTAACCAACCTAATCATCTCACCTTGCAAATTGTAAGGTTCTTCTACTAGTTTCTATATTAAGTGTGCATAAGAAGAAAAAAGAAATAGGACAAATATAATTTTATAATGAGATAGATAAAAATCAGAATGTCCTTGGCAGTGACTGCTCTGAGTTATAACCCTATGAAATAACAGGAAGACTGAATAAGGAAAAGTGAGGTTATACTAGATACTAAAGACGTGGCAGCCAACAAAGCCTTAGATAGGTGAAGTAGGCATGGATCATGGCTGTGGGGAAGCAGCTTGGAAAATTCAGAGAAATCAGAATTATATCTTCAGAACTATACCTGGTGTGGCTACTCTGGTGAAGGCATTTGAACTCTCTCATTTGATGCCTGTAAATCATGCAAAATCTACCTCATGGGACTTTTCATAGTTACAAAACTATAATTTTAGCTCTGTGAATGAAAAGACTGAAGAGACAGAGAACAAAGCCCTTGGTGGTTTGGTGCTAAGCTAATATCAACGAATGGGCATGCTGCTGAGGGAATGTCATGGATGTGAGGGCACTCCTGATGGCAGGAAAATGTAGAACTGAACTCTGTTTCTCTATAATGTGGTTAAAAGGACAGGCCTCTTTTGATAGACCACACTCATTTCCCCCCTGTGTTTTGGACTCCCTCTAGCCTGCAGAAAGGAGGCAGCAGTGGGATTTCAAAACTCCCCCAAACTGCCAGATCCTCAGAGCGGAACAGGGAGAAAATATTCTCAGTACTTCAGGGGACTTGAAAGGGTCTTAATGGACAGGAACACCTGGAGATGTCATAAAGCCTCTTTCTCCTGTAAATAATGCAAGACAGAGAAGAACTGGAGGTGAGTCTGAGGCCAAGCCAGTGTTAGAAATCTAAGGGCCATGACTGTAGCAGCAAATCCTTCATCCAAAGAACAGACTGAAAGAAGAAGACAAGCAGTTTTCTAAGAACTGGTCTGACTGCACTAACTGTAAAACTCATACCCAAAAGCAGAGGGTGAAGTGAGGAAACAGTCAGCAATCATTTAATAGAAAATCAAAATATGGAGAATTGAATTAGTCAAATTATCCGAGATACAAAGGGAAGAATTATATTGAGAAAGGATTAAGTGGGCAAAAGAAGGAGAGGCAATGACGTGATCAGAACTGCTGGGATCTTTCTGACAGCTCAGAAACAAGTCCTTGACAGTCAGTGATTTGTGTCCTAACCAGTAAAGAGGAGAACAGTTGGTGTCTTCTACACACCAGCCATTTACACTTCAGTTATCTGCTTGTAGATACACAATTCACAAGTATCAAATGTAGCTGGAGGGAAAGGGAAGGGATCCTTATTCTAATACATGCTGGAGGCATTTTTCTGCCAAAACTAAACAACCTTAGAATTTCTAAAAATTGCAGAAGTTAATCTCCTTACTCAAACTGTTACATCTAATCCAGGAAATTGAGTATTAAACCTCATCTTGACAGTCTAAGGAGAACTGACCACAGAATTAATTTTAGTGATGGCTTTGATACAAATGGTTATACTTAATTGGATTTCTTGTATACAGGCAAAATGAAGCCCAGATGATTACTGTAGTGAACTGATACATGTATTCAATTCCTTAGAGAAGTGTTTTACAAATAGAAACAGTGATAATCCAAATAATTTGGAAAGAAGCATATGAAAATATGATTGTTAGCTCAAGCTTTTTAAAGATTTGTCTTTAAATGGTCAAAAATATTGATAACCTTGCAGTCAAGAATCAGAACTTCTGAAAACCTTACTCAGATGCAAAATAAAATAATTTGTTCATTTTTGAATAAACACAATTTCAATTGACAATAGAAACGAAAGATAATTTTAAAAGTTTTGAGGAAAAGATTTAAAAAATCCACTCAGCATACACTAAAAGGCAGGCAAACTGGCTAAACTAGACAATCTCAGAATTACAAGAATCATAATTAATGAAGTAAATTTCTACCAAGGCTGCAAAGGGCTTGTCCCCATGCTATTATGTGTTTCTATTGCTCATTGGGTGGTGCGGTGCTGGCACAAGTTGCCCAGAGAAGCACTTCCACAGAGTGGAGGTATTGAGCAAACATGAAATAGGGTAGACAAGATGACTTTTACCATGACTGAATGCAAATACTGTATTTAGAGTGAGAGATTCTAAGAAATTTTCACAGCCCAAGACACAGTTCTCTGGAAAACTGCCTTGGGAAAGCATTAAAAAGCAGCAGTAGCTGTTTAGCTAGCCATGGCCTATGGGCTGATGCAGAGATTAGAAAGGCAAATAGGATTGAATGTCCAGGCCAGATGTCTCTTGCTTTGGTGTCCTCCTTTTTGGGGTCCAGAATCCAAGAAAGTGTCAATAAATTTGGGCAGGAATAGTTGACTCAGCATGTGTCTTGGAAAAACAATCATAAAAGAAATTATCTCTGTGACTTATGAAAAGAATGGAAGGTGACTGAGATTTCTGATCACTGTCTAGCAGAAGTCTGACACCAAAGGACTTAATTTTTATGGACAAAGGTGCAGAAATCCAACTATGAGGAGCTGAGGCCAGGTGAGTTCAGAATAGAGATTTCTACCAGCAATAGAAACTGGAAACTAGAACAGTTTACAAAAAAATATGTTCCATATTTCATTGCTTCTCTTGTCTTTGAAGTCTTTGAATCAAGAAGAGAAACGTTTTTGTTTTTTTTGCTTTTTTTTTTTTTCCCAAGAAGGTAGTCTTGCTGGAACAGAACTCTGAGAAGGCTCACATCTCACCTTAGGGAAGGAGTTGGACTAGAAGACTAGGGTCACAAAGTTCTGGTCTTATGAGAAACAAATTTAGAGCCTGGATTTTAATCAAACATGTGTTTGTATACCCCTGTCTTGGAACCATCTTCATATTCTACCCTCAAATGTTCCCTAAAGAGGAATAGAAATGTCTAAGAAGGAAAATTAATTTTGCAAGTAAGCAGATATTGGTTTTGCTATGCTTAATCTAAATCTCAAATACATTCTTATTGGCTTTCCTGGGGTTTGGGAGATGTCAAGTGACCTTGTTGCATTGAGTCAGTTGCTCAGATTTAAACCAGAATTGCAGAATTAGTGATCATCCTGTGCTGCACTGTGTTGCCGAGTGTCTGGTTGCAGTTTGTGCCATATGTGCATTCCATTTCAAGGGGGCCTGTGAGAATTTTGAGGACATCTGTTAGCAGCACTGTCCCACAGGAATGCTCACAAGTCACTTGTGAAACAGTCCATTTTAATTTTGAAAATCCTCTGCTTTGTCTATGAGATAGGGGATTTTCTTTACAATTTGTCAGGGTTGACTCTGCTGAATTCAACTGCACCAGCTTTGGCACTCAATTCACAACTCAGTGTTTGGAGGAAAATAGTCCATCTTTCCTAGTCAAGATGTCCAATTTGCATTTCATTCATTCATTTTTCATTTGTGCTGCCAGGTGTTCTAAGGCCTCATAATATCTCTAGTCTCCCAAGCAGAATATTTTCCAAAACAGGAAGTATTTGAAATTCATCATTAAAAGAGCTTGTCCACTTTTCACAAATCCCCTCTCATCTTGATACACCAGATATTTCATAGGCTCAAGTTTGAGAACAGGATCTTGAAAGGCTCAGCTTCCCTGTATTTTGAAGACATTTTGAAATCACACAGTTTCAGATCTCAGTGGAAATATTTGATGATTTCACGCTTGACAATTACCTCTCACCACAACCCTTGTCTCAAAATGTGTTGCTATTGACAGCTCTTTAGTGCCCTCTCATGATGATTTGTGTTTGACAGCATAAGAGAGAACGTTCTCTTTTGCCTAACTCAAGAGCGATGGTTGATGTGAAAACCTTTGCACTCCTGCACCATAAGTGACCCTTTGTAATGAGATAAATATATTTAAAAACTACAGTCCTATCACTCATCTCCACCCCTGTTACGGGACCAGAGTGCAAGGCTCCTGTACAGCCCTGCTATTGCAAAAGAGATCTGAAAACCCAGCTGGGTAGGGTTCTGTGTCTGTAATGTATCATCTCCATTGCCCAAAACTGCCTGGGTTTCTGCAAGAGGCACAGAAATATAAGGTGCCCTAAGCCTGTGAATGCTGATAACAATACTTCTCTTGAGTTCATCAAGTTTAGTATTTTATCAATGACTCAGTCTTTAAAAAAAAAGAAGGTACCTTGTAAACTGATAAAGAGTAGGGAATTAATGGGGGAGGACTACAACAGAAATTGATCTGGCCTTACTCAATTTAACTATATGAGCCTAAGTCTTGTAGATATGTGTGTGTGTGTGTGTGTGTGTATGTTTGTGATTGGGCATTAGGCAAAATAAAACCAAATCTCTTATTTAATCCGCTTAATTTAAATATTTGTGAGAAGTCAGCTGGTGAGTGGTGTGTATCAGAGCTCACTGAAGATCTCCAGGGAAAACAAAAGTACCTTAAAAATATTAAGGTCCTTTTCTGTCTAGTCACAGTGCTGGTGCTGAGGAGGTGCTGAGAATGCATCCATGAGTCCATTTAAAAACATTCTTCAGAGGCATTTTATATTGAAAAATCAGACAGAGCTCTCAGCAAGCTGATCTAGTAGATGTCCCTGCTTATTGCAGGGGAGTTGGATTAGATGATCCTTAAAGGTCGCTTCCAAACTAAAATATTTTATGATTCTATGACCTCTCTTTATATCCTGTTGGTCAGTAAAGTTGTATTTTAGACATGAAATGAGTTGTTTGGCCTAAAGCACTTGGCTGGTTACAGGGTTGGGGTTTTTTTCAGTGAGAATACAAATTGACCTGTCAAAGCTCACAAATAAAAAACGTGGTGGAATCTGGCTACTCTTTCATAAATATACAGTTTTCTCTTCTGCTTGCTTAATGGCTCAGGAAGCTTAGATTTCCTTCACAGGGAAAGTTTCCAGAGCAGTTTAGCTGCTAAAATAATGTATTTATAACCATGGTAAAAGTAGTCATCTGTTTCATTACTGGCACTTCTCTGCCATTTTTTAATTTGCGAGTATCTCTGGATGAGAAGGAGATGCCATGAAAGGAATAATAAAGTCTGTCTGAACAGTCGAAGACTGTAACAACTGGCAAAGTTAGCTGACAACAGAATCAGTACCTTAAAAACCCTTATTGTGGCTGTTTGTCTACTACAAGCAAGATACTCTCTGAAAAAAGGCCTTTAGACACAAAACATGGTGTAGAGAAAAGTGTCTGGGAAGAGGAGATATGACATCTGCAGAATCCTTATCAAGAAACTGAACCTGATATGTAACTCAAAGATGACTTAATGGGAAAATAAGCAATTTTGAATAAGGAGATACACATCTTGGAGGTTTTCCTGACCTTTTAAATTATGGCTCCTCTTCCTAAACAACAGCTCTGTTAATGCTTGGTTCTCAAGATCTTTCAGATGGAAGAAATACAAAAAACTTCAGATGAAGGACCACTTTGCTGCTGATGGGGAATCATGCAATGTCCAGCACCACATAGTGAGCTTGAGGAATTGTAACGTTAACTATGCTGCACAGCAGCTCAGAAGGATAAGAGCTGAATCACAGCTCAATCCTGCTATCCCACTGGGCTTTATGGAATAATTGCATGTATGTCAATGAGATTGCAAGAAAGGTGAATTCTGCGTGGAGATTTTAACAGGGCAGTGGTTTTGAGAAACGGCTGCAAGATGTATTTATTCCTAGAAATGACAAAAACTAATTTAAACCAGGTTCAGTTACAAAGCAACTGAAAACAAGGATTCAAAAACTGCTGTGCTGGCATTTTGTCTCTTCAACACAGGTGTCACATAAACTTGCAAGTAGCTGCTTAGTGGCACTGTTCTGTGTGGAGCATTTCCAAACCCCACCAAGCAGGAGACAGAGCACACCTAATGGTGGGACCCTCCTCACAGCCTTCAGCACATCCAACACATCTCACATTTTAATTCCTCATTAAAAATACTAAACATCAGTCCTATTAAGAATATTGTAGGGGAAGGTTCATGTACATTCTTGGGCCTGTTGTAACTGATCTTTTCTTTCTCTTAGGCAGTTTCTAGTTCGTGACAATATTCGGTCTTGTATACCAGGGTATTTTTTTCCCAGATTGCCTCCTGTGGAGGACTTTGTCCTATGTCTCTTGTAAGTCTAAAAAAGTCACATCCACTCTTCTGGCAATGTATTAAAAAAACTAGTAGGTTAGAGACAATTTCCCTTCAGTGAATCCAGACTGAGTCGTCCCCATTCTGTCATGTTCATCCAACTAACTTCTGGTTTTGATTAGTTTCAGCCAATGCAGCTGGCACTGGAGAAGGGCTTGCTGGTCCCCCATCCTAGGATCAGCTCTCTCTAAAACATAGATATGACATAAATGAGAGGCAGCATATTTTTGTTAGCAACTCAGCTCCTCTTTCCTTAAATTCCTCCAGTTCTCCTGGGGTATATACTTTTCACTCCTAGCAGCTTGTGGCTCTTAAGGTTGTTCAACACCTCATGTTTTAACATCTCACTGTCTACAATTTGAGCCTGAAAAAATACATCTGGGGCCAATATTTCCCAGCATTCTCTGTGGTGCAGACTGATATTAATAAATCCTTTAACTCTCCTGTAAAGGTCTTTATGCTCCTAAATACTTCGTTGTTACCTTGCCACTCTGGGGAGCCTCTCAGAGGCTTCTTGTTTCTGCTGTAGTGAAGCTTGACATTGTGGGCTATCTGCTCCTCTGAAAGCACAGCTCCACAAGGCACATGCCTTTGGATAGGTGCCTCCATAAGACTGCATTTCCATTTGCTGATCTTTGGCACTGAGGCACACTGCTGTCCTCACAGCATGCAGCTGAAATAGATACTCCTACAATGCACAGTGCATGTGCAGAACTGGAGCCCCTTAGAAGCCTGAACATGGCCAGGTTCTGCTCTAAAATGAATAAAGAAATCATTCAGATCCCCAGTCATGGCTTCTTTTGAGTGTTCAGTTACCACAAAAAGAAGCATCAGTCTCATGGTGGTCATGGAGGAAGTGCATTCTCTGGAGAAGATATTTCCTTTGAGCCGATTACACTGAGCCAAAAATTCCTTTCAAAATAGATCTTGAAATAAATGGTGCATTATTTCACAGGCTTCTGTCAGTTACAGCTGACAGTGAAGCATACCCAAAGGAAACAGCACCACCAGACCGAGCAAGTTTGGTGGTACCACTAAGCTCTGGAGCAGAGCTGGAGTGGCATTTGCCCACTTTTGCTAAAGACAAGAGGATGCAAACCATTCTTGCCAGCTTGGAAATTTTTTCTGTTCTAGCTCCCTTGTTTATAGGTGCATATTTTCCCATCTGAAGCAACAAACACTGATTTCAGCAGATGTTATGCAAAATGGAGAGGATGCAAAGTGTGGGTGTTTGTTCAGAGGAGACAGTGTTTTTCCCCCTTGGATGCTGAAGGTTTTATGCAGAGCAGCTGGCCTGGCCTCCCCTGGTGAGTGAGACAATAGGTGTCTTATTCTTGTAACTCTGTCTCTCAGATAGGAATTTATTTGCCCTATTAATATCTTCATGGAGAGTAGCTCTCCATGGCATGGCTCTCCCTGAGCTATCACAAGGTCAGGGAGCTTCAGGACAAGCTCAGCCCATGAACCATGCACTCAGCAGAGATTAGATAACAATTAACAATGGTATTTATGAGGCCAAAACTGTGCAGAATTGGAAGCAGAAGACCATAACAGAAGTGGAGAAAATGTCTTTGGCTGCAGTCCAGACCATAGGTATTTTCCTGACCCAGCTTTCCCATTCTAATTACTATAATTTTTTGTGTTTATATTGTTGTACCAACATACCATTAAGCTAAACCCTTCCTTCAGCATGCTGCTAGCCACTGGACAGGAATTGCTAATGAAGAGCTGCATCCTTGCTTAGAGGGAGCAGGAAGCCATCACAGGGAACAATAATTTCAGGCTGATGTTGGAAGTTGTTTGTGTTCACACACTGTGCTGGGCTGATGGGCCAATGCTGGGTGTTGTCTCAGGCACTCAGCTGCCCCAATACCAAGGCTGTGGTTGCCATATCCTTGCTTCAAAAACCTCCTCAGAGGGATAAATTGGCAGATTCTAGCATTTTCTCACCAAGGTTTTTCCCACAATCTAGTTACACAGTACTGAGATCCCTCAGCCTGGACCTTCATGTCCAGGGCCCTGCACTTCTCCATAACCTCTGGATTTTTTTAAGAAAAAAAACGTGCTCTTGTCTTACTCTTCTCAGTGAATTTCTGCCCCTATTCAGTCTGCAGAAGATGGGGCATGTGAGTCTGCTGCAATTTCAATACTAGCCACAGAGAGGTCACAGAGTTACTGTGTCAGCCCGTGTCACGCTTCTATAGCTCTGCTTCATTTTCTGTGCCTTCAAATCCCTCATCTTCTTCACACTTGTCACTTGAGACAGCAGGTTGGAGCAAGCACAAATGTTTTTGTAACCAAACACAGATCAGACTGAAATGTAATTGTGCAGCCACTGTGACTTGCCTCTCTATTTTCCAGTGTCTGTACTTAGATGTGATTTGTGACACTTGGTTTAGGAATACTCTTTTACATTGATTTAGCATGTCAGCCTTGTATTGATCCCACATTCAGGTCTTGTCATTTGTAGACAGTGTAGACTGTAAGCTTCCCTGACTATTTGAGGGCTGACATCCAAATCCTCCATACATGACACCATCCTTCCCCTGTCATGGTCTTGTAATAATTCTCCTGGCTTATATCTTGTCCCAAAATGTGATTGACTGAAAATCAAGTTCTTTCGATTGTCTGTGTTTCCAGGTTTTCTCTTCTTGTGTCTTAAATGCCTTTACTGATCTCATCCCTCCAGCTTGTATCGGCATATGAGGAAATCTGGAGGACTGGAAAATCAGTTGAACTACATCTTCCATTAGTCTCCTTGGGCTTGTCCAGACAATGCTGCACCATGGCAAAATTCTTATTTGTGTTTCAGTATCTTGTTTCAGATGATGACAAACATAACAACTAGTAGGTAACCTTTGCTGCCATCATGAAACATGATGCTGCCACCATGCCACATCCTTGAAAATAACCTGGGCACACCAGCACTCCTCAGTCAGTGTGGATGGGTTTTGAGCCCAGTGTGTCAGACTGGAACACTGTAGGGATATATGCTGGGAAGAGGGCCCCTTCCTGTGTAGGATCACTGAGTCACAGAGTCAGGGAATGGTTGGCCTGGGAATGGACCACTGAAGGTCCTCTAGTCCAACCTGCCTGCTCAAGCAAGGCTCCTGAGGACATATCACTCACAATTGTGTCCAGGCAGCTTTAGAAGGTCTCCAGAGATGGAAACTTCACAGCACCTCTGGGCAAGCTGTTCCACTCTCAGTAAGTCACCTTCACAGTAAAAAAGTTCTTCTTCATGCTCTGGAGTAACTTCCTGTGTTCCAGTTTCTACCCATTGCCTTTTGCCCTATTGTTTGGAACCACCAAGAAGAACCTGGCTCCATCATCTTGACACCCTCCCTTCAGATGCTTATGGACATGGATAGGATCCTCTCTCAGTCATCTCTTCTCAAGGCTGAACAGGATTCCAGGATGAGCCATTCCATCACATCTTCAGTGACTGGGGTGAGGTATTTAGGGCATTAGAATGAAATTAAATGAAATTAAGTTTAATTAAACAACATGTTGCTAATGCCATTTGGCATTATACTGGATTTAAATAATATTTATAGGGGAAACTCCACATTTTTTATACTTTAGGCGAACCAAGAAAGCAAAGTAATTCTTTACATTTCAAGGCACCTTTCTGATCCATTCTATTCTGATCCATTGTTCTATTCAAATTTAGCTTTCAAATCTCATTACTTCTCTATCTTCTCTGACTGTTAAACTTTCCCTTTGCTTGTCATGCTTTGGTGCAATACAGTGGAGCTCAAAACCCTGAGTTAATTACATTTTAGAAGACCCAGGTTGCAACCACAGAGCTTTCACCCTCACATAGTCAACTCCCAGGCTGAAAATATTACCTTTTATGTCTACAATATAACTCTGTGAAGAAAAAAATAAAGCAGAAACCCCTCTCTGCTAAATGTAACAGTCTACATTGGTTGCTGCAATAATGATGAAGTTGTATTTTAATCTAATTACTAGATTGATCCTCAGGACTGACCTTCAAAGATATACAAAGTTCAAACTCCCTTGCCCAGACACTGAGTTGAAGAAAAATAACACAAACCAAAGATTTATAAATCACTTATTCCTTTACTCATCAAACTCCTTTACCTAATCTGTGGGGTGAGAGGGCACAAGTGTCTTCCACCTGACAAATAAAAGTAGGTTTACAGCAGAGATGGTGAATTTGCTATGTCAGAATGATCATCAGAGATAAGCTATGATCACTACCAGGGAATTATGAGAGACCTGGAGAAAAACTTTTTAAAAGGGCATGTAGTAATGGGACAAGGGGGAATGGCTTTAAACTGAAAGAAGGAAGGTTTAGATTGGGTATTAGGAAGAAATACTTTACTGTGAGGGTGGTCAGAACAGTTTCCTCAAAGAAGTTGCAGATACCCCATCCCTGGAAGTGTTCAAGGCCAGGTTGGGTGGGGCTCTGAGAACCTGGTCTAGTGGAAGGTGTCCCTGCCCACAGCAGGAGGGTTGGAACAAGGTGATCTTTAAGATCCCTTCCAACCCAAACCATTCTGAGATTCTATGATTCTCTGTGGGAAATGGCACAGGACCTTATATACTTTTTTCATCCTTGGACCTAGCTCAGTTTTGTTTCACTGCAGAGACAATGTACAAAAGTACTTAAAATGCAATGGTGACGCAGATATTAGGTATTTGACTGAATTTTCTGTGTTCTTTGCTTCTGTACCAGAAAATTCACATCCCTTCCTAAATAAACATTTTCCTGTTCTCCTTCCAGTGCCTCCTTTGCTTTGCCATTCAGTATACAAAGGTATTTATCCATATGCCCCTGCTCACCCTCTCCTGGCAGCGACACTTGCCTAGCAGTGTGACTTATCAGGTGACTTATTCCTGCAGCTCCTAGTCTCAGCCTCCCACAGTCCTGCCCAGCATTTGGGGAATTTAATTATTTTTCTTGGGGAAACAAAAGAGTCATAAAAAACTGAAGAGCTACTAAGATTTTCTTTTTCCTTTTTGTTGAAAGATACGTTTATTTAGCCACAAATTTGTCTATTAACACAGTAAGCATTTAGTAAATCAGAGTTTGCAATAATATTTTTGACAAAAGTATTCACAAAAGCAGTTCAAGATTCTTGCAAATCTTGGTGTGCTTCATATCTTCCCAAAATGAAGAAAAATATGAAAATTTTCTCCTCTCTGAAATATTAATTTTTTCCAGCAGGTCTGCTCTGCTGACAGCACAACTCCTTTGTTCCTGTTCCCTCCTACTTTCTCTGTGGCCAATGCAAAGATCTTCCCTTCCTCTCCTATTGAGAGAGATCACAGTTGATTTGTGTTTAATCCAACAACTAATTACCTCAAAAATTAGGCTGTGTAAGCACAGTCAATGGCACCATGAGGCATTTATATGTCTAAATAATGAGCTAAACAGCAAAGCCCATGCTGTTTCCACTCCTCATCATCTCCTTAGCAGGGATTGTATCAAGAGCTTGCAGACATTATATGTCAAGACATTCACAATATGCCAGGATTTTGCCCCCCAGTTCATTCTTTGTAGCTTCAGCCTGACTGAAGCATTTGCAGCTTGTCTGAGTCTAGCCAGGCACTCACTGCCAGGATGGGACTGGCCTTCAGCCACTGTCTTCCCTGAACTCCTGGATGCACAAACCCTCTTCACCTCTGTGCCACTGGCACTGTGGCCCTACAGCCAAAGCTGGCTGCAAAACCACGGGTTCACACAACGTTTTGTGAGAATAATAAGAGCTGGTGAGACCTTGTTTGTTCCTGTTCCTGCTCTGCCCAGCATCCCAGCCTGTCGAGGGGAGGATTGTGATACCTCTGCTGGCCCCAGTGTGCTGCCAGTGGTGCCATCTGCCATGAGCAGATGCTGTGGAACCCTTCCCACTTCCAGCAGCCTTGGGTCAAGCTCAGACCTGGCTGCTTGCTGCAGAAGCCTCAGTCTTGTTTGCAGGATCTGTGCCCCCTTCATGTCCAACTGGTCTTTTGGAGGGCTTTTTGCACTGCCAGTCCTCCCTCAGTGCCCACAGGGCCAGCTCTGAGCAAGACTCCCCTTGTTCTGTGCTTGACCTTCAGTGTTGGCTGACACTGTGTTTAAGGTTTTCTTATGTGTAAACTGCAGACACATTTAGAACCTTTGCTTGACCCTCAGCTGTCCTGGATGAAGGGTGGGGATAGCACCACATCCCTGGGCACGAGGTCAAGGGATTGATCTGATATCAGATCAGGTTCCTGATAAAGCTTCTTTGCTCCAACCACACAGTTCTGCCTTGGGACAATTGCTCTGCCCACAGACCATATTACAATTAAGAAACTCTGCCCCTGAGGGTACAGGAGGGTTGAAAAACAGTGGCTGTGAAATTAGGCAGCCTCTGCTTATTTAGGGCCTGTGCAGGGCCCAAAAGCTCCTCAGGAGCTGCAGCATCCTGTGAACATCCTTGCCTGGCACCTGGTACCACGGGCTGAGCAGTTCCCCAGGGCTGAAATTAGTAAATATACATTTTCCCCAGGGTTATAACATATCTTAGGTAATTTCAAGCTAAGAAATGTTTGTGGAACAGTGCAGGCCTTCACCTTAGCTCAGACATGAAAACCATGGGACTTCAGTTACAAGGTCTGACCACAGTTAAGAGGGGAGCAGAAAGGTGCTGCTGACGTCCAGGGAGAGATTTAGGTCCTAGGGTTTTGTGCACATTATACACTGCAAAACCTCAGGCACTGAGTGTCAGTCTCACTGCTTAATATGGGAAAGAGGACAATCCCACTTAATAAATGATACACAAGTGTGATAATTCAGAAGGACTAATTCCTCCAGACTAAGAAAATTATAAGCAAACAGGAGTAAAGGCAAAGACAGAAGGCTAATGGAGAGCAACAATTTTTCACATCAAAATAATCACATTCCCACAATCAGTAAAGAAGACAACATTGGCTAAAATCCCTTCCAGTTTCTGTGGCAAAGTGAAGGCTCCAATCAGAAATAGAAAAGCACCATATGACAGAGAAAGAGAGGGGAAACAGATCAGAGCTGATAAAATGCAAAGTTCTGAAGCCTAAAAAATTGGTAATGTGTGATAAAAATATCTGGGAAAATAAGGACTTTTAAATAATATATCAAGAACAAAGACCTTCTTCCATTGGACCAGAGGATACAGATCCTATAATGCAGAAGGATACAAGGTCAGGAAGGTGATTCCTCCAGTCCCTTTTCCCAATCAATCTCCAGGGGAGCTGGAAGGGAAGATGTGCTAGATTACCTCCACTTCTGTCATGCTGCAACACCATGCAAGAGAGTTTCTATCCTCTGGCTTTGCTGCACACATGAACCATGGAGCATTCCTTTGCTCTGGCCCCTGCTGAACCTTTGCTGCTTTCACAGGCCAGCAGTGAACAAGGGATTTCCACACAGAGGGGCACACACAGGTTCCCTTGATGGAGGGGAGCTTGCCATTTACATTCTCTACAAGAGACCTGCTCTCCTTTGAACACAGACAAGCTGAGGTCTTGACTGTGTTTTTACAACATGGCATTTCTCTTATTAGTCTGCCAAGCCCTTTTTCTACCAGCCACATTTTGACAGGCAGTGGACAGTAGGTGTAAGACATGAGCAGCATCCAGACTTTCATCTGCACAGTTGCCTTTACATTATGTCCCACTCAGCCTCCTCCTGAAGGAGGCACTGCCCACTAATAAGCTCTCCACAGCTCCTTCCCCAAGGCTCTGCAGACAGTCAGTGACAGGTCGGCAAAAATCCCCTCCCTGGGTGAAGGATACAGCAGCCAGAGGGAATTTCTTATTTACAGGTTAGATGCATGAATTACCATGATAGTGACATTCTCTGGTGGCCTTCAACTGAGGGCCAAAGTCACCAGCCAGGTTTCCAGAGCTCGTTTGTGCCACTGCATCTCCCTCTTCCCTGGAGGCTGAGTCTGGTGCCGGTCAGGGAGGCCTCACACCTACACCAGGCCCCTGGTGCCCAAAGCCAGGCAGGTGGTCCAGCAGGTCCCTGCAGGTTGTGACACAGATATCCTAACAGCACCCAGCTCTGCCAGCATCTACACTAACCCATCCAACCCCCACAGACATGATTTGAAAGCCTGTTGCTGGTTTTGCTGGAAGATTGACTTAACTTTGTGCCGTGTTCCTCCCAGCGACACACCAAATATGTCCTCTGTGAACAGTCAAGCTTGGCTCTCTCTTATTTTTTTCTCTCTTGTTGGAAAGAGAGAAAGGGCATCAGAAGCAGAGCTTTTCTCACCAGATCCATTGCTTATCTGCTCTGTGTAACAGACCGTTGGATATGGGATCAGCTTCTGATAATACATGAATAGATTTCCCACCCCACATCTGAAAGGTTCTTGGGATGACTCATCTGACTGCTTCTCAGATACTGTGAGTGCAGCTATAATATAAACCAGCTGTGTCCTAGTTTGGAAAAATATCCATCCATGTTGTTGAGGAATAACTGCGACTGGAAATACCTTAAAATAACTGAAGTAATCCATTTTATTTGTAGGCTGCAGCATACTGCTGTTCCAGAATGTTCTGCACTTAGTGGGCACCACATTATCCTGTGAACAGGATTTATTGCTACAGATATAAAAAACAGGGAAGCTGCTCTCAAAACATCTTCCTCCAAGGCATGCCTCTGCCTAAAACTGTAGAAAAGGCAAGATGTGCTGGGCAGCACGTTGGAAATGTCTGAGGAAGGGAAACCAAGGCAGGCTGAATCCAAAGTGCCATTAATGGCGGTTGTAAGTAAATCCCAGAAAAGGCAACTTTCTGTCTCTTTTCAGATGCATCAAAGAAAGCTGGAGATATGACCAAGGCTTTATGTGCTCTTCCCTGCATTTTGGAAAGCAAGAACTCTTCCACCTGCCCACAGACTGAACAGTATCAGGGGTGCATCCATCCTGTGCCTCCTCCTGCCTGGTAGCACACCACAGAACTGAAACAAAGCTGTTGGCCAAAGCTTCTCAGGGACATAGAGCCACTCAATGTCTGCAAGGTCAGAAAGCTGCTTGTTCACCTGCTGGTTCCTCCTGAAGACTTTAGAATCACTTAAATAGGAGCTAAGTCTGTGATGCTTGAGGGAAGAGCTGTCCCACATGCAGGATCACAGGAGACCTGCCAGCATTCCTCTTAAGCCAACAAAAGACTTCCAGTGATTTCAATACTTAACAATTTCCAAGTACCTTAATGACTGAAACGTTTCTCACATGGTCTTAAAAATCTGAAAAGGATACTTGAAGTGAAAGGTCAAGCAACATTATGGAACCTGACAAGATGTCATGAGTGCTGCTTTTTTTTCCCCTGGTAGCAAAAGGCATGTAAAGAGGGATTTTTGCATGCTATATTCACAGGGCTGCTTCCACGTTTGCTGAAGAGAAACTGATGTAATCTTATTCCATCCTCACTCCTGAGACAGGGAACATCCAGAGGCAGAGAGAGGAACTTAAACAACCTTTGCTCTACATGTCCATGGTAACATCCTCTGGGGTTACTTGTACGAGAAACTTGAACAAAGCCAGGCCAAAGAGTCTGCCCATGGCCAAGCTACTGAGGACTTGTACAGCTCCCTGCAGTGTTTGAGCAGACTGGTGAAAAATTGCTGGAAATTCTGAGCCCAGAGACTCTTTTCCTCCTCCTAGTTTGAAAAGTCCTGCTAAATAATTGTTTCTGTATAAATTAATGGA
The DNA here is from genome assembly GCF_027887145.1 of Ammospiza caudacuta. Classification (NCBI taxonomy): domain Eukaryota; kingdom Metazoa; phylum Chordata; class Aves; order Passeriformes; family Passerellidae; genus Ammospiza; species Ammospiza caudacuta. The sequence continues at coordinate 58,371,910 of NC_080596.1, forward strand.
GGCAGTATAGTAAGTAAAGTATTTTGCAAAAGAGATAAAAGTGAGTCAAAAGCAAAGAAATGTTTTCAGTGTAATCTCTTTCATTGGCAGATGCTGCATCCATCCTGCTGAGAGAACCTCATGGATGTGGAAACCTTTAGCACTGCTGCTCACCACTGACTGCTGGCAAAATTCACCACAGCACTTGCTTGTCAAGGACAGATGCCTGACCCCACTGCCAAGCCTGGGTCAAAAGAAACACCAAAGCTGAAAGCAGACCTTGCTTTTGCCTTTTGTGTAGCTTAGGGCAGGTGTAAAAGAAACTCAGGTATTCAAGCTCCATCCAAGACACCCCACATCATTCAGCCCCACTCACACTACAGACCAGCAGGCCTTGCAGGGCACAAGAAATACAAGTGGCATCACAGCATCTCTTTCTAACCAGTATCATTGGAAACAAGATTTATTGTTGCTGTACTCCTTTGTCCTACCATAAATTTAAAAAAACCCCCAAATTTTATTTGCCATAGGAGTCTAGAGGACAAAGATTTTTCATTTACATAAACATTTGGAGAGCTTTCAGAACAAACACAAAATCCAATTTACTTCCAGTTTTTCAGCTACTAAAAAAAGCCCCCAAACCTAAATGAGATCTACCAAGGGCAGGCATCTGATTAAAGGAATTACAGCAGTCCACAGTATAAGCAAAACAAGAGGCACTGCTCACTTTATGGATAGAGAAATGACAGGCCAGACCAAGGCTTGCACTCAGACTTGCATCATACCCATTGTGTAGGGATAAGGGCTTGTGCTCTGCTGTATTTTGGGAGGTTAGAAACGCTCCTGGGCATCCTGCATCAGGCTGGGCAGTAGCTGCTGCATAAATCTTGTCCTGCTAAGTTGCATGCACCAAAATAAAAACATTTTCTGAGGGATTTGATCTCATCAGTTTTCCTACCTGGTTCCATGTCAGATGATCTTATGGCTTTGTCTACTCTTTTCTCTATTCCATTTTTGGGTACATATGGGGTTTTTTTAAAATAATCTGTTGTCTGGTGCATTATTCTGAACTGTAGCCATCTAGATATCACATGTCCTTTTTCTAAACCTCCTGACACTGCTGACTGCTGCAGTTTTACAGATTTTTTACAGAATTTACAGGTTTTTACAGAATTACTGTCTGTAATTACATCAGAAATGTGTTGGTTCCTTGAACACGTGTGAAAACCATGTCCTTCTTTGTGTGCCACTCACATAGCAATTAAAATTTTGCATTTTCCCCCAACCAGATTATGGCTGTCATTTCTTTATGCATAAAGCATCTTTTTTATTGCTGTTGTTTCTGTAGGTGCCCCTTGCATATTAGGATCACGTTTTAGTAACTGGATGAGAAAATTGCCAACCACCACAAAGATAGGAAAAGGTAGACAGAAAACTTGCAGAGATTAGGGGAGTTTTGGAAGGTTTCCAAAGCAAAGCTGGGAATTTGATCACTGGCAGAAGAGGTGACAAAAGTGAATGGTGAAGAGCAAGGTTGGTTTTCCCTTAGGGCTGCCTTCCTGTGTTGACTCTGACGTGCACACGTGGGATGACTGAGCCCTGGCTGCTCCCTGTGCCTCTCTGAAATGCAGCAGTGTGGCACCAGCTGCCCTGTTGCCCTGCTTGACTGCCTGTAGGGCAGACCCTGGGGCTGTGACTGCAGCTCTGAGTACACTGGAGAGCTGTACATGTGGCCATAACATGAGTAAAGGCACCTCAGAGATGTGAGTGCTAGGAGCTGACAGTCCCTGTCCCCTGTAGCATTGCAGACACCTGTAGCACTGGAAAGGGATTTTCCCCAGGTAGCCCCCAAAAGGGTGACTTGCAGTGAGAGTGTCTGGGGAACCCCACTGCAGGTGGAGGAAAGCTTCTCAGCTTGCAAACAATCCATGTACCCTTTGGTACAGGGAGCAAATCATGATGCTAAAATGCTGCCCAGCACAAGCACTGAGCAGTAGGAGAGGGAAACTAAAGCACCCTCAGAGAGAACCCAACCAGATGGTGGCCATGGGTATGCCCTGTATCAAAAAATAAGTCATTGTGATCCTGACTTTCCTCCTTGGCTCAAATTGTCTTTAATACACTGTTTGCAGAGTAACAACAAAAAAATAATTTAAGAGGCATTAGCTGACTGATGGCTGTCGCTTATCCTGCAATATCCTAAGGACCAGACCCAGAGGACTGGGGCCAGTACCTGGAAGTCCAGCAGCCAAGAGATGCACTGGAAGTCACACAGATTTGCACCATCTCCTACTGACACACCAGAGAGTGCAAATGCCAGAAACCCAGCACATATCCTGAGAGGGAAATAATCACTGCTCTCCCCAGGGAAGGGAGAAACAGCGACTATAATTCATGTAGAATAAATTCACCTTATCATCAGTTGTCACAGGAGAATCCCTAGGCACTGCTGAAGAAAATGGAGCTGGAGAGACGCAGCTTATGTCAAAAAGTCCAGCAAGAGCAATCCAATGAGCTGAGAAGGTCATGCTTGTGATGTGGTGGGCAGAGGATTGAAGACTTTGCTTATTTGATCTGACAAGCTCAGCTGGTGGCTCACAGGGCCACTTCAAAAGGCACCTCTGCCTCTGCTGGGATGAGTGTTTGACAGGTTTGTAGCACAAGAACTTGAGTAACAAGCTAGATGTTAATTGAATTTATTCACTGGTGATGGGTGCATGGGTTTCCTGTGCTTTTACTTGGGTTTGCAGGCAGTCATAAGATTTACAAGCTGTGAACATCTGCAGTTTGGAATTACTTTTATAGCTACAGAAGGCTTTTCAGATTAACTTGTAAGATTAAGAATTTTCTGCTCACATATCCTCCTGGGGTTTAAGAAGGGAAGTGGGCAGCAGGGTGGAAGAAGTGCTCCTTTCCTGGACTGTTCACATTCCCATATATACAGCTCTCCATCCTGAGCAATCTCACCAGCTTTGGAGAACCTTTTTTCTCACCTCAGAAATGAGGGATCTCCAAAGCTCACTGAAGCCCAGATGTCTCAAAAAACTTTGTGACTTATGTTCTCATAGTGATCTGACAGCCTCACCTCAAACTAAGTCCACCCACCTGCTCCTGGAGTGGATGATGTTGATTTTTCCTGGCTTCTATAACCACAAGGGCAAATATCCACAGGTCTACTGTGCATGGGGACATGGTGGCTAAGTTTGCCTCAGAATAAAATGGTAAATTTTGCCTGTTTCTGAGTATCTCTCCAGGAGCAGAGAGACAGCCCCTCAGGTTGTGATATTTTTCTTTCTTTGTAATGGCTTTTGGTCTGATAACATGAGCTAGCTCTGAGACATTGTGCTGGGAAAATTGATAACAATATCCTCTCTTCTTCTGAGCTGCTGCTGGAATTGTTCAGTGTTGAAATAAGTCCTTCAATTATTGTTTCCTATTGCTTGACTGGTATGATAAGGTATTTTGAAGTCAGTGGAGTAAACCAACTCACATCAACTAGTGGTGAGGCTTGCTATTGTTCTGGGATGATTTGCACCACGATACTTTCTGAGGCATTTGGAGGCAATGTTTAATTAATTCTGGTGAATGATTTAAATGCCAGTCAATTGCTGCTAACTTGAGATAAGGCTATTTGTATAATTTCAGTAAAATCATCTTCTCCCCTGCATTAATTAACACATGACAGCATTACACTGACAGCTTCTTAACACTTCTCTAACATTTCTTCCATATCTCTCTCTCCCACTTCCCTGTGGACAATATGTCAATAAAACCCCCAAGTATTCTTTTTGAAAGCCCTTCATGTTTTAGTGTTGTGTTTTGCTGGGTGCAGTGACACAGGCTCATATCAAGGCCAGCTGGTCCCTGTCTGGCTGAAAGACTGATGAAGAAGCCATGGGGTCTCACTGGCCTTCAAATTCATCCTGAGATCCAGAAGCCACACATACTGCTAATAATGACAGGACCTGGGAGATGTGAAGAACCTAGGGCAAGGCCCCCACTGGGATGAGGAATTGCACAGGACAATTAGGCAATTGACTTTTTTGGATACTACTGAAGTGGTCCATGCTCTGCTGCTGAAAGGACACCATGTGTTTCATAGTGCTGGAAAACATTTTTCAGCCTGTGGGCTTGTTTCTCATCATCTTTGTCTCTGCCTCTATATTTTAGCAATAGCCTTTTCATGAATTATCAAAAGTATTACTGCACTTCCCAAACATCTCTGCAGTTGGTCATCTAAATTCCTGAATATTTTCTCTGAAATTTTCTGCAAAGGCTTCCGTGTTCTGTACAACACAGAGACCCACCTTCACCTCATCAGGGAATAATGCCTGGGTCCTCTTGACCTCACATTCTCCATTTCATGGCATCATACCAAACCTCAGATGTCCAAGTTAGATACCCTGGCTATGTTCCCTATGTGTAGTTATTTCACCAGATTTGTCTCCTGCTGCTTGTGCTTGTAACCAATGTTAATCCAGGAAGAATATGGGGTCCAAAATATATCCACAGGTTTAACTATTTGGTTTTTCAGCTTGCTCTCCCCCATCTAACCATTAATTCACTGCTGCAGCTTACACAAACAACTCTCCAGAAATTACCCTTCTTATCCCCTGCCACAAAAACAGAATCTGACCTTAAATCAGAACTCTGGCACCCCAAAAACCTCCGCAATGTGATTTCAAAGAGGTGGATGCAGGCTTTGGAAGGAATAAGTTGTTCACAATTTGCTGCTCAGAAATATCTCACAATTGGCTGATGTAGCTTTGAACTGAGTCACCACAGCACGCTTGTGCCTGAAAGGAACAGCAGCTTCCTGAGCCTGGGCTGTGCAGAGGTTGTTCCTCCACCACCCCTTCACCCTGCAGTCCTCCCTCTGGCTGGCACACAATTCTCTGAGTCACTGGTGCTTGTGCATCTTGCCCTTGCACAGTGATTATCATTTCTCAAATCATCAGTAGTCCTTCCTCTCCTGCTGCCTCTGTGTCTTAAAATAGCCAATAGAGCTCTGCACCCTGTGGAGAGGATGACTTTGCTCTTAAACTGTCTCCGTGGCATGCAGGTAAAGAAACACAGTAACGAGTGTCTAAACAGGGCTTCTCACAATAAGCTTTTCAGCTAACTGCATTTCTTTTCTTGGTTATTGAAGTGTGGAGGGAAGTGTGGCCTTCTTTGATAGATCTCAATCTTTGACTAAGTTGGTTAAGAACAACCACAGTGCTCTGGCCTTACCATCCCCTGAACAATGGCTTGGACTGATCCTTTCACTGACCTCACCCCCTGAGTCGCCAGGTATCCAGAGTTTCTGCAAAAATTAAGTACCAGTTGAAATTAGTTGCTTAAGTTTTGTGTAACTTGCACAGAAGAACACCAACAGGAAGATTTAAAAGACTAAAAAGTCCCAAAGGGATCAGTTTTGTGCCTGGAAGTATTAATTTCACAAAGCAGAAAGGTGTGACTAGCTATTCCCTAAGTATCACTTCACAGAACAGCATTTCTGTTTACCCCAGCTCACTCATATTTTTGAATGCAACACACCATAGCATTTTTCCCCTTGGATTGTGGTTCCTAAAATGCTAATACCTTTTAGCTGCAGGTCCCCCTACACTGCATCTCACTGGTGAATTAAATTCTCAGTGCTTGATGTTCTTCCAGGCTAGCAAATGTATTTGGAGTGCTTGAATGTTAATCATCAAAAATATTTTCACAGGGCTCTACAAACTAAATTCATTGGAATATCCTCAGTATTCAGTGTGAAAAAAATGGTCTGTAACAGAGATCCACCCTTGTAAAGCTGTTGTGGAAAAAAAAAAAATAGACACGTATAAAGAATGTTTCTGATAGAGGAAAAAAATAACAAAGTAGGTGAGTATCTGGGAAGTACAGCTTTGTTATTAAAACACTGGACTGGGAGATGGATGTCCTCATCGTATTTCCAGCCTGCCACATATTTCCCATATGACCATGGACAAATTGCTTGCAGATTACTTCTGAAACTGGCCTGCAGTTTTTGGGTGACACTTTCTGAAGACTGACACTTCCCCTTGGCTCCAGCAGCACCAACGCTGCCTTTAATCCTGAAAACCCGAGGCCAAAGCTGCATTAGCTGTGCCTGTACTGCTCTGAAAGCTCAGCCCCCAGAGCGGGCTCTGCTCCATGTGTCCGGTCTCTGCCCAGCGCAGTGCTCATGCCCAGGCTGCTGGCTCCCAGCCTGCCCTGGCAGCTCTGCCAGCAGGGTTCAGACACTCTCCTGCTCTGTCTGGCAGGACCTGCCACAGCAGATCTGTTGGGTTTACTCCATGTTTAACTAGCCTGGTCTGCCTGTCACTGTGAGTGCCAAGGCTCAGAGCTCCAGCACAGCACCTCCCCAGCTTGTACACAGGAAACTGCAGGGAGGCCAACGTGGCTGTTTTGTAGGGAAAGACCCGAGTTAGTGATTAGTGGTAATCCTAAACTGAAGTCATTCTGCCATAAGCTTGGATCAAGCAGTTAGAAACAAAGGAAACAGTCATTGGTATCATAGAATAATTAAGGTTGGAAAAGCCCCCTAACACGATCAAATCCAACCACTAACCCAGCATTGCCAAGCCCAGCGTTAAACCATGTCCCTAAACACCACATACACACTTACTTTGAACACTTCTAGGGATGGTGATTATACTACCTCCCTGGGCAGTCTGTTCCAATGCTTGACCACTCTGAGCAAAGAACTTTTTCCTCATATCCCACCTTAACCACTCCTGGTGCAAATTAAGGCCTTTCCCTCTTGTCTTATTACTTGTTGCTGGGGGGAATAGGCTGACCCCCACCTGGCTAAAACCTCCTTTCAGGTAGTTATAGAGAGTGATAAGGTCTCACCTGAGCCTCCTTTTGTCCAGATAAAACACCCCCAGGCTCCCTCAGGTGCTCCTCATCAGACTTGTGCTCCACACCCTCCCCCAGCTCTCTTGTTATCCTCCAACACCTCAGTGTCTTTCCACTGAACATCCCAATTTAAAAATGGTTTCCAGCCTCAGCCTGTGCCTTGGTTCCCTCCCTGGTACAAGGGGTTTGGTCTCACTAATTAACTTGCAGGCTGTGACAAGAAGTACTTGTGTTTTTGAAGTACCCAAACACCAAAGAATTCCAGAGTTGTGCCGAGGAGAAGTGAGTGTGTTCAGAGCAGAGTTGAAAGACTGATATTAAATAAGACACTAGACTCTTCCACAACAGTAAGAATAGAAGAAATTATTGACTAACTGTTCACTAATTGAGCATCATCCTTTCTGGGTACTAAATGAGGTGGGGGACTAGAGGAAACAATGTGTACAACTATAATCTGTCTTCATACGCATGTGCATGCAGAGGCCTGAATTAACACTGCACAAACACTATTTAGTGCTGACATTTCCTTAGCTGAATGCTAAGTTTTGACTGCTTTTATAACATACTTTTCCCTCTTCCAGTCTTGTATTTCACTGCATTATTTGGGCCAAAGGAAATGGAAGTAGAACAGAGATAGTAAATGCTTCCTTCTATTCTCAAACAGCAATTCTCTTCCACTCTACATTGCTGGGAAACCGATCTCACAACACAAGAGAATGGGGCCCTTGGCATCAACACTGGGAAGCCAAGAACTGGGGTGTCCCACAATCACAGTTCATAATTTGTACTGGGACTTGACTGTGCCTTTGTTTTCCTATTTACACAATAACAATGCAGATTCAGTTTTCCTGAGGGATTTTCAAGGCCTCACCAATACTTGGTGGTACCATTCATAAAGAACCTGGGGAGAGCAGGTTTGCAGTTTGCAGCAGAGTACCTGATGTCTTAGTCCTCAGGCAGTAGTAATTGCCATTGATTGCCTGGTCACATTACCTGCCAGAATATGAAAGAGCAGAACAAACTGTAGCGAGAGGATCTGCTTTTGCTACAAGTAGCAAAATCCCCCTTAGACAACACTCTTACATGCAGCCATTGACCACAGCCAAGGAAAAAAATAATGCACTGGTGTCAAATATTTATATATTACAGCTCAAAAGTACCCTCCAGGAAAAGCAGGAGAGAAAAAAGTGAGAAGGCAACAACCTAAGACAGGAGGAGATCATTTATAAGAGATGGGCAGTTCATATATCTGTAGGAATGAATAGAGCCAGTGGAATGGTCCCTGTGACACAGCACAATAGCCCATTGTCTCGGTGTCGATAAATCAGCCTCTGAGGCTGTGCTTTGAGAGCCATATGTTCATTATTAAACACTGCTCTGTGCTCCCTCACCAGCCTGGAGAGCACTGCCTCAGGAGAAGGCTCTCCCTCCTACCTGGATGAAGCTGTGCTGGTGACTGATCCTGGAGGGGCACTCCAGGTACCTCTGTCCCACAGGGGTTGTTTCAGCTTCACATTGCTCTGCATCAAAGTCTGGCTCCCAGCAGTGCCCATCACAGTGCACCAAACCCTCTCAGCGCCCACAAGTGCTGCCAGGACAGAGCTCTGCCTCCCCCATTTTCCCAGTGGAGGAGGTTTATGTGCAAGGTGTTGATAGTGGGGATGTTACAGGGGTGGCTTCTGTGAGAAGCTGCCAGAAGCTTCTCCTATGTCTGACAGAGCCAATGCCACCCAGCTCCAAGGTGGATGGAGGAGATAGGGAAAATCAGGAGTGCAGTTAAACCCAGCAAGAAGGGTGGGATGGGAGGAAGGTGTCTTAAGATTTAGTTTTTGTTTCTTATTACGCTATTCTGATCTAATTGATAATATAATAATTCATCCCAAGTTGAGTCTGTTTTTCCCATTACACCAAAGGGTGAGTGATCCTTCCTGTCCATATCTCATCCCATGAAGTTTTTGTTAGGACTTCTATTACCATTATATTGCAGGGGTTCCAGACTGTTATCTCCTTATTGCAAGAGTTTCATACCTCCTTGGTGTTTCTCATAGGCAGCTCCTCCAAGCACTGACTCTTTCCTCTTCTCACAGCAGCCAACTAACTCCAAATCCCTCTCAACCAACTATTTTATAACACTCTTCTTCTTATTTGCTACAGCTGTGGCCTGTTAAAGTTCAGGCCTGCTCCTAGTCTTTAATAATTGGCCCAGCTGCAACTCCTTAGGGGTAAGATTACTTTCTATACTACCTTTATTTTCTCATATTCTATCCCCTTACAGATTTCTCTCCCCCATCCAGTTGAGGAGGGGGAGTGATCAAGTGGCTTTGATGGGAACTTGGCATCCAATGAGGGTCAAGCCACAATGTACCAGACAAGTCTGCACACTGAGTTTTCAGTTCTTGCCCCAGTCAATAGGATCTCCTCCTTCTAGACAGCAGTAAGATCACCCTGGCTCACAGGTTTCTGTTTAGGGGAAGCTTCTGTTGAGACCCATACTCTGATGAGTACAGGAAGGTTGTGAATTTCTTTACAAGAAGTTTTATAATTTTAAGCACTTTCCTGCTTGAGTGCTGTGCAACATCATAAAGACCTAAACAGCTTTATGTACTACCAAACATGCAAAATGACATAGAGCCATCAAGAGCTTTTCCTCAAATGCAGGCTTTGCTCTCCACTACCTGCCTGTGAAACAGCTGCAGCATATAAGGTGGGTAAAGGTAGCTTTATGTGCACCTGGGCCCAGCAGGCAGACATTGGATCTGAACTCCCCAGAGGCCACTGTTGGCTGAGCAGATCTAGTGCTCTTTGAGAAGCTGGGCTGTTGATCACAGACAGCTTTTAAGATTTCCCCTCCTCTGGGAAGGGTGTTAGGCCATGATCCCTCTCCCTTTAAGGTTGCCAAGGTTAAAAATATCCCTAAGAATCCTTCATTGAACCAAGCTAACCTGGGATATAAAACCAGTAAATCCAAGCAGTTTTAGGCACACATTTATCTTCAGTGCTTTACTCAGCTTAGGCAATGAGCAGAGAACATTTCATTTGTCTTGGCTCCAAGTCAGCTTTTTCCTCGATTGGCAGAGGGAAGGTGGTGTGTGCATTACAAGACACAATGTAAAACTCTGGTTAGAAGAGCCATGGCTGATAACCAAGAGGAGAGCAATAACTTTTTGAGTAAGTACCAGACTCAAATACTGGCCACCTGCCCTTATAAAGGGCAAATATTTTGTCAGTGCCCTCTGTGGGAAAGAGCTGGAGGGGGACAAGACAATACAAGAAAGCTCTCAAAAGATCCTGCAGTCATTCCTGTGCATAGGTACTGTATATGGCAGTACCTTCAACTGCTCCTAACTGATGGCTTTTACTCAAAATATCCTGTGCTGGGGAGGATGCAGCCTCCCCAGGCAATCTGCTGCAGTGTTCCTGTAGCCTTGTGTTGAAAAGTCAGGTAAGGATGTCAGATGTGCATTATCCCATCCCCAGAGACTGGCTTCCCTCCTCCCTTTTGCAGCTCACTCTCTGGCATAGTTCAAGTTTGCTCAATAGCTTGGTAGATTTGAAAGTTTATTGTTCAGTTTATCTATCTATCTATCTATCTATCTATCTATCTATCTATCTATCTATCTATCTATCTATCCATCTCTTGCTATGAAATTACTCTTTTCCTCTGACCCCTTGATTCTTCCTTCCCTCTGTCTTGGGCAGCAGGGCTGAATTCTGGTGGGATCACTTGTCTGGGAGAAATTCTGTCTGTGCTCCCAGGTACTCAAGCACATTGCAGACCTGCCAGGCTCTTACTAAATGATGCTTTACAAAAAAAAAAAAAAAGAAAAAAAAAAAAAGCACACAGAGGAAAAATTAAGGCTTCAAAAGAAGGGGCATGAGCCAGTGGCAGGCATATGCCTCTCCTTGGTAAGTCCCCATACCAAATAAGAGCCAAAATTCTCATGCAAGCAGTGCTTGGCTGAAGCTGAAAATTAAAAGAATGATGTCTGGCCATGCAGAGTATCTGTGGCAGCCTATGAAAAAATGTGATTTACCAAGCAGGAGAAATAGAAGACAAATTTCATGCTATAGATAAGGACAGACTGAAACAAAATACTGTCTGGGTGCAGAGATGAGAAGCTCTGAAAATCTGATATTATTAAAGGAAGATGTTGCATTTGGGAGTAATGGTCTCATTTAAACAGTAATAATGAGAAAAGCATTGGTTATAATATATGGCAGGGAATACATCCATCCTCCTAATGATAACAAGACAGATGATTTTCCCAAAACTCATGCCACTTTTGGCTGTAACTGAGGAGGAACTGGGGATTGCTCCAGAGCATATGGACCAAGGATTTGCTCCAATGCACATCCTCTTGTGAAAATGCCACAGGCTATGATTAAGTGTCTAAAAGCATTTGTGAACAGAAAAATGATATGTGTCTGATGTGGCTGTGTCCTACTGCTTCTGCTTTGAAAAAGGATTTGCAAAGTAATCCCAGTGTTTCTAATGCTTCCCACTGACTGCATGCAGCACATCACTTACATTTCCATCTCTCTGGAGTCCTTGTTTGTTCAAAGGCAAATGTGTAGGTCTGTGGGGGTTCCTTCCCTGTGTTGAATGATATTTTTCATGGTACAGCATAACACCTTGATTAATTTGAAAGCAGTCACAGAGAGACATTCTAGGGATCCCAAGCAGAAAGGTCTCTATACCCAGAACAAACTGGAAGGTCCTGTCCCTACTCTGGGCTCACATCCCACCTGACAGGTCTCCTGCCTAGCACACAGTCCTAGATGTGAGAGCAAAGCCCAGCCACTACTACAGGGCTGGGAAGGAAAAGAGAGGAAAAACAATAAATCAGCCAAATGAAACAGGAAAGCATTTTTAAATGCTTTTAGGAGCAGCACCACAAAGCAAATATCAGCTCTGAACCAAACCTCTCTCTCCTTCTGGAACTCAGAGCAGAAAAGTGTGGCTGCCAAGCTACCAGGCCTCTCTCCAAGGCACTGCCAGGCTTTGAACACCTCAAGCCGTCTCAGCAGCTCAATTTTCCCTGGACAGGCTTATCCTCCAGCTGTCCTAGTGCTGTGCTCCAAGCTCACTTCCATATTGTACAGACTAAGCTTACCTCTAATTCTCAATTGGAAGCTGCTCTGCATATTTCCACTGTCCTCTCTGAGAGTGAAACCTCTCCAAATCCTACACCCAAGGTATTGCTGCCCCTCCCCACCAAAGTTCATGAACTGTGCTTCATACACTCCAGTCTTCTGGCATTTCCTATAGAAATTGGTCCCTGTCCCTCTGGGCCTGTTTTTGTCAGCATTTGCCTCTGTGCCTCTCATCTGCTGCTGAGCAGACACACACTGCAGGTTTAACAAGCCCTGAGAAAGCAAGGACTGATCCTGTCCCCAGCTGTGCTGCTGAATGTCCTGGGTTTGAGGGGGTAGTCAGGAATCATAGCATGGTTTGGGTTGGAAAGGATCTTACAGATCATACAGTTACAGCCCTTCTGCCATGGACAGGGATGACACCCACCGGATCAGGTTGTTCAGGGTTCACCAACATGGCCTTGAAGATTTTCAGGCATGGGGAATGCTAGAAAGAAGCAGGAAGGTGGCTTCTGAGCTTGTTGAGGTTTGCCATGGCAAGGGAAATCCCTTGTTGCTGTTGCATTCAGCCCTGTGCTCTTCCTTAGAGTTTGCCACAAGTACAGGGCTGGGACAGCTGGTGGGTTTCAGCCCTGGATGTATGTAGGTGGAGGGACTGGGAGAGGAGAGGCCACTCCTGGCTGGCCCAGGTTGGGGTAGTAATTGGCAAAGGCCCCAGCAGGTGAAGTGTGGCACCTGGGAAATGTACCTGAGATGAAGAGCTGGTTTTCCTGAGCTATGTGCCAACAATGTGCCCTCATGGCAAAGCCTGCAGACTCTGCTTTGCAGCACAGTAGGGAAAAACAGCAGAAGCTTGTGGTGAATCTGTAAAGAGCTGGGAAACACTGGTCTGTTTACATTCAGTTAGCAAATGGTCAAGAAAACTTCCCTGAGGGAAGAAATTTTTCCCTGCTTCCTTCATTCACTCTCCTGACTGCCTTTGCCTGTGTCCTGGCGAATCAGAAGCCCATTGGATGTTGTTCAGGGGTATAAACTACTCTTATCCTCAAAAAGTGACTTTTCACAACTATCTTTAGGCTTGTACCTGTCAGAGACATCTTCCAGCACTGTTAAAGGATTCCCTTTCACATCTCTAAGGCAGTGTGGATCCAGAAAATACTGCTTCAATAATGTAGAAAAATTGGATCTCCAGAGACTGGCATATGCTAAAATGAGCTATATATGTGCAAATAATCACAGACACAACCCACAGACATAAAGATGGAAGGGAAGCACCACTAAATATCAAAGCTCAGGTTTTTGGGATTTCCCTCTCAGGCAATGAAAAGATAGTGAGAATTTTCCATCAGGCAGCCCAGAGGTTTTTTCTCTTTGAAACTCCTTACTGGAACCAGGTATGATGGAGATATTTCACATGAAAAGGTGCATTGTAAAATTAACATCCCCAGTTTGGAAGTGGTAAGTAACTTTTTGATAGTCCTCACAAATGTGCTTCTGCCTTCCAGCTATCTTAAAAATACTGGTGTTGCACTAGAGGCAGACTAAGGCAAATTCAGAAATTTGGATGCAAACCTGGGTTTTGTAATGACACCTCTTTATTGAACTGCACTGGTAACTGTATGGACAATCTACACCATAGCCCATGTCCATGCAGGCTGCTGGAGCACTGACAGGTGCTGTTCTTGTAGCCTGAGACTGTTGGAGAAGATGACTATGCAAAGGAAGCACAGGTCCAAGGGCAAAGCCCTGAGGGCCCAGAGCCTCCAGGCACAGTTCCAGGTGCTGGCACAGAGCAGTTACCTGGGACAAATCAGCCTCTGCCATCTGCCACAGAGAGATGCAGAGCCGAGCTGGAGGACAAGGGAGGAAGAGACCAGAAGGACTTTCTTCTGCAGGCCCCAGGGAGCTCACTTAAGCTGCAGAAACCATTAGAAGCCTTTTTTTCCAGGTGTTTGAAAAGCAGACAAAGTATTTTTGAGGGTCACAGGAAAACCAGGAAAAAGCATTGGAAGAAGTCTCTTGGAGTTACACTGCTCAGAAACAGCTCATCAAGGGGATGATACATTCATTAGGGTCCTTGCCCTCTAGAAAGAGGAGGACAGCACCCACTTGTCTCAGAACAAACATTTCAGGGCAGCTGCAGATTTAGGCTTGTGCTCTGTTGCAAAGATGTACTTGCTACTCTTACAGCCATCCTTTATATGGGAAACTCAGTTTCTACAGATATAATGATCCTTCTTTTGCTGAAAGGTCAGAACAGTTCCCAAGCACAGGGAGCTCTGCCAGCAAGATGACTTGTCTGCGACCCAAGGTATGCCTGGTGCAGGCTTCTGTTATTAAAAAGGAAGAGCAAAGCCCTCCAATGCTGTGATATGGTCAGACATTCCTGGAACTGATCCCTTCTGATTGAGCACAGCAGCCTTGCTCAGAGCAAGGTTACAACTGGGTTTTGGGTTGGTGTAATTGCTGTGCAGGAGGAGGCTCTGTCTGAACCAAGGGCTGAGTGGCTGTGGCATTCCTGCATCATTTGTGCTAAACTGGGTTGTTCCTGATTGCCAGCATGGGCCAAAATGCCTCCTATAGTATGCTTGGTCCTCTGTTAGGATAGAAGTGTCTGAGAGCTGTGCCCATAAGTTTCCCTGCCATATGGGATTTGCTACACTGGTATAAAATGGCTGTATACTAGGCTAATGTCTTCCATTCTGCCTTTTAAAGTGGTTAAAGCAATTAACTTCCATGCACAGACAAGACTTGACTTTCTTTCCATGCTTGGAAGGTTTTACTCACAGTTCTGAAGGCCAGACATTTTATGTTTCTTTTTTCCTTTGTTTAGTGAAAGTCTGAATCTCAGAGAAGAACCTCAGCTCTATAGAACTGTTCTGTGCAAGGGGACCTGAGAAACAGAAATATTTCATGTAATGAATCAGCTAGGAATTATTTGAGAGGAATCTTCTCCTCATTAAAACTGGTTTGTCTTGTCCCCACAGCTCCCAGTGGCTGGCAGCTGACTGTGCATGGCATTTTGGCATTTTTTTATTCATGAGCTAATACCAGAAACTGCCTCTGAGCAAGATCTAACATTGGGCACAGCCTCAAGGCACATGACAGTGTTCTCCCACCCACTCTGATTTTCCCAGTAGCCATCACTCATCCATCCAGATTTGCAGCCAGAACTAAAACAGACACAAATCTGGTTAGAATAAATCCAGCTGAGGGCTAGACCTAGTGGAGGGCATGAGGCTGGCCAGCTGCAGCTGGTGAGGCTGTGGTATTTCTTGTCACTAACAATTTTTATGCTCATCAGCTTGGATCAATGCCCTCCCCTTCCCTTTTGATTTTTGAGAATCTGCAGTGTACACAGCTTTGATTGGCTGCCACATCTTTGCTCTGAAACCTCATCAGGCTGAAAGAATGAGGCAAGAAACACTTTTTGACTGACTAGATTTCAACTACATTTCTGCTTTTTGGGGGACAAGAAAAATGAATTTTCTTTTGCTGGCCTTTCAGAGAGCTGGGCTGCCTGAAACCAGAGGGACATCTTGGACGAGGAAGGTTGGAAAGAGCACCTCTGGAGCTGCCAGCACAGGTGAACATGGCAGAGGAGGGGACATGGTGCTGTGTGGTGGATGGTGGAGTTGAAATCACTAAACCACAGCATCAGAGAATGACAGAATGGGAAAGGTTGGAAGGGAGCATGGATGGATCATCTGGTCCAACCACCCTGCTCAGGCAAGGTCATCCCAGGGCACATGGCACAGGATTGTGTCCAGATGGTTCTTGAATATTTCCAGTGAGGGAGACTTCACACCCTCTCTGTGCAATCTGTTCCAGTGCTCAAACCAGTAAAGAAGTTCTTCCTCATATTCAGGTGGAACTTCCTGTGCACCAGTTTCTGCTCATTGCCTCTTGTCCTATTGCTCCTAGAAGAGCCTGGCTCCACCCTCTTGGCATCCTCCCTTCAGATGCTTACACATAACTGATGACAAGTTGGAGCAACCAGCAGTGGAAAGGGAAAGTCAGAGGGAGCAGCAAGAAGAAAATGTCCAGCAGATTTGGCTAGGGAAGAAGTGACCCTTGAGTGCATGGCTCTAGGAAAGGGCAGTGGGATTGGTGAGACATCTCTGTGTCACAGCTAGCCCTGGGATAGGTGGAAGCCTGGAAAGCCTCAGTTCTTTTGGGACAACAAAGTCAATTCACTGCTTGTCCTCCCCAGTGAGGGGCTGCTGTGTTGGAGCCAAATCTTTGTCTGTGTGAAGGAGCCTTAGGAGCAGGACTGGAGAACGTGCAGGCTGAAGGCAGCTCAGGTATTTTTGATCTGGTAACTTCCAAAGGCACCATCCCTGTTGATTAGCTCCTTATTTAGTGAGAGGTTACACGGTGAGCCCAGGATACTGTGATGTGTGAATATGTTCACAAGTTTGTGCCTTTTGAATGATTATAGTTGCTTCCTGAAACAAAGTAGAATTAAGTGACAAATACAGATCAGCTTTTTCAGACACTGTTAAAACTTGCTCTGTGTTTATGTGTGGAATCAATGGAGTTGCTTGTACTCAGGCCAGATTTGAAATGACCTACCAAGTCTTAACTGGCCAGTATAAGTAGAAATTCTGACAGCTCCTTAAAGAAATTTAACCACATGATACCACAAAATCACAGAAGTACATTCAAAAGGGATGATTGCTGAAGACCAGCAACAGGAACAGCACAGCACTTACAAAATGTGTTCTCAGTCTCTCACAGAACTAGCCAGCAAAAATTTTTAAAAGTCTGCAAATGTATATGATGAAAGGAGACACAGAAGAAAGTTCAGACTACAGTGGACATGCTAAATAAAGAGGGGGGGAAAAGGAGATGGTCTAGGAACACACTAGGTAGCTAAACAACTAACCTACAGAATGCCAAGCTCAATTACCCCCAAATTCCTCCAAGAACTGAAATGAACTCTTATGGCTGATACAAATTCTGAGTCACTGAGTAAAATCTCTGATAAAAAGAAGAGATGGAAAGAGAAAATAGCCATTAGCAAATCTTGCATAAGGAACTCAAACCCATACCCTATAATGAATCAGGGAAGGAGGAAAATCCATTCAAGGATACAGAGATGAACTCTAAAACAAATTATGTCAAAACTCAGGCAAATAAACTTTCAATTCATATAACCATGCTCCAGAGAAGATAGGAAAAGGACTATAAAAGCCCTTTTGGAAATGCAGATCATTAGCTCAGGAGATTACTTAAAACAGTCTGTTTTGTTGTAGAAAGAGATAAAAAGTTATGAGAAATAATTGCATGTTTTCCTTATTTCTTCAGACTCTGAAGTATCTTCTTCAAATGGCAGGTTTTAGCACATTTTTAGCATATTTTTTCCTGCCAGAGCTCCTCTTCCTCAGCCCAAGCACTGACTGCAGTTCACCATTTCTCAGCATGTCCCAGCACACGCAGGTTGTGTGTGAATCCAGCTGTTTGCCCCAAGGAGTGGGAAGAGCAGGACACAAGAGCAAGGCTGACTTACCATTTTCAAGGCTAAAATTTGGCAGTCTCAGCTAGAGCACTGACAGCATCTCCTGTGCTGACTAAATGTGACATTGGCTGGAAATTTTTTGTTAAAAGATGCTGCTCTAGGCAGGTTTAAGCTATTACTTGCCATGCCATTGCACAGCTCTGCAGGAGGGTTCTGCAGGCAAACCAAGCTCATTTAAGGAGATGTGTACATTGCACTACAGAGCCAGAGGAAAATTCTTGCCTCAACTTGAAGCAAGTATAGTACTGCATTCCTTGGGACCAGAAAATGTTCTGTTACATCCAAAGAGATGCTTAAAATGTGGCATTTTACTCAAAAGCACAGACATGGTGAAGGTGAATTTTCAAAAGCAAAGCTCTGTAATTTCTCATGTATGTGATGACAACTTTAGGTTTACTTAACATTTTACGAAGAAGCCAAATTCCAGATGTATGAACACTTTGGCCAAACCACACAAGCACAAAGGAGGTCAAAGATGCATCATTAACTGCATTAAATACTCCAGGCATAAGCCCCTGAATTTAACATTTCATGAATAGTTAGCAATCTATTTTATGAGGATCTGTAAAATACCTTCATTTCTATCCTGCTGCCCGCAGTGAATTTGTTAGCAAAGTGTGTCTGCTAACTTTGGTTAATGTAAATAAGGACATAGATATTCTGGAAGCCAGGAAAATAATAGGGTCAGATTTATAGCTCCTGCCAGCTGGTGTAGCTCTGATGGCTTTGCTTCCACTGTTGGCACTCAGCTCACAGAATGACACCCACATTTAGGCATCTACAGGTGTGCATCAAAGTCCCCATTTCAACCTGTGGAGAGGGAATTTCCCTCAGCTGACAGATGGCTTGAATGGTGCTTTGAACTCCACTCACCAGTGGAGCAGAGTTCTGCTCATGTACCCTGGATGCCAAATCAAGTTGTCTTCACAGCCCCCACCTGAGGGTCTGATCACAGTATGGGGAGCACAAGAGCAATCCTGGTGGGACAGACCTGTGCCCACTGCCCTCACGGCTGGTGCCTCACTTTGAAAAGAAATGGGCATCACTCCTCCCAGTACAGGAAGGGGCTGTCCCTCTTGCTGGATCACAAATTTCCATCTCTCCTCCTGTTATGTTTCTCCAGATACTCCTATCAATTACTTGAACAGCCTCTCCTGCCAACTGTCACAGTCTCCTGGGCTTAGCATTATTTTTAACTCCTGTTTGCAGAGTTTACTGAATGCTGAGTGCCTGGGAAGATTCTTTTTCTAAAAATGACTCAGTGAGCAAGGTACATCAGACCTTTTGCTGGAGCTAGCAAAGTATTAAAACAGAAACTCTCATGTGATTTGCAGTCTCATGTTCAGTGATTGCAATCAACTGCTAGACATGGCAGTACCAAAGTGCTGCCAGAGTGACTTTCTGCCTCTTTGTGGTAACCTGAAGAGAAATATTTTCTTCTTTCACAGAAATGCAGCACTTACTAAAGGTTTATACTGCTCTGAGTTTCATTTTTCTCACTTTGCTTATTTATCTTCTTGCCCTCAACTGGCCTGATACTCCTTGGAAGTACCTGTTAGATTTATCCCTTCCTTTCACAGGTGATTCCCCTTCTAAGTATTTTTTGAAGATAGGCCTTTTCCTCTAAAGGAGTGGGGTTTGTGACATTTTTTTTCTTTTGATGGCACAATGACAGCTTTGCTCCCAGGTTTCTGGTCTGTTCTCACTCCCTGCATTCTCAGTGGCAGCAGTGAGCAGGATTACTGCTACTTCTTATCACCATCAAAGCTGCTTTTCTAGCTGTGATGCAACAAAGGGGACAGGCAAGCAGAGGTAGTTACCAGTGGGGCACCTGCTCTTTCAATTAAAGTCACCTTTCCTTCAGGCTTCTGGGTTGGCTAGAGCAAAGAAGGAGAAGAACCTGTGCAATGAAGCTCTTTTTTTAATCCCAGAGCACAGTGTGGTTCAACAACAAAACATGTTAGGACAGATTTTTGAAAAAAAAAAAAAAAGACATAAGATCCACACATTTTTTCCATTTCTAAAATTTTACCATTTCTACCCTTATGGCTGTAAACAGAAATAAGGTGCAGGTCCCCAGATAACTGCTGTATCCTCTGCTACTGCTGATGCACAAAACCATTATCTAAGGAAGCATACAGGTACTTGCTCAGACTGCAAGTTGTTGGAGAAGCAGATTTTCAAAACTTGTCCTGTGAAATATCTGTGAAACTGGTGGTGATATTAAGATGAAATTATTTGCATTTTACCTAAGGTATGTGAATTTGCACAAGCTGGACCTGAGATCAAAATGTTTTGATTCAAGCAGAAAATAATCCCAATATCAGGTGGCAAGGGTTGGTTTTGGAACACATTCATTTAAAGGGAAAAAGTGGGAGGAACTACTAAACTAGTAGTACTAGTAAACAAGGAAGTCCCTGAATAAATCTTTTGGGGCATGGGGCTTTAGGCTGACAAAAGTTCAGCTGCAAACATAATATCTCATTTCCACTAAAGTATTCTGCATTTAAGATTTTGGCTCATCCAAGGTCCACTGAAGCCAGCAAAAACACTCCCATCTTTTTCCATGTCTTTTAGGTCAGGAACTTTCTGAGGAAGATGTGTAACAAATCCAGCACATTGAAAGCAACAGACACGTTTCCGGCTTTGCACAAAATCTAGCTAGGGAGGGAAAACAGGCAAGAAAATAGGCTATTTTTGTGATTTTTTTTTGCAATAGTATCTGATTGTGGATTCATCCTTTTTCCCACTTAATAGTATTAGTCCCTTGTTCTCTTACCTTGCCACTGTGTCTAATTGTCATTTGTTGTCTCTTTGTGAGCTCCTTTGGAGCTAGGATTGTCTTTCTATTCTGGTTTTGCATGGCTCTGGCCTAAGGGTTCCTATCTAAGATGCTACTGCAACACAAAAAAAAAAAAAAAAATCAATAAATAATGACAATATCTCTTGTAAAGACAGCAAGCAAAAGTGCCAGACTTTGCACAGGTTTTGGCTGGGTTGAACAGTCCCCACAATCCTCTCTGTGCCCTTCTGGGCTACACAGTGCCAAAGGACTCTGTGACTTTGTCCCAGCCCTTGCTAAAATGCTGGTGGGGAGTGCTGAGCCTTTTTGCCTACTCTTGGTGACAAGGGTAGAGCCAAAGGCACTCAGCATGGTTCAGAAGATACTCAGCTCCTTGCAGGATGTGGCTCTGATGCATTGCAACTCTTTCATAATCGAGGATGAAATCTGTTACCAAGTCATGGATACTAAATCATCCCTGTAGTAAGAAAAATGTGAAATTATACATACCACACCATGAAACAGTTCATTTTGGGAGGGCTTATTATGACAGCTTGCAGTTCCCCTGAATGCTTTGCACAGATTTTGCAGACAGCAAAAACAACTGTCCTTCTGGCATGCTCTGGAGCTAATTCATCAAAAAGTAACAAGTTTCCCATTACTGGCTCCCTGTCCTCTTTCTGTAGGCATTCTGCCACTTTAGTTAGGTATCCTGGCATCTTGTGCTGGAGCATCCAGCAAGTCCCTTCCCAAGGGCTGTCTGTGGGCTCCTGGCTCTCCAGTTCAGGGTTGCCTGGACAACGTGTTACAGGCTCTGTGAGCCATGAGCATCCCCGCACAGACAGATCAGGCCGTGCCGCCGAGATCACCCTCCGTGGCTCCATCAGCAAAGGCCCCAAACTGCTAATTAAAAATACATCAGAAGAGAGAGAAGCCAACAGGCTTTGAGCCTCATCTGAAATATATGAAGCGACGCCTTCGGATGACATCAGGAAGCGCTGACTCAGCAATCCAGCCCCCAGGACTCGCACTAATACGACAAGCACAGCCTAGAGATGAGGCTGGCTGTTAGGACTAATTAAGCTGACTCGCCGCAAAACGGCCACGAGATCAAAAATTCCGTGTAAGGTCGATAATTGACGCCCGGCAAGCCTTGGTGGAGGGGATGCCCTTGCAGAGGGCAGTTAAAGGCCGCGTTGGAAGCGGAACGCCGCCCAAGAGCAGGAAGCGATGCCCGCAGGAGCATGAGGGGAGCCCGAGTAACCTCGCTGTGGGCCCGGCCCCGCAGCAGGGCCCGGAGCAGGGAGCGATGCCCTCGGGAGCGAGAGGGGAGCCCGGGGAACCTCGCTGTGGGCCCGGCCCCGCAGCACGGCCCGGAGCAGGGAGCGATGCCCTCGGGAGCGAGAGGGGAGCCCGGGGAACCTCGCTGTGGGCCCGGCCCCGCAGCACGCCCCGGCCCAGGCGGCGCCCGCAGTACCGCGCGCTGCCAGCAGGCGGCGGGGCGGCCCCGGGCCGGAGACCAGCGGGCGGCGCTGACCCACGGGATCACAGAATCCCAAAATCACAGAATCCCAAAATCACAGAATCCCAAAATCACAGAATGCTGGAATCCCAAAATCACAGAAACACAGAGTCACAGAATCCCAAAATCACAGTGTCACAGAATCATAGAGTCACAGTGTCACAGAGTCACAGAATCCCAAAATCACAGAATCCCGGAATCCCAAAATCACAGAATCCCAAAATCGCAGTCACAGAGTCACAGAGTCACAGAATCAAAGAATCACAGTCACAGAGTCACAAAATCACAAAATCACAAAATCACAAAGTCACAGAATCCCAGAGCAATAGAATCACAGAATCACAGAGTCATAGAATCACAGAGTCACAAAGTCAGAATCCCGGTGTCACAGAGTCACTGAATCACAGAATCTCAGGATCACAGTATCCCAGAATCACAGAGTCACAGATTCATAGAATCACAGAGCCACAGTCACAGAATCCCAGAGTCATAGAATCACAGAGTCACAAAGTCACAGAGTCACAGAATCCCGGAGTCACAGAATCACAGAATCACAGTCACAAAGTCACAGAATCCCAGGATCATAGAATCCCAGGATCACAGAGTCACAGAATCCCAGGATCATAGAATCCCAGGATCACAGAGTCACAGAATCACTAGGTTGGAAGAGATCTTCAAGGTCATCGAGTCCAACCCAGCCCTAACACCTCAATTAGACCATGGGAGTGAGAGTGACAGGGACTCTTGCCTGCGCAGGGACCCTGGTTTGTCCCTTAACCCATACCTATGGCCACCAAAAGCACTTCCCAGCCAGGTTTCCTACAGCCCCATTTAAATATCCAAACACATAATGAAGGCAGGTGTTTCCATTCTAGTTTCATTTTCTCTTTCTTTAAAGAATAAAAATCAATGAGTCGGGTCCATTTTTGATTCTCACTCATCTCACTTTCAGGCCCTCAACACTGAATCCCAGCAGCAGTGCATTGATTTGAAAACAAATATTTCCCTGCTTTACTGTTATCTGTAGAAATCATTGTAGTTATGAAATACTTTTTAATGTGAGAAACACTGTCCTCTTAGCGGCAAGCAGCAGAGCTGAAACACTGAAAAAGGTTTCCCTTATCAAAGGTGGCAACGAGGAGAGGGAAGCGACAAGCAAGGATTGCAGGCTGACTGCACTGAGTACAAAGTGTGAAGGCAGTTCCAAATGGATATTGATGCATAAATACAAGGTGCCCTTGAACCTCAGAGGTATAAGAGGCAGTGGAAAGGGCAAAACCCCACTCAGAAAATGCTTGGATTTAATTGTGTTTGTATTGGTGGTGTTCTTGAGCTGAGAGCTTCAGAGACCCCATGGCACTTTCTCAGGGATAAGAAAGGAATGGGAACCCTTAAATCTAGGGAAGAGGGATGCTCAGAGCAGAAAGTGCTGCTCTTGCTGTTGCTCCATGTACAGAATATTTCTTTCATAACTACAGGGAAAGCACTCAAAGCTCCAGCCACAGAAAAAATAAAACAGACCTCTCAGTGACTTTGCGGATTTAAACTCTGAGGTCTTTGTGCTTTGATTTTCTAACTGCAAAAAGAGACAAACAATGCAATTTGCCTGCTGGAAGCAGAAAAATGTTGACAGATAACACAGGGGCAGGGGACATACCTGCAAAGGAAGTCCACAAAGTAGGTTTATCACCAGGGGGTTGATTTATCTGTCATCAGTCAGATAAGTAAAAGTGTTCTCAGTCTGACAAAATCCATCTTGTTCAGCAGGTGAGTGCTAACAGACAGACAGCTCTTTAGTTTTCCTGGATGGCACCAAAATATCATGTTTTCCTTACTGAAAAGAATGAATTTCACTCCAGAAGCTGCTTGTCACCTGTGACCAGCTGTGTCCAGCACAACACTCTCAGCAGTGAAAATTACAAATACCCTGACACAAGGACAGAAATCCACTCGGACCCAAGTATCTCTTTCTCCCTGTAATCAGAACAGCTCTTTTTCTCAGGACAGTAGCAGCTGGATCAGGTCTTACCAGCAAATTTCTATTGCTTCTACAAAATAGCCAGAGAATATTTT
This sequence comes from Ammospiza caudacuta, assembly GCF_027887145.1. Classification (NCBI taxonomy): domain Eukaryota; kingdom Metazoa; phylum Chordata; class Aves; order Passeriformes; family Passerellidae; genus Ammospiza; species Ammospiza caudacuta. The sequence continues at coordinate 58,395,745 of NC_080596.1, forward strand.
GGATGGAGTTGTCAGCAATAACCCTGGGAACAATCTCTCATATTTACAAGTCAGAAGCAAATTTCTTGTGTAAAAATCCTGTGGTGTCAAAGGAGGCCAATCTCTGCCACATGAGGGGGGCAGCAAGTTTTATCCAGTAGGAAACACTGGAAATACTTTTTTCTCCTGCACCAAAGCTTCACTTGCTTGCTGCAGCTCATTCCTTCCTGTGTCTCAGCAAGCTGTAATGTAAAAATCAAACGAACCCTGCCTAAATTTTGCACTGAAAAGTATCTGAGTACCTTTGTGAGGAGAAAGCCCTAAGCATCAACTGAGAAGTTCAGTATCATTAACTGTCTCAGTCTACCCCCATATGCAGAGAGCAGGAGAGAAAAGAAAACCACATCTACTACATCCTACCCATGAGAATGGAGAGTCTCAGTGGATGCAGGGACATAAAGAGGAGTTTGAGTGCAAGCAACTGGCAGCACACACAAGTCAAGTTGTTTAAGGAAATAAGAAAAGCGGGGTGTGCTAAAAGCCAACCATTGTCTCCTCCTGGAGAGTCGCCCACTCTGCAGGCACTCACTGCTTCTGTCAGCTCTGAGGCTGAATTTAATATTTACACAGCTCTGGAAATGACCCTATCTGGATTTGTGTGACAAACAGCATGAATATGAAATCCTCCTTCTCCAGAGGCACCTGGTTGGAGCTCTATTTTTCTTGCCAAAACATCATTTTCTGCCTAATCTAAAGGAACTTGGCCCATCAATGCAGCCCAACATTCTTTGGAGCATCATCAGAGATTCTGAGACCTACATTAGCTGAGTACCCAGCAAGCTTCCAGTCCCCCTAAATATTTTCTAAGCACTCAGCTCCCTCAGGGAAGAGATTTAAGAAGAAATTGGCATGCAGTAAAGCTACTTGTATTTGTTCTGCTACTGTCAGAGAAATAGCTGTGGGCTTCTTTTGGAAAGCTTCAGGTTTCCACTAACATTTTGACATTTGTGCTGTTTTGTCTGTAGCTGACAGGGCCTAAAATGATGAAAAATCAATTCACCTGGTCCCCAACTGGGTGCTAAAGAGAGTTAGTGTCTCTGCACACTGCTGTTTTACCCTTGCCTGATGGCAGTCTGCCCTTGGGAACTGAAATCCCTGCCCAACCCCTCTCTGCTTTTCTGCAGTGTATTCTGTAGTGCACAGCTCATCCCCACTGCCGTGAAAATGAGATCTTCTGGCATCCTTCCTTTTGGTATAATAGGCTGGGGATTTGCAGAAGATTCCTTAGCTGAACTTACAACACTGGTAAAACTGCCTGGTTCTGCAGCAGATATCCAGGTGGGGTCATGGAGACTGTGGTGAAAATCCTGTGGAGAGGAAAGATGGCCAGAAGGGCAAAGTGCCTCCAGGGTAAACAGCCCCCAGACCCAGGAGAGGTCAGAAATTGGTTGGCTCCATTTTCCTGCCATCTCTTTTGATCCATGCCCACCTCAACTTCTGCCAAGGAGGATGAAGCCCTGCTGGAGATGCTGTGGTTCAACATGGCATCTCCAGGTGAAAGGCAGAAACTGCAGCTTCTCTAATGTTGGATTTGCAGTTATGGAATTTTCCTGCATTTGTTGGAGCAGCTGGAGCTCAGCAACACCACAGTGCAAACAGCCTGACCCAGCGTTGTCCCTTCATCAGCCAATTCCTCTCTCATGGATGCCACTCCCAGTTTTGGCAGTGCTGTTGTAGGACATAAATCCATAGAACTCACCCCAACTACTCCAGTCTCTCTGTGGGGGAAAATTTAACTCAGTGATTACAGGCAGAACACCCAGCCCCACAGAAGTGCAGGTGCACTTTAGACAATTCACCAGTGGAGAAAAAAAAGTTTAGATGCTGGATTTAGATGCTGGCATCATTGGGAATTCTTGACACACGTTGAACAGGCAAACAGAAGTGAAACAAATATAGACCGAATATGTGTGAGGCTGTCTTGAGAACAGCTCCTATGACTCAACATGACCCCCTATCAGGCCATGTTTGCTCTGAGGTTACCAGCACAAAGCCAAAAACTGACACATTACTGTGGCTGGATGATAAAACACAGAATAGCTCAAAAAAACCCAGTTTTTTTTCATTTCAATCCAAGTTTTCTAACATCTGTAGAGGGATTCCTGTTGAGGCAGATGTGAGTATCTCCTTCTGCACAGATGTTACACAGAGAAGAACTGGATTTTCCAAGGCTGTGCAAAAGTGCTGCCCAGGTGCCATGGTTAACAGTCCTTACAGGCTTGTACCTCACCGTAAAACGTGGCAGCCTTGTCAAGAATCTTGTATTATCATAGGCTTTTCCCACAGGATCTTGCTCTAAGCATTTAAGATTGATTCTCTAACACCCAAAGAACAAAGACTGACCCTCCTCTTCAGGCTACAAAACATGTTCTGGGGCTATTTAAGTGGCCAGTTGGGATTTAGTGTTGGTGAAATTCTTACAGACAATTCTCCATCCCCCCCTTCTTGTACAGGGCATGACTGGAGAGAGCATATCGTGGTTTCTCAGTGTGAGTTTTAGGTTTAACACTGAATTACAAGAAGGTAAAATTGCCAACAGCCCACACCTCTGTTTATTGACTGATAATAGAAACAAAGAAAAAGAAATGTTATGAGCAAACCTTTTTCACACAGTGCTTGTGTAACTTGTTTTGCAAAACTGTTTTCTATGTTTCCATGCATGTTCAAGATTTACACTGCCACAGTTTGGCTGTGTTAATCTTTAACTAGCCTACACAGCACATGGGCTGATCAGACAGGCAGCTCTTGGAGGGAAGAGGACAGAAAATACAGCCATAAGGAAGGAAAAATGTGTAGGAGTTCAGTTTACAAACCAGTGAAACCAAACCATGGGCTATAAATCAGGATGAAGTTAAGGTGTCTTGCTTCAAGAAGACCCCATGCATTGAAAAAATAAAGTCTGACTGAACTAATGAGACTGATTTAAAGACAATGGAAAAGATATTTGGTGCTGGTGCGACAGCAGAGCATCGCCAGGAGCAGTCTTTGTTGGATCTGTTTTATTGCAGACATGCTCTTTTGATTCTTGGCATCACTGAGCCAGGGATGTTCACACTAGGAAGCTTAACCGAAATCATCTTACATTTCTGGAGCTGTCTAAATCTGGATACTTGGAGCCACCTCTGAAGCAAACAGCTGGTTTTTGTTTTTGCTTTAAATTATAGAAAGAAGAGGGAGTGTCTGTGCTGCGCTGAGCCCTGTGCTAGCTTGGCATTCATGGCAATTTTCAGCCATCGGGAGAAAGTGACACTAATATTGTGTGGGCATGGCAGCTCCTGGTGATCACAATGTGGCATTGGTCCTGGTGATCCTGGTGACATTCTGGTTGAGATTTTATATTTTCAAGGAGGATGGCATGAAAATACAGGTAACACTCGGGCTGCTCAGAGATCACTTGTTATTGTAGGAAGGTTATTGCCATATCATCAGAAGATTGTCAAGATTCAGTGACTGCCAGACTCTGGCATTGTGTCATGTCCTCTGGACACTATTTTGTCCTATAAAGAGATGTAAAGAGACAGAAAAGTAAGACCTGCCCTACATTCAAAAGAGAGCTTGTAATTCAAGCAGCATAGCAAGTCCTCAATATCAAACAGAATTTTTGATTTGTACTGACAGATTTCCCAGACACTACAGGGCTGGTTTATTTGCTTACCACTGCTGTCAATAATGATGTGCTGTTGCTGCAGAACAGCACACATAGTGCAGGGTAAGTTTCAGAGCTGTGGGACAGGAGCTGTGAGCTGGGATGTTTTCAGAGCTCTCACACCATTACGAGTGAGAATAATTTTAAGGCTCCCCTGAACACAAAGGCTTGGCAGACATAAGGAAGTGGGCTTTGCTTCAAGGCCATCATATGTGAAATAGCAGGGTGAGGTTTATTGAAACAAATACACATACAGCATTTGGATGCTGCTGATTTTTTTCTAAATGTCCTCTTTTATTTTACACTATTATTAGGTACTGCCTCTGCTGATTTTATCTTACTGCGATCCTTTGTCCCTAAGGCAGATCAATTTTCATTCCATTGAATACCTGGAGAAAGGGGGAAAGGTTTTATACAATGTCCTTTGTTCCTCTTATTTTCTTTTTAAGTTTTATGGAATTTCTCCACATCAAAAACACAGTGGTATTTTGTCTGTCTTTGTGATTGAAATTACACCATATTAAGAACTGTATATTCACTTAGGTTTTAATTTTCAGATAAGCAGTTTCTTCAAGTGACAGGACTTTAGGTGTAACTTTGTCCTTACTGTATATCTAATGTTGCAGTCCCCAAAGGATGTTGAATTAATAGGCTTTATTCTTTATATAATGAAAGCCAGAAGAAAATAATTACATGTAAAGATGTTTACAATTTGATATTCTGAGCTTTCTGAAGCTCTGGGTTTTTAAAATTCCCAGTGAATTCAATGGAAATTGCAAATGTGAAAAACAGATCATTAACGTCTAGGGATGAGTTTATGGCTATTAAATAAATTTGCTTCTGGCTGATGATAAAATTAATGGGGTTTTGGATGTATTAATAAAGAGATGAAAAACTTACTTGGAAAGATGATGTCTAATGCTTTGATATTCCATTTCTATCTTATTCCTAAAATGTCTTTGGCCTGTGAGCACTGCAGACAAGTAAATATTGTACAATTGTATTTACATTCCAGATTAATTTTAAAGGTCTACAAGGATGAACTTGACGATGAAGAGAGAAAGTTGGGACTATGATCACTTTTCAGTTCTCCTGTCAAACATTTCTGATTAATCTCCTCACATAGGTACCATCACTTCCCTCTCTGTCCACGTTTCAGGAGGGAAATCAGCAGGTGGCTCAGAGAGCTGAGTGATGGGGATGACAAGGGCCATGCTGCTCTTAGGTAAATATTGAAAAACAGCAGCTGATCCCCTTAATCCACCCCCAGGATGTACTTTGTCCAAATGACTCATGAGGGTGCAGGGGGTCACATTTTCTGCTTCTCAGGGGAGCACTGCTGCTCTTCCTTGTCCTGGCTGTCCCTGACGTGTGGGGACAGTCACTCATTGTGGTGACAGTGCAGAGAAGGGACAACCCCACTAACCCTTGTGGGCTGCTGGCTGCAGGGGGGAGCTGCCTGGCTGGACACAGAATCACAGAATCACAGAATCACAGAACCACAGAATCACAGAATCACAGAATAATGAGGCTGGAAGAGACCTCTAAGATCATCGAGTCCAACCTGTGCCCTAACACCTCAACTAGACTACAGCACCAAGTGCCATGTCCTGTCTTTTTTTAAACACATCCAGAGATGGTGATTCTACCACCTCCCTGGGAAGAGCATTCCAGTACTTTATTATTCTTTCTGTGAAAATTTTTTCCTAATATCCAACCTATACCTCCCCTGATGTAGCTTGAGACAACTTGCTCTGAGTTTCCCAGCTCCTCTGATCCACTGCACTTCTCCTGAGGGCTGAGGTGCAGGTCTGAGGAGCCCTGCAGAGAATGGTAATGGGTCAGTTTGGATGACAATGAACCATGGAGTGGATCTCACACTGCAGTGTAGAGAGCAGTTAAAACCCTGAGGTGGTACAATTTTACTTGTTCCCCCTAACATCAGCACATCTGACACGAGCAAGAAGAAAAGCCCCTGAATAAGAAAATGCCTTCCTAACACACCTTTTCAGGGTAAACCTGCCCTTTATCTCACCCAAACAAAAGCGTGTGTGGTGTTTTTCACAGTTCCCAAATGAGCATAATAGCTGCTGGCAGTGAATCTACTTCCATCATTATCAAGGGCTTTGTGATTATGTGTGTTATTGGTTCCTGTTGAGATTGTTACAGTGAAAGCTTTTTGTGGAAAATTAAAATGAATAAATGCTTAAAAATCTAGTATCATGTTTCACTGTTGTCTTCTAAGGAGTGAAATTTACCTATGTAGGGGAGAAAGCCAAGAGCCCTTGTAAACAGGAACATCTATTTGCATGGAGTGTTTACATCTAACAAATGTGCTTAATCCTTGGTAATTTACCCTGTTTGGATCCAGGAGAGCTCAGACATTATTTAAGCATGGAGTGAGGAACAAACATTTCCACTGTGCTGGACTGAAGTGTGTGCACAAGCCTGCCTGCAGGGTGACCCTTTGGCAGGTTTTGGCACAGATGAGAAAAGTGCCAGCTGAACTAGAAAAACAATCATAGGGGTGTCCTTAGATGGGGATTAGTTGTCCTATTAGTTGTCCAGTTGTCTGGACCAGCTTTTCTGGCTTTGGCCTTAACTAGTGTGAGCTGGTATGGAGATAAGTGAGATGAAGGACCAGCCTTGATCAGAGCAGATCCAAACTGCGTCGTGGAGCCTGGAAAAGGCTCATGTCCTCAGAAGATGCAATGCCACATGAAAATCATGTCAGTGCTAAAATTCCACAAGGGAGCACTGAAATCAAGGTGGTCTTTACATTTACTTCTCGCTCATGATAAATCAGAAAATGACTTATGGGATGAGAGGAAATTTAAAGAGGGTCCTTCTAAAAGCAAACTAGAGGAGACAGAAAGTTAGAGAGGCATTATTATTTCTTCTAATTTTGACATCACTTATCTCATGGAGGATGATGCCAGTTGCATGTTCTTTTTCCTTGAACCCTTGCATTACCAGTTCTAGCAGGGTTAGAAGGTTCTGTGCTGAGCACACCCCTGAGGTATTTTTGAGGAGCTGTTTCTCACAGTGCCACAGTTTCACTTTTCCATTTTCTCTGACCTCCCTGGCTTGGCTCATTGGGTTACTCAGGACAGCACAGCCTGATCAGAGAAGGCAAGGTGGCACCTGATAAGATTGGAGTGATGCTGATTGGCTAGGAAAAGCATCCAGAAGATGCATTTGGGGTGATTTTAAGCTCAGCCTTTTGTTGATGGAGTTTGGTGCCTGAGGGCACAGTTCCACAGCTCTGGCAGTGCCAGCAGGAAGTCTGAGGCCCTGCTCTGAGTGCAGGATGTGCACAGGGATGTTCCACACCACCACAAACCTATCTAGTCTGTGCCTAACCTCTCCAAAGGAGTTTAGCTGCTGGCTTCTTCTGTAATGTGTGTCAACTTTGGTTATGCATCACAAGGTGTGTAATGGCCATCACACCTTCTGCTCTGTAGCTTCTATTCCTCTCTCCCCATCCTGATATTGGGGAGCATTTGTTTTAGCTACCTTGTTGGGATTCTGGCAGTCTTGGTATATGGTGACTGATGCATCAGTTTATTTAGGCATGTTTAAATGAAAGACATCATGGTCATAACTAAAAAATACAAGGCCAGCTACATGAGAGGGGCCATTTCCCAGTAAATCCAGTCCTCATTTGTGCTTATAGTTCAAAGATTTCTTCAGGCAAGTCTCAAGACAGAAGTTATCAGTAGATAAAAGAAGGCTTATCTGCAGATTTAATTGTAGATAATGAAGTATGGGTAAAGGGAGTATTTTGCTACACAAAACCCAGACAATATCTAGGAGAGATACCTCCAGCAGGACATGGCAAAACAGTATGAAGAATTGTGAAACTTCTGCTTTACCAGAACTGTCAACAGTGAAATGAAGAAAAAGTAAGAAAGGAAAAAAAAAAAAAAGGCACAGTTAAGTCAGGTGGCAGAGAGATGACTCTACAGAACTACAAATCAAAAGAAGACAGCATAAATACGTAACATTAACATCCACTTCCTAGAACAGGCAGGACGGTGCAGGGCTCTGCTGGTAGCTGGGAGAGCTCCTGGAAGCCCTTGCACTCTGTTCTGCCAGGTGTGAGCACTTCTCCTGGCATTTAAACAGAGGAAACTGGTCTGTAGTGGGGTTTGCAGCAGAGTGATTTTAGTATTATTACTGAAAACTAGAAGTTTGGCGACAGAAGTTTGAAATCTGGTGCCCTCCTCCTACAGGTCACTGCAAATTGATAGAGCAGCTATTAACCCAAATTGCTTCCAAGAGAAACCAGGCAGGCATTAGAAAAAGGGAACCTGAGTTTCAGTCGACTGATTGGGAAGTGGGGCACACGTGGATTACAGGTGCTGCCAAGACTGCTCTGGAGGCTGAGTTGGCTTCTAATAAGCCCAGAAGCTGTATCTGTGAGCCCTACATAAGTGAACACATCATGTTCCCCAGCAACTATATAATGGTGTTTTATAGCAACAACTATAATGGTGTTTTTAATGTAGAGAGAAAATTCTTCTTTCCTGACACTTGCTACAGAAGAATGGGTATTTTTTGGCCTTTTTCTCTCTGCTGCCTTTATGCAAGAACTAGCTTCAACTCTAATTTTTCCTTGAATAGATTTTGTGAGGCTGCAGGCTGACCCAGAAGCCCTCAGCAGGCAGAAGAAAAATGCTGGTGCCAAGAGCTCTGCAATAGCCTGCGGCAGCCCAGCAGTCACCGAGCAGCCAGAGTGTCAGAGGGGCACTTGGGGAGCCCATTGCTGCTCATCTCCACTGCCTAATTGGCAGAAAACTCTGTAATTGCTACAAGCCAACAACACCAGGAGTTCAACACAGGAATCAAACAGGGGGGGCAAGTGAAATGACTGCACATAGCAGGTACCTGCTTCCAGGAGAGCCAGAGGCTGTGGACCTCACAGCAAGTGAGCTGCAAAGCAAGTTCCTATCAATATGCACAGAAACTCCAGCAGGAAATGGGCTGACCTTAGTGAGAATGCTGATGAGCAGGGAGTTTGGCAGGTGTTGAACTCATGGCACAGAAAGCAAGCCTTATGTAGTTGGGTTAAGAAGTAAGAAGCCTTTGCCTTCTTGTGTAAAGAATTTATGGACACACCTATCCCATGAGACCAGGCATGGCTCCTTCCAGCTTAAAGAGAAATGTACCTCTCCAACTCTGCTGTATTTCCATGTGTAGGGACCAGGTTTTTAGCTAACCTCAGGTAAACCTTGAGAAATGGCACTCAGTGAAACATCCAGGGTTTATTCCCTTTGATTCATGTAACCCATCTAAATGGCCTTCTGCCCAGACTCTCACACGTCTCCTCTGCTGCATCATCTTGTCTCCCACTTCTCTGCAGACTTATAGAAGAGCAGCCAAACCATGAGGGCAGAATGATTTCAAAGAAGCAGTGCCAGCTTGCCCTATAAATAATGCATACAGATCTTTTGTAGTGGTGAATTTCACTTCTGAATCATCAACTGTGTTCTTTCCCATTCCTGTCTTCTACTGCAGCCTTCCTGTAACCCTCCTAGAATAAAAAAAATGTGAACAGCAGATTTGCTGTGTGGTTTTTACTATGGGTTCAGCAACCCATTGAATGGATCTTTCTACTCCCTGACTTCACAGATGAGCAGAGCTCATCCAGGGAACAGGAAGATGTGGAGCTGGTGCTCAGAGATGGAAGTAGACAAAAGGCCTTGAATTATAACAGTGTATTAAATATAGATTATGAGAAAGGACATTAAATACAGCTTTTGTAAAGCAAATAGGACTGTATCCGAGGCAAACCTGACCTTGACCATCCATTTTACCACTTCATGGGGAAAAACTCCAAAGGTTTCAGATACTGGTGAGCCAGAAATAGAAATTCAAAGAGCAAATCAGACATTTTCCTGTAAGCCAAGATCTACTCACAACTGATGGCTGACTTCAAGATAGCATGCTATATCAGTACAGTGGTGTGTGAGCAATTGGCTGAGATACATGTTTGTGCAGCTTTCTTCCTTAAAACAGATGCAAAAGTTTGAGATTTGCAAATTGAACAGCTATTGACCCAATAATGTTTGTTTTGCTTGAAGAGAGACTGATCCTGCCAAAGTGTCATTCCAGTCAGGAAAAAAAAAGTGATCACTCCAGGAGTTCAGATGTGGGGCTGAATATTGTACTTCCATGTCTGAAAGGTTGCCAGGATGAAAGAAATAAACGTCATAAGGTCTGAACTGTGGCTCAGTGCATTTATAATTCTACCAAGTGTGCTAATGGCTCTGAAGCAGGGACTAAGTGCAGGACACAGCCCAGCATGTCCTCTGCAGGAAATCAAACAGGTCCTAAAAGCAAAAGAGATAATACCATGAAAAATAATGCCCTGCAACCCTCCACCAGCTGAATTATATTTATAAAAAGATGCTTGCAGATCCAAAAGCACATAGACATACTTATGTCATTCTCTCCTATCATTCAGTTTAGTCTTGCTGGCTCTCTGAGGCTGAGCATTGAGGCCAAACTTGGCTTCCTGAATGTTCACAGAGGTCCCTGCTGGCCAAAGGGATACACATTTTTTCTCTTCCTCCCACTTATTCTTCTTTGAGGGGCTGAACCTGATTGTTGACCACACTTTCCTTAGAGGAACTAACACACCAAGATCTGAACTGAGCCCTGCAGTTGTGCCTTAGGTGTCTGTAAGGCCTCATAGTTTTGGATACCAGTGTGATAAAATTAGTTCAATTCTCAGGCAGCATTAGATGGAGTAGCTCTTAAAAGATGTACATTTTCTGCAATGGTAAGAAGTACTGGGGAAGCACTGTAACAATCCAGCTTATAAGCACATTAAATGCTGTCCCTCCCCACCATCAAGGGGAACAACTCCCTCTTCTAAAACTATGGAAGCTGGTCCCTTCTTTTTCTCAAGATACTGCAAAGCTCAGGGACAGAGATGCACAGGACTGCTGAGCTCTTACTTTTCCTTTCTCCAGCTTTTGTACAGTCAGTGTTGGCTGTTCAGGGGACAGGATGGAGAGCCCAGAATTGTACTGACTGGCTGCAGTACCCTGGTAGAAGCCTGACAGAATCTGGAGTGTTCCCTTGCCTCCCCAACCTCCCAGTGCTGGGACCACTGGCCGTGTGGGGACAATGCACTGGTGATCTCCTATCCTTTCTTTTCTACCTCCATGCCCCTGGATTTTAATATGCTCCAGACTGCCCCTCTTGTGTGGGTGTCCCAGTTTAGCTGCAGCCTCTAAGACAGCACCATTCACACACAAACAATGTGGTTGATGAGTCATGCCCACTTCATGCCTTGAAGGACTGGACCCCACTTGTCCCACTGCTGCTGTTCTGTTCCCCAGCAACAGCACAGGAATTTCAGTCACTTCCACTGCCTCCTGATATTTTGTTCCCTGAACACTGAGTTCTCCCCATCTATTCCAGAAGCAGGTGGGCACCTGTGTTACTTGGATGCAATTTCTTGCAGGACATTCCTTCACTGGCATTTCTATTCCCTCTCAACCACAACGGATCATTAATGACCTATAACTTGGATCATTAACTATTATTTGTGCAGAAACTCAATAGAACATTGTCAACTTGAAAAATCATATTCCTCAATGAAAACATAAGTTGTTGCTAAAGCTGAAAACATTGACCAAATTTGCTTTTTCAACTTCTTGATGCCCTTGCCAGCAAGCTGAGCAAACCTATGCCATTTTCTTTCTGCACTTCCATTTGTGTTTTCCAGTTCAGTCCCTACCACTGCTGTTAGACTCTTCTTGGGCAGAAACAACAAAACCCAATAAAACCTAATTATTAGAACACTATTTAAGATAAGCTTCCCTTTCTAATGACATAAACCTTCCTTATCACATATAGCTGTGCTTTCCTCAGGCATTTTCTAGCAGTGACTCTTTCAGCACAAAAGAATAAAGCTCCAAAGCACTGTGATTGAAAGCGTGCCAACCTTTATTGACAAGGAAGAGCCAAGGCTTTGGAGAACTGTGAAACAGAAGCCTACAGAGAAAGAGATACATTATGTATAAGAAGATATTCTAGAAAATAGCCAAAGGGAAAAACGAGCCAGCCTCAAGCAACTGTGACAGACTTCCAGCCTCAGCACTTACATTTCTGTTGAAATCTGATGATGAGAGCTGATCAAGAAGCTGAAATCAATGAAAGATTCACAGATTCCACACAGTGATGAGCCTCTGTATAAAGTTAGATGAATCAGAAAAGGAAAGACAGCGGAAAAATTTGGTTTCTATTTTCCACTAGAAATTTGTAAGAATGGGGTTTTCAAACTCCCAGAGAGGCAAATTCTAACTTAATTGTAGTAAAAACTCAGGGGGCAGTGTGAAATTGCACCAAGCTAACAAATGCATGGAAATAAAATAATTGTCTGCAAGTGTTTCAGCCTGGTTGTCTACTCAAATGTGGCAGCCAAAAAGACAGGAGGCACAGGAAGGACTCAGAGGTCCAAATGTACTCAAGACATTGACAAAACAAATCACTCTAAAACAAAAAGAAACCAGACTATGACTGACAACCAGATTTATACATTGACAACCTCAAGCCCCTCTCATACAGTTCAAATTCTTGAGTGATCTTGCATGTGCTTTATTGTGGGGCAGTCACTGGTATCTGTGCTTTGTCTGGAAGTTCCTAATATTTCACATATCTGGTTCCACTAAGGAGCTTCTTCCTTTACATTTATCTTAAAAGCATGGTGAGGGAATTGATTCATAATACAGGTTAATCCATTTCAGAAGACCACTCCCAGCATCCCAAAAGAGAGCCTAAAATGGCAATAGCCTCATGCTTTTCCAGACAATAAAGAAAATAAATTTTTATTCCAGCTAAGCTGTGCAAATGCCAACATTTTAACTTACAATGATACAAAGAGCACTTGTTTTCCAAGAAAATGTATCAGCTTAACACAGCTTAAATCCCACTGTGATCTGCCTAGACCCTTTTTCTCTCATCCACAATATTTTCAGCCCCTAGAAGAAGATGCTTTTAAGGACACCCTAAGGAATGCTCTCTCTGTCTATGAAATCTGCAGGCTGAGGAAGCTGTTGTCTTGTTCAACCCTCTCCACAACTTTTCCAGCCCCAGTTTCCAGCACTTCATGCCAGGTTTGACAGGAGTCAGCCTGAAGCCTTGCCCCTTCCCATTTCTCAGAGATTCCTGATGGATAGACCTGGGCTGCTAAGTACAGCAGCACCTGCTTATCTCTTCATTTATTAAAATTCAGCTATAAATGTTTCACCCCCAAAGTTCTTCAAGTTATACCCCCAACTTGCTTTTCTAAATGTCTTTTGGAAATAATTGTCCTCAAGGAGTAGGCTGGAGCCCTTCTGTTTCTGTCAACCTTTCCCAGCCAGTGTCACTTTTTCATCAGGGCCTGTTACAAAGTCCCAAACAATTGTTCTGCAAATGCTGTTTCCAAAAATATCATTTGGATAGTTTGCACACTACATTTCCATCTGGAGGAGATCTTTTCTCAGCAGCTCCAAACACATGGATACATAATGGAAAATACTGTCATGGCTTGAATAATGGCTCCATTGAACAGAGAGCAAAACTCACTAAGCCATGAATCCCAAACCATGCTGAGCCCTTGAGGTCCAATTTTCCAAAGCTGTTAAGCATGGATGTATGTTGTTTTAAGCAAGCTGCTATTGCAGCACCTTGCAAGATTTATTGTTTGTTCTCTGGCGGCACATATTGATTCCTGGGATGTGCAGAGCTGAAGCAGTTGTTACAGGAAGAACCTCTAGAGCATTATATCTGGAGCATTGTATCTTGGCTCACTGCTCCAGCCAGTTTATCCACTCAGCCTCTTTCCCTCTGCACATCTGTAAGTATACTTACACATCTCTCCTGCCTTGCTTTCCAAGCAAAACTTTGCAAAACATCTCAAAATTGATTTGGTTTTGAGATCACACCCGGGGCCCTTGAGCTCCACAATCACTTCCTGGGGAAGCATTTGAGAATCCATCTGTGTGTGAGAGCCCAGTATCTGATTTGCCTAATGAGGCACATCAAACTCACCCAAATCTACATCAAAATGTAATGAATGGCATGATGTAGAAGCAACCTTTGGTTCACCACAGTAAATCAATCACTAGCTGAACTCAGAGGAAGTTGGTGGAGTCCTTTGACTGCAGGCTGCTGGGGTCTTTGTGGTAGGGCTCTTCATGTTTTATCTACTGAAACAATGAAAGGCAATTCATTAAAAACCTCAGCTCTCTGGAGTTATCAGATTTTCAGATTTAATACAATTTCTGCACAATTTCCTGCTGTAATTTACAGCTAGTATGACTTGAAGCATGAAAATTGGCACAAAATTAAGAGAACCAATTTGGATGTATTAATTTCATTTTATGCTTTTTGTTTAAATGCCATGATTTCTTCTTCTGGGCTGCTGAATTTGTCAGCCCAAATAGCCTGGAAGATTCTGTGACTGACCTTGAGGCTTTCACACAGTGGTTCCCATGTAATTTCATCACAGTGGTGGCATTGAGGTAGCACAGTAGCAAACTGCATTTTAGATCTGCTCCTTCCTTGCAAACAAACAATACACCAGGATTATGCTGGGATCATCCCAAATCCTGCAGTATGGCTGTCTCAAGGTGAAGGGGTAGCTTTGAGCAATGAATGTCAGAAAGTACAAGGCTGAGATTTCATTAAAGGCTGCTGGGAGCCAGGTCAGGGAACGGGAACACCCTAAGGGGCCAAATGCCTCAGGCAAAATTAAATTTGGAGTCTCTATTCCTACAGAATATGAACCTTTTTTCCCAATAACACTTGGTTCACAGACCTCAGCAGAAAGGCAGAGGTGTTTCTGTACCCTTCTCTTTAGGAAGGAAGGGCCCAAGGGCTGTCCTAGTGCCCAGGCACAGCCTGCTGAACACCCCAGGGAAGTGACAAGTCCAGGGAAATGGCTCAGCCTCCCAGCTCCATGTGCCAGGAGGACACTTTGCCTGGAGGACTGTTCCCCACAGAGCCAGTCAGTGACCCAGGCAGAAGGACCTGGATGCTTTCTCCAGGCTGTCAGTGACTGACAGGAGTGTATGGGCATCCAAAGAACCAGCTGTGGGCCAGTCTCAGACAGAAAACCTCACACTGGCTATCTGCAGACTGAATTTGATTATAAAGTTCCTGTCCTGATGTACATGAGCCTTCAAGTGACCTTAAATGAGTAAACTGTGGGTCTAAATGGCAACTGATTATAGCAGGTTGCTTTGACTACAAGGAGTTAAACCTGGAACTTTACCCTATTTGCAGGAGTTACCAGTGGTGGATAGAGAATGAAGGGACACTGAACTGCTTTTGGTGTTGAAGAACACTGAGACCAGCCTGACTCATCAGTCCCAAAGTTAAACATTCTGAGGATGTGGAGAACAAGGTTTCCTGACAGAAACTGGCATCAGTGAGGACACAGCAGGCAAATTACTGATACAGGAACCAATGAGTGATAGTTATAGTTATAGTTACTGATAATTTATCTAAAGTTGCTGAGATAAATGCTGCTAAGCTGACCGAGCTGGCACACAAACATCTGACCAAGAGTCAATAATTTTATCCACATTTTAATGGCAGGGACTTCTAACAAACTTTCTAAGAGTATTTGTGAGATTCTCCTGTGAGTGGGGATGCTCCTCAAGGCCAAGTGAAAGAGATTTGCCCACAGTTGTTGATATGGGAGTGTAACATCCAGTCTCTACTTAATAATTATTCTACTGTCTTTAATATGATTGCTTCAATATTGCTCATAAAATAGTGCACTATGCTGGTAACTATAACTGTCTATACTATGCAGTAAATAATTCTGATTAGGGTATTTTATCTAATGTTTATCACTAGAATCATCAATAAAATAAACGATCAATTTATTAATATTTTATTAATATTAATTAATTAATTAATATTTTTATTAATAAGGTTGCCATCCTTAATCCCACAGAACAAAGCTGTACAAAGATTCAATTGCATCTATAGAACCCTTTGACTAAGTCTGGGACTAGGATTGGACCCAGCCACATCCATACTCCTCTCTGAGAAGGAGTTTAGAAGGACAGGGAGTCCTTTCTGCACCTTGTGACTCAACAGGAGAACTTCTCTACTAAACTTAGTCCAAAGCTTCTTTCTGCTCACAGCATTGATCTTGAGGAGACAATGCAAAAACCTTGCTCACATGCCATGTGCAATTAAAGTTTGAAATGGCCATGGTGTAAATCAGACCTCATGTTAAATGGAAAGTGGTTAAATGCATTTTCCCAAGTTTATCATATTTATCTTCCCAAACTTTTGCTATGACTTTGTTTTGGGTTTTTTTTCCCTCAAGAGTTGCATCTTTGCACTAGCTATTAGAGAACTGAACAAGGTCCAACTTATTAAATCCAATTAATTCCTTTACATCCAGATCCAACTCAAACTACAGCACAATAAAATCGTTTGCTTCTGTTATATAACTGTATGTATGGGAAATAGTTGATTATTTGCAATGAAGAAGGTTTTAAACTTTGCCACTTCTCCTTGGCTTTTGTTGTGTGGTTTTTTTGGCACAACAATGAAGTATTCTGCAGTCCTTACAATCCATTCTTCAGAATTGCTTCACAGATTCAAAATCACAATTATTCAGTGCATTATTTGGCATGTACTACTTTTCTTTTGCAGGCAATATACAGCAGTCTATTTAGAGAGAGGAGGTCGTGTTATGATGGGCCTTGCACATCATGTCTTACCTCTGAGCAGGAATTTATAACCTTCCCCTTTGTCCTCCTTCGTGAATGCTCACAAAACAACCTTGTTATTTCCTTTCTCTTGCACATCTTGGTATTGAATCTTACTGATGTGATTGTTTGGAGGAAAGGAAGAGGCATTAGAAATGTACACCAGAGCTTGAAAAAAAGTTTTTCATTAGTTTCCAAGTAGGAAAATCAGAGATTTGATAAATGGCTTAAATGTATAACACTTATCTCTTCATTGCCTGTATATATTACCCAAGTGTTAGCTAAACAGCCAATAGTTAGACGATATTTTTTTTGCATCTTTAATGCCAGAAATCAGACAGAGTTATGATGCTTATTGATTTCACCTTAAAACAATTGTAACTTGAAGAATTTGCTATTTTCATACACAATAATGTTTGTCTTTAATACATCCACAATGGAGGCACAGTGGCTTGCATTCTTCTTAGGGAAAGAATATTTCTCCTTTGATGAATTTGGAGGCCAGAGATGACAAATGAAACATGGGCAGTACCTGAAAGCACTCCAGTGGCGAAGCTATATCACAGCTCAAAAATTCCTGGCTTCCAAATTCCTCTTCAGGCTTGTACTAAACTGCTACTGATGAGTTTTACATGCTTTACAGTCTGCTATACATTCACCTCCCACACACACCTTGAGTAATGAGGTACAGGCACACTTTCTTAAGCAATTAAAAAGAAAAGGAATTAAACATCAGGGAAGATGGACTTGTTATCATTATTGTGTTCCTGTGGGGAAAAAAAAATTGCAGATCCATAGTTTTACCTCTCCTTTTTCATTTATTTATATGGAATGAAATATGATGTAAAGAGAGTCTGTCCCCTTGAGATGTGTCGTTATGTCCCCATCTATAATGTACAAACTGGTAAAAGCAGGTTGGTGTACCAACAGTTAGAAAAAACAGATATATTCAGGAATCTGTGCTGCAGGCACCTTCTATGTTTAGTATCTTAATGCTTTCTAGTGATGAAATACCTTCTGCACCACTATAAAAAGGCTGAGCTTCTGTTTGCTGTTTCACATGGTCAGTACTTGAACTATGGATAATATTTAACCTTGAGCTCATGATCAGCTTGAGAAACACAATTTATAGTACCAAATTCCTTTAGCCCTCAGCCCCCTGTTCTGTACTTCTTGGGATGGGGCACAGGAGCTTGGCTCTGTCCAGGAAAACCTTTTACAGCGCTGTAAGGGAACAGTAGGGGATCCAAAAGGCAGCTGGTTTAGGCACAGAGAGGAAACAAAACTGTGTGCTCTGTGAAACTGGCCTGGGTCACCTCATGTGGTTTTCAGTGAGATCATGGAGATTCCTATGTGGGCATATAAGGGCAGACTTCAGGCTGCAGTGTTGAGAAAACTGATGAAGCTCTGATGGCTTCAGCATGAACAGAACCATGATATAGAGTCCAAAGAATGCATTGAGACAAGCCAGGCTGAACAAATGGCCCATCATTAACTGGACACTTCTCTGAAAGGAGCATAGGAAACATAATGATGGCTGCAGTGACCTGGAGATTTAATAATGGACATTTATGAACACCATCAATGTGAATTCTTTTTTATTTGCTAGGGACACAGACTGGACAAGCAGATACCTGGGGTTCCCCAGTGTATAAAGCTCCATCATGGGTGGCTGCTCTGTGCTGCCACTGGGCCTTTTGCTTTTTCTCTCCAACATCTTTGAGCTCAATGGCCTGTCACCATCATTTTTTCTGGAAAAATCCCCTGGCCCAGAATTCTTCTCCTGGGAAGTTGAGAAGCCTCAGAGAAAAATGGAAACAATAATTTTCTCATTTGCTTCTTCTGTGTTTTGCTGCTTTGGAATGTGGTTTGGACATTGTTGACCAACTGGTCATTGTTTTAGTGGTTTCATGTGAATTGTTTTGACTTAATGACCAATCACAGTCCAGCTGTGCCGAGGCTCTGGAAAGTGTCACAAGTTTTTCATCATTATCTTTTAGCCTTTTGTCTGTATCTTTCTCTATTCTTTAGTATAGTTTTAGTATAGCATAATATAATATAATATAATATAATATAATATAATATAATATAATATAATAATAAATTAGCCTTCTAAGAACATGGAGTCAGATTCATCACTCCTCCCAATGACAGGGGACCCCAAAAATACCACAATGGCCAGATAGAATGACATGATTCAAGGATCCAGTTGTCTCCCCTTTGCCACCCAGCTCAGGGATGGAAGGAATGACACAGGTTTGAGGCAAGTGGACTCCTGCAAAGCCTACTATGTACTTCAGTCTCCTCAAGAATCATGAGAATGATTAAGTAGTTTTTTTTAAGAGCCTCCTGGTGTTTTTCATTCCTCCCCTCTGGAATACAGCAAGTTAATAACTTCAACTTGTTTCTAGCCACATACATAGAAAACACAGCAAGAGCACAGAAGCTTGTACACATTGGACCAAAGGCCCCTCTGTTGGGGGATCTTTCTTCAGCAGTCAACAAATTATCATGAGCATATGGGGTAAAATGAATTCCATCCTCTGCCTGTGTGGAGGTGCATGTTCTGAACAGAACCCCAAGGCCAGTTCAAGGCAGAAACACAATCAGACATTGGAAAATCATGGTGACTTTTCAGAAGTTTAGCAGACCCATCTGCTTCATCCACTGCAGCCAGGAATTATTTATTCAAAATGTTTAATACAGCAAAAGTGAGGCTAAATATTTTATACATATTATACACACATATATATTTGCAATTGATATTAGTTTTCTACCTCTATTTAATGTTTGCTGCAAAGAACACTCTTTAAGTGAGCATTGCCTTTCTCCTTAGATGGTGAAAGCACCTGCAATTTAATTTCCCCTTAATCTTTAAATCAGCAAGTACCAGTTTGCAAAAGATGCTTCCGTCTCTTCCATATCTTCTTTGGGAACAAGTAGAGCACACAGCCTCCCTGAGACTTCCCATCTTCTGCACAGCTTCAGCTGAGGAGCACAGGGTTATTTGCAACCACCTCTTCCATCTGCATTTCATGGCACAGCTCTCAAAAGCAGGTTCTGGAAAGTTTGGAAATTTCACTTGCTGTGCTTGATGATAGTGTGAGGAATGATCCCTTCTTTTGCACCAATGCACAAAACATCTCTGGGTTCCCTTTTCAAATCCTGGCTCTGACACCACTGTGACACTTTGGCTGCAGCACTGCCCTCAGCCAGGGGGTTGCAGCCCCTGCTTACCACGTTCAGCACGTAAATCCCTGGGAGGCTGCAGCTCTGGTTTCTCTGTCAGGAGCCCTGATCTGCCAGGAACTTAGCCAGGCTGCAAAGGGCAGGTTCTTTTCCTCTCCACACTTGCTCCCCTCTTCTCTCATGCCCTGAGTCCTGGCCAGGGAAGGACTGAGCAGAACATTGCTCTAGGTAAGGGGATCTATCTGCAGCCCAAGAGGGGCAAAGGCAAATTTCCTGCCTTACACCAGTTCCAAAGGGAAAACATCCTTTATGCTTCTCTGCCTCACAAAAGGCTCAACAGCCTCAGAGCCTTTCTGCTTTTAAATTACATTTGAACTAAACTGAACTGAGCTGGGACTCCTGTTGGCCTCCTTCAGCTCAGCAAGTGCTTTGTCTCACCAGGATGAGATCTGTGTGCAAACCATGAGTCCCACTGCTACAGGAGCAGCTCTTGTCTTTGGCTTCCAGCCTGGGGCAGCTGCAGAAACCACATGGTCACTCTTAAAGGAAATACTTCCACCTTTATTCCTCTGAAAATGGGGAACGTGTGTTGGATGCTCAGGTCACCCAGGATTTACTGACAGACAGTTCTGTCTACAGAGACATAACTGGTTTCTAAATATGATGTTTCCATCTGGAGAGGGTTTTCCACAGGATTTTCAGAATATTCCAGAGAGTCCATTCACCAGCTACATTCAGCTAGCAATAATACTACTGAGCTTTGCTGTAACCTAACAGGATTCTACATTACAAGCAAGATAAACTGTGTTACCATTTTCAGATGTCTTCCTAGAGTTGTTCTGACGCTCAGTCCAAAACTACTGACTTAGAATGCACACAGAATTACACCCAAAGAAGGCACTGGCTCAGGTATGAGAAGCTCTGGAGACGTGGGGATCATTACCAGGATTTCTGTCACCTTGCCTGCCCAGAGACAGCACCACACCAACATGATTATGCCATTTCTCTTCCAGGGAGGACTTGGCTGTGAATTTCACAGGCTACCCCCTGCATTCCACCCTGTGCACAAACACCATGTGCCCAGGGCTATCAGCAGCAGCACTGCACCAAGAGGAGAGAAAACACAGCTTGGCTTCAAAAGGTCACAAGAACTTACTTGGCTCTGCAGCAAAAAAAACACAAACGTACTGGAAGTGTTGGGTGGGAGAAAAAACTTTCTGCTTTAAGCACTCCTGCAATTAAATCCTTCTGCAAAATACAGGGTTTCTTCTAGTAAGTGGAGACTCAAGGGGTTCTGAATTTAAATTCACTTCCTGAGCAAAAATAAATTAAAACTATCTAGCTCCAATTTTTCTTCATGTCATCCTGTAATTATAAGGAACTTTATCAAAACCACCAAGTATAGAGTAAGGGGTCCTTAAAGAAACTCACAAAATCATTGCTGTACCTTTATTTCAAATAAGAGTGAGTTGGATTTTCTACTTCAGCAGATTAGAATATATTAATACATTTAGCTTGAATGCAAGGTCTTCTTATTTTTGTATTAAAAATAGCATTTTTTCTCTGTGTATTTTCCGCCTAATTAAAGAACAGACATTAATTAATGGATAAGCACCATCAATTTGTCAAATCAGAAACAAAGCACACCAAATATTATAATGCATCTTGCCCTTTTATTGTGTTGCATTATAGACAAAGAGAAGTACAGAATAATCACCCTGTTACAACCATAAAGTTGCAGTGTCACTCTGATCCCTTTGGGAGTCAGACAACATCCACTTGTCATTCATTCCACCTTTCTATTGTCACAAGCTGCATATATCAAAACTCAACTGTGAGCAACCATATTTCTAAATGAAAACATGAACAAAAAACCCCAGTTCTTGTAACAGAACTCTGCAAGATTCTTTAGGGTACCAGCAGAATAAGCATGCACAATATCAATGCCAACCACAGACATGCTGCCCCCTGAAAAGGGGAGCTGTGCTGGAAAATTCACAGGTTCAGTGCTGGGACTCCATCTCCTGCAAAAAGCTGGCTCAAAAGCTGTGCATTACTTTGGTCCAAATATAAGTGGGAGTAAAGAAGCCAAAAGCTGGTATTTTGCAAGGAAGCTGTGTTCATCCTACTGTTTTGTTTGTACAATAAAATTTAGTCTGTGATTGTGCCACAGTGCAGTGTGATGCTACCAGAAGGGAGCTGCTGCTGTGTCATGCTGCTTCTCTTGTACACAAAACAGGTCCCAAGGACCTCTAAAAGAGTTTGCTGGAATACTACAAAGGACAAAGGGGATTTCTTATTTGAAATGCAGGTGCAAGGAAGGTTTTCCTTGCTGAGAACCACACACCTTTCAAACAACTTTGGCAAAATATATGGCAACATGCTCCTTTGTGTTACTGAGTAGGACTGCACATGAAATAATAAGTTGGCAGTGGGTCAAAGTTCCCTATTTCCCTGTGTTTGATATTGTAGACAAAATGGGAGAGAAGTAGTTTGGAAACATATGGGTAGCTTCCATCCTAACTTACTGAGCAGGCTGAGAGCAAAATATCAAAAACACCAGCCACCCATAGAAAGACAGACATACTGAAAAGAATTAGTAAAATGACTTTGAAAACTACTTTTTTGTTGATCCTGTTCCAATATTCTTGTTTGCATAAAATTTTTGAGCCTGATACTCCAGCTGATACACAAATCTCTACTTTGGGGATGATGTTTTAAGCCCAATGAAAAATATATTGTTATCAACAGGAACTTTCCACTGGGGCCATTTTCTGTTCTGCTTCCCAAAATAAAGGAAAAAAATGCAAACAATGAGAAGGGATTTGTTATTCTCTTTTAAAGAGTAACAAGGCACAATCTTATTGTCTACTACTACACTGCCTAAATTGGCTTGTTCTCTCTTGTCTCACACTGCAGCAGGAATATGAATAATATCAGCACTGTAACCCACCCTGACAGAGTGCAGAGTCCATGCAAGACCTAAGGACCATTGTGGTAGAATTTAAATATTTCCTAAAATACAGTTTGCAAGAGACTCCTGGGCAAGCAGGCATTGTGTAGGCTCTGTGCCAAAACTCTCTGTAGAGGCCACTTTGAGTGGTTCAATCCAGCATGGGTTTTGCTTAATGACAGACACTTCTCCAGAAGATTTTGGCAGACGCAATCAGTTCAACTGCCAGGCAGTATTCATGTGATTACAAATGTTACTGCTCACATTAGATACTTAATAAATCTCTCCAAAAAGATCACAGCTACTGTGTGGCACTGAAGAAATCGAAATTGTGAGACAGATTACTGTGTCTGCTGTGCACTGGACTATTGATACAACTGGGGAACAAATCCCTTCCTTGGACTGCCAAGCAGTCAGTGACAACTATTAATTTCTAGATAATGCCAAGTCTGCTTGTTTGTAAATGTTTATCTATGCATCATGGCAAAGTAGCTTCCTTTTCATGTTATTCTTCTATAAATACATTTAAAAATTTGACTTCACTGACTTTCACAGATCTATGGCAATTCACAAAAGCCAAGACGTTGGCCCGAGAGTCCAAGGACAAGTTTTGGCTTGAAATACAAAAAAAGCTGGATGCTATCCTTGCATAAAACCTGTAAGCAAGACTTTGGCATTGTTTCTTCTCTTGACATTTCAGCAGATGCAATATCACATAGACTTATGACAACCACAACAAAGCAAAAGTAATCTGAGCTATACCTGTTTTGATAAAAATGCTTTTCCTTATGGTGGAGCACAACTTGCACTCTGTATCTTCCTGTAATTTACTGAACAGCATTTTAAAAATGAATATATGTCCATTGGCCAAATCCCAGTGCTCATTTCAGTGTATTGCGTGAAAGCAATCACACAGGCCTCTCTTTTCTGCTCTCAGGAGGAGGGTTTCTGTCTGGAAAAAAAAACCAACCAAACAAAAATCCATGAAATCAAAGAACTGAATATATTGCTTTAAAAGAGTCTATAATTGATTAGATCTAATCCCTCTGCACAGCTGTAGCCAAGGTGCTCTGCTGAGTGAAAAATCATAGCTCTTAGTGCTGGTTTTCATCCAGAAAAAGTGATGAAATGAGTATATTCAGAGCTGAGATGCAGGGTATTTTTATAGTTTCAATGTTTTAATTTTCACAGTTAACTTCTAGGGAGTAGGCTGTCAAAATTATTAAAGTGTCCTTTATAAGCACTGCGACAAATTCCACTTTCAACTGCACTGCTCTTAATTCCTTGGTGGTGATTGATGGCTTCCTGTTGATGATGCCTTCAGTCCTGTATAATTTAATTGCACCAGATAGCAAGTGCTGAGGAGCCAGTTGTGCTCTCAGTTACACTGCTGGTTCTCTAGGAAAACTCTGACTTGAATCCAGCTGTCAGTCTAACCCTGTTGTCTGAAACTCGTAATCTTTCAAGGCAGATCTAGGTCTGAGCGTGTGGTTCCTATTTCAATCTGAGTTAAATTACTGACAGTTGCTGTATTATCAGTACTCGAGCAAAAGCCTAAAAACCATTCCCAATATACATCACTTAAAATTACTTGCTGTTGTATTTGGAGCTCCTTAGTGGAAAAGTATTTCCAAGCTTTTCTTCTCTGCGTACAGGGGGAAAAATAATTTTAGATCTTTAAAGATATTCAAGTATCATTCATTTAATTGTGATCAAATAACTTAAATATTTTGTGAATTCTTTCCACACTCTTGGAGAAACAAAGGCTGAGCCTTTTAAATGGCACCATCATTACAGAAGCCAATTTCTCCTGAGACTCAAGATTGTTGGTGCAAGGAATTCACATCAGCAAGTGCAATTGTGACTGAAGAGAAATTTCTGCCTGAGCATATCTTGTGGTTTTCACCCTGTGGTCTGCGGTCCCTCAAGCAGTTTGCAGACTGGCTTTGAAGAGTTTCTTGAGGGGAGAAAAAATTAATTTAGTGGGTTTAAATTCACTGTGAATGAGTTTCCCATCTACACTGCAAAAACCCATTAGAGGTTGAAACCCACTTGATAAAAAATTATCTCAAAGCTCTGTGAAACAACAAGGTCTTCAGCCTGCTGGTGTTCCTCTGTCCTGATACCTCCTGACACACTGGACACAGCAAAGGGCTAATTAACCATGGAGAAGGAGGAGAAGGAGAAGGAGAAGGAGAAGGAGAAGGAGAAGGAGAAGGAGAAGGAGAAGGAGAAGGAGAAGGAGAAGGAGAAGGAGAAGGAGAAGGAGAAGGAGAAGGAGAAGGAGAAGGAGAAGGAGAAGGAGAAGGAGAAGGTGAAGCTTTCCAAAGGAGAAGCTGGGCACTTCTGTGTGGTCCTGCTCCCCTCCTGCCTGGCCTGGGCATCTCTGTCCCCCCAGCAGTGCCCACTCTCTGTTATTCAATTCTTCTTCTCAGAGTGCAAACTTGTGCAGGACAGGCTGTTTCAGAATGGCTTTCCCTCCCCTCCCCAGCCCTGTATCCTCCTCAACTCAAACTTTTGACACCCACCTTTGCATTACAGAGGGTTTGTTCACATTCCTTGCCTGCTTTCGCTTATCAGCTTAGCTCAAAGGCAGGCGCTGCTCAGCACTGCTCCCTGCTTGCACAATGCAATCTTGGATGAGTGAATGCTCCCATTGTTGGGAGCCCAGGAGAAATCATAGAATCATCTTAACATCAAACAGGCTTATTGGATTTCACAGCAATGCCAACAAGCTGTCACTGCTACCACAAACTCTGCCTGGGCGTCACTCAGGACTATTTACAGGCAGGAAGAGCAGCTCTGGGAGCGCTCAATTGCAAGCTGAAAGACTGTGAAAGAGAGGTATCAATTACAAAAATTAATTATGGGCCTTGATGGCATTGGCTTAGAAAGTCTCTGATATGCAGGAGCAATCCTGCATGGGGTTTCCTTTGTAGCAACAATTTCCAAGACTCAGGAGTTATTCAGTGAAGTTATTTGTGTGCCAAACTTGAGAAATTATAGCTGGTCAGCATGAGCCAAGCATCAGCAGTGGTGCATGGATATGGAAGCTCTTCCTGTCAGAATAATGAAGGCCACAGGGTGCCATTTGTAGGGCCTTGGTTGCTGTATTTCACTTTAGTATCTCTGCATCAATAATTTGTGTTTAACCAAAGCATCTCTGATAGAAAGCCCTTTGGAGTATCAATCCAAAGGCTGGGAAAGTTGTACAGCAATACAGCCTTTATTTACCAGTAGTGTTAAGCTCAGTTGTGTTTATTTACCAGTAGTTTTAAGCTCAGTTAAGCTAAGGGTGGGTGATCTTACAAACAGCTGGTTCTGTTTGGTTTTGTGATGCACTGTTCCTGCGCCCCTTGCTCTGTAACACTGGGAGCTGCCTCAGTCAGTGCCTTGGCATGTCAGGCCTGTCCAGGTCCTCACAGGAACAGAAATTCCTCTTGTGGCACCCTGGCCCCAGCTCCTCCCTTTACATTCTGCCTCACCTCTCCCAAGGCAGCGCTGCTCTCCGTGGGCTGCACCCTCAGTCCACTCTCCAGGCAGAACAGACACCACAGACACATCTGAACACCTCTGTGCTGGGATTAAGGAATTGTGCTGCCTCCATTGCATTCCAAAAAAATCTTTGTCTTCCCAGCAAAGCCTGTTGACAGCATAAGAACCAGCACAGCTGCAATTGCACCTGGTCTTGACATGTCATGTGTGAGTGCAAAACATCTCAGCTGACCCTAATCCAAATGAGTGGAACTCTGCTATGCACCAGGAGTGCCCAGCACAGCTGCTGGAGGTAAAGCCCCTCTACTGACATTTTACCACTTAAGAGTTATTTATTATTACTCAGGTGCATGGGAAACTTTTGGAGTGTAACCCACACTCAGAACTTTGTCCTAATCAGTTTGCTATTGATAGCTCAGGAAAGATGAAGGCACTCCAACTTTATTGTGTAGGGCCTGACACGGCTGCCCAAGGTCACAAGAAACCAAAGGCAAAGCTACATAATTGACTGATGGCTCGAGACACATAATTGATTTATGTCCCTTTGGTTGGCTTTGCTGGGAATGACAACTTGAGCTGAGTATGACTGTAGAGGAACAAGGAGCCCTCTCACTTGCCAAGGGGGATGGCCCTGCTCAAAGGAAGGAGTGATGGGACAAGAATGCATGGAGGGGCTTTATTAGAGGAGAGACACCTCCTGCCTCTTGCAAACCACCGTGGAAATCCTACCCCAGCCAAACCCACACATGTAAGAATTACTAAAATCAGGGCATTTAGCACATCCTCATTTTGCTCACTGAGACCTCTGGAGACTGGCATGTGAAGTGGCAGAATCCCCTCTGTGCTGTGATAAATGCATGAAAAAATGTGCTTCTCCCTTTTCCACAAAGCATCAATCCCTGAGCAAAGGGTGTGAGTGTGTGTGTTTGCTTCCCTGTCCTCTGGCAGCCCTGCCTGCCACCTTCTCTCTCTCCTGCTCATTTCTGCTGCTGCCCAGCGAATGCTCAGCTCACAGCAATGGTGTGAGGCACAGAGTAAATCATGTCTTGTTTTCCTCTCCTTTGTACATCTTCTTTCCCCCTCCCTTTGGCGCAGGGATTGTCTGAGGTAACTCCTTAGGCTGTTACGCAAGAAGTCAGACGGGATGATCATTACTGAACCTCTGCAGACTGTGACAAACGATCCGTGCTCGCTATAAACCCATTTGCTGGGACGGGAGTGAGTCAGCAGGGATGTCACGTCTGCTGCAGCCAGCCGGGCAGCCCTGGCCGCCGGGAGATAAATAAAGGCTGAGGGGAAGGCAGAGATAAAGGCTGAGGGAGAGCAATTCCTGCAGGACACGTACCCGCGTGTCCAGGCTGTACGCCGTCTTCTTGAGGTCCTGCAACGCCCTCTGCATGAACTCGAACGCGTGGCAGTCAACGCAGGGCCGGCCTGGGGGAGAGAGATAGACATCACTGTCGCAGCGGGAAAGTGCAGCTTGGCAGCACTGCTTAGCAGGAAAGTGGAGTTTGGCAGCACAGTTCAGCAGGAGGAATACTCACAGAGCTTGCCAGGAGAAACTCCAACTCTCACCAGGCACCCACACCTGTGTGCACACAAAGTCAGGGCTGCCTGTGTCTGTCTTTGTGTAAAATCAGGGCTGCCTGTGTCTATCTCTGTGCAAAGTCAGGGCTGCCTGTGTCTGTCTCTGTGCAAAATCAGGGCTGCCTGTGTCTATCTCTGCAAAATCAGGGCTGCTTGTGTCTATCTTTGTGGAAATCAGGGCTGCCCGTCTCTATCTCTGTGCAAGACCAAGGCTGCCTGTGTCTACCTCTGTGCAAATGTGACAGGATCAGCAGAAACCACAGAGTGCTTTGCTAGATGTGCTTTTCTGAGCACAGCCCAGACTTGACTTCTCCTGCTGCTTCAGGCCCCAGCTCTCCCCTTTGAACTGAAATCCTTACCCTATTGTAAATCAAAGGTGACTCTGATGAAGGGGAGAGAGAATTGTGCATCTGAGTCCATCATCAGAAGGCTGATCAATTACTTTATTATACTATACTATGTACATTTTGTCTAAACCGAACCTGCCCTGCAGTCACTCTTTGTCACAACTGCTCACACTGCACTCCTCTCTCATTCTCTGGTGACTGTCCCATGACAGTCTGACACACACACTCTTGGCCCTGATAGGCCAAGGGAACAAAACATCCTCACTTTGGGTAAACAATCTCCATATTGCATTCTACTTTACACATCACAGGCACAGCAAGTGAGATAAGAATTGTGTTTTCCTTCCTCTCTGCTTGTCTCACAGCTTCTCTCTGTTCAGAGGGCATGTGAATACCACATTACCCCTTCTCAGACATGGGTTAATTCTCACCAGATACACTGAAAATAGCAGTTTGCAGTGGTTCAGGAACCAGACAGGCAGGTCTGTTTTTACAGGAGCTCTTACAGAGCAGCTTGGCAGGGGACAATGCCAGATCTGTATTTGCTTCCTTTCACCTGCTGCTGTATTTTTTCTCTGCCAGGAATGCAAAGCATCCCACTGGCTCTGCAGCTGCTGCCAGTGTGTGTGCACAGAGGGGCAGGGCAGGGAAAAGGCGGACGCTGGAGGAGGAGGGGACTTGACAACCAAAATGGCTCACTTCTTTCCATGCTACCAGACCAGATTTCCAGCTAACTCCCTCTGGAGCATTAGTATCTCCAATCTTATCTTAATTTCTAATTTTAAATTTCTGTAGAGACTCCTCTCTGCTGTTGTCACAAATGTGTCCAAGGAAGCTGGCACCTCTGTACACAAGTGTGAATATATTCATCCCTAAAAGTAAAGAAAACTAAGTAATTGGTTTACAGAAAGAACTGTAACTAAAACCCCCACATGGTCTTGTAAAAAGTCTCTCCCCATCTTTCTTGTAGGCTCCCTCCAGGTACTTAAAAACAGGGAAAAGGAGAAAATAGAATTACACAGACTGAGCATTTTTGACTTCCATTCCCAGTAACACACCTGAAAAAAAACCCACCAAATTGTCTCTAAATATCTGCTCTGCCAGGATTCACCTGCACCAATCTCTGCCTGTTTGAAGTTAATGATGGTGAGTTTTCAGCTGAAGAAACTGCAGACACTGGAGGAGAGCAAGGGGAATGGGGAAAGATGACATTTCATACTGATCACAGAGCCCCCCTGGTGGGGAGAGTGCTGAAATCCTTGTCCTCATGCAGCCCCCTGTGCTGCTCTCCCAGAGCAAAGAGGGTGCAAAGCTGCTGCTGAGGTGGCTGGGGAGCTCTCTGGAGCCAGGGAGCTGCTGGGCAGCCCTGCAGCACCCACCTGTGCCTGGCACCCCTCTGTGCCTGCCACCCACCTGTGCCTGCCACCCCTCTGTGCCTGGCACCCCTCTGTGCCTGGCACCCCTCTGTGCCTGCCACTCCTCTGTGCTGCCACCCCTCTGTGCCTGCCACCCACCTGTGCCTGCCACCCCTCTGTGCCTGCCACCCACCTGTGCCTGCCACCCACCTGTGCCTGGCACCCCTCTGTGCCTGCCACCCCTCTGTGCAGCCACCCCTCTGTGCCTGCCACCCACCTGTGCCTGGCACCCCTCTGTGCTGCCACCCACCTGTGCCTGCCACCCACCTGTGCCTGGCACCCCTCTGTGCCTGCCACCCACCTGTGCCTGCCACCCACCTGTGCCTGGCACCCCTCTGTGCCTGCCACCCACCTGTGCCTGGCACCCCTCTGTGCCTGGCACCCTGCTGCCAGCACTGCCTTCTGGCTTGTACCTGGAGGAAGGGAGCAGCCAGAGTGCCTGTCAGTCCTCAGGAAGCCTCTCGGGAGTTTTGATCTATTCAGGAGGAGTTTCTCTCCCACCTGTCCTTCTCCACCTCCCCTCAGTGCAAGGGGCATCTCAGGGAGACCTGGGGATCAAGCCAGGGATTTAATTCCCATTCTGTGAGGAGATGCAAAGTCCCCACCTCTGTCAGAAGAGAACTGTTCACAAAGACTCTGCCTCTCCAGGCGCAGGAGTAGTGGCAGGATGGTTTTGAGCACACTTTAAAGACACTCAACCTCCTCCTGCTTTCAGTATTGCAGTAATTTAATTGTTTCCACTTCAGAGCATGAAACAGAGCCCTTAGAAAGAACCTGCATGCTCAGACTGCTGTCAGCAAATCCATCATTTACTCAGTGTCATGCCCTGCTCCCTCTCACTCTGGTCTGCTCAGAAACACCTTGCCCTGGCTCCTCCTCAGGGAGGTGCTGCCTGCCCTGAAGTGCTGACAAGCACCAAAGGGTTCTCAAAATCAGAACCTGAAGGAGGGAAAAAAAATTCAGGTGATAAATGAATGTCTTCTGCTTCTGCAGTGGGGAGAAAGCACTTGTGAGGAGGGCCATGAATTCTGTAATCTGTCACTGCTTGTCACGCAGGAAGCGTTCCCAGGGCTTTGTGAAAGCTGTGATGGGACGGTTGGGATCATTCTCTGGTATTTATGACAGCCAAGTGCTCCTGTGTGGACAGGGTGGAGCTAGTGGAATGGCACAGCCATGCCAAGTGGTTATTTCAGTTCTGCCAGCCCTGGGAAAGCAGCTGCCCTGGTATCTTCTGCAGTAGAAGGGTGGTGGCACAGAGGACACCTGCCTGTGCAGCTCTGGGTGTCCTGAACCAGCACCTGCAAAGCTCCTAACACAGCACTGCCCTCCAAAGTCAGAGTGCACATGCAGCCAGTTTCACCACATAACAGCATATTCACTCTTTAATGTCATTTCTGGGGCTGTGCTCTGTGGTGTGGGATCCTTCTCCAGGCACTGCTGTCCCTGGGTCAGCTCAGCATCCCTGGGAGCCAGTAGCCAATGGCAGATACTCAAGGAAGACACAAGAGTAAGTGTCTAGCAATGTTCTCCTGGCCTAACAGGAGGCTGGAGGATATCCTGCATCTGGCTGGTGTTTCTGTATCTGATAAGCCCTCCATGAATTTTTCTCACATTAATTTGCACTGTTGCTTCCTGAATCCATGCTAACTTTTGTCATCTGCAACATCCTGTGGCAATGAGTTTCACAGCTCAGCTATTCACTGAGTGAACAAAATACCATTCCTGTCTGCTCTGAAGTTGACATCTGCTGCTTTCATTTCCTGCCTCTAATTTTTTGCAGTGGAAGAGACAGTTATTAAATAATCACAACTTTGTCCTACTTAGGACTTTGATGTTCTCCATCACTCTCTGCCGTGGTCTGCTTTCCAGAATGAAGAGCTGAGCTGCTAAGCTGACCTATCTCTCTGGATTTGACCTCTCTTCATGCCCACAATATTTTCAGCAAGGTGCCCATGGAGATTTCCCCAACAGAAATATGTCTAAGTGTCTGTTTTATCAAACAAATCTAAATATGTGCTGTTGCCAATGGGAGCAGTCCCACTGTGCTTTCTGTCCTTGGCTAAGGCATCCCACACTTCCACTTGCTCACAGCAGGAGTGACAATGAAGCTCCTCCATCAGCTGGATCACTGACTTTTATCCCCCCGGAGCAGATCCTGAATGCCCAAGTTCTGGGGCCAGGAGAGGAAACAGTGCAAGGACAGGATACCAGGTTATGGAGAGGAGAAGGGCAGAGGCACACAGGCTTACATCAGCTTAAAGCAGCCATGAAACCAAGTCTTGAGTCACATAGCAAAGTATAGCAGAGTGCTATTAATTCCTTGCTGACAGCTGGAAACAGACTATCATTCATAGAGAGACTTAACAGGTCTGTGGATTAACATAATGAGAATTATCAAGAGTCAGCTATAACTCTTTAAATGGGTCCTGTCAGCACAAAGACTCTATGTGTCTTTGTGTGTTTTGGGAGAAGTGGGGGAAGAGAAAAAATATATTTCTTGGCTTCTTCTTGGTGAAGAACTGGGACTGAAAGCACTGTGTAAGTCTAATTTTACTTCCCCTTGCATACACTTGGTATTTATTCTTTGTATTTCATGCACCTTGGCTA
This sequence comes from Ammospiza caudacuta, assembly GCF_027887145.1. Lineage (NCBI taxonomy): Eukaryota > Metazoa > Chordata > Aves > Passeriformes > Passerellidae > Ammospiza > Ammospiza caudacuta. The sequence goes on from NC_080596.1 coordinate 58,427,757, forward strand.
ATGAAAACAGACTGACCAGCTTCTGGTCTTCAGAGTCCATATTTTAGCTTTCACAGTGGGTGATCTGGGCTAAAATGCAAAGGGAGGTTGAGGAAATAACTTATTTTTTTCAAGTGGATTGCAGAGAACTTTAAAGAAAATAATCTGTGAGTATTAGTAGCACCACTTCAAACTTGAACAGTCTTTTGCATATGCTAAGTGCTGTGAATAAAGTGTAAGGACACAATTAATCATTGCTAATTAGAATTATGCATAAAGAGCTGTGCCTGGCTGTGTGACTGGCAGGGAGCAGGGGATGGTGCCCCAGCCAGATCCCAGTGCCTCACACAGGACAGGATCTCTCTGCACTGCTCAAGAGATCTGTGACTCACTCTCATGCTCCTCTCCTGTGACTCCTGCACCTCCCACACTTTTGCTGAGCATTGCTGGCCCTGTCCTGCTCCTGGTGCTGCAGGAGGGACACATTCCTCCCACCAGGTGGGGGAGAGACCGTGGGGTCCATGTGGGAATGTTCCTGCTACGGGCTGCTGCCAGTGCCGTGTCACACACCTGGGGACAGGGAAAAGCTCTGCAGCACCACACTGCTCTGCCCTGCAGGAGGACACTAAATATGGCCCGAGTCTGTCCCACATCCCTGTTAAGAACGTGCACCGGAGACCCCTTTCCCCTCTGGGCCATCCTGGGTCTGGTTTGCCTGGGCTGACAGTGAGGCCAAAGTGCAGCAATGGGGAAGTGCTGCTCCTGCTGCAGAGGCAGTGCCCTCTGGAGGGGTCAGTGCCCACAGGGACCAGCTCCTGGTGAGATGTAGCCAGTGGAGCATCAAGAAAGAAAAGTTCCAGGAGTGTCTCTGTACTAGATCACACCAAAGTGAGTGCCCAACCCAGTGCCCAGTCCCCTACAGCCTGCATCTCTTGAGGAATATTGAAAGTCTGGGAGCATCCCCAAGCCATGAGAGCGTGGGATAGCTCCACTCTGGAACAGTCAGCTCTGTTATACAGACAGACAACTGGCCTCCTCTCATGGGCACAAATGTGCCAGGGTCCATCCTAGCAGGGTACTGGTATAGGCACGTCCCTATGCCAGGGTGCAATCCCTGGGCACTCTTATACCTCCATGGCTAGCAATGGGTGCCTTGGAAGAGCCTGAGAACAGGGCAAGTCTGGAGGGATGCATTCCCAAAGACCCTCCCAGGTCTCAGGAGTATGCTAAGGCAGCCCTTGATCCAGAAGAAATGCCCCTTTATCTAACAGCCATTTCTAGGATTTTTTCCCTTGAATTTAAACCAGTTCTACAATCTCACACAAATATTTAGCACCCACAATGTCCTAAGGGCAGAGTTTCACAGGTTAACCATCAGGAGGTCCCTGACAGGCAAAGGAAAGTGTCTGGAGCACTTAGCAGCTATGCAGCACTCTCCCAACAAGTGGCTGACGAGGAGCACCAGGAGTTCCTTGTGGCTTTAAAACTCTGTGCCTGCAGCAGCCCAAAACAATTTACAATTCACAATCAGCTGACAGTCTTGCTCCTGGCCTGGTCTCAGACAGAAATAGCATTTTGCTTTTGTAGCAGTGCCCTGTTCCTTGGGATGGGGCAGTGTGTCTCCAGGTAACACTGCCACAGAAACACCCTGACCTGCCCTGCAGTCCACAATCATACATTCAGGAGTGAGACAACACAAGGAATCTTCCCCAAAGGCTGTTCAAGGGACTCCAAAGCCTGGCTAGAGGAGGGTAATAAGATGGTAAAAAGACTCCTTGATACTGTAAGAAGGATGGGACAGACTTTTTTTGCAGGGCCTGTTGTGATAGGTCAAGGGAGAATGGTTCTGAAATAAAAGAGGGTCACATTAAATTAGTTAAGGAAGAAGTTTTTTGCTGCGGAAGTGGTGAGGCACTGGCATGGGTTGCCCAGAGAGGGGGCAGATGCCCCATCCCAGGAAATGTTCAAGGTCAGGTTGAACTTTACTCTGATCAAGTTGAAGATGTCCCAGTCCATGTCAGGGGGTTGGACCAGATGAGCTCTAAAGAGCCCTTCCCACCTTTCTATGGTTTTATAATTCTGTGAGACTCGGGTCAGAAACCCTGTCCAAGAGTTTTGTTCTACAGTTCAAATGGGAGTTTTCACTACACAAGTAGAACAAGAAACCCCTGCATACATTTTCCCAAATGTGTTGACTTGCCTGTGCTGACACAGATACACAAAGAGTATGAACAATTTATTTTCCAAGCCCGATTTTCTCTTTGAGAGATAAAATGGACTACTCATCACAAAACCTATTAGAATTAATGAATTCTTGGGAAACAGACACACAAAATAGCAGTGAGATCTGATTTAGAACAGACCAAAACTTAGCCCTAATTAAAAAAAAAAAAAATAAGATAACGGAAAAAGAAAGAAATTCAACATCTAAGTCTCATTAGTTTCATCGAATGGAATTAATTGTGAATAAAACACAGTGACAAAAATCACACCTTGTATTAAATATTTTGATTGTCATATGAAAAGGTAGCTGTGATACAAAGTAAACATGACTAAGAACTAGAGATTTGTTTTTATGCAATTATCTTTCTTTGTTGTCTTTTTCCCAGAGGACATTTTATGTTTCTAATGAGTGGCTATTTCCCATTTGCTGTCACCAAAACACCCTGAGAACATTGACTCCATCCCCTAATAACTTTGAACTATTGCCTCATTTTGGAGCTGAGAAAGTTTAGAGACTTACTCAAAACAACAGAGGAAGCTCATATAGAGCTGTAATCCAAATTCAAGAGCTCCCAGCTCCGTGGTGTGCTCAAGCCAGTCTGCCAGATTTATTTACTTTTTAGGTTTGCAGGATTTCAGAAATTTATATTTGCTTTCCAAATGCACTGTTTGGGTAAACGTCCCCTGTGTCGGTTTGTAGTAGCTACAAGAAAGTTGAACTTGACCTGTTGTTCCAACCAAATACTAAAATAAGCAAGATGCAAAGCCCCAGCAGAAATACACACAAATTTTCTTCTAACAATACTCAGACTAGTAAGGACATCATAGGTATTTTAGCAAATCTGTGTATATCAATTAAAACTATCTAGTGAAATGAAACTCTCAAGAATCTAAAAGACCTACAAACAATGAGCTTGAGCACAAGCTCAAATGAAAATTAAGAGTATGCAGTTAGCATTTTTTCCCCAAATAACTACTAATCCTTGCTTGCATGCTGTTTCTGTGGCTGTTATTTTCACGTGCTTTGCTGTCATGGCACAAACTCATCATTATCAGGCAACACCAGGTTCCCCTGGAGCAGGGAGCCCATGTGGCTGCTGGGGGCAGTGGAGGAAGGCAGGCAGGACAGGGTACAATTGTAGGAGGTACAATTGCAGCAGGTACCTACTTTCTGCAGGGATGGCAGTGCCGGGGTCCTGGGCAGCCCCCACGAGCCTGGCGCTGAGCAGGCTGAGCGCCGACAGCAGCAGCAGGATTCCCACCCGCGCCTCACTCCGCACGGGCGCCATCGCTCCCAGCAACAATTCAAGCTGTCTTCCCTGCCTGCAATGAGGAGAAGCAGTGAAAAAGCAGCAGTTTGCTCCCTGCAGGCTGCTCACCAAGAAGTGGGTGAGATGTGCTAAGCCCAGACCCCGTGCACGCATGAACCCTCTCGCACACGCCAGTGCCGGCCACGCCATGGGCCCCAGATGCACCCCAAGGACCAGCCTGCCCAGTACCTGCTCCTTCTCCTTGCCTGGGTGCCAGAGCCTTGGAGCAGCTGGGGAGAGCAGGCAATGCTCCAGCAGGCACTGTGAGCATGCGCCCCTCCAGCATCCCCCCTTCCCTGATTAGGGTCATTGCCATGGAGATTTGCTATAGCAACGCAAAAATTGGAGCTGCCAAGTGGAGAAGAAGATTTAAAGGGACCACAGTGTGATGGGTGGTCACTGCTGCACTCCTCCTCTGCTCCCAAAGGCCATGCCCTCTCCTTGGCAGACACGGGCTGCAGTGACCCACGTAAGAGAGTCTTGGGCAATTTTTGTGTTTGTTGCTGTTGTTCCCAAAGGGACTGTGCTGAAATACACAGCTCCCATCCCTTGCTTTAGCTGTAACTCACTTAAAGTGATATTTCATTCTGTGAGGGATCAAATGAGAGAAAAACTCAGAAGTTTTCTTGGATAAATGAAGTTGCAGGGCCTGCTGATGGTACTTTGCTGATGGCCCCCTGTACTTTGGGGAAGAACCCATTATGGCCTTTGTTTAACTACACTGAAAACGAGGCCTTGTGGACAGCAGCACCCCTGGCACACGGACCAAGCACGAAAACAGATCCTGCACAGCATCAACCTAGGCTAACCATGATAAGACCCCAGCCAAAACCTACGCACTGCAAAAGTTTAAGGATGCTCTCTTCAAGCTAAACTTTTGATCTGGGATCAGCCCTTATTTATTTATTTATTCATTTATTTATTTATTGTGTCCTGACAAAGTTAAAGCAGGAAGCTTCCTGGAGAGGGAATCTGCGTAAGCACCTGGCTGAAACCAAGCGTTCAGACAGGGGAGGTGATACCTTTTGGAAAAGAGAAAGAGATGCTCAAACACCTACCTGCTTGCCCCAGAGCATGATTAAAGGCTCATTTTGCAACATTACTGTTCAATTCATGGCTTTGCTGTTCTTTTACAGAAGGACACTACATCTCCTCTCACCAAGGAGAGGCTGCAGCCTTCCTGGCCTGCACAGAATAACCACCCTGCCAGGCTGTGGAAGTATCAGTCTTCCCAGACATAGACATAGTTTATCCTTGGCTTTCTTCAGCCCTTGGAGACTTTCACCAGCACTGCATTCTGCTTCTATTTCACTTGTTCCTGTGGCTTCTTCAGAACTACATCTTACAGTCCTCCTTTCAATGCTTGTGCTTTTGGACTAGGTTAGTTTAAAAATCCTCTCACAGGACTTTCTGGCAAAGTGGACATGCCTCTCTTGCAAGGGGGCAGCCCAGAATTATGGAAGCAATTCCTACAAGAATGTCACACTGCCAAAATTTTAGCCCACAGTGCAACTGAAACTCAAATTCCCTTCTGTGGAAGGTCCAGCAGAAGGTCTCAGCCACTGGGATCTTCATGAGGTGAGTCTGGGCACACATCTGCGCCAACATGTCCCACTGGCTTTATGAGAAGCTGAGACTCCTAATCCAAGTTCTGATGCTGGATAGCTGGACTGAGGCTGTGTGAGATGGACCGGTTTTACATTGTTTGTCTCATCCCAGGCCTCCCAGGCCTGTTAAGGAGCAGCTTCACAAGAGCCAGGATATAAACAAACATTATAGAGCCTGACTGTACAATCATCTAGGGCTGGTCATACTGTCTGTGTGCCATGATCTTCTGTTTTAAATAACATCAAATGGGAATTCTGGCACAAAATCCAAAATCCTCACACTTCCATTCACCCTGGCATATGAGTTTCTTGCCTGCACCCTCATTATGGTCCCATAGCCATAACCCACTTTTCATACATGGATTTCAAGAAAGGGACAGGAAGGAATTACCTACAGCTGCAATAACCTTTGATGAGGTAGAAAGCACTGTTTGTTCTAATATTTTTTCAAGGTATCAGTGTAGTCTTTTCTAAAATTCTGACTACTGTGATATCTGCTGTAGGGCATTCTATATCCACCACCTAAAGGGGTACAAGGTGTTAGTTCAGTGTCACTTATACTACTAAGCTTAAAATTATGTAATTATTTTCCCTCCTCTTCTCAGTGCCAACATAAAACAACCAGACATCACACTTACAGAGTCTGGCCAGTTTTTGTGTCAAATGCCAGGGTCTTTAAGAAACATGAAAAAAGTTTCCAACTCCTCCTGCTAACAGAACCATGTGGTCCAAGACATGGTTCTCAATTCACAGAGAACAGGAGCCAGTCTGAACGGAAAAGTTCCAGAAATCTGTGCTATTTTCTCACCTCCAACAAAGCTGAAGAGGAGACACACATGAAAACATTTGCATGACTTGCTTAGCTATTACATTCACTATTGGGTATCACCATAGCTAAGGAATACCAGTACCAAATTAACTTTGGAAGACAAGAAAATTCCAAGAGATTCACAGAAATCCATTCAGTGTCTGAAAAATATCATAGTTTATCCCAGAGGGCTGTCAGAAATATTTTTACTTAATTTTCTTTTTCTACAGAGAATACACACCTAATAATTTTTTGCTAAAAGAGAGAAAGAATTTCCTCCAAAGCAATCAGAATGATCAGGCATTTAAGGGGAAGATGATTAGTGAGGATAGACATCTGGTGGCTTCCTTGGAAAATTTCTTATTGATTCCTAAGTGTTACAGGTATTGAAAGTTACATCTTTGAAGTGGGGAAGAAAATTTATATATGCAGTTAAAATGGCATTCATTGAAGGCCTGAGTTGAATATGTGTGCAAAAAAGGAAGATGCAGGCAAAGGTTCTGGTCTCAGAACTAATTCCATTATTACAGTCATGGGCACACATGGCAAACAGGGCAGTTAATCCCAGCCTAATATGAAGTGCTACATCATTGCCCACTCACATGGCCATCAGCCCTTTGTTGGACTCAAACAGAAGGAAAATCCACAGGCACAGAAGAACCTGTGTCTGGTCACCATGACCTGATGGACAGAAGGGCAGGAGAACAACCCCAGGCACAAGCCCAGAGAGGCCAAGACAAAAAACCAGACACAAGCAGTGTGAAACATGAAGAACAGCAAGAAAGCATCCTTTCAACACAAGGGGAGTAAAATGAGGAAGATAAAACCCAAGGGAAGAGTTTATTCTCTGTTCAGCAGAAGGGGAAAGTTTATCAAGTTGCTGTCTTGAAAAGTGGTACAGAACTAAGCATCTCTGTTATCTACCAATGAAAACAAGTCTCACACAACTAATACCAGTGAATGTTTTGGGTAAAAACATTTAGCAGAAATTTACTTTGTTTACTGATGCTTGTAGGTTTGTGAAGTCCCTTTTCTATGTTTTGATCTGCCTGGAGCTCTCTTTTTACTCAGGTCTATCACTAGACCCACCACAGGAGACTGAAAGAAGAACCCAGAACAACCATCATAGGCAATTATTGCTGAGAGCTCAGGGAAGATGTGGTTTATGCCAGTCTTGGAAAAGGGTAAGTGCAGTGGCTGTATTTAAAATGAGGAAGAGAACTGGAAAACTACACGCAAGCCAATTTACCATCCACCCCTGAGAATGTTTTTCAAGCAATAATCAACCAACATTTTGTAAGTGTTTGAAAAACAAGAACTGGAATTGCAAATAAGAGCTGTTTGTCAAGAATCAAGTCAGACTAGTTTGGTATCCTTCTGTGACAGGGTAACAGGCCTTGCAGATAAGGAAAGCCAAATTTAATCAATTTCAGGGCCGTGTCACACAGCATTGTCAGGAGCAAACTAAGGAAACCTCTGAGGCCAGCAAAACTGGCTGGGTCACTGCTGGGAGTTAGCAGTGGGTCACTGTCCCCATGGGAAGATCACATCAGGACTGCAAAGAGTTCAGGGGTTATTCAGCATTTCATTAGACAACCGGATAATGAATAAGCAAAGTGGTTATTTAAGATGTGACTTCAGCCTGGAGGTTTTAAACAATGCTGGGGGAGAGGAATCCAATTCTAAACCAGGCAGACAAACTAGAAAAAAGGGTCTAAAAACCGTATAAAATGAACTTTTATAAAAATGAGAGCAAGGTACTACACTTCATCAGCATTAATCAACAGCTCATATTTGGAATGGGGAACAGCCCATTATGTGGCACCTCTTTAGTGAAGCTAGAGAGTCACAAGCTGAAATTGGTTTATAATATTCTGTTATTCTCCCAAAAATACAATTATACTGGGACATACAAAAAAGAAGTGCAAGAGCTTAAGCTGACTTCAGCACAAGGCCTGAGCTGCAGTGCTGTGTCTGGTTTGGTCACTGCAGCACCAGGAGCTGTCAGAGACACCAACAGCAGCAGAAATATCCACAGGTTTAAATGGTGGCCAGGAAACTCAACCAAAGCCCCTGGAAAACTTCATAATAATGAGGATGGCACTGGGATTGATTTCCTGCAGAAGACATGGGAATATTTAGGCCTGTAGGTATAAATTAGACATCATCTGGGAATGGCATTGGGATAGTGGCCCTGCATAAAGACAAGGGAAGAACTGAGCAATTTCTTATTGATACCTTTCTCTGTTCCTTCTCTCCTTATTCTGTGATTAAGAATAATTTTATTCCCCAAGCAGTCACTCCAGCTCTCTATGTTGTAATTCCAGCACAAACACAGATACCCCTGGGAGAAATTCATTGCCCTTGTGCAGTATCTGAAATTCAGACGAATTATTTCTCCTCCCTCAGTGATCAGGGCAAAGGAAATGTTTTTTCTCATTTAAACAAGTATGATGTCAGAACATTCCCATTCTGGGAGGGGTCACTGATAAGCCAATTCAGAGACATTTGGCTGCAGGGCAGCTGGCAGGGCCCACAATTTCTCCATCTGCCTTTAAAGAAGTAAACCACAACCTTGCCAATGAATTGAGAGGTGAGAGGCTGGTGCACTACTTGACATTTTTGCACATAAACAGAATAAATTCTATTATCTTTTTTCTGACAACCATCTCAGGCCTGAGAAGGACTGAAAATAAAATCACCTTATACTTACCTTGTCCCTCATGCTATGAGATAATGATTCACCTTTGCTTGGTGGCTCAGGATTTTCTTTAAACACTAAGTCAGAGGTTTGGCAAGGGGAAAAAACCCCCTTGTGAAATGACCAATTTGTTCTTGGCATCATTGTTTGACAAGTTCCCTGTCTTAGAGTTTCCTGGAAAACCCTTCAAGAGTCTGACCACAAGCTGAACCTTGGTCAGACTGTGAGGCTTTTACACACTGAAGCTGTCCCAACAAAGTCCACGTGACACTGCCAAACAGGGATGGAGCTGCAAAGAAGGGAGTGTGATGGAAATTTGGCACTAAGATCCTTTAGTGTAGGAAGAAGCCAACTCCAAGAGGCCTCTTTCACCACAGTGTAAGATGTGGGAAAGCACCCAGGCTTCGTCAGTTCTCCAAAAATCCACTGAAGCCAAGTGTGACAAGCATCTTTAAACACTTTCAAAAGCTTAGAATGCTTTCAGCTATGCAGGAGGGGCTCTGTCAAGCTGTTTTGAAATGAAGGTCAGTTCAGACTTTTGATTCCAAGGAAAACTAAGAATCACTGGTAAAACACCAGTTTTTCTAGTTTATTTATGAGGTTTGCATGGGACTGCTGGAAATCCAGCAGGCAAAAGGGTGCTGGACATGGGGTCAATTTACAGCATAGGCAAGGGTTATGTGCTCTTTGTGTTCTCTGAATGCCACTGGGGAAGAAGCTGAGCTATTTGCCTTGTTACTGCCAATCTTATCCCTGTCTAGGAAGACATAGGCATGTCATTATTTACTTGCTTTATTTGTGTGTAAAAATCCTTTCTTGAATTTATGTGTTTGTGTCTTGGTTGGAAAAGATAGGTGTGTGCTAAGGAAGGCAGGAGCCTCCCCTGAAATGGAAAATGTAAACCCCTTCCCTCTGAATTGTTATAAATTTGAAATTAAGGGGGGCCCTCAGGCAAAGATATGGGAGCAGGAATAACAGTTCTTTATTAGGGAAGAAAAAATTTAAAAAGTAAAATAAACAATGCAGTAAACCAAAACAACACTGACAGAGTCAGAGCACAACCCGACACCCTGTGGGTCAGGGTGTTGGTAGCATCCAATTGGAAATGTGGCTGCAGCCCTCCTGGAGTGTCAGGTGTGGTTCTGCTGGAGCAGGGATCCTGTAGCTAAAGGTGCAGTCTTCCTCTGAAGATCCAGTGGAAGAGGCAGCTGCTGTTCCTCTGGGAATCCAATGGAAAGGCTGTGCTGGTGTCCCAAAAATCTCAGGTCATATCCAGTTAGGAATGCTTGGCTCCTCCTCCTGGACCAAGCATCTCCCAATGGGATGCTGTAATTTTATCAGTCATGCAGTGAGACTCAGAAACCCATTAACAGCAGATGTCTCCTGGAGGGAGGATTGGTTTGTGAAAGAGAGAAAGAAAAGTTCCCAATGAACAGAAGATAACTGCTCCACCTCTAACAGATGGCAAATAGAATATACATTGCCTTGCAGTCCAGGACACTTTGGGAAGAAACTGTTGGTTGATATTTTAAGTGCTGGGATTTGGGCAGGTTATTCCATGGCTACCAAAACCAGAGTGACTGAAGAGTGGCCGTCCTCTGCAGAGCCTGTGCTTACAGAAAGGGCAGGTGGGGAGAGCTCACTATAGCTTAGGAAAGCTATTGACTTCCTGGGATATGGTTCAACCTTCCATGTATAAAATTGTGCATAAAACAAATGTGCAACAAACCAGCTGTCAAAAAGCATTTAAGCATTGCTCAGGTCCTGCTTCAGTGCAAGCTCAAATTGAGGAATTGTGCATTAGTTATATTTAGTGCTGCTGGCTGAAACCAGACACGGTTCAGGGGCTGGAGGCTGTATTACAGGGTATATATAGTCCAGGGTGAATGCAAGAGCTGCTTAGGTAAGAAGCCTTGTGTAACAAATTTAGTGCATGAATGAAGTTCTGCTCTTTACCCATGGAAAAAAAAATAGCCCACAATGCCCAGAACTTTGGAAGAAAAGGTTTAGCACTGCAGGTGGCCTCCATGAAAGCCTGCACTTTAGGCAGTCACAAACATTTCTAACTCTGGGCTTTGTCCTGAAGTTTGTGTCTCTCCCCAGACCCCATATTAACCTGAAAAGTTACCAGGTGAAACTGCATGGTCATCTTGATAGGCTGCAGTCAAAAGATTAATAGGTACAACCTCACTAAACATGGAGTTTAAAACCTGTTGGAATTAATGCAAAGGAAAGTTTCATCTTGTTCACTGCAGAAGCCACACAAAACAACAGATTTTGTTAGCCTTGGTTGCCTAAATTAACTTAACAAAAGTTAGTGCAGATTTAGTATTAAAAGCTACTTGTGTTAGCAGATCTGTCCATTATTTTGGACAAGATGAAACTCTCTTATAAAGAAAAGTTCCTACACTTTCTATTTTGTAGAAAATTCCCATAGATGAATATCCTTATACACATCAAAATGTCACGTTATAAACACTTTTAGCACTTAAAGCTAGATAGAAGCTGGGTTTTTCTCTAACAATTCACATTGATCCCTAACTGCACAAAAATCCCAGTGATGGGACTCCTTCATTTGTGTCCCTGTGTTGCCCACATTTTCTGCCTGTGTTGCTTTTGCGTAGCCAAATATTTTATGGACTTTAGGAATAAAATAAAAGAATTGGGTAAAAATAAAGTTTTAAAAGAAAAGCATCAATTCTTAGAAAACATCTGACAATGAGATGTGGCTTGGGGCTGAGGCTACCATTCTGTTTGCCTGAGCATGAACATTAAGTGCAGCTATTAATGCACACACAGAGAATATTCAGATCCCTCCACATCTAAACAAGAAATTGAATATTGCTGTCCCTTGACTTTTGCATCCTGCCTACTGTGTGGAAGGGTCTAACTTGCATCCCCAGTCAGCAGCAGTCTTTCCAGCTGATTTGGACTCTCAAAGAAAAGTGAAGATGTGAAGAATAATGGGAGGGTTGCCAGCCCTGCCCCATTTTCAGACTCTCTTGACAAAGCGAACAATCTATAGTTTTGTCTCTTAAATTTTGCAGAAAAGTGCAGTGTCACTTACTTTGATTTAAACAGCAAAAGGTGCTCAAGGCTAATGAAGACAAGCTGATGTCTTAGCAGGTTTTCAGAAAGTTCATGGTTCAGAGCAGGAATCAAATGATGACAGCCCTGACTGTGAGGAAGGAAAAGTGTAGGCAGATCAATGTAAAAATAGAATATCTGCAGATATTTGCATTTCTTTTCTCATGGCATCCATGCCTGGAACTCTTCTTCTTATGCTTTAAGTCACCTTTTAAACTTTAGGTGTTTAGAGGTGTTGAAAATATAATTTCTGCCCCTTCCCAACTCTACAGAGTCACAGCTGGAACAGGAAGATGGGAGTTGGAAGGTTGAGGAATATCTACATGGAGATTAAACTGCAAACCCATATAAATGAATGCTATGCTTGAAACTGGAGCAACAGCCCAAAATATTTTACATTGTGATTTTTATTTAATAAGTTGACAATACCTAAAGGTGTGATGGCCACCTGGCAGTGCAGTTGACATCATTTCTCTGGCCCAGACAGCTTTCAGTGCAGCCACAAAGCAAGAGGCACCATGTAATGTACAACAGGGAATAAAACAGGACAAAGTAGACAGTGAGAAGGATGCACGAGTGCTCTGATGACCCCATTATATTTCTGTGTAATAGTTTGGATTTAACAGGAACTTTGGATTTTGAGGAGAAAAAAATGCACATCTTGTAGGAGGCACAGCAGCAGATTTCCAGCACTGGAACACACAGCACCATCCTCATGTTTGCTCTGCCCCTGCCTCCAGCAGGTTTTGTCCAGTGCATCCCATTGCTTGTTTGCAAAGGGACAGCAAACAGCCATTCTCTGGTCATTTATGGCTTCATAAACTTCTGTCACCCTCCTCAGCCATCTCTTGACTTGACTGAAGGTTCCCAGTCTGTACAGTGCTCCTGTTTATCCTGGCTCCTTTGGCAGCACTTCATATGGTTCTGCTGTGTTCTTGTTCTCTATGAAAACGGTCTTGAGTCTTGTCACTCTGTCATACTAAACCTGATTTTACATATTCAAATTCTTCAAAAGTTTCTTTTCACTTGCCCAGAACACATATTCCCGTTGCTGGGTGCAATTCCCACACCTTCCTGCCAATGCTTTTTCAGAAATGGTGGCATATTAGCTGCTCTCCTGTCATTTGGGTGGTTTTGAACAAGAATTAATATAAAACAGTAATTGATGAAAAAAGAATGGGTAAGGTAATTAAAAAGAGCATGCAAAAATCACCACTAGAGAAATCCTGCTTATATTGAGCTTCTGCAGACTGAAAGGAATCTTAAATTTTTCAGATTCTGAGAAAGAGAATTAAAAAGTTATTCCCCTTTCCCCACCTGTCCCCTTCCTGGCTGGGTCAACAGCCCAATTCTGTCCCATGTTTCACTTCCCCAGTTCCAACAAAGTGAATCATAAAGCAGAGGAGCAGCAAAGCAACTGAAGGAATTCCAAATGGTCAGGTTTTCTTTTGTTCAAGCCAGTGCCTGTGCAATCACCAAGGATAAAATTCACAAAGATCTATAGGTGTTTCCATCTGGCAAACATGGCTGGGTTCTTGTCCACACCTGTAACAAGCCAGTGAGATTACACCAGGCTGGGGGACAGTCCACAGGATAATTCAGAATAATTCATCTGAAAATGAGCTGTTCTGGGACTTCCTCCAAGTTCTGCAATAGGAATGTTCATTTTTATGTAAAAAGGGGTCTTTCCACACAATGTCTTCCCTGAACAGGTGAGTTCCTCTTCCCTGGGAATGAGATGCTGATGTTGCTCCATGGTGAATTGTTGTCACTCATTGCTCTGGCAGTTCTGCCAGCTGGACAAAGGGGCTGCTGACCTGGGGAGTATCAGCCTCACCACCCACACCTGCAGTGACTCCAGACTCACCAGACTGAGGGGCCTGAAGTGCCCTGAGAAATCCCTGGGATCAGAGGGAGGGCAGTGCCAGAATGGAAGAGGGAATGGAGGTTGAGATGGAGAGGAGAGAGAACACAGGTTCAGAGCAAAGCAGGGGAACAAAGCCAAGCTAGAACAAGATGAGGACAAGCCAAGTGCAGCAAAAGCCAAGGAGCTCTGAGAAGTCAATGAGCTGCAGCCAGGGCCAGTTGAAGCTCCCCAAAGGGGGCTTTGCTCCCAGAAATCCTGAGAGTGCTCTGCCTTGGATAAGGACTGCTGCCCCTTCCCACCCTCTGGGAGGGGAGCTGCAGGTGAGGCTTGCACTGACTGGCTTTGCCAAGCAGCCCAAAATGAGCAGTGCCAGGGCTCCCATGCTGTGTGAATGGACTGGGTGAGAAACACAGTACTGCTGCTCCCTGAGGGGATTTGGAAAAATGACACCAGAATCCTCTGTCCCATTCACACTGGGCTTCTGTGCTGGCCTGTGTGCTGGTCACACACAGAAGGGCATGCTGTGCTTCTCAGTGCACAGGGCTTGGTTTTCCCAGCTCTGGAAGGTTTGGGAAGGCACTCAGGTCCCTGTCGTGCTCCCCCAGCTGCTGTTACCATTCCTGCAGCTGCATAGGCAGAGCAGGAGTTGGGTTTCCTCTCTCATCCACTCCCAGCAAAGTCACGGCAATTTATTTATATAAGTACACCCACAGGCAGGAACTTTCTTCCAAATTCAGCTGAAGAGATTTTTACTTTCAGATGTCCCATCCCCTTCCCAAGCCAGGTCTTAATGCCGGAATCATTTGAGACAGCTCTAAAGCACAGCAGAAGAACTCCAAGCACCTCCTGGCAGTGCTCAGCCTATTCAGACTTGTGAGTTGACACAGAATCTTAGAATAAAGGGGGAGAGGTGAGGATGAAACAATCCCAGTTTTCAGGTACAAAGATCTTTCTTATTGCCTGAAATAGAAGGAGCAGTTTTCAAAAGCAGCTACAAGAGAAAACCAAAACATTTGGAGTTCAGCCCATCACAGGCTGGACCAAATATGTGTGACCCAATTCCTGTGTTTCACTTGAAGCAAAATAAGGCACAGACTCGTGAAGAAACTTCTTGGCACTGCACAGAGCTGTCCTTCAGTGTGATGCTGAGCAGTTGCTGGTGGCAGCATTTGGCACAGCTGGAACTGGCCAGGCTGCCTAATCATACTCTGATTCTCCTTTTCACTCTGGCCATTTGACCTGCTAAAATAAAGCTACTCAGAAATTCACTAGAATGGGGTGCCCAAGGAAGGAGGGGAAGAACCCAAACATTTTAATTAAAGAAAATAATACTCTTCTGCAGGATAACAGGAGGCTCAGCACAGATATAAACTGCTTTGGTCCAAGAACAGCAGATGTGTAACTCCTCATGACACACAGCCCATTACAGCTGACAGAACTACAACATGCCTGAAGGTGGGCACAGCACAGACAACAAACAGAAAGGACTTCATCATCTTTAATACACAGGCAAAGCCTACAGAGACTACAGTCTCAATGTAACTGGGTAAGTTGCCACAGACGTGTGCATACTGAAGACAAAAAACAGCTGAACATGTCTCTAGGGATAATTTCTCCAAAATTATCTTTGGGGGTTACACTTGGCAAATTCTGATTTAAAAATCAAAGCAGGTGCATTTCCCCTCTCCCCACCCTAAAATCAAGTAACAGATTTACTGAATTGAGCCCTTACTGGCAATCCAGCAGATGTGAAAAGAGGGTACTTTTTAAAAAAAGATACAGAACAGACAAACACATCAGACACAGGCCCCAGTTTCATCAGCATTGGGGCATACATGCTTGCCACATGAACTCCATAAAGCTGTATTTTATACAGCTGCATTTTAAAAACTTCTGGACAGGTGAGTCTCCTCAGGGGTCTCCAGGGTTCAGTTCAGCAGATTGGCAGCTATGCAGTCACACAGATTTCTCTTTTCCACCTGAAGAAGCAGAGTTTCTGTCTGTAAGAGGGGGGAACAACATCACAAAAAATAAATGTCAGTACTGTAAAACGAATGAGCTCCCAAAGAAAAGTCCATTTTATTTTTATTCTCCAGTTTGGAACTAGTGGTATGAGATGAATTTTGGGGTAAAAATCAGACTTACTGTTTACTACTCTACAAAATGATTTTGCTTTTGTGGGATTAATTGGCATACCAACATAACATTACTTCCTGTGACATGAAGAAAGTAATTTTTCTTTCCTACAATCTTATTTCAACAGCACAAACTGGAGCGTAAGTTCAGAAGTTCATTAGAGGCTTAAACCCCCTCCCCCTCCCCACCCCTCTCGCATCATGTCAGAAATTTTATTTTACTTAAAAACAGACACTGAATTTAAAATTTAAAATTTCTTCACTCTCAGTGAAGAAATTAATTTCTCTAGTTTCTCTTGTTTCTCTTTAACTTTCTCCTGATAATACGGAAATTCAGTAGTTACTGATAATAAAACAGACAAGAGGTTCTGAGCTGGCACAGAGCCATCACAATTCAAACACAAAATGAGATTACTGACTTCTTTAAGGAAAGGGGTCCCAAACTGATGAAATTGGAAGTCTCTGGGTGGAACAGAGGTTCATCAATATCAGGAGATCTCTGTTGCCCACAGATCCCTGGTTCTGAAGCAACGAGAGTGAATTGGGAACTTCTGAGAGCTGGAGCTGGGTATGATCTGAAAGGCTGCACCCTCTCAGCCTTCCTGAGTGAGAAAGGGCTGGGGACCAGAGAGGGGACAGCAGGGAAAGGAAATCTGGGAATCCTTCCTCTCTAGCCCATACACACACACACACACACACACACTTGGGTTTTCCTGGCTGTCTGGAGCACCTCTTGCTTCAGTAGATGCAGGATGCAGCAGAAATGTTTGACATCAATATCATATCTTCACCTCAGTTTGTCTACCATGGGCTGAAGCTGTACCTGAAAATCAGCCTGGTCCAAGAGAGAACTCCCCCCTTATTGGCCATGGGACACAGTAGCTGTGGGAAGTCCACTCACCAAATTAATCCCCACTGGGGTAACCAGCTACCAAAACTAGGCACAGAAAAAAAGGCATTATGAAGAACACCAGCTCTAAATGCCAATCAAAGGCATCCTTAACCTGCCTGCCTTGCAATTCCTGGATGAGATGGAGTTGCCATGTGATTAAAGGCTGTGTTTTAAAAGCTGTGCTATCCATTGACCCACATTATCTAAAGGCACTTAGAGCAGAGCTGGGCTGAAGCTTCCTGCTCTGCACTTGCCTCCTTAGTGCAGGATAAGCCATCTGCTGCTCAGGCTTGTATTTCCCCAGATAATAAATCTCAGGAAGAAACCACAACCCTGTGGTTTTATATTAAATCAGGTATCACTTTTGATTGTTTCAGCTGCCCTGCAAAACTAAAAAGATCTGATCAGACTTTGCTAATCATTGAAAAGACCTTCAATCAGCACCTTCTCACCACCTCACTGGCATCATTTGCCATGGTTTGAGGTTAAGGGAGGTTGACAGCATGCCAGCATCTCTGGAGCTGAGTCCCAATGCTGCTTACCATCTTATATATCTTTAATAACATTTTCAAGCCTTTCTTTTTATTTTCAGGGGCACATCTAGCTTACTGTGCTTTAAACATTCCAAGCAACCACAGACAGTTTATAAAGCAATAAAGAGCAGTGCTTGTGGTGGGAGCAGCTCCCTCCCAGCAGCACAAGACTCCTCTCCCCAGCCCATGACCACATGTGGCACTTTGGCTAAGTGGTGAACCACAGATATTCCCAGAAAATTCTGCCCACAGTTATTCTCACTGCCAAAACAACTACTCAAGCCTGCTCTGAGGGACCACCAGCAGCCAAAAACAGGATAGAGGGGGGTAAATAGATCTGATATGTGTAGAAATCAGCCTGTCAGAAGGGGTCTGTGACCCTTCTGATGCAGCCAGCCTGACAATTATTGAGGGACCATCACACCAGAGTAGGTTACAAAAACCTATTGGGATTGGAAAAGGAAGGAGATCCAGTCTGTGGCCTTCATGAAAGGTCTGTGACCTATGCCAGAGTCAGTTTGCTTTGAGACACCATGTTAATCAACCCAGGGCCAAATGAAGTGTGAAAGCTCTTGAGCAATATTCTTGTGCCATAAAATTATATACAGGCTTTCCCTGAACAGAACTGCAGGGTAAGATGTGCAGGAGGAATTAAATGAGAATTTCCTCTCTAAGCTTTTGGGAATCCCTCCCCCTCCAACTCAGTTAGGAGCTGCTTAGTCATCATCTAACAATCTTGCCTGCAAACAAAGGAGAGTTTTTCAAGGAAATTAATGTCTCCAGTGGGAATATTAACAAAAGGAATTGTATTTTCAGGGACAGGAATATTTGCCCCACAAAGCAGCAAAACAGACTAAAATAGTCAAATGTGAAATATATGTGGCTGAAAGCAGTGGTCCTAAAGCCCTCGGTTTGCATTAAATTGTGCTACAGCTGAATAATAAAAGTAAGAATTAAATACCCTAGAAGACAGTTCCAAGAAGTCCTCAACTGTTAAATATTTCCATGTCTTTTGAGGATGTAGGCAGAATTCCTAGCCTAATGACTGGAATAGGCCTGTTCCAGTTATGGTGAGCTGAAGGATTTCAATATGAATTCAATTATTTAGATTTTAAAGTGATAAGGAAGTGATAGATTTGTTTTCATTGGAATATATCACATTTTCAGGCTTGCTGTCAAATCTACAAGTGTGAAAGCCAATAATAGGACATTCATTTCAATTGACGTTTTTCTATCCTCATGTTATCTCTTTGGCTGTCTTTAATGTTTATTTTTTTAAAACTATTAAAACACAGTAACTATCTCTGGGGTTCTTAATGCTACTTCTGTTTTGGATATCTGGTTTTATAAATTTTTTCTCTTGGTCTGCAAGCTGAAGGTTTCATAAAGGTCACTGCCATAGCCAGACCAAGATGTAGAAATTCTGATGGAAAGTTCAAAGGTTTGTAGTAGGATGAGGTGTGCTAGAACCACTTTACAGCACAATCTGAACATCTTGTTTGGGCTGCATAAAGTGCTCAGCAGATTCATTAGCAAGATTTCTTCATGAAGCCCAAAATATATTTGACCTGTAATTATTGAACAGATTTTGTTTAGCTGTAAATGTGCTACATACCAATCTGGCTCTGCTGGAATGTTTGTTTATTTTTTTTTTGTAGAATGTCACAATTCAAGGCATCTTCATTCATGCACTTGTATTTTCACCTAACCATCAAGGACCCTGCTTGAAGTAACCTCACACCATTCCTCAAAGACAACAGCTCACAGGCTTTGACCATAAATCAGAAAAGCAGGAAAGTTTCAGTGCCTTCTGCTGAGCAATCTGTGCAGGAGTGTGTCTGTAGCACTCCAGCTATGGGGTACCCAGGGGGTGGGGACAGAGCCACCCTCCTGGGACAGCAGCATCTGGCAGCAGCTGGGGCACAGGCAGGCACAGATTGCAGCAAGAGACAGATCCACATCCCCCACGGAAGGGAGGCGCCAGCCCTGGCACATTCTGCCCGCTCACTGCAAAACAAACAAGTTTCATTCCCTGTGCTGTTCTACTTTGTGGCATTTTTCATCATTATGAAATCAGAAAAATGGAAAAACTCTCTATGGATGATGCTTCCTCCCTTAGCTTCTCCCCAGGGATAAAAGCATGTGCAGGGGAGTATTTTATTTTAGTAACTTTTTGTTTGAGCTGGCTCTTTCCTTTTGGGTAATATGTATAAATTATACTCTCACCTTACTCCCCCTGACATAAAAAAGGGGTGTGCTCAGTTTTGGAGTGAGAAAAGCAGCACATGGCTCTAATTTGGCAAGAGAAGGACAGTCAATTCACACTTTCCTATACGTCCTATTGTCCCTGAGACCCCAAAGCAGAAGAATTCCACAGATTATTGCACAGAGAGGTGAAATGTAATTAACCAGCCTCACCTCAGAACACAGAACAGCACAACTCACTGCAAAAATCCAAGCATCTTACCTACTTTTGTAGACAGAATTTTCATTTATATTGGGGAAAAAAAGAGAAGACATTTAATGTGTCCTTACCCTTGTGTCTAGATTATATGCTGTCTTCTTTAAATCCTGCAGAGCTCTCTGCATGAACTCAAAGGCATGGCAATCAACACAGGGGCGGCCTGGAAGAGATTCAGGAGAGAATCATGACTACATGGCATGAAGAATTAACTAGAAGGAGTAAACTGTGATTCTGAGTATCAGAAAGAGCTACAAAAAAGAGTCCACAGAGTGAGTACTGATGTTGATAGTACTGAACAACCCAGGTAATTTTAATTGGTTTACTGTGATGGTCCACCCAGTCTCTTAATAATAAAAGAATTACTTCAAATTTACATTAATATTTTTCTTTCTGCTACATTGCTGTTACACTTTTCCTTCTACAGCTCATTGTATGGAAACATTACACTCTTTACTTGAGCCTTTCATTGTGCTCCACTAACCCTGGGTACATTTTCAACCTCATCTTCAGATTTTTCAGAAATTATGTCTGAAAACATGAACCTGCTCCCTAGAAAAATCTCATCTCCTAATGTAACAAATGTGAGCTCTAAATTGAAGACTAATAAAATAAAGCTGACTACAATATTATAAAGACAGACCACTTCAGCCTCTAACTTTGAATATGACACAGCTTTGCCCAAAAAAATGCCCTGTTATCAGCAGGCATTGCTGGTAAGCAGAACTGCTGCAATCTGGATTTATTGGAGTGTTTAAGAGAACATTCCCAGATTGAGACACTCAGACTGAAGGGCACAAGGCTTGCTTTGCCTTGTTCACCACATAACACAGATCTGTGCCCTAACAGACAGCAAAGACAGACAGACAGACACCTTGAGCTCATCAGGCTCAGCTGCTCTCACTGGCCTCTCTGTGCCTGTGTGTGGCTGACAGCCTCACCAGAAACCCTGCACAGGAGAGGAATCCTGAGCCCAGCTGTAGCTTGCTCTCTGGGGCCTGGTGTGAATGAAAGGATGAAGTCCAGGCTAAAGCTGGGAAATGCTGCTCTGCCTGTGCCCTGTCTGTAAGCCCATTTTGCAAACACTTGATGTTGGACTGTACATGCCTCTGACACCCTGGACAATGAGCTTCCAGCTCACAATCTGAGTGCTGACCAGCAACCAGGAATTCTGCCTGCTGGAGAAAGGGAGCCTGCCAAAGTCTTTAACTGGCTAAGAAAAAAAAAAAAAAAACCACAAAAAACCCCCCCAACATATATATACACACACACACACACACATATATATGTATATACACACACATATATATATATATATAAACAGTATTAAAGACCTGCTCCATCATTGCTGTACCCAACTTCAGTGCTACTGTATTTACACTGGACAAAAGGAGAGGACAGCAGTTTTTCACATCAACAACTTGATGGAAGGACCTGTCATTATGTTTATAAAGTAAAATAAACTCAACACAGATCAGCAAAGGAGAATTAGGTGGTCGAAGGCCCCAAGACTAGGTGTTGACAAAATGCTTTCTTGGCATCATTTAATAAAAATTCATGACTTTAAAACAGCAAACATTCTCAAGAACAAAATCTAATGAACAGACAATGTCAGCTGAAAAAGAGCAAGTCTCAGTGGTGTCTCTGAAAAGCAAACATGGTGATTCTAGCATAGAAAGGGCTAACACAATGGACAAAAGAAAAGGTGCAGAACAGTGGCAGGTTTCAGCAAAAAGCAAGAGACAAAGATAAGAGAGTGAAGAGCTCTGGATGCAGGAGCAAAACAACACTGGTAGATTATCAGGCTGTGGTTTTAAAACAATGTAGGCAAGACATTCCAAAATAGTTTGAATTATTTGGGCAAACTTCAGAGGCCAGCAACATGAGGCCTGCAGCAGGGGCTGTAGGAGAGGACTGCAGGGTGGTACTTACTTTCAGCTGGGATGGCTGTTCCTGCTTCCTGGTCAGCTCTGACAGGCTCTGAGACAAGTAGTGCTACCAAAAATACCAAAGGAACTGTAAGGATGGCTCTCCTCAGAAGGCAGGGTGCCAGCATCTTGGGAATGGGTGCTTCTCTGCTTGTCAAGAGACATAAACAAGTTAGTGAGGAACACTACAGACACACAAGGGTTTTGTCACAAAGTTAATGTCCCTGATGGCTAAAGATTTGTCAGTCTTCCTCTGAAAGAAGACAAAATACCAGAAGATCTAGAGCAGGGAGAAAAGGTCTCTGTACCTTTCCAGACTGTACATAAAACTCAACACTGAGAGAACATCCCTACACTAGATAAGAAGTCCCTGGAGTGTCCTTGGTTTCATTTGAAGGCCAGGATGGTTTGCCTGGTCTGTGACTTTTTTGTAACTACACAGTCACAGACATGAATCTGGGGAGCTGGTTCACTGTTATACTTTGAGATCAAAACTTCAGGGATTACAGAGCTGGCTGAAACAGAACCTGGAAACAAGGTCTTTGGCCTCTGGCTTCCTTTACTGCATCATCTTTTCTCAAGTGAAATAACTAAAGGTAACCACTAGCATTACACAGCACGCTAATTATAAAAACTCCTTTATGAAAGTATTTGAAGGAAATACTTTTTTTAAACCTCCACAAATTCAAAGGTAGAATTTCTAATGGTAAATGCATCAAAACTCTTTGACCTTCTGTTTCCCCTCCTAATCTGGGCTTCAGGCCATTATTTGCAGCCATCCATTTGCTCCTGCCAGGCCACACCATCCCCAGACCTGGGTACAACCTGGTCCAGCAGCAGTTTCCCTTCACACAGAGGCAAGTTTTTTTAAAGGTTTCAATTAAGTATTTTCTTGACCCAACAGGTAAACTGTTCAGAGCAAAAGGGACTGGCTCAAGTTGCAACTGCTTGTTAGAGATCCCAATCCAAGGGAGCTCCTTAGCTCAGCCAAGTTTACCTTTCATTCCTATACATCAACATGGAAGAAAGACAGATTAAATAAGGCTAAGTTATGGCAATACAATAAAACCCACATAAAAAAATCTGTTCAGCTAACTGTGGGAAAACAGGACAACATTCTGCCTCTTTCTGTTGGTGCTTATTGAGCACAAGATGTTGCATAAGAGCATTAGATCTGCATGTACTGAATGCAAGAGTACAGCACTCCCCAGAACAGATTGTATTTCACATTTAGAAAGGCAGTAGAGGGAGGCAGGGAAGGGAAGGGTTTTCCCCATTTTGCCACAAACACAGAACAGAACAAGACTGTTCTTCAATATGTGCAATCCACCTTTTCAGACACAGATAAAGCGGAGCTGCAAACTCTGCACGAACACTTGCAGCATGTGCAAACAGCAATTCAGCCAGGGCAGGAGCAGCATTGTACACATACCCTGCCTGTGCACCCAACCTAAACACAGGAGCAGGGAATGGTTCAGAAGCAAGAGACAAACCTGTACAAGCAGAGTCACAGATGTACTTGAACCCATGGCAACAAAAAGATAGGGTAATATAATTTCTATACCCTCATATTGCGTTTCCTGTCCCACCCCCTATTTAGATCTGATGTGATCCTTTTTTTTTTAATCTCTACAATCCCTAAAATAAAGGGATTAAATCACTACAAGTGGTTTGGGTTTTCTGTTTTAATTAATGGTGATCTGCAATAAAAAAAGTACAATCAAAAATAGCAGTCTTTGCAATAGGATGCAGCAGAGTGTCTCCAAGAAATAGTAAATTAGGACAACACCAGCCTCTTTTGGAAGCACCTGATGAAGCAGCCTCCTGGTCAGCAGGAGCAGAGGCTATTTTCAGAGTTGACTATAAGTACTACAAAGGTTCAACAAAACAAAACAGACACATTGTTAAACTTTTTTGGGGCACCTTACCCATCACCCACCCCAGAGTCAGCTAGCTTTGTAGGTGAGCCCCACTGCAGAACAACTGCTCCTCTAGTGCAGCAATCATCTAAAATCACACCTGACTCCTGCCTCTTAGTTATTGCATGGGAATTTGCAAGGAGTAATTGTGACAGGCTTACAAGGGTGGTCTCTCCCTGCAGTGCAGCTGGGAACAGAGACAGATCTGTGCACGGACTTCTATGAAAGAGAAAATTCACCCCCTTTAACAAAGGAAAAAATATCAGTACCTGATCTTTCTCTTGTCTTTTGATGGTTTCTTTGAAATGGCCGCTGCAAACTGCTAAGAGAACAAGTGCAGCATTTCTGAGCATGTGCACTGTCTCTTTTTAACCTTCTCTGAAAGAGGTTATTACTATGGGGAGATTTCTGCCATGGCAACAATGCAGAGCACTGCAGCACGCAGCGCAGATTTAAAGAGGCACAGGCTGTGTAGCCCAGGTCTGGGGAAGGATGATTCTGTTCTGACATGCAAGGTCCAGCAGGGACTCACCTGCCCTGGGTAAGGTTTTTAAAGCCAGGCCATTTGATTAATTTCTCTTGAAGTCTGCTGAGTGGTTTTTCTGCAGTCTGAGCAGCTGGATGGGGCACCTGGTTCAAGCAACTTGCTTCCCCAGAGCTTGAAAATCACCACAACAATCTACAGCTGGTTTTTGGGAGATGAGGACAGAGCAGGGATTGCACTGAGGAATTGCTCAGTGCGCTGCCTGCCATTTGAATGGTTCTGACTTACAGGGGGCATTAGCACTCGTGCCTGCTTTCCCAGGTATTCTGTGATTCCAGTCCCAGAGCTGCCAGGAGCAGCTGCAGCCACCAAAACTCTGAGAGGGAGCTTGAGTCCAAAATCAGAACCCCTCTTTTCTATCCCCCTTTCAGAGCCCTGTGAGCTGCACTCCAGGACAACACTGACTGCACTTGTTCTGCATGCAATAACACAATGGAATGAAGATGATAAAAGTGATTTTGTCAAGTCAAAGCTAAGTTCAGGGGCTACATCACCTCCCAAAAACCACATTTTCCATCACAAATTAGACACTAGCAGTGCTTGTTTCAGAGAGAATGAGCCCAGCTGAGGGCAGGCACAGCACTGAGGAGCACACACAGACCTTCAAAGGGACTGTGCGCTGTGTTTGCTTTACCTGGTTCAGAGGAGACTCAACCTTCAATGATTTCATGGTGAAAGCTGGGGGCATTCTGTGCCCAGCAAGGTCAGGCACACAACCTTGTTTTTCACGAGCAGAAACTCCTTCCCAGAATTATGACTGAATTGCTAGCTAACATTTTTCTTTTCAACTTGCTCTATATAACCTGTCCCTCCTGTATAGCCTAAGAGGAATGGTTTGCTTTCATTAATTCTGGTAAGTAAGTAAAAAGCTAAAATCTCAGCTTGTTCAGTGTGTAACTATGCTGCTGTGTGAAGTTACAACATCCATGAGATGTTGAGGGGGGTCAAGAGGGGATTAATTATAGTACTGCCATCCTTATACATCACAAAAACAGAAATCAGGGGAAAATAATTTTTAGAGACTGTTCTTTTGGGAAAGCAAGATTTAGCATTGCAGAGATAACCTTTTGGTCTGATTTAGTATCTGCCTGTACATAAATTACAAATGCAAAACTTAATTCATGATCACTCTTGGCCCTCTAATCTCATACCTTGGCCTGTCTTCCTGATAAATAACATAGATATTCCTATAGACACACAGACCCCCACTACCTGCCCCCCTCTCTATATATGCCTTTTCTTAGCCTGATCATTCCCAGTAAATCCGTTCTCCTGAATCCTGTGCTTTCTCTATCACAACAGTAAAACCAAGCAGCCAGTCCTGGTACCTTGGGTATTATCACTGATCTCTCTTCTAGACCCATGCAGTGGGCTTCCAATTCCACTAAACAAACTTCTAAAAATCTGTTTCTGCCATTCAGATGCTAAATTACTTGCTCTTAGCATCCCATACCAAATATTGCAATGTCTCTTATTTAGCCTTATCTTAGATCTATTTATCCTTTAAGGAACCACTTCCATTTCAGTGTTTTAAAAACATTTCCTCTTTATTCACTTCTCTCCACTCTGCACTCTGTTAAGCACCAGTTTTTCTCTTCACTGAAGCTAAAATTTTCTCAAGTGGAAAATATCAGTTCACCAAGGAGGAGATCTTCCATATAGGAAGCAAACATTCAAATTCAGCACATTTTTCATAGAATGTCCTGAGTTGAAAGGGACCCACAATGGTCATCAAAGTCAAACTCCGGGCCCTGCACAGCCCCATCCCCAGGAGTCCCCCCCTGTGCCCCAGAGCATTGTCCAAACACCCCCTGAGCTCTGCCAGGCTGGTGCTGTGACCGCTGCCCTGGGGAGCCTGGTCAGGGCCCAGCCGCCCTCTGGGGCAAAACCTTTCACTAATATCCAACCTGAACACCCCTGATACAACTTCAGGCCCTTCCCTCATTCCTGTCACTGTCACCACAGAGCAGGGATCAGTGTCTGTCCCTCCCTTCCCCTCAGGAGGAATTTGTAACTGCACTGAGGTCTCCCCTTGTAGAGGGATAGAACGTAAGTAAATAAAGGTAGTATAGAAAGTAATCTTATCCCCTAAAGAGTTGCAGCTGAGCCAATTACTAAAGATTAGGAGCAGGCCTGATGTTAACAGGCCACAGCTGTAGCCAGTCAGAAGCGTGTTATAAAAGAGTGGATTGGTTGGTTGGGGGAACTGGAGTCAGTGGCTGCTGTGAGGACAGGGAAGAGTCAGTGCCTGGAGGAGCTGCCTGTGAGAAACATCAAGGAGGTACAAAACTCTGGCAATATGGAACCCTTGCAATGTAATGAATATAGAACTCTTGTGATATAATAGCAACATCCCCTCACTCTCCTCTTCTCCAGGCTGAACAGACCAAGTGCCCTCACCTGCTCCCTGTATGGCCTCTCCAGACCCTCACCATCCTCATGGCCTTCTTTGGACATTCTCTTATAGTTTCAAGTCTTTCTTATTTTGTGGTACCCAAAGCTGCCCCAGCACTCGAGGTGAGGCCACCCCAGAGCAGAGCAAGACAATCCCTCCCTTGCCTGGCTGGAGATGCTGGGCCTGATGCCCCCAGAACAAGGTTGGCTCTCCTGGCCACTAGGACACACTGAAAAATTTTGTATTTTTGAAAGTTTTGAATTTTTTATTTGGAAAATATTTTTTAAAATATTATTTTGACAATTTTAAAATTTTGATAATTTCTGGTTTTCAAATTCAGAATGATTGGTTTTTAAAAACTAAGCTTAACACAGTAAAAATACATTGCATAGTCTGTTCATGGAATTGCAGAGTAGGAACAGCTCTCATGTTAAAGTTATGAGGCACAACCACAACACAACATTATAACAAAGCCTTTCCTTCTCTCATATTTCTGATGCAAAAAGCACAGGTCAGAGATGCTAGCCCAAGGACCACTGAAAATTGGAAGTACAGAGCAGGACTGGAACCATACAGCACCTGCACTGCACCCTCAGAGGTGATTTCATTGTGGCCAAAGCTGCAGTGGTGCTCATGAGGCACCATGGGCTGAGGGTGAAAAGTGACATTTGTGTGAAAGCTGGAACAACCTGACTCCCCAGCTACCCTTGGGGAGCATTTATGAGGAAAGCACAGAGAATTTATAGCTTCTTTTCTATAATGAAGTCTAACGCAATGTATTTTTTTTCTCAAAATCCCCACCAGCTAGGAAACATCAAAGCACTGTTACTGAGATTTCATTTTTTTCATCTTGATAGCACATGTCTTGATACTATAAATATTTCTATGGGATTGGAAGAAAAGCTGGAGCCTTTACCTCTAAGCCTTTTCACTGCTTGGGTTCTCCTTGGCTCTTAAATCTAATATCCTGTCACTACAGAAAACTTTCTCCCTCACTAAAGAAAACAGTTTCTGTCATTTCTCCTGGAGACACTTTTATGTTTTCTCATAGCCTGCCCTCTAAATCATGGCAAAAATCTCCCCACAAGGTACCATCCTGTCTTCTATCAACCACACTTTGATGCTTTACCTCTGCCACGAATCCACAAAGGAGAGCCTGGGGATGAATCTGGCTGGGGCTGTGGATGCCATACAAAAGTGTTTGTCACACCAGTATGTCCCTGCCCCGCACCTCTGGCTGTCACTCCTGTCGCCCCTGCCAGCCTGGGCTGTGATATCTCCAGGCCAGGGGCTCTGTTTGCTCTTGGTGGGGCAGCACCACAGGGCTGGAGTGTTGACAGAGGGCTCCAGGCACACGTGATGTGAAATAAAGTCAAACTACCTAAAGCTGGTCTCACTCTCCCACACTCTGATATGTGAGCTATTCACAGAGCAAGCCTCTGATTCTTTTCCTTCCAATGTAAAGCTCTTGGGATGTGTCAGAGTGACCAAATTAAGAAGTGACACCAGCCTTTTTTCCCTGAACAGGTCTTGCCTATCTTGGTAGCAGCAAATAATTGCAATTGTTCCTCCTTCCATTTTCCCCACCAATAATTTTAGGAACAATTTCCCTGTCACTAAATCCAAATCCCACAGTCTCTATCTGTCAGAGTATGGATTGCCTGAAGTCATTCTGGGATCCAAAAATCTTGAGTTTCAGCACAACCCTAAGGCTGGGCTCACTTCCAAGTCTGGCTTTTCCACACAGATTTTAGAGAGACCTGCACTGTTAGAACTACTTACTGCTTTTTGAATGAGATGCTAAATTGGGTCTTACCCTCCTGCATCTCTCGGGGAGCTGAGAAACATCTAAAACTCCCATGGCAATATTCAGGAAGGGTTATCATTAACTGAGGCATCCTTGGCTTGCACTCTCCCTGTGCACCCTTCTGCACACACATCTCTGGGGAATAAAGCTGTGCTGGAGCTATTTCAGGGTACATAAAAGTTGCAACTTTGACTTGTTTGCAGATTCCACAGGGATGCCTTGAGTACTCTGCAGCAATTAAACATGCAGGCACTTGAATTGGCTTTGGACTAGAGGGGAACAAATGTCTTAATTCCCAAACTTCCCAGTCTGGAACCAGACTTCAGAGTCCAGGGGCCTCTTCTAGCACTGGAGAGATCTCTCAGCTGACAAACAGTGCCAGTTTCCTTGCAAAGGCTGCTTGGAGAAAGAGCAATTGAGGAAACTAAAGAGAGATTGCTAAAATTGGAAGTTTATTGATTACCTCTTTTTCCTTCCAAAAGATGTTTATTATCCAAAGTCTGCATCAGGGCTCTCAAACTACAAGAATCAGAAGACCCAGATTCAGAGGCCTCCAGATCCATTCTCTGCTTTATGAATCAGCTCCTTTGCAGCCAGGAGACTAATTCAGCATGATTTTTATGACATCAATACTTGGATCTCATTGAAAATCAATAATTTTGACACCATAATCTCTATGATTTAATAGCTTAAAGATGAATGTACATTTACACATTTGTGTTTGAAAACTGTATCTCTAACTTGAATTCATATTTACAAGGTATTTGCAAGCTGATGGATGTAGCTTCTCCTTTATGCATTTTTTTCTCCTTTCTAGAATGACAGTGCTAGAAATTGCAAGCTGAATAGTGCAGTACTACCCTGATATTGCACTAGCTGTGACTGCACAGTTTTCAGCTGAAAGCTTACTCATGTCTGCCTTTAAAATACCTTGTAAATTAATTCCTCATTTGTAATCCTGGGATGTTTTCAGACTGAGTCTAAAGGCAAATAAGCAATAAAATTTCATAAGTATCACTATAGTGGCCATAATCTTGCCTGAAATCCAGGAAAACAGACCAGAACCACCACTGTTCAAAGCATGGCTAGTTGGAGTCTAAGTAACTGAGTCAAGAACCAGTTACTTAGATCAGGGCTGGGAGAGATCCCCATCCGTAGGAGGTCCAGAACTTGATCTAAGCAGGGATCAAGTTCTAACACACACCCAATAACAGATTACAATTCCCAAATCC
This sequence comes from Ammospiza caudacuta, assembly GCF_027887145.1. Taxonomy (NCBI): domain Eukaryota; kingdom Metazoa; phylum Chordata; class Aves; order Passeriformes; family Passerellidae; genus Ammospiza; species Ammospiza caudacuta. Next base: position 58,457,185 of record NC_080596.1, read on the forward strand.
TCAGTCTCATCTGGCTGTCATTCTGGAGGGATACACAGTGACCACCAGGGCAGAATGGGTTGCTTGTTCCTTGGAGAACTCAGTTTCTGTCCTGGTTTAGGGCAACTTTGGGACAAATTCTAACTGTTGGCAAAAAAAAAAAAAAAAAGTAGGTTTATAGCCCTCAAAACAACAGATTATGTTGAGATTATAAATAATCCTATGTCAATTTTGTTTACTAAGATACAGCTTGTAGTAGCAACTACTGCCAACCTGTGTAAGCACTCCCAGAGCTGTCCAAATGTCCTGCAGGGCACGTCCCACACAGCAGCTGACACCCTCCTGTGCTCTGACATGCAGTCTGAGTTTCTAAGCAATGTGTCCTTTCATTCCTATCACCCAGGGAAGCATCTCAGCCTTCTCATGCTCTCAGTTTTGTTAATATTGGGTTTCACTGCAGGTGTTGTAACCCACATGGGTGTATGCAGAAAGAGTGGCACTTAAATATCTCATGCCCCAGCAGCATCAAACTCATCTTACAGAACACAATCCTGCAGCTCTGAGATTATGCAGAATGTACTTTAAGACAGCGGAGGACAAATCAATCTTGTTCAGGACATTTGTCTGCACAAGTAGCTTCAGAAGAAATATGGTGAATGCAGAGTCTGACCAGAATTAGAAAATGCTGCAAAATCTTCCTCTCAATAAAAGCCTTTCAATACTTGGCAACCTCCTGGGAGGTTGGAATGCTGAAATTTTCCACTGAAATGTTTCTTTTTCTCTTGAATTTCTCATCTTTGCATCTGCCCACTTAAAAAGCAACAAAAGTCCCTACCATGTGAAAAAAAAAGTGTGTCTTAAGGAGTTGAGGATGCAGAAGGAAAACAAACAAATATGCTATGGTGAGAGGTGTATTAAAAAACTCTAAAACAGATGGCATTTCAGTACATAAAGAGGGCTTACAAGAAAGAGGCGGACAAACTTTTTAGCAGGGCCTGTTGTGATAGGACAAGGGGTAATGGTTTGAAACTAAAAAAGGGTAGATTTCACTTAGATATAAGGAAGAAAAATTTCTATGTGGATGGTGAAACACTGGAAAAAGTTATCCAGAGAGGTGTTAGATACCTCATCCTTGGAAACATTCAAGGTCAGGTTGGACAGAGCTCTGAGCAGACTGATCTAGAGGAAATGTCCCTGCTGATTGCAGGGGGTTTGCCCTTTAAAAGTACCTTTCAAACTCTTGATTCTGTGATTCCATGAACTATAAAGTCTTGGTCATTTTGTCATGTCCCATTACCATGATTTCTGTGGATTACTGGTTTTTAGAAATTTAGACCTTGGCAAATCAAGAGAAAGGGGATTTTCACTGTTGTGGTGGAACCCAGGGCTGTCAGGACACTGTAAGCAGCTCTGTCTGATAGGTGAGTCTGCTGCCAAAGCGGCCAAACACCTCTTCCAAAATTCAGCACTGCCTGCGTGGGAGTTGGACAGGAGCTTATACAATTTTAATAGTTTGAAACAGTGCTTATGCTTAAAATCAGGAATAGGTGATTTACAGTGCAGCCAAATTTCAAGGTGAGGAGGAAGAGAACTCCCAGAAGATATTTTACCAGGTGCTCAGAGATGTGCACAGGACAGTGTGGCAGTTGAGAGAAAAGGAAAGCAGTGTCTTCTTTTCTTACCTTTATTTTCTGAAAAATCCCTTTGCCAGGATTTCTTCTCGTGGAAAGCTGAGAAGCCTCAGAGAAAAATGAAAACAATAATTATCTGATTCACTTCTCCTTTGTTTTTCTGCTTTGGAATGTGGTTTGGACATTGTTGACCAACTGGTCGTTGTTTTATTGGTTTCATGTGAATTGTTTTGACTTAATGACCAATCACAGTCCAGCTGTGTTGAGGCTCTAGAGAGTCATGAGTTTTTCATTGGTATCTTGTTAAGCTTTCTGTAAGTATCCTTACTATTCTATAGTATAGTATAGTATAGTATAGTAATAGTATAGTATAGTATAGCATTAGCCTTCTAAGAACATGGAGTCATATTCTCAATTCCTCCTCCATCTGGGGGACACTGAAAATACCACACTTACCCTCTGTCTCCTTTTATATATTGCTCTTGTCTCTTAGATAACTTCTGCATTCTCTCTAGCTTTTAGTTCTTTGTCCTCATTTGACATCTTTTGTCTCTCAGCCTCTGTTATTCTCCAATGCTCAGCTGCAGTGATTGAACACTGACCCGTGTTTGGGCACTCAGCTCTCTGAGTGCATTTTAGCAACCCTCCAAAGAAATAGTTGCTTTCTGCACATCTCCCTCTGCCAAAATGCTACTGTTCTGTAGAAAGGTGGCTGGAAGAAGAACATTGGCTTCTTATCCCCTTAAGTCTGGCACAAGGGACCACAGAGTGCATTGCAAAGGGCACTGGAGTATCTGTCACTGAATGACCTCTCCCCTGTCCCACCTGCATCATCAGCTTGGCTGCCTTGCTGCTCAAACACAGCTACAGCCAAACTGGCTGCAAAGACTGAGGTGAATGTACAAAGGCAGACTCCTGTTCTTAAAAGTCACACAACCACCCTGAGAACTCCAAACACATCTGGGAACCTCTCAAAACACTGAGTTGGTGTGTGGCACAGGTTACCTGAGGTCAGTCAGTAATTCAGTTTGGGTGCTGGCCTCTGCTGAGTCAGTGTTTATCAGCTATTTGGGTACAGCAAGACACAAACATGCATTTTTAAAAAGAATGTTATAGGCAGGGGAAGGCTGAGAGAAGAAGCTGCCCAATCCATCTCCCAAAACATAACAGCTGGCTCCAAGGTGAACAGAAGGCTGTACAAGTGCTGGAAAGGCCCTCTCTAGGGGTTCTCCATCTTCTTCACGCTGAATCCTATCTTGCCTTTTCCAGAACTTTCCATTTGATTTTAGGGATATGGGAAAGACAAGGCAGTAACCACCTGGCTATTTCTCTTCATTTCTTCTGGGTGAGGAGTCTGAAACAGGGAAGACCATTCTGTCCCCAGGAATGTGAGCAGTCCACAGTACCCTCCCACATTATTTTAGGTGCTGTTTGAGTTTGTGATAATGCACAAGCTACTTCTCATGTCCACATCCCAAAAATGGAAGGAGCAAGGGAGAGCTCTTGGTTGAATAAATATTTTTCTCTTGCCAAGGAATCTTCTCTAGGGCAGCATCTGCATTTTTATCCCTGAGAGCAGCATCCTCTCCTCAGAAAACAGGTATCTCTATTTCCCACTATGTTCTGGAAATTGCATCAGGAGGAAGAAAAGGAGATTATTTGAGAGTTAAAAGACTCAATCTTTCAAAGCATAAATTCCTGCAATGCCTGTGCTAACAGTGCCCTTGTGATAGGCTGATGTTGCTCTCCAGAGTTACTGACCCTGAATCACTGTGGGGCAATGGATTCACATCCAGGGAATGGGGCTGTCATATGAGGAGATTTTTTTAATAAGCAATTCAAAATAAATAGTTTCTCAAGATAAAAAAAGAAAAAAATCTCATGGATTTGTATCATCTTTACAATATAGTTCGAGGCAAAGAAAGGTTTTCTGGTAATGTTAGATGAAGTATCTTTTTGACAAAGAGGTACCAAGGCTTTCTAGAGTGTTTTAAAAAGCACGCACTAGGCAGAAAAATGTGGCTGCAGCATCCTGGGCTGTTAAAGCTGAATTACAACTTTTATTGTGATCCTCACTTAACCTCTCCAATTGCTTTTTTTAATATATATACACTGTCCTGGAACAGAAATTAATTCAGAGAAAGCTCTTGAAAGAGAATTTATGTACTGGTGTGAGAACAAAACAAGCTTACCATTCCCTGATGGTTCCAGTGGGTTTTTTGAGCCTGAAATGCTCCCACTTGGCTCAGCTGCTTTTGTATTTAAACTTAAATGGTTTTGAGTCAAAACCAAAGAACATCTGTTTGGCAGTTTTAAAGCTAGAAGTATTTAACATTTTTCCCTTGATGTGCACAATTTTATTCACTGCCCTGTTGCACTGATGCTACTGGAGGGGCTTTATGCGTGGTTTAGAAGACAGATTGGTGATGTGGGACACCCATGGCAGCCAAGAGAGCTGCTGGGCTGCAGCAGGGCCAGGAGCCACAGCCCCTTACAGAAGCATTTGTGAGGCTGTCAGCTCCTGGCTTAAACTGAGTTCTGAGCTCAGCAAGAGATGCTGCTTTCCAGAGAGGCAAAGAACCTCCCATCAGCCAACCAGCTGTGGGACCTTGCTTCCTTGGGAGGCAGGATTGCCTGGTTCCAGACAGCTTTCTTTTCTGAGGAGAGAACAATTATTCAGTTCCAGACCAGCAGTACATCCCTCCTTATCCTCATTCCCCTCACTCAGACCTGTGGTCTTGGTTTGGAACAACAGGGGTGTGCTAAGGAAGGCAGGAGACTCCCCTGAAATGGAAAATGTAAACCCCCTCCCTCCAAATTGCTATAAATTTTAAATTAAGGATCTCTCAGGCAAAAATATGGGAGTTCTTTATTAGGAAAGAAAATAAAAAGATAAAATAAACATTGCATAAACCAAAACAACACTGGCAGAGTCAGAACACAACCCAACACCCTGTGGGTCAGGGTGTTGGCAGCATCCAATTGGCAATGTGGCTGCAGCCCTCCTGGAGTGTCAGAGGTGGATCTGGTGGAGCAGGGACCCTGTAGAAAGGTGCAGTCTTCCTCTGAAGATCCAGTGGAAGAGGAGCTGTTCCTCTGGGAAATCCAGTGGAGAAAGCCATGCTGGTGTTCCAGAACCTCAAGATTATATCCAGGTAGGAATGCTTGGCTCCTCCCTCTGGGCTCACATCTCCCAATGGGATGCTGTTGTTCTTATCAGTCATGCAGTGACATTCAATAACCTGCTATCAGCAGATGTCTCCCCTGAGAGAGGATTTGTTGTGGAAAAGATAAGGGAAACTGCCCACTGAACGGAAGACAACTGCCATACAGATGGCAAATAGAATACATCTTGCCTTGCAATCTGGGACAACCTGCCAAGCTGCTTTGCTGCTCCAGGTCTCCTAAAAAGAAAAAAATGAAAAAGAAAAAAAAATTAATGCATGTGCATATTCTGGAATTTTAAAATTCTGAGAGAGAAGAAAATATTTGCTGTTTTGCTATCCATTATTTTATTAGTTGGACTGTTTATACTTAGTCAACTATTTTAGTAATTAGAGAAAATGTTAGATGTATGTTTTTTAAAGGCTGTAATTAAGCACAGTCAGGAGTCATTAGATTATTTGAAAAGCCTGCTGCTTCTCATTAACTAATAGTTACTACCAAAACAAGCAGATTTTTATAGACCAGGTCTAGATATAAGTGAAAAAGTATATTGGAGAGCAGAGGGACATACTGTACTTAGACATCCCATCTTCATGCTATAGAATGCCCTAAGTGGCAATTAATTTCTTCCAAGATGGAGTTGAAAATTGCCACTTTCCAAACACTGAAATAACCAGAGGATTAAACTGTCACCTTTTCCACAAGAGTGGCCTTTGAAGATTGATTATGGCATGAGTCACCTTTTACCTTGAGATCAGCTATTTAAATTTGATGCAGGCTGCACTTTTTTTGCTAGCATTTTCTATCTAGGTAGAAAAGAAGCTGGATATTGTTGTAGGGGATATTTCTCAACCCATGAATTATGGCTCTTCTAACCAGTGTTAAATTGCAAATGTCATTGCAGAAAAAGAGAAGGGTATAAAGGTAGCAGAAATGGTAACTTTCCAGAATAAAGAAAATACCATTTTAAGACCCCATTTTCTGAGACAGACAAATGTTAAAAAATACCTTTATTGCACCAGCAAAAATAAAAGCCATAAGAAAATGTTTGGACACTGTTCACATCACACCATACTATGTTGACATTTCCATTTGACATGCAGACTTTTCAGTTTTGATCATAGCTGTGAACTACAGATGTTTTTAAAATACAGGATAGAGGAAAATAGATTCCCATTCAAAATAGAACCTGTCCTGAATGTCTATTCCAGGTCTGAAAAGGACTGAGATTTACAGTCATACAGACAATTTTCCAGCTGTGCTAACAAAGAGGGAGAGAGCGAGAACACAATGAGGTGCGCTCTGTTCTTTATCTTTCAAGCAGATTTTGAAACCTCCAAACAGAAATAATTCCTCTGTTTCTAGAGACCAACTGTTCAACAAGAGGTGGGAGCAATGGACAAGCAGCTTTGAAATCTGCTCATATTGGCATGGATGAATTTTATTAACATATCACCTAGTTGACAGCACGTAAAATGTAAGACAATTCACAGGGGATTTCCCCACCTGTGCATTTCTAAGTACTTACAAGAATATTAATGATACTATCCTTTTTCTGATGATAGACATAAACCCAAGTGTGACTGGTCGGAGGCAGCCTTCATCTGAGTAACAGACTTGCAGTGGCTGGGGCTCACCACAGAATCACAGAATGGGCTGGGCTGAAAGGGACCTTAGAGAGGATTTAGTTCCTACCTCCCTGCCATGTGTGCCATTTTTTATTGGTTATCATCTCTTTCCAGAGCCATTGCTGACATTGTGTAAAGGTGGCTGAACTGAGAATAAATTAAATAGGAAGGCAAGTTCCAGGCACTGTCCAGCCAGGAGCAGCTGTCACACAGCAGCCAACAACAAGAATTACTGCACAACAAACCACCCACCCAGTGCTCTTCTGCTGAGGAGCACCTGGATACAACAACCACACCAAAATCCACCAGCCTCCCTCAAAGGTATCTCTACTTATGACAGAGCCAGACTACTGCCTGGAAATCCTCCTCCATATGTGCTCTTACATGGCCTCATTGCTAAGTTTATTTTAGTATTTGGCTTTCATGTGCTGGGCTAACACCACATCAAATTTTCATATAAGCATTGTTATTCTTCTTCTACTCTTAGGAGGGAGAATGTGACATTTGGAGAGCTTTCTTAGTTAAATGCATGATGTTTCTGTGTCAGAGACATCAGGCCAAAAATCGTCTTCCATTTGGAGGAGCGACCCTTAACTTCTGCAAGAGCTGTGTCCTCAGCCTGTGAGCTACTCCCCAAAATGCATCTACACTGGCAGTTTTGACTGAGACAAAGGAGCCCTTGTTCTCAGCCACCTAACAACCCCCTCTGCATCTGCATCTTGCTTGTCAGCACCAACTTCCACATCATTCTCCTGAAACCTCCATCCAGCTCTGATCTCCAGTTGTAGGGAGACAGAATATAAGAAAATAAAGACAGTGTAGAAAGTAATCTTACCCCTAAGGAGTTGCAGCTGGGCCAATTATTAAAGATTAGGAGCAGGCCTGACTTTAACAGGCCACAGTTGTAACCAAGGAGAAGAAGAGTGCTATAAAAGAGCAAGGTGGCTGGTTGAGAAGGGAACTGGAGTCAGTTGGCTGCTTTGTGAAGAAGAAAGAGTCAGTGCTCTGAGGTGATGACCATGAGAAACACCAAGAAGGTATGAAACTTTTGTGTTAAGCAGACAAGAGTACAGAACACCTGCAATAAGATGACAACATCTAGTCATGGACAGCAAGGACTGGAGGAACAATGCCATGTGGGATTGCTGCTTACCACAAGCCACACTTGCCAGCTGCAGCAACCTGATGAGCTAAATGTGTCATATAACTTCAGAAAAGCTTCTGGCCTCAGGCTGAATGGCTGTTGAGGCTTGTACTCATGGGATTTTCTTTTACAGGCATCTAGAGAGATGGAGATTGAAAGTGACCTTAAAGTTTTCTGTAATTACCAGAAATTTTCTTATCCTTCCTGTGCACCTGTTCTTCAGCTGAGGCTGACAGAAGTTCTAAATCCTCTCAAGCTGAAGGGCTTTGTTTACCCTCATGGTAGAAAGCTCCCCAGTGCCTCAGGCACTGTTAACTCCACCCAACACCCCACAGAGGATCACTCACAGTTCTCAGGCCAGGCCACAGAGCAGCAGAGAAATAATGACTGAGACCTGGAGTCTGAGCATGGGAAACCAGCGCAGAGAGCAGGAATGAGTCTGACATGCACGTGGATGTTTGACCTGCTGAGGGCACACACGGCAGTGCTCTGCAGCAGCTGTGTTTCCTGAGGACTTGGGGCACTGTGCCAAGTACACAGCACCCCTGTAGATCTGAGAGCAGCCTGCATTTCAGAATGCTTTCCTCCACCTCCACATCACTTTACCAGCCAAATGGGAAATGGGTGTCTCTGGGCATCCTTCCAGAAGCCTCTGAACTGATGCCTTCATGCAGCAAAACTCAACTGGTACATTCATGTACTTTTCACCTTGGCATTTGCACCATGTGAAGTATTTGCCTCACCTTTGGATGCCCACTGGCCTTCTGTGTATTTACCAAAGCAGGAAGTACTTAAGTAGGAACAAAACTGAGTTAAAGTCTGACACAGAAATAGTATCTGGCAGATACCAACATTATCTGCCTCAGGCTTTTTAACAATCATAAATGATAACAAAAGTGTTATATTCTGTAGGTAGATGCCCCTTCTGAAGTTACACCACTGAGCTGGAATTTAACCCTTTTTCTCATTTCCAAAAGTCAATCAGGCTGTCATTGAAATAACGGGATAAAATCACCAGACCTTGATCTATTCCTGCTTCTATTTAAAGGTGATAAAGAGTTGATTTTACATAAGATCTCATCATTGTTCCTGAGTCAGCATGATTGTTCTGGACTTCCTGGCATTCCAACAAACTGAGCAAGTAAGGTTATTCAGGAGCTTAAAGCTGGTATGGATGGAGGGAAAGGAGACAATATGCTGCCACCTTTTGGTTACAGAAATGAGAGCAGGTATGATCTGGGCACATAGCTCAAGTGGAAATTAAGACATCTCTACTTATCTTCTGTAATAAAACAGCCTGGAAGGCCAGATGCTGTAAGATGCACCCCTTCATGTTCTAAACTGTTGCTATAAGCTTAGCTCACCTATTTCACATTTTTTCAGTCTTGTTTGAACTAATTAATAATTATGCAGCATTAATTAACAATTTATCTAATTTAAAACATAAAGGCTTGGGTTCCCTCACCTAAAACTAACCCTTTGCATCACCAAGCTCATTTGAGGAACATAGCTGCAAGAAATAGAAGGTATAAGATCTCATGAATTAGTAGCTTGTAAAAGAAAGAGACTGCATGTCATGACTTCTGACACTTTCATTACTGGGTTTGTCATCAGTACTTTACAAATTCAGTCTTAACTCTTTGAATGACATTTTCTGTGCTGGCTGACTGTTGAGGACCTGAAGGGTATTTTGCTTGCTTGTTTATTAAAGGATTGGTTCATCTGTTTATGAGAATAAAAGTTTACAGATTTGCCATCTTAATAAAAGCAATACAAGGCTGCTCTGTTAAAATGTTTGTGCACCTCCTAGTTTGATGCAGAGCCCCAAACTGTAACAGGGAAACTCTGTATCAGGAAAACTCTGTACAGGAAACTCTGTATCTCACTGCTCCTATGAGTCACTGTACAAATTTGGGCCAAGTGATGAGCCTGTGACAGCCTCAGTCCAAAAATGCTCTGTAAAAACTTATGGGAGCTTGTGAGTTCAGGCCCATGAATGTTCTGTGACTTTCTGCTCCCAGAGCCAGAGGCTCTTTGCATTTACTGCACGTGTAGAGGCACTGAGCCTGCTGCATCCTTATGCACAAAAATCCATCAAACACTTGATTGACTTCTTCTCTTTCAGCGCTGGCACTGAGTGCTCAATCTCCTCTTCCTGTATAAGGGTGATGTGAAGGGGGATGCTGTCTGCCTGCACTGCAGAAGGAACAGAAATACTCTCTCCACTACCAAAGCTGTGTTGGTAGGTCTGCAATGCCCACTGGAGCAGCTGCAGCCACTCAAGCAGAGCAGGGCTCTGCAGCAGAGCCAAACCTGGCCCTGCTGCCACCTCAGGCCGTTGTTACACTTCACATCTGGCTGCTCATGCAAGATGTCCCTGTCCCAGCAGAGCTGCCATACACTAATGGTGCCACCCTACCCTGTCTGCTGCACCTCGAGGAATTGCAGGCTCTCCTGCCATTTGGAAGAGACTCATTAAGTGACTACTGTCCTCTCTGGCCACTTGTGAGCGCCTGTCATTAATGACTGCCTTGCAATCAAATACAACAGAAGGCAAAATCAAAGTTCTGAAAACAACACAACAACCCAGAGGACTACAGACATGAGAAAACCACTAGGAATTATCTTGTTTAGGCACTCATCACCCACACACAGCCCCAGCAAAGGCACCCAGCAGCTTCCAGACACTCACATACAGAGACCAAGAGGCTGAAGGAGACCCACAAGAAGGCTGTTGATAGGAATTTAAAGGCAAAACAATCCCTTCCCTATGTGTTATCACTTCTTCAAGGGTTTAGCTCCATCACCCATCAGGAAAAGGATAAGAACTGATTTTATCTTGCTCTTTTTGTGCAATGAATAACAGTGCTTAATCTCTCAGGGTGAGGAGCATCCTGTTATCTTTCACAGGTCAGGATCCCATTAACCATCTGGGCCAGTGGTGAGAAACAGCAAGACTTCCTTCCAGAGCTAAATGAGGCCTCCTTTTCCTACCAGCAAATTCCCCTAAGCCTCTTGGCAACCAGAATTCATCCTCTCCATCTCAGCACTTGTCTTAAACACACCTCATGAGCCGTTTTTAACCCATCTTTCAAATTAAGGGTTTTTTATACATTTAACCTACACGTGCACAGACACACACTGAAACCACATCAGGGTAGAGGCAGAGGAATACCAGAACCATTGAGCCTGCTAGAAATATTTGCAGAAATGGTCTTTTTTTAATCTTTCTTTTTTCTTTTTTTCTTTTTTTCTTTTTCCTCCCTCTACCACTTTTCCATCATGCTTAGGGAAGCATATCTAGCTTGTTGGCATAGAGCTGTATATAGCAACTCAGTAACAGAATGGACCATGGTGTGGAGATGAGTCAGGACTGTGTGATGAATCAGATCTTGTCCAGAGAATCCTGGCTCGTTTGTTGCAGAAAATGAACGCTATGATTGCAGGAGGAAAAAAAGTGGTTCCAGGCTAAGGCATTTGTATGCAGCTCAGAAAGACGGGGTTCTATTTTTATCCTTCTCACAGACTACTGAATTAGCCACTTAAAAACCCATTTTTCATGGCTGGCCATGAACTGGGTACAGGGTTTTGCTGAAAGCCTAAATTCTAATCTTGTGCTCTTATGGCTAAAAATATAGCTGCAATGTAATGTAATTAGCTGTAATGCTATTTTCTCCTTAATTTATGAGGATGTTATCAAAATACATTGAATTCTGATTGTGAAGTTCTCAGCTCCTACCCTGTTGTATATCACTGAAAAATACATAACAAAACTGGTAACTCTGTCTTCACAGCAGAAGTTTACAGTAAGTAGTAAGGCATGGAGACCCAGATCAAGCGTCAAAAAGAGAACAAAATATTGAAGAATGACTCATTAAGTGACTACTGTCCTCTCTGGCCACTAATGAGCTCCTGTCATTAATGACTGCCTTGCAGTCAAATACAACAGAAGGCAAATAAAAATTCTGAAAACAACACAAATCCTGGCAGTTTTTAACTGCAGAATGTTTGACTTCACAGCCTTAAAAGCTTTTATATTATTTTTGTCATCCTATGACACAGCTCAGTGCCAGCGAGTCTGTTTGTGAGATTGCTCCCTGCTTAGTGCCTCCCTGCTACGCCTGACCTCCTAATGATGGTCTCCTAAATAGGATCTGAAGATACTTTAAGAAATAATATGAAAATTTTATATTGTTACTTTCCCCAAAACATTTACTGATTTTTTTTTATTATTAAGGATTTTTTTTCTCATTTTCTCTTTCCTCTTTTGCTCTTCTCACTCCCTCCTCCATCAGCTGGAAAAGCTAAGTCCATGATGTTGCCTTTGAAAAGGGCATTAAGAGCCGTAGATCAAAGACTCTTCTGGGTAAGTGTCAATTCAATCCACTCCAGAACATTTTCCTGCAAGATACTTTCACATCACCCAACACTAAAAAATGGATTAGCAGACTAAGCTGTTTAACAGAACTGTAAACTGGGAAGAGCGCAACATTATTTTTATCTCCAGCCTTCTCCTCCTTGGTTTACCCAGTTGATTTCTCTCTTTCAGAAGAGTTCAGTTCCAGAGGGTGATGAGGCACTGGGAGAGGTTTTCCAGGGAATCTGGGGATGTCTGGCAGTGTTCAAGGCCAGGCTGGACGGGGCTCTGAGCACCCTGCTCTAGTGGAAGGCTGCCCATGGCAGTGGGTTGGAACAAGATGATCTGGAATGTCCCTTCCAACCCAAGCCATTCTATCATTCTGTGATTCTTCAAGGGGAAAAATGTCCAGTAAAAACCACCAATGAGATGCTGGAGAATTGAATTAAAGACCTGCTTCATCTAGCTGTCTTACTTGGCCCTAAGCATAGAATTTCATCTACCCCAGCCCTTTGCTGCCTCTTTGTCAAGCAGGGTAACACATGCACAAATCTCATAAAATGGTGAGAATCCTTTTTAGCAGGGATTGAGTCAATACAATCCACTGGCAAGCAGAACCACACCAAAGGATACCAATAGGACATGTAAACCAAATTATGCATCTGAAGCTCCCTGTAAATGTGTTCATCAGGATATCACCTCAGTTACTAGAATACAATAGTCTTGCTGAAATCATAATAATAACTTTTTTAAAAAGAAAGAAAATTCTCAGCACATCATACTAATCTGAGTTCATTTACTGGTTCTATAATGGATATGCAATATCAGTTTGTTCTGAGAGTAGCAATGTCTCAATAATCCATGAACAATCACATACAAATATTCTAAGTCTGCCTGCAAAAGCTGAAACTTTGTAATTTATTATTTCAGTTCTGGAGGAAATCCAGCTGAGAAAATCTGTGCTGGAAAAGAGAGTTTGGAAGGAGAGGTAATATGTTTTATTAGATGAAATCAAACCAAATACAAGGAGTGTAAGCCTGCAAGATTGTTTATTTTTCCAATTATATCTGATAAAATATAATTATGTTTTGCTATAAGCCTAACCTTTCCTACAGATTACAGAAGTATTGCTTTAAAAGTAAAGCATTTGCTAGAAACACTTCTACAATAAAGCAAATAAAGCTTAAGATAACTTACAAGTGAGAAAAGATTAAAAGATTTATAATAATTTACATTGTCCTCTACCTAGCTCTGAAGTTGTGGAGTAAGCTAGTAATCTTCCCCTGCTTATTTGGATTTTTCTCATAGCAATAAAAAGAGCAAAAATAAAACACTTTAAAGTGTTATTTCAAAAACAAAAATAGCTGGAGAGAATTCACTGGCTTAAAAAAAACCTTGAAAGGCTTTCAGTTCATTTTATCTTTAAGGGACTATAGTTCAAGTTCATAATATCCCTTAAATGATAACAGATGTTTTGATTTCAGGCAGATTCCTCAGATATATTTATCCTGTCATGGTATTTGGACATGTCTGCATTTTTTCCCTACTGTAATCTGTGTTTTTCAAAGAAAGACTCCACTTCTCATAGCAGAATATTAGCAGAATATGAACTAACACCAGAGATCTTAACTGTCAGGCACTAACTGGTATTTGTGGTTTATTCAGACAAGCTGGGTGAATTTTTATAATTTTTTTATTAATGATTTGCATGACATTGTGTGTGTGTGTGTGAGTGTGTGTGTGTGAGAGAGAGAGAGAGAGAGAGAGAGAGAGAGAGAATTTGACTTTATGCATGGAACTCAGGCAAATACTGCCTTAAGGAATCTCTCTTTTAATTACAATAGTAACAAATACATCAGCAGCAGCTCTGGAAACCTCATTGGGTCAGGAGCTACCACTTAAAGCACGAAATTTTGTCTGTGACAGTTATCAACTTGTAAACTTGAGTACTTCTATCTTGTGTTGCTACCACTGCTGGCCAGGATTCAGAGCAGGCAGAGATGGGCTGTGAAATCCAAGCTCTCCACTGACTCATGGAGTTTCAGGCCCAGATACCTACATCTCCCAAATCACACCTGGAACATCCAGCTGTATCACACATGGAGTATCTCAAACAGTGGAAAAGGGCACAAGGAACACAATGCCGTCTGGCTAAGACTTAGGTACTGTAATTCCTATCCAGATATTTTAGTATGTCATTTCTGTGCTCCCTGGGCTTTTAAACCCTCTTCAAGTGCTCAGTGTGGGATCTATGACCAAAAAACCCCAAAAAACCAAACAAAACAAAACAAAAAAACCCAAAATCAAACACAAAAATTGACCAACCAAACAACAAAAACTAACAAACAAAAAACCTCCAGTTATCTTCTACTTTAATTTATACAATGATACAAAAAACGGTCTCTTTTGAGAAAGCAAGGGCTGGCAGCCAGTCTGTGAGACGGTTTGAAAACTGGCTGGATGGCCAGGCCAGGCTCAAGGAATGGCTGACATGCAGTGGGTGAAGAACAGTGTGTGTCAGATGATGACACAGAGTGCACCCTGAGCAATTTTATGGATGCCAGATTAAGGAGTGCTGACATGAGGACTGGCATGAGGACTGGCAGAACTTATCCAGAGAGATCTTGATAAATTTGAGGATTAGGCCAAGAGACACCTCAGGCTTGATGGAAAACCCCAGGCATGAGGATAGGTGGGAAACTGGCTGAGGATCAGCCCAGCAGAAGGACCAAGGAATCAGGCTAATATCAGGCTGAGCACAAGCCCATTTAGGCCAACAGTGCATTCTCGCTGCAAATAATGTAAACTGCATCCTGGACTCCATCAAGAGGTGTGCCAAGGAAAGTATTAAATATCATTAAAACAGAGAAATGAGGAGCAAAACAATTGTTACAGAGGCTGAAAAATTCTACTTTAATTCAAAGTTCATTCACTTTGCAAAGAAATAATGGAAGAAGCTGTTCATAAAAATGGGTGTAGTCTAGCTGGGAAATTAGAAGGTAGCAATCCTTGCCAGAGCAGTGAGTTTCTGGATTACTCTTCTGCCTTCAGCACAGGATAAAACAGTCAAGCCAGTTGCAACATGGAGTTTAATAGCTTATAAAAAGACTGATGTAATAACATGGCACATGACAGCAAGTGGTCATGTAGGATATCTCGTCCAGTCCTACATTCCTGAATCCCACATGCATGAAGAGTGATAAAAAATGAACTAAGATGAAGAATAGTTTCTGAAACATAACAAAGAGGGAGAGGAAAAAGGAAAGAAACTTATAGGTGTTGGCAAACAAAGTCCTGGGGGTTATGAAGAGGGAAGCATTCTACCTTGAAAACTTCATGACTTCCTTGTGGAAGATCACAGCATTGTCTCAACGTGCCCTGATGTCACAACCTTTAATACCCCTCATTTCACAGCACAATTTCATTGTGACAGCTGCTGAAAGCATTATGCCTCCAGCAAAATAACAATAGATACTTTATACACTGTATGACACGAGATGTCAAGTAACAGATGATCCAGTGCAAGGTCTTCCTACCACTTGGCCATATCATCATAAGCAGAGACAATTTGAAGAAGAGTGCATGGGCAAATATATGACTTTAAAACAACAAATTTATTTGTGTGCAACACTTTGTGTTTTAGGTCCTAGAGGTTTTTCAAAACCTCTAATGGTCTTTAATTTCGCACATTTTTAGGTCTGATTAATGGTATTTGGACTGCTCATAGTGATGGTGTTCTTATTTATTAGAAGTAATTGAGAAGTTAATTGAGCTCTGCATTCCTAATTTCATGTTTTAAATAACAATTTTAATTCTTCCTTTTGTTACATGAATGTATTAAAAATATTATTAAAGCCAAGAGTAAAAGAAAGACAATGGAAGAGGTGGCAAAGGCAACCAAACAGATCTGTTTTCAAACAGAGGGATGTTCCCTCAAGGATGGGAGCTCTCGGGTAGGTGTGCTGTTCTACAGAGACCTCAATGAAATTGTTTCATCACTGCTGACCTTCAGTGCTCCGGCCCCATCAGCCACACATCAGAGCCCAGACTGGGAGTAAATCAAGTTAAACTGCTCTAGAGCAAGACAGAAGGGAAATTACTGTCCTGAGTTCAATCTCTTCCTCTTCATGGGCCTTTTTCATCATAGGTTTTAAGTCACTCCATCACTTTGAAGTTTATTTGAGAGGGAAAATAACCACAAAATCATGTGACTGAAGTTGCATGAGGGTATGACAGCAATGTAAGCATAATCCTGGACACAGACAGCTGGATGGAGCACCATTGAAACAATTACTGCCCATCATGCCATGCTAATTCACAGGACAAGACGTATCAGGACATTTTTCATAGCTTTTATCCTTTATTTCTGCCAGAGGCTTTGCCTGCCAGGGAAGGGAGCTGGCTGTGTCACAGCTGACAAAGGAGGTTCCCACAAGGAAGTTTTGCTTTAGACTTGAGGAAGTCAGATAATCTGGTTTTATTTGAGTAAATTCTCACCCCATATGTCCTCTCAGATCACATTGCTACAACAGTCTTAAAATGGGTCAAATAAAACTCCCACACAAAATGATGCACCCACACAATTGCATTAACCCATAATAAGCAGCATTTCACAAACTGAATTACCATAAAAATGTATACTGTATTTACAGGTCTTCAAACTGACATTGAATACCATTTTATAAAATCAACTACTGCTTAATAACAATTAACTGTGTACCTTAGACCCACTGAGAACCCTCTGCTGTGTTACCATAAAGGATATTAGACTTGTACTACTACCAGTTACTCCATTAGTGCCCCTGACAGCTCTAAATGCTTAACCCCACAGTAAACTTACATGTCAGCTTGATATCAAAGGATAAAATTTATCTTCTTTTTCTGCTTTGAAAACCTAGGAAACTGCTTTAAAAGCGTATGGAAAAGATGTGGTATTTAGAACTCAAGTTACAAACACAAACAGAAAAGCTGTTATTCAGTCCTGATGGCAATGCTGGGGGAGCAGGAGGATAAATTACATGATAATACACAATTTATTGCTCTGTCTGCCTTCCTGGGCTGGCCCCTGTGAGCATGGCATGAATCATAGCCCAAAGCCCTGCTGGCTCAGACACTGCCATTCCTGCCATTGCAGGACAAGGTGCCAGTGGGAGCTTAGTGCCACTGCACATGCCTCAGCACTGCCTTAAAAACAGCAGAGCAGCTTCTTGTTCACTGAGAGATCAGTGCCAACACCCAACTGAAACCTCTGCCTGGGAGGGTACCAGCTGCTGTGCTGCTTTCCCTTGAGCCAGGATAGCTCCAGGCTCTGCCCCTGAACACCCTGCTGGGTACAAACAATTATCCTGGATCTGGCAGGTAACACAGCACCCTGCTCTGGGTAGTGCAGGACTAGACAGACAGATAATATTTCAACAGGTAACAAGGTAAAACTGCAGGTTGGGAAAGTCATGGAGCACTGGTTTTGGTGTGAGACAAAGTTGCACCTTTCTTAAAACAATTATAAGGCAGATTCAAGGAAATGAACCATTGCCTATGTCTGGCTCTTATTTCAATACTGTCATGACCAGGTGAGTGAATCCAGGGTGTCCCCCTGGTCAATTTTGTAGCACTGCTCCAACTCTTCTCAACAATTTCATATTCAACATCACCTCCTTTGAAATAGGGACTGCAACTTACAGGAAAAAACATCTGCAGACAGTTATCTGTGAAATGCAACATCTTGAGGGATACAAAGCATTCCAGAGAAATCAAGTATGCCCTTTCCAGCTCCAGAAATCCCTGAGGAATGAGCCTTCTTATATTTGCCTTCTTATATTTATATTTATATCACTCTGAAAATCACTGTCCAAGCTAAACAAAATTTAGGTTTTAAAAAAATAATAATAATAAAGCACTTTATTCCAACAGAAACTTAAGGTACAAGTAGCTGGCAGGACAAAAGCTCTAACAGCAGGCTGGCACTTTGTCCTTATCTGCAGAGTGTCTGATGCCTTTTCAGTTAAGAGCCAGAGGGACAAATCTGCAGGTGACAGGGCTGGAGCCAAACTGACTATGCAAATCCTTACATGCCAGATACACATGACAGAATAGGCTCCCTTCTCAAGCCACACCTCAGATAAAAGCACAGAAGTGATCACAGCAGCTCAGACTAGATGGCCATGCAGCTCAGTGCCTTAACACTGACAGTGTTCAAAAACAGATACCTCAAGGAAAGCACAGGAACAGAGTGTGTGTAATAACCTTCCTTAGCTTCCACCAGCCTGCAGTTTGGCTCTCCTGAGAAAGGCAGCACCAAATCCCACAATAACTTTAGGGAAACAGAGCAATCCTTTCAAAGGACAGCCAGGCCAGCCACCTGAACTGGTGGAGTTTGTGCCATCTCACAGAACCGGGTTAACCCGGTTACAGCCACTGCTTGAAGACAACCAGCTGTGCAAACATGTTCTGATTTACCTCCCCCAACACAACTTTAAAAGGAGTTGGTTACTTTTCTGCACAATTAGAAGATGAGAACATCACTACTTTTCCTTGCCTAATTAGATTTTTTTTACACTATCTCATGGATTTTACCCAATAGATAAGGATGTACCTTACCAATACTGGTGCCTACCTTTTACAGATGGATATAATTAATGGAGGACAAAGGTTAGTAGTAATAATTACATGGTGAATATATATATGACTGCAATTCCTTTACAGCTATTTTTAAATCTTTTGCTTTAATTAATTTTCTATTCTGTTCTCAATTAAAAAATTTACTTCAGTGTCTTAGTTACAATTTTTTTTCTGTATACAAACGAACAGATAAATACTTAAATGTGGATAAGTATTTCCCCCTCAGCTACATACCGAACTTACATACCGAGACAGAAATTCTGGATATTTATGTGCTACACAAACTGCCTCAACTTTGATTTTGCTGCTCTAAAATATCAGCTCACTGCATACAAAAGGTCTGTCTTAAATCAGATTTGAGTATAAATTGGTGGTACCAATTTGGTAGCAATGGTACCAAAAAAAAGCATGATAAGGTATGGGAAAAAATTCACACTGTGCTAATATATAATTTATTCACACAGAAACTCTTTGCCTCAAAATACTTCCACACTGACAGAACTCATAGCTGCAGACATCAGCATTTTGGGTATCAGTAACATGAACAAAAGAAAAGACTCCATGGTGCCATATTTGGATTTAATAGTAAGAAAAACATTTTCACTGAAAGGGTAGTTAAGCATTGGAATAGGTTGCCCAGGGAAGCAGTGAAGTCACCATTCCAGGAAGTGCTCAAAAGACTGGAGGTGTGGCATTTGGTGACATGGTTTAGTGGTGGCCTGGACAGTGCTGGGTTGATGTTTGGTGATCTTTGAGATCTTTTCCAGCCTGAAGGATTCTGTGATTCTATATGGAAGAAACACAGAGCCCCTCGGCAACAATTGCTCTGCTCTCCGAGAGAAATCAGCTTGTAAACAACGTCTTTGGAAGGTGCAATGTTGTTAAAAAACCGTTTTCATTCAAAAACGTTGGAGAAAGAGATCAGCAGAATCTGCTCTCCTACAACTCCTGTACTTCAATTTCCACCAGAGACGCGCTAAAATGAACCGTTTATGCTATGCTTGAAAGCCCCTTGAATCTTCCGGGATTTAGGCAATTAATTCATTGTTTCACATTTAAATAACAACGAGCCGAATCTCTACGGAACACGAATGTTTGCGCTGCGGGTTTCTGCGCGCCCTCCCCCTGTGCCACGACCCCGAAGTCACCTCCGCCATGGCTGAGGCACCCAGAGCGCCAACCTCGGGCACAACCATGGAGGAGACACCGCCCCCCTGGCAGAGGCAGCACCGGGGCCGGGGCTCTCCGCCTCGCCCGAGCTGCTCGGATTAAAGCGTTTCAAGGGGGCATTAGCGCCAGGGAGCGGCGCTGGGTGGGAACACGGGCCGGGCGCGGAGGGAGCGGACGGCCCGCCTGCCTGAGGGGGCTTGGGGCTGTGAGGGAAGCAGACGTGGTGCTCCGGAAAGCGCCGCGCCGGGAGGCGCCGGGGCCAGCCCACCTCGGGCAGGAAGCTCTACCTCCAGCCCCGCCGCGCCTCGGCGGCCCGTTCGCGGCTCTCCTCCCATTTCTGCCCTGGAGGAGTCAGGGCGGACTGTGAGGGACAATGAGTTGGGACTGACAGAGGAGCTTCTCTACAGTGAAGCGGCGCCATCTTGCAGTACGGACGAAAAGCTGTGGCGGGCGCCATTTTGCACATGGCCGAGAGATGAGAAGCGCCTTATTGCATTTCCCCTCTGGGCGCCGCCATTTTAGGTTACGGCATAGCCTCCGCCTTCCCAAGCTCAATCTCATTGGGCGCCGCCATTTTGGCTTACGAACAAGACAGCGACCCGCAGGGGTCCTCACCCCCTCCCTTCCTCCCTTTAGGTGCCTTCATAAAATGCCCGTCGAGAATCCCCTCTTTTTTCGCCCCGCTCCCAAGATGGCGTCGATGCGGGAGAGCGACACCGGCCTGTGGCTGCACAACAAACTGGGCTCCACGGACGAGCTGTGGGCGCCGCCGAGCATCGCCTCGCTGCTCACGGCCTCGGTCATCGACAACATCCGACTCTGTTTCCACGGCCTTTCCTCGGCCGTCAAGCTCAAGCTGCTCCTGGGGATGCTGCACCTGCCCCGCCGGGCGGTGGATGAGGTGAGAGCCGGGTGGGAGACGCAGCCAAGCGGGGAGCGTGTGTGTGTGAGGGGGAGAGGTCGGAGATGGCCTGAGGGGAGAAAGGGGGGCAGTGCCAGCACCATCTCCCCCGCCCGCCCTTTTTTTTCCACACGGGGGCTGCGGGGAGGGGGGACAGACCCCGGGCTGCCCGCGGGGCGAAGCCGAGCGGCCGCAGCCCCTCAGGGCAGGGGCGTGTGGTAGGGCTGATCCCCACAGCCTTCCCCGCCTCTCCCTCGCAGCCTTCCTTGGACGGGCAGCAGTAAGTGGAGAAGGTCTCCAGGCTCGGTCCTCGGTGTGAGGAAAAGCGCCGAGATTCCCCGCGATAAGGGAGTGAGTGGAGTGGGAGCTTTGCTGCTGCTCCTCCTCTTCCTGCTCTTCGGGGATTCCCAGCTTGGCACTAGGCTTTTGAAAGCAGTTTGGACACGAAACCCGTTGTGTGGCCCACAGGGACTCATTGTAGCGCTGTGTTTTGGGTGCCTTTTAGCGAAGAGGGCTTTTCTGAGGCAGTTGTTGTGCCATGGCTAGCAGAGAGGCAGGATCGTTCAGGAGCGGTCCGTGTGTGTGTTTCAGCTTCCTCCGCTCCTTCACAGTACTGGCGGCTGTGTAGGTGTCACAAGTCGAGCATCTCGGCTTTAGGGAGGACAGCAGCAAGTGCTGAAACTTTGGCAGAGGAAGATCTGGGGTCTGCACTGAGCAGTGCTTTTCCCCACCCTCCTGCAGTGAGGTCTTCACTGTGTAAAATTGCCATGATTTTTGTTTCCCTCTCTTTACCTCTCTGGGAGCAGCTGGTGCTTTCCTCTGTTGTCCTACCCCAGCTAATTAACTGGCTGGCTCGAGTCTGAGCTGGCTCTGCAGGCTTTTTCACTTGGCCCTGGACCATGCCTCATCTGCACCAGTTTATTTTTGCCAGTAGGCAGCTACAGATGTTTGGGGCAATAGCTGGAGAATGTCTGGAAATATTAGGTTTCTTTAGCCAGACTGAAGGAATTCCTCTCCTGCTTCCATCATGTAAAGTAGTATTTCCTGGTAACGATCATGGAAGTGGTGTGGAGTTAGTTTTTACCTTCCTATGTAGAGTAGCTGTGCTTTCACCAGTCTTTCTTGGCTAAGACAGCTGCTTCTTAAGCTAAATATACATATATACGAGGCAGGGTGTGGTATGTAACTGGGATTGTTGTGTGCTCAGCTTTTGTGCACTTCTAGGCTGAAAATGGGCAAGCATCACCTTTAAGAAATAATTTAGTGTAAGTCTTGCCATATACCATTTAATGTTTGTCTTGCCATATGCATCTGTATGATTCATCACTGCGTTACACTGGTGTCACTTTAAAAAAATTCTAGTTCAGCATGTTTATGCTGATTTTTAAAACATGATATTCATGTTTAGTGCTTGTCCAGTGAACAAGCTGTCATCCTTGTGTATGATAAATGGGGTCGTGTTCTGGACAAACAAAATAATCTAGGCCAGAAAGGGGGATGGGAGCTCGTGTGAACTTGTGAGTTTGCAAAATTCCTGTGACCTAAGTAGCCTGGCAGAAATTAGTATTGCAGTGTTTAGAAAAATCAGTGGTGTTTTTAAAATGAAAAGAGCTTCAAAGAGCTTAAGGACCTTCATAAATGGCACTCATGGCAGCTCTTTGAGGGAGCAGCATTCAAACAAACTGAAATAATTTGTTGAAATGCTTCAGGTGTGTTCACTGGGTGAACATTTTAAACCACACCTGAGGAAGAGTTGCCAGCAGTTTTCCTGGATCTGTGCTTGTGTTAGCTGTGGAGATAAAGTGTAGAGAAAAGCCAGTCAGTGTGCCTTTTACTGTGTACTGACAGTGATCAGTTGTGTTCCAAATGTGAAGCTCTTGTTCCTGCTGTAACAAAATACTGTGGGATTTTTCAGTTTGGCAGAGTTCATTAACTCAATCATAAGCTTAATCTTTTATTGTAAACTGATGATTGAGATCTCTTGATTGAGATCTACACTTAGCATCTTTAATTGTTTCAGGAACATGTGATTTTTTCCTTAAACTGGGAGAAGGGCCTTAAAAAAGGTTAAAAATAGAAAAACCCCTGAGGCAGAAACCCTTAACATTGCTGGTAGGCCTAATGTTATTATTATTACAGGCTTCCTTTTATAGATGGCAAAAATAGCTGATGTAACCAAACTGCTGACAGAAAGGACTGTTGTCATATCAGATGCTCATCATTTGTGGTTAGTTTACTAAGACAGTTTTATTTGTGCAGATTTGTCAGCTAACTTAGTATCAAAAATTCCAATGTTTTAATTGGCATGGCATACCTTGCACACAATATCCAGAAAATAGATAAACATGTCTGTGTCCAGAGGGGCTGTGCTGTGCCCAGCTCTGCAGCAGCCTTGCTTGTGTGCTGGGGAGTGCTGCAGGCGGGGCCTTCCTGCCAGGACAGGGTAGCTGCAGCTGCCTGGGAGTGAATTTCTCACTTGGAAATCACCCCCATGTGTGAAAATGGTTGAACTGAACCATGAGAGTGCTGAATTATTCTTTCTGAAAGTCATCTGTCTCTCCCGTGCCATGTGCCAGTCTGCATCGATCCTGTGCGAGAAGCACTGAGCTGGCATTTGGAAGCTTAATTGTATTGGAAAATGTATTGCATCAGCTTTGTACAGCTTTGGGAATCTTAATAGCAGTTACAGGATATGTTACATGTTAAAAGATATTCCCCTCTCTAGATAACAGATTCAAGGGAGTTATTTTCTCTTCAAAATAATTTTTTCTGTTTTCTGTGTAGTAGCATTTTCATGACAGCTTAGAATAACATAGAAACTATTTGGGAGCAGACATGTGAGTAAAAAGCAATGTGGGAATCAAGGAAACTGGTAGTATTTAGTTTAGAAGGGATTTAATTGCTCCTGGTCCTTTCTAAATCTCTGTGAAAGCTTCAGTCTAGACAAGTGAATCTTCAGTGAGCCCTCTTGAAAGCTCAGTCCTTCACTTAAGTGATTTTATCCTCATATGTAATATCTTTCAATTTTCATAATGTTTTCATTCAACACTCCAGATACTGTATAAATGTAAGTGACTTAGTCCTCATAATACTCGTGGGACAGGTAATAAAACTAATTTTTTATCATGCTGTGAACTGTTTGTTCCTGTTGACTAATAAGAATAATTGGCTTTCATTTTCATTTTAAATTGTGTTTTGTAGGCAGTTATCAAAAATTCCTTTCCCACTGTAATTCTCTGGGAAGAATTTACAAACTCTTGAATCTTATGGCTTTTCAGCTGCTAATTTTTTTCTAGATAATTGCACTTGTTTGAAATTATGCCTAAAGCTCAGTGTAGTGCTGACCAGAGTTTCAGTTGTGAATTTGGCAGAACTGTTATATTTGTTTATTTTGCATATTATATTCTTGTTAACCTGATTCACAATGGCAAGTGCAAGCTTTCTTTTTATGCCAGTGTTTCATTTATTTGTTCAGGGTTAGACTGTGATGTTAGATCCAAGTCTGGAACAAGGACTGTGCTTCTGTGCTCTCTGAATTGTCTTGAGAGGAGGATCCCTGTCCCAGCAGGGACCTGCCAGTTTATTACAGTAGAAATCAAAACTATTTCCTTGTACTGGCTTATGTGCACCAGGAGCCATCTGTGTAGGGAAGTGGGGATTGGGGAGTGTGGGTGCAAAGGAGTAAGAGGGGACATGACACTTGCATTTCCCTCTCTATTGGGAGCACACAGGCTGCTGTGCACCTTTCTGGCCTGCACTTAGAGTTCATCATTATTCTGTGATGTAAAATGGGATATTTTAATCCAATAGTTCTCTTGGCCACTTGAGCTCTTTTTCATGATTAAAGTGCAAACCACATCCAATAGTGGTATTGACCCATCCTGGGTCTGTATTGTGTAAATATTAATACTGTGTTTTCAGTCCAATGCTTTTAGTTTAATGAAAATATTCTATAATGATAATGAAGCTCCCTATTAAATACCATCTTTTCTATAGCCTCAGAAAGATGAAAGCTTCATTTGGTTTATTAGCCAACTGTTGATACATTTGTCTAAATGTGTGGTTATACACGTTAATTTAGGCAAAATACAAAGCAAATAAATATTTGAAATATTTGCAAGTAGTCATCTTGGAGCTGTCACATTGTGTGTTACTTGTAACACTTCCTTTTAAATACCTTCCCACAGTCCTGTTTGTCCTTCCTGCACAGCCATTATTAATCTGCCTGTGTTCCCAGACACTTCCCATCCTGCCTGATCCCTGCTTGCTAGATGTTTCTAGCCGTGGCCTGTGCTTTTCTTGTGTGCCAGCAAGCTGATAAAAATACTTAAGATCCTTAAGTTTTAGATGAGAAAGACACTGGGACGTGTTACATCAAATCTTGACATTCATGCTTAACAAGATGCTGATGGGAGTCTTAATGACCC
Source organism: Ammospiza caudacuta (assembly GCF_027887145.1). Lineage (NCBI taxonomy): Eukaryota > Metazoa > Chordata > Aves > Passeriformes > Passerellidae > Ammospiza > Ammospiza caudacuta. Next base: position 58,482,205 of record NC_080596.1, read on the forward strand.
AGTGTTGCAATCATAGACAATTAAGAATTAGGGATTATGGCTCTGCCCTGTAAAATAACAGGAAAACTGCATGTAGCATTCCCTGATGAGTTGCATTTCATGCATTCTCAAACCATAAATGAAATGTTTCTTTTCAGCTGCCAGTTGAACAGTGAGGTGGGAACACGTATTTAAATTGCCATTTGAAGGCAAGTCAAAACTCGAATCCAGGCTTGTTAAATGCAAAGCCATATTCAGGCAAGGTCTCTGGTTAGCTCACAGCACTTGTTAGTGTGCTTTGCTTCCCTGTATGTGATAGTGTCTGTTATTTCACCATGTTCTTTCTGTCATGAGGCCTTGTGATAATGTTATTTGCCCCGTGCTAGGCAAGCAAATTGTTTCCTGGCTACTTTCTTGAAGGAACCAAAAGCTTGTTAAGCAGTGGGTTTGGGCATAAATAGGCTGCCTGAACTTTAACCCTGAGAGCAGAGGGGGTGCAACATGCCCAGACCAGAGTTCTACAGGAATGTTCATAGTATGGGCATGTAGCTCTGTGAATTTTGGTACAAATAGGAGTTTTGTGAAGCAGATATGAACGGTAAATTGTGGGGTGCGAGAGACATTTTTCCTCTGACTTTGCTTTGACGGAGGAAATGACATTCTGTACTCTTACCTGCATTAGTGGTGTCCACAGAAAAGCTTGTGAAAGCAATGAATTCATCAGCTCTTCTGGGATGTTTTAGGTGTTTTCTGTAAATCAGTACCTTGATTCCTTTAGGACAGATAAAAGAACAAAAGACTTTGCTCTGATAGTGTTCACAGTCATTCTCATCCACTGTAGAAGTGACTTTTGTTAAGGAGTTGAGGGTTAGAATAGAGAGGTGGACAAGTGTGTGGGGGTTCTGGTGGGGTTATGTTTACTGAGGAATAAGTGAGCAATAGAGAGCCAGCAAAGACTGGAACCTCAGAAATTGATTCTTTCCACTGGGTGAGGTTGGTTAAATTTGACAGTACATTAAACAGTGTGTGCTCCTGGTTATGTGCTTGATCCAAAGCAAATCATGGCACTGCTAAGATGGGAACTGGCCCATGTAGTGTGTTCTTCCTGCTCCCCTCTTTGTGGTTTTGGTGTTTGTGTGACTGCAGTCAGTCACTCTGAGGAGCTGGTCCAGCTTTAAGCTACAGAGGTGCTCATTTTGGGTCAGATGGACTGATTGTTTCACAGGCACACAATGTGTGAGACCTAAAACATGCAGGGGGTAAAGGACAAACTGGCTCTGGAGTGGACTTGTAAATCCTTCCAAAGTGAGAGGGCGATAACATTGTGCAGATGAAAGGACTTGAGAAATGACAATGTTTGTTTGCCTCTGAGCTTTAAAAGTGGATGGGAGAGGAATGGGGAGCAGAAATTTATTTCTTTTATTTAGAGTTGCATGCATAGAGTAAGTTCATTTTATTAAATCTTTTCATATAAGAGTGCTTTAAATAAGGGAAAGAAGCAGCATGAAGGTGAAGATGAGTCTCTTGCTTGTCTTCCTGTGTTCAGAGACATGATGACTGTAACTAAGCTATATGTACCACTTTGGGTGGTGAAAAATCAAAATCAATATATTTCCTTATACTTGCTTGTATATTCTTCAGTGTTAATACAATGCAGATAGAGTATGATAAACTACTTCATGTGATTTTACTGTTGTGTTTTGTGGCTTGTTAGACACACAGAATATCTCAAACACCTTAGCTCACTAAAGCTGGTGCTGTCATGCTTACATGAAAATTTACTTAGACAAAAAGAAAGTTCGGTCTTTGCAGTTTTATACTTACTTGTGGATGAAATAAACCCCTGACTGTAGTCACCTTGATTTCCATGTCATGGTTCCAACAGATATGTTGGTCAGTAATTAAAAAAATTCCGTTACAATGAAACTTAAAATTTACTTCATTTATTTATTTACATTTTACAAAATAGAAAGATAACTTTTTTCTGACTATGAAACTTTGGGTAGATGGAAAATCTTGTTGCTCATGGCATGTTTAGAGGGCTATGTTTACTTCCCATAGTATATAATTTTTGTCAAACACTACAGTATCGATTAAGTTCTTTTTGCCTCAGCTTAAGTAATATTTTGAAGACAGTTATGATGCAGATGCAATCTGTCTATGTAATTATGCTGTAGGCTGGCAAGAGGCACATCTTCATTTAGATGCCTGTTCTAAATAACTTGTGTTGTATTTGCATATTCCCATCACTGAATAGAAGGTGTGGGTCCACAGGGAGTAGGAATGTAAAACACAAGAGACAGTAATGTAAAAATTTGGCTGCTGCTTTTGAAAATGCCCAGTGCTAAACAAAGCTTTGAGCTGTCAAAAGCTCAAAACAAAACTTGGGTTAGATTGAGGGAAAGCAGTTTAAAAAATCACCTTGGTTCATTCTTTGCTTGGTTCTAGAGTTAATGTGTAACTGTGTGGAAACAGTCTCCCTCTTCCCTCCCCCAGTAGTAAAACATTGTGCATGTTTGTGTCTTTTTTAAATAAATCCAACTACAACCTGTTTAAAACTGTTTCCAATTGGTTGATTTTCTTTTTCTTTTTTTGTTAGATGAAAGGGGCACTGACTGAAATTATCCAGCTCGCTACCTTGGATTCAGACCCCTGGGTCTTAATGGTAGCTGATATTTTAAAATCCTTTCCAGATACTGGCTCCCTTAACCTTGATCTTGAAGAACAGAATCCCAATGTTCAAGATATTTTAGGAGAACTTAGAGAGAAAGGTAAGCCTTTTCTGTTGGTGAAAATTGCAGGAATGTGGTGCACTTTTTTAGGAATAACCTGTCATTTCACAGGCAGCCTTGCTGTCTTAAAGTAGAGATAGAAGAACAAGCACTGTCTTGTCTCTGGACTACCACAGTTCATGACCTGGAATGTAACTGGACTGGGAGCTGTGGTATTTGAGAAATGGTAGCTTCTTAAATTATCTTTTCACATATCATCAGAATTTAATGTCAGCTATTGCCCAGTGTGTGAAGGGCAGCACAAAAGTTGTGTGGATTCTTTAGTACCACAGGCTGTGCTGCAGCTTAGCAGTAAAGATATTTTCTGTGTTGCTCTGACTCACATGTGTGGTCCCCAAGACAACAGCAAGTCTCTGTCTTGTGTGGAAGCTCCACCACTGTCCTGGGCAGGGGCTGCCTCTCTGGAAGTGTCTGGACAGCAGGGGATCGCTGCTGGAGGGAGGCTGATCTCGGGAAGAGTTGTGCTGCTGATGGCCAAGCAGCTGCAGATTGCCCAGCAGCTGCTTCAAACAGCAGCAAAACTGCTGATGGATGCAAAACTACTCCTACTCCAGTGCGTTGATTTTAGCACATTGTCTGGAAAAAGCCCTCGAGCATCCATGGGCAGACACAATCTCGGGGCTGGAGATTGCAGCAAAACAATAATTAAATGACTTGGAGGTGGAAGCACTTTGTTTTCTTTCTATAAACAAATGATCATTTGTCTATCCACACTTGTGATTTGGATTTTTATTCAGTAGTTTGGTTTTCATGTGTAATTTTTAAGGAATCTGAGAATTCAATATTTTTTATCTATTTTTTAATCTATTTTTTGACAATAGCAGCATATTTAAGATACCTATAATTTGGCTAGGTATAATTAAAATGGAAGCTTTTATTAAGCTAATGGGAAAAGCAAACATTCTAATAACTGATTATATGTTGTGTAATAATTGGAACTAAATTACTCTTGGTGTTTATACAAGTAGTCTGAAATTGAAAACCACCTGTACAGTCTAGTTGTAAAATGTTTTGTCATTAGCTGTCAAAGAGGTGCTAATACCCCTGTGTACTGTGTTAACTCTTTATGCAGTAAGTGAATGTGAAACTTCAGCTATGTTGCCGTTGGAATGCCAATACTTAAACAAAAATGCCTTGACAACACTGGCTGGGCCCCTTACTCCCCCAGTGAAACATTTCCAGCTGAAAAGGAAACCTAAAAGTGCCACTCTCAGAGCTGAACTCTTGCAGAAGTGTAAGTAGTATTAAGATTGTGTACAAATTAAATGGTGAAAGGCCAATTAATATTGAGTATATTCAGTCTTATTCTCCAGAATTGTGATGCACATTAAAATGTTCTATTACAAGAGCTTTTCTGGATGAGGATGGACTGATGTGTGGAAGAGCAGGTGCGAGTCATTCCAGCCAGGACTGCATTAAAATGCTTATATGGATTTAAATGCTGTTCACATTTCAGGGCATCCAAAGAGCTGTAGCTTCATAAAGCACAGATAGGTCCTCTCCTGGTATAGTAACAGTCTGACTGAGGACATCTTTGGTTAAAGCTCCTGAAGCAAAAGTAAAATGAGGACAGTTTTATTTTGCCATGTGCTTTTGGAGCAGAGAGCAAGGGCTGCTAATTAATGCTGTCTTTCACTCAGTGTGGCTGTATGGGGTGTAAAAACCAAGAGAGTTTTCTCTTAACAAAAGGCAGCATATGTGTACATGTATGTATTGGTAGCTGCTTGAACTAAGTGATTTTAAAATAGTTTATTGCAGCTGCTGTTCTGTTGCAGCAGCTTGCTGCTTTCTTGCATGTAATTTGAGTTGGTCTGATTAAATACAAAACCTGTAAATTTTCATAATTTGTCATATAACTTTTAAAAATTATTTAAATTTCTACTGAGTAAATTGCCTTTTTTGGCAATTCAAGTAAATTTCTTTTAGCTTAGGCCACCTTGTCCATTGCAGTCATACTGATTTTGCATTTTCTCCAAATACTGTGTTTACTTCACATAAATGACCTGGATTTTAATTAAAATACAATTCTTTGTTGGTATTCCTATCTCTTTATCTGTTAGTTAACAACATTTTATGTAAGAAGCATTGTGTTATGTATTTCCAGCACAGGTTCTGTAATAACTAAAGCCATTTTTCCTTTTAGCAACAGAAACTGCGCAGCAGCTCAAGAAGACTGCAGGAGTGCCTTTCCATGCCAAAGGCAGGGGACTGGTCAAGAAGATAGATACAACAAGTATGGCTCACTTTCATCAGTTCTCAGAAAGAAAACCTGCTAAAGTAGCCTTGATGAAGAATAAAATTACCATCTGTTTTTTACAAAAGCTTAAATTTTTTTTGAGGCAAAGGATTTCTCCCTTTCTGCCTCCCTCTCTCCTTATACTTAAATATTTCTGACATGTCTTGTCAGAAAGAACAACAGTGTGTGGGGTTTTTCAAATGGCAAGTATATCTGCCATGCTTCTAAAGTGTATGCAGCTAGATCATGCCTATAGACTTTGATAGGAATTTAATTTGCATCACTCCAGGAATAACTCCTGACTAAGCCATGTTGCTCCAAAAGGGAGAAGAGTGGATCACAGTAGTCTGCTGTGCTCTTTGAAATGCTGTGAAGTAGATTGAAACTATTTTGTATTTGTATAATTCTGTCTGGAGAAAGAAAAGGGGACAGTGTTCTCTGAAGCCAAGTCTGAGCAGTGAATTCCAGGTGGCAAACCTGTAGAATGATCCTTTCAGCTTTGTATTAATGCATTTCAGCTGTTTGCTGAAGTTCCTGAACTGCTTGAATTTTTCAAATAAGGTGTGAGAAGAGGGTTTAAAATTATTTACATACTCTTAAGTCACTACATTCCTGGCCACCAGTGATGCTGAGATGGGAACCTTTGAGTGATTTCTTGGTGTTGTGGCTGGAAGTACTATGAAGTACTAAGTACTTTGTGTTGGTGCTATTTAAGATGTGGCTTTGAGGGCTGATGTTTGGCCTTGTGTTCATGCAGGAAATGCAAAAGGTCTAGTTGTAATTCGAACTAAAATTTTTCCATTAGAAAAGGACTCTTAGTTCTTGGCTGTTGAATTATTAAAGCCAGTTCTTAGAACCTGGCCTTTAGAGCTAGTTGGCCTCCAGAAACAGGAGTTGGGGACCTGCTGAGGTTTGCTCTGCTGGAAGGTACTCACATGGGTCAGAGCATTGTCCTGTGGTTGAAACATTTTCAGTACAACATTTAGAGGGATACAGAGTCTCTAAGCTCAAACTGAAGTTCTCTGTTTATCATCGGGGCATGATGAAATTGTCAGGAAGCTCAAAGACCTGATAGATGTGTATATGTATCCCTTATCTTTTAATAGTTAAAAGATTGCTGTGTTTAGTGCTAGCATTAAGTGTGAGGTAGAGGGGCAGCATCACAGAGTTGTGAGGAAACAGATGCTTACAGGTGTAGCTGATGCTATTGAGTGTTGAGATAGCAGGTGGTCTGTTTGCACTGTAGACCCGGATTGGTCCTCCTCCTTGTGCAAACAGCAGCTCTAGATTTTCATTTTTTTTCTAGATTTACCCGTGTGAGGCAGTACATTACCTTTGCAATATATCACAAGCCCATAGCCTTGCATGAGCTTGGCTAAGATTTTGGTTAAATACAATTTTATCAAGTAATTTGATTGTGAAAGTCAAAGAGCAACTTTGGCAATAATTGCATTCAAAAGATTTATGTCCTATACTGTTTTACATGTTCAGAGATTATTTTTTACAAGTAAGGAAAGCATCCGTGTGTATAAGAAAAGTAGACTTTGTTAGCAGTGCACCTGTTTGATTACTTCATGTAGAATGGGCTTGTAAGCATTGGTCAGACATTGGCCCTTATTCCCTTTTTGAAAAGTAAAACCTAATCTGACCTTTGAGGGACATGTAGTGTTATAGCTAATTCCACATTAATATTATAATGTTTATTAGAAACATTTTAATTTAAAGGGCAGGTAATGTGTGCATTAAAAAGGGGAAGAGCTGAAGAACTCATTGAAGCATTTATCATAACCAGTTAAACACATATTTCAGTTGTTGCTTTCTTTGCTCTTCCCTAAGCACCACTCAAAGGAATACCAAAACAAGCTCCATTCAGGAGTACTTCAGCTCCCAGTGTTTTTAGTCCTTCTGGAAACAGAACTCCTATTCCTCCTTCAAGGACACCTTTGCGCAAAGAAAGAGGAGTGAAGGTAGGTGCACTCCTTGTTTGTCTGCTCAGGTCTCTTCTCTCACATAAAGTGAATTTCTGCTGCTGCTTTGAATCAATATATGAAAGGAAAAAAACCTGAGGATGATATTTATAGATCAACTATATGCATTTAACAATGATTATTAAGTTCTCTGTGGTCTTTCTTTTTAGCTTCTAGATATTTCTGAGCTGGATATGGTAGGTGCTGGTCGTGAAGCAAAGAGAAGAAGAAAGACATTAGGTTGGTACAGCATTCTGCTTACAAAGGCTGTCAGTACACCTGCAAATAGGATCAAGATTTGTAGTACCATTTTGTTCTTAATTTGCCAAAGCTTAGCCTGAGCTAAGCTTAAAAAATTAGGGGATGTGATACCAGCTAATACTTGTGAATGAGGTAAACCCCTGACTAAAATAGGTTTTAAGGATGGATTTTCATTTGTTTCAGTGCTCCTACTCACATTGCCTTGGCCTAGGTAATATAACTCAGTCATGTGAAAGGATTGAGCTAATCAGTTGTGCTTTGGGCAGCCTGTAGGTGTGTGAGTGGCTTCAGTACTGGCACTTTTCTGAGTTATTTTCATCTGCTCAGTTCTACTGGCTGTATGGCCATGTAAATTAGGTGAAAGTAATGTTGAAAAAATTTATAGCACTTTCCAAAATTTTGACTGAGGTCTTAACGAGTGAACAATATCTGATACAGTGCTTTTAAGGCAAGTGACAGGGTTGTGCCCTACTTAACCATATCAAGAATATACACTATGCAGCATATTTTTCCTAAAACATTTTTTTTGTGTTTGTTACAAAAAAAAAATACCACCTCAGAAGAAAACCATAATTGCAATTAAAATGTTGCTTGGGCTTTCATGCCTTCTAGTATCAGATTACTCAGTTCCTGTATCCTGTACAGTGTTGTTCAGTTCATTACTGGGTTCATTATAAAACAAAACAGTGTTTGGAGATTACTGTATCTATTTCAGCATATACCTTTTCAAGCATGTTTTAGCATACTTTGAGAAATGCATTTTTAGATCTTTGTTTAAAAAGTATATTCAATATTTCTGAAAGAATGTTTGGACTCACTTGTATTTTTATGCAATAGATACAGAAGTTGTGGAAAAGCAAGCCAAAGAAGAAACAGTAGTAGAAAATGCTACCCCAGATTATGCTGCTGGCCTTGTATCTACACAGGTAAAAACAAGTAAAATCAATCAAACATAAACCAACCAGTCAAAAAAAAAAAAAAAAAAAGAGAAAAATACTCTTGACATATGCTGTTCTAAACCCCTTAAACACTGTAATGGCATTATGCTCACTTGTTGAAACATGTCTCTTTATGTAAAATTTTCTATGTAATTTTTTCAAAATTTCATTACATTTTCCCCAAAGAAAAAGCAAACCTGTTGCCAGAAGTTGTTCAGTCAGGGAGAGGAGGAACCTGTCATGTGTAGACCTTTTTCCTCCTATTTCAGGTCCAGCATATTAGAAACTGCAGTGTAGCTTTGTGTCCTCAGGATATAGGTTCTACAAGAATGTTATGTCCTGCCCTTGCTTTTGAGTGAGAAACTGTCTGCTGGGCATGTGTGACAAGCCAAGGCCAACATACAGGCAGACAGTGGTAGGCCAGAGTCAGGAGTGAAGTTCATTGCCTCTCTTTCTGCAGAGTGCTAAGAGAATCTTTGTTTTAATAAGTTCCACATTTTACAGAATGTCCATATTTCATGTAGTGGGCCTACCTTAAATGATTTGTCTGTTAGACTTACTCCCCACAAAACATCTTTCCTCTCTCACCCCCTTATGTTCAAAGGCTGGATCAGGCAGTGAAATCATCAACCATGCTGCTGTTTTTATGCTGTGTATGCAGTGTCATGTATAATTAAGTAAAAAATGAGGCTTTTTCTGTAGCCTCACCATCGTAGATGGCATCAGTCATGTTGATGCTGGCTGCCTGTTTCAGTGGGAATGGCGTTTTTGCCTGTGCTTTACTGCTGCCTTCTGCTTGTCTGTGTCCCAGAGGCCTTTGTGTTCTCCTGGGTGAGAGCCTAGCAGGCCTTATGCTCATGGATGAGCATGGTTCTGCTTGCTGGTGGTGAAGAGCATGTTTCTTCTGGCAGATCACTTAGTCCTAGAGTGCAATTCTTCATAGAGTGCCATCTGCACAAATTTCTGATTGAAGTAGAAAGTCAGTGTTGAACAGGTTGTTAGGTAGGATTCCTAAAAGAGGAGGCTGCAGTTAAGTTCCCAAAAGGAACGTCTTAGTAAAACAAATGTTGAAGTTGCATTTAAAATGCAGAAACAGCCCATGAATACTTTCAGTGTGGCTTTAATGTTTTCTTTTCTGTTCTGTAGAAACTTGGCTCGTTGAACAATGAGCCTGCACTACCTTCTACGAGTTATTTACCTGCTACCCCCAGTGTGGTGCCGTCTTCCTCCTATATCCCAAGCTCTGAAACACAGCCAGGTAACAGACACTTCTTTGCTCTTGGGACCTGATGAATGCAACTCTGTACTGTTTTACTGTCTGCCTGCTCTTTTATTTACAAACCTACTGTCCCTCAACTTGAATGAAACTCCACCTTAGCAATATAATATCCATTGCAAGACTCCAGCCTTTGAGTCTGGGGAAACCAGACATATAATTTAACCTAAGTAAAGAAAATAATTGTTGGCTCTAAATTTTTAGCGTGACTGCTAGCTAAGCCAAGTAAGTGAAACAATTTCCTGATTTTTTTTTTCTTACAGTAATAGAAAATTCAGCTTTTGCTATCCCCAAAGAGTAATCAATATAAGTCTGAAGTATGTATTCCATGCACACACATGCTAAGACATACAAAACAGTTGCTTTCAGAAGTCAGTTTTATTTCTAGAGCCAAGTGCATATTACCTTTCACACAGTTTGGGATTAAGCCATCCATTTTTCCTCTATCTTTGTATAACAAAGATGATAGCTGACCTACTGCATATTTTGAAAAGTGCTGTTATTTTCAATTCTAGAAAATTACCAATAGCAAAAAATAGTTTGTACAAATCCTTTTTTCCTACAGTTTTATTTTAACCAGCTTGATTTTATTTTTCCTTCCCTGCTGTGTGTGAAGTCTTTAAAAGAATGTATCAGTTTATGCTAAAAGATGTGCATGGCTGGGATTCATTACCAGCTCTGTCCATTAACAGAGAACCAACATTTCAGTTTAATATATTATTTTTAATTGTGAGTTGTTGCATTTTGGGCACTTTAGAAAACGACATAGATACAAGACCCAGTCATTTCATTTGGCCTCAAAATAGTTCAGACTCTCTGAAGGTCTACGCACATCTTTCTCTGGCAGAAAATTGGCATCTCCAGAAGGAATGCAGCCAAGAACACAGCAGTGTGTCAGCAGCTGTAGTACTAGTTTCCAGAGTGTTGGCATTGTGTTCAGCAGCAGGAAAAGTCTAGTTTAAAATTCTCTATTCTGTACTCTTTCCTTTAGGAGTATGGAGTATTTAGCTTTTCTTGGGGACGAGGAACATAAAACTGTTTGGTTGATTGACGATGCACACAGAAGATCCCCAGATTTGGCCTCATATAATCTGAGGTTGCATAATTAAGACATTACTTTATGAAAATCAGTTATTTTGACAAGAGACAAAGCCAGTAATGAAACTTGTAAAAGAATAAGGAATATCTCATACTGCAAATGTTTATCCTCTCAATTGTTCCACATCTACTGAAAAATACCAGTATTGCTAAAACCATTGCTGTGTCTGTGCCAAAGTGGAGAACCAGAGATGTCTCCTTTCCTAAAATCTGCTCTAAAGGGCACCAATGTAGCTCTGATCTGTATCTGCCTGTAGTCTTCTGTGAACACAGGATAAACAGGTCAGCTTGAAGCTCATGAGGTTTGTGAAGGGTGCTCCAGCCTGTGTCCAAGAGCTGCAAAAGAACACGGATAGAGTGTCCACTGGGTCATCACCACTGGCTGGGCAGATGGTGACTTGTGTGGTCAAGCTGCTGTGATTTCATGAGCTGCCTCCAACTGCAGCCAAGTCTGCAATAGTATAACTTCCTTACTGCAGCTTTGAGAAAGAACAGTTAAGCCTTGTGGGGTTTTAACTTCTAGGAGTTAGTGTTTAAATAATTAATGATTTGTGAAAACTGCATTTAATTCTGACATCTGTTAAAGTATATTTGTATTTTCAGTATCTTAATGGTACTTCCTTTGAAAGCTGCTGCTACATTAGGTAAAAACTGATGAAATAATTTTTGACTTGCTCTATGTAATAGTTCAGCAACAATCCTGGTAGGATCAGAGTACAGTTGTTAGGGCTATATAAACTGAAAAGTAAGTATTGCAGTTTCAGTTTAATAAATTGGATATTGATTAAACATCAGATTTGATGCTAAATATAGCATATCCATATGGAACAGCTAATTACTCTGTTGTCTAATGTTTTCTAAAGATAATTGAGTGGAAAGAGCATTGGCTCTTAACTTTTTCATATGGATATTAGTTGGCATATTGAATGGTGGTGCTAAAATGGAATCATCAGAGATTTTAGCTTTCTTTAAAGGCCACTGGTGGTGCTAATCCCTATTTGTAGATAATAATGTTTTAACTATCCTGACTGGTTTTTGCAGCTGGCTCTGCACGAGAGGCCTTGCAGACCAACAGACAGACTGAAGAGCCTGCAGCTCCAAATGCTACTACAACTCTTCCTGCACAGTTCAAACAAAGAACCCCCATGTACAACAGCAACTCTAATCCCCCTGCAGCTACACCTACCTCACCCCTAACACCCACCACACCTCCTGCCATCTCCCCGGCGGCACAGGCACCACAAGTGGCCCCCCAAACTCAGCAACAGCCACCACCGAAGAAAAGCCTCTCTCTCACAGTAAGTAAAAACAGATTCTTTTTGACTGATGGTTTTGATATGGATTGGATCTTGTTTAGATGTTGGCATTTCTTGGCCTTTGGATTATGGAGTGGTTGAGGCTGCTTTTTTTATAACCAAAGATTACAAAAATACTTTGTGGTTTAGCATGCTGTCTTAATGTTATTCACAACATTTTTAGTTGTGCAGTGTTAATGTTGCAGGATGCTGTTTGTTATGTAAAATAATGTATTGCTCATTATAAAGAATTTTGGGAGAAGAGTATATTTCCAGCAGAAATTGCCCAGCCAATTGCACATAATATAAATTGCTTAAAATTGTCCTGACATAGCTGTACTAGGAGAAAATACATAAATAGATTATTTTAAGGTAAAAGATTTTGTTTCTGATCCACCTCATCCCTCCATTACACATTTTTCAAAGCCTGAGAGTGGGGATATATCTTGAAGCTTCCTATTCTTGGTGCATATATACCTGGTTTGGTAACTTTTATGTGCATGCTTGGAGTCCAGTTCAAGCTTAACTGATCAGAAGACTTTGCTAACCATATCTGTAAGCCTGGCTTGCAAGATCTTACCTTTAGCAAGCTGGATGACTTCTTTTCAGTAACTCTACTGCATTTATTAAAGGAAAATAAATCCTCTGAAATTATCGTATGCCTGGGTTTGTTGGATTGTGGAGAAAGCACTGGATTATTTTCTTTTTTCCCTAATGTCATAAAGGACACAAAATGGATAACATAAATATTAAGCCTCTCACATGTTTCTGTAACTCTTTGAAGTGAGGTGCTTTTTTCAATGTCCAGAGTTCAATGGAACTGCTGTGCATGTTAGGTATAAGTATTGCAGAGGGGAAACCTTGAGGTTAGGATATGTTTTTTGTTAACTTTTTGTAGGTCCTACAAACCTTTGCCTTGTTCTTTTATGGTCATCTGTGGATATTAAAGTGGTCCCTGTTGGAAGAGTTTTTCTCAACTGAATTGACATTTATTGTGTCTGTTACAGAGGGAGCAAATGTATGCTGCACAGGAAATGTTCAAGACTGCAAACAAAGTTACAAGGCCAGAAAAGGCTCTTATACTTGGATTCATGGCAGGATCCAGAGGCATGTATTGATATTAATTTGGCTTGGTCCTGAATACACAAATCTGAAATATAGCCCAGCATTTCTAAATGTGCATATGAATGTGCTTTGCTTTAGCTTTGTCTGTATGTGTTGGACTCTTTGCTTTACACTGGACTCTACGTACTTTGATGAATTATAGTTTTAACTCCCTGGAAATGGGTCTTTAGGGTCTATTTCCACTAAGTCAGCTGGTCTGTCAGAAAAGCTGCTGACCATGATATAACTGAACTCACTGTAGAATCAGGGCTTAGGGTTGAAGAGAAACAAGGCAGCTGGTAAGCTGTGAGCAAAGTGGTTGGTTGCAACTGCTCTGCCTAGAGGACCAAGAATGTAAATTCTTTTGTGGCCAGCTGATGTACCAGCTGGGTAGTACAGAACCTCTTTGCTAATTCCTTGCTTTAGAAACTGGTAATTGTTATCTCAGAGACTTTAGATAACAACTGGTGCTGTGAATCACAGGGAGATAAGCTGTCTCATAGCTGGATCCTGTTATGTATTGGCCTTGATAGACCAAAGCTGTATTACCTAGAAGATTACTGGATGTAAGATGAGAAGGGGCTTAAGAGTCCTTAAGTGAACTCCATCATCTGCACTAGCTCTGGTTTCTAATTTGGTATTTGTGCGCTCTTACCACCAGAGTCCTGCAGCCTAAGTGTGGCTCATGCATTTGGAGTAACACAATGTGCTGGTGAGAATGACCAGAGCAGAGTTACTGTGGTGATCCCTGAGCTTTGAGTTTGGTCCATCTTACATTAATGATGGTGTTTTCAATGCTACTTCAAATTGCACTAGGAGGCTGTACTTTAATATCTACACAGACAGCCTTTTCTAATGTAAGGTAAAATATTATTTTGGAAGTGTGTGTGATATAGATTCACATATACATATATAGTAAATATTAACATGAATTCCTTTAGTAATAATGCCATCACCTTCTGAAGGTTGGATAAATAACTGCCAACTGATATTCTTGAGCATCATTCCAGTACCTTGAAGTGTAACATTTAAAACTTCTACTGGCACGGACCTGAGTCTGGGTCTGACAGTGAAGCTTTTTGGGCTTCCTTAACAGCTGAAAATTCTTGAGGCATTTAACTACAAAATGTCTCCCAAGTAAAGTAACTCTGGGTAGTTCGTTTACCAATTCCATTTAAATTATAATCTTCTCTTCTGACTCTTGAGGTAGAGAGAAATGACACTGGCAGGCTTTACTCCCTCTCTTACTGTTCTTGCAATTATGTTAGCCTTGAGCTTTGTCTTTTGGGGTCTGGTTTTGTTATTTTTAAAACTTGGTCTCAGGAGTATGGAGGAGGAAAATCTTTGTCTGGTTTGCTCACCTTTGGGTTTGAGAGTTGTTGATTGTGTTTTGTGGGGATTTTTTTAAGCATAAGAACCCCCTGTCTTGTCTAATATACTGTTGTATATACTAATGTACTGTTGAAATGTATAACGTGTTTCTCGCCTTGTTTCTGCAGAGAATCCTTGCCAAGAACAAGGTGACATCATCCAAATTAAACTTAGTGAACATACAGAAGATTTACCAAAGGCAGATGGCACGGGCAGCACCACTATGTTGGTTGACACAGTCTTTGAAATGAACTATGCTACTGGTGAATGGACCAGATTCAAGAAGTACAAACCTATAACTAATGTTTCCTAAGAGATGCAGCAGCAGCAGACTGGACCAAATCAAGTTTAGAGTCAACCAGCTCATAGAGTATGTCAACTGTACAAAATGGCATTCATGTGTACATTTCTTTTTACCCTCCAGAGCAGAAGCTTTGCTCTTCAACCAAACTGAGCTCAGTGAACACAGATGTGTTTGATGGTGTCAAACTCACTTAATTTCTTTTTTTATTAATCTTGGGAGAGGGAAAGATGATCTTGGGGGAGGGGGGGACATTGTTGGTGTGTTTTTGTTCAGGATGCTGAAAAAGGAGATCACAGCTGAAAGGTTACAGATGGGAGCAGCTTACTGCTAAGTACCAGAAGAGAAGACTACTGCGCAGTCACTCACGGTTTACTGTTAACTGAGGGCACAGATCTTTATTATAAAAACATTTTCCTTGGCAGCATGAGTTCTGTCATAAGAATGGATGTATGAAGCACTACAGGTCGGTACTTGATAATTTTGTATTTCAGCTGCAGTATAACTATTGCAGATGGTAGATGTCAGTGTCTAAAGGTACCCACTGTATGTTTAGCTTATTTATGCTTGGGTCATAGGATGAGATTGAGCAGCTTTGTTTTAGCAGTGGGAACAAAATGACCTCGACCCCCTTATGCATCTGAAGGAGATCGCTTTATTGTAGAAATCACATTATTTTAAACCTTTAATCTCAACCTGACATAACTGAAACCAACCTGAGACCTAACAGAGTTTAACAGAAAGAAGGCACCCATTGGCTGGCTCAGCTGCCGTGCTGCAGTCCCCGTGTCCTATCATCCAATCAACTTCCTGCTCTTATGCTGTCCACTGTTCCTCCAGCCAATCACAATCTCACCCCAGCTGTCACTCAGCTGACTCTCACCTCGCTCCTAACTGCCTCTCATCCCTCCAGCCTGCAGCTGTGCCTTTCCCATGGGGCCTTCTGGAGAGCATAAGCCTTAATCACTTTAATAATCATTACCCCATATCCTACATCTCCCCCCCCTCTTTTTTATTAAGCAATGAAAACTTACTAGGAAAAACCTAAGCAATTCCTAAGACATTAGTAACAGTGACAACAATAATAACTATTACAGCTTTTCAAAAACTGTAAGATAGGCTTCTCTGGTGTGAGTAGTAACACTTAACAGGAACATAATTCAGTTTTGAATAAAATTAACAAGGTGAAGCTTACATCTGCCTATATGCTTTGCTATCACCCAGGATCTCCCAAGAGCCTTCTTTTCACAATGAGGACTTGGAAAGTCTCTTCTGGATGAAGCTTCCCTGTTTACCTCAAAGGGGTCTAGATTTTGCAAAGCTAGTGAGTCTTATTTTTGATATCACCTGGGTTTGATAGCAAACATCTGGGTTTGATAGCATACTTTTCCTTGCCAGTCAAGGCCATGGCTTGGCCAGAGCTGCAACCTAGACTGGGAAAGCTTTCCTATCATATCCTTAAAAGAAATCTTCAGTAATAACTCACAGAACAGCTGGCTTTGTCATAAATAACTTGTAAATAACTATAACTATGTACATATATATACAGCTCCTTTGAAAGTACCATTTACCTTTTTGTCACAAACCAATTCAAAACTATCAAAGGAAACATCTCTTTGCCTTAGCCAAACCTGCAGCCTCCAGGCAGGTTTGCTCCTCTGAGGAAGCAAGGCAGAGGTACAAGATCCTGGTGGCTTGCAGCAACAACGCTGGGGCTCGCTGTAAGGGTGGCATGGCAGTGCCTGTGCCAGGGGAGCCGCCTGCTCACTGCTGGCAGCCCCATGCCCCAGAACAGTGTGGTCTGCTCCCTCTGGTTGCCTCTGCTGCTGGTGGCCCTGTGTCCTGACTGCCACTTCTGGTGGATGTACGAGACAAGTGTTCTGGTGACAGCCAGTGGGCTGGCTGTGCTGGTTTTGCTGGGCCACGCTTCATGCATGATGTTGCCATACTTGATGAGATGGCAGTCCCCGATGTGCCTGTGGCTGGCCATAGGCCACCTGCAGCGAGCTGAGTGATGTCAGTGTGACCACCAGGCCCACCCTGACCCCACCCAGCCAGCACTCCCTGGATGTGTGTCCAAAACTGGAAGTGCGCAGCTCAAGCCCCTGCCAGACAGTTAATATTATGAGCAGTAATTCCCACATTTTGGCATGCTCTAACCATATCTGCTATATCACAAGTACGTAGGTTACCAGCAGTGAGCAGTGCTTTGTTCCAGTCTTCATTTGCATTTGTAAATGCAAGCTGCTGCCGCAGAATAAGGCCAGAGTTATTCTGTGTTCTGGTCTCATCATCATTGACTTGCCAGGAGAGCGTGGCATGCAGTCTGTCCAGGAACTGTGCAAACAACTCCGCTGAACCTTGTAAAATCTCAGCAAAAGACATATTAGAGTTGATACCCATCCCTGGGAGTCGCTGCAGGGCCTGCAGGGCTAGGTGAGTGATGATATCACATACATCACAGGGGTAGGCTGCCTGCACTGCAGGAATTGCAAAGTGACCCTCTGCAGTCAGCGGCCCAATGGCGACTGGTGCGTTTCTATCCTGCAGCGCTTCCCCCTGGGTTGTACATAGCTCAGTAATCAGTTAGCCTGACTGCAAACTGCATTCTTTACTTTACAGTCTAGCTCTTGTTACGCTGGGTGTTGGTTCAGTGCATGTATTGCTGGGCAGGCTGAAATGACCACCAAGTCACCCTCCTTCATGGTGGCTTCCCAGCTTTGCTGCCAACGCTGGACTACTGCACTGCCATCTTGGGCTGGGAGTGAGTCTGCCACCTGCTCGTGATGTGGGAGTTGCGCGCCAAAGGGGCCAGAACGCAGGGAGTTTTATCGGGGTAAGACAGCTCTGTGGGGCTTGGGTTAGTCTCGGGATAAGGGAATTCAGCAGGGTTTGGGTCCATCTTGGGGTCGTATATGGGTTTGGGGGAATTAACTTCCAAAGCCGCGTAATGGCCAAATTTGCATGACTTCCTTTAATGGCTGCCATGGTTGCCTCCCATGTAGCAAGGTGCCTGCAAGCCACCCTAGTGATATCAAAAAGTCTCTGCCCTATTGCTTGCCAGGTTTCTGATCAAAGGCACCCACTAAAGGGAAAATCTGTAACTTGATTAGACACCCAGTCCAGCAGGGTGCTTAGTTTCACATCAGCCATATTAATAGATTGTTGATGTAGGAGCTGCCTGACCTGGCCCAAGCTCCTGCTTTGTTTCAGGGATATTCCACCTCCCATACTTTCTCCCGCTGGTCTACTCACCCTCCCAGTGAGGTGCACACACTTTAAATTCCAGAGTTCCTTCCCAAACGCTTCCTGCATCCTGCCTGGCCAGTTCCTTGATCTAGTGGGATGTTTATAGGTCCCTGTTTGGGCCAGCCAGCAGTGGGAACAAAGTGACACAGATCCCCTTATGCATCCAAAGGAGATTGTTTTATTGTAGAAATCAGCCCTTTTTTATACCTTTAGTCTCAACCAAACAGAAACCTGACATAACTGAAACCAAACTGAGGCCTAACAGAACTTAACAGAATGAAGGCACCCATTGGCTGGCTCAGCTGCTGTGCTGCTGTCCGCGTGTCCGGTCATCCAATCAGCTTCCTGCTCTTACGCTGTCAACCGTTCCTCCAGCCAATCACAATCTCACTGCATGTTCCTTCAGCCAGTCACAATCTCACTCCCAGCTGTCACTCAGTGTCTCTCTCCTCCCCCCTCAGCTGACTCCCACCCCTCCAGCCTGCAGCTGTGCCTTTCCCATGGGGCCTCTGGGGAGCATCAGCCTTAATCACTTTAATTACCCCATATCCTACATCTTGTTAACTCTCTGTTTTGTCAATGTACACGCCCAACATGAGTTAATCTTTATTTGGCTTTATTTGAGATAGACAAAAATTGAGTATCATAACTTTCTGAAGAGAAAACCCATCAAAATGATAAAAGTAACTGTGGCTTGTTGCTGCCTGGAAGTGATATTTTCTTGCTATAGCAGTCTTGGGGTAGAAGCTGATCATGGCTCTTGCATAACAAGCCCTTAGCACAGCATCACTTACCTGGAGGAAGGGAAACAACTACATCTCAAAATCAACTAGAGCTTAATTTAAAAATGGCCCTAGAAATGTTGGAGACACATCTGAGTAGAAGTAGTTTTGTTGTCTTGAGGCATTATTAATGCCTCAAGTAGTCAAAAGCTGCTTGATTGCCAAACCCTGACCCAAAAAGTTTTTAATGACTGTAGCTGTGGTTCTTACCAGTATAGTTTTATCAGTATAATTGCTAATGTGACCACAATTATACTGGCATATAAATGTGCCTTGTACTTGTCCCCTGCTAGTAGAAGCACATTTTTATCTTTATAACTGTGTTCATACCACTGGTGTAATCTGGCTTTAATGCTGCAAGCAAAGCTGGCATTTACTGAGAGGATTTATGTGCATTAGTCAGGATTCCTTCTTGGGACACAGCTTCACCATTTGAAGGAGTCTTGAATTCAGTGTCTGGTTTCTGCCAGTACTTGTGTGTGGAGCTGTGCTTGGTTGGGAATGCTGCTTAGGAGGAAGAAATACAAAGATGAGTAGCAGAGTGGTGATGTGTTGAGGAGTACCTTGGGCTGACTTAAAGATTCATGTTGAAGTGGAACCTTTAGGACTAAATGGGGCTTTTTTCTTTTTTTTTTTTTTGTTCCTTTTTTCTGAAAAAAAAAAAAAAACAGACCAAATCCCATAGTACACTTGTATACTAATAAAAACATTTAGATGTTTGATTAGAATTTTTTTTAATTGGGGAATTTTTATTGCATTTTAATCTTTGTTTCTCAATCAAACTACCCACCAGGACAGGGCAAGTATAAATAATATTTTTTAAAAATGCCCTGTATTCTACAGTGTTTTAAGATGTGACCAAAAGTGTAGATTTCTTAACTTTATTTCAGCAAATACACAGAATGTTCTAGCTCCTGTAACAGGCAGGGGGATGTTTGATGGTAGCTGCTGCTGTTACAGAGTGTTGTGCATGATTTAGTGTGAAAGTTACTCACATATAACTGTCACATGGGGCTGTCCTCCCCAGAATTGCCCATTTCAGAAACAACGTAGATTGCAATTTGCAATTTTGATTCCAACTTCTCTTTTTAAACAGTTTGACAAGTGAGGGTGAGTAGTGAGTTTTAGTTTTTAGGAGTTTAGTAGAATGTATTATGGTTATAACTTATTTGGTTTTAAAGTGTTACACAGTGAGGGCTAATGATAGGATAAGAAAGTATTCATCTTTTAGAAGAAAGGTTTAAAGAAAAGTGACATTCCTTTTGTTGTCTGCATTCAGGTTTTGAAGTTTCCTTGTGATGACCAGTTTTCTGTACATGTGTATGATACTTCTGTCTTAACTGTTCCTGCTTGCTGGATGAGCTGCAAGTATCACATACAGTTGTTAAGAATGAGCATTTAGAAAATGGGCTGGATTGAGGGGCATGTACTGTCATTGTAAACTGTGGATGCAAAACTTGTGCAGTTCAGTTGTGGTTAGGAGCTGCTGTGTGGTGGCTCTTTTGGCTTGCTTGAGATTAATGGTGGTCCCTCAGTACACTTTCTGGGGCCACAGAGGCCTGCATTTCAGAGCTGTGCTTTGGGAGGAGACAGCTGTCCCTCTGCTCTTCAAGAAGCCCTTCTAGAATGCAGTGGAGTCATTTGAGTGCAGTAGTATGTAGGAAGCTTAACCATGCTGCTGTTTGTAATTGCTGCATAATGCAGTTGGTCTCCAGGCCTGTTTGTCTAAAGTCAGTCATAGGCAGTAAATGGAAATTTTAAGTAGAAATATAGTATATTTTTAATTCCATAAACTCATTATGATGAGACAGTTTAACACTGCAAAATTAATTTTTTTAGTCGCTCTATGACCCTCAATACCAGAGGATTACTTCAACTTGATCTGTGAATCAATTAAGTGTCTAAATGCCTAAAGAAGGGGAAGTTTCTGCAACATTGTTAAAGTGATACAGTGAGAAGTAAAACTACATGGAGTTCTTTGGTTCAGCGAACTAAATCATCAAATCTGTGGTTTGGAAGTAGGAATAATGCCAGACAAATCAGAAAGGGAAACTTCAATATTGAAATTCCAATATATTGGAATTGTTATATACAGAACAAAGTCTGGCCTTGGAACTTAATGTTTTCTGTCTTGAATACTCAGTCACTTGAATGTGTAGCTATTCAGTGAGGCTTGGTGTGTGCTGGAAGGTTAAACAAAAGCATTTCTTTACTCTAGAATGACTTGCAGATTTATTGAGTTGACCAGAGAAGTAATTCAGAGTTTTCTTAAAGCTTTGCTTTTATCCTTTCCTCATGCCTTTATCCAAGCATGATGTTTTAGGAAATAGCAAGCCCAAACTTAAGAACTTTGGGCTTGAACTGCACCTCATCAAGGGGGATGTCCCATTCTCTCTGGCCCTTGCTTGTAGGGAAGCTCCTATCTGTGCAAGCCTAGGCACGATATGAATTAGGTTCTTTGATTTGAGTATGAAATACTGCAGAAAGAATCAATGAAAGTGGCTTGTGATTTCCCTGTCCTGTCCAGACTTTTTCTTAGGGGAGAAAGAGCACATTCATCGTACCCAGGGCTCTTCAACAAATTGCCCTATGGTGAAGTGCTAGGTTTCTGAAGGCTCCATTTTCTTTCATGTGTGCTGTGAGGACCAGAAAGAGTGAAATGAGTGTAACGAAGAAAGGGAGCCCAAGAAGGATGCTGAAATCACAGATTCCATCTTTCTGTTCATTCTTTTGCTACTCTAATGCTTTGTAGTTATCTCCATACAAACCAGTCTAGGCTTAGTACAGTTAACATTCTAGTATTGGGCTGGTATTTTGTGGGTTAACCTGATTTTCAGTGCTGGCTTTGCCATTTATCTTTCAGTTCAATACCCTGGCATCCTGGATACCGTGGGGAGGAGCCTTTGGTAGTTGCTTGATATCTCCATGTGGAATTGATAACTTCTCTCACTAAGTTGTGTCAAAGTGCAGACTACTTGTCTAGATAAAAGAGTCTTGAGACTTTGGCATCATGCAGTTTAAGAGTGAATCACATTTTCATAGTAAGGTCCGACTGGAAAAAAAAAAAGACTAAAAATTGTTAAGCCAGAGCCCTCTGGGAATCTGGTGCCTTTAACAAAAACTGTCATTTTGTAAAATGTCACATCTATAGCATAGCCCATATGTTTTCTATTGGTTTTTGTTTGGTTTTTTTTGTACAGATGTAAATTCAAAATATGCTGTCTTTGGGTACGTATTTTCAGTGTAATACAGTATGTATAATAAAAAATTTAGATTTTCTAAGGAAGTGGACTGATGCTCTTCTTAATAACCAAGTTGTTCATTGTACTGACAGTGGTACCACCAGCCTGAGACCAAACAGCCAAATTGCCTGATATTGTGTATCTTTCAGATTTGTGGCATTGTTTCTGTATTTCATTTGTGCATTTCAGAGTTAGCAGTTCAAAGCTGGCAAGTGCTGGTTTTGCTGGTTTAGGATATATGTGAGTAGATTTACTTCACTACCTGCTCTTGGCTCTGTGTGTGGGTTCACAGGAAGCTGGTGAGCCCTGGGTGCTGTGTCTGTGGTGTGTGGGTGTGCCTGTGCTGAGATCTGATGGTGTGAGGAACATCTGCCATGCCCAGGTTCTGAGGATGGGGTGTGGAAGTGTGGAATAAACCCTGTTCTTCAGCACTGCCTTTATCTCAACTGGGGCAGTGGTGGCTTCTCTCAGTTTAGTGCTGCAGAAGGTGAGTGTGTTTTGGGATTGGTGGTTTTTAGTGTAGGGTTTGTTGTGGGTGTTTAGAGACTGTTTTCATGCTCATGTACTGTTCCTAGGGTCTGGTTCTGTGATAAGCATGAAGGTTTGTCTTACAGTGTTATGTGTGTCTGGCCTTATCCCAATTTCCCTATGTGCAGCTGTATGAAATGGCTCTGTTCCACTTGCCTGTGCTGGGACAGTGCCAGACATAGTCAGAAGTTTTTCTTTTCTGTGTCAAGTCGACCTTATCAAATAGCCAGGAAGGGAATTCTGTTCCAGGTCAGCTGCTCTGGTAGAATGCTTGGGACAAAAGCTTTAGGAGAGGCTGACATGCACACTGCATTTGTTATTTCAGAGGGGACCTGCTCCCTGAGATTTCCTGGTGCCCTGACCTGATGCACTCCACATGAACAGGGATGTGCCACTTCACCTGCCTGCTGAGCCTGGCCTAATGCTCAGGATGTTGCTCTAGTGCTAACCCTTAAAACTGATGATGGACCAAACACTGACCTCTTCCAGAGCTGGACAAACCTGTGCCAGATGCTGTCCTGTGTTCTGAGTGCCTTTAGACAGAGCTTGGATATCTGGGACCCCACTCCTCTCCCTGCCACACAGGTGTGTGTACAGGCTCCCCTGAGAGCAGGAAAGGGAGAATGAGGCAAGAAACAAAACCTGACTGTTCTAAAGTAAATGAGGTGACTGTTTCCAGAACCTGCTGTGTTTCAAGACACTCGCATTGTACCATCCCTGGAATTGCTCAAGGCCAGGTTGGATGTGGCTTGGAGCAACCTGGTCTAGTGGAAAGTGTCCCTGCCCACGGCAGGGGAGTTGGAATGGAATGATCTTTAAGGTCCCTTCCAACTGAAAAAATTCTGGGATTCTGCAACCTTTTCCTGAGGAATTTAGGGAGATTCCTTTATTTGGCTTTCAGAATGTGGTTCCTGTGTATTTGGTTTTATAATATACTTATTTTTCCTGGTAAAAATTTAATGTAAACAGAAAGCAACTAGTTTCTCTGAATGGTTGATTGAACCCCTCACTAGCATGTAAGCTTGGCTCTAGTGCCTGCCCCATCATTTGGTGTCACTGAAGTTCACAGTCTCTCTCCTTTGTAATTTTCAACTTTCAATTAAAATTAATTTTTTTTAATTGGTTATTTCCTGACATAGGAGAGTTGGCAAGACAAGCTGGTCTTGTGCTGTGCTAAAATTTTGTGATCATATGCATTGATCCAGAGCTGTTGGCCAGGGAGACCAAAGCTGTGCCTGGATGGAAGGGGTTTCCTCCTTCCCTCCCCCAGATGCTGCAGGTATGAACAGCACAGGCAACACCCCCTGCACTTGCTCTGCCTGAAGCACCAGCTGGGTTTGACCTGCATCCTCAAACTGACTGACACCCCAGACACACTGGTCCATTTATGACCACCTTTTTAACGGATGGGGGGACTAAATAAGAATTGAATGTTCTGTGCTGCTTGTGAGAATATAAACCTCTAGCCTCTGTATATGATTATGGCTGGTTAAACCATCAGATCCCTGCTGCAGTACAGCACCTTTCCTTTGGCCAGCTCTACTCTTTTTTTAATATTCCTTCTAAACCCAGTCACAGAAGAAACACCATTTTTAAAAAAAGGTGAGAGGTTTTTGTTTCAGAGTGACTGTAATAACTTTTACCATTTATTTTTTACTTCAATTCCTCCAGCTCCCTTTTGCCGTTATTCCACCTCCCCAACAGCCACGGCTGCCGGAGGTTCCTGCGGGCGCGGTTTGGGAAGAGCCGCTCCCAAAGGCTGATTTTGGGGGAGGCGGTTTGGGTATCCCCTGCCCGGCGCTGTGGTGCCATCGCGTGGCCGCGCTCGCTCACGGAGAGGTTCCGCCGTCCAGAGCATAAAAACCCTGTCTGTTCCTCGGGGAGCAGTGGTGCTGCTTTTTGATTTTTTTTTTTTTTTTGCCTTTTTTTTTTTTTTTTTTTTTAACCTCTGTAGGAGAATCTTGGGCCTCTCTTGAGCACAAAGCTGTTGATTCCTTGTTAGCCCTGCATCCCTAAAGCCTGGACACCTGTTCTATGGGAGTCAGTGGATATATCGTGGAATAACCTTGCACCAAAAAGAGGGGTCTGGATTCATGGTTGCCTCCCAGCACATCTCGTGGGGTGGTGAATCCCAGGGGGGTCAGGAGTGCTTCTGCTTTTTTGTCTGTGAAGGAGCAAGTGCTACCTGGTACCTCTTCTACACACAGCCAGGTTTGGATAGGAATCACAACCTATATTGCTTGAAGAAAAGTCTTTTCCAAGAAAAAGTCCCAGCTTGCAGTTTGCCTGAATGTGTTGCTCTTTCCCAGCAACAGCAGCAGCTCACCCCACCCCCGGTTTCTAGCTCAGCAACCCTGCCAAAGGACCACAGTCCTGTGCAATAGCTGCTCACAGCACACCAAGCACCCCCATTTTCCCTGGAGTCATGGGGACAGGACAGCTTTGTTGCACCTTGCCTTCCATGGAGCACAACAGTCATTTGCCACTCCAACAGGTGTCTGCTAAGCCTAGGACACCAACAGGGCAGTGAAGTGGGGGATAACCATGGAAAGAGTCTAAGAATACATGGATACAATTATCTGAGTCCAGAGGAGGGCCAGTAAAGTCCTCAGAAGCCTGGAGCACCTCTGCTATGAGGACAGGCTGGGAGAATTGGGGTTGTTTAGCCTGGAGAAGGGAAGACTCCAGGGAGATTTTGCAGCACCTTCTGCTACCTCAAGGGGCTATAAAAGAGCTGGAGAGGGACACAAGGACATGTGATGATAGGGTAGGGAGAAATGGCTTTGAACTGGAAAGGTACAGGATTATATTAGTTATTAGGGGAAAAAAAATCATAACTGTGAGGATGGTGAGGCACTGAAAGTGGTTGCCCAGAGAATCTGTGGCTGCACCATCCCTGGAGGTGTTCAAGCCTGGAGGTTGGATCAGTCTTGAAGCTGCCTGGTCTAGCAGAAGGTGTCCCTATCCATGGCAGGGGGGTTGAAAGGAGATGATATTTAGCAGTACCTTTCAAGCCAAACCACTCTGCTCCTCTGCTTGTAGTTAATACCTTCCTGACCTTAAGGAGTCACCTGGTGACCTGCCATTTTCAGGCTGATGGATGCGACAGCCCACTGTCAGCTCGCACATTCCTCTCCTCTGCACTGTCCCCACTGCAGTGGGACCTCACCTGGGCATTTTCACCCCCACAGCACTTAGTGACCTCCCACTGACAAAAGCTGGGGCAGTGGCAGGTCACAGGTGACACTGAAGGGGTGTTTGAGAGTTTTCCTGCTTGGCGTTTCTTATTCAGCAGGCAGCTCTGCTTGTAAACAATCACTGAGATCTGACCCCAGGTGACTGGCAGGTAGTAATGCAGAGCCCTGTGGTGCTCCTTGGGCTTCTAAAGCCTGGGAAGCTCAGAAATCCAATCTGCCCTCAGCAGATGAAATCTCTGATGGCAAATCCTTTGCTTGCTCAGAGGGATGGATCAGGGCAGCCTTGGACAAGAGCTGTCCTTTCCAGCCTGGGCAAGGCCTGGGAGCTGGCACAAACTGAGGTGTTTGCACAGGATGCTGTGTACTTGGGAGAAGCATCATTGCTCCTGTCTCTGCCCTGTAAGCTCTGAGGGTGGAGGGCACCGTCTGGTTTGTGTGGGGACACAAGGTCTGCCAACCATGGAAGAGCAACAGAACTGACAAGATCAAGGCCCTGTGCCAACCTAGGACATTGTTTTTCATAAACCATGACACTGCTTTTTATTCTCTGTGAACCAACTAGCAAAAGCATTTAATCTCAGTAGAGACAGGCCCAGGCAGGTCAGGAGTTTATGAATTTGTTTTTACTTTTCTGCCCTGAAGTGGCATTAGATTTTCCCCATCAGAAGTGTATTTCCAGCTTGCCCAGTTGCTAAAACAGTTGAGAGGAAAGCAGCCTGTCTCATCTCTCACCTGGGCTCTGATAGCTCACCCAGAAAGGGGGCTCTGAGGGCACAGGAAGGGCTTTAATGCACAATTTCCTTTTCTCTTCCATGTGTTAGGCTGAAACTGACAGTGGAAGTGCTGCCACATCCAATTCTGAACTGCTTTTCCAGAGCAGTGTACATGGGTGCTGTAGCTGCTCAGCAAATGTGTGACTTGGTTATTGGGGGAGTGTGGGAAAGCTCCCCACTCACTAACCAGGGGGTGCAGCTTGTGGGATGGGGGGACTGGTCTGCTGCCAGCTTCCCTGGCAGGATAAACCCCACTGGGTGCTTGCTGGCAGTGTTTTAGCAGTGCCCAGAGCTGCTCCATCCCCAGATGCTGCTCCTGCAGGAATTGTCTCTCACTGCAGAGCCTCAGGCCACCGAGAGTGGGTGGGCAAAGAGGTGACATGTGAGATGTGGCATTCAGCTAAAGGAAATCCTCTCAGAGTGGGGGCTTGGCAATGCTGATTGCTGAACAGTGGGGGCAGAGGGGAAGGGGGGATCTTTCAAAGCAGGGCTACAAGGTAAGAAAATCATGGGGACATCTGTGTCCTCAGGCGGCCCAGCAGGCAGTAGACACTGGAATGCATGGAAAATGGGGTGGGGCCCCATTAAACTTAATGCTCTCACCTCAAAACCATCATCATCATCAGGATCTATGTGCTTGATCCTGGTAACAGCTTGATACATCAAGCCGGACACCGAGGGGGCAATGGGGAGGGAGGGGGAGGGAGATTATGGTTGGGACAGCTCTGTGCTCTCCAGAGGCTGTGTTCTGACTTCTGGTTACAGCATGGTTGGCCCCAGTTAAAATGGGAACTCCTCTGGGGTTGTTTTTCTTGTTTCTCTTCTCTCAGGAAATCCCGTGGGTCTAAGAAATGAAATCCTCTCACTTGACGAGGTCACGGGGGGCTGGCCCACAGCCAGGCTGGGTTCCCATGCTGCTCTGCCCGTTCCTGCCCAGCAGCTCCTCCAGAACGCTCCTCACAGGGATTGCTGCAGCCTGGGAGGGCAGAGCTGCTCCTCTGGGTGCTCTGCCCTGAGGAGGCCGTGTCCTCTCAGACCTGCTGCAGTCTCTGAATATAAACCCCCCTTTGTTGGGCAGAGGGTGACTTGGCTGAGCCACATGATCAGTCAGGTGACAAAATTGGGCACCAAAGCAGAGCAGAATGAGCAGCTGGGTGAGGGCAGGAGCTGCTGATCTCGCCTCTTGACAGGCTGTGTTACTCCTCAGGGAAAAATGAGTGCCTGGCTCTGTCCTCTGCTGTGCAGCTTAACCATGGTGTGCTTAACAGGTAAGGCCTCCCAGCACAGGGATTATCTTCTCTGGGTGGGCACAGAGGGGGTGAAGCCATAGTGGGACTGAGGGAGCCCTGGGGTGAGGCTGTGGGCAGGGCTGGGGGAAGGAGGGAAGTGTTGAGACACAGGCAGTGGTGGAAGCGGGATGCTTGCAGTAAATAAAAAATTTGCTTTTACAGGAAGAAAAGGAAAGAAAAGAAATAGAGCTGTATTGCTCTGCATAGTAAGGATTTGCAGAGGCTTTGTCTTAAAGCCCAAAGAGCAGGATTGTAGGTTGGGAAAGATCAGCTCTCTGTCCTTCCCTGACTTCCTCAAGGCTCCTGTTTGTACCAAGGCGTCACATGCAAAATAACACATCTGTCAGGTTCCCCTGGAGATACTTCAGGTGATTCACAGTGCTCCTCAAAACAAAAAAAGGCTCTAGAAAGCAAAATCACTGTTCCATGACATAGACAGTGTAAGTGCAGGAGAGAAAATGCTTTGTCTGATGAAGCTGAGGTTGTTTGAGTACTGGTTTTCACACCTGTGACTGACTATAACTGGTAAAATACACAAATACTTTACTAGTGCTCAAAACTATTTTTTTCAGCCTTCTGACTTCTTTTTTTCTCTAGAAGTTGTTTAAATTATTAAGAAATACTGGCTACCAAAGGTTATTGATGGCTACTGAAGTTTTGCAAACAACTTTACTACTTTTGGTAACATGTTGTGGAAAACTGCTTTCCATTTTTAAAAATTCCTCTGAAGAGCACCACCATTTCACATTAAATCAAACCAACCAATGAAACATTCAGCTAAAAAAACCCAAAACAACAGAATTCATCCCGCTATGGGCAGCCCAAGTTGTTGAAACCTGTGCAGTGTCTCTGGCTGGCAGGGTTGAGCTGTTGGGGTCAGGAGGAGCTGTGGGAGGTCAGACTTTGATCCCAGAGATCCTTCTGAAAGGTTTTCCCTGGGAATTTGACAGTGCCCTTGCCTTACTGCTAGTGTTTATGTTAGGATCGGTTTAATGGATCTCAGGACTGACTCAGTTTGTTGCCAGAGGTGAGGAAAAAGCAAGCAGACTGGCTTCAACCCCTCAGGCAGGGGAGTCAGATGAGGGGAATTGTGCACCTTGGTCCTGGGTGGAGGTTTGGCTGCAGCAGGAGTGTCCTGGGTGGGCACTGTGGGGCTGCTCTCCCTGCCCTGGGACCAATGCTGGCACCTCTGTCCCTTGGATTTGAGCCTGGGGCAAGCCAGGGTGTTACAAAATGATCACTGCTAGATTTGGTGTCTCTGTTTTAGGGCCACAGCAAGGAAATGAGATATAGTTCAGTTGGTGCTGAACATTATTGGCACAGTGCTAATAATGCAAGGTTGTGGGCTTGATCCACATATGGGCCATTCTCTTTAAGAGCTGGAGTCCACAATCCTCTGTGTGCCTTCCAACTCAGGCTGTTCAGTAAATTCTTTAAAACCTGAGCAGTGGCCCAGATGGCTGGGTGCTCATCTGCTTTACTCAGTAGTTACACCAAGATGGATTTTGGCACAAAGCAGGCGGTCAACAACAGGAGGGAGCACTCCCAGCAAACTGTCTCCATGTGATCACAACCCTATAAAGACTCTTTTATCCACTGTCCTGGTCCTGGTGCAGAACTTTAACTGGAGCTGCCCTCAGCTTGGTCTGCATGTTGGTGTTTGTACCAGGGTCGTGTCCACAGTGCCTGGCCTTGCATGGTGGGTACAGAATTAAGAGAGAAGTTCAAGGCTGGGGGTGGATCAGGGCTGGGGAAGAGCCTGCAGGGATGTGGGTCTGACACCTGGCAGCTTGTGCTGTCACCCCTCCTGTCACCCTGCCCGTGTCCTTCCTCACCCACATCCCAATGTCGGGCATCAGCTGCACCCTCTGACCTCCTGCAAAACCACAAACCAATTTCTCAGGAGTCCTTGTGTTTTCTGTGCCGCTGGGCATGGGTTGGCAAGGGGGTTTAGCAGGTGTGTGCTGCTGGAGAGAGCATTTACACCCCACAGCAGCAGCTCCAGTTGCCTACTGGTGCTGTGTAAGGTTGGGTGTTTTCAGAAGTTGCAGTAAATACTGAGGGAATCCCTGCCCTGAGTTCCTGAACCCAACTGGTGGCACAGAGGAGGAGCTGCCTGGTTTGGTTCTGCTTTTCTTACTTTGCTTAGTACCACACTGCTAAATTAGCAATAACCTGCTTCTTTCCATGCTCAGTTTCAGTTTCCTCTGTTAGAAACTGCAGGACATTACCCATGCTGTGCCAGGGGATGTCTTCCACCAGCAGAGGATGTTCCAGTCCACCCTGTATCACAGCAAAACAACCTGAGCTTTCTCTACAGATTTCAGCAATCCTCATTCTGATGAGGGATTTCAGAATTAAAGCAAGTCTTGGCCCTCAGGCTCACTTCTGGTTACTGGAAGTACCCCTAGAACAGCTTAAAAGAGCCCTGAGCCCATGTCTTTCCTTGGCTGATCTGTTTGAGGGAGATGGGATTCAGCCAGCTACTTGACAAGCTTCTTAAATCAGATTGTCATGAGATCTCAGTAAACAGTCTCTAGGAGCTAACAGAACTGGCTGCTTCAGGCAATTCTCACACCCATGAGTCAGTCCTCCCAGACACTGGCATTTACTTATTTGTGGCCTCATGGACCCACTAATTTATATCCTTGGTAAGTCTCTCGTGTGCCAGACGTGCTCAGATGCTGCCTCAGATCCTTGCTCTGTAGTGGAGCTCAGCAGAGGCGAGTTTCTGGACATCAAAGGCCCATGGTTTAACCAGTTGATAAAGACCTAAATGAGAAGCCATGATTAAAGAGAGAACAATAATTCAACCATTAATTATGTTTTTTTCTTCCCTTAGGTATTGCTTTAGGCCAGACAACCAGCACTGGGGTTCCCATTGGATCCACCCCAGCACCTCCCAGTACAACCAGCACTGGGGTTCCCATTGGATCCACCCCAGCACCTCCCAGTACAGCCCCTGCTCCAGCCTCTGCTTCCCCAGCTGCTGCTGCAACACTCTCAGCTGGACTGACAGCAACCACTGCAAGCCCTGCTGCATCCACAGCAGCTCCATCTGCTGATCCAAGCACAAAAACCCCTGCCCAGGCTCTGCCCTCCACCACGGGGACTGTCCCCACCTCTCAGACTTCAGCACTGGCAGCCACATCCAGCAGTGTCCCAGCGTCCCCTCCAGGAGTGACCCCATCCCCTGGGCTCCCATCATCAGCTCTGCCCCCCAGCACCCCCCAGGCCTCCAACTGCAGCACAGAGAATGTGACAGCCTGTGTCCCCTGCCCCCCAGGGACAGCCCCCACACAAGGTAAGGCTCCCTGCCCTGGCTGCTGGGTTGGAGGAAAAGGGATTTCTCAGGGCTCTTGTTCTTGTCTTGGAAGCTTGGACAGGCAGCAGGAGAGGGATTTAATTAATTTCACCCTCCTGAAATCAAAGGCTTGGTCTTTCCTGGCCTTGTGCTGTGCTTTGGTCTTTCTGAGGCTTCCCCATGGGGTGACAAAGTGGTCAGACTGTGGCACAAAGTGTAACACAAGTCCAGTTTGATTTATTGGCAGAACATCATTCTGGGCTCCAGGGCCAAATACAAGGCCAATATCCAGCTGTCTTGAATGTTTAAAGAGAATCTCTGCTGTGGGAGACAGCCTT
Source organism: Ammospiza caudacuta (assembly GCF_027887145.1). Classification (NCBI taxonomy): domain Eukaryota; kingdom Metazoa; phylum Chordata; class Aves; order Passeriformes; family Passerellidae; genus Ammospiza; species Ammospiza caudacuta. Next base: position 58,513,525 of record NC_080596.1, read on the forward strand.
TTTCCATGGCCTTGAGAAAATACTTGATCAACCACTACCACCCCCTCCCACAAAAAAAATCTCAGAAAAAGAAAGTAATTCTCCAAAATACAAGCCATGGTTTTTTTTGGTTTGTTTTTTTTTTTTTTTTTTTTTTTTTTTTAATTTTTGCTTATTCCCTGTGCTGCAGGGAACTTTTTAAAAGCAGCTCTAATGCTTTAGGGTGAATCTGCAGAGAACAGGAGCTATCTCTCACCTCCCTTTTATGCAGGATCTTCTTAGTCAGGGCCTTCTCCTCTTGCCTGTGTTGGTGGTGCAGCTGCAGTAAATCCACCCAGTTCCTCTGAGTGGCTGGGATTGGTTTTGTGGAGCAGAGAGGGGTAGAACTTGCCTGCTGGGAATGCCATGGTACCTGTGCTCAAAGAAAAATTGCTTCTGCTTTAGGCAGATCCTTGACTCTGGGGCTTCATTCATCAGGTCAGCTTCTTATAAGCTTAAATTACCAGTGATCTGAATAAGTGTATTGGGGTTTTGGTTTTTGGTTTTTTTTTAATTTTGGGGTTTTTTTTGTTTGGTTGGTTTTTTTTTGTTGTTGCTGGTTTGGTTGGGGTTTTTTGGTTTTGGTTTTATTTTTTTTCTTTTTTATATCTCTTTTTTGTGTGTTGGAGGGAAAACAAGGAAATTTTTCCTGACTGGCCCCTCAAAGAAGGAAAAAGCAGTCAGCTTAATTACTGGAGTTCCACACTGATAGCCTTGACTCCTTAGATCATCTTGTGGCTGTCTGCAGCTTGCTAACAGTGGACAGCAGCATAATTACATGTACATTGCAGTTTCTACCCTCTGTGAGTGCCTTGCCAGGGCAGCTGCATGCCAGAGCTCCTGCCTTTGTGGCAGTGACCTGTCCTGGGTGACACAGGGGTTTCAGTCAAGTCCTGCCCTCCTGATCCTGACTTTCTGCCCCACTTTAGGCACCCTGAGCTGCTCATGCTGCCCGGGGGGAGCGTGCAGTGACCCCGGTGCCTGCAGCCCCTGTGCCCCAGGGCAGCACCAGCCCCAGAGTGGGCAGCCCTCCTGCCTGCCCTGCCCTCAGGGCTCCTACACCAGGTGAGTGCCGAGCCCCTGCGCGTGGGAGCTGCATCATAACCACAAAACTCTTCCCAGCCAGGAAAATCTCCTCCTTTGGGTGTGACAGTGGTCACAGGGGTTCTTGGATCAGGGGAGAGATGGGAATGTCGACTCCATGTTCGGAAGGCCTGATTTATTATTTCATGAGATATCTATTACATTATAACTATACTAAAAAGAATAGAATGGAAAAGAATGAAAACAAAAGCAGCTGGCTCGGACAGAGAGACTCAGCTCTGCCGTGAGTGGTCACTGAATCCAAACATCCACACGAGACCAATCACGGATCCACCTGTTGCATTCCACAGCAGCAAATAACCATTGTTTACATTTTTGTTTCTGAGGCCTCAGCTTCTCAGCAGGAAAAATCCTAAAGAAAAGAATTTTCACAGAAGATGTCTGCGACATTCGGGCTGTATCGCCGGCTGGGGGCTGTGTACAAATCTCAGACGGGACGGGGCTGCTGTGGAACCTGCCTTGAGCTGTTTTATTTGTCAGCATCACTCTCATTACATGGTTATGACAATAGGAAGATGCCATCACTCACATCTCAGGCAGCAGACAAAGAACTTAATGTTACAACTCACTTTATAAGTTTTTTGACCAATCACACAAACCAAAAGCACATTGACAGTAGTTCCATCCAACCACTATAAGCACATACCTTTGGTTAAACACTGCCTGCTTATTTCAAATATGATACCTACTTGTAAGCCTTAAAGTACAATGCACAGAGCTCCATTGTTAAGCTTCAAACTTCCTAATATCTTGCTAGATAAACTTTTCTGTAGCTTAGGGAGTTATTCTAGACAAGCGTTAATACACAGACCATTGTTCTATTTGTCCTTGCTTTTCTACTTTCTAAATAATTTTTCTGCTGACCTATCCCATGGCTGCTGCTTAGCTCTAATCCCAGTTCTGCTGTCTCTGAGGCCTGCCCTTTGCAGCTTTCCCAAAACCCTCTGATTTTGTGGATTCCTACAGGCTGTAGGGAATGTGCTGCCAGGGCTGTTTCTCAGAGGCTGAATTCTCCTCATCAGGAAAGCTTGGTGTGGATGTGCTTGTGCTGAGGCTGTCCCTGTGTGGTCTTCCCTTTTTTACCCTCATGCCTTTTGTCTGCACTGAGGGAACATGTTGTTTTGTGGCGGGGAGGTGTGAGTTTATCTCTTCAGCTTTTCTCTGGGATATGTCTGACCAGCAGGCTCCATCTCCCTGCTTTGCCCAATTCCTTCCTCAATCCCTGTTTTCTTGCCCCTAAGGCATCTCATTACATTTGAGTTGCTGGCATTTAAAGCAATACCCTCAGCTGACAGAGCGTGGAAAAGCTGGCAGGACAGGAGCCCAGCCTTACAATTCCATCAGGCTGCCTGATCCAGGGATGCTGTACAATGTCCCCTGGCTGTGGGGACATGGCATGTGCTGCTCTCTCCACTCCTATTGGATTTTCTCTTGCTATATCCGTGTCTGCAAGCAGTCAGCTGTGTCCTTTATGGGGTGGCAAGGACATCAGGGGTGGGAAGAGCCTCTCAGGGCTGTGTCCATTGAGGAGCTGCTCTGTTTGGCTCAGTCCTGGGCTGTGGGAAGGGTGACCTGATTGTGCAGCTTGTTGGCAGCAGCCCCTGAGCTTGAGGTGCCAGAGGATCTCCCTCTGTGCTCCCCTCTGCGCTCTGTCCTCACAGTTTTTGTGCTGTGAGGACCTGCCTTAAAAATGTGCCCCCAAACTGCTTTAAAAACCAGCCAGGAGCAGAGTCAGGGCACACAGAGCTGCTGCTTTTGGGATGTGGGAGAGGGACCAGAGAGGGCCAGCAGCCCTGCTGGGCTGGGTGTGCCACGGCAGGGACCAAAAGGGGGGATCTGGGGGTGCAGGGGTGCATGGCCATCTCCTGGTGCCTGCCTGGGCCTCAGGGCTTCAAGGGGACCATTTAACGTTTCTGTGCTCTTTGGAGAATTTGGCCTTCCTGCAGCTTTGAGAGGCTCTGGCTGGCCCAGGCCCTGCATCAGTTTGTTTGCAGCAAAGCATTTGCTGTGTTTCCAGTTGCTTTTGTGGGGTTTTGGTTGTTTTTTTGGTTTTGGTTTGGTGGTTTTTGGTGTATTTTTTTTAATTTTATTTTTTCCCTGCAAATCTCATGCAGCCCTGCAGTTTCTGAAGGAATTAAAGATCATGTCCTTGTTTTCCTCCAAAGCATCTCTGAGTATGTTATCAAATTCCTATCCCCACATACTTGTTGAGAGGAATTTGGCTCTGTTAGTGATGGATGTAAAAGCTTCCTCTTTGCCTGCCTTTGCCTCACTCATTTCCTCTCCTCCTCCTGACATGTTCCCTCCCTTTTCCCACAGTCCCTGCTGTTTAAAGTCAGGGCTCTCTCAGGTCACTGCCTGTGGTTTGGGTCCCTTTTTTCAGCTCCTCATTCCCAGCAATGAGGGAGGAGCAGCTCCTTTGGAAATCCCTGAGGGATGCTGAACAGCAAACACCTTCCCTATTCCATTTTCAAGAGTGGATTTAAGAGTCTGACTTAAGCCAAGGACTTTAGGTCTGACCACAGCATATTTTTCAAGACCTTCAATTCAGATGGTCCCTTTCCATATTGCCCACAGGCACAGGGCATCTCTAATCCTAATAACACAGAAAAATTCAGGTTTTTAGTGGACCTTTAATATCCAGGTGAGTTCAAACCAAAGTTTTCCTGCCCGAACTCCTTTTTCACAATTGCTCTATTTCTAGACTAGTCAGTGTCATGTTCTGCTCTGTCTTCTCCAAATGGATGGAGGCTTGGGTGACCTAAAATTGTGTTCCTCTCTGCTCCCTTCCCTCCCAGCCTCCCAAGGAGCTCCGTGTGCCTTCCCTGCCCACCAGGACATTTTACTAATGAGTCTGGGGCTGCAGCCTGCAGGGCCTGTGAGCGAGGTAGGCTTTGGTCTGTGTTCAACCCAAGTGCATTTTCATCACATGATGCTTTTTCCCAGGGGCAGATGCAATTACCAGGTAACTTAAAAGCACTGAAGGGTAAACAAGCTAAAAACAGCCCAGCAGATCTCTTCCCTATTCTGTTTTTTTTTTTAAATGGAAAGAGCAGATCTCAGCCATGCTTGTTTTTGCAACAAGTTAATGCCAACTCTGCAATGAAAAAAGTTTTAGGAAATTCAGTTTTAGCACAATGGGGGAGCATTGTTAGGAAACAAAATATTCTCTATTTCTGATAGCAAAAATGAATATAAACTGTCTTTGTTTTCATTTAGGCAATGTTCTGCATTCTGAATATTAAGTGTAATACTTTCCTTGTTTTCCACACATTAAAACTGGGGTTTTCAAGAGGAGCTGCTTTGCACCTGGCTAATGCCACTGCAACCTGGTGCAGTGTGTTTGCAGATGGGGTAACAGCATGTGCAGAACAGCACCTGCTTATGCAAAACCCCAATTAGCACATGCAGTGCAGCAGCTCCTCTGCACCCAGGCTGGGTCCTGCTTGAGCATTCACAACTGTTCCTTGGAAATCTACCCTCTGAGCTGCTGGGCTGTGCCCAAAACTTGGCTGTCACTTGCTGTGTTTGGGAGGAACACCAGGGGAATCTGCCAGAGCCCTCCATGCATCCCTCAACGTGGCAGGGGTCAGCAGGGAGCTTGCATTGCTCTTTCAGAGCTTTGGACAAATATAACCCCAAATTCCCTGAAATGCCACCTGAAGCGTCTTGTGGGGAGTTGTTTGGTTGTTTGTAAAATGGACATGAGCACAGTGATAACAATGTAGGACAGAGATGTGGAGGTAGCATCCTGAAGCCTTGCCCTTCTCTTTTCCAGGCCATTATAGCTCCAAGCAAAATGCAGCTTTTTGTCTGCCTTGCCAGCCAGGATCATTCTGCAAGTAAGGAGCTCCAGGGGTGCAGGGGGTCACAGGGACAGGGAGGGGGGTTCTTTTAGCCCCCACTGAGCTGGAACCAGGAATGTAGTGCCCAAAGTCCCCTGCCATTTCAGCTCTAGGGTGGGGCTTCCAGCAACCTCCTCAAGTCTCCCTGACCATGCATGGGGGTTGGAGCGAGATCATCCTTGAGTGTTGTCATTAGAGTACGAGAGTTCTATTGTCAATACATTGCAAGGGTTCCACATTGCCAGAGTTTTGTACTTCCTTGATGTTTCTCGCAGGTAGCTCCTCCAGGCACTGACTCTTCCTTGTCCTCACAGCAGCCACTGACTCCAGTTCCCCCAACCAACCAATCCACTCTTTTATAACACTCTTCATCTTATTGGCTACAGCTGTGGCCTGTTAACATCAGGCCTGCTCCTAATCCTTAATAACTGGTTCAGCTGCAACTCTTTAGGGGGTAAGATTACATTGTATGTTCCATCCCGCTACACTTGACGTCCCTTCCAATCAGACCATTCTGTGGTTCTGGGTGACAAACTGCACTGCAGACGGACGGACACCCGCAGTGCAGCAAAGGTGGATCCTGGAGCCTCCAGGCTGTCAGAGCAGGCTGTGGTGGGCTGGGCAGTGCAGATCCCACAGCGTGTCCTGCTCCTCTCCCTGCAGCACCAGCGGCTGCTCCGGCTGCCGGCCCTGCCCTGGGGGACAGGAGGCGCCTCGGGAGGCGGCGGAGACGTGTGAGACCTGCCCGGCAGGTAAGGGAGAGGCTGTGCCCAAAGTGGGGCTGTGCCAAAAGTGGGGAGGCTGTGCCAAAAGTGGGGCTGTGCCCGAGGGGAGGCTGTGCCCAATGTGGGGCTGCGCCCAGTGTGGGGCTGTGCCTGTGCCCAAAGGGAGCACAGCTCCCGCTCCAGGCTCATTCCAGACCCATCTCAGCTGGCCCTGCAGGGTCCCTGCAGGCAGAGCTGGGCCCTGGCATGAGGGATGTGCTGGGGGGTTTGTCTGGGTGCTGGTGGAGGTTGTGCTGTGCCAGGCTGGTTCATGAGTGCCTTGGGGCTGTGTTGGTCCTTGGCACACCCAGGAGCCCAAATCCACAGCTGGTACCGGCTCCAGCAAAGAGCACCTTGCCCGTGGTGGTGGCTTTGCTGAGGAAAGCCCAGCCTTGCTGTCACTGATGGATTTTCTGCAGGGGCAGCCTGGGGTAAAGGGACATGGGGAGGGGATGTGAGGCAATGGCCGAGCTCCCTCCTGTGGTCTCTGAAACACCCCAGGCTGCCCCAGCAGGGCTGGGCAGGGACTCAGCCACCCCCATGGCAGGGACCAGCCTCCCTGGACACAGCCTCAGGCTGTCTCACAGCCCAACTGCACTTTAAACATTGCAGGAAAGCATTTTACCACTGTGAGACTTGGAACTTCTGTGACCTGTCTCTCCCACAAAGGTTGGGAAACTGAGCTGTGCTTTGAAGTCTGCTCAGCAAGTTTCAAACAGCTGGAAAAGGTGTTTGAATCCAGAATTGGAGAGGATGAAACACTGCTGACCTCCAGTTCCCATCTTCCCCTACATTAAAGCCAGAACTCAGTGCTAAACCCTCTCCCACCTACTCCTACTCACACTGCTCTGTTTGCCAAGGTCTCACCCCAAATTTTCTTTAGTCCCTCTGTCCCTGTTTGTTCTGCTCTGACCCTTTGCCACTGAACCAGGACCAAAGTCCAGGCTCAGCTTTTGTTATGCACATGAGCACTTAATGCTCTTTCTCCCCGTGGCTCTGAAAGCTGATTCATTCATATGCAATTGCAGATGTCCTGGGGGTTAGTCTCAAATCTTAATATTGTGCTTATTTGCTGTTCAGGTACATTCAAAGGTGCCAATGACAGCAGATGCAAGGCCTGCAGGACAGGGGAGTACCAACTACAGCGGGGCAAGGAGAGCTGTGAGCTGTGCCCAGAAAATCACTACTGCCCTGTGAGTCCCCTGAGCAGCTGGGACAGCCTGTGCTGCCCAGAGCTGTCCCACACAAGCTAAATACCCCTCAATTAACACTTCCTTTTTTCTTGTTATCTGAGCTTCCTTTCTCTTAAACATAGACAGGGCTCTGATGCAGGGAATAATTAAAATGATGATTGCAGGAGTGTGCTGGAGCTGTCTGCTCTGGCTGGGGCATGAGGGGGTGGTGTGTGCATTAATGAGGGGTTTGAGGTACAGACTTGCTGTGTAACAACCCCTTCTGCTCCTCCCCACACTCCAACACTGAAGGAGCACACAGGGCTGGATTTAATGATGGCAGGGTCATTCCTTCATTTATTTTTTTCACCCCTCTAATCCTAAAATGTCACCTCCCTTTGCCCTGGTCACCTTGTGCAGTTTGCTGGTGCTGATTTACTTCTCTTGGGCAGAGCCCGGGTGTGAAGCCAGTGAAGTGCCCCCCTGATGCCTTCTGCCCCCGGGGCAGCGCGGAGCCCACCTACTGCATGGAGCTGTTCCTGTACAAGGCAGGGGACTCCTGCCAGCTGACCCCTGCCACCGTCATTGTCCTGGCCACCTTCTCAGCAGGTCAGTCTGGGTGCCCTCAGGCACTCTCTGGGTGGTGTGTTCTGTGTTTCTGGACGGCAGGATTTCTAATCAAAGTCCTTCTGCAGCTCTCAGTGCCAGTGCTGTCCCTGGCTCTGAGGGAAGGTGGCACAGTGCTGAATGGTTGTTGTTTGTCCCTGGGAGGCAGGGATGTGTGTGGACCCTCAAACAGGGATTCCTTGGCTGCACCAAAGTAAGAAAAAAGACAGTTTCCTTTTGGTGTGTTTCCTGAAAGCATTCCTGCCTTAAGTCATGCCACAGCCTCCAGCAGAATGGGGAGCTGCTGGCTCATGCAGTGCTGCTGCATTGATGCCAAATGTTGCTTGTACCCAAGAGTCAGGAGCTGCTGAGTGTGGGGAGCATCCCTCCAGATGCACCTGCTGTGAATCAGCTCACTGGGGCAAGCTAATGAGGGGGTGAGCTTTTCAACTGGGAAGCTGCACCATGACTAATCATTCCAAAACAATGAATATGCATTTTGAGTCTTAGGAAAGGGAAAAATAGAGTTCTCTCGTTTTTTAATCAAAGTTGGGGGGAGGTTTAATCAGAGAATTATGATGAAAATGAGCAACTATTGGTGCTGTGGATTGCAAGAAGGTCAGATGAGGAAGCTGGGAGGAGGAATCTGTCTCCTGTGCCCAGAGAGATGAAGACAAATCCCTAAGTGCCCTTACACTACCAGAGATGAGAATCTTGTGTCAAGAGAGCCAAGTCATAGAGATAAGGCATCAGAGGATAAAGAATATCCAACAAGCCTCACATTCACAGTTTCTGTGTTTCAAGTGTATTTTATGTCCTTCCTGAAGACCCATGAAGACTTTTATGTGCTTCCTGAAGACTCCACTTAGCTGGCTGTTGTTGAAAGGAGAGAGGAGAGGTTAAATGCATGTGTTACAAGTCACACAGCAAAGCTGCTTCTCCCCCAAGATGTGTGTTCCCATCACCCTTGTCTCCTGGCAGTGAGCAGGGGACAAGGACAGCAGGGTCTGCAGGAGCTCCAGCAGCACCCTCGGAGGGTGTCCCCATGGGGCTGAATGCCTGGGGGAGCAGATGAGGGCTGTTCTCACAAGCTGCAGCTTGGAGCCATGAGAAAGGCCCTCCCCTGACCCCTATCCCCTTGTGCCAGGCTGTTGTCCAAAAATCTGCCAAAGCAGATGCCATCTGAAGCGAGTGTTAATTTGAAAAAGTAGATTAAACTGAAGGATATGAAAAGACTGCCCAGAGACGGACAATGGCCCATTAAGCAGCATTTGTGATAAACAAGTCTGAGGGTCAGGGAACAGCATTCCTGCCTCTCCCAGAGCTTGCAGCAGAGAGGGGGAAGGAAGGAGCCCACGCAGGAACCCGTGAGTTTTTCACGGCTGGTCTCACAGATCAAGTGTTTGCCATGAGGCTGTCTGCTCACACAACTGAAATTTGGGTGTATTTGTCTGGCCATATTGCATCACAGAGACAGATTTGTGCTCTTCTGTTCAGATCAGTTTTCTCTGGTGATGCTTCTGCCAGAAACAAATGAGCAGAATGTCGCACCACTTGAGATTTGCCAATTACTTCCATGTCTATGCCCAATCCAAAAGTAATTTTTCCTGACAGCCCTGATCTCAGTCTAGACTCAGAGTTAATCTAGGTTAGTTACTACTTCAGTGTGAGTGCTGCACAGAGCAAACTAATTTCTCAGCAAGATCGTTTTGGTGGGGTCTGCAGTGAATAAGATGCCAAGTGGAAAACAGTTCTGGAGAGTAAATGGGAGTAGGAAAGCAAGTTACTGAATTATTTAATTAAAACTTGTCATTATTCCTTGCAGAGTTAAGCTGAAAACTGCCGAAGTTGAGTGTTTTTAGTGCTAGTGGAACCTTTTCCCCCCTCTTTTTGGAGGGGGACAGAGTATGTAGGAGGAAAAAACTCCTTATTTTACCAGAAGAGAATAGCTGAGTTGAGAACCCTTGGAGCAAACATCACCTGATACTTTACTTTCCCATCTGTGAATAACTACCATTCCTCCCTTCCTTTCCAGGAGGAATCCTTGTTGTGTTTCTGATCATCCTGAGGAGCCGACAGGAGCACGGCAGGAGCTCCCTGAAGTCGCCGCTGCTGCCCCGGGGCTCAGGGCTGGGCTCCTACGGGGGCACGGAGCACACGGAGCCCGTCTATGCTGGCTGGTAGCTCTGCCAGGCCAGCAGCCTCTCCTTCCCCTGGGGCAGCACTAATGGGGCTCTGGGCAAGGTGTTTAACCATGAACAACCTACTTCTGTACAGCTAAAATCAGTGCTGGGGAATAAAACTCAGTTTTTGAGTTGTGGCTACTTGTGCAAACCAAGCCAGCCCCTGCTCTGCTGCACTGGGCTGATGGGAAAAGTCTTCCCTTTCCAATTCCCAGCTTCCTTCACAAATACTTTCCTTCATAAATACTTTTCTCTTTGCATCAGGGAGAAAAAAGCCCCAAAAAGCAATCAATCCTACCTGTTTCTCCATTTTAATAGTCAGCTCAACAGAGTGAGGAGTGACTGCTCATTATTGAGGTCCCTTTGATACAACACTCGTTTCCACCCACACACAAACTAACATGAATATACCTCCTTTTAATAACATGCAATTTTTTGTTTTGTTACCCATTCTCAAAGTTTTAGCATAAGCACAAGTCAAGGGAAGGGATCCTAAAGCTCTCCCCTTCCTTTCAGCTGTGGGCAAACGTGCAACAAAAGAAATGGTTGATTCCTGGACCAAAGTCCATTTTGTTTCCTGCTGCCAGGTACAGGTGGTGCTCAGGGTGGAGCTACAAAGGAGCAGCAAGGTGCAGGCACAGAGGATGCCCTGTCCCTTTCTGCATCCTGAGGGGCTGTAGGAGACCCCTGCCCAAATGCCTGGGCAAAGTTCTGTCCCTGGTCCTGGACGCTGCAACCCCACCCAGGAGAGCGGCAGAGTGGTTGTGCCTGTTTGCTGTGGCACTCCAAGCTCTCCTCTGTGCACCCAGCCCAGTGTAACCATCTGGTTAAACTGATATGATTTGTATTTTCCAGAGATGATTCCTGTGTGTGGCTGGTTGACTCTTAATTTGTTGTTTGCTCTGTGTCCCCTGTTATGTTTTTCTCTTAGCCAGCATCCCAGGCAGTCAGAAATGCCCAGAAAAAATTCAACATCACCTCTACTGGAGCCAGTGCCAACTGCTCCATGAAACCAGTACCTGTGGCCTCTTGACCTTCCCACCTTGTTGTCCTTTTCCTGCTGCAGTGATATTCCCACACAGGTGCTGTGTGAGCCCAGCCCAGCCAGCTGTGACCCTGTGTGCCAGTGCTGTGCTTCAGCAGCTCTCCATGGCCAGTAGAAACAGAGTCTCTGTCAAAAGAGCCACGATTTTAAATGGCTCTGCACAGAGGTGGTGGCAGGTGTTACTTCTCTCTGAATCTTGCAGCAGCACAGATGGCTGAAGGAGCCTAGCTGTGGGGGGTTAAGTGGTTCCTGCCCTCAGCTGCTCATTCTCCTCTCCCCAGGGAAGGTGTTAGAAGTTTTTAAAAGAATTTATAGAATTTATCAGTTCTCTGATCTCCATCAGGTGAGGAACTGTGTGCAAGAGTGGCACATCAGCCATTGTGGGTGCCCAGAGAAGCTGTGGCTGCTCATCCCTGGCAGTGTTCAAGGCCAGGTTGGAGCAGCCTGGTCCAGGGGAAGATGTCCCTGTCCATGGCAGGGGGTGGAAGTGGAAGGTCTTTAAGGTCCCTTTCACCCCAAACCATCCTGTGATTCTGTTCTGGATCAGCAGCAGGAGGGATGGTTCCTAAAGCCCTGCCCAGAGCCAGCAGGGGCAGAGCTCCATGCAGCCTCTCCCACTGCTGATTTAGGAGACACATGAAGCTTCTCCCTGGCCCAAGGCTGTGCTTTTCCCCAGAGCAGCACAGGGACACAATCCTGCTGCACAGCACCAGGTGACCTCAGCAGAACCATCAGCCACCAGTATCAAAGATCTCTGAAATGCTTTTATAAAAATTGTAGCTGCTGTCACACACGGGAGACTCCAGAGGGGAAGCCAAACCAGACCCAAAAAAAACTTTGTGAAAAAGCCAAAGAGTCAAACTCAGACTTGAGCAAGCAGGAGCAGCATTTGTGACAGCAAAAGGACCCTGGGGGAGCAGAGCTGGCTGGGCTGGGTAGCCCCAGCTCAGTGGCACAAAAGCCAAAAGTCATGAGCAACAGAGAGCAGCACTGGAAAAAGTGAACTGCAAGAAATGTCAGCAGTTCTGTGACAAGCAAGAGTGTGAAAACAAGCCACAGCACAATCATTATCACCTCTGTCGAAGCATAAAAACAGCATTTCCAGTGCATCTCTTACGTAGGCCTGAAATGCAAGTTTTCCCTATGAGAGAACAAAGCCCTCACTGCCAAACCATGCTTGCTCAGGATGTATCAATTCCACTTTTTTCTTTCAAGGAAAAAAAAAAAAAGTGCCAAAGTAAGTATATAGAGCTGTTTTACAAAAGAGACTTAGCAACTTCTTAAATAACTAGGAATAAAATTCAACATTTAATAAGACATTGAAGTTTCTCAAGCAGTCAGACATGGAATAATGAGACTCAACAATGTGGAAAAATCCCATTAATACATATTTCAAGATATTTTGCTTTTCCAAGTAATTCAAATAAAAAACCTCCTAAAACCTGACCATGAACACAAAGCTATTGAACAAAACAGACATTTACTCTGATTACTTTTTCTAGGCTGTATGAAAATACATCTAACATACTCAACTGAAAATTGTTTCCATGCTTGCTCATGTGATAAAAGAACAACAAATTCTGAAATTGGCTGTCATGTATCAGCTTTTGCTAAAAAAGGAAAGACATTTTGCTACTTTGATGGGCAAGACACAAAGAACATCATTTAAGGCCACATAATATGCCACAGTTAATGTTGTTTAGATTAATTTATAGCAGAAAATCCTTCAAGTTGCTGAATGCTAAAAAGTACTGAGTTGCATCATGAGAAAGCTCAAGTCTTAAGGATTGTTTTACCTTGGATTTGAACAGAGGGAGAAGGAAAACAATGTCACAACTTTTCTTCTGTCTTCTTTTTTAAACAAAACTTCAGCCTGTTTTCCCAGGCTGCAGAGCAACAGTACAGAAGCCTTCATTACAATGCACCTAAACCCCACCTGTCCTGGGACAGGAACCAAAACTCTCCCAGATCACACCTGAGTGCCTGAGCTGAGCCAGGGGGTATCAGGGAGAGAGAATTGGATCCACGTTCCTGCTCAGGAAGGAATTCCCAGAACTCCCAAGTGCCCTCCTGGCCTGCAGCCCCAGGGATGCAGAGTCCCAGGGCCCAGGGCAGGGAGAGGTAGAAGAAGCAGAAGGACAAACAGCCCCTGGCTGAGATCTGTTTATGTGAACAGTCCCTCTGTCCCCACAGACAGACAGACAGACAGACAGACAGAAGGGGTGTCCCTGCTGCATCCTGCTGTGCTGGATGTGCTGGGGAGCCCCGAGAGCCCAGGGCTGCTGGCACTGCAGGCTGTGCCTTCTGCAAGTGGGGATCTGCCTCTTGGGACCTGGGGCATCACAGTTCCACAGTGGCAGAGCTGTTACACATGGAGAGGGAAAAGAAACAAAACAACTAAAACAAAAAGTTAACAAATTATGAAAGCAATGGAATGTAAAGGAAAAATTTTATAATAACTTATTTAAAGGTATTCTTACAAAGCCTTCCTTACATGGTATAGTATTCAAAGAATGGTCCCAATGACATCCAATTCCTTCATTTTGTTTTAAAGCAATGAGGAAAATATTTCTGCTTTACTACCTGACCTCATTTTCCTTCCCTTGAAACCCATTGTTAAAGAAACATCCATAATATAATTTTTTTGGTTTTGATTTTATGCACAGGACTGTTCTTCAGCCCCATGGCAGAGAAAAAGTTTCCCTCAAAATCAATTAAAGAATCTTGAATTTTAACTTGAGTGCAAGGCTTGGCATATCATTTAAAAAAATGCAAACATGTAACACTTCCCCTGATTTTGAACTCTGCTATTTCTTCAAAATAATTTTAAAAAAATTAACCTTCCAACAGTGTTTATAAAAACTGATTCAAAAAACAAAGCATTTTGGTCACCAAACAGAAACCAAAGTGTTCATCACAGGGCAGTGCAACATTTATAACCTCTTTCAATTAATATCTTCTAATAAAACCAGACCTTTTACATGTTGGGAATAAATGGGGGTTTTGGCAATTCCAAAAACTAAATCAAATCCTGAAGAAATACCTTGGGAAAAAAAACCATACACTTCCATGATACAGCAAGGCTTCATTTTCAAAAGGGCTACACAGAGTTCCTGCACTATGAAGGGCAAACTAAGCTAGAACATACTCAAATGGCTCAGTGGACATGGAGGTGCTTATGGAGGGTGGGTCACAATGGCAAAAATCAAAATGTGCTTGGGATGCTGCCTGATCACACACCAAGGATGTGCACTGGGAGGAAAACTGGCACAGATGTTTCTCTTTACTTTTTTTTCCTAGTTCCAGTATTAGCTCTGTCAATAAGTGTTGTATGTTCACCTCACTGTGAGTCACTCAAGCTAACGGGGGTGAGGAATTCAAAACAGCTTTGCTGACACAACACAGCTGTGACAGGATAGTCAAGAGCAGAGCTGCTAGAAATGTAACAAAAAAAAATTAGTCTGTCAAGTAGCCATTTTTGTAGAAACTTTATGCAAAGGAACAGAGTAAGGCTACATTTCAAAATTTAGCATCAAAATTCTTACACACTGCTTCAAAAATCTATTTTCCTTTTGTTTTGAATTTAGTTTTTGCACTTCAATCAAGTTTCGCTTTCTGTTTCATTCATGGGAGTGATTTTGTTCCTTGCTGGGCATTTTTTGCATTATCACAAAGTTGAAATACTTGGACTCCAAGCATTCCAAAGAAAAGTTTGCCTCTGCATTTTACCTCCCATTGAGGAAAAAAAAAAAACCAACAACTACTTTTTTCCAAGTAATAGCTTTTGGAAGGTTTCTTTTTATTAAGACACAAAAATCCTAAAGTACTGGGCCTAGATTGGAAGACAATATCCCTTTAAGTCCTGGGACTAGACTGCAAAAAAATATCCCTTTAAGCCCAGACTTGCACAGCTCTGCAAGATCAAGTAACTTCATATTTTGCTGGGATGAACTACAGGAAAAAACAGTATAGAAAAAAATCTCTTACAGAGTCAGATTCCTCCTCTCTGGTACAGGGTGTGCCTTTCCCACCATGCACCACATTTCTTGGTGGAAGGATATTTATGGTCATGATTGTTTAAGAATAATTTTTGAAGAGCACAAACCCCTTGCTGTGAGTGTGGCTGTAGTGAGGGACACACCTGGGTCAGGACTGGCATTCAAGCACCTGCTCAGAAACACACAAGGCAAGCAAATCTCATTGGGACCACAGACCAAGCCATTTCTTACTCAAAAGGACTTGAGAACTAACGACTTCTTTCAAGGATATACTATTTTAAACATCTGTTGGTTGACAAATACTATCTCAAAAAACTATGTTTACGCCTACATGGTTTGATTTTAACCTACCTCCAACCAAGTATTTTGGAGGGAACATTTTACATTCGTAACAATTCAAGTGTAACTGTAATGCTGAGTAATAAGTTTGGTTTGTCCTGAAGTTTGCTGAACTATGCAGTTCGTTATCAGTGCAGAAGCAGCAGAAGACTGCTGTGGTTGGCTCAGTGGATTTATAAAAAAAACAAAACAAAAAAATCCCCCCCCCCACATTGTAACCTTTACAGAATATATGTAAAATTGTGTCCTTCCCTGGTCATATTCACAACTTATCTACAAGATAGTGTTAGCAGTAGCAACTGCAGTCCATGACTATTTGCATTCAGCTCTCATCCATCTGTTCCTCTTTCTCCTGGGCTTGAACTTGTTCAGTTTTTTGCGGGGTTTCTCAGTCTTCTGAGTTTCCACAGAATCCACCCCAAGAACGTGTTCAGAGCAGCATAACTGTCCATTCAAGGTGGAATTTAGCACTGTCCTGTCTTGGTGCTCCTTGCAGAAAGAGTTTGGGCAGAAGTGGCAGAAAGAAACAGAAGGTTTGCCACAAACATCACAGTGGTGCCAAGGACACTCCCACTTCCCTGCAATCAAAACCAAAGAGCCCATTAGTGGGGAGTAAAACACGGCATCATCTCCTCAAGGGGTTTTGTGTTGGAGCAGCTGAGCAAGGCACAGCTTTCCTGACAAAGCAAATGATAGCAACTACCAGGGCTGATCTCAACACCCAGAATGACACATCTTACTTGTAAAGCTCAGCTGGCAGCTGCAAGGAGCAGACTTGACACACTCATTCAAACACAGCAGTCAGCTCCAGCTAGAAGAAATGACTCGGGCTTCACTCAGTAGCATTTTACAGAACTTGCAGGCTGACAGAGCATCCAAACATCCAGTCAGCTGCTGCCCCCTCTTACTGCAGTCCCCTGTCTGTTGCCAGTCTTGCTCAGGAATGACTGGTGTCTTTCCCTTACAGCTGCTCTTTTGCCCCAGCATACCTTACCAGTCCTTGTTTTACTTGTTTCTGGGATAACAGGCTTTGCCTGCTTCCCTTCCTCATATCTCACCTGCCATGGCTGACTGGAACCAGGTAACTCCTGTGATATCTGGAACTGCAACCTGATGTCTGCTGCTCTTAATTTCCCTACTTGCCTTCTTTCAGAAGCTGCTGTTGCTCTTCTGGCTTGAACTCAAAGGGCTTCACGCATTTCTCAGATATAATCAACTGTCCTGTGGCAGGGCCATGGTGCTCCTACCAGGTGATGTGCTCAATTACCTACATCTGTAAAAGAAATGCCTCAATTTGCCAGAGAGGCGGGAGGAGGCCACCAATTTGTCTTCAAATCCAAGAGGAGCTGCTCCACATGATGCACAAGTGAAATTCCTGCCATACAAACCCAATGTTTTCAGGATGACACCCCTGACAAGGCTGCAGTAACTGAGGTACCTGCACAAGTTAATTAAACAAGTGTAAGACTCACCAAAAGGACGTTTCACCAAACCAAGGCAGGAGAGATGATAAGCTTTAGTACAAGATTTCCTGTCACACAGCACCAGCTGGCCTCCATCACCACAACGAAAACAATCATCTTCAGATTCTTTCTTCCCTTCATTTTTCGTTCTGCGTCTCCGTGTTCTCTTTTTGGTCTTTTTGCCTTTTTCTTCTGAGGCATTAGTGGAAGAATTCTAAAAGAGTAAGATATAAATCTGTAAATTTTCCTTTTGCAAAGGAAAAATATTACACAACCCTGCCAAGCTGTTGGCACACCTGGCAGACCGTGCACACAGCCAAGAACCTGACTTGGGGCAGACCTGCCCAGTGCCTCACTCTACTGATCTGTGCTCACAAAAAACCTACACTGATCCTTGAGGAAAGTCATCCTGAAACCACACCTTCTCCCTACAGAACCTTCCTACTGCAAAAAACCCTTCATCTTCTTGCAACTGACAAAAGGTCTTCCAATTTCCAGTCTAATCTACTTGTGGCTAATTTACCCTCATTATGTACTTGCACCACCAATCACTTCCATATCCATTCTTCTCTTCCAGTTGTGAATACTCATGCTGGAATTACTAAAACCTGTCCCCAGTTTTCTTTGAGTACCAGACAGCAGAACTTCAGGAAATGTAGCTAATGACAGAAAGAATATACCAAACCTCATCCCTATTTCAATCTGACTTCAATTCTGTGCTGCATGCACAGAAGCAGCTTTCAAGTGCTGCTTGCACTTTAACTCTCCTTCACCAAATCATAGAAAATGTTGGATGATTTTTCAACATCCCTACCATCATTCCCTCCCTCTCACCCCAGTAATCACTACCTACTTTCTTTTAAATTAGCCCATTCTATCTACCAATGAAGACAGACCCATAAAACTAAACTGTAACACTGAATTTCTTCATGGTTGTCTGTGTAAATGTTCACAGGCTTATGTGAAACCTCATTTAAGTCCACCTCTTAACAAAAACCAGCTGTGTGGGTTCTGAAGTCTCTCAGTCCACCCTCTGAAGTGGCTGGTCCTGAGCAGTGTGAAGGACCAGAGGGAAGTGCAGCTTTTCAACATCCACAGGTGGTACTTGTGCCTTCCCCCACACTCCTACGCCAGCCCTTCAGTCAGCTCCATCAATCTCTGCTGGATTACAGATTTCAAACTAACCCGGACAGGATTCATACAGATTATTTCTTGATATACTTTGGTAACTTTCTTCCACATTCAAAACTCACATTTTTTATTGTTCAGTTCAAATCAATTTTTTAAAATGAATCTTAGCAAAATAATCACACTGTAAGGTTTAAATGGGGGAAATATAAACTAGAATGTCAGAATAATCCCACTGGCCACAGTTAGGCACATTCTTAGTAATTTAAAGCTTCTACAACCCTTCCCCTGACAAGACTGTCAAAATCTCTTAGTGTATTACTTGATATATTACTTGCCTTTGGTCTGTCCCCAAGAAATCCACTGCAGTTTGGGGCACCACATTTGCAGACTGTTTTTTCATTGCCCAGACAGTCAAGGTTGTAATTAAAAGTCAGCTCCGTCCCTGAGTGTAAAAAGGACAAGGTAACAAATTTTATCAAAATTATTGCAAACAAATACAGCTGCTGCTATCTGTCTGCTGGTTTGGCACTTGTTTGCTGGTATATTGGCATAGGATGTTCCCTCTCTTTACTGCTCATAAGCACTGACAATGATTAACCAGATGCCCATATGTCATGGTATTTTATGCAATTACATTTTAAAATAAATTTGACTTCACAAAACTGTGCTGGTGTTTGTCCTTCACACATATTATATTCATCCATCTATCCAGCTAGATATAGCTGCAGATAGATAGGTATGTGTGTGAGCATGTATGTACACAAACCAGAAAACAGATACTTCTAAACAGCCTCCTACATCCACTCCTTAAGATTTTATGGTTTTGTTATGCATTTGAGAGCTCCAAAAAACCACAAAGTTGCTAAGAATACTTGCCCTAGAAGCAAGGAACAAAAAGCAGCCATGGGACTCACAATTAAAAAACACTAAAAATCTTTCTGATTTTTAGTGATCACAAAGCATCACAAAGCATCTCCTCTGCGTGCTGAGTCCTCTACAAAAATATTTGCACTGGATCAGTTAAACCATGACTGTCCCACCAGCAAATGCACAGAGTTTAACTGAGAGAATGAAAGCAAAGGCAGCTGAGCTGATGTACCTGCAGGAATGTCACACACAGCAAAGAGCCCCACACGAGTGTCTCCATTCACTGTCCACTTGAGGGTCTCACAGTTTGGTTGGCAGCTGTGGTTCATGAACCGGGAATAGTTTCCTTTGGGGCCAGCATCAATAATTCGGTCCTGGAGAACAAACCAGCAACAAACTGAAGGGTTTTGCTCTCCCCCCTCACAAAAACCATGAAAATCATCCATAACTGATTTCAATAGCTGCATTCAGAGCTGACATGGTGTTGCCACCCAGAGCACACAAGCAAGCTGCTGGTACATGTTGTATTGGAAACTGTAGTGTCCCAATGGCCTGGAATGGGACACTCCCAAAGCAATACTCATGCTCTAGCTCACATTTCCTAGCACCCATCAGAGCCACAGGGCAGGATAAGTGTGCTTGTGAGCATTATGGTGGGCATCTTAAGGAACCCCCTTCCCCAGGAAGCTTTAAAAGTCAGACTCAGTCCTCTACCATTTACCTGGCATTCATGGAGCTGTGAAGCATTTAAAAGTATGGTACTTTATGGCATTTACCAAATGCATGATTACTTCCAGAGATTACCAGTTTCTCACCAGATTTCTTTCCCCAAATCAGCCTAGTTTAAATGTAAACAAGCTCTTGGCAAGCTAAAACACCCCATTCCTACAAACAATTGCTCTTAAATTTCTACATCTACCAAATATACCAGACATTAACAAAGTAAAACAAAGCCTGAAATTGCCAGAACTGTCTCTTTGCAGAGCTGCTTGAGAAGGCTTTGCTTATTTATGAAGTATTCTTATAGTTTGTTTCTAGCTGATTTTTATAATGCACATGTGTGACTGTCATGCATATGTGCACACACTTCACTGCACGGGCAGCTCAGCCTCATAATGGCACTGGCAGTTTAGGCAAAATGACAATTTATTAATGACACTAAGAGTCAAATACATGTTCAGTTCAGATGTTTAACACACTGATGTTGTATGTCAATCTAGTAGAGGAGTGAGAAACTTTTAAGTGTTCAGAGCAATGTGGTTTCACCATGC
Source organism: Ammospiza caudacuta (assembly GCF_027887145.1). Classification (NCBI taxonomy): domain Eukaryota; kingdom Metazoa; phylum Chordata; class Aves; order Passeriformes; family Passerellidae; genus Ammospiza; species Ammospiza caudacuta. The sequence continues at coordinate 58,533,331 of NC_080596.1, forward strand.
TGTGGTGGGAACTCCTGTGCAGAACTCCTCAGTTACAGGACTCAGGGAAACAGTAGATGTGGAAATACAGAGCAAGAGCCTTGGGAAAAAGAATGGTGGTTGGGACTGAAAAAGTTGCAGGACTGGCAGCCAGCTCTTGTTTTTCTCCTAACTAGTTGTCTTGGGACTGAAGCAATATAATACAGATAATCTACAACTCCTGCTGTCCAGGTTCTTCACTTTCTCCTTCTCCCAAGGAAGAAAATACTCAGAGGTGTGCACAGAGGCACAGGTGCTGAATTATTCTGCTGTGTTAATTAATCGGCTGCAATAATTTGCTGTGAATCAATTTGTGGAGGGTTGGCTCGCTACTAACAGAGAGTGCTTTCAGAAAAAGAATTTCTACAAAAGCACAAGCCTAGTTTTGCCATAAACAATGCAAGGGACAGATGGCTACAAAAAAGATTAAATGCCCTATACAGGACACAGCCTCACAATTTTATTCCACATTCTCTCAAGTGAGAATTTTATTGTCTGTTGATGAAATTTTAGTAAAAGGATTGCAATTCCTTCCACTGTATCACTACTATTTCCCCAAACTTCATTTTAAGACTAGGCTGGTAAGTGCTTTGTACTTACAGGTGCAGGTAAGTACTGTTCTTCATTTCAAGCAACAAAGCACAACCTATAGACCTTAATATGTAATTTATCACATAATACAGAACTAAGGAGATCCATTATGTACATATAGAATGGAGAGAGCAGGCACAGAAGATGCAACGCTGTGAGTATGTGAAAGTGTAGAATGTCAAAGGTAGCAGAGTGCCCTGCCAAGGTGATCAAAATAAGGTTGTAAGTAAATAATGGCAAAAACCATCAAATACCCTACCTTATCAATAGTAAGCATATAGAAGTGGGTGATGTCATTTTCATGTGCATATTTGATTCTTGCCATACACTCCTCTTCATCAATCAGCTCTCCCACATACTCATTGACAAACTCCCCCTGAAAGACACCAAGGATCACTAGTGAAGTATATCCCAAACCCACCAAGAGCACGGCAGCTCACCCACTCTGCAGGGCAAGAACGATTTCTACCTTTTTGATGTCCCTCTTGGCCACCAGCCCCCAGCCCTTGCCATCAGTTTTGATGATCTTTGTCTCGGGGTACTGGCGCTTGGTGAAGCACTGGTTCTGGCAGCGCTCCCCCGCCGGGCACACCTGCGGGTGGCACTCGTACATCAGCATCCGGTTCAGGCACTCCGAGTCAAAGCCACACGGGTTCTCGTCCGTGGGTTTGCAGTTGCACTTGGGAATCTCAGATATGTCAGCAGTGTAGATCTGCACTTTACCACAAGGTTTGTTCACCTGAAATACACATTAAAATAGATCAGATATGACTTTAGAGCAGTTAGTTTTATTGAAAGAGTTACACGGTGGTTGCTAATTTGGTTTTGCACCACTCCAATAAAAGCAAAATTTCACCATCTCATGACTGTAAAAGCACAGTTACCATCATTACAACGTGACCCTGTCTCACTGCTCAGCTCAAACCTTTGAGCACCCATTTCCTCAAACTTTACCTTAATATGTTTGTATGGTGGGGGTTTACGTTCACTCTCCTGGGTTTCTTTGGCTTCTCGCTGTAGTTTTATTTCTCGAAATCGAGTTTCAGCTTCTTGCAAAGCTGAAAAAGATTGCAGAATCAACAGAAATGCCAGAAAGGGGATTGCTCCCCTCCCCAAACTCACTTGCTCATTCCCTTGTGAGTTAAAACAAAGCACTGTCCTAGTCCCATCATTTAATTGTCTTGCAAACAATGCTTCTGAAGTCTTACTGTTCCTAACAGATGTATTAATTCTACTCTTTCAGTCTCCCAGTCTGAGGGAGTCTGAAAGAGTCTACTCTCTTAGTATTTGCTTTAAGCTTTCCAGAAAGTAAAAATCATCAGATAAAAGCTCAGTTAGATGACAGTCTTTTACAAGACATTAAAATAATGTTTTCATGCAAAGACAGTAACAGTGACTGTTGCCCAGGACACTACAAATTTCTTTAATTCAATATTGTAAAACAAAATTTCAAAACCAAGGCTATGTGGGAAGAAAGCAAAGCATGCATATCCCAGGATTATATTTGTTTACTTTTAGCTGTGTACCATTTTTGAAGACTTTTCCAATTCCTTTGATCCCTTGGTATCTACTCCCTCTGTCTCCCTCCATGTAAGGGAACACCCGTGCTTGGTGGGTCCAATAGTAATCCTTAGAACCAAAGAAAAACACAGGAAATTCTCCGATTTCATGCTTCATTTTCTGGATATTTGGGGGAACGTTTTTCGGATGGCAAACTTCTGCAGGCCACCATCTAGCACAGAAGTACAAATAAAAAAATACAGCATTTTAGTCAAGCTCTTTCTGCAAGAGACAGTTTACAAAATCATTTGAAACAGCAGTAACTGATTGTTATTTCCAAGATCCAAGAGGATTTAAAATTATTTTGTCCCCTCTCTTAGCAGAGAGTGAGAGAAGACTAGAAAAGGAAAGTCTGACACTCAGATCTGTGGGACTTCACCTGCCTGCAAGGTAAGCACACACGCAGGACTCCCTGGAGCAAAACCATCATCTTTACAAGACCTGCAAGTATTGTAATTGTTAAAGATCAAGAGAAGGTTGATAACGCCTATTAATGTTTCAAGGATAACCCCCAGCTACTTCTGTCTCACTCAGATCTCACCCAAGTGTCAACATCAACAACCTGAGTGACTGACGTCCCAGCCTGCGAGGGAGAAATTTAGCCAATTACCAGTTACACCAATTTATTGGCAGAGATCTCTGACACAAACAGGGGTTAAAGGCTCCTACACTGGAGGCAGAAGTCAGAAGACTCAAGGAGTCCTGTATGGGTAATGCCTTGGCCAGGAGCAACAGCAAAGCTGCAAATCTTTGAACCTGAAGCTTGCAAGGAGGTGAGGTCCCTAGTTCAGAGAGGAGTCAGAAACCAGTGTGCAGCAAGGCTGGCCTACAGGAGCAACCAGTTGTATGATCCTTACTTAAACATGCCAGTACTGTAAAACAACACAAATTCCTTCATCAGACCTGTAATTTCCCAGTTTAACCCAAATAATATCCTGGAAATGGAGCTTCTTGCCCGCCCTGCAGTCATTGCAGTACCAGCTCCCATCTGGCATTTCGATGTTTAAGCAGTCAGGGTGAAAGGCTGCTGGGCAGGACTCACAGCACAGCAAACTGCCACCTGCACAGACACAGAAAAAAGGTTGGAAAATATCAAGATCAAAGCGTAAGTTTTGCTTTCCAGACAGCTTAGAAATGACACATATGTGGTAGGTTCAGTAGAAAATAAATGGTTAAAACATGCTGACCCTCAGCAACAAATACACCCATCACTTAGCTGGGCACAGCAGCCGAAAGGTCCTGACTAATCTGAATGCCTGGCAGACTCAGGTTAGTAACACATACAAAATAACAAGCAAGCTGGTGATAAAAATGCCAGAAATATGCACAAATTATAATTACTTTGCTGTACTTTAATGACTACAATATGTTTAATGTAATTTTAATATATATCAACATTTCTATGTAAGAAAAATTGTAACCACAACATACTTCTCTTATGATTTTGGGGGTTTTTTCCACCCTTGGGGGGCAGAAGGAACAAGGTTGTTAGTTTGTTCCATGAATTATAAAATGGAAAGTTGGCTGCAGCTTAAAAACTGCTATGCTGCATGTTAATTTGTTAACAAATCAGGTAAAGTTTCACTGCTACAAGTTTAATCAGCACTATGCATTTTGTGGTTGTCAATAAGGAACAGATTTATTGTACAAGATAAAACAAAACACCCTTAATTAGTGGCAACAACTAATACTCATTCAATTTGCAGTCTGCTGCTAAACTAAAAGCAACTCGTAAAATATTTATGGTGTAATATTACATATTAGCAATAAAGAAACACAAAAAGCTTTAGTACATTGAACACAGAGGAAAGGACAGAAAAATACTCATTAGGTGACTCTTGTAAAGAATTAACCGGGCTTTTGGTTGTTGGCTAAAGCCCAAGTAAAAACATTCTTTAATAAATTATTTCTGAAAAAAAAAGGATATTTAAAACACTGAAGCAGCATAAGCAAACTTCACATTATAGCACAAGCTAACAAAGCCTAACTTAATATGCCACATTTCTAATTATTTGCTACGAACAGATCAGAACAACAACACTTGAGCCGAAGAACAAAACGCTTTGACTCCACACTTCAGAAGGAGCTCCCTCCCCAGCTGTTTACCTTTGGAGCACACAAAGCACCAGCTGACATTGACATGGGCATGGTGGCTTTTCCCCTTCATGGCAGTGAAGTGGTTGGTGCAGATGATGCTGTTGGAGGCGATGACGGCGCACCCCGCCGCGATGCAAACGTCCCCGGCGTGGTACGCAACCGGGCAGCGCACGCAGCGCATCATCTTCCCTGCAAAGCACCAACTCACAGGTCACCCTGGGCACAACTGGACACGTGTGGCACAGCACAGCACTGCTGAGGCGCTCTGGGACAAAACTGACTCATCATTTTGGCAAAAAAGAGGTGCTGAGACACCCTATAGACACACACAAAACCGCAGCTGTTGTGTTTTCAATGCTTGCGTATTTGCAACAATACTGAATTTCTGAAAGTTTTTCTTACTCCCAATTTAAAGCTTTCATTATGCATATCAGGGTAGACATGAGTCTTTCTGAGTCATGTAATTTTGTCTGCAAATGTTGCCCAAAGCTAAAAACCTGCACAGAATCAAAATGTCTCCACGTTCATCAAGCCTTGCTGCGGTGTTTGTACATTCTCAGGTCCTGCCCTCAGTGCTTTGCCCCTCTCCTCATCACTTATAGATTGTAGATTTCATTCTCTCTTGAGAAGAAAACATGGTTAACTATGGTTAACTGAAATTTATTTAAAAAGTGAGCACAAACAAGGTAAATACTAAAGCTGACTAAAACTTACTCTATTTCAACATTTAAAAAAATTCTGAATGAATTGATAGTCCATTTATGCCTAGCAAAACTGCAGCTAGCAGCTCTCAAATGGACACATTCTTTACCTTAACATACCATAAATAAATGAATTCATCAGCCATATAAACATAAAATGAAGCTACCTTTTGAAATTCGTGGATGTGAGGGGTTACTAACATGACAACTGAGGCAGCTGTGGAGGGGACACCGAAAGCCCCTGTTCTCGAAGACAGTGAGATGGAATTTTTTCACACAAGCTTCGTGGTAGAATTTGCCACAGTGAGACACAACACAGCGTTTCACATCTGCCTTTCTCTCCTTACACACGAAACAGGTGTGCACACCTAGTGGCAAAATGATAAACAGAATGTAATATCCAAACACATAAATGCATGAGAGAGGTGTTTAAAATTCATGTTATGTATGAGGGAACTGCTTTTGTGGTATGAGGAGGTTTTTTTCAACAAATCAATTGCATTGCTTGATGCAATCTATTTACTCTAGCTCTTTAGTATTAAATACTGATCTGCTCAGATACAAATAAAATAAAGCAAACCCATTTGCAGTTAAAGCATACACAATAACACCCAAAGACTCACCAATCTGATTTTATGTTCTTATAAATAAGCCTCAGAATGCCAGGACAAGTAGGAATTTTTAGTTTTCATTTTTTTTTAAACCAATGGAATAGGATGATGGTCTTGTCTGTGATCTTCTGAAATTTGAAGCAGGACTACAAACCAAAGACAACCATCCTCTAATCTTTTTTCCGGACTAGCTGGAACAGTTTTATTTTGAAGCAGTAGTTCCAACAAGGTTTACTGCATGTACTGAAATGAGCTTATGAGCAAGAACACAAATCTTATGTAAAGTTTTGAGATTAAGAACTTCCAAGCAGTTATTACAGGATTAAAAGCAAATGAAATTAATAGCAATAAGGTAGTCTTTTAACAGGAAAAGCAAGACTGATGCAGACACACAAAGGACTGAAAAAGAACTTAAAACGTTTTGTTCACTGCTCTTTTTTCTACAATTTCTTAAGTCATTGTGACAGACTTTAAACCTCATCTCTAACTGTACTCAGAAAGCAAATAATCTGCAGTTATTAAGGCAATGGCATTCTGATTAAATTAGCCACGTTGTAAGAGAGTTCTCACTGAAAACAAGGTGAACTTTGTAAAATGTGGCACTCTTAGTGGTACTCTATGAACTCCCACCCTGTCACATCCCAAAGGATAAGTAAGGGTTCTCTGAGGATACATACTCTGTCCAGGAGGATATCCTAGATCAATATATGGGAAAACTATAACTTTTTTTTTTTTTTTTAATTAATAGAAAGGGACAAACTTGCCTGATGTACATTCACTACAAATGAATTTTCCTGCTGGTCTTCCAGAGAGCCCAAGGCAGCTCACATGAAAAGCTCGATAGCAAAGTCCTTCACACAGCAGGAGATCACCTGTTTTTTCACACAGCTTTTACAACACAAAGGCATTGAATGTTAAAGAAAAGTTCATATGTGGAAAAAAACTGTTTTCTTTATTCCTTTTCATATACTGCTCCTCAAAATATCTTTTCCCATTGTTGAAATAAAATTTAACAAGTGAAAGATAATTTTATAAGCATTGTCATATGCCCTGAATTCAAGTTGAAACAGGTAACAGAATCATTAAACCACTAGAAATATCCCTCTCAGACCATGGTTCAGGAGTAAATACAACCTGACAGAAAGAAAGGAATAGAAAAAAAAGCTGTAAGAGCTATTCTCTGAGCACACTGATGCATCTGAGTAGGGTTAAAAAGCATCCTTCCTTTCCTTTTCCTTGGCAAAAGGGAATCAGTCCAGTTGGCACAATGATACCTCTATGTCTCAGTGGTTAGCAGTGACACATGCATAACTAAAAATTATCCCAACAACAGCAGTGGCATAATTTAAGGACTACCCAACATTTATAGACAGATACAACCTTATTCCCACTATGTACAAAAAATGGAAATGTAACTGTGTGCCCAGCCTCCCAGAAACAAATTTGATCTGGATTGTGTTATCATTTCATAGTGTAAGAGCCCTTCTAGAGCAGTTTGAGGAAAGGCTTCTGCTTTCAGTGCCTTCCTGCCTGCACAGCACAGCACAGCAGGGCAGTGCTGCCACCTCTGCTGCAGGCACAGCACAAACCCCACTGGGCTGGGCTTCCTCCTCTGTGCTAACAGAGAAACCAGCAGCTCTCCTGCATCATCTGACCAGTCACCTGGCAACACTCATGTGCTTATCCTGAGCTACAAATTATGCTTATCTTACAGACCTGGAAACTCAAGCAGAAAGGCCAAGTCATTTACTGGAGGTCAAGAAAAAAATAATTAGGTATTAAGAATCCCATTTACTGCCATGGCAACCTCATCACTAACAGACATCTCAGACACACATGATAAACCTGTTTCTGGCCTAATATTGTCATTTTTGTTTTTAAAAAGACCTTTTCTAGGAAAGCTCAGGAAACACAGCCCAGCTAAGGTCTCTCACCTGACACACATATTCTTTTTTTGTTCCCACTCCTCGCTCAGATTTTTTGGATGATATAGACACTTCAGTCTGAGTCTCATCAGCACTCTCATAGGGGGACTCTGAGCGCTCATCTCCTTGGCCATCAGAGATCTGAAGATTAAACACAGGTGTTAGAGAAAGCAGGCACACATGGGCAGCTTAGCACAGCATCAGAACTGATGGAAGCACACACACTGCAACTCAGACTAGCAGGTTTAGGCACACTCTTCTGGTTTTGTTTCCCCCACCTTCAAAAAAACCACCTTGATTAAAACCAGAATATGCATTTGTGGAAGTCTCATCAGAAGGATTACACAACAATCCCCCTCACCAGCAGCCAAAACAGAACACCAGAACTTTGCAATATGGCATTTTATTTACACTCAGTTCTAGAATACAGTTAGCAAGAAATGCCTAGTCATAACACAGGGATATCTTCAAATCCCTCGAATAAAGTCTGAGCATGTGATTTATGAGAGAGCAACAGTCAATTTTTAAAAAGAAACTTGGTAAACTCCAAGCTGCAAAGTCTCTGACCCTAATATTCTCCAAGGAAGTGTGAACAGCATATAGAAGAGAGGAAGAAAAGAACAAGCAGCTCTCAATATGTTTAAGGAACATTACAGTCAACAATAAAATCAAAATACTATAGAAGATAGCCCTGTTATGGATAAATATCATATAACAGATATAGATGTAATAAATATGGGGTGTTTTTTAAAATAGCTGGAATTTACTTTAAAAAACCCATCCTAAGTAACATATTTAAAAGAAAATACAGGGTAGTTTTCAGTTCAATAGAATTTAAGGAGGTTAACAGACATCCTTATCAACCAAGTAATTTGTCTCATCTCACATTACACCAGAAGACACAGAATTTCATGCTGTTGCCCCCAGATGATACTCAGTGATTTGTGCCTCACTAAGTACATTCTCCAGGAGAAGATCACAATTTGGAATTGAAGAGGAAGCCTTAATTTCTCTTTCAGCTCATTCTAATGGTTATTCACACATACCATCAACAGCACTGCCTCCTGTCCCTTCTGGGCTGTCTAACTGCAGCTCACAGTTGATGATGCCTTCTCCAGGCATTTCAGCTACGTTTAAAGTCCCTTGGAAGCACACATTTTCCTCCTGTGGAAGCATGCTGTAATTACGCCTGTTCCAATCCTTTTTGTTCCACCCTCTAATTTTCTCCCTAGGGGACTTTTTCCAGCATCGAGAGAGCATTTTAGTGGGGTTTCTCTAAACCTTTTCTGTGCTTTAAAAAGGTTGTTGAAAAATCAAGCACGAGAACTGGAGGCAATAACCCATTATAAATCTTGCAAGTACCATGTCCAAAGCAGCCAATATGATACCACTCTTCTCCACTTCTCTTCTGCTGTGCAAGAATCTCCCCAGGTCTCTTCAATACAGGACTGAAAGTCACTCTAAGCTGCTGTGCTATTTAAGAGATCATTTTTGCCAATAGCCATTTGCCAGGACACAGACACCCCACTTTATATGAAGAATTTACTCTCTGTTTTCAGACACAGAATCTCATATCTATCTACAGTAAACCACCTTTTTCTAAAAATGGCCCAGCTACATGCTGGAGGCAACTACATGCAACCTCCTTATCAACCAATCCATGTAATGTGCAAATTTATCAGAGATTATTGTTTTGAAATCAGAAAGAAAAATCTAAGATCAAACCAGGCCTAGATTTAGTTTTTATAAAATCCCTTTAGAAACCCTAGTTCTGAGTGATTAATTCTCACTGCTGCTGCCAGCTAACTTGCATTCCTCCATTCAACATTTGCTTTCCTTGATCATGTCTAAATATATTTTGTAAATTGGATCAGACTGACAGTTCTTGGTTGGTTGGTGGGTTTTTTCCCCCACATTACTTACAAGGGTATAAATTCATTTCCTCTGTGCAAATTCATACTTCCACTTCACCTAGGAAAATTTCTATAAATGGAGTGATTTGGAGATTCTGCCAGACAATTTCATAAGGGGTTAGAAGAAACTGCAAGTAAAATTATTGCTTTGTTCAGGCACCTGGAAATCTCTGTCTCCTGGAAGGAGCTGTGAAATAGTGACCTGCAAAATTCTTGCTGGGAAGGGGCAGATAAAGGAAGGCAGCGTGGGAGCACGGCAAAACCACAAACCCAATTTCCCTTATGCTTTAAGTAAACTTACACACATGCTCATTTCTGTTTAAACTATTCCCACAGAAACATTAATTAGTGGCACACTGCTCTAACATTTTTAGTAGCTCATTATGTTCTTGTTTGAACTAGCCAGAATTAGTCATGGTTAGAAAAGAAAAAAGGAAAAATAAGACGGAAGGTCTTAGATCTGCATTTCTTTTCCACTTAAAAACAAAACAGAACAAAACAAAGCAAAGCAAAACAAGCAGTCTTGCTGTAACCTGACACTGGGCTTCCCACCTTTCCCCTACAAAATACCTAAACCCAGAGAAAACCCATTTGTGAGCACCCCTTGAGTTAACACAGTATTCCCACCAGCATGAGCCACAGAGCCTGGCCCTTGAGGAAGGTGCTCCTCTTCCCCCAGCTCACTGCTTTTAAAACCAGAGCAGAAAAACAGCACATACCCAGTGATAAATTTATTCAGTTAAGAGAATGAGTCAAAGCAATGTTTCCCAAGATTTTCCTTGGTTTATACACTCTGTTCAACCAAAGGATGCAGACCTCTACATGGAAAGGGAGCCCTATTGGCAGAAGGCAGTTTTTCAGAATCCCCCTAGATATGCGTGACAAAATCCCAGCCACTTGTGAACCTCAGGCTGACATCAATTTTCCTACAGAACAGAGATTTTGCCACCTCAAAGTGAATGCATCAGCCCTCTATTTAAATTAAATGGTTACTGAGCCAAAAAAAGGAACACTGCTGGCAAGAATCAAACCCAACATCACAAATGCAACCACAAAAGCCAAATTCTATCAGCTCATTTCAAGAGAAATCTTGGCAATTTACATCCACCTACAGATTATTGCCAGGTTTCAAGCACAAATACCAACACATGGAGCATGAACAAAATACCCTCAGTTCATCAACTGAATGGCATCCAGGCTGAGGGTATCTTTCAAAATCTCTCCTTTACAGCTGTCAGGAGTCTCACACACTTTACAAATCAAATGCTCTATTAAGCACCAGTTTTGTGTTACACAGACAAGACCAGATACCTGCTCATGGCTGTCTCAAATGCTGTGAGTCACTCCATGCACAAGCAGCTCAGTGATACATCCCTGTAAATCATCTTTACTTTGTGACTGTTCATCCTTGCCACCATGAGCAGAGCTTTAACCATCCTCTCCAAAAGCCATAATCCATGCACAGCTCAGTGATACAACCCTGTGGCCTGGTGCACACTGCAGGATGCATTTCTTCATCCTTGCCACCGTGAGCAGAGCTTTAACATCCTCTCCAAGAGCCATAATCCACACACAGCTCACACACTTCACTAGCAGATTTCACAGCTCAGGGCCCTAATGAAGGGGAAGTGTAGCAGATTTCCTGTCATAAGAAAGGGATGCATTTCTTTAAGATAATTTAATTGGACCCTTATTTGTAACTTGCAGGAAGTGACACACTGTCTACCAGACATCTTTGAGGAAAGCTCCCTCTATGTAGAGAATTGGAATTCAACACCTCAGCTCCTGCAGTTATCCCAGAATAGCCAATGGAAATGTCAGGGAAGTAAAAGAGCATCTGTTCCCTGAGGCCTGTGGAGAAGAGGCTGAGCCAACCCTTCATCCAGTGTTTCTCAGAAATAACACAGAACCTAAGAGAGGAACAGCATGAGGTGGTTGGGAAAACTGCACTTGTACCCCCAGCAAGCTGTAGCAGCCCTAACAGGTTCTGATTCATCTGGGGGACACTGAGTTTTGCAATTAAAATATGTATAGATTGAAACAGTCACTAAGTAAAGATGATTTACAAGAAGATTGCTAGAAATCAGCTCATGCTGACGTGACACAGCCACCTCTGCAATGAAACAGAACACTTCTGGGGAAGTTTTTAACAGTTCACACACCAGAGCCCAAAACACAGCCCTCAATACAATCTGGACAGGTTTGGGGGGGCTTCTTACTTTACTTGTTAAGTCACAAATATACATCTTTCCCTTGTAATCATACCAAAGCTTGTCTTGTCCTTGCTTTTGTAATATAATCCTCCTAGCAAAGAAAATGGTACATAATTAACTCTTCTGAAATTCAGGCTGCGGTTCAAAGTAATCAACCTTTAGATTAATTGCAAAACATGTTAATTGGCAATTTGTAGCTATTTTATTCTGCTTTACATTTGCAGTAATTTCTTATTTCTCATAAAGGCAAAGGACTGTTTTAAAGAGCATAAATTCAGGGGGGAAAATGCCAAGGCTATTCACTTCAGACTTTAAGCAAGTGCCAAGTTTCTGCACTGAAATTGTACCTGAACTCTGCCATCATCTCCTCTTCAGCAGTTACTGCTGCTGTGACAAGGACACCCTTCCTCTGCTGAAGTGAGGATCAGTGCAAGCACCATCACCTTCACACACTGCACATCAGTCAGGCTTTCCTTCCCTTTCCCTTCAACCACTGAACATCAATGTTATTTTTGAGAATTTGCCTGTAGAGGCTTTCACACTTCACTGCCTGAACACTGAGCATGACTGGTATTTCAGAAATCAAATGCAGCTCCTTCTACTGGAAACTCTGCACCTGCATCCACAAGTGAGAAAAAGGGAGGAAAACAGCCTAAAAACCAATTCATGCTCTTCATGTGGGGCAGGCCAGAACTGACTTCAGGGGTTAGTGAGGCTCCAAATAACATTAGTACTCACAGAAATGACCAATTTCCCATCAGGCTCCCAAGGCAATCCTTCCTTTCCCACATGTCTCAGTCATTATTCACTACTTACACACATAAAACTCAAAAGGGAACATGTAGGGACACATTACTGCATTTTTCCAAGTTCCCCATAGCTTTATTATTGAAAAAAATTAACTACTCAGTCAAACTAGGACAAAGTTTTGGCGTCTCTGTAAATTCTTTGTGATTAGCATTGTATTTTTACCCTTCAAAAGACAGAAATTGTAGCAATGGGTCATTAAACAACTGGGTTTACTCATCTCAAGGTATTTTGAGCATACATTTTATACCACTACTGTATTTTTGGAACAGTTACTCAGGCCCACAACGGTACAGGGATCAGCATATAAAGCCTTCAAATCCCCCAAAGTATTTTGAATTTTCTTTTGAACTATATGCTAAAATTCCCTGTTCACAATAACCAAAGAAGTGCCTAAGGGATTCTTTCAGACAAATGCCAACCTATTTTTAGAAAGACTATGTAACAATGCTTGTAAAAACCATCTTCAGCATGAATTCATAACTGAATGAACATGCTTTGCACACTGCAATATTTGATGTACAAAGCCAGATTACATCAACAAGCATTGCTGAACACTGGTAACTGTTTAATTGCTCAGTATAAGGGTGATATTTACTTTTTCTTCCTGCTTCCTGGACTACTTCTGCTTGTTATGTGCAAAAGGGACCTACATGTGCATACAGATGCAAGGACTGTGGGTAGAATAATGGAGTTTCCTTGGCATGATTATATTGAGTAAATAAGTGTTTGGTTTTCAGAGGTTGCCAAGCAGGCTTAGAGGAGGAAATGTGTGCAACCCTACACAATAGTTAGAATAAGAAAACACACTAGAGCATTGAGAGGAATTAAACTGAGTCAGCTATGTGCATTTTCTGAGTTTATATGTTTATATTCTTAATTTTGTCTTTTGTCTGAAGCACTCTAAAATGATTAAAGGGTGGTAGGCAGGAAGTCAATTTGACAGAAGACTCTATACACAGATTTTGTGTACAAAATCACTTCTCAATGTTTTCCTCCTGCAAGACTTCCTCCAGCTGTAACACGAGTCCTGCAGCTGCAAGGCTGAGCCTGAGTGAACTGCACAGCTCACTGCACCACCAATTAAAGGTGCAAGGACAAGCACTAACACAGGGAAACATTTCTCACAGTGCATCTAAATACTAAAGCCAGGTCTACTACAATTTTTAAAGCATTTTTTATAACTAGGTACCTGATTCCAGGCTCAGCCACACACCTTGGCAGAAATGCAAGGCAATTCTTCATTCCCTCTGGCTTTTTACAAGGAAGAGTTAAATGCTAGCTGGGATGTACACTCGGCTTGCATATTTCTAGAACCACGTGGGTGAACTTTGCAAATGGTATTGCTCCTTTCACATCTGGGTGGCTGAAATGTCACTTATTAAAAAAAAAAAGGTAGTGACATATTCTCAGCTGGCATCCAATCATATTGATACAGGATTTAAGCTGTGATAAACTGAAATTTAAAAATTCAAACCATGCTGTGGCTCAAAGGAGCAGATGAAGTCAAATACTGATGTAGACATTTGCTCCACCCACTTGAATTTTTTTCTTTTTTTTCCTCCACTTAAAATTGTCTCCTTCCTTTCAGACAGCTCCAAAATCAGAGTAAATACCAGAGCCAGCAAAATCACTGCTCTGTAATTTCAAAGAAAAAAAGGTTCAGAAATTCTAGGTCTGAAAATAAAGTACCTGTACTCATGCCATCCAGAGCCTGGGAATTTAGGAAGTTATGACAGTAAGAACAAAAAATTGCAAACATTCTGCTTGATCAGCTGGTGACCTGGCTTATATTAAATGTGCCTTTTGTTTTAGATTTAGGATTAAGTCTTCATTTTCAACAGCTGATCTAAGAAAGCATCCTTGCTGGCTCAGTGTTACCCTAGGAGGTGGGGAGGGGGTCATGGTATGTATTTTTTCCTTCCCTTGAAGCACTTCCTGGCTAAAGGCTGTCCTGAAGGACCAGCATCAATATTTGCTAAGGCAAAAACTTCTGTCTCATGGAGCAGAATCAAGTCCCAGATACTATTCACTGTGTGTTGGCAATTGCACAATGAACATCAACACTTCTGTGCTCATCAGCTTCCCTGGGACCTCCCCTCTCCTAGATCCAACTCAGACAAGGTTTTCCTGCCATGCTTGAAGGCTCTAAACAAATTTGGAAATTCAGATTGAAGAAGTTGTTAACATTTGAACATCTATGGTGCCTACACTGGAACAGGCTCCAACAGACGCTACTCCACCAGCCACACACCCCTTTAGACTTTTTCAGCTACCAAAGCACAACTTTTGTCCAAAAAAATTTCTTCAAAAAATCACTTGATCAATTCACTCTGTCTAATAAAAGCCCTTCTTGTATTACTCACATCTGCTTGTGTAACAGCCTTCTTAAGCCTTAAGAATACAAGCTTTGGTCTTAGTCATTCAAGACAACGACGTTCTTCTGTCACGTTCTGTTCAAGCAGTAACAGAAACAACTAAAGGACAAATTTTCTGAGATCCAAAGAAGGTAACCCCTCCCACTTCCCACTGGTTTACTTGAGCATCACTTGCTTTATAATGCAGGCTGTAGGACATCAAAAGGAAACACACCCCACTATGTACATTTATCTTAGAGCTAGGGGTACATAAAATGAAAACAAAGCATGGCAGGAAATTATTTCCTCCTGCTTGCTTGGCAGGCAAGTCTCCTGCAGGGCAGAAGCAGCAGCATTTATAAAAGAAAGGGCCCACAAAGAGTGACCTGCACCTTTTACAGGGATGTCTTAAACAACATCCTCTCAGGTCACCTGCCATGATATATATTATGATAATATGATATTAACATATCATATACAAAAGATACATAGCATCTTTTCACAGGCAATTAAAGAGGCACATCTTCATGAGCTCTGAATGCTGCTGCCCACTAAGTTTCACTTTCCCTAACACTCAGGACACAGCTACAATCTCAGACTTCCTGACAAGACTTTAGAGTCAGTGATTTCTACACCACAGTCCCCCAGGAGGAAGTGGGCTGGGCTGGCTAAGAGCTCTCTATATAAAGCTTGGGGGATGCATGTTCTGATAAACTCTTCCACCTTTCATACAGATAAAACCCAACTGCCTATTTTTTTCTTATTAACAAAATCTGAGCAGCTAGAGGGGTTGGGTTTGTTTTGGTTTAGTTTTTTACTCTAAGAACAACTGATGTAAGAGTAAGTCAATAAGCAACATACAAACAGGTCAGGCTGTATTGAAAAGACAATCTATCGTGCACCCACACAGAGACAGAAAAACTGACAGAGCCAATTGAGTTACAGTTAACATTTCCTTTATTTCATATAAGAATTCCTGAACTGAATGAAGAGTGATATTTTGGCCCATACTGCTAGACTAGATAAATTCTTTAAGTATGCGGTGCCACAGTGTACACAGTACTGTAATAGCAAAAAAAAGACAGCCTGGGACAAGTTTCATTTTTATTATTAGCAGGAGTTAGACGTTTCAGATAAGGATATTATGCATTTCTGAATTTGCCTGGAAAGTTAATTAAAACTATGAGAACATTTTAAAACAGCATAAAATTGCCTACAGATACTCATGATACTTTGGTAGGGGATGCAGAATAAAAACCTACATCATGTAAACATTCAGTTAACAGATACTCTGCACTCTGAAGCCTAAGTAACACACAAGAGGAGAGTAAGTACACAAGAAACTTAATTTTCTACACAGAATGTGCTGTCAAAGAACAAATGTGAAGCTTTGAACTTTTTTCCATGTGAAAATAGAACCATTGTAACAAAACTGTATGGTCTGGTGGGTGATGCAGATCATGTAAAATGTTAGAGGCTTTAGCAGAGGTTTATCAAGGAACAAGTCCAACTACTTGCAGTGTTCCATAAAAATGTACCCCTGATTGCTTACTGGGGAAAAAAAATAAAATCATAGGCATACAGAAACAAACACAGGAAACAACTGTCTGCTAAAACACAGGATGTAAGGTGGCACTATATATTAAGTTATCCTTAAGCAATGTTTAGAAGAGAGAATTATATTTGCAGGAAGCTTGAATGAAATGCTAGAAGCACGGTGATTTTGTTTAACAACCTGCAAGGTCAACAGCAACTGCTTTTTCTTTAAATCAGGAGTTTGTTTAAAATAACACGAATTCCCTTCTTCCTTCCTGTTCTTAGGATCAAAAAGTCAGTTATTTTCACCTTCAGTAAAAGTTTTTAGTTGCATATTCTAGGACAACTAGACTCCAGGGATGATAAATGGAGCTGATGTACTTTTTGAGTTGCAAGCTGTGCATGTCTCATGACTGCTTCCTCAAGCAAACACCTTACCTTTTAAGAGCTGTACATGTTTTCTCCTTTGTGTTTACATGCTAATGCCCATTAAAAATGCAGATAAATGAAATCTGTCTCAAACCAATAATGGGGGGAAAAATCCACTGTTTAATATGAAGAAAAAGAGCATTAAGGCTTGCATTATTATAATTTGCATTGTTAGGCCTTGGAAACACAAAAATTTGTAGCTATAACCAGGAACTGAGCTTGTTTTGACACTGGTTGCCACAGAAGGGAAGAAAGAATTCCTCTAAGGAAGATGTAATGAAATTAAAATAAAAGCACCTCTTCAAATCTTTCCCAGGCTTCTTTAAGCTGCCATCTGCTGGCCAGCTCAGACTTGAGGGTGTGATGAAGGACAGGCTGGCTAACTTAGAGAGTATCACATGTGCTTTATTTTGTCCTCTCTTAGGAAAAGATTACAGTTTTTTGACAAAGTTTGTAAGTAGTACCTATGGTCTGCACCATACTTTGACACTTATCTGCTGTCAACAAATTCATCCAGTTTAATGAAGCCAGACAATAATCACAAAAATTGATTGAAAAGCTAAAGCAGATATGTTTCATGCAAACACACCAGGTGTGCTAATAATCCAGCAGTAATGGTAACGTAAAGTCTTTTTTATTTATTAAAAAAATACTGATTACACTCTTACTGGCACCTACTACATTATTGGGGGGTGGAGGGCCAAGGTAAAACAAGAAATTAAAATACACCATCTGCATCTCTTCTCACAAATATGTGCTTTTGGATGCTTACACCAAGTCTTACATAGCCAGTAAAAAACTACTCCAAGCTTTTGCAGACTCCAGTGTTGAGTATCTTTTTCACATCTGGCCCTACCAGTTGCTCATTAAGAATTATATTTCAACAAAATCATATTTCACATAAGTGACTTGAGTCAAGTGCCTAGAAGTAAAATTGTTTAGTTTCAAAATTAAATGCAGGTATGAAATTCATTTATTCCTGTATAAACACTTCACTGCTTCTGTCCACCCCTCTTACAACAACTTCAAAGCCCAATTTTTTGAAGGGAGTGAACCTTTAATCTCTAATATGTCACATCTATAAATATGTTTGAACAAGTCAACACTCCCACTCTTATCTCCCTCTCAAAGTAATTTATCAACTGAAAATTTGGCCATGCCTGATTTTATAGTATTTCAAATAAACCCCATTTAAAAAATATCCCCTAATAACAACAAAAGGCATTTAAAATATTTTTTTAAATGTCAAATAAGATGCATCTTTCAAACAAGAAAGAACTGAGCACATCTTTCCTAGAACCTGGTTGAAAAGGACAAACATTTAAGGGGTCTGTAGTTAACAACAGTTCTTGACAAGTAACAGTCACATCCAGGTTCCATTCTGGAACAAGCTGTTCACAAAGAGTATGGGAGAAAAAGAAAGGAGAAGGGAAAAAAAAGACCAGATTCCTCCTATATACACCTTGTGGAGATGTATGTGCTTGTAGAATACACAGAATTTTCCCTATACTTGTTAAGAGAGCACCTCAACGAACACTTAGAAGTTTTATAGTGAACACAGAAATGTGAAAGTTAATCATTAAATCTATTTAAAGTTGAGAAGAATTACATCCTACTCAATTAGCTGTGCAAGGCTTTCACCATTACCTGACTGTGTTTATTTTTAAAAAAACTTTCCCTTAATACTGGGAAAGTTTCTCTCCACATGAATGCTCTCAGGACACACACATATTTAGCTGTTTAGACAAGTGCTAAATAAAAATACAAAAGGGGGAAAAGTTTTTAAGAGCCACCCACACAATCCAGAATTTTTGTCTTTCCTTGTTTTGTAGAGCAGGTCAATATTAATTTCTGAAACACATGCCTGAAATTTTTGTTTTATTTAACAGCAAAAATATATCTAACATAGGAAACAAACTGGGCCCAATCCTTAGTTGGTCCAAGTTCAGGTCAGTGTAGCTTTAACCAGTCCAAGGATTTAGTCCATTAATCTACTTCCCCCTGCACCCAGTCTCCCAAAATTATTTAACAAGGTGTGTTTTCAGTTATGCTGTTTGGGACTTTTTTTTTTTTTTGATATTTTAACCCTTTGAAAACAATTCACTTTCTAATTTGTGTACCTGTGTTCTGTGAGCAGTGTATGAAGGTAATTTTTCTCAGATCTTTTACTGTTTAGCAGTAGCTGAGTAAATTAGTGCTAAGTTTTAGAATTTCCATCTCAGCCATACGTAAGATACAACCACATCCTTTCTTACATATGAACCATTATGTTACAACCCAAAATACTACAAAAAAGAGTCTTTTGTTAAGAAAGACTTCTGGATAATTCATTTTATAATCATAATCTTGAGAAAGAGAAGAATCTTTCTTCTGAGTCCCCAATATTTAGAGATGCATAATTTCAGCCAAAACCCCCCTGATTTTTCCTTAAACTAGTCTGGTTGAATAGAGAGCCCCAAATAGACCATTACACAGCAGGTCCCACCAGCAAAGCCAATCCAGCAGAAGCTGGTAAGACAAAAGATGGGAGTCTCTCAACTGAGAAAACAACATAAGTATTACTTTACCTGGCTGCTGCTATGAACATTATTTCCTGTGGGACCCCCTTTGCTTGTTTTATTGGGGTACAGGAGGGAGTATTTATTGAGGTTTTTTAGTTAAAATGTTTTTCCAGTTACAGTAAAGATATACAGCCATTAACATGCAATCTTTTTCCCCTACCCAAAGGTAAACTGTTTACTGAACATTGCCTAGATATTTTAACTGCATTCACTACAGCACCTCATGCATTTGTTAGGGGAGATGAAAGTCTCCAGGAGAGCTGGAAGCCCTATTCCCTTGTTAGCAGGCAAGTATTTTTTCTACAGTTTTTGTAACACAGACTGGGTGAAGCTGTTTGTCTATGGATATTTTACTAAATCCTACCAACTACAGATCCAAACCCACCTGCAAAACAGCATGCATACTTCACCCTCATGCTGCCACTCTTTGGCTGATTGGTTTTAACAGTGTAGATGACTTGGGGAATGGTTTAATGGATTGTATGAATACACTTCTGGTACATACATTTCATTTATTGTATGTCAACTGAGAAGAATCACAGTTCCAAATATGCAGAGCTAAGACTATGATTAGCAAGTATCAAAAAGATACACCCTTCACTGCCTGTTTAACTCTACTGGGGTTGGAGCTATTTGCATCACAGAGAAATAGCACTAAAACAGCCTGAAAATTAATTTGAGTTAAAAGGGGCTCTGCTCAGAAGACTGTCCAGTTCTAGATCAAACAGAGGATTAGGAAATCTGCTTTGATATAAAAGCTATGGCAACATGACAATATTGAGTTACATAATGTAACTAATGTAGTACACTTACATAAAAATCTGTAGAAGAAAATACAGAACACACTGGCATTTTACTTTGCCTCTAATAGAAGGTTACAATTCTAAAACGTTGTTGGTAAATACATTAAAAACCACAATAATATCTCGACGTCCCCAAAGCAGACGTTGGTGTTACAATAAATGATTTGCAATGCACACGGTAACAGATTCACAGAGGCCAAAACTGGAACTTGTCTAGAGCACCAACGTTAGAGAATTCGCCTTTGAGTTTTGCTTTTTTTTTTTTTTTAAACAAGGTTCACACCTGATAATTTCTGTAATTAAATGGCTGTGTGCAAACACCACTTTTTTTTTACCTCATTCTCAGTTAAGGAAGCTGAAGGAGATGAACTCTTGCTAAAAGCAAGAGTTGAAGATTCTGCTGCTGAAGCCCGATTTCGCTTCTTCAGAGGTTTACATGCATCAGACAGATTTTTCGTTGCTGTAAAATAATTTTGGTTTACAAAGTGAAGTTTGGAACTTTAAAATGTTATCTCCCTGAAGCCATTTAAAATATTCCTTCAAATACAAGAAGGAATTATTTAGGTAAGTCTTCTGGGCACCTACATAGGACTGAATGAACATGAAGCTTTTGAAGCCATGTATTTTGGCTTGATTTTAAAAATAAAGGTCTCCATTAATCAAATATGTGCTAAATGTTTTCCCAAATTTTTATAATTTCATTTCTATTAAAATCAAAGTATCTTGTGACTTAAGATCTCTTATAGCAGTTATATGAGAAGGCCTACGTGAGCTCATCACAATCTGAGTACCACTAACACTTTGTTAAGAGAAAATTTATATACAGGAGCCAAGTACCACACATTAGCCATGGCACATCACCACTCCTACACCGTGCAGGACTTGCTGGAGCTCGCTTGTCTTTGGCAAACCACTGTAACACCTGCAGAGACATGCTCTGATAGCAGTTACCTTCAACTTGAGCATCATTAACAAGTCTCACTTTGGTGTTTCCATCCAGGGTTCTACAGAATTCCCTCTAATGCTCCACACTGCCTCCCATCAAGCACCATGTCAAAGAACTAAAACCCAAAGTACCTAATGACACTGATGGCCACTGCACCTGTTTTACTGGGCCAGTGCAGGGGGCAAAGGGGAGCAGCAGGGCTTGTTCCCCGCTCACCAAGACCTGGGGCACCAGCTTTAATCTGGTGCCATCCCACAGGGAACTTGTGAACTGCTGCTCTCAGTCAGCAATGCACAGTTTCAGTCCAGGATCCAGCTGCAGGAGGGCAGTGAAGGAACAGGGCTCCCCCCCAGCTGTGGCACAACTGCAACTGCTCGCTGAGTCAGCGGAATTTAGCCGCTGGCATTTTAAAAGTATTTAATTGAAAAAGTTACATTAAAACTTATTCTGACCACATTACCTGACTGGTTCTTTTGTGAAGAGGAGGTTTCTGTGACCTTAGAAGAGTTTGTTTTTGCTGTTTTGTCATTGCTTGTCTCCCTCTGTCACAAAAAAAAATATGAAAAAATAAAAAAACTCCTAATTTATGAGTGGTTGGATACATCTGGCAATTAGTTCTGGATTTATGTCATTCAAAAGGAAGTGTCTTTACAAATATCTGAATGGTACTGCAGTTAAACTAGCCCCACTTAAGTGAACTTTAAAACTCATTTACAGCACAGGGTACAAACCTATAAACAAATGAGAAATATTAAAGAACACAGTACTTCAGCATCCCACTTATCCATCCCAAATTCAGCATATCAAAAGGGGGAGTGCTAAACACAAAACTTGTAAATTACCCTTACTATTCTTTGTACAAACGGGTCAAATTAAGACCTTTAATTATTAAATTGCAGAATTAGTATAGAAATTTGAGAGTAAACCCTGTGCAGAAATCTAAGTCTCAGAGAGACTTGCTTGCAACTCCATAACTTATAGCAGTGCCATTTTAAAAATTACTATGGTTAAGATTGTTTCAGCATTTCCAAAATAAAACCACTATTTTCAAGGGAAAATGAACAATATCTAAATTTGCTCCAGATTGAGAATTCATGATTAAAAGTTTAGGTCAAAAACAGGGGAAGTTTTTGTCAAATCTTTGTCAAAATGAAGACATTGCTCCTTACACATGCACTATTTTTTTTTCCATTTCTTAAGTTACAAATTCATTCAAATTACTAAAACTGTAGCCTAGAATACTTAACCCTGTCATGCCCACCTGATTAATAAGCACAACTCTACTGAACAGAAAGCTTTACACACATTTCCAATGCTTTACATGCTTTTTCACAAACTTCATCTGACAATCAGATTTACCAAAGATGTGTCGGTGAACACCTCAAAGGCCAGGGAACTGATTTCTTTGTAAAAATAAACACAAATGGCTAGAGATGTGCCATGTTGTGCTTTTACTGAGCTCTGAGCTGCCTACCACCAATGCCACCAGAGGATCCCAGTATGGGTTTGCTAAGATTACTGTTACACTTCTGGGCAAAAATGAAAGAAAAGAGGGTGTCAGGAGGAGGGTGCCAGACTCTTTTCTGGTGCCCAGTGACAAGACAAAGAGTAATGGCCATAAACTAAACCACACAAAGTTCCACCTCAGCATGAGGAAGATTTCTTTACTTTGGGGTGGCAGAGCATTGGAACAGTTGCCCACAGAGGTCGTGGAGTCTCCATCTCAGGAGACATTCCAAACCCACCTGGACACATTCCTGTGTAACCTGCTCTAGATGACCCTGTCTTGGCAGGGGGATTGGACTGGATGATTTCCAGAGGCCCCTTCCAATCCTAAGGATTCTGTGATTCTGTGAAAATGTACAGGATAGTTCATTCTTAAATTTAAAGTACACTTTACAGAACCCCCATTTTGTTAATGTGCATTTCATATACATCATCAAAGCAACAATGAACAAATTAGTTTTTCAAAACCTCCATATGGGCACTAATGGGTTGGTTACTTTATGTGAAAATATTCTGATTTTGTAAATAAGAATTAAGGACAAAGGGAGAGTACAACCCACAACTCTGTGCAAGTAAAATGTCATGAAATCAAAGCTCCTCCTATCCAAAATGATTGTACCTAAAGCCTGCAGGTAAACTGGGAATAGCAGAAGGTGTATGGTTAGTGTTTGCTTTTCTGAATCATTACATATTTTCCCTGTCATTCACTGAATGTTCTACTAAGCAGCAGCATATACAGCTGGAACTGTGAAGGCAGGAAAAAGACTAAGAGAGAATTCCTGAAACAAACTGTAAACCAGATCTGACCTTTCTGTGGAACACAACCCTGCTATATGCATTTAGAGTTTCCAAACCACCTAATATATATACACATCAACCCCCTTGTAAGCAGTTCTGATAAACTGACCAGAGAGAGAACAACATTTTTAAAATGCACATCATAAAGTCAGTGCTATTCATAGCCATTAGTGCTATGAATATTATGGGAATCAATAATCTCATTCAGTTATTTATTTTCCTGCTGGTATATTCACATATATTTGGTGTCACAGCACCAAAGATACCAGAACCTCTCATGAATGAACTAAACTGCAACCACCTTTCATCCTACTTCTGAGAATGTAGGGTAACTGTAGGGTACAAATGCTGGTGGGACAAGAAAGTACCTTTAGAACAGAAAAATGAAGGACTTTATAGGAGGAATTAATTGTAATAAGTAAACTTCATTATTCCATTCATCTCATGTATTACTGTATATGCAAATCAATGACACAAGTTTAAAAAGGTTTGAAAAACTGCTCCTAGAAAGTCACATGAATATGCAATGACTAACCCATTCCAGCAAGAAGTGCAGAAACCACTTTTGGCTCTTCTTTCTCCAGAGGTAACAACATTAAGAATTATCTCTGTCCCTTGCTAATCAGCTCATTAAGCCTATCTGAAATTCTCTTATTTTAATATTAAATTCTAAGACAACAAGTTGTCTTAATATCTACAATATCAACAGAATTAGCAAAACAACCAGCCCACCAAACAAACTGACACCTACAAATAAGACCTCCACAACTCAGTAAAAAAATAAATCTACTGCCTTCTATCAGGTTGTTTCATTTGCTTGCTGTACCACTGAAATTCTGAGCATAAAAGGAGCCTGAAATTTGTGTGATAAATATACTTATACTGCAGAAATATAAATTTACTGCAGTCTCTTAACCCAAGAAAAGGGGCAGCATGCCACTCTAAAGTGTCCTATAGCCTTCCTGTTTCTGAAAAGTAGTTTTTCTGTTTTGCTTTACTTGCTTTCCTCTCTTCTGACTTTTGTCTAAAGTAACTACTGGCTAAAGATATTTCTTTCACATTCTGGTAAAACTAACTCCAAACCAGGAGGAAAGAAAAAGAACTACAGAGCATAACACCACAGAGAGGTCATGCCTCCCTCTGCACATTCCTTTGGGGAACAGTTTAAGTAGCAAGTGCAACTTGTCCTACCTCCATCCTCAGAACCAAAGGGAAAAATCCCCCAGTGGTAAGCTCACATGGATCTCTGAATACTGACAACAGTTTGGTAAAATATATGGACATTTCTTTTTCAATCCTGAAAATGGAAATGCTGACAAACTTAACTACAGCAATGTGACTGGTGCTGCTATAAATCAACCCCAACAAACCAAGGACATAATTACCTTCCGATTATTCTGTTTATCCATCCTGAGTCTTTTCCTAGGTGCTTCCTGAACTTCAAAATCTTCTGTAGGCTCCTTTGTCCTCTTTTTTTGGTTTCTTTTATTTCCATGTAAATTACCTTGGGATGGGGGATGGGGGAAACTCACATGAAAAATAATCTAAAACCCACTTTGAAATTATTTGAACTGATCTAGTTATTTAAGGTACTTTTCTTTCAGTCATTATTTTTAAAACATGGATAAACATTTACACAGTTTGATGACCTCTTAATGCTTAAGGTCTGGTTTCTGGTGCTAAAGACTAAATCTAGAAAAAAATCTAAATCAACTGCTTCATACTCAAGTTATTTTACAAAGATGAGTCTACCTATACAAGCACTAGTTTAAGATCTGAATGTTACTGCCCAACATTTATTTCACATCATCAGACTGCATGTGATTGAGCTGTACAGCTTTTCACTCTCCTGCCACTTTGTAACAGTGTCTTACTACTAAAATTACTTTCTAAGTCCCCTCCTTAAGCCTACTTTAACTGGTGACATCTCTTAAGGGGCCTCTGAAAAAGATAAGATATCACCAACTGTACAGATTAATTCTCTTTCTGGCCTGGCAATTCCAGACTCTAACAAGCTGATTGTATTTTACATGAGACCATAAGATCCCTTTCTTTATGAACTTGAATCCTATGAACAGAACCACATTGGCCATTTTAGACCACAAAGTTATTTATATATTTAGATGGTTGTTCACTGTTAAGTTCAAGCAGCTGCTAAATACCAAAGGTCACTGAGTAATCTACATATCCCTACCACAGGTTCCACTATTGTCTGCACCTCAAAAAGACAGATGAGGGTTTGGAAAGTGGTCTGTTTCATCAAGATGAAATGACAACTTAATTAGACTCTCCAGTACTCTCTAGTTTATGAAGCTACAGAGTATTATTAGTATGAAAACTGCAAGCTCCAGGGGCACAAATATGTAAACTGAAAATTGCCCTACAGCTACAAGCATTCTATTTCAGTGGGAACAAATGTCTGTAAATATTAAAAATATAGCAACTTGAAAATATGGATAATTTTCAAATTAATGTTCTTATCTAAACAATCTAGGACATATTCTATGATCCAACTGAATCCACAAAGCAGACTGAAATGGCTCCAGGAGAACCTGCTACTTACAAAAAGCCAGCAAAAGAAATCCCACAACATTCTTCCAAGTTTAAGATAAGAGGATTTGAGATGGGGAACAAGTGAACTGACATATTTTCTGTAGGTAACTATAAATGTACACAATATATGTACTAGAAACACCTGGTACAGGTACAATTTCAATTACATTTCTTGCAATATGACACTGAGGAAGGTGAACAAAATTCAGCACTACAGTGTTAAGATATTTAATTTGGGATCCATTAAAGTTCTAACGTCAAGGAAGACAACATCTGAGATAAAATAAAGAGATTATGATACGTGGGTGATTACATAAAAAATACACTCAACAGCTACTTATAATGATGAGCTATTTGCACAGAACACAAATTTCAATTACTTCTGGATCTTGATCTCCTTTTAGGTGAGTCTTGAAACACTTTACGTTTGGCCTCTCCAATATTCTTCAATGATGAACCTTGAGAGATACAGAACGTGTTTTTTTTTTTAAACTGATATCCAAATATTTAACACTTAAAATTTTAAGTTAAAAACTTTTCAATTTTCCACAAAATGATGTTATTTCACACACACACACATAGTTAACAAAACTGACTGCCATTTTTATACAAATTTTTCCAAGTCTCACAAACTTTCAAACACTCCCTCTCATTCTTGTCATTGCCCAAAGCAGCACCTGTTGGCTTCTAATACTTCCATATAAGTCTTCTTACAGTGCTGTAAAGCTATTTAAATTTGAAAAATGATAGCTAGTTAAATTTGATAAAGCTCATGCAAATGGCAAACTATCTTCTTCCTCCTCCTTTCTCAAATAAGCAACTCCAAACCCCCTCAAATATTTTGGAAAACAATCGAGACTGTTCATCAAAAACAAACACCAGAAAAAAGCAACAAAAATACAAGGAGAAAAAAATAAAGTATTTGCAAACTTGCACAAAGTCCTAAAAACTTTGAGTAGCACAATAAAATGCCAAATGGCTGAAGGGTACAGAGTAAAGTCTGGAATAGTTCTTCCTGAGTTGATGATGATGTGAAGTAATACACTTTAGGCATATATGAAGAAAAGGTGTAGCACTGATTAAATTTTTTAAACCATTTCTAACTGTTCTATAAAAACAACATCTCAAATTTTACTAGGAGTTAACACTTCACCTTTCCTTCCCACCATCCACTTGTAACAAGCAGTGGAAACAATGGCAGCTGCTTATGGGCAGAAGAAGAATGAGAAATCAGCAATGTCTAAACAGCAGAAGGTTTACATATAACAACTTTTCAGAACAATGAGCAAGAAATGTAGACTTCATGGGTTGCGTTTATTGTAACCATTGGCATTCCTTTGCTATTGGCACAAACACCAAGAATTAAAACTGGAAAACAGTGAAAGCTGTTTTCCCTACAGGGTCTCAAATATGTGCTTAGTTTAATGCCACTATGTATATCAAATTTAGTTAGAGTACACTAGCACAGTTTTACGTTTACCAGAGTCTTCTTCAGATTTGGGAGAGGTCACTATGGCAAACTTTGTGTTATAGCGAGCTTTCTGTTTTTCACTAAGCATGTTCCACTGCGATTCGAGCAGCTCTTCAATCTCCTCACTTGAAGCATCTGGATGTTCAGCAACCACCTATACATGCAGAAATAGGGTTGAATTAAAAAAAGTGGCCATTGGAAAGAATGGTGTACACACTTCCATCACTTTGGAAAACTGGATACAAACAATAGCTAATATTTCTGCTGTAGACAGAACTAGAATAAAGCCTACTGTATCCAGTTTTGCTTTAAATAACCACTTCTCTGTCTGTCTTTTAAGAAAAAATCAACTAGCTTATTCAGAAATATTAAGACTAATTTTGGAAGTATCTATTTGCCTTTTGCCATTCAAAAACTAGAGTAAGTGGAGTAAGTATAAATCTTGTCTTGTGGTCATTAAAAAAAAAAGGGTATTGCTTCTCAATGAAGTTTAAATATAGATCCATAAATGACAGGCAAGCAATACTGGAATATACGTTTGCCTAGAAAGAAATCCATCAATTCAGAGCAAAACTCATTAATCATAGAACTCAGTACACCTAACTCAGCAGAGAGATTTACATAAGTTAGCATCTGATGCAATTTCCCTGTATTGATTCATCTTTTTTATATTATGCATATGAACCCTAGCTGTGCATTTTTTTTAATGCTATAAGCAGGACACATAATATCCATCAACATGGAGTTTAATAGAGTTTCCAGAAGTATACGCCAAAAAAAACAAACCAAAAAACAAAAACAAACAAACAAACAAAACCAAAAAAAACCCAAAAAACCCCAAAAAAACCAATACTAAAAAAAAAAGGAAAAAAAAATCCTCCCAAACTCCTTCAGTATACTCCTACTTCTACTTAAGGAATATCAGATTTGATTAATCATCCAAGTAAAAAAACTCTATGCTTGTGCAGAAATGAAACAGCAAGTTTAAAAACAATTCTTCTCATCTCATTACCCAACATTCCCCAAAATGAGTGATCTAACTGATACCCCAAAAACACAGAGCAAATGAAAAACTAAGTCAAGAAAGCCAGTTGTTCAAAGAGTAACACCATTCAACAGAACAGAAATACAAATTTTCTGGTAAGGTGAAATGAGTAAACCTAATTTCTTAGAATTAATGGTCTTACAACTACATTTCCTGTTACCAAACAGGATGCAAGTGTGACTCTTGCTTTTCCAGGTATTAAAAGAGCTGCAGTACCTTCCTTCCATTGGTCAGTGTCTAGTATGGAAATCCATGCAATAATTTTTCTCTTAGTAGAATTGCCTTGTTTCTACCTGGCATAATCCATCTGCATAAGGCTTGAGGAGTACAACTACCTTTGAAAGCCTCTACTCAATTTAGATTAAAATTCAGCAACTGGATTCACATTACTGAAAGGGAGGAACATAAACCCACAAGATACCCCTTCCACAAATCTCACTTCTTCAGAACACAAAATTAGCATCAATTTTGACTGCTGTCACAAATGTACAGGTCATTGTGCTTAATCTTAATTCTCCAAGAAATAACTAGATTTATTCGGAGAAATGAGATACACATTAACATTACCTCCAGTCTCAACAAAATAAGAATAACTTTCAGCTGACTAGCAGCACTGTGAAATGACAAGGAAAAGACACTGAGAATTCTTAATGGTGAAGGGACCCTTATAAATAAGGCCTGCAAAGAAAAAGCTCCATAGTCTTCTCCAAAGTCTCCATGTTAGTGAAATTATTCCTTAATTTTCCTCACAAGAGACTCAAGGCCCAAATCAATTGATGTAAACAGCATAGCTCTGCCTCTCACTTGAATGACACCTTTATCTCCAGTCAGACACTTCCCTACTATGCTTACTAGCCTTGTATTTTTCACAGGGGAAGCACACAATACAATAGTACAAAACACATCTTCACTCCTTTGGTAACAGCACAAAATACTTAATGCACCACTACAACCACAAAAGTGCTCCAAGCTTTCAGCACTTCCCTCAGGGATGTGGGAAGTGTGTCTCTTAAATCATTAAAAACATTCTCCAGCAGTTAAATAATAATAAAATCAAACCCATATATGAATCTCACTACCACACAAAGCCAGACTCCAAGCAAGACACAGCAGAAATGGCTCCACTGTTAAGAGAGCTTGGTATTATTAGAAGCCCCACAAGATGAGTCTTTAGCCATCCCTTTCACTTCCATCCCTTCCCAAGACTGGGGACAGAGAGCCTCTTCGGGGTCTGTAATGCTCCTTTTTTCTCAGTTTCTACATGCAAATACTAAGAAAGTCATACACTAAACTCTCCAATGCCACCAGTTCAAGCAGCTCAAAACCAGGTTTGTTTTTTAGCCAACATCATCACTCTTTCTAAAGCATCAGATCATCTACAACACAGCAAAACAAACTCTTGGTGAAAGTCATGCAAGTTGAACCAGATAAGCCTAACAGCAGGGGACACTCCAAATCTCAGGTTAGAATCTCCACCTTCCACCAATGGCATGAACCTGCCAGTTTAAAAGCAACATGAAAGGCAAAATATCTAAGTTGGTGTTTTCTCACTTTGCCAGTCAAATTCCAATCATGACAAAGGGAAGACAGGTTCTGATGATCAGTCAGAGGTATCTGCAGCTTTCACAACCTAGTTCTGTTCTACCCACAGAAGTGTTTCTGTACCTGTTAGAATGGATCACACATTCAGGCAGATTTGGGTTTTCATGACAGATTTCATTAAAAGGTATTCTAGGCAGAAATGGTAGGATGTCCTCTCTCTAAAAATACGTAATATTTTTAAACTTATTTCCTTCTACTTCAACTTTGTGCAACATTAGCCACTATCATCAGTGAGAATTTCAAGTTTAAGAAAATTTTTCAATTTCCTGAAATGACACTGAAGAAAATGTATTTCCTCAATTTCATATATTCTAATAGTCTTCATATTTTCCATCTATTAATTTGAAAATTACAGTATAACAACAGGGAACAAAGTGCGGTAAGTGGCACAGAAAATAGAAATACCAGAGACTCAGCACATCTCTCCTCTGCAAGGTGTGTTTGGCTAAGAGTCCATAAAGCCAGCCATCATAATCTCATTTCTTCCAGAGAAGCAACTGTATGTCCCTCAATACTGCAAAAGACTTCTTGCTATGTACATTGAAGGCCAAGGTGATTCCCTCTTGCAATGTCACTTACAGAAGAACTGGGAATAGAACTCATGTGTCTCCAACATGAGACAGATGATTTACCCATACAGCTTTTCAGAATTAGTATGTTAAAATCTGTATTTAATTGTCTGGCTACTAAACCATTTCCTTTCCAGAGCCAGCAAACTGCAATGCCAATACTCTTCTCAACTTAACCAAAGCCACTAAAAGGTTTATGTAATACTGTGCTCATTTTCATTCTCAATATTACCTTAAATTTCAATGATCTAATAAGATCCCAAGTTGAACCACAACTGACTTCCATCCAACAGAATCTGCTTCCCCAATATTCCTTTATAAAGTTTACATCTGTTAATTCTTTTCTAATACAAGTATGGTTGACAATGAAGTCAACCATTCAGTAGCTAAAGAGTATGACAAAGTCAGCGCTAACTTCTTGATCCTTCTGTGAACAATATGTAATAGTACAAGTACAAGAAAACATAAGATATCACACTAGCTTCAGATCATGGAACAGTACTGTAAATGGACTAAAAGACTGAAAGGAAGAAAAATCCTAATTTTAAAGTAATGGTAAGTCCTGTTTTAAAAGTAATGAGCTACACCAGCAGTAGTGCTTTTTACACTTTTAAGTCTTCCTAAAACAAATTGATAATAACATACTGTTTTATTTATTCTACCTTGTATTGGAGTGTGCCTCAAGAGGACCTAGTTTCTGTCCCAGAAGATTGCACACACTGACAGTGATTTTTACAAGCTTTGGTAAGCAGCTTCTTTTGAAGCTCAGCAAAAGGTTCCAGGTAAGTAAATTAAGTTTTGAGGTGTTCAAAGATAAGGGAACACACAGAATCAACTGAGCCATGTCCTCAGAAAGAATGTAAAAGTTGTCTACAAGCAGATTGCCATGAACAGCATAATCTTTGTTACAGTTGCCTGAGCATATATGTATGCATATGTATTGTATTGTACATACACTAAAGACAAAATATGGCTGATACAAAGGACTACTGGTTTATGTGGGAAGATACTAACACAACTTTTGCTCGAAATACAAAAGCAGTTATCACCATCTTGTTTATATAGCTCACATTCCCTTCTTTCTCTATTTCTGTCTAGAATAAGATTTGATGCAGGCATTGTCAAATCCAGATTGTGCAGTAATAACTAATTTTTGTTTACTAAAGTAAAGTAGTTTCTTCAAGTACAGAAATGAGAAGAGGCAATCAACAATAATAACAGCTGAAAGAGACTAACCTCATCTCTGTACTTCTGACAAAAAACCAAAAACTGAGATACTGCATCGCCCTTTCTGCTTCGTGGAGTAGACACTGGAGTTTTCTTCCTATTGAGAGGGGAGCCTATCCCTCTTTTGGATTCTGCCTGTTCAGATGACTTTTGAGGAGTTGTATTCTTATCCTCCAACTGACTGCTCTCTTGCATATCATCAGCAGCAGAGAGTTTTGATGTCCTTCTCCTCCTCTTGCTAGGAATGCCAGACTCCTTCACTGATTTCAGATTTGGAGTGGTTTCTTCATGTGAGTAGGACGACTCATCCATCTCCTCCAAGGGTTCCACAGCAATGCCAACCTCCTTTGCCACTCGAGGGTTGAGGTGGGGTCTGTCCCTGACATAGATGAAGGTGTACTTGGCCTTGCGCTCCTCCACTGTCATGGCCACAGCTTCACTGGCCTGCTGCACACCCATCTCCCACTGCGGCCGCAGCTTCCCCGACACCGGCTTCAGCATCTGCAACACGAGACAGCCCTGTGAGCAATCTGCCCACCTGTGACTGCAAAATGCTGACATTGACATCCAACAACCCCAAGAGACCAATTATCATGCAGGTCTGCAATTCAGAGCTCAAATGGAGCTGTATTTAATAATACTGATACCATAGATGAATCCACGACAAAGCAGAAGAGTCCTAATATTTACTGAGTAACAAACAGTGGGAAATAATTGTCATGCAGGTCTGTGATTCAGAGTTCATATGAAGCTGTACTGGATACAACTGACACCACAGATAAATACATGACAAAGCAGAAGAGTACTGATGTTTACTGAGTAACAAACAGTGGTAAATCACCCCATCCTTTGCATTTATAAATGAAATGTAAGACTCCTGTAAAACAAGCTGTCTTTAAGCTTTTTATAATACCTATTTATATCCGTACATCTCTGTAATGCTAAAATAAAAAGCTCCAAATCTTGCCTGATTTGGGAACCTCTTACCTTTATTTTCTCTGCTTTAGTGAGGGCTTGTCTTGCACTCTCTTGGCATAATTGTTCAAACTGGTCTTTTTCTTTGAAGGGCACCAGGCTCTTCTCAAATATCCAGGCTCGCTCTGGGGCATCTCCAAAAAACTGAACGTGATATTGACGAAAACTCTTCTTCTGTCCTGAAAATTAAAAAAAACCACATGTATTTAAGATCTAGACTCTGGTAAGCCCCTGCAGACTTGAAGTCTGTAAGCTGCTAGAGTTGCCATAACAAAAGCACAAAAAAACTGGATAACCTTTCAAAAACACACTTAAATGAGACTGAAAGTCTCTGAAAGATAATGTATGAAGTCTGACCCAAAAGCTCAATAGTTTAATTCCCAGCAAGAACATGCTTGGCTAAATTAACTTGAGGTTACAATCACCTGTCAGTTTTCCACGTATATTAACTTTACATGTAGGTTTGGGTGTTTCTGAAAATGAATTCAGCATTTAATTTCCAAGGAACACTGAGAAGGTTCCGCAGCTTGGAGAGCTTGTGCACTCAGCCTCCTCCCTAAGTCTCCTAAAATTTATCTTTTTGTATTCTTAAACAGAGACACGTATTTAATCTGCTTTTAACCCGTGCAATCAAAACTTTATATTAATCAAGATTTTTCAGGAATCAAAGAAATCAATATAGGATTTGGCTGGCGGAAGGGAGAGTGGAGGGATAAAAATACAATTTTGACATCTAAATAAGAAGCATTTTTTCTTCTAAAACTAAAAATATTTCCTTTTTTCCCTTAGAAAAACAGGAGGAACATTGTCTCACTGTGGTATGATACAGGCATACAACCTTTGCCTTCCCAAGGTCTCAGCTATTCTACAGAAAATGGGGAAGAAACCACTTTCAAAACTCATAAAAGGGTTCACAGCTAACAATGAATTTCTAAAAGGCAGAGGTAAGAGATCACACTTAAGATCACTTAACACCTTGTTCATTAGAACTTGTAAGTTTGCTAAGTGTTCAAATTATGGTCTTGTTTAAAAATAGAAAAGGTTTTAAGCTGCACTTCTGTGTTTGCAAATTCAATCCTGCTGGATCAAATATGCTCCCTGCAGTACCTGTGGTTCCTCCAGTGTCACCACACCAGTCTGTCCTACACATAGACTAGACAACAGACAAACTCAGGGAAGGATGGACACCCACTAGGTACCAATAACAGCCACAATTCTGTTACTGGTGACTTCAAACTATGTCTAGATTCCATTTGGAATTCCATTATTCATACACTGCATGTCTTCAGGCTTAGTCACCAAATAGATCTAATTGATTGCTTCATACTCTATTTTTGGGGTTTCTAGAGTTAGAAAGAACTTTCTTTTCATGGTGATTCAGCCAATAATGGTGATTATTTTAATAGGGGATTAATCTTGTAAAATATGGCATCTGGAATGGTAATAATGGTATGGGCAAAAATTTTAATATATGCATAAAATTTTAATATGGCATCTGGAATGGTAATAATGGTATGGGCAAAAATTTTAATGTTTTATAACAATTACGAACTTACACTATACATAAAAACATCTATGAGTACTACAAGAACTGTAATGACTCATCTGAGATCAGATATGAGAATCTAGAGGAAGGGCAGAGGGAAAGTCTTGGGATTGTAACCATCACACATCCAATCAGTAATCTAACAGATGTTCCAGAGTTGCCTAGTCAGGAAAAACTGTCTTGCACAGCAATAACTTTGTGCTCATCAAGAAAATGTTTAAGCAGTGACTACAGAGCTCTTATGACTTAATCTGTCTATTTTACCAGGATGCCCTGGCTGCACACAGAGAAGCCACAGCCTAGGATTCCAACCTCCTGTAAAGATCTGCCAAGAGCCCACTTGCCAAGCAGGCAGGCACTGTGCTCCTTTTGCGCTATAATGCTGCACAGCTGTAACTGCCTAATTAAGGACACTAAGTAATAGTTGCTGCCACTAGAGTCACAAACCTAGTGGTGAATGTTCAGGTACCCTCTGAGAGTTGAATTTGTACCAATGCTCCTGGATAAAATAATGACATTCGTTTGTGGCCGCATTTCTCTTCACAGAGAAATGCAAGGCACAACTTCCCAAGGATTTTCTGGGATTCACATTCTCGGCACCTCAGAGAAAGAAAAAACAATTCTTATCTCATTTACTGCTTCTGTGTTTTGGAACAAGTGGAATGCATTGTGGAAGACTGTTTACCTGAAGGGCATTGGTAAATGGATTCTGATGTGAGTGTTTTGATTCACTGACCAATGGAACCCATGTTTGTGTGTCAGGACTGTGGGCTGACAGTCACAAGATTATGGGCAGTTTTGTTGGGTTGCGTGCTTGTGTAGTTTCAATTTAGATGTATTGTAATATAGTACAGAATAGTATAGTAGAATAAAGTAATTAATTAGCCTTCTGATATCAATGGAGTCAGATGCATCATTTCTCCCCATCGTCGGGGTTGCCTTGATTTTCTGATATTCATTAACAGTTGTTACATAGGGAAACTTAATTTTTGGCCCACAGAATCCTGAAGCAACTAATTGTTGGGAGTTTGGGAGAGTATTCTGGGAACCCACCACTTCCCTGGTGCTTCTCTGTATCTGAGCATCTGTGGTTGACCACAGCCAGAGACAGGATATTCAGTGAGATGGGGCTTTAGCCAGACTCACACAGACTTTTTTTACACAGAAATGTACTTCCCACAAGTTGAAAGTTATTAATTTTTATTAAGCCTAATCAGCTGGAATGATCAAATCAAGGGGCAACATCCAGAAATTCAGACTTCTTATAAATACTTGATCCTAAGCCTAAAAATGAAAAATACAGAGACATAGCTCAGTATTTCTACAATTCACTGACAAAAGACCTTTTTATTTCTTGCAAGAAGACTTTTGATAGTGCCTAAATAATAAAGAGTAGGTGGAAGGTAAGACTGAAAATACCTACTGATAAAATACACACATCAGAATGCGTTTATTAGTCAGGATGCCTGCTCAGACACTGACTAAACTCTTCAAGGAAAAGGCAGGCCCAAACCCACTCCAGAGCAAATATGAGAAATGATCATCACTCCCCTTACTTCAAAGAGAGGGAAATTAACATTACAAAGTATGTGAGTCCTTCTTTCTGTTCGTGCTCCACGGGCTGCATTCAGACATTGGGTTTTCCTGGATCTGTTTCTATAGTTTCTGATAAAGATGCACCATGAAGATTCTGGATAATGAACATAAACCCTGCTCCTTTCAAGGAACAGAGCAATTGTTAGGAACAAATACACAGCTCTACTACTCTCAAAATCCATCTCTTTATGTCATATTAGACCTAATAATCCAAAGACTAAAAATGACAGGGACTGCCTGATCCAAACTCTGAAAGACTGCAACAAGGAAAATTTGTCTGAGGAGTCTATAATATTCCAACAACTGTATTAAGAATGCTTGAAAGAGTTCTCAAGAAGCCATTTAGTTTACTACCAATTTTGAATATAGCTATAATCCTAGAGATATTAATCCAATTTGTACTTAAAAACCTCCTACGAATGAGATCAGACCATTTATCTGGGCAATCCATCCCAATGCTTCACTGCTTTCAGCCTTTCCAACTCTTTCTTAATGTGTAGTCTAAATATTTATTGCTACTAAAGCCTCAAAAGTTTCAGGTATCAGGACAGAGAACAAAGGTGCAAATGAGATTAAGAAATTGTACAGATTCATTCCTAAAAATTTCATTAATACTTGGTAGTTCCTGCATTTTAAATCAACTAATATTGTATGTAGATATCAGTACTGACTCCATGAATCAGAGAAAATTTACCTGCCTGAATTATAGATTGCTTTTAGTAAATCACAATCATCAGGAATATTTAATTCCCATCAGCTGTAATAAAATTTTTAGCCTATATCAATTTACCAAGCCTCTCCACAGAAACAATGAAAACACTCTTAGGTTTATTTTTTTCCTTTTTTTAAGAAGACTCCACACAGTTTGACAGCTCACAATTTTGGTATCTTTCAGATAACACTTGAGTTAAAAGACACACTGCTATATACTCAAGAATAGCATTTACATGATTTTAACATTCCTGCTGACAAGTTGCTGATTAACTGCATAGACGAAGAACAGAATTTTTCCAAAGCAATAATTTTGTTTACCTGAAGAAATCTGAATGACATACCTTTTAGTTTAGTGTAGGCATGGAGAACAGGATCAGCAGAAACCATACATGGCCACCATGGGAAGCCAGACACTTTGGACCACACTAGATCTCCTATATTATACTTCAACAGATGGACTTTTTCCTCTTTGATGGTACTCTGAGTTTGATCTCTCTTAGCAGGAGCCTTAAAAAGAAAAAAGAAAAGCCAAACTGATCATCTTTTTTTCAGATATGCATCAGGGGTAATAGAAGGAGGAAAATAAGAAATAGTTCAAAAAAAGTGCTGTCATGTTTGCTAGTAAACAATGATTGCATTTCATGTGTAATGAAAACCTTAAAGTTCAAGTCATAGCTTTTGTTCTCTAAAAGTGAAAAAAATCCACATTCCAATTACAGTTTTGTTTTTAATTAGAAATATTGGCAAGTAAGCTGTGGTTTGCCTTTGTCTTTTCAAATAACTTCTGAGAGACCATCAGGAAGGCTTAATTTGATTTCAAATACATTACCTGAGCACTGGATGAAGATGCAGAAAAGTCAACCTCCCTCTGTATTGAATATTATTAATCAAGTTAAGTGCTATACACACAAATGTACTATTAGATTAAAAAAAAAAAAAAACTCAAAAAACCAAAACCAAACCCCCCAGACTAGAACAGACTGAAATATTGTCTTTATGTCTGAATAGAAACTACAGAAATAACCAGTTTTAAAACCCCAAGCCCTCCATCTTTCAGCTCTTTTTTCACATACTGAGAACTTGTAACATGAACCATTCCCCACATACTTTTGTGAGATTTTTTTTCTGTTCCAGTTCTAACAGTAGACGTTTGTAAGTGCTCCATGGATGCTGTAAAGCTATTTTAGCTATTGGAAAACAATTACAGAACTATTTCCACTTCAAGGGATAGATTTAGCTACAAGGGTGTTTCATGTTCCCCTATGACAGACACATTTTTACTACATAATAACAAAGTTCAGCAACACAGACATTATTCACCAACTAAAACCATTTCACAGAGTTAGCTGCATTTTGTCTCTTTGGATTCATTTGTAATATTTGATATAAATAGACTGCAGCTTTATCTAGGTAAGCATTAACTCTGGAAAAAAGCACAGAAGGTATCTCATTACAAACTTATCACATATTTCATTAAATCACATATTTTGAATCTCCTTTTTAATTTTCTAGTACTAAATTTATATGCAACATTTATCATTCATCTTGTATAATACCAGCTCATCATTCAGAAGGCAGTTAAAATTAATTAGAAGAGGCAAGAGGAAAGAAAGAAGACACTTAAGAGAGCAGAAATCTAGAATTTATAAACCAGTACTTGGAGCATTATGCTGAATCAGAGTAGGTCACTTTACCTTGTACCTATTTTTGAATCCAGCAAATACTCCCATAAATAATAATACATTATATTCCAAACACAAACAACTAAAATCTCTGATGTGCTGCAACTGCATAGAGATTTATTTGCAACTCAAACATGGAGAGGTACATCCAGTCAGACCCCCTAAAACTCAATGTACTTAGAAATCAATTTCTCAAAGCTTTTAAAACTCTGCTTGGTAAACGTACATGAAGCCATGTCCTCTGATTGCTAGGGACAATTACTCATCCAGTGATTCAGCTTTTCTGGTGAATTCAGACTTGGTTCATGTGACTCCAGCTGGAGCTGCATTCCCATGTCTCAAGGTTTTTGGCTCTCTGACGATTCTCTAAGACTGTCAGAAAACCCCTCCTGTGAGCTTGCCTCAAGTCCAGCACTCTCAACAGACCTAAGAGATTCCAAGCAGATGTGAAAAATCAAATGCTCTTTCTAGCACTTAAACATAATGTGAAAAGTTATGCTTAAAAGCCAAAACTTAAGAAGCCCGTATGTCAGGGGCAGGTCTGGAAAAACATTAATCCTAACACAACAAACCAACTTCAGCATTTCAGCTGAAGAGGTAGGATGGAATTTTTTTTCAATGAATCAACTTTTCAGAAATGTGAAAGTTACTCAGGAGTCTGAAACTCATTTTTAATTTATGACTCCTTGTATTCTTCAGAAAGTGCAACTAAGCTACGATTTATGACTCTAGTCTGAGAGGGAGCTGGCTGGAATAATGAAAAGGCTCTAGCAGTGCTTCCAACTGCAGCATAACATAAAACGGGTGGCAGTACAGGGGAGAATATCACATTCCAATGTGTCTACAAGCACTTCACAAAATTTTAGAAAAGCCCAGAATACTTTTACTATACTAGATCCCGATAAAAAAAAAATGACAGGCTCTGATAAAACCTGCAAGGTTTATCCGTGGTGGGTTTGATGTACTTAGGTTTTTTCCTATTGCTAAAACATTCATACTTTAACAGAATGGCCAAATACAGCACAGCATTTGATATCCATGGAGCTCTCATATGAGATTTTTAAGAAGTTTACAGAAAACATCACCACTTGCTCACTTCCATCTTACCTTCCCACACCATTCTGGTTTAGTTTGATTTTCTCATTCTGGGAATTGCTCTGATGTATTCCATAGGTATCCCAACAGTAAACAATGAGGTGCAATTCCTGGCATGCACTTTGGACATGCAGCTGTAGGACACCAACAGTTTATTCAATACTCCTTCTCAGAAACATTTTTGCAAATCAAATGCAGTCACACGTACAGATTTCACAGTCATATGTATAGATTTTACTTCAGTATCCAGGTAGGGTTATTTTAATTATTAATACAAGGGGGGAAAAAATAATTTCTAAACAAATTTGCCACCCAATCCCCTCTCTTCTCATACACTGAGGACTGAAGCTCCTTTATAAGACACTTGTATTCTCTGCATTTTTAAAGAATAGGAGATCACTGTCAAGTTACAAAATGGTATAGAAGAAAAGCAATTCAGCTTGCAGTTTATTTTTCCTCCCAAAGGAAACAGAAATTGTTGTTTAGGGAAGTCTGAACTCCTAACAATATGTGGTCGGACAGCACAGGGCATCTGTGCACCCATGAAGATGGAGAGGCAGGACTAGAATGGAAGTACAGTCCTGTGGGCTGTGTGAGTGCAGGGAAGAAGAGAAGAAGAATGCAGGGAACATCTCCTGCCAGGCCTGACCAATTCTTCCTGTGATGATATTTAAGCAAACAAATTAAGATGGGAAATTCCTGGTTCACAACACAACTGTAAAGAAAGGGAAGATCACACAAAATCAAACTATTTTAAAATATCTTCCTCTCAAATTTTGGCTCCTTCGTGTCTTTTTCATAACTTCTTTGTTCTTGAAATTGTTCTCATTTGTAATTAGATCTCCTACCCATTAATGTCAGCAGCGTCCCTGTGCTGCAGAGGAGCACAAAACACTCTCTGGTTCTGCCACGGCTAAGTAAGTCTAGAGTGCCCTGCATACGCCCCATCCCATTACCTTTAACTGCAGTTTTGCCAGAATTAAAACCATTTAATTGCAGAACTTCCTTGAGCTTTCCATCCTTAGTTACAGGCAAGCTCTGCAGCCTGAGGAGCTCCCCCCTCAGTCACCCCAGCCCCAAACTTTAAACCAGCTACACTAAACATCAGAAAGAGACAGCTTGGGATCAGAGTACTTTTCTACTTTAAGGAATTTGAGGATTTTGTTCCACTTTCAAACAGGAGACTGCAGAGAATTTACAAAGATGGGCAGTGCTGAGGTGGAGGTGATGACTCCCACAGAGACTAATCCTCACACTGGATACACAAACCATTCCACAGGCTTTGCACTACTCAGGATGGCAGACACTGAATTTCCTTTCATTACTTTCTGGAGTAATGAAACAATTGCTTGGAAAGGCAGCTAGATGGACTTCAAGTTATTTTGTCCAGGAGGATGTGGAATGTGAAAATTTAGGAAGTCCTTTACAGCAACTGAGTTTCCCTTTGAGAAATTATGACTAGAGGAGAAGCAGCATCCTCAAAAACTCATCTGGGCCATCAGCTGCAATAGGATGAGAAGAACTGAAAAATAAAACAAAAACTTAACATGCTTTTTCCTCTTTCCTTAACATATGACAGATTTGTTTGTCATTCCCTCAGCACTTTCACAGGCAATGAGTGACAGGCAGATTGACAAGAATTCACAACACTGTTGTCAGCATTCTACCAGCCCAAAGAAGTGGCTTGGCCACAGAAAACACTAGCATTTAATTAACTTTGGCTACATTTGCTCAAAAAAATCCAATCAACTTCCATTTAGTTCTAATCTGCCTGAATATGATGAGACAAGAACACACCATGAATAATAGGTCATTTCAAAGTTTAAAAGTATCTTTAAATTACCAGAACCAAACTCATTAAAGGACACCATCTTTACTGCATAGAGAGC
Organism: Ammospiza caudacuta; assembly: GCF_027887145.1. NCBI lineage: Eukaryota > Metazoa > Chordata > Aves > Passeriformes > Passerellidae > Ammospiza > Ammospiza caudacuta. Next base: position 58,574,667 of record NC_080596.1, read on the forward strand.
TTTAGGTTTGTTTGTCGACTCTGCTATGAAAATACCATGATGAGTGCTTAGTAAACAAGGGAGAAAGGTAGATTTTTAAAAAACACCTAGAAGGCTTATTAGATGGTGCCAGATTGAGATTACTTTATCCCTTTTAAAAGTACACAGTGGTGTTTTGGGTGTATTTCAGCTATTTTGTGTGTATATGCTCTTGTGCACACATATGCAAGGAATTATAACCCTTCAAAATTATTGCAAATTACCTTTAGCATCAAAGAACTAGTACTTCACTATATAAACTTAAAAAGCTATAGAAATCATAAAAAAAAGTCTTCTGCTGATTGTCACAAAGGGATTAGACAATGTTGAGAACTGGTGAAGTTCTCAAGTCTCAACACCGTAAGAATTTAAGACTGGACAAAAAAAGTATGAACCATTAAGACAAGTGAAGACAGTAAATGCTCTTTTATGTATAATGTTACTAGGAAGTACATATTGAACAGCTTAAGCTGCAGATATCTGGTATTTCCGTTTTCATTTTCATTCTGTACCAAAGAACTTCCACTTTCACTATAGCAGAGGGCTCTGCTACAAACACAGACTGCTGGAGGTCCAGCTGCAGGCCAGGAGAAAAACAAAGCTCCTCACATTACAAAGAAACTAAACCAGAATAACCAAGGCCCCTAAACAGAATATATACAATTAAAATGCATTCTGAATTGAAGTTAGAACATACAAACTTAGTCAAAGCTATTTCTTTTCTATGGAAAAAAATAAGATTTACTATGGAAAAAGCTAAGACTGGTTGCTGACCAAACACACATTATTTTTCTCTTCCTGCTATCTACTTGTGCTGTGCTTTGCCAGCTAAAACTCCTACTGTCTCTCATGATTCTGTGTAATGAAAATAAAAGTGAAAATGCTTTGTTTTGTCTTCCCCGTCTATCAGCACAGATAGAGAACTAAGGAAATGGTAGTACAAAAAATATTCCTTTCAGAGGTTCAGGAGAGGTGGTTGGTGTTTCTAGAGAAGAAGAGAGCAACAGAACAGAAAATATTATTTTTGTAATATTTTACTGCTTGAATTCCCCAATGACTAAGGATATTATAACCTAAAAAAACAACAAACCAAAGTAACAGGACAACAATCCCGTGCCTTCCTTCCTCAAAATACCACAATAACAATTATGTGCTCGTTTAGTGAAAAATTCAGGAATTTCATATGCCAAAAGACAAATCCACATTCAGTCTTCAGCCCAAGGCACACAGGGATGCAGGTACCGTCCCCAAGAGTGATGTTTTGTCATCCCACAGAGAAATGGCTGTTTCTCACTCTGTGACTGGGGACAAAAATCTCATTAAATCAAATCACTTCAAACCACAAAACTACAACCACATCTGATCAAAAGCAGTGCAAACTCCTCTGTATGTACTATTGTCTCAAATAACAAATGTGGCAACTTAAGTCTCATTCTATGTCATCATTCTATGGGATTCTGCCTGTAAAAATACAGTATCCTCCCAACCCTAACTGCCTAAGTGGTTTTAAATTTTTAAGATTATAATGCACACATTATAGTGAATCTGTTTATCCCCAAAGGGCCTGAGAGGCCCTATGTTTATTCAAGTATGTCCCACATTCTAGGATGCAGGGGAGTATATTCAGATACTATGACAAGTGACTGAACACATTAAGAATAAAACTAAAGCTTCTTCACTTGTTATATCCTGTTCACTACCTAATGGAAGAATGCTGTGCAATTACATACTTGCAAACCACTGCCTACAGAGAGAATGTTTCAGGCAGAGGAGTAAAGAGTAAACCAGAACTTCACAAGATTAAGGAAAAATGTGGAATTATTGCTACAAAATGGAGAAGGATGAAGAAACCAAGAAAGAAGCAGTGAACTGGCAAAGTTTTATGCTCCATCTTCAGTAAAAGAAGAGGACACTACAACAGAGCATTCAAAAGACTGCAGCTCCCAAAAGGCCATTGCATCCATATCTGCACAATTAAATCTGCAACAACCTCATAAAATATACAGTGAGGTAAAGACTGCTGAGGGGGAAGAGGACATGAAATGTCTACATCAGAACAGAAAAACAAACAAACTCTATTCTGAACTGGCTTGTTAAGTTTTTTAATTTGTAATTCTTTTATACCAAACTAGAGATTTAACTAAAATCTTATAAATTCAATTTTGAGAGCAATTACATTAAATGTATTTCATCAAGTTACCTTTCACTTTCTTTTATTACTAACCACTTACTTAATTTCTTCTATCACTAAAAGGGGGTCAAATCTGACAGTGTGAAAAATTATGTTTGCAGAAGACAGTATATTCTTATCTTCCTGCCACAACCCAGATTTTTTTTTTTCCTTCGACATGCTTAGATGGTAAAGCTATAAAATAATGTAAAAAAATGCTGAAGAAAATCACTGCAGATCTGAAAACTCTTCTGTGCTGGCTGAGGCTGTTTGAACCACATATTAAGTTTTATCACAATGGGTTTGTTTCCTCCATTTCTTCCCACAAACTCATCTAAAGCAGATAGTGAACAGCAGGCTGAGTGTCACCATGCAAGACGCTTCTCTCCAGGAGGGAAAGTAAACAAAAGAGAATAAAATTCATTGAAGTTTAGACAGGGATATATGGTTTTTTTCAGAATGTAGGTTGTGGATTTTAAAACAAGACAGAAGTTCAAATTTGTCTTTCAAATCAAGCAGTAAACTCCTGGTTCCATTTCAATTCTTTTTTTTTTTCTGGCTTTGGTTCCCTCATTAGCAAGTCTCTAGCAGATGAGAAAATTCCATTTAAAAGCAAATCTGTCTACTGAAATCAGTCTTCCTTTACCCAAACACTATATAAGCAAGTATTTCAGACATAAACTTTAAATGATATTTTAGTAACTAGGACACAACTCTTCTTTCAGAGTAAAGAGCTGAAGAGAAACAGACTCAATCACTCAGCGATTCAGTAAAATGTGAGATCTGGAGCAATTCTCAATCCTCAGTTTTTCTTAAAAATATGGAGATTAGTTTCTTTCAGCTGTGTTACTGAATTTCTGCATTTTCATTTAAATTACCTCCTAAATTTTAAGTTACTGGCTTATTAATGAAAGGTTTTATGTTTCAGAAATTTAAACTAGATAATGTTTGATCACAATGAATATGCCCATCTTTTATAATGTGTATTAGAAAAAGATTTCTGCCTATATCCTGTGTATCTGACCTTCACCCACCCTCAAAGGTTTAAACTTTTGATGTGGTATCTGGGTATAAAAGACAGTGTGGATACAAGATGCTACAGAAATCTGTAAAAACATAACTGCAGAGCCATGAGGAACTCTGGCATGAGAAATGATTATTTCTGAACAATTTCCATATGAACTTCACATAGGATAACAGAGTGAAAGCTAAATCATCTCAGCATACCTACAGATTTTCAGAATGCCATATCCATATGTAGCTTGTTATCTGCATGTTCAAGATGCAAGAATGTTATCTACATTCTTCAAGATCAGAATCTGTAACAGAACCTTATCTTTAGCACTCTTCTACACCCTTACAGAGTTTGCCCAGGACACTTTCTGAACAGGTATCCTCCTCCTGGCAGCTCACAGACATCCAGGACAGCATGGGTACACATTCTGAATCCCAATATTGCCAGAAAACTGAAAAACCCAAGTCTGGACAGCACTGCCTAAAGGCCACTGGATTTACAGGACACTTTTCTGGAGAAGGCAGAGACTTATCTCTGCCTTTCTTTTTTTAATAACAAGAACACTTCTGAAGGCAGCTGACTAAGCTTACACAGAATAAATAATTATTGGGCATAAAAGGGCTCTGTTAGTTGACTAATATTTTGACATAGTCTAAGTATTACTTTGCTTTAGAGATCAGATCTTTAAAATAAATTCCCATACCTAAAAGCAGGCACAAGAACTTTCACAAGTTCTCCTGTTACATTCACCTAGCAGGGCCTTCTCTTCTACAGATGAAATGCCAAATCAGTGGTTAAAAGCCTGAGACAGGTAGGGGAAGACAACCAAGAAAATCCTGAACATTACCTTAACTTGGCAATATTGAAGCTTATTTCTGAAACATCCCTTATTTCCAGCAATAAAAACCTACAGGAAGCCTGGGAAACCCCAACCCCATATGAATATTAAAATAGGGCAATGTTTGCAGTCCAAAATCATGATGAACATAACCAAAGTGCTGTCAATTCTAGCAGAACTAAGATCCCAAATTGTTTCACTTCATCACAAGCATCCACAACATACACTCAAGTTGACATTTATTTACCAAACTAACAAAACAGCAAAAAATAAACAAAATCAAGCTTTTCTAGCATTAGTTGCTGCTATGAGGTCACAAATTCCCTTCTCACACAAGCACAGCAGGGCTTGTTTAACAAAGATATACACAAGACTCAGTTTTCCCTCTTCCAGTGAGCTTTCAAAATAGTAATTTTTAAAAGCAGTTCTTCTGAGAAGGGAATTAATTTCTGATTATTGACAATATACAGTTTTAGCTACTACTATTTTATGATGCATGGGAACACAACTCCTGTGAATACCTATAACATTAGATATTCACAAAAAGCAAAAATATAAGCTAGCCCAGTTGGATCTCTTTATTTATAATAGAAAGATGATGAAAGATGGTAATAGACAAACATAAAATTACTGTCTGTGGACAAAGACCTCTTTTGGAGAACCTGAAGTTCATCTGCCCTACATAAAATCCACTCTAAAACAAGGAAACTTGTAAAGGAGGTTGAACCCACTGCTCCAAGGCAGATCAAAATATTTTGCTTTTGCTACTTTGCCTAAGGGTTACTACAAAATATCTTTCTTTCTTGACAGAAGGGGGCTATAAGGGCCAGAAATTACATCTGGTACAGATCACTAATGTTTCCCAAATATCTGCCTGTAAATCCATCCAAGTAACACAACCCTAAACTGCAGATCTAACTCCTTGCTACATGTGAGACTTACACATGCATTATTTTGGTTAAGCAGAACACTGAGCAGAGCAAGAGAAAGGCTAAAAAACCCCAAACAGTGAAACAAACAGCAAATTCTTTGCCAAACCAACCTATAGTGGTCAACACAGGAGGAGGAAAAGGAAAAGCTGAGATTTTAAATCATTTAAATCATGACATTACCTGTGCAACAACTGACAATAAATCTGGTCAGCTTATAAAACCAGAAACTGCCATTAATCTCTCAACACCATCTGCTGCTGACATGTAAAGGGATGTTAGTTCTTCCAAAGATGGCTTACTCACCACTTTACTTCATCTGTCATGTCCACCATAATGCCCAAAAGACCAAAATAAAAAAGCTCTGGAATGCACAAACCAATGATAAATATGAAAAAATGCAAGAGATGCCGACATTCTTTGAATTGACTTAGCTACATCTGGTTAGCTCTTTTCTACAGAAACCTGGCTCAGGGTTCAGAAGCAGTCAGGAATCAATAATATGCTAAGTATTATTCATAATGAAAAATAATGAAATTGAGAACAATATAGAAAATCATTAACGTGCCACTGTATGCATTCACAAGATATTTATATTTTGAATGTCCTCTATTGTTCTGGTTCCTTATTCTAAAATAAACAAGACAGCAGAACCTAAAGGGCAGCACACAGCACAGTGCAGAAACAGGGTAATACAAAGTAGCATTCTGGAATTGCTTCTAAAATATGTGGAACAACACACCAGTACTGGACAAGCTGAAATTCAAAACAGAGCATGTTTTTGAGCAATCTACACAATGACCAGTAAGAGAAGTCCATGATCCGTATTTCTGTTATTATGGCAGAATCTAGCAAAACAAGTAGGCAGCAAATTGAAAAGGTGAAAGAGCTGCTATATTGCCCTGTTACTTCAGGTACTGGATGCAAGAAGCTCACACTGGCTCAAAAAGAAGCTGAGGCCTCCTTCCATGGATTCAGCCATCTAGAGCCATTAAACACAAAGTCACCAGCTCCAGAAACCTCCGAGTCACAAACTGCTGGAGGCTGAGTAGATCCAAAAGGAGCATCACTCTGTGATTTGCAGTATCTGTATTCCCCATTATGCCTCCTCCACTGAACCCTACCCCGAGCTGAGGTGCTGAATTAAATGGCCCCTTGATCCACCTTGGTAGTGCTATTCTTAGACGGTATTTTTGTAAACACTTCAAGATATTACTTCACATACTCCATTTGGATTCTCCCATCAATGTGTTTATGAAGAGAGAGGACAAAAAAATGTATTTAGGGAACATTTCTTGGCACAACAGTTTTACGTAAAAAATGCACTCAAATCAGCCACTTTTACATACAAGAACAGGAAGTCTGGTATGGAAAGCCTGAACAAATACTCAGGTTTTCTGCAATTAATTTTGTAGCCACTCTGAGAATACTTACATCTTCTAATCTCCCCTCAAACCAGTACAATGCCGTATGCTTTTTAGTGCTTCTTAAAGAACAAGTGGTTCTTTAAGATACTTTCCCAATGAGGCATTAAAAAAAAAAACAATTTAAGTACTGAAGTAACAATTACTGCTGCACATCATGAGCTGCTTAGCACTAACAAGTTCTCATGGCTTAGCTAAATTTAATCTTTTACTAAGGGCTAATGCAAAACAGTACTTCAGAAACTCTTCCAAAAAGGGTAAGAAGTAATTTCTATTGTTTCTGAAGAGATTTCTAGGATTAGTCCTTCTCCTTTGGGATCCTGGTGACATCAGCCAGACAGCCTGTGTCATCACTTGCCTGAAGACAGGATCTGATACCTCAAGACAGTCTATTAAAAAGGAAAACATAACTGGGTTAATTTTATCCTACAACTACAGATCCTGACCCCTGTGGCAGTTTAGCTGCACATTTTGTCACAAGTACAGTAACTGTACTTTACCAGGAATTCCTAACAACTGATGATAAGAAACAATCAAGTCTTTCTCCTGAAAACGCATACTTATTTTACTTGTTTTTATTTTTGAAATTAAGACAAAATGAGCAATCTTGGGGTCTGTCTGTACCATCTGCAATGGGATAATAAAACATTCAATGAACTCAGTTCTCCAATATTATAAAGTGAACTTGTTGCTTTGTGCTGGCCTCTACCTGATTAGATACGAACATCAGAGAAATATCATCACCTTCAGTGGTCCCCAGCTTCCTGTATTTAGTTACCACAGACACTATTAGAAGATCATCCTCAGACTGTTTCAGTTCTACCCCCATTGGGTTTTTAAATCTTTGCTAGTATGTAGATATTGGATATAAGGGAGCTAGCCAGAAAGTTTTTCTCTGTGAAGGTGAAATAGCAACATAAACATATGACAAGGACTAGTGGAATTTCTCCAGCAATTTGCAATTGCCCCCCATGTAGCTACTGCAAGGTCATTATAGGCCATATCCTGCAGAGAGAGAGTGAAAACCTGCCAAGTTCCTGGTATAATACTAGAAGAGTACTACATGAAAAGTGGCTAGGAAGCTATGTGGAAGGTAAAGTTTTTGGATCATGTACATGTATTACACAGCTGGAAACCTTAAACTAGCAAGTAGAGCAGATGTGGACTTCCAGGTTTGTTCTGGACACAGTGCTGCTGCTTTTGTGAGCTACTGCACCCGTGTTGGGAAGCCAGGCCAGGAAGCCCAGCCAAAAGGGCAAACTGCCACTTGTAAGCCCATCCCAGCTTCTGCAGAATGAGCTCAGATGTGCCAGGATCACAGACTGGGCTGCTCCCACGGTCAGAGAGCACAGACCTACCCAGGGACCCCCAGCATGGGAGCTGCACATGTATGTACTCCCTGTTTCCTGTACAGAAACCCTGCATTGCTCTAGGGATCATTCTGGGATTACTTCATATTAATATATGAAATAAACCTCTGCTGTTTTCCTCCAAACAGGATTGCTTCACTTCTAACACGAGCAATGAGTAAGAAAATCTAGTGAAAGCAGTCAGGACAAATCCCAGTTCCAGGATGGCACATGAGCAGCTCCAGGAGGCCACTCTGGATTCTGGCATTGATTCAAACCTCTAATATGTGATACCTGTGGGATCTCAGCACCTCAGGATGGAGGTGCAGAGAGGCCGAGACCACCCTTGGGGGGCTCGGGAATCCTGGAATGTTGCCAGAAGTGTCTGGTGGCAGGATTTTGATCCTACACAGGAGATGAGACCTGTATGAGGACTGGGAGGATTCCACTGGGTGAATGGTGAAGGGATAAGTTAGTTAAAGTGTAAAACACAGGGTTTAGGATTTTGGTACAGGGGGGTCTAGAGAAGTAAGATGGAGGAATTGGGGCGTGTCCTGTCCTTCTTCTTCTTCTTCTTGGCCTCCATCTTCTGTGGTGGTGGTGGCACTTTGGGATTGGTCATTACTAAAAGTGCACCGGTTAACAAGGGTAGAAGGTATTGGGGAGAAATAATAAATATTGTATACGTAACTTCGGGTATAAAGATAAGTGACCGCCCCGGGGGCTCGCAGTGTGCCCATGGCTGACTTGCTGTGCAGACCTCTGTCGGGCTGAAAGAAAATCTTTTAGATAAACAATTAATAAACACCAAGACCGAGACAAGATCAGAAGTCTCTCCTCGTCCTTTGAAGCGTCGGCTCTCCAAGGCCATCCCTGGGCCTTTCCAGGCCACCAGAACAGCAACACAGAAAACCATACAATACCCAGCACCCATAACCCAGAATGTCCAGGGGTGCGCTGCCTTGGCTTTAGAGTTGTGAAACCAAGCCTTATCATGAGAGGCCTGGATTTTAAAGTAAACTCCTAAGGTAGAGAGAAGGGTGAAAAGAGGGAGAGGAGGAGGAAAGAGGCACAGGTTGGACCACTTCATCTCCTTTACCCTGGGAAAATGAAAGCAGTACAGCTGTTTCTCAGAGGCCTGGAAAAGCTGGTGATTATCAACAGAAATCTAACATGAGAGCTGGGCAGATCACATTTACTCCCAGCTGAAAACTAACTCACAGACAATGTTTTAAATAGCTTTCATTTCTGTTAACAAAAGATGCCCAAACAACAAGAAGCCAACAGCAGAGCACTGGAACATTTGTTACACGATATGCCTCTCACCTCAGTGCAATAGTAATCTGCTGTGTCCATCAGACAGAGATCTAATTACCCTACACAAAAGGCAGCATTTGAAACATGGTGATTTTTGTTAAATCAAAAGAGTAAGAGGCTGGACAACAAGAAATTGAGAGAGAAACCAGATGAAAAATAAAACCAGGCAAACAGGTTCTGCATTAACATGTAACCTACAACAAACAGGTACCTGTTTGAGTGCAAAATGAATCAGCTTTTACTCTAAGGATATTTACCTAATTTCCACTTTGCAGCCACAATCAGCCACATAAAACCACAGTATTATGCACTAACATTAAGGCTTTGGATGCTGGCCATGGAGTTTCAGGCTAGAGCCTGAAACCAAAGAACACTGATACTAAGACATTACAGTTATCATCACAGAAAACACATGTATGTCACAAGCCTGACAAGTACACACAGACAAACATTTGAAAAATCTCCTTCACATGTTCCCTCATACTTGCTTTTCCTGCACAGTTGCAAATCCTCACTGTGAAAGAAAAGCCCCAGGTTTTTTTACAATCAAGGAGTTATAAAATAACATCTTGCAACCTTTAAATGCTTCTCCTTTTGACTTTGTGCTTTAAAGTGCACTATGCTAGGAAAAAAAGAAGCCAGAAGTGTGACCCTGTGTTTCAAACTCTCTGAAAGAGCAGGGTTGCAGTATTGCAAGTGCTGAGATGGAGCAGGGGGTTGCCTCGATTGAGTGGTTTGGTAGCTCAGGGGTTTGGCACAGGGGCAAATAACCCTGTCACTCTGCAGCCACTGAGCCCCAGCCACTCTGGGAAACGGTGCGGATGTGGTTTTCTCCTGATCATTTCTGCCCAAAAGACAACTTAAAGCCGGACAAATCTTTCGTTTCATTTTAAATGAACTGTGCACCAGGAAAAATGAAATGCCATACTCAATGGACAACCAGTGTAAAGGGCTTCAGAATCAACTGCATTTGTTGACATATTCAATATCACCTCCTCCTTCTAAAAAAACCAAAATAACAAACCCACACAAATATGCTTCAGTTGTCGATGCTATTAAACATGCCACCTTTTAGTCCAATTTACCCTTATTAACAATGAGCTGGACAAAGAATTACTCAAAATATCTACTCTGCCCATACCTTTTACCCCTGACGAATGATTCAGGAAAGTCTGAACCAGTTAGTGTTAAAACATTCTCCTTAACCAAATTAAAGACAACAAACTCTTGAACAACATTCCTGAAAACATGAGTATTGATAATTTTAGCATAAATCACACATTCAAACCATAAACAAACGATAAATATTTCTGATACCTAGAGACACATTTACCCAGTTCTGTGAAATAATTTATTATTTAGTTTTATTGAAAAGAACTGCAATTAAAATCAGCAATACAGCAACTCTGTTTCTTCTCTGTATGTGTGACCTTGGAAGAAAGTAACAATCAACAAGGCTGTGTTAATGGCAGGACTGGATGGTCTTAGAGACATTTTTCAGCCCATGAGTCCATGATTAACTGCAGCTGACAGAAAACCATAACATAGGTTCTGTGTTTAAGGTGTGCAAAACCAGGACCTTTCAACAATGCAAACCATTCATTAACATTCACCATTGTTATACAACACCATTCTGAATTATTCACTGAGAAATTTAATATACATACAAGTATCCCTGCTATGTAGGGTTTTTCCTCTGAGATAAAGTTATTGCAAACCACATTCCTTTAAATGGAGTCTTGTAATAAAAGCTAAATAAAGGGGGAAAAGGGTTCCCAGCAGAATTCTTATTTACAACTTGGTAAGGCAAATTAAAAAAGTTTAAACATTTCTGCCAATGTTTAAAAGAAGTAAAAAACCAAAGAGCTTGACCACAAAATTAATGACACCAAATACAAGACCTAGATATTTTCAATTAAAATAAGTCACTGGGTTATAGCAAGCAAAACCAGCTCTTTTCAGATCACAAATAGGCAAGGGGACTACATTCCAATTGCCAAAATCTGATGGCAAAGCGGCCAGCTGACTGCTGAGTACGTTTTTCTTTTAATTCAGAACCAGAAATAGAGAAAAAGGAAGGTTTCTTTTCTGAAACATCTGCTTATTAAGAAGCCATAATACCTCATTCTCCAGAAGTTAAAGATCACCTCTACCTCAGTTTCCTTGCTCAGGTGGACATTGTGACTAAGTCTTGGCTACAAGTCTAGAGGAAATTTCTGTTTCATACATCACATACTTCCACATGCCCTGATTTGCTCTGGAGACTTACTTTACTGATATGGAAACTGAATTTATGGGGTATTCCTATCCTGGGGAAGAAACAGGTACCAGAACTAGAGTGCATCTGTTCTTTTTTTGAGACAAAGAGAGGCATAGAAAATGACTCCCCCCATTTGTGAGGCACCTACTAAATGCCTGAAGATGAGCATACAAACACTGAAACTCCTGTATGATTAATAAACCTCACAAAACACAGAAAACATTAAAAAAAAAGTACTACCTTCTTTTCAGTGGTGCTTGAAGTCTTTGACACTAAAGCTGTTTCAACAAGACCCTGCTCAAGTAAGGAGTCATATTTTATGCTTCTTTTTCTGCTTCTCCTCTCCTTGTTTGCTGGCTTTTGTTCATTTTCCTCTGACTGAGACACATCTGCACCATTGTCTCCGCAAATGGAGGACTCAAAAAGAGGCTTCCCATTCATGTAGGTTTTAGTGATTTTCAGCTTTATTTCTGGAGAGCCATTCTTGATAGGAGTAGTGTTGGGGGGTGTTCCAACTCCCTTTATTTCCTGAGGTTCAAAGCGCAGCTTGGCATCCTGGGCCCCGGACTCGCCATTAAACACCCGGGAGGTCAGATCTTTCAATTTATCAGCTGGAATAAATGGAAGAGTCTCATGGCCATTATATTTTTGCATGACACCTTCCTGTAGAGTGGCAGAAAGTTGTGCTTTGCCCAAGTAGACGGAACATTCACGATTCACTTCACAATTCTGAGGTTTCCCGTTGGTATTTCCAAGGATTTCTGGTACCTGCTTCATTTTGATGCAGTTAATTTTTTGAGTTAACAGTTGAGAACTTCTTTTGATGCTAAAGTCCATTCAGCCCAGATGTTTCCAGTCTTACACTGCTATATTAAGACAAAAAGACAAAAAAAATTTTTAACAATAAATGTCAAAAGCTATTAAGTACTCAGATAGACATCAGCACTAATATAAAACTCGATGTACTTCATTAGACTTTTACTAAAAAAAGCTTTGTTTACAATCTTCCAAGGCAAAGTGCCTCAGTATCTGTTAATATGCATTACAAAAAAATTCCAAGAAAAACAGATCTATGAATCATCAATTTTATTAAATTGAAAGTGGAAAGCAAAATCACAGCTTTCATTTTAACAATTTGTTAACCATCTACAGCATGAGTGTTGCTTACAATAGCTACACAAAGGTACTGCACTATATAAAACAAGAGGTTAGACCTAAGTTAATATCATTATTAAAAACATAAACCAGATGAGTTTATCTCCAAGAGGCTGTGCCAGCACAGAAAGCCCCCAGGCTGTGTTCCTGTAGCACCTACACTATGGACAGCAGCATCACAGCTTCCCTTCCTCCCTCTCCAAACTTCAACCATCCATCAAAACACACCCCCTGCAGAAACAACACAGCTCAGACAGTCTCCAGACATTTCTCAAAGCATTCTGGCTGTAAGAATGAATAAAGAGTGAGTCTTTTGGGCCAGGAACACCAGCCCCCTGGGAAACAGCTAACCCATCAGGCCAGTGACCATACTGGACAAAATTTAAATGATCAAAACAACTTCTGGAATTTCAGATTTTTCATGGCAGCAATATCATCTAACACCCACTTTTCATACAGAAATTTGCAAACATACAACAAGCTAAAACTGCAATATTTTCTGCCCTAAACAGGTTCTACAAGGGTTCTAAAAGCTAACCCTGCCTATTTCACATTACACCACTGTAGCAAACAAATCAATCCGGCAGAATGACTACTCTGTGCTCCTAAAGATGATGGTTTCAATTTTTAAAATTCACTTGCATAGATTCTTCATATAACTGGGTCCAGTATATACACAATATAGAAAAATACACCATCAGAAATATTATGAAAACTCAGCACAATAATAATCATATCCATGCTCAAGGTAACCAATTTCATGTATAATTAAGTCCAAGAACTGTCACATCGAATCAAAATTTCATCAGATCTTGTCTCACATGCTCCCAAAAAAGTGCAGCAAAAACCATGATGAATAACTATTGAATTGTCAGTTGCTATGGTAGAAATCACTTCTGAATCTCACCTTGTTTATTAATGCACAGTTATAATGCTTACAACTGGCATATTCCTCCAATTTGCATTTTTGATAGCTCCTACATCAGGAGTAGCAATGGAAACATGTTCATAACTGAGCACTGCTGCAGCCTGCCAAAGCTTCTTAAGGATGTCAAGCTTGAATTCAAAGCAGCTGACGAACATGAAACCTTTTCATTTACAAAGATGCAGAAAAAAATTAAAAATCATTAACACCATCTCTCCTTAGCAAGTGGTCCCATCTCCCTAACACGCTGCTTTAAAATATCTACAAGATAAAAGGGTGTCTTTCCACACAAGCTATCTGGCATTAAACAAGGCAAGGACAGCAAGTGTACCTGAACTCCAAGTGAATCTGCAAGAGAAAAAATTCTCATTTTTCTTTAGCCAGATGAAATCAGAATTATCAATAAAATCTCTGATAAAATGACTAGAAAGCAGCCAACTATATTAACTCTTCTTAAAAGGAATCAGAGATAAAAGGAAACTCAAAACTCAATCAGAACAGAATAAATGACTAAACCTAAAGGGAACTCATGTCCTTTCACGGTATATTCTCTGAAAACATGGACATGAGACAAACCCTTTGCCCAATTAATAACACGGCAGTGTTTCATGTGTGATTCAGCAGATTTAACTGAAATCACATTTCTCTTAAGAAACAACTAGTGACAAATTCTATAAATCTCTGGGCAAAAGGCAAACCTGCTGGGAAGCATATCACACAGTTCGGAGAGCAAAAGTCCTTAGAAAACCCACCAAAACCAAGAACAAAACAACCAAACCAGCGGTCTGTTGCTAAATCTGTACTTCCTTCGCAGGGATCCCTAAGGGAGCAAAGCAGAGGTGGGATTTGGGCACCCGAGCTCCGAATTCCCTGCGGCCGCTGCGCCCTCCAGTGGGCGCCGGGCTCGGCGCGGCTCCTCCCGGCCCAGGAGCAGATTTAGGATGGATCCGTAAACTGATCAGGGCATGGATGGATTTCTGCAGCGGGCCAGCTGCATCTTCTAATCCACACTGTGCTGCTGAATTATAAATCTTACTCTCATCACATAGGTCGTGAAGCTACAAAGTCATCAAGCTTGAGGCACGCCTCCAAAAAAGCAGTGAATAATCCAGTGAGACTCTTGTTACTGGTGCACTCCATCTCAGGACATTGATGAATTAGAACGGGTATCTTAAGAATGTCAAAACATAAAAATTGCCATAGTCACAGAACAACTTAGGCTGGAAGGGATTTCCTCAGATCATCTATTCCCACCCCATGCTTAAACCTGATCAAACTTCTCAAGGCCTTGTCTGAACAACGACCCGTAGATAATCAACTTAAAAACTATGGCTTAAAAAAAAAATCAAGTTATTGTCTTTCTAGCTAATAAACCTAAACGTATACACTCCATATCACAAAAACTAAACAAACCAACCAACAAAAAAAAAAACAAACCAAACCAAACAAAAAATACCAATAAGTGAAAGACCCTGAACTTATATAGCAGTTACCTTGATTTGCTAGATCCATCTGAAGATACACAGATTTCAAGAACTTCAGTGAGTGAAGGTTCAGTTAATGACTCTCACTAATACAGGTCACTAAAAACAGCTGAAAGCACTGAAAAAGGCTTCTCAAATCACTGAAGCCAAGAGACAACAAATCCAGGAGTAATACTGGTAAAAGGAGGAAGTTAATGTACCCACAACAATTGTAAATGGGAAAACGAAGACAAAGGCAGTAATTTGAAACTGTAGGATATCAGAACCAGGAGATACAGATTATAAAACATGGGAAATAGACCATGTTTGTACAAAGATTTAATGGAACAAATAAGTAGAGGCTCAAAGTAAGAGGCAGAATAATGGGCTAAGATAACAGATGTAGGTACCTAACAGAAAATATAGTCCCATGGGGAGATGAGACATCTAGACAGCAATTTGCAGGTTAGTCACCATCTCTAGGACAACCAGTGGGATTGAAATTAGTGAAACACATCTCAGTCTTCCTTGCAAAAAATAAGCTACATTGTGGGGTCTGGGTAAAAGAAAGAAAATCTACACATGGGAATAACAAAGGGTTTCAGGGAAGAAGATCAAAATTGAAGCCAGGTACATTTTGCTATCCAAAACTTCACAGCGACACTATAAGAAGAAGAAAAAGGACCAGGCCCTTTGTGAGAGGAGGGGACAGAGCAGGAAAGAAGGGGCAAGGAGAAAATAACCACCAACCAAGCAGTGCTGCTGTGAGTCTGGAATTAATGCAAGGAGATCTAGAAGACAAGACATGAAGGAATGAAATAAGATAGATCACAGACAAGATCTAGTTGATTCAAGTTGTAAGAGTAAGGTCCTGAAGCAGCTGAGCATACAATTAGATTTGGAGCTAAAATCATGCGCACTCATGCTGGACCACGGTATCACACAGGAGCAAAAGCAATCCCTTATATTTTTCTAGATGACTCTGCATCCATTGAAAAGGCAAGTGGGGGGGAGGGCGGGGAAAGGAAGGGGACAAAAACATCACACGCTAGTAGCAGCTAATGAGCTTAAGCCAGTATCGTCCCATACTGAATGTCTGGTGACCCAACAAGCACCATTTTCACTAACAAAGGTGAAAAAACATTATAACCAGGAGTCTGCTGAATAAACATGATATTTTGGCTTGTGAACCAATAGCTTTCAGTATGGAAAAGAAGATTTCTTATCAGATTAAGGTCTCTAGAATTTTTAATCAGACAATGACAACTGGACAATCCTTGCAGTGGCTTTGTACACGTGCTCATACTAAAAAAACAGGTTCTATATAAGGCAAACTATCTTGCAGACATTTTAAATCATGCATTAATTACTTGAAAGTTCATAATCTGACAGGAGTCACGAGTCAAACGCAGTTAGTGTGCTTGTCAGATTCCTCCTTCACTGGCCAAGCCACTATCATTTATGGGATATTTATTAGCCATTTCTTCCACATCTGCTGTAATTTCAGAGATGCTTTTCCAGTGTGTCAGAAAGAATGCAGTACTCCATTCCTTTCAATTCTGCCAAAGGGAGGGACCTGAGTAAGTAACCATCAACAAGCATCTCTACTAAATATCACTTTTGTTTCATCTAAGGGTTTTCTTACTCTGGTGAATTACTTGGGGCAGGCACAGGGAGGTGGGGGAAAGAAGGGAGGATGACAAACTTCAATACAAATTCACAGTAAGAGAACTTTATCCATTAAAGCTATTTTTATTACCTACAAATCAGGCTTTCAGCTGGCACTAAAAAGCTAATAGTTGGCTGCTGCTTTTTTGTGTTAAGATTGCTTTCTGGTAAGTGTTCTCCATTGTGTTACCAATTTTAAGACAAAAGGTTATTCCTATTTTCAGATCAGAATGAGAGAAAATACTTAACGAGATTAAGAAGGTTACAACACTTTTTCTGCTAATACATTTGAAAACTTGAGTATGCTTACTGATATTATCTTGTATAAAACCCCTAAAATATCAAATAAGAGTAGATGAGTATTTACTCTTGTGTAATACACTCTAATTGTTCTTCACTGCATTAAAACAATGAAAAATTAACACAGGATCTAACTATAATTTTATTTTAGAAGAAAACACAACTAAAAATTGCATTGCAAGATTGGCCAAAAGTTGTCACAAACCAGTTCTAGCCAGAAAATTCAAAAACAGTATCTCTCATGAAGAAATCCTTTACTGTAGTAGCTGAGATAGAATTGAAAATAAATATACCAAACCTTTCTAAAAATGTATGAATCTTAGAAAAATTTTTTATAAAGCATCCCTCCAAAGGAGACGATTTTTAATGTAAAAGCATCTGAAGTAAAGACTTCATTAATATTGCAGAAGATATAACAAGATAAAGGATATTTTGCAAATTCTGTGGAAAAAGTTAGTGTATTTACAGTTGCACTTACTACCCAATATTACCTACAACCAAATATTTTTCTTGGGAAAAAAAAAAAAATCTATCTTTTTAAATTTGTTTTGGATTTGCTTTTTTTCCCCTAATGGATAAAATTTCTGAATTTCAATGACATAGCGTGATACCAACTTGGGCATTTAACAACTGTAGAATGAAAAGCAATTCTTCCCTTTAAATCCACTTGCTACTGCAAAAATAAGCTTACAAAATGGATGGACTTGCTTTCTTGTTCTTCCTTGGGAAATGCTTTTGCAACCAACTCTTTCACGTGAACAAGGCTAGAAGTGTCTGTAAGAGGATTCCTCTCCATTAGTTCCTTTTCTTAAAATCACAGAAATATTTTTTCCACTGCTGCAGAAATTTTATGTTGTCAGTTCCACTCAACACTGCTGGAGGTGAGTGAAGCAATGAGATACATTTGAGTAAAATCAAATTCTTCATAGATATTGTAATTTTGTCTGAAGAGAGACTACACATACCACTGTGGTGGGACCACAGATCAAACAGAAAGGAATTACTTCTCCTCTGCACATAAGCAGGGAGGACACCAGTGCCTAAAATGGTAGACACTAGTGAATATACCACCGGTATTTAATAAATACAAAAAGGCAGCCCCCAAACCTGAGACCTTCCTGTGTCCTGGAGAGCTCCAAAGGGAATGGTCCCTCTCTAGCAAAACAGGACTTAACAATTCAGTACTTGCTCAGTTTATGTCTTTGTTCACCAATGAAATGATGTCTCTCCCTGTCTTTCAGGCGGCTCAGAGATGTGCACCTGGCATCTGCATAGCTTGGGAACAAAGAACCAAACACAATCACACACAATCTCAAATAGCACAGCACTTCAGTGCAGAGCTCCTTATTTATACTGCTTTTTCACCTGGTCTAACACTAATTTCCTATACCTTTTTTAATCCCACTGGCTTTTTTTGTCAGCATCCCACCCCTACTCCTTGCACCACGCTTTCAGGATCTGGATCCTCTGGCTTACATAATATTCACTGCAGCAGATAAACACACTATAATCTGTTTTCTCTTCACTGTGGCCACTGATTCTGCTCTTATTCCCATATGTAGTTGTGACAGCACAGCAATTGCCTGAAGCTTCTCCAAGAGAATCATGAAAATTTCTGGTTGTTTGAATTATGAGGGAATTCAAGGAAGGGAAGATCAAACCTGGGATGACACCACAAAATGTTATAGACAATGAATCAAACTGCAGTGTTAACAAGATGTTATCTGCTACACCTCTACAGAAATCAGTGTTTCCCAGATCTGACCAGACAGCAGCTAACTAATCCAGAGGCTACAATCATTTTGCCTAGACCCTGACAAGTCTGCTATCTTTGTCTACCACAGCATTAAAACTGTTCATCCAAGTGGGTGCATTTAAATGCCAGAAGCACACTTGGTGCCTTGGAATCATTCTAGGAAGCGGCCGTGACACTGGAGACATGTGAGGCTTTGCCAACACTACGAAGGCCCAGCTGTATGTACACAGAGAGGGCAAAATAATCCTGGAGCAGCATTTGGCCACATCTTCTGCTGTTTACAGAAGCAGCAATACACTGCACTCATAGTGTACCTCTCTGATGTGGACAGGTAATGTGTACAAATAGCTGATTTCTTTCACCCAGTAAATTCAGCTTCACGTCTCATGGCATTAGGTAAAGATCTGGAGGGTAAAGGTCTGAGGGTAAAGGTAATTAATCCTGACTCCACAGCACTACAGAATTTAACTCACAGATATGCACCATTCACTAAAAACTGCACATGTCCACATCTGAATGGAACTGACTATAATGTGATCCTGGCCATACCGGGCTAATTCTGATCTCCTTCACACAGATCATAACCATTTACATGCAACTACATTAATAATTCTATCAATGTACTTCCTTGAGGCAAAACACACACACAGAGGGAACTGGCAGATGTATGCCAGGAACACTCAAGCAAGGCCTGAGACTTCAGACATTAGACACTCTTCAAACAAACCCAAATACTTGCTATGAAGTGGCCTTTCTGGTTTGGACATTACCTGAAGCATTTCCCTGTGCTGGAGATTTACCATGCTCCTGCCAAAATGCATTACCATCATTCTCAGAGCTCTTAATTCCTTTTTTATTTCTTTCGCTGCATCTACATCAAAAATCTCTCAGAAAGTGATTAGTGTAACTGTTAGAGGTAAAAGGTCTGGAATTTGAGTTTCTGTAGATAAAGAGTACCTTATCCATTCCACTTGAAGACAGAAAGATAAAACACTTCCCTGTCTAACAAACCAATTCCTTCCTGTCCACTTTCCAAAACTTCTGAGTAGAGAGGTTTGCAGTGGGTATCTCCTGCAATTTTTCGCTTTCCTTTCAGCACAGTACTAGCTTTGCGCATTACTTCACTGTCTTATCAAATTTAGTTCTTTGGACAAATTGTGTTGTACATACTTCTCATGGGAAAATCTAGCTCTGACTGTAGAAATAAGTAGTGTTAAGCAATTGTAGCTGCTCTCCTTATTTGCAGAGTTTCTGAAGGCTCAGCTATCACTACCATTTTGAGCCAGGCTTTCACCTGATGAATAGATATTGCACACCTACTTTCAGCTACACATTTTATGACTGGAACTTGTTTTTTGCACTACTCTGAATTTCAGTCACATTCCACATTTAATCCAGCATTTGTTTCTAGTTTGTTCAGGAGTACTACTAGAAACCAGCTTCTGAGTCTGCATTTTGCAGTCACAGAAAAATCACAACATTAATTTCATTCTGAAGAATGTGATTGAAAGTTGTTGGCAAGCACTCCATATAGGGAAATGATCCATATTCACCTCTTTCACCCTACACTGTGCTACAAGGTTCATACTTTGGCTTAAATCCCTCTGGCTTTATTATCAGACTAGAATCTAGGCATTCTTTACTACAGAGATAACTCCCCAGTTTATATGTTTCACAGTGCCAGTGCAGTCAGGATCTTTGCTCCAATGGAATCCCACCAAGGCTGGCAAGTCCCACAATTAATTTATCTGATATGTGATCTTGGGAACCTCAGCTCCAGAGACTAACCCATGCCACAGCATGAACATTTACACTTCTGCTTATTAGAATGAATAAATATGTGGAATGATTCCCAAACACCATGACAGAAGGCTGCATGACTAAATATTCTTTCTAATGTTTCCTTTATTCTTTAATCAGTAGCTTTTCAAAATATTTCAAATTCCATTTAAATCACATTTCTAACGAGACCTTCCCTAACCTCAGCCTTTTCTCTTAAAGATATTTTTGTCACAGAACATCTCATCTTCTGCTCCTTTTGTATCTCTTGTTTACTATGGCAGAACTCAGAGAACTCAGGGAACAGAACTCACTCCTGTTATGTTCTTTGACTCTGGCAAAGAAAACATGGAATTCTGATTTAGCCCTCAAGGCCAAATACGCCTGAGGATGATTTGTATACCCTGAGTTTGGCTCAGCTGGTTGGAGCATGGTGTGAATAACCCCAACATTGTGGGTTCAGTCCCTGTACAGGCCACTCACTTCAGCATTGGACCCAATGGTCCTTGGGGGTCCCTTCCAACTCAGAATACTCTAGGATTCTGTATAAAACACATTTTTAATGTGTATTTTAGCATGGATGTGAGATACCAATATTTTAGTATTTTGTGTAAGGCACAAGCCAAAGAGATGTCACAAAGACAGTTAAATGGTGATCTCTGTCAGCCAACAGAACAAGACATCCTTGTGCTTCTCCAAAGAGACACAGAAAACCAACAGTATCCTTCATAGCAGAGGAAAAATGGTAAAGCTTCTATGAAAATCAAGTTCAATAGCACATCATGCTGCAGTTTTCCAGTCATTTGCCACCTATGTATCCTCACCCCAAATAGCTCCAATTTGTGCTGGGGAGCTGAATACCAAAGTTCAAAAGAAGATCAAATTGCTATCTTGCACCAAGATGAAAACAGGATAAGCTAAAAGGATGGGAACAAACTAGAAACAGAGCCATCACCTGTTGAGCAATCCTTGCAATTTAAAACATGCTTTAAGTCTCATATATTTTACTAGTTTCACAATAAGTCATATAGAGATCCTGCATCAGTGGTGCCCCAGGGCAAAGTCATTTTGCCCAACACATGAAAACTGTGAAGTACATTAGGTTAGTACTTCAATCTTCCATGCTCACTAAGTGCAATCTGATTGCTGTGAAACATTCAAATACATTTTCAAACACCTACTTTTCACACAGCACACCATGGTACCATAAGAACAACTTCCATGCAATGGTATTATTCCTTAACATTAGCAAGGATAGTACAAATCCTGCTTTTGGTTCAAGCACGATTCATAGGTATTTGTTCATTGCACACAACATGCAGTTTAAAAAATTCAGTTTATGTTAATTGTGTTATATTAATCTACTGTATGCTTTGGACAGAGGTTGCTTATTGAATGTACCACAGATTATCTGGTGCTTAAGTTTAGAGTTGCTCATCAGGAAGGTTAATGCACAGTCCATCATGCACTACTTATCATCACAAGGTATAAATATATATTAGTATATATTCCTGTTCACCATGAACTTTCAGTATTTTTTTAGCTAGCTATTCAACCAAAAGGGCACCAGAGAGGAATATGGCCTACATTTTACTTCTAGAGATTCCAAAAACTTCTCTTCCTGCTGATGCTAGAAAATATAAATTAACTATTAGAGATATTGAGAAACTTGATAAAAGCATTAAAAAGATACCTGATGTATCATTTTAGTAATTTATGTCAGTAACAAGAAAAAGGCAAATACATTTATACAGCTACCTCCAATGACCCCAGGTCATACAAAAGCTAATTTGAAGGTGCAATGAAGGCAGAAAATTTAGGTAGTTTCTCTCTTTTCCTTCAAAAATGTTTTCAGAATCAAAACCTTCCAAGTGACCATTAACTGTATAAAAAAGCTGACTGACCCATTCAAACAACTATGTGAATTTACAACCAGCAGGGTGACTGCTGGCACATCAACAAGGCTGTCCTTACCAGCCCCCTTTCTCCCAAGTTCTCTGCAATTATGCACCAAAGGAAATTTGGACTCAGATATCAAGCTCTGATGGGAAATTATTTTCTCTCTTCACTTACTACCTGAGCACTTAGCCTGGTGCCATGCTCCATCTCCACTTCTCATTTACCACCAAGATTCTAGGACGTCCTTGGTGAAGACATTTCTCAAAGCTGCAGCCTAACTGGAAAGTGATGTTCCCTAGAAAAATGGGGCTTACTGATCCACTTGAGATGAGGCTCTGAGCAACCTGCCCTCGTGAAAGGTGTCTCTGCCCATGGCAGAGGGGTGGAACTAGATGATCTATGAGGTTCTTTCCCATCCAAGCCATTCTCTGATTCTAAGATCTCCATTCTTCATCCCAAGGCCGGATTTGATAATTACACCAGATCCATCACATCTACTCAACCAGGTGGCCATTTCAATTCTCTTTGCAGGAAAGTAATGAAAAAGCTCAAATAGTATAGCTACAAACACAGGACTAAAACATGTAGTCATGAAAGAGCCCAAATAGTATAGCTACAAACACAGGACTAAAACATGTAGTCATCACCCATGGCATGATCATTAGTCCCACCCAAGCAGTTCTCACTCATGCCTGATTGCTGACTGTAAGGGAATCTGTTGTTTTCAGCAATATCACTTAATGGGTGCTTCTCGCTGTGCAGCACACTGCTCTTGATGACAGGTTTAATTTTTTTTCCCCAGAAAAGGCCTGGCCCTTCACCTATCTCTATACAGGAGATACATGCTGTTTTCATGCATTAAACCATCTACATTCTATGCTCAAAACCTAAGAAATGCTGGGTGTTATATAAGCAGGAATGACGAGCAGTGACCAAATCACTGCAAGAACTCTGTTTGTATCTTCTATTCATCACACACCAGATCCCTGACACAGGAATCTGAGCAGAGCAGGTGAACAATGATGCACATGGAGCCCCAGTGCAGTCAACAGGCTTTGATGGACCACAAGGAAACACTCACATTTATCAGGCTGCAGAAACAAGACCTCGCTGGGGAAATGTACTGACACTGGTGGAACAAAAAGCAGGCTCGGTGCAACAGCGAGAGGTGAAAGGGCCACAAACAACAGGACACTGAAAAACAATCTCCTCTTGCCATTCCTTTGCTACTTTATTAGTGCAGTGTTTTGGACACAAACTCACATATATGTGTACATTCCCCACCCAAATACTAGAAAGCCACCCATCAACAGTCATTTTTTGCTTCCAGTCTAAATCCAAGCTGGGTTGGTTTTGCTGTTATATCCAGTCTATGGCACGCAGGCAGTAATTTACATGCAATAATTTCACCTGCAAAATTACCACTGGCTTCAGAAAAGGCACGTAGCCCTACAGACAGAATTTTTTTTATTCTTACCAGCGATTTGTTGGATTCAAATTGAAGTAAAAAGAAATATATTTTATTTTTATTTTCCATCTTCTAAAATACTTTCAATCTAGACCCTTTAAGTATAATGACCTAGTGTCTTCTGACATTTTCAAATAATATTTGATAAAGTAGTAGGTTTTACTGTACTTTTAATACCTGGATTTTTCCAAGCATGTGTGAGGGTGGATAGTCCTATAACCTTCACACCATCTCCAGTAATATTTAGAGCATTTATATTCACATACTGAAAAAACCTGTCAGATTTTCTGATGGTTGCATACTAGACAAAAATCCCTGTATGATTTAATATGTGGGATATAGATAGTTATTGAAGCAACCAAAAATTGCATATACTTTAAGTACTGAACCCTGAGTAGCCCTGCAAAACAGTGATTTAATTCCATTATTTCATCCAACGGTCAAATAATCCACAGTCAAAATTCAGCACACTCTGAAACTGAGGAGTTTATTAATGTTGATATGCTGCATTTCCCAAGCGAAATTCCCACAGCAAACAAGCAAATAATAGCTTCAGCAATAAGTTTGCAGATATTCTACTAACATATGAACATTTCAGTGAAGCACCAATTTATTCTTGCAGCTAAAGCCACACTTTCCATGCGTAAGGAATGTTAGTGTCCTTACATATATAGATATATAAGTCCGTTTAATTCACTAGCAAGGGCTCTTAGCATAATCTATTACAAACTTCACTTCTACCCCAGTGTTTACCTTCCTTGGATATATGCAAAGGCTAAAAGCCAAACACATCTTCCTTCTTCTTTTTATTTTTTTTTAAAGCAGACCTATTTAGCTTACTCAGTGTGTGGTGGACTAGCTCCTAAATTTAACAATCATTATAAACCAATTTTAATATAAATGCCAATAAGAAAATATTCATGCACACGAAATACATGGGCAATGACTGATGCCAGCCTCTTGCTTGCCTTATGCCTGCTAGCAAGAAGCCCATTTTCTCTGAAATGTGTTTAAATATGGTGTTTACCGTCTCTGTACTTCTAGTAGTGTTTACTCCTCCTTTCAGCCGACATATTTAAAAAACAAAAAAACAAAACCAAAAAAGCAAGTATAAATACGTTCAAGAAGTATGGCAAATTCCCTTCTCCACCCCCAGAGCGGTAAAGCCACAGCAGATGAGCTGTAACTATGGCCTTGGGAATACAAGTTCCCCTGGCTCTTTTACCACACAAATATCAATTCAAGTTACAAGAGCCCTGTCCTCTTAATGAATATCGAGCCAACGAGCCCGCACGCCTTGGCAGGAATGTTTCCTTTCCATTTTCCTAACAAGGCTCTCCTCCCATACCGGTCCAGGATGGACTGCAGAAGGGTGTAAGTAAAAGGATCATCACATCAGTGTTTAGTGGAGGAATAAATCAAACATGGCTTCCCCCTCCATACATTTCCAGAGTTACATTCACTCCTGCTGCCGTTCAATCTCACTCCTACCCGGCGGGAAGGGGCAGGAGCAGCCTCCACCTCCCCACACCCTCACCGCCACAGGGGGGACATTTGCAGCCTCGCTACCCCTCAAGGGGGCCGTTTAAATCATGGGGAGGGTTTTTCCCCCCTTCCCATCGGTCGTGTCCTCCCGCTCCGGTTTTCTTTCTGATTTGCACTGATTGATCCCCCGTTCCCCGGGGAGGGAGGTGGGACGGGTGGGCACCTCTCCTTTATGCTGCCCCCGACCTCCCGCAGCGCCGAGGAGGAGGAGGCGGTCGGGGGGAAAGGACGAAGCTGCAACAGCCGGGACTCCGGCTCGGCATCGCTGCTTTCCGCTCCTCCGCCACCCAAGAGTCAGGCCCAGCCGGCGGCACAAATCCTGCGGCAGCCTCCGGGGGGGGACGAGGGGCAGGCGGGGGGACCCGCGGCCCCGCAGCGAGGGCCAGGTAGCGGGGGGAGGAGGGGGGAGCGAACAAAAAAGCCTCCTGCGGGGAACGGGGAAACGGGAGCTGCGGGCTGCCCGGGCAGATGGAGACGGTAAGGACGGTAAGTTTGAAGGGAGCGGAGCCTCGGGAGGGGGAGTCCCCGGGAGAACCGCCGGGGCGGGAGGAAGGCGCGGATGCCCCGCCACGGAACCCCCTGTCCCCCAGGCCGCCTCCGCTGCATTTCTGCCGGGTAGGGCTCGCGGTCCCGGCCCGGGAGAGGGGCTCCCGGTGCCCCCGGCGAGGCGCGCGGCCGGGCGGCAGCATCCCCGCGGGCGGGCGAGCCTCGCCGCCGCCGCTCCCGCCGCTCCCGCCTCCCGCCCGGGGCCTGCGGGAACGTGCCCCGGGTGCCTCCTCCCTTCCCGCGGGGGAGAGCCAGCCGCGCTGCCGGCCTACCGACCTGTGCCCTAGCGCATCCTTCTCCCCGCGGAGCTTGGCGAGGCGGGGGTGGTATCTCGGTGCCGGGGAGCGGCGGGAGCCGAGGCGACACAGCGGCGGCGGCGGATCCGGCGGGTCCTGCGCGGCGGCCCCGCCCCCTCCTCCGGCCAGAACCAGCGCGAAAAATCGGCGCTGCTGATTGGCCGCCGCCGCCGCGCGTCCCCCGGAGCGGCCGTTTCAAATCCCCCCGCGCGGAGCCGCCCGCACGCGCGGCCGCCGGGAGCGGGGCCGGGAGCGGGGCCGTCCCGCAGAAAGGGGAGGCCGGACCGGCTGCCAGGGGAGGGAAGAGGCCGCGGGGCGAGGTGGGGCCAGGCCCGCTCGGGGGAGCCTGGCTCGCCGCCCTCAGGTGGGCGAGAGCGCGTCCAGAGCCCGCCCGCCGCGGTGGGAAACGCTTTTGTAAAAACATCTTTTTGTTATTATTATTTATCCTCTCTGGGATGTGGGGATGAGGCTGTGAGCCGCCCCAGGTGCGCAAGAACGCGTTAAACTCACCACCAATCCACACCCCCCCTTCCCGAAAGTGAAGGTGAAAAAGGTTTAGTTTTAAATATCTTTATATTGTTATTATTTCTCTCCTCCTGGCCGGCTGAAAACTCCTCGCCGCTGGCCTCAGCCACCGTACACGTGCGCTTTCTGAAAATCCTGATTTAAGCCAAATGTTTTGACTTTCCGTACAACTGCACACAATTTGGAGGCTGTCGAATGGTTGTAAGAGCCGAAGTGTGTCTGGCTGCGAACTATCCGGGCTGTCTCTTCTGGAAGTATGGCCTGGGTTACTTTTTTTATTTTTTTTAAGCTTGCATCAAAATAAGTACATGTGCTTGTAATTTGCCAATTGAAAACACAGCTTTTTTCTTTTTCTTTCTTTCTTTCTTTTTTTTTTTAAAGTCAAATCGTTAAACAGCCGTCATGTTACAATAGGAACAAATATGCTCATGAACCGTTGCACCAGATAATGTAAAGCAGGTAATGGCCAGGTTTTTCAAGCTTTCAATGGTTTAATAAAGGATTTATGGAGCACTGAGAGGCTGTGTTTGTGTACAAGGCAGAGAATGGAGTTCCTCGGTGCTATGGATACTGTATTAACCTGGTAGCTAACGACCTGTCGCAACTCCTGCCAAAGGTAAACAGATGATAATTGAGGGAGGGGAACACACCAGCATCATACTTCATGGATAATGGTGAAATTAGGCCATCTGTTACAGAAAGGCTCAGACTGTTTATTTTTTTACGTGATCCTTAATTTACTTTCATATGTTAAAGTTTGTTGATGTTTTTAGGCAAGCTTTTAATGGTGGCTGCATGGCAGTTAGCAGTTGAACAGTGCAAATTTAGTGCTAAATACTTAGTAATGAAAATCTTAATCATTAGCTGATTAAAACTTTAAGCTGAAGATGGCTGGAGGAGATCTGTCTGCAGTGATAAAGGTACCTTAACTTGTTTTACAGCCTTTCTGTGAAAACGAAAATACACTGTCTTTAAGGTGTTAGACAAACAAGATTTAGTTTCCGAATGTCAGTGTTTACAGCACTAAAGAGAAAGATAAAGTGCCATTACATTTTAAAATAGCCAATTTGGATCAAGAGTCGTGACGGTTTTATCCAGCTTCCTTTCTAAAGTTCAGTTAAATGCAGTCAGAGAAAAACTAAAGATCCTTTCTAATTAAAAATAGGGACACCAGTATCAATTCAAATAAACAGAAGTGCAAGTATGTGAATCCTGTTGTTTATGTAAGGGAATATACAGGCTTGCTTTTCTTCATAGTTGAACAGTAAATCTAACATACTAAAAGCACAAAGCATGCCATGTATTCAGGGGTGTTTTCTGTTCTCCCCTCAGAAACCCCCCAACTTCCATAAAAAACATGACTGTCAATAATTTGTGTGATACAAATACTTTATCTATGTTCTCTTGGGAATAAACTTTTTGTACAGGCCCGATGATATAAATTCATCTTTATGTATGACTTACAAAAGAGAAACAAATTTTCATTTTGTACTTATCACTAATGCATAATATCCTACAGATAACACAGTTCCTATGTTTGCCTTCTGTGTCAGTTCTTTAAGGTGTAAGTGGAAGGATTTTGTTATCATGGTCAAGGTGACAAATCTTCCTTAGTCTTTACAGTTCCTGTAGATCACTGGTCTTGTCTGTGAGACCAAGATTTGCAACCATGTAATTGCTTCCTGATAAACCCACCCTGCAGATTTCCACGAAAGCTTATGCTGGGAGTTAACACCTTTAACTGGCATACTACCAGTTTATATTGTAGATAGACACTGGTGCGAACTTGTCTGATGTCTTGACCCTTTAAATAAAAAATGTGCTTGCTGGTTTTTTAATTTTCAAAACAATTGGCTGTTTCCTTGAGCTCTTATTGTGGTAATAAAGACACCTAATTTTTCCACTGCAGTACACAAAGAGGCTGGTTCTTTGCAAGGGGATATAGTTATATGACACTTCTGAAAATTGAGTTCAAGAAAGCTTTAACTTCTCAAGGTATAAATGCATATGCAGTGCAGAATAAGCTTGTGCTGACAAATCACAGGCATGCTGCATTACACTTGGCCTATAGCTTTGAAGTAGTTGAAGGAAATGTCCTCTAATTAGTTTCTAGTAGTCACAATTTCCCAGGCTGAACCTCTTGGACATTTTGTTCTTTCATTATATTTCCTTGTCATTTTAGATTAGAAAATATCTTTTAGCAGTTTTGGTTTCAATGGCCTATCCAAGAAATATCAAAGATGCACAACTAGAGCAAATGAAAGTATTAATTTATAAGTGACACCTATTTCATTTGGTGTCTAAAATTTTATTG
The DNA here is from genome assembly GCF_027887145.1 of Ammospiza caudacuta. Classification (NCBI taxonomy): domain Eukaryota; kingdom Metazoa; phylum Chordata; class Aves; order Passeriformes; family Passerellidae; genus Ammospiza; species Ammospiza caudacuta. The sequence goes on from NC_080596.1 coordinate 58,603,626, forward strand.
CTACTTACTTTCAACTTTTATGGATATATTGTGTTAAATAGTATCACAATTAGTATTAAAAATAATATCTCTCTTTCAACTCAAAGGCATTTAAATAAATGTAGTGGTAGCATACTGTCCTAGAAATATTTAAATATTTTGGAGATTATCAATTAGTTACTAGGCCAAAAGATAATTTGTAATTCAAGCACTTTTTCAAGATCACTTTTTCGGCAGTAACTGAATTGAGTGCCCCTGGCTTTAGGCATGTGCTGGAGTTCTAAAGGTGAAGGAAGTTTTCTTTTGTTGCCTCAGCAGGGACAGTGAGTGCTGGATAAGCCAAGGCCTTGAGCTGCAGTTGCTGGAGTTGCACTGTGTGAGACAGAGGCCAGGAACAGGCAGTGTGTGTGACACTACTCAGTGCAGCAGTGCAGAGCTGCCCCCCTGGAGAGCTGGGTCAGGGCTGTTGGGCACATTTTGGGGTACTTGTTGCCATTGGACACCATGGAGACCAGCAGTCCCTGTGCTGAAGCTTTGCCATTGCCCTGGCAAAAGCAAACAGCAAAGACAGTGCAGCTCATGAGCATGTTTAATCTCGTAGATCTCTGTGGCGGGAGCCCTCTGTTTATGTTCCTCTCCTATATGGATGCTAAGGATTGATTGCTTTCTAAATTCCTGTCTTGTACCCATTTTTATTTTTGTTTTGGGATTTTATATAACGTGTCTAGTGTGTATTTTCCTGCATGCAGATTATCTTGGTGGCAAAGTTAACTCAAAGTAGTGCTAAAGTGAAGTTACATGAGTGTAGTCCATGCGTTAATCAGATATTCCCAAATTAGCAGAGCAGCACAGCATGTTTACAGTGTTTATTGTATTAAGGTGTTAAGTACTGTAATAGCCCATATAGAATCTACAGATGTAGTTTTTTCTTGTTTCACAGACTTTGCCATTTATTAGGGGTGAACACTGAAGGCATTACCAGTTCAAACCATGAATACACTGGTGAAGTTAATGCTGCCCATTGTCCTGTTTTGATGTAGCACTGATGCTGAGATACCTGCTCAGTGTTATCCTTACTATCACCATGACACTTTCATATTGGCAACTGGCAGCACATCACCTTTGACCAGCAATCCATGTTTTTCTTTGGATTAACAGAGAGTAATTGTTGTTTTCAACCTGTCTGAACCTATCCTTAGCTATCTTAAGTATAGCTAGACATGGACACGGATCTTCAGCATGTCAGTCCATATCATCACAACTGTTAAGAAAAATCTTTATCAGCATGTATGTGTTTATGTCTTTGACCATGCAGTGTGTTGCATGCTGTTTCATATGGACAAGCTGCTGATCTAGAATTAAGAAACAATGAAATATGAAATTTAAAATCAGTGTTTCAAAATATTTTATATCAATTGTAGCACATTCATAATGAAATGATAGTAGTAAATGTGTTCTAGAGAACTTGGATATATATTTGTTAATTAATTTGAATGAAAATTCATTGAAAATGGTTACTTGAAAAATTTGATATGCATTAGAATCACTTTTAAATTATCTTGAAAATGAGAAGGTACAGGCTTTTCAGACTTCATGTAACCCCATATAAAAATGGAATAATTGTATTTTTTAATAGAAAATTGATTCCTTGAGAAAAAGAAAATAATCTACTTTGAGAATTTGAAGTAGAATTAGTCTCTGTCCAAATGAGGGACATCTTAAGTGCAGCTACAGTTTATGGCTTAAATACTGATCAGAATAAAATATTACCTCATGAAAACACAGTTAAATGTAAATCTTCTTTGTACTACAAGTTACAGCAGCCTGTTTACCTGGTACACTTTCAGATAGGAGAAGGATGAAGTAAGTGTCCCTTTTGTTGCAAACACTTATTTGTGTTTGCATCATTTGTGTTGAGTAGAAGAAAGGGAAGTGTAATTGAGGGAGCAAAAGGAAGAGGAAAGCTGAACACATCTTCAGGGCAAGACAGAGGCCACGAGAAAGGAAAATTGAGGAGCATGTCCCTGCTGTTTTCCAGTGTTGGGATGATAAAAACCAGCTGTATACCAGTTCTCAGCAGTTAATGTGCTTCAGCTTGGTATAAGGAACTTCAGTGAATCAATAAATTTATCTATAGAAGTTATGTGTCTCTAATTATCTTCCCCATCAGCATGACTTAATTTAAACATTGCTGACATTCAGAATAAAATAAATCTAATCTATGTAGAAACACACAGCTTGAGGATTCAAAACATATTAACTCTGCTATCTATTGATAGCATAGTATTACTGTGTTTTTAAACATAAAGTTAATCTCACTTAGAACTATAAATTTCAAAATACATTTATAATCAGAATGTTTAGCATAACAGAGCAAAAATATAGTTTTTTGCAATATGTTTGGCATGTGTTTCTAGATCTTACAGAGTTAAGCTTTAGCCTTAACAAGCCAAGTCTTACTTTTGAGGAGCTGTAATGTAGGTTTGAATGTTAAATTCTTCTGCATTTCAAATTGCTGACTTATGTTTAATCTTCATGTAATTATTGGTTAGCAATAATCACAATGTGGTAAGTTATATAGCAATGGAAACCTTGAAGAGTTGGGTTTTTTTCATTTTGGCAGAGAAGTGACTATTGACATTTTCACTCTCTCCTGGGGCTGAAGAGTAAAGTTTGTTAAGGGTTGAATAGGCCAGATAGATAAAGCTACTACTGTTTTCAGCAGATGCTAATGCAGTGTTTTATTTTGCATATGTATTAATCTTTGCTGTCTCAGTACAGAGTGGTGAGGGTAACTATGTCGGTCCTAAAGGGTAATTTCATTCTTTTTTAAGGCATGCCATTATTCTGTTAACAGTGATTGCTGTTTTTTTGAATGATTAATTTGATCACATGAACTGTTTCTAATTACGTTGGTGACCGGCAATTTCCTGTACTGAGAAATTGTAGTTGTGATCATATCCTATTTACTCTGTGTATATGCCTAGAGACAAATGCTCACTGACAGGCATTTTCAGAAATTTGCCACTAATTTCAAGAACTGTTTGGAGACTTTTTATAAGATGCTTGGCACTTGTTTTACATTGGTGTTGAGCACGTGCAAATGTACTTGACAAATGAGGGCTGAAACAACTGGATGTGAGGCCAGGATGAGCAGGTTTGCAAATGCAGGCTATTTGCTAAATTATCACCTGTGCTGTCACTGTTGTGAGAACTGAAAGGAGTGGGATGTGTTTCTTGCACATTTTACAATGTTCTTACATTCGAGCTGGATGTGCTTACTGCTGTAAGCTGGGTTTGCTCGCTTCAGTTACTGTTAATGAGACAGAGCGTGCAGTGCCAGCATTGAGAGGCTCCTGCCTGGTGAGCCAGCCCTGGCAGGGAGCAGGGGCTGCTGGGCTGCCTGCAGGAGTCACACACACTGTGTCCAGTGACAGCAGCTGGGCCCTCAAACAGCACTGACAGTAGGAGTCACACTGCACGCAGTGACAGCAGCTCAGCCCTGCACACAGCACTGCCTGCAGGAGTCACACTGTGTCCAGTGACAGCAGCAGCTCAGCCCTGCACACAGCACTGATCCCACTGAGGCAATTCTCGCTCCAGTGCCAAATCTGCATCCAGTTTACAAATAGCAGAAAAACATCAGGCTGTCTCAGCTGCGTTTACAGCAGCTGAATTAAACTGTGATTCAAATGGAGAATGTACCCAGCAGAGGAGAAAGGTGCTGGGCTTGGCCAGGGTGTAGGACACTGTCTGCATGAAGATTCACCCACTCTCTGTTGTCTCACACTGAAGCTGGGCATGGCTGTAGTACCACTGTGCTAAGAATAGCATCATTCCCATGGACACAAACCACTGGGAGTTGAACACTCCCCCTTTTGCAATTGCTACAGCAACTGGGCATGTAGTGCTTGCTGAAGGGCTGATGTTATGTGCGTCTGCTGGGTCCGAGCTGGTTCTTCAAAGCTGTTTACACTGGTTCCACAAGATGTGATAGGCACTTAAATGGCATTCAGAATCAAGGGGTCTGTGATTCAAAGCCCCAACTTCTGTCTCACCCCAAAAGTACCCACAGAAGAGGTACTTTTGCCTCTTAGTAAAAGTACACCACTGATAACATCACCAAGAGCTGCAGTACCAGGATCCTGAAACTGAGCATTCTCTCTGGTAATCTGACATTCAAAGCCTTCAACAGAAGACATTCAAGGCCTTCAAAGGACAACCAAGTGCTCTGCCACAACATACCATCTTAAATATGTTCTACATGTGTTCCTTACTGCACCTACACTTGTAAAACTGTTACATTTGACTTGTATTGGAATGACTCTGGCAAATAGCTGTATTTATCCATAAGTAGTCTGCAGCCCCAATCATGAATGCCCTAATACAGCTGGAATGCCCAGTGCCTGTGGGGACTCTTGTCCAGTGCACTGTAGATCTGCAGGAACAAAGAGCTGCAAGCCTTTTTTATGTGCTCCCTGATGTGCCTGTAACCTGTCCTGAAGGATTTTTACAGGCAGGCCTGTAGGCCTGATCTGGAAATGTCCCTCAGAGTAAATTAAAGAACTTCATCAGATGTTCAGTGGTCATTAGAGTGGAACCTGTGATCCCTGCCCAGTGCACACAGGCTGCCTCTCCAGCTGCACATTGCCCTTCCTGATTTCCTTTGCCACCTCTAAGGCTGGGGCATAGATCTGTTTGTGAATCAGCTCAGGCATTCCTGCAGTTCTCAGCCAGGTGTGCAAAGGAAATCCAGCTCCCTTCATAAGTGCATCAGGAGTTCTGCTTTAGTGCTTTGAGCCAGAGAGCTTCTGGTGCCCAGCTATGATCCATTGTCTGCCTTCATCTGCCTGGTGCCATCCTAGTAAATGATGAGGTGTGTGTTCAGAATTTACCACTGTGCTGACTGTATGAACAGCAAACAGAAATCTGATGGATGCTTTGGAGATGCTTTTCACAATGCAATATAAACATAGTGAGTGGGCCTCATCAGAAGTCTGTGGATATGCCCACACTTGGATAGTTGCTGGGCCTAGCTGATTAAATGGGAAACATTTACCCAAGAGTTATGTTCAAACAGTTTAGGACTCAGAATGGAATTCCACTTTGATAATTGTCAATATTAAAAAAAAAACCTACTTTGACATCTGATAATTACTTTCTAGGTTGGTTTAAATAACCAGTTATCATATTTATTAATTTTCTTTCCATGGCATTGTAGGCAAATTAATTGTATGTTAAGTCTTGAATAATTTAAAGATTAATGACCCAACTATACTTGCCCTTTAAAAAGTCCAAAGGGCAGAGACTGACAAGCCTTACATGTTCATATGGAACCAGCAGAGGAGGCCTCAGCATGTGGGTATCCTGTAAGCAATACTGAAATACAAATGTTAAATAATGATACCTTCTGAAGGTAAGAGCTGTGCTTTTTGCAAACATTTTGCACACTCCTGTGTATATGCCAGGCAGCCAAGGACTCTGGAGTTTGAAAGATGACCCCCTTTTGAACTCTAAGCATCCCATCTCAATATGATTCCTAGGGAGAAAATCTTGTTGCAAGCACTGTGGATTATGTAGGCCCTGTGGAGTTCACTGGTGGGTTTATTTGGCAGGTGGGCCTTATTAACCTGCCAGCAAGGGACTGTTTGACCTGCTAAGGTTTGTAGAGCTTGTAAATAAAGATTCTGTCAGGGAAGAGAGATTCTCTTGTGCTTCAGACTATTTATATCTCTTCTAACTGTGGCTGTTAAAGCTTATAAAGAAACAGAAGGTCTGGGATGTGAGACAGAAAACCCTGAGGGAGTTTTACGTGTTGTATTTGGATTGCTGTGTTAATATCCTAAAATAAACACAGCATGCCAGAAAATGGGGAATATTTTTATTGTAATTATTACTAACTCAAAGACATAATTTATTAGTTATTGAATGGAGCATGGCTGAGCTTGGCTGTAGGGGACAATAAAATAACCTCTTAATTTAACACTAGCAGCTACTGGCAATCAATGGGAACCAGATATTTAACCAGCTTCATTTTCCTCTTTTTTGCTGTATTTTTTTTTGCATTGTTTTCAAGTTTAATAATTACTAGTATTTACATATTTTACAGCTCAGGTTAGTAATTAATACAATAAGTTTACAATGAATTGTAATCATAATAAAACTATGATAGACTCTCCATTAATAGAATAATTTTAATTGGACTGAAATATTATATTGAAAGGCGTGTTGTATTACAGATTAAAAAAAATCCCTTTAAGAAGTCTTTTTGTCTGTCTAGTGCAGGTCTGATTATAAGGTCCTTTCTAACTTTGCAATATGTAATTTTAACAGATGTATCTTATTCAGTGAAAAGACTATGTTATTTTATTTATATTCCTTAAAATGTAAGAAGATGTTTTTCTTTTCCTCAAAAGCTACCAGTCTGGACTAGCTGAATAGTCTCTGGGAAAGGTTTCCTTCTGTTTCAGCAGGCCTACTCAGACACCCAAGTGCTACTGCAGATCAAATGACAGCGAGTTCAGCGTCTGCCAGAGTTGAGCTTTTGAGTCTGTATTCCTTCTTCATTCACTCAAAAGGCAACTTTGGAATATTTCTGCCTTCTGTCCTGATTGCCCTCGACAAATGTTTTTTGACCTTAGTCATGTTGGACTGATTTGGTACTTACACATTTTGTTTTAAAATACTTTATATTGTTACTGGTTTATAGAGAATCTGTTGAATTTACAATTGCAAACATACTGCCTGAAAAATATTTCACTCCAGAGCTGCTGTAGTGGTCCAGGAGAGATCACTAGAGAGGAAGGACAAGCAGGGTATTACTGCTGATGCACACTGGGTAGAGAATGGTTTCCAAATTTTTCTAGTCACCAAAATTAGTGGAAACTGCTTGGGAGAAACATGAAGACAGGCCCTTTCTTCTTTTGTTCCACCTCCTTTCCAGTGGGCATCTACTTTGTGAGCTGGATGCCCTGGCTCCCAGCCCTGCTGTGATGTGGGACTGGCAAACTGCTGTGCACCTGTTCCAGGGGGATTAGCCACTGGTGACAGCCCATACCCAGAATTTCCTCCACAGATGGCATTACCCTTCAACAAGTGAGTCAGAACCATTTGACTTGGAGCTTTTTATAGTTGTTGTTGAGGGTAATGATAATCATCCTAATAAAGTAGTTCTTAACCTCTCATACTGAATAGTTTGCCATTGGTTGAAGAAGATACCAAGCTGACCTTCACTCCCATCCCTATCAGCTTTACCAGCACTGGCAAAACACTGTTAAGCTTGTACAATCATCTGTTGTTACAGTGGGAACTGAGTGTTGTCTGGTGGATGAGATACCAGGCTGAGGGCAGAATTGACTCCACTAATTAATTCACCATTGGGAAATCTAAGACTATATTACTTCCTCTGGTATTTTGATTTTCCTAATGATAAATACATTCATTTGAGAATTCAATGAACAGCTCATGCTGAAAATCAAGTATGCCAGGATTGGTTTGCAGAACTGGGCTTTATGTTAAATTTTCTAGTCCAAAGAATCAAATATTATCTGTATTGTATTACTACAGGTTGATATGCTAATTGATTACAGAAATAATATTCATGGTTTTCTCTTTTGTCTGCCACTTACAAGGCTTTATGTCATTCTAGTAGAACAGAGTTTTTGATATAAATGCTTTATTGTCTTACTTTGAAAATTGTCCATATATAGTTCAGGAAATAAATGTCCTAAATATTATTCCACCCAAACCTCTCTTTTTTCTTTTTATTATTTTCTATTCTCTTTTTCATCTCCTCCCTTTCCCTTTTTTTCTCCTTTTTTCCCCCTCCTTTTCTGCAAGTACATAAAAAGAATCAGGCACTTCCTGCTATCCCTAAGCACAAATTTAGTTCCTGGTATAGCGCCTCTAACGTATTCAGGAAGGAAGGAATAATCATTCTGAGGCTGTAGTGCTTTTACAGTGGCTGCAGTAGCTGCAGCTCAGATTGTAGCTCCTTACTGGAGGAATTGTGTAATGTTTGATCTTTGGTAGTAATAAGGAACAGGCCCATTCATAGGTGAGAATAATATGCATTGTGCAGTACAGTGAAGCAGACAAATGTTCCTGCATAGAGGAGTCTACCATCTGGTAGAATAAAGTCATTCATACTAGCCACAAAATTCACTGAATAACAATAATTTTTTTCTAAAATAAACCGCTCCATTTCCTGGCTAGGACAAAGTAAGACTGATTAGGTACCACTTGTAAAAGGTGAATTTTATGAAAGAAGAGGATGTAAGTGCTCTAGAGGAGAAGGATTTGCAGGAGAAGCATGATAAGATAAAGATATGTATAAAATAGGACTGGGAAATGGCTAAGTGGGAACTGTGAGCTGAGTGTGTGGGAGGAAAGGAGGCAAGCATTCATTTCACCAAACATTAAGAACAGAAAAAAGGAACGGGTAGAGGGCAGATTTTTTTGTTAGTCTACTTTAAATTGACCTGTTGATTTCAGTTCCTGCAGGGCATTAAGACTGTGTTCAGTGGGCTTTTAATGTGCATTTATCAACCAGCTTGTTGTGAATAGTTTCTACCTGCTCCTTCTTCTAACTACTCACTTTACCTCACCAAAAAAAACCAAGTGACAACCAGCCTGATTCACCTTTCAATTTAAGAAGATTCTATTTGATTTAGATCCAGCTGCTTTGCTTTAAAGATATCAGCTGTTAATTTTAAGCAGCACACTGTAGGGCTGCTCTAGCTTTTACCTGTGAGCAGTCAGGTCCAACATGCCCTCACACCCTTACAAGCCTTCTCCTGGCTCCCATGGCAGCAGATGTGAGGACAGAACAGCACGGAGTGGGTTACAGTCTCGGTGTGGGAGGGAAACAGCTGCCTGGTAAAGCAGCTTTTTGTGGAGTATATCAAGTTCTGGCCCTGTTTTGCCATAAATTAGCTGGTTTAATAAACATTCCCTGCAGCCTTTAGTAAACAGACTGTTTCATGCTTGAACTTACTAACATGCTCTTATCTTTGCTATAAAATGTATATAATCATGAGAGATTTCCGAGTGACAGAGTGGATTTGTGAAAACATCCGCATAATGTTTTTCCACTTGCTTTCAGCTCCGTTCATGGATTTGCTGGCTGAGACAATGTTTGGAGTAAAGTCACATGATCAATCTGCATTTTCTTGCAGTCTTCCTGAGCTTTTGCACCATTCTTTTTCATGCCAGGTATTCTGTTATCTATAGATCCAGGCTCCTTCTTTTAAGGGTAATAAATCAAAATTATACAGTGTTTAGGATTTCAGTCAGAGAGATTATGTCAGAATTAGAACATTCCTGAGTGAAGGTCATATAAATCAATCCTTCAGTTATTCCATTTTCAGTTTCATTGTAATGAACAGTCCCCGCTTGCAGTGAGAAGGCTTATGGTGCTAGAATACTGATAAGATGATACTGCATTGAGAGTACATTTTCGACTATTGGATGAAATCTGCAATGCGATACATGACATATATGCAAGGGTCTGAGTTGAAAAGCCTTGAAATTGTCAAATTATAGCAGTCTAGGGATGAGACTGGTTTGCAAAATCATTGAATCCTCTTTATAGCAGAAAAAAAAAATTAATGTGCAAAGTAATAACAGAGGATTTGCAGTAGAAATGTAAAAGCATTTTACATTTTACACACCACTCTTTCAAGCTATCATGTTAAACAGGTTAATGGTATATTGTTGTGCATGCTTAACACAGGGGTGTGATTTTTACCTGGGTGTAATGCACAATAACTAACATCACTTTTCCTACTTAAAATACTTGACAAGTGATGTTGCTTGTAATAACATCATGTAGCTAAGCAGCCATTTTAATTGCTTGCAGAATTGCAATACTGAGAAGGAACTTGGCGTTGGGATCAGACTAATGGGATTTGGTGTATGCTGCCAATTACTCAGGTTATTGTCTAAATTCCCTGATCAAACATACACCCTATATGTACTTCCTAATGTATATATTGAACAGGACAGTATAAAGCAAATACTACTCTTTGAACACACTCCCACTCACTTTACCCTGGGGAAATTGCTAAAACATGCATATCTCTATTTATTTACTATACACAGCCCTCCACTGACATGCCAATATTCCAGGGGCCTGTACATTCCAGTCTATTTACTCCCTTCCCTAGCTCTGCACCCCCACCAGTTTCCCCCTGGGTCAGACATATTTGGTTACCACTCAGCCCTGATTTCCATGTGGCTTCCTCCAGTTCCTGTGTGCCCCTGCCCTGTGCAGAAGTGCAGCTGGAGGCCACAGGGAGGAGGAGGAGGAGCTCTCCAGGGTTCTGCTCAACTTGAGGTGCAAGGATCTGGGGAGAAGTTCCTCAAACCTGGCCTTCAATCCAGCAGCTTCAGTCAGCTTGTAGAAACCCCCAATAGTATCATACTGGTAAAAGTTCTACACTGGAAGGTTAAAAATGGAAAAGGGAATTCTGACAACTCCTTATTTACCTGCCTGCATTGTGATTTTCTGTGTAGTGCCCTGAGTGTGGGGCTTGCAGTCCTCCTCCACTTGGTGTTTCTGAAGGGATAGTAGACCAGTGGAGGTGGCAACGATGGCTGTGGAGGAGGTGACGGACTTCCAGAAGCAATGATGAAACTGTGAACTCACCAGAAGGGGGCCTGCAGCTGATGGTTTCAATGTCTGAGGATCCATTCAGGATCATCCATCATGCTGGGAATTGCAGGTAGCCCTGAAGCAATGTGAAACATAGCTTTTAACCAAAATTTTTAATAGGAGTTTTTAAGGAGGTGCCTTCAACATGATATTTCTGGTTTTACTGGGAATCTAACAGCATCACCTTTTTATTGGCAGCTTCAGCAGGAACATGTGAAAGAGTTGGCCTCTCCGTGCTACCTGATGGATTGACCTGGACTTGGGCTACACAGGGAAAATATTTGCACAGTTTTTACCTTGCACTGAGCCTGCTGCTCCTGATTGTAGGAACTGAAGGATGATAAGCTTAGGACAAAGCCCAAGGACCACAAAGGCCAGTGATGATAACCATGTGAAAAACAGAGGAGCCAGAAGGAATACGGAAGAGATAAAGGGGCACAACAAGAAGGGCTCTGGGATATTATGCAGCTCTTCAGGAAACAATGACAGATGTTAAGCAGCTCATTAGGAAGGAAAAAATCTCTCCATAATACCAGACTTGATCAAAACCAGCCTGAATGTCAATGTGGCTACGTGAGCATGGCCTGTGTGTGCCTCTGCAGTGCAGAGGCTTGGAGGCAGGTTTGCCACCAGCACACATGAGCTGGGACACAGCGATGCACAAGTAACCTTGGTGACAGAGGCAGGACTGAAACAGTGAATTCACAGCTCCCAGCTCTGTGCTCAGACCCCCAGACTCTGTTCTCTGTGTGTTTATCAGCAGCAATGAAATACAAGTCACTGCTGCAGGCAGCAATGCTCTATGCTCACCCTATTCCTCATACTCCTTCCTTAAACACTCATTTCTGACTATGAGCAGAGATTGGATAAAGGGACTCACAGGCCTTTGGTTTAGCCCAGGGTAGTCATTCTAGTTTCCATGATGCCAAATGAAGCCCTCATCCAACCTAAATAAAGAACAGGATGTGGCACTGTTAGTTTCTTTGTTTACAGTGTCTTAATAAATTCTAGAACAAATATACTCCATTTGAATGCAAAAGAACATTCTCTTACTGTCAGCTCTACAAGCTGCTCTTGAAAGCTGATAGTCACTGAATTCTTTTTGTCCTGTACATCACTGCAAGGAAAGCTGTGAAGACAAAACCTGTAAATTTCTTCTGCAGTACCTCTTCCCTGCCTCCACATCCTGCCTCAGCACTGTCTGCAGTTCTTACCTTCAGCAGGTTTATGAAATGTCTCAGCTGAATAAAATTATATTGTAACTGATACAGGAGCAGGATTGGAATTAATTTCATCATTATTACAGTGAAATGAAATTAGTTATACTGACAACTCAGTTATGAAGGGAGCAAAAGCTACAATATTTTTATACCCATGTTAGTAAAACAACTTGATAATCCTAATGTGCTGTATAGAACAATTATTTTTGTATGATGCTGTTTCACAAAATAATGTAAACATATGGATTGCATAGGTGTTTCTAGGCACAGAATTTGCTCACAATAAATAATATGTGATCTTACTTTGCTTCAGTAAAATTCCAGTTTATCTTCATTTTATTCATTTGCTTTGTGATACCTAAGTTTGCCATAATAAAGATTCCTGGAGTTCTAATTAGTGATTTTAGTGGAACACCATTTACCACAGTGATTTGAGAAAAGGTCAGTGCCTCCAGGAACCTGAAAAATACTTGGATTGTTGCACATTGTATTTCATGTTGGTTTAGTTAGATAATTCACAGTTTTAAACAGAAAGGTAACATATAATGATTAATATGATGCCTTCTATCACTGGAGGAATATATTATCAAAGCCTGTCCTAAAAATTTCTTTCAACCAGATCTGTCATTTTTCATTTGGACAATATTGACTTCTTCATCTTTTTGTTTGAAATGTGCTTTACCACACACACACACAAGAAACCCCAGAGTAGTCAGAGAAAGGAGATACCTTTGAGAATCATCCCTAATATATTTCCATTAATCTAAATGCAGTAACAGCCATAGTATCCAGCCTATATGCTCTGCAAGGAGAGAAATACAGTTCCATACACAAAAGGCATGGTCTGGTTAAATCAATTTCTATAGCATCTTGTCTCCACATATTTCAGAGTACTATCCTTCTCAATTAATGTCAGCTCTGCTCTGGGAATACTCTTTGGTAGTTAACTGTTGCTGTTAGAGAGCTAACTTCTGACTGAACACAGCTGGCTTATGTATTTTGCTGTTAATAGTTGTGGTAATGGAACAACAAATTCAGGGGGAAGAAACTACTAGGCAGAATGCAGAAGATTTTCAACTCAAATAAATCAACTTTAAGGATAAGAAACCCCAAATGTAAATTTCCTTTGACTGACTCCTGATAAAAAAAATAAATTACAAACTTAAGGTAGGTCTTATGATTTTATTTTTCCCAGATTTTGAAGCCTTCAACACATTGGGGGTTGCACACAGGCCTCTGTGCAAACACCACTAATCTCTAGAATATTTAAATTTAAATTCATTCTTTGGCGCTTCTTTACTTTCATTTCCACTTACATCAAAGTCAAACAGAAACCCCTCAAACAGCCCAACTCCTCACAGAGCACAAGAACGGAGAAGGAGCAGATACAAAGTACAGGGAAGGCATGAAGAAAACATACAATGCATGTGTGAGGAACATCACAGATGAAAGAAGAAAGCCAGCTGAAGAAAGCCAGCTGAAGAAAGGAGATGAAGGAAGGCAAGTGCAAGGCAGATTTTTAACACATCTCAGTCTTGCTGTGGCTTTTATGGGTGATTAATTACCCACTAGAGGGAGATCGACTGTAACTTGTTGCCAGGGGGATTATGGCAGAAGTTGGACTTGGTAAAGTGCAAAGGGGAAACCCTGTGGTAAGAAAGCAAGAGAAGCTTCATGTTCCTTTCCTTGGTAGAGTTTCATTCTGTGTAAGTTACCAAGCACACTGAGGTCTCTTCCCTTCCTGACCTGGCTTTCACTATATTTCTACACAAAAAATCCCCACCTTTATCAACCTGTTTGTTCTGTTGGTGAGAGGAACACGTGGAGTTTAAGGGTGGCAGAAAGAGTGCAGTGCTTGTTGGGACTACACTGCCATCGGCCCCCAGCATGGGGAGAGCCATGCACAACTCAGTCAAGGGCTGGAGACCCCCTGACAGGGACCCTTTGGTCCACCTCAAACACCTCCGTGGTTCCAGGTGAGGACTTGTGTCTCACAGCATTATTAGCTGCCCATGGGTAATCATTTATGGTCTCTTACTCTCACCTCTGTTTGTGCAGGACAGAGGAAGCTTTTAACATTCAAAGCAGGCTTAGGCATGTCCTTTCCTCAAGGGAAACCAAGAAAGGAAGTAGTAATGGATGCTTAGAATTGGAAACAGATTATAGGAAAAGTAGCTCCTACCCATTTGTGTCATTCATGCTTCTAAAAATCAGTAGTTTAGGGATTTCCTAATTTCCAAAGAGGACACTGCAGCCAGACAAGCATGTGTCAGGGACTTCATTAAGCCTAGCTCCCTTGAGTGTATCTATTTTCTTGTTGAACCTATTTATTTATATTTTGAGAACATCCTGAGACAATGAGTTTATATGAAAATATATTTCCTTCTGTTATTTTTTAAACCCTACTTCCAGATAAACTGGTTTAATTAATATGGCATTATGAGCAGCAATAATAACCATTTTTTATTCACTTTCCTCCCACCTTCATTATTTTCCAGACCTCTGTATGTCCCCTTCCTGTTGCAGAACAGAATTCTAACCCCACTCTGGCTCCACTGATACTAGGATCTTTGAATTATATGAAGGCTTTTCAGAGTAAAGCTATTAGAAATGCAAGTGGTCTTAACTCTAACCTTGCCTTTCTGCATAAGAACTGTTGGAAACAGAAGGACATACTGTGAACTTGGAAAAGATGCATAATTATTTCCACACAGGAAGTTTGCAGTTGATAGTTTGGTGTCACAGATAGAAATGACTAGTCTAACATGCCATGAACTAAGCAAGAGCCAAACCAATTATCTAATGCTGTGAACCCTCAGGGTCAAATACAGTCTCTGCTACCATGTGCAATGCCAGAAAAGTTTGCTGACAAACACCAGCCATCAAAAACACTTCTTCCTCACAAACTCCATGTCATAGTTTCCAAAGTGGCCTGTGGTTACATCCTGCTTACCTTCAAATTCCCTCAAAAATACTACAGGAGGTTCTGAGGACTACTGGTTCAATAACTCTGGTTTAATAATTATTAAAAACATGGCATGACTTTATTTATGAGTGGCCTGATATGATCCTTAAACAAATCAGGTTAAGGTAAATGTAAAGCAATGAATTTGCAAAATCCAAATATAAGCAACACATTCACATTGCTTATCCAAAGCAATCCACAGAAAAGAAATAGGGTATACAGGACATTTGCAGACCTAGCAGAGCAGCTGGCTGTGCTCTGTAAGAAAACTAGGCACAGGTGCTGGGATTGTGCCCAGGGCCCTGATTCCCAGCTGGCACGCTGAAAGAGGCTTCAGGGAGAGTTAGATGTCTGTTCCTTGCGAGGAGAGGCCTCGCAGAGGGGAGAAGGTTGTTCCCTTGGCACAACAGGGAAGCTCTGCTGGCTAAGCCAGCTTTTTGTTGATATCTGTTGGGCATATTTCCTTTTTCAGATGCTGGATTAGTGATTAGAAAAGAAAATGATTGATATGTGTCATATAGGAATGAGTGTGAGGCTTGCCACCCTGACTGATGAGCAGGCTGGACGGCTCACTTTTACCTGCTGCACAGATTAGTCCCAATGAGCTCCTGTCACTCTATCCAGCTGATGAACTCCTAGATATCTGCAGACCCCAGATAAGCCTTCAGTTTGTACACAAAATTCCCTCTTGAAATTGCTTTCAGAGGCGAGTGCCTGCTTTGGGGGTTTTTACTTCCCCTGGACACTGATCAAATCCAATGGCAAAGCTCTCTTACGTCAACTTGGTATTTTCTTACATACACGACTTGCTAGCCACGATTTGTACACACATGCAACAGGATTAAAGCATATAATGTGTTACTGAGAAAATACCTAATTGCTTAAAGGTAACAGGATGTTTGGGGGTGAATGCCTCCCAAGTCTGTCTCTAGGGGATACTATAATAATAATAAAGTGAATAGAGGCCTAAGACAGGCAGGAGAGAGATTGCTGATTACATGGGAAAGCCCAGACAAAGCGTCTTCTGTTTCTGGTGCCTGAAATTCAGCCACACAAGAAAAAGGCAGGATACTGGCAAAGCACCACTGGGATGTACTTGTGCTGATGGCTCTTTTTTGTTTTTCTATAGCTTCACATCACATTTTAACAGGTATTTCCCCTCAAGATTCTCATATAGCTACAAATCAAGTCTTGTCAACAGAGCTGCCACTTCACCTGACTTGGAGGTCACCATTCTTTTTGTCTCACAAAAACAAAGACTAAAATGTTAATTTTTATCTCTGTCCAAGACTTTTATGATGCTATCTGGCAAGAAACAGGATTTGATGTTACAAGTACATAACTGCACTGATCCTTTACCACTCTGTGTGAATGTCTCTGATAGCAAAGGGTCATGGCATGCATTTGCATCTGTAGAATTGGGGCCCAATAGCTTAGGTCCTGCTGAGGTCAAGGCACAGAGATCTAGACAAACACTGATTTGGAAAATTTACAGTAGAGAGCATGGTTGTAGAAAGGGAAAGTGCACTGACCATTCCAAAGGAACCAACTCCTTTTTTAAATCTCTTAATCTGCTTTTCATTATCTCTGTGGGGAGGCCTCTTGAGAAAAGCAGCTCTTTGACTTGAATAAAGGAGGGGCTGTGGGCTTGCATGCTGGAATGGGGAGGTCATTGTAAGGCAGCGTGGAAGATAGGAATGTCAGTCAGGTCAAGGAGAACAGGATGGAAAAGTGTGAGATCTCTGTTACAGGCTTGGTCTGGATTATGAAAGGTAGAAGGTTTAAAGGTGAAAGGTAAATAAGAGAGAGTGAATTCAAAGGTTGGAAAGACACTTTCTGGTAGGGTTATTCAGCCTGACTGCAAGGGAAAATATGAGCCAGGACTGATAAGATCATCAGCAAAACCAGCAAGAAAGAGGTAACGACACCAGAGGCCCGAGGGGGCTAAATTCTACACAGGAATTTTAAGCATCAGGCTTCAGCAAATGAACATATCCATCTCCAAAATTTTTCATTTGCTCTTTTAACAGAACTGCTTAGCTCTGCTCACTTCCTCTGAGGCAGAGAAAACACGAATATGCCTGGGGGACAATGGGACAATGTTGCATTTTGCCTGCATCAAGTCATATACAGCTGTGTGCATGTGCTGGCTGTAACCTGCTCCCCACCAAACCAGTACTTACTGTAAGCAGCCTTGCAAAACTGCTAAAGAAAGTTACATTGCTGCCATTAAAATGGCCCTTGGAAGTAGTACTTTTTCTCCTTTTTAGAATACAAAGGTAAAAATGCTCCTAAAATGGTATTTTTTTATTGGACACAACTGAAAGGTATCTGTTTTGCAGGGACCTCCTGTCTTTCCAGTACTCCTATAACACTGCTTGACTTTACCAAGAATTTTGTGATATACAAGAAGTGCAGGACCAGGTCTACAAAGTCTGGGATGGTGTGGAGGAGAGCCTCCCCAGTCACATGCATTTCTTGTTTTGTTTCTCGATGGATACATAAAAGCAGTGGTGGCAGATTTAGGGCTTTTATTGACAATAACACAGCATTTGGTGTTTTCTTAAAGACCTAACTCCGAGAGGCAGATAATGACATAAAATTGTTGGCTTTCTGCGTTTCTGATTACAGACAGGAACTTGCAAACCCTACAGCCTAAAAAATCCTGGAGACCAAGAATAACTCTAAATGCATAGTTTTTAATCCTGTCATTCATAAAATCAAACTGATTCATTTGGAGGCACAACAGGTTACTTAAATACAGCACCGATGATTTTGCAGCAAAATCTGTCTTTCTCATATCAGCTGGAGCCAACAGGCATGTTTGTAACACTACAGACTCCTTTTTCCTCTCCCTCTGTATTTCTCATTTCTCAAAATCAATTTGCTTTTTATAGCTACATTCAGGGTTTTTTTTGGTTGTGCATGTAGCCTGAACACTGCCTGCCTTCCCTCTGCTTGATCCTGCCTTGGCCAGAACCTTGTGGCTTTCTCCCCATGTGTTCCTCCAGTGCTCCAGTCTCTGTGCAGCTTCTCCTGTTTCACATAAGCTCCATCTGCTGGGAAAAGGGAGAACCTCGGTCGTTTTCATTCTGAGCTGCAAATGCTTTTCCCTCAATTTGGAAAGATTTTCAAAATTACCTGTTTCTGCTCCCCCAGCTGTGCTCTTGGCCCACCTGCATGCCAAATTTAACTAATGACAACCTAATACATTATTTGTATGACATTTTGTGTTGCTAATTCAGGTCATGCCTAAGCAATCTTTTAAAATACCACTTTTTGACTTGAATTTGAGCAGGTAGTTAATTATCCTTGAAGGGGAATGACTGAAGCATATTATTTCCATCCAGGCACTCTCTGTGTGGTTCTTCAGGGCAGTGTTTGCAAAGGTACCCAGGGCAGCCTGTTTCTGTGCTAATGTGTAGCCAGTGCTGCTTGGTTTTGGCACATTTACAGACAGAAGTGAACTTGTGACCTGGATGTACATACAGCAAATCTGTAATCCAGCCACCACTTGAACTTTTACCTTTGGGTGTAACATTGACAGAGCAACAGGCTTCACTATCCCATGAATCTCTCCTAAAAATCCCTGATCATGAATGGAAGTATTTTCTTTAAAAAACTACTAATAATCTGTTGCCTTTCTCCCTGGAATAGAAACTTAATGCAAGTTGCTACACAGTAATGTCTTTTCCCCCCCTTTCTTCACATTTACGCTGAACACTGGTGAATAAAGATGAGGTTAATCCCGTATTGTTAAACCTATTCAGGGAGACAACCTGGGGGTTGCCATGGAAACAGATCCTACAGCCTAAAAACATAATTCTACTCAGAAGGACTGTCTATGGACCTGTACTGAACGTAGCTTATTGAGTCACGCTGCGTACACAAACACGATGTTGCAGCAGTGAAATGGCAAAGGTGCCTCCCAGCTCATCAGATGTTAAGTACGCCCCCACCTCCTCCCGCTTACAGCCAGAGCACCAAACACTGCCCCCCTCCCCCTCCTGAATCCCACCCCCCGGCCCTTCCTGCCAGCTCCGTGTGTCCCCGCGTGTAGCGGGGAACCCAGCCCGTGTCTGTGTCCCTGGCAGCAGTGTCACAGATTCGGTACTGTCACACAGCCACTGTCACAGGCTACAGGGCACCTCAAGCTGGGAGTGGGGGGAGCTGCCACCAATCCTCAAAAACATCAACAGGATCTAGGAGAGCTTCCTGGGCCCTGTCTTCAGGGAAGGGGTGACCAACTTACAGTTCTCCTCCTCGTTCATATAAACACTTGCCCCCCAATTTCTAGACAGATTTCTAAACTGCCTCAATAAGAATTACAGATTCATCTGCTCCTTTGTCATGTCTATGCAGGCTCTGCAGAGCCCTAGGGTTGTTCTGTGCTTTTATAGGTCTTATGCATCATACCTCTCTCAGACAAGTGAAACAGTCCTGCCTCTGTGATATCACTGGGGTCTGCTCACACAGCAATAAAATACATTTCAGTATTCACACAGCCTATAAAAACCATCAAAATGTCCTTATATTTGGAAGTTGTTTTGAATTGGCTTAGACAACTCCTACCTTGCTTTTGCTTCTATTTAATATCCAGGCAAAAAGAAATATTTAACATGAAATAGTAATCTTAGTTTTGTTCAAATATTACATTTATTTTAATGATTCTGAGATCCCTATTATATCCATCAAGAAAGAAGGCTTTGTATTTCTTCCTTTTAGTCTCTTTCATCCTGTTCCTGCTGGAAAACATATTTTTCAGCAAGATGGCTGACAACTTTTCCAGACAACATGATTGCTTGAAGAACCAGGTCTAAAATGGCTGTGTAGCTGTTGATTTTTTTTTACAGAACCCCAAAACCCTAGTAACAATGAGGTGTCATGTTTTATTCTGGGGAGAAGTGTTTTCTCTGTGAGCTGCTGGGCTGTTGTTCTGGCTGCAGTAGAAGATGTTTTTCTTTAAAACAAAAACTGACTCCTGTGGAAGGCCCATATGACCTACAGTCACTCAGTGTTCTCCTGTGGGAGCAATTTGTACAAATACTTGAAAATTCTAAATTCTCAGTCCTTCCCTAAGCATTACTTCACAATGCTTGGTAAATGAACACAAACAATTAGTATTTTTAAACTGTATCTATTTGGGAAATTTTCATAGAGTGTATAATCAATCCTTTTCATATACAGTAGCAAACCCTGTAACTTCCAGGTATAAACAAATCTGGAACAAAAGACTGTACAAAAACATAACGAATTCAGCTCTGAAAAGACCCATGCATCTACATTGTCTGCTACTCTGAATACTAATGAATTTAATGAAACTATTGAAAGGCTGGTTACTTGTCTGCATAAATGTATTGAGACCTCTGTAATCATCTGTTTGCTGTCTGAAACCGCTTGTCAATAGTTTAATGACTTCAGAGCATATTATTCTTCTTGTATAGGCTTCTTATAATGTTTCTACATAATTAAGCAGCTTTGTTAGAGGAACTGCCATTAGTTGCCCCATTTCATTTGGTTTTGTTATCAGCCAACCAGAGAGAAAAAAAGAATAACAAGAGAAAGATATAAACGCAGTCTAGTGAGAGATGTGAAGATTGGGAAGATGTTGTTTGTTTGGTTTTTTTATGCCATTAACGTAAAACACTATTGCCAAGTTGCACATTTTAAACAATTTTAACCATTTAAATGGAGAACATATTTAAATACTTGGAAAACAAATACAGCTGACTAAAAATCTTGCAGTGCATTTGAGAGCCTAAAAATTTAAAAGCAGCTCTAATAAGTATATAAATAGTAATACCCATTAATTTTTTAATGATCACTAAATGTGAACAACACTAGCATTTCTATAGCCATAGTGAGAAAAGCATTGTGATTTTTTTTTTATATCCAGACAATTTCATAGTCCATCTTCATGAATACTTTTGAATTTAAAAATAAAAGTAATATAAATTTCATCTAAATTTTTTTGTACTTTGGAGAAACCCTGAGCCTCTTCTTTAAATACATAAAAGAGCTCCATAAAATTACTAACTAATTTCCTGCATTTGCCTAGTCGTAAGCATGAACAGATAAACTGCAAACTAACTTGCTTTTTATTGCTATAAAACACTGTTTTCAGTCACGTTTTAGGTCAAACCTGAACGCTTCTGTTACCCCTTATGTGTAAGGTTAAGTACCATGTATTTTCTTTGGGATTGAGGTAGGTGTAGAGGTGACCTAGTGCCTGGTGTTGTGAGTTACCTGTGAGGCAGGAGAGGTCTGATCCCACAGCTCCCTTGTCCCCCTGGAGCCCTGTCCTTGGGGCAGCCATCTTGTTGGCAGGGCTGGCAGCCATCTTGTCCACACACAGTCCCAGCAGCTTTTCCCCCATTTTTTCTGGAACAAGGAAGGCATTAGCACCCAAACCTCACGTACAGTTTGTAAAATGTCACTGTTCTCAGATTAAATTATAATTTCTGCAGTTTGATTCTTGTTATTCTCTGCATCTACCAATACAGTTAAAAATAAAGACAGTACAACACAATACTGCATTAATTGACTACTGAAATATTTTAAGAGATCCTACTGCTGGCCAGGACTCGACTAGCACGTGAAGAATATCATACTGCTTGTAGTCCAACTATTAACCAGCACTAGCGTGGCATATGTGACAACTGACCGATTTATGTGCTATTTCCTATTAAAAACCATCACAGCTCCACCAGAAAGCCATTTTTTCTGCCACACCCCGAGACCCACAAGCAACACACGTGTGTGCAGCAGAACGCTGCCGCCAGCCTTGGCCCACGGCCGCTCCCAGCGCGGGATCACCGGGCCGAGAGGGCGGGGAGGGACCTCAGGGCATCACCCGATCCACCCTGCCAAAGAGGAGAGCACCGGGCGCTGCCGGAGCGCTGCACTTTGCGCCGGGGTTATGTGTGGCCACGGCGCTCTGGGCGGCTCCGTGAGGCACCGGCGCCCGCCCTTCACAGCGGGCACGGCCTGTGGCCTTCTCGGCCTGGCGGGACAGTGGCGTGCGAGCGAACCACGCTCGGGGAAAGAAACCCCGGCACAGGGACAGTCCCCAGTGCCCATCGCAGCTCTCCTCGGGCGGCCGTGAGGCAGAACCGCAGCCGCGCCCGCCCCTCGGTGACGCCATCCCCGCCGCCCGGCGCCACCGCCGCTCTCACCGTGCGCTCCGGACTACGGCTCCCGACGTGCCCGGCGCCGCGGGGCGGTGCCGGAGGAACGCGGCTCCCAGGCGCTGCTGGGCGTGTGAGGACCGCCGCGGCCCGGGTGGCGGGACAGGAGCGGGGCCGGAGCCGCCCGCCCGCCCTCCGAGCGCCGCTATGGCGTCCATGCTGCTGCAGAGCTGCGGGCGGCGCGCCTGCCGCCTGCCCCGAGCGCTGCGCCGCCCGCCACGGCCCGGTGAGGCTCCCCGCGGGCCGCCCGCCTGCTCCGGCCCACCGGGCCTGGCCGGGAGGGCAACGGGGAGGGAGAGCGGCCGGAGGCGTCGGGGGGCTCCGGGCGTGGGCGGAGAGGCTGCTGCGGGAGGGAAGGGCCGCGGCCGAGTCCCCGCCGCTCTGTCCGTCCGGGCTGGCGCTGCTCCCGGGCCGGCCCACGCTTGGCGGCTGCTGCGGCCTCTTCGCATGTGCTTCCGCGGCAGCGTGGTTGGAGGGGATGAGTTACCCTAAGGGCAGTGGGACACGCGTGTCTCCGAAATGCCGGCTGGTTTGGGAAGGGAGAAACACACGTGCTTTTTGTTAAAGTGCAGGAACGCGTTACATACTACGTCTCGGTCCTGCCTGCCTTGCTCTCGACGCGGCTTGGGTGTGAAGTGGGGCTGTCACTGGTCATGTGCTTCTTCTCTCTATGAAAGCACAAGGGGGCGTTTTCTTAGTCTGTGTTAGGGACGAAATATGAATTTGCCTCTTTCCAAATGGCTTTGGAAGCTTAGGAAAATAAAAAGGAAGCGTATCGTGTGATACTGATTAATAATGAAGATAATTTGGCAGTTTAAATATCTGGTTGGTGAAGCTTTGTGGCAACAAAATTAAACAACTGATAACTTGTGAGGTACTCGGGGCCTGTGGCTGCTCTTTGCATCCTGAGCTGGAATGGCAGGGAGTGAGCAGGGAATTGTCTGTCCCTGACACAGGGCCCTGGGCTGGAATGGCAGGGGGTGAGTGAGGAATTGCCTGTCCCTGACACAGGGCCCTGGGCTGGAATGGCAGGGGGTGAGTGAGGAATTGCCTGTCCCTGATACAGGGCCCTGGGCTGGAATGGCAGGGGGTGAGTGAGGAATTGCCTGTCCCTGATACAGGGCCCTGGGCTGGAATGGCAGGGGGTGAGTGAGGAATTGCCTGTCCCTGATACAGGGCCCTGGGCTGGAATGGCAGGGGGTGAGTGAGGAATTGCCTGTCCCTGACACAGGGCCCTGGGCTGGAATGGCAGGGGGTGAGTGAGGAATTGCCTGTCCCTGATACAGGGCCCTGGGCTGGAATGGCAGGGGGTGAGCGGGGAATTGCCTGTCCCTGACACAGAGCCCTGACTTGTCATGGGAGTGCTGTCACTGAGAGCAGGGCAGCTGTACATCCAGGCAGACCTGATGAGCTGCAGGGATGCTTGTTCATTGCAAAGAACAGCTGTTCTCTTGGTTACCTATAGTCACTCAAGTGTGGTATCTTCCTCTGACTGGTGGGTTCTGTGAGCTACTGTTGTAGAGTCATTTATTTAGGTTAAGCCTGGACAGTGTCCTGAACACAAACCTGAGGTATCCTGACCACCCAGTTTATTTAAAATGGGGAAAAATCACATCCATGTACCTTCAAATTAGATGGGAGCTTTGATTATTCTTGTGGCATAGCGTAAAAAGTACTGCTAATGATTGCTGCAATTTTGGTTATTATAAATCTTAGACAACCTAAGCTGAAATGCTGTGATAGAATCAAATAATTAATGTGCTGTGGTGCACTGTGGTTATGATACAATTAATACTTTTATTTGGGGTGTTAATCTATTAACACATTCTTGTATGCTGTATTTTTTTTGTATTGTTTTGCTTTACTTAGCTCATCTTCTTTGCTTTACGTGTAAGTAGTCTAAGATTAAGTTAAAGCTAAGTGCTTCTAAGAATCCTAAACGTTATTCCTGCGAAGATCAGACTGTTAAGTACTGCAAGCTTATACTTCTCTAGGGAATTACTTCATGATAGCATTTTATTTTTAAAAAGTCTAAACATAGTAACAGTATGGCTATTCTACATTAAAAACTTTGGGTTTCATGCTTCATTAAATTCAAGTATGAAGTTTCACATGAAGTTTCCGAAGTTAACGTGTTCCTCACGGACTACTTTTCCGTGAGGAACATGTTAACATACAGCTTCTCTGGCACTACTGCCCTTCTTTCTTACTAAGCCAGTGCAGGTTTCTTAAATAAGAAGTGTTGAGCAACGTTCACCTTGTTCAGATGCTTTTGGAGGTCTGTATTATCCCAGAAGCAAGGATTATGGACTTTGCCCCTTTTTGAAGGAAGTATATCTTTTATTTCAGGGCTGGTTTACTCATAGGTGTATGGTTATAAGAGACACTGCAAAACCTAAAGAGCTCTGGCCAGAACTGGCAAAGTTGGAATTAACATTTTCTGTTAGCCTGTTCACTCTGAACGTGCTGTACAGCAAGAAGCTCAGCATGTTTTCTTATGGTAACCTTGGAATTTTGTTCTTTGACCCCTCCCTTAACATTTAATGAGCCTGGTTGGAAAGAAGGTAAGTGAAGTGAAAGTGTCTTGCTGCTGTGGAGTTTTATCTGAGAAACTCCAAGCCAGCTGAGTTCCAGATCATCCCCCCTAGTTCTAGGGGCACTGTCCATAGCAGGCAATGTCCTTTCCTAGCAGGACCCTTGCTTTAGGCACGTTAGGCTTTGTGGGTTTCCTGGCACCCGGGTGACACAGATTACTGTGCTGTCACTTGTCCCTCCAGACACTGAACACTTCTCTGCTTTGCTCAGCTGCTCCTTGAGGTCAGGGATGTCCTTCTGGGTTGGCCTCTTGGGTTGTTATGTACCTACTGTTCTTTCTGTAAATGTTGGAGAGTATTGAAGAGTGCCTCACAGATTCTCAGGGCTTGCTTTTTGAGCCAGAAATAGACAGTTTTTCCCTGGCTCTACTTGCCATGACAGTGTGTGTTTACTCACTTGATGTGGGTAAATCCTTTGACTTAGTAATACCACAGCTTTTGCTGTAATTTCTTCAGAGCCTACTTAGCATGGGACATCCCTTGATTATAAAGATTTTCTTCAGAGAAGTTCACTTATCTTCTATACCTTCCAATTATCCCATCTGATTTTGGCAGCATCTCGTTTCCCTAATAATTAGGGTATTTTGTTGGGGAGGGCTTTTGGCCATCAGCACTGGGAGCTGTGTTTTCTCATAGGTGTCTCACAGGTGATACAGGTGTCTACTTTATGTTCTGTCATAGGCCACTTCTTGTCTTTGGTGGTGGGAAAGGGTACCACGGATCTCTAAAATAACCTTTGTATCCTGCTGGCTCTTAGGATTGACCAGAAATGGTAGGTTCCAGATAGGAGAAGCAAACCACAGTATGCCTACTCTATCCAGCCTTCCAGTTTTACTTAGGTTACAGTGAATTCTGGAAAGATTGGCCAAAAAGCATCAATACGTTTGAAGTCTTGCTTGTTTGTTGTTGTTGTTGGTTTGTTTTTTTTTTTTTTTTTTTTTTTATGATCTGTCCAGAAGTCTTTTTGGTCCTGGTGGTAGCTACCTATTGAGTTACTGTAGCAAGGTCTTAATACAAGATTCATTTTTTTAAGTTGCTTTAGGAAGATGAATTCCTTTCTAGTGAAATCAGGGATGACTTTCAGTGATTGTAGACTACTAGCATTTTATGTGGTTTATGCTTCTGTGGTTGGAAGACTTTCAGACATGGCCATTTACTGCAGCACGTGACTTAGATGATTCATGATTTGACGATCTTCTCAATTTATTTCCAGAATGGATGCTGTTTGTCTGTGTAGCTGGATAGAGGGTGCTCATATGTAGGGACTTTATTAGCTACTATTAGAACTCATCCTGAGGTAGTGTTTCAAATAAAGTTCATGTTGAGGGATACAGTGTTTTCACATGCTTTGGGTCAGGCTCTCACCCCTCCCTTCAAGACAATTTGTATTCCTTTGCAGACAGATCATGGGGTAGAGCTATTTTTACCAGGTGCTAATCAAAATGGGCAGCAATGTATTGAAATGGTGTTGTGCTTCCACCTCTCTACTGAAGTCTCTTTAGGTTCCTGCTTGTGTTTTATTTGTTTTGCTTAAAACCAAAAAGCCATTTTAATCCGAAACACTTGGCAGGGGCTCCATTTGGATCATCTGATACTATGTTGTCATAGAGCTGTTAAAAAATTACATTTGCTTTCAGTGAATTTCCACTGCAATACAGTTTCTTGCCTGAGGGACTTGGAAACCTGTCTTGAGACAGTTGAACAAGAGGAAACCAACATCACACATCCACAGTATTCAACTCTGAATGTTAAGCAACATTCTTTTTTGTGCTTTCAAACATCTTTTTTGTGCTTTCAAACGTAGTCATTTCTATGCAAAGATTAATCTTTTCACACATATATTTGTGTGCAGTTCGCTACATGGATAAATGTCTTCCTGAATTTCAGAATTGGTGCTAATTATTGGTATTTTTCTAGGTAACTTGGGAGATCGGGCGTGTCTTAGCTGCACATCCCTGAGGCTGGCAAACAAAATGTGAGTAAATATGAACATTTTTCTGAACTATCAGTTAGTATACTGTCAGGGAATGTAGGTTTAAATCTAGACAAAGTACTAGAATGTTAGCTCCAGTTTGTGTTAATGACAGATTAAAGGAAGTCTGAGTATTACTCTCTTCACCTGGTTGGTTGTATGTGGGAAAAAGAAAGTGAAATCTTCTCCCTTTTGCCCACTTTCTCCCTTTTTGTTTCACTTTTAATGTGAAAGCAGTACAATATTAGTGTCTGTCTTGGGTGGTTCCAGGTGTCATAATGGGATCTGATGAGCTTCTTGCATACTTTCTCCATGGAGTTCCACAGAGTAAACATTCAGTTGCAGCTAGTTGAAAATCACAGTTGACAGATAAGATTGCAGAACATCTGAGTGGGATCTCTGATAAACCAAAGAAAGGAGTTTATTGTATGTTGCAGCCTTGGGTGATGGTGTCCTCTTCTGAAAACAAATCCAGCTGTTGTGTGCTCTTATGGAGCTGAAGGAGTTGAATATTGGCAGAATCCATTCTCTGTTCCTGACTTGGCTCACAAGGCATACTTGTAGAGAAGAAATTCCTAACGCCTTTCCTTGGAATGTTAAAATACTGGTTCTGTTCTCTATTTATAAACTAACTGCTCAGGATACAGGATCTATTCTTTGATTGCCTGAGTCTTCATTTTAACATAAGGATGTGTCCCTAGACACAACCCTCTAATACAAAACAAACCAATTCTTTTTTAGTGATGTTACTTCTACATCACTTGCTGTAGAATTAATTAATTAATTTAAAAAATGATGATTAATTTTTTTAAATACATAAAACCTTTTCAAATATTTATTTTTAGTATGTTAGTGTATGAGACCTCTCTCGGGAAGCTGGAAAATTAAGGTTTTAAATCTGTTAGGCTGGAACACCTCTCCTGTGAAGACTGAGAAATTTGGGGAGAAGAGAAGGCTCCAGAGAAGGCTTACAGCACCTTCCAGTACCTAAAGGGGTTACAGGGGAGCTGGAGAGGGACTTTTGTCAATGGAATGGAGTGACAAGGTGAGGGAGAATAGCTTTAAAATGAAAGAAAGTAGGTTTGGATTAGATATAAAGAAGAAATTCTTTGCTCTGTGCTGGTGAGGCACTGAAACAGGTTGCCCAGAGAATTTGTGGATGCTCCATCCCTGGAAGTGGTCAAGGCCAGGCTGGATGGGGCTCTGAGCAACCTGGTATAGTGGAAGTAATCTCTGCCTTCCACTAGCAGGGGGCTTGGAACTGTGTGATCTTTATGTCCCTTCTAACCCAAACCATTCTATGATTCTGTGATGAAATGAGCAGCAGAATATTGGAACAGAAAATCTTATTCTATTGAGAAGGTTTGGGGTGGGGTTTTTTGTTTGTTTTGGTTTGATTTTGTTTGGTTTATTTTGTTGTTGGTTTATTTGTTTTTTTTCCCTAACCAAAGCTGCTATTAATATCATGATGTCACTTAAAATATAACAAACTAATGCCCACACCCCACATGACACAGATCTGAATGCAGGGGACTCTAGTGATAAGTACTGAGGACAGGTGGGACAGGAATTGTGTGTCTGACATCCTTCTTATGAAAGTGTGCTCAGAGAGGCACATTTCTTGCAATATTTTTATTCCCTGCAGACTCAGAACCAGTTCTGCTGTCAGAGCTTTCTTCCCCTCTCCATGCAGAAGAGTGTCAATGTATGTAGGTGGAACTTGGCTTGTAGGCCTGGAGCTCTGCTTTTGGGAGATGCCTTGGAGTCAGGGTGGATTGATTTATGCAGGTGTTTTAATCTGGGTTTGAATATGTAGCTTATTTTCCTAAAGTAATTAAACTGTAGTTCTTATTAGTTAATATCTGTGTAATGATGTAGTTTTCAGCTAGCCAAGAGACTGTTCTGTGTGGCTGTATATGTTCCAGCAGTTGTCTGACCACTGAATGGTCAGATGCTAAAACTTCAGTTTAAACTAGAAAATAGTGTGTCTTTAAAAAGTAATAATTTAGTAATTTTTTTTTGTACAAAGCTCTATTTGAATAACATTGGGTAGACAGAACCATTAAAGTAAATTAAAACTCTGCTGAGGGCGTAATAATTAAATTAAAAAAGTGTTTCTGTCTGAAAATTGAGTGAGGCTAGCACTTTTAAGTGTATGATAAACATTTTTTTCTTTAAAATGTTACTGAGACCTGTAAAGCCACTTGAACCGATTTTCTGTTCATTGACTGAAGACAAAATCACATTCTGATTTTGCATTTAATGGATTTTGTTTTTCACTGGCTCCATGAAGAAAACACCTCAGTCAGTTCTCTCCTGTAGATGTCTTACTGTTGCTATTTCAGTTTGAGGGACACTAAATGGAACTCATTTATATGAAATATTTTATCTACTATTTTATTTTTGTCCCATCTTTTTATTAAAAGCATGTACAATCCTACCTGCATATAATGAGTGGTTCTTCTGTGTATATAAGGAGTGTTAATGGTGTTTAAGCAGTGCTTCCCTGCTAACTTCAGTTTACATTTAATTAAAGAAAAGAACAAACTTCTGAACAAGGTAGAAAAGTGTTGGTTCTTTCTGTCCCAGATCAGTCCTGTGATGGAAGTTTTTGCAAAAGGTTCTGCTGAATAAGGAAAACTGGATGCATGGAGGTAGTAAGAGAGGAACTCAAATGAAATAGGATTCCTCTGCTACTAATTCTCTGACTCAGCACCTCTCCCAAATATACAACTTACATTTTGTCTTGACTGTTTTGCACAAACAGGAGAAGTAATAGAAGGGACTTCATGTTACTTATGACTTTACATTTAGTTTTATGAAATTACAATTAATTTTCAAGTGTAGCTTTCTAAATGGAAAGCATATGTGATGGCTGCTGTTTATTTAATTGGAGTGAAATAAACTACCTTTTCAAAGTTGTATAATGGAAAATTCCCTGCAGGTTAGTTTTTTTTTTTGTAATGAAGTAAAGCCAAATTTTCTTTTCATGTATAGACATTAGTTTTAATAATAAAAAAATATTTTTCCCTTAAATATGCAGTAGATATTTCTCAAATTTCATGGTTTATAAATACATAAATATCTATATCTGTGCAAATATATGTCTAGAAATAGCTGATGATCTGTTGCTAATTCTTGAATGCTTTTTTCTTTTGAAGGACTGTACACTTTAAATATTGCACTAGTGTCCCTCCTGTTTACGCCTACTCCAAAAAAGCTCACTATTGTTGTTGGACTAAAGGATCTGAGCAAATGCACTTCACTCTCACGAGCTCCTCTGGCTCATGGACGCCACTAGCAACCCTGGGTGTTTTAGGTCCCCAGTACCTTCCAGTTAGGTGGTGGCATTCTTCACGTCCCCTTCAAGATGACTCCATAGTTGAAAAGTCACTCAAGTCCTTAAAGGACAAAAACAAGAAGCTGGAAGAAGGAGGTCCTGTATATAGTCCAACAGAAGTGGAAGTTGTAAAGAAATCTCTTGGGCAGAGGATTGTGGATGAACTGAAGCACTATTACCACGGGTTTCGCTTGCTGTGGATTGACACCAAAATAGCTGCGAGGATGCTCTGGAGAATCCTGCACGGGAACACTTTGTCTCGTCGGGAGCGGAGACAGGTACTGAGTGCAGACCACCTTCCTCTGGGTGTCCTCGGTGATTGCTCTGCTTGTTAGAACTGAGTTACTGCTTTTTTTTGTCTTCTGTTCCTAGAATTAAAATTCCTCGGTGTGTTTCCTTCCTCTTCACTATGTGGACGCTAAAATTTTTGGGTATTACCCAAAACTTTTTTTCTATGCTCCCCATTATTGAAGACAAATTTGTTATTTTCTTGTTGGAACAGCAGATGTGTACGATTCTGTTTTCTCACAGGGGCAGCAATTGGGGTTTGTTCTCAAGTTCCCAGCCATGTGCCATATACAGTAATTTTCTCTGCTTTTTCACTCCAGCTGGAAAAATAGTTGGAAACACTCCTAGGAAACACTCCCAGTAAACACTGCTAGTAAAGGTTATATCTTTGCCAGTTCAGTTCCCATTTATTGCTTAATGGGGTTCTTTTGAATGGGCTAAAAGCTGCAGGCTGAAATGCATGATTGATGGTGTGCTATCTCAGTTATAAATGTATCTGAAATAATTTTAGCCCAGATATATTCCTTTATTTATGGCATGTTGCTTACATTTATGAAACTAAAAATGCAACTGATAATTTTAAAGAAAAGGGAAATGAAATTGGAGTGCAAAATGTGATTGCTTTCAAATTTGGATAATATATATATATTTCAATAGTAATTTCAGGTTTTAGATGAAATAGGTGTATTTAATTAGAATGGAAAATTATATGGGTATTTAAAAACATTGGATGTGAGTTCATTTATAAAAAGACTGCAAAATATTAAGCTGGTGTCATTAATTTCTTTTTTTTTTGTAAAGAATACATTGATATTCAACTTCAGTTCATTGGCAAAATATCAAATATGCTGTGATTTGACAGTTCTCATTTTACTGTTTTTAAGGACAAGCTGTTTAAGCAGTTTATATAGATTAAAAATTCAAGTCTGTCTTCCTCCCTTTATAAAAAAAAGCATTTCAGCTGTTACTGGAAAGATGTTCCAGAAGAAGAGCTGGAGAGCAGAAGGTGTGTGTGCTCTGGGGCAAAGTGCTCAGTGCTGCCTGTGGGCAGTGTGGCTCTCTGCAGTTTGTACACCTGCACACACAATGTGCTGAGTTCACATCTCTGCCCTCAAAACTTCCAGTAAATGATCAAAAATACAAGTATCTACTCATTGTTTTTATCATTTCCTGATCAAAGTTGGTCACGTTTGAACAATTTGGTGTGTAATTAAAACCCATCACCCATCACATCTTAAATGCTGTATGAAAATTCTTCCTAAGTTCACAAGGTTAGACAAGTAGCAAAAATTGTTACAGGCACCTGCAGCTGTTTTTGTCCCTGGGTGGGTGTGGTTTCCTATCAGACTCCTCTGCTCCGTGGTCTCAGCATCTTCAGTTCTGCCTTTAGTTCTGCTTCACTTCTGCCATCTTTCTTGGCTGCTACAAGAGAGTGCTTGGCAGCTGATCCAGCTGAGACGGGCCTCAGCAATAAATAAAACAGTCTGCTGACGTGAGAGGGGATTATGGAGTACCAGAAAGAGTAACTGAGGATAGGGGAAGGTGAGGACTGCAGGACTGGTTTATTGAGAGCTTTGGGGAACTTGAAAAGCCAAGCGAGACAAATTAATTCATGGTTTAAAACAGAATGGGAAATTCTCCAGGGGGAAGATTGGAACCATTGATTTTCCTGCCTCTTTCATGTTTACTGAGCCATACTTCTGAGAAATTATATGAACACAGTAATATTACATCAATTGATGGATTTATTCATTTGATTACCTTTTGATTTTGTTATCTAGTTATGATAGAACTGTCTTGCTCATGTTTAAGTAGTGGTCTGGCTTTTGGCCTTCCTAGAACATTTGCTTTTTGTGCAAATGTTTACTTTGAGTATTAATTCTCTGTTTAAATGAAATGACTATTTATTTGTTTGCAGATATAAATTAGTGTTTACATTGGTGTAGCCTGTCCCTGATCTAATGATGTATGTATGTGATTATATGCATGCAAATCCAGTGTAGGAGATGTAGAGAACATAGTTTTAATGACTACAGTAATATTAGTTTCTCAATCTAAGTTTTTTGTTTTCTGTATTTGGAGGAAGTGGACATTGTGTCTCTGGAGTTGAGGGCATGGTAGGTTCAGAACCCAGGGTCACTGAAAAGCAATCCAGGCTGCAGCTGAAAAAACCCTTTTAGGGTTTTTTAAAACCTTAGTTCAAGTTTGTTTCAACACAGCTCATTTTTTTTATCAGTTCAACCTTAAATTGTAGTATACTGACTGATTTAAAGAAGTCTTAACATTTTGGTGCTGGATTACCTCCTGAACTTTAAAAAATATAAAATAAAAATTGATGTATATACTGCTTTAAAAGTATTAAGCTGCACATGAGCTGACAGTCCTAGAGAAATCTTATCTTATTGCAGACTGACAAATGAGTTATTTCTGCCTGCCCTTTCCTTCCTCTTTGGAGGCAATAATGGAAAGATATCCAAGTAATCTAACCACATGAACAAGCAATTGCAGCATGGCTAATGCAAAGGGACCACTTGCTTATCTAAACTACAAGTCAATTCCAAAATTCTGTGCCTGCAATTTCTGTCAGTGTTTGGATTCAGCAGGGTCACAGATCTACATTTAGGAGAGAAGGCAGGAAGAAGTAAAACATGGTACTGACTTTGAAAAACCTAAGTGCTCTGGTGCTGGCTCCTGCAGCAGGGTGGTTCAGGGTGTGGCAGTGGGGTGGCAAACCCAAGGGAGTTTGTGGCAGGTCTGCCAGCTTTACAAACCCTTCCCTGCAGAGGAGGGGAGAGTGGAACGCCCAGCTGTAGCAGCAGATACGGGGAGTCACAAGGTTCTCCTGCTGTGCTGCCAAACACTGTGTGTGTAATCGTACCCCATTGTATTAGGTTCCTGCAGAAAGCTGTTGTCCTTGAGTTAGCCGAGGGTGCAGTGCCGTGATTTGTGAAAGCTGATCCAGGCCAGTGCTGCTGTGAAAAGCTCGGTGCTTAAATCAGGTTTTCCCGCCCCACCCCCGCTTGGTGTGTACGGATCCTTTTCCCCGTCTATGTATGTATTTATGGGTCAGTTTTAGCTGGATCAGTGCTGTGACTGCCAGTGCACCTTCATGGCTCCTTATACCTCGTCTCAGGTTAGCATTAAGTTGCCTTAATCCGGTGGTAAAACTGCTCCCTTGGATATGGATTTTGTAGAAATACTTGCACGCACTGTCTAAGAATAGAGACTGGGGAAAAATAGGAATTCTGTATTCTATAGAAATTTTTGAGGGTTTTTTTTAAGGAAAAGTCTACTTTTCTTCTGAGTTTTAAAATTTTCTTCCAAACTTTCTTACTTTTTTTTTGTTTTTTAACTCCATGGTAGTCATTTGCCTTCCATTGTTGGAATGAATGGAAAAATCCTTGAGCCTCAAAACAAAGGACCAAA
The DNA here is from genome assembly GCF_027887145.1 of Ammospiza caudacuta. Lineage (NCBI taxonomy): Eukaryota > Metazoa > Chordata > Aves > Passeriformes > Passerellidae > Ammospiza > Ammospiza caudacuta. Next base: position 58,637,251 of record NC_080596.1, read on the forward strand.
GCATCCCTTCTGGGAAACTGAATTTTTTTATATACAAAGAAAAATGCCAGACTTTGAATCTGTAGAGCATGTGCTTTCCACATACAGTAGTGCTTAAGAATTTGGCTGGTTTTGTGGCAGTTAAATTCTGAATGAAGTTTTACATGTTTTGTATTCTAGCAAATCAGTCCTGAGGACATGGGATCTGTGCTGGTTGTTGCTGCTGTTCCCCTTGATTGCCAGGAACTGTGGGAGTGGGCAGCATGGGTTTACTGTTGTAATTGCATTTATGCTGCCAGTTTTTACCACTCAGAGCTGTGGTTATCAAGTCTTGATGTGGAATGACAGTCGTGTGGCAGTGGAGACCAGAGTGTACCTCTGATTTAGGAGCTGATGGGATTCCCAACAACCAGGTTTTTTCATTTGTAAAATGAGGTAGAGTCAAGCAAGATCTTCACTCCCTAATATAAACAGAGTTGTGAAGCTTTCAACAATTACTGAAAGATTTAGTAATAGACTGTACAGCCTGGTATATATATTTGTGAGTGTACAGAAATCACAAGGACAGTATTTATTTCATGCAGTTCAAGATTCAGTAATGAATGCTGCCTGCTTCAGAGGATTACTGCTCTGGAAATGCAGTGGTTTAAAAAAAAAAATCTACCAAGCTGGGCTCATTACCCTGGATTTAAATGTACATTACAATTGTTATGAGGCAGAGAGGGAGGGATCTTTCATTTTATTCTTGATTACTTATTCCATAGTAGCTCATGCATGTAAGAAGTGGTGGAGCACAAATAAAGATGCATAAAAGAAGTTAAGCAGCTTTAATGACAACAAATGACCACCTCCTGTTTTCAGGTGCTTTTAAGAGGTTTAAATGAGATACTTGTTCAATAATCCTATTGAGACACAGTGAGGCTTTTAAAATACTTTCTATAGTGTTGAAAACTGGTGAAACTCCAGCACTCTCTAGTATGTAGCAACTTGAAAAAAAACACTAAAAACTGACTTTGTCACATCCTTTTCTTGTGTTATTTTAAAATTTCTTCATAATGAATATATATATGTGAGCCTAAATGACAATTAGATTATTAAATCAAGTATTTTTAAAATAAGTTTTTAAATATTAGCTTATCAATATTTTTTTTCTCTTCCAGTTTCTTCGAATATGTGCTGATCTTTTTCGCCTGGTCCCTTTCTTGGTTTTTCTTGTTGTCCCATTTATGGAATTTTTACTTCCAGTAGCTCTTAAGTTGTTCCCTAATATGCTTCCCTCTACATTTGAGACAAAGTCTAAAAAGGTAAGCAGGTCTGAATTTATAATCCAGTGGTATTTTTTAAAAAAAATAGAAATTTCTTGGTAAAAAAATTAGAAAAACTTTGGAGTTTTTGTCCATTATTGGGGTAATGCTTTTATCTTCCTTATTTTGAAGATCCTGCTTTTGAACATGTAATAATGAGCCAGTGCTGTCCTGGTTTTGATATGTGCAGGTGCTAAGCTATCAGGGTTGAAAGCCTCTCTTGTCTTTTCTGCTGTCCTCATTTCCATTTTCTATGACTCCTACAAAGGAGAACTAAAGCTATTTTGTTTTTCTGGTTGTATTAAGTAGACATTGTAACATTTGTAGTCTTAAACCTTGATACAAAGTTTTTCATATGTATACTTAATATTTAAAATAGTTTCTTGCGCTTCTTTTAGTTTAAACTTTATTTCTACTAGTTATGTTTTCTCAGAATTGTTAAGAGCTTTGTAAAAAACCACCAAAAGAGCCCCACAAGTTTTTGCTTTCAGAGCACACAGTGAGCTCTTCAGTGTGATTTGGGGATCTTTGGGAAAAGTGAAAGCCCCTTTGGAGTGTGTGTATTATAGCAGAAGTTCAGAATTACTCCACATAACTCATCTGGGGGCAGAAGTGATGGTTAGTCCGTGTGTTTCTGGCAGGAACTTTTATCAATAAATATTTTTTTAACAGGAGGAAAGATTGAAGAAAGAATTGAGAGTAAAGCTTGAATTGGCTAAATTCCTTCAAGACACCATTGAGGAGATGGCCTTAAAAAATAAAGCAGCCAAGGGAAATGTTACAAAAGATTTTTCAACATTCTTTCAAAAGGTAAAAAGTTTGGAAAATATGTTCTCTCTTCCTACAAAAAAAAAGCCTTTGTTATTTTTTTGGTCTATGGTAATCATCACGTACCTTATTTTTTTGGACTTGAAGAAACAGCACGTAGTAGTTTTTTAGGATAAATTTCTTCTTTGTCAGTGTGATGAAGTTTTCCTATTATTAACTTTGGTGTTCTAGCTGGTGCTGTTACTCTCTAATTCTAGAAGCACTATATTTCTGCTCATTTCTTTCTTGTTCACTTATTTGTTAATAACTCTAACACGAAACATGGCGTGCTCAGTGTTTACTCATGTAGGTTTTGACCTCTTTTTTCAGCACAGAGTATGAAAACTGAGAGAGGACTTCTTTCCTAATTAACTGATTGAAACTTAATGGGGGAAATCTAATTTTTTTGGTCAAATTTAATTCTTCTTGTAAAAACAAGTTTTTAAGTGCACAGTCAGTATGCTGACTAGAATGTGGTATAATCTGAGGTTTAGCTAGAATGTAGTTGCTGTGCAAAATTTTCCTATTTAAGTTCAGTTGCTGACAGAGAGACTTAAATGTCAGACATCTGCCACCTGCATTAATGGCCTTCAGGTTTCACAGCATTTCCTTTCACCAAACTGTAGGTGAGAATAAGGTACTCCCTGGAGAGATGAAAAATGCATTCTTTAGTCTTCTCAGGACAGTCCTTAGCTCTGATTTCTCTTAATTGTGGAGCCAACAGCATGACCAAGTGTTTGTTGAAAGAAAGGCAGTGGTCCCCTCCTTTGGAGAGAGTGTGTATTTGCACAGAAAAAGGCACATAAGCCCAGGGGTTTCAGACATGAACTTCACAACCTCTTCCAAATAGCTTAAGATTTTCCTGCATGTCAGGGCTAAGAATAAAGTGTGGAATGATAAGATGATGTTGATAGGACTAAGGATGAAGTGTGGGGTGATAAGATGATGTTGATAGTGCCATGTAGATCACCTCACATAATCATAGTGGTAAATTTGCCAGTCAGTAACTTCTTGCAAAGTCCCTGTACTTTGAAGCCTCTCTGCAGTCATCTGTTTCTGTTCTTTTGAATGTGCAGAACATTGTAAGTGGTTAGTTACAGCAGTTAGTGGCTGAGGCACTGCCCCTGCAGGCTCTGGGAACTTGCCCACTCATGCTTCATGTTCAGAACATTTCTTCTTCTGGAAGAACTACTACTGAGAATTTACATTTGGCCGTTAATTTTCATGGAAATAAATGATGTTTCACTCCACATTTGCTGGAGGAAGTCCCAAGTTCCTCTGATGACTAAAAAAGAAGTTTCAAGCCCTGCATTTCATATGTGTGGGTGTGCTTTTTAGAACTTTATATTTCTCATTTGTGCCACAGAGACAAACTTCATTGATCTCATTTCGTAGTACCGGATAATAAATGTCAGAGCAAGAAACAGCTTCAATGTTTCTTTCCTGCCTTTTTGCTATTCTCTAACAGTGGCTTCTGTGGTGAAGTATTTGATACTGCAAGAGCCACTGATTGCAGGCTTAATGTATCTGCTGCATAATTCCAGAATTTGTCTCTGTTGCTTTGTAGCTAGTGATGTACTAGAAAGCTTCAGTTTGTACTTTCAAGAAACACATGCATGGCTCTGTCAAAATCTTTAAACATCTTTAAACAAGGGAGGAAATACTTCCTGTGTTTTTGAAGAGCCATTTTTGGCTCCCGTGGTGAAGGCACTGGCAAAGTGGAATAACAAGTCCTTTGACATTTCTTTCTTCAAGATGGTTTCTCTGCTATAAAAGTATCCTGGAGGTTGATGGCCTCAAGGCCATCTCATCTCCTGATTTTTACCTTTTTCTGTACTCAGTAGCTCTTCACTAAAATATTTGAGTTTGCAGATAAAACAAGTAGGCATGATAAGTCAGGCAGTACAGGTAATGTTAGGTTTTCAAACTGTACTTGATGTCACCTAGTTTTATGTTTTCTTTACAAGAGTTAAAAAAAAGTAGAAGTATTGGGAATTTTTTTTTTTATATCTGTGATTAGACTGAAGATGTTAAGACTGGGAGTATGTAATTGTAAGTTCTGTAGATTTTGATGTAGTGATGTCACTAATAAGCTTTTGGTAGCATACCTGAAATAGAAAAATCAACATCTATACAGGTGATAATGCTTTACTGTGACCTGATGAGATCAGGGAATTTTTCTCCTCCTTCTTTGAACTGTTATTTCAGCTTCCAGTAACTGGATTTAGTGATTGGGAATTCATTGGTAACACATCACTGGAAAGCTTAACTTTGCATTTGTGCAAACAATTACATAGAACCTGCCATCGCAAAGATGCAGAGTCCTTTCCCAAACAGTGCTTTAAACTTTGGAATAACTTCAAGTGCAAAAACATTTGCACTGAGGTGCTGCAGAACATCTAGGAATTGAAAGCCGGAGTATTGTAACAAATGAAGAGAAGTAGGTAGTTAATATCCAAATCTGTGTTTCATGGAGACACCAGTGTTGCAAAAGTTTTGCCATTCTTACTTTATCTTCCCGTCTTTATCTTATGTGTTTCTGTGTTTAGTAAATATGGTACCAGAACAAATATCTGCCAGTGTAACTCCTGTAAAAACTATTTAGTAACTCAAAGGTGTATATATATTTCTTGAGGAGGTATCTCATGCAGCGCAATTCAGCTAGACCTGCTCCTTAGTGTACAGGTGCATCTAATTTTTGTTTTGTTGGTTTTATCTCAAGTACATTATGCAATGTTGTTGGAAACTGTCAGCACTATCAATTCTTTTGCCTAAGTAAGTTGTTTGTTTTTTAAGAACTTCTTTCATTCCTTCCTTACATGCTATTTCTTATCCCAAAACTGTTGCAAAGTGCTTGACAAATGATGCCCAACTATGACATGTGCTTTGAAAAGCTTTGTGTGTGTTTGGTTTTTTCTCACAGATCAGGGAAACTGGTGAAAGACCCAGTAATGAGGAGATCTTAAGGTTCTCTAAACTCTTTGAAGATGAGCTGACACTGGACAATCTGACCAGGCCTCAGCTGGTGGCACTTTGTAAATTGTTGGAACTTCAGTCAATTGGGACAAATAACTTTCTCCGCTTCCAGCTGACAATGAGGTTGAGGAGCATAAAAGCAGATGACAAGGTGAGTCATTCTGAATAGGCACTGGGTAATAATTTTGACACATAACAGTAAGGAATGTGTGTGGATATATGTGTGTTTGTTTTTCTAGGCATTTTCCTTTTCTGTTTTAATTGTCTTGTTGGAGAACTTTAAACAAAAAGGCTTGAAGAGCTTAAAAGAGAAGCGTCCTTATTTTTTAAGAAAAAAATGATCTTTTTTTAATCTACCATTAATTGAAATTACAACAATTATATCACAAAGAAAAACACTTCTATGAAATTATAATTTGTAAGGGAGCTGGTAGAAGTATCAGCTTAGGGGTTGGCTGTGCATGCTGGAGCTGTGGGAGCAGCTGAGGCTGTTTTGTGTTAGCACAGCAGCCTCTAGTGGCTGTTGTAACACGTGGCTGTGCAGCGCTGGTGGTGCCTCTGTTTTGAGCTCTAACACGGTCAGGTTTCCTTTCCATTGTGCAGATGATTGCTGAAGAAGGGGTTGATACCCTGACTGTTAAAGAACTGCAGGCAGCTTGTCGTGCCCGAGGGATGAGAGCTCTTGGTGTGACAGAGGAGCGTCTCAAGGAACAGCTTAAACAGGTATGGTTTTGCAAGACTCAGTACACAAACCTAGTTCCAGTTGTTAGCTCTGATGCTCTGGTTTTTGTTTTGATTCAGAGAAGTCATTTTGATTCTGTTCTCATTAAAGGCTTGGTTAAAACAGTCTTTCTCCTTAATAAGCTTTTGTCACATGTACTTTGTAAGTATCTGGTAGCTGTGGGTTGCTGCCTTTTGACCATGATGTTTTGATGATGCAGACAGATACTTTAAATTTAACATATCTGAAATATGTTTGCAATTTTGAAAGTTTGTCTTGTCTGTTATTATCTTGCTCAAAGGAAGTTTTCACCTAGTAGATCAGTTGTCTCTTGATGTTGCCTGGTTTAGAGGAAGGTCTGTTGGAACATGTCTAGAGGAGGCCACTAAGTTGATTACAGGGGCCAGGAGCATCTCTGTTATGAAGATGGACTGAGGAAGTTGGGGTTGTTCACCCTGGAGAAGAGAAAGCTCCAGGGACACTTATAGCACCTTCAGTAGCTAAAGGGGGCTTACAGGAAAGCTGGAGAGGGACTTTTCACAAGGACAGTAGGGATAGGACAGAGGGGAATGGCCTTAAGCTGAAGGAGGGCAGGTTTAGATTAGATATGAGGAAGAAATTCTTTTCTGTGAGGGTGGTGAGACGCTGGCACAGGTTGCCCAGGGATGTGGACTCCCCATCCTTGGAGGTGTTGAAGGCCAGGTTGAATGGAGCTCTGAGGAACAGTTTAGTGGAAGGTGTCCCAGCCCATGGCAGGGAGTTGGAACTAGATGAATGATCTTTAGGCCAACCCAAATGGTTCTGTGATTTTAAAATGCATGTGAAACAAACCACTTGTTCAAATATTCATTCAGTATTTCTTGAAATACTTCTTCAAACAAAATACCTCTTCCTATATTTCATTGCAATTGCTGAAATTCTTTGCTGGTTATAATTTGTAGTTCCTGTGTTAGGATATTGACTGATAAGTAGTGGTAAAAAAAATTGTATTTACTTTAGCTTGATTTTGTTTGTAAAAAAGAGTAAAACATCCTGAAATTAAAGACTTGTTTTTTATATTGCACTTACAGTGGTTAGATCTGCATCTCAACCAGGAAATTCCTACTTCCTTGCTTATTTTATCCAGAGCCATGTATCTTCCAGATACCCTTTCTCCAGCTGATCAGCTCAAAACAACCCTTCAGACACTACCAGACAGTGCTGTAAGTATTGATGGACATAGTGGGTAACTAACTTTCAGTGTCATGACTGAAAACCCATCCCCAAAAGCAGATGTTCTTCTCAGTTCCTTGCTTTTCCTTGAAAAACTAAATCATAGCTAGGTTTATTTGTGTGACCTTCACAGGCAGAAATTGTGTTGTATGTGGAGAGATATGAGGATAAAGCAAACACAGAGCGATATTGGATTACATGACAGGAGACAGTAATAGCATAAGCAGATTTAGAATACACCTTTCACATTAAAAAAACCAATGAATGCTTCAGGCCATAGAAAAACATTAATACTTAAAAATACATGATGTTATGCAGAGAGAGAAATTATCAGAGTGGATTGTTGGTAGTCTTGAGAGAAAGAGAATGAAGAACATGTATAATTTCAGGGTGAAAAGTTCATTTTTCCACCAAAACCGAAAAGTTTCTCAAGACAGAGAGTCATCTTTTTCTGAGAAATGCAGAAATAGGGTAACATGTGGGGGTTTTGACTTTATTCATTAGCATACCTTTACTACCCATCTCAATCAGCATATCTAAACCTATATTATGCAGCCATACCTGTAGGTGTATAACAATTCTATTAGCTACTTTTGTTATTTTTAGGCCAAAGAGGCTCAAGTGAAAGTGGCAGAAGTTGAAGGTGAAAAAATAGATAACAAAGTACGACTGGAAGCAACGCTTCAGGAAGAAGAAGCCATCAGAAAAGAAAATGAAGAAAAGAAAATGTCTGAAGCTGCAGAGAAAGCCAAAGAAACCCTTGAGGCTGCAGCCATGGTAAGTTCTGCTCACAACTACTGAGGAGTAAATGTCAAGTGATGTGAACACTAGCATGTTATGAGTTACTGCCTCTACTCTGGGTATTGTCTGCAAGAAACTGGACTTTAAATCCACATGTGGAAGTTGTGAGAGAATATTTAAACTGACTGCAATACAGAAGTTTACTATAAAATATTGGCTCAGTCTTACTTATCTTTGATTTCTCTTCCTTCTTAACTAAAGCCGTAAGAGAAGACTTCTTTTTCTGTAGTAAAGGTAGTGGTTTTGTTTGTTGTTTTTTTTTTAATTTTCTGCAGCCCACATTTTAAATGTTCTTGTCTTTGGCTCTTTCTATTTGTCATTAACCTGATAATGCTACTGTATAGTATTTGACTGTAAAAGCTGCTGGCCTGCTTCATTAGTGAATTAAGCCTCAGGAGCTCACAGAAGTAGTTCTTGAAATACAAGTGTGTATGTTAATGTGAAACCACTTAATATGCTGCAGTTTTTTAACCTCTTCTCATAAAAATGTGTGTTTCTACTTTGGCAACTATTTCTATTTTGACAAGTCATTCTTTACTGAAGCTAATACAATTAATGTTTTGGGTTTTTTAAATGCAACCTAATGAGGTGTTTTAAATTTAGAAAGCGGCGGAACCAGCAGCAGATCTTGAAGCAACTGCTCTGCAAGCTAAAAAAAGCCAGGTGGTGATGGATACTGAACCAGAACTGGCACGGGCAGGTGCAGCAGTGCACTCAGAGGCACTGATAGATACAGCACCAGTGCTGGAAGGCATTAAGGTAATCTGGAGAACCACACATTTTCATACTTTTGAATGTAAAGATTCAGAGCATTTGTGTGAGGACTGTGATAAATTGCTTGTCTGCCCTTCACTTTTAACCCTCTCATCACATTCTGTCAGTTATGAACAACTACTTAGTGGATTGAAAATTCACCACTGCAGAAGCTGAAGTTAGCACAAAACATCTCCTTTATCTCTCTGCATTACTGAAATTAATATACCTGTTTGGGGGGGCATTTGCACTCTCTGTAGATGGAATGGGTCTGTGCATATTTTATTATGCGCTTTTCAAGAGACAGGTGTACTTACTATGGATGTTCATCCTCATTCTCACAAAGGTTATTGAAGATAGAAAAGTTTTCTCAGCTGTAAAAAACTTTCTCAGCTTTCCAAACTTTGCTCTCTTTTTTCGTGTAATTTATCTTTTCCCATACATAGTAAATTGTTTCTCAGTTGTTTTAATTGCTTAGCCCAAGAATGAAGTTAAACATTCTTAAATTAGATCAGGTATGGAATTTCAGAAACTCACATAATCAATCACATTAGCTGAACTTAATACTGGTACACTTCAAAAAACAGTACCATAGCAAATTAACTGCCTTACCATTTAAAATCTTTGTATTAGCCTCAAAATGTGATAGTAGTGATTCCAAACATGTAAAAAAACCAATCTTGTGTTTTCTCTTTTCTGCTAGAAAATCTTGCAGGAAGATCACAAATGTACCTTTCACTAATTTGTGTATGTTTTCTATTGTAGGGTGAGGAAATCACCAAGGAAGAGATTGATGTGCTGAGTGATGCTTGCAACAAGCTACAGGAACAGAAAAAATCACTAACAAAAGAAAAGGAGGAGCTTGAGGAACTAAAGGATGATATCCAGGAATATAATGAGGTGAAGAATGGGGCATGGAAGTTCTTTTTCTGTTCATGTTTAGTTTTAGCAGAAGCGATCCACAAATTTAAAGATTATCTTTCTTGGTTGTCTGTTAGTCTGAAGTTGGAAGCTGAGTGAATGAACTTTGTGTGTGACAATGCAGAGCCTCATTTGTGTAACATGTTCAAAGCCTAATTGTTACCACTAGAGCAGTTCCCAGCAGATGAGATTCCCGCTCCTGCTCTTGCTCCCAGGGACTGGGGTAACAGGAGCTGCCTGACTGCTGCGTGCTGCAGTTCTTTCTTAGCAAGTGTAGATGTCAGTATTACAGAAATTTCCAAGATAAGTAAAATGAATCTTATCCAGTCTTATGAAAGGTGTGGAAAATAACATTTAAGAGGTGCATAAAAAAGGCAGCAGTGTTAAAATTTATTGTTCTAATTCCATCTAGTTTTATATATATCTAGAACTTGTATTTAATCTACAAATGGCTCCGTCTTGAAATGCTGGTTGAAGTCAGTAGTGTCTGCTGTTGCAAATTCACACCAGCAAAACCTTTTCTCTCTCTTGACAATTTCTTCTAGGACTTGCAAGAGATAAAGGAGCTTTCTAAAACTGGTGAGGAAGAGGCAGTGGAAGAGTCAAAGGCAAGCAAGAGACTGACAAAGAGAGTGAACCGAATGATTGGTCAGATAGACAAAATTATTGTAGAATTAGAAACAAGTCAAAAGACATCAGATGAAAAGCTGGATGGTGAGGATACTCCTGCTGGGTAAGTGATCTGGGATTACTGGATGTGTCTCTGATTGTTCACCTTCACTCTTGCTTTTGTCTGATGTATGGTTAGAAAAGAATTGGTGAATAACTTGTTTAGAATATTGAGATAATTGATTTTTAAAAAATAAAATTAACAAAATTGTGCTGCAGATTTTCTCTCTTCTAAGGCTAAGTATGGTTGAACTGATGAGATAAAAAAAGGATGTATAATTCCCCAGATCCTGAGGGTGTTCTGAAAGTCAGTGTTGATTAGAATCTTACTGTCTTGCCCATGCCTCTGGCACTGACAAGATTACAGGTGAAATCATCCCCTTAGTCAGGCTCCTCACACAGGAATTTTGCCCTGTGCCATTGACTGAAAAGGTGCACAAGAGTCTGTATTTGTTGTTATTTAGTAACAAAGGTGTTTTTGAGGAAAAAAAATTGCAAGGGTCTATGGTGTCTTGAGACAAGTGGGGAAATGCGTCTAATGGAAGTGAGATCATTTTACACACTCCCTTTCCAAAAGATTTACTTCATTTAAATTTTTTTAACACACAGATTTTCAATGAAAGATCTTTTCCTGATAGTTTCATTACAAAATTCATTTATCAACACTTATCCAGGTCTTAATATTATTGGAGATAATCAGGCTATCCTATGTTAAATGGTCATACACTGCTTGTTACACACTCTGAAATACTTGGAAACTGTTATACAAACTCTCATGGTTTGTAATCATGAATGCTGTATTAATCTGGTTTATGCTTGCACCATTCTGTGTGATTCATTAAGAGAGTATGGCAGCTCCCAAAGAGCATAGCTAAACTGAAATAGGGATTCTGCTTTTGTTGCTTCTGAGCTCTGTATTTTCCAGTCCCCAGGGCAAACCGTCATTTGTTGCAGATTTTGTGTAATAAGGCAGCCATATGAATGGTGCTACAGAGAAGTCATTGATCAAAACCATCTGAATTTGTAAACTAACAATACAATGCAGAATCTGCTTGTACTGAATGTAATTATACTTTGTAATGGCTGGTTTTCTGGATAATTTTGTAGGTGATTGTGGCTGATTGAAAATTACTAGTTTAAATATTGCTTAGTTGTCAAAGGCTTGTCTCTTAACCTTCGGGATGGGGCAGTCCTTATCAAGCCATGTCCAGGACATTGAGCAGCAGCAGGAGAAATGCTCCTTCATAAAAGTCTGTCTGTGCCCAGAAGAGCTGGGACTACACTGATAAAACCCTTCTGTTTAGTATTTATTGGCTTCACTGTCTCCTGCATTTCAGCTGGATCTGTGCTGGAAGATGTTTCTTCAAACTAGCAAAATACATACAGAAATCATGAGATCAGTGAGAAGAGAGTAACATCTGAAACCTGCTAGTCCTTCCTTCCCCAGAGTCTGGTCCTTGACAGGAACAAGGGAAGCTGATTTAACAAAACAGCTCAACTGCTCAAGTGATTAGTTCTCAGCTTTTGTTTTCCTGTGACTCATTGATTTTCTGTCAGCCAGCCCCTATATGTAAAAGGATGTCAGAAACATGGCATTATATCTTTGGTAAATGGAGAGTAAAGGGACAAAGGGCATTAGATACATAGTCTGGGAAGCACAGAAAACTTTATTTCAAATGCTTCTGGGTACTTATATTTGTTTAGTAAAACATGTGGAAACTAAAAACATGAGATTTGATGATAAGATAAAAATCTGCTGTCTGATCAGTAACTCCTTTTTGTTTTTTTGCATTCTGTTCAGGATTATAAATAATTAATTAATAATTTTACAAGCATCCTGCAGTGCAGTAGTTTCCAGTACTGCCTTTTATCAACCTTTTCCCTTTGGAATAACTGCTTGTCATGTAGAGTTTGTGCTTTCTCTTCAGGAAGAATCTCATCAGCATTACTGAGCTAATTAATGCAATGAAACAAATTCAGAAGATTCCAGAGGAGAAGCTAACAAGGATTGCAGAGGCACTAGATGAAAATAAGGATGGCCAAATTGATATAGATAATGTTGTTAAGGTAAGTTTGTGGACTTCTTAAAGAAAATAAGGCTAACCATCCTTCAAACATTGCACCTGTTTGGGCATAAATTCATAGTGCAGTCTTTTGCAAGGGTCTTTACTTGATGCCAGTGAGGTTTAAACTATGACCAGCTAGAAAATACAGTATCAGCCTTTTGAAACACATTTTTCCTCTCTGCTGCCCCAGTGGTGATTATCTTCCCTGTTGCTCTAAACTGCTGTTGCACATTTAGCAACACAGATAAAGTGTACTTGTAAATTCTGCATATGTTGCACAATAAGTCTAGGAACTTGAGGAGATATGCCAAGAATACATTTGTACAAAAAACTATTTCAAGGAATTTGGAATCATTTACTAGATTATTTTTTCGTTTGCTTTTTGAAAGGCCCACCCCCTCTACTTTGAAGTTTTTCTAAATTTGTGCCTGTCTGATAGACTAGGTATTCTTAAATAAAATAAAATTAAGCCTATAAATTACTGTCTTAAATACTTTTTCAACACGTACTGAATCTCAGCTTTCCACTGAAACAGATAAAATAAATGGGTGTGTTTTACTAATGCTTTAAAATGTCTTTGTGTACTGCACATACAAAGGTCAGTAGTTCTAAGTCTTTTAGTATACATTTGAGCTTTTTTTTTAGTACTCTGGATGTGTTTGAGGTACTGGTTGTGGTTTGAATTTGTCTTCCATGTAAGAAAGAAAATGCTGTTTTTCTTGAACAAGAGAATTGAATACTTTTGTTGTCTTAACAAAATTTATTGTAGGAAAATGCCTCCATCACGTAAAACCTAAATGTGCTCTCAATTTCATTTTGTGTTTGTGTAGGTTGTAGAATTGATTGACAAAGAAGATATTGATATTGGCACCAGCCAAGTTGCTGAGATTATGTCACTGCTTCAAAAAGAAGAAAAACTGGAGGAGAAAGAGAAAGCAAAGGAAAAGCATGATAAGGAAGCTGCGGAAGCAAAGAATTAAGCTTCAGAATCTGAAGCTAATCGCAGTTATAACCAAAATCTTGTATATCTTTCTGTGTCTAATGGCTACATATTACTTGAGCTTTGTGATTATGGGAAGTGTTTTGAGCTGATTCTGGTAATAAATCGTAGATAAGTTTTCTGACATATGGAATGTAATTTCCGTTCGTCAAGAAGTGATTTAGTGTCATTCCATACTGATGAAAACAGAGTAGGCTTCTGTAGCAGCGCTCCTGCCCACAAAAACATGTATTTGCACTCATTGTTGTGGTACAGTGATCCATTAAACTTGGAAGTTTGCTGTATAAATTCAGTGTATCTATCATGAAAAATGTTTCCCATTTATTTTCTTCCATCATTACATGGGGCCCAACCTTGCTCTGCTTCTACCTTTTAGCTTTTTCAAAATTTAATACAATCTTTCTGTTCCATCACAATATTACACATTTTCTAATCTGCTAGTGAAGATTCTGTGGCTTCAGTAGTAGCTTTGTAGATTTAGGGGTTTTTAAGCTAAATATCACTAAGCTGTTGCCTCACTGACAGAGAATGTGGCATTCTGATCACTTTTATGAATTCATGGTTATTATTCTTTTCTGTTGAGGGGAAAAATCAGATTTATTTTTCCCTGGAATGGAAACTTGGCATGAAGTTTGCTACTTATGGGTGCCTTAAATTTCATAGGACTAGAGAGTAGAGTATGTTGCTTCTACTCAAAATTCCATTAATTATTAAAGCATTGGAATCACAGGAGCCTTTAAAATAGTTTCAGAACACAATCTGTCACATGGTAAACTCAGTTAAAGTGTTTGTTTGAATAGCAGGATGAAAATAATCAAAAGGGGAAAATGTCAGTTGTGATCTTTTTGCATATATTTTAAAAAAGGTAGCTATCTTTGTGTGCTTGTTTTTCATCTGATAATTATTTGCACCATAACTAGTTTTCTTACCTCTCAATTTTCATCTCAGGTATAAAGTCATTAACAAAGTGTAGTCAGAGTACATAAATATGTTCATCTCATGGCTTTGCTTACTGTGCAGTCAACAAGTCATTTCTGGTATTGCCAGTGCTTTGATTACATCCTTGGTTTATAGTCATTGTCTTTAAATGTGTGACTACATACTGGCAGTAGGTCAAGATTTTCTCATTAATATTTCTTCTTAGCAGTAAATTTTAAAGTTTTAAAACTAAAATACTAACTCTGGGATGCTCCATAATTCATGGTAGCCTAAATTTTACACTTTTCTTAAAATCTGTTATGAAATACATGTAGTGTGGCTTGAACCAGCAGGGTTGTGATTTGGGGTTTTTATTCTGTTTTTATTTTGCACCCAGTATTATAAAATGTACAACCATTCTTGATTTTGTGTACATTATTGAGAGCACATCTGACAATGGCACTGTACGTGATGATATTGAGGTGGGCAGTTAGTACTTAATGCTTTTAGTCATAGTAGCATATTTTTGTAGAAAATGCCAACTCCCAAGCATATTTCAGCATAATTCCATGTGCAGTATTTATCTAGATTGGCTAAATTATTTGTACAAACTTATTTGAAGTTAGTGGAACAAAAGAAGTTTTGACAGTCTCATGGCTTGCATGATATGGACCATTGTATTTAGTTGTTTCCAAAGCAATATGTACAGTGAGATGTACAGTTCTAGAAAAAGTCAGTGTCTAGTTCAACTATTGAGTTCATATTCTGTACAGTTTGCAAAGAAAGCTGCTTACAGCAAGATCTTCCTGAGAATTACTGTAATTGTATTTGAAGTGTGAAATTGCTGTGGTGAAGCTGAAATTTCAAATCAGTACAATCTTTATGGTTCATGTATCCCAAAACAAGGGGGCTGTTCTCTTCCTCATAAATCAAGATTACCTTGGAGATTTCAGCAAGGAAGTCACTTTGTAGATTTTTGAAGATCTGACTTCACTATGTGCTTTTTTTTTAGGCCAATGCTTGTGTTAGATGCAAATTCAAGAATAAAACTGATTTCACAAAAATGCGATCTAGAAACTAATTTTCCATTTTATAATTTACAGCTAGAATTTATGGGCTTTGAAGTACACTCAATTTTTACAGTGGCATATTTTCAATTTTAAAACAATGTATAAGAATATTACTGGACATTCCTGAAACGTGGTAAAGATACTCTAAAATTGCCTGCTACCTTTCATGGAATATCAAAAACCTAAGAGTTGTATTCACTTGAATGCATGCAGATTTAAACCAGGGGAAGTAGCAGAAAAAGCTGTTTTTAAATATTTATTGATTAAAGTTTTACAGAGTTTTAACTGTCCTGAAAGTAAATTGACTGATTGCAGTATTTGGGAGTTTAAAACACTTTGCTGCAGTTCTATGTTTACTGTTCACTTAATTTTTCTGTGGATTAAATAAGAAGGGAGCCAAAAATAGCTGATTCTTTTTTTATTTTATGAAGAATATTCTGATTAAAGTAATTGGAATACATTTGGACTTGCATGAAATTTGCCATATTGTGAAATCTTTACAGATTACATAAAATTCTTTTAAAGGCCAGCCAGAAATGGCAGCTTTGTGCTGTGACCTGAAGCGATGACAGGACATGCGCACCAACCACAGGAAGGACTTTTCATGGGGAATACCTTCCTTCTTTCTGTTGAAAGCAGGCAAACCCATGACAGCTGGACTTGAACAACACGTGTTCTGCAAGCTCTAAAAGATTAGGGAAGCCCTTCGTGATCCACTTTACCCCAACTGAACCTCCCAAGCAGCTCTGTACTGGTGATACAGGCAACTGCAGCAGAGTGGAGTAGCTCCAGCTCATGTGCTTGGTTGCCTTTGGTGTTGACCATAAACCAGGAGCTGCAGCACATTCAGAGAAAGGATGAGTGTACAAGTGTACATTAACTGGTCAGAGCTTATTCCTGAGTGAATATTTAATCAGGAGATGTAAATATTTCTTTAAATAATTTAAAGGATATGTGAGATTTCGATGACTTTGTGACTTACACAGGCAAAGCCTCTGAGTTCAGACTTAGGTTATTGGTAAGACCATTGATGGGGTTGTTGCAGATTCAAATAAATTTTGACTATAAACTATTCAGGGGGAAAATAAAACATGCAAAAAGCTTTTTTAAAAATCCATTTAGGAACAGGAAAGAGAAGTAGAGTAGGATGTGATTTCTTTCCCCCCTTCAAAACAAGTGAGTTATAGGAGCTATTTTATTGAAAAACTTGTTTCTTTTTCATCTTAGCCCAAAAGATGGTTTTCACAGAGATTTTCATCCCTGACTACCTACTGTGAGAGTCAATCTGCCTGCAGGTTAAGTGCCAGGAGGTTGGTTCTGTCAGTTTGTCAGCAGGACTGCATGCAGGTAGAGAATATCTCTTGCCAGGATTGTACCTTACACTAACATAGGCTTTGTCCAGGGGGAAAAAGTTACATCTTTTATACAACTCCAAAATACTTCTTGTAACTTTATATCTGCATACCTTGCTAATAATTTTAACTTTAGCTACTTCACCATGTATTTAAATACTTTTAAATTGTTAATATCAAATAATTGGGTGTACTTAATTGAAAGAATAATCCCATTTTCTGTTCTTCACATGTATTCCAAATTTTGCTTTTCAGTTGATGAATTTCTGCCTGTGTTACAAATTTAAGTTGAAAATCATTTGTCTGTACTCTGAGCATACTGGTCCTGTGTTTGCCATAACTCAGTACAAATTTTTTATTTTGATTGGAGCTTGTGTCCTTTGTTTAGTTACAATAAAAGTATCATTTTGAAACCTAATCTCTCCATTATTTTTCTGTTGGTTTTGATTGTTTAGTGTTGAATTATTGCTCTTCAGATGAGATGCCAGGCACAGGGCTGGATGCTGATGAGCTGTGTCTATGAAAGTAATCTCCTGTCTGCTTTAAAACAGGATTTGGGAACATGCAAATGCTCAATCTGCTCTCTAGTGTCAAGTGTTTCAACAGGTGGCTGAAGACAACCCTCTGCCTTGACATGCTTTTAAAATAATAACAAGCAAGGTTGTGTTGCAAATTTTTCCTTCTTCTGCTTAAAGCCAAATACCTAATAAAAAGCTTTAAAAGTGGCAGAACTTGTTCCTTTTAAGCTTTTGCTTTAAGAATTTCCTTTAATGACCCTTTAATTGGGGTGAATAGGTGTGGTGTGCAATGGTCAAACTGGCTAGCAGAGGAATTGGGGTTTGAGTTTGTGAATTAAATGTGGACATTGGCAAGTGTCCTTGATCATATTTACTGAACTCCTAAGAAAGAGGTTGACTTCTGGATTCACTGTTCTCTTTGCTGAGATGTATTGGTTATTACACTCTTTAATGAATCTTTATGACACTTTGGTAACAATGGTGTGTAACTGTTAAAATCTAAGGGGGAAAGCTTGTAGATTGACATAAGGCAGTTTACTAAGGCAATAGCAAGAGTTTGTGCATGCGCAAGCAAAGGGGAAAAAAAAATGTGTTCTCCCCACCATCAAGTGATGTTCAGCCACTTCCTGGGAAGCAGGGCTTCAGCAGGTGAGGAAGTTGCTCTGGAAGGCAAACTCTGTAAATAACAAATGTCCTTCCTCCCTCCTCCTTTCCTTGGCATTATATCTGAGCTGACATCACAGGCTCTAGAATATACCTTTGGTAAATTGTGTTCCCTCTCAGGACCTTGCCCACTCCCAGCCCACTGATGATGGGAATGTTGAGACAGCGCTGGTGCTGTGCCAGCCCTGCTCAGCAGCAGCCAAAACATGGGGGTGTTATCAACACCTTTCCAGCTCCCAGGGCAAGGACTGCTGAGGGGAAATGAACTCCAGCTCAGCCAGGCTCAGTGCAATTACAGACATGGATTTGTGCATTGTCTGCAAACATGCACGGGGGGAATGGCAACTGCCTGCTCTATAGCAGCTAATGAACAGATTGCTGTGACTTCACTGGATGGAATCTTCTTTTGCATCAGGCTGGTCTTGCAAGCAGGCAGAAAACTGGTTGGAAGACCTCTGAATTCAGGACATCGTGGTCTGAAAAGGATGAATGGGGAAGCTTTATTGCAAACTATTTTGGTGATATGTCATTTAGAGGGTGAACACATCTGCATAGTGGTGGTGAGAGATTGATGGCCTTGTGGTTGTTTCATCCACCTGAGGCTTGAGGAATCTGTGTTCAGTTAATGCCCAGTCTATCAATAATCCATCACTTGGCTCTTGTGCCACTGTAACATAAAACCTCCTTGACAGTGACTGGGCAGACAACAAGTTCTCCAGAGCAGAGTCTGTGTCAGGACCTAGCACAGCATTTTGTT
The DNA here is from genome assembly GCF_027887145.1 of Ammospiza caudacuta. Lineage (NCBI taxonomy): Eukaryota > Metazoa > Chordata > Aves > Passeriformes > Passerellidae > Ammospiza > Ammospiza caudacuta. Next base: position 58,655,738 of record NC_080596.1, read on the forward strand.
GCAATAAGGATTTTAAATACCAAATGCAGACAGTGACAGATCATACCAGAGAGTTTCTCTGGCTAAGGATTCTCACTTTTCTCACTGCTTATATATTTGGTATTTTCTTGAATTATTTCTCAATGCTGATGTGAGCAGGAGGATGTTTGTAGTATGTTTCTAGTTTCCCCATACCCTGTGTTCACTTCCACTTTTGTGTATTATTGGATATAAATCTTTCTCTGTAGTTAAATATCCTTCACAGGTCAAAATTCTTTGGGGGCTCATTAGCATGTACAATTTTACCCTTGCCAAACCTTCTGTGGTTTGCAAACATCAGTTTCTCTCATCTAAGTGGTGTAAAGGATTTCTGCTATGCTAGAGATGGATCTAATACAGATTTGCTGCTTTCCATCTAGTATTTCTCTCTGTGTATATTGGCAGAGCAGCCCCTTCATGAACAGCCTGATTTATGGCTCAGGGAGTGCTGCAGCCAGCAATTTGAGATGTCAGCTCTCCCGTGCATGTTGGATTCTCCATCCCTCCTTTTGTCTTAGCTCCAGCCCAAAAGCCATCCAAGTTTTTTCATAGTGTTTTCTAACTGCATTTTCAGGTCCTTGATTAATCAAGATTTTCAGACTCTGTTGCAAGGACAGCTTCAGCAAGGAGCTGAAGAGCAACTGGGAGATGAGCAACAAAAAATAATTACAAAAACAAAACAAAGAAAAAAAAAAGAGAGAGTAGTCTTAATAATCTTACTAAAGATGAGAAGTAACAACCTGTTGTGAAGAAAACCAGGGATCTTAGCAGCCTATTCAAGACTTGTAAAAGTGTTTTCTTCCACAGATGTAATCCCAAAGTAGTGAGCAAATCAGCAGGTGTTTCTCCTCCATCCTTCCCATCTCCCAACTTTTCCTTTTCTCTATCCTTTACTTTAACATGCAGGACCAATTAGAAAAGATAAATGGAGTCCCTGTTGCACATCAGTTCCTCAGAATCTGGCTTTGCCCTGGTGGAAATGGAGTTAAAATATTAATGTTTCCAATGAACTGGGGGGTGTTCAGTGCTTGGTCTGTGCAAACTCCAGTAACCAGCATCCTTCATCAAGCTCTGCTCTCACCTTCCTCAGTCATGACTGCCCCAGCTCATTGTGGGCCCTGTGCAGTCTCTGCTCCTAAGAGCAGGATGCTTTTATCCCTCCCTTCCAATCCTGCATGCTCTTATCATCATGAGATGTATAAGCCACAACACTATAGTGGGAAATATGTTCCTAGGATGAGTCTTCAGGATCAAGACTGACACTGAGAGGAAGCCATGCACATGGCTGTTTTTAGACCTACCTTCTGCAACCATCAAATTCTGTGATTAAACTAACACTGCCATCCCTAAATGTGATTTAAATTGAATTTTACCTAAACCACTTAGGATCTTCTTCCCAGAATATCCTTTGTACTCTGAAAGTGAGACCCTTTTGGCTATCTAGGTTTTGGACTTTCAAATTCAAGGATTGACTGGTGTCAACCCAAAAGCCCTTTTCAAGTAATGACAGGGGAGAAAGCACTAACAGAAAATCCCTTATTTGTACCTTTTCTGTGCCTTTTGGTGCATAATTTGTAGCTTTGTGCTCAAGAGAAACTTGATGTGGAAAACAGCTCACCTAGCCAGGCTCAAGGAAGATTTGTAACAGTGAAGGAAATATGCAGGGAGAGCTGATTGTAGCATTTTTGTTGCTCATCCTTCTGTGTAATTTTCCTTGGAGTGAGTGGGAGGTTATAATATTAATTTCTCTTACTTTTGTGGATATAAACACATCCTCAATCAAGAGAAATATAGTATAAATATAAGATATAGAGAAATAGAAAATCATTGATGTACTTATATGTGTACCATCAAGCATGATACTCTCCCTGAAGCTGGTGCTGGTACTTGGACGCTTGAGAAAGCGAGGGAAAGGCTTTGAAACCTCATTTCCGCTTTGAATACACGATGCCCGGCGCGCGTGAGGCAGACAGGACCAATGGGATTTTCAGGAGAGCAGAGAGAGAATAAATTGGCGTGTCCCAGCTCCAGGACCAGGGAGCAGCATCCCGCCGGGACCCGGCCGCGCACCGGCACCGCCGGGCCGGGCCGCTGGGGGGCGCCCGCCGCCCGCCCGCCGGCAGCGCCCCGCGCGGATCCCGCCGTCTGATCCCTCACGGATCCCGTCTGATCCCACACGGATCCCGTCTGATCCCAGCCGGGCCCCTGCCCTGATCCCAGCCCGGCCCCTGCCCTGATCCTGTCTGATCCCAGCCGGGCCCCTGCCCTGATCCCGTCTGATCCCACCCGGGCCCCTGCACTGATCCCATCTGATCCTACCCGAATCCCATCTGATCCCACCCGGATCCCGCTCGCATCCCGTCTGATCCCACCCAGGTCCCCGCCTGGATCCTGTCTGATCCCAGCCAGGACCCTGCCTTCATCCCGTCGGCATCCTATCTGATCCCATTCGGGTCCCTGCCTTCATCCCGCCTGGATCCCACCCAGGACCCTGCCTTCATCCCATCTGATCCCACCCGGACCCCTGCCCTGATCCCGTCTGATCCCACCCGGATCCCGCCCGAATGATCCCATCTGATCCTTCCAGGATCCCTGCTCGTATACCATCTGATCCCACTCGGATCCTGCACGTCTGATGCAGCCTGGATCTTGCCCGCATCCTGCCCGGATCCCTCCTGGATCCCAGCCCTGATCCCGTCTGATCCCACGCGTCTGATCCTGCTCAAATCCCGTCCGTTGAATCCCGTTTGAATCCCGCCTGGATCCTGCCCGGATCCCGCATCTCCTTCGTCCCCAGGAGCCTGTGCAACACTCACGGGCTCTGCTCACACACTCTCGGGATGGTTCGGCTGGAAGGAGCCTTGAAGGATCACCTCGTTCCTTTCCCCCGCACGGGCGGGATCACCGTCACTGCATCAGGCTGCCCCGTCCAGCCTGGCCCTGAGCGCTTCCAGGGATGGGGCATCCTGGATAACCCGTTCCAGTGCCTCACCACGCTCCTGGTATCACAGAATCACAGTCATTTATGTAGGAAAAGACTTACAGGACCATCAAGTCCAATCTTTAACCAGTCATCACCTTCTCAACGAGACCGCAGCACCAAGTGCTAAAAACCAACCTTATATCAAATTGAAATCTACTCTCAATTGAAAATTATTACACCTTCTCTCATCACTGCAGGCCCTGCTGAAAATTCTGTCCCAATCTTTCTTGTAAGCTTCATTTGGGTACTGAAAGGTGCTCCAAGGTCACCCTGGAGCCTTCTCTTTTCCAGGCTGAACATCCCCAGCCCTCCAGTCTGTCTCCACAGCAGAGGTGCTCCAGCCCTTGGAGCATCTCTGTGGCCTCTTGTGTTTGCCACTCCAACAGATCCCTGTCTCTCCTGGCCAGGACCCCAGGGCTGGGCACAGCACTGCAGGTGGGGCTCATGAGAGAGGAGCAGAGGGGCAGAACCACCTCTCCTGCTCTGCTGGCTGCACCACTTCTGACGCAGCCCAGCACATGGTTTGCCCTCTGGGCTGTAAATGCAGAGTCTTGGTTCTCAAATCTTTCATTCCTCCCCCTAAGGATCCTGTTCTCTCAAGGGGATGTGTGGCTGTTTCTGCCTCAGTGCTTGGTGCTCCCACACTCCTTCTTCCCATGTTTCATCTCTCTGTCAACAAGCTAACCTTTTCTTGTGAACCTGAATAAATCTTTGCTATCTGGTCAAATGAGCTGGTATAATCAGACACTGGACTTCCCAGAATTAATCCCTCTTTAAAACACAGCACCAGTTCTAAGTTCTCCAATCTCAGTTCAAAATCTGACAGTGAAAGGAAATCCACCACAAACCATTGGTGAGCTCTTGTGCTCATGTGTTGCTATTGCTATCACTCTGTGGTTTGTGGAGGTTTTCTTGCAGAGGGAAAAAAGTCTTTAAAAATAGAAAAATAAATTAACTCCCCACCCTTGGAAAATCAAATAACAAAAAGCCAAACTGTCTCCAGTGAATTTGTCTAACACTGGTTTCTTATTCAATATTTCTATATTGGCCTCAGCTGGTTGGTGGAAAAGCCCCTGACAATGTTTTCTTTGTGGGGCCGCTATGGGCTGTATTACCAGAGCTGCTCAGCTCTTCCAAAACTTTCCTGACTCTGTCATCAGTGACCTGTGTCCTGCCCTCCCTAGAGCCCTTCCCTCTGTGCTGGTGGTGTGTAGCATTTGCTTATTAACTCTTCAGTCCTGAGAGCAAGGGGCTCAGTTGTACCTGGGGGGGTTTTGTGCCCTTATTGCAGAGCAGTGGACGTGACTCCACTTTGAGAGGTGACATCTAAACCCCCAGGAAGATATCCATCCCATTTGTGATGGATTCAAGTGTTCATCTGGATTTGCATCTCCCCACAGAGCCCAGCACCTTCCCATTGCTGTAAAAGCAGCAGTGCTGCTGAGCGCTCCTGTGCAAAGGCAGATTCAACTCTTAACAAATAAAATACTCAGTGCTATAAACACTTAGTTACCAAAAACTGAAAATCCACACCCTTTTCTTAGCTTTGAGGCACTTTTAGGATCAAATGTTAGGTCAGGTTAGAGTAGGTTACACAGATGTGATTCAGGGGCTTGGATGCAGTGCTTCAAGTGACTTGGGTATGTTATAAAAATCCATAGCTTGGTAAAGAGGTGTGAATCAGAGAGTCAGAATAATTCAGCGTGGAGGAGATCCCTGGGGTCACCTAACTTTCTGCTCAGAGCAGGACCAAATTTAGATCAGGTTTCTCCTGCCTTGTCCAGTCATGTTTTGCTTGTCTCTGGGGATGACAATGACACAGATTCCTGGACCCTGTGTCTGACCATGTTCAGGGTGGTAACTTTTTTCCTGAAATCTGGTGGGTGTGTCCTATGTTGCACCTTATAACCTTATATCTGCTGCCTCTTGTCCTATTTCTGTGCAGCCCAAGGAAGAGTTTGGCTCCGTCTTCTCCACAACTCCTCATTGCAGATTGCAGCAGGATCCCACGGAAGCCTTCCCCTTCCCTTCTCCAGGCTGTCCCCTGAATCCTTCCCCTCTCCAGGCTGGCAGGCCCATGTGGCTCAGCCTCTCTCCACGTACTCTGTGCTCCAGCCCCTGGCCATCCTGGTGGCCTCTGCTGTGTCCACCCTGGTGTGTTCCCATCTCCTCCTGCTGAGGAGCCCAGCACTGGACCCCACACTCAAGGTGTTCTTTGCCAGTGCTGAGCAGAGGGAAAGGACCTTCCTTGGCCTTCCTTGCTGCCAGAGCTCACAGCCAGCTCATGGCACCTCCACCAGGCCTTTTCTGCAGACATTCTGCCTGGCTGCTCAATGACCATCATGTGCTGGTATATGGGGTTATTCCTCCCATCTGATGGGCTTTGCATTCACCTTTCCAGCACTTCACGATGTTCCCATTAGCCAGTTCTCCAGCCTGTTGAGCTCCCCTACACACAGCTCTCCCTCCCCTCCCACACAAGGACCCTCTGATCACAGTGCTGAACACTCCACGGAACAGGAGGGGTTGAAAGGAAACAAGGAGGTCACAGTTAATTCACAATGTGGAATAAGTGAGTCTTACTTGCCAAATATAAGAGGTTTTTTGGGGTAAACCCTGTTTAATGACAGGCATGACAATTTACAAAATTATTATTAAGTGAATAAACTACCATGTGGTGTTACAGAAGGCCTGAAAAAAATATTAATAAACTGTTGGTTCAAATGTGAAAGTGCTAAACTCATCGACTATGATGTGCTCTAAAAATAGAGACTTGAGCCTCTGCATCAAAAAAATAATGCTTCCCTTAGGAAGACTTAACCAGGTCCAAGCAAAAAGCTTTCTGGCTGAAGTCCAAAAACTTTTTTTGGAAGTCCTGTATTAGCTTTCTTTTCATTACTTCTCCCCCACCCCATTTCTGTTAAGCAGTAGTGTGTGTTCAGTTGCTATGATGATAACAGCAATGACATTCCTATCACCATGGAATGTTTTAAGTTTAAAAGTTTATGTGATTTTTGTATATACTGATCTTACAAGTTAAAAATGCCCTGTTCCCTATTTACACTACATGGAATGAAACTTTAAAAAAAGGCTTGTTCTTCAATTCACTCTCCACTTCTGTTTTCTGTCCTATTTGTTTTCTAGATATGTACTATAACAAGATTTTTCTGTTTATTTTACAGAGCTGGTAACTTCAGTTTAGAAAATGCTGTGAAGGAGAGCTGGAACTTGCCAGACCATTGTCCAAAGTCAGTGAGTTCCAAGGTTTTTGTTTGATCTATAGATATTTACACTGTTTGCTCTTGTAGGGCTTACCTGCCCTACAGAAGAGATTTAAATGCTGCCTCAATAGTTCAGAGAAGCAGTTTGTTAAAAAGGGCTCACAGCCATAGGGACTGTTGGGTTGTTTGCTTCCCAGTGATACCTTAAGTTTATAAAAAAATTACTAAACCCTTGAAGTAAATCCAGTACAAGCCTGGATCCTAGTGAGGATTTCTTAGGGATGAGGATCACAAGGCAATTGGGTGACTGCAGATCACAGTGAGAGCAGTGGGTTAAAAAGTATTTTCAGACTGTAATGAAACAGAATATAAAACATAATGATATCAACAAAAAATACATTGATATCTTCCATATTGAGCTCCACACTCACTCCCTGGCTCCCAGCCCCGGAAGACTCAGTTTTTGCAATGATTTTGCCTATAGCTGCTGTCGAGCTACCAAGTCTTTGCATCATGCTGTAACCTCCTGGGCATCAGTGTGAGCTGAAAACTGCTTAGCTGGAAGTTAACTATTGAAATAACCCCCAGGCAGTGGTGGAATCTCCCTGCTTTGCTGTCTCCCACCTGAGGTCCAGTTGTCATTCCTTGCATGGGGTGCACATTTCCCTGGGGAGGAAACGCTGCTGGTCAGGGGTTAACCAGAAACCTGCCATCAGCAAGATGTGAACAAGAAGGTATGACCCAGTACACAAATTCCTAGAGGAGGCAGCAGCTGGTGAGGCTGCAAAGTGATGGGGAAACATCTGGAAGCTGTGGGATTCTCTAATCCAAGTGGGACAGTGTGACACCATTTGTCTGCCCAAAAGAGCTTTTGGGGCCACATCCTGGGAAAGCTGGGTATGAGATAAGGGGGATAGATACACTGGGTGTGGATGAGGTCTGAAGGACAGTGTGTTGAAGCCACATTTGGGCATTGCTCCTCACCCCTAGACCCAGTGAACTGGAGCGGGTCTGGATTAAAGAGCAGTTGGTTGCTGTGAGGAAGAGTGAACAGCATTGAATGGCTTTAATCTGGAAAATACAGGACTGGAGGCAGGGAACACCCACATTTGGAAATGTTTGCTGCATGGGCCTGGTGCTCCATTCTCCTCAATAACTGCTGGGAGGAGACAGGAGCAATCATCTTAATTTTCAGTGAAATTGCCAGAACAGTGGGGTTTCCACAGACTCTCACTGGCACAACTTGAAGCATTGCCATTTCTGTTGCTGGCTGGAGGCTGCTGGGCCTGTAGCTCACAGCTGTGACAGCTGCTGCAACTCAGCAGTTGATGTGTTAATTTAAACCAACACCACTCATGCTTTAAGGTATTGCACCAGAGCTGCACTACAGAAGAATTTGGGATGAGGCCCTGCACAAAGCAGGTTCCAGCAAGACCAGGCTGCTCAAGGCTTCATCCAGCTGAATTCAAGGACTCAGCTGCAGGATAAGGATGCCACAAGCCCTCTGGACAACTCATTAAACCACCTTTACAGAGACTTTAAAAAAGTTTATATTTAATTGTAACTTCCCACATTGCAACTTGTGTCCATTTTCTCTCTCCTATCAATACTCTCAGCTGTTCCTTATTACGTCCCACAATTAATAACTTGTTTCCTGGTAACCAGCTACTGGACTCTGGTTCCATTCCATGCTGCAGAATTGGAGGACATTTTGTTTGAGCATCCAAACAGGACTTCTGCACCAGCTGAGCTGCAGAGATGAATCAAAACTCTCCCACAGCATGGCAGGCTGGCTGGAGCCCTGGGAGCAGCCACCTTTTCACAGGGCAGAGGATTCATCCCTGCCTGTAGCTCATGTGCAGTGGCTTGAAGCACTCTGGGTTCCTTGGGGATGAAAAGCTCTATAAAGACTAGAGTTGTTTAATATGGTGATTACTGAAATAAAACTTTAAAATGCCTTAATGTAAGGAGTTTGTTGGAAGGTTTACAGTTTGGTGTGCTTTATGAGGGGAGAAGTTATTTCCAAGAATCACATTAGTGTAAGTCCCCCTTAGGATGATGCAAAAGGAGAGTTCCAGTGTATTACAAAATCATCATGGCTATAGCTTTCTAAGATTTTAAGACCCCTTAGTATCAGGGGGAAAGGGGAAAGGAGAGTAAGGCAGCCAGAACAGGAATCTGTTTCTGTTGGGAAACTATTAGAAAGATGCAATGTGATGGCTGGGACCCAGACAGAATTTAAATGTCATCCTTTTCCTATAAATAATTAATAAGCATCATTGTGTTCTTAATGCAGAGCTCAGAGGAAAACAATCTCTCTTGATTGAACTGAGATGCAACATTTTGGACTGGAATTCAGAGGTCCCAGGTTCAGGGGTCCTGGTGTGTCCCAGCTGCTGTGTGCTCTGCATTCCCACTCAAGCATCTCAGGAGCAAAGGGATGAGGATCCTGAGGATCCAGAACACATCAGGGGCTGCAGCTTGTCAATTTTGAGGGTTGTCCCAGATCCACTGCAACCCTCACCAGGAAAAATGGACATTTAATGTGAATAATTTTTCATCTCTGGAGCCTGAATTTTACCACCTATCCAGAGTCACAGGTGTGTAAAGTCACTGCTGTGAAGCTTTGCCCTATTACAGTCTCACTGGTGGTAGAAAATATCACAAATTTTTCCTGCTAAATACTGAAATTGGAGACATGCCCCTTGTGTGGCATTTATGATGTGAACAGACAAGGCATGAGCAAGGATTTGAGTTCAAAATACAGAGGCTAACACAACTTAGTGAGTCAAAAGACATGCAAAGGGGTGAATGACATGTCCCACATGCCTGTCAAGTGTCCCATCTTTTAACAGGAACTGTCCTGCTCACTTCCTACCTCAGTGCCTTTGATTTGCTCTACATGCAGCACATTTGTATGGGAACTGCCTTGTTTACACAGCCTGCCCTCTCTGTGTCTGAGCTAGAGAACAAAACTGATGGAAGGAAAATGAAGTGGTTACTAATTAGCAAATGGTTCATTAACAGGAGACATCTGCTTCATATTAGGCAGGAAGAGATGAAGGCTGAGTCTCACATTCCCAGTAACTGGCTGGTTATGGAGCTGGAATTAAGTCAAAATCAGGCTCTTTTTAAGGTTGCTTTTTTTCCACCAGGGGCCATCCACCCTGCCCTGCATCCCAGCTCTGCCTCATCCAAATTTCTTACCTTGGTATTGAAGGGAATGGCTAGGAGGCTTCTGGATTTGGAAGGAGAAACTGGAATTACTCCTACAGTGAATTCAAACAGGCTTAAGCTCAGTCTTTAAAGTAATGATGGGAGCAGTCTCCTGTAACAGGTGACCAAAACTCCTCCAGGACACACAGCTCAATGCTCCATCACATCCAGGGAGGTGATGGAGCTGAGAATTTATTTATTAACAACTTATTGGAAGAACACCAATGGCTCATTGACCAAACCATTTTTAAAGCTGTCTGAACAATTGACTCGGCCATCAGGGTGCCTTGGGAAGTGCCTGTCACTGCATTGTGTGAATATTCAAATCAGGAAAATGTTTCCAGCTCCTCCAGAGCAGCAGTGGTTTTCTCCTGAAAGGCAGGGAGGAGGATGATGAAGAACTTCACATGGAATACTGTAAAACTGAAATACCACCAAGTCTAAAGGTGAGATTGTTGTACATGGCCTGGAAAACAGCAGGCAGGACACGCCTGGGAAGTTCTTGTAGTTTTATTTTCTGCTGGAGAATTTGGAAACTTTGTGTGATGAACACATACAAAACATATAAGAACATATAAAAAAACCTTCCTTTCCCTTGAAAACCATGCAACTGGCCATAAGCAAATCCTCCCCTGTCAAAGCAGCAATATTCCCTAAATTTTAGGAGCAGTGGAATGGATCAGTAGAGTTTGGCACCAACAAGAAGAGCAGACTACTGATTGCATCAGCTTTTCCTTGTTCCCACATGGATTTTCTGCCTTATAGATCAAGAGTATTTGAATTTTGGGTCTTGTCTACCAAGCAAAATTGCCTGGAATATTCTATTTTGTCAGAGCTGCTCTGGGGCTGCTGCACCTCTGAACCCAACTGAGGGAGTGTAATCCAGAGGAATTATTTCACTCTGGAAGTGAGCAGTGATTATTCCATCCTAAAATGAGTGTTACTATGGCAGACAGGCAGCTGGGTGGCTGCAGTGACATTAACACTGCTGCCTGCTGGATTCTTCCCTCTGTTACTTATGAACTCCTCTGTCCTAGCATAGGTATGCAACCCTCCTCCCCTCCTCTTCCCATGGAAAAGCTGACTTGTTTTATCAGCATTTCTTAACTCCCTTGACCTCTGCTCAATTGGATGCAGCCTCCTTTTGTTTTAACTTCATCTGGGACTTTCTGCCAGTGCTCCTGGATTTTGCTGGAGCATTCTTTTGCTGGATGTCTGATGAGGGTAGGAGGAGCCTTTAGCCCCTTGGTGCTGCAGTGAGAGCATCACTGCCTGTCACTGCCCTGTGTTCACAGTCCTCTCAGGCAGCTTCTGGTTGGCATGACAGTGTTTTCCTGCCTGAGCCAACTTGAATTAATTTGGAGCATAAGATTTCAGGAGACGGTATCAAGTCCTTCAGTGAAATCCAAATAGATTGCAGCTGCTCTGTGCTCTATTAACCCCATCATTTTGTAATTCTGTCCAAAAAAACCAAGAGGAAGGGCATAGAAGGGCATAGAGTCAGGAAGGATTTTGATTCCACAAAATCAAAATGCAAGCTGGAGAGAGTGTAAGAAATATTTTCCTGGAGCAGGGCAGCAGGTCAGTGAGATGGATTTCTTTACCTCTGAATGCTCTTTTGTCCATAATTAATGGTTGGTATATTCTCCAGTGTGTGTCCCTCATGGGCAGTTTTCTGAAGCATCTTGTGATTTTGGCTCTAAGGCTTTTAGCTCATACCAGTTTCCAGGGGGATTTCTGTGACTTAGAGATGGATTCTTCAAAGTAGCTACAAGAAAAAGCTAATAATAATTTAAAATACCGTATCCTCCCATTCCTCATTAACAACCTCTTCTCAAGACCTAATACTGACAAAATCATTGGATGCTGCTTAGGACTTTAAAAGATGTTAATCTCAATAGTGCTGTGGCACAAAAACCAAAGTGAGAATCTTGCCCAAAATACTCAATGCTTTGTTTTGTTGGTTTTTTGTTGATTTTTTGGTTTTGTTTGTTTGTTTTGGTTTTTATTTGGTTTTGGGTTGTTTTTTTTTTGTTTGTTTTTTTATTTTACGTTACATTGGCCCCCTATTGGCCTCTTAATGGATCCTGGCTCTGTTGTCTTCCAGGTGTTGAATGGTTTTTCTTCACTCAGTCATTGCCATGTTTCTCCTTCCCCTGTTTTATGTGGCTTCTATCCTTGCAATGATCATTGGTATTTGCTATTCACCACATTTGTGTGTCATGGTCTTCAAGTGCTTGACAAGAAACCAAACCAGAAACAAACATCTTGGTCGTACAAAAAAATAGCCAGTTATTGCCTTGGTGGGATAAGGGGAGAGGAGCTGAGCAAGCCCATTTGTGCATGTTCACTTTTTCCAGCAAAGAAGAGATTTCTCTTCTCTAGCTACCAAGATGCCTGGCAGTTGCCCCTTCCTGCTAAAATATCCCAGCCTTGTGCTTGTGTCCTTCCTGCTGGAGAAACTTGCAGCCCAGTGTGAGTGTTTCCATCGTGGCTTGGCAGCAAGGAGGACATGAGTGAAGCCAGAGCCTGCTCCAGATCCTGCAGGAAATGAGATGCTTCTGCTGAGTGGGGCTGGGATGTGGTTACACACCGTGGCATCAGCCAAAAGCTGCTGTGCTGACCTTGGGACTTTCTCCATAGAGTTTGTATTGCAGTATGGACAGAAAGAGATTAAAGACAAAACCTTGGGAGATTAGTTCTGGGAAGAAGCTTCATTCATTCCACTTTCCTTCCAAACACATCATCTAACCAAAATGTCACAAGGGAGCTGTCCTGGATTGCCGAACAATTTATATTCTATTTGCCATCTGTATGGCAATTGTCTTCTGTTCAGTGGGCAGTTTCCCTTATCTCTTCCACAACCATTCCTCCCTCCTGGGAGACATCTGCTGATAACAGGCTATTGAATGTCACTGCATGACTGATAAGAACTACAGCATCCCACTGGGAGATGTGAGCCCAGAGGGAGGAGCCAAGCATTCCTACCTGGACATAATCTTGAGGTTCTGGAACACCAGCATGGCTTTCTCCACTGGATTTCCCAGAGGAACAGCTCCTCTTCCACTGGATCTTCAGAGGAAGACTGCACCTTTCTACAGGGTCCCTGCTCCACCAGATCCACCCCTGACACTCCAGGAGGGCTGCAGCCACATTTCCAATTGGATGCTACCAAAACCCTGACCAACAGGGTGTCAGGTTGTATTCTGACTCTGTCAGTGCTGTTTTGGTTTACTGCATTGTTTATTTTATCTTTTTATTTTCTTCCCTATTAAAGAACTCTAATTCCCATATTTTTGCCTGAGAGATCCTTAATTTAAAATTTATAGCAATTTGGAGGGAGGGGGTTTACATTTTCCATTTTAGGGGAGTCTCCTGCCTTCCTTAGCACACCCCTGTCTTTCCAAACCAAGAGAGGAGCACTGAGGCATCTTTACCACCTACTGCTATGAGATACCCTCAACAGCCAAATCCCTCTCTGCTTTTCCTTCTCTCTTCCTCAAAACAAAAGAGAATAAAACAACAACAACAAAAATCAAACCAACCCACCAACCAATCAAAAAAAAAAATCAAACAACCAGATTTTCTCTTTATTTCCCCCACACCCAATGTATTGTTTTAAGTGGAATATGCCTTCTCTATGTTACTTTCCAACCAAGTAGCTTCTCTTAGGACATTTCCTTATTAATATCTGTAACACATCTTAAGAGAGACTTCTTTCTCTCTTCAAAAAGTACAGCAGAAGCTCAAAAATAAGTTTTTTTCTGTATAAATGTTTCTGATACATTTGAAAGGTAAAGGATGAAATAAATTCCTGTTAGAAGAGGAAGTTCTGGGATGCCTTTGAGCTGTCTCTAGCTCTGGTATTAACTCTCTGTGGGAACCTTGCTTAGACAAAGGACAGGGTGTCTTGCTCCCTCAGAGGTCTTGGGAACTCAAACTTATTTCTCTGTGTCTCATTTTTCCTGTCCTCAAAGCACAGGTTGTACCTCAAACCCAGCCCAAATCCAGATGTTCATCTGATGCCAACCAAAGCAGCTCCTGCACAGATGGTGTTGGCCACAGACTCATCTGCTTGTATTGCTCATAGGTCTTGTCCTTCCCCATGTCACCTCTCTCCTGGTGATTTATTTGTCCCTTCATGCTGTCACATCTTGATTTATTTCACTGCTGCTGATGGCAGGGCCCTGCTTGGAATCTCTGTTCCTGGTGCTCTCTGCTCTGTGGCAAAGGTAATTACCAGCAGCAGAGAGCAAGAGGTTAATTCCAGGCTCCTTTCCTCTGCCTGGACCAGGCATAAATCCTCAGTAGAATCAACTGTGCAAGCAGCTGCCACTCAGTACAGAAATAATTCCATTTTTAAGAAAGCAAAATTTTTATGTATCACTGGAGAGGTGATATTTAAGCGTATTTTTGTGCATTTGGAATTAAACCTTCTATGTAAAGGTTTAAATACTGATTATCTCAGTCCATTTTTATTCAAAACCCAGCATGGTCTGAAGGGAACAAATATTTCTAAAAGCATCTAAACAATAAATTATTTTCAGACTGATGGAGAAACATTAAATATGTTTTCCTCTTTCAATACTCTTGTTTTAATTAGTATTGTCTTTCTAGTAAGGAGACTGAATATTTCCTGCTTTGTCACTCTGTTTCATTAAGCAAATTGCTTGCTATTAAATCAAACTTAGTTGGCTCCTTGCCTGATTTGAAGATTTTACCCATAGTCCATGAAACAGGCTGCTGGTGATACCATCAGCAGGGTGCAAAATCTGTGTGATGGAGGGAGGTTTCCCCTTATTCTCATTATAGTTTCAGTCCATCTGCAGCTGGCTGTGCACTCAGGCTCCCAGGTACCACATCAAATGCTTTTTGAAATGCTTCCAGGGACAGTGACCCCAGCACTCCCTGGACAGCCTGTTCCAATGTTTGACAAGTCTTTTAGCAAAGAAATTTTTCCTAATATCTGATCTAAATCTCCCCTGGTACAACCTGAGGCCATTTTCTCTCATCCTGTCACTTATTACCTGAGGGAAGAGACCAACACCCATCTCACTACAGCCCCTTACAGGTCTGTCTTACCTGGAAGTCACCACTTGCAGTAGCTCATCAATTAGTGAGATTTTTGCATAGCTTGGTGCAGCTGATTATTTTTGTGGCCTCATGAAGGGAGCCAAAATGCAGACTGCCCAGTCCATGGCTTACATCTGATGGTCCAACACCAGGGTTAGGGGGGAAGAGTGACCCCCAGGGTCTGACTCCTTCTGTGAAGCTGAAGAAGAGCCCAGAACAATAGCTACAGGTCTCAGGAAGTGTTCACCAGAGCTGCAGCTCTCAGCAGCAGCAGAGAGAGTGAGGCTCTACCCAGCTGAAATGTCTCATCCATCCAGCAATCCCCAGTGGGTTCACCTGGAGAAAGCTCTGCCCCAAACCCCAGAGCGCCAGGGGTGCAGTCAGGGCTGCTTCTGCAGAGCTGCCCTCACAGAGAAATGCTCTAAAGCAGCTGCAAATGTGGATCAAAAGCATCTGGGAGGTTGCCTGAGCATTAGGCACCTGGCCAGGCACAGCATGGGCTGGCACCGCCAGGTTCTTGTAAGTGCAGGAGTTGGGACAGTGATGGGAGAAGGTTAATGTGGAAGTTTTTGGTGGCAGAGCTGGGTAGTGGGTGAGGAGCAGCTGCTGGGGATGCAGGGGACAACAAGGGACAATGACTGGCTGAAGAGGTTCTGCAAAAGGCTCTGCTGTGAGGAACACATCTTTCATGAGTGGTTTCTTCTTGCTATGAAAAACTAGGTTGTTGGTGGGAATTCCTCCTGTGCATTCCCTCCTGCCATGACTGCCTTTTGTTTGGGCTGTAGTTAGCAGGGAGCTGCCTCAGGCTGGGGTATCACCCCAAGAAGAAACAGCTTCAGAGGAATCAGAAGGGATCTGAACAAAGTGTGGGAGATATGTGCCCTCAGGAGAGGACAAGAAGCTGTTTCTTGAGCCACAGGAAGCACTGTCCCAGGCAGGAGATCTCAGAGATATCATGAGGATCTTTACCTCCCAATTTTAGCATTGATGGGTTGTTTCAGTTGAACACACAGGCCATTAGTAAAGCTTTAACTTCATGTTTGTGCTTATTTGTCCTTTGGGCTGTAAGGAAAAAACAGTGAGATGTGCAGATAAAAGTTTTAGTGTCTTTTTCACGTTTTGGACTGATGTAGGAGGTGGCAGGAGGGGCTCAGGTCAGGAAAGCAACAAGGCAAAGCCTGGTAGAGGAAGGGCACTTCTTCAGAAAGGACCTGGGGTCTGAAGGCACACTAGGTAAAGGACCAACAGGAGAATCCCTAAAAGTGATTTCTCTAAGCACTTTTATTCTGTGCACTTCTGCCCAGGCAACTCAACTTGATCCTGAACAATTTTTCTGGTTTTAAAAACTGCAACAAATCACCAGCAATTGCACATGTGCTTCTCTTGAAACACTCATGTAGCTGCATGTCTGATTATAATTACACTCCTGTGAAAATTTTTGGTGGACCCAAGGATTTAATCCCACAAGCCTCACTGATCACATCACTGTACGTGAGAATTTATGCTTGCAGGATTAAACGCTGCCTTCAGCAATGAAGCAATTAATTGTTATAAGCAGAAAACATGCAGGGGTGGGGGAAGAAGAGACAGGCTAAAACACACTGTGGGTGAAAGGAGATCTTTCACTGCTGTGGATACAGATCCCTGTCACTAGGGCTCATTGCTGGGCACTGCTGGCCCAGGCTCTGTGCTTACCAGGGAAGTGATGATTTACTCTGCTTGACCCAGACAGGGAAATAAAATCTGATTTTAATTCCAGCTGCGTAGAGAGCGTGTGGGTGTGCCAGAAGTGCTTTCCCTGGAGAGGTCCTACAATTCTCTGGTTTGCAAATTTCCTGACAGTCAGAGAGCTGCTGGGGCTGGGCATGGCTGCAGGCATGGGAACAAACCCCTGCCTCAGCCAGGGGGTGACCACCCACCTAAGCCTGCCCTGAGCCAGACCAGCTGGGCACACGGTGCCAGTCAGTGAGGAAAAAGGGCAAGGGAGGTCTGACTGAGCTGAGGACTGAACAAAGAAATATAAGTTTGTTCAGACACCGAGCTCTGAGTACTGCTGGACGGGACGTCTTTCTGTTGAGGCTGCCCTGGAAGACCAGGGTGGTGTGTGAGTGCTTAGGGAAGGGAATGCACAGCCCAAAGAAGTACCCCAGTTTCCTCCTGTGACCTCCACCAGCTCAGCTGCAGAATTCAGCACACCTTCCTCTTACCTGGGGCTGTGTTCAAAGTCTTGCTCCTGTGGAAAGGAACTTCTTGTGGAAAAGAGAATTTATTTTCTTGGTTCTTCTCCTGAAAACCTTCCAGAGGCTTCACCAAGTCCCCAGGTACACAACCACACAAAGATGAGGTTTTGCAGAAGAGAACACCTTCTCCTGTTACTCTGGTGTAAATGTGAGGTTCAGAAATAAACCACCCTGAAGTCACCTGGTAATTGAGGAGGGCACCTGCTGATGGTGAATCTCATCCCTGGTGTAAATCAGGAAAAACCTGAGTTCACCTGTTGGTGGCATTATGCCCTCTTGCAAATTATCCCTGTCCTATTGAAATCAGCTGAAGATCCAGATTGAACTCTTTATCCCTTCTCTCTTTCCTCCTCAACAGGAGCTGAGTGAGGGAGTAAACTGAAAATATTGAAGTACTAAACTAGGGTTTCCAAGAGGCAAGAAAAGCAGTTTGGAGGTGACACTCGGCCCTTTCTGCTGAGCAGAAGGTATCCTTAGCCTTCAATGGGTTTCAGAGAATTGGCATTGGAAATTGCTGGAGCATCATTACACAGCTGATAGTCTGAGGTCACAACCAAGAAAAGTTAGGTTTTTCCTCACTCACTTCATCTGAATATTTGGTGTAGGAGGAAACAATGAACTCCTACACACCTGGGCTTTTCTTCCCATCTGTATATACCCGCATTTTCAGAAATTGTCTATGGCCCCCCTAGAAGTGTCAGGATGGAGCTGGAGCAACTCCACTTCCTGGGACATGAGCATGGGAATCTCTGATACCTTTTGTCCTGAGCAATTTGTTACAGAATTTGTCTCATCTGTGTTCAGTTTCTCTGCCACAGCTGCCTTGGAGCTGGAGTGGGAAGCTCACCTGCAGGGGCAGCAGGAGGCAGCTGCTGTCCTGTGCTCTTGCATGACTGCTGACCTGCATGGGCTGTCTCCCTGGAAAACTTTGATGCCCACATTTGAATAAGTACATCCCAGACACTCAGGGTGTTCTGCCAGAAGCCCCAATGGTTTGGCAGATTTTCCAAGCTCATGCCCCTTCTTGCTTTCATTGATGTCCGTCCTAATTATTTTATATATACTGTTCCTTGCTGCATGAAAGAGTGTTCTGAGTGTGTGAGAAGGAGACTTTGTTGTCTCTTATTACTCATGTAATTAGGCAGTACTGGTAACCTTATGTAAAGGAATATGAAAATATTTGGGTTGCTTTTGGCCAAATGCCCTGCAAACTTCAGAGTCCCCTGAATTTAGATGAATTTCATGTTTTTCTGGGGTTGCTGGAATCTCTTGAGGAGTTTAGCAAGTTAGGTACAGCAGGTCTCTTTAGGGCTTTCTGTCCCTTTGTTGTCATATATCAACCTCTTAAATCATGAATTAAGCCACTGCCATTAATAACGGCTGTGAAACATTCTCATAGTTAAAACATGGCCAGCCCACAAGCTTTAACAGTCAGCAGTGAAAATGTTTGTCACCAGCTCTGTGAACAGGGGAGCG
The DNA here is from genome assembly GCF_027887145.1 of Ammospiza caudacuta. Taxonomy (NCBI): domain Eukaryota; kingdom Metazoa; phylum Chordata; class Aves; order Passeriformes; family Passerellidae; genus Ammospiza; species Ammospiza caudacuta. The sequence continues at coordinate 58,673,965 of NC_080596.1, forward strand.
TGTAAGTCTTAAACAGGAACAACTCTATAGGACTGAGGAAACAAACGGAAGGCTTGCTGTTTTATTAGCTCAACAAACTGCATTTCACTCCTGTCCCTGTTTCCCTTCCTGCATAGCAATATATGCCCCGTTCCCAAAACGCTCTTGTAAACAATGGGGAGGGAAGAGGGAAGTCTTTTGTGTGGCTTTTGCTAAGATTGCAAGTTGTGTGGGCAATGCAACTCAACAGAATTTCAATGAGATTTGCAAGCCTGTGTGCTTGTGCAAAGGGAAGTATTTCATAATGCCTATTCTCTCTTAATTGACTTATTTTTTTGCACACCGTAATTTATATGAAGGCAAAAAGGGGAAAGTGCCTTAGCAAAGCAGTCAAGTCTGTCTTTGAAGAAACCAAAGAAATTTTGTCTGGATGGATTTATTAATTCTGTAATTAAAACTTTGATGCAAACATGACATACTCCAGAAATTGTAAACTGCTCTGCTTAGTGCTCCAAAGGTCTCTTTACATTAGGCAAAGTTCTGTTCTGAATTGTATATTATACATTGTTTTGTGGACCTCTTGAATTATTTTTAGGTTGGCTTTTTTTTTTTAATTTTGAATCTTAGTCTATACTCTTTGGCTCTACATGTTACTGAAGGAGTTCAAGTTCCTGCTATCTGTCCTGTATCCTCATTCATTACTGATATCTTCACAAACATCACTTAATTATAACAGTGAAGAGAAGTTTAGGTACCTCTTACAGCATCCAAATTGATGTTCGTAGTGAGCAATTGAAATTGATACCTACTTTACATTATACAAAGAGTATGCTGGGCAAAGTGTGTGTGTGTGGAACAGTTTGAACTTAAGAAATGTAGCAGGGCTACAGTAAATTTATTCTGGCTGCTTCAGCACACTGTGAATGCAGCTTTCCATCCCACTGGCTGCAGAAGGACACAACCACATTCTCCCTGCACTGGATTCTGCTGTGCTGTAATTACTTATGAAAATCAATTTTGTGAATACCACTGTAGCAGCAGAACCAAGCCAGAGAAACGTCTCTAGAAGAAGGGTGGTCCTTAGCAGTGGAGAATTTAGAAATGTTGGAGTAGGTGGCCATGGTCAGAGCAGGCATGTGGATTTCAGAGGGCTGAGAGTCAAAACTGAGATTCCCAGCATGATGGTGGCGACTTGTGGAAAATCCCTCGGGAAGGGGAGCCTGCAGAGTGGCTGTCCTGGTTCTCGAGGGGCTTTGTTCTGGCTTCATCTCCATCTACGTTCCTGATGTGCTGGCAGTGGAGGGGCAGCTCCATGGGACCTGTTCTGGGAGGGAGGGCCGTGTTAATTTGCATCCTTTTGAAAGAGGGAACAAGCATTTCTAGTTCCACAGTGATGAACAGAGTCATGGAGCTTGAAATGTGGGATCTTTGGGGAGTTTCTTACAGAAGCCTGATGTGGGAAGTCACTTTTCTTGGGAAGATTCTTAGGAGTGATGGGCAAATGGGCTCTGGGAATCTGGACATGGAGACTGCTCTCCGTTCCCTGCCCTGTTGCAGAGCAGCTCACGGTGCTTCATTCTCTCTCTGAAATCACAGGCATGAAGGACCATTGGCCAAAATGTTTGTGGCATAATGTGGGACCCCTTCTCCTGCTGTACACAGAAGGAGGACTCAGAGAAGCTGCAGTGGGCAGAGAGGTGAGGGGCCCGGGAAACCCCAGCAGCAATAACAGAGGCACCACTGGTGCCCTGGCATCAGCAGGGCCTTTTGTTTTGGTCTTGGCAAATGTCAGTGGTGCCATTCTCCTGGATGCGAGGGTGGGAAGGGGAGCTCTACAAAGTGGGATATGGGGTTGGGGTCCCTTGATCTCAGGACCAGAACCTCTGTGCCTTCTTATCCACCCTGCTGCAGTCACTGCTGCAGAGCACTGGGCAGAAATACTGCTTCCAGTCTTATAATGTGCTGCCCAAGCAAATGTAAAATATTTAATCTGGCATTGCCAAAGGGGTGCTTTATGACTTCTGCCAAATTACATTATATAAACATAATTAAAGGGTTAGCTTTGTTTGAATCTGTCATTCTAAGCAGTAAAGATGTCAGATAATTTATTGTTGCATTTTGATACTCACCCTATTAAGCTAATAACTGTTTTTGTGTGTGCATGTATGTATGTGAGAGCAGCGTTCATGGAGTTTGTCTTTTTGAAAGGTGGCTGAGTCTGAGGATGTTGCTGATGGAGTCCAGGAACATGCTCTGCTACAAAACCACCTTCCAGAGTTTGCTTTTGAGCCTGGATGCCTGCAGCTCCCAAAACTGCTTGGGAAGGCTGAGGGGATCAGGAATCTGTCCCTGTGCATCAGTGGCAGCAAGAATCTGGTGAGGGGAGCAGGGAGATGCTGGCACCACTGCAGGGGCAGAGCTGGGATTGTGCTGGGTGAGCTGCATGCATTAGAGGTGGGATGTGAGCCCTGCAGCCAACAAGTGTCAAGCTGGGATAGGATTCAACAACCTGAAACATTAAAACCACAATATTTCACATGAAAAAATAATTTAATAAGTTCTTTCTCCTGCACTGTGGACCCTTCATGCCCAAGAGGTCTCTTTTTGCCTAGCAGCAGGTGCTTCACTGAGTATTTAGCATTTCAGCCAAGTCCTTGTTTTAGGAACAGAGGCGCAGCTACCTGGCTTATTGAAGATGGGGGGAGGATTTGGACACATGCCTGTGCTGTGGGTACCAGACAGGAGCAGCCCTGGCACAGTATAGGATGGAACAGAGCAGAGGACATGTCCTTCCTTATCTGGGAGGGAGCTGGGATGGTTTTGGCTGATGGTGGCAGGAGCTCTGTACAATGGGGCTGACGTGCTGGGTACACACTCAGCTTCTGGAGCAAAACAACACTCTCCCTCCCCCTCTATTTTAAGACCTGTGTTACAACCACTAAATTGATAGAAAAACAAGCCCAAATCCTGTTGAGTACTAGGACAAATATTTTTAAGGTTATTTTAAGATTTATAAAAATATTAAACTAGAGAGTAAAACACACTTTATTAAACTGTCCTATTTACAGTCATATACATGGACTCTCTGTTGGGATACAGAAAGTAAAGATGCCTGTAATTGCATTGTCAGATTCTGAGAGACTTCATAGATTAGCAGGTACAATTACCCTCCTGAAATCTGCTGTTGAGATAGGCTTTCCTTACAGTCAGCTTTCCTTGTGGCTGCTGCTGAGTGCACACACAGAGCTGTAACATGCTTTTTGTTCACCTCTCCAGGGCAGTAGGTTCACAGGGAGCTGAGTTTGTCAGTCATCCATCACTCCTATAGCATAAAGTGTCCTATTTAATACTGAGACATTGCTGCTGGATGCCTGAAGAGCCCAGGCATACTAGGGGATTAAAAAAATAGTTCAATTAAAGACCAGGGCAAAAATAGTTTCTTGGGTTTTCTGTTTCAAATTAAACTCTTAAAAGCCTCTTTCCCAAATTTCTTCCATTCGAGTTTTGGATCCAGTCCTAAATGCTGGGTCTGAAACCCCAAATTACACCACAGCTAGTGCCCACGTCAGCGGAGGGCTGGATCCAAATAGCAGAAATAACCACACTGAAATCCAGGGAAGCGTTGGGTCCCCTGCCCAGGTTCAGCAGAGCCCCTTTGCCTTGTGGATCCTCTCTGCCATGCCAGACCCCCATCTGCCTCCCCACAGTCCATCCACACAGGGCCAGCCTGCCTAAATATCATCTACAGTGTAAATATAAAAGGACCTGTGTTAGCTGTGAGGTCTGGTAGGGGTTAAGTCTTTTATAAGTTCAATTAGGAAATTAAACTTGCTGGGAGACCTGCAATGCTTTCCAGTTGTTCTCCAAGTATCACAACAAACCTCCTCATTTTAGGCACGGTATCTAGGGGGGTATCTGGCTTTCTGATCTGGGGTTTGGTTTGGGCTCATCTCTACACAAAATATTATTTTAACCACTCTTTGTATTTCATTTCCATATTTTTTCTTTGGTATGCTTTGAGAAAAGATTCTGCCAAAGACAGAAATGCTTTGAGCCTGAAAAACATTTTTTTTTTGCTGTGTATATGGAAGGCAGTGTTTTGCTTGGCTTAGCTTGTGAAATACATGGCACAACCTGCATGAAATATTTGAGGCTGAGGAGACATGAGCAAGTCTTGAAAAAAAAAAAAAAAAAGAAAAGAAAAAAAGTGAATTTTCATTCAAGGGTCTCATTTGCTTAGAGCCACACCCAGACAGGAGGGGTGGAGCAGAGCAAGGAAGAAGAGTTTATTTATGAACTTGTAAAATGAAAATTATTATAAAGTTAAAAAAACCCAAAACAACCCTTCCAAAAAGCTCAGACTCATGGCAAGGTTTCTACATATGTGAGAAGGATTTAAATCATTAGCCTTTCATAAAAATTCATGAGACTCCAGAAGTACCAGGGGTTGAGAAGAAAGCCCTGCCTCACATGCCCAGACTGTGGAAAGGACTGCCAAGTGCCCCTGTCCTCACTGGGGTGGGCTTTTCCTGCCAAGGCTGGCACTGTGGGGTGCAAGACTGATGGGGAGTTATCAGAATTGTAGGATAATTTAGGGGACCTGCTGGAAAGGATCTCTGGAGTTTTTCACTCTGACTTCCAGCTCCAAGCAGGATCAACACTAAGTCTGTAATTCAATGGGCTCGTCTGCCCTAGAAGTGTCCAAAAAAGGTGTGAGGAAGAGATGGCAGGAACAACTGAATCAGGCTCAATCTGCTCTTTAGTAGAGCTCAAAGTAGAGAAGAGCCTGGTTTGCCCCATTTCACACTGGTTCTCCTTGGAGGCCACAGCATCAGGATGGGCTTGTGGGCAAAGCAGGGTTGTGGCCACTCGTGTGTCCCCATACCTGTTCCTCCATGGTGTGGTGCCCCCGGCTGCTTGACCATGTGTCTGGAATGTGTGAGCTTGATTTCCATTCATTGTCTCTGCCAGTGCTGAGATTTTGGCTACTGGAAGATGTTGTCATATATATCACAAGGGTTCTATTGTCATTACATGGCAAGGGTTCCACGTTGCCAGAGTTTTGTACCTCCTTGATATTTCTCGCAGGCAACTCCTCCAGGCACTGACTCTTCCTTGTCCTCACAGCAGCCTCTGACTCCAGTTCCCCCAACCAACCAATCCACTCTTTTATAACACTCTTCTGACTGGCTACAGCTGTGGCCTGTTAACATCAGGCCTGTTCCCAATCTCTAATAATTGGCTCAGCTGCAACTCCTTAATGGGGTAAGATTACTTACTATACTGCCTTTATTTTCTTATATTGTATCTCCCTACAGGAAGAGGCTGTGATGGTGAGAACTACTGCAGGCGATGTGTTGTCATGCTGCCTGCCAGCCACAAGTTGGGTTGGGCGAGGGCAGCTGGTCATTGTTTGTGGCCAAATATTCCCAGGGGCCTGTGATAACACACCAGAGCAAACCAAGGCAAAACTCCCACCTCTTGGATTTCCAAATCCCAGCCACAGCCCCATGGAGGTGTGAGATGTGGGCAGAGCAAAGCAGAGGAGGAGCTGGGGTAGCTGCAACACGCAGCAGATGTAGGATATTAGCTGGCTCCTCTACACTGCTCCTGCTGCAGCTGGTGGGCATTTTGCACTCTTGTTTGTTTCTTGGTCATTGCTTAATGCCTTGCTGGCAGTTCTCCTGACATGCCTCCACCTGCAAGCGAGCAGCTTCTCCTGCAGCCCCTGGCAGAGCAGACTGTGTCCCACTTGGGGAAGTTCCCAGTGAGATGCTGGAGGACATGGGAGAGAGAACCAGGACTTGGGGGACCAGCTGGTCCCTGGAACAACCTGTTCTCTCCATCCAGACACCTTTCCACTTGTCAGGAGAGCTTCTATTTATCCAGAGCAGACAAACTTGTTAGGAAGGTAATAAAATAGGCTGAGGTTCTGTGGGCAGCTTGTGGGATACTGCTTGCTTGCTTTTAACAAGGAGTAAGTTTTTTCTTAGATTGGAAAGTGTCCTTTGAAGGTGCTCTGGGGTGCTGCAGAGGGCAGTTTCCTTAGCTCAGGGGAAAGTTTCTGGATCTAAAGTGTGTGGGACAGATGGGATCAGCAAACTGAAAGCTGATGTTTAGCGAAGTTTGCAAAGTCAGTGGTGGCATGGGACATCCCATTGCAGTGACCTTAATGTTTACAGCATCACACAGGCTCCACATCAGCAGCTCAGTCATGTTCTGTGTCTCTTCAATGCCTTTTAATTCTTCTGGTTGCCTGCAAGGGTTTGATAGAAAAAAGTGGTGTTTTAGAGGCAGAAGAGAAGATTTATAGACTTTTAAATTAAAAAAACCCAAAACCTGACACTGGTCAGAGTTTCTTGACACCACCATTCCTACCAGTCATCCATGCTGAGGCTGGAGCTACAGCTTGTCCTTCACAACATGCTGGTGTGTGATCTTTATCCTGTAATATTTCTGAAGACTTCCAAGACTGAATTTTCCTCTTCCAGTATCCACAACCCTAGTGCAAAAAAAGGTTAGAAACTGCACTTCTCGCAGAGAGTGTTGGGGTCCAGATGATGTCCCCAGCTGTTCCTATGTCTTCTCTGCTCAAACACATCTTTTTCTGTCACTGGAGCAAATCTTGGCGGAGGCAGAGATGTTGCACTGGGATGAGTGAGAGTAAAACCTCCAAGAGGAGCTTGCAGGACAGGCTGATAGAGTCTGTTTGTGCTGGTTCCTCCCAGGTTCCTCCCAGCTGAAGCAACTCCTCCAATCTGACTATCAGCCCTTCAACTATCCAGCCCAATCCCTGTAACTCATTTCTAGGTTGAGCTTTTATCCTAACTAACAGGAGAAAAAAAAGTCCTTTTGAATGGAAGAGGCATTCTTCTTGTTAGATTCTGAAAGTGAAGCACGTGCACATGGGCCTGGTGCTTTTGCAGGACTTTAGGACTTGCAGGACTCATAAAATCTGTTTAATTTGGCTGTATCAGTGTGCCCGATGCATGACAGGCATCAACACACCAAAGCTTGGGCACCCTTCTGCAGGAAGGCCTGGGCTTCAGGAAGGGGAAGAAGGGAAGTAGGAAACTGAAAGCCAGCCTCTGGGAGTGGTAGTTTGACCTGCTTGAATAGGAGGATTTAAATAGCCCATAAGGGAGCTGGGGAAATGCAGGGCACTGGGAATATTTCTCTGTCTGCTCCGGGGTGCCCTGACCCCCAGGGCAGCACTGACTTGGACACCCATTCATGGAGAAAATTTCCTAAACTTCAAGATGGCCTAGAATCCACAAAAGTGTGTAGGTGTATCACTTGGTGAGAAATTTAGGTTTTGGGATTTTTAGTATGTTGTGGATGGAAGCAAGATGGAGGGCACAGGGTACTGTCCTGAGTTTCTTCTTCATGCTGCTTCTTCCTTCTTCTTCTTCTTCTTCTTGGGTTTGGGTGGCATTTTGTAATTGGGCAGGAAAGTCTGCATTGTGGGATCTGTGGGATCAGTTATTGGGTTAAAAGGGAAAATAATCTAGGTGTCCTTTCTTAATTGGATAGTTTAGTCTTAAAAGCCCTTGTAACAAGAGATTGTTGGTCATTTTGTGCCTTCTAATGAAAAACTGCAGAACTCATAGTTGTGAGACTGTTTTACTGATAAGAAATAATAAACACCTGAGTCTGAACATGAATTACTGTCTCAAGTGCCTTCAATTCAGACACAGAGAAACCAATGACTGGTACCTCAGCAGCTGAGACTCCCACAGGGAGCAGGCAGGAGAAATTTGTTGGTTTTATGAAGTGAGTAGCTGCTGTTTATAGAGCCATGCACAGGAGCTGCCAGGCCCAACAGAGGAAGGGCCCAGGGGATGTTTTTTGCTTAGGAGAGGGAAAATGCTGTGCAGCTGATCTCAGTGAGCTGAGCTATGAGGGAAGGGCACTACACCATGGCAGTAGAGTGGTCAAACATCCCCAAGGATGTGCCTGTAGATGGTGTTTCCATCTGGTGCTGGGGAGAGAAGGAGCAAGCCCTGTGCCCTGAGGGCTGGGACAGAGGAATGTGGCTGTCAGGGGACTGAAACACGCAGCAGAGCTCAAATTATAGCAGAGGAAGAACCCTAAGAGATGTGAGGAAGGGAATTTAATAACTCCTGGTCCTGCACAGGGTGGTCAGTCCCCCTAACTCTGAGTGAACATTCTGTTGCCCAGCAACTATGAAGTTGCCAAGTAAACATCCCAGAGGCTGGAGTAGCCACAGGGCCTCTCTCCAGGCCTGGGGTAGCCTCAGGGCTGCACAGGCCAAGGAAGGTCTCAGGAAAGCAGAGGCCAGAGGCTCCCAGGCTCATTCCTGCCTGGTGCCTCCCACACTGAGGGGCAGCCCCTGAGCTGAGCTGGCAGAGAAGCAGTGCTGGCAGCACCTGGGCTCTGTTTCCTGCTGGTGGCTGGAGCAATGGAGACCTGGAGCAAAAAGGAGATGTCAGCCCTTTTCCTCAGGATGTGCAAGGTGAAACTCCCATCCTTCCTCAGGTGAGGGGGTTCTTCCTCCAGCCTGCATCCTCTTCTGCTGCCTTCTCCATGCCTCTGTCCCTCACCATGGGAAACCCCCATGCCTTATGTCTATCACTTCTGCCTCCTCTTGTACCCCCTTCCCCAGTTCTATTCCTCCCTGTAACACCCCCTTGCTCTGCCTTGGGATGCTTGCTGGGGTGGGGAGGGGATGCTGTGCTGCCAGATGGGATCTGAGGTGGTGCTGGGGGGCTCTGCCCCATCACCCTACCTGGGACACAGAGCAATCCAAGGATCCAAGCAATCCACCCTGCCAAGGAACTCGAGTCAGTGTGTAACCTCGAGGAAAACTCCTCCTGCAGGGAACTCAGAGTGACAGAGGAGGACTCCCAGTCTTCACTTATGCAGCTCTTAAGGAAAAAGAAAGAAGTCCAAGAGATGGAAAAGGTCATGGCAGAGAAAGAAGAGGTGAGAAAGATGGGTGGGTACTGGTGCATGGCTGGGATGGTTTGTGGTTTTTTGGAGTTTTTGGGAGGCAGGTGGCAGATTTTGGGTGCAGGCAGCCATGTCACCCTCACTGTGGTGCTGTCAGGCCTTCAGGCAGAAGATGAAAGTCATTGCTGACCGCTGGAGGGACCTGCATGCCAGGAGGGCCCAGCTGAAAGCCCACGTGGAGAGATCTGGAAGTGTTGTGCAGGTACACCAGATCCTTGAGCTGCACCACAACCCCTCCCTTCCCCTGGGGAAGAAGGTTTTGGGCTGCACTCCTGTTGAGAGGAACAGGACTGTCAGGGCGCAAGGTTTTGTACCACGGATATGGGAAGGCCTGAGAAATCTTGTGTGGAAAAGAGCTTGTACTGTACCAGTGAGATCTTCTGCCAGCCCCAAATGTTCCCCAGGAAGGGTGTAAGCCTTGTCCCCACTGCTGACATCCAGATGTCTCCAGGGTGCAGATCCAAGCAGGTCTGAAAGTCAGTCTGCCATCCTGGGTACTGGTCTCCAGGACCAAAGGGTCAATGCAAGAGGGATGGCCCTGTGAAACAGAGAGAGGAAATGTTTACAGGGTGGTCCAGAGTTGGCCTCTCTTCGCTGAAGATGTGTCCTACCACTGCTGGTGAGTAATCCAGCTCCATCTTACCCTGCTTTCCTTTCCCTCCCTCTGTATGTGCATGTGTGGGGCTGGGGGAAACCACCAGAAATGTGAAGAGTTACGAATCCAGGCTCTGAAGACAGACAGAAAACAGAGAGAGGAGAACCTAAAAATCGATGGTGAGCTTTTGAGAGCCAAGATGGAACTGGAAACCCTCAGAAAAAGACACTGTAAACTCTGCAAAAAAGTGCAGAAGTACTCCATCTTCAAGAAATATCTGGAGGATGTGGTGGAGGTCTCACAGGTGAGTTTGGACATAAGTGAGACAGATCACAGCCTTGGGGAGAGACTTAGATAAATGCCAAAACTGGAGACGGTAGGGTAAGTCCAGGACATTGGACACTTGCTCAAACTAGAGACCTCAGATGGGATGGAAAAACCAGCCTGCAACCAAGGTGAGCCACAGGGAGCAGAGTTACAGTAGGAGAGTCAGAACAGCTAGTGGAAGATTGAGAAAAGCAAAGAAAAGCCATGAGAAGGGGGGAAAGCTTAAGGCTGAGGGGAATGGGGACACCCTTCTGTCACTGTTTAAGGTCAGATGAATTGTTTGGGAGAAAGGAAAAGCTGCCCAGAAAGTGTCCCCAGGCAGTTGCCAAAAAGCTGTGCTCTCTCTTGAGGATGTCAGGACATCACTCACATGCCAACCACCCCAGCTGAGGCCTCCCAAGTCCTGGGGATGTGGCTCTGGACACTGCAGTTGCTCTTTGTGCTTTATCAGAGCACTGCTCACCTGGGAAAAGGTGCAGCACATCCCCTTGCTGTGGCAGTGACAGCTGTGGTGTGGCACAGTGGGAGCCCACCACACCTGGAATGCAGCAATGCCCAACAAACCAACTGGGAAGGACAGAATCCCAGAACAGTTAGGGCTGGGGAAGGTGGGAGATCTTTCAGGAGGGAGAGGCATTGGCCCAAGTAAAGGCAGGGTGCCAAATGACATGAGAGCTGCAAGCTGAGAGCGTCACTAACACCAGGAACCCTGTGCTGCAGTTTGAGGACATCTCAGAAGTCATTTCAGAGTATGTGTTGCTGGTGAGGACACGGAAGGACCTTCTGCAGTCACAACAGGGGCACAAGCAGCTGACTGAGCAAGACAAGGTGTTCCTGGAGCAGTACAAAGCACAGAAAGAAGCTGAGATGCTTCAGTACCAAAATGAGCTGGGGCAGCTCAAACTACGTGTTTATCAGGCTCAAAGTGACATCCCCCTCTGGGTAAGGAATTGTGGGGTGAGCAGGGGGAGATCTCCAAGCCTGGCTCTGTCAAGACTGGCTGATGGCTCACCCTGCAGCCATGGGGTCACAGCAGAGTCCAGTAACAGTCTCTGGTATCACGGACATATTTAATGACAAATCCTTTCATTAGGATCTTTTCTCCTGAGAAGCTGAGAAGCTTCAGCTTCCCCATATTTTGCTGCTTTGGAATGTGATTTGGAGAGTTTTACCCAGCATGTGAAATTGTTTTTACTTGAGGACCAATGACAGCCACCTGTGTTGAGGCTGCGAGCAGTCACAAGATTTTATTGTCATTCTTTTCTATTCCTTTCTAGCATTCTGATAAAATCCTTGCTCAATTCTTTTAGTGCAATTTTAACATATCCTTTTCATATAATATATATCATAAAATAATAAATCAGCCTTCTGAAACATGGAGTCAAGATACTCATCTCTCTCCTTGTCCTGGGACTCCTGTGAACACCACATTTAGTGATGCCGAGTGAGGAACGTTGCCACACTCTGGGATTGGAAGAGATCCCTAATTTCATCCCCCTCCATGGGGTTGGAGAAGGAAAAATGGCAGACCAGTCTGGAGTATAGAACTTAGTGTCTCCAAGCCAGGGTCTCTGGTGCTGAAAGCATTACCTTTCTAGAGCATGTCCCCATGCTGCCTGTGCCCTCTCCTTCCAGGAGGCTCGCTGGGCTGACATCCAGGACAGGACCTCCAAGAAAACCAGGAAGTTGTGGACTATCAAGCTGGCCATCCACAACCTCTTCCAGTCCGCCAACCTGCGGCTGCAAGCACAGGGGAGTGCGTTGGAGTGTACCAGCTCCTTACAGCTCAGCATGGTAAAGCCAAGCCAGAAGGAGGAGCAGTAAGGAGCCTCCACTGCCCCAAGGGAGGGGAGAGCCCCAGACCCTACAAACACCTTCCTTTTCCTGAGAGAGGGGCTCTCTCTCAGGCATGGCGCAGGGGCAGGGCACACCAGGCAAACCTGACTCTTCTGACGATGTAGGGCAGGGTCCTTGCCTGGCAGAAGGAGTGGGAACCAGGCAGGCTGAGGCAGAGGATGCAGACCAAGCGATGGCCAGCATTGGTTTTATTCACCCTTGCCCTGAATTCAAGCTCACCCACAAAAGTCCATTCTGGTGGTGCAGATCAAGCAAGGGAAATACCTTTTTTTGCTGCTCAGTTTGATAGTTGGCATTTGCCATCTGAAAGAGCCAACAACCCCCGCTGTGACTCCTGTTCCCATCCCTGCCCTGAGCTCTGCCATCTCTCTTTTCCACCCTAGATACAGCAGTTTATCCAAGACCTTAAAGACTTCCAGCTCTATATCAAGATGCAGAAGCACCAGAGGGCTGCTACAGCTCTGAAGACAAAAGGGACCTGGCATCATGACCTGTCCAGCCAGTGAAGGTTCAGTGGGGTGGGAAGGGAAAGAGGAGGGCAAGAGAACCCTACAGATAACCTAGACTCAAAACAATAATAAAGAAGTCCCTTCATTTCCTGGGAGGATTGGACACATCAGAGCAACTCGATCGCACAGCTTCACCCCAGGCACCATTGGGGGCCCTTCCTTAGAATTCTGGCTGTATGACACAGTGTTCCTGCAAAGCTGGCAAGATTGTGAGAGCAGGCTGGGACAGGAGTATGGTTTCAAACAGGGATCAGCACTAATGTTCACATGTGGGCATCCCACTCAACCTAAGCTCTTAGATATTTGAGAGACATGTCACAACGAGGTGGGGAGACTGTACTTTCAGGAGAGCTGCAGAGAGTTCCCACCACCACACCCAGCACGTCCATGGATGTGGATTTCTCTGCACAGCCTTGTGTTATGGACTAAAGCTCACCTTCCCCCTCAAGATCTTAGGGAAAATGTGGGGAATGGACATAGGTGACAGATGAACGAGCCAAAGCTGAGCATTTAGCTGCTCATCATGTGTGCCACCAAGATGAAAGCAAAACAAGAGGACTAACAGTGGCTCTGGGGACACACTGTGGTGGTCAGTCAGGCTCCACATTCTTTTGGGGACAACCTTTTTATGCACCAAGGCCTCAGTGACATGAGCTTACAGATTTTGAGGCAAGAGGCCAGTGATCACATGCTCTTGCTCCCTGCTCTTCTGTCCTGAGCTGGGGGAAGAAGAGGAAATAAAACTTCTGAGACGGGAAATGTGCAATGCAGAAATGCTGTGTGATGCTCAGCTGTCCCCAGGCTTTGGGTGGGATTTGGGAGGAGCAGGGCTGGAAATGGAGCATAGGAATGAGCTTTGAGGGCATGTCCCAAAACACCCACCACTCATTCAGAGAGATGTTTCCATCTTCCTCATCCTCAATGTGGTGACTTGTTCAGAGGGATGTTTCCACTTTCCTCATCCTCACTGTGGTGCAGTGTCCTTGCAATTGCTGGTTTTGTAAGGTGATAGCCTAAAGATAATTTGGAAGAATTAAAAATTGGTGTTCAAAAAGCAGTTCAAGTTCTTCAGCGTAGTGAGCATGTGAGTGAGCATGAATCCCAAACTGGCTCTTTTCAGCCAGGCAGGTTCTGCCATCCACTCGGTTTGATCTTCCAAAAAAACAGGGTGTGAACTTTGATATTTCCACATTGTATGGCAAGAAATAACGTGTCTGTAACAGTTTTAATCCTGGGTATTACCTCTCCTCCAACCTTCAGAGATGTACTGATATACACACCCTGCCTTCCCGCATGCGGGTGGGTAATTAGGAAGAAAAAATCCTCTTTGTGTGTTGGTACATGTCCTTCTGAGCAATACCAATTTCCATAGGGATCACATGTGGCTGAAATGCAGCTGTTGCTGCTATCCTGTGTGCTTTGCAGTGCATTGTGCTCATAAATAAAAAGTGGGACAAATTTCAGCACCTAATCTTTTACAGAAGAGAACTAACTGGGGACTTCAGAGCCCTGTGCCAACACTGGAATTAATAACATGTTTGAATATTCTTACAGGAAATTTCAGAGTGGTGTAAATTGAATATATTAGATTGAATGATCATGTGGATTATTACCTTTGATTTTTTAAAAATGTATTTTCATGGTAAAGGTTAAAGCCAAGAAATTAAAGCCTTTAATTAACATCCTCCTAGTTGGGAATATGATTATTATGGAAATATTTCCATTTTATAGTTATGCTTTTAAAATGAGGTTACAGAAATGTAGAACTTACCCCTCCAAAAATAATGTTTCTTTCACTATCCTCCTATCCTCACATGAGTCTGGTCCGGTTGCCTGCATCTCCCCACATCACACTGCCATGAGCTAGGAAATAAAGCTGAAATCTAAGGCTGTTATAGAGAATCTTATTTCTTTGTTTTAATTTGGTGGTTAGGGATTTCTTTTTTTTTTTTTTTTTGGTTTTTTTTGGGGGAGGCTTTTAATGAATTAATGAATGCCTCTTTTTAAATTAAAAAATTGAAGGAAAGAAAAGCCTTACACTTTCTTTCTTTCAGGTGAAGACCAACTGTTAACTGAGAAAAGGCCTTTGTTTCTTCTTTAATTTCTAGTATAACTAAGGTTTTTTTTATATTAATTGGGCTACTAAGAGTGCTGGACACAGACTGGAACTGAAATCTGAGTGCATAACAGGAATCCGTGCAGTGGTTAAGGAGTATCAGGAAAAAAATATTCTTGGAGTTATATTGAAATAATTCCAATGTATCTTCACTGGAATTAATGAGTTTATTTTGGATTCATTCTCTTGTAAGTAGGAGGTTGGCAGCAGCAGGGATAAGAAAGTGGCTTTCTCTGAAATAGGACAGAGAAAGAAAATAATGCAATCTAGGAAATGACACAGCATTGGTCTCTTTAGAAAATCCTCTTTCTATAACTTTTTTGCCTTATTGTATATTTTGCAGAAGAAAAAATAGTAAAAATAAATGGAATGATAGATGTGTGTGAGGGAGACAGGATGACTCCTGCTTAGAATTTGGTTTAAAACTTGAGAATTTTCCATCCCTGAAAGTGTCAAAGGCCAGGCTGGATGGAACCTTGAGCAACCTGGTCTTGTGGAAGGTGTCCCTGCCCATATCTGGGGATTGGAATTAGATGATCTTTAAGGTCCCTTCCAACTCAAACTATTCTATGATTGTATGAAATTCAGTCCACTGTGGGCACAGCACATGGTGATGGGAATTGCAGTGTTCTTGGGCTTGGCTGTGAAGTATTTGAAAGATCAGAGTGTAGTAGAGAGCACAGTGCTGTAATTTTTGTTCAAGTGGCTTTAAAGGAAAAAAAGGAAGCACCCAATCAGATATCTGCTCTGAATTGAACTTGAACTAGATAGTTGTTGAAGGTCCCTTCCAACAGAAATAGTCTGTACTGTTCAAAACATCTAGGGTTTGATATTTTGTTGTTGAGATATGTGTGTGATTACAGCAGTGTGAAAAAATCAAGTCAATTTTAAGTCTTCTTTCCTTGCTTTTAAGATGTGTGCAGTTCCAAATGCTGCCATTATTGTGGCACTATCACAGCTGAAGGTCACTTGTGGTCCTGAGTAGGTCCTTGAAAAATGGGAAGATAAAACACCCAACCCTTCATCTGGCATTGAGTACTGGGTGGAGAAACTTCATTTGGAGGTCTCTGATGGCTACCTGAGAGACATGCTTTGGATGAGCAATAGCTGCCGGTCAGTTTGGCAACATAGCTACTCAGGGGCAACCAGCAGCATGAGTACTTGGTTGATGAGCCAGTTTGCAACAAGAGCTCCTTGTGAAGGGCAGAAAAAAGGCTGTGCCTCAGCTGAAGGGAAGGGGGAGCAGCTGGAAGCAATACTCAGCATAGAGACTGCATGAGGTGTTGGCTGGAGCAATGCTGAGTGCATGTGGGCTGGATTTTGTGAATGTGGGTTTGCAAACACATGGGGCCAGGCACCTGCTGGGAAGATGCACATAGGGGGTAACTCTAAAAGGTAGGGGGAAAGTGGGGGGAAACAAGTTAAATTGCTTGCAAAAAATCAACCCAGTGTTTATGTAACAGCCAATGGTTATTTTAAAGCCAGAGAGGGATGCCTGTATAGCAGAAAGTTGATGATGAGATAGAGTTAAATCTAAATATGTGTAAAGTCCTGGAGAGGAAAGGATAATCTTTCAAAGTGAGCATGTACAGCTGCTCACACTTGTTCACTAACCCTTCCAAAATGTGTCCTGTGGGAATTCCCACACAAGACTGAGTGAATTGCAGATTCAGGAGGAAGCCACAATGCTGAATAACAGATGTTCAAGTCACCACTCACTCTCTGCCCCCTTGGATGGGGAAGCACTGCAGTCTTGCTCCACACCTGCCCTTCTCTCCCCACTCCCAGTCCTCTCACTCATGCCCTGCTCAATGCAGATGCTTTGATTCATTTTTCATTAATTCAAATGTGTGCACATAAAGTGCATGGTGGGGAAAGGAGGAGATTAGAAACACCTGGTGGGAGCTTCTGGGGAGAATTGCCTTAAAGATGGTGAACCCAGAGCATTTTTACCTTTGCCAGGTGTAGGTGATGGGCAAAGGGCTGAGGGTGGGGCTGGGGCTGTGCATCCCTGTTTCACTCTCCACCTGGAGCAATCTTAGAGCCCTGGGGCTGTGCATCCCTGTTTCACTCTCCACCTGGGGCAAATCTTAGAGCCCTGGGGCTGTACATCTTTGTTGCACTCTCCACCTGGAGCAATCTCAGAGGTATGAAGTGCTCCTGCTGCTGCCAGTGAAGGGTGGGACAGGAGGCCTCTGGTGGACAAGGAGAGAGAAGCTCAGAAGATGTGCACGGAGAAATTCCCTCAGGGAAGGGTGATGTGGATGTCTTTGGGAGTGCACCAGTAGGGTTGTGATAAAGCTTTTGATAAAGCTTGTGAGAATTTGCTTTTCTCCATGAACGTGGTACCTTGGGTAGATTTAACCAGCTCCCATTCTCCCTCATTGCAGTTCATGTCACAAGACCTATCTGTTAAAATGTTAATATAAAGTATACAGCTGATCCATAGCACGTTGTATGTTCCTGATGGCGCAGTTTTTCTCTCTGTGCGCAGCTCCTCATACCATGCCTCGATGTGCCTACACATCTGTTCAAGGCTCATGAATGCAGGCAAAGACAACTTTTATGCAATGCCAGTCTGGTGGCTCTTGCTTTTCTTAACCATGCTACAGGAAGAGGAGTTGAACACACAGGATTTCAAAATTGAACCAAAATTCACATCACTTTTGTTTTATATCTAAACATGAGGGACCACAGGAACCTCTTGTCCTGGGGAAAGACTGATAAGAGACCAGACTCTGGCATTCTGCTAGGCCTAAGGGAATAGGAGCTGTAAATTAATATAACAAAGATGAAGTTGTATAATGGTTTTCATTCTAACTTGGGTAGCAATTTGTTACAATTTTCAGCTTTTGGGATGAAATTTTCTGGGCAGTTTTCAAACTGGGAAAAAGACCCACACAAATGTGTGTAAACTTGTTTAAGACAAATATTATTAAATAATCTTTGCATTTAATGAGAGATAGGAAACTTTTCTCCCATTATTTACTTCCTGTGATTCCTTCAATGAATGTTGATAGAGCAGACACAGCTGATTTTACACACTGAAGTGTGAGCCACTTCATATAGCCATAGCATGAGCTATTGCTGTTCTTTTTGGCCTTGTGAGTTTTTGAAGATTTTATCTTATTATTTTGTTTATTTTGTGAGTTTTTGAAGGTTTTATCTTATTATTTTGCAAAGTTAGCAAGCTCCATATGCCAAAACTCTGATTTGAGAATTGCATCAATTGCTCAGGATTTTTCAAGTTGATATAATTTATATTAGAAAGACTAACACCGGGAATTTCTCACCCAATTTCCTTGTGCCTCCTCCTCCTTTGGATGCATCTCAGACAGGACCTGCTCTGTGGTGCCTCAGAGAGGGCTGGCAGCCCTGTGGCACTGGTAAAGCTCAATTCTGGCAGCAGAACCCAATAGTTTCCTTTGTAACTACCAGTCAGTATGGAAGAAGAGACGCAGAACTGAATTTGCTTGCTGGGACTGGAGATGATCTTTAAAGGCCCCTTCCAAACCAAATAATTTCTATGACCTATTCTGTGGCTGGTGAATTTGGGTCACATGGTGTAAAAAGTTGTATAATAGCCTGTGTCCCTGGGTGCATCAGAACTGACATTAACTCACCTCCTGCTCTGGGGCTCAGCAAGGCACTGGTGTGTGTGTCTGTGCATTAAAATAAAATTAATGTCATTCTGCTGTAATAAACAGATTTATGTCTGCACGAGGTATATTTTCTAATCTATCAAATCCAGTCAAAATTAATTTCATGGGCTTATTGTATTCTTAGTGTCATAGTTTTAAACCAAATAAAGATGCTCAAATGGCAATGGTAAAAACAGCAAGAGCAGCCTTGAAAATCAGCCTCTTGTTGCTTACACTGAATTTATACACAGATCTTGACACTTGAGCTGGTGGAATTTTCCAGTGATACATAAAATTAGACCTTCATATTTGCTTTTATTTTCTATCTGCCATTCATTTTGTTTGTCTTGGTTAAATTTCTAGTTTTCCTTTTATAGAGTCCCTTCACACTGGTTAAACATACTTGGTGGGAGCATTCTTGCTTGGTTTGTAGGAAGATGCTTTGCTGAGGGGCTCCTGCTTGGATCTCAGATTGCAAATAGTTACAACTGGAAACTTGGGATGTATTTTCCCTCTTGAAGTCAGGTCCACTAGCAAATATCACAGTCTAACTCTCATACCAGAGAGAGCCAGGGTAGTGGCATGACTGCTCTATTTAATGGATGAAAATGCAGGGTTGTAAACTGTATTCTGTCCTCTGCCAGTGGCAGTTTCAGGCATTTCAACACCTCAGGTAACCCTCGTGTGCCCACTGGAGTGACACTGATTGGCCTCTCTGTGCTGTCACAAACCTCAATTAGTTCAGCTTTGCAAATCTTAGAATCCTCAGACTATTCAAAGAGTTGCTTCAGGACAGATCAGGCTCCTGAACCACTATTTTGATCTTCAGAGCTTCTTTTGCTGTTGCCAGAGATACTTTTTTCATAAGCAGAAATTTTTTATCAGCTCAAAATTTTTTGCTCTTTTCTCAAGAAATGGATTCTTAACCCAAATGCTGTTAGCAAAGCCACTGACACTACAGGCACAACTCTGCTCCTGGGCTTAGAAAATCTGTTGGCTGAAGGAAATGAGCTTTGAGGAACAAAATGCTTGCTTTGGTTCCAATTATCCCATGTTCAAAGCCCAGAATTATTTCAGGAGTTCATTTGATTAATCTTTATAGATTAGGTAAACCTGATCTTGGTTCCAATTCATATTTACCTTATGGTAACTGGATATCCAGGATATTCCCAAGGGCTTGCACAATCCAGTGTCTTTCCATTTAATTTGAGAGTGTTTTTTCTGGCTTGTGGTGTGCTTAGAAACTTGTCCTCTTTCCACTCTGAAAGTTGATGTTTGTGTAGTTTAAGTTTTTATATAGGTTGTACTGTCCATTCCTAAAAACAGCACATAAAGGTGTTTAATGGAAAACTAAAATATCATTGTTTGAGGTTACAACTGCCCTAATACTTTAGAGGACATGAACTGTTTTCATGACCCATTAAAACAAAAAAGCACTTTTCCCATTAAAGCAGGCAAACCAAGGCAAATTCAGGGGAAAGGAAGACTTTTCCATGCAAACCAGCCCTGGAAAGAGGTGAGCTGCAATTTCATTCTTAGACAGGGTAATCCACCTCTCTGCTTCAGCAAGTGTCCACTGCTAGGGAAGCTGGGCTGTGTGGGGCAGCAGGGCCTTGCCTGGGTTCCAATCCCAGCTGCAACACCAATGTTTTCTGCAGAACACAGGTGTTAATTCATAAATTGGCAGACTCTGGGCAGGGAGTGTGCACAGTCTGTGGAAATGAGCTCCCGGCAGTGCTAACAGGTCTGCACCCTCTCAGTGTGCCACGGGGGATTTGCTTTCCACAGCTGTCCCACCTTTACTCTACCAGCCATGGAAGTTATTTGGGACAAATAAATAGCTGGAAGAAAGAATGGGAGGTAGGGGATGTGGTCAACTGATGGAGAGATGCGAGTTTGTGCTGTGAAACACATCAAAAGTCATTCCTTGCAGGCAGCAGTACTGAGGAGTGCCTGACACGAGTATTCCCAAGGGATCTGTCCCAGAGAGTCCCAGGTTTCCTGGTTTCCAGGTTCTGTTTCAGCCACTCACTCCAGCTGGCACTTTGTGCCCCCAGCCTGGCCACAGCATGGAGATGGGGCAGCAGGAAGCAGATGCTTTTCCAGTCAGCCCCTGGAGCTGTTTGTAGAAGGAATGGTGCCACATTTAGGTGCATTAAAGTGCTAAGGAGATCACCTTGCCATGATAGGGGAGTGACTGTCACATCCATGTGGCACCAAGCTATTCTTGCCCAGCACAAAGTAGATTTTAGTATTTACTTGATGCTAGGGCATTGCCCTTATAAACTTGAAACCTGTATTGAGCCTGCTGAAGGGACAGAGGAGTGATGTCAATCCTTAGGCTTTAAATCATGACTTTAGTAGGAGATGTCCATAAAATATAATGAACATAGAGTCATAAGATTGGTCTAGCACCGGACATTAGGCGTGTGGAAGAGAGAAACACCTGGGACATCTCTCCATAGGATGGTCTTTCAAGCCACTGAAATACAATTTGCTGTCCAAAAAGCCCCTGTATGGCTGGAAGTTCCCAGGGGAACAGAGAGCGAGATGCCAACAGCAGTGAGACTGTGTGGGTCCTTCACCATGTCACCCCAGAGAGGCAAAGTGTGGCCCAGACTCCACCAAAAACCCACTAAGATGGTTAGGGAATGAATGAACCAGCCAGCCAGGTCTCTACACGTGTAAAGGGGTGCAGCAACTATTGAAAAAGTGACTAAAGCCACAGGAATGAAAAAGCTGAATATGATGATGTGAGAAGCTCTGGGTAGTGCAGGTCATGTAAAGTGTTTTCAGTGACTGCTTTGACCAGGAAAGAGTTGCAGGTGAGGAAAGGTTTTGTCATCAGTTGGGAAAACAAATAGGGGTGAGGGAAGGGAATGGGGTGGAGACTAAAGGCAGAAAATTGAGTGGGATGAGTAGCATGGCCTTATATAGCCCACAGCTCAGGTTGCAGGCCACATGTTTCGGGAGGGGCTGAGGGGACTCAGGAGGATGAAGAAAAGGGAACATCATGACCATGAGAGAGCTTTGGTTTTCCTCTCAGTGCAGGGAAAGAGAAGGAAAAACTCAGTAAAATGAAACAGTGGGGAATTCAAAACACATGCTGCTTTCATGCAGCATGAGCCTGGTGGGTCACAAATACATCCCCCTGCCCTCAGCCTGGCCCAACAAGTGTGGGATAAAGCACATCAGGGGCTGTGCTGAGAACACTGTTTGTTCATATTTTGTATTCCTTAATCCACCCATTCATTCATGAGCTGCCTTAAGGTGCTGCTAGAGTTAAATCCTGAAAAGGGTACACAAACAAACCCAGCCTGCAGAACCCTTCCTCGAAGGGCTGTGCAGCAGGCAAGCCCCAGGGAAAGCAGAGAGGAATGCAGCAATCAGAGCATAACTCACTCTGTTAGTAATTTTTTTGACTCTATCTCATGGAGAGTTTATTTTGGCAACTGTGGAGCATGAAAAAATCCCCAAGTATTCCAGTTGTGAATGTTGTATATCTTTCCTGATCTGGAGAGGACTCCCTGGATGGGATAGGGCAGGGAGGCTGGCAATGGATGGAGTCCATGGATGGAAGGAAAATACTTTCCTGACAAAACCAAGGTAAAACTTCCTAGCTTGACAGCAGACAGAAAATTGTATTTTCTAGTGGAATTAATGCTGGAGCAAGATTTGTGTAGAGCTTGGCAATGGATGTGGAGCTATATGGAGTTCCAGAAAGGACAGAATTGTTTCTGCAGTCAGACCATGTCAGAGATATCACTGCAAGACACTGTAGGGAGACAAGGCACAGATGTGGTTTTCTGAGAGGCAGCAAGGAAAGGCATTTGTGGGCTGGGTGATAGTTGACAACCTACTCACCTACCTAAGGTGGGAAAACCTGCTGAACCTGCAGCTCCTACCATACTTACGTGCTCATGGGGGACAAACATCAAACTCAGAAACAAACACAGCATCAAAATAATCCACCTCTTGCCACTCTTTATTGATGTGCAAAGAATGGGCACCTTACAAAGGTCTTTTGATGAACTAATCCAAACTAACAGTCACTTACAGCATGTCCTTGCAAAAGCTTGCGGGAGTGCTGTAAAACAACATTACCTGGTTTTCTCTTTTCATGTCCCTTTATGTGGCGAAGGAGTTGAGAGTGTGTCTGGACACAGACACACAGGAACATCAACCACAGGAACAAGGGTGATGTAGCAGGAGGCATCTGACAGCCCTGTAGGTATCCCAGTGCATCTGTGTCCCTTGAGCAGGCAGGGCAGGCCAGGCCAGACCATCCTTTGGCACAGGGAACAAATGATGAGCAAAGCCCAGATTGTTTGGACCTCGATACAGCAGCTACAAATCTGAATGTCTGCAAACTTGCAGCCTACTGCTCTGCAACAGCAGAGTGAATTATATTTTCTAGTCATCTGAGTAGCTGTTGAGGTCCTTGAGATTGATTAACCCTGATAGAGGAATAAAAGGTGGTGGATTGGATGGCACACTGCGGACAGGCTGCCTATGCTGTGAGTGGTTACATGTGAAGGGATAGAATGTAAGAAAATAGTGCAGAAGGTAATCTCACCTCTGAGGAGCTGCAGCTGTACCAATCACCAAAGATTAGGAACAGGCTTGCCCTTAATAGGCCACGACTGTGTCCAATAAGAAGTCAAGTGCTACAAAAGAGTGGAATTTGTTGGCTGTGCTGTGAAGAAGGAGTGTGTGCTGTGCGGAGATGCCCATGGGTAATCACCCAGAAGGTATGGATCTTTTGAAATAAGATGACAATAGTTAGACACTGGAATCTTTGCTCCCCAAAAAGCAAAGTCTTGAACCTTGTCTTGAACCTGATTGTGAGCTGGAGTCTGTGCAATTAAGACTGAGCTTGGGCTTGTGCGGGCTTCAGCCTGCAGGATACCCAGCTGAAAGATAGATGTAGGACATGAGTGAAGGTACAGTGAAGCTAATGAAAATACAGATACACTGATACTTAGTGTTCTCAGAAGACACCCATGGGGTTGGTTCCTCAAAGGAAAAGTTGATTTAAGCAAGTGTCTCTTCATTCCTTGCATCCTCTATTCTGTGTCCCTGGCCAAAAGCTGAAATTCATGAAACATATTGAGTACCTAGAAAGAGGCATTACTTTCCTTAAGCTTTGGTCAGTGTATAAAGCACTTCTCCTTGTCATCTTGTTGGTTGAAATGTCTCAAGTTCTCTTGCTCACCTTTCCCCCCAGCCCTTCAAGTGCTCAGTTCTGTAAGGCACATCAGCTCCAACCAAGAATCAATATTCTCTGCAGGCCAAATCCTTTCAGCCAAACCTGAATAGCTGCTTAGTTACAGTCCTCTCTATAACTGGAGTATTTTCCTCTGCAGGTGATCAGAAAATTTGTCTGCTTAGGGAAGACTTTGGCTCAGCCCATAAGTAATTTTAATTCTCATGACTGTGGACTAAACTTTTGTTTTGGCAGCTGCAGTGTCCAGCCTTGTTAATTTATTTCTTTGTGAGCCCTGAAGAGCTTGGTTTAAGCTCCAAGAAGTGGACCATAGCAAACGTGTGAGAAGAGCAAATCTCTTTTTCCCTGTCCTTCTGAGCCTCGGGACTGTGTCAGGGTTTGCTGGTGCAGAAACACCTCCTGCCCCTACACAGATGCTCAAGCAATTAACCTTTCCTACAGCCTGTAAACGTGGAGGATGGACAGAGATCTCCAACAGGATCAGTTCTGCGGGGTTCTAACTGATTTTGGGGGGTCTTGGTAGGCTGAATAGTACAGGCACACAGCAGAGAAATAGGCTATAAGAGGAAAATAAAACAGGAGGGTTTTGGTGGGCTTGTTCTGTTTATCATTCCATGAAGCATCTGTTTCATTTCAGCAATAGTAACAGGCTGGATGTTGCTTTGATCCCCGATTGCAACTCCTGTTTGTGTTACTGGGAGGGCTGAAGGTTGCTGGTGATATCTCTCCTGATGGCTGTACACTGACACCAGCAGCAAAACATTCCAGTTTGACTGGAGAACCTACCCAATCTCCTGCTTACACAACAGCTCTGAAAGCTGCTGTGCCCTGGGAACAGCTGTGAGCTTGGATTTTTGGGGCTGCCTTGAATAAAGGACTGCAAATACTGCTGTTGAGAAGAAAGTCATAGTGCTACTTAGTATGGCTTTTTGTTCTAGGCTTTTTTCCCAGCAGCCTCTCCTTCTAATTTCTTTCTTTGGTGACACTGTTATTTATGTAGGAATGATAATTTTGCCTTTTCTTGGCAATATTATCAAAATACCAATGTCATTAGCAAAACTTTTGGTTGAGAGTCACAAGGAGCATTGGACATTACTGCTGCTGTGAACAGTGAATGGTTAAATCTATTTAATTTGCTTGTATGTTTTCTGTCAGAATAACTGCAAGCTTATACTGCACAGACTACTTCAATTGCACACACAAGCTATAAGAATGCCTCTGATAAGCCTTATCTTGGACAGTGTTTTTGCAAAGAAAGCCACTTCAAATGAATTATTGCAAGCTTCCTCCTTCCCTGGGTAAATTACTTCATTCATTGTAAATTATGTCCCTGCAAATTTTGAATTATTTTTGTTCCTCTGAAAAGGTTTTTCCTCTGTATACATTTTTTGTATTTCCTATTATTCTGTGTCCAGAGGATTCCTTCTTGGTGACAGAGTTCACTCTGAACAGATCCATAGTGCTGAAAACTAATCATAGTAAATGCTGGGATTGTTTCAGCTGTGTTTTGTGTGTATTTGTCATGTGTATGTTTATCCAAAACTTGGCTGAACATTAAAACAGATGAAATGGGAATGGTTTGTCTTCCTGTGACTGCATACGTTCCATGGATATTTCCATGTCATGTAGATTTGACTCTGGTTGTGTATTTTATTAAAGTAAGTATCAGTGAATGTACTATTTTTAGAAAAAATTGACGAAATAATAGATCATTTCATACACCTGCATATGAAATAAAACCTGTGTTGTAAACAACACCTGTGATTACCAGAAACAAAAACATTTTACAAATGTAATTAATTTGTTGTTATTTAATGCTGTTATAATAATATATGTTTCCATTGCTGATTTTTTTGCTGATTATTGAGAATACCACAATAATTTGGCTTCATACAGTACAAGGAAACAGTGAAACGGAAAACTGCAATTCTTAAAGGCTGTCATGAAAATACTTCCAGTAGTGGGTGGCCAAATAAAAAGATATTTAGTAAACTTGAAAACAGGCATACAAGGGCATGTATGGATGGATACAAACAGATGTGAAATCTCTTGCTCTACAAGCCAGCCTCATCAAGAAGCCATGAAGCCATGTTCATGCAGTGCTGGGCTAAAATATTCCACCCTGCCTGTTAGGAGGCAGTTTCAGCTCCCTTCCATAGCCAGAGAGCTCATGCAAGCTCGCTGTGATGCTGAAGCCAGCTCAGTCGAGCTGGGTTGGAAGGCAGACAGAAGAGCCTGTGTGTGTCTGCTCCCATCTGTGCAGACATGCCCCAAACCAGGCTGGGTGAAATTTGGAGTCTTAATTAAAAACTATGTTAATTAATTCAATAGGCCAAAACTTTGCCTGCTGTTGGCATGGGTCTGTATTGGACAAGAAGAACGTTTTTCCACTTCCCAAGCAGACAAAATATTGGAGCTTGTATCTTTGAAGTTGGAGATGACAAAAATGACTTGGATTATTTTAGCTTGAAGATGCCTTTGTGTTTCCACCTCAGGTTGGGTACTCACGTGGTTCCCATCCCCACAGTCCCTGGACACCTTGTGTTCTTTGATGTACAACTCTAACACCTCTGTGAGAAGGGAACATGCTGGTTTTTCCATTGGGCAGATGGGGAACAGAATCCCAGAGACAAAAGGGAGATCTCCCCAAGGCTACATGCTGCCTCATGCACTGGTATCCTGGACCAGCTCCTCCAAGGAGTCATGAAGTGTCTCAAGACTCTTTCAGATCTTCCCTTTGGCCTTTTTCTTACAGAAAATGTGGTGCCTTTGCTTTTCTAAACAGGTCACACACTGATCTGGCAGTGTGAGATCAGCACAGGCAGGTCCCACTGCTCCATGGCCACTGGTGTCCATGAATGGCCAATACCGTGTCTTGGCCCTGGCCCTGACCATTCCACAGCTCCAGTGTGAGCAAATGCCTCGGCACAGATTTGGTCTGCATTAACTCACTCTCACCAAGAGGGTGTCCTGGCACCATCTGGGGAACACACAAACACAGAGCTGTTCCCAAAACTCATCCTCTTGGCATGAGGAGAACATTCATTCATCCAGCCTCTCCTGAGTGCCCAGGCCTGGGGGGACAGCCCCTTGTCCTGTTTTATTTGGATTTTTAAGCATCAGATCCCTTCACTTGCAAAATACTTCCATGGTCTTCCCAGGGAAATGAGGAGGCTGCTTGACCTCACGCTTGGGTGGGACAGGATGTGAGGAGGAACAGGGCAGAGAGGGAAAACATCTGAATTATGAGCCCCTTTGGGGGAGAGTGACTTCATGCTGATGACCTGCAAGTAGCAAAACAGGCCAAATTACTGCAATAAACTATTAATTGAGAGGAGATTGCCATAATGCTACTAAAATATTGCTGTGCTGTTTTTCCAACCACTGCTCTCAGGGAAGCTGAGCTATCAGGCCGTGCATTCTAGGCAGGATTATGCCTTTATTCAGGTAAAGCCTTTGGACTGGCACAGCTTTTGTGGCAGTATGCAGCAGGAAGAGCTGGGATGGGATGTGGAATGGGAGGGACTCAGACATCTGAGGACTGTGCAGTTGGCAAACAGGGCACGGGCACTCACCTCATCTCAGGCAGCACGAACTCTCAGGGTCTCCTGCCTTGCAGGTGCGGGGGGCAGATGTGTTTTTAGGGCACCACTTAATTCCCAAGGTAGACAGATGTGCTTTGAAGCAGCTGAGGTTTCTGAGCTGTTCTCATGGCTCCTCCGCTTGCCTAAGGACAGGGAATGGGGCTGGGCTTCAAACAATGTGTTGAATCCTGCCCTCTTTGAAGTCCCTGGCAGAAATTCCCAGCACCAGCTCTGAGGTCTGTGTGGCTGAAGGGGCTACAACAGAGCAAAATGCCTTGTCTGGCCAGTTTAACTGGAGAGCCTGGGACTGCTTGGTCTGGGGGACAAGATGGGGCACACCAGCTGGGTAGGTCAGGCTGGGGTGCAACAATCTTCATGGATCCATGCCCAGAGGACTGCTTGAAGCACCCTGTTAGAATTTAATACAACTCATCCCTATCTTCTTTCTCTCCTGAGAGCCCATGCTTTGCTGCTGTGACCAACACCTGAGTCCTGGCATGGGAAATAGTTTGGGAGGCTTCAGGTACGGTTTGCAGTGTTGAAAATTAGAAAAATAAAAAGTCTCATAGAAACGGAGCCAATTGGATCTGGAAGCCATGGAAGAGAGAGAAAAAAAATTATCAGCCTCTTGGCACGGGGATGTTTGTGTGTGTTTGCTTGGCTGTGCTTCTGATAGATGTCTTGAGCTTCTGAACATGGTGCCTGGCACAGCTGGGGTGGAGAGGTGCATCAGGCATAGGAACCATGTGACAAGACTGCTGCTGGTTGGTCTTGACTTTTTGAATAAGTAAAGTGGCCCTGCATCCTCCACCTGCTTCTGTAATCTTGTCCTGTGCTTAGTTTGCAGAGGTCTGCAAAGCTCTATATAGGAACGTATGGTAATAGACCAGTGGGCTGCAGCCAGACAGGAGAAGGGATTGTGGAACATCACTGTCGATCTATTACACTGGCCCAAATGTGCGAAAATAATTGGAAAAATTGACTTAACTGTGTAGTCACAGGTGACACCAATGAAAGCACTCCAGGTGCTGTGTTTGCCTCCTGCCCTTCAATATGAAAGACACTAAGAAGGTCCAGAATCTGCTTTCATTTCCCAGGGCTGCACTAGCAGAGGCTGCCCTGGGTCCCTGCTGCCCAGCATTGCTCCAGCAGCAGCAGCAGTGTGCAGTGCTGGTCCCAAGGAGAGTCTGTGCTCCATCAGCTGCATGGATGGCCCCAGCTGGCTAAAAAAGGAACACCATGGCTCCACAATGTGTCCAATTCTTTTTAATTTGTTTCTCATTATGTGAAATTTCAGGCATATGTCTAATGCCATCTTACATGTAGACCCCTGCAGTAGATGTTTGCAAGGCTGCAAACTCTGTGAGACTGTGGGTTTTGCCCTCTGCCTGTTGGACTGCTGCTGTTGTTCCTCTCTGTAATCTACTCCTCCCCCTGCCAAGACAGATTTGCTGCTGCTATCGAAGTCGTGCAGCTGACATATTTCTAATCATCCCTTCATTGCAGTCTATCTTCTCTAAACAATTAGTGAACCCCTTCTGGGATTCGGAGTCATTGTTCTGGCTTCCTAATTATTTATCTTTTTTTGGCTGTTTTATTTCTTGGCAAGAAAGATTTAGTGGCCAGGAGACATTAATACACTTGCTCTCCAAGTCCCTGTGCTTTGGTTAATCACTCCAGCTGAAACCTGTTGATACTGGATGATTTCTGGAACTTTATTATGTGAGTCTTTACAGCACATTTAACAAAGGAGCAATAAATGAGCTCGGTGGCAGGCATATTTTTGTGATGGAAATTGCTTTTCCCTTTGGGATGGGATCCAAACACCACTGAAGTGAGTGAGATTCTTTCCAGCAGCTCAGTGGGTTTGCTCTGGTTCCTGATGGAGGGACTGCCACCCAGTCACTGATGGCTGAGATGCCTTTGCCCTCCTTGCACCCTTGGTCACATGTTGGTGCCTGGCAAGATCTGCTGGTGAAGAGCCTGAGTTACTGATCCTGGATCTCTTGGGGATGTGGGGGAACCCAGTGGATGTGAGCTGTGCTCACTAAATTTGCTTTAAAACCTTGTCCCCCAAGGAACCTCACTCTTTACATTGTTCTAGACTGAGTTGGACAAGGCAAAATTATTTTTAATGCATTTTTCCTCACAATGCAGCTGTGATTATCAATTACTACTTGCACAAATCCAGAGCACAGCCATTAGCTAGGTTTGCTGCATGAGATTACCTAAGGAATCTCCAAATCACCTTTGGTTGATCTCAGCTACATCAGCCATAACAAACTGACTCAGACTGGCCTGTTTTTACTGTTCATGCTGGCCTTCTGCTTTTATCTCCTCAGGTTGTGCCATCCTTGTACCTACATGCTGAAAGTTTTCTTTGTTAAACTGGTGAAAACTAATTACTCATTAGACTTGGAAAGGTTCTGCTGTCCTGTCCTGGCAGGCTGCCCCTCCCAACTAGTTCAGAACACCATCTTCTGAACTCCGAGGAAAAGGGATTCTTCCCACCATTTTACAGACATTTCAGTGTCAGCATTACATAATTCATGTATTGTTCAAGTCATGTTAACCTTGCTCTTTTTCTTGATTACTCCTTATTAAAGTGCTGTGTCAGCATATTAGTTTGTTTTCTTTCCCATTAGCTTCCAAGAGCTTGGCTCAGTCCTTTACATATGTTAATGCTCTCCTCTGACCAGTTACAGGTCAGTGTGTGAATAATCTTTATGCAGGAAAACCAAACATCCACACACTGCACTGGGAATCATACGGGGTCATATTAATGAATTTCATGAGGGGAAGGGTAGAGGAAACACTGAGATTTGCTGCCCAGGTTGCTCACTTCCAACCAAAACCATTTGATGAATCTTTTTTCAGCAGCAGGGAAATGTTCCTTGCACCCTGGTGGCCAGGAGTCCCTCTTCCTTCAGTAAGAAGAGAAACACCCCTCTGGAGGGACATTTGAACCTTCAGTGTTATATTTGCCTTCTGGAGAAGCCCATCTCTGGCCACTGACCACAGGGGAAGCTCAGTGGAGCCCTTATCACACTCACCACCTCACAGAAGCCTCTGCCATTGCCTTTGGAAGTTACTTCTGCAAGGACTAGAGGTGTCTGTTGTGTCTGGAGGCTTTGTATTGGTCTGTGATACACAAGAAGAGTTAATAATTTCTGTCCACTGAGGAGCTGGAGAAAGCAGTAATGCTGTGCTTCTCTCACTCCTCCCCATGCCCAGATCTATAAATTATCCATGTGGGACATGGGAGACTCCCATGAGTGATTTTCCTCTGCTTGATGGGGCTTGAACTTGCTTTTCCCAAAAAAATGTCTGAACAAAGCTCTCAAAGCCTCTCCCAGACTCAAACTTTTAAAGATGTTCCCATTTGTATAAAATAATTAAATTGCCAGTGGAACAGTCCAGGTTTCTCCCCTTCCCAGCTGAAAGCCCTAATAACAGGGTGTAGTGATTCAGGAAACCTGCCCACACAACCTGTGGCTTTTGTTTGAAGGTCTGAGGTCTCAGAGCCTCCTGTGCCAAGAACCCTTTCCTGGCTGGGTTCCAGCCCCCAGCAGGCTCTGTCCATCAGACAGGGGCTGTTAAGCACAGTGGTCCTCCCTTCCAACCAAAGCATCATGGACAGCACCCTGGGACCTGCAGAGAGGTGCTTTGCTCGAGGAGGTCACCTTGCCTGTCAGCACACCAGGCAGCTCTCCGTAGTGGATGGCACCTGTTTAAAGGGAAAGCTTGAAAAAAGGTGCTGGTCTGCAGGGAAAGCTTTTCCCCACACCAGGCTCAGAGGAAACTGCCTGGGTCCACAGTTTCACGAGGACAAAAGGATCCTACCAGGAGGGTGAACTTCATGTGCTCCAGCTCAGTTTTGATTTTCAAGCTTGCATCCATTGAGACTCTGAGTTTTCCAAACCCTCTGTGCCACAGGTCTGCTGCTGAGGACAGCTTGGTGGGCCATGAAGACTTAGAGCCATTATGTAGCAAGCATAATATTTCACTCCAAATTTTATTTTCCTATTAGAAGTGATATAAATAAACAGCAAAAAATTTTTTGTGCAGTCAGTTAGAAGTCCTGTATTTCATCAGCATTTGAACAGGGATTCATTAACGTTCTAGTTATATTTTAACATGTTTTTCTAAGCATTAAAAAAATCCATTCACTTTGCAGTAAAATATTTTATTTTCTGGTTGGGGGGGTTTCTATTTTAAACACACACATTGTGTGTGAGTTTATATATTTTTATATACATATATATATGCATATACATAAAAAATATGTGTATGTGTGTGTGTATTTTATATAATATAGGCTTGTGTGTGTCTATATTATATTTGGCCTGTATCCACTCTGGCCTGACTGCCCTGAGCTTAGAAACTAAACAGTTGCAGGCTTGGCTGGTGCTGGGCTCAGGGACCACCTGGGAACCTGGGTGCTGCAGGGACTGGCCAGGGAGTCGTGGTTAAAC
Organism: Ammospiza caudacuta; assembly: GCF_027887145.1. NCBI lineage: Eukaryota > Metazoa > Chordata > Aves > Passeriformes > Passerellidae > Ammospiza > Ammospiza caudacuta. The sequence goes on from NC_080596.1 coordinate 58,705,248, forward strand.
ACGTGGTGAATTTCAGACCACAAAAATTGCATGAGTGGAAAGACTTCATTTGGCACCATTTTTGCTGTTGAGCTGATGGATGGGAGATTAAAAAAAAAAGAAATATATATATGAAAACAAATCCCTCCTCCTCATGGGTGGGTGTGGTGGCTTAGATGTCTGAACAGCAGAGCCTCCCTACCCTCCGGAGCTTACACTCTGAGGCCTTGAACCTAAAAAATAAAAACAAATATGCTTAACAGCATGCATGTGAGAACTTGAATAACTGTTCAAAGGTCTGGAGCCTGGGGGGAGCTCTGAGAACTGTGCAGGGATTCAGAGCAATGTTGGCCCTGAGCATCCAGGGAGGCTCCAGTGAGGAGCGGGTGTCCCCTGCATTTTGCAAGATGAGGCTTTAGAGCTCTCTTCTTTTAAGGACTGCAGCTGTTTTTTACTTTTTTACATTTATTTTATATATTTTCATATGAGTATGCCTGAAGACGAGTGCATACGTGTTTCCTGCCATCCTGTCCCTTTGCAGGCACCAGGGAAGGAGCGCCCAGGAGGGGTGAGAACATGATCCCAGGGGGTTTGGCAGAAATTCGAGAGGAGCATTTTGTTTTGGTTTTTATCATTCCTGGAACTGCTTTTCCATTCCCTACAGACAGGACTTTGCCTACACTCAAAGGAGCCCAGGGCACACCAGCACAACATGGCTGTGGTACAACACCCTTGTCCTGACCAGCCTTTGGGACGCTGCTCATCCCCCTGGGGTCACCTCTGGGGTCAGTGGGGTGTGTTTGGGGATGCTTTCCTCAGCCAGGATGCATCTGCTGTGTCTCAGTGAAACCTTTCACACAACCTGCTGCCAATGCTCTGACAAGGATGATTTCCTAGCAGATAGATATCCTGACAGATAGTTATTTATAGCTCTATACATCGCTGTGTCTGGCGGGTTTCACCCCCAGCGCATCGCCCACAAAGGCCCTGGACAAAAGCAGAGATATGAATAAGGGCCAAGGATCATTACCTTGGGCAACAAAAGCTGTCCTGGAGAACAAAAATAGCACAGAAAGAGCCCACAAAAGGCAGAAAATCCTTCCTTCCTGCCAGCTCCTCTGCGGGCCTTGCCTGCAGCGGTACCCAGGGCTGCGGAGCCCCAACAAAGAGCATTCGCTCGCACAGGCCAGGCCCCAGCTCCCTCCGTGCCCTGCCCTGAATGCTGCCCCTTTGTGAGGGGACACAATGGCCGAGAACCCCACGGTGACACTGAATGGGCTACAATGCCAACATCTGTGAGACAGCTCCTTTGCCGGGCCATGGAGAAGGGGCAATAAATCGCTGATAGGCCTGCTCAGAGAGCAGTCACCCATGGCAGGGCTGGGGCACGCGGGGACGGAGGCGCCCATTGAGCGCGGCCACGTGTGTCCCCAGCCCGCTGCCCGCGCCTGGAAACGGGGGTCAAACGCTGGAGCCCCCCTGTGACAAGGGGCTGCCGAAAGTCAACAGAGAATTAGGGACAGGCAGCAGCCACCGAGCCATTTAACTCATCTTCTTGGGGCCGTCTGCTCTTTGTTCGGCTTAATGTGGATTGACCCAGCAATTGTTGGACTGTCTAATTCTTCAAGCTGCAGGCTGGATGCCTGTTTTTTGGTTTCTGGTGGGTTTTATTGTGTTTTTTTATTTTGGTGAAATGACTTTCTCCAGCTGCCTCGTCTCCTCTAAAGGGGTGAAGCAGCCTGCAGGGATGATAGGAAGTATTGACAGCTGGAAGTTTGAGGAATGGGGGTTGAAATAAAATTGAGTCGAGTTAGGTCTGGACAGTGCAGATATCTGACCTCCCCTGTGCTTGCTCATTAGGGTATGAAGCAACAAGAAAAGGATATTTTCTATTTCAAAAAACTGCTGCATGTGATCTTAAAATTGTTTTCCTCTTAATAAAGCCTATTTCTGTCTAATGCAGGTTGTGTGGTTTCACCCAGTGACTCCTGTGGCCAGGCCATTCCACCTGGCTGAGATACATCAAGTCTTCAATAAGAATGTACAATTTCAACTATGGGCTGAGATAGTATTTTCTTTTCCTGTCAGATGTCCAGCTAATCATTATCAAAGATGAGTTGCCTACTAAAAATAAGCCCTGGCATTTACATTTCCCAGTTTCCTGAAGATCTTGTAAAGAACACAGAAGCGCTGATCCTGCTGCTAATTAATTATCAGACTTTTAGGAGGCCATCGATATCCATACAGCATCACAATCCCTGCATTTTTAAACATCCTTTCTGCTACATTATACATCATCCTCTTGGGACTGCTCCCCATCTGACTTGGGAAGCATTACAAATTTCAGCTCTTGTTTTTTGCAAGGACTAAACTTGCTTTTAATGGTTGAACCTGTATGAACTTGTGGGAGAGCTAAAGCAAGTTTCCCTTCTGAATTCAAACATCAGTATTTAGTGATGTGCAAAATTGTTTTTGGCAAAGTTCCTCTCCAGTCAACACACTATCTCAAGTTAATTATTATAATTTGACCTAAAACTGTTACATGTGCTGGAGACTCTCTGAGACTGAAGGGAAATCCTTTGAGTTCTTAATCCCTTAGCATGCCATCTAAAACCAACTAAAAGCTGATGAATTGATCTGTCTTTTGATCTTTTCTCTCTGAGACTATAATAAAACTGCTGATCCATGGTACCCTCAATTTGTCAGCAAAAACACTGCATATTTGTTTATTTGTTGTTATATGGATCTTTAATTCAGCTTGGTCTCCCTAAATCTTATATCTCCTAGGAAAGATGCAAAAAGAATTGCAGAGGATCCAAAAATAAAAATCCCTTCTAAAAAGCCATTGATGGAGTTACAGTCAGTGGGACCAGGAGGGCCAATTAGATCATCCAGTCTCATCCCCTATAAAATACAGAGGTCACAGAACTTCATCCTTTTACTTTTGTATCAAGCTCAATACTTTGTGTTTCACTGAATTGTATCTTTCAGAGAAGTAGGCAGTTTTAGTGTTAACATGGAAAGAGAGAGATAATCCCTCTGGGTAAAAGGCTGAGCATGCACAGAAAGTGGGGATGAAAGAAAAAATAACCCTTCCATTCCCCTCTATTAATACAACAATTTATTTAATGCATGTTCTGCCTTCTTTCATCCAGTGTCCATAAAACCTTCTGAAATGTGACTTCTTTAATTTCCTTTGACAAATTATTCCATTATTAAGGAAACTGTGAAAACAGCAGCTGACTGAGTGAGTTATATTTCATTCTGTTTCCTTAAAATGGCCATACTGGGTGTTTTTGCTCTCATTTTATTGCATGAGTTCTTATATTTGCCAGTCAGGAACAGTGGTCCGCTGTACCATAGAGGAATTATGGAATTATTGTCTCCCACAGGAGCTGCAGCCCCCCTGCACAGCAAAGGATAAAGATGATCCTTGCTTTAAACAACTCATGCTGCATCATTTTTCTCATTCAGCCCCTGTGAGTTTTCTTTGCCTTGTCACCAATGACACCCTCAATCTTCCTGCTTTCTTTCCACCACGTAGACACTGGAAAGAACTGAGCCACACAAAGGCCACAGTATCTGAAGACCTTGTTCAGTTTTACTCTGGGAGATACAACTTGCTCAGTTACGCTCTCTGAGGCTCATCCTGCACCTGGGGTGGCTTGGTGTGGTAACAGGGTTTGCCCCTTCTCAGGTCCCAGAGTGCTGGGCAAGCTGCTTTGCCTTGACACAGAGCCACAGAGGTGACACCCTGGCTTTGTCTTGCCCTTCCCACATATTTAATTCTGTTCCTACATGGCTCAGAAGAACTGCTTGTCCCAAGGGAAGGAGCTCCTGTTATCTGCTTGAGTCACTGCACTTCTGGAGGACCAATGTGGCCTCCTGTGTGGGAATGGTGTTTGGGCTGAGTAACTTAACCTCGCCCCATGGATTGTGGTGTGAAGCTCACCCTTTGAATGGTGTATTTAAGTGAAAAGCTTGAAAACAGGGGCTCTCTTCTGCTGAGAATATATTCAGTGTGTTTGAGGCCGCCTGGACACACTGAGCTAATGCAGGAGGTCAGGGTGTCTCATCATGTGGGGATGGAGGTGGTTGTGGGTCTTTTGTCAGCATGAATGCATTGACAGGTTGGTTCCTGTGCTCAGACTCAATCTCCCTCTTCTGTAGGGTCCTGCAGATTGGCCTGGATCCACGGCTGAGCTGGCACTGCTGTGTTCCTTCGTCTGGGCTCAAAGATGGCATGATCCTCCTGTACCGTTTCCCCAAAACTCCTGAGAACTTTTCCTATGTGGAGAAAAAGGAATTTTGGCTCAGGGATGACCACAGACTTTTTTCTCCTCTCCTTCACAGTGACACCAATGGCCTGTCCAGAGCTCTTAGGGGAGCGATCCCATTGCCAGCTGTGGGCTGTGGGCAGAGGAAAGTCCAGCCTGGCCCTGCTCTGCTGGTCCCCTGCTGTGCCTCTACAGTGGCACTGCTACCATTGCAGCTCTTTGAACTGGCCCTCCACAGTCCCAGGAAAAAGGGTGTTCTTTGGAGGTGGCTTCGTCTGTTTCTGAAAATTACTTTTTACTCCTAAAAGCAGTGGAAATCAGACCTGCTGTAAAGGGTTAAGCACCCAGTATACTCACTGTCTGCTCTTTGAAAACAGTTCCCTCTATTACCTTTACAAAATATTTCAGGGGATTTTGGTGTCTGTCTGAGTCATTCCATTAAAACCACCATAGTAAAGAGTTGAGGATATCTTGTATTTCCTAAAGGGCTGATTTTTAAAACTATTTTGATTTTCCTTTTCTTCAGGGCTGAGTGCTGCAGTCAGGAGGCTGCAGGCAGCTCTTCCTTTCCTGCTTTCAATTTGGTGGTCACTGGGAACATCTTGGCTGCAAAGATATCTTGACTCCTGTGCTGGAGGTTTCTCCTTTAGGCTTTTCCTCAGGATAGTAGTTGAGGCAGGCTCATGAAAGCAATGTATTTGGTTCCCTCACCCTGAGGAAGCAGCCAAATCCCAGTTTTTTATTTCTTGGCATGTTGCCATGGCTGCCATGGTGTTGAGAGCTTCCCTTGGGATGTGTTTTTGGTGAAGGTGCCAGTGGCTGCTGTGCATCATGTTAGCACACCACATTCAATTGGCCCTGACATTTCATGCTGTTAGAATTCCCTGCTCAAGGAACTCATGTATCCCAAATGGATTTGTGCAGGAAATTGTTTTTTCCTGTTTTATCCAAGGAGGAGGTAGCTCTGGGCATGCACAGTAACAGAACTTTGATCACCCTCTTAAATATGATGAAAACATAATTGATTTCAGCAAATATTTTTTTCATCAAATAGGGAATTAAAAACAAGTTGTACCTTCAGAGTCACCCTGTTGTTAATCCAATATTGTGGCAACACAATTACAGCTGCCCCAGCGTGGGGTAGGCACAGCAGGATCCGGATACTCGTGGCACTGGGGATGGAGAGGAGAGTTAGGAAACCTGGCAGTGCTGTGCAGCAAAGCTGGGAAGGCTGCAGTGCTTTTGCTTGGGAAACTGTGAGATAATGTGCACACCTAGAGGTGCAAGCTGAACTGAAAGCTGCCATGACAGCAATTAGTGCTGTGCTAGTAATCAGAGGACAATCAGGACTAATATTCTCATAGTTCTGCTCAGTCTGTACTCTAGTTAAATATTTCTTCCTGTGTATGTGGGTTGGGATATGGCTCTAGAAATCTGTCCTGGATACAGGGGCATTGACTTTAGCCATTTATTACTTGTAACTCCATTCAGACTTTAAGAATGTGTTTAATAATCCCCTGCTTGATGTGTTGCACTGGATTTGTTGTAATGGGAGTGGATCGACGGGAAACAGAACAGAAATCAGAGCAGCCCAACTCACATTGTCTTTGCTGCTGTTAGATGTCTCAGTACCTTGGGTTTATACCCATCTTTTCGTGCCAAAGAGAGAGACAGTTCAAAATACACAAAATCTGGATGCAAGCAGTAGGTTGAGAGCTCGCTTGGGTATTTGGGCAAGTCTGCACAGAGGGAGCGTGGATCCAAGGTAGGAGACCTCTTTTCTTGGAACAGTGTCATGAAAATAAATACATTTGAGCTCCTCAGGGATCAGATTAACTGATCCCTTGTTCCATATTAAGTAGAATTTGTACATTTCCCCTGCCTTTTTATTGTGTCTCCTCGGGGCTGTGTCAGCAGCTGCTTGGATAAGTTCCAAGTGAGTGGGGCTGTGCACAGAGAAAATCCAGCCAGGCTAACCCTGTGCTTGAAGTTCTGCTGTGGATATTGATGGAGGGCATGAAGATGCCTGGGCTGGGTTTTGCTGTGGCTGTGTAGGATGCAAAATGCCAGCTTGGATGCCAAAAGAGCTATAGCAGCAGGATCTGGCAGAGATCAGTTTGAGTTCCTGAGGGGCTTTCCCTTTCCTCTCTGTCTCTGGCTCCTGTAGTGGTCCCACTGCTGCAGAGCCCAGTGGGACCCACAGTAGCATCAGCCTCAGGAATCCTAATGCAGAAAGATCTCCATGTGGTCTGCCTCAAACAGCATCCTCAGACTTTGCTTGAGGAAGGTGTAAAAATCTTGGTAGTTGTGAACTCCTAAATCCCTTGGTTTTAAAAATGCTCCCATTAGAGGAGAGCTGCTTTCCCTCTCCTACCCAAAGTACTGCAGCACTCAGCTGCCTCCACAGATATTCCACCTCCCTCTCCTTGTTAGTTCAGCCATTCTCCTCCTCCAGGGCTTGTCCAGACTTGGCACAAAGGTGCTAACACGCTTGTACTGACACATTTCCAAATGAAAGATGACATATTTTCAACTGAGCAGCTTTATCTTTTCCTGCTAACACCTGCTAAAAAGCAGCTCCTTCTGTCCACACTGGGATTTGAAAACCTGCTTGTTCAAATATTTTAGCTGACACATTTCAGAAATGCTCTTTTTGCTGCCATCAGACTCAGCATTGCACTGTGGGCTGTGCTCTGTCCCCACCTGGGAATGAGGCTCACAACAAAGCCTGGCTGATTTGAGTAGTGCAGGATCAGGTTCAAAAAGAGTGAAGAGCTCTGTTTGCTTTCACTTAGCATCCAGGCTGGGTGAGAGAGGAAAGCTCCACAAGCTGCAAACACTGACCTCCTGCAGTTTAACACCTCTTTCAGCTGAACTTCCAAATGAAAACAATTTGTCCTGACCTCTATCTTCCTCTTCTACTCCTTTTGGATGATGTCTTCAGCTTTGACTCATTTCTCTTTGCCCATCTCAGAGTATCTAAACTTAATCAGAAAGCTGATGATTTCTTTACTGTCAAAGAAACTGGCATCAGGTATCTCTGGCAAGGTGCACTGCCTCCCAAGATAATTGGAGTGAGCTCCTTCCTCTTGCTTTGTGAGTCAGGTCAGGATTACCTGAGATCTCATCCCAAAAATCCTCCAACCTCATCCACTCATGGAACTGCTCATGTAAGTAAGGGAAGAGCTGTGGGAGTGATGGCTGCAGGGCCGGGCTCAGGCGTCATTTTGGGTAAGGAATCATACTTCACTCTTTTCTTCACCACTCACACATGAGCCAGCCAGCTGAATGGCTCTGCTAACAAAATGTGTAAGCTAAGGCTCAGTAATGATGTCCTGTCTGGGCTGAATTCCCCTGACTGAGCTCACTGACAGCACCTCAGGTGATCATGTTTTATGTAGCAGGTCCCTTCTTGGGAATAAGGCACTGCCCAATGTGCAGGAGATTGGCAGAGTCCTGCCATTAGTTCAGGAAATGAACAACAAGGTCTTCCACTGCTCCTCACGATGCATAAGGAATGTAAAATATCCTGGGTACAAAAATTTAGGCAGGGCTATGTCAAGATTTATTTCAGGGAAAATCTGGTAGAACCTTGTTCAGTCTCTCTATTTAGCAACACCACCTCTTGCCTTGTCCCCATCCATGCCTTGCCCCAGCCCACGTCTCCTCAGGCCTTGCTTTGCCAGCCTGGAGCTCCACAGCACCTTCCTTGGCGGGAGCTCTGCTGAAGATGGGAGCCTGTGCTGGGAGGGGAACACAGCCAAGGGGAAATCAGAGAGCCACAGAACTTTAGAATGGCTTGACCTGGAAGGGACTTAAAGCTTGTCTTGTTCTAACCCTCCTGCATAGGCAGGGACATTTTCACCAGACCAGGTTCCTCAGAGCCCCATCCAATCTGACCTTGAACAGTTCCAGGAATGGGGATTTCACAGGTCTCAGGGATGGTGATGGATAGATGGCTGGTGGAGCCAGGTGGGGTTAATTGTCACTTATCACTGCCAAAAGACAAGAAACTTGGTGAACATTCCTTCCCAAAGGCTGTACTTTGTATCTGTGTGGTCAGTGGTGGAATAAAAAACATTCACTGTGTATAATCTAGAAAGAAGACTTTTCTTCCCAATATATTTCCTTGAAGATATTAGTGTTCAATAGCATTAACAGGGAAAGGAGTGAGGGAAAAAAATCCTCTCTAATTACAGCTGCAGTGAGAATTGACTGGCACTGGCTGAGTTCATTGGTTTTCTAACATTGTCCCCTACAGCTACTGATGTAAGCAGATAATTCAGTGTGTTTCAGCTTTCATACCTTCAAAGATACTTTTAATTTTGCATAGGAGCAGGATAGAGCTGTTTTAGAGTGGCATCCTAAAATGGAATTTTTAAACATTACTTGGTTTGGGTCATGAAGTTCCTTAAAAAGAAATCTATATTCCTCTAAGATATAGATTCCTCCAGCTTCCAAAATATACAAATTCCCCAAATGCATTGTCAAACCCAAATGTCTTTGCAGGATGGCTGTGCTGTGATGTGGTGACACATTTTGAGAAACTGAAGATTTTCAGTGTGTTTGCCTTGCTGTCTTGAAGTCTTCTGTACACAACATTTGAAATCTCACATCACAAACCTTTATTTCTAACAAATTAATCCATGGCTCACCAATCCCAGAAAAGATCCTTGGGCACATCCCCTCACTAATTCCCTCACTAAAAAACTGAGTTTCTTCTCCTAAATATATATATAAGGCTGTAAGTCCACTTTAGCCATTAAAAGCAGATCTATTCACAGAACAGATGCATTTTTTAAACAGATTAATCTTAGGGGGACGATTGTGCTCAAGCCAATGGAGCTAAGCCAGTTTGCCCCCACAGGGTAATTCATTTTCTTCACTTTAAAATGAAGTGATGAAAATGGGTGAGAGAAATGATAATTGCCTGATGATTTTCATTGCCCTGAGCCCACTGGTTGCTCCGTGTGTTTTGTGATCAAAGTGAGGCGTGGATGGGAATCTCTGCTGCTCCTCACGTGCATTCCTCTCGCGGTCCCTGGGCTCGGTTGGTTTGCTGCAGAGGCATCTTTGACTATTCACACGTCATTTCAGGTCTAGATGTAACTACCAGGTTTTATTTGATGTGAGAAGGAGCAGCAAGCACTGTGCTTGGAAGCAAAAGGCACTGTTTGTTTTGTGATGCTCTCAGGGATTCCTGTTTTGCAGCTATGATGTGCATATTTCACAGCAGTGCAGACAGCTCCTGTCAATTACTGTGAGTTATGGCTCCAGAAGCCTTCATTCACCATAAACTTGCACTGCATTAACTCCTCAGTTCCAACCCCTGCCAGTGGCAAACTCATTGCAATGCAGATGGAAATCACTTTGAAACTTATGACTGGAAAGACTTTTCTCTTATAGATTGCTGTTTCTGGTGCTGGGGGATGCTTTCTGATGTCTCTTGGGGTCACTTTGCATATCAGATTCAGGCTGCAAGCTCCTCCTGAAGTGTGTGGCTTCTTGCCTCCCATTCTGTTTCCAGCTAGAGAGGGAAAATCCCTGCCCCTGGCATGGCAATGGTAGCACAGGCTGGTAAAGCTGGCCTGTCTCTCCATGTGCAGGGAGAACAGCTGAAGGGAGAGGAGACCCCCTCCCAGCACAGCCCAGGATCCCCTCACAGGAGAACACAATAGCCCAAGGACAATTCAAAAGCTCATTTAGGACAAATTCCCAGCTTACTCTTCTCCTTCCTCCCACCTAGATGGGAGGAAGGAGAAGAGTACTCCAGGCTGTGTGGTTTCCTGGCCCTTCCTGAGCCCTGGGGCTTGCCAGAGCCCAGCAGGCTTTGTGACAGATAGATTAGTCTTCTTCTGGTCATTGAATAGGATCATGGAATAGTCTGTGTGTGGCTTGGAGGTAGGAGATGGGATAAGGGATTAGGTGAAGCCCCGGGGTTTCTGAGATCATGAATTAAATTGGCTTTGTCCTCTGGCATTGAAGGCTGAGAGCTCTGGTCTCTTGAGAAATCTGAAGACCTCTTGGTAATGTTTGGTACCTGTCAGGGGGTAAAAGATTTGCAGGTGTAAAAAAGAGTAAATCTTAGCGAGCAAAGGGAGATGATTGCCTGCAGGGTCTGTATCCATGCAGTAACTCACCAGCTGGTGTCTTTTAATAACAAGGAATGCAGGGTTTGCTTATGTTTACAAGCAGAAAGAGTGGAGAGAACGCTTTCTTTTTTGGGTCCACAGACTGGATGCCATGTGTAGGTATTTAGGCAGTGTGCTCAGGCACTCAGCTGTGGAGGACAAATGGATTTCAGGTGGGGGTTCTGAAATGGAGCTCAGCTGAGCTGCCATCTCCACTCTGCTGCAGCCCCTTTTAGAGTCTTTGGTTCATAATTAAATCTTGCCTGTGTTTCAATTACCACCTTTGAAACTAAGGCAAGGGAAAGCACTGATCCAAGCATGTCTTTGCAGTGCACAGGTATTCTGCTTAGGGGATCAATGAAAGCACCTGGGCTGGCAGATAAAGCAAAATGCTGGTTAGAAATTTCTCCTGACTGTGATGAAAAGGTAACTTCTGCCACATGGGCTTTTCTGGATGTTGGCCCAAGTTCTTTGCAACACCATCTCTCTGGCTTTTCTCAATCCAGGGCAAATCTTTCTGAATCTGGTCTTTTGACTCCTATGCTTGCTTTTATTGTAGAGTTTTCCTAGGCAGCTGAGTAAGAGTCAGTCAGCCAGGGGAGCCACACCAGCTGCTCCATACCACTGTGTCAGTGCAAAGCAAACCAGAAAAACTGGCTAAGCTGCTAAGGGAGAGAGCTTCCATGGGCTGGGGAATCCTCAGGTGGGGCAGAGTCAGTGCAGAGCAATTCCCTCTGCCAGCACGTGGAGTGGATTAGAGATGGGTAAAGAGCCAGTAGTGCCTATCGCAGTGTGTGACAGGTGAACTTGTGTAGGTGGAGCTCAGGTGATGACAGGAACCTTCAGAGACCTTTGATGGTGGCCTTTGATGGTCTGAGTTGGCCTTGCCATTGTCTGTAGCTCACCAAGTGAAGCCCAGATGGGTTTGATGCTCACAGGTTGGTCCTCCAGTGCTGCTCTGATGCTGCTGTGCTGACTGATCTCTGCTGAAGAATCATTTCTTTGCTGCATTAGAGCACTCTGGTAGCTTTTACATCTCCCAGGTGGGTTACAGAGTGGGTGTGTGTACTTTACCGCAACAGGTGCTCTTCACTGGGTGTGTGTAGGGAATAAGGAGCAGCTGGAGGAAATATCTTACAGACACAGCAAGGTTTGTTAGCTCCCTCTGACCAAACAACTATTCCTGAGTGTGCAGTATATTCAATTTGCACCTCATCTATCACCTGCTTGTACAGGTAGAGTGCCTGCAACCACTGGAGAGGGAGCCTGTGCTTCTCAAGTGAGTAACGTGATACAGCATTTGCAACAGAAACCTTTGCAGGATCAGCTTTGGGAAAGCAGTTTGATGGGGACTGGGGTGCACACAGTTGTTCCCAGGTCTGGGGAATGCACAGGGAGGAGAGTTATGGCTGTGGCACAGGCACAGCCTGCTCTGGTGTGCAATAAGCCCTTTGCAGGGAGTGCATTGCTAATTTATCTGGAAAACAGACTCCAGAAATTCCCAGGACAGACTGGAGATCCCAGCAATGCCTAATTCTGTGGAATTTTCCTGGGACTGTGCAGAACTCCCGTTGATGCTGGTGCCATTGCATAGAGCTGCCCCTGCTGAGGTGGGTGTTGGCCCAGCCCACACATTTAAAACCTCAGAAAGATTTTCATTTACTCAGTGGCCACCAAAACTGGTTCCTTTGCTATGGCTTGTCTGTTGTGGGAGAATGGAGAGGATATTATCTGACATGCCTTTGCTAGCACCGTGCTAAATGCTGCTTTGCCCAGCTGTCCTTGCTGCTGCCAAAGGCAAGGTAAAATTGAATATTGTGGTGGTGTTGATCTAATCATGCTAATGAATATATTTGCTATGATGAACTTTTCCAAGATGAACTTTTCCACTGTAGACATAATCTGTAGTTCCAGACAAGTTGAAGAGTACATAAATGATTCATCTCTAGCTGTGCTCATTGTGGTTGTAGCTACAGCTGCTTTTACAGAGATGTTTAGAGAGGAGAGCATTGGCCCATTTACCTCAACAGAATTGTTCATGGGAGAGGTGGGGGAACTTGGAGAAAAACTAACTGCTCCCTCAATTTCTTTTCCAACTTCAGGACAGGTGGGATACAGGCATTAGGAAGATGGTGAAAGTCATTGTAGGCACAAAGTAAGGAGCTGAGAATGTGCTCTTACCCTTCCATTGTTGGTTTTTGCTGGCCTGACCCTGTGCAATGCACACACACTTCTAAGGAATTTGGTAAATTTTCTATCTTGAGCTAAGAAAGTGGATTTTGAAAATAGTTTCACTAAACTCTGAGACCAAGACATGCACAAGGGCCACTAATTTATCTGGAGTATGGGAGCAGTTGTCACTTGGTCAGCCCAGTTCATGGCTGAAATATTAGCATGCCCCAGGAAGGAGAAGTTGTGGCTGCCCCATCCCTGGAAGTGTTCATGGTCAGGTTGGATGGGGCTGTGGGCATCCCAACCTCGTGAATTGCATCCCTGGGGTGGCAGGGAGGTTTGGAACTAGGTGGTCTTTAAGGCCTCTTCCAACCCAAACGATTCTGGGATTCTGTGATTGCCTCTCTGGTAGTTGGGAGGCCAGAAGGTCCATGTGTAACTGCCCATTTAATCTTGCAGAGATATTGAGAATTTTATTAAGCACGACAGAGATGGAACTTGAACTGGATTCAAACAACTCAGTAACAGTTTTGCTCACTCTTAACTTTTCTCCTGCGAGCCAAAGTCAGCTCATCTCTTCCTGTGGGAGCCACATCTGAGAGTCCCAGGAGGGTGTGGGTGATGAGATGCATGGCTCTGAGGGTGGCTGCAGGGCCTCCCTGCACACTGAGCTCTTCCAGGCCAGTCCTTGTCATCACAAAGGGCTTTTCATGGCATGGTCCGGGATCTGAGGGAGTAATTCACTCACTCAGCTGCAGGCAGTGGCCTGGGGCATTTTAGAAGACGGTGAAGTTGTGAGTGAGGCAGTGCAGCAAGATCTGAGATACCGCCATCACTCATGCCTGGATGCACTAATTGGTAGGAGACTGGAAGCAAATTTAAATAAAAACACACTGCACAATTATGAGAGATTAAATCAAGCTGGATTTACCAAAGCTGTAGGAGTGAAGGGAAGAAGCACGTGGCTGCAGTTTGAGTAGGTAGTACAGATACTCCCTGACCCTGGGCATCCCACCAGAGACAACTCGAGTAGCAGCTGAAGGGGGCTCAAGAAATGACACTTTTGGCTTTACTCTTGGACCAGATGGCTAACTCTGCAAAAGACTAAGTAAAAGGGTTTGTAGAGATTTTAGTAGAGGGGTGTGGAGGTCAGAGCTGAGTCCTGCAGAACTTGTGTTCATTTCCTTTCCTTGGTGCTGTCTACAGCCTGGGTTTTGATCTCAGCTGTGCCACAGCAGCCATTTGGAGGTTAGGGGTTGGGTACCATGTGTTGAACAAAATAGTGCTTAAATAAAATAGTGAGACTGAGCCCAGGAAGCCCGGGGAAGGCTTTTTGCCCATGTCTGCTCAGAGATTTTGCAGCCCAATGAGAAGAACACACAGAATCTCCAATCTCATAATGAAGCTCTGAAGAACAACCAGCAAATCATAGAATCATTTAGGTTGAAAAAGACATTTAAGGTCATCAAGTCCAACCATTAATGCAGCCCTGCCGAAGCCACAACTAAACCATGTCCCCACATCTGCACATCTTTTAAATGCCTCCAGGTATTTAAATACCTCCAGGAATGGTGGCTGCACCACTTCACTGGGCAGCCTGTTCCTATGCAACAGCACAGGGCCATTTAAGAGAAGGTTAATAATGAAAGACATAGAGTATTAAAGTATTACTTGCTTTCATATGGCTGAAGATTAAGTGTGAAGCACAGAAGTGACTGAAACAGAACCTCTACAGAGATTTTAGTGGTCAGTCAACACCACAATTCTAAAACACCATTCTACTGAAAGCCACATCATTGTCAGAGAGAAGGAAAGAGGGAGAAGTGCATTCAGAACTGAACCATTATCTAGTTTTGCAAAACTTAACAGATATTTTCATGGCTGAAGATTGTCTTAAACAATACTTTTACATTACATTCTTAAGTGTGAGTGAAGAGCAGAGTTGGTAGCTGTTATCTTTGCTTCATTTCTTTGAGACCTTAGGTACTGGGATTGTGACACTGCATGGTGTTTGGGTATTGTGAAGAACAGCTGTCCACACCTCTTGGAAAGTACTCTCCAAACTAAAAAATGAAAATTCAAAAAAAAAGGTGTCCAACTGGTGGCTTAAAGACTGAAAAGTAATCAGAATTAAAAGTCCTGCTTCTTTGGGCTGGGATTGTGACTGTGTGGGTCTATTAGTATAGAACATTGCTATAAACCCCATACCCTGCATTTGCCTGGCACAGCAGTGTCTCCTGCCATGCCCATTGAAGCAGGACTCCTCATCTTCCATGGAAATTCAGTCTTTGGTGCCAGGGATGGAGTTTGCTGTCACCACCAGGGACTTAGGGAGGGTTGTCCTAGTTGGCCAGACAGCCCATTTCACAAAAGCCAAGGTGGAAGTCCTGCTAGAAATCCATCCCCTAACCCTAACCCTGACCCTGGGCTCTCCCTGAGCATGGATTCCCATGGGGAAGTGCAGTTCCCAGGGCGCTCAGCATCTACACTCAGGCCAGTGCTGACCTGGGTTAATTACAATAAATGCTCTTTGAAGCGTATTATGGAGAGGGAATGGCAGGTATTTCACCTTAACTGACTGAATTAAGCTCCTTTCCTTTTGCAAGCTGTTTCCCAAAGTACAGCAGCATTAGTTTGCTCCTCTTCCTCCTGCAGTGAGAATAATTTGTGCGGAACATGTTTCCCCTCCTGTTAAATACTTTTCCTTAGCATGTCAAGCGTGTACATTGCTGCTGGCAAAAAGCAACCAGACTTGCAGAAAGAAAAATTTCTGAAGAATGTGCGGGGTGTTTGGGTGGAGCACAAACGAGCAGATGTTCCCACAGAAGAACAGGGTTTTATGGTGAATGAGCAGAGGTAAAGCCCTGGCTCCAGGGCAGCTGGATGTGTTAGATGTGCTCCAGTGTAAGAGACACAAATGCAGCAGGACTGCAGGAAAAATCACTGCTGGGATGTGACTGAACCCTTGAAATGCTGTGTCTGGGTGTTTCGTGCTGAGGGGGATTATTGGGATGGATGGATGGATGGATGTGGGATTACTGGGATCGTCTGTGTCCAGCTCACAGCCACCCTCAATTGACACTGTTTGGCTTTCTGAAGCAAACTAATGTTTCATGTCTGGCAGAAGGATGCCTGTAGGAAGTTTCAGACCTGAGCATTTGAAGATGGGCCATCTAAATCCATGTTATTTGGAAATAGTAAAATGCCATTTGTTTGGCTTTATTTTTGTAAGTTACTTTATTTTTGTAAGTGAGTGGTCAAAAACTATGAAATATCTTTTTCACTTCACCCAAGCAAAGTTGAGAAGCCCAGAATCCATCCAGTGTGGTCTCCATGCCCCAGTTCCACGGGGTACTGCTGCAAAGTGATCAGACAGAGAACAAAGCTATTGCTTTAATTTGCAACATATTGAATCTCTCAGCCCCTCTGAAAATATGTGCCTTAGCTTCAGTGTCTGTAAACTATGGTAATTAGCTGTAGAAACTCATCTCTCAAGTTTGACATCTTTGGCACCATCCTAAAAGATTACTCAGAGAAAGGAAAAGCCGCTCCAGTGCCCCCACTGGACCCTGCCTACATCTGAGTTCCTGGGAGATGTGTTGCCAACTAACTCCATTCCTTGACTTGCATTGTCCTACTAAATGCTCTATTAAATTTGCCAAAGTCTTTCTTTTTCAGCACCTGTAAGATGTGAAAATAGAGAACTTAATGATTAACCTAAATGTTTCTCTGATAATAATTTATTTTCTGCTGAAATCCCCACTCTCTGCACATTAGATGCCCCACCCAAGATCTGCAGCATTGGTGCCTGAATTTCAAGGTGTGCAAAGAATGTTGTGAGCTGTGCATCTGGAGTGTAACTGAGAGTCTGGTGATATCTGAGATCCTCTGTCTTGTTTGCATCTTGCTCATGCATGCATTCTGCACAGAAATGTAGCAAATGTTTAGCTGAACTAAATTGAGATGTTGCACCTCATCTGGTGTTTAATGTGAACCATTCACACCTTTGAGACTGGAATTAAGTGTCAGGTTTCAGTCACTGTAATTAGCAGTTGCTTGAAATGATAGTTAAATCTATTTTCTGAGCCAAACATATCACTCAGATACTGAGGAAAGAAAAATAAACACAGATCAGATCAGAATTAGATTTGATCATTTGGAATTATATGTAAAATAAGCTGGAAACTTTGAAGGGCAAGGAGATGTGGAAGCTCATCCCTTTGTATCCACAGATTCTCAATTCTCAGGAGGACAAGAAAGCTGTGTTATAAGCCATGGAATGGCTTTGCTGGCCCTGACTGTCCTGTATAGCTGAATCCTGAGGGAAGATGTGGACTTTGCAGGGGAGTAACTGCAGGAACATTTTCAGGTGCTTTTAGAAAGGGGTTGTTGCCTTGATATGACTTGTGAGGAACTGTGAGAAGCATCTCAGAATCACAAAACAGGCAATTCCTGAGTGAAGAATGAGGTCTCAAAGTGTTGTCTTTTTTAAAATTTATTTTTCCCTTTGCAGGATAATCACAGGTTGACTTGTCCCTGAACAACCCCAGCTATAGCAGATTTCACAGGTCTTGGCTATTGCATGGAGTCACAGTGAGATGCAAAACCTCCCTGGAGGTGTTTCAAAGGCACATGGCACTTGGGAACATGGTCTACTGTTGGGTACAGTGATCCTGGGCTATCTGGTGGACCCAGTGATCCTAAAGTTCTTTTCCATTCTCAGTGACTCTGTGATGACCAACACTTAATACCAGGAGGCAACATTGCACCTGAGCATTCACCCCTAACGCTGCATTGCTTGACTGCCTCATTTCTCAACTTTAATGTTGCATAAACAACTGTTTTTCTGCCCTCTCCTACATGCTCACACATGCACAGAGGCCTTGCTTCTCCAGTCCCTCCCACACAAGCAAACCTCTCTTGGCTTTGCTGGAAATTTTGCCTAACACCTGAAAGGATGGTGTTTTACAGGGTTCCTTAGGGCTGACTGTAATAATGAGGATGTGCCTCCCTTTAGGAGAGCTGCCCACTCTCCTTGGGCTCATACAGTTCATACACTCTTCTCTGTTCATAAAATCCATGAGACTCACTGATCTGGGCAAGGCAAATATGAGTTGTACCCCTGACATAATTACTCAGAAAAATTAACTAGCTGTTGATCAGCCAACCAAAATTATTTTGGATTCTGTAACATCAGAGCAACCCCTTTTGCAAGAAATTTCTTGCCCTTTCTCTACCTTGTAAAAATATCTCAAATTCTACTTTTGAGTACAAGACTTGGAAAAGTCATGCCAACAGCACTCTGTAATGTTGTAATGAATACAGCACTTACCTTTCTGTTTTGTGAATATCCAGCAACAGCCTTGCTTTTGCCAACTCAATTCCTGAAAATGTTATTAAAATCATTCTCAAAGAGTGAAAACTGATAGTGGGGTTTTGCATGACTTTGCATGAATTTGGTATTTGAAGGCTCTCACTGGTTCAGGTGTTTTAAATCCTGTTTATTTTTTAAAAAGAGAAAAAGAAATCATCATCACAAATAAATAATAATTTGAAATAAAAACAGAGTGTGCGTGTATCTCCTGTGCTCTGAGACCCTTTTGATGAAAAATATCGTCACAAGTAATTAACAGTTAGGGGGCACAGGTGGAGGTGGAAGCAAGTGCACCCAGGATGTTTCAGCCCATCTGAGACTTTCTTCAGCTTAAGGCAGAATTGGTCTTAGTGGTAAAGATCAATAAAACTGTAAGCAATATTAAAAGCATCCATTTTCGCAGAATTTTAACCTAACAACAGAACTGTTCCTAGGCTGAAATTGTACCTAGCAAGCATATAGATATCACTATATATTAATTACAATGTATTTGTTAATAGTAGGGAAAAAGCCACTTGGGGAGAAAAGGAGAGTGATGCCCAACTGGCAGAGCTCCAGGTGTTCCCTCCTGCCCTCTGCACAGACATTGAGCTGAGCAGAAAGACCAATTTCCTGCCATTATTAGGCTGCAGGAGGTCCAGCTCCACTCATGCATAGTGAACCTCTTTGCTCAGCCTGTACCAGGAGAGATGGAAGCTCCTTTGTCTTCCTCCTTCATAGCCTGGAGCCAGCAGCTCTGTCTGGATCTCAGTGTTGTTTCAGCATCAGCCTCAAAAGGTGTGTTGCATTTATTTGCCTTTTTAAATTTTTTTTTCTTTTATTATGTTGTTGGTTTTTTTTTTGTTTGTTTGTTTTTTTTTTTTTTTTTTGTTTTTGTTTTTTTTTTTTTTTTTAATCTCATAGTCACTGGGCTGTCCAGGAGCCAGATATGGTGGTTTCAGACCTTGGTAATTGATTTGCCCTGGTCATCAGGGTTATATTGCACATCCTCTCCTCTCTCTTGAGCTATTTGAAAGATGATAAAACTTGCAAAAGTATTACCTAATTTTCATGTTTT
This sequence comes from Ammospiza caudacuta, assembly GCF_027887145.1. Lineage (NCBI taxonomy): Eukaryota > Metazoa > Chordata > Aves > Passeriformes > Passerellidae > Ammospiza > Ammospiza caudacuta. The sequence continues at coordinate 58,724,238 of NC_080596.1, forward strand.
TGCCATATGAATATTTCCTTGGGTAGTTTGTAAAGGGCTTTTGGCAGATGATTTTTATCATTTGGGTGTTTATACACCCCAGGCTGAGGCAATAAGGTTTGTTCTGAGTGGAATGAAGAGGGAGACTCTGCATGGTCTCATCAAGATGGTGCAGGTGTTCTCCCAGAGTTTGACCATAAATGCTTTTGGGAGGTACTCGCAGAGGTTTTGCATGTGTAAACCATAAACCTCCAACAGAGGCATTCCATAGGAATGTATGTGCTGACAAGGGCATTTCCACAAAAGCATTTTACAATGCCAGATCAAAAAGGCCTAAAATTTACCTCCTGCATCCCTTGTAGGTTAGAGCTGGCTGCATGATTTCTGTCCAAGAAAGAAAATCACCAGATATTTGCATTATGTGTACAATAAGAGCTCTGAGATGGCTTTCAGACTACCACAACTTTGAAATTCTCACATTCAGGCTGTAAATGAGTGGCCCTGTCTGACAGCAGCACATTCCCAGTGTGTGAACTCAGAACTGGAAAGGTATTGCATGTTTCATAGGAAACCATCTGACAGCTTGGAACTTTCCCTCCTTTTACAAAGATGACTCAGCTTCCCCTGTGCCCATCTCTGTTCTTCTCCTTTGGTTTCCATATTGCCTTTACCATCTGAACATCTCAGTGCCTTTACACTGGCATGCCCAGCCGTGCCTGCTCAGCACTTTCCTGAGGCTTTAAGGTCCATGGTCCTGCAGTTATCACCTGCTGGAGTCCCTTGGCTGGGCCAGGAGGTGTGTGGTGGAGGCCAGGCTGCTGCTAAGGCAAGAAACTGCCATCAAATGGGAGAAGACATCCCTGGAAGATGGTATTAGGCAAAACCCTGGGACTGGCACTGGACATCCTCTGAAGCCACTAGCCAAACTGAATCAATCAGACAAATCCAAGAGCTGATCCTGTCCCTCTGCTCAGCCCTCATGGAGGTGCATGAAGGCAAGAATGAAATTAATGAATGAAAATACAGTGGGCATCATCCATGTAATGTTCTTCCCATGTGGGAGATGGTTGTCTGTCACTCCAGGACAGGGAGGTGGTGGTTCTGGAACTCTGTAATGTGCAGTGAGCACCTGTCAACGCTCCTTTAGTTTGTTCCTCCAGAATGGCCTCAGGCACCATCCCTCAGGGCCTGCCATTGCCTGTGGGACAGACATGGATGAGGGACAGACAAACGCTGCTGGGAGGCACAGGAGGATGAAAACAGATCTCTGTCTCCTGCAATATGAAGAGGTTACCTGTCAGCACTACTAAAGCAGGTTTAATTAGCAGAGTTTGCTTGAAAACTTCTGCAAAGACAAGCTCATTTCTCGTCTGGGAGAAAATAGGCTTTTTCTGCCTCCTCTGTATTATTGGTGTGAAAGTGGAAAAGTTGGCTGAAACCAATAAATGTATTTTCTGCCTTGCTGAGCAGACAAGTGTCTGATGGAAGGTCAGCAGAAAGAATAATTTCTTGACTAAGTTATTTTCTCTGCTGGGGGAAAAGATAACTGTGCTACCCAGGAAAGACAAGGAATGATTTCTCTTTGGGTTTGGGCAGATTCAGCAGGATCTCAGCTACCACATAGAGTAACATGCTGGCTCCTGGGAAAGTGGCAAGCTGCTGGCTGGATCCTGGGTGTCCAGGCAGCTCTTCTGGCTGTGCAGGAACATGTCAGGAGTGCATAACAGCACTTCTTCAAGGAGCTCAGTGCTGTGTCTGTGCAGGCTGTGAGCATCAAGTTATTCTCCAAAGCTGCTTGAGGCAGCTTCACTGAGAACTTGTAAGAATTCATTTGGGTTTTTTCCCCAGTTCTACCAGTCTGGCAGAGCCCTCAGGGGATGTGCTATGTTTTATATTGCCTTTCTCAGCCTTGATTTTTCTGCTGCCCATAGTTCTGCTCCTCTCCTATTAAGAGGTTTTGCTGGTATGAGTCAAAAGTTTCACCGCTCCTGCTTGTAACCTGCTCTTTAATACAGTCTGTAGCATCTGAAAGTCTCTCATTACACCAACATCCACGTTGCCTTTGGCTCAGGCTTGGCTCAACCCAGTGCCTACCTGGCATGCAAGACAGTGGTAGCACCTCCCACCCCTTCTCAGTGAGCATGCAGAGGGTGCCCCAGAGCTGAGTGTGCATGGCATTTAGCTAAATGCCATCAACAAGGGCTAGGCAGGGTGTGTATCACTGCAGAGGATATGTACTGATTGATTATCCATCTTGTTCTGCCCAGTATCAGTTTGTGCTGCCTGATTTTCTGGCCAAATGTGTAGGGAGTGCACCCAGGTGTCCTGGAGGTTGGGAGGTGCCTTATGGTCTCCTGGTGCCACATTTCCTCTTGCTTTTACTGCTTAAATTTTGTGCCAAATGCCTATATGAATTTAGCACTGGGCTGAAGATGCACTTGGCTTGGTCCCTTATTTCTGGTCTCTTCTCCAAGCTGGGGTCCTTCCTTCCTGATGGAAATGCCAGTTTTTCCTGCACCAGTGAGGAACCTGGAGCAAACCATGGATGATGAGTGTGATGCAGATTTTGATCTTCAGCAAAATCATTCCTGTGCCAATCCCACTTGCACATTTGGTGAGATATATCTTTCTTCTGCTTTCATGCTTCCCCAAACCCTACTCCTGCCAGACACCACCACCCAAGGAAAAAAAATGGTCTGAGACAGAGCTGGTCTTTGATGGGCACCATAACCCAGAGTTGTGTGTGGCCAGAAATGTCCCCATGAGGCTCTGATTGCAACACTGCACACTACAACAATGATTTCTTTCTTGGTTTTAGATAACAATCTTGTTGGGGCAGGGCACGAAGGTTTTTCAGCTTGACATGTTACCGACACCTGAGATGCTGTTTGTGAAAAACAACACGATGGTTATGAAACAGAGGAACTAAGTGAAAGCTAACATGCCTGAGAAAGTGAAGGAAAAAGAGGGCATAAACAAGAGTGACAAATAATTTCCCTGTCTCTGGTGAGCCCATGGTCCTGGGCCACAAGCCCCACGAAATTTCTTCAGCTCCTGGCATCTCCTCTGGCTGTTCCCCTGTGCCCTCCTGTTGTTATAGCTCTGCCGTGTTGAGCAGAGCCGTCACTCACCCTTTATTCTCCTTTTTAATATCAGCACAACACATCTCCATATTCCCTTTTCTGGAGATTATATAGCCCCTGGGAGGGATGAGTTTGCTCAGAAGAGTCACCAGCAGGAAACACCTCCTTTGAAAGTCTGAAATTGCAACAACCACCAGGAAACTTTGCTGTTCTGGTTCTAGCTGCCTTCTCCTACTGACACTTGCAGGGCTTCAGACTTTTCTTCCTTTTGCCAAATCCTCCCTGTCTCACCATGGAGCCATGACCAATGGAAATAAATCACAATTTTAGGAATTTATTTGAATGTTGCTATGAAACACGGCGGCCAGTGAGAGGCTCTATTTGTGCAGTCATCCACAGAGGAAAGAAGACGTTAGCTTTGCTTTGCTTTGAAAAATAACTCTTTCATGTGTAAAGGGCATTTTGGGTTTGGGTGGAAGGCTGCAGCCACTGAAGGGGAGATGAGCTGCAGTGAGATGTTCACTCAGTCGCACAGCCTAACCAAGTAAATTTGCAAATTTTCCTTGAGGTTGTTTAGTGCGTTGCTCAATGCACGTCACATACTGCTGCCAAATGTTCATCCTGGGCTTAGGACTGGATGCATTGTGGGGCAATTAAAGTCAAATATTACCCTCTCCTTCTGGGCCACAAGCAAACACGGCTGTGGGGAAAGGCCAGCAGAGGAAGAATGACATCATGAAACCCAAGAGGGAAAGCAAACACCAAGCCAGCACCATGTTCAGGTCAGCCACTGCACCAGGACAGACTTTCCTCTTTGTGACTTTGATTTCTGTGTTCTCTGCTTGCCCAGCAGGCTTTTATTGGGAAAGCTTTCAAGCACAGGTGTGCTGTACACCACAGCTCACTGCTGCAGAAGGATCTGGTCCTCTCTGCTTTTCCAGTCCTGGTGGTGGCAAATGGAGTCCAACATCCTCACCACCCTGCCCTGATGAAGCAAGTTCCTCATGAGCCAGCAAAAGGCCATTTAGCCTCATGAGCCAGCAAAGGCCATTCAGCCATGCTCTGCCTGCAGCCCTGCATGGCCAGGGCTGGTCCTCATGCTTCTCCTGCTGGGGGTGGGCTCAGAGCTGGCCACCAAACTGTGTCCTTAAAGCAAGGAAGCAACTCATTTCAGGTAGCAAGACTCCTCTCACAACACAGTGGTACTAAAAGAATGGGTGTCTTTTCTTACAGTGGCAAGGAAATTACCCCAACCTGATGTAATTTTTAATATTTTTTAAATCTAAGATGGAACAGTGCTGGTGCCAGTCCCAGTGCCACAGATACAACCTCCTTGGATGCATGCCATTCCATGCCCAGCTGCTTAAAGCACGAAGGTTTGTTAGTGGGCAGGCTGTACACAGGTAGGCAAACTTGCATGCCCACATCCAGGTGTCTGGGATGCATTCCAACAGGATCACTTGTAGGAATCAGTATTGTATGAAAGTGCTGGTAGGATTGGCCCAAAATTTCCCTGCATTGTCTGCTAGCAGCAAAACCGGGTTTTACTGAGTTCCCTTGCTTGACCCCCCAAAGTCAAAGCCAGGGCTGACACCTCACAATGGCTGGTGTGGCTACAAATACACCCACTAACAAATACAGAAGACTGCCCTTCAACCAAAATGGCTACAATTTATTATGAATACAAAACCTGAACTGGCCAAGACTTGCAGCACTATAAAAGCCGCACTATAAAAAAAATGTAAACCTTCCTGGCACTACAAGTCCCAGTGCCTGGAACACTTGGTTTTGCAAAGGACCCTCACAACTGGGAATAAACCCCAAAATTTATCAACTTGTTTATTTATTTTTTTTTGGTAGAAGTAAGTTTCCCATGTTAACAAAAGCAGAATAGTTTTATTTAGTGTTCATCTCACACCTTTGACAGCTGCAGCTGTCAGGCACAGAAGTACAGTATTAAAATAAACTGAACAGAGTTGCTCATTGCAAAAAATCACACTATGCAAACCTGTGGATTGTAACATCAACAGTATAAAATGTAACAAAATTGGAATTTTTAATTTTTTTTAAGCTTTTAAAGATAATAGTCCAGGCTATAAAACTATATAAGCATTGAATAAGAAATGTTAAAGTCAACAAGTCTACAACAGATACATCTTGTAAAAACTCAATAAATTATATATATATTTATAATATCTAGTAACATTTAAAACCATGCACAGTTTTGTACATTTTCTTTTTTCAGTACAGGAAAACTCTTTGCTTCGAGTACTTGGAATGTACACAATTAGCAGACATTTGTAAGAAAATACCAAAAAATTCTCTTTTTTTATTCCAACAAAACAAAAATCTATAGAAATCTACCTTCTCAAACTTCCACTGAAGTAACCTCAAACTATAAATTATTTATTTTAGGATAAGGATTCTGTGGCTCTAAGAAGAAAAAAAATCTTTCAATGAGATGTTGTCATCCTGTTATTCTGAAACATTGATATGCAATATGCACCAGAGAAAAATGAAAAACAAAAAACCCACCCACAAAAAATCCTCAGCCCAAAGATCTTCCACAGTCAGCTTGATCCATGCTAACATTCTTTAGGTCACTCCTGTGCTTTTACACAGCTATCTGGTGTTGAGGAACAAAACAGCATAGCATTCTAAACACCATAAATCAGGCATCACTGGCACTTTCCAATGTGTTAGATGCAAAAGAAATATGCAGCTGTAGCAGCTCTCCTGCAAACAGTGTCACTATTTTGCTCACATGGCATTTCTGAAGCCCAAAATACAACAGTACTGGCAAAGGGGAGAGAAAAAAACCTACCCTGCACCATCCAAAGTCAACATTTCACTTTGCTGCATACTTGTTATTAAATCGACCACAAAGAATACCTTCATTTGAAAATAGAAAAATAAACACCCACACCCCCTTAATGCACAGTGGTTAAACTGATGGAAGAATTCTTGGCCCTGTTTTTCTGAAATGCGTAAAAATCATCTCTCTGCTGCTATTTGTTTGGTTTTAACCACTGTTGATGTATTGAAAAATAAACTTACCTTTGCTCACTGCAATCCAGGATAAACTAATATTTTTTTAATGAATACATATATATATTTATAACATTAAATGTAATTTGTTAAAGGACTGTACATCTATACATTCTTTCAATATTTCCCATAAACACAAAGGAAAAACTTGATTAATATATTTTTTCTCCATTTTAATAAGTTAAAAAAAAACACCCTTAAGTTTGGTGAAATTTAAAGTTTACAGTAACGCTATGCTATTTAAACCAATGAACAGATATGTTAATGTCTATAAATAACTTTACAAATATACATGTTAAGGTACAATTTTTAAAACAAAACTGTGAAGATACAAAACAGACAATCAAAAACATCTTTTCTTTTGCCCAGATCAGTATATCCTAGATTGCAATGCTCGTATTTTGAGACTCTCTCTCAGTACTGCTTTACGTTGCATTAGTATTATACATTCTTTTCTTTCAATATATTTATTTATATATATATACACGATATATTTATAGATATATACACAGATTCTCTGGAATAAACCTTTTTGATATAAGTTAAAGGCTCTTGCCTACAGGTACCCGTAACTTCTTTCTCCAAGTCACTGCATGTAGATGGAGCCAAACCTCTGGCCATGAGGGGTGCATGGAGGAGCTGCTCCCTCCACTCACCCCTGGCAAGCAAGAACAGGCAAACCCCAAAAATGAGATTTATTCCTTTTTTCCCCCCCAGCTGGCTGGTCTCAAAGGTCAGGGTGTGATGCTCTGCTCCCCAGGGACCCCACAGGTCTCTGCCATCCCTGGGCTCTGCTCCTGCCCTGGCACCGACCCGTCGCTCCCAGCCCCGTGCAAGGGCCAAGGCGCTGACACTTCAGATGACTTGACCATCTCTTTTTCACCATTTTTACTTTCATTTCTCCATGACAAATTTGCATTTTACTTAGCTTTGTTCTCTCTTCTTCCAGAAAGGATTCCTTCTATGTAGCTGGGTAGTATGATCGTGAAGCTATAAAAACGACGACAACAAAAATATAGATATTTTTATAAATATATGAATCCCTGCAGGCAACGTGGCTTTTCAGCTCCACCAAAAAGGTTCATGTACAGATTGCATAAGCGAAGAATTTCCACATTCTTGACACTTTTTTTTTGTTTTCTTTTAAAGGAAGTTTTCTTTTTCTCTTTTCTTCGTATTGCAGGCACAGAACGGTTACTGTGGCACTCGGAACGCGGAGGCTGGGAGGTCAGCACCCCCCAGGTTCAACATTCTCCTTAGTAAAGGAAAAATCCCTAACAAAATGGAAAGTAAACAAAAAAAAACCAACCAACCAAACAAACAAACAAAAAATTATCTAGGATAGATCATCTTGGCAAGAGATTAGTTCCTTCAGGCCAAACAGTGCTTCTTGACTTTTCATACAGCAATAGGGGAAAAAAAAATTAAAAAAAAAAAAATTTGAGGAAAAAAAAAAGTTTCTTTTTTTTTTTCTTTTTACCCTGAACAGCTTGTCAACAACACAAATCTCCAGGCACCATCACATAGTTCCACTGGAAGATCCTTCAGTACGGTTTCACGCTCGGCGCCCCGCACTCGTGCCTCCACGGGCACAATGCCCACCCGCCCGTCTGTCCGTCTGTCTGTCCACGTGCCCATGGGTGCTCACGTCCGGATGACGCCGTTGCAGGGCGGGTGCTTGGGCAGGCAGGGCTCATCAGGCAGCAGATCATGTGCAAAGACCGAGTCATCCCCTGAGGAGCAGGTGCTGTGGGTGTCCTGCCCGGCCGGTGAGTACTGCTCGAAGGGCACTGAGAGGTCCAGGTACTCCTGCCAGGGTGACAGACATCAGTGCTGGGGGCCCCCCATGCCAGTGACCAAGTGACCCCCTCCCAAACCCATCAGACCACACTCACATCGGTGGATGTCACAGTGAGGACCCTGTCCAGGTCTTCCACCAGCTGCTTGAAGGTGGGTCGCTGCGAGGGGACGGCATGCCAGCACTCCCGCATGATCATGTACCTGCACATGGGGACATGGCACAGTCACATGTGGCCAAGTGACACCCACCCACCTGCCCATCCGTCTCCAAATCACTGAAGGAACAGCTGTGGCCAATGCAGCTTCAGCCACGGCCAGCTGGGGGGAAGAGGAGGGTTTTGTGGGGCCATGGTCCTCATTACTGATCATCTGATGGTTTTGTGGAGCCATGATCCTCATTAGTGATCATCTGACACATGACCATGCCCCTAGAGCAGGAGGAGGACCTGTCCTGAAGGTGACACACCAGAGCTACACCCCACGTGCCACCTGCCCAGTGAAGGGAGGTGCTGCATGTCACTCAGCAGCCTTGGGCTGAGGAAAGTCTACCTGGAGATGGCCACACCATTTCCCAGTGGGGATGTCCCAACAGCCCAGAACCCTGAGCCCAGTGGGGTGTATTTGGCCTCAGAGGGAATGGGGAGTGCAGCAAGGTCAGCCCCCAGCACACACTCACAAATCATGGGTGCAGTTTGCAGGTTTGTCCATCCGATGGCCTTCCTTCAAGAGCTTGAAGAGTTCCTCAACAGGAATTCCTGGGTATGGAGACCCTCCCAAAGTGAAGATCTCCCATAGTAGCACTCCAAAAGACCAGCTGGAAACCACAGAAAGATCTTTAAAATTCAATGAGGTTTTTTTTCCAAGCCCCCCCCATATCCCATCCCCCTTGCTTGGCTTTATTTCTGTGCAGCCATGCATAGCTAACAAAGTCATCAATAGCATGACTAATTGCCTAGGCCATTTTTACTAGTTACTTGGAGATCTCTGCTGATCCAACTCAATAGCAAAGAAATCCCAGGCACCAAGTCTGAAATTGAAATGAGCATTTAATCAGATAGGTGACAGCCCATCTATCACCGCCAGCTCTTTGTTAGGTCTTCCACCAGCTCCACTGAATGGAACAAATCAAATTATTCATGCACGGCTTCACTGAATTGCAGGCTTGGAACCACAGGCCACTAATTGTGCAAGCTGATACCAAAACTTGCTTGTTACAACACCCATTTCACTGGCCAAGCCGGGGGAAAAATACCCCAACAAAAATCAGCAGAGCACTAATGTTACACACTTCAGTCCTGCAGCTGTGCTCTGGTTAAAAGTCCTTTTTTCAAAACTATCTTTTGCCTTCTTCATTTTCTTTCTAAAAACAGCGATTATCTGTCTCTGTTTCGCTTTCATGCACACTCAGTCTCCCATTCTCTAGCTTTGATTTATCTGTCATGCCCTCTGCAGCATTACCTAAGCAAGGAAAGAATGATTTAAGATCAATAAAAGTCAAAATATCTGAAAAATACAGAAATAGAAAGGATTTGTTTGTCCAATTGTGAGCGGTGAGCTCTGGGGAGAAGGCAGGCTAGCTACAAAAATGCTATTATTGATCAAATATTAAAATAAAAAACTAGTGTATATGTGGAGCTGCTTCAGCCCTTGCAAAATTCAGATGTGTTACTGATTTACATGTAAGGAGTGCTCTGCTGTTTGGTCACTGTGCAGAGGCACTAAAACAGATGAGACAGGATTAGAAAAAATAAAATAAATGAAATGACAAAATTAATCTGAGACTATATTTGTTGAATATTCTTTGATCAATTTTAACAAGAGAGAGAATATTTCAAGCTCATTCCACATACTTGACTGAAGTGTAACAGTCTGGGGCAAATTTTTTTTCTCATTAGGTTTTTTTGGCACAGTATTTTTCAACTGCTGGATGAATCACCTCATCTATAAAGTGGAAAAAATACCTGTCCACTTTCCAGTAATTTTTCAGCAGCTCCCTAGAAACCCTCAGATGAAAGCAACCAACTAACAGCAAAATAAAACCACGTGCGTGAAGATGCAGCTTGGAATAAATTCCTGCACTTTTGCATCCCCAGGCACTCCAGCAGAGAATGTGCCCTGGTCATGCTTAGCGGTACTTTTGTCTGTAAGATACTATAGGTGTTGATTTCCCTGTTGTATTTTTTTTTAAAAAGTGAGGGTTTGCTTACACATCGCTCTGGTGAGTGTAGACCCGGTCAAACAAGGCTTCTGGAGCCATCCATTTCACAGGCAGCCGACCCTGTAATTAGGAAGACAATGGGAACATCCCATCAGCATATTCCCCCAGCCACAATGGCACCATCTGAATCTTCTTTTCTAATCCAGTTTGAAACATTTTCATTAACAACCACATCTGCCTTCCCGGTCACTGGGCAAAGCAGCAGTGGCCATATAAACAGATTAGAGCATTTGATCCCCTGGATCTTCACTGACAATCTCTGCAGTGAATGCTCTCTGTAGAGGACTGTATTTCACTGCCAAGGCAGGTTTAGCATATCAGTGCATCTAAAGCTTTGCATGGGAACAGCATCCAGGGCTCACAGATGCAGTGAACTCTGTGGCAGAGCATGGGACAACATTTTCCATCTCTTTGTCTGGAAAGTAGAGTTGACTCCAAGTCCAAACCCAGTTTAGGCTCAACTTGAAGGGAAACTTCTAAAGAGTGAAGGCAAGGGCCAGGTCCTCTAAGAAACAAATCCTGATCCTGCTGGAGGCTAAAGGAGGAGGTCAGATCCCATCCTACATCAGGGTCAGAAACACAGACTGCCATGTGAGAAATACAAGATGAGAAAGGCTAGATTAATCATAATTCTCTGGGGCTTTTTGTTTGGTCCCTGGAGGGAGACAGAAAGTACTGTTTTTTGTTTGAACCATGATTTGGATATGGAGGAATTTTGTCCTCTCCTCACCCACTGTGGGAGACAACTAGAGATGAGACACAGGCAGGGTATACAAATGGGATTATGCTCTCAGTTGTTCCACACAGCTCAAACAGAGAAAAATCCATCTGATCTGTGATTAAAGTTCCCAAGAATTGTTATTAATTTATGATTAAGAAATCCTGGCAATTAAGGAAGATTTCTGATATGCTATTGAAGTGGACCAGGATGGACATGGTAGACTTCAAACGATTGCTTGGACATTTAAACCCCTTGCAATCCCAGGACCCGCAGGTTCTGCACTGCCCTTAATCTTCCCCTGTCATCTCCTCACTCTGTCCTAATCAGGGTTTTCCCTCAGGGCTCAACATCTGCTGCAGGCTCTGAACCAAGACACAGGGCTTCTTCTCTCAGCCCTTCACTTGTAAATTCATCTCTACAGAAAATATAAACAGCTCCAGGCCTCAGCCCTTGTCTGGGACCATCTTCTCACACTTAGCAGTGGAGTCAAGAAGCTCAGATGCAAAAAAGAGAGAAATACGTGAAAGACAGGTAGATCCAGGTATACAAGAAATGACATTCCTCTGTCAAGGGCTCTGGTGAGACAGAAGTTAGCTCCTTGGGTCGTTTATGAACAGTAGTGGAGCAGACTGGAAAGGGCTCCATTCCTGTTTGGGAGAAACCTGAGTTTCTCTTAGTCTAAAGCATCCTGGTCAGAGCTGAGACCTCACAACCAGCTGCTAGCAGGACCAGGATCTGTCAGGATAAAAACAGATGGTGGACAGACTCCTGGGACCAGCCTATCTACAGTCCCTCACCAGGTGAAGTCCTTGTCAGATTTCTTCCTCCTAAGCCCCTCTAGGAAGGGAGATGTGGGACAAGGGCCTCTTGCTGCAGGGATGACCGAGCCCCCTGCCAGAAGGAGAACTGTGTGTACTTGGCAGCTCTGTACTTACATTGGTGGTTTTCTTGTAATAGTCAATGTTGTGAACGTCTCTAGCGAGGCCAAAATCAGCAATTTTCATCACATTATCTTCAGTGACTAACACGTTCCTGGCTGCCAAGTCGCGATGAATGCACTGTGAAAGGTGAGCAAGCCAATAAATTCGGGCTCGTTAGCTGGAACCAACGGCACCGTGTGGTTTATGAGCTGAGCTGCTGTTTCATTGACTCCCAGGCTCATAAAGCTGTGGGCACTGCTCAGCTCCTGGCTCTGTGTGTCACCACACCACCGTGCCTGCTCAGTGGGAGCCACCTCTTAGCAACACTGAATTGGTGGCCTCAGAGCCGGCATGGCCACGCACGTGCTTTTCCTCTCCAGATGGGATTTAGGGATGAGAAAACCAACTTCCCTCCCCTGGGATGGGCAGCCGCTTTTCTGTGCTGGTTCCCCCAGGAAGGGAAGTGCAGGGTGATGTTTGGGGATCTTCAAATTAAGGTACCCCACTACATCCAAAATGCACAGACTCACAGAATGGTCTGGGTCGCTGGTGCTTTTATAGGCATTTTGTGGGTGCTAATGGTCCTGGCAGGTGACAGCTGTGCAGCTGCATGGTTCAGGAATGCAGCCTGCATACGGGGACTTTGCATATGGATGAAGCCTCCAGCTTCAAAACCCCAAGATACTTCATCCAGCAATATTTGGCCTCTAAAGGGAGAAGCTTGCAATGTTTTGCCTGGGGTTGTCCCACACACAGAGCATTCCCTGCCTTTGAACGCGTGGCTTTGACCAAGGCTTCTACCAAATAAGGTTTCTCAACTCACCTTCTGAGATGCCAAGTACTCCATGCCCCGTGCCACCTGGTAGGCACAGGAAACCAGGTCCTTAAAAGTCAGCTGCTCCTCAGGCAGCTTGCAGGTGTCAAAGGAATAGTCCATGCCAGGTGGGCGCCGTGCCCTGAGGTATTCCCGCAAGTTCCCCTTTGACGCGTATTCCACCAACACGTAGAGTGGTCCTGCAAGGAACAGCACATCAGCATCCAGCAGGGGAAGAGCTGACCACCCAAATCTCATCTGGGCCAGTTTGGGCAGCCAGTGATTACAAAGAAGGGAGGGCCAAATCTGAGCCTCCCACGATCCTGCTACGTACCATCCTGTGTGCAGGCACCGAGGAGGTTAATAATGTTTTTGTGCTTCCCAATCATTTTCATCATTTCCATCTCAGAGACCAGGTCAGAAAGGTCTTTGTCTGTGGCATCATCTGGACAAAGTAGAGGAGGAAAACAAAAAAATGTCAGGAAGAAAATGAGTGTTTAGGGGTATAGTTACAACTGCTGTGCAGCCATGTGGGGCTTTGATGGGGAAACAGTTCTCAGATTATGGAAGTATTTGGCTTTATTCTACTTTGGAAAGAAGAATCAAAATAAAAACAAAACCTACTACCACGGCAACAAAAAAAGACAAAAGAACATATAAGTGGAGGTAAATGTTCATATGGAAATCAATAATGCCTTTTGTCTTCTGTTTCATCCTCACAAGTATTAAAGAAAAAAAATTCACATTTTGGTACCTGGTACCTGCTCTTCAGATAGTGTCTGTCCCTCAGTTCTAGGGGACAGCAGTTAACGATGGTGGAAGGTCAGGGCTGGGAGGGAATGTATTTTTTGGATGAAAAGTTGCAATTTCTCTACAAAAATAGAAAAATCTATCTACAAAAGTAGAAAAATTGGCAAAACCTCCCCAAAGGAATGTTTTGGTTTGGAAAGATGGAAATGCTCCTAACTTCCAAAACCAGCTTCAGAAAAGACCGAGGGAAGTGTAAATGTACCAAACCTGTTTCAGATAAGAAATGAAGGAAATGTAAATTAACCAAACCCATTTCTCATAAGAAATATTATTTTTTTTACCCAATGTCCCCCCATGTAACCTCAAGCCCAGGCTTCCTCACTGTCCTGCTTGCTCCAGGTGAACTCCTCAGCTGTCTGTGGATACTGTGCCTGGGGGCAGGATGGGAAACGGAGACTTATCCAGAGGAGCCCACTGAATCCCCCATTTCTGTCTCCCTTTAACTTCTCAGGTGTCTGGGACAAAGCTTCCTCAATGAAAAAGTTCCTCAAGAAGGAGTTTGTCAGCTGAAATTCCGCAAACTCCATCTGAGATTGCTGCACAAGCTTTTGGTAGAACAGGCAGCACTAGTTAGGGGAGGAGTAAGGAGTAGGCTGATTCATGGAGCTGGCTAGAAGTGAGGGGGATTCCCCTTCTTGTCAGGGATGCTATTACCCCCTGGCAGAGAACTGGGTTAATTCCCAGTCCCTCTTCCTGATGGGATTTGCACTTTTGCCTGCTCTCCAGGGACAGCCCTCACCCCCAGGCTATGTGGGTAAAGGGAAGGAGAGGCTGTTCCTGCTTTCTTCTGTTTGTATCTAGTTTGAATAAAAGACTTAAAAGAGAGGCAGAGAGGAAATCCCAGTACAATATGCTGTTCGGTCCTCTGTGGACTTCCCATACCTTTCAGCATCTTGACAGCAACTGTGATGGCCTTGTTTGGCTTGTCCTTATCAATCCCAATGGCTTCTGCCATCACCACTTGGCCAAAGCAGCCCTCGCCAAGCGGCTTCCCCAGGGTCAGGCTGGAGGGAGGAACAGACAGGAATGTTAGGGGGCCCTGGTGTGGGGACACTCCGAGCAGGCACAGAGACCCCAGCCCGCGGCTCTGACTGACCGAGAGCGTGTCAATTCCCACTTGGGATCTGGAGGCAGTTCCAGCTCGGAGACGTTGGCCAGCATGGGCCCGTCGCTGGAGGAGAGGCGCGTGATCCGGACCAGTGGCGTGTTGGAATTCATGGAAGAGTTGGACTCCAGCGACACCTGCTTGGGTAGAGCAAATGAAGTGTTATTGCCAACTGTATCTCCAGGCCAGGCCATGGCTGAGATGGATCACTGAGGAGGTTTGAGCTCTCTGGGCCTATGGACAGATTTCTGGGAATTTCTAACTGGGAAATGCCCCCACCCTTGCAGAAATCCACTCCTTTAGGCATTTGTGGTCAAGTGTTTAGCAGATGGAAAAGAGGGACAGGTCAGCCAGTGCCCTCCAGTATGAGGAGGTGTAACCCATCCAGTTTTGTTGCATCTCCACAGCCCATACAGGCTATGAAGTGACTTCTCCATCCTGGCACTGTCAATGCCCACTGGGAGCTTGCAGCCAAAGCTTGAAATCTGTACTGTACCCCTCACTGTGGGGTTTCACATGCTGTCTTTTGGTCCTGCCCCTCTGCAATTTCATGCAGCAGAACATCTCTAACTTCACAGAGGACCTTTGCCACCATCACAGGAACAGCTCTGGGCTCATCAGTGACATCTGTGAAAGCAGGAATGAGCACAACCAGTGCTTTTTCTCCCCAAATCCCCACTCCTCCAGGGAGCCTGGACTGGACTTCCCCTGCCAGATGTGTTTTCTGTGGCACTCACAGCTGCACTGCCAAAACCTCTTGGACAAGGCAAACAGCAGTGGGGGCTGCTCACGAACCAGTCAGCTGCCACCTCTGCCAAAGCTCCATGGGCATAGAAACAAATAAAATATTATTTATTTTACACTTCTAGGCTGCAGCCAAATTATGTCCCTCTTGGGCAATGTTTTTTTGGTGGAGCTTCTCACCTAGAGAGAGAATTTCAAAGAGATGGAGGAGGAAAAAAAAACCAAGGAGGGATACCATAGAGGGGAATAGGAATCTTGTATCTACTTTCTGTTACCTGTCTCTTGAGTGGGAATTTGGAGACTTTCTGAACAGTGGGGGTATTCATGGCTTTTTTGTTTGGCATTTTCATCCTCCAGACAATCACCAAGACCAGCACCAGGAGAAGGAGGAAAAAGCCAGTGCCATAACTGAGAATGCCAGTGTACACTGATCCCGAATCATCCATCTCCATGAGCTCCTCGGCTGCAGGGTGACAAGAGATGGCAGTCAGGACAGGCTGGGCAGCTGCCCACACACAACTACACACATACAGCACAGGGAATCTGGGCAGAACTTGTTCAGCTATGTCAGTGTCAGTGACTTTAGTGAGGGACTCTCCCAGGCCAGTGGTTTTCCACCTGCAGCTGTAGCTAAAACATTAGTTCAGTTTGCCCTTTTTGGGGTCATTTTACTTTGGGTTTTAAGAGCCCCCAGCCCACAGATTGAAAACCACTGCTCTAGGCTGAAGGATCTTCACATGTCTGTGCTGTCCCTCTGACCAAGATCTTGCTCTCTCCACAAACCCACACAAGGTGGCTGGGATGCCTTGGATGTGCAGGACTGGGTTTGCTGCACTTTGCTGATTCAGATTCTCCAACAAACATTTCCACCAGACCAGTGCCTGCCCTGAGGGACCAAGGGGCTTGAACAGCACCCAGCAGTGAGGATGAAAGTCTCACAGGGAGAAAGTCTCAAGGGAAAAATCTGCTTAATTATTTAATGAAAACTTAGTTCTGTTGGGAAGAGGCTGGAAGGTCTGTCCCAGAGAGGTGGCATAGCCAGGAGGGTGATGGCATGAGCCCATCAGCAGTGGCTACCTGCTTGCAAGGCTTCTTAGAGACCAGCATAGGTCAGCTGTGTTTTCCCCCTTGTTCCTTTCAGGACAGGCATGTTGACCAGAGGAAGGAGGCACAGTGGGACTGATTTTCTGTCCCCCAAAGGTGTGCTGGCATCAGAGGGACAGTCAGCAGTGGGAAGCTTTATGATGAAGTCATGCTGGTGTGGTTTGCTCAGGAATGGGTCGTGTCCATTGCTGAGCAGTCCCTTCAGCAAGCAGCAGGAGCCTTTCCCTGGCAGCAGCAGGCTCTGTTTCAAGTGTTTGGTGGCAGAGCCCAGGAGGACATGGAGAAAGGGCTATTGGTGACATTTGGGGCTGCTCCAGCCTGTGTGCCAGCTGTGAAGGGCCTGATCCTGCCAATGGCCGTCTCCTCCCACATGACAGGATACCAGATTTCCTGGGATCAGGCACTGTGGTTGGCACTGCAGCTGCCTTGCCCTCTGCTCTGTCCCTCCTCCTGTAGCATGGACAGGGCATTGCAAGCTGAAGTTCCCCAGGTGGGCTGTATCCTGCACCCCTCTCTGTGGGGGCCTGCTGCTGCTCAGACAGCTGTCCTTCACTGCATCTGACTTCAAAATAAAGTTCTACTTTTTGATTTTTGGTCAGTTTTCTCCTGCATATTTTTTGCTTAAATAAGAGATGTGAAATCATAAACTGTAAAAGCAGAGTGTGAGTCAGATGAGACAATATCATGATATTCTGAAAATAACAGAGAAATTAGTCTTCTAACCAAAGGAAATGTTTTCTCATCCAGTGGATGTCAGAAACAGAAACAGGATCAGATCAGCTATTACAGAGCTGGCAAATAAACAGAAAAGATCAGCAGATCCCACTGGCAGCAGGGCTGGGCAAGGAGGAGACCTTCTCAAGCCCCAGTAAAAGTGATTACATCCAAATCACCCGCACAGATAAAGTCAAGATTAGAAATGCCAAAGTTCCCAGTTCCTAAACACATCCTGAGATGGATGTGTTGTGAGATGGACCCAAATGTGGTCATGACTGGGTAAATCAAAGTGGGCTCTTCAGGATTTTGGGTGCCTTTTCAGTAGGGGGGTATTGAACATACCCAAGGTTTGCTTCTGCACTGTCTGCAAGGCACAGCACCTATGAGATTCAATGTGAATATTGCTGGTACTTCCCTGGACCATGCTCAAGCCGGCCCTGCAGCCAGAGGCAGATTCAGCAGGTGAAGGGGGCAGCACACCTCATTCCCCCTTTTGCAGAACAGCTCTCTCTGTCGCACATTCTGTGCTGGCTTCATTGTCAGTAAGAGCTTTGCACATGAAAGGACCACAAAATTGAGGTCACTCCGGCCTCGGGTTTCAAGCCCACTGCAGCTTTCATCGATCCCAGCTGGAGCAGGCAGCATGCAATGCCCCTGGGAGTCAGGACTCCTGTGCTCTGCCTACAGATGACTCTCCTTGACCTTCTGTTTGAGATCACTATCTTGGCCTGCTCATCCATGAAGTGGAAATAATGCTACAGGCAGGGAAGGGTGTGCTCACACCAGACACTTATGCATCTAATTTTAGGTTAAGATATGAGGTCAGACAGAAAGGATCCTTCATAAGATGATCCACAGTTCATGTCCAATTTAGGTGCCCTGGATCATCTGATGGGGAGGTTTTCTTCTCCCACTGTCAGTGTAAGAAGACAAAGCTCCTTATTTTGGCACTTAACAGCCCTAAGAAAGAGGCTGTTAATACCTCCCTGTTATTAGACAGGAAAAAAAATTCTGTGCATTTTATTGTATCATTACTGCAATAATTTAAATTTAGAGATGCAATGCAAAAAGAGTCAGCTGCAAGTATGCAACAGGGGTCTGCAGCAAATCCCAGAGAAGAGACCTCTCTGGAAAACACCCCTGCTGTAGCCTCTGGGAACTTGGCATTTCCAAAGCAAAACATCCTGGAGAGGGAGGGAGAGGCCAGCACAGAAGGAAATACCTGGTAGCACCGTCAGCCAAGCAGAGTGATGTGAGAACCCAATAGAATTCCCTGCGAGACAAGTATATTCCCCAGCATCCTCAAAAGTAACATTTCGCAAGTACAGAATCTCTAGCTCCTTATCCGTTGTGTTAACACCTGCCGTCTAGGGGGAAAAAAAACACACACATATAGAAAGAGGGAAAACAGAGAATAAGCCACATTCCCAGCAAGTGTGAGGACACCACAGGCAAATTTCAAAAGCAGATTAAGGTGGTTCTTTTCTTTTTTTATTATTATTTTCCAATGGCCCATCTTCCGCATTTATTTATTCATTCCCCTCTGCAACCTGTAGTCAAAAGCAAAAACAAAAAAAAAGTTCCCTTCACCAGGTTCTTACTCTGTCCCACTAAAGAAGCATGCAAGCAAAAGCATCCAAATGAAAAATTGCCCCCACAATATTGACTGGCTTTGGGTTAGTGAGGTGAGTACAGGAGTGGGGAAAGAGAGATGGGAAACGAGGACAGTCAGAAAGAAAGGGGGAAGGAGGGGAGATGTAGTGGGGAAAGATTCAAGTGCTGATCAGAGGAATATACAAACATTATGGTTCATGAGTTCATTGAAAATATAGAACTCTAGAATTTTTTAGAATTTCTTCAGTGGGCATCTCAAATCCATATATTGATTACACAGACCTTGACACTGCAGTAAAAATCTGGCTGATAACCAAAGGGTGCCTGTCAGGAACTTTCCTGCAGTGGTACTGAATAATACAGCAGTCAAACCCTCTAGGCTGGAGTCAAACCCCAGAGCCCATGAGACTGGTTCTCCTCTCTAGTTAACATGTTTGCTTGCATGAGCCAATATTGATATTTATTTCTCCATTACTTCTCCAAAGGACAAAACTGATTAACTCAGTTTTGTAGGTGAAAACTCAAAACAGTTTGGTTTTCCAGAGCTTGGAACATCACAGGTCATTAACATGCAATTCTGTTATCAGCACTCAATTGTAAAGAAAGGAAAGGAAAGGAATAAAAGTATGAAAAGTTGATAGGAAAATTTGACAGTCATTTTATTGTGGGAATTTTTCCATGGCGATTGCTGTATAGGCGTTACAGTCTTGTAAAAAAAAATTAGCAAGAAAATAAGATAAAGCCATTCAGCGTCAGTTGACAGGGTATAATACAAAATGAATAGTAATTTTAATCACTAGATTCTTAAAAATGTTATAGCTCATTCTTGCAGTTGCCAGGGCCTTGGGACAGAGTCTGTGGTTTACCTGGTTTTGGTTTGCGAATGTGGAGCCAAAATGGCTTTTCGGCTATGCCTACGAAATTGTTGGCTCTACACAGATATTCTCCTTCATCTTGTTCTGTCACATTGAACAGATTTAGGTTAGCATCGGCTTCAGCGTTTTTACTGATCCAAGACTGCAGGAATAGACAGAAACCTGAACTTCAGTAAACCAAACAATAGCTGCACGGCACCTACATCAGCTAGGATTGACTGCACGGCTGTGGTGACATCCCCGGCTCACGCTGGGCTGGGACACCTCACCCATCACCTGGCTGGTGAAAAGAAGCTGCCTTTGGCCCCCAAACCAGCTGCAGGTGAACTCCCTTCCCTTCACACATGCCATTTCTTTGTAAAAACAGACCAGTTTGCCCCTTCTCCATCTGACAGCACTCAAAGGCTCATGGTTTCTGAATAACTCCGCAGACAGGAGCACCAGAGAGAGGGCTTAAAGCAGAGATTTTTGTTTGCAACCCGGCTCAGCAAATACTGTTTCAATTATCAGATTCCAAAATAGAATTTGGAAACAAAATATAAGCAGTGGCGGTCTGAAACTTGCTGCTGACTTTGCCTTTCAGAAATTAGCTGTAATTTTTTCCACTGCTTATAGGAGCCTCTTCTTTACTAAATAAAGTGGTGTACATAAATCAAACCAACTTCAGACTTTTAAGCAATGGGTTTATTTCTCTTCTTCTATGCTGCCACAACAGCACACCAGCTTTTTCCCTAAACACCAAACAGTTGTTTTTATTTTGGCTGAAAATGCATAACTGTTTTAAGTGGCTTCAGAAGAAGCTTCAGTTCTGGAAATGAAAATAAAGCAAATGTCTTCTCTGTTTTGGTCTTACACTCTCCAGCCCAGGCTTGATGCCTTTCGTTTCCAAGCCTGATCCTGCCAATATGACTTGCAGCTCATTAAAATCATTGGGGCAGCCAGCTCTGATAGGTTATTAGGAACTGAACCCAGAGGAGGCACCAGAGAGGAGCCCCAGTGTCCATGTCTGATGACCAACACCACCAGTTTTGACCTGAGCTCATCTCCAAGGCTTACGTGCAAGTCTGTGTGCCCTGACTAGTGGGGAAACGTGCCTGCCTGCTGCTGCTGCCTTGTTTATAATAAAACCAGGCATGTTTCAATGCAGAATGTACTATTTAGCTTTTGACAAAGCTTGGGCACAGTGTTGCCAGCCCCCCTCTGTAACTGGAATGCATTTAGTGCTCTTCTGCAAAGAAAAAGGGGTTTTCTTTGATCACAAATTAGCTCAGGCTTTCAGGAACTGATGCAGGTGATGGCTTGGTTTTGTCAGGCTGTTTGAAAAATGGTTTGAAAGTACAGCATTCAACTTATCCATCTGGACTTGGGTGGGGTTTGACACCCCCTCACCCTCCCCTTTAGATGTAGGGGAGGAATTTCACATGCTGGGCACCTCTCTGTCTCCCTTGCTGCGACGGAGCATGGGATATTCCCCACACTTAAACTGCCCCAAAGCAGCTCCTACACTCCACAAAATCTCCTGAAAGCAGGAGGGAAGGGCAGGCTGATAAAAAAGCCTTATCTCCCTCCCAGGGCAGGAGAGAGCAGTTCTGTGGGCAGGGGGTCTGTTAACAGCATCCTTGCCCTGCCAGGATGCTGGGGCAAGGCAGCAGCACTGCCTGGCATGAGGGAAACAGCTCCATAACACCAATGGACAGCCCTGAGACCACAGCAAGATCATTTTATCACATCTTTACATATAGAAAACAAGCACACCACATTTAAAAAGGCAAAGAAAAAAAAAATCCCTGCAAAGCTGGGCCTGACACAGCTCTATGGAGGCCCAGGACTGGCGCACAAAAGATGCATCCCAAAATGGAAATGCTCCGTGCCCCAGCGCTGATGCCGGCATTAACACAATTCAAAGCATTCCTGATTAACCAGAAGTAGTAAATAGACGTGTGCTGGTCCTATTCAGCAAAAAAACATAAAACCAAACAAAACTTGTGCTTTCAAACGCCTGCCTGTGCTCCCCTTCGAGGAATGCGGAGCCTTTGCCGTCCACAGAAGAGGAGGTATTTGGCAATTCTAATTACCCACCCACCCCGGTGCTGCTCCAACTTAATTTTAAAACACTGTTTATAAGGACTATTTATATGTTCTCTGCCACAGTAAAGCAAAATGGGGGCTTGTGCTTGTGACACAAGGCACTGTTCACAGCCACTTCGCAAACTTCCAAAAGGTAGCACTTTATCCCACAGGGACCACACACGGAGCTCGGAGACTATATGAGATGGCATGTGACACAACCAGCTATTCAGAGCTTGGTGCTGGGCTGTGAAACCAGGGGGAAATTCAAATATGCATAATTCAAACACATTTGGAGAGGTGGCGAGGAATAAGAAGTTTTCTAAGCTCGCGAGAAGCACATGTTGCCAGTCCTGCAGAACTGTCTCCAACCATTCCTTCCAACCAATCTGTTATTTCAATCTGTGTAATTATTTCCAGGGTCTCTGGCTTTTATTATAATGTATCTGGCTGCGTTACAGTTTTGTAGATACTGTCTGATAAGTGGTGGTTGTTTTTTTTTCAAACTTCATACAAAGAGAAGAAGGGTGTGTGCAGCAGGATGTGCACAGGGAATGTCCACACACAGGACAGCCTCAGCTTGAAGCTGCATATACAAAATCTGCTTTCAGCACTAACTGCAGAGCCAGAAAAACTCCATTTGGCTCTATATATTTTAATAAAAACCACCACATGATGCCTTTAACTGTTTTTTTTTTAAGTATTTTAGAAGTCCAATGTGCTTCTCACTCCCTATTCCCTGCTTTTATATTTACATTGGTTGAGGGGAACCAAATCCCCTGGCTTTGTTGCCTTTCAAGAAAGCATTTTAACAAAGTAAAGTCTTGCTATGTACTTTTTGCTCAATTGAAAAAAAAAAAAAGGCTTTTCTGAGCATTGATAACAGCAATGTTCACAAATTTAGTGGCTGGAACAAGATTACATTGGCTCTCAGGTGCTGGTAGTTCAGCATTATTTGGTATGTGCATGCTGCAATGTGCTTACTTGGAAAAGGAAGAATGTGTTTTAGTTGGGAGACTTTTATTTTAATAAACCCTGAAAATACCTCCATTGAAGCTGTGGAAAAAAAAAAAAAAAAGGGTATTTTTACAATTTTAGGCCAAATGCAATCTGACAGCTCTTTCATTAGGCTGCATTTCTCACAATTGCCTCAGCTCTTACAACTTTGCTTATCTGTGCCACCACAGTAGTATTGTTATCTCTGGCAAACAGAAGAGTTTGGAATATCGATTTCAGGACATTTTTGCTGTATCCCCTCCAAAAAGAAGAGCAATCCACTGGGCAGGCTTACAGAAGGACTGCCCTGAGGGTGAGAAGGAGGAGCTTGTACCAACCTTCAGCACTGTGACATAGGGGGTTCCATCGGGTCCGTACTTGCTGCCATTGACTTCCACGTGTTTCAGCCACTGGATGTGAGGCTGGGCATCGCTGTAGACCTTGCAGTGAAATTCCACATTGCTCCCCACCACCACAGTCTGGTTGGCAGGGAGCCCTGCTTGCAGGATTGGTCGGTGGGGTGACCTTTCTGAAAAACAGAAAAGAGGGGAAATCCTAATTTACTTGCCTTATTTTTCCCCCAGCAAGTATTCTCCTCTGAAATGTTAATCTTCTGGCTTTTCAGGGGAAAGGGCACAAATTAGGGTGTCCTGATCACTGCTCTACCCAGGGCTTCTCAAGCCAGATGGGGAAGGACCACCTGGGAAGGGAGGTGGCATTTCAGCCCTCCCATTCCTTCTCTGGCCCTCTGCAGACCCACTAAGTAATTTACTGATCACAGATGTGAGCCCAAATTGTTGGCCAAAAAGAAGCTTGTTCTGGTTTTAGAAGACACACAATCCAACACTTAGGGAAAGAAACCAAGCTCCTGCTTCCCATATCCTATCAGGCAGCTATTCCACAGAGCCACAGATGAGCTGTTGAGGGAAAGCAGAGGGGTCTCACCTAGCACATCGAGCTGGTAGGTGTGCCTGATGTTGCCATATTTGTTCTCCACGACGCAGGTGTAATTCCCTCGGTCTGACGGCACGACGCTCTCCATCACCAGGCTCCACTGCTGGTGGCGCAGCTGGGAGAAGAAATCAAAACACTTAAAGACCTTGCAAACCAATGAAAAATCACTGAGCTTCCACACACTCGGGCCCCAGAGGAAGCCCGAACATCATAAGGACCCGTGTATAAGGTTAATTACAGGAAAAGGAGAAAGTTTTTGACAGAAAGAGCCATAAAGTTCTGTAATGGTCTGCCCGGGGAGGTGGTGGAGTCACCATCCCAGAAAAGACTGGATGTGGCCATGGGTGCCATCGTTTAATTGAGACGTTAGGGCATGGGTTGGACTCGATGATCTTTAACGTCTCTTCCAGTCCAGTGATTCTGTGAATTCTGTCAAGTCTTAGTGAGAAAAGGCATTAAGACCAATGCAAAAATTATGCAACACAATGTAACACATTGAGATTTCAATGGGGAGTTCCATGTTTCCACAATAATCACAATAACAAAGCCAGCTGACAACTGAATGTGGCACCTCCCACTAGATAATGACTTCAACAGGCATCATATAGGATCTATATTTTATGTATTTTATATATTTTATTATTCTGAGCTGTATTTTAAAATGTGTGTGCTCCGGAGGCAACAGGTTATGGCATTTGTCTGAACAGAAACAGGTTTCTCAACTGAGTTAGTCTCCTGAATTCCCTCTAAAAAACAGGAACAAACATGTCCAGCCTCTAATCTGGTCCCTAGGATGCTTGGCCAACCGTTCTATTTTGGCACCAAGTTTTATACTAGCTGGTTTTCTGGATGTGGCTCATATCCAGAACTGATGGTGGTTCAGTAGCAGAAGGGAAAGCACAGCCCCTGTCTCCACCCTGACCTGCTGCCCTGTGATCTCAGCTAGAACGTTTGTTTCTAATGATTATAGAGGAAATAATGAATATGGAAAGCAAATCTTGAATTAATACAGAAAGCAACCAACAGTAACAAAGATGACTTCAGGGTGCATAGCATATGAAAGCTCTCCAAATCTCTGGATATTAATTTGATGCCTTCTGCCGCCCAAAGCAGAACATTTAATTTTATTAAACATTTTGAAGGTGACCCCAAGGACACAGAAATAGGAGATTTACAATAATGCTGCACTACAGAATGTCAGGAGCTGATGGAGAAAAACAAGGGTGTAATTGCTTCTGGAGATTTCTTGCTGCAGCAGGTGAACTCAAATATGAAGTCATTTAACCTCTTTTGCTACACATAAATTGCATCCACATGCTTTCCAAAGAGGGCCAAGTTGCAATCAAAGCCAGAACTTTGCAATGAGCAGGTTTAAAACCATAGGAGACTAGACAGCTTAGTTGCAAGATAAGCAAGCAAATGTCATTTTAACAATTTGTAGACCTCTACAGCCCTGAAAAAAGCATTGCTGAGCACCCCATTTTTCAGAACACTGCATATGGCATTTCTTTTCATTTTAGAGTATGGGTATCAGGAGGCTGTGGCCAAACATTTTGTATAGACGTCTCAGCTGTGGCAGATGTCTGGTCAGCTCTGACTGCACCTCTGCCCACCCAGGATGGCACAAATGGAGGAGCTCAATGAAGGAGCAGAACCAACATCTCACCTTTTGTAAAGCAACATCCATCCCCCTTGCTGCATCTCTGTAACTGTGTGGAAATTACAGAGTGAGAGAAGCTCTGAGAACAGAGCCTGGACCCCGAGCCCACAGCTGAACACACCAGACTGTCAGGGAAGTTTCAATGCAAATTTGTGGCTGTTCAGTGGCTCATTTCCACACTGGCATGTCTCATAGTTCTGTCTAAAGGCTTCTTTGAATCCTCTTTTCAGCATTGCAAAATGTTTGCATCTGGAACCCCCAGGAGCTACTCCAAGGAAATGGGGCTCCAGACATATGGATGACTCCCTAGTCTGACCTATATTCTAAAACCAGGTCCAAATTAGGTGTTTTACAAAGGATGCACTTTCAAAGACACTTTTATGACACTTCCAAAAACTTCTCTTCGCCAGGTTTGTGATGGGAACTTTGAATAGAGAAGAACCTGGGTGCACAGAACTTGTTTGGAAACTTGGGAAGACATTTTTAGTTTTGAAATGCAAAAGATAGTAATTCTCATGTTAGGATAGTCACTGCACTCGATAAAACACTAGAAGTGACTTAGTGCAGGCATTAATCAAGTGGGTGAGATACTGGAAATCCCTCTGGTTTATTTGGTGTCGTCATTCTTGGCTCCTTGTGAAACAAACACATTTACAGACACACTTGGAACCTCGTGTTTGCCAGGTATGCAAGTCAGTGCAATGGTCTGGGGAAGGGATAATCCTCCATCTCCCCTCCCCCTCAATCTTCCCTTCTAGGGTCATTTAACACACACAGGCTTACAATATTAGAGATTCCAACACGGATTTAACCATTAATGCTCTTTGGGAAATTTCATATGATAAGTCATATGAATTTCTTTCCTTTACCGGTTAAGAATGAACTGTAACAAAACCAGGTTAGCCTGCCTATCATGTTTTCAACACTCACCCTTCCCTCTTGCCAGCTTTACACTGGCCAGTCACACAGATCTAAATGCTATGTGCAAGGGGCAGATGTGGAAGAGTGGACAGCTTTATTTGCTGACAACAGACTTCTCACAATCAACATTAAAAGTCTTTCACACACTGAAAACAAATGAGAACATTCCCAGCTCAAGGATTTCTGAGTTAAGACCAGATCTCGAGATGAAGCAAGCCAACCAAACTCTGCCAGATCTGGATCTTGCCCATTCTTTTCAAGCTGCCTAATCCTGTTATGAAGTTAAGTTGTAACAGGGAATTTAAATCTTAAATACATGAGATACCAAGCAAGTTTTCAATCCCCTTTTCTGGTTCAAATCTCAGCTGATATCTATCAGTATATTTATACTGGATGAGATTTACACTAGATTATGTATATCTGTGGCTCATGGCCAAAAGCAAGCAAATAAAGGAAGGAAAATTACAGAGAAAGATGTCTTTATATCAAGAATGGGACAAAGAACTACACCTAGACAGGGAGCTTAAACCAATCTTCCTGTAATTGTCCTGACATTGCCTTCAACAGCTCTTTTAAGCATTTACTTGTTGCTGGAAGGTGCCCCCAGAGAAACAAAGCACAGTGATGCCAAAAACTCACTACTGTGTTTCGGAGGATGAAATGTGTCAATTTAAACTCAAAGATAGATTAAAACTACTGGAAAGTGGGATGGGGAATTGCTTTCAACTTCAGATTTTTTTCCTGCAGGCATAATTTAGTGCAGCTGATGTGACACAGTTTGGTAAAAGCTGTTGGAATGGTGCACGCAAGCCTGAAAACACTTCAGGATGATCCTTACAGCCTGCAATTAGTAAAAGATGCTTGTGCTTTGTGAATGTCATCTGCTGAAGAGCAGCTTACCCCCAGGAGCTGCCTCCCCACTTCTTTACCCTCCATGGCTTTTCAGAAGATCCAAACCTGAGCGTGCTCTCAGCCTCATCCAGACTGGAGCAGGGACCGGACTGAGGAAAGAGCTTTAAAGGCTTCACTGAAGCCATCACAAAAGGCTCTTTCAGGAACAGGTCTGAGCTAACAGGAAAGAAACAGCCCAGAACTGTGGGGAAGGGGGACTTTTTTTGAACCCCTCTCTGGTTTCTGGAGCATGGCACACTTTGCATGCCCAGTCCCCTTTCAAAACACTACGAATGTGGCAGGCATCAGCACACAGCTATTCCAAGTTCTGATGAAGGTGCCTTCCTACAAGGCACCTTCTCTCCTTAGTAGCAGAGTCCAGGGATATGTCAGGGCTGGGAGAGTGCAGGCAAAAGTTGCTGCTCAAGAGTCCCTCCTGCTATGATGATTTTACTATAATGAGCTACAGCAGTTTTATTGTCCCCAAATAAAACCAGAAAAAAAGAGTTGGACTGTGACCTCAAGGGGACAAAGTAATAATAACAACAGCAGCAAAATGTGAGAAAAGCTGATTTTCCTTTCAAAATCTTGCCATAATTCGTCATATAAAGTAGCACAGAGACTTCTGGTTAATTAAATAATTTGACTGCGGTGGAGTTTTGCGTCTCTGAGCTCTATCTGTAAACATGAGCCAGAGCATTTTCCAGAACACCTCATGGTAGAAAGGAAGCAGGAAGAAGAAAGCAGCCAAGGAGCAGATGCTATTACTCTGGCAACAAGGGAATCCAACACTTGACCAAGGGTCAGTGATTTATACCACAAGAATGTTAATGACTACCAGCATGATGATCCAGCTCTTTGGTGAGGTCTTTCCTATACCTTCAAAGGACACTGAATAGGTTTTCTTTGAGGGCTGGGAGCAGCTATGGCTTGGTCCAACACATCTCAAAGCACTGGGCTCATCTCCAGAAATTAGGACAGAAGTTTCTGCTCCTGCTTTTTCATCCCTGTTCACAATGCAACCATAAACCCAGCCCCGTTTTTACCTACTCCCCTGAATGACCACTATAGACAAACTCAGAGGGAATTAGCCTTTGATCCCAAAGGACAGCAGCCCTTTTTAACACTTTTGGTGCCAAGCAATTCCAAAGAGTGCAAGGACCACCTTCATTTCTACACACTCAGGACAGTGCTCTTAAAACTACCCATATGCAATACAATTTTCTAGTTGGTAGAAACAACAAAAAAAATTGAGATCCAAACCAAGACCTTACCTTAATGCCCCCAATCCTGTGCTCCCCTTTGAACTCCTTGCCATTTTTCAGCCAGTAGATGGAAGGGGTTGGATTTCCACCCGCTGGGCATCGGAAGCGAACGGTGTTGGCGGCGGGAACTGCCAGCAGCTTCTTCTCCATCTTATCTGGCCGGGTCCAGAAGGGGACACCTGAAAAAGGAAAAACCAAGCTGAACAGGCCCGTTTCTGCAGCAGAGGATATCAGCTGGTGTGCAGATGCATTTGAGGAGTCTTTGGCGTGTGCAGATTGACAGTTAAATTGCTACCTGCTGCCGTTAAGATAAATGACACAGAAATGCTTTCCAGCTAAATGACTCTCATTGACATAGAGAGGGTGTTTGCATTTCAGTTTTGCGATGAAAGGTTCATGACCAGGTTCTTGTCTTGGTAATGCCAGTATAAATCTAAAGTGGCTCCTTTTAAATCAACAAGTGGAGTTATCCCAGATCAGGATGAGAATCTCGTCTCAGTGTGTAAAAAGATACAGATGTACCTTTGGGACAGTGGTAGCCAAGAAGCATAAACAGCAGAAAGATGTTAGAACTGTAAAAGAATGTTGATGGGCCAGCAAGGGAGCAGACAAAATGTATGAGCTGAGTGCACTGGAAAATGTTCCTCCTCAGTGAGTACTAATGTAGTGTAGCCTCCTTAAGGGAAGGAAAGAAAAAAAACGCGCCAGTACCAAACTGGTTTATCGTGTTTATGTTCTTTAAGTACAAGTGATTTTAGTTTTAAAGATTCATGTTACCTTTGAACAGGGATACATTTTAAAACACCAGTGTTAGCATGAGATACTTTTTATAATCTGCCTCAAGTACAGCTATGTTCCTTGGCTGTGTTACAAACATTACATATTAACTCCAAATTAAGGCAGCAGCAGCGGCAAACTCATTATGCTGGGAAGAAAGAAAAAGTTTTTTAAAAAAAGCCTTCCAAGCTTTCAATTCTGCTTAAGGCAACACTGCATAGCTGCACATGCTGTGTTTCCCCTGCCACACCAGGGCCATATCCAGCCCCCCAGATCTGGGCTCCACACCAACGGCAAAGGGAGATGGGGCAGGCAGGGTCTGGGCTGCAAATAGCAAGAAGGGGCGCAAGGAGTGTAAATGGCATCTCCTCCAGTTGGGTAGGAAAATCTCACCGACAAGGAGCACCTGCTGCAGAGGCACATGTGCCTCTGGCCAAGACAAACTGAAGGCATTGGTCCTCCAAGAACTGCCCTTGAGAACATGACAGCCACCAAAGCTGTTGGGACAGCCTTGCTGCAGCCTCTCCTGCAGTGGCGACAATGCTCAGAAACACCAGCCAGCATCACAGCCCCATCTCAGTGCTACTCTGAAGCCCCTGTAATTCCCTGCTTAATGACAAGCGTGTACAAAGTTTTCCCTCTTGTTGCATCCCTTTGAGATGCATGGGAACTGCTCCCTTTCTCCAGCACTCTCTGATGCATTTGGCTGCATGATTCCCACCCCATTACAACTCCAGTAAGTCAGAGATTGACCCCACCTTGGTGTAGGTCCCCATTGTCCCCCATGCAGGCTCCCTGCTGCATTCCAGTTCCAAGGATATTGCAGGGAAGGTCATACTGCTCAGCCAAGGCAAACCATGCACCCATTGGTTTTCAGCACCTGCCAACACTCTCCCTATGTTTCCTCCACCTTGCAAAGTCCATGAGGAACTGGATGCCAGGAGCTCCATCCAGGATGCCCCTCTATGTGCTAGACAGAGCCCTGCTGGGCACACCTCATGTCCCATCTGCTTTCCCAGCTCTGCAGTGGGATGGCTGGACACAGGTGCTTCAGTAACACCATCTCAGGGAGGGAAATCCACTACTGAGGGTTTGAATGTGCCCCCAGCCTGCCTTGCACAACAATGTGATGCTATCAGAGTCAGCCCCACATATCAGAGGGATCGGCACTCGCACATCCCGCGTACGCCTCACGTTTCAAATAACGAAACTGCTTAAGGCCCTTTTCTTGCCAGGATCCTGCAGAAGCATGGCTGGCACAAACAACAGCAAAAGGAGGAATCCCCGCAATTCCCATGGCCCTGGAAAATCCCAGCCACAAACCTTGCTGTGAACACACAGCACATCCAGGAGGCCTGAAGTACTGCATGATAAAGTGAGCTAAAATGGGACATCATGCAGCCATCTACCATTCCACATGGCAGAACTGCACAAAAATGGGGAATATTCCATGAAATGTTAGAAGAGAGGGTGCAACTGCTAAAGAAAGAACAGGTCTTGATGGTAAAAGGATGGTGCTGTTATAGCATGAAGAAAGGGCAGAAACCAAGCAAAGACTGGGCAAATCCCCAGGCAGTAACAGGGGAGTGAATGCAGAGGACACTTGGGGTGGTGTTGGGAAGGCTGGAGAGGAGAGGGCTCCAGAAACCCATGCTGGTCCTTGGTTTCTGACACCTGGGCCATTTTCTGGCCAAATGTCTCCTTTTGGCAATGCACCTTTATTTTCTGGGGATGCTACAAGAGGTTAACAGGGCTACAGGGGAGAGGTATGGCAAAGGCCAGGCATGGATGGAAAAGCCCCCTTTTGCCATTGCCACAGAGGGCAGCCAAATAACCTGTCCTGTTGTTTGATTAATGTATCTGCCCACAAGAAATCCCATTTTATGGTGTTGGTGACAATCATCTAGGCATGGAGGTATAATTACATCACATGGTCACCTGGTCAGGACCAGGTTCCTCCTTTTGCTTTTTGGGGTTCTTCCCTTTTACAAAACATCTGCATGTGCTGCAGGGTGACATTTTATCACATTTTTTCATTCAAAAGATGAGTTTGAGTCTCACAGGAGACCCATCAACCCACTGGCTGCAAATGTAGTCACTGAAGCCAAAGGGAATTTTGCTATCAGACATCAGAGAGGAGCAAGATGGAGCCCAGGAAAGTTTCCAGCTGGGGATATTCTCCATATGGAGCAAAGGCAGGATTCACTCCTGCCTGCTGCAATTAGACACGACTTCTTCCCTGAGTGCTTTCCCTTGTTTCAGTGCTCTTCTGTAAGATTCAGGGCTTGCCAGGGCTGGGCACCCCTGGATTATTGTGCCAAGACTCAAATAGGGCATTGCTCTCAAGTCAAACTGGAACTGGAAGAAAGCGTCTACACATTGAAAACAGTGCCTTTGTTCTCACTTGCAGGAGCAGCGAACAAAACAACCCTGCTTTTGCTTTGCTCTGCCCTCGGAGTCCCTTCATTACCACTTTTTAAGGGCCTGAAAATGTTGCTAACTCTTCTTTTCAAGCAAAGCTCCAGAGAGTTTTGGGAGCGGGAAAAGAGGAAGGATGAAAGACAGGAAAATTTTCTAGACTAGCTCTCTGTAAATTAATTACTAGCAATGGTTTTGCATGTGCAGGTGTGGAAAAAAGAAAGGGACCCCCAAACATTATCAGCAGCCCTTTCCCATCATCAAACACTAAGCCTGACGGTCCGTTTTGTTCGTCAAAGACACCGGCCACCCATCCAACTGGAATGACCAATTAAAAAAAACCTGAGAGCAATACTTGGAATAATTAATACAGCCAAGCACTCATTTAGCAATTAGGAGCTGCCACCAAATTCTGTGGCAGACAGAATCAACCCTAATTGTGTAATTTCCCCAGCTGACGCCTCGGAGGACAGAGCCAGATTTAATTGGAGATTATGGGGGCTCTTTGAAGGTGCTGGGGCTGCGCAGTGGGGGCCCCAAACAAACAGATACAAGAGGGGTAGGGAGCACTGGGGCAGAAGCACAGTGTGTGAAAAGGGAGTTTTGTTTTTGTTTCAGGGCCAGGAAAAACAGCTGTAGAGAACAGAGGTATTAGAAAGCCTCTTTCTGCAAAGGCGGATCACGGCTTGAGACAAGGCTGCAACAAACGAGCTGATCTGAAGCTGCAGAAGTTTCTCCTTTTCTGCTGCCCATCCCTAAAGGATGCCCTGTTTCTGTGCTGCCCTTCAGAGAGGAAGCTGAGAGTGAGCAGAGCAGGGCACTCCACACAGAATTTGGTATTACCAACCCTTAAAATTACCCAGATTGGCTTCAAATGCATGATGCTATTGGAATCAGCTTTCTGAACTCTCCACTATGTGAGGATGAGAAACTCTCTTGAGTAACACAAGCCAGAAAAGTAACTTAGCACCACAAGGGGCCAGGACAAAAGGATTTTAGTCAGTGATATGCAGCGTGGCAACACTCAGTGAGCCAGTCCAGGCTGGATTGCCTCCCCCTAAATATGAAACAGTATCAGTTATACTGACAAGATACCTTTAAGGTCACTTCCAACCCTATCCATCCTGTAAGTCCGTGGTATTTTTGTTTTGCATGAAAGCATTTATTGCCTTTCCTCCTCTAACTACTGACCACAGCTGTGTCTCACACACCCTATGAGCAGGGCACATTTTTGCCACAGGAGACAGAGGACTTGGGTCTTGGGGCTGTTCACAGAACATGGCACTGGCTACACCTTATGTGCCTGCCTGGGATGGTCCTTCAGCCCCTGCTCCTGGTGGGATGTCCTGCCAGTGGTGGTACCAGGGTTAACAGCACAGCTCCCCACACTCAGGAGATCTCTGAGAGTTAAGTGGAGGATCTGACATCAAAGAAAGCAACACAAAGCACACCTGTGTCACAAAACATCACCGCGAGAACCACACGGACGCATTAACCTAATCAACCATTTTTAAAGGAGAAGAGAATCCAACTTTTTATAATGAGACTTTTAAGCAAAGCCAGCCATTACTTTCAGGTCTAAAACCAGAGACAGCCTCAAAGTCAAGAAGACCCAGAAAACAGGCTATAAATACATGAGTTGAAATGTGTGTTTTCCTTTCCAGTGAAGAAAAACATCTTTCTGTACCATAAGCCAGCTGATGTTTTGTGATACCTGTTGCTAAGAGATTGAGTTCTCTGCAAACCACATAAAAAACTGTACAGAACAATCAGTTGTCCTCATCAGAAGCTGCTCTGCAGCTGGAAAAAACCCTGACCAAACCAGACCTTCCCTATGTCTGTACCATTCTTCAGCAGGTACCAGGAGCCCTGAGCACCTCTGCAAAGGTGCCTGTCACCCGGCAGGATTTGGCCCCTAATTAGAAGCTATCAGAAAACCACTAATTGCTGCTGATGGGTCTGCTGGCACTGTAACTCACCATTAATGTCCACACACTGCTCACACAGCAGTATTAACTCATTGCACTGGCAGATCTGTTTGACAGAGTCCTGCATGTGCAATGTTATGGGCAGGAGAGATTTTCCAGTCATGTTGAACTTCTGCCAATGCACATAGCTGATTGGGAGTTCAAATGCAAAGACATTTATTTATTAAAAATACATACACATGGGCAGCGCACTCTGCAGAAGTACAAAGAGCAGAATAAAACCCAGCACTAACACCTCTGAAGCCTGTAATGATCCTGATTAATGCTACTGCACTTAAAGAAAGCAGCACTGGGATTGAAAGAGATTCACTGTGAAAGCACCAAGCACTGACCTGGGACTCTTTTCCTCACAGGAGTGAAAGAAAAAGCCAATAAAGTCAAAGAGGCTGCTCTCACTTATGGCATCAGTAAATTTGGCCCTTGGCTAGTCTTTGTTTTGTACTCTGACTCCTGTCAAGATGCTGGTAAGGACCAGAATCAGAATAGTTAAAAGTACAGCAGTCAATGTTTGAAATGGTATAAAACTGGTGTAATATTAGTGCAGTAAAACAATTGTGTATATATACATATATATATATAGTAAGTGGGCTTGTCTGGATTAACATGCAAGGAGAATTTGTAACTACCCATCTATTCAGATTCTCAGCATCAAATCTTCAAAATACAGTAGGATTCCACGGCAGCAATATAATTCTGTCAGCTGTTTCTAAATTTTTAGATAAATTTCATTCATCGTTTTTTCATCCTAAGGTCACTGATTTTTCAACAAAAAGCTGCTGTGTGTGAACACCCAGATGAGCTGCACTGCTTGGGAGCCACAGCTTCTGCAAACTAAAGGCCTCTGTATCCCAGAAAAATTAATTACCTGTATCTTCTGACTCATCATCGTCATCCTCATCATCACCTGACGAAGGGGAATCTGGAAAGAGACAAGAAAGGAGTGAAGCAGAAGGAGGATGGTGCGTGGGGACACAGCTGGATGAGGCTGTTGGTGTCACACAAGGAACATCCGAGTGGTGGCTCACCCTTCCCTGCAGCCCCACCAGCCCAGCCCTCTGGTGCTGCTGGGCCAGGCACAACTGCACAGGAGCTGTCTCAGCTGGGAGAGAGGTGTCAGGAGTTTGCCAGCGCTCTGAAAACGTGGTCCAATGTCAAATACTTCTCCCTGTGAAATGTTCTCTGCCTCATAAACACAAAAGGAATTGTAAACTGGAAAATTTTGTTTTGCAGAACAAGCTCTCTGACTGCTTTTTTGTTCCTTCCCTCTAGCATTCACTCTGAAGACTTTTTATTTTACCATGTCGCAAAATGGCAGGTCAGCATTTCAAATTCACTTTCCCTGCATTTTTCTTTTAACTCAATATCCTCCTGCCACACCTCCCTTCATTAACTCCTTGTTCAAACACTAAGACCAAAACTTTTGACCTTCTTGCAATTAAACCTCTCTCCATCAACATTTTGATGGCTATTCCAGTTCCCTTCAGTTATATTCCTCCCACAGAGGCACCTCAAGACTGTAACTCAATACAGGTAAACAGGTGGGAATTTTCCATCTGTATCTCTCCAAAACATTCTGAAGTGTTTCTTTTAATGTGGTCTAACATTTCACCTTCTCCAAGCTGTCCACAATGAAGGCTCAGTTCCTCTTCCCCCCATCAACTGACTACTGTAAATGTAAATGCCATTATCAAACAGCAGCTTAGTGTTTGATTTAGTTTACACAGTTTAGCTTAGTACAGTTCAGCATCTGGAAAATTTAGCATCATTGTTGTTACATAATCTCCAGGAATTTTTCTTTCAAATAAAGGCAAAATGGTAGTAACCCAGCAGCCTTTATGTTCTGAGACAGTGGTAAGAGAACTTGGCCTTAAACACTAGAAATCAGGAAACATTATGAGGGTTCAATATGTGGCCAGAAATGTAAGGAGCTGTTTCAGATCAAGCCAGGCAGAACATCCTTCATTACAAGATGCACTTGAGTTTTCTACTATCTTCTGACCAGCACAGTAGAGGTAAAAATGGAGAAAGAAAAAGGTGGGGAGGGGATAAAAGAAGGGAAAAAGAAGGAAAGCTAACAACAAATAGTTCTTCCCTGCAGAATCTGGAATGGCCTCCCAGGCATTTTCACCATCCAGAGCAGCAACACAGGAAACATCTCCCTGCCTTGGTCTGCAGGGGCTCATGGAGCTCTGCACCTTCTCCTTGGCAAAGCCTCAAGGACGACTCCAAGCACGTCTCTAACTGCAAACCCACACTTGAGGTCCTGCTGGCAGCAGAACTAGGGAAATGCCATGGGGCTTGCTGAAAGTGAAGGGGATGTTCTGGCTGATCCAGCAGGTTTACTCAAGTCAGGCAGAAACTGAGCCAAATCCCCACCAGCACTGACGGAGAAATCAGCACCTTCTCAGCTCTGCTCTCAGATTAGGTTACCCACATATTAACACATGATTATAGTTTACTTCTGCTTTCCAATGAATCCATCATGGCCAGAGGAGTAGAATCAATTTTTAAACTAATACCAAATCACTTTCACAAGGTTTAAGGAAGTTTTTTGACTTTGCTTGTTCTTAAGATGAGAAGTGCAGCTTAGATTTTAAGACCAAATAGCCCATATTCATAGCTACTGTCCTATTCAAGTTACTAAAATTTCACATTTTTTAAAAGGTGACTAAAAATTATAAGCTATTTGTTCATCATTTACTAAATGAATAATCTTTAGCAGAAGTTGTTGAAGTTTTGGCAAGAACTGCTCAAAAGGGCTTTAATTATGAATGAAAAGGGACTTTGTTCAGTCACCTGTTTTGTAATGCTTGGCCTTGGGTATTCTGAAAGCTCTGTTTGCTGGTACCAGCCTGCAGTCCAGGCTCATCACAGGGGTGCTGCTCAGCCACTAAATCCAAAGGCTGTTCTGTGCATGAAATGGCTGCAGAAATGGAGCTTCATGCCAAAAAGGCTGGATATCAGTTTGGGCACGCAGCCTCTACACAATCCTTTCCAAGTGCTCAGGTTTTTAGGGGACAGTATGTTTCTTTTTGTAAACAAGCAAAACACTCAAGCCCTTGTCTGTCAAGGGAGGAATTTTAAAGAGATCAAATCTTGCTATTATTAATCAGCCTGGTTCTCAGCCCCTGAATGCCAGCTCCAGCATCTACTTGCTCTGCTTCCAGCATCAAACATCCCCTGCAGCACAATCAGTTTGTCTCATGGCTCTGTGTAGGAAATCCTCATATGCCCCTAGGACATGGAAGCATTCTCCAAATGGAACTTGTATGTGGATCAGCTATTCCAAACACACTTAGTCTAGCTCTGCTCACTTAAGAAGAGAGATCAGAGCAATTCCAGTCTGTTAGTACAGCTTTAAACCAGTTTAATGCAGAGAACAACTCCAGCCCCAAACATCAGATACCCACATGAACACCTGACCAGATACCTGAGCTAATTGCTGGCATTACCTTAAAGAACTGGGGACACAAACCACAAATCTCTGATCCCAATCTCACCTCTGCAGTGCCACGCTGAGCAATCAATACTAATTATGAAGAAATATCTGAGTATATGAGAGGTGCCACTATTGCCACATAAAGCAGAGCTTCAAAGTTTAAAACAAGTGCTGCTGACAGCTAAAAAGGAGGCTCCCACATTACCAGCACTTTGGTGGTAATGACAGTGGGCTAATAGAATCAAAGACTCATAATGTTGTCAGAAAGCAGGTTCAGGTTACTCGCTAGTTCTTAAGCTGTTATTAGCTATTATTAGTGAAGAGGAAAAATACAGGGGCTTAAACTTTTTAAAAGCAGAGGATTATCAGTCCTTCCACTATTAAAAACAATTTCTCACTTTACAAACTTTTGGGGCTGGCAGCTGTTTCATTTGAGCATGTAACCAGCTGCCCTCTCCTGCCTCTCTGCTGCCCCTTGAACTCAAAAGCATTTTCATGTCACTTAGGAAAAAAAGAGAGAGTAACATTTCTAACAACCTGCAGTTTGCTGGATAGCTCCAATAATCGTACCTAGTTAAAGAAAGCCTTTTAAGGGCCAAATACTTCTTTAACCATTTAATTGATATGACCTTGAAGCATTCACAGCAATCTCCAGTAACGCTCAATAAAAAGCAGATGTTGCTGAAGGCTTGGTGAAACGAGCTTTTATTCTCATGATGGTTTTCTCTCACACAAAATCCTATTGCACAAGAAAGCTCTCTATGGAGTGGTTGTGATTCACAATCACAAACATCTCTGTGTTTGGTTTTCAGACAGAGACTCTCACTTTTTGAGGGAGCTCAACTTTTGGAGAAAGGACCTACTATTCAAGGATTCTTGAAAGAGCTCCAACAGTTTAAGGGCAAATCAAAGTTTTCAAAACCTGAGATCTCAAAGGGGCGAACTCTCCTGAAAATTCAGGCTTTTAACCTTTGATCAGGAGAGTTTCTATCTGCTCACAGTGATCCACCACCAATGCACCCGCCTGAAATCATGAAAATGACCTTTGTTTTGGTGGTTAGCTATCTGGAAACAACAGATTTTTCTGGCACTCTGTGTTTAATGATCCAGCTTGGACAGCTTGTAGCTGTTCTGTTCTATTGTCCTCATCACAAAAAATATGGCCAAGCAAATGACAGCATGTGCTTTGCTAACACAGCACTTGTTTGCAATGTATGAATCCCAGTAAGTAACTTTGACGAAGCATGTATTTCAGATATACACAGTTTACAGATAAGCTACCTCTAAAACAAGCTAGCAATTTGTGATAACTGTGATGGAGGGCAGAGATTTACCAGCTACAACAGAGAAACAGCCTTCAGGAACTTCCAGCATGCAACTTTGCAACTTTGCCACTGATTTGTCACATAACATAGAACACATCATTTAACCCCTGTGAGCCACAGTTCACTCACTCACAAAAAACTTCAAAGCCACACGTAGCATTGCATCTATTTGAGTGTTAAGGGGGATCTGAGGTTTAATCTGACCACCACCCTTTCTAAGTCTCTCTCAGCATTAACATCAAGCATTTGGTATGGACATACAAATTGGTTTGTTTTGCCAGTCTAATCACTGTCAGGAGTTACCACGGAGGTACAGACCTTCCAAGGAAAGACAAACACCACAAACCACCAGTTGTGCTGAACATGTGAAAGGGCAAAAATTAAAAAAAAAAAATATAGAAAGCCACTGAAACAGCTGCATTTCTGCACATACCCGTAACTCTGACTGTAAAGTTTCCCAGGACCTCATTGGAATGCCTTGGCTTGCAACTGTACAGCCCTGAGTCATCATATGACACATTGATTATCTTCAACAGTTTTTGTCCAATATGAGTTCTGTTGGTAGGTGCAATTCCAATACCATCTTTAAACCAGAAAACAGACACAGAAGAGCCTTGGGTGTTGCAGGAAAGTTCAATGGTATCTCCATTTCCAAACACCAACTCTTCCAGAAAGGCGGTCTCGCTCCTCAAGTATTCTGCAAAGGGAGAAAGAAGCGGAGATAAATAAATAAGAACAGGTGTCAGGGATAGAGTGTTTAAAAAAGAAACACATCTTGTATTTGCTCTGTTGTTGATGCTTCCACGTGCCCAGACCTTCCCCTTGCCTACCACAGGCTATAAGAGAAAAATGTATTGCTTTTCTCTTCTTGTCATGTGTGTTTTTATTCTTGTGTGAACGTAAAGATTCAAAATATAAAATTGTTGCAGTCAATAGCCTTGCAGGGTAGAAAGAAAGGATTCTGAAAGCCTGAAAAGGTGGTATTTCATGGGAGGTATTGTCTCACAGGAGGCAAAGCCCACACTCACTGGGATTACAAAGAACCTTTCCTCATACCATGGCAGCAATTCCAACTCAAATATTTTATGGTTTGGCCAGAATGTTGTGGTGTTCATACAGCCAGAGGTTTAGGGCATTGGGGTTTTTTCCCTTTTAATAAAATTTTTCCCAAAAAGCATACACTCTTAGTAAATAAAAAAGAAGCTCCATGCAGAATCTCCTTGCTATCAGACCAGCACTCATTACTACATTTAAGTGTTCATCCATGGTCTCTTCCCAACTGGGATAAATCTCTGGGGAAAATATGGTCAAGAAATATTCTGGTTTAAATGTTCAAGTTTTTTCTTCCTTCTTCTAGACTATGAGAATTTTTTTCACTGGTACCAACCTTGGCTTTAAATTAAAAAGTCCTGAGGACAGCTTTGCACTTGCAAAACTGAGTACTGGTCTAACTTTGATGGAACCTCTTGCTAATCTCATCTACTGGAAAACAAACCCCACACAACTGTACAAGCCCTCCACACTAAACACAGTTCTACCAAAGCTGTTTGCCAGACGATCAAGCCTTGTATATTTTGGCTTTTGTATTATAAACCCACTGAACAGGAACAAGCCCAGACTAAGCACAGCCCAAACTGTACTGGTTAGCTGTTTAAAAGGAAATAACTCTTTTTCAAAAACCATAATGAACCTGGGTTAATGACAAAGCAACAAAAAATTTTTATTAAGTGTATAGAGGGAATGCTGGAATGAAGGGGAAAGTAAGACTCAGAAAATGGACTGAAGTCTCAAGCTTCTTCTGTGGAATGAAGCAGCACCTCTTGTTTCTGACAACTTGATTTTGGCATATCTACCTTTAATCTCCCCAGCAGATGTTGTGATGCAAAGTTTGGTTCTAGTGACTTCACTTGTACTGACTGGGAACAATCTCAGGGTAGATGTAGCAGTGAATTAAAAGGAGAACACTACAAATGGTCTTAATCTCACTTCTGTTAACTGTTTTTCAAACTTTTGTTTATATACTTATGGCTTAAAAAATAAACAGGACCCAAACTAGAGATCTCCACAAAGTATTTAAATGGGCACTCAAACGCTTTTAAGCACTTTGCCAACTGTGACCTTGGAGAACCAATTTTTACTCTCACTCCTTATATAGCTTTCAAGTACAAGATAAATCTGAAAGCAGAGACAGTCTCATTTTCATGCTTGAAACAGCAGGAGTTCAAAGCAGGGAGGCAAAACTCACATCTCCCACAGGGTGGCCAGAGTCCAGCACCTCCTTCCCACCCTCCAGCTCCATGTGCCTGGTGTTTCCAACACCTTTTCAACCAGACACACCAAGACATGAAGGAGACATGAAGGAGACATGAAGTTGCCCCCTCTGAAGCCAACTCTCCAGCTATAAAAAAATGGGAGGGGACGCAGCCAGGACAGCTGAGCCCAGCTGACCCAGGGATATTCCAGACCACATGACACCATGCTCAGCAATAAAGCTGGGGCAAGAGGGAGGAAGGGGGATTTTTTGGGGTGGTGGCATTTATCTTTCTCAGTCACCCTATGAGGGAGCCTGGCTGTCCTGGGGAGGGCTCAACACCTGCCCTGGGGAAGTGGAGAACTAACTCCTTGTTCTGCTTTGCTTCTGTGTACAGCCCTTGCTTCTCTTATTAGACTGCCTTTGTCACCACCCTTATGGGTGGTTTTCTCACTTTTACTCTTCCAATTCTCTCCTCCATCCTCAGAGTTGGAGTGAGCAAGCTGCAGTGTGGGGCTGAGTTCCCAGACAGGATTAAACCATGACACACAAGTATAAATTACCAGGGAGTTAACCCATGTAGGGGCTACAGGAGCCTGCTCTGACACTTGAATAACACATCTGCAGCTTTAAAGGGCTCTTTGAGAAAGAGGCAAACTGGGTTGCGGGCTCCCAAGGTATGACTAAAACTCCACTAATTATTAGTTTAGTCAAAGCAGTAATGACTTGAGAACCACCAAGAGATGCCTCTGATGGAGATCAGCACTCACAGCATCATCACTGCTCGTAGCAAACACACTACAGAGAAAGAGACCATTTTTAAGCTGTTCAGAGGAGCAAAAAGGCAGCAACTGGCTGGAAACACCTTCCACAATGAGGAGCAGTTGGCCCAGCAACGCTGAAATGCTTTTCTATGTATTCACTTATAAGGATAAGATACTTCATCTCCTTGGCTGTTTGGCTCATCCCAGCAATAATTCACTTTCTGTGTGGTTCACAGCTCCAAGTACTTAAGTGTGTCAGTATTTCCATCAGCTGTCTGCTCCTTTCAGACATCAATACTTGTTTCTGGCTGAGCCTGGAAATGTTTTATTTTGGTTTTAACGCATGCAGCTCCCAAGTTATTTTTTATTCAGGCAAAAAAGGACGAGGAAGAGGTGGAGGGTGAAAAATCCAAGCCAACCTCAAGGCTGCCTGATGCCCTCCTGGGTGTCAGGGATTATCTCCACATACTGCTGAGGATTGCTGCTGGGCTGCAAAGGCTCACAGCGAGGGGTGAGGGAGCCCCATGCTCCCATGTCCCAAGGGCACTGGGTTCTGGCTCCAGAAAATTTCTTTCTCTTCACCTTTGATTTTTTTCCCTGTAACAACTTCCCACAGCCCTACTTTTCCAAACACCAAAGTGTTGGGGAGTGTCCAGAGGAACTGCTCTGGTGGGGCACATGCATTCCCCATCACCACCATCCTTTTCCCTCAGTGGGCATCCTGCAGCAGGGGAGCATCCACCACAGCTCAGGCTACACTGGGACTGCCCCACAGAGCACTTGAGGCACACAACACCTTGTGTACCACCCGCAGGAGATTCCTCACCCCACCCTGAACCCCAGCAACCCCCAGAGGCTCTCCAGCATTGCTCCACAGCCCAGTGCTGGAAAGGATTAAGGCTCAGTTCTAAGCAGATCATATTTTTCCCTTTTCAAGCTGGACAAGCTGTATTTGGCACGTTAACAAGCACAGAGACAGCAGCGCTCCACGCATTTCTCTTGTCAGGTTAATCTGAAATTGTTTCTTGTTCTATGTATTTTATGGTACCAAATCCACCGTGACAGGACACATTATAGGATCAGAGAGCAACAGCCATGCCAGAGCTTTCTCCTGTTGAGTTTGTTACCCCATTCCCAGGAGGACCATGGTCCCAGCCAGCAAGCTGGTGGATAATTGCTGGAGGTATATGAAAACCTCCAGCATGAGGGGGATGAACACAGCCATGGTGGCAAAAAGCTTGTACACTGTCTCCAGACTCAGACCAGCACTGTGTCCTGTCTATTTAGCCCTGCTTTATTCTAAATAAGTGTCCTACCTGTGTTAACTGAGTATTATTCACCCACTGGATAATATTCAGTGTTTTTCACAATACCTGTGTGTCTGTTCTTAGGATGGAGTTATTTCCCTACCTCACCTTGGGGCTTCTGCACTGGGAAAAGCAAACTTCCCAAAAGGGAAATAAAACACTTACCTTATCAAACATTGCTCATTTAAGATCTGTCTGAATCTAAAAAGCAGCCAGGAAAAGTGACAAGTGGCGTCAGTGTCACCTCCCCACAGGAACCACGCCATACATACATACAGACACACACACACACATATATATATATATCTTTTTAATATATATTTATTAAAAAATATATTTATATATAAATATATATTTATATATGTATAAATATATATATATTCTGCATAAATATTTTATGTATATTTTATATTGATATATATTTATATATATTTATATATATTTATATATATTTGGCAGTGCTTTATGCAGGGCACAGATTCCCCTCCTTTCTGCACAGATGTGATGGTGCCAGAGGTGGAACACTCCTGTCTGGCTATGGCCCTGTCACCCCAAAAGCCTGGCACAGCAAATATATCAAATATTTACATGATATTATATAAATGTGTACATGTACATATTTTCTATTATTTATAAAATAAAAAGTATTACATAAAACCTTCTGGTTTTTCTCTTCCCCAGCTCCTCTCCCCTTGTTGGGTCAGGAGCCCTCTTGCACCACACTTCCCCATGCCAGGCTGCAGCCATCCTGCGAAGAAGGGGCTTGCTCTGGCAACCACAGCAGCACAGGATGCTTTGCTGAAGCAGTATCACCTCCCAAAGTGTTTGTGCTGGGTTATCTCCCCT
The DNA here is from genome assembly GCF_027887145.1 of Ammospiza caudacuta. Taxonomy (NCBI): domain Eukaryota; kingdom Metazoa; phylum Chordata; class Aves; order Passeriformes; family Passerellidae; genus Ammospiza; species Ammospiza caudacuta. The sequence goes on from NC_080596.1 coordinate 58,767,659, forward strand.
GCTCAGTGGGGCTCACACCCAGAAATAAAATACTGCAAAAACAAAATATCTGTATCTGCAGAAGTCTAAACTGTGATATAAAAATATGTCTTTAGATAATCACATCTAAAAAGGGTTTGCCTCCATTATTTCCCAGAATCACAGAACCACTGAATGGTTTGTGTTGGAAGGGATCTTAAACATTATCTCATTCCAACATCCCTGCCATGGGCAAGGACACCTTCCCCCTAGATCAGATCACTCAAAAGTACCACTTCATCTTTCCTATATTGCAAGTGTTTGCTTGGGAGGAGGCAGTTCTCCTGGAAAAGCTTAAAACAGCTGCAATAATAATAATAATAATAATAATAATAATAATAATAATAATAATAATAATAATAATAATAATAATAGTAATAATTATGTTTATACTGTATTTGCACTGCAGTGGCCTATGCAATTGTTACCAGACATTTCTTTCAAAGACATTAACAAGTAACTGCACTGTGTTAAAACCCTGTGGGGGTTTTCTTAGATCTGTTTTGGGAGAAAAGCAAACCTTTTTCCTAGAGAATTAGCAAAACAATAACCAGGTTTAGTTCTGTCATATGCAGCCTTCTTTATAAACAAGAGATTATGGAAAGGAATTAAAAAAATCTCTACTGTTTAGCTTGGCTATCCCCAACTTTGGAAGAGCTTCCAAAATGGAAAAAGCAGATGTTGCAAATCTGCCTTATCTAGGGAGCAACTGTTGACTCTGTTGTGCAAATCCTAATTTACATCTGCATGAAAGGTTTCAGAGATTAAATGGCATTCAAGGAGGAATATTAGCTTTTCTCCCTCCCTCCAGCTCTCCTTTGAATGGATTTACTACTGGCAATTAGCTTTCTGTTCCATCGGCCAAGTAGAAAACAGGATTCATCAGGACTCTACAGTATCCTCCTTTTAATGGACTGTTTTCATAGATCACCCAATTCAGGCACAGAGAGTTTAAAGAAATAAATTGTCACAAAGCTAAAACAGTTACCAAAACACTTTGGCCAGGAGAATTTCCCTCTGACACTTGGAAGCCTTGAGGAGGACAGGAAAAAACCCACCAGAGAACAAATCAAAGGGGTCTCCTGGCTACACCTAAAGAGATGGGAATGCAAACCCCTCCAAGAGGCACAAAGCTTTGGTTGCTGCTGAGAGCCCAGAACTGACCCCAAGCCTTCAGCTGGGGATTGCTGGCTTAAAAGGACAAGCAGTGATGGAGAGTTTTCCCTAAAATCTGGCCAGATTGTACAGTCAGCTCCCCACTGAAAACAGGGAAGCCAACACCCCTTGTATGTATCTAGTTAGCTCAGAGCTCTGCATTGAACTTTTTGAACTCAGCATGGAACTTGTTTTAGAGAAATAAAAGAACTGATGTGAAATGTCTCCGCTCCATGAATGGTCCCCAAAGGCAGGGAGCAGCAGATGGGAGGCAGCATGGGCACGCTGTGTCCCCAGACTGTGAGAGCTCCTGCTCAAGGATGCCCGTGCAGATAGTTCCAGCTCTCCCAGGTGCCAAAGTCTCTGTGCTTTCCTCCAGGAGGGCAGCAATGAGCTGCATCAATCCTCAGCAGCCCACACTCACAGCAGGGTGACACCAGCTCCAGCCTGGCACGGTGAGCACACCCTTGCAGCTGCACCCCACAATGAGCACACCTTTGCAGCTGCACCCCACAATGAGCACACCCCTGCAGCTGCACCCCACAATGAGCACACCTTTGCAGCTGCACCCCACAATGAGCACACCTTTGCAGCTGCACCCCACAATGAGCACACCTTTGCAGAGCAGCATCCCACAATGAGCACACCCTTGCAGCTGCACCCCACAATGAGCACACCCTTGCAGCTGCACCCCACAGTGAGCACACCCCTGCAGCTGCACCCCACAACGAGCACACCCTGCAGCTGCACCCCACAATGAGCACACCCTTGCAGCTGCACCCCACAGTGAGCACACCCTTGCAGCTGCACCCCACGATGAGCACACCCTTGCAGCTGCACCCCACAGTGAGCACACCCTTGCAGCTGCACCCCACGATGAGCACAACCTTGCAGCTGCACCCCACGATGAGCACACCCTTGCAGCTGCACCCCACAGGTCACACAGAGCACCTCACCCAACTCTGGTGCCAAACGTGGCCATCCCACACTGCTCCCTGCTCCAGGCAGTGATGGAACTCCCTGGGCTGATGCTTGGGGAGCACAAGAGACTGTGTTGTCACATCCTTTTGGTGTCTTGCCTCTTGCTGCCTCTGAAGAGCAGTGGCAAACTTGGCCCCAGCTTTTGCTCAGCACAGCACGGGCATCCCAGCTTGATGCTGACAGACAGATGCCACCACAATGCAGCTGATGTTTTACATTTCTGCTCTACATGCCTGAGGAAGTCCAAAAAACCCTCATCACTGCAGCAAGCAAGCAACTACGAGGAGCCCTTTCAAAGCCAGTGGCAGCAGCTGTGTAAACTGAGGCACAGAAGGAGGCTCCCCAGCATCCCAACAGACTGGGCAAAGCTTGCCCCAAATTCCACTGGAGCAGAACTTGGTCCAAACCATAGTTTGGCAGGACCAAACTGTGGAGGTCCTGGTCAAACCTGTGCTCTTCAGCACCAGTGCACCCACAGCATCCCTCCTACTCCAGGTTACCCGGAGGGTTCTGTAGGTGACACACCCCAAGCAATTAGCAGAGTTTGCTACAAAGACACAGCTTTCACAAATGACTGCTCCACAAAGCATAGCAAAAGGACAGCCACTGTATCTTTGGAAATATTTTCAAACTTTATTACAATGTTGCTGAATGATTATTCTGGTTTTTTTCCTGGGCTCTTTCTCTGTACCCTCATTTCTTTCCGAAAAATCCTTCAAATATTCATTACTGCTGGAGCTTTGACCTCCAGGGTGGGCTTTCAGCTACTTGGTCAGTTCTATCAAAATTTCACCACCTCTCAAGTGCTCTTGCAGATGAATTTTTGAGAAGTACATAAGTTCCCCAGGTTCAAAAGTTTAGGTTTACCTCAGAAGAGCTTTCTAAGGGATGCAAATGCTCCTGCTCCCTTTCCAATTCCCAAGCCAGTTTTGCCCTGGAAGCTACTTGTGCTGCTTTCTGAAGTGGGCTTTAAGATCACATGGCATCAGAAAAAATTTGCCATAAAGCCCGAACCTTTCCCCTTCGGTTCACAGCTATGCAGCTCCCAAATCCCAGGTCCTCTGTATTTCCCTTGCACTTTTAATGTGCACTCCTCTAATCTTCATTTAATGCAGGCAGCTGGCTACAAATACCCCCAAACAATGACTTTAATCCTAAGTATCCTGAAGCCCCCCTTTCCTTCCCGCACCAAAACTGAAGGGAAAAAAAAAAAAAATAACAGCCTCAAGACAGCAAGATGGAGAAATCCAAGCCATCCACTGGGCCAAAGGATCAGAAACTCACAATGAGCTAAATTTTGCCGGGTTTGCTAATTAAAAACGGAAGCTACCCCACTTTGGAGCCAAGGCAGGGAGGTGGGGGAAGTTCTCATGCTATTCAAAAAAAATCAGCTTCCAACTGGGACCATATTCACTCCACATTAATTGTCATTCCAACTACGAGTGTCCCAGTTTCAAAATGAAAACTACTCTCCGGTGTAGCTAGTGAAAACTAACACCAGTTTTGAGGCATTAAACAAAATTTATTGATTGCATTTTCCCACCCACTAAAACTTTAATAAGCATTAAACCTGAAACTCCTGGCCCCGTTTCCTCTCTCTACCCTCTCTCTCCATAAAAAGGGTCAGGCTCCTCTATATGGAGATTAGGACTTAATGTTTGGTATTTGTTTATAAGCCTATCAATTGCCTTTATTTCAGGGGGGAGAAAAGGACATCTTAAAAAAAAAAACCCTTGTACAGGGATTAAGAGAGGGCAAAGGTTTAGGGTAGTTTGGGTGGGTTTTTTTTCAACTGATTGTGGGTTTTAGATATATGAAGGATCATGTTCTCGTGAATGAAAATAAGAAAATATTCCCCTTTTTGCAAGTTTCCCTTGAGTAACATAAAATGCTATTTCCAAAGATCCCTATTTCTCAGTAATAAGATACAGAACTTCAAGTCTTCTCTGCTGGCCGTTTTCAGCTGTGTAAAAGGGAAAAATAATAATAATTTGGGGGCCACTCTGTCTGCATACTTAGTAAAGAAAACAAAGGTCAAACATTTGAAATGCAAAGGTCAGTGATTAAGCTCTGAAATCCATATCTATGCATCAAAATGAATAGCCAGATTCTGAGAGTGCTTAAATGATTTAAATGCAGAGCCTGACCTGGCTCAGCATCTTATAAAACTAAGCTTGTTATTTCAGAGTCTCAAGCAAGATTTAGGTGCCAGGTACCCCAGTTGGAGAAATTGAACAGTAATCTCCTTTCAGGAAGTCTGATCCACTTTAATGTCGCAAATGACAAACAAAGATTTTGTTATTTGTTAGAAAACACCTCTAACTAAAGCTGCAACACTTTGTCCTTGTGCTAAACTCAAGTTTTATCCTTTAGCATTATTAGAAAGAGTTGTGAGAGATGGCAAAGAAAAGTAGTGTCAAAAATTATTTTATTTCTCCTCTTTAAAGAAGGCTGCTAAAGGGATTAGACAGCTTTGAGTTCACTGCTCTGTTAAATCAACCTTACAATATTTTTTCAGCTTGTTTGACTTGCTGTTTTTGTATACATTTGTGTTTTCACCTTTCTGCATTCAAATCCCACCCTTTGCGTTTGTTCTGCGCTTCTCACAGGAAACTTAGTCAGTTCTTTATTTGTACTAAGTCTACAGGGTTATAGAAAACAGACTTGGAAAACAACCCCTAAATTAGCAGGACTTACCAGCTCCCATGCATCCGTGCGTACATGCAGGGCATGGCATACCATCCGACCTGAATGCAGAGGTTTATCATTTCCAGCAGCAGCACCAGGGCATCAGGTTCACCAGGAGGGACCTTTTAATGGTCTCCTGTAACCCTATCTATTACAGCAGGGTTGGGACTCCACTTTACAAATTAAGAGAGAGTTCAGGGAAGTCATGCGTGTCTTGGCTCCCACTGCCTCCAAGCAGTTTTAGGGCTCCCAAATAATCATCTACAACCTGCACTACATTAGGATCCAGAGCTTCCAGAAGCAGGCTAGATACCCCTATTAGGTATATTTTAGCACTGCTGTATGGAAATGGAGACTCCCTTCAGAGGGCTATTTCCACCTTCCACGAGGACATGGCTGGTCCTACCAGCATGAACCAGGGACCTTTCACAGGCACTTTGGGATATATTCCCCATCCTTCTGATTCTCATTTCCCCAGCTTTCCCTTTCCTTTCCCCACCAGAAGCACTTAATAATTCTTCTCTGTGCAAATGAGCCTCTAAGATTTAGATGGATGCTGCTGTGATGCCAAAGATGGTCAGTGCAACAGGCAAGGCAGAGGAGGAAGATAACAGCTCTCTGCCAGGTAGAAGATAGAGATGATAAAAACTGAGCCCAGCAGCCACTAAAGGGCTGGATTTGTCTGCAAGTCAGGCACCAAAGCTCCTGCCATGCTCCCTTGGGTGGGATGAACCGTCACTGTGCATTACTCATGAAAACACGAGGTTCAACAACCTCACTTGAGGCATAACCCATACATGGAGCAAGAGCTGCACACAGCATTCTGCCTCCTCCACTCCCTTTCCAGGGGTGGGTGGCTAATTCAGGGTCATCTCTTCTTCCTGCTTGCCCTGAAACATCCCCTGTCCCCCCTCCAAGTGCTCTGTCTCATGCCCAAAGCAGCTGGGATCAAACACTGGGATAAGTTATTGCTGCAAAGACTGCACCTCTTGTCTGCACTTCATTGCTATGCACTGGGAGGAGGGGACAGAGAGGGGAAAACCTCTACTTCAAACATTTACATGTGTTTTGAAAGCACCTGAGGAGGCTTCAGGCCCTTTTTTTGCCAGGACTAAAACCTTCCACCCACAAGACAATCTTGCTCAGAGCATGCAGTGACTCCTCACAGGAAGGACTTGCAGGGCATGGGGCCACCAGCCCCAGGCTCAGGCAGTGACCCACCACTGAGACCACGGGGATGGGTACAAACCTGCCCCTTTCTGTCCCTGCACTGAGGGGGACAGGGCAAAAGGAGAACCCCTGCTGCCCCCTCTGCTTCATGATTTTTTGCAATGCAGGAGCCCACTGCCTCCCCAAAATCAAGATGCCAGAATGCCTGCACTTAAAAATGAGGCAGAAATCTTATTCCTTCAGTAAATAATTCACAGGCTGGAGCCCCAGCACAACTCCACTAACACTTTCTGGGAGTTATTTTCCTTTTTTTGCCTGGGCACATCACAAACCATTTCTGCAGTGGGAGGCTCTGTGTTTGGGTTTCCTTTGGCTCCTAGTTCAAATAATGGCAATACTAACTGAACCACCGGGCAAAAGAAAATTGAGTGGGACCCTTTGTCAAAACTCTGGTGGTTCCCATTTGCTTCTCCAGCTCTCCTGCCCTAACTGCAACAAGGGCAGAAGGTGCTGCTGCTGTCTCTGAGGTACTTTCTTTCAGACTGGGATATCTGTAACACAGTACTCTGTATTTAAACTCCATTTAATATATTTATATAATATATAATTACATATTTACTATATTAATATATTAATATATTGATATATTTAAAATAGAATATATTTATATTTATATATAAATGTATTTATATATTTATAATATGTAATATTAATATTTAATATATTTAATATATTTCTATTATATCCCATGATGGCAGCTGGAGTGCAGGAGAGTGGTTTTACCCAGTATCCCCCATGAGCCACTTACACCCTTCTTCCCAAGCTGGGTGATCCAGGAGCCTGGAAAGCCTGAAACATTTTTTATGCTTGACTACAGATTTCAAGTGCCTGACACCAGGCCCCCACTCATTATACTTTGACAGTGATGACTTTGGGCTGAGCTGGAACAAACACTTTGCGCTCACTCATCTCTCACTGCATCCAGCAGGGTTTAACTCAAAAGAAGATGGGTGATGGATTTGCAGCAACCTTGGGCAGGAATGCAGAGAGGACATCATGTGCTGTTCCTTACTTTCCCCCACCCCTTCCTTTCTGTAATTAATCAATTCACAAATCAGGAGCCAAAGTTTTCTTGCAGCCTCCTCGTGTGACCACCCCGCGAGGCAAAGGCTGAGGACAGGGCAGGGCAGCTGCAAAGCCCAAACGCTGCCTGTGGAGCTGGGAGCAGCATTTGGGGCACTCGGTAGGAGCACTGGGGTCCCGCAGCTCATCCCACCCAGGGGCCCCCCAGGCCCAACCCAGCACATGCTGGAAGAAAGAGGCTTTCGGAATTTTCTTTGGAAAAAAGAATTATGCTTTCACAGAAAGCTGTGAATTCATGCATAACACACTGACTGTAAAAATGAAAAGCATTTTTTAATTTTTCTCACCCAGCTGCATTCAGCTTTTTTCTTACAAAGTGAGTACTGGAGGTTGGAACAAGGTGATATTTAAGGTCCTGTCCAACACAAACCAATCCACAATCCTATGGTTCTAAATCCCAGCTAATTTATGTACCTCCATTTACCAGATCCCCTCAGTTCTGCATGAATCCCCAGCCTATTAACATAACTATTTAAACTGGACATGTTTTGTTAAAACATTCTTCTTTCATAAACTGCCAAGTGACAGTTGTTTACTGTCAACAAGCCTGGGTACTCCAAGACAGGGAGAAATATGCCCTTGCAAAAGGCAGACACATCAGCTACCAAAGGAAGATTAAAATCTGGCGCTTCTCTCCCTCCTCAGAAATGCTTTATTCGTACAGATACTCATGATACTGATCAGGAGAGATGATACTGTGCTTAATTCCAATCATTCTTTTAATTAAAGAAAGGCTCATTGAGGATTTATCTTCACTCGAACATGCTAATTGTCAGGGCACACTCAGAACTCCTTAACCTTCTCACTGCAATTGGTTTCTCCTCTTCACTTTTAGCTGTGAGACTCCCATCTCCCAAGGCACATCTCACACAGATCCTGCTACTGCCTAGAAACAAAATGCTTTCCTGGGGGAATCTATAGAGAGAAGTTAAAAAATAAATGAAATCACCAGTTCGTTCAGGCCCCACAGTCTCCACACAAGCTGCTGAAGTATTTTGCTGGGAGGGAATTGCTTGTACTTGAGTCTTGCCCATGAAAGCAGGGTTTAAAAAAAAAACTCCTGTGGGAAAACTTTTTCTTGTGCTCTGTCTGCCCAGGAAGTGCCAGGAAAGCTCCTCCACAGGCTCCTGTGTGGGGCAGGGTCCCAGGGCTCAGCTCACCCACAGAATTATTAATAGGAAATTATTAACACTTTCCCGGTGCACTGTGCTGCCTGCAGCTCATGGCACTGAGGCTGATGCTGGTAACACTGATAAAACAGCAGCAAGGATGGGGCAGGAGGGGACAGTGGCCAGCACAGCCCCACACAAAGGCACAGGGAGCTTGGGGTGGCTGTCACTGCTGCCTCTGGTGTTGAGCTTGGGCTGTGATGCTGCCACAGGCTCCCATGGAATCTGGAGTTACAGAAAGCAGATGGGAAGTGAAGGTCTGTGTTACAGCTGCCTGGATAGGAATGGAGGTCACTGAAAGCCAGTTCCAGGGACCTCCACCCCCAAACTGGGAGCCCTTTTACTCACCAGAGTTTCCTCTGCTTGTTAAAATGTTTGGGTCATTAGAAAACTTCCCAAACAATCCCTGCTTATGCTAAATAGCTGCTCCCACCACGAACTGTGAAGAGCTTCAGCCTGCTCTCTTGGAAATCAATGGGGGCTTTTTTTGCCTAGGATTGAAAAGGCACAAGATCAGGACCTCATTATTATTTTTACAGGACAAGAAGCAGAGAATGGCAAAACCCCTAAAGAAAGCAATGACCCTCCAAACTGGGAGCCAAATTTGCTGTGAAGGATCTTTACAGGCTCTGTCAAGCATCAAAATAAAATTAAAAATCTAATTCTTGGGATCTTTTCAGTTTTCTGACAGGGAAAGCGGAAGGTTGAGAAAGGCTGGCCCCATCATTTGGATCCAGAAACATCCCCTGTAGCTCCTTTTTACTCCAAAGAAAAGCACTCACAGAGGTGTATTTCACCTTCCCCAGGGGGAGAGAGCAGGGGGGGTGAGCTGTCAGTTCAGGGTGATGCCAGTTACCCTGCAGTGCCCTGTGGAACAGAAACAGCTCCAGGGCTTCACATGACCTCCCCTGACACTCACCACAGTGAAACCCCCAGAAAATCCCCTCTGCAGAGGCACCACCAGCCACACAGGGCACCAGATGGCTCCTGGGACACGGCTCTGCTACAAGGACCATGCCTGAACCCCATTTTCAGAGCCAGGTGCCACCTGCCTCTTGTGAGAGGAGCATCAGAGATGCTCTCATCCTCAGCACCCTCCTTGGAGCCCTCTGACAGCGAAGTCCTCCCCTTCTCGCCTGTTACTTCACACCACTCCTCCCTCTTGGCATCAGTGAGAACCCACCCACACACATCCCCACCACAAGGTCTGGCCCCTAAGCAATACCCAGCTAATTTGCTGTCTCCCCTACACCCAACTCGAACCAGGTCAACTCCAAAATGCTTAAAATCCATTGCTTTTGGATAATAGTCCAATCCTTATAACCCAGCATTGGTCTCCAAAGCTTTACTGATTTCACTACTCAGCTGAAATACATTAGTGAGATTCCTTGTGAACAGCAAAAGGTAGCTCAGTGAAATCAACTATAAAACTCAAATTTCCAGGGCAACAGTTATAAATTAAGATAAACTCACAAACACTTTTATCAGTTGTGAAAAAGCAACAGCTGGGAAGCCACCTCTGGAGGTTTCTGGCATGCCTATCTAACTATCATTGTCTGTTACTGTCTTTCCCTAAAAGCCTCATAACTCAAGGAACTTAACTGATGGCTTGGCTCCTTGGGTGAAAAGGAAATGAGGGGAGAAAATCCAAGCCAGCATGCTGTATGTCAGTGTGACACCTGCAGGTGGTTCAGGAGGTCAGAGTACACCCCTGGCTGTGCTGCTGCAAACAGCAAACAGGTCCTGGTGCTGTGATGTTCCCAGGAAAGAGCATTTGGCACACACAGCAGCCTGTGCAGCAGAGCCTGCTCTCAGAGAGCAACCCTGGGCTCCATCCCTTCCTCACCCGAAAACTTGGAACCGTTCTCACTTGAGTTAATAATGCTTTTAACCCCTCACAACCTGCAGAAATGGCACAGCCCCAAAATCTCACAGATGCTAAACATGTAAGCACACGGTAATTGTTTTGCATACAGTTCTGCATGATAAAGAGATTTACTTCCAAGTTTCAATATAACCTTTTTATTTAACCAGCTCGTTATCTTGCCTTGCTCTCTGGATTTGAGAAAGCAAGAAGAGCACACTAGACCTACCCTCCACCTCTGCAATAAATACCACCCCATTTTTAGATTAATACATCTGAAACTGAAGCAGTGACAGGAGAAATGTTTTCTTACTTGACTGTGCTGCTATTCTTCAAAAATAGCTTTGCTACATTGAGTAACCTGAGTGACACTGCACAAAAAAAAAAAAAAAAAAAAAAAAAAATTGGTTTATCTACCTCCTGGCTAGTTTCTATCCACCTGAATGCAAAAGCCCTGATAGACTATCAGAATAATAGGGCAGGTTTACATCTGATTATCTTTCACATTTTAACTACCAAGTTTGCTAAAGGTTTTACTCAGCCTGTATCTCACAGTTCTTGTTTGCTTTTGATACTGCAGAAACTTCCTGGTCATTCAAGCCAAGGGGCACATACTTCAGGGGTAAGCACACCAGGAACACAGCATTCAGTGCAGGAAAAAAAGCCCTTCTTCACACATATAGAGCTTTAAATCACACTGTGGCACTTGGCAACCTGAGCTCTGAGCGTATGAGAAGGGAGACACTGGGGGAGTCAGCTTTACCTCAGTGAAAAAGTTTTTTTTTTTTTTTAACAAGACCAGCAGATAAACAGCCAAAAGAGGGGAAACGGCTAAACTGACAAGCTATGTAGGAGGCCAAGGAAAAAAAAATTCAGGGTGTAACAAGGTATTTTAAGGTGCTTTTGGCTTTGTATGCAGCTTCAGACATGGTTTTAGCCCAGCCTTTGCAGAGGTGCTTTCAGATTTACTCCTCCTCCAGTCTGGGCTGCCTGCTGCCACATACCACGAGTGGCTGTGCTGAACCAAAGTCCCATTTGCTGAAAAAAACCCAGTGTAAGGCAAGCTTTTAGCCGGCACCATCCTCTCTGGCTCACAGTCTTGTACATGTACAATCAAGTTTATCACTAATCGCTGTTAAAAGAGATGAAATGGCAAACACTGAATCAGCTACATCAAACCACTCTATTCAATGGCTTGGAGTCAGCAGGCAATTTCAAGGCTGGAGTGTTTTTTAAGGGTCAGAAAAAAAGGAAGAAACTGACTCTGATGCAGAGTCAGAGAAACTCCCAGGATACATGAAAATTTACGAGCATGTAGTCCATGACAGACAAGATAGAAATCTATTCAAACATAAGAAACATAAGAATAATAGCCAGATTCATTGTTTAGCTGTGTATCAGGCTCAGCTGAGCTGGAAAAACTGCAGAGGGAATTTCAACTCTATTTTCAATATAAATATCTGAATTTGTTATAAGCTGATGGGTCTGGTCTACCTTATATATAGCAAAAATTGCCAAAAGCTAAACCATGATGACAGCACAGCCACTTCTCCATGAATGGCTCAGGCTCCCGCTCTGAATCCTGCACACTTCTATGACCAACCAGAAAAAGCCACCAGCAGGCCATGCCCTAACCTTAGCTAAAATTAAGGTGCAGCAAATGTCTTCAGTCACAGCTCTGCATGCCAATGAGAGATCACGGCCAGAAACACCTTGATCCAAAGCTTTTATAAACTGAAAATTGTATTAATTGCTCACAAACCAGGCTGATTCCCTACCCTTCAGGATCCCTCAGTGAATAGCAGATGTACACAGTAAGTATTCAGAAAGGACAGCTTTCTAAGCATTCAGGTGGATATCAAAGTTCACTGTTATTTTAAAAGGAAAAATTTTGTTTCTCAGCCTTGTAAGGTGTGGGGGAAGAACCTTCCTCCAGCTTTATGAAAACTTTCAGCTTTGAGCAACCAGCAGACTGGGTCCCACTGCATGGAAATGGGCTGGATAGAGTGGGAATGCTGTAATCAAGAGTTCTTTGGTGTTCACCTAATTTTCACCATGTTCAGTCAGGCTTCAGGACAGGTTCACCTTCCCAAACAGCACTGAGGATTTTTTTTGGAGGGAGTTGTAAAAGTTAACATGTCAGTTAGAGCGGCTTACCTTAATTGCATAATTTAATTAGCAGATCAACAGTTTGCTACACAATTTTCAGATCTACTTTCATCACGTTTCCTACTCAGCAGCTGCTAATAAAGTCTTTATTAAAAGAAAAAATCCTCAGATTTAATTGAAGTGACCCATGTCAGTAGGTGTAGAAGAAATCATTTATACAGCTACTATTGAATATATTGAGTCCATCTCTGCACTGGAACAGAGTTCGGTTTCTAGCTCACTATTTGCAAGGTAAGAAATAGATTTTTTTTTAAAGAAGTGGTATTTCATCATCTTTTATTTGTGTCCTCTTATTGCATATAGCAAAATAGGCTAGTCTCAATATTAAAGACTTAACTAGCTTTAGCTGCTACTGTTCATGAGAACAAATGGATCAAGTTTTAATCTCAAAACTATCACTCACAGCTGCCCACTGAATCTAAAACATTTCTGGTGTAAGGCACAAAGTAAGCAGTACCATCAATATAAGAGAGACTCTCTGCAGAGGGTTGGAACACATAAACCCCAAGGCCAGCTCCAGGAACAGCCAGGGCCACTTGGCACTCGCTTCAATACCCCTATAACTTCAGGATGAACTTTGAAACACTGAGATACACAAAGCAAAGTGACACAGATCGGCGTACCTTACACCTTGGAGCCCTCGCTGAGCTCATGCTGGAAGGCTGCAAGAGCCCAGCTGCCATCAGCTGCATGAAAAACACTGCAGCCAGCACATCACCACTTCTTTCCACACAAAAAAAGTCACAGGAATTGGTACATGCCCTCCCATTAAACTTCAACAAAATCCCTAAACGATCTTTGTTTTGTCGTTATGGAAAAAAAAAAATGCCTGTGCAGTATTAAAACTCTGGGTAACAATTCCACTCCTTCCACAAGGAATCTTTGGTTCTTGCTCCTGACAGACTGGGAGAGCTCTTCCCCTCCCCTCCTCGAACAAACCTGATCAAACATTAGCAGCTCTCTATACAACTCTTTCAATGCACTCACACAGCCTCAGCAGCTAACTATTGCAACACAAATCCTAAAGAGCCCAGAAATTGCCTTTTTCACATCTACCGCGTGCAGACACGCACACAGCCAGTTATAGGAGACAGGATGGTTGGTTATCAGAATTTCGTAAAAGTTAAATGCTGCTGTTTCAGTTGGGCTGCTCTCTAAGAAAACAGCCAGCATTACTTGACATTCACAAATCGTACGAAGTAATATCTTTATCTGAATACTAATGCAAATTGGACGGGCTTTTTTATATTGATGTCTATTCTGTGGCTGCTGAATAGAGTGACCGCATGCTCAAGGCTGCAAAGGAGTTCACTGACCTCCCTAATCATCTCTGTCATAGCCCCTGAATGACATACACATTCAATCCTGCCTTGCCTCTCTCACTTTCATTCATAAAAAAAAAAAAAAAAAAAAAAAGGAGGGGGGAAATTTGACATTGTTCTTCCTACAGCAGCTCCAAGAACGCGAGAGAAGAGAAACTCAGCCCAGATGAGGCCCCTGGTGTTTTTAGTTTAGCTTCTATTCAGCAACAGCCCCGCCATCTGCCTCCTTCCTGCCAACAGCCGAACACCTCCCTGCGGAGATGTTAAAACCTGCACCCCCTCTACCTCCGCTAATAGCCAGTATTCATATTAGCAAACATACACATACCTCGAGAATGCCTCCCTTCAATGTGTGTTTTATGTAGCTGAGTATAGGCACAAAGCAGTAGCTGTTATAGCCTTCACAGCCCCGTGTGGAGAATTAGATCACTGGGGAAAAATCCCTCCAAGCCCCTTTATGGAAAATAAGGCCTTAGACTGTAAATGCAAAGCCCAGCGAACAACAACCCTCAGTAATGAGCCAATACCCCATGGCCCATTTGACTAGGAGAAAGAATTTGCTTTTTACCATTCAATTCAAAAAGACTGAAAAAGTAAAATGTGTTTTTACTTGGCTCTGAAGGTTTATATTCTTTACAGTTTCTTTTGCACAACCTTTCCCCCCCAGGTCGGACAGGCAGCGGGTGCCCTCTGGGTCGCAGAGCCGCTGGCTTTGGCACTGAGCTGGGGGAGCAGCGCTGGCTTCACGCTTCCCCATCCATGTGGAAGATGATGGTGGGACGGCCATTGGCACTGAAAAGCTGTCTCTCCCTTCATAGTCCCTGTCCACAGGAGATTTCAACAGCCCACAGTGATGGGGCAACTCTTGAAGACATTGCTAGGGGTTGGGGTTGGCGGGAACCCTCCTGGTTCAGGGAGGAATCCCATTCCAGGGAGCAGAGCGAGAGTTGACAGTGCCAGCTTGGCTTTGGAGAAAGCTGACCAAGAGGGGAGAGAGCCTGTCCCGAGGATTTCCACGGGAGGTCCTGGAAATCCCAACCCATCCCTCACTTCACAGACATCACTGGAAGGATGTTTCCCACCGTGTGACCTCGAGTGTGCTACTTGCTACGATTCCAACAGCTTGAACTTGCAAAACTATCTTAGAGCACGGGAAGGGTTTAGCAGCACTTCAACACATCACCGACCCCAGCTACAGGCTGAAGGTGAGGGTGGAATCCCAGGGACCACTGAGGTGGCCACCGAGGCTGCTCCTCACCCCATGGGATCGACTGTGCCTGAAGTGACAGCACCAACGTGCCCTTCAGGCTAAGCCAGAGCGAGCTGGAGACACTTCGCTTCTGTCACTCGCAGCCCTGTGGCCAGCACAGGCTGCTCGCTGCCTTCCGCACACCGACCTCATCTGCTCCGACCAAGTCCCCGCGATGTTGCCCCATAAATCAATTATTTTGGCTGTGAAAAATGAGCCAAACGAGTTACACTAAGAATCTGGTGTTTTATTAGGACTTTCTTGAAAACAAACCCAACCCCCTGTGTGATTTATAGCTTTAACCAAAAGGGGCAGGAAAGTAATGCCCCCCACCCCCCAGCCTCCACGAAGTCCATTTATTCCCCTGTCACTTTTTTGGCAAACAGGCTTCAAACCCTTTCCTGAACAATGGAAACTTTCTGCCGGGTACATGCAAACCGGAGGACAGGGGGCTGCGAGGGGGCTCCCTTCCATTAAAGAGCTTTAAAAAATAAACAGGGACTCAGGTAGCAGCTGAGGCGGATCAGAGAGACACGATGTTTCAAACCCGCCGTATATTACTTGGAAAGAAGAAGGCAAAAAGCAAAACCCAGCTTTTGCCCGACGTGTTAACTTTTTTTCACTTGCAACTGCAGTGCTGCCACTCCAGGGGAGATCGTCACCGGCTCCCCCGAAACGCGCTTCCCTTCTCAGCACAGCCCTTATTCAGCTGCAACCCAGCTTGTGCCTACCCGGAGCTGTGGAAGCACCCCTTCTGCTCCCAATATGAGGATATAAATGCCCTTTCCTTACTTTTCCCACCCGAGCACACGCAGTCAGAGCATTCCCGATGAGCGCCGAAGATGCGCCGCTACACACGCACGCAAGCATCTTCCCAGCTGTTACCCACGGGGCGCCCCATGCACCGCCTTGCTGGGAGAGGGCTCCTGGCAGACAGGGATCCTCTTAAAAGCACTTTGTCCCTCCTGGGCGCCTCCGAGACTACCCCGAGCCACGGCGAGGTGCGAGCGCCCCGGCCCCACGTTCGTAACTCCCGCTCCGCAGCCGCCTCCGGCGCTCTCCATCCATCCGCCCCACTCCGCTCGCTCAGGGACGGGGACTCCGAACGCGGCCGGGCCGGAGCGGTCCCCGCAGAGCACGTGTGTGTGTGTGCGCGGCCGCGCAGCCCTTACCTGCCGGCTGCCCGCCGCTCCTCGCCGCCGCCTTGCCGCCGCCTTGCCGCCGTGCCGCCGGCATCCCGCCGACGGCCGCCGCCAGGCACAGGCACCAGACGGAGCCCCAGGCCGCCCGCATGCCTCCGGAGCGGCGCCGGGGCAGCGCGGCCGCCGCCGCCGCACCGCCCGCCTCAGACATCCCCCGGCCGCCGCATGCTGCCGCCGCTCACCGCTCCGCTCCGCCGCCGCGCTGCCGGGAGAGGGAGAGAGGCGCTCAGCGCGGGGAACAGGACGAGAAAACCCCCCGCCCCTAGTGCCCGCACGGAGGAGGAACAGGAAAAATAATAGTAAAAAGGCGGAAAAAAAGTGGTGCGGGAGAAGTAAAAAAAGTGCAGGGGGCCGGGCGAAGCCGTGCGCCGAGGGGCGGCGGGGCGCCTACCTGCGCAAGCCCCGCGGCCGGCCGCGCACCGCGCATCGAGCGAAGGAGGGAGGGAGGGAGCGCCCGCAGGAGCCGCCGCTGCCGCCCGCCCGCCGCCGCGGCGCTCCTGCGTCTGCTCGGCGCGCAGCGGGCGCGGAGCGGGGCGGCCGCGATGTCCCCGCCCGCCGGGCCGGACCGCCCGCCCCGCCCCGCCCCGCCGCCGCCACCGCCGCCGCGGGGGGCCGCGCCCGCCCCGCGCCGCTCCGCTCCGCTCCCGCTCGGCCCCGCGGCTGCGCGGGGGGGCTGTGCCCGCCGAGTCCCCGGGGGGAGCGGCACCGCTTCCCACAGACCGGGATTAGAGTTGGTGCGGGGCTCCCGTGCTGCATCCCGCGGCCGTCACCCGCGCGTCCCCTTCTGCTGGCCCGGAACAGCGCGATTGCTGAGGAGAGGCGGCGGGAAGGGGATCCGTGGGTTGGGGACAGCTCTGTGCGTGCAGCAGTTCGGTCAGCCCATGCACCCATTCCCTCTGCATGGCTGCCACTCTGTACCCCGAAGTGAAGCCGCCCGCTTCCAGCGCCCTGACTTCACTCCCCCACACGCATAATCGCTGCGGTGCGTGTATGGGAATAATGACAGACTCCACTCCACTCTGCGTGTTCTCCTCGGCCCGCTGGACTAGCTGTTTTAATAAAGTCTGACTAAATGGATCTAGTCGCATTTACAGTTGCGATTACCGTGTTCTAGCCACTACCACAGTTACGGTTCGGGGTATTGTGGTCGTCTCAGAGACCCCCGGCACGGCCGAGTTGCTGAAGTGACATGCATCAGTTCCTGCTGACAGCGAGCTGAGCTGCCTCATACAGAGAAGTCACAGCTCCGCTTTAATCCCACTTGACACAGCAGCTCATTCGCTGAAAATAGACGCAGATATTATCAGAACTGAAAATGCCCTGCAGAAGGGGCCCAAAAAACCCAACCTGCATAAGAGTCAAGGGGAGTTTTTCTGGGTCAGAGGAAAGGCGGGCAGTGCGGAGCTTTGGCTCGCAGCGAGGGCAAACAGCGGGATCGCTCCCGGCCGCCGTGAAGGGCTCGGCGTTCGCAGTTGTCGCTGCAGCCGGGATCTCTCTTGACACCTTTATCAGGCCCAGAGGCTCTGACATCTCAATACTGTGGCATTGTGTGGGGAAGTATTGAGACGGGGCCGCGGCGAGGAAATCCTACATGTCAGCGGAGACCCTCGCCGGTGACACCGTCGGTTCTAAGTGAAAACAATGGAGGGAAAAGCAGACATATAAATAAAATGTGCTTGTTTCACCGTCACAGAGAAGGTTTGGCAGCACATCAAGCTGTACGATGTTTGCTCTCATAACTGCTGCGCTGGAGGTGCCAGAAAAATCACTAAAAATTAAAACAACAGTATCATAATTATAACACTGCACAAGGAGTTGTTGGCGTCATTACTTTGAAGACAGAATTGCGAAAGCAGAGCCAAATTCTGCTCTCAAGTAAAGCCGCCAGGGTAAGATTGTTGTTGTGACATTGTTGTTCCTATGCTACCAAGTGTTAGTATTGTTACTACCACTACCCAAATTTTCCAAGGAGAGAGCGGCAAAGGAGGACCAGGAGCTTTCCTAAATTCTCAGAAAAAATAAAAACGTCCATGAGGAATCAGTGTGTTTTTTCACACTGTGAGTGTGAAGTTTTAAAAGTGCCACAGTGATTGTTCCTTTCTGTCAGGTGAGGGTAAACACGGTCATGCTGCTCCTGGAGTAACAGGATGGAAACGGCAGATCTGAACCCTGAGAGTTTTAAGGTTGCTGGGAGATGTAAAGGTCTGCACCGTGGATGAAGTTAGCTCAGCCCTTTAATGGTTTTGAACTGGTTTTCATTTGGAAAAAAACCAAGAGCTTATAACATTTGGAAGCCCTTTACAACAGGAAATCAAATGGGTATTGAGATAGTCCTGTACGAAGGACTTCAAGGTTTGCAGTTTTCCCTGCAGCAGGATATTTTTAGATTTCCCATTTATTAACCATGCAGAACACTCATGTGGTGTTGGGGAGCACAGACCCGATTAAGTACAGATTTCTTGATGCTGCTTTGTCGCAGTGGTGGCCACTGTAAGACAGCTCAGGATGTAGTGCTGTGCAGCAAAAACTGTAGCTCTGGACTGTGTCTCAGCCACTTTCTTGCTATTAAAAAAAAAAAAAAATCCATGTACATAGGCTAGTAAAGCCTCCACAACACAGTTGCATTTATTTCAGCGCTGTTATGCCATAAGCCATATATTAGCCCCAAAGTTTTTCTTCCCCCTCAGGCTAGGAGCATGCACCCCCCTCCATTGTAGGGATACTTTCTCTGCCAGCATGTTTGTTCTCCTTTTACCCTTTATAAGAATTCCCTTCCCAGAACTTTATATTTGTTTGTCCCCTTAATATCCAAAGCTGTCTGTGATGAAAATCAACCCCCTTTCAGCAGCTCAGGGATGGTGAGTGGTTGCCCTTTTTTGAGTGAGTGGCTCCAAGCCTGTCACTGTCACAGACCTCTGTCTGCCCAGACCCCACTGAGGGCTCAGCCACTGAGATTGGCTGCCCTGGGACTGTTTTTGGAGAGCCTTGCAGACCCTGGGGGCATTTGTATGGCTAAACCCCCTCCCTCCATTCGTGCCTCTCTCCAAAGCCCTACATTAGAGGGAGGCTGCTAATCTCTCTCTGTGAAAGTGCAACATGTTGATAGTCTCAAATTAAGTTACATGAAAGATGCTGTCAAAAAAGCTGGAGCAAAATTGGCTCCAGGTGTGAATGGTTTAAGCAGTCCCTTCTGCCTCTCTGTCCAGGAGATGGGGACAGGACAGGCTGTCAGAGGTTTGTCCCAAAGCCCTTGGGACTGAGGCTCTGGAGAGGCATGAAGGGAGAGAGGCTTTATTCATGCCAATGTCAGCCTTGATGACATCGCTGTCAGAGAGCTTGCAATCACTTCCCTTCCCCTACAGTCCTCTTTGTGCTCTGTGCAAAGCTCTCCCCTGCACATCTGAGCTGTCAGATGTACCACGACAGCCAGAACGCTCAAGCAAAGTTTTGGCCTCAAGAAGGATCTTGCAAAAATTGCACTGGGGTCTGCTGCCCCTATACATCTGATACTCACAGGAGCTGCTTCCTCAGTCAGCAAAAAGCAATTCCTGAATCAAGACTGAGTTGGAGCAGAGCAATGAAGTAGGGGAAACTTTAATATGCTGGCAAGTTTGATCAGAGTCTCGATCACATAATTTGCTGAATCATATCAGGTTAAGTACACACAGTAAATATTCCCAAATATTTCTTATCAAAACTGGGTCTTGTTAGGTGACTTGTGAGCCAGACTGAGTGTTGTGGCCTCACAATGCTGTAACAGGCTGTTCCTTCTGCCCAGCCGAATGCTACGGGCTCACATGAAACTGAATTGAAATATTGGTTCAGAGGTCAGTATCAGTGTGCATGAGTAGAATCCCAAGCTGTTCACCCTTAGCCTTCAAGGGTTAAATAGCATCAGTGGATGCCAGCACTGGGGTACATTTTCCAGAGCTCATGTCACTACCCATTTATATCAATAAGGTGCATTGGAACGGCTAAACCCCTTTTTATTAGCTAGCCAGCCCTTAGAACTGCAGTTCCAGGCTGGTTTATTGAATTTCCAGCTCAAAAGTCATTGTTGCTAAGATTAAGGATCCAAATGATTGTCAGGGTAAACACTGTGAGCAGTCAAGCACCTTGTGAAGGATCTCTGTGTGCCTGCATCCTCTGTGAGCTGGTTGCAACAAAACCTTATCCTGCTGGATTTGTTTCCCACTGAGCAGCATGGAACAGACAAGGAATAGAAGGCTCTGCAAGGAGTGAGTTGTTTTATTTGAGGTGAAATAAGAAGGAAGAAGTGAACTGGAGAGGCAGGCTGGATCTCTTTTGCAAGAGCTGCACATGGAGAGGTGCTGGCAGAGGTAAAATAATTTGTCAGCCTGGTAAGCAAAGCAGGCAATTGAAGAAAGTAGGGAGAAAAAAAAAAAAAAGAGGAAAAAAAAAGAGAAAAAAACTGGAGCAAGCCTGTGGAGGGTGTGAGAAGCAAGGATTTAAAATCAGACCTTGAAATAATGCTGACTCAGCACAGCAGCTGTGGCACTGCACCAGGGTCACAAGTGGCTCTCAGAGGTGTCACTGACCACCTGCACAGGCTGGGTGTTGCCTGTCCTTGGAGTAAACCAAGGCAGTGTGCTGGAGACTGGAGGGGATGAGACAGAGATCACTGCTGCCTGCCAGACCCCTTCATGCCATGGCCACAGGGATATTTCAGGCAAATGTGTGCGCAGCAGGGTCGCACTTGTGGCTGTAGCAGGGCACCTCACTTTGAGGGGCATTTGAAATGAAGCCACAGCCTGTCTAATCCCTTACCTGTGCAGGCTGGTGCCTGCAAGGAGAAATCACACACTGCCAAGAGGAGCTTCTGGGAGTCCAGCAGCTGCCCTTGAAGTCTTCTCTCCTGGATGTGGCCACCAAAGGGCACCAGCTGTCTGCTTCTGCCATCCACCCTGACTGCTCACCTGCACCAGGGGTTACAGAACTTCCCTTTTCTGCAGCCCTTTAGAGCTCACACACACACTGGACTCTTCCCCAGGTCCTGGCCCCACTGTGCTGCCTGGTGGCTCTCCTTTCTCCAGGGGTTTTCCCCTGTTCTGCCCCACTCCAAGGTAGGGAAAGGGATGAGTAGTGAGTGGCCTGGGAGCTTTCAGAACAAGCAGCTACATTCTAAAATAAATACAGGTTCAGGTCTTCCATCTGTAAGGGACAGCAGAATTGTGGTCAATATTAGTCATTATTGCTATGACTTTAAGGCAAGCTCTTTTTCAGTGGAAGATTGACTTACTTGGGAGGAAGCTCCAATACGGGGACAATTCAGTCACGCTCAATTCTGCTTTAATACAGACTGTATGCTCCCTCAAGCCAGTGCAGATACAGTCTGACATCAGCCCAGCCACATTTAGAGCCTGATTTGTATGGCTGTCTTCCTGCAATTCCCATGGTAGTTTTATTTTTCCAAAGGGCATGGTGCAAGCTCTGCTCTGGCTGTATTCTGCTGCAGAGGTAGGGTGGGTGGATCAAACATGTATCAGCATATTAAATATACAGGATTAATTACAGAATTGGGTGACTCCACAGCTTTTACTGGCCTTTGAAATAAGAAGAAACAGAAATATGTATTCCAGATTCAGTGTGCATGTCCAGCAGCTCTGCAGAGGAAAAGCAATTGAGGGCCTTTGCAAACAGAGATAATCCTGTAGGGAATAGTTAAGTGCTATTATCCCTGTGGTACACTCAGTCATTCCAAAGCCCAGGAAGGCAAAATGCCTTCCCAAATATCAGTTCCTGGTCTGCAGCTTGGCTTGTGGGACCATGTCCAACTCTGTCACAATAAAGTGATAACTACCTCAGGGATCTTGTGCTTTTGCAGGAATGTGATTCCCCTCACGCAGCATGCTGCATGTCCAGATCAAACACAATGAAGAATGCAACCTGTGGTCAGGGAGGTTTGGCCTCCATCAGCCTTAAAAGGCCTCTGTGTAGTAATTGTGGCATAAATAATTTCATTTACCATTAAGGGGAAAACATTTGTGGTGTGGAAAGCAGCAGTTGCCTAAGAAATTGGATGGGAGGCAGGTAGGCATTGACTTCAAGACGTTTCACGGATCCAATGCCTTTAATCAACAAGGGAAATGTTTGAATGTTAATAGAAATAACAATGAAACCAGAGTCGTGTTTTGACAAGTATTTCCAAACATTCCAGGAACACTGTGATGCTCTAGCAGCCTCTTTCCTAGGGAGGGAATTGATTGCTTGAGTTATAGTGCAGTTTGCAATGTTCAAGCAGCCTTTCCAGAGGAGCTGGAAAGGAGGAGCTGTCATGGGCAGGGGCAGGTGTTTGTGCTGGTGGTACTGGGAGAGATGGGCAAATTAATGTTTTTAATAAATGACTGCACTTTCTTCTTATACTGGACAAATTTCCTCTTAGAAGAGAAGTGAACTCAACGCTAGGAGCCTTTCTTGTGATAGAAATTCTCTTCCTTATTATACTTTTATATGAAAAAATTGCTCGTGATACATTTTTCCAGAACATGGTGATGGCTCCATCCTCTGTTGCACTTTGCCCCAATTATTTTGCGTATACTTTTAACACATTGGCTCTACCTGTTCTGAAAGGAAGCCCTGACTCATTCAAAACATGACCAGAAAATTTCTGGGGGACAAGTGTACCAGCCCTGCAAGGCCTGCATGGGTTTGCCATGCTTTTCACAGCTATTTTTTTCTTCAGGTCAGTGGATCAGATAAATCATTAATAAGCATTTGGAAACCCTGGGCGCCAGGTACCACTGATCTTGAGTACCTTGTAAAAGATTCACCGGCAGGTCAAAGGTTTTTATTTACGGAGGAGACCCAAGGCTTACCCCCAGATTTGCCATTAACTGTGTGACTCTAGAAACTCCCCACCCTCTCTGAGCATCTCATCCCTCTGTGACACTGTGTTGCCCATGTAGGCTGAAAAACTCCCATGATTTCAAGTGAAGTTAGCAAACACCTGAATTATGAACGTGAGGGATGCCTCCAAAACCTGACTTTTTAAACTTACATTTCTTCTAATGGTGCTTGTTTCTATCTACTGACAGTGGAGGGATCTGGGATGCTCAGCTGATGAGGAGGGGTTGTTTTTCACCCCTTTCTCTCAGCCTCCAGGGCTGCTTTCTGATGATGGAGGGGTTTGAAGGGTTCCCTGTGGTGCAGAGGGAGACAGGACTCCACTGACTCCATGGACACTGCCTGGAAGCGCCACAGGTGGGTCCAAGGCAGGAGTCCCATGGTCCCTTAAGGCTTCATTTCATACAGCACCATTTCTCATTTGTGCATCATCTTTAAATCCAAAGATCACAATTTCATTGCAAACCTCGCTCAAATATGTTTTCAGTACTAGGGATAAATAGGACCTTCTGAAATCATTTTTACAGCATAACTCCAGTCCTCCTTAAAAAAAAACACCCAAACAGCCAGAGTAGCCAGTGGTTTTCAGTAGTGGTTTTCAATCTTTTCATTTGCAGGCATTCACATTTTTTACCAGCAGAGCTTCAGCCCCTCATAGAGTTAAACTGAAGACTACTGACAATATGCTTCTTTTTCTTGTGAATTTTTGTAGACCATTCGGAAGACCTACAAACTGCAGTGAAACCGATGAAAACTGCTATGTATTTATTCTTCTGTTACTAAATAGGATGGGCAATAGATATTGCCATATATTTATGTGAACTGTCTGCTTCAGTCTCTATAGTGTCTAGGATCTGTGGGCTTTCTAGGTAGGTGGGACATTTCCTCCAAGGCTGAAGGCAAATATTATTTAGATATTTTCAATTATTTAGTGATGTCCCTATGTGGAGTGTAAGAACAGCTCTAACTGGGAACAATTACTAATGGACAAAATCAAGTTACTCCTCTTAATCACCACTTTCTGAACTTGTTGCAATGAAGGGAGAAAAGACTTTAAATGAATCAGAATAATAGCAATAATTGCCAAAAGGCTTAATGTAGTTTACCCAGAAATTATTCCTTAATTGCTTATGGTGGGCTCATGGGAGACAGCAGCAAACAATGCAGATCCAAGGAATCTCTGTAGCCTAGATGGAGAAAAATCCTCATTTTCTGTGAGGAAAATGCACAAAGCTAGGCACTTTGGAACAGTGACAAGGAGGTGGCTGCAGTATCCACTCTGGCTCACACAAGGCATTTGGTTGTGACAACAAATTTGTGTCCTTCCCCAAATTTTAGGCGTAGTATTAATCATTTGCCATGGTAAGACAAAAGCGTTGCATATTGCCAGGAATATATTTGCTCCTCTTTCAATTGAGAACACAAGTAGGAACTTGGTTTAAAAGGGCATATTTTCTCTGTGGCTGTTGATCCTCAAACCATAGAAATATAAAAATATTTGTAATAGTTTGTATTTTACTGCAGAGTGGAAGGGGGATAATCACTGATTATCGGGCTGATTTCTCTGCAGACAGCTGTGCAGCTCATAACAAGGGATATCTGCACATGAAAAAAGGATACCAAAATCAAATTATCTGAACTTTGAAAATATATTCCTTTCTGCAGCTCACAGTGCTAGAGTTAACCCAGGAGCCAGAGAGAATTCTGTCTGCAAAGAAAATTAAAACCACTATTTGCTTCCAGCCATATGACTGGCTCCTGGGGTAATAAAAGAGACAAGGACACTAGAGTAAAGTTATCAATTTTTTTCTTCAAGGCTGTGTGAAAAATTTTCAGTCACTTCTTTGCCAAAATAGTTTTGTAAATACTGGAGACGCTTGATTTTATCCACCCTGAACTCATCAAAATGTTGAAGCATGTTCTCACAGGTAGCCACAGTTAATCTGTGTAATCTTGAAATGGCTTCCAGCTTTTAGAAGTTTACATTAAGTAAAGATTATCCAATTATAGTTTTCCTTAAAGATAATAAAGATAAGGTTGATGGAGAGACATGCTAGGTGACTGAAGTATGCTGCTTTTATTCCATACATTTTTTTTCAGTGTGCTGTGAGATGATTCAAAATTACAGCACTGATTTTGACTATGCAGGAGTGTATGACATAACACAGTAATGAAACACAAACACAACAAAAGATTACTATCATGATCATCACTGCTGGTGTCTCAAACACTTTATGGCACAATGGATATCATCCAGAGTTATACATTAGCTTTCAAAATGCCTCACTTCATGTTTTTGTTTCAGCCAATAAATTACTTGAGGCCTGACTCAGCCACTTGAAAAATAAATGTTGACTTTTCAGGAAATTGCAAGCATTACTGGAAGGTCTGAAGTCTGATAAACAGCTGCTTATGGATCATTTTGTAGGAGGAATATTGTGTTCAGAGAAATTAAAAGAACATTCAGGAGTTTGGTGGCAGGAAATGGACTCATATGGTAACTTTGAGTTCTCTTAGTCTCTTACTATGTGTGAAATATACTGTATTTGCTTCTACCTCACTTCAGCTTTCAAAAACATTTCTTTCATAAGCAGGCTTGGGCCGATTTGAGATACCAGGTGAATATTGTTCCCAAGAAGACCAAACATTAAGTTAATATCCATTAAGTTAATATCCATTTCAATTGTATCAGTAAGGTATTTAATGGAATGATTTGAAAAATAAATATTAGTGTAATGTGTCAAACTAGTAATAAAAACAATTTAAAACAAGGTATTGTGGCTTATCAGAATTAACGTCCCAGCTGAAAGCCAAAGAAAAACCTACCTACAGGTGGAAACACAGGATGTGCCTTAGGGAAAAGGTGTTTCTCCTGAGGATGCTTGCTCCCATGTGGCCAGGAAGGCCAGTGGCATCCTGGCTTGTATCAACAAGAGTGTGGCCAGCAGGACCAGGGCAGGGATTGTCCCGTGTGCTGGGCCCTGCAGAGGCCACACCTTGGGGCCTGTGCCCAGCTCTGGGCCCCTCACAGCAAGAGGGGTGAATTGAGCACAACATTGAGGCTCTGGATGTGCCCAGAGAAGGACAATGGAGCTGGGGAAGGGTCAGGAGCACAGGTTTTACAAGGAGCAGCTGGGGAAGGTGGGGTGTTTAGTCTTAAGAAAAGGATGCTGGAATGCCAACCATATGATCAGGCCTGAGAGTGAACAAGGAAAATTCTCCAAATAAAAGAAGCTCTTGCAGCACTTTTAATTTCTCAAGTGTTTGGGGGGTTTTTAGGTGGATGATGCTGGAAAACTATAGATCTGTGAATTTAACTGGTGTCAGCTAAATTTTCAGGGTGAAATTCATTTTACCAAGAGACTGTGGTGCTTGTTTGGGGAAAAAAAAGGAGAAATATTTGGACTTTAGCTTCTTCTTTGTCAAAAGTACTGGAGGGAGGAAGACTGAAAAATGTTATTTTTCCTTTGGTTGTTATATGCAATAACCACTTGTCCTTATACTGGCTTCTTTTATTCTGTTGCAATCAGTCTTTTTCTCTGCCTTCATTTGATGTGCTTCAGCCTCACCTGTGTGTTTGCAATGACCCATGTGAACGGGAATAAAAATGCTATGCCACTTTCACACCTGCAGGTGTGCACCTTTCACACCTTTTCACATCCTTATTTATACAAAGCTTCTGTGTTTTGGGACCTGGCTGTGCTCTGACACCACAGGTCACCACTGGCAAATTCAAGCTAGAAGTTATTTATGGGGAAAGAAATGTTAGAGGGCATTGCCTGTCCCATGGCAGTGAGAAGCTCAGGGGTGTCTTGAGGACTGTTCTGAGAGGGGATCTGGGGGAAGAGTTGTGGGCGATTCATGCTGAGTTCTGCAGATCCAGAAGAAGCAGGAGAGATGATGCCTTGCTTAAGTCAAATGTGGTTTTTTTGCTCTAGTACACCTGGTGGTACTTGCTGTGGTACTTGCTCTTTTCTGTGTTTCCCTCCTTGGTCTGTACTGTAATTTTTGCTTCTCAAGGATGTCAAACCTAAAGGGAAGGCCCAAGGACTGCAGTCCTGTGCAAAGGCAATGAAAGGTAACCCTTCTCTTCCTCAAAGCTCTGAGTATGGCCTTTTCACTGGGGCAGAAAATGCAAGAGGTGAGGTGCAGGGAATTTGGGCCAGAATTGGCGCAAACTCAGTTTTCACATCTCACCTCTCCATATTCACAGCGAGTCCAGAAATTGCCTACAGCAACTCTATTTTTAATTCCAGATGAAAGACTTTGCAGATGGAGGAACTGAGCAGAGGGTGAGTTTCTCAGAAATGAGAGAAGGTGCAAGAAAACCAGGGGAGAAGCTGAGTGAGTGGGTGGATGGAGTGAGGGTCTCTGCTTTCATATCCTTCAGTGGGATCGTTTCCACTGACCAGTGCAATGATACACTCTGGAAGTGGCAGTGCAGCGTGCCAAGGAAATACCAGAGTTTAGCAGAAATGTGAGGATTGTGTCCACAGTAAATGCAAATGTGAGGAGAAAAGAGGGCAGGCCAAAACCTCTGTGGTGCACAACTCCATCATGGCTGGGTGAATCTTCAGGGTCTTGCAAAGCAGCCAGCAAGTCCCTCTGCAATATCAGGTGTCCTTTGTCCACAGACCTACCTCAGAAAATGGAGTTGTTTTCTGACTCCCTGCTCTGACTTCCTTGGGATGCTGTGAATCTTCTAAACAGGAGAGGGCTTGGTCATGTTTGTTTGCAGTTATTTTTCTCTGAGGCCCTTCCTCGGGATTTTGTTAGCATTGCAAATTCCCATTTCACAATCTGCATTCTTCCAGCAGGCAGACAAAGGTATTTGGAAGTAGCTGCATTTATCACTAATGCTCGATCTGGATGAAAGAGGGCTGGATGGCTCCTCAGGCACTGGGGTTTCGCCATCCTCCATCCACCCTGGGGGAGCCACTGATTTACCACAGCTCGGGGCAATTTAATCTGGGGAGGGTTTGGTGATGATCTGATCAAAGTCAGCCTCTGCCGGGGCTGAATTCAAAAGGCTGCAGGATGGGAACACTGGGACATGCTCTGCTCTTGCCCAGGAGATGGCCCAGAGTCCGGCTCAGCCTGTTGCACAGCAATGCTGCTGCAGATAACAACCATCTGCATACTTGGCAGGCTCTCTCCCATTGCATGTCCACCCCCGAGGCAATCACTGTCCCTTGGATGGCCTGTTAGACCAGGTTTAGGCAGACTGATAAGATTAAGGAGGTGAGAGAAAAGATATGGGCAGCAGCATTTACCCTTGAAAGCGCCTTTGCTCAAGGGCCATCCTGCAGAGCGGTGCTGGGGAGGACCTTTGCTCCCAGCTCTGTGCCTGGGCAGCTGGGACCTCCCCAAGGGATGTGGTGAGCAGCACCAGGCTGCTCCAGCAGCTGGGAGCAGGATTATGTCCATGCAGACATGTCCTTGGGGTCCAGCAGGTTTTAAACTCTCAAACTAGTTGCAAATAAGCAGCTACTAGTGATGTTTTCAAGAAGCAGGCTGGGTTTGGGGTTGGCTTGCGTTTACCCAGCTGCGCTTCAGTCACTTGGTTTTAGCTCTGAGGGCACTGAAGGACAGTAGTAGAAACAAGCTTTAAAATTAATTATTTCCTTTTGTCTTCAGCTTCTGCTGAAGTTTCTGCTTCTGCTACCCACTTACAAGACTGAAGAAACTGAATTTCGATGCTTCCCTCACCATCGGGTACTTGGGACAATTTCTTAGTCAGCCCTGTCTGTCTTGAGCTGCTCTTTGAATGTCTCTTCCTTTGAGGAGAGTGCTGCAGCCGTCCCCATCTGTGCTTCCTTCCAGGTGCTTGGTGGCAGGACAACCTCTGCAGACGTTCTGCTTTCATTTTTGGCATCTATCTGCTGTGTGCCTCTCCAGCACTGGGTAATGCTGGAGTCTCAGAACTCTGAGAGCCCTTTCTGCCACCACTGTTGTGGCTGAAGCATTGAGCAGATTAATCCAAGACATATAATTTTAGCAGCAGCCAGCTCCAAAGCAGTGACAAAACCCATCCAAAGAAGAGGTGAGTGTGTGAGTAGTTACTCCACTATGCGTTTGGCTTAGACTGCTGCTAATTATATGTTTAAAGCTGCTTTAAGGTATGGCTACAGGTTATCTCTTCTACAGCAGAGCCTTTGATCAACTTCTGCACTGTCTGAAATAAACTCCTTTAGTCATATATCATTCTTCCCAAGGAGTTTGCATCCAAAGTCCTTTGGCTGGCTCTCTGGACCTTGAGAGGATTTTTTCTGGTTTTCTACCCATTTGCTAACATGGGAATAATATATGAAATGAAGCCTGAGTGATGGCAACTTAAGTTGTAGATTTTTGAGGCTCAAATCTTGGTTAACACTGCTGGGCTGACTGTGGATGTGATTTCCTTCCAGACATTCCTACTGAGCTGCACATTGCTGCCAAGACATGTAAATTGCCTCACTTAGATTCCTTTGCTTTCTAATATCACATTCAGTCAGGCATTACCTGGCTTCTCATTAAGTTTCTTTTTTTTTTTTTTTAATAGCTAATTATTTAACTTCCTTTTTTGCTGATCTGGACAACTTTTTGAGCTCTGTTTATATGTGAGTACAGCTCTCATGTAGAAACTGTGCTGCTAGTAAAATCTGAGTGATGTAGGGCACTGCTGCTGAGCCACACGAGGCCTGTGTTGCATCTATGTGTGATTTTTCTCCTGATGAAGTCCTGGGCAATGCCAAGGAGGAGAAGTGAAGGGAAAAAAACCCTTGTGTGACGTTAGTTGTCTGTGTGAAGGCATTTAATGATGCACTCTGCACCTTGATATAAAACATTAGTAATGCTCCTTCATTTTGCTGGCATATAAAACCAGGGTGAATCACCACGATGGCATTACCTGAGACAAAACATTTAACAAGTCCTCCAAAGCCAGTGACCTCTGTAGACATGCCACAGTCAGCACTGCTGGTCATATTTTACTAACATCATTCCTACAGAGAAGTGTCTCTTTCCTTAAATAGAGCAGCTGACTTTAGGGAAGGAGGCTGGAAGAGTAAAGCCCCAGTTAATGGTTGATGGGTGGAGCTCACAGGGAAACAACCCAGCCAAGCACCTCAGAGCCTCAAATGGGAATCAGTTCAATCCAAAACTGACCTTGAGAGATTGTTCTCCAAACCCGGTGTTGCAAAAGTGTTAGCTGTTCTTGACAAAAGGAAGGTGGATATTTGATTACAAAGCTTTTCTTCGGTTGTTTAATTAAGAGAATTAATGATTAATTTCATCAGCAGTTTCTGGGTTGTTTTGTCAGTGCCCTGTGGCTGAAGGACAGCAAAGCTGTTTGAGCCTCTGGCTGAGAACAGCCATAGTTTATTGTGCATTTTCCTTTTGTCAGCATTTCCAATAATTGAACCAATTTCTGATAGGAATTACTCCCCCTCCCTCTTCACCCAGCAGTCAATATTTGCAGCAGTTTTCTTTGGGTACACTGATACTTTCCTATTCATTTGGATCCCTCTGTGCTGTATCTGGGCCACCACAGTTTGGTTCTTCAGAAGGAAATAAAAATGCAAGTTTGAGGATGCAGAGATGCCTTAAAAGTTTGGCTTTTGGGACTCTCCAGTCTTTGGAGGCTGTGGATCTGCTTGGAACATATGTCCATCTGCCATTTGTTGCTTATAGAATTGTATACTTAATTTCCAGGCTTCCAGAAAGATAGTCAGTGTAAGAAACAGTGCTGAAATCTCTGTTTTATTTTGAGTTCACCATAATGTCCACCTTTGAGCACTTTGGAAACTCTTCACCTGTTAAAAACCGAAGGTATCAGCCCATGGCTCTGTAGAAGTGTCCAAAGCTGGCTGCAGGTTTGTTTTCATTGGGGAGCATGAGTCAGTGTGGCTCTAAGTATACAAACTACAGCCTTGTGTCCAAAAATGCATTTGAAGAGTGGGATGTGTGTCATGTAGTTTGAGTGGCTATGGGAAGGCACTTTGTAGGTTTGGGACTGGTGTCTCCACAGAGTGAGTCACAGAGCCCCTTGGACCTGATGGAAGGGGATTTTCAGGCTCCTTGGACTCCTCTGGGGGATGTCCTTGACTGAAGCATTTCTGGCTTTAGGTCAAAAAGCTGATTCAGTAGAAGTCTAAACTTCTGTCCTTATGGTGTTTAGGAAACATCCTGGTTTACTTAATTTAAACAAAGGCAGATATCCGGTTAAAATCCCTGGAGCTGCAGCCAATAAGTGCCTTATTTCAGCACTGTGCTTCCAGACACGGCTGCCCAGCACAAAAACACAGTGCAGGGGAATAAGAGCATTAGGAAAATAAATGGATGTAATACTTGAATTAGATGCAGATTTGAAATATGTGAGGAAAGATGGAGCAAGCAGAAAGAGCTGACAAAGAATAAACAGACAGGACCCGGTGACAGCATGCTTAAGCCAGGCTGCTGCTCAGGGTGTGCTTTTATCTCGTGTTTGATTTCTTCCCTCACACTGTGCAGGTGAGAAAGGGGCTTGCACTGCCAGACATCTTGGAAAGAATCTGCAAAAGGGTGATCCACAGTGTGGAGAGAGCACAAGGAGATGCAGGGGAAGAGCTGACTGTTGTTAATGGATGCACTGAGGAAGACTGGATATGGGCAGGTTAGGGACAGTGATACAAGACACTTTGAGACAAGTAGGTTACTCAGGTTACTCTTGCAACTGTCCATACCTGCTGGCCAGATGGATACTTCATGTCTCCAGCACAACCATGTAAGTATCTCACTATCATGAATGGATGTCATGGTTTAACTCCAGACAGCAACTCAGCCCCACAGAGTTGCTCACTCACCTCTTGGTGGGATGGGAGAGAGAAGCAGAAGGGAGAAAAGTCATGGGTTGAGATAAAGACAGTTTAATGGATAAAACAAAAGCCCCAGACAAGCAAAGCAGAGCAAGGAATAAACTCAGCACTTTCCCAGGCAGGTGTTCAGCCATGCCCAGGACAGCAGGGCTCCATCACACGTAAGGGTGCCTTGGGAGGACAAATGCCACCACTCCAAACAACCCCCCTTCCTCCTCCTTCCCCAGCTTTATATCCTGACCTGATGCCATCTGTGTGGTGTGGAATATCCTTGGGTTATGTGGGGTCAGCTGCCCCAGCTGTGTCCCCTCTCAGCTCCTTGTGCACCCCCAGCCCCTCACTGCTGGGGCGGGGTGAGGAGCAGGAAAGGCCTTGGCTGTGTGTGAGCCCTGGGCAGCAGCAGCACAAACACCCCTGGGTTATCAGCACTGCTTCCAGCACAAATCCAAAACACAGCCCCATAGTAGCCACTGTGAAGATTAACTCTATGCCAGCCAAGCCAGCACTGTGGGTCTGTCAGTACATATTATCATGGGTTTGGAAAGGCAGGAAGAGTTCAGATGTGCTCCCTGGGCTCATACAGGAGATTTGGCATAAAGACCCAATCTCCCCAAACCCACATCTAAATGAAACAAGTATGTGGAACTGTAAAGAAAATTATGAAGACTGAAAAGTTGTCAAAGACCTTGAGAGGTCAGTGAGTCCTTCCCCCAGGCCCTGCACTGGCAAATGAAAACAGTTGATCTTGTCCCTCTCTTTGACACAGCTCTGGGTCACTGCTTTCGGAAGAGAAACAGATTTGGTACTGGAGTAGGAAGGATAGTAATTTCTTGGTTTATTTTCTGCCTCTTTCTAGTGACTGGGACTCATTCCTGATTAGGATATCTGTGTGTGAGACAGTCTGACTGCAGCCTGGACCCTTTGTCCCTGCTGAGAAGAGTCAGTGGGTCTGCTGAGATGGCAGGATCGGACTTGATGTCCCTGTTTAAACACTTTGTAGACTAGCACTGAGACTTGAGACATGGTCTTCTCTTTGCCTTAGGCTAATGATATGAGCTGGAGTCATCCTGGCTCTGAGGTTAGACTCATCTGGTATAAAAAAAGGCGAGTTCAGAACAGGCCACCCTCAGACTCTAAACAAGAATGCTGTCGCTCCATTTATGAATTCAAGATGTCAGGTTTTACATCCCCAGATCTATTTTCTGCTATGGTTTCTATTCAAGAAGGGCTGTGCCTGTGTAATGAGTAGCAGCTGATGAGGTCTTAGAGCTCAGCATTACGCAACCAAAATAAATCACATGTTATGCAGGAGCCCCTGGCACAGCACGGTGAGGAGCTCAACCTAGGGCCAGCCCTGTTTTAGGATCCTCCACTTTGTTCCCGTGTCTGTCTGTCTGTCTGACAGCTCTCAAGTGTATGGACAGGGGCAGGAATTGCTGCCTTCTTTCTCAGAGAGCAAGTTGTGAAACCTGTCCATCCTGATTTTCTTTCCAAAGCCCGTAAAATCTACTCTGTCAGGATGTTATGGTGTCCTCTGGGACAGAGCTGTGCTTTAGCAGTGACCATGCCTCATCTTCCAGGCAAGGTAAGCCTTGTGAGTGTAGATAACATCTTCAATTAATCTTTTATTTTAGTCTAATAAAAAAATCTCACTTCTCCCCACATCTGCTTCTTCTCCTGAGGGCACTGTGGGAAATACAGCACCTAAGCACTTCTCTTGGGATCAAAAAGCCCAGACCCCACATCAACCCTCCTGGCAGCAGCTCAATGTGGTCTCTCTTAATCTCCTTGATCTCCTTAATTCCCCCAAGAAAAGGGTGCCAGGGAGCTGATGAGTTGATCTAGGTAAACAATGGCGTTTCATGTTCCAAGAATGATAAATAAATTGCTTCAGGTCAAACCAAAACAAATTATTTGCATTTTCTTGGCAAACTGAAGGAAAAAAAGGGAAGACATTCCTGTAGGGTCAAGACCAAGTATTTTCTTTAGTCCAAACTCCAAATGTTTTATTTCATTTATTAACCTTTTCATTCAACTTTGTTTTCTTTTGATTTATATTAGTTTGTAAAACAAAAAGGCTGTTTTGAGACCCGAATGGGAAAATGTCGAAATGCAACATTTTTGTACTTCAGAAAAAAACCCAACCCATTTTGTTTAGAAGATTTTGAAACAATGTGTTTTGAATTTTTTTCAGAATTCTCCTCCCACTCTATTCTCTTAGTTTCTTTTTTTTATTTCCCCCCTCTGGCTGAAACTATTAGCCCAGATCACCCTGAATTTGCAAGCAAATTAATCTTCCAAAATCTTTAATTTCTGATTTACTTGCTGTTACTGAAAAGAAAAAACCCAACCCAGAATAAAACAAATACGAAATATCCTGCAGTACCTCTGAGAATCATCTCTGGATGCTGCTGTTGTATGGATGGGGAGGAAGAGCAGCTGGGCATCTCTGAAATGGACTTTGCATTGGCCCAGGACAAGGACAGTGGATAGCTCTGCCTTTAAATCCTCTGCTGCAGCCACTACAGAGAGTTTTTTTCTCACTTTGGGGGATGTGAGTGCCAAATTGGTGTTGCCTCCTCATCCCCCTCTTCAACAGTCCAATCTCCAGCAAACTTGGTGGGGATGGTGACTCCCTTACTGGCTCAAAGGAAGGCATTCCCCAGGGGTGGAGGTGATGCAGTTTTGAGATTGGTTACTCCAGAGATTGCTGGTAGCCCTGAGAAATTGCTGAGGAGCAGCAACTTGAGCTGGTTTGCAATCCCAGAATCATAGAATGGCTTGGGTTGTCAGGGCCTGAAACACCACCTTGTTTCCAACCCCTGCCACCTTCCACTAGACCAGGTTGCCATCCAAAGCACCCATGGTCATTGTGTTCGGGTCATTGTGTTTGAGTCATTTCCACAACTCTCATGGCACCCAAGGCCTGCAGTGCTGTCTGCCTGGAGCTGATCCTGGCTGCCTGGCCTCTCTGGCAGCCAAAGCCATCCTTGGGAAAGGCCCTGGGCTGCCACCACCTTGGAAAGTGCAGTTGGGGATGCTCAGATCTTCACCACGTGCAGTGCCCTGAGACAGGCAGCCCCAGGTTTTTGTCTCTGACAGGGCAGCCTCTACCAGCAACACCCAAAACTGAGGGAGAAGAGGCGGGAGGAAGAGAAGGAGCAGGAGCATGACCCTGGGTGAGATCACTGTCTCCTACCATAGGGGCTAGGAGAGACAAAAGCCAGCTTTGAAGATTACTGCTTTCACTTGTACCCAGCTGCTGCTCAGACCTTCCTCTCTTCTCTGTGCTGGTATTTTCCCTGCTCTGCTCTTGCCCACAAGAAGAATGGCATGAAATATGAGAGCTAGAATAATTTAAAAAAAAAAAAAAGCTTTTCTTTTTGAATAAAGCAAAAACAAAGTAGCCAACAAATTGGTTCTTTGAAACTGATGGGGTGGAAGGAGTCAACTGGAAATAATTTTTGCTATATAGCCTTAAGACTATTTCCCTTAAGACCCTGGCAAACAAGTAATATATTTTCTTTTGCATTTATAAACAACAAGTTGCCTTTATATTTTAGAACATTTGGGCAAGTAAGCACAGATTAGTTTGTAGGACAAAGGGTGGTTGCACTGGTGGGGGGTATAAGCATAGTTAGGGTTTTTTAACTCTGGTGTGAGAGAGCTCAGGGAATGCAAGGAGGGGTGTGGTGGGAAGGGATGAGGTTGTGTTGTGTGTGATGGTGCCCCTCATACACATCCATGGTCTTTGCTGGCATGGAGGGAGAACCCAGCTGTCTGCAGCTCCCCCAGGGAATTTTTGGGACTGCATCCTTGCTGCTGCCTGCCTTCTGCTTATTGTCTCTATATTCATTGACCACAGCAGGTTTTTTTTGCCACAGTAACAGCAAAATTCATCTCCAAACTCTGGTGCACCTCTGTTGTAGGGGTATTTGAGTGCCTTGATGGCTACAGTCACATGAGGAATGGTATTTTGTCCCTGAGAGCAGAATTAGAGCTCCACAGAAGCATTTAAGGAGCATCAAGTGGGAAGATGCATGGCTCATTCATGGCATTGGTGCTTCACATCTGCCAGTCCCCTGCATCCCATCCTCACCAGCAACTGGCATCTCTGGACCTCTGCCAGAGCTCTGCCATCACACCTCCTGCCAAAATTAGGTGACTCAGCCAGGATCCTACAGGAAGTTTGTGGCAAGGGGATGAGTCCAGAACCTGCCTCCCTCCCTTCCCCTCCTTTCCCAAACACTGTACTTTTCCTTTCCCTTTAATCTGCTCATCCACATGCAGCACAGGGTTGCACACATATATTGAGGGGGTGTAGGAGGGGACTGAAGGAGGACAAAAGGAAGAGATTTGGGTTTGGTAATGTTTTACATCCACTTCACACCACTTGGAATAACTGCATGCAGTGCAGAGCAGTGGAGAAAGAGACTCCCTTACCATGGGACTATTATATATTACATATCCCATAAAACAAGCCCTTCATTTTGCTCATTAAAATCAGGCATGCTTGTTTGTTTGAGTTCAGCAGTACAGTATTTCTTCTATTTGTGAGTTTAGCTATAAAACCAAAAGAAAACTTTTCTTATGGCTAATTTTCTTTTTAATTGCTCGTAGTAGAGTCCTTCTGACTCCAAACCATTTCTATAATTACTGGACTGCATTCTTGCCCCCTGTACCTCTTTTATAGGGTAGGAGCACTATTTGCCTCTCCTGGGTTCAGAATCCTTGTTGAGATGAAACTGTAGAAGTGCAAACACAAATCAAGGCTCTCAGCTCTTGTGTGTTTGTTATTATTGTAGCCAAACTGAAAATGGCCTTTTACTTTTTTTCTCCAGAAATAAAAAGAATTTTTTAAAAATCCAGTTAAGATACCTTTCTTGCAATCTGGGTCTGCAGTTGAGTGAGAGGCTGTGCTCTGGCTGCAGTGAGGGGATGGGGACTCCAAAGTGGTTGAGAATGCTGCTTTGGCCACCAAGCTGCTGTGTGGCCCATGGCTCTCCCCAGCAGGCAGGGATTCATGGCAGAGCAAAGTGCAGCTCAGCACACCAGCCCTCCCAGGCTCCCTGTCCCAGCAGAGCTGCTCCTCTGTCCTGCTCCAGGCATAAACCCCGGCTGCAAACCATCTGGGCAGTGTTTCACAGATCTTTGGAGGTCAGGAACACCTAGCTGGTCTTCAG
The DNA here is from genome assembly GCF_027887145.1 of Ammospiza caudacuta. NCBI lineage: Eukaryota > Metazoa > Chordata > Aves > Passeriformes > Passerellidae > Ammospiza > Ammospiza caudacuta. Next base: position 58,804,670 of record NC_080596.1, read on the forward strand.
GGCAGTTGGAGGTGTCTATTCTTTGGGGCAGATGAAGGACTTCATAGAAAAGCAATGTTTGGGATGCTTTTTGTCTGCACCTCCATGGCAGAAGGAAAGCAGTGCCCCAGCTCCAATCCCTGTTAGCTGAGCCTCTACCTCTCACCAACCTCCTTGCCCCTTTTTTGGGAATTGTTCATGTCTCAAGTAATTTTTCCCACTCTGCATGTGCCAGAGACAGATCTCTCCTCACTACAGCTATGAACAGTATGAGAAAAAATTCAATTTAATTCCCTACCTGGTGCTGTGATGATTCCAAATGTGAACTCAAGGCATAGCCTCAACACTGGAGTAAGCCAACCAACAGGACTGGCACCCTAATTTTCATCAGCCCAAACTGCACAGAGTCAAATTCCCCTAAATCTGTCTGAAGCTCAGTTGCTGCTGCCAGCAAGGTGGCCAAGGATGCCCCAGGGCTGAGGAATTCCTGCCATGGATTAGGCAGCCATGAGCAGGTATGACCAGCAGTAGTTCAGGTGAAAGGAGCTGATGAGCTCACATCAGCTGCTATCTCTAGATTGATGTGTCCCTATGATTGCTGGAAAAGGACAGGTTCACCCAAAGGCACTGAAGGTGGGACAATGAGGGCAGACTCTCCCACAACTCTGGAGGAACTGTGGACAACATCTTTCCTAGAAAGCACAGTGAGCCCCCATGGACATCTCACCAGAGAGACAAAAGAGAGGCACAAACTGAATCCTTGTGGTCTGCTCCAACCAGAAGAGCCTCAAAGTGGCTGCTTGTGCTGCAAAGGGTGTGCTGGCCATGCTGGCTGAGTTGAAGGCAGGCAGTCTCTGGCACATGCAGGCACCCTTCCCAGGCTGCTGGCTGTGCTGGCTGGGTTGAAGGTGGGTGTCTCTGGCTGCCCTGCCATGCAGGCACCCTTCCCAGGCTGCACAGAGTCCTTGAGCAGCAGTGACTGCTCAACCCATCTCATACCCAGCCAGGGAGGGGATAAGACTCCTCTAGTGACACTGGGAGAGGACTCTGATGGTTCCAATTTTTCACCTCGGTCAGCTGCACATCTGGTCTCAGCTGTGGATCTTGAGTCTCTCTGCTTGTGCTTTTTGCCATATGTCTCTGAGCTTGTGACAGCTTGGCTCGTGTTCCAGGGTAATGCTTATTTACTGGCAGTAGGCTCAGCAGTTGCCAGGGTAGGCAAGTTATTTGCAGAGTTTCTATTTCCTAATAGTCTTATAATGCAACCCACTGTTGATAGTTTGTTTGAAAAGTCAGTTTTCATATATAAACATATTCCAGTCAGTTATTATTTGCTTTTCTAACTCCTGTTATCAATAGAATTTATTATTAACACCCCTCCCCACTTCATTAGAAAATGTTGTTCTGGAATATTTGTGTGTCTGAAAATGATAAATATTGAGATTTCTGCTCTTTATATTTGTGAAAGGGCAATTCATTTATTCAAGTACTCAACTTTTGACCCGATCTTTGGAGTAGTCACTTCTGCTGGTTGAATTATTCATTGTGAATAAATTATCCCATGGATTTATCCCCTCCTGTTTGTGAAGCGTATGCTGAGTAATCCTGATTTCTGAGAACAGAACCATCATTTGTGAGAATTCACTGAATACTTGCATATCCGACGCTTTCCGCAGCAGCCACGGTCTGGTCACCTCCTTCCCCGTCTGCTCTCCTGGAGACAGCCAGGAGAGCTGGAATGGAGGGAGAAGATTAAAGACAACACCCTCCTTCTGGGGGAAATAAGACCACCCTTCATACACATCAGCCTGGAGGGGCTGGGGTTGAAACCCACACTCAGTGGAGCAGATCCTACATCCCAACTCCATCTCCTTCGCTTGAAGTTTCTCCACTTCTGCATTTGACCCAACATGGGTATTTAAGTCCTAGGAATCGGGATTAAAAAAAAAAAGGAACTCAGCATAAAACCTAAATACAAATCCATTCTGCAGACAGCCATGCTTTCAAGCAAGGTCCTAAGGAATGTTTTTCGTCACTCCCAGTGAAACTCCAGGACTTTCATCTCTGAATGCTGGCAGAGCTGCAGATGAAAGGCTCCTGACGTGGAGCTCAGCTTTTGATCTCCCCATTGCCTACATGCTCTGCTGCAGCTCCACGACCCTCTTCCAAAGGAAAACAAGTGTTTTCTTGGCCTCTCACCATTTAATATTATCCCAGTTTACCCAAGGGACGGATAGCCCTATTTTCTGAATGTCAAATATTATGACAGCTTTGGATATCAGCGTTCTCACAGTACCTCTGGCAGTTGTCTTCCAAAATAGCTTCACTTGTCCTTTTTAAGGAATAAACTTTCCTGGATACTTCAGCTTTGATTCTTGCTGGGTTTTGGGGAGGGCTTTTCTCTGAGGAATGGGGTTCAGAGCTTTATTTTTTCAGAGGAAAACTCTCTGGCTGTTTCGAGACAGCTCTTAAATGAAACATGGAGCATTGCCAATCTCTGTGGAACACAAACAGCCTCAGTGATGCTGAGCTATCACTTGCTGTAGGAATTTTGAGGGCCAAGGACTAAAAAAGTGAAATAGGAAGGATTTCCAAGGGAAGTTGTGTGTGTATATGAGATTCACTGCTGGGAATGGTCCAAGTGAGGGCTGCTCACCACTTAGAGATCTTGCAGGTAAAATTAGGGAGGGAGGAGCTGATTTTCCACTGTTGCATATGGTATCCTTTGCTGCTACAGAAATGGAATTTAAACCTCTGACAGGCCAGAAATCTCTGTTCAGGAGTTGTTATTGATTTACACCCACTTAGCACTCAATTTGTCCTGGCTTAAATATCTGTTTAAGACAGTGGCAAATCAGGATAATTTTGTGGTAGTCCTGAGCCAAGCAACAGTGTAATCAAGAGTAATGACCTAGGAGCACTGGTGGCTATTTTTGTACATGCACTTGCTGTTTCTCCTCAGTGGAAAGGGAGTTGTTGTGAGGAAGGACCAGCAGGTGCTCAGTGCATCTCTGGGCACGGCGGCGCTCCCACACTCCGATGGCTGGGCAGACTCACCATCCCATGCTCTGAGATGTGTTAAAACGCACCATAAAGCAATTCTCTGCCTCTAAAAGGTGTGACTCCAAAGTAATAGGACACAGAAAGCTGGTTTTAATTAGAGGGTAAAGTGTATTTTAAGAGCATTTCAGCTAATGCATCCTAAAGCCTCCCATAGAGGGGACCAGTTACATTTTCACACCTGCTGTGTTTACTGAGGGGAACTCCCAGGGATTGCTCTGATCAGCTGATGTTAATGCACAGTTTAAACCATCTCAATCAGGACTTCTGGCAATTTTCACTAATATATTACATGCATTTTTAAGCCCAGTTGAGTAAGGCTCCATGTCTCCAGTAGTGAGAGGAAGTAAACTGGTTACAGATTAACTAGGAGGTAAGAGGCAGCACCGCAGTGCCATGGCATGACTCTCTGGACACATTTAGCAAAGTGGTTAAAGAAAAAAAGGGATAACTTGCCTTCCATTAGTTGTGCCATTTCTGGGATCATGCTGGGAGCACGTCTACTCACTCCTGCAGGACTTCTACCTTTCCCTCTCTGATGGACAAGAAGACAAATGTTGCCTCTGCCTCCCTGAGCTTCTCCAGGTTTCTCTTTACTATCATGTTGGGGCTTCTCCCAGGCTTCCCCAAAAACCCTGCAAAGATGTGGGATGTTCACTGATGTCCAGAACAGTCAGTGAGTGAAATGCCTTAGAGTCAGCACAGATATACCTCGAGCACCTGGTGAATGGGAAGGGCTGTGCTCATCCCATGTCTCTGGTTGCACCCTGAACCCAAACTGAGTTCCCCTTTTTGCTGTGGGATTCTCAGCACACGAGCAGCCCAGTTTTTCTTCCCTCTATTTTGTTACTACAGCAGCACTCTTCCTCCGTGGCACTCTAAGGACACACCAGGAGCCCTTGGATGCTGCTCTTAGGGCACCCACATAATTCCATGCACCCTCCATGCACTGAAGGGATGCCTGGGAAGATTTTTCAGAGACAAAATCCCATTCCAAAAATTAATTGCGTCAAGTTCTGTGAGGTTTCGCTGAAACTCCCCTTTCAGATTTATAAGCCTGACAAATACAATTTTTTCCCCAGCTTGCTGGCCATCTGCTGATCCTCTATAAATATAGCTGATATAGTGCTTTGTCTTAAAAAGGAATGAGACACACATTTACACACAACCTGTAAGGGGGTGCCTGTGAAAGGTATTAGGAAATAGAGCTGGCCAGGACCCATGAATCACACAGATTCAGCCATTAAGCCAGGTTTAGCCAGATTTAGCCATTAAATGGCTAAATGTGCTGTGGGATCAATTCGGTCTAAGGGCTGAACAATATTCCAAAACAGCCTGACACCCACTAAAGGCCACGTTGGTGACATTGCTTGTCTCTCCTAGATGCCTCTCCTCTCACAGGATTTAGCATCCCAGTGAGTGGTTGCACTCCAACCAGCTTTCACCTTTCCAGCAAGATGCCATGGCGTGAGGATTGTCAAAGGCAGGAAGGAAGGAAGGAAGGAAGGAAGGAAGGAAGGAAGGAAGGAAGGAAGGAAGGAAGGAAGGAAGGAAGGAAGGAAGGAAGGAAGGAAGGAAGGAAGGAAGGAAGGAAGGAAGTGTCGGAAGGAAGTGTCGGAAGGAAGTGTCGGAAGGAAGTGTCGGAAGGAAGTGTCGGAAGGAAGGAAGGAAGGAAGGAAGGAAGGAAGGAAGGAAGGAAGGAAGGAAGGAAGGAAGGAAGGAAGTGTCGGAAGGAAGTGTCGGAAGGAAGGAAGGAAGGAAGGAAGGAAGGAAGGAAGGAAGGAAGGAAGGAAGGAAGGAAGGAAGGAAGGAAGTGTCGGAAGGAAGGAAGGAAGGAAGGAAGGAAGGAAGGAAGGAAGGAAGGAAGGAAGTGTCAGAAGGAAGTGTCGGAAGGAAGTGTCGGAAGGAAGTGTCGGAAGGAAGGAAGTGTCGGAAGGAAGTGTCGGAAGGAAGTGTCAGAAGGAAGTGTGGAAGGAAGGAAGGAAGGAAGGAAAGAAGAAAGGAAGGAAGGAAGTGTCGGAAGGAAGGAAGTGTCGGAAGGAAGGAAGGAAGTGTCGGAAGGAAGGAAGGAAGTGTCGGAAGGAAGGAAGGAAGGAAGGAAGTGTCGGAAGGAAGGAAGTGTCGGAAGGAAGGAAGGAAGGAAGTGTCGGAAGGAAGTGTCGGAAGGAAGTGTCGGAAGGAAGGAAGGAAGTGTCGGAAGGAAGTGTCGGAAGGAAGTGTCGGAAGGAAGGAAGGAAGTGTCGGAAGGAAGTGTCGGAAGGAAGTGTCGGAAGGAAGTGTCGGAAGTGTCGGAAGTGTCGGAAGTGTCGGAAGGAAGGAAGTGTCGGAAGGAAGGAAGTGTCGGAAGGAAGGAAGGAAGTGTCGGAAGGAAGGAAGTGTCGGAAGGAAGGAAGGAAGTGTCGGAAGGAAGGAAGTGTCGGAAGGAAGGAAGTGTCGGAAGGAAGTGTCGGAAGGAAGGAAGGAAGGAAGGAAGGAAGGAAGGAAGGAAGGAAGGAAGTGTCGGAAGGAAGGAAGGAAGTGTCGGAAGGAAGGAAGGAAGGAAGGAAGGAAGGAAGGAAGGAAGGAAGGAAGGAAGGAAGTGTCGGAAGGAAGGAAGGAAGTGTCGGAAGGAAGGAAGTGTCGGAAGGAAGTGTCGGAAGGAAGTGTCGGAAGGAAGGAAGGAAGGAAGGAAGGAAGGAAGGAAGGAAGGAAGGAAGGAAGTGTCGGAAGGAAGGAAGGAAGGAAGGAAGGAAGGAAGGAAGGAAGGAAGGAAGGAAGTGTCAGAAGGAAGTGTCGGAAGGAAGTGTCGGAAGGAAGTGTCGGAAGGAAGGAAGTGTCGGAAGGAAGTGTCGGAAGGAAGTGTCAGAAGGAAGTGTGGAAGGAAGGAAGGAAGGAAGGAAGGAAGGAAGGAAGGAAGGAAGGAAGGAAGAAAGGAAGGAAGGAAGTGTCGGAAGGAAGGAAGTGTCGGAAGGAAGGAAGGAAGTGTCGGAAGGAAGGAAGGAAGTGTCGGAAGGAAGGAAGGAAGGAAGGAAGTGTCGGAAGGAAGGAAGTGTCGGAAGGAAGGAAGGAAGTGTCGGAAGGAAGTGTCGGAAGGAAGTGTCGGAAGGAAGGAAGGAAGTGTCGGAAGGAAGTGTCGGAAGGAAGTGTCGGAAGGAAGGAAGGAAGTGTCGGAAGGAAGTGTCGGAAGGAAGGAAGGAAGTGTCGGAAGGAAGTGTCGGAAGGAAGTGTCGGAAGGAAGTGTCGGAAGGAAGTGTCGGAAGTGTCGGAAGTGTCGGAAGTGTCGGAAGTGTCGGAAGGAAGGAAGTGTCGGAAGGAAGGAAGTGTCGGAAGGAAGGAAGGAAGTGTCGGAAGGAAGGAAGTGTCGGAAGGAAGGAAGGAAGTGTCGGAAGGAAGGAAGTGTCGGAAGGAAGTGTCGGAAGGAAGGAAGTGTCGGAAGGAAGGAAGTGTCGGAAGGAAGTGTCGGAAGGAAGGAAGGAAGGAAGGAAGGAAGGAAGGAAGGAAGGAAGGAAGGAAGGAAGGAAGGAAGGAAGTGTCGGAAGGAAGGAAGGAAGGAAGGAAGGAAGGAAGGAAGGAAGGAAGGAAGGAAGGAAGGAAGGAAGTGTCGGAAGGAAGGAAGGAAGTGTCGGAAGGAAGGAAGTGTCGGAAGGAAGTGTCGGAAGGAAGTGTCGGAAGGAAGTGTCGGAAGGAAGTGTCGGAAGGAAGTGTCGGAAGGAAGTGTCGGAAGGAAGGAAGGAAGGAAGGAAGGAAGGAAGGAAGGAAGGAAGGAAGGAAGGAAGGAAGGAAGGAAGGAAGGACTCAGCAGGAAAAGGGTGTGAGTGCTACCTAACAGAAGAAGAAGGTGTTACTTACATTCTCCTGAATTTTGCTACATGTTTTATCAAATTATATGCACACAGAAGATGTCTTACCCCTGCAGAGGTGAACATTCAAACATGGTGGGTTATAAACTGGTCCATCAGCTGGAAAACAGCCCAAACACCATGCTGATACCCTCATGCCCCTGCTCCTCCCCACTCCTAAAGTGTATGTGAGTCCTTGACATACAGATGTGTATTCCTCTCACATAGCTCACAACTAGGAGCTGCCTTTTTTGCATATAAACATCTCCCCTCTCTTTCTGGCCACTGAAGCTCTGAATGCATTTGCTCTTGGGTTTTGCAATAAAGAGAGTTCTTGGCAATTTATTTTCCCACCCTGCCTTGTGAATCCAGAGCTGGCTGGTGGGGAATCCCTGCAGGCAGACACAGGCAAACAAGGGGCGCAGCATCTCCCCAGGGCTTAAATAAATGGCCCTTGCCTGGTTTTGTAGTCTGAGAAACCATGACCAGAGCCTGCCAGAGGATGGGAAGGACAGGGCTTTCTCCAGGGTTTTTCTCCAGAGAGCTGGGTCTGTGAACAGTCTCATGGCACTGGGCTGGAGCCTTTTGAGGCTGCTCCTCTCCCAGGACTTGCCTAAGCCAAGTGGGATGAGTGACAGATTTCTACTCTGAGACTGAGGAGGAAAAAACTCTTCCATTGCTGCAAAGCAGCCTCAGGAGAGCATCTCTGTGGCTGCTCCTCCATCCTGGAACCAAGAGCCTCTGCAGCTTTTCCCTGCCTCTGTGTGAGAAGGTCAATGTCAATGTCCCTGGCCAGGGAGGATCCCTTGTCCAAGCCCTGCCTGTCCCCTTGGCTGCCCTCTCTGCACAAGCCCCTGAAGTGCACAAGTGGCACTTGGGTGGATGTCCCAGGGCTCCTCCAGTGTCCCCAAACCTGCAGGCAGGGCCCTGTGTGCCCTTGGAGGGGGAGATGTGCCCATTGTGCATTGACAAGGATTGGAAGACAGTAAACAAATAAATCAAAAATAATTGAGATGACACCATGGGAAATAACTCCCTGGGGCTTGCAGGCAGACAACTTCTTCCCAAGGAAAGTTACTGGGGATGCTGTGTTGGAGATGTCAATGTAATGACAGCAAAACCAAAACCCACCCCAAACTGGGAGCGTTTCACTTTAACTAACGGGTCCCTTTTAAGTGTAGGATATTGACATTGTGTTTGAATGGGGGCACCCTAGGAGCCCAAACTTGCCATACATGTATTTCCAAACCTACCACCTTCTGTAGAAACATCAAGGGAATACATTTGAATGGAAATAAATTCAGCTAACGCCTATTGATGCAAATGGGTAATTTCAAGTGCATTAAAGAATGCGGCCAGAAACGCTTCAGCAAACAATCCAGATCATGTTTTAATTAAGGTATTTTCTTTCTTCTTCTTTCTTTTTCTTTCTTCCTTTTTTGTCCCCTCCATTTGTGGGCACAATAGCAAAGAATCGTCTCTGTGCCTGAGAAGACAAAATTACACCTAAAACCCAAAAGCTGTCTAAAAACATGTGCTTTGATAAACATACATGGACATGAATTTAATTGTGCCCGTGCGCTTTCACTCTGCAAAGGTGACAGCTGAGCCAATCATCCAACTAATTAACATACACTGCAAACGAGATTCATTTTTTCTCAGGCCCGGGACAGATGGCCTATGCCACTCAGCCAGCTTCCTGCACCTAATCCCCTGCTCCCATTTGCTCCAGTGGCTGCAGATATTTGCATTCACTCAACAATAACCCATTGAAACAAATCACTCCCTTTTTTCTTGCCACCTCCAAGAAAGCCCTACACACCCCTGCCCATGTGGAAATGCTGCCACAAAAGGACCAATTATTATTTACAGGAAAATATCTGAAAAACAAGAAAAAAAAACCAAACCAGGATTGCTGCTAAAAATAAATCCAAGCCCTTAGAAAAAGTGGGGGTGGGTTACAAGAAATAAAATAACATTTCTGAAAGGGTTTAGTTCAGAAGAGCTATATTCAGAGTGCCTGGAGAAGGTTTTCATATTTTTTTGCCTACTGGTCTTGCCATTGAATCCAATAGTGTGCTTTGCTTGTTAACAAGTTTTATGCTTTATTTTGGACAATCATTTTCTGCCCTAGCCAACAATACAGATTCAATTTTGTTTTCTAACAGCCCTTTTTTCCCGTGGCCCACCCATTGCCAAGAGTAAAAGCGGTTGGAAAGCAAGATTTTTCTCAACAATGTCTTTTATCTAAGCACATCCCTAGATGCTCCATGGAGAAATCCAGCACTGGGTAACCCGAGGCTGTATTTTGTGTGTTGGAAAGTTCTGGTGCTGCAACATCCCCAGCTGCTTCCCACCAACTGCTGCAGTCCCCTGGGGGTCCAGGGTGGACTCTTAGGAGGGGCTTCTGAAGGATGGGCAGACCTTAGAAGGGGGTAATGTTTGGTATTATTGGGATTTTGGGCACCCTATTCCAACCTATCCCACAGCCCCGGGCTGCAGATGTCTTCCCAGTTTTCTCAGAAGTCAGGGTGTGCTGGTTTTTTTGGATCCCATGAGAAGAGTGGTTTTAAAAATGCGACAGAGCGTGCAGTGTGATGCCCTGCAATGTGTTTTCAAGGATGCAGAGGCTTTGCCATGGCTGTGAGGAGAGTCCTCATCCAAACTCTGGAAAGAGGCAGTTCCCAGAGCCCTTTGGCAGTGCAGAGCAAGGAGAAGGCAGTGATAGGGGAGAAAAAAAATAAAACCAATGGGGCATTAGGGACATCAAAGAGAAATATTTTTGGGAAAATCCTTCAAAATGCACTAATAAAATATAAGATTTCTCTAGAAGGGCTTCTTCAGGCAGTGATTAGTGCTTGTGTACAAACCAGGACTGCTAGGTCCCAACAACACACCTGTAACACATCTCAAGTCCCCATAAAAAACATTGCCAGCTGCTTGGATAAGGTTTGAAATGATTACTTTGGGGTTTGGTTGGTTGGTTAGTTGGTTTTGTTTTTCTAATACAGAGGAAGTTCAAAATACCTGACATCCAAAATCCTTCCTGGTGTTATTTTTGGTACAACTTTAATCAGTGGTATTTTTGGTGCAACTTTAATCAGTTTAATCACATTTATGCTGTACTTTATTTTAGCTGACTGAGATGAACCTAGCAGTTGATTCAAGTGCTGAGTGGTGCGACCAATCAACTGAGTCTTCTTTCCTAGACTATGAGATACAAAAGTATCTACTCTTGGGGATGGCACTGCTGGTTGCGCGGCTTCATGTGTGCCTATTGGTGCCTTGGGAGAGCCCTTCTGGGGGAAAAAATGGGTTTCTGACATCCACCTGCCCTGGTATGTTGGTCCACATAGTGGGATCTCAATCCGTGATGGTTAATGCCATCACTAAGATAGTATTAATCACACTCAAGAAGGAACATGCAGTGACAAATTGAATAACCTCCTATCCCTCTTGCCGTCTCAGTTCAGTAGAAACACTTGCAATGGTTCTGGAGGATTAAAAACATCCAATTTTCAATGAAATTCCACAGGAGTATCCACTGAAAAATTTAAGAAACATTTCCAGACCAAGGACTGTCAGGGAAACTCCTCAGCAAATATTTCCAGATCCACCAGAAGAGTTCAATGCATGAACATTTGCTTCTGGTTTGAGAAGATCTTTGCCCAGGCTTTGAATCCAAGCCCTCATGGGCTTTGCTGGTGAAATGAGGATTTGCAGAGATGTGCACAGCCTATTCCTATGGACAGGTTGGTCAGGACACCAGGGCAACTTTGCCCCCTTGAAGGTGCAACAAGAGTACTTTATAACACAAAACAGAGCTTCCCAGTGGTCTCAAACCCCAGTTACTTTTACTTGCTTTCACAAAATTTATACTTCTTTTCTCTCTGTTGTCAGAGTCACATGGACCGACCAAAGCAGAGTAGGAGAGGCTCTTGTCCATAAATCTCCAGTTTGACCAGAGTGATGACAAGCAACCTCTGAGCAGGCTGTGATGAAACTTCCTGCTTGGCTGTGCAGCCTTTCTCCTTGCAGGGTCCTCATGTGACCTGCAACTCCTCAGCCTCAATTTTCAAAGGTTGGGTGGCTTAATTAAAACCAACAGAAAATGAGAATGCAATGTTGCACACTGCAAGTCAGCCTACAGGCGGGTTTGATAATTTCTATCACCTTTTCCACACTTCTAATATCTTTTCCACACCATCCAGCATGTAAATGGTTACAGGAACATAGCTAAGAAACCCATTACAGGGGTGGTGGGCCCACTTGCAATTCTCTCTTATCTTTCCAGAAGATCCAGCCCCTTCACAGAGGCAGGAATCCATCCCTGCTATTTTCCCCCTGGAGCAGTCTCCTACTCTAGTCATCGAAATGAATATGCAAGGTGGAAAGATTGCAGCCTGGTGAAAAGCTGTGCTCTCCTTTACATGCTAAACAACCACTGATCTCCCTGTAAAAATAACTCAGAGGACTGCACGATTTCACTGGCTGGTTTGCATGCAATTAAAAGACACCCAACAACAACAACAACAAGAAAATCCCCCAGTATTTTTAAGACAGAGCTATTTTTCATAGCAGCGCTTTAAAACTCCTTATAAATGTGAGATGCCAGTGGTTTCTCATGAAAACAAAAGATCCCGGGGCTTAGCTCTCTGCTGAGAGGGGAGGAAGCGCCAGGCTAGGAGTGAGGGAACATTCAATCGGGCTGCTCTGACAGCTTTATAGCCCCGATACAATGGGCAGAGCCCCGGCACCGATGAGCCCCATCCCCGCTCCGCCCGAGCCGACACTGCCCCGCACCGGGGCCCCGCACACCTTTGTGAGACCCCCGCCAGAAAAAGCGCCTGTTTAGCAAAACAAAAGGACTCCCATAATCTACTTATTGTGCCTCATTAGGATTGCGGGCGCCCTCTTCTAATGGCAAAGTTATAGGATCAAGCCGGCGGCGCGCTGCGGGGTTGCCGCGCCGGTAATAAAGACATTTTTTTCCCCGTTCATGTCCAAGCATGACAAGACACAGCGGCTCGCTCCCGAGAAGCCACTTGACATCTTCATTGTTCTACCTTCGCCGCTCAACTCTCTTTTCCCCCCACCGTTTCTTGGGGTGAGCGTGGCGAATCCGAGCGTGGCTTTTCCAGGGAGACGGAGCGGGTTTGGTTCGGGGTTTTGTCCGCTCCCGGTGCAGGAGGGAGCGCGCCCGGGCAGGATCTCTGCTCATTTTCAAAGCAGAGTCCTGGGCAGATGTTATCAGGGATAGTTTATATAAATCCGAGCCTAGGTTAATTCAGAAAATATGTCGTTTCTGCAGCAGCTGCGAGCCGCACAATGTTATCGCACTCCTGATATGCGGGCGCTTAGATAACATGACAGTCCCTGGGTGATAGGGTCATATCGAGCTTTGATGCTGAAACACATGCAAATTCCCCTTAGAGCTGGAAATGCAGTGCTTCTGGGGGCTGTTTAAAGAAGACATTGTTCAGATAGTGTTTCTGAAGCTGCAGTTTCTTATTTCCAAAGGAGAGGAGCCAGCTCTGTTGGATATTACAGAGCCCCTTAGAAACATTTGAGAGGGAGCTTAAAATTAACCATTATAGCCGAATTTAAATGGATTTATGGAACATAAAATAAAACAAAAACTTGGCTTGCTTAAGAAACTGTAGAGTCAAAAATCTGACGTGTTCAGTAAATACAGCAGCCGGAGTCCTGCTGCAGAAAGCGTTTGTGAAACACTGAACATTTGACTTTTTCTTCATATGTATTTAATTCTAATGGACCATTTTGTGTCATCAGTTTTGAAGTGAGAATACTTGATGAAGTCTTTAGGGAAAGGGCTTAAAAAAACAGTGACATGGTAAGGACACAAGGATTTCAAAACCCTTCAGCAACCTAAAAAGGCCTCACTCCAGAGCACTTTATTAAGGTGAAACACAGAAGTTTCCAGCATCTGAACTCAGACTAACCACACAGACTGTTTCAAAAAAACATTTTAAGGTAGATCACCCTTGTAGGAAACACATGTATTATTTAATGGTTCATGACATCTCTGCCTTTCAATTTGTTGAAACACATTTGAATCAGTGTTGAGGACTATCACACCCAGGGGACACTGGGGAAGGAATTTTGGATGGTGCAAGGTCATTCCCTGCTTTGCCTGAGATAAACCTTCCTTCTTCCAGATGCCCTAATCATTTCCTGATATCCTAGTGCTTACAGAAAATCACTAAGACTCCTTAAAGACAATGAATGGTCAACATTTGTTCTACTCAAAGATAAATTCAATTTATAATCTCATCTGAAGAGGAGCTATCTGTATAGTGGTAAAATAAAATAAAGTATTAGACCATGATGTTCATATTGGATCACTTTTATATTGCCAGTGTGGCAATATTAAGGTGGATTTGTCTTTTTTTGGGGGGAGGTTGGGGTTTGCCCATACCTTGCTGGAGCACCCCTTGCACACACAGTCACTGGCAGTAGGTGTATTAAGGTTTCTGAGAGGGATTGTGGTATTGAAATCTTTGCTGTGGGTGAGTGCAGTGCTCCTGGCAGGTGACACATAAACCCAGCTCTTCTGACCACGTGCAAATAAATGTTTGCTCTCCAATAAGCGCAATTTCAAACTGCAGTCTGCGCTTGCATGTGTGAAGTGCGCAGAGCCTTCAAGCAAAACGCAGTATCCAGCAGGAATGGCCATCCCAGGAGCGCAGGGAGCAGAGGAGCAGGCACTGCTCTCTGGAAGCATTTAGTGACACAGCCAAAGTGGGAGAGCAATGGGACAGGACTGCCAGGGTGTGTAAGCTGGGAAGATGCTGCCCTTTCGGGAAAAGCAAATGAATTTACTAGAGCTCGAGGCAATGACAAGTCCTGGAATGTCACGGCTAATGTTCCACCCAGTAACCTGCAAGGAGACCAAATTTCTTGGAAATACAACATTTCTCATGGGTGTATCATAAACAAATTATTCTTGCTGCTTCCAATGAGCTGTCCCTTCCTAGAAGAGCAAATACGCAACAAAACCCAACCAAAAACGAAGTCGAGCTGTGCTGGCACAAAGAGCAATGCATGGGCTGAACCTGGAGTGGTGCCATTTTCCTTAATCTGTTCGAAAGGAGGTAACAAATAGCCAGTTTCTCTTGTGTATCAGCAGCTTTGAGGCCTCTTTGTCAGCAGAGCTAAAGTCAAGAGCATCAGTAATGCCTGTTATTGAGGCAGACACCACAGAGAGAGCATTAGGAGCTCCCTCCTCACCCAGGGAACACAAACCAGGGTGTGTTTATGGCCCAATAATTGCTTGTTTGTATAAAGTAATGATGTCCCTGTTTGGCTTTTAGACCAATTAGTAGAATAAAGGTGGTGAAAACACCAACATAATTAGTCTAATGACTATAAACCACTGACACTAAGTGTAAAATCTCTAGCCTTTTTGACACCCCGGTTTTATAGTGCAATATAAGGAAGGCAGTAATGTTAGCATGGAGGGGAGTTCCTCTGCTTTTGTAGCTGACTTTGAATGCCCCTGCACAATCCGATGTGTTTGGATCGCCTGGAGGGGCTGGCTGCGGCCTCGTATTAAAGGAAAGTTGCCTCTGCTAATTATTCTCTGTACCGCTTTTCCCCCTTGCTAATTAAGAGTGGCAGAGAGGTTTGATTATCATGTTTTCCTAATAGTTAAAAAAAGACAAAATCGAACCTCTCCCCACCCCAGATCCCCAGGCTGAAGCAGATGCTGCTCCTTGCATCCAGGGTTTTATTGCTTTATCAATATGTTACCAGCTGAGATTGCCAGGGACTTGCTGCCAGTAGTCGAAGGCCTTAAAAATCAGATTTCTAGTGCCAGCCACGATGCCAGGACTGAGTTTGATGGGTAAACAAACACATCCAGAGTTATCTGGATGTGCAGCTCCCTCTGAAAGCATGAACAACTTCACTGCGGCACCACAGATCCCTTCCTGGTGCAGTTCAAGAGGGACTGTGGGGAATGGGAAGGCCAAGATTAACCCCAGGATAATTATTCACCTGGAGACTCTCTTGAAAAAAGCAATGCAAAGAACAGAGAGCCAGCCTTCATTCCCAGATGTTGGTTATTGCACCCACTGCTGGTGCTGCTGCCCAACAAAGCCACCAGCAGGGCTTGGTTTCCTCCTGATCCATTAGGGAAGATGCTGGGGCTGCCTTTGCAGAGGAGCAGAATAACGAGACAAAACAACAGGGACTTTTCACATGGCAAATTATGCAATAATGCTTTAAAAGTAATTTTTTCCTAAGGACTCAGCTAATAAAAAGGAATTGGGAGTGGTAGCATTTTGACCATAAGTTTGAACTTCTCGATGCCTAGGACTCCCTGGATTCAGTCTAGTTTTGCTGAGGGTTTTTAGAATTTTTAAAATAGTTTCAACAGATGTGCAAACTAGAATTTGTTGAATTAAAGATGATAGCAAAAAGGAAGTCTCTTGCTCAGAAAGCTCAGCTTTGGGGTTTTGAAGCATTTATCTTTTAGCAGAGATCCATCTTTCTTCCAGCCTCTACTGAAGCTCAGCCCTCATGCTCTGGGCTGCTTTCTTTCCATGGCTTATCTAAAAAAGGTTCTGCCTTCCTTCACTGTTTTTAGATCAAAGGGAACATTATCAGTTTACAAAGCACCCCTGTTTCTTCCTGTCTCCCAGCACCTCTGTCTCACTAACCTTCCCTCCAGGGTCAAGGGATTGGGACCCAGGAGATCTGGTTCCCTGGACCAGGGGTGGCCATGGAGCTCTTCTGCACTGTGAGTTACAAGATCTTGCCTAAATTTCCTATTCCCAGGAAAAGTTGCTTAGTCTGATGATACAGGCCACCAGACATCTCTGGTAGAATATCTCTGAACCCGGGGAATCCTGAGGGATTCAGCTTGACCCCCTGTCCTTCATTTGCACTGCGGGGAAGAAAGGAATAAAAGGCATAAAAATGTAAGTTAAAGACAGAGTGTCACCCTTTGCTTTGAGTTTCCTGCCTTTTGTCAGGCTAAGTGCTCAATGCCATTTAGATGCAAGTTTTCCTAGGAGAATCCTCCCCCAGCCAGGCTTCCACGGAAAGTTCTGCAGTGCCCATTGCCTTCCTGGCTGCACTTTGGGGAGCACTTCACCCAAAATCTCCTGTCATCAGAGAGTTCACTCCATCTTGGGGTTTCATTATGGCTGGGTGATATTTCCTTGGGGGCTGGAGCAAAGAGAGGAGGAAGCACTTCATCCTCTGACAGGTTTTGTCACACAGTTGTATTACCTAGCCATTCTCTGCCTCAGTTTACCTGCCGATTCAATGGTTAACAACAGGTTCTGAGAGGACATTACAAATCCATGACATTTCCAAGTGCCTGAACATCCCTTGTGGGTTGCATTGAGGTTGGAACATCTTCTTCAAAAATCTATTTTGTTAATGCTGCATTTTTCCCCTTGCCAAGATGTCCAGATGGATCTTAGTTAAAAAAAATAAAATTAATTTTTTTTGCTAGATTCTCATTACAATATGTTACTGATAGAACACTTGCTTCTCAAATATTTCTCCCTTCTATCTATCCCACCCCTGTCTTGCCCCTAAACAGATTCTCAATTAACCACGAGAACAGATTCTCAATTAGGAATGGGCAAAACTCACAAGCTCATTTTCACATATTTGTATGGTTGGTCAATGTTTTTCTGTCTCAGATGATATTTTCTCATTGGTTTTCAATTAAATAAAAGCATCTGCTCACTGGAAAAAATGTTTCAGCACAACTTAAGCTACAAACCAATCTGGGTCTTTGGTAAAATATGTGCTGCATCTTTTTTTCTGCTGGTGGTGACCTTAATTTTTTACCCTAATTTTTCCCAGAAGTTATTGAATCCTGAAATTTCCCACTGGTTTAGTTAGGTATGAGGTAATGACCGTCTCTGAAAGCCAAATACATGAAAATAGGTGAGAATGCAGTTATTCAGGTGTAGACATGCCTGATTCCCAATCCTGCATCCAGGACTGGATATACCTGAATACACCTGGTTTCTCCTGGAGAGCACACAGGTTGTTCTTACCCTTTTAGGTGAAACCCAGGATAACTCCATCAGCCCAGAGGATCTGTACCCAGAGAGGCCATGGAATTTTATGGCTGAAATTCCTGCCGGAGCAAATCGCTGTGATTCATGCTGTGCCTTGGAAATGCACTGGATGTGCTGAAGGCCACATCATCCCAGAAAAAAACCCAAATGGCTTCTGTATTGGTCACTCATTCTTGCTAGTGGTGGCTCTGAGCACAGTCCAGGAAGGACAGAGAGTGATTGATTCCCCTTCACCACGCTGAGCTCCTGCAAACCCCAGGCAAAGCTGAATTCTCAGGAAGCAGAGGCGAAGAAAAGTTAGTTTATCTGCTCAGGTGAGACCATCCTTCCTATTGTAATTTCATCTTTAAAAACATGTTTATCCCTGGCCCAAAGCCCATGTTCAGGATTTCAGGCTGTCCCAGGTCAGCCCTGGAGCAGCAGGAAGGTGGCACAGCCTGTCCCTCCACACAGGGATCTGCGGCTGGGTTTAAGCACCGGATTAGCTGCAGAATAGCTAAGCTCCTCTAAGGCTTGGGAAAACATGCTGCCCTTCCATGCTTAGTGGGTTTGCCAGGCTCTCCTGTCACTTAGAATGAATGGGGAGAGAAATCATTATTTAATTATCTGGGAAGCCCTTTAAAAGACTAATCAGCAAGGAATTTCTCTCCAGTAGTAACAGCTGGCTCTCTCACTATGAGTCACAAAGAGAGATATTAAAAGGCTGTTTTTCTCAGTTAGTGAACTTATTAACTGTGCTCTCCTCTTTTATAGAAATGCTGCTTTGTTCTCTAACAATGGTCCCCAGCCCTTGAGAAACATGACAGCATGCTGAAAGTGATGGGGAGCTGTCTTACTGTAAGTTGGGGTTTACCTAGTCCAGGATCTCACACTTCAAGTGCTTTTTTGGGGGTTCATATGAGGATCTTCCCTGCAGCCAGGTGGCAAAGGGGTCTGTCATGAGAGGAGTCAAATAAAGGATGCACCAGGAAGGGGCACAGCAATTCCTGCAGTGACAGCCAGCAGTTCACTTCCCTGCTGCCCTTGAAGCTGGGGAAAATTGCATCCAAACTGAATTCCCCTTGGAGAAGCAGAGGTTTGTCTCAGTGATGTGGGAATGGCAGAGAGGAATGAGCTCAGAGTAGTGGGCTGGGCAGGATGAGAGGAAAGATATCACTCTGAATGAGACAGGGACATGGAGATAGAAAGGGAAGATGTGTTCTTTCCAGGACAATAGCTCTCAGTGGATGCTCCTGCTCAGGCCTGTGAATTGTCACCAAGTTGGGAAGACCTGACCCAGCTGTGCCCAGAAACCTCTCTGCAGGAGCTCCACTCATGTCAGAGCTCATCAGTGGATTCAGGAACGAGCAGCCACAGGAGAACTATTAAACCTCAGTGCAAGGAAGTGGCTCTAAGTTCATGTGGCATCTTTCATGTCATGAAGTTTATCATTAAGTTCAAGTGACATTAAATGAGGGAAGCCATGTCTCAGGCAGTGTAATTCCGGGCTCTGTGTCCCTATCTCTAGGTTTCCACTTTGGGCACCAGGTTTGCTCTCCTCTGCAATCTGCAGTTGCGTAATGGGAATTTCAAACCCCAGCAGATCCCATCAGCCCCTCCAGGTCTGTCAGCCAGTACCTTGGCCTTATCAGAGCTTTGCAGAGGGAAGAGCTGCCTTCATTCCCTGGGCCTGTCAGCCCTCAGAGTGTTCCAGTATGTAGCTCTGCAAACAGAACTGGTCCAACAGTGCAGTGTGATTGCTGGGAGGATGGGGACCAGATCCCTCCAGGAAACTGGGGCACAAATGGCTGGAGATGTGCTGGTTGTGTGGGAGAGCAGCTGGGCAGGGCCGGGGGTGCTTGGCTCTGGTGGTGTTGGGATGTAAATGTGTGGTTGTACCACTGTGGGTGGGAAGGAAGGGAGGAAGGACTGAAGAGGAATGGGATTGTAGTTTACTCTATACCATTCCCATATGCACAGTGATTTGCTGCTTGGATTTTTTTATTCAGAAACATTTTTCTCTGTGCATATATATAAATTTCAGACCTCCAAAAGAGACTTTGCTCCCCCCAGGATCAAGCATTTAGATGTGAAAGATATTTACAGGGTCAAATTGGATTCCTGCTATTTGAGGCAGTGTCCTGGCACAGCAGAGAGGAGGAATCTCAGTCCAGGTGACATTGGGCTCTCTGCTGCAGGGGAAAATGAGCAATAATATTTACCTTGCACAGACAAAACCAGTATGAACACAACCACCCTCTCCTCTTCTGGAGCCCTTGCTGAAGACAGACGGCTCAGCAGCCTGGCAGTAATGGATAAATCTCAAAGGGCAATATTTCAGCTTATATAAGGGGATGGGGCTTCCTGCCAAGAGAGCTTCTACAATTTACATCAGGGAGGATTTGGCTGGAGATAAATCAGGTAATCATTCCCCTGGAGGAGCTGCAGTACCATCAGCACTCACCTGTCTGCTCAGCATCAGAGCCAAGCCTGTGCTCCCTGGGGCAGCTCCAGCTGGGAATTATTGCACATTAGGGGTGCAGTGATGAGGGAGGCCCTGGCAGTGATGAGAGGCATTGGCAAACTCAGGGGTGCATAAACATTGGGGAAATGGGTGTTTCACTGGAGTGCTTTTCCTTAGAGAGGAGACCCTGCCAGTGGGTGAATCACCCCAAGGGATCCTGTGGGAACCCAGGACATCCCTCTGGCTGTCCAGGATGGCCAGAACCCCTGCCAGGGGGCTCAGAGACCCTGGCACAGACCCCAAGATGCCTGTGGGTTTGATTTTGACCCCTGGAGCAAATTACCAACCTTATATGAAGATCAGCAAGCCACGACAGTTTAAGTAGAATGATAGTGAATTTGTCACGGGGTGGAAAAGTAGATTTTGGGGTTTCTAGAATGGGGGTTCAGGGGGCAAGATGGAGGAATCTGGGTGTGTCCAGCCTTTCTCCTTCTTCTTCTTGGCCTCCATCTTCTGCTGTGATGGTGGCACTTACAGACTGGTTTAGAGTAGAAGCTCACTGTCTAACATAGGTGATAGGTATTGGAAAGTAATTGTAAACATTGTACACGCAGTTTTTAGTATAAAAAGATAACACTGCCCCAGGGGAGGCAGAGTGCCTCTGACTGTCCTGCTGAGCAGACCTCAGCTGGACAGGAGAAAAATTTTTATAGATAAGATGCAAAAAACAACCTTGAGACTGAGAACTGAAGAGCTCCAACTCCTTCTTCAAGCGCTCAGGCTGGGAAAAGAGACTTTTAACATCTCTCGGGGTCACAGCGACCAGCAAAAGATCCTGAGAGGATCCGTGTTCAGCTCCCTGCTTTGCCTCTTTTTTCTGTCATCAGTCCCTTGGTCTTGATCTGCTCTTGCCTCCTTCAGTGCCCTGGCCTGTAGGTCGAGAATTAAGCAGGACTCCTCCTGTTTGTCCTGTCTGTGCAAGAGATGGGATGGACAGCAGAGCAAGCAGTGAGCAGCATTTCCGTCTCCCTGGCTCACATCCCTGCACAGCTGCTGCTCTGGGGGAGCACACATCACCCCTGTGGGGTTGTGCGGGCTCACCCTTCCCTCCTGCTCCAGGACAGATGCGGGAGAGCTGGTGAGTCAGAGCTGGCTGCACCAGAGCTTGTCCTGGGGCTGCCCTGCTGGAGCTGCTGGAGCCAGCCCTCCCTCTAGCCTTCCCTCCAGCTGCAGCTTTGGTAGCAGACACATTTCCAGCTCCTGGCTGTCTGCATCTGCTCAGGACTGGGATTTGCTCCCAAGATTTTGCACATGCATCCATCACTTGTAAAGCTCAAGCTGGTAGGGTGCAAGCCGCAGCACTGTGGGGCAAACACAGCCCTGCTTCCCCTCTTCCCTTCCACCAGCCAGTGCTGTCCCTGGAGCTGCTGGATGCTGATGGAGCCTTGCTGAGCTGGGGCTCTACCTGATGCTCACAGGGAGGTCTCCAGCAGGCAGGGAAGGAGCCTCCTTTGCCTCTGCCCTGCAGCTTTGTTGTATAAACAAAAAGCAATTTGCTCCTTATTGTTTGCATTTTGTTTTCATATTCAGCGGTCTCACAGCATGCAGGGGAGGTACACACATGGGGAGCTCTCCAGCATCCCAAGGGAGATCAATAAACCTCTAATCAGTGCTCTGGGAAAGAGCTCTCCTCTAGATTGCTTTGGTATGTATATGAGAGAAGGATATGATGGTGCCTGCTTAAGAAAGGGCATTGCTGGAGATCTCATTCCCAGATCTCCCAGGCTGTTTTAAAAAACAAGGAGGAAAAGGTATTTCAGGTTTTGCAAACTGGAGCTTGATGCACAGAGGATTAAGAGTTCAATCTGACCACCCTGAACTGGTTATCTGCTGCTCTGGACAAGACTGGGAGTTTGTCAAACACCTGAAGGGGCCCTGCAGATCAAACAGAAAGGCTGGGGACATTTGTGTCACCTGGGGGCTAGAGGGACCCTGAAGACCGTGTCTGAAGGCATTGGAGGCCTGTGCATAAACAACTGGATTGAGCTGTCTTAAGTCACTGTCAGAGAAAAGTGAGACAAGATTTCCTTCAACAAAGGCTTGTGCCTGTTTCTGCAAAGAGCACTCACATCACTGCACACTGTACAGCATCAAATATTTCTGGCCTAGGCTGCTATGAAAGCTCCTCAACAGATAAGAAAATATGTCTTTATATTTGCCATTTGATTATGAAAGGAGACATTTTAATCAACATTTGTCAGCCTGTCTGATGTTTAAATAGTATTTTATTCTGCTACACTGCTTTTATTCATGTCTTACACCCTGTTTATTCACAAATAGCAGAGATTATCTCATCTGTAGGGAAATTGTGGCTTTCTTTTGCTCAGTTGGGCAAAATTCCTGCTGAAGTTCCATCAAAATTGATGGTTCCCAGCTCAGGTGAGTGTCCTGGGGGGCAAAAAGGAAAAGGGGTCAGACACAAAAGTATTTCAGAGCTACATTCAGAAATGAGGAGACAGGGGTGGCTGGTGCAAGGGGGCCAAGAGACAGCCACCAGGTAGAAGGGACTGGACCCCAGGGATGTGAGCCTGGTGCAGATGGGGGTGCAGCTGCAGCAAAGGTGTTGAAGATTCTGATATTTGTGAACTACACAGGGAAAAACCAGCGCTGGAGTGCTGGAGTGCTGCTCCAGCCTTTCTTCTCCCTCCGTCTGCCTTTGACCTCTGCAGTCAACCCATGCACCTCCCTGTCCTGCCCCAGCACCTTTGCCCATCTCCTCTCTGTCATGGGCACCTGCAAATCCACCAGAAGTGTATGAAGAGTCCTGCTGGGATGTGCCATGGGCTAGCTGGTGTTTTTTCCCCTCTAGGTAAACAGATGTTTGATGCAGGGTGGCTCTTTGAGGCTGTGGTGACCTTGGATGTGTTTTGACCCAAAATCAGCTGGAGGCAGCTGTGCCTCCTGGAGAGGTGATGTGCTCTGGGCTGTCCATCCCTGACTGTGTCCCAAAATAGTGCTGCTGATGGGATCCAGCCAGGATCATGGCAGTGCTGCCTGCCCTGTGTCCTGCAGCATGGGGACAATGTTTGTACCATGTGTTGCTGCACATCCTTCACCTCAGATACATAGACTGCAGCCCCTCAGCTGAAAGCCAGGTTATCTCCAGGTGGCATTGTGGTTTGCACCTTTCAGATGTGACAGATGGGGATTTATGATGTTCATCTACATTGGGACTGCCTACAAATTCCTCTTTGCTTTTCTTCCTGGTATCTGCAGTGTCCAGGTCTCTCTGTGTGCTGCTGATGCTGAGGATGGATCTGATTTGTGCTATGAAGTGCTGTAAGCAGTGGGGACTCTCAGTGCTTCAACACAGAGAGAGAAATCTTCCCAAGTCTGAGAGATTTCCAAATTCCAAGTAAATGCCTGGTGGCCCCCATTTCTGCAAAAACAAAGCCAAGCACCAAAGGCACCTGTTTAGGAGCAAAGCACAGAGCAAGATCTAAGGCCATGGCTTGATGCTATTTCTATTCCTCCTGCAACAGCTCAGTTAAAAGGCATTTTTGCAGAGAAAAACGTGACACTTAAAAGGTAACATATTCTTTTCACCTTCCAGTTTCCAATTCAGTTTGTAACTTAGCCCCAAGAAGTGATCAGGGGCTGCTTTCTTTTCAGCTTAAAATCTCTTTTTTTTTCATGTGCTGGTTGTCAGTGCTCCCGAAAAGATTAAATAAGGCAGAGGTAATGTAGATTTAAAGAATTTTCCAGATGAAGTGCCAGGGCACTTTGAACTGGAGAAGAAAGGGGTTGCTGTGAGGGGACTGGCTGGTGCTGGGGGAAGGCACCATGGAGTGGTGGGGGCTGGCAGAGCAGCTCTGACTCTGCTGTGGGGCACAGGGCAGGGCCTGCAGTGTGCTCACCAAAAAGCACAAACAGGACTCTGTGTGTGTCCAGTGATATCCCTGGGGAATGGTCCTTCCTCAGAGCTGCAGAGGTCTGCTGTCCATCCCTGGGGCTGGAGGAACTGTGCTCAGCTGCCTTGGTGCTCTCACATGGAGTGTGAGCAGCACTGATGGGGCAGAGGGAACTTCCACCCCCTGAGACTTTGCCCAGAGATCCAACTCTGTATAAAGAGCAAAACCCCTCCAAGGGGAGGCAGCACGGGAGGAAAATCTGGAATTACAGCAGGCATGCTTCCTGTGTCTGTTCTGTGGCTTTCTCAGCCAGGGAAGGGGCATTGGACATCACCAGAGTCACATGTTGCTGCTGCCAACATAAAAAGAGCTGATCAAGGGCAATTTCTCTTTCCTGTCCTCCAAGGAAAGATTCTACCTTGCTACAGCATTGAGGATATCTGGGCAAGAAGATGAGCTGCCACAAAGGATAAATTACTCCTGTTATCTCCAGATGGATCAGGTCTCTGACTGATGATACCAGCCCATGTGGAGGGAAGTTCTATGGAGATTTGTGGAAGCACTTGCTCTGCAATGCCTTCAGAAGGTGCAGAGTGACCTTCTGGCCATGGGCAGTGGGTGGAGGGAGTAGTGAGGAGAGGAACAAGATTTAACAAAGATAATAATATTTTTTAAAATCGTCTTTGTATTTCAGAAACAGCTCTTCCAACATTCCCAGACCAAGCTAATTAGTGAAAAATTCCTGGCAGGTGGATATGAATTCCACAGATAGGTGAAAAGAGATTTGGAGGTAGAGTGAATAAACAATTTTGTCATGCAAAATGGTACTGGAGTGGGTAGAGGAAGAGCCCAGCACTCCAGCTCCTCTCTGGCTGTGTTTTCCACATGCCTTTTGGCCTCCAGGAGTACTGTGTGCTCTGTGTGAGTTTTGTGTCTTTTCTGGGGGAATCTTTGTCTGGAGAGCTGCAAGGCAGCATGGATGGCCCTCAGGAGACTGGAGCACTTCAGGCCTGCAATGCCAGGGAGCAGATTCTCATCTCTGCCTGTTCAGGCTTGCTCACCCTTTGGGGTATGCTGGTGTGAGCCTGTGGGGCAGTGCAGGATAATTTGGGAGCAGAAGGTAACAGCAGAACTACAAGTCTTGACAACTGCTCAGGGGCTGATCTTTGGGTGCTCTGCACCTGCAATCAGCTTGCTTCTTTCAGAACTCTTCATCACCCTCCTGGGCAAGCTTTCAGGGTGGCTGCTGACCTGGTGAGCTCTGGCGAAAAACATTTGTTTTGAAATCTAGCCATGGTTTGAATTGTGAGCTCTTGGGAAGTTTGACACTTGATGCACAGCCAGATCAAATACAAAGCCACTGAGTGTATGACAACAGATGCTCATATCCTGCTTCTGCAGACCTACAACACAGCTGGTGAGATACCTGGGATCCCTTTCATCAGTTTTGGGTGTCTATTTATTTATTTTTCTTTTTACTAAGGGAGCATCCTAAGCTAGTGGCAGGTGTGAGATTGTGTCTGGGCTCCCAGCACAAACAGAACTGACAGCAGACATGATGATGCTGAGCTCAGTCTTGCTTCATGGCAGGGAACTCTGCAACACATGTCCAATCCCAAAGTCACCACTGAGCAGCTGTTCCACATGTCCACCTCCATGGGATAAAACCATTGCTCTGCAGTAATAAACTGCACATTTACAATCAGAGACTCAGAGCTGTGCTGTTGGTGGAGGATTCCTCAAGGGCATCTTTGATCACAACACAGGAGAGAAATTGTGAAGCAGAATTCCCCCTTGGCTCGACAGAAAGGCTCACAGCCCTTACTTCAAACAGAGGGAAAGAGCCCCACAGCTCCTGCCAGTCAGAGCTGAGAGAGGCTGGCTGCTGGTCTCAAATATGGTGCCAAATGTGGCCCTGAGTGGGTGACCCAAGACAGTGTTCAACACCTCCATGAGGATCTATCCTTCCCTGCTTCACCTTTCCAGCTCTTGTCAGACCCAGGTGCCTCTGAGGGAGGTGAGGAAACCCCCCAAAAGAAAGAAAAGCTCCTCACAGGTTCTAGGGGCACCATGATCAGGATGATCAGTCCTATGTGGAGAGGGACATGAACATGCTTGGCCACCCCAGCCCTTCTCAGACGCATGAAATAATGGGGCTGTCATGAGGTTTTCATCATTTTGAGGCAGAAAGGGCTTGATTTTTATGGTGCTGAGCGTCCAGACCCAAATCCTCTGGGAATCACTGCTTCTTCACAAGTGCAAAGCAGGCAGACAAGACTGAGGGCAAAGGCAGGGTCCTTTTCAGATGTAGCCTTAAAATATTGCAGCACAGGTTGGATTTTACCACTGGAATGGGGCTTTGCACACTTCCCTGGGTGCCCAGGAGCAGACAGTGGCATCCTGCCATCTCTGTGTCCCCTCCCCAGAACCTTCATAAACACAGATGTTCCTTCTCCTCTGACAAAAATCATTCATGAAAAATTCAATGGGACATTTCTTCCCCCTCTTTCTCCCTCTCGTTTTTGTTGTATTCTTGACAAGCTTGAACTCCATAGGGGGGGAAAATAAAAGAGCAGCCCAGCCCCTGATCCTGCCTGCATCCTGCTGCAGTGCCCATTTTACATGGTACAAAGGTCATTTAGCATAGCATGGAGCCCTCAGCAAGTTGCACAAGGCAATTTCATCTGATCCGTGATGGAATTCCACTCAGCCAAAGTCCTCATTATTATGCATTTTTTACACATTAGGATTTTCCTTTTGTTGGCAGCCAGATCTCTTCATGAGGTGTTAAAAAGTGCAGAGGGGCTCTCTGCTCCACTTCGGGTAGCTAATCCTGCCTTTAAGGCTGGGATAACTGTTTCATTACGGGATGGGCTCAGCTTTAGAGCCACTGATGTTTGCTGACAAGGATCTCAGAAACCAGCACAAAACCTGAGATGGAAGAAAACCCATCTCTGCTTCTTGTGGGACAGCCACAACCCAGCAAGGGCTGTGAGACTGACTGTAGTTTCTTAAGTTTCTTTTCTCTTTCCTTTATTTTTTTTCCTTCTTGAAGTTCTAGCCCCTAATTTGCTAAATGTTTTCCAAGCTGGCAAACATGTGATGACTCATTTGCACCTGTGAAAAGCAATCCTCCCAGTTTGATGGATGATATTGCAAACTTTAAAAAATAAAGGTTAACTGATAGAGTTAAATAAATAGATTCTCTCCCAGCACAGAATGGAACGATGTCACAGGCAGAGCAAGCATCTGCTTCATGCCAATCACAGCCACGTGTCTCCTGAGCAGTCAGAAAAGCAGCTTTATTAAGTAGTGTGGTCCTCAAGTAATAATTAGATAATACCTGAGCCTAAGAAAATACATAGCTTTTGTTCATGGCCCTCATAAAATAATACTGAGCTTTATTACAATGCTTCTGGCTGGAAAAATAATAAAATCCAGTCTCCTTGAGTCAGTGGGATATTTCAGTGGTTTTAAACTGGTTTGACTTTATCACAAAAGATGAATTCAAACAGGAACAGGTGCAGGGAAAAGCAACTAGGATGGAGGATAATCAGGGCCTGGAAAGCCTGTTTTATGAGACAGGACTAAAAGAGATTGGCTTGTTAAGCCCAGCAAAATGAAGGGAACATGACTGCTGTCTATAAATACAGCAGGGATGTAAATACAGAGGAGGAAAAAGAGCTATTAAAGCAAAAGGCAGGGTTGGCACAAGAACAAATGGCTGTAAAGTGGTGACTAATAACACAGCCAGGAAATCAGAAGATGTTTTTCAGCCACCTGAGCAGGGCTGCTCTGACACAGGCTGGCAGCAGCAGTGGGAGCGAGGGCTGGGCTGAGCTTGGATGGTGCCTGGCCACTTTCTGGCAGGGATGGCATATCCTGAGGGCCAGGACTGGATCCAGAGCCTGGGAGAACCCTGCCATCCCACCTTCTTCTGTCAATGCAAATCACAACAAGTGGGGGTGGAAGGAAAAAAAAATGGAAACTTGTAACAATGCTGGCAGTTTGCTGGGAAAATATTGCTTCTGGGATAAATAATTTCTCATTGAATAGAAATAAACAGTGAGAAAATTCAGCCAGCCAGATAAGAACAGATAATGAAATGTGGGGTAGCAGTGAAATGGTTTTTTCTGGTTTATGTAGGAAGCAGATAGAACTGGCACAGCTAAATAACCTGAGACTTCATTTCTTGATGACAATATGAGTTTTCTTGCCTGAAATATAGCAAAACTCAGAAAAAATATGCAGGAGAAGATTTTGTAAGTCTGTAAAGAGACCGCCTCAGTTGCTAGCAATGAGCTGATAGCATTTGGTTAAATTATAAAAGGATAAACTTAATTTATCTCTTTCTTTCTTCCATCTTCCCCATTGAAAAGATGGACAAGGACTTCCCTTTGACACACTGCCCAAGGAACATGGGGAAGGGGTAAATTAGTGCAACTATTTAATTCCCTTGCTGAAAGTGCCTTTCTTTCCCCTCTTGATTTAGACAAACAGAAAAGTTTGAGTGAATTCAGCAGGCTGGCACAGCCTCTTTGGCTGAAGCGGGTCTGCTGCATACGAAACCCTTAAACGGGGTTTTGGCTCAACAGAAACACACTGTTTTTGTTTTGTGAGTAAACCCCAAGTGTTATTTGGAGTCATCCTCTCACAAACACAGGCACAGAGCAGCATGTTTTGGTCAAGCTGATTCAGTTCCTGCTTCTGCAAAAGGATTTTAGTTAATGGGTTTTTAAGTGATCTAATGTTCATCTTGTGAATGATGAGAGGACAAAAAAAAGGTCTCTGTTCTGGTTT
Organism: Ammospiza caudacuta; assembly: GCF_027887145.1. Lineage (NCBI taxonomy): Eukaryota > Metazoa > Chordata > Aves > Passeriformes > Passerellidae > Ammospiza > Ammospiza caudacuta. Next base: position 58,832,748 of record NC_080596.1, read on the forward strand.
TATTTACAGAACAGAAAAACCTCTCGTATTCCATGGAGACGTGGGGATACAGAGGGAAATAACTGGGAGGAGATCCTGATCCCACTCTCAGCAGCTCCTCTACCGAGTCACCGACTCTGTAAGAACAGTAAGTTTCCCTCAAGACGTTGTTCCTATCCTGTTTTTCTGGTTTATCAGGTACATGTCCAAGTCTTTTTTGCAATTAAGAACACACTGGTCCCCCCTCAGTAATAATAAAGGCAAGGAGACGTAATACAAATAGTTACCAAAGGGAAGTAAAGCAAGCGTGACGCTAAACAGGCAAGTGCCCCCTGCTCTGGTGGCTGCAGCATATCAACACAGGCACACATCAATAGCAGTCCATGCTGTGCCAGGAGCCAGCACCCAGCACCGTCCCACAAGCCATCACCACTCATACTTCAGCCACCCCAAAGCAGCCCAGGTGTCTGCCCTGGTTCCGTGGTGCACGGAGCCCTTTTTCCTGTGACTCAGTTGTTAACTCAGGTAATGCCACGGAGAAATTACACAGACCCAGCATTAGTAACCAGGTAATAACCTGTTTCTAATGGTCCAAATGCAAGATCAAAGGTGTTTAGAGAGGCATGGGCAAGGAAACTGCTGTGTTAAAACACAGTTAAAACTAAATGACTGCCCACTGCTAAGAGACATTTGCTGAGAGACATTTACTCAGAGGCATTTACTGCATGTATTAGCAGGGGTAATGCAGAAGGGACAAATTCATTACCTGGGTAATGATTTTACATTACTATTTGCATGCAGTGGATTGTCTCCAGGAACCATTTTTTCCTCTGCCCATATGTACATACTATTATTTGTCCCTGTTTGCTTTCATGAAGATCAAATCTGCAGAGAAATTTGAGAGAAAGGCAGAACATAGAAACATGGCAATGGCCTTCAACTCTTGATTTGCTAAAAAATGGGATGAAAAAGTACTCTAACATGCTTGCAGACTGCGTAGCTGTCAGGACATAAAGAAGCACAGGTGTTATAGGTCTGCAAGCCAGGTAAAACCTCCCTGAGGTCTGAGGGTGAGGAGTTCACTGGAGGTTGTGCAGTAATTGTGGCGTGACAGTGACTTAGTCCCATTGATCCCCTGAAAAATGCCTTTGAGTGAAGAAATTATCCATGGTATGTACAGTACAGAGGAAAATAACTTCTGGTTTGTGAGTTTCCTGTTGGAAGGATGTACTGATAACACCCTATATGCATAAATTAATGATTAGTCTGCTGCAGGAACACTTATTGATCTGGTTTGTAAAGTGCTTTTTCTTTCTGTCCCAGAAATGCCCTTGCTGCTTCTGCTCATCCTTTAAAATGACATTCTTTAAGAGAATGGAAATCCTCAAAGTACACTTGAACTTGAAATTAGACTTTCTATGACAAGGCCATCACCTAGAACCAGGACAGGGTGTGCAATTTCATTTAGAAAGGTAGAGAGGTGGGCAGGATGGGAGAGAAGAAGGAAGGAGGAAGCTGTAAGGAAGGAAAATATATAAGGATGGATCAAAAGTATCGAGTTCAGATTGAATTCTGGAGCCTGGCCTATTCCTGTGCCAGCCCAGCTTCAAATAACCAATTTTTATGGATTGAATTTATATAAATTGAAATGAGGCTTTTGGGTTGGTCACAGACCCAGGACTCCATGACAGAATACAAATCAAGGTGCAAATTTGGATTTCAAAAGTCCTCAGATGTGGGTGTGTTGAAATGTGCAGTTAGGCATTACATTTCCAATAACGAGTTTCCTGAACAATAATTAAACCTCAGCTCAGGGAGTGAGCACTTTGCTGGCCAGGCTGTGCTTTGCCACTGCCCCACGCTGATATGGCCCTCCCTTGCTGCCAGCATCTTTTTGTCCTGTACTGGGGAAGATCCTCCTCAGCCTTTGTCCCGCAGCCATTTCTCTGCCTTGAAGCCAGGAGGAGCCCCTTGCAGAGAAGGTGCCTGGCCAGACACCCATTGGTGGACAAATGAGGATCCACACATAGCAAAGTACACCTAAACCTTTTTTGAAGTGGGGCTACACAAAAGGACTTGAGCCTGAGGATGGCAGAAGGTTTGTTGGCTTCAGCCCATGTTTTTTTTTTTTAGATCACTCCTTGTAATTTCTCATGGCCTATTTTGCAGCTTTCAGACTCTTGGGGTGGAGGGTTCTCACTGCTCTGGGCACGAGGCTGATTCCACACATGGGGAATCACACCTTGCAAAGGTTCAGGGTGAGCACAGCAGCTCTGTTGGTAGCTGTGGCCAGCCTGCTGAAATACCTGCCATGAAGGTGTTCAACATTCTGTCTCATGGACTGTCCAGGCTGGAAGTCAGAGGGAGAACAGGGTGATGCTCCTCCCATGAGGTGCCGCCTAATGTGGCACAGGTGCCAAGCAGCTGCTGCACTTACAGGCTTCTTGCTTTGTGTTTCAGAGCTTCTCACTGTATCCAAAGTAAAGTAGGTGTCTTCTGGCTTGGATGTGACCTGAAAGCCAAATTAGACAGTATGTTCAGATCACCAGGGCTCATGGCTACATCTCCAATTCCAATCCTTTTATTATCTATTTATTCCTCATATACATTAATAATTTCTGCCAGATGTTGAAAACAATTTGTGTCATCCGAAACTTAGAAAACTTACAGAAAGGAGGCTAATAAATACATGCATCCATAGCACTGCATCATGACTGCCTGCTCCTAGATGGTTACTGCAAGGACCCCCAAATTTCATGCTGCCGAAATGTATTTAGACATGAATATAAATTTGAGACTTCAGTTCTGATCATGCTAGATGACTCTTAACAACCATGACCAGCCTCTCCTCAAATCATTACCATTCCTATAGCCACAAAAGGCAAACTTGATGAGAGAATGAGAAGCTAGTAGGGTCTCAGGCTAAGCATACAACAGTGGGATAGCTATAAATGAACCTTTTCAACCATAAATTACATGTGGCCAGTAATTCCCTTTTCTCCCTCTCTCCCTCCCTCCCCATCCTCCCCCTCCACTCTGAAAACCCTGGGACAAAGGCTTGCCTCTCTGAAGGATGCCTTTCTGGAGGATTAAGCAGCTTTTGTTGACAAAATACAAATTACAACTCCTTTGCTTGGTGTCCCGCCTTCTCAGCTGGGCTCCAGTCCCTAAGGGACAAGGCTCCATTACCCCTGTGTAGATGAAGAGCTCAGAATAGGCAGATGTAATTATTAACACCATTCAATGGAGTGTCTTTCTGAATTATCAATTAAAAATCTCTACTGTTTTTTCCTCACACTAAATAGAAAGCTGACAGCAGTTAATCTATTGTGCAGCAGAGCTTTATATGCATATTTAAACAGCGTGCTTCTCTGCTTTTTTATTCCAGGGGCAGTGTGGGGTGAGAGGGACTCCCATGAGGTAGCACAAAGACCCCTGTCATTTGATTGAGAGAAGAGCCTTTGGAAAAATATTGTAGCCTTCCACCCTGGCAAACAGGTCCCGTGGAGATATCCAAACAGCCCGAGCTGCCCAAATTGTGGGAGATGACAAACGAGCCCCCCTGCTCATCCTCCAAAGCACGGCTGAGCGCTCCTGTGACGCGCTGCCGCTAAAATGCCGAATTCATGGGCAGCAGGCACAAGAGCACGGAGTGAAAACAGAAATTAAGCAATGTGATTAAATCCAACAGCCAGGCCAGACCAGGCTGCCAGGAGCTGTCAGCTTTTGGCTGAGGGGGAGAATGACGAGCTGGGTTTTGGGGAAGGGGCTGCGAGGAGATAGTGGGTGCAGTTCTGTCAGCTCTCCTGCTGCCCCATGAGAATGTCTCCAGTTCTCACCAGAATAAACTGCCTTGCAAACCTCCCCAGCCAGCATGCTTCAACTCTGCTGAGAGCTTAAAAACTTCCATTGGTGGCACTGGGATGTCGAGCTATCACTCATTTATTATCATGTACCCCTAACCACAAGTTACCACTTGTCAGCTCCAAAATCCAGTCCTAACATTCCTAAAAATAATTTTAGTCCAGCCCTAACATTCCTAAAAATAATTTTAGTCCAGTCTTAACATTCCAAAAAATAATTTTTTTTTTCTCAAATCCTTTTTCTTTTTTTTCTTTTGGGCAACTTCTCTCCAGCCATAAAGTTGAACCTACTGCTTGCACAGAGCAAACTACTGATATATGTGTAAATTATATCAATTTTTTTCTTGTATGTATTTGTGTATGTCATCTTTTTTCATGTCTGGGATTCCCACCAAACCCACAAGTAGAGTGAGACAAGTTTTTAAACATTGGAGAAGTGGCATTATGCGTACCAGGAATTTCAGTTCAAGGGTTTCAATTTCCAGAATGGTGTCAACTGAAAAAGCATCCAAAGAAAGACAAAACAAGCCAAATTTGGGAGTATCTCTGGGCTTGGAGAAGTAGAGTTAAAAATGCTAGAAAAAACAGAAAAAGTAATAACTGCTAAGGAACTGGAGAGCATTTGGGGCTGGACATGTGCCTTCAGCAGTTTAGAAGCTTATTTTATTAGCACTTAAGTCCTAGAAGTAGCACTGAACTCTTGACATGTTGGACCACTTCCACCTATTGCCTAGTACAACCCTTATTCTCTTTTTCTAGCACTTCAGAGTTACCTAAGAGCATGCAATACCTGGGCTGGCAATTTTTTTTTCCTTTTTCTTTTTAATGATTTAACTCCCCTTGCCCCCAAAAGTCAGACCCCAGTAATGGACCCTAATGCACATGCAAGTGTTTCCAAGCTGCACTGCTCTGCTCAAAAGCCTTTCTCCAAGATGAATAGCATTTGAACTTTGTCCAATTTTTCTTATGTGGTATGTGCCCTTTATTTACTCCATCATGTATATCTCACTCCATTTAAAATATTCACAGTTTGTTTTCAGAGCTATCTGGCTGGCCTTCAGTCTGGGTTTAACAAATGTTAGACATTATATTCACTTGCATATATCAGGTTTTGTCATGAACCAGAAGGGGAAAAAAAGAATTTTAAAAAAATTGCCTTCACCATGATTTAAATAACAAGTTCAGATCCTTTATTTTTTTGTTTTAAATGCCTTCATCTCTTGGCCTTATAAGGTGCAGACTGTCTCACACTGAGCTCTAGCTGGGTGGCCTCAGTCAGCCAACAGCCCTGCAAACTCATCCCATTAAAGTCATTATGTTTACTTCTTATTTCAACAAACCAACCTGGATTTTGAGGCAGGAAAAATTGAGAGAAGAAATCCTCAGTCCATTTCAGAGAGAAAGGGTGTGAAATTCAGTCGCTGCTAGGCTGCAAAATTAATGCTCTCTGCATTTGCTGCTAAAAATGCCTTTCTTTTTTTTTTTTTTTTTTTTTTTTTTTTTTTTTTTTTTTTTAACCCTGGCAAGGGCTGTCCTTTTTCCTCATAAGATCTAAGGAACCAACCAGTTCATATCCGAGAACCACCACTCAGAACACCTTTGCACCACACCTCTGGTCCCACTCCATGAGGAGGGTGTGTTCCTTCATGGTACCACTGATAACCTCACTGAAATGCTTCCTGAGTCTGGGAAAACTGAGGCATGGGCCCTCCAACACAAAACTGCTGGACAAATCAGGGAGCAGACTCGTGAAGAACAATGCACTGGAGACTGGAGAGGCTCATGTGCACCAACAAGCACCACCTTTCACACTGGGGACACAGCTTTGCCTCCTTGCCTGGTAGATGTGGGGAGACTGTAATCCTTCTCCCGGGAATTTGTAGTCCAGGAGACAGAGAGAAAGGACCAGAACCTGCTGACAACAGGCCTTTAGGCACAAATGCCAATGCAAAAGAAGGTTCTTGTAAAGGGGAATGAAAACAAAGGAATCTGGGTTCCTGGTAGAGTGCCCTTGTTGATGGGCTGGGCTCGAGGTCCTCAGTCCCATCTCGGAGTGGCCTCTGTGCCACCACAGTCACTTAATTTACCCAGAATATCTCCTACATTTTTCCTGGGGCAGGGGTGAGTCCCCAAGGCAGTGGGTGAAGAAGGCAGCAGAATGGTTCTCCTGGATTGTATATAAAAAGCCAGGAGTGGGTGCTTGGGAGGCTTGAGGAAATCTCTTCTGAGCTGGACACTACCTGTGACTTCCCTCAGGCTGTCTCCCTGTGACCCATTTCCCTCCTGTCCTCCAGATAAATAGGACAATAAAAGGAAGATTGAGGAGTTGACTTGATCGAGTGTCCAAGTACATTCCAGAGATACCGGGCACTACAAGGGCTTTTCAAATTCAGCTGGAGAGCAGCGCAATAAGAACCAGTAAGAAGAAGCTCAGCCTGGAATTTCAGGACTGTCAAATTCACAAGGGAGATAAAGCATGGAAAAACAATTTAAATAATTAAAACAGCAAGGCCGATTAACCCTGAGCACAAAATATGGAGGGGAAGTAAGATATTTTCAAATCTATTTCCAAATTCTTTATTCAGTCAAGGCATGTTTTGATCATAACAAAGTGATTGTCCCAACAGAAGGAAACCAGGATGAAATCCCCATGGATGGTGATTTCCAGAGGACCTCCCCAGCTGAGCAAATGGATCTTTTTGAGTTTAGCAATATCCTGAGCTCTTCATTGTCAAGATTTTTTTTTATAAACTCAGTCCTGTCAGTTGTGTGGCAAGAAGTGTCAGCACTAGCCTGGTAGTTTATAGGAGAGCTTTTATCCTTTTGTGTCTCACAAATGTCTCTGTGCACAGGGAGCAGGAGAGGAGGGGAAGAGAGAATGCTGAAGTGACTCATTCCACAGAGCTAGAGAAGAGAGAAAAGTCCCAGCAGTGTCTGGTGGAAGGCTGCACCCTGCCAGTGCTTGCAGCAGGGAAGAATTGCTTAGCAAGCTCTTCTGAGGTGAAATAGCAAAGCAGCAAATGCAAATGGGTGAGCTGGATAAACAAAAACATCCCCCAAAGCAAGCTCTGGGAAAATGGATTCAGGCTGCTCCATCCCACGGCTGTAGTCTGCATTCCTGCTCATTCCTCACTGCTGGCCCTGCAGGGAGACCCAGCCTGGGCTTGGAGAGGCTCTGCAGCCACTGGGAGCAATGTGCTCGTGTCCCAGCTCAGATTCAGTGCAAGGATGAACATTGCTGGGCTCTTTGTAGCTCTGTTAAGAGCCATGACTTCATGCCTCTGCCCTGTGGAGGAGCTGCCCAGCATTCACCTGTCTGACACCTAAGTTGAATTATGGTTTCCTTGAGGTCCCCGCAGGCTGAGGTAGGATCACAGCAAAGGTCTGACCCTCCATAGCCAGACCCACCCACTGTGACCCACAGCTTTCAGAATTTGCTGCAGCAGGAGCCTGTCTCTGGAATGTTCTTTTGGTGCTGGACTGCATACCCACACTACAAGGGAAAACAGCTTTAACCTGAAAGAGACTTAATTTAGATTAAATAGTAGGATGATGATGATTTTTAGATTAAATATTAGGACTAAATTCTTTCCTGAGAGGGTGGTGGGATTCTGGGAGAGGCTGCCCAGAGAAGTTGTGGATGCCCCATCCCTGGCAGTATCTAAGGCCAAACTGGTGGGGCTTTGAGTGAACTGGTCCAGTGGAAGTGTCCCTGCCCATGCCTTAGGGGTTGGAATAAGATGATCTGTAAGGTCCCTTCCTACACAAACCATTCTATGATTCTATGGCATACATGCTGTGTACAGACTGATGGGTGTCTCTTTGTGACTGTCACAGAAGACATAAAATTCCAGCTTTTGTTTCTAGGTGAGGTGGTGCCTGTTTCCTCTGTGCAGAGGTGCCAAGCCAGGCATTGCTCTGGCTGTCCCTATGTCACTCTTGGATATAGGGAAGCATATCCTGAACCACAGCACCTGGAATCATTTTGGATGTAGGGAAGCATTTCTTGAACCACAACACTTGGAATAATTTTGCATCCTGCCAGTAGTTGTGTAATCATGTGTCTCATGCACCAGATCTGGGTTTCCTACAGTAACCTTCCAAACAAGGCTCAGAGGTGTAAAAGGTGGTGTTATAATGTACTGCTCTTTACATGGTAGCTTTATCATTCACATTTCACTGTTGCTTGAGAAGAACCCAAGCTGTGCCTTCCTTGATTGCAGCTGTTGCATCCCAGGTTTGCAAGCTGGGACCATCATTGAATTACACATTTAGAGCATTCTCAATGCTCCCAGAACTTGCTTCTGTTAATATACAGGTTTTTAAAACATGTTCAGACTGGTCTGTATATAAACAGCACCTGTAACAGAGGCACATGTTCAATTAGTGTCCTCCCTGTGCAATTAACTTCTGATTTTCCCCAGATTGGCTCAGCATTTTGGAGTACCACTAAAACCCCAATTTCATGGCCTGAACTCTGAGCCAGGCCTTTAGACCTGAGAAACTCACTCAGAAATGTTGTCATCTCACTGTAAAAGTCATGCCTTTAAGATGTGAACCAACATCTGAGCCTCACACATATGAATATTTCTCTGCAATGTAAAAGCCTAGATGTCCCTTTCTTTTCTAACTGAAAGCTGAATTTTCATACTCATCTCTTTATCCCACCTGATGGACCTTTAGCAAAACCACAGAACATTGTGAGATTTCTAGCAGGACCATGACATTTCTGACTGCATTTATCTGGATAAGCACCTGACTGAACCAAAATCACCAGCCTCTGTGAACTTTTTATGACTGTTTTCCTATGGCTGACAACCCAAGAATTCACCTTTAAACCCCCCCCCCCAAAAATAAGCAGCAGTTGTAAAGAAGAGGCTGAGAATATGGGTCATGATGCTTTAATGTTTAGAATTCAAAGTAGTAGAAGTTTGTTGCTCAAACATCTCATGATTGTTTTAAAGAAAATCTCAGAATTTTGTAAAGAGTGCTTATCTATGATTTTTTCTAATATGAAGTGGGCAACCTGTGAACCCTGAAAATACAGAAGTTACAACAGGACCCAAATAAATGATCACTTCAAACATGTTTCCTTCCCATTCTGTTCAATGGTTTTCTTTGCACACTCACTTTTTTTTTCTTTCCCAAATCAAACTATTTGTATTGAAGAGATTGGAAGCAGAAAACAACTTGCAGCCTGGGTGATAGAAAAATGACTCTGCTAACACTGCCAGCATTTGCTACTTCTGTTTCCAAGTGACTGAGACTTTCCAGAGACAGAGCACCCTCATGCTGCAGAGACACAGCCTCTTTATCCAGGCAGCTTGTACAGTAACTTGAAAAGGGTAATGACATTGCCTAGAAGGCTGCAGAACAAGTGACACAAACCTTGATGCTGCTGCTCCTCTCTCATTTACCCTCCCATCCAGGACTGGAATGATTTTTTTTTCCTTGTAAGCAGTTTCCTGTTTCACTGGCACTTATATGTGCACAACTGAACACAGGCAAACTTGTAATCACTGACTGTCACATTTGGAAATTCCTCTTGTACTCCTTCATCAGCTTGGCTTTTAATTTAAAAGGAAAGTTGCTTTCTGTATTATTTATCCTAGGCAATTTCCAAACTCTTCAGTATCCTGAACTCTTTCTAGGAGGTATTTTACATTACATTTATTGAAGCAGATTGGCTAAGATCAAACAAGCATTATTACTGTAGCTGCATAAGCATATTTATCATTAGAAAATACAAAATATTTGTTTTCTTTTCCTATCATTAAGTCTCACATGACTACCTGTTGGTAATCTATTGGCTGGAGTGGTGTTTGACATGTGTCATTCCATTCTGGTTTTTAATATTTTGGGTGATGTGACACAAAAAGTGCTGTAATGGCAAAGTGGGGCAAGGAAGTGTGAGGGGTTGCCTCAGCCTCTGTGACTCCTCTCAAACACCTTACAAACACAAATTGCACAGGGTGTAGGACTTTTCAAAATTCAGGGCTGATGATGCAATGCTGTGGAAGTGAAGCCGTATGGTTTCAGCAGAGCTTTTGCCTCTCTGGCATCTGTGGGTTGAATTAAGGTTACAGTAGAGAAATTGAGTTGTGTGTAGAAGTGTAGACCAGGTTTGGCCACTTGGATGTCCTTGTTTTGAGCTCACACTGGGCATCATGCTTGGAAAGGCATCAATCTATAAAACCAGGCTTAAATTTCCATCAGAATGTAGAATCAGAGGGTAAATGTTTGGAGCAAATGGCAGCAGCAGCAGAGACCCCACAGCAAGAGCTTTGGTGAGAACTCTCCTGGGACCATGATCCTCACTGGCAGTGCCATTGCTAAACCCAGCACCACCATTTGCCAGTGCTGCTGTGAATGTTCTGCCTGGACTGAGCAGCCAAGGTTGCAGCCACTCCTTCTGTTGAGTTGCCAGTCCTAAATTCACTTCCTTTGTGGATGTGACAGAAAGGATAGTTAATAATAGCATACACAGATCAGTGCTCCACCTAAAAGAAGAAACGTCCTTTTTCCTGAAAGTAATACAGACTCATCACTCACACATATTTATGTTAATTATAAAATAGTATAAAAAATGCATTATGAAAGCTCAAGAACATAGGAATGATTTTATAAAGACCCTGATAACCCACTATCCTATTTCTAAGTCTTGGTCAGGATCAGATGCCTAAGAAAGGTGTAAGAAAAGGATAAGTGTAAACAAGATTCAACAATTTCTACTTCAGGGACTTCCACAGCTTAGTCACATCTTTGCAAGCATGTAACGCTGCAATAGTAAAAGGATAGTTGAAGGAAAATGAACTTCCAGTTGCTGGAAACATCCAAAGTGATTTGACCCCAGTGGGTCGGAAGGTGAAGAAGTTAGGTACAAAGTCCAGGCGCACAAAGGTGGGTTGTGGATGTGGCTGAGGACCAGCATTGGCAGCAGGACTTTAATTTCACTGCTGGGAAGGGGAGCTGGCACCAGGGGAGGAGCTGCAGCCCAGCAGGACATCCCCTGCAGCCTCTGGAGACTGGTCTGCCAGGGAGAAACTGGAAAAATTATGTTGCATTTAATGTGAATTTGACAGTCCTCCTCCTTCTCAAAGCGCCCCACAGTACCATATATGAGGAGCCTCATTCATTTAGGCAACTGTAATTTAGTTGCCTCTTGGACTTGATGATCTTTCATGTTAAGATTTTCAGCTTTAAACTCCAGTGTGTTGGCCCATTTTTAAAATTCCATCTGTTGGGCCAGGTCTCCAGTCCTTGTCCCTAAACAACATTCCTAAAAGCTGGTGAAAAGCATTGATCCTGCCTGGTTGTCTGTAGCTCCAGCCATGTACAATCAGATGAGCCAAAATAAACACAAACTGGGCAACTATTCCAAGAATGAAAACACCTCATTTGTTGAATCTCCAGGTCTCAAAGAAGCTTTGTCCACTTCTACTTCAAACTTTCCAGAGAGAAAAACCCGTTCTTCCAAAAGATCATAGATGTAAAATTCCAGATGGATTGTTGCAGACTTTGAAAATTAGGAAAAAAAATTGTCTGAGACTGGGAAACTACTGTAACATGAATACTGTTTTGGACTTATGTCTCTCCTCAAAATGGTCCCAAATATAGCAGCATTGGACAATATGATATATTTGGTAGCTTGAACAAACCTGCAAAGTGCTTGTATTTTCAGGATTTAAATGATACATATTGCATTTCAGTACGCTAGAAACACTGGAAGCATTATGAGATATTTAAATAAAACATTTTACTGAGCATTAAATGAGGAAGCATTCAGCTGGTTTTGGCTGGAGAGTCATGCATTTAGAAAACCTGAGCTTTTTTACACACTGTAATATTAGTTATTTGGCAAGAGGCTCTCTAAACCCTCATTAGTAAGATTGCTGATTTGGCAGTAGTGAAATGTGTCTGTTTACGAGTAAATCCTCACATTATCTTTCTCTGCTCGTCTATTTTGCTTTTTTTTTCCCATTAAATATTTCTCTCTGGAGCCATTCCACCAGTGCTTTTCTCTGATAACCCATTGGCCCTTATAAATGCAGGACTTCCTGCAGGTGATTAATGTCTCCTTCCATGAGCTGCAGCTTTGAAGCCATGCTCAAGTGCCCATCTCCTTCCCCTTTTTAGTGTTTTAGCATTAGTCAAGCCAAGACTAGCATCTGACACTTGTGCATGGGAGGAGATTTTCCCCAGGGATGGTGTATAAAATTTGCTTGTTTATTATTCTTTTTTAGGTCCTTAACAGTCCCTGTTCCTCGTTGTGATGAATATTTCTGTCATGTTCAGGGCTATAAAATGAGTTATTGTTTGCTTTGCCAACCTATAAGAGTCCTGGATTAGGAAATTCATCCACACGTGTGATCTGGGTCTCTTTAACATTAGTTTGCTGTGGGTTCAGTATTTTCTCTGCTTCCCTCTACTTTTGTCCTACAAGTGGAAACCTACTAGAGGTGAAATGTATCCATAAAAAAGACTTTGAGTGGGATATTCTCCTTTCTAGATTGATGTTCCAAGATTCAAATGTGCCATTTAGGAGCAATGTTTGCTCTTCCACTCTGTAGAAAACAACAAGGCTCTAAGAATTATCAGCCTAGGGGTGAAGTCTAGACCATGCCAGGTAATGTGAATTAACAGTCACTAATTAAAAATGTGAGAGGGAGAAAAAAGCAAAGGTCATTTTGACCTCTTGTACACCAAAAGCTTGGAGTCTGTTCAGAAAACTCCTGCCCACCAAGACCCACTGAAAACAGTGCTTTGATCTCTGTACAATGCACTCAATTAGAGGGAGGGAATTTTCAAACAAAAGCTTTGTGAAATTTCCTTTAAAATTAATAATTTTGAGGGTGGTGGAGGATGGTGGCAACAATTGAAGGAAATAATCGCTCACTATTTGCCCAGATATTTCACTAGAAGATGAAAAGCCACGAGGAAGCACCTTCTAGGGGTGGGTACAGGTGCAAATCTGCACACAGCATGCTGAGGTCTGTGTGGGTGCAGAGCATGATAAATAGCCATACACACATGGCTTTGTATAGCCCTTTTCTCAAAGTACTTCACCCTGTGGGCCTTGCTTTCTCCAGCAATGTTAAGGCCTGCAAGACCTCATCTGGAAGCCAGAGTGGTTCTTTCTCAAAATTCATTCATCTACCAAAAGTTTCCCATTAGCTGCAAAAAGGGGCAAAGCCAGATATAGAGGCCACCCCCTGCCCACGGCATCATTTCCACTGGGAGAGCAGAGCAGCTCATCTGATGCCCTTCTAAGGAACTTTGCCTCCCAGCGTGGACTGCAGGACATTTAACAGACCTGGTTTATCCTCACAGCTCATCGTTTTTCTTTATTCCTACTTATATGCTGCCTCACTCTGTGTCTCTCTAATGTCAGTTATGCCAGTTTCAACACTCCGTTGACCACAGCCCTGTGGAAGTAAGATTTTCCATTCTTTCCTTCCTGTCTTTTGATAGTATCCAGTAATTCCAACAGCCATAGATTAAGTTAAACATGAACCATGGGACTGTGCAGTGCTGTCAGTTGGTGTAGGATGAGGGACAGTAAAACACAGCTCTCCTGATCTGGCAGTATTTCACAGAGGGATAACTGGAACAGTGCTGGTATGCCAAACCCAGTCCATATGGGTTTAACAGCATTTTCCACAAAGGAGATTTAAATCAACATGCTGAAATGGAGTGGGAAGCTCTTCAGAACCAGCACACAGAGTTCAGATTATGGTTTTGGCTGAAGAGTCATGCATACAAGTGAAATGATGTTATTTGCAGTAGAATAACAGGATCAAGCTTGGGGCAGCAGCAAGCCTGTGGAGATACGTGGCATCCATGTCAAGCCTTTTCAGAGACTGAGTTACAGATAGGCCTGTGGAAAATGCTTATAAATAAGGAAAAGGCTTCCAGGGAAATTTAGGTCTTAGAAACCCACCTACATCTCATGCAAGGAATTAGGTTTCTGTAAGAAAGTCTGGGAGTGAGGAGCAGAACAGTGGTGGTGTTAATGGGGAACAGCGTGACAGCTCTCCTTCCATCCAGCAGCTTGGAATGGGAAAGACATGATCTGGCATGTGCTGAAATTCAGGACACGAGAAGGCTGTGAAGACAAACCTCAGTTGGTGTTACTTGTTGAGCATTTTAAAGCCAAAGCTGAATGCAATCTGTAACTGCTTTACTGTATATTTGTAAATCCTGTCACCTTTCGAAAGAGTCCTGCTCTTAGAGCGTGGTTAGACATGGTGTTTCACTAAATCAAGATAAGGATCGGAAGTGGATATACAGGTGGATTGCAGGTAGGAGTGGTTGTAAGAAAACTCAAGATGGAGATGCCTTGATTGCCCTTGATGCAAGACATGGGCACTGGGAAGCTCAGCTTTCCCTTCTGAAAAAGAATGGGTCATGATCTTTCAGGGCATGATCATCACATCTCAGCTGTCCTCTGGAGATATCAGCTGTCCTCTTCTCAGTCAGCTTCCTGAGATGCCTGAATTTGGCTGAGATCTGTGTGAGCCTTTGCTGCTGGGAGGAATGGACCCAAGGACACAGCTCCTCAGCTGAAGGGGCCCAGATAAGCAGTGGTTGTACCAAATGAGAGAGGAGGTAAATACCAGAGAATGTGATAGAAATAAGTTTCTGGGAGGCCTCCTAAGGTGTTTCTCCAAACTCACAGTGCAAAAGCACCATGGCTTTCAGGGGAACTGGCATCTAAATAAAAATAAACACCATCTCCTGGTAGGTGAAGTCATAAGGCACTCCCTGCTGCAGGGAGAGGCTTAGCCATATCCAGAAGGTATATTCCTAGCAATAATGAAGATACCTGGTTGTAAGAAGTATATTCCTAGCAATAATGGAGATACCTGGGTGTAAGAAGTATATTCCTAGCAATAATGAAGATACCTGTGTGTAAGAAGTAAATTCCTAGCAATAATGAAGATGCCTGGGTGCAAGAAGTATATTCCTAGCAATAATGAAGATACCTGGGTGTAAGAAGTATATTCCTAGCAATAATGAAACTACCTGGGTGTAAATTAGGCATCCTAACAGCAAGTACATTTGGAGGGCTAGTACTCCGTGTTAAGAGATGAAGTCATTCCTTAATGATTCCAATGCAAAAGGAGTATTCTGAGACGGAAAATTACTTAAAATTTGCCTGCAGCCATGATTTAATGCAGTTATCTCAAGTATTTGCCACTGGCTACTGTCAGAGTCAAGATGCTGGATTAGATCAGCTTTGGGTCTTATTTAAAATGTCAGCTTTTGTATTCTGAGGATGGGGGAAGACAATCTGTAGATCTGTAGGTGAGATAGGCAGAAGATAAATACAATTTTCATGTCTTTCCTTTATGCCTCACTGATTTTGCTAATGTGGCATGAAGAACAAAGGCTATCCTAGCCTAGATTCAGTGTTTCAAAGTCCAGCTGCCTTTGCTGTCTGAGCGAAGCTAAAGTGAGCAATAACCAGTGTTTGGATCTTTTGGAGCTTTTGTAGAGAAGCTATTTTACCAAAACAGTGCATTTCAGACACTGTCTCAATTTGGGTGGAATTTCATTCATCCCACAAAGGTGTGCTCTGACCTCCACAGGCTCTCCCATCCCCTGTATCACATCCATATCACCTGTGTTACCTGGGAAAGTGAGAATCTAATGCCCTCTACAAAGTCCCCATAGACACACAACATCTTCCCTAGGGGCTTCAATCCCTTAAGGTTTGTCAGTCCATGAAAGGGCCCCAAATCGCTAACCTTTATTTCTATATTTGAACAGATCCCTGCCACTCCAAGAGTGAAACATGAAATGTCCTAACTCCACAGAGCTTACAGTCCCTGTTTTTATGATTATTTTTAGGCTTTGGCTGATGGTCACAGTCAGCATCAAAATAAGAAGTTAAAGAAACAGGTTAAAACAACAACAACAACCCACAGGAACACAAACAGAACCTGACTCTGGGTTTTTTTTGAAGAACAAGAGACTGCAATAATTTATAATGGATGGGGTTCTTTTGATCTCTGCACTATCCACTTAAACTTTTCCGTACAGTTACTCAACCATGCAGGCCATAAGGTTAAAGGAAGATTTCCATGGTCAGATGGAGCAACAAGTATTTTTGTTTGAGACTTAATTCTTTTTGAATGTGATGACAGCAAGTTATACAAAAATGCACCAGCTCATGCATTTCCCTCTCCAATCTTTGATGGATGACATATGTTCATACATCCCAGCTGTTACTTAAATAAAGCTGCATGCATACAATATGTCAAAGACAACACAGGCCAAATTCTGTGATACAACTACTTAAGATATATGGGCTAGAATTTGTATTTTGTCTCCCAAAATCCTAAACCAAATGAAACTGAGCCAACACAAACCACACAGCAGTGTCCTTTGAAGTCACAAGAAGATCAAGATTCAAACTGACATTTCTGATGTTGATGGGTCATTTTTTGCCCCAGTACAGTGCCAGTATGTTTTGTACCCTAACTGGGAAGTGGGCTTTATGACTCTATTTGATCCCCAGGGGAATCCTAACCTTTGCAATAATAATATTTGTGCCTGGCTGTGTTGGTTCTGGGACCTGTTATGACTGGGCACATGATGAACACAGGATCACCTGCAGCCCAGCCATGCTCGTACATGCCAAAATTGCTCTTGGTGGTTGAGATAGGGAGCAGCACAAAGCTTACCTCCTTACAGGGGCTGGGTTTAGGAGCCAGCAGGGAGCTTTCTGGCTCAGTGTGTGTCCCTGTCTTCTGCCCAGTTAGGGATGGGGCTGTGCTTCATTTCTCACCAGGAGATAATGAGTAAGCCAGGGATAGACACATAGCTCACATACCTAACAAGACATACGCACCTAAAACTGAAAGTTGATTTATTTGTGGCTGGGACACATAGCTTTTAGGTGTCCCATTGCTAACTTGTTGATCTCAGACAAGGCATTTTGTGTTTCCTGCCCTAATTTCCACCAGCTCCCACCTCCTCCCTTATTTTAAAAGGGTAAAATGCTATTCTGCCTTGCCATTTAACACATAGGGCTCTCAGGGGTCTGTCTTTCTTTTTGCATACCAGCCCCCTGTGTTTACATCAGACCATCTTTTTGGTATCTACATTAAATCAAGATGCCCTCTCTTACACAGATACCAGCAGCTCCACTTCATTAATCAATTAACCTGGGAGCCCCAGGAATGCAGCTGCAAAGACAGCATGAAGATTCTGGCTTTTTTACAGATGAAAGAGTTAACGAAGATCAACAACATTTTTGAACATACCAAGCCATGATAAATGGATGTAGGCAAACACAGGTCTTGACACTCTCTGTCAGCACACAAAAAAGTCCTTGCAGCATTTTCTGATTCACAGACCTGACCAATCTGCCACTCCATGCTGCCTTTGAGGACATGAAAATCCCCACTCACCCATCTGCTGTGAGAACTTGTGTGTTGAGGGTTAGATAGGTGAAACATCTCATATCTGTCAGCAATGCCTGCAAACTGAACAGGGAGGACTTAGTGAGTGATTTGCACAGTTTCTGGCTTGAATAATGTTAAGCTTGAAATGTCTGCAAGCAAGTCTCTGCTGCTGAAAAAAAAAAAGGCAGAGGCAGGTAAGGAGACAGAGTGCAAACTGCTCATTGAAGAGATCCTGAGCTTCATAATGTCAAAACAGAAGCTGATATAATCCAGCAATAAGTACTGCCAGCCTGATAATGAGTCACCTGTGAGTGGAGCATCTCTGCTCCACATTGTGCAGCCTCCTGCAGAATGGCACTGTCCTGATGCTGGGCACAGAACAACAAAAAACAACAGAAGAGTGCTTTGCCAGCAACTTCAAATGCAGCTCCAATCAAACCCTCTCGGGGAGGAGTTTTCCACATTCATCATCTGGCTTATCAATGCTGTCCTGAGCAAAGCCTAGATGCAGGCTTTGTGAGTGCCAGAGCACATGAACAATGGCTGAAGCAGGGAGGGAGATGATAAGAAGAGAGTGCAAAGCACATGTTTCAAGTTCTACCTTTTCAAGCAAGTGTTGGGGCCGGGGAAGCTGAGCTTGGGCTGAGTGCCAGCATTCCCTGCAATTTAATCCTAGCCCTTGGAGGAACAAGCTGTTATCCTTGCTCCATGCCAGTGTCTCCCCCTTATCTCACATTCGAAATTCTTCAACCACTTCAAAATAAAGTATCTCCAAGGAACACTTCAGCAAATGTGTTTTCTTTTGTCTCTTGAAAACACTGATAAGAAGAAAAGCTCTTTTGTGTTTTGTGTAAGAAGCCTTTCAATGTCTGGGCTCTAAGTGCTCTCTTCTGTTCATTCACTTTCCCTGAAGTCTCACCGTGTAAGAGGGATGGTCCTTTCCACACGGAGGGCTGGAAAACTGACACAGGGAAGAGAGGGAAGCCTAGGCAAGGGACAGAGCATCAGGTATATAGAAAATCATTAAAACAACACCAAGGGACTAAAGAAGGCGAGCAAATGTGCCTGAGTGGAGCCAAGACACACCTGGAGAGCCAGCAGCTTTGGTGCTTGGATGGCTGCTGTTTTTGCAGGGTGATGTTTCCTGCTTTCCAGCTGATAAAAAGGCATTCATCTCATCCAGCTCACAATGCAAAGGGACACTACTGAGCCTAAACACCGGGGAATGATGCAGAAGTTTTGTGTGCACTCAGAAAACCTGAAGGAGAAGAGTGATGAGGGGCTTGGAAAGCTGCAGAGGCTCAGTGTCTGAAGTGTGGACCGCAAAGGTGGGGTTTGGCTTTAGGAGTCCTGTGAAGTGAGATTGAGTCCAGCTCCAGGAGGGGTTCAGGGCTGCTTCCTTCTTAAAAAAACAGAGGAGAATTTGCCCTGCAGCAGTCAGTGGGAGCCCTTCACTGGCCTTCAAGGTGGGAATATATCAGCATCCAAATTATTCTGCACTGGGCCTACTGCAAGCACAGCCCTTCAAAGGATAATAAGAGCAAAAAGAGGGTTAACCCACCTCTGCAAACTTATTACATGCCATAGAGATGACTAAGGCACAAAACTGATAAAACAAATATTGCCAGTGATAGCAGATAGCCATAACACAATCTGGCCAGCTCTCTTTGGGCAAGGAGCAGTCTGCTGCAAGAAGACCTTGCTTTGGCTGCCTGTGCTCTCACACAGCCATGCTTAAACTGCCAGGACCTGGCTCTAACCAAGTGCTGTGGGTGTGGAAGAGCATGGTTTGTGACCCTGCTGGGAGGTTTGGGGCCCTGTGCTTTGTCTGCCCCCAGTGCCCTCAGGAGTGCTCTTACCCTGCCCAGCTCTGTGCATGTCCTCTTCATGTCCTACTCTGTCACACTGGGGACAACAGCATGACCAACAGTGAGTTCTTATGTGTCCAATTTCTCAGCAATTTTTTTAAACCATGCTCTCTTCTAAGATGTTTGAAAACAACAACTAAGATGAATACTGGTCCTTTGCAACCTTATGTTCCCTGTGGCTTCAATCAGCATCTGTGGGCTACTCAGCTTCCTCTTTCTCCTTAACTGATTTTTCCTACCTGTGGCAATAATTTGGGCTCCTACTCAAAGATGCCACTGGAAAAATCTTAAAAATAGAATCTTAAAAATATCTTGAAGATAATCACAGATGTTGATTTGAAGAAGTTGGTATGGTTCCAATCAAAAAGGCAGATTTTTTCCCCCCAGAACTATTTAGGTGACAGTGTTCAGCTTGTACTTTTTGTTCATGTTTGGAACAGATTTGCCAAATCATCCTGTTTGAGACTCGTACTCAGTGTTATGGAAGACTGCATCTGGTTCATATGACTGCCAAGTGGTGTTGGTGCTGCTTCAGACAAGAACTGTGAGCACAATCTGAGGGCTGAGACTGCATTGATGCTGCAGTGACTTCACAAAAAACTCCCAAAACTTCGAATCAAATGTAAGTGCAGTATGATGTTTTCCTGCATGCAATTTTCTTGTCCTGGCACTTAGAGGTATCTACAATGTTTGAATTTCTTAAACTTAGAAAGAAAAAAAAAATGTTTCTCTCATAGATGATGAGTTGTAAGCAAAGTTCTGTCCCATGGTAAAGGTTTATGCCTGATTTATAAAAGACTGTGCTTATGATTCAAGTGCTGATGAAATCACAGCTTAGCAAACATCATCTTTATCTGGGATGGCGAAGTTGCTGAGGTTTAATAACGTTTTTTGGGCACAGCTCTTGTTTTGCTCTTTTTTCCCCTCTCTGATGATTTTAAAGCCTTGGATTCTCATCCTGTGAGCAGTCCCTATTGTGCTCTGGCAGAGGAGAGCTTATCTCCCCGAAGTAGACGTCGCGGTGACTGTTTGGGAACAAACCACACAAAACTTGGCTACACCTTAATGGGCCCATTTACGCAGTATCAAGGGTGAAGCAGACTTGGACCCCACAGCACGTTCAAATTACATGGCTTTAAGTGAATTTAGAGCTTGTCAAAGGAGCTGGTTAGGCCAGGAGACTAAAACCCTCTGTTTACCTCCTGAGCAGATATCACACGGAGCACTCACAAGTCTCCCTCTGTGCTAATCCGCAAGGATCGGAGCTGCTGCTGCTCCAGCCCCGCAGCCTGGCTCCGAACCCCGGCCTGCAACAACCTGGGCTTTGAGCTCTGCAGGCACCCACCCCAACCCCAGGGTGCCAGCCAAGGCAGGGGCCATAATAAACTTCCCTAACGTGCTCCAGTCCTGCCCCAGAGAGCTCCTGCTGGGCGCTGAACAGCTCTACTCTCTAACCAGTCAGATGGCACTAGCAGAGAGAGGAAGAATAAAAATCCCCCAGCAGCTTAGGGATAACATCACAATGGGCAGAAACAAACAGAAACTGGAGTGAAAGAAACAAAAATGAAAATTAAATAGCAGGAAAGGTTGGCATCCTTCATGCTTTCCAAAGCAAAGTGATGCAGGCAATTGCATTCAGGAGAGCTTTCCACTATTGGATCAAGGAGATCTCTGCAAACTTTCAAGATCACTTCAATGATGGAATAGTCCCTCCTCCTCCTCCTATGAAAATCTTTTTTTCTCTCCGGGTTTGGTTCTTTTGGAAGGAGACTAGCTAGCTCTGTGTTGGCCATGAAAGGTAGAAAATTACTGGCCATGTTATCTGTTCAGAGTCAGAGGGTAATTTTTGGCAATTCAGGCTAGAATCAGGACAGTTGTTAGGAAAAATGTTTGCTTTGGTGACAAAAGGTGGATACAAGGCATGCAGGGAGCCTTTTGGGGTGATAGGTATCCAACTAGCAAGAAAACAGACAATACCCAGACAGAAGCCCCACATATCACCATGTTATTGCTGATATTCAGGTCCAGCTGAGTTGTTATCAGATGGGTGGAAAGATGCTGCAGGGTCCTGCAACTGAATCATATGGTTTCCAAGCTGGCATTTCTTGTGCAAGTCCAGGTGTAGCTCTATTGCCTGTTGAAAGGTGGAGTGAGACCTTCATAAGTTTTGTGTGCAGCTCCTTTATGCTGGATGGTTGGTGTTTCACTCCCTAAAGACATGTCTGAAACGGGAGAAAGAGTTTCTTTGTTTTGGCACTTCTTTTCAGCTCACAAGCAGCCAATGGAATTTTCCTCTGGCTTTTCAAAAAATCAGGGCCCACCTTTGGTCAGAAAGGAAACATGGAAAATTTCAGCAAATGTGGTTGAATTTTTTTGGAAGTTCAGAGTGTATTAAGGATCAAAAATATGTAAAGATGGTTGATAAATAAGAGCATGCAATGCAGACGGGGGAAATGTCCTTCACCTCCACTGACTAGAGGAGGCAGATTCACAGTGATAAATGTGCAGGGCTCTTCACTGCCAGCATGAGGGTGAGGATCACTGAGAGAGCAGATCACTCAGCAGTTCCAGATAACTGCTGTCCCCCCTGAGCATCAGCCAGCTTCTATTTGCTCGCTGCAGAGGTGATTTCACAGCAGTTAGTGAAGCTTCACCAGCCTAAGGAGAAGCAAACCTTAGGCTTGCACAACATGCTGTGACAGAACTGTGCACTGAACCAAGCCCTATTTATTCCTATGGCAAGAATAAACATGAAGACTGGAATATTTTCACTTCCTGCTCCCCAGCCCAGTTGAGTTTCTTCTTTGGGACTTTTATTGTTGTCCCGGTATTTGAACTGCAAATAGGAAGAGACAAAAATACACGTACAGGAAAGTACCACAAAGCAAAGCAAAAGCACCTCTAACGTCCCTCATTGTGCAGGTGTGACTCTGATCTCACCGAATAAATCTGGAGTAACTCTCCTCAAGTGAATGGATTCATTCTGGAAAGTCAGGAGTGAGTCCAGTCCTGTGTGTTTTGTTTTGCTGGGAAGCAGGGTTTCAGAGCAAGCATTACACCCATTTGTTTAATGAAAACCCTCTTTCTTACACTGTAATCATGGGCACCTCTCACTTTTAATTGCTTTTAAAATGCTGGGCTGCAGCAGTAATTTTATATCTTTGCTCCGTTTGGCCTTGATTGCATCAGTAGCAGTTGAAAAGTGAGGGCTGAATAGCGTTTCACTGTTTGGTAAAATAATTACTGCTCTGGCTCAACATTTCAATTAATCCTTTCAGTGCTGCTGGAAAATGCTTGTGCCTGTGAGTCCTAACCACATATTCAGTGGAAGGGTCTTTCCCATTCACTCTCAGATGGTTTTGCATAGAGTCCCTCTATGTGAGATAGTGACTGAGTAAAGACATGAAGAAGGGGTTGTAAGTGTGGAAAAGGGGGAAAAAAGGCCCATTTGGAGGCATGTCCTGCACGTGGGGAACAGATACTGCTTCACATTGTGTGGCAGAGAGAAAAGCAGGTTAAAGTGTCTTTTTAAACACCTGAAGCTTCTCCACCTGGGCTCAGGCTTGGATCTCACAGGCTTGCCATTGGTCTTGGAATTCCCACAGAATTTCTTCCGCTCAACCTCCCTGGGGCTCCTCAGTGGTCACAGCCTGGTGGGACAGGGTGTGAGGTGTGAATACAGGCTTGGAATGGGAGGCTGTTCAGCCTGGAGAAGGGAGGTTGTGTGGAGACCTCACAGCAGCCTTCCAGGGTCTGAACAGGGCCCACAGGGAGGCTGGAGAGGGACTCCTCATCAATAACTGCAGTGACAGGACAAGGAGTAATGGATGCAAATTAAAAGTGGGGAAATTTTGGTTGGATATTAAGAAGAAATTCTCTATTGTGAAGGTGATGTGGCACTGGAACAAGCTGTGGCTGCCCTATTGCTGGAAGTGTTCAAGGCCAGGCTGGATGGGGCTTTGAGCAGCCTGCTCTAGTGGGAGGGGTCCCTGCCCATGGCAGGGAGTTGGACCAAGATGGTCTTTAAGATCCCTTTGAACTCAAACCATTCTATGATTCTGTGATTCTAGGACCCACAGTCTTGTGACAGGTATGTAAGAAATACAACAACAAACCCCTAAATCCTCATTCCCAGACAGCTGATGGCAACACACACAGGGTTGAGCCGTGCAAGGGAACCACTCAAGGGTGTTTGTTGGTCCCAAACTGCTCTCACATGGAGTTGAATCATGTGCATCTTCTGCTTTCCTTGGCACTGAGGTCCCTCTCTGAGCTTCTTGCTTGCCCAGGACAGCCCTCCCAGTCCCCACAAAACACTGGAGCTTTTGCCAATGCTGGCGCTTTCCCAGATGAGCCCTGCAGAGCAACAAGGCACTGATCTTTGAGACAGCAAGAAGTTTCTTGTCATTCCAGAAAGCTTGAAACTGAAGGGAAATGTGGAGCTCAGTTTTAGCAAAGAGAAAAATCTAATTACTTTTAAAAAATTTTGAATCTCATAATTTTTAATCCAGTAATTTTTAGGCTTAGCTCACTCTTCTTCTCTCTGTGTTAGTCACATTGCATAAATTGACTTATCCAGTAATAATTAGCTTCATTCCAGGTAATTAACAGAACAGCATGTAGGATCTAAACCATTGCAGTGAAATTACAGCAGTAGTGCAGAACCAAGCCTTGCATCGGCCTGAAGTGAGGAGAAGGTGCTGGAAATAATATTGGGATTTTATAATGTCTGTGCTCATGACCTCTTTGGAGAATGCTTGGTCTGGAGAAGCTGGGACATATGAATGTTCACAGAGAAAAGTGACATTTGAGCAAATTTTTTTTAACTGATCTGGAATTAATTAATTATTTTGAGGAGAAATTAAAAAATAAGAAAGGTGGCCTTTAAAATACAGGGCTTTGATCAGAAACAGAAATTTCAGCACAACAGCACAATATGGCTTCAGCCTCTTTCCTTCACATCAGCCTTCAAGGCATGTAAGGGAGCTTCTTGGCCTGTTTGTGCTCCATCTCCAGTTTATGGAGCAGCACCTGGTCCAAGGGAAGCCAATCCTGCCTCAGATGGGAGAGCTGTGGCCAGGAGAGAGTGTCCATGTGGACACTCCATTTTCTGAAGAACCCTCTACCAGGAAGGTAAGAATTTTGCCGGCAGAGCTTGTGTCTCTGACATTATGATGTGCCTGTGACAGAGCAAGACAAATTTGGCTGAGAATCCCTCTGTGACTTGGCAGAGAGATCTGACCTTACTCACTTTACACAGCCTTGGGTAAGGTGGAGGAAAAGGGTCCTGCTGCTGCAGGGAGCATTTCATTGCTCCAGAGATGCACATAGACAACAGTCACAGTACACAGACTGAGTATCACACCTTGAAGAGTGAATATTTGTAATAGGCAGACCATGAGCCACTTTTGGACTGAAGACTATTCTCCTGAAACATTTGCTGATTTTAGAGAGAGAACAAAGTCAAAACAGCAGAGCTTTCACAGTCAGTTTTTTTGTTATTTCGTTTTTTTTTTTTGTTTTTTTTTTTTTTTTTTTTTTTTTTTCTTTTTTAATATTGGAGTACTATCCTTCTAAATTTTCTGAGTCAATTATTTGCTGCTAACTGTTCACTCAGCTAATCCCAGTACAAGGCAACTTTCATATTGCGTTCACAAGAGTGCCAGCCTTGTTCGAGGCCTGTCAGCACAAGGGATTTCTGTTTGTGAACAAAAGCCTTTACACATTCTGGCTCTGAACGTGTGTGCTGTCCTTTCAAAGCCAAGAAGACTCTCTCCCCGTGCCAGTTTGTGTTTCCAAAGTTGCTCTGTGTCCCCTCGTCATCAGCCAAGCTGTGCTGTGCTACTGAACTACGTTTTTGGAATTGCAAGGAGAGCTCGTCTAGAGGGGGATTGAGGACAAACTCCACAAGCCCTGGGCCAATTGTGTCCCAGGCAGGGCATGCCCGTGTCCACAGGGAAGGTGCTGCTGTGTGCAGATGCAGAGGGATCTCAGCTGTGTGGGGTTTGAGGTGCTGATGTGCTTCTCTGCTTCTGTCACACAGTTTTGGGTTTATTTTGGTGGAAACGAGAGCAGGAATTAGCTTGGCTGCTGCCCAGAAACCTTCCTTAGCTCTCTGTGGATGCTTCTGCCTGGGAAGTCACAGCTCTGTTTCCAAAGGAGCCCAGCACTCTGGCACATCATTTCTCAGAGGCACAGAGACACGGAGTCGCCTGTGGTTGCAGGCACGAGAGAGGCCCCACAAGTCTGATGGGGCATCAATGAGGTGACAGCATCCAGCAGCTCCTGGGTGAGGCTCAGCAGGGCAGGGGAGCTGCAGACCTCACACTGGCACTGGCCACATGGTGCCCTTTTGGGGGATGCATCTGGTGACTGGCAGGAGTGCTGAGCTGAGTGGTAATTCAGTATTTCCCAGAAAGATGTGTTGGGATAAAACATCTCGCTCATAGGATGAGCACTACCTATCGTTACATTTTATTGAGGGAATGCTGTGGTTTTCTAGCAGCAGCCAACCTAATTTCTGCTATTCCTGTGTGATCACCTCAGAAATCTTTCTCCTGAATATTATTTCTTGTAAAGAATATAGATGCCAGTTGTGAAACCAGTGCCCTTAAAGATTCTGCCATCTTTGTGGGGCTGTGCACAGAGGGATCTTGTGAGCTATGATACATATGAGATTTAAGTAGGAAAATACCAGGAACAGTTCTAAACATACTAAACAGTTCTAAAAATACTGAACCAAGAAGCCTTAGTAAAACTGCTCATACACTAAAGGGCATTGAACATCAGGATGGTGTTTTAACACATATTTTTTTCACCAGCAGTCTTTTATCAGATAATTAATAAAGAGCTGTACAGTGTTACTGCTGTTCTGTCCTCCCCCTCAATGCATGCCCACATTCCCTGCTGACATACAGGTGTTAATCTCAGACTGAAATTATCGCTAGCAGTCATGTGAAGATAAATCAAATTAGTTTTACTGTCATGTGTTTTGCACATACAGACATGAGAAAGGTGCCTAGAATCCCTCAAAACCTTTTTCTTGTCTCCTGAGCAGTGTTTTAGAATTTACCAGTGCAGTGAAGATATAGAATTCATTAATCACTTAATTTTTTTCCTCTATTCTTCCTACTAAGTTTGAGAAACACTAGGCTTCACTGTAGAAATTGGTAGCATTTTAAAGCAAGCACAGTCTCTGGTGTAAGCAATCTGGAGTATTGCTTACACCAAAATATTACAAGGCATAAGGAGCTTCTGGATTTTCCAAATGGAGATATTTCAGAGATGGCAAAAAGTAACTCATCATTTCTATAACCTTGAAAAGGACACAGCAGCTCTTGCATATTTCTAAATAGGAAACCCTAGATTAAGAAAAAGAAAAAGAAAAAGAAAAAGAAAAAGAAAAAGAAAAAGAAAAAGAAAAAGAAAAAGAAAAAGAAAAAGAAAAAGAAAAAGAAAAAGAAAAAGAAAAAGAAAAAGAAAAAGGAAAAAAAAGCATTTATATATATACCAGCAACTTCTAGAAGAAGAATCATGGCATATTTTCAGGAAGCCTCCTTGCCTGTGCTCGGCCATCAGGAATGCCACACTGACAATGTTTCTGCTAAATCTGGAGACCTTTGATTGATGGTAAAATCACTATTCTTCCTGCCAGCATTTTCTGAGGGAAGTAGTGAGCACACCCATAGTAAAGCAGGTAAGTTGGAACTCTAGGAAAGTGGAATGATCTTGCACAAAATATTGTACCTGGCTGCTGTGCTGGGAAACAGGAGAGCAGGTCAGGCAAAGAACCCTGTGATGTCTATGGACTGAAATTGCCTTGGTTCCTCACTGAACCACAGAAGGAATGTGGGAAAGCTGGTTCAGGTCCCTGCTCTCCACAAAGTGTCTGTATGGCCCTGGGCAAATCCCTTCTTTGCTCTGTGCCCTGGTTGTTCACCTATGAGTGGAATCAGAAATACATTTGCAACCTCTCTGCACACAAGGGAATACACTGAATTCTGAGATATTTAGATGGAGAAGGATAAAAAATTGATTTGCTTTAGACTTATACCAACACAAAGAAGATTTTTTTTCAGGACAACACAAACCTAATTTTTGAGGCTATTTAGCAAATGAGCTTATCAATTTCTAATGAAGTCAGAGGACGAATTCCCTAAATCAGAAATGGCACTGATTAGAATTATTGCCTACACAAAGGAAAAGGCTTTGAGCAGCATGGTCTAGTCAGTCCTGGCCAGAGATTTAAATGCAGAAACAGTATCAGAGACAAAAGAGGACCTTTAACATTTCTTTAGTGACAAGTTTATTCCCTTCCAAAAACCCCCAAACAAACAAACAACCCTTCCCCCCAAGAATAAGCGCTGGAAAAATTTTAGAAACCCCTATACTG
Organism: Ammospiza caudacuta; assembly: GCF_027887145.1. Lineage (NCBI taxonomy): Eukaryota > Metazoa > Chordata > Aves > Passeriformes > Passerellidae > Ammospiza > Ammospiza caudacuta. Next base: position 58,860,262 of record NC_080596.1, read on the forward strand.
TATATCTGATTATAAGCTCAGAGAGCAGAGGTGGAAAAGTCAGAAAAGTGAGGAAGAGAATGAAAGTTCAGAGAATGAAAAAAAGCTGTGCTGAAGTGTGATATTTCAACATTAATGCCACTGCCACAAATTAGTTTTGTCATCATTAAGAATTCAGCAAGAGGTTAGAGATGAATTACAATAATGCAGCTACATGAAAGGAGTTGTTTTTTATTATATATTCACCTGAATTTCATTTTCTTCATTTCCTTAGTTGTCCAGTAGACTGTTCTCTAGGGGAATATTTACATTTTGCCTTTGAATGTACAGGAATTCAGTGGAGGCTGGATTTTTTTACTATTTTAAAGTGAATTAAAAAAATATTAATGATAAAACACAAGATTTCCTATGTTCTCCAGTGTTTGTGAGGTCTGCAGCTATTCTGGAATGATAAGATTTCCAGGGACATAACAAACAGTGGTGTTTCTCAGAATAACCTTGTTTTCCTTTACCAGATTCTTCTTTGAAGACCAAGTTGTTAATTCAGGAGTTTATTCCCCAGAAATCACACTTAGAAAGATGCCTGTGTCTTTCTATCACTTACATAGCACTGGGTCTTAAACTGAGGTGGGTGGAAATGAAAACCAAATTAGGTGTATGGATGAATCAACAGAACAAGAGATTCCACATTCTGGGTTCTGTAGTGGATGTATTCATAAACAAGAATTGCAAACTCTCATCAGGTGCTTGGAATTTACTCTTGCTTGGTGAAAATAAAACAAAGCAATGAAGGAAGGTGCCACCACAGCAGCAACACTCAGATTCTGGAGAATTAAATTCAGTTACCTGAACCAGCCTAAAATGACTTTGGTAGGATGGTGTGACCAAGCCCACCACAATGTTTAAGGTGTTTAAATTCTCTTTGAAATCTCTAGTGTGATCAGAGGTCTGTGATCTCATGTGTCATCACTATAGGCTGCTTCCAGATATATGTCTTAACTCCCATTTTTCTCAGGAAAATGGAAATAGCAGACACTCCCTTCTAGGCAATAAAAAAAATCTTGACAAACTGAATAAGTAGTGATATCCACATTTAGTGATAACTAATCTCATTTTGTAAACCCAAAAAAAGCAGCCCTCGAGAAAGGAAACAAGGTAATGGGAAATGGAAATCTGACATTCTCTAATTCTTTTCTTAGCACTTGCATAGAAAACAATCCCTGTAGTAATCAGACCATCAAGTGGATACCATTCCTGACACTGCAATGCAAACTAACATCTCAGACAACCCCCCCGCTCCTCAGAGCCAGCTGTTGAAAGTTTTATTCTGAGTCAGTTTCACAACATTCTGGTGAGGAAGGAAAATACAGTAGATGCCTCCATTTTACAGCTGAAGAGCAAAACCACCAGAGACTCAACTCCACCAGAGGAAATTGGAGCTTATGTTTGGTCCAGATGTTCCTGGAGAAACATTTGTCCAAAAATGCTACCAGTTGTCTGCTGCCTGTGTTAGAGATGACTTTGGACACCTCAATTCCTCCTTTACCATGTAGGAAAAAGTGTTTGCACTGATTTAATCCATAGGTGACTTTTGACTTACTGTTAATTAGATGTCTCCTATTAGACCTATCAGTATTTTACTAATTTTCTTGGACTTGTTCCTTACCTTTTCTGAAAAAATGTCTTTCATTTAGGGCTTGCACAACCATGAACATTTGTAGAATATTTATACAAAAGATGATGAAACCATTTAGCAGAAGAGGATTTTCTGTTTGCCTGAAATTTGCACTCAGTTGAAATGACATGCTGCAAACCAAGTTATTTGGTTACAAGTGAAACAATCTTTCTAATAAATTACTACAATTTAGCTTAAATATAAATAAATTATTTTTTTTCTGATAAAATAATAATTGGAATCCTTTCTACATTTCCTAGGGCTTCTTTTATGAGCCATAAGAGGAACAATTTCTTTCACTTCATGATATCTTGCAAATACTTCACATTTTTTGAAATAGCTCAGCGACCTCTTTATTGACATTGTACAGAATTTCTGGAATCTATTAATGTGTTGTTGGATTCTTTTCTCATTTTCACTGTTGTGTACTGAAGCCAAACTGAGAGCAAAGTGTTCATTTAGTTTGGAAAGGAAGCAAGGCAAGTTTGTCCAGATATATGAATGACTACTTTTCTCCTACAGGAAAAAATAGCAGAATAACTGAGTGCTCTGCAGTGCTCTTCCCTTATTTCTGGAACTAAACCTGTATTGGAGTGATTTGTGAGACTCTCACTCATCCTGGATTCCAGAAATTATTTCTTCTAGTACCATTCCTAATCTCTCTGGAAGGCAGATGAAAGCCTCAATAGACCAAACTTAAGACTTTGGGAAGGTTTGCACATTTATTCAGGAACTTGGTTCCTGACCTAAGCCTAAAATATGAAGGCAGTGAGTGCTGTTCTCATTGAGAGAGGTCAGTTAAACCTGAGCAATTCCAGGGTTCAGCCATTGAGTTTCCTAATAACTTGGTTTTTGTTATTCTTTATGTCTTGCCAGAACCACAGCAGATGAAGAAAGTAAAATTTCATCATCCTAGCAGTTGAATGAATACAATTCCTGCATTTATCAAGTACCAGATAACTGACACCAAGGCAAACAAACAGGCAAACATGAGTAGATTTCTTTATCTTTCGGCTCCGGCTCCCCCTTTACAGATCTCCCTGGGGCAGAAAACCTATGAAAGCTAAAGTGTTCTCACAAGGTTTTCTTTTTAGCTCAATTAATAGCTCTTTAGAGGTCTCCTTCACCACAGGCTCTTTTGGACACCAATGTTTTGTTGAACTTGCACACCCTTCCTCTGAAACGGAGGTTGCTCCACAACCATCCCCAACACTCCGTGCATTGATGAACAAGAGTGCAGAGCATCAGTCACGGGCTCCTGGAAGTGAAACCAGAGCCAAATCATGAACAAACTCCTGAGTAAATATTCATCAGCCTTTCTCTCCTGTAAGCTTCACTTAAAAATCATCTGAGATTGTGAAACACTGCATTAAATCCCAGGGTTCTGGGCAGAGCCTGATGCTGTTGTGGCGTTGAGCAGTGTCACAGGTAAGGCTCATTTTTCACTCTGCCCTCCAGCAGGAGTGGCAGACATGGGCTAGACAGAGTGGCTGCCTTGACCTTCTGCATCAGTAGAAATGTTGATGCTGTACAGAATGTATGACATTCTGTACATCCTCTGGGCAGCAGTTTTGATTGAGAGACAAAATGCTGTTTTATGTTCAAAGGTGCAGCTTTACAGGCTTTCTTCTTAGGGCTTTTTTCTTACAAGTGTCTCTTTCTTGTAAATCATTTCCACCTCCCCTAGATGAAATTCATTGTCCTACAGAAGTACCTGGTTAGTATTTGGGGTGGGGTGTATGTGTCTGGTGTGTGTGGCTGTTTTGCTGAAATCTCCTATGTTTAGAAACAGTGCCCATAATAAGAGTGAGGATGAAGTTACTTCTAAACCACACACTGCAGTAACAAGTGCAAAATAAGAGCCACAAGGATGAACAGACTTGGTATGTCAGTGGGAGTGAGCATTAATGATTAATTTTTTGTCGGTTTCCTTATTTTCATTACAAGAGACCCTTACAGAAACTTGTAGCTTTGTTTTGCTGTGCAGAAAGTAAAGCAACAGTCCTGGGGGGCCAAACCCTGGAAGCAGTACTGAAGTTGGAAATCCACTGAAATGTATTCAGAGGGGTTCTCCAGAAATAAGAAAGCTGCTGACATAGAGAAGGAGGGAATGATTTGCTGTTTCTGTGCGTGCCTGATAGAAAAAGGATAGCCTTAGAGATCCAGATTAAATTGTTGTTTCCTCAGCCTTGGTGAAGCCAGTTGCCCAGCAAGGCAATGGTGTTCTCATTGCCTGAGCACCAAATCTTGCTGTCAGCTGTCATTACCTACCTCATTGCAGCCACCTCCTTCCAGAGCAGGAAAGTGAAGTGTTTCAGCACCAAAAAAGCAGCTAAAATGCTCCTTTAGGCAGAATATGAGGGAATATTGAATTTGAAGAATTTTTGCCTGTTTTGCTGATGCCTGAAGGAAGGCCAATGAATTCACAGCTACAGACTTGCACCAAATTGCACAAAACTTGTTCTGCCACTTTCAAAAAAATCCTGACTTTCTCAGCACCATTCCTCCAGATTTGCCTTGCTCCACTTCAATCTCTGACAGTTCCTTTTAGTTCTTTGCTGTTCCTCCTTTTCTTCTCTCTCACCTTTCTCTGACTGCCTGTAATTTTAACTCTTAAACTGACCACTGAACCATATCCCACAGAATTTGACTGCACAGCAGTTTGCACCTCACTCCTTAAACAAAACCACAAACACGACAATATGGCATTTTCTTCAGGGGGAAAAAAATAGGGGTTTTTTTTTGTTTCCTTTGGAGAAAACTTAAACTGAGCAGGCCCTTGCAGTTGGAGGAGATGTTCTCCAGCAAAGTCATGCACTCCTAGACCACACCAGGTCCCCGAACCAAGAGCTGGGAACGGGATCTCTGGATTAGGAACCCACAGGAGCTGGCAATGCCTGGCTTACCCTACTGCCACTGAGCTGGAGAGCCTTGAGGACCATGAGAGCACAGGAATAGGTCTCTATTTTGGCAATCATGGGTTGCATTGGCTCTTGAGGCTGCTGGTAGCTAAGGTGTAAGGAGAGAACAGCTCGTCACACGGCAGTACCAGAGCTGGGGAAGAAAAAACACTCCACTGAGGATTAAAGTCTCCTTTGACTGGTTTGTTGTTTTTTGGGTTTTTTCCTGGAGAAAATTGCTCGCAGGCACAGGAAAGCTGATGGCAGCAGACCCCAGGATGGCATCTGGGCCAATGCCTTGAACACCCCTCAAACCTTCATCAGGCCTTAATTCAGGGAAAAGAAACTTCTCCAGACTTACCTGTGAGCCAATACAGTGGAGGTCACAAGTAAAAACAAATAATGAATAGAAACATTAAAAGAGCTGCTTTAAAAGACACCAACTACTTTCAATTATTCAGTGAATAGCTGCAGTGGCAGTATCTCTGCATAAAGGCATGTTTTAATGTTAGTAATGGCCAGTGCAAGGGATTAATGCAGGTACTAAAGTAGCTTTATTTAGAGAGGTGAAACAGCCAATTCTAAAATGAGCACTGCTACACAGATTGTGAAAAGTCTGCTGTGAGAAGGAAGCACAAAATTGCATCCTGAAAATGAGAAGCACTCTGAAGGAGAAATTCATGGTAATGTAAACTGGAACTTTTCTTCAGTGAATCACTTAAAATGAAACTGCTCCCTTCTCCTTATTCTCCTCAAGCTGCTGACATGCATAAAAATGTGAATTTGACCAGCAGCTTATTTGGAATGTTTCTCTCCTTCCGTAAGGAAAATGTGTTATTTCTCTAAACAATATGCCACTCAATACCAACTGAAGCCTCCCTAGCAGATAGGACATAGTTGCAAGGCTTCAACCTGTGCCAGGGTTAGGATCTAGGAAGAAAACCCTGGTAGACTCAAGTATTTACTTATTTAGCAATTCTTTCCAAGGTAATATTTTTAAGCTGTAGGGGAAACCATCCTGAAGAGTAAACTGAGCGACTGGGAAGTCGAAGCACAGAAGCTTGCTGTGACTGAGTTAGTAATTCTCTCTTTAAACAGTGGCCCCACTGAAGAATTGAACTTAAGTGCCTCAGCACAGCAGAGCCTATGTGTTGTGTTTGGGAAGCATTTTCAGCTTAATAGGGACGAAGTTTCCTTTATGCCTGATGCAGCAGCACATTTCGTTTCACAAATTTCCTTTTCCACCCATTTAAGCAATTAACTTGGAATGAATGAGATGCCAGATGAATATTACTGCCTTAAGAATCAATAGCTGTTTCTGAGGTGGCTCTGGAGAAAAGAAGGGTCTATATTAGCCAGCTATGCATCTAGACATCTTGTCAAAGCCACAGCACCTCAGCAGTAACTTCAGGAGCACTGTACCCACACCTCTGTGTGCCCCATTTCAGCAGCAACTTGTGCCCTCTTATTTCTCTCCTGCTCTGGTTTATGGGCAAGGAACGGTGACCTTTTGGGTAAAAGAGCAGAGCAGAGGTTTAGCAGGTTGGCCTAGGGATGTGCAGAGTGCATCCCAGGCGTGGGCAGGCAGCATGAGCAAAGATGGTGTTAATTACTCCCAGTGCCACCACAGAGTTTACAAGTCCTAGTAAAAACTTCTTACCTGGTAAAGCTGAGCCATGTGTAGTAAACAAATCACTTTGCTGCTTCCCACATCTGGAATGAGAAGGAAAGTGATGAAAATTCCATTCTGGGTGGATGGAAACCTGCTGTCCTCTTGGATAACACAGGTGCACTTACAGGTGCCTTGTTCAGCTCTCTGTCCTCATGTATATCAACTTTTGGTCCAGTGAGGTTTCTCCTGAGGAGAGGTGAACAGTGGTCCCCTTTCAGGTGCCTTCATGGTAGGCAGAACTGAACAAGGAATGATGTTTTGATGCTGACAGCTCACTAAGCATGTCTAAAACACACTGATGAAAACAAGTGTAGAAAATTGTTGAAGCTGATAAAGCAGTTTTTAAGCACAGAGCTGGAAACTCTTCTGAACCACCCTTCACCCTGAGGATAATATCTTGAAGGATAAATACTTTCCATTTGTAGAATATTCACTTCTGGAGATGCCTGACCTGGAAGGACAGGATCAGGTTAAACATGAGGCACATGGAAGAAGGGGGTTCTCTCCAAGGAGCTGCTCCCAACCCGTCAATAAGGGACAGAGTGGAATGGGAAGCTTACTCACCACCTGAACATTTGCCAGTGAATAGTTAAGGCCATGAGAGGCTGAGACAGAACAATGAACCTCTCCATGCAATCTGCTGAGGTTATTTTCAGCACAGGTCAGCACTTTCAGGCTGAAGTTTGAAATGTGGGTTCTTACACTGTTCTTGCAAGGCATTTGCTCCCCTGCCTCAGGAAGCAGGTACTTATCACTATGGTTATGTGGTCTGCATGAGCAAAGCCTCATACTCACAGGGAAAGGGATCCTGTGCACTTCTGACAGTCCACCTTGGGCAATGGGAACATCCCCTTTCCAGGCTGAAGAATGTCACCCTGTCCTTAAAAACCCTGGGCAAGGTGGTGGATGGGGTAAAGAGAGAGGGAAACGTGCAAGGAGCCTTGCTTGTGATGGCTGCCTGTGATGGCTCAGCTACATGGTGCTCCAAAGCAGCCTGGGATGTACATCCCTGGGAAAAATCATACAGATCCCTGTCCCTTTGGGGGAGAAAGTGGGGAAAATACCACTAGAAATGCTGCATCTGCAACCCTGCTGAGTGAGGACAAAGTTATGGTGAAATGGGCTTTTTGAGCCTAGGGCTTTTGGATATATAAACTTCCACGCAATAGTTCTTTAATGCAGAGCATGGCAATAAAGAGGGGAATTGTGCACATTTCATTTTAAGAATAAATCTATTTTTTCACTGGCTTCTTGTTTTGACCTTGTAGGTTTGGCCGTCTGTCAGAAAGCACCACATCCGATCCTGCTAATTCCTTTCTTTAGGTCTTTCCTGTCAGAGAGCTGATGTGGTTTTGGTGAATTCCTGCACAAATTCACTTCATACAGTTTGACCCTCTGGTATTAACAATAAGCTTCCTCCTAACAAGGAAACCAACAGAGTTACAAACATATGCCTTCACTTACACACAGGTATGCTGACACCTAAAAGTCTGGATTTTGGTTCCTACATGAAAGCAGTTATGCTTCTTGGAGGTGTTGGGAACATGGGCTTCTATGACAAGGCTTGACTTCAGGCACAGAAGATTGAAAAAGTTGGCATAATAATGTCATCATAGAAAATGACAGCCCTGAAATGGTGTGGAAATCACCTTAATGTCCTTGTTTCTTAAAACAGCTTCCTTCATGTGAAGCTATTCTTTTGGGACTGTCAGAAATACCTTTAGCCTGGACAGAATTATTTTCCTTTCTGAGGTTCAGACTTTTTATTTAGTTTGGTTGGTTATGTTGCTTTGTTTGTTTGCTTCTTTGTTTGGGTTTTTTGTTGTTGTTGTCGTTGCAGCTTTTTGTTGGTTTTTTGTTTGTTTGTTTTCTGCTGGAGGGAACTATTTCAGCACTAAAACAGAATAAAATGCAAATGTGCCAGATTTGCGTCAGTTTTGTTTTAACAAACACTTCAGTTATGCTTAATTTTATGGTTTTTGCTTTGTCACTGTGTTTTCTCAAACGCTACAGAGCTGCATTCGTTTTAAATGAGCACTAAAACAAAGTGAACCAGCAAGGATTTACAGACGTGTTTATGACAGAAGCAATGTTGTAAAATCAGGGCCGACACAGCAGGGGCAATATCTGCCTTGTACTGGATGTGAAGATTCTCTCCCACTCCTCAGCTATGAATTGTTGCTGCCACATCACTTCTGAACGAGCTCACCTGATCAAGTCAGTTGTTTAGAAGTTGAAACCTGGTAGTTCTTAGGTCAAAGTATCATTTGTACTAAAGTATAAAATGTATGCTAACCACTTTTTTCATATCCATGCTAAAAGTTGGTGGATGCATTGTTATTAAGAGCCATGGGCTTAAGAACTAATCTGAGATGCACAAAGCAGAAAACTATTAGAAAGGGAATGAAATGTCTGGCAGTGTGAGGGGCAGGTGCCAAACCATCAGATCTCCTTTGTGAAGGAAACTTCCAGTTTCCACCTCCAGTCTGGTCCCTAACACTCAAGAGTGCTGACTTTGCTCCCAGTGATGTTTGCAAGTATGTGCACACATTTCTAGTGCATGATCAATGCCATTTTTAAATTTTATTTTCTGCAAAACACAGCTAGTTGGACCCTTTTTCTGGTGAAAATGTCAGGTGACACTGCTCTTTCTGCAAAGAGGATGGTTATAAAGTAAAGATTTTCAAAATCAGCTCTGATGATGAAGAAGTTTAATGGAGGAAAAATATTTTAATTAATGAACAGATGTGGAATTCTATTTTCCTATCACAGCAGTAATCCATACATGTTACATGATTCAAATTGTGAGACAATGGCATTCACAAAATATTTTAAGATTATGAATTAATTTTTGACACTCCCAAATACTCTGTAATTTTTTCTAAAATCTCAGAACCAGTATTGGAAATTGGAGATCTGTAATTGGCTTCCATCATCCCCCTTTTTTGAGAAGGGACTTCTAGATGCACCTTGTGTTTCTAAACACAAATAAATCTCTGCATCTGTACAGATTATTGCTTTAGAAAGGTTTTATCAAATAAAAAAACATACAGTCCATTTCTACCAGTTGTGTGAGACAAAAGTTGCTTTAGGAATGTGTAGGTTGATTAACATCTGTGCTAATGTGAAGTAAATACAGAATTTTAGCCAAGAATGTGAAAAGCAAGTGTTCACATATTTATTTCCAATCCTTTCTGAAACTTATTATCTTCTAGTGCCTCATCTAACCCAACAGATCTGAATATCTTCACTCAACAGAGCCAACACCTTGTTGAAGAACCTAAATTTTCACATCAGATCTGGTGCTCCTGAAACTCTTAATAAAGCTCAGCTGTAATATAAATCCAGATTTTGGGCAGATGGCTGATTCACATTAAAGTTTATTTTCCGGGAGTTTGCTGTATACTTTCCATGGATACTCCAAAGAGTAATTTCTTGATATTATGATGTTAGCCCATCAGTAATCTTCACAGTTTCCATCTCACTTGCCAAACCCTATGAATCCATTTAGCCTCCTGCTGACCTGTGTTTGTGAACATTGCAGGGTGAATTTCATCACATGGCTGGGATTTACTATCCCCTGAGATGCCAGTAGTAGACTTTGAGTTGTCCTAGTTTAAAGATACAACGTTTACTGACACTGAGAATAAATTGGGATGAAAAACCTTATGTCATGTCCTTACAGCTCCTGAGAAATGTGTCCCTTCCCAAGTCACTTGATATCCAGACTTCTGGCCAAGGTGCTTTTGATAGACACCTTTTTTATTTTTTTCCCCTTATTTGAAAGTGCTGGTTTGCCAGATTTGAAATGTTCAATGTAAGGTCCAGGTACACTATTCTGTGTTGAGGATAAACTTTCTAAATGAATGGCAAGACCAGTCCCTGCCTCCTGATCATATTGCAGCACTGCCAATGACACAAAAGCAAAGACCTCACTGATAAAGACAGAGAAGCAGCCCCTCAATACACCTAATTCAGACCAAGCTGGGAAACCTAGAAAATCTGTGTACCAAGTGACCATCAGGGTGTCAATCCTTCCTATTGAAGATACTGCTGAATACTCATTGAGTGGAGACATACAGGTGATGGACTCAAAAAAAACCCCCAAACAAACAAAAAAACCCCACCAACAAACAAACAACCCAGAAAAAAATTGAAATTATTGTTCTCAGCCCCAAATACTGCTGACTCTTGCCCCAGTGCCAACCTTGGGCCACATTGCACGTTTGCACATCTCTTTACATGACATTGGGAATCAGAGGCTCTGATTATTTATTTATATAGCAATATTATCTTGTGGCACTCTTTTTGTGGAGGCACAAGCAGCCGTGTGTGGGCCTGAGCAATCCTGGTGATTGACATCTCTGCATAGGTTTCTATTCAAACCTGCTGAGACCTTACCTGGATTTCAGAGGACTTGTCAGAAGCAGAGCTAAACATCAACATAAGGTTCATCAGCAATACAAGTCCTTGCAGGCAGATGAGTAACTGAAGGAACTCAAGTAAAAGCAACAAAAATGTAAAGATAGACTGACAAGTTAAGAAAATAATTAGAAAAGCTGCATTGGATGGGAGACAACTGGTGAGGGACGTGCTTGTTCCAATTTCTTTGAGGCATGAAGCACCAGCTAGTAAAAAGGACTATTTGCAGATAAAAGAATTGTGAGGATACTTCCTTACTGACAGCTCTGATCAAATGCACACCATCCACCAAAATACCATATATAGAGACCAAAGAAACAAACTATGGGAAGGCTAAGCAAGGGAATAAGAGAGGCTGTTAGAAGAAAGAAGGCATATTCCTGAAAAAGGTGAAGCTGTGTTCAACTGAGGAAAAAAGAAGAGAACTATTTTCTGCAGATTAACTATAAAGGGTGGTGAGACACTAGAAGAAGTTGCCCAGAGATGATATGGATGTCCCATCTCTGGAAGTGTTCCAGGTCAGGTTGGATCTGGTTTTAGGCAACCTGCTGTAGAGGAAGGTGCCCCTGCCCAAGGCAGAAGGATGGAACTAGGTGATCTTTAAGGCCCCTTCCAAACCAAATTATTCTGTGATTCCATGATTCTATGAAATATGCAGATTCAAAAAGAGAAATCTGAAAATCAGTTTGGAATCACCTTTAAAAAGGCATAAAGATTGAACAATAATAAATTACCGAGCTATATTATGAATGTCTTGCAGAGATTTTGCAGAGCAGTAGACAGTGAAGTCGTGAAAGTAGCAATGAGAAAAAGCAACAGCGTAAAAGCAAAATGAGTTTTTATTTTCAGTATTTATTAACCCTGAGGCCTTAATGCATATTTTGTCTGCCTCAACTCAAGGACAAAGAAGAAATATCAGGAGAAATAAATTGTCAGCATCACATATTGTTCACTAAATGAGTTCTAAAGAAAGGCAAGTTGGAAATAATGGATCTTCTGGCTGTGGAGTGTGAGCTCTCATTTAAACCTGCCTTTTAATAAAATTCTTCAAGTGGAAACATACAAGTTTGGGTACCAAGCAAGTGGTAGAGCTTATAATAAGGAAAAAGAACATGATAGATGAGAAAATAACCTTTGTTAATTTATAAAGAGCTTCTGTGACAGGAAGAGAAATCTACTGTGTTCTTTGAGGAATCCAGTGAGCACATGGACAAAGGAGAATTGGTTGACAAAGTCTAACTGGATTTCTTATCAACAAAGCCCCTCAGCAAAGCCTGTTAGAGAACCTGCTGGAAGATAGGTAAGACCTACATGTACATACCTGTGTAAAAGAGGGAAAACAATAAGTAGGGAATAATGGTCAGCTCCTGAATGTTTGCTGGGGGCTTTCCAAGTAAGTCTGTTTATGCTGGAGCTGTGCAACACACACGTTTATTTATTTAAATGACCTCCATGTCTGGTGAAAGCACAGACCTTGCTCACCAGCCCAGGCAGGACTGGCCAGGGTAAAAATGAAAGTTTACCATGAAGACATGCAGACGCAATAAATCAGCTTCACAATGCTGATGAAGAAATGCCAGAAGGAATTCAGCACTGATTAATCAGAGTAAGGCACCTAAGGAAAAAGTCCCCTCAATTAAGGTGTGTAATGACATGCTCTTTAGATATGCTCTGGTATTAGCCAATACCTTTTAGGAAAGAGACCTTGGAAGGATGACAGACAGATCTATAAAAAGCAACTTGATGTTCTGTAGCAGTCAGAAAAATCTCATCTGTTTGAATTTAAGAGCTACTTGGAGAGGAAAACAAAAAAGAAAAAGTCCTTATGCCATTTTGTAAGTCTATGGCACGAACACATCTCCAATAGTGTACACCAGTCCAGACTCTGCACCTTAAAAACTATGTCGTAAAACTTCTACTGTAGTTGCAAGTGGATATAGACAAACAAGACCTGTAAATGGACATCTCTTCTTGGAACAGTCAGTAGAAAAAAAAAAAAAATAAACACAAGAGCAGATAGACACGAGATCTCCAGATCTAAAATATAAAAGCAGCAAAGAAGTGTCTTATCCAAAATCTAGTTTGGTATTTGTAGCTATAAATCTAAGTCAAATAAAAATATTAATTACAACTATCTAAAAACTTGTATTGCCCAATACAGACACAGAAAAGGCAAAAAGAAGCTTTCAGGGTATGGTATGGCACCCATACAAAGGTGGAATAATCACCTCTGATATACGAAGTTGAGAGAAGTGTAGGGAAAGCAATTAGGAAATGAAAAGCTTCTAATTTCCTAATACAAAATTCATGGAAGTCAACTGTGAAACTAATAGGAGGCAGGTTTGAAACCAAAAGGAAGAGGCATTTCCTCATACAACACCGAGTTAAACTGTGGGTCTCTTTACCACAGGATGTTGGGGAGGCTAAAAGTCTACAGGGCATCAAAAAGTGACCAGACCAAATAGATCACAGAGGGAAAACCAACCAAGTATTAACTGCAAGAGCAGCAGCCAGTGACTTAGGGAATCCATAAGCCACTAAGCCCCAGAGCTCGAGGAATTTGCAGGGAGTCACAATGGTGTTTTTATTTGGTCTTTGTACGCTTCCCTGGCATCCATTTTTAGCACAGTGTGTAAGGAAGATCATTGCCCTGACCCAGGACTGCCTTCTGAATGTCCTCAGACACCTGGGCTCAGCAGAATTCACCAGGATCAGGCTCAGGGCAGAGCCCTAACTCCAAAGGTGGAGCAGAAAGATTATTTAGTTCAGGCCCTTTGGTGATAACAACCAGGAGAGGGGTGGAGAGGAGATGCCTGGTATGTTGTGTCCACCTTATTCCTGGTTGGAGCTCAGAAACAGCAGCTGCTGTGTGCTGAGGTGAGAAGTTGATTTGGGAAATGATGGTGGTCAGCTTGAAGGGGTCAAACACTTTGGTTAGGAGTCACAGTGCCATTGTGAGGGGTGACAGTGCCATTGTGAGGGGTCACAGTGCCATCATTAGGTAAGCCAAGTCAGACACCTGATGGTCCCCCCGTGCCTGGGGCTCAGCCCATGGCACAGCTTAGGGATGGCCAAAGGGCTCCATGTTGATGTCCTGCCTAACCAAACCTGTGACATTGAAGGTCAGCACACCAACTGTGCTGCCAGACCTCTCCCTTGGCAGGGATTTTATTCTTATTCAAGCACTGGTATAAAGCACAAGTGCTCTGGCTTTAGGAGGATTTGCTATTCTCATAATGATATATGTATTTTCAGAGAGCATTGTTCTTGAATGGAGTTCATTAAAATTAATCTGCAGGTAACTCTCTGTTCAGCTTTTTGACAAATACCTCCAACTCAATGCTTAACTCCAAAGGGGCCGGGAAATGAAAATATAGCCCCATTCCTCAATAATTATTAATTTCCTGTCACTATTTTCCTTACTCCAAGAGTAAGGAACGTTCTAAAACTCTTTAGAGGTTGATTAAAGAGTAATTTGTTAGTGGGATGGGGGGAGGGAGGTGAAGGGAAGGGACAGAAGATTATTTCTGAACACCAAAAATAGTTTCAAATTCCCACTAAGAAATGACAAATTGTTATATACACAGTCAGACAGGGACATGTATATTTTGATTTAAATTCCAATTTCAAAATGTACTGCATGAAGAGAAACCACAAATTGAAACTTCATGTGCTCATGCTGGCAGCAACACCAAACTTACGGTTTTCTTCTAAAAATAATACCCCCAAACCCTACCTAAACCTTCCTGAACCTCCTGTCCCCTCTTTAATGAGTAAGAACACAGAGTGTTTTGATTTCTTGGTGACTTTTTCCCTTTCCTTTGAGTGGAGGACCAACTGCTCTCAACCTTACTCAGGTAATATTTCCATTGGTTTCAATGAGAGATTTGCCTGGCTGAGGTGTGCAGTATTTTTCCCAGTATTTACATGAAATTAAGGAAGGAGACAGGAATGAGGAACAGTCTTGGCAGTAGAATATGAAGTAAATTTTGTAAAGGGATGGAGAGTAGAGAAGGAAGATAATGATGTTAGGACCACTATATAAAACTTTACTCCTTTTCCATCTTTTTAATTTGTCCCTTTTAAACAAAAAGACCTTTGAATTTGAGTCAAATATCTAAAGAAGATGAATTTGGACGACTCAGTGCTGGTCATAGGAAACAAGCCACATCAAAATCCCCCAAATAAATCATCTCTAGTTTAAGAAAACTGTACCACAGACTAAAGACAAACCAGTCCTTTCAGCTTTCAGAAGAGAAGTCAACATCAAAGGAGGAACCTGAACTAGAAGCCTCGAAATGCAAATCTGTTGGTCTTTTCACATTCAAATTCTCACGCTCCTTCTATGTCCTCTTACAGAAAAAGAATGTGGTCAGACTTGGGGGAATGACTTCACAGCTTTTATTAAAGAGTAGTGTAATCCTCCCCTGGATAACTGGAGAATCATTATAAAGAGAAATAAGCAGTGATGATCTGTCCCAGTTTGACTGCCATGGTTTGGAAGGTCTGGCCCATGAGATGTTAATTTCCCAGTCTAATTACATGAAAATGTATAAATATGAGCACTGATGAGGAAGAGAAGTATCCTGCTGAAAGGTGAGTGGTATTGAGTTCCCTCTGCTCTTATGAGGAAAAAAAGGCTTCTATCCTCTTAAGTGATATTGCACATAATAGTAAGAGTCTAATATATGAAAAAAAACCCAAACATGCGCTTTCATTTTATTATTGTTCCATTTTACTGTTAAGGTGGGGCACAAAGAAGTTAAATGCTGTGAGGTCCTTGGGTGAGGGTGCATTTGGACTCCATTGGGTCCATCCAATAAAAGCAGTGGCACTGAGGACACTCAGTGCTGGGTGTTAAATGTCAAAATTTGGGTGGTGAAACTGCCACCATGTTTGACTGTGTGTAGATCCTCCAAATTCATCTTCATTAGATATTTGACCCAAATTCAGGGGTCTTTCTGTTCAAGTGGCCAACCTGCATGGCTTGGGGCTCTTGTAGGCTCTAACCAAAGCAGGACAGGAATTAACTTATGTTATACATAATTAAGAGTAATTTCTCTGAACTTCCTGTTATTGTTCTTAAACAGCATCAGAGAAACCTTAATTACTCAACAACACCACTAAGGAAAACCCCCGAAACCACTAGAACAATACCATGTAGAATAATGTGAATTAATTGTTAAATTTAGTACCTCCATGAGAAATGCTCTACTGATAGCTCAGAATTGCTCTGCTTGGAAACCACCTGAGCACTGCTTTATTTCTAGACATCTGTCACCACAGTTATTATCTAACAACAAGCCTAGCCTGAAAATAATCCTTTTGTTTAGGGCAGGAACAATAACTAATTGACTCACATGTAATTGCATCAATACCATTATCTCCTGTTGACTTTTTGATAATATGTTGATGAACAGTTTGTATTTTCCAGGGTGGGAAACTCTACTTGTTTCCTAGCAGGAACCCTGCACCAAGAATTTTTCTTTAATAGCTACCTAATTTTGTAAATTTAATATAATTCCTTCCAAGAGTTGATGATATTTCAGTATTATGGGTGGTTTTTCAGGTTATTTTTGTTGATTATTGTTGTTATTTTCAGACTTCTGTCTTCTGCAGAATGCAGCCTGGTTTTGGTATCATAAAACTCAGTTTGCTACCCACAACTCAGTTCACAGTCTGTCCAGCCTAACTTTGAAGTTCTAGGCTGTTAAAGATATTTAAACATATAAAAGGTGAAAATGGGTGATTCTTTGTGATAATTTACACCAAAACTAATGGGAATTAGGCATCTTTCACGGACTTACCAAAACTCTTATAGGACTGTAGTTGCAGCAGAAACTACAAAATAACTCTAAAATTCTGGTGTTTTCTGATGTGAGGCCAGGCTTTCCAAAAGCAGTCATTTTTATAATGTAAGTTTTTCCCAAATGTTCGTTTTTGTGAGAGCCCTAGTACTCCCATCCTAGCTGAAAAACCTCCTCTTCCAAAGTGTGTTAATGCCTCACACATTGCTCTTCTGTATTTGAGGTTTATGGTCGAACACCACTCAAATGCTTCATGGACCTTAGAAGCTTTCCTACAGCATCAGGAGTTTCACATGGCTTGGTGCATAATCCTCAGACTTTTTTTTGCCCTACTAGCCCAATTTTCAGAAAAAGCCACATTGGTCCTGAATATCACATTTTTAAGGTCATAAAAATACCATCCAAGCACTTCTGAAAAAATAATTTTTTGGGAGCATGAGGGTGTGTGTGAGTATTTTCAAAGTTGCAATTTGGCTAACCTAGCCTGTGCTTAGATCATCAAACAGGCATGTGTTTGGGACACAGAGGCACTACAGTCCTGGCGCATTCAGCCCAGAATCCTCATGGTTATGTGAATAATTATCCCTTCATACCAGCCTAGAAATCTTGGACAGAAATAGCAATCACAGCAAGAGTGTTAAGAAATAATTTGTACCATACATCTGTTAATGTCCCTTAGCCCAGCTGGAATCTACATGCTCTCCTCCCTATCTTGGGTTTCTCAAGTTGTGTGGATGTGTATTTAAGCTGCAGGAACATTTGAGGCAATCAGGCAGGGAGGAGACAACAACTTCCCTGGTATTTTGATTCCAAACTGTGATTTCTCTTATCAGGATGGGTGAGGAAGAAAAGTGTCAAGCATCACTTGGTCTCCTGTTCTCAGCTTGTCTGGCTAACTGCAGGAGGAGCCTCTGAGGCCAAAGCCACCACAAATGAAAAAGATCCAGAAGACCACTCAGAGCAGCATTATCCAATGGGTGTCCCATGGCAGCACCTCTGGGATTACACTGATGATATTGGATAGGACTGACACTGATTGTTTGAACAGCGTCAGCCAAAGGAAGACTTTCATGTTTTACTTCATCTTGGTTTTGAGAAGGACAAGAGAAGTCCCTAAGGAGCGTCATTTCAGGACATTAATTGTAAAGATGCAAGAAAGGGAGAGTAGGACAAAGCACCTCATATCTGGTTCTGATTTTATCAGAAAGTTGAACTAGAGATCTCCTGACATCCCTTCCTACAATTATCTTGTAACATGAGGAAGCCTGATCTTTCAAGACTATTTGCTATTAAAGAAACTGTTTTCTTTTCTGCATGCACAGCTTTTTGTTTAGCCTCTCACTTGATGTAGGATCACATTGTTTTTATGCTTAACATCCTTTCTCTCATTCCCTCTTCCCCCTCCTCTCTTTTACTCTAATGCCACAAACTCTTCCTACCCCATATATTTTTATTTTACACAAGAATTATGCAATTCATCCGGGATTTGCTTTGGATTGCTTCCAAATACACCCACACAACTGCTCTGAGAGTGATGAGGTTTATCCAAAGATGGACTTGGCAAGTTTGTGTTTCAAAGGGTTACTGATCCAAAATGCTTCAGGAAGAGACTTCAAGACACACAAGTAACCCCACAAAGCAAAAAGATAAAAGATTGTGAACAGTTTCTGTATTTAAATGTTTACAAGAGTTGAAGCTGGTAGCTGAAACATTTTGTCTGAAAATGGCTACTTCTCCACCAGTGAACCAGCATCAGTCAGCTTGATGACAACTAACTGGGTGCTCACAGCCTGTGAGTGTTCAGGGTTTCGTGATGTTGAAGACCTGCCAGGTTTTTTTCTCCAGAATAACACAGGAGTGTGGCTCCTGATGGTCAGAGGAATCTTTAACACTCTGTCAACTAATTTTGTTTCATCTGCAGATGAATAAAGCAACCTTGGGAAGCCCTGCTGTCCACTGACAAGGCTATGAATCTAGAGACCAGGTTTTGATCTTGGCTCCCCCCTTGGACTGCTCCACAGCCTTGAGTTGCCTTTCTCCTGCAGGCCTTACAGCACACCCTCCTAGAGAATGAGGGTCCACAGTACAGCCCTCCATTGTTGGAGCAGTCAAAGAGCTACTGATGAGAACTGCCATGTAATGACTGGGATTCTCTTTCTGCCAGTGCACTAATTCCACAGCCCACACCCAAATTTATGAAATTAACTTTTAAATGATGAGACAAAATCATTCTTTTTATTCTCTCTCTCCTTTTATTTTTCTTCCCAGTATGTTCCTGTATTTGTGTCCCGTGGGTGGCAACAGTGGAAAATGTTGGCAAGGAGAGCAGACAGTAGACAAGGTCCTATTGGCACAATTCTGAGTGCTTTGCCTGTGTCAGTGATGTAAGGATACCAGGCTCCTTCAAGAGGTGTGGTTTATCAGTGGAGCTTTTGCAGTGCCTCAGACGTCAGGCTAATGGTCTCACATACAGATTCTGTGAGATGCCTTTCATTCACCCTGCCAAACAGGAGCTGGGCTTGTGATGCTTTCCCAAACTGAAGGGCATTGCTGCATGAATGCAAGCAATGTTAAAGCCTGAATAATGCACACAGTCTTCCCTTTGCAAATCGCCTCCACCTCTCCCTTTGCCCTCCCCACCATGTGGTTTAGCTTTTGGCTCTGCAATAGATACTCTGAATCAATGTTAGCTTTCTGAGAGACTAACACGGAACACTGAAGGTCTGAGTCAAATCCAGCTGTGTTACAAGTCCATTGTTGGACTGTTGGTTGTTTTGGGTTATTTTTCCCCGGAGTTTTGTCACAGATGAACTGGACCTTTTGGCAGCACGGACAAGCTCCTCTATTTTGTCATTTGGTGCCTCAAAGACATCCATGCACTAATCATCCATGTGATAATCAATCCAACCAGGAAGCCAAAATCTTTTTAAGAGAAGAGCATATTGTTAATTGTAAATGTTTGCCTCACCACTAGTGCACAAAAGAGAAAACTTAGAAACAGAAAGAAGAAGCACATAAAAAATAGATGGATCATGCAGTTTACAGAGGTGGATGCAGTGTAACAACTTGTGAGAACTGTGAAGCACTGTCCTGATCTGAGTTGTATTTCAGTTTTCAGCTCAGTAAAATCCCAGCTTCTGCACCAGCAAAAACTTGTCCTTTTTACCAAGCTGTAATAAAATATTTGTGGTGGGTTTCACGGTGCGAGCCACCATTCGCTTCATACTATCTGAAGGTCATTTCTCCCAGACAGACCACAGAGCATCTCCACACAAAGCTCCCAGAGCTCAGGACTGGTGCCAGGCTGTCTGCAAAGACCCCCAGAGGCCACGTTTGTTTGCTCTGAATGGCCTGACGGCATGGCATGGGCTGGAAACCACCTCTCACCATGACCTGCTCACCCAGACCAGGGGAGCACTTTGGGGTCCCAACGCTGCGAAAGGAGAAATTCTGCTGCCAGGGTGGCTGTGCCATACCTGGTTCCACTGAGTCAGAGTCTGTGTGCTTACATCTGGGAAACAGCAACCTCCAGAAAAAAATCCACTAATCCTGAAGGGCCATCCTGAATCTGTATGTCCACTGAGCAGTACTGGGGAGTTTCAGTTGATGTAATTCTCAGGAAGGACAGGGATTTGCTCTGGCAGCAGAGCTGCTGAAGGCCACAAGAATCTTAAAACCCTCTGTTGTTATCAGGACTATCTCTCTGGTTAGCTGAGGGCTGTGGCCTTCCAAAGAAGAAAAGTGAAGAGGATCTCCCTAGTTCAGTCTTAGCTGTCACTGACATGTGCATGATGCAGCTGTCTTCATCCTAAGCAATGAGTGACTGGACTCACTTTTCCTCTTCTGGTCCCAGAGAGAGACCAGAAATGTTCCTCCAAGAGATGGCAGGTGAAGTCAGTTGAGTCACTGAAGGGAAAATAAAGACTATGGCTTAATATCTACCATGTCCAAGATTTTCTTAAATATGATAGAGCTGTATGATGCAACATAATCCTACCCACATCCCTGGTGATTGCTATTTTTCATTAAACATAAGACAAGAGCATGGTTTCCTCAATACTGCACTTCCAGTTGAAGAAATAAATTAAAATCCATTATACAAGTCAGAAAATGCAATCTGCCATGAAACTCACTTTATTTTCCCTTTAAATGCCTCTTTCGATAATGTGACCAATGACTCTGTCCTTGGATATTTCGAATTTTCTTCTATTTCCTCATTGTACCATTCAAGATTTCTCTAGATGACTAATCAAATTTAAGGATTCCCTCAAGCATCCTAGTCCTTGTTCAATCCATATATATGCTCCTCTATCTTGCCTTCATATATTTCCATGGGATTTTGGAAGCTTCTTTTAAACCTCTCTTCTTACACAGTCCCTGTACCCTTTGCTTTATGTCTCCATCACCCAGCATATCAACTCCAGCAGGACCAGAGCAAAACTGAGGTGGAAGGAAAAAGAAATGCTTTCAGTTGGTGTGAATGACATTCATAAGACAGGACATTGGCCCAGGGGCAACTGGGATGTGTTTATTCTATGGAGTGCCATGCAGAAATACCTGAGCTAGCTGGGAACATGCTAGTTCAGGTTACAGAAGTGAAGTGTACACACATTAGCAGAAATACTGGAATTACTTGGGTGTGGCTTTTGGGGATTATCCTGTTCCACCCAAATAGAGAAGTACTGTAAAGCTTATGTGGCCAAAAAAAGTGATCATTTCCTTAAAGTTTTAAAGCCCAAAAGATTTTTGAAAGTTTTTGTGTTTTTTCTTCCATTTTGTCATTGAAGTGATTCATTATGAATGGTACATTTTGTACAGATGAAACTTGTAGAGCAGCTGTGAAGATGCCACTGCTATTGCTGTCCTCCCTAGAGACTCCAAAGGTAGTGATGGCAGAGTCAGAGCAGGAGAAATAACAGTGGATGGACTGAGATGAATATTTCTGCTTGCCTGGTCACCAGGAAAAGTGGCTGGAGTAATTGAACAGAGGGGAACCAAGGAAAATAATCTGCTGCTTCAAGCAGGCTTCAAGAATCAGGAGACCTCATTGTAGGGCCTTACCATTGTGAGTGACTGTGAGTCTCACTCTCCTTCTGCATCAGCACAGCTCCTCCAATCTACATTGATGAATATCATGAACTTAAGCTCTTTGTGCACATCCACCTGGGTCTCCCTGAGAGGTATTTATGTAGCCCCACCACCTCAGCATTCTTCATGTTTTGCTTGCCGCCCCAGAAGGCAAATTCAATGAAATTTCCACATTCATTTTGGAAATGGTAGAAGTGGGAGACTTTGTGGTTTGTCCAATGAAGAAATTAAGCTAAGAAATTAAGTGGAAAAAATTAAACTAAGGTCTCTCAAATGCCAATTTAGCACTTCAATCTCTGTATGGTCCTCATTCTCTACTTCAGTTTCCCCTGGACAGAGGAATCGCCTCCATAGGTGATCCAACATAATCACTGCAGACTTAGCAACAATAAATTCATAAAGCAATCAGTGAAATAAGCATCTTTATTCTCAGATAACACATTGGTGTAGGATGCTGCTCAGGAAGCACTGTAGAGCACAAGATCAAAGGGTCAGTGATCTCCTCCAGCAGCTGAGATCTCCTCACTCTCTGTACCAGAGCTTGGTGTTGGCCTGCTGGAATGGAGGTCCTGGATTTTTATTTTCAAAGCAGAAAGAAACAAGTGATATAACTGGATTGGGCTGAGATGGGGAATCTACCTACACAGGATGAGGTGAATTTGGGTGACTAGCCAAGGTCACAAAGGCCGATGCAGAGCAAATCTGCTTGTCAGATGTGGGGGCTGAGCTGGTACCCTGTGTGGGGATGCAGAGCATCCACAGGTGGCAGATCTTCACCTCCCTGACACAGCAGTTTGCACTTCACTAACAGCACTAATGTTAAAACTTCCTTAACCTCCAGAAAGAGCATAAACATGGCTTTCAATGCAGATTAAACACACACATACTTTTGAAACATTGTTGGTCATTACAAATTCATGGCTGCTGTCCAGTGAGTGGAGGGAAACATTTCCCCTCCTAGGTTTAACAACAAAACCAAGAAAAAACCCCAACAAGCCAATGACTTATACTGTACACTAAAACAGCTTAAAACACAAACATTTCCAGAGTACAATATTTCAAGTAGTCTTGTAACCGGAGGAGCTATTTTTTAACTGGATTCCTACTTTTTACTACCAACAGCCTTGTCTTATTTGCAGAGGCTCTGCTAGCTGTCAGACATCCTGACTCCACTTAATAAACTCACTTAGAGCAGAACTTTCTTAAGTCACAGTGTAAGTACATAAATTAGTTGTTTCAGCCTTAGACCAACACACTTCTCTTTCTTCCATCTCTCCTGAGCACTGAGCTATGATGAAACTCAAGTCTCAAAAGAGCCAACAGTTCATTAAAAAATTCTGCCATAACCCAACGTGCCTGAAATACTGCATCTCCTGTTGGCTTTGGTTGGAGCTGCAGGGATGCTTACTTGTGGGTACACCTAGGTGAAGTTTGGGTCCTTAAGTCAGGGACCCCAAGTTTTAATTCTACTTTTGAAATGCTTTATGAGCAGCGATCTCAGAGAAGGAACTGCAGAGGCGACACCAGGCTTTAGGCAGGTTTTGTATTAAATGAAATTTAATGCACCAGGAAGCTGAGAGACACTCTGATGTGTCACCAGATAAGCAGGAGCAGGGCATATTTCATTAATGGGTGGATCTTAGTCTGGTTCCTTGTGAAAATGAAGCTCAAACAAACCACACAGTCATGTCTCCGTCTCTGTCTGACCCTCCCTCATAACACCTCCATCCACTGGTCATATTTATTCACATTCAACAGAAAGAAACACATTGCAAAAGTAAATAAAACTGAAGGATATGGGCTGCCAAGTGAGAGAGGCATGCCAGAAGTCCTGCTGTCTGAGAGGAATGCCACTTAACCTTTTAGTGTGTCCAAAAGGGGATGGAATTTTGGCAATGTGGGCTCACACCTTCACAGAAAAAGAAAATAAAAATGATGCGAAGCTCCAAGGCGCTGGAGTTTCCTTATTCCTGTGTTTGTAACCAATATCTGTTGTTGTTGATGCATAAAAGCCGTTCATGAGAAGCCTGGAGGGACTCCTAGTGTTGCCCGAACCCTAGCTCTGCTAGCCCCTCTCCTGAGAAGGGATGTGCAGTGTGGGATCAGTTCACTCAATTGTCCCTTTACTGAGAGGGATGAAGTGACTTTCCTTGTCCCCATGCTGGTCTGACCTCTCAGGGCAGAGGCACAAGGGCCACCCATTCCCAAGTATGGCCCCTTTGATATGGGAAAAACACCTTGCACTCGTGGGAGCTGGGAACAGCCCCCATTCCTGGTCTCTGCTCCTCTGCCCTGCCTGGCTGCCCCTTGGGCGGGCACAGAGCCATGCCAGGCTGGTGACAGGCAGTAGCTGGCAAAGCCCAGCGTTGCAAACACTGGCGCTCCTCCTGCCAGCTGCTACGTGTTATACCTGGTGGCAGCTGCTATTTTTATATTGAAACTCATTTCTTGCTAATAATCTCTGTGTTACATCTTGAGAACCAGATCTAGCCCTCTGGTAATTTGATCTTAATTAAACAATCTAGCTGCCAGTCCAGTCCCTCTCTGGAGAGCTGTGTATTGCAATGTTTGGTGTTAGTCAAAGACAACAGGCATTTATCAGGCCTGGTGTTGTAAATACAGCTCAATTTCCAAGAGATGCTGATAGTAAAGTTTGCCTTGCCCTGCCCTACCTCTCCCCTAAGCTGAGTCATAATAACACGCAGGGTTAACCCAACTCCATTGCATGGTGTAATGCTCAGCAAGATCTGGCAGATAGGAGATCTCACTAATCTTACAAATCTCATCTTTCATGCTGAAGCAGTTGGCTGGGATACTTATTTTAATTTTTTTTTTTTTTTGCATGTGCTTAAGTTATTGTTTAATACAATAATCTAAGTTACATAATGGTTTTTCTCTTCACTTGGTATCATCAGAGCCATGCACAGGAATGCACACACAGCCTCTGACATCTTTTGAAGTCCTCCAGAGCCACTGCTCCCTGTGCATGAGCAGTTTACACAGAGCAGGTGCTACATGTTCTTGCACACGTGTTTTCCAAGAGCCAGCTACACCTGTCTTGCACCATGTGTCACAACCTTTTGGAGAGTTTTAAGCAGGTTGTGCCAAATTACAATGAGATTACCAGCAGAGAGAGCCATATTTTTCTTCCTTCTGAAAAAACTGAAGTTGCCAAACATAACTGGTTATGCTGTCAGATGAAAAAACCACATTCACTGCAGGAATCAAGCTTTGAGCCATGGGGAGCCCAGGGGTTGTGGTCCACTCCAAAATGCAGCTTTTTGACTCAAGGCAAAATCTTTGGTTTATGGAAAAAATATGTCTTTGAAGGCAGGAGGGAGCAGATGGGAGGCAGATGCTTCCTCCATTGGGATGGTTCAGCCTGCAAAAGGGCTGGCTGTGGTGGTGGCTTGAAGCCCTCTGATGGTTTATTGCTTACCACAGGCCAGCCATTTCCCCTAGATCCTGGGTGGGTCATTGCTAAGCCCTTGCTGAGCTCCAGGCAGATGGTACCCTGGTGGCAGATGCAGATGTCATGGCAGAGCCCACAGAACACCAGCACTTTGCTCTGGCTCCACCAATCCACCTCTGGAATGGGAATGCCAGCCTGCCCAGCAGCAGGTTCCAGCAGTTTCTCTTCAAAAACATAACAATCTCACCTCACAAATAATTTTCCAGAGACAGAGATCCA
The DNA here is from genome assembly GCF_027887145.1 of Ammospiza caudacuta. Taxonomy (NCBI): domain Eukaryota; kingdom Metazoa; phylum Chordata; class Aves; order Passeriformes; family Passerellidae; genus Ammospiza; species Ammospiza caudacuta. The sequence continues at coordinate 58,885,496 of NC_080596.1, forward strand.
AATTTTGTAGAGGGTCATGAGTGGACTCAGTTCTATCTCAACCATTTTGCTTTTCCCTTTTCTGCCTCTATTTGTTTTTCATTCTTTGCTGCAGTATTTCACTACTTTTTTTTTTTCCCCCCACTGGAAGTTTTTGCTCCTCCCTTGTCTGCCTTGTCTCTCACAGCCTTTCCTAACCCAGTGACATTTGTGTCCAAATGTTCAAACCTACCCTGCTCAAGAGGGCTCAGGAGGAGGGTAAACAAGTTTGCCTTGGTGTTTAGCATGCAGCTCAATTGTACATTTACAGTAGATATTCTGATTTAATTTGCTTTTAAACAGCCTCTTCAAACAGCTCAGAACTCTGGACATTGTTCTTTTAGGTGCATTACAAAACCATAATTAATTAGCTGAGCTCCCCTGTGGATTTTCTCAGATTTTGCCCAATCTTCCCACCAATTTTAATGACCTTCCCAGTTAGGGGCTTTACATCTGTAAATGCTGAGTGCCATTCAGCACTTGGTAAACAAGGGGTATCTGAGCAAAATAGTCAGAGCTTGAAATCAAAGATTTTACTTGTTTGTGGTACAGGAGACACTGGCGGCCTGGGTGGCTCTTAGCACCTGCCGTGCTGTTGGATGGCTGAAGTTTGGCTCTCTGTCCCATATTAAAAGAACTCAGGACTGATCTGTGTTACCCTTCCATAAAGTTGGGATTGTTGGGATAATGTGTGCTGCAGAGCCCTGTTATCCCACCCACTCTTCTTTGCTTTTGAAAGCAAGAAGCAGCACTTTGTTCATTGTCCATGCAGAACTTGCCGAGTGCTCTCCAAAGGGAAAGTCAGCCAAGCAACTTTCAGCTGCTCCCTCTTCCTGCTGGCTCCAGGCCAGCATTTCCTAGCAGGTGTCGGGTACCAGCAGATAAGAAGGAGGAGAAGGGAAAGAAAGAAAAAAAAAGGGCAATGGGAAAATACTTGATGGTCTGCCACATGGGCATGGAGCATCTACCACATGACTCTGTATCTCCTCAGATTTTAGCACACATGGGGCAAAGGCAAGATGGACCTTCACACCACCCTGAGCAGGCTGCTGCTGCATGGCAGGGACTGCTGCCACACAAAGGAAGGCGTCTCCATCTGGAAAGCAGCAGCCAGCTTGTGGCTGTGCAGGCAGGATGAAAATATTGCTTTTGTTCTGATCAAAGTTGGATTTTAGGTGGCTCTTCCTCAGTCAGAAGGGTGGCCCAGTGGGCTGTGTACATGGCTGGAATAAAGCATGCCAGGTGCCAACTGGACTTTTTTGATGGATGTAGTGTGTGAGCATAGGTCTGGCACAGTGCTTGGACCAAAGTTTGACATGAGCTGCACAAGAAATAACTAAGCCAAAGAATCAGAGAGCTGGGCTAGAGAGGACTGGCTTCACAGGAGCACATAACCACATAATGGGAATGGAAACAGAAGAGATTATTCTCTCAGTGATGTCAGTTATGTGCCACAACATGGCAAGCAGGTTTTCAGTGGATTCTGAAAACATACACATTTTCAGAAAGTAGGGAACTGCAATAAGTTCCCTGTATGAGGTACAGAGAGTAACAAGAATGCCTTATATTATTAATTGGAGAAGCTGGAGTCTGAAATAAAATTTCCTCTCTGAGGTGTACAGCCTGCTTTCTCCAACATGAATTATGACTGCTCAAGAGTAAAGTGAACCAAGGTCTGTTTTTGAATGTTCCAGTTTTAGATGAATGTACGTTTCCTGCATGTTCAGGGTCTTTAGCTGCACCTACATTAGTGCAGTGAGGACTGCAGTGATGCAAGCAGCCAGACCTCCTGGTCTGCTTGTTCTGTGGCAGCTCAGCAGCCTTTGTGAGCCTCCAAGAGCAGGGCTGAATGCTGAGTAAGACATAACCAGGCACTGCCAGAGGTAAGCTCACTAATAAAAGAAAAGTGGTTCGGCAACAGTGCTCTGTCTGTGCCCTGGCTTTCCATCTGTAAAACAAGGATGATGGTATCACACTTATCTTGCAGGGTAGTTGTGAAGATAGATAATATTAAAGGTGATTTAAAAGGTGTTCAGAGACTGGTGGAAGCAATGCAATTGCTCAGAGACTGGGTAGAAGAGCAATGTAATTGCCTCAAAGAGTGGGATTTGCTCACTGTATTTTTTAACTTTCAGAGAAGGACGACAGCTTGTACAAACTTCTCCTTCAGGACTGTCCAATGGGAGCAGATTTTGACCCCTTTGTTCCTCCTGGTGCTGATATTAGGTTCATTGTTAGGATTTGTAGAGGCTGGAGAACCTTCTGGGAGATGTCCTGAACTCCAGGAAATTGGGCAGAATGGCAGCAGAGGACAGTGGATTATTTTTCCCACTCCTGTTCTCTGTATCCAAGGTGCAATTGTTTTCTTCTAAGTGATCTGAATTATTGGTTTTGAATAATTAAGATACAATCAAAGATTAATATCAGGCTGGTTTTAGGCAGTTATTTTCTGAATCAGTTGATAAGGTGATTAAAATCTCATGGGCTGCCAGGTAGCTCTCTGATGTCAGTCCAGTCACCGTCTACAGCTAATGAACAGCAACAAAGACAATTTTAAGCAGGTCTCAAGTGCCAGAGTACCAAGGGTCTCTCCCATGGGATTATCTTGCTAATGCTGACAACCTGAGTGCTGACCCTTTACAGCAAGATGAGTGTGTGTATTTCCCTCAACCATGTTTCTTACTTTACCTTAGGACTGAGAAGGAGAAAAACCTGATGACTGGAAAGTTTGGTTGGGTCAGCATTTCAGGAACAGGTAGGAGCTGCCTGGTGAGGAGCACAATTAGATATGGGCCAGTCCAGTCCATGGTGCTGCAGCAATGCTAATAAAGAGCCAGATCCCATCATATTTGCTAAACTCCCTGTTCTTATGATGGAAAGGGCTGGGCTGAGATGTCTGTGCACAACCATGTTAACCCTGACAATGCCAGAGAATTCAGTCCAGTCCTTGCTGTAGGAATTGGCACACGCCAATGCTAACCTGATCAGAATTGAGACTAAGCAGAGCCAGAGCAGGAACAGAAACAGAAGGGAACCCAGAGGTTTCCAGGATGGGATTATAAGGCAAAGACCATAGTGGGTTTTTAAAGTTTTATAAAACCATTTCAGAGTGATAAGTATATTAACAAAGAGGGACCAGAGAATGGCATGAGCTTGCAGGTCAGGGAAGCCCTTCATGCTTGCTCTGAGTCAGCTTCTGCCTCATAAACTCAGCTCAGCCTAGATGCCTCTGTTGGATCTGTTGGATACCCATTTCCACAGCCCTGGCAGGTCTAACTGTGACTGTGTCAGCCTGGCTGGGTGAAGATTCATTTTTCCCTTGATGTACATTCACATATGGGATCCTGCATGAAGAAGATTTGGTACATCAAACAGCACTGGTTCAGGAAACAGCTGCTACTCATGAAATTTTGCTATGGATGTGACCAATGCCTTTGGAGAGAGCCTAAACCAGGCCTCTGTGCCATTTCAGTCCCCTTGGGATGTGAAATTTTGCTGTCCAATTCTGTCAAATGGATACATAGAGTCTATTTTTAATTGTAAATACCTCCACTTTGGAGATGTTGCTTTTTCCCCTTTTTCCTTTCATCACAGCAAGGAGCTTATTAAGAACTTACTTCTGCAGCGGAGCAGACTCATACAATTTAGATTTTATTTGTTGAAGAATAACATCTGTCAGCTACTGAGAAGGAGGAAAAGAATCTATCCCTGAAGATTTGGAGATCTGTGAGTCTTTAACCAGCCCTTGGAACACACCATATCTCAGAACAGGAACTGAAGTACCCTGGGAAATCAAACAGGAAAATCGAGTAATAAAATGTTCAGAGAGGCAGTGTGCAAACGTGCAGAGTGAGAGTGGAAGCACTTGCCCATAGAAAGAAAAGGGCTCAGGTTAATAATCAAAATGACCTCACACTAATAAATTAGGCAAGGAAAGAGAAGGAAGGAAAGGAAACTGGTCTTTAAATGCTCATTGTCAGAGAGCTGTTTAGCAGCTCTCGGTGCAATCAGCAAGTGCTCCCTGGTGCAGGTCTCTGGGCACCTGTTATGTAATAAGCTGCTGAAGGGTGTGCTGCAGAAACTTCCAGAAAGGTCACAGTCTGTGCACATGCAGTGTGGTGGATATGAAAACTGCTCTGCATAATTACTCACCTTTTTTAATAAACTCCCTGGTCTCTGCTGAGGCTTCCAGTGGCAGCACAAGAGGGACCTGCATCAACAAACACCAGGAACGGTGGCTGCTTTTACAGTCTCAGAAGGATCTTTCACGGGAGTGTAGTGGAGCTGTGGAGCCAAACTTGCATTTGCACTTTCTGCTGGGCTCCAGCCAGTCCTACAGGCTGTCACCATCTACCCCTGCTGTTCACAATATTAGTCCTGTCCCACACAGGGCTGAGAGGTGACAAGTGGTGAGAGGATGCAGCTTTAAACACTGCTCTGTGGTTTCCCCAGACTGTAAGGCACTGGTCTGCAAATTCTATGCCTGTGGTCAGGTGGAGCTGTGGAAAATTTTGGGAAGTTATTTGGTACCTGAGTGGCTCCAGTTTGCCAGCTGCCAATGGAGGCAATGCAAACTCCCTCAGAAGAGCTCACCTGTCCAAAGGGACTCTTGGCTCAGAGACATTTGTTTGGCTTCCTATTGCAACACCAGGCACCCAAAAAGAGTAAAACTCAAAATAAAAAAACTTCACCATGGAGAAATGATGATATCTGTCTTGCGCATCTCCATATCTCTAGGTCTCATCTGCAGCCTTAGGTACTGTGTGTTGTGTTCCTGCTCATAGAGTTCCATATCCCAGTCAACACAAATGTGCTCATTTACTGTGCTTGTGGACACCATGTGCTCCCACCTGAGCCAATTCCTTGCTTGGAGGACCTCAAGCTCTTTGTGGAGAAATTGTCAAGCACACATTGAGTTGCAGGCTCAGCATCTGCTGCAGGGGCTTATCTACTCTGGTCTCCATGGTACCTGGTCCCTCTCCCGCATCCACTGTCCTGCTTCCCTCTGGGAGGGCTCTTTCCTTCCCCACCTCCCAGTGTAGCTGGGAAACCAGCTTGCTGTACAGTGGGTGCAGCCATCTGGAGGAGAAGGCAATGCCAGATGGTTCAGGGGATTGTCTACAGACCCTTCTGCATCTCACCCAGTGTCGTGCCAGCCCTGAGCACTCACCACTCCTTGCCACCTCCCCCAGCTTTATCCTGCTTGGGGTCTGAGTCAAAGCTCACAAAATACGTTCCCACCATGCTTGGACCTTGAGGCAAGACCAGAGATGAACCCAGACAATGCTGTGTGTGCTCATGCAGTTTCTAGGAAATCTGAAACCTCTGTAGGACACACATCTCCTCAGTAGCTGTTGAAATGTTGCTGCTCTCTTTTGCAAAAAGTCAACATCCCTGCCTTTGGAACTCTTACTATTAAACTAACAATGGACCTGTCTCATTTACTTCAGACCCTACCAGAATAAACTGTAAGTTTTTGCAGAGGGTCAGAGCTGGGCCGGTTTCCCTATCTCTCTATGCAATCAATACTTTCCCATCATGGATTATTTGGCAAGAACAGATGGGCTCAGAGGCCAGTCCCTTGTAATCTAAATGCTATGGACAAAAAGGATTGTGGATTAGGGGAATAACTACTGTCCCCAAGTCTGAGTGAGTGATGCCTATGGGCTTGTAAGAAGCAAGAAAATGTTATGCCATCCTGAACAGAGACCAGGACCTGGGAGAGAAAGCAGGCATTGGTATAGGCTTATCTCCCTCCCACTTCTTTCTCTTCATGGCTGTCCCATGTGGCTGCAGGGCCACCACAGACCTTTGCTGGCCCTTAGGTTCTACTAACTTGGTTGGTGTCCCTCAATGAAACATACTTCCTTGGATAAATGCCACTAATGACATTCATCTTCCCATTGAAACTGCAAACCCGAGGTTTTTCAGAGAAATGGAGGAGAGAACACCCCAGGCCATGTGATTTTCGGTAGCTATGTGATTTTTTTTTAATTTCTTCTCTTCCATCCCATCTGAATTTTGTCTCCACAGCAACCCTAAGGAGGCTCAGCAAAACCCAAACTTGGAAAATGAGGGAGATTAAGTGGATCAGACAACTGGCTCGTAAGTGGAAGAGAAACCTTGTGATGGGATAGAAGGAGCCACCAGGGAAAGTTTGATAAGAAACAGGATTAAATTACATCCTGTCCTGTGTAACACAGACTAATGCAAAGAACCCCTGCACCATCTCTGTTTTCTTCTTCCCACAGCAAGTCTCACCTGTCAATTACCATAAATTCCCACATGAGACATTTGCTATCTGTTGGGGTTAAATGTGTTACTTTCATGTGCTAGCTGGAAGTTCATAATTAGCTCACACCTTCTTATCAGAGACCAGCTTAGTTTTCCTGTTGTTTTTAATTTTATAGCTGTTTTGCCTGTCATAAATCTGTCTCCACTGGGGATGCCTCATTTACATCCATTTATTGCAAGAAAGACTGAACTAAATTAACCTTAATTGACTCCAGTTCTGAGGAAATTTATCCACCATTTCCCATTCAGGGCAGGAGAGTTTCTGATCATGTAGGTGCATAACCTTCAAAGATGCTGGGCTGAATTCTGTCCTTTGGTAAGGCCATCTCCACCCAGAGTTATTTTTGTACTTTAAACTGAAGTTGCTTCAGTGTAAGTTAGGGTGGGATCTACTCCACCACTAAGTTTTTCCAACATCTAATTATAAAGCTACATGCTAAAACAATTCCCTCCTGCTAGGAAACTTTGGATCCATTTGAAGTTTGGAAAATATCTTGCTTTTATGTCTGGACTCTCTAAGACTGTTAATATGCTTTGGGAATGCTGAAATTGCTTTTCAATTCCATACAATTGTGCTGATGAAGTTAAATTGCAATTTTCTGCCTTATTTTCTGTTTTTATATTGCTTGCTTCATTTCTCACCATCCCTGCTGCTTTATATTCTGAAAATGTTGAAGTACAGTGGAGAGCAGGGTAGCAGAGCTCATTACTTGGGTAACTCACATCTAGTATAGAGTTATGTGCAAAAGAGATGCTCAGGACTTAAGTCTTTATTATTATTAATAACTTATTTTTATTTTTATTACTGGTAAGCTTTTCAACCAAGACATCAAGGTAGCAGATTTTAGCCAGTGTGTTTGTGCATCTTATCACATGCAGAGGTGTTGGACAGGGGAGTCTCTAGTAGCAGTGTCTGACTCCTATCTCGAGGTATGGAGCAGCACACTGCATCTTGCCAAGCACTTACTCATGTCTTTGGGCTGCATTTTCCTCTGCTCTTGCCATCCTACCTTGCAGTCATGTGCTGTCACCAGCTGCTTAACCAACCTCAGCATGGGCTTTGTTCTGGTAGATCTTGCAGGAGCCATCAGGCTTCTGGAAAAGTCTCTCTCCACGTCCATTTAGCACCAACACTGCCCCAGAGCCCCAGGTCCTCTTTCCAGGGAAGTCCACAAGGAGTGCATCCTGCCATATCCATCTCAGGGCTGTTTCCTGCTGACAGCCCCAGGTGTCCTGAGCACCTGCCAGGTGAGTGGGCCACAGCTGTGGCTGCCCAGTAAGGGAAGAGCATGATGGACACTGATGGGTTCACAGAGAACAGCAGCGTGGCCAGATCCTTCTCGTTTTGAAGCTTGTGAATACTCTGACACAATCCTAATCCACTCCAGTTTTATTTTAACCAGGGAGTTTCTTACATGGCTGCACACACCAGAGGAAATGCATTTTTACTTCACAGAAAGGAATTGGCTTTCCAGTTGTGAGTACTTTGAACACTTGTTAACTATTCTCTCCAAAGGACTGATGCCAAGATTTATTTTTTTTTTTAAGGAGGAGGACAGCAGATTTTTATGGTTTTATGAACAGCTGTACAAAATTATAAATAACTCTTCCCTGAGCTGTTGATAGCTGGCAGCACCATTTCATGGTGAAACATCAATACTTTAATAATTCTCTCTTGTAAAGGGTAGATTGCCTGAAACAATTAGAAGCTTTTTAAAAAGTTGCTCTCCTCCTTGGAGAGAATGGCCATACAATTTAATTTAACTTAACATTGCACACTTTGTCCTGTTCTCTCCTGAAAAAAGAAGGAATATCAGCACCAATGCTCCACTTCCTAAAATATTCACTACCTGCATCAATTGTGGGATATCATGGGACAGTAGTGGATTTCACAGCACAAGAAAGCTGAAGGACACTTTTTATTATTAGTCAGGGAGAACATCTGCCCCAGTCTTTTGCCTCATCAGGAAAAACAGATTCCCCCCTTGAAAACAACTGGGTAAGAAACTTAGAGGTGGAACAGAACTCTTTGTGTGCCCTGTAGTATATCTGATATCCTGCTGCCTGAGAAGAGTCTCTCATGCAAAAGAAAAAAGAACAGGGGAAAAGAGTGTCTTGAATTGTCCTCCTTTCTAGACTGGGTAAACTGAGAGATATTTTGTAGCAATCTTTCTCAGCAACTCTTTAAACAAAAAGATTTTCTGCTAGATTTCAAAAAAGGTAGGTTTCCTTTTCTTCAAACCAACCTCTGAAACAGTGAAAACATGCATTTTCCTACATGCACATATGAAACACATCTAGAGATAGATCAGATGGCTGAACGCACACTTGTCCAGTTTGTGTGTGCAAATTCCTGCTTGAAAAATGTCACTGGATGGCTCATCTAAGGTTGCCTGTGGAAAACTTGGTCCTTATTCCATCCATTTTATGGGTGTGGGCAGTGTCCTGGCTCAGCCAGCAAGCAGCAGTGTCTGTGCAGGGCTGTGCACAGCCCATCGCCACCACCAGCATTCCAGGTGGGATGTCCCAGTCTGTGATCCCTGACAGGGACCAGAGAAAGGGAAGGGTCATTTGAGGGAATCCCAGGAGTTACCCCACATCAGGTGAACACAAAAGATAACCCAAGCAAGACCTTTCCATCCTTTCTCCTTACTACATCTGTTCTCTGGACAGGAGCTGGACCCTGGACAGGAAACCACTGAGGGCTTCTCTTATCCTCCCCTTCCCATTTACACAACTGAGGATCTTTCCAAGCAATAAAACATTTTGCCATCATAGGTGCAATACATAATTTCTTTCCCAAGCATGCAAAACTTGTGAATGACCATCTGCAACTCTGTACACATTTGGACAAGAAGAATTTCTCTGAGAAAGGAGGGGAAAAGCCAGACTGAATCCAAACTAATCCAAATGCTTGGGATGACATATATTTCCTATTAGAGAGGAGATCAAGCAAGGAGGATCCAGGTCCCTCGATGCTGTGTGCAAGAGTTTCCACATCTGTGCAGAGAAATGAGAGAGGTCAGATGGGTCCAGGGAAGAGTTTCAGAGGCTCTGGAAGACAAAGGCTGCGTGTCGTCCTCCAGCTGGGCTGCCTGAGGTCCCTCTGGTCCCCACCAGGGCTTCTCCTCTCCCCAGCAGCCTCACCGTGCAATTGTTGTTGTCAAACATCTGTCTGCAAAGGTTTGCTCCAGTGCAACAGAAGGTTTTTCATCTTGGTTTGGGCCAAGGTGGAAAGAAAGGAATGTTATTTGAGACAGAAGGGAGGTGTGCTCACAAGGGAGGTTTGTTGCCCTGTGCAACTTCCTCGTGTAGAGAAAGAAGCCTTTGGGTACATGTCACCCTTCTCCTCCTTAAGGTGAGGCCAGCTGGGCTGCTTTAGCACACCAAGCAGAAATAAATATAAGACTGATGTAAAAATAATATAAACTCAGACATCCTGGCTCTGAGTTGAGAATGGGACAGAGAGCAGCTTTGCTCTGAGCCCACAGCTTCTGCAGGGCACTAATGATGGTACTCAATCCATAGACTGATGATTGGACCATAGAAGCATTCTCAAAATGTTTCATCTTTGCCCTTCCCCTACTCCTTCCTCCTCAGATAAATTTAATCCCAACACCTTTTGGGAGACTCAGCTGATCTCAGGCACATTTCAGCAGTTAAAAGGTGTTGAGACATCACATCTCCTGCATGCTATGACTTCCTCCTCTCAGTGATGCCAATTGCTAGTGCAGTTTCCTGATTGAGTTTTAGATCATAAAAGCAGGTATTTATTTTTTTGGAAATGCCATTTAAACCTTTACCTTCATACCAGGAAAGCAAAGGTTGAAATCAGGTTAGACTGCGTAATTTCATACTTCTGTTCCTAAGTGTGTTTTTGCAGTGTTTCACATTACAGTTTTTCCTCTCTCCTAAGCCTTTCACTTGATAAATATACTTCTATTATGAAACTGCCCACTTTCTACATTCTTTTTCACTTTCTTCTCTCACATCAAAGCCAATATAAATAAGGAATAAATTGTTGAGCTAACAAAACTGTTAAGAGAATACACTTTTTCCCCTGGAGCTGAAAAGATTTCCAATACCCTAGCAGAACTGTCTTAGATCAGTAATTGTTAATGGAATAAAACACTGTCAAAAGGTAAACACAGTTGTTTGATAAGTCAGGTTGACTGTGCCTTTCTGGACCATGTCTCTTGCCTGTCTGCTTTTGTTTTGTTAAGATTAGCTGTTCTCAGTTCAAGGGAGTAGCCAGAAAATGAATTTTGTATACACAGCTCTGTTTGCAGCTTCCAACCCCTGCACTTTTTCACTTTAACACGGTGAGCACGTATCCTGCTCCAGACCAACTTTCACAACTTCCTGCACAATCTCTCAATCAGTTATGGGTGCAGCACTGAGTGAACCTCAAAAGATGAGCCAGTGAAAGCTACACAGCCAAAACAACAGTCAAAGGCATCAAAAACCATCAGCTCAGCAGCTCCAGCAGGTTGGACAACAGTCTGATCTTTGTCATAAGGAAAACCAGGGAGGCATCAGGCAGTTTTTAATGCTATTTTCTGTAATGACCCTTGTCATACTTTCTCCCAGCAGGAGTTTGTGACCGTGCAAAGGCTGAAGACTGTAATTCTGAGTCTCGTCCTTGCAGAATTTATTTCTGAGCTCCCAATAATCTAGTTGGATTTACTTTAAATAAGGATTGGTAGCAACCAAAATTTTGTAGCAGAAGCCAGTCTCACAAAATATTAGCCCAGGCTGGGAGGGTCTAAGAGTACAGTTTGCCTTTTCCAGTGCTAAATGGGGTTGTTTACTCTGGAGAAAAGGAGGCTCACGGTTGATCTTATCTCTCTCTACAATTACCTGAAAGGAGGTGGTAGCAGGTGGGGAGCAGTGACAGGACAAGAGGACACAGCCTCTAGTTGTGCCAGGGGAGGTTCAGGCTGGACATCAGGAAGAATTTCCTCACTGGAAGTGTTGTTAAGCATTGGAATGGGCTGCCCAATATAGTGATGGAGTAGAAGCATTCAAGAAACAGCAGGAGGTAGCACTTGGTGCCATGGTTTGTCTGTCTGATGAAGCGATGTACAAACACAATGTTTAGTGGTCAGCACCAGTCAGGCTGCCATCACCAGGCACCACTAAAGTGACCAATAGCTCTGTGAGGGAAGCACAGGCATGGTACTGTATGTAAGGAGAAGTTAAGAAAAAATCACTCATTTCTTTGTCAAATTCCACCTAAAGACACACTGGTAAGCTTTCAGCAGATTCACTCCAGATAAACAATATTCTAGATGCTCCAGGAAAACTCTGAAAGAATGGGATAAAGTCAAGCACAGGGAATTGCAGAGGTCAGTTTGGAAAGTTTGCTGACTACAAGATCTGTTCTAAAATGTGTGCAGAGCTTGCATAAATTTAATCTGTTGAATATCTCTGCATGAACAGTTACCCAGCACTGCTTGGGCTAGGAAATTCTCTAAACTTCTTCAGCCCACGTGGTTAAATGTTGGTTGAGTGTGAGTACTCCAAGCTAAACACAAGCTCTGAATAGGGGCCTATGTTCTTGTGCCTTAATACTCTCTGTAAAAATCCACAGTTCTGGTGCAACATGCAGAAAAATCTGTACCAGAAGCAGGATTTCTTACAAGGAAACCCATTAAAATGCTGAAGAACATGCATTGAGGCATTATATACGTGATGCTACTCTGGTTTAAACACTTATGATTGCAAAAAAACCCAACCCCTAAACAATGATGGAAAACAAACAATGAGAGGATTTCCAGCTGACAATATTGGGGCTTGTCCACCTGAAACATAGTGGTCTCCATGGCTAAATTATTCACTTTGTTAAGGCAGGTGTGCAAGGGAGCACAGGGCACTGTTTACAGTTCTCTTTGACTGACAATCCCTACCTTCTGTCAGAAATTTGCTATGTTTATGAATATCTGTCACTTGAGCTATGCCTGATGTAACCCTTCTGTATCACATGAAATCTGCTCTTTCTGTGGTCTCTTGGTTGGTTTTTAGTTGCAGTTCTTCATCCATTTTGAAACAGCCAGAGGGAGGGGTTGCATTTTAAAGTCTTTTACTTCACTGTCACATCTGAAGTTTGTTCTCTACTACTTCCCTTTGATGCTGTGTTTTGTTGTTTGCAGGACATTCATGCATTTTCAAGGGCTCCGGCATTCCTGTGTGGATGGAGACCAGGATGCTGAGGCAGATCTCAGATTGTGCAGCACAAAGGAGATGGTTGCCCGGGTTGGGTCTTTTTGGTTTTGCAGAAAGAAGCTGCTACTGTGCTCTGTAAAGTCATACCCCTTTTGGGTGAATGCATACCAGCCCTCATTAGTGATGTTACTGTTACATTATGCTAATTGTATTTTTGAAGCTCTGTAATTCTGACTTTTCTGAGTAGCTCAATAAAAAAACTTAATGAAAAAAAGACGCTCTCTGGAAAGGGCAAGAGATGCTCTTCTCAGGAGCTAGGGAGAGTTACAAAGGAAAAGCTTTGTCTGTACCATCTAATTATCTTAGACATAAAGACTACTTATTTATTCATTAAGGCTGCTCCAGATGATATGAGAGAACACAAGCAGGATCCAGGCTGTGGACAACAGGAGGTGGGAGATACAAGCAAGGAGTTACAGAATTTCCCTTTTGGCTTGACCTTCCTCAGCAATCCCTTAATTAGGAGCAATTAGGAGCATATACTCCCCCACATTGCTTAGAGAGCAGATTTCATATGTTTCAAGGAGGTGATGACTTGAAGCTGTTACAAGATGTAGAAGGACATCCAAAACAGAGATGCTTTGCAAAGGCAGAGAGTACCAGGAGATTTCCACTTTCTTCTCCTGGACAGAGACTCTCAGGGGAGTCCAACCTTACTGCAGATCTCTGTGCAAAAGCAGACAAATCCTTAAAGCCTATTTCTAGAAGGATATTTAGTCACACAAATGAGTTCTCTGATCTGGGTTTCAGTCTCTCCCTCTGCCTCAAGACTCTGTAAAACGAGGCTTTTCCACCCCAGTTATCTCATCTCATATATTTTGGCAACAATCTCTGGAGAGCAAGAATGGCCTTTGCATAAAACTGACTACTGAAGTAAGCAATAATAGCTAAGCAGTTACACAGAATACACTCTTTCTATTGTAAGACTTCTGAAACCTTTCCAAATTTTGCTTTTTTTGGCTGTTGTTGTTTTGGTGTTGGGATTTTTTTTTTTGTGTTTTTTTTTGGGATTTTTTTTTGTGTGAGAAAAGCTCTTTTCCCCACACGTTCATTTTTGCTCTTGGTCTGCAACTCTGAGTGTGGCTATGAAGTCTGAATGTTTCATGCTGGTCAGAGCCTATGGAGCTTCTGTCTTTCTGTCATTTCATGTCATGCAGACAACCAAAACCCACAGCAATAAAAACTTCACAGTACAACAAACCCCCATGTCGCTGATGTATGCCACATGGTGTATTTTGTTTCTAACTGGTCACACTTGGATATGATTCAGTTTCGTTTTGCCACCCAGCCCCATTGTATAAAGCAACTTTTTCCTGTTTGAAGTCCATTGTGTTTTTTGGGAAAAAATGAGGCATTTCTCTTGTGTGAGGTAACAAATGTCCTGGAAAATATAACTGCAGAGATGCTGTCCTTATCTCCACTCACGATTTTCCTCCTTTTTTTTTCAGGCTTTGGAATCTTAATATTTGTGGTCATACAGACATACGTAGATTTCATAGAATATTCTGAGTTGGAAGGGACCCACAGAGATCATCTAATCCAACTCTTAAGTGAATGACCCTTATGAGGATCAAACCTACAGCTTGGGTGTTATTAGCACCATGCTCTTAACCAACTGAGTTCACTGGAGTGATAAAGTAAAACCAAACAAAATATTTGTATTTCTTCAAATTTTTTTTAAATCCTCCTGTTTAAGCAATATGTGTGATAGATTTTCATTACTCAGGGCTCCATCACATACAAAAATACTCATTGTGTCTTTTCTGCAAACTCTTCTACACAGAATAGTTGGTCCTGCTAGCAAAGGAAAATACATTTTAGAATAAAATGTATTTACTGGCTAACAGGTCTCAGAAAACAGTACAAAATATCTTCTGTTTGTTGGGTTTGATTTTTTTTAATTTGGCAAAACCAGCAGTTTCAGTGAGCTGAGTCCAAATGTATTCTCAGCTGGGGAGAAAGGACTGATTGATGGTGGTAAATATTAAACTGTTCAAGGCCCCTGCTTCACAGCATATAAAGCCAGTCACATCAGCTCATGTTTCACTTTTTATGTCTTTTCTTTGAAAAAAGACACAAAAAAAATCTGATAAGCACAGCTCAAAGCCCCACCACGCTGCCTGTACAACCAGCCTCCTCAGCATGCAATTACTTACACATTTACCATGAGAAAAGGACACCCTTAGATAGCAGGGCTGCAAGGGGTCAGGATGCAAATTGGGTGCGAATTTGCTCTAACAATGTGAAGCACAGCTCCTGCACATTAAGGCACTGGGTGCTGACATCTAATTGCATAGGCCTGGTTATGGCTTCTAGGGGACAATCTAGTCACAAAACCCACTGGGGCTGTTTGGCTTCAAGACTTATTGGCACGGACACACTTCTTATGGGTGCAGACCCAGACAGAGGAAGCCAGGTGGTTGAGGGAGTGATGAGGATTGTACCTGAATTAAGGTTTAAATAGCAATACTCCATATTTTTGGCAGCTCTTACAGTTTTGTATTAATCTCTATGAATCAGCTTGGTATTAATTTGGCTGCTCCTAGTTTTCCCAAGAGGCTGCAGGGGGAAGGCAGATCTCTGTTTCCAGTCTTAGCTGGGCAAGCTGGGCTCAGGGAACAGTGTGCATTGACCCTTAGGTTACACGTGGGAAGTTTGCTCAGAAGGATGCATTCACAGAATAACAGAATCACTAAGGTTGGGGAAGATCTCTAAGATCATTGACCCAGCACCATGTTTACCACTAGCCCATGTCCCCAAGTGCCACATCCCTGTCACAGGTGTTCTCTTTGCTCAAACCCTGTTGAGCTAAGCTCAGAGGTACTTATTCCTTCTTCCCTGACCTATCAGCCCAGGTGTGTTTTGAATGCCAAGGCAATAAAAGATTCTCTATTTCTCTCCTGCAAGAAGGAGATTTCTCCCAGGCTCAGAACAATCACTGTTTGCCTGGCTTATGCCAGCAACGTTTCTGCACATGGGCCTGGCAGCCTGAGCAGCAAGTGGTGCCAAAACAATTTTGATCCCTACACCTAAAAAAACCCCAAACAACCAAAGGACAATACTTCTCCACTGAGAACAATGGCCAGAGCTTGACAGCCATTACTCACTAAGTTCCTGGGCTCTGGCATACCCAGAAATTGCTGGCACTTTGCAATATTTCAGAGGTGTCAAGTTGCCCTCTAGCTTTTAGGGTCATGTTGAATTAAAGAAGCCACAAATAAAGAAAGATGGAATCATAGAGACCCTGAAAAATACTCCCTGGCAACATTCCAGCCAAATGTTTCATGCACCATGTTTTATACAACTTTACATGTTGTGGAAGCCACGGAGAGGACTCAGGCACTGCTGTGTTAAACTGGAGTTTAAACTCTTAGATGGGAAGAATCCAGTGATTGCCTTATCAGTCATGGCTCAGTAGTCCTGGAAGGCAAGTGGAAGTGTGTGCAGCAATTCTTTTGTTGACAATGACATTTGTAACTGGAGAGACCAAGAGTAAGGTTACAGGATGCAAACACAGAGTTTTTGCAAACAAGATGAAGCTCTGCAGCACATGTTGGTTGAGCTGTTATGAGTTACAGGGTAGAAAAGTGTTGTTCTCAATTGCTGCAAATTGACAGTTTGCTAGACAAAGTGATGCTGGGATGTCACATTTGTCTGGTAAAAAGCACTCAACTTTGTCATATCTCCCTTAGAAGACTGATAAGGTCTAATGACTGAACATAACATATTGCTGGAATTACCATAATATTATCCACAAACCTGGATGCAATTGTGAAAGGAACAATTTGAGATCTATAAAACAAGAGCTGCTCTTTTTCACAAATGATTCGTGCTAGAAGTGTGAAGTTGGCACAGGTGGAAGAGAAAATCTTGCTGGGATTAGGAATGGTCTCTACCTTCCAGTTGCTCCACTGCAAGACTTTGTATGGCAGCTGCATGAATGTTTGTGGATCACATCTCCCAGGAGGGAGTGCCCAGGGGAGGACACAGCAAGGGACCTCTTGGAAGTGGCATTGGAAAATGCAGCCAAGCTTGGAAGATGACAAGGGGATTTAATAGCTTTGGAATAGGAGGTTTAATACCTTTAAATTGTAACAGTTTCACTCAAAATGGGGCGCCTCTTGTAGGGATGTGGGTAATCACAGGCAATTACCACCACTTGCCACCACCTGAACCCACTATTTTTCCTTGGCACAAAATGAGGATCAGTCTCTGGAGTGGGGTTTTTAGGAGGCTTTGGTTTTGATTTTGTTTGTTTGTTTGTTGGTTGGTTTGGTTTTGGTGTTTTTTTTTTTTTTTTTTTTTTTTTTTAATTCAAGACAAAATTACTAGGTCAGATTGGAATCAGAAATGAAACAGCCAATCAGGTGTTCAGGCTACCATGGCAATACAATAAAGATTTCTTTTCGTGCTCCTCCAGAAACACAGCTCTGATGTAAGGATCGGGAGAAATTGCATACTCCTGACTTAAAAGCTTTGCTAATTATTCCTCTGTAAAGAGAAAAGAATATAAAAAAGGTCACTACCCAGGTTCATGTACCTTGTTCATGAGCCATGCTGCTTAGAAATGGCAAAGGCCAATTTCAGAAAACATAGGAAGGAAGGAAAAGAAAATAACTGCCTTTTGTTATTCAGCCCGTGGACATGATTCTCTGGGAACATGGGAATAGAGTGCAAGTATCTTGCAGGTAGATGCTGAAGGCACTCACATTTTCTTGCTCCCTGCATGAGCACAAACCTACTTCTGTTGGTCCTGCTTAGTAAGAAAAAAACAATTTTATCTGAAACACCAGAGAGCTGTAATGGGATATAATAATTTCTCCCCATGTCTTTTGAGCAGATATTAGGAAAAGTTCAGATACATTTAAAATTAGAAGAAACAGACTTATGACATCTCCTTTTCTGGAGCAGGTTGCATATGAGAGATACAGGGAAATTTCACAGTGGTTTGTTCTGCCCTCAGTTTCTAGGATCCCATGATTTCAGTAGTTATTGTAGTTTCGTAACGTCGACTGAACTAGGCAACTGTTTTGAAAGTTTCCAATACAAAAATCACTTATGATTACAAAAAGACTGAGGGCTAGGAGAGAATTGCATCATCAGGGCTTGGCATGGACCCATGGCACAGAGTCCTTACCAAAGAGCCATGTGCTTCCAGCCAGCCTTAAGTGGCTTGTACTCATACCCAAATTCCAGCTTGGGCCAGAGCCTGTCCTGATGTGTGATCACAACAGCAGCACTGAGCTGGATCCTCTGACAGTGGAGTCAAAGCACCCCGGGCTGTACATCAAGTGCCAACCAGCAGTGTAGAAAAGAAAATTCTCCCATTTATTAACTGTTCCTAAACTGTCCAGTGTTTCTTTTCCTTTCTTCCAGGGCTGGGACAACAGGGCACTGTGGTGTGCTTCTACCATGGCGTCCCAAAGACTTTAGGAGATGATGTGGGCACACAGAAAGGGTTCAGGTGATTCACAAAGCATTTTAAGAAGTATTGCAACCCACATGTTCCTATGGATAGTAGACACAATGTGCCAGTAAATAAGCACCCCTAAACACAGAGAAAATAAATTATTTTTCTTATGAGTGAGATGGCACAGGCAAGGGGCAGTTGGGGATTTGTTGTGGTGATTATGGAGGTGCTACAATGATGGTGTCCTCTGAGAGAGCTGTTTCCTTTAACAGCATTTTCAGAGCAGCTCATGGACCACCTTTCAAAGCAGCATCTCCAGTATATTTCTGTCCTTGATCTTGAATTTAATTCTTATTTTTAATGCAAGCTACACATATGCTATTGACAAGTTCCCTTTCCCACCCTTTTTCAGGAGACAGAGCAAAATTTATTTTTCTTCCATCCCAGACCCCATTCCCTCCTTTTCTCTTGCTTCAGCTGCTTATGGTTTTCTTTAATGGCTTCACTTTGTTATAAACTCAGGTGCTAAGCTGGTTTGGAGCCTGTAACCAGGTGGCCAGGTGGGAGCAGAAGGTCTGCTCTGCTTCATGACATAAATATTTGTGGGCTGTTTTGATTTTTTTTTTTTCCCCCCAAGAATATATTTTGTGTGGATTTCTTTCCCAAACAATGAGGCAAACTATTCCCAGAGGTGGTGATGACAGCCTGGTGATCATGTCAGTGTCCACTTGGTGGGAGAGCACATCACCTGCCTTTGTAAGGGAAAGAACTCACTGCACATCTCCAGGCAGTGGCCCTCTTGCCAGCCTGGCATCTTCCAGCAGCAGATCTGACCTATGTGGCCACAGGCAGCCAAACCCCAACCTTTATGTTTGATAAAGAAGTCCTACTCTCGCATGCTTCCCCGTGTCCCTTGTGAATTTGTGCTGCATGGTCCCACACGGGTGTTTGCTGTCTGAGCAAAGGTAAACGCAGCCTCACCTCTGCCAGATGGGTGGGCAGAATGCTCAGAGTGGGCACCTGAATGCTTTGATCACCTTTGTTTGCAAAAAGTTCTTCAAAGTAGGGCTATTCCCCACATGGCTGCTGCCAATGAGTGCCTTTACACCCACAAAAGCTTTTTATTGCTCTGGGCAGGATCTGTTTTAAAATTGAGCAAGTTTCCAAGTTCTGTTTGGCATGGAGGTGAGCTTGCTAGCTGGCTGAGAGTAGTTGTATGCAACAGTGGTGCCCTACTTTTTGAATGCAGCTTTTATGTAAGCAAATAAGGAATTTTATTTGCTGTGCTTAGTCAGTGCTCCATCTATTTGTGATCTAGACTCTCACTCAGAAAGAATCCCATCAAGGCATCCAACTCCCTGGAATGGGATATAGTCAGGGTCTGCTTAAGTGTTCATATAGAAAAACTCTGCTTGCACAAGTGCACATTCAGGGATTGCTTTCCAAGTGCTCAGCACTCACAGCTTAGACTAACATTTCAGAGGAGACCTGCCCCTTTTAATACAACCATCCAGGCAAAGTTTTCAACACATATCAGTCTCAAAACAGAGTTTGCTAGCTCTCTGGCCAGTTGTTTTGCCACTCAGATAAGAACTGAGCCAATCTGAAGACCTGATCTTCAGCAACACTGAAAAACACCACGTTTCAGGGAGTGCACATTGTAGGCATCGCAGTCATCTCATGCTTGCCAGACTGTAAGTAATCATGCCAGCAGCTAGCAGGCTGTCAGTTACTAGTGTAAGCTGCAAATCCATCAAGAATTGTTTATATTTCACAAGGGGACGGATAAAGAGAAGATTCATTTCATACCCCTTTAAAAAGTGCATGTGCGCGTATGGCAGAAGGTCAAGATAATTTTAGAGACAGATTTCTCAAGAGGATCCTTTCTGAAGGTAGTCCTGTTGGAATTAACAGCCCTCTGCCTTGGCATGGCTCCTGCTCTTGTGGCTGGGGCTGCAGAGGACGGCTCTTTCTCCAGGCTGAACCTGGCAGTGGGTGCTCCCTGCTCTATTTCAGTTGCAGAAACTTAAATCCCAGCACCAGGGACATTGCTAAAGCCTTATCTTCATACCTCTGACATTTATGTGGCTCTGGTGTGCTTCTGGAAAACATGATTCCTGTCCCAGAGCTCAAAGTTTAAGCTGGGGTTATAGGTTTCATAAATATTAATCCAAACAGGGAACTCCAGGGTTAGATCATATCCTTATGCAGCATTGCTTTCACTGGGCCTGATACCCAGGTATTAATCTGTGTCATAAATTCAGATCCAAACTCACTTCCAAGGCATTGTCAAGCAGAGGGAAAGGGTTCTGAAGGGTGTCTGGGGGTCACAATCTGCTGAATCCCTCTCATTAGGTAGTTACAGATGTACAGATGTACATTAGGTAGTTACAGATGTAGGTCCAGAAAAACTCCTCAATAACACAGTGGGTGAGTATTTCAGAGACCAAGGAATCAAAACAGTGATTTTTGTCATTCCTCCAGTGGTCAGGATTATGGGCAAGGATTCAGATAACTCATCCATCAGTTCTTTGCTTCTCAGTGTCAAGCTTAAAAAGGGAAAAGAAATACAATATACCTGGACCAAACTTTCAAATCTGTAGTTGACGATGTTTGCACACTTCCTTCACCTCACAAAGGCCAAGGGTAAAATGTATTTTGGAAAAAAACATGGATATCTCATGAGAAATAGAGCAGCCTGCAAGACTTACAAGACCTGTTGTAGAGTAAAAACTGAGATTTTTGGTTAAAGCTGCTGTTACCATCACATGCTGTCACACTGAGAGCTGAATCCATGGAGCTGGAAGGGCTGCTGGGAAAGATTTTGTACTGATTCCCCCTTCCATTAGGGATCTAGTTTCCAGCAGAGAAAAGGGAAGAGGGGAAGAAAATCAGCACACCCATAAGCAAAACTTTTTACCTCAACCTTGATTGCTGCAGCTGCAACCAACGTTTTACCCCAAACTGCTCTCAGGATGTTTGGAGCTGGGTGTTGTGGGTCAGTGTAGAGTTCTATCTATTGAATGTGGTGTTCTCTTGAGGGTCTGTGCCTTTCAACACAGAAAGTCTAAAATTCTCAGCAGGTCAGGTGCTTCAGATCCCCTTCCTTCACCTTGGTCCAGGCTGCCACTCCTCCTGCACACTTCATCATCCAACCCTCACCCTGTCTAGAGCCATCCTACTCCTGCCAACATTTCACATCCTTTTTTCTGAGCCCCTGCCCCAGCTCTGCTTTACACTCTGGTTGCTCTGTCCCAGGCTTGCAGAGGGCAACACAAAACGGAGCAATAACTGGGAGAGAGAGCTGGCAGGCAAAATCAGGTCAATAATGAAGGCTGGAGCAACCCCCACTTGCTCAAGTGGGCTGTGCTACACAAACACCAACTGCCTGCCCTCGGGGCTCCCCTGTCTAAGGGCAGCCTCATGGGAGTCCTAGGCTGGCTCCTTTGATCCCAATTTCTCAGCAGCTGTGCGAGTCATGGCCTTTACAGTGGCTTGCTGCTGACTCACGGTGAATCACGGCTCACTGGTACTATAAAGGCGCCTTGGAGGGCAGGAATTATGTTTGTGCTCACTTTAAGACCCTGTTATGCCCTGGGAGCAGTGTGAAAGAGGCACAACATAGAGTCAGGCTCATTGTACGTGCACCCTACCATAATATAAATCAGCATTATTTGAGCATAGTCATTATTTAGAAGAAATTACAATAAATTAAGGCACCAAATTTGTAATTAAGGGCCAGCAAGCTACTTAATTAATCTTATATCTAATTAGCCAACAATAAATTACCCAAGCAGGACTATAAATCTATTCAGTGAGCTACAAGAACAGCATGCATAAAGACCTGTCCTGTACTGTTGGGAGCTCTTGATGCTGTTCAGCTGCCCTTTGTCTCCCTGGCTGCCCCAGTGCCCCACCTCCAGGGCTTCTGTCTGGTTGAAAGCTCCTCTGAGCAGAGATCATGTCTTTGAAGTGGCTTGGATCACTCTAGCTTAGAGTTTGGGGACTTCATGAAAATAATCAATTTTACTGCAATTTAATGCAGGTTGACTTGTGTTTAGCCCCATTGTGAGTCTCAGCAAGCAGCTTTAAAGAGGTCTTTTTCACGTGGTGGTTAGTAATGTTGTTGTCCAGAGAGGCTGTGGGCTCCCCATCCATGGAGGTGTTCAGGATCAGGCTGGATGGGACTCTGGGTAACCTGGTTTAGTGGAAGGTGTCCCTGCCCATTGCAGGGAGGGTGGAATGAGACGATCTTGAAGGTCCCTTCCAACCCAAACCATTCTATGACTCTGATGTCATGTGCTGAAAGAGATGTGCAAGTGGCAAGAATGGCCAGCTACTGGTATGTATGCAGGTTGTACTCGGAAGATTATTGCAGAGCTGGTTTTTTATATGCAATGTCTTTTTTTTTTTTTTTTTTTTGTTTTAATTACAGACTCCACAGAATGCTATATAATGTGAATTGCAAGTTCTGAAAAGTTTGTGGGTTTTTTCTAGGCAAGCTATGCATGGCTACTCTAAGCAAGTAGGCAAGACGAGGCAATGCAGCTAAACATCTCAGAGGTACAGTTTTTTCAAGTACCTCCTAAAGCCTATTTTCACAGGTTCTGCCAGTACAAACAGGGATTTGTGACTACAGTTAAGGAGCATAACAAGTACATGGTGTCTCTATGAGAATTACAGCTTCTTAGCTGTGGTTGGCTTAGGGGATGGCTTTATTCAAAATGTTGTACCCCGGCCAAGCTGTGTCCTGAGGCTCTGTGTTAAAACACCCACAGCAAACAATGAGAGGAGATAAAGCCTGTCCCAAGAGCTGCATGCATGACCACAAATGTGTTTTATGGCAGCCTGGGGATGGGGTTTCATTAATCTGCTAAATGCTGCAGGGTATGTGTGGCCCCAGAAGGAGGTCACACATCCACTTGGGCGAAGTCTTGGCTCTGAGGAGATCATTGGGAGATTTGCCATTGGCTTCCACATAGCCCCTCTTGTCCATTGCTGCATCCCTCTTCTATGACTGTGGAACGATGGCTCAGCTGATGTAAAAGCATGCCCACATTTACTGGGCTTCAGGGATTTCATTCCAGTTGAGAATGGGGTCTGCTGGACACCATCTTCCTCGTCAAAAACACATATGTGCACCAGCAAAACTCAAGGGTGTAGGACTTAAAGCCTCCTCAGACAAGATTTGTAGAAAACCATATGCAATGTAGTTTATTAGTCAACTTTAAAAAAACAAAGACCAAAGGAGACTGCCTTTAATTGGCCACCCTCTGACCATCCGAGAGAAGACTTGGTAACTAAATCACCTGCCCCATCTCTTAGATGCTGTTAATGGATGCATCTCCACTAACTTCCGTTGTCATAAAATCATAGAATCATAGAATAATTTAGTCTGGAAGAGATCTTTAAGATCATCAAGTCCTATCCCTAAGTCTCTGGCAAAGAACTGTGGCCCTGACATCAAATGCATGGGAGGACATTCTCCATCTCACAATTTGCAAAGGTGCTCATGACTGTTTATTTACAGAGATTCCCAATCATGGAAGTCGTGCAGAAACAGAGCTTTGCCAAAGCCCAGCAAATCCCTCCACCAAAGAAAGTTTGCACAAGAGTAGGATAATACAGAGCAAACAAAGCATGGCATGAGGCCATGGAGCTGAACGGTTCCAAAAGAGGTATCTTTGTGGAGAGACATGGAATAAGATTATTTAAATGGAGATATAAAACTAGAGTGGAATAAGGAAGAAGAGCCAAAATCCTCTGTTGATTCAGTCCCATTATTTCAAGCAGACATTTGGATGTGATGTTGTTTGAAGGTGATGAAAATAAAAATAGCTGAGGTTCTTCATCTTTCTCGGAAGGTGTTTTTTGTTGTTAGTCTTTAGCCTGCTCTTAAGCAAAACCTGCATCTTGCACAATGACTTGACTTAAGGGCAGACCTTTGAGAACAACATGAAACATCATGAAACGAGCCAGGGCATGAGCATATGGAGTATTTGCATGTGGCCCTGAGAAGACCTAGTCACAACAGAGAGGTCAGGAAGAAACTGCAGAAGGAAAACAAGACAGAGCAAACAGCCACAGAACTGCCAAAGGAAAACTTAAACAAAAAAGGGATATATTTTAGGCAGAAGGAAGGGTGGTGGAACCCAGCAGAGATCTGTATTGCCACTGTCATTTTATGCTACCTGTCCCTAGCAATAGGAGTGATCAGAAAGGTTCTGCTGTATTCTCAGGAGAAAATTAAAAGAAAAGTACTTTTTGACAATGCATTTTGTAAGCAGTTGTCCTCACCTATTGAATTAAAATTCAATTCTACCAACAATCATAAAAAAAAGAGAAAAGGTCAAAGTTTCACATTCTGGCATCCAACTCATAAAGTCTCCTTGAGGTCATCAGCTCTTCAGAGATTGTGAGAGCACCCTTTTCCCCAAATAACCATATCATATCCTCACCCATTCTTAAAACTGTGTTTGAATGAGCCATTTTGGAAATTCCTGAGATGCTTGGTTGTGCTTTGTTTACTCTCAAATTGGAATTAAAACCAGTGCAATGGAAGTTGAATTCTAGCTGAGACAAAAACACAGGGACTATATTGCTCCATTCATGGATTTCAACCCAATTTGGCAGATTTAAGCCATTCAGATAGAACTCTGGAAAAAATCTGGGATGAAAATAAAGCTGCAATGAATTCAGTATTGAATTTCTTCCCAGCCTCATGGGCCCAGCACTACATCCCTCAGTTTCTGTTCTTTGGGTCAACCCTAATTTCTCCCCTTTCAGAGTCAACCCATTCCCATTCTGGCTTGCCATTTAAGCCACTTTCTTTGGGAATATCACACTTTTTTCAGGGACATCCATTGCTTATGGAGAGGTTTTTCACTGTAGGACTGTTACAAATGGAAACCTACATGTTATTTTACCCTTTTAGGAGGCACAATTTATTTGCTCCCTTAAGAAAACAAATGCTGACATATCACTTCATTTACCCAGAGTTTGGAACACTGAAATCTGCTGTAACAACTTTTTTTTTGCCCACTTTCAGAAATATTTTGCAATACATACACCTACCCATTAGATTTTAAAAAAATTTGCTAAACTCACCCATTCACTAGATTTAAAAAAAGTCCACTTCAGTCAAAATCCACAACATGATAACAGGCTTTTAAACAAATAAGGACATTTCTAAAGAAGAATCCATATCTGCTAAATCACTTGTACAGAAATGTAGCAAATCAACCCACAGCCTAAATGATACTTGATAGAATAGACTTGCTGGATATAAAAGCTTAAGTTTCCCCTCTGCAGCCAGCACTAACATTTGCAAAGCCAAGATCTGCTGTCCAACATTTTGAATGAGCTCTCTGGTTTGTCTTTCTTGCTGCTGCAAGCACCTCATGTCAGCATTCCTCAGAGTCTGCATAATGTACATATAGGCTGATCTTTGACCTTGGTGTCATCACCCAGACCAAAATCAATAGAGGGATATGACACTGGTGGGACCATTTGCTTGTTGTAGTTCAAACAGACAGATGGGCTGTTGTATGAGCATGGAGCCAAAGAAACTTGGAGTTGGTTGAGGGTTTTCATCTTTTTTGGAGTGGGAAGTGAGGCTCTCAGAATGTGGATGCAGAAGGAGGTGAGTTCAGCCTCAGTGTCAGCAAAATCACTGCAGGTACTGCAGTCTTTGAACCTTGAGGAATGGCTGCCTGGTTCTGGGCTTTGCTGTTTTCCATCTTTTTATTGTATGAATTCCCCCAAGATCCACATCAATATCACTTTCTCTCTTGGGCTAAACCAGGTCATGAATAATAAAAGCAAACAGCAGTTACTGTCCACAGGGCCTGTAAAATTCCTTGTCCTTATCCCAAGGGACTGTGACTGCTTTTTTCACAGCTTTTCCCTAGTGCTGTATGAAATGTGGTTGGACATTTGGAGTCTGTCAGCTGCTCAGTTGCCAGCCTTACAGACTGGGATGGGGCAGTGATAAACTGGATTATCTCAGATGGTAGGTGGGCAGACGTGACATAAAATGGGACTCCCAATGACATAGCTGCTTGTGACATCATTCTCCAGTGCTGGGCTGCAGAAGGCACCTGTTTGTCAAAATTCAGGTGTTTGTGGTCCTCAGGCATCCCAAGAGATACACAGGGTAAGGGTGGGACACCCAGTGTTTGGGCGAGTGGAAGTGCTGGGCAGGACTGGCAGAATCCCTACAATGCCAGCCCTGGGGAAGGGTTACTTCACCTCTGCTTGTGCCTGGGCAGTGCTCTGAAATGTTGTACTTTTCTGTGGTTGTACTGGCTCCAAGATTCTGTGGGGTCTGAGCTCCAGGTTTGTAGCTGTGCCCTTGCCCTCATCTCACAGGGGCTGCAGAGATGCCACAAAGCAGCCTGGTGTGTTACTGCTTGAAACACTTCAGTGTTGGAGCACTGCTGCCATTCCCCTCTCTATTTCTTCTTTCATGCTCATAGTAGTCCATGACTGAAAGTCAGACAGACGTTCAACTGTAAAAATAAAAATGTTTTTTAGTTCACATTTTTCCAAATTCCTCCCCTCTAACCAATGTATAACTCTTTATAATACAGCCTAGTTAATATTTCCCTTTCATTTTATACTAGCACAGCACCTCAGAAAGATGGGTTGAAATAGGCAGGCTATGCTTTAGGAATAGACTACTATTCCCAGGCAAACTGATCTTAACAAAAATATTTTAATGAAATCAATATGTATTATTACACATAATGAAGCAAAATGTATATTTTTACATATTAACTCTATTTGGTTTTGCTCTTCACATGTAGTTATAAAAATATTTATTTTTGTGCTCAGAATAACAAAATGAAAGCTCAGTGTTCAGGCTCTATCTGGTTGGCAGTTATTATTTCCATATGTTAGGGTAACAACCAGATTGCTCTGCCAGTTAATTCTGTGACTTTTTCTGCACCTTTTCATCTGATCCAGCAAAGATTATTTTCTTTGCAGCTATTATTGCAAAGAGGTGACCGATTGCCACCGGGCAGAGAGTTAAAAATGAAAGGATCAATTAAGTTTATTCTTCTGGTGAGAAAATATGCACATTTTCTCAGAACATTAAATTCCATCTGAGGATCAGAGATGAGGAATTAAGATGCTTTCAATACTTTAAACAGGCCTCCCTGTTTTCAGTAGCAATGCTCTATTTGGATTTAACTCTGGTCAGAAGAGCAGCTCTGCTCACTGAAAGTGAGGGCAGAATGTTCTGGTGACTCCAGTGGGGCAGGGATCAAAGACAGCAGGACAACCCTGGAAGATGAACCTGATTGAGATGAAGATGACCCTGTTCATAGCAGGGCAGTTGGATTAGATGACTTTTAAAAATCCCTCATAAATTTGTGATTCTATGAAGTTGATAAGATCACGCTTTTTATCCCTGACATATCGAAGACATCCTATGCGTATGTGCCAGGTGGTGTTGCACTGCTTTGTCTGAATGCACTGCTAGTCTGTAGCAAGCCTTTGGAGACCATCACCAACCCCAAGAAGTTCATTTGGAGCCAGAAAAAAGGTTCTGCAGAGCAGTTTAAGGGAGGAGCAACATATGGTCAGTCACACTGGGAGTTAGAGAGCACTTTTCTCCTGAGGCACAGCATGTCACACTGGATGTTTGTCCATGTGCTTGCAACCTGTCAGGAACATACATCTGATATACTATCCAGAAAAAATAGCAAATGAAGGAGTGGGACTCCATCAGCCCTCCAGGTGCAGCTGATCACAGCTAATAGGAGCTGCAGAGATGTATCTGAAGCTCAGTCACAGCCCCACTCTGGGTAGGACCAGTTTGCACTGAGCTCTGTGACACTGAGCTCAGATGCTTACTATGTCTCATCCTACCAGGGAAAACCTTGATCAATATTTAAATCTGAACTCTTTACTTCTCTTCTTGAGACATCTGATATATCCCCACAGCAGCTTCTGGGATGTTTCTCAGCTTCCAAGACCAGAAGAGCCCACACTTGCCAAGTCAGCATCCTGGGAAGCTTGCTGGAGAGCTGGTGCAGGAAAACCAACAATGTTTTGTATATATGGATGGAGCAAGGGGAAACACTAATGCCAGATTTCTCAGACTTCCATACACTCCTCCATGGAGACACCCTCAAGACAGCCAGGGATGCAGAGCAGAGCTGTGATGGGCTATGGCAGAAATTGCCTCTTTATTTCCAGCAGTGCCTCTGCAACACAAATCCTGAGGACAGAGCAAACTGGAGTCAGCAGGCAAGAAAAGGACATTCTGGGGAGGGAGTTTGTGGGAAACACAGTAAGAAAAATGCTTCCCTTGGAAAGGTGTTGTAACAAAGATAAAATGCTTCAGATGTCAACAGGATACCACAGGATCCCAGAAAAACCGCACAGCTTCTCTGCTGCAGAACTGTTCATTCACAAAATAGTTTTTCTTTCTCATATTCAGGTTATTACAGATAGTTTCTGTACTGCCAGAGCTGCACTGACCAGCAGTGTGAGACCTTTCAGAGCTGCAGCAGCACAGGCAGAATCAGGCACCTCAGCATAAAGGGACCTTCTGTATATATTTCCTTCCCTTCCCCTGACAGAGTAACTGGAGCAGTATAAGCAACTTTATATTGACATAATTCATCCCCATTGGGGGTGTTATATCATGTTAGAGAGATTTAGATGGTTAATGTGATAAAATTTGTGAATAGAGAATCTGGTAGGATCATGAATTAGTTTTTTTACTCCTTGCACTCTACATGACTCACAGTAACTCAAACTTGTAAGAATAATAGTGTATAAATTGGCCAGAACTAAGCCCCTTTGCCAAGACAGATTGGTTTTTAACTACCTGCATGCTTGAATCTTCCACAGCCACAGAAATCTGCACAAGGCTAACAGGTTTGCTCCTAAGTAACATATTATCTAAAGAAAGCACCACATATATGCCAAACTTTCCAAAGGAAACCAGTGATTCTGGATTCTTTTATACCTAAATGCCAGTCCTGAGAAAACTTATAAAGTATCTTAGATGGGAACTGCTCTTTGTAAGGAAAATAATGATAAGGATACAATCTCTGAAAGATACAGATTGTTCTGCAGAGGGCTATTTTCTTATCTTCGGGACATTCTTGGGGAAGAGAAAAGAATCAAAAAAGTGCTGAGGAAGAAGGAAAGAGATCTAACTACCAATAGGGAGTGATGAACAGAAAGGGTGAGAAAGGACAGTCTTGGAAAGAGGCTAGAAAGTAAAAGACAACAAAGGAGGGAAAAAACTGAGGGAGGCGAGGGGGAGGGGGTAGGGAGAGGAGAATGTGTGAAACAAAGGTGAAAGAAAGGGAAGAAGAAATGAAAGTGGGAAGGGAAGAAAAGCCACAATCGAGGGCTGAGATGAGTACGTTCAGTTCCTATTTAATTTATACATTTATATTCCAGTCAGTGTTTAGTAGGTGTCTCTAAAGGCTGTGATTTATTATAATTTTTCCTTTTCAGCTCTGCAGAGGAAGGGGCAAAGGCCAGGAGGGGGCTGGATTCTTCGCCTAGGGCACGGCAGCTCCTTAGGCTGGCCCTGAATTCAGAGAAGTATTAATGCTCCCTGGAG
This sequence comes from Ammospiza caudacuta, assembly GCF_027887145.1. Lineage (NCBI taxonomy): Eukaryota > Metazoa > Chordata > Aves > Passeriformes > Passerellidae > Ammospiza > Ammospiza caudacuta. Next base: position 58,915,036 of record NC_080596.1, read on the forward strand.
CTGGAATGCAATTAATTTTCTGTGGTACAATGTTCCAGAAAGAGCATATTTGGGGAGGCTCAGGTTTGTGATTATAGGCTACCCCCAGCCTAGGACTGAAAACTGGAGCTGCAACACCAGCTCTCCGCACCGGGTTATTATTTTACACATCTGGGTTTTTGACCTGAAAATGTTTGTTTGCATGACATTTCTGCAAAAGAAGAGGGTGAGCATCTCACTTTATGCATGTTAGTGGTCAGTTCAGCCACTGGGCCAGAGTCCACTTGAATCGGCAGCAAAATCTTCTCTGACTTATCTCTGGATGCCTTTCATTTATTTATTTATTTGATTTTAAATTAAAATTTATAAAGGTCAAATTTGGGGATTTTTTTTTAATTTAAGCAAACACTGAGCAGAGACACTGGATGATTTAGAATAATCAGTTTAAGACCACATGTGACATATTGCTGTACCAGCATACTTTTTTCATGACAGCTTGTTGTGTGTCACAGGGACATTTGTCACTGATCACTCAATTATCCACAAATTACAGCTTAACTTCATTTACACCATTTCCTTGTAAAAGCCAGGGCAGTCCCCCGAAGCAAATAGGCCCCATCTCCTGTCAGTAGCATTGCAATCAGTAGATTATTGAAAGCCAAGAATTTCACTCACACTTATAAATATTTTTGCTTTTAAATACTTTACTCCTATCTCGGAGTAATGGCAATGCTTTTTGGCTGCTGTGCTCTTCAGAAAGCTTCAGAATTTTCTAAAAAAAAAAAAACCCGTTTTTTTCATCACTGGCCAGAATTTTCTGAGGGGATTTTTTTAAAAAAAGAAGACAAACGTTTTTTCATGTGTCTCATTTAAGTTTTCTCTCTGAAACTGGAAATCTGGTCCTGGCACACATCTATCTACAACCTGAGATGCCAGTTCAGCTATTCCTCAGTTGCTGGAGGATGGATGAGGGCATGGGAGGGTGACAAGATTGTCTCAGGTCGTGCAGAGAAACTTCTTACACAGCTTATTTGTGGTGGCACTTTTAGGAAATCTAGGGTGGGCTTGGACTTTGCTTTATGCTCTGGTTAGAGCTTGCTTTGAGGCTTCTGGAAACCTCAGAAAGATAGGCTGATATTTCCAGAGCTTTTCTGCACAGTCTTTGACTATACAAATGTAACAAAACAGCTCAGACTTCAAGCATATAAAAAAGTACAGGCCTGCATCTTTTCCCCAGGGCAGGAGGGCAAGTAAAGCCTTCCGTTGATTACTTTTATTGAGGGTAGTGCCTCTGAAGGAGGAGCAATGCCCTTTTTTGGGAATCTGGTCCAAAACATTTCCAATGCAGTAACTAACAAGTTGTTACCTCTATACACCTATACTACCTTTTGCTGACTCAATTAGAAAAAGAAGAAATGATTGACCATAGCAGGACTCAGTCCATTCCAACCTCCATTGTTCAAGAAATAATTGAAAATGGTTGTACCAGGGAAGTATGACTTCATGGTGTTTGAATAAGATATGTTACCCTGTGGAGGCTGATGGAAAGAAGATAAAATATACTGAATACTGTATATTTAGACTATTGTTTAGTAGGTGAAATGATATTTCCTTGTGAGTCACTGACTTTGCTTGTGGATCAATACCATGGTACAGAGGCAATAACTGCACGTAGAGCAGCTTGACTCCTCAGGAGAGAGGATTTGGATAATCTCTTTGCTGGCATGAACACCCTGGCAAATGCAGAAGCTCCCAACCTGCCCACCCTCAGTAAGTGGTGATGCAGACACTGCTTTGAGGAAGGTGCTGCAGAAGCCAGGGTTTTATTTGGGGAAGGATGGGGAAAGCATCCTTATCTGGGAAGCTGGGTGGTCCCTGTTGTCTGCTGAGTGACTCTGGAGCACACCTGGTGTGCCCAGGGACACCCTCTGCTCCTTCTGCCCCCAGGTGTTACCAGGCAGGGCTGGAGCCCCAGGCCTGGACTGTTGCCCTCTGCTATCACCACTGGAGCTGTTTAACTGGGGGACAGAAGAAACTATATCTCTCAAATCCAAATAGTGGGAGGGTTTGCAACTTGGAAAATCCAGCCTGAACCCTTCCAACAACCACTGCACTGTGAGAAGGCCAAGTGTTGGATGGAGATACATTCCTATGCTCTCCCAGCAGTGTGCTACAGCTCCCAAGGGGGCAAAGCTCTTTAAACAACTGCGGACCAACAAACTTTTTTCTTTTTAATTTTTTTTCTTTTCTTTTTTTTTTTTTTTTTTTAATTTATTTTCCCTTCAGATTGAAGCCTAAAGGCAGTGAGGGCTGGTGAGCCAGACCCAGCCCTCAACATTTTCCCTATGGAGGAAGAGCTTTTTCCCACTGGCTTGTGGAGGTTATGCAGCTTCTAGCCCATGGAAGCTGGTAGGACCTTTCCTCTGCTTTCCTGGCTGCAGCTGGCAGCCTGGCAATGCCCATCACTGCACCTGGGCAGGGGTGGGCTGTTCCTGACCTAACATGAGCCCTCTGTGGGAGGCAGATGAGCCAGAGTGGAGGCTTGGGGCTGGCTGTGGGGAGGGAGGGTGAATAATTGCTGACACACGGCTCTTTTCTCTCACTCAGCTTGGGTTTTGGGCCTGAAGGTACTCAGTGCATGGAATCAGCTGAAGGGTGAGTGCAATAGCTTTGAAAGAAGCAAAGGAAGTCAGGCAGGGAGCCTCCATAAATCTATCAGAAAGTTAAATACTGTAAAATCTCCATGTTGTTTACCAGCTGTGCCTACAATGAAGACAGAAATAATCCTGGTAAACACGACCTTTGATCAGCAAGTTGGAGAAATTAGGTCAAGCAGGTTTTTGCTTAGCTGAAACCATAAGCTGGGGATGAAGAGAAATAAAATTATCTTCCAAAAAATGTATTAGTCTGAAGCTCCACAGTAAACTGCTGTTCAGTAGCCTGAGGCCAATTTGCTGCTCTTGCAAACCTTCCTTGCGTCGAGCACTGAGCTCAGAGGGCAAAGGAACGTGTGCACACAGCAGAGGAGCAATTGCCTGCTCCATGGACTGGGTTTTAATGTTTAAATTACATTACAGGGCATGCTCTGGCAGGCTTTGTGTATGACCTTGGGGAAGCCCTTCTGTTGGTTGAGGCTGAGTTATCTCCACCTACAGAACGGGGCACAGTCCCTCCTGCACCACGGTCGTGACACCAGGCGTGCCTGGGTCACACTTTGCAGAGGAGAGGATGTTTCACTGATGGCACAGGCAGCTGCACACCCAGGCCAGTGTGTGCTTGTCATGAGGGGTCATGAAATTGCTGTGGGGCTCCTCCTGAGCTTGGTCTGTGCACCTCACCCATGTCCAGGGAAAGCAGGCAGCCAGGGCTCTCTGTGCAGGCAGTAGGGACAGCACCCCACCCTGTGCTCTGGAGGGAAAAGTGTTTAGCTCTGTGAAAACAGACCCTGGCTCTTTTTATTTACACCAGCAATGTGCTCTCCTGAGACTGGCATTAATTCTGTGGTTGTCCCATTAGGATCCTGTGCTCAGCACGAGGTCACAGTGAGCCTTGGTGCCTTCAAACACCCTATCAGCACTGCTGAAGTTCAGGCTGCCCCGAGGGGGAATCAAGGCTCAGCATGCTCATCTATAATAAGTGGATAAAAGGATTCTCAGGAGAATTTGTCATATGGAAAATATGCTGCCTCAGAAAATGCAAATAAATAGCTGGTCAGCATTTTTGGATGGAGCAGGAAGTCCCTGTCTTCATCCTCATCGCTGGAGCCTTATGAGGGGGGCACCAACCTGAGCAAAGACATCCCAGCCCAAAACAGGTGAAGAGATCTCATCCTCCCTGGATATTATTTTACATTTGATGACAAAATTTGCCAGACTCCAGGCTTTCCTGCAAGCTGCAGTTTAGCAGGGTCTGCAGATGTGTGAGCACTCAGGGGGTTAAATCAGCAAATGGGTGACATGATTTTACGCCTGTGGGCAGTTTGTTCCAAAGATCAGCTGCTCCCAAAGCAAAAGTAAACTAACAGTGTTTATTATGAGTCACTTAAGCAAGCAAATTATTAGTAGAATCTCGTCTGTGGTTATGCGAGTTGGGACCTGAGGTGAAGGTTAATTATTTTCCCCATTAAAAAAAAAAAAAAGAAGAAAAAAACCTGAGGTGCTTTAGCAACTGGCATGGCAAGATGCTTCCTGGGCCTATCCGAGAGCGCTCAGCCTGGGCGGCTCTGGGTGCTCCTGGAGCTTGCGGTGCTGCTGGGTTAAAGAGGATGTGGATCTCATTTTGCACACCGAGGGCTCAGCCCCATACCCTGACATCCCAGAGAGGCTTTTCATTAACTTCAGGGGGCCACAGCCAGGCCCGGTGTGAATGGTCAGGGCCTGCTCGGGCAGCAGCGGCCGGTGCACAAAGGCTGCCCTCCCTGTGCCCTCACTCTGCCCTCCTGCTGCCCTCCCTGTGCCCTCACTCTGCCCTCCCGCTGCCCTCACTCTGTCCCTGACCTCAGCCGGAGCTGAGTCACCTCACTGCTGCCAGGAGCCCTTCAGAGTCCCCTCACTGGTGGGACAGAGGGTTGCTGGTGGTGAGAGTTTTTCTCAGGGCAGTACCTTGTAGGTAACCAGCGCTGGGTGCTGGGGTCTGCCTGGGGATTGAGGGCACAAAAGGAGATTTGGCGGCTGAGAGGGGATGCTGGGGTGTTTACTTCTCTCCCCTCTAGGAACGTATTTCATCCCATGAGAGGGTCTTCTCCATTGCAAGGAAAGAAAGAACCACCTGAGGACTGAGCCTTTTCCCATCTGCTGCCTGAGGTTGGGGCTGTCTGAGCAGGGTGTGCTGGGCTCCCTCTTGCCCTTCTCTGTCTGCAGACCTGAGCCAGGCCCATTTGGGGGTGTCCAGTGTCCCTGCAGGCACCAGCACAGCATTTTGGGCTGCTGTGGCAGCCAGCTGCTATCAAAACTCATCCCCCAGTGTGGAGGCTACACAGGCTCCAGGGACACGCTCTTGTGGGGGCAAGGTGGCACTGAGATTGCCCCCAGGGCTGCCCCAAGGTACCCAGAGCTTCTCAGCCATTGGTGTGACCAACATGGGCATTGGTGCAACCTACAGGCAAAGGTGGTCTGTGGGGTCTAAATACCCCTCCAAGGCTTGGGAAGAAACCGAGTCTTGTCAACTTCTTCTGGAGGGGCAGAGAGGCTGTGGGGTTGCGCTAAGGCACCACGACTGAGGGAAGAAGAGGCCACATGAGCCCATCCCATTGCAGAAGAGCTCAAGTGTGATAGAAATGTCCAGACTGTGTAAGTTCTCCTAGCACAGTGCTTGCCCTCAGTCCTCAGTAAACAAACAACAATAAAACAATGCAGATGTTTTCTGCATAAGGCAATAGAGTGTATGTCTCTCGAGTCAAATCTGGAAGCAGTTTAACCAGGCTCCTTGGAGCAGTGGCTCTGTGTTGCAGAGCACCATGGTGCTATTCACATGATTTTTAATGCAATAAAATTACACAATAATGCAATACAATAATAATAAATTAGAACAGAGACAGTTCTCAGACATACCAAATGAGGAAAGGCAAGGTTTCACTCTTGCAATCCCAACTCATCCATAACCCTAGGCAAACTGCTAGATTTTTCAAAACAGCCTTGATAATTTTTTTTCTTCCTTCTTTCAGTGTGCTTTTTTGGGCCACTCTGGAATCATAGTTCTCTTTGTGAAAACAGCATCCCTGTGCTTTGCTTCCCTCACTAGTGAATGCTGAAGAGGGAATTATAACTCTACCACTGCACATGAGAAAATCAGACACCGTGTGGATAAGTGTATTAAATTAAATTGGGGCTTTGCAATTCATTTTCCGAAGGTCCAGCAGGGACCACTCAGCAGGAAATAGGTGCTGTCTCTGTCCTGGGAGACAAGATAGGAAATGTGAATTCCTGAGAGCACAAACCCAGTGAAGAGCTGGCAAAATGTACTTGCAGCCCAGCTACAGGGCAGCCAGCCTCCCTTGTCCCAGGGAGTCAGGGAGTTACAGCTCTTTGCTTCTCCTGCTTGGTCTCTGCCAGCAGTGGGAACTCCTCGATACCATTCCCCAGAGCAATGGGGAACCTGTCAGCCCACAATCCCAGTACCACAGCCTTCACATCCAGAGAGACACTCCCCCGCCCTCCCTCCTTTCCTGGTCCCTAAAATGTCTCTATCTCAAGGAAAAGCAGTTTAGCACATCAGCAGTCATGTTCAAATTCCAAGGCTAAGCACGGAGCCTGGGAGAGAGGGGCAAAAAAAAAAAAAAAATCAGGTGCTTCTCAAAAACAATCAACCTGATTCACATGCAGCTCAGCAGCTTTTTTGATGGCTCAATTCCAGATTTCACAGCTATTCAATAGTTCTCTTGTGTAGCTGATCCTTGTCTTAGAATTCAGCACAACTCAATCCATTTTCCCTTTTCTTTCTATAAACACCCCCCTCCTCCTCTTCCCTCCCTTCTTTTTCTTGATTTACATCTCTAGGGAGATGGGAATGTGAGGGAGAAGCTTGTAGCCTTCCTTCCTGGGGGGCCTTGAACTGGTGTCCCCTGTCTCAGGTTCCCATTGTCCCTGCTGCACAAGCCGCAGCCCCTCTGCACTCCAGCCCTACTCAATTGGAATTTAAATGCTTCATGATTGTTGTCTCACAGAATAGGAAAGTGCTGCATTAAAGAGTAAATTACAGCAGACAAGTAACTGCCTTGGGAAGGAGTGTGAAAGGAGAGATGAGACCAGCACAATGCCCTTTTGCAAAAGAGGTTTTTTCCAAGATGAAACAATCTTCCTGCTTTGGTCTCCTAAGGATAAATATGATGTGGACAGTGTAGATACGGGGCTTTGTCTGGGAGGAGAAGTGCAGCATGCTCAGGCCAGAACAGGCTCATGATGTGCATCTTGGACTCAGATATAAACTGTGTCCTGGAGCCAACAGCATGGCTGGATCTGAACCTGACTTCTGGTTTCTTACATGGGCTCAATCCAGGCAGTTTAATGTGGTCCAAAGCACTAAGCAACTTGCAAGGAAATTAAGATAAGAGGTTTACTCATTTCCTTGTTTTTGCTGCTTTTTAAGCACAGGCAAAATGTTGAGTTTGCTCGCGGTATCTCCCACTTAATGCTGAGACCACCCCAGAGATCATCATCCACTCCTTAGCCCCTCTGGTGATGACAATTTGTTGTTTAAACAGTCTATTTGTGCCACTGGGACCCTTTCTCCCTTCCCTGTGCTATATCTACCTCAGATCTGCTTCTGCTTAGTCCAGCCTCCACTTTAGTCACCCCCTAGGACAGCCACATCAGACCCTGAGATATTTTTCCAGGTGAGGTCTCTGTGAGAGCAAGATGCTGAGCTGACTCAGCATGGAGCTAGCAATACCCTTAGCAAAGAATTGCTTTCTTGCCTGAAGGACAAATTGTGCCCTGGTAGTAATACAAAGCAGTCTGTCTTCTTATGAGTTACAAGGATGCTTGCAGCTACATTGCTCATTTGTGTAAGATGGGGTTTTTCTACCAGGAGTGGCAGAAAATAAAGGCTTTGACACTTGAGGAAAGCACAGGGAACTGTTAAAATTATGATCAGCATTCATCCAGAGCATCTGAGGGAGAAACAAAAATGAATTAGTCTCAGGGGCTCAGCCACAGTGCCAAGATCAGAACAGAGACCAGCCGCACAAAAAGGGAGCAAAATTCAAGTATTTACCCTTGAGAGATATTGATGACATCTGTCTCCTTAACATTTTAGTCACCTTTGCAGAGCCTGTCATATTAATAGAGGATTCATGAATTAAACCAGCCAGGTGGTGTAAAGCATAGGTCACAGAAGTCCTAGGAAAAGCATCAAAAAATGGCATATTCACTGAGAAAGAGAAAAAAAGATCAGGAGAGTTTCTCTCCTCTTTGCTCAACAGCATATGCCTTTCAAACTGTTCATTGAAATAAGGTGCCATGGACACACAGGAAAATAATGCACAAATATGATTAAAAGATGAAAAAACCCCAATATGCACACACACACAGAGGCAAGCAGGCAGGCACACAGTCCTTCCTACTCCAAGATCACAGTGTATGCTTTCCCCCAAGCCGGCTCCAAGTGGCTCCTGTTTAATTACTCCTCTGGAACCACTGGAGAAAAGGCTGTGCCAGTAATTCTCTTTTTTTCATTTGAAACTACATGTGAGAAATGCCCCTTGGCTCAATGTTGAAAATGAATGTCTCACTGCTGAAATAAATTTTTTTCTTACTTTTTTTTCTGTGCTTTTTAATTTAGTGATAGTTCTGAAACAATGCTTTTCAGATGGTCTTCACCAGGATTCTGATACTTCTCCTTGCCTTTGCATGTTATGAACCCCAATATTGTGATAAAATTGGAATGAGCACAGCATATTGTTCACAGTGAGAATATTCTGTATTTCACTCAGAATTGGATCTACTTTTGGAGACTACAACCAGGTGCTCTGCAAAGCACACCAGGGTTTACTAAAGTCCCACAGAAATGTCAGCATTTTGTCCTTTTATATCCAATTCTACATGTAAGTTTTGCAGGCAGGGAATAATTTTTTTAAAATGCCTTTTCCTAATCAGGTGTCCTAGTTCTCTTGACTTGCCAGACTCAACACTATGTTGATTCAGAGCCCTGTGGCCAAAACCAAATTCTGCTGAAAACAATAGGAAAACTAGGCTTGGAATCAACGCATGCACAATGCAAAATAATTTGCTCTGAGGACTTCTGAGGACACCCAGCGTGGTGTCATCAGAGGGCTGGCATCCTCTGGGAGGCCTGCAGCCAGCTCAGGGTGTGCCAGCACCCTTCCATGGCCATGCCTCAGGCCTGCTCCCGTGTCCCACAGCACATGGAGCTCTGCTGGGAGGCCACAGGTGAGGAACCTCCTCCAAGCATTTAGAGAGCTGTGCCTTTCCACGAAGGCATGGATCAGGACAGGAGCCAACCAGGAGATGATCTAGGGATGTAGTAGATAAGTTCAGCTCCCACTCTCTTCAGGCATTTTCTCTTACCAGAAGCAGCAGCCTTGGCCTGCTCATGCATTGTCACCAGCGCTGTGGCCATATTCTTTGGGCAGATGAGACATGGCTGTGGTCCATGAGGAGAAAGCTGATGGTGCCCAGAGTCAGAACAGAGGTTGCAAGCATTGAGATCCCTCTTTCTAACTTCTCTAGGGGCCAAACTCCCAGTAGCAGAACCTCCAGCCCCTGTGCACCCTTTCTCTTCACTTGCTGCGAGGTCCTTAAATTTCCCCTACTGCTTTAAAAAATGCCATCACCTCTCAGGTGTGCCCTGCCTGCTGCACTCATCCATTTGCCCCAGTCCTGCAGGATTTCTGCCTACTACAGGCAAGCAATCTGCATAGATGTCAATTAAACCAACTCAGTGGTGCCTCCAGATTTCTGCTAGCACTGAGAGCACTGGCAAAGAGCTGCTGCATCTTCAGTGGCGTCTGCCTCTACCTCCCAGGCAAATGCAAACACCAGGCTCCCAAGCACCAGCCCTCACTTTGAATTTCTCTGCTTTGCCTGCTTGTCTTCCAGCTCTTTAGCATGTCTTGAATGTGGCTTATTGTCCGCTAATAAAGAAAAGAGCATTGCTCTCCAGCAATGGCAGGATCCCAGCTTTCCTGCCCTGCTGCAGAGCCAATTCCAGTCAGGGAAAGCAGCTATCACTGGAGTTTTTAAATAAACCAGCACTCCCCCCCAAAACCCTCCTGTTATATAATGCTCTCCTTCCTCTTCTTTTAATGAAAACAACCAAGTAACTGTCTATTTTTACTGTGTTAGGGACAGATCCAGCAGCCCTCACTTGTGCATGCTGGTCTGGAAATCAGTGGGAGCTCTGCCTGCATGGGAAAGAGCTGCAGGACCACGATCAGGAGTGACTAACATGAAATAGGGCTCCTCACTTCAGTCTGGGAGAGGCCAGAAAAACACAGGCCACAACATGGTGCACATTTTGCAAGTGACACTCCGTGTTAGCCAAAATATACATCAAAACAAAGGAGGCGTGTGGTTAAAGGCACATTCCTTTAGCACACTATTGCTGTAATATCCCAGTGCCTCCACATTAATTTGTTCCCAGGAAATTCCATCATCACTATTTCGAGTTTGTGGCTGTTCAAGCCACTCAGGATGATGGGAAATTACCCTAATCAGGAAAATAGAATAATAAAAGCAGTAATTAAATTTGCCTTTATCCTTAGTCTGCACACCCTTATCAATCTCTGGTGAAATATTTTTTAGTATAGAAGGATTTCAATTATGTTCTTAATAAACTTTGAAAACTCAGCCAGAAGGGAGGGTCTTTTTGTTTTTTTTTCCTGCAAAGTCCAAAGAATAATAATGCCCCCAAAGAAATTCCCATAACAAAATGTTTAGAAAAACTTTTATTAAAAGGGATGTTTTGCTCCAGAAGAGCTGAGCATATGCAGTGGGATCACTGCCAGACTGAATCAGACCCACCTGTGCTAGCCCAGGGGTCAGGGCATCCGGCCATTGGGTCCAATGCAACCAGCACTGACTGCTCCTAAAGAAAGCAAGTGTGAACTGACCTGCTGTGGATAAAATGTCCTTCTCAGCTTGGTAATTAGACCTTCCTGAGCCTAAAGGATCATATCTCTTCCAAAACACATTGTGCATCCAGACCTTAATGCTCTAGCAGTTACGGATGGTAAGAGTCATGTTCAACATATCCACAAACCAACACACACACACAAAAAAATTTAACACTACATAGATCTGTCAGTGTTTTTGTACGGCAGCAGTTTCACAGTTGAATAAAAATCTCATTCTATAATACCTTTTCTGATTACAAATGAAGCTACTCAGAAAATCAAGTCACTGCTGCAGCCCTGTGCTGTCATCCTGTCCCAGCATGTGTCTTGAGCATCCATACATGCAATGGAGATTACCAAAGAGTCTGTTCTCACATTCCCCATGTCAGTGTGCTTATCTTTTGTTTTTTAAAAACACAACTATTTATGCATGGAAAAATAGAGCTGAAAACCTGTTCTGCCTTTGCCAGCTGACAAGTGACTGATCCTTTACGGGCTCTGTTACTGGTGGGTTTGGCAGGGTCCTGCCTTCACAGAGAGCATCACACAAGACACAGGAGGCAGCTCTGAATGAAGGTACCTGATGTGCTGGTACTGCTGATTACTGTGTGCAGAAAACCTTTGCACACATGCTGGGAGGCTGAGGATGAATACAGGATTATAAGTTTAGCAAGGCAGTTGCATCTTTTTCATTTCTAGGATTTGTGTGTGTATCAGCATGTTAATATAAACCCTGAAAGGAGCAGTTGATGGCTGGGAAATGAGAGGCTGTAGTCAGATATTGAGAGTTTCTAAGAGAGAATGTACATATAGGTCTGCTCAGTCAGTGTTTCTTTGGCTTTTGCTTTCTGCCTGGAAGGGGCTATGTGTGTTGTATTTCCAAAACTTCCACTGTCCTGCTCTGTACTGTTCTGATGCTCCTATTCCACTGTATTGATGTTTGGGAACCCAGCAGAGGAGCAGGAGAAATGGATTTACAAGAGAATGTTAAAAAATTTGAAATGCACAGCACTGGCTTTCTACTGTACTGCCAGTCAGTATGGTCCAAGAAGTTTTCTCCTCATTACTGGCACTGAGGTGGCTGTGGTTTCATCTATAATTAAGATGTTCTGAATAGCTGCTTTTCTAGTGTTGCCACAGAACTAAAAGCTCGGAACAGAAAATACAAGTTGGAGTAGTCCTGAAACAGAACTGGCTTTGTAGTTTTCACAGTGAAATGAAACACTTGAAAAAAAAATTGGATGAAATTCATCCAAAGCAGAGTCAAACTGATTCAAAATCCGACCCCAAACTAATGTTAATTTCCTGATATTATATTTAACATTTAAAGTAAGGCAAACACAGGTATTCATTTAAAGACCTTTTTCAAATGAGAGATTTTATTTTTAATATATCTGAAGAATTATTGTTCCATTTTCTTTTTCTCAGCCAAGCTATTCATTGACTCTTAACACACTGTGTTGACCTGAAGTTACAAATTGGGTCAGCCTGCAACGCTCCTCTGCGCTCCCACAAATTCCTTTGTTTAGCCATGTACAACTTTCCCCCTCTCATCCAGTGGTGTGTGAAGGATGGACATCATTCCTGTCTGGGAAATGCTGTAAAACAGAGAAGTGAAATGGCACTGTGAGCATGACATTTTTATGACTTAAGCCAAGCGCTGCTGAGCACTGTGGCAGTATTTCCACTGATTTTGATGCACTCTACATCAAGCTGTTATTTCAATGGCTTCACCTTTACTTTGCAAATAAACATGATGGGAACAGGGTGAGCCTCTCTGGTAAACACACCTCCATGCAAACCCTGCTCTGTCACAGGGGTTCAGATTTGTTTATTTTTTTACATGCTCCTCTGTATCTGCCTTTTACCCTCTCTTAGCCATCACTGTTTGAGCAGAGGCTACATGAAACCTCAGGAGCAGATCCAGCCCCTCAGGTAGTGGTGCCCTTCTTCTCAGCCATGGCCATGGCTGCAAGGCAGTGGTCACACCAGCATTGCAGGTACCCCACATATTTTACATGGAAAAGTCTTCCTGGGCCCAGACCACGCTTTGGTCAACTCTCATGCTCATGTTTCACCTTGGGGCAGCAGTGCCTGCATTAAAACTCCATTATTGCACAGGTGCAGGGCTTAGGAGGAAACTGGGGTGCAGAGGTTACTGGGCTTGTCCAGGCTGATGAAGGAAGTGGCAATCAGAAATAAGAATAATTAAGGTCAGCTTTCCTATCAGTTTATCACAAGCCCTGAACAAAGCCCAGCCAGTCACATGCTGGGACTGAGTTATCACCATTGTACAAGGTACATTTGCTGGTGAGTTACTGCCACATTTCTGCTGCAAATTTCAACACCTGAAAAAAAAAAAAACAACCACAGAGGAATGAGTTTAGATGCACATTCTTACGTAATACTTCTTTCCATCAAACTGTCACCAAACCCACTCTGTTCAGCACCAACAAATGGTTATTTCAAGTCATATGTAGCCTTTCCCTTAATTTTCTTTTAGTCTTTTTTTCATGTCTTCTGATTTATTATCTTTAACCTTTGCAGACCCTTTCTGCTTAACTTAGAATATTGTATGCCCTAAATCTAAGGATTACAAAATGATTGGAAGTGATTTAAGAATCTGACTCATTTCATGGGGTAGAAAATTGTGTCTTTTCTCTCTCCACATCAGAGGCCATGCTGCTGGAGACAGACACTGAGCAGTGAGGGGAGACCCATGTTTTAGGCAGGCCAGGGTCTCTGCTCTGTGCAGCAAACACATTAATAACCACACAGCAACCCTGCACTTCATAATGAACATGTGGAAGCACTTTTACTACCTCGATAGGATCTCTGAGCCAAGGAAGAAGTTGTCTGATTTGTCAGCATCTGGGAAGCAGCTCCATTGAGACATGACTGTATTAGTCCTAGCTGTATGCAGCCTTATTAAAGACTTATGCTTTAAGTCTGCCTGTAATAAAAACCTGCTCTGGTAGGAGTTGGGCTTCCTTACCTTACACAAGATTCTTATTTTTAAAGGAAGGTTAGTAATATTTTATAATGAACTGATGAAACACTTTAAGCTCTTAATTCACCTGCATGTTTTTTGTTGATGCATGGGAGCTTAGCTGAGTTTTCTAAAAACCAAGAGGCTGTGGTCTCTGTCAGGAAGACCAAATGGAAGCCACTGGCTTCCACAGTGTGATCACAGCAGAGAGAAGGACCAGTGGCCCTCCCTGAAGTGGGCCATGTGATGAAAACTCTCCTCAGGAGAAAGAAGCCTAGAAGTTAACTGGTATCCATGACCCAGAGGGCTTTACTAACAAGAGGTTTGGGGTATCTGATTGTCAGGTGCATGCCTGATTTGCCCAGCAGCATTTGAAATCCATGGGCTATCGTTGGTGGCAGAAACACTTAGCTGTCTCTGACATCTTGGCTGGCTTTTTCTGGTATGTAGAATCCCATGTTTAAGTGGAGCTGCACTGATTTATATTTACTAGAAATCCAGTTTGAGACTGTGCTGTGGAAGCCAGGTCTGATACATGTTGGTTTGGCTGAGTTATTATTCCTATGACACGGCTTGCTGCCTGGATTTACTTCTTCCCAAAACTCACGTGTTCTTCATTTGTATTCCATGGCCAACCTGGTCTCCATCAGGCAAGGCCAAAACCAAGATTAGAAAGATTGACATCTGCTGATGGCTGCCTGGTGGTTTTTCTGGGGTGCTTTATCAACTCTGTCACAAGCAATAATAGGAAGGACAGGAATCCTAAGGGTCTTGAAGAGCCTTTGAACCTAATTCCCCTTGGCTGATTGCTGCAGCCATTTCCCCCTGCCACAACCACCTCTGCCGTGCCAAGGTCTGGCCTCTGAGTCCACTTTCCCCTCCTTACTCTAGAGCAGAGAGCCTGGAAGCTGCTGGAGCTGCGGTTCAGAGGTGATTAATGCCGTTTCTGGGCCAGCAAGCGCCCGCCATTCACATTCAAATATTGCATCGCTCCTCAGCCGACAAGAGACACGGGCTGGGGGAACACTGAGGACCCTTGTGGCACTGTCTGCTGGAGCCTTGTTTGTGAAAAGTTTGCCAACAACAGCCCTCATGAGGACTACGGAGGGATTTTTTTCCTCCGGGGATTAGTTCTGAGGTTCAGCTGGGGAAACCAACCTCTCTCTCCTTCCCCCGTGCGATGCCCCTTGAGGCTCGCAGACTTCTCAGGTGCTTTGCATGGTGTAAGGAGATATTCTCTCCCAGTATGCTGGATTTGTTAAAATATGCCTGGCAGGACAGCAGAGATCATTTTCTTTGCTCAGGTAGGGATGGTTGCATGTCAGGAGGTCAGACAAAGCACAGGGCCAGGTGTGGCAGACCAATGTCAAGGCATGAGCCTGGCAGAAGAGATTTAATTAAGAGAATTTTGGCAACAATTAAAAAGAGGACAAGAGGGAACACCACTCAGAGATCCTCAAACTGGCTTTTGCTTTAGAGGTCTTCACTTTCCTCTCAGGCTTGCTTTTAGCCTGCTCTGCCCATTCAGAGGGTTAGGTTTTGAGAAGGGATGTCCTGACCTCTGAGGACCATTGTAGCTTCCAGGATTACAGGGGTTCAAGGTTTACTTCCAGGCTAAATGCAAGTTTTGTCACTGAGGTGGGTACCTGGGGGAAGTTTTGGTGGCTTGGGTCTCTCCTGGGGGACATCACCACTCGAAGGAAGTCCTGGAGCAGTCACAGGACACATGGCCTAAGAGCATCATCCTTGACCAAAGGGACTAGGCACCAAAAGTGCCCAGAGACTATGCAGTAAAGAACCAGAAAAATTCAGAGAGGCTTGGGGGATGCTGCCCTTCTAGGGTAAGGGGTGCATGAGGTAGGGACCTCCACCCCAGTGTCATCATCATGCTTTGGTCCCAGGGAGGCACAGAGAGGCTCACTGTGGCTGACTTATGCAACCTGCAAATGAACAAAAGCTGCTCTCTTCCTACTTCCTCCTGTTTGCAACACTTAAATCAGAGAAGCAAAATCAAGCCCCTGTTTTTTATGATAAAAGGTATATCAGCTTTCACTGTTTTTTGCCTCCTGTTGTTAGAAATCAGGTCAAGGGGCTGGATTAAAAAACTCCTGTCCAGCATTTCTTCCAAGATAACTGCAACTTAACTCTCTTGCTTTGCTTTGCTTTGCTTTGCCTTGTTTTTGCTGCCTTTAATCAGGCCAGTTTTCATGGTGGGGAGGAGGACACAGAAGCTTCTTGGCCATGCTAGATGACAGTTTATGCCTGCCTCACAGGTTTATTTTAACTCTGCCTTGCCATCCTGTGTCTGAGTTATTACATCTCAGGTTGGCACTGGCAGAAATAATACCCAGATTTTTACAAGTCACATAAATCACTTCCAATTCACCAGAGAGTTCCCATCCTTGCAAAGATCACTCCACCAGTTATTACTTTGGAGCGCTACATCCAACTATAAAGCTCACAGGAACAGTGAAAATTAGCTCAAAATACAAGATTTCTGTTTATCTTTCCTTCATCTCCAGAATCTATTTATCCCATGTGAGATGAAATTCAGATCTTACCCAAAGAGTCACCCCTCTCTCTAGGCTCCAGCCAATCTTCCAAACCTTTTTTATTCAGGGTGGGAGAACCAGAGTCTGGTCATTCTCCTTTATTTAATTTGCAAAAAGGTAATTCTGACTGAGATTCAGAAATGCAGATGCTCCTTCTGCAAGCACTCATCACTTAGGGCTCCAGAATTGTTGGTAGGAAAGGTCTCTCGCCCAGTCACAGATTTAATGCTCCACCACTGAATCCTCTGGTGAGATTATTATTGTTATGGCAGTATGGAGAGGACAACTCCCTGGCATCTCATTCATCCACTCTACTCTAGCAAGGCATCCCAGATGCTTTGAAGCTGAGAAGGAAGTGCTGGGCTCAGGTACTGTTTCTGTGAGAGGTGTTGGGCAATGCCAAGAGCCTGCAGGAAGCCACTAGTAGAGTGCAAACTGCAATAAATGCAGATTTATTTTTGAATCATATCAGTACCTGTCCATGTGGCAAGCTTGAAACTGATTCCAGATCAGGGGATTATCCTGTCCCCATTCCAGTGGTTTGCAGTGCTGTTGTGAGCTCAAGTCTGAGTGGAAGAAAATGAAGCTGTGGAGAAAGAAGTGAAATGTTGTTCTTGCCACCACGATGGCTGGTCCTGGATAAACAAAGGCCAAGATGTACATATTGAGATTGCATTTCTCTTATCTATGATCAGGCATTGATGGCAACAGAACTTGTGAATCAACAGTGCAAGAATAACAATCTTCACTGGTGGGAAACAAGCTGTTCTTGGAGTGTATGGGGGGGGGTTTGCCTGTCTCATCCACAGAATCTGTTATAAACTGTGCCCAAATCCTCCTGCATATAGCCCTGACCCACTGTGGGACCCAGCTCAAGCCCAGTGGTAGGGAAGTGCCTCCACATGCTTCACAATTCCAACAGATGCAGATCTGCATCTTCAGGCACCTAAACGTTAGTAACCTGGCTATGCTCCATGCCTTGTTTTCAAGTGTGCTAAATAGACACCCTATCCCTGGGCTGCTGAAGGAAAAAAAGTGTTGAAGGCCAGAAGGTGACCAAATACTTTGGTGTCAGAGACAGCATCAAGTGCCTTGGGTGCTGAGGAAGTCATCAAGGAGGGCTGGGTTTTTCTACTGATCTTGTGAGACGGGACAAACCCATTCAGTTACCATGGAAGGTGGCCAGGGTGTGCAGCCTGCAGGCAGGGCACAAAACTGAGCCCAACAAGACAACAGCATCACCACAATCTCCCCAAAATCCAGCACAATTTCTGTGCCACTCAGCTCCCTCTCATCTTACATATGAGAGAGCAGAAGCCCAGGGGGCTGAGGAAGCATGTCAGCAGATGCTTTTCTGTGCCATGACGGAATCTGGTTGCTTAGAGCTGCAGCAGCAAGAGCTTTGGGGTTCCACCTCCCACCATGCAGTGGGGAGCACAAACCACATTTTCCACCACCAGGTTGAAAGTAGAGAGCTGGATATGTGCAGGGTCCTACAGCATCATTTGGGCCTGTACAAAGTTTATCTTCTTTGCCACAGCACTGGGACAGTTGCCTGGCTGTGTTTGATCCATGCTGCTGTTTTCCTGGATCACATCAGTAGCAACATTACCAAAGCACTGCATTAAAAGAGTCTGATCTGTCAGATGTGCTGGATTTACATTCAGCACAACTCCAGACAGGCAGAAAGCTGTGCTTGAGCAGATCCTACTGCAAGATTGGGATCTAGGAGCATGCAAGTGTGTGTGTGTGTGCACAAGGGCTCATGTATTTAGAGAAATAATGTTTCCCCTCCATCCAAGGCCAGGAGACTGAAATCCAAGCAAGCCGAAACTTCTTTACCATTGACGCCATAACAACATTTGAGGTTTTGAAAAGGAGTGGAAAAAATGTGTTGCTGTAGTAAGGGAATTGTAATAAGATCTTAGCCTTGGAATAACATGTTCTTTAGTGCAGCAGCAGCTCTGCAGCCCTTCTGCCTCCTTGAGATTTGTGAGGAGAAATGTGCCCCAAAGAATGCAAGTTATTCTGAATGGGGAGAAAACTCAGCTGAGGGTGAATGAAAGACATCCAGGAAAAACAGAGGACCACTGCTCTGCTGTTTTCCTCCCAGCTCCCAGCTCCCTTCCTCCCTTCCTTCTGCAGAGCAGAAGTGTGATGCAGGAGCCTGGTGGGGATCCTGCTTAAAGCAGTGACTGAGTTCATGGAAGCACTTAAAGAGTGAGACTGGAGCACAGAGAGGGGAATAAAGTGACTTATGGGTTATGTAGGACCTGGCTGCAGAAGAGGGGCATGAACCCCACCAGGAGAGATGGCAGGCAGCTCTCTCCAGTACAGTGCTCCAACAAATCGGACCTGTGAGGGGGTGGACCTTGCACCCAGACCTCTCCTTGCCTTTCCTCCACAGCATGTCTCCATATAGCTTACAGGATCTGAGAGCTTCCAT
The DNA here is from genome assembly GCF_027887145.1 of Ammospiza caudacuta. Classification (NCBI taxonomy): domain Eukaryota; kingdom Metazoa; phylum Chordata; class Aves; order Passeriformes; family Passerellidae; genus Ammospiza; species Ammospiza caudacuta. The sequence continues at coordinate 58,933,572 of NC_080596.1, forward strand.
CCCAGACAGCTGGCTGTCCTGAGCTATTCCCTCTTGTCTCTGGCCTGTGGGGAGCACAGCTGTGCATGGATGCAGTCAGCACTGAGGCTGCTTCCCAGGGCTCAGAGCCACTGGGTCCATAGCAGCACAACTTCAGGTGACAATCATGGAGGTACAAGGCAGCAGAGGGGCCTCTAGTAACTTCTCAGTCTCTCCTCCATGTCTGGCCAGGAGAAATATTTCTTTCAGAGCAGATTTGCTTTGATTGCACCTCAGAGCAAAAGGCTGCAGCTGTCCATAGTACTCATGGAGGGCAATTAAAGGCAATTTCACATTGCCCATTCTTAAATAACCCTGTGTAATCTGGACTGCTATGCACAGGCTCAACATCATATGTCCAGGGAGGTTAAAGCTGAGTTATGACACAGATTGGATAAATCTGGGGTTATAGGAGATAGCTCAATGAGAAATATCAGTTCAATGCTTCATTATTATGGAAGGAATAGAGGACAGAAAAGAAAATACTATTTTTCCTTGTCAGTCCATAGTGTGCCAGAACATTTGCACAGTGTGAGTGTCCCTGCCTCAGAAAAAAAACCAAAGCAGAACTGAAAAGAAGGTACAGAGAGGGCAATAGATATTGTCAGAATTCTGGATTAGTGTTTATGCACTAGTTACAGAAAGATAATCAGAACAAGACTCTTTATCCAGAAAAAAAAGAACAAAACAGTCAGTCAATATAAAGACAAAATTGTGATTGAAAAGATGAGGAAAATATTGTTTGTCATCCATCCCCTTCCACAAGGGAACCACACAAAACCACCTGGGACTTGTTTGAAACAGGCTGAGGTGGTCCATCATTTGTGGGTTTTTAAGATCTGTAGTATCAAAGGACATTGGGGATTGATTTTTTTTTCAAGTCACTGGTCAATATTTTACTGGGCAGCACTATGGCAAAGAAGACTACGAAACACCAGAGGACTTGCACTGCGTTCAGGAACTCTCTTGCTTGGAAAATGTCTGGAGTAAAATATCACTATATTTACACCTGTTTTTTTGTTTATTTCTAGGCATCTCTTGTCCAGTCCATGGCACTCTGTCAGATCAATCTGCTTTATCCCAGAGTACTGCAGTCCTTGGGTCAGGACATCTGTGAAACCCCTTGTACAGGATAGGGTTCCTATCCATTTTTCTCAGTGCAAGTGGACACTTCTGACTTAATTTGAGCTTGGCATAAGCATTAAAAAAGAATTAAAATAAATGCTTCTAGTCCTGATGGATACATAGAAAAACCCAGATATGAAGGTAGAGGAAAATGGAGGCAATGCCAACTTCTTGCATTTCAGAAACACGGGTATCTGGGGAATGCAGCCAGGCTGGTGGGAAACAGTAAAACCCCCTTCTGCTTGGATATCTCACCAAGGTACAGCAGTAAATATTGTCAGATAGGGTAGAGACTCCAAGTTTTTTCAGAGCAGTGGCCCAACATGTAAAGAAAATGCCACAGCAATAACTCAGTGAATTTTTCTGAAGACCATGTTATGTCCTAACTGTGTGTGACTGCTGCCTGGGAGCTGAGGGCTGGCATCAGGGTTGAGATCTGTGTGCATTTCAGAGTTTAGCTCTAAACTGAGATTCTCCTGAAGTTTTATGGAAGGCTTCCTGATATTATGTTACCTGGTAGAGGGATTTCAGGAGCTATTCACACAGAAGAGAGAATTAAGACCAGGAGTCTCCTCTGACCTATGATCAGGATGAATCCAGCCCTGCAGACACAACTCAACCAGAACTGCTGGTTTTTACTGGAAATGGGCCAGCCATGCAGCTGAGGCATTATCAAAATGCACTGTCTGGGAGCAAGATCAGCCTGAATCTTCAAGATTACAATGGAAATTGAATATCGAACAGAGGTTAGTCTGGATTTCATCACAAAAACCATACATTTTATTCAGGCTAACCAAGGAAACAGCCTGACACAGCACTTGGGATCTTGACTGTGTGGGTACAGATGCACAACACATATAAAGCAAGATCTGTATCAGCACAGCTCATGCCAGGCCATGCCACTGATGGAAATTGCACTGCTTGGTGATAGAGCTGCCTCTGTGATCAAAACTCCAGGAAAGGCTTGAGATACTGAATGGACACTGAGCAGAAGCTAACACAGCTGGTTTAGACGCTGGCCATCTAAAACCTAGTTGCCTGGTCCTATCTGTTCATTTTGGAACTCTCTGCAAGAAAAAAAAGGACTCAATTTCTGGGAGTAATTACTTAACTTTGACGGTTGTTTTGAGATGGAATTGCTCATCCTCTGGACACTGAGGCATCTGAGACAGCAAGTTTAGCCTAGATTCCTACTTTCAAATGATTAACATTAGATAAATTCCTCAGAAGAGTTCTTGAATTTAAATTCCTTCTTCAGATCTATTGTTGACAGCTAAAATATTTCCCTGCAAAATTTCATTCTTTACAGTTTATGGCAAAAAAAGCTCACTGCTCTAACTTAGGGAGACTTGAGCAGGTAAGGATTTAAAGAGCAAATCCTTATTAGAGTTTCAATCAAATTTTAAATAAAGTGGCTAAAACCAGGCAGTGATAAAATGATAATATGCACCATTCTTTTTGCCAGTGATGGGACATTGCACGTAGTAGGACTTAGTTTTCTTAAGTCCTTCCTAATTATGGTTACTGTAATATTATGTCTCTGTTCTTTTGGGGTGCAAGTGAGAAAATTTAATGGAAATTCTGTAGCAATCACAGTTGCTAAATCTGAAGAAAAGTCACTGTAGCTGTGAGGGACGTGCTAACTGCTGGCCTGATCCTGCCACCCAGTGTGCACGACATTTGCCTGCTTGAATACTCCCATTAATCTCTGGGGAGCTCTTTACATGCAGCAAAATTACAGGTTCACACCAGCCCTCAGAAACATGGCAGGAAGTTGATGCACTCAGCCACTAATTCTGCCCAGGGAATTGAGGCAGATCTTCTGATAGAGAATAGGAACTTTTTTCAGTACTTTGTTAATGAGCATGTTCTCACACATTCATCTGCTATGGGTATAAATACATACCAAGGGCTAATTCTAATGGTTATTGAGATTTTTAATTAACATCTGGAAAGAATTTTGAACTATTTCTCATTGCATATATGCAATTTAGGGTGGAGGGTGTAGGAGAAAAGCTGAATTTTATTGACCTTCTCCATGTTTAATGAGAAAATTTTGACACTAAAGCAACCGGGGGAGCAAACAAATGCTCAAAAAGTAGATTTCTAATCAGGGCCAAAACCATCCACTCATCTACTGGTAGATGTACAAAGTATCTATATTTTGTTTATTGGCCTCTTGCAAAAACTGGTCAGGCATGTCTGGAGTAAATAATTTGTATTTTCAAACATAACAAACTAAAAAGGCAACGTGCAGGATTTTTTGCAAAGCACGCCATTGCACATGTGCAAACTTATAAACTTTGCTGCTTTTGCAGGGGTGTAGCTGAGGACAGAAATTTGCTATTTGAGTTTGGGTGGTTTTGTGAAATACATCTGAAAAAAACCCCACAATATGTCTCCTCGAGTCATAAGTCAGTGGTTAGCTGACTGGTTTGAATTAGGACAACGAACAAAGACAAACGAAACCTAATCCTGCATGTCTGTACATTCTGGAGGCTTTCCTCTTCATTTGGTGTCAGCACTGAACCAAAAGTATTTAGAGAGGCAATATTATTGAACACAACAAATAGGAAGCAAAGCATAATTTTTGTTAGGGGTAAGTCATCCCTTAGGCAGAGCATTCCATCAGTCTTACTGCATTTCACTGCACTGAAATGGTTAATTTGTGGTTGGAAAAAATAGAGGCACTGTGCTTCCTGAAAATTATATACTGTGTTCTCAGTTTAAAGAGAAACAAAAGGCATGTGTTGTAAATATTTTTTTTTTTTTCTTTACAAAAGCCCATTTGAATACTCGGTTTAGGTTCTATTTGGCACCTACAGTAACTACATTATTTCACTGTCCATTTAGGAAAAATTTCTCCAGTGGGAAAAGGAAAATCAGCATGATTGAAGAACTGGCAGATACAAGTTAACTGTGTTCTTGTGTCGAGCTCTTTACAGAGGTGACAACATTTGCTTCCTAATTCTGTACAACTACAGAAACTACATTCTTGGTTTGAGCAATGACAATTATTAGCTATTAGAAGAATATGCCAACATAAATGTTGGACTCTGCCATCATTTGGGATCTTCAACTCAGAAGCACAGCTTTTTGCAGAGGGTATATGCCAAGCATTACAGACTTCAGGCAGGAATTGCTTGTTAAGGTTTATTTCTTAAGAGGTCAGGGTAAATGATCAAAATGATTGGTTTGACCTAGAGATTTTTGGCTTAGGGATGGTCATTTGGGACATGCTTTTTACATAGCCGAGCCTTGACCATAGGAACTTCCTTAACAGAGATATGTAATTTGGATGTTGTTCTGTTTATATTTTGCTTTCAAAGACTGCCTGTTTCTGCAAATCACTGAACCCTGAATATCACATACTGTTTGTCCAAGAGAGATAATCAAGTAGTCAGAAATGAAAGATTCTCTCTTACTGCTTATGCTTATTCTCTCTATATTGCTAATATTTTTGGAAGAGGAAAACTTCATTTTCCAAGGGGGTGAAATGACAGTTGTCAGCTTGAGTAACATATTGGAGATCTCTACACCCCATGGCCTCTGTTTCTGGGGATGGAGCCATGAAATCCTGGTAGTTTGGTGTTAAAAAAGACACAGAGGTAGGAGGGATGATGGAGAATTTTGTATAACTGGTTGGTGGACTGAGATGGACGCTCTGAGCAAGTACAAAACTGAATTTACATCTTCCTGCTGTCACAAATCTATACATATAATGTCTTTTTTTTATTTGGGAGGGTTAGGGGGAGGGCTTTGCTTCCCAAAGTGACCTTGAAGCAGAAATTTTGACCATGCCATAAGCCTATTTTTCCAGTTTTGTAGAGCTTCTGTTTTCCCAGGACTGTAGTCAGTGTGTCAGCTTGCCTGAGGGAACGTGCACATATTACATTGGTAGGTCTGCAGCTGGGCATTCATAACAACTGTCACTGGTTCAGCCAGGGCTAGAAACAATGGAAAAAAATCTCATGATAAACTCACAAAACTTGGCTGCAATTTTGCAAGCACAAGTAGTTTTGGAACTTCAGACAAGCTTCCAAAGGTCTGGATCAAGGTCCAAACAAAACCCAGGTTTTAAAATTATGAGGCTTGTGCATTAATAACACTCATATATTTGCTTCTACTTGGAAATACTAAACATTTTATGGATTTTCACATGCCCCAGTTGGTTCTCTGTACTGGCTGGGATTGTTAGAGTCCCTCTGCCTTTGCAACTATATAGACATCAATAAAGATGAATAAAGCTGGGCAGTCAGATTCTAATTTATGCTAATCATGTTGGATGGCTCAGGGCACTTCAGCACACATGCTTAGCCAGTGACCTTTCACACTCCCCTTTCTAGATCAAAGCACTTTATTCGTCCCCTTCCAAGAAAAGACAAAATTCCCATTCAGCATGCCTTTATTAATCTACAAAGGGCCAAATCCTGACGCCTTTAATCTGCTCCTACTCGGCACTGCCATGATTTAAAGAGCAGAGCATTGCCATCAGAGTTCTGGCCCCAAAATCAACATGCAGAATGGCCAAATTCTCAGTATTCTTAAATGAAGATGGGACTGCTGCCTTCAGACAGGATCCATCTCACAGTATGTCCTTGAGGCCAAACCCTCTCTCTGTGGAATTGATAAATCCCTGATCCATCTTTCATTTTGCTGTTTTCAGCTGAACCCTCACTGTCTTCCTGCAGTGATTTGTTGCACTGGCTCTCTCCCAGTTTGGGCAATTGTCACTGGGTGATCCTCAGAGGGGCGCCCAGGGCTGAGCAGGTCCTCAGTGTATGATAGGACCTAATTAGATAATACAAATCTAGGCTTCTGGAAATACAGATTGCTTCAAAATGAAGCACATTTAGAAAATTCCTACCCATGTACATGTGAGAGGATCTATTTGTTGCAATCTGTTCGGGGCTCTGAGTCTCGTTCTCAGGCTGTAACAGGCGAACTCCCACAAAACCCACTCCCAATTTACAACTGTGTCAAGGAGAGGAGAATCAGGGCATCTGATACACACACATCAGAATAAAAAGCATTTTCAGCAATTGCAGATTGGTCACAATTTCAGTTTTCCTCCTCCTGATTAATTTCCATACTTTTAAAAAGTCAAACTTCTGTTCACTCCTTATGGTTTATGCTTGCTTATGTTTGATGCTGTCTGAGTGCACTTTAAAATACAAAGAAAACTCAGTTTCTTTCTCATGCTGAACTTCTTCCACTAATGTTTTCAGTCTGACTAGATTTGAATTAGAAATATAAACAATACAACTATTTTTAAAAAAATCAGTTCCAACAGCATGTAGTAGTTTTTGCAAGGATAAAGGGATATACTAAAAACATTGCAATTAATCTATTTCCCTTAATAGAATATGTGCTTTTTTACTAAAAACCTTTTCACAATAATCCATGCTTTCCACAGAACTTTTTAAACTAAAAATATAAATAAAATTTCAAACTCAGTATTATAACTAATACTTGAAACAGCCAACATGTTTGAGTCCTGCTGAAAATATCAAGATTTTTGCCAGTGAGTGTACTTTTTTAGGACAGTTCAATAAATGTCTCTTTTATTAATGTTTCACCTGGCACACAATATGCCAGCTGAAAAGCAATTAATAGATACTGATAATTATCTGAGATTGAAATTTTCTGCTTATATTACTTTTTAATGGTGGTTTTGAAATATTAAAAGCAAGGAAATGGGCAGATCAGATGACTGATTCATAACCCAGATGTAATGCCACAGAGAGGTTTAATAAAATGAAGATTAATGTGTGCTTTTAATGAACTAGGACAGAGCTAATATGTTAATGAAACATTACTTTTCAGACATGTGACCAGAGAGAAGTTTCTTTCTCCTGCTAGTTTGGATCAAAGTTCAATTGGAGGTGTTTATCACATGCTTTAGAGAATCAGATAACAAAAGGAGGATTTTTTGAACCACTACTGCCTTGTGCCTGTTTGGCGCAGTGGTGTTTTCCTGCAGATCATCAAACACCACTGACCTCAGCACATGCTGTGGGTGCTCCAAAGGTGGTTGTTTGACACGCTCAGAGCTCTCCTGAAGGGCCTGCAGTGGCTCTGAGGGGTGTGAAAAAAATAAAAATTTCCTAGACATAAATGCACATTGGTACAAATGGTGCCACATTAAACTGCTACAGTCACAGCAAGTCAACATATGTGCAGACATACTGAGCTGAAAGGCTGCTATTTCATCTTCAGCTCACACTCTTGTGCCTGGCTTTGGAAAACACGCCCATTGTGTCCAAGTTTGTGCTTACATGGATTTTTGCATTATTTTTCAGCCTCTGTAGCAATTTATGGCCTCAGTCAGAGTCCTCCACATGGGGTCTGTAGGATGCCTGCAGGACAGAGGCACACTCTCATCTGGTTTCTGGGAACTTGCATCATGTGATTAATGACTTTTGGTGATATAAAATGTCCTTGAATTAGTAGATGCTGCTGCAGTCTATTCTATCCTCATAGCATGAGCCTCAAAACCTTTTGTCTCATATATGCCAGCCAAAACAAAAGCCAATGTTTTAGGAGTTCTGGCTGCTCTGAAAATTTTGTAGGTACAGTCACAGGCACTGAGAGCAGAAGGATAACTTTAACCCTGATTGCATACTTCACTATATATTCTGTGTTTTCTCTGTGTCACCCCAAGTATGGCAGGACCAAGAAAGAGCTCCTCTGATGCAACCACATGTATTTGCTGTATGGCCTTGACAAACTCGTTCTGTAGCCTGGGTCTCACTCAAATTTAGAGGGTCTTGCTGAAACCTAACTCCTATTTCTGAGCTGCTTTGAGCTCCTTCTGCCAGATAAATTGTTTTTGACAAGTGCTAAAGAGGACCATGTTACTACCCCAGCTCAGGCCAAAGCATTTGGCAGCACAGGGAAGGATTTTCAGCCCACTGGCTTGGCTTGCACAATTTGAGTGCAATTCAGTGTCTCCTGGCAGGATGCTCACACTGTTGCCTGCCTGGGGATTTGTGCCAGCTGGAGGCTTCATTCCTGCAGAAGATGAAAGGGAGCCAGGTACCAAGTAGATGTTTTACCTCTGAGAGCCTCCTGCTGTGTTTGTTTTATTTAGAATGATATTCTTGTTAGAGCTTATTTGCCTACAGGACAGCATGATAATGGTAATCTCTTTGGGAATGATGCAGATGAGTTAATTATTAGTGAGCTTCTGGAAATGGATCCCCAACTCTTTGGTGGGAAGATGGGCATGAGAGGCCTTGCAGAGAGTCAGCAATGGACAACTCCCTTATGAACAACTCCCTGGCCTCAGAAAAGGGATGTTAGGCCTTGGAAACCCAAAGTGGGATCTCTGCAGAAATGAGGGTGGCTGTTGTCTTCTGCACCCCTCCACTTAAATAAGGAAAACTTCAAATAAAACATCTGCAACAGAAAAATCTGGTTTGAGCAATTTAAGCCCATGTTACACTCAGACTGCAGCAAGAGTCAAAGGAAATATCCTACAGAAATGAAAAGGACTTATCTTCCCAAGATTTGGGAAATCTGAACAGAGCAATCAGACAGGTGCTGCTCTTGAAGACATTTTTTTCAGTTTCTGTGCTATGTTCATGCACTCTAAAGATGCTGAGCCCTCTGCAGGCAGGGACCCATGTGTCCCTGGGCTTTATCTAACAGCTAACCTTGCTTTGATGCTATCTTAGAAGGGGAAGGTCAGGGAAAATTGCTATCTTTTCCAAGCAAATTGAGTAGATAACCAAAGTGCTGCAATACAATTTGGCAAAGGAGTCTCCTGTTTAAAGTCAGGCAGCAGTGTTGGCAGCGCTGCAAGGACATGAGCTCAGGAGGAGCTCTGGCCTGGACAGCTCTGGGTGTCACAGAGCTGACACCAGCCAAGGCTATGATCCAGGCAGCTCAGTGGCAAACTCTTGGTCCCATCCTGCCAGTGGCATCCAGGCTGTGAGTGCTCAGTGACCACGGGGTCCAGGCTCAGTGTGGCAGCCAAGGCAGAAGCCCACCCAGGGTGCATGTCACACAGGAAGAGCTGTCATACCTAGAATCACACACAGATTGGGTTGGGAGGGACCCCAAAGATCCTCTAGTTCCAAACTCCCTGCCATGAGCAGGGATGCCACTCACTGGATCAGGTTGGCCCATACTGAAGAACTGAGTGAAAGAGTGAAGAAAAGAATCTTCATCTTCCCCTTCAAGATGAGGGGCTTCTTTCCAGCTCTTCAGTGCCACAAAGCAGACACACCCACAGGGCATGTCTGGTCACTGTGGTCATATCACACCACTCAGTCTCTGTCCCTCCCCTTCCTTGCATGACCTGGCACTGATGGCACTGCCACGCCACTGACGCAGCGCTGCCGCTGGCAGGGGACACGCTCACGTCAGGCTGCCAGCACAACAAGGGACAAGCCCCACTTTTCCATGTCAGAGGCTCACCCACCTTCAAAATCAATGACAAGTTATGGGGGAAGGTGCACTAACATCACTACTGAAATGCAAGTAGCACTCAGGAGAAAGTGAAATGAAAATTGAGGAGCTAGCCAGCTTTCCAGGGAAACTCAAAGGAGTTATATACATATATATACACATATAAAAATAGATTTGCATATATTTATATGCATCTATGAAGAAGAAGAGGATGGTTTCAGAAAAGAATTTGCAAAATTCCTAAATTTCATCTGGTATGCTGTTTCCTCAGAATGTGAGTGACTGATGTGTGGAGGTTGCTACACATCCATTTCCTATCGCAGACAGAGCTATTACTTAAGTAATCAATATTTAATCTCTATTAGGGAATGTAATTTTTAAACCTACTTTAAAAAGTGCATGTGCAGCACTTGATATAAATCACAGCCAGCCAAATCCGTGCTGGACTTGGAATCTTCTCCCATATTTTAAGGGAGGAACAATCTTTTTCATGGGAAGAAGAGGAAGGAAAATAGCTCAAATATCTTTGATAGTTCTGACTATTTCAGGCAATGAAATGAGTCCAAAATAGCACAGGCTTGATTCATACCCTGATTTTTGCAAGGGTGGTAGAGAACATGGGGAAAGGGTATCAGTATTTGTCCTGTGGGGAGTCAGAGCTTGCTGTAATGATCCCTCTCCTCTGCTCACAGAAAGGAGGCTTGGTCAAAGCTGAAACATCTTGCAGAAGAATGTCAGCTCATAGCTGGAAGTGCTTGGAGCAGACTGACAGAGAGGAACTCAATACTGAAGGGTGACGAGGAACGTGGAGATTCAGAATTAATCTATTTCCTGCCTAACTTGGGGTGATCCCAGAAGAAAGTGCTGGTCTGGATCAAATAGTGCAGAAATTTCAATCAGTTCTGGTCAGACTGCTCTTGCTTCTTATTCAAGTCATAGTTTCAAAGTAGCCCCAGCAGACCAAGTCACCAGGTTTGTGCAGCACCTCCAGCATAAAATCCTGGAAAAGCTTTCATCCTTAATTTTATCCTTTAGCTAAGAAGTGAACTACCCTGTTCCTGTGTCCCAGTGGCTGCTGGTGGCCAGACTGGTCCCAGTTGCGCTGGTGTGAGTGCAGGGTGTTCCCCCCTTGTACCCCCCTTCAGCCCTGCTGCTGTGCAGCCCACCCCAGCTGCCCCCAGGCAGCACAGGGACACCCGGCCTGTCCCTTTCAAAGACCTCCCTCGTCATCTAGCAATACAGATTTTTATGCTAAAACACCCTTTTTCATCACTCAGAGCTATACAGAAGGTGAATTCAGTAGGAATTTGTTGGCGTGACTTCCCTAGATTTGAAGTGAAAGTTCTGCCAATTTTAACAGTATTTGAGGAAATCAAGAAAAAGGCAAAGATGAGACACAAAGGTGTGTGTCCAGCACTGAAAGATGCCCAACAGAGCAGTTGTCCTACCTTTTGCAACGATACAATCTTGTGGCTGTTTTCATAGAAATACACAGAGAATTGGGGCAAATGTAACAGCAAAGAGATGTTTTGTTTGGATGTGACTTGGCCAAAGGTTTTTAGAACACATTTAGGTATTAGGCATGAAGAAAAGCATGGGGGGGGGGGGGGGGGGTGCTGAGATTTATCAGGAATAAACACTGAGTCAACAGAAATTCATTATTTACTGTCACGGTTCAAGGCCAGAAGAACACACCAGGCACACAAAGGACACGCTGGCTCAAGGCTGCTGAAAGTTAATGTTGTGCAATATTTCTGCAGATGTGGAATAACAAACTATTCCAAAAGCCACTGCTCAGCTCAGCTGGGAGTGAAATCAGCAAAGAGAATGAGCATAAAACAGAATCAGAAGGAAATATGTAGCCCAATTATGCTAAAAAATATGTATTTATGCCCTTGGTTTTGTTTGCCTCCAGGTCTCTGCTCTCACTGTCACCAAATCCATTGTGGCTTGCCCCTGGGCTTCTGTTTGGAGAGGATCTCAGCACTTTTCGTAATAATAATTTTTTAAAAAGGCTCATTGTGACTGAGGGAATAATTATTTCAGGATCTGCTCCTTACAGACAGTGCAGATGTGCCAGGGCTGGCTCTGGTTTATAAACAGCAGGGACACTGGTTTTTATTCTCCAGGATGAGGTCATTGTGTAAGGTAGTGACTGCTGTGCTCACCTCATGTCCTGCTTGACACAATTCTGAGAGTGTATCTTGAGTTATTTCAAACTGATGCTGTGTGCTGACTGGTTTGATCATCATGGAGAATCTGTCTATCAATGGACCCAGAGACTTCCATTGTGCCTGATCTCACCTCTGGAGTTCTCTCACATCTGCAAACAGCCCCTTCCAGGAACTGCAGGGGAAAATGCAAGGAACACACAGCAAATGTACATAAAATAATTGATGCACAAGGAAAAGCTTCAAGTCTCTTTGCTTGTGGGATTTTCTTTCTCTGATTTGTAGGAGTTTGCATTCTTTCTGAAAAGGAAAATTTTTGGTCTTGCTGGGGATGTTCTCAATAAGTAATGAAGGCAGTTTCACTTGTTTCCCTTCCTGAGAGAGAATCTGAGAACAAAACACCCTCTGACAGAACTTAACCACTTTTTAAATGTTCTCCTGGAAGTCTCAGGGATAGCGAGGATGAGGCAGTTTTAATAAAATGATGAAACACACTTGAATAAATCTATGATAGTGAAAAACACTTGTAGGAGTCACACAAGACAGATAGAACCCAAAATCTCCACTTGTTCTTTAGATTTTTCAATTTCAAAGACTCCTTCTGTGTTTGGCTTAAGATTGAAGGCTTTCTCATGTTTCATAAAAAATGTTTGTCCTCACCTTCAAGCAGTTTGTTTTAAATTCAGAGTTCTGTGTTAAGACACTTTATTTATAGTTGCAATATCAAGATAGGTCTTGGCAACATCCCCTCCTACAAGTATTTGTAAAATCGTTCAAACCACTGTGTATATACAGAGATACTGATTAATAGACACAAGACAGCAGAAACAGAGCTTTTGCAGCGATGTCTATACAGCAGTTTTGAGCTGAAACTCTGTGATGCACAGCCTTGCTCCAGAATTCACTGTTCCAGGCTTCTGCTCCAAACGGGGCTGTAAATTACCATTTCAATGGCTTAGCTTTAATTAACTATTTTCCCAAGTAAGATTCCAAATAGGAAAAGTGAAGGCCTTGGGTATCAATTTCCAGGTTTTGTAGTATTATGCAACTCTCTGCCTACTTTTGTGGGGTTTTATTACGTTTTCCAACTTTCCCTAATCCCATATAAATGATCAATACTTTTTCAGCCCTAACTCCTAAGTGACTCTCTCTAAACCCTGTGTAATACACAATATGTTTTGTTCCCATTTGAGGGTTTACATTATTTCAAACAAAAATGCAATCTCAGTGAAGTTGAAATGTATGGTTTTGGTTTCAGGGCTACCTCTTTCTGACATAAAACTACTAAGCCTTTATTGAAATATATATGATTCTACCATAAACGCCCCTTTTATAGAATGCACCTGGAGAATATAATGGAAAACATATTTGTTACTCTTACAAAACCAAGCAACTGTTCTCTAATAATATATAGTCCATTTGATATTTAAAAGGTCATAATTTTACACAAAGAAAAGGAAAATGCAGGCAGGGTAAAAAGTAACATTAAAAAATGTAGCTGCACATCTCACACATCTGCTTTTGTGTAAGGCTGACAGGAGCATCTGACTCTCTCTAATCACATACAGACCATGAGGACATCCCTGTACCTCACTGCCCCTCAGATTCAGCATTTCCCAGTCCATAACAATTTCACCTCTCAGTCCTTTGGGAGATAAGAACATGATTCCCCTTTTTGCTTTTTCAGTGAGGAGAACTGGAGTGTGGGATGGATAAACACATTTCCAAATGCCACACAGGAAGGCTGCAGGAGGGCTGGAGCAGCCCCAGCTTTGCCAAGTGTAAGATCAAGTTCAAAGAGCCTCGTCTCAATGGCTGCACATAACGTGAATGAGGAGCCCCAGGAGACCACTGCTACCTGACAGTGCAGGAGTGGGAACCACTCCATGGAGGAATACAAACCTTCTGTACCTGGAAAGCAAAGTTCAACAGCTGTAACAGCTCTCCTGGCCCTGGGATCAGGTCCTGATCATGGATATGCAGCACCAACAAGGAGGGAGTGCATGCCTGGAACAGGTCTAAAGTGTCACCCTTCTTCCAGTCAGACTGTAAAAGGAATCACATCAACCTCTGAGGTCTTCCTCACCTAATTTGCACCTAGAGAAATGGAGACCCTATATGTACTTTAAGTTCTGGGAGACCTCCCTGCCCCATTGAGGCACTCCAGTAATGGAAGGAGGCTCACAGAAAAGAGGGAGAGTTATTCTTTGCATGGGCAGACAGTGACAGGACAAGGGGAAATGGTTTCAAACTAAAACAGAGGAGATTTAAATTAGCTGTTAGGGTGAAATGTGCTCCTCAAAGGGTGGTGGGGCACTGAAAGTGTGGACCAGAGAAGCTGTGGATGTTCCATCCCTGGAAATTATAGAGGCCAAGTTGGATGGAGTTTGGAATAACCTGGTCCTGTGGGTGGCCCAAGGCAGAGTGGTTGTAACCAGGTGACCTTCTTGGTCCCTTCCAACCCAAGGCTCTCTGTGATTCTATATATGACAGCTCTTACTGTATGACATGCACCCACATGGGTTTCTTCCTTTTTGAGTCTGGTTTTATTAAGATTAATGGTGAAATTCCCACCAATGCCCTCAGACTCACCCTAATGGCTTCGGGCATAGACAAATTTAAGGATTCAGGACCCATAGTAATTAGTATGGAGAAGAAGGTGCTGCTAAGCTTTTGGAGAAGACTAGTGCCCTCAGTGTTCTTGTTGTATTTCTCAGTGAATTCATGTGTAAAACATTATTATTCTGTTCCATCTCTCTTTTTTTTAATTTTAACTGAACTTTGGCTGTGCTTTTGTGTCATACCAAACACAATTCCCACTCATAAGAAATTCAGTCTGGCAAGAAGTATTGTTCACTTAGACAGAAGCCTGTGTATGTAGGTGGTATAATCACCCCTCCATGAAAGCCCCATGGCACAACATTGTTGGGGGAAGGATGGCTCCTGTTCATGAGATACAGGTTGCATATGGCATTGTCAGCTTGTTGTGGGCAAAATGTGGAGAATTTCCTCTCCCCCATTTAGTAGTAATGAGGAATGTGGCTTAACAAAGAAGATATTGGTCCTTTTTTATTTCTTTCTTTGTTTTCTTCTTTTATAAAAAATATTTTTATTTTCCTTTATTTTTCAGTAACTTAAATGTTAAGAAGTTTTTGGCTTCACTGCCTTTGATTACAGAAGTGTGATTAACAACAATTTGTAATAAGCAACAACTTGCATTAGTGCATCAGATATGCTGGGGTTCCTTGCAACTTTTATGGAAAAAATGTTTTCCTTCAGTACAAACACTTCCTTTCCTAGAAGCCAACAAACAACTCCAGAGCTGAGCTCTGCAGCAAATGGTGTCTCCAGAAGCTGAGGGCTCCCTGAAGCAAATCCTGATGGGCACCCCACAGCCCTTGCTCCCTGCCTGGCCCTGGGAGATCCCCCCCTGCTCAGGTCCTGGTCTGATGGGCTCGTCCCTCCAGCTGCTCTTCATTTTCCTTCCCTCTCAATGTCAGTTTATCTCCCCCTCTTCAAATCTCTGCCCCTTCCTTTGTTTTTCCTTTCAACTAATCCCTTCCTGCTTTTCCCCTGGCCCCTTCTGTGTTACATACACACACACACTTTTCTATCCAGGGAAGTTAATTTAGATTAAGGGAAAGGATAGATTTAAGAAAGAATAGTTGTCCCTTAAAAGCTCCACACAGAGATGCCCTAATTCTGGAACAAAAGCATTTTCAAATGAACACAATTCTTTGTATGCAGCAAATTAAACCAATTGAGTTTGAAATCCTTCTGCTAGGATTGCAAGTGCTCATCTGATCATGCACAAATTTAATTGGGAACATCTCCCCATGCCAAATTTGCCATAAAGACAAGATCCTGTTCACTCCCAGGCTTGCACGGATACCCCTCCAAACCATTCAAAGAAAGCAATACATCTGCCTCCCAGCCATCCATGAAGAAATCAGGGAGCTAACACAATATTTGCAAGCCAAACTCTGCTCACTCTTCTGCAGCATTCATCTGTTTAGACTGCAAACTCTGGGGTGAGAAAAGTTTCTCCCTCTGTTTTTTATGTGGTGCCTGGCACAGAGAGATCCCAGCCTTCATTGTCAGGCCATGGCACAGCAAACAAAGAATTCAGAAAAAAAGCGTTGTGCTTTCACAAGTGCCTCCCTGTCCCAGGCAAACTGAACTCCCTGTGACATCTGTGGGGCAGCAGTTTTCACCCCACCTGATTTTAGGAACCAAACTTAGGCAGCTGCCCTCAGAGGCCTTCTTCACAGAAATGTGGGAGAAATGGGCTCCTACAGAGATATGAGAGAAAATGTTCAGAAAAACATGAAAAAAACCCACAAAACTTTTCCCCAGCAAGCCTGAGAGCCACAGTGTTGATCTTGCCTCAGTTAAGTGCCTCAGGTTGTATTTCCAAATGCACCTACAGGCACTTTCCCCTGACACAGAGGGAATTTTATGGAAAACAAAGAAGAATGCAACAAACAGAAAAGGGGTGAGAAGAGAACCTGCCTCAAATTTACACAGAGCAAAATCATGAAAGTTGAACTGAGCAAAGGTAAATATCTAGCTGGACTAGCCGTCTTCAGGCAGTGAACGGCTCCATGACTGCTCATGTGCTCAGTGAGTGGCCCCTCCACATTTATGGTGGTGTTGGGATGCAGCCTTTGGTCTTTCTACCCCAAAACTACAACTAAGTGCACCACACCAGCAGAAAACCTCAGTGCAACACTGAGCAGTCCTGCAGAGAGTTCCCAGCCCCAGCACCCAGCTGTTTTATGAGATCTTGGATTAACTCCTGAGTGCAGGATCTGGAGATCCCAGGGCAGCAGCAGCAGCAGATGCTTCAAAGGATTGAAGCTCCCCAGCTGTGCTGGTTCAGCTGCCCCTGTGTTGTCAATGAGGAGTCACAGAAAATAGGTACTTGACCACAAGAAGAAGCCAAGCTACCCATGACTTCTTCCATGGTCACTCACTGTTCTGCTGCTTGCACTGACACAAAATGTGTTTATCAAGGCCAGAGCTGTCGCCCACAAACTGAAGGCATGGCTGCCCTTGGGGTGACTGTGTCCATGGTGCCTGAACAGCTTTGGAAGATAACCCAGAGGACAAAGCCCAGCCTCTAAGGCAATGGCATTGGAACAACTCTTTGACTTTGGCAGCAATCTGGGATAATGATCCCTGGCATTAAGGTTTGCAGCTGGCAGAGTTTTGCTGTATATCTGGTTGTCAATCTGTAGATGACATTTGCTGCTTGCTATGGAGGAAGAACCCCCACAAACAGCAGCATGCTCTCCTACCTCTGTCAATCTCTGCTATGAACCTCTGTGGCACATGGGTTACATCCCGCTTCATAATTACTCTCCAGTGCTCACAAGAACACTTCTAAGCCTGGAAAGATGGCCAGATCTTTCTTTACCATTGGCAAATCCACTGAAGTTCCAGATTTAATGGGAGAGACAGGAAATGACCTGTAGCACCAGCAACCATTGACATCAGCTGAAAGGGAACACCAGCAGCCGAATACTTGTGCAACCTCATTTCCTCTCCACAGCTGTTGCAGTCTCCAGTTTAGCTGAACTGCAGTTCAGGGCTGTGGTGAGATTTGTTGGTCACATCTATGCTTGTAAAATAAACAAGAGCACAGTTTTGTGTTCTTGTCCTAGATCAATTTATATTTTGGCCCAGGCACAGTGACTGGCACTGGGGACAGAATGTCACCTGGGTTTCTCCAGGGTTTCTTGGGAATGAAGGCTCCTCAGCAGCTCAAGCTAGCATGCTTAGTGGTCCCAGAGGTCCCACACAGCCACATGTCTCTCTTCTCTCTTGCATTCACCCTCCAGCTTTCTGAACCATCCCAATCTCTTACAGCACTTTGTCAATGTCACCCACAAGCTCATGGACAAATTATTGTGCTGGTGGCCTCAAGTGAGATTCCAATCTCTGAGCCTTAGAACTCAATCCTAAAAGGCAACGGATTTGCCCTGAGAGAAAAACAAACCAATATCTTCCTGAAAAAAATCCAGCAAGAGCCCATACATGTTTAGGAACAGGCCTGTGGCTGCCCACAGCCCAGAGGCTGCATGATCTCCTGCAGTTATCAGTGGTCCAGGGAAAGGTGTCCCTGCCCATGACAGGGAGTTGGAACAAGATAACCTTTAAGGCTCCTTACAACCCAAACCAGTCTGATTCTATGATTCTGTGAAGACAGGGACATCTGTGAGCAGCTGAAATGCAATTTCAATTAGTGTCCTGTTTTATTGCAGGTATCAAATGGCCAATCCAAACTGCTATTGCCAGTCCAGGGCTGCTGAGGCTTCAGGCATTAAGAACCAGACAGGTTATTGGAAATCATGCTGAGTTCATCTATCTATAAATCAACCATCCCTTTATTTTGTTCTTTAAGGAGATTTCATACAAGAAAATAAATCTGCAAGAGTCAGAAACCTCAAGCAGTTGTGTTCCAGCTAAGGGCATTGTGAGGGTTTCCTCACCTCTAGCTATGAAGCCCATGAACTCCAGAAATCCTTCCTCATACAACAGACACTGGGATCTCTTGGGCTTGGCCCAAAAGAAGCCTACAGATGTCCACTGCTGGCTTTTCTCTTGGTCTAGTTTCTCATAAAGCTTCCAGAGATGTTTGCCTTGGGGTTGAAGCCTCTTCTCAAGCAGCTTAGTGCCAGTAGCTTTCTTAGCATACTGCTTTGCTGAACAGCTTTCTGCTTGGCAAAAAGCTTTTCTGGATATTTTTGCTATTTGGAGAGTGATTTTCTCTTGAATTGAAATAAATGACTGAACTTGTTTATGCTACATCATGGAGGGGGATAAAGCCATCTATGCAATTCCTTCTGTTCTGTTACCTATACATGAACCAAACAGGTGCTTTGGAAAATCCCCCCTGAAACCGGAGCTATAGAGTCAGCAGTTAATCTCAGGGGATTGATCTTCAGCCAGTGCCAGTCAGCAGCACCTCTGCATGTGCTGGCTCAGGATTTGGGACTGCTGTGCAGCAGAGACGAGAAAAGGGCCCAGAAAAGGAGATGCTGCTGCCATGGGGACTCTCTGAGCTGCTGGGGGATTATCAGGTCCCATGCCAGACTGGAGCAGTGGGGAAATCAGGTGCATTTTTATTGAAAATATTTGAGGAGCCAAGGGGAAAAAAAAAAAAAAAAGGCGAGAAAAAAAAGGAAAGAAAATCACAATGCTGCTTTTGCTTTGCATGGCATTGTCTGCTCAGTGGTCTCAGGGGTCACCTTCCCTTTCTGTGTCCCCATCAGCAGCATGTGTTTTCTGTGGGAGGGAGAAAGAAATGAGAGAGGCTGTTTTGAGGGTGGGAGAGGTCACTCATTTAAGGCTTGTTCTTAATCCCTTTTCTGCTGCGGACTTCCTGTGTGTCTGTAAAAACAGATCTCACCAGGAACCTCGGCATCCCTAATATTATCCTTTAGCAGGTGACATCTCAGTTGGCCCTCAATGAGTGTGATCTATCAAATCTCCTGTGCCTGCAGTGGGAAAGGCAAAAGTGGAGGCATCCTACTTTTCAAAGTATTCCTGCATGTGCTTTTCCCCCTCACATTTTAGCTAGAAAGACATTCAAAAAGAAGCTTTGTTTTCCACGCAGTTTCACATTTTAAAATTCTTTCTTCTGTTTTTTTCCCAGCAGGTTTAAGTGAACAGCAGTTTTCTCTAAGGGTTCAGAAATCTTTTTTATTTTTTTTCAGCAGTAGATGGAGTAGGGTGAGGGAATAGCAGTAGATGGAGTAGGGTGAGCATAAAAATGTGAATCAGAAAGGAAGGTAGAAAAGAAGGAAAGAAAGAAAGAAGAAAAGGAATTAAAAATCGAACTCATTTAAAAATGGCTTTTCAAAAATCTTACCTTTCTGGTAAAAATTAAAAGGTAATTGAAAATTATTTTTCTGCAAAATATTTTCTTATTGATGAATCACATCTTAAGCGTATTCTTGCTATCAAAAACATTTGCTTTTATCCTTATTTATATCTGCATTAAATGACAGCAAGCTGAGATGTGGGAAATTGCTTTGATGGAAGGCATTTTCTGAAATCTGTGTATTGCTTAAATTCCATTCCAGATCTGTTTTAGACTTACCCAAATTGAACGAAACCTGCAAAGTGTTTGAATTTCACCCATCACTGCTGTTAATCCCTCTTTTCTTCCTGTCACAAAAGAAAGGTTTCATCTGTGTCCCTGGAAGGCATCAGAAAGATGAAGCCCCTCCTTACCCCACATTTAATTTTTTCAAGAAGATTCAGCTTCCAGGATGCTCAGGTACTGCTGGCTGGACTGTACAAAGGACTCTGAGGTGTGTGCCCTCCCCTCCAGCTCCAGGCAGCATCTGTGCTGCAAATAACCTTTTGGGCTGCGATTTGAGATGTGAATTTCACGCTGTTCCAGCAGGACACAGCCCCTGGTCCTGAGCTGATCCTCCCTCCAAGGCAGACCTGGCCTATGTCCCCACAGATGCTGAGGTGTGAGCAGAGCCAGTGCCCAGGGATGTCCTGCCCTGCACCCTCCACACCCTGTCAGCCTCAGCTCTGCCCTGAGCCAGGGGAGGCATTTCTGCCTTCAATAGCCTTTAAATTATTTTCCTTCCACAATTGTATGCAGTAGCCCTATGGCAAAGCGCTCCCCCTCTTAACTACACACTGGGGAAAATAGCTCTTCTTTTGTTTCTTTTTTCTCTCTGAACTTGCTACTAACTGGTTTCATCTGATGTCCTCTGGCTCTTGTATTAGAAAAGACAGCAAACAGTCATCTTCTATTCATATTTTCCAGTCTTGCGATCTCTATCACATCCCCTTCAGTGGTGTCTTTCCCAGCCTGGGGAATCAGAGTCCATTTAATTGCACTCCTAGTCTGTTTGAGAATTGAATTAATCTGTTTAATTATCTGTTTAGTCTATTCTTAATCTATTGTTAGGTTTTGATGGCCTGGAGCCATCCTGGTGTCTGGTCTGTGCTAGACTGTTTTATAGGGCCCACCAAGAAGGAGAACCTCTGGACATAAGCTCAGCAGAGCCTGGATCCATCTCATGGCGTCCTGGACACCAAAGCCCACCCTGAAGGATGCCAGTCCCACTCACTGACTTTACAGGCAGGCTAAAATTGTTATTTTCCTCATTCAGTCTGATAACAACAATGCCAAAAAGACAAGCCTGGGCCCATGAACACCTTTGTCCCAGTAAAAGGCAGTGCTCAGTGAGGGGATGTGCCCTTCAGCAGAGCAGGGAGCAGACCCACACTTCCCTCCCTCCCTGCTCATCGCCCTTTGGGTTTTGACCCAACCTTGTGCATCCCCCCCTCTGTGGTCCTCATCCCATGACCTTGTGAGTGACTTTGGTGCTCAGGTGACTCCTCACTAGTGGGGTGCTGAGAGCCTGCCCACAGTGCACTGCACTGTTAATTGTTTTTCCTGACTGGTTTTCTTTCCCATCTCTAATTAATTCAGTCCCGCTCGTTTAGCGGCACGCGATAATGAGCAGCGGAGGAAACCTCACTGGAGCAGAGGGAGGAGGGCACAGCATCTGGCAGAAGCTTTGCAGGATCCAAGCCTCTAAGTGGCTGCAGTTCAGTGACAATTTCTCTTATTTGACTTGAGAAATATATCCCTGGAACTCCTGCTTGCAGCTGTCTCTCACACACACCTCCTCAGCATCAAAAACTGGTTATGCCTCCTTTTCATCTGCACCAGATGGTGCCTGTGACACCAGGGGCCTGTCTTTTCTTCCATGCCATCCACAAGGACTTGACAGAGTGAAGAAGAAAAGTACTTCTACCTTGGATAGACCTGCCAAATGTGCCCTGAAGACCCCACACCCTGCATCTGCTAATTGCACCAACATTGTCTTGCAGCATAAACCACTCCAGCTCCCTGTTTTCTTTCAAAGTGTATTTGTTTTACAGCTGACATGTTTATATATGTTAACTGTTTGCTATAGATATCTGTCAGCTTCAACTGGCAAAACAAAAAAAAAAAAAGGAAAAAAAAAAAAGAAAAAGAGGAGTTGGCTCTAAGCCAGAGGTATGTTTCTTAAAAGCACTTTGCTTTTTGTCACATGGTTTTGCATAGAAAGAAAAGAGAGAGGGAGGGTGGACTGGCAGAGGATATTGTGCTTTAAATACTGCAAAAGAATTTAATACGAAAATGTACTCTACTTTTCAGATATTAGCCCAAGAACCATAAAAAGTTATTTTATAGTCTCAGAAATTATACACAAACATTGGTATACTGTTTGTCATAAAAACTGCCCTAAGGAGGGAATCACGCATTATGCTTTTCAAAATATGACATTTATGAGCTGCCTCTGATTGTTAGCAGAATGTTTTTTAATGAAATAGAAAATGTGTGTCTGTGTGTTCGTGTGTGTGTGTTTGTGTGTACAGACAATAAGAGGATGTGTCACTGAGGAAGACACAACTACTAAAAAATGTTCTTTACACAGAAGAGAGGTTTTCATCTTTCTCCCTTTCAAAGAACAAAGACCACACCCCCTCCTGCCAGTAAGAAGAAAGGCAGAAGTGTCCATTTCTTCAAACTTGTAGAGAAAACAGTAAAATTTCCTGAGAATTTTTTCATCCTTGCTTTCCTCTAAAATAAGAATATGGGCTAATGCTGTGCAAAATCCTCTTCCCTTTGAGATAAAACCACAACACTTCAGGATGAAGGTGGAGGGACATGAATCTGTACCCAGGCCAACAATGCTGGCTCAAGTTTCTCTTATATGTTTAAAAAGGTCTTAAACTGGAATTACATTATGCTTATGTCTTCTGCCAGTCCTTACACCCAGTGCCTAATTGCTCCTGGTTGATGAGATTCACTGTCTCCTGGGCACTTTTTACAGTGAGAGATGAACAGGCTTCTCATGATGACACACTTTTTTCAGCTGGACTGTTTCTCCACCTTCCCTGCCCAAAAGCAGGGTGGGAAGTCAGACAGTGACTCATCCTGTGCTCTCTTGCTTTTAAGAGTGCCTGAAGTTTTTCCAAAGAGGCAGTCTTTGTCTCTCTGAAAGTTAAGTTGTTTTGCATAATTTTCTGGAGTTTCAGATCTTTTTTATTTTACTGCATGGGACTGCTCCTCAAAGGGCAGAAAGCCACCAAATCTTTCCAGATAGGCTGTGTTTTCCTTCATTTATAGTTAGGGCAGGGCTGAGCCCAAGCTAATGACCCCAAATGAGACACAAATTAGGGCTGCTTGGGCACAGAACCATATTCTTGCAACCTGGCAGTGCCTGAGCTATTAACAATGGGTGCTTGAGCTGGAATTGGACCTGTTTAGAAGAAATGATGGAACACTTTGTGCCTGCAGTTATGGAGAGAGGGGTCCAGATGCCTGGGATCTGTTTGTGTCTGTTATTTGCAGCTCAGTGATTTATTAGCAGGACTCTGGACACAGACCATTCTGGACAACCCCTCTTAGATCTTGGGCTTCAGACAGCAGGGAAGGCAGACAGACTGTTTGCAAGGGAATCAAAAGCACTTTGAGTCTTAACTGCTGCCTGACTCATCTCACAAAAGGCATACAGTACAGCAAACTGTTGCCCTGCAGACAAATTTCATACAAAATGACTGTATAAAGCACCAATGTTTATACATGAGGCTGATGTGGGTTGAAGGGCTGTTTGAAATGACTGTGGATAGTTATGTAATTATTTGAGAACAGTAGAGCATAATAAGTTAATATAAACATTGAAGAAGACAGTATGAGTTCACTGGATGCTTACGTGAATCTGTCATCTTCCTCACAAATGCCTTTCTTCAAATATAAACCATGTACTTTGTGGCTAAGAAATCATAGGTGCCCAGTTCTGTTTGATGGGGAAACAGGGAGATGGATGGGCAAGGAGAAAATAACTAATCTCCATCTGGAAGGGCTGCTGGGCTTTTGGTGTTTGCCAGCTCCTTGATGTCCAGCTTGATTGGGTACCAGGTCTGAATCTGACTCTTAGTTAATTCTAGCATGCAAGATGAGCTCTACAACAACGTGTGGAAATAATTGGTGTGTGAGGCAGAAGGTGATAGCAAAGGTTGTGTGGAGGTAATGCCTGGGTGAACCACATGGACTTCATAAGCCTCAGAGCATCACCAAGGATGTAAAACAGGCAGTGCCTCCTTAAGGGTGACTGGTGGCAGCTCTGCCCTAGTGATTTATGTGACAAGTAGGTTGCTTTTTCCATTTAATGTGGTATTAACCAGAATGGCAGAAATTATGATGTGAAATCTTTCGAAAAGATAATAACTAAGAATGATAATCTTGTGGTTAGTGCATCTGACTGCCTTCCCAGAGAGGCTTCCTTTTCAACATGACATATTTCTGATAAAATATCCACTCTCTCACTGGTCTATTTCTCCATTTGGAGCATATAAGAATCTATACTAAAAATACAGTGTTTTTCTAAGGGTTTTTTTTTCAGATTGAAAGCTCTTCAGGGAGAAGCTTTGTGCTATCACAGCACCTGACACATGGAGTCGTTTTTCACAGGAAGCCCCCTGTGTTCCAAAGATCATGTTTTCAAACTTTTTTCTCTCCCTCTCTATCTGAAATCATGTTTTTTATGCAAAAAGTGAGTAATTCATCTGAAAAAAAAAGTGTTGTTTATTTTTTTCCCTCAAAGGCAGGCCCCTTATTTTTGACTGCATGATATGCTACATGTGAATGGTAGCCTGGCATCCAACAAATCAAAAGGATATGGTGTAAATGATGATTACAGTAGTACAGCTTCTCCCTTCTTCAAAATCAAGTACACCATAATCCAATGCTGGTGTAATTCCTCACAGGTCTGAAAGTATGTGACAGCTGACATACACCACTGAGTACAAATAAGGCATAGTCAGGGTCTCTTCCTGGAAATATTAACTTAGAATTGGTATTCTCTGGACCAGAGCTTGCATTTTTCAGTAAGAATATCTCTCTTAAACAACAAATGAAACAGAGATGCTGGAAGAATATAAGAACACAAGGAAGGAAAACAAGGCAGTTTCAAGCCTGATAAGGCTTTTTTTTTTGTTCTTTGTTTTTATTTAGTTTTTGCATAGTGTGTCTCCCCCTGCTAAACATGGAAAGATGAGAAGAGTGGTATCTACATCAGCAAGTTGGTGGTGTGAGTAAAACTGAAAAGGGAAGCTGGGGATCAGGATTAAAATCCACTTTGGCCATGGCTGGTTTGTTGTCACAGAAATTCAATGTCACTGTGACCTTACATCATTAGGAAGAGCTGTAGCATTCCTGAGAAAGGTCATGGCAGCTATTCCACCTAGGAGAAACTGTCCAGAGTAGAATCACAGAATCACAGAACTGACATGAATGATGACCTCTTTCCAACCTCCATGCCAAGGGCAGGGCCACCTTCCACTAAATCAGGTGGCTCAGAGCCCCATCCAGCCTGGCTTTGAGCCCTTCCAAGGATGAGGCATCCACAGCTTCTCTGGTCTAGGAACCAGCTTGTCTTGTAGCCATATTTGAAGGTTTCCAGGTTCTTCTATACATTACTGAGCTGCTGTTTCCAGAGCTCTGAGCTGCCATCTGACACCCAGCAGCAATGCCAAGGCTGTCTTCACAAGAGGGAAGCTCAGAGTCTTCCCAGGCAAAAATGGTCTTGACATGACTTCACAGTACAAAAAAGTTCAAAAGGTTTTGTTTTCACTCCAAGGCAGATCCAAAACTCATTTTGAAACTTTGAAAGTCATCGTAAAATGGATTCACTGTCCTCCTGCCAGCTACAGTCAGCTGGTTAGGATGCAGAAAAAAAGAGCTGAGTTGCTGCAAAACACCCAAAACAGAGGAGAGCACAGTTGTGTTTACAGTGACCCAAACTTCTAAAACTCTTCTTGAAATGAAAACCCACTAAGGACTGCTCTCAATTAATGGGACATTTGTGAGCACAACCACACGTAGACAAGTTTGGGCTGGTCCTAGTCTACACTGTAAGGAGGCAGCTGCTTTGAATTCTGGTACATTAAAGTGGCTGAGGGCAGAACTGGACCTGCTGAGAATGGCAGTGCAAAGATCCTGCCATGCATTTGGCAAAAGGCTGCTGCAAATAATTTGGGAAGCTCAAGGGGTGAGGTCTGGTCCTGGAGGAGCCTTGTCCTCCTTGTGCCAGGGCATGGGAATTCATTCTGCCTTTTGCAGACTAGCCCATTGCAACAGGACCAGCACCTTTGTCCTATTCATGCATTTCCAAGAGGATGTCCTCATGATGAGATCTGGAACTGGTCCCTCCTCAAGGTTTGGGTGGGTTTTCTTTTGATATTTCAGCATCTTCATCCTCTACTCACCCAGAGAGTTCAGAGCTGCCCTTTGCCAGCCTTATCCTGTCTGTGATGTTGGTGCTTCACATTCCCCTCTCTTCAAACTGGGAACTGAACATGAAATTTAGGAGAGAAATTACTCCCATCACACTTACCAGTAGTTTTAATATGCTGGGATCTCAGTAGATTTCTCATGGCTTAAAGCTGTATTATTGAGAGCTATGTAAATCCCTGAGAACAGAGCGGATGATTCTGCTGGAATGGAGAGCCTTATCCCTATTTTAACACAGGTTTCTAAAACAAAGACAGCCATATGCTCAGAGCTGAATGAGGCTGTTGTTACCCAGAAAGAGACCTTCTCTCCAAGGCTTACACCATGTTTTCTTAAATTTTTGAAGGACAAAATCCAGCTATTTTAATGAACCTAACTCAATAATTCCTAATCTTTAAATTAAACACTAACAGAGAAGCTCAAAAACTGGCCTCCCAAGTTTCAAAACACAAATCATGACCAGAACCCATTGGTAAACATTCCTGAAAATAAGTTTTGTTTTGTTTTCCCCCTCATGCTCTAATGAACCTTGGAAAAACTAACTCACTCCTAATATTAATCCTAGTATAAACAGATTAGGAGCTCCCCTTCCCCCTGCTCTGCAAAAAATAATGCCTGTGAAAAGACATTTTTTCACATCAATGAAGCCTGAACATTTGTCTATTTTATGGATACCTTAAAAGCAAATTTTCTCTTATCTTCTTATTTTGAAGCCTGAGGCAAAAGTTTAATGTGCTATAAGAAAGATAATACTTTTTTTGCATCCACTTGATTAACAGGATTTGTGGCTTTATCAGAAAGAGCAGATCCAACCCTTTTCCTCCTTAAATGAGGGTGTGCCAAGCACCCAGTTGGAGATATCTCCCTGTTCCTTTCTCAGCAGTAGTGTGTGACACAACCCATTAGTGGCTGAACCAATGCTGGGGAAGAGTCTTTTCAGCTAGACATCTGAGCTGTGGTTTGATTCCTCACAATTCATTAACTTTGAGGCATTATTTCAGCAGCTCTATGGGCACTACATCTGGCATTTTTTCTCTGCTCTCCTGCCCTAGAGGCAACACTAATGCCAGTGGAAAGAAGCAGCTTTCATCCGTGCAGATCTTGTACCAAAATTCCAGCGTAGTGCAAGGGCATCCTTTCGCACCCAAGCACAGTGTGATTCCTGTGGCCTTTAATCCATGTGATTCCCACAGCTTGGGTTTGCTACACTTATCCAAGGTACAAGGTGAGATATTATCCAGGGAAATTGGAAAATGACTTTATCACATTGCAAACACTGGCAGGGAAAGTTTCCCTGGAGAAGCCGAGGTTGCTGGCGGATGCTCTGCTCTGCCTGCGCGGATCAGACACCCCCAAGAAGATAATGCACCTCCCTGTATCACACATGACTTACAAATCTCAGATAACAGCATGTGCTCCAGATTTACAGCCAAAAATGGACATCTTGGGGTATGGAGAACTGCAGTTTATGAACATTTGGTTTTATGTTGGGTCAGACAGAGTTAAAGACAATCTTGGAGCATAGATTGGGCCATCTGTTATCAAGGGAATGGCTGATCAGAAAGTGTTTGTACTTTAACACTTCAGGCTCAACTCCTGCAAATGCCAAAGCTTGGAAGTGACTTTATTTCTGCATGTGAAGATGTTTTTAACAGATATAAACTTCGTAAGCTGGGTGTGTTTGAATTAGGAAGGTGGCTAGGCAAGGCAAGGTACCGAGGCAGAAGAAAAAAGGGAACAAACGAGGAAAAAGCAAAAAGATAAAAAGATAAAAATAAAAGGAAGACAGATAGAAAGATGGAAAGATATCAGTTAAAAGGGAAAAATCTGCCCAGATATATTAGAAGTTTTGACAGATTCTAGGAGGTGCCAGACCTAGAATTCTCCAGGACATTATTTCTGAGTATCACCTCCTTCTCCTGTATCCATGCTCTGAGCACAATGACACCTTTTGCAGAAGAACAACTCAGTGTGCTGCAGTCTGACAGTTTAATAATTTTCTCAGTGAATGAATGGTAGTTTCTTCAGAGGTATTCCAGTATAAAAGCCTTAGCTCATGCAGCCTCTGAGGGAGAGCTAGTAACCCTCTGCTCTGCTGCAATGCTTGAAGGTCAAGCAGCTAAAAGTGCTTTTGGAAAGAAGCTGAGGTTTGCTATGACAGTCAGGTAATGGGGAGGCAGGGGGTACAGAGAATAAATAGCTAATTTCAAGAAGCTTCCCAGCACAGGTGCTATTACTATTTCTGTGGGTAGATTTTCCTAGCAGCCTTTCTGCTGGAGAGCCAAGTACCAAGAAGCAACCTTCAAAAACCCTCCCCTCCCTGCACAGCCTGACTCCAACTCCCCCCATGTGATTTTTTCCTTCTTCCTGCACAGGGCAGTATTATGCTCATCAAAAATACGTGCTCAAGCTTCTTACTCTGTTTCAGCATCCTCATCAGCAGAGATGGCTCTTAATCACACTTGTTCTCCAATGCTGACAAGAACTGCCCCGCAATTTTACATAGTTTTATCCTTGCCTTTACCCTTGCTAAATATTATGGCCCACTGAACTGCCTCCTCCATGTAACGCTGCAGATTTTTAAGTGTTGCACAACAGCAATGACTGATGAAATTACCAATCAGCCTCAATAAATTACGCTGTGACAAACAGCATTACTAATGGCATGCTAATCCCTCTGTGCTGCCTTGACAAAATCTCATAGAGCAGCTCTCAGTTCTTCTCCAGCATACCACTAGATGCACAGAAGTCACTTTGATGTGATCCATGGCATGATTCAAAGCAGGGAGAAGCTGTTCATTGCTTTCTCTTTACTTAAAAGGAGTTGGAATCATGCTTGAATCTCTTGGGATGTGTAAAGTAGTGGTCACATGCCTGGCAGCGAGACAGAAAAGTGCAGTAAGTGGTAGAAGCAACTTTTAAGCAGAAAATTATTTAACAATCTCAATGGATTCCCTTTTCTATACACCATAAAGGGGTGGTGGGCTGGAGCTGAGCAGAGCTGAGCTTACTGACAGAGAGAGAATAGCAAAGTAGGGATATTTGACAAACTAAAGAGATATTTATTACTTTAATATCTTAAAAATGCCTTTTAGCCTCCACTTTACAGCTATTACAAAAATATAAATTAGCTTGGATTTACATTGCTGATGAACCACAGAAATTGTGGGTATCCTAAAGTGATTTAATTGTGTGGCTTTAGACCTTCCCTCCCTGCACAGGTCTTATCAACACTGGTGATTAGAGGTTTGTAAGGGTTTTCTCAGTGGGGCAGGGACCTCATGGGGGCTGCTTACCTCAGTCTGGAGACTCATTTCTCTACATTGGCTATAGTCCTGCTCAGCCTCCTAATTCAGCATCCTAA
Source organism: Ammospiza caudacuta (assembly GCF_027887145.1). Lineage (NCBI taxonomy): Eukaryota > Metazoa > Chordata > Aves > Passeriformes > Passerellidae > Ammospiza > Ammospiza caudacuta. The sequence goes on from NC_080596.1 coordinate 58,962,985, forward strand.
ATGACCTCCTGAAGAGGCTTGCTTTCCACCATTGGCATAAAATCCCAATTTTTTCATCTAAATTAGGCACCTCTAACCAGTGATGCATACATCTCCTTACATGATCCCAGATCTGGAGCAGCTCCATAACTAGGAGATATTTATGCACACAAGCCTGGGTGGCTGCCTGTGATTTTTATGTTCCATCAGAACATTCATGGAATATGTGATGTCCCCATTAAATGATCATGCTATTGATTTGCTGCTAGCCAGGAAAGGAGTCCTGTCACAGCAAATCACCCTCCCCTCCTTGTCTGCAGACTCAGCTGCATGCTCAGCTTTGGTTGACACCAGTAAAATACACCAGGCATTTCTAAAACAGATTAAATTAGTCTCAACTTAGGCCATATGATGTCTAGTGAATCTCAGTTCGGTGGGATGTGCAATAAGAGTTCTACAGACAAAGATTAATAGCAAACTCTGTGTCACCTTCATGGATGCCTGTAATGAACATCATGGAAATCCAGGAACTCTCCCTGCCCTGGAGACCTCTGTGCATCACCATGCTTGGCCTGCAAAGACACATTTTAATTGAGGTCACCCTCAGCAGAGCCACAGATCACTGAATATATGACAATTGTTGTGAGTGTGTGTGTGCAAGTACATGGAAGGAAAAAACTTTTCATAAAGGAAAAAAGGAAAAAAATTGTCTAAACTTTTGGACAATTAGAGCCCAAAATACTCTGAGTGTGGTGTTCTCAGCCCTCCAGCTCACAAAAGCTCCTCTGTGTCCACCACAGACTCTGATGACTCTCTCAGGTACTTTTTATCATGTCAAATGGTACCAAAAGCCACTGAGATGTCTGCTCTGGGAACCCCATCTCACTGTGAGTTGAGGATGAGGAAGGGGATATATCCCTTGGGGGGCAACCCAAAAATGAGATCAAGTGCCTATGATGGTCCCTAGACTTTGCACTAAGTTTAGATCAAAGCCAGATTGTGACAGTGCCTCACTTTGGTTGCTAGGCTTGTGGTTAAAGGCTTCCCAGGAGGATGGAGACATGGATCTGCCAAGCTGAGCCCTGATCATGAGGCTCCACAGCACTTGGGGTAGGGGCCAAGATTTGCTGGGGTGCAGTTCAAGTGATTCCAGAGGGAAAGGTGGCCCAAAGGAATAGGCATGACCCCCATGCAAGGTGAGACAAGGCAAGAGGGAGCAGGGAGCTGGGGTCTTTGCCTATGGCACCAGTAATCATTTAGGATTCATACTGAGGGAGACACACCCTGACATCACCTCTCTGCTTGCCATCTCTGTTGGAGGCTCTTCTGCCTCCTCTCCATTATATTTGTACATGAGGAAGGTGTGGCTAATACAACACACAGGGTGTTAAAACCTAGAACGCCCTGTTAAACCCCATATCAGTCCTTTAAAACTGTTTTACAGAACCAGCTTTAGAAAAGATATTTTAGATATATGTATTTACAAGCTGAGGCCCTTTAAAGGCCTAAATTGTCCCATAGCTTTCCTAGAAGAACAAGACAGACATTGAAATATTCCATGAAGATAAATGGATTTTCTGGCTTTACATGCTGGTTTAGTGTTTTTATGGTTTCCACACATCTTTTATCTCCTGTGCAGAGGTGTGAGTCATGCTTGTTTATTGAAGGAGTGCACATAATTATAGTGGTGTAGTGCTACACTTAAAACACTTTCACAAGAGAGTAGAGCATGGGAATGTGTAAGATTTTATCCAAGTGGTTTTTATTTCCTCTGCTGAATAAACTGCATCATAGCCTCTGAGGATATGATCTGGAGGTCTAGACAATAACAGAGTTGTTTCTTTGTCCTTTAGTTCACCCTATTTTAACCAGACAGGAATTTTGTTCACGTCCAGCTTCATGGTCTCAGCATAGCAGCACAGCACTCAGAGGCCTCACCTGAGTCATTAGCAGGACAGGTTTGATCCTCTGCTTATTTCAATGCAGTGACCCAGCAAGGATATCCTGCTGGTTTCATGGCATATGAAACAGTGCCAGCTTTGCAGCCTGTTCCTTTTCTTGTCCTCTGCCACCATGGCAGCTGCAGCCAAGGACTGCCCTTGATTTGTAGAATCATAGAATATCCTGAGTTGGAAGAGACACACAGGGATCATTGAGTCTAACTCCTGACCCTGCCCAGGTCAAACCAAGGAATCACACCATGTGCTGAGACCATTGTCCAAGTGTTTATTGAATTCTGGCAGGCTTGGTGCCACTTCCCAGGAAACCTGATTGTCCACGTACTCATCAAAACCCTGCAAACAAACAGCCTTTGCTGACTACACTATCAGATAGCCAAGCCCAAGGTCTGGTTATCCTGCAGGGCAAAGTGGGGGTCAGCCTGAATTTCACTTCAGCTGTGTCCCTGAACAGTGCAGGGCTTTTATTCGGGGGCATGGCAAAATACAGTGTCCACCTTGGGTTTCTTCCCCAGGAAAGCACTGCAGAGCTGGGGGATATGAGCGGTGCCAGGGAAAATCCCCTGGATTGAGCAATGTGCTGCTGATACTGGTGGTGACTCACAGAGGTCAGATTCCTCTGCCCCCATCTCCCACCCAGGTCATCTCAAGTACCAGAGCCTGGTCATGAAGGATTTAAGATCTCCTTCTCAGCTTTGCTAATGTGCTGATGAGCCCCACAGCTTCAGTCCAGGCAGGTCTGCAAGTGTCTGTGCAAAGAGATAAACTGGCTTGCCAGGACCCTGAGCACTGGGAGGCAGACAGGATGACTCCAGAGTATCTGGCTGAGAAGTGAATGGAGCCATCAGCAGGCTGATGTCTCTGATGAATGGGCTGCTGTGACTGCAGCTCACCCATCCGTGGTGCAAAACCACTGCCTGCCCTGCACCAGCTGTATCCTCTCCCAAAAAATAGCTGCAGGACACCGCAGGCTGACACAGTTTCTGTTGATTGTTAAATACATTTAAATGCAAGATAAAAAGGGATGGGTCAGTGGGATGAAATTTGGGCTGGTGTTGCTCGCAGGACCAAAGGCTGACAGACAGCGTCGTGTCTGGAGAACGCACTCTTTTGCTGATAGCTTTTAACTGGCTATCTGGCTACTTTTAACAAGGGACATGTGAAGGGAGACAAGAAGTATTTGGGTCAAGAAGGGCCCAGTGTGAGCTAAGTTCCCATGGGAGCTGGAAGTTCAAACAAAAACTGAGACAAAGCATCCCCTTCTCAGTTGACTGTGACACTGACTGACACTACTGACTCCAAGATTATTAGTCCTTATCCACATTAATACAAAAGGTTCAGGACATGGGATTTCAGACCACCAAGTAGTAATATGCTATTGTCTGTAGTAATGTGATATTTGTTTGAATATGAAAACCGGTCTTATAACATAAGAGGTCTTGTTGCCAAGATCATCTACTGTGAATGAGGAAAATTGTATAAATGAAATGGTAACCTTTTTGGTCTCACTGCTTTCATTGCTAAAATAGATAAACAATAGAATATTTCAGTCTCACAAACTTGCTTCTGAGCAAGACAGTTTGAAACATGAGGCTGGACCCAAGTCAGGGTTCAAGAAGTGAGAGGGGACACCATCTATAGCCACATATAGCTCTCAACTGGACAAGTGTCAAGAGATGTGCACAGGGTCTCAGGCACATGGTGGATTCTTGGGGTGGCCTTAGGCAGGGCAGGAGTTGGACTTGATGATCCTTGTGAGTCCCTTCCAACTGAAGATATTACATAACTATATGATCCAAAATTTGCTGATGTTGCAGTGACTGCTATTTCCCACTGATCCCAGATGCAAGACCTCTGCCTGGACCTGAGTTTGGCTGCTTTCTCCAAATTTTGTTTTTATCTTAAATCAGTTTTAACAGGCATGAACACATTTACAAAAAAGTTTGCCCTCAGGCCTGCTCATCTTCACTGAGATTCCTCTGTATTCCAGTGATGTTCCCCGGGGGAGCTGCAGGAGCATTTACATTTGTTTGGAAGAGAAATGAAGATTACAGATTTTTAAAGTAGTGTTTTCCCACCCTCACTCTAAGGGGAAGCAAACACATGCATCAAACACATTGATGCTGGGATTTTCATTCCTCTAACTTCTCTTAAACAGATGTGCTTATAATTAGTGGACACTGTGAAACGCCAAGATTGGTTTAATACTGTGCAATCCTGACAGTGGCTCAGTGGGAGACCTGCAGGTGCGCAACAAGCTCTGACTTGGTTGTAGAAGAATATTAAAGAAAAGTCCTGCAAAAGTGATTTTGCCCTAAGTCCACAACATCCCTTAGGATTGCTGAGGGTCAAGCAGGTAACAGGTACCTTTTTCATGTCCATGAATATCATGCAAACATTTGTGGGCTTTTATAAAATTTTCATAGCTGTTGCAGATGAAGCCGGACTTCAGATCAAACTCTCCATCTCAAGCTCAAGCACTTGCAAATCCACAAGAACCCCTGAGATTTCATGCTGTGGAGAAGTCTACTAAAGCCATGGATCAGCTCTGGAGAAGCTTGAGATGATCACCACTAGTGACATGACCACTCAACATGAGTAGTTATAAACGTCAGGAGAATATTGATTGTATTTTCTATTCCTGGAAGTGTCAGGTCTTGGAGAAGGTTTTGAAAAAAACCCCAAAACCACATGGAACTGACACTTGCTGTGTTGCTATTCCTAGTGAGTGAAGATATCCAGGTGCACTGGTGCTGTCCAGAGAGCACATAGGCACAAGACCAACAGTTCATTCCTCTTGGTCTAAATACAAAGTCAGGTGCTCAAATAAGCATTGGGAGCCCAAGAACTCTGTTGGGTTTGGATCTCAGCAATCAGAAGAGATCTGTTTTCTTTCACATTAATTTCCAGCTTGTTTTGGTAGAGCAATAGCCAGGTTTATGCACTGCCCTGTACATGTCTTTTTCTAGGAAACTTAACCATCATATTTCCAATACCTCAATAACATCTTCCTCTGTTGAAAGACTGTGGAAAAGAGAGAAATGTTTGATTTATATCCATTCTCTCATGACATTTTAAAACTTAATTCCAGATGAAACCAATCTAGGTTAAAAAAATGTAAATCACCACCACTGCAGGCCTCTTCTCTTATAAATTCTGGTTTGAGCTTCAATGTTTTCTTCTGTGACACACCAGTGGAACTCAGTTGCCTAAAAGTGGTAACCCAGAGCCTTTGAGATACTCTTGTGACTCACCTGGCCCCCCATCAGACCCTTTGTAGGTCCTGTGAGACACAGCCCCAGCCCACGTGGGTGTCTTATAGCTCTTAGGTTCTCTCAAACAACACTGGAATTCTATGTTTGGCGAATCAAATCATGGACACAGTTTTCAGGTTTACCCTGTCATCATTGCAGGGACAACAAACAGTGTTTGAACATATCTGCTCACAGGCAGTGCTAGCTGGATTTATTTTTTTAGATTTATGGTGCTTTGATGAAGCAGAAGGACACACTTTGATGAGTAATGGCTTCTATCAATGGAAAATGTTAAACATGCTTTTTGGCACTTAAAGGTCCTGCTTGTACACCCCAAAGCTTATCTATTTTTTCCAGTTATACCAATTATTCTAGCAGGAGATACTTCTAAAGCTTTGTTTTGCTTCTTGTGCTGAATTGAAATTGATACTTTGCATACATGAAGCAGCTCAGGAAAATGAGATAGAATTTAAACATTCTGTCTAAAACTTTCAGCTCTTGCTTTGCAATAAAACTTCTGAAAGAGAAGGAGGAATTCATGAAGAACATTAAATAAATAATTCTTGATAATACATATTTCTTAAAATAATTATACATATTTCTTAAAATAATTTTAGTACTATAAAACCAAGCTGTGCTCTGGTTTGCTAATGGAGAATCTGGCAAAGCTGATTTATCCACCAAGCATATAGGCTTTCTAATTTTTTTCCTGCTGCAGAGTGAGACTTTGTTTTCCTCAGGAGTATACTTTTGCTAAACACCAGAGGATTTTTTTCTCAGTCTCACCCAATGCACACTGGCTAGCTTTTTATTTGCCCAAACAAATGATGGCATCCTCCTTTATTTTCTGTAACTGAACCTAGACTGTACATTTGAATGTGGGAAATGACACGTCAGGTCCACCAGGTCGCATGTGTGTCTGTTTAGGGAAGTGAACATAAGAGAAGTATGAATAATTTGGAGTAAAAATATGTGGAACTTTGTGCAAGAGAAACTTGGCAAATTTTCTTTCTTCAGTTGCTCTTTTGCTAGCCTTTTTGAAGAACACTGGGGGCCAAGTCCCAAGTCCCAGAGAAAAGGATAGGGAAGGAGTTTTAAACATGCTGGCTGTGAAACCTGAAATGATGTAAAATTTGCATAGTCTTGAGTTTTGTTTGAAACTTAGCTCATTTTCCCTCAAGGATTTGCTCCAGTTCCCACCCTATTTCAAGCAAACACAGTTGGGCCAATCCACACTGAACTTGGACAATTTATGACTCTGCATCAGTTCTGTGCAAAACTCTCTGACTTCAGATGGTTTTGACATGAAACCAGATGAAGAATTTGCTCCATCCCAAAACTTAGCATGCAATTCAGAGCAGGAACCCATGTGGATTGAAACTTCAACAAATGATTTGTAATCCCCTTCAAAGAGAAACAACCAAGCAGAGCAGCCGTTCTGTTAATGGTTGAAGGAAGCTCTGTTGATTAATGACTTCGAACTATTTGCAAACAAAAAAACTGGAAATCAGTTCAAAGGCACGTCACATTCCCATCACTTGGTGAATTTTGACTAAAATATGAACACGTTGACAATTGCATAACTTGGATATGAATGTCTTTCACTGTATTTTGTATATTTCCATGCTGTCACAAACAGGAATTTTGCCACGTAGAGAAGTGTTACAGTGTCCTAATGAATTTTTCAGAACACAGCAGTTGCATTAGGGGAAGTTGTAGTACTTGAAAATACATAGAACTAGATTGGTACTTTTTTTTTTTTATCTGATTTTTAGCTTTTCCTTCCCAGAATTTATTTGGAAACTACCTTACCACTTCTGGCATTAGGATTTTTAGATGTGGTTTGTGGAATAACCAATAAAGAAATGCAATTAACCAATTACAAGGTTGAACACATGGCAAATCAAGTAAGAAACCTCAACCCCCATGATAATACTAAGAAGAAATATATGAGCAATATGCTCACTTCTGGGAATCTCTAGTTCTGAAAGCAGTGGATCTAGAACTGGTCTGTGATATTTGCATTTCTAGCCACTTTTCTTCTTTTTGGCTGAAAGATGACATTTTTGAACACCCATCAAAGCTAAAGGATGGGTACCACTCCATGCCAAGGTGCAGCCTGGTCAGTTTTATGGCTGATGGAAGCCCTTTTAGCACTTCAGCCTTCAAAGCTGTTCCTTGCTTTGTGCAATTCCAACTGGACCTTTGGGACAGGCGGGTTTAGGTGGAACCAGCATAGAAGAAAAGCAGACTGTAAAACTGAAAAATCACAGAGGGATTTTGGAAAGAGTAGAGAAGAGGGGAGAGAATGATTGTGGAGCAGTCTGAAATTAAATGGGCTTAATTTCTTCAAGATCTGTGTTTCTTCTGGCTCTTTATCTCTTTGAAACAATATGTTCTGTCAATGCTTTTTTTTTTTTTTTCTTTTTGGTGTAATCTCTTGATCTTGGCAGAGAAATCTTGTCTTTAAGTAGCTTACATGAAAGCAGAGTTATTTACTATGGACAGCTCTTGATACCTCCTGTGAAGGTTTCATGAGCCATTATGGATTGTCAGTGGGGAGGGAGCAGAACACCAACAGCTTTCATGCGCTGGTGCTCAAGTTACAGACCACTGCCCGCAGAAGCAACCAGCAGAAAGGGAAAAATTGTATTTTTTCTGCAGTCCTTTCCTCTTCCTGAGCCATGCAGGAGCAGGGTGTTAACTGAGAACCCAGCCTGTGTGTGGCTCTGGTTTGTTTGACAGGACTGACCAAAATTAAGTTTTTAAGGTTTATGGAAATACACCCCCCCCAAAAATATTCCAGCAACAAAAAGTACCTTACTAAGACAAATGAGTCACATAATATCAAAACAAAAGCCTCTGCTTTTACAGTTATTCCACAGTTTTGTCTACATGGTATTTTAATTGCAGAAACTTTAAAATGTACATATTTATGTACACATACAGCATCCAGTGTTATGCTACTTCAGCAATACAGCTCCAAATTCCCTATGGTTTGATTTTATTCTAGTTGAAGCATGCATTTCTAGAATATTTTAAATAAGTTTTATAGAATAGTTTAAATTAGTTAGCTGATCAGGATGAGATTGAGAGGTGTCTTGGTCATGGGCCATGGCTGCCTGTAAAGGCAATGGGTGGTGAAGGTTCCTCTTTAATTACACAGACATAAGCACGACAGGGTCTAGTGGTCACAAGACAAAGTCAGGAAAAATCTGAATAGGAAATAAAAACTAAATTTATTATGCTGAGGATAATTAGATATTGGAACAGCCCCTGAGGATGGAGGTGACCCCTCTCCTCTCAAGACTGGATCTCTTTCTGCCAGAATTGCTGTGCCCCAGCTCTCAGCTTCTGGCTCTAAGCAAGGAACCACACTAAGACAAATATCTGAACTATTAGTGCTGCCTCTTTTCTGTTTTAATTTCAATTTAACGTGCAAGTCCTCTGCATGAATATTACTACAAGATGAGGAAATGCCAGAGGCAATATAAGGGAATCAAATTCTGGCTTGGCTGCAACTTTCTTCCTGCAGGGACTTGTTCAGGAACAGCTACAGGGTATTTGTGACCATACTGGTGGCAACAGAGAGGGGTCCTGCTGCAGGAGAAAGCACCAGCAGAAGGTGTGAAATAATCTCAACTTCATAAAGCAGAGAAACTTCTGGAAACTCCTAAAGAGCACATGAGAAAGAATCAGGGCTCCTGCCTCACATAGTATGTAAAACTAAGATGGGATCACTTCTCCTAATGTGGCAATAATTTCATCGTTTTTGTGGTTTATGAAGTCAGCAGGGCTCTGTGCAGGGTTTATCACCTCGTAACTCACAGATGCCTGCCGGGTGTGCGTGTGCCGGTGCGCACGTGTCCCACACGTGAAACCCTGCTCCTTCGAAGCTCCGTGTCCCACACCGTGAGACCCCACTCATTCCAAGCTCCACATCCCACACCATCTGACCCCGCTCATTCCAAGCTCCATGTCCCACTCTGTCAGACACCGCTCATTCCAAGCTCTGCAGCTCCATGTCCCACACCCTCAGACCCCACTCATCCAAGCTCCATGTCCCACACCGTCAGACTCCACTCATTCCAAGCTCCATGTCCCACACCATCAGACACCGCTCATTCCAAGCTCTGCAGCTCAATGTCCCACACCGTCACACCCCACTCACTCCAAGCTCCATGTCCCACACAGTCAGACCCACTCATTCCAAGCTCCATGTCCCACACCATCAGACACCGCTCATTCCAAGCTCTGCAGCTCCATGTCCCACACCGTCACACCCCGCTCACTCCAAGCTCCATGGCTCCGTTTGGGTGGCAGCTCAAGCTGAGCCCTCCCGAAGGACTCCCTGGGGAAGTGGCTGTGCCAAGGCTCTCAGGAGTCATGCATGGCTTGCTCAGAGACCACACTGAGGAGGAAAGGCTGATCTGCAGCACACCATGTGGGACAGGCCACCTCAGCCCTGCATTTTTGTGAACTCATTGTGTGTCTCACCCTGTCCCTATCTCAGCTGAAGTTACATCACACATATGAACACTCATATGAACCCAAAACCACTTTTAGTGATGTTGCTTGGGGTCCTGACTTCTCTATGGCACAGCAGTGGTGAATCTGCAATCTGCATAGCTTTGGGAGCATGGATGAGGACACACTGAAGGGTGAGGCATCTGTGTCAACTAAAATGGTGCCAGGAACTTCTAGAAAGAAAAAAATATTTTGTGATGTTTCTGACAAGTCTTGTTCTAGATATGAAAGGTAAAATGAGAGCCCAAACATTGAGCACATTGAAAATTCAGGGCCAGATCCAGAGGCTTATGCACCACTCAGCTTAGTGGCCAAAAGACAATCTCATGCTTTTGTAGATCCTGGGATTTTTCCCATAATGCTTTAATCTGTGGGCATGAAATAGAGTAGACAAGAGCTGCTCTAACATGCCCTGAATGCAAAAGGCCTTCAAAAGTTATCAAAGCACAATGTTTTCTAAGACAGAAGGACACCCTGGCCTTGACCTGTAGGACGGAAAAAAGCATTGAGACTTCAGTGCAACATGGATTCTCCAGAAAACCAACTATAAAAGCAGAGATAATATAAAATTGCCCTCTCTTTCATGACTATCAGGTTTTTCCTTGGTTCAGAATTTATTTTTTAATCTTTAATGATATAGGAATCACCCTTTTTTTTCCCTACTCTTTTTATCATTCAAGATGGCCAACTTTCAGTGAAAGGGTGTTAACTCATTTTGATAAGGAGAATTCCCACACCCCTATCTCACAAACAGAATAGCAATTCCCATTCTGAAAGTCCTGGGGGATCACATTCCTGATAGCTGTTTTTTAGCTGTTTTCAACTTGTCTCCACAACTGAGACAGTTCATTTTCACACCAAGGGTTACCACAGTATTTCTGAGAAGGGGTACAGTTCTGTATTAGAACAGGAATAGGAGAGTCAGAACCAGACTAAATGTATCCCTCTCTGCCATTCTTATGGATGAATAATTAACTAATACAGAGAGGGATTCATGTTTTCCATGCCTGGTGTTCATCAAGGTCTGCAGGAAAAGGAGGCAAAGCTAAAGACTGACTGGCTGGTGACATTTTATGAAGCAACTCAAAATGAAAGGGCAGATGTGTTTGATGAGCAGCATCATTTGGGTATTTAGCTGGGTTTTGGCTGACAAACTCACATAATGTTTGCACCTGTTTTACCAAAGAAACCAACAGCTTCTTTCACTGGAAGTGACTGTTGATAAATTCTGGGTGTTCAGTGGCATTATTAAATGCCACTTGACCATGTTCTCTCTTGCTGGGATGGATGAACTAATTTTATTAAATTTAAACACACCCAAAAACCATGGTATGAGATGCTGGGGAGCATTTTACCTGGAAGGGATTAAAAATAAGGACTAGAGAAAAATTTCGAAAAGGGTTGGAAGATGGAGAAGTGAGAAAATAAAAATTAAAATAAATAATAAAAGCATAAAAATAAATATTCTAGTCATAAAATGCAGCATGTGTCAATGTGAGTATGAAAGCTACAACTTCCTTAGCTTCGTAGGAGTGTCTTTATTCTTAATTATAAAAAAGTCTCCCATTAAGCAAAGAAAATCATACATTGTGCCAAGGCAGGGAAAAGTCTTAAAACATAGAAGGAAAGCAATTTTATAAATTTCATCTACAAGAATGAAGTAAAGCTAGAAAATACTCCTTGAGATTTGACCATTGTTGTACAGAAATGTATCTTAAGGCATGTATGTGCTTAATTTTATGCACTCCCTGAGGGTCCCTTTTTTAAAGGCACAATGAGGGGAGAGGAACAAGTCTGAGCCAGTCCTGCACATCCAAGCTCCTGGCAGAACTCTCTCTTGGCAGCAAGGCTGCAGGTGTAAAGCAAACACTGTTAAATGTGACGTGTGAGTGTCCACACAGCTCAGGCCCTTTTGTTTCTCATCACATCACAAGGCTGTGGAATAGTCCACGGATCAACAGGGATACAAATATCCAAATTCATATTCTCTAAGGAAGCAGCAGGAAGCCTAATGTTTCTGCAAAAAGGGGTGTTTAAATGGGTGTTCAGATATTGCAAGACACAGTCTTCTTTATTCCTTTGTTTTGGAAGTATTAGTCAGTGTTTGGGTTATTTACATTTTTTCTTTTTCCTTCAAGAAGTGCTTTGCTTGCTGCACGTGCCTTATGTGGAATGCAGGCTTCCACAGCTGATTCTGATGAAACTGTTTCCCATTAGATCCAATTATTTCTTGTGACTGTTTTTAATGGACTTCTCTGTTTGGAACAAAGGCCATTTTTGGTCCAGTGGGTCAAAATCCTGGACTGGTAAAGCATTTACAGATTCCTCATCTGCACTGCTGCTGGTCCTGCCTGGTAAAGTGACCCTCTGGCTGCCTCTGATGTGCCTGGGAAAGGAGAGCTAGGATGTGGCTGCTGTATTGGAGCATCCCAAGGGATGCAGCCCCTAATTCCTCTTTTCTTGCACTTTACTGTTGCTGTTAACTCATTGGATTAAAGCCACTGGGAAATGCCCAGTGACATGGCAGTGAGTCACAGATCTTGGACGTGGGCACAAGCTGAGATTGGCAGAGGCCAGCTGGGTCTGATGCAGCTCCCCAGAGCCTGTGTTAGTCTTCAAAGCAGGATCTTCTATTCCAAGTCCCAGGGAAGTTCTGAAAATGTTCCTCCGGTGCAAAGTGGGAGAAGTGAAGAAAAATATAAGGGTTAGGAGTTGGACCAGTCCTGAAAAGAAAAATAGAAGGAACGAATGCCATCAACATGCATAAGGAAATAAAGTTTTTTAACCTTTAAATAAAGTAGAGGTGGTGGCAGTTCTTTGACAAGGCTCATGCTGTGAATAGAACATTCTTCTTGATTTCAGTTTCTTAGAAAATTGAAATACTTGTGTTTGATATAGTTTGTCTTCTTTTTTTCCACTGTTATCCTCTCTTTTACCTTTTGTCAACTAAGAGAAAGAAAAAGGACAGTTATGCAAAGGTAGAAAATAAAGTGTACATTTTCTTTGCAAGAAAGGAAGAAAAAAGGAAAAAAATAGAAGAAAGGAAAATGAAAGTTAACAGTTAAATTCTGAGAATACTACAGAGTAAAGCCTTGGCTTTCACATTATTTTCAGTCTTGTTATCCAAGAAATAGAAAAAAAAAGAGATACTTTTCCTGCGAAAAATTCTATCACAATTGTGAATCTATTTTTCATCAAAAGCAGACATTGCTAATGACAAATGTTCCAGCCAGTTCTGCAGAGAGGCATTCTGTAGTTGGCTTACACTTGCAGCACACAGATTATCTCCAGTTCAGATCACATGCAGATTGTCATTAGCCCAAAAATCAGGTTTTGCCTATGAAAAGTGATTTCTTACTCCATGGGAAGATCGAGGGGGTTTGCAGAAAGCAACTCATTGTGGATATCTCTGTTTCTGCCGTTTCTGCTCAGCTTCACCAAGTGATCAGTACTGACGAATGCACCTGGGCATATTGAGGTTGAATCTGACAATCCTGGCGCTCAGGACTTGATGTTTCTCTTGTCCTTTGGGAGGATAAAACTGTAATATTCACAGAGGGTGATGAAACTCCTCATTTTCAACTCCTCTTTAGATAAAATCAAACACCCCTGTTTCTTATCTTGTTCTATCTACCTATCTTTCCTTCCTGGTTCACTTAGAGAACCAGGCAAGGTAAATGCTCTATACTCACCCAGACTTTTATTTTAACCATGTTTTTGGGTCTCTGTGAATTGCTTTCAAAAGGCAGACCACAGAATCACAGACTCACAGAATGGTTTGGATTGGAAGGGACCTTAAACATCCTCTTGTTTCAACTCACTGCCATGGGCAGGGACACCTTCCCCTAGACCAAGTTGCCCAGAGCCACATTCAACCTGGCCTTGGACACTTCAGGGATGGGGCAGCCACAGCTTCTCTGGGCAGCCGGTGCCAGTGCCTCACCACCTTCACAGTAAAGAACTTTTTACTAAAAACTAATCTAAATCTCTCCTCCTTAGTTTAAAACCTGGGCTCCTTATCTTGTTAGTATCTGCCTTGGTTAAATGTCTCACAAAGAAATACTCTTCTTCGAAGGTTTGCTAGAACTTCAGAAAAGATGATCAGCTTCTTCTCTGCAGAGTTTTAAATCGTAACAGCCTCTGAGAGTTTCATGCATAAGAATAAACCATGTAACGAGCCCTGAACTTCCCTGCCTCAGCTCCCCAATTCAAATAGCAGTCACCATGGGACAATTCTAGATAAAAAATGTTCTGCTTTGCCATAAATAAGTTTAACACCTTTTGTTTTGTCTTTGCCAATGCCAATAACCACAGAGAACAGTATTATTTTGTCATCTGGAGGATCAGCACTGATGGATTGTGTATAAGAAGTTGGTTGGTTACATGATGATCATTTCATGAATGTAATCTTGTCACAAGGAATTTATCCTGAAATTTATCCTCCTTTGAAGAAGCTAGCCATTAGCAATCATTGCCAAATTGCCTCAAAGCTACTTTTAACTGCATTTACATTGGCATTCAATTGTTTTCCCCTCCTCTTTAAGCAGCAGAGTGCTAGAAGTGTGTAGGCAGCACCAGTGGGTGTGGGTGTCATGGTTGTTAAAAAAAAAAAAAAAGAGACTTTTGTAGAAGGTAAGTGCTCAATTCCCCTGCAATGGGGATTCATGAGCTTCTGCTGTTTCTGTAACCTAAAGCCACCAGCACTCACCCACTGGGTGCCAGAACCCAGCACATGCTGGCCCAAGGCAAACAGCCTCACTCTGCATTTGCAGAATCTTCTGAGACACAGATTTTTCATACCCTCAGCACATGATTCCCCCAGAGGGCCAGCGTGGGACAGCACAGCCCTCTGACAGCCTGTCCCCAGCACGTTTCAGACAGGCTGCAGCTGGGGGCTGCACGGAGCCTCCTGGGTGGGAGGCACCACCACCCCCGGGGAGCCTGCTTTGGGGAGCAGGGACCTCTGCTCCCACCCTCCTTTTTGTTTATCAATTCCTGGCTAATGAGCCCTTCTCCTCACAAAAAAGAGGGTTATCCAGAGTGATAGTAAAGATGAGAGCTGCAGTAAGCCACGGAGAGAGCAGTGGGGAAATGTTTGAACTTGGGGTCTTCAGCCGGGCTAAGTGGAGGGGAGAGCGTTGTTGCAGTGAGAGGACTATTAAAAATACAAAGTACAGACTCTCTGGGGCCTCAGATGTTGTTTTACCCCATGAAACATGATTTCTTATTTTTAAATAGCTGTCATGCTTGTTAGTTTAATTTATCCCTTCTCAGCTGCAAACTACAACATTTTATGAGCCTGACTAAGGGCATTCTCACACAGGCTCTGTGGCTTTGTGCACAGCCCTGCCAGAGTCAGGCTGGGCTAAGCCAGGGTCATATTTTGTGCTTGGTTGTACCTTGTGAGCCCTGCTCACACCAGCTCAGAGCCCAGTGCAAAGCCCATGAGGTTATTCAGCTCTTTAAAAAGGGTTTTGGAGAGGAAACACCTTGAAACCAGCTTGTGGTATAGGTTCCCTTGTGGTATCATAGCCTTGAGGATGGTCATGCTACTGGGTTTTTTTTCTGATTTTGCCCAGCAATTTCATTTTCTGCTAGATTTCTGGAGTGGTCAAATAATCAGGCCTGCTTTAAAAAGTCCCTGCAAAGCCTGTGCTGTAAGAGGGGTAAAGCCAGGAAGGCACTAAAGGCTTGTGTCAGGAACAGAGTGCAGACACATGTTCTTGTTTGGTTTCAGCTGGTCTCTGGACACACCTGGGCAGTGCTGTGTCTGTGTTAAAAACAGCAAACCCAATTGTTAGGAGGCTTATTGCTAATGAAGGGATACAATACTCAGGAGCTGTGCCAGCTGAGCTTGAAAGCTCCTGAAAGGGTGGACTTTATCTTCCCTGCATGAACTGAGCTGCTTAGATTCACTCTCATGGGTCCAGACCCCTGGATTCGAGGTATATGTATATTATTTTCTACTCTGTTCTTTGCATGTGCCCCAAATGTTTCATCCTGAGGAGGACTGTGGCTGAATGTCTGAATGTAAGCTTAACTTTGAGTCATCCAGTTCCCAGCTCCTTGCCTTGATCTTTCCTTCTTGTCCCTTTCTTGCAGTCTGTTTTCAGAGGGAGCCAGCCCAATGACAGCAGCTGCTCTGATGAAGTCCCTTTCCAGATTGCAGATGGGAGCAATGGATGGGCAGGAGTGCTCAATGCCTTGAACTTCTCCGGTGCAAAATATGGGCCAGATTTGCAAATGAGCCAAATCTGACCTGATTTGGTGCAGAATGTTGGGCAGATAAAAGCTTTTTTCCAAGTAAGACTGATAGCCTGAGCTGGAGGAATTGTACAGTATGCAACTGAGTCTAATTAGAAGGGCACATGACATAAGAAGTTCCTCCCCATATTCTGTCTGCTTAAGGCCCATACGTCTGACCTTAGCTTTTCATCAGCCTCCAATTCATTTAACAAATCTAAAACCACTTTCCAGGGGGGAGTGTAGGATTAGACACTGAGGAGCCAGAACTGTTGTCTGTGATCAATAATCTGATTGTCAGTTCCTAGGTTTTTGCAAAACATACATTGCGTTATGTGAAGCAAAACCAGAAGCAGATCTTTCTGTAATACATGGGAGGGCTTTACAGGGTGCCTTTCTTCAAGCAGACACAGGCAGGAGGTATCTGGAAATCTGGAAGGCATGAGAATGAAATGATGGCTGATAGAGAAAGAGAGACCACAGAAGACATCTGTAAGCCTAACCACATGAGAGACACAGAGGCAACTTCAAAACCGCTGGTACAGCCACTCTAGGACAGCTTCATTGAACCAACATGCTATAGAAATATCACTCAGAGCTTTGTATGGATACAGGATGATGACTGCAGGATGGGGAAAACAGCCCATCTGGACTGAATGAAGTGATAAACACACAGAGGCTTTATTTGCTTCTGGCACTGCTAAGGCTCCAGAACCAACTGTCTGGCTCTCCATTGTTTTGATTCAATTCGACCTTGATCAAATCTCTCTTGCTGTCATGCCTCTAGGAAACACACAGAGGATATGGGGAAAGGTATGAGATCAACAGCTCTTGGATTTTGAGTGTTTATTAATGCGAAGGTGAAAAGCCCTGAAAATGAGAAAGCTGTTAAAATGCAGTTTGAATGTAATGATAACTTGGCATCATTCACTGGAATGGAGATATTCCCCTCCTGTTGGCAATAAGGTGTTTTAATGCAGCTCTTTGGAATTGGAAAAAAAAGATTAAAAACTGGTATATAAGTGGCTCTAGAAAAAACCCAAAAAACTAAAGCTTGGAGCATCCCCAAATTACTTTGATCTTCATCTGAACCTCATAAGATCAATGAGGTTGTTTACCTTGCCAGGTGAACAACTCGAAGACTCTCTGAGGAAGGAAAAACACAGCACTCTCTCTAGCTCACATCAATTCCCAAGAGGTCAGTGGGAAGAGTGGGAAGTGAAAGTGTTTGTTAAGTATCAGTTCTCCCTGCAATGCCATTAATTAATTCATCAGCAAGAAATAGCTGGAGTGATTGGCTTTAGATGAATCTTTCTCATCCCTGAGGAACAGGAGAGCAACACCACAGACTGCTGCATGCCATGTTTAGCTGAGGCTGGGACGTTACCTACAGGAGAGGGAGGTCCCTGACAAACCCAGTTCCTCTGGATGAAGGACAGTGTAAGGTCTGTGAACATGAAGGATTTCACAAGAACAAATTCGTACCCTAAAATTTCAAACAATGCCTCACTCGAAGCCGACGAAAAGCAGTGAAAAACCGTGCATTGATCTCCACAGGCGTTAGGTGAAATCCCCACACAAGGCTGTGGGAAGGTGTAGGTGAAACATGGCCCTGTTCCAGCAGCACTGAGGCCCAGCCAGGCTGTCTCCTGCAGCCCCATGGACTCTGCAGTGGGTCCCACGGCCCTGTGGAGCACTCGGTGGACACAATCTCCCCTCTGTAACATCCGCTCAGCAACCCTTCAGCATCACCCCCTTACCAAGAGAGTCTGTCCTGTCATTAAGGGATAGCTGCACAGGGCATGCAGCTGGTCAATGGTTTTCCTAAACAGCCTGTCTGGCAGAAGACGGTCACATAATGAATGAGTGTCAGCAGGTCACGAGTTAGAAACAGATTTTGTCTTGCTGGGAAAAGTTATGTTTACCAATCATTCATTAGGTGTCCCGGATGGATGCCGCCGGGCAGGAGGATGGGGAGGGAGATCATCACAGCACTACCCTAGTGACCCTAAAAGAGCTGAAATATTAGCACATGGTTATTGCTTTTTCCCCCCACTTTGCAGCATATCTGACTAGGTATATTCCAGTGAAAAATGCCACACTCTCCCTCATAAAAATGGTAACGATTTTTGCTGTGACTTTAACTAGGGCATCCTGCAGCTCGTATTTCTGGGATGGTCAATGAGATAACCACAGCTGATCAGGGTCTAATGACCTTCCCAGCATGGTCAGTTGGGATTTAAAACACACCCCAGCCAATAAAGAAAATTTTTCATTTTATTTTCAGCTCAACACTGGGGTTCCCTGTGGTTTTAAAATGCTTTCACCTACTCACTTATATGGACGTTTTTCAGCCCAGAGCAAACCACAAAATTTAAAGGAGGGACCTCTCCAGAGAAATTGAAGCCAGGTTGGAGAACCATGAGGTTCATTTGCTGTGGGTTACGGGGCAGACAGTGCAAAAGAGACTTCCACAATATATGAACAAAAAGTATATACAAAAAAAATCCCAACACATTTGAATTTTTACAGAATTCAAACATATATTTTACCAATCTGCAGAACATTTCAGTGTTTTGTTCAGGAAAAAAAATGTGGCAACTGGAGACAATTTGAAAGCAATTCACTGTGTATGGTGCTGAGGTATGAGGTGGCAGCAACCAGGTGATATGTGGGCCAACACAGGAGTCCACCCAACCACTTCTGGAGGAGCTGTCTTTTTTTCCCCTCACAATTTGTGACCATAAAGAAGACCAGACCCCTTCTGTAAGTCTGTTCACGCCTGTGGGTAGCCCCTGACCCATCAAAAGTGGGGAGGTTGGGCCAGCATGTGAGCAGAGCTCAGAGATAAAGCAGTGACCACAGTGGGAAGCAAGCCCAGTCTTCTCTGCTGGCTTGCAGAGGGAGGATGCCAGGCTGGTAAGAGCTTAGGTCCCCAATACCCTCACAAGCATAGGATGGGCCCTGCAAGGAGCTTTGGTGACTTCCCTAAGGTCCTCATCCCAAGAGCCACAGCAGGAGTCATTTGGCCATGGTGTAACTCCAAGATCACCTGAAGTTCCCTTCACACCCAAAGCAGAAGAAAAAGGTGTTCCTAGGGTAAGGTGAACATCTGAAATAGACATAAATGCAAAAGAAATAGACATAAATGCCCATTTCTCTTCATCAAGTACAAAGGTGGGTTAAAGCTGCTAAATCACATATATACGTTTATATTTTCCCTATATATAGCTGTATTTTCCATATATTAGCCACATATATTTTATATATATGGCTAAAGGTGGGTGCATTTTGCTGCTATAGTCTCCATTTTACAGATGGTTTATTGGAGAATTATGACAATTGAGCATGCCATTTATTTTTGCCCAAGTGGCATGCACTGTGGCACAGGGAATACCTTTGCTAGATTACAGTACTGATTGCAGGGATGTCACACTCATGCCACTGGTCTGCAGGACATCATTGCCTCTAAGAAAACCCTCAGGAAGTAGCAAATTCAGTCTGCATGTCACCATAAAACATATTGGACCCAGATGAGCGGAGCTTTGCTAAGCCAGCCGTGTGTTTGGCTCTTCATCCTCATCCTCCCCACTGAGAGAGCAAGTGGAGGGCAGGAAAGGGAGTGGGGAGTCGGCCCTGGGATGGGAGGAGGAAAAGGATGCTCTGCAGGTTATTATTGTTCTAGTAATTAGAGCTACAGGAATGCCCATTATTGCTGGGATGCTTACACAGGAGCTGTTTGTACTCCACAAACTCCTTAGGTACTCAGAGTGGATTTACCTTGCACAAGGTAATTTGTAACCCTGTTGTCTGTGTATTTACTTTGGGCCATGCATGCTGTAAATGGGAGTGAAAAATCTCAGGGATGGGGGGAGATGAAGGAGGAAAGATTCTTTGCCCTGATGAATTGAAGTGTTGTTTGAAAGAGGCAGACAGGATTCCCGATATTGCTTCGAGTTCGGAGGCCGGGAGGGGGGGAAGGGAAAAGGACAAATCCTTTAATGAGAAAGGGTTGAGGGATTTTTTCCCTTTTTTTTTTTTTTTTTTCTTTCCCCTAGCAATTTTAATTATCACTAAAACCTCCAGCCCATTCAGGCACTTGAGAATACAGTTGGGCTCTCAGCTGAGGTCTGCATTTGTTCGAGCCGCCCCGTCCGGCTGGGAATGCGGCCTGGTTTCTGTGGCGGTGTCACCGCCGCTGTTACGGGTCTCCTGGTTCTCACATTACGCACCACGGACTCCACCACTCCGCATTAGCGAGGCCCAATTAAACCAAGCAGTTGATTAAACAAGCCAATCAGGGTAATTAGTTTAATCAGATTCCCTTGGTAGCCAGCACTGAACTGCTTGTAAAAGGCAGTTAAAGAATGAAGTGCACCTACTTAAGCTCCTATTTTATTTTATTTTTTTTTTAATGTCTGAGGTAATTAGAATTACCCATGGCGAGCCGAAAATCCAAAGGCCCAAATGGGGAGCGGGGAGGACGATTAATGAAGGCGATGATGTGTGAAGCAAACAGAAAGGAAGACAGGATGTGTGGTAAACAAATGGAGAGGAGGCAGCGCTCTGGGAAGGGGCACAAAGCGCAGCTCCCCGCCCGCTCAATGGCCCCGTCTGAAGTGGCCGGAGACGCCAGCGCTCCGCGGCACGTCCGACCTCTCTCTCCCCGCTGCTACCAAAGCCGGGAAAAACGGGAGGAATTTTGCAGCTGGGTGCTGTCCGGGCTGCCCCAGCGCTGGTTCTTGTCTGGGTTTTGGTGCAGAGGCTGAGCGCTGCCCGGAGCCAGAGGACAGCCCGGCCGGGATGTCCCCAGAGCATCTCCTCCTCCCTGGCCGGGCACAGGGATGGAACACCCAGACATACTTGACATTCAGGATCCCATTCCCGGGGCTGCCCTTCTGCTTTGACAAGTGCTACACCTCTCGTTTTGGCTGGCTCATTTTACCTGCCTGCCAGATGTTGCAATTCTGCGCGGAGAGTTGAATTTTTCTGCACGAAAAGTTGAAGTTGAACGTTTTTCAGTGACTTTTGTCTCACTAAACAAAGCCCAGATTTTTGACTCTGTGTTCCTGCTTGGGATAAAGCTAGGTTTGGTGGGTTCAGTTTGTCAGCTGCCCACAGTCATCATGGAAAGCACTCATGAGATGGGGGATTTTAGTTCTGCTACTGCCACAGAGCCATTGTTTTTCCACAGCTGAAGAGGGTGCACAGAGAGGAGCAAAGTTTTAGGATAACATACAGTGATTCCACTCTAGAACATCCTCCTCTCACTCCAGCAGTATGGAACATGGAACTTTGGGACCTTTTTGTTTTAATGATGTTATATTCTTTTTTTAATAGTCCCCAGTGATTTTTTTCCCCGTCATATCTAAATGCTTTTTAAACTCCCTTTCTGCACCCACCACTTCTACAGCAAAGGGTTCCTCAACTGAATCACACATGGTGCAAGGAGCTGTCTTCTTTAGCTTATTCTGATCTGGGCAATTCTTTATCTTTGTCCATATTTCTGCTGTGTCTTTTTGGAGGTGAACAGACACAAACTGCTTCCAGTATTCAAGATGTGGAACTGTATGGATTTGGACAAATGCATGTCAAATTCAGAAAAAATCAGTAGGAACATAACAGAAAGCATCATTAGTTATAATGATGCTTCCTGTTATGTTCCCACTGATTCTTCTGAATTGGATTATACTCTTAACCTCAGTAATCTACTGTAGAAATAAGTTTCACAAGTGAGCTCAGCAGTGTGGAAATGCTGACCCTCTGTTATTACTCTCAGAATAAGGAGGACTCATACCGTCATTCAAGAACATGGATTATAAACAGTGTGTCACCATAAAGCATCCGAACCTGTCCTTTTAATCTGTTTTAGCTCAGGTCATTGTGTTACAGTGTGCTAAATCAGCCCAAGATTCCCCAAATGAAAAATAAAAGAAAGAACACGACAGTATAACCATAGCCTTGCTCCTTCCCTTGGTCTGCAGAACTCCCTGAGATCATCAATCTTGCAAACACTCTTCTAGATGGATACTTTTTTTCAAAGCCCCATCCAATCTAATCTCATTCCTTTACAGCACCACATATTTATAAAGCTTTTGCATTATATTTAATGAGTGGCCAGAGCCTATCACCCCTGAAAGGTAATAGGAAAATTCTCTGAAATAGGCACTTTGTATTTTTCTAGCTCATTATTTTCTCACAAAATAATTTTCAGAACTATATTAAATACATTACCCAAAGATACTCTTGCAAAGCACTTACAGTAATTACTTTTATTCAGAAGAGATAATTTCCCCAGAAGCTCTTACCTGTCAGGAGAGGAAAACAACCAGGTATCACCAGGCTGACTGTTTGAGTCTGAGAAAATTGAATCATTAAACGCTCTAGTATTTTTCTACCATGTAAATGCTTTGGGTTTGTGCACTCTTTTTAAAAAAATCTTTGTCTCTTTTTGCTCTGCTGGTTACTGCCAGGAGAGAAGTGCTTCTAAGGGCTTCATCCCAGGCTTCCAAGAAGGAAAACTGACCCAGGCATGGCATAACCAAACAAATCTATCTTGCACCTTATGCCTATTTGTCCCAGAGGGATAAACTGTGTCCATGCCTCTCCCAAAGGACAGCAGCCAGTCCTTGTCCCTCAGACCAGGGGCATGGACAGTCTGACAATATGGTTTTTATGGCATGGGACATGAATGGAATGGGTGGTAAATACACAGCTGAGCATCAGGGCACGTTTAAGAATGCAAAATCTCTCGAGGTATGTTTGAGGTGGGTTTGTAAGACTGTGAATGACAAAGGGAGCCAAACCTGAGATATCAGATCAGTTCCTGGAGAGAGCCATTCCCAGAACTATGCCTTGGTTTGATTTCAGAGAGGAGCAGCAGTCCAAACCAGCCAGGGAGAAAGCTGACAGCAAGGCAAGGCCTCACAGGCATCTGTTTATCAACGTGGATGCACTCAGCCAAAATGTTCAAAGCATGGGATAAAATGTAGACAATCTGGGAAAATGTAAAAATGGATCAGAAGGGAAAGACAAGTGGTTTTTCCCACTGAAAGTGACATACTCTGACCAAGTAGATCTCATCTCTGGATCTCTGGATGTATCTAAAGTTTGTTAATTTTTTTAATGAGCTGGGAAAGTAGAGGGCACCAGTAACACCATGAAAACAGATGACTTCATTAAGAGTTGGCTGAGTCAATGTTTTTTTTTCCCCCCAGGAGGCCAATAGATTTCATTAGGAAGCAGGAAATGGCTCAGAGAGCAGCTACAAGCTTTTAATTCCAGGTGGAGGTGGAAAGGACCAAGAGTGAGTGGTGGAGCTGGGAACACAACTATGAAGACCCTAGGATGTGGCTGGGAGAGAGGATCACAGGCTGTCACAGCTGACTGAGCTCAGACAAAGTGCCCACGGCCTCGGGCTCACAATTAAAAGTACGAAAGTGTGCAGCCCTGACTGCACAGGGGGAATACCCGGGTAAAGCAGGTCCACGAGCAGAAGCTCCTGTAGAGAGGTCTTGCAGACTCCCCTTTACTTGACAGCTTAAGGTATTTTGCATGTATCTTTCTACATGTAGGTGGTATTTGAGTAAAATGTTTTGGATTGGCCTTTGAAACTCCTCAGCACTTGGGTGTGTTTGGTGCTGGGATTTTCCCTCTGGAGGTTGTAGAAACTGCCCAGAAAAGCCTTGAAATTTGAATCCAATTCCTTAAATTGTCCCAGTTTAGGTTTTGGTTCTGTGTTTGAAATAAATTTTAAGTCTCCCAGCTCTCTCTTTGGAAACACATGTAAAATCCTCTGCCTCTGGAACAATGACAAGGAATTGGGAACATCTGCACTGGAATGGCCGTAGCAGGAGTGCTGTACAGTACTGTGTCAGCCTGACAAATTCCCACTAATCTCACCACCGTGCTGGGCTTTACCCACACATGGACAACCCGCCCGAGCGCCATCGCCAGCGCGGCACTGCTGACCTCCTCCTTGTAACCCACAATGCCGAGGAGATATCTGTGATGTTGAGAGAATGAAACGCTTCAGTTTTACATGAAAAAAGGGTATTCAGTCTTCTAGGCCCAGGAGTACAAATTATTAATCACTCCTCACAAGGAATCCGCAGATGGATGTTTAGCACTATTCATCACGACATAACTGCAAATCAATTAGTTCATTTTGTCCTACCCTGAGGCTGTCTGGCAGACAATAGCAATGTCTTGTGCAAACGTTTTTATAAAGAAGACACAGGGGGAAGGAACCACAAAGGCCATTGGTTCTAACGAGCAATTAGGAAAGTGTGCAAGGCTCGCTTTCTTTTTTTTCCTTCTTCCCCCTTTCTTTCTTCAATTCATTCCGAGGCTCTAATTCTGAAAATGATGCTTTTCTTGCCCACTTCCTGTTTGTCAAATGAAGTGCTAATCAGCGGCTTACAGCTCTCTAGCCAGCAAGGGGAGGATGAGGTAAGAAGGAGTTGGGAAAAGTGGAGAGCCAGGGAACAATGTGGGGGAAACAATGCTCACTTATGCTCTTCTGGGCAATCAGGGCTGCATGCAACTCCCAGGAAAAATAACCTGCCCTAAAACACTCGGTGGTGATGCTCAGCGGAAGGAAGGCCCTTGCCCCAGGGAAGCTACCAAGGCAGTCTGGTCCCCCACCAAAAATGCCTGAAGTGCCTTCCCTTGCTTCCAGAAGGGAAAGGGAGAAACCCAAGACCAGATTGGAGTGATCCTATCTGCCCTTTGGAGGGGATGGATACCCTTCCAGCACTGACAGCAAGGCCAGGGTTAGGACTTCTAACACAGACCCCTTGTTGCATGTTTAAAATTAGGAACAGTGAAGATGGGCTCGGCTAAGCTACCTCCAATTGCAGATTTACTTGGACAGAGCTCAGTGAGAAGGCCCCAGGGTGTCTCCACAGAGGACGGGTCTTGCTCACTGCTAGCAGCTTCTGCCTCTTCCATAAAGACAAATGTATAGCAAATAGAATACAACCTCACAGACTTGCATTTAAACTTCAATGTGATTGGACTCACCACAGAATTAAAGGTAGAATTCCTTCAGGAGAGATGAGCCACCAAAGTATTAGTCTTTCCCAAGGGAGCAGCCTTTAGAATTCCTTTCCTTTTGCCTTTAAGGTCCCTCTGTGTCAGGGTGCTTGCAAAGAGCTCCCAACAGCATAGAGAAATCTTTGTCTCTGGGAACAAACCTCCCCAACTGCCTGTGCCCTCTCTGGTCTCTTACATTTCATCTGCCTGAATTTCAGGAACTGTGGGGGTCCATGGTAGCTCATAGCACCTAAACAAGTGGGGTGAACCTGGAATGGGACATTATTGCAGAATAAATCTCTGGAATAGGGGCTGAGCATTGGTGATAGACCCTGGGTACCAGGGGCTGGCTATGAAGGGGTTGCAATCAGATATTCACAAGCACTGCATCATATAAATCTTGCATATTTACTTGTGTGCCGCCAGACATATTTTTCTTCTTGCTTTCCATTGCTTTCCATTCATCTGGGGGATGAGTGGGATTTTCTGTACACAACCAGTTAAGCCCATGCAAATAGTATTTGCATGAAGTTTGAGCAATATATGCAGCCATCTGGAAAGTCTGAGTCCAATCCCCACTGGCATCACCTTGCTCTGAATGTGTACGTGCTCTTCATGTGGCTGTCTAGTTAGTAGGTCTGGTTATTTGAGTTGTGCTTTCTGGACAGACTTCTTAGTACTACCTCTCCTTTTTCTCCTTCTTTACCTGCTTGCTACTCCTTGAACTTTGCTGCTTGTCAAGTGGCTGCCTGGTGGCTTGTAGAAAATTTGAAGGAAACTTCAATGTCACTCCTCATGCAGAAATGCCTCCTATGCAAAATCTCCTCCCACTCATCAGTGAAAAGGCAGGTACCAAACTGTGCACTGGTGAGTCCAGGGCTCAGATGGCTGAAACAGATGAACTAGAGGGAATTTGCTCTTTTCATGTGATACCCTGTCAGTCTGTAAGGATGTTTATTATTATTATTTCCTCAGGAGACACAATTTACAGCACCTGTCTTTTTGGCTCCTACTGTGTGAGTCACATTTCTTAAAACATTTATTCTTGTAATCTCTGTGTCAGAGAAGAACACTCTATTTTGCTATTTTACTAGAAGAATAACAGCGTGAAAAGCTTTCAATAACTCTTATGAGTGCATCTGGGCAAAATTTTCTCTGCAAATATTTTGTTTGCCAAAGACGCATTTCTGATCACTGAAGCTGTCTGTGCACTTGAAATCTCTTGGGGTAGAGGTGAAAAATGTTTTGAGCCAAAAAGAAAAAAATCCCAAAACCAAAAAAAGCACATTTCTGAGAAGAGTTTGGCCTTCATTAAAATTGTAGATAATTATGAAAGGCTCAGATAACCTTATTAAAAAAATGGGCAGAAAAAGGACAGTGTTAGAAGTTTTATTTCCTTTGAGCTAAGTTAATAGGAGTACCTGGTGCCAGAAGAAATTATCATGTTCACCTGTATTTGCTGACTCTTGTTGCTTCCCTTGCCTGATGCCAATGCTTATTTAACCCCACTGTACACCCTAACCCCCAAAATACTAATGCTACCCAAGCTGCACCACCAGTAGATGGTTTCGGGCAGGTGGGCACAAGCAGTGAGGGTTACACAGGAGTGGAGCCAACCCTCTTGGTGGCATCTTGTAGTTGAACATACCTTTGCCTCCTCTGGCAAAATTTTTCTTTTTCATTTTTACATATCTGAAGACTGTAAAAATCTACATTAAAAAAAAAAATCACCTAAATCACTTTTGAAATTCTTTATTAGTGAAACTGTAAACTTGTAGAACTTCAGGTTTTCTGTCCCCTGACTCATGAGTACACTAAAATGTTTCAGCATTTTGTTCAAAGTAACCAGATGACCCATGGCACAGAAAGATCTTAAACAACAAACTTCTGAACCTTGGATTGGCCCCCAAACCACTGATGGTGGCTAGCTTGGCAGAATCCTTGGTGCTCTGAGCCTCACAGGTCTGGGAATTGCAGAAGCACAATGTTCCTGAGCATCCCAGGGAGCGAACAGGGTCCAGCAGGGATATCTGAGGCAGGGGAATCTCTGGTCCCAGCTAGACTTGCTCAGACATTCCCCAAACTGAGAATTGTTGCAGGGTTGAGCAGAGAGAAGTAACTTCATCATCTGGGGAATTTCAGCAGTCTTGATTTTCATCTCGCATCTGAATTTATAGAAGACTTTGGAATAAGAGTTGAATGAATCCAATTTTCCCCATGACTCAAATAAACAAATTACACACATAGAAGGAAGGGAAACACTACAAGAAAAGGAAAAGACGTACAAAAAGAATAGGGAAGTCAAATAAATGAGGCTTTCTCTGATCCCCAGTAACCATGATCCAGGTCCATCCAGAAGTCCCTCTCTATCCAATGATCCTTCTTGGAGAATTGTTCCAGACACCACATCTATTTGGCAGGACTAGAACTAGGTGTCCCTAGAGGAGCGTTCATGGTCTCTCCTTTCCTTTGGAAGGAGTCCATGGCATCCCTACATCCTTGAGGTTCCACATCTCAGTGGATGTTGGTGAGACTTCTCGTCCTCCTGGATGTGGCCAAAGGCCAGGATTGTTCTCTCCCCTGTGGGAGAAGGAAGCAGGGAGGTGTGAAGCAGCTCTGCCAGCATCAGTGGGAATGGCCATCACCCCTTTTACCACCTCTGACACCCCTGCACCTCCTGCTTGCCTCCACCAACCTGCTCCCTCTCTGGCCAGGCCTGTTTCCCACTTGGCAAATGGCTTTCAGGCACAGTCAGTATTAGTTAATCAGCACGTTTAATACATTAGTGTGCACATATTTATCTGCATCCACTGAGCTTTGTGAGCCGCAACTCTTGCAGCTTGGGCTGGAAAATTAGTTTCCCAGCTGCAGAGGGTCGCTGTTCATTTATTTACAGTCCTTGGAGACCTCCTGAATGCAATGGCACAAAACAAAATGAGGCCTCTAATCCAAAAGCCAGGAAGCTTAGGCACCTGTAGAAACAGTTTTGCATTCCAAGGGGCAAATTATCTCTAATCTTGTTAAATGACTGCACTGCGAAACAATCACAAAATGCTTTTCTTCGATGGCCCATAACCAAACACAGGGGTCCATTACTGCTCCGTGCAGGGAGAGCCAGTAATCCTGCAGGAGGACACAGCTGATCCTGAACAAGGGCTGCACTCAAAAGGAAAGAAGGAACGAAATAAAGCTAGAACTGTTTGAGAACGGATGCTTCCAATTTTCTAAATTACAATAGCAACTTGTTGCCAAGCAATTAAAGTGTTTCGTCTGTTTTTTTTCTGCTTTGCCCCCCACCTCATTTGTTTTTCTTCAGCAGATGCTGTTTCTGAACTTTGTCATTCATGTCCCTTTCCCCACCCCCTGTAATTTACAACTGATAATGAGCCACCATCCTGACATTGCTACTAAAAAAAAAAAAAATAAAAAAAAAGGGAAAGTGAGATGCCTCTGTGCCCTTTCTACCTGACCCAGCAGAAGCACCTTTGCAGATAATTTTAAATTGCTTTTTTAAGCAAGCTGCTTGGGTTTTTTTATCACTACACAAGATAGATACTGCATGTAATTTGACAAACTACCAATAAGTATTCATTGCACCAATAAAAAAGAGAATGAAAAAATAGTAATTATGCTGTATGAAATGCCAGTGGTAGTCAAAGCCTAACAAATCTACAAATTAAAATTCAAGCAGGGCTTGCAGGAGGGCTGGAGCCAGGCTCACTGTGGTATCCTGCTTTCTGTGGGGATGGATGTGTTTTTTGTGACAGGGCAGGCAGCATGGACAGCTCATTACTGCTAGGAGAAAATTCAGACCTGGAGAGAGTGCACTGGCATGTCCCCAGGCCTAGATGGGGGGAATGACATTGGGAACCCCCTCCCAGAGAGCACCCAAACCCAGCAGTGAGGGCCCAGCCAGTACAATCTCAGCTATGGCTTAGCACTGGGATGGGAAAATCTGATTTTCAGAAACCAGTTTCCCCTCAACGAAACAGACCCATTGACCACTTGGTGTGGTGAAGACAGGGCACAGGTGCCCACCTGGGGTTGGCAGAAGGAAAGTTATGGACTGCAGGTCTCCCTCTGAACTTTCCCACCTAACTGGGTAGATGGCAAACCTCAGGGTGGCACCATCTTCCACTTTTCTGCCCCCATCAGCATGCTTTTAATGGAGTGTCTACACCTTGGGAACATGTAGAAAGTCATTCTTTCTCACCACTCACCACTGCCCTGAAAAAAAAGGTACAACAGGTCAGCAGAACCTCATTTCTGGACAGAGTCACACTGCCTGGAAGAATGAAACAGTGATGATCATTCCCCACTAAAGCTGCATCGGAGAGTTATTCCTTTTCTGAACAATCCATCCTTTTCTCTCCTGTCCCCTCGCTGAGCAGCATCTCAGAACTCCCATTATTGGTACAAATGCCACCTTGGGTAGGGTGCACAGGGAGTTCTGCAGGTAAAGGTAGACATGACCTCTACAGCTCTTCAGCTCCACCTGCTCATACAAACAATATGTGCTCCTTGTTCCAGCTGCTAAAATATCTAAACTCAAGAACAGGTTTTTCTTGCCTTTGAGTCATTAGTTTTCCAATGCTCCTGCAGTGCTGGAACACTGGGTTTTGAGAAGAAATTAGGAGATAAATGGGGCTAATGGTGTTCATGTCTCTCAGAAGTGGCTCACCTAAGCTAGTGGAAATTAAATCAATGAAGATTCATTGACCTACATCAATTGGGGGTTGAATCCAAGAGCAACCAGACTTTTCACACAGTAAGGTATTAACCTCCAAATTAGCAATGAGTGGGTTACGTGCAGGGGATCAGCTCTTCGTGGCCTGTTGGTGAATGTCAGAGGTGTGGGCAGGAAGCAGGGAAGCTGGGCAGAGCAAGGTACAAGGAAAGGAAGGGATGGCCTCCAGCACATCTGTTACACTCATCTGTACTTCACTTTTGTTTTTCAAACAGGCTGAATTTGCACACACTCACCCCACACAATGATTGTGTTTTAAGCCCATCCTTGCTTTAAATGGAGTAATGATGTAGGTTTTAAGCCTATACAACACCAGACCCTCCAGTTAGCTCTTTGGTACTTTATCTTCAACTTTGAGACTCTGGTTTTGTGCAAGATTGAGATTTTATGCAAAATTCAAGAATGGAATAAATCATCTTTACAGAAATATCTGGGGCAGACAACAGTCTACTATATCCCAACTTCTGCTCCTCCAGAGTCTCTCAGAGCCTTCAGACTGGACAACTTCTGCTTTTTCCTCTGCTTTTCTGTCTCTTTTCATGTTATTCTCCATTTTCTTAAAGGACCTGAGAACTAATAGATCACTTCAAAATTAATGCAATTGCTTCCCAGCAGTGAGATGCTGTGTTTCCTCTACACCGAATCTATGCACTGTTCCACTAGATAAACAGCACCAAATGTCATTTGAGAATCACATCCTGCTTTCATTCTCTCCCCTCCTCACATTCGAGGCTCTAGCTTTGTGTGAGAGTGATTCACTTTCCCACTGAATGCAGAGTGAAAGCCCATTTTCAGCACTCTCCCAACACCCGTGCACAACCAGCTATTCATTTCCAATGATCATTTGTATTTCTTTTGGAAGACCTTAAACACCACAGGGAATAAAAGGAAAACCATTCAAGTGAAAATAAGATCGGCAAAGACAATGCATTGCCCTGCTGTCAGTGCTTAGCTAAAGATGAATACATATTAGCACCTTTTTTGCCTGGTTTTGTAGCATAGTTAGGGTTTATGTGTGGTGTGTGTGTATTTTCTCATTTCCCTAAAAAACTGCTCAGCCACATAGTTCCTTTCAGCTAAGTTTTCAAGGATTCTCAGGGATATTAAGCTCCTACAAGTTTTTTACAAACTTGCTTGAGGAGAAGAAAGAGACAGCATTGACAGAAGATGCATCATGAGTAGAGCCCTTATGAAACACTGCAGAAACTCTGCAGAGTAACTCACCCTGCAGGTACCAAACCCAAACCCCAGGCTCAGGCTACCCAGAGACCAGATCTCTGCTCTTCACATAAACCTTTCTCACAGCACCGTACTGTGGCTCCAGCCTGAGGTAAACGAGGTTACCCTGCTGCTCAAGAGACGTGGATGAAACCAGAATTTAATTCCAAAAGCCACAGTGTGGTCCCTGGTTGCCTCAATGACCAGAAAGAGGAAATTACTTTGGCCAGTTAATTCCCATATTTGCAGACATATTCAGAGGAGAATGGGAACTACAATGTGAATTTAGAAGCTAAAGCAAGTCCCAAAAGGATGTGAGAGGGAATCAAGGACAATTATATCCACTTAGGAGAGAAATACATAGTAAGTCTTGGATGAGCCTTTAGGAAGGGTACAAAAGTCACCACATAGAGGTCAGCAAGTGCCTCAAATAATCATCAAGAAGGATGATTTTGAGACAGTTGATTATGGGGCATTACTAAGGAAAAGGATATTCAGTGGAATATCCAGTGGAATTCAGCTCTCACCTCAGTAGAGAGAGTGGTATTGTAGGAATAAAATTAGCAGGTGTGAAGACCTCATGAGAAATGAACGAGAGAGCTGGGGAGATATCTATGAAATTCTTACACCTGGATTCAGCACAGAGGGAAAGCAGATTCAGTGCATAATGGAAAAATGGTGTGTGCTGGGATGTGGGACAGTAAAATGGATTTTGTGGAAAGAAAAAATTATTGCTGCAAGGTATTATCAAACAGATAATTTGATAATAAAAAGATTTTGTCTGATGTAGGTAGAAAAATTATACTGGCCAGTAAAAGCATTGAAATACTTTTCTATTGATTAAAGAGGCATTAGCAATAAAATGGAGGGATTTATCTACCAAAGCAGGATGTAGCACTGGATGTTGTAAGGATAATAGAAGGATTTTGGAATGGCATTGGTTTTGGAATGCAGGTAATGAGGGATAGGTTCTGGTCAGGAGAGGCAGAAGCAATGATTAGAGAGAGAAGTAATGCTGTAGTCTGATGGTAGGAGAGACTGCCAGGGCACAGGAACTGCATGGGCAGAGCAAAACCCCTTTGGGTCCAAGTGATATAGGGTAAGATGGCAAAAGACATTGAGACTGAGTCATTCCAGCAATTTCCTAGAGGTTCCTAGGCTGAGTATAAGCTAAGACTGCCTTCCTATATGGAGGGAGAGATAGAGAGGGAGACAGACAGAGAGAGATCAATATGTACACCAAGTGAGAATTGTATTGTTATGGAAGCTTTAATTCTGCACACATGCACTGGAAAATAAATGCTATCAAGAAAGGCCCATACAGCCTTTGGGCTGACTCATTCATTCACTCAGTTATGCAACAAACACCAGATTATGAGATTTTAGGTTTGATTTCGTAAATGGTGAGACTTCTTGGGAACACAATGACTTTGGACCTGTGATCATGAGATGAATCCATGTAAATATAATGAAAGTGTTAAAAGAGGGATCTGCAACTTAGGTCCAAAGGGGGAAATTCTGCTGTTGCTGCATGTATTTAATATAGAACCAACATTTATGTTGACTAATCTCTAATATTCAGTAAAACTGAAAGAATTAAAAAACATGAGAGAATCTGAAATGAAGATATTGGATTCCATTTCTTGCTTCATCTCTGGCTTGTCAGGGAAACTTGGACA
The DNA here is from genome assembly GCF_027887145.1 of Ammospiza caudacuta. Classification (NCBI taxonomy): domain Eukaryota; kingdom Metazoa; phylum Chordata; class Aves; order Passeriformes; family Passerellidae; genus Ammospiza; species Ammospiza caudacuta. Next base: position 58,995,626 of record NC_080596.1, read on the forward strand.
AGTCATTACTTCTCTCAATGCCCTACAGTGTACCTCTGCAAAAGAGATATGCAAACAACATATATACAAATACCACAAACCTTTAGGATAGGATACTTTCTCCTTAACAGTGTAACATTGTTGAAGAGCTCTAGGACTGTTGTGTGCAGGGTACTTTACAGGCAAGGGTGAAAAAAACCCCTTTGCTCTTGTATCTTGCTCAGGAGGAGGACCAATATTACAGAAGAAGGCTCCAGACTGAGTCAAATGCAAGGTTCCCTTCAAACAGGATATTTTGACTGGGCAGAACAAAGGGTTATAAGGATTAAAACCATATCTGACCAGCAAAAAAGGCACATCTTAGAGATCAGAAAGCATAGACAGCTTGTGAGAATTGCCAACTGTCAAGCTGAGCTGAACCTTGCAAGGGAAATTTAAATCAAAACCAGACAGGTTTTCAGCTGGAGGAGGAATAGGAGAGAAAGAAAATGGAGATTAAAAATATGGCACCAAAACTGGATAAATGTTTTGCCTCAGGATGCAGTTCTGTGAGATAGGGTGAGATGGCTTAAAAGATTACTGGTCTCTGCCAGCAAGCAGAGGCTCTGCTGTGCTTTCCCATCTCCCCACCACGGTGACGAAGCCTCACCCCATGTCTTGCACCAGCTCCTTAACTCCTTGGCAAACCACCCCAGAAAAACATATGGCTAGAGTTTTCCTGCTGTTTTAGCTAGTTGAATCAGCTTGGAAAACTGATCCACAGGTACCCAGGTTGGTGCCAGGGATGAGTGAGGCCATGGAGAGGTGAAGGAGGAGAGAGGCAGCTCCTTCCCCTTGCAGCCTGGCCCAGCTGCCTGTGACAGCACCACTTTCCTCTTGGTTAAGGACTTGGGTGAATTTGCAAATGAAAGGAAATGAGGATGAGGCTATAAGAATGGGAATGACCACATAGGAGGAGGAAAAGAGACTTGGGGACAGATAGATTCTGTCCCCAAATTCTGGAAGGAGAAGAGTGTGAATTGGCTAGCTCAGTAGCAATGATGCATTCATTCAATCATGGGTAGTTCATGTAACTGGTAAATAGGATCTGGGTCCCAAGGCTAAATAAGAAAAGCAGGAAGAGAATGAGATGTTTTGGGTGACTATTGAGCCATTAATTTGACCTTAAAGTTATACAAGGTTGTATAATAATTTTTTGAAGGAAAAAATCCTGACCACATGGAAATTAAAAGAAAATGGGATAAAAGGCAACCAGTTAATCGCAAGTATATTGTATCCTTTTCACCTACTGTGTGAGCTGATCCTCTTTATTCAGTCCTAACACAGAAGCTAGGAATTGGCTCGTTTTCTTCCGTCAGGATTGTTTTATTCATTGGCCATTCACCAAAAATAAAAAAAAAATCCTATTTCAATAGGCTTGGGAAATGGATGTTCAGCAACATTCACTGTAACTCACTGGGTTTCTAAGGGCCTTACAAACAGTGGCTACAACAGAGTGATATATCTTGGTGGTACAGTGGTGCTCATGGGTGCTCTCGCAGAGCAAAAATCCCATCCCATCACTGCTGTGTCTTTCAAAATGTCCTTCAAAGTACAGCAGAGCCCTCCAAACAACATCTATAATTACATGTTCTTCCCCGGGCTCCCCTCGGTTCTTTATTACTAATTTTGAAGGATTTTGCTCAGAAAGGTCTTTATACTCTGCAGGCACTGCTGAATTGGAATGGGAAGCAGGGTTTCTTCTCATTGTAAGGTAGGCAGGGCTGCCTTCCAGTTTCCCAGCTGCAGAGATTTATAGCCACTACCAGATTCACTAGGTGGCCAAGGTTTTATAACCCAATTGAACAGAATAAAACCATTTAGACTGAAAGCAATTTGATGCAGGACTCAATGACTTTCAGGAACTTGATGTATTACTGTGATCATGAAAGCTACAAATTATATATATATATATATATATATATATTTGACAAATCACTTTCAAAAACAATTTAATTATTTGGAATGATTTAATCAGGGTTGACAGGCCTGCAAAGCATGTCTGGGAATGAAGCAGAAAACCTTGAAGTGTATGGAAGATTTTCAATCTGTGTTAAATCCTGTTCCAAAGAGAGGAGTTTGGTATCCTTCCCAAGGCTTCGAACTCCCTTGAATACCAATTTCCTTGGAGAATCTCCTGGATTAGACTCACATGGGCCTGTCTGAGGCTCTTGCAGCAAATTGAAAATGGCATAGCAAAATACGCATCTACCTTTGACACCCTTGGCCAAATATTAGGGACACCAATGTCTTCAGGATTACTGGCTATCCCAGCAGTACTGACAAGATTTGAACTTCCATTTTTAACTCTGGAAAAAATTCCCAGATTTTTTGTTGCTGCTGCTCCATCTCCCTCCCATGGCTAGATGGGCTTTTTGGAAATAATGGACTTCATGCTCCAATCCCCTCATATTTCAGAAGCCCAGGTGTCTGGTTGTATTAAATATTTCAGGCTGCAATTCTCCTGTGAAACAGACTCCAAGGAAGGCTTGCAGAGTGCTTTCAGTGCAATCAAAACTATGATGCATTCATTAACTAAAAATTAACTAAAGAGACATTCCTGAGTTAAGTTTAACCAATCTGGGCTTAAGCACATTTCCAGGGTCTACTTTCCAGGCTGTTTTACCATGGGAATGGGTACCAGTCCTGCAGGCCTCACAGGATGGACATTTCCAGGGTGTGTTATAAGCCTCTGTCCTGCCAAACTGCCCTGAGCACTGGCTCTGCACGAGTGGAGGGAAATATGTGTCATTTTGCTGCAGGAATGGAGATATTTGGAGGGGCTGTGAATGTTCATCGGAGTGGTACAAACTCTTAATCCCCAAGAAGTTTGCTATTGCAAAATCATTTGGTAAGAGAGGGAAGAGATGAGTCTGGTGTCTGAGAGCAGTCAAATAGACATGAAAATTAGGGATTAAAAGCTATGAATGACAAGGAAATATCTCAACAGGAACCTTATCTCCAGCACTGGAATGTCTCTGAGTACAAAAACAACTGCTAATGAATTCTCTCCATACAACCAAACGCCTTGGCTGCTCCCACCCGGGCTCCTGCAGCTCGCGCTTCCCCGCAGTTTTCCTTTGCTTTATTGCTTTCAGATGCTGCTGGTATGAGCTGCTGTGGTGGCTGTGTCACTGCCACCAGCACGGGGGAATGTGGCTCCGTCTGAGCGGACTGCGAGGCGTCAGCCCAGCCTCTCCAGGGGCCGTCTGACACCGCAGCAGAGCTGCTGCCTGCAGCCACACGATCACAACCCATCCCTGCTGCTCAGCAAGAGCGGCCCCACAGCTCTGCCTGAATTCTCCTGTACCAAGAAGTCGGAACTCAGCACATCCCTCTGGGTGTCCAGAGTTGCCAAGGACCCCGCCAGGGGGCTTGGAGACCCTGGCACGCAGCCCATAACACCTGGGGATTTGATTTTGACCCCTGGAGCAAGTTGCCAGCTTTGTATGAGAACCTGAAAGTCACAGAGGTTTGAATCATGTAATAATAAAATTATCACAGGGTGAAAATGTAGATTTTTGGTATGGGGATTATGGGGACAAGATGGAGGAACTTGGGCGTGTCTAGCCTTTCTTCTTCTTGTTCTCCATTTTCTGCAGTGATGTTGGCACTTTGGGATTGGTTTAGAGTAGAAGTGCACTGTCTAACATAGGTGATAAGTCTTGGGAATTAAGTGTAAATATGATATATGTAGTTTGTAGTATAAAAGGACAACACTGCCTTGGGGGCGGTCAGAGTGCCCGTGGCTGCCCTGCAGAGCAGATCTCAGCTGGGCAGAAAGAAAATTTTATAGATAAGAATTAATAAACTACCTCAAGACAGAAAAGTGAAGAGTCCAGACTCGTTCTTCAGCCTCGCGGGCCAAAGCAGAGACATCCTACGCATCTCAGGGCAGCAATTAACAACCAGCTACCCAAGACCAAGACACTCAGGCATCAGGAGTGTTCATTCACCACTAATGCAGGAGCTGGTGGGAATGACTCTCTCCTAGCAGCAGAGTTCTTGCTGTTGTCTGCACCACTCCCACTGGGCCTTTTGGATCTGTCCCTTTGATTTAGTTAACTAAAGTTAGCTAAAAGTCTGCATATCTTTTCCTTCTGGTTTGAAACACTCTTCCACATTCATTCTGCTCTTGCCCATGATCCTCAGATATCTTTCCAGGGAAAACAATCCTGGATTTATTTACAGCACATCAGTGTTTGTTTTAGCAACCCTTTTGGGGAGAAGGCAAGGAGAGATCTGAGCTCTCCAATAAGGACGCCAGGACCTCAGAATGTGCTCTGTGCTTTCAAGGTAGGGGCATTTTACTTGAAGCGTTTAGAGGGGAAGAAGAATGTGAACCCAGGTCAGGAACCTGTTTTTCTCTATGCTTTCCATGTGATGTTTTTATAGTGCAAAATCCAGAAACACCCCACAAGAAAGAGCGACCAAACTCCTTATTAATGTTCCTGCTTTGAAGGCAAACCCAGGTAAATATTTATTTGTTTCTTTTGTTCCCTAGAGTTGCCTTTGTTTGTTTATTTTGTTTTCACATCCCCCTACACATGCATGTGCACTCCAGCTTTTCTTCTACCTTGGCTAACAAATGCCAATGAATTAAAATGAGGCTATTTGATGCCCAGGATATCCCATGGAAAGAGTTTTCTACTGAGCAATTTAAGACTTACATAGAGTGAAATAAGGACCGAAAGAGGAAAAAGGTTGCAACCTCTTTCTGTTTCTTCCTCCCCACCTTTTTTCATTTGCAGTTATCTATAGACAAATTTCAGTGGATGTCTGTTCCTGTCCCCAGATAGCTTTTAAAGAGGAAGGATGCTGAAACCATGAAGGCAAATGCAGGCACTGGTGAAAACTAATGCTTGAAAACTCAACAGAAGCCATGTCACTTGGTTATCAATATTTCTTCTTCTTTCCCTCTAAAAATTATTTCTTTGTTCTTCATCACAGCAGTGTTCAGAAGCCCCAGCTGTGCTACAAGCTGGTGATTTCAGCCGAGGGTTTTCAAACTGCACGTCAATGCATCCCTATGGGCATATGAGCTGCTCTAAAAAGAATGTAAATGGAGAATGAGTCTCTGGTCAGGAGACACAAGTCTTTGATACTGAAGTCTGCACCTCTGTAAGAAAATAAGAAAATACCCAACTACTTGGTTACCCCTGTAGCAAGGTGTGACTTCACAAGGTCATCTGCACTAAAACCAAGGAGAGACTCTGGCATTGACATCCCCCTGCTGTACTGCATTTGTGATATTTGCAATTTCTGACCTCCTCTAAGAGGCCATTCCTGTCCTAAGGAATTTTACCTCATCAGCCCAAGAGCATCAAACACAAAGTGGTTTCTGGATGCACCCTCTCAATCCCCAGTGCAATAAGTTTATTGCTTATGACAGGAGGGTTAAGGTTAAACAAGCAGCCTGATTGATTTCTGCCCAAGAGAAGGCTGAGTTTCAAGAATGCTGTTTACACAAAGGGCTGATTCTGATCTACCATCCGGGTAATTTTCATTTATACCAGTATAAGACAGATCCAAAAAAGGCCTTTGGCTTGCAAAGTGTTTTAGGGTTCTTTGGGGAGAGGCAGCTTGGTAAAAACACAGATTACAAAGAGAACTTTCACAGTTCTTGATGCAAAAGAAAAGCATGGGAAGATGTGCCTTTGATGCTGATCCTCTGAAGCATCAAACTCTGCCAGTGAGGTACAGACTGAACCTTCCCTGCCAACATTTCAGTGTGCCCTGGCTAGACCAGAGCTATTGCAGTCATGGGGCTCCTTCTGGGCTGCTGGAACTGCCCAAAATTTGAATCAACAGAGATGCTGGTTCAGTCTTGGTTTTGCTGGTATAATCTCAGCCTTTACCTCCCAGCTTAATTTTGTCTGTAAATGACTCAAGGTGTAGTTTAGAGTGTTATTTTCAGCCACGTAGCTGAGCTAACCCCTATGGCAACTGAGCTTCTCAGTGTACAAAAAACTTTATATAGAATGAATGAAAAAGCAGGAGTGGGGGAAAAAAGGAGAAAATATTAACTTTTTCTCCCAATCCACTGCCCACTGGGCTTCATACACATGTTGGTAGTCACTCTAGCCTGTGCAGTCATTCTGGAGTTTTTCTAGATTCATTTTATTTTGTTTTGTGTTGTTTTCGTTTTTAAACTCATTGCTAGAAAGATCTTATTCCCTGTCCTGCCTGTTAACCAACATACCCTCTCAAAGGTGAAAAGAAGCTTTGAATTTGCTTGTGGTTTTGTGGGAGAAAACCTCGAAGACAGCAAAATTTTCAAGAAAATGAATATGAGTTGAGGATGCATGATGCTTTATAGAAAAGCCAGATTGAAACCTGAAAACTGTTGAGAACATTTAAAAGTAGACAAAACCCTAGGAAGATTCATGACTTTTAAAGGCAGAATCCCACATTACTCCACTTCTAGAAGGTAACTAGATTTATTAATATTTGTCTCAGAATTGTCGATAAAAAATTAGCCTCTTTTACATAGGATTCATCCTTTCCTGGCAATGGACTATATGAACTATTGCAGCAATCCTATCACATCCAAAGTGTTAAAGTCTAAATGACTAAAAATGTGTATTTTTTAAAGTAAGAAGACAGAATCAAACTGCTGGAGTCAATAGACAGGTAGTTTATTACTATGAACATAGGAAATCACTTACTCTAAGAAAATTGCAATCACAGGGACAGAAGTACAGTAAACAAATTGATATATCTCGCTCCAGTGAAGGGCCTTTATATCAGAATCTGATTTATTTTCTGTTTCTAGCCTGACTGAAGACCCTGTTCATCAGCATATATGGCGTTAAAATATTTAACACTGTTCTCTTGGAATGAGAATGGAGAACAGAAGGCTCTAAATTAGAAAGAAAACTCAATATTTAATGAAGGTCCCAATCTAGCAGAGTCTTCTTGATTTTAACAACAAATCTAACAACCACAGACTCAGCCTAAACTACCAGGTTCTGATACTTTGATTAAAGAGACATCACTCCACAGACTCCCACTGGAATCTGTGGGGACGCCTGGAGAAATGCAAGGCATGCCCCAGTGGAAGAACAGCACCAAATGTCTTTTATAAATCAAAATTTATAAATATCTTTAGAGTCACTTTCTCAATGCATCCCTTTAAATTGGCTGTATTCTTCCCAGAAACATAGTAACCTCTTCCTATGGAAACTGCAGTAACCAACAATGTTGATTTTTGCATTCTTCTCTCTATTCCAGCATATCAGCAGGCACTTAAAAGATTTCTGAATGCCTCAGAATTAAATTACAGATAGGAGCAATAAAGTCATGGAACTGAGGAATCCAGCACTGAAAGCTGTTCCTATGTGAAGTCATAGGAGGCTGCAGTTAGAAGGAAAATAACATATATTTTCTTCTCCTGATGCAAACCAGGACCACCACAGGGCTCTGAAAAAGTTTCACTGGAAATCCTGGAAACACAAGCAGGATCCTTGTTTTCAAAGCTCAATCCAAAGTTAGATGAAAATTTGTGAAGCAACATCTTCTATCCCCTCTGGACCAAGAGATAAGCTTGTAGCTTTAGGTTGCACATTCTTTCTGTGCAAATTCCATGCAATTTTCCACCACTGTTTTCAGTCCATTGTGGTCAATGGTCCTTCTGATTCCTCTCGGTGAGCAATACTTCAGTTGTCAGGGGGGCCTGATGCCATCAGGACAGCCTGCTGTTCTGAGAGATCTTCAAGTGAAAATAAAACTGTCAAGCTCATCTGGTCTTCTCTAATGGATATGAATGAACCCAGCAGTGCATGCCAAGCTTTTCATGAGCTGTATGGTGTTATAAAAAACATGCTGCCGATGAGGTTAGAAACCCCATCCTTTCTGCCTTGTGGTTTAGGATATATGTGCTGTACTGGAATGCTGGAAATAGCAAGATGTGTTAGTTTAGGCACTTTAATAAGAATGTCTGTGTTTATGAATTGGCTTAATTTGACTTCTTTACAAGCAATATCAGTTCTCTCTGTCTTGAATTGTCCTTTTTCTGGTGGTTTAGACACCACTGCTATTACTGGCTCCTGGCTGACTGCATACTTGACAAAGTTTGTCATGAGGTCACAATTTTCTGGCATCATGAAAGAGGTGGCTGTGCAGTAAATGCACAGAGACCTTGCTGCCATCTCAGAACATGTGTTACAGCTTTCCTGTGTTTCTTCCACATAAATACAGTGTGAAACTACCTGATAAAGACACCTAAGCAAGTGGAACAGTGAAGAACCCAAAATGCAGAATCTTCTTACACTGACAATGGTTCTTTGTCTGGATTTCACCTTCAGCCTGTCTTTGCTTTGGTTCCCATATAATTTTGTATAATTATGTTAGCAGTTTTGTTGTCCAGCAACAGGTTTATTTCCCTGGGTTAGGTGAAGCTGAGATCCCACTGCTCTGAAGAGGCAGCAAGTGGACTGAGAGATGGAAAGGCCAGAAAAGCTGCTCAGATTGGTGAGGTTTCAAAAGCTCATGGGTACAGAGGGGAGCAGGCTCTTGTTTTCCCAGTCACAGATTCTTCACCACACACCTGCCAGTCACTCTGGTTATATCCACATCTGGACATCAATGTGGGGTGCACTTCCTTGTCTCCTCCATCTCCCAGGCATTTGGCAGTAGTACTTCTCTTGGATTTTAGGTCAGGGACAGTGTTTTCATGCTGGTTTGTGAAGTGCTAAGAGCTCTGAATCAGGTTGAATCTCTAGGTTATTCCAAACTTATCAAGACAAATCAGGTCTTTGGTAATGCCATTGTTGCCTGACATTTAAAAAAACCAAAACAAACCAAATCCCCAAGTCAACCATATGCTTTCTTTTGCACAGATATAAATCATCAGACATGAAGCTTCCATATTTGAGATGTTTATGTTTGGCCTTCAAATTCCAAAGCAGGTCCATTCTTGCCAGAACCTTGGGTCTTAGTAATAAGTCAATTACAGATCTAGATCTTCTTCTTTGCTTCGTGTCTGTGCTGAATGGTGTGGAATTACACATTTTCTACTGGCTTAGCTCAGGAAGCTCCAGGGAGCTGGATGTGAGTAGTGCCAAATCACTTGAATTTGCTTTCAACCTTTCAACTCTGTTAGAGCTTGTTTCTGCACCTCCATGTGTTTGAGCTGTGCTGATGACATGTGTCTTTACACCTGAGCCTCCTGCTCGTGCACTGAGAGGGGTGAGCACAGTGACAAAGGCTTGCTCTGCCTTTACACAGGTGTGGGGTTTGGCTCCTGCCAATCCTTCCTCTGTGGTTGAGGGGTTACAAACCCAGAGGCTGGAAAGAGCTTTTGTAAAGGACAAAAAACCATCACTGGTTACTTCAGTGAGCAGAGGAGTTATACAGATGGATGTTGTAGCTGTGATGGCATCAGTATACAAGAAAACCATGGTTTATAGAAAGAGATAATATTTTTATTAGTCCAAATGATTAAGAGGCTTGGAAAAGAGCTGGCAAGCTTTCAAGTATGCAAGACCTGAAGAAAAATGCTGAGACACAGCCTGTGAATGAATTTAAAGATTGAAGACATTTATCTTTTATTTGGACTCCTTCACAGTTTCTTAGTATTTGTAACTCTGACACTAATTGGAGTTTATAAATGAGGTGAAAGTTCTCTTTTTACTGTCCTCCCCTGAATGTAGGGCATTTGTCTCTATGGGGAGGTTATTAATTTCTCCAGTTTGTCCCCACGAAGTGTCCAGTTGTCTCCACTGAAATATTTTTGCATAGGCTGCTGTCTGTAACATCCTGACACCATGGGAGAGGGTCGAGGCTGCCATGGAACCCAGCCACAAACTGCTTTGGGACTCTGGACACATTCCAGGTTCCCCTCTCTGGGGGATGTTCATGGTACCCGCTCTCCTCTACATTTGGATGAACAGGCTGAGCTCCTTAGACTCCATCTGTAGCCACCAGAGAGGGAAGAGTCTTCCAGAGTGCTTCAGAGTGTCTGATTTAGGCTACACCCCTAAAGGAAGGTCTGGAGGAACAAATATCTCTCCATCTCTTTTGGAGAGCTTCAGGAAAACCAGTACCAGCTGCACCCCACCAAACTTTAGTCTCCTATGTTAGGTACCCATGTCCCCCTTTCCTCTAAACATCCTTCAGTGTGATCCTGAGATCCTTCTGTGTGTCTATAAGCCAGAGAAGATGACTCTCTACTACCACCACACGCACCTTGGTCACAAGCCTGGATTGAGAAGTTTAAAGTTTGATCACTAAAGCAGATAAGTTGAATCCTCTCCTCTGTGTTTTAGAGATGCTACAGGGACACATACAGTGTGTAGAGTGCTCCTCAGGGGACAGGAAGAGGCTGTGAGTGCACACTGGCACATTACTGTGCAGGGTAGACATCTGCTCTGGGTGTCCCAGATAACACGTCACCTCCCTCAGCTCAGCTGGAGCTCATTTCAAAGTTATGACTGCTCAGCAAGTCACTACATTTTCTGGCTGCTTGTCATCTGACGCTGGAAAATGCTATTCAGTCCTTTCAGCAACTCCAGTGAATGTTGTACTTAGTGAAAATTTCAGTTTCCAGCTTTCACAGACTGGAATGGGGAAATGTTACCATAAAATAGAGGTTTTAGATAACTTGCTGAGAGTTTAAAATGCCACTTCTGTGCAAAAGTAGGTGGATTTTAAGTTTGCTCAGCCAATGAGTTGTCTGCAGGTTGCCAGGGACACCGCAGTCTTATCTCTCTGCAACATCACCACCTTGGCAGTTCCTGTAAGACAGGTGGCCAACAAAAAGTGACCAGCTCTGTGAATAACATACTTCTCATACATCAGTAAATGGAGACAAACAGCCATGCCCATCCTCCATTCTTGTTGGAGGAACCCCTCCCATTAAGTTGGACTTCTGTACAGAAAAAGGTTCATGTGCCCCATCAAACAATAAATATCTAGATTGTCAAATGATGGTCTGGTTCCTGCTAGAGCATCAAATGGATTAAAAGCATTGCCTGTGTTTGATGATGTTGCCATAGCTCCTGTAGCATATTATGAATCACTACTAATAGTGCTATTTATATATATTTAGATTACATATATATATCATGTAGCAAGATGCTTATATGCCTCATCTATTTCAGAGTAAGCTTTTTAAAGCAGGACCTGCTTCCATTTCTAGAAAGCATCTCACACATCTCAAGTACAGCTGCAATTAAAATCATTAAGAAGAGAATTAGTAAATAGTAGCATACAATTAAATGCATCTCAAAAGATGTGGAGCTGATATAATGAGGTGACAAAAATATAATTAATTTTAAACATGTAAATATCACTAATTTAATCCTCATAATAAATTTATGAGGTTAAAATGTCTTGTCTCCAAAACTCAGTCACCTGGTTTAAATTCCCTGAGGAATTTAAGGAAAGCTGAGCAAAGTCCCTGGCAGCTGCTGGTGGAGTGTCTGAGCCTGTGCTTTGACATCATTCAGAAATGAAGGGACAAGCCATGGGCACCATTGTAAGCCCCTATCAAAACTCCTAAGAACTGTATCCCTGAAGGTCCCATCTGAATCACCAGTCCCCCTTTCTGCCTCTTCAGGTGATCTTGCCAGACACAGTAGGTCCATCAGGTGCATATCAATAAATACTAAAAAATGCCAGAGCTTCAGTGTTGGGTTTCCTCTGGAGCAGTGACATTCCATAGGGGAATAGAGACATGTGTTTAGCTCTGGCAGTGTCAGGCTAAACACATTTATTCCCTAAATAAAAACTCACAGATGAGGCTGGGAAGGGGACAACCCCCCACTCTGCAGAGGAAGGGGAGCAATTCCTCCCGGACCCAGCACCTGGCAGGGAGTTTAACCAGGTGCATGTGATCCTCAGGCTTGTCTTGGTGTGGCCTGACACTTTGAGGCAATCTTTATGTCCCATCTCCAGCTGCAATCAAGCTTTTAATCTTCAGAGGAAGGTGAAAGGAAGACAAAAAGGGCAGCCTAAAAGCCAAGTAAGGTCTCAATGGGGGAACATTGAGGTTCTTTTATTAAATTATTACATAGCTTTAATAAATGGACTTTGTTTGTAATATTTTGCTTCATTTCCTGAGGAAATGAGTATTATGCAGCTGTGCTCTGGTTGTTTGTTTGTCTGTCAGGTTTATCCCCATTTAATAATTATTGAGTCTGTTGACTGGTTCCAGTGCAGTTTGAAGGAAAGGAAAAGGCATCACAGTATTATGTTTTAAAATATTTAGGAAAATTAGCAGTGGGGTGCAGGACAGAGACTAAACTAGTGGAAAAGGTCACAATATGAGTTCAGCACAGTTATTCAACATGAGAGAATCCACATGGAAGGGAGCCACAGGAAGCCCAAGAAATATTCCCTAAGTCCCAATGCTTAAGGAACAGCATGTTAATGCATTTTTTTATAACCCCACTAGAATTCTAATTAAACTGGCCCATTCCCCAGGATTTCTTTTAACTCCCTATTTCATATTCCAGCAACTCCACTTCTAGGCAGTGCATCCCCTGCCCAGTCCCATGACCTCTCCATCTACCTGCTACCCTAAACCAAACCCTACTTTTGACCCTACAGGTCACCTGAAAGGATATCCCTGGATGCAACAACATATTTGCCTTTATCCTGGTGTTCAGTGAGCAAGAAGAGAAAAAAGAAAAATTCTTTTATTTTACATTTTGGAAAAATATCTCTTTTTTTTTCACAGCTTGTTGACATTGACACTTTTTTTCCCTGTTGGAAAAATTGATTTCAGATGGTAGTGGAAAGCATGACCAAAATTTCCCACCTTGATCTGAGCAAAACAAGGCATTTGAGTCAGTCTTGTCAACCCAGAGTCTCCTGGCCCTCCTTTAGAGTTGCCCAGGTCATCCTGCTTGGCTCATGAGCCAAGAGGTGGTGACTCCAAAGGTGAAGTAGCTGCAGTGCTTTAATGAGGGCTCTCCAGGGCACCAGAACATGGGCTTTCCTTATGGAAGACTTCTAATGGACTTCAAAAATGGAAGGAGAAAGTCTAAATGGGCAGACATTCCTCAGCTTTGCTTTATGTGATAAGTGAAGGTGTCTCTGTAGAGTTTTCACAGTGTGTGTGCACATACCCATGTGCCCACATATCCACTCACCTGGACAAAAGGTTTCAGGGAAACACCTGAAGGAAGAAGAGCTGTTTCTAACAACATTGGCATGAGAAGAAAAGAGTGGGAAATGGTTGTAAATAAGCTTGCACCTGGAAACAAGAAGAAGACTTCTAGCCATCAGAACACAGGTTTCTCAGCAGCATCTCCATGGAGAGAAGAGTGGAAAACATCTTGTTACACTGTGGGGCTGGATGATGGGATGGCAGTGAGAAATGGAGCTGTGCCCACTCTGACGGTCAGAAGAAGCTGCAATGATGAGAAAAAACCAATATATTTGCCACTTGACATAGCAAGTGTTAAGCACTAATTAATTGATCCTCTTGACAACTGCATTTATATTTAATGTAACTATATGGTTTATCCTGCTGACTCAATTTCTTGTAGAGATGAGCAGACTCTGTAAGGCATGGCAGAGTGGAAGACATGGCCACCACTCCTAAGATCTCTTCCCTAATACATTGCTGACATTTTTGCAAGAGGCAGAAGACCGTCCTCCACTGGGACATGAAACACTAGCACACTGTCCTTTTTCTCCCACCTTGCTCACTTCATTGTATACACAGTACAAAAAGAAAAACATTCATCTTATCCCCCTGGAGAAGCAGAACCACAGAGGATCCCCATAACTGACGGAGCTGGGTGAATATCAAAACCCTGCCATAATGCACAGCATGCCTCTGACAGTCATCTCTCTCTGTCTGCCAACAGCAGGACCTGGATCAAATCTGCAGTGCCATTATCCTATATTGGGCTGACTTGTAGCACCCCTACCTGCTGGCTGTCCCATGGACACATCCTTTTTTTATGTTATTGACCAGGAAAAGGGAGAACGAGCAGGGGAAGAACCCAAAATACAGCATAAACTTACAATTAAAAGCGTCCCCATCCTCTCTCAGCCAGGCAAACAGGGCAGTGAGCAGGACAGCTGTCTTTCAGTGCTTCCAAGATCCATTTCAAGCTGTGCACAGCTGGAGTTATTCAGTAGCACACGAAGGAACTCTGTACCCTTGCCAAGGCTCTGCAGCTGCCAAATCTGCCTTTATTAGCAGCAGCATTTCTCCTTCTCCATAGCTGAATACAGAACAAGTCTGACATTATTTTTTCATTCAACCTTCCCAAGCATGCTAAGGACATCACAATTATAACTTTGTGTGTGTGTGTGCATGTTTTATAAGTGTTTTTTTCTGCCTGTATACATGCAAACACCCCCTCCCACACACATGTACAACGGGCAGGATGCAGAGCCTAGCTAAAGCATTGAGCATCTCTTTCCTGTTCTGGTCAGTTATCCATCTCAGCTGCATTTAAACCTCTTGTTACTCATTATCTGTGAGCTCTCCCATGAACAGGTCTTTGTCTGGGCCATGCTGCTCTTTGTAGGTGGTATTCTCATCCACACAGATGGCTGGAACAGCCCTTTAGTCCCACTTAAGTCCCATTTTAAGGACCTAAGTGGTTCTCAAGTGCTCTCCATGCCTCTTCTGGAGTGAGGTGAACTTCAGCCTTTGCAAATACCTGCTCTGTAGAAGTGAGACAGGGTAGTTATGTCTAACTCAGTGTTTCTTCACTCTCCTCTGCTGCATATTTGGGATTCACTGCTGGTCACCTACTAATCATCAGATTTTAAGGTGTCTCTTTAGTCGATGACCAGAAATGAAATAAGCCTACTTAGATACCAGTCAGGTATTCAAAATAGTGGGAGTTCCCTTATTTGTCTAAAGACCTGTTTCACCTTCATTTGGCACCTGAAAACTTTCAGACCAAGTTTCAAGCAGGCTTGATGTAATGGGGCAGGTGAAGGTATGAAAATCACCTATTTTGGATTTGTTTGAACACAAACTTCACATATGAGTAATAGGCAACCCAGAGCTTGTCCCAGCTCTCCAGGCAATACTTGAAAGGACACCATCAAGAATTATAATCCATTTGCCAATGGACAGGATATATATGATTTCTAAAAACAAGTTCAAGTGTTGCTCTTACTATTTAATAGCTATTCATAATGTGTTTAAATGTGTGTGTGACATCAGCCCTCTAAGTACCTGAAGCACTTGGTAGACAATGATGGTCTACACTACACAAATGCCACTGTGATTAGGCAAATACTTTAGTTTCCATTTTTCACTTAGGACAACTAAAACTGAGAATTTCTGTGGCTTTCCTGCCTCTGTCAGAGAAGCCTGTTTAAGAACTGGGAATACAGCAAAGCTATTTTATTCCTGTGAATTAACTAAATCTCATCAGAGAGTCATGGAAGAACAATGAATGTTTGGAAGAGACTTTTGAAAATCACATAGTCTGACCACTTGCTCAAAACAGAGCCAGTTTAGATCAGGTTACTCAGGACTTATTCCAGCTGAGTTTTGAATGTCCTCATTAGACAATAGACATTGCACAACCTCACTGGGCAAATTGCTCAAATGGCTGACTACCCTTACTGGGAGATTTTTTCCTAATACTTAGCTGGAAGTTCTACTCTTGTGAGTTGTCTCCATGGCCTCTTGCCCACTGTGCACCTCTAAGAAGAGTCTGGCTCAGTCTGCACTTTATTGTTTTTTCATAAAAATTAATCATGACCACTTATGTCACCACCTCATAAGAGTTTTTGCTTTATTGCTACATTTTTAATAGCTATGGTAAAGTCTTCATTTTGTTAAAAATTACTTCTGATGACACAGCTAAGTATGTTCCAGATACTGTGGAAGAAATTGTATTTAGTGTAGTCACTCCCTTCTCTCAGTGAAGCAGAAAATCAATGCAATATGTGCATTTTGTTAGGGCCTACACTTGCTTGTGCAGGTTTTCCTGATAAACTCTGTCTTTGGTAGCACTTTTCTCTGAAGGAAGTTCCTCTTTCTCCTGGGATTCCTCCTCTGCAGATGAAAATTGTCATCACCCTATTAAGTCAACAGGACCATGACGACTGCGCTTGCCAAGCTGAGTTGAATAAAGCCTTACAAAAAAAAAAAAAAAAAAGCATGAAGCTGTATGGAAAGGATGTTATAAACACCATGGAACCTGCAAAGTGTGTATCAGTTTCTTTTGGTGCAATAAAGTTACTCCTGCTGTCTGTGGTGAGATGTAACACAATATTAAACTTGTATAGCTGTCAAGTAAGATACTAGTGCTGTATTAAAATCTACTTAAAATTAAAATCTACTAATTGTCTTTTTCCTGTGCTAATTCAGTACTAATTGGCAATTATGTACATGTAGGTAAATGTTTGCTGTAAGCATGTAGATAGGTGTCTGTATGGTGTATATAGAAGATATCATGCATGTCTTTGAGGGATGTTTAATTTACCTTTTGGGGGTATAAAAATGCCCTTTTGGATGAAGGGATTAATAGAAAATTACAATGGGTTTTTCATTAGGTCATAATCTTTCTCTTGTTATAAAAGGGCAAAACCTGATATACATACTATAGTGACATAAAACAGCAGTGACACCCCAGATCTGGAGGGAATCGAAAGGAATTCACATCTTTCCTACTTCATGCAACAAACTCAAATGGAAAAAGCATGGCAGGGAGTGCCTAATTTGCAGTGTCATTTCTGCAAGCTCTTCTGGTTTTGCTGGTACACAGGGCACAGGAGGACCACAGGAGGGACCACATTCAAGCATTATTGATATTTTTCTATAAGTCATGTGTTAACAGGGGCATTAATGCAAGGCAGGTTTGGCCCTGTGCCTTTTTACCTCACCTTCCTAATGCAGGGAATTATTCTGACAACAAGTATCTCTGTGCCTGTTGTGGTGGTGTCCTCCAAGTGCCTTTATCCTGCTATTCAAAATTAGTGGCACAGGGAGAAAGAATAACTGCAACAAGCTAAACATGTTATAGGACAAGTTCCTCTGAGCAAATGCTCTAGAGCTGCTTTTAATGGCAATTGTATTCCATCCATAAAAAGCTGAGCAAGCTAGACCCCTCTCAGATGCTTGCAGCATAGCTGCCCTTTGCTATTAATTTTTTGAATAGTTTTTCTTTGGTCCAAGAAACGAATTTATTGCAACAGATGTCCTTCAGAATAGGAATGAAATTCCATCAGACTTCAAATGAACTCTAATTACACTGCAAATAGGTGGCAGGAGTGTTCCCAACTTTAGCACTACAGCTCTGAGAGTGATGTGGATTTAATTTCAGTCCATGTATGAATTGTTTGGAGTGTTTTATTATTTTATTTTATAGCTATTTCTAAAAACATTAAAAAAAAAAAGAAACAAATTCATAACAGCAAACACATCTGTGCTACATATTTTCCCTGTGTGGCACTGCAACAGCTTCAGTCTACAAAAATTAATGGACTGTAACAATATGGTTGGAATTTAAATGCAGAGTTGGCGCCAGAATCAGGAAACAGACAACATTCCCTGATTGCAGAAATGTGCAGATCACTTTTTCTCACTTATGCAGCTTTAAAAGGAAGAATATCTGTATGGGTGTCCAATTTATGTTGTCAGCATTCAATTCATCCATCCAGTGTATTGTGCTGTCCTGCTCCCTCTGCTAAGATGCACCAAAATTATTCCCTCCAATGATGACATAATTTTTCCTCAATTACCAAACATAAAAATTTGTCCAAGAGTGTAGCTTTCATGGAAGAGAGTTTGGCAGAGAGAGAATTTCAACAGATTTTTCTAATCCAAATCATACGTTGTGTATGAGCAGCCTCATGCACGAGGTTCTGATCTCCCAACCTGTGATCAGGGGTTCAGCTCCCACATGGGTAACACTTCTTTCTCCCAATAAAAAAGTGCAAGAAAAAGATTCCTTAATGTACAAAGAAAGACAAAGGTGTTCGTTAAATGAATGCTGTGTAGAGACATTTCAGACATTGACACATTTTTCAGAACTCTAGCGGTGACTGTGACAAGTTATTGGTTTAAATGAGGTCAATAAAGAAGTCCACATCTTTTCAGGGAAAAATAGTCTTTCTAAGGAAAAAGAGAAAGATGGACTTATCTGGGTTGTTTGAGCAGGCTGCATATATTCTGTCACCAAAGGACTTTAAGGATGGGACAGTCAAACCTGTGGGGAATTAACAGATTCTGGACAACCAGACAAATACTCACTGGGTTCATGAAGGCTTTCCCTCACCTGTGATTTAACAGTCAAAGGCTCCCTAATCACTTTACCTTGAAAATACAGACATTAAAGGATTAATTTTTGATTGCTGTACAAGCTTGGCAATAAGTCACTGAGACAGAATCTCCAAGACCTAGAGAGAGAGTGTTGCTTGTTAGAGGTGCATATTTTGTCCTCATACAACAGCTCTACCTGTGTGACTATCCCTAGGACAACAGGGTGAGATTAGCAGAATGAGGTGTTCAATTATGTTAGATCATATAGCACAGCTGGAAAAATTAAACAAGTGTTTGTGTACACAAGCCCTGTCCCCCAGATGTACACATCTGAAATAGAAGCAACAATTCAAAGCTAAACAAAAATGGGCAACACTTGCTTTACTGAACATCATAGGCCATTTCTGAAAGAAAAGGTATCAGGCACTTGTAGAGAAAAGATGTATAGGGAAGGAACTAGAGGGACAGAAATTATATGGTGGGTAACTCCTAGGAGCCAGGTGGAGAGCCCATGGTTATTGGAGTAAGTTTTATCTACCAGGTCTATCTTTGTCAGGTATTTCTGTAGGTTCCCTTGCAGCTCAGGGAAAGTTTGAATGCTGAGCTTGAATTTCCCCAAAATGGGCTCGTAGAGGGCTGGAAGTAGTTTCTCAGCTTTGAATGACTTCCAAAGCTGGTACATGTCCCTGAAGTCAAGATCCAGTGGACCTTGACTAAGATACTGGTGAAATCAAGTGGTCATGTCCAGTGGTAACAATCAGTGGAGCAGCTGCATCTCCCAAAGTGACAGCAAGTCATCTGGGACACAGAGGACCGCCCTGAGTACCCTGTTAACCTTCAGTGAAGGGGAAATAAAACCCATCTTAAACCTCAGCAAGAGCCCTAGAGGATGCTATTTAAGCTGTCATCTGCAGCAACCTCAGAAAGCACACCAGACACATTACCATGGCTCAGCTGGGGCCCAGGGAGAGAATTTCATATCTGAACCTTGAAAAGCATTTCAAATCCATGTGCAGAAGACGTTCCTCTTTGAGATCTTCAGTGTCTCCTTTCCACTGGGAAGGAGTGAGTGGAAGGCACAGGTCACATCCCATAGGAAGGACTGGACATGAACTTGCAGGCTTGCCTGCGTTAATTAAACTTCCTTTCTTTTGATCTCATAAAGAGCCTTGATGGTGCCAGATGCTCACATCCAAAGGACCAAGTGAGGCTCTGCCCATGGAGACCATGAAGCAGGAGAAGCCAGAGATGTGAAGTGAGAAAAGTGAAGACTAAGAGCTCACAAGGAACAGTCTTGGGACATTTGGCTCTTTGCCTATTATTTTTCCAAACTGAATTACCACAGACAGTGGGGAGGACAATTTAATTCCTATTAATGTGAATAATCAATAGAATTGGTTTAGTTGAGGTCACTGTTCATTCTATTTATTTTATCAATTCCTTGTCTTTTCTCTCTGTTGCAGACTTGCTAAACTCTGTCACCTGTAAAGTCCTAATTTGGAGATTCCAGAGACAGGCACCCAAAAATAGAGGCTTGACATTTCTCCTATATGGGCTTAATTCTGTGTATTTTATAAAAATAAGTGCTTCCTGTCTGCAGAACAGGAGCCCTGTGGGCCATCAAATTCCATTAATAAGTTTGCCTTCAGCTTCTGAAAAAGTCTCCAGAAAGTCTGTAGGTGGACAAGAATCATATTTTTTCAAAATATTGCTAAAGGCTACAAGAAGTTGATTGTTTTCATTATTTTTTTCAATATAAATTAATTGGTAACCTTTCCACATGCCATTTCACAGCTTCAGCTTACACTCAGGCCTCTGGGATCCCTTGGCTGAATCATTGGTTTGAGGGTATAACTGGTGTCAATTTGTTGTTTCAATGGGCAGGGCAGCCTGCCAGCTCCTTCTGTGACAAACTGATTTTTACACTGTAAGATTCTCATTTCTGCAGTGCATTAAGTACTTTATTGCTGAAATATGTGCAACAACACTAATGATGGATTTACTGTTCCTCTGAGGTGTGTAAGTGAGGAAAAATAACCAAGACTTGCTTAGCTGGAAAAGTTCAGCATCTCCCTTGTATCTGGGTACATGAATGTTTTGTCCAGGAATGATCCATTTCAGATTTGCACCTCTGAGTGCAAGAATGGTCCAAAACATCAGTCTGAGGTACTACAGGTACAACAGGAAACAAAGAGGGGCAGGTAGCTCTGAAAATGAAGGTGTAAGAGAGCAAGGTGAGTAAGGGCAAGGTGTGTCAGCTCAGGATAACATGAATTATGAATCTTTTATCTTCTCATGGGCTTAAACACTTCTAGCTCCTCAGCCAAGGGAGGATGCACAGCAGCAGATGATCCACAAAATTCCTCAGTTTCCCTCTACTGAGCAATTGGAACAAGGTGAGAATTTGTCTCATTATAATGACAGAGCAGAGATCTATGGCTGTGGCAAAGCCTAAGTGTGCCTATTTTCCAGAACACTCCACTTTTATGGACACCAAAGATGACAAACAAGAAAAACATCAGTTTTCCCATCCCCTACTGTCTCCTTGATATTTACAGAATCACAGAATAGGGGTTGGAAGGGACCTATTAAATATTTCAAGAGTTTTTGTTTTTTTTTTGCTTTTGCCAATATGTGATTTTGGAGTAAACCCACAGTCCCCTGACATTCAGAGAGTTTGAATTAAAAAAAAATAGGTGCCCAGGCTCCTGTCACTGAGCCCTCCACCACTGCTGAATTAGTGGTTTGGCATCTGCCATAGCAAAACTTGGTTCTACATGGCTGAGGGATGAAGACACCAATCATTGCAAGCAGGTGGTAGACCAAGGGGAACCTCCTAAAGGGAAGAATTTTAACTTCTGGGAAGTTTAAGCACTGGGAATGTGCTTAATTCCCACTGAAGTGGAGCTAAGCACATTCCATAAGGACTTCTGAGTAAGGACAGATATATGACCATTCCTAAGAGATTTCCTGAATCTTTCCATAAGATGGCTTTTTGCTGGGATCAATAAGATTAGACTGGAAAACAGAAACCCTTTTTCTAAGTTTTGGTGGGTTGTATATTTGTTCAGACTTTGCCAGTGTAGGGAGGTAGAACAGCATTTAAACATGAAGAAAATTAATGAAACAAGATACCAATTGAAAACAGAGGTTCAGCCATGGAGAAAATGGTCATTTAATTTTTTCTTCATATGCTTTTGAATTCAAGAAAGCAATAAAGTAATGACCCCCCCCCCCGATTTCATTAGGTGGTTGAAATAAATGTATATCATCAATGGAGATATTGGGTTGCACAAGTGTCATCACCAAACTCTTTTAATGGCCTTCCACTACTAAAAGGCTGAGTGTTTTATTCTGGGTGTGTTACCCCAGCCCCATTTAATTTCTGTGGACACATGCTCTCCATCTGTGTGTCTGGGCTACTTCCTACTGATGGCTTCCAAAAGGAACATTTCCCACATGCCTTCTTCCGAGCTGTCAGAAACAGCCCTGTAATTTATTGCAAAGCATTTGCAAAGACAGAAAAGTTTATGGGTGCTGAGATTTGGCTGGATTCAGGGTAACAGTGCTTTACAGGTGTATTTGTACCATTTAGAAAAGAACTAACTTACTACTTTTTACATTAAAAACACACATGGCAGGGGATTCCCCCTTTTGAGGACGTTTACAGCAGGGTGTGAGTGCTCTGCACATCTGTCCTATGTACACAAAACTTTGTTTCCTACAGCATCTCTGTGGGACAAGGTAGTGCTGTGACAGATGACTGAACACAGAGAGGATTTTATAAAACCATAAGGACTTATTTTTAATTGAGAAGTAGATATACGTTATATATTTTGTTGCATTTTCTGTTGTAAAGGTATGCAATACAATTTCTCTGTGGACATGAGAGCAAAATCCTTGTCTAATTATTTAATATTTTCCTCAGAGTCATTATACCCAAACCTTCCTTCCTGCCATGTATGGAACCTTGGGCATCAGCCTGGGACTTCTGTGTGTCTCACTTCTAAGTGCAGTTTTGGGAATGGTGTTTTCCTGTCATTGAAATTTAATTCAGTGAAATCTTTATAATGGTTTGGCTAAAAAACCTGACACAATTTTTATAACAGTTTGGCAAAAAAAAAAAGGAAAAAAAGGAAAATTGGGGAAAAGAAGGGGAGTAAAGGGAAAAATGTTATTTAATGTTTGTGAAAATAGCTTTTGTTTCTGTATTTCAAAGAGTCTGCCAAACTGAATTATACTTGATGTCTTCTATGACTTAAGTTTAGTGAAGTTACTCTGGGATAACACAGGAGTCCCTCAGCCTCATCTCAGAAACTGGTATTTTATGCACTCTGTTAGTAACAAAAAACCCCACAAAACAAAAACAACAACAATAAAAACCCAAACAAACAAAAAACCAAAGAAAAACCTCAATCCTAGGAAAGTGGTGAAGAAACCACAACAGTTTAATAAGCACAGGCAGACAGCTGAGCAGTGTGAGAGTGACTGAAGTTTTTATAGGATGTATTTGGAAACCTTTCTTGACAATGATCCTTCTCAGGAACCAGAATTTGACTGGCAGCCACCACATCCCCAAGAATATCTCACTGTTAAAGTGTTATCTTCCCATCCTTGGACTTGAGGGATGGGTCAGAAATACTGTCTCTGGAAAAGTCCTCAAAATCATGTCAGATACAGGGTGAGAGACCCATGCCTGGGTGACAGAGAGAAACTGAGGACAGCAGCATCCTTGCCTTTGGATGAAGGGGATTGTCAGAATTGTCTGCTGAGGTCCACTGAGAGCTGCTTTCAGAAGGTCATTTGTAGCACAAAATGATGAGGTGGTTGAATTTAATAATTTACTGGCAGACATACTTAGTTCTAAGGGTTAGATTTATTTTTGTTAATTAGTTCTCCCTGCAAGCCCACAAGGAAAACATTCTCTCTTTTATGGAGACACCAGTAAAATGTTGTGCACATAAATGGTCAACATGACCAGTGTTAGCACACAATGGTTGGGAGGTGCAGTGCTGTAATTATATTAGAGATGATCTCTGTCTGGATTATTGTTATTTTTTGCTATATGAATAGTCCATGAACATGATACTTATATTTACTTGGTGATCTCATCAAAGAATTATTGTTCCTTCATTCTGGCAGCACTGCCAGTGTACTCAGCCCTGTACATAGAAGAAGCAACAAGCAGTTCTGGTTGGTGAAAGTAACCTAAATTTTAAACACAGCCCACATTTTAAACTTCCACGTTTGCTTTCACAAAATAGCTGAACATTTTCTGTAGACAAACTTCCATGCTCACATAGTTCAGCTGTGGAATAGTCACAGAGAGTGACTGTGGTCGAATTCAAATTAATTCTTTAACCTAAATGAATGTAAAAGACTGTTTTTCTGCCCTTCCCTGCCCTGCATATTCATGTGCCGTGCTTTAAGCAACACACTTCCTCATCCACCTAATTTCCATTGAGTTTCAGGTATGTGCTCATGTTAAGTGACTACTTAGATATGTTTTTCTTGAACAAGGGAGCAGATTCTTGGCCCCAGAGCCAGGGAGGCTGCAGTCTGGGTGGAATTCCCAAAGTTTTGCTCCCTGCAAATTCAAGGGAAACTCAGGGCTGAGCTCCCTGTGCTGCCAATGGACAGAGATGAACTCCCCAAAAACCTCAGAGGGCAGAGCACCTTTTGCCTCTGGCTGTGTCTATAAAGGGAGCTGAAGGAACCAGCTGGGAATTGCTACCTGAGTTTAGAGGAGACTTGGGTTTGGGGAAGGAACCCTAAAACTTGCTTTCTAAGCACTCAGAGCAGAATAGACTGTAAGCATTATTTCAATTCCATCCTAGTTTGTGTTCCAACTCTTTTTTTCTGTACTTAGTGAGTAAATATGAAAGCTGTAATGCTTATATCTTATACTGTCATTCCTGGAAGAGAATACTGTATGCTGCAGCTTCCAGAAAGGGTTTATTTTAAAAATCTTGCTTATTTGTGAATATTTTCATAGAAAGGTACTATTTTATTTACCTGAGTTAAGTTCTGGATTCTGCCCAGGTTTTTCTCTTTGACTTTCCTAACAGTGGGTGTCTGTCTGACCCTACAATCCCTCTGTGTTCTGCTCAGAGAAATACCTTCCCAGAGCAAACCCTGTGTTTGTGGAAGATCTTGCCTCTGGAATAGGGGTCCGTGATTTCTCACGGTCAGTGATTAAGATGGCATCCACTTCAAATCCACCTGTGGAAACAAACAAGGCTGCAGCTGTGGGTTTGCCATGGAAATGGAACACCACCCTCTCCAAATGCACTGGGGGGGCTGGGTGTGCATGATAACACTTGGGGAAGGTAGTTTCTTCTGCACAGGGACTTCAAAACTCTTTCCAAGTACCTATGTAATAAAAACACCTCCAGGACATACACAGGGAGAAATATCCTGAGCCTCCTGTTACGGAGGTGAGGTGTAGGAAAATCAGAGGTTTTATTTGGATGCTTAAGCTAAGATCACTCCCATATAGGTGTAGATGTCTAAAGTTAGATACCTGATTTTGATTTAATCTACTATAATTTACATACCTTTTATAGGATTAATTACCACCACGTGTCCCCAGTTAAGTACCTTTTGCTCAGGCCTAGACCTTTATTTTTCACATTTCCTTAATATTTTTCTGATTGCAAATGCAGTGCTGTTTAATGCCTACTACTTGTTACAATCTGAGAACATTAGGTCAAACCCACACCATGTCCCAGAAATTGAGAGCTATGGCTGCCTTGCTTTTTCTGCAATGATGTCTCCCTAGTTTTGTCTTTATTCACGTGATGTCACCATGATCACAATGCAATAGGGTTGTGGCCTCAGCAGCCCACTCCCCTTCCTGAGAGTTTTGGCTCTCAGGAATTTTAAAATTCCTTTTTCTCTTTGTCTATAAAAGAGAAAGAGGGACAGGAACAATTTAGGGGATTGCAACATAGATTGTTATAGGAGTCCTCATTTTCTGTTTTTCCTCTGTCATCTGTGGTCCTATGATTTTTCAGTCCCCGTGTGACACAGCATAGTAGTAAAGTCCAGATAATGACCTCTCTTACAAAAATCAATTTTGTATTTTTTGTATTTTTAAATTTACCTAATGTGTGGTATATAAAAGGGTAGATACACTATGTGAAGAACTACTGTCATCCAGTTGGGTTTACTGAAGGTTTTAATAATCTATTTTGCTTTTCCCTCATTGGACACCATTAGCACATTCAAATTACAAATAAAAGTCAAATTCTTCATATGCAACAGTCAAGGGCCTGATGAAATATTTATTATTGTGATGAAAAGATTCTTCTTGATGACGACCCACTCTGAGCTATCACACAGCCAAACTCACCTTCCAATTTTACATCAGGTATCACATGGCCTGAATTAAATGATGAAGGATGAAATAATTTTGATTCTGGTTAGCTGGAAAACCCCAAAACTTAATGGGAGCCACAGCAAAACCCCAAAAACTGCCTTTCATTAACTTCTGATAATAAAAGTGGCTTCACTACCCTGATGTAATAGCAAGCAAGGGAAGATCAGTCTAGCCTGGGAATGCTCTTCCCATGTGGCAAACCCAAGTCAAGGAGCTAGAGGATGCCCTGTTTGACAGAGATTAGTTTTATTTTCTTTGGCTGGCAAAACCAAAAAATATAAACCTTGTACTCCTTGGAGGAAGGGCAGAATGCAGGGCTGTAAGAAAGTGCCAGGAACAGCCCTGTTCAAACCCTGGGCCTTGTGTGCAAACTGCTGGAAAGTAAATAACTAACCAGTTCTTGTGACTGAGGAAAAATGATTCAGAGCCAGAATTAATTAGAAGCAGGTACTGTCTGTGGAAAATGGATAAGAGTTAAACTGAAGGCCTGAGTGTGAATACTTTGTTAGTCACTCTGAGGTGTCCTGCACTTCAGGGTTGACTCGAAACACACGGAGACCAAAACATGTCCACAATGTTGGAACAGCTGCATCTTAACTCTTATTCTTAGGTTTACTTGAATAAATATCACCAGGGCCAAGACCTATCATAAAAGGCTTTAGAAAGCTGCCAAAGCAACAAAGACTCCTCACAAAATAGGTCTCAGGCTGAAAGCCGGGCTAATATTCCCTAATCCCAAAGGACTTTTCAAACAAACATATCCCCACAGAGGTCTATTTGCTCAACAACTGGCATTTAAAATAGGTATATTACCAAGATTCAGGATTCTGTGCCTCTGTTTATATTATGAAAATCAATATCACAAGATGAGGAAAGAGACTTTGGCTCTTATTATCTTTGTGGCTTTACAATCGCGTCTTTCCCCATTCCCTCCTGAGATGCCTGTGAATAGCTAGGAAGGAATAATGTCTTAATTGCCCATGAAAAGTATACTTAACCGCTAATATAAATATATACTCAGAACAAGAACTTCAGGCTACAGAATGACTTATTATTTAGGAACTGTAATTATTGACTAAATGCATAAATGAAGTTAAGATTTTTCTTGGTTTCTCAAATTTACAGTTGTAGCAGGTTATTGAAAGGACTAAAACAAATTTTACTTTGGTTTTAATTTATTTCCACCTGTCTCTTCCCGCTGATTCTAAATTCCCTTGTTAAAGGGAAAAGAAAGACGATGAAAGAAAAATAAAATATACTCTATTTCATTGTATCGGTCACCTACTGCAGCTTTCAAAGTAAGTCTATAGATGAGTGTAAGAGAGAAATAGCTAAGTCACCAGGGTCTTCCATCCATTGCTCAGGGGTTCATTGCACAAAGTTTTAGATATTTGAAACTTTGGGTTTGAATCTATCCTTTTCCAGCTTTTTTCTACCTTTTCTATTTATCCTTTTCTTCAGCATGTCTCCTCGCAGGACACAATATCTCAGAGAACAAGGGTCTACAAGCCAGGGAGGTGTCCTGGTGATGATCTTCAAGAGATGTTCCAGAGGACTTTGTCTCCTGCTCATTCCTAACATCCACTTTTCTTAACTTCATGAACATCCTGTAGTCATGGCAAGCTGAAGACAAATTTGGGTTTACTTTTTGTGTCTCACACTGAGCATGAACAAGGCATTCCCATGCATCTTCAGACCTTCTTACTACAGTTCTGTGGATATCAGCATGAGGCAACACCCCTGATGTTGGTGCCCCACCAGCCCATCAGCTGGCAACTACTTCTGCACTTCTTCACAGCTGCCTCTCCCTCAGAGAGGATGCAGGTTCCAGCTGCTTGGCAATCAGGTGGTCTGCTTGGGGGTGTCAGAACATGGCTTTTCTCCAATGTAAGAAGTGTATTTATAGGGGATTTATCTGGTTTTATTTGTCTTACCCCAGGGATGTGTTTGAGCAACAAACCTCATTGTAACCATGCTATCCACATTATCAGCTCTTCTTGGCAGCAGAGTTCAAAGGCATTCACAGAGCTGGAAAGCATCACTACCCTTGGATTTGGGCACATGGAAACTGAAGCATGGAGATAACAGCATTCAGTTCAACAAACACCATCCCCAGTGCTACACCAGTTATCTTGTGTAATCCTGCAGAAACCAACAGCAGTGCAAAAGCAAAACTCTTATGAAAGGCTGCTGGAAAGTCCCCACTTGAATGATAGGAGTGTATAAAGCACAAAGCATGAACACCTCTGAGCAGTCCTATTCCAGCTGATAACCCCAGAGAGGAGCAGCACGTTTTTATGCTAGAAGATCTGGTGTTTACACACGTTCAGTCTTACCTGTGTTAAGGGCTGAAGGAAGCAGAGAGAACATTTCCAGTGTGCTGTGTGATGTCCAAGTGACTGTAGCAGTTCACATGGCCAAGCCCTCTTTGTGTGACCTGAGTGCAGGGGGAGAGGAGCATGCCAGAGTTAGCTGAGATAATTCAGGGATGTTCTGATGCATGAGCTGACGGGACAGACTGCCTAATTGTTGAATCCAGAGTCAAAAGGCAGCATGGTGACCACGCAGAATGGCTGCAACCACTGAGCTCTGGAATCACAGAATCATTAAGCTTGGATAAGGCCCTTAAGATCGCAGAGTTCAACCATAAATGTAACACTGACAGTCCACCACTTCAAGGCTGAGCTTGAGCACAAGGTTTCAGAGGCAGCAGACACATGGTGAAGGTCTGCAGACCAAGATAGCAGCAGCTTTTCACTTATTGACACCATTCTCCATGGATTATTGTAGCTCACGAGGCCATGCTGATTGAGCTGTGCACGTGCTGACAGTTCCATTGCATGAAAAATTGCCTTGTTCTGGGCTTTCACTTCCAGATGTGGAAGCACTGTGAGTGCAGGAGCAATGGGGGGTTAACACCAAGACCAGCCTGATGTGGGGAACTAACAGCCATATGAGCCATCTCTTCCTCCTCCAGGGGAATTCATGATCCCATGTAACTCAAGGCTATGTACACATCTTCACATCTTCCATTACAGTACTGAAAACTGTGGCTGCAAGTCTCATGGGGAATGAAAAAATAGCAAAACCATTGCCCCTTCATGTTATTCCAAGTGATGTTCCAAAGATGATGTTCCAAAATCTAAGAGGAGGGTTAAGTTCTGTTGTGACTTGTGGTTTCGAAGATTCTGCAGAGAGGTTTTGATCTCTACTACATGAATTAGAAAAGTTATCTGTAAATAAATAATTCTTTGAAGAGAGAGTCCTCTCAATTCAATCTATACAGCCAATGTATATTGAGAGTGGGCCTGACTTTTTCTCTGGCTCTACTAGGTTTCTTCTTAAAATTAAAAGTTGATGGGATATTTTCTTGAAAATACAGATTGTCCAGTGGAAGCATTTGGCAAATAAAATAATGTGTAGGACCTGGCAGAAGTGCAGAAGAGAGAAACCCCTGAATCAATCACCTGCCATCACCTCCATCCATCAGATCTGCAGCAGTGGATGCATTAATACTCATAGTTTGTCTTAAAATTTCCTTTACATTGACAGAAGTTACAAAAAGGCAAAATAGGAAGTGAACATGTTGTCAATACTCAAAGCTTCCTTGATATTAGAGAATTTGCAGAGTGGAAATCTCACAGTCTTATAACTTTCCAATGGAAAGATAATTTCAAAAATCACAGACTAAAAGAAGAAAGATTTGGGAAGGAAAAAATCACTAAGTTTTAGTGTTTCCTTCAGTTGTAATGAAAGGGGGAAGAATAGTACACAAATGAAGAATTCTTTAATTTAAAATAGTAATGTTTCCCAATATGATACACAAAAAGTGTTTAATTGAAAATGAGTTATTTTATTGTTTTAATTTCAGATTGAAACTTTGTGTTACAAGCCTTGTTGTTAAAATAAATATTCATTTTTTATAAGAGACATTTTCCAAGGAAAATATATCCACAACAAATATATCCACAACATACTTCATGCAAGTAAAGAACATGAATGTGTTATCATATTCTTTGAAGCATCCCGTCACTAGATGTAGTTATCTTTAATGTTTGCTTGCAGCCATGGAAACAACACGTTTCCCCTTTTGGCACTGTAATGACTTTATCAAGACTCTAAAACTAGGGAACTGCAGTGTTTAAAAAACAAAAAGGAATTCAGCTGCTCTTGTGAGTTTTTCGTGTTATCTCTCTAACAGGTCTAAGATTCTTCAGAGAGGTGAAAGCATTGATATCTTTCCAATAATCCCTGAAATGTAGTGAGTTCATGGAGGAATGGAGACACGGTATCATCCACATTGCAGAGGAGGCGATGGAGATGGAGATGGAGATGGAGATGGAGATGGAGATGGAGATGGAGATGGAGATTGATGGCAATGAGGACAGGGGAGTAGTGAGAGGTCCCATATTTTTTTAGACTTGCTTGTACAGGAACTTGTACTTGCTTGAAAGGAACCAAAAATTCCCCATCTACGTTTTGAAGTGCTCAGAACCAAATAGAAGAAAATAGCAGTACCGACAAGCCTCATCTCACAGGTGGATCCTGCTTTGGTTAGTGTGGGAAATACCTGAGCATTTGCAAAGTGACTGGAAGACCGAGTTGGCCAAAACCTGCAAAACTGGGAGAGAAGTTTTTAATAGAACAGGGATGACTGAGAGAAAAGTTCTCATCTTTTGCTAAAAGAAAGGAAGGGGAGGTTTTCCTACTTTCTTTCCAGGTTGTGCACCCCAAAAGGATATTCCACATTTTGGACATAAATCCAGATTAGTAGGATTTAAGCTGGTTGTTGTTAGTCTAACTCCGAGATGATTCATCTCAGTGGATCACTGTTTTTTGAACTTCGTGAAAGGGCAGTTGCTTTGACTTTGAGAGTGGCTGGACAATTTCTTGTTGCAGTGGTTAGAGGGTTAACATCAATAAAGAAAATGTCAGCATTACAGTTAAGATCCAGATTCCTTAACTGAGGCTTCCAATTGCCATTTTTGTGATACCAGCTTGCATCCAGCAGCTACTACCAAGATCAGTTTGCCTTGGGCTTTTGCTGCAGTCAGATCACCAGTAATTTTGTCAGTGGGAACAATCCTGATAATACAGCATTGTGATCTGTTGCAGCAGGTACTGGAAAATTCAGATGTGGAAACAGAAATCCTCAATCCTTGTGCCATTGTGCCACACCAAGCTCCTGCCTTTGATGCACACAGCTGCTCCCAAACCCACTCAGAGGAAATAGCTTGCCTCTGTGGCAGCTTCCCAGCCACATCCTGACAGGTTATTCCATCCTCTCAGGACCTCCATCCAAGGGCAGTGCCAAGATACTAGTGCTGATGCAGTGGCAGGCAGCTGAAGCAAAGCCACAAAGCCCATTTCATCCATCAGGGCTTGTGCCAGCAGCTCCTGGAGTGTAGCACTCCTCCCAGCACAGCGAGCAGGGAGCGATACCCCCTTGCTGCCCTTCATCCTGCTTTTTCAGACAGAGCTGAACAGTCAGCACTGTGACATGTCCAAGGCCACCCAGAATGAGCACAGTGCTTGGAATAGGATCCATGTCCCCTCACTCCCAAGCTCTCAAGGGGGGCAGTTTTGGCTTTTTTTTTTTTTAAGAACAAGACCTTCCTTCCTGTAGGTTGCTGAGCTCCCTGGCAGCAGCCATTGCAAACAGCCCCAGCTTCAGCTCTGCACAAGAATGGAGTGGGCACAATTTCCAAGTGATCCAAAGGCTGTCTGCTGGGACACAGGGTGAGAGGCTTCCAATCCAAACAATTCAGGGAAAGCGTTATGCAAAATCCCTTCTCCATCCCCTTCCTTACCACTCTTTGCATCTTGTTGACAGAGGATGTTTCTCCTGGCTGTAGCCTGGCTTCTGCTGCACTCTGTGTGGAACTCTGCAGCCCTCTGGAGAAGAAGTGCTGTTTTATAGAAAGGTTCAGCATTTCATAAATTGGCCTAATTTCCCATGGCTGTGAAACCCAGCCTTCTCTTAAATGCTCCATAAAGGAAGCTTGCCCAACCCATTAAAATAGATAGAGAGAGAAGCAGGGAATTAATTAAATAAATATTTTTTCTTTGGCAATTCAAGTTGGTTTGTTTCAAGGAAATGGCTTTTGTTTTTCTCTTAGATATTGAGTGCTTCTACAGGATCTGGCTGTGGGTGATGGGGTTGGAGGGCAACACCCACCTGCTCCAGCACTGTTCCACCAGCTGTGTCGTGGGGATGTCACAGTCAGCTTGATAACACGGTGTGTGGCACAGGAAGAGAAAATTTAAATCCAAAGTTACAATCAAAAGAAAAGCCAAAGAAAATTTACAATATGTCAAAATAGCATATTTTGACACTGTCAGAACTTTTCTTTTTCATATGGTTGAGAAAAAGTTTTCAGTTAAGGTGACATTTTCATTTCTGAGAAGGCCTCCCTCAAAGCTTTTTCAAATAGTCCTAGAGGATATGATTCATTTTCTAATGAAATCCATTTTCTAATGGATTAAATACTATTCTCTCAGTTTTTAAAACACAGGAGGAGAACTAGGGAAAATGAACAACTCCAGGTGCACACAGGCTTGAATCCTGGTAACAGCTTTGCCTCTTGGTCTGCTCTACTTGAAAATATCCCTTGGCACAGCCACTTTTTCCTGTTAAAAACAACAGAAAAACCTTTTGCAAGAAGCTGTTTATGGTGCTGACAGGAAGCACCAGGTTAACCAAAAATACATGTGTGCTGTACTGGAGCAGTGCACCTCAACCCTTTGCTGTGTCTGCAGTTGTGCTTGGCAGAGCATGGTTAAAGGTTTTGCTCTGCTTTTCTACCACATTTATTTTTTTCTAAATCAGAGAGCATGAATGACTAGGCATACCAGGGTCTTGAGATGCACAAGATATTTGACTTTTTGCAAGGCTGTGCACCCGATCTCAAAAATCAGGCCCTCCTCCAGGGTTTGAAATTTGGCATTGAAAGAGCAGACCACCGTAAATCATTAGTCATTTCTGGAAATCTCAGCCAATTCTTCACCAAATGAGAAAACCTTCCGCTGAAAGTTAAAAGACCAATCCATAAGTGGTTTTAGCAGCTACTGTGTGTCCCTGCTGTACTGAGTTATTTAACCTGAGCCTAAGTTCCTTCCCAGGCTCCTAGCCCAACATGGCATGTTTTCTCTGCTGGAGATTCAGTTCTTGTACATCATGTAGTAAATATAAAAAAGGAGGTTTACAGCCCAGTGAATAGAGAAATCTCTTTCCAGGTCAATGCAAGAAATTATAGAGCATTGGAAAGCCCTAGTTTTATCTCCTGCCAAAGGAGGGATTAAGCTACAATGATTCCCAGGCCCAGGGTCTTTTTTTTTTCCCTTGCCTCTGCCTTCTTTGAGTGCAAATTGACAGAGACGAGTTTTCACTCCAAACAGCTGTCTGTTATTTGAATGGAGTCAGTTCCTAATCCCACACATGACTGCCATCAGAGGCTGCTGTAGTGGAAATGTTTCTAGTATCAAAACAAAGCTTCTGGCACAAAGATCTGTTTGAGAGGGCTCTGTGTGTAACCTCTACTTTCAAATACTATCTTTTCTCTGAAGGCACTTCTCTGCTGGCTACCAGACCAGTCATTACCCATTTAATGGGTAGACAGTGGGGCAGTTCATGCAGGAGGGTGTGCAGGAAAGGCGCTGGAGCCCTGCCAGCTCCACAGGGAGCCATGGAGCCCACAGGGCAGCAAGCACTGCACCCACCAGCACAACTGAGGCAGCTTCCCAGGCTCTCTGTGGTGGGGACACGCTGTCACCAGGGCTGCAAGGAGGGCCAGCACTGGCCAGCAGCAGTGGGCACACCTAGGGGAGGAATGCTTCCACTCAGTGAGACAGCAAAAATCCAAGACTCTTCATGCACTCTGGGTAGACTTTAGTAAAGCCTTTGACATTGTTTCCCACATTATTCTCCTGGAGACAACTGGCTGCTCATGGCTTGGACAGGTGCACTGCTCACTGGGCAGGAAACTGGCTGGATGGCTGAGCCCAGGGAGTGTGGGGAATGGGGTTACATTCACTTGGGGCCATCACCAGTGATGTCCCCCAGGGCTCAGTGCTGGGGCTAGCCCTATTTAATATCTTTATTGGTAATCTGGACAAGGGGATTGAGATGACACCAGAGAGATCTGGACAGGCTGGATCAATGGGCCAAGGCCAGGGCTCTGAGGTTCAACAAGGCCGAGTGCTGGGTCCTGTCCCTGGGTCACAGCAACCCCTGCAGTGCCACAGCTGGGCCAGAGTGGCTGGAAAGGGCCCCATGGAAAAGGACCTGGGGGTGCTGGGTGAGAGTGGCTGAACACGAGCCAGGGGTGCCCAGGTGGCCAAGAAGGCCAATGGCAGCTGGGCTGGATCAGCAGTGCTGTGGCCAGCAGGACACAGGCACAGATCAACCCTCTGCACTCGGTGCTGGAGAGGCCTCACCTTGAATCCTGCGCTCAGTTCTTGGCCCCTCACTCCAAAAAAGACATTGAGGGGCTGGAGTGCAAACAGATAATGGAACTGATGAAAGGTCTGGAGCACAAGTCAGATGAGGAGCAACTGTGGGAGCTGGGAGTGTTTGGCCGGGAGGAAAAGAGGCTCAGGGGAGACCTAATCATTTTCTAGAGCTCCCTAAGAGGAGGTTGTAGCCAGGTGGGAGTGGCCTCTTCTCACCAGTAACAAGTGACAAAACAAGAAGAAATGGCCACCAGTTGTGCCAAGGGAGGTTTAGATTGGATTTTAGGAAAAAATTATTCATGGAATGGGCTTTCAAACATTGGGACAGGCTTTCAAGGGCAGAGGTGGAACCACCAAACCTGGAGGTATTTAAAAGATGTTGATGTTGCACTTGAGGACATGGTCTAGGAGTGAACTTGGTGTTAACGTTCAAAAACACATAATCACAGGGGATTATATGCGGTGCTTTTTATTAAGAGCTCTGGGAATTGGGGTATATTCAACCCAAACCTGACTCCGACCATACATCCGAAATGATCATGTTTTATACTCTATCGTTACATAACTTTCATGTTAATTATTAAACTTATATTGTTCTATTGTATACATAAATTTAGCCCCTCTCTGAATTTCCAACATAGTTTCTCACTATTCTTCTTATGGTTATATAATAATTACATTTAATTACTAAACAATCATCACATCTAACAATTATATAATTTATCATACTGCTTACGCAGGTGCAGTTGATCTGGGAAAGCACAAAGCCTAACATTTTAGATTCTATCTTTAACTTTTTCCAGGGTTCCACTATCATTGGCAGTGCTGGGTTAATGTTTGGTTTCAATGATCATAAAGCCCTTTTCCAACTATAATAAGTCTATGACTCTATGAATTAAGAAAAGATGCACTCTACACTGCATAATTATAAAGGAGAAAAATCAATATAAGATGCTCAAATGAAAATCACTTGTTGGAATCCTTCTATTTACTTTTTCTTTTAATGTGTGTTTTCCCTCTTTCAATTTTCATTTGGAAATTGGAGCTTCAAGTGAAGTGGGCTGAAATAATGAATGGGACTGTTCTGAGAATTGTAATTCCCAAAGATCAGTTGCTGGAAATGCTCATACCAACCATTAATACTAAACTGTCTAAGAGTTTAGGTAAAATAAACACGGTCGGTATTTCTCTATTAACTTGCCAATCCATACTTGTTTTTCAAAAATTCAAAAGTTTGAATTGAAAATGCTGATCTACACAGCATTTGATTCCAAAATATTATTGCCTTTGCTTGCCTCAAGTCAGGCAGAAATATCCCAGATGATGGCTCTCGTTTTGAGATGTCATGAAAGAGCTAAGTTCTCTCTACTGCTCGTGATGACAATTTCCTTCCTGAATTCTGGCAAAGGACTTCCTGTTTGCCTCATGCCCTATTTGTTAGACCACAACAGCAATACTTCTGTTGTTAAAAATTCTGTCCACTGATTCCATCAGGACCTGCTTCTCAGTGTGTGCTCACAGAGCAGCGAGGACACTGCACCTTGTCTTGGTCACATTGATAAAAAAAAGTTTTGTCATTGAGCTAAAAAGACACAGAAGGAGACTGACCTTTCATTGGTCCTGCAGAAGACCAGCATGCCAAGTGCCTTAATAGATGCTGAAAGCAGGACTAAACTAGGTCAAATTTAAGTATTCAAAACTGTACATTTTTGGCTAGGAGAGAGGATGAAAATTGCATCACAACATTACAGAGCAGGGTTCAGGGAACTCAAGTGACTCACGAAGAGCTACACTGGAACTTCAGATCAGAAGTAGGGACATGCCTGGACTCCAAATATGAGGCTGCCATTTCTGCTAGAAAGCACAGAAAGAGGAGATGCATCCTGCAATGCCAGAACAACTCTGCTGGGCTGCAGTGCCTTTGCCTTCCTCAGAACATCCTTCACATCAAACACAGCAGCATGACTCCCACCTCTCCCATAGCCAGGTTTGCTTTGGTTCAGAGTGGATCAGGAAAACATTCCCTGTAGCCTCAGCCATACTCTTTGAGAGATCAAGATCTTTCCCAGCCCTTGCTGGGGTTGTTGGAATTAAATGATCTTCAAGGTCCTTCCAACCCAAACCATTTTAAAATTCTATTCAAGCAAGGATGCTGAATATGGGCACTGCAAGGGAAAAGAGGGGGAAATAGTACCTGAATTGGCAAAACACACATGGTGGGAAGGGCTGGAGCTTGATGGGCCTTGACAGCGCTGGCACAGCCCCACAAAGGCACGTTGAGCGCTTTAGATAATGAAAAGCTCCGTGCTGAAGCATGTCTCTCTAATTAATTACTGTATTTGGCAGAGTAATCCCTCTCAAATTGACTTAATGCTCAGTTCAAGAAGCTTTGGAAATTCTGGCAGGTCATCTCACCCCTGCTGGTGGCTGCTATGGGCACTCTCTGAGGTGCCTGGCTGGCTGTCCCTGCCTGCTGGGGGCACACAGTGGCTGGGGCCAGTTGTGCTTCCATGGTGGAAGGGAGGGCCTGCCAAAGCAAAAAGCGTGGAGAGGCAGCTTGGAGAGGCTGTTGACTAGACACTGGCTTGTTGCTGTGGAGCACCCTTGGTTAAAAGGGATATTCCCTCCCCTGCTTCATCCACAGCTCTCAAACACACTGGACTCCTATTGGCAATAACAATGCCCTTGTGGGGAAGCACCAACTAGAAACAGTTTTCAGTCCAAGCTGAAAAGCTGCTGTCAGGAGCCCTACAACAGCTAATGAGGAACAATTTGGAAGAGCCCCTTGGCAGGCTCATGCAGGAGATTGCAGCTGGATCAGAACCACAGACATCTCCTGAGAGCTGCTGTGGACAGGGAAGGGCAACAGTGTGAGGGCAGATGGAGATGGGGAAGCTCCAGAGTCTGCCTTGGGCCAAGCCCTCAGTTGCACCAACCCAATGATCTGTGATGCAAATCCAAGGAGAAAACCTCTCAGGGCTGGTGGGACACAAAGGTGCACATGGAGGGATGAGGAAGTCTGTTTTCTGCACAGTCATCACAGTCTTTCCTGAGGCTTTGTGCACAGGCAGAGAGGCAACAAAACCAGAAATGTGCATTTGCATGTTTGTTCTTGTAGGCAAATAGAAATTTCCCTATCTTGTTGCTGAAATAGCCAACCATCTGGAGACATGATCCATGCTGCTTTCAAAACCAGCGAGGTGTCTTCAGTCCAAAAGCATCAAGTCCTTTGTGTGGGAGAAAGGGAATTTTGCTCAGATCTCTGTCCTGCATGACCTGAAGCACCTGTCCTGACACACCAGAAGCAATACCTAATGGTAGCACATGGGCAAGAACAAGTGGGATTTCTAGAAAACAGGAACGCCTCAAGCCAACCCTTCTACCACAACCAGGGTTTTTTTAAAACTGTCCTTTAGTTGTTCTTTAGCTTAAGGGATTTTCTAACTTCCTGTGTAAAGCGCAAATTAAACCCTTCTGCATTTGACAGATTCTGTCTGAAGGGAGGTATTGATGTCTATTGATCAATTCAAGTGCCTCAGCAGGTCACACCGTCTGGAAAAGATTATTTATATCTTCATTTTCTCACAGTTTGGACAAGGTGATAGTTATGGCTGAACATCCTTGTGAGTCAATGGAAACTTCAGACTTTACTCGTTATCACAACTGTAAAAGTGAGACATTAACAAATGCTTTTTTAATTGACAGGAAGCTTTTCTTCCCAAGTAAGCAGCAATGTTCACTATGATGTCTTACTTGAGAGGTATGTTTCAGCAATTTTAATTTTTAGCATTTTTCAGAATTTTATAGAGACATTTTATTTAATGTGGCAAAAAAGTTTGAAGAAATAATTTAAATGAAAGATCATTTTTGGATGATTCTCCAGCTCCTCTACCAGAGAAGATCTATCCACTGTGTTTCCAGAAACTGACTGTTCCTTTGTACCACCTAAAAGAAGAGAAAACAGTCAAAGCCTCTTTGTAGAGTAGGTAGGAAGAGAAAACCTGATCTATAGTGTTTGAAATCTAAATTTCACTGTTGTAAGACAGGGAAGAAACTTGTTCTATTCATCCTAGTGGTAGACTCAAAGATTGGCTTATATTTTTATTTCCTTCCCAAGCAGCTTTGCTGGTCTGTAAACCCTTACAAATCATGTTCAAAATTGCTGTAACTGATATGCAGTTTGTGAGGCATCCCACAGACTGAGTCTACACTGCCATTATTTTGGGGCCATTTGCTTTTCCTGGACCTTGCCAGGAACAGATAAGTGGAGATGGAGGGGATAGCATGAAATGCTTTAAACAAATGCTTGCACTAATGCACATCCCACAAGCCACAAATGCTCCAGGAGACCTTTGCCAAGGGTTGTTTAAAGGTTTTTTTCTGAGAAACAGCTCCTTTTCACCATCATCCTGGCCCCTCACAGCCCAGCAGAGGGTTTATGGTGACCTGGAAGGCACCATGCTCTTGAGGAAAGAGGAAAACAAGGGCTGGAGATTTCTGGCTGGGTGGTTTTGCATGACCATGGAGGGATGAGAGGACTCCTGCACTCTCTGGGTGTGTTGTGTGTGCATACACAGAGGGAAATGTGTGGGGCTTCCAGAAGGGACATGCAGGAAAAAACAGGTTTCTGCAAGTAGGAACTTTCAGATAAGGATGTCCCAGTTCTGTTTTCATCCTTGACCATCAACCCATTTCTCATCTGTGAACCTCTCCCTTGCTTTCCCTGCCTCAAAACAAAAGGTCAGTTCAGAGAATGCCAAAGTGCAAGTGGATAAAAATGAAAAAAACCCCATCATCTTTCCCTCTGCTCCTCTTAGGTTGTCTGAAAGGGCATGCTCAGCATGCAAAAAAAAACCTGCTGACTTCACACTCTGCTGGAGAAGGTGATTTGAAACCAACAAAAATAATTGTCACTGTGTTTAGCCAGAGTCAATAAAAGCACTAAGGGCCTGGCAGTGTCAGACCTAGGAGAAAATAAATTGCCAGTTCATGAGCACTCCCTACAATGTATCCTGAAAAGAAGTTTTCTTTTCTTTATCCTCAGAAAAAAAGGGAGGGAGAGAAGTGAGATGGAGGAGGGCCTGGCAACATATATTTCATGTCTAATGATATTGTTTTAGTGGCGAGAAATAAAATGTGGGATCTTGAATAATGGCATAGGAAAGAATGAATAAAAATCCTGCTCACACTGATTGCCTGTTGGATCACATAGTAAATCTGAGGTAAGGTGTCTTATTCCTAGGGACAGGCAGAAAAGTTGCAAAATCAAAGGAGTGACATGATCTATCTTTTCCAAAATATCTATAGTTTTGGATGCCCAGCCTGAGACACAGTCAGGTCTGACTTCAGAAGGGGGAAGAGCTCAGCAAAGTCTCCAAATTGCAAACATGTTTTAGCCCTGAAAAATGAAGGTACCTAGAGGGGATCAGACCTGGGGGAATCAAATTGTGTCTCCATAATCATGCCTGGTTTTACTCCCTAGCTCCACCAATCTCTCTAATAACATTGGCCCCCATGTTCAGAAATCTTGCCTCATCTAAAGCCACCAGCCACTTTTATAAACCAAAGCCAAAACCAGAGTTCTAATAGTTTCCAGAGACCATGAAAGCATGAGGAAAAGCCATGTTCAAGAGATTTTTTTTATTGAATGTTTTAACAAAATCAAACAGAGTATGGTAGAATGTAGAGATGAAAAAGTCAGGCAGAAAATACAGTGCTATTTGTGTTTCCTTTTCTGTGTTGTTTACCCTTACACTGGTAACCTCCTAATTTAGCCTTGTTTGTCTCAACTGTTAGGTGCACAAAATGAGGGACTTCATTTTCACGTCAGAGCCATACCCTGGGTGTTGTTAGAAATCCATGCAGACCTTAAACATCTGTGGTATTTACGGGCCCATAACTGCTGAGTGTACAAAAACATCTTCTCTATGAAGAAGGACACACTGCCCCAATGATATTTACCTGTCGTATTTTAATTGTTTTAAGCAAAAAAAAAAAGTTCATTCAGTGAGTTCAGAGTGATCTGATGAGCATGAATGCAGCAGTTAACCCAGAGAGATGAGGAAAATTTACAACATGCAGGAGTGGGGATGGGGTTGAAATGGAGTTATCAGCCAGTGATGACTTTTTCTTTGGAAACATCCTTCCTTTGTATCATTTAAAAGAAGAGAAAATAGTCAAAGCCTCTTTACAGAGTGGGTAGGAAGAGAAAACCTGATCTATAGTGTTTGAAATCTAAATTTCACTGTTGTAAGACAGGGAAGAAACTTGTCCCATTCATCTTAGTCGTTGCCTGAAAGACCCTTTCAGTCTACACTCTTTCATCCAAATGGATGAAAGAGCTGGCTAGCAAGCAAGGAGGAGAGAAGGGTTTATGTGTCTCTGTGGCCCACCTACCACAGAGACCTTGGAAGGGAGAAATGTCCCAAATAAACAGATAAAAGTAGAAAGCCAACTTTTCTCTGCCAGGGTATGAGGCTTAGACAAGGGGACCACCATTTCCACTCTTGAGGCTGGACAATTCCTGAAGATTGAACCAAAAAGCAGGTTGTTTTTTTCCTGTTCATGTCTGCCATCCCTTGGCTACAAACCCAGCTGGATTTCACAATGGCAAGATGAGTGTTCATAGAGAAAGGCACAGCTGCCCATCACTGGAAAATACTCGCTGTTGCATGCAAAACGTTGCATCATATTTTTAATTAGATGTGACAGCTCGTGGTTCAAGCATGTGAGGAATTCCAGGCTGGATGAAAAGGGACTGGGCAGAGATCAATAGGGATAAAGGAGCAGCGATAAGGAGAAGGACCTGCTTAATCTTGTTTTTATCTCTGTTTATTTATTGTCTGTCAGTGGTGCTCTCCTGATCAAACACACAGGCATGTAGAATCCAGTGCACTTACTCCTTAGGACATGACAATAACAACAGAGCTGGCTGTCACATCCCCATGCACTCCATCCTTGGCAAGCAGGGTCGTCTGCTGGCTGACACACCCGGCTTGCTCCATGGCACT
Organism: Ammospiza caudacuta; assembly: GCF_027887145.1. NCBI lineage: Eukaryota > Metazoa > Chordata > Aves > Passeriformes > Passerellidae > Ammospiza > Ammospiza caudacuta. Next base: position 59,036,679 of record NC_080596.1, read on the forward strand.
TATCACCTCGCCAAGGCACTCAGCTCCAGCCTGGCTCCTTTCCCTGCCCTCCCAGTGATAACGAGTGTTCCTGCTCTCCCACACCTTCCCTCCTGACAACTTGTGTAGTGCCCGGGCTGGAGACCAGCCGGGCTGATCCAGGAGGTGTCAGACAACAGAGGTGCTTGGGCCCCGTCTCCTATTTTAACTCTGCAACTCATTTAAAAATTTTAACGTGTATAAATCATAGTTTTCATTGCCCTTCAAAAAAGTGTCTCAGCAGTTGAGAGGGTGAGAATCTGGGGGTCCTGGTGGAGCTCAATGGGGGAGCACTGCGTTGCAAGTCAAGATAGGGCTGGGCACTTATTCATTAGACCTCATTATCAGGGTTAAGTGGGGATTTCATCTCTGATTTACACTCTTTCTGATGGCTCTGCTCTATTTCAACTCCAAATTTGGACCCAAAATATATTTCTCTGCTCTTGGGGTTTCACCAGCCTGTTTATACAAAGCAGGGTTGCTAGGCAGCCTCTCCAGTGGACAGACACGCAGGAAAACATGGCTGGGATTTCCATGGGAAGTGGGGCCCGATATTGTCTGTACCAGTGCCCTTTTCACTGTCTGAGTACATAAGCAAACCAAGCCCCAGGGTAATTGCTTGATTTACAGCAGCTGAGGGTAGAGCTGGATTTTTGGATAGCACACATGCTGTGATTCCAGAGGAGAAATAAGTCTCTAAAGAACAGAATATATGGCAGCCCATATGTAGCCATATATTCTCTGAGCTATCCTTGACCCTCCAGGCTTGTTGAATAAACCTAATTCAAGCAAGGCTATTTTAAATATCATTGTATCTATTTCCAGGATGATTTGTCTGCCAAAAGTGGGACATGCCTTGTCTTCCATTCAAGGGTTTTCCTACTCCAACTTTGCACTAGGTAAAATGTTCTAGCATTGTCCTAATTCCCATCAATCCCTACCTGCAAATTAGCTATTCTTGGTAAGGCACTAGGAAACATTAATCATCATAAACATTGGCACATCACAGTTTTAGCTTCCAGTCTAGGTCAACATAAAAAGAAGATTTTTATGATCTATTTAAGCTCCAGTGACATTACCAAAAAGTGAATATAGCACTTTCACAAACCCAGATTAATTTCTTTCCAAACCTAGATGTTTCTCTGGAATACTCAAGCTGAATTTACTCACTTTAGGCTGCTGCTGTAGTGTGCAGAGGCTGCCCAGACTGAGCCAGTCTGCCTCACGTGTGTTGGTGGTGCCTCATTCTTTCTGCTACCTAAGGAGAAGACCTTGAGTGATTGTGTCTCTTGTTTAAATAGCAGCATTGGCAACATATAAATCAGACCAAGGCACTTTTACAAATTACTTTTAACTTCCCTGGCACCTTTGAGATAAGCAAAGGCTTCACAGGTGCTCCATAGCAAGAGAGAAATGCTGTTTGCTTTACAGTTTCCCAGTGCTCTGGGGACAGTCAGAATTTTGGTCATCCGTTCAAAATGGGTCCAAAAAATCTCCTGTCAGGATCACTAGCCAACAAACAGAAATATGTAGAACTCCTAGGGCTGCTTTCATAGATGAGGCTTGCAGTGGATGATGAACTCCTGGGGTCTGGATGCACTGGGAAGGAGCTGGGGCATTTATGCCTGGACTGTTCCTTACCAATACACCTCTCCTATCCCTCCAAAAATTCAAATCAAGTGACTTTCAGCATTATTTAGCCCTTGTCAGATGAGAAATACAAGAATCAGATCTGACATTTAACCCCAGCACACAGGTTGAAATCTGGCCTGTGCTCCCCCACAGTCTGAGCACATTGTCATTCAGAGTGCCAGGCTAGAAAAACAGAAGCAAGTGGTGAAATATGGATCAGAATTCGGGTTCACATCCAGAACTCTTGGAGTATTCAAATTCAAGAAATGCCGAAACTAGGGGAAGAAGAAAACAGAGAGAGTGAGGGGAAATGATGAAAAGTGAAGACAAAAAAGTAGGAGAAAAAGTCTTTTCTACTTCCTGAAGAAGGCAAGGCAAAGCACTTTATTAAATAGTTTTGGTTGAATGTTTCCTTTGGCTTTATCTTCTAACACCTTTTCCTGGGATATCCCTTTGCTCAATCTAGCAGTCTCTGAGTCTGCTAAAGAAATACAGCTTCACAATAATCTTTACATCTAAGGTACTGCAAGAAATGCCTGCCAACTCTTTTTACCCTCCCCAGGGGCTGCACTCTGGGTTCCTGTTGGCATGTTCTCCTCTTGGGTGTTCATCCATGGCTGATATCTGTGGATGTGCCAAGTGAGAGAAAAGTGTATTTTTGGTTGCTCTCATTCAGTAGCACTTCTTGTCCCAGACACTCTGTGGCCACTTCTATTTTCTGATCTGCCATCTCTTCTCATCCTCTGGCCAGTGTGGAGCAGGCAGCAGCTTTTCATTACAAGTGAGTGGTGGTACAACATGTTCAGTGCAGAGCAGAGCTGCGCTGACAGAACAGGCAAAGGGTGTACACAATCATCTCTCCTGTGGAACTGGAGCCAGACAGGGACTAAGAAGGTCTTTTAAGAAGTATGTTTTTATTACTGATGACCTTTTAGAAGAAATGCCTCTCCTGTCCCATTTCTTCAACCAAATTTGGCCTGCCTTGGTGAGTGTGCAGCTGGGGTGATTGCTTTGCATCCAGTGGCAAGAGAAGCCTGATTCCACAACTGAATATGGTATTTGGAGAACTAATTTCCTTCTTTTCCTGAGAGGTCATTTCTTTCCAATGCTGCCTGTGCAAATGGAGGAAGGAATTTTTTTGCTTTTTTTTCTTTTAAAGTCTGCTCTACTCACCTGATGCCCTCAATGAACTCAAAGTTTTATCAACTGGTTTCTGAAAATCAGACTTACTGACCTCCCTTCAAGACTGAATTCACCTGCAGCAAGCAAAATGCCTCTAAGCACTATTTCCATACGAGAAAGGGACTGTCCATCTTCACACTTGTGTGGATGATGCACAAATGGTCCCACGTGGGAAAGGTGAGGAGTTTGTGTGTAAACCTGGTATTTTCAGTTTAACACCCACCAGAAGAAGCATCCTAAAAAAGTATGTTTATATTAATATTTTGAAGTTTCTCCTAGATAAAGCAGAGTTGAAAGAGGAGCTTTAATTCCTAGCCTTATGGGTGCTCTGAATATTGATCCTATTGCAGAGCACCTTAAATTAAACTGGTTTGGGGTTTAGAAGGGCTGGTTCTTCACTTTTCACTACCTTCCCACTGTGTACATCTGAGAGTGCTGCCCCAAGACAGTGCCCCCAGGCCCAGTTCCTAGGCTTGCCAATGTACTGTCTGGTGTTTCTTGCACAGAGATAGTGACCCTATGGCAGAAATCTTTCATGAGAAGGAAAAATAATACCTCAATGAGCATAGTTCACCTGCTGTCATGTGAGCATTTAAAAGATGCTCCACAGCTCATCAAAAACCATATATCAAGCCAAAGATGGGTAAGTGCTAATTGGGTGCAGGTATTTCTAATGCAGATTTCTAAGGGAAAGTGAGATTATTCCTGCATCCTGAGCCCACAATTGTTACTCTGATTAACTACCTGATAATATCCAGATTTAAAACTTTCAAGGTAGGGGTGGCAGATGCATTCTGTATCTATTTAACATCTATTTCTGACAGGGATCAAATATCTGTGGGAAGATGCTAGACACAGATTACACAGTAGAAAGACTAAATAAAAGTATTGTTCAGGATAGTTGATTTTAGCTTTTTTTAAAATTCCTTTATTTATTTTGAGGCAGTTCTAAAATCAGCAAAGTACCTTTGCTTCTCTTGTCATGTCTCTGAAATGAAGGAGGTATTTGAAAATACTGAAATTGAGGGGCTAGGCTACCCAAACATGTACACTGGGCAGTGATGCCCTGGTGAGCAGACTGATCTTGAGAAAGTGAACTGATTAAGAATGAGCTTAAGAACTTTACAGTAGAGATAAAGAGGGATCTTTACATTATTCAATAAATCTCAGACTCCTGGTGATCCAGATGGCCCCTTTGCTCTTTTACTGATGTGTGACCATTACCAGAGATGTGTAGCCATGAGTAAATCAACCTAAATACTTTGTTATAATAGTCCTCATTACAGAACATTGATAGATTAACTGTGCTCCATTTCAGTTTATGAGCAAAGCGCTTTGCTCTCCCTGGCAGTGTGATTAATGTGAGGTTCACATACTTAACATTAGAGACCAGTATTTATGGCCTTAAAAACATCAAGAAAAAAGCAAAATGTTTGCTGTGACAGCACATATAGTACAAGTGTCAAATCTTATCAAGGATAGTCTCATCCATTATAGCTTCAAGAGGTGCTATCATTTACCAGGCTGACCCGGCAGCCCTTGGCGCCTCATTGTAACATTCTCTGTATGGTAATCCAGTTAAGAGCAGAATGCAGCCTGAGTGAGACATAGCTTAACACTTGCATATGATCAATATAAACATTACTGGGAAAGAAATCATCAGCAAGCCAGATAAAGTCATCCTTTTCAAGGGGGGAGAATGGAGTAAAACTTGGCCAAGTAAAGTGATTTTCTACCTCCCTTGCAGTAGCAACAAATTGAAGGCAGTTGTGCTGCTAGAGATGTGGGCGTGCTGCAAATTTGAGGGTGAGGTTGAGGCATGGTCTGGGCCAAGCCACCACAACAACCTTTGCAATGACTAGGGCTGTTTTCAATGTTGCTATTCTTTAATCAAGGAGGTTGAAACTTTGCAGGGGCTTACAAAATATTTGTAATGTGTTTGCTATGCAGCTCGAAATCTTCAAGGAGCACAATCCCATTTATGCTGAACTAATTTCTCTTGTAGGACTCAGAATAAAAAATCTTGAGTGAGAGAAACAGATTAATCTCAAGTCTGTATGTCCTGTTTCAAAGTCAAACTTCTCTGAAAGTCCTGGAATGCTCTTCACCTCCCACATATCAGGGATGTGCCTGTAATAGTCAGGACCTGCTTGAGGATCTGTACTCTCAGTGGTTGCCATCACAACATGCTTCACAGATGAGCTCAGAGACAGCTTGACCAGTTTGATTTATTATTTGTCCAGTAGTAGGACAGGTGTTACTGAATGAGTAATGCTAGCCCTATTCTAGCCATCAGTTAAGCGCTCAAAGGCACTTAAACATGCACATAATCACAGATACACCTCAGTATCACTGACTCCAAGGAGACACCAATGTGCAGTCAGAACCAAGCACATACTGAAAAGTACCTTCATGAATCAGGACCATTATTTGACCAAACTACTTGAGGTATTTGTGAAAATACTGGCAGATTGCAAAAGCTTCATTGACATAAGGCTGAGTGATTTGAAGGACTTACTCACCCATCTTTCTCTCTTTGTCTGAACTGGTTCAAGAGACGTGTCCCTCATGTGCTGAAGGTGAGAAGCTGCAAAGTGCCTCAGTGTGCCTTGGTTTCAGTGTACATTTTAGTGGGTTTAAGGCATGCAATGACTGAGACGTTCGGGAATTGTCATTTCTGGACATGTTTTGCCATGTCTAAACCCAAAGAAACTATGTGCAGGATCAGGTGAACCAATACAGAACAAACAGCAGATAGGACCGAGTTTGGAGGGAAACCAAAATGCCTTTGAAAATTTAACCAGCTTTATCCACAGGCCTGTACACCAAATGAACAGTCTGTTTCTCAAAGGGGAGACTTTGACATCATACTACACTACCCAACTTCCATCCAAAAGCAGATCCCATGCCAGAGCCTGCAGGCAGTGCTGTTTCACATCAGGCCCATAATTTGAGGGTTAAAATGCTATCTACCACTAGCTGGGAAAAGGGTTTGGATGCTTTCTGGTTTGGAAAAGTTTCTTTTTGATGATAAAGAGCTCTCAAATTCAGCTGTGAGTTGTACTTAAATCACTGCCACTAAGTGCCTGGAGTCAGTGGCAGCTTTCCTGAGCTGTGTGGAGATGGGAGCTTACAAAATGTCTCCATTTGATGTAAGGGGGAGGGATTGCTGAGGAGTACACATTTACACAGAGATTTATTGGGGGAGAGGGCAGGCTTGTGCCAGACTTGAAAGAGAACATGCTTCTGTGAGATAAATTCATTTTCATGTTTATTTATCTAGTGTAGAAAAACGGTCCTGCCTAGTAGAGCATATGCTGGGCATAATGAAAGACAAACGTCAGCTTTTGAAGGAAAACACCCATTCATCAAAGGACACAGAAGAACAAACAACTTGTTCATTAAAACACAATTGAAAGGTGGCTTCTCCTCTCCACTCCACCTGCTTTCCCAAGTTGGGGGCTGCATGGGAGACTGCTGCTCTCTTCTTACTCTTTCTACTCACTCTCTGTCCTGAAGCAGATGAAAGGCTTTTCCCATCTCAGAGATGGGGGAAAAAAACCCCAATACTTAGGACCACAGTACTTCACCAGCTTTTTCTTCACTGTTTTGAGCAAGGCCACATCTACATTCAGCTTAAGTCTGTTGAGACTGATCCTGGCTGAAGGACTGACTCTGTACCTGGGCCAAATTCTGGTCAGCACTCTCTGCTCTCTGTGAGTCCTTGTGGTGGGTGCTGGAAGCTGGTAATATGATACATCCCAAGGATCCCTCTGAATAGGAGGAAGCAATCAAAACCTTCTACATTTTCCCAGGGTGGAAAAGCAATTTCCTCCTCCAGCTGTAAGGCTGGGGCAGATTGAAAGGTCTCAGGGAAAGTAATTATGCCCTTTGATGAGTCTATCAGGAAGCTGAGACTGGCTCATTGGTGTGAATAAACTTTTTGTCTTTGGCCTAAATGTCTATATGAACCAACAAAAGGAAATCTTCTTAGTGTGTCTAGTGTCTATATTCCTGCATGTGAGGTTGATTTCTTTTATGAAGCATCATGCATATATATATATGGACATAAATAAGTAATAAGGAAAAGAATAAGAACAATAGCCAACCCATGTGGTAGGTATCCCAGACAAATCCACTGGTGTTTGAGCTCTGGATGTTTTAAATAGTTTGCCACTGCTCTGTTAATTTTCTGTGATTTTTTTTTGGCCAGTCATCAATGAGACTTTTGATTGTGTCTCATAATATCATTCATATGCATCTCTGGAAGTCACAATTAAGTAATGAATTAATTTCTGTAAAATCATGATAGACAAATACAAGCTGTCCCTCCAGACCAACTTTTATTACTGCACATGAAAGCCTGACAACAGAAAATTACTGAATCATTGGTTGATTTTTGCTCAGTTTTAGTGTGAAGTCACAGTTCAGTTGAGTCTTTTAAAAACAAATCAGTTGAGCCCAAAAGATCCTGTTTGCAGTTCCCACTTGTCAGCAATGACTTGCTGCTTAAAAAAAACAAACCAGGAGACTTTGAAGATCCTCTTAAAGAGTAGATTAGATATAAAAAGAAATGAGTGGAAGAATGAAATTCTGTTTTGCACATGGAATCTGCAAACTGGATCTGAGAAGAAGCAATACAGCTCCAATCTGAGAACACCTTGTAAGACCAAAGTCTGAAAAAAAAAATTGTGTGTAGGTAAAATTACTCACCATCCTGATCGCAAAACATCAGTGTTGACATTTCTTTGGATGTAACTGGAAACTTTACAACGATGATCCACTTTAGCTGGGGATTTTCTTAACCTATAAAGTTCAAGTAGCTTTTTCTTCTCCCCAGACCACTGATCTGGCTTTGCTGACTCTGAGACTAAATAGGCGCCTTGTGCGAGTGACCTTAAGTACAACGCCTGGCACATAAGCTTTATTTTCAAAAAGTGAGCAAGCAGACACTCAGGTTTAACTTGTGACCTATTAATACATCTAGATGGGACTCAGCAGGGGCCACAGGCATCTCAAATGGTGCATTGGTTTGTTTGAACAGCATACTGCTCTGTGCCCATGCACAATCCAAGCCTGAGACCTGTGGGCCAGGAGGGAGCAGTGTAAGATGAACTGCCTGGGAGAGAGCTGGGGCAGGAAGAAGCAGACTCCTCTTTTTTTTCCTTTTTTTTTTTTTTTTTTTTTTTTTTTTGTATTTTCTTTTCTTTTACTTTCTTTTTGTTTAGCTCTTTTTTCTGGTTCTCGATCTGGGTAAGAATAGCCTGCATGAACTCTCCAGCTGCTCAGCTGTAGTGGTCGTTGTGCGTACAGGGCCACAAGCTCATCCCGTTGTACCTGTATGGAAAGGAGTAGCAGCATCTTCCATGCCTCTCCTTCCACTTCCCTTCAGCTCATCTGCTGATCACCCAGGATGCTGTTAAGGAGAGGGGAGAAATAACAACACTTTTATAGTTTATAGTGAGTGTGTATAAGCAAGAAAAAGCACATCCACTCACCTGTTCCTTCCATGTCCCATGGCAGTTGCAGAGGATTCATATGGGAGGGTTCTCCAGTCTGCTTTCATGATGCTCACAAGTGTGCTGCCTTACATATCTGAGGTCTTACAATGCCAAATCATGTAGTGAATGAGTGGGAGACATCTGGCCTGGCTCTAAGCATGAAAAAAGACTTGATCCTTGGTCTAACAAAGTTCCTATAATCAATGGAAGCAAAGACATTTTCCAGTGTACAGCAATGCCCATCTGTCTCAGCAGGGGATGATGAGTACCTCATCACCCTTTAGTGAATAGAAAATACCAGAAATCATTAACCTCCAAAGAGCAGGGGTTGCTTTGTTTTGCCTTTCACTGGCAAGCACACCAGACTGAGCTGTGCTGGTAGATAACATCCCCTGTCACAGAGGCTGCTGGGGGTAATCCCCAGCCCCACTTGCAGAGCAGTTCACATGGGTGACCTGTTGACAACCTCTAGGAAAATAAGCTGAGGTGACTGATTCAGCCTTTTCAAACATTGGGCTCAGCTAACAGGGCTGAGCTTGTTGAACTGTCACAGACCAAATTTGCATGTTCTGATTTGCTGGAAGACACTAGGGCATGGCAACGGAGCAGAGACAGAGGAAAGGTCAGCTGGGGATTGGAACCTCTTCCAGAGGTACAGATTGGGCCAGGAAGGTGTGTACAGAGTAGTCAAACAGGTTAAAAGACTTCCAGCTTTTTCTCCAGTTGATCAGAAACAAAAGCCATTACGAGATTCTAGAGCCAATGCTTGTCTGCTGCAGTAATTCTGCTCTGTTTCTCTTGTGCCAAGCAAAATGAAAATGGCAATCCTAAAGATAATCAAGCAGTCAAATTATTGTGGCTTAGGGATTTATGCATATAGACACATATCTAGTTTTTAAAGAAAGCCAGGAAGTTCCACTCCTTGGAAAAAAGATTAGGGATATGTCAGGCAGAGCAGACAGAGTGCTGGAGACAGCCACTTAAAGGCAAATAAATGAATGAGAAATGTCCCAGGTAGAAGATAACACTCTAAAACAAATTAATTACAAAGGAAGAGATATCAGAGGTCACTGTGTTTCTGCTAGTTGTCAGGAGTCCTGCCCATGGAGCACAGCACATGGTGCTGACATAGCTGAGGGGTCCTGGCACTGCAGTGGGGCTGGATCCAGCTCTGGCACCAACCCAGGCTCCTGCTGAGCTCCTTGGGGTGAAGCTGCACATGCTGAGCAGCAGAACCAGTACCAGAAGTGCTTTTCCACTCCCATGCACAGCCACCCATCCCTTCTCTCTCCTCTTACCACAAGTTGCTATCCTCTCTCTCATGACCGTTTGGTTGTTATCCAAGATCTAATCTAGGTTAGTAAAGTTAAAAAGAATGAGGAATGGATCTCTTACCACAAACACAAAATGATTTTTGGAAAAATTCTGATTAAGGTTTCCCTCTCTGACCCCCTTCCCTCTGTTCCCTACATGCCAACAGGAGAGGGAATATTGTGATATATTTCTCAAGCCACATGGAGCAGAGACAAAAGATGGGAAAGTTCACAAAAAATGTTGGACCAGTTTCCACCATTCAGCTGCTGAGATCTGGCCAGTACAGATGAAGAAGCAAATCCCCAAGGACTTTTTTGGTGATTTTGCAAGATAAGATTATCTTGTCTTAAGAGGAGTGGCTGTGTGAGAGTGTTTAGGTCACTTGGCAACACAAGGCACATCCTCAGCTACTTCTGCTCCACAGAAGAGATGATATGCTCCTGCTGAACATGATGGCTCCAGAGCATGGCTTTGGTGCTGTGATTCAGAGCTGTAGGCTCCCAGTGCAGTGATGGACAGGAATAAATAACTCATTGCATTGTAGGCACGAGGCTGATTGAACCAGGCTCATTCCTATGGGATGCAGATGCTCCTCCACTGGATAACTCACAGGACTCAGGGTTCCTTGCAGATCATCTGTGCAACACTTTGGGTGTTCACAGACCTGAAGATCTGTTATTGTTTTTACGTAAAACTGGGTTATCATGTTGGAGTTTCTTCCTCCAGATGGAAGAAGCAGCACCACTCACAGAACAAAAATACAGCAATGAGAGCAATGAGGACGGCATTTTTTTACTATTTCACATGTGGGTACCTCCAGGTACTTCACACATCTCCAGAGCAGCTGTCCTTGCTCATCACTAACAGCACAGCAGTAGTGAGATGGGTGATTTATCCTATGAGGAAACAAGGTTAGAGACAAGGCCATTGCAAGGCCCAATCTACTCCTTAGCCTTCGGTTCACCTCCTAGTTTTGTATCACAATGTCCAAAAAAAACCAGATATCCTCTCTGCTATAACTTTTTGGCTACTGATAAGCAATCTTCTCTGTGCTTCCCAGCATGGCAACCTCGAGACAACTTTCCTGGAGTAGGAGCTAAACCTGTTTCCTACCACTCACAATGCTGGGGTTTGCTTTGTAAGCCCAAAGAAAGGTTCAGCTCAGTATTTTATATAAAATTTAATATACACAACTAGCCTGGGTTCACAACAAAAAATGCATGGAATGAAACTAAAACCATTTCGAAAATGTGAAAATATACATTCAATTAGCGGTGGATCAAGATGATTTATTTGTGAAGCAGTGTTGGAGAATATTGCCGTACAGTTCATCTTACTGCTAGAGGTGAATCTGAGTCACTGTGCCTGGAACTCAGAGCAAAATTTCCCAGAATTTAAGAGGAAGCCTTTAGATCTTACCAGGGAGCTTTAACTTCAGTTTGTATAGCTGCTTTTGTTGGTAGTTTAAAAAAAAATAAATTCTACTAGCTGGAAGCACCATAGACATGTCCACGCCATCTCCTACAGCAGGATCCAGCTGGTGCAGGAAGGCTGCTGCTCCCTCTTCGTCCTGTTCTGCCAGAGAAGGATGGGACAAGATGGAAGTGGCTGTTTGTCCAAAGTAGAGAAGACTCAAGTCTCTGTTACCTCTCTGTCTGCACAGCCAGGTGCACAGCATTAGCACACAGGGCCTGTAAGATCTTCTCCCCATCCTGATCTTTGCTGGTGGCAGTGGTCCTTCAAGATGTGGAGCAAGAGGGAATTTATTTCTTCTGCAGTGACACCCCAGGTATTCACACCCTCTCACCAGACTCCTCCAGCTAAACCAAACACATCCCTTTCTGCAGATACAGGCTTGGCTCTTTGGTGAGTGCTTCAACCAACCCTTCCCTGGGTGGAGCCATTTCACAATCTCCCATTTTCCAGGTTGGACTGTGACACCTATTCACAGCCACATTCAAATGGTGTAAAGCAAATTTCTCTTCTCATTTCCAGCCTCAAGACATCTCAAGCTTCAGATAGCTACCATGGGAAATTAGACATCAGTTAACTTTTTTTTTTTGGTTAATATGTGTTTGTTCAAATGTTAAAATCTCAGCCTGTACTTCATTTTAACCTGTTTTGTCATTTGTCCATAACTCCCTCTGACATGTTTTATAGCAAACATTTTAGAAGTCTAGGAAAAAAGCAAATTGATGCTGTTCAGGTTGTGACCTTTAGCATGATAGGAGTGTGAGCATGAGGGCCTGGAACAATTTTCTGAAGTAAAGTTTGTGTTATGTGTGTACTGATTCAGCAGAGAATATATGAAATCCGATGGGAACACATTATTCATAGTTTCTTCTCAGTCAATGTGGTGCCAAGATCAAACTGGTGTTTGAAGACAATCCTGGGTGTTGAGCCAAGGGTTTGGACTCAATGATCTTTACAGGACCTTCCATCTCAAGATACTCTGACTCTATGGTTCTATGCCTTAGAGAGACTCATTGACCAAGAGAGATTTCTATATTCCAGTAAGATTTTGCCATTTAATAGAAGATGCTTCACACCAGGGTGAACAAGAGATCACTCAGCGCAGCTACAAGCAGCATTTTAGCTGCAGAATAAGCCTTAATCTGGCACAAGAGCACTGTCATGGGATGCAGGATCCCAGTGCACAAACTGTGCAAATATTTTTATTTAAACTATACTTTTGCAAGATATGGACTATTGTTGCTGGATTATGCTTTGCTGTGTTTTCTTCCTTTTTAAATGTAGAGTGGTACTCCAAAGAAAGCAGATTTCTGTCTTATAAGCATAGGGCGTAAAAAAAATTTTAAAATAAGGAAATTAAAATATGACAAAATAATTTCAATTATCTAGCCATGGAGGCACAATAATAATTATATCAAAATTATGTCATTGCTGTTGTAATTGTTTCTATTATTAGAAAATCTTGAGCTATTTTAAAGAAGACTATTAGTACCATTACCCATGTTTATAAGGCAGAGAAGCTGAGGCAGAAGAGAAGGATGTGACAGGACGTGAAGGATGTTCCCCAGTGAAAGCTGGTAGCAGAGCCTGAGCCTTTTAAGCCTCACACTGAGAATTTCCTTGCCCCAGCAAGGAGTGGATTTGACCACTTGGTGTCAAGGACTCAATCTCCACGCTGCTCCATGTTTGAGGGCCCTCACTCTGGAGCAGCTCCAGCCCCTGTCTGAGAACAGAGCTTTCCCTGGCTGCTCATGAGCTGCTCTCCTGACCCATGATTTGCCAAGCCATGCTCAGCATTTAGGTGGAAAGCAGCTCATGGCCAGGATTGTATCAGGGTTGCTGTGATATGTGAAGGCTGAGGCAGCATTTTGCACTGTTTCTAATGCAATAATTCCTTTTTTGTTTGTTGTTTTGGTTTGTTTTTTTTTTTTTTTTTAATTTCTGTTCCATTTTTCTTCTTTGTGTTTCTTAAAAGCCCTGCTGATGGACTGTGACACGTGCCACAGTAATTTGTAATTTGGAGGCGGAGGGAGCTCCTGGGAAGCTGTGACTTGTGTTGTGTATGCTGGACAATGTCCTTTAGGCTGCCAGGCTCAGCAAAGCTCCTGTTCTGTGGCAAGGGAAGGCCAGGAATTTTCCTCACAAAACCCCAAGGATGCTGATCCAGCTGGGAAAAACAGCACTTTCTCCTGGATGCTGGTAAACATTGTATAGAAAAGGACTGTTGAATGTGGTCTGGGCATTTTTCACTGTTTTATCTATAAAAAATATGCGAAAAAAGTATGCAAAGTTGCAATCTCAGCTACCCAAGCATAGGTGAAAAATCCCTACCCTGTAAATAATTGTTTAACTAAACCCAACCATGTTATTCACAGTAAAAACCAATCCTTGGAGGTTTCTACATGCTGCCATAACTTCAGGCTAAACAAGTCTGAACCAAGAAGTGTTTTGTCACAAGACTGTATATTTTATGGGAAGTTGATGCTTATTTTCCATGGGAAGCTCATTTTTCCAAAGGACAGCTTCAGCCTGGCAGCTCAGCACAGTGCTGCTGTGACAAGCTGCTCTTTTAGCAGCACTGACAGATTTTTTTGAGAAATATTTATTTTTTTCAGCTAAGTCATGAGGCCAGTGACAGGTACATGGTGGAACGAACCAGAACGCATGGAAGCACACAAGAAAACATGGAAGTTGGAGCACAGCCTTTTTCACCAACATAGGACACATGTTGAAGCCACATTTGTGGAGCTCAGTAGAAAGACATTAATTATGACATAGTCCAAGTTTGCTGACCAAAATAAAGATCCTGAGTGGAAAGGTTTGTGTTAGGTAGACTCGGAGGTTATTTTTTGGGGCGATTTTTTTGCCAATGTGTAAGATGTAAATGATTTTGCTTGATCCAGACCTGCATTTTTTAGGCTAAAAATATATACACCAAGGGAAAAATACCTTCCACCTCTAATCCTGACCTTTGGGAGAGAGAAAAGTTTTATACTAGTGAAAAAAGCTCCTGTTCAGCTTTTAACCAGGCTGACGCATGTGAAGGCTAAATGTATCTCAAAATAGAGAATTAAGTTGAAAATAATTCAAAAGGCTGAAAGGCACAGTCACACAAATTAAATGTCTTCTGGAACTAGTGCCTTTCAAAGTGTTTTATTCTAGCAAATATGAAATGATACATCTGATCTTGAACTCAAAATACTGTCTAATAAAATGGATTTCTCAGATGAATCAGGCCATAAACATCTCATAACACATTGCCTAGTATTTTTATTTCTCCTTCCTCAGTTTCCCCATGTACCATGAGGCCTCAGCCAGAGCCAGCTGCAGTGGGAAACAATGTCAAGAAATAATCTTGTGTTTGCACATCCCAGAGGACTTTTTTGAAGATACCTTCCAGGTGAATGGATATCAGTCACTGAGAGATGCCCAGAACCAGCAGATAAATGGCACAAGTGTGCCCAGTCACAAAGATCAGCCTCAGAATACCAGCTCAGCCCAAATCCCATCCCAGAAGCTGCCAGTGACCCCAACCATGGATGGGGTCTCATGGATGGAAACTGGCATATACTTTATACTTCTTGTTTTTGTTGCTAAATATGGCAAATTCATTCACAAAATTCTCTGTGGGCATAATAAACTAATTGCCTCCAATGTTATAGTCCCCTCATGCACTCAGATTATTTCAGCACTGGTAAAAATTTATGCATAACCACAAATCCTCAAGGAACAGAATTCAAGAGATACCAAATGATCACAGATCTCTAGAAACTGATTTGGATTTTGAATCACTGGCTTGTAAGAACGTCATCACTGTAATTAAAAAAAGGGAAACTTTCAAAAACTTAATGTGAATGAATATTTATAAAAACTTCCCTCTACTCTCCTGATCACAAATTTCTGTAAATTTATAGCAGTATTGCAAAAACAGTCACATACCAAAATGGGCCACCAGCTAAATTTAGAGCTGTATACCCTGTGAGGGCTGAAAATTGTAACACATAAAGGGCTGTTTGTAGCTGCTGAATTGGTTCATACTCCACTGTATTGACTTCACACAGCTGTTACTTGGAAAATCATTCAGGCACATTGGAAAAGCAATGAAGTCAGTGGTTAAACATGATGCAGGTTTTACAGGACACAATTGATTAGGTAATTCCAGTGGTTGTTATGTCAATGAGGCACCAGAAAGCAGCTGAGTTCAGGTGAATATATTCCTCACCATTTGGGAAGCCTGATGTGCCCAGCACAATCAAATTGTCATATTGTTGGTACGGGTATGAAAGTGGTGGCAAGTGGGGTCCTGTGCCTTTCCATTTGTGCCATCCTGCACAGAGGAACCTTCTCTCTGACCCGTGGCTATGCCCACACTGGTGGTTAAATGAAACACAATCCTTCACCCTGTAAAGTCACCAAAATGAAGGGTTTTTTTGTGATGTTTCACCCTGTGCCAATTACAACATTCCCAGGTGATGCCCCAGTGTGACAGAGCACTCCAGAAGCTGTTCCCAGCAGGCAGCTGGTCCTGGAGCCAGGGACACCCCCAGGGTCATTTCCTTTACTGGGACAGGCACAGCTTCAGCATACAGATTTCCAAGTGGTGTAGAAATGTCATGCTGAGACCTGCAGGATCCTGGAACTGTGAAATTAAACATTTTCTGCAGAATGACTTCCACTCATTCTCCAGGCTCATCTGATTGTACCAGGAATGTGGCAGGTTGTCCCAACAGAACACAATATTACTGTTGCAGTGACACTTGAAAGCCCTGAGGTGCAAAATACTTTGCAAACATATTGCTAAAAGAATGTTCCCACCTCTAAAATATTTATAATATAAGCAGGACAAGAACCAACATGGATATGGATGGACAGGAAGCAATGAGATTGTCTTGGAAGGCACCTCAGGAAAGGCACTGCTCAGCTGTAAGCACTGCCACATTTTTTGTGGCATGACAGGGGTGTTTTCCAAAGTGTGGAGAGATGTTTTCATGTCTGAGCAAGTCCATCATGATGCCTGCAGATCAATCCTCACCCATTTTCTCAAAGAAAGCAAAGCATGCTGAGATGCAGATAGGAAGAGCCATTGATGCAAAAACCTTCTTTCCCCTAAACAGCAAATATCAGCGCACACCTCCTCTGCCTCCATGTTTTTGGTCTCTCCTTATATTTTGTAGCAAATACTTTACATTTACACATTTTTCTCCTTCTCCTGGCAGCCCTGCCAGCTCCCTGCTGTGTTCTATTCCTCCTTTGCCTCATCACCACCAGTGATGGAGGCCAAACACTCTTCATTATGTGCAACCTCATGATGTCCAGATTTAGTCCTTGCTGACATTTTTGCAGGTCCTTTTCTCCAGATGGGCTTAGACAAGTCCAGAAAAACATAACTGCCACGGAGGATGCAATCATGACTCGGTGTTTGAGAAGACAGCAGAGCTCAGAGCCACAGCTCTTGGAAGCATGTAATGAGATCACTTTTTAAAGTATAACCCTAACTCTCACTTTTGCAGAGTAAGGCAAACCCTTCAGTTTCAATTATTCTTTAATTTCTTCAAAGCCAACTATATAATAGTTGATACCCAACTCTGAGTTTTTCATCGTTAAATACAAATTTATGAACCTTTAAAGTAAATTATATTGGTATGCCTGTCCCAGAAATAATCTCAAAAATCCTTCTGACTTAACTCCAGTATAGCTACTCACCCTCAGCTTGTTTTATGCTCCATGGAGAAGAATAGGAGCTTCAACATCTTGGGTCATGAAATTCAACTGGTTCTCTAGCAAAATGAATCTTGTTCTAGAAAAGTATTTTTCTTTCCATGAGGAGAACCAGAAGCAACTCACCATGTAGTCTGCACCTAAAGTTAGGTGAAATTCAGTTTATTCAAGAAGTAGCATGACTGAGTTTGGTTATTAAATTTCATGTTTATTCCTTTAAAGAGCATTCCATTTTTGCTGACTAGAGATGTGATTATCCTAGTCACACTTGTGAGCACAGATGAGTGGTGTGATATCTTGATACCTCTCTCTTTCTGCAGTTGGGCTCCTTACCCCTAAGTATTCCTTCTTTTTTCCCATTTCCTTCTGCTTTTTCTGCTAAAAAAATAAAAGTCTGTGATATTGCTTATCCTGGTTAAGCCAGGAATAACCTCATACACAGCTTTCCAGAAGATTTATACTGGTTTTCTCCACTCCTTCTTTGAATCCTCAATGAATTCAGCAAACTCTGTCTCAGGAGCTAAGAGAGTGAGATAGTTCTGGGCAAGTAAGAGCTGTGAAGACAGGTAAAAAATCCCCCAAAAAAACATGATTAATGCTCTTTATGGAAGGGGTTGGCTCCTCCTACATGCAGATAGTTTCCCTCTCCCTCAGGGGCCAACATGGATCAAACACTGTAGCTCAATCTATTATTGAACCATGAAAAGACAAGCAGTGAAAGTCATTGCAGTGAGCAGTGACACAGTGGAAGGTCTGAAGTGACACAGTCACTGCAGTGAGCAGTGACACAGTGGAAGATCTTTGGGATATCTCTTGAAACCTTCTCTCACTCTTCCTAAACAGCCATCAGTGATGGCACCTGGGGAAAATTAAAGAAAACCAGATGAACCACAACAAACCAGTCCCACCAGGGTGTGAGCCAGATGAGGAGGAATTGCTCTCCCTCCAAGCACGGTGGATTTCTGGTTTCTGTGGTGTCTGACCTCACACTGGACACTTGCACAGTGCTGCACTGCCATGGCTTTTACAGTCCCTTGCTTCAGCCATGAATAGGCCCTGCTGTGCTGGCCCAAATCACTGGGAAACCATACAGGAACACAGCCATGTCCTGCCGAAATACTCCTCGATTTAAAGGTCACCTATTCTTTACTTGAGATTCCACAAAAAGCTGGCCTGAAAAACTTGATAAATAACTTCAAATCACAATTGCTGTTTCATAATAAAAGTGCATGTGGTCAGGAGATGAAAAAAGAACTGGAAGCTTAGATATGTTCTATGTTGAATTGTATATATAAAAGTGCATTTTGTAATTAACTTTTTTCTAAGTATCCATCCTACTTTTATTCTCAAATAATTTTTCTAAATGACATATTTAATGTGTAATAACACATACTGACTTTCTTATGAATCTAAGCCAGGATGCACGATGCCTTCATCTGGTTTCCTCCCCAAACTGCCTTAAAGCCCAATAAATCTGTGACTATTTCCTTTCTGAAGCCTCAGAGGATATAGAGTTACTTCACAATTCCTCAAGCCCAGAGCCTTCACTGTGCCTGATGGAGAGCCAAGATCGGAATTGCTGTAATTGGAAAGTAAAACAAAAATAGTCCCCTGGAAAGGATGGAAGCACAATGACAAAAGCAAGTCCCATTTGGAATGGCAGCATGATGGCTATCAGACATCATGGTGAAGTGTGTGTTTGCCTCAACAAACTGTTCAAACAGTAGTGACTGTCATATGGCTCCCATCATAACCTGTCACTGACAAAAACTGGAACAGTGCTTGATGCAGTCAGGGCCCATGCAGTTTAGTTTTCTCCTTGTACAGTCAGCAGTTCCTTACTTTTCCAGAAAAGGGATAAATTATGTTTCAGCTTTAATTTATGTAGTCACTTGTCCTCCCCACATGGCGTTTTACTGTGTGATTTGTGTCACATTAAGCTCCCTGCCTGGCATAACTTTTATTGAGCATTACATTACTGCTGGCTTTGAAGGATAATTTCCTCTGCACTTACAGGTTCAGATTATGGGATGCAAGGAACTGCTCTGGCCACTGCCCACCTTTGCAAGGATCTGTGACTGCAATACACAGTGCAGCTTGTGCAGTTTCAGTTTCCAACACTGAAAGAACAGGTTTTTGCTGCGTTCCCCCACCCCTTTCTAACAATGGAGAAATGAAAGCAGAGTGTTTGGCCACTATTTAATTTGTGTTCACATGAGGATCAAAGTGCATTTGCATAAACCCAATGTCTGTGCAAAGCCACCTGCTCCTGCTCTCCCATGCAGGGAATTTCCAAGGGCAGAGGCTGTTAATTTTAGGTTGTTCTGTGCATAGCAAAAGAGATGGAGCTCAGGCAAACTGTTCAGAAGTCCCCATATAGAACATCTCAAATATGTGCCTTAATGATTCAGGGTTTTTACTTGTATCTAGACAGACTACTAGCAGAATTTTCACGAAAGAAGGTTTTTGTGATATGTTAAACAGGTTGATGTTAGAAAGAAATTAATATTATCTTTCTTCATCGAGATCTTCATGTCATAGTGGTGCTCAGGGAGATCTCTGGTGTTGTAGAAATAAAGGCAATTAATCCATCACTATAAGAATCTACCCCAGGACTCCACCATCCCTGATTATCCTGATCCACCATCCAGATTTGTGGTTAGGTCTGTGGCTATGTCACATTAGGACCTTTTCAGGTATTTCACAGCCTCACTGCACCAGATGATGCTGCACTAACACCCTGCATGCCACTGTCCTACTCACTGCCTCTACAGCTCTTCCTCTAAACAGAAGGAAGGAAAATTACTCAGTTTGAGAGTGCCCTTATCAAATTCACTTTGCTTAACATCCTTGTAGATTCAAAGCAAGATCTGTAGGCGTTTCACTGAGGTTTAACAATCCCTCTCCTTTCTGCTGAACGCTCCAAGCTTTACAGAAGCTAAACCATTAAAATATGTGTTTCTCTCACAGCATGGACACTTGGCTCTAAGCATTACTTAAAGAACATGGGTAAACACAGGAAAAGATGTCCCAGCAGGAGGGAAGTGATTATGGGGACAGTATGTTCTGACAGCAATTCAGGTTACAGAGGAGGCAGTGGCAGATAATGAGTTGTTTTATTTAAATAGTCAGCAGGTTTCAGTCCAGAGAACAATGGAGTCTGCTCCCACAGCGCTGCTGTACACATGCAGGGAGCTTCATTTGGTCAGGCCAACAGAGAAAAGAAAAAGACAGATAACATCTCTGAGAGAGGCACTGGGCTGAGAGATTGGCCCTGGTTCTCCTTTTGCCCACAGCTCAGAAGTCACTTAAGGTGAGTGGCAATACTCCATGGCAAAGCTGGAAAGGAGTGGGGCAAGTTTGGGCTTTTCCAGCCTCAGGGTAGTTCTTATTTCTCATTTAAACACCTGTGAGGTTCTCAGGCCAGGACCTATAACCATGCTGGGTTGGGAGGGAAGCACGGAGCAGGAACTGGAAAGGGCAGTGAAGCACCCAAATCTTGATGGAGATCCAACCCTTGGCTGTGCAGGAGTAGGAAAAAGGGCTCAGCAGCAGATGGACAAGAAGAGGCATTTCCAGGGAAGAATGGGACTATTCTCTTCTAAATAGACTTTTTTTCTTGCTGCCTTCTTATTTCTCTGTTGATTCTACCTTTCCTTTCTTTCCATATCCATCTCCATCTCCAGCTTCACATCCATCTGCATGCCCTCTGGGCAGCCCACAGTCTCTGCCCACACTCTTTGCTGCCTTCTTGAAGCAGCTTCCAGCATCAGTGGCCCTGCCCAAGCCATAGGCAGCTGTGCCCTGCACACCTGAGCTTGGACTTTGATTCCTGGTACACCTTTGGCATCAGCACATCCCACCCACTGAAGTTCCATGGACTTTAAGCCTCCTCTGTGAGCAATGAGGATTTGGAAGAGGATCAATTTGGCCCATTGACTATTCTTTTAAGAAAAGCAGGTACACTGGTGGGCACAGAGGTACTCTATCAAGGTCTTGAGGAAACTTAGCAGCTCACTTCAAAACTAAGCAGGGGCTGGGAGCAATTTCTGTCTTCTTCCATCCAGTTTACCTTAATTAGAGGAAAGGATTTGACAGGAATAGGTGTGGTCTTTAGCAAGTGGGGCAGGTAGTTCATAAGCCCTTGTGAGACAGACAAGATCACCTGTGAATCCAAGAAAATAATCTGGAGAAGAATTGTAGGGAAAAGTGAAGTATATCAAAGAGTCTCTGCCTCCATGAAATCTGTGATTTTCAGTATCCAGATGGGTAGTTATTGTACTTTACATAAATGAACTCTCACTCTGATTACATTTGCTCACAGCAGTATCCCAACCCTACCCTATTTCCTAGGAAGACGTTTTACTTACAGGGAGAGTGTTGCAAGTCATTTCCCATCATTTGGTTGCAAATCTCTCTGACTGAGAGAACACTCCTTAAAAAAAGCAATAAGCCATTCCCCATGTGACCCTGGGGACAAGAAGAGGAGGGTAGAAAGATTCCAGGTAGGTATTAGGAGAAAGGCCAGTGATTGAGTTAGAGCAAGGCATGCATGGCCTATCCCAGGAGATTTTCAAAAAGAGATTAGAGAAATCTCTGTAAGAAATTGGCCAGGTCCAACTGAGCTTGCCTTGGGGCAGGGAAAATGAAATGTTTTCTGAAGATCTCTTCTAGCCTTGTTTTCCATTTCTCCACCTACAAAACACTTTCAAACAGCTGTGATGTCCTTCCTCTGTTTCCTCAAGAAACAGTTGGGAATCTGTCTGTCCACTCAGCAGAAAATTGCCTTTCAAACCCTGGAACATATGAGCTGGCTGCCATTCATTGTGACCAAGATTCTCAAAGAGTACCTGGGTAACTTATAGTCCTGTGAGATTACCAGCCAGAAGGGGTGTTTCTTGGATGTGAAGGGCATGTTCCTTTCCTTGGGGAGTGAGAAATGTTTGTGTATTTCACAGATACCACCAAAAAAAAACACCCAGGAGAACAATTATGATGCTTCTGACTGGGTGATGTTTATGATCAACAAAATTCATTGGGGTAGTTCTCAGAGAAGCAAATCCAAGATGAAAGATTCCATATCATATTACCAACCACCCAACCCAAGTGTGCCAGCACTGACAGACACCCTTTGGAAAGACTTAGAATTCAATGATTTTGACTAAATTACCACATCCATGGCAAATTACAGGCTGTCTATTGGAAAATATCTCCTCTCAATCCTACTATTTTTTGTTCTCCAGTTATGTCTATGTTCCCAGCATTTTCCCTTCCTGGCAAAGGCCCAGTGTTTTTTGGGAAGGACTAAAGATAGGCTTTATCTCCACAGAATGCTATTTAGTGGTTGGACAAGGTTGCAATTAGACAGTGTGATCTTCCATTCCGCTGCAGACCTGTGATATCAAGCTTTCAGCATGACCTACAATATTGGATCCAGATCTGAGCCTTGCCAGACCAAAGCAGTGCAGAAAATCTGACTGCTCTTGGAGGCAAGTGATAAGTGCTGTGTGGTTGCAGGCTATCAGAAGCTGCTCCTTATCTGGAGTGTCTTCAAGGGGCATGGAGAGAGATGGAGGAATTCACTGACTTTGAACTCTAATGGACAGGAGAATCCATTTCTGCCCAATAAATGCACAAGAAGACCCAGGTGAGAAGTCTGGAAGTGAAGTGAAGTGAAGTGATCATACTTTTCTGGAATCAGGGGAGCTCTGCCCAGAGGCACCAGGCTGGCTGTCAAAAGCTGTGCATATGTGTTAGCCCAGCGCTCAGCAACCCTCCTCAGGCAAAAAAACAGAGGGGTTTAAAACTCTCCAACCTTTCCAAACAGTGTAGAGAGACTAGAGATGGAGCCAAAAATGTTAAACAGAGATGCAAGTACCTGCTCCTTTTCTCATTACTCTTGCATATTTGAAACTTGATTTTTGTGCTTCATCCTGCAATGTCTTCATTCTTGATGGGCACAGGAGAAGTCACTTGAAACCCATGCCCGCCAGGGTACACATCCCACAGCAAACATTTCACAGCCTGGAGAGGTGAGCTGGGAGCTCACATTCACACTTAGAAACCCCTTGGGCAGAGCAGGAACCTCTCAGAGCAGCTGCTGTCCCACTAACTCCTGCCTCTGGTGCTGTGCTGGGACCTGTCCTGTGCCTTGTGGGGAGGGGCAAACACACCTCACCCAGTACTGCACTATCTAAGCATCGCCAGCTTTTGATGTGCTTATCATCACATCACTCTGATATGGAGTTAGAGGTGGGAAACTGAGGCACAAAGTCTCAGGTCAGGTTTTGAAAAGATTGTGAATGGATAGACACTTTGTCTCTGTTTTAAAAATCCTGTCCCACAGAAATTACCAAAGAATGTTCTAATAAAACGAGGATTTTTGCTCCCAAAACCCTCTCTAAAGGCACAGCACTACTCCTGAATTTTAAAGGCTTTTTCATAATTTTAAATTAGGGAAATTACCATCCTTACTTTGAAACATCTACAAAATCATAAAATATTTCTGAACCCAATGACACCCACAATCAAATTAAATGGAGTTTTCTAATATTATAGCTAAGGTTTCCTTAGCACACATGTCACTATGATATGTGTCCCTCACTGCATATGAAAAGGTCTGGAGAGGGAAAAAGAGAATATAGTGAAAACCAGGCAAATTAAACAAGAGTCACTGAATTATTTTGGTAGTATTTAAACTATTTAAACTTAATTACATTACATAATGAGAGACTGCTCCATTTATTCCTTTATTTCACAAGTAACCAGGTTTTCTAAATCCTAACTTGGATTCCCTCTAAATAATCATAGTTCTCTTTAACAATACAGTCACATGTAAAACAAGTACAGGAAAAAAAAAAAGGATTAAACAAAGTAAGAAAGGTAAACTTTTTAATCTATAATCTGTGCAGGCTGTATTATTTCTTGATGGCCACAGGCTTGTGTGAAAGCATACAGAAGGGATGAATGAACCCCATAGAAAAGTTTCAGTTCAATCAGTTCAGCTTTCAAAGCCAGATGAAACCTTAAAAAGTTTCATTTACTTCAGGGAATTTGTGAAGAGGGAGATTCTCACCAAAGACAGCAATTTTACATTAACCTTTAGGTCAGACCAATGTTGCATTATTAGCATTATTTAATTAACAAAATTCATGCTTTGAAACTTTAAATATTTGCAAATTCACCCCCTATAATGACTTTCATTCATTATTATTTATTTAGGGCTGGAGTCAGCCTGTGGCAGCTCTTATTTCCCACTGCAGGGGCAGCTGGGGGAGACAATCCAGTCACTTTCTTTAGGTGTTTAAATGGGAGCAGAGCTCCTCCAGAAATCTGGCTCCAATTATGGGCACTATGTGCTTTGAAAATCTGACCCTGGCCTTCAGTGTCAGCGAGGGATTTCCCAAACCAGCCTGATGACAATGCAGAGTCACCCAGGCACAGCTCCCCTGGCACACACAGAGCACCCTGGGCTGGCATCACACCTCTCCTGCCAGTGGCGACCAGCAGGGCTCAGCAGCACAGCCAAAGACCCCCAGCTGACCACCAGATCCACGCCACCAAAAATGCTTTGTCATGGAAAGCTCAGGGTTGTGTTGGGACATTCACTTTTGTTGTTTATTTTTTTAAAAAAATCAAATCAAAATCTTTTACTTAGCTTTTTAAGGAAATGGTGATTTTTTTTTTTTTTGTCAGATTCCTCTGCCATCTTTTGTGGTTTTCTGTTTTGTATTATATTTTGTATTTTATTTTTTTTATTTGGTTTATATTACAATTTTATATTATAATTTTGAAAAAACACACTCAAAGTACGTAATTTAACGTACATAAAGAATTTTTGTTTTTCATTTGCAAGTGACTCCTTCACCTTTGTCCTCATTCCTTTGGATGGCCTGAAGGAAAACACTTCACGTTTCTCCAGCGCTATTCTGTTAATGGTTAAAAGAGAAAGTGATGCTGATGTGCTTCACAAGTGCTTAGAGATTAAAATGCTCACACTTCTGACAGATGGAGAGAGTCTATGGGTTTGTACACAGGAACTAATAAAGCTTTCAGTACTGCACCCTGCCACCCTGTACCTGCAGCACTTGGGGAAATATCCCCTGATGGTTTTTTGAAGCACTGTTTCTCATACCAATCCATCTCCCTGCCAAGCCTCCATGGCCATGGGGAAGTAATTGAAGCGTGCATGACTGGTTCCTGTGAGTACAGCAGCAGCAGGAAATTAATTTGGGTAATGATATCTCATAAATACTTGTTCTAAGCTCAAAAATCACCATTTTGCTGTCCCTTTCCTCTGCCTCTTTCTCCTACATCAGAGGCAAATCTGGAGATGAGTTTCATCCCCCTTCCTGGTATGAGTGTGACCAGGTTTTAGGGAGGAGCACAGAAGGGCAGCAGAAGGTTTGGCTCATCACTGTGCCACAACAGAGGGGCAAAAGCAGTGCCAGGAAGGGGCTGGTGAGTTTTGCATAGCCTGAGTGTGAGAACTGACCATTAAATGAGGTGGCAATTCAATCAGATAAATGGGAACAGGCACTTTCTTTGAAAAAGCCATGTTTGTCCTGTGAGTTTTAATGAAGCCCTTCTAGAGCTGGTGCCGCAGAGATGGGACTGCCCTTTCTCCTGCCAGGGACAGAGCTTGCATAGATGGGAGACTGGTGCACCTCCACACACTAGTTCTGCTTTGAGGTGCCAGTATGGGCACAGACTCTCGTGTCCCTTTGCTGTTCCTGCATCCATCCTGCCTCTGGAATCCCCCATCTGCTTCCAAGAGCCAGCAGTGCTGGCATTTTGGTGGAAAGTACAAGAACCCCTCTAGTGGACACTCAGAGGGAGCAGGTCTGGGCTCTGAAGTGTGAATATTTTTATTGCTTTTTGGATTTTATGCCATTTTGATCTTGAAAAGACTGTTCTTCTCTAGGGAGATTCCTAAATCCTTATCACCTGGCATTTTTTTCTTTTTGCTTTCAGCCACAATTCAAATCAATGCCCTGAGTTGAGCACAGATACTTGTGTCACCAGGGTTGGAAGCTGTGCCATGGGTAGTGAAGGGCAAGAATCAGAGAAACACAGAATCATTAAGATTGGAAAGGAATTCTACCATCATCAATCCAAACATTACCTGAGCACCAGCGTGTTCACCACTGAACCATGTGCCATCCACACACACTTTCTGATTTCCACAGATGGCAATTCCACCACTTCCCTGGGGAGCCTGTTCCACCCTTTCAGTGGAACTTTTTCTAGCATCTGATCTAAACATCTCCTGCTGCAATTTAAGGCCATTTCCTCTTTTCTTATTTCTTGTCACCTGGGGGAAGAGGCCAGCCCCCACCTCACTAGAACCTCCTGTCAGGGATTTGTAGAGAGCAAGAAGGTCCCCATGAGCCTCCTTTCCTCCAGGCTGAACACCCCCAGATCCCTCAGCCATTCCTCATAAAACCTGTGCTCCACACCCTTCCCCAGCTCCATTCCTTACTTGGGACATGCTCCAGGACCTCCACATCCTTCTAGTCGTGCAGGGCACAAAACTGGACACAGAAATTGAGGTGCAGCCAGGGGCCAATATCCAGGTGGCAACGTGGAGACCTGGGTTGCTCTCTGCTAGCTGCAGACTAAACAGGGGATTTTTAGAGCTACTCAGGCATGTAACTACATAAGTACCTAAGAATTCCCCTCTGCATCCCTTCAAATCCAAATGCCTTTGAAATTTTCCTGAAAATCTTTTAGTAGTTTAAGAGCCTTTATTGCTCATTCAGCATGAGGTAAGAGTCTTGCCAGGGTCCCGGGCTGAAGCATTATCTCTCAGGCCCATGGTAAGAGCTGGATAGGATAAGGATTTCATCATATGAAGTTTCTAGTGTTGCAAAGCCCAGCCTTTCCTGGTCATCTGAATTCGTGCAGATTTTATTTTGGCTGAGCAGGATATCCTTTACTGTGAGATACATTTGTCTGAGCTGCTGCTTCCTCAGCCTAAAGGTCTCATAGGAAAGCCAAGACTATCAGGATACCTTCACACTGAGTGCAAATGCAAAATCTGCAAGGCTCTGACTCTGCTTTCTCCATCAGGGAGCTGGTGATGAGCAGCACCACAGCTCATCCCTCCCATCCTGCAGAGGGGATGCTGCAAAGAGCCACTGCTTTGGACACTGCAGGGGCTGAGGCATCCAAAGATGCTAGGTCAGTTTTAGCTTGGTCTAACAGAGCTGCACACTGTTCTCATATGTTAGTCACCACAGCTCCTCTATTCCAGCAGCAAATGAAGAGCTGGGAGTTTCTTTGGTTGCATTGTCTGTGATACACAACACACAGTTCTTGAGGCCAAAAAACAGCTGGAGGTACCCAGACAGGAGTGTCCCTGGCAGAGCCTTGGCAGGGCCCAGAGGTGCTGGAGTAGTGGGCTGGGGACGCTGCTGGAGGAGGGAGATGTTGAAGCAGAAGGTAATGAATGCTCCAAGTGCAGCTTTAGGATTTGCCACTTTTTAGTAACATCAGCACCATTCTCAGTTCTGTGCCCATTCTTGAGCTGGTCCTGGGTGCCAGACTAGCTCAGCAAAGGGAGATGGAGATGTGCCTCCTGGTGTGCAGAACCTCTTCCTCGTGGTGCCCATTAAACCAGACTCCCAAAGCACAGCTGGGAGCACTCCCTTTGCATGGCCACCCATGCTGCCCATCCTTTGTCCATCACCTGAACTCTTTTCCAGGAGTTGAGACACCCACGGTCCTTTGACTTAGAGAGTGCAAACATTCCTTTCTCCATCTCTGGGGGCACTCCTGCCTGCCCCAGGCTATGTGGAGGGACAAGGGCCTATTTCAACTCTTTTGAATACAACTGCTCCAGTGTGGGTAAAGTATTTAAACTGCATTGCAGTAATGAGTCAGACACAGTGCAGCACTACACCTCTGTGCTCTGTGGCTGGGGCTACTCTAGGGGAAGCAAAAAGTGTTTGTTCCTCTTTGAGTTTGTTCCTGAATTTCATCCTATTCCTATTTTAAGCAAATACATATGCTTGTCCAAGTAGGTACAGCAGTCTGCTGCACCAGAGCACACTTAACAGGGGTCTCTTAGTTATGCAAAGGCATTAAGGTGGCGAGTGAGCTGCCATGGCTCAGGGAGAACCTTAGAAAGGATACTTGTCAAGTATAAAATAATGTTAACAAATTAGAGCAATTAAATTTAGGATGTGGCATGTCAGAAACCAAAGAAAAATGCAGCTGCTGGCATCACACTGGGGTGCATTTGTCACATAATATCAAGGGGAATCCCTATAGATAGAGGGATCTTTCACTGTGCACAGAAAATGAAACTTTCATGGCCCTCACAGGTTATAAATGGGACTGTTGTTGACTTTCTTCATGCAAAGCTGCCTGCTCCCCAACAAAATCTCAACAATCCCAGAAAAAAAATTCACTCAAGTAGATTTTTGCCCCATTGAGACTCACTTTTCAGGCACAGCCACGTTCTCTCCCAGTCCGTGCTGCAGTCAAAGTGCCTTTTGTATGTCCCTCCAAAATAGTTTATTCTTCTCAAGCAAACAACATCATTTAGCGCTAGCTGGAGGAGCTGAGCGGTCTTAAGTTAGGAAAACCAGATGTATTTGAATCATCTGTCAAAATCAGAGGCCAACACTTGATCTATGGCAAGGTAATGAAAAGAGTCACTCATTCATTAATAGTGTGGAGCCGTAGGAGCGCTGCAAATCACGGGGTGGGACATTGTATGAATGTGTCAATGTTCCTGATATCCAGGGGCCTGTTACTGAAACATGCACTGATGAAAGGCTTCATGTGTGCACCCAGAAACAAGCCAATAAAGTCCTGCTCCTTGCAGGAAAACAAAAACAAGATCTGAAAAGGCAGCACAGAGCTAGAACAACAGTCTCCTGTTACCCTTTTTGCTATCACTGGAGCAAGACACTGGACTTGAGAGACCTTTTCTTTATTATTTTTCTAAACGTTTTTTACAGACTTAACAGCCTACCTCCAAGGTCATGCCATCAAGAGGCTGAAGTGATGACTCAGATGCCATCAGTGGGTTTAACACCCTGTCTTGGGCTGTTATTTATGGCTGGTTTTATTGCCGTGTTTTTGAGGCCCCAGCTGAGGCAGAACCTCTGTGCATGAAGTCTTACACAAACACACAGGGAGGACTGCCCTGGCCAAGGGCTCACAGTCTGTGAAAGGGGGTGCAGAGTGCCTCTGGGGTATGGCCAGTGCCATACAGAACATTTCCAGGAGACACACAGAACCATCTCTGCAGCCTGCAGGAGACACTGCCTTGTGCAGCCAAGAAATCACCACCCAATGACAAATGGGGGTGCCAGTGAGAGGGAAAGTACAGGGGAAACACTTGGAGGCATTGGCCAGAAGTCTGGACTCAGAGGCAGATTACACACAGTCCTGTGTTTGTGCAATGGATCCTCTTGATTGAGGGCATTTTCTGCTCTATCTGGTGAGCTGAAGTTCGATTTCCCTGGTCTGAATGCTGTGACCAACAGTGAGAAAGGTGATGAAGGACATGGTCAAGGTCACACTGAATTAGAGGTTCAGACAGGAATAAAACCCAGAGTTCCTCAGCTCCATCTAGATGCCAAGGCAAATAGTGCTGGAGGATGCAGATGGTCATTAATAAACACCCTCATGAAATTTCTACAGGATTTGAATGGTCTCCTGATGAAAAGATTATAAAATGTACAGAATCAGACCTGTAGCTAGAACCTATGAGAAAAGCCAACTTCTCTGGATTTAGCTGTCAAAATTCAACACCAGCCTACACCAACTGAGGATTTGGCCCTCTATTCTTGGGAAGCTATTTACAGTGAAAGAATGTGCATACACTTAGGCAGCTTGCTCTCTTTTTATATTTTAAGATCAAGATTCATTCCAGATTGGTAATTAAGTTTAGCTCTTTCAGTGTCAGGAACTGCTCTGACAGCTGTAAATCACAATAACATGCATTTCTGTACATTTGTGCCTATATGCTTGCGCATTTTTGCTGTTCTAGCTAAGAATACAGTCAGTGACTTATGTACATTATGCTGCATCTTGAAATTGTTTTTGCAAACAGACAGTGCTTGCATAGTGAAGAGGGCTGTGCGCTGCTAAAGACATCTTCAACTTCCTCACAGAAAACACTGTCCAGATATGAACACCTCCACCTAGGATGTTGGTCAGATCAGGCCTAATATTGGCCCAGGGCTACAAACCCAAAATTAAGTGGATGTTTCTCCTGACATGCTGCAGTGCCTGCCCACACTGCTCTGGGGAAGTTAGCTCCAGGAAACTGGGGCTGTTCTCCTGGGTGCAGGCATGGAGGCTGGGGAAGGCATGAAAGAGTTATTAGGAGCTGAGAAATGCTGTCCAAATCTTGCTGGGAGTGGTGGCAGATTGTTAAGTGAAAGCAAAAGAGATGCTCTAGGCAATGCATCCTGCTGGGGCAGCCTGTCCCAGCTGGCAGCACCAGCTAACCAGGATTGTGCTCTCAGTGGGGAAAAGGAAAAGGTTGGGAGCAGCTCCTGAGCTGGGGCTTGTGCTAGCCCCAATGTGAGGACATGCCCAAAGAGCCCACCCACCTCCTCGAACATGTGCTGCAAGGCTTACACTTGTGCTTGGATGCTGATCACAAGTAGAAATGCCATCAAAATGTTGCTTTAGCTCTGGAAATTCAGCATAATTCAAAGATGGCTTTATGATGCTGCCAGCCCCAATTCCATTGATGGAAATCAAAGCTTCCCAAAAACCAAAGGACGAGTGACAGCGTGCCAGGTTTGGTCCTCCTAGGTGGTGGCACTGCTTGCTGAGTCTAACATGTGGGCAGGCAGCAGAGATTCTCCACAGCTTCCCTTTTGGCTCTGGGCACTGATGGATGGCCACATCCTTGAACCCCACACAACCCAGTCTGCTCGTCTCTGATAGATCCACATGATAAAATGCAGCTTTGGTGGGATTTATTTTCATCCCTCTAATGAAAGTGTTTTGATTCAGTTTGCAGCATGGTTTAGAGAGCAGGAAATTTAAAACCCGCTCAGTGTGCTGTCAGCTTGAGCACAGTGATTTGCTGTCAGCCCACCCAAATGGGGTGCAGGCTGGTGAGTGGTGGAAAAGGCAGTTTGGGGGCTTCAGAAACATTTTCCTCACTATAGCAGTGATTCCTTCTCAAAGAGCAGTCATCCAAAGTACCTCTCCCTAGCTGTGGCTGAAAGCCTGTCAAACAATTCAGTATTCCCAAAATCTTGACTGAGATACTCCTGCAGGCTCAAAAAGTGCATGTAAAATGAAGCACGGTTGCTTGAATAGGAAAACAGCAACATTTACAATATGTATCAAACAAATTGATATTTTTAAAAACTTTTGTCATTTAATGTGTTCAGGCCTTGTGTCATTTAATGTGATCAGGCCTCTCTATTCGGGATCTATGTTGATCTTAAAGGGTTGGCCTCAGCAACCCTTGGAGTTGGGGCATGGAGCTGAGGTCCCAGAGCTGAGTTGTGGTAGGTGAAGGAGGATGTGCAGGAGCTGAGTCTCCACAAACACTTCTGGGACATGGCCATGGTTGCTGGTGCTGGACTGTTGGAGAGCTAAGCCAGACTGCTTGAGGAACAAGGGCTTCTAACCCGGGAGTTATTTTCTGAACATGACCTGCTAAACCTGATGGAGCACAGCTGGAGAAGAGAGATAAGAATGTCCCGAACTTGCTTGGTCACAGACAGGTAGGAAAGCACAGCACAAATCCTGCTCTGCATCTGCCAGAAGAGGGATTTGAATCTGGATCCAAATCTGTGGGAAGCACCAGGCTGTTATATGTAAAGTGCAGGGTGAGGTCACCTGGTAGGGAACACATCCTCCTGCTTCTGCTGGGGTGGAAAAGGACATGCTCAGTCCCCTCAAAAAGCATCTGCTGTGCATTTCAGCCCCTATCAGGTATCTCCCTCCAGCCCAGAATTAAGCCCTTTGTCTCCCTGAGTGGCACAGAGGTGGCATCACACCACAACCACCAGCACAGCTTTTGGCTGGCTCAGGCAGGTCCCTGGCCAGCAGGATTTCACCATGGCCCTTGTTTCAAGGTGTCCATGGCTACCAGTGCCTTACAGTTGTTCTGGGTCAAACACTTCCCTTGGTTCATCATGGGCAGGGAAAAAGGTGGCATGAGTGTGCCTGACCCTCCTAAGCCTTCACCCACATCTCCCAGCCAGTTGTTACCACTGTTAAATGTGAAATAACTTATGAAATCCTGTTTTTAAACTGTCAGAGCATCAGCTAAATTTGGATGGAGTTTAGGAAGCTAACAGGAGCACTGGTTTTAATTTTAGGGGAGGAAAAACAAGCCTCCTAAGCTTGAATTTGTTTTCCAACTTCCACTACAGCAACCACATCCTCTCTGTTTTACTGCTTCTCCTTATCTGAGAGACAGGGTCATGCTGCAGGGATAAAACAATATATATTCAACACAGAGGCCTCACATGTTTATGGGGAACAGCTCCATCTCTGGCCTCTTCAATATGATTTTGAAAAAAACTTTTTACTTTAGTGTTTCTTTGATGGTTGATATTGGGGTTGGGTCCCTCACTTCCTCAGAGAAAAGTGACCTTTAAGACTCCAATTTTGAAAACTGTTCCAAACCCTGGAGCCTGGAGTGCCAAAACCTTTTCACATTCAAATCTCTTTCAAGCAGAACAGGGAGAGGAAGACCAGAGTTAGTGCACTCAAATGACCTCTTTTGCCACATCAGAGCACAGAGCATTTATTCTATAAAGACCATCAGTGTGTGTGCAGTATCCAAGATTTCTTGTTAGCCAATTTTTTTTGATATTACTAATAATAAGCCAGCTTTTATATGGTATGGTTTGGCTGGGAACAAATATATAAAATAAATTCTGAAACATGCAAAATTTTGAGGTTCTAATCAGCAAAGACACATTAGCACAAATGTAGTTTTAAGTACACAAATATGGAGAGCATCAAAACTTTCCACAAAAGATGTTTTCCAGTGAAAATTAGCTGTCAGGAATTTTGGGGTGAGAGGTCATTTTTTTTTTCTTTTTCAGAATTAATTTATTTGTGAAAGTTCTGCTTTTTTGAGGAAAATGCCAAGTGTTCCTTCATAATTCAAATACTTACTTTGAAAATAAAATGCTTAGATTCAGCTTGTTTTCCACAACAAATGGTGGAACTTTCTGATGCCTTTATATTCCCATTTTCTTTTATGGGCTTGGCCAAGTATTATCTCCCAGAACACAAAGAACACAACTGGTTTTTCACATCATGAGAGAAGGCTGTGGTGTGTCATAGGAAAGAGGATCTGAGCAAGTGTGGTCAGTTGAGGCAAATGTAAGTATAAGGCACTTAAATGGAAATTCCTGCAGGGCAGCACATTAGCATTTCTAACTTAAAAAGAAAAGAAAAGGGAAAAAAGATAAAAAACCCCAGCTTTCAACAGCAGAAAAACTCGCCCTTTATTGAGAAAAGCCTAAACTTTTCTCTGGAAAATACTAATGAAAACAGCAGTGCTTTCATTTTTGTTAGGAGACCCAAGGGAAAAAAGAAACAATTTCTGAAAAATTTCAGAAGAAGCAGCTTCTGAAGAAAGTCAAATTGAGTCAAAGAAAAGGGGCTCTTTCTGGGTAAGTAAAAATAATAAATTTTCAAATTATGTGTCAAGCAGCAGCTTTGTCTCACAAAGTCCTGCTAGCAGAAGCATCCCACAAGAAATAGGCACTTTTCTAATCTCTGAACTGTGCAAGTTCATTGCCAAGAGCATCAGTCTAATGGACAAAGGTCTTAATGTATGGGAGAGCAGCAATTGCTCACAAAATCATGTATCATCATATGCTTTGAGATCAGTGATGCGCATGGCTCTGAGACTTCAGAAGCAGACATGGGTGGAGATGCTTTTCCTGTACAGATGCATTTATGGGCCTGCTGGAAGGGTCAGGGCAGATGGCAAA
The DNA here is from genome assembly GCF_027887145.1 of Ammospiza caudacuta. Taxonomy (NCBI): domain Eukaryota; kingdom Metazoa; phylum Chordata; class Aves; order Passeriformes; family Passerellidae; genus Ammospiza; species Ammospiza caudacuta. The sequence continues at coordinate 59,070,463 of NC_080596.1, forward strand.
CATTTCCCTGAAGGGACAGATGACAGCCTGGCCACCTTCCTTTTCCCATTAAGGAAACCCTTAATGCTGGGTTTCCTGTGCATTTGAGAATTTATGATGGTTTGTCCGTGCTTCTACCAACTCTGTGACTCAGGATGTAGCAAATGGGCACAAGAGAAAATTATGGCACCAAAGTCTGGCTTGCACAGTCAGCAAGCTGCGTGCAGATTGCTCTAGGGGAAGAAAGTGGAAAATAATTTTCTTTAATGTAGGAAGATCTTAATCCCAGGACATTCTTTAAGGTGCTTAACACTGCCCAAGTTACCTGGGCAGGTGAGCAGCCAGTGTATCTGATAGGAAGTCAAAAGGACATGATTCAACAGTACCCATGTGGATAATGTGGCATTTTGCTTTTTTTTTTTTTTTTTTCCAGGTTTCAGGTTGGGGAAAAAAAACTCTTTTCCAGTAACTATCAAAATTTGGAGCCTGCAGCCCTGCAACCAGATTCACTGTACAGCTTCCAGCTCTTCTGCAGTGAGCAGGTTTACAGCAGGAGACTGAATTTTCTAGAATAGCTATTTATCCCCAGCAATGCTCTGCTGCCCTCTAAAAGCCCAGAACGCTTTTCCCAGCCCAAACTCCCACTGCATGGGGGCACAGGACACAGTGCTGCCCTTTACTGGTTGTGTCCTTGCTGTAAGCTCTCTCTGAGTTTGTGGTGTATTAATCTCTGCACCTCCTTCTGCTGTAGCTACTGTGCTGGCACCAAACACTTGATTTAATCACATGGTGAAACACAGATGTGTGTAACACAGGAGTGATGGGAACAGCAGACAAAACCCTTTAGATCTCTGACTGCCTTGTTTCCCCTTGGAGATCCGTGGAAAAATCCTCAAAAAAGTAAAACCAGAGTGTCAGGGCCAAAACCACCCCACACCTCATTCCCATGGTGTACAATGTACCTAACAAGTAGATCTTTCAGAGCACAACCATTAAAATAAAAAACCCTCATCAGCTTTGCTGGCAGAGAACACAATGTTTTCCAGGTATTGCTGATAGCTGGCTGACATTCTAGCTCTCTGTGCTTCTGAGAGAGGAAACAGTGGAGTCTTTTTTCTTTTAATTGGAGCTGCTGAAAGTTTGTTATGTTGTTGTTATCACTTTCTGCTTGGTGTTGAGCAAAAGGACAGGGAGCCAAGCAGAGGGGCTCCTAGAGAGAAGTGAGGATGCCAAATACCTTCCTGCTCTTCTGCTTTGGCTCAAACTGAGCTGGTAGGGGTAGAGGCTGGGGAGATCACTAGACTGGATCATCCCCTAAAGCTCTTCTTTCCTTCTTTGACTATGTAGGGAGACCCATATAGGGGACAGCTACAACCTGAGATGCTCCCAGGGAAAAAACTTCTCCCTTTCTCTCAGGGAATGCACTGTCAGAATAAAAAGTGGCATTTTACTCAATTCCTGTATCAATCTTCTGTCTCAGCCTCATCTGGGACCATCCTCAAGGTGTGTGACTGTCACTGAAAGGCACGGGGCCATTATCACTGATAAGGAAACCTGACACATTAACAGGGACAGGGGGAGGAGAGGGATAAAAACAGAGAACAAATTATTAGCATTTGGACATACAAACAAAATATCTAAGAAAAACTGTTTCCACTGAGAGAAATTTTATTTTGCTTCTGAAATTAGTTTTAATGTAACATGTGTTCACTTCTTTATTTACTCCAACAGTGAGCAGTCCTGGGTTAAAGATCCCCAGCGTTATCCAGGGTTTGGATTTGCACAAATTTCTTTATCCATACTTTTCTCAGAATCAGCATGATTAGTAAACACTACTAAATGTAATCTGTTGTGTTTTTAAAAATTTATTTAAAACGGAGGCAACTCTTATGACAAAATCATTTACAGAGCAAGGAGATGAAAGGAAGCTTTAGGGATTGCATTTTTCTGTCAAGGACAAAACAAGGAGAGAGTCTGAATAGGACTGAAACAAACAATTAAGACTGCAAAGAAATCCTTCATCTCTGTACCCTGGAAGGTCCCAATTCAGCAAAGTTCTGCAGTATGTGCTGGATTTTTAGGGGTAATTTCAGTGTTTCAAGTCTGGCATAAACCTCAGTGTCCTGACAAATGGATTTTCCATGGAGGTTGAATGGTCTTTGCAAAGACCCTTTAGTTCAGATTTTCATAGGGTTAATTTCGTGGTCCAAAAGAATAGCACACAAACATGCACACACAAAAACACAAGGAGTCACCAGGTTAAATTCTCAGACCTGTTTTACATGGGAGATCAGTTCACTACCTTCTGGAGATGCTTTCCTCTTTCCATCTGCTCCGGGGGGAGCTCAGGTTGGGTTTCTTTCTCTTTTTTAGGTAGCAAACAATGAAAACAAAAAAGACCACCATGACCTGTTGGAAATCTTGCAATATCTCCTGTTCCCCCAGCTCCTAGGTGGGAGTTCCCATTAGGGCTGGATTAAGCTAAATCAGATTATGCACCACGGACAATGGTGTCTGCAAGCTACGGACAAAAGGTGTCAGGGCAAATCTCTCCTCAAACCCACTAATATTGTTCTGCAACAGGGCTGTGAAACCAGCCCCCTAAATCAATGCTCCTTTTGTGGCCAGACTGTGGTGTAACACATCAAATCCAGGCTGGGACTATTTTGTGTTAATTGAAACAACATTTGCCAATACACCTACATCTGTTCCAGGGGGAAAATGAAGGGCAAGTGCCAGCTCTACCAGCCAGCATCTTTCCCTGGATTTTTTTCCTCAACTCCTTTATTTCATTTATTCTACCTTCTGTTGGCAGCCACAGAGCAAACCTGCAGTGCAAACATGGATTTTTTTTGTGAAAGTATTAAATGTGGTCAATCCTAAACAATACCAACCCCGGACTATCCAGTCTCATCAGACTGGCACTGCCAGGTTTAGATTGGATATTAGGAAAAAAATTATTCACTGAAACAGGGATAGATATGAGAGCAGGCTTCCCACAGAAATGATAGAAACACCATTCCTGGAAGTGTTCAAAAAATGTGCAGATGTGGCACTGGGAGCATGATTTAGGGGTGGACTAGACAGTGCTGGGTTCATGGTAGGACTCAATGATCTTAAAAGTTTTTTCCAACCTTGACAATTCTATGAATTATTGTAAAGCCTGGATGTGCAAGAGCAGTGCAGAAGAAGCATTTCAAGCTCCCCTTCTGTGAAGGGCTCTGTGGTGTTCGGTGACATGGCACCAGTTTGAAACACCTGTAACTGGAGATATATTCCATGTGCTTGTGTGCATGAGTGTGTGTGCACTGCATGCATTAAGTCTTCTTTCTGAAGCTCCTCAGATAATTGCAGAAAATATGAAATTTTGCAGGCCTTGATGAATCAAAAATTCTGATTTTTTCTTCCTGTTTTAAAGCACAGGTTTTGGGTTTGCAATTTATAGTTTCACATTAAGATAGCCATGAACTATTTGGGCTGTTTTTCCTGACTAAAGCCATTTGTATACAGATCTCCACTTCAAATCTTCCTCCCCTAACAAATGGTGCTCCTGAACAGGCATGGGCTACTAGATCAGGCAGTTGAAAACTGTGGACTTTAGCAGTGCCTTGCATAGAAAATCCTACTTGATTTAAGGGCTTACAGTTGCCTAGTCATAACTGTTAGCATAAGAGAAGTTACTTCAAACTAACCCTCTCTTTAAAGGAAGATGCCCTTATTAAGGCATTTGGAAGCCAGCACAGTCTTTTCCGTCCTCTCTCAGATTTTACACAGCTGAATCCTGACCTACATTATGTCACCTAACCTTGAATTTGATGTAGAGCAGGGTGAAAGTTGGCTTATGGCCTGTGTTATAAACAAGGAAGGCCCGAGAGCATTTCCCCCCTCAGACCTGGGCTGATGTCACTCTATTGTGTGTGTATTACTCATGTCAGAGACTTCTGCAGAGAAATGTGCTGCCAAAGAAGACTGGAAGGCAAAATATACCAGCCACTGAACCTGTCCTTTTGCTGGAGAGTGCAAACAAATGGAGAGACCATTATCACTACCAGTACCACAGGGAAATCTATACTCAGTGCAGAATTTTTTCCTCCTCTTGGATTCCCATATTATTAAAAAAAACCCCAAAACAATCAACACAATCTTTAGCAGTAGAACAACTTTGTATATTCCAGACCAAGTTCAGTCCGCATACAATATACTTCTCTTAACAGATGCCAGAATTTGGTTGTATCTGGAATAATGATGAGATGTGACTTATTCTTCAGTGGCAAAACAACTGTGAACTAAAATAACGAAGTAACTTTGTGAAGTTTTCTTCACTCTTTCTGAGATGGTAAATACACCACAGAGGAGGCCAGGGTATGGTCCTGCAAAGCTCCAGTTTTCCTGGAAATGCCCAAACACAAGAGGCTAATGGGTGATGTGCCACCAGAAGTGGCTGAGAAAGCGTTTATCACAAATTTTGCTAGAAATTCATGGCAAATGCTTCAGGCATCACCAAGAGGATGCCATGGCAATGTCCATGCTGAGGAATTATCTGACCCATTGACTTCTCTCTCTGGAAATAGGTGAGAGGTTTGCAGGAACAGAATGGAAAACTCAATGTGGAGAAACTCCCAATCTCTCCTAGGTTTTCAGAATAGCACTGGTAAAGACTTAGATGAATATTAGATGTTAGGAAGAAATTCTTTACTCAGAGTGTGGCGAAGCACCAGAACAAATTGCCCAGAGAAGCGAGAGCTGCCCCATCTCTGGAAGTGTTCAAGGTCAGGTTGGACAGGGCCCTGAGCAACGTGGTCTGGTGAAAGGTGCCCACAGCAGAGGGAGTATGAACCAGGTGATCTTTAAGGTCCCTTCACACCCAAATCCTTCTGTGATTCTATGATTCTAAGAAGGATATGGAGAGACCATTATCACTATCAGCACCACAGGGAAATCTATACTCAGTGCAGAATTTCTTCTCCCTCTTGGATTCTTGTATTATTAAATAAAACCCCAAAACAATCAACATAATCTTTATCAGATTCTAAGAAGGATATGGACTAAAACCAAAATATAACCAAGCAAAAACATTTATGCCCCAATCCAGCAAAGTTACTAATTTCTAATTTCATTTCTGAAGAAGGCTTTCCCAGCAATCACAGCTGTACCTGCATCCTCAGAGCCTGTGACACTGGGGGCTGTGCCCTACCACCCCAGTGTGGGGCAGAAGAAAAATGCCTCATCTGAAGAGCAAAATGAGGCTGCTGCCAGCCCAGTGCCTCTTCTCTCTAAGCTGTGCTGAGCCTTTTGAGTTCCTCTGAAGCAGTCCCACCACTCACTGTCCCTGACCCAGGTCCTCCCAGTTTGGACATTTCCATCACAGGAGGCCTCTGTGCACTAGTGCAGAATACTGCACTTTGGCAAACAGAACACCACAGCTTTTTCATCATTATTCACTCTGAAAAATGTGCTTTGGCAAAGTCATCCCCTTTATTTCTGTGAAACCCAACTGAAGAAACAAAAGATAAATGAGCCTGTCTAATACTGCAGCACAGTTTAGAAATAAGGTCCAGTCTACCCCCTGATGCAAGAGTGCACCATTTTTAAACCTTGGCTAGAGATGCTATATTGTCAAATACATACACACAGGGGTCAGTAGAGTTCAGTCTGATTTTTTTTCCCCTCTTTAGCCACTATTTAGATTGCTGCTCAAAAAATTTACTGCTTTATGCTCAAATTATATTTACATTTGAGCATAGAATTTCAGCATGAGCAGGGGAGGAGAGTGTATTTTCTTCATTGCCAGCTGTTGATGGTTTTTCAAAATGCTTATTTCTCAGAAAATTTCCACAAACTTTCCATTTTGATCAAGGGACACTTATCTCAAACGACTTAGAAATTGACAGGACTGCACAGAGGGTCACTCTGACCACATAAGGATATTTAGCCAGGAAAAATGAGGGGAAGGATTATGACTCTGTCTTTGGTACTCCAGACATGCCAGCCACTGTACAATGCGTCCTTCATAGTATTTACATTCCTGAAAATAAAGGCAGTTTAAGAAGTGTTTTAAGCAATTTGTTGGAATCTAGTAAAAGAAAAATCATTTAACAGATTGACTGCAGTAATTCTTATTTATTTATCTCCCATTTTATTATTTTGCACAATTGTGAATGTTGATGCTGAGATAGAAACAGGACTTTATTGGCACTGCCAGTGGTTCAAAGATGAAAAGGCCTCTCGAGACCTTTTGTTATCAAATTCCACTTACCCTCCCTGCTGTAACTTTCATCACAGCTGAAGAGATGGTGCCAAAATCTGACTTCACCTTGGAAAGTGCCAGGAGACACCACTGGCGTTGCAACAGAAGAAAGAGAGGGGGGAAGAGAGAAACTCCAATGCTGACTGTGGCCTGGGAGAGGGGGAAATGGCTGAGGGAGAAAGAAAATGGCTTGGTGCTGCTTCCCAAACCTTCCCTGAAGTTGCTAGGCAGGTGGGGGAGATGAGGCCAGACCCATGCTTTCCAAGAATTGCTTTTCAGACAGTTTCCCTGCCAAATGGGGAAAATGAAGAGTTCCCACCAAATGACTGCAAAGTCTGCCCTTGTTTTTCCACCAGCTCCTTCCTCTTGTCCAAAGCAGATGAGAAAATCCAGCCCAAGAGCAGCTGAGCAGGCAGCACTCTGCCACTTTCCTGAGCATCTCAGAAATGGAAAAATCTGATTTTCCTTTGCCTTGGTTTCTAACCAGTGTCTCTTCAGTGATTATGTGTTTCTGTCTGAAGAACGAGCTTTTGGGGTCAGGCACCACTCTGCCACATGTTTGAAAAGTGTGTAAGGAATGAGAACCCCCAAATCTCTATTTGCATGCATCAATAGTGATGTTAAAAACAATATCTTCACAACCAGAGCCAACATCTTCAGGACTGACAAGAAAGTTTTGTTGTATCCAGTCTTGGATACAAACAGGGGACGTTTAAGACAGTCTGTTTTCCAAGTTTAGATGTTCACCATTATCTTAAGTTCAGTCTCTTCTTGCTCTTCACTTAGGTTTTGATCAAAATGGAACATCTCAGATTGCTTATCATTTTTGAATATCACGCCTCATTGTATTTGTTCCTCAGTTTTTCCTGGTTGTGCAATGGAAATAAGGCTGCTTACTCCACTGTGATTTCTCAAAGCACTTTTAGTGACTCCAGAAAAAGCCATTTGTGTGCTAAAACTTTATTAATATTGTGAAATGATGAATAATCAGCATGTGCCAGCAGTTAGCACATAAACTTGTGTCCTTGGGCCCCTTTTTACTTGAAAGGTCTGTCATGTTAAAGGTGAGGTAAATTCAAGGGAGCGATAGTTATTGAATAACCCATATATGAAGACTCTTATTTGGTAAAAAGAAAGATGTTTTAAGCTAATCCACCAACAGAAGATCCTGGTAATTAGGAATAAAATGTCCATACATGGAGTTACTCAGGGACAGTTATTTCAGGAACAACTACTGCTTCAGGGTTATTTTGGAACAGCTTTGCATCTACAGCAGGGGGAAGCCCCTGAGTAATGTGAGACACCACAGCACAGAGCATCCAGAAAACAGCTATCTTTCAGGCACAAAGCCAGGACTGAACATTGTGCTCCGTTTCATTAAAGCTTTTCTTCTTTTCTATTGAAAAATTATGGGCAATTTCACAAGAAGTTTTCTGCTTCTATTTTGGATTCTGTAAGAATGGAGATAGAAGAAGTGGGCAGCTCTCCTGGTGTCCTTCAGAGGGGGTCAGGAGCAGATACCCAGAGATGAAGCCTGAGGCAGGTAAGCATGACACCTCCTCTGGAACTTTCCTGAACCTCAGGGATCTCCTGCTCTCCTCAAGACTTTTTTTCATCTGTATGTTTACTAGCTCATGAAGAAATTGTCCTTTGGACCTCTGTGTAAACACTTTTGAGTAAGTTTGGACTTTTGCCATAACACCTCGTGGTGGTGAGAACTGCATTTGAGGCATCACTTCAGTTGATGTCCGCTGCTTCATAGGTGGTGGAGACTGGGCAAAAATGCCTGGATCTCTCCTCAAATCACTCAGGTGGACAACACCTTTCTCATTACATTCACTGGGAATTGGATCGTGGTCTAAAGCTGATCATAGGTTCCCTCAGGCCCTATAGGAAAACCTCTGCCTTGCATCCTCAAGTCTTCAAGCTTCAGGACTCAGCTGGAAATGGAATCAGTTTTCCTCTGGCCTACACTTACTTGTAATAATTGGGAATCTTCTACTGCACTTTACAGCAAGCTCTTACCTGCCAATAGCACTTTCCCCACTGAGTGCATGGAATTAGCCATACAATTTGTCAGGGAAGAAAAATAACAGTAAGACATGGTGTCTAAAATGAGTTTAGATTCCACACTCTCCTCCTTCTCCCTGCTGCAAAATTCATGTGCTACTTCGTATTTCAGTACCTGACAGACTGGGCTGGTTCAAGCCAGCACCCAGACAGAGAGACAAACACCTTTTGTTTGGTGCTTATCTTCTTCACTCCTGCCCTCCCTCCACCCCTCTCTCTTGCTCGAGATAAGTTCACAGCTAATCATCAGAGATGTCAGATAAACTTACTGTGAGTTGAAATCCTGCAAGGCTGAAAGGAGCACTGTTGTTCCTTTCTCAAGCAGGTATTGTATTTATACAGTCAAGCGAACAGGAGATGTAAAATGATTACTCCCTCAAAACTTGGCTGGTGAACTCTTCAGAGAAAGATAAATTATATTTAATTTTTTTTTCTCTTGATGTAGAGCCAGCAGCATGCCACTGGTGCAAAGCAGTTACTATAATCTTCTTCCCTGCTCTTGCAAATGCTTCAGGTTTTGGTCTGGAGCATCCAGGCATCCCCAGTACCTCAGCTGCCTACCACAGAGCCTCTGAGAGTGACCTGTGGGATGGGGATGGCCATCCTGGCAGACTTATCCTGACTTATCTTAAATAAATGGGTGCCCAACTTTAACCATGATGTAGTAACTCACTTCTACACCACTCTGAGAATGAAATCTATCCCAGTATTTTCCTTAACTTCTCCTAGGGACATGAAACAGTTAAAGATATGCTGCTAATGTTTTACTCATCAATGCCTCTATAAACAGTCCCCCTCCACTGTAATGGATGAATTTTGATATTATTGTTTGGTGTACAACAATGATCTCTAGTTAATTAGTAATGCATGTTTTTTCCCCCACCTGTTTGTTCAGTTTCCCTGAACAGTGAGGAATTATTTAAAGCAGAGACAACAAGATGAAAGACAGCCTTGCTTTCGTGGGAACCCGTGGGTCTTCCAGCTGCAATTTTGTGTTTGTAATGAATAGTGACAGGGTGTTATTACACCTAAGTCCTCCCTGTACCAGCCAGTGCACACAGGAACACAGACAAGGGCTGTGACTCAGACCCACATGGTCAATGAGCACAACTGCGTGGGAAAAGCAGAAATGCCAGGGGACAGGTTAAACTCAACTCAGATTTGCTGGCATTTGCTCCAGCTTTGCTGCACTCCCAGTGCAGTGCCCAGCTCCATGGCTTTGCATGTGGCCTGGCCATTTCAGGGCAGCCCTGTCTGCCCTTCAGCAGCCACTTTGCAATGCCCAGTCCCTGTAAGCCTTACTGGAGACAGAGTAGGTTCTCCCAGCCATAAAATGATGCCAAGTCTCTACTCAGCTGCAGACACAGATTCAGACCCTTGCCAATTTTTAACTGTCCTTATCTCAGTACTTCTCCAGGTGTTGGAAAAAGCTCCAGGCTGTTCTTCTCCAAGGGTAGATGGAGCTACTGCCCAGCCAAATACCATCCCCAGCCTGCATTACAAGGCTTCCCTGAGATCAAAGTGAACAGCAGGACTGAAAATACAAATATGATCGCATTAAGCAATGTGAAGAAAGACTGCTGAGATCAAATCTAGTCCTGCAGTGAGCACGAAGCCTGCCCCATTCAGGGGTTGTGGGATTTCACACAGGTACTCCGCTTACTGCTGGCTGCTGCTCCATGTCTCCAGCAGGGCTGGAGCTGAAGCCACTCCGTGAGCAGAGGCTGTGTGGGCTGAGCACAGAGTGACTTCCTTAGGAGCTACTCCCTGATGCTCTGAAATCAGCAATTTCAGCTTGGACCAGCCATCCATAATAACCACTGCATAGGTGCATCCTGGAGTCACCCTGCTCCATAATTTTATTTAGGATGTGGTTCCAAAGCCAAGTGAGAGAGGAGGGTGGAAAAGTGATGTCTAATTTTGGTCCTTCTGGAAAATACCCTCTCAGTACACAGACTTGCTATTCCCAGTTGATAGGATGAGCTTCTGGGACAAAATACTCAGATTGAGTTGGAATATGGAATATGTTCAAGTAATTACTTGAAAATTATCTTTAGCAGTCGTTTCCTGTTAGGTGCTCTGCATGGAGGCTCTCAGCACCCTGAAGGGAGAAAATCCCCTCTTGTCTCTGGGTGTACCCCCCATCAGCTGATGCTAGCCTAAAACTGCCCCTAGATTTCAATGCCAACATGTTTCCCACCAAGCCTTACTCATTAAAATCTCATCCCTTCTCTTTTTGACCACACTTGAGACACAGAGCTAACAGACAGAAAAGGATACTATTTATAACACATAGTATTGTATGGTTAATTTAAAAATGGCATTTGTCAGCAAAAGCAGTAATTTTTTCAAGATGCTCACACAGGGCTCATGAACAAATAACCCCCAAAATTACAGGCCTATAAACCTCACTTTGACTCAAGTAACTTGACAGTGTTCACTGCAGAACTATTTGGGGATGGCTATTTAAACACAGCAAGCAGTTCATTATCATTTGTGTTTTCCTGCTAAGCTTTCACTCTTTTGTTCAACCCACTTCAGCCCCCGATTGAGACATTCACAAACCTGCCAGGTCACTCCTGCTTATCTTTCCCATGACACCCCCGTCTCCCAACGAGCCCAGGGCCATGTCAGTGCATTTCCACATAAAGCAATTCTTCTGGCTGAGCGGAGGCATTTCCCCCGCGCCTCCTTTCAGGGATGGCCGGCCCCGGTTTCAGCGCAGACAGTGTGACAGATGCAGGGTGCATTTCCCAAGCAGAAAAGAGGTGGAGGCTGCGGGATGAATGTTAAATGTACCATGCTCCCAACATAAAAACAGACCAAACATGCTGACGAGATTTGTACCAACGCTTTACTTTCTCCGCTGGTCAAAGGTTCAGGCACTTATAATAGTTTCCCAAGGCACGTTGACTGTGACAGATTTTAAAGAAGAGACTCCTGAAGGAGTTCAAGGCGTAAATTGAATTACAGTATGCTTGGCCTGCGGTTGCTAGGGAGATCCCAGACCCGAGGAGAAAGTTCCTGGTGATTTTTCACTGTTGTTTGAAGGCTGTGAAATTAAGGCTTTGTGCAGTGCTCACCAAGACAAGGCTGTGCTTGGCGTTCACCACTGACATCAAGCTGGATTGGCCTGGAGGGGGCAAATTTTTATGAAACAGATATGACAAAGCAGCATTTTGATCAAGTCATCGCTCTCTTTTAAAAGGGCCACTCTCACTTTTATTCGCGCTGGGTGATGGACATTCCTATTTAAACACTTTCAGCTGCAGAGGCCTGAAGCTCAGAGCAGGATCCCAGGCTGCCCTGAGCTCTGGGAAGGTTAGGGAGTGGGATCAGGGCTTCAGGGCTAATCCCATTACCTCTGGCATGGGTGGAAGCGAATTCCCAGCATTGAATACACCAAACTTTAAGAGAATCCATGTCTGGCACTGGGTTTTGCAGCCTGTGTCTATTTTCAGCTCATTTCATGGGCTTGAGCTTTTGCAGGATTCAGGAGGAATGAATTTTAGCTCTTTGAGGTTACACAGGCAGGGCAGAGCCCTCAGAGAAGACAAGGATTTTTTCCCAGGAGAGCTGGAGGCCAAAAGCTTGGGCAGAGCCACCTGCAATGCCGTGAACACTGTCTTCTGCTTGCACTCAGCCACTCATGACCATCACCTGTGCTTAGACAAGTTTTCCATGGCCTGGAAAGCCACAGAAAGCATTATCAAAGGTCAGCTTTGGCAGCTTTGGTTGCGCCTGCAGAGCAGGTGCTGAAGAAAAGTCAGGGGTAAACAAGTGAGAGGCTGAGATCCCAGGGCCACTCCCAGCAAGCCCAAATGTCCTGGGCTCAGCAGGACATCCTGAAGATTTCTCAGCTCTATATGCAAAGCTGAATGATGTCAAATCATGGATGCAAGATTCTTTCCTGTGACCCTCTCAAAAGGTAACAAAGAGAAGAGGACAAAAATGGAACAGGAGACTTACAGAGCTGAGCCTGCTGCTCCTGCTCTCATGGCAGGGATGCTGTTTGGGAGAAGGACTGACTGTCCATAGATTCAGACTTGTCCTTCCCCTTTCCTTCCCAGGCAGCTTTGTGTCTCCTCATGGCCCTGCACTGTTCCTGGAGCCAAGAGAGCCTTTGCCAGCTGTGGAACACCAGGAGCCTTTTCCTTGGAGAGGAGTCACTTTAGCTGGGAAAGAGTGCCTGCTTAGGGTAAGGTGATGCCACCCAGGGCCACACCTGGATGGTCTGGTAAGGCAGCACTGTGAAACCATCAGACTAGTTGTAATGTCAGATGACTTTGCCCAGCTTAAGCAGCCCCAGTCAGCATAGCAGGTAGCAGCTACAAATACTGGGAAAAGAGTTAGGATGAAAATTAAACAGCAGAATTAAAGTAAATGAGGGATAATTTTAATAAATCTGGCTGGAAAGTTTATTTGCTTCAGTTTCCCCTAAATCGCTTTGTCTCCATCCCCTTACCCCATCCCAGAGGGACTGATGCTGCCCCTTAGCTAACAACCATTTGGCATGTTCTTGGTATTTGAAGCCCAGCTGGACTTGTCTTCATTTTATAAAATAGTGGGGGAACTTTACAAACACAAAAACCCTCCCAGACTGAATCCCTCTACTTCTTTTGTGCTTGCTGTGCACAAAAATGTCATCTCTGTTTGCAGAGAGGAGCTGAGTGAGTTAAGTATGGACGGGGAGAGCTTATGTTCACTCCAGCACTGTTTGCTCTGAAACATTATGAAATGCAGATTAATGTCTTAGCACAAGAAAGTTCAGATGAGATCCTGTGATTATGCCTTCTCAAAAAAATTTTTTTTTTTTAAAAAAACAAATAAAAAACACACTGAACAAAAAATCAAAGAAGGAATCTAGTATGAGAGGGAAAACCCTTCCCTCCCCCAATAATTCCACATTTTGAGAAGTTGAACCTGCAGTAGAAGGAAGAAGGCAGCGGACAGAGATCTTTCCCTGGATAAAACACAGCGGCACACCGGGAAGCTGCCTCCTGAACACACTCAGGGAAGGCAGAGTTTGGGTTTCACTGAGGTCCTGGCTTGCCAGCACCCTCAGCCCTGCCGTGCTCCTTGTTGCAGTCATTAGCAACTCCAACAGGATGCAATAGACACAATAAACCAGGCATTGTTCTTGACCAAAAATCCAGACTCTCCTGCAGAAGTCACCCCTTGGAACTTGCTGAGGCAAAAGCAGGTGAGTGTGTTCAAATACTGCTTTTGAAAAAATACTTCAGCAGGTCTTCCAGAGAAATCCCCATTTCTGCCTTTCAAGATGCTTCAGGGAAGGTATAGGTTGGATATTAGGAAATTTTTTTTACCGAAAGAATAATAAAGTACTGGAATGGTCTTCCCAGGGAGATGGTAGAATCACCATCTCTGGATGTGTTTAAAAAAAGACTGGACTTGGTGCTATAGTCTGATTGAGATGTTAGATGATCAACGATCTTAGAGGTTTCTTCCAACCTCATTATTCTGTGATTCTGTGAAATGTAGAGAGTTCTTACCAGGATAGATTGATGTTGATAATGGGAATTTCACCAGCAAATCCATAATCACCATTTTATTTTTTCATCTTTCCATGGCTGTATGCCTTCCTCTGGCTGCAATGTCTCTATCAGCACCAAACCCTATTGAGATGTCTTACACTGCCTCTGAGTTTGCTCCTGAGCCAAGCCTCGTCAGCACTGGTTCCACGTTATCTGCTGCAGATCTCAAAAGTAAGGGTACTTTAAGACCTGTGAGTGGTTAAAACTTTACTGTGGAAGCATACAAAATGATGTTTTTTAGGCAAGTACATATACATACATATTTATATTTATCTCCCTATGTGTGTATGTTTAAAATTTTAATAATTGAAAATGTTTTGCTTCTTTTTGTTTCTAATCAAAAACCCAGAAAAATGCAGTGAATTTTTCAGGGAAAGTCCTTCCCCAGTCTAACATCTCTACTAATGAGCAGTTCCCAGGCACAGCAGATTCCTCACCTCCAGTGGAGGAAGGCAGCACAGGCAGAGGACAAAGGCAGTGTTGGGGTCTCTAGCTGGTCACTGTGACTCCGAGAAACGTTAAAAAGTCTCTTTTCCCCACCTGGCAGTCAAAAAAGGAGTCAGAGCTCTTCATTTCTCAGTCTCAGGGTTGTTTATTGTTTCTAATCTATAAAATATTTTCTCCTGCCCTGCTGAGGTCAGCTCAGCAGGACAGACAGAGGCACTGGAGCAGTGCTGTGTCTTTGTACTAAAAACTACGTGTACAATATTTACAATTACTTTCCAATACCTATCACCTGTATTAGACTGTAAGCTTCTACTCTAAACTGATCTAAAAGTGCCACCGTCACAGCAGAAGATGGAGGCCAAGAAGAAGAAGGAGAAAGGCAGGACACGCCCAGATCCCTCCATCTTGCCCCCTGAACCCCCATTCTACAAACCCCAAAATCTACTTTTCCACCCTGTGATAAATTCACTGTCATTCTACTTAAACTGTTGTGGCTTGCAGATCTTCATATAAGGTTGGTAACTTTTTCCATGGGTCATAATCAAACCCACAGGCATCTTGGGCTCTGTGCCAGGGTCTCTGGGCCCCCTGGCAGGGGTCTTGGCTGCTCAGGGCAGCCAGAGGGATGTCCTGGGTCCTGACAAGGCAGGAGCTGCAGTGTGTGGCCAAGAGCCTCCCTGGCACCTCAGGCCCCAGGCCACGCTCACTGTCAGGGCAAGACTTTTCCTGTGAGTGTCACACACTGCTCCAGGCACCGTGACCTGCACTGGTTGCTGCTCCTGTAATATCAACTCCTTGGAGGTGAAATGCTGCCCACCTGGCTGCTGCAATCCTCCAGCAAACCTCTGCTTTTGGCCTCCCCCTTGCACAGGTGGAGAGGGATCCCGTTACCTGCCTTTGGGAACGGCTTGTGGCAGAGGTTCTCAGTGGCGCAACACTTTTATCTCTGTTCCATTAATTTCTAATCTGTCCCTTTCCACCCTCTGCTTCCCCTCCCCCCAGTGTAACTCTGGATAGAGAAACAGCTGCAAATACAGAAGGGATGTGCTCTTGTCTCTTAAAAGACAATTCTCATTCAGTTTCTCTTTTAGTTGAGGTGCTGTTGGTAAGTGAGACAGATGCCACTTATTTGTGTTTTCTGATCCAAGGCACGCTGGGGAAAAAGGAATCACTTCCACTCATTCCCACACACACTGGACAAGTGGCAATACCTACAGCTTCATCTCTTTACACACTCCTTAACTCCCATCATTTGTTTTTCCAAATCACTGAGCTAGTCCATGAAAAAAAATAAAGAATACTATACAATGCTCCAGGGTTTCTATATTTTTCCTTTGGGCATCTTTATCTAGAATTTAAAAGCCATTATTAAGTAATGCTTTCATTTTATTTTATGTTTTAAAATAATGAAGGCTAATAAAATTGATTTCCAAAACCATTCAGTTTTAAATGTAATAAATCAAGCTGTAGAGATACTGTGTGCACGTCTGCATATGCCAAATGCAACTCAAATGAATACATTGATGTTTTACACTATTATAAAATGTGGTTTTATATTTTTTTAATGCCAGCTTGATTAATTGGTCCCCTAACTGAACATTCAGGCTGCTACTGTGACGAAATGCTTTGTGGGTTGACTGGGCGATGGATTATTGTAAAGAGCTGAATAATTAACTCTATTGGGAGTCTTATATCAGGCACTGGGGCTCCAACCAAGCCATGAGGACTTGCTGTTAGAAATGAACCAAATGCCAGGGGGTAAATTCATACCTGGTGTAATCCACTACTCAGCCCACTGGAGTTACTGCAGGAAGGGGTTTTACTTGTGCCTTATGTTTTCACTTGCAGGGTGCAAAGGTTAAGGCTGTCAGGCCAGGCTGTTTGAAAGCTTAATGAGTAAGTATTATCACTGTTTGCAGAGTCATTCTTCAAATGTTTTCAACATAAAACAGTTTATTAAATGTCTGGCAGACTTTCACTGAGAAATGCCAAGATGTGAATTCTCCCCTTCCTCACTGTTATTTTAATACTTAGCACCTCTGCAAGCAAGGGGAGAGAAAGAGAAGGAAATCCCCAAAATAAATAAAGCCAGATATAAAAAATACAGCTGCTTAGAACTCCAGGAGGGATCCAGGCCCCATCATGGAAGTTTGGGAAGGGCTGTGTGGACCAGGAGTCAGTCGGTGTCACCAGCCTGGAAGGGTCACACAGGTTCCACAATAAGGCACCTCCCTACTTCAGATAACCACTGTGAGCTCTGCAGTGGGTCATTCTCCTTCCCATTACCTTTCCCAGCATTTCCCTGACATATTTCAAGCTTAAGGACAGCTCTGGTCTGGCCTGTGTGATGCATTCCCTGAGCTGATGGCACCAATGAAACCAGCCTTGTCCCCACCAAAGGATGGGGATGCTGCATTCTGTACCTGGCATTGCCAAAAAGGCCTTCACAATGATTTCTGAGATGCCAGCAACCTGAACTAGGCACTGGCCCCTCACTGGATAAAGAAAACAAATATTGTTTCCCAGCAACAAGCACTGATTTAAACTTTGAAGAGCTTGTGGAAGAGAGAGAAGATGTCTCTATATCTCTAAATGATTCCCAGAAGGAGAGGAATCCAAAAGACAGAACTGTAATGAAGAACAGTGGGAAGAAATGAAAGAGACCTTGGAGAAGACTGAAATCTATTTCACAGGTGTTGTTTTATTGTGTTGGAGAAGCATTTCTCCTAAAAAAAGAAAAGACAGAATAGCACAGAGACATTTAAAGTTTATGACTGCAGCAGAGTAAAGAACGTGGGCCAGAAACTACACCTAAGTTAAGGCATTGCTCCCAGTGCTGGAAACAAGAAGAGGAGAAAAAGGAGGTGGGATGGATACTTTGGATACCTTGTGCATGCTGTGGAGTGAAGCAACCTGCTCATGATCTCCTGAATGGAGGAGAGGGGCGTTAGTAGGTGATTCCTAGAGAAAATGAGACAGCAGCAATGTTGGGGGCCAGCAGGCAGGAGTGGACAGCCAGGCAGAGCAGAGAAGGCAGCAGGTACAGAATCCCCTCAGTGAGGATCCCACACAATAAAAAACAACCAGATGAGACAGAGATGTGTCTGCACCACTGTGTCCATGTCCTTCCTGTGGTGTCTCCAGTTCCCAGGATGAAAATCTCAACACAGAGATGTAAATAACTCTTCTGCTCAAGGAGAAGAGGTTTCTCCCTAGATGAGGGGTGCAGAGTGGCCTCAGGGTTTTTTTCATTTGTAATATCTTTGACTTCATGAGGACATAATTCTCCAGGCTGAAGCTCAGCTCCCCAAGGCACTGCTGACATCTGACATGCTGCTGCGCGCTGCAAACTGCACCCAAGGATTGGCATTCCACTAGTGCAAGAATTTGGTCAGAACTCTGGCGTTCAGACAATATGCTAACAAGTACCCTTCCTTTTTAAATGAGAAACATGAGATTGAAGGGTTTTTCCATATATTGGTCCTCCAATGATTTTGTCAGGACCGCTCAGCAAAGAGGGCAAAGTGAGCGCCCCAGGGATTCAAAGATTTGTTTTTGCTTAAAAAAAAACCCAACAAACCACCAAAAACCCAAACCCTTTCAAAATTAAGAAAAAAGCTTCCAGACATAGGAAAGAAGTAATGTGGAACAACATGCATTTCCAGATTTCTGATGCAGCTTTCACTTCTGTGTGGAGCACTGTGTGGCAGCTAGAGCCACACTTTGGAGTGAGTTCTCTTTAAAGGCAAGAGAATTTAAAGGGTGGAGACTTTAAAGGACCCCACTTGGGTGGGGGTCTTAATCTACAGTGTTTGTAGATTAAGACCCCCACCCAAAACTTTACATAATAGCTTGCTGCAGGAGATAAATAAAAATGTACAAGTGAAAGACTGGATGCTACAGGGAGATGTCATTGATGGGCTCATTGAGAACACAGAGAGTTGGAGCTTTGTAGTAACTTTGCTGGATGCATCTGAGACATAAAAGAAAGCAATGATTTCTCATCCAAAAGAGATGAGAAGAGGAAAAGATGTAAAGGGAGAGACAATTCATATTTCTCAGAAACATGAGTCATTAGGGAAATATCATCTTCCTCTGTGAGAATAAATTATTGTGCAGTAAACATATGCTACTGCTTGTTGTACTGGAAAAAATAGAAAGCATCTACTACTTTTTGTGGTTATCAAGTTAAAATGGATAAGGAAAATGAATCATCTTCATAGCCACTCTTCCAGTTATGTCCTGAAAGCACAGATATCCATATGATGTTCTCAAAATGAAAGAGAAATTTAATTTAGAGGGATTATTTAATAATTCTGCCAATGCCCAAGCAGCAAGAAAGAATGAAGAAGGTAGGATATTTGATTACTTGTCTAGCCTGCACCATGCCAGATAGAATATTTTTCCCACAACAAGTCCCCAGGGTCAAAATCTATTGACTTACATTGATGTATGTACAGAGGAAGTCTGAGAGGTACATGGATTTTCTCCCAGATTGTGCATGTCCCATCCCTGGAAGTGTTCAAGGTTGGATGGGGCTCTGAGGATCACAATCTAAGGGGTGGTGTCCCTGCTCAGGGCAGGGAGACTGGAATTAGATGGTCTTTAAGGTCCCTTCCAACCCAAAACATTCTGTGGCATGCACAGGGCTGATAAAGATCACAGGGCACTCTGAATCACCATCAGGAATGCTGGGAGCCAAGAAAAACCTGGAGGTTTAGCACTTAAGGAGAGCACAGTGCAACTTCTTTTCCTTTCAGTGGATACCACAGATGCACCTTACCTTGAACAGGGAGATTGTTCATTAAAATTTTCCTCAGATTGCAGAAAATACAATAATAATATCTGTCCTTTCATTTTTTTTCTCTACGGGTTAAAATTTTGAGAGGAAAGAAGATATCTAGGGAGATTTATTTCAAATTTAGGGTAGATTTATTTCAAATTTACTTTAACTGAAAGACCCAAACCCCAAAATTATTGCAAATGTTGCCATTAGGAAGGGCATCTAATTCCTGAGGAGTTAAGCACAGACTGCTTGGGAAAATCTGGATTTCCTTGGCTATCAGACTGGTTATCTAAGCAGCATCCAGCCATCATTTAGTAACAACTCAGACACATGAAAGTTGATTGGTGTATATCACATTTTGCCTTCACAATATGCAAATATCTTATATGCAAATATCAAATAAGCATTCATATGTATACATACAAATTACTGTGAGTAACAAGCACAGATGTTTGACTTATAGATTCCCAGGTTGATATGATTATCTCATGTAAATGAACATTATTCAGAGTGTATTCCCCATCCCAAATGTGAAGATTTACATTTGGAGTCACTCTTGTGAAACCAGGGGCCTTTCTCTTATTTACATTCCCTGTAGCCATGAGTGGCACAGAGGAGAGAAAAATGAGATGCAAATCTCAGCTCATTTCACTGCTGTGTGGATGCAAGTGCCACATGCTCTGTTATGTGGAGTGAAAGTGCTCCAACATCATCCTGCCTTATCAGAGCTCCTACAAACACGGGATTTATGAGCTGCACATTAAGGCCCATGATTTATGATCCTTTCTCTGCTCAGGTTTGCTGCTTTGCCCCAGGGACTGTATCTGTGTCCATAGGCACTTTCTAAGATTTCTGTGCACCACCTAAACAAAATGCCCTTTCATGAGGCCAAAAACATCACATCAGGAAAGCAACTGTATTTCTTTCACAACCATTTAAGCTCCCTCAGCTCTCCGAGGCTCAGTAGCAGCTTCTGGAAAATACTTAGCCCTGTGTATAGCAGAGTGATAAATTAATATAGAAATGCTCTTTCAATTTAGAACTGCCCATGTTTCTGTCACTGGCCACAGGGCACCCTGACAGGAGCACAAGGCCTCTCTGTGTCACCATCCTAAATGCAAAGTAGGTAAACTCTGGTGCAGGCTCTTTTCCAGCTATGTAGCAGCTTTTTCCTTTTATTCACTCTTGAAGTGGCATTTTGATGCACTCAATATGTGCTCAGTGCAGTCCAGGAGAAAAAAAAATCAAGGAAATACCAACTCCCACAGGTTCTTCTGTTTTCATGCAATAGCACGCTCTAAATGGACCAAAGAATTAATCAGCATCTGTAGGAGAACTGCACCTCACTCGAGTTTCCTTGGACAGAAATTAAAGAGCTGGCAGAGAAAGGAACCTCTATCATATTTTCACCTACCACTATATGTAAAGTGGGATTTTATTGGCATGTGTGCTGCAGCTCAGACTGTTTCAACAAGGCAACTGGGAAATCAGCATTTTAACATTAATAGCCATTACCACTGCTTTGAAATTGTATCTGTGTTCTGTGGGATGTGCCTGCCATAGACAAAGATGGAAGAAACTCAGAAAAAAAATACATGCTCAGCAGAAAAAAAGATCAGGATAAAGATGGGGTTTTTTTCTGCCACTAAGCTCTGATGCACCTTTTTGGTTGAAAGGGAGAAATATAAATAAATTTATTCTAAAATATGATCATCTATCTGGGCACTAGCCCAGTTTTCCAGTGCCTTATATTTATAGCCTGACTTACAAGCTATTTGTGTCTTTTTCATTAAAAATGCCCCAGCTTCTAGGGGCCAAATCCTTGACTAATAAAAATTACAATGATGATAAAAAGTTAATGATGTGCTCATTTTATTTATAGATTGCACCCCTATTCCCCATCACTTGTTCATTTTGGGCAGCATCCAGAATTGCACTCAGGGACCTAAAATGAAGCTAAAGAAGAGTTTCAGCTCCTGTTCTAATAAGAACAATCCAAACCCAATAATCTGAAAGGATTTAGTTACTTTAATGGCCTTTAGTTTTCTGATGAAAATATTCTTAAGCTGTTTTTTAAGGCAAAGGTGGGTCTAGAGATTGTGTTCTTCTATCTTCACTACCTGAGTGCTGTAACTAATAGAAGTAACAAAAAGGTGAGCAGAGGAGAAAGGACCAAATATCTCTCCACAGAAAACAGGGATCCTGCCACCTGCACTGAAATTATTTGAACTTGGTGCTTGCCCAAAGAAAAATTTCATACTCTGAACTTTTATTTCATGTAGAGACAAAATGGTAGCCTTTAATTATGAGCTACTTCAGGATTAATGGTTTTTTTCCTTTCTATTAGCTCAGATATTCCCCCACCTACTCCCAGCAAACCTCTAGGCAGTAGAAATGCAGGGTTCACTCAATATCCCATGTTTTATCATTTCCAGGTGCCACAGCTCTAAATACCCAAATGCCTACATTTCCTCTTTAGAAATGCCTGCAGAAACAGGGACCTGAGAAGGTGAGGTCCAGCTCTGCTGCAGAAATCCCAGCCAGGTACAAGTTAGCCTGCACTGGTTTAATTTTAACAAATATATAAATAAGCTTTTCCTTCTCTGACAGACTGAAAGCTTTTGTTCTAGTCCAGCAAGGACAAGGAATTCCCACCATTGTTTCATGGTTCCCCCTTCTTTCTTCTTTTCAAGTCCATTTTTCAAAAAGTAATTTTGAAATGTTCTGGGAAATGTAGGGGGTAGTAATGCTAATCTATCATCCTCTTCTGATAACATTTAATTAAAAACCACAGCTATTAGTCATCTGCTACCCCACCACCAGGGCTGACCTGACAATATCCTAACGCACTGGTGAAAGAAAAATGGAGAAGATTCTTTTTCATTTTATTTTATTGTACCAGCAGGGGAGCACAACATATAATTTAAGGGAGGGCAAAGGCAGATTCTTCTGCCAGTTTCTCAGGAAGTTAATCCAGCATTTTTTTAAATGAGGGGTTTTTCTGCTGTTGTTTGTTAAATGTTGTTGGTAAAAAAAAAAATAAATCTAAACCGGGAACAGCTACCATGGAAGAAAGCTCTTATGTGACCAAAGCTGTCATCCTCCCAACAGAACATCTATAACCAATATCTTCAGCCTCTGCAAGGGTTAGACTTTTCCCTCAGTGGAATGGGAAGCCAGGAATTATCAGGTTTAATTGTAAGAGAGAATATTTCTGAGACCAAATTGTTAAGTTGCCCATGGACTGGTGACATCTAGACTCAGCTTGGCCCATCTGTCTCTTCGAATACTTGAAGATGCCTTTGCTGAACCAGAGTCAAATGGCTGATGATGGAAACAGCTGAATCCTTGAAGACAGACTCAGTGGTCCCCTCCTGGTGCTGGAACTCCCATTCCTGTCACCCATCCTGCTATCTGGGTCTAGCTTGAGGCTGCTATAAAAAGAAATTCTAGGTTTACTTTTCTCACACAATTGCCAGCCCAGCCCAGTGTTCAGCTTTCAAGAAGAAGCAAAAACAGCCAGCACAGCCTGGCCACAACCACACATCCCCTGGAAGAGTCTCCCTGCAATAGCTGGAATGGGAATGGGCAGCTACCTACAATTACTTTCATTATGAATCAAGCTTGGGCTCAGGCTGCTCATTTGTAACCCATCATTAGGAGCAGATTTCACAGCCTGCAGTGTCTGAGCCCTCAGCCCTTACAAAAATACAATGGAAGATCCTGACAGAGGCAAAGCCCTTGGTTCTCAAACACTGCACAAAGGTACCAGGCTGAAGTGTGAGGCTCACCTGTGCTTCCCAAATTGCCAGAGGAGCTTCATGAACAGCAGAACTTGGTTTCCTAAGTCTAGCCATCATACAACCAGTGCATGTAAATAAATGTGAGCTCTGAGCAATTCCAGCCTTTCCTTCTCTCTCAGGTGAGGTTTCCCTGATGTGTTCTAAAATCGTGTTCCTGCTACCAATTTCTTCTCTGATGAGAAAATTATGAGGATCTTCTCTACAGAAACATAATTTTAAAGGAAACTTCTAATGATACCTTGATACCGTCACAAACATGTCAAGCATTGGCTGAAGCGGGCAAGAGGATTCAAAAGTTATTAGTGATTAAAAGGGATTCAAAGAGGTAAAAACAGATGAGTTAAATATTAAAAAAATCATCCACAGAAGGGGATGGTGGTGACACTGCAGGGTTTTCCAGGGAGCCAGGAAGAGTATAGTTTTTTGTATTTCTATTTTGACCAAGTCTAAAATCACAGCAACAGACAGCTCAACTTGTGTGAGAGTCATTAACCCACAAACCAAAAAATGCCCTTCTTCCCTCTACTGATGCTGCTGAGAAAGGCAAGATTACAGCAAGAGCACACCTCAGGAATGGGTCTCTGAGCTGGTGTCACACCTTTGGCTCCAGTGCAGACACACTGAAAAGGCTTTGGAGGCTCTGTGGGGTCTTGTCCAGCCCTTGGCATGAGGAGTGCAGGGCAAAGGCAATTCCTGCACTCAAGCACATCAAAATGGGGGCCTTGACTTTGCTTTGTCCCTTTAGGACTCCAAGCTCCTATGAAAACATTTCCACCTGTGGAAAATCTTCCACCAAAGATTTTGTTTAAATGCAAAATACTAAGATTTGAATGTGCAAATTGTTTTCCTGTGTAGAAAAAGACATAATCACACATCTAGCATTTTCAATTTGCAGTCTTCAGCTGTAAGTGCATCAAACCTTTATGGACATGAAGCAAAGGCTTAAAGTTCGCAGATATCCTATTATGGCCACATAATTCTGGCAACATGTTGGTTTTCAGAGATACTTCATTATTATTTAACCAACTCCCAGTCTTAAATGGGAAAAAGGTGAAGAGATGTTCTGTGTTTATTTCTCTTCTTCATTTGTTAGAGTGTGTGGTTTGGTTTGGTTAAGAAAGTAGCTATAATGAGATGAGACCACAGACCACTGGTTAAAGAGCTAAGAATAATCATGCTAATGTTTTATTCATGCGGGAATGTTAATTCAGATGCAGCTGTAATTACAGTGCCATCATCATCTAGTGGCCTGGAAGCACAAATGTTCTTCCTGACATGTGGAATAATGGAAACTAACTCGGTACAAATGCTGCTGACCAATACCCAGACAGAATTTACACTCATCTCATGGCCCCTGGGGTGCTCTTCCAAAAGGCATCAGTCACTGTCACTCACACAAACTGCTGAAGGCAGAGCTGCATTTTTCTCCATCTCCAGGCTTAAAACAGATCACACAGCATCCCAGGATGGAAAACAAATAAACAGGCAGCTAACCTCAAAGTCCTCAGTGACACCACAACAAATGTTGGGAGCAAAATTTGGATGTTGGGGAGGTTTCTTTGTGCCCACCTTTGCTTGGAGAGAGTGTGGTGCTGACAAGGATGCTGGGCAGCAGGAGCTGGGCTTTCACAGCTGTGTGCACTGTCCTGTGGGCAGCCCTGGCACATGGAATCCCTTCTGCTGGATGGCAGGGCTGGAATTTGGCTGCACCTGGTATAACCTCTCCTCCCTTGAGAGCAGCTCTGAGCAGCACAACAGGCAGGAGCTGCTTGGCATCATTCTTTCTCTGCAGCTGATTTTTCATAAATAGCAAGAAAGCAAGGAGCAGAAAATCCTCTATTGTTTGCCCCTGTCTTGGCATTAAACTGAGAATTAAATTAAATTTTACATTAGCCTTCAATATTTTGGAGGATGTACTTCTGCTTTCCTGAAGACCTGGCTTAAACTGTGGCTGAAATCGAGAAGATTCTGTGTAATGAAGAATGTACCAAACTCCAAAATCTCTGTGAAACTTCCTTTTCTCACTGGTGCTGCAAAAAGCTCCTGACAACCATCAGCTTTCTGTCAGGTTTATTTTGTTATAAACCATTTTGAACCAAAACTTTTTAATTTCACATTTACTCTCCATGTCTTAAAAATGCGTGTAGATCATAGCATTTCTGGGAGTGATTTTCTTTTTACTCCATGTCCATGATTCAGTAAAAATTATTAAATTTTTCAACAAAACATACTCACAGTGTTTCAGGGGGGGAAGGTCCAAGTTTTAAATGTTGTGCATCACAAAATTTTGGAGCCAGGCAGAGAGGTCAGGTTTACACTGGAACAGCTTTCAAGAGCTGGTTGAGACCCATCTGCAATTAAAGCACTCCCAGCTGTTTGGAAAAACATATTTTCATTCTACTAGAGATGTCAACATATCTAAATTACGCTCTGTATGTAATGGAAATAGTAATCAAAATTCTAAAATAATAACAATAATCCCAAACCAGAATGTCATCTCAGGAGCATAAAAACAAACAAAACCACCCACAAAAAATGTCCTAAATACAAAAAAAAAAAAAAAAGGATCTGAATTTCTGAAAGTAAAAACAGCATTTTGCAGCAATGGTAAGCCCCAAACAAATTTTTGTTAAAAATGCCACAATTCAGAAAACCTGAGGATGTTGTTTGAAATAGAGTTCCCCAAAGAAAAGCTTGTATGCTCACAACACTCTCTAGTATTTCCTCCACAGGACACCAGCCTGGCACTGCTCCGTGGTCCAGCAGGAACATTTTGATGAGAGGTGTTTCAGCCAGTTTGATGGGGTGTGCAAGGGAAGGGCTCCTCTGTGTATTGGCTGCTCCATTAGTATTTGCTGGTCACCTGCTGTGCCTGGAGACTTTGTTCTTTGGGTGGACAGGAAAGCCATGGTCATTTGGTTGTCACTGCAGATTTTGTGCCTAACAGTTGCAGTGTTTAATTGTCTTAATTTCTCAGGAGTAGAGAGCCAATACTCAATGCATCCAGTCAAAGAAAATAATTATTATAGCTCTTGTCAGTCACAGGGTGTGTCAAATAGGAGCTACGGCTCTCATGGCTCTCCTAAAACTGGTGTTGAGGAGGGGGAGGCAGTAGCTCTGGTCTTTACTGCAAATTAACCACAATGGAGAGCCTCTGGAACAGGCAAAAAATATTATATAACAGGAGGATGTTTAGCTGGGGCCTTGCTATGCAAAGGCAAACATTTTGACTGAATTCTTTCATATGTGCATTCAATAAATTATAATCAGTGTGTTACATTTTTTGGCACAACAAAACTTCTAATTGTGCTTTAGATTTTGTTTAGGTGGAGAACATAGTCCTTCCTTAGAGGCTTCCAGGAGACCCTGAGATGTTCAGTTCTTCTTTCCTTTAGCACTGCTGCCCTCACGTCTCTGTTGAAGGGCATGCACCTCCTTCCCCACATTGCCTTGATCAATACACTGACTCTCTTTCAAAACAGCCTTCCCTACTTTGAGGAAACTCTGATTTCTATTACAAGACCCCAAAGTGTTCAGGAGAATCATACCCCTGGTTATTTCACAGAATCTGAGAACAGTCTGAGTTGGAACAGGCCCAGAAGGATCACCAACGCCACCCCAAGAGTGCAAAGAGATGCAGAAAGTGAGGGATGGCTTGGGGGTAGCCATTTCTGAAGGTAAGCCAGAAGACAGCCCAGGCAAGGGAAATGCAGCTCTGCCTGGGCAGACAAACTCTCATCCATAGCCTAAATATTACCCAGATTTAATGTTTTCTGATTCTTTTGGCAGGTGGGTTGACTGTTCTGATATTTTGAAGGAAGACATGCATGTGAGATCTTGGACCTGATGGTGAGTGCTACACTGTGATCACACTGCGCTAAAACCCAAAAAAAAGGTTCATCTCACCTGCCATCATGGGGAATTAACACTGTCAGGGCAGTTTGAGGGTGAAGAACAGCTCACAAGAGGCACTTGAATGTGAAGTACATCTACTTTTGAGGAAAAGCAATAGCTTCTGTTAGCCTGATATTGGGGACAGCCCATCTGGCATGGTTGGTCAGTGGAGGGGGAAGTGGTCAGGGCACAGCATGGCTTGATAAAGAGCTTGATGCTTTAATGAATGCTGAATAATTATTTTTTCCCTCATTTACCCTTTGGACTTGCAGACCCTAAAATCCTCTTGGTTGTGTTGGATCTTTCCTCAACAACTTTGACTGAACCAGCCAGCATGGACCTTTCTCCTTCCAGACCAATGTGGGACACCCATGCAAAGGCACAGTTAGCTGCTGGGTTTCCAGCAAATCCTTCAGATTGGGAAGGTTCAGATAACAGCTTTAGGCACAAACAGCTCCAGCAGCTCCATTTTTGCTCTTTGAATATACAATGCACTTATGTTGACCTTGCTGATCTAGTGAGAAGAAAAGTGAATTATTTTCTTTTATTTTTTGCTGAGTTTTATGTATCATTATGTCAAAAGGGAAAATTACAGCAGAAGAGAGTCCTGAGCAATATCCAGAGGTACAAAATTCTGTGATTTCAGCTGTTCTACTGCTGGAATTTGCTTCCACGCCTTACACACAAATAGCATCAACCCCCTCATGTAATTCCCCACCCCACATGGGAGCTCAGGTTCCAGATGTACTCAGCTTGGCACAGTTAAGCCCTCACCATTTACTCCTTTCTTGGCTCAAGCAGCTGGGAAGGCCTGGACCTGTCCTTGTCATGAGTCAGAGCATTCACAGGGTTTTCATGTTACATCAAATAACTCTGTAGTGACTCCAGTTTGGTGAGACAAGCTGGGTTCAGAGGAACTCACACCAACAGCTGCACCCTACATGGATGTGCAGCTAGAATAGAACAGAAACTTTCGCCTGGGAAGGACCTACCATGACCATCTAGCCCCACTGACCAGTTCAGGGCTGATCAAAAATTAAATTACTTTATTAAGGGCATTGTCTAAATGCCCCAATTACTGACAGGCCTGGGGCATTGGCCACCTCTTTGGAAAGCCTGTTCCAGTGTTTGACCAGCACCATGGTAAAGAAATGATTCCTAACGCTCAGGCTGAACCTCCCCTGGTACAGCTTTGAACGATTCCCTCTTGTTACTGCATCCCAGGAAGAAGAGCTCAGCACCTTCCTCTCCACTTGCCCTCCACAGGAAGGTTTAGAGACCAATATACCTATATATATATATAACTATAACTACAATTAAATAGGCACTTATTTTTTTCAGCACTAGATGGATTTTTTTTTGTCCAAATAGAAACATTTCACTCTGACTATTAAAAAATCTTTTATGGCTGTCTATCTCCCAGTGATACCTCCATGCAATGCAAAAAGGTAAGAGCTAGTGATGGGAACTGAAGTAAAAGAGTGAAGGCTGAGCTCTGAGTAGAAGGGCCTGCCTGCAGCATCCCTTTTCTGAGAGCAGGAGGAGAGATATCCTGTGCAATTCAATGTCTACAGTGTCTTGTAAATCTGCCACAAGGAGCTCTGTGTCCCAGTCCCTCACAGCAGCGTCCCAGTCCCTCCCTCAGCATCCCATCATCCCAACTCCTGTAACAAATGATGATCCCATTTCTCTCTCACACCAACAGAGCCAGTGTCAAAATCCTCCTGGCTATTCTCAGGCCCTTTCTACAGAGCTAATGCATTAACACAACTATTTCTTGCTTCTTTCATTTTCCCAATTTCTCTCCTGTTTTTAATTAAACACTCCCTGGTTGTGAAAGTGGGGCAGGGTTTCTTTGCCTTTCTGTAAAAAAGCCCACCAAGAAAGTTTCCTTAATCTCTCACCAGTGTAAAATAAGCTTTCATTATGCCAACGAGAAAGCTTCAAAGTTTTAATTAATTTCTCTGCTTACAGAAGCATAACAATATTAGTCATGTTGGCCTATAAATTGTAGCGACCAGTGTGGATTTTTAATTAAATTAATGTCATTACTTTCAGAGGCATTAAATATATTCCACCACATGTACTATTCACTCAATACTTCTCCTCCTTGACTCCCCCTCAATTCTTTGTGGCCTACATAGGTGGGTTGAAATCTGGGCGCAGCAGAGGAGCTTACCAGCCAACCACTTATAAATCAACAGCCATGTTTGGAAAAGGTATTCTTTCAGAGAGGCAGGACTTATTCATTTACCCTGCAACCCAAATGAAACAAGAAACCACAGGGATATGGGGGTAGTGGAGGAATGAATGTGCCCACATATAAAAGACACTCCTTGCTGTCTGTGATTTGTGAAATATTGTACAAACACAACTTTGGTTTGCTATTGTAGCAATTTACTGGTGCTTAATAAAACATTATTTTGTGTGATGATGTCTATAACAATTCATAGGCTCATTTAATCATGGAAATGGAGGGCTCAAAGGAACCTTGAGAGATCAATTACATCCCCTGGTCCTCTCTGGAGCTATAATAAATAATAGCAACACAAGAAGCAAAACCAAAGTGTGTAGAGAGAGTGGGCATGGTTTAGAGTTTGGGCTCCTTCTGTCTTAGAAGTTATCACAGATAAATCGGCCTTGGAAAATAAATTTTCTTATTTGCCACATGCTTTAGTTCAGCTGTAACTCATACCAGATGAATTAAAGCTTGACTAATAATTCTGATGTTCTTCTTACTGAGGTCTTGAGAGTGTGTACTTAATGACTAAAATGTGTTTATTTAAAAATGACATAGCAGAGCCATGACAGCCTTTTGTAAACTCCAACAACCAGTCTGTTTTCCTGCCTGCAGTTCAAATAAAGAAATTGCCTTCCAAAGCAGACAATAACCTTTGGTCTCTGCAGCACATCCCAGAGAAGAAATGACTTTACATTGCATACATACAGCCCCACCACACCATGGACTCATCTAAATCAACAACTGCTGAGCTGTTTTGGTCAGAGGTGCTATGGCCTGATGCAGTTCTTCCAGTAATTTCATACTGGGAGCACAATTTCTTTATGTGTGACTAGCTGTGGCCACATTTCTCTTCACAGAGAAAAGCAAGGCATGACTCCCCAAGAATATTTCTGTTTTTCCTTTCTCTGAGGTTCAGAGAATGTGAAACCTAGAAATATTCTTGGGAAGTGGTGCCTTGCTTTTCTCTGTGAAGAGAAATGTGGCTACAACTGGCTGCTGAGGACACAGGTTTGTGTGTTTGCTGAGCCTGGGGCACGTCCCTGCAAGGGGGGGACCAGTGCTCTGCAGGGGCTGCACTCCTGCCCTCTCCCCACATCTAAAACGTGCAAAAGGAGAACTGTTCCCTGAACCCAAAGGAAAGTGCCAGAAACCACCTGGGGAGGACACAGCCTGTGGACAGAGCCAGGGAGGTCACCAGATCTTGGGTGACTCAGGTCTGTGCCAGTGCAAAATGTGGATGTAGATGTAGAGATGGAAAAGGATGTGGATACAGATACTCATATGCTATCATACCATGGGGGTTTTGTTGTTATAAAAGAATTATGAAGATGACTCCTAATTGTTCCCTTAGCCTGTGTGTCACTAGGCTCCCAGAACCAGCTGAAGTGCTGCATTTCCTCTGTTGGTACATGAGCCCAGCCTGCACTGCCTGGAAGGAGCACTGACAGGGACCCCAGGGTCTCTGGGGAGGAAAGAAAGGCACTCTCCATCCTACAACCAACAGTGTGATGCACCAGCAGCAGTTTTGCTTTCTGTCCAGGCAGAAACAACTCCCCCAAGTCTCCTCCATACTTTATTTCCTGAGCTGGGTTTCTTCCCAGCATCTGGAGGGGACTTAGCTGCTCCAGTCTGTCAGCAAGGAGCCAAGAAACTTTTGCTGACCAAGCCAGCAAAGTGACCACACTCCAGCTCTTCCAGGAGCTAAGCAGGACTCAGAAGTCTTGGGGTAGAAACTTTCTTATGGATAGGTGTAGGAATTAGAGGGTACTTTAATATTCTCCAGCTCACTGCACATTTAAGCATGATTTGCACTCTTCCCAGCCCAGGTGTATGAGGCTCCTGGCTTTGAAGATCATTTACTGTGATAAGCAAATAAATAAAATATTTGTTCTGGAGAAAGGCTGACAGCTAGTGTAGTAGTGACCTCATCCACCTGAAAGTGCATGAGGAATCAGCTGGGTCTGCCTCTCTCTGTATATTCAGATGTTAAAAACTGGAAAAGCAGCTTCAGCTAGAGAATCCAGGAACAACTTCCCAGCAGGGTAATAGAAAACAGGAACAACTTCTCAGTGAGACAACAGTTCTCACCAGGAGTGAGGTAGGCTCAGACCAGAGCAGTTTCTCTGTTAAACACCCAAGAGGAGTCAAACATTGGGCATGATGGAGAAAGGGGGGTGAAGATAGATTTTTTTTCTTTTTTTTTTGTGAAGCTTTTTCTTTACTTCTGTTTATCTGAGTGAGTGCAACAATTGGGTTTGGGTTTTTGTTTTTTTTAACCTTTCATCGTCTTCCTCAAAGCCAAAATGTCCCCAGAAAATCTTTCAAATTTCAAAAACATTGCTTTAGTGATGAGGCCAAAGGGACCCTAAGCAGAGGACAGGACTTGATTTTCACTGCCTTTTGTCCTGAAATTGCCATGTTACTCTGGCAAAATATCTCTGCACAACAACACTAAGCCATAAATTATCTAGCAATGCTGTGTACAAATCTATGCAGAAGTTTAATGGCAGGACCATGAGGGAAAGGTAGGTTTGCTGAAAGAATCAAACCAACATTCATAAGGCCAAACAAAATCAGGACAGAGCAAGACTTGGTGTGGAGTGTGGAGAAACAGCTGCTGACCCAGCCTGTGTGTTACATATCTATCACCTATTGCTGACACACTGTGCGTCATAAAGCACTGCAGAGGTGAAAAAATGTGCTTATCTGTGAGCAGAAGTTCTGGGCTTGCTTGACTCTGAGAACAGCCCTGTGATGGCCATCCTGCTAAAAGAGAGGTGGCCACCATTAGCAGCTCAGGATTCCAGATTTTGACTTGTGTCAAAAATGAAAAAACAGGCACAGAGCTTAAAGGGATGGATTTGCTGGAGTATTGCACCATATTTGAATGGTGATCTTTGAGGCTGTGAATCCTGACATTGCTCTGGTACAGAAGGATGCAATCCAGCAGCAGGTATGGTAGAACTAGGATATATTGTAGTTTTCCCATGGAAATAAGAGTACAACTAAATTATGATTTTCTTTTGGGGAACAAAGCCATTGGCATGGTAGAGGCAAACCATTAACCTCAGCAAAATAAGGCAAAAAACCTAATCCGGTTTAAGGCCACGGACAGCCCATCTCAAGGCACCTACAAACTACAACAAACAGTAAAGTCCCCCTAATGAGAGTTATATTTGCAGAGTTCGGGTCAAATTATAAAACTGTGACCTGGACTTTGGCTGAAACTTCAGAGTTCAGGAGTTTTCATAACAAAGGTTTTACTTCATTTTGACATTGCATGTGAAATGTGAAGCAGGAGATATTCTTGAGAAAATATTGAGTAAAAGAAATGTTTTCCAGACAGACATCAGTTAAAAAAAACCAAACAAACCAGCAAGTATTAATTTTCAGTATTATTTTTCATGTTAAAATATTAAAATTAAATTATTAATTAGTATTCATATTCAGACAGATATAAAATATGCTAAATGATTAAAAATTAATAAAAATATGCTAAAATGTGCTCAATTTTTTCAAAATAATCTTTAGTACAAACATTTTAGAGAAAGCAAGGACTTTTCATAATACCATTAATTTAAGTGAAAGTTCAAATTCCTGTTGGATAAGGAGGAATGTGAATTGTTGAACTCAGTGGAGAAGCCTTGGTAGATCAGGAAGGATTAGCTGTCTGAAGGGATGTCTGCACTGCAGCACAGAAAGGAATCAGATGAGATTAAGGAAAATTTACCTGCAAGGTCTCGGTTTGAGGGAACAACCATACACTTGTGTCTAACAAGTAGAAAGAAAAAATGGGACTCTAAATTAGGTCAGGTAACATCTGAACGCAAAAATCCTTTCACTCTAACTATTTTTTGGCTGTGCAGATCAGGCAGTATTTTGTTTGGCTGAGTCAAGAGCTGAGATGACTACTGACATAGGAATAAATAAATCAACAGGGGCTTGACACCGTTTTCAGCTTGACCAATTTAACTCAAGACCAGTTGTTCTGAAATTATTCAAGTTCTTTCAACACACAAATGCTAAATGAGATTAGACCTGGGGTGTTCAGCACCAGAGAGGAGCCTCTGTCTGCTAAATATAATGATTCAATCCTTTATGTAACCAGGAGGTAAAGAGGGCCCACAGCTTCATTATGTCCCTGGACAGGAAACAAGGCTCAAAGAAGCAGATCTGGGACTCCTGGTATAAAATGTTGGGCAATAATGAATTGCATCTTTCAGGTGTAGTCATTGGTAACAGCCAGTGGGTTTGAGGTCATTAAAGGGGGCAGTGGAAGAAAAGAGGAGATTTGTGTAGAAAGTTTAGTAACATGATCTCAGATCAGATTAGCTGCTGACACGGAAAATTATCTCCGTGAGCTGCTTTAGATAAGTGGTGAAGGAAATGAAAAAATTCAGAGAGTGTCTGCTGAAAGCCAAGGGTGGCACACCCCCATGCCCTGGTGTAAGAGAGAAGGGAACAGGATTCTGGGCTTCATCTCCAAAGAGCTTTATTTACACAGCACTGGTTACAGCCATAGCCCAATGAAGGCTGTGAGTTTATGGAAACTGGGGCAGTGCAGGTTATAAACGAAAAAGCACTGAGGGCAAGGCTTGTTCCCTCCTCCCAGGTGATATTTTGCAGCCTGATGTTGTGAATTTCATCCATGCCTTGTCAATGTTCTTACACTGCCAGATGATAGGAAGCATCCACATTACAAATGGGAAGCAGGCCCTAAATTCCAGAAATGAGAACTGTGGGGGTTTTTGTTCTGAATGCCACAGTAGTTGGTAATATGGAATTATGTAAATTCATGCTGATTAGAATGATTTGCTGTACATACATATATTCGGAATTTAAGAAATAAAGTATTTGAGGAATCAGGAGGCTGACTTTCCTGAGAGAGCAGAGACTGAGGCTGGGGGAATCCAGTCCCACAGATATTTTACTGGGATGATTTTTTTTTTTTTTTCCAGTCTTTCACATGTTTCCCATGTAAGGAACTTTGCCTTTTATCTAAGAAATTGCTTCCATGCTTTTCTTGGTTTTTCCTTGTGTCTTTTTTTACCTAAATTCATCACACAGACATAATACTTTCTTCAAAACACTTAAGAGCAGCAGTGCATTCCATCCAGTGTCTTCTTTGAAATGAGCTGTCACCATTTGCTTTGTGGCATAAAAGTCTGTCTAGGGTGAGCTGTTATCACCTCTGGTTCCTTTCCACTGCTGGCCAGGTCCTCAGCCCTGTACAATGAAATCAATGACCTCTCATCCAGGTTTCTGACCAGCTGTCTCCCCTCAGATCTGTTTTAAAAGAAAAATGTGCCACCAGCACCCACAGACAAACTAATCACCACCAGGAGTCTTTTTGTCCAAGGAATCATCTGCCTTGTGGGGAAAGGGTTTCCCCAACCTACAAAGAAGGTATCTGAGGGTTATGAGGCAGATCAATGTGTTGGTAAATCACAAATTTAGCTGTGCAGAGGCTACACTGAGGAGGCCTTTGCCACAGGGCTCTGGCCTGCAGGAAGGGTTCCCCAGCCTGCCCTAAAAAGGCTGCTATGAGGAGCCTCATATCTGGGGATATGAGCCAAGTATGATAAATACAGTGAGCAGGAGCTGTGGGGAGCCTGGAGGATTAACATGAACAATTCCATTCCATTGCAAATACCCTTAATGACAGAGCAGCATTAGGCCATGCTGAGCTCAGGGCTTTGTGGGACAGGGCAATGACAGCAGGAGCTCAGCTCAGGCTACCTGGGAAAACTTTCTAGGATGGAGATTAGATTGCTGTCCTACCACAGCTACAGGGACAGAGCAGCCACAAAATTTCAGTTTTTTCTGAGTTCCAGGGTTCATGGCTGCCTCATTCTGACCTAACAGTGAGAGAAATTGCCTTTTATTTTAACTTACCACACAGTCTTTTGAGCACCTCCACAACAAAGTAGTGAACAGCTTTCACAGTGTCTCTGCTTACATGAAAAACTTTGAGAGATCAGTAAAAATCATTAAAAACTTAATGATGTTACTGATCCCTCAGTCACTCCAGTGCTCATGCTGAATGCCCCTTTACAGCCTGCTAGTGAACACAAAGGAAATTAAAGTTCACTTGAGCAATTGTGGTTTGTTTGTTTGTTAACAATTAGAAGAATATTTAATTTATTAGCTAAAAACTTGGAACATTCAAAAAATCTGAGGCGTTTCTAGGTGTGTGATCATTATGAGGGAAAAGTCAGCTGTGTAAAATAAAACCACAGCATACAGCCAGTTGTTGATAATTATTGCTGTCTGTCAAATAGGGTTCTTGGCACAGGTTTTGCACTCAGGTCAGCACTGCTGTGGTATTAACAAGAATGTTATCTGGGCATACAAAGATACCTCTGCATTTAGGTGGAGCTGTAATTGTTATGACTTCATGAAACAACAAAGATAAGCAAAGATCACTGAGCTCCACTCTAGGTGCAGAAAGCATTCAAACTATTGAAATATTTTTGTGCTCTCCCCTTCTAATTCACGCCAAAAGATGAAGTCTATTTGTCAATGCTTTAGAGGGTTATAAGAGATCTTTCTTCAGTCAGTTTTGCACATCTTTTGCCTAGCCCAGAGACCTAGTGGGAAAGTTGTCTTATCACCACAAAAATAGAAGCTATCATGCTTGAGAAGAAAAGCTGGCTAGCAGCTGTGAATATGAATGTATTTTTTCATTTAGCTTTTCTGCTTCAAAGTTGAGCATTAAAGGTGTAATGATACTTCCTTTGAGACAGGTTGTGATAAAATTAAAGGGATCACACCTGTATATAGTTAACTGTCACATACACAACAATTCAACCTTCAGTCATGGATGCAGAGCCAGGTCTGCATCACAGATTGAACAGCAAATTGTTCTTCAGTTTTAACACACAATCCTTGAATCCAAGAATTTTGAAATGAGGTCTGTAGCACAGGAGGTCTTGCTCTTACACAGCGAAAATTTAACCAGCTAGTTCTTCACCAAGGTTTCACCATCCCAAGCTAAAAATATGCTTTTCCAGTAACCTGGATCTAGATAAGCTCTTCCTCCAATGTGTTTAAAAGACATCTGAATTGATATTTTTAAAAAATTATTATATGCCTGTATACCTCAAATGTTGTAGGACATTAATTTCAGAAAAAGAGTTTTGGTTAGCACAGTTGTAAGTTGCCTTACTAAAGTTTTCCTTTACCTGTGTGATAAGGTCTCACACCTCACAATCACCGTCCTGGACCTCTCAGCAATGCAAGGAGTGTCATTCTCATATTGCAAAGTGTCCTCTGGTGACCAGGGGTGAAATGAGGCAGCTCTAGCAAGGTCAGCACCATCTCAGGAGGGAGTTACTGTGCCATCAAAGGTCTGGGGGCTAAGGCAGAACCCTGCCCGAAGTTCATTTGGTCTGGGCCTGACCCGCACAATTCTATAGCAACATCAGGGTACTGCACTGCCTAGCATGATTTTCCTCATATTCCTACCAAATTCAAATTTCTGTAGGCCTTTTCAGACATCTAATTTCATTCTTGTTGAAGTTTCTGGGCTACATCATGTAGTTATCAATGCCTTTGTTTTCTTCTAAAAGGCCAGTAAAAACAAAACAAAACAAAACAATAAATATTGAGATAGTGTGACCCAAATGCTAAATTCCAGGATGTTTACTAATTATTTTAGTATCTCTTGAGATACAATCCACTGAGGAGAGGACAGTGTCTGTTGCTGACTTGGGTCAAACTCTAGAAGACTTTTGAAAGCTGCCTGTTAATGACTCACTTCCTTCCATCGAAATGAGGAATTGTAATTGCAGTTGTGCTACAGTGACATGACTTTTAGGTCAAAAATTTAAAGAAGTTAAAACATTGGAACTGCCAGACAAGAGCTCATCCAGACCACTAGAGGAAAATCAAACATTTCTGAGCTCATGGGGAAAACAATGAACACAACAATATCCTGTTTTTACATGCATTTGATTAAGAAGATGCCCTTACAGAATTCACTAATACTGAGTTCTATAAATCTTGGTAGGCTAGGAGAATTCTGTAGAATGCCAAAAAGCAGTGTCCATATTAAAAATGAGACTGCAGTAAGTCACAACCTACCATCAATGAATACAGCTGGTGCTTCCAAAAATGTTTTCAATACAAGAATAAAAGCTCCTACACTATCTAGTAAACCACAGATCCTAAACCTTTCCTGCATTTGCAGGCATGTCTCAGCTGTAACTCAAAGCAGAAAGCATTGAATTAGTGAAGGAAAATCTGACATTTAAAGTATTTAATAAAAATGGCAGCAAAGCAGAAAGTGGTGAATGATGCCTCATGTGTGAGCT
Organism: Ammospiza caudacuta; assembly: GCF_027887145.1. Classification (NCBI taxonomy): domain Eukaryota; kingdom Metazoa; phylum Chordata; class Aves; order Passeriformes; family Passerellidae; genus Ammospiza; species Ammospiza caudacuta. Next base: position 59,107,801 of record NC_080596.1, read on the forward strand.
AATTGAGGCTACAAGTTAAAATAGAATCCCTAAATGAGATTCCTGCAAGGAGCAACCAGAAAAAACCAAAACCAACAGAACATTTACAGGGATTTGATACATTTATGGCTAACATTATATAAGGCTGCAGTCCTTGTCAGCTGGAGCTGAACTCTGCTGGAGCACTTCCAGTCCTATAAGCCGTGTTCCCATGGTCCAAATTTACTGGAGGATGCATCCCACTTCTTTCCAGTGAAGTTACCCAAAGCCATGTAGGCTCCAGGCTCTGATAAGTGTCTGTGACACAACTTCTCTTCCTGCTGCACTATCTCTTTGAACTGTCCTTTGGCTCAGCATCCTGCCACTGGCTCTGACGGAAAACAAGGAAACCAGACTCTCAATCCATGCATGTCAGTTTGCAGTTTACAGCTACCTGCTGTGAAGGTTCTTCCCCACTCCCAGCCTCAGACAAGGCTCAAGTTTCCCACTGTCATTGTGTTATCATAAATATTCAATGGAAAACACTGATAGTAAATATCCCTGGAAAAAGGAGCTCCTTGTTCCCTGGAATAAGGAGCTAAGGGCCTGTGCAAGGTAACCTCTACCCCTCAGAAACCTGTCCCCAGTTTTCTCCTCTTGTTTTCAGACAGATCTATTTCAACCACAGCTCCACATTTCTTCTTGCTTTGCTTGTTCCAGGGTGTCAGAAGATAAAAAGCTTTGGCACTTTGACATTATATTCAACAGCAAAGTTACCAGAGCACTGTAGTGGTGAGAAAAATTTGATCGCAACCTGCTTGGAAGGATGAGATCAAACACAATGTGATAGTGTTGTAGTAATGGAATAGAATGGTCATAGAGTGTTTGAGAAGATAACTGGAAACACATATCAGCAAGCTTTTTTAAATGAATAGTTGTACTGCTTATCAAATTGCAGTTGGATTATTACTCTGGTGCCACTGCCAGTGCAGTGGTTGGTGCAGTACAAACAAGGGGTGCAAAGACAGCCATGTCCTCAAACAATTTACAACTGGCACAACAAATGTAGGCCCAGAACTGGGTTATGCTGTAAAATGATGGAAGCCAGCAGCAACATGACACAAATAATAATTTAGGGAAATTATCTTTGCTGTTTTGGGGGGTTCTCCTGGATTAAAGGACTGTGTCAAGAAAAGGGTGTTTTTGAATGTGTGACTACAGAAGAGTTCCTCAGGAAATATTGACTAGAAAGTGACAGAGAGCCCAGGAGACCTCAGCACCAGTGGGGCATGTGCTGAATGAAATGCTGAGGGGGCTGGGCTCTAGAAGGATTCTAGAGATGTAATTCAAGAGACATCTTAAAAGATATTTGTCAATTGCTCCAAGGAGATGCAATTGTGTCCATCCACACACATGTTCAGGAACCAACACAAAGTCAGGAACCACTGCTGTATCCCATAAAAGCTGATTTGTGGTAGGTGGGACTCCTGTCGTCATGGCTAGAAAGACTGAGCATTCCAGGATGCCCATGGGGGCTCTCCAGTGGCCTAAATGCCATTTGGGATACCATTCTGATCCTCTTTGTAGGGTTGTATCTTGGATCAGCTGGACTAAATCCAGAGCAAACCCAAGGAGCTAAACTAATTTTCCTTAGTCAAAGCATCTTGTCAAGCTTAGTAACAGACATAACGAGTTGAAATTTTAATTCCACAGGCAAGAGAATTAATATTTGTCTGGACAAAATCTTTTTATATGCTCCAGATCAGTAGGATTTGGAAGTGACACCGCCACCACTTTCCAATTTCAGGCTGACAGCATATCCCAGTATCATGTCAGAGGAAACAAGAGTATGCTCAGAAAGAGCTCAAATCTCTCGTGCAGAGGAAACTGCTGAAAATAAATGTTAAAACATCAGACACATCTGGACCCAATCCATAAGCAAACTTTCCCTTGAATTTGAACTTGGATTCAAAGAATAGAGGGCGGGGAGGGAAGCTATAAAGCCTCCTGTGATGTGACAAGTGGGGGCTGTTTCATTAAGGTGATGCTGTGCTTTTAATTAGATAGTCATTTCATTTGGCTCTAAAGTGTCAAGTATAATTAATATGACATTGGTAATCATTACTCCATGGTAATCTTGGGAGTTGAAATTTTTTTTTTCATTGTTCAAAGATCACACACTGCTCTGATGGAAGTGGGATGATCCTTTTGCTACCAGTCTGGAAAATCTCTGCTTTCTGTGCTTGTGTCTTGCCCTATTGTCTATATTTTCTTCCTTTACTAAGGAAGGGATTTGCTATCAAAGGTTTTTCAAACTTCTGTGTTGCAATATCCTGATTGCCACAGGAAACCCAAGGATAGGCACAGGCAACCAAGTGTCTGACTATCTACCTAGAGATGCAAACATTTGATTACAGGTGCTGAGTGGCATAACTTTAACATGTGCACACACACAAATACACTGTGGCACCAGCAGGATGCAATATTGTCACTGTAGTGGATCACAGCTGTGCCCACCCCTGCATGGTCATATTGTGGTTAAAAGGAGTTTTCACCTATGATTTTTATACTACATTTTCCTGAAACATGAGTCTTTTCTTTCTTCTCCACAGAAGAAGTCAAATACTGGGTTTTTTTCCCCAATCTCTCCGCATTAATTCAGGCTTTACTCCTTCATCCTTCTGCGCAGATGCCTCCAGCTGTGCAACAAGAACTCACATTTTGGTTTTTATCCAGTATAACATCCTCAGCCACCAAATTAGAACATCATTACTGACCTGGAGACCTTAAAAGCAAGTTTTGCTGTAGGACTTCTCATGCCATTGCCTTCTAATTGCTTAACTTTGTGTGGCTGAGCGTGGAACAGTCAGCAAGCTGTTCCCATCAAGGGGACCCCTGGGTGCGCTCTGTTGTGACCATTGAGGCCCAAACCTCCTCAGAAAACCATGATTTGGGCTTTCTTCCTGGGATATCTCTTGTCCAGCTTCTTAAGGATGTCACTGAGTACAGGCTTCCCACTGTTCTTCCAGTGCTTCATTAACATAAACCCATCTTCAACAGCGTGATGAATCGTAGAGTCCGTGAGATTGCGCAGTGCGGAGCAAGGCAATCGAAGAAACACAGACCTTCCTAAAGGGCTTATTAAACACAAACAACTGTGCCTGGCAGGCAGACCCACACTGTGAGCCAAGGCTTGCTCTCCTGCCCAAGTCCCAGTGTTGTTTTTTCTACCAGGGACCCCAAGGCCTGTGGCCTCTTTGCACAGCCTGCAAGGACATCAAGGGGCTGAGCCCCAGGCTGCTGGCAAGCACGGGATTGCAGCGGCTGCTCGGGCAAGTCAGGCATTTCCTATTTTCTGTAGAGATATGCTAAATCTAAACATTTCAAAACAAATACAAGAACTGAAGCCTCTTCTCCTCGTGGCACAACAGGATGCTCTTCCACTGTTTATCTTGGTTGAGCACAGGAAGCTGTGTTGTAGGGAAGCACTGGTGCAGATACAACTTGTTAGGGTGTTGTATATTTGCCCAAAATGTCTGGAGAGGATTCAGAGTAATCTGCAGACATTCTTCCAGATAGATGTGTTCCTCAGGCCTGGTGTGAGTCATGGAGCACTGACCTGCTGGGGTTGGAAAGAGATTAAATAATTTACAGTAAAAGCCATTCTGGTCTTTGTAGCTACGTGCACATGCAGACCTGCCTCATCTCAAAGCACCAGAGAGGACTCATGAGATCTTCAAAAATTATGAGAGCTCTGATTATAGCAGGCACTGAGGAGATTGTGGTTCTCCTCAAGGTTCAACAGGACTAAGTGTTTCCATTTGAAGCACAAGATTAGGACCAGAGGGTGCTGCTGTTAGTGCAGGCACAGGCACAGAAGCACGTTCCTCTGATTCAGGAGTAAATTGACTTAGTTATGGTAGCTGAGGCAGGCTATCCTCACCCAGCAAATGTGAATTATTGCCATCCAGCTCAACCCACAGTGGAAGGAGTTTCAGATAAATTGCATTCCTTCACATTAGCCATGGAGGGGGAGCATACACCCTGACAGTTACTACATCTCAGCTGACGCCTAAGCCTAAACAGGATTTAAGTTGCAATACAAGTTGTCTGTGGATCTTCCAGCAAGCCAAAGACCCCAAATACCAGCTGCTGGGAGAAATGGTTACTCTCCACTTGCTTATCAATATATCACTGTCACATGTGCCTGAGCCCAACCCAAGCTTAGGCAAGGAGCACAGACCCATGGCATGCACACAGCAGATCCAGAAACTTGCTCCAGACCTACCCCTTCCTGATGCTGGGGCACCAGGACCTGAGGTAGATGAATGTTGCTGCTTTTCACTTGTTCATCATTTTTGCTTAGAAACAAGAGCCAACTGGGCCAGCACCCATGCACTTTAGTAATCTACCTCTGACAGCTCTGAGTACTTGAAAGACCTAAAGTTGTGGTGAAGACAGAAGGAAGAAAAACCTACAGATGTCTGATTTCTAACATTTTAAAAGGGTACAGTAAGTTTTGAAGCTCTAGGTTTCTAGGTTCCACAAAATCCTTTTTATCATTAATTCTAACTGGATAGTCTGGTTAGACTATATATTTAAGTCCTGCCCAGTATTTTGGCAGAAGCTTGAGGATAGTTTTCATTTTATCCCAATTAACTCAGACTACCTTAGTTATGGAAAACTGGAAGCCAGCCAAGTTTTCACCACATGAGTTATTTGGTAACTTCAAGAAATAATTTTATTAATAGCTTTTGTGGCTCTGTGTGTGCAACATCTGGGCACATGTAAGTGTTAACAATCACTCAAATTTGCTTCTCTGCTGAAGAAACTGAAACCATCTCAATATGTCCAAACAAGCTCACCTTACTCTTCTATTCCCTTTCCAGTTCTCATACAAACAAGGTCATTATCATTGCCACCGACTCAGAAAAACAAATTAAAACAAAGATGTAGAAAATAGATTAAAAACCACCTCCCTTTCATAATTCAATGCCACAAGAGTCTAAAATAAGCTCATAAATAAGTGTTTGAGGGATTGTTTGTTCTGTTCAAACAACACAATGGTTTTGGGTTACTTCACAATTCTGTCTTGGTATCTTGTTTACCAGGAGATGGCTCTTTTCCTACTCATCAGCTGGGCTAAGAATGGAAAGGAAATAATCCATAATAAAAATTAAGTGTGCTCTCAGCTGCCAAGTACTCTTAAGTTCATCTGGGTCCACCACCTGGATAGCTTGGCTGAGAGCTGTGCCCAAGGTCACATCACTGAAGGTGTGTGGCCAGTGGTGATGCTTTAGAGGGGAAATGATGGTCCCTCTTGATGGCTAACTGTGATGCAAGTCATAGTAGAACCTTCCAACCAATCCTGCAAATTAACAGTATTTTTAAATTAACATTTTCACTACTTAAGAATCCATTAAAAATATTTTCTTTTCAAGACTGAATGCAGGGAATAAGACAAAAATTACTTGCCTAATTAAATGTCCACTTTCAGAGGCCCCTTTATATTTAAGGGAAATAGCAGGAAGACAATTCAAGGTAAAGCTTATCTGAGGGCTCTGAATTCCCACTTGTTCAAACATTCATTTTTCATCAGACTATGCCTTTTATGACTAAAGAAGGTAGTCTGCACATCCCACAGGGGAACAATACTGTGGCTCTCATCATATATTTTCAAACTTCACTGAGACATGCTCTCTTTGCTGGCCTTGCCACAAAAGTGTTTTGACCTTATAAAAATTACCAGCATTAATTATATGACAATGTGTTTATGCCTTCCTCATTATTTTATGAGGACATTGCATTGGGACATCAGGAGAAGGAATTTAATCACAGGGATTTATTAATATATTAAATTAGTTTCCTAGAAGTTCTAGTAATAGTAGAAGTCATAACAATCCCAGACAGTCTGATGGTGCAGTGTCACAAGCACAATACTAATTCTCTGAGATACTGTGGGAAATGACCTTCACCTGGTGGCTTCTCACAACAGCACTGTCAGTGGAATGCTGACTCTTGAGAACACCATACACTCTGCAGAAAATGTATTTGCTCTTTAATGTTAATTCAAATGCAGATTTGGCTGCACTGTCAAGGCTAATGTTGGAGCTTATTAATTTATTCCAACTGGCAAGGGATGGAGCACATTGGTACTGTTTGAACACAGGGCTCACCTTCATCAGCCCAGGCTGTCCCACCTACCTTCAGGATGCCATTTCATCAGTCTCTTAAATATCCTCTCCCTTATTTGTTAGATCCATGTTACTGTCTTCAGTACTAGCTGAAGTGCCTTTCTAAAATGGGCTGAATGGAACATGCCTCCTTCTCCTGAGTGATTTTAAACAAACTTCTGCTGGACACTCTGGGCTCCTCTGCTTAGCAAGATGAAAGCAGAGAACCAAGTTTATGTTTAGAAGTAAAGCACCACAGATAGCATAAAGCTTTCAACTGATGGCTCAGTAGAGAAACTCTTCCACTGTCATGCCCTGCCCATGATGCCCATCTCTGGTGGCTCAGCAGCCAAGTTCTCCTCAGCTCATCTTCTCAGTGATTTCTTCCCATCAGGATATAAATAAACCTCTTAATTTGGGCTGTCCAAGTTCAGCAGTACTTTCCAGTGGTAGGAGGACACAGGCAGAAGATGCTCAGCTTGCTGACACCTTTCAGACACACAGACTGCCATCATGCAGTGAAGGAACTTTCTCTGAGGTGTTACACAGATCTGGTACAGGGGCCCCAAACCCTTGCACTGCACCTCAGAGCAGGGGCAGAGCAGACTCTACTCCCTACCACTTATTCATGCAGAACAGATGCAGTTTTCCCAGCAGGAAGGTTTGTACAAATGGCCCATTCTGCACATAAACTTAATGGTTTGGGGCTCTCTCCGTGCATCCACAGCTGAATGTATGAACTATAGTTCTGTGAAGTTTTCAGTTTGTTTTGGGCTTCTTTAAGATGAAAACAAGATACACACAGTAATTGGGACATGACAGAGACAGCACCATTCCAAAATAAACAGCTTGGGAAAGAGCCTGTAGTCAATCACTATGCCATAAACCACAGGCAAATAAAAGAGGAAGACTAAACAGCAGAAGAGTTTTCTTTCAAATTCTCCTCAGTTTTCTAGCAGTTTCTTTGCCTTGGGATCAGCCAGCCTTGAATTTCTCTCTACTCACAAGCCCCCAGAAGCACCTTTGAGGAATTCCTACAGGGGAGTGTTGACAGAAGTTCAGTCACTATCCACCTTACTGGGATGTCTTCTCCTCCACAGCAGTTAACCAGCAACGTTGGCTTCCAATACATTCCAATAATAAAATTAGTATTTTATTGCCTCACCTTTTTCCTCAGCAGATTCTCCATTTTTTTCTTTATTTATCTGTGTTTCAAGCACAGTGGGGGTGTGATGATGATGATGATGATGATAATAATAATAATAATAATAATGCTATTATTGCTATTGTTTTATTACATTGGTGAGTGGATTATTATTGTTATCATTATTATTGGTTTTGGTTTTGTTGTTTGTTTGGGTTTGTTTGGTTTTTTTTTTTCCTTCTAAATCCTTGCACAGGATTTAGAAATAATAATAATTTGCCTCCATTCCCTGTGTCTCTAAGTAGGCTCTAAGCTTGCACACAACTGGGTGGTGACCTGTGGCTCCAAAGCCTCCTAACCACAATATACTGTGTTCATAAACAAAGTTCACCGGATGTTCAGCATCCAGCTTGCAGGAAACTCTGCCAAGTCTGTGAGCACTAAATGCTGAACTAATAGTGAACTTTCATAGAGCAGGTCATGTAATAAACTTCCATGAATTACAGATATAAGCTGCTATAAATTGCTCTGCGGCAGGTTCCAAGCAATGTTTTTGCTGTTCTTTCACTAAAGCTGCAGGAAATCCTTAGAAAGAAGAACCAAAAAAGATGTGATCTACCTTCAAAACTTGCAGCCTTGTTGCATAGTTGCTAGCCCATGTCAGTCACACAATGCAAAAAGTAAAGTCACTTTTTGCAATACTGATCCAGGAAAATTTTGTTAATCCTGTACATAAATTGGAACAAAATTTCAGAGTGTAGATATTTCTCTGAAGAAAGGGAAAAAATAGTCAGGATTTTTTTCAACATTCAAGGACCTTGGCCCTAGACCGCAGTTGTCCACCTCCAGCAGGTGTAAGGAGCTCTCAGCTGCTCTGAGTAGCAAGTCAAACAAAGCAACAGATTTGTATAACACCAAGTTATTTTACAAATCCAGCCATGAAATTCCTTGTCCCTTGGGTCTCCCACCCTTTGATCAACCCCAGACTCACAGGAAAGAGCAGCTTTAAAAATTAAGTGAACACAGCCATAAGTTACTCTCTTCTCTTCTTCTGTTCTCTCCTTGCCTTTCCCCACTTTCCTGCCCTAACAGATTTTTTCTGCCAGTGACCTCCACAGATGTTTGCCACTGGGAATGTGACACCCTCCATCCACCTCACTGGGATGTCTACTCCTCCACGTTGGCTTCCAGTACATTCCAGTAATAAAATTAGTGTTTTATTACCAGTATCTTTTCCTGGGAAGCAGTTCTGTGTGCTACAGGCTGATGGATGGAATCCTGCATTCTGATTAAAATCCAGGAATGTGGTACAGGCCAGGAATGTGATACATGGGCATCAACACACAAACCTGCCAATGAGGCAGCTTGGGAAGTTCAGCAGCCTGGGAAGTGATGTAGCTTCTAATTATGATTTCCAAATTTCTTTAGCCTGTTGTCTTGAACTAGTCCATGTAAAATCTTCATTAGGGTTAAGTATTGTGATGTGTAACTTTGAGACACTGATGCCTTTTTCTGAACAAGTCATTAATGCACAGCCCCTCAGGGTGATGAGTTCCCATAGTTTTCACTAATATCAATAGAATTTGAAGGAATTTGATGCTTTCTGCAACATTTATGACTAGGGTCCAACATCTGGAAGAGATGTCCCATCCCAACTATGTGTGATATCAATGGCTCCTGATACTAAAAATTTTCCTGGATAACCAAAAGGAGAAAATCTCAGCACAGCCAAAGGTCTGTTTATCATTTTCCCCTTGCAAATTGCAGCCATACTTTGACTGTGTCTGCTGAAGCCTCTTACCTTTTTTTTCCCCTTGCCTGGTGACACTCACTATCATCTATTATGGGGAACATCATTCGCTCTGTTTCAATTCATGGGACATCCTTCAGTGACAAGTATGAGGCTAAGAGATTTTGTGAAAATACAACCACAATCTGTTGAGGAGGAAAGTTGATATTTGGGAGCCAGAAAGGAGAGAGGACAGAATGTGTTCAGTCAGCAGGTCCCACAGGGACTGAGAGTCCCTTTGAGGAACTCCATCCTGTCTTGTGTCTTTTCCAGGCAATTAATTTTTCAGGAGTTGAAGAGGTTAAAATACCTCTAATAATGAAACAGGTAAAAGGTAATGAAGGTCATGGAAGGTCACAAAAGACCAAAATCCTTTATTTACCCCCTGCAACAGGGCAAGATTTCTCCCCAACAATCAGGTCACAGGCTCCAACCTTCTCCCATGGGAATCACCTCCACAGAAGAAGAGTTGTGTGACTCCCTGCCCTGCCAACTCTTCCCTCTGTGAAGTGAAGAATTGAATGTACCAGCCCATGAGGTACCCACCAAGCATTAGCAAACCCCTTCCATGCTGACCTGTCAACAGGAATCACAAGAACTAACTCTTCCTTTATTCTCACTACACACAGTGTGTGTGTAATGAGAATACAACTGGCATTTTCCAGGCTATAAGACAAATATATTCTTAGAATGAGGTCCATGCACAAAGTATTTAGGCATTAAAGTATGTATAGAGATATAACTCTCTTCTTATTCATTTCTGGAATTGTTGGCAGAAAAACTGCAGTGTTCTTCAGCTGATCTGGAGAAATGAAAGAGTAGTTCACGCAGTCATTACAGAGCAAACTGTGGGTGTTAAATTTCTAGGAAAAATAATAATAAATTGCTAGGAAAGTGTGGAAGAGTGCTTTGAAAGACATAAGTTTCTCATTTTGATATCTCTGCGGTAAAGGCATGGACAGAGGCCCTGGGTATGAATGTGATTTCTCCATGGAAGAGCTGGATCCAGCACTTTGCTCAGGTCTTGGGAAGCAGCAAACACAGGTGTAGGAAGGCACAAAGACTGAACATCAGTCATGGCTGTGCTCTTAGGAGATCTCATTACCATTTAGAAAACAGGACTGCAAGAGGGGAGGAGCAAAGAGCTGGGCTCTAGGTGTGGTAAGTCACATCTTTGCTAACAGGGTCAGAGATAACACATCACATACATCTTTTTATAGGCTTCACACATGTATACAGGTGTGGGATCTCAGCACATCAGTCCTGATGTGCAGAGTCACCGAGATAACCCTTGGGGGGGGCTCGGAGGTCCTGGAATGTTGCCAGAAGTGTCTGGTGGCTGGACTTTGATCCTGCACAGGAGACAACACCTGTATGAGGATGGGAGGATCTCACGAGGATGAATGGTGAAGAGATAGGTTAATTATAGTGTGAAACACAGGTTTTAGAATTTTGGTACAGGGGGGCCTAGAGAAGTAAGATGGAGGAATTGGGGCGTGTCCTGTCCTTCTTCTTCTTCTTCTTCTTGGCCTCCATCTTCTGTGGTGGTGGTGGCATTTTGGGATTGGTTCTTACTAAAAGTGCACTGGTTAATAAGGGTGAAAGGTATTGGGGAAAATAGGTAAATATCTTATACGTAGCTTTGGGTATAAAGATAAGTGACCGCCCCGAGAGCCCTCAGTGTGCTCATGGCTGGCGTGCTGTGCAGACCTCTGTCGGGCCAAGAGAAAATCTTGTAGATAAAAAAACTAATAAACACTGAAGACCGAGAAAAAACCTGAAGGCTCTTTTCGTCCTTTGGAGCGCGGGCTGTCCAAGGCCATCCCGAGCCTTTCCAGGCCATAAAAAACAGCCAAGAACGGGACAAGTGGCATCTGCTGTGTGGGCTGCTCCCACCAAGCGGGGGGGTATTAGCCCTGAAGAGCTGAGAGGGCAGCTCCGGATTTGGACGAATTCCCAGGAGAGCACTGATATACAGGCCTGTTCCAGAACTCACTGAAATCACTGGGACCCTCTCCACCGACATCAACAAGCTCCAGATCCAGCCCATAAAGAAGTGCAGCAAGACTGCAGCCATATGGGATTATTTCTGAGCCATAGTAGTAAGAGATATGGCAGAAAAATGTTGGCTTGTTTTTATGTTGGTAAACTTAACAGTCTTGGCAGGTTCAGCAAGAGCCCAGATTCTAAGCTAAACTCTCATCCTCAGAGGTGGCTGCTGGGGGGGAAGACCATGGAGAGGGCAGTGTGGGCAGGCCAGCATTGCTACTGCCTGTTTTCTACCTGTCCTGTGGACATACAGAGCTCTCCATCCACATCTGGCAGCCTGAAAGCTAAAAATTCCCTGTGTCCAAACAAACCCATGGGAAAGGACATACTGAGCTAGATAAATTACAGTTATGAAATACAAGTATTTAATTAAATCTTGTCTGGCTGTATTTTGTACCCTTCCAAAAAAAAAAAAAAGAAAAAAAAAGTCCTACTTCAAAACTAATTTGGAACTGACTGCCTATGTTATAATTTATTAGAAACTCTGTTGTCATCACTTCAGTTCATAGAAAGGAAAAATAAGAACAGCAACAGCTTTCATCAGTCCCCATCTAAAAAACAAAAACAACTGCGCTTTAAAGAAAAAAATTAAATACAGTGGTATAGCTAAGTCCAAGTTTGTGGTAACTGCAGGGACGTCAAGCAGGTCAGCCAAGGTGGAGAAAGGTGGGTCAGGTTAGCAGAGGGCAGACGGGTTTCCTGGTGCCCTCCCACTGGTGGCCTGGCAGCCCTGGAGCCCCTCCTGAGCCTCCTTTGGCTCCAGCTGAGACAGGGCATCTCCTGACTCTCTGCCAGCAGCTGCATGCCTGCAGGAAGGTGCACAAAACAGAGGCTGAGGACAATAAAAACGTGTGGGGCAGTTGCAGGGTTGTGCCACAGCGCAGGCTCTTTGAGATGTGATTCATCTGTGACTTGCAGCAAATGCCTTTTGGGATCCTGACTGCTCCCCATCCAGATTCACGACTGAAAGGTAACTCCTCTACTCTCCCATCCGTCCCATCTAGGAATTACAGAAATATAGAGCAATTTGACTTGGAAAGGGCATTTAAAAATTCATCCAGTTCAACCACCCCACCACAGGCTGGGACACCTCCCAGTGGACCAATTTCCTCCAAGTCCCATCCAACCTCACCTTGAACACCTTCAGGAATGAGTCATCCACAGCTTCTCTGGGCAATCTCTTCCAGTGTTTTACACCCTTATTGTAAAAAGAATTCTTCCTTTTATCTAATCTAGATCAACCCTCCTTCAGTTTAAAACCATTACCCCGTGTCCTTGTAAGAAGTTTATTTACATTTCATATTTTTCTCTTAGCAGCCATTTGTTCAGGACATGCAAGAACAGCAGCCAAGGCTTGTGAATGGAAGTTATAACATATTTAAATAATAAGAAAGATGTCAAGGGCAAAAACACACTCTGGCTGTTTCACAAAGTAGTTCCTAAAACCTGCACTGCCCAGCAGATTTTCCTAAGCATCAGACTGACAGCTGAGGGGCAATAGAGGCAGGGCAGCAGGGCTGGTGGCTGTTCTTGCTGTGAAAGGGCAGCTCCATGCCAGGTAACTTTCTTGGAGTGGCTCTCTGGACATTTTCTGCCTGATTTCAGCCAGCTGGTGAACTGTTAAAGAGAAATGTCAGCACACACCATTCCCCCACCAAGGCTCTGCTCAGCTTGAGCTGTGTTAGAAAACCTTGCTCTCGTCTTCCTGTTGAAATGCCATCTCATTTTCAGTCCTTTATCAGTGGCCAGAGTTTATGCAGCTTCGCTTCCTTTCAGAAGCACTGTCATGCATGGTCCCTGTTTCACATGTGTGTGGTCACTAGATGGGTCAATAGATTGTTTATTCAAACCAAATGGTTCACATGTAACAGGATATTCTTCAGTCCCTTGCATGCAAAAATAGCAGTAGAGGTCATGCTGCTTTTACTGTTTCTTTTCTTCTCTGCAAATACCAATGACATTGAGAAGAGCAAAATGGTAGTTTTCAATGATTTTATCTGCACAGGGAGAATGTATTCCCTGTGATGGATACCTAATCCTGAATTTTATTAACCACTTTTCTAAGGCTACCATTTGCAAAACAGATATAGATTGTTATGGCGATCCTGCTCCTTTCCTGTGCAAGGCTGCATGTGTGAGGAACTAGGAGTTTAACTAGATCCTGAGATTTTGAGATGCTTTTAAATATGGAAGCTGTCTCCCAACATTCTGACCTTTTACAAAATATGTAATTTTGGGTCCTACACAAAAATTTTAAGTGAAGATTACTTCTGGTTAAAAAAAACCAAACAACTGTATCCAACTGGAAAAAATACCCACTCTGAAAACTCAAACAAGATTAAGCCTCTTGTTTAAGACACCATATAGATATGATAGCAGAAAGGTTGTGGTGCAAGAAGGTGGTACTCTAAGAGAAGTAAATAGGTAAGAAAGAAGCACCAGGAACCTCCTCTGATAAAGAACAAACGTACAACAGGGTCAGTTGACTCTCACAGAGAGAGAGAAGTGCTAAACCTCAGTCTCCAAGGCCAGTGTACTAACCACAGACAATCCTTCCATATTAAAAAAAGGATTATTTTTTACTATTGGAAGCTGTTCTTTTTATCCTATTGGTGTTTAAGAACTGAATGTTTTGTTAACCATTAATTTTGGATGAGTTTGCCATCTGAAATCTTATAACATTTACAGTAGTTTTTGGAGATTTCCCTTGTTGGACCATTCATACAAATAGATATATCTTATTCGCTCCTTGGCTTCTTTCTGTGTTTGTTTTGGCTACCAGCACACTTACAAGAAGAGTAAGGGAAACCTTTCCAAAAAATTAGCACACTTAGTTATGAGAGAGTTGAAAACTTACCATGCCTTTGCAAAGTGTGAGTGACAGAGAGAATTCCTTTGTTAATTATTTTTCCTAGGCCCAGAGGAAGCAAAATATTTGAGAGAAAAATCCCAAATCTTTTTACCATATCCAAAATACGGTGAAATTGAAACAGGAGAGGGCTGCACACAGTGGTGTAAAGTGCCAGCCTCGTGGGCAGCACCAAAACTCATTCAACACTTGAAAAAAAGATTTTCTTTATTTGGAGGCCAAGCAAAACAGCAATGAATTTCCCCACAGACATACACATTTACTTTGCTTTCATCTGACAAACACAGGTCAGTGTATTTGCATCCGAAATATTTTTTTTAGGAGACTCAGTACTTCTTTTTTACTTTGCTTATGGCAAAACACATGAAAATATCCAGTGGAGGAAAGGTCTAAACAAGTCCAAAGTTCTACTTAAAGCAAAATTGATTTGTAGCCTGTATAGGCATCACATTGGATATTTCATTTATTCATTGTCTCTATGAAGAACATTGTTGGAAGCTGAACTGGGATCTTCTTTACAACACCTATTTCACTTATTTTCCATTGGATATTTGTTTTGTTAGCCCAGATGTCCCACCAGAATTCTTGGGGTGCCTGACTCCATCACTTGTCTCCAAGTCACCAACCAGTTTCTGTATCAGGCTCATGGACATATCTCCTTTGTTACCCTGAAGGCTGAAATCAAAACTGAATGGGATCTGCCCCACAAAACTTCCAGCTGCCTTCTCAGATATTTCATTAAATACACTGGTCCAAACTGTGTTTTGTTGGGAACAGTCTGGGTCAGTTTTGGCGACTTTGGGTTGACTTGGCCTCTTGAGATGAGGTTGCAATGAAAGAATCCTGAGTCATGAGTACATACAGAGTGACCCTCACCATGAGATGTCCTCCCACCCACAGTGCCTCCAATGTCCCACAGTGCCTTAAACCTGCTGCAGGAGCTGGGCCATAGAAAATCTTCTCTTTATCCTGACAGCTAAGCTTTAGTTTAGCAGGACAAATCAGTCACAGTTCTACACAGCCTGTAGGGATTGCTCTTGGCTCATCTCCTTCTGCATTCAAAAGGTTCCAGATGCTAGATAACTGCAGACAAAGGTTTGAACTTCTTCAGACATCTCCTCTGAAATGCCCCAACACTCACCCACCTCCTTGCATAGCTTGTGGCCTTGGTGTTCTGTCCCTAAGGACAGCAAATCTGGCCTTGAAATGAACTTCCAGGAAGCCCTCAAACAATATTGAAGACAAAAACACCCAGTACTTGTGGTCTAGTGTTTACCAAGGGCTTGCCCTTGAGTCCTTGATCTATTCCCACAATGGCTGAGTTTTCCATGCGGTCACCTACCCAAGTTTTACGTGCTCCAAAGCTGCTTTGCTCCTTGGCACAAACAAAATGAGTTTGGTTCATCCTGGGATGGAAAGATGAAAAAATTGAACTGTTTTCAGCCAGGGGAAATCTCACCATCCTCCTCACATGCGAAGTGGGCCTGGAGCATCCCTTCCTCCCTTCAGGTTTGGGTTTAGGACTGCAAGCCCAGCACCAGGGAGTCAGGTTAGATGGAAGCAAACTCTCCACAAGGCATGAATTATCCTTTTTGATTTTAATTTTTGATCTATGAGAAGCCAGCCATAACTTTCTGCATACTCTATCTACGAACGTTACACTGCATGGTTCCCACCAGAAACAGACTCCTTTACCAGTACTTTTAATAAATTTCGGGATCTTTAAATCAAGTCCATATGAATGGTATGTAGAATCTGATCCTCAAATACCCATGTGTATTAATTAACTTCTTATTTTAATAAAAAGAATCCTCATTTAAGCTACGGGAAATTGCAGTGTGTGCATGTATGTGATCCTTGCATCCACACTGCTTTTTTGGATATGTTTACCTTGTACACACACTCATCCAAAATTAAGTTAATGATCCCAGTCTGCCCCTCAGGACTCTGCAGATGGCAGAGACCAGCCACAAACAGTTTCTCTGAGAAAGTACTAGAAATCTCTTGAAAAAGGAGGAAGGATAAAAATATAATTAGGGTAAATATTATTATTCTGTGCTGCAGAAGGAGAGTAAGAGAACAAAAGAAGAAATAGCTCCATTACAGGTTTTTTGCAGGTTACTACCTGCAGCCAGTGAATCTTCTGCAGTTTCCTTTCAAGACAGTTCATCCCCACACTGGTTTATCCCACAGAAAGAAAGGTGCAAAAAAGAAAATAAATGTTGTAATACAGAGGAAATTCCTACAGCAGGAATACTGGTGAGATGACAACTGCTCTTTTCAGCACATCGTTTGGTTTTAGATTGTCCAACTTTTCAAAAAGGGAAAGGGTGGAATTTCCCACCTCATCATGACAATTATAAAGTTAAAATAAATATTTCTCTAAAAATGTGCACACAGAAAACATTTCTTTTGCAGCCTTGAGTTAGTTTGTTTGTTTGTTTAGGGTATTTACTGGTTACAAATGTGAGTCTTCAAGATACCTGAAGCACTATGTAAATCTGTTGCTAAACAGATCAAGAAACCTGTCTGCTTTGATGTGCACAGTAATGTCTAGAGGAAAAAAATAGAAGGCAACTGGATTTGGCTTCTTGACTGTGGCACCCTCATACACAGTCCAGCTAATTTAGTCTTTGTTTCATTTTGGAAGCAGGTTCTTCCCAAGCAGTGTAAAGGCAGGTCAAGCTTTGAGGGAGGTCAATAGTTTACAAAATCTCAAATGATGTTTTTTCTTTAAGTATGTTTTATTCTTCAATTTATGAATCAAAGTCCTGGTATTTGCAATGTGGTGGTTAACCTCTATCACCCGCCTTTATGATTGTGAATTCTATGCTGGACCATGAATCCATCATGTTTTATTGAGAAGGAGACAGTCTTGCATTTTAAAATGTGCAATAATGATCTTTGACTTGTCCTTTTGATTTGGGTTAGCTAGCAAAACTGGAGGAATGTTTATGATTAAGGGAACTTATAAATCAGAGAGAAAGGAGACAAATTCGTTGGTTATTGGTTACAGGAACTCTGAACTTCTGAAGCTGTTTTTTAAATTTTTTTCTTTTAAGTAGTCAAGTAAGATCTATAAGGGTGTCTAAATAAAAAAGACATTTCACATTGTAGATTCACTGAGATAAACCCCATATCTGAATTAGCCACATCAACTTCAGCTTACATTTATCTTCAGGAGAAAGCCTAGTCTTGGCTTGTTTGTTTCTGCACTTATCTCAAGCATCTCTCTTGTATTTGAGCTCTTCTACAGAACATAAACAGAAATCATAAACTACAGAGTGAGCATATAAATCTCCCCTCCCTGTGGAAAAGTCCTCAGCAACTCCTGTACTATGCAGTCTTTAAATTTTCCAACAAGTTTTGTTTGGCTAAAACAACTCTTTCAGAAAGTCATCCAGCTTTAATTTAAGACATTGAGAAATGAAAGGATCTATCAATCTTTCCATGGTTCACTGGAACGGTTAATCAACCTTGCAGTTAGAATGTGCCTTATTTCCAATTTGGAATTGCCTTGTTCTAGCTTCCTGCCCCAAACAGGCAGCACATTCTTCCTGAAGAAAAACAATTAATTACACACTACAGTGAAATCTTCTTTCAACTTTCCTGATAAATTGAAATAAGGAACTTGAGTTCACTGAGGGGCTCACTGCACAGCATTTCCTGCAATCATCAAATCATTTAGGTTTGGGATTTTTGTTTGTTGTTTGGTTGGTTGGTTTGTATTGCGTATTTTTCTCTGCACCTGCTCCAGTGTTCAAGGAGGATTTTGAAAGAGCACACACCACAGCTGGATGAATTTCTCTTCCAGGCTGGGATGGAAATGTAGCACTCCCTAGTGCCATGTGGAGGTTGGGTTATTTTCCAGCATCACTGCCTCCTCCCACACCATGTATGACAGTGGGTGCCATCCTCTACAAATATTGATATTGGGTCTCTGCTCTCACTGACATGGATTTTCCTTAATCTGTTTCATGAATAATCCCAGCTCTCCACCTTTCCTTGGCATTTGCAAGAAGTAGACTCAACAAATAGCAAATAAATGACTTTAAGATAACCTGTTTCCCTCTTTTTTAAAGCACCTCTCTGGAATAACACTTTGAAAAGCTTAGAGATGGGACAGTCTTTGCTGTTCTACTGTGCTGTTTTCTGCAAACACTTTTCACTTTTTCTGCAGCACTTAGGAGCCTCAGCCAAGCACCAGAGCTCCATTTTCTTTCTTTGGGTTGGTGCAGATTTTTGAGATGGAAATTGGGGCTGAGGAGATGAGTCTGTAGTGTGAGCTCTTCCCTGATTTGAGGCTACTCCATTGTAGTACCAGGAAAAGGAAAAGTTAACTTGGTTGTCTGCTTCCAAAGATTTTTCATAGCAAGAGAGACTTCATATGCAGCCACTCAGACTGCCAAGGTGGGATGAATCCCTCCTCTTATCAATTTTGGGTGCCTTTGTGGTAGACGTCAACAACTGAGCTGTCTGTGTATTCACTGGACAGAGAGGCATTTTTAGGGTGTTGTTCATATAGCCACTATTGAACATTTCAGTATAATGTGAATCACACCTCCTAAGAGATTCTTTATCTCTGTTAACTATGAAGAATATTCCTGCACATTAACTCACATAAAACCCTCCACAGTCAGGCAAAATTAAGTCCACAAACTCCAACCAGCCCCTGATGAGCAAATAATTTTCTATTTGCACTCAGAAATAATATATTAATTAGGCAAATACTTTGTTTAAACATACTAGTAGCAGAAATGTCAGTCTGATTTCTTTGTCAGTGATAGCAGCAGGGAGAGAAAAAGGAAAAAGAAACCTTCAGACTTGTGCTGTATCCAAACACAGGAGTTCCCCTTTATATCTTGGACATGTCTTAGCAGAGTATCATGTTTTAGGGCTTACACAGACTCAGGTATCGGACATGTGTTCCAGCTTTGTAAAGGGTAATTTGATACGGTGTCAGCCCTGTGTTATCATTCGGCTCACTGGCATGTTAAGCCTCATTCATGTAGAGCTATTGAGGAGAGAGACAAAATCAATATATCTGTACAGTGATGAAGATGCCAAGCCAGAAACTGTGAGCCACTGACATCTGCCTTACAGGGAACTGTTACAGCAAAATGTGTGCCCAGATATTTGGGATATTCAAAGAAAATTGGACATTGTGACTAATAAAACCACAATCAGGAGCAAAAAATATCTACTTCTATTATAATGGTTTTTATGTTTCTCAGCTGGATACAGAAATCCGAAGTGTATCCAGCTCTTGCTGTCTGGAGTGAAATCTGCAGGATCTGGTTTTACTGTAAAGTCCCTCCTCCTGCCTGGGCACAGCAGGGCTGAGATTGTGGGGTGGTCAATGGCCAGGGGAAGACAGAAGTGGATTTTCCATCCAACTGCTCCCTTGCAAGGACTTTTATACAGTCTGGACTGTACCCACTCTGTGAAAGTCTGGATGATAAATAACCTGTGAAAGATGCATCCAAGACATCTAAAAAAGCCCTGCAGATATTGGACAGAGATATATCCTATTAATTGTGTCTGTCCCATACATGAAAACATTTGCAACCGTAGAATCCCTGACCAAATCCAGCTCACCCTTCCAATACTTGAATGGTGTGAGGACACTCGGAGTCTGGAAACCAAGGTTCTGTTCTTGCCCTTGCCTCAAATTCCTTCCTCCTCTGAGCAGTGCCCTAATTGCCAGCTTCAAACTAACTCGAATGGGAAGCAGCATCCTTTTATCCAGTAGGAGTTTCTGCCATTATGTACAAAAATGAAAGATTTCTGTGAACATGTGGGAATGAGTAAACATGACATTATAACCTAAGGGCTCTATGTGGGAGAGCAAGACTGTGATGTTGACATTGCTCAAAAGATCATTTCTGTGTTTTGTGGAATGTAATGTAAAATACTTGAACTCAACATCAAGTGAGTCTTGGAACACTCACCCCACTGGTCAGAGCCAGGCTCATCCATGTTCTCTCTGGTCTCATAAATCTTTTGCTTCTTGCAATAACTCCCCAAGTTAAACATTCATCTCTCCTATTGTAAATGCATGGCCACTGACAAAGGAAGGAATTATGAGGAGGACTCCATCTTATCAGAAGGCTAATTTATTACTTTATTATACTATATTATATTAAAGAATACTATACTATACTAAAGAATATAGAGAGGATACTTATAGAATGCTAAAAAGATAATAATGAAAACTCCTGACTCTTTCCAGAGTCCTGAAACAGCATGGCCCTGATTGGCCAAAGAATCAAAACAACTCACAGCAGAATCCAATGAAACAATAACCTGTGGGTAAACAATCTCCAAACACATTCCACATGAGCACAACACAGGAGAAGCAAATGAGATAAATGAGATTAGAATTGTTTTCCTTTTCTCTGAGGCCTCTTGCTGCCTTTCATCTTCCCAGGAGAAAAACTCTGGGTGGAGGAATCATGTTCAGAATATGTGAATGCCACACTCTTCTCCCTCCTGAAAAAGTTACAACCTCAGTGCTATGGAGAGGATTCTTACACCATGAGGAGGACTCTGAAGTGAATGCCACCCTGTCCCATGATGTTCTGACAGAAACATCTCTCCTGTTTCTCTGAGAGAAACAGTCTCTCCTTATTTCTTGAAAGAAAGGACACAGAGGACCCTTTGGGGGAGGATTCAAGGCTGTGTCTTCCAAAGGACAGATAGAATCTTATCAGAATTGTGGACCCAGGCATAAACCCTACAGAAGAGATGTTTAAGGTGCATTCCTGACAGTGTTATTTACTGGGGGTAATTGAGGATCTCTGTCTGGAGAACATGGGTCACAGGCAATGGCTGAGATTCCTTCACTCTGGAATATTGGGCTCAGAATGGTGCCAGTGTCCCTCTGCACCCAGATTTGGACTTCAGGAGCAAAAGCAATTGCCCAACCCATTGGACTGTTCTCAACAGGCTGGTAATAGGGGCCATTACTGTGCCCACAGATTAGCTTTGCCTTTTTTTCCTGCCAAGCTCAAGGAGCCTTTTGGTACAGACAGCTCTGTCACACTGTACAAAACATTCTTTTATCAGAAAAGAACCCAAGTGTCATTCTTTCCATTGCAAACTCCTTCCTCCCTCTAACCCATCCCTGAAAAAAGGATTCTTACTAGCAATAAAGTGCAAATTCAGTGTAGAAGGTTATTTCTTCTTTTATTCTGCATGAGGGAAAAAAGCCCAAATAATATGGCAAATACATTCCAAAAATAATATGGCAAATTTTCTAGGAGAGCCAAGGGACAACCTGTTCCAGTGAGAAATATAATAATAATAATAATAATAATAATAATAATAATAATAATAATAATAGTAGTAGTAGTAGTAGACAGGTCTCTTAAATTTCTTTTAAAGAGATTGCCTAATATTAGGGTAAATGAAGCAAACTACACTCCAGGGCTGTTTGAGGGGTACTCAACATCCTTTTTTCCTCAGGAAGAGGTTGATTATGGCATCTTTCCAGCCTCAGTGCTACACATGAAGAAGCTTCCCTGTGTGCCACATGTAGAAGAAAATATTTTATAACTTTGAGACAGTTCTCAGCCTCATGCCAGAAAACAAGTTTATCCAGTAAGGAATTAGGGAGACACAAGGTTCATGTAAAGTCTCTTCTGGCCTGTCTCTCCTTAAAAGAAACAAAAAAAAACCACCAAAACCCCTCCCCCCCCCAAAAAAAACACAAATAAAAAAACCCCCAACAACAGCAAAAAAAAACAACAAGCAACCCAGTTTTCACAGACAATTTATTTTTCACAGGCATAAACTTTGAGATATATGGGTTTTTTCAAACCAAATTAGTCTAACAAGGACTATATCAGCTCTGATGCTTTGCTGACAAAATTGTGTACAATTACAAGCCAAAGACTTGGTCCAGATGTAGAGCACATGAAAGTTTAAATATATCTGAAACTCTTGGAAAATCAAGACTGTCCTTAAGACTGGCTGAACTGCAGCTCTTCTATTTCTCTGCAGCAGAAACCTAAAATACCAGCCATGAGGTTGTTTTTCCACCTTTAAACTGTGTTTGGATCAAAAATGTTGTTTCACCCTTGTGTACAAAAGGGAGAAGTTGTTGCAGAGAAAGACCCCAGGACAGCTTTCAGCAGCAGGGTGGCTTTTTACTGCACACACAGAACCAAGAGCATTTCACACAGATAAAATGAGCAGAATAGTGAAACTAGTACTCACAAAACCAATCAACTTTTCAGCAGTTTTTAAATTTGAAACAAATATGTGCATTATTTGAGAGGAACTGAAAGAAAAGAAATGGACAAAAAGTTCTTCTCCCTTGAAATAATGAATAAGTAGTGATTTGTCAATAAAGGTTTTTTTCAGTAGAGAGAAAATCCAGGAGACAGCATTTAACCTGTTTTCTCTCAGGCACCTTCAAAGTCTGTAGAGTAATCCTGAAAACCAGTTGGTAGGCCAGGGCAAAGTGACAGCCTTTGGGGAACCAGCTGATGTTATTGTATGCTCTGCTTCATGGTTTAGAATTAATTGCAACTGGGGGATGGAAAAAAAATCCTGAAGCCTAAAGTGGTTTTGCAAATTCATAAGGAAGTATTTTTCTTTGAATAATAGTGTTATTATAAAGCTATGATCTTTCTATTTTTTAAATGAACCCTTTATTTTCTTTCAAATTTCTGGTACTTGTGGCCAGGGGCTGTCTGGTGCTCTCATCTTGTGGGCAGTTGCTGGCTGGAAGCAGCATAATTTCTGTAATTACCTCTTTCACTGAAACAGTTCTGAGCACTCCAGAAATGCCTTCAAGTATTTGATCATCTGCATCAAAAGTTGGAGGGACAGCTAATGGCTGATGGTTGTTCCTAAATTTTGGAAAAGGCCAAGCTCATTTGAAAACTTCTTTTTAAACATCCCAGTGCATCTTACATTGCCAAAACCAAGTTTGCTGTCTTGTCTGTGCGTAACAGAAAATGGTGCTGAGCTTTACTGCCTTGTAAATACTGATGATGAACCTCAGAAAAAGTCAGGTGAAGGTTGCTGCTCTCCACTTTCCACCATAAAACGTTCCCTGTGGAGATTTCTAGAGATTTTTTATGCAAGACTGAATCTCTCCAGTATTCTCCAGGGTAAACAGATAATCTCCTCCTAGCTCTCTAAAAGTGGGGGAACCAGCCAACACCAGGGCTTCCCTCACAGTCCCAGGAAGGGATGAGTAGCTCCAGAAGGAGATTCAGGAACCCCAGATGAGCATCCAGGGCAGGTGGGTGTTTCCCTGTCCTTTGGCAGCACAGGGCCCTGTGTCCCATCCAACACTCATCCCTCATTCAGGTCCAAAATGAGAATTAGCTTAACTCATCTGAGGCAAAACAAGGAGTTTAGGAGGACAAATCCTTAGGTTTGTGTTGGCAATGGAGTCTCAAGGGAAGACAGACAAAAATCCAAATTTTGTATTTACAAGCTGTAGTTCCCAAAGAGAGACTGGGTTGAATCACCTACCACATTATTGGGGTGTTATCTATGGCAAGGGCTGCATCCACAATCTTTTATTCCTAAGAACTTCTTCTTTGGCCACATTATTACAGAGAGTAGCCAAAATTCAAGATTAGTAATCTTGCTATTGGCCTCAACAGAACAAATATTTAATTTCCTTTTTCTTTTCACACTGAGCTGCATGCCAATCTGATTTCTGGCAGAAATACATGTCAAAGGAATTGTTTGTTCTGTGTCCCCCTGGATCACACTCACAGAGCCCAGCTCTGCCCCACATTCCCTGAGATAAGCCCAAGGACAAGGCAGGTCCTATGGCAGCTCTGGAATCACCCACGTGCAGCTTGGCCAGGGGTGGGCACCAGGCACATCAGCTGGATGCTGCCAGAGAAACCAGAAACTGGATCTCATAGAATTGTTTAGGTTGGAAAAGACCCCTGAGATCAGCAAGTCCAACTGCTCAGCTAGCACTGCCACGTCCATCACTAAACCATGTCCCTAGGAGACACAAATTCTGATTTCTCTTCCCTTCCCTCATGCTGGTTTTGATGCAGTCTGTAGAAGAACTGTTGACATGTTTGATACTCCCATCCCTCCATCAGATCTGGTAGAAGTGAGTTTGAGTTACTGAAAAGGCTAAACCAACAAGCAGGTACCAGCAGACACAATTCACACCTCCCTACAAAACCACACTAAATGGACATATTTGTCATTTACTGAACAGCAGAAAAGAGCTGAGCCCTGCAAAACAGAGAGAAGAAACCACAGGAACCACCACAGAGCTTCGCACTTCTTCCTGAAGTGCTGAGAGCAGCCACTTCCCAGGGATGATTCAGGGGCTCAGGTCAGACCAGCACAGGGCACAGCAGCAGGGGCAGGAGGATCATGTGGTAAAATGAAAAAAACTAATGATTCAAAGTCTTTCAGCTTGGTCATTGGACCGATAGGAAACTTTCCAATAGGAAAACCTAACTTTTTCTCTCACTAATAGATAAAAATTGGAGAAGTGCTTAATATCAACAATAACATTAATTCCTTGCTGAAGTGGTGACCCTGTGAGCTTGGATTGTGGACATTGATCGGAGGAGCTGAGGGACATTTCTGTTTTGTCCTAAGCAAATTTTCCCATCATTAATAATGGATGCAGAAGAGCTGATATCCTGGGTATTTTGCCCTATTTTTTAAGACACGATGCTTGAAATAAACCCTGTTTTAAATGGGAACTTATTCTTTTCTAGGAAAAGCAAATTCTGTTTGCCTGGGTATTCCCTGAAGTAGTACCCAGTGTAGGGCTATTTTCCATCACTGGTTATAAGGGTCAGCCCGAAAAGGCAGCAGAAAGGGTCCTTTTCTGGCCACCTCCCCGCTCTACATAGCACATCAAATGGGTGTTCACAAGAAAAAATATATTTCCTAATTACTTGCTGGGGTCAAAACCAAGAAATAAATATTTTTACAGTTTTAACCTGTGATTGTTCATCCCTTTGGTCCTTGTCTCAAGCAAAGACCACCCTCTCCTGAAGCTTGAAAAGTCTTGTTTTCCCTGATGTTAGGAAACACTGAGACATTCCCATGCACTGCATTTTTTGTATCTCAGCTGTCTGAGCTGTTGATCAATGCTGTCCCTCTGCTGCTCTTGCTCCTTTAAGAGCCCTTGTCCTTGGAAGTCAAATCCAAGAATCTTAATTCAAGTTCTCCGGAGTCTAAAGTGGTGATACACCAATTAACCAAGCAGCACTAATTGGGAGATGGTGCCAAGGCACTCAAAGGAGAGCTGGGGAAGTACATGCCACGAATCAAGACTGTGCTCTCATTCTTTGAGTTGCTGTTAGCTAGAATTAAAAAAAAAACACCAAAAAACAAAAAAAAAAAAAAAAAAAAAAAAAAAACAAACAAAAAAAACACAACAAAAACAAAAACAACAAAAACAAAAACAAAAAAACAAACAAAAAAAAAAACCAAAGTAACAAAATCAGTGAAGGGTATTCCTTTTCTCTTTTTACTTGAGAGGCTTAGTTGCTTTTTAAAAAATAACAAAAACAATATACATTTAATATTTTGCATAAAATTTCATAAATTCCTTAAGGGTGTGCTTTGCTTCTCCTATAATTTGGTAATCATTACACCTTTAAACAAAAAACAATTAGGACTAGCTTGCCCTGAAGCTGGATCACAAATGATTTTCTAACACCTTACAAGAAAAAAACTCAACATTTTCAAAGGAGACATCTATAAATGCCATTTGAATTTCCATTGTCCATCAGTGAAATACTCAAAAAAACATTTCTTTGAGTCATGTCTAAGAGGAAAAAGTAAATATAACTCAAGACTTTCACCTTCCAAAGAAGAATCTACTTTGATTCTCCCCAAATAAATTTTTCCAGAGATTTTTCTGCATGAAAAGAAAATCTTTGTTTCCTTATCTTGCCTTGCCATGCTTTCCCTGTTGAAGCAGGACATTCTTCTCCCATGACAGCAAAATTTACCATTGGAATATGGATTTATTTTTCCAAGCAAACTGAACTTTTTGATGCCACTGAATGTAAAATCTCCTCAGCCTGAGTTCTGAAGTTCCAACACTCTGTCTCAGCTGGACTGGAGAGCCGGAGCACATGGCTGGGCTGTAGAAGAATTAAATCAGGGTGAATCTCTGCTTAACTTTCAGGGACTCCAGCTTCAAATGCCTCAATGCAGGGTTTGTGCAGACTAGCCAGACAACTTGCCTTCTGGCTCTGATCTAAAGGTTGAAAAAATCACAAAAGCACAAAAAAAAAATTATTAGACTCCTGAGATGGCCAAAATTATGGCATTCTTGTAAAATCAGTTTGTGCCATTATTATCCTGACCCCTTGATCTACATATATGAGGTTTTCACTACATCAATCCCAGCTTCTGCAACCTTGATAATTCATGTGAGGGCTATTTTGGGAACCTTTAAAATCTCATACAGGACATGAGGGATTCCATTTTACAGACTAAATTTCCCTTCATTGAAAGAGATCTCTCCCATTAAAAAAAGGATGCACTGCTTAAGGAACATTTAGAAAACTTGTCCCTCAAAGCCAGTTGTTGCAGGCAACGTCTGAGAATTGTGAGCACCTACATGAAGGGCATGAACCAACATTGAAGGAACTCTCTGAGATCCTCAAATTAAGGCAGTGGTGAGGATACAGCAACAGCAAGTTGCTAATTGTGAGATGGTTTTGTTTAAATGCCCTGACAGCCCAAGGGGCTAATGGACTGGCTGCCTGTGGCAGGGCAGGGATAGCTTCTCCCTGTCTGGGAGATCACAGTGCTCTGAAATACCCTTCCTTCCTACAGAGATGAAAGGCAGCCTGGATGAACAGCCAATTTATCAGGCATACAGTGCTCAAACATAGCCCATTTATCTCCTTCTAAGTGTTTTGCTTCTCCCACCACTCAGCCCAGTGAGATAAAGTCAGTGGTCAGAGGGATGCTGTGGTAGGTGCAAGAAAGCATTCAATTATCCATTGTGAACATCCCATTCCTCTCCACAGACTGAAGTGGCATTTTTCTAAAATATCATGGAAATCAATAGGATTTATGCACTTACAACATTTCAGGAAAACCCACAGGATGTGTCTGATTTTCTTTTCCTGCGGTATGCCTTCACCTACCACCTTGCTGCCAGTGGGGCTCCTGCTGGTGCACACAGGGGCAGGGAGAGGATCCAGGGCTGCGCTGGGGCTGTGTGTGCATCAAAGGGGAGGTGGATCAGCACATCAGGCTGCAGAACATCAGCACCAAGTTTCTTTGGCCTCCTGGGTGCTGTGCATTGGCAGAGCTGAAAGTTGATACTTTTGGCTTATTGCTAAAGTTGCAACCAAAGTGAGTTTAATTTCACATTTGCTGCTAGGAATGTGCAACTGGCTACTCTGCACTCCAGTGATGAGTGTGCTTAATTGTCCATGTGTCCATTAATGGGGACTTGCATTCATAGCTCACACAGCTGCCTTTGTACATGTATAAAGCCTACATAAAACTGTAGCCACACCTATCCAAAAAAATCTGTGTTTCTAAACAAACATGCATAAGAATAAAAAACAAAATCAGTGCTCACACAGAGAACTGAAAAGATAAATGGTCATGAACAGATAACGTCTTGCTCTATGCATGATGGACGTCAGGAATAAAAAGCTGTTTGCAGCCTTTCCCTTTCTAGCAACGCTCCATGCACTGAAGAACAGTCAGAGGTTTTGCCAATGTTCAGCAGGATGCAAACAGTCCTTCACAGCAGTTTCATACTTATATACACCTGTATGACCTCCATGTCTTTAGAACAGTGTGACATTTCAGACTCTGATAAGGTTGTGTCTCACTGCAGCCCCTAGATACTTTACTGTGTAATCATTTTTTGTTGTATTGGTTAGGACAATTACCTATGCCAAGGTGGGGTGTCTTGTCCTTCCTGATTTGCTCCTTTCGTTTTCCAGCTCCTTTACTTTTTTTTAGAGTTTCTGTCTCTAATTTTTAAAATAATTTTAAATGCCAACACTGTCCTCCATAGAAAATACTACAATTTTCTTCCAAGCCTAGCTAATCTTGGTGTTCTATCTCTTTATATCTGTTCTATATCTTTATATTCTGTTGCCTCAGGAGGCCACTTAGTGCATCCTCCAATTAGAGGGCAAGCCATTTTTATTACTTGTTTTCTGAATAAATACTTCCAGTCCATGTTTACCCATTGATGGACATTTTCATTTTACCTCTCCTCCCCTGGGCTCCCAGTGATAATGGTGGATTCTGGCATATGCCAGACACTGCTCTCCTTCACCCAAAACCCCTCTTGTTTTCTAACCAAAAAGGGGATAAATTCTTTAACCTGAACAGCCATTGAACATAAGCAGCTGCTATTGTTCATTTTCAATGGAATGACTACACCTCAGCATGAATATTAAAGTCACCATAAAAATAACACAGGGAATAACTGAGGAACTTGCAGTCAAAAAGATTTTGACAGAAATGGGAAGAAAAAACAAAAAAACCACATCCCATACCAGAATATATCTCATCAGGCAAGTCAGAGGAGGCAGACTGACTAAATTAACCCAGACAAAAGAGGCAAGTGGTTGTCCCTTACATTACTAGGTCCTGGTACCACCGTGTTTGGATGCATCCCAAATTTTTGGCTCACTGCAGGCAAGATATCCTCTGCATCTGGTCTCCATTACACAGAAGGCGTCAGGAGGAGGTGAGGTCTGCCATGGCTTCTTATTTGGAGCTCTTGTTGCTTGGTAGTACAAACAGTGGGCTATTAAAAAAGCCAAATGCTGATATTTCCACAGTGCTTGTAACACAAGCTCCAGTTTGCTGCAGTTTGGTCACAGCGGTTTACGCACAGAGCCGCACGCATTTAAATGTAATATTTATTAAACTTACTGCAGTTTATTCTGGGACATGACTGCAGCCCAGTTTATTCTGGCTGGGCCTGGGAGCCTGAGTTGGGTTTGGAAGTGCCATGTCCTGCCATGTGCACCCGCAGAGCAGGAGCAATCTGCTCTGAATTAGCAGCCCACTTATTTTATTGTGCTTGGCCTGGCCCTGCTACCCCGCGACCCTGAGCGAGAAAAGAGATAACATGACTGGATAAAACATAAGAATCTTTAGGAATAAGGGAAGAAGTATCAGCCCTCTGAGCCTAACCCCAGCCCAGGGTGTATTTCCTTTGTTTCCTGGATGCCTGTGATAGGTAGGCTGCGGGAGCAGCACTGTGCACCTGTATTTTGGCTGGCAATGAGCTCTTCTTCCCCCACACCAGGGAGCTGCTGGCCCTGCAGGCACAGCACCCGTCACCCACTCAAGGTGCACACTTCCAAAACGGTGTGAAATGCCTCTCTCAGCCTCTCCAGGGCCCCAGAATCCCGCTTTCTGTGGGATACAAACTGAACCAAAGTTGGAGCTAAAATCTTGTAACCATTTTCCACAGGGAATCTGGACATAGTGCCCAGCTGGGAAAAGGCTCTTTTGTATAGATTTGCTGAGTAAAGAAATTGCCTTGGGATGTTCTAAGCACATGTAATTATTATTATTTTTATCATACAAAAGACTCATATTCCATGATAAAAATCCACAATTGTTAACTTGCAATTGGAATTATGCACGTTCATTGGCCTTATTTCCATCAGCTGCAGGAACAGGAACATCCATTTCTTTTTTTTTTTTATTTTGTTTGTTTGTTTGTTTTTTGTTCTTTGTTTTTTGTTCTTCATAGAAAAAATCAGTCAAAATCAGGAAAAAAAAATCAATCAAAAATCAGGAAAGATACTTTCCCACAACTATTAACAGGGAACTCTGCACATCATTTCTGATAGTGCAAGTTCTCAGAACAGTGAAGAGAAAGTAAAGGCTGAGGAAGAGAAGAATGGAGAAAAATTATTTGGTTCCAAACTTAAAGGAGAAGTGGCTTTCCTGCCCTTTCAAATTAGCACAAGCTTGCTTAGAATTTTTTCAGTAAAATGAAACAATTGAGAACAGGTTGAGCTAAGCCCTAGATATGTCCATCATCTTGTAGTTAAGCTCATTTAACTCCAGATATTTCACTTTATTGCTTGTGAGGATGTGGGGGACAGGAGCTCATTCCTAAAAGGTTCTGTGCTTCAGAGCCTTCTACTGCTGTTCTTACATAGATCATCTCTTAACACATCAGCACAGGATGCTGGGGATCTCATTTAATAAATTGCTGAAACACTCTTACTTAAGTTTTATTTTAACCTGATTATAATTTGATCAAATTCTCCTTAGCTTCTTTTAGAAAATGGAGTTGTGAAACATTTTCATTTTATTAAAAAAGAAGTTTCTGGTGATACAGAAAATTTCCATTCTGGTTTTGATTTCTTTATTTCTCAGTGGTTTACCCCTTTCCTCCTCACCCTATAAAAATGGAAGCCTTTATCTTAGATCCAATAAGACTCCAAACAAAGCATTTAATATTGTTTTTAATGCCTATGAAATCATATTTCTCACTACATTTTGCAAATAAATCAGAAGGGTCTCAAGAGCAGTTCAGAACAATTTCATTATTTTCTCCATGTCTTTCACTCATATTCTGATGGTGTTGGTGGGAAAATGTGTCCTGCTCTTCATTCTGTTTGTGGAATATAATCAAGGACCCCAAAAACAAAGCACTTAAAAAATGCCACTTCTGCTTAAAGCACACCACCACTTCTGGTTTTAAGTTGAAGAGAAACATTTATTTGGGCATTTAAATCTACTGAGAGCCCCAAAGATTGGGTTTTTTCTCCCCAGATTAGAAATGGCATGCGTGTATTTTCCCTCCTTTTATCTCTTTATCTGCTGCACCTCCAAACACAGTCCAGCAGAGTGGATCCAGCCCCACCAGCCTCAGTGTCCTTCCTGGACAGGGCTGTCATTGGCCAGCTCTCATTGGAGGAATCCTGAAAGGAAAATTCAGGTGACACATCTAATTTTGGGCAGCAACACTGAGACAGGTGTGTGGCACTTGCAGCCACAGCCAGGAAAGAGGATTTCACAGCAATCTGCCACAGGAATGCTGGTCCCTCCCAAGAGCAGGAGGTGTCTGCTCCCATGGGGTCTCTAGGATGATATAAATATCTATTGGGGATATTTTTGCCCCCAATGAGGGGGAGAGAATGATGCATCTGAGTCCATCTTATCAGAAGGCTAATTAATTACTTTGTTATATTATATTATTCTATATTATATTGCACTATATTACATTACATCTAAACTGAATCTGCCAAGCACTCAACTCTGCACAGAACCTCATGACTGTCAGACCACAGTCCTGACACACACACAAATAGGCCCTGAAAGGCCAAGGAAACAAAACTCCATCACTTTGGGTAAACAGTCTCCATATTGCGTTCTAACTTTTGCACAAACACAGGCACAGCAAATGAGATAAGAATTGTTTTTCCTTTCTCTGAGGTTCAGGGAATGTGAAACCCAGGAATATTCTTGGGAAGAATTGTGCCTTGCATTTCTCTGTGAAGAGAAATGTGGCCACATGTACCTTCTCCTTGTGCTTTTCTAGCATGTTATGTGAGAGGCAGGGCTGGCTCGAGCTAGAAAGGGCAACATAAATGTTACCCAGAGAGCTGGGATGAGCTGCCCTTCCACAAACACTGCTGATTGCCAGCAGCTATCAGCTGGAGATAGCTCTGCCGGGAGAGGTTGCTTCAGCAGCTCTAAACCAGGCTCTCCTGCTGGTGTTAAAGCATGTAATTTTCTTGTCAGGGGTTCTGTATTTGCTGTAGGCTCACAGGCAGTGCTGCCTCTGTTTGCTCAGCCTTGCTGTCTCCAGTCAAGGGAAGGCCCACCTGAGGGGTGTGGGGTAGGACACATATGGGAGAGCTCCTAAATCCAAGGAGGAGCAAGTGACAACCTTTGCTGTAGTTCTGTGAACATCCTTTCACAGTTCTGGGGTGGAAGAAGTGAGCCCAGTTCTCTGGAAGATCTGGAGGCCCAAGCCCTGCTTCACCACTGTGACCTTGTGAGGTGTTTTAAGGCCAAATCCTCAGCAATGCCCCAGTTCCCATTGCCTTTGTGCATTACAGCCTGGTTTCCTCCAGCTCTCTGCCGGGGTTTTCCCTCCAGTTTCACACCAGAAGAGCTGTATTTCCCTGGTCTCCCCCATTGTAATGCTAACAGGCTGGCTGTTGGAGAGCAGAGGCTGTGCCAGCCAGGGAGGAGGGCCAGCACTGCCCCAGGGAAGGCACAGCAGAGCAGGCTGCATTTGGGGTCTCAGCATAGATATACAGAGATGCTTCTGCCAACAGCAGCACAGGCTGGTGCTCAAGGAAAGCTGCTCTTCCCAAAAAAAACCAAAAAAAACCAAAAAAAACCCCAAAAAACCCCAGGCATTGTTATGTCCCAGGAAGGGGTGAGAGGGGTCTCTCCTGTCCTGGTGTTCTTCAAGTACCAGTTTAAGCTCCATTGCATTCACCAGCAACTTCTGGAAATAATGGGATTTCCTGGAATGTGGACAAAAAGTCCTTGAAATAAAGGGAGCCCTGGAGTGAGGACAGAGGCTGGGGCACCCTGGGATGGAGATGACTCAGTCACAAAGGGCTTTTTGATTATGAGCAAAGCACCCAAGACCAAGTAGTTCCAGGTCCACAAGACTCCAAAATCCCTCAGAGAAGATCTCAGGTGACAAACCATCAGTGTTTGCAGCACACTGGCTTCCCAGCCCTGCACATCCCAGCTCTGCAGCCCAGCTGCTCCCAGGCTGAGGGGCTGCATGAAATTCTCCCTGAGAAGATAACTCTCTCTGGAATTAGGGTATTTTTCTGTTATTTTCTTTTTTAATCACATGGAAAATATTCCCAGCTCACCACCACCTCCGAGCTGTGGCAGCCTCGCCTGAGGCCACCTCTCAAGCCAATGGGGTGACACGGGCTGCAAGGCTGGGAAGACAGTGCTGCCAAGCCTCCTTTGGAAGCAGCCCTTGTCGGTTTTCCCTTTCAAGCTCTTTTGTGGAAAATCCTTAAGGCGCTGAGAAAAAGGCCCTTTCTCAAAACAGCTTTTGCAGGCAGCCTGGGAGAGCAGAGAGCTCAGCCCATGGGAGAGCAGGGAGCTCAGCCCATGGGGGCCAGCAGGCTGCTGGAGGGGGCCACCACTGCCCAGGGCAGGCCCGGGGACAAGGACCAGCCATGAGCAGAGCATGGGCAGGGGTGGGTGATGTCTCAGCCCTCACACAAAGGATTTATTCTTCCTTCTGCCCCAGACGGAGAAGATGTTCCCTTGTCACCCTCAGAATTAGCAGCAGGACTTGCTGGGTTAGGACCCACAGAAAATGTCCCCTGTATTTAACACCTTCCCTGCCTCATTACAGTAGGTGGTTTACACTGATACCCATGGAAGCCCAATGCTTGGCACCCTGGTTAACAGAGCAATTGAATGAGGAGAAGAGCAGCTCACTCTCCCAGATGAAAAATTATCTGCTGTACAAGGTTTGCACCTTCTGCTACCTTTCTTTTTAATGTTAAAACCTAACTTTTTATTTTTTAGGCACAACCAGCATTTAAATGACAAGTTTAGTAATGGTAACTGAAAGTGCCACGATGTCTCTCTGCTTCAGATTCCAGATTGCAACACCTGCTGAGACCAGACTCTGCCAAACCTGTGAGCTCAAATGCTGCAGGATGCTCAGGCTGAGCTCCCTAAACCATCCCAGCTCCATCTATAACCTCTGAGCTTGAATTTAAACCCCATTAAAGACCAAACAGCCTCCCTCTGCCCAACCAAGGTAGCACTTCAAAAGGCTCAGGTGGCAAGAAAATGTATTCAGGCCTCTGAGTTGTTTTATGAAGAGCTTACACTTTTAGCACAGAATCATAAAATGCTTTATAGTCAAATTAATGAATGTGCTATAAATTTGGGAAAGCTGCAGACACCATTCAGATGGAGAAGTAAGCAATACACAGCCTGCTTTAAGTTCCACATTGATTAGAAATAATACAGGAGATACATTTACCTTTACAAGAAGTAAAGGCAGTGAGTATAGCAAAACATGGATAAATGACAGCCCAGCCTAATGCCAGCACAAAGGGCAGTGAAGCACATCCTGCTCTGTGCTGTAGGAATATCAAGGGCACTCTCACCAGCATTCCTTTTTGTTTCAAGGTAGTTAGTGAAGGGGAGGGGAAAAATCAACAGCAATAAATGAGTTGTTGCAACCTGCCCTTTCTGCTCCAGTGATTTCCTGGTTTTGTAAACAGGAAATGCTGCACAACTTGGTGAGGACTGGCTGTGATAATGCTGAAGAGTGATCAGACAGTCAGCCACGAAACCGCGACGCTGTCTGCTGAGGAAAACCCACAAGCTGTCAAGAAAGCTGTGGGATGTTTTGTGACACAATCTGTCAATTATCCAAGGTGAATGCCTTTATAGATGGATTTCTTTTCCTGTGGTAATTCCATGCCTCCTCAGTCTTACAGTAAGCCACCTGGCCAGTGTGAATATGCACGGTAATTTCAAGGTAATATATTATTCTGTATAATAAAAACAAGTCATCTGGTTGTTTTTAGTGAAGTTGTCTAAGCCTGTTCCCATAGGCTTCCCACCTCCCAGGGAGAACTTGAAATCTGCTCTGTTTCATCATCACTTTTGTGTAATTTCCTACTGAGATGAGTGGCACCAAGACAACTTCCAGACGTGGTTATTTGTTCTCCTTGACCTAAGTGACTGCTGTTTTCTAAGTCATTTGCAGTGTCAGTCCTGGGATTTGACACTTGGTCTTCTCCAGTTGGGGATCATAATGTTGTATCTTTCATTCAAGCTCCTTATTAATTTTTTGGAGGCAGTTACAATGGAGCTGTTCCTAAAATTAGTTCCTTACCAACACTTAATTCTGCAAATCAGGCCAATTTCACCAATGTCACATAACTTGATAATTCAGTTTACATCAAGTAAAAAAATTTTCCCTGGACCACCTACCTTAATTCTATACAGTGTTTAACAACAATGACTGCTTGTAGGTTTGGTTTTTCACCCATACCTAAGGATGCTTTAACACACTCTGCTTCCAGCTGTTCCTATAACCTGCAGAGATAGACTGAGAACAGCTTGCAACTCCAAATATTTCCCTCCTTTGAATTCTGTCCATTTTTTCCTTGTTGGTTCCCCCTTCAAAGTAAACAGTTCCATGAAAATTTAAGCAATCTTGAATGAGGTCTTTGCAGTGACCTTATGGCTTAGAAGCAGATGAACCCAGAGCTCATTGGGCAATAATTTCCTATTGTTCATATACAATCTCAGCCTGAAAATGGGATGTGTGTTCCTAAAGCCAGCTTCTGCTCTGGTTGAGCAATGTGTTGTCAGGCCCCTCTTTCAGCAGCTGTCATCTGTAAGCTCAAGCATAAACTCAGATGACCTGAGCAGTTCAGCTCTTCTGGGTTACCAGGAGTCCCACAGCCTAAATAAGGCACCACAAAAATGTCTGAAAGCGAGTCTGGAGATGTCTTGAAGTCTTGTGCCACCTGGAAGGCTGTTGGTCCACCCTTGCTCTCTGTGGAAGTTTGCATTTCCATGTGCCTTATTACATTGCAGCACAGCTGAAGCTTCTAAAATTCTGGGTAAAAGCTCTTCAAATAACACATAAGGTGCTCCTCTTTTATCACCACTGCCCCAGGGATGACCCTGTAGGGCTGTACATCATGGAAGAGCTACTCCTTTACTCCGCCCTTTGCAGAGGAAACTTTTGGGTGGAGAAGAGCAGGACCCAATCCCTGAAGGCAGTGTCCTGAATCAGATCACCATGTTCTGAGAATTCACAGAAACACAGAATCACTGGGTTGGAAGAGACCTGCAAGATCATTGAGTCCAACCCAAGCCCCAACACCTCAACTAAACCCTGGCACCAAGTGCCACATCCAGTCTTTTTTTAAACACATCCAGGGATGGTGACTCCAACACTTCCCCGGGCAGACCATTCCAGAACTTTATCACTGTTGCTGTGAAAACTTCTTTCTAATATCCAACCTATATTTCCCTTGACACAGCTTTAGACTGTGTCCTCTGCTTCTGTCAGAGCTGCCTGGTGAAAGAGACCAACCCCACCTGACTACAGCCACCTTTCAGGAGTTGTAGAGAGTGATAAGGTCATCCCTGAGTCTCCTTTTGTCCAGGCGAAACAATCCCATCTCCCTCAGTCATTCCTCACAGGGCTTGTGTTCCAAGCCCTTCACCAGCCTAATTGCACTTGGTGGTGATCTTTCCACTACCTTCATCTCTCATTTTCATCCAGAGATATTTCCCCACTTCATCAAGGACATGGTAGAGGAGCAGAGAAAAGTGGGGAAACCTGTTGTTGCCAGCACAAAAATTCCAGCCAGTGCCTTTTTGTCACCACTTCCTCCCTAATCCCTGCAGCTCTCCTCCCCTCTGTATTGAGGGGACAACCTTGTGTTTGCAGATGCCAAGGAGCCTCAACGCAAGGAGCAATAACAAGCACATCCCTTTTTTTGGCAGCCTCTGGAGGCTACCTGAGTCCCTTCACAGGGCAGGGCTGGTGAGTGGTGAGCCCAGAGCAAACATCTCAGCACTGAAGCACGTCGAGCTGGGAGGTGTTTGGCTCCCAGTCAGGAGATGAAGCTTCCCAGCAGTGCCTGGACAAACACACTATAGTAAAGCAAGCAATCCTGACGAGGGGGAGAAATGATGCATCTGACTCCATCTCATCAGAGGACTTTATTATACGATATTGTTTTATTCTATATTGCATCTATATTTTATTCTACTTTACAACTAAACTGAATCAGCCAAGCACTCAACTGTAGGAGCGTCGGGGGGTAGGACGGTTGGGACGGATGGAGATGAGAGATCTCTGCAGCCAGGTCTGGCACTTGTGGTTCATTGCAAAGGGCCTGGGTGCAGGGCCCTGCTGGGAGCTGCCAGCCGCAGCTCGGAGCAGGCCCGAGAGAAGAGAGGGGGAGAGAGGATGAGAGGGAGAGAGAGGATGAGAGGATAAGAGAGTAAAAAGGTAAGAGTGAGGTTCCCATTACAATACAATAAATCTTCTTCTGTGTTGAATATTCTAATTCTCACTAGCCAATCTAGTACAAGATACAAATCCTATAGCATTTACATACAGCCTATAAGAATCATTACATCACCATACCGTGTTACATTTTAGCACCTCAAACCTACTCTTTGGACCCCTTCTGGCAAGGTGGTAGGGTCTGCTCTGACCCTCTGCAAGCAGAGGGTATTGTTTCATCAAAAGGGGATTACCTTCAGCTGGCCACACCATTGTTTTCCAGTTGTTCAGTAACTAAGGTATCTCAAAGCTTGCTTTCATTTCAATCTCACTTATAGTTTATATATTCTCAAAATCTTTTGCCAAGCAATAATATTTATAAGGCTTTCCTGTTTCATCTTCCCCAACACTCAACTGCACTCAACTGCACAGTCTTGTGACTGTCTGACAGTCTGCACACACACTTGGCCCTGAAAGGCCAAGGAAACAAAACACCATCTCTCTGGGTAAACAGTCTCCACACTGCATTTTATTTTGGCACAACACAGGAGCAGCAAATGAGATTGGAATTGTTTTGTTCATTCTTTTCTCTGCTTCTCCCAGGTTCAGAGAATGTGAATCCCACAAACACCTATCCAGAGCTAGGTGTGCTCCCTCAGGAACACTTCCACAGCCCTGGCTGGATTGACAGTCCTGACATAGCCCTACAGGGCTGGACGAGCTGATAAGGATCTCCAGAGTGTCAGGAAAGAGCCCGAGTGAGTCAGCAGGAAGGTAGGACTGCATACAGGGCCTCTGGCCATGACTTGTTGAACTCTCACCCACCAAGCGAGTGGGAGTGTTTTCTTATTGTTTCTAATGAGTTTTGGATCAAGGTTTTATCACAAGGAAAAGAAAATAAATAATGTCGATTATAAAACGCTCTCCTCCCCGGCTTCAATTTTTAACATGATTTAAGAGCGCCCAAGGGAAAACACTTAATCCCAAACCCGTTTTGGATTTGTATTTTAGGAACGTGCAGGAAAGTTATGTGATGCAGCATGTATTGAGCTCCTGGCAATTCAGAGGCAGACTTTCAAAGGTGGAGTGAAGCTGGGCACATGAATTCCTTCAGCCAGAGCAGGAGAAATACTTGCATGTCCTGTGCACCTCAATGTGGAGTCAACAAGATGTAAGAGAATGTAAGAGAATCTCCTTTTTTCCATAATATGCATGAGAATCCACAGCACAGATTTATCAATGGCAATTACTTAATTCTCTGGAAGTTAACTCAGAGAAATTTCAACACAGGAGTATCGAGGGTGGGGAAATGGGAAATCGTCATGATTCCCAAGAAGCTGTCATGCAATTGCAATTTCAGTCCACCCAAACTGATTGAGATAAATGAATTTCAAATGCAGCCATCTGGTTTAATGGTACAGCCTAAACAAATGACTCGGTGTGTTCCCAGAGCATCAAAGTCAGCAGCCTGTTGGGTGCTGCAAAATTTTATGATGTAAAGAAAATTGAAAACAAAAGCACTCTGGAGATCAAAGATGACCCTGAGGCTGATGGACATCCATATATATATATTTAGCATCCATAGGAAACAGGACCCCAAAGGAGCCAGAGGGCTCATCTGGCCCATCTGCCTTCCCCAGGACAGGGCCTGACTCCCCTGCACTGTCCTGAAAAGCTGCAGAGAAGAAACCCCTTGAAACACTTTGCAAGTGTCTTTGCTCAGCCACAAAGAGCTGTCTTTTCCTCAGTAAGCTTGCTTCAAGGGAATACAACACTCCCTACCCAAAACTCCTGTCTGCATGTGCAAAAATGAATCTTTGTGAGGGGAGGATGCTGCCACACTCTCATTGCTCATCGAGCCCATCTGCAGCAGGAGTGCAATCAGTTCTGCCTCCAACAACACAGGAGACAGAAGGGAACCCCAGCAGTGACCCCAGGTCAGGGGGGAAGGATCAAGTGAAGTAAGCAGATGAGATGACCAATATTAAAAGACACTGAGATGTTATTGTAGTGGTAGAATTACTTAGGAATTCACAGTGACACTGGGAAAGCAGTTGAAATGAGGAGACACTAAATTTGTGATGGGCCCAAATTAAAGCCCAGTGCTGGGGATGAGGAATTCTGCTGCTGCTCTCAGCTGGGTTTGGGTGAAGTGTCCCAGTCTTAGATTAACATGGGGAAATTCAGCTGCACAAGACTGAGATCAGTATGGTAAAAAATTCTTGGTTACAGTGTGCCACATCTTTCGCCGTCCTGAGCTTCAGTGGTTCTGGTCTCCCTAACACTCTGTGGAGTACAAGCTAAAAAATATTTGTGTATTAGCATAATTTTAGCAACATGCTTCATGTGATCCTTGGCAGAAGCAGAGCAAATGAAAACCTCACTGAAACTAGGGACAAAGACCCTATTGACTCCCCCATCATCTGCCTCAAACCACAATTCTTCCCCAGCTATGGGATTCCACAGCACCTCCTGGACTAATGCAGATAGTCCCCTCTTAGAATTTTTATTATTTCTGATGTTTTTTTTCTACACTGACACATGCTATATTGACCAAAAAAAAGAGCTAAAGAGTGTATATTTTTAAATGCCCTATAGGGACAGGCTGTATTTTTTATGTGGAGTTTATGTGGTTTGGATCAAAAATCAATGAGGCAAGTGGTTTTGAAATCAGAAAAATTACTATGTTGCCTTAAAAATTACATCTTTCCCATCTTTAAAAATGTGCTTGTTTCTCTTCATTGTTTTCTAGTTTTTCCCTTCTGAGGGTATAAAAAAAATTGATGTGAGATATAAAGATATATCGTCCCAGAAGGACACTATTTTCTTTGGTTTTTAACTTGGTCTATATTTACCTCTTTGGTGAATATGGGTGAGCACTGAACTCAGCCACAAGTCAGTACAGCTTTATGCTGGCAACTCACTGTAACATGCTTTGAATTAAGTAACTGAAGGTTTTCTTTTATTTCCTGCAATGCAAATTCAGGGGGAAGGAATGGTTAAATCAGAACAATGAAGTTAGTCTGGAACCACTTCAAAAACAAATTAAAATACTTTATGTCAGGAGCACCTTCAAATTCCTTCACTAGCTGCTGACATATTTGCAAACAGAGATGCTATTTTAGGAGGGTGTGATCATAATTCAGCCCAGTAAAGGAAGATATTCCCCATTTCTTAGCATCAGTTACTAACACAGCACAAAATGACAGGATAAGGGCACAGTCAGTTCAAAGGTGCCCCTTTCCTCTGCAGAGAGGTGGGGCAGAGCTGCAGGTAGGGACCTGGCTGCCTTGGGGTTGGCATTTTGAAATCAGCACTGGCAGAAGACAGCCCATCACAGGAGGAGCAGAGCAGCTTACACTGCATGAGGCAGCTGGCACTTGAACAAAAGACCTTGCATTTTGTGGCTGGTGGGAAGAGCACTGGTGTGAAGTGGATGTGTGGTGACTCCAAAAGTTGTGACACAGCTGCCTGCAGTGGCCCTAAGTCCTCCTGTGGTCTAGATCCATCCATCACTGTAGTGCAATCCATTATGGATCCTATGGCATAATCTGGATCACAAGGAGCTCTCAGGATGTTTAGCATCAGGTGTTCCATATTAGTGAATCAAGGAAGAGTAGATTTAGATTGGCTATTTGGAATAAATTCTTTACTGTGAGAATGGTGAGGCCCTGGCACAGGCTGCCCAGAGAACCTGAGGATGTCCCATCCCTGCAAGTGTCCATGGCCAGGCTGGATGGGGCTCTGAGCAACCTGGTTTAGTGAAAGATGTCCCTGACCATGGCAGAGGAGCTGGAACTGGATGATATTTAAGGTCCCTTCCAACCCAAACTATTCTGGGATTCTATGACTCTGTGATTTATTTTTTTAATATCATCTTTTATGGCTTATACCTTTGGGCAACTTTTAGTAATTTTTTTCAATGAAGTTGAGATTTTCATGTAATTGTTTACCTGCCATTCCTCAAATTTTAAAGGAAACAACACATGAATGTTGCGTGATTCATAAGAAAGGCATCAGAACTGGCAAACAGATTTCAGACACATCAATCACCCTATCAAATACTGGGATTTATCAGCAAGATCAGGGCACAGCAAGCAGTGACAAACCATGACAAGCAGGAGTTTGGTATGAAAACAGCTCACAACACAAATTCCAAGAAGTAGAGAAATTATATGATGCAAACTCCCTGTTTGTGGTAGTAAACACGTAGCAATCACTTCCATTAGCACTGAAACAGTTTCCAGCCCCAGGAGGACAAAGCACTTGGTAGCTCGATTCATTTCTCCCAAAAAGCTTCAGCCTGCTCCTGCCAAACAGCCCTTGGCTGAACACGGCCCCTGAACAGATACAATCAGAACAGGCCCTTATTGTATCCCAGGGCTGAAAGGCCAGCTCCAGAGATGAAAAGCAATTAATCTTGAATGCCTGTTTGTACAGTAACTCTCCCCCTTCCCACCTCCTGGCTCTGATAAGTGGCTTTGTGTGGAGCAGACAGGAGCACCTTTCACACAGCCCATCAGCCCCACAGTCCCTCCTGGCAGCCCTTGGACCAGGAAAAAGAGTGGTTTGGCATTGAACTCCATGGCCAGGGGCTGGTGGCAGCTGCTGGGGCTGGCCAGGACCTCTACCACTTCCACAGCATGGCCAGCAAGGCAGAGGAAGGCTCCTGGCTCCTTTTCAAGCCCCCAAGATTGCTAATGACAATTCAGACATTGAAGTGGTCCCTGACAGCAGCAGGCAGCGCTCAGGCCAGCAGGTTTCCTCTGTGGCAGTGGGATGCATTTATATTTTAGTATGAGCTGTGCATGTTTCCACATGAGGACAAAAATTGCCCATGGGCACAGAGATACTGAGGGAAGTGTCTTGCAGTCTCAGGTCTGCAACTTCTAAATTTCTCTCCAAAAGCAGATGAGTCTTCTGGGACATCATCATCATCATCATCATCATCATCATCATCATCATCATCCATCTTCTATACTGTGCCTGCTGCTGCAAGCTTTGGCCAGGGCAGCCACCAGACCTAATCTACTCTTTATCACTGCTCCAGGACCAGTGGGTGGAATTGTTTTTCCTTGTATCTCTCTGCATCCACATTACTTTTGTCAGG
The DNA here is from genome assembly GCF_027887145.1 of Ammospiza caudacuta. Lineage (NCBI taxonomy): Eukaryota > Metazoa > Chordata > Aves > Passeriformes > Passerellidae > Ammospiza > Ammospiza caudacuta. The sequence goes on from NC_080596.1 coordinate 59,149,859, forward strand.
ATCTCAGGTTTTTGGCTTTACAGGGACAGATCCACCCTAAGGTGTGGCCTCTGGGTATCCAGCAATAGCCTATCATAAGGCAAGAGAGGGAACCACACTAAAAGCATACTTTTTGAGGCTTTTGACCTTCATCACTCTAAGGCTTGGACCCAGGAAGAAAGGAGGGCTGGAATTGGCCTTTGTATGCCTTACACAAGAACGAGAGTTAGAGGTAAGGATTTCATGGCTCAGATTTTCCACAAATATTTCTCATTTCTGAATTCTCTGCATTTTTTCCCAGAGGTCTAATCTGAGTCACCAAATATATGTATCCACAGTCTACATTTGTCTTACAAGTGCCCAGAATAAAAATCCAGTAAGGAGGGCAGAAGACAGTAAAATTAACCAGGGCAGAAGCCCTTTAACCCACCAATCAGACTGCATCTAAAATATTTAAAAGATAATAAATAATATATATCCTTGCTAGGTGAGTTCTCTTTGGCCAATGGAAGGGATGTAAGCAGCACCCTCCTTACAGATTCTGCAAATTCTTCACTTCAGCAATGATAAATATCGATGGGCTTGTGGATTTTTTCACCTTTCTATTTGCTGATGACAAATTTTTGAGGAAGGTCATTTAGCCACCATCTGGATTTAAAGTGATTTGAGTGTGAAATGGATGAAACTTGCTGTTCCTGAGAGTTTACATCTCCAGCTATCATTTGTCTATCATTTATATATATATTTGTATCATTTATATATCATCTCCAGCCAGATTTCTTGCCTCCATATAAAGGAAAGTCAGATGCAATGGTGAGATATTCCAGGTGAGACTCTCTATGGTCTACCTGTCCAAGAAATTGCATTTTGAAAGGGGTTTACAGCCAACCATGGATAGGAATAGTTCTGCCTCTGAATCATGTATTTCCAGTTAGTCCTTCAAGCTGTGTGGTAGAGTCCACTGTTGTCTGAAATCACTTATTTCGTGCCTTTAGACTGAGCCCTCTTGAGCACCACAGAAGCTGTCAGACCTGCATGAGCTGTCAGACCAGCATTCCTCTTCCACAGAGACTGGACACCCCAGGTCTCTGGGGCTTTGTGCCTGGAGATGGCCCTGGCCTTAGCAAGGGAGTGGTCTGTGATGACAGCCTCTCATCAGTTCACAGCCTGGGAGCATGAAGGGAAGGTTCTCACCTCTCTGCTCCTTTCTATTGAAGAGTTTTTAATACCCATCAAAGAAACATGTCTCCTCCTGCTCTACACCGTCCCCAGGACATGCTTTTCCCAGAGGACACTCCCATTTGCATTTTTCTTCTGTTCATATCATTTTTTCAGCAAAACAAAGAAACAAAAACTCAGAAGGCTGCAAAGTCATGTCTGTAAATCTCCTTTCAGGATCAGATTGCTTCCAACAACTTTTTCACTCTGACTTCACTATCTCTGATTCCCAGTTCCTGCAGCACTGCTTTGGGCTGGCCTTCAGCAGAGTCACTCCCATGACTGGCTGATAAAACTTCGCTGAAGCCATTGGAACCCAAGTAACCCCAAACCAGAGGAATGGGGGAAATGTGGGGGAAATGGATTCTGCTTCCCTTAGTAGCTGTACATTTTAGGGGGCAGGTGAGCCAGTCTTCCTAAAGCAAGTTTTTTTGCATCTCCTATGGGGAGAGAGAGGAAGGTGCTTAGGAATTCCATGAGGTGAGGGTCTGCCCAGCCAAGAGGGAGCTGGCTTCACTAACTCTGCAGAGACATTTTCACCCAGTGTAGGAGGATCATTCCTCAACATGCCTTAGGCAGGTGGACTGGATTCCTCCACCAGCACTTCAAATGATTGCAGAATTAATTATATGTGTGGCTCCTTCCAGCCAACAAATATTACCAGGAATCACTGAATCCTATTTTATTTCTGTCCCCAAGATACGAATGGGAACTTTTCCACCAGATCTTAAGCGTTTTATATCCCCATAACCACCACTGTTATTTCTCTAAGATTTTGAACTACAACATCACTTGCTGTCAGCTCTCCAAAATTTTACTACCACCTGCAAGCCCCAGCAAATCCCAGCCACAACTGCCTTTCACAACATCTGTCTACGCATCAGTGAAACCTACAGCTTGTAAAGAGCAGATGCAGCTCAGTACAGGCAGATGAGACATCTGAGCAGTGCCCAGGGGCTCTGCCATTTCCAAACTGCCTGGTTTCCCTTTCCAAGAACTTGTCTCTTCTGCACATTCCCTCTGCGTGGGTCGGCTCGGGGATGGATGGCTTCCAGCTCCTGTGGAAAACAAAGGACAGGCACATCTGGCAGAGAAGCTGCCAGACACTCATAAATCATGGCTGATCATGGTGTTGCTGTGTCGTGCCACAAGGATGCCTTTGAAGAGCTGTACCCAGCTAGGATTTGATAAACCCAGCACTGCTTCTGTCCCTCATGAGCAGCAACGGCTGCTTTAGTGCCTCGCAAGAGCTGTGGCTTGCACAGCACGGAATGATCCAGCTTTCCCCATCCTCCCTCCCTTGGGATGGACTTCCCACCAGGCAGGAGAGGTGCTCTCCCCACCCACCGCCATAAAACATGTGAGGTATCAAAAGAAATCAAGACACCAGCCACACCAACAAACACTGGGGCCTTCTGGTGTCTCTGACGCTCATTTTTCTGCTCCTTGGGCAGACAAACCACCCTTGCTCACTGGTTGAAAATCAGTGGCCTATTCTGTAAAATGCTGAAAGAAATGAAATATGTCAACAAGACATTTCCACCACACCTTCTGAGCTGGGACTGTCTCTGTAGAGTCCAAAGGGCTGAAGGCAGGAGGTGGCCCATGTTTAGCACAGACCTTCTGAAGAAGGGACACCTCATCGGCCACCTAAATTTGATCTATACTAGAGAAAGATAAATATATAAATAAATAAATAAATTTCAAGCTTTGCTCTTACAGAAGTATAAAGCTCCATCTGTCTGCCTTTTGTAGATTGATGTCAAAGATTTCTCTTGAAATGGTACTGGTGTTTCTCTGTCTTGTACCCCAACCACCTTCTGTGCATGGCTGGTCAAAAATGAGGAAGAATTCAGTGAAAAAATGCACAAGTTCCTCCTGGGTTTTCTTGGAAGGAAATTCAAAATTCATTATAAATGTTGCCAATAATTGGAAATTGGAAATATTGGAATCAGCAGTCACACCCATAGATTTTTCTCTGCCTGAGAAGGAATAATTTTTGTTGTGCATAATGGTGAGAAGAGTGGGTCAATGAAGAGTAAAGAAGAGTCAGGAAATAAAAGATGAATAAATAAAGTTCATTCTCATGATTCAGGCATAGAATCATTTCCATCATTGGAATGGAAACCAACAGATGTGAATCAATATCAACTGCACTAAAAATTTACTGGGTAACTGAGGGACACCATAATCCATTCACCATCATCCTTTGTAGCCTTTAGAAATACATTTTGTTACCCCTTTCCTTACTGAATTTCTCTCTGAAAAATTTATTGATTATAAGATACTCAGGACCTGAAAAATTTAGACATAAACATTTCCTAGGGCTGGGTACTGATGTTGAGACAATCATGATAGCTATGAAACCAGAACATGCACAAAATTCAAGGGCTTTTTGGCAAACAAAATACCTTTTCTTTTTTTTCTGACCCTGGTGTAGCAAGTTCTGAGGTGGTGTGGTCTCTCACTGGCTTTATATCTGTTTTCAGTGGTCTAGTAGTGGCAAAACAGATACAAAATTCAAAGTGTCAGTTCCTTTCATCTCCACCATGTCTCTGCTGATATAACACCATTGATTGCAGAAATGTTTCCCAGAGTTGCATCCAGAGCAGAGAGAACTGGAAATGTTCCACATTTTATCTGAAACAAACAGCTGTCATTATTTCTCTTTACAGCACTTGCCTTTCTCCTAGATTAACACAATAAATGTCATGGGGTGGTGACCCCCAGACCTTCCCTTCACACATGAGTTTTCCACCCCATTTAGCTCCCTGAGTTGTTTATATTTTTATTCACAGTCAGTAAGCAAATATATATGGATAAACTGTATTTTCCTCTGCACCAAGTTGTATTTGAGACATTGGAGTGTTGTACCTTGCCCAAGACAAGGATGTTAAAAATACAGACATTAAGAATGGCTGCTCTGTTCTGGGATACTGAATCCCAGTGCTGCAGCTTTCCAGGTTTTATAGACCATGTGGGATGTGGTTAAGATCAAAGATTTCGACTTTTTCCCCCAAAAAGCCAATAGTGGCAGGTTTCCATAGAGATGTAAGAGAAAATTCTAAAAAAATTTAAAAGTGGAAATCCTCCGGGTTGGATCTGACCCTTGCAGTCACTCCTCTGCTGCAAAGCAAAGTTCTACAGCTTGGCTGAGCAGCACTAGAGGAACCACTCAGCCATATGGTCTAATTATGGCTTTTGTGTGTACTTTCCATGTACAAATGACTTTCAGGATTGCTGTCAGGGACAAGCAGCACACTGCACTGTAGTGGTGCCAGTTGTCATAATTTCATTATGTTTTGTCACAGCTGGCATCCTTCCCAACCATCAGCTCTTTGACTCGGCTGATGGAGCGAGGATCTCGCTTCCACCAAACCCGCGTCTCTGCCTCCAGGCTGGCAGATCAAAGCTTGCAAGCACGACCTGATGGCAGCTCCAGAGGGACAGCTCAGACATAGGGACAAAGACACACAGCTAAGTTTTCTGCAGGGTGGCACATTTTCTGGGCTCACCCTGTGGCATGCAGTGCTGCTGCACACACATGCATCGTCGCAGGAAATGGCCTGCTGGGGCAGCGTGCAAGGCTGCATGTGTGTGCACAAACACACCCTCCACCCTGCTCCTGCAGCTTCAGTGTCCACAATGCCTGACTTTTCAGCTCCTGGAAACAGCTCTGGATGGCTGACAAGAAAGGGGTTTCCATTGGAACATTTTTTAATTATAAGTGCTGATTCCAATCAACTGGCTAATTTGGGACTAATTTTTTTTTTCAATGTGCGGCTTTCACAAAGATATTAAAAAACTGGGCTAAACTTTATTTTTATGCTTTCAAAGGAAACCTTTATACAGTTTTGCTTTCAATGCTTTGCAACAGATGGGGTGATTTATCCTCTGGAGCTGCCTAACTTTAGATGGAGTATGAAAAGAGCTTGTCTTCAAAGTAATTAAGTTAAATTAAATTATTCTCACTTTAAACAGATTAACTGAAATTAAATCTTTCTCACTCTGTAGCTACATTTAGATAATTCTTAAGACATATTAAAGCCTAAACCATAACACGACATATAAACCAGGGCAAGTACTTTGTCACAACCTCTTTTGTAAACAAAATGAAAATTTCATTCAAGTCAGTTAAATGAATATTGGTATTTTGGTTTGCCTGCAGAACAGAAGAATCAGAAGAATCATCTCAGCATGCAGCCCCTTTCTTTCCATGGCTATTGGCTCTGTGCTTCCATGCAATAGAGTACTAGGTAAAAAGGCAAGATTGAAATCCATTTCCTTTAACAGACAAGCCTGACATCTGGTTGTATTTTCCAGAAATTTTTGATCAGTAGGAAAATAAGTTGGAGAAGCCATCAGTATTCTGAACAACTAAAGGTCTTTCCCACTGGGCTGTGTATCTGTAATTAGCTCAGAAGCAAGGAGCTCAGATCTGAGCAGAGATGATGCAGCCAGAAAACTTGCAGTACACATTCCCCATGCAACAAGATCTAACATCTGAAGAGAGAATCAAATTTTTCTGTGAGTGTTGAACTGCAGCAGTTGGTCATGGATGGCCACAGGGCACTGGTCGCATCCAATACTGCACCCTGTACAGCCAGAGACACCTCCCTCCACAATACAAACACAGATTTTTGTGCCTCAACACACAGCATGGGCTCAGACATTTTGCTCCTGGAAGTTGCCCTAAATGTTACAGATGCAAAACTCTCTGCACTGAATTTCTCTGGAGCCAGAGGTTGCTCCCTGTCCTGGGTACCACTGACAGTAGAGATTAACGTTTATTGAGAGGCTGACATCTATCTTCATGGCACATTAAAATAATCTCTCCCTTTCTACTGCTCAGTAAATGGAGAAATCTTTGATGGAAAATAGCATTTAGGATTGATTACACAGTGTCAGTTGGTTGGGATTTTTTTTCTTCATTTTCAAGTACATAGCTTTAAATTCCAAACCAAAGCATCATTTGTGAACAAAAAAAAAAAAAAAAAAAAAAAAAAAAAGTGTTATTCTGTCTGAGGTTCATTTTGAAAATCTGAGAACTTGGTCCTTTCTCCAGCACATGACTTTCAAAATTACTGCGCAACCTAGATTAGTACTTGCATTGTAATAGGATTTTATTTCTCAATGAGAACAGAGAACAGCTGGCAACTGTCCAGCCAGTTCTAATTACTCCTGCTTCATGTGGCTATGGAGGAATTCAAGCCTGCACATCCTATCTGTGCTGTCTGTCATTACCAAAGTTTAATGCCATTTATCTTTCTACTGTTTATTCACAGCCTATGCTCAATAAGCAGCAGTGAGCAGACCGGCAGGAGGAGCGTGTCTCCATTGGCATTCCTTGGGAAGAGTGTTTTGTTATTCAAAGCTTCTGATGCTGTTCTCACTGTTTGTTCTGCTTCAAAGCTGAATTGCCTGACAAGGATTTCTTCTGCTGTGTATTAGGTGTGTCATTACTCCCCAAAACAAATCCCAGGTTATAAGATATAAAGTAGAAATCCTAATGTGGCCTGTGATACTGCAAAATTCCTCTGCTTTCCTTAGCAATTAAGACTTTTAGGATCCAAGATGGATGGTGTACAGTTTCCTTTCATCTTCATCTCCTTGTTAAATTGTGCATGGAAACAACCTTGTTTCCTGTTCCTCTGTGAAATGAAACATTGATCAACACTCCTCAGTTAACAATTTGTAAATTGTTTCTTAACCTTCAGTAAGGTCCAAGCTTGGGTTTAAAGCACAAGGAAAAGAAAAGCAGAACTCAGCTCAGTTTCTGCCCAAGATATGTCCTCTGATGCAGCCCAAGTCTCTGTACCTGTTTCCAAATGTCTGAAACATGGATAAGTATTAGATCAAGATCAAGGACAAGGAAAACATGAAACTGAGCTTTTCCTGGCTCTTTCCAATGCAGAAACATCAACATTTCAGTGAGATGGCAAGGCTTGAGGCACATCTAAGGCTCACTGATCTCCTAAGACTTGGTAAACTTCAGCTCCCGATGTTGATATGCTGCTCTATGAGCTGTGAAAGAGCTGCTGAGGAAATGTACAGTTCCTTTTCAAACCACAAACTGATCATAAATAAAAGTTTCAGTCTTATAAAAGGCAATTTAAGGATACTGCCTACTGTCTCAGATGCTGTGCAGTAGTTTCTCAAACTGCAAGCCTAAACCATCAGGAGGCTGGAAGAGGAGGGCAAAGTATAGAAAAGGATTAAGAGAGTTATAACACAGTGGCTTATCTAAATTTTCAAGCATTTAATGAGTATTAGTGCATTAATCATTAAAAAACAACAAAAAAAGAGAATAACTTCAGGAGAAGAAAACCCAAGACAAGTAAACAGTAATAGATCTGACTTCATGCCGTTCAGAGAAGTGGGGCAGCTGAGTTCATCATTCGCTGGTTTCCACAGCTCCTGAGTTATGAGACAAATCAGGTGGTGATGGAAACTTCTGAGCTCAAGAGTGATATGTGGAGAGTCCACAATAAGTAGATCCCCTCCTGATAGAAGAACAATCAATGACCACATGAAAATACCAGGTTCTGACACTGTTAGACTTTGGAGCTCCTTGACACTAGGTGCTCTGGAAATCAGACATTTGTCTGGGTTCAAAGAAGCCACTGGGCAAACTCATGGAAGAAGAAGCAACACAGAGATATGAAATACAAAAGGTAATTTGTAGTTAAGCTGCAAACCAGTGATAGGAAGGGAATTATTTTTGACAAGCACACTGTATTTGCAATTTTCATACACTCTTCCCCAAATCAGTAAGACACAGGCTCCTAGCCTGAGAGGATCAGCTCCTCCAACAAATTACAACCTCTTTTTCACCTCTGTACTTCCTCAGAGTGGGGGGGTGAGAGTTTGCATGTCCAGATGGGAATTATCCAGCTCCTGTCCTTCACTCCAAGATGATTACACGAGCAATTAGAGGTATTTAGCAGTTCTTGGGTAGCGTAAAGACTTTCACACATGCAGAGGAAACAGCTGCTGCTGCTCTGGAGGGAAGGAGCAAGATGATGCCAGCAGCAGACAGAGGAGCTGCTGTTGCTAACAAGCAGAGTGCACCTGAGCGAGGACACAGCTGAGCTGCATCCAGAAAGGAACTGAAGGCAGGTGTGTGCCTGGGAGAGGCTGAAGCAGCTCCTGACTGCAAAAACTAAACAAAGGTATTGTTTCATGGAGGAGTTATCACAGGAAAGAGGGGAGGTCTCCGTGCAGGGTCATGTTTTTACTCAGGACCACATCTACAGGAGCTGCTGATCACTGTGAAGTGCCTGAGCCATTGCACATCTTCATTGGACCAGAATTCAGCACAGCAGTATTTAATTTCTGATTTTAGCATGGCCTTTTGGTTTTGTGTCACTGAGTTGCTCAATATTTTGAGGCTACAATTTTCATGGGAGAAAATCAGTTGGAATTTTCATATGAGAAAATCTGCTGGAAAACATGTGGTGTGGTGCTCTGACTACAAAAATTACATGTCCCTTGTACTAAGTTTTGGCTGTCAATATAGGTGCAGTGTCCAGCGCAGCAGGGGCTAAACTTTATTTGGCACTGTTTGCCTCTGCTGCAATAATAAAGCAAATTTCCTAGGTAGATAGCTTCTCATAGTTAGGGTATATTTGGGTGGTTTTTAATTGCCCCTTTCATTTTATTGTGGAAGATGAATTTTAATTGTTTTTTAATATGAATGTGCCTGTAAAAACCAACAGCCTAAGGAATGACAAGCAAATTATACCTATATCTTGTCTATGTTTTAAGCCTTTCTGTTCCCATTTGACAATCTTTGCAAAACCTTTTCCTCCCACACAGGAAAGAGAGGTTTTCAGCTCCTCAGAGGCTCAGGCTTCTCAAGAGCTGTGCACCTGGGTAAGATATAGTTTATATACAGCACATGCATTTCCAGCATCTCCCAGGACCTTTTCCCTGTGGTCATCAGGGATCTCATAAGAAATGTACATGTGCATGCTCTGAGCTGCCAACAGGCTGAGCATGGGGGGAGAGACTTTAAAAGAAATTAAAGTGTTCCTTCAAGAGACCTCAGTCTGACTTTGGGTTACACTGAACTAAATCACAAGGTGCTCCTGCAAAATCACTCCCTGTGAAATGAATCTACAAATTGGAGAAAAAAAATTGGGCCTCCACAACAGTAGACCCTAATGGGTTTAAGAAAATGCAGTGGAATTGTGTTAATGGCCTGCTTGGGCCTCGTGGCTCTGTATGGGAATTCTCTGCAATTCCATCACTCACACTAATGAAGGCACCATATCCCAAACCCTTCTGTAGCCAGAGACTTCTGCCAACCAAGTGTTAGGCTCATCCCAGAGCTAAATTCATAATGTTTTCTTTTTGTTGTTTGCTTGTTTGTTTGGGTTTTTTTCAAGGGAATTGCCTTGAGCTGATCTGATCCTTATCTCATATTGATACCAATTTCTTTCTTCCAGTAAGGTCGCTCCTGGCAGGTGTGGGGTGAGGGAATGCCAAACCAGCTCCTACATGGGTTGGGTGAAATTCCAGGCTCTTGGCACCTGAGAGATTTAGAATCAAGGGAGGCAAAATGTTAGAAATTACATGTTGGAACAGGAAATAAACATCTTGGGTTGTATCCAATCACAAAAATGTCATAGGTAGCTGGTCCATCAGGGAATCAAGGACAAAAACTGAGCCCTGAAGTCCACCAAGTACTGAGATTCTTCATCTATTGCATGAAACAGGAAATTAGCCTTGAGGGAAATTTGCAGAATTATTAACTGTTTTGTTTAGGGGAAAACCTGTTGGATATCTATCCATCTCCTTTGCTGTGTGCTGTTCTTATGCTTGCATGAAAACATTCACGCTGTGGTCATGTCAAGAGCTCAGCTCATCCATTCCCATCTAGTGCAGGATAACATGGTCTGGTAGCTGCTGCAGTCAAGAAGGTATTTTGAAAACTAAAGTAAAAGGCAGCCTGCTCTCCCCACAAGGCTTTCTGTCTGGATTTGCAGACAGATGCTGGAGAAGATGCAGGAAGTTGCCTCTCTGTGTTTCTTTCCCAACTGCCATGTCAAGAGTTGGGGCTTTCCACCCCTGCTCTTGGAGCAGCCTCTTGCCCTGGGAGGAGTCCCCGGCTGTCAGTGGCAATAATCATGCAGAGAAACAGGGCAACATCTGGCCTGATGTTTTACAAGTCATGCATTTTTGCATCGCTCAAGCTGTCAGACAACAGAAGAACAGAGAATCAGCCTACTACAGCCAAAACTCTGCAGTTTCTGTTAAAATGGCTGCATTACAAATAACACTTGGTCATCCTCAAGCAGTCTCTGAGATGTTAATGCTTCATGTAGTTACTTGGAGGAGAACAGGGATAAATCTACTCTTTAGCCTGGGAGGAAACATTAATTGCTATTTCCTGTGGTAAAGCCAGCCTGACTGGGCCCCAAAAGGCTGAGTAACTCAGGAAATATGGTTAATAGTTGTACTGGTGAATGGGCATAGTGGGTGTCATGACATTACCCAAGGCATTTGCCTACCCATATATAACTGTAAAACAATCCCCTAGCAAAAAAACACCCCTTCTTAATATTATTCTGCTTCTCTGCCCATAAAAATGCTATAAGGCTTTTGAATTTGGCCTGCAGAGCAGAGAAAACTGGTAGCAAGTGCCCCAGATAATGGCACATCATTATGCAGACTTTATTTCTCCAAGTATTTTAGAGAGGGTTAGCACAGACAGGGAAATTCGGCTCCATCCCTTCCTTTGGTTGCACAACTCCAGTGACTTGAAGTCAGCTCTCAGCCCTGGGAAAGTGCCTGCTTTAAATGAGTCCAGCAGAGCTTTATTAAGGCTCCATTCATGCTCATTTACTTCATGCAAACTGTCACTATTTGTCAGCAGCTGCTGCTCGTACAGGACGTTCATCAGGTTCAAGTAGGCAGCAAAAAAATGAGTTTCTTCTATCAAATCTGGCTCTTTGAAGCTGTGTGAAACACAGTTGTTGCCACCTCAGGGAGCTTGGAGCAGCCACATCAACATCCTAAAGCTCAGCCAAGCCTGGGGAGGGCTGTGCTGAGGTCCTGCAGGGCCAGTGGTGCTGTTGGTCACAGCAAGGCCATGTCACCTCCTCCAGCCCCACCGGGCACAGCCCCCAGCACTGCTCTGCTCAGCCCCTAATCCCTTCCTGGCCCCAGCAGGTCACCTGCAGCCTCAGCAGGGCTGACCCTGTCCCAGCAAGGAGCTGAAATGCCTCAAAGCAGCAGTGGCTGCTGCAGTAGGTTTCACAGGCTGAGGGTGAGAGACTCAGGGCTGCTGAGGTTTGCTGTGTGCATTTACCCAGAGCTGCTGTGGATGCTCTGTCCCTGAAAAGACTCAAGGACAGGGCTTTGAGCAACCTGGTTTAGTGGAAGATGTCCCTGCCCATGGCAGAGGGGTGGAATGAGATATCTTGAAGGTCCCTTCCAACCCAAATAATTCTGTGATCCTGTTATTGATTACCAGCTTGTTCTGATGTGCCTCTCCGCCGGCTGTTCAATGATCACAGTCAGGGCTCCATTGAGCCAGACTTTATCACCAGGGACAAGATTAAACAACCATTCCTACTTTATTGCTAGCCTTTATCTTCTTTGCCCTGATGACAAAGCAATACTAATATTTTCCTAATAGTACTGCCCAAATACAAGTAAGGTTTGCCAGCCAGACACAAAATTAACATCTCTGTCCCTCCCCATCCACCCAGCTGCCCAATTGCTTCAGCAGCTGTTTCAAAGCCCATGTGGAAGCACAAAGATCCCAGCAGCAAGGGGGTGTAAGGGACTTTAATGTGGAGATGTTTATCTCTGCCTGCATCTACGGAGCATCTCTGGGCCAGGCAGAGCATGGCAGCAGGGAAAGAGGCAGTGTCGGGGGGTCACTGCACTAACTCCTTACAGCACTTCTTAGGATAAAAATGAAATGTGGGATTGATTAGAGTATAAATCTTCCAGCAAAACTGGCCAGAAAGGGAAGCTGTAGCAGATGGGTCCTTAAATTCACCACTGAATCCTGGCTGCTGTGCAGAGCTCATCTCTCAGTTGCTGCCAAGATCCCTGCAGACACCAGGGGCTGTGCAGACCTTACAGGTGTCTGTCTGTCTTCCAGAGCTGACAGAACACTGTGATCTGTGCAGCACAAAAGCATGAATCTCACCCAGCCATTGTGCACCAGTTTCTCCCCTAAGCAAAGCCTTGAATAAGTTCCCAAGGTCAGAATTATTTGGATGGGAGTCCCATAGAGTAAACCCAGAAAATAGAAAAAAAAGGCAAGAGGAACTCTGTCCCTGAATCAATGCTTCTGCAGTTGCCCTGCACAGCATTAACTTGTAGACCAGCAGGCTGCCAGAAGTGACAACTTTCCTAAGAGATTTAAAACCAGAGTTCCTTCTGACAGCTTAATCCCTTGCATGTATATAGCACTTCACATGCCCAAATATTAACTGATTCATGGTTAATTAACTCGTGGTTATAAATTTTCCCTGGCACTTTTTGCAAGACTCAGGATGTAAATGTTAAACCAAGTGTCCCAGGCAAATTGCAGCACTGTAAGAAAAATAATAGAGCAGATCATCACCTGGTCTGGTGCAGTTATGTAGATTTACTCGAGCTCGGGGCCTGACACAATTGCTCTTGAATTCATTACAGCAAACTGCAATGAATGAAGTGCAGAGCTCCTTCCTGTACGGAACTCCAGTAATTAATTCCCTGCTAACATGGGGGACATGGTGTACAACAGAAAGTTCACATTTATTCAGATGAGCATTATGACATTGTCATGGAGGAGCTGAGGAAGACAAGGTGTTTCAAGGCAATGGAATTGATGGAGTATTGCAAAAGATAATCTCTGTATGAAAGCTGATGTTCATAGCACAGCCTACTCCTTTGCCTGAGCAGCACCCAAGCAAAGGGAAATTTTACCCTAAAAGAAACTCTGCAGGGTAGCTCCTTCACCTCTCTGCATTTCCCAGAGCTGGTGAGACATTTCATTAAAGCTCAGGTCAGCCGCCCAGTGGCCTCTGAGAGGGAACACAAACATCCTTAGCTGCCTTCCTGAGAGGGTTGGGAACATACCTCCTTCCTCTTCCATCTTGCTCCATGCTCAAAGTCTTTGGGGGCCCTCAAAAATTTTCCTCAGAGCTAGTTTCCCTTTGAGGAGTGCTAATCCTGGGAAACCAAAATTATAAGGATTCTCAATCCATGATTTTTGACCTGGTGAGGAAAGTTTTCAGAAATATTAGACACCTACATGTGATGGTGTTCACAGAGATCTTAGGTTGAGGGAAGAGATGAGGATCTGACTCCGTGTTTGAGAAGGCTTGATTTTATGATATATATTATATTAAAACTATACTAAAAGAATAGGAGAAAGGATTTTATCAGAAGGTTAGCTAAGAATAGAATAATAAAGAATGATAACAATGTCTCTGTCTCGGACTCTCTGTCTGAGCCAGCTGGACTGTGATTGGCCATTAATTAGAAACAACCACATGAGACCAATCACAGATGCACCTGTTGCATTCCACAGCAGCAGACAACCATTGTTACATTTTGTTCCTGAGGCCTCAGCTTCTCAGAAGGAAAAATCCTAAGGAAAGGATTTTTCATAAAAAATGTCTGCGACACCTACACACAAACAAGCATCTCCTTCTGAGTCTCTGTATGCATATCAGCCACATTTTGGCTTACAGCTCTACACTACTAAGCCTAATATTTAATGAACCTAATAAACATTTTGCGGCAGTTCAGTGGTTTCCCTTCCAAGAAGAACTTGTGGAGGGCTCTGATTAGTACCTCTGGCTGCTCCTGGCATCTAGCCTCTCTGTAGAGTGTTGCTGCACTAAACTTAAAGCCCTTCTTCTGTGGAGAAAAAGCATAAAGAAATATGGTACAAATAATGAATGGTACAGACATCTATACTCTCCAGAAGTGCAAAGGCATAAGTATAAGACAAAACAAAGGCTTTTACAGAAGAAATCCCTTCTTTTTCTGGATGATGTTACTAACCTGAGGAACCTGTTGTGTGATTTTACAAATTAAGGCACAAAGAGATTTGAGGTGGGGAAAAAGGATTCTGATATTTTTATGGCATGAGGAAGCATCTAGCATTCTGAGAAATGAAATTGTATCAGCTAAGTACCAGCTAAGATATGTCAGGAAGAAACACATTGTCAGGGCAGCTTGTTCCATAGGACAGTCCCATGTCAGAGAAAAAGAATTCTTCCTGGGCATGGGAGAAGGGTGAACAAGTCAGGCAAAAGGAATGGAACTGCACTTAAACCACCTAATGGAGCATGTTTGTGTTCTCAAGTGCCCAATGAAGCGTGAGGCCCCAGTGCAGCCTATCAACAAGGGCATTCACAGAACTGCTTCTCTCCAGCCCACAGCTTATTCTCACTTGTAAGAGCTCAATACTTTTGAAATTTCTGCCTTTCAGTTAGGTTTAGTTGAAGTCAGCTTGTGAGTTCCAAACTAGTAAGGGAACAAACCTGCTAAAAACCACACATGTGCACCACCCAACGTGCTGTGTGATGGCACCAGTCCTGTTCTGTCACCACAGTAAGAAGGGATGCAAGCATAGGAACATCACTCCTTTGACCCCTTCCCAAAACTGTGACCCAAATTTACAGTAGCATTTTACACTTGGGTTCCCAGAGGGCATTTGGGGCCGTGTTCAGAACCAGGACCAGGGTGGCAGGCAGGGCCCAGACAGCTTCTGATGTTCCAGGGTACAGGCTGGGAGCACAAGAGAGACACAGGGGCACAAGAGAAACACATTCCCTCTCTCCTTTTGCACATGAGTGTTACTTTAAACAAACAATTTGAAGGTGAGGTGTTGCAGACAACTTTTATAAAAAATCCTTTCCTTAGGATTTTTTCCTCCTGAGAAGCTGACAGGCCTCAGGAACAAAATGTAAATGATGATTATCTGCTGCTGTGGGATGCAACAGGTGGATCTTTGTTTGGCCCATCTTGGACGTTTATAATTAAGGGCCAATTACAGCCCACCTAGCTTGGCTCTCTATCCAAGCCACAAACCTTTGTTATTCATTCCTTTCTATTCTTAGCTTAGCTAGCCTTCTGAGGAGAACTTTCTCTTCTATTCTTTTAGTATAGTTTTAATGTAATATATATCATAAAATAATAAATCAAGCCTTCTCAAACATGGAGTCAAATCCTCGTCTCTTCCCTCAACCTGAGACCCCTGTGAACACCGTCACAGTGAGTGACTTCAGTAACTCCTCAGATCCCTGAGAAGAATATTTTGGCCCTGTGTGCTCAAGGGACAGAGACTGTGGTTGCCAAACCCCAGCACTCCTCTTGCCATGCTGCAGGGACAAACCCCTGAAGCTCCTTCCCCACCACCCTCCCAAACCAGGTGTGCCAGCCTCCACCCCATCCACTGGAGCCATCACTCAGTGATTTGTGATGTACTGAAACGCAGTTTATGTTGCAGAAAGCTCTAATACAGCCCTGGAAAGCAGTTAAGGGAGAGCTGCAGATGAGTGTGAAGGGGTTTGCTCCACAAGCAGATGTCCTCTTGGCAGGGACACCACCAACCTCTCTGCTCCACCTCGGAGACACGGCCAGGAGAGCGACAGCCCCGCTCCTGAGCAGCCAGGCTGATTTTTATGAGACCTTTCCCCGGAAATAAGAATCATGGTGAGGAGAGGAGATCTTCCCCTGTGGCTGCTGGTGTGGATTATGGAGCTGGCAGCAGCAGGAAGGCATTAAGGAAAGCTCCCAGCAATGGGTGAGTTTTAAAATGAAAGCTGGCTCAGTGTTAATGCGCAAGTAATGTGTCCCAGCTGCCTTCAATAAAACAGCCAGCTGAAACTCAGCATCATAATAAACGGAGCAGGGATTTCACAAACATCCTGGCTGCTCAGAAAGAGACTGACTTTTCTTCTCCTTTTTTTTTTTAAAGTATTTTTTTTCCCCTCAGAGCTTGATTAAACATTTCCTGTTTTCAGCTTTCCAGAAAGGTCCTCATGAGCTTTCCCCTGCTGCTCTCATGCTGGCAGCTTCATTTTTCAAGGCTTTCTCCTGGTCCTGGTGTGACATAGAAATGGGAGGATTTGTGTGGACCTGGTGTCTGGGCAAGAAATGCCTCTGCTGCAGCTGCATCCCCGTCATGTTTGATGCCATCCCTGCAGGCACAGGGTGGCACAATGCTGAGGGCAGCCCCATACCTGTGGTCTCACAAGACCCCAGGGAGAAGCCTTATGACCTGTCACTTCCTATTTGCAGACAAGGTGAGGAGAAAGCTGTCCACAGCTGGGAAATAAACCTTGGATTTCTGCTTTTGCTGCTGATCCAGGCAAAGTCACCCTAAGGCTGGACGATCAGAGCTGATTGAAGGTCAATAGCTCACAGAGGAACAAGCCCCTGAAGCAGAACCTGATGAAGCACCTGGGCTGGGTTTCATCCCATTGAACTCAAGCCAGCCAGTGGAGCAAAATAGGCACCTTTGGGAACTATTAATTTGAGTTTCTTTGTACTAATTTGAGTTTCTTTTAAAAATTAAATTTAAAACATCCTACGAGCATGCAGACATGACCAGGTGCCTCTTACTTGTCCACAGCCAAACCTTGCATGCAGCCCAAGCCTGGAGGAGGGGAGGAGATTCTCCTGGCCATGCCAGTCGTTTTGATCATCCAGGGCCTCTACAGCTCCTTGCACAAACTCCTCTAAATCAGGGAATTGGAAGAAATAATGTGCTTTTTCTCAATTTTTTTCCCTCCAACTCTAAAAACCCATCACAGCTTGTCACCAATGAAGGATGGAGGCAGACTTGAAATTCTCCCACCCTACCTCTGCCTAGCCAGGGAGCAGGACAAGACTCCTGACCTCCAGCTGAGGTACACTGGCATCTTGCCAGCCTATAAAATCAAGTTTCACCAATTAACTTTCAGTAGTGGAGGTTCTGGCTAGAAGTACTCAGCTCTAATCCCAGATAATGTGTGACAACTTTCAGTGTGCTCATTCCAAGTGTTGAATGGCCTTCAGTGTTTCCTACAGCTCTGTAATATATGCCACAAACTCATAGATCTTTTCTGTGGTACAGAAGAGAGAAAATTCTCAAAATGCCAACTGCAGCAGAAATAGAAACATCTCCTCATCATCTCCTGGTTTTAGTGGTATGTGTCTGAATATCTCTAAAATTCCAGCTTCACCTATTGTTTAGAAATGCCTGTGATTTCTGTGTTGTTTTCTTGACAGCCAGCTAGGAATCCCCTTGTGATTTGGAATTTCACTTCATCTTGCCTTAACTTTCCCCATCTGACAAAGGTGTTGCCAGGATCAATTAATAGTCTAAGGTAGTGATTAATGAGTTGATATTACAAAACATGCCGGATGTTGAGGATTTTTGGGGAAATTTGGAGAGCAGCATTCCTAAGGAGCTTGTCTGAGCTTGACCTGTCTTGATCATAAAATCTTCATGTATTTTCCACAACATGGAAATGTTCTCTCATGTTCACTTTTGGTAAGAGGCTGGTGAATGGTGAGGCCGTCAGTTGATGCTTCTGGCTACCCATAAATTTCTGCAGGATTTGTAACATTCTGAGAGAAGTTCCAAGGAAACGGATTAATTTTCTTTCCCCCGCAGTCTTATTTTACTTTGAATCCTCAGCATTTTCTTTTCCTAAAACAAGGTATCAAAATATCTTGGATGGAATTTTTCAATGCATACTGTGAAACACCTTGCCAAAAAACATTCACTTCAAATGGTATTTGTTTGGAGTACCTGAGTTTTCTTTCAGCCTCAGGAATTCTGCTTAGCACAACTCCATAATGTTTCAAAATGGAAACAAAATGGCATTGAAATTTATCAGCCATATGCAGTGCTTTTTTAGACTTTGTGCATTAATCTTGGTTAACTGAAAATAAGTTTTTCTGGAGTTTTCTCAAATTTTTCTACTTGTGTTAGTTGTTTTTTCTTCTTCTATATGATCTTTTTATCCTCTCAGAAGTTTTCAGAAGGGTTACTTCATGTTGTGATCAGAGTGTATCATTTTTCTTGCCTATTATCAATATTTCTAAAATAAGTGTTAGTGAATTATTTTACATTTTCATGGGTTTTCTTCCAAACACAAATACAGTCATTCTACAGAAGTATTCTAGAACAGCTCATGCTCTTCATGATCCTGTAACCTATGCAATAGACCAACCCTCAAATGTAGGAAAAAGAGGTATTGCAACAAACTGATAAATTTTTTTTGACATTTCTTTATTTCAAAAACATAATGTTCTTTAGGGAAAAGGAAAAAAATAATAAGAAGAAAACCTTCTTTGGAAATTTTCCCTTTCAAAATTTAAAGACAATGCTCTTTCTCACAGTGGGAGCTGCTTCCATTTGAGGACTAAAGAAAATAAATATTTTTCCTGTTTCAAAAAGTATGGTGGAGAAAAGAGTGAACTCAGTATTTGTCTCTATCTTAGTGGTCTTATTACACACAATCAAAATTAAATACAAAATCAAGAATCAGAACTCATCCTCTCCATTTTAATTATGTCACAAGGTATAAGTTATCTTCACAATTGAGAGAGAATTTCTCATGAAAGTAAGTCCTGGACAAAAATGACCTAACCTTAAAATTCAATGCTGTCCCAGAAGGAAAGTTAAGTTTTGCTAAGCTCAAACTTTTAGAGATCTGCCAATCAAGCTTTGCTGCAATCACTGCTTTGCTCTGCAAATTGCCATTGAACTCACTTCTCAGACCTCAGACAAAATTGTCACAGTCATAGAGTGTGCACCCCAAACCCAGCCTGCCCAGAACAGGTGGACAAATTGACCTTTTCAACAGTTGAGTCTTTTCATTTTCTGTTTCTAAAGCCTAGAGTTAAATACTGGTCTCAACAAAACAACCTTGAAAGAAGCCTTGGGACAGCACAACCTGTGTCTGCTGCGCAGCCATGATGAAAAGGGAACAAGCCTCTATTGTGCCTGATGCAGCCCCTTCCCCCAGGACTGCTGGTTTGACTCACAAAGCCAGGATAAAGGAAAGAGGCTGTTATTATCCTCTGCCACATCTCCATTTTTTGGGCTGAGAACCAGGGCAGGAGGTGCCATGACTTATTCTTGGGCACACACCCAAAGCCTGTGCCAGCAATGGTATTTAACCCAGCTCTTTGTCCCTGGCCAATGTTTTATCAATAACACCCATTTTTCCCTCCATAGATTTTTTTTTTTTTCAAACAAATACACATGTTCAGGATATCCCTGCTCTTTTTCCATGGCACATCATCCCTGTCAGCCATTCCTTGGCACCTGCCCAACCAGCGTGGCTATCATTTGTTTGCAGCTTCATCCCTCAGAGCACCATGTCATTGTCATGGTGCCCCACTGACATCAAATGTCCCAGCCAAGATGGAGGCTGGTTGGGTTGTTTTAAACATCACCTAAATTACATTTTGGTAAAATAAACCATTGCATAAAGTGAAAACTTTTCTAATACAGTTGACATACAACCAGATTTAGGTACAGCATGTCCTTGGCCGTGGATAAGCAGCTGCTGTTCACACAAGTCATCATTTCTGGGCAGGAGGAGACAACTCCCCATGGCACCAAACCATCATTCTTGGAAGAAAGAGCTATTTGTGATTGGGACAGACAAGCTGCCTTTGCCAGGTTGGAGATGACTCTGGTATGGGCACACCCAGCTCATTCAAAGTGAAGTGTATCAGCATCAATCTCTAGTGGAGACCTGCTTTGGCAGAGCCAGAGATTAAGCTGATGTCTCCCAACCCTGTAATAAATAAAGACAGACATGAGTGTTGTGAGTACTTGATCATTTTGATGATTTAACCAAGTTTTTATTGTAGGAGAGGCTGCTAATTTTAACCCCATCCATATTAATTAATAGTCAAACATGGTTTCTTTCCAGATTCTCCAGCAGTCTAAGTAGAAAACCTCACACATGTTTTCAGGAAATTAGGTGATTGTTTTGAAAATTCCACATTCATTTGTGTTTCTTGTGCCTTTAGGGACAGTGTGTTGGGCTGTGGAGGACAGCCCACCTCCATCAGCAGGGGCAGAAGGCATGGACAAGGCAATGTCCCTCATGTCACCCATATTTAGCCAGGGCCACGGCCTGCCCCAGGAGTACGAGTCATGGGCACTGTACTAGCAACAACAATACCATGGACAGAATCTGGCTTCAATATCTAGGATAAAAACTTCAAGTAGGCCCTCCTGCAGACTCTCAGATTGACTTTACCTGATGTACCTAGCCACAAGGCCTTTTATTTTAATTTCTTTGCATGGTTGCGCACTTCCTAAGAGTTGTGCCAGAAGTGGGAGTAAGGAGACATTTCACACAATGGTGCCCTCAGAGCACTTCCAGCCATCAGCACAAGGGAGGGCAGGAAATCTTACCAGAAGCCCAGTTTTTTCAGAATGGAAGTGTTTGGATAAATACTGACTGCTTTGAGGTTTAACCACTCTGGAGAAAAATGGGGAAAACAGGGATGGAAATGGCCTCTAAGATCATCCAGGCTCATTTGTCTGCCAGGACAGGGTTATGCCTCTTCTCCACTCTCTCCAGCCCTGGCATAAAATTTCTTGCCAAGGAACCAACCTGCTCATTTTGGTAAGGCAGGAGAAGTCCTCATCCTGTCAAGGAGGGCAGTTACTCAAAGCAGGGGTTTTATGCCTTTGAGGCAGCAATTAGTACTGGCAGTCCAGGCTCAGAATCACATCACATGGTTATTTTCTTCTGGAAAAGGATTCATGTTTTATTTGTTTTCTTCTTCATTTTATACCCAAATGAAACCAGTGCCAATTGAACCAAGATGCCTTTTCTATTACTTCACCATTTCCATCTCTTTTCTTTTCCCTCTGCATGTTGCTGGGAAATCATTATCATGTCCTCATGGGGAAAGATTAACACCTCACTTTACTAGCAGTCACCCCAAATTTTCCTTTCTCAATTTTCTCATTGCTCCTGCATGTACCTCCACAAGAGGTACAAGTTGTAAAGAGAGAAACATTCTTTTCCTCCCTGAAAGCAGTCCAAATTAACATTTCCCTTTTGTCTATATAATCCATTGTCCAAAATTTAGGTCAGATTCTCAGCCAGTATAAAGCTCACAAATTCATACTCTCTATAATTTTATGGCAGCTGAGAATTGATGTAAAATGCATCTAAGCAAAAAAAATTAGCCTCTGTTTTCAGACTGTCCTGGCTACACAAACCAGTCATTTCCATTATTGCTGGAAGAATCCCTCAAGTGGGATGGGCAGAGACTTTCAGAAAACAGGTTATTGTATATATTCATATAATCTTTACACATCTGCAGTAAAACAAGATGTTACTCCATCCAGGCTAAAAAGCTCTAGGTTAAAAGCACAAGTAATCACTCTCTCAGAAATGTGGGTTTTGTCATGACAGCTTTTGTAGCCACATTAATCTTTACAAACTACAAGGCCATTGACACCTTCCAAAAGCATTTCCTGCCCTGCTGTCTCAAATCTCACACAGTTCTGCTTGCAGTGGAAGCCCTGCAATGAGCATGTGCACCAAAAGTTCTGAGGGGTGAATAAGACATACAAGAAATATGGAAGCCAGGAAACATGATGGATAAAACAGGCTGGATTTTCATCGCTGGTGGCCACAACAACAGCCATAGAAAGTGTAACAAGAACGGTGTTTCCAGGAGGATGTGAGGTTATGGATCCAGCAATATCCATAAATGCTCTCCAGTATGACCACAAATTAGCTAAACTGCTCTATTTTCCACACTGCTCAGCTAAACAGCTTAAATTGGACCCTCTCAAAGGCTGAAAGGAATCAATTTCATCCTAAACAATTCCAAGGCCAACCTGACCAAAGCCTTTGATTCATGCCAGTTAAATCAAAAAAAGTCAGTGGTTATTGTTCAATATTCACCAGAGTGAAGAGCAATGGCTGCACTCACCTTGTCCTCCCCCTGCAGAGGTGACTGGGATTGCTCAGGGGTGAGGAGCAATCCCTGGCTCTGCCCTCTGTTCCCAGCTCTATCTCACTGCAGCTCTGCACCTTCTCCTTACCTGGAAGCCATTACCTCCCAGGTCTGCCCTCCCCTTCCAGGGGCCACTCTGCAGAGAATATTGCTGACCAGTTCCTGGTATGTTCTTTCATCTGATGAAAGAGCTTATTTAAACAGAAATCTGAACATTGCTGCTCTGCCAGGCACTGGCTGAAAATATGTTAGTAGATGCTTTGTCATGAGCAAATCCAGACCAGAGTTTCCCTCTAGGTTCCTCGAGTTCCAGTTATGAAGTCCTCAGTTTTCAGCCAGGTAGGTAAAAATGTTTCCCATTTTTACAGATGGGGGAACTGTGGTGGAGCAGAGAGTGTAAGAAACGCGCCCAAGATCAACAATGATATTTTTTTGTGGCAGAGTGAAGAGTCAAGCTCAGATCTCCTGCCATGCAGTGGGGGTACTTTCACAACCACACCGCCCTCCGTCCTTTGCAAGCCTGCTAGAGCTGGGTTAAGGGACAACACTCCAAACCCAGTGGCACCAGCCACCCCACAGAGAGAAAAACAGTGCCCAGGGTCAGCGTCTGGATTGCTAAAATGCACAAGTGAGACACATCACACACATCCCCTGCAGAAAGACAAGCACATGGTCACGGCTGGAGCTTCCCACCACCATCTAAGGCATGAACAACTAACATTTGTCTGCAAAGAAAACTACAGGGAGCTCATGGAAACCACCTTCAAACAGTCCTGTCATTCAGCTCAGGGCCTGAAAGATCAGACCACCCACTCCAGCACAGGAGTTATGTGCCATGTACCTGGTGATCAGTGGGGAAGGAATTAATTTCACCCAATACGGATGCCTACGAGGTAGAGCTGGCCACCCTCAGGTTCTTCAATAAATTATCTTTAAGGAGACACTTGTCTGACCTACTCTAAAGCTCTATTTTAAGATTAGTTATAACCTGGATATTAAAAAAATATCCCAGAAAACACAGCCCCAGAGTCTGGCATAGATGAATCTATGCCATGCATCTACTTTTGATCCCATGTATCTCACTCAGCATGAAAAATGGGAATAAACTAAAATTGAAGTAGAATTCTTTCAAAAACCTGTGAATTGATGCTTAGTCCAAAGTGGCTTTATTTGACATACATATGTATTTCATGTGTGTGTAAATGCAGTGTAATTTACACCAAAATATTTGGCCACAGTAGAGAGCTGATAGTTTTCATCATGGGAACTGTTTCCATTATGAAAGATGGAAATTAAGTTGAGTGGTTTTGACTCAGTCCTGTTTATCAGCAGAGTACGGTCATGTTCTTATTTTTCCCTGGGCATAATGGGAATCAAAAAGTAAAGAGCCTCTCCCTGTCTTCTTGGTCTCTTCTTCTGGTCATGTCTACACCCAAAACATCCTCTTTGTGGTCAGTTGGGGTTATGTGCACAGCTGATTCTGGCAGCTTGGGGCTTTCTGTTACTATCTCCTCTCTCCTTCTCTGGTGTTTCTGGCACATTTGCTTATACATACTCAGAATTCAACCAAAACAATACCCTGACTCCAGATTTGCCTTCTGCTGCCAGTGAAACACCACAGGCAGTAAATCTGGGTTTCTGAAGGGCCTCTGTACAGTTTCTGCTTTGGTAAACAACTTCTGTTACTTAATCTCAGACCTATCTGCCCCTAGTGGAGGATGGCTACAATAGCCAGAAATTCAGTGACATTTTGCAGAAGTAGCCAGACACGGGTGAAACAAGCAGCAGGGTTTGTCCCTTTCAGCTCAGTCCCCTCCTGAGTGATCCTGGACAGACCCTACTTTCAATCCCTTCCTATTTTGCCAGATTTAACTGTGTGGGCTGAAATGTTATGCTCTGAATATCTGCTGCACACTAAAAGTTTTGAGCCAATTTGAGACAAAACATTTCAGGAGATTTCATGCGCAAGACAAGGGAAAAATACATTCCTTTGCCCACGTTCAGGAAGCTGTTTCACAAAGAGAGAGACTGAGGAAATGTGGTTTCACTCCAACACGCAGGCTGGGCTGGTAACTCAACCCCCCTGCAAGTACCCCTGTTCCCCCCATGTCCTCTGACCTGTTACCCCTGGACAATGAGCAAAACACACCAGGGCTGTCCTGAGCCACCTGCCTGTGGACAGACTGGCCATGACAAAATTTGGCCTCTTTTCACCTTTTTCAGAGCACTCACATGCATCTCAATTCTCTGCTCAGCCATTAAGTTTCAAAGAACTTGCAGGACCTTGATTCTATTGGAGTTCTTCCTTCTTCTCTCAAAATCAGTTTGCAATTAGCCAAGTGATTTAAAAAATGAACACAGATGGGCAGAGGGAACGATCACATCTTTTCACAGCAAAAGAATGATCCTTCTTTTTACAAAGGTTAATATTTTTATTGGACCTTTATTAGTGGCATTACCAACTCTGCTTATAGCCCATTTAATATATATTCTGTGTATTAATGTGTACCTAAACACTGTGGAGAAATGAAAATTCACAAAGAACCTAATCCAAAGCTTTCCAGGCTTCCCTGTGCTGCTTTTGCTAGAAAAACTCTTCCTCTTCCTCTTCCTCTTCCTCTTCCTCTTCCTCTTCCTCTTCCTCTTCCTCTTCCTCTTCCTCTTCCTCTTCCTCTTCCTCTTCCTCTTCCTCTTCCTCTTCCTCTTCCTCCTCCTCCTCCTCCTCCTTCTTCTTCCTCTTCTTCTCTTTTGGTCATCTGACTGCATCTGATCTTTTTCAGCAGTGCATGAAAATGAAAAAGGTCAATGAGAGTCTACTTGAAGAAATGTTATCTAAAATATTAAATGCTTGGTAGGTTAGGAGAGAAATGTTAGTGGTCACTGCCCAGATCAGAACAAGATTTCCTGTGTAAAACACCAGCTAAATGATATCTTTAGGGCACTCACAGAGGACACACCAGTTGAAAAGGATTTTTGACCATTTCTCTGATGTGACCCTTTGGATTCAGTTCAGGTAAATAAAGTGCCATGGAAAATGTGTATTGGGCACTCTTTCCCTTGCACTATTTGTAAGGGATGTCAAGAAGACAACAAATCCCAGCCAGTCATCCAACTAGGCTAATGAGCCACAGAATCACTCTATGCAAACCCATTGTTCTGCACACACTATTTTGGCTGACAAAATACCAGCAAATTAGTGCTGAAACTCTTAGACATCAGAGCTGCAGGGTTATTATCAATTCTTCTTCCACCAGCCCTTCCTCCATGGCAAGAAGGAACACACAGGCAGCCCTTTTCATGTGTCCCAAAGTGTCTGGGATGCCCATTAAAATGAACAATTCATTCTCCTGGTGTTGCATGAAGAAGTCCCCGCTCCTTGGTGACTGCAAAAACTCCCTGAATACAAGAACATGCATGTAATTACCAGCAGCTCTAAGGTTAGCATAAATCAAAGTGAGAAGTCAGCTGCCAGGGGCACTTCAGAAGCAATGCCCACGTCTCAAATGGGGCTGAGCTAAAGCAGCAACCCCATCCAAGTCCCTGAATGGGCCATGCTGGCACAAAGCTACATTATCCCACAAGCTGCACCTGCTTCTGGAGCTGCTCTATCAGCAGCAAACAGAGGTGCCACCTGGCAAGATGGCATTTCCTGAAGCCTGCAGTGACGAGGCAAAAAAACAACAAACTTCCCAACAAGCAGATGGTGCCCACAGAAATGGGAGTTATATGGAGACAACAAAGGGCATTACAGCAACCACTAACAGCTCCCAGCCCTCCCTAAAGTGTCACACACATCCTTAGTGGGTGGTAAAGACAGGCCTAAATTCAGGTGCCTTCCCTCCCAGGAAAAAAGGATCTTGTTTTTCAAGTTCATTGCTCCTCAAACTGTATGAAAAAGATTAGAATCACAAAGACCCACTGAACAGTGTCTGTCCCTCAGCATAAAGACAGCAAAAATTAAAACCCAAGGGCTGACAGTGCTAGAAACAGGCCATCTGCAAAGGGATGTAAATGTGACTGTGCCCCCAAGTCATGGCTTACGGTCTTGGAAAGCTAAAACATGCTGACTGAAAGCACGCAATTAGTGCCAAGAAGAATATAAAGTATGGGGATACAAGCAGTGGGGAGGTGGTCAAATTTGCAAGAAGAAAACAAAAGCTTGTTTATCCCAATGAATTAATTGCAAAACATGGAAGAAACAAACAATCAGAGGTGCCTCTGCCATGGGTTGTTGATTCTGAGGGTGTCCAGCTCCAGTTGCAGCCACCAGTTACAGAACAAAGGGCCTAAAAGGAGAATTGCTTCCTGACACACAAGCATTATGCCTTGAAACATAAGAGTTTATGTCTTTCCCATAGCCATTGTTTACGTAGTGTTTAAAATGTTATTGTTATAATGCTGGATAGTCCTGTGTTCTGCTGAAATATCTCATCCTTTTTCCCATACAGCCAATTATTTCTTCAGTCACGACCCTTGAGATTTCACAATAGTGTTGAAATAGTAATTGCATCTCAAGGATCTGAAAGAGGTTTGCAAGTCATGGACAAGATCCTGTCTCCCTTGTCAGGAGATGCCCCAAGTTCATTCTGGAGCTTCCAAAGGTGCAGTGATCTTGGAGACTGAAGTTACCTTTCCAGCTTAAAAGTCAATATCAGCTCATAGGTGGCAAGATACATCAGAAATCCCTGGACCACCATCCTGAAGAAGCAAACCATTACTTTTCCACTCCTATTAGGGTCATTTCTCTACAGTCCAGTGGGATTCCCTGCCCCACACCAAACACTTGCAGGCTGTGGTTCCAGGTCATTTATGGAGCCAAAACAGTGGCAGACACAGCTCAGCATTGTTCACCTCTTGATCCAATTTCCTGAACTTTAGTAGATCCTTTAGGAATATGGCAAAGGATTGTCTTCCTTTTTTTATGTTCTAGAGAAGGAAAACATCTCAATAGGAAAATCTGGAGCAGCTTCGCCTGTTCCAAAGACTGCAGGTCTGTGTTTGTGATGGTGGTATCTGTTCAGAGGAGTCACCCTCCCTTCCTCAGGCAGGAGCTCTTTTCTCCCTGGTATCGCTTTTGTGCAATTGGAGAGGAGCAAGGAGACCCAGATCCCCTCCCCACGGACCATGTCACATATTTTGCATCTTGGAATATTATTTTTTTGCCCAGTTTGCTTGTAACCCTGAGAAATGCCAAACTGGGGGAAACAATTCCAAAATAAATCTGGAGAGCTGATAGGCTGAGTCTGGGTGAGCAGTGCAGGCAGTGTCACTCTGGTGATGGCTGTGTGCTGTGCAGGGGAGGGACAGTAAACCCCTGCAGTCCAGCACTCTGGTGGCACTTTGTGTTGCCCTTGTCTGATCACTCATTTTCCAGCCCATTCTGGCCACTGGACACTCATTTTGGTTGTGTCTTGTCTTGTCTGGTGTTTGGCTCTGTCCCAGACACAGACACATCTTCCCTGAAACAATACAAGTGAAACATCTGTGCCATCCTCTCCACAGGCATTAGCTAACCCCATCCCACACTCATCTGGATAGAAAACCCAACACTGAAGCATTGCTCTTCCCAAAAGAACACCAAAGTTTTCTGTATCAAATTCCTCCTGGGGAAGTTTCACATCCTTCCAGAACAACTGCAGAGTGCTGAAATCTCAGTCTGACCAGCAGGTGAGCATCTCACCCAGCGTTTGAGATTCTCTTCAGGCAGGGCTAAACTTAAAGGTAGCCTTTGTCTTCTTTTTTTTTTTCCACTTAGGTCATGGTGTCCCACTGTTGCTGTGTTTTAACTGCAGAAGGTTCAGCTGTTAGTCCCTGTTGTGAGACCAGGGTGGGTGACACAGCACAAGTTAACAAAAACAAGAAGCAGAAAGATGCACAAGTGGAGAGATGAAGATGAAAACAAAACAATTCAAACAAGAAGTGCTTGAAATGACAAAAAAAAAAATCAATCCATGCCTGTAGGGAAAAAAAAATAAGACTTAAAGACAGAAAATTTGGCACAAGGGCAAACACAGAATTATCACATTCCCCAAAATGGATCACAATGCCAGATGCAATGCAGAAATAGTTCAAATCCAGAACATGGCTTTCCAGTGCCTATCTATTTCTGGGATAATCAGTACCATGGGGGAAAGGGAAATAGAAACACTATAAAGTTTATCTAAGGGATGGAAACACACCCAGCATACTATGTGAGAGAAGAAAATATGCTATCATCCAGCATGTGTCCTGCAGGAATGGCCACAGGCCCGGGCTGGGATCAAGGTCTGTGGAGCTGAGCTGCCTGAGTGCACATGGAGAAGCTGAAGTGAAAATACTCTCTCACCATCTGCTCTGACATCATCTGAGCAGAAGACATAAAGAACTGGTGGTTTAGAGTTTACCCCAGACAACTCAGAAATGATCAAAAAGTCTCCCATAATCCATAAAACAAAACTCAGCAAACATTTTCATGTTTTGCCACCTTCCTTTGAAGTACATAACAGAAGATAAAATGCTTCAGCCTCAGCTGATCTAAAAACTTACTGAGGTCAAGTAAAATGTTCTTATTTGCTACGACTGGAGAATTAGGTTTCTAAAACTTGTTCATCTGCTCCAAAGATGTTGGAAACCAGATATAAAGTGTCTTGCTGGAGTTTTGGGCAAAGGCTGTAAGAAAGAAGAGTTTGCACTTCACATAATCCAAACAACTGAGCCAGATAGCAAGAGAGAGGGGAAGAGGAACAGAGAGAACACCAGACCAAGATTTCAGGAGTGGCTAACAGCTTTGAGTGCCGTAGCTTGTGCCAACTCCTGGCTCTGCTGGCTGGACCTTAACTAAAATTCACTGCCTAAAATTCACTAATCTAAAATTCACTGCCTCTGCTTTTCAGAGCCCAGCTCAAACTGCCTCGATTTTACAGCATCATGACCTCTTTGGAGAAGGAATTGCCTTCCATTCTGAATGGGACACCTTCTATCTATTTAGAGACCAATAACATAGATGTAACTCCAACTTCCCTTGCAGCTGATGAAGAGAAAGAGACTTTCTCAGAAGATCAGCTTTAGCTGACTACTTCATGATATCCCACTCTACAGAAACTGTATTTTCTGTATTGTTTCCTTTGTCTACATCTCTGATGTGGCACCCACCCCATAAACTTCAGCAGTTGGCCACCTTAATCCCAGCCTGTGTGTCCCTGTCTCTATTTCAAGGAGTCCAGATTCCAGTCAGAATCTCAATATACAACAATAACACAAGTAATGTTACATACATCTAAACACCCTGAGAAACTGGGATCATAGCCACCAGTTATTTAGGGACTCAGTTCCTAACCTGCTCCATGGCAGGGAAACCACTGGGAGTCAGGGACCTAAATGCCTCAAGATCCAAATTCCAGACTTACTGGAAGTGGAAGGGCAATGACCTTTACTCACCCTTCAAGGGCTTCAGCAGAGTTGTTGTGGTTTAATGCTCCCTCTAACATCCACTGCTGTTAATCTGCTGACCTCAGGGGTCCTGGGATGCAGCCCACATTTGGGGCAGGATGACAATTGCTCTGTTTCTGGTTCCCAAGAGCCAGCCTATAATCAGAAACTGGCAAACCCCAGAGAGGCCAGTGTGCCATCCAAAAAGTTCACATTAGGGCCAGGAACTGGGATCCAAATCTGCTGAGACCAAGCAGGGTTTCTTACCATGGCAGGGCAGAAAGTGCTGGTAACGAGGCATTTTGTGGTGTTTCACTCTGAGCCCCAACTGGAGCCAAGGAGAGCACATACCATCTGCAGATGTACTTTAGAGTGCAATGAACCATTTTTTTTAACTACAAGCTGGAGTGAAAAAAAAAAAAAAAAGGCTGGGAAAAGGCTCTGGATTGTCACTTGCATCTATTCAAATATAGCTAGCCAGTCACTAATGACAACCTACATTGAGACATGTCCAAAACACAAACCAACCCTTTGATGGAGGTTTTTAAAAGTCTGAATAATAGAGGTTTGGGTTTGGTTTGGTTTTTTTTCTTCTCCTGTCTTTCTTTTCCCTTCAGTTTTTCAGGGTCCCTGGATCAGAAGCAGGAGTGCCAAGATGCAGGGGGAGCTGCCCATCCTGCCAGGTTCCCTCAAAGCAATGAATGCTGCTATTCTTCCTGTCCCACAGCAGGCTTTCTCCAAGGTCTCTGCCTGCTTTAATGCCCTGCTCTGAGCACGGGCCCCTCCCTGGTGATCAGTGCAAGTCTGCCATGGGCAAACTGGTAGACCTGGAATTAAACATCAGCTTGCAGGGCACAGAGCCCTTCTTGTGCAGCTGACCTGACGTGTTTTGGGGGAATTTAAGCCCTTCAGATTTGCTCGGTGTGTCCAAATAGTCGTTGAAATATTTCTATCTAGATAAAGGAATCTAAAAATTGTCTTTTCACTTTATGAACTTGTCTCGTCTCTTCACACCTTGACTAGCACCTCTCAAACTTCCAGCACAGAGGGACCTTGATTAAAGCTATTGCAGGTTGGGACAATTCACTGCATGCAGGCTTGGATTTTTCTCTCTGCTGACAAATCTTCAGTCTAGCAAGAAAGAAATGGCACGTCTAGAAATACCTGAGGATTTCTCATTTTGCTTTTCATGCTTTGATGGAGGTACAATTCAGGGAAACACAGAATTTCCACATTTTGTGTGAGGGTCCTGGATGTGAGTGGAGCCCAAAGTCATGCTCCTGACAGTGGTTCCACAGGCCCCCAGTGAAATCAGAGAAAGCCAAAATCTTCCCCTTTGTGGGCTTCTAGAGAATGAGGATCGCTTTCAGATCTCACCTGAATTTGGAGGTGGAAACCAGAAGCCAGGCAGACGGGAGGTGTAGGGTGGTCATTGAGAGCCAGCTCTGCCTGTGACTGCCCTGCTGGGATCCTCTTGGAATTTCCACTGCCCAGGCTGTTTTCTGTAATCGTGTGAGGGAACACAAACAGACACAACAGACATCCTGGCTGGCCTGATAAGATTGAGCAAATGCCTAAACATCTTCATTCCAAGAGATACACCAAAATGGCAGAGTTTTTCTTCTCCTTCTTCTTTATACCCCTCCCCTGATTCTGAGTATGAAAAGCTAAACAGAAAGCCTCTGTTATTTCTAGATATTTCTCATTTAAACCTTTTCACTACACTAGCTAGGAAAAGCTGCAAAAGTGCCCTAGATAGTCAGAGATAATTGAGCCACTGAGTGCAGGACGGTTCATTGAACCACACTGAGCTAAGGAACCAATTACAGTCTGACCTGCTGAAGAGTCTTTTCATCGCTATCATTTTAATTCCACTCTTCCTTTTAATTAAACAGTTTATTTTCCAGCATAAAGAGGAAATCCCAAAGGCCATTACTTGGGAATTGTCAAGTAATTATTGTCTTGCAAAGTCTATTCCTGGACACTTGAGGAATTATTATAGCTCTATACTATCTAGTGAATGTTTGTAGACCCATTTGTAGAACAATTATAAGTTTCTAGGAAGGTCCTATGGGCCTAAAGAAAGGCCTGCATGGACACCAGATCATTTTCAATCAGTAATAACTGGACTTCAGGCAGATCAGGACTAAGCCTACTGGGTTTTTTCCTGAGAGTAGAGAGCTTTTCTCCTTCAGCTTTCCATACCTGTCAATATCTCATCAAGTATCCTAGCACTTAAAATGGCATTTGGGTAGCTACAATGAATAACACTAACATAAATCATTCTGGTAGATATAAAATTACTCAGGGACTTATAAAAAACTCCCTAAAGCTGGAAAACAATGTTGCACCAGCCAGGTAAAGACTTAGAAATATTGTCCATCCAGCAGATGTTCATCAATTCTGGTCAACATGGTAAATGTGCCTTCTCCTCACATCTAGATGTGGGTAATGGCTGTAAGTTCAGACAAGCAGAGCTTTGGTATAAAAAGCCATTGGAGTCCTGGCAATTCAATGAGAGGTTTTTCATTCCACTCTGTATTGCTTCTATGTGTGTTGTTCTCCTTGCTTTTGGTTAGCACACTTAAAAGAACTGCAGAATAACCTCTGGTTATTAAAATTAATTAAAATTAATTAATTAATTAAGTAAGTAAAATTAATCCAGAGGAAGTCAAATGGCTGATGAAGAAAACTGTGCAAGTCTGCCAAGGCAGCAGATCTCCTTGAGCACTGCAAATCAAAATCAAGAATCAAGGAGCTTATTGGGGACAAGAGAGGCATGGCATGAATGAAATCCAAACAAAGGGTACATAGGAACATTTAGGTGTAAAGGGTACACAGGAAAATTTAGGTGTTAGGCACAGGAGACAATAAATCATAGCTGTACTTACATAATTTTGGTAATCCCAAAAGAACTCAAGATTACAGATTATATATGGAGATATTTCCACCTTCCTCAGCCTACATTATGACAAGAGAGAATAAGAGAATCACTGGGACCAGAAGTAGAGAAAAGAATTGCACCCAGCTGAAACTAGGGAAAACCTTGCTACCAAATCATTGAAAAGGGCTGGAAACAATCCCAGGAGTCATGTCCCACATTCAGCCCTGTGGAGAAGGACTTGGGATGCTGGTGGAGGAGATGCTGGACATGACCCAGCACTGGGAGCCCAGAAAGCCAAACATGTCCTGGGCTGCATCAAGAGTTCCATGGGCAGCAGGGGAGGGAGGGAATCCTGCCCCTCTGCTCTGCTCTGGTGAGAGCTCACCTGCAGCGCTGCACCCAGCCCTGGGATCCCCAGCATAACAGGTACCTGTGAGAACAGGTCCACAGGAATACCAGGAAAATTATCAGGGGGCTGGAGCACTTTCCCATAAGGAAAGGCTGAAAGTGTTGGGGTAGTTCAGGCTGGAGCAGAGAAGGCTTCAAGGACCCTTTATTGTGACCTTCCAGTACTTAATGGGGCTTATAAGAAAGGTGGGGACAGAAGTTTCAGCATGGCCTGTTGCAGTAACACAAGAGGTTGTGGTTTTAATCTGACAGAGGGCAGATTTAGACTGGACACAGGGATGATATTTTTCACTGTGAGGGTGATAAAACACTGGAATATGTTGGCCGCAGAGTTAGCTGATAATTAATTCCTGAAAATATTCAACATCGGGTTGAACGGGGTTCTGGGCAATATAATCCAGTTGAAGGTATCCGTGTTTTAAAGGTCCCTGCCAACCCAAAGCATTCCATAGTTCTATGACATCAAGATTTAATCTATTCCCACAGATCTCCATGGTAGATCCCACAGCTAATCCTGCTTCACTGCCTTTCCTACTATTCCTAATGTCTAAATTGTTTTTCTCCTCTAATATATGCTCATTGCTTCCTGTCTTAGCTTCATATAAAGACAATATATGATTAGGAAACCAAACTCTGAGGTCTTCATAGTTCTGAATTCTGGAGTGCCAGACAACCTAGATCTGATTTTTTTTTTTTTTTTTTGGTAGCCACAAGTTAAGCTAAACATGGGATCTAAATGTCTCCACTTGCTCTCAAGGGAATGCAGATCCAGGATCTCAGGCTGGGAGGAAGCAGTCAAGCAACAGAGAAATTTTACTTGTCTTTATTCTAACAGAAGCCACTGTGAAAATGTGAGTAAACTGCACCTTTGATTTTATATTGCCTAAGAGAACAAGAAATACAGACTGGTTCAGAAGTACAAGGCTTCAGTGGAAGGGACAAAATCCTCAGCAAATATATCCCAGGTCCTCAAACAAGAGATTGCTAGCAGGAAAGAGGAGAGGTGGGCAGGTGAGGTGCTGAAGCCTCTCTATGAGGCCTGGGACTTCTCCCAGCTCAGCCAGAACACCCTTTTGGCAAATATTTCAGGGCCTCAGAAAAGGTGAGATACCTGCTTAGCCCTCTATAAAGAGTGGAACAGGGGTGGGAAGAAGGCTGCTCCATTCAGCTGCCTCTTGCAGTTCCCTGGCAGAGCCCTGGCCTGGCCCTTCTTGGTCTGTTCTATGATTTGGCTCCATGGATAATGACAGCAAATGACATTTTGATAGCATTTCTAACTTTAGCTTCTTTCTGAGGTCTTGTTGAGAAATCTGCCCTTTTGCTGCTTCACCAGTTCAACTCCTCTGTGAACTATGAACCCCCAAATTATGAAATCACAGACAGTACAAGAGGAAGCTCAGGAACCAGCAGAGGCATTTTGGCTGCCCCAGCAGAGAGCTGTTGAACCAGCAGCTAATCCTTTTAATAATTTCTCACCACTTCATTTACTGATGCAAGCAGAGTGTCTGTGTGGTCACCAGGGTAGGATCTCAGGCTGTGCACTTCAGAGAGCCTGTGAAAACACACTGGGTTAGCCTGCTTAAAACCCCACTTCCAGGCTGGAGAGAGAGAGACAGAGAGACATCCCATGCCATCATCAGGTCATCTATAGTGAAGGAGACAAAAGTGGTAGTTGTGCCTGTCTGGGAAGGTTTGGTGATGAATTCTAACTCACACAAAAACATTCCTCTGTTTTGGTGATGGATGCCCAGCACATAAGTCAAGGCAAAGTTTGCTCTTCTTGTGTAATCCAAACTTCTCAACTTCCGCCTTGTATTTTGGCCTCTGCTTCATCCTCCAAGCTGGGAATGCTCCTTCAGGAATGCAAGAAGACTTGAAATGGTGACAATGGCCCCAGGGCTGCAAGGCTGTGGCTGTGTTGGTCAGATGGGGTGGGTTCACTCAGCTCTTGGGCTGAATTCAGCAGTCACTGAGTCCAGACAAAGTCAGCAGTCACTGAGTCCAGACAAAGCACGAGTCCCAGCTCGACCTCAGCACACAGCCAGGCTGGGAGAAGTGAACCAGGAGGATTTGGAAAGGAGTAAGTGAAGGATGGAACCAGTTCTTCACCTCTGTTTGCAGATGTTGCCACTTCAGTTGATTCATCAGGTACCAGAGCATCTCTCTAGTGTCTGCTCCTCCCACTCCATCACCATGGACAAGTGCATCAGCCAGTTTTTCCCTCCAGCTCCTGCCAGGACTACTAAAATCAGCAAGATGTCCCACCTTTCCACAGTGTCTCAGATATGTCCTCTGGAAAAGTGACAGGACCCTCAGTGCTTTATTGATTCCTCTGCTTCACTTTACCTTTGATACTTCCACTCATGAAAGGAGTTTGGGCAGGGCACAGATTGGGTTCACTGCCCCAGCAGGTGCCTGTCTCTCCCCCTGACCAATACTGAAAGTGTGATGGGCAATTTGGGGCACTTATTGCCCAGGTTTTCTGCCCCACTCCCTCTACAGAGAGGCTGCTGTGCTGCTAAAGCTGCACCCTGAGACTGGGCTGTGTGAACCTGGCCCTTCACCAGCACTGTCTGGAGGATGTGATGCTCCCTCCAGTCTTTGAAATAAGAAAGAAATTTTTGAGCTTCTCTGCAGTGGCCTGCATACCAACCCACTTCACTCCCAGGGCAGTAAAACAGAGCGATCTGCACCTTTCACCTCAGCCCTCTGCTTTTCATTTTCCCCTTTAATCACAAGCAGACTTCAGCTATCAAGTGTGAAAGTTTAGCAGACCCAGAGACCCCTGCAGAGGAGGAGATCCAACCTCAATGGGAAATTCATTTTGTGCCTGCTGATATACCTGATCCCTGGCTTGAAAAGGGGATTTGCTGAATGTTTTACCCTCATAGAGAGAAAGAAAGAGGGAAGATTTACACTCACAGGAAGGTAGTTAAGCAAATACCAGCAGTACTGCAGACAGTCTCCCCCTACTTCAGGAATAAAAAGCACCTTCTGTATGATAAAAAGAAACACAAACCACAAAGAAAAATGTGCATGGTGACTGATTCACCCAGCTCAGTGCCAGCTGACCTCTGCTCATTCTCTGATGTGTTCTGCTTTTGCAAAGCTCCCTGCACTGTGAAAAAAGAATAGCTTCAGCTCCCACAGGAGCTTAAAGCCCAGCGGCAGGAGGAGATGAGGGAGGAACAGGTATGCACACTGACTGTAGGTGTGGATTCTCATGAAGGTTTCTCACAGGGGGATCTGTGGGATATTTGGGAAAGGTCTCCAGCTGAAGGATGCACATGGATAGCCAGTGAAACCTCCAAGGGGCAGTGGGTGCCTCAAAGCCAACTCTAATACAAGGAATGAGGCAGAGTGCAGCAGGAGCAGCTCCCCAGGTGGGACAGTCTCTTCTGGAGTTGTTTCCATCACTCTGTGGACTGCTCAGCCTGTCAGGCTGGAGTAGGATGAGGTGTGCATGGAGGAACAGGTCTGCTCTGAATGCACCAGAGCACACTGGGGAAGCCAAAGAAACAGGGAGCAGATTCCTCAATGCCTGAGGGAGGAACAGTTATATTAAAATACTTTTTTTAAAGATTCTTTCACAGCCATCAGTGTCAGCTTTGCTTCCTCCACTCTTATTTATTTTAGTGACTTTATACAGCTCCAAACACTGTTCAGCTGAGCTTGTCCATACACAGAGGATGAAAACACATTGTCAGGGCAAAGCACTTGAGCCCAACCTCCAGCATGCACACCCAGTGCCTGTGAGAGTGGGGGGAGCCGAGGGGCTGTCCTGGAGAAGGCTTGTGTGAGCAAGAATTTTGGGACTCTCCATTCATCCCCCAACCTTCTGGTCCCTTAGGAAAACCTCACAGACAGCAATAGCTGCTACTACTTGTCTCCTCTCACCATGCCTGGCAGCATCCCATGCACTCACCTTTTGAAGTGTGTTCCCAAGGCTGTGTTGGCCATGTCAGTCATCCCCCTCCCCTGGGCTCTTTGAATTTGTTGACAAATTTTTCGTGCTCAGCATACCAATATCTCACTGCCTGCATCCAGCTGAGAAGCCACCTCTCCATTCCTCTTGTTCTTGTAACGTGCACGTTGCTCTGATGCTTGAACTGTTTAATATTTTTGTGCTTGGGGAGCGCACCGAAACTCAAATTGTAGCATGAAAACCAATCTCCAGCAGTGTATCTGTGTGACTTCTATTAATCTCCTCTGAAATGTCTCCCTTCTCTGAACCATTAGTTAACATTAACTGTCCAGAAGTCAGTCAAGATTAGAGTCTTACCATCTTAATACTTATTTTTGCACAAAAGAGCAACTAGTTCTTGGGTATCAAATAGAAAAAATGTAGGAAAAAGAAGGAAGTGACGTGAAAGGGACTTGACACAACCACTTTTCTCACTCTCTGCATCATGGCAGCAATGGGCTCAGGATGTGTGTGAAGCTGCTGTCAGCAGACACAAGCTCCTCAGGATCACTCATTTATCAGATCCATTCTGGCCCTACCACACCTGAGCTGAGGATGAAACCTCCCCATGCACAGGGGATTTTAGAGAATTTTATTTATTCTATGCTGAAGTTTTAGTTATTTTGTGCTTCTTCTAGCATTAAGGTACTTTTGTACCATAATATTGACACCATGGCTACGCAGGCACTGTAGTACATATTGCATTAAAATAACATCACATGGTGCATTTTAATGGGGATCAAGGGTGAGAAAAGTTTTAACACTTTGGTAATTCTGTGCCTCAAGTTATTTTGCCATGCAGTGAAACAATCCCACATGAGTCCATATTTTTTCTGTCTGACATTTCCTTCAGTAAAATGGTCCCAACAACCAAAGGGATTGGAACAGACAGGAGTAAGCTCATCTCTGGTGTAGATGGAAAGGATTATTCTAGTAAGCTGAAGTGGTTGGAGTGAGAGGGCATTTCTACTGAATTTGCTGTTCTGGCTAATAAAAGAGCTGAAGCTTCACTTCAGTTGTTGTCAAATTGCACTGTTCCTGTGTGATGTGCAGCTCCCAAGCCAGCACCTCCCCTGCACAGAATGGCACTTGTGACAACTGTGTTTGCCTGCTCCTCTGCAGAGACAAGACAAATGGCTTGTCTGCAGCCAAACAGCTTTGTCACCTGCTGACACCATGGTCATGAGGGGACGCTGCTCTGCCACTTCAGGAAGGCAGGCTGCAGTTTGCTGGGGACAGGGGATGCTGTGGACACCGACATGGAAGGTGTCACCATGAGCCTGAGTTAGGGGCAGAGGCTTGCAGCAGCTATTGCTCCTCCAAAAGAGATTTTCTGACTTGTCTCCTTGACTTGGACACATCACTTTCCCAGCTTTTCCCCCAGATAAGCTGTCCTTGCAGTGGTCATTTCCTCAGGAACCTGAGGAGAGGCTGCTCCCCATCAGCCTGCAGGGGAGGGCCCACACCAGCTGTGCCTTCTGCAGCCACCCCAGTCCCTTCACAGGGCACACACCCAAAACCACTTGCTCAGATTACCACAGGATTCACCCACACATCCCAAATTAGACACACAGGAAGCATGGCAATTTTCAAGAGAATCTGCGTGTGCAAGTGGATTCAAAGTCACTTGGAAATGTCACTTCTCTGGACTTGGGGTGGTGTGAGGCCACAGCCCCCCCAAACATAGAAAAATCCTTAAGTTCATGTCCCTCTGTGTCTCCCCATGAACCACATTGTAAATACTGTGCTTATACCTTGCCAGTACCTGGGACTTGTTCTGATACATAACATTTTCCTTTCCAAGGACAAACAACAAACAGGTTTCTAGAGCGCTGGAAATGCTGGGAAATAGTCTGTGCTCAAGATAACAGTCCTCTTGTGTTGAGGGCCAGCCAGCCTAAATTGCTCCCTTGGCCGGGAAACACTCACTGGCACTGGATAGCTCTGATCCTGGAAGAGTGGCAAAAGCAGGGAAATTGCTTTTCCCTGCTTCCCTAGGTAACATCAATGCACCCTAATACCACAGACACCCCCAGACTTATCCCCCTCAGAGGAGCACCTGCACACTCCAAACACAGCAAAGATGCAGAAGTTTGAGTGGGATATCAAGAGCTGGAGATGCCATGGCTCTGTTACATACATGCTATTTGCTGCATGGAGTAAAAGGAGTTTCTGCTGCTGAGTTTCAGAGTCCCTGGCTGATGGGAAAGGCATATGCTGGAGCAAAAGGTCACATCTCAACTTAGTAATTTTTGTGGACATTGAGGCAGAGCAAAAATTAAAGTTTGGACCTCAAACTGGGAATCTCAGGAGGCAGACAGACTAAACCTGCCAAAAAATGCCCATTGCTTGTAAAGCCCAGCCTGGTGTTAATCTCTTGCCAAACAAGGTAGCAATAAATTTACCAGCCATGTTAGTGGAGCTGGGCATCAGGGAGGAGAAGGAGCCAGGGCTGGCGAGCACCTTGCTGGCCAAAGGCAGTGCTCCCTCAGACCTCACTGAATGTGAATTCTGCCACTGTGCAAGGCTTGAAATATCAATGTTTCCTGACATCCCACGCTCCTATTAAAAATAAACCGAAAAGGTTCCCAACAAAGCACCACATTTTATATATGCCAGGAAGAAAATGAATTAAAAATGCATATCTTTGTTTCTTCCTGACAGTATCACATTGATTCAAAGCAACAATCAGCACTCTGCAAAGAGGTGCCTGTAACCACACAAGGAGGAGGAGGTTTTGTTCCCCAGCCTTGGACTATGCTCCCTGACAATCTGGACTTCCACACACATCTCCCTCCCCACCATGGGGAAATCTCAAGGCCTATTTGTGTGCAATGACTCTTGAAGGAAGAAAGCTCTTTAAACCATCCCTGACACTGTGGAAAAACCAGGAAACTTTAATTAAGGGAGCAAAAACAAAAAACCACCCAGAAGGCATTTTTGTACTTACTTTCACTAAGTGCAAAAACGAACTTCACAGGAATTTAATCCCACAGGAATTTCCAATATTTTCGTATTTGTTTCCCTTATGACTGGGGACAAAATGTTGAAATATCAAAGCATTTTCATAGGATGAAATGTTCTGGGAAGCAGCGTTTTTTACGTCATTTTGACGTGCTTCAGGCTTGAACTTGCACCTGGCTGAGCTGCCCAGCCATCCCCATGCCAGTGCCTTGTGGTACCAGGCTCCTTTTCTGACCAACTCAAGACATCCAGGGATTCCCACCCAGCATACATCACCAGGTCCCATGGCACCACATGGAAATACAACAAGGCAGAAAGCAGTAGTGCAGCACAGAATTCCTAATCCAGGCCATGGCCTGGTCCGTGTAGGAGAAGGGGCAATCAGATCTCATTCTGTGAGAGCTGAGCGTGCAGAAATGGTCAACACAGCTGAGCCCAAATGTTTCATTTCAGCACTGTTGGCCTTGTTTATTTTTTAGCATAAATGATGGACAATTCTTAGCCAGCAGTATCAGTTCATTGGTCTGTCAGCACTCCAGGGACATCCCCACCTCACACTGCACCCCTGTTGTCTTCCCTGGGACACAGATGGGGGCAGATGGGGCTGTGGTGGCCAGCATTGGGAATGTCTGTCCACATCAGCATGTCCTTGGCCTGGATCCATTCTGGGGGCTGGATCTGCCCATCTATTCTCTCCATCACCATCTTCAAAACATCAGGCTCTCCCACTTAGTCTGTCCTCCTCTGGTGGTCATTTGTCCCAGCCCTGCCCTCAGAGTTTTCTAGAGGAGATCAAGGTCAGAGCAGCAGCCAGAGCCATCAGGAACAAAGTCACCTTTGGAAGGAAGGGGGAAAAGCCTCCTTCTCAACACAGAGCTGTAACAAAAATTCCCAGCAGGACAAGAGCCCTTGTGCCTTTTTTTGCTGGCCAGTCTCAGCATCAGGTTTTCCCTCACCTGAAAAGGATGGCAGAACTGATCGTGAGCTTTAATTTTTCAAACATGTCTGGCCTAAAAACTGCTATTGTACATTTTCCACTTCTGATACTTTCTCACATATTGTTTTGTGCTCTCCAACTGTTGCCTTTCTGGGAATTCAGGTGATGTGTGGCTTTTGCAGGCATTTCTTTGCCTAACTTCATTTTCCCAGACATTTTTGGTATCAAGAAAAATAAGTCCCACTCCACACACACACTTTTTCTTTCAAACCTCAGTTTCTCCTGGAGCAAGTGTGAATCAGTAGCTGGCCAGGACCACACACAGCTCTTCTAATATCCCAGTCTGAAGAACAAGAAGGGGATGGAGGAGACAACCAGCAGACTGTGCAGAAAGGAAGGAGAAGGAATTCAGCCATCAAAAGGAATGGACTGTGCCTGTTGTGGGCTTAATGAACAAAGAGAATTTCTTATGTGCTCCATCAGATCATTTCCACTAAGACATGACAAAGTTTAAGATTCAGACAGTGGAAGATTTTATTTATGAAAAGACTGGGCAAGATGTCTGTTGGAGCAAGTATCAGCTGATATTGATTGGGAGGAGGCCTTTATCTCTCATAACACTACATTAATTCAAACCAGTTCAGATCTCCTCAGACTATGGTGGCAAACTCAGGCTGCTACAAGAACCAGGAGTGTTCATGAGACCAGACTCATCTGACCAGACCTAAATCCCAGAGATAATGTAGCCTGGTGAGAAAGCACCTGAATTATTGATGGGGTAGTTTGTTGATGGTCCCACTGGTATATCATCTGCCATTCAGATGTCTGATCCCACTTCAGTCCAGGACTTCAACCCTTTTGCTTGCCTGAGTACCAAGAAGCCTGAGTCCTGTGTGCAGGAAAAAGCTGGAGCACATGGCTTCTTTCTAGCCAAGCATCAAGGAAATCACAAATCTGCAACTCTCCAGGAACCTTAATAATGCACAACTTAGATAAGCTGGGACAGACCCTGACATTTTGCACCTTCAAATCCATCTGAGAGACCCCCAGTAGGAGCTGATGAGGAGTCACTCCATGTGGGGAATAATTTGCTGGTGACAGAGAAATCAAATAGACTACTTCTGACTCCTGCAACAGCATTAAAAAATATATACTTGTGGCATAAGGTTCAGGGATTTTGTCTCAAAAAAACTCATCTCAGTTTATTTGAAGAAGACACCAGAGATCCAAATGATGCTTCTCAAAGTATGTGGTTCCTAAGGACTGTAGGAATCAGAATTTCCAGATGCAACGTGCCATCACAAACTCCAAGAAAAAATGTCCACACACACTTACAGACAGGGACAAGGACAACTGCATCCTGAGCCACCCTGCCTGCTGGCTGCTGGCTCCAGCTTTGGGGGGATGCCCTTTGGTACCCAGTCATGCAGAGAAGGGTTCCATGCTGGCTTTCACATCAGGTAAAATCCCTCCTGTGGTCTGCTCCCTCGCTACACTTTTCCAGGGTAATTTTGCCTCTCACATTTTTTAGTCTATCCATAACTAAATTTTTTTCTATGCAGTTGTTTCCTATGTCTGCTCCCAGACCTTGCCACCTCCTCTCCTCCGACAATGCTGAGCACCTTCTTTGATACTCCATGCTAAATGAATTCTTGCCCTGGAGACTTAAAGGGCGCTAGAAAAAATATTTCCTCATATTGTTTTTTGGGACTGCCACTTTTCAGAGGTGCTGCCTCCACCACTGTAGGAAAGGTGAGTCTGAAATGAGGAGCACCTTGCTTGCAGAGGCAACACTGAGAAGGAAGAACAGCACAGATGGAGGAGGAGTGGGGAGACCCCACGGAAATGCTGCCTGATGGTTGAAGGTGGCACCAGTACCTCAAAGCAGCAACTTGCACAGGTCAATGGCAGCATTTGTAAGAAAACCATTTTCCTGTGCATTTATCACCTCTGGGTCCAGAACTGTAGGAGATGGCCACAGTATTACAGCCAAGCAGAACAGAACATTCTCTTATAACTTTAAAAGTGGAGCCCTTTGACTCAAATATCTCTTTATCCTTTATGTCTATATCTATATTTATATATATATTCATTTATTTATTTATATATATTTATATCTATATCATCTGCAAAACTGGAGGTCAGTGTGCAACAGCATCTACTCACAGGTGGGTTCACTCTCTCTGTATCTTCAACAACAAAAAATTTTAAAAAATAAATTCCCAGCACAGGCACACAGAAGTACCAGAACTAATTTTCCAACAGATGCAAGAGACTGTCAGCTAATGTAGGAAATTAAATGTTTAAGGAAATTATAGAAAGAAAATATTAACTCTTGAATGGGAGCCAAAAAATACAAATTCTATCATTTATCAAAAAAAACTCCCAAAATGGGCCTGAAATGGTGTGGGGAGAGCTGAATGAAAGGCTATATTCAGGCAGCAGCACTGTTTGGCTTACTTTTTGGACCTTTTCCCTTTATTGATGCTGTTGGGAGGTGCTCATTCCAAAACCTCTAATGCTGCCGTGTTCTGGGATGAGTTACTAAAAGCAGCCATTCTTCCACATATGAAAACATTTGATTATTTGCATGTTCGGTGTCTTTAATGCCTCTTTTGTGCCTCTGTTTTTTTTGTGGGGGGAGAAAGATGAGGGATCTTGAATTTCAGCAGTATTCTGATATAAACTTCCTCTGAGAGAAGGAAGGCAAAGAAGAAAAAGTCTTAGCAAGGCTGAAATGGAGTTGAGGCGGGCTTGAATTTGCTTCTTGATTTGCTGGAAGGGTCTGATGAAGGTGTTATTCAGGGCCTGTGCAGTGCTGCCAGCCCCAAAGCAAAGACTCAGCTCTGAAGCTGAAGCATTACCTAGCATTCCTTGAGCCATGTGACAGAAAATGCCCAATCTGAACCGTCCCAAGCCGCTGCTGTGGTGGCACAAATTCCAGCACAGTGCCCAGGACAGATGAAGGGCTCAGAAAGCTGCTCCTCAAGCATCTCCACATAGAAAGGGGGGTACTTTCTGTGTGAGGGGTGAGGGTATGCAGTGCTGGGCATGAATTTGGGGCTGAAAACCTCCTGGCAAGTCAAGTCCAAGCTTCTCTGTGGCCATCTTGGCTCTCTTTTGCATGAGCTAGAAGGTTACAGGAAAGCTGGAGGCACCTGGCCAGCCACAGACATGTTACCAGCATCAGGAAATACTTTAAATACTATCCAAGTGACCTGTGAAACTCATTACTACAGGGCATTACCAGGAGCCTGGGAATAAACAGATCATGGCTTGCTCCTTAGAAACAGTCTGGTGTTGGGGACATCCTCCCCTTCTGTAAATGCAGGCTAGATCTTGGCTAAAACTGCTGCTGAGCTTTGCTGTGGAGAGGGCTAAGAGCTCACAAATGGC
Source organism: Ammospiza caudacuta (assembly GCF_027887145.1). NCBI lineage: Eukaryota > Metazoa > Chordata > Aves > Passeriformes > Passerellidae > Ammospiza > Ammospiza caudacuta. Next base: position 59,193,971 of record NC_080596.1, read on the forward strand.
CAGTGGAGAAGTGGTAATTCATTATGCCATGGTACTTCAACTGCTTGTGATTTTCCTCCCATACACAACAAACCTAGCAGGAATCCAAAAGAGAATGCCTTGCACTTATGGCTAACAAGATTAGCTAGTCACAAGAGCCAGAATTAAACAAACAACAAAAGAAGATGTTTGGATGAAATAAAGTTCCTCAGTGTTTAAAGCAGTGAATGGGGATTAGGAAGATGTTTCTCTGAAGTGCAGCTATTCCTGAACCCCTGAGGTGTGCTCCATCTCCTTCCAGAGCCTCCAGCCCAGGAGGAATACTGGCATGGGCAAAGCTTCACCTCAGGCAGGCAGGGTCTGCAGGGGACAGCCAAAGGACAGTGCCCTGATGAATCCCACAGTGATCCATGATCACTCCACAGTCTCTCTGCGTCCCATTTTTGACTGACCAGTGCTTGGCCTTGGAGCTCAGGATTTATCTGTCAAGGTGCTCCTGCAGCTCTGAACCATCCCGGTTTTCTCAGTCCCTCTGACTTGCTCATTTTACACTGCTTTTATTGGGGCTTTTATCATCGGAGAACGAAGATCGCAGCTTTGCTTTCCCGGGACAGCAGCACCATCTAGAGCCTCCTGTGACATGTGCAGTCCCCATCTGCCTGCGGGAACACCTTCCAGCCACAGCTGAGAAATACAAGAGACAAAAATAATATGCAGGTGTTAGGGTGGGAAAGAGAATGTGGCAGGCTGAACTACTTTGGGGCTAGTAAAGCTAATGTACAGTCATATACAGCTGGTGTATTGCACTAAAACCAGGGAGGTAGGCTTTGTATTGTTGGAGGCAAAAGGGGGGTGATTTGTAGCTGTAATCTCGTTCTCAGGTAGCACTGTTATGTATTTGGAGAAAAAAAAGCTCTTCAGGGGTGTATGATCCTTGTATACTGCTTCCATGATGTAAAACAGGGAAACAAGTGGGGCAGAGTTGTAAAAGCAGCTGGTGACAGAGCCAGGGCTGCCGCCTGTGGCCAATGCTCTCCATTTCCCAGCCAACAGGGGGGTCATTGCTGCTTTTCCAGAGGCAAACAGACTCTGCCTGCAGCATCCTAAAAACACCCACCCAGCCCAGATGGCACAGTTCCTCCATGCACCTGGGCATGCAGGGCTGCTCTGCAGTGCTTCCAAGGGCCACTCAAGGGGCCAACTTATATCCTGCAGCAGAACACCTTGGGAAATCAAGATGTGCCAGTGGAAGAGCGTCACCACATTTCTCTTCACAGAGAAAAGCAAGGCACATCTTCCCAATAATATCTCTGGGTTTCACATTCTCTGAACCTCAGAGAAAGAAAAAACAATTCTTACCTCATTTACTGCTCCTGTGTTGTTCTCAAGTGGAATGCATTGTGGAAGATTGTTTACCTGAAGGGAATTGATTATTGGATTCTGGTGTGAGTGTGTTAATTCACTGACCAATTGAACCCAGGTGAGTGTCAGGACTGTGGGCTGACAGTCACGAGATGCTGTGGAGATTCTGTGCAGTTGAGTGCTTGGCAGATTCAGTTTACATGTAATATAGTGTAATATAGTATAGAAGAATATAGTATAATAATCAATTAGCCTTCTGATAAGATGGAGTCCTCCTTGTCATTTTTCTCCTTCATTGGGAGCAAAAATATGCACTATAGAAGAGAGCCTGAGAAACCCAGGTCTCTGGGCCATTCACTTCAGAGCTGGGCTCCATGATCCTTGTGGGTGTTCTCCAACTCAGAATATTCTGTGAAATTCAATAGGAAGGGATTTGTAAGACAAAGCTCTGAGATATTGCTGGCAAGCAGAGTCTGCCCCACGCTCACAGAGGAGAGCAAAAGTGAGAAAAACACTTCTCACATCTATCTTCTGGTATGGGGGAAAACCCTGCCTCAGGACCCATCACTTCAAATTCCCTGGGCTGGCCTCTGAAGGACTTGGATGGACAAGGAACTCAGTACCCTAAACATCAGTGTGGGATAATGTGTGCTTCCCCAAAATGATCTGGAAATGTCATTTCCTCAAATCTGGGTTAGCCAGACTTGAGGTTGGTGCAGGAAAGGATGGTCCTGCATGGCCCCAGTGCTAAAGCCACCACTGAGGAGGTTACATCAGCTGTGCACATCTGCACTGTGGTACACATAGAAACGTGGGAGGAAGAGCTGGGTACACCAGAAAAAATGGAACAGGCTGTCCTAACCTAGCCTCTCTGTTTTTGCGATCAATCTGTGTTTTGTTTTGCTGCTACAGAGGCCATGGAACAGTGAACACAAGGAACAGACAAATTTCTCCCTCTCCTCTGCAGAGAGAAGTACCTGCTCTACTGGCAGCAGCTGAGCCAGGCCCCACCAGCATTCATTGCACAGAGGTTCTGGAGAACAGATTGCACCTTGTGGCTACATCCATCCTAGAATCCCAGCTGGAAAAATAGTTCCAGGAGTGTCCTTGGCCTCCCACAGGATGCTGGGGCACAACAATGCAGCATGGGCCAGGAACTGCTTTTCCAAGAGGTAGCATGGATGGAAACCTTTTCTCCTCCTGAAGAATTGTTTTAATCACTTTAAAAAGTGTTTATTAAAAAAAAAGTGGTTGTATGGAACGTGGTTATATGCAGTAGGATACCCCAGTTTTGGGTACCCAGGAGCAGCAGGACACAAGTCCCAAAGCCACAACTGCAAAAACCCCTGGCAGGAGGGAACAGAGATTTCCCAGGAGATGCTGATGTGTCTGATCTCCTTCACTGCCTCTCTCCCTGAGTAACAAAGGACTGTATGGGAGTAAATCAGCATATTAATGGGATGCTAATTGCAGCTGAATCTGGGATGGACTCAAATTTACACGTTCCTTTAAATTATGAATTCTACAACCCAGTTTGAACTGCAGTTGGAACAATTAATGAGAACAACTACTATTTTAAAGATCAACCATCTTTTCAGTGGCTTTGATATTCATATTAAAATAAAAGTCAGCTAACAGGACAGATCCCCATTTCAACATCACAGCATAAAGCAAAGCACCTCACTTACAGTGCAGTAAGTGTGAAAGTGTGCCTTTTTAACAAGAGGCAGAAATACAATTCTGTTCCCATTTCTCCTTGGCTAAACAACCTGCAGGGATGTGTAACTGGAATTTCAATGCCTGTGTGCAGTGACCACGTTCTTGAAGTGTCTGTAACTACAAGCCCTACATATCAGTAGATAGATAGATAGATAGATAGATAGATAGATAGATAGATAGATAGATAGATAGATAGATAGGCAGACAGAGTGTTTGTGTGTGAGAGTGTTCGTGTGCATATGCTATTTTCTTCCCATTCCTCCCTGTGCAGAGGAGTCAGGGTTATACCTGTAATAACAGGTTATTACCTGTTATCCTATTCCAATTTCCCCAGCCCAGAATGGTTTCACAGTGGGGTTTAAACATCTTTCTTTTCTTTTTAGGTGGCTAAATGAAGTCTAAAATAACTGAAGCATTCCCTCACACCCACAGAGCCCTCAGCCTTGCCTTGCCTCTGCCCCCACTGAAGCCAGTGTGAATAAACCAGTGTCAAAGACCACTCCCTGGTGGGAGCCTGTCTCAGGAGGGGATGATCTACAGGCACAGTCATGAAGGTTAAATATTTCTCACAGGACTCTCCTGAGGGCAGGAGGAGAGGTGAGATACCAGGTTCTGCATCTTCCCCACCGGATTCCAAGGTCTGCTCATTTTCTCCCTCAGAATAAGTTCCCAGCCCCCACGGTGTCCTGCAGAAGTGAGCTCCAAACACCACACCAGCACTTGTCACTCAGTCCACTACTTTGTATGAATGACCCCCAGCCTTTGGTTATCTAATGCAACCTAGTGTCCAGTCTGCCTTCTCTTGTCAGGCAATTCTCCTGCCAGGAGGTTTTTCCTCCCCTTTATTTTATTATGGTTATGGTCACATTCTCCAGACTGAGGGTGAACCCCACTGGAGACCACTCAAGCCACCTGAGTCTCATCCGCATTATGCCCACGCATGGTATCTGAACCTGCATTAGCTGAGTAGTTCTTGAACTGGAGATATTTCCAGTGACAGAGAACCTGTGATAGTCCTTGGAAATAATGGGATGACGACTCCAGCACTTCCCTAGGCAGCCCATTTCAATGCTTGACCACCGTTTCAGTGAAGAATTTTTTCTTAATACCCAATCTAAACCTCCCCTAGCACAACTGGAATCCATTTCAAACACCAACACACAAAAATATTGTCACATAAGCCTTTGCTGCTGAAGCTTTCCTCATGGCTATTGGCATTTCTGCAAGAGAAAACAACAGTGTGGAAGCCCAGAGCACCAGGAATATTTCTCTGCCCTGACCCTCAGGGGAGCACTGACTCTGACCCTCATTCACGGAGAAAGTTTCCTAGACTTCAAGATAGACTGGAATCCACAAAAAGTGTGAAATAAATTATAGAGAGCAGTGTAGGTGTATCACTTGGGGAGAAATTTAGGGTTTGGGATTTTTACTGATAAGAAATAATAAACACTTGAGTCTGAACAAGAACTACCATCTCAAGTGCCTTCAATACAGACCCAGAGAAACCAACAACTAGTACTGCCACACACCAGGAATACAAACAGGCTCCCATTTAATTTAATGCAGAAGCAGAGCTTTAAACCAATGGCACTATGCAGCATACAAAAAAAACTCAAAAAGCTGAAGATCCTAAAAAAAAATTTAGCCAGCCCCAAGCCTACACAGCAAAGCACCATGGGATTTTATGTCCATATAAACATTTACCAAAGAGGCATAGAAGCAAGTGCCTAAATTATGGTACAGGCCAAGAGAAATATGACAAAAATATGTGAAAGTCAATGGAAACACACTGGGGATGGAGGGCTCATTGGCTGCTCCCTAAGAAATGGTTTCTTGTGTTTTCAAACATGCCTAAGAAGGAGCCAAAGAAAACCTGTGGGTTCTCCTAAAGAAAACCAATGAGAGTAAATGTCTCTCCTTGGTGCTCTCACACAAGAAGAATTTTGCATTCAATGCCCTGGGATAAATTTTTCACATCAGGTGTGTCCTTCACTCTTGGGCCAGCAGATGTCCAGCCAGGCTGCCTCAGGAACCAGCCAGACCCTCCTCCAGGTTGTGTCCAAACAATTCCTAGGTGAAGGTTTTGAAGGAGCTGCTGCTGGGCACAGGAGCAATGGGTCTCTACTGGGCCATAAACTCACCCCAGCTCCTCTGCTCTCCTGGCCAGGCTCAGTGGAGGCACCAGGGGCTATCCTGGAGCTGTGCATCCACTGATGGCTTTGCTGGAGCTCTCACTGCACTCGTGTGGACATTGGGCATTCCCGGGCTTCTCCCAGGTGCATCAACCTGTGTGTATGTGGGATATAATGATGTGGGTCAGACCAGAGGTGCTCTGGGGCAGTGTGCTGGCAACAAAGCAAACCAGTGCCAGAGCTTCTGGGAGTGATTTCTGGAGAAACAAACCCAAACAAAACTAATTTCAGACCAAGGTGGAAGCAAGCACAATGTATGTAATGGGCTGGTGATGGGATAAAGGGGAGCAAACAAAAATGCAATTAATTTACAGCCTCACTGTGATAACAAGCATGTGAACTGAGGCATTGGATAATGATGTTCCCCAGGAATGCAAAAGCTAAAGAGTCATTTGATGAACACTGAAACTCCATCAATGGGAAGAATGAAAAAAGAATACAATGCTTTGGAGTTTGGTTTTATTGTTGAGGGTTTTTGTGGTTTTTTTTTCACTTGAAACCAAGGAATGAAGGACAGAATAGAGATTTCTGCTCCACAGCTGAGAACTTTGGCATCTACATAGAAACCCGGACGCACAAATGCTTCCTGACTCAAGAGAGAGCTCTCTGTGGGACCCAAGATTTTCAGGAGGAATTACTGCAGACACGAAGCTAGACCTGCAAACAGGAAGGCCATCCAAAATGTCCAGGGAGAGGAAGTGATCCACAAACACTGGAGCTGAGCAAGGACACAGCTTCAAGTAAAGGGAGATTGGGAGTGGGGAAATCATCTATTGCAGGGCAGTGCAGGGATGTAGAAAAATGAAAATATACTTACATTTTGGACACCAGAGCAGGGGGAAAGAGTTGTACTTTGTGTGCCCAGGTAGTCCTACTTGCCAGAAGTCAAGCCAGGAAAAAAAAGCTGATTTTGTGAGTCCTTGGAACCCTCCAGTATAATGCCAGCTGTTTGAGCAGGGCTCAAGGCTGGGTGGAATTAGACAGGGCCAGAGGATGATTTTCCCCTCAATGTAAAGATGCTTTTACTCCAGGACAGGATAAATCAGTGGAGAGGCTGTCCTGAACTGCGGCTCTGAAGTGCTGCCTCCCCCATGGAGCAGAGCAGAGCAGGCTAAACTGGTGTCCCTGGCATCCCAGGCACTGGGATAAGAGCCTGCACCCTAAAGAAAAGGTAAATGTGAAGCATCTGAAGGCTGACAGCTTCTTGAACATATCCTCAGAGGTAAATCTCAAAGAGGTGTCACAGAGACAGTCTGGACCCAGCTGAGGTAGTGCTAAGCAGGAGGCCAGCCCCAAACTACTGAAACACCAACCAAGGACCAAAATGGGGAAAGGCATAAGGATAAAACAGCCACCAGCCCCCATGGAGTCAGGTGAGGTGAGGGAAGAACTCTTGGATGGTTCCAGTCCTTTGGTGTAGGAGCGTCGGGGGGTAGGACGGTTGGGACGGATGGAGATGAGAGATCTCTGCAGCCAGGTCTGGCACTTGTGGTTCATTGCAAAGGGCCTGGGTGCAGGGCCCTGCTGGGAGCTGCCAGCCGCAGCTCGGAGCAGGCCCGAGAGAAGAGAGGGGGAGAGAGGATGAGAGGGAGAGAGAGGATGAGAGGACAAGAGAGTAAAAGCGTAAGAGAGCGAGGTTCCCGTTACAATACAATAAATCTTTTTCTGTGTTCGATATTCTATTTCTCACTAACCAATCTAGTACAAGATACAAATCCTATAGCATTTACATACAGTCTACAAGAATCATTACTTACCATACTGTTACATTTTAAACCCTAAAAACTACTCTTTGGACCCCTTCTGCCAAGGCAGTAGGGTCTGCTCTGAGCCTTGGACCTGTCTGCAAGCACAAGGTATTGTTTCATCAAAAGGGGATTACCTTCAGCTGGCCACACCATTTTTTTCCAATTGTTCAGTAACTAAGGTATCTCAAAGCTTGCTTTCATTTCAATCTCACTTATAGTTTCTATATTCTCAAAATCTTTTGCCAGGCAATAATATTTATAAGGCTTTCCTGTTTCATCTACCCCAACACTTTGGCTTCATGAATAACACCTAACTCCCCATCACTCCAAACTCCAGTCATGATCCTGTCCAACACAAGTAGCCCAACATCTCAGGAGCTGCTCCTCAGCTCCCCTCCTCCCCTTCCCAGAGGTGTCTTCTCCAGGACACCTCCCAGACCCCCCATTCCAGAGCACACAAGCCCAAAACTGGGCGCCAGTCTCCCAGGGGCCCCAGCTGAGCAGCAGCACTGCAGTGCTCTCCCTGCAGCAGGGTAGCCCAGCCTTTGCCCCAGGTGGCACACACCAGCCCCAGCCCCTGGCACACCTCAGGCAGCCCCTTGCTGGATGGCTCAGAGTGCTTTAAAGCATATTCAGCTTTTAGATTTGACAGTGGCTTGCTATGCACATTACAGTATAAAGGATTTTATTTGTTCCCATTGTTGCAGTGTTTATTTCCCCAAAATCTTTTAATAGTGGGCTTTTGACAAAGTGTTTCCCCAGCAGTGGGAACTACATACACAGCCCAAAGCAAACACTTGCAAGATAAACATCCTTCACATCCCAGGCTGGTCCTAACCCCTTGGAGCTTGCCATTACCTCCCTTGGAGCAATTCAGCACAACTTAATCAAAGTTAAAAATGATATTGTGTGATTTTATTTTTTGTACTTGCTCAGCAAGCTTTTATTGGCAGCTGCTGCCAGGATCTGGGACTCTGCCAAGTTCCCTGGTTATATTGCTCCAGTGTGGACAAACAAAGAAGGCCTATTTAAAAGTTTCTTGGACATAAATAAGGTAAAAACTACAAAATAAAAAACAATGTGTAATTATTTGTTTCCTTTGTGAAGGGCCTCCTTCAGAGTCCTTTGAAATCAGTTCTGGTTTCCACCTACTAAAGTCACCCAAGGGATTAATGTAATATTAATAGGCATTCCTGAACCAGAATGTTACAACCAGAGGCCAAAATACCAACTTAAGCTCATTGCCTTTCCCAGTAACATTTGCCACTTCTAAACAGAACCCAAAAAACTTCATAACTTTGTATTTAAATTATTTAAGCATAATTGCACTAATTCAGAATTCTATAGTAATTAAATATTAAGGCCCCTGTCAACAACGCATGCCTTTAGAAGCCTGTGTTGATGTCCCCAGCTTTGGCATTTCTGCAGGAGTGCTGCCACATTCCCATGTCATTTTGCAGGTAATGATCACTCCTGTGTAAGAGACACTGTGCAAATGTCACCTTGCTAAGGTCACTGCCATGGCTCCTTCAGCAGTTAAAATGTCAGAAACACAAAGGCACTGCTGAATCCAAAGCCTGAAATTCATCCCTTTGCACAGCACAGCCCCTCACCCCATACCCTCTACAAGAGGAAGAGGTGCAGGGAGGACAGGAGAGAGGGAAAAGCAGGGAGAGGGACAGAGAGGTAGAGGAGAGAAGGAGAAAAGAGAGAAAAAAATATCTCCATTTAACAGGGCTATTTGGCAGTATTTTGGAAGCCAAAGTGCCTCCTGTCAACAACACACACAATGTGCTTTTGAAAAACCAGAAAAGTGCATGTAGTTCCTTGGCAATTGGAAATAATAATCAATATAGGAACAAACAGATTTTGGAGCATATGTTTTTGAACTCCCTAGAAACTGCAGCTTTTCTATTTTTTTTTTTTTCCAGGTCACCAATTTATTATGCAGAGGCAGTTGCTTGCTAGTGTGCACAGTCCTGAGTCACAATAAAGAATAAGGAAAAAAAACACCCCTCTCTCTCAGCAGAAAAGTCTGACAGCAATAAAGGGCTTAAAAAACAAACTTCTTGTTTCCTCACCAGTGGCTTCAAAAAGGAGATTAGGGAGTACATAAAATCCCTGTTTTGCTTTTCCCTCTCACTCAGCAAGTTTGCATCTGAGAGAGCCTCTTAAAACCCATTTAAGAAGTTCCAAGTTTGAAATTCCAAGTCTAAGTAAAATTCAGGTCATTTGCAAGAATTTCTTGGTCTCTGGAAACATCTGAATTCTCACCTGTAATAGAACGTAGGAGCTGAGGTGTCTGCCTTCTGTGCTGGACCATCATCTTCCCCACCTTGACTGGGGAGGCCCTTGTGCTACCTGTGGACATCAGAAATGTCACCCTGCTCCCAGCTGGGAGCTGCCAGGAGCTGCCTCTGCCCGTGGACAAATTGCACTTTGGGCAGCCTCAGGAACATGGGCACAAGAGCTGGAAACCCTTCCTGCTGCACTTTGGCTTCCTCCACTCCTGGAGACAGAGACAGCCCAGCACCTGCAGTGTCTGTGCCAGGGACATGAGCCAGAGCACACAGGGGCTTGTTCTGTGCCTCATAAAGATGCTGCTGTCTTATTCCAGCAAGGTGGGTTTGCTTCCCCTTATTCCTGTGCAAGGAGATGTTGGCTCTTCCTTGCTTTTGTCAGGATGGATGTGACTTGGGCTAGGGTGAAGGGGAAGAATTGAGACTTTACCTCACGGAGCTCACTATTGCTGAGATGATGTTGGTTTCTGTTGGTGCCAACTCAGTCCCCCAGGTTTTGCAGCGGGAATAAAGCAAGTGGACAGTGCACAGTTTGACAGTCAAGGGAAAACCCCTTGACTCCTTCACACAGCCAGCTGTAGATGGTATGGAAATGCTGCCTTGTAATATACTCTGCCTTGTCTTGATTGTCACAAATTCTCAGTTCAGATCCCTCTCAGCACTCCTGTGTGGACCTGGAGACACACTCACTGCTAATCCAGGGACCCACAGCCCTGCCTGGGACACATCAGAGGACCTGGAGCTCAACTTGGCAAATCCAGGTAATTTCTCCAGCTGTCTTCATAATGTTTGAAGCCCTTACCTTTATATTCTACTGATTGTTAATCAAACCAAAACAGAAGCTGTAGTTGGTTTTGTGTGCAAGATTGCAGTTGTAAATACTTTCATCAAATACTTCAAAATCTTCTAGATTTCAAAGCCACAAATCAACACAAAATCCCAAAGTCAAAGCCATGAAAATGCAGGCAGGCAATATGCCCGTATTCCCTTGCGGAAAGGATGTTGCATTTTTCTCCTGCTTTTGCATAACCAGGGAGATTGGTTTTGGCATATTTTGGTCCTTTGCACTGCACCTGATATAATCCCGGGCCATTTTCTTAGAGTCACTAAATTTCCCAAATTTTCTTTTTTTCTCCTCCAATTGCAATTCCTTTGATGGTATCTCCATTCCAGCCTGTGTGTAAGTCCTTCTTTTCTATTTTGGCCTTCAGTGGGGATCAATTTTGGCAAGCTTTGCTGCATGTGCCTGCACTTGATGGCGTATGGCCTGCCTGCATTTTGATGGCTTTAACTTTGGGAAAGATATTTTTCTTTTTTTTGTTTTTTTATTAAGTATCCATGCCATTCCCTCATATCTTCCCTGCTAAGTTGTGTCCTCCTCCTTGACTTTTTCCACTGCTTCTGCAACCTCTGTGAGCTTAGTTTTGGCATGCTTTGGTCCTTTGCAATGCTGCTCATTTCCTTACAGCCTATTTTTTGAAGAGACTAAAACTCCCGATTTTGCTGGTTTTTGAGTTTTTATTCAATTACATTTCATTTGATCCTATCACCTTTCCAGAGTGTTTGTAAGCCTTTGTTTTTGGACTCGCAAGATGCCTTTTCCCTTCCTGAAAGGAAATTTCATTTCCTTTCAGGGAGGGGCAAAGGAATCTTGCGATTTCAATGGGGACCAATAGAGGAATCTTTGGTGCGTGTCCCTGCGCTTGATGGCATGCCATGCCTTTTGATGGTGGAAAGTAAATGCATTTCTCCTAGGAAGGCTGCACTCTCAAAGGAAAGGAATAAACATGATGTACTGACAAAGACATACATCTTGAAAAGTCTCTGATCTCTCAATATTTTGTACCTTAGAAAAGGGTAAGCAATTTTCCTTTCCTCTCCCGGCTCCTTTTTTCCACTGGATTAGAAACTTCTAACCCTAAACAAAAATCAAAGCAAAGCGAAAAGCTTTAATTTCACAACAGTTGTATCTCTTTGTAGATAATGTAAATTAACAGCAAGCCTACTTCCCTTTTTGCTTATTCATGGCAGGCTTTCCTGAAGGAGTATTTGGATTTTGGTGCAGTGTCTGGCTAGCTGTCAGACAAGTAGCCTGACTGGCAGCTTGAAGGAGGGTGTTTGCACAGCTTGACAGGTGAATCCAGCTTCAGCAGCCAAGTGCTGCTGCCTTGGCATCCCCCCACAGCCCCCAACATCAGAGCAAGTCTGGCTGCACAGCTCTGAGCCAAGCACAGGAGGGCTCACAGAGAAACTAATGCAGGTGGATCCACTGATCTCCGAACAAAAATTTGCTGTGATGCCCCTGCCACGGAGGGAATCGAAGCTACACTCACCTACTTAGAGCTGCTAAAACCTGTTAAATTAAAATTGCAGAGGGAAGAGAGGAGCTGTCCTGCAATTGCTAAGCAGTTTTCATCTGGTAGTATTGCAAGAGCACCCAGTTAGAACAGGCCTAGAGCAGTGCTCCTGAGAAGGTAAATGAGCACTAACACACACACTGGAGTTGTGTGTTCACTGAAACCTGTGCCAGCACACAGAGCCCACCAGGAAACACTGCCATGGGAGCACAGAGCTGCTGCACCAGCTCCCACAAGAGAAGTGTGCCAATGCCTCAAAGAAAAACTGTAAGATGCTACTCACAGTTTCAGCACAACAGCAGAAAATCTTGATTGTGGAAACTATTCCTTGTGCTAATGTGTCAGCATTACATTCTGCGTGAATTCCCAATTAACCACAATTTTTGTATGAAAATACACTTTCAGTTATATAAAACGAAGTAATGAGCAATAAGAAAACATATTGTCTAACATCAGTTGATGCCAAATGTTTAGACATTTTAGTGGATACCTGCCTCATTATTTGTTTTAGCTGTGACTTGCTAGGATTGTTACAGATTTTATATTTCATCTCTGTTGATTCTCAAATATCTACCATTACTCTGTCCTAAGCAAGGCTATTGATTGCTCAGTCTTGTCTATGTTATAAAATAAAGCAAGATTCTTGTTCATAAAAATATGGTAAGATCTCCAAAGATAAAGAGTTAAGGGAGATGTATCTTACTAGGCTTGAGCTGTGTGTGTGCAAACCTCATGAAGTTCAACAAGTACAGTCGATTCAAACTAGCATTTAAAACTTAAAATCTGAACAAAAAAACCCCAAAACCCACAAGAAGCAGCCTAATTTTATTACAAAGCATAGCTAGAAACCTGTATTTACTGTCAGCAAGCTGTAAGACTTCCTCTAGAAATTGTTCTAAATCTGGGCTAATAATTTGAGTACTGACAGTAAACAGACAACCCAAATAATACACACAGAGAAAATTTTCTGGTTTGAGGTGTATTAAAAAATCAACTGTTCTACTGAGGCTATACATATATATCCCATAAATAACAATATAGTCTTGGAATTTGCTGTCAATTAGAGATGAGCAAATAAATACAATCCTTTACTGATGTTTAAGGGCAAAGGCAAACACATATTTCTTTGTTATTGAATTTAGAATATTTCTTCAGCCTTAATGGGACTGCAGCTAATCTACAGATGGAAAGACAAAATCTCTAAATCCCAGAATTCTTAATTGCAATCTGACATCTAACTTCTCTTTATACTCTCACTCACATGAGATATCTACACAGCAAGTATTTAGCCTCTGTAAAATAGGCTTCAAATAAAGCTGAATTAACTAATGGGTAGTGATGGTAAAAAACTAAAGAGTATAATGACAGCATCACATGAACAATTGAAACTTTATGCTTGAATTCCTTGTGGAGCAAGATTTTTTTATAGAGTTGAGCTGATTCTTACTCCACGTAGTATTTCATCCATTGCCAAAGCTGGATTAATGCCATTTTAAGGCTGTGGATTACATAGGAAGCAACAAGATAGAGAATTTACATAAAACAGAGCCACTTTATGCTTTCAGCAGTTACTTTCACATACAAATGTGGAATTATATACGGTTGGCATTTGGATGCAAAAAATGTTCTCTTCGCATTTCTGCAAATGACAGGGAAGTTTCTGTAATTCCAGGAGACTTGCTGGCTGGCTCTCCACCTGCAAGGATGCCACACATGGCGGGGAACGGCCCTCGCACATCTGTACCAGAGCTGAATGCTGATGAGTTCAGAAACAAAGCCTATGTGCAACAGCAGCTGTTTCAGTTCTCATAGCATTGCACAAATAAAAATAGTTTTAAAACTAGTTCACTAGTCTTATCATGCATATATTTGCAACTTCAATGAGTCAAGCACATATTTCATTCCTCTTTTAGTGTAAAGAAGGAAAAAAAGCCTCAAAACCAACCTTTTTTTCCAGCTTCTTAACCATGACTTCCTCCAAGCCTACCTAAAAGGCCCCACATGCAAGCTCAGGAAATCTCCCTTTTCAAGTAAACACATCCTACACCAAGGTGCATTATCAGGGTAGACACCTATGACTGGAAAATAACTCAAAGTCTGTTTTTCCTTTTTGCACCATTTGGAAACAATCTCCATCTGGAGACAGCATAAACTTAATTTTACAGGGGTCTCCTCCTCGACAAACACACCAGTATGTTTACCACAATAAATAAGCATCTTGAGATTCTTCTTACTCTGCACATAGCCAAACAAAGGCTAACTCAGGCAACCTCATCCTTTGACCACGCTCAAGTTCACACAATTTCCTCTCTTTTCTCAACTCTTTCCCTCTCAATAGACAAAAACCTTTTCTGATTCTTACAACAGTAACTACTCTATCAGTTGTGTTCCCTTTCTGTGCTGCCCTCTTTCATGGCAGTTCCAGTTTCCTTGGGTTATTCTATTCTTTCCCTTAGTCCAATAACCTTCACTGAACAGCATTCAATGTGCTCCTTTAGGTAATTCACCTCAGGGTACTTCTTTTTTCCTGAAAGGCACAAATTCCGTACTGTCTGTAACACAGCACTGATAAGAGCTGAACTGAGGATGTGATACCAAACACATCACTGCAAACCAGAGCTATGGGAAAGGCTCAGAGCCCACCACAGCTCCTGGCAGTGGTAGGACAGCTACCTGTAGTACTTAGCATATTGGATAACGTGGTACATGATCCATCAGCAAGATGCTGCTGCAATTATCAGGTTCATTGTGATCTAGCAAGTGCTGCTTCTTTCAAGATCAGAAGAAAAATGCAAAGGAAAAAAGGATAATATGCAGCACTTCAGTCAGTTCTTTGGTCCTATCCTGCCAAGAGATTTGGAGCCTGTTTCATCTTCATGCCATGGAGTGCACCCTGCTGCTTGAAGCTAGGGTCCATGGAACTGTTTTGAAAAGTGTTTATGGTGTAATTTTTCATTTTTCCTCTGCTTTGTATTCAATTGTTTCCTTCCTTTCTTGTCCAGATTCCCTGAGGTCTTACAGAGTCCTCACATGGCTTATTCACTCTTACCCCTAGATCTCACTGCACTCACTTTCTGTGTCATTGCACCCACCTCCACATTTCTTCTTTAGCAACTTTCTTCTGTAACCTTCATCTTGCCTTTCTTCAGTAGGTTTTTGCAATCAAAGTCTTGTCTCAGTAGTTCAGATGAGTTTCCACACTATCACTGTACCAACCGGGCCAGAACACAAGTCCTTGTCAAAACTTGTACAGCACATATTGAACTTTACAAGTACTTAACAGGTATGAGCAACGACACCAGTTCAATGACTGCCACTGAGTAGTAATTAGGTTCACTGGTAAGTTGATAGAATCATAGAATTGGGAAAGATCTCTAAGGTCATTGACTCCAAGCATTTACCCAGCACTGTCAGTTCACCACCCTGTCCCTAAATGCCACACCTACATGTCTTTTAAACACCTCCAGGTGTGGTAGAGTGATTCCACCCTTTCCCTGGGCAGCCTGTTGCAATGCTTGACAAGTCCTTTGGTTTTTCCTCATATCCAATCTAAACCTCCCCTGGCACAAATTGAAGTAATTTTCTTTCAAGCTGTCGCTTGTTACTTGGGAGTATGATCCCTACCTGGCTACAACCTCCTTTCAGGCTGTAGAGACTAATAAGAGCTCTCTGAGCTTCTTTTTCACCAGACTAACAAGCCTCAGTTTCTCAGTTGCCCCTCACAGGACATATTCTCTACACCCTTCATCAGCTTCAGTATTCTTCTTAGGATGTGCATTTAAAAGTTAAACCTTTTAAAGAACATATTCTACCAAAGGTGCTAAAAGTTGCTCAAGGTGCTAAGTATTCCTTTGATATCTGATACACAGAAACCTCATCATCCTAATATTATTAAACAGATTTTCTACTTTTACTTCTTACTTTGAAAATAAGTAAAGGCCAGGTTGGATGAGGCTTTGAGAAATCTGTGAAAGATGTTCCTGCCCATGGCAGGGGAGTAGATGATCTTTAAGGTTGCTTACAACACAACTCTTTCTATGCATCTATGACAGTGTGGCCTACAAACCCTTAATAACCTACATCTACATCTGAAGGCTTCCACAGTAATTTCCCAGAAAATTCTTCTTGCAAACCAATTACTTTGAATCAAAATAAAATGCAAGGAAAGGACTATGAAGGGTATTCTATATTATTACTGCATAGTAATTTGGAAAGGAAGCTATCAAGCCATGAAAGAGTGAAATCTCTCTCATTTCTGATTCCCAGACTCCCAAGAGCCACTATGAATTATAACAAACCATAAATCCTCCTGTTGAGGAACACATTCAGTGCAGGTAGCAAGGTGAGCAGCTGCAGTGTGAACTGCAGGCTGAGCTCTGAGTGGTGGGAGCCCCAGGCAAGAGGCTGAGAAATGCCACCCTCCACATAGGAAAGGGCCTGGGGACCTGTGGCAGCATTGGACACTCAGAGATGAGGCACGAGCTGAGGATCCCCAGACTTTGTGTGCTGAGCCTGTGAGGGTATAAAAACCCAGGAGTTCCTTTGTACAAAGTCCCTCATCAGAGGCAGCAGCTTGAGCTGTTTTGTTGTTGCACAAAGTTTAAATTATTTTAAGGATTGAGACCTGTGCCATGGGAATCCTGGGGCCAGGGAGTGAAGGAACCTTGTCTGACTGTGTGAGCGTGGGGGATGTAGGGAGACAAGCAGGATAACCCTGGGCTCACTGGAGCTGCCTGCTGTGAAGGGGCTTCAGCCCCAGCTCAGGTGCTGCAGGTGTGGCTGCCAGAGTGGCACTCTGGACAGAGAAGTTTCTCTAAGACTCTTTGAAAATGTGGAACAAAACAGGCTAATTTTCAGGGCTTGAAAATGCTGCATCATGTACTTTTGATCTGATTAAGGATCACGAGGAGTTTCCCAGGAAATTAAGTTTTTAAACTTTTCTACTTATATAAATGCAAGCTAGACAAGCTGTATATCCAAAAATATATATGTACTTTACTATACCTATTAGCTGTTAATAAAAAAATAAAGAATTAGAAATACAGGAGAACTTGTAAACCAACTGCAAAATAAGATGCACAGAAATGAGGAAAATCGCTATATATTGTACAGATGTTCACACACTAGGCAGTCCCAAAGTCAATCATAAATTCTCTTATGTACATAAATCTAAACACAAGTTGCAACATTTTATTACTGTATATGTTTTTTTTTCTTAATCATCTGAGACTGCCTTAGCTCCTCAGTCCCATGGGCATATGGGCAAGCTTCAGAAGGTAAAGAACAACCATCAGGATGATGAATGAAAAACCAACAGAGGCGTGTTTTAAATGCTTCAGCTGAAAGGCGCCGCTTCACTTCAGGTTTAGTTTTACTTGGTGGTTTCTCTTTCCTCCAGTCACGAATATTAACTCTCCCATTCAGAACTAAGATTTAAAAACAAACAAAAATCCAGCTGTTAATAGACATCCATAGTAATTATACTGGAAAAAATTGTAGTGACATTCTGTGAATAAAAAACATTCTACAAATGGATCACTCAGGCAAAACCAGATGAGCCATTTGCACAGAAACAGAAAAGTAACAACAAATCACTACAAAGACAATGCAGACACAGTAAAAAGAAGACTTGATTGATTTCCCTGAGAGATGTTTCATTGCGATGCTGAATAGTTTGAGGCACCTTTGCATCATCTTTGTAGACAATTTTTAGCTCATTTTAAATATAGCATTTGGGATCATTGAGAGTAAAATCATCTGAACTTAGATTGCAAGTTCTAACAAAAGAAGTTTTAACTTCAAGAACTGTAATTCTTCCCATGTTTTTAACTTTATGATTCCACATCTAAAATGTGATTACCAGCAAGTGTCTTCTGCTACTTTCACAGTTCACTGACCCAAAAACACACTGCACCAAGGAGATGACAAGTCTAATCCTTCACATGAACCAGCACTCAGTTATCACTGGTTAATAAGGATTCAGCACTTTGGGTTTTTTAAATTCATTTGCTGTGTTAGGACCATGAACTGCACACATACACACTTGTGAATCTCTGTCAACTCCTTAAATGAGTAAACAAAACAGATGAAAGGAAGTTAGCCAGAGAGGAAGAAAACGACAGATGACAAACAACAGTAAAAATGAAGAGGGAAGAATCTGCCACTTTTAAGTTGCCATGTTCTACTTTCATATACTGCTTCAATCACACCTTCTCTCTCAGACACTTGTAGCTTGGGATAGTTAACCAATACCATTCTGCATTCTGATCATTGCTATTCAAAAAGTGACAAGTCCAGTGGAAGTTGAATATCACACAGTCTGCCCTTGATGAATTAATGTCTCCAGGTTCCCTTGTGATACACAGACAGGTCTGAACTCATACTAAGCCAATCAAGAAGCAATTTCAGCTGAGCTTCCTCACAAAAGAAGAAGAAAAATTAACAGGTATTTATTATCAAACATAATTTTTTCCTAGAAAATCAGTCTTGTATTGGACAAGATACCTGATCTAAAGAAACTGCCACTGATCAATTATTCTAAGACCCACTTTCTGTTTGGTGTGTGTGTACATCCATCCACTTCCATGTTTTAAAAGAAAAAAAAAAATCAGTAAAGATGACAAAAGAGCTGTAGCTATGTTCTTCTCTGTCCTCCTGGGCAGGAGCAATGTCCTTGGAGACCACCAGAAGTTTCTTGTTATGGTGACATGCAACTAAGGGAGCAATCAAGTGGTCTCTCCCCAGGCCCTGTGACATAAATTACTGAGATGGTCTGACTTAATCCCAGTCTTTTCTTCATATGTAATGTGCACACAGCCTCCAAGCCAGTTTAAGATGCTCATTCCATTTACAATGTAACACATTGCAAAACCTATTTCAGCTATTCCTAATGATAGGAAACCAAATTCAGACATATAAAAATCTCCATGTGACCAACTCTTTTTAATGGATGGTAACTCAGGAGGATTCTATCAGCCAAGTGTACACAAATATTTAGTGGATGCTAAACTTGCTTAAGCTGACCACTGGCAACAAACAGGTTGCATACTCAGGATTACTTTCCATGGATTAGTTCATCAGTATTTTACAGGAGACACAGAATTGTTAGGACATAACACATTTTGAAATTTGAAGCAGCTTTAATACTGATAAAACCTTGAACATCTCGTATTACTGCAAAGCTACATTTTAGTTTTGCAAAACTTCACACTCACAAAAAAGCCCCAAAGCACAAATGACACAAAAACACACTGTCACCACACATTACAACAGGGGAAAAAAAAGCCAAACCCAAAAAACTGCTATAAACAAACTCAGCCAGCCATGGAGACTTGCTACTGAGTTCTTTCTGCCATGCTACCACAAACTACACAAACACAAGCTTTATAAACACATCAAGCCTCACAATTACAGGTTCTTAGGGAGGCTGATTTTGCTTCATGTCAGCATTTACACTTTGGGGCTTGGTGTGGTCAGACTAAGCCTCAGCTAAATGCTTTAGTAATATTGCTCTGTATTTGACAGCCTCAAAACCATCAATACTTCATAGGAAGAAAAAAGAATAAAAGGTCAAAGAATAGCATCAAATCAGCCACCTAAACTAAAGGCTTGTCTTTTCAGATACAGTCAGTGCAGAACACTTTGCTGATAGATGCCTTACCAATCTCAATTCATAAGAGCTTTACTAACAATATCTTGGAGCAATGGACACAAAGAATATGCAGTTTTCTGCAAAGATACAAAAAGCAGTTAAAAAAACCACCACCACAGTAATTTTTCAGTTAAGTTTAACTGCATATAGAAGAGATAAAATAAATAATTAAGGAGAAGAAAAACCAAAACTCAAAACTCCTTTACCTTCAAATACTTGATGATTGTTCTTGAGTAGTGTCTGCAGGCCTCCATATTCACTTTTCAGCTTTTTTAAAACCTCTTTATCCAAGTGTTCTGCCACTTCTCTCAAGGAAAGGCTTTCTGCAATAAAAAGTGGTAGAATAATTAAAAACTTCTCTATAAAACCTTAATACAATTCAACTTCTATATAAGGTAATGATTATGAGCAGAGTGTCAGAATTATCTACCAGGACTGCAGCAACTTTTTTCTCACAATATGATGTATGGAATATATTTTACATGCATATTGTAAAACAGCAGCTTTCATTTTAC
Organism: Ammospiza caudacuta; assembly: GCF_027887145.1. Lineage (NCBI taxonomy): Eukaryota > Metazoa > Chordata > Aves > Passeriformes > Passerellidae > Ammospiza > Ammospiza caudacuta. The sequence goes on from NC_080596.1 coordinate 59,213,794, forward strand.
AGGACTCAGGTCAGAATTTCCACAGTAAGACACACTTTTTATTTGCTCTGCTTTTTTTACAGTAGCATGTAACCCTCATTGCAATAAGAAGTGTTTATAAGCATGTAGTTACAAGACCCAGTCAGTAACATATGACATACTACAGTGAGTAAATTATAAAAACAGATGGAAGAAAATGGAAAGATGGTAGTAGTCAGATAACTGACTGCTTATACAATTAACAGCAGCTTAACATTCTTTTTGTTCCTAAAACTAAACTAAAAATTCCAAATCTTGTTGTAACCTAATGACACTTTGAAGGACTTCTTACAAACTCTTACAGAAGTATAGCGAATTATTATGTTAATATTCTAAACCATAATATTCTCCCTAAATAGGGTAGAGTTGTGGGTTTAGCTGGGTTTGGTTTAATAAAAATCAATTCTATAATAGTATTTAAGTGTAAACCAGGAAAAAAACTCAAACCAATCTCAAAATATTCTTCTACATGCAATAAAACATAGTGGGAAAAAAGCACCTCTGATTGCTACTGTATTGTTCCCAGTGTTTCCTAAAAATCTATTCAAAAACTTGTAAACTTGCTGGAAAAGACATGTTCTGCCATCTAAAGATAGTGTAAAGGAAAGATAACCTCACCTCCTTGATTCCAAGTATTCATATTTCCACCCTGTTTATCAGAACATGATTTATGGAGGGCTGCATTTAACAGCAAGTTTGCCACATTGAGAACCACTTCATCTACAAAGTCCCGAGGGAGTGAAGCACAATTTCTGACTTGTTCTACTTTTCCTCTGGGTTGAAATCCAGGCATCCAAATTGTACCAGCTGTCTCAGTCTCATCTTCAGGAGGTTCTGAGCCTGCTTCTTTGCACAGACCACCAGAGTGATGCTCATGGTTAAATCCAAGCCTTCTGTCACACGTGGCCACAGCACAGGTCCGACGACTGTTAATAAACTGTGTTATCTGCTCGTCAATCAGAGCACGCTCTGCAGCTGGATAGGTCCTGCTTTTCCCTACAAAACTGACCTATTTTGGCAGAAACAAGTAAATCACCAGCAGAGTCCTGTACTTACACCCAGCCCCACAAACTCCACATGTTTATGCAAGTTTCTCACTACTAAAATAAAATCCAATACCAACTCAATGCTCAGTAACACCTGAGGGGTTTTTAATTCCAGTCTTTGAATATTGGTGTCCCAGAAGAAATCCAGTAAACAAATCATAATCCATCATGCTATAAAATCACACAGCAAAAATATTGTTCCTGACCCTCAGATTATTTAAAGCTGGACACCTCTTCCCACTCAGAACATTTCAATTTAAATTTCACCGGACAAGAAAAAAAGCAATAAGTACAAAAAAGTAGGACAGGCCGCTAGAAAAATTAAGGCAAAATTTAGGTTTTAAGTTTTCCATCATATAGAGTGACATAAGAGAAAATCATGAAACATTTCATTTTTTCCTGTTGTTTTTTCTTTTTTATAGGGACTGTACCTATAACATTAAGAGCGTAATTCCCAAGCAAACAATGAGTATTTTTAATCTCTTTTCAGAGCATATTGTATCAAGTAATGAAGCTGACTATAGTCTTATCTTACAACAATAACAATGAACAAACATCCATACGCTTCAAATAGAGCAGATTTAAGAAAAAAGACAGAGGCCAAAATTACCCTTTTTGTTGATGGAATTCTAAGGCAATCTTCTTCCACATGAAAGCCACATACAAATCCCACTTGGGCAACAAAATCAAGATATTCTCTGTACTGAGTTTTCTTGCATTGTCTTCGGCTGTATTTTCCATGGAAATCAAAGAAGCAGCATGGCAGCACGAAGTAACAACATGAATAGGAAGACCTACAAGAAGGATAACAAACTGCTGAAGAGTAAGTTACTTCAGAAAACACAAAAAATTTAACAAACAACCTATCAAGTGAAAGCAACAATGGAATTTTTATTAAATACAGAGCTTCATGAAGTAATATTTATAACTTCCTTTTTCAATCAAAAGATTAATTTAGTCACAAATACCATTTCACAAAGTATTTGATGCAGCAACCTACTTTGCCAACTTAGTTTGCAGAAGTAAAACTAAATTACTTTTGCTGGTTGTAAAGAGCACAACAGCATGAGGGAAGGCAGAACCATTAGCTTGTATTTACAAGAAAAAAAACACAACAAAAGACAATCAACAGCTTCATATAGGAGGAATAAAGAACAGGTTTGGTTTTTGAATTTCAAAAGCAAAATACTGCACTGAATTCTATGAGAAAGTAAATACTGCATCTGCACTTCTCCACAGAAACGCTTTGTAAAAATAATCAACTTGCATCAAAAGCAGCCAGTCTTAAAAGAACAACTGGTGTGGAACCAAAGCTGACAGTTTTTATCAAGCCTACATATGTAATTATGGGTGGGGAATGTTTGGGTTTTTTCTGCCTGTTTGTTTTTTTAATTCCTTCCATCCCACTCCCCTCCCTCTGCAAAAATACCTAGCTGCAATTACAGGTATCCACGGTGTTAATTCATCTGAATGGTTTCCTATGAGCCAGTCAGTGTCTGGAAAGAGATGACTGTCACCTGGAATGATTGTAGCTTCCTAAAAAACAGAACAACACAGCAAGTGAATCCTCTTACAGGTTTCTTTAAAGCATTTTATTTAAAGCACTAAGCAATAATATCAAGTAATACCAGCTGACAAATACAAGGTGAGTGAGCACCACAGACACCAACGTTTTCCTCAGTTAGCAATTTTTTATAGCTACAGAGAAGCAATTAAGCAAAAACCACCCACAAAACATGGGTCAGCAAAACAGTAGAAGAGCAACTCTGATTAAGATATCTGGCACTTAAATATATATAAACAAAATATCATACACTAAATTATGATTGCTTGCCAATCTCTTTCTATCACTTGTATGCCTGAATTCAGTTTGTCAGAGAGACACTTAATTTGCTGTCTTGCAGCCTGTAGGACTCACACAGCAATTAATTAGAACACAGCTTCATTGTTATTTTCTCCTCCTTCACAGATGCTGCCCAAATCAAATCCTAGTATACAGAACACCACTCTTCACATGCTATCATTCACATATAATAAAACAATAACAAACAAAAGAAACCAAGAGGATGAATTCTTCATGCAGGCTAAATTCAAATGCTCTACACTGGCTATAATGTTTATGCCTCACAAATACATTTTCTCACTTTGAACTAAGTTCAGAAGAGAAAGTACTGAAAGATGTTGACACCATTAAAGTAGCCACTCTTTCCTAAAAATATGCATGAACATTAAAATAATTATTGGGCAAATCTGAAAAAAGTTTTAGATTTGAATTTCCACAGTCCTTTAGGCAAAGTTCTAGAATATAGAAAAGATATGTTCTCTTTAAGTTCTCTTTATAAAGTTCTCTCTAAAAAAACATATCTTTTCTCTTTATATAGAAAAGATATGTTTTAAGAGCTTAGAATTCACATGTACACGTGAATTTCACATGTAAAGAATAAAATAAAACAAAACCACTAATTAGGTAATTTCAGACTATCTTGGTTACTTTCTAAATCCCTCTTAAGGACCAATATGGTGATTGTTCACTTAAAATTGTTCTCTTTAAATACTACAGCTCATTTTTAGATATGTATAAACATTTCTAGATAATGAATGTAACAAGTTTTTTTGGCAGATTACTGGATGTTAAATTACCAAGGCTTTGGTAAGTGTTTTCTTAAGGTTGATTAAACACAATGCTCATACTTTATATTTCAGTTTTGATCATTCAATTTAGGCATAGTATGGATTATCAGTGCCCCACTGCCCATTCTGACAGCCACTCCTAATCACATTTTTATTCACCGTGTCTGACAGCAGTTTGGAAGCACAGAGTGCCACCTGTTACATCCATTTAGGTTGTTAGAACTGTACTGAACCACACAGGTGGCAACATCTACCCTGCAACTCTGCTGTAATTAAAGATCAAACCAAAATTAGCTTCAGGGGTAACAACAGGCCGTGGGCAGGTGCTTTTTCCTTCTGTGGCTCCTGTGGCTACATGAGCCTTGCAAAATCCTTTCACCCTTCCTGTTCCTGGTCTATCTCCTTCTAGCATCAATCATCACTTTCTTCAGCATATATTTTATAGTTTCTTTCTTTCTAGGCAGAAATAGGAACATGTAACACAAAGAGACAATGCTGTTCATCATGATCAGATGTTACTTAGTAGAGTACAACAGGAATGATGGAGCACCACAGATTGATGGTCTGGGTTGCCTGTTGAAGCTTTTCAGGAAGATCTGCTTGCAGACTGCAGTAAAGGAATATGGCAGTTTTGGCAACTTGTACCCAAAATAGCAGGGTGGCAAAGAGAAGGCTACACAACACTGAAATCTGTGACCTCCCATCTGTGAAAACTGAGGTTCTTTCCTAATTTAATGAGCTAGCATCCTCATTGTTGAATGAACAACTCATAATATATTGAATGAACTTTAAATAACATTACTAGAGAATAACTACAGATGGAAAATTTTTTTACTGTCTTGGTAGATGACAATTTTGACAGAACAGAGCAAGAAATTTTAGACCTGCAGAACAAAAACCAGGAACACCTCACCTCTGAAGGGCAACTGCTCATTGGCACCACACTTTAATGAGTATCATATTAATAATGCTTGGAATCAAAGTGAATGTTCCTGCATTCAAATTGTTCATAAAAATGATAACATGAAACTTGAAATATAATCCCTTTTGCAGACACATTTTGTTCATTTTTGAAGACTTTTATTGCAATTATTTATGTTGCCTCCTTTGAGGTTCAACAACAATTTTTCCCCCAAATCAGAACATAGTACTAGAAGGTGAGAATCACTTTCAACCAATTATCCCAAATTTTGAGTGGTTTTATTATCTTTTATGAACTAGTGGTGCAAACAAAGCTGCTTAATACTGATCATCTGGTAAACAGAAAGCTTGTTTCATGGTGTGCATGTCTGTACGAAATCATGCCAGTGGTTCTTGGCTGAGAAACAAGCAAGTTGCAAAGATGCAAGGGTACAATACAATATTCTTCTCATACTTTTCTCCCTTTACAACTTACTCCACCTCCAAGGGATATGGCTAGCAGCATAACAAACCCATGGGTCCCTTTAGACAACTGTGTGTAACCAGTATGCTTCCTTACACTTGCATCAATACATCCTGAAACAATGAACAAATGAATAAATGTATAGATCAGTAAGACTGACATACATTTGCATAATACCTCTAAATGTGTCCCTGGTCCATACATGTCCCATATTTTTCTTCTCCTCACATCAATTCCTCTTCCTGGATGCTGAAATATTTGAACAAAAATACTCTTAAGTACTACTTTTTTCAGAAATTTCAAATAGGTTTAGTAAATGTACATAGTAACTTCAAACATTTCATTCATGTTAAAATTTAGACACATAACAAAAGCCAGCTTTGCCATTTCATCTGAATACTTTTATTCCCTTTCTTCCCTTTGAAATATGAAGGGAATAACTAGGAAACCTTAAGAATATATCTGGTTCAATATTTTACCTGGGCACACCTACTGAGACTGTTCTTGAAAATCTCTATCTCTACAAATGTAAAAACAGAGGTGTTGATTTTTGGTTTGTTTGTTTTTAAAACATCAAAGCCTTTCACAAGTTGAGTACTGCAGCATCCACAGAGCTCAAAGAAAAATGCTACTCTAAGCAGTCCCTAGTGGAGAACCACCTTTCAGCTACTGAAACCCAAACAGTTTTTTCCCCCATCTGATTTAAAGGGAAGAGGAAATAGACTGGAAACTAAAACAAGAAATGAAGAATGTGTAGTATTTGAAATCCAAGAATCTCATGCAGAACTAAGAAAAATCAATTCCTAAAAAAGTCTCATAAAACTCTCATACATGATTTTTGGACAGTCAATGTTTGTCAGCGCTGAAGGAATGACTGATTGATTGAAAAATCCACATGGAAAACAGCAGCTTATGTTACACAAAAGTTTTCTGGCCACACAAGAATAGAAACTTTGTCCTAGGAGAACTTGGAACATTTCCCTACTCCCCCACTGATGTCTCCCTAATAAGAGATATTCATTTCCTCTATAAATTTCCCCATGTTGCCCAAAAGTGGAAAATGCAATTTTCTGAAACAGACAGACCCACCTTCAATGGGTTTTGTTTAGTTTCACTGTTCTGTCATTGCTATTTCAGAAACCGTGCCTCAACAAACTGAATTATGCTGTTGCTACATTTTTAACCCAAAAAGTACAGCATGCTGTTAGGCATTTTTAATTAAGAAATCTCAGGACTGCTTTCAAAGATACAGAAAAACATTTTGTGACATCACAAGTAGAATTCAGTTTGGATAAAAATAAGTTCATGAACACATCTTGTGAGAGGTATGTTGAAATTTCACATTCCTTTCTGCATAACTAAAGTACTCCATTACATTTTCTTTTTCCTTTTACTTTCTTACCTGAGAAAAAATAGCCCTCAATTTAAATTAAATACACTAACTAAGATAAATAAATGAATGATCTAATCCTCTGGTAGGATTTTCTGTTAGTAACTAGAGTGACAAAACCCAGTTTTAGCAACATGAATTAATTTATTTTGGCTATTTGCATGCCAAATAAAAGGAAAGCATAACAAGAATACTGACACTAGTTTTTAATAATTATTTTTAAAATCATTCTATTTACCCCTTCGTTGTTTAGAATATGAACCAGCAAACCATTTCCACATCCAAGATCTACAAATGACTGCTTCTTGGTCAATCCTTTTTCTTTTCTCTCTTCTTCCCAAAGAATCTAAGAAGAGTAAACAAAACATATTAGGCTTCTGCTCTCAAGTTTCCCTATAAGAAACCTTATCGAAAGTTATTTGAGATGAAAAAGAAAACCTGGAAATGCAGATTTGACAGAAAATGTTCACTGCACTCACAGGTAAAATAAATTTAGAGAAAAAAAAGGAAAACCTAAAAAAACCCCAAAACAAAACAAAAAAACCCCACCAAAACAGAAACCCACTGTTTATAGAGTGAAAGAAGAATTATTTTGCATAATATCAATAATTTTCTAAATGCTAAGCACATCCTCCACTCTGTTTTGAGTAATCAGGAGTTGAAATTAATCAGGGCTTTACAACTCTGGGCTAGAATGAACATAAATGTAAAATAAATTGCTGAAACAATGGATGCAAGAGCAGAACAGTGGAAAGCAAGGGAAGTATCAAGTAAACTTCATCAGTGTCTCTGCAAGAACACCACAGATGCATTTATATCCACTGTATTAAAGAAAGTATTGATGGCAGAGCTGAAAATAAACCCCAAAATATTCTTTGTAATCACTTAGTGATATACTGGTACATGTAACATCCCTTTTACTGAACAAAGCAACAGTGTTACCGAGCAAGGTAACTGCCCCAAATTCTACACCAGCTAAGGGACCCCAAAGCATTTAAGAAATTCTAGTCCCTGATCTGTACATAAGTAGGTACTTTTACACAGATATATAATCCATAATTAATAAGTGGCTGTTTTTCTGCAGAATATGGATTAACCTTCACCATTCTCCAACTCTTTTTTCTTCAATGAGAAGTTAGAGATCACACATTTGTAACTCTGCACTCTGATTTTTCACTATGACTACCAAAAATCTTGAAGAGTACTTAACTATGAAAATAAGTATTTGTAACATTGTCAGTTTTGCTAGAAGGAAAAAAGCTCAAGATAAACACAGTCTGCTAATCTCATGGATTATGGTTTTAGATTTACCAATCATTGCACTGTGGCACTCTAGGCAGTATGCAGAAATCCCTAATTACCTCCTTCACAGATCCTACCTATGCCCCAATTCCTGCAGAGGTTTTCACAACACAACAGCCATGCCCTTGGCCATGCTCCTGCATAGTGAGTGATGTCAATATGATTGGAAAATAAAATGAGGTCACATGCAGATGCCATTAACCCATAAAAACTTTACACTGGACCTACTTTTCCTTAGAAAATCACCTGTGTAATGTACTTCTTAACAATGACTTTCATATACCATCAAATAATACCTGAACATTTTGCAGCAGGTTAGGTAATTAATACCATACTTTAAGTTTTCATTTACATAAGCTGCATATTGAATGACTTTAATAACTCTCTGAAAACTACTGCTATATTAGCCAAAACACAACCACTGTAAACCAACAATTACATGTATAAAAATGCTATCACTCTAGAATTTTCTTGTGGCTACAACTGAACTCCTAATTTTCAACACTGAATATTAAAATGGTGGTAAAAATGGTAAAGATGAGTCTATTATATAGCTCTTTCCACAAGCCAGTATCTCAGGTTGAATGTTAAACACCTAATTAACAAAATTAAATAGTCCTCAATGAGTACTATAAATGAGCTAACTTACTCAGAAATACTGATTTAGGTAAGATGCTACAAGTATAGTTCAAATATAGACATGTTTCCATCCATACCCTGGATGGAAAACAAAAATATGTGCCTGCCTTTTAAAAACCTGATGTTTCTAAGAATTGCAGGTGGCAGAATTTACATAGAATCTCCAGCAGATAGATGCTTGAGAAAATTACACCAAGCATTTATCTGCACTTCTAGCATCTGCAGTTGACCTTATTACACTTGAAGATGGGATTTGAGCTGAAATTTTATAGAGAAAAGGCATAGCAGTAAAAAACACTACGTATTTATTTGTTCATAATATCAAATGAACAAGTAATAGAAAAATTTATAAAACAATCAATCCTAATCTCCAATTGATTCAATTTATCACTTCTACAATAGTGTTTTTGACTTTTTCACTAAGAAAGAAATAAATCTTGTGTATGTAGATGACAAATTTCCTGTGAGAGAAGACTGCAGATCTTCATATTTACCAAGAAGTTTTTGTTTACCTCTAAAATGATCTTCTTTAGAGAGGTTCTATTATCATGAAATATAACCTTACAGCATATTATTAGGTAAAGCAGTTCCCTACCAGTAAGTAAGTGGCAATAGCAACATCTTCATAGACAAATTTCTCAGGATCTGTCACTTCAGGCCACACCTTCAGGAAAAAAAAAAATAGAATAAAAAAATAGATAAAAATTTATTTTCTGCATCATCTGAAATAACCTTAAAAATGTTGAGACACAGCAATTTGGATATTTATTCACTTCAGTATGTTTCTGGACTTCTGGACAGAACTTCAGGACTTTCTGAACAGATTTTGGACTTTAACCTCATTAAAATATACCCAGAGAACATAAAGACTGTTTGATTCAACCAAACAATAAAGTTTCTATGAATATTTTGGCTCCTCATGTGCAGGTCACAAGTAAACAGCTGCATGTGTTCTGTAACAGACCATGTATCTTTTGCTTAACTTTCTCACAGAAAAAAAAATCTTATCTACCCCTCTGCAACACTGAGAACATGAACATTTGTAAATTTCTTTTCACAAGGAAAAGACCTGGAATTATCCTGGCACAACAGAACATGAAGAATCAAAATCTGAAGTAGGAAGATAGAAAGTTGAAGTATTATTCCTAAGTGTTACTTTGTAAACAAAGAATTGAAACAATAACTAAAATGCTCAACAGCAGCAATTCTACTACAGAACTCAAGACTGAATTGTTGCCTTACCCAAAACTCTAATTCTCCTCTGCTTTGTTTCTTCCTGTTAGTACAGAAATATTAACAGTAAAACATTTCAGCATTTTCACTGTATGTTTTACAAAAGCATTGACCAATTTTTTTGCAGCTAGAGCCAAGTTTGCAAGAATACAGACATTACTTCATACAGCACTCTGTTGCTCTTCAGGATCTCCAGGATAAGAAAAAAAAAATCACAACACTGCTCCTCTAATTCAAACACATATTAAGATAGTATCGAAAGGTTTTGGGGAAGGAGGTGTTTTATTTATGCCTTTTAAAATGTGGATTTCTATTTATTCCACTGACCTACTTCTTCCTTTTTATCACAAGTGATACATCCAAAATATCCAAATATTTATTGTGAATTTGGCTTTAAGTCCTGCTTTTCCAATTAAGTTTGTGCAAGTACTGAACTGTTGTATTCTCTATATATGCCTAAAAAAAACCCCAAAAGACAAAACCGAAAAACATACATTATAATTAAATTGCTTCTTTAATTAAAAAAAAAAAAAAAATTGAAATAAGCAGCTTCATTACACAAAGAAAAAAAAAATAAGGACAACATTACTGCATTTACTGCTTAAACTTACCTTTACCATCTCTTTGTACTTTTCTTTGAGGTCCTGATAAACCTTGCTGTATTTTGCTACTGAAATGAGTGAGAGTGTACTTTTAAACTCACTAGGTTTTTGCTCCACAGACCATTTAGCCAGTTTGGACAAAAGTTCATTTCCAAGCCATGCTAGTTTGGGGTACACAATTCCATCTGAAAACCAATTTTCTGGAAATGGAGCTACAACAGATACAGACCTTAAAAACAAACAAACAACTTAGTATAAATACAGCATTTCATTATTTCAGCTATCTCAAGGACAGAGAAAACAAGGATGAAGTTGAGAAAATCAGCAGATCAGGGATATAAAACTAGACTGGAGAATAAGTAAATATGTAGAGAAATAACAAACCAATGAAATTACTGAATAATGGAACAGTTTCCTCTGAATTTTGTTAGCTCCCAATTCAAAGATAGTACATAAGAGTCCAGCCTGCATTTAACACAATAAATGAGGACTCACAGATGATGAGCAACCTGACCTCACAAGACAGCCAAACACTACACAATGAAAGTCAACTTTTCAAATTCCTGAAAAATAACAGGCAAAATTAAGAGAAAAATATACCCATTGTCACAACTCATTATTTTCATCATCTCTAACATTATTCAGATTTTATTAGAGCATCCCTGGATGCTCAGGACCAAAGTGACTGGTCCACATTTCAATGACTAAAGCTCAGGCACTTACAGCAACTGTGGTTTGACCCTCCCCTTACTGACACCCACAGACCCTTTCTCACAGGCACTGCTGCAGGCACTGTTACATCCTTGTGATCACAAGAGGCATATTTTTTCTAAATCACACAAAGGTACAGTCAATCTTTACATTCAAAGGTGAAACAAGTTTGTTTTACATTATTCTGGGTATTGTACATGTTTCTTTTTAGAGAACACTGTGCACTCACATCACACCACTACTGTAATTTACTAATCAAGCAGAAAATTATAAAATCTAAATTGCCTACATAGCAATACTAAACCATTGTGTGACTCTTGCAATAACTTCTTGTTTGCTTCCTCTCCTCACCCCACACTTACCATTCCTCATCTTTTATGTGTTTAAGTTGAATTTGATAGATATTGGACTTTTTAACGAGGTATTTTCCTTCACTGTTTTCCTCCAAAGGCAGAAAGGTCACAGTTCCATTGTAAACATCTGAAAAGATATGCAAATAAGGGTTTATTATTCCATGGTGCAGCACCAAAATGAACTTCTGCATGCAAACCACTGAGGCAAGATCTAAAACAACAGAGAAAGGAGCACAATGCCAGGAATAGATCTGTTTCTTGGTGTTCCTGACTTCTGAAACTACTGGATGATTTGAATTCTCCAAATTTAGCATTCTATGGCATGATGCTCCCAAAATATCAAGGGCTGACCAGGAGTATTCATTTTCATCACACCTATTTTAATAAAGTAAAAACTAAACAATAAGATTTTTCTAGTATATTAATATCCCACAGCAAGTCCAGAGTCCTGGGAAGCAGGTGTATATGCAGTATTACTTCCTCTAAAAATTAAAAAAAATCTTTTTAGCTATTATTTACCCAGGGTGACTTTTTCAGACTAACTTCCTAAGTTCTCGGTTTTGAAAACGTCTTTTTAATTACATCAAAACAAATCTTCTTGCAAGTAAAAATGCTACACTGGCTACACAATCAATTTTCAATAGACTCCAAAATTTTCTGAGTTAGACAAGAAAGAATTAATTAGCAATAGAGTAAATGTTAAGTCTTGCTATCTCATCTCATCCTCAGCAATACCACTTCTAAAATATTTTAATTAAAAATAATTTTAAAACATTAAAAATATAAAAAAAAATAATTTAAATCTCCTAGGCTTTCTCTATGCTCTATAGGTGCAGCTCAGGAGCATCTTCCCTTAGCATCAAAAGAAAAAATAAATCAAAACTGCAACATATAATATTTTTTTTAAAGGCACCTATTTTTTGAAGGCATCAGGTAAGAATCAAAGGCCTCAAGAACATCCCAAGTGTGCCCCATAAATGACTATCAGTCTTTTTGACTTGTAAGTTGAGCTGGACTTCTTTTTCTTTCTGGACTTCTGATTCTTTCCAAAACACTACTACTAGAATTTAATCCATACAACAGCTTTCCAAAATTTATCTAAAAATAGTGTCAAGTTCTACCCTATGCAAGTTTGTTTATATTAGCAGGATTTATTGGGGCATTTTACCATCATACAGAGAAAAATCACCACAAAGCAAAACAAAAACAAACAAAAAACCCTCACACATACAAAAACATTAAAAAAAAACCCAACAAAAACCAACAAATCGAGATTCTTTCTGAATGTGAAAAAAACTAATGACTTGTTTTTAAATTTTTAAAAGTTTAATAGTAATAAAATGGTTATAAAAATAGCAGTATAATTAGAGTAATAATAATTTGGATAATCTGGATTAGGACAATATGAGACAACAGAAACAAACGGTTACGGACATCTGGGTACCTTTTTCTGGGCAATCTAAGCCCAAAAAAGGACCCCCGTTAACAGAGGATTAACCCTTAAAAACAATAATTTGTTACATATTTATACACATCATACATGATGCATAAATTCTATTCAAACAAAGGATTTTGTCTGGTCAGCATCAACTTTTTCCTCTTAATCTTAACGGCATCTTCATGTTTGAGAAAAGCAGGAAGAAGTTAATTTCTTCTGATAAAAGAGCAATAAATTCTCTTTCTCTGAAAGATTCAGGTGTCTTGTGGCTGCTATTTCGCTGCGAGTCCTTTCTTCAAAGAAAAGTATCATCTTACATAATATAATTTCTATTTTAACATTATAACTCTATTTAACACATTACTAAAAAATTAATACAGCATAATTTTCTAACATAACACATATAACATTCATTTTAATATTTGTGAAAAGCCAATCATAAAGTACGCATCCTTCACATTAAGCAATACTAAACATGAAGAAAGTCGATACAGACACTCCTACTTGGCCAGGCAGCTGTCACAGCAGCCTGCTCTGTTCAGAAATTCCGCATTTCCCAACACTCCAGTCACCCCTGGCAAAGCTGTCATTAGGCCTGCACTATGAGCGTGGGCAGCAGCTCCTGAGTGCCACAGCTCCCTGGCCTCTCTAATTTGTATTTCAATGCTGAAATTTTAATGCTTCCTGGCGCAACAACGAAAGGTAAAAAATAAACCCTAGGTACACGACAGGGACAAAAGTCCACCGTCGTTCCCACAAACAGGGGGAAAAGTGGGCGTTTCTCTCATGTGCGAGACAATCTCTGAGGGGACAGGTGCGCGACAGCCCCAGCCCCTCACAGCCCCCAGCGCCGCCCCGCTCACCGTGCACCGCCAGCTCCCGGGCCGGGGGCGCGGCGGGGCGGCCCCGGGGCAGCAGCGTCCTCAGCACGGCGCGGAGCTCGCCGGGCCCGCCCCAGGCCACGAGGGGCGGCGGCAGCGCCAGCTGGCCCCGCACCTCCCTCCAGAGCCGGCCCAGCTCCGCGGCCCCCGCCGTTCGCCCCTCCTGCCCGCCGTCGCCCCCGCTTGCCCCCGCAGTGACGATGGAGGGCGATATCTCCCCGCCCTCGCCGAGCGGCACCGTCCCCTCCGCCTGGACAGCGGCGCCGCTCAGTCTCCTGTTGGCCACCTGCGGCTTCTCCAGCCACACGCGCACGGCCGCCCAGAAGCCGCGGGGCAGCGCGGCGCCGCCGGGGTCCCGCACGGCCGCCGTCCGCACCGGCCCCATCCGCCGCCCGCTGCCGCCGCCGCGCCAGGAGGCGGAGCGCGTCGCAGGCTGCTCTCGTCAGTTCCCGAGGCGGAGACGGCGCCGGCCGCAGGTACGTACCGCGTCCCCTGGCCCCCGCCTGTGGCTCTGAGGCTCTGAGTGCCGCAAGAGACCGCTGCGGTGCCGTCCTGCGGCTGAAAACGCGAGGAGCTGCCAGCAGGGCGTGAGGCTGGAGGGTCGTCACGGCATGTGCTGCTCTGTTTAGGGACGGTCTGTGCCGCTGTGACAGCTGCGTGAAAACGCTCCGGAGGGCAAACTCCACACCGGGACGGCTGACTGACACCGGACAGTCAGCCCGGCCCATTAGGGAGACAGCTCGGTACACCATTTTTAGCAAATAACAGCACATTGTGTGGTCTGGGTTTGCCCTGTCTGAGCAGAAGCCGTGCCCCGCCGTGAGTTCGGGCCGCTCGAACAGCGGCCGTGCCGTGAGCCCGCACGGGAAGCGGTTCGTGCCCTGCCCGGGGGTGTCCTGCTCTGGGCCCCTGCCAGCAGCAGATTGCTCGGAAATGCAGAGCCGCTAGAAAAGAAAATAAAGTAAAACACCGGTTATATAATCTCTTAGCCGTGAGGGTACAGTATCATTATTCTTGACAGCTACCAAGTGTCTGAGCTGTGTCATTATTACGTGAGATAGTTGAGGATAGTACCCTGCAAACTGTCCTTTGCCCTCTGATTTGTGACCCGTGTTTGGTGCCCGGGTGTGAATTTGAATTACTAGCAGGAGCGCTTTCCATGGAAAAAGGTTTCCAACCCAACATTTTGCAGTGAAACTGCAGCAGTTCTTTTCAAATTGAAAATAATGTGGTTTTTACTTCCACCTTCAAACACGTTTCAAAATTTCAGAGCAAGGCTGAAATTAACGCTGAAGTTATTCTTTAGGACAGCCCGTTGTTACTTTCTTATTGCAACTACCTGTTTTGGTTTCTTAATTAGGTTTTGAAACTGTTGACTTGGAGCCAAATTATATTAAACCATTGCATGAAGTCAGAAAATTTATAGTATATTTTATGTACAGAACGCTTTTTAAAATTAACTCTTAGGTTTTCTCATTTGGGTAATATTGCTGATTTGCAATGTAGATAAAGTTAGATGCAATAGCTGCAATATTGCAATGTAATTTTTTCTCTTTTATGAGTGAAAAGCCTATTTTCCAATTACAAGTGTAAAGCCTATTACAAGTGTAGTATCTGTTTATTTGGCTGGAGGTTGAAACACTTTCTCAATGTCCTTTTTGTTATTTTTTATTTTCTTTCTTTCCAAACCTGTTGTGAGTACTGGAGCTGCCTGCATCTTCCTAGAACTGATTTGGAAGTCACATGCAGAAATACTATCCTGCTGTTCCCTTCTACTGTGTTTGTACTGTTCAGAGCTAGAGCATGACCTCCATAAAAGAATAAGGTTGAAAGAAAAGAGAGGTATCAAGGAGATATATCAAGATGATGGAGGGGGGAAAGGGGTTGAAAAGGCAGACTGCTGAAGTAGTTTCTGTACTTCATTATATTCAAAGTTTGTAGTGAGCCCTTGGCCAGCCCTGGGCCAGGATGTCCTGCCTGTACCTTTGAGCTGCTTCTTTCAGCCAGTCTTTCGGCTGCCCTGTCCGATGGTTTCTGCTCCCCCAGGCACAGCAGAGATCTCTGCCGTGTGTGATGGCAGGGATCGCTGGAGTGCCCTGAGCAGCAGAGGGCTCTCCAGCACCAGCTTCTGGAAGCCGCAGAGGATCAGCCTCTATTTCTTTGGGCCAGGTTCTAACGAAAGGCACAATTCTCCTCTCTCTCCCGAACCAGTGCAGTTGTACCTCCTGACAGGGAAATCTTGCAGGGTCTGTGCAGTTCTGTAGTGCTCTTGCCTGACCCATAGATGCACACAAAGTTGCCAGCAGACTTCATGGGGCCTTACTGCATTTGCTGTTTAAGACGTTATTTTCTCACTTTTATCACCCCCTTTCTTAATACACAATATGGTGATAACCAGTGTTGTCCCTGTTTCATTTTTAGCTCATATTTTAACAACAAAGATGATGTAATTCGTTTACATTGGGTCAAAGGCATTTTTTCTTTTTCTTTGTATCAAGCCAGCTGAATTAGAAAAGGGGAAGGACAAGATTTTAGTTGCCTCTGCAGTGCTGTACTCATACATTTAAACAAATCCATGGATTTAATTAAACAACTCTTTTAATTTCTTTTTATAACTAAAAAGGCGATATCTGTGGTGCTTCAGTTTGTGTTTTATCTTTTCTCATTTGCTGCAGTTTAGCTAACAATGAATCAGAAAGAAATGACTGGCAACCAAAACTCACGGGATAATTTGCTGGCAGATTTCCCTCAAGGCCCCCTTTCCAGATACCGTAAGAAAGCTTCCTTCAACTGGAAGGAGATGGCACTTTTCATAGATGGTGAAGATGTCATCCAGCTGAAGGTAAACTTGGCAAGAATTGTAAGCATGTTTTAATTGTGCAGATATCAGTAGAACTAAGTATGGTTTTTTTTAAAGGGAGTATAGTTAATAATGCTCTGTAAATATGGAGCATGAAGGAATTTGATTTGCACAGCTAATTTTCAGAACAGAGCTGAATTTTTAAGCAATCTATTCTGCTGTGTCATAAGACATTTAATTACAGAACATCAGTACAGGGGAGAACAGCAGGTGCTACATTTCAGAATTTGAGTGTTCATTTCAAATTGAGAAATAACTATATTCTACCATATTTCTTTACTGTTTGCTTTAAATCATAGATCATGTGATTTTGCAAGGCACTTATGCAGAGCTAAGTTCAAGCCACCATCAAACAGTATTTCTGTCTTACTTTGACCTAATATCCAATGTTCTGTGCTTGCATTAATGTTTATGTGGCATTACAATTGGAGATTAGCATGTGAACCTTGCTGAAAGCTAATCCTACCAAGCAGCACAAGAGATGGTGTGGAAATGCATGACTTGGAGATATAGGAGGAGAAAGAACTAGCTTTCTGAAGGTGGTGTAGATTTAAGTAATCTTGAATCTTCACCATAATTATAAAAATCCTAGCAGGTAGATCACAGAAATTAGAAAGGCCTGGTTTTGTCTGGCTGGTGTCTGTTACAGCAGAGATAAAACCTGAAGTGTTCTGTGTCTGGAGTTTCAAAGCTGTGTGGGCATGTAGAGATGTTTACACAGAGAAAGGGAATGACTGCCTTTCAAAGGAAAGCACAGAAAGTCTGGGTTTCTTCCTTCTTATTAAGAATTATTAAGAATTATAATACAATTAAGAAGGTGTGGATGTGTTGAAGACACAGGTCTGGGATAAATAATGCCATAATATATTACCTACTACAGAAAGGATCCAAATTACAACGTTAAAAGATGCACAACCCCACATTGAAGGGCTGCATATGGTGGTTCCATTAAATGGAGCCTTTTTTTACTTTCATCTGGGAGCAGAGCAATTGTGGTGGCCTAATGGTTTTAACATCATGGCATATTTCTAACTGACTGTAAGCCCTGGAGTTTTACCTTTATCCTCAGACTGAGGGACTTTTGCCTCTTGGATTCTGCCAGCAGCTTCATGTATTGAGATAGTGAAGCTGCTACACAAAGCAAGTAAGTTTTACCATACTGTTCTTGTAGATTCAGAGTGAATCACTTCATGGTGAAGGAGATGTCATAAAATTTAGCTGCATGAGCTGTATATATGACAGATAATTTAAATATATTTCCAAATTCTCTGGAAATTTTGCTTTTTAAGTTTGTACCTTGCAGCAAACAATTGTAGTTTGAGACCCAGTGTTACTTTGAAGGAAGTTAACAGGTTTTGTTAATGGTTTTAGGTCAATATTCTCATGTCAGTTTTTTCCTCTCCAAGAACAGAATCTTCTCTGCTCTGGAAAATGATCCTCTCTTTGCACATCATCCTGGAGAGGATTTGTGCCGTGAGAGGTACCAGGAGCTGACCTTCCTGCGCTGTAAAAAGCTCTTTGAGTACGAGTTCCTCACTCAGCAAGAAGCGATGGCGGACCCATTAAGGCTCTTTCATATGGTGATCTTTATAGGAATGTATGATTGGTCTCTGTGTCTCAAGTTTTTCTTACATTCTGGTGTAAGTACAGTTCAATGGCTATAGTAGTGTATGTTTGAATTTAAGTAACTTCTAATACCATAATTCTGTTGCTTTGTGCCTATTTTATTAAAACTTGATCTTTTCCTCATCCTTTCTTTTCAAGAATGGTATTAAGTTTTAACTGTTTAGAACAGTTAGAGAGCTCTGGGTAATCTTTGTTGTTAAATCCCTGTCTCCACTGGAATCCCACCTGGAAAGTAAAGTTGAAACAGTACAGACAGAGATACAGAAAAAAAATAAATTATGCTTTCTTTTGTTTACTCCTCTGCTTCCTCTTTAGGGTAGCCAAAGAACTTGGTTGTTGGTGGCTGTGTGTTTGCTAAAGATTTGCAGGTATCAGAAACTTACCTGCTTGAGCCCCAGTGTCTTACTGAAGGGCAGAATCCAGAAGGGATGGAAAGCAGTTTAAAATTTCTCACTGGCAGCAGTGGCTGAATTCTGTTAATCAGTTGTTTCCCAGATGGGTCTCTCACAAAGAATGCTCAACATAGCTGGTCAAATATTATCAGTTTAATAAATTAATTAATATTACTACTCACACAGCTGGGGACCATCTAGGAATTAGAGTTTTGTTATGTGAATATCTATGTAGGAAAACTGAAGGCAGCTTTCAAATCAGCATTCTTGTTTGATCCTGAAGCACCTACTTTCAGCTCCCAATCTGTTTGCAGTAAAATGAACTAAAATAGTCTTTAAGTTTTCCTTTGCTCAAGGGAATATCACTAAGGACAAATGGAAAGTATTTCTAAGCAATTGCAATGAAGGCTTGAACCAGTTAGAGCTGGGACAAGTTCAGTCATCTGTAAAGGGCCTTGACATGATCAAATCCTGACTTACCTCTCCCAGCTATAGTCTAATTATAGTTTACTATGCAGCCCACTTTCCCTGGTCTCTTTATTGGACATCACTATTAAAAGTCATGTGCAACTTGTGCTTTTCATCACAGGGCACTGATTTAATTCATTATTCTGTTTTTACAGTCATTTGCAGGTTCAATTATGAGTGCTTCTAAGAGACTTGCATACGTTTTGGAACAAGCTTATAGCATGGAGGTAATTTTTTCTAATAATTTGTGAGAAATGGACACTATTACAGCTGTGTTTGCACTATTTGCAGTTTTAGTGTTATTTCTGATCTCTTTACATACCTAGGTACCTCTAAATAGCAAAAGAAAAGGCCATGGAGCAGATTCAAGCATTGAACTCTGACTGTCCTTACTACTAGCTCATAAACCACTTCCTGATATGTTTTTGACTATCTAAGTTAACATGCAGAGAAAATTTGGGAACTTTTCCCTAAAGGAAGTATAGATAACATTACACCAGTTCAGGCTCTGTCCAGAGTCATTTAAGACTATCCTACTAGGATACTCTTAACCTTGATGTGTTGCCATAAAAATTCCCTTCTAATGCTATAAAATGGAAAATGTCTTAATGCCAAAGAAACACCACATGGAGTTCCGTGGGGACTTGGGACCAAGCACTCTGCAGAATAAATGCAGCCTTTCTGATACAGAAGGTGCCAATCCTAAACATTTTCTCCAGTCTAGGCCATGTGGGCAGCATTTACTGTCTGGCCAGACCCTCTGATTTTGCAAGATAAATATTTTGATTGCACTTTAACTGAGCCTTGTGCTTCTTTTGTTGCTCTTTATCACTTCCAGTTTTGTTTTAGTTTGGGTTTTTTTGCCAAGTTAGTCTCTAATAGCTGAATTTGAACTCATTTGAAAGTCTTGCTGTTTCAATTAATGTAATAAAGTGGTCTTGAACTGTGCCCTCTGTCTCCTAATTTAGATTTTTGGTTGTTTTGCTCTGACTGAACTCAGCCACGGATCTAACACCAAAGGCTTGCGGACTACAGCCACGTTTGATCCCAGCACTCAGGTTAGTCCTTGCTGCACACTGTCAGCCAGGCTGCCTTTCCATACTAACTGTGTGAGAAGGAGTTGGTCCCTGCACAGGCTTCAGCTCTCACAGCTGAGACAGCTCTCAGTTCTTTACTTGAACTCACAGCTCAGTTTAACCTAAGATCTAGGAAATGCTTCCCAGTCCATTAATCTGCCTTTTTTTTTAAACTCCTTAAATAAGCAATTAAAAAAGTTGAGTTTCAGTCTTTACAATGAGATAATGAGCTTTTCGAGCTCTAATTTTTTTCCCTTACTACATGTGTTCTCTCTAAAGTTGAACATGATAAGAGAGATTTCAGGTGCTGGAGTGCAGTATAGAATAAATCCTGGCAGTTAATGGATGTTTTCAGAACATTGCCAGGGTGGTGAAAAAAAAATCTGTGACCTGATTTTTATTATTTATATAATTTTCTTTTTATTTGCTCATTACAGGAATTTGTCATCAATACACCTGATTTTGAAGCTGCAAAGTTCTGGGTTGGTAATTTGGGGAAACATGCCACTCATGCAGTTTTGTATGCCCAGCTCTATACTCCTGATGGACAGTGCCAAGGATTGCATCCCTTTATTGTACAGGTAGGGTAGAAATATTGTTAATAATTTTATTCTTTTGAGGAAGAGTGGGTTCCAATTAAAGACTTGTTATGCTGTTATTTATACCTGACCAGCAGATTCTTTATTTAATACCTTTGCATTTTATTGGAATTGTAACCAGGATACTTTTTTTAAATGTTCACTGATTTTATGAAGGTTGTAGAGCTGGTTTTATACTCCCAGTTTTCTGCAACACCTTCAGAAAATATAGAAGAGCTGAAAAGTCTCCAGATGATATTGGTACTTGTATAGATAGAACTCATCTGTGTCATATGAAGTCCTGAAACTCTTGTACAGGACTTAAGATGATTTATGTGTGCCAGTGCTTCATGCTGATCTACATGAAATCTGCAAACTTCTACCACAGAAATAATTTTATAGAATTAAAGGCATCAGAAAATATGTAGAAAATATGTTGGTGTAGTACAAAACTTGTACATAGTAAAATGTACTAGACTAGCTGCAGACTGAACAAAGTTTATTACAGAATTGTAATATTTCAGAGCTGATTGTTACATAAAAATTCCAATGGTTTCTGCTTTGTCTGTTTCTGAAGGAGGTTTCAGTGGTAATCTGATGAGAGCAGTCATCATTGTTAAGTGATATTTAAAACAGTGATGTAATTAATGTCATATTCCAAATTAATTTTCATTAAAGTATCTGTGTCCTGAATGAGAGGATGCATAAGTACAAGCTATATGCAGGATTATGTGCTTGAAAGAAACAGTCTCTTTATCATTAATATCAGGGTACAAGTTGGGAATATTTTCAACCTTGGAAAAATTCAGTCAATAGCTTTCATTACTCTGTTACTGAAATGTTTTTGTTTCACTTCTGTACAGATTCGAGACACAAAAACTCTCCTACCAATGCCAGGTGTGATGGTAGGAGATGTAGGAAAGAAAATTGGGCTGAATGGGTTGGATAACGGGTAAGTCAATACATTTGAAAGAGAAAACATTCTAGGTTATGTCATACTGCAGTGGTGCAAAGATCCCCTGGATCTATTCTGTCCTTACTCCTGAAATGTTCACTAGTGGTTTAAAATTGTTGATATTTCTGAAAAAAAAACCCAGATTGAAAGATCTTGATTTTCAGTATTTTCTGTCTGAATATTAGCAGCCTTTCAGCCTTTCTCACTCTTTAAAATGTGAAGTGCTCCTGGTATTTTGTGAATATCCCCAGGTAGTCTTGCAGTTACAGACTCTTCAACAATAATAATGGAAAAAAATCTAGTAAGTTCTGGGTAAAGAACTTTAGCAGCTTCTGCACAGCTCTGGATGTAAGACTTTAATTATTTTTTCTGTTGATTTCCAGCCCACAGGAAGGCTAATGGTGGTCCCCAGATAAGGTTTATTTTCAGTAAAGATTACGATAAATGAGACTAAAGAGAGAAACTATGTCTCTTGTTTAAACCGTGGGATTTCCAGATTGCAGCCAAGAAATAGAATGCTAGTTATTTTCTTCTGTATTGTGTGTGTACAGTTGAAATAAAATCGTACCTGGCTCCATTTCTTAGTCATGGACTCCAAAGGCCTTTCTGTGTCTGCTTTAATAACCAAAGGTGTTTGATGAGGAGGAGATAAGTGAGAAAACAAAGGTATATTTCTGCATTACAACAGTCATTACGTAAAAGTTATTTAAACTGTTAGATTAGTTACATAGCTCTGTATAAAGACATAAACTTTAAATGGCAAAGAAAGGTTTCACTTCCTTATGCCTCAAATTTAATTCTTTCTGTTGATTCAGTTTGTTACAGATTTTTCTATTGTCCTTCAAAACAGATCATTGCAGTAAACACAGTATAGACATCTGAAAGTATCCTGGTTTCAAATATTATGGCATTGACTGTATTTCCAGAATGTTGTAGGAATTTTATGGTTATTTAGCTCATTATCGTTGATTCTCTGTTTCCTGAAGACATGGAAGAAATAAATTTTAAAGACCTGAAACAACCCAAAATTAATTTGTAGAGGAAAACTGTAAGAAAGACTTGGAAAACAGGGATATTTAAGGTTTGGTGGGTATTTTTTTTCTGCTTCTGCATTACAGACTAGTAGCCACCAGATGGCACAGCAGCACGGGCCTGAGTAATCTAAATGTTAATCAACTTCATATTTCTATAGAAGTATTTAAATTCTGCTGTTCATTCTTATATTGCAATATGGATTTATGTGCAGCACAGGAATGAAGAGTATGCTTGATATGTGACTTTAAATGTACATCATTTTAAATCCTTTTCTCCATTATCTACTGGAAAAAAAATAGAGTATTTATTCAAATACAGATAACAACTGATAAAATTTGAAATTATAATCCATAAAATGCTCTTTAAGTGAGATACCAGTGACTCTCTATCTTAATGTCAGATAAAGTCCCTTATCTATCATATGTCATTTCAAGCAGTCATAGAGCATTCCTGTTTACTTTGTATATGTTGTTTTAAGAAAATTATTAGTTCAAACAGTAGTGCCCAAAGAACCCCAGTCATGGATATAGATCTCTTAAATATGCATTAAGATAGTCCCTGCATTAGAAACCTTAAGACAGCACTTGCAGATTAAGAAAGAAGTATGAGGGAGCCCAAGCTTACCCATAGATACCCCTCATTTAGCTAAAAACTCCAGTGTCCTGTGTTCCTAAACTACTTTAGCTGCTTTGTTTTTTGGAGAAGTCTAAGACTGCAGGCAGGCCAACATTGTTGTCAAGAACCAGGGAACCAAGTTTTGTTCTGCAACGTTCCTGCACACACTGAGAAGTCAGAAGTGTCAGGGCTTGGAGATATCAGCTCTCAGAGGCACATGAAGGTCTGGATGGGGACTGGAGAGGAAGTTCTGCATTTGTGTGCAGAGACAGCAAGCCATGCCACCCTAGAAAATGAACTCTTGGTTGCATGATCTGCAAAATGCCAGGATTCACAGGGAGATATTTCACCACATACACCTTGTCAAGGTATTCTCCTTGTCCATTTAGCAATCTTACACCCTCATTTGTCTCAGAGAAAGCACAGGCTGGTGTAAGTCTCCACTACGTGTGCTGCCAGGTTATTTTGAATGTGTCGGTGAAGTCTGGTTCAGCTACCATGAGCACTTAGTAAATCAGGTCTGTTTCCATGTAGTTACACTCAGGATGTGTGGTCACAGTGGAGATCAGAGTCCGACATCTCTGACAGATGTTTGCTTTTGTTCCTGTGCTTCAAGAAATTTATGCTAATAATTTTCAGTATGGATACAGGGAGTTTAGTTCTTGAATGTTAATGAAGGTCATGGGGAAGAAATTCCAGAGCCTCCTTAGAAAATGCAAGTTTGAAGAAAACAGAGTAGTAAGAAAACAGAGTAGTTGATTGTAGTTGTCCATTCTGGCTTTGAAAAACAGTTATTGTCTTGGGTTATTTGGCTGAAAGCTGGTTTCCTGCTGATGCAGAGTATAATTTTTTTAGTAAGAGAAAGAATGTCAGAAATAATGTGGAAATTTTTGCAGTGTGAATCCATTTCTAAAATTATCTTTCCAAGTAATTCTCATAGTTTCATAATGTGGATGTCCAAAAATCACATGGTGTTTGCAGGTCTTTGTAACTTTAGCTGCCCTGACAAAAAAAGACAAAAACACTGTAAAATATTTTGAAATATTTTTTTTCTCTAGGAAATTTACAATAATTTCTGTAATCAATGCATAAAGGGATAAAAATAGAACTCTTTTTTTTCTTATGGAAAGGATAAATTGGGCTTGTGTTTTGTTACTGCAGTTAAATCAGACTGCCACCAGGGGATGTAAATGCTTCAGTCTTTATTTTATAATATTAAAATGTCCACCCGTTGCCAGTGCTCTGGCAGTCTTTGAAATATGCTGCTCACTGAGGACCCAAAATGGTAGTAGCTGAGGGAAAAAAAAACCTACTGAAAAGATCCCTGAGTATTTGGGATTTCAGGAGCCTTTCAGTAAAATGCGTGACAGGCATAAGGAGTGGAGGGGTGGCACACACATAAAACAAGAGCTGGGCTATGTGTTGATGTGCATTTCTGTTTCCTTCCTTTGATGTGTTTTTTTTTTTGGTGGTGGATTTTTTTTGTTTGTTTGTTTGGGGTTTTTTGAGGGGGCAGGGTGGGGAAGGATGTACCTTGGGTACTGGAACATTGCCCAGATTGCCCATTAACTCAGTGCACATCAGTAAATGACACTGAATTGGTGGTGAACCATTTTCATGTCCAGTTATAACAAGCAGCAAATTTCTGCTTTCCCCTCTCCAGAGATGGAAATGATGCCCAACTGTATCTGCATGGGGAAGAATGAAAATCAGCTATAATTGTATTTCTGAAGTAGTGCTTACCATGCCTCTCTTTGAAAAACATGTTCTGAGCTCATTCAGCTGTGTCCACTGATAACATGTATGCAGTCTGTTAAGCAGATAAAACCCTTTGTAAGGGAAGAACTAGAGAAATGAAATTGTCATTTTACCTTAAGCCTTTGTAGGGGAGGAAAGGGTCTTTCTAGAGGAAGAATTGTTAACTGGATCTAATGATAATTGGGGGCTTGGGAAAACTGATGTGGTTTATTGGCTGTTTAACAGCCTTTCATGTACAATTAAAATGTAATCAATCTTTACACGCATACAACACACTAAGATGTTCAGCATATTCTCTAGCAATCAACGAGGCCAAATTTAGTGTTCTGGATACTGAAAACAAAACAGAATGCCCAAGAAGATATGAGTAAAGGGGATTTATTTGATAGAAAAGCAATAAATCGCATAAAAGAATCCTTCTGGGAAGAGGTGGCTCAGAAAGCCCTCACTATAATTCCTTATATATTTACAAAGATGGGATATATCACATGACTTCCAAACCTTTACCAGTTGCATTTAAATGGTTAATTCATACTTTATTTCTTCATTCCTATTTCAGCATTACTGCCAATAGTACATTATGATGCTGCTGTTACTAGTTTAAGGACAGAACAATCAGTCTAGTCCTTTTTGTCTTCTACTACTTATCCTCTTAATGTTCATTTAGATTTTGCAACTGTTGCAGTTATTTCACCAGGAAGATAGGAGCTATAATACATGGTTGAAGCCTAAATAGTCTTTGGAACTTCATCTTTTAATCTGGAACAGTAGTTCAGTGAAGATATCCATAATCAGCTTCTTTGGTTATTTGCTTCTACTTCCACACTACCTTTTTCTTTCTGCTTGATGAACATTTATGTAGCTGTAGGGGAACTGGAACTGCATGAAAACTAATGAAAAAACCCTACCAGTTTTTGTAGTCTTCAGTCAGATAATTTGTCAGGTTTGATTCACTGCAAGACCTTAGGAGTGGCTGTTTTGGTACAGGAAAAAGAACAGCGATGTAAGAAATCAAGTCTAAAAATCAGTCCTTCTTCCCAAATAAACAAGCTTGGGCTTGTTTAATATTTTTATTGACTTACAGCCGTTCACCCAAGTATCAAACAGTTGTGATAGCAATAGCAATGAAGTGGCTATAGATGAAAAAAGAATGTTCAAATGCTTGTGCCTGTATTTACGTTATCTGAATACACCATGAACACTTCAGTCCTTGTGAAAAGTGCCACTTTCACAGTTAAAACTGTGTATTTTGCAAACACATCTTGCATGTTTACAGTTTAAGTTAAAGCTGTGCTTTTTGCAGCAGAATCATTGACATTTCCCTGCTTTGCCCTCCTCCTGTCGTTTCTGCAGTCAGAGTTGGACACTATGTGAGTATATACAGTGTTACTGGGCTGTGGTCACATTGCTGCAGAGTGCTGCCTTATCCCCTCATTTTTGTCATGTTCATGTGCCTCAAAATTCTACAGCAATAGCTGCTTCACACTGAAAGGCACTTGATGTGGGTGAAAATGGGGAAATGTAGACTTAAATCTGGTCACACATTTGTTTTTTGATGCACAGAAATACAGCCTCACATCTGCAGTGAACTTCAACCAGCCATTTTTGTTCCTTAGCAGAGCTCTGTCAGCTCTTGACAGCTGCAAGAGTCTGCTCATCCAGAGTTCCTCACAACATGAGCTGGACTGTAAGAACTTAAAGTGAGTGAGTCTTTGTGTGCCTGTGAAGTCCATTAGGTTAGGATTAGGAGGCCTATAAACTATGTTGTTTTATCATTGTTATTGAGCATTACTGTACAGGGCTGCATTCTTACATTACAGCCTTGATTGTAGAAAATAAAACTAAAATACTGCCACACGATTTCACTGTAAGAGTAACTATTCTCAGCTCTAACCTTTCTGTGAGTTCAGTCTAGAATATGTGGCAGTTTTCTTTTCTTCTGCAAGTTTTTAATCAAACCTCTGAAATGTTACTCTTCCCAAGGTTTAGTGTATCCCATAAACAGCCCTGATATCAACTGACTCACAGCCTTCCAATACCATTCACCTGGTTTCTGTTTCTGGCTGGAAGTCTGGCATTAGAGATGATTGCACCATCTCTAAGGTAGTCAGTAACAGAAGCTGGCAGAAAAGGATTTTAGTGAGTCTGAAGTTCACCAAAGCATGTTTGAGCTATTTGTACTATAGGTAACAGTTTATTACTTTAGTACTGGCAAAAGGAGCTTGTAGCTTTTCCAGCTGCTCCTCTTTTATCAGCTTTGCTGCAGACCAGATGAATTACTATTGCGTGATTTAAAGTCAGTGAGATTAACTTAGTTTGAAATGTTCCCTAAACTACTGGCCAAGGAACCCAAACAAGAATGCTGCTATTGGAATGGCAC
Organism: Ammospiza caudacuta; assembly: GCF_027887145.1. Classification (NCBI taxonomy): domain Eukaryota; kingdom Metazoa; phylum Chordata; class Aves; order Passeriformes; family Passerellidae; genus Ammospiza; species Ammospiza caudacuta. Next base: position 59,241,165 of record NC_080596.1, read on the forward strand.
TTTCCTCTGCTCAGCTGCTCTTGGTTGAAATCTATGTGACACAGGTTTTTTTTATCTGTGGTAAAAAATGTGTCTACAGGATGCAAAATTGCACATTGCTGTAGAGGCCTGTGATATCTATTGAAAGTGACAGCTGTCTGTCTTGCTGAGAGGCCTTAATCCCAGTCACGCTATCTGCTGTGCTGAAGAGGCCCTAAGTAGGGCAGCTTTTAAACCTCTGGTCTTGTCATCACTGTGTGAAATTTAGCCATTTTCCAAACTTGCTGGTACATGATATCCCCATGACTGTGTATACAGTTCCATTATTGTAAGATATTTCTTCAATTCTTTAAGGAGATTTTTCCCCTAAATGCGTTGACAGATGTGAGCCAAGTCCATGCTTCTAGGCTAATAACCATTAAAAATGTGATCATTGACTTCATTAAGTCTTACTATTTATTTTTAATATGTTCCAATATCAAGTTCCAATTGGCCAGTATGTCTAACAATTCCCAATAGCGAAGTTCTTGGAGAAGGAGCATAACAGCAGTTGGCAGCAATCTCACAAAGTCACTTAACCCACCAGTCCTGTGAGGTTCTGCTTTTATTTTCAACACTTGTGCTTATAGGCAAAATATCTTATTCCTTTACACATGGAAATTTGCTGTTGAATTTTTAATTGCTAGTTCTGCTGCTCTGCTTTGCTTCTTAAAGTCTTTGCCATCTGATATGTATATCCATATATTTTTATATAATATTATCTGTAATGGATAATATCAAGGGAAAAAATCTAAACTTTAAAAACCTGTTACTTGAATTCATTTTGATTTTAAGAAAATAAGCTACCATATAATGAGAGGAAATTCAATATTCTGGTTCACTAGCTGTGGGTGAAGTTATTAAAGAAGGGTGTGCTTGTACTTTTTAATCATAATAATTTTAGGTCATCTTTTATGTGGTACAGAATTAGCTTCCTTATATTTGTGTCAGACAGATTATAATAAAACTTTCTTGAATGTTTTTCACTCTTTCCAACAGAAGACTTCCCTTAGATTTAACTGTTTGGGATTGTATTACAGCAAGTGAAAGTGGATAAAATCGTTTAGGTCATTTTGGGAGCTGTTTTGTTCAGCACACATCTGTCACATGTTTATTATGAGTAGGCTTGGAATTCCTGAAAGTAGGCAATTGGTATGTAGGTTTAGAAAGCAGTAGCTTTCAGTTTGCTTTTTATAAACACTTGAGTCTCAAGCACAGGTCAATATAAAAAAATTTCTACAACTGCACAACTTGGCTTAGTGAATACGCACTACAGTGTAAAACACAACACGTAAGAGGGGATAATTTGCCATTTTATTAATTGTCCTTGTCTCCCAGGTAACAAATGACAGAACAAAAGGAAGTGTCCTCAAGTGCTACCAGGCAAGGTTTAGGTTAGATGCTGGGAAAAATTTCTTCACTGGAAGAGTGTTAAGACATTGAGATGGGCTGCCCAGGGAAAAGAGGTGGAGTCATCATCCCTGGAAGGGTTCAGAAGATGTGTGAATGTCACACTTGGGGACGTGGTTCAGTGGTGAACATGGTACTGCTGGGGAAATGGTTGGACTCTGATATTGAAGGTGTTTTCCAGCCTAATGATTCTATGAATGCTGCCATGAAATCTTACCATTCATCACAATCAAGGCTAAGCATGTTCCAGATATGTATTTGCAGAGAGAAAGCCTAAGAACTGGAGCCCTTTGAAATATGGTCTAATATGTGCCCCAAAGATTGCATCATCTCTCTGTTATGTCAACTCTTCCTATAGTCTGGCTTATAATTCCAGTTTTTATCACCCATTCAATAGCTTTTTAAAATAATATTTCATTGCTTCCTTCCATGCATCCCTTCCTGCTTGGGAGGGATCCTTATAAACATCCATGGAGCTGTCTTAATTTCATCACTCTGATTTTTAAAATTCTCATTTGACTTAATGGCTTGTAAAAAATGATGAGCTGCTGGTGTGCTGTGACTGGCAGGCATCCTGTCAGGGAAATATTCTTCAGTAATTAGTGTCTGCTTCACTGTTTGAACATAGTTGTAGCTTCCTACCTTATGCTTGGATTGTAAGATCCTAGGAGGAAGCATCTTCTTGGAATTCTGTGGGTGGACAGCAACTGTGAAAAATGAGTATAAACTAGAAACCTAAACCTTGCCACACACACACTTCTGTAATTAAAGTAATGAGTAATAATAATTTAAAAGCTCAAGTTCTTTCTAAGGTTCATGCTATTGCTTAAAAATATTGGTTGTTGTACAGTTTTAGTTGTGATTCTTTTTGGGTTTTAGGGAGCAGAGAATGTGAATTTCGCCAAAAGATCTTTCTGGAAAGATATTTTGTAGTTTCAATGATATGAAAAAAAAATTAACATAGATGGAAATCAGATTTTTGGAAAATCTGAATTTGCTTCTATTACTAAGTAGTGTAGTCTCACTGAAATTGGCATTTAACAAAGCATTTATTGGAGTTGTTGAGGCAGCTGGTGCTTGGCTGCCTTGGCTTAGGATAGCACACCTTTCTCTGTGTCTAAGTCTGAAAATACTCTGTATCTCCAAGGCTGAATAAATTCAGTATTCAGATATGTTTCCTTGGAAACAACTCATAATTTAAAAGCACATGCAGCAATGCAGCCCTTATGTAATTTATTAATGTGAAAGACCTGGCTCTTGTGAGCCATATTAAACAGATCAGCCTTTATTGGCAGGAAAAAGGAATTTTCTTTGATTACAAATACAGCTTTTCAAGTGCTATTAGATAGTGAGATATTCGTGAGTGGGGTTGATACCGCTGCTATTGTGCCAAATTGTGCTGCCCATTTGGATGAAAAAATTCAATCACTTTCTTCCTGAAGAATATGAATACTCAGGACATTCTCCCTATCTTAAGAACTTCCATCCTCATTGCTGCTAGAGTGCTGCAATTTAGAAGGGGTTATGCTGCTCTTCCTTTTCTAAGATACCACATTTCAGGGAATAGAATTCCTAACTTGAGTTTAAACAAAGGAAAATTTTCCTTTCAGTTCCTTCTCAGAGCACTATTTCAGCTATGTCCTTATTTGTATTGCAGTAGAATGAGTGATCCTCACTGGTCTATATTTTAGACTCATAAAAATATATAGTGTCTCTATTCCAAAGCAGTCTCCAGACTGGAATAAACAACACCTCAGTTAAGAATACAGTTCTGCAGAGTTGTTTGAGGCAGGGAATTATTTGGAATGAGAATGGCCCAGTCCTGTTCTAGGTGGCAGAAGGAAGTGGTGCATCTTCCCAAGCCTTTTAACTGCTGAGATTCCAACCTAGCCAACCTAAGTCATGCAGCCTGAGAATTCAGTTCAGCTTTCTGAGGTGTCAGTGAAAGTACCTGTCAAACTGCCTGTGTACAAGGTCTCTGATAAGTAACTTTACTTGTGCCTTCCCTCAACCAGAATACATTACTTATCCTTCCATTCTTTTTTACTTCTTTCCTTACAAAGCTGCTGAAATGGTCTCCTACAGTCAATGAAGGGGGTTTTGTTGGTTTTGTAATCATCATCTTTTTAAAACAAAAGATCAAAAGTCAGAAGAGTTATAACAAATAATTTCTCTTCTTGAATTTATTGTACTGCTCTGAGTCTGAAAGTCTTTTTTGTCCCAGGCATACTTCCCTAAAATTGCCTATTTGGCCTGATGGGCTCTGTTTTCAGTTCACTGATATGCCTGAGATAATTTTGCAATCCCCTCTTTCTTGTGACCTTTTTTCTGTAATACAAACACCTCAGACTATGTAGACATAGATTTTATACTGTTTGTGTATTTGTTTAAACAGATTTGCCATGTTCCACAATGTCAGGATACCAAAAGAAAACATCCTGAATATAGCTGGAGATGTCACAGCTGAGGGGAAGTACTCAAGTTCTATCAAGGTATGAAACAAGATCTTGTTTCATTAAATATACAAAGGTATAAGTAGGTTGAGAAACTGTGCAATGGGCCTCTTATGTTAGGAAGACCTGAACTTAAGAAGGCTGTTGGCAATTTCACATGAGGTATGAATGTTGTTTTTTTAATTTAATTTCAGAGATGTCTCAACTCACCTTGCTGACCTTACTGAACTTTGTGGTTTCTGCATGACCCCACTGATCCCAAAGAGTTTAGAGTTTGACTGTGTTCAGGCAAGACTATTCTGAGTCTCACCTGAATGCCTCATCTGAACGAGTCAGGAGACAAAATTGACAAAATTGCTTCTTCTCATGTTACCAAGTTGCATCTTTGTGGGGGTAAAATGAAATGTTAGCCTCAGCATTCATTCTGTGCCTTCTATTCATTCAGGAGGTTAAAGAACGTTTCAGTGCAGCTCTGGGATCCTTGTCCAGTGGCAGAATTATGATCACAGGACTTTCCACAACCAACTTAAAGCTTGCCTTGGCAATAGCCATTCGCTTCTCAGCAGCTCGCCGTCAGTTTGGACCCACTGAGGATGAAGAAATACCTGTCCTTGAATACCAAACACAGGTAAACACTTTGGAATTCTATCTACAGACTTCTATGTAATGAGACTCACATTCAGAGCTACTGCAGATCACAGTACGGACTCTGAAGTTAGTGAAATTAAAGTTGTCTCTGTGTCACCTGAAGCATCATTCCAGTACAGCTGTGGGGGTTCATTCCAGCTCAAAACCTTCTCCTGGCATGACCAGGCTTTTAGAACAAGTTCTGGAAGAGCAAAACCAAAAAAAATAAATTCATGTTTTCTCTGAAGTAGCTGGAAGCATTTGTCTTCTAAAGTAGTAACCTTGTAAGAGAAAGGCTGTCTTACATACACATGCAAAAGTACTGCAGATGTAGAAAGTAGAAAGTAGCATTTGTTTCAAAATATCTGTGCTTCTTTTGTTTCTATGCTGTTTCTCATTTGTAGCCTGTGTGCTTTAAAAGTATAGAACTCAATAACATTCATTGTGGAAAATTCTCAAGCTAATAGTGATTTAAGAGGATTATAACCAAGGTTTACCTGCAGTTGATGCTAATGAGAAACACTTTTTGCTCTGAAAAAAATAAAACAACTGTATGTAGAATAACTGGGAAACCTCAGATCTGCTGAATGACAGAGGATATTATATAAAAAATAGCGAAAACAAACCTGCCCAGTTGGTCCTTGCAGTGTGGGTGCCTTTTTCCAGGTCAACACTTATCTTGCAATGTTGAAACATTTCTTTGAATTTCTGAAAACTGGTGGAAGGTGCCTTCCTTCCACTATTTCTGGAAAAGCCAGGGTCTGCTTTCCACTGTTCTTTGAGTCTCTCAGTTTCTCCCAGTTTTGGCTTGTTCTGTGTGTTCCACTTGCTGAAACTCTCATTCCCTTCTTCCTTTACAGCAAAGACTTTCAAGCAGCTTTTCTTTTCCTTCATGAGCCCCATGAAATGGTTACAACCTCTGTATGTTTGTACTGAGGAAACTTATGAATCATGACTGACCCTGACATGCCAGACATTATATAAACACATGGCAAGAGTATGTCTTTGGTCCCCAAAGCTTCAGTGAACTTTTTCCCTGGTTTAAAAGAATGCTTATCACAAATTCATGAAATGTGAGAACTAAAACAATATAACTTGTATAAAGAGAACAATAACCACCTATAACATAATTAAATGTAATTAAATTATATTTTAGGTGGTTGTTGTTCTCTTCTCTATTAAGCAGATTTCCATTTAGAACACAGTAAAAATTAACGAGTTGGTTCAATATAATAACTATTAAAAACATATATCAATTTGTAATCAAATCAATTTAATTCTTTTTTTTTTCTAGCAATGGCGTCTTTTACCTTATCTGGCTGCTGCATATGCCTTAGATTATTTCTCAAAGTCCCTGTTTGGGAACTTTGTAGAGTTTTTTGCAGGTGTTTTGGCAAAGAACAGGAATCAGAGACAGGTGAGATGTTTACATATTTCCTCTTCACTGAGTTCTTACTATAATAATCTGGGAATTGTTCAGTGGAAGACCAATTTAGAAGTCTTATGCTTTCTTGTGATCAGGAATGATAGAGCAATGTGTCACAAATATAGGGCATGTAAAGTACTGATTGAAGTTGCATTAGAAAAGCATTCAGATTAGTTTTGATGGAGTGATTAACATTTTATTGATTTCTGTGGGATTGAAGGTTGTGTTCTCTTGCAGAATTTTTTATCATAAATATATTATGATGTTGTAAATTCTGCTTATAACTGTTGTAAATTATTATACAGGGAGCATATATCAAAGTGAAAATTTCTGAAAATATCTTAATTCCTGCACAGACTCTCTGAGTCAAACTCTGCACAGACTTGAGTTTGAAATTCAAATTCATGCATTAAAATAAATATTTTTAGTGAAAAAAAGTTGACTTCTGAGCCTTAGTACTGAATTTTTCATCCACAGTCAGCCCACTGGAAGTCATCCCTTTACAGAAGAAATAGTTTAATCTATGAGTCTCTGTGCAAGGACTGATTCTTATCAAATTAACTGCAGTATTGTGTTTTTACAGCATATAAATTTTATATATTTTTATAATTTTTGGTAATAAAACATTTTAAGGCCTACGTACTGCTGTGTATTGCTCAAGTCTTTTTTAAGTCCTCAAGCTTTTTTCAGCTAAAGCTCACTAAATAATTTGTACTAATGGTAGTGTAGAGTATTTTAATTTCTCCTCTTTCCACAAAACACAGAAGAATCTATTTGACTCGGGTTTGATATCGGGTTTTTACCTGATACTTCATCTCTGGATGTCTGCAGTGCAGTCACTAATCTTAGGGGAAACAGTGGCTATCAGGAAAAAGTCATGATAGGAAAGAATCTTGCTGTTAAGATTTTTAAGAATGTACTTCTTATGAATTCCTTTTGTTCTACAGGAGATCTTAAAACACACAACATCAATCAGGGAGGTGCTCTTAAATAAGCTTTGGTTGTATCAAGCCCCTATGTCCAGAAACCAGAATTCCAAATGCATTTTCAAAAGAAGGTCAACAGAGTTAGTGTAAATTCAGGCCATTATGATTCTCTGGAGTCTCTGAGGGTGTACATAAAAATTTTCCTCCTCTTTGCAAAACTGATGCTTAAAAGATCAGTGAGAACTGTGTAAGGCAATAAACTTTATAACTATCCTATTGTTGGCTAGGGAGAGAGATACTGCTTATGTCACAGAGGGAATAGAAGCTTTTTCCGGACAGGCCGCCCTCAACGACCTGCTTCTCCGTGTTTGGGAGGGAAAGCTTGGCAGGTGGTGAATTAACTCACTCAGTGCTGTGCCTGCTGGTACAGCTGAGCTAAGATGCACCCATGTGCCCATTACCTGACACAAATTATTGCTGTCTCATGTAGGAAAGTTGGTGCTGAAGGTTCCTCAGTTGTGGCAGGGTTTTTCCGTGTCACCAAAGAATATGCTTTGCACTTACATAGATCTCAGAGACTTTTTTGTCTGTATTGCCAGTTATTGTTCATTATAAAGCAGTACATGCATCTATGGCTTTAGCTGGTCACCAGCTTAATTTCTATGAAAGTTATTCCTCATTTATAATTTGTTTTTCACAAAGGCTGATTTGGGACGTGAGATTCATGCTTTATCTGCTGCCAGCAAATCGCTGGCATCTTGGACTGCTCAGCAGGCAGCCCAGGAGTGCCGAGAAGCTTGTGGAGGGCATGGTTACCTTGCCAGTAAGTTACAGACACTGCATGCACTGATCAGAAAGAGAATGGTTATTTTGATGTGTTCTTTGACTGCTGTTGTGCTGTGATTTCTGAATTTTAGCAATGTGTTTAGAAAGTATTTTATCCTCATATACATATTTTTAAATGTTATTTCATACTTGAAGTCATAAAAAAAATCCCTAAACCCATACAGGATCTGCATCAGCATTTAGACATACTGTACAAGTAATTCAGTCTCAGTTTCAAATCTAAAGATGCAGACTTTATAGATGAAAATTTCTCTTGTAAGTTTAATGCAGCACTTTTCTAAAATCTTTACTGTACAAGGTAATCAGTGAATTTTCAAGCTCATCTGTTTGTAACAGTAGTTTTACTTACAAGAATAGACAGAATTTGTGACAGAATAATTATTTAATCTCTCTTAGCTTCTACTAATATGTTGCAATATACTGAACTGTGCGCTTGTTCTTAAGTGAATCGTCTGGGTGAAATCCGAAATGACAATGATCCAAACTGCACATATGAGGGAGATAACAATGTCCTGCTTCAGCAAACCAGCAACTACTTAATGAGCTGGATGAATTGCATAAGAGGTATATTTTCATTGTGGAATCTTAGTGCACCTAACAGTGTGTGGCTAATGGAATTAGGAGGTATTTTCATACTGAAAGCAATTTACAGTCATTTAATAATTTTGTGGAACATAAATAATGTGCTTCAGACTCCCATCATATGGTACATTCACAATACAGAAATATTTGCTGCAAGAAATATTCTTTCTCCTGTCTTGCAGCAGCTAACTAGATGTTTTGCCATCCCTAATCAGGTTAAGCCATATCTTACTCCCTGAGAAGTGCAGTTTAGTTCAACTGAATTACCTCAGCACTGCATCCTGATCTGAAGAGCTGTCTATCTACATGGGCAGAGAATCATGGCCTTTGGTTTTAAACTAGAAGATGAGAGATTCAGATTAGATGTTAGGAAGAAATTCTTCTCTGCAAGGGTGATGAGACACTGGCACAAGTTGATTAGAGCAGTTGTGGATGCCCATCCCTGGAACTGCTCAAGGCCAGGCTGGATAGGGCTTGGAGCAACCTGATCTAGTGCCCTTGTCCAGGATGGGAGGGTTAGAACAAGATGATGTTGAAGGTTCCTTCCAGCCCAAACCATTCTATGATTCTGTGACTCTGTATTGGTAAAGTCATCATAAGTCTGTTTATTGTACTTGGAACAGTTCATATCACCTGACTTGGTAGCAATGTCCATCACCACATCTTGGAGTTCTCTAGATTTTGTTTCAGTTTTCCAGCAGTGAGTTTCACTAGCATCTTACAGAGCTGGAGAGCTCAGCAGTTGGAGTTGAATCTTATGGAGAATAATTACAGGCAGTGATGTCAGGTTTTTCCACAGTTGTCTACCAGTCCTCTTTTGGCTGGACCAGGCCATAATAAAATAAGTATTATGGTCTAATTGCATTTGGCCTGTCAAGTGTATGCATGGCTTTGTAATAGGCTTTTAGTTCCAAAAAGTCTGATTTCTTTTCTCATAAATCATTTTTATTTTCTCTGGTATTTCAGATAAAGCTCCTTTTGAATCCCCTTTGGGAACAATAAACTTTTTGCAAGACTACCATCATATTCTTGGCTGGAAATTCACAGCCATTAGTGTTGAAGATTGCATGGACTCCTCAGGTAGGCTTCTGCTGTTATTAGACTGATTCTAGAACTTTAAATTCCTTTCCAATGGAAAGGATCCAGAGATTTGAGATTCAACCTCTGCTGCTTATTAGATATTTGTCATATTTGCTGACATTTCTTGTATTACATGCATTTTTATTTACTAAGAACATAGTTTGCATTTCAAAATACATTCTATTTCCCCCAAATTCATTTCTGGAATGGAGGATAACATCAGATATTATTTTTTCTCTTTTGTTCCCTTAAAATAGCATCTCTGAGTTAGGGTTTTTCGCTACTTTATTGCTGTTTTCTGGTTCTAAGGGGATTGATTGCCACTATCTTCTATCACTAAAATAGCTTATTTTAGAAAACCATACAAGGGATTTACAAGCATGTTGAAAAGGCATGAAGTTCATCTGCTTTTGACAGGTGCTTTTTGTTGTGTAGTGAAAAATTAGTAATGGTGGAAAAAGAGTTTCCTGTAGTTTTCCTGATTTACTCTGCTATAATCAAGTCAAGTATGACATGAGATGCTGTTCCCATTTGTGTATCACTGAGCCCAGATTGGCCCTTGGACACAAAAGTTAAAAAGAATACCAAAACCTAATGAGAGCAACAGCACATGTTCTCTCCTCTCATGCAATACCTACTGAACCAGACCATAGTTAAAAATGTCTGAATCTGTTTCTTGATCCATTCTGTTACAAACTGGACTGTTAATCTAAATGCCTTAATTTAGGCAGCATGTGAACACTGCCTATGCCATAAGGTATCCTCTACATGAAATCTTCAGCTAAGAAATAAGCTGGATTCATGCAAGGACCTCATGCTGAATAACTTTTTACCTTAATAGTTCTAGGCTGCTCTTAGAAATATGACACAATTATGTACAAAGCTAGTCATTTAAATATGATTACATTCAGCCACCAGTGAAAAAAATGTTGCAAGTCACATGCTTCCTGTAATTGTGGAGTGTCTTCTGTTCTTGTATTCTCAGAAGAGACTTTGTACCTTGCAGGCCTAAGTCTTCATATGGGGAAAAAAAAAAGCAGCAAAAAATTTATTTAAGTAAGAAGTGTAAACCGAGCTGTGGATACACCTTGTCTTCCAGCTTGGGATCAGTTTGAAGTAGTGTATAGCCAGACATGATTATGTCTTCAACTGTACCCTCACAATCTGACTGTTGTCCCCAGATATTTATTGTATCTACATTAATGGAAAAAGTGACATGTCAATGGATTGATTAATTGATGGTTTGACTTTTCATCTCAAGTAACAAAATCTGGGGCTGGCAATAGAATTTTCATGTGACTTTTTGCATCAAAACTGTGAATGTTAAAAATTTTGCTTTTTTTCTTTTTCATAGTTCCTTTAGCAGCTTATAAATGGTTGGTTTGCTACCTGCTCCGAGAAAGTGACCTAAAAATGAATAAGGAGAAGCAGGCTGGACAAAGTGATTTTGAGGCAAAAAACAACTGTCAGGTAATACTTAAAAATCTTTCTTATTTTATTCATTTCTTTTCATCCAAGTCTTTCAGTTTCTGTTAGTTTTATCTTCTTCTGCCATAAAGTACAATTTCCTGAACCATAAAGCAGCAAGTCAGATAACTAATACTTAATACTTATAAAACTTAATACCTGACCATGTGCATTGCACAGAACATGATAGCATGAGGACAGTTACCATCAGCAGAAATCTTCCAGGATATATTCAGGATATATTTCCCTTCAGAAAAGTTGCAGGCATGTGCTGTGTGATGTCTGCAATTTTGATAGCACAACTTCTGAAGACTAAATCTGTTAGTATTAAATACACTGCAGCATGTGATTATTACTTCTCCATCTGCACTTGTGGCCAAATACATAGTGTAGGAAAGAATCTTGCTCTGGCAGGTAGGTAAACTAGATGACCTAATAGGTCTTTTTCATCTCTAATTCCTATAGTGCAAAGTACTCATGAAAGATACCAGACTGACAGCATTGGAACCTGAAAAGGAAACATTGACAATTTACATATAGCAGATCCACTCTCTTACCAGAGAGTTATAACAGCTAGGAATGGCTTAACTCCAAATTTCAGTATTTATCCCCAAGCTCACCAGATTCCTCTACTACCTCCATAAGAAAAATTGACTCACATCCAAGGAATGAGCACTTGTCATTTGTCACTGAGAAAGGTCAGTTCCCTGAAGATGGTTGGTGTCATTTACTTTATCTGCAAAGCTAAAAAACAGCAGGAAGGAATAGTCAACATTCAACTCTGCACCTAGAAAGTCCCAGCCCGGCTTCAACAGGGGATGATCTATGTGAAACCACTAATAGGGGGGAGAAAAATCTTTCCTGCTTTTACCCTAGAAGCAGCTTATAGAGAAATTCTTCAGGGTCAAATCCAGACTGGGAATTGCCAGAAACTCCAGGCTGATTGCCTGTCAGTTAGCCAGGTTTTGGTGAAGCTGGTGTTTGGGCCAGTGCATTAGAATGGTGAGCTCAGAAGTATGAAGATTTTCTTATCTATTATATTTAAAATTCAAAGAGGTTCAGGCACACAACTGCTTTTGGGATAGGTGTTGGTATGCTTTAGGTCATTAGTTTTTCTTTTCTACCTACAATTCATTCTCAGGACAGCAGGACTTTTTATTTTAAATGTCATGCCTCAAAAACATTTGAAAATTATTTACAAGCTGTGCTTTGAAGACATATATATATTAGATTTAAAACTTTCTGGGCATGAAGAAACACTTTTCTGTCAGCCCAGTGGTTGACTAATACAAAATATTTGTTCATGCGATGGGGGATCTGGAAGAGATTCCTAGCCTATCCCTAGGTTATTTTGGTTTGGGCTCAGCTTGATAGAAACAGTAGAGAAGTGTAAGCAATGGGAAAGAGGAAAATAGAATTATAGGGGAGAACAATAGGAAAACAATTATTAATGTTTCATTTGGGATGTTAAGATGCATTTCATTCTGACTAGGGAATTAGCATATCTCAAAAATACCTCTAGTAAGGGGTCAGTCCTCCTTAATGCTGCAGAGACTAGAGGATGTGTATTTTGCTGTAAATAATAATTTATAAATGTTTTTGAGCTTGGACGTAAGTGTGCCACTGGGCAGCTGCTGTTTAGAGAGACAGTGATCTTTGGAATATGCTTTCTTTACAGGCTGCAGTGGATCTAAATGCAAGGGTATTGCAAGTATTTAAAAGAAAATAATTAAAACTAATCAACTGATTCTACATGGAAAAAATTAAACACCTAAACCTTAACAAAACAAACTTAAAACAATCATGAGTTACATCATTGCAGCAAGTCAGCCAGGACAGGAATGGCATCATATTCCCCTGCTGTTCACCAGTTAGAATGTTGTCAATCAGTAATCTATTCCATGGCAGCACATATAGCAAAGCTGAAGTATATAAGTGAAAGAAGTGTTCCTGTGTAAGTACATACAATCACTTAAGGTTATGTACTTTGCATTAACAGTAACTGGTGACTTGTCTTTCTCATCAGATAGTTGGGAAGGACTAGTTGAATAGTTCCTTCAAAACATACTGCAATCTATTGCACTCCATCTACAGAATCCACTCATGCTGACATGATCAGATTTTTGTTTATTATTTGAAGGGACTTTAATAATTTTTCAATAGGAAGATTTGTATCCTCTTTATAAAACTCTGGATCATATTAAATAAATATAAGCCTACCTTTTTCTTCTTAGATTCACGTAGGTTTCTTAGCAATCCTAAAATCAGCAGACCTGATTTTACATTGTCTTCTCTCTCATGTAACTTCTTGATCCCATAAAGCCTGGCTGAAACTGCCAAATTAGACTGGTAATAGGCATCAATCTTACCTCTAATAGGCATTTCATGAGACATTCCATAACTAACCTTTGCACAGACATTGTGGAAAGTGTTTTCTCCTACTGTTAAAATTTCTCCAACTAGATCATCACACTGAATCAGTAGAACTCCTCTAACTTCACCAATGCCATTCTGCACAGGCTGAGGGCTGGTTCTTTGTGTTTTGTTCCTCAGTGTTTTTCTCCCCTGTCTCCTCAGGTGTACTACTGTCGGTCTCTGGCTCTGGCTTTCATTGAGCAGACAGCCTTACAGCGCTTCCACGACTACAGCCACGATCCCAGCGTCCCAGCAGCTCTGCAGCCAGTGCTGAGGCATCTCAGTGCTCTCTATGGGCTCTGGTCCTTGAGTAAACACCTGGCTGTGCTCTACCAAGGTGAGGTCAGCTCCCTGAATGTGCTGTGCATGTCACTTTTATAAAAAGTACAAAAAATATTCCCTGGACAGGGCAGAGAATCCTAGTGATGATTTATGTTACAGCATTTTCTTACTGCTTGTTTAATACAGAACAGTCATTCCTGACCAAATTTTCAGGAGCAGGAATCTGCAGTGAAAAATTAACCCGAAAGTCTCTCTCTTACCTCAGAGATGATGGAGAGATAAGAGATTTTGCTGTGATCCAGTGCTTGTGTGACAGGATGAGGGATAGGCAGCAAGATGCTGTAGTGCAGCTCATTCTGCAAAAGGCTCTGCATAGCTTAGATTAAGAGTTCTGTAGTCAGCTCATTAATGAAAGACTATCAGTTCAATTACACAGGTGCAGTTACTTACTCTTGACTACTGAACTCATGAACTTGGCAAAAAGTTCTTAGCAATGTAATCTTAACTAGTATAAGCTTCTCTGTGAATATGTTTAAGGTGGCTATGCTTCGGGGGAACAACCTGGGAAATTTATTCAGGACGCTATTCTGAAGCTCTGTTACAGGGTAAGCCTGTTTATTGTGATTAAATATAGAGTATATAAACACTAAAAATGAGATACATAGCTTACAGTCAGCAGATTATTCTGTACTTCATGGGGTAAGTTAGCATGGTTTCTGAATAATTTTCTGTAAAGTTTAGCAACTCACTCACCCTGAATCTAGTCTTAATTTATTTCAATAAATGGAAAACAATATGTCCTACCAAACAACAGCATAGCATTTGTGGCCTTGCAATCTTCATTGGAAAGCCAGTGAAATATTTCAGTGCAGTTCTTTTTATTTAATTTCTGAGTGAGTTTGTGGGGTTTTTTTCTTAACACTAAAGCTTTCCAAACTGCAACATATTCTTTGCAGGTCAGCAAAACTTCAAAGAAGAATCTGGTCATTATATTTTTAAAGTCCAATATGATATGTGTTTATATGTGTAAACAACACCATATTGGTTAAAATGTGTTTAAAACCCCCTATGTAAAGGAGGAAAACATTTGAAATACAGTCTTTTTTGGCAGTTACCATGGGAGTGAAAGAAATTGAAATAAATCTAGGCTACTAATTGTGGATTTCTCTTAAATTATCAAAGCTGGTACTTTATGAAAGTAATTTTTATACTGCTCTGTAGTTCAGCCATAGACAACTGCAGAAGTTGTCAAATGTGTCTCTCTTGGTTTTAAACAGTTGAAAGATGATGCAGTTGCCCTGGTTGATGCCTTTGCTCCTTCTGACTTCATTCTCAATTCTGCCATTGGTAAAGCAAGTGGAGAGGTAAGAAAACCCATTGTAAAATTTGTAACTTTATTCATAAAGAAGATTATTGCCTGTAATTAGCCTTAACATATTCAAGACATTTCACAAGTACAAAAGAAAAGAAAGACAATTTTTCAGTGGAAAATACTACCAGAGTTAAATTGATGTCAGCAGAAGATGAACTTTTTTATTTAGTGCAGATACGCTTCAGTGGGAGACTTGTATTGCTGTATTTTGCTGTTGTGGGCATCTGTGCACTCAAATGATAAAGGGCTGAGAGAAATTTTTTGGTGTAGTTACACAAAGCTAGAGTTAAGAGCATAAGAAGGGCCATACTGGATTCACTTCACAGAATACTCTGTGGCTGACAGGGATGGATGGCCAAAGAGAACACTGGGAAACAGATGAAAAAGTGAGGTGTTCTTTTCCTGATGTCTCAGCTGTTGGCAGTTTAAGAGATGTCTTATGCCACAGATTCTGTTTGTATCATTCTGTTTAGTAGCCACAGATGTAGCTATTCTCCATTTTCTCCCATCCATTTTCAAATTCAGCTGTCATTTGGTTTTTATCACATCATCATTTCTACAATTTAATTATGATTGCTGTTAGAAAATACGTCCTAGTCCCAGTCCATATCTATTTACCATCTATGGGAGCCTTTTCATTCCTCTGACAGACCTTGTTTTCCTTCTCTGTGTATTTTCTGCTTCTGCCATATCATTTCTGAAGTGGCATGACCACATCTATAAGCAGGACTCGGGGTGTAGGTGCACCATGGAGTTGGCTACAACAGCTCCTGGTCTCTCCCTTCCTTTTTTTTTTTTTTTTTTTTTTACATATTTCAAGATCTGTCTTTATTCCAAAATCTCAGCAAACCAAAATTCTTGCTTACTGAGCCAAACCTACTCATCAGGGCTGAGCTGTGGGATAACTATTCTGCAGAGACCAGTGTCACAGCACAGTAATTTGGGTTGGTGTGGATGGATGCTGCAGACAATCCCTGGAGCCTGGGGAGCCTGCCAGGATGTTTGACAGGAATGCTGCATCAGACTCCGTGGATTTCAGTGTTTCGTGTAAATTCTTGTCTGAAGTTGCCCCTTGTTCCCATGGTGATCCAGCAATACAGAGGGCAGAACAGATGTTTCTAAGCTGACCTAACACAATGTTTACTTTGTTAGCAGTCTCTACAAATGAGGCAGGAAAGGCTGGCTCTACCTATCCAGCCATCTCCTAGAGGGCTTTAATCATCACTGGAAACTTTGTTTCCATTTCTATGTCGTTTTTTGAGGGTTAAATTAATGCAAGAGGTCATGGGAGGGAAGCTCCAAAAGTAACTCTTCAGAAAAAGAACATAGTTTGTTAGAATGTTAAGAGTATCTGTGTTGGCCAAAAGCCCATTTTAACACATTTTTCTGTCCCTAGCAGAAGTTGTGAGCAGATGCTATAGGCAGAAATATAAAATATGGTACAAGTACACAGTGATCCATTCCTAGAATAGTATCCCCTCTCTAGCAGTCACCTGGAGATTTCTTATCAGTAGCTGATAAAGCTGTCATGATGGATTTGGCTGGCTCTTCATTGGGTACCTCTTAGCTCTTGCAAATGCAGAAGCCATAGAGACTTATTAATATTAGATACTAATATTAGGAGTATATGAGAAATGCATGTAGGAATCTAAACAATTCCTTACGTACTTACTTTTTTATAAATTCATTGAATCATCGAGAAAGTAATTTTAATCAGTGCTATTCAACCCATGTTCCATAAAATTCAGGAAGGTTTTCTGAATTGCCTGTAAGTCTGTGATTTTCAGCTTGTGTAAATATTTTCAACTGAAATTCACAGAAGGCTGCCAATCCCTCACTCAAAATACTTATTAAGGATCATTGTCTCCTGGCTGTCTATGTTTAATCCTCTATTCAATGATTGCTTTGCACCTTCTAAGAACCAATGCAAACATTTTAGTAAAAATTACAGTATTTTAAAGAATAGATTATCCAAGGATAACAAAAAGGAGAATTTAATTCAGGATAAATTGTGTTGTGCTGCAGTGGAGTGCCTTGCGCTGTAAGCCACAGATCATAGTTAGAGCTGAGGAAAGGTTTCAAATTTTTTTATAGGCAGCTTTAAGCCCTAAAGAATTCAAATTCTCTTTAAATGGAACTTTTGATGGTGTGGATAATTTCTTCATAAGAGTGAATCTTTATTTCTCCATAAAAGTGAATCTTAATCTCAGCCTAAGTCTGTGAAGGTATTGCCACATTTATTTCAGGATTAATTAAGACTTGTTAGACAATATTTAATCAAAATTAGAATGGAATAAGTAGTTAACATTAGCCCATGTAATCAAGGTAAAATATATCAAATATTAAATATATTTCAATATTTATTTAACTCATCCCAGATATTTAGGATCACAGCATCTTTTGATGAAGAAAAATGGCATTTCACTTTACCTCACTGACTACTTTTATACTACATTATTATTTTGTTACACTGTTCTATCTTACTACTGAAAATATATTCTTTCTTTCCTGGTTTTCCTATGAAGTTATTTAAAGCTTTAAGCTTTTGTTAATTATGAATTAACAAATATTGTTAAAATTCTACTTTTGCAAAATTTTCTTCTTTTTAACTCTGCTGCAAAAAAATTACAAATTAGTAAAATGATAAATAAGCAATCTGCTCTTGAGAGAAGAATTTCTTATGCTCAAATCAAACATTTCACACTGGGAAAGAAGTTCTATTCCTTTCCAGAAGTGTGTTCAAACAAAGATAACAGCAGCTGTCCATGAGTGCTTTCAGACACAGCCCTCAGGTTTGGACAGAACAAAGATTGGCTTAATCTAATCTTGTTCCAAATTTCTACCTTTGATAGTACAACTCCTGTCAAGTTGAAAACCAGAGATAATAAAGATTTCTGGTTTCCTGCTCTTATGCAAGGATGGTCTAAATGATTTACACAGAAATCTGATGTTTACAGTACTTTGAAATTTTGTGGTTATTGTTCTGTTTGTTCTTTCCTGTACATAATTATTCACATTTGTTATCTAGAAATTCAATTAAAATCTCATTTCAGCCAGTAAGTTAACTTAATAATTTATCTTGCAGATGTTTTGTTTCTTCTCTGTGCATTAATCCTTTTTTATTTTTATTTTACAGTTATACAAAAATATGTGGGGAGAGATCCTTCAAGGCAACAAAGTTCTGAACAGACCTTCATGGTGGGCAGAATTTTGCATGAATAAACCTGTTATAGGCAGGCTGAGGTCAAGATTGTAAATCAAACAGCTTTTAAGAGTCTGGATGGGCCTGAGATGGATACCTTGTGACAAACATCAGGAGGAAATGAGGCCATATGAATGATGAAAATTGAAGGGATTTTCACCAGGAGGTGCCAGTTATTTTAAAACTTTGAAATCAAGTCCAACTTGATCTGAGGGACTGCTAACATAATAATGACAAGATCAAGAGCAACACATCTGCACACTATACATATTTACTTAATTAAATTTTAAAAAATGAAGATTTATTTTAATCATTGATTTGCAAAGTTTATATTAAAAAGATTTTCCAATCACTCTCTTGTTGATATTTTTATATTACAGAAGGTAAATAATTAAAAAAAAAAAAACATTTTCCACCGGGGATTATGAATAAGCTGATAAAGGCAAAAAAAAATTAGGACAGTCTGGACAAAACCTGTACTGACTGTGATTATAGTGAGAGAACATTGGGAGAGCATCTTTCCCTCTACTCCCCTGTCCTCAGATTGCAGAGAACCAAGCTGTATTGCTTTTCAGAAGACCAGAAGGGAAGAGGTCAGGACAAGCAATGGTTTCAGTGTCAGCAGAGGCAGGTGTCTGTCCTTGGGGGCACAGGATGACTCTGGGAGCTCGCTGGCTGCCCCAGTTCTGAGGAACCAAACACTAATGTGGCAGTGTGGAAAGATGGCTCTGATTAGTGCCACACCCTGTGTTGTCTCAGCTCAGAAGTGGGAAATTGGAACCAATCACACTGTTAGCTTTGAGCTGAAAGGAATGTTCTTTCAGTAAAGATAACTTCTTAGCCAGACTCAGAGCAGACTTAAATGTTAGTAATTTTACCACGTCAAGTTCAAGGTCAATTAAAAATGATCACCCTCAACACACTTCAGTTTAGAAACAAAAAAGCCAAAGAAAAAGTCTGAAATTCTATGGCTGTTCTTTATAGTCCCATTGGAAAAATGGATAAAAGCTATCCTGTTAAACTGTATTTTTTTTTCCTTAATTTCTTTTTCTTCACCAGATATAGTCAGTGTTGCCTGTGGTTTTTCTGCCTCTATTCTTTCTGCTTTTCTAATGAGGTTCCTTAGCTCAGGATGTCCTGATAGAAGCTCTTTTTCTTGCAATTGAACTGTAGGGAAGTTTAACCTTCTTTGCTGATAAAAACAACCCAGTATAAAGTGTTCATTTTCTTTGAACTGTTTTGGCTCTTTTAATAAAGTCCAATAGGTGGCATAATCCTATGGAATAAAAAATAGATCAATACAGCTAAACACCTATCATTAGATGTTATGGAGTCATGGGGTGTCCTGATTATCTTTAGGAATTTTCCATATCAATGGGGCATCCAACAAGTGTCTCAGAAGGAAAGAGGCAGAGCTTGTAATTCCCAGTATCTAATGTGAACACCAGGAACTCTGGCAGTGAAAAAGGCAAATGGAGAAGAGATGCCATGCTGCATTAAATGTAGTAGCATTGATCTGTCAGTCCCCATTCTGCACTATCAATGCTGATCAGCAGCATTGTTCTGCTGTCCTACATGTGTGTGATTTCACCATCACCTCTGAGCTCTCCATAAGTGACTCAGTCTTTTCTTGCCTCCTTCCTCACAGCTGGGAAACAGCTGTGTGTAAATCTTGTGTATAAACTGTAAGTCTGTTTATGAGGCCTTGGTAGCCCAGAAAAAAGCACAAAGGTGTTTGGCATATAACTTAAGCCAGCTTCATCCCAATAAAAAAAAAAAAAAAACACAGCAAAAGTGTGTCACAGTAGCAGAGACCTGGAGACCTGGTGAACCACAAGGATACTCACCAAGCACATGACAAGATAAACAGACATCCTGTAAAAATATATCCCTAAGCCCTTCCTGCTAATCTTCTTTATTATGACTATTCTGGCAACAGCCAAACTCCCTGATACAAGCTGTGCCTCTCTCTGATGATAGGGACTGTACAAACTGGCAGGAAAAAGTGCTGTTTGTTCTGAAAAGCTCCTAACTTCAACTAGAGCCAGCACAGCAGAGGCTGCACCAGCAAGGACCTGATTATGGGCAGGCAAAGTGGGGTACTCAGTAAAATAGCACGGTTATGGACCCTAAATATGAAATGTCACAGCCTGCAGTAAGCTTAGAGCCTCATGGGACTGTTGGGTACCTGGCTGATTGCAGGAGTTACAGACCTGAGCACCAAAGCTGAAATAAGTACAAGCACTGTGAGGCCTTGGGCATTCACTCTTTAAAAAATCCTGCATCCCCAGCCACTGGGTGCTGGTGGCTGCTCACCAGGGCTGTTTGCAAGCTCAGTGCAGGTGTTCAGCAGCTGTCAGGATTTGCATGCTGCAGCAAAGTCTGTCACTCTTTACTCTGACACCCAGTACAAAGCCATGGTGCAGTGAAGGCAGGCTCATTCTGTGGGCCAGAGCCACTCTGCACTCAACATTACCAAAAGTAGTACTTCCTGTATGAATACCTGGGTAACTGTGATCAGGTTTGACTATGAATTTCTGATCTGTATTTTTAGCCAGATCTGTATAATCAAATGAGAAGAATTTCCTCTGAAGTCAACAGCCAAAGGTTCCAGAGATCTTCTATGTCCAGCTTCTCAGAGCAGGAGAATTTGTAGCTTTGAACTTGCAGAGCTGAAGCATGGAAAGAGAGAGATGTCATGAAATTTGGCATCTGGTTATCTACTAAATCATAGGGCAATAATTCAACAACTACCACAAGATGTCATTATTATATGCAGTTTCTTCCTCTTTGTAGAACATTAAATAAAAGAGGCCTCTGGCAGAACAGAGAAGTCATTTCCCTCCCATTTCAAATGCCAAATAAAGTTGGATGTGTCATTTTATCTTGGTTGGGGAGCTCGGTCAAATTCAGTCAAATAGCTTCAGTCCAAAATAATTTGGCCTCGGGGATCCATCCTTTTAAGCTGCCACGTGAAGGCACCAGAGAGCTGAATCCAAATAGGCCTGGAAGAGCCTTAAAACTGCTTCCCCAGGACCCTGTGCCCTGCTCCTCTCCTGGAGAGTGGCAGTGTTCTGCTTTGTGACCACCTACCTGCCCAGGGTATTTCAAACCAGGTATGTCTTCTGTGTGCTGATGTGACTCAAAGCAAAAAGGTTTTAACAGAAAGATTGAAATTGTTTACGTGTGCTGGAACACTGAATGCACAGGTCTCCCTTGCTGATGTGGCAAGATAAATCCATGAATATTTCACATCACCTTCTCAGGAGTGGTAATTTCAGGAGGAGTGCTTTCTGGGTCAGGTGGAAGCCGTGCCATGCTTTACATCTGTGGATGTGGATTCAGAAGTGCTTGTTTTGTGCAGGAATGAGTAGACTCATATGCTGCTCTTTCTGTCTGAAAGCCTCCTTCCCACTGTAATTAATGATTTATCACACATTCTGCAGGGATGCAACTTCCTCTTCTGTTTGCCTTTGTTCATATATTTTCTTTACTGAGTTAATGTGTTTTCAAACACAAGTGCTGAGGTCACATCAGCCCATGCTACCAGCATGAGCAGTCTGTCTCTCTGTTCCAGCCATATGGACATCACAGGGTGTCCTTTGCTAGCACCACACCTTCACTGGCCTCAAGGGTTTGTTATTCCCACTTCTCATTAGCCTGAGATCACAGTGAGATCATTTTAGCTCGGTTCAGCGGCCTGAGGAGCAGCACAGGCCAGGGGAGCTGCTGCATGAGGCATCCATGTGATGGTCTGAGCTGAGGCACACGCTGCAGCCAGGTGGGGTCAGCTGGATCCCAGCAGGCTGCACACACCACTGGCACTGGCTACCCAAAGCTTCCCTCTTATCCAAGAAAGTCAAGTCACAGGTTAATGAGATACAGCAGAGCACTTCACATCAGTTCCTTTCAAGGCAAAGAGAGAGGTAAATGCTGAGAACAGCAGTTCTGCTGACTACCTTGCCTTGTTTTATTCTCAAATGTTTGCAGCCTGGTTGTGATTGTTCAGCATTGCCTCAGCATGAATCTCTCTTGAATAAATTCAAGCTCTATCAGGAGTTTCATCAGTGTCACATAATTTATAATTATTTGTCACATAATAGACTAGTAAGTGCATGGCTAGAAGAATTCCCAGTGTATTTCCTGAAGGCAATTTCCACATTTTTACATTTTTTGTTTGGTCAGTCTTAGTGTAGAGCATCTACTGAGCTTTCCATCAGTCTCCAAAGACACAGCACCATTGGGCATTGCCTGCCTTCACCTGCCCATGTTCTTCCATCCTCCTGCCCTTCCCAACTCATTTCATTTGTCATCGTCTCTCTACTCAGAGCTCTGCTAAATACTTATTTTTGTCAACTTATAAAATATTCATTTTTAGTCTTTGTTTTAAGCAAAGGATATTTTTAAATTACATGTTCTTGGATAAAAAAATGCTTCAATCATAATGTCCATTTTTTCAGAAGGGCAGCATATTTGCCATGGAGTGATAACCAGGAGTTAGAAAACAACCTGGAAGGACCAACATGGATCTGGAGTTTGTCCTGTGGCTGTGACTGGGACATAATTCATGCTTTCCACACGTGATCCGCGGGCCAGGACAGCTTCCAGGGCATCCGGAGGAAAGCCACCATGCTGCCACTGTACTGTAGAGCATATCCTGCACTTACCACCTCCTGACCACTCCACACGGCTTTTGGGGCAGTCTGTCCACAAGCAATGGGCAACCATTGCCTGAGAATGAAACCTCTTTATACAGTGCTTTGGGGTTTTTTTTTTTGTAAAATGTAAGAATCAAAACAAAAATGTATAGACAGAGATAATTTTCTATGGCAAAAATATGAGCTTCAATAACAAAATGGTTTATAAAGAAGCAGAAGTATTCAACAAGTGGTTCTGCACTGTATTTATGTGTTCTTATCACTGGGATGTGATGAAATACTTTCCAATCCCTCAGTAACCCAGAAAGCTGTTAAGCAACACATACTATGGTAAGCACTAAAATCAGCAGAGCCATGTAACAAAATGGTGAAGATTTGACTGACCTAAGCACACTCATTTATCTTGTATTTAAGACTATCAAAGAAATTCCACCAGGCTAGAGTCAGCTGTTCTACCAACATTTTAAAAGGACGAAAAGTGACAAACTTGATTCTATGAAAAACAAACTAATGGAAAACCTGAAGGGGGATTAAGTTAATAAAATACATACCATATAGCAATACAAAAAATATCAATCAGAGATTTTACAGAAAATACAGTTTTTCAGACACACCTGATTTAATTCCAGGTATTTCCAAACTCTGATTTTTGCATATATGTGACATGTAACATAGACATTTACCTCTAACACACCATATTTTGTGTCTCATGACACTGAGATGAAGAAAATCAGCATTCTGTCTATCTGCAAACACACTCAGGAAGCCATCAGTGGAGAAATCATTCTCTGTGCTTTAGGGATGTTGTTAAAGATAATCCTAGACCTACCACTGCTTATTATTTTCCTCAGTGAGCTGGAAATAATTTTAAAATCTCTTCTATTAAATTGTGCGTAATTGGTGGACTGGTAAATTAGGTGAGCAGAGATATAACAGATATAATCTGAAATAAGTTTAAGCCAGATTGGTTTTGCTGACCGAAGTGTGCAACATCTCCTTCAAAAATGGAGGGGTAAAGAGAGATTTTGTCATCCTAGGCCAGACAGAGCTGAGGGAAGGTGAATGCTTTTCTCTCTGCTGTATTTGGGAGAGAATTGAAATTTTTCTAAATGACCCAGGAGTGTCATGAGAAGAGTAAGAAAATGCAAGATCATTATAACCTTAATATGATCAGAGAATTGATTCTTGTCCAGTTCTCATGTTGCAAAAGCCAGCTCCAAATGCCAGCCTGCCTGGAAAATGGAAACTGTATTGTGTGTGAGAATTCATCTGTGCCTGCAGGAACCACATGCCAAACTCCTGCTTTCCTTACAGGGCACAAAGTAACAGAAAGGAGCCAGAATACTGAATTCAAAGCCAGAGAAAGGTGTGGTACAACAGGAAACTGAACAAACTCAATGTTTGGCATGTCAAAGAGGAGCTTAAAGTTTGGAGCAATTGCAGTATTATAGGCTTATCCAAAGTGGAGCAAAATGTATGTCAAAACAAATATAATTTGTGTCTGATCACTGGGGAGAGATTTAAGGGTATGGTTTACTTTGAAGGAGGTTTGTGCACATACACATTATTTAGGATGACCAAACCATGGTCTATGGTTTCGTTACATGCTGTACCAAGATCCTTTAAATCAGAACAGCTGGTGCCACATGAACTGCCCTCCAAAAACATACTTGTCTGAGTGTCATTAAATAATGATTTTTTTTCTAAGCCCACACAAACACTTGGCTTTTTCAATCCAGTTTATCAATGATGAGTGTTTGCAAAGTCCAGAACTGAGCACTGGCTGTGTTTCACTAGTGTGAGGGAGAAGCCAGGAAAAACATATCTCCTGGGGAGTATTCCCAGCTGTAAATTTATTTTTGACACATATAGGATGGAATTGGGTTTCTGTGCTTGTTTTGATCTCCTTACAAGTTCTTATTAAAGGGATGTCTTCCAGCCCTGCAGAAGTGCATATCCTGTTCCAGTCCTAAATCTGTGGGTGAGTCCTGCAGCCAGAAGTGTGGGGCAGTGGGACAAACACACCAGTGCCTCAGACACTCAGCAAGCAGCAGCCCAGTTCTTTGCTCAGTACATAAATATTTGCCTGGTTGCACCATGCTCTAGGGCAGATGAAAACCATGTATTTTTTTCACAGCCATCAGTGGCAATCAGTGCTGTTCATCCAAGGCTCAGCCCATGGCACTCTTTGCTCTCCCTGCTGGGCTCTGCTCCTGTGGCAGCCACCAGGTGATCCTTGGGAGGTGGTGCAGGGCTGCCCTGCTGTATCCCACTGGAGCAGAGGGAACAGGTTCTTACCCTGCACAACCCATCATGGTTACAGAGAGAACATGTCTGCAGGGATTTTCCCTCTCTCTGTTTGGATCACTTTTTGCTTTGGATTTAATTCAAGCAAGTTCTTGAATGGGGAGGAGAGAATTAAAGAAAATTTTACCTTTCTAATGACCAGGTTGTTTTTTTGACAGTAAGGAAGGCAATAGCCATAGAATTGCTTAGCTATGATTTCTCCTCCTCAGTGTCCAAATTTCTGGTGTCTTCTCATTACACTTCAGTTGTGAGGACAGTTCAACAGCAAAAGCTGGAGTATTTGCAGTTTTATTTCTGTTGCCAGGCTCTTTGTTCATTGTGGGAGGATTCCATATGCAACCAGATATGATTTTTCCTCTGTGTTAAGAAATAGTCCTGGCAGTAAACGGTTTGAGTCATCTTTCTGTTTGCTTGACTTCTCCCATAATAATATTATTCAAATCTTGATTCACCCCCTAATCTCACAAGAGAGGATTTTAGATGTTTAAAGAAAAAAAAAATCTTTTCTTGTTTATTTTTTTTTTCATTTTGACCTCAGAAAGCTCAGAGTCGAAAGGCTCATATTGTATTTTGCTGTAATTAGGTAGAGAGCAAAAAACATCTTCAGAAAGGCACATTCCTTAGAAGGTTAGTCTGCAACATGATTGATTACAGCTTGTTTCAGTGGGGAGGGATATGGTGGCATCATCATTAGAAGTGAGGTGTGTCTCACCACTTCTCAGAACCATCATTTCACCTCTGAACTAGCAGAGACATTCCCTCATGCGCATTCAAATTCCCATTCAGGGATGCAACCAAGATAAACAATCAGCAGGTCCAGTAAAGACTCACTCATAGATGTTCCCGCATCATAGGAGCTGAAGCAACTCAAGTGTCATATGGTCAAGTGCTATTCGTCCAGACAAGATTAATAGTGGCTGTGTTAGTCCTGAAATATCACATTTTCTTCAATACAGATCCAATGTTAAATTGCAATTAACTTCTTGGAGCAGGCAGGCATAGATATTGTCTTAGAAATCTAATACTTTTTCATCACATGTTTTTGTAGATTCTTGGTGGACTTGTAATGAATGGGAGAGGAAATGACAGCCCAGGGTCCCACCATCCTAAGTGCTGTACACAAACAGATCTCCAAAACACTGCAACTTAGAGAGAAGACGAGAAATTATGCACTTTGAACAAATCAATATGTCAGTGCTGGCTAGCACTAGGTGCAGCAATCTCATTGCTCCATTTGCCATTTTTAGCCAAAATTTTCTAAGGCCTTCCTAATTTGGAAAAGAAGCTTTAGATGAAAAAGAGTAGCCAGTGCTCAGCATGCAGAATGGCATGATGGAGTCTGGAGTAAATATCCTATCAGCAAATACAAGACTTCAAAATTAGGATTACACTATGATGAGTTCTGAAGACCAAGGGTTTACACTTAATGAAGGAATGAAGTAGTGGAGAGACAAAGAAAGCAAGGGGCAGCCAAGCCAAGTCCTGTGCTGAGAGAAAGTGCAAATAATGTCTCATATTGGCATGGAAATTATAAGGACAGAGGTGCATTTTCCAAGGACAGAGAAAAATAAATAATGGGTACATACTTCTATAAGTATGTTTGGCTGTTTGAGAGGGAAGTCAATAGTTTTTACAGAGAAATCAAAAGAAGAGTTTTAAAGTCTAGAGATAGTTTGGACATAAGAACAAGGCTGGCTGATGATAAGCTTTCATCCACATTGGAAATCTCTCCTTGAACCACTGCTTTAAGTAATTACATCTGTTAAAATTTTTCTTCAGTTATTTTTTGCTTCCATATGTATCTAGGCAACACCTGGAATAATATTATTTTCTAAAAACTTCTGAAATGCAGTGGTTCACTGCAACATGCTGCAACATTTCCAGATACAGATTTCATACACACACAGACACACACTTATTTACAAAACTCAGCCCACATGAGTGCATTCAGAAGCAAAACCAAACAATTTTAAGCAGGCTTATGCAAATTATTCTCTTTCTGGTTGCTAATTCTTTCTGTCAGAATTCAGCCCAAAAAAAAGTCTAAATGTAGGTTAGCATGCATTTTTTTAAGAGTCATAACATTATCACAGTAATCATCTCCTCATGAAAGCATAATGAATGGCAAAGAGATAATAAGAAGCTATTTGTAATATGGCATATTAATTAGAGTCATAATAAAAGTTAATAAAATCATTATATCAAGAGTTACACTGTAAAATGTGGGAAAGGGAATTCTCCTATTACATTCAAGAATTACAGCAGAACTGTGAGCATACTTTACATTTTAAGTCCATACTAAAAAAATTTCGTAAATCTAATTTTTGTAATGAGGTTGCAGATATATTTTTAAGTCACATAGGGGAATTCCTGTTATTTTATCAAGTGCATCTTAAAGAAGATATTACCACTTTAATTACCTCAAGATGTTTAGAGACATTGCCTCTTAATTAAAAATCAGAGGACCTAATGGCAGTGGTATGCCTGACAGCCCAGGGAAATCATTTGTTGATCTGTGGTTGCTATGAGCCTGTTGAGAGCTATAGATTGCCTGTGGATTAACATATAGCTGTGTAAACTATAAATGGTTAGGAAAGCTTGAAGGCTTCATGCAAACTCCATGTCAACACATACACCCTCTCTGATTACTGAGGCAATTAAATGTGGTTTAAATTATTTCATTGTACCGTTTCCACACCTCAAATCCAAACTCTGCCTAAACCCCAAGCCTTGAATTTGTGACCTATGCAAACTCTGCCATGTCTCATGCAGGTTATGATGGGTGTCTATGGCACAGCAGATCAGAGGTTAAACCACACCAAAAAGACCCAAACCCAGTTGTGAATACTCATCAGCAAGCAGTGGTCTCTGAGCCAGGGAGTTTCAGCTCATGAAGCTGAGAGAAGCAGCAGCAGGCAGTGCCCTGAGCATAGGAAGCACCTCCCCAGCACCAGGGAGGCACTGCCTGACCCTGTGCCACAGGAACCTGCAGGCAGAAGAACCAGGGCAACATCCCCATCAAAGTGTCCCCTAGTGGGCCACAGCATAGGACAGGCCATGCTGGTGGGTCACCTGGATTTACTGTTTGGGAAATGTCTTGTTGCTTTGTTTTCTTCTTTGAAAATGTCTTTGTTTACTTGTCTTGAAATGTCATCAGGTATCTGAGTTAAACTGATCAATTCTGTCAGAGACCACAGGTATGGGTCAAACCTGGGCAGCATTTTGGAAGACACAAGGGGAGCACTGAGAGGATGGGCTGTGCTCCAGCCTGGCACCAAGCCTAGGTGTGAGGCACAGCCTGAACCCAGTTTGGCAGCACCTGCCCTGCCCCAGTGGTCAGAACAGCAGAGCATCTGCACAGGCTCCACTGGAGCATCAGCGCGCCGCTCCACAAACAGCTCACCAAACTGCCAGGACAGCCTGTGGCTCAACAGCAGGGCTTAGCTGAAAGCAGAGGAAGAGTGCACATGCAAAACCTTTCTATTTACAACACAGTGCGACCAGAAGCATATTTATAATTGCTTTAAATTGTTTACACAGCAAAGTAACAACTGACGCAGCTGTCTCCTCCTCTCACCACTCCATTTCCTTTTTTGTCTTTTTGCTATTTCAACATTTGGTTATTTTGATGAAATACATTCTACCATATTGCTTTACTGTGTCCCTTGTTTTGCCTCAAGATTTAAAGATGCTGTGAAATGACTTAAGGCCCAAATGTGGATGAATTGGCATCTGTACCATGACATCTTCCTCAACAGAGATTTATAGGTGGAATATGTCCTTTGCAGGAAGCTCTGCAGAACACAGGAAGAAAGTTGTGTTTAGATCTGCAAAACTAAGCAATGTCCTCCAACAACATCACACCAGAGGCTCTGTATGATGAAACAAAGTCCTGCCTTGCCTACCACCTCTCTTAAAAATATTCCCATCTCCAGGAAACAACATCTCAGAAAGTGCCATGTATCTGTTGCCAGCTGGCATTTTTCACTCAGTAGAAGAGCCAGAAGAGAGACAAAAAGGCAGAAATTCAAGACTTTTGATCTGTGCTCAATTTAGGTCCAATTTGAGCAGTTACTGTGGATTTGTTTCTTTTTTGACTTCCCACAAAAAAAATCCTCAGAAGATCAGCTGCAGAAACAGTGCTATGTGCCATTCTGAAAACTGCATTCCAGAATCCTCCTACTCCTTCAAAACTGCCTTACTGTGTCCAGGATCTCAAAGGTTTTACATCCAGGTGAAATGTGGGCATGAGAGAATGTTGTTCAGCTCCTTTCTCCTCTCTTCCCCTCATCACTTGCATACTCCCATCTTTCTGTAAGCTCATCTTCCTGTCCCCCAGCAATGCAGAGGGCAGAGCTGTATCCATCATTGTCAGTAGCCCATGCTGGTGAGCCACAGGCCCATGCAGCTTGGCTCTGATCTTTCTTGCAGCAAGGTTTCTTCTGCTGGAACTTTAATCCACCCTGTCACACCCCACTTCAGACCTCTAAATTCCCAATACAAGGCATTGGAATGCAAAATCTCATAATGAGGTGGCAGCACTAAGCCTCAGAGCAGGTGGCAAGCTCACCTATGAGCCTGCCTAGTCACAGGGGACCAAGAAATCACATCATGATGAAGATGAAAGGGCATCACAGAAGGTTTGTAATGCTGCACTGAGGTTTTCTGAGATGCACTGACCAGAACACAGATCCCTCTGAGTGAGTGTGTCAGCCTGGATTCCTGTATTGGACCTGTGTTCTGTTTCAGTTCTCATGCCTGGCCTGTATGAAATAGAAAAGCAAGAAATTCAGTCACCATAGGGTTAGCAGGTGCCACAAAACCACTGGCAGGCAGGCAGTCACACTCTTCAACTGCTAGCCCAGAGGCTTGAGTGTGTGCCAGCAAGTACAGCACACTTGGCATCATCTTGCTTTTTCCACAAAAACAAGTCCTCTTTTCAAGATTATGTGATGCTCTCAGCCTCTCCTCTGTGCCTCCAAGCCAAGCCCAGGGTTCCCACAGGTTCCCTCTTGTCCCACAACTTGTTTCCCCTATTTTCCTCTGCTCCACTATGTCCCCTATTCTCCTCCCCATGAGCACTGATGTCTGACATTCACTCCTTTCTTGAGCCACTCTGGGTGCTGCTGTAGTTTTTGACACGAAATTGGAATCAAATTAACATACTTCAAATTCTCCTTTGACTCAAGTGCATTTCCAGCCAGAGGCTTTTTTTTCCTTTCCTGTCTCTGGGGTTTTGCCAGTGGGACAATTAACATTGCCACAGGTGTGCCAACATTGTCCCCTTGAGCCAGAGGTGGCCTGTGCCCTTCTCCACTGCCTGCCAGGTGAGCATTGAGCTGTCTGCAACTTAGCTCTTCCCTGTGTTTGATGTGATTCCCCCAAAGAATGCAAGACAATTATTTATTCATGTGTACATCACCCTGCACAGTAAATAAATAATAATGCAACCTGTGAAGAAGCCATTTCCATTTTTCTTTCTACTTCTAGCCAGTGTGAGCATCTAGCAAAGGAAGGACCTCCCAAATGTCCTTCTGCAAGCACTGAGCAACCCTTATCCTGCTACAGATCTTCCTCATATTGGAAGTTCTACAGGCTCATTGATCTAAAATATGCACTCACATTTGAAAAATCCAGGCACTCACAAGTTAGATGTCTGTACTGAATGGCAGTGGAAGCTTTACCATCACAAGAGGGGTTTTTCAGCATCTTAAAGGAGCTGATGTCTTGGGCTAAGAGTACATAAATTGATAGTTTCTACGACAAGATGCTTTTTTATCCAAGATAAAGGTCAAGCACATCTGGAAGATATAATAACTGTCTTATAGAGACTACATCAACTATCTTGCTGCCAAAATCTTCTATAAACAGGCACAAAGGGCCAATCTGCTGATTTTCCCAGCTGTCACTGGTTTATTTAAGGGGCTATGTCAGTTTTCAACTATTGTTCAGTTAAGAAAATATTAAATGTATTGTGTAAGTTCTGTGTCAAATTGCCATTGTTGCATGCTATGATTCCTTGAGATTTGAAAAGCTGCATTTCTCTTCTACTTATCTTCTTGGATTGTACATAATTGTTAAATGGTCCCTAAAATCTTTTAGCCATTTCACACACAAATTAAACTTACTTTCATGAAATAATTATAGGAAGAAATCTGCTTAAAGTGGGACAACCATTTTGTGTCCCAATCCAAACTGTCCGGTGCATGTCTTAAATGTACCAATATAAATTTTTACTTTATTTTTGAAGTGCTAAACAAACTCACTGTAATCACATTTCTCAAAAGTTCATGGCATAGCTATGAGGTGAAAATGCAAGAGCACAAGCATAAGCAGGTGAATCTATAGTGAGATTCTATAAGCAAGAAATCTATTGTGAACAGAGAGGTGCAGGAGTTGGTGGCAGGAGGGACTCTGCAGACAGGTGCATCTAGAGCCCTGCTGCTCTCTGCAGCTC
Organism: Ammospiza caudacuta; assembly: GCF_027887145.1. Taxonomy (NCBI): domain Eukaryota; kingdom Metazoa; phylum Chordata; class Aves; order Passeriformes; family Passerellidae; genus Ammospiza; species Ammospiza caudacuta. The sequence goes on from NC_080596.1 coordinate 59,272,693, forward strand.
CTGAGTCCAGTTCAGGATGGTGAGGAACACCCAGGAGAGTGCAGAATCCACAGCCCCCCTCTGTGGGTAAGGCTGAGCCTTTTTAACCATGCTGCCAGCAAGGAGGTGACTCAGAGGATGCAAGGGCAGCATCCAGCTCCCTTCTCTGCATGACCTGCACTTCCCTGGGAAGTACCTTCACCACTCACTTCGGAATGAAGCAAGTAGCAATCAGACCTGGATGCATCCTGGGGTGTCAGAAGCAAAGCAAAGCTCAGCAGTAGAAGTTTAGGCCTGGTACATGGTTCCCAGCTCCTTCTGTGCTCCACAAAGCCCCCAGCCCAAAAATTTCTGTGATGTCCTTGGCTGAAGCTGAGGAGGAGGAGTGTGGTCAGCTGCACCACATCCTCATGACCAGGGCTTCTGACCAGGGCTTCTGACCAGGGCCTCACCAGTTTCTGCAGCTGACAGTTTGTATTATAAGTTTATATTCACCACACTGGACACTTTCTGGGCTTAAAAGGAAAGTTAGTCTGATATTGGGCTGTCCATTTCATTAATCACTTTAATTGCTGCTTGAGAACTTACATTAGCAAAGAGATATTAAATGCAGGTAAGTATTAAAAGGGCTGGACTTGTAGCAGCTGGTTTGAAGGGACAGGCAGGAGGTGAAGCATCAGAGATTGTTTTTTGTCTTTATCCTGGAATCAGAGGAAGTGAGAAACTGACACGGCTGTTGCTTCTTTCGCACAAGCATTCTTATTCTTTAGAGAGCTAAAGTAAATAAAGAAGTAGAGAAATGAAGAGACAAATTAAGTTCTACTTGTAATTTACTCCACTAATTAAATGAAGACACAACATTTGGTGATAAAGCTGCACCAGAGAGTTTGTTAGGGATTTTTGTTAGGGATTTACAGCTTGGCTGTGCAGTAGCTGCCTTCAAACTTAGTTGCTCGTGGTCTCAACTAAATTTTATAGTTCTGTCTCCTTAATTTAGGCCCTAATGAACTTTTCCTTTTCCCCAAACTTAATGCTTGACCAGCCTTGTAGATATAAAGAAAGCATGAACACACTGAGAAAGACCTGGATGGATAGATAGATAGATAGATAGATAGATAGATAGATAGATAGATAGATAAGGATCAAGCTTTTTACCAAGTACTGGTCAACACCTCTCTGCTTCTTAGCTACATTTTGCTAAAGCAGAACAAATTTTTGGACATGTACAGTATGCTTACAAAAATATTTTCTACTCTTATCCTTTTTTATAGGCTGGGTCAAGTTAAACATTTGTGAAAAAAGATGATTCAGCTCCTTCATTTACATGGAACTTTTGTAGCTCACCAGAGGTGGAGGACAATTAAATGCTTGACTTATGAGGTCATTCATGAAGGATGATTTGTTTTCCTGGGAATCCAGGGCTATTAGAGGTGATAAGGTCTGGAGAAACTCCAGGACAAAAGGGGGAGACTGCTCCAGCATACAATGGGAGAGGCTCTGATGAGTCAGCACTTCTGAGACAACAGAAAGCCAGAGCACAGCCAGGATGCTGGCAGGGACCTGTCTGAGCAGCAGGTGCACGTTAGTCAGCATCTACCAGGAATATTCACAAAGGCAGTCCCAGTGAACTTCTCTGGGCACAGCCTTAGCTCTTGAACAACTTGAAAATGCTGATTCTGGGACTGGAACACGTAGGTCTTCCTAAAATACAAACCAGGCAGGCTGTAAGGAAAACCTGGGCTGAGTCTGCAGGCTGGACATTGGCCAAAGGGTGCTCAATACACAGGGGTGGAGGGAGACATGTAGGGGAAACAGAAGATTCGATCTTAGATTTTTGCTCTGTGATACCTCATCAAGTGGTGAGCCAAGCAGCCCCCAGCTAGACCTACATTCAGCAGGGGATTGGTGTCTGAACCAGCCTCTCCTGGCCTTAGCTATCTATTGAAGGTGCAGCTGAGGTGATCATTTAGAATGCCCTTATAGTCACTGAATAGAAGCAGAGTCTTGCAGGGTACAGCTCATAGCAGCTGTTTCAGAGGTCTGTGGTGGGGTGAGATGAGCCACATTTTCTGCAGACACTAAAAAGTTATTTGTTTCCAGACTGGCATATTTGTTAGGGCACACACCTGTAGGTCTGTTTCACGTGTCCCCAGATCTGCTGCACCCAACCAGCTTCGGTGAGATCCAGAAACGAGCCTGTGAGTACCCACATACAGCTTCTGCCATTTCCAGCCATCACAGGGAGAAAGGAGAGTATCCCACGGATGGAGTGGTGATGGTCCCTTTCCTCCTGAAGCACTGTTACTGAGAAGAAGTATGACCATGAGCAAGAGAGAGAGAAAGAGGACAAGAACCATGACATTTTAGATTAGATAACTTTCTGTGTCTCAAGAAATGAAACTTTAGCCAACAACTAAGATTGTTTGGATGGGGGATATTTATTTAAGTCCTACACTGGGTATTGGACACATCAGTCCAACTGCAAGTTCTGAAGGAAACATCCTGTTTATGCAGAGTCTACCACAAGAGGGATGAAGCAATGCTGCTCCTCTTTAAGTGCTGTTGGAGACAGAAGTGAAGAAGGACCACAGCTTGTACCTGCCACTGAAAGGTGCCTTGGCAGGCTCTGAGGTCAAGCCCCAGCTGGTAAACTGAGCAGGTTCAGAAAGGCACCCAGGCCAGCAGGGACAGGGCAGGCTCTGCCACTGAGCTCACCTGTCCTCCAGCTGTCCCTGCCACCCCAGCCCCACTCAGCCAGGAGCCATGCCCAGCAATGCCTCAGTTTTTGTAGGAATTTAACACATGGTGAGAATAGGCAAGAAAAATTTAGGAAGAATTAATGAAATTCAAAATCATACTTTGACCTTTCCCTTAGACAATAACACACAAAAAAAAGATTTAGGCAGGAATTTTCAAAATTTAGCAACCCATGGCAGATTGGCTTATTCTTTAGAAATGCTGAAAAGGAAAATCTCTAATCCATAGAAATGCTCTTAAATTCACTGAGGTCATCAGAGATGGCAAAAGGTAGAGGAGAGTCTTAATAGAGTTCAAAGGTGCCTCAGCTTAAGAGCTGGAAAAATAGCCAGTACTCCAGATGGGAAGCAGATTGAAAAACATTCTTTGTTTATATTTATTTATTCAATTTCATGGTGTCCTTGGTTGCCCAGAGGAGCTACTGAGAGTAGTTTCTACTGTGCTGCTGGTTAGAGTTAGGTTACACACACGTTTAGAAATTCAGCTGTCTGCCACTAATGAATTGTTCAGTGCAGCTTGAGGTAATGATGCAATTAGCAAAAGCAAGCCAAATCTGTCCCAGGTGAAGCTCTACTGATGTCAGTGGCTTTATTTGGGATGATGTGCTTATTCCAGTGTGTGTAGGGACAGTGTGTAAAAAGAAGAGCCTTGAAAAAGGACTTGCATGGATTTCGTTTGTCTTTTCCGATACTGATCCTGCATTACATTGAGTAAAATGTCAAAACACAACATTTGCATTTCTGGGGGCCCACTCACAGGCCCAGTGCAGTAATGCAGGAACCTCATTCAGTGGGTGCCCATGGTGGGAGGAGGTGGGACAAGATGGTCTTTAAGGTCCCTCCCAAACCAGACCATCCTACGATTTATGATTTTCTGATTCTGTTTAATAATTATTTTATATTTGTTATAAAATTTAAAATTTACCCATAAACATGTAAAAAACCAGTTTTTTTCATTTCCCAATAACAGGGTTTCCATTCCCTGCTGACATGCTGCCTTTTTGAATTTGTAAAAGTAAAATAAGTACTTGAAGTCCTTATGTCCAGCTATTCAGGAATCAATCTGCTTCAGAGGAGACCACAGTAAGTGCGTGACAGACAAAATAAGGGTGAATTTTGCCTTCACTCCCCTCCTGATTGGGACACTGTGAAACACAAAGCAATAACCTTTCCACCAATTAAAGATATATTTTATTGCAATGAAGTTACCAGGGCTCCATGACTGTTGCCCCGATAACTAAGAAACAAAATAAAGATTAAAACTGAAAGCACAAACCAGCCATTTCACCCAGGTTTCACAGGAAGTCTGTGTCAGAGCTCCCAAATCATTCTGATTCAGGGTTGCTCAATTATTTTTTTCTGGACTTTGCTGGGAATTGTGTTACTGTCCCCTTGGTAGAAAGTGAAGCCCTGATGCAGGTCTCCCCAGCCAGAAAGCCTCTCCAAGCTGCAAGAGGCACTGGCCTGCATTAGCATGGGAGACATCAACATCTGTGACTGAAAATATCCAAGTGAATCATGTTCCTGGTCAAGATCTTGTCCAGAAATCATCAGCCCTAGTTGGTGTCTTAAATAAAGAGCCATCCTTCCTTCTGTTGCTTTGAAAACAATGAGAGCAAATTTATGACAGGCAGGAAAGTCCACTTGATAGCAACATAAAGAGTACAACAATACCTACAGTCCTCAGCTTTATTATCTCCAAAAAATCCAGTGTTTTTTTAAATGAATCTGCTTAAGTGTGACCTCTTAAATGATCTCTGCTAGTGGGTTGTAGCAACAGTTCCCCAGCTGTGCTGTTATTCATAAGTAACCATAGAAATCAAAGTGCTGCCAAGTATGTGCTCTTTGTTTTTTTTAAGGGCTGAAAGATGATGCAGTGATGTCTTTGCCCCTCCTGACTTAATTCTGAACTCACCCCCTGGCAGCCCTGATGGAGAGGTGAAGATGAGACTTGCTGTTATTGGAAAGCTCTGCCATCAGAGAGCTCAGTCAACAATGTCCCTCCTGCTTCTGGGATGATGGTGCATTTTCAAAAGCCCTGCAGCTAGAAATAAGATGTGGTGGGAAGTTATATCCTGTTGTTATTGAGTAATAGCTGTTTTTAATGAATAATATATTTTGTTTATTTCTATTGAGATTGAACTGAAGCAGTGTTGGTATCTTTAGTCAAATAGTTTGCTATGGAAAGAAAAAGTTGTATAAAATCTCTTCTATGGGGACACTTCAAGTTATTTATTATCCCATCTTGATCTTCGAGTTTTTCTGGGTAATTTTGTTCTTTGAATGAGATTCTCTGAACTGGCATCTAGGCTTTTCCAGTATCCACAAGAGCAGCACAATTCCAATGGGCAGCGCTAATCCTGTGTTAGGATGGGATTAATGCTCTTCTCCCAGTCTTAGAAGGAGCAATTAGCTGACACCAGCTCCTGTGTTATAGGCAGCTACAGCTGGGTGAGAGGACCACTCATGATGTTTTGCTGCCCATTTACTGGACAATTTAAGAACTAAGAAACCTTGGTGTTTTGCTTTTTATTACCCCAATTTGTTTTTTGCCACACCCTGTACTGCCCACAGCAGGCAGATACCCATGAGCAATGACAACTCAATGTGCTTTTGCTCTTCATTGACTGGGCAACATCTGCCCTGCAGGAAAGGACACAGCTTCCCACCTGTCCAGGAGAATTTAAAGACCATCCAAAATGTGGTGCAGTGATTTCTTCTGGAGCTTTTCAAGGGGGAAATCACAGAAGAGGACTTTCTAGCTTGGCATGGCAGCAATAAATTGTGCACAGCAGACTCATCTGTCTGAGCACTTCTGGCTTGGCATCAGTGTGGAAGTAACTCATGTCTCTCTACAAACACAGTGAAAGAACCACCACCCCAGACCTGTTAATCAAAATTAAACAAAATAATAGATTTGGCAAAAAAAGTTATTATTTCCCTCTGTCACCCTTTGAGGGGTTTACTACTGCCCAGTTTGATTTCACCACAGGAACTTTGTCTAAAGGAAAAAAATCCCTTAAAATCTGACTTATGCTTGCCAGATATTCCATGCTGATGTGTACCAAAAATGTTGGATCATAGAAATGTTTGCAGTCTGAAAAATAAAAAACAAAACCTCTTCATGTTGGTTCAAATAAGGAAATCATACAAATACCATAAAGACAAAACTGCCAACTCCAGAGTGCAAATGAATTTAAAAGTCTATATTTAGCTCCTACTATTTCTGTTACAATTATAAAACATTTCTTGTTAAATACACACCCTCATCTCAAATGCTACACTCAGTGTAGTTACTTGGAGCTCCACAATTCATCTCTATTTTTAGTTTTCTCACAAATAGAGGAATGGCAAAGGACAGCAAGTAAATGATTTAGGCTGATGTTTTGACAGGACCCTCACAGCTGCTGCACTAGGAATTGCTCTGGAAAAAATCCAAACTTGCCCAACTCCTGTTAAACAACTTCTCTTACAAAGTGTCAGTTCTTAAGCAACCCTTTCCCTGCTTTTGGGAAGGGTAGGAGAAAAGGATACGTGAATCCTTTCTGGAGCAGAAGGAGTGGATTTTCTAAGTGTGCAAATGGCATTAAATGTTGTTTTGTGGCCATGGATCACTCCTTGAAAGAGAGAGGTTCTTAATTTAAATGCCAGGCCTGGATGTTACCAGGGGCATTAGTCTGTTGGAATTTTTTATCCTGACTGTTTGGATTTTCTTGAAATATTTGTAATTCCCTAATTGCTCATTAGAAACAAAAGTGTTTCCATCTTCTAATAAATGCTAAATTTCTTTCTAGAGTCCATTCAAAATGTTCAGCATATGTTCCATGTGCCCTGTTGCCTGCACAGAGCATTTCAAATTTGCCAACAGCCTGGATTCAGGAGGTGAAAAAGGGAGGGAAAATGCAGAAACATGATTCAGTCCCACTTGTGGTAAATAACAATGGGCTGAAAAGTAGAGGTGTTTATTTTATTTTAAATAGAAAAAAGTGTTAATACTTAACATTTTCAGCAGGTTGTAGAAAAAAGAAATCAAACTGATGGAAGATGTGGATGGGCGGTGGAGATGTGGGGCCAGGCTGTTGACTCTCCCTCAGGCTCACGCCAAGGTGTGAGGGGTCAGGTCTCAGCAAACCCACTGGACACTGTTAGGGGAATTTCTTTGCTTTACCACTCTGTCACACGCATGGTGCTTTTCCAAGCTCAGGGGGAGTGAGACTAAGCCAACACCAATTTGGCTGAATGAGAATTGGCTTATTTGCTTGTTGTAATTAAATGGGCTCTCACAGGATGAAGTTTGGGAAAAGGAAAATTTAAACTGGAATACAATTTACACCACTTAAATGAAGGAGGATGTGAAGCCTTGCCATAAGGAGAGAGGCTGTTTCTTGTGTCCAAAGCCTTTCAAAACTGGACCACACAAAATCCTAAGTACTTCTCCCAGGAGCAATAACCTACTGGTGGAAAGATGGAAGGGATGAAGTAATATGAGACAGATATTAAACCTTCTTTGAGGTACAAGGAGGGAGGTATATATCCTCCACAGAGGGGAAAAGACAGGCAAAGGGGTAAAGGCTAACTCCAAAAAAGTCAGCTATAATTGAATAGTAATCTAAGTTTTTAAGTGTGATGTGGAAAACTCTAATTTAGCTGCTGTAAATCTTGGAAGAAGTTACATTTTACTGGTAGCACACTTTCTCTTTAAAGCCTCCCACTTGCACATCCATGGTTGCCTCAATGCAATGGCTTGAGGCAAAGCCCAGCCAGGAGCCCTCCTAGGCTGCAGGAATAATGCAAAATCCCCAAAATAATTTTAAAAAATTAAAAAAAATATAAAATCACCCAACTTCTCTCATTTTTTAGCCCAATTTGTAATCATTAGAATATGACATAAAAGGCCAGTTTTGCCTCAGCCTTCTTTCCCTCCAACTGTCTTTTAAATGCGATCTCTGGGTTGAGCCATTGAAAAGTGTCTGTGCTCAGGACACACGTCCAGATGAGGCCCCTGGGTGGGATGATGGGATGACAGCTGGTCCCAGAGCCCTTGGGGCAGCTGCCAGGCCAGGCTGTGCATGAGGGCTGCAGCGACTGCTGGAGCCTTGTAGCCACATCTCTCTTCACAGACGAAAGCAAGGCACAACTTCCCAAGAATATTTCCAGGATTCACATTCTCTGAACCTCCAAGAAAGGAAAAAAATTCTTATCTCATTTACTGCTCCTGTGTTGTTCACAAGTGGAATGCATCATGGAAGATTTTTACCTGAAGGGAATTGATCATTGGATTCCAGTGTGAGTGTTTTGATTCACTGACCAATTGAATCCAGGTGTGTGTTGGGACTGTTGGCTGACTGTCATCAGATTGTGTGCAGAATTGAGTTGAGTTGAGTGCTACTCTATCAAGAGCTACAGACAGGAGCAGACATAGCATTGTCATATGCTCAAATTCAGTCCCAAACACTAAACTAGTTGATTATGCTGAAATATGTTTACACAAGCTGACTAAAAGGTAGAAGATAAATTTTCATGTCTTTGTGTTTATAATGAGAGTAACATCAGTTTCTTCATGCATGGAAGTTTGAAAGCTGCAATACAGAATAAAAAGTTACCACAAGCGTGAGGATTTTTAAAATTAAATATTTATATCAGGAGATTTTCCAATTTGATTAGAAGGATTTTTGAAAGTAGAATTGGCTTGAAATAGCTGCACATCAAACAGCTTCTCTCTCAAACTAAATTAATGAATAAAATATGAAGTCCTATACAGCACTGTGTGACATACATATGGTTCAATATGAACCATAAAAAATGGCTCAGTTTTTCTCTTCAGTGTTAGAGAATATTTAAATACAGAACTATTTTTAAAACATTGAAAACAAAGAGAGGTTTGACACTAGAGCACTTTGCACGGCAATATTTTGCAGCAGCATATCTCTTTAAAATAGCAAGAAAATGAGAAGAGTTTCTAGGAAATATCAAAGACAATGTTAATAAAAGCAACTCAGAAAAAAAAAAAGAAGGAATAAGGGAAAACAAAACTGACAACTTCCTTGTAACCGCAAGCTTTGATTAAATGCTGAATTCACACTTGCAAAGACATTTGTTCTGCAAAGTATAAAATTTACTGCCTGTTGTGAACTGCCTGTGTCCTGTTTTATCAGCATCTGATGTTGCTGACCCCTTGGAAGATATTTGTTTCACACACCCAGTGATGTCTAGTAAGTTCCTTCTCCTAGGAGAGACTGAGTATTCATTTGTTGCAGCGAATTCCCAAAAACCTGCAGTGAGCTGGAAATCATCCTAAACTAACTCAGCTGGGTCTTCTCAGAATGACATGCACTGACTGGCTGCAGAAAGATGGACTGAAAATACATAACCTCATCCAATGCTAGGTAGTCCCAAATGTCCTTGGAACAATTTTCCAGTGATTTTTATTCTCCTTAAACTGATATCTCACATTCATGCTATCTCAGAGTGTGAAGTTTGAGCAATATAATGAATCATGGAAGCTGAGGCATTGCAAATACAGACTTACTAAGAGGCTGGAAAAACAGCCCATGAAAAACAGCAGAGCAGCATCTACAGACTTCAATGAACTTTGGCTCAAGCCCTGAAAAGCACTTCCTTCTCCAATGACCAACAAATTAAAAAACAATTAATTAGATTTACTTCTAATTTATGTCCACTTCTAAGAACAGAAGCAAGATCATTTTCTATTTTGAGTGAAATTCCCACTGCTTTAAAAGATGCATTTCTTCATCACTAAGTGCATTCACAGCCAGCTTCCCCTAATTAATAATGGATCATCTAAGTTGAGAATAATGTCATGGATGGACAGGCAACCAGCTTGATCCACAGATAGTTCAGAAATATCTCTGTGTTGCATCTCTTCCCTCTGTATTTTCAATAATTTGGACATGAAACTGTCACTTCTGGTCCTAAATTAACTCCAGAAGATAACTTCTGTTCTAGTACAGAAGTATCACTGGGTTACAATACTCTCTCATAGGATGGTGCTCACCAAGAGCCCAGGTGAGTCCATGCCCAGGCTGTGATCAGAGGGCTGGAGCATGTCTCATGTGAAGGCAGCCTGAGAGAGCTGAAATTGCTCAGCCCAGAGAGGAGAAGGCTCCAGGGAGACCTTAGGGCAGCTTCCAATGCCTTGAGGGGATAAAGGAGAGCTGGAGAGGGGATTTGGCAAGGACATGTAGAGATAGGACAGTTGGGATGGCTTTAAACTGAAAGAGGGGATTGGATTGGATTGGATTGGATTGGATTGGATTGGATTGGATTGGATTGGATTGGATTGGATTGGATTGGATTGGATTGGATAAAAGGAAGGAATTCTTCACTGTGAGGGTGGTGAGACACTGGGACAGGTTGCCCAGAGAGGTTGTGGACTCCCCATCCCAATCTGGATATCCAGACCAGTCTGGATGGGGCTCTGAGTAACCTGATCTAGTAGGAGGTGTCCCTGTCCATGGCAAGGGATAGAAACTAGATGATCTTTGAGGTGCCTTCCAACCCAAACCATTCTAGGATTCTATGATTACCCTGAAGCTGGAATTCTGACTATATATAACTGTAATATAATTGAAGGGCCTTAACTGAAGTTTGATGTTGTTGTCATCTTTCCTCTAAAGTACTACAACATCAAGGATTCATCAAAGCATGGAAACATTTGTGTTATCCAAAACCAGCCCAAATAATACATTTCTAAGTTCTCCTGTCAGAAAATCAACATCAAACACTTGGCATGCTTGACACAACTGGTTTTGAAAAGACACCGCAGAAAAAAAATCAAATGTTTCCAATGGCCTCAGTTGGAAGCACGACATCTCTTTAAACACGTTCCCTTAAGGATTATTCCCCAAACACAGGGGAGTAAAGTGATTTATAATTTGTTTACAAAAGAGGGTCAAACCTCTAAACATCAAGGCTGGTGCCATTTTGGTGTATTCTGAAGAGCTGAAGGGCTTGGGTTGGCCTGTACAAGAGGCTTCAACTGCAGCTGGTAATGGTATAAACACAGTTGTTCTTAAATACATATGCTTATACTTGTGTAGCTGATTTTGGCCAGGCAAGGAATTATACTGGTAGAACAGTTTTTATTAATATACATTCATAACTGTATCCAAAACAGCATTATGCCAACATATATATACACTGGAAAAATAATAATACTCTTAAACAATCCCAGCTACATGATTATAGGCACTGCCTCGTCTTCTCAAATGGCTTTTATCCTTCTTCTGAACACTTACTATAAGGATGAAACACATAATAGCGGATTGCTGTCTATCTTTCCTGCAGAACATGTAATGTATAGTCCATTTGACATCTTGAAATAACATTAAGTGAACCAAGAAACCTGAAAGTTAGATTTGGCATGTGACATATTTGTAAATCAGCTTTCCATTGCATCAAATCCTCCATTATTTTTAATAATGAAATCAGTGTTGCAGCCTGTAGCTAAGTAAAACATTCACTTAACATGGCTGAATCTTTTAAATGATTATTCAAGGCAGGAGCTGGTCTGTTATGCTCTTTATGCTGTGCTTAGAAGCCAAGGAAAGTCTCAGTGGAGGGTAAGTCAGTGAGGGCCTTCCCAGAGGGCTCTGGAGGGTTTAGCAGCTATTCTGCAGAGTAGGTGCCATCAGGTGCGTGCATTTAGGAGAATTCCCAGGGGCAGAGCTGACAGAAATGTCCCTCTCCCTCTTGCTTGCTTGTTTCACCCTCAGAAGTATTTTTGCAGATAAAGATGATTCCACAATTATTTTTAATTGTTTGCAAAGACCATTTAGAATTGTATAAAAATTAAGTGTGCATATTTAGTGTAAACCTGTACTTACCATTTTGGAGGGTTATTTTCTAAGGGTTTTTGGAAAATTAGGAAACTCCTGCTGCAGCTGTGAGTACTTTTTATTTAAACATCTGAAATTCCACAGCTATCAACACATTAGCTTGAGCTTCAGTGACTCGTAAATCTTTCTCAGCATCTTATTTCATGAGGTCTAGTTCAAGCATTAGATGGAAATTGCATTTTGCAGAGACCATATTTGAGTGCATTACTTAAAGAGAAGCAAATGGATTTTCATTTTAGCAGTAGTCCAGGTAAATACTAGCGAGTGTTGAAAAAATGAAGGATCTGGTTTGAGCTGGACAACAGGTTTTTAATAGAAATAAAAGACAGAGATATTTTTTACCATTAGTAATGACATGGAACATCAGAGATATTTTTTACCATTAGTAATGACATGGAACATCAGGGATATCTGAAGATCTGAGACAAGAACACAGTGTCTCAAAATGCACTGAAGGCAGGCACAGCCTTGACACAGCAGCTACCTTGCTAAAAGCTGGTGACGAGGAATCCACCCACCCCAAGAATGCTGTTTGGATTCCCAGTTCTTCAGCCCCACTTTGAACACACCCTGCAGACAATGGCAGGGCTGCTTGCCCATTTTGAAGCTATCGAGTGCAATCTGAGCCTTTTTAGAGCTTTTTAAGCATCCATCTTGGACTGACCTATGATACAGGTAATGGTATACCTAGTTAAGAAACAAGAAAACTCTTTTGATGATGTTCCAGATGGTTTTCATGTGTTTACCACCCAGGCATCCATTTTTTGTGAACCTTAAAGCCATGGCCTATTTGAGCCTGCTGAGAGACTCAATATTTTTCTGCACCACAAGATACTGTGCAGGTGGTTTGGGGCTCCTGCTCAGTGCCATGATCTAAAACTTCCCAAATTTTAGAGAACCTAGGCCAGATCTTCTGCTTTCCATTCCATCATTGTTCTAAGATGGATTGCTTGTCACATCCCTGAAAATGCAAGGGTTTGATACCCTTTCTTAAGACCCAGGGTGACTTTTGCTTTGAATGAGGCCCCAACTTGGCCCAGCAGTTTTCTCACAAATTGAAGATTCAAATCTTCCTCACCACCAAATATCAACACAATTGCAGCACCCATGTAGGCAGAGGAGCCAGGTTTGTATTGCCCATAAACTGGGCACAGTGCCTTACCAGTGAAAACAGAGAGTCTTTTCACCATTTTCCTCCACTACCCAGTGATTTTTATTTAGCAGCTTCTGCACAGCGAAATTATCCATTGAGACACCTCAAGAGAACAAAAGTCAGCCTGAGCCCCAACAACCCTGTGGTTTGGATCCCCTCCTGACAGAGCAGTGGGCACTTAGACATGCACTCATTCTTCTGTGGAAGGTGCTCAGCAAAGGCTGAGGGGAGCTACAGACAGGAGAGGCTTCACTGACCTACATGAAAAAACAATTCCAGGAAAAACATCTGGGCCAAGCTAGACATGGGAAAAATTCTTGTGCATGGAGTGTCTTAATCATTGCATTGTCAAAGACTAGAGATTTTACCTTGCTCTCCCAGATTTTCTCCAGGCAGAACTGGAATACGTCCTGAGAGTGTGGCCCAGGGAACAGGGATGTCATGAGGAAGACTCACAAAATGTGTGGAGCTTAAGAACCCTGAGAGGACTTAGGTACTGATCTGCTATCAGGATTTTGAAAGCAATCCATATTTCCAACACCAGAAATGTAGACATCTAGACATGTTCACTGATGGGAATTCCATTTCTTTGAAAGGTATGAAAAAATCCAAGGATCTATGTTTTGGATTTGAGTACCTTAAGCTCCTTTGCAGACCTTGGCCTTTCCTTTTTATCTCTGACACTGATGTCATTCATGGTTTGTGCATTTTTACAGAGCAAGTGACATAATAGTCTACTACAATCAGTCAATAAAAATCCAAATAGAGCTGCAAAAAGCAAAAGGCTATTTTTTTAAAACCCTAAACAGGAATTGTGTGGTGTTTAATGGACTACCTGCAGTGTAGGGAATTGCTTTGGGCCAGGTAGAAATGGGCTCCGGAAGTCCTGAATGTAGTCAGAGCAAATAGTTTCCAGACAGTGACAAGGTTTTCAGGATTAATAACACAGGTGATGTAGTGTAAATAGGCAGCCTGCAGAGACACCAATCCTCCACTCCTGCTTCCTGAAAATCAGCTCTGGTGATTTTATTGTCTGTGTGACCATTCTTTTCCAGCGAATTCCCAGGCAGATGCTGCTGTCAGCACATTATGTTTCTCAGAATGGACAATAAAAAATCAGACGTGTGACCCAGGCTGTGTAACTGCAGAATGGTAGCCCCTCAATGTCTCCATTTTCACCAGCAACTTGTGCACCCAGTCAGTACCAGCCACGTAAGCTCTAGCACTGACAACACAGAAAAGCCCAGCACATCATCAGAAGACTATGACTATTCTCCTACCTCTCTTATATATTACAGGTTTTTTCAGCATGTCTATTGAGTTAGATTTTTCATGGAAACAGCAGCAAAGGTTTTGGCAGTTGTAGTGTTTTTTCATCATCTGTTAATGCCGTGGGCAGAGCACTCATGCAGCCTGTTAAACACCTATTTCTAGTTGTTTTCTTAGCCGAAGGAATATCAAATTCACACATCCTAGGAATGAGATCTAAACATTGAACTGTTGGAGGATGACTTCATGCACCCTTTTAGACAGCCAGCTTTCACTGGAGTTATAAAAGATTGACTAGGCCAAGAGATAATCCTTCTACTTTCAGTTTAAAGTACTCCTTTATGAGGGCAGACTCACGTTCCAGTCCTTGCGGTAAGACCTGTTTATATATCTTGTCCAATTACTATGGATACTGAAGAAATACCATGCAAAATTCCTACATGCAATAAAATTAGAAGAGTGTGTTTGCTGCTTTCAGGGAAACAACCCAACCCCTAAATTAGAGTGTTGATTTCATTGCTTGTTTTGTCTCATTCATTTTTCCTTGAGTGTGATCAAAACTGAATAGTACCATCGATAGAAAATCTTTTATTCTCAATTTAGTGGGACACATTTGTATTCCACTTCATTTCTGATTTGCCCACAACTTTGTCAGCATAGGAACACACTTTACAGTGTGCACTCATTGTTTTGTAAGACCAGTTAAAAATAACCAAACCAACATCCTCAAAAGCACAACTCTGATGTTATTTGGCTTCCATCTTCTTTTTTGCCAAACTAAATTTTGAGTCTGAAGAAATTTAGTATCAAGCAATGGTTTTAATGTTTAGCTTAATGTTTCACCGAGTTCCTCCTCCTTACTCATGCCCCTTGGGCTATCACTCCTCTTGTTGTTTTCATCTTTAATAAATGCTTTTAGCAGGTTTTCTTCTCTCTCTTAGTCATAATTTGGCAATAAAACCACCTTTTTTTTTTGATCTTCCAATTTTTTTTTTACTTACTCATTGATTTCTCATTCAATACAGTTAACTCTTCAAATTCAACATGCATTTCTTTATTTTAATTAAATTATTCAATACCTATCTGAAATTTACATATGAAGCACAAAACCACTCGATTCTGAAACTCTTCAGCATTAAAAGATGTTTTCTTACTTCCTGATTTGTGTTAAAACTTTTTCACTGACACCAAGATTTCAAAATATCTTTAAACAGCTATATATCTCATTCGAAAGAAAATCTGTCGGAGAACATAATTTTACATTTTTCCATATTTAATAGCATTTATTCATCCTGAAAGTACTTCAGTGATGTGACTGCTATGGTCATCTGGACTTTTTATAAATCTCTAGAAAGGTGCTTCCAGACAGTACATCCTTTCTCCTAACTTTGCCCCTTTTTGAGGTATGCTGTTATCTCCTTTTTTTTTCCAAGAAAATTTAGAAAAAGAATACATTCTCAGCTAGTAGGACTTAGACAGATGAAGGTAGGCAAGAAGTCTTCTCGCTCTTCTGTAGATTTTGGCAAGGTCTGACTTTAGTGTTTCTTAGTTTCCATTAACATGATAAATAATGTCTTTTAGTAAAGCTGGGCCTAGCACCAATTCTTGTAATACTTCTTATGTTCATCTTCCCTTCCAAACTGGAACATAGCCATTATCATTAACCTTGATTTATGGTCCCCTGTCTGCTTGCCAGCCTACTTGAAAGTGTAGCTATCCTACTCCTTTTTAACTCATTTCTGAAATGAGATTCCATGCCATGTTATTATAAAGTCCAGATTCAGCAAATATTCTGAATTCCAGCTGTGTATTAATCCTGCCACTCCATTTAACCAGAGATGTCACTTTGAGGAGAGCACAAAGCCCAAGGAGTGTTAGGAATGAGCATTCCCAGCCCAGCAAGAATAGGGAAAATAGTTCTGACAGGTTGAAGAGATGACTCTGGATTTCAGGAATAGTCATATCCCTTTTCAGAGACCTTCTGTTTTATCATTATGCCAAAGAGGCAGCATGAAATTGTCTTTACTAATTTTCCTCAAGAATTCATAACAATGGGCTCCATTCATCTGCATTAATAGAAAAATAGTTCATTTCTATTGTTATTTAGCTGCTAAATACCTTAAGGAAAGTTGGCATTCTGAGGGGGAATTGGTTTAGTATGATCATCCTTGATGTGTTCAATACGGTTCTATTGTGATGTAAGGACTAAAACCTGCTCTTTTTCAAAAGCTTTTTAAAAATAAACTTTGTTCTCAGAGGTCTCACTCTGTAATCATCAGTCAAAGGGGTAATTAAGCTTCTCCATTGCTGAAAATTTGTTTCTCCTTGATTTCTTTCCATCTTTGTCTTTACTGATAAGAGGAGTGGAGGCAAGGCAAATCTGATTCATAAAGGCAGGAATTCTGAATCTAGATAAGGAAAAGCCTCCTCTAAGGCAAACAACCCATTGCCACACAAAAGAGCACCTGAAGAGCGATGCAGGGGCAGAAATTATCTGCAGCAAATGCAATTAGAAATCTCTCATAATTTCTTGAATATAATAAGGAATATAAGTAAGAGTAGCAATAAATTATCTAGCAAACCTTTTATTTAATGGTATTAGTTTCTTCTTCCCCCTGTCCCTGTGAGCATTGTAGTACAGGATAAGCACACTGAGAGACTTTTAGGTGGTGTAAAATACTGTCTACAACTTCTTCAGGAAGGAAAATAATTATCAGAAAAGCTTGAGGCTGGAGAGTTCATTAATTTTCTAGCTTTAATTCTGTAGAATAAACCCCCAACACTGGCAAGAAGTAAAGAGCAACAGTCTCAGTTGCTAACCCCTGGTTCAAAATCTCATCAGACACACTTTGATCCAATAAACTGATTCTTCTGCTGTGACCTTGTAGCTGGTGCTTACGGATGTGTCTGGGCAGTAAGATAACAAAAGCAAGAAAGGAGCCTGAGTAGACAAAATA
Organism: Ammospiza caudacuta; assembly: GCF_027887145.1. Taxonomy (NCBI): domain Eukaryota; kingdom Metazoa; phylum Chordata; class Aves; order Passeriformes; family Passerellidae; genus Ammospiza; species Ammospiza caudacuta. The sequence goes on from NC_080596.1 coordinate 59,289,665, forward strand.
AATTCCTTTAAAACAACCAAAATTGTTACACAAGAGCATAAGGTGGAAAGAAAAAATGTACATGAAAAAAGACATTAGGAATTCTTAATGAATTCCTAATGAGAGGGTTGGGGATCAGCTGAAATTGGTAAAACAACTTTATATGGTTTCTTTGGGCCTGGGGCATAGTGAGGTGGAAGGGTATCTTTACTGAACATGAAGTGTAAAAGGGAAGGTGGTGTAGCTATGAGAGCTGGGTTACAATTATGGGCATTTCAAGACATTTAATTCTGTTTGCCCCATGGGGTTTTCTTGTTGCTCCCCCACAAATTCTACATGTAAAAAAGGAGGGCTACAGAGAAAACCAACTTTCTCTGCCAAAGAAACCCATTTTGATCCCTGACATTTCATTTTATTCTCCATTTTCTTGCCTACCTCAAATTCAGCATAACCTTTGGAAGACATTAGCGCACCTATTTGTCTGAAACAACTGTGCTCTTTTCTTCTTTGTTTTAATCCTTTTACCAGCTGCTTTCCAGCAACTTAGAAAAAATTTAGGTCTGCTAGATGTTAATTATTACACTGCTTGCCTACTCCCCGCTCCATGTGTGTGCCCTGATCCTGTTCGGCTTCATCATAAAATCACAGCAAACTACACCACAGAGGCAGCATTACTGCAAAAACACTTCTACACACAGAGGTCCTTATCTAGTTATTGCTCAATGCTCTCTCAGGGAAATCAGACTTCAGTGGGAGCAGAGATTTCAGGTCATGAACTGCAGAGCACAGGAACCCCCACGGAAATTTTATGTAGCAGATCAAGGCAGTGAAGCCCCGCCAACACAGTCCTGTGGGAATGCTGACACCACAACTGAGAAGTGTTGACTTCTGCCTCCACTTAGGATATACTGCAAGATCAGAACCTGCATTTATATATCAGCCTAAGGCTGTAAAACCTTTCATGACACTTCAAGTTTGATAAAAACATGTTTGTTACTGTTTTAATATTACTTTTAGCATGATCTTATATATAGACCTAATAGTAGATTTAAGATATCCTGGAGGTGGAGTTGGTAGCACTGCCTACTATTAAACAACACTTCCACTTACAAGGCTCTGTATTTAACAGCATATAGCTTTGCCAGACCTGAATGGTTTGGGCTGCAGTTTTACATGTAGCTCAGAAAATACAGCCTTAGGCTGAATTTTATTGGCAAGTGTCAGCCAAAATTTTGCAAATGTCCAGCTTTCTTCAAGAACAAAAATGAGAAAATATCTTTTGCAATGTTAAAAGCACACAGATATTTTCTTGGAGAAGCTGGAAGAGTATGCCACAAGACACCTTGGAAACACAGTGAAAATTATACTTTCTTACATGAAGCACGTTTTCACTTCTTTCCACCAAATCTAGGCAAAGTTTTACAAGATAAACTTCTATGATATCATAGATCAAATGGGCTCAGCAGAAACAGCTTCTGGTTTAAAAGCTAAAGAGCACCAGTTCTGTCCTCAGTGAACAGTCCGCATCTTCTCACATCTCCTGTAGTGCTGTATTTCCAACACAGAGTTGGAAATAGGACATCTTCCAGATTTCCTCTCTTTGGGGACAGATTTCTTGGTATAGACACTAAGCAATAAAAATCAAGCTGAAACATGAACTTGCATGGGAGGAAGCACAGAGGAGAAATGGTCTACTAAGGATTGGAGAGGGGGCAAAGACAGACTAGTGAAGGGAAGAACCCTGAAAATTAGTAGATGAAGACTTAAATCTTTTCTGGAGGATAGAAAGTGAGCCTGGATTAATTACTTGGAACAAGAGGCCCAGAAGAATCAATGCAGGCATAGGAACATGTTGGACAAGGTGAGACATGAAGTGACAAGTTGAGAGTCATAACATACTTTTTTTAGCCTGCAATTGATACCCAGCTTCCTAAGCCTCATCCCTTGCTGCTGCCAGATCGTGGCTGTGAAACCCATTGCTGATCTATAATGCATTTTTCTTCTTCACAGCTGGTCTCTATAAATTATGTAAATGTATTTCTGCTATAAATTATTTAACTGCTCGACAGCACCCTGCAATGCTCAGCAATGATATATGATGAAATACTTCTGTTTCTTTTACAAGAAATATGAAATCAGGCCTGGTCAGAAATGGGTGCCGTGGTTTAAGATGACACTGCCATCTAAGCCAGAAATTTGATTTCCTCCAGTGGTTTAACTGTAGCAATGGCTCCATCATCTCTAAATGAAGCCTAAAAATGTCTCTTGGATATTCAGTGTGAATTCTGGAGAGGTTTTGGTGAAAATGCTCAGATCTGACTGATGTTGCACTGAACTTGACAAAGAACATTTGCACAATCTGGTCACCTAACTCATAATTACAGTAATCTCCAGCTAGGACATGACCTAAACAAATTCGAAAGCTTCATAGCCAAAAAATCATTATTTGGTAGAAAAACAATAAATAGGCAGGCTTTTGTTAATTTATTTAGTACAATGATGATGATACAGTGGGTTTGTGTAAAATGCTACTTGATATCAATGGAAGGCAAATGCTTGTGCTCAAAGATTGGTTTCTTAAGATTTCAGTACCTGATTTTAGTTTCTAGATTTGCCTGTGGCATTTTAAAATATTCTGCATGTGCTGACACATACAATTGCCTAAAATATGAAATATTTCTTGTATATTTTCTTTTTTGTCACATGAGATTTCCTTATTTTAGTTCCTGATCTAAGAAATTTTATTCTGGATACCAGAATTTATATGACCCATAGCTCAGTTCAGTGTTCAGCTCTATTTTTGAAAGCAAAGAAGAAAATTAAAAACCATTCTGGATACTTTTTCTGAATTTGGTATACTGAACCAAAAAAGCACAGATATTTGTTTGCGGTTGGAAAAACTTAAGGTGCCATTGCAGTTCTGTTTCACCTACTGTTGAGGTTAGGAAGAGTCAGTCACAGTTTTTTACACAGTTTAGTTTGGCCTCTGACTTTGTACAGTCACCCCGTGTCACACCAGTGCCAGCAAAGCTACCCATTTCTCTCAGCATCAAACACCAAAAACCCAACTCCATGGAATTAAATTCTTCCCCTTTCTTACAGCAGAAAGGTTGAAGCTTACTTGAGCTAAAGCAGGGTATATTTTGTCTGTGCTCTCCCAGGCTTCCTACAGCAAGGTGACAGAAATGTGACTTGTTAGAATTCTGATCAAGCACTGCTGGTTTAGGATTTTCTTAGAAAATCTTTTCACCTTTCTGAAATGAAAGAAATCTGGGGAGATCAATTTTCAGAAGAAAAAAAATTGTTCCCAAACTTAGGAGCCCTCAGGCTGAATCTCAAAGCAGCGGCTTTAAGATATTTCTTACTGGCTTTGCACTAAGGCCAGACTGAGGAGGTCTGGATTCAGTACTTGGGTTAAATAGAGCAGATTTAGCTCTCTGACAGCTACAGCCAGTGAGGAACTTAGACTGTACACAGAGGACTTTGGTAGAACAAAGGCACCAATACCTCAGGCTGGATGCATCCTGCCCTGTGCCTATCTGAGATAGAGGCAGGAGCCATTCCTCCAGCTTTGCCCAGAGGTCCACTTTAGAGAGAGTGCTAATCTCCACTTAGAGAGATTGCTAATTGCTAATAAGAAGATAGAATACTGTTTGTGTATGCATTACAAGTTTTCCTCCCATGTTCTCTTAAAAAAATTTCAGTGCAGATTTTATCTGCGCTGAGTGGACCAAAACACAAGCTTTCCTCCTCCACACCAGCCACAAGCTGAATACTCGTTCTGGCTCTGTTCCCTCTTGGAACTTGGATTCCTGTTGGCTTGGTGGAGAGGGAGAGCTCCAGCTCTCCCCAGCCCAGCCCAGCCCAGAGCTTTGCTGTCTGCCATGGAAGCACAGCTGAATGCCCTCATCCAGTGCCTGCCTGGCCCAGCTCCTTGCCTAGTAACAGCTTAAAGCATAAGACCCAAAAAACAAGGGAATCACTTCTTTCTTGAGGAGTACTCTTTTTAAAGGAAACCATGAAGCATTATTCTTTCAAAAACCAGATGTAAATCTCTAGCCACAGAAGACCCTCTAAACTCTAAAATGTATGGATACATCATTCTGTCGGCTTGAGTCCAGAGTCTATGCTCTGGAGAGGGATAGTATTCATAACACATAAAACCCCCATTTTTTTTCCTATTGGTTAGGATCAGGCTTCTCCTTGCTTAATACGTGTGTTATGCATTTTCCAAGATGTCCGGTTTTCCCCTTGCTCCTCAAAGGGAGCCCATGTATTTTCATACACACTCAGTCCTTGCACCCAAAGGGTCAATGAATTAAAAATGCTGGTGCATCAAAGTTCTTTCAGGAAAACAACCTATGGGCTAGATCCATATAATTAAATTTCTTGTCTGTAACAAAATTTAGAATCTCAATTTACTTGGCCTATTTGAAACATCCAGACACCAAACACTTACTCTCAAAACAGAAAAAGAATTTATAGTGTGAAAAGCAGAATGTTTACAAAACACATTACAGAATCAAAACACTGATTTTTTTAGATACAGAAATGGAGACATAAAGGCTCTGTATAAAAGAGTCATGGAAAACCACTGGCTGGACTGTTGGACTTTGTGATTCCAAATTAATACTTTCTGATCCAGCCACTGAAGCCACCCAGCATATTCTGATGAAATCTGTGCAAGTGATTTGCCAATATAAGTGGAAGAACTGGCTCAGTCTCTACTTCTTTTTCCTTAGTGTGAATGGGATTACAGAGACAAATATTATCACACACATTGACATTTTCCAGTTATTGTCCAAAGTGTTGCTAATGCCAAGAAACAAAACAAGAAACAAAATTTCTTTTAGGATTCCCTCAACCACATCAGTTATCACTGAGAGGTAGAAGGATATAACCTGAATCTCAAACTCCCTAAGTCATATGGGAATATTTTGCTGGTAGAATAATACAAGGACTACATATTACTGATTGTTTGCCTTTTTCCTACCCTATCTAAGATGTTACTGGCTAGTCAAAAATACAGAATACTTTGCTAAAAAGATATTTGCTCTTTCTGTGCCATCTAAAGTCCATTATTTACCTGTTGGCTATGAGGAAATGCTAAGACATTTGGGACTGTTCAACCTGGAGAAGAGCAGGCATCAGGGTGAGCTAATTGTGGCCAGGGAGGATTGAGAGAGGCTGCCGTGACAGACCAGGGAGAATGGCTCCAGGCTGCAGGAGAGTAAGCTAAGCTCAGGTGTTTGGAAGAAGTTTTCTGTAATGGTGGCAAGACACTGGGATTGATTGCTCAGAGAAGATGTGGATGCCCCATCCCTGGAAGTGTTCAAAGACACTTTAGAGCTTTGAGTAATCTGGTCCAGTGAAAGGAATCACTGTCTGTGGCAAGGGGATTGGAAATAGAAGATCTTTACGGCCCCTTCCAACTCAAGTCATTCTACAACGCACTTTATGATCTTTTTGTTCTGAAAACCAAGAGATTACCCACTACCACCAAATCCATTTGTATCACAATCTTTAATCTCATACTATCAAGAAAACTACATGTTCCAAAGTATGAAATCTTAATCATATGGATCAAGAAACAAAAGAAGGCTTAGCCATTCATTAGGCCTACGTATTTTTCGGTTGCCATCAGCTTCAACCTACTACATTGTTGGTTGTTCTGGGTTGTCTTCAAATCTCACTGTGCTTCAACATTCCTCTTCAAATCTTCAGAAATAACACTACTTAGACATATTTAAGGAATATGCATCTAATATATGTCATGCCAATAGATGTCATTAATAAGTATCGAGGCAAAAAAATTAGAATTGCATCATCACACACTTGAGTCATACAAGTTAAAAATCATTTCCCTTTTACACAGTAGAGAATTATAGGAAGGAAAAAAAGATGTCTAACATCTTAAAAAGGGTGAAACAACAATTATTTCACCTCCAATACTTTGGAAGGAAAAATAACACCGCTTCAGTATTGAATATACTCAGTGTTTATGATAAACTATCAACACAAAAAAATCTGTCAGATTCTCTTGCATCATTTTCATCTTTCTGTGCTTGTATTGTTTATATACCCATGGCTTCTCTCTCCCTGACTCAGACATGCATCATCACTATTTCTGGGAAAACATTATTGACATTTTGTCCTTGGGTGTCTGTCACTTGTGGAGGGGGAGGGGTGAGACTATCTAATGCATGGAATGTAGGTCATAAAAAGCTGAGGGCACTCAAGATGTTTTTGAACCAGAAAACAGGCTTTACTGGAATGGGAAAATAAGGAATTAGATGGCTTCATGTGATTTAATTTTAGATGCTTTACTGAAACACCCCAGCTGCTCTGCTGGTAGCATATTTTCTGGAGAAAATTAGCTGAGTGTTCTAACAATGGTTCAGTGTTGGCAGGCAAAGTGAGAAAAAGTCAGCAATTAAATGGAATTTCTTTTTTCTCTCTGCAGAAATATTGGGGAACTCAACATTCCTGCAATTCAGCTTGCTCATGCATGGAAGCTGCAAGGTACAAGCTGAAGCTTAGACACTACCTCACCACCTCCAGCCCCATCCAAGGCAATTCGTAAAGAGCACTTCACATCACTGACAAAGGAATTCGGGACAGTTGGAAAGTGCTTCACAATTCCAATTCTTCATTCTGGGCGATCCTTACCAGACCCTGCTCTGGGTTTTGGCTCTTCTCTACCCAAAGCTGGCCAGAATAATTTCAGTTATATAACATTTGCCAGACACTCCTCTATTCTTCAGCCTGTCTCTTCTCACCACATTACCCAGAGTTCCAATTTGCCTAATAGCATTTTCTCCCCTTCCTACTTTATCAAATTCTCTCCTTGATTGTCATTATCTCTGTGAGAATCTCTACAAATATTTAAAACTCTTTCATATCCCTAACTCCTACTTCAGAGCTCAGAGGTTAACACATAGCACTGCTCTCTCCCTGGTCACTCTTGTAAGGGTACCCAACAACAGTTACAAAGGGAGATATTCATATCTCAGCAATTGGAATCCTATCACAGACATCTTTTATGAAAAATCATTTCCTTAGGATTTTTTCTCCTGAGAATCTGTGAGGCCTCAGGAACAAAATGTAACAATGGTTGTCTGCTGCTGTGGAATGCAACAGGTGCATCTGTGATTGGCCCATCTTGATTGTTTCTAATTAATGGCCAATCACAGTCAGCTGGCTCCAAGACAGAAGCTTTTATCATTCTTTCTTTTTCTAGCCTTCTGATGAAACCTTTTCTTCTATTCTTTTAGTATAGTTTTAATGTAATATATATTATTAAATATTAAGCCTCCTGAAACATGGAGTCAGATTCTCGTCTCTTCTGTCATCCTAAGATCCCTGTGAACACGGTCACAGAATCTTTCTTAGGAAGCTCTCATTTCCCATTAAGTCAGTGGAGAATGCTGTTTTATCTAACTTTGGTACAGGTACTAGGCATGGGGAATATCCTTAAACAACTGTAAATACATGACAGAGGCTTTAGAAGCATTCATGTAGGAAACATAATTTTCTTCTAGGAAAGCAGAAGCCTCGCTTTTATGGCTGTGTGTTCCACCTAAGTGGAGTTTCACCTAAGTTTTTGTGGGACTGGGAGGAGTGATGGCTTGCAGGGCACAAAAACACTGCTGTTGATCAATGTTATTGGTCCTTTTGGTATTCTGCTCCCCTCCCTCTGCCCTTACCCAGTGCTGTGGGATGGGCAGGCGTTGGTCACAGCCTGGGCACGATCCTGAGCCCACATCTCACTCATGCCCTGAAGCTGGCCTTGCATGGTTAATCCCTCATAGCCAGGTGGTTACTGAGCATTTTGAAGACTACTGACCCTAGTGATTTCCAAACCAATGTTTATGCAAATGGGAGGCACAGGATGTTTAATGTCTGTCTGCTACACTTCTAGTGCAGTCACCAGAAACCATGTAATCCTCTATCTATTTAATAGCTCGCTTGAGAATAGCAGCCAGATTCCCCTTTCAACAGTTGTGGCCCAGAAAATGCAAGATTACACAACTTCAGTCACTTCTTGACAGCTTACAAGAAAGTAAGTTTAAAAGGTCTTTGTGGGGTTGGAAATTTCTGATTGCAGAAGCCCAATCTTAAATGAAACACCATAAAACACTACTAGGGAATAAAAGACATTCTTTCAGAGTTACAGAAAAATGCACATTGCAGGTAATCCTCTAGTTTGTCTGCAAATGTAATAAAGTCCAGGAAAGGAAGCAGTGTAGGAGAGAAATGATGGAGAAGGATCTCTGCAGTGGCAATGAGAAAAAAGACACCACTTGAAAATATATATGATCATAGTCCACTTGATTTTTTACATTAATAGGAAAGAACTAAGAAAAATAAATTTCAAAGTGCCAATTCAAATGTACATAAGTTGTAGTGGATCTAATTAGCCCTCATAAAGACTTGAAGGGAATGGCTGCAAATGGTAGATCAGATCAGAACTTAATCAAAAAGTAGAAAACAAATTTTCATATAAAAATCTCACCTGAAAATAACATATTCACACCGCAGACATTCTGTATTTTCCTGTAATAGCCAAAGCATAAGACAAGAAAAAGTACTAAAATGTCATTTAGTCTGAGAGAAAAAATTTGGGTGGATGCACTGGTTGAACACAATAGAACTCCAGATATGAGTGAGGCTGTCAGGATAAGTTTTCCTGAGTAATTAATTCACAGAGAAGAAAAAATTCAAAGGTAAAGTAATTAGGAATACCTGCACCAAATTGGATAGATGAGTTAAATTAGATGTTTAAATTACTGACAGGGCTGTATTTCATGTGTGCTTTATCACTTGGTTTACTATCAATAAGTAAATGAAACTATTAAAGACAGTACAGAGTGCAAAATAAACCTTGATTAAAGAAACCAAACAACTTTAAATCCAATTTAGCTAAGGCTTAATACTGAAAAGCATCAGAATGTTAACTTCTATCCCAGTCATTCAAAAGAGCCTGAACTGCAATGTTTGAAAATTAACAGACTCCCACAGGAACTCAGAATTTCAATATAGAGTGCTATTGCATGTCTTTTTCCACTTGATCTACCTGATATAAAACTAGTAGACTAAAGGCAGATTGCAAGTGAGTCTGAATTTTAAAAATCTGGATATGCTATTAAATGCAGACAATAAGGAGTAGTAAGCACATGGGGAAAATTCTATACTTCAAGCCATGATTTTTCTTTTCAATAACATTTTTGCAGCTCTGCTCTTTATATAAACCGAGACTCCTTAAGTTCCATCTGCCCCGTTCTGCAATTCTCTGATGATACAGTCTGCAAACCAGCTAAGTACCAAAGCCCTCAATTATTATATAGAAAATATACATTCCAGGCCTTCAAAGCATTTGAAAGCAAAGCCTCTTTCAGCTTTTCCTTGACAAGATCTAGTGAGACAGACACACCAGCTGCTCAGACCTGAAAAATGGCTTTTTGAAACAAAATATTCAAAATGAGACATGAGCACATACAGACTGCCTGAAAATTAGGAATAAATCAGAGTTGTGACACCTGTAGTGGTATTTGTATTATACAGGCAGTACAAGCAACAGGCAGCATCTTGGTTTAAACAATCAATCAGCCATCTCTTTGACTTGGCTCACTATCAGGTGACATAGTTAATGAAAATAAGATCCTGGAAGACCGAAAAATTCTGAAAGTAATAAGATGTTTACAATTAAAACCAAATGATGGCAGATTTTGCCACAGAGTAGATAACTTGCATATCTGAGAATGGCATATGTCATTCCTTGACAGTTTCAATCAATTATATACTCTCTTCTGATAAAAACAAAACCAGATTTTTAAAGCTTTATCTATAGAGACTTTCTGTTTTCCAATGGTTTAATTTGTGAAGGAAAGAGAATTCAGCTTTCCACTGGAGAGGAAGGCAGGTAGGGTGGTGGTGTACGTCTGGGACTCTGGAAAAAGACAGGAAAAGAAAAGTCTTGCCTGGTCAGTATTTCAGTTGCCCTCCATTTTTACATTTTTCCTCCATAATCAGGCTGAAAGCCACTGAGAAGATTTCTCCCTGGCTCCATGCTCTGGAATGAATACAATCACTAGAGCATGAAGATTGGACTCAGCTCTCATGCTGATACTAATGAGGTTCCTGGTATAATTTCCATACCCCCTCTCAGCTGATGCTATAAATAACAATCAATGCAACCTTACATGGCTAAGTCTTGATAAAGTTTCTGATGGTGCCAAAATATCCTATTTCTCTGCTTGCCAGCTGCTTTCAATAAAGTGCCTTCCATCTTGTGGAGCTGTGTTTGCATTACCCTCCTCCCCCTGAGCTCCTTACAGTGATGCTTACAGTTGGGTCAAACTTTTTCCCCTGTCTTGCCCTTTTGCCTCTGTATAAAAAGTAGGCTCATTATTCCCTGGAGCCACCCACAAAGAAGAAAGGATATGTATATACCACCTCTTTCTAAAAGCATTTCACATTGATTTAAGACTTTCTTCCACTCAGGGCTCACTTGCACTGCTATTAGTGAAAGCTCTCTAAAAATGGCCAGTAACTAATGACAAATAAAAATAAAGTTGAGTGGAAGGAAAAGAGCTCTAAAGCTGACAATTACACAGGGACCTTTTGTCCTAGTCTTATCACAGCTGCATTGACATTGGATAGAGGCAGAGAAGCAGCTGTGGGTTGAAGTTTGGATGTTTCTCAGGATTGATGGCACTTGAGAAACATTTCAATATTGCAATACTGGACCTCTGTATCTAATCTCAGTTAAGACTTATTTCAGATAGCTTCTCAGACCTCAGTGCTCATAATCCAGTCTGGTTTCTGGTTTTTTCCCTTAGGGCAGGAATCACACAGAACTCACAGAACACTGAGTAAGAAAACGCAGTTCTTCCAATTCTTATTTCCTGTACAATTAGACAATGTACTTGTTACAATTTATTAAAGGAATCTGTTCAGAACTTAAAGGTCAACTGGTTTGAATGGAACTAAATTCTTGCCCTGTGTGCAAAGGAAGAAATAGAAGACATGGAAAAAACAACCAACAAACCAAGCAAAAATCCCTGAACCTTTCCATAGTGTGCAAGTTCCAGTAAGTGCAAAAGTGAAGCAATTGCTGTCCCTTCTTCCTTTTAATGAGTAAGCACATGGCTGAGTGCAGCACCTCTGCTGGATGGGCTGGTCTGGCAGGCACTGCTCAGAGCCCACACTGGGATAAGGCCTTGAACAGACCAGGAAAGCCGGGGTGGAGGTGAGGGTTCCCATGCAAGCCCAGCACTGACCCCAGAATTGCCCAGCCCATGACTGCCCACCTTCACTGACTTCTTCTGTGGCCCCACTGTTGCACTCCAGCCTGTTAGAAAATTTTACAGGTGAAGTCTTTTACTATTGATGAGGGAGTAGTTTATAATGTGTATTCCAACACTCTTGCTTATGCATTAAGCCAAATGCCAGGCAGGCAAAAAAAATCTCGGACTAAATTTTTTGGGAAATCTATCAAACCGCAAACCCAGGCTAAGTAAGAGTGAGTGTGTGAGTCAATGCACTTATTTAGAGCTCAGTAGTGCTGGACTACAGGCTGTGAACACAGGGAGAGGAGTCAGTTGTGGCTCTGAAGCAGTTCCAGTCCGCAGTAGGAAAGGAGACCCAATTCACTGTGGTACATGAAGCAGTAAATGTTTAGTTTTCTAAAGGGAATTTGAATTCATTTATGCCCCAGAAAGGAAAATCCTAATAATAGCCTTATCTGAACTATATCTACTTTATTTGGAACTGGAAAGTAGGGTTGTAAAGGTTATTTTGCGAGATCTGATAACTCTTTACTAAAGGATAGAATTTTATTACTTGCTATTGAGAATTGGATTAAAACAATTATATTGGAGTCTTCTTAAACTTCCATTATTGGTCATACTACCTTCTGTATCACCATAAATGGATTTAGAAAAGTAACTGGAAAAAGATCTGATCTAATTGCAGAAGTAAGTATAGGCTCAAGATTCAAGGCTATGATGTTATGGGTTACTTTTTCAGTTTTCTGCCAAATATTTTATAAGGCATTCTTACAAAAAGCCACCACTAATTGGGAGATTCTCCCAGAGGAACAAAATATCTGCTGTAACAAAACAGTTGCCACAATTTGTAGAGTTAAAAAGAGATATCTGTTCATATTCAATTCCTGTTTGAACAATGAGATAGTGTTGCAAGATATGTCATAAGAATTATTTGTGTATGAAAAAATGTGTCTCCAGGCTATAAGAGGCAAGGGGCAACACTGAATTTGAGTGTTTCTATCAGTACACCCAGCTCCAAAATAAATGTTACGAAACTGGCTTTGGTGTGATTAAATTTTATCTTACTGCTACATCAGTGTTGAAAATATGATTTTGTTAGTTCTGTATTTGTACATCAGAGGTAGACTGACAAACTCTTACAATATCAGAGACTGCAACAAGATTTTTCTATTGCATCTCATTCTAATTATACATTGGATCTGGTATTTTGATTTGAAGGTTATTATTTTGATCCTTGAGATACCCCTCCATTAACCTAAGAAAAAAGCAATGTGTCATCTAGGCTGTTTCTGTGGGACTGTGTACTCTGGTTTCTCTTTCAAGTAATTGCAGTTACTTGTGCCTTTATATTTCTCACTTCAATAGCAGCATTGGCCCTGTAGTCTAAAAGCCTTCACCATTCAGTAAATGCTAAACCAACCCTGCACTCAGCACAGGTGAGGTCACATCTCAAGTTCTGTGTCCAGTTCTGGGCCCCTCCCAACAGGAAAGACACTGAGGTGCTGGAGAGCATCCAGAGAAGGACAATGGGGCTGGCGGAGGGTCTAGAGCAGAATTCTGATGAGGAGCAGCTGAGGGAGCTGGGGGCTTTCAGCCTGGAGAAAAGGAGGCTCAGGAGGGACCCCATGGCTCACTGGAAGGAGGCTGTAGCCAGTGGGGTTCAGCCCCTTCTCCCGCATAACAGGACAAGAGCAGACAGCCTTAAGTGGTGCCACAGGATGTTCAGATTGTATATTAGGAAAAATTTCATCATGGAAAGGGTTATCAAGCACTGGAAGTGGTTACTCAGGGAATCACCGTCCCTGGAGGTACTTAAAGAAAGTGTAGATGTGACATTCAAGGCCTTGGCAGTGCTGGGTTAAGGGCTGGACTCAAGGAAATTGGAGGACTTTTCCAACCTTAGTGATTCTTTGAATCTATGATTAAAATTCAGGGTACATCTAAGCTGGTCTAAAACTCTGATTTGAGGACAACATTTTCTTAGATGTTAAACTTAATCTGTTTTATTTAGCTAAAAAGTGCAGACCATTACATAATCCTATTATTTTTACCAACTCCTTGAGAAGAGCATTAGAGAATAACAGCCAGTGACTGCATAGTCACATTTTTACTGATTACCACAGTAAGGTCAAGTCAGGTGAGGACAGAATGAAAATACATAAAATAGAATAGGATAGCATTGAACAGGAGAGGCCAAGCCAGGCCAGGCAAGGCCAGAACTAGGTTGTCCTCCATTTGATTTGATATATTTATATCTGCTATGTATTTGTAATTTGATTCTGGCAGTGTTTCAAAGGGATCTGAATACTTTTAGCTTTGTTTCTTCAGAAGAAGTCAGCTTAGTAATTTATACAGATCCTAAAACTGGCAGTATATTTTCAACTTGGCTCAAATCCAGGTCACCCCTTAACAGAAAATTATAGCTATTTCATGACAGATGCAAAAGGACTTTGTTGATCTTAGACCAGATCTTAACGGCTTGTAACTTACCACAAAGTCTAGTACCTTGTTTGTACTTGCAATAAATATGGAGGGGATTGACTGGTGTCTGGATTTACTCCCTGCCTTTTTCATATTGCTTCTCAGTGTCACAACTGAAAATGAAGTCCAGCAATATTTATCAGATAATGGGGTTTTTTCCCCAAAAAAATAAAAGCCTATTTTTAGGAAAATATTGGTTTCCATCATGTAAAGAACCTTTTTTATTTACCTGCATTTCATGATAATTGAATGAATAAATCTTGCCTCACTACATCTCTCTCCTGGGATTTAGAATATTTCACATAGATAATAAAAATGTAGCTATTCTTGTTAAAAAGTTAGCATCTTTTTGATTTCTCTGTTCATAAATCCTCCTTTTCTCTGCTTGATATGCAAAGCTTGTCTGCTGCCTTTATTTGGAAAAGTCAACTTGGCAAAAAGCAAAGTCTGGGAGAAGTAAGACAGGGATAAAAAAGATAGAGGTTATTTAATTTGACAACCTGACCTTAGTGGTGAAGCACAGAACACACAGCTCTAGCATGATCCCTAAAGGCTCTTCTGAAGGCTTTAGCAGCAGCAAGGCTCGATGCTTTCTTGCATCTTGAGGTATCAAAGGAAATGGAATAAATCTTGTCTCCTATTTTCCCCCTCAGAACTGGCTTTCTCAGAAGCCTTGCCAGTATCCAAATAGCTGCCTTATGAGTTTATACTGTGTAAAATGCGCAGATTACTTACTTCAAAATTACCTACTACTATATTATTCCATGCCTAAAAATAGGGAAAATCAGACAGCCTGTGCATATTCTGCTTTCTAACAGATTTATAAGGAGTCTGACAGGTAACTTGTAGTTTGTCACTTCTAGCACAACTCAAAACCCTCAGCTGGTTTTCATATTCAAACACCCCAACATCTCCCAAATATTTCAGATCTTCCAGAACCAAACACATTGTTAATGCACAATGATGTTTATGGGGATTTTTCCTGTTCCTACTTGTTGTAATGTTAATTTGTAGGGGGGTGGTAATGGAGGCTGCCTTCAAAAGAACCTGACCCTTTCAGTTTGCTGCGGTTGTGCAGGTAAGATCTGTCAGCACAGAGACAATTTTAGCATTTGGGGTATTTTCCTCCAATCCCTATAAAAATTGGAGAGCATCCTTGTGCTTTAACTTCTCTGAGTTTTGACCCAAACACCAGTCACTTCCTCTCAGAAGGTAAAAGCAAGTGGAAGATCTTCTGGCAAGGCAGGGATTTTATCTTGTTTTGACATATTAGCTTTGAGTTTTTCCCATGGTATGAAGTATGGCCCTAACTTATGAAGGACAAAGAAGAAATTAGCTAAGGGATAGTTTAATTTTATATTTACGATTCTGACTTTTAATTACAAGAACCTTAATACAGTAAGAGAATGTTCTAGTTGAGACTTGACACACAAAGAAAACATATATAAAACTTAAAAAGAAAACAAAACCAAAAAACCACCAACACTGACTCTTTAAAGGGGAAACAGAGTATGACTTTACCCAGAAAAACATGTTAGAAAATGGGTGGTGACTTATTAGGATTAAAAAATGATTAAAATATAAACTGTGAGCTGAAAAATCAGCCCAAATGAAATGGAAGAAGCTTAGATACAGCACCCTGACTAACTGGCCATGTTGTCTTTAGCCTGCTCAGACACTGCATTCACACATCTATAAAAGCTCATGTTCACAGCCATGAGCGAAAGTTTCAGTGAAGAGACTGGATATCAGAGAGGAGCCAGTGTCCATTTAAACATCTGTCCTCTTGCAGACCACACAGGCCCAGTGAGCTGTGTTATTTTAAATCACATAGAGACAGAATTTGCAATTTGATAGCATGATCTTATTTTCCTGAGTTTTCAGAATGCTTTGTGTTAGCATTACTACCAGTTACATCTAATAGATGCAGGAAGTGAAGTAGAGGAGGAGTTAAACAACCAGTCCACCATCAATCAGCCTGGAACAGATTTAAACTGCAACTCCACTACTTTTCAAGTAAGTTGCAGGAAACTTGTTATCTGTATAAATTCAGGGCTTATTTACCACAGCCACCTCCTCCCTTGCCCTCTTTCTGCCACAAGATTCTCATTCCTGTGAGATTCTCATTTCTGGTCAGATTTTTTTAATGTCTACTAGCCACAAAATTCATCTGTGATTTCCCTGGTGAACACTTCTGTGATTTTTAGATTCACTTTTATATTAATTTCTACTTTTTGTGTCTTATGTTTGCATAGGCTGCATAGGCACACACAACATGAATGCACCATGTATATTTTGTGGTATATATAACCTGGAACTCATTAGCAGTGTGTGCTGTGTCCTCATCTCTCATAAGACCAGGGCTGCTGTGACCTTGCTACCTATGGCAGATGAAACACAGGTTGGACTGGCAAATCATTGCAGAGATTTAGAGGGATATTTTAATACTGGAAATATGAAAATTCCAGCATGGACCAGATTTCAGTGTTCACCAATATATTAATCATGTGCTCAACTTCAAGCACGTGTTTTCTTTCCCAGATTTTGTAGGATCAGGCCTGGGATTCTGTGGTGTATTTGTGCTGGACCCACAGACAGATTATTTGTTAAGTAGACAAAGCTCACGTGCCTGGAACTGAGGGGCAGATGAGTATTAATTTCAGAGATAATAAATCTATCTGTTTGGTCTTTCAGAATTTTAGTTACCTTACACTGTCACTCTCCTGTTTCAGTGTTTACCAAGGCTATTGAGACTTAGCATGGAAAATGAGCAGAGTTATTTTGATTCATTGTTGTAACAGACTATGAACACCTCCTCTGTTTTCAGAAACATTTACCATAGCAGCTGAAAAATGATTTTTCAAAATACTATTGCTACAGCCATGGGATTAGGTCTTGGTTTTAACCCAGAACACTTCCTATAACACTAACACCCCTTCTCTAATTCTCTTAATCTCTGCACACACAAAAGAAAGTTAAATGACCTACAGTGACTCGGTTTTTCTTTTCTGTTTTTAGGGGAAAATTTCAATCTAAACAAAATCTATCCTGGGTAGTACATTATTGTCAATATGACTTCCTATTTGTTGAAATTGGCACAATTAGAGCTGGGGAATTATCAGCGAAAATGAGCTGCTGCTAAACATCACTAAGTATTTAGCCTTAATGTCATGCAGATCTTTCCTATTTTGTATAAATTTAGGTGCTGGACATGAAGCTGTTTCTCAAAATGGTGTGGTTTTTTCTAAAGATGCCTAATATGGAGCAAACTCCACAATTTTAGAATGAGTTTTATACAGCTGCCATTAAAAATTTGAAAAATTTCCTTCTTCTTGCCTTCTTCTGGACATGTTATGTGCCCTGTGATGTAATTTATTTTATTTTATTCCTGTCTGAGCTGTTGATGTGTTTGTAGGAAGATAAATGAACCTCAAAATGTGCCTCTGTAATTAGAAGCATCGAGATGAACCGGAGGGGAATCTTTCCTCTAATAAAGATGTTTACATTCTGGTGCTTTCTCCCCTAAATCAGGACACAAACCAGTGCTGTGGTGTTAGATACTGCCACACACATATAAATTCTGTCTTATGGCCAGTCTCTAGGAAATAAAATACCACCCACAGTGAATCATGTAATCTATAAGGTATTCATGAAATACCACCTACATCTTCTGGAGAATCTGAACCTCAGATCCCATGGGAATGGGACTGTGTAAAGATGCAGTTAAATAAACCTCTGTACCATCCAACCACTCTGAACCACAGCAGGAGCAAGCTGAGCTTCAGGCTAGCATTGCTTTTCTCCTCTCCTTCACTTTCCTCCATGCTAATAATGAAAGCAGGATGGTGGGGAGCTCATTTTTCATTCTTTGACATCCCCTTTCTTGTTTTTCTCTAAAAATAGAAAAGACCACAGAGGCTTGATTTCACAGAGTGTATATCTATCACTGTAAGCCCACACTGCACATGCAAATGAAAATGTGCCAAGAGCTGTTCAAAATCTCTGATTTTTTTAGCTGCATAACTTTCTACTCACTGACCACCTTAAGCTTAAGCATCTCTTTGCATTTACTTCCCAGATCTCATGGACCTAAACAAGATGATGACTGCAGCAATTTTTTTTTGTATATTAGAAGTAAATGTAAACAGGAATCAGTTTTCAGGAGAAAAGAGAACTATATTTTATGCTGATTTGTCACCTGCAGAGTTATGTTCTCAAACAGATGGAGGTGGGTATCAGCAAGCTGGGGGGATGTAACTTCTGCCCAGCTGTTGTAATTAATATCAATTGCTGAAAACTCCCACAGTTACATGCAGAGGCAAAGGTATGCCTGGCCTGCAGCAGTCAGCAGAATTAGAGAAACCCACCCAAATTCCATGGCACACCTTTGTTAGCTGACAAAGGAACTTCCAGGTATCTTTTACAGGGTCTTTCTGTCTTAGTCTTTCATCCCAGAATCTGACTTCATGCCATTAGGGTTGTCAGCATTAGCAATTTACTCTGCTGGGTGAAATTTCATCAGTAATATATAAAATAAATGTTGTGTTATGAAAACACTGCCCATTGAAAAAGTTATATTAGACAAGGTTCACCTCTCTCTTAAGAAAATACTGATTCTATTTAATTACCTACCATGTTTCAAAGGAAAATAATTTCAAACATTTTTCAAATATTGTTTGAATTAAAGGAAAATTTGTAATGCCAACCAGAGGAAAATGTGTAAAGATTAGTATTTTTATTTTCAACACAAATATTAAATTGTTTAAATGGCATAAATAAGCTGTACTAAAGTTTGCTTTATTCTAGAAGGTAGTGGTGATACAGAGAAGTTTGCCAGGCTGCCTTCAGAGGCTGCTCTCTTTCAATTTGCCAGAATTTAGTCATATGTCTTTTTCTGCAGCTGATGATACAGATGTCTGTGAAGCAACAACAAACAAACAGAACACACAAAAAAACCCCTCAAAACAAAACAAACAACCCTCCTCAAAAAAAAAACATTGCAGCTCCTTCATATAATCTTCAGTTCCTTGGTGGCTTAGCCTTATACAAATAAGATTAAAGACATTGATCAGCAAGAGCTCATAACTTCTCCTTAAAAAATCTCAGAAGCACTCAGAAAATTTACTTCAAAAATAAAACCAACAAAATCAGAGACCATTGTGTACACACATTTTGGGGGAAAACATGCAAAACAATGGTAAATATTCATCATTGCATCTCTCATAACTTTCTCAGATTTTACCCACCGACTTTACTCTTCATATAACATCTGACATCCCAAACCATTGAGAAACTGCAAAGAGTTTTTCAAAACATCAGAACTCCCTTAACCCGCTGCAAAAGTTTCTCTGCTTTTCTCTAAAAGGGGAATTTCACTGTAAGATTTATGGGCCAGAATGGCAATATTTAACCCCAGAGAAGTAACATATTTCAGATGTTGAAGTCTTTCCACAGGGGCACAACTGGCAGCTTTATGGCCTTAATGTGAGCAATAGCTCATTTTCCAGCAGGATGCACACCTGGCAGTGGGTGACATGCAGGGGCAAACACAGCACTGGGGTCCAACCACAAGGACTTCCAACATGACGGACTTCCAAGCTCAGATGCTTTAATGTACATAGAAAAGGGTTTTGGGAGCATTTCTGCTGGTTGAGGCGTATTTTCCTATGTTCCTTGCGTCTGGATTTATAGTCAGGAAAGAAACAGCTTTGGTGGTAAAATGACTAGAAAGACAAGTGTAATTAATGCATTTCAAACACAGATCAGATAACTTTAGGTAGGTGGGCATGTCATGGGGGAGTGAGCTTAAAATCCCAACAAGTCAGGAATCAACATTTTGCTACCTTCAGTAGAAAAACCATTGATCTTGCAGATAAATCCACACAATACCATGAATTACCACATATTACTACACTCTGAAAGTACATTTCTCCCTTTGTCACAGAACTTTATGGCTTACTTCTGTTGGACAAGGAAAAAAGCTGCAACTTTTTTTTCACTTATTCAAAATCAGGATTGAACTTCAGCTAGTAATCACAGGTTAAATCTTCATTATTCTGGATCCATCTTATAATTATAAGGTTATTTACATCCATTGAAAGTCATCTCACCTAACTTGGGATTTGTACAGTGTAGTCATGTACATCAGTTCGGGTTATCTGAGGCCTCTTCAGAGGAAGTAGGTTTTATAGTAAATATTTTAAGGATACAACCTTTTGGGCTTGTTTTGAACCTCTGCTTTCTGAGAGGAGGAAAGCCACTATTTCTTTCCCTTGATGCTAAGGGGCACGTAGACAGGTAGCTCAGATGAAATAACCAGCAGTCTATGTGGCACCAGCCCTGGGGGAGAATTCTTCCTACAGAAGGAGAACAGAGCAGTTGGCACAACTCTTTCACTGCTGCACATCTTCTTGATCTTCTTGACCAACAAAGATGTCATAAAATCATCATCAAAAGCATTAGCACTGTAGTCTACAGCTTCATGATCTCTCTTTGACATTTAGGATCTCACTCAGAAGACACTTGAAGGCTTTTTATTTTTCTGTTGTGTGTTGGTTCAGTTTTTAGGGTTTGGTTGTGGTTTTGGTTTTTTTTCCCAAGCTGCTTCAGGGGCTGCAAGAAGCAAAGCATCCTGCCCTACTAATATAGTAATGGGGTAAAAATAATTCTAAGAGTGGAGCACAACTTCAGATGGAGGCAATTGCGAGTCATTGAACTCGGCAGCTGTGCAGCTGCGTCACCAAAACCCTCACACTGCCCAGTTATTTTCCTTGGCCACTGCTGCCTTTAAGAACTTGTTTTTTCCTGACTATGCTTCAGTTGGTTGTTTGTGAAGGCCTGGCTGGTGTTTGTTGAACAAAGAAAGAGCAAGAAGTTGCTTCTGTTATTCTCCAGAGATATTTATAGGGAAAATGCTGTTTAATACTGACATATTCTCGCAGTCTCTGGGGAAGAGAGAAAGGGAGGGAAAGAGGAAGGGGGGATGGGGGAGCACTGTGTGACCTTTCTCCCCAGAAGATAAAAATCAAAAAATCAAAAGAGGAAAAGCCCAAATATATACTTTCTCTTTTTTTTTTTGTGGTTGTTTCTGATTGTTGCAAACTGAAGTTTCTCTCCTGTATCCATGTTCTCTTCTCCCTGAGCATAAGTTCACTGCTAGTAAATATTATCTGCATTTTTGAGTGTAAAAATGCAATAAAGTATTTTCTCTAATGTTTGACAGAAGATAGAGAACTGGACCAACCAACAAGGTCTCCTAAGCAACTACACTTTAAGTGACAGAGGTTCTTCTTTCTGCCTCATTTTACAGCCCATGGCATCACCTGCAAATTCTTCTATAGCAAAGGTGCAGGAAGCTGTTTTGTTGACACTGACATAGGGAAAGCCTGGATAAAAGACTAAATCTACTATTTACAGAACACCAAATTTGCAAAAATAACCTGCTACTGTTGGAATAAGGATCAGAATAAACACAGACCTGGTGACTTTCCCTAGGCATGTCCTATTTAATAAAGATTATAGCTAGCCAAGTAAATAAAGGGAATAAAATTAAAAAAAAAAAAAGAAAAAAGCTCAACACCCTTTTCCTTCCCTTTTAAAGTTTCTTACTAGTTCAGAACAATCCTCCGACTTTAGTCCTGTATGTGGGCACAGAAAGCACACCCATACTGCCCATACACACTGGGGTGCACCCTCAGCCTTGTATGTCTACAAACACCAGCTCCTGCCTGGTGGTGCCTAAACAGAGGCAGCATCTCCCATATCCTGCAGTGTCTTGTGGTTAAATAAACTTCTCATCAACCCACTGCCTGAGTATTTTCCTATGGACTTGAAACGCTCAGCACAGCACTCCAGACTCCAGAGCCTGGGAAGAAAGAAATAAAAATTCCTCCTTCTTCCTTATTTCTGCTAAAACAACAAAGCCTCAAGCAAGAAACAAGCAGTCTAAACAAACTTGAAAGAGTGTGAGGCTGCTCCCTGGGATATATGGAGATATGGAATAGCTGTGCAAAGGGAGAAGAGCAAACAGAGCAGCTGCTGCAGAGGGCAAAACGCAGAGGTGAGAAAGCTCTGTGGCAGATGCTGTGGGGAAGAGCTTTGCACAGAATAGCTGATGCAGAGGCAGCCCCAGGACATGCAGAGAAAGGAGGGACTGTTGGCTGGGGTGTGGTTGGGCTGAATGTACACAACAGCACACAGAGAGCAGGTTGTGCAGGAGAGCTGACTTGCACTGATTTTCTGTGTGGACACTGGGGTTCCCCAGTAATTCATATTTCTGCTGCCTTTTCAAGCCTTTTCAGATGTTCTCAGGGCAAAATTCCTGCAGTGGCAGCAGACACAACTGCTGGACCATGAGAGTGCTCTGGACAACACAGCAGCCGCAGCCTACAAATCACAGCTTGCTGTTACAGAAGAGTAAGTGTAAAATCTTGGCAAACCCCAAGGCTCATGCACACCTTGAGTCCTGTATAGTTCCTTGACAGGTGCTGGATTCCCTTGTTTTTCCTTGTTTGCATACACGAAGTGCCTCTCTCTCTCCTCCCTGTGATGTTTTTTAGCTGGTATCAGAGGTACAAATGTGTTAGAGCACTCATTTAGTGGGGGAACAGAGAGCTACAAAAAAATCCACAATCGGAGCAGCTCTGTCAGGCTCAGGGAAGATGACAAAGTGTGTGGCACATTGACTACAGCCTAAAGGCTCTCTCCCCATTACTGCTTCTTGGGGAGTGACTCTTCTTGGGGAGAGTCACTGATGTTCTGGGATATTACAATCCTGTACTGAGGGTAGAGAGTTATAAGGGGCCATCCCTGCAGAAAGGGGCCTTCAAGTACTTGGCAGCTGTATAGCAGCTGGCCCAGTGTCATGCCCATCTAGTTATAGGAAAGTAAGTAACAGACATACCTTCTTTTCTTTTTTTTCCTCGGGATATGGTTTTCTTTCTGTTGTGTGTTGTTTCATTGTTTCCTGCTCCACCCATACCTTGTCTTCCTAACAGCCACAACCTTTATTTATGGATAGAATTTTATTGTGCATGGTGTGTTCTCATTCCTGTTTTGTACCAAACATTGAGCCTGAAAAGTTGTCATTGCCTTGCTCAGCTTCCCCGTGGGCACACATGAGCAGGACAGGTGAGAGGGAGTTCCCACAGGACTGAGCAGCAACCACAGATGACTTTGCTGAGCTGCAGCATGGAAGTGTCCTGAAATACTCATGTCTTTCTTACAGTGACTGGTGGTCTCTCTCTTTCCTTATTTTGCTGATTAGGCCTTGCAGAAATAATGAGGTCAATGACCACTTTGACTTGAAAAAGCTGTAGCTGCCAGTCCAGTTCTTCTGAGAAATCAAGATCACTTACTTTTTTTCCCTAAGAGACACAGCCAGAAACTGCTTACAACAGAATGACTGCCAGAATATTTTGTTTTAAAGAGACACCACCTGCCATTTTACTTCCTTTTATCCAAGAAACAGAGATATCAAGTTTGGGTCATAAACTTGATGCTAACTGCTGGCATTAGAAGACGCTGACCCTATCTTTGAGTTATTACCCTTTGCAGTTCTGGCTGATGTCAGGGGGACAAGTGGAAATTAATAAAGCCCACTCATATCTCAGCAGATAAGGGTCACACCACCACTGAAATGACACAATGCTCCTGCAGCCAAAGGGAATGACAATGCTTTCTTTCTAAAGAATTTCAGGTGGCCTTTGTAGACTTGTAGGGAGATCTGTGACAGTACAGCAGCACTTGCAGACCACTGAATGTGATGTGTGAGTTCATCAAGGTTTTCAGAAACAGTTTACAAAACCTAGGAACTGCTGGTAGAATGCAATATTTTTTGATGAATAAGGAAATAGCCTTTCTCTCCCCACACACTGAATTCATTAAAAAGCCAAGGCATTTGGCAAGCATCAACAACAGAGTTTTCAATTTTTAATATTGTTGTATCACTTCCAGTCTCTATCCAATCTTGCTGTATTAGGAGTTTTTTGCAATCTATTTCAAAATCAGCAATTTGTTAAATGGAAGACAAAAAGCTTATTTTACAGTAAAAGAAGCTAATCACTCTCTAAAGGGTCTTCTTTAGCAAACAATTCCTTGGCCAAAACCTGAAAAAATAGCAACAAATCCAGAAATACTTCAATTTCTTTTGTATTAATCAATGGTTACAAACAGACACCCCTCACAAACTGTAAAATGTTGGTACTAACATGGTACACACAGATGGATAGGCTTAACTTTGGCCATGAGAGCATCCTTCTGCATGCCACAGCTACCCTGATTTCAGAACATAAGTAGGCTTTTTGCAAGCCTGGATGCTAAGGCATATCTTAACATAAAGGAATTGGAATATTCAACAAGTAACACTGACCATCTTTTGTTTGTGGTGTGAAAACAGCTCTTTGTTTAGTGACAGCAGGGGGGTGAAGCCATCATTACAGGCACATCACATTTCTGTGATGGAAAGTAACACTGTTCATATTTAAGAGGAAGGTTCCCCATCCACCTCTGAGCTTCAGAGCTGCAGTCCCAGTCAGCCAGCAAGGAGGCAACAGATTGTGCTTTTCCACATGTCTGGCACTGAGCAAACCTGAAGATGCAAGGCTTGTCACACATGAGTGAGCTGGTATAACCAGAAAGTCTAGGCATGATGGCAACCTCAAGGGTACTGCTCCAAAGATAATTTCCTTTTTGCATCCATGTAACAAAGACACAAAAAACAGGTCTGGAAAGCACAGCTTGATGTGAAAAATGCTCCAGATAGAAACATTCCTCTGCCTCTTTGGGAAATGAAGAAATATTCACTAAGGGAGAAGATACTTGTTTGGTTTGGGGTACCCAGGAGATCTGGATTTAGCTCTTTGCAATTTCTCTCCTGGGTTTATTACACAGAAGTCTCACATGCTCTAGCTGTAAAACAGTTACTGTTGTGCTTCCCTTCTGCTTTTCATCACATACAGAGGGAACTGAGGACAACAGGACTCCAACTTGATACTCTCTAGCTGATATCAAAGCACAATTCATAAATATGGAAAAACACAGTGTAAATAAATGACTTGTGTGCAAAGCATTTCTAAACATAGTTTAAATAAGGGCAGAATAATTATATCGTAGGGATGCAAAGGGTTTTCATAACAAAATAAAATACAAATAAAAGGCTGAATCTTCTGTAAGAAAATTTTCTCTTGGGAGATCTTATTCCAGAGACAGAAGAAGCAGAGAAGACATACTTGTTTAAAAAGAGGTTTACATCAACAGATTATTTGTGTAAACTTTAATCTCCTTACAGTAGAAACATACACAGTCAAAGCCAAAAGTAGTGTAACAATTTTACAGCAAAGCTTACCAGTAAAAATGCAAAACAGGTTTGTATCAAATTCTTAAATTGTGCACTTTCTCAAACTTAACTTTGTTCAGCACATCGTTTTGATTTATATATAAGGCATTAATTCTATAAGAATCATTTACTATATTCCAAAAATCGCATGACCTAGGTGTAACACTCTATAGCCTGACACCATTTTTGTTCCTTTCAATATTTACAGATTTCATCTACCTGCATTGACATGGAGCAGAGAAGCACTAAGAACAAGCTTTGCCAATAATAGGTTCACATTGAAAAGTTACATAAAAGGAAAAAAAAGCTCAATTTTGCATTGCAATAACCTGGGTTCTGCTGCAGCCATGATTGTGGTTTGAGAATAATTCTCTCTTTTATATACTTCCTCACTTCCAGTAGTATTTGGATCTTTCCATGTGCAGAACTGAATCTGCTCTGCAGCTACAGGAAGTGGGACCCATTCCTACAAGCTACACAAAATCAGTTTTTCTCCTCCTCCCCAGAACACAGTACTTAAGTTTTTTTGACATTTAAATCTTCTATAAATGGCATCTTTGAAGTCATTCTAGCTACTATGTACAGAAATGGCTCAGGCAATTAAGTTAGTCCACCTTGTCATTAGTCAACAGGAAGTATAATTACTGTAGCTGTAAAGGAGGTATCTAGTGTTCCAGAATAAGTGAGTTTACTTATGGTGAGAGCTCCCTCAATTCTATTTACATGACAACTTCAGGCTCAATGTTAAATAGCAAGTCATCATTTCCTCTTCGGACTTCAAGTAGTAGAGGTGATTCATTCATCACAGCCTCCTGCAGGTCGCTGGAAGTCACCAAAGGACGCCCATTGACTTTCACAATAATATCTCCATCCTGGATCCCTCCTCTGCAAAGGCAAGAAAAAGGCACTAAGGATGCATTCGATGCAGAGGAAAAGTACAAAGGCTATTCACCCCCTCTTTTGAAAATGAAATAAATTTTTATTCATTTTAGTCTCCACTGAAGGGAAATTTCAGCCTCCTGATTGTGAAATAACAGGTGGCACTT
This sequence comes from Ammospiza caudacuta, assembly GCF_027887145.1. Taxonomy (NCBI): domain Eukaryota; kingdom Metazoa; phylum Chordata; class Aves; order Passeriformes; family Passerellidae; genus Ammospiza; species Ammospiza caudacuta. The sequence goes on from NC_080596.1 coordinate 59,315,797, forward strand.
GCTAAATGCAAAACAAGGCTCAGGTTATTTCACTGAGGATTTTTTCTTAAACAACAAAAAGAATTTTCTGATGTCTTCTACAAACCTACAGCAAATGAGAAAAAGAAAAAAAGGCCTTTATCTGTTACTGATTCACTTTACTCAGTCCATTTGCAAGACCATGCTTTTAGGCCACCGATATGTATTTCAAGAATGGAAAATTAAAATCTTAAAATTTCAAGACAGGGACACCAGCTAAAGTACTGGTAAATTATTTCTCTCTTGCCACTCAAATGTAATCCTGAATAGTTGCTTTTATTACTTTTGGTTTTCATCTTCCTAAAATAATTTTAAGAAATATTTTCTTTACTTTGCAACTGTTCTGTCAAACAGCCTCTTCCTTTAAGATTAAGCACTGTCTCAGATAACAGTTCTGACAGTGCCTTACATGAACACTATTCTGTTCCCTGCTTAAACTTAATCCAAGTTTCTGTTCATTAATATTCAACGTACTTCACAAAACTCCTCAAATTAGTTTTCATTGTATTTGGGATGTTCTTTTTATTTGCACACTGTGTTTCATAATGTCATCAAAGGTTGTAGTGAGATGGTGGCAGTCTCTTTTACCAAGTAACAAGTGACAGGACAAGAAGAAATAACCTTAAGTTGTCCAACGGGAAGTTTAGATTGAATAATAGGAAAAATTCCTTCAAAGAAAGGGTTTTCAAACACTGCAAGAGGTTCCCCAGCAAAGGGGTGGTGCCATCATCCCTGGAGGAATTTAAAAGATGTAGAAGTGGCATTTACAGTGCAGGACAGTTTACTAGTGGCCTTGGCAGTTCTGGGTTCATGGTTTGACTTGATGATCATAAAGATCATTTCCAACTTAAACAATTCCATGATTTAAATAGTTCTGAAATGCTTCATTTTTGTAGAGGTGAACAAAATCTTAGTACAAATATTTTAAACATAAAAGCACAATTTTTAATTGTTTAAAATACAAACCAAGCCTGGTATGAGGAAATACTTGAATATAAAAAGAAATATTACCTTCTAGTATCCCTTTGGAGGTTTATTTGTGGTGAAGAAAATAATGTGCTCTACCTACCTATGAGAAGGTGAGTTTGGAACAACTTCGTGTACATAAATTCCACTTCTGACATCAGGAAAATCAGCATTACTGTGCTTCAGTTCCTCCACCAAGCTAAAAGAAGAACAAAGTTATACAGAATATAAATATTCTTATTTATTAAGAATTTTTGTGACAAAAAGTAAACGACTTAATTATTCATTTGCCTGTTGTTTTGTGATGAAAATGTAGGGGATTTGAACTTGGATTAAAACAAATTACATAGATTTTAAGAGAGGCAAAACTCCTTATCTGTGCAAAGCATGCTAAACTTAATGGTCTTGTACCTGCAAGAATCTGACTTTGGCTCTTTGTAGCAGTAGCACAGAGGGCCTTGTTCATGAGGACAAGAACAGAAACACTCTCAGGGACAAAAGGTTTTTCTGCCCAAACACTCATTGCTGGTGACAGGTCAGACATTTGCTAACTTTTTTTGTTTCTATTATTTTGCTACTCATTCTTAATTTGTGTTTATCTAGACCAATTGAGTTTTTGATAACTCCAGAGAGAAGACAGATCAGAGATGGAAACTTCAGTTTCCTCAAGTTGTCATCAGCAATTTTTGTGGATCACTTTCTAAAGAAAGAAGACAGGAACCTCCTGCAAAACAGAGCCTCTACAAACATCCCCTCATTTCAAAGACGGTGACATCATTTCAGGTCTGTGTACAATGTAGGTTAAAACCCATTTCTGGAAAGAAAGCTTTTAAACCAAGGATGGATCACTGGGCTGTCTGCCATGAAAAACTGGGGTCCCAAAGAAGGAAAACAAAGCCAAAATCGCTACATAGCTTCTCTTTATTTGATTTAGTACTGAGGAAGCTAACAATTGAATAACTAAAGCAAACACAACAAAGGAAGTGGTCTTTTTCTGAAAACAGGCCTGCAGACACCTTACATGGCTTCCTTAGATGTTCCAAAAGCAGTAAAATCTCACATCGTGTTCACAATTATGCAGAGAAACATCCTGAGTGTCTCTCCATCAGTGATGTTAATGCCATTACACTGATTCGTTCCAGCTGAGGATCTCACCCTTCAGGGAGGATTGCAGGAGAATAACTCAAGAAAAAAAGATGGCTTTACTACAACCCCAGCTGGAAATTGTCCTGTTTAATTTTGCAGTCTACTGCCACATTGGAAACATGCCTACTGCTGGGAAAGAACATCAGCACAAGAGCCCTCATTTATTATCCAAGAATCTATCTGGGTAACAGCAAGACACAAAGCAATGTAACAGGGAAAAGGGAGTAAAGACCCAGAGGAGGGTGTCCATTTCTGGCTTTTTAACACAGAGACACAAAGCTTTAGTCTGGCACTTTAGCAGCTCTTTTTAGTTAATGGTTAGACACCAAACCTCACACCATATGGCCTCCACTGGCACTGATAAAACACCCTCCATCAGCTGATCTGCCATTGGCACTCAGAGTCACCTGAAAGCACCATTTTGCTTAAATCCCACCTATAACTTGGTGTAACTCCAGATGTCCTTGTCAAGAACTAAAATCAGTATTTAGAGAATTTTCAGGTCTCAGATCATAGATTTCACCTATATAATTTAAATGCCTGCAGATTTCCTAGAAGCCAACGCCCACTTTGGGATCTCTGGGGATTTGTAGAGAAAGATGAATGCATTTCTGAAGCACTGCTGGCCACATCTTGTGTGCATGAACAAACCATTACCTCTCTAAGGTACTTACGCAGGTGTTATTGTCAGCATTCTGATGCCAATGAAACGTTTCTTCCCATCTAAAAGGAACACAGAGGATATTTAAGAAATTTAGGTAAACACTGACAAAAATAACTGCTCTGATGACCCAAAATACCTGAAAATTAAAATGGAATTTATCAGATTTTAACAAAACTAAACAAAATCACACACATCTGTATAAAGTGGGGGTTTTTTATTAGCTTTGGTGTACAGAATGACAATCCCTCTCCCTGCAACTAAGACTAAGAGAGAAAGCTCATTTACACTCTCTAAGAGTTTTTCCTCCAATAAATTACTGTGATTTAGTATCACATAAATTCAGTAAATAGAAAATTTAATAACCAACTAGCATTTAATCTGAAACTGGTCAAGACCATTTCATCATATGATGGTTTCATTAAAATGTAGAAATGAAATCTTAACAAATCTAAATTTCCAATTTTCAGAGAAAGGACAATCAAAAAGTTCACACTCATTATAGTGCAAATGGCTTGTTATTTATACCCCAAAGAATAAAAATCAAGTTTAAAAAAATCCCAAAACATGTAGACCTTTGCCAAAATGGTTACAAAAATACTCAGAGGGCTGGAGCACCTCTGCTATGAAGATGGGCTGACAGAGTGGGGGTTGTCCATCCTAGAGAAGAGAAGGTTCCAGGGACACCTTAATGAGGTCTTTCAGTATTTAAAGAGAGCTTATAAGACAGGACAAAAGGAAATGGCTTCAAACTAAAAGAGGGTAGATTGGCAGTAGGTATCAGGAAGAATTTTTTATTATGAGGGTTGTAGCCCGTTGGAAAATGCTGCCCAGAGAAGTGGTAGATGCCCCAGCTGCCAACGCTCAAGGTCAGGTTGGATGCAATGAAAGGTGTCCCTGATCACTGCAGAGGAGTTGGACTAGGTGACATTTAACGGTCCCTTCCACTCAAAACTATTCTATAATTCTATGATTTGCCAGGATTCTGTGGAATTTTAAATGGTGAGAAATCACTCCTTTAGGAAGAACAACACATTTCTGAAGTTGGCTTTTACTAAGCCAAGATATTGCACAGCTGGCTTATGAAAAAAATGCAGTTTGATGACTTCCTGCAGTGAGTGCTGCAGTACTCAGTCACATCCGCCATGAAACAATATTTCCCTTACTTGTTCCAGCACAATGACTTCACAAGATCTTTGAGTTTCTCCAGCTTCTCAAATGAGGAAAAAGGAGATGCACACAGTCTTCTCTAGCTCTCATTCTTTCCAAGAAAAACACTCCCAAGTAAAAGACTTAGTTCTGAATATTACACTGGGGTAATATTCCCACTGGGGTCACTGAAAATGTTGACTACTAAACATTGGATTTACTACACTCTGAAAAATCTGGCATCCATAACTGTCATCCCTACTTTGCCCTGAAATGCTGGGCTCTCCTCCATTTTAAAGTAAAACTAGCAACATCAAAATCAGCTATAGTAAGAATGTCAGGAAGTTCAATTGCTCAGATTCGAAGTCTGAAGAGCTTTGGGCATGACCATGAACTAGCTCATGGCACTCTTCCACTTTCCATGGCAGAAATGTAATTTTTCACTTTTTAAAAATATTCAGACATGATAACTCTCCCCTCTAAAAACAATTCCCTTGTCCGTGCAATGTATACAGTTAAATTATGAAATTCCGTTCAGTGACAGCATCTGTGATGACACTTTTCTCTTTGCATTAAAAAATTTGATGCTGGTCATTGCCTGTGAGGCAGAAATTTGCAAAAACATGAAGATATTCTGGAGCCTGAGTTAAGAATGTTTACATGATGAAAAATGAAAATGAAAGAAGAGACAAAAGAAATTGACTTGGAAGAAACAGAACTGCAAGAATGAAAAACCACAGGAGAAATGACACTAGTGATAAAAGGAATTATTTCTCTAGTGGCTAAAGACATATGTAAACATAAAGCTTTTGGGGAAAAAAAAAAACAATCTTGCAACTACAGACTTACTCCTAACCAAAATTCTAATTCTACCTTCAACTTTGGGCAGGTCAAAGTATTACTTCACTTCTGTTCACGCACTGAAGTTCAAAAAGGCCTCTCTCTGCAGTAGGTTTGTCATACTGCAAACAGCAATTCATACTATAGGAGTAGCAGGCTATTTCATAAAGTAAAACTAAAAACTATGAGCCACAGATTACTTTAGCAGCAGAGTATACACTCCTCTCTTTCTCCTCTCCAGACATTTTGTGTGTCAGAATACAAGTAAAAAATTCAGTCCTTTTGTTTCATAGAAGTCCATTCCACTGAATTGAACCCAATTCAAACACCAAAAACCAAAGTTTTCAACAATGATTAGTGGGAATATGATTGTCTGTATTTGAAGTATCAGCAGAGACTGAACAGGCACAGACAACCAGGAATGTTTTATCATTCCCAAAGTGTAAGCATGGTGATGTTGGGGCGAAGTCACATCGGCAGAACAGTGTGTGGCACCTGGAACTACCATTGTCATATTACATCTGCTCTGTGAATAGAAAGTCTCAAAACCTGTCATTCTGGCAATTTGTGCAATCATGAAAGAAAAGAAAAAATAATTAGGAGAACTGGAATAAAGTGATGTCATCACAAGGGTGCAGTCCCTCCAGTAGTTAACATATGTTAGAAGAATCAGGTTTAGCAAATGTGAAACCATTGTGGCCTAAAGCTGGAGCACAGCTTAGAAGAGAAAGACTCAAATCTCATTTTTGTAAACACCAGACCAGATTAAACACTGATTCCAGGGGTACAAAGCCAAGCAAACCAACCTCAACCACAAGACTAAACTTAAATCTGCTTAGTAATAATAGAAAGTCACAAGCAGCTGACCCCAAGTATCTAGATGCAGTTCACTATTCCCAGAAATTTCTGTTTCACAGTCAGGAAAGCACTTGCCTTACTGTTAAACTTTATTTATTGATGCTTGCAATAATAGAGATAAAAGCCAGACAGATAAACACCAACTGAAGGCAGAAATGCTTACGACTTATAAACTGTAGCAAAAAGAACTGATAAATCCAAATTAAGGGGTCATGTACTCAAACTTCTATGTCAAACTTCTATGGGCTTGAGTAACTGTGGTGCAAAATTATACTCAATGCAGCTGATTTCAGTGGGGCCAGGATATCATCAGGACTAACCCTTCACTTCTTACTTAAGTGCCAGCTTCTACTTTTCTGATAATTCCTTTTTCACCTAGCTCAATTTGCAGATTACATGAACAGCCCTGAAAGCATTTAAGAAAGGTATTCTGCTGCCTACTAGAAAACATGCAAACAGCTCAAGCCTATAATGCTGGACTCTGTGCAGAGTCCCTTTCATATAAATTGCATGGCTGAATTTAACAGCGGTCTGAATCTACACTCAGCAAGGCTCCTAAGCAACCCTCATGTTTTGTGGTAATTATTATGGATAATAATCATTCAAACACAAAGGTAAGAATATTGATTCAACACAACTAATACAAGGTCCTGGGGATGTAAAATGAGGATTCATGTAAACGAGTTGTTTGGTGTGGCCAATGCAGAACTCCCCCATTTCCCCTTGCCCATCTGAAACAAAGTTTATTCACTTTTCTGCTGACACTTTTAGAGGTTAAGCTGACCTTTTAGGATGGATTTTATCTTTATTTTTCTCAAATTGTTGACTAACTAACTTCTACCTTAAAGCATCTAAAGGACTTCCTAGTTTTACTGTTCTGCTCAAGTCTAAACCAGGAATAGAGAGAGCTAAGACCAAAATGGAGAAATTCCTAAAAAAAATTTAAAAAATAAAATCAATCAATGCTTAAGTATGTAGTTAACTTGCAGACATAAACACAGAATACACAGCTGGTTGAAACTGAGATACAGATGGAGACACTTAACTTTATGTAGCAATTTAAGACTTCCTAACTATAAAAGGACATTAACCTTATTACTGGTAACCCCAAAATTAGCAAAGGCTTTCAGACCATTCAAGAGACAAACATCTCTGTGAAGGTTGTGACAAATCTTAGGTCAAAAATACATTAGGTGCTATTGTACATTAAGAATGCATTAGGTAATATAGAATGTACAGAAAACAACCAGTGCAAATTCTTCATTCAAATTACATCCTCTAATTTTCCCCCACTCTCCACTCCTGTTCTTCAATAGATCAGATATTTGAAGTTATATATAATACATAAGACTTCAAAAAATATATGCCTTCTATATAAAACAGTTACCTGATCAACTGAGATTTGAAAGACTAACGTCCAGCTTATTAAACAACTGAGTATCTACTATGTCAGAATAAATTTGGAAAGAGTGATATCCTAAGGGAATGTTATCATCTTCAGGCAATATGATATTAAGAGCAAAATGGTAATACCCATAAATGTCTTTCTATGACCTAATATTACCATAAGGGAGGATCCCACTGAAACTACTGAAACATAACTGGAAGAAAACATCATAAAAACATTCCTAAAATTCTGCTTACATAAATTCATTATGCCAAAAAATAGCAACTATACAATAAATCGGAGAACTATTACTAAAAGCCTAAAAAATGAAAACTAAGTCCCAAATATGTGGTGAAAATATCTCCTAGAAACTTTCTTTATGCATTAAGGGCTGTAAATGACTTCTCTGCTATAGCAAAATTATAAGATGTACTTTAGAGAAGCAAAAGCAAAAAAATTGGAAAAATAAGTAACAAAATTTCCTGTGCCCCAGGATTTTTGGAGCAGTGACAGTCACATTGACACTAAAAGAAAGTATAAATCTTTTTGATTAGGGAATCATGTGACATGATTAAAAATAAAAATCTGTATGCTACAATCATGGTATAAACTTGAATCTTTCACAGTTTTTTCCTCCATGGCTAAAGCTGTCTCTGAGTCCTTAGCTGCGGAGGTAAAGGTGCCTGAAGGAGCAAGGTGACTGATTTCAGTGGTGACATCTCTGACCTTCACTGAATTTCCAGCCCGTTACCAGGAGATGGTGAGCTCTGCACAAAGCCTGAGTTCATGCCTCTAAGCCAGGCCTGCAGGCTGAGTCATTGCTCCTCCCTGGACTATGACAAGCACTTTGGTTCTAAAGAGTAACATCAATAATGAGACACCTGCTTGTTTTAGAAACCAACAATAAGTTAGTAACCAGGGTGAATACACAAGTTTTTTTGACATGTTGACTGAAACAAAATTATGTCAGCTACTTTGAAATGCACTTCTCAGCATATATTAACAACTTTTCTTCAACTACTCCTCCCCCTCACCTCAAATCAAGAGTGAAAACAATATGATTTGTGGAATTCAGCAAAACACAGATGAGGGGATCCATCAGGTTTGTGATGCTCTCATACAAGCAGATGCATCACTTTAAAACCACTGACTAAGGGAAGTTTCCAAAATAACATTGATCTGAGAAGACAGTGGTTTAGGGAGACAACCCTGGCATCAGAACTGGATGAACTCAGGAGAAGACAAGATTAATAACAAAAAAATTCAAGAGAAGAAGCAGCAGCAGCCAACACTCATGATAAAAGATTAGTAGTAGGGTGTGGACAGATAAATTGGCTAGAGAAAGAGTAAGGAAGGTTTGGCCTGGATGCAGCATTACTAGATCAGATTTGGCTGTGTAGCCTATAGTATGACATCTAGAACAGGGTGACAGATATGGTGCAGGCATGTAAAAAAAGTCTAAAGTACTGCAGTTGTCATTGCCAATATATTTAGATTTATATGCTGTCCAGTGCAGAGGCCTTTCTTTCTGCCTCTCTCCTATCTTCCCACGTATTTCTTCACAAATTAGTAACAGCCTTTCTTCCACCAGGGCCTGAGAATCTGTCACAATATGTGATTATATAGCACTGACATACATGACCATGATAAAATACAGGTCAGCTTCTATGGACTACTTCCCACCTGTAGATGCTTTAAAAGGTTTTTACCTTATTTTCTACAATATACCTTAATTTTTTGCTTGGACAAGAAACAAAAAGACAAAAACTCCTTAAACAAGTGATCATCTGTTCTCAAGATCAGTTGAGACAGTGATGATTCATCCGTGTCCTCACTATTCTCAGAGGCCCTATTTCCCATATTTATACACAGTCTGCTCTTTGGGGGTGTGAATAATAAAAAGTCTCTCCCACTTCTGTGAGATTGTTTTCTATTTCCTAGTCTGTGATGTCCTATAATGGAGAAGGATGCTGCTCCTTTCAGTAATAGAATCCCACACCCATGTCTTTTGGCACTTCACCTGGATCAGGATAATAATTGGAAGATGTCACTGTTTCTTGCAGACCTTACCTTTACTCTGTTTGTCATGTGACTCTGTGAGAAACTGAGTGATACGGTCTGAAGGAATTGCAAAAGAAATTCCAGCTGTGACCTTCAAGGTGTTAATCCCAATCACTTCACCGTCCTGTTGAGAGACAACACCCAATTAAATTTGTTCCTAAGTACAGGATTCAGCTCCCTGCCTAGCATTTTATGTTAAAAGCTGGTGTAAGAAATTCTAGAGTGTTGTAATCACTCAAGAAATAAACACTACTTATAAGGGAGGATCTGGGCTTTGATTCATGATCCATTTCACATTTAACTGTGATGGCCAGAGAGATTACAGTACAGTGTGTTCATCCAAGGTCCATCCCAACACTCAGCAAGACATTTCCTCTGCCAAGTGGGCAGGGGAGTCACTACTACCACTACAACCACTGCCCCACAACACCAGTGCTGATTTAAAGCAATCTATTTTGAAAGAGTTGTGTGGGGTAGCCAGGTTCCATCTCTGCTGTGCATCCCAGGTTTCACAGTGTGAACTAACAAGCGTAACTGCTCCCTCCAGATCCAATATTCCTCACTGCTAGGTAAATTTTTCTGGGGAAATTGTTGCTCAATGGGGAAATATTCTCCTATGGTGTGTGAACTGAGACCAAATTTGCATATTCTGCATTAGCTACAGGCTATCTGCCTACCATTAGCTAAGTGAATGGAAGCTGGAATGATCCATGAATCTTTCCAAAAGAACATTCTCCCACTAACTTGAAACTAGCTCTTGAAACAAAACCAACCAACCAAACCAAGTCACATGGACTTACCAGATTAACTAGAGGTCCTCCAGAGTTGCCATACTGTAAAAATGACATAAGGGAACAATAAATTAATACTTCACTATTGGAAATACAATTCTCATTACAAACAGTACTGGTTTTGTAAGTAAATGAAAGAGAGGAGGTCATTTCTTAGGCAGTACTGACAGACACATTGATCACAGAAGATTAAAAGTAGGTCTTATCCTACCCCTCCACCCCTCTCATGATTATAGTTGTTTGGTTTTTTTCAGAAGCAGGAATTAAGTTAGGAGCCACTCCAAATAGACAGATGCTGAGTTTAAGACATTGAATAGTTAAAACTAGTATTTTGATTCTTCCAAAGCCTGTCAGAACAACATTTTGAAATAATTAATTGTTATTTAAAGTTATACTTCAGTGAAGTGCTTCTACAATTTTTGTTTCACTCATCACTTTGGTTTGTAATACTGTCAGTCTCTCATTCTCCACTGGAGCAGAATACAGTGGTTTGCATATTTAATCACAGCATATTGCTATGAGGTAGCTACTACATAAGCATTGATTTAGTAACCACAGACACATATGCCTCTCTAGGGAAGGCATAGAGCAGCTCTGGCAAGCCCAAAATTACCTAATACCTAATGGCCCTTAAAAGAAACATGCAACAGGACCACAGGAAATGAGAGTTGGGGAAGTTGCTTGTCCATCTTCAAGCTGGCTCAACAATTTGTTTTTTACTGAGGCCAGAGTTTTAGAGTAGGTTTCCAGCCAAAGAACAGCAAACAGCCAAAAGCAGCAACTTACCACTCAAAAGAAACAAAAGCTAAATGTATGACAGAGAAGTGAGACACAAACTGTTTACACTTAGATAGCACTGGGCAAACCTTATAGATTCTTAGGAGAATAAAATAGACATTAAAATTTATCAAACAGCTTCAAAGTTCAAATTGAACAATTAGATAAGTTCCTTATATTGTATCTCTCCAGTCACCAGAGGCTGCACATGTGATTTTTATGTCTGACTGGCACAAAGAAACCAAAATAATGATTTTTCAGCCTTGCTTAGCACATAGTCTTTCATCCACTTGTCTTCTGCTTGAAGGATGTGAAAGACCTTCAGGACATGCAATACAGCCCCATTTAGAACCTTATGGCCCTGTTTTCTCCTGCCCTATGTTACTGCTGTCCCAGCATTTCTCAAAAGGCAGCTGCACGCACATTCCTGCAGGAAAGTCTTGGCTGAGCCACAGGAATGCTCTGAACAGACCAAACTCTCAAACTCCTCCCATTCTCAGGAGAAAACGAGTGCATTAGCTAAGCACAAAGCATCCTTATGCCAGGGACCATCTTCATGTTTTGCAGTCCCAGATGGCAAAGCAATTCAAACTTAGTGTCATTTTCCTCACCTCATCTGCTACCATTCTTTGGTCCAGCATTATCTGACACACTCTGCTATCCTTGCCTAAACCTGCTCATTAGCTTTGGAAGGCAGCAAATGTCTAAATCCATACACAAGGAAGGAGTCTGAGCTTGAAAAATGAGTACAGGCAAGAAGTCAAGAATCCCATGTTCCAATTCTGTCTCCACCACCAGTTCAGTGTGCGCTCCCAAGTAACCCATCTTGCCTAAGTTTTCCTTATTCTCCTTGCATAGCTGAAGAGAGTAATTCCAACTAAAGGTCTAAGAGAGGTTCAGCTCCTGGGTCACACAAAAGCTTTTTGAAAAAGCTCACTTTTATGTCATATCTTAGCACAAAAAATAATTCTCCTCTTTTTTCCTCCCTACACGATTTCTTTTAACAAGTCTGTGACAATAATGATTTGTGAAGCACTCTGTGTGTGTAAAACACTATTATTTCTTGTTATGACAAATTTGACAATAAAGTCCAACAAACAAATCCTGAAAATATTTTCCTTTCAATGTGTAACAGATTTAAGGTATAAAATTTCAGGCCATTTTCCACCTCAGATATGTGTGCAATGCTCATTTTAGAAGCAGTACAAGCTAAACACATACCCAAGCACTTCACTTAAGCTCTTTGGATCACTCCAAGATGCTCTGAAGGAACATTAATGTATTTCTATATAAGATGCAATGCTAGGACCCTTAGCTCCAAACCATACCTCAAACTTTGCTATTTTCCACCTCGATTCTTGTTTTGATTACATGGTGTGCAAAGGGAAAACAAGAACAGCAACAAAAAGCCCCAGTCCTCTCCTTATGTTCTTACCTGGGTGTCCTGTCATTAAACTGAAGCACATACTCTCAATTTAACTAGTCTATCTGCTTCTAAAGGATGGAGATGAAAGAAATTTTGGCTCTATTCTACAGCTTCCTTGACTTGAGGAACTCAGCAGGCAGAGAGAGAAATGTTTTAATTTACTGCTGGTTGATACAACCATGTTGCTGCATGAGATTTACAGAATTCAAAGCATCTGACTTATGCAGCATCCTCACAGACAACCTCAGTGGGAGAACTTTTACTTATCCTTCCCTTCACAACACTGCCTGAACACACCTTACAGACACTGCACAGAGTTTTGAAAAAGAAGAGTTTCACTGATGTTAAACAAAGCTGCTGGATTCATGTCTCAGAGCAGGCACTTCCATGCTGCACAGTGGGGACAGCCTGTGAGGTGGAGCTCATCCCACACGTGGTGCTTACATTAATGATGGCATCTGTCTGGATGTAATCCATGTCCGAGTCCCGCAGGCCCAGCTCTTTGCCGTCTCGCTGAGCCGTGCTCACAATGCCTGTGGTCACAGTGTTCTGTAGGGCAAATGGGCTCCCAATTGCCACCACAAATTCTCCTGGCCTCAGATCAGCTGAGTGTCCCAGTAATAATACTGGTAGTTTTTTCTTAAGTAAACAGAGAGAGAAAGAAATAAGCATTAGTTCATACTTGAAAATATTCTGATTGGAAAGATTAAAAACCAGCAAAAATTAGGAACAAAGACTTTCCATTACATTAATGGAAGAGCCACTCACTATCCTATACCCAAAACTTATGCTGTTTTAAACCATTTTCAAAAACAAACAGCTACGTCCAGTCCCTTGTAATTTCACTGAGAAAAGAAGGGCATCAAAATTTCCCTGTTTTCCAGCAGATTGTTGCATCCTCTTAGAAACAGCACAAACACCAACCACTGACTAACTGTTGACTACCACTCTCTATGCATTATGCCCACCTTGCAGTCCATGCATACTGACACAAAGCTTAAAAAACATTAGCCTGGGTATTTAGGAAAGATAGCATGATGTTGCCACATATTAAATGAGTGGAATTTTTTTCTTCATTTTTTTACAGTTCCTAACACAGAAGACAAAGTAATTTAATTTCAAGATATGAAAAATTCCCAGGCCTGTATTTCAGTACATTGTTCTCCACAGATCTTTCTAAGGAATCCTTAAACATATATTCTAGTCAATCACTTTGTACTAACTGAAACAGCCCAAATTAAGGCATTCTCCTGTTTATGTCACTCACCTTAGGGTGAATCTTTATTGTTGCAATATCAGATTTCTTGTCAATGTCTTTGATGGTTGCTTCATAGGTATCTCCATTCTGGAGCTGTACCTTCAGTTGTTGTCTCCCTGATATTGCATTTGTGCTTGACACCACGTGGGCATTGGTCACAATTAAACCAGAATCAGACATAATAAACCCAGATCCACTGGAAAGGGGGACATTTCGACCAAAGAGAGGGTGCCTGTACAAAAAGCAAGCAATTTTGCGTCATAAGGAAAATCAACTTAAGATTATATTAGACGTCACCACCTTTCACTCTGAGAATCAATTTTTTTTTTCAAAAATTACAAAGAAAGGATCCCTTCCTGAAAATTGTGACTGGTTTTAGTCAGTCAGGGAGACAGGAACTGAGGTTTACAGACAATTAGCAGGATCCTTTTCCTTTGATTTCCAATTCTGTCTTTATGAACTTCATTGCACAGAGGGTAGGTGACAAAAAATGAAGGAGAAGGAGCCCATCTGATCCCACTGGTTACTGATTACATACTGAAAGGGGGAAATAAAGCTAAAAAATTAACTGATCATCTAATGGGAAAAGGGGAAGAAGGAAAGGAACCTTGCAGCTGGACAGAGGCATAAAGGAAGAGATGAGGTTTAAGGAGATCATGAAGCCCAAGTGCAGACAGGAAAAAGCATGTCTCGAAACCAAAATTACTAGGAATGTGAAAGAAAAAATGGAAAACACTAACAATGGGTAAAGCTTGGTGGGAAGCAACATGTGCTGCAAAACAGACTGGTAAAAGAGTTTACAACTGTTCAAGGCATTACAAATTTTCTCTGTGAACAACTGCTGTAATGACCTCATGTTGGGGAATATAAAGTGTCTGCATAGTAAAAGACAAGAAAAGGCCCACAAAGTCTTTCTTCCCAGACATGGTCCTGGTTAGGATATTATTTGAAAGTCCTGGACTATTTAGCAGTAAACAACTGGAGCCAATCCCAGGAAAAAAAGTAGTATCAAAATTAGCACCCAGCAAGCTGCTAGGCAAACATTTACTTGTAGGGAAAGAAGAAACAATCTTAACTACATATGCAAAGATCTTAAGGATCTTCAGCTGTAACATCCTCTCAAAGGACCAATCACCATGTGCATAAAACTGTGTCTCCTGATATACTTGATTATCTTGATTTTGTAAAATCAAGATAAAGCCTACAAAGAAAAAAAAAGCCTACAAAAATTCTCAAAGAAATACTTATATCTGTGGAAATTGAGAGGACTCTAGAAAGAAAGGTATTCACATAATGGAGTTCATGCAATATTTGCAGTAATTTGTTCTGACAGCAGGCTGTTCTGAGGACTTATTTAAACCTCCCAGGTTGTTTTGACACTCAGTGTTGATCTTGCCACCTCAGGTCCAGCTTCAGCATCCTGAATATTGGTGATGTGCAGGTCAAGAAATTTAGTACATTTCTTTCCTGTCAGGAGCCATTTCTGTGTTTAGATAGGCTACATCTCCTTGACATTCTACCTCTTAATGCTCTTCTTGCCCAAATAAAATCACCTCTCATTCAAAGTTGAAAAAGTAACAACAAGCCATTTTTTTCCAGCTTAGTGTCTGGAAATATATATATATATACATATAAATATATATATATATATATATATACACATATTTATGTGTATAAATGTGTGTGCATATATATATGTATGTATTTAAACTGAGATAACAAATACAGTCCAAAAAGCAGAACATTTTAGTGAAGGCTGAAGATACCTCCAAAGATGAGATATACTTATTTTAGGGTGGATAGTATATATTGCATATTATTGTAAACCCATTAGAATAGATCTACTGAACAGGAACAAAAACCACAAATGTGTGGTTCTCTGGAGAAATGGGTCTGCTGTAATGTTTTAGAATATTTTTTTGAACCTCAAATTCAAAAGGAAAGTTACTACACTGTAGTGTAGATCTTCGTTAAACAATGTAACTAAAAGAATTGAAAGTGTTACCTGAGGAAAAGTTCAATGTGCACAACTGCAGGTGCAATCTTTTCCACCACATCAGCGATGAAGTTGAATTTGTATCTTGGGCTGCTCGACTGTAGGTGACCTATACTAGCAGAAAGAATTGGATATGTTAATAAGACAATACTTTTTTATTAAGTAGGCAAGATGAACCTGACTTGATTTGATCTGTTTGTCCTACCAGAACAGTTTCCAAACAGTACTGGAAAGGGAATCAAAGTCATTAAGATAGTTCAAAACTTACATAGCATTCTGTGTGATCCTGAGAAAATTAAACATCAGCACCACTTAGCTCTACATTCTTTTCTTTGGACATCTATAAGCTCTGTCTTGAGCATTTTTCTGCAGACAACTACTTATTATCCAAGACACACAGGGTCATAAGATAGGTCAGGCTGGAAAGGACCTTAGGAGGTATCTAGTTCTACCTCCTGCTCAAAGCTGCATCACCTGCAAAGGGAAACAGAGTTGGGACTTGCAAAACTCCAAGGATGGACAGTCCAGAAACTTTCTGGGAAACTTTTCCCACTGCTTCACTGTCCCTCATGATGTCTAGGTTTTTCTTACATCAAGACTGAACTTCTTGAGCTCATGTTCCAACTCATGCCCCTTGTCTCTCATCCTCCCATTATGCACCTCTGTATGGATCTGGCACACAGGGAGGCTGCTCTCAGCTCCCCTTGAAGCTTTCTCTTCCCAAGGCTGAACAAGCCCAGTACCCTCAGTTTCTCCTCACAGGAGATACGTCCAGTTTCCTCCAACCACCCTCATGACCTTCTGAACTCACTCCAGTTTGTCCATGCCTTTCCTGTGTACTGAGAGATCCAAAACTGGATGCAGTATTCCAGATGTGGTCTGACAAGTGCTGAGTACCACAGCTGCAGAACTTGGGAGTCACAATTCGAACTTAAGTTCTATTTTTTTTAAAGTAGACACATTAGAAACTTGACTTAAATTACAACCTTTGCACCTAAAACTTTTTGCAAATTCACATTTAAAGCTGTCATATGCAGCAGGGCCTAGCAATAGACTACTAGAATGTCTGACAAAAGCCAGTATGGTACTACATTAAACAGCACTATACACAGCATTCATTAAGAGTGAATAAAATAGTGTGAAGTTAAGATCTTAAAGAGGTGGGGGCAAAGCCCACAGCACCCTGGCTTCTAGCACCACAACACCCCAAAGGAATAGCACTGCTTGTGCTAAATGTCATGTTCTCTGCAGTCCCTGATACACAGAGCCATATCACCACACATGTAAAGCATATGTAGGGGATGTATTCCCACACTCAAATAGCATTCTTTTGTGTTCACAGCCTGAAGCTTCAAAATTAACTATGGGATCTACCAAAGGGAGCAAATGAGTTGAAAAAAAAAAACAGGCCAAGAAGATTAGGAATTTCTTCACAGAAGTCTGCAAGTTCTTTATCCTGTTACTGGACATGGGATTTAGTTCTGAATGAAAAGAAACCCTGCTTAAATGTAGCAAGTTAGATTTATGTGATACTGAATAAACAAAAGGAAAAGCTTGGCAGGAATAGGATCAGTCTATTATTTCTATGTACATTCTCATACACTCTGAAGAATCCCTCCAGCCAATTGAATGTTCTTGTTTTAGTGCTTAGTTTAAAAGAGACACAGCAAACAGGAATCACAGAGGACAGTCAAATGTAAGCACAATATACTGGTATTTATTTTGCTTACAAGGCCACTGAAGAGTTATTTTACCTTCAGTTCCCAAGCAGCTTGCCTGATTATGCATTATATCCTTTGAAGTCTACTGACAAGACTTTGAACACTTGCCTACACAGCAAGTGCTCACTGACAGGATACAACATT
Source organism: Ammospiza caudacuta (assembly GCF_027887145.1). Taxonomy (NCBI): domain Eukaryota; kingdom Metazoa; phylum Chordata; class Aves; order Passeriformes; family Passerellidae; genus Ammospiza; species Ammospiza caudacuta. The sequence goes on from NC_080596.1 coordinate 59,332,996, forward strand.
GCCATCACATTTACCCTAATAGACATGACCACGCATCAGTGAAAGGCGGCTGATGAACTGCACAGAACTGGGGAAAAACTAGGGATGAATGCAGTCTTTCAGTTGGTGTAAATCAGCACAGCTCTGTGTGAATCAGGCCAACTAAATCCATTTGCATCTTCTAAGTGCTCAACTGTTCTGCCCAGGCCAAATGGATGCAGCACTGTACATGGCCACAAGCACAGGAAGATGCTTGTTCAAAAACCTCACTCCTGACTAGCCACCAGGCAAACATCATGGGTGCCAGTGGCTTTCCAGCTAGGATTTGGGGGAGGCAGAGAGAAAGCATCTGAAAGAGGTAGTGAATGCAACATGAAAAAAAGGTGAGGAAAATAAAATGCAGCAATACAGAGAGGAGACTAAAACTGAAACAATGTTTATCTTCTTTTCATACAACAGTAAAAACATTTCTCTGTCTGAGCAGAAGCCCAGAACCTCCCTGCTGGGGTTAGAAGACAAGAACGCTCAAACCTGAAATAAAATTGAAATCTGCACCAATATTAAAGAGAAATCTGAAACAAAGGAGGATCAGGAATAACAGACACTCAGGCTTTGTATGAAAGGAATGTCTGAAGATCTGGGCTGATCAGAGATGAGCTAGTTTTTCTCTTGTCTGGTGGGGACCAAACACTGGTGAAAACTGACTTACAAAGCTGATCTTTCTTGAATAATTTTCTGCAAGCTGGCAGTGATGAGAACCTTTAAACACATTATATATGATGTGCCAGGAACTCAAGCTACAGATGTGGAAGGTATAACTGCACACTTGCATTAACTCAGCACTATTTAAGGGAACTGAAGTGTTGGTCATTATTAACAGCATTTTAGTGCATAGTTATTAAACTGATGGTTTTCATCATAAATCCTCAATATACTCCAAAAGGGAGGAACTGAAGCCTGGGAAACTGAAGAAGGAAGCAACATCCAGCACTGAGTACGTTGTATAATGTCTATATACAGTGAAGAATCTATCCTTTAATGTGCACTAGCTGGTAGACACCAGCTGCTGCTACTGTCCTTACTAAAAGAGAAAGTTAAGTATGTATCTCCCCCCTCCATATTTCTGCTGCCTTGTAGAGCCCCACAGAGCCTCAGATCTCTGCTGCCCTGAGCATGTAACAGCTCTGAGCCCACAGAACCTTTGTGGATTTTGACCCATTGACCCTCTGAGATTTGCCACATAGTTTTTCAAAGGTCTCTCAATTATTTTCCATGTTATTACTGAGTGTTCAGAATCATCTCACACTAACAAAATCTAATTTATCTTGGCAAAAAAACATAATTTAATCCAATTAGCCACGTGTTGCATAACCAAGATTTCAAAGGTGCTGCATCCAGGTTGCATTTGAAATAAAACTAATGTTTTGCTGTATGAGTCCTTAGCTGTCTATGCATTTCTTAGTCAAAAAAAACTAGATTTCCCCAATCTGCTCCATAGCCACAAATCAACCAGATTTTCAGCAGCCCTGAACTTTTAGCCTATCATTTCATCTAAGTGATTAGATCTTCAGGTCTCCAGCTCCCCTTGCAGAACACTTAAAATTCATATTTCAATTTAAGTGCATGGAGCTAAAGATTTTCAGCATATTTTCTAAAATGTGACCTTATGCTTCCAATTTTATGGGCTCCAACTACACTGAATTTAAATGACTAAAGCTGAGTGCCTTTCAGGTAGGAGTAGTCTTATTATCAGTCTAAGATTTTTCCTGGATAGTGGTGTTATCTACAGGCTATGGGTCCATTTAATAGTGGGTTATTTACTTTCTTGCAGAGACAATAGACTCCAATCTCATTAAGACTGCTGTAAACCAGGAACAATGCCAACAAATCTGTAGAGTTAACTTAGTATGAAGAGAACTGGAAAAAAATTCAGCAGAAATAATCATTATAATCCCACTGAAGACAATAAAACCAGACCAATTTACATTTGCAAAAGACTGAAGATTTCTGAATATCTGCCAACTTAGTCCCTGTAGAATTAAATCAAATCACATTCACTGCTTTCTTAAAGACAATACATTGTATTAAAATCCACAATTTTATATTCATTAAGAATATGTGAGCCTGGAAAACTCATTCTTTTAAGGTTGTTTCCCCATCCCCCTTTTAAAACCAGCTTCAGAAAAGATCTGTGCATTCAGCAAATTATTATGTCTAAGGGAGGACTGCAACCTGGCAGATCTGATCACCAGGGATAAACACTGTCCCTACTGTGCTTTCATGGAAAGAAATGAAAGACAAATAAAAGATTATAATGTCTCTGCTTAAAAACCAGAAACATCTGCTGGAAGCATAGGTTCATGGGCAGCTTTTCTGATGAATTCAGCATTAAGATCAAGTTGCATAGCTGTGCACTGACCATAAAGCCTTGGTGAGTTTAATGCCACATTATGGTTCAGGCAACTTGTTTATACAATGGATGTCTACCGTGCACAGATGAAAACAATTTGGTGAACCAACACCAAAGTGGCTTTCTTGTGCAATGTAGCAATCACAAGGGCCAGACAGAGACAGACTGGCACAGGCTTTCTAGCACAGACTCCACACTGACTTTGGATGCTTGGTATCCCTCCTTTCCAAGTGACCCTCATGAGGAGATACAACAAGAACAGCCTTTTGCTGTTACTCATCCTTTACAAAGCAGTCAAGTGCTCTATTCTGAATTGTATACCAACTCCTGTACGCTGTCCATCCTCACCTGCAGTAACTCAAAGCAACTCAGGCATAAGGAAAACAACCAGCACAGGAATGTGACCAAAGTTTGTGTTTCCAGCTAATATCTCACAGTACATTTCCCTAAATACAGCTGCAGGCAGCTTTAAGGCTTTGATGGCAATAACACCAGCAGGAGACTTCTATCCCTCACTGGGCCAGCTTCTCAGAAATGCACATAATCATACACTCAGCTGTTCCTCTGTATCTTCAAGGCTATGTACAGGCACAGTCCAAACACGTGTGTGCAATGACTTATGAATTAATTGTGTTTGAAACACTCTCTTAGGAATATGAACTTTTAGGCTCATATCTTTCAAAGATCTGATTGACTTGGGTGAGTCAACATCACAACCCCTTTCTGAGAGTGAATTCATGTTAACAGTGCAGAGTACACTAAATGGTGAGTGTCAAGTCCATCCTCAAAGGTTTTCTCATTAAGCTTTTAATTTTCCTAGTTCCATTGACAAAAGAGCACCAGTATTTAAAAAAAAAATTGCCTCCATGTCTTAGGTAAGAAAATACAAATCTTTTGACATTTGTAAACATCAAAAGAAGGGAAGTTAACTGTACTAAGCTGTACTGACAGATCAAAACCAGTCCTTTGTTCAAGAAACAAGCAGGTTGACTGTCGATGGCAGGTGACCAAGTGAATCCTTGCAGTGACATGTCTGATATCTTAGTTGATTGATACATGGCATTGTTAAACTTACACTTGCTGCCCTGAGAAACAAGGCTCTATAGGAATAGATATTTGATTACAGAGGTTGTCCTCCAAAAGTATTTCTCCCATTACTTACATGCTAGCTTGTAACAGCTTGTTGTTATCACAGTAGGTGACAGAAGGCAGAAAAAATAGCTTGACAATATATTCCCATATATAAAGGTATATACTGTTGAAAAAAGTTTAAAAACCCCCCCAGTATTTGTAGAAGGGAGTTTAAATTGGCACAGGATTTCTGCAGACTGCTCCCACTGGTACCTCTGAGAGGCCCCTGGGCACTGGTACCTTGCAGAGCATCAGTAATGGAGCCCCTGGACCTCCATGCAGTGCACACCCCGTTTAGAACACTGTGTGCAGAACTTGCAATTTGGCATGGTGCCTCTCAACCTCATCCAGGACTTCAACAAGGACAAAAACACTTTAAATTCTGTTAACTTTTCAATTATCACTTAGGAGCCCTGGCCACCTCATTCCTCCCTTCCTTCCTGCATCCTTGTTTCATGTATCCCTATTCACCAGACTGCTGTCACCAGGAAACCACTGCTAGGTTTCTCAGTCTGTCTGGGTTTATCACAGCCAAAATCCAACTCAGCATCAACACAAGCAGCTGAAAAAGGAGAGGAGCAGACATTTCAGGAGCCACTCTAGGTCTGTGCATGTTCTAAATACCGCCTTATTCATACTATATGATGCTTCTGTTATCTGAGATTGTTTTAATATATGGATGGTTAAGTAAAACTGCATTTACTTCATAACTAGCTTATCCCTTCAAATTCTGAGTCATCTGAGGCCAGGCAAGAACAGGAGAAAAAGAAATTTGACAACAATTTTAAACTGTCAAGTTTCTTCCAAGCCTCTCATTACAGCCATTGCAAGTTATCGTTTAAAAGAAACCCAAAACAAACAAAAAAACCCATAATTGAGTTCTATTCCTGGCTCAACCACCAACTCAACCTGACCTTGGGCAAGACACTCGGTTTCTTTGAGCTTCAGTTTGTGCAGCTGTAGAACTGAACAAAAAAAATTAAATCTCAACTGAAAACCAGATGCTTCATCTAAGCTGATGTTTTCTGAGACAAAAAAAAAAATAAAGCCAAAATAAAGTAAACACTAAAATAGTTGCTTGAAAAAAAAATCTCTTCTGCCTCACAGCTCTAAATTCCTAAGCCTATTAGCATTAGATTCAGGAGGATTCCTTAAAGAAAATGTCACATATACCAAATGCCAAGCACTCAGCAAGCTCTCAGATGCAGGCTAGTTCACTCATTTTGATTAAACATTTTGATTATTTCACATGGATCAGTTTCAACTAAGTTTTAGGAGTACTAAAGTTAACATTTGCTGATGTGAAAAGGCACAGGCAAAAACAATTTATAACTACAAAATACTGGAGAGATGGAACATTGCAGCTTCAGGCTGGCATCTGAAACAATTCTTGGCTCTGACAAGATACTCTGAAAGGAACTCCAGGAACATCATTTGAATATCCTCCCACTCTGAACTGGCTTAGCCTTTCCAAAGATCAAAATATATATGAAAGGCCCCCTATTCACAGAAAGGCTACAACAGTGCCCCTATTCCCTCTGAACCCTCCCAATCATTTTGGCCAGTTTGCTGTGAATAAACAGGATGGTTAGTGATTTACCTGACATAATGAAAACATTAATGCATGTTTTAAAACTCCATTAAGCATAGCACTTTTCTCTTTTCAGGAACTCTATGGGAAATGCAGCAGAAGCAAAGCCTTTAAAAAATAATATACCAGTAAGTATGTGGAAAGATACTGCCAGCATTAACACTTCCATAAAGAGACACATTTTAATATTAAAAGGAAATTACTAGCTTAAGAGATTACTAAACTTTCCAAAGTTAAATCACCAAGCCTGAAGTTGTGTGTCATAGCATATCACAGGCTCTGAGCAAAGGCCTCGACACTTTATTACAACCACAAGATCATTTGATAGCCTGAATATCAATATTTTACACTATAAAGGAACTTCTCAGGGTTTTTTTTTTTTTTCCTTACAAGATTTTTTTCCTTGCAAGGGCTCTACAAGACTACAAAACCCTTTGGTGAAGAAAACAAACCAGACAAAAGACTATGTTCTAGGTGGTTTATCTAATATGCAGCGCTTTTCTTGCCCTGATGGGCTTTTAGAGAGAGGCATTTTCTGATTCACCTGTCGGGTCAATTTGGCTAACATCCCAAAATGCCCCAGGGACGGTCCCGGAGCTCAGGTGTTCCCGGGTCCCGCTCTGTTTGTGTGCCGGCACGGGGGATGCCACCAGCACCAACACCGCCACCCAACAGCACTGCCGCCACCGCAGCCGGCGCGGCGAGCGCAGGTGGCACCGGCCGCACGGGAGCGGGCTGGCGCTGCTGCCCTGCCTCCAGAAAGGTTTCTGTCGCTCGCTGCCCTGCCTCCAGAAAGGTTTCTGCCGCTCGCTGCCCTGCCTCCAGAAAGGTTTCTGCCGCTCGCTGCCCTGCCTCCAGAAAGGCCGGGGCCGCTCGCTGCCCTGCCTCCAGAAAGGCCGGGGCCGCTCGCTGCCCTGGCCTGACAGCCGAGCCACCTCCACCCACCTCGCTCCCACCTGGCGAGCGCGCCCGCCTCTTGTCCCGGGAGCGCTGCGAGGCATCATCCACAGCCGTGCTGCTGGTTTGAGGGAACCCTTCCCAAACCCCAGCCCACCCTGAGCATCCGGCAGTTCTGCTGGTCAGAAAGCACCTGAGCATCCATTCCGGATGCCACAGGTGTCATTAGTTTCCACATCCCTGGAGGTTTTTAGAGTACCTACATCCACCCAGTCTTCCCAGGCCACTAAAAATTGTGACTTTCTTTACCCAGGTGTCCCACCCCGCGCCCCGCGGCAGGTCCCACCATGCTCCTACCCGATTCACAGGCTCCCTTCTGGACCTGGGCGATGCCGGGCAGCCCGTGCTGCAGCGCCTTGCGGCTCACCGCCTTCAGCTGGCAGATGTTGTCGTAGGTCCGGCCGTCGCTGCCGCACACCTGGGCGCTGAGCTTGCACTGGCAGACGCCCTTAGCGAAGCGCTTGCCCATGGGGTAGCGGCAGTCGAGGCTGTCCCCGCAGGGCGGGTCCTCCTTGCGGCCGCAGGAGTCCCCCTCGCCCGCGGCGCAGATGAGGCAGCAGCCGCAGCGGTCGGGCACGTACCCGCTGGGGCAGCTGGGGCTGGGGCACGTGGAGACATCGCAGCGGGCCGGGCACTTGGCGCGGCCGTGCTGGAGCTCCGCGGCGTGCGGGCCGGCGCTGAGGGACAGCAGGAGCAGCGGGCTCAGCAGCGACACCCGCATCCTCGGCGGGGACAGCGGCGGCGGAGCGCGGGGTGCGAGCCCGGCCAGCCCCAGGGCAGGAGGCGGGAAGGTGCGATCGCGGCGAGGGAAGGGAAAGGCGGGCTTTATGCACACTCGGGCAGGACGGTGCCGTCTGCCCCGGGCAGCGCTTCTGCGGGCCGAGCGGGACGGAGGAGGGCAGCAGGCCGGAGACAGGGCCGCGGAGTCACGGCCGGATCGGTCCCCGCAGGACGCGGCGGCTCCCAGGACTCAGCTGGCCGGACTGAGGCGCCGAGCCATGGCACGGAGCGCCGAGGGCAGGCGGAGCGGGAAGCGCTGGGAAGGCGGCGGCAGCGCTGCAGGGTTATATGAGGGACGGGCCCGCCGCCCCCAGCAGCACCGGCAGTTGCCCAGGCTCCACCCCGGGCGGGACGGACGGAGCGGGGAGGGCCGGCTCCCCTCAGCTGGGCGCTGCGGGGCTGAGCCTCCCCGCCCGCCTGCTGGTAAATCACCGCCCCGAACGGGGAGAGCCCGGCGTGAGGACACCAGCGGCTGTGGGTGTCCGACGTGGCATAAACAAAGGCGAATCTGTTACATCTGAGCGGCTGTGATCTCTGTGGGCACAGGGGCAGGGAGCCGGCAGCCGCTTTGCCTTCCCTCTTGCTTGTCTTTAATGTCAGCAGTAATAAGGGCGTTTGTCGCCACTGCCACCGAAAGATAATCAAATTTGGCCTCTCTTGGTTGGTCTCAGCTGTAATATTAAACACCGTCTTGGGCACAAATCCCTCTTTGCCGGTGTTAGAGCAGAGACACAAGTAGCTGAACCACGGTGCTTGTAGGCAGTCGCTCTGCAAGGCATCATTGCACATTGCACGAGACACTTTCCAGCTGCCAAAGGGGATCTGCTGGGCTCCACACCGTTATTTGCTTCAACAAAAGATTTGGCAGCTTCTCTAAAATAGTAGTTGGAAGTGTTGCCAAAGCCTTAATATTTGAGGTTTGAGGGTTTTAATCTACTATTACACATATTCAGGAAGACTATCAGGTGGAAGAGTGCATCTGTTGAGCTCTCAACCTCTACAGTCTTTATAACATGCAGAGTAAATCTTGCCCATGCATGCCATCTTTATCAAGAAAATACTCACTTTTGCTCCAAGGTAATCACAACTTTTACTCGACGTAACTTTAAAATTAATTAATCCAAGTACGGGTTGACCTGGCTTTCAAAAAAGTTAAGCTGACTTCAGAAAAAGGATGTCTGACATAGGTCACCCAGAGCCTATACCAAACTTTGGAAGTCTTACTTGCTGGATATGACACATCCAGCCTTGACTTCTTCCTGCAGTTCCCCTTTCCCTCTTATTCACACAAGGGATAAAACTCATGTGGTCCTGCAAGGTACCACCTCAAGCCTTCTGATGGGATCCTGTGAGCTAGGATTAGGTAGGCACAATTCACTGAGCTGCCTCAGGCTGTAGGGTTGGAATCACCATACTGTGTTCTAATTAAGGACCTCTTGAACGCAGTAGTCAGCAGCCAGAATCCCCCATGACACTCAGTGAGTTAGTGTTTTGTGTTCCCTCTGTTATAGGGGCAGAGTTGGTCCAGGCCTGGATTTTCCAAGCAGCAGCAGTCTCACCCATGACAAAAAGAAAGGTATACATCATAGCTAAAGATGTGGCATGTCTTGTGATTTTGCTGTAGTGTACATTTTTCCACACTTTGAAAAGGTAAACTTTACCTAAATGGTTTTATAGTGCACTATCTAAAATATGAAAAATGTCAGTGTTTTGATAAACTTGCCCTTTAAGGAAACAGACTAATAAAAGTGAAAAGTGTTTGGCCTGAAACATGGATCTGAAGGAAACAAGAGCACTGTGTGTAGGTAAGGTGAATATTTTTGTTATTTACAATGACAGTTACAAGGAAGACTTTGGGAAAAATGTTTCAAATTACAAAGTAGTAAATACAAAATAGTCTGTGAGGCACTGTTGTTGCTAGTGTTGGACTACAGACTATTTCATAGTTCTGTTGGATTCCTGTTGTTATCTCTGTAGTCACACTTGGAGACTGCAAACAATATAAGAAAACAGGATGAATATCAACAGGTAAACACAGCTAGCTTAATTGTAGAGAATTTGGCATATAAAATGAATTCACAGAATCTTACATAATTAGCTTATCAGTCTGCATCTCGTTCATTTAGGATTAAAAATAAATATAAAAATCTGAAAGGCATTTTTTGCTATCTGATGTCTTGTAGCCAAAATATAACAGATGAAATTATTTGTCTCAGACAAACATAGGTGTAGTATGGGATACTTTGCCCCCCAAAACTCATTATTCCAAAAAAAAGAGAGTGATGCAGATAGTAGGGTTAGGAACAAAAATGAGACTCACAACAAGTATTGGGTGTGTTCCTCTTGGGAACAGTGAGTAGAGTTTCTTGGCTCAATGACACTTGTTGAACACCTTTCACTAGAATTTGAATTCATTCTGAATTCAAATGTGGAACTAAAAGCTGTTTAAATGATAACTCATTCAGTAACAGTTCTCCATGACTTGGAAATATGAGCATTTCATGGGTTCTGAATCACCTCTGTCTGGTGGAAATGATGCTTTACTGCAGAGCTGGAAGGGAAGGGAGGTGCCTCAAGACGAATCCAAAGCAATGCAACAAATGTTACTGGTGACTCAGTGGGTCTCTGTTTTTTTCTCTTGAGGGCCAACTTGTGGTTTTGCAAGCCCAAAGGACAGCAGAGCATGCAGTTACCATTCAGTCCTTAACTGAATATAAAGACTTAGCTCCAAAACTCACCTACTGCATCCTGAACTCTCCTCTTTTCTTTCTCACAATAGGAAAGAAAATCTTGTTGCCCTTTTATGAAGTTAATTGCCCTTTTGTGCTTGCTTGTTTCCATCTCCTGGCATACATGCAGGGCAGGTCCCTGGCTATTCCCACTTGAGCCTGGCAGCACATGTGTCACCAGAGCCATGGATGCTGGGCTCTTCTGTGCTGGGTAGGCCACACAGCCATGACAGAGAAACAGGGTGGCACATGACATTGCACAGAATTAAAAGTTAAATAATGCTTTAGTGCTCTTCTGGGGATCTAGATGCTGCTGATAATGGAAGTGCCATTTGAATTATATCTAAATCTAAATTTATGAGCCCATAATCATTAAAATGCATACTTAACAGCTCGAGTAGAAGAATATTTTCCGCTCTGTCTTGTCCCAGTCCATACTGGGTAATTATGTGCCATCTCTTTAAATCTCTATGTGTCTCTTAATTATAAAAGTCACAATGCATTCCAATTCACACACAGTCCTAAATCCTATTATTCTAATTAATCTTGGTGTATTCATAAGTCTTGTAAGTTTCTTTGGAGAGAATTTCTATGTTATTCAAATTTCTACTTGTTTCTTTAATATGGTTAAAGATCAGAAACACTCACTGCTGTTACGACCTAACTATACAAATTGTGTAATTAAAAGACCCTCTAACCTTGCCATTGAGGTCTCTAAATTAGGAGCACATGTTTAATATTCATCCTCACTTCCTCGTAGGAGTATTTTGAAAAGAAATCCAAAGCACACTTTAAACTGGAGTAATAAACACTGTTTATTTATCAGATTGTCTGCATCTCATTTCCTGGACTAAACAGCAAAAGTCTGTTTGCACTCCTGACATTGCAAGTCTCACAAGCTGATCCAAGAGAACATCTGTCAGTTTGTTTTCAAGACTGGACGCTGCAGAAGAAAAGAAGAGGTGGGAGAAGAATTAAGACTTTCACAAACACATCAGTTCAAACAAAGTGAGAACTTTCTCAGCTGTCTTCCAGGCAAGCCAGGCAAGCTGTGCCCTAGAAATATACTTTTAAGGAAAAATTTCTTTCTCTTTCCTCCATCCCCTAATAGTAATTGAAAAGCAGAGGTCATTTTTTCTTTTTCATGTTCTGCCTGAAACTGATGCCAATAAATAACCTTTGGAAATGTTAATGAATCCAAAAGTCTGTTCAAGAATGCTCTGAAAGTAAAAAATCCAGAGCTTTTTCTCCTCTAACATGTATTCAGCTATTCTGAACTCATTGCTTTTGGTGCAGAAGAAAAAAGGTAGGTTTTTGGCCCAGAGACAGTATGATCTGAAGGAAATGCCACAGCCTGCTCTCTTCTTCACTCCCTTTCCAGCCAAAAGAACAGTTTGTGTTAGTATGTTTAAGGAGAGGAAATTGAAACTGTTAATAACAGAACTGGCCTAGAAATCATAAGCTATAAATTTTGCCACTGTCTTAACATGGTTTTTGTAGTTGTGGAAGGGGGAATCGTGTCTCAGACTTTATTGTTAAATTATTCTGCAGTGTATTTTTAAGCAGGTGTTTAGGAACAAAATAAGAGTGTTTTTTATTGGAAAATACTGATTCATAAAAATGAAAGGTTCCAGAGGAAGAAAGTAATAGGATTTGTGTTTTGAAGAGCTGTTTGATGTGTGAGGCTGTTTATAAAGAGACAAGGGTAAGTCAAAATATGTGTTTGAACAGGGAAGAATGGAGAAGGAAAGAAGGAAATAAAAGACCTTTGTTTTTTCCCTCCATGAAATCCAAGTAGCAAAATTTCAGGCTTTTTTTCTGAGCTGTAGGAGACAATTTCAATTCTCTGATCTTTCTGGTCAAGAACAGGGACTTGCCTTTGGTGTTGCAGCTAAATATTCTATTTACACTGGCAAATCCACTTTCTTATATATTTTTAGAAACTTTTGGTTTTTTGCAGAAGCAAAAAGACAGGAAAGATCATAGCCACCTAGGAGTGCAGGTTTCCTGCTTTGCAGCCCCTTCTCTTTGCTGCACTGCGCATGCTGAAGTGGCTGCTGAGGGGGCTTGAGGGCACTCAGCAGACCTAAGGCAGAGTCACTGCTCAGCAGAATACCAAAGTTTGTAGTTCTTTAAAAATACTGATCTATTGATCCTTACCTCCTGCTGGCCTCCAAAGGGAGAATGGCGACACCAGCTACTATCAGTTTAGTATGGGAAGGACTATCTGAAAGAAAGAGGAATCTCCTTCAAGTCAAACTTTTTTGGTTTCCTCAGACAAGACATGTTGCCAGGCCCATGCTGCATCTGCTCTAGCTCATTGATTTGTGTGTGTGTGTGACTCGAATTTGTGGAACCAGCAGCCACATGGAAATGGTTGTGACTCATAGAAACTCCTTATTCTTGTCATAAATGGTTACTGCGAATTGAAGGAAAACACAAACGTAAATGGGATTTTGCTTCTTTCCGCTCCGTGTGCTGCTTTGCTCTTGAACAACTGCCTAGAACTTCAAATAACTTAATCCCAGCTGATGTATCCCTGTGAATATACATGTCCTGTTCATCAAACAGGACATTGTTGATGAGCAACATCCTGCTCATCAAAAAGGATGCAGTGCATTAAAGGGGACTTAATTTCTAAGGAATGAGTTAAAGGAGTCAGTTTTAGAGATTTTCTACTTGGCTGGGCCAATATGTTCGACCTTAGGATGCTCTTAATGAACTGCCAAAATCAACCTAGAAGAACAGTTCACAGTACAGTGAACATAAAATCACTTTATAAGCCTTCAGAAGACCATAAAGTAATAAACAGATATTACGATTAAGAACATACTTTGTCTCACAAGCCTAATTTCATCTACAATAGAATAATAGGTATTGTAGACTGTGTAAAAGCTGTGGGTGTCACATAATTACATACTAATATTACTAATATCTTTGATCACATTTTTGTAAGCAAACGGTGAAATTAACATCTGGGTAAAACTTCACAATTCACAGCTTCTTGGAATTCTGCTGTCCAAATAGTCATCAGTCCTTTTAAGTCCATCACAAATTATGTTGCATGTTTCCATAGGAACATTTTTTGAACACTGTTGTTATGGTTCCTTCAGCTGACTGCAAGACAAAAGAATAGAAAAATCGAAATTTACAATTATTTCTTTAAATGGAGAAGTGTTTCTGGTAAATAAGATGCAATTCAATAAGAGCAGCTGCAGAGTGCTGCACTTAGCAGAAGCAATGAGCAAGCCAGTAGTGAAACTGACTGGCTCAGTACAGTTCCCATGTAAGTTTGCAAGGCTATGAGAGACCTCACCACCTCACCTCTCCTGTTTCCTCTTTCCTCACTGCTTGTAAGGTCTCAGTTGGAATTCAGTGCCTAGATTTGCATTTCCTGCTTAAAAAGTAGTACATGAATCAGTTGGAGAAAATCCACGAGAGCGTAAAATCATTAGACCTTTAGAAATATGACTTAAAGCTAAGCCTTAGAGACCTGAAATTTTTTAGTCTCGGACAAAAGAAGATAGAAAAAGGACATGATAAGAGTATTCAAATGTGTAAAAGGTTGCTGAAAGAGAGTAACAATCTGTTATTTGTATTCACTGGGATAGCTCAAGAAGAAAAAGACTCAAAATGCCGCTAGGAAATGTTAGGACTGGTACTACAAAGATTGTCTTCAGTGTAAAGTGTATTTTTAAATATAAAGATAGCAAAGAACTGAAACTGAGTTTGTGGACAATATGTGGAATCTCTATTTTTAAGGACCTTGTTAATAAGAAAGCTTATATAGTCTTTGTTCAGAAATTACTCTAGAAAGAATAGATCCTGTTTTGGAAAGGTAGAATTTTGAACTCCCATCCTACTTTATTTCTGATTGTCTCACCATAATGCAGACAATCTGTAGAGGGATAGAATATAAGTAAATAAAGGTAGTATAGAAAGTAATCTTACCCCCTAGAGAGTTGCAGCTGGGTTAATTATGAAAGATTAGGAGCAGGCCTGATTTTTACAGGCCACAGCTGTAGCCAATAAGATGAAGAGTGTTACAAAAGAGTGGGTTGGTTGGTTGAGGGGAGCTGGAGTCAGTGCCTGGAGGAGCTGCCTATGAGAAACATCAAGGAGGTACAAAATTCTGGCAATATGGAACCCTTGTAATGTAATGACAATAGAACTCTTGTGATATAATGACAACAACAATCAGCCTGATTAAACGGTATATGATTGGATAGCAGAAGTCCTTAAATGAGTTCAGGGAGCCCACTCACATTTTCAAAATAAAAGAAAGAAAAAGACTGATTGAAATTGGGGATGAAGGAGGATTCCACTATTCCACTAAGATTCTTGCAGACTTGGAGTTTCAGTAGTGTGATAAAAACACAAGGCAAAACCCAAAGAGAAGTACAGTGGGACTGAAAGTGAAAATGGTTGTACAGCTAGAGTCTCAGTTCTAGGGATGATCAGAGGATAAAGTGCTGAGGGTGGGGGGATCTAAGAGAAATATATAACAGATGGGAGGGTGGGGGAAAGAGAAACATTTCCTCCAGATGGCACGTATTATCTCCTGGAAGGATTGGCAAGATTAGAGAATCTTGCCAAGAGGAGGATATACTGTGAATAGAGCTATACTAACTGTATTACATTAAATTCTGTTCAGCAAATAAGAAAAGACTTCTTTTTAAAACAGTAAATTAGTTACTCTTTTAGAAATGCAGATTCCATGTATTAACCCAACTTGCTCCCTTTGTACTATCATTATTGGTATCACTCTGCATTCAGTACATAACTATGCATATTTTCTAAAGCATCCCAAAATCAACCTTCTTCAGTTTTCCATTTCTTCCCTAATGTTTTTTTTTCCTTGATACCATCCCATTTTATGTGACTGGCTTTTTCCTTTTTGGCAGAGTAACAAGGTTCAGGGGCCTGCAGATTTTATGAATCTTTTTATGGTGGCTTGGCTTTGTGGAAGGATGGTGTGGATGTGACTGGATGTCAGCCAATCTTTCTGTGACAGGGTCTGCAGGGTGGGTGCCAAGAGGGATGGGGATTGGAAGACTGTAACAGAACTTTAGAATTAATTAGAGAAACAAATATAGAATTAATTCTAGAAATCAAAGTTAAAAGTTTAAATTTATGAAGAAACCTTTCTTCTCTTTAATGCATGAAAGGATAAATTGTTCAATTTAACTTGGAAAGGGTTAGGGTATTTACCATAAAAAGGTGCTTTGCCTAGAGTATATGATGCTTTTCTCATCTTTTTGTTCTAATTAAATGGCCAGTCCAAAGAAAGATTGCAGAAAAAAGGTGGGTTTAGGAGCCTTTCCAGCCTCAGGTTTTCAAACTCGTGAGCCTTTTTCTAGTTATGAATTAAAAAATTAATAGCCTACATTTGTGTGTGGGGGGGGGTGTTTATGGTCTTCTCTTTATAAGCTTGGGAGTTGGGTTTTTGAGCTTCCCTCTGTGAAATGAGAACTGGAAAACTGTTTTCTTATGGAATGGAAAGGCTCAAATTACTGCTGTAGTTCATTTTTGAAGAAAAATACCACAAATTCCAAGATTTGCCCTAAAATTATGAGTTGGAAATTTTAGGTTAAGTCAGAGGCCTAAAACTTAAAGGTAAGTAGAACTACTTCTGAGGAATTAAAGAAAAAGCAACATAAGCACAATGAGGAAAATTATGAAGCAGCCTCAGTTTTCCCTGTGAAGACAAAATGATGGCAGAAGAGAGGAGCTAGCAGAACTCAAAATCTGAATAGGGAGATTGATAGGATGAGGGAAACCATAAAGAGGAGAGCATGGGAACAAGCATGGAGAAGATAAGGTCGGTCCAAAAGGCCAATGTCCTCTCATTTATGGTGACTTAAAACAGGTCCTTTGAACAAAGTAAGGAAAGTGGCACTTCCCATGGTCGATGGTGCTGCTGATTAGGAAGCAGCAGTTTTCTCACATCTACTTTAAACATTACTGTTTTAAACTGGAATTCTCAGCCCAACCATGTGCATGAGAATAGCCGTGAGCGAAAGGGCTGATTGCAGAGGTGTTGTTACACCTTCTCACCCAAGCTATGGGCGTTTTTATTAGCTCAGCCCTGTGAAATAATTGGCCAGAGCAAGTTAAGAGGACAGGTGCTACTGTTGGTCCAAGCTGTTTGCCACAGGGCTGCATTTGCTTACCCTGGCACGTTTGGTGTGATGTCAGCACACAAAGAATGCTTCTGCAGATAAAGCAAATGATTTCATGAGCCTGTTTGTGACAGATGTGTGCAGTGTGAAGAAACATTGTAGCAGAAACTATAGTACTCCTCAAGGTTGTGTTATTCCAGTTTGTTAATCACTTCTCTCTGGTTTGTATCCATGGATGACTATCTGTGAAAACTCACCAGTGCTCACAACAAGGATTTCTGCTTGCCACCCCTTCCACATAGAGGCCTGTTGAAATTCTGTGTATTGTTATCAAAGCTCCACTGAAAGATAGATGAGAACTTTTTCATGTCTGCTTCACACTCCTCTTCTATTTGGAGCCAAGAGCTGCCTTGTACAGGAAATCTCCCACAATGTTTCATGCTGAATAAAATAATGTGTTTCATCAGTATTCTCACAAATTCTTTTATCAGCTTTATCTGAATAAGTTAAAACAATCATGGCTTTTTTTGGTCATGACTGGATAAAAGAAGAATAAATAATAGGGACTCTAAATTAGAGGAATTTGCATAATGAAATTACTGAATCATATTGCTACAGTGAAGTTGGAGCATAAAATATGTTTGGAAATATGCACGTTTTAAGGATATTTTTTAATGTAAGAGAGGAAAAAGAGGAGATGCTTGTCTTCTCTCCACTCCAAAGAACCCAAGGGAATGTATAATTACTGCTATCCCCAGGGCTTCTGTGTGCTGCTGGCCCAGATTTTGGAAAATTTTACTAGTCAAGGAGTCATGCATGCCTGTTTCCTCATCCTTTACTTGTCGTGGAGCAGCTGCATTTCAGAGTTGTTAGGAAAGAGCAGTGACTACATATGGAAGAAAACAAAATTAATGTATCTGTATTTTCAGTTGAGATTAAATCTGAAAATAAGCAAGTAATGTTCATTGTTGCAAGGAAGAACAGGGATTCAAAAATTCCCTCTCTATTGGTGTACAGACTCATAAAGATTTTTTGCAGACAAATCTTTTAACACTGGACATTTTTGGCAGGTTGAGTTGCAAGGACAGTTCTTTTATGGTTCTGCCAATTTCTTGGTGTTCAGGAACAACTGCAGTGAACTACTCAGGTCCCAAATGTGCTTTTCTCCACTGGAGTGCTGTTCAGTCAGGCCAGAGAGCCTCAAAGTTCCAGTCCCACTCTCCCCAGCCCTTCCTGCTGTCCTTAGAGAAGGAAGAAGGCACTGCACCCTTAGTAGGGTTAAGATGAGCTTTAGTTTTCCAAGGCAGTAGATGAGGTGTTTGGTGTTACACAGTGCTACAAAGTTGTGAGCAACTGAGAAGGGACGGACTTCTCACAGCCAGGTGGCTGATAATCCCCAAAACAGGCCAAATGTGACATTGCCAGGTGGGAGTCACTGCAGGAAAGCAAACCCAGGACTGAAATAGCTTCTGCACTGAGGTGTCTGGGTATAATCCCTGACTGTACATTGGCCTGAATCTTCTCTTCAGAAGATCTGAAGGAGATGAAGGCTTAGTCATATTTTATATAGCAGTATAAGGATTGCAAAACTCATCCTGAAAGCAAGGAAAAAAACTGTGTGCCATTCTCACTCAGAGGGTGAGAGAAGCTCCTTCTGGCTCTCCATCTAACCTGTCACTAGTGACTTCCCCAAGTTCTGGAGAGGTTGTCTCATCAGAACTATTTTGTTTGATGGTACCTTTGTCCCTCATCTGGCTTCTTGAAGAATCTCCCTCGTTTCTTCCATTCATCCTGTCTCATTCACCTCCCACATTTAAAGAGGTGACTCTTACACCAGATATCTGATTTGAATGTGATGAACTTAACTCAGTTAAGAGCTGTTCTCAATCCATTCTCCTTCCAACCTGTATTTGGATTGGGAATGCAACCAAGTCTGTCTATTGTATCCAGAGGGTATAACTAACCCAGTGAATTGTAATTATGGTTGTCCCTACATATCATGCTCCGCATTTTGCTTATTCTTATATAAACCTACCTGCTCTTCCTATTGTTTTTCTCCTGTTAAGTGTTCCTCATATATTTCAAAAAACCCTTTTCTATGAAAGCATTTATCATGTTGAAATATTTTTATGTCAACAAATGTGGAGTCATCTGGTATCAATATTTAGTAAATAAGTATGATTTAGCAACACCAAAATGTTTTTTCCCCATTTTTGTCACTCTCTTTTCTTGACATGCAGAAAGTGCCAACAATCTGTTTTTCTATTGTAGCTAATGTTTTCTTATACATGCTTTTTGATGGCTGTGGTCTAAAAACATCTGCTCATGGACAGGATCACTTGGGATTTTTGTTGCTTTTTGATTTCCACTCCAGTCTTTGGAGTTCAAAAAACACCCACTCACCTGACAGCATCAAAACCAAACCAGAACAAAAGCCCATCTGCTGTGGGTGAATTCCCAATGCACAGCTGACAGCAGAGCTAGAAGGGGCCAAGTCCAATGCAGCTTTAATTTGTAGAGTTCATTTGAATCCAGAGCACACCAGGAGAAATCCTGGCACCTAACACTGAGTGAGGAATGCAGAACTAGACCCACAATGTTCTGGACTTGGCCTTACTAGTGTTATATAACCTGTCCAGGTTATATAACAGGACACTGAGGTCAGTGTCTTCCCCTGTGAAATGTTCAATAAGATCTTTGACCACAGGTTTATCTTTGTCAGCAGTACAGGGCCTCTTTGAAGCACATTGGGCACTTGGTGGGAAGACTGCTGTCTTCTGAATCACTACCACTCTTTCACTGCAGCATCCAGCAGTCCTTTGAGATAACAGCTGCCATCCAGATTCTAGCCATTCTGCAGTGAGCCTGCATTGCTCTACCAGATCTGGAGAGATGATAACCTAAGTTGGTGTAGTGTCTGAGTTGAAAGCACCTCACAATTTCAGAAACCTTTAAATCAATGGCTGATAAGTAGATTCTTTACTATGCAGGCAGGCTAAAATTTCCACAATACACACAACTTCCAGAGTACAAATACAGCTTTCAAGACATAACTAGAGATCAAAGTGAGTTAGCCAGTGGAAAGGTAAAAGTGTATAGGGAACTTAGATGTCATATTAGATAGTCTGTCTCTTCAGTCTGAAAGTTCCCTCTTAGATACCTAAGTCTATGGTCACAATGAAACAGTTTCACAAAATTTGCAGGAAATATAGGAAATTATATTATCTGGAGAGCCATTACAGTTCTCTGAGGAGAGAAAATCCTTATGCATCAACCTGGAGACACGGGCAGAAAAATGAGAACTTCAACTCAGTGGTCGTTATCAAACACAAGACAGAGGCTCTTTGACTTTTTTATTGTTTTGGACTTTGAGTTATAGAACAGCAGAATCTTTAGTTCAAGACAAGCACAACATTTAGTTCATTTCATGAATATCATCCCTTGAATTCAAGGTACAATTAATTTCATCAAATGTGGTTGTCTACTTTCAGATTAGAGAAATAATTCTGTGCATTGTACTGATATATTAACTCCATTAATATTGAGATTAGCCTGGATACGTGAATTACATGTGGACATGTCCTTTGCAACTACTTATGGCTCAGTCCAATTGCACACATATGGATCTGCTGCCATCTGAGCTGCATTCTATCTGGCCTGCAAAAGGGCACTGGCACTGCAGAAGAGCATAGCTGTCTTATAGACCCCATGTTTCCTGGCAGCCTTGCAAACATCTTGAATATATTAAAGTGCTAAAAACCACAATCTGCACTGATACTTAGAAAGTTGAATTCAGACCTTGAAGTTAGGGGAGAGGAATCACATGCATTGTGTCTTGTTTCATTTGAGAGCTTGAACAGGCTTTAGTTCACCTTTCAAAGAAGACACCCTCAATCTTTCCCTTGGTTTAGATGGGAATCGGGTAAGCTACATAAAGTAGAGACTGAATAGCCCTCCAAACTGACACTATCCAGACTGCATTATTTCATTGCAAATAAAAGCAAAGCTGGTCAGAATCAAAACTTATGCTTATCTAATTGCTGGTTTTTGTCTCAGTCCTCTAGATTGATATCGGCATCCCTGATAAAAGTGGTGCAGTTGATTCTAGATATGTATCCAAGATCCAGATTTTATAATACTGCCAAT
Source organism: Ammospiza caudacuta (assembly GCF_027887145.1). NCBI lineage: Eukaryota > Metazoa > Chordata > Aves > Passeriformes > Passerellidae > Ammospiza > Ammospiza caudacuta. The sequence continues at coordinate 59,352,841 of NC_080596.1, forward strand.
GAATTTTGATTCAGTTAGTGAGCTCCAGAGCTCTGTAGTGGGAAGTTACTTTGTAGTTCCAGTAAAGGAAAAGCAGGTCTGGCAATTGACAGCTGAGGGTTGGGACAGGGTAGACACCACAGAAGTTACGGTGGAGAAATGTTGTACAGTGCAAAGATGTTGCTGTGATGGGTTCTGATTAACATTTTCAGGAATTTTTGTCAGACACTGAGCATCCACCCTGCTTATCAGATTCAAAGAAATTGGAGAAGGGTCTAGAGCATTCCTAAAGCATGCTGGACAATCCAGCATATCAACTCTCTCATAGCAGTGGAGACATTCCTGGTGACTCCAGCATCAACAGGAGAGGGACTCAAAGCCCACTTCTGCTGCCAGAACTCTCAGAGCAGAAACTCTTTACAAAAAAAAACCTGTGCATTTATGAGTTGCAATACAATACATGTAATTTTCCTGTTTAAACTTCCTTATGCATATAAAGCTTTGCTTCTTGGCTTGCATGCAGTTGTCCTGTTCTGGCCAAGCTGGATATCGAGCTGCCAGTTCTCTAATAGAGCCCATGACCATCCACACTGTTGGTATCTTCATGCCAAATTTTTTTGATGCATTTGTTTCACTAGGCATCTCATGGACACACAGAGAACAGTGACCATCAGGCATCTTACATTAATTCATTTATTCTAAATTCATGCAAAGACTTGAAGGATATGCTTTTAGAAGGAGACCAATACCTCTTTTCCTTGTAGCTGTTTTTCAAATTTGGCTTCCCTTAGACAGCAGAGAGAACTGAAGAACGTGTGTGGGATTTATGAATTGTCACTAGCAAACTTGTGTTTCATCTTTTCAGCTAGATTTTCACATTTGAAAATAACATCTGCTCCTTCCCTCTTTCTCAGTAAGTCTTTTTAGAAAGAGATTAGATGCAACCATTTTCTAAAATCCCAATATAATGAAACAGCTGAAAGAGAAGCTTAAAAGAAGGCAACTGAAAAAGAAATATATTCCCCACCATGATCATAACTCATAGCTATGTGTTGTGAGAACTCTAACAAGCTAATCCGTCTGGTTTTGGTTTTCAGTCACAGATGAACTAACAGCCCCTCATTTAAGTTACTGCATGGAACCACTGTGAGCTTAAGAAGTATTAGTCATTTTATTTGCATTCAAAGGGTTGTGTTTTTTAAAATGTAAGGAATATCCCTTCCTTTAAGAAAAGAACATATCCTGGATAGCAAGGATTAGCAGAGAGGCAGAAAAATATGTGTTAGCTAAAAATTGATTACATAGACTCATTCGGGTTGGGCAAGGATCCTTCAGTGTCATCAATTCCATTCCACTGCACCAGTATCAAATTGATGATACCACTCAGATTGTGGGATGGAAGAAAGTATAATTTCAGAAAGGAAGAACATAAAATTATTTCAATGTATATGTATGAAATTAAGGACCTTGAACTGTTCTGATCTCTCTCTCCTGTAGAAAACACAAGCAAGATTTGCATTATTTTTCCCAACTTTCCCTTTAATACTCAGAGTTGATATCCATTGATACACATTTTAATTCTAAATATTTGTTCTTTCTTTTCTCTGTTTCTTTCAAGAATGTTACTAAAAGTCCTTCAGGAAATAGTTATCAGCAGATTGCATGATATTTAGAGATTTATGCTTTTGCCATATAGCAAAGAAGGTAGTATAGGGCCTTCAGCTTGTCTGCTTCATTAAGGCTTGTAGCTGTTAATGAAAACTTCTAATTGTGGAAATATGCTTCTATTCAAGGGAAGCCATACCATAAGGAAGCAACTTTGTTCCCTCAACAGGCTTCCTTTTCAAGAACTCACTCAAGTTTGCTGTACTTTTTACACTGCTTCCATTTGGCATTGGGTCAGGCCTCTTCAATGATGAGTTTGAAACCCTCATAGATAGGAGAATATTCTATGCAATAATAATTCAAAGAAATTACCATGCTACAGTGGAGCATAGCAGAAAATTTTGCTGTATTAGGAATTCTACTCTTTCATTTTGGTTTTGACCTAGAAATTATCTGACATGCTATAGACAGATAAATTGTTACCATTTTTTGATTGTATATGTTGTTTGAAATAAGCTCAAGCAGCTGGTTTTCAGTATGTTTTCTAATTTTTTTAATGTTAGTCTCATTATCCCTTACTCCAGCGCTATCACTATAGATTTCATAGGAAGGCAGAGATTATCTTAAAAAAATTTGAAGTACATTATCCTTAACTTACTGGCAACGTGGTCTTCATTTTTCAGAGACTGATAAAGCAGGGCTCAGCTTCAATTCAACACATATCTAAGTCAATATATATCTTGTTTTCCTGCAGCTAGAAAACCAATCAGACAGGGTTACATGACAATACACCCCAGACTCTTACAATGTAGGATATCTTATTTCCCAAAGAACCATAGGGTAACAGTTTTGTTCACAGGAAGCATTTTTAGGACATCGCTGTGTAAGGTCATAGGGAAAGAGTCTTTGTCTTCCTCCCCAAAATGCTCCTGAAAAAAATATTTGTGCATAACTTGGGTCAACAATGTCCAGACTGTTGAATGGAAAGACAGAACAAAACTGAATTTCTGTGGCCAGAAAATTTCTGTGAAAAAGTGCTGTGTTCCATGCTACTTCCATGGTACTTATGATGATCATTTTATGGGGTTTTATTTTGGTTTGTTTGGTTGGGTTTTTTTTTAATTATGTTGTTTTTTACTCATTTAGAAGCTTCAGTATGGTGTGATTTTTTTCTGTGGCCGATCTATCACTAGCTATTTTTTCTAATTCTTTGTAGTTCTGTCACCTTTCTTTTAGACTATAACATTTTAGGGAAGAGGATTATGGTCTTCATTCTGCAGTGATAATTTTGTCTCCACACATGAGAGTATATAGACATATGTGTGAAGGAATTTCTTTTCAGACCTCTGGGAGCCATTTTTGGTTCTCTTTACAGGCTTTGAGGATATGTTCTCTGTGGTGTCTGCTCTGTTACACTTCGGGTAACACTGGTAGAGATCCCAGAAGCTGTTTAGAAGGTTAGAAACTCATTTACACAAGCTGTTATTCTCCCAACCAGCTTCATAATTCTCTTCTACAGAAAAATGGGATTTGTTTTGCTTTCCCTTGGGCTTCATGACATAGGTCAACATTTTCCATGGACAAATAGTATCAGCACTGGTGTCATTTCATAAGTCAAAATGGCTCATAAATCCACAGAAGTTTTTTGTTAGTGAGAGATAAATTTACCTCAGAAATTCATTTTTATGAAAGCCACAGACAAAATATTCTTGAAGTCATCTCCTTTTATATGCATGGTAATAGCCATTTTGCCTCGAGGTGCATTTGGAACTATTGAATTTTCAATTTAAAATTTAATAAAAACACAACTTATTGATCTCACTTCTCTTTCCTCACTACATCTCTAGTCCTATAAAAGAAGAAGAATTCTGCACATTTCTAAACTTAAAAATTATACTAAATATTTCATTTTCCCAGTATTTTATATACTTTACTTTTTTGCCAAAAGGAAAGTAACTTTTAATTTAAAAAAAATAATATTTTAAGAATAATTTCCAATCTGTACTGCTTATAGTAATGGGCTGATTATTCTTAATAACAGGACCAGGACCACATTCTGTCTTTATGGCACATAAGGAAGGGCAAACGTGAGGGTGGGAAACCATAGCCTTAGTGTTGTCTTTTCAGTCCACTACTCTCAAGCAAAAATATGGCTGTCCACTGAAATTAAAGTAGTTCAGAAAGAGTGATCAGCATATAGTTATTAGGATCAAGGTCTTGTGACAGGCATATTCTATAAATAACAGCAAACAGAAATAAAAAATGTATGCTGTCATTAAAAAAAATTCTATTGCTAAATTATGTCTAGCACCTGTGGAAGACAGCAGTCATCACCCAGCCTATAAATTTAACATTTTTTGTTCACATAAGCAAGTCTCAGTTCTTGCAGACTTGGTTTTGAGCTTTGCCATTACCTCACTGAAGATTTGTGCTCGCTGGTGTGTTTGTGTTTGTGCTGCAGTGGAAATTTTTTTTTCAGCCAGTATGAGAAGAAAGCCTCCATGTTTTTCAATTTTGAAAATATTATCCTTGGCAATGAAAGTGATAAACTGAGTCACTAAAAATGGTGTACTTTCTACGGTATATTTCTTGGTTTATACCTGAAATAGCACACCAAACAATTACAACAAATCTCTCAGGTGACAAAATTAGCACAGTAGCATGAGCTCTGCCAATTAACCATGAGAAGGCTCTCATTAATCTGGATTTTTGGAGTTACATAGTGATACAAATAATTTATTGCACATATTACTGATTTGATACTGTGTTATGGTTGCATGCACCTTTATAACTTTTGCAGTGTTACTGGAGAAATACTGTAGTCACTGGAAAAGCAGTTGTGTTCTAGTCTTCAGGGTGCTTGCCTGAGTTTTCATCAACTTCAAACCACAGTGCCCAAAGCTGAAAGGCCAATATAGGACAATCAACAAAGTCAATTAGATGTGTAATGGAAGTTTCCAACACTGGGATCGTTGTGCTTCACACACAAGTGAGACCCAGCAAAAGTAGGTATATGGAAATTGCCCCACTGTTTTACAGGTGGGACTTCCTCTTCCAAAAGAAAACTTTCATTCCAATAAGGACCTGCTTTTGGAACTGCAAAGCCCACATATAAATACTTTAGATAAATACTAAGATATTGTGTAATGGTATCCATCAGTTTGTGGGAAACCACAAATCCAGAGAGGCCCTGTGTGATTTCACAGTCTTACTGACCTTTTTGGAACATTCTGTTACAACTTCCTCCATTTTCTATTACCTCCTCCCCAAAATTAACAGTGCCTGATGATTAGGGAGGGCGACATGTTGCTGTTACTCTTTTTAAAAGACTGATTTACTAAGGAAGTTTGAAACTGCTTTCTGGATTGAGATGTCAATCAAAATAAGCATATCTTGTTAGCATATCTTGTTAACAAAATAAGAATATCTTGTTAGCAGATTCTGATGGGACTTAGATTTGAGGTTTGAGCTATTCATGATATAGAAACAAAGATTATACCTCAGAAAGAACATCAGTCAGGAGAATCCAATGGCCAAAATTATAAGTGTCTATGGGTTTCAGATTGCTTGAAGCAGCTGATAAGCATGAGTTTGGAGTTCTGGAGCTTTGGTTTCAGGTGCTGAGCATCTGACTATTCATCTGTCTAGCTCACACAATAGTACTTCAAAGTATTTTTATTGAGGGCAGTGGACAGAAAAGAGATGTAAGCCAGAAGAAACAAATAACAAAAAGAATTACTGGAAAATATTGTGTCATGCTTCACCCACTATTACATCTGATTCTTCCTGATAAATATTGTAAAATTTTGCAAGTAGCTTCATTTTTCAGTTACCATTACATTCAGCTGAAATAAAAATCTGCATATGAAATAATTCTACCTATAAAAATGTTTTAGTAGTGGAAATGAATTTCTGGGCAGACCAGAACGTGTGGTTGATGTAACATTTCTGTTCTAAATTATGGGTTTATAGTCCAAAATGTTAGTGACAGCTGTTCATTAGCCTACACTCCTCTCAATCTCATTTCCCAGTGGACAGGCACCCATAGCAGAATTATCAGTCTTGGTAAGTAATTGTTTCTGCATCAGCCTGGAGACTAAACTATCCTCCCATAAACTGAGAAAGCCTTTTAGCATCATGTATTTCATGCTGTGCCTGTGCTATGCCTGTACAGATAAAGAAATTATGTCTGTCTCTTTTGCTGTCATATCTACTTTCATTCACAAGCACTAAGCTTGTCTGAGCACAAGAATAATAAAATGGAAAAGTTAAATCTTCCAAAAAGATTTTTTTATTGTTTAGCTTGGGTTTACCAAAGCCCATGCAGTCACTGTAGGATGTGTCATTCCTTACTAAGCATCTATCCAGTGTTTTGGTATAACCACCATTCAAAATCTCTCCTGAGCTCTTCAACCTGATTAAATGCCATGACACAGCTTTGTCGCTGGTCAGAAGCACACTAGCACTGACAGTGCCAAAAATATGGTTACAGACTAAAAAATCTGAAAGAAAACAGGTTTCCCCCATCTCTTGCTCTAGTGATGTAAGCATGGTTTATTCCTACAGAGCACAACCAAGTGAAATAATGCCTTTTTAGTTAGGGGCTTTGACAAATAGACATGAAAGAATCTGAATCACCATCTCCTTTGGCTTCTATCCACTATAGTCTGGGACATTTACAGATGGAAGGCTTTTGATCCCTTCTGCTAAAGCTGGTCTGTTTTGTTAAATTAAATCCTGAAAGCATGCAAATGCAAAGGATCAGATGGATTCCTAGGGATCTAGTGCAACCCTGGTGCCCTTAGGCAGAAATACCTACAGCCAGGACACCAAATATTAAAAAAATATTCATCTAATTTGTTTTTTAAAAGTGCAATGAATGTGACCCTCTGTGTGTGATAGATCTTGGTATTTTAATGAAGTACTCCTTCTATTATGAAAATATACAGTATAAATTGTTTTCCTTTCCCCTGCAGATGAGAGGAGCTATCCTCTTTGTAAAAGGCTTTTACATTGTCAAGCCTGTTATATCTGCCCTCAATCTGTTGTAGACTAAACAAACATTGCTCCATCCACAAAGTTCATATTTTCTAAACTTCTTATTGGTTTTATTGTTCCTAATTGTGCTCTAATTTGTCAACATGTTTCTTCTGTTGAGTTGTGATACAGTCCCAAGATCTCACTGGACAGAAAATAAATTTATCTCCGTTGTCCATGACACTTCTACTGATTTGAAGCTTGCCATTTTTGTACTGCAGCCAAAACGTTTGTTAATGTCTGAGTTGCCACCCATCACAATCCCCATCTGCCTGTTACCCAGTCAGCTATTCCCCTTCCACATCTATTTTCCATAACATAGGCCTTTAACACAAGTTTCCATTCTCAAAGAGGTTTGAATTCTGATCCTACCCTCAATAGTGCATTTAGCATCTTCCAATTTGCCATTAAAAGCAAATTATATACATCCAGATTTCTTCAAAAGAAGGTTGATGTTTGAAATCCTTTCTATTTTGATAGTGTGAAGTCCCAGCTGCTTGTTTTCAAATTCTTTATAAATCACATATTTACATCATGTATTCCTCTAAAAGAGGATGTATGAAGTGACAGTGTTTTACAAAATTTGTCATTTATGGCTTCATCCACTGTCCCATTAAAGCACTTATCCTGGGAAGCTCTGATGTGAACTCAAGGACACTTTACCATCATCTTGGTGCTTCCTACTGCCAGTTTTATGCCAGTGGCAGATATTATACCTTTGTTTTATTAAATCCCACTTCTGAGATCCTTGGCTGCTACAGGTTTCTCGAACTATAAGAACAACAGCAATCCAAGAATTGCAAAATTGTTGTCAAATCTAAACTGCAGAGACTTTGTACTTTTCTGCTGGACTCTATAATAATAAAGAATTCCATGCAAGAGTAGGATCTTGGGATTGAATGAAATTTATATGTTCTTTGGAAAAGGATGTGTGAAATAAATTTGTTACACGATATTTTCTTTTAATAAGTTCAATTATAAATACATAAACCTCCTTCTAAGTCATGATTTGGGCTTCAACAATAATGAAAATTTATTTGCGTGGTGCTTTATTCCAGAGATTTTATTAGTTTGTTTTCATTCATGAAAGATTAATTTAAAGACTGAACATGATTTTAATGCGCAGAAAAGTATGGACCAAATGAAAAATTTTACTTTACTCCACCCAGAAAAGAGCTACACCTCCCCTTACTAGACTGAGAATTTGAAAGGAAGAAAATAGCTCCAGGTTGGTTTCTAATATTCTTTACAATTGGATGAATTTAACCCATTTTGTTTTCCACCATTTACTTAGACGCATTGCCTCAAGATATGGATTATTTCAAACATTGATATTCCACCATGCACTGTAATACAGCATATAGAAAGTAAATGTGATAGTAAAAATCAATACATTCTTCTTTCTTATGCCTCAATTCAGACATTTGCCAAGATTGTGAACACATCTGAGACATTTATACTCAGCTCACTGAACCTATGGATCTGGGGAACTCAAAGGTTGTCTTTGGTGCTTTATTCCATGAGGTCTAACAAGTAATTATCTTTTTATCTTGTATCTTCCATGGTGTCCCAATCTTCCTTGCATTGTATGAAAATAAATTCTTCAGTCAACTTAAGCAAAATAAAAACAGGACTAAAATCTTAACAAGAATTTTATGTTTGCAAAAAATAAAAACTTGAAGAACTTGTGATCTGCAGTAAAGTAATCAAGAAATGGAAAATAGGCATATTATACATAATTTTAATTCTGCAATCTTCCATCTTTTAGTAATTCTTTTGGTACTTTTCTTGTACATTTATTACTTTTTTGATACATGTAACTTTTACTGAGGACTTCCTATGGGAATGTAGCTAATGAATTCTTGTCTCTTATTGGGATGCACATTTTGAGTTACCCATAGCACAGGAGTGAGTTTAATGGCTTTATTATTAGTTGCTATGGCATAACTAAGCAACACCATGACAAAAAATACAAATTTTGAAGATGCAGTGAAGATACTAAACATTCATTGCTGTTCTGTGCTTGTTCAATGAACAGATTTTTTTTTTCCTCTAAAAGAACTGGATGCATAATTTGTTCTAGGGATTAGGGTTGGTTTTTTTGCAGAATAGAAATTAAGTCATTAAAAGCAGTGTAGTAACACAGTGTTAGATAAAAAATAATACTAAAAAAGAGGATCTGCAAGTGTCACAAGACTGGTTCTGCTGTGTTGGAATTCTCCAAACTACTTTGACTATAGTGGAGAATATCCCACACACACTGATACTGTAATTAAAGCCTAGATGCATATTAAGTTAGATCATTCCAGTATTTTAAATTACCTGAGTGATATTGAAAATACATATGCTTGCCTAATCAAAACCTTTGTATTAAGGTGTTTCTGCTTTAAGTTAAAATTTCTGAAATAAGAAAAGAATGATATAACTTTTGAGAAATAAAAATCATTCCGTTTCCCTTACATTTTCCTGTAATTCAGGAAAACTGAAGGCTTAATTTTAAAATTTCCTGACTCCCCAGTACTGAAAATTAAATGAAGAATCAAATTATCCTGTCATTGATAGTCTCTCATGAAGTATAACTGATAGACTAACTGTGGAAGGTTTATGACAAGATGACAAATTATGGAAGAATCTAAGCAGAAATTGTCCAACTCATAATCCTGAGAAATCTTCCAAATATTAGCTTCGTGGAAGAGTAAACAAAGCAGTCAGTAACTTGGCTTAGGAATTTTGGAATGGGAAAAGACTCTAATTACAGAAATATGAATTAGCCAATAAAGGATAATGGATTTTTTCAGAAGAGAAAAAAATCCTGTAAGGTCTTGAACTATAGGGAAAGTGTGAGATTGGTTTTAAAACATGCACTTGTGATCTTTTTCCAAAATCAGGCCTCTCTAATGGGTCTTATAAACCAGATCCTGTAAAATGTGTTCCACTCTGCAGCCCACTTTCCAGTAGAACGTTTAATATTTTGTAGAGCAGTAAAGGAGAGGGGGAGGTCACTGAAAGGACAAGCAAGAAGGATGTGTAGGAATGCACCAAAACTTTTACATCCTGTGGAGAAGTGCTCCTCACGATTTAGTGCAAACACAAGGATGAGGAAATCTCTCCCGTTCATCCCTGCCCACGTAACCCACTTCTCCAGACTCTCACACGGGAAAACACACACCAGAGCTGCTCCCAGATGGGAGGAAGATCCAGCCTCAGTCCACATTCACTGTTTCCATGATTCCATTCCACTTGAGCCCTTCTGCAGGACCTCAGCATTCAGCTTTCTTCTCCCATGGCAAGGGAATGTTGTGCTAGATATAGACCTTGAGCCAATCTCAAATTCTTAATTTGACCCAGATCTACAGCTTTATTTTAATGGAGCTTGGCTGATTTATGTGAACTGAGAATGTGGCTTATTGTCCAAATCAGAATTCCATGTCTCAGCAACTGAGTAAAATAAAACCTTAACTTGTGAACACAGAGGTCCAAAGGCAGCAATATAAATATTTTTAAATGCTCAAAGTTTATATTAGATTTAACTTGCTATAAACTATATCCAGCATATTTAATACAGGATTATTTTCTAAAAAATAATTTTAAAATAGAACACAGTTCAGAAAAGATCAACAAATACATTTGGGTAATCATGGTATAGATTTTAAAGTAAAGTTGATGAGCACTAAAAAGCAGTTTGCAAAGCTGCAGATACTTGCAAATTAACAAAGAATAAAACCATAGAGAAATGTGCTCAGTGCACTGCTTTTGAATTTTACCCCTTGCCAATTAGAAAGGATGTGTATAACAAAAAGCAGCAAAGCATTCTGAATCCATGTAATTGCTGTAAATATGGGAGAGTGGACATTATGTAGCAGTATCTTCAAAAGCTTTTCCCATGGCTTTTTCCTCATTTTGGGCAGAGGATAAGCCTTTTTCATAATTATCACAACTTTTCTATTATTTTCTCTTAGAAGTCTTGTTGGTTTCTTTGCTTCACCCTTTTCAGGGCACAGCGTGTGCACATGGCAGAGCCTGCTCACCCCTGAAAGATTCAAGTAGATGAATCTTGCTCAGCAGGCACAGAATTTTGGTAACATGCTTCAAAACATCTTTCCTATGCAAGTTAAAATTTTTTAAAAGCTTATGACAGGAATAATTTTGAATAGGAGGAAACACACTGTTAAAAAAAACCCCTTGGCTTTCCTGGCAAATCAGTGTTCCTGGTCACCAAAGCTTAATAGTGAACAGGTAACCCGACTTTTCGCAGTCTAAAATAAACATTGACCAATTAGTACACTTTTCTCTAGACTCATTCTTAGAAATAAGATTGATTTTTTTCCAACTTTAACTGGTATGTGGCAGACACCCAGGAACCAGCAAGAGCAATGAAAAGCCTGGCAGGCATAAAAGTAAAAACGATGTCTAAAAAAGGAAAGCAACAGAGCAAACATAATTGGCCAAAGATGCAATATGAACAACTTTTCTCTGATTTTGTAAAAGTGTGTCATGTTTTTAATGACCCAGAAAGTCACAGATGCAACTTTATACACATTGATCAACTGGTAGGCAGAAAAAGGAAATATTTAACAGTAAAGTGATTCTACATGAAAATTCCACTGTGAAAGAAGAAAAAATGTCAGAAACAATGACATCAGTTAAAATTCATTAGAAAAGAACAGATTTATAGGCTAAGATACTCCTTGACACATACCTCCATTTTCTTGAAATTTCCTGTGGTTGCAAATATTTCAAGATTTTAAGAAACCTGTAGTTATCAATAAGTTAAAATAAATGGGCTATCTTGGACAACAAAGAAAGAATAATAAGAATCTAATTATCATTATTTCATGCTGAACAACTTATTTACTCAGCTGTATGTTTGCATGTAAGACTGCTGTTATCTCTGGTATGCAGGAAGAACAGAAAAAAGAACTTTTATACAGTGTATAATTGACAGACCTACAGCAGAGCATAAAAGAAAAACAGTTTTCAGATTACTCAGTAAGCAATTTACTAGTGTTTTCTCTTGAGTTCAATTCATCAGCACCAGAATGCATGATTTTAACTATGTCTTTACACAATGTAAGTCTTGACCAATATGAGACAGATTCAAGATTTAAAGGAATTTGCAGTGCATATCACTTTAATCTACCAAGGAAATAGCTACAGATTTATGCCAAGAATTAAAAAGTCAAAAAGAAATAATTTCAAGAGAATAGCTTCATGGATAGTGTGGATGTATTTATTTCACTACCTGGTGTTTGTACAATTTGGATGTTTCTGTATGGTTAGTACTAATTTTCAGGAAGTTCCACTTAATATGAGGAAATGCTTCTCTACTGTGTAGGTGACAGAGCACTGGAATAGGTTGCTCAGGGAGGATGTGGAGTCTCCATCACTGGAGATATTCAAGAACTGTCTGGACACAATCCTGTGCAATGTGCTCTCTGTTGACTCTGCTTGCGCAGGAAGGTTGAGCCAGATGCCCCATGTCCAACCTCACCCATTCTGTGATTGTGTGAATAGCAACTCTGAAAACATAAGACAAACCCTGGCCACATATTACATTTATGCTAAAATTTAAGTCTAAATTAAAGAAGGGAAGACTGAAAAGGGATCTGATCAATGCACACAAAGATCTCAAAGGCAGGTGCCAAGAGGATGGTGCCAGACTATTTACGGTGGTGCCCAGTGACAGGATGAAGAAATGGACATGAAATACTGCACAAGAACTTCCTCCTCAACATGAGGAAGAACTTCTTTATGCTGAGGATCGCAGAGCACTGGAACAGCTGCCCAGGGAGGTCACAGAGTGTCTCTTTCTGGAGACATTCCAAACCCAGACATGTTCCTGTGTAACCTGCTCTAGGTGACCCTGTCTGGCAGGGGATTGGACTGGTGATCTCCAAAGTTCCCTTCCAATCCTACCACTTCTGTGATTCTGTGAATTGGGAGTGAAATTGCCTCAATAAACAACAGGTTGTTGAAGACTAAAGATACTTTTGAAGGATTGTAGATTAAAAGTGATTAATTTACACTTGAATTTTAAGGAAATACAGATGCTTTGCTGCATTGTCACTGAAGAGCAGTGTACCTGGATTTGGAAGGTTTTGTGTGTTATTATATGGATAAGAATTGCTAAAGAAAAATTACAGAAAAATATAGAAAATAACTTAGGGAGTTGGTGTATCACGAGACCTAGGTCCCCAATTCTCCTAAAAACACCCACCCCGACCCATTCATGACCAAAGATCAAAGTGTGCAAGGACTCCAGAAAAGGAACCAAGACTAGGATTCACATTCAGTTTCAGTCATTTCTTGGGGGTTCACTTGCACCTCCTAATCCCCATCTGCTTTTGCTCTCTTGGTTTTGATACTACAAAATCCACACTGTTATACTGGCAGTGGATTAAATCTTCTTCTTGAGGGAGAGAAAGAAACAGCTGTGTTTTATCTCAAACACACACCCATGGCATATATTAGGAAAGGCAGGCACACAAAAATGTATCTTCATCTTAAGCAAAATGGACCATTGTCCTCCATCCAGGAGGATAATGGTCCATGATTCTTTTTAAAGTCTTTCCCCAGCTTGGGAATGGATTGGATCCTGAAAAGTCTCTGTCAGTGTATAACCTGACTGATAGAACAAAAGTATCTATTACCAGCTCATAGTGTTAAATATAATTCAGAAAGATTCAGAAAGAAACAGTGTTATATTTAGAAAAGCAAAAATGCTCCATTTATTATGCTCATTCCAATTTCCAAAATTTAGATATTTTCTATGCAATGGTGAAATTTCCTTCTGTTGACTTGGCAAAGAAAGGCTACTTTGAACAGATTTTGTACATCTGCTACATCAGGAAAAACACCTGCTGATAATTTTTGAGAGTTTCCCAGCACGTAACTCTCTAGAGTAATTCAGCATCTAAACAGCATACAAGTTTACATAATATTGTAAGTCAGAGCAATTGTGTTTAATTTGTCTTTTCATTGAAAGATACAATCCCTTTAGTATGTCAGTGCAAAGGCAACTTAACCTGCCACCCAGGGATTAAAATGCCAGATCAAGACAGATATTTGTGAAATTAAACATTTTTCTTACCTTCATTATCTGAAATGGCCAAATGAAGGCACCAAAGCATTAGGAGCAAAATATATAAAGGAAGATTTCCTGAGCACTCAGCAAAGAGTAACACCAGGCAAGCAATTTGTATTAACTGGGAAAGCAGCTATTTATACCAATAACAATAATACATACCAATATTTTTCGTACAGCTTCAGAAAAAGTTCTTGGTTCCCTAGGTTAGGTATTTTGAATGTCACTGCCTGTACTCTAGCACCAGGCTCATACAAAAAATGCATGGACTGTTGCTCTTGGCAAAAAAAGTAGATGCCAAAGGTTGACCTTACTTAAAAATAATACCAGGAGTTTTGAGCATGTACCTGAATTCAGCAGGTTTCTTCTCTACCACGGTAACCCACACTTGTACAGCAGATTTCCTGTCACAAAATAAATCTGCAGATAGTAGCTCATTGCAAATAACTTTCTCTAGATTGTGGAAAAGTCAGTTAAAGGCGTTTCAAAGTAGCTTAGAATTATTATCTTCCATTCTTTTTACTCCCTGCAAATGCTCTTTTGCTTTCTTAGAGTGTTATTTATTTCCCTTGCAATAGATGCTGTCTGGTGAAAGCTCTGTTTTGCTTGCCCTGGTAAAGGGTCTTGACAAGTTTTAGCTCATCCGTTTCTAGAGGGTTTATTTGAGTGAGTCATGGTGTTGTTAGAGCTGTCTTTTGGTTTGTTATAAGAAATTTTAGCTGGATGGGAAGGGTATTGGAGAAAGTGGGACACTTTTCCAAGTTGGTGGATTTCTTTGTTAGCCGGCAGGCAGGAAGGCACTGGTGCGAAGCTGCACATTGCCACCCCGTGGCCAGAGTCGCTCGGCTGACTGCAAAACACGGAGTGCTCACACCTAATTAGAGCTTCAGGGTCCTGGAAAAACGTGAAGGGGGCTCAACTTCTCCAAGCAGGCAAAAGTTGCAAAAATGGGGACATGTAGCCCTGACATCTATTACTCCAAAATGAACTGCTTATCCATGAGAGGGGACAAGACTGCCCTACCTTGCAGAGACACACACAGAACATGCAGAGTTTGGAGTGTCCTTTTATTGAGCCAGGAGAGAGGGAGAGGACAGGCCCCTCACTGCTTGAATACAGTACTCTGTATTTTCCTCTTTGGAAATGCAAGCTTCTACAGGAAGACATCGTTTTCAGTAATTAAGTATTCTGTACCATGGTACCATCACTACAATTTCCTTCTGTTCAATCCCATTTAAAAGTGAAGGGGTGATAGTTGGGAACATGTCATTTCTGGATGAGAAAGCACGACAAGCATCTGGCTCTATATCTTACAAAGTTCTGCACATGGAGCTGCTCACAGGCACCAGTTTGTGCCAGTTCAGGAAGCAGAAAATTGTTATTTCAAATCAAGGAGAAATACCTACAGTGTGTCAGTTCCTGCAGAGCTTTTAGCAGCTCAGCAGCACTTTTTGGCTCATTAAGAGCATCAAAACTTGTGATCAGCTACATAACTTATTCGGAGTGGAAGCCTTCTGAATCTTCATACACATCCTATGTCTGTTTTTCATTTATCATTCAAATATCCCATTCCTCACTGTCTTTTCTAACAAATAGACTCTGCAGAGATCTGATTTTATACCCTATCTAGGAGGTATCTAGATTCCAGGCTATGCAGCCTTTTTGCTTCACTATGCTGGAAGAATGTTCTACCAGTTATCTGGCCAAAACTGATCATTTACCTAACAGCTATGGGAAAACAGTTTTATAATAATCAGATTTCCATTCAATAAAGACTTGCACCAGGAAGCTTATCAGGTAAGATTCATCTCGCACACCTCTGGAATTCCATATTGCAGAACATTCTCTGATGCTAAGGAGACTAGGGCCACCTAACAGGTGTCTCCTGCAGGGAAGATGAATCCTACCACTCTTCACTGGATGAACAGGACTTATCAGTATAATCCTTCTATCCAAAGTCAGTTCCTCACAGAACTCAAATTCCAGATTTGCTGTTCAAGTTGATTAATTATATTTGTTATCTCAGAATCATAAAATGATATTGTGCTCCCTGGAGGAAAAGATGTATTTAAAGATCAAACAGGTTTTGAAGAAGCTTTTAAAAATTAAACATGCCACTTATATATATAATTGAAATGCAGTTCTTTGAAATGCTCTGCCTGTGATGTACTTTAACCACATGCAGTAGCAAAACAGAATTCCCACATCACCAGAGCAAGGAGAGAATTCAGATCCTGCCTTTCCAAAAACCAGATACAGTTTTTATACTGCTCTACTGGTTTCAAAGGAATGGTTAAGAAATTCCATGTACTATACACTACCTAAGCACAATTTAACACTAAAGGACTATTAATAATGTAGAACAAGATTGCTATGAAAGCAAAAATTCTATGGAATCAAGGCAACAAGATGAAGTAGCTGTGCAAGAAAGAAGATGGGCCTTATCAGCAGAATTGAATTCCAGATAAATTGAGCTTCCCTTCCCAGAATACAGAGACAGCCTATGATTGCAGCAATCAAAATCAGCAAGAGGTTATAAATTTAGCTAGTCTGAAAACCAAATGAAATGGAAAATAGAATGTCAAGCACTGAATAGCAAGCTAATGAACAGAGAGCAGCATCCACAACTTTCACAGCTCTGAAGAAATCATACAGGACTGTTTTCATCTTATTACAAAGCTCCCATACCTTCTCAGTGATTTTTCATGGGCAGCTCCTCACAGCTCTGACTCCTTCTTCACAACACAGTCTACAAACTCCATATCTCTCCTCACAGCACAACCAACAAACTCCAACTCTCTTCTCACCCAGGCAACCCACTCTTTTGTAGCACTCTTCTTCTTATGGGACACAGCTGTGGTCTGTTAAGGGCAGGCCTGTTCCTGATCTTTGGTGATTAGCACAGCTTCAGCTCCTCAGGTGTGAGACTACCTTCTGCACTCTTTTCTTACATTCTATCCCTCCATACAGGACCTTCTGTTGAGTTTTCAGGTCAAGAGCATGTGGGATAATTAATTTCCCATGCTTAACAGGACAGTATGACACCAGCATGAATCTGTCATCAAGTCATTCCTAAGACACCATTACACTAAAACTTTCAAATTTACTATGTCAGAAGAGAAAACAAGCAAACAAAATGCTTATTATGTAAAAAAGCCTTCTAGAAAAAGCAAATACAAAGTGTTTAATCTAAAATGCCACTTTGCTTTCTGGACCTTGAGCTAAGAGCAGGACCATAGTGAGTTACCGTGACTAGCTCTGTCATCACACTGCTTCAAGGTAATTAAAAGGTCACAGTTATCATGATAGTGGCAATTATCCATTATATAGACCGTGGAAAGACCAAGGATAAAGATGCTCTTCCCCTTTCCCTGCAGAGTATCTCAATTATATCTAGATCTATATATACAGACATGGATATGTAATATACATATAATACATACACACACATATATATATAATATATAATACACACACACACACATATATATATGTTCTCTCTGTGTAGGAAATAAGTAAAACTGACAAAGAATTCTAAAGGTCAAAAAGACAACAAAAATCAAATTCCTGAATGTATATATAGAAAGAATTCAGAGCATGCTCTGAATGACAGATTTTAGAAAAAGAAAGATTGTTAGGCAAAAAACCAAGGCAATAGATTACATAGCTATAGAGTTCTGAAAATAAACAAATGAAGGTGTGTTTTTTACCTTTCCCCAGACCTGACAATATGAACAAACATAATATGTAGCCAACAGCCCCATCTGTTTTCTGAGACTGTACATGCAACTTCCAAAAACATTCATACTTCCTTTCTTTGTAGTATCCATTAAATATAAAACAAATCAGCATTTTCTGTAGAGTTATTGAGAGATTAAAAAGGCATCATCTCAAAATTGACTTCTTTTGTAACTAAAGTAAAATAATAAATTTTTCTAAAAAATATTTAGTTCTATGTAACACAATAAGAAAAGCTGTAATAAGTCATTGCAGACAATAGTGACAGTTCTGAAAAGGGCACTTAAATTGTCTTTGAGAATAGGGGAGGAAGGCCTTCACATGACCACTGAAATCCACAAAACTACTATTCATATTATGGGAGCCTTCAGTTCTACAAACCAGCTAGTTCTTAGTACAATATGTACGTAAGTTTTTTTGAATTAGAAGATAAAGCTAGTTCCCATAAGTACTGCAGTAGATGAATTTGACAGAAAATGAGGAATGGTGTCTGGGGAACGGGGTCAAAACCAATTCTCAAGCCCATCTGACATGCTTGTACAGATGCATTTACTTGATGTCAAAAAATGTAATAAAATTAAGTCAGGCAAAGGAAGCCACAATTCATATTGTGTGGTTTTTCTGCTGTAACACTTTATTAAATATTTTTCATTGCATGTATGCATTAATCATTTTCCAATATCCATCAAGGCAGAAAGATATAGTTAAGAAAATTGTAGTTTAAAAAAAAGAGACTGTTGGGTTTTGGTTTTAGTTCACAGACCGATCCTTAACAAATACAAGACTGTGTATCTTAAAGGCAATGAAATGTAATTCACTGTCATATAGACTGGTAATTTAGTCTGGGGTGAGGAGCTCAACCTTACAGCACACAGATAATGAGTCATTGAATGCAGCCTGCATCCTCCTACAAAGCCAGTGCAGTATTTCCTTAGGTACTTCTGCAGTAGTTCAGCTGCATTTTCCAAAAATGCTTATGAACTCTTGTAACACCGATCAGGAGCTAAATTTATTCTCCTTACATTCAGCTCTGTTGCAAAGGTTCTTGCCTTTTGGTAGAAGAAGAGAGACATTTCCCTATCCACGAGGAAGTTATGGTAGATCACAGCAAGTCTGGTGTAAATCTTCAGTTGAGCTTTTTTATTGCCCAGGTCCATGGCAGCAGCGAGTGCCAAGTGGTAATAGCCAGCTGCATCAAATGGGTCCTGAAATAAGAGGCTCAAAGATAGTACAACCAGTGCCAGAGGACTGCAGAACTCAGGTTTGTAAGTATTTAATAAATAAGATAGATTCTGAGCTTTTGAGGTTTTTCCCAATTTACTGTTTACATTCCAAACACACAAAACTAGAAAATGGCAAAACCTGATTCTATGAAATATTACTCATTATAAAAATTTGCTACACAAGTTATTCAAATTTCTTACCTTAAGGTCATAGAATATAATATCTCCTAAGATTGAGTACACCTTGACATAATAGAGTGTTTCTTCCTCAAACTCCAGAGGAGAGGAACAGAGGGACAAGGCCTTTAAATAGAAGTGTTCAGCCAGTTCGCAGTGACCCAAATGGTGATGGATGGCTGCCAGGCGATGGTAAGCTATTCTTTCATTTAGCTGATTTCCTAATGAGATAATGTAGAAGTCAGGATATAAGCAAAGAGACAGACTACTCAAATCTATGCTACTTTTTAAAAATTCTATATTGAATTTGCTGAACTGTTATTGAAAAAAAAACCCCAACATATTTGCTTAAGAGATGCATGATCAAAACCTGGCCTTCAAGAAAAATTCTATGAAATTTCTGAATTTTCTCCCATTGGATTTGACAGTGCCGGGGATTTTAAGAAATATATACATTAAAGATGAATGTAATTATTATAATATATATATACACATATACACACTGCGCATACTTACAAAGAATACAAATGAATTATTATGAAAGAAAACATTAATGGGAATAAAGACTCCCTTGACCATTCCAATATATATTTTACATGAAAATTTATGACAAAATGATCATTTCAGACTTATCAAAATGGCCTGTCTGTGCTTGTACAGAGGGTTAAGAAGGTTCTTAATCAGTTGAACAGCTACCAAACTTGAACAGTCATTTTGAAACAAGACCTATAATTTCTGATTTTTCCATCTTATGTTGTTCACATTCTGAGCTTTGGGCAAATATGAAAGTACTCTCAAAAGCCTCTTAGG
Source organism: Ammospiza caudacuta (assembly GCF_027887145.1). Taxonomy (NCBI): domain Eukaryota; kingdom Metazoa; phylum Chordata; class Aves; order Passeriformes; family Passerellidae; genus Ammospiza; species Ammospiza caudacuta. The sequence goes on from NC_080596.1 coordinate 59,372,494, forward strand.
ACTATTTTATTAATGAGTATTGTATCTTAGCTCTTAGGAGAACACCCAGTTTGGACATAAAATTCCAGGTATGATTCTGTAGCCTACCAAAGGTTTTCGATTTGATCCCAAGTTAGAAGAGTAAGAAAGAAATTGCTCATTCTTGAATAGAAGCAAAAAATAGTAATTATAGTAGTGTTATGAAATCCTGGCAAGAACTTACTGAATGCAAAGGAAGAAAACTAAATTTAGAGTTCTGTTGTATTTTTAGAGGTATCACTCATACTCAGCTATAATGGAAATTGTTCTTACCTAATTTTACACTGAGGATGAGAGCTACTCTTGCATATTCCAGACTTTCTTCATAAGCCTTCAGATTCATCAGCAATTCCACCAATTTATTGCATAACCTGAGTTCAGTGGTTTTGTTGCCAGTCTGAACAGCAAGTGGAAGAGCCCTGTCCTGAAACACACGACATCAGCTTAGGTATGGCTGAACCCCAAGATGTGCACTGACAGCTCTCATTTATATTAAATCAAGTAATTTCTGGTTTAATCTTGCTCTTTGCTTAGAACAGTTCTTGCAACCAGAAGTGGATTTGAAACAGGTGATATCTGCTAACACCATGACAAGTACTCACTGGAAGAGTTTGCTGAGAGGTTCATCTTTTGGTTCAGCATTTATAGAATACCTGCTATGGTGGGAGGTACATAACTATCAATGCAGCAGAAAAACTGCACAAACCCTGTAGAAAGTCACTGCTTTCTCCTTTTCCCAAGTACCATTGAAAAATATGTCTCCAGCAGCTTCAAACAATTCCATTCCTAAATTTGGATCTCCTGTGCAAAGAGCAGCATCCTGAGCAACCTGAAAAATAAAAAAAGAATAGGGAAGGAAAGAAAAAAATTAAATCTTGTTTATTCCATGGTTAAAAAAATCATAAGTATTAGCAATTTTAAAAATATATTTTTATTTTCTCTCCTATTATAGTGATGAGAAAGGCTATATTTGATGTGAACATGCCCCTTTTTGGTACCCTGTCTTTGAACAAGCCAATGGCAGGTGCTAAAGAAGAAACAAAAACCTGGTTACATTTTCTGGCAATAGTATCCTGCTATCTTTGTCAGCGCATTACATTCTAAGAACAGCAGTGTATTTGATAGCTGTCATGTAGTAAATTTTAATTAGATCAAACATATCATAGAAATAAATTCAAATTGCAAGTTAGATATTGCTAACAGCAGATTTAAAGGCCTGCAAGCTGATTTCTGTAAATAAATGCAGGTCCACTACTCTGTTCTCATAGATAAATACATCTTGTTAGCAAAAAGGATTTAATGACAGAGCATGCAAAGCAAGAATACCAGGATCCTGAGTTATTGACAGAGAAAAAAAAATGAAAATGTGCCTTTTACAAAAGGCAAGGTTAAGAATCCTGGTCTGGCTTTGTCTTCTTTAGTTTTCAAATTGCATTCAGTTAATAAAAGTCCTTCTTTCTACTTGAGCACAGAGGTGTGCAGCACACATGCCTCTGCTCTCACACGTGAAAAGACAACATCAACTCCAGCTGGCCCTGTGTCATACTAGGCATGGCCACAGCAGGAAAAATTCAGATGCTGTGGAATGCTTCCTAAAGAAGCTCCTCTGTTTTCCTGGGAATCTGGCCCACAAGCCAGCATGCTAAGGTGATTATTCTCTGTTACCCAGCAGCAGGTAGCATGCCTGTGTCATGTAATTGCAGGAAGGAACACACAGAATTAACAGGAACTAAGAAATGTCACTGCCCAAAATCCTTCCAGAATCAAGCAACAGATTAAAATGGATTAGCAGAGGAAAATGCTGAGACTTTCCCCTTCTCCTGCTGAGCATTACATGAATGGTGGCACTAAATAATCAGAACATGCACAACACTGATACCACATGCATGCCTGTAAGTGTGGACAATGTACCTGAATATAAAGATCCACAAGTTCATTCTGCCTCAGAACATAATAGATCTTTCCTGCCCGGAGCCAAGCATATGCCTCCTTCTCTTTTTTCTGGAGATCTATAAATATTCCAAGGCTTCTTTTGGTATATTCCAGAGCTGACCTGTAGGCCCTGAAACAAGGAAAAGTGCTAATCACAAAAGTTTCTTCAGAATTGCAAATAGTTTTCTTCATAGCAAGAAATGTTGCTGTAAGACATTCTGTTCCCCTATTTAGGGCACAATTATAATTTCTCAGCTATATAACACTAGTAACTAAAGAACTCTTTTTTTTCCTCTTTTGTTCCATCTACATTTCCTGTTAGATTGTTATTATATTGTTATATATACAACGGAATATATATTATTATGTTATTCATACATTTTTCCTATTATATCTTATATTATTTCAAGATGGTTTATATGTATCCTTGCTCTACCTCAAACTTGTGAGAAGTAGAAAAGTCTTTGGTCATCTCTATCATTAATGGATTTTTATCAAAAATATCAAAGAAATCACATCTATTTTTTTTTTATAATCTATACATCTGACTTAAGTGTAACTGAGACTAATTAGCAATTGTTGAAAAAAACCCAAGAAACTGGGAAAGATTGGTAGGGCAGAGGAGAATAGGACATGTTATGATCTGTTCTAGAAACACTCAAATTACCAGATTTATTGATGTTGTGGTGCTTTATACCAGACACAGACAACCCAGAAATCTTAAATCTTTCTCCATCTTGTGTTAGACTCCCATCCCTTGACCCAGTGCATTTTCTTCTGAGCACAAGACACAAACGTATTAAAATGGACCATGAGCTGCACAGCTGTGGTGTTGTAAGAGCTGAGTTTCCTCGTTACTCAGGGCAGCTAACACAAGGAATATTGGGGTACTGTGGTTTAACCCCATATTGAGTTGTGCTGTTATCTGGTGGCATGCTAAGGTTATACAGTCTACATCTGGGAGCCAGTCTGGATATACAAATAACATCTACTACAAGCACACAGAGCAGTGGCTTCTCCAGCTAGAGAAGTCCTTCTGCAAATTCCAGGCAGCTTGAAATCTTAACCAACTCCTTTGTCTTCAGTGTCTCCAAAGGATGGTCACCAATTATACCATTAAAGAACCTTAACAAAGCAAAATAAATTGGGTGACCTACTAAGCATGTTAGATGTTCAGACTACAGGCACTTAAAGCTAAAATAGGTATCTGTTCTCTTTCCCTGACTGAGAAATTTTTTTGCATCCTTACTGAGGCAAGCTTGAAACTATCTGAATCAAAAGTAACTCCTTGAAATACAGCAAGAAAAAAAAAATCAGACAAAGCAGCCTTAAAAAACACTCTAAATATTATTAGAGAAAACGGTTTCCTCAGCACTTGCTACTATAATTTAAGTTGTGCAGTTTGTTATTCAATAGATCAGAGCAAAAATTTGGTATTTGGAAAATAAAAGCAGTATGGAAATTGCAGAAGAGCAAAACTATGTAGGTTTCCACTTTGGTTTGTACTTATGTAAGTTTTGAAAAAAGCCCTTCCTCGAAGAGGAACACTTACATAGAGGCAATTTAATGCCTGACCTGTTTGGAACACGTCCTTTGGTACCTTAAAAAAAAGTATTGCAAAAATCCTTGAAAACAAATCACCTGATATAGCAATCATCAAGAGCTGCATAACATAATAGGTTTAAAATGTATTTACAAAGATTTTAAAAATAACTTGGTTTCTGAAGTAGTGCTAATCCTTTCAGAACATCTTGTCTCCCTTGAGAGATTACAGTTACTTAAAAAGAAACAAGAAAATTCTCCATTAGCGCTGGACTTTTGAATTCTGATAAAGTGTATTACCAAAGCAGAGAGAGGGGGAAAAAAACAATCGGTCATATTCAGCTTTTGCAGAAAAATTGAGATCCTTTGCAGGATGAAAAGTTAAAATCAGAATGCAAGAAATGTCATTCAACATATCTTACCTTTCTGTTCCTAAAGACAGATAGAGCTGACTAATAGTTTCTAAAATTTGTCCCTCCAGAACTTTGTTGGACATCTTTCTGGCTAAAGATAGTTGATATTCATTGTAGATGACACACTGAGTCTCATTGGGAGCAACTGTGCTGTAGAAATGACACAGCAGTTTAATTGCTTGCAGCTGACCTAGGAGAATAGATTGGAAAAACAAAAATGAATCTCTGTTTTAAAATGAAAGTGAATTAATTTTAAAATTATTCATTTCCACTGTTTCACAAATTACAGCACAAATCATGAAAGATATAGGAATCTAATGATTTCTAGAATCATCCCACTGCCATTTAATTCACCCCCAAAGTTCACAAATGCTAGAGGTTACTTCAACCTTTGTTTCCAAAATAAAATAGTAATAAAGTCACCTTACCTGCATTAGCTGACTCAATTATGGCAGGAAAAATAAAGTAATATATTAATCTTCTAAATACAGATATAACACATATGTATAACTAACATTCCCAACCAGAGTACATTTTGTGACTGATAAGAGACATACTTACTCTCCAGATGACTTGTCTCCATTGCAACTAAAAAAGCCCATTCATAGTAAAACCTTCCTTTCTCTCTTTCGGTTCCACCAACATAATAACGTCCCAGCTGAAGGAGGACTTGGATAAAATCTTGACCACAGTCCGTAATTGGAAGCTTGGAGAATAGCTTAACTGCCCTTATAAAATAATGTTCTGCCAGCTTGCTGGCTGCTGCATGCAGGCAGAGTGCCCCAAAGTTGGCCAGGGCTATGGCTTGGTTATGGGTCACCTCAGTCTCTTCTGAAAGACGCAGTGCTTTGTAGTAGCTCTCAGCAGCTCCTTTGGTGTTGTTTGTCCTTTTCAAAGCAATGGCAAGCATGTTGTAAGCAATGCCAAGCTGCTGAGGACTGCTCCATGCAGAGCCTACAACAGCATTTAAAATGGCTAAAGCCACTTCATACTGCTTGTAAAGAATGTATAGCCAAGCAAGTGAAACCAAATAGTTGATAGTTTCCTCTGGCCTAGCAGAAGCAGAGTCCAGTGCTTTCATCATGTAAGCAATGGCTTTTCCATACTGTTTGTGGTGGCTGTACAGCTTTGCTAAGCTGAGATAGATAGTGCTGCACAGTCCTTCCTCCTCATTGGTAAAGACAGAAGAAAGTGCTTGTATGAGGTAAGGTGCAATTTGAGATGGGAATATTTGTCTGAGTTTTCTCAGGCCATATAGTCTGGGAGCATTTTTGATGACTAAATCAATCCTTTTCAGGGAATCCATTAAGGTACTGGAGCTCTGGGGAGAGGTAACCTTTATGCAACTTAGTACAATGTGTGGCAAACACTTTTCATGGTAGGACTCCGCCAGTTTGAAGTAACAGTGGTTGGATAAACTGTTTTGTAAACTCAGGTCATTGAGCAACAGCTGAAATCTTTCCAAGAATGGCAGTGCCTCTTGGTGTTGTTTGCGTGCACTGTAATGTTTTGCCAGCAGAAAGCATGCCCTTGCCTCTGCATATTTATTCTGGCTCAAAATTGTCCTCTTCAGAGCATACTTCAGTATATCTGATTCCAGGTCAGCACTGCAAATGTAGTTGGGAATTCCCATGAGAAGAGATGCAGCCTTGTCAAAAATATGAGTACACTTCTCTTTGTTCTTCTGGGTCAAGTAGATGACTGCTAGATTTGTATAAAGAGCAATCACAAAGTACAAATCACTAAACTCTCCAGCTACTGCTCTCATTGCTTCCTCAAAATACACACGAGCTTGGGAAAACTTCAGCTTTTTGATGCTGAGCCTGCCTAAGAGAAAGCATAGCCTAGCTAGTGCCCAGGACAGACCTGCTTTCTTTGCTGCTTCCCTTGCTAATCTTAAAAAATTAACCAGTTGTTCTTCTTCTGAAAATCCATAAAACATGCTATTTGTAAAGGAATAAGAGGAATTATACAGGCTTTTGAAGTTGCTCTCATACTCTTTCCTATTTAAGAAGAGTAACAATGGCTCAAATATGTCATATGCTTGAGAATCTTCTTGACATATGTGGAAGCAAGGCCCTTCAGGTAGAGGAAATATTTCAGTCTTTGTAGAGCCTGCAGATTCCTTCCCTTCAGCAGCTGGCTCTTCAGTTTGAGTGGCCTCCAAATTCTTGAAGTTCTTCAGCAATTCTTCTATCTTGCCATTCTTGTTAGTGGATCCTGGGCTAGAAGGTGAGCGTGCAATTTCTAAAATTTAAAAATAAATTACAGATCACTTCTTCTTGTATGCATGCACACAAAGGCCTTTGATAGACGAACTAAAACATTTGTCAGTGAAGATGCTGTTACAAAAGCATTATGTAAACATACCATGATTTCTTAACAGAATGTCTAGAGAAAAGCCAAAGGTGTAAAAAATAGCAAGGAGGATGGAGAAGTGTGGGAGACTGGAGAAGTGGGAATAAACACAATGTGCCACATGTAAGCAGGTTAGTGATCAGTACACGTGTCTAGCAAGGCCCTGGGCCTGATCCAACACTAATCCAACTCAGCCTTAATTCAAACTGCCTTTTGTCTGTGTATACTCAAAAATACAGTCAGTGTATATTCTCTGTTCTGCCCAAGAAATACAATTCAGACTAGCTGGTAAGCAGAAGGAAATCTAGGAAGATCCAAGGTCTGAAGTGGAGGCTGGATAAGGGGCCTAGGGTCAGGGCATAGTTGGACTTAAGGTGTGAGAGAAATGGGAAACCATACATGCAGAGTAAGGGTATGCCTGTGTCCTGACAGCATGCTCAGGCAGGGCAGCCAGGGCAGGGAGTAGGATTGTGCTGTTTAAGCTGGTCAAGTCTCACCGTGCTTGGGGGTGCCTGCAAAGGTTCTGTTCTCCTGCCCTGTCCTGGCCAGCGTTTTGTGTAATAGGATTTCTTCTATCTATCAAATATCAGCCCTGATTCTCTGCTGGCACAGATTATCTCTCACAAAATTACCAATTCGTGGCAACTGATTTGGCCATTGATCTAAATTGTCCTAGTGACAACATCATTGAATACCTACAAATATAATAAAGGCAGATATGCCATCAATTCTTAATCCTCCCACTGTTTTCCAGGCCAGTTAATAGGGCAGGGATTAGGGATGGAGTATACAGTCATAGTCAGTTCTTAAATTTACAGCTGCAGATCAACAGGAGCTTGTTGAAGTCACAGATTTAGAACTCAATTCTCTTAGAATCTCATTTCTGACACTGCAGCAGAATCACAAATATAAAAATTGTTGTTTAGGAAAATGTTTTACAATATGAGTAATGATAGTGACAGCTTAGCAACAAAATGCTAAAGGGAAATAATTCTGCATTCTCAACTAAATATTTCCTTTGGGAAATCTATTTCTGGGTCAAAGTTTTCTAAAAAAGAAAAAAATCTGCTGGAATTCAAACTCAGCAGTTGCCAGGTGCCCCATAAGCAGTATTTTGCCTTGATAAACAACGTGGAGGGGCTGGGAGATGGTGAATGTGTCACATCAGTGGAAGTCAGTCGTAGAATTTACAGCTGGATAGCAAGTCCAAAGAAAGACATTTGCTATCACTGAAAACCCACAATGTCTTACAGAAAACCTAGTAAGAAGGGGTTAAAGCAAAATCTCAGAAAGCAAACAATGAGACAAAGAAATTAACATGTGAAGAGACATTAGAAGGAGAATAGCTGGCAAAGACATCAAAAATATCAGAAGTCTCATTAATTTTCTGTAAAAATTGTATGTGTATGAAGTATTACCACATTCATGAGCTTTCTGAACTTCAGGTTCTTCTAATTCATCTGTAAGAAAGAAAAGAAATCATCTTAGCTATAGCATCTTGGTCATTTTTCAATTTCAAATCTCCTAAAATAAGGCTATATTTAGTTGATAATTCTTTAAGTCAGAAGAATTTGATAGATCCTGGAAATTTAGAAGAAAATAAATATTCTGACCCAAAGCTAACAGGAGCTTACCCTCCTGCTGACACAATTCACTGCTTGCGCATGGCTATCATCAAGTAGTTACCTCTGCTCAGTAAGGTGGGGAGCACATCACAGTCAGAATTGAAGCCAACCTGTCCTGCAGGAGGGTGGCATTTCTGCTGCATTAAAATACAAGTGGGCAGCAAAGATATGACCATTCTCCACAACCTGCTCATTAAATGAGGTAGCAAGGAGCCCTCAATACTTTTAGTGTGACTCCCAGGGGAATGGAGATAGAGGTGGGAGGGGAAGATATTTAGGGTTGTTTTAGTAGATGAATGTCAGACTTTTGTAGCCATTGCAATAACAGGTGGGTGAAAAAACATCATTCTTATTTTAGAAAATGTAGCTTGATTCTATAGACATTATAACTATAGATCTAGCTTTACATTTAAACATAGCACATCTGTATAGCATTTAAGAATTACTATTTTGAGTAGCAGATATTTCTCAAAGAACTTAAGTTGTCATGATGCATTTCAGGAATATTTTCACTGTCTTTCATACATTTGATGCAATAGAAATGGTACTGAGGGTAGGAAGGATATATACAAAAGCAGAGGCTCACAGACCTATTTAAGCTCTATTTAAGCTGGTGGAAAGCTACTTTACTAGCCTTTGAGAATGACCTCTCACTGACTGTTTACTTCTGGAAGTCCTTTTTATAAATGCTTTTCTGACTCTGGTGGATGAAAGCCACAGATGTTTACAGTGGTTGTAACTTAATACTCTAAATATTTAATCAGGGAAGTGTTCATAAGTAAATACTTCTCAGTAAATTGATGTAGATGGAAGAATTGAAAATCCATTTAATCAGATCACAAAACAAAATATCAAGTGAATATTGAAAATTATTGCTCTGGATGAGTTATGAGAATCAATTGAGCTGTTTAAGAGAAAAGTGGCAAAGATGATACTATGAGCTTGGGAAGATGCAAAAGAAGGTTACAAATATTAGGGAGGAGATGTAGAGAAAAATGTGCAGCAGCAAAATAGTAGTATGTCCATTAAGTCCATGACATGCTTTAGTACCTTAGAAGTTTGAGCTTTGGTTCCCAGGCTTTTCATTAGGGCACAGGAGGGAGATGTGCAGGCATTTTGCACATTGCCAGGGCAGGTCTGACACACCCTAGTTATTGTTCACACTCACACACACACACCCTGCTGATTTGCAGAATTAAACCAACATGACTGACTCCAACCTACACTACAGCTCCTTTCAACCTGGAGCCTACACTTCTGTCTCTCAGGATGGCATTAATGGAGATAAAACTTCCTGAGGTATTGGGCAAGCAAATGCATCACCAACAGCCTGTGGTGGAATAAGAAACCACTGCCTCTCCTCAGTTCAGCAAGACTATTACTGATGCCTCAGGTTTTAGCTTTTCTATTTTTCAGATTTTGTACTGCTTTAGTGTGTGGGTCTGGGCTTCATATTAGGGGATAGTAAGCTCTCTTCAGAGAGTAGTGAGACAAAACAATTCCTTCCCTAGCTGGGGGCCAAGGACAACCCATCCAGATCTCAGGCCCAAGAGCATAAACAATGGTGGAGTGAAGAGAGAAAACAAGAAGGATGGGACTTCATGGGCTGGAGCTTTAATTGGGCAATTAACTCCAATATGCTAATGGACCAAAACTTATAAAAGTGTGAGAACCGGTGACTGGTCACCCATTTTGTGACTATTTTGAGTTCACCTGGGGTGTAACCCTGGCTGGGCTCTTGTGCTGCCCAAGGTGAAACTACTGAGGCCTCCTAATAGACATGTACTTTATTCTTTAGCTCCATCCAGTCTCTGTTCTAGGTTGGCCTTCTCCAGGCATCATTACATCACCCTGCCTTGCAGTAAGTATATAAAGGTGAAACCCCAGTTACCCCAATTGCCTATGCACAGCACAGAGAAATAACAGCTGTATCAGAGATTATGTTACCATGACTATGATTTTGTTACTTTTCTATATCTTTGAAAATTAAATCAAGCATGAAGAGGTGTGTGCTTGCATGAGCTGTCAATAATAATTAGGCTGTGCTACCTTTCCCAAGACAAAAAGCCAGCAGTGTTTGGGTGAACATACTGCTTTATACAATGCAGTCATGTGAAATTATAATTTGTAATTCAGTCAAGTAAAAGCTTGGAGATCTGTGCAGCACAATAAGAGTTTTTAAAAGCCTGTTGTTTAAATTCATTCAGGGAAAAGAAAAAAAAATACAAAATATTTACAAATCCTTTGCTGGAAAAAGCCTTGAAACAGCAGAAAAATAGCAAAGATGATATAAAGGATTTTTACATGCCATATCAAAGATCCAATTGATAATGGAGATATTTCAAAATAGGTGTAAATGCTGGCATACCATTGAAGAAATAATTTTATAACTGGGGTACAGGAACTACACCTTGTGAACTACACAATGTACCTTGTGCAGTAAAAAGTAAAACTCATACTTACCTATTCTGTACACAGAGCAAACATCTGTGATGGAGGTTTGTTTCAACAAATGTACTACTTCTTCCAAATTTTTTTCTTTTGAAAAAAAGGATAGCTCTTCAGCTTCAAGAAAATCCAGATCTTGCAGTCTAGCAAAGAAAAGAGTGACTTTGAAGGTGCCTGAAAGCAGATTTGGCTTAAGGGGCTCTCTGCATCAGTCACATATGAACTTGTTAGAGAAACTAATACAATCTTTACATTATTGGTTGTGCTGTGCTCAAAATTAGTTTCTGTCAATGTATAAAATATGCATATAAAGTGATAGTAACTATGCTTACAACTAACAGTTTCTGCCATATCAGACTAAGCTTTGTGTCAATGTCATTGGATAGCATTTTATGAGAGTACTTATTAGTGGCATGAGTCTTGAAGGACTTTATGGTATTGATTTTGTAATATAAAGCTTTAAGTTACACATGAAATGGACCTGCAAGCAGCATTTAAGAAGTCCTTGTTTCAGCATGCAAACAGTTCAGGCATATTAATAAGAGCAGCCTATTTACATGGTGCCAATGCATGATGAAATACACCCTTTTTAGACACCAGTCTGCATTATTAGCAACTGTTTGCAAAGGACCCATTAGAAGCAAGTTCAGGCATATAACTAAGGGTACTGGGAAAAAAAACAGAACTTGGATGCTTTAACATAGATCTTGAGAGACCAGCAAGAGAATACTTTGTGAGGGTAAAGCTGCTTGGATCTTGTGAGCCAAAGAGTAGAAACTGAACCTATATAAGTACAGCAACCTCTTTTCCCTGGAAGAAACTCAGATACAGACTGATAATATTTTGCAATATTTAAGTAGACTTGATATTCCAATTCCTTTGCAGTTTTGACTGATACATGCTATGACAATTCACATACAAGCAACAACACAAAAACCCCAAAACCAACCCAAAAAAACCCCACAACACAAGAAAACCAACCACCAAAAAAAAGAGACCAAAATAAACAGAACCACACCCTGAATTTCATGTTCAGCATTTCAAAACAGAGTAGGAAACTAGGTTATTTTTGTTTATGAGAGGTAAATATGTATTACTCACTTATTTCTTGGTAAGTCCAGTTTAACATGACCTGTCTTTACAAAACCTATTTGGTCAGTAAACACATGTCTTCCAAGAAACCACTCCATGCATTCAATGAAGTAGCCAAGGATCTCAATTTTGTCCCCTTCCTGGAAACTCAGCTCTTCTGACACAATACTTTCATAATTCATCACAGCTAGACAGGATCCCATTGCTGTGTAATAAGGAGATAAATATTTGCAGATAAAGTCATTTAACAATAGAAATACACTTAATAGAACAGCAACTCAGCAGAATATATTTAACAAAAGACATTCCTGGAACCTATGAGTTGAATATCTGCTGTGACAAGACTTAAAGCATCCAAACCTCGTTGGTTTGATAATTAGATCTGTAAATAGCATAAAAATCCTCATTTCCCATTAGAAAGCAAAGCCTAAAATAGTCTCACAATTCTAACATAATTCATAATGGAGCAAAAGAAATGTTTTAAGTCCTTACTTTCCCTCTTATAAAGGGCTCTGAACTTGGGCCAGAATAAAGCACTTGAACCAATTTTGAACCAATTAAAATAATTCTTATGGGATAAAGGTGGGTCTATACCACTCAGTACAGTATTAAAACTGAAATCATGGAAGAAAATAAGCCATATTTGCTCTTTAACCTCACACCATCTGTATAAGTTTTATTTCTCTGGCAGTATGAAAAAAAGCAGCACACATATCAAAGATCCACAATTACATTGGTGTACTTTCTGAGGCATCCTCAACTCAGTCACTCTGTACTACCTTGTGTAGCATTTAGGAGGAAAAAGGAGAAAGACAAGACTTTAGAGTTTGACTCTTTGGAGTTTAATCTTAGACAAATATATAGTCTCACTAATTTTACTGCAAACTAATTTTGAAAGCTGTGTGCCCACTCTAATAAAATGGACAAAAAGTTATTGAACTTTTTAGAGTCTGTTCTAGCAGAAGCATAGAGTAAATTTGGGGTTATTCTAATGTTGATGTTTGAATGAAGTTTCTTACCAACTTTTTTGATTGATTTAGATTCATTTTTATAAGAAAAATCAATGGGATTAGAATACCCTTTAAGAAACCACCTGAAAGCAGAAAAAGAAATTGAAGTTAGCACATGGAACACTTCACTTAATGTTGTGACAGTCATATTTAAAATACATATGAAAACTGAAATGTGTCCCTCCCACAATTAGCTTTCAATTTCAGCACTGCCCATACACTTCAGACACATTTGTGGTTTCATTAATATTAGTAGTAAAAGTACTGCTACTTCAGGAAAACAAACCAAACTGAGAAAGTCTTGCTATTTTTCCCTGCCCCAGGTAGAGGCATCCCAAGGCAGACATGCAGATGTGAATTAGATGTGTATGGAATAGGTAGGTAGAGTCAGGTACCTACTGATGGAAAGGCTCCAAAGGCTCCAGGGAAGCATTAGACCACATGGGCATGTCGCTATCCACAGATCCAGCTGTCACATCTTCAGTAAAAACCCCAGTCTCAAAAGAAGTTGTTTCTTTGTCTGTAACCATCATCTTTCTTATCGTATTATCAGGATATAAAACAAAAAAAGATCCTAAAATAAAAGCAGTTGAGCAGATGTCATTTTATGTAATATTTTAGTGTCATATAAGCCCTAAAACTGGCTTCAAGAGCATCAGTAATAATAATTTAGAAATTGAAAATCTGATCTTTGTCAAGAATTTTCTTGCTGATTGTCAGATATTCATACATTTCTGTCTAGTGTGTCTTTCCTTAGGGGGAAAAAAGTAGAGATGATGTCTTAATGAAGCTCAGAGCCCTCTGCTACCATTCTGCACATTCCTATTGCAGAAATAAATCACCACCTATCCTGACATCCTGTCTCTGGCAGTACCAGCAGGTGATGCTATTTAGGGGAAGCACTGGTAACTGTTTATAATCCTTCTCCTGCACATCCTTCAGAGCCTACAATAATATTAAGCAAGTTGGAATGTACATCACTCCCTAATCCTTTTGTATCCATTTATGCACCAGCTGCACATGAATTTCTTCAATCCCTTCATGATCTCACTGAACCTAATCTGTGTTTGCTCCTTTCTTTTCTCTTTACAATGTGCATTTGGAGTGAGTAAATTTAAACTTCACCTCCATTAAGTACTTGAATAGGTCTTAATGTCTGATTTGGGGATTTTAAATAAAGATTCTTCCCTGAACCTAGCCTTAGCATGTACAGTCTGTCTTACCTTCCTGTACTAGCAGACTTCTGTACATCAAATTTAATGATTTTTCATTTATACAGACTTCAATGCCTGTATCTTCTTCCTCTTGGGAATATAGCCAGAAAGACTGGTCTAGGAATAAATTCTCCATGCAATGATTTATAAAACCTAGGAAAAAGAAAAACCAATTTGTTTTGTTTGCCATTTTAGAGTACTACACAAAAATACAAACTTTCAGAGAGCTAGAGACTACTCTATTATTACTTAATGCACAATGTATAAATCACAAAATTGAGTGCAATTGAACACAAATTAACATGCTGAACTATTGTATAGTGAAGCAACTTTACCCAGGGAGTGGTAGGTTAGAAACTTCCATATTTCTTCAAAAGTCTTAAATGTCACCACTATTAAATCTTGATCACTGTGAATAGACAGGAGTCTGGCAGAAAGCTCCTAAAAATCAAAACAAATACTTTAATTACAATTACACCAGATTTAAGCACAATTTCTCACTAGATTATACTTAAGATTCAAAAAATAAGAATCCAGAATTTTATCTGTAAGAGTTATCTGCTCTTTAACATACACATACAACATACAGGGAGCCAAATTTTAATCTAACTCTTGCTTAGCAATTGTACCAACAGTTTCAGTGAGGTTAATTTACAGAGGAAATAAAGACTACACTGGGTGGGACTGAAGGTTTGTCTAGTTCAGAAATGTCTATGTATAGTCACATGCATAACCATATAGTCAAATATGTCTATATAGGCAAGCATATAGTAGTTCTTTCTAAGAATATCCTCCACACAGAGTGGTTTACAGCACAGGAACTGCCTTTGCCAGACATGTGGGCATTAATATTAAATAGTGGAAAGGAGCTAATTTGGAGGTTTTTTTAACTTGAAATTTCTCCCTTGATCAGTGTAAATTTTTAGTTTCTACTAAAACTCTCAGAGCTCTGTACACACACAAAAATGCAGCTCCTTTGATGCAACTTTGAACCTGCTTCCTCATATAGTCAGTCTTTATAAAGTTTTTATTTATTAATATTAATTTCCAAGTTTACCATTTTTTGGGTAAAACAAAATACACTAAAGTATAATTTTTCTTTTTTTAAAGATGCAATAAGATATTTTTATCCTCATTTGTACTGGTCCACATTGCTAGAATAGCATTAAATTACACTTTTTACAAAGATAAGCAAAGATTATTTTAAGTGGTGATGATGAATTTTAAGTTATTCCAGAAATGCTAAGAGGAACAACTACATAAACCTTCAAATAGGTGAAAGAAAACCACATTTTGATGGATTCTAGACAGAGAGGGGTAATATAGAGTCTGGTTGCACTCCAGTTTGTAGCTTAAAAGCAGGGCTCCCCAGTGATGCTGGCTATTGCCTTTCAGGGAAATACAGAGAACTATGTAATTTATGAGACAAGTATCTGAATCACTATCTCAGACAATAAATCAAACTTAAAGCTAACAGATATGATGCTACTGTACCCTTGCTTCCATCATGTTAAAATTGAAATACACTTCAAAAAAATTGAAGGACTAATCAAGAAATTGATTCTAACTCAAGGTAGCAGGGAGGAAATTGTCCCTCAAACCTTTTCTAGAATCTGAGTAAGATGGAGCTGATTCACTGATTTTATGACTGTTACAGCACAATTTTAAAAATCTCTGAATTAATTTTGTAGAACATCCATATTTTTAATTCACAGAATCTGAACACATTAAAATATAAAAGTTCAACCTAGAATTCTTCATCAGGCGTGTCTCATCACTGCTTTGATCTTCTACATGCACCTTTCTACACCAGATTACATATTAATGAGAGCCTGAAATCTATTAATAAATTGCCAACACATGCCAAAGTATGTCAGCCTCAGGGGCTTCATGCACTGCTGAATATCAAAACAACATTCTAACGAAACTTAACATTATCAATCTTATTTCCTTCAAAGCCTTTTCCAGTCTGTTTCTAATCTAGTCCATTTGTTTGCTCTTTTCCTTTGCCTCCCAATCCCATCTCCCTTCCTCCCTCTCCCTCTAAACACAGCCCAGAGCAGAGAAGCAGAAGTGCAGACTGCTTGCACAGCCACAAGGTCAGCAGCCCAGTTGTAGGGTGGTCACAACACATGAAAAGAAAGTGGTGTAGAAACATGTGTCTGTATTAGTCAAAACCCATAACTAATTAAGATTTCATTAGTTTGGTTTGCTAGTGGAGGAGGCTGGAACCTGTGGCACAGACAAAAAAAAGACACACCAGGGGTTAAATGGTATCTTTTTTTTTCAAGACGAAGGAGGAGACAAACCTATATTGAAAGTAAACCTCCCTGGTTGTAGAGGACAGGTTTCCCATGTACAAAAAAAATTTAAGAGTAATAAAATTTGGCCAACAATCATATGCTATTTGAAGTCATGACCATTTAACCCTAGGAAGTCCAATGCTTAGGCTATTCTCTTTCAGACTTCCTTTTTGGCTTAGCAGTGAGCTTCCCAGGAAATTAGCATGCAAAATAACTCCAGGTGTCTAGAAGCTAAAGTGATGAGTCAATCCAAGGGCAAATTAAAATAAATCAAAGCCCCATTATTTCCCTTGATGGAAATGAAAGCAGAAAATTTTTAAAATAAACTCATTCAATTACTTATTACGGTAAGTTTATTTATTTTATATCAATTTGA
Source organism: Ammospiza caudacuta (assembly GCF_027887145.1). NCBI lineage: Eukaryota > Metazoa > Chordata > Aves > Passeriformes > Passerellidae > Ammospiza > Ammospiza caudacuta. Next base: position 59,388,825 of record NC_080596.1, read on the forward strand.
TGTTCCAGTCTTTTTCAATAATTCAATATTTCTAAAGCCCCTAAATGTTTCTGGGCCATGGGAAACTGGTACTCAAATTCAAACACCCAGCATGTAGATGGAAATAGGACCCAAATACCTTGCAGATTATTTCAGTGACATGGGGGGGGGGGGGGGGGGGGGTATCTGAATAAATCAAACATTTTCCAAGCAATTGACTTACACTGAAGACAGTCATCACCTCCTTGCTGTCATTTTCCAGAAGACGGAGGTGCCCTCTGAGCTGTCTTTGGAGCCTGGGATCAGGACATCCACTCTCTCTTTTGACCATTGTTAACTTCAAGGAGATATCTGCAGGAGGATATCCATTTTCAGTACTACAAACTTTTTGAATTGGCTTTGGAGAACCAGAAAACGCCTCAAAACCTTAGAATACACATTAAGACATATTTTCAGCTTCAGAGACAGGCACACAGTACACTGATCTATTGCATGTTTCTTTTACATTTTTGTTATCCTGTACACATAGGAGCCTAGCATGAAACAATTTTGAGAGGCAACTGATATTTATGGATGGAGAAGGAAAAAAAAAAAAAGGTAAAAGCAAGTAGATTAGTAATTTGTCAATTTAGACAGCTCTGGGCATTGGAAACATGCTCAGATTTCCAAATATTCCATGCATATCAGAAATCAAAGCAAACAGATACTGCCATCACCAAAAAAAACCCACTTGAACAACAACAAATACTTGAGCAGTCACAACCCTTCATGCTAATTTTAAATTCACAGCATCTGATATGTCACCCCCTCTGCTTCAGAAGGCTTTTATAAATCAAATATTGTAAAAGCTGTTTCTCAACAAAGCTGGTTGAACAGTACCAACCAAGTTAAATGGTCCAACCAAAAGCTCACTTAGATAATTTTCCCAGCACATCTGAAAGCAGCTAGATACCTATTCCCAAGCTCTTGGCATCTGTTTATGAGAAGTTTTTACTACAGCTAAGGGTATGAGAAGCTTTTACTACAGCTCCAGCCAGCTTCTCTCACATAAAGAGGATCTTTGATAAAGCTGCTTTTATTCCAAATTAATTTGTTAATTTAGCTCAATAGCAGTAAACCATAAATTTTCAGACACACAGATGGGCACATATAAGCCAATAATACCCAGTCAGGAAGAATTCCAACTGCAAAGTATGTAAATAGGTCACACTCCCAGCAATATGGGACTGTTGTGCATACTAAAATATTCCACCTCCTCTGAGTTTCGCATTCTAGTCTAATATGCTGTATCTTGCTCTGTTTTCAGAGGGCTTCCTATGCATGTCTCCAGTTTTACCATGACTTGCATAAATTACTCATTACTTTAAGGTCAAGAAGTGCATCTAAGAAATATAAACCTGTGTTACTGAATTACAAGTCCTCTCCCTTTAAGCTGTGGTCATATAGTCAATTTTTAGTAGAAAGAACACAAAACAGAGTCTCTGAATGTTGTTCAGATCACTGCTAAAGTGTTGACATTTAAGTGTTGACTGCTAAAGACATTTCATTTTACCTGAAAACATAAAAATATAAAACATGCTGGCACAAGAGAAGACTGACTTTAACATATACACATTCATTTTACTTAACCAAATTGGTTCTGAAGTAGAATATATATATATAATAGTAGACACAATCTAACTTTTACAGAAAGTTAATGAAATAATTCTTACATTTAATTAAAACAACAGAAATACAGCTAATTATGTCAAAAAACCCCTATAATAATGCCTCAGAGATGAAATATGATCTAAAACCCCATTATCATCTCCAGTCTGCTTCTGTGAGAAGCAGTCTGTGAGACCCAAATTCTGTACACAACAAGACGAGCAGGTACAAAAAGCACAAATAATTTGAGTAGAAATAACCATATGCCTGGGGAAGACTGCCTGCCACTGAAGTGATTTGTCAGGTCAGGCCAGAGAGCAGGGAACAGCTCAGTGCTGGCTTTGATGGCACAAGAAGGGCAATGTGCCAAGACCCTCAATTCACAGTGCCTGCCATGAGCCCTCCTGAGGTGAAGCCTGCTGAACCCACTTACTGAAAAACTGCACTCAATTGACACTTCACTGAAAATATAGCATTAAAACAATAAAAAAATACTTGGAAAGGCCACAAACTTAAAAAGATAAGACATTTGAAGGATTGAAAGGCATATGTAAAATAAGCTATGAACTTTTTTATTTGCTTCTCTTTATGTTTTTTGTAACCAGTATAATATAGTACATAAATTATTTCTGGTTTTTATAGCAGTTGCTCTGTCTTTTTGTGAGAAATCCTCAACAAATCTTATGCATAAGTTGGTCACTTCACAGCTGCCATGAAATACATTATAAAACTTACAAGACTGCTGACTGCAAATATTGACATAGTTGAGTTATCTCAAAAATAAAAAGTAAGCAGTGAGAAAATCATTATCACATAAAGATAGGATGGGAGAAAAATGCCTTACCAGTTGGAAAATTCTCTGCCTGACTGGGAAGGGTCCTTGAACTGACATTCATGCATTTTTCACTTTGAGAACACTCTATTATGATAAATGAAAGGAATGGTTATGTGCATTTTCTAAGTATACAAAATACTCTGAAAAAAAACCCCAACAAAATACCCCTGCTTTCAAAGCATTTGATGCATCAGATAATTTCTAAGACAGAATAACTATTTTCTCCCCTTCCTGCTATATAATTCCCAAACCCCACAAAAATTATCTGCAGAATATTTCTTTCCTCCTGGACTGGAGGGGGAACTTAAATCTTTATTGCTTCATTTTGATGTGAAACTTCAAGATGGGGAATTGGTAGAAAGAAAGGTTCTCAGGAAGCAATTCTCATTTGGAAGAGAGCAAGGGTCAGACCTAATTTTCTCTTCCCTTACACCTATATTAAAAATGGCTCCCACTGATGCTTCAGTGGAATAAATTGCTATGCCTTGTACCAATTAATACATGGAGAAAAACAACTCTTCATCTGTTATACATGTATGTAATACTTGTGAGGGGATACTGTAAAATCAAGTGATGTGAAGTTTCAGGAAAATATCACAAATAAGGTATGTTTTGTATTAAGAGTAATCTGCCTTTTTTTTTAACCCATATTTTTTCCCCTCCTTTGGGGTATTATATGTTTTTGTGCTGATAAAACAACCATTTCCATTCTCTCAAGTCTTCATATTTCTAGGAATAAAAGAGAAATAGATCTTCTGTTTTTTTCTAGAACATTTCTGAGGCAATTTTCATGTATCCCAAGACATTACCCTATGAAGCTCTGCTTTTAAAATAAACCCTGTAATATAGCAGGGCATGGTAATTTCAAAGTCTTTTCGCATCTTCCCTCAAGTGTATCTATCAATGTTACATGAACAAAGTCATGCAAATAAATAAGGATACATAAAAAGAGTTTTCCCATCTCACAAAGAAAGGAAGCACTAAAAACATGGTCTTTAAGGCCTATTACTATCAGATACTCAAACTATAAATTGAAGTCCCCAAACACTTTAGTTTTATAGGGTCTTGGTTGAGTGTTTGACAGAAACTTTGGGGTTGGGGTTTATTTTCTTAATATGGATTATATGATGTTTGCTTTTAACTAGAAATTCAATAATAAGCTCACCACAGAGCCAGCTGAGTGTGTTTAGGAAATGTTCTTAATTTAAGTCCCCCAGATCTTCTGGGACCAGACTTACCTGTAGTTCTGCTTTTTCTGGTTTTAGTCACAATTACAAACAGAAGGTGTCAAAACTTTGACAACATGTTATTATTTTTATAATCATTTAATAGTTGACAAGAACAATAAATTAGAATATGTTTTTGATATGTGAACTATTATCACTATTATTTTGATATTAAAAACTAACTTTTCTTGAAAGGTAGTTATCAAGACATTAACAGCCTTTGCCTTTTCCTAAAAGTCACAGAAATGGATATCAGCAAGCATTTGAATTACTCATCAGTTTAATTTCAAATAATAGTTTGCTGTTAAATTTAAGTGAAAGGGTAAGAGCTATTCAAACTGTATTTCTATGATGTCTAAAGTTTTTAAAGTACTATAATTCGGTTAAAAAACTTAATATTAACTCCTGCTGGGTGGAATGTCTTGCATACTTCTTGGAAAGCTAAAGAGAACCTTTATACTGCTCTGGGATGCTTGTACCTGGTCTTTGATGTCAGAAATGTTGCAGTTGTGAACAGAAAGATATTGTACAAGTCACAGGACATATACTTTTAAATTAAGCAGGTTTTTGTCCATGATTTTTTGAAGTGTTTTCACATTAAGAACACTCTTGAGCCTACTGTAAACTAAGAGCCTGGTAATTGCCACCTTCCTATGTCCCTCCACTCCTCTACCCAAAAGGTCCCTCTGACTTGTATGATTTTACCCCACAAAGTAGATTTTCTTTAGCATAAAGGCAGTAGTACACCTCTGATGAAAAAGGAACTAAAAAACATTAAAATTGAAACTTGGCTTCTGAATCTTACAGATATAACAAAAAGTGCTAGAAAAAGAACTTATATGTCAGTACCCTGGCTCTTGGGTTCTGATAATTTTCATCTCCTCTTATCTTACTAAAAGATAATCCATTTGCCTGCCCCAAGTGAATTTCACTGTAGATTGAATCTATGCAGCATTCCTATGGAGGAAACATAGCTGCTTTTTGTATTCCAAAAGAAGCCCATCTGGGTTCTGTGATTCTGTGAAAAACTCATGAGAGTTCTCAGCTTGTGCACCATTTAAAAAGCACAATAATTCAAGCACAAGAAGCCAGGAGCAGAGGCACCAGGATGTATTGTTTGAGGTTTTACCCATTTGTTCTTGCAGTGTGTCCATCCCAGCTCCATCCCTGAGGGTGCTGATGGCAGCATTGCTCTCCACATGTTTGCAGTCACACCTGCACATTTCCTGCTCTGCTCCTTCCCTCTCCAAGTTCCTGTCTTGCTCTCCCTCCAGAGCAGGGACAATGGTGTTAGTGCTGAGCATAGATGTGCCGCCTGCCAAACTCTCCATGATTTGACGTTCCTCACAGTGACACAATTAACATTATCAACAACCTGAAAGGGAAAAAGAAAAATCAATGACATTTTTTTAAAAAGCATCAGAAAAGATGAACGCATTCAAGAGCTGTGCCTCTCCTTCAGGAGTTATTTTTAATTGTAATATGGATTAAAGAATTTTGCTATAGGCTTTTTTAAGAGGAACTGTTGTGTAACACCCAAATTTATCCCAGAAAAAGCTCCTGCAATGAGGTGGCATCATTGCTTTAGGAACAAAGCAACAGACTTGGCTAACAGCAACAATCCAAGGCCTGAAGTGAAATATACTTGTGCCCACTGCTAATTATTTGTTCTTGGCCAGCTATAAAGCAGAGCCTCCCAGGGATAACATCATTCACATCAACAGAGGAATTGCAGGGGAAAAACATCATTTTCTAAAGGTGACAAGAACAGAACAAGTACTGCATGCTGAATTCAAACAACAAAGAGGGTTTATATAAATTCAGCTAAAGAATGAATCCTCCACAGAACCCACTGTGCAGGAAGACAGGCAGCCAAAGAGCCAAGTATTACTTTGCAGCAGAGCAGAAAAAAAGCCCTACTGAAGCTAGAGGCTGAGTCTGGCAGCAAGACTCTATTTGACATGATCAGGAAGAAGGAATAGAAATGGCAGTAGAGCACAAGTGGCTGCAAGCTTCCCTGCAGTCCCTGAGGCGAGGCATCCTACAATGCCATTTCTTGGGCACAAGCTACTTGAGGGTCAGGAAGATGCAGCCAGACCACCAGCCAAAGCATCTGCAAAGGATGTGACTCGAGGAGCCAGAACATGCCCACTGATATTTACACCCTTTTCCTCAGTGGGCTTTCACATGTGTCTAAATGATTTCATAAAGGCAAAGGATAGATTTTGCTTTAGGCCTGTCATTTGGATTAAATCTGAATTCCTCTGTGTTTACTCCAGCCATACTCCATTAACAAGCTACATTCATGATGAGTGTCCAAGGTTGCAGCCTTTGGGAAAATTCATCTCATTTTTTTTTCCAACAGAAATTGGTTAAATCTGAAGCTGTAGATGAAAGATGCTCTTCTACTCTGCTAAAGCCTCAGACTAGTACCTGGTCACCTAGGATCCACTTATGATCTGCCTTTACTCTGGTCAAGAAATGTCCCACTTCTCCATCTACCATGCAATGGGGTGTCCCAAAGCACATGGTTCTGGCTTTTTTCTTCACAACCCTGCCTTCCAACACTTCTTGCCCTCCAAGCTTCACATCACAGATCCTTAACCTTGAGCAAACCAAGCACCAACATGAGCAGCACAACCTGCCAGCAGCCTGCCAGGGTAAGCAGGTACCTGGGACAAGGCAGGATCTGTCTGCACAACTTTCCTACTCCTTTACAGTCATTGAAACCTTTGCCCCAGATGAGCACTTCTTGAAAAAACAGTGAACTATATATAGACCTAGGCAAGTTATGCAATTATAGAAAATTAATGAGGTATAGTTACAGGTTGGATGACCAGCTCAGAGAATTAAATCATAACCAGATTTACCACAAGTTAATGAAGTATGAAGAAATCTAGGCTGGACTTTGCTTTAATGTTTTCATTGTCCCATTTTGCCATTTATTCAAAAGTACCTATCAGAGTGCTGAAGCTGAATTTCAAAAGATGCTTTTGGTGCTGCATCACAGTTCTCTATATAAAGCTATGTGTAAAAATTCATATATGCACCTACAAAACAGAGGTGGTAACTCAAACACAAGTAATTTTTTTCCCTTCTCTCTCAAAAGAACATTTGAATTGTCATATTTGGTTGACACTGAAAAACTACCTATCAGACTTGATGACCTAGTTATAAATGATTAAAAATACAGGCCTGCCAAGGCCAAACTCACTTTGCCAGGGATCTGTTTTTCCATTCATATAGCTGATCTTTTCCTTGAAGTAATGAGAGTAGCTAACACCATTCTTTTCATTACTGTACCAGGACTTCATGAAATGCATTCCGATTTTCACACTTAGAAATGAAATACTTTTCTGCCTATATTTTGTAAATATTAGTGTGTCCTGATTATGATGATGTAAATATTTTGGTAGTAATGATACTTTGGTTCCTAAAGAGGTTGTTTAAATTACATTGTTCTATGAATCCAAAGCCAGTTGTTATTTTTAGATCAGGATTACTCTTAATCCCAGAAATGAAATTCAGCGTTCAGATTTTTCATTTTTTTTTCCCACAAGCTCCTATCCACAAGCAAAATACCATCCTGCACAAAACTTAGGAAGAAAACATACTCTGACTGGAATTATTAGAATTCAGCTGAATTGGAGAAGAGATATTGATAAAATTTTTCATCTCTTCTGCATCAGCTTCTGTGGATAAGAGTAACATATATGCAGGTCTGTGAATGAACTTGGAAAGCTTGGTGCTACAAGAGCAAGTTGGACATCTGAACAAATCAAAATGGATATAATCTGTTTAAGAAGATTCATTCATAGAGCATAAGCCAAGGGGAAAAATCAGAATGATTTAAAGAAGAGCAAAACAGGTAAGTCCATATGTATATTTTCTCTGGGTTCTTCCAAGATGCACAGAAGAAAAACTCAAACCTCAAACATTTTTAGCAGTCATGTCCTCCTCTACAGATTTCTTTTCCATTTTTACTGTTTGCCTTACCAACAAACGTCAACCCATGTGGCTTTGTGTAACTACTGAGAACAAAATAGTAAACTTTCCCATAACTAGGACCTTGTCTACCTAGGCCCTTTTGAATGTTTACCTGGCACCTAAATGTATCCTAACTGACACAAATTTGGTCCCAAGCGACAAAGAATTCATAGAAATTTACATTAAATCCCTGTACTTTTATCATTTGCCTTTAACTATCATGTAAGTACCCCAAGACACATAAGCAAAGCTAGAGTATAATTATCCTATTTATTATGCTGATGCTTTCTCAATTATTAAATTGTTCCACCACAAATGAAAGCAGATGAAATGGCAGAGAAACATTCATCTAGTATAAAACAGCTTTAGAGACTACTAAACCTCACTGCTTGAGTCCCTCTCATTATTACAGATTTCTTCATAAACCTACGATGCTAGCAAGTATAATGGTAAATTAGCAACTAAGCATTTGTTGATAGCAACAAATACAAGATTAAGATCTTCAAGAAAATATCTTTAGTGAGATCTAAACATCTTCTAGAGCAAAGATCATCTTCTAGAGTAAAGATCACTCACCATATAAATTTTGTCATCTCTAACTAGTTCTTGCAATCTACATTTATGTGTAGACTATGCATGCTGACTACGCATTTTATTTATAATTTAGAAAAAACCCCTATTTTTCTCATGCTTTTTGAGGTATTTTTGCACCAAAAATTCATATTTGGTGCAGGATGTTGGCCATAAAACTTTCTAATCATCCTTTTCTTCTGAACCCAGAACCAACCTCTACTCAAAAGCCATGTGGCCAAGATGTGGCTGTCCGCACTGCTCAGGGGGAGGCTCGGTTTCTGAGGCAGCAGAGGGAGGAGCAGCAGATGCTGGACAGCTCAACACCTTGGGTGCTCCTGGGTGCTCCGGTGTCCTCCCTGCCCATGGCCCAGTCTCCCTGGGCACTGGGAACGTGTCCAAGCCTCTGTGTGCTGCCCCACACCCTGTCCAGGCTTGTGAGGCTCAGAATGCCACTGCACCTTCTCTGTCCCGTCTCAGGTCACAGCAGGCAGGAAGGGACAGTATCCAACAGCTGTTGGACATCGGGGGGAAATGAGATACTATTTTTGCTTCTGGAAGTTAACCAGAATAATTCCTTTATCATCCCTTTCTGTGTGCTGTTGCTTCCTTTTTGCTCAGTGTTTTCCAAGCCCAGCTAATCAGAAGAAAAACATATAGCTTGAGATTTTCCATGCAGGCTGAGGGTTGTTTTTCTCCCCTGCCTTTTTTTATTATTTTTAAGATGTGTTGTGGATGACAGGAACACCAAGTCATTCCCATTTAAAGGGTGTTGAAGGAGAAAACCAATAACACTCACTGAGCCAGATTCTCTTTCTCCCTCTAAAGATATATTTCTGAGACTAGGACCTGGTATACAAAAATGGGCTTTATTCAAACTAGCTGCCTAACACCTGCATGCAATACAATTTTTTTAAATTCATCATCTTCCGTCTAGGAGCCTCAAGAAAATGTACTAATGACTTACTAAGGACATTTCTTGCAACTGTACTACATTAAGTTAATCTAGGTCATTTTCCCAAACTGATGCTAGAGTAGTTATTTTATCCCTTCCTTCCAGTTCCAGCTAACATTTCACATCTTCTGTGTTAGGCTACAAACATCTTAAAGCCAAGATCATTACAAACCTTTACCTTAGAGAGTAAATCACAGATTTGATCTCTATGAAATTCAGTCACAGGTATGAATGTAAGGAAAAAAAAAAAACATATTAGGTTCTGTATAGGCAGCAATTTTTATGTATTCCACATAAAGGTAAGCAAACCTATAATCAGGGTTCACAAACTTAGGAATCTGAGTGCTTTCCAAAAATGGAAGATTGACTCCTTTATCGCAGAAGTAATTTGAGTTTGGTTAGCAATTCTCAGTAAACAATGTTGCAATAGGTATCATTGTTCCCAGCTGGTCTACAAACAAAACAGCCCTAGCAAGCTTCAGAGAGCCAACAGATACCTTTAAAAGCTTTAGCCCTCTCTATTATTAATTTTCTCTATATCTCAGTAGCACTGAAATATATTTTCCATCCTTAACACAGCTCTAAAAGCACCATACATATAAATTTCCAAGTTTAGATATGGAAAATTGGAGAAAAAAATCCACAATCTCATAACTGCTTAAAAATAAGCTTAAACTCTAGAGATGCTTTAAAATAAAAATCAGATCACTGTTAGAAAACTATAAAAGGCATCTGTGAATCTCAGTACTTCATTCTGAGTGCTAGATGTGACAGAACTTGGCCTGTGGCAGATAATGCAGAGAAATAAAGCAGGAGCTGTTGCTACTGAATCACAGCCCAGCTGACAGCACACTACCTAGAAGAGAGAAACAGAGCAGCACAGAAAATCCCAGCAGGTTCTCATAACTGTGACAGATCACATTTACACATATTTTCCAGTGATTTCATTATGGGCAAACTAAAGAACAGAACACTACTGAAATTACCCATTTAACTGGCTGCAATTCCAACACATTGACAATAACATAGCCAAATACCAGACCACAAGTACCTAAAGTAAAGCAAAAGAGGGAGATGTAGACACAGAGCCCAGGACTTGCCCTACCTTTTCCAGGTCTGATCCACTGTACCATGCTGGTAAAGAGCAGGCAGGTCCCTGCCTTCCTCAGCTCTGCTCAAAACTGACTCCAGCTCAGCTCTTCCTGTTTGACCTTCTTATCTTTCCTGTTGATTGCACAGCCTGGCTTGGATGTGGCCAGCACACAAAGTTGTCTATTAACCAATACTGTTAATTCCAAAACTTTTTTTCTTTTTTTAGAGAAAGAAACATTCCTGAGAAAGGAGTTGAGCTACTAAAGTTCATTATGCAAAGCAGAAATGTATCCAGTGTGCTGGAAGGTTCATTCACACACTCCAGCTTTTCATAGCAATAATTTATTGTGGCATTTTGCATTGGTGGCTAAAATCTCCAAGGGACACATCCAGGGCATTTTCTTAAAAAACCATTGTTCAGAAAAAAGTTACAAACAATCCTTCAGATAAAGTACAGGACTTTGTCACCGTTTTGCTTTTGACTGCAAAATTAGATTTCTTGCTGTCATTACAGCTGCAAAAACACTGATGAAAAATTTTTTCACAAAAAATTTACACCAATATGCTCAGGTTTAAATGCAGAAGTCTATTATTTAGCAGATCTATGCAGCATTAAATATCAGTTTGGGGAGTTGAGCAAGACTGTTGTGGAATGCACACAGAGTTTATTTTCTGTGTAGCAAGACTGATCCATGTGCCATATCCTAAATGACCCACAAAAGCAGTGGGTTCAAGGTGATGGTCTGTCCCCACTGCACTGCTGCCCTCCTACAGCTCTTACCATCAGGAGTACCAAAACCAGACCCTTCAGGTGCCCCTGAGACCTTAGTTATGACTCCTGCCAGCCCACCTCAAGGAACATGCACTTGAGAGTTGTTTTTAAACATTAGAATCAGGTATTAATTACAAATCATGCTCTCATTTACCCTACTTCATCCCATCACCCCACATAAACAGGAATTAGAAATGCTGCTTCACACTGATGGGGCAGTCTGTTCCTGCAGTGTGCTTGGGAACTCTCCATCTTCCCAGAAATTATGCATTTGGAAGGTACTCAAGTAATTGTGTAAATCACAACCAACCAATCATCCCAGAGGGAATTAATTTGATATTGCACTATAATGCAGTACATAAAGCATACCACTTCAGGAGTAATTAATTTATGTAGCTACTGTGCCAACAGCATGAAATACCACATTTCTGTCACCACTTTACTGATTTTCCACGAATTTCATAAATGTCTAACTCTTTTCATCACATTTATTTTATATGTCTATTTAAAGATAACTTTGGTTACATTTTATTACACCATTTCTTCACTGGTATTCCTCTTTTTTTAATGTGATTCAAAATAGCTTTGAAAAAAACCTCAAAGAGTCATCTAAGCCTATATTTTTCCCAATGGATAATAATCTTTCAGTCCCTATTTCTGAGTCCCAATCATTGCAGAATCTACCACTGATTAGTATGTCCCTAAAATCTTAAAAGGTACAACTAACTTTTATTTTAGAATACTGAAATTAGGAGAGATGAACTCACTTCAAGAAACACATAACAAAATAGGACCAACTGAACTCCAGGCTCCTTATCTCCATTTTCTATACTATCCTAAAACAGTTTGGGTTAGAAGGGACCTGTAAAAGTTGTCTTAGCCAACTCCTCCCTGCAATCTTCAACTAGGTCAGAAATCTTCAGCTTCCTCTGTGATTTTACTCTGAAGCCATGCTCCATGGTATTTCATCACACCACAGCCAGTACTTCTTGGTGGTGTATATGGACATGTAGTTTGGGTGAAAAGAAGAAAAAAAAAAAAGTTTTCAATTTTAAAGTAATGACATCAAAAGTTGGCCCCGTATTTCCTGTTGTCTTGTTGGAACAGTACTAATCTGCATTACAAAACTTTAGGTGAATAAACCTTATTTGACAGCTGCTCCCATGAAATAACTCCAGAGACCAATATATTGCAGCAAACAGGAACAAGCAGAGGTAGCACAGATTGGTTTCCACATTAGTAATCACATCCCTTCTACATTCTAATTACTATGAATTGTGCTACCTGTTTCAGGTTTCCTTTTGCTAAAAATCAGGTGCAAAGTTGTTTCTTCTAGCCAATTCTTTAACTAATAAAATCACATGAAGACTTGATGGTCCTGTTTATGTTGAGTTGTCCCTGATTTCTTCAGAATTATTAAAAGAAGCTAACAGGAGGCTGGGGAGGACATCGGGTGTTGATACAAAGCACTTCCTCTAATTGTCTCTCTCAGGCATTGCTTTTCATCATCCTGTTTGTCTGCCCTTCTGCAGCTGCATGTTTTTCTGACCATTTTTTCACTTCAACAGCTTGTTTTACGGAAAACAACACATTTTAATTTTAAGGCTGACTTATACCTTCCAGTATAACTATTATCCCATCACAGCTGGGGATATACCTGTGAAGGAACAGTCCTTTGCCAAAGGGTCTAACTCGTAAAAATATTGAGGCATAACTCATTTGATTATCCACTGGTAAGTGGCAGAAATGCCAGTTTTAGGTGATAAGGGGTATTTCTACACATTTTACTAAGTTCCTGTCTGATTTCTTTTGTCCCAAGTCCAATATATATTAACAAGTATATTGTCCCCTGCTGGAACCCATCATAAAAATATCCTGTTTGTTGCATGTTTTGCTGACTCTGGTATTCTCCACTATTTACATCCAGCACAGCAAATTCAAAATCACACAAGATACTGACTGCTGTCTTGGCTAAATTACTCTCTGTTGGTTCCTCTTTCAACACCCACAAAAAAGAAATGTAATATTATACAATCTGTATAGCAAAGTAAAAAAAAAAAAAAAAAAAAATCAATTGAGCCCCTAGATGTGAAAAACATTCAGCTTGAAGTACTAACTCACAGTGGTGACATTTTAGCTAACTTACCCAGTTATATTAATTCTAGCCAGATTATCAGCATGCATGAATATTAGTTGTGTTATGTGCACGCTATGATTACACACAGCTTCCACAGAAATAGGTTTGGCCACATTTCCTTTTGTTTAGCATGTTATTTCTCCACAGCCACTGCATACAGAACTAACTAAAGTGCTTTCTGCTGATCTCCTGTCATCTTTGCATCGGCCTGCTTGAAAACCAGATAGCTTTACTTTCCCCCAGGTCTTAAAAAAATACCATCCCAGCTCCATAGCCAGGTTCAGAAAGGAAAAACAGAAAACATGAACAGAAAAACACACTGTCACCCATCTGTAAGGAAATGCTGTCGCCTTCTAGTCTGCAGGAAAATGCTGAGTCAAAGCATCCAGCTGTGACACCACTTCCACAGCTCCTGAGCTATTTACACAGCCCACCAAATAATGGCTGTTTGCTTACAGTTACCCTGCTAATGGAAATATTAAATTGATATTAAATTAATATAGAATATTAAATTAATTGATCTTATATAAAATATAATGTTATTTTATATGATTTAATATTATATTTAATATATATTATATTAATATATATAATAATAAATTAAATAATTAAAATGCTAATAATAGATGTTACTCAACTTGTTATTCCTGAGCACAAGAAGCACCATGGTACACACCTGACAGAGCTTCCTCCCAAGTTCAGCATCTCCCAAGTGCCACTGCTACTCTCTTGAAAACGCTTTTATCTGCAGACCAAAAAGCCGACACCCTCCTAACCAAGGAAGCCCATATTGAAATCTCAGCAGGCAAAAGGGGATGCAGCCATGATTGGATTCACAATTCCATCTCCCACAGCAGAGAAGGAGAAAACTTCTAGAAGAGTCTCATCAGCTCAGAATAAAAATTGTTATTATCACTTAGAATCACTAATCCTTAGATTAATCATTTCATTTCTTTACTTTATGGCTGAGCAGAGTTTATTTTCTGCCCCATAGGAATAACAACCTCCCAAATCAAGCACAAACTTTGGAGTCCTGTGCAGCACAGAAAACACATGAGTTCTCAATTACCCCAAACCAAACACCCTGAGAGTTTGTATTCACAAGCTTCAGCATAGGAAATGGGCTTTCCCTATTTTGCTTTCATCTTGCAAGTAGAATTAAATTCCTCTTATCTACTGGAATTAACAAACCACTTGGCAAATAAAGCCCCTAAAACATTCAAGTATAAAGAAAATAGGAAATATATGTTGACAGGGAAACAATAATTCTGTTCATCTAAAAGCTTCTAACTATTAAAAGGAGGGAGTAAAAAAATCAGTACGCCAGACAATTTACACTTAAACTCCCACAGAATGTCCTTTTTTTAAAAGGTTTTTTTTTCCCCTTCACAGGATAAATCCTCACCTTTCACAGCATTACAGGAGAAGTGAAGAAAAAATCAGGTGCTTCCTTTTATAATTAGGCAACGGGATTTTTAATTAAAGGTTAACTATTTTCAGCTGCTTGAAATTTTCAGGTAGTTTCCTTATTCTTAAGGAAACCTTCTTATAGGTAGCCAGCAAATAATCATATATCACAATCATATATTGAGTAGAGATTATTTATTATCCTGTTCAAATGGATTTGTTATCTTTTTTCCTTCAGAGGATTCTTTTCACAAGGTCACAGATCCATCAGGGTTGGAAGAAACCTTCAAGAGCATCTAGTCCCACATTAAACATTTAGAAAAAGGCATCACTCAAGGCTTTTTCCTAGAATAAGATTTCTTGCTGAGGTTGTCAGCTTTTCTGCTGTCCTTTAAAGCAGAGAAAACTATGTCAGTATATTTAAAACTGTTTATTCTGTGGAGTGGAGTAGAAAGCCACAGCTCCTTGATCTTAAAAAAGAAGGGGGAGGAGCAGCAGCAATGAATATTTAGTTCTGCTTCAATTCCTTCTGCCTTCCTAGGATTTGCATAAATGTGTACTATTTGAAATGTATTTTTATCTTTCTATGTACATATTCAACTCTTTTCTTTACTAGCATGCCAGAGCACTTCTGCGATGGATAAAAAGACTTTCAAGAAAGAAGTACTTACAATCCTTAACCACACACTGAAACACTTAATTTGCAGAACTGAAATTTTACCCATCTGTTTGGTGATTCTGCTTAGTGCTAAAAAGTGCAGGGCCATGGAAATTTATTTATAGGAGCTTGAATATATGTGGAATACAGATATCTCCTGAGCTAGTTTTGGCATTGAGAAAGTAAATTTTTACTTCCTTAGGCATTCAAAAATGGAGAAAAGATGTTTCAATATGGATTCAATAGAAATGAAATCTTGCTTTTGGCTTTCCTAATGCTCTGCGGAAGAACATGCCTGAGGGAATATCTGGAAGACCAAAACCAATAGATAGCCATCAGGATAGAAACAATCACAGAATTTCAATTTATCATCCTATAAGCTCTGTTCCATTCACTAAGTGCAACTTGGTTTACTGTCAGTAGTTTTCCCTTTGACCGAGGTAGCCCAAAAATACTGTCTTCCTATAGTTTGGGACTACCATTTCCAGCCACCAAAATGTCCACTGTAGAAAAAATCCTATAGTGGTACTTCTAACTTCAACAAATTGTCTTCACATAGAACTAGCAAAATATTGGAATTTTTCCAAATTAGTGCTGCCCTCTAGTTGAGACCCGAAGAAGGGTTTACTTGTCCCTTTTTTACAGCTTTATCTGTAGATCTAAGTTATAATTTCTAGTAACATCTTTCCTCTCACATTTATCTTTTTAGACCATTTGGCCACAGGTACCAGAACTAAATATATTAAAAGGTGTTTATAAACATAACAAGCACAACACTTTCTGCTTAGGTATCCAGCCTTGTATGCTTGAGGTCATACTTCTTATAAGAAGAATAAAATCTTTAAAAGGTATAGTCCAAACCTCAGTCTTGAGAAATATGAGGAAAGATTTCTATTTTTCAGGGAAAATCTGAGACAGTGGAACTTTTGGCAATACAGATTTGAAAATCATGAAAACTCCAGCTGCTTCCTGTCCAGAATTTGGCCTTGGAACCATCTTTAAATTCCATTTATGGACTTTTGATTAAATCAACTGTACTTGCACTGGCAACCACAGACAATAGTGGTGTTAAGGTGTGAATGTGTGGGGGGATGGTATAAAAAGATTTCTAAGTTTATGCAGCTAAACACAAAAATTTTAATGAGCATAAACATATTTTGGACTCACTCCATTAAATGTCCATTAATTACATTCAGTGATATTTTTTCCACTTTTTCCCACATTTGAAAAAAATATTGTTTCCATTCCTTCTTTTTTTCCAGTTGACATCTGTGCATACGTCATCCACAATCCCCATGTAAACTTTAAGTCCTCATTTAAGTGGGCTGGGTCCAGGCCATTTCACACAGACTGAGACCTTCCCCTAGTGAAGCCTGGAAAGCAACACTGATAGTCCAGGATGGCTTTGTTGCAGCTGAGGACACAGAGAGGAGCATCAGTCACAGCTGCATTTTCTAGGGCCTGATGTCTCAGGGATGTTCACTGTCAGCGTGGGCTGAAAGTTCCTGCAAACTGTCACACATCTTCCAGGCAAAGCCTCACTTACAGACAGTGCTACACGAGAATTTTATCACCTCAGAAGAGTTTATATTCCGCTGGCATGAGGCTGTGTTGTATGGGGTTTTTTTACATAAGGACAGTGTTAGCTATGCAGTGTAGGATAAGGAATGGGAAATCAGCACACATCAGCCTGGGCTGCAAAACAGAGTTAAATTGAATCAGGGCCATGAATTGCAATATCATCTACTCCAAGGGAGAGGCTGCAGCTTCACATAAAGAGTGGTTTTCCAAGGAGTCACATTTGCAAGGGATCACAATATACTTAATAAGTATTAACCTCTCTGCAACAAAAATGACCTCATTATCCTTCTTGTTTACTACAGAAAGGACAACATTATTTACATGTTTACTGATGTAAGTGTTGATATCAGTGGTTACACACACTGTGTGACATGGCACTGAAATCCTTGCAAGCTTCACCTGCCATTCCCAAACTAAAATTAAATTTTTGCCAATGTTTATTGCAAGTGTAGTGACTTTTATATTATTCATGCTTTGTCTTGGCTCTTCCCCAAACCCTTTGCATTTGTATTTCTGCCCATTTCATTGCTGTGACCTTGGAGTTTGTCATCCTTGTGTATGAATTCTATATGGATGCTCATCATTACCTGCTAGACTTCCTGCCACGTGCAGCAGCCTGCAATACCAAAATTTATTTGTTCTGACCAACTTTCCCAAAGCTGACTGCTGACATGAGAGAACAGTCTTTGATTGTCTCACTGTAACAAAGATTCCTTTCATCCTCAGCCATTGCTCCCTTTGATGTTATTTCACGCTTGCTGTTTTCAAAGTTTGCCTGGGAGTTTTATTTGACCTACTGATCATAATGCATTTAGGTTTGTAATGGGTAATGGATATCTAAGTTATAGCTGCTGATGCAGGGTTTATATTCTTCCCATGGTGTGAGAGGAGCTTTGTATAAAAGTTATTGCTGACATCTTCATAGTGCAACTCAGACATCTTAATATAGTGCCATGTTATTATTTCATTACTGCTGCTTCACACTAATTCATTATTTATAAACACGTGTGCTTCTGCCTCAGTGAGTAGCTGGAAATTTATTCCCATACCCAGAATCTCATTTTAAGATCCCAGTCTGTTACTCTTCTGGAACTTAAGATTGCCTTATATTTTATTTACTACCAGTGTCATTCCAATACAGCAAACAGAGTAAGGTGGTGGAGAGGTAACTGCTGTCATTGGTTGCAAACACAAGGATGGCTTATTTTGGCAACTGCCCCAGTACAAGTAGTTCTGTGATATTGTAATTTTAATGTCAAAAAGCTCATACCTCAATATGGAATTAGTCATAAAATTACAGAAGTTCAAGTCTAGTTACTGTAACCCAGGCAAAGTAGCCCAGCCCTGAATTCCTAAGAGATATATGACACCAGAAAAATAAAAGTAGGAATGTTTTTAACACAGAGATGTTTAGGGAGCTTTCGTCAAACAAAAGAGAATCAGTAAAAAACAAAAGAGGGGTCATGATAGCATGTCATTTCAGGTTCTTAATATTCTGTGATACAAAAGAATTTCTATTTTTGAATTAATAGGAAAATGACATATTTCTGTAAATTTATAGAACATGATTGAAGGATAATTTGTCATTTAAAACATAAACATTTAAAAATACATTACTGTAAATTGCAAGATTTCTTTTGTCTTCCAGAAGATTTAACACCCGTCAAAAGACAGCAGCTTAGATTAGACAGCAGTTTAGATTGAAAAATCAGCCTATAAAGTAGATCTCAGGTTAAAAGGTAAAAATTACCATAGATTCTTAGGAGCTTAAATTCAGTTTTCAGGACTATACAATAGAACTTAATGGCATGAAATACAGATCTGCACAGTAAGATTCACAAAAGCAGGTCTAATTTATGCAATTTTTTCTGATTTTTTTTTTCCATGACATATCTATTTAGGACAACTTCAGAAGGGTTTCAAAACTAATAGCATAGCTGGCACAAAGTACTTGCTCTTTTAAGTTTCACTCCAAGTTGGTATTTGACCTGAAAATCTCGTGATACTTTATCAGCTTTGAACATAAAGCCAAGGGAAAATTTAACCAGGTTAAGCAGCTGCTTGGATTTGTAGTTTTCTATAGTCTGGATTAGCATGTAAAACACTTCTGGCAAGTGGATGAATAATGGCTTTTTCACCGTTTTTTTTTTGTTTTGTTTTGCCTTGTTTGTTTGTTGTTGAACGTTGGTTGGTTGGTTGGTTGGTTTATTTGTGTTGGTTTGTTTTGTTGGGGTTTTTTGGAAGACATAAACGTTCTGCTTCATTCCCAGTGCAGAAGTTTTAGTTCCTCTCTCTCTCTTGCTGGACCCTCCGTCATTGAGGTACTTTTAGAATATGACCCCTCTCATATGGCAATGACCTAAAACACTTTCAGACAAATAATCAAATAAAAGTAATAATTTTATTGTCCGGTAAGACCATGACCACCCTGAAGTTGGAAACTTCAGAAATATTAGAAACAATCCTTTTTTCTTGCTTCAGCTGGACCTTTTTTAATGCAAGACACATAATATTGAATTGTTTCTTTACATTTACAGTGCTCATTTTTTTTTCTTTACATCAAAACATATTCCCTTACCCCAGGGAAGACACATAAATATATATTCCCTTATGTGAGGAGGATGCATTTCTGATAACTGGGATGGTTACAAATTCAGTAGATAGTGAAGATTTTATTTTCCTGATACAGCTAATACAATAGAGAAAACACAAAGATGTACTAAAGAAAGACATAGAATTTAAATGCATATGGACAGTAAAATGTAAAGTTCTTCCATAAAATTATCCAAATAATACTGGTGGAGATTTTTTAGAAAACACTTCTATGCTAGAAAGTGCATTTGTCTAGCATAACATTTTTCAAGCATTTTCAAAATCAATGCTCTTAGAAGAATTAAGGATGACACTGAGGATGTGAAGGAAGAGACAGGATCATCAGATTTGTCAGGTGCCCATTGAATTCCCAGTAATGACAGAAGTGGTGCAAAGTGCTGACAGGTCAAAGGCTGTCTTTTCAGTCTTCTTCACTGCAGCTGAACAAGCTGATTGCTTTCAAAAATGAAAATCAAGAGATGACTGCCCACTAGCCTGAGATTGGTAACAAGAGGCTGAATATTACAGCGCTCCAAAGAGTGTATCTGCCCATTCTCAGGACAGATCATTGTCCTTAAAGATTTGAGCTACTCATTCTGTGACTTGGTGCTCAGTTTAAATTGTTTAGTATAAGCCTTCTTGGTAGCCCTTTCTGGACGGTTTCACTTTGACTGTGAAATTAACAATTTCACCACACTTTTGCTATCAACCCTTTTCAGGCCAGCTTATCATAGAAGAAGATAATTTTTTTTCCGGAGAGCAAGGATAACATCAAATTCAACAGAATTCAGAATAAACTCTGGCAACTATTTTTGCCACAGACCACTCATCCACTGAACTGTGACCTTTTCCCAAGTAATGCTTGTGTCATCTGTGTCTTCCATGATACTGAACTACTTCCAAAAGTCATTGAAGCAGGGTTTTTTCTGGTAAGCTTGGGAAATGTCTTTTTTAGACCTTTCAAGTGCTGATTACTCCCTTATTCACTGGTTGGAGTAAGGAGATCTTATCAGAAGCAGACTGTGATTTTTCCAGGGGTTCACAGGAACTTTTAATCAAGCTTGTGGCAGGTGGCATTACCCTAAACAAGGGGAAATTTGAAATCCATGGCTTGTTTCTCAGTGTTTCCAAAGATCTGGCTCTGTGAGGGCACTTTGAGCAATTGTGTAGTAACCTTGACCTTTAAGTTGTCTCTGTGACTTGTAGGAAAATTTTCCAAAACATCTTGTGGCCCTGGGGTTCCCACTGCAATGAATTTTGAAAGGCTTTAGCATACATTCTCCTTTTGCCACCCAGCAGAAGGGTCAAACTGTCTTTTAGCAGCCTTCAAGCCCAAGGCTGTTTCCTCTTCATTACCTCCAATATGGATTGTACACCCACCACATCCAAGACAAGAGTTCTGTCAAATTTAGCTTTTAAAGCAACACTTATGCATAGCCACAGGGTTACTAGCATCAGTCAGAGATTGCCTTGAACTTATGATGATTATTATATGCAAAGACACTTCATAATTAAAACCAAAGTTGGTAATTAAACAACAAAACTCCAGAACAAATGACAGAAAGTGACAGCAGCATGGTACTGAAGTTGCAAGTCACCCATTTTAAGGAATGACTAACTAGAGTAGGAGTGAAGGGTGGAATCTGATGGAGCAGTGTAAACTCATAAGTGGCACAGAGAAAGTGAAAGGGAAATGTCTGCTTGCTATCTCTTCAAGAATGAGCAGGTATAACGTAAAAATAGCAAACAGCAGGTTCAAAACAACAGCAGATAGTTCTTCACAACAGACAGTTCAGCTGTGAAATTCCCTGCACAGGAGGCTGTAGTTGTTTGAGGGGTGCCTGGGTTCCAGCTACAACTGGACAAGACAACAGAAGAAAATCCACAGAAGGTTCTTCTAAACAAAGAATACACATCTGGCTCAGGAAATCCCTCAGCAGATACCCACTGATGGTGGCTGTCAGGAATGGGATGTTACTTGTTTGGATTGTCTGATCCTGTGGCTGTTCAGATTGCAGGTGACAACCTCTGGACATAATCACTGCCATTCTTCCTGATGGCAGTGATTATCTCCAGAGGTTCCCCATGCTCAGCAGACAAATGTCATGAGAGCCATAAGGTACTGCCGTTCTTACACAGGGCCAAGGACCACGATTCTCTATCAAAGTGTGATGTGTAAGCACTGCTACAGAGCTCATCTCTTCAGTTTCAGGTGGAGGCTGGGAAAGCTGTGTAGGTTTTGTGCTTACAACTGTTAATTGAGTTATAACTTTTAGGCAACTGTCAGTGGAACAGAGCAGACTGATATTAATGCAAAGCAAGTCTTCACATCCCTATTTCCTCATGCTGTTACTGTAACCCCAAGCTGCCCTGAGCACAGTCTGAAATCAGCATCAGAGCAGCTGTGCAGTACAGCACGCTTATGCAACCACGCTGGCTGCTATTGTATTTGTTAACACAGATGTTTGTTTCTTAAAAAAACATCCCATCAATTCTCACAGAAACAAAATAGATTTTCAGATAGATGAAATACTGAATAAATCGGTATTTAATAAACAAATGGCTCTAATAGTAATTGTGTGCGCTTGTACTTTCAAATCCAAAGGATCAGTGAAAGTTCACCTGCTCCAGAAAGCATTGCTTTATCCTGCTGAAGGCCCAGACCTGCTGCCAACACCTTCCGTGCGGTGCAGCGCTGCGTGGGAGTCCGGGCTGCGCTGGGGAACAGTGCAAGCATCCTCATGGTCACTGCCGGGCGCTTCGGGGACACGCCGGAGCACATGTGCACCTCACGGCTTTCCCCGGCCATCGTACGAGCCCAGCACCAGCGGGACAGGAAAATGCAGAGGGAGATCTCAGCCGCAGGGCGAGGGAGGCCGGGCGGAGCGGTGGCTGCCGGCAGGTGGGAGCGGGCTGCGGCTGGGGCCGAGACCCGGAGAGAAGTTTCTGCGGGGCGGGGGTGCTGCAGCAGCTCTGCCCGCAGCAGCGGCGGGGCCGGAGCCGCAGCAAGGCACGGAGGGGGATGTAGTCCGCGGGGCTGCCTACACTTCCCAAGGTGCCGCCGTGCCATACTGAGCGGAGCCGTGCCGTGCCGTACCGAGCCGAGCCGAGCGGAGCCGCGGCGGGACTGCGGGTGCCGGCACCTGGCGGCGGGGGCGGAGCGCGGCGCGGCCCCGCTGCGCGGCGGGCGGGGACGGAGCCGGAGCCGGAGCCGGAGCTGGAGCCGCCCGCGGGGCGCGGTGACGGCGGCGGCAGCGGGAGCGCCATGAGCACCGGCACAGGTAGGCGGGCGCGGGGGGCGGCCGGGACCCCCCGGGGCATCTTTGCCGCTGCCCAGCTCGGGTCCGTCTCGTTGCAGCGCGGGGTGCGGGCAGCGGCAGCTGGATAAAAATTGCTCACCTAAAGGGACCCGAAAATACGAGAATCTGTATGTGCGCCTGTGGCGGGGGGAGCTGCCGCAGCCGCGGGCGCTGCCGGAGCCTCGGGCGCTGTCGGGCGGGAGGGGCTGCGGACCCAACGCGGGGCTCCGGCAGAGCCGCCCCCGCCCCGGGCGTCCCCCACAGCCCCGGCCCGCAGCCCGCAGCCCTGGGCATTCCCCGCAGCCCCGGGCGTTCCCCGCAGCCCCGGCCGGAGCCCTCAGGACGGGCTGGAGCGGCCGCGGCCGGGCCGCCCCGGCTCCATCCCTGCCGGTACCCAGCGGCTCGGGCGGCTCGGGCGGCCCCGCAGCCGAGGTGCGGTGCGGGCGGCATCAGCTGGTGCCCCGGCATCCCGGGTGGGAACACACAGCTTTTCAGACGGGGATATTTGGGTTAAAAACCGGCCTTTTTTGCTGGGTGAGATATTGTGGCGGTAGAGAAGGTGGATGTCAGGGATGTGCCACGGTGCCCAAGCTAGGATTGGCGCCCGGAGGAATCCAGTTGCCCAGGTCAATACAAAACTAATTTATCTTGTGATACATGCAGGATTTGAGAACTGACTTGGAACTGTATTTTTTAGCGATTCAGCATTCATCTGCGTTGAGTGTCGGCGGGGGGTGGTTACTTCAGAGCACAGCCGATTGCAAAATATTACAGTCCTTAAGGCAAATGCAGGATTGTGCACAGAGGAGAGGGGACTGTGGGAGGTGGTTGTGTATTTCGTTTGTGAGGGTAACTGTAGTGCTAAATATACGCTCTACCACAACAACAGGGAGAGGCTGAATAGCTACAATTACGTGGTGACTCTGTATGTCAACATGCTTAATCATACCACATCCTCGCAGCGAGCCAAAGGGGAGCCTGCTGCAAGCAGAGAGGAGAACGAGCTCCCGGTTAGGAGAGTGAGTGACCTGGGTCAGGCACCTGCTGCAGATTGCAGCTGAAAGCCGAGTCTGGCATTTCCTCGTGTTTGTTGATGGTGTAAGTACTTTCGTGTGTGCTGATTGTCCACGTCCTCACATGGTCTGTGGGTGAAACACGGACTGCCAGCATGCTGGTCTTCTCTCTGGAAGTGCCCAGGCCAAGGCAGGTGTGCAGGTGAGAGCAAGGCATGTGTTGAAGGGTGTTTGAACTAAAATAGAAATCCCTAGTCTGTTTCCTGCCTTTAAAGAGCATCGGGATAATTGACAAGAATGGTAACATCTCCTTTGGCAATGGTGAAATGCTGGTATGGAATCCTCTCCTTGGTCACCTGGCTGTATGTAATGTTGAACTGAAGAACATGAAACACTGAGAAATGTTTAAATTCTATTGTGGTAGAACTGAGCCTGGTAGAGGAAATACTAGAGTGCAAATTTTTCTCTCTATAATATTTTAAATGTCAGTTAAATATATTCTGAAGTTATTAGCCCAGTAGAAAAGTTAGTGCAGAAGAGACTTGACACAATTCTATCTCAGTAATTGCTCCAAACACGGTGTAAATTAAATAGCAAAAAAGAACAGTGCCAAGATAAAAATAACATCCTGGGAAAAAAGAGTGGAAAAAAACCCTGAGAGTTCTTAGGTCTAATTTGAAAGAATAACTGGCAGTTTTAGGAGTTTTGGTTTTAAGTATAGGGTTAGCTTTGATCTTTACAGATTTTGATTTTGTGTCTCTGTGTGGGCTATGTAAACAACCTGCAATCAATTCTCATGATAAATTAAATGTGAGGAGCCCATATCTACTCAGTGAAATCAATGGAAATTTTCCATTAACATTGATGGGTCAAGTATTGTACAACAAATTCAGTGCCAGGTTTGTTTAAAATTGCTGTTCCCAAAAGATTTCCACCAAAATTACTATGGAAAGGCTTTAATTCAAAGTCTGCTGTTTACTCTAACAGAAATATATTTCTAGTTCTGCAAAGAAAAGGGTGCAGTGGTGTGTTAAAATCAGCCCCACATAAGTTCCAATGAGCTGCTGCATGGTTTGGTAATCTAGGAGAAATTCCCAGTATTTCTCTTACTCTTGAGGTGGAGCAAACAGTTGAGAATCTGCCTTATTACTCCAGAAACTTTTGCTCAGTCTGTGTCCTCTCTTGCACCAAGGCAGCACATCACTCACTGTCTGCATCACGAGGGTTTCTGGCAGTGCTGTGACACTGCTTTGCCACTTTAACCATAACATTTGGCATTAGATACAGAAATGCTTATATTTGGTAAGGGTGATGTAGTTTGTAATATATTGATAAAGGTAATACAATTTGAAATGGTTCAGTAGTACATGCATTGAGCCATTGTCCTGATGAATGGCTGCAGACTCAGGCTATAATTTTAAATCTAGAAAGCATATGATCACCTGTTATAGTAAGACACAGCTCAGATGCATCATTACGTGTGTTGTAATTAGATTTTTCCACGCATGATTTTCCTCAGCTGCCTTCTATATATACTTACCATTGGTTTTGGCTGAGACTAATTCTAAGAAAGAGCCTATTCACTGATTTTTATACCTGGGAGATTTGCATGAAATGGTTGTGCTTTTAGGATACTAAAGGTACTTTTAAGAGTTTATAATATGGTTTTTCAGTCTAATAATTAAGTTCTTTGCCATCTTGAAACCATAGCAAGAAGAACAGAATAGGTTAAATATTTGAAATTGTGAAAATGAGGTTCTCCTCAATTCCCAGAAATAGGGTAACATGATGTCTATTATTTAAGTGAAAAAAGGGAATCACAGAGCTAATTACATACTAGGTGAGTTATCTTAGATTAGATTAAATTAAATGTCATGACACAAATTCACACAGCTATTTAGTCTTTAAACTATTATATTAATGGGGCAATTTGATTGCATGGATCAGAGAACAGCTAATGGAGTGTCACAGCCCGAATGGAGCAGGAATGTAGTGGCTCTGGTTACAAAAGAGGTTACTCAGGTTGGTCACACAGGGTCCACCTCAGCTTGGAGATGATTAATTCCTTTTCAAAGTTCACATGCGACTATGCTGATAAGGATCCTCCCTAGAGACAAAAGTTATGATTGTTTCAGACTGTGCTATATTTTATACTTAGATACAGAATTTTTCTTTCAGCCCTTCGTTCTGGGCACTGGTAAAAGAGCATTGAATTACTAGACAGGAGCACCAGGAGGTCAGTTTGCTTTGGAGTTTGCCTGCTAATGAACATGCTACCTTATAAGGTGCAATCCTACATGTTTCATAATTAAACAAGAGTAGAACTACTTCATTTCATTGCCATTTTAGCCAGGTTTCCCTGAAAAAACCCAACAACCTCTATTTCCTGATGGTATTTTCTTCCTGAAAATTGGGTTGAATTGCAAAGAGTCTATTTAATTTCTTAGACTGTAAAAATCAGGAAACTGTATCTTGGGATTTGTTAAGGTTTTAGGGAATTCTGTACAGCTCCTAAGAAAATGGTTTCAGCTCAGTGCATGTATCTTTTAAATGGCCGCATGTTCTTGGATGGTAGAAACGCACAGCACAGTTAGGAGAGGGTGAAGTAGGTCAGAAGAGATTCTCAGTGATGTCACATCAGCTGGTAACTCCTGTCTGCAGGACATCCTGTCTCCTGGTGGCCTTCCCATGCTGCCCAGGTGCTGCAGCCCATCTCTGGAAAGGTGAATGGTTCTGCTTAACAGAATCCAGACATTTGGCTTTCTGAGTGACGTCTCCTCCTTGCTCATTTGTCTGTTTGCAGTGCAGCACCTGCCCGGTACTGAGCACCTTTCTGGGCTGGTATGGGCTGGTGTCTGTTCACTTCTGACTGCCCCTGCAGTACCAGGTACAAGCAGTCTGCTTTCAGTTTTGCTCCTCAGGACATTATTGCTTATGTACTTAATCACCAAGAATTATCTTTGACATGAAAACATAGAGTGTCACTGTCATATTTTCTGGAAAAATCCCTTTGCCAGGATTTCTTCTCCTGGGAAGCTGAGAAGCCTCAGAGAAAAAATGAAACCAATAATTATCTGATTCCTTCTCCTGTGTTTTGCTGCTTTGGAATGTGGTTGGATATTGTTTATCCAACATATGAATTGTTTTTACTTAATGACCAATCACAGCCAGTTAGCTGTGCTGGGACTCTGGAAGAGGTCACGAGTTTTTCATTAATATCTTGTTGACCCTTCTGTAAGTATCCTTTCTCTATTCTTTACTACAGCTTTAATATAGCATTCTTTTATATAATATAAGTATATGAAATAATGAATTAGCCTTCTAAGAACATGGAGTCAGATTCATCATTTCCTTCCTGCCATGGGAGACCCCGAAAATACCACAAGAGAGGTCTAAGAAATGTAGAGACAATTGAGAACTACCAGCATGGCTGCTTTTATCTCTCTTCTTCTGTGCAACGGGATGGCCAACATTCAAGAAGAAATGAAGAAATCCTGATTTTAGTTTTGTTCGATTTGACAAACAATTCATCTCTACACAAATTAAGGCTTTAGCAGTGGAAACTCCTCTTTCCTGACTGCTGTTAATTGTAAGCTCACTGCTGCATTTTCCAGTCCTCTGGGGGTTTGCTGGTACCATTAACTCACCTTTGGACCTTGGGTTCTCCAACCAAGCACCCAGCACTCACAGTAAAGAATTAAACACATTTGTGTTGAAAGGGCTTGTGCTGCATGGGGCTGTTAGAAACAGAGCTCTGTAAGTGCCAGGATGAAAGGGGGCCCAGGCAGCAGAGCTGGGTCTCTGCACAAGCCCAGCATCAGATGGAGGGTGGAGCATGGGCCTTGGAGATTATTGGACAATTTGCTGGCTTGCTCTCTGCATCCTTAAATATAACCTTAAGGCAAACATTTCTGAATTTATATTATTCCCTGTGTCAAGATCCATTAGCAGCATGTCAAGGTCCATAACTGTTACCATCTAAAACACTGGAATGTTTTCTTTCACAGCTTATTAGTTGATGTTCGTGCTCTGAAATCTAGATGGAGTGTTGTTCTGCATGAAGTGTGGTTACTTATTTTTCCATTTCAGATAAGAAATGTGAGATGAATAAAAACTTTGTTCAGTAAATATTTCTGTAGCTTTAGGAGCCGTTTTTTCCCCTTTCTCTTTAAAATCAAATCTTTCTACTGGCATTAATCAAATTGATCATTAACTATATCTTGAAGACTCTCCTGATCTTATGGGACAAATTTCTTGATCTGTAGATGAAAGAAATCAAAGTCTAAGTGCAGGTGGCCGTGAAAAATACAAATTCCTCAATTGCAGGAGATCACTAGTGATGCTTTGAAAATACTTTAATGTTCTTAATTGCAGGCTGGTTTTTTCCTACTTAGAAACTGCTATTTTTAGGTTTAAGTAATGCTGTCATTGTAAAACAGTAACAGATTGCAGTTGCTCCTCATGGTGGATATGAAGAACAAATGTGTAATCTTGGTTGTTACTGCATAGTAGCTGCTCACAAATACAGCATCCAGTTCCTTGGGAAGTTTTTAAGTACCACTTCTGTCAGTTCATTTCTAGCATGAGGCACTGTGATACTTCAGAGGAGCACGAAATATGGTTGTTCGTCTTCCCTTTTGCCAAGTTCATTTGTGCTTCATTGGGAGAAAAATCCCTCACCTGTACAGGTTTATGGAGTGAAATAGCTGGTGTGGTGTACAAAAGGGAGCACTAAGCATTCAGTGCTTGTGTTCCTTCAAGTCTATTTCAGGCAGTGACAAAGTAAGATTGAATTGCTGTCATACTGTTTGTATGGTAAAATTCATGGTGAAGTAGGAGTTAAAGTTTGATGCATATCATATGAAGAACAAGCCACAGAACCTGTTCTGCTTAAGTGTCAGGCAAGAGCTTTTGTCACTTTAAAAAATAGGTCATATACTTCCTTCTCCTCCTAAGTATATGACTTAGAGATTATATGACATACAGTATGTGACTTAGGATAAAGGGAGTTTCAGAAGTGATTCATAAGGCAGTTTACTAGTTGATGTCTAAATATATACTGGGATCTTTGCTGAGCAACTCTGAGTGGGACTGAATGAATGGGCAGCCTTGTATGCAAGGATTCATGTGGAGAGTTCTTGATCAGGGACCACTTTGTATTTTCTTTACTTATTTTGACCTCTGTCAAGAGATTTTACTGAGGTACGTTTATAAATCCTAGACTGCTGTAAATTTTGCAGTTTAAAATTATGTGAATGCCCTAGAAGTCATGAAAAATACTTTTACATTTTCCTATTTGTTTTTGTCTCAGTTGCCTTCATTTGCCTTGCTCTGTTTACATGTTCTTTCCCTCTCTTTTCCTGTTGGTATTCTCAGTATTGGAAACTCAGCTGGAACCTGCAAGTCAAGCAGGCTTTTCTGTTCTTCACTTTGTAAGACCCCACTGAGGATATTTGACTGAGTTCAGCTGGGAAGTTTGGCTTTTTGGGTCTTGTAGAATTTTCTATGATGTTTCCTTTGGCTTTGCAATACCAGCAGCATGAAGGCAATCACCTGGTTACAGTTTTAGATGCAACACAGATACAGAGGATCTAATCTTTAAGGTCACATACACAGTTGTGTACTGATACCAAAGGAAACCATAGAAATGGCTGTGTTGCCACTATTACCCTTGACAAGAAGAAGATGGGAATGGAAAAGAGTTTGCAGCCAAGTGCCTTAGCTGGGACACACACGGGAACAGCTGGGGCTGCGTCTGTCTGTCTGTGCCGTGAGTGTCTGGCACTGGCCCTGGCACCTCACCCTGTGCCTTGCACATATGCTCTCTGTTCTGCTGTCTGTCAACCTGGCTGCAAGTCAGGCTTGCCAATCCAGGGCTTTGCCTGTGCTCTGTCCCTGGGTTTGCTGGGCAGCTCCAGCCCTGCTCAGACCAAGCTCAACCCTGTGCTCTGCTGCTGGCTTCAGGCAGTGACAGGAACATTCCTGGGTGCATGTGATGGGTAAGTACTGGTGATAAGGGTGGAGAGTTGCTTCTCACTGACCTTTCCATGACTAATAGTGTAACTGAGCTGTGATGTTCCCACTCACTTGGTCAGCAGAGTGGACCTGCCAGGATTGGTGCAGTGAGCATGATGGGGGAAGCTGCTGTGTGCTTCCCTTGAGGGGGTGGAAAGCTCTGCTCTATAGATCCACCTGGAAAAGAGAGACAAGACAGAGGGGAACTGAATTGTGTTTTTCAATCCCCCCAATGGGTTGATGAAGGGAAGATGAAGCCAAGCTCCTCTCCCAAGGGCACAGAAAAAGGGCAAGAAGCAACAGTCAGGAGTAGCAGGAGGAGTTCATGCTGGTTGTAAGGAAGAGTGAAATCCCAGTGATCGTGCTTGAACCCAGGAGGGAACCAAGAAGGGTAGCAGAGGGGCTGTGAAGTATCCAGCCTCTGAGATTTCCAAAATTTAATAGGCCAGGTTGCTCCAGCACTTGCCAAACTGAAGATTGGTTTGCAGTCAGCTGGATCTTTGGGCATCTGGTCCAAAGTTTTTGGTGGGTATTTGAAACTGTCCTTACCCATGACTGAAGAGCATCTGTTGTGTTGCTACAGAGATCCAAAGGCAGATTAATCTTGAATGTTTTGTGTGGCCATTTACCAACCAATCTTCCTGGACATGTTTTGATGCCTTATTCCTGCCTTGGAAAATTTGAGAAAAATTAGTGTCAGCTGTGTGTATGAACATTGGTAAGCTTTCCTGAACCAGACCCCGTGGAGAAACAGGGCTTATGTATCACAGATCTCTTGAACAATTGCCTAAAGATGCAAACCTGTCCTGGGGTTATGTATGTGCAGCTGCAGAGCCCCTCAGCTGGGACAAGGAGTTTGGTGTGAAAATCTTAAAATATCATCACCCATCACTGTGAACTGCAGTGTTTTATCTCTTTGAAACTAGGGCATTTATTTATGTGCCTTTGTACAGAATTAGGTGCAATCATTTCAGCACCTTTGTTCTAATACCCACATGTTTTCATGGTACCAAACTAAGGTAACAAGCATCCACAGATTGCCTTAATGTGTTGTCAGTGAGAGCATAACCAAAGCTTTTCTAGCATCTTCTTTACGTGTGTATGAGCAATGAGACCTTTAGTAATGATAAAACATAATAGATTGTGTTTCAGTTTGCTGACATTTATTGTCATTATTTCATATCATTAGGCTGTCCAGCTTGGATTGAGTGCTTCTGTGGCCCAGTACTTATTTCCAGCTGTGCCCATTGTCCTGACCTGGGAGCTAACAATGACAGTGGCTGTGTCCATCTTGGACATGTTTTTCAAGGCGGTACTAAGGGATCATCACCGCAGATGATGAATTTTAGCTCCTTTTTGGTAGTGTGGCCTAAATTTCATTAAATGCATAAAGCCAGCTTAACAAAGTTCTATTTATATCTTAATAGAGCTGCCCACTGGCTCTGCTGCAGATTTGGTTGTCTAGATTATTAATAGGATTTTACCTAAGACTAAAGCCTAGGTTATGCTGGGAACCCTTAACTTCTGTTACTGCTAAACTTTAGGGTTAAGTCAAATTTCTGGTCTGAAGTCATGTGATACATTTTCAGAAAAACTGCTGAAGCAATAGTCACATTTTGCATTTCTTTCCATAGATCTATAATTTTAACTCGTGATATGTCTGAGTTTTTTCCCAAGGTCAAAGCTGACTTTTGATGGGAACAGCTCAGGCTGTGTCCTGTGAAGTTGATGATGAGATTGATGTTAGGGGAGTGCTGCCAGCTCTGGGGAAATGCTCAGCTGAGCTTTCTGTGTCTTGTCTCTGAAGCACATAAGGTCTACATGGATCTAGAAGCATGCCATAGTCGTGCCTATTTTAGAAGGCAGCAAGCAGCACAAGCTGCAAATTTAAGTTGGCAGGAGAAGCCTGGCTGTTAAGCTGAAGCTGTCAGAAACTGCCACAATGTTGGTTGGATGCTCGATTTACCTGTCCTGCTCAGAATTAGAAAGATGGAGCTTCTCAGGCCCTTTTTAAATACAAGGATAAATAGTATTTTTGGAACTATATAGAAATCCTGTACATTGGATGAATTCCCAGTTTCCATCCTAGTAATTTTGCTATCATACATGTGTTTTGTATGGTCAGTAATTATGTATTTATTACAGTGATGGATGCTTTCAGTATAGCTGTTTGCACCATGGGCATCAAAAAGCACAAATATTTCAGTTCTGCATTCCATCTTTAATTCCAGTTACTTGCATAAACCATTTCTGAGACACTGCCTAAGTTATGGGTCAAACTCAGTTGCTAAACCATCTAATCCTCTCCTACTTTTCTATATGTGGTTGTTTTCACTCATATATCCCAATAGTGAGTTGCTTGCAAAAGCAGAAATGTGTTCTTTCAAGACAATAAAAGGTATTGAACATATCCCTTCTCCTGACAGTCCATTTCTGTGCCAGTTACACTGCATGCTTAGAAAATGCTGTATTGGTTTGCACTTTTTAAATTAAAAAAATAATTTTCTTTTTTCCTCCGGTGAGCCTGAGAATCTGTTTTAAGGAGTTGCACATCCATTTTTTGAGAGACCTTAGCAGTGGGTAAACAACAAACCTTGACATTTTAAAGGAAGATTCCTACCCTTAGCTTGCCTTGTGGCTCTGTGCTGTGGATCTGAAAGGCAGATCATGTCTCTTGTGCTGGAAGGCAAAGGACTGAAATTTAGATAGCCCCTGTGAATTTTCTAGGGAAATCATTGCAACTGTGCTGTGGAAAAATAATATTACATGGACATTATTTCCACTGCACTGATATTATGGTACCATTAAGAATTAACACTTACTAAAGAGCCAGACTGGTCACAGGCTACCTGGCATTTCATCTTGGCAGCTCTGGAGCAGTGGGGAAGGAGCACTTTGGGTGGGCAGTAGGAGCTGCACATCCACAAATCCATTGGACAAAACGGCTTAAATCACAAACAAATAAACAAATCACCCTATGTCTTCCACTCCTTCCTGTCTCTAGGCTGCTTCCAACATGGCTCTTGAATCTCACTGTCAGTGTTAAAATCTCTTTTCATCAATTTATTTCAACTTTTATTGCATACTTCTTTGTAAGCATCCTGAAATGGTACCTCTTAAAGAAAGCAATAATGCAATAAATATCATGAAAACTTTTAAATACAAATAATGAAATTATTACAATAATTGCTGTTATATCAATATTCCATGAATTTTTTCTGACTGCAGTTTATATCGTTTGCAAACTGTTTGGAGGAGATGTTGTCTTTGGCTTTGTGTCATAGGTAAACAGTTGTACTATTTTTAATCCCAAACTAAAAGACAACATCTTATCTTTAGGAAAATTTTGCCATATTTTGCAGGAACCCCTTCCTTTTTTGGTAGGATGTATGACATTTATATTATCTCATGTCAGAGTTTCTTTTTGGTAGAATTTCATTATGATATGTTGGTGCTCATTTTTTTGTAAATATGTTTAGATTTCTAATAGTGTTTTCTGTCAATTGACTGCAAAGCTCTCACAGGAAGAGGGGATTTACTTGTGTAGAACTGAGAAGAGATTTGTGATTTGTGTTGGGTAGGATTAGTCAAGAGAAGAGGAGTCTGAAATACCAAAGTTTGAATTAAATGTTCCTTCTGTTAGGTCACTCTGACTTTACATGTGTAAGACTTAATACATTTTGGGTTATTTTTGGCACTGGCATGAGTGGCTGACATTTGTCTATAGATGCAAAGAGTGGAAATTGAAAGGTTAATTTTTTTGCCATCTTCCCTAAAGTTTTGAAAGTAATATCTGGTCCTTAGCTTGTCCAGTGGCTCAAGAAGGGAGGGAAGAGTTGGGCTTGAGAAAACCAACTGTAACAAAGCCAGTTTCCTGCTGCTAACTCCATGCCCCTGGCAGCCTAAATATTCCTGCCCTTGATTTTTGTTTCTCTCTGGATCATATCCATGAGGAGATTTCATTTCAAAAAACAACCAAGATTGCGGCTGATGTCATCAGAAAAAACTTCACATGTAAAATACTTAAAAAAAAAAATCCTTAGAACCTAACCCTGGAATTTTTTTTAAATTTTTTTGTTTTTACATGGTAGGAAAAAGCAGCATGTGCTGGCACCCAAGCCTTGAGCGTGCAGCCCCACCAAGGAATCTGTGCAGCCTGTCCCAGCACACCCCTGCCAGCAGCTGTCACTGTCACTTGCCAGTTCTTTAAAGCTCTTTAAAGGTGGCATAACGTGGCAAAGAGATAACGTGCAGCTTTCTCCCCTAGAGGCAGGCTTAAGTTAATATTCCCCCAAAGGCCATTGCTATGGGTAAGCACAGCAAAGTGGAAAAGCTCCGGGTTTCTCTGTGCTCACCCATCTCCCTTTCTCAGCTGGGTAGGGAAGCTGGGCTTTGAGGCAACTTTCCAATTTTTCAATTTCTGCAGCTTTCCTCAGTTACAATCACATGGATTCAATATGTATTTTAGAAAATGTTTGTGATCTGTTCCAGGTCACACTGATAGCATGTGTGAGCTTTTGTGACCTGAAGGATGAGTTGTTGGAGTGAAGATTATTTCAGCTCTGAGGGCTGGTACTGAGTGAAAGTTCTTTATTGAGTATGATTGTCTAGATAAAGGGAACCTGCTCCAAGCCACACTCCTCTTCAAAAGACATTGAGACAACCAAGTCCATCTTAAAGCAATCTGGCCAAAGTGCACTGCATTGGTTGTGTCCTGTTGCTCTCTGTTTGGAAGCATCAGATTCCTGTGTTCATTTCTTTGTCTGCAGGTTTTGATAATTTCATCATTGCAGAAGAGTGATGGTATAGTTTATATATAATAATATAATATATTAATTATATTATATTAATTAATTATATATTAATATGCTGCTGGTATAATTTAATTGCTGGAGGAAAGGCATATGCATGATGAGAACAATTCCAAGGAGAGGTGGAGCAGACAGGCCATGTTGGGGGTGTCTGCTGGAGAACTGCGCAGGGTGGTTGAGGAGAAATGTTGCTGAACACACTCCTTCCAGCTTTTTTGTGGTTAGAAGCCTTTTGACACCTCTGCCTGTGTTCCAGAGGTGTCTCACAGTGGGTTGTGCAATGGACCATTGCATTCCCAGTGAGGAGTGGCTGTCTGCCCACCATCAAGTCAGATGAGCCTGCTGTACAGAAAAATGCAGACAAGTGTTTCTTTGCAGGAATTCCTCACTGTCATGCAACATTATCCTTTAACTGGGTTTACAAGCACAGAAGCATGTTTCAGAAGCTGTATTTTTAAAAGTGCACTCCACAGTTTTGATTTTACATTACAATTTAAGCGTTTCATGAGGGTTCTTTGCAGAGCTGTTGACATGTCCCCTCTGCTGAAGCAGCAGCCAGCCCTGCAGTGCCTGTAGGAAAGGCCTGTCACAGTCACAGTGCCCAACCCTGTCACAATGCCCGACCCAAATCAACAGGGTAAGGCACTGGCAAGCTAAATGTGTCTTACCCAGAGCCTCAAGAAACCAGAAGTGCTAATGCAAGGGGTGCTGACTTATCAAAGGGCTGCAGCTACATGCAAGAGGATTATTTTTACTAATACATGCTTAGAGTTTGTCAGGCTAATGAGGCTCTGTAATATCTCTTGTGAATGCACTGAAAAGTTCAGTAGACTTCATATTGCTATTGCAGTTTGAAAGGTGCAGCGTTCATCTTTACAGCTTGGAATTCCTTGTTTGTACTGCTCATCATAATGTTTTAAAAATTATTCTAAAATTGATTCCTTAAAAGTTTTTGAGATGAATAGTCTTCAGGTTCAAGATTAGCTGTACTGTCATGTATAATCCCATTGAATCGTAAGGAACTATGTGTTCATATAAGAAATAAGAAGTAAAACTTCAATCTGTAGTTATTAAAATCTGCTCTTACCTTAGAGTTAAAATTTTAAAGAATATTTTCTGAAAAAGTTTGATTCAAATAAGAAAATTTAGATTTCAGATTTTAATATTATTACTCATTGCAAATACAGCTTTGGTCAGCTTTCTTATGCAGACACACAAATCAAGCTATTATGCCTTAAACTCCCAGAGCCCCATCATTTATGAAATATTGTGCTGCAGATTGTTAATGGAATATATTATTCTGAAAGTTTTATCTGCATCTGTCTTATATAATTTAATGCAAATAAATGTAGATAAAATATCCTAGGACATGAAATGTTTATTTGTGATAACAGTTCTGTTTATTCAGCTTGAGGAAACTGCAGGTGAAGTTAAGAGTAAGTACACTTAAAAGGAAGCAAGAAAACAGGTTTTAATTATGATTTAAAGTAAAATAAGCAAATAAGTCTAAAATAAAATGATTAAAGATTGCTGTAGGTTGCTGCAGTGGTACATTAACATACTAAACTATTTAGAGTGTGACACATTTTCCACATCAGAATTAAACAAATAGCAGCTTAATACGTTAAGTCATCTCAGCGACATCTGCTCTGTCAGTTGCCTACGGGCTGGAAAATGAAGTGTTATAGCAAAAGATCCACAGACGGATCCAGCAGCTCAGGATTTGCTCTGAGTGCTGGAGGGCTTGGGGCCAATTCTGGGTCCCTTGGCACCAGCCAGGTTGGTGATTTGCCTTTGGCCCCTGCCTGGGTTTGGTACAAGGTGCTCAGCTGTTGGTGTTGTTGCCCCTGTCCCATTTCCCCCACCACAGCCATGAAATCAGTCAGTGGGACAAAGAGGCCATTCCTGCTGTTTCCAAGAGGAATATCACTTACCGAGGGAGTATTTTTTCTCTCTTTTTCTTTTTCCCCCTGCATGTTTTTTCCTTTTTCTTGGAGCTTCAATGATGAGTGAAACTGCCCTATCAGCTCTTTCCAACACCCTGGGAAGGTCCCTTCAAAACTCATGTGGTTGGTGTTCTTTCTCCAAAGTAAGATATTATAGTGTATCTCTACTTCAATAAATACTTATATTTTTAAAAAAATACTATAGTATCGTGAATTTAGAGAGTATACAAGCAGAAGACAAAATCTCATGCATATTCCTGAGATCCATAAATTAGGCCATGTACACACTCAAGAACATTAAGGGAAAAATCACAAGCAGTGGCATCCATAATCATAAGATGGAACAGAAAGTGGAGCCTCGTTTTTACCATTTGCATTTTGTTTGTGTTGTTCATACTGGAAAGGGATGAGAAGACTTCAGAGAAAGTTAAAAACTTCTAACCTTTTTCTGCAACTATGACAACTAGAACCAAATTAATCTAATAAAAAACTGAAGAACAGATTGCTGTTCAGTCACATATCTCTGAGGGATGGTACTTAATTTAAAACAACAAGTATTTCAAGGCTGTGATAGAACTTTGAGGGCTTAACAATACTTCTTATATTGCAGTCAAAACTCCCAGAGCTCCCATATGGAAGAGTCAGCCAAAATTCACAGTGCAGCCAGATTAGCAGTGTTAATCACTTCGCCTGTTCTTTAAATTGCAAGGAGCCTGGGCAGGGTGTAGAGGCTGGGAACTGTATACCTGTGCAGTAATGCCTGTGATCCTGAGGGTATATTATTAGGTGGGATTGGTATTTATTGTCTCAACAAAATCTCCACTTCTAAGGCGAATTGCAATGTCAAATGTTAAACTTTGTAAGCTGCCTTGGTTTCTTTAAATGTTTATTTTGTGCATAGATTTAAAAACTATTTGGCTGCTCTACTTCTGCTGTGAGTTTTTGGTGGTGGAATCACCATTGTCACAGTGTATCTAGTACTTGGTTTGTAGGGTCATTCCTCAGGTCAGACTGCTGCAAATCTACATATTGTTGTGACTGGTAACACTGTGGGACAATAAATTAATTATGGCATTTATATCTAAAAGAAAGGCATTTATTTACACATTTAAGCATAATATTA
Source organism: Ammospiza caudacuta (assembly GCF_027887145.1). Classification (NCBI taxonomy): domain Eukaryota; kingdom Metazoa; phylum Chordata; class Aves; order Passeriformes; family Passerellidae; genus Ammospiza; species Ammospiza caudacuta. The sequence goes on from NC_080596.1 coordinate 59,426,470, forward strand.
GTTTCTATTCTTTTAGAATCCAGTGGTCTAAAGCTACAGATGAGAAATGTTGAGATCTGTTGTTCAGATGAGAAATGTTGACACTCCCTTCAGGGCATTCCAAGCTCCTTTATGGCAGATCCAGGTAGAAGAGTTTTGGGTTGTTACTTAGGATACATGGAAAGTGGCTATGAAAAAAACCCTGTATGGGCAAAATGCTGTGAATTACAGGTGTTCAGCAGCCCTGAACACTGGGTCAGCTTTCAAATGATACAAATATGGGTTTGGAAGGCTAATTTTAATCACCCTGCTTTAAGTATGTGTCCTTGCTCAGCTGTGATGGTGTTCACGTTAGAGAGGGATTTTAGAGAGCTCTGCTTTGCTGCCATGCCAGGGTTCTGGCACTGGGGGAAGCGGAGCAGGGCTGTGGACAGGCTGGATGGGCAGAGGGTGGATGTTCAAGGCGGGTCTGCAGGAGCCAGGCTCCTTTGGAGGCTGAGGGAGAGCATCAGTGTCCCCATGTCCCAGTGCTGGCCTGGAGAGAGGATGGACCCAGGCTCTGCTCAGAGGTGTGGGGCAAAAGGACAGGGCTCAACCCCATGGCAGCTTGCAACATGGCAAATTCTGATTAAGTAGAAGAGGAAACAAAATTCCCAAGAAGACTGTAAAGCACTGGAGCAGGGAAGGTGGCAGCCTTACATCCTTGGGGGTTTGAGATTTGGAAAGGACGAGGCCCTGGGCAACCTGATCTAGTGGGATCTGTGCTGAGGAGGAGGCTGGACTAAGTGACCTCCAGAGGTGCCTTCCAACCTAAATTATTCTGGTTCTAAATATAGTGTGTGGGAGTGCTAAACTTGACTTTGGCATGATTAAAATTACATTTAAAGCTAAAGCAGGACAGCAAGACAATGCTTCTGGGACTCTTATGCAGCACTTCCAAAAAACACAGGCTCACATACATTTCCAGGGGAAGCTCAGTTGTTCTGAAGCACAGTGTTATACCAGAGTTACATGGTGATTTAAAAACCATAGCTGTGCCTCAGAGTGTGTGTGGTGCTTACATGTGCTTTGTAAGAGGTCAGATTTATTTCTGCAGGTCACAAACTGAACAGCTGAATAGATTTGAGGCTCCTAACTCCCATTCTGTGACAGATAATTAAAAGATCTAATCTCTTGTACAGCTGACCTGAGAATAAATTTCTAATAGTCTGTGGATTTGATGCACAGCAGAGTACACAGCTTCTCATTATAATTTAATATGTTGTTAGTACAGCTAGACCAATTTTGATTTAGTGTCTTGATTTAAGTTATTTTTTGAGTGAATGTTAAAAATAAAAAAATTCCTAGATAGGAGAGGTATAATCTCAGTAAGATAAAACTGTCTGTAAAATGATAGCAAAACATACTGAGAAAAAGGAGCTTTTATTTAAAGATAGAGCAATTTAAAGTTAAAAGAAGCAAATTTTATTACATTTTCTAATTATGTCTGTAACTAATCATGCAACCAATAAATGCATTGATATGTGCCAAAGTTGAGGTTTAGCATATAAGTATTAAGTCTTTTGAGTAGGTCTGAGTGTGTTTGAAAGGTTTTGGATTAGTGCTTTAAATAGAATAAATTAAATCTTACTGTGTGAGTAGAATAATAAAATTTAAAATGATTATTATAATTCTACCTTTGTACAAATGTAGTCTCACTGGTTGAACAGAAAACATACAAAATTAATGGAGAACTCCATCTCAGTTGTTTCAGAGGGATAATAATGAGTTTATTTTCTGTCTTTTTCTAATTCTGGTAATTATTAACAGACCAAATATGGAAGTGGGAAATCTGTCAGTCTGCTGGAGCATCTTTGGGGACTGCTGCTATAGTGGTGGAGAATTGAGCACTTAGGCTGCCTGTCTGGAGGACATAGAGATGACATCCAGCAATTTTCCTTTACCCTTACCTGATGCTAAGTGGAACTCACAGCTGAAATTAACCTAATCAATTTTTAAATAAGTGTTGATTACACCTGTATGGATATAATCACCCTAGCAGACTGTCAGTGATGGAGCTGAAAGCAGGAATTATGTGGCAGATTTGACCTGTAATTAGAAAGAAAGTTCAATAGAGGTTTAAAAGAAGCAAATTATCAAGTGCAGCAGAAAACATTCTTGAACTAGAGGTGCAGGGATTCTGCTGCTTTCTGAAGAGCCATACTGAATGGCCTTGTGTTAGTGGTGTATTTCTCAATCAAGACAATATTATTGCTGTGTGTATAGAAAACCTCCATGACGCCATCTTGCAAAAGAATATTTATTTAAAAATCCTATATTTTTTAGATGACAATTGTAGAATGATACAGTATCACTCATTTTTTTTTCCAAATGGTCAGCTAGTCTTTGGGGCACTTTTTATTATTTTGGTTAAGAGGAAGAATTAACAGCAGATATTCCTTGCAAAATAACATTTTCTCAAGAAAATAATATGAAGAAAGGCCTATTTTTTGTGAATAGCAGGGCCCAAGATCAGACAGAGATCTCCTGCTATTTCTCCACTCTAGAGAACCTGTTGTTTTTCTCTTATTATTGAAGATAGTAGTTGGTGGGGTTTGCATTTCCCCTGGTCCTTTTCTTTCCTCAGGACCACTTCTGTGTTGGCTGGCAGTTGCCAGGTGTTTGTATGCAGGGGTTTACTGTTTTACAGATCTTCCCCTAAGGGAGGCAGCTTAGTTCTTTTTTTTTTTTTTTTTTTTTTTCTTCCTTTGGTTTTCACTTGGTCTGTAAAGTTTTGTAGCTATGAGTCTACATTAAACATACAGTTTGCACATTTATTTAATATTTGGTTATATCCTGAGGTTGCATAATCAGCATCTGGAAGTAAGAGTTTGTAACATTTTGAAAATAATCAGTGAATTTCTTCTTCTAGTGCCTACTTTTAAAGCTAGAGTTTAAAGATGTTTCATTTTTATTATGCAATACCACATATTGTTAACTTTTGCTCAAGAGAAATACTTAAACCATTAAATATTATATCTTGCTTTGAATAAAATATATTTGCACATTGTTTCGTATACAGTGTTCTCACAGAGTGATTTTGTTTGGGAGTTACTAACTCTTGTGATAAAATTTGCATTGCTATTGGCAGTAGCACTTCAGGAAACTTCAGCAAACAATGGAAGACTGAAGTGTTACCTGGTCTCTCTATTTGTATAAAGCTCATGTTTACACAGAGGGAAGAACTGAAAACTTGTTCCTTTGAAAATTACATCTGTTATTGAAAAGATGCCATGGTAGACCTACAGTGCTCTGGAAATACGAAGGTGTCTAAAAGCATTGCTGTTATCAACTCAGTGGTGCAATGCAAGGTATTAAAACCTGTCTGCCCCGGGCTCTAGCTGGGTGTCAGAGAGGGAACCTGTGTCAGGATGGGGTCATCCAGCTTGTATGGCTTGGAGCATAAGGGGAAGTTCATTGTTCTGTGCCAGACTGGAATTCAGACCTGAGTTTTCAACTCCATTTCAGCTCAGCATTGGAAGAGGGACTGAAATAGAGATAGCAGAGTTTCTAATGCTTAGTGACACAGCAAATGTTACTAATAGACTCACAAAGAGTTGGGACTGATTTGTGATTGACAGCATGAAAAATGTTGTCAGAATGACTGAGTCTGGAAGCCAGGTCAAATTAAGGATTTCTGCAAGTCATGGTGGCTAATTCAGAGTTTTCTGCTTTTGGCACCTAAGGTCTCATTGGTTGGGTGAGCTAGTTGGTTGTCAGTAGAGAGAAGCATTTCCATAAGATGTCACATTTTCCACAACCCCAGTGACAGTTGTAGCTAAAATTATTACAGTGGTAAGGATTGGATTGCATTAAGGAATTGTTCCTAGTTCTCTGCTTATTTAACATGTTAGCCCTTACTATGTCCTTTTCCTAGCTCTTATGTAAGAAACTCTATTGCTGAGAAAATTCAATTGCATCATATCATTTTTCAAACCCTGAGGAACCCATCAGTCTTTTCATGGAGTTGCATATTGTGCTTTGCATATGAAATTAATGCCCACTGCTTCCAGCTTGATCAGTGTAACTTTATTAGGCTGTGTTTTTCTTAGGCACCTCACTCAGTGCTACAATCACGTCTGTATTTTAAGAGAGCCCCTCAAAAAGCACTTTTTGAAATTCAGGCCTGTTTCTACAGAAACACTATTAAAATGAAGGAGTTTTAAACTCCACATAATGATAGTGCTTAGCAGTGCAGAACAACAAGTCATACAGGAGAGAATGTTGATTTCATTCATTACAAAGCAGAATTGTCTTCTTTAATTCAGTGAGAGCAGGGCTGTCACTCCAAATGATAGAGAGAAGTGGGATGTGGTAGAAAGGATATTTACCATCTGAGTCATCACGTACTTCAGGAGTATTTGGACTGACTCTTTGTTTATTTTCTGTTTTGGAAATAAACGCTGGAAATGTGCTGTGGTAGCATGGACCACTTGTTCTTTCTGTGTGTTGCATTAAACTAAAACCATTATTTTTTTGGGAGCAGAGCAGTGCCAGACTGTGCTCTGCTGCTCCTTTGGTACATGGTCAGCAGTGGAAAGGGTGAACAGAGCTCCCAGGTGTCTCAGTCCTGGAAAACAGTAAGGGAGACTCCCTTCCTCCAGCAACACAGTGGAGGGAATGTTTGAAGAAACTGTGTGCCCAGGAGAAGGGAGATGTCCAGGAGAAGGATTGAAGTTGGGAAAATGAGATGTTAATGGCAGTCAGGGAGGAGCATTTGTGGGAAAATATAGCTAAATTGTAAATGGACCTGGTGGCAAGTAAATTAGTCATTGGTTGTTACCCTGCTCTGGATGAGCCCAGCACCTCATGGCCATAGCTTGTCCTCTGTTCTTAAACTGTGTGTGGGTTTGGTGGGGCTTCATGTGCTTATTGGGCTCCTCGCTGGCTGTGTATTGACACATCCCTGCACCCCATTGTTCCCCAGATTTGGATGTGCATAATTGTCCTGCTTCTACTCAAAGCCAACTGCCCAAAGAGCAGCTGTCAGTGCCAAGACCAAACCCATATGTGAGCAGCCATGGGGGTAGTGGAAGGGAGCCTGAAATGCTTAAGGTGGGAGTGTTGGGTGTGCAAATCTTAGGATCTTTAGCTGGTCACCATGACTTCAAGAAACGCTAAAAGTCTCTTTTCTCAGCCTGAGCACTTGAAGAATGAGTCAGAGCTCTTCAGTTCTCGGTCTCAAGGTTGTTTATTGTGTCTTATCTATAAAATTCCTTCTCCTGCCCTGCTGAGGTCCGTCCAGCAGGATAGTTCCAGGCTCACTGCCTGCCCCCAGGGCAGTGTTATGTCTTTATACTAAAAACTGCGTGTACAATGTTTACAATTACTTTCCAATACCTATCACCTATGTTAGACAGTGAGCTTCTACTCTAAACCAGTCTGTAAACAGTGCCACCATCACAGCAGAAGATGGAGGCCAAGAAGAAGAAGAAGGAGAAAGGCTGGACACGCCCAGATCCCTCCATCTTGCTCCCTGAACTCCCATTCTAGAAATTCCAAAATCTATTTTTCCACCCTGTGATAACTTCACTATTATTCTACTTAAACTGTTGTGGCTTGCTGATCTTCATATAACGTTGGTAACTTGCTCTGCGGGTTATAATCAAAACCACAGGTGTTTTGGGCTCCGTGCCAGGGCTTCTGAGCCCCTTGGCAGGGGTCTTGGCCGTTCTAGACAGCCAGAAAGATGTCCTAAGTTCTGACAATCAAACAGCCTCAGAGCTGGGCAGGCACAAGGAGGGGATGTGCTGGAATGTGTTGTGGCCCAAGCTGGGTCCTGGAAGAGCCATGTCTGTGGTGGCCCAGCAGCCCAAGTCTGGCTCCGGTGGCATCTAGGTCAGGGGACAGCGTCCTGCGTCACTGCCGCCCTAGCAGGTTGTTATTAAGACCCAAATTGGGGGGATTATTGGCAATTGGAGCACTTGCAGCCAGATGAGACTCCTGGTTTCCTTGCCCTTGTGAGGGGGAGGAGGAGGAGTGACCTACATCTGCCCGGGGACTGCCAAGCTCCACATTGCAGTGGCTTGCTAGGGCTCTCTCTTAGGGACAGAGGTAAAGGCTTCTCTTGAGATAGAGAGAAGTAAAGGTTCTCCGTGTTCACCAGGCCTTGGCTACAATTTTAGATTAGTTGTATGTTTTGTGTCGAGTGTGAGGCATTAACCAGCTTCAGTGGCTGGACGGGGAATAGTGTGCTTCAGGATCTCCTGACCACACTGCTGTTCACTGGACACAATAAAGATACCTTGTGTTTCAACCCTGTTGAAATCAGGGGAGAGAGGTTAGTGTGGAATTTTGCATTGGATTTTCATCTGTGCTCCCTGAATTGCATTTCTGTACATTACCTGGGAAAAAATGCTGTGCAATATCTTTCTTTTTACACATAAGAAATTATTTTATCAGATGATGTTGCTGCTTCCCCTTCTGTCTGTAAAAGGTGAATATGAAGCTTCAGAACAAAATATTTATTTTGAACTGAAACCCATTTGCTGTCTGAATGAGGTGGTGGTTTGCAAATTAAGCAACTCAAAACTTGGTCTAAAAGCAAGTTGTACAGATACCTCAGAAATGTTCCTATTGATAATAGAACTGTTAGTTGCAGAACTGTGCAAGAAGTAGCACTGTAGCTGAAGGCTCTGGAGTCTTGTTGGTGTGAATGTAACACATTTCTGCTATGAATTCAGTGTTGGGAGATAATTGATTGCTGAAATTGTGTAGCCTGAATGTGAAAAGGGCGGCAACGTGCTGGTTTGTCTGATGGGGATGAAACAGAATTAGATTTGTATGGGTGTAACTGAATCTAAGAAGAGATTCTTACACTGTGAAAAATTCACCAAAGATAACTAATTTGCACTGTGTGAGGTAGTGTGACTTTTAGCACCAGAACTACAGTAACATCAATATCTATGTAGATCTTAATTAACTCTATGATTGCAATAAAACAAGAACTAATCCCTTTCTAATGCCAAATTAAGCAGAGCAAATAAAACAGGAGTTCAATTTTATATTTCAGAGTAACTATTTTTGACATTTTTTATGCTGTAGACTACAACATAAAATGGGAAGAGCCTTTGCAAATTGTAATTCTTTTAGAAATATATTTCATATACTGGAAAGGTAGTAAATTTTATTCATTAATGATTGGGGGTGATATATTGTGGCTTGTCTAGCAAAATGAACTTTAGCAAAATGAACTGTTGCTTACTATGTTACTTTATCTTGCTTTTGCTTTTTGGTGTTGCTGTAACAAACAGGCATCACTGTTGTTATTATTACTCTGTTTGTACCAGGGAATGGAAAGACAAATGAGCCATGGAAATTCCTTGTACACTGTTTTTCCCCAGTTGCAAACATTTGCTCATTTCCAGGCCAGGGAATGTGCTTGTCCCTCTCTCCCCTTGGAGGATAGAGATGGAGCAGATGCCAGATTGAAGAGTGATGCAGAGCAGGGGTGCACCCAGCAGGTGGTGCAGACCTGGGGGCAGGAAATATCTCCACAGTGACAGTTTCTGGTATTGGGTCACGGCTCTCCAAAAAAGAATGCCCTAAAGATGAGGGGACTGGCAAGAATATGGTTTGGGTAACTGCTGGAGGTGCTAGAAGTGATCATCAGGCAGACAGGGAGGTGCAGAACAGTAATAGATAGAGAATCCAATGATTTTTTTTTTTTTTTAGTTGATTCTTAAGATTTTGGAGCTGCTTATGGTGGAACTGAGCAATAAAGAATATCCATTCATTTAGACACACTCCAAGAAAAAAAACCTGCTTTGTTTTTTGGTATTAAAGTGAGCTCAGAGACATAATTGCATTTCGGATGTTACTGATGGGAAATTGTAACCTCAGGCAAGGAGGGGAAAAGCTGAACTTTCTGGTTGTGATGAGCCAGCTGCTAAGATCAAAACTTGACAGAATTAGGAAATGAATGCTGATGAAAGTCTTTAACCCAGATCAATAATAGTTTTACTGGTGGACTTTACTGGGAACAGGGTTAAGTGTAACCGCATCACATTTCCAGTGGTGGCTTCTTTTTTGCTTTCAAAACAGCACTCCACATTGTTGACAAATTCCTCAGTGATCATCAACCAAAATGAATGCATTTAAGTAGGATTTGAATGTGACCTGCTGCTTTGCAGCTACATCCCTTCACAGAGAATGGGATTTGGAAAGCAGGCAGAAAAATGTTCTCTGGCATGGTCCCTGTGGGCTGAAGGCAAGGATTAAAGTGCTGGGAGCTGTGTGTGTGAGCAGGACACAGAGAGCTGCAGATGAGGATGTGTCTGAAATCCCCACTCCCCTCTGGGGCAGAATTGCTTCTTCAGGGCTTTTCACTTGGGATTTAAATTCCAGATCCTAAATACGATTTTCAGTGTCTCTCTCCTTTGTAAACCTAAGGAGAGCTATCTGTCCAAACACCAGGTTGGACTTGCAGCTGTTTGAGCCTCTGAGGAAGAGGAATTTGCACCCATGGTTGCTTTTTGTATCTATTGGTGTTAAGCTCACCTTGCCACTTGTTCAGGTGGCCCCAATCTGAAGATGACAGTCAGACTTTTTTGCACAGTGTGGTCTCTGTCTCTGCATGGCCGTCTCTAAACTGTCCTGGGTGTGCCATCACCACAGCTGGACTGAGCTGCAGGGTTTGGAAAGGCATCCCAGGCTTGTGGGATGACTGCGTCCAACAAATGTGACAAGGATTCAGAGAGGTCTCTATGGTCACAGAGTTGTTGTTTCTTGGAAAACAAGGGAGGTAACTCTTCAGATGGAAACTGCTCAGATCTGCAGGGTGACACTGAGTTGAGCCCTTGCTCCCCACACTCACAAAGGACACGAGCACAAACAAGCACGCACAGCTGTTTCCACCACATGTGGAAGCCAAAGGTGCTTTCCCACAGTCAGCCTTGGACAGCTGGGAGGTGGGAAGTGGAAAATCAGCTTGCCCTGCCTTTGGATGTGTCGAGGAGGGGTTTCCAGCCTTGCAGCTTTGGACTTATTTGTGTGGCCCATTCAGGCACACGAGTTCTGTTAGACATTGATCCAGGCCTCTTAAATCTCAAAATGGGACTTCTGGGGGGGTAAGTGTGTCCTTTTTTTTTTTTTGTTTTTTTTTTGGTAAGAAACCTTCAAAGTTAAATGTATTGATTCCAATTGAAACACATGAGTGGTTGAATCTTTTTTTTTTTTCCTGGATAGCACACAACCCACATTGTCATTTGATAATTTTGTAAGCTAGGTAGCTGGTGATGGAAGAACTATGGCAATGTCTGTGTTACTTTTCAGAAGAGAGCAGTCCAGTGAAGTCCTTTAAGTCTATCGAATTCTTTAGGCAATACTTTTGTTTACTCTCTATTTAAGCACTTGAAATTTCCATTGATTAAAAATCCAAACAATTTAAATGATAATTTTATATATGAACTAAATTATTATTTGCTAATTATTAATAATAATATTAATATTAGTTATTAACCAATATTACAAATAATATTAAATTAAAATTTAGTAATTTATTTCTCTTTTTGTGTGAATGTAGCATCATCCCACATGGAAAAATCTTTCCTTCAAAACCTTCTCCATGCATTAATTTAGTCCTAAAAGAAATACCCAAAAATTATTTTGGCATCTTTGCACTTTGCAAAGTGCCATCTTTCTTGCACCACTCATGATCCCCTAAAGGCCAAAATCACATTGTAATTTAAATCCTCCTGTATTCAAAGATATAAATGAGTTTTTCTGATTCTCATGCCTACCATGTGCAATTTTTGGCCACATCAGCTGACTTTTATTGCCTTGTTCTGCTTCTCTGATTTCCCTCCCATAAAATGTGAGTTTTTTCCTGGGTGCTTCTTGTTACAGTACCTTTTCTGTTGCAGCCAGGATGCCATCCCTTAATACAATACATCCCATTATCCTAGCTCACCACCGGGTGTACAGTTTCCCTCCTGCTTTCTGAAGCCTTTTCTGTGAAAAGTCCTTTGTAGTGCCTTTTAGAAACCTTTGATTAACCTTTTGTTAATTACTTGCCCTATCCTTATTACATGACAGGTTTTCTCTGAGCTAAATTGTAGCCTTTGACCTATACTTCAGCAGATCTTTCCTTATCTGAGCTCTGCTCCATTTTACTGGCAGTCCCTGTGAGTTTGATAAAGTCAGCAGAGTCCTGGGCTGGCGGGATCATTCCTGAGGGTGTGACCTGCAGGACCATTGCTGTGCCTCTCATTGCCTCTCTGCTGCTAACCAGACCCTATCCCTTTGTCCTCTGACCTGAGTCACTTTTGCATTCTGAATGTCCCCTCACTTCATTATGGGGCAGTGTTTGGTTTTTTAAAGTTCTCTAAGCATTTTCTTGCACCCTGTTTTTAGGTTTGATACACCACATTCCCCGTTATAGAATCTCTGCTAAAGGCTTTGTAGGGTTTATGTTTGATTTCTGCTCACTCTTTTGGGTGCACACTTTTCTGAAGAATATTGGATGGTGCTTTCATTCTAGTTGGGGGAGCACAGGGGGCTAATGCCAGCTTGGTCTGGATCTAGAGAGAGGTCCCCCCTGGAAAAAGGAGCTGGGAGAGGGAGAAGTTCTGCTTTTGTTCATCCAACTTGCTGGCCAGCAGTCAAGGGCTGTCATCATGGATTTCAGGGCTGAAGAAGCTCATTATTCCCAAGAGATAGCAAGGAGCAGAGCAGGACTCATGACCCAGTTACCTCTGGAGCAAACACAGCTGCCTGCTCCCTGTCAGAGCTCAGAGTGGATCCTCAGTCTGATTTTTCCTGCTTCATAAACATGCAGGATTCACAGAATGACAGAGTGGTTGAGGTTGGAAGGGGCCTGTGGAGTTCATTCAGTCCAAGCTCCCTGCTAGAGCAGGTTCTTGACTTCAGTGCCTTGTACAGGAGCTCACTGTCTCTGCCTGCTTACACGTGTGTCAATTAAAGGTGACTGCACATGGCTTGTTGCCGTGCAGTTAATGACAAGTGTTATGTCTTGCATGGACTTGAGGATGGAGGTGTTTGAGAGCCTGTACTGTGAAAAAAGCTCAAAATAGGCCTAATGAAGTGCAGTGAAGAACAGGAATGGGGTTATTGGAATACCTCAAACTGAACAGGACCCATGAGGATCATCAGGTCTAACTCCTTGTTCCTTGCAGGAACTACCTAAAACTAAACAGGACCCATGAGGATCATCAGGTCTAACTCCTTGTTCCTTGCAGGAACTACCTAAAACTAAACTATAACTAGTCCAGTTACTACTGACATTCAGTTTAGCTTACACTTGGGAAGAGGGCAGTGAGTACAGGAAAAAAGTGTGAGTTAATTAGGAACAGGTCTGAAATCTTTTTAAAATGTCCTTTATAATTCATGATGCCACAGGTTATAAAGATTTTACAGCCAGCTCATCCATTTCAGAGTGGCCTAAATTCTTTGCTGTTTGCAAAGATGTTGGTAACAGCATTGACCTCGGTAATGTAACATTGGAAAAAGCAAACTTGGAAGAAAGGATGGTTGAGAGCACTGCTGTGGCTACCAGGACTTCACTTGAGATTTTAAGAGGAGCCAGGTGTCATGTCCTTTTCTGTAGCAAGGGTTGTGTGCTGTTATTACTGTTAAAACAGTGGAGTTACAGATGTTTGGTCTGTGTTGATGTGAGAAATCAGGTTTAAGCTATATAGGGGAATAGCATATAAGTAAATAAAGGTAGTATAGAAAGTAATCTTATCCCCTGAGGAGTTGCAGCTGGGTTAATTATTAAAGATTAGGAGCAGGCCTCACTTTAACAGGCCACAGCTGTAGCCAATAAGATGAAGAGTGTTATAAAAGATTGGATTGGTTGGCTGAGGGGAACTGGAGTCAGCTGGGTGCTGTGAGGACAAGGAAGGGGCAGTGCTTAGAGGAGATGCCTACAAGGAACATCAAGGAGGTATGAAACTCTGGTAATATGGAACTCTTGTAATGACAGTGGGACTCTTGTGATATAATGACAACAAAGTGACACGGTTTTCTGGATCATTTGCAGCAGGAGGTCTCTGATCTCTGCCTGTGCTGCTGCCGCTGCTGTCCCTTGTCATGCCCATCATGACTCAGCCCATCATGCTAATGAAGGACAATGGCCTCCTGTTTTGTGCCTGTGAAGCCCATGAGTGGTGATGGAGTTTCTATTGAGAAACTCCATCACCACTCATGGGCTTCACAGGCACAAAACAGAAACACCACGAAAACCCTCTGAGCTCCTCCTTTGCTGTAGCCAAGTGGTGAGACTGCAGGGGAGGCTCAGGGATCACACCTCAAATTGTAAATACAAATCAGTGCACTGTGTGACTGCACTGTGACCATACAATGTTAAAATGCAAGTTACCAAGCATTTAGCCTTGGGAGCCTGGCAAGCAGAGGGAAAAGGCTATGTTAGAGTGAAAGCCTTTTCACTTTTCCTGCCTATTAATTTACATGCCTTCAGAGTGTTGCCATTTAGCAAAGTGCCTTTTGTGTTTCTGCCAAGCTGAAGTAGCCGCTGGGAAAAACTAAGTAGGCCAAATCCTGCAAATATCTGGAGAGCTCAGCCAGGGTGGCTGATGGTGATCCAAAAGAGTGTGAGGATGGATTTGGCTTCATGCAGGCAGCACAGCAATATTGAGCAAAATAAAAAGCTGACATAAGAGTTTCACGTCAAAAGCTAGTTACTGCAAGATAATGCATATAGAAGATTTTTTAAAATTGAGTTGTTCATAGTTTTGGTTGAGTGTATAGAACCTGGGATCTTCAGATCTCTGCTCTGGGTCTCAGGCCATGTCAGCTGAGGGCTATTTAAAGTTATAGACCACGTCTGGCATGGCCCAGGGCAGCGGTGTCCTCACCATATAGATTCCTGAAGTTGCAGTACTTATAGAAGTGCTCGTTCTGTTCCCATGCAGTGCTTTAAATAGCTCAACACATCACTGTTATTCCAGTGCTACACATTCCAACTCCATCTGAGCAAGCAGGGGATTTTTGGCTGCCAGGTATCGCACAGTGGGATCATCTCACTGCTTTCATCCTCTCCTGGGTCCATCAGCGCTGTGCCTTCCTGCACCGGGGGAAGGGACCGCTGTGTTTGGGGCTGTCTAAGGGGGTTCTCTGCTACCTCAGCCTGCATTTATAATTTACAACAAGGAGTTTGCTGGATTTAGTTCTTTCAGCCTTTCTCCCCAGGTGACCAGCAAGCTGTCCGGGGCTGTGCTGTCACCTGATGCAAACTGGCCCCTTGCCGGCACGTCCCGCATCCGGTCCCCACGGGACAGCGGTGCCACCCCCCATGGACGTGACAATATTTCGGCTTCTGGAGGTCGCTATTTTTGCCCGGCGGTGACGGCGAGGTTGGCCCCGCTCCCGCCTGTGCGGGGGTGCGGCAGGCGCCACCTGACCCGGCTGCGCTGGGTGACTGACACAGCGGTGGTGGCAGCAGTGGGTGACACAGCGGTGGTGGCAGCGGTGGGTGACACAGCGGTGGTGGCAGCGGTGGGTGACACAGCGGTGGTGGCAGCACTGGGTGACACAGCGGTGGTGGCAGCACTGGGTGACACAGCGGTGGTGGCAGCGCTCGCTGCGGATCCCGCTCCCCGCGGCAGCACCAGCGCTCCTGCGGGAATTGTTCCTCTGGGAGGGAATTAATGCAGGAATGCCCGAAGATACAGGTACAGTGTGGTGACATTCTGGTCAGCCTAGACCTGAAATGACTCCAGTTTTTCACCTGGGGCTGTGGTAACTGAATCACTGATGCTGCCGTGAGAATAGCAGCTCGGTGTTTATCTGGAAACACAGCAGACTGGGAAAAGATGGTTAATTGTAAATTGTGCTTTGTGTTCTTTTATTCATATGAATGGTGATTTGTAAATTATACTGATTCTGGTAGTTAGCTGACAGCTCAATTTGAAAACTTACCTCATTTTTTTAAATTGAGATTGACTTCAGAGTTTATATTAGACTATAATGCAAAAATAGCCCCTATTTCTTTATGCAGTTATCTTGGAGCATTTTTTCTAATCCTATCTTATTGCAATCTGCCTGAACATGTACAAAAATAGCCTTTACAATACTGCAGTTGTAATTATTCAAACTCAGCAGAGATTTTTATGAACTGTTTGAATTCAGTAAATATTTTATTATAATAATGAGGGCAGGAGGTTAGCTTATGCTAGGTTTGTTTGTGTGATATGAATTTAGCACAGAGCATATGGTGAGATTTTAAACTCTTGTATGAATACTCGAGCTGTGTTGCACCTCTTGTGCATGGTTTATTCACATCCTGTTGGAAACACCTCTCTTTTGCCTCTGGTCCCAAAAACTCTGTAATTGGTGGTAAAAAGCAGAGGTCAGCTCAGTTGTGCTGTGTGCCTGTCCTGTATCAGCTGTGGGTTTCTGTTTTGATGATGATGAGTAGGAAGTGCTGGAAAAGGGATGCCTTGGAAAGGCACTGTAGGAGTGGTTGCTTTTATGTACTAGAAGCAGGTATACATTTCAAAAAGGGACATGATTCTTCGAGCATTTTACTTTGTATTTTTGGACAGTGTGAAAGAATTAAATTGAGACATAATGATGTAACAATTTATTGAATTTGGTGGATATTTTTTCTTATAATAGAGGAACTAAAGAGAGAAGTAACAGTGCTTTGCTGTAGGAGCCCCCAGAGAGGTTTTGGAAAGAGCAGTGAGCACTCCTTGGGGGATGCCCAGACCCTCTTGGTGCAGAGAAGCACTATTGGCCAAGGGAGTGAGTTTGTGTGCTGGCCTGGGGACACCTCAGCCCTCTGCGTGGTCAGCTGGGTGGCTTAAGGGACCACGTAATATGGACGTTGACAGCAAAACTTCTTTCCCTTTATCCTCCTGATCTTCTGGTTTCTCGTGAGACATACAGAAGAACGGGGCATTTTATCGAGAAGGCACCATAAACCAGGGAAACACATTTGTGAAGTCACTTAACACAAGGCGCTAATCGAGAAACAGGGTAACCCAGGTTGCCATCAGTTACTTAATGTTCTGTTCCAGAACATCTAAAATGTCCACTCCTTAGGCAGGGCTGGGCCAGGGGATTGCTCTGGCTGAGTGGGGTGGGCAGGATGGATGGGAAGAGCTTGTGGAGTTCCCTTTACACAATTACTCTTTTTCTCATCTTTTCTGTGGAACGGACCACTGGGGTCTCAGGCCCCCAGAAGGCTCCATTATGAATCACTGGTTCTTAGGGGAAAAAAACCAACCAACCCTCTTTTCTAAATTGAATGTACAGCTGACATGCATGTAGCTCTCTGATCACCGCATGTATTACTGTATTGTATATTTCTGTGTTATCCTCACATCAGCACAGCTCCTCGTCACTGGATTTTAAACACAGACACGAGACAGGGAGAGAGCAGAGGCCAGCTCTGCAGTGGGAATAATGCTTCACTCAGATATATAGAAGCACTTAAATGCTTCTTTCCTTTGTTTTTATCTGTATGTTTTTAAGTTCAACCCTGAGTGTTTTGACTCAGTTGACACAAGAAGGGTTTGTTAAAACAACAACCTAAACTCCAATCTCTAATTCCAGCAGTGCTTGTGTGCGTCTTCTTTAATCCTGCTCCAGGAAGATTGCAAATTTAATTCCCCTCTTGGCTGCTGTGAACCTCACCCTCCCCAATTCACTTGATAGAGCATAACAGCAATCCATAGTTTTGTCCTGTTTCTCAAATCCTTAGTGAGTAAATGGAATTTGGGTCCCATATTTGTTTATTTTGATTTTCAGTAGCCACCTGTAGTTATAGAGTTGAAAGGTTTATGTGTCAATGCAAAGATAATTTGCTGGTAATACCTTCTTGCAGAATAACATCCCTTACCAGTGCTGTGTGGTTTTGGTTCAGAGTTCGAATGTGGCCTTTGCCTTTATTGAAAAAACTGAACATTATTATGAACTAAACAGCTTATAATTACAGTTTAAAATATTGATGTCTAATATTTTTCCACTCAAAAATATGTTTTTATCTCATGAAGCAAAAGGTGGTGTATTTACAGAGGAGCTGTAGTGCTGATAGTTGCTAATGAAAATTGTTGCATCTTTTCTGCTGATGGAGGGTTGCTGTTGCAGGGCAATGATACTTTATTTGTATGAGCCTGAAATGAAAGGCTTGCACTTTTTTATTCCAGCTTCCAGAGCACGATAATAAAAGCACCAGAATAACCCACAGAAAGGAGAGGGAAGGTGCCTCCCCACCCCCCAGGCCCTTTGTTTTTCCTTTCATTGTTGCCTTTAGGCTCTGGTTCTGCACTATCCCTCCAGGAACCTTGGTGAGGAATTACCAAGGAATTACTGCTTTCCCTGCATTGAGAGGTAACTGGGGGGATTGCAAATATTAGGAATAAAATTTATTTTCTCATTAATTTTGTCTCTCCACTCAAATTCCATCTTTCTTTAGGTCATAGTACTCATTAAAATGTCAACATCACAGAAGGACTGGTTGGATGGGGCTTTGAGCAACATAGTGTAGAGGAAGGTGTCCCTCCCAATGCAGGAGGGTTGGAACTAGGTGACCTTTAAAGTCCCTTCCTACCCAAATCATTCAAGGATTCTGAGATTATACTATCAAATTGTGTCATTTGGCCCTCTATCAGTTTGGGCTTCTTTAATTACCAAGAGCAGTAAATCTATTAAACTGTTTTTTTTTAGAACAGAGTTAAATAATGTGACACAAATGAGTTATGTAGCCTTAACTATGTCTGTATAGTAAACAAAGAAAGTGGATGTCTGTATTATTAAACTTTAAAGTTGAGGTTTGACTCCAGATTAAATGTACATTCTTAAGCATGACACTTCTTAATTTTCACTACTTGATTTCCAAACTCAGGAATGGCTTCTGCGGGCTCCTGTGCAGAGTTGAAACAAAACACAACAAACTGGAAAAAGCATTAGGGCTGTGTCTAATTCTGCAGTTTCTGGACATGTTTCTTCGTCAGGTCTGTAATCTGCCATGAAGGTTTCTCATTTAGCTGTTGGAGAGCCTGATGGCAAACGTGTTTGTTGCCTTCTGCACAGACCAATCCTAGACTGGCGCTTTTGCCACGAGTTTGGTTTCCCTGGGCTGTTTGCTCACAGCAGAGAGGAGGTGACGTTTTCTATCCCAGGCTCCTGAGCAGAGCATGACCAGGGACTTGTGGATCCTCTCCCTTCTGTCACCACCATCAGCTTCTCTTGCTCTGCTTCCAAAGTGTTCCTGTCCCACCTAAATCTTTTCCTTATCTCTGGCACCTTAACCCAGTCCCCAGAGCTGTTAAATCCTGTTTAATCTGGCAATGACACAGGAGCTGGGCTTAGTCAAAGGGATGGATTTTTACCACAAACTGTGGATTTTGGATCCGGTGTACCTGTCACAGTGTTCACCAAGGTCAGGCTGCAGCCTTTGATCCAAATACTTCCAAAAGCAAGCTGCTCTGCTTTCTTTTTCATGTTGAAAACCAATGTATTGTATACTAACCTTTTTTCACCTTTATAAAAAGGTTAAACATTTTGTCTGAAATTTTCCCTGAAGAAATGAGTTTGAGATCATCAAATGTGAGTAATGTTCATGTGAATGGGTAAAGTTTGGCAATGCTCTCAGGCAAATATTGTGATTCTTAGGGATGGTCCTGTGTAGGGCCAAGAGTTGTACTTGGTGATCCCTGTCAGTCCCTTCCAACTCAGGATATTCTGTGAATCTCTAAAAGTTATAAGCACACTGAAAGCACCACTTTACAGCAGCCATAAGGTGTGTAATGCAGCTTTAATAATAAGCAATGCCACTGTCCCTCCTTCCCCATGGTACATGCAGCAAGTGCACCTCTAGAATAAGCAGTATAGAAGTGAGCCTGAGGAGTTTATCTTATCTGACAATTCTTCAGCAAACTGTTGCTGGTTAATGTGCCCCACTTGGTCCAGAGCTAAGCAGAATTATCTGCTGTATAGCCTGGTGGAGACAGTCTGAGTCTTGACATCAGAGATGTGTGAGCACTGGACAGTTGGCAAGAATATTGGCAGTAATGTCCCCAGCAGACAAGTCTTGCACAAAGAAGTCCTGTGGAAACTGTGGGAATTGTTCATTCCTTGCCAGTTTTTGTCCTTGTCAAAAAGTGAGTGCAGTCAGATCCTTTTAGGGTTTAAGGATTAATGAGGACACCTCTGCTGGAGCAGTATGTAGTCTGGGGGAAAGGCAAATTTAGAGGAATCAGGTATTCAGTTGTATTTTGGTTTAGAAAAAGTAGCATAAAGTTAAGAAGGAAATTTCTACAAATTGGGGTAAAATGGAAGTATTTAATTTTTAATGAACTCTTTAGTTAGTTATGATCTGATGAGTAGTCTCAGATCATTACATTCCATCAGTAATTATTTCACTTATTAAATATGTTGATTGTTTCTTCTGCTTCGAAGGCTGATTTTGATACATAAAGGTAGAGTGCTGAAAATTGCCATGTAAACTTATCTCCTTAAATATGGTTTGAAATGTACGTTAAAATGTGAAGTTCCCTAATAGAATTAGTTTCTCAGAATTGTCAGCAGTTGAAATTTCAACCTAAACCATATTATGTGTCAATGTCTTAAAATACAAACTAATATTTGATTAATTATATTATTTTGTTCTGCTAGATGGAAGAGTAAGTGTTTCAAACTGTCTGCAGAAGGACCTCTTTGTAATGATCTCAGAGGCACTGTATTCCCACTGGGGTTTTGTGTGAAGTACTTAGTAGCTCAGTTCTGAACTGACAGAAAAGAAAAATAATTACTTCTTTGTCTGCAGTGTATATTTTAAATATGCTTTGTGTTGCTTCAAAATTAATAGAAAAATTCCAGAAGAAATTTCAAAGAAGAATTTTTTAAAAAAACCCAAACCTAAATATGTTCCTTTTAAAATTTCTTTTATAGCTGAGTTACAGAGTCTTTAATTCCAAACCTTAATTTAGAAACACAAAGGGAAGGAAATGTGTGAAGTCCTGCCCTGTAGCTCTGGATACTGAGCACCAAATAGATCATGGGAAACAATTTTTTCTGATTTCTGTCACATTTTCAGCTTGCAACCATTGCCAGAAACCAAAAAAACCTCAACTTTGCAACAGTTTTCAGTGTTATTCCGCTTTGCAAAAAGTGCAGCATTGGCCTCCCAGGGGCAGGAAAGCAAATAGAAAAGCAGTGTTTTCTCTGGAAATGGGAGGCTGCTGCCACTTTAGGGAAGGGGGTGTTTGGGGGGCAGGGCTCTGGTTCCTCCTGGCCCTGCTCTGCCCTGGGCTGGAATTCCTGAGCCGGGTTTCTCTGCCCTGTGGGACTCAGCACAGCGTGAGCTGGCAGCTCTCTGTGCTGGCCGGGCACAGACGCCTCTGGAGGGATGCTGCTCTGAAAGGCTGGAACAGGGCAATAGTTGAGTGAGAGGAAAAGTCAGTTGTTTAATTGTTCCAATCAGAATTTTATATTTCAAATGCGACTGTTTAGGCCCGAATATTCTGGCTCCTTTTAAGTCTTTAATGAAATGTATGCTACAAATTTGATACTTGTTAGCAAATCTGGAGAGAGCAAACCTTTATTTACAGTTGCGCTTTTAGCTGCTATTCTAGTAACTAACTCAGGAAAATATTTTGTTTTGGTTTCTTACAGGGTTGATTCTTTTTCAGGGTGGGTCGTTTGTTTTGGGCAGGTTACAGTACAGAGAGATTCTTGTGTCAAAAGTAAAGTATTGCAAAGTTCAGAGTTTCCTCTCTTTTTATTTGAGGAATAAATCAGACCCTCATAGTAGCCTGAATGATCTGTACTTCTTGCTCTGTGTAAGTTTGAGCATCTGCCTTTCTGTAAACTTCCAGTTGCCTGTCATGCTTATATTGTTTTTATTGGAGATATCCTTAATTATAACCAGGCCTTCAGTAATTGCTCCAAAGTTCACAATGCCTTGAGCAGGACTTTTTGACCATCACAGAATGTGTAATTTTAGCAGACAAGGCAAAATGCTAGTGGGTGGTGAATAATGTCATGAGAAGCTCAAGCCCATGTATCTTCTGGGTAAAACAACAAACCCAAACCACTTTAGTTGCAGGAGTAGAAAGTGCTGTTTTGGGTAAAACTTGCAGCAAGCCCCCTGGAAATGTGTGTGGGAGGGAAGCTTAGCATCTTACTGAAATACTGACTCCTTCAACTCAGTGGATGTGGAAAGGCCTTTTCTGCTTAAGCCTATTGGCATATGAGACATTGCTCCATCTTGAGTGGTTGGTTGGTGAGTTTATTTTGTAGCTAAAATATAAACAAAATCACTTTGAAATAAGCAATTCAGCCTTTGAGTAAGCATGCCAGATTACAGAGGAAAATGTCATTAAGTATGTCATTTACTTGAAATGTTTTATATGCTTTCCTGTTATTAGTTCTTCACCCAGGGAAAAAGCCAGATGTGTTGAGTTACGGTGCAGCTCCTGTATAATTAACTGCCTTGATGTTTCCTCTCTTGACTCCTAACTACACTGATAAAATATTGATGCAAGTGCTGCAGCAGGACTTCAAGAATAAGGTCATATCTCACCTGTTCCACATAACACATTGAGATTTCTACTTATCTCATGTTATCAACAGCACAATAAATGCAATTTCTAATTTACATCACAAGATGGCAGCAAATTTTTAATTCACTTAATTTTCACTAACCTAGATTAACCTAACCTCTTGAAATTGTGGTTTCCTTACAAAATGACAGAAAACTTTGGTTAGTGGTCAGATATGCCTGCTATTTACAGGGATGTCAATGTTTAGAAGCTCTACAGCTCTACAGAGCTGTATTTCTGCTTTAAAATCAGTAACAAAAAGGCATTTACTATGAACTTTAAAGATCAGTATCTCATAGTGTAAGAGTTACCAAGTCCCATTGAAGATATTTTGAATAAAAACTATAGCTTTTATCTCTATTATTTGATTTCTTGAAGAGAAAATATGACAAAGCATTTTTTGAAATTCAGGCAGAGGCTCTCAAGACTTGATCATGTGGATTCTTTCTTCTAAAGGGAATTCTGATTTATGTTTGAAGTGTGTCCAGTCAAAAGCTTTCAAAGTTATGAAATAACAGGGTTGGCTTGGCTCAACTTCTTTTGGCAGATCTTTTCTCCTGTGCTGGCCAATCCCAGAAGTCAAAATTTTACTCTGCTTGAGCTGATTTGTCCTAGGTGTTAATTGTCATTGCTTGTAGATCTTACAGAAGATGCATCTATGGCCTTTAAAATGCTCTGCTTTTTGTTTTCTGCTGCAGTTTCACAACCACAGGCTGTACATAGCCAGCTGGAGAAGCCATCCAGTACTGCAATTCTCTGCAACACCTGTGGAAAACCATGCAAAGGAGAAGTTTTGAGAGTTCAGAACAAATATTTCCATATTAAATGCTTTGTTTGCAAAGGTAAGTGTGACTGCTGCTTCCATGAGTAGGGCATTAGCAATGGTGTGTGGCTTAATGACCCTGCAAACTTCTCAAGCATATTTTACAATCCAGTCCATGCCTGAAAAGATTTACTGTGAAATCCCTGACTCCTTATTGTAAGATAATAAGTAACCTAGGTCCCAAAACTGGAGAATGTTTTCAATGGATATAAACTTGTTTTTATCCATATTGGAGTTTACTGTAGATTTGGGATGTCAGGAAGAAGAGCACTTTGGGAGAACAGTGCAGGACTAGGAGAGGATGAACATTTGCAAAGAAACTCAGAGGTTTCCTCTCTCCTAGCTCTCTAATGTTTGCTGTAGGGCACACCATGGCCACATCTGTCCAGGTTCTCTTGTGCTGGACTGTGATCTTTAAATTCCAGTGTGACCCTCTGTGCTTTTCCTTTTTTTGGGGGGAATGACTTGGCTTGCTCCAGGTTGGTGCCTGGTGGTCTAATATTGTCACATGAATAGCAGAAGGATGGTCCCAGGAAAAGGGAATTATCTGATACAACACTCTTTCTGTAGATACTTGCTTGTTTAAGAACCTATCTGGAAGCTGCAAAGATCTAATTTGTTTTAAATGTACAGGTACATAAATGTTAACTGGTGTTGACTAAACAACCTGCTTACTCCATTATTTACCAGTGCTTTTAATAAATGACATTTATTAAACCTTGTAGCCCAGTCTAGAAACATGAGCATGTCTCTGGTTCTAGATGTGTTACTGTAACTATTCCTACTCCTCTTTAGAGGAAATAATAGAAAGAAAACTGTCACTATCTGTTAGCTATACTGATATTTTTTAAAATCCCATGGGATTGAGTACATACTATTAAAAACTGAGGCAATCTTTAATGATTTAGGCAGACAGGACTAAATGTTCAGCTCAATAATTGTGTTCTTTGCAAAACTGCACCACAAGCAAAATAAGCATACTGCATTTTCCTAAACAGCAAAAATATTTTGGTCATCTATTCCAAAGAGATTAGTATTTAAAGCACACCACAGCCCATACATTCATCTTTTAAGTTCTTTTAAAGCCAGCTGTTCTCATGGCAAATTTGACTATTAGATCAGTTTTTCAGACCTATCTCAGGAAAAGAGCAGCTGATCTGTTATTCAAGAGTCTTGTTTCCTACATGAACCAGTAACATTCTGGTATTTACTCTATATTATTATGTTTATGAAGTCCAAGCCCTCTTTATTTTTAATAGATTTTCTATGAGAAGAGACAAATTCTTCAGAGGGAGTAAGACAGAATTGTACATCCAACTTTTTGGTTTTATATGCCATCTGCATTAGATGATGCCAGGTCACCAACAAATGCAGCATGTGGTCACTGAACCGCTTCACTGATCCCAAATTTAGGCAGTGCAGGGGACTTTTTCCCACCCCCATGCAGAGGAAGATGATGAATGCACTGTAGAATTGCATTGCCCCTATCTGTCTGTAAGAGATAAGAAGGAGTTTGTTCTGCTTCTGGCAGATCTTGGATAAAATGAGGAAAAAAATCACAATGTTAACAAGGTAAGTGGGTAGCATCTGTCAGCCACCTGTCAGTCTCTTGGCTGGCACAGGAGTGTCAGAGGTGTGCTAAAACTGCTGCTAGGTGTCAAGGCTCTTGGACTCCTTACTAATCATTTTACTTAGTTTTCCCACATGATTGCTTTGAGGGTTTTCTCTCATGATTTATATGTCTTAATTTCTTTTATCACCTTTCAAGGGTTTCCATCAATTTTTCTGGCATTCTTCTGGTATTTGTTTTTGTTTTCTTTCTGGGCTTTATTTGTTACTTAAGAAGCATAAGTTGCTTTGTAATATGGATTTGCCATATTGTTGGGTGAGAAGAGCTTTGGAACAAGCAGAACACTGAATATACATTTCTCTAGCTACATAAAAGGAGGAAAAGCAGGTTAGGCAAATGTGACTTTGATTTTTAAATTAATGGATGAAGGAATACAGTTCACATGTTAGGATTTAGCAAAAAGATGGTGTTCAGTTCTGATCAGTCAATCTGCTTTCAGCCTTGGAGGAGAGTTTTATGCCAAGACCTCTGCTGTTCATGGGCAGGGTGATGATTCTGGGAATATATTTATCTTTTTGTTGATTTCTCCCTGTGGTGGATTTATTTCAATGCCACTCAGCAATGCAGTTTGTCCTGTCTCGTCTCATGCACCAAAGATAGCGCATGGAACGAGGTGTGTGTGCAGCATGCAGGACTGTCCAGGACAGATAATCCCATGTGTGGGCTGGCTGCACTGCCCTGCTAAGATGCCTGCCTGCTTGGTTGACTGCCTCTGTGTTAAACCATCTTGTACCCTGCATCAGAAAACATGTAATATTTATAAAGCTGCAGGAAATTTTGATCCCTCTCACAGAATTTATGGATGTACAGTGGTGGAAAATGCAAATTGATACAAATGACAAATGACCATGGTGTGGTGTCTAGGGGTATTTGAGGTCTGTTTGAATGACCTCATCAGTGACAGATGATCTTACACTGGAAAAAGTTACACCTTTTTGAATATATGTGAAATTTGAAACTAATTCTTTGATAGTTTTGGATAAATTATGAGGTTTCAGAGGGTCAAACACATTGAATTCTGTATTTCTTCCCTTTTTTTTTTTTTAGGTTAGAAAGGTAGTTTTGTGTATTGCCATACTGCTGTCTGATTATTCATAGAATGGTTTGGGTTGGAAAGAACCTTAAAGATCACCTCATTCCAACTCCCCTGCCATGAGGAAGGACACCTTCAACTCAACCAGGATGCTCAAAGCCCCATCCAGCCTTGGGCACTTCCAGGGGTGGGGCAGCCACAACTCTTCTGGGCAACCTTGTGAATTTCAGAATGGTAACAGCAACTATATAGATGCCTTTTGTATTCAAATTAAATTACATAACCAAGGAAGGTTAGTATAAGTCACTAATTCCCATGGAGTTCTTCTTATATTCCCCAGATAATGATTCTAAACAATTCCAAGTTTTTAAAAGGCGAACAACTCCTTTATTATTCAAGACTAAGAGACACATCCAGATTAAAAAATTTAACAGCAGTATTGGGAGCATCTGCTGGTTTTGCTCAGTAGCAAAGTATAATAGGACCTAGGGAGGTAAACAGACATTATAAATAAGGTTTGTACTCCTATCTATTAAAATGTGTTATTTCCTGCTCAGCTGCAGGAAATAATCTAATCTGCTAATAAAATTCTGTAGGGAACTTGCCATCTTACCTCACTTCAAATTTTTACTTAATTTTTAATTTAAAATATATCCCATTTTAATCAGGTTTTATAGAAGTACTGTTATAATGAAACTGATATCTTTGATATAGTAAGGCAAAGCTTCGTGGGCTTTGGTTCCCATGTTTGCTAATTCTTTTTTGTTTGTTACCACTGTAATAAAAGTGTCAAGGACTGTAATTAAAAGCACTGCAATAAAATATTTATGACTTAGACTGTCAAACTGAAAAAAAAGTGTTGAATATAAAATACTCTGAGGGTGTCTGTCAGGTCAGAACTGTATTTAATGAAGTGGATGGTATTAGACAAATATTAACTTGGAGCTTGCTTATAGCTGTGCTTGAGTATACCCAGGAGAGAGACAGGTTAGCATAGAATTGTAGATAGGAAGATGCAGGTGCTGTAATTATATTATCTTGGGTAGCCTCTTAGGTCATTGATAAGGATAGAAATTACCCTGTTTTATTAGTATTTAATTTGGGGTATTTTGATAGTATCCTAATATTTTCAGAGTTGCAGTGACCAATTTAAACAGGAGAACCATCTTGCTAAAGAGTGTTCTTTGTACATATGTGAGAAGAACTATAACTCACATCTGTGTCCTTTCCTGGTTTGTCCCCATGAAAGGAAATAAATTTCCAGTCTGAGCCACAGAAGTGAAAACATGACCTATGTGCTATATCTGCTGCATTGTATCTCGTATGTATCTTGTTTTACCCTTAATCAAAATTCTCCTGATTGCTGTCTTGTTATGGGTACAGCACGTGCAGTCTTCCCTTCTGGCACAGCTAGCAGTTGCAAGTGTTAATTTTCATTAGTACTTGCAGCAATACTTCCCATTATTTTTCATGGGTTTTTTTTTTTTAATTAATCTGCTAGAATTTATCACATCTTCACCTTAGAATGGGGTATGTGGTTCTGGGGATTAGTGTTGCTGTGACCCTGCAGTGTCCTGGGAATTGTGAAAAACCCCAGATCTGCATATATCACTTCTATACCATTTTCTCAGTAGAACATGCCACAGAACCCAGAGTTATATCATTTATTGGGAAGTCCTCTTAATGAGAAGGGCTAAGACAAAATATTCAGTGAAAATATGAAAAACGTGGAGTAACTTGGCAATAGGAGTTATTTCTTTGTTAGATCAAATGCATTTGCTAGGATATAAATAAGTTCTAAGCTACACTGAGTAATCTGAGGGACTCGCATTTGGACATAGCTATGGGGTTTCACGTTTCAAAATGGGAGTCACTTACGGGAAGCTCATTTGTGAGATTGCCCAGTCCCAGATTTTGCCAGGCAGTAGCAATTTCTGGTATTTCTGCTGCCATGGCCACTGGGGATTAGTGTAGGGACCCGCAACGTGTCCAGCACTTCCTGAGTCCTTCAGGAGTTTGCAATCCCTGATCATATTAACTCAGTCTAACAGGAAACACTGTTTACAGTGTAAAGCTCACCAAGGTTGCAGAGTGTGGTAGGTTTAGGGCTGCCTTACCAATGTCATCTTAGCTTGTAATTTTTTATTTCACTGAAATTGTGATGATGATAATAATGATCACTTTTGCTGGTGCAAAAGTAATTTAATGTATCAGCAAATGGTTCTATGTTGGGATTTTAAAAGCTGAACATTAAAATATTTAATTACTGATTTTCTAAAAACAACTCAACAATTAAAGCACAAACAAATTTTCGTCAGTTAACTAACTTGCACTATCACAAAGCAATGGATAATTTTCCTTTTTTTATAATCATGTTCTTGTTACAACCTTTCTTTGTATTCATTAAGAACTTTCTGCAGCCCCTCACATCCTGGCCATACACATATCAGACCAGCACTCTAGCATATATATATTTCAACCAGAATCTGGTGTATTTAAGAGTATCTTTCATGAATTTAATAAATACATAATATTAGTAAAGCATGGTGAAATGGGAGGAATTATGGTTATGAGTATTGGTAAAGGAATATCTTAATAACATCCAATAGAAAGTAGCTAACTACTCACCAAAGGAGGCCAAACCTCTGTTGCTTCTGTTTTGCAATTTATTTACTCCTTATTTGCATCCTTCCAGTCCATTATAGTTATAGTAGAAAGATAAGTGCTCATTAGAGGATAGGATTTTCAAACCTGTGTAAGCTTTGCAGGCAGTAAAGATACTATTCATATAAAGAAGTTTTGAACATTATACATAGTTTCAATACACATTAGATAATGTCACAGAATTATTACTATTTAAAAAAGCCTGTAAGTCTTTTTAATTACCCAAGTTCTCTTTTGGGGTAAGGTTTTCCCTGTGCAGAAAAAAACAACTCAGTGCAGGGATGCCTTTCTGCAGGGGACTTGCAGACTGTGTGATGCCTTTTCCCTTGAGGACACAGCAGGGATACAGCAGCACTGTGGAGTAGCTACTGGGCATTTCAGTGCATTAAGGTGATGTGATGCCTGTATTGAGACCCAGAGAGAGTTGTTGCCTAAAACTCATCACTGCCACAGTGGTGTTATTCCACCTCCCACTTGCTGCAGCTCATTAACACGAGGCCATCTGCCATATCTGTGAATAGAGCAGGGACTTCATTTGCAAACCTGGAACTGGCACCCAAAGCACTGTTAAAGAAAATCTGAAAATATTTGGTGTTGTTGCTTTGCATGATGGGGTTTCTTTAGGGTTGTGGCTTTTACTGTCTCTTATTGTTTTTAAAAACCTGTTTTAATTAGTCTGGCTAATGACAGCAGTATTTTATGATAGACACTTAAGTTGTTATTAGGTTTAAAATTGGTTAAAACACATTACTCTTTTTCTTAAATTTCTTTAGCATACTTGTAAATTTTAAATAACCAGATTGAGTTCTTAAAATAAGAAATTAGTATAAATGAGACTTTTTTTCCAGTTTTCCTGGGGATTATTTTGGTAGTTTGAAACAGCCACGTAACTAATGCTGTGAGGACCTTGTTCACCTCTAAGACTATGCTTTTACAGGGCAGCAGCACTGTCTCTGAGCTACTGGAAAACTGTGCTCTCCAGAAGGAAAATGGAAATATATGTTCTAATGAAACATTATTCAATGCGTAGTTCCCATTTATTATAGCATTCAAGGTACATTGTGCCCAGGAAACTTCCAAAACTCTCCTTCATTTTAATTGGTATACTCTAATATTTTGTCAATCTCATAAGAGTATTCTGAATCTCAAAGGGTTTTCCTGCACTGAAGTGTTTACTCCACAAATTAATTTGTGAGCATCATGGCCAGTGTAGCCAGGAGCTTGTGTAGGCGCTGTACTCTCTATCCTCTATACCTTCATCAGTGCTACATGTGCATGGTGCAGTGTTGCAGGATATGATATATCCCCACAGTTCTCTGTGTCTTTTTCTGCTCCCGAAAGTTGCTGGTGTTCTTCCATCACACTTGTCTGCCTTCCTGCATTTCCTGGTTGGAAGCTGCAGAAGAGACCAGCAGGTCTGTCCAGGACTTTTCTGGGGCTGCATGCTGCTTTTGTTTGCCCTGGATAGTAACAAAATGAGGTGTCATTCAAGTCCTTGAGATAATAGATGGTATTTTGGATATTATTGCTAATACACTGCCAGTGACTGACAGGCTTGAGTGTTCTTGATTTCACAGATGTGTTTGGAAAGACAGTTGATATGATCATTTGTGCACAGAAGAGTGATTGAATTGTATGGTTTGTATACCCCATTGCAAGGTTCCTTCTGTCTTACTGCTGCTCACCTATAGACTGAAGGTTGAGGTGTGAATTAACTGAGATGATATCCCCATGCCAGTATTTGTATGGCCAGCAAACTTGGAGCTGGGAAAGACTTCCCCAAAAGCTTTGTGAAAAGCTTATCTGGACATAGCACACCAGACCATGCAAGGAGGAGTATCAGAGTCACAGCCATCTGCTGGAATGAGCTTAGACTGCTGCACATTAATTGCAGTTCAGTTTGAACTTCAGTCAGAGCTGTAGCAGTGGAAATTTGCCAGGTGGTTCTGATTCCTTCTCACAGGCATAGGGGCCAGGAGAAATGTTCCACACGTGATCATGGGCTTTTGGATTATGGGACCCCAGGCTTCATTGGTGATGTATGAATACATACAATTTAGCTGCCAAAAGAGAGTAATATCAGCCGTGTACTACGTGTCATTCTTGGGATCGTGGTCAGCCAGCAGCATCCATCTCATGGATGGAGGAAAAATACTAAAGTGGACCTAAAACCATGGTGCTGAGGGAGAAAAATTTTATTTAACTTACGTCAGGCAGAAGATGGGAGGGAAAAATATAGACTTGATATGTGCAGTTGCATGTAAGCAAACCACTTGATTGTCTGGCACGTTGGCAGCAGAACAGCTCTGCTGGGCTGGCCAGACCTGCAGTGCCTGCTGCAGCCTGCTGCAATGTGCAGCAGCACAGAGAGCATGGCATCCCCCAAGCAGCTCAGGACACAGCTGGTTTTTAGGCCCAGCATACAGCCAAAAAATTAATCTAATTTCAGTAGGCTCATTTGCCAGCACAGAAAACAGATGAATTTTATATTTGTGCACTGCAAATGGAGTACTGATGGCATACAGTAGGGGAATAGCAACTTGCTTAAATTGCATTGATTAATTGATTTACTGCTGTTTATTTTTATAAAATCATAGCAGAATGAAAGGGACATTTAAAGGTCATCTAGTCCCATCTCCCCTGGAATGGGCAGCGATATCTTCAACCAAATCACTTTGCTCAGGGCTCTGTCCAACCTGACTTTAAATGTTTCCAGAGATGGACCATCTACCATCTCTCTGGACAACCTGTTCCAGTGTCTCACCAGTCTCACTTAAAAAAAAGTCTTCCATATATCCTGTCTAAATTGCACCTATTTTAGCCTTAAAATCATTACCATTATACACTGCATAAATTCCAGTTCTTCAGGTGCTGTTGCAGATGCCGTGCTAGGGAAAAAAGTAGTCAGTTTCTAAACCAGTAGGGGAACCCCTCACATCTATACATGAAGTATTTGACGTCAGGTAACTGCGAACTGTCTTGAAAAGTGGAATTATCCAGCTGTAAGAAATGCCACCCTGAGATACTATCCCTAAAAATGGTGTAGATATTATCCCTCTCAAGTACCATAGCACATCCAGGTACTGACTTGCTCCTAAATATCATAAGAATAAGAGACAAACACTTAGTCACTACTTTAAAAGTCCTCCTAAAGGTTATAACTGCTTAGGAAAAGGCAGTTTTCTTTGCCTTGTATGCAAGGTAATACTGAGACAAGAAGATGAGTTACTCTGTGTTAGTCTCTTCATTAATATAATTACTGTTTTCAGTGCTTTTCTCTCATCACCAAGATGAACTCCAGAATCTGTTGAAAACTGTTTCTGGGTTAAAAATAACCCTTCCTCCAGATACTCCTTTTGGAAGACAAATGCTAGGTGGGAGTGGATGTGACACAATGCTAATTTCCTGTCCTAGGAGAGTAAGATCTGGTAGCTGCCTTCAGATATTCTCCCTAGACTTCCTCCAGCTTTCTCTTCCCAGTTTCTTGTCTCTGCAGCATCATCTCAGGCAGGCAGTGTCTCTGTCCACACAAGTAGCCAGCAAGGGGCACAGCATCTCACCTGAGGGAAGGCCAGTGGGTCTCTTTTCAGAGTTGCTCTGCTCAGCTTCAAACCATGACTGTTTTAATGTTCAAGCCAGTATTTAACTGGAATCCTTATGTTTTTCTCTGGTCAGCTGAATGTCAAGTTAAACTGGATCAGATGGTTCAGAGAGTGAAGGAGCAGGCAAGG
Source organism: Ammospiza caudacuta (assembly GCF_027887145.1). Taxonomy (NCBI): domain Eukaryota; kingdom Metazoa; phylum Chordata; class Aves; order Passeriformes; family Passerellidae; genus Ammospiza; species Ammospiza caudacuta. The sequence goes on from NC_080596.1 coordinate 59,456,900, forward strand.
GTTTGTGACTCAAGGTGTGGCCTGTAGAGCAGAGCTGGTGGGGATGCTCATTCAGCCACTCTTTGTATAGGAGGAGGCTGAAGCGATGGCAGTGCAGAAGGGACCTGGTGAGAGGATCCTGAGCTCACTTTTATTTTCAAGTCCCAATAACTTGTTTTTCTGCCTCCCTTTAGCAGGGCAGTTTCACTGCAGGGTTTCCTGAGAAGCCAGGATTAAGTGCATTAGTGCAGTCTGCTTTAGTGGCAGCAAAGAGAGGCCAATACCCTCAGGGTGACACAGAGTGCCCCCAAATGCCAAACTGTTGCTGACCCCATGTGCCCCAAGCCTTGCACCAGGCCTCTCTTAGCTGCAGTGAGAGCCTGCCTGGCTTCCATTTGGCCTCTAAATAGAGATTTGCTTGTGCTTATCTCTCATTTTAGCAGGTGAACAGGGACAAAAGTGCAGCGGCAAATAGTTTGTGGCTATGCTATCAAGTGATCTTCCTCTGGTGATGGAAGCCCAGCTGCAGGTCCCTCTGTGATGGTGCACAGCAGAATGTGTTAACCAGTGACTCCAAGTGGCTCTTGTTGCCTTTGTCCAGGTGCACTGCAGTCAGGAGTGCCACAACCAGCATAAAGAAACATATTTGGGACATAACCCCTCTCTCCTCTTTTCCGAAATGCAGTTATGTCCTTTTATTTTTTTCTTTAATGATCCATTTTACAAGTTCAAACACTGTATGATGCAATTTGGAGCTGCTCTGGGGCATCAGTATCAGCTCAGCATCATCCTGAGTCCATACCTGAGCTCTGCTTCTGTGACACCAGTCGGTAGCTGAAATACATAGGCTGAAAGAAACTCATGATATCCAGCAAGTTGTGCCAGATTTTTGGAAAGTCTGTTCAAAAAGGCTATCCTTCCTAAAAATGAGAGCACGATGAGAAAGAGAAATGCTAAAGCAAATGTGTGAAGCCTGTGAGATAGAGAACATGAACAAATAAATATTTGAATTTATATTCAAATATAAATAATCTAATCCATGTTGTCCATGACACATGCAATAATAATAATTGGAATTATTGGAATTATTTTGAATTATAGGAAAGATTAGAACCCATAGCTGTTCAGTTCTTGACCATACACTAATACAGCTCTAGCATGATTGTTGTTTCCTGACTCCTAGCAGTCAGGGCCATCTCCAGGGAGAATGATGAGCACTGAAATCCCACACAGGGATGAGCCCTCAGAGGGTTCAAGGAGAGCCTTGAGCCCAGGCCTCCTGTACTACAGCTAACAAAGACTACAGAAGAGGGAGGGTGGTTGGGTGTAATTTTGTATGAATGATCTAGATCTCCTCTGCTTGCTTGGGGTTTCTGTTGTCTATGTGTTGCTTTGTGCCTTGGGCATCTCTGTTGGACTATTTTTCTTGTAGTTTAGGAGCAAGATGACTGATTCTGACACTGCAAACAGCTTTGGGTGTGAGTTGCCAGGCTTTACATTTAGAAACCAAAGTGCCTGTGGGCTCTCAGGTACCCAAGTGTAAATCTGAGTCTGGAATTTTACAAGCATGCATACTTCTGCTATTTTGAGACCAAGGCACTGAGCAGCTCTGCGATGTTTAGTACATGCAACCCAAATTTAATAAGCAACATTCCCACTCCTTTTCTGTGGGCTGTATGTGAGTAGTGGCACTGCTGTGGTTCAGCGTGGTTTGACTGTAAACACCATTTGCTGATGGGAACACATTCCCACATGAACATCCCCAGGAGCAGAAGTGTGTAGTAACAAGTGTGGTGCTGTGACTTGCTGTAAAGGAGTAGTCAACACAGCAGCAGAATCACCACTTTGAAGTCCAGTTCTCTTTTAAATCAAGACAAGTCTGTTTTCAAAGATTCTGGCCATTGTGAATGGTGGTTATGTTCTACATGTCTGCTCTTTCTGTGTGACTTCACCAGACCATTGTATCTCTCCTTTCCCATCTTATACTTTCTCAGAACTCCAGCTAGCTCCCTGGTGCAAGGAAGAAAACTCCTGAGCAGTCTCACAAGCCTTTGGTTAATCAACTTTAACCCTTTCCTACAGGTTTAGTTTAAAAAAATAAAAATTGACATTTAGAATTAAAACCTTACTTTTGCCAGGAGCAGATGAACCTGGAGATGCCTCCAGTTCATAGACGATGAGTGGTGTTCATCAGGTAAACATGAGAGGTGCTTTATACTGATTTAACTCGTGAAAACTTGGAGCAGTTGCCATGAGCATCAGCCCCCATGTTTAGAGACAGCACTAGTTAATCCTTTTGCATCAAGGAGAAAATATCAAACACCTGTAATCTGTCAGAGATGTTTCTTTGTGACACTGGTGCTTTAGATTTTAAAGATTTGTACCCTTTATGCATTTATTTTAACCTCTTACATGTGTTAGATATTGTATATGGTAACCCTGAACTCAGCTCCTACAGACTTTAACTTTGTACTCACAGCTGCTCACTGAGGTTTTTACATTAAGTAAGTCCAGGCTATTAGTGTCCAAAATACATGACAGATGTAATTTACTGTAAGAGTAGTGTCTTTCAGATGCACATCTGCTCTGTGACCATAAGCCTATACACTGCAGTGCCTAAGTACTCCACTATGAACCATTCAGATCACAGGTAAAAAGTCAGCCTAATTTTAGAACATTTGTTTCTTGCCTTCTGAGTCTGCCTTTTCTCTTTCTGCAGCTTGTGGATGTGACCTGGCTCAAGGAGGATTTTTTGTGAGACAGGGAGACTACATCTGTACTTTGGACTACCAGAGACTCTATGGCACACGCTGCTTCAGTTGTGATGAATTCATTGAGGGAGAAGTGGTCTCAGCACTGGGCAAAACCTATCACCCAGACTGCTTTGTGTGTGCTGTCTGCAGGTAGGTTTTCTACATGAAGTTGTGTTTCTGATGCCAGAATGCCCTGAATGCCAGGCATTATAGCCTAGAGACAAGGTTTTCTTTCACTCACACCTTAAAAATTGCAGAATTAAAAAGAAAACAAGATCTGTAATTTTGAGTGGCTCCCTTTTTTCCAAATGTGTTTTTCTTTTTTATGTTATCATATGTGTGATGTTTTCAAAGTGCTTTAGAAACTTCCACTGTGTTTGTTGTATGACGTTTTGCACCAAGTCTTGCCTAATTTCTCTGGTGTCTGCTGCTTTGTCATTTGTTGGCCTGAAGGTACAAAGAATTTCAGTGCCAGTGGCTGAATCCTCAGCAGGCTACTACTAAAGCCCAGTGTAGATTAGTGGGATCATTTCCCACATGGGTCACAAACTCAGCAATACGAGGGACTGATGTCATTTTGACCTGCATCCTAATCCTCTATTGTAGAAATTGCACAAACACATCTATTGAGGACTTCATGAAGAAGCTCAAAGTGCACTAAACCTTCAGAAAACACACTTTTTAGCAGTTTGGAGTAAATGAAAGTGCTGCCACAGTTTCTCTGGCTAAACCTGAGCTTTGAGGAGTACAAGAAAAGCAGCCCCACCCTGGCAGGGTTTCAGGGCCCAGCAAGGCACTGGTGCAGCACAGCTCAGGTGCTCTGTGTGCAGGTGACTGTGCAGTCCCAAACCAGCATGGCCATGCCACTGTGGCTGTCTGCCAGCCCAGCCTGCCCTGCCCATGGGGCTCAGAAATCCTCCTGTGCTGATGCAGGAGCAGGACCCCAAACCCCAGAGCAGCTGTGGCTCCTGACAGAATCTCAATTAAATAAAGCAATTGCACAAATAATAATAATAGCTGAGGGGAGACTCTGAGTTGGACAAGCCTTTATTAGATTAAATTCTGTCTAAGTTCTGATCTGTTTAATAGGCAATTTTTCCTTTTGGATACTTAAAACAAATGTGGAGAGTAAAGATAACAAAAATCCTAAAATTATTTTCATATTTTATTTTTTCTTTTAATAGTAAAGGAAAAGGACTTCAAGTATATCTCATTAATTAACTGCTGGCTGCACATGCTATTGGCCTGCAGCCTGGCAGTATTACATCTCTTCTAGAGATGAGCAGAACTAATTTTTGGTACCTTTATTCTCAGCACTTGTACCTTCTGTAAAGTGAGGTACTCCTTCAGTTAAGAGAAACAAAAAAAACTGGTTGATGCCATTTTTCTGGCTACACATGCTTGTATCCTCAGTCACACCACAAGAGCTTAGCAGAAATGTATTTAACAATGTATTACTGTACTTAGAAGCTACCCACCTTGGGTTTCAGGCCATTGGAAATACCAACTCCTGCTTTATTTAGTCAATCATAGTTTAGAGCTTGATGATACAGTTTATTGTGTCTCCCTGGAAATTTGGAATAATTTTCCTTGTGACTAAAATATTTATTTTTAAGTACCTAACAATTCAGATGAGTTAAATTGCAGCACTGTGAAATTATTTATGCTGCAAATACAATGTGTGATGAAGATGTGGTAAAGCTTTTAAAAATGAAGTTCCTGATACAATAATACATCATGCAAAAAATAAAATCAGAGATGTTCCCTAACATTCTGTATAACTAAATAGTTGTATGTAATGCTATTTTTGCTGTTTCTAGTCGTTCAGTTGAGACCCAGATCTGCTTCTGTTGCTTTTCTTGGAAGAACACACAAATTCATATTGTCTTCCTCAGAGCCAGCAAATGCCCTGCTGACTAGCAGGATTCAATTAGTGTCTCCCAGGGGGGTTGTAACACTGATTTGTGGTGCAGAGCAGCAGAAGAATCCTGTCATGTGTTTGTATGCTTTAAATCAGCTTCAATTATCCCTGTCATTGCAAGCCAGACATAACCTGTGTTTTTTATGGGAAAGGGTGTCCTATCTAAACATCATCAGCATTTATTTTGAGTGATGTTCTCAGTAAAAATAAGGTTGGTAGGCTGTAAAGACATGTTGTTTAAGCCAAAAGAAAGAACTTGTTTGTTTTTTAAGAAACAGTAATGATAAAATAGGGGGGGGGGGGATGGTGTAATGGTGTAAAGCTCTCTACCTTAGTATTTTCCTTGGTGGGCAGAGTCAGGAGAGCCATTTGTGCCCTCATTTTTTACAGATGAGTGAAAACCTGAGATACTGCACCAAGGCACGCTGTCAGTAGTAGTTGCTGGATGATGCCACTGCATTTGGCATTACCTTTTACAGCCAGACTTCAGTGTGGGTGCTGTGTTAGAAATCTAACCTCCAGAATGGTGTGAATTTGAGAAGTGGTGACGGCCTGCCAGTGGGGCTGTTCCCACTCTCATGGAAACCAAGCCAGGCTCTTACCATCCTCAGCATGAAAACACTGGCAGCAGAAGGCATTTTGCACTCATGACACACTTCTCCAGAATGCTGCAGGATCATTAAAATTCTTTTAAATTAACACTTCTGCAGCCCCTATTTCTGTAGCTGCTGAAGTAACACTTCTGAACTGATTCTACATTGCATAGTAAACCAGTGCCAGTAGCAAGTCCTTTTTTCCCCTTATTTTCAGAGAAGATAAGGTTTGAATAGAAACATGTGGGAAGTGTATGGTAGCAGCAGTGGGAAAACCTAGCCAGCAGGAGCAGTGTGGAAGAGTCAGCAATCCAAGCTCAGTTGTCTCCTGGTATTACTACTGTTGGATGCCACATCGCTCAGTGTCACAGGGAGCTGTGTTCCTTGTACCCTCTGCACTGCATTTGTAACCTGCTGCCCTGCTTTGTGAAAAAGCTGGAGTGTCAGGAATCCAGCTCATCCCTGGGCATTTCTTGAGAGTCAGATGCTACTGCCCAGGGCTGCCACAAGCTAAAGTAAAAAAAAAAATAAATTAATTAGTACTCAGAGAAAAACTGGTAGAAGTACAATATGTTGTGCCATCCTATTTGTTTCTCTCTATCTTGTGTTAACCAAGTGGCTCTTAAAAAAAATCAAGTTTCAATGCATGTTTGCTCTGCTGGAATAAAGGTTAAAAACTTAATCCTTTCTTCTTCCAGTGCTGTTCATAGTCTAGTGAAACCTTTTTTCTGCTGTGGTGTTTTGTGATGATAATGCCTAAAACTAGGAATGAGTGGAAGAATAACAACATAAATTGAAAACTTGCAGATTAAATGCTTACTCTGCATTCCCAGGAAGTGGCTGAGCAATCTTCTTATAGCTTCATTAACTGGAAGGAGCTGTGTCCTCCAGAGGGCTGCCAAAGACATTTCCTTCAAAAGCTTCATGTGTTTGTAAAAGTGAAATAGAAAGAGGAGAAAATTGAGGCTGGCTGTAGCAATAGAAGCTTAATTTTATTAAAATTGTGCACATACTTCTTGCATGGCTGTTGTAGTCAGGACAGTTTGGCTCTTATGTAGGATGGGAAAGGGCAGGACATTGAGTATTTCAGAAATAAATGGGTTGTCATACCTGTAATAATGCTTTAAAAATGGAATTTTCAGGAGATGTCTTAGTGTGTTAACAATTCCTATAGATTTAGTAAGAATATATTAAGATATATGGTCTGTCTAATGTGGCACCTAGAGTACGATTTCTGTTACTTGTGTGCTGCGTGTTCACTGAATACAAAAAACCAGGGATTTGATTTTTATGGGTATTATTGTAATTAGCCTGGTTGGGGGGTTGGTGTTTATCCACCCAGTTGGAGGAGTGTATGTAATAGTTACCCTTTTAGTTTCAGTACTCATGTACTTAAAAGTTGGAAAAAAATTGTGGCATGTAAATGATAAAGAGAGGACAACTTGACCCCTGGGCAGGGGATATAGCACATACATTCTGTATTAATAAGGAAACAGGTTTGTGTTTGCTTTACAGAATTTTTATATTTAAGTCTTTCTGAGATCAGGAAGTTTCTTTTAAAACAGCATCTTGACAAAAGCTGAATATGTGCCATGTAGAGGTGAATAGTATGTGAAGGGGCAAGAGGCAGAAGGGGTTGCCTGCCAAATCCAGATATAAAACCTCTTCCAACCCATTTGTATTTTTACTGTCTTCAAGAAGGTAATTCACTTTGGCCAGGCAGTTGAATATAAAAAAATCAGAAAGCTTAAATTCTTTTCTTTTTTTCAGCAGAAGATCCTACATATATAGCACCGCTACTTCTAGAAAGAACATATATGTAATCCTACATATATAGCACTGCTACTTCTAGAAAGAACATATATGTAATCCTACGTATATAGCACTGCTACTTCTAGAAAGAACTGACATCTTTTGTTTATGTATGTCTTAAGAAGTTAGGATAATACTGAAAATTTAAAGTTCAAATTCAGTTTCTTCTTAAACATAACAGTCATTACAGACTTTTTGAATGTGCTAAACCAGTTTATTTGTTCAAATTTTAATGCTGCTGAATTTGGAAAGGGTTTGGTTTCCACTTAAGCAGTACCTGATGCTTCTTAAGGCATCTCATGAAGTGGTCTTCATCTCACCACCAGTCACCCACTGAACACTTCTAGGTATTGTAGAAACCTACAAGGTGTTGAGCCCACGATTTTGAAATCAGCCTGAGTGTTCTTGGCATTTTGATTCTAAACCAAATGTATCTATCAATAAGTGATTCTTCCTGAACAAAGGGATGGTGGTGTGCTGCTCTTCAGGTTTAGGTCTCCTGCTCTTTGGAGGAAGGGTCTGGAGTGCAAGTCCTGTGAGGAGCAGCTGAGGGTACTGGAGTTGTTTATCTGGAGAAAAGGAGGCTCAGAGAAGGCCCTCTACAGCTGCCTGAAAGGAGGTTGTAGTGAGCTGAGGGTGGGTTACTTCTCCCAGGAAACCAGGACAAATAGGACAAAGGGAGATGTCTTTATATGGTGCCAGAGGAGGTTCAGATAGAATATCAGGACAAGGTTCTTCTTTGAAAAGGCGGTTGAGCATTGGAGCAGGGTGCCCAGGGAAGTGATGGTATCACCCTCTTTGGCAGTCTTCATGAAATCAGTAGACATGTGATGACATGAGCATGGTGGAGTTTGGTCACAAAGATTGGACTTGATGATCTTGAAGGTCTGTTGCAACCTTAGTTATTCTGGGATTCTTTGGCTCTATATGGAACATCCCTATAGCCCTAGAATAATGTAGGATGGAAGGGATTTTTGGTGGTCCAGCCCCTGGCTCAAAGCAAATCCAGTTTGAGTAGACAGCTGATGGCGTTTCTTTAAAAAATTTCCAACAGACTCTTTGAACAGTGTGTTCCAGCATTCAACAAGCTCATGGTAAATTTTTTTCCTTATATTGAGTTGGCATTTCCCATGTTCCAGCTTATTTCTGCTCCCTCTTCTCCTTTCACTCTTTACCTCTGAGAAGAGCATGGATGCAATTTTGTGTGCATGCCATCAGGTAGTTTTAGACAGTAACACAATCTCCCCTGAGCAGGTACATCTGCTGCAGCCCCTGCCTGCCCATGTGTCCTGTGCTGCACTCTGGACCTGACCACCTTCCCTCATGTCCCTCCAGTAAATCTTGTCCTGAGGAGCCCAAAATGGTGCCTGCTGCAGTCTCTTAAATGATGAACAGAGGGAAGATTCACATCCTGTATCACTGCCCAGTGTCCTAAATGATGAACAGAGGGAAGGTCACATCCCTGTACCTGCTGGCTGCACTAATGCCTCCCATGCTGTGGCTGTTCAGTTGCTGTGGGGACACACTGGTGACTCACTGGGACCCCACATCATCTTATGCTTTCCAGCTGATTAACCCCTTGTTGCACTGGTGCATGGGGTTGTTCCTCACTGCTTGCAGCATTTAGCATTTTCCCTCACTAAAATTTGTGTAGGTGGTAGATAGCACTCAATGTCTGCTTTGTATCATCATTTTAATCCACAAGGATTCATCCCTATGGAGCATCTTGAGGGATGTGATCATACCAGGTACAAGTTAGAGCAGAATTTGATCCTGCTGGTCCTTAGGATGCTGTCTGACATTACACCTGACCTGGTGAAACTGCAGCCACCTACTGACATGAATAGCTTTGCTCTCTCAACAGCCTGACCGCAGGCTTGTCTTAATTTTCATATATCAAATTAAGTTGACTGTTCAGCCACAGAGTCAAATCAGCAATTTAAAGAATAGATGGGCATCCATCTGCTCTGAAAAAAAAAAACCCAAACATTTTCTTTTGTCCCTCTCAGAAAGCTTGAATGACTTGCCCACAGCTGCATAGATTGAGGTGTGGTGCAGAGAAGGACAAGACCTTTGATATCAGCACAAGACCTTTTGGTATCAGCACGCAGCCTGGATTAGGCTGATGGTGATTTGATGTTTTACAATATAGTTTTGTTGGTCACCTCCAGATTTTATTCTGGGTTTGCAAATATTGTAGGCAGGTGGTAAAACAAAATTTGTTGGGAAATTAATCATAGATGTGTTAAAATTCTGCAAGTCATTTGAGAGAGCTGCTTTTAAAATGCTCTTAATTCTCATTTTAAAAATAGATAATCCAACTGTGAAAATCTCACTGAATATATAGTATAGGATAAGTAGCTAATTAAAACCCTGTCCTGGTTTTTGCAATACCTCGCAGTGTTCAGTGGGTGACTGGTGGTAAGATATCATTGTATTTGAAGGCAGATATGCTGCTCTTAGCCTAAAATTCTATATATAGTCCTGCTCACAACTTAGAGAGCTCAGAAACTGAAACCTTGTTAATTGGCTGTTACCACCTTCTGTTGTGCCTTCACTCTTACTGGCACTCAAATGCTTGAGCAGGGCTGCTTGTGAAAGGGAGAGGTCAGCTGGGACAGGAAAACTGACAAATGTGTGGGGAATGAATTCCCAGTGAACAAGACAGTGAAACAAACTTTGAGACTTACTTATAGGTTTAGAAGAGCTGTGAGGGGAGGAAATGTTTGTCTGTACCTTGGAGTGGACAGCTCCAAGGAATATTTCCCTGCAGTTTTTTTAGAACAAGGTGTCTTGCATATTTGGAGAACAATAAAGAATCAAAATTGTTGCTCTTTCCCATTGGAATGGAAAGGCACGGTGATTAGCTACTGAATCATTAGAAAACAGACCAAGTTCAGTATTTTTATTGGCTAGGAAACCCCTAAGTGCTCTCCCATCTAAGGAGGCTCTGTGACTTGCCGTGGTGCTTATGAGCTTTGGCATGTTTGGAGGTGTCAGCTGCCCGCTTCTGTCTTTGTGCCATAGGAAGTGAATATTCCTCTTCTCCTCCTCTACTTTTAACTTATTTCCTTTTAGATTGTCTGATTGCTCAGTCAATGATGAGATGAGCCAATTCAAAGTGGGCACTCCCTGCTTCTACATTAGCTGCTACTTGGTGCATCTGTTTGAGGGGGGCTTCTGTGCTCAGTTGGAAGTTCAGCTGGATCTTTATTAGGTATATCCCTAAGTCAGGAAGATGTATTTATAAGATACACCTCACCTCTCCCTACTGCTCCTTATGTACTGCATACAAGATTGTTCAGTAGTCACAATCATTCTTCAGAGCAGTGAATTGCTCACAGCTCCAGCACATGACCATCCCTGGGATTATTAATGGTGCAAACCCTGCTGTTCAACTGAGACATCTCAGGAGAGCCCAGCTGGGTCATGGGCTGAGCCCAGCCTTGGTGCAGCTGTGCATTGGAGTGAGAGGTGGTTCTGTGCTGGTGTCAGTGGAGCAGGGTGCTGCTTTTGTGGGAGGTGAATTTGGGGCAGATTACCAGTGGTTATAATAAGTCTGTGTGTATCTGTAAGTCAAGATGAGATCTCTTCCTGAAAACATGCAGGAGATTGGATGCAAGTTCCTGTCTCAGTTCTGGAATGGTTGAAATCCCTTGGCTTGTGTCTTTCCAGGTCAATTAGTAGTGTTAAGTTCTAGGCTTGATTTTTTAATATTGTTTTAAAATGAAAATGTGATTAAATGGTTTCATTCATATTTGCAGTAGAAAACTAGGACAGCATTTGGATTGTATGACTTCATTTTAGAGACAGGTTTTGGTAATTAGTTATGAATTTTTATTATCTATATAGAAGTGTATCACATTTACTAATTTTTATTCAAATGTATGTATGCTCATTTAAATAAGTTTTGGGTTGGTCCACATGACCTTCAGAGCTCCTTTCCAGCCTCAGCTTCTCTATGAGTTCATAAAGCTCTTTTATCATTCTGTGTATTAGAAGTATCTCTGACTTTAAAAAGTACCAAAATCTGTTGCAGACAACAATTGTGACCCAAAAAGATAGCATTGGGAGTTTTTTTGAATGTATAACACAGAAGCTTGCTACTGCTGCAAGACAGGACAGGTTTGCTCATTGGAGTGCCGCTCCACCATGTCCTGCCTGTCTCAATAGAAACAGTGTTGTCTTCCAGTTAGGTTATTGAGTAAAACTAATGGTACAAAATCCTCTTTGGAACAGATGGAAATTTAGACCTCCTGAATTTATAACATGGTATTGGGCCTTGTTGTACCAGAGTCCTACACGGATCATTTAGCTGGGTCAGAGAGTAAGGCAATATAGGAAGGCTGTTTCCATAAAGTATTTTTCCTTACCACAACTTTAGGTAAGTGATAAGGTAGGAAGTTTTTTGACTATAAAAACTTGAGAAAGAGGAAAAAAAAAGGTGAAGTGCAGAATTCATTATCAGATATCAAAAAAGATAATAATACTTACACTCTGTCTCCTCATGATTTTTTAAATTATCACCAGTGGTCCAAAATGGATGGTTGGATGGAAACCAGCACTTAGCTGGTTTCAAATATATTTTAGTAACATTATATAGGAACAAACAACAGCATTGCTTTTTTTCTTTTTCTAAGTAATAAAAAAAGGAATTTAAGCGTAATTCAAGTGTAGACTAAGCATCTCTTAGGCAGTTTAAGGAGCAAAATAATGTTTAAGTTTAGCACAAAGTGTCTGTGTAGCTTCTGTAGCAGAGACAACCTCACAATTGGTATGAATTTGATAGCATGTGTGGGAGAATGCCATGAGTTTTAATGAAATGCTAATGAAATAGTGTGGTCAGATGGACTTCACCATGGAGCAGAAGGTGTGTGTTATATTTGTGCCCCGTTAAGCCATATTTTGATAGCTTGGGTAGGGATTTAGTTGGACATGAGCTTTGGGTGGAGTGAAATGTGTTTCTAAATCCTCACCATCCTTTCCTGCATATGAAGTGATTTGTCCATCTGGTTCTCCTAGAGGAAAAGCCTCAGTGGTTTCTGTGCCCAGACAAGGAAGTGCACAGCAGAGAGCTTTTGTTTTAAGAACATTGATTAAAAGGAATGGTTTAATTAAGTGTTAGGAGAGCTGGTTTTGGGTAGGGAAAACAAATAACGTAGATGCCGTGGGGTTCATAACTGGGATAGGTTTTTTCCCTTTGAGAGTTCAATAACATTTGCTTTCTGAGCACATAGATTAAGAGGAAGACTTTGATGTGATAAAAGTTGTGGGGACAAGTGCTGGTTTTTAATGTATAAGAGTCATCACTCTTATGCAGCTATTTAACAACATAAAAGCAGCTGCATTTGCCTCTACTTAACTCCCTGTAATGCCAATTTTATTTTCATTCTGTAACTGATCCTGTTAGTGATGAACTCTGGCTGATACTACATTTCTTAGATACACAACAATTTGGACTTGAGTGCTCACTGTGTTTTTGTAGCTTTAGATATTATTATTTTTCCTAAGAAGCTGTAACCATCTGCATTTGAAGTTGTCTGTTTGATTTGCCCCTTTGATACTTAAGCCTCTAAGTGGCTGGAAAACTGAATGAGAACTGTGCAAGCAGAGACAAAGAAGCCAGAGTATAATCAGTTCCTTTGTGGGAAGATATTTAATTTTGATAAAGGCATGAGACTGTAACCAGTTTGCTTTTGTTTCTGCTGTTGCAGGTTGCCTTTCCCTGCGGGTGACCGGGTAACTTTCAATGGGAAGGAATGCATCTGCCAGAAATGTTCCCTGCCCCCTTCCAGCAGCACTGGCTCCTTCCCTGTACAGAACCTGAGAAGTAAGTATGGATTTCTGCTCTTTTCAGTCAGTGCTTCTTAGTCTGCACAGGTTTAAATAACATAATTTTACACCAGTGTGTACTATTGGAACTTATACTACTCTGCTGCATAAGAGGTGTCATGAAATACAAAGTAGTCACATGAAAAAGTATAGAGTGATTTTTCAATAAAGTCTGATGTTAAAAAGAAGCACAGATGGTGCTATTATAGGATTAACAATACATAGAACCTCTCAAAGATTTGATTAAAAAGAACTAAATCAAATTATTTGGAGAAAAACATAATGTAGATGCTGATATTTTTGAGAATTTAGTCCAAGTCCATCTGAAATAAAAGCCAGGGTGAGATTTAATGATTTTTAAGTGTTCCAGTTCCAGCCTCAGAAAATATCAGTGTCAGGATTGCATGGCTAAATACCACACAGCAAGGAGTTTAATGTGTGAAGTGGGGGGCATTCACCTTGACCTCAGACTGTTGTGCACTATCAGAAAATACAAACAGTAGGGGAAAGAAATGTGATATTTTCACACCAACTTCTTTGCAGTAAACCATAGAGGGGTGGTGTAGTTCTGAACTCCATTCCTCTGCTCTTTTGCTTATAAAGTGCTGCCATGCTTTAAGAGTCCACTGCTAACTTCATGTAATTAAACAGCAGCAGCAATGCAATTAAACAGCAAAGACAGAAAAAAATTTAATGATTGTTACATCAAGCTGGATTCAGCATGGCTGAGGAGGGGCCCTATGGATTGCTCATCTTCCTGTGTAAGAAATCTAGCCCACTTCTGGGAGAAATTTCTCCTTTTTTTCTGTTTTCTTTTTCCCCCAACATTTCTTCACAGAAGTTTTCACCATCTCACTTCTACAGTTCATCAGTCAAACCTGCTGTGTGGATGCCCTGAGATACTCTATGGATCCCTCTTGCTAATGCCACTCTCTTTTGGGGATAGGTTGGCCCTCTCTGTTAGGTGCTTTCTCTTGTCACTTATTCCTGAGATGGATCTGATCCTCCTTGGCCATCTTTGCTGTCTCCTTGTTATATGTGAAAAGTGCCTTTGACTACAATGGACATTATTAGCCTGGTTGAGTACTGACAGGACAAGTTAATTTGATTATCTGTGGCACAGAATCCTTTAATGTATTTACATTCCCTTTCTCTGTGCACACACACACTGGAGAGTTTTTCTTGTCATTGTATTTCCTCAGCTCTCTTGGGTCTGCACTGAGCCTTCCCAGAGCCCAGATACCTGCAAACCTCAGCAAACCCCTTGCCTCAGAGGGAGACAGCACTGGAGCAAGCACATCTCTGTGGCGAAGCCTGACCCTGGAAAATAGAAGTTTACCTTTTCCCCACATTGCATAGACCAGTGAATGGTGTATCTCCTGGCAAGAGCTTTCTTGGAAAAGATCTTAAAGAGTTACTTTAAATGAGCAACTCTTGTTAGTAGTGCACAAAAACATGACCTCAGACAAACTTTTTCAAGGAAAGAGTAGTACACTGACCCTCTGTTACACTGGGTTTGTTCCTGTCTCAGAAGTGTCTGATGTGTACCATGTGTGCTCCTCCCCAGCCTGTTTATCTCAGCAGACATCTCCTGGGGACTCACTGAGCTCCCAGCATCACTGCGCCCTCTGACAAGTCCTTCTATTTTCATCCTCCCCTTTTGCTTCTAACCTCCTTCGCGCATTCCATTTGGAAGAAATGAAGAATGTAAAATACTTGCTTTCTGCCTGAGTCCTTGAATTTTTTATTATATAAGTACCTACCTCTCTGTTTTGTTTTGTTTTATAAAACAATAGCTCTGAAAACCTCTTGTGACAGTGTTGATTTTGAGAGAGTACTCAAGGAAGAATATTAACATGGAGCAGCAAATTGATGTGTTCTGCTGAGTTATTGCTTGAAATTAGTTGAGTCACCAAAGGATGCTGCATCCAAGATGGGAAGACAAGGACATGCATCAGTAGGCACTGTTGGCATAGCAACCACAATATTTGTTTGTAATTATCTGGCACTTTACAGAGAAAACAGCAGTAGGGAAAAAAAAAAAGTAACTCACAAAATGCTGCATTTCTGCCCACCCGAGCTTAAACCGAATGAAAGGTGAATGGCATTTGAGCACATGATGTTGTGTTCAGTTTGTGAAATAAACCCTCAAGCAGTCGGATTAAATTAGATTTCCAGATTAATCCCCAGTACAGGGGAGATCACAAAAAAATTTCTGATTGCAGTTGAACAACAAATACTGTAGAATACTGCAGGGACTAAAACCAGGCACACACCCAAATGTTCTTTATTATTAGCAAAACTCAAATGTTCTGATCTGTAGTGCACATGCTTTTGTGCTAGGCTTGTTTCCAGGTATTGGTGCTCTGGAGGGTAGCATTAAAGAGCCACGTTATTGCTCCCTCAATGCATTCCAGATCCACTAAAGGAAAATACAAACTGCGCTTTATCATTGTGTGCTCAGAAGTGAAACATTTACAATTTCACTTACACTGTCTCATTAGGGTCATGTAACCAATAAAAATACTGTCTTAAATCAGAAAGTTTTTAAGAAGACTGTTTCAATGCTTTAATAAGATCCTAGGTTGAGAGTTCTTTCTTAATAACTTGATAAATCTTTCTAATGCTTTTCATAGCTTTTTCTTCCATCTAAGACATTGTTATGGGTTTATTTTCTCTCCTGGCATTTCTGAATGCTTAAGTGTCTTTCAGGTTTTATCTTTTCTCTAGAAAATTATTGGTATACCTGAAGAATTCCTAAAAATACTATGTATTTTTCCACTTGAGATGGAAGATATTTTATGGAGCATTAGAAGATTACTGAGATATTGCTACTAGAATCAATTTATCACTGGCATGTATCCCTTTTTCCCACATATTCTACTATTTTAACATTTAGTAAGAAAATCATCCATAGACAGGAAATCTGTAGAGTGAAGACTGAATGAGAGATGGACCTTGTAGGGCGTTAGAGGGTTCATTTGACAACCAGATCCAAATCCCATGTGTACATAACATCTCTGAAGAGGGCAGAAACTGATTGTAGGTTTGGCTTTTGTTAGCTTAGTCAAAAACTTCCATAGTTAAAAAGAAAGGCAACCAAATCCCCAGACAGTCTTGTTCTCAGTTACTCTTGTTACTCTTTCTGGGGAGTAGAACTAGCTTACCTACAACCTGTTGAACCAACACGGACTAACCTCTGTTACCAGTTATTGCATGTTTTGCATGTATTTTTTGTTAGCACCTCTTGAAACTTAATATAAGTGAATTTTTATAGAGAATAAATACATAGACGGCCATCACTTTCACATATTGAAATGTCACTAATGCCTTTTAGGTATTGGTGTGTTTTACTGGGTACATAAAATTTCATACCAGATTTTCGGCTTGGATTTTTTTCATGGTTGCAAAACAATTTTGAAATAAGTGGAGCTTGCAGATCCCAAGGCAAAGGCTAATATGAAGAATTCTTTTTTTACTCTTTGTCTTTTTTATTTCTTTTATCAGGCAGATTCATGATGCTTGAAAAATTAATCAGCAAAACATTTTTAAAAACACAGTATAAATGAATTAAAATAAAGCCTAAGTCACTAGGAAATGGAAGTCATCAGCTTTTTTCTTTGAATGATGCATGTGTTGTAGCAATTTCAGATCTTTCCAAGGGCAGCAACACTTGCCATCCATCAGTGAGCAGTGGAGCCCTTGTGAGCTGTTACTGGGGCGCTGATGGATCCTTGTGCTGCTGTAACCAACTGCTGCATGAGCTAAAGGATACGATTCACTCATTTGGGTTTTTCTCTTGCAGATTGTGGTGGCTGTGGTTCGGAAATTAAAAATGGTCAGTCCTTGGTCGCCTTGGACAAACACTGGCATTTGGGCTGCTTTAAGTGCAGTACATGTGGCAAGCTACTGAATGCAGAGTATATCAGCAAGTAAGTAGAGGAGTATTTTCACCTCTTTTAGTCATTCTTTTTTTAATGCCAAATAATTAATTTATCATTGCATTTATTTGCATTGTTAAGATTTAAAGGTAATGCATAATATAGAAATATAATGTATACATTATAATAATATAATTAATGTAATATATAAATGCATATTTCATTACCTTTTATTTATTTATATATATATATTCAGAAGTATATAAGATATTAGAGATTATTGTCTAAATTATTACCTAAGTTGTATTTAGAAAAATAAAATGGAAAAAAGTAGAAGTAACATTTTTCCATTTACCTGGAATGGGACTTGACAAAACAGAGGCAGCAGGTAGAATATGTTTCCAGGACCCAAATGTGTGCCCTTAGTTACCTATGGTTTTGCTCTCTGTGATGCTGTAATGTAAACAGGCAGGTACTGTTCTTTCTGTATGCATTACATAAGAGGAAATGTTAGTCAGAAGTTTGTTAAGGATGTACATGCCATGATTTTGTGCAGCTCCAGACCCTCATGCTGTCAGATTTGACTGAATGTGATGGCAGCACTGAGAAACAGCACAAAGCACAACGCAGACCATGTCCCGTGTCAACACTTTGATCAGGCCAGTGGCATGCAGGCCTTTCACTGGCCAAGGCACCTGGGATTAATTTCTGCTTCAGAGAAGTGTGTTATGTTGGAATTTTCTTAAGCAGCAAAATAACTCAGTCACCAGTGCCCGGAGATGATGGGGTTTCAGAGCCTATGTCCCCCTGACGTTCAAAAATTCTTTAGATTTCAATTAATACAAATACAATATTTAATTTCACAGCTTGCACTGGAGAACAATATTTATTAAAAGGATGTTCTTAAATAAGGTTTTTCATTGTCTCAATGTCGGGCTAATCTGCTGTATTTTAGCACAGTGCTTTTTTTGCTTGTTATTGAATATACCTCCCCCCATAAATTGTAAAGATATAATTACTGCAAAATTGTCTTTTTAAAAAGGCTAAATGCCAAACAAAATAACTCAAGAGAGGAAATATCCTGTCTTTAATTAATTCAATTAATTATTGTGATAACTTCTAGGTTAGTCTCTAAGAAATCCAACTTCCAGGCTATAACATTAATTTCTATGTTTCTCCAGGGAAATGTCTGATAAAATTATGCCTCTGCTGATAAATCTGTCTGTTCATGGGCTGTTTTAGTATAACAAACAAAACATATTTAACTATGTTTAACTTGAACTTTGAAGCATGAGAACAGTCTCCAGTTTCTTCTTAGAGCAATTTATTTTCATTCATCAGTTTAATGGTCTACATGTACAATTTAGTAAAATTATAAAATGCAAAATGAAGAGGTTCTTGTCAGGGCAATAGTCCAAAAGTTCTGGTCTTGTCACTTTGAAATAAAAGCTAAGACTCCAGTTTTTTTTTTCTTCATATCTCTAAATTGTATCTTAACTCACTGGTGGTGGTGAAATAGCTGCTTCCATCATGCATGAACACACTGTTGCTCAGGCTGAATTCCTGTAGTCATTGCTGGCTTCTGTGGAGCAATTCCCAAGTCGTTTGATCCATGACTGCCTTTAAGCAAGTCCAGTCAAGTGTGCCAGTAGATTTAAATGTTTATCAAAACTTGGTTTACAGACAAGATATTTGAGAAATTGCTCTCTGCAGACTCAGCTAAAGGATTAGGTAATACATATATCAGATAGTACATCAGTTGGATGAATTAGATGATAAGAGGGGAAGAGTAATATGGTGAAATAACTTTCCAGAGAGGGGGAAACACGTGAAAGAAGTTAATGGGTAACATGATTAAACAGGTGGTGTGAGGGTCTCAGAGGCTGAGTGTTACTACAAGGCTGATGGCTGAGTTTAGCAACAAAGGAAAGAAGTGGTCCAAAATATTTGTTCATTACTATTCAGCTTTTTACAACATTAATGACTGCGAGAGAGGCAGGAAAGCCCATAAATACCCTGTGAAGTTGGGTACTTGAAACATTGACACATTTTAGATGCATAATCTCCCAGGGAACTGTAAGCTTACATAAAGCAGCATCTGTACAGCCTGTTGTTCTTCCCTAGGGATGGGGTTCCATATTGTGAAACAGACTACCACGCCAAGTTTGGGATCAGGTGTGACAACTGTGAAAAGTACATCACAGGAAGAGTGCTCGAGGTAAGGAGAACCTGTCATTCAAGCACATCTCAAAGTGTACAAAAAACCCAAAACTCTTTTGGGTTTGGTCCTGTGCTCACAAGTTAATGCCACAGCTTAATGTTACTTTTATTGAATACCAGGAACTCTGTCTGTAATCGGGATTTTTGTTTCTTCTATTAATGATTTGGTAATACACAAACTCCATAAATGGATATTTATGGTACTGGAGAATGTTCAGGGAGCAGAAGTAATAAATGAATGTGTTATCAGGCACGTTTTAAAACTTGCATTAAATTCATTTGCAATGTCTGCTTTTTTTATCTCTTTTATGTTCCTCAAAGATAGGATGAAGCTGTTGAAAAGTAAAATGAATGATTTGAACTGTGTTTTTGCAACCAGAAATGAGCTGTGTGGCAGAGATTTTTTTGCACTTGTTGTTCTAAGAAGCCGGAAGTTGTTTAGTGTAGGGTTATGTTTATGCATTATGCAAAAATTTCCATATAACTGACCAAATGTCACAAAATTAATACATTCCTTTGATCAGAATAAAATTTATCCTTGGATTTAAGTGTATTGTTACCCTGTCAGTCATAGATTATCTGCTTTTTCTGTCTGCTTTTTCCTGTGAAGTCCAAGCAGTACTTGGAGTTAGGAAGAGTTGCTCAGTTCACTCTTTTCTCTTCATCAGCTAAGAAAGCCTGGAGAAATCCCAAAGGGCTTCCACCAGAGAAAGATCTGCTTGGAGTCACACAAAGACTTAACTGTCCAAGTGGTGGACAATGATAGCTTGTTAGGAGCTGATGAGCAAGTATCCATACTAGATGGGAATCTGTCTTGGATGGGATGATAGGGTGTTAACATAGGCATGAGAGATTTTTCCAGTAACAAATGTTAGACCTTTCTGAAAGGAGATTTCTAAAAGGGAATTTGAAAGAGTATAAAGACGGTTTTCTCTTTTTTTTTTTTTTTTTTTTTTGCACACAGTTGTCTCAACTGGAAGAGGCAAAACAAAAGAAAACGTCTTAAAACCTTCAAAAATGTAAAAGGTGACCATGGAAGCTGTTATATGTTTTCAGAGGTGTCAAGCATTGACACTGAATGAAAGGGAGTAAAAGGGTGAGATTTGAAAGTGAAGGTAATTAAGAGAGGTGAATGCAGAGAGAAGAGTTAAAGCTGTGGCAAATTTGGAGTGCACTTACTCAGAGCAGTTTACAAGGAGTGATTAATGCTGAGACAGGAGAAGGACAGAAGCTCCAGTTTCTGTACTGACTCTTGGCTTCACAATATTTTGTTTTTCTTGCCTTGAAATATGTGGAAGAATGCTCTTTTTATGTGGTAATATTTTACCTGCAGTATGGTTAAAAAATAGCATGTGGTGTGGTATGATTAAGAATTGGGTCCTAACTGTCTCTATGGGTAATTAAAAAAAAAAAAAAGGCCGTAAAGCTCTGCAAAGTAACACCAACTGTGATTTGTGGGACCTGGGAGCACGTGTGACTATGGTTGGTTCTTCTGACTGCTTGGGAAAAGTGTACTGAATAGGAGGACAGTTCCTTGTTTTTATTGTAGATGGGCCAGTAACAAACTTGGGAAAAGCTAATTTTTGAAAGCTATTGTAGGAATTCTACCATGGCAGATTACATATGATGGTTTTGGTCAGTGTGTGTGTATGTGTGTGTGTCCCTCTCCTCTCCATTCCCCAGTGCTGCTCTAAGGACAGCTCTGTACCACTGACCCTCATCTTGCTTTGGGACTGGTTCAGGCTGGGAGCTACTTTCATTGGTCTGTGGCATTTAACTGAGGAAAAAAATACTGATGCAAGATTGCAAAACCTTTAAAAAAAATAGATGAGGAGAAAGGACTTTGAGCATCTGTAAAAGCACAGATAGTATCATTGTGAAACAGGAAGCATAGATTGAGGTTAGAATGGAGCACGAAATGGATGTGAACAGTTACAAGGACATTTAATGTCTGGACACTTGTTGGAACAACCTGGAAATGTTATGATCTGTTTTTTTTTTTTTTTCTCTAGAACTGTACAAAACAATTTGTTGGTTTATATGCAACAAAGCTAATCAAGCTTGAGTGCATGTCACATATCCTAGCTGACTGTCACAGTAGGTCCTGTTCCTCGTGACATCTCCCAAGATATCTGCTCCCATCCCCTCAGTTTTTCCATGACACATCTCAAGAGCTTTCTGTGCATTCCTGCTGCCTGTTCACAAGGAGTGACTCACACTGTGAGCCTTCTCCCATGGTGATCAGCCTGGGTTTCCACGACTCTTTGGAGCTCTGTAAGGGATCACTGAAACAGCCATTGAGTTTCAGTGTGGACCATGGAAGGCAGCTGGGTGAGGAGGCAATGCACACACCTTGTTTGAGAACGAAAACAGACAAAAAGTCACAGTCTGAGCAGACAGATTTAAAAGGATGCAGAGGTGTGTCTATAGCTAACATGGTTAAGGCATTTGTTGTTTGAGTGCAGCAGATGGGCTTGTTCTAAAGGCTTGGAACTGGGCTGATCTTTTCTCTCTCTCTCTCTGGTCTTGGTATCAAACTCCATGTCTGTTTGTCCCTAGCGGGCTAATTGATATGTTTGTGTATCTCCTGGTCAGGAGGACAGAGAAAATACAGGGTAGCAATGCCTGTTCTTTGTTGTAGGATGCATTATTAGTGGAGTTGTCTGGAATATTGACGCATTTTTCAAAACATCAGTATTTCTTTTTACCATTTTGAATATTATCTGGGGAAACACAGAAATAATAGGGCAAATTGCTCTTAAATTGGGGGGAAATCTTGACAGCAGTAATTATTAGGCAGGAGAATGCTCTCCCAAGAGAGCTGCTGGAAACTATCACTTTGAAAGTCTTGTAACAAGACTGGACAAGGCCCTGGAAAATCTGTGTTAGGGAACAGTCCTGCAATGACAAAGGGAGGGACTATATGACCTAATAGGATTTTTTCCATCTCTGATTTCTGTGATAATGTCAGGAGGACAGCTGCTTCCAATGTTATTCTGTGACTAGATTTTATAATATTGTCTCCCTTTCCAACACTTGTTCATTTTAAGTGTTTATTCAGCAGAAAGGAAGGGAGTGTCAACTAGTGTGAGTTACTGATAAGTTATAAAATATGGCTGTTTTTGTAGGTCCTCAGCCAAATACAATGATGATTTAGTTACCTAAATTCTTCTCTCAGCCCATTTTCTGAGGGCCAGATTCATTCAATGTAGTAAATGGGCTTAGACACAGGATAGCTTTGTTTATAATTCCTTTCTAGTTTCTTTCTTCCCCTCCAGTCCACCTTGGCTTGCACCCACTCTCCCAGGGAACTTGTACTGGAGAAGCTATAAAAGGGGCTGAGAAGTTCATTTATGGAGATGATAAATTTTATTACTTTTAAAAGCAATGATTTTTCTGTTTTGAGTTTTGTTTTTGTTTTAAACCCTACTCACCAGTGCATTTATGGGCAAGATTTGCTTTGTTTGTGATGCATACAGAACACTCTTAAATGCAAATCAGTCCTCTCCTAGAAGTTGTGTCATTTTATCCCTGACCATATATATTGATAAACCTGCCAACTTAAGTGAGGAGCAGGAAGTTGCTGGAGTTTGCTTTTGTAGTTTGACTTAAAATGCACTGTGACTGAAACCTCTAAGGAGAGAAAGGGTTTACTTCATGCTCATGCTGTATCTCTGCTGCCAATCCTGCAGTAGTTAGCATCATGCAATAGCACACATCTTAAAATAACAAGCCATTGATTTTTATGGCCAGCCATTTCCCTTTTGTCATGTTGCAGTCCATTTCTCTGCACTTAGCACTAAAAATATTTTTCTCCTTTTTTCTATTACAAGCAGTAATTTATTAGTTTAAATTTCAACTTGTGCTAATGAGCATATCCTAAAAAAAATTTTTTTTTTTAGTTACTCTATATCTTATGATAATACAGAGCCTGCTTTAAACCCCTTTCATTCAAGAAAACACTTTCCATTTCTTTCCTCATTTTAATGAGTCTTTCAGCTGCATTTTGCTGGGGGAGGCAGAGATGTGTAGTCTGTCTCTCAGTCCTTCCCACATAGCAGGTTGTGTAAAAGGTTTGGAAAGCTGTTGAGGTTCATGACAAAGCTGTGTGACAGCCAATGACTCCTCCTTGTCCTCTCCTGGGAGGCATGTCTGGGTTTCCTTAACATCTGATACTTACAAACATACCTCTCAATTACAGTATCTTTCTATTTTAAAGTGGTCCACATTAAAAGAGTTAAAAAATGCTTTGGATAAGATTGATTTTTTTTTGTTTTCCCCTCCAATTGATGAAATATAATGAGAACTTATAGAGAGTAGTTTTAGTTCCTCTCAACTTTTATTTTACAAAACAGAGTGAACCCAGTTCTCCTCTGCTGGTAAAGTCAGCTCCGGGCTTTTCTGGTGATGCTGTGGGTTCCTGACTGGAGCCACCTTCTCTCAGATGGATGAACACTGTACTCTAGACAATACCTCAGCACTATCTTGTGCAGTGATAGTAACCTCTTCCACCATCTCTAAAGAAAGTGCTTTCCTGGTGTGTCCCACACTGGTGCAATTTTCTTCTGTGAGTTCTCTTAACATTGACAGCTCATGGCAAGGTGTTGAGACATTACTTTGTGGGGAGAGGTTCTCTTCATCTGCTTTTTCAGCTGGTGGTTTCCTCCATTGTTAGAGGAAGCCTCCTTATCTAGAAATAACCTTCTGAGTATGTTTTAATGGTAAACACAATATAGGCTGTGAGGGGGTCACATTTGCTTGGATAGGCATCTGTGTCCCATCAGTGCCCAAAATGCCCCTCAGGGGTATTTTCAGCACTCAATTTTATCTACAACTGTCATGTGATTCACAGCTACATGACTGGTGTAAATGTGGCTGCTGAAAATCACAGCAGTTGGAGCCATCATCTTTATGTTTAGTATCTGACATCCTAACACAGCAGCATGGCACACTTCAGTTTATGTGGGGGATGAAAGAGTTAGCATTTTACTTGTTTACATGTATGTGTAAATGTCTAGAAAAACATAATCAATGTATGTTCTTAAAATCTATTAATCACAGCCTTATTTTATTTTGAAATAAGGGAACATATGCAGTGGGCACTAGGCAGGAATGAGACTAGAAATGTCAATAATTTATATGTCAATTAAATGTCACTTATGACAAAGTCACAGTGACTTACTAATTAAAACATTAATCTTATTTTTCATAGTTTGTGTTTTGCCTTGCCCTAGGGTTGAGCTGATTTTGTTTGCAGCCATATCTACTTTGTAAATCGATTGCCTTTCCCTTTGCAGGAGTCTCGGTATATCAGAGAGACGATACTAATTCTTTAGAGCAGGGAGTACAAATTTCTGCCTGCAGTGTGGAAGAATGGTTCATTCTGCAATGTCTGTTGCCCTGCTGTTTCATTAACAACAGGACCTACTGATGTGTGAAAGGTGCTTGAGCAGCTTATTACATAGGCATTAATAGTGAAACATGCAATAAAGGCAGCTCTGTGTGCGGGCGTGAAGGGTTCCCTGTGCATGGGCAGCCTGGGGAGGGCTGTCAGAGCAGCAGAAGGATCCAAGAGTCAGTGCTGCCTTCGTTAGAAACTGCTCTCTGCGCTTCTCTCCCTTCAACAGAGAAGAAAGAAAACTGTGGGAAAGACAAATCTAAATAAATCAGCATTAGCTTTTGCAAAAGGAGACCATCCAAGGTAGGAAACATTAACTAGCCCTTTCAGTGCATAATGTTAGCTGAGATGCAAGGCATTCTGCAGCTTGGGAATGGTCTCTGGTTTGGTGCCACTTGCATTTATCTGGGGCTGCTGGCTTGCAAAAGCAGGTTAATCATCAGTGCATTTATCTGAATTTGGCTGCATAAGTGTTGACAGTTGACCTAGACTTTCTGCTTTAAAACAGGCATAATTAAAAATACTATCCAAAAGCAGATAAATAGCTATGCAAATGCTTTTTTTCCTTATCTTTTAGCTTTTTCTGTAGCACAGTTATATTGATCTCGATGAATTTACCTCATCTTTCTCCCACTTTCTGCCTTTCCCTTTTTAGCCACCTCTTCTCTCCAGAAATACAGGTCTATGCCTATCTGTCCTTATTGTCTGAACTGCTACAAACTCACAAATTGTTAATGTGTCAGGAGAAAACTATACATTAAACCAAACTCTTTGTATAGCTTTTACCCTGTAAATAATTTGTTAGGATTATTGAAGAGCACTGAGTGCCATTTGATGATAGCTTAAGACTTATATTTTTACCAAAGGAAGGGTTTCTGCAAACTATTTCTGAATAACATAGAAAAGTTTAGGATTTGAGGGAAACCGATTGATAGAGAAGAAAGAATGACTGTTCCAGGTTTTGTGAGGGGTTTTTTATTTCTTTTCTCAGCTGCCTATTTGCTTTCATGTTGAGAATTCCTCCCACATGTGTGGGGAAAGTCCTCAGCAGTGCTGCTGTGCGTTTGTGCTTGTGTGGGTTTGTGTTAGTTTTAGTGCACAGTGTGATTTTTGAGCCTGGCAGACTCATGGTGCCCATTGCCTTTCCTCACACAAAAATGTAGTACCAGTTAACTGTCTCAGATTATCTGAATTGACTGACTGAAGGATCAAAGGGGTGATTCCAGCAGTCACCCTGATCCTGCTGAGCCTCAGACCCCAGCAGCAGAGTGTGCAGCTACCCTTCCTCCCTAAGCCATGTGTTGCTGTGCTGCTGCATTAACATCCAGTGCCTTTTGCCCTTTGGGTGTTCTTACAGTGTGAAACGTTGCACCTCATGGATGTCTTCAGTCCCTCATCCAGTTATTTCATGTATTCCTTCATTCCTGGTGGTGCTCTGACCCACATCAGGGGAATGCTGCTGTGGCACAGCTCTGCAAAGCCCCGGAGCTCCCTTGCCCTGTCAGCAGCACATGCCCTGCCTCCAGCTCTGGCCTGTAACCATGGCAGTGCTGCAGCAGTGGCTGCACTCAGTGACAATTGCTTTTGTTGATAAAGTATCTCCACGATGCTCTGGCCCATGTGAAAACAGTTCAGCATGTCAGCTAATAGCAGGGAGAGCAGCCTGTGTCTCATTTCTTGTAGCTTTAAGATTTTTTCATCCTATTAACCTTCAGCATTTTTTGTGCTTTTACAAATTTCTTTTTCCTCCCACAAAGTAAGAACTTCTGAATGGTACATTGAACTGGAAATATGTCTGAAAGTAGAAACTTCCTACTTTCAGGAAGGATTATTAATGTCAGTTCTGCATGTGACAGCAGCATTTCCACTCCTGGGTAAATCTAGTGATCCAGAACACAGAATGAGAGACAGCTTCTGTTCTTAGATGTTTACAGCCCAGATCACCACGTTCAGCTTGAAAAGAGCTGTGCTGGCTTCCTCTGATAACTTGGGTTTTTTCTCCAGGGCTGTTCAGTGTTGGTTGAGCTTCATTCTTCCATCTGAAATGGGTGTGCTAAATACACAGCTGCAAAGTTGAAAATTAAGGGGAAAATGTCTGCAAGTCATCTCTCTCCTTCTTCACTCCCTCTCTCCTATCAAGAGTTGGCATAAGTGAGAGCCAGCTGCAGCTTGTCTTGGCCCCTAGGTGGATTTTAAGGAGTGGGAAAAGGAGATTTGTTGAGCAGATGGAAAACAGAAGCCTCTTCCAGTCTCAGTGGGTGGCAAGAAAAATTGCAAAGCTGAGAAGAAAAAGACAAAAGAGGCAGATCACTCACTCCATAACAGAAACAACTGACTGCAAAATCAGTGGTTTTAGGTATGACAGACTGTTTTGATTTACAAGAACGTTTACAAAATTCTGTAGAAAAAGGTGCACTGTTGTCCTCTTCCAGATTTTATCTGATTTTGGCAGGGCTGAATTTGCTCCTGAGCCAGAACTTGTTTGGAGATGTCACAGAATGAGATTACAGTTCTAATAGTGCTAGTTTTCCTTCTATTATTTATTTTTTCTCAATTATCCCCTATATGGCTTTTTAATTACTTTTATTTTATTTTCTCCCACAACCATTAGAAACTTCTTCTTCTGCGAGTTTGGTTTTATAGTAAGTTGTTATCATTCTGAGATAAATGTTCTTGTTGATTTGATTTACACCTTATACCTGAAAGAATAAGGAGTGTGTGGGAAGCAATTAAAATGACTCAAATGTGGGAGGGAATTCTCAAGGCTCTGCAAAGCACAGCAGGATGAGCCAGAACCAAGACAACATGAAATTACTGTACATGTGAGATTGCTAAAGTTCTAGGTAATGCTGCAGGTGTGAGTAGTGAACGTTTCATGTGACTGTTTCTTGGCATCCAGGCGGATGAAAAATTAATCCAGTATGGAGAAGATGAGGAGAATGATTGATATTGAACATTACACTGCATTTACAGCGGTGTAAATCCTGATGAAAATGGTTCATTTGTCCTGGCAGACTGTTGAAGTGAGTCAGTGGTGAGTCAGGTCCACTGTGACTAAGAGAATTAGGGAGAGTTTTTCTCCACAGAATTCTATCTTTAACTTCTGGCTCTCACACTTTTTTTCTGCTCAACACTGTTGTATGACATAAACAATAGACATTTTGCCAAATACCTCTGCCTTTACAATGCTACCTGTCCCTTCAAACCCGGTAGATGATATGACAGCTGTTTACTAACTTCACCATTACTGTGTACAACTATTACTGAGTAATTCTTTGAGTCCTTCTGCATATGCAGGACTCTGGCTTTGCTAGAAATGTGAGTGGAGGTTTTATGTGATTCCACTTAAAGCCTGCTAACTGACTAGAGTGTTATATTCCAAGCACAAAGGGTATTGTCTGAATAGCATCACTCTAATTTGAATATACCCCTTAGAATTCAGTTTATGGAAGCCAGTATAGTCCTTTTAAAGTCCCTCAAGGTGGGTGCAATGGCAGAGTTATCAGTGTGCATCCATTGATAACACTGGATGGTGCAGTGCTGTCCACCTTCTTCATGGTACTCCTGAGAGAAAGACAGGACAAACATCTGAGCCCTAGATTTTACAGCCTTTTGGATTAAATGCACATTTTGCAATGTGGGTTGAAGCACTGGCCAAGAGCAGGAGGGTTGTATTAACATGTGGGAATAAGCAAGAGCAACCCCTGATTGGCTTTGCCTAATTGACTTGATAGAAAAATTTTCTAAGCCAGTTCTGTGCTGTTGGGTCAGAGAATGATTAGATATCTGATGTAGTTATGGGAGCAAGAATTAAAACCTTATCTCAGCCAAAGTCGGGGAACTGCATTTACTAACAGAAATTGGGAATTTGCCTTCATAAATCAATGCAGTGACTGATTAGGCTATTTTACAACAAAATGCTGTATTCATTCAAAAACTTGATTAAATTTCATGAAGATAAATATATGGAGTTCCTTTTTATACCTGTGCTTCATTATCAGTTTCCTGTACATTCCTGGCACCTAAGGAAAATCACAATTCATTCACATAATGGCCTAATATCTTAGTAAAAACAATCACTTGGGGAATGAATGAAGAAGTATAAACAGGATGAATTAAATATCCATTAAAGGAGTTCAATGATTTTCCACCTTTTTTATTTATGCACTCTGAAAAAAAATGTTCCCAGTGAAAGTACATGCTCCTCAATGTTGAGTTTAAAATGATAGATAATGAAGCAAGTATGAAATTATAGATAAGGGGAGCAGAACAGAGCCAGCAGTTTTTAAAGGAAGTCTTCCACAGAAATAGCAATGTGATTTTGGTGGAGGAAAACTATGATAGTTGAGGGGGAACACATATCCTGAGGCGATGCTCAGGGAGCTGAACTTGTTCAGCCTAGGAAAAGTGATGGCCTTGATGGGACCTAACTGTGCTGTTCCCATACCTGTAAGGAGGCCCTTGAATATGTGGAGACAAGCACCTTACTGAGGCACATGGTGGGAGGGCAGGAGACAACTGTTATAAATTTAAAGCAGTGAGGTTCTAACTGGATAAAAAGGGAAAAAAATCACTATTAATAACTAAGAATAACTACTCTCTGTTGGAGCAATGTTCTCAGAAGTTGTGCCATGTCCATCCTTGAAGGTTTTCAATATTCAACTGAAAAAAATTACTGGGCAGACTGATCTGAATTGAGTATCAATCCTGCTTTGAGCAGGAGGTTGGATTGGATGAATTATTCTGTCATTTTGTGATCGCTTGCACACTTCCTGGCTTTAAACTGAATTCTATTTCTATTGCCTGTACTATGAAGTTTACTGAAGGAATATCAGGGTCCTTTAATGAACAAATGGACTGTCCATATGAACGGACATTAGTCAGGAAATGGAGACAAAATACACAAAAGAGAATAATTTATTGTGTAATCAAAGTTTTACACTTTCACCCGTCCCTGCATTGCCGAAGTATTTTTCCCCTTCCCATCCCATACAAACAGTAGCTTCCCTCCACTTAAAAAAGCAACAGAAGTCAAGTCACGTGTCTTCTGTAAGATGTTTAATGCTTCATTTCAGATTGAGGAGCTGCCTGATGGGAAGGGTTATTGGCTGTCAGTGGTTTTGTGCTTTATTCTGTTTCCTTTTGCTTGGACAGGTGGTTGTCTGGTGATGACACAGCTCTCCAACAAATTTGTTCCATGTCAAAAGCTTTTAACTAAGAATGCTTTATACCAGTCTTCTGAGGGCTTTGTTTGTGGGTCAGGCAGCTGCACCATGCCTTGGCATACCCCTCAGCTCAGTGTTTTGTAGGCTGTTTTTCATTATTTCTATTCAGGGTAGGGTACAGTTAGGACTTGACTTGGGAATTTTTGAAAATGAGGTTGGCAGGATTTGGATCTACTTCAATAGACAACACTTAGTGGTAATGAGGAACTATTATAGCAACTATATTGTATTATACACTCAAAATGGGAAATATGCTTTGATATGATTGAATCATTGCAGCAATTTAACCTTTTGTCACTTCCACGAACTCTTTACTCCCTGCAATAAAATCTGTCAATTACCCCTATGCATTTTGGTAACAAGATAGATTTTTTAAATTGTTATTAATTTTCATTTTTACAGGAAGAAGTTTGCTGATAGCTTTTAATTCTCAGGAAAAGAGTCAGATAGTTGTAAGTTTATCTAGTATATGAAACGATTTTCTGTACTTTCTATCTTCCCTTTACTAATTACTTCGTTGAGTAATGCAATGAGGATGTACTCAGACTTCAGTGATGAATCAGACATCAGAAATCTTGAGTCTTCCTCCCAGGACCCAGCTCACTCTGAGCTTTAGGCTGCTCAGTTTCTCCTGTGTCAATCCATAAGCAATTGTCGTTCATAAACCTCAGTAAAAAATTATATCAATGACACTTCTAGAAACAGCAAGAGACATCAGACAAGCAATGTCATTGTGGTAGAGTTACAGTTATTGTGCATATCATCTTTTATACATTCTACCACTTCATCACTTATGGCAGCCATAGCCAGAAAATGAGCAGAGTTTTTTGCTGAGCTGTCTGCAGTAATGTAATATACTTTTCCTGGGTGATGACAGCTAATTTAAAACTCAAACTTAACTAGTTAAGGCTATTCCTTTTGGTATGAGCTGCTGTAGAGTTTTTTTGCTAGAGCTGCATGTTTTCCAGGCCTGGTGATCCTACTGTTCTGAAGATTTTTGAGTAACCCCCCTTACTGTCTCCAAATTGTGCTTTGAACAATGCGATTCACATTTGCCACATCAGCTTAATTCTCCTTTTACTTAGTTCAAGCCCTCAAGTTATGAGAAATGAGAAAAGGTGGCTGTATGTACTTTGTTGCAGAGCTCTCTGGTCCTGCTTTAAGTGAAGATGAGTTTGTCAATGTGCTGTGGGACAGGTTTCAACACTGAAATAGTTTTTGTGCTCAGGGCAAGGACTGCAGAAGGTCTGTGTTGATCAGCCCAAATTCCTTCTCTGCAGAGGAATCCTTCACATTCAAAGGGTTCTCTTGTACCTAAAGGGAAAGAAGTAACTCATAAAACTTTGTCTCAGATTGCTGAGGACTGTTTTGACTCCATTTAAATTGCACACTAAGAGTGCAACGTGGTGATTGTGGGAAGCTGGTTCATGGTCAGTTGAAGAAAAATTAAATTGTTGGTATATGTACTGTGTTATTACTAAGAACACACTTTGCTATTCAGGTTTGAGGTAATCTCAGCTGAAAATTAGTCTTCAAATTGATCTTCACAATAATACTATCTTCACATCTGGATTCCTAGGCACAAAGACCTGGTGCAGTCTTGAAGCAAATGTAGGATATTGAGGAGGTTTTTCCAAAACCATCACTTGAACTGTAAGAGATCTCTCAGAGATGAATGTTGCCTCTTCTGTGCTCTGAGTGTGTTGGTGTTTTATTAAACACTGAGACAACAATCTGTCAAACTAAGCTTTCAAACTGTGCAAGGAAGGAGTAACCATATGGTTAGGCATTTGTTTTCTGCATTGAACTACCTCACATTAATATAAGCAAGAAGAGAAAAAAATGATGAAGCCTTTATTACAAATAAACCAAAACTATATAATATTTGGTGCTCTAAGTTTATAAAATAGCTGGGTTCTGCTGGAACCAATTGTTCATCTGTGAGAGCAAGCCCCTGAAATGGAAGGGACAGGAGAAAGGGGTGCTGGTGAAAGCCTCCTTGGTGTTTACCCAAGGGACTCTATGATTCAGACTCAGGGGCTAGGTTTGAATATAATTTATGATGCCTAATCAGGGTAACTGCATACACATATCAATAAATGCTGTTAGTTAATTCCTGCATCAGCTGCCCAGCCTCGGGGTCAGCTAGCACCTCTCATTTAGAAATATGGTGTGGTCTTTTTTATATACTTCAAAGTGTTGAAGTGTCTGCTATGTCTTGTCTTCTGTGCTTTGATTAGAAGAAGGACCAAAAAAAAATTAAAAGGGGCAACAAAAGTCATTGTCAGCACTTAGACTTATATGAAAATTTTTGAGTTTGTGCCATTTTAATTCAGAGATACTTATGCAAAATCCATTGGAGTTCTCCTGGTGTGATCATCAGCAAAAGAATCACTGTACTTTCTTCCCCTAATTTTTCTATTACAATTGTGTCTGTGTCATAAAAGAGATCTTTCTGTGCCATTCTATACCTAGTTGATATTACTGACTGTGTGAGTTCAGTGAGTGAATTAAAGTTATATATTTGGTTGTTGTGTTAAATTTAGGGAAATAGACTTTGTTCTGTGATGCATCCAGGTTATTTGAGAATCTGTCCTGGCAATTTATTTTAGCAAAGAGGTAATTTAATTCCCTTAGAGATTGTTAGCCTGGGAATTGTATCATCTGTGCTAAATCAGTTGAGTTATTGAGGTTATGCATTCCATTAGCAATGCTTGTGCACTTCCAAGGGAAATTGTATTTCTTTTCAGTTTGATATGCCAAACATAAGTTTGCCTGGTGACAATTAAATACTCTTCTGTGCTTTAACACCTGCACTAGGGCAAGCAATTTTAGACCAGAAGTTTAAGCTCAATGCTGATACTTTGTTGTCTGGTACTTTAAAGGTGTTATCACAGGTAGTAGTGACCATCTTCCATGTCTAAAATTGCAAAGATCGCTCTGAAATCTGCACAAATGATAACAAAAAGAGTGAGCTGGAGCAGAGCTGTTTTCAAAATGGCAATTCTGATGCGGTGTGTTGCTCTTTATTGCCAATCTGAAATGCTGCAGCAGGTTTTCAGGAGTGAATCAAGTTAACATTGATGCAATGAAACCAGAGATTCTTTAACCTAGATTTACTGCATTCCTGTGATTGGTACTGTGAATCGCAAAATAGGCCCCCCACACAGATGACATTCTTTAATGTAAATGCTTCTGAAAGCTTTGAAATTCAGTGAATAAGAGCTAGAAAACTCACCTTTGTAGTAACAGGGTTAAATTTCTAGATTGACAGTAGGGGATTTGCAGTGTGAGAGCCTATTTGCATGCTGAATGCAGTGAGGAAATAGTTGATAGTAGTTTCTTAAAGGCATCCTCAATCCGAGCAGCACTTTCAATGTTTTTCAGGTAAGCAAATTATGAGACATTCTACATGGACCAACATTTGCATTTTTTTAACTTCAGGAGAATTTCTACAAAATTCAGGCTTAGCTTAATCTTAAATTAAACCTAGTTTACTTTAGCTCCAAGCTGTAGAGTTACTCGGTCTCCTGGCTTCTATTCCAAGTGGAAGTGGCATTGACCTTAAGCCATTTAAACCATGGACAATTCTGTCTGGCATGGAAGAGTGTGGGGTCAAAGAGGAGAAAGGAGATGCCAGGATCTGGCGTTCAGTTCCTTAATTTCTGTAGGGATTTTGAAGAGTGAGGAGTGCTGGGAGCATGTGCAAGAGCTGCCTTTGGGACTTTGAACTCTGTTTTGTGAGTGCCATCTGAAAGATGGGATGGGAGTGCAGTTTGGAGGGACTGGCCCATGTCGTTCACTCAGCAGAGCACAACTCCATGGGTGCTGTTAATGTCATTGGCTCAAGCCAACATTGCAGGTAATTGAGAATTTAAATATATGAAAATTGGTAAGTTACTAAGCAGTTCTGAGCAAATTGAGGGCTCGGTCCTGTTCTCATTCCAGTCAATGAAAACAGTGATATTAAATTATTTGGATTAGTCTCTGAACAGATGGCAAAACTCTTGGCCTGTCTGTGTGAGAGTGTGGGTGCACAGTACCCAAAGATGCCTGATCTGGGATTTACTGTCCTATAGGCAGGCTACACTCATTCCTCATGGAACTGTTTTGTACAAGTTACCTGCAAGACACTTGCAAACCAGCTACAAACATTCTTTGCACAGAATGGTTTTTGCTGAGCATTAAGATTATGTATTCAGTTGATGTGTGATGAATTTATGAGTTGCAAATCAGTGCTCAATCTCCCAAATTGCTCCTGCAGGTAAATCCTAAGCTACCCTGCACTAGGTTTACGGGGAAGATGTGTTCATTGCATAAATTTGTTTCTGTCCTGTAAATTCAGAGACTTAACTTTTGCACATTAGCTTTTCTTGCTTTGTGTAGGCAAGACCGTAATTACATTTTAAAGCATGAATTGTCTAGAACAACAAATCAGCATTGTGGTTGTAGGAGACTGTTGAACTAATTGTCATTAACTAATTAAATTATTCATATTCAAGAGGATGAAAGAAAAACTGCTAAATTGGTCAATATTAATCATCTGTCCCTTCTTTCTGAGCAGGCAGGAGAGAAGCATTATCACCCAACCTGCGCACGATGTGTCAGGTGCAATCAGATGTTTGCAGAAGGAGAAGAAATGTATCTTCAAGGTAAACCAAACAATCAAAAAATAAAACAGTTACACTTGGCTCTCTTGCCCACACCATAGGCTTGCACAGGAGAAATTCAGTATTACAGAAGGAGTTGTGCAATAAAGTATGCAATGGGAAAAAAAGTCATTTAACATAAATATGAGCTGAAATCCTTCATGTGTAGCAACTTCTAGCTCTACTAAAATGATCAAAGAAAACTGCTTACATGGTTAAATACAGGGGAAAACACCAGAAAAAATAAAGGCTTCTGTATGTGTCTTTGACTGGCAGTATCTTTTCAAAGTAAAACAGAAAAGAGAAACTCAGTAGGATGTGGGACTGCGCGGCTGGTGTATTATCCTAAAATCACATGCCTGCCCGGAACTGTGTTTACAACTTCTCAATTGTCCATGGTTTTCTAGAAGTATACTTGGAAAATTTTCCTTAAGCTGGAAAAGTTATACTTTATTTAGAACACAGCAGTGGTCTCAGTAAGATCTAATTATGGTTTAGTATTTTATTTTAAATGACACTTTCATTGTCACTTTGGTTTGCAACAAGAGCTAGCTCATTAAAGCACGCAGTGATACTTGTCTATGCTCATGAATTTTCTGTCAGGATCCAGAAAATGCTGCAGTTCTTCCACTTGAAAAGGATCTTAGCTATGCTAAAACCCCATAATTAATCAATGCTTTTAAAAAGTACATCACACTACAAATTTTCTTCTAGATTTCAAACGTTCTGAAAGTTGTTTGCAAGTCAATCTTCTTTTTAAGTTCCATTTGTTGTAAGGGCGGATATTTGTTAGGTTTTCTTCTGATTATTCGTTCAAATAATAGCAAGGTATGCTCAGGTTCTCTTAATTTAGATCCATTTTACTGTATTTTCTGATGCATGGAATGTTTAGACCAGCTCGCTGTCATACCCTTTTTGTCTTCACATGTAGAGCAGTTTCCATCAGAAACTGGTGTTAATGCCATGAAAGATCTATAATCAGTTATTTGGACTGTCTAACCTGTTAAGTAATAAAAAAAAGTTGGAGCTCAGGGTTTTATAATGTGTCCGTGTCCTTCATCCTCTTAATAAACTAATGTAAAGTTTTAGGTGTTGCATGTTCCTTAACAGAAATCTTCAGTGGTCGTCCAACAGGCAGCTTTTGGGTGAAAGGACATTTTTTATTCAGTGTGAAAACGTTTCCCAGACAGTGTTACTTGGCTAGAGACAGGAGTGGGTAAAAAAAAAATCTAAATGCTTCTTAAATCCATTGGGATAATTTGAAGCAATTTATGGGACAAATGATGGAAACTCAAATCCACTTGTAAGTGGAAGAGAACTTAGCATTAAATTTAAAGGTGCTATAAAAATGTTTCTTAGTCGTTCAGTAACAAAAAATCCCAGTAACTTAGTAAACATAATTTATCTGGTCTGTTCTTATAGGTACTCTTTTACTGCAAGAGTTTGGGTTCATCTGAGTTGTTTTTGTGAAATAAATTCTAATGATCTCCATCTGTCTTCTGGGAAATAGATTCTGTTTCCATCTTGTTTCCAAAATCCACTAGTTAGGAAACTATCAAACTGCTGTGAAAACAAAGCATTTCCAATAACTCTTCTTGATACTCCCCACCCAGTATAAACATTAAGTGTTTATTATGCAGAGGTTCTCAGATTCCAGTTTAGTCAGGCAGAAGTTGTAGTGCACTCACATTGTTCACCTCTGGAGCTTTAATCTGTGGTGTGTCTGAGCTCAGACTGGCAAAAACATAAAGGTTTCTTCTTACTATTAGGACTTGCAAATAATTATTTTATTTTAAATCATTACGCATATTCCATTTCTACTGAACACTATTTTAAGCATCATGTTCAATTTTTGAAATAGTTTTTTCCTTTGTGGCTAGTGCAAAACTATTAAAGTTTCTGTCTCACACTCATTGTTTACTTTCATTAAGATGCTCATTTCAATACCTGTATGCAAGAAAGAATTGGTTCATTTGGTATCTCCTGCTTCCTCCACGATGGACATTCCCCTGAGTTTATGCAGTTCCTTAGTAGCTAGAAGTGTACTTGGACAAACATGTGAGAAGAACAAGATTGGAGCAGTGAATAAATGATAGACTGGATTTTCAGCTAGAGTTACATGGCACAATGCTGTGTACAATTCCATCCCACCATGGCATGCTGTGTATGAGCCAAGCCTACTACTACAAGAATATGTATTACAGGAGTGTAGGAAATTCTAACTATATATAAAGACAAAAATTACCATGAAACAGAGGCAAAGCCCATCTGGACACAGCTCTGCCTGCTGTAATGGGACCTCCCTGAGCAGGAGGTTGGACTGGTGGAGCTCCAGAGATCCCATATCACGCTCCTTAGGAATCAGATTGTGATGTTGATCTGCCATATTGAGGTACATGTAGCTTTCTGAAGTCTTTTAAATGTCTGTGATGAGGCTCAGTGGGATTGAGGGGCTGTCCTCTTGACCTCTGAAAGTGTCCTGCACTAGCAGGGGAATTAGTCAGTAACCTATGCCTTATAAAACCTTTTAGGAGGGTTTAATAAGTTTCTTATTTTCAACTTTTTTAAGATTGTTATTGTGGAACTGAATTAAGCAGAACTTTAAATTTACTTTGCAGGAACATCCATTTGGCATCCAGTTTGTAGACAGGCTGCAAAGGCTGAAGAAAAAAACAAGGTAAAAAACCTGTATATTTTACCCAATGTTATTTGATTGCCATATTATTCTTATTATTCTCTATCCTTTTTTTTTTTTTTTTTTTTGGGTTTTTTGTTTTTTTTTTTTTTTTTTTTTTTTGGTTTTTTTTTTGGTTTTTTTTTTGGTTTTTTTTTTTCACCAGGCATGGATGGAAGGGTTTGGAAAATTTTCCCTACTGTAATTTTAAATCTTAAATAATGGGAATCCAGTTTGCTAATGAAATGTAATCATGTAATATAAGTACTCTACTTTTAATCAGTGATTAAAACTATAGATAAAGGAGAATGTTGGCCTAAGAGTTTATATATATATAAACTCTTAGCATATATATATATATATATATATATATAAGCTGAATAAGTAAAAATGTGAAAACATGAGTAAGAAAAACTTCTGTCTGATTATGATGTTATCAGTTCATGACCTCTTCTCATATGGCTCTGAACTTAAAAGATCAGAGGACTTTATTTGTTTTTACAAAAAAAAATTTCCTTGGAGTTTCTGTTTCATTATTTTTTTCTAAAATGTTGGCAAGCCAGCCACAATTTAATTTAATCCCTGGCTTTAAGTACCTCCTTAAGTTGGATGATTGTGCACTTCTCTGTGTGCAAAGGGAAAAGGGAGGGAATTCTGGCAGAAGATTAGCAGATAAATAAGCTGTCCCTAGGAATGAAGAATTAATGATCCTTCTGAAGTGGTGGGAATGAGTTACAACTATCTCTTTTAATGTAGAGGCCAAGTGTGGGTTTTTCACTTCTGATGTTCTCTGATGCTCCAAGTGTTACCCTTGGTATCCTTGTTCAAAAAAGCTCTGCTTTGGTTCAAGTCTTGGAGGAAGGCACATGGGACAAGTCAGAACAGCAGGCAGCATCCATAAAAAGATTGTTAAATCTGGTGTGTCAGAAAGTCCAACTTTGACTAAATTACAGCTTGGAAAAAAAAAACAACCTTGTTTGGGCTTTACCCTAAAAGATCTTTGCTGTAGTTTTTGTACCCATGTGTTGAGAAGTGATTGCTTGGTGTTGTTTATGACAAGCCCTGAATATCAAATAATTTTCCTGAGCCTAGCAGTTTTTCTTTTTCCTGGAGTTTTTCCTATTTTCTGATCTTTATGTTCACTATTGAAAAAATAAAACCAGAAGGAAGGATGCCATTTTTAAGAGAGTAATAATGAACTTTTCAACATAACTTGTACAGTCTGGAATGAGATCTACTGCTTGAGAAATTTACTTGCAGTAAATTTACTTGGTCGACCTTGCAGTTTTTTGTTTTTAAGTTATCTGCCTATATATAGATATATGAACAGCATGTAATTAAAGTAGGTGATAAAAGCAAGAGGAGAAAGTGGCAGCGTGCTCCAAAACTTTGGAGATGGAGTGGAGGGGAAAAAGAAGTTGTGAAAGAGAGTGACAGCATAAAGAAAGATGATGGGAGAGTGAGATTTTAAGCAGACGGGAGAAATCAAAGCAGCAAGGGAAAGTAAGGTTTATAAAAAGGCATATAGGGAAAAGAGGGAGATGGAAGAAGAAAAATGTGTAGTACAGAAAATGAACTAACAGAGGCCATAGAGTCAACAAAGGTGTGAGGTTTTATTGAAAAATCTGGGAGATGATATGGAGCAGGCATGGATGGGGATGCTAAAAGGGGATCATGA
Source organism: Ammospiza caudacuta (assembly GCF_027887145.1). Classification (NCBI taxonomy): domain Eukaryota; kingdom Metazoa; phylum Chordata; class Aves; order Passeriformes; family Passerellidae; genus Ammospiza; species Ammospiza caudacuta. Next base: position 59,495,515 of record NC_080596.1, read on the forward strand.
AGAGAATAAAGAACATGTGTGAGATGTGGCATGTCTCATATCCAGTTATTTAGCCACGAGTATCTTCCAAGTCCTTCTTCTCCCTTCACCACCCAGTTTGTGGAGGTGCTACTCCACAAGGAATCTCCACAGTAGATTCCCCTGCCAGGTGCAGGACCTTGCCCTTGGCCTTGTTGAGTTTCATGAGGTTTGCATGGCCCCACTTCCCAAGCTTATCAGGATCCCTGTGGATGGCATCCCTTCCCTCCAGCGTGTTGTCCCCACCACAGGGCTGGCTGTCATCTGTAGGTTTGCCAGGGATGTGCTCAATGCCCCTGTCTGGTCATGGAGGGAGATATTAAGCATTCCTGCTCCCTGTAAGGACCCTTGAAGAGCAGCACCTGTTACTGGTTTCCACTTGGGCAATCCAAAGAGGTTACTGGAAATGTGCAAGGCTCATGCTGGGACCTCCAGTGACATTGGTGCCAATGGAAAGCCATGATTGGGCTCTTCCAAGGAAAAAAGGACTCACCTCTTGTCTGTCCTTGGAAAGACCCAGAGCTCCAAGAGAACCTCTGGAGGTCATTTTGTCCAACCCCTCTGCTCAAGCTTGGCTGCCTTGGGGCCAGATGCCCATGACCATGCTCTCAGGACACAGAAAGAAGCCCTAAAGCTTTCTCTGAGAATCCAGAACTGTTATTTGACTTTAACAGGGTTCAAAACATTGGAATAATGTAATTTTCTAAAGTTATTTTTCTCTTCTGCATTGAGTGTCCTGTAGGGACCTCATGAAAGAGAAATATGGTTTGTACATGACATTAGTGTATCAGTGACACTTTCAAGTCATTTACACAAGTTCTGGAAAACTGAAAAATGCTTTAATTATGCAGAAGAGATGTTTAATTATACTGTCTGTCTTAAATGATCCTTTTCCATGTTTCACTGTGAGTAAATGGCGTGGCAGTGTGACATGTCCAGTCACATTGTAGAATGGTTTGATGGCATGAATTTGGAGTAAAAATGTTGCTACTCTATTGTCTTTTAACTGTCTCTCAGAGTGCCCAAAGGCTGTCCTGCCACCCCAGAAATGCTCTGGGCCATTTTGTTCTGGAGAAGGGATAAGAAAGCCATGTGTAAAACAATTCTTGCACTTTTAAAAGTGCACTTTTAAATTGATTGTCTGCAAGTGTTCTTTTTTTTAACTCCATATTTTGAGCTCTCTATAATATGTCATTTTTGAGTGGTAGAGGTTGAATTAAATTAAATGTCTTGTATGCTTTTTTTAAATAGCTGTTACATTATCTTTGACTCTCCTGTATTTCCTATCTATTTCATTTCTCTTGCCATAGGAAATTAGGACTTCCTCTGAGAGTATTATTTCTGTACCTGCTTCAAGTACATCAGGCTCCCCAAGCCGTGTGATCTATGTGAGTATTTCCCAGTGAAATTTTCTCTGTGGGATGGGAAAACCTCATCCTTCCTCCTACAATGTAGCACTTTATGTGGAAAGCTAGTGCCTCTAAACCACTGCAGTTGGTGATTCCTCTAAAATGGAATTATTTTCTCAAGTTTAAAATATTTGAGTACTGCATTTAGTGTTACAGAATTGTGGCATTTTTCCTCCTATATTTTGTGGTGTATTTGTAGCACTTACGCTACAGCTAGAGCTGGCTTATACCAAAGCATGCAGAATACCACAGTTCTTTCTGAAAAGAAAAGTTTAAGTAAACAGTACATCCCACAGGTAGATTACAAGCTTAGATTTGAACACAACTTCTTTAAATTGAGCTCCTGAGCCTGTATCTGATTGCTTATGGGAACTCTCATGTGTGTGATTGCAGGACTCTGCCTGTGCCAAATGCGAGTCCCTCACTCAGAGGACCTTTGATGTGTTTATGGTTTATGAAACACTCTGAAAAGCTCATTGAGAGAATTTAAAATAACAAGTATAATAAAATCTTAGGGTTTTTCTTTTTTTCAATACAAGATCAGAATTTCTGTAGTGTAGTGTTCATGGCCAAATTCTCAAGGCTACCCGCAATAGATAAAAAAAATGCAAATGTGGTATGATCCATAGAGATATCTCTTGCAGGGCTTGAGCATTTCCAGGGCTTTTCTTTCTCTTGGCCAAGTATCCTTCAGGTGTGCAGGTCATCCTCATCAGTTAGAGCCATATAGTGAGAAATTTGCTGGAGATGCAATTGACTTCCAGAGAGGTTATTATACCAATATAAAGGGCTTTTATCTCCTACATAGAGACAAGCAAAAGAGTGCTTTGGATACAAACTTGTCTTTTTTCCTCAAATATAAGTTATTTTGAATACAATATGTGCATTTTATCTGAGTAAGATGGAACCTGCAGTGGAACAAGTGCCCCTTCTCTAGATGCTTCTCAGTGATTCTGACTGCTGCTGAATACCAGTGCTATATTACCAGCCAAGAAATGTCATTGTGAAGACAGTTCATTGTGCTGGGAGCCTATTATCATATAAACATTTTCTTTGGCCAGTTGAGCTCTTTTTTTCAGGCAGGCACCATCTCATTGTGTTTTTAAGCATGAGAATTCTCCTAAGATTTATATGTTTTTAGAGACATTTATCTAACTGCAGGATGACACTGTTTTTATTGATGTTTGTGTTACAACTTTAAACATGCTTCACTGGCTCTTAAAAAGTCAAGGATGAACCTCCATTCTCCTTTTCTGTTTTTGTTTGTTTGTTTGTTTGTTTTTAAAGGCTATCATTAAATCAGTACACAACCCTGATGTTTTTTACTGTAATATACAGCTGGGACTAGGAAAGAATAAAGTTGTCTAGCAATATGAGTCGGTCACAAAAAAAGATTGCCCAGAAGAGTGCTAGTTCTTGTTCTATCTGTCCCATCTCTCACTGCTTAATTGTCAAAACTTGATTTTGATTGATTAATCAATCCTATTTTGGCTTTCACAAACAGGAAAGTAAAAAGAATTAAAAACATGTTAGAGACTTCTATATTATCACAATGGTTCCTTGGCTGTTTTTACATGTGTTTTCTGTTACAGGAGTGTTATGACATACAGACATGCTCAAGATCTGTCTTGTGTGCTTTTGTGGCAGTTTTTTGCCAAACCTAAATTCTTGCTGCCCCTGAAAGGAAGGTCCCACCTGCACATGGCCCTGTCCCTCTCTGCCTGTGCCTTCCCATCCCTCTTTGCTGCTAATACCAGTGTGTATACAGAGATATGCAGTCAAATTTGAGGCCAGACTGAGCTAAACAATAACTTAGGAAAACCTCCAGACAACCAAAGAGGAAAAAAAATTAAAGAAAGAAAAATAAAAAAGCCCAACCGAGCTGTCTACATGACTTCTAATGCTAGTGTAGAAGGCAGAACAGGGTGGGATGGTGCACACAGGGCAGCAGTTTCAGCAGTAGCATAGTTCCAGTCATTAAAGTTGTAGTAAAATTGTACCTTACCAGCTGGTGAGCTCTGGGGAGTATTTCATGGACAGAAGAGTTTAGAGAAAACAGTTCCATCTTAGGAACTGTGAGCATGTTGTGGTCAGAGCAGTGCTGAGCATCATCATGGGCACCACCCCATGGCAGGGCAGCTGTGCCTCTGGGCCATGGTGGTGTGGTCACATAGGGAAAGGTGAAAAAAGGGGTTTTTTTGACATAAATGTAAATCTGCCTCATACAGATGGTTTACTAAAACCATATCACTTCTTCTTCATCTACTGATAACAGAATTTGGTGTCTTCTTGCACTGAGAGAGGACACAGGCCAGTGCCTTTTGAAGGTAATGGGCATCTTTTTGTGACCTGTAGGGATGACTTCATTATATCCAGGATGAAATTTGCCCTACCCCTCGGAGCCCCTAATTAAAAATTTGTTGATTTCTAAATTATGCCATTAAATAAGGTTAAAATAAAAGCCCTGCTTTATAGTTTGCCTTATTTTATTAAGGCAGAATTAGATGCTCCAACCTAATATATCCAACTGGAGGGCTTACATTAGTTTACATAGCTGTGTTATATGTGCTGTCATACAGGGAATAGAAATCACACTATGGTTTTATACAGATCATATTCACAATTATATGTTTGTAAAATTGCATATTCCAAATGAAACAGATACTCTATACTTATATTTAGGGTTTTACCAGAACCCTAAATACCAAATTACTGAAGAAATGGCTTGGAGCCTCTCGGCTGTAATTTGAACTCCATTCGCATAACTGAATGTCGGTGAAACAAATAAAATAAAAATACAGTGTAGACTCAATGTTTGAAGAATTGAGTGTTTAGAAAGCAACTGGATCCCTAAGGTGTTTCTTCATCCAAATTTGCCCACATTGTTATATCTAAACTGAAAGGAATTGCATAACAAGTTAAGTTTTACTTCTCTGACATCTGAAATGTAATGGGAAGTTTTACATCTAGATAGAGAGCCAAAATTACTGTAATTCACATTTAAATATTCCCAATTCTGAACTACTTTGGATTCACCAGAATAATGGCCAAAAACTTGGATACATTAACTGAAATCACAGCCTCTTTGGCCTTCTTTGTAGGTATATTGCTGCCCAAAGTATTTCTGGGACAGATGGGACAGACAGATTCTTTACCTTTGCATTACCTGTCTCTGCATCAGAGCTTCTGCTGCCTTCTCAGCAGGGAGGGACTTACTTTCATTAAGGGGATATTTCATTGCTCTTTAGCTTCGTAAAGGAGCTCCAAAGAGAGTGAGATCTGTAGATGGCTGAAGAATCATGTACTTGGTTAAAACACATTTTTTCATTAGTTTTGAGGATAGAAATATATGATGGTGATGGCACCTTGGTTGTGCTTTCTTATTTAAGAGTAATCTTCCTTCTTTTCATGCAGTTTATTTTTGCACAAATTCATGCATTTTTTTAGAAAAAGAGGTATCTGGAAGTTGTCAGACTAAATTTTTCCTGGATTATTAACCTGATAGAAAACTTCCCTGGAAAATCTATTGAACTTTTCTTAGCTTATACTAAGAAAAAACAGAATTATGGCACACATAAATCCTGGATATTTTTGTATTTTTGCATGTGGAAAACATTATTACAGTTTTATAGATGATCATACTGAGATTTTCTGAGCACAGCAAGATTCACTCATCATTTTGTTGCCATCAAAGAGCTTATCCTTCTGCAAAGCTTGAAGTGGGAATGAGACCATTATGCTGCCCATTTCTCCACTCTCAGTGTGGCCAACTTGTCATCATATCTACAACACAGTATGTGCTGGAGACAGTTTTGGTGCAATTATCTTAAGGGTAATCTGTGCAAATGTGGCAGCTTGGTAATAAATGACTCTTCTGGAATATGTGTAGTAGGAGGAGAACAGGGACCAGCAGAGTCCTTTCCCTCTGTTGGTTGTGTGAGCCTCATGAGAGGATTTGAACTTTACTTGAGTGGCATCTGTGATCTCTCCCCATGGTGCAAATCCATCATCTGCTGGCTTGTGACCCATAATTAAGGGCTGTTCAGACATAGTCAGAAATGGAGGTGAAGCTGTGGGACACAACTGAATGGGAGAGATCAAAGAGCTGATTAATGCTTTTCAGCATCTGGAGAGTAAGTTCTGGAAATACGTACTTGATTATTCACTACTGCTTACAGCAGGGTAATTCTGCACACCAAAACCACTTCAAAATTCAGTGTGTTTTGTCTAAAAAAAAGACTACAATATCTGTCCCCTATATCTGTTTGTGCATCCAGGAGTAAGTGGGATTATAACCAGGGAATTGGAATGATGCCATGCTACTCCTGTTAGCCAAATGCCAGTGACAAGGTAAAGGCAACAGTATATAAAAGAAAACAGCATTAATATTTAGCAGAGTGTAGTAAATACAAGAGATTTAAATGTTCACAAACAAAAAAAAAAGTGATTTATTATGATTATGACTTTCCTACCTACATTTATCTTTCCTTGTCTGATTGCATCCTACTCATATTCTTCCTTATTCTCACTGCTTTCTTTCCTCCTTTTCTTAGGCAAAGCTTGGAGATGAAATTCTTGACTACAGGGACTTGGCTGCTCTTCCTAAAAATAAAGCCATCTATAACATTGACCGCCCAGATATGATCTCCTATTCTCCATATATCAGTTACTCTTCAGATGACAGGCATAGTTACGGGGAGGTACTGAAACATGGGTATTTTTTCACTCTGAGTTTCAGGTTTTATGTACATCATTGAACATGTTGCTTAAGACTATTAACATGTGCATAGCGGGTTTTTTTTTTAATGTAACTTTTATAGCTGTAGTTAATTGAGTCATGTCATCCATTCATTCCCAATGACTTCCAAAAAAAAAAAAAGAGAATAACAACCAAACCCAAGATGTTAATTCCTGTTATTTTCATTTTTTAGTTTGTAAAAATTAAAACATTGCTTTCTATGATCATTTTCTTAAAAAGATGACATGTAATTAAAATATTTTTCCATGGGAGTAGTTCTGCATGCGGTAGGAAACAAGAGCCATTGCTAATTATAATGCAAAAATGAGAAGCAAAGCCAAATGTCTTTCATGATTTTTGTTTTTAAACAAAGTGTACCATGTTATTTTGGTAACAAAACAATGGTATCACTTTCCTGTGTACAAATTTCTTTCAACTGTCCCTTACTTAACTTCATCCTCATGTCATGCATGCACTTCAGCCTTTTCATATGCAGAGCTAATATGATACAGTTTGTGCTAATGAAATCTAATTTGACACAATACTAACATACTAATAACTAATACTAAGTCTGGGCTTTGTGAATCATACTTGTATATAACTCCTGTCATGCAAGTTAGCTTTTCTTCTCTGAATGTACCTGCATTTCATTTGACTTTCTGATTGCTTTTCTACTTTAAGCTAAATTTTTACAAATTAAACCTTAACAATATGTTAGATATGAGCAATATACATACAGTGTAGCATGGAAGTCTGCTTTGTTCTCTCCAGGTGTCAGTAAATGAGCAGAAATAAATGCAATGGTTAATGGTCATGATGTTTATAAAAGCCCTAGTCATGCTATCACTTGCACCTTTTACACTGAATCAGTACCACTAAGGTCTCAGTACCACTCTCAGGTGAAGTGCAGTTCCTGTGTTGGATTTTGCAGACTTTCTTCCAAGCCCTCTCTGCACAGTGCTGAACTATGATAGCTCCATTGTAAAGCATTCAAAAATAATTAAATTGTATTTGGTAAAGAGTTTAAATGGTATTCAGGTTTCTGATTTCACAAAATGGAAAGCTGCTGCCTCACCCTGAACCTGTCAAGCATAATCACTTCCTTTCCATGCTGCTGATGGCTGTGGCCCTCCTCAAGTGCCTGGTGACATCCAGGCTTGGCAGAGGTGCCCAGACCAAACATGGACTGTGTTTGCAATCCAACATATTTCCTGGTGCTCCAACTATTTATTATCCTTGATATTACCAGGGGAAAAAAAAAATCCTGTCTCCCAAATTTCAACATCTTGGCTTCTTACCTGCAGCTGCAATACTTTCAGTCTATTTGCTCACCTAACCAAACATAGTGTTTGATTTGGAAAAAAAAAATGAGCAGCAGATTGTCAAATTACATGATGTTTAATTGAAAATAAATAGTGCAGGTATTTTTCTTTCCCTTAAAACTGTCAGTTCTAGTCCTGATTTTGGAGGTCCTTCAATCCAGATTTAATTAGGGTTTGTGTGTAGTTTCAGGCATTTTAACTGGGAGTTCTCTATTGCCCTTCTCTGTGCCACAGGACTGGCCTCACCATACCCCAGGATTCTGTAGCAGAGAAATCACTCAAAGACAAATATGAAGTTATTTATATATTAGTTCTTATGTACTTAATTCAAAACAGATAATTAAAAAAATGCCCTAACTTAATTGACAGGTGTTTTTCCTAACTGTATCATATGTTATACATGAGTAGTGATATTTTAAGAGTAATTCTTCTCACAAGTAACATCATGCATGAATTTGTATCACTAATTTGTTGTGTGTTGCTGTTTGCAGTCACCTCAGTTGCTCTCTCCAACACCTACTGAGGTAATCCCCAGTGCCTTTGTTCTCCTCTTCTGACCCATTTTGTGATGCATAACCATATTAATAACCAGCAGTGTCTGAAATGTGGGATTTGCCCCTTGCCTCTACAGTGCATGGGGTTTACAATTTATGATTTTCAGAGTGTTACTTGTGTTCAGTATGTGCTCTGCTTCTGGATTGTCATCTGTATGCATCTGTCTCCACTGTCATCCATGTTTCTGCTTTCCAAAATAAAGGTTGTATGGTGGTCACTTCTTCAAGCTCTACTGAATAAATTATATTGGGAAATATGATTCATGTTCACATTTAAAGCTGCCAGTGTGAGCTGATTCAAATTAGTGCTCGGCATAGATTTCTCTTCTTTTATTATTCTCATTTTTTTATTCCACAAATAGTTGAATTACTTATACTATTTGTGTGCACCTACTTTTAAATCATTTGCACATACCTGAACTTCTAGGTCTGTGTATTTTGATGTGCATTAATTAAGTTAGTTATTGTTTCAAGAAACATCACTTTGGAAGCAGTGAAAGCATTTAATGTATTTTCCCAGATAGTAAATTCAATTCGATATCATGGGTCTGGCTATTTTCTCCATTATCCCAATTTTATGCACTGCAAAATTTTGATAATCATGGAGAATTAAGGACTTTAAGAACTGGTTAACAGAGAAGTTAACCAGTAGAGATGTAATTTTTTTGATAATTTAAAAATAAAAGCATGTTTCATGTAATATTTGGTGACATGGACTAGGTTGACTGTTCCTTACAGAGACACAAGGTACACAAAGGTAAGGACTGAAACAATGTGAAAACTTGATGTTTTGTAAGATTATAACAATATCCTTTAAATTCAGTTACCAAACTGCCAATATTAAGTTCCAGAAGAGATACTGGTGTGGAGGTTGGGACTGCCATGATTTGTGTATACTCCCATGTTACCCAGCTTCTCTGTGCTTGCTGTCTCTTTTTAAGGTATCTGTGATCAGGTGCTTGGGCATCATCATCATTTGCAAACTTGTCACCATTTTTGTTGCAGGGATTTTATGTTAGAGGAGAGTTCCACTGTGTCATACAATTGGACGCATCACAGACCATTAGCTGACACTCATATGGTATTTAAATATTACAAGACTTGTAGAGCCATTGCAATACTGCTTGTAATTCTCTCCACAAAGGTTAGAGTGGGTATCACAACATGTGGGTACAGTGGGAAGGAAACATATCGAGCTGGATGTTGAGAGGAGTTGGTGGCAGAATTCCTACAGGACACTGCACACTTGGGAAGGCATCAGTTGTTCTTTTCTTTTTGTAAAACTACTTCTGAACTGGATGTTAAAGCAATAATGCTGCTCGCCACTATACTAAGCTGATTTTCCCCTTTTGAAAATGTGGCTGGTAGTTCTGGGGTGACGTTGAAGGGACGGAGCATATCTTGTCCGCGGGGTAAACCTGAAGATATGAGAATATTGTACATCTCTGTAGAGTCAAGGGAGAGAAGCCAAATTTACTACATTCATCTAAAGATGAATGTATGGACATAATTAAGTTGTTCTGATACGAGTTTGGGAGATGATGGTATGGCTAATAGGATGTATAGTTTGTTTAAATGATGAATGATCCAGTGGGAATCACACAGATTCCTAAAGGCATCCCCATATTCATGATAAGAGACTGACACTTGATACAGTGTAGGATATCTTCACTCTTTTCTGCTGGAACAGGAGAGGGGAAGCATTTTTTTGAGTATGACTTTCCATAAAAGAGCATCTGCAGGTTACATTCATTTGTTTCAATGAACTTAAGCCAATTCTCATGTGTTTTAAAAAAGGGGAAATTTGAATTTTCTTTTATAGCAAGTTTACACAAGTCACTTCCCCATCTATTTCACTCAGTAGTGCTTTTACTGTTAGGAAGACTACTTGCAAGTTGCAGTTGCAGTTTAACTAACTGTTGAAAAATCAGTGGCTTGGAGGGGGTGTACATGGTTTTGACTGGTTGAAGCTGAGGATTTAGTGGGAATTGGATTGCATGAATGGCTCTGCACAATGGTGCAGTATTAATGCTGATGTGTTTATATTGGGTTTCTTAGGCTAATGATCATGTTACAGTGTGGCACACTGGGCAATTTATACACAATCAGTTTCATGATGTAGTGAAACCAGCAAATGCTGATTTTTGTGTTGTCTGCAACCATTATGCGTCTATTCATATGGGTAAAAAGTGACCATAATGCTGTCATGCTGACCTGAGCTCATCTTCCACCCAATTTCATTTGTTCAGGAAATTACACTGTCCTGAAACAACACTTTTACAGCCCTTTTCAAATTAAATTGTAATTTTAAATTTATGTCTGTGCTGACTTTCCTGGCAACCTGACCATTCTCTGGTACTTGGCAGAGCTCTTTCAGTCACTCTGCAGGTGGAGGTGGTGAAAGCCACCTCATTTCATTAGGATTTCATGGAATCTTAGGACAGCATTGACTCCCATCTACACAGCACAGAAACACATGAGGTGGCACATTCTGCCTGTTTGAAAAGTTGCTTCTCCTCCCTAATAACATGTGTTTTCTCTCTTCCTCCAAGGGCGACCAAGATGACAGATCTTTCAAGCAGTACAGGACATCAAGTCCTAGCTCTGCTGGCTCCCTGGGCTATGGTCGGTACACCCCCACCTCCCATTCTCCTCAGCATTACAGCAGACCAGGTAAAAGCAACCTTACTTATTCTCTAGATTTTTCCATTACTTTGTATTATGTTGTAAGTAGAATTGATTTCAGCAGTCAGGGGTTTAAGGTGGAATAGCAGTTCCTTGCAGGGATTTATTTACAGTGAAAAGCGAGTTCCATGGGGAGAAAGGAAACAGGTGCTTCAGGAATGTGCATCCAAAAAAACAAAACCAGGCATTTACAAAAAATTGATTCTGTGTAGACACAAGATAGGAGGATTTAAGGGACTTAATCTCATCCTGCTTGAAGATGTACACTCATTCCACAGTTCTTCCAAGCTGGGCACAGTAACAGTGAGTGCTCAGAACCCAGGAGGGAGATCGAGCGACCTTGTGTTACATTCTTGTACCACAGGGTCATGGTTCATGTCCCCTCTGCACAGTGCAAGAGCTGGAGGAATGACCAATTCTGATGGCTGAATTTTGAAGGCCAAGTTGCTTTAGTTGAGAAGTTTACAAAGTGTTTTTTGCAGCTTTGAGCTGTAATAGCAGCTGTGTTGGTGCTCTGGTCACACAGACAGGAGGGATGATCTCCTTTTGACCTTTGCATGGGAATGCTTTACAAAACCCCATTCATATCTGGGCTCTGTACAGGATTTTATCCTTGGAAATAATTGGTGAAATTGCTCAAAATTAATTGTATTTTTTCTCTACTCCATCATTTAGGTGAAGAACACAGAGCATTTATATTATTTTTTGTTGTCTTTTAATTTCATTGGGGATACGTTATAATTCTAAACTAGTTTGGAAAATGCAAGTTCTTAATCTTTCCAGGGGAAATGAAGATTTTAGAGGTAACAGAAACAGTTTTTACAGGATTTGAATATTTCTACTACACAAAGTCTTTGACAAAGTGGATATGAGATGGAGTAAAAAAAAAATCTATTAGAGTGACATTAATCTCTGCTGAAGGTCTGGTAGCTGTCACACCTCATCTTAGTAGCACAATGCTAAAGCAAGCAGGAAAGACAAAAGGAATTCCAAATAAAATTGAATGCTTTAAAATTTAGAAGATAATCTTCATAATCACCATTTTTAATAATTGCCACTAATCCTCCAAACGCTGTTATCAGGACATCATTGCAGCAAAGCAGAGATGACTTGAGAGTATTTTTCAAGGTACTTAATCACATATGTAACTTTCAGAGCTCAAATAACTTCAGGATGTTTCTTCTAGTATTTAAATTAGCCATGCACTAGAGTGTCCTGTGCATTGTGAACAAAATCCTGGCAGTGTGCAGCACCAACAGTGAGAACTGGACCCACTCGTGGCACAGTTCTCTGCAGAGACAGAGAGGCTCTTCCCATTTCATTTCATTAGACCCATTATGAGCATTTCTCATTCCCTCTTGCAGCTTTTTAATATGCAGGTTTTCCCCTGAGTGCAGCCATGCCTTTTCTGGAATATTTTCTGATGCCTTACAGTGGTTTGGGTGATGCCCTTTCTGTCTGCAGAAAGCCCCCGTCCCTTGGCTGACCCCATGGTGTGGCCACTGGCATGTTTTTAGCAATAACCAGAGAAAGAGGAAGACTTAAATGTAAACTGTGTGTTTTCTAAGCATCAGGAGGAAAATGTTCCTGAAAAAAAAGGATGGCATTGTAATTTGTGGCTTTCAGTAAGTGAACTAAATAGTTTATTTTCACTTACTCTCTGTTGCCCCCAGCTGGTACTCACAGTCTTGGTACCAGTAGCTGCATCTCCCTGCCCCAACACCCAAGCCTTACATCTACATTCAGACATCATTACATCCCTTTCTTCAAAGGTAAGGTCCAGGAATGCAAAACCGTGCTGTGATAATGTAGATTTATTCAGCTGTGTTTCACTTTTATGTCTGTGCAAGCATGGCTTCCACTTGGATAAAATTTGTCTTAATTTCGTGCAAATGCTTCCTTGATGTACTGTATAAGTTTTACAAACTGAGTGGGTATTGGGTGTTTTATTTTTGCTTTTTCAATGAGTGTTCAGTGTCTTTCAAAGGGTTAGAAGGAAGGAATTTGCTTTTATAATGAAACTGAGGAAGGAAAATATTTAAAACTCTGTTAGTTCTAAAATACCTTTACCCTTTCTGGTGATGCTAAATAGTATAATAAGCTTACACATTTGATACAACATAGGATGATCAGTTATCTAACCTTCCAACCTACATTTAGATATTCTTCATATTATTTTTGGCATTGCCAAAAATTATGACAGCTGGTTACATCAGTGCAGCTACACTGACTCTCAATTAGTCTGTGCTATATCTTACAAAACAGGAACTGAATCTCTTCTCCTTGCCATTAGTTTTTTTGCAGTGGATTTAACTTCCAGCAACCTCCATGTTGTGAATGAAGCAGTGCTGAGGAATGCCAAGAACCCTTGAGACAAAGGCTTTTTTTTTAGTCAGTTGGTAAATGTCTGAGAGAGAAGGCATTCACCTACCACATTTGTCTTCCCCTGAGTCTGTCTTCTCTAGTAACAATATGAGCTGTGAGGCCACGTGAATGGCGAACACTTTGAATGCCTGTTCCTTGACTCTCATATACTCTCTGATTTAATAAAGTGAAACTGTTGTTCTTGAGGTTGTAACCAGTAAAGAGAGGGGAATGACCCTCTGCAGGAGACAGACTTGCACATCACGTGAATAGCAGGTACTAATTGCCTTTGGAATAATAACTAATAAATCTTTTTTTGGGCCTTGATGCTCCCTAAAGTCAGCTGAATTTCACTGGGATAAACAGAAACAGAATCAAGCTTGAGACATCCAAATATAATCCTTGAGAGAAAATTTTGGAGGAAGGAGCTAATGAGGTTAAACTGTTTGTTGTTGTTTTAGAGGCTACCTGCAAAGCTCCTTTCCACAACCAGAAGCAGTCAGCCTCCCACACATTTCTTGAAGGGCTGGCACAATCCCTGGTATTCTCTGAGGCACTGATTGAACTATTTTTGTATCTGTCCTCTCATTTTGGATGGTATTATCCAACCTGATGTACTGAGTAATAGAAACTTCTTTGGTGTGCTGCAGCACATGATTTCAGTGTATGGAAAGCCTTTCCTCAAAGTCCTGTTGGCAGCTGCTTGGCAGCACTCCTGTGCAAATGGAATTCTGCTCAGTGATACCTGCAGTTTCTCAGAGCAGCAGCAATTATTAAGTGCTGCTGTTTGGATGAAGGAGTTGTTAAGTGGTAGCTCCTTGTGCCCAAATAATTATTAGTAATGTGATCAAAATTATAATATTTTGCAGTTCTGAGGCACTTTTTTATCAAGGAGTTAAATATTTTGCAGGCAGTACCTTACAGTGCCTCACAGTGTTCCTGTGAGGCAGGTAGGCAGGTGAACATTTTTATAATTTTCCTAAGTAGGTAATCCTGGGCCCTGCCAAGGTTCAATAGATTATTCACGGGTTTACACAGAGTTAATGTCTCTGTCCAAAATAAATCAAAATATTCGCTTCATCCTCTTCAAGGTCTCTAAATTCTGAGTTTCAGAATGTGGTTTTTTCCTTATCTTAAGGAGCCTTTTGATGATGTGGATGTGCTCTTTTTTTCCTCTTCAAAGTGGTTAGTGTGGAAAGAGTGGGATTGTAGCAATAGTTGGTTTGTATCCAGACCAGCCTTAATGTTGCCACTTCAGTTTTAAGAAAGTGAAATCTTGCTTATTTAAAAAAAAAAAAAATAAGATCCAAAAATAATACACTGCTTTACTATACTAGAAGTATTCTTTTTAAAACCAGCACTCCTCATATGTCATAAAAGAGATTTCCGTACACTTCCAGTAGACAGATACATTACTACCCTAGGGAAATTAAAACAAGCAAAATCTTCCTTTTGATTTCACTGAGTTTGCATCATATTCTTCCTGAGAATGACAGGGTTCATAATTTTTTCCAGTGACACATATGATTACTAAGTTCCTGTTCTTCCATCAGTGTTCTGCAGTCTAGCTCCCATGAAGTGTAATGGGATGAGCTGTTATTTATTATGAAGGCAGATTATTTGGTTGTGCTCTTTTAAGGATTTTTGACCTCAAAATAAATTCTGTGACAACCTCACTTCAAGAAAGCTTCACAATTCATGCCACTGCAAGTGATAGGTGTGATATTCCAAGCACCTATGCTTGGTGTAGTAGTTCTTGAGGTGGTGGAGTGAATGTGCTGAGCCCTGCTGAAAAAATGTTTGCTTAAAACATAGTGGGAATTATCTTGCCTTTGTAGTGCAGGAGCACAGCCTCCTTTTTTTGGCTTTGAACACTTGAAAATAATTAGTCATCAAACTTCAGAAAACTTCTTTTAATTTAATGCACGATGGGCAGAGATAATAAAGGGCCCTGTTTTGTGAGTAGGCTTGGACAGCTCCCTCATTCAACCACTGGCATCTGTTTGTTCTTCAGTCCTGAACTTAGACAGCTCTTGCTGTAACTTACTATAAAATTTTCCATCCTCATAGATAAGATAAAAGCTGATTAAGTAGGAGATATAAGCAATATTTTACTTTTCCTTGAAAATGGAGCGTGGTCTGAGCCCTGGTCAGTTGGCTCTACACACACAGGGTTAAAAGTACAGCCTGCCCTGTCAGCAACCAGAAGACACAAGGAAGTTTTTGTGGTTTACACTCAAGTTCAAAGTAAGCCTTCCCAGATTCTTTCCAAGTTAAACAACATGCAGGGCAGAGTTAAAGATTCTGGTTTTTTGCTCTTCACTGATCAGTAGAGAAGATCACAGCCTGTGGCTGCTTATGGCAGAAGGCAAACCCAAAAGTTTAAAAATTGCTCTCTCTGGTAGTTGTCTTTTCTCTGAGAATTTATTTGAAGTTCTTCTTCAGTCTATGCTAAGCAAACCTTGAAAGAAATAGTTTATTGGCAAAGTATCATTTTAGAGATTTAAATTATAGCCTAGCTTAAGTGACTGACTGTAGTTCCTACTCATTAACTTTCTACATGGGTCTTCAGTTTGCTTTATTATTAAACACTTACTTTGGTATGCAGAATGTGAAATACAACTACTCACATGTCTATCTGAATCAGTGGCAGAATGAAAGTTCAAATGTGCATCAGTTTGTGTGAGTGGAGTCCAAGAAGAGCCTTTTCCATCATTTCATCCTTTATTCTTCCATTTTGAGCAAGTTAGAGGTAATGGCTTTGCAAACTGCTCCACACAGATGATCCTTGCACTGAGGCATTTTTAGATTCCCTGTCCCCTGGTACTTGCACTTATATCTGTGTTCCTGCAAGCTTATTCCTCTTAATTAATGCTTCCTCCTGATTCCTTGCTGACACTCTACCCTGTCTGAAGAATGACTTCCTGTGTGTGTACAGTACCAGCACCTTGGGTCACTGCTCAGTGAAGTGATTATTCATGCAAATCATATCTGAATAGAGATTTTAATAATATGCTAATTTTTAAGTAAATGAGAAATTAATACACTGTGGAAATTGCTTGATAAATTGAATTTTCTGTTTAAATTAGAAAAATCCAATAGCAATATCAAATCTGAGTGAAGAGCATTACAAAAATTTTAAGAACTTTGGAGGTGTAATGGACCTTATTTTAGTAGGTATCTACCAGTGCCATTCAGGGTTCTTCTATTTAATAGGGATAGGCAGGAATCTGGGCAGCAAGCAGCAAAGAAAGGGGTAATTCATAACGGTGGAGTGAAAACCTGTCCCCACTATTTTCCAAGGGCAAAGTAGGAATCAAGAAACTGAATAACTGTCTGGTTTCTTGTCTGAGGACTACTTGCCTTCAAACTCATGGTAATGCACCAGATTCTTAGGAATTCCATAATTTTCTTAACATTTTGGAGAGACCATAGGCCATCAGCAGCTGTAGTTGGGATTTCAGTCTCTCAACATCCCAGATTACACTTTTCCAACGAGAAATCGCTGAGTGGTCACAGCTGAACAGCTTTTGAGGTTTAATTTTTGGTCTACTCTGAACACAACAGACGCAAAAATTAGGATGGATTAGTCAGTGTATTGTCATGAGATAACACAGCACACTGTTCTGACCTTGTCTGTCCTGTCTCTGCTCCCACTGAGCTGGGTGGCACTGTCCCCTTGGCCTCAGTGGTGCATGGCAAGGCTGGCTTTGGCGGCAGTGGGGTGGCCATGCCCCCACTGTGTGTCCGCAGAGACCATCCTCAGGCATGGCCTTGCCAGCTCTGGAAACCCAGCAGCTCTGTGGTTATGAAACATCCCCTTCATGAAGGCGCAACTCATGCCCTGAGCTGCTGCACTTTCTTTACCCCAGAGAAACTTGCTACGCCATCATCATTACCAGCCATTAAATTTCATCCACACTAAAACAATAACAGCAAATTAACAGTCATTTGATGTAAGAATAAATGTCATGTTTGCTTCCAGTTGCTTAACAGTGCTGTAAACTAAAAGGATTTTACAAGTCCCAAAAAAGTAGAGCTTTACTTTTTTGTTTGCCAAGCAGCACTATAATGCCATAGAGTGTGCTTCAGGGAAATAAACCAGGAGGAGATGAATGACACATAATGAGCATTTGAAAAAAGAAGAGGAAAAATGAATAAGGAAAAATCCTATGTGTGTCTTGGAATTTGGTGAAGTGACTATGGCATTATAGATCCATGACTTGATAATCCAACCTTGTTTGCATAAAAATGCTGTGGCATGTTACCTGTGGGGAAAGTTTGCAATTGAAAGCCGAATTTCAACATCTATTTTTGTCACTGATATATGCAGGATTTTTTGACTTAACCATAATGTTTATATTTTTGTCTGGTCCTGCTTTGAGATAATTTAAACACTACTGAATTATGTATTACTAGTTTCAGGGGCAGGCTACGAGCCATAGCATTTAACGTTTAAAACACTTGATCAATAGATTATTCAGTTAAGGCTATGCAAAACACATGGCAAGATTCTGGATGTTCTTATCCTTTGATTTTCTTTTTTAAAGCATCATTAAAAGAGAAGTTTTCACTTCAAAGTGGGGCATCTTAATCTGATATCTATCAGATAGTAATTTTTGATGAGTTGTTAGGAGTCTGAGACAATATAATATGTTGAAAAAGAATGGGTTTTACAAAAACATATATTTGAAACTGTTGGATTAACAAGTCATTCTGAACAAGCTTTTATGCTTGAAATACTCTACTTTGCTTTCCATTTTTCTTTTATCTGCTTTCTTTGCTCTTCCCCTTGGAGGCAGTGAAAGTGGTCGGAGCACTCCAAGCTTATCCATGTACTCTGACAGCAAATCTTCACCTTCTGTCTATCAGCAGGCTCCTAGGCATTTCCATATTCCAGGTAGGCATTAACTGCTTAGCTTTTGATCTTCAATTTCTAGCACTTGTTTGTTCTCTTCTGAATGTAATTTTTTTTTTTTTTTGGCATTGATTTGTGAATTTTGAAGTGCAGAAAGAGAAAATATCTACTAAGTGAATATCTGTTGTTAAACTTCTTCTCAGAAATAAAAGAAAGCTGTGTGCTCGTGTACCTATATGTTAAAAAAAGTTGCTTTACAGAAGGAACGGAATGAAAAATGTTACCAACAGTACAAAGTTACAGCAGCACTGGGTTAGTGGCTGAACTAGATGATCTTAGATGTCTTTTACAGGCTTAATGATTCTAAGATCCTATGATTTATAGTGCCATAACTGCATAGATGTACTGAATTTGTGTGCAGGAGGAATGACTGAAGGGGTTTTTGTTTTTTGGTTGTTGATTTTTCTTTTTCTTATCAGTCTGTTATCTGCATTTAAGTAATAGTAACATAAACTTTAAAAGAAGCTGGAAGACCTGAGAACTGCAGGGGGTTCATTGTGACAATCTCTGTATACGTACTCTACTGTTTTCAGGTTCAGTCAACAAGCACGTTAAAGTTACATCCACACCATTTAGCTTTTTGACTGCTAAACACATCTACATCCTCACTGTAATCCTTTGTTTATTCACATTTAGCTTCTGTGGTTAATGTTTCTGTAAACAGACCACAATTAGGAATTCTATCTGCCACAGTACTGAGTAAATCTGATGTCTGTGATTTGGGAGCCCTAGACTGTGGCTCTGAGTGCTTCCAGAAAATTCCTGGAAGGCCAAGTTAGCTATACAATTCAAAATAAAGACAAATTATAGGATTTCCTAAAAGAATAATTTGTATTTACAGTATAAACATTCATACCTGAACATGTACACTTTATTTATAAATAATGGAGAAAATCCTTTTCCAAGTGTGACAGTTGTAGTAGTCTGCTGTACTCCTATATGAATTTTCAATAGTGGCAAGTGTGCCAGTTTCTTTTTTGCTGATTATGAAGTATATTCTGGTAGTGCAGATGAAACCACCTACATATCACCCAATGGATGCCACTCAAGTTGTCTTAGAGCACTTTGAGGGACTTAGGGGGATTATGTTGCACAGGTAGGTATAAAGGTTTTCGGCATACGATGGATAAAGTTCCATCTTCTTTTAATAACCAGTCAATGGCAAACCACTGAATGAATGCATAGTTTTTGCTGAAGTTTTTGCATTGTTACTGTTGCTGAGAGGAAACCAGCAGTGTGGTCTGAACTTCTTGCTTACTCTTTCATTCTTTCCTTTCTCTTTCCTCTTCCTCAGACACTGGCATAAAAGATAACATCTATAGGAAACCTCCTATCTACAAACAGCATGGTACAGTCTGCTTTTCTCTGTTGCAGTTTTATCTATGTGTCTTTGCAAAAAATAGGTGTTGACTCCCAAATTTGTTTGCTGTAGTCTTTGCATTTCATTATGCCCCTATAACCTCAAATAGAAAAGGAGAAAAAGTGATTTGAAAATTAAATAGCATAAAATAGCACAACATGATGTCGGAGGATACAGTAAGTTCTCCAGAAGTGGGATACTGGTATTTTGATATGTTGTGGTGATTCAGAGCTGCTAATAAGTGCCACACAAAGTGTTGTGCTACACCCTGACTGCTGTTCCATGCCCTGTTTGCCCTCTCCTGCCTCTCTGTGCTGGTCCTCAATATAAATCATTACATGTAACTTCTCAGGCTGAGCAAAAAAAAAAAAGAAAGACAGACAGCTAAAAAAGTTTAATATTATAATGGTGTTTGGAAAAATCATGAACAAATGCAAAGTAACAATCATCCGGTGTAAGTCAGCATAGTTTCACTCATTTACAGAAGCTGATGTTAGGACTCTGAATATCCTGTATCCTGTCTGTGCAACTTAATTTTATAGATACTTTTGGTTTCTAAAGAGGATTCTAAGCAACAGCTTTATATTTGCAGGCTGGGCATTTTTATATCAGTTTGCTGTCTGTCAAAGTCTGAATTATGTCAGTTTTGCACTGCTGTATGGAGTTGTCCTTGTAATCACTGAAGTGAGCAGAGAATTAAAGTAGCAAGTCAGCAATCACAATAGGTTAACAAGAATATATGTTTTAAACTTTCTTTTCTAGATTATAGACATTCTGAAAGATTGTGTTTGGAAATAATTTTTTTTTTCCTGACAGAGGACAAAACATAATTTACTCTAACTAAAAAATCCCCAAAAACCATAATATTCCGAAACAACAACAAAAATCAATAAACTTTCCTTCCAATAAAAATAATACTAATGAATATCAAATTTAAAAATATTTATTTTTTTTGTTCTGGAAGGACTCCCAGCCTAAAGCATGAACACATGAGCAGCTGATGATTCAGCTCCTCAAGCTAATGGGACACTGAACTAATTCATGCTGAAAAGGAGCCAGATAACATTCCTTTGTTGAAGAGACTAAGTTTGAACAAACAAGCACAAAAATGTTCTTTAAAACAAGAAGTGCAAGAAGCTCTTCCAAAACGTTTGGTTTAAAAGATTTTAGTTACATCAGCACCCAACAGATTTGCTATAGCCACAGCTTCTGTGTTTCTATTATAAACAACCAACTTCAGAATGAGAAGAAGGTGGGGGAAGAATGGGACATGCAAGAGATCAGGCTCAGAGCTGGGGCTGGAGAGTGAAGAGTGTAGGAGCCTGCATGGTTGTGTGTGTGTGTATTTGTGTTTTAGAAATATTTGAACATTATTCAAAGTTACTAAAAAAGTTTGGAAATCACGTTGGGATTCAGAACAGAGTATCCCTTGTAGTGGTGAAGCCAATGCTTAGTACTGATGAAATTCAGAGAACTTGGATTTATCTGCCAGCAATGTGTTACACGAAGCCTTCTCAGGAACTTGGGAGGGGCTGGCCTTCATGGCCCTCACTGACTTTGGCTGTAAATCCTCTGCATCTCTTTGAAGGCAGATGCTGTCAAGATCTTTTGGAACTTTCTTGAAATTTCTGAATAGAAATCTTGAATCAAGCATGGGGTGTTTTTCCTTTGAAAACATCAATGTCTTGGAACAAAAATAAAATTTACAGAAATGCATCAGATCCTCTATAAGGATTTCTGATTTAATGAGAGCCAGATCTGTTCACATAACCTGGAATAACTTATTGACTTGCAGTTTAGGGTGTGCTCCTAAAATATCTGTGAACCAGGTTTAGGTCCTTTTTGCAGAGTAGGGACTTTATTCATCATCTGTCATATTTGAATATTCTTTCCTATTTTATTCCTCAGAGAAGCAGCTTGCCATCATGGGGAAATACCCTTGTCAGAGTGCTATGAGATAACTGTGAAAACCTTTTTCATAATGCGGTTCACATTTTGTAACCCAGCTTCTTTTTTTTTTTTTTTTTCCCACACTAAATGGAAGTGAGAGGAAGCAGCCAAACCCTCTACAGTTCCAGACTTTCACCTCTAACCTACAGATATTTCCCTTATGGCAATTTGTCATTTTTTATCTACCACCTCCTCAGCAAAACCAGTTAAGGTCTGGATGTGAGCTGTGCAAAGGCACCAGAAATTGCATCAAAATAACACTGAAATACTTTTGGTGGTGGCCTTTTGCCTGTGTTGTTTAGGCACGGGGCAGATCCTCTGCAGACATGATGGCTGGAGAACTGGAGAGGGCAGAGTTTTTCCCAGCTTGCTGGGAGTTTTCCAGCATTTCTAATGGTGCAGTTTAATCTCCTCTCCATCTCTGTCTCTAAGGATCTCATCTGAGCCTTAACTTTTACCTTATTGTACTCTTTCTCTTAATAATAATTACATTTTCTGTCTACATTGCATTGCACAGGGCCATTTTTCTCAGGCACTGCAGACAACCCCCTTTTCACATTAATTTCTCATGGGCTTAAATTTATGCTATGTCCTTCCATTATTCCAGTTTTGCACCATTAAAACTCTCCCAGACTACCCAGAGGGCTACAAAGGCAAGTAGGGCTCAAATTTTAAGAACTTACCTGAAATTGTGTGAAATTTGGCACAAAACTTTGTGTAAGATTCTCAAGTGTAACTTGGTGTCTGGAACAATACCCTGGGAAATAAAAGACAAGGACAAACACATTCAAGGGTTGGGAACTATCTAATGAGGAGCTTTGAGGTTTTCAGTTCTCTTCTCAGGAAGTTGGAAAGTTACAAGGAAATAACCCAATGGTAAAACATCAGCAACTTTTTTTGGGAAACATTCTTTAACAGGACAATATGGGCAGAAGAGGAAAATACAGTCATAAAAATTGGTTGGTCAAGAATTTTGAATTTTAGAGTCTTACACAATCTCTCATGCATATTTTATAAAGAGGCAATGCCAAGTTTTTTCAAAATTTTCTTTACCATGGTTGTCTGCCCTCTTTGGGATCCCAGGAGACCCAGGTGTGCTGACTACAAAATATCTGTGTGACTACTTGTACTTTCATGGTCATTGTAGCACAGAAGGGGGAAGTGGCTTCCCTGTGAGTGGTGGCCTTAGAAATTTGTCCCTAAGTTATGATGTACAATTCTTTTTCCCACCAATCATTCCCCAAAAGTAGTTTATTCCTGAAATGCAAGTTCAAAATCCAGCAGGAATAGATTCTCAAAATTCACAGTATACATGAAGGACGAGGATTACTGTAATACTTTCAAAATTATTTCAGTTAATTATGTGAATCCATAGCTCTATACATCAAATTTTCTGTCAAACTCTGTTTTTTTAAATTGATTTTTCTCCCCTCTTAAAAATATTTGGAACATAACTACAGTCAAAACAGAAGACAAAAAATAAGATGCATTCTGTTCAAATTTTTTAAATTAATTTAATCTTACAGCAGCAAGAAGATCAGAAGGGGAGGATGGAAGCTTGGATCAGGACAGTAAGAAGGTAATGATCAAAAAGAACAAAAGGAAGTATTGATCATTCTTGAAGTAACTGGTTTTTAAAACACATTCATATGTAAAGGTATTCTTTTAAATAATTGAAATAATCATTACTACTTTTAGGTCTTTCCAAAAAGACATAGAAAAGCTTAATCTCTCACCCAAAGAGTTTAGAATGTACATTCTACAGTAAAGAGAAGTAGGGATATTGAGATTAAGAGCAATAAACTATGGATTTTCACTGGGTCTCAATATCTACATTGGTGATTCAGCTAATCCTGCAGACATAGGGTGCATATCAACCTAGAAGAAAAATGTCAAGAGCAGATTAATTATAAGAAAATTACATAGGGCATCTTCTAAAGTGGAGCACAGTGGGCAGCTTCATGAACAGAGAAACTATCCTCAGCCCAGCTGAAAATTAAAAGTTTCTGGTAGCTGTGATGTCTTATTCACCATGTAGTCAGCTTTTGTAATTTGATAAAGGATGGTACGAGCGTCAGTGAGCATTAACAGACACGCAGCTCTCAAGGCATGTGAGACAGCCGAGGTAGGAGAACTGCCTCCAGGTGTTAAATCCTGTATCCTGTAACAGCCTTTTCCTCTCTGCAGCTCAAGAGCAGCTGGCTGATCCTGAAAGGGGATCTGGAGACCAGAACCAACTCCCCGGACTCGGAGACGCGCTCGCTGTCACTCACCGCTGGCAGCGACCGGGCGCAGGAGGGCACGGCCACGCCGTACTGCCGTGAGTGCTGGGGCACCAGGGGGCTGCTGCACCCAGGCACCCAGCTGCTGCACCCAGCTCCCTGTTAGTGCTGCGCCCAGGCACCCAGCTCCCTGTTAGTGCTGCGCCCAGGCACCCAGCTCCCTGTTAGTGCTGCACCCAGGCACCCAGCTCCCTGTTAGTGCTGCACCCAGGGACTCTGCTCCCTGTTAGTGCTGCACCCAGGCACCCAGCTGCTGCACCCAGGCACCCAGCTCCCTGTTAGTGCTGCACCCAGGCACCCAGCTCCCTGTTAGTGCTGCACCCAGGCACCCAGCTCCCTGTTAGTGCTGCACCCAGGCACCCAGCTCCCTGTTAGTGCTGCACCCAGGGACTCTGCTCCCTGTTAGTGCTGCACCCAGGCACCCAGCTCCCTGTTAGTGCTGCACCCAGGCACCCAGCTCCCTGTTAGTGCTGCACCCAGGCACCCAGCTGCTGCACCCAGCTCCCTGTTAGTGCTGCACCCAGGGACTCTGCTCCCTGTTAGTGCTGCACCCAGGCACCCAGCTGCTGCACCCAGGCACCCAGCTCCCTGTTAGTGCTGCACCCAGGCACCCAGCTCCCTGTTAGTGCTGCACCCAGCTCCCTGTTAGTGCTGCACCCAGCTCCCTGTTAGTGCTGCGCCCAGGCACCCAGCTCCCTGTTAGTGCTGCACCCAGCTCCCTGTTAGTGCTGAACCCAGGGACCCAGCCCCCTGTTAGTCCTGCAGCCATGCACCCAGCTCCCTGTTTGTGCTGCACCTAGGCACCCAGCTCCCTGTTAGTGCTGCACCCAGCACCCAGCTCCCTGTTTGTGCTGCACCCAGGGACTCTGCTCCCTGTTAGTGCTGCAGCCCAGCTCACAGCTCCCTGGCTGCCTCTGTGCCTATCTCTGCCATAACTACACCCATCTGTCTGTTGTGCCATGGTTTGTGAGCATTCACTGCCTCCAGACTTTGATGGTGAAACTATTTGTAGTTTCTTATTAGTGAAAGGAGCAGCATTGTGGTGGTGTTTGAGGGTTCCCAGGATGAGGGAAGAGATGTGAATCTTGATTCTGTGTTTCAGAAGGCTGATTTGTTATTTTACTATATATATTATATTAAAAGAAAATGGTACACTAAAACGGTACTAAGGATAGAGAAAGGAGACATCAGAAGGCTAGCAAAGAAAGGAATGAATAATAAAATCTTGTGACTGCTCACAGCCTCGACACAGCTGGCTGTCATTGGTCATCAAGTAAAAACCATTCACATGCTGAGTAAACAGTTCTCCAAATCACATTCCAAAGTAGCAAAACATGGAGAAGCTGAAACTTCCCTGCTTCTCAGGATAAAAGACCCTGGCAAAGGGGTTTTTCATAAAATATATCAGTGACACAGCACTGGCTGTGTAAATGAACTGTTGTCTCTTTGGAGAGCAGAGATTCCTTACCACAAAAACCCACTTCTCATAAAAGTGCCCATTTTTTATATGATACCTATATTCAGTAGACAGGATGGTAGTGTATCAAGCAGATTTTCCATTTGTGCTAATTATTAGTCCCTGACACAAACTCTGTATTTTGAATATTGATGGAGCCATTCCTTCTCTATCAAGATTTCCTTGCTCCAGAGATTAATTTAGCCTTTTTTTTTTTTTTGTTATCACTCTCAGTTATAAGGTCACAGAAATATTCCAGGTGGGAAAGGGAATAATTCTGTAATTGAATTATTCCCATGCTAGCTGTCAGTACCAAAAGCATGTTCTTCACATTTCTTATTACACATTTCAGCAAGTCAGAAGCATTACTATTGGGCCTGAATTTCACTTTAGAGTTACATACGTGACAAAAAATAAGTTTAGCGAATTCTAAGAAATAACTGGGACATTACTCTCCTTGCCTTCTCCACTTTACCCCATGCTGCAGTAGCAGGTCATCCAGGGTAAGCAAGCTGGGGAAGCAGTTTTCCAAAAGAATGCACCCAATGCAAGGCATGTCTGGCAGCAGGGCTAGGATCTCAGTGTTGTGGGCATTTTGGTAATGTGATAGTTGGCTCCATCAACTTATATTAAGGAAATTATGGCTTAGCTATGCAAGGAAGAGGAAAAACAGATGCTACAAAGTCTGTCACAAGGCTGTAACAAGATAAAGAAGAAAACTTATTTTAGATCATCACCAGTCTCACTGGGCTAGCTTAAAGGAATTTGTTAACTTAATCCTCACTGGAAATCACAAAGGTGTACTGCAGGATTCCCTGTGCAGGGGAAACTGAGTCTGACCATCTAACATCTGATTAACATCTGTAAATCGTAGCCCACAAATGAGCACCTTTGAAACCTTTCATTGTCATACACACATGGGGTATGTCTGGAAGCTTTATGGAGTAGATCTGATGCTCTTCTACACATGTTTTGAGAGACCAGTCCTTAAGTGCAGATTTTCAGCAGGGAGGAGTATGTAGCACACCAAGAACTGTTATACAGGAACAACATATGGGGTTCGTTTTTTCCTCTGAGAATGTTGCTATATCTGTCACTCTGCTATACTGGCACTTCTTTAATATTTTTGATTATCTTGGGAATGTGGAACTGTTAAAACTAGAAATGCAATAGATAATTCACACCTCTCTGTCAGGGTGAATATCCCATTTGTGCCAATATAGGTTCTGTAGTTCATTTTCCATTGCTTTTTATCAGCATTTCTCTGTCCCTCATGAAAGTTGACTCCATTACCCAATTAGCAACTACACAGAAATGACAGAGGAAGTTTTGTCTTCCTGAAATTTATGCCTTTCCTTATGCTTTTATTCACTTACCTGACTGTTTTAATACCTGTGGACATCCTAATTAATTCCTTTTCTATTCAGTGTTTCCCTATTTAGTTCTGAATGTTCATAGTCTGTCATATGCCCCCCATTGGCCACAGAAGAGTAGCATCTCTACCTCTTGCATTTCTGCTTGAGAACTCTGGCTTTCAGCCCCGTCCCGTGGCATAGTCAATGACTATCAGAGAAAATAAACTTTTTAGGCATAGGTTTGGTGCCAAGTGGTTACATACAGAGTGGAGGGAGTTAGCAGGCTGTGAATTGGTAGTGATGTTTCCAGATAAACTGAGCAAAAAGCTCTTCATTTTTCTGTCCAGCCTCTGAGCAAACCAGAGTAGGGTTGTTCTGCTCTAGAAGAAATTTTTCCACATTACATTACTTAAATGCCCAGAAGAACACAACTAACAGCACATCAGTGTGAGGCTTGTGCAATCAACAGGCAGGAGTGGAGCTTGCATCTCCTGACATCCACCTGTGAAAATGGGTCTTGTTTCTGTATATGCAGATGTGTAATAGCTTATCATTTACCATAATTCATGATTTTAAGTGTTGAGTATTTAGGAAGCAGCCATCATCTAGGAAGGCGTGTAACCCTTGCTGTTGATGTGTCCATGATGTGCTGAGAGGCAGCCTCAGCCTGGACGAAGCAGGAGCCGTACCCCTGCAGCGGGTACCTGTTCAAACAGTGTCCAACCACAGAGGAGCGGAGCCGGATCAGCGGCTCTCAGTGCTGTGCTTGGGCCGTTCGGGCTCCGCTCTGCGCTCCGCTGCTCCGGGCGGCCGCGCGGTGTCGCCGGCGCTGCGGCTGCGGCTCCGCCCGCCAGCTCCAGGCCGGCCCCGGGGCAGCTCCGGCTCCGCCCGCCAGCTCCAGGCCGGCCCCGGGGCAGCTCCGGCTCCGCCCGCCAGCTCCAGGCCGGCCCCGGGGCAGCTCCGGCTCCGCCCGCCAGCTCCAGGCCGGCCCCGGGGCAGCTCCGGCTCCGCCCGCCAGCTCCAGGCCGGCCCCGGGGCAGCTCCGGCTCCGCCCGCCAGCTCCAGGCCGGCTCCGGGGCAGCTTCGAGCCAGCTCCGGCTCAGCCCGGCAGCTTCGGGCCAGCTCCTGGGCAGCTCCGGCTCAGCCCGGCAGCTCCGAGGCAGCTCCAGGCCAGTTCCTGGGCAGCTTCGGCTCAGCTTGACAGCTCCAGGCCAGCTCCGCGCCCACCTGGCTCTGCTGCCAACTCCTCTTTACCTTGGGGCAATGCTCCTCGGTGACCGAGGGTTATTTAGCGACAGAACAAACCTCACTCGCCCATCTTCTCTGTAGCCAAAAGATTGATCTGCACACTGATGTCCAACATAGCAGCTTTTTCCAGGCAGGAGCAGAGATGGCAGCTTTGTTGCAGATACAGGCATTCTGTTGCACAGGTATTATTTTACTCTTTGCTCTCTGCTGGCGCTACCGTTCACATAACAGGCAATTATAAGGTTTTTGTTTTGTTGTTTTTTCCTCTCTCAAGTATAAGAACTGTAGTTGCCCTTCTCTAATGGTAGGAGGCATTTGGTTTGCAATGCAATGTGAGCCTGTTGCTCCCTGTTTAAGTACATTCAGTGCTTTGAATTTTTTTTCCCATCATGACAGTGATTCACTGGCCTACCCTTACTCCTTTAGCTTTTCGTCCTTGCTCATTGCTGCCCTTTGTGTTCCCTGGATGAAATACTCCTTCAGTGCTCAAGCCCTACCTGGGCTGTCTTTCACCTTTGCTGGGTTCTGAGCACTGACACAGTGCAACTCCCACTGATCCCATTTCTTCTTGCCTTGTTCTCTTTTTATTTGGATAGCTGGAGAAACTTTTGCTATTTGTTTTAATATCATTTTCAGTGTTTAGCTCAGCTTGACTTCTGGCAGTTTTCAGTTTATCTCAGCACATTTTGAGCTCTATGCTGATCCATCTTTTGCTTTTTCTTTCTGCATGCTTATTCCTAATAATCTCATTAGGGTATTTATTAATCCAGTGGGGTCTGGATTCCCTTCCTGCATTCCTCTTTGGACAGAGACTGCTAACAATTTTGACAGAAAGAAGTATTGTATATTCAGTTCTTTGAGCCATCTGACTGCTGTAACTCTTTGCACCAGTTTTACATAATGTCCTATACTGGAGTCAGGAATGTTTGTTACACGTGTGTTTGTTCTTCTATTGTTTAACTTTTAAACTTTCTTATTAGAGTCATAATACTAAAATTAAGGCATTTCAGTTGTCTCATAATGACCACACTCAGTTTCATCACTGTATCACATCATTTATTCATGGTAACACTACTTTGCCAGTTTTCTCCATCTTAAAACTTTCTTTCATTTGGGTGTATATACTCTGTCTGATTTACTTTATCCACTGCTGTATCTTCATTTCTGCATTTTTCCAAGAGATGTTTTACAGGGAAAAGAAAAAAGTTTTTATTTTTTCAAGTGGTAGGGTATCAACCCATCTTTTTTTAAGAAACAAAACCATAACCCAGAACTCATATAGCACATTCAGAAGTGATGATCTAAGTCCCTTTATTCCCAATTTCAAGTTCTGATTTAACACCAATCTGGAAGGCAGAGATTTCACCCCACAACTCCCTCCACATTGTGCCCCTGGCATGCTGCTCTTTCTAGATATTGCTACACATGTTCATGTGCATGAAATATGGAGAAAAGATGAGCATAGGTCAGTTATATCTCATCTCATTGATAGAATATTTGCATTGATCTTGTAATTGCTGTTTCTGGATGTTTTCTCGGATTCCCTGTTTTAGTAGGCTGTGGAAGATTTAGCTGTATATTATGTCTTTTACAGGATTTCCATATTCTAAGTCTGCTTCTCTACCTGGCTATGGAAAGAATGGCTTACATCAGGTAGGTACACATCTAAATCCATTCTCCAGGGAATAAGGTCTCATAAGCAGACAGCTCAGTAACTAGTTAAAAATCTACACAGTAATAACACTTCAAAGGTGTTTTGGCTGCCAGCCCTGTCTGACAGATTCATTCCCTAAGTGGGTTGCAGTTTGTCTTTCTGCAAGAGTGAGACTGACTGAGGCTTCTCCTTTTAATTGTGTGCATCATGAGCACTGGGAATCTTGATTCTCCTCCCAAAACAAACAAAGATCTAAAATCTGCACAGGCTGCACATACTAGTCATAGGATAGCTTGAATTAATGATAGAGACAGGCCTATAATTAGGCAACTAATGATCTTAGAGCAAAGGTGGAACACCCCACATCCATTGCATTCCTTGAAATATCTGTTCTGTTTTTTCTAGTGTAAATGTGTGTGTCTGTGGGGTGTGTGTATTCACACACAGCCATTGTAATTTTAAGGCAGGGAGGGATCAATGAAGATTGAATGACAAGGAGCAATCTAGAAAGAAAGTTGTCTAACCAAATTATGATCAGAACGGACTCCAAATTATTTTTTAATCCTTCTTTGCAACTTTTATTAATCTTTATTAAAAAGTAAGCTTTGACAATGTGGCCTGTCTGACATCTAGCATTATGGATTCTCAGTTCAGGGCTTATACTATTAGGTGAAAAACCACTATGGTTTATAGTAGTGAGCAATACATAGATGCCTGTGCATCTACCTTTTCAAGAATTGATTTGTGTCCAAATTGCATGGAGAGGACCTCGATCAAATTCCCTTCTTACTCCAAAGGAAGATATGAAACCTGCAAAATCATATGAGGAGGATTGAACTTCCCCAGTGACAAGAGTCAAAGTGAGAGTCATTTGGAAGGAGCTATAAGAAAGAAATTATCAAGGAGTGGCTAAATGGATTTTTCAGTAGCTGCTGAAATGTCCATCCCTTTGAGTTAATATTACAGGACTAACTATGTCTGTGTTGCTTCAATACCTGGTTTCTTGAATTCTTCTCTGAAGAAAGGAATGACACTGAAATTTTGTCAAATAACATTTAGAAATTTAAAAGGGTCCATAAAAAACGAATCCCACCTGTGAGTCAAGAGGTTTTTCTGACCGTTCAGAATAGGTGTTGCCAGTAACCCGAAGTGAGCAAGGCTTTGGTGAGGCACCAAAGCCATCCCAAGGCTTCCCGAGCCCGGAGCGCTCAGGGTGCCTTGCAGTGTGCTGGGAAAGCAGCAGATGGCAGCGTCTGTCCCTTAGAAAGAGTCCCAAACCTGTATGAGAGTTGAAAAGGTTGCTCATGGTCAAATCCTTGAGGCCAGAATTCCTCTCAGAATAGATGTCCTCTGTTTGGATTGTAGGTTCATTCATACCAGCTTTTGTGGTTTGTTATTTTTAATCAGCCATGCTAGTGCTGCGTAAATAAAACCCCAAAAGCAAGCAAGGAGCCTTGCGGGTTATTGTGGGCATAGCTGTGCACACCATTGATACCCTAGCAGGCAAAAATGAGATTTGGGAAAAAAAAATCATATAATAGTGCTTTTCTGATTTCCTCTACTGTTTTTTGTCATAGCATTTGTCAGCAAAGGAAGAAGACAGTGGTTCAAACAAAGCACAAATATGGTACATGTAGAGTTCTCCCTGGTCAGTGGCATCAGCAGTGTGAAGCAGAAGGCAGAAGGAGAAAAGTTGCAGTGCAGCAGAAGAGATTTGTGATGATGGCAGTAACACATCAGCATGTGACAGTTTCAGTGTTACCTTGCTTACTTGAGCAATTAGGTCAAATTTGATTGAGACTTATTTCTCTTTCTCTCACACAAGGATCTGTATTTGGGTTCTGTGTGTTTCTTTTTTTCTCTCAACAATATTCAGAGTGTGATTTTTGTGTATTTTGCTGTTACATTGCTTCTTTCTTTCTCTGTCAGCCTGAAACTATGGGCCAATATGAAACGGACCAGGATGCAAGCTGGGGGATGAAAGGTACATTTTTTTTGCAATATCATTTCTCCTTGTGTTTTCACCCTTTGAGGATTTTAATTAACATATTGCCATAAAGGTTACTATTCTGAGCTCTTCCTGTAGTTCACATAATAATGACTAGCCAGAGGCACAGCTCAGTGTCATGTTTATCACAGAGAATATTATTTTTTACTTACCCCAACCTAAAGGCTTGAGTCTTGCATCATAGGGTGGTGCAACCAGGCTGAGTCAACAGCAGGATCCTTGATATGTGGCAACAGCTTTGTGGTGTTAGTCTCATATCAAAGACAGGAGGAAATTTAAGATAATCTTTCCTTCAAGTCTACTTGGAAAAAGTCCATTGTGCTTCTTGGTTGTGCTACAGTGTGGTTAAAAAGTGCAGAGTTCAAAATGCAGAATTTATTTGCAGTATTTTCTTTTTTTTACAGTTTTAAGTAATATGGAAGTTGGGTTGGAATTTTCAAAGGAGCTGAAAAATATTATTTCCAAGACACTTTAACTCATTATAAAAATCTTATTCTAATGCTTCACTTCATGACTCTGTGTTAATAAAAATCTTTGTCTCAATGTTTGAATAGGTTAAAGTAAAGGTTTTGAAAAGTAGACTCAATCTCTGATTTTATTTCAGACCATAAAGAGGTCTGTGAAAACATTTTGGCTCTCCTGGTTGTGTTTAATCACCATTGTGAATAGATAACACTGTGTGGTTATATCATATGTAGTCATACACTGACCTAACTACAATTCCCTTGCGCTAGTGTAGATGCAGGAGTCATTGTTACCACATCCTCAAATCATCTTTTCTTCCCTATTGTTATTCCCAGCACAGTCAGCCCAAGTGCAGGGTGTCAGCATCTTGTAATATCGTATTATCTCAGTGGTTTTCATCTGTGTTTCCAAACTGACATGCCTTTAATAATCCATATATTTTAACTATTTTCAGTAAAGAACAATAAGGGCAGGAGTTTTGGATGACAGACTGACTTAACTCTGCACATAAGCCTTCTGTAAAAAGAGATCCCAAATTTTGCCAGACATACTCACCGTGTAACCCAATGGCATTGGGAGATGGATTTTCTGTAATAAGCCTTTGATTTCCAGGACAATTACTTTGGTAATAGACAGTGTTATAGGCTTTTAGGGCATGGGGGTCAAGTTCTCACTATGCATGCAGTTATCCAACAGCTACTGAGAAGGGAGAAATGTAGTAGCATAGCACATTTGTGATGTACCTAAATGTTCATTGTGGTTACACGAAAAAACAGCTATAAATTCTAAACTCTGAACCTGTTCTCATTCTTTTGCAGAATACAAGGTAAGAAGGGCTTTTCCAGCACTGGAAGAACAATCAGATTCAGCACTTCCTAGCAAGGTTACATGGGTTCCTTTCTTTTATTTCATTTTGTTAATTTTTGTCCCAGTGAAATATTTGTCAAATCAGGATGCAAGTATGTACCATTTTTTAGTAAGTTCCTCATACCACCATTTCCATGCAACAGAATTGGATTCAGCTGGAGTTCATATGTTCTTGTCTTTTTAACAGATTTATCCCTATGAAACTCTTATTGTAACAAACCGAGTTCGTGTGAAATTGCCCAAGGATGTGGACAGGACCAGGCTGGAGGTAGGAATGTTTGCTCAACAGTTTTGCAAGTACTTCTGTTTTCTTACTATCCTGCATACCCCTGTGCCTCAGTAATAGCAACAAAGAAGAGAGAAGAATAAGTGAGAACAATGACATTATGTATTGTATTTTTTTTCTCTCAAAAAAGGCAGTATGTAGGCAATTTAACTAAAAAATTACCTAAAACCTGGAAAATGTCTGACCAAATGGTTTTACAGAGATACTGATAAAACCCATCAGTTTTGGATGATTTTACAGGGTATTGGAAGTTCAGGTGGGGAGTGGGAAAATGTGGAGTTTGTTTTGGTTTGAATTCATATAAAAAACATCCTCATAGAATAACCTAAATATTACAAAAAGGCTCAATTCATCCTGAAAATACATGGACCTCTGTTTAGTCTGTTGTCTCATTCAGCCTCTCCTTTGGCTGTGTGATCTGTGGTCACTCTACTACAGCTTTGCTCTACCATCCACATCTCGCTTAAGATGGAGAAATGTAGATATAATTTATCATAACAGAAAGCTGAGTATCCAAAGATCAAATTCTGAAATTGATGTTCAGGCAAAATTCCCAAAGTTGATTTTTTTGACTGATCAATGACAGGACTGAGTAAAAACTCACCTTAAGTAACCTATTTTTCTGTGAACTACTATTAAGAAGAAGAGATAGCTCAACAAAAAAGATGTGATAACAGTACTGGACTTTTAGAAATATTTATATTTTAATAAATTTACTGTATTTTGAACTTGGTAATATGACAAGAAAAGAAGAAGGAAAAAAATACTTTTCAAACAAGAAAAGAAGAAAAACTTTGAAGGAGCAGAAAGTTCCTCTGATTAAAATCAGTTTTTAAAAACAATCATTTACCAGACTTGCATACATATACTATGTTTTGAAATTGGTATTATGCTCTTGAATACTTGAATGTGCTTGTCACTTGATTTCCTTGAGTCAATCAGTGTTGATTTGATTGTAAGGAAACAAAAGCCTCAGTTATGAGCTTTTTTAAGTGTGGTTTATAGCAAGGCATGATAGCAATATTAAAAAGCATGATGAATCTGGGAAAAGGAGCAGGGAGTTGCAGGGATGCTCCTCTGAACACATCCTGTAAAGGATTCTTTCATATGTACATATTTACACACACGTGTGTATGTGTGTGTTAAAGACCAGAGTCTCTGTTTAAACACAGCAGACCAGTCTGAATAGCAAATGCACCTCTAAATTGCTTTGTTAAGACAACACAGAGTTTGCTTTGGATGGACCATGCCTGCCCTGGCTGCCATTATCTGTAACTCATACACCATCCTCAGCTGGGATTGCTGTTTGTTTAACTTTGGAGCTGTTCAGTCTGCCTCACACCAGGTGCAGCACAGGGCCTGTTGGCTCAAGGAGCCCAACCACTTCAAAGATCTCACAGAGGTTTGCAAAAAAGAACAATAAACAAGATCTGCTTCAAACCTGCACCAGAAAAGCAGTGAGGGGACCAGGCCAATCCTGCTGATTGCTGCACTATGCTAAACACATGTGTCTGCAGGAAGGACTCCTTTGTAGACTGTCTTACATTTAATAGAGATTGGTAGTTTGTTAAACAATTAAATTAGCAGAGTTTGAATAGCACTGTAACTACTGTGAAAGCAGAGGCAGTTGCTCATCTACACATTCAAACCATGTGTAGAGTTGAGTGACAGGCACAAACCATTGCCTTCCCTGTCAGCCTCTTCCCCTCATTCCTGAACCTTTCTTTTGTATTACAGAATTCCTGGAAATAAGTAGCTTTGCATAGAAAAGCAGCTTATCATTATTTCCCTTTTGTGGCCAAAGTAGAATATAGTAACTTAATGATTGACTTGTGCACTCAGCAGATTTCAGGCTTGGGCAGGACCCAGGAATCAGGGAGCCCAGGACTATGTGGGTTTTTAGGTTTGCACAGAAGCAGACCAGGCTTAGAAATGTGGATTCAGACTGCTGTCTGTTAGTGGAGGACTCACTTCACATGCCTTGATACCTTGGTATCTCCAAGTTTTTGAGGACAGCACTGGGAATACTGAAAGCATGTACTAAGGTTATATTTCAACCTTTCTTGAGGTCCATTTCACACTTCCTAGATGGTATGATTCAATGCTTGGTGTCTCTAAGAGGCAAGTGCTGTTTCAAATCTGAATTGGTTTCCAGCTGTTGTTCTGTTTTTCATCCTGCACATGCTATGTCACTTGTGAAAGGGCCGATTTCACCTACAGAAATGGTAGCAGTGCTAGGTCCATGTATTATCCAAGCTGTAGAGTGATATATCTAGGAAAATCTCCTAAGAAAAAAAATCCATGTTCTAATACACCAGTTTTATTCTGATTATTTGTGTGGGCTGAAGCCTCACCTTGCTGTTGCTGCTGCAAAGCAGAGCAAGTTCCTGGGCGTGATGGCTGTGGCCAAGGGTACAAGTGGTGTCTGTGAAAGGAGACCCGGAGCTTCTGTGCTTCACGTCAGCTGTCAAGCCTGAAAACAGACTTACTGTGTCTGGTATCAACAAAATATCTCTCTCACTCATGATGTTTCTGGCTTCTTGGTCCAGTTTGGAGCAATAAGGTCAACTAAGTTTGCATGAGGTAGATTTATTTAAGAGCCATCTCACAATTTGTCTTGAAGCAGCCTCCTCTTTGTGAAACAGTTAGTTGTGAACTTTGAATGATCCATCATAGGTGTCATGGAAGGAGCATTATTGTTTGTCTATGAGTCACTCTTCCAAGCAAAGTCTCCTACACTGAGTGTTCCTACCAGGAGAAGTGAACTCAAGTCAATGATATTAGCTCCTGGGGTCAAATTAAGGGAGGCTACAACAAAACCTTGTCTAATGCTCCAGGACAACAGGAGGGTGGGGATTTAATGGGTGGTAGTGTTTTCCTAACTTCACTCCCATTGTGAGTATTTTTTAGATTACACTGTTGTGCAAGAAATTTATTTTAAGGATTATAAAAAATATTTTCCTGTAAAAATGCATATTTTTCTAAGCCCAAGAGGTATCTAGAGATTAGGATGGCTCAACTGGTAATAAATGCATTCAAATAATAGTCATTCTTTCCTCAAAAGTACGTATAACTAAGCATAGAAACACTCAGCATGTTTTTGTTTGCTTGTCTTAACTCAGCAGTGAGACAGAAGTACCCAGCTCCTTGTGCTCTTCCAAGGAGATGTTTTTGCCAACAGTGAAGTAATACATGCAGCACCAAGAACTGGTTATAATGAGTAGCCAGCTGATTTTTAAATACCTTTCTGGCACTTTGGTTTTTGAATAAATAGCCTGGATCTCACTTTTGTATAAGCTGATTAGAAATGCAAGGAGTTTACAGTAGATAAGGATTTGGCCAAGGAATGTTTTTTAGGAGTTTCTCTCTACCACAGTGCTGTTTATTGTAATGTTAGATGAGCAGAGCAGCATTCCCATGAGCTATTCTAACAGGAAAGGGTGAAGAACAAGTTCATTCACACAACAGTGCAAGTTATGTGAACAACCAAGCAGTAACACAGGTGGATTATCCATCCTGGGTGGAGAAGAGGAATTGCACCCTCCCCATGTCTGCAGATAACATGAACTTGAGGGACTGCAGCTGATGCTCAGGTGAGCAGAGCCTCTGTTCAGAGGGAGCTGGCCAGGCTGCAGGAGTGATTGACAGACACTTCATGGAATTCAGTGACGATAAATTCACATCCTTGCACTTGTGACCAAGTAGCACAATTCATCAGGACAAGATGGGGAAGCAGCTCTGAGGAAAAGCACCTGATTATGCTGATGGAGAACAAGCTGAAGATGAACCAGCAGCTCACCTTTGTAGTTGAAGGAATTATAGGGCAGGTCATACCCACCCTGGAGGGTGGCACCAGAAAGCCAAGAGGCAACAGTCATAAGCTGCAGGAAAGGAAATTACAATTAGATTTAAGGGGAATGTTCCTCACTGGAAGAGTAATGCAGTGAACAGGTTGCCCCAGAAGCTGTGGAACCTTTACCCCTGCAGGCATACAGAACTTAGCTGGAAAAGACCTTGAGGAACATGGTCTGTTTTGTCTTTATAGTCTTCATGGTCCTTAAAGTTGACCTTGCTTTGAAGACCTCTGTAAGTCTCTAATTTGCCTAGATTGGTATATTCTGTGAAGATATAGTATAATTACACAACAGGATTATTTGGTGAGTTTGCTGCAATAGCATTTGAAAAAATATAGCAAATTTGGTCTATCTCTGAACTTTTTATCCCTTTTTATTTATTTTTAAAGCAACAGTTAAATATATGTGTTCTGAACCAAACTTCCCCATTTTGGACAACTTAAGTCCTGAGTTTTCAGGACTAAGACATCCCCTTTGGATGGTACACATTGCACATTCCTTACCTGATGCTTCTCAGAGGAAGTTGAGTTTACAGACACTTTCAAATATTTTGCAACCTCTTTTAAGTACTTGAATACCTTTATACTTTGAGGTTTGTGCCCCCAAAAGCATGCATTTGATACTTTTCTCTTAGATTGGATATTGTTTGCCTGTTCTTCAGTCACACAGTGTGGTTCAGTGTACACATTGCACATTCATATTGGTAGCTCATGCCCAGCTGCTTGGATTTATTTTTTTTTCCTGCTGCAGTAGCTTTTATCACAGAGTATAAGATTTCTTTTGTGGTCACAGGCTGGTAGTTTTGAAAGCCAATATAGTTATGTTTGGAAACCATGTTGGAAACCATTTGGAAACCATGTTTTCATTTGATTTCCTTATCTTAATGTATCTTAGCTTTTTTTTAGCTGTTCCTTTTGAATGTCAAGGCTTGAAAGCATTATCCATTCATGCCTATCAAATGCAGTAGAAGGTAAATTATTACACTTTTTGTTTGAGCCTGTTCCTTCTTTGTTTAACTGAGACAATTGCTAAGGAAAAAGAACTCTGGAATGTCAAGTAGCAAACTTCGATTTGCCACCTTGTTCTCCTATAAAAAGAAATGAGAGATTTAAACATGGGTGTGGTCTTACTTGAACAGAGCACTCACTTTAAATCAAACATGCTCCTGGAACTGCTTGTCTGGATTTGCTTTAGGGATAACATTTTTTCCACTACTTTTCATTCAACAATAACCCTGGGTTCCAGCCATTTGGGCTTCAACAATTTTAGGACTTGTTTCCAGTAACTGAGGCTGAATTTTTAAGAGCCCAAGCTCCTGGATGTCATTCATGCAAGTAGCATTGTGTGTTCCACCTCCTCTGGAGCTCAGATGGGGAAAATGAGAGCAAGACTGGACTGCTGTGTGTTTTTCAGTTTGCAGTTTGGGGCTGGGTTTGAGGTTACAGGCTGACTTCACAATAAAGCTCATAACCTGGGGTGGAAAAGTGTTGGTCACTGACTTCAGCAGAACTATTTCACACTGTTAAACTTGAAAAATACATGGGTGGTGGTTCTCATTCTAGGCATGTGCTTGTGTTGTGATCAGTGATGCATGTTTATATCAGATTTCAAAGCCTTTTACAAAAGAAGCCGTTATAAAATGAAAGTACACATTAGAATTGATGGGATATGATGTGAAAAGTAATTTCTGTGTGAGTGGAAACACTGTAGGAGTGAACAGAGATTAGATA
Source organism: Ammospiza caudacuta (assembly GCF_027887145.1). Classification (NCBI taxonomy): domain Eukaryota; kingdom Metazoa; phylum Chordata; class Aves; order Passeriformes; family Passerellidae; genus Ammospiza; species Ammospiza caudacuta. The sequence goes on from NC_080596.1 coordinate 59,534,038, forward strand.
TAGAACATTTATATCACAGGTGCACTTAAGTCCAAACTAAGGGAAGCTGCAAAATCTGCTTTAAGAATAAGGTATTTTTTGCCTAAAACAAATGAAATTTTTGAAACTCACTGTCTTCTTTATAATTTCATAATTTATTATGGATGCTAAGTTGGTTTTTTTAATTTATGATTTATTTTCTTAATTATACAAAATTTTTTAGCAGCAATCAGCTGGAGGCAATGCCTTATGTCAATGAAAAAGCTCATTTGAATGACAGGATGGTGGCATAGATTATCATCAGAGATACTCTGTGTGTATGCTATTTAGATAATATATTCATATACCTGAGAAAAATACATTGTCCCAGATTTTTGTACCTTTATGGATGATTCAGCTGGGCAAAATCCTGGCTGTCCAGTGCTCCCACACAAGATTTTCTGTGTGCCTTGTGATGCTTCCCAGGAGGTTAGAATGGCAGCACCCTGCAGTGGTAGTGTAGAGGGGAATGCAGCTTCTCTAGGAGACTTCATGGTACCCTGAAATTCTGAATGAGAAAAAGCCCCAGATCCAGGAGCCTTGCAGAGGTGCTTGGGGTGACATGGGCATGGGGAAGGGTCTCAGACTCCTTTCCTCACGGCTCATATTTCACTGCTTTCCCTGGGAACCCCTCTGGGCACCCATGTTGCTGCTTGGAGGGGGATCTGCAGCTCCTGCAAGGCTTGGCTGCACAAGGGCTCTACTATTTGTTACCAATAATTGCCCTTACCTGGGGTGACTGCAGGTGCCTTATCCTCTGATCAGCAGAGCTGCCCTAGTGATCCTTTGATACCTTTTAAAGTTCATTAGGTGCAATTCATGCCATTTCTTAACTTTCCCTCCCCAATCACATAATTACTTAATAGTTTCAAATATTTATTGAGCATGAAGCTTAATTAGGCTGTAGATGAGCATAACATTCAATACTCCCTTGGGAATGTGGGGCATGGCTAATTACAGCTTTGTAATTAGCCATGCAGCAGGCTTAGAAGAAACCTCTGAAAAGCCTGCTGAGCCCCAGCAGTGAAACAGAAAGAGGGGTGAAGAGTGCCAACTTTGTGAAAGCAAAATGAGGATTCAAAAGTCAATAGAAAAAAAAATTCCAGCAAATTTTGATTGGCCATCTGAAAGTTTTATTTGGGCTAACCTTGGGAAGCATGAGAGAAGGGAGTGGAAGGGCAGTGAAGAAGACAAAAACTGGAGAAGGGAAGAAGCTATTATCTTCTAAGTGTTGAAATACTTCTACAGTCCTGAGTCTTACTATAGGAAAAGCTTGTCCTCCAACTTGAAGAGCTGAGGCTTGGTTATTTACATGAATGCTCACTTGAATAAGCCTTTCTCAATAAATCCCTGTTTATTTTGAGTATTTCTCATACTGAAATCTCTGGAGAAGATCCTGTAGCTTTTATTTCTGGATTATGTGAATCAGAAGTTGGAAGTGTTGCAAGGATTTTGAATAAAAACGAATTGGAGGAGACAGCTACTTAAAATTTCACTCTGTAGAACAGAGTGCACAGAAGTGCCTCAGAGAGACTGGCTGAAAGAGTCACCACAGATTGAAGCAAAGGCAGTGTGGTGCTCAGCTGTCATTTCCTATTGATACAGCAAAACAAAGAGCAAAAGAGAAACAAACCTGACGTTTTAAATTCCTCTAGGATTTAGGACCTTGTTTTTTCTGGTCTTCAACTCCTCACCTGCTGCCATCCATTGAGTTCTTTCATTGGCTCAATTTTTTTTTTATTTCATGATGAAGTAGGATATCCTCTGAGCTTCCTACATCAGCAGGTTTGCACATGAGGACTCCCATCCAATTACTGACACAGAATAGGGATGCCTGTGAAGCCCCCCCTGGTCACCAGGTACTGCAGGATGGCTGCAGGTGAACTGCAATTTTATCTTCCTGTGACTTATTCATACTAATGCCACATTCCTAAGTGTTGGTGTTGGCTGGGGTCACTTTATTCACAGTGGCTGGTATGGGGCTGTGTTTTGGATTTGTGCTGAACACAGGGTTGATAACATAGAGATGTTTTTTGTTATTGCTGAGCAGAGCTTACACAGAGCCCAAACCCTTTTCTGCTTTCCACCCTCCTCTCTGGCAGGGGAGTTGGAGGTCAGTGGGAGGCTGGGAGGAGACACAGCCAGGACAGGTGACCCAAAGTGACAAATGGGATATTCCAAATGATGTGACATCATGCTCAGTGTATAAGTGGGGGGTGGAGGGAAGGGGGAACATTTGGAGTTTTTGTCTTCCTAAGTAGCTGCTGTGCGTGATGGGCCCTGCTCTCTTGGAGATGGCTGAGATGGCTCTCTTGGACCTGCCTGCCCGTGGGAAGCAGTGAATTAATTCCTTGTTTTGCTTTGCTTGTGTGTGTGGCTTTTTCTTTCGCTATTAAACTGTCTTTATCTCAACACATGAGTTTTCCAGCTTTCAGTCTTCCAATTCTTTCCTTGATCCCAGTAGTGGGGGAGTGAGTGAATGGCTGTGTGGGTTGCCAGCTGCAGTGAAACCATGACACTATGTATTGGTTTTGAGCATCTCTGAATTTCATTGAGAGCTAAATTATTCTTGGGGAAAAGAAATCTCATTGAACTAAATAAAAATTATAACTCTATTTAGAATTATTACTGGCTTTTTAGCAGACCACAGAAATAGAGACAAGCCTCATTAATTGATAGTGAAAAGCACCACTTCTTTCTGAGATAACACTGTGGAGCAAGTATTTGAATGTGCAATTAATTACTTTTGTTCTGAGAGAGTGAAAAATGAGGTCATGTCTGTACTGCTCATTTTCATGTTTGTGTTTCACAGAGGATGAGGATTTTCTGTTCTAGTGGTTGCAATGCAGTGCAGAGGTTTAGCTCAGCCCTTGCTTAGTTCTGTGTATCCTAATAAAAGCCTCAGATTAATACAATGTTATCAAAACAACATGATGCCATAGTCCTTTCTTATTGTAGCAATATCACACTTAACTATATCACAAAAGCTGATATTCTAGTTCTCTGACTATAGCAGTCATCATAGTGAAGAATCATCTTTAAATTGCTTACCTTATCTTTTAGCAAGGTTTTCAGGTAGCACCATGTTAACATCATTATGTAGCTTCCAAAATGACCTCACTGACATGCAGTGAGTTGAGAGTGTGGGCAGAACAGGACCTTCTCTTCTCTCCTCAGTGTCTGCAACGTGCCCAGCCTTGCTGTTGATGCAGAGCAGAGAAGGAGATTGAGTTAAGCTGCCTGAATATGGCCAAACTGTCACAAAGGGAATTAGGAATCCCTTTCTAGCACACTGTAAAACACCCAGACTTCCTATGTAAACAAGGCCAACTCTAGTAAAAAAAACAAAAAAGGAATGAGTGTTGCTTTTACTAGTAAGTTTGGCCATTCCTTCCTTTAATAGCCCAGTGATGCATTATTAACATAGCTGGATATTTTAAGCTGATCTATTACTGAAAAAATAAAAAGGAAATTATGTTTTTGGCCTTGTAAAGTATAGCTTCACCCATATTCTCTCATAGCTCAAGATGAATATCTTTCATATTCCCTGCTCATAGTTTTCAATTTCCCTTCTTTTGTTTCACTAATGAGAAAAAGGTAACGCTTCAGTTAAGGCAAATTAAAATTCCAGTAGCTGAGAAGAAAGATTAATCAGCCCAGGATTTCTTACTGGTGCATTTTTTCTGCCTTCAGGTTTGGGAAGAGCTCTAGGTTTTAAAGCTTTAAGAAAAGCTGTTAGAAAAGTCCCAACAATAGTGGAGGCAAAATGTAGCATCACATATACATAGAAAAGTGTGACCATAAACTTCTGACACTGGTGCATTCCCCTGGTATTTAGACCCTTCAAATATTTGTAGATATTACCATATTTTACCTTAGTCATCATTTGGCTGAGCTTAGACATACTCAGGCCTTTTAGTGTTTCCTAATAAATCAAACTGCAGCCCATGATTACTTTAGTTGCTTTTATCTGAAGCTTTGCCAGTTTGATGACATCTTTCTGGGACCAAGGTTTTATTCCAAATTTGAAGACAGAACTTAAGTTGTCGCTGCTTCTAGGGTCAGTCCCAAATCTAAAGTCCATGGTGCTAAAGAAGGACATGGTGAAAGCTTCTAAGATGCAGGGACAGCAGCAGGAAATATGTTATACTGGCATTCTCAGAGTTCAGACCAAAGGGAAAATGTTCCCTTCTACCAGAATTATTTTTGCATGTGAAAAAAAGCCTTGATGGAATAAGAAACTGCTCATGTGGAAGTCAGTTTGTGAGTCCTTGAGGTGAGGGTATATGGGGAAGAAAATTAAAAGCAAAGAAACTGTCTACTTGAATGGATGTGGAAATAAGTGAGTTTTTGCTTTTCCCATCTTAGTCACTTTGTCTCTGGGCTGGAAGCTGTCACCTGCTTTTGGACCAGGCAGCACCAAATGAGACCTTCTGTAAGGAGGAACAAATGGTGCTGTTATAAAACAAAACTGAGGTATAAGAGATAGAAAACGATGCAAAGAATGAAGGTGGTGTCATCTGAGCACAGGCAGAGGAGCACAGTGCCCAGCTGATTAATTCTGCCTTGGATAGATGCATGTGGATGGGAAGCTCACTGAGCCTGAGGGCAAAGCAAAAGGATAAATGGCAAAGTACAACATTGGAGAGGGAAGGGGGAATTGCCCAGCTTGTGCTGAGATGGGTGGCAGCTTCATTAGGAGGGGAAGGTGCAGCAAATGTTTGGCACTCTGGAGGAAAAGGGTCATTTAGGGCTTCTTGAGTTCTCCTCCACTGACCTTCAGTACTGGAACAGATCTAATGAGACACCATAACAGTTTCTCATAATATAAAAATTACCTCAGGAAAAGAAAAATGGTGAAAACACAGTCCTTTTAAAGTTTTATGTTATTTTCTATGGTTTTGGAAGATTGGCAAGGTAGCTTTACCTGCAAGGTTATATAGGCTTTCTCATTTTCTGAGTAAGAACTACAGTTTGCCACTGCTTTCTCCTGAGTGAGTCTTAAGTCTTCTCCACAACGTAGGAAGTAAAATAAAATATTTCACATCCAGACTTCTTTTTCATCCCTACAGCCTACAGACGTGTTCCTTGCTGTGGGAAGTTGCTAAACTTACTTGCATTTGTCCACTGGATTACCAGAAAAATATTCTAAAAACCAATGCAGAGAGAAGTTATTTTTTCTTTCTGAGCCAAATAGAATTAAATTCTGTCAGTGAGAGATTGTTTCTAGAATACATTTGTCAGATGTTGCTCATTTCCATGTGAAAAATTATCTCCTTTGCTAAATATGCATGGTGTGTTTGTTCCATGCTATGAGCAGGGCTTATGGTGGGTTGCTGTCATTTGTCAAATGAAAAGTGAAGGCTCAGTTCCAAGATCTTAGTCACTGTTGTTCTGAATATGTGGAATCTCAAGGGAAAAAAACAAGTCCTGTTTAAAAAAACCAAGTCTGTCCTTTCTTAAGAAACAAGAACCCATGGTAACCATTCGAAGTAATTATATATAATGACTCCTTACAAACAATTTCTCTAGTTTTCTTGAGTAAATTACATTACAAAGATGAAGTCTTTGTTGGTAAATGGAAAGTGAAATTTTGCTTCTAAATTCATTCACATATTTACCTTTTCTACCTTCTCAGTGTGGATGCTAATAATTGCTAGGGAATTGTTATCCTACCTCCTTCCAGTTCTTTATGTTGGATTTCTTCCCTTTTTCTCATCTCTTTTTTTTTTTTTTAATATTATAGCATGAAAACATCAAATAGGAGCGTATTTCTTGACATTTAAAAATCCCCTACTTTATCCAGCCTGAACTTCTGACTAGAGTCTCTCCCCATGGATAAGCACATTTTGGATTTCAGAATTTAGCAGTATGCTCTCTCCTTAGTTACAAGGTTGCTATTAGTGGGCCAGTGTGGTGTCCAGTGCTCTCATTAAAGATCAAGGCAAAACAAATCCAACTCTGAAATTGCATTGTTATCAATCTCTTTAAAGTCCTGGAATAACTTCAATTTGTCTCAGTATGCCCTGTCATCAGACACCCTGGATAAACATACTTTCTCCCAAAAACCATAGCTTCTGTTCAGTTAGAACTATATTGAAAAGATTACATCTTTTTAAAAGTCACTACTGCCATCAATAATTTCATTTCCCAGCTACTCTGAGCTCATTTGGTTTCAATGCAGTCTTTTCCAGAAACAATTTTGGAATTTAAATGCAAACCCTAATGCATTATTTTGTGGTGTGTTTTAAAACTTAGGGCAGAAATATTCCTGTGCACAGACAAGCTTAATGATATCTTTTGTATTTTCATTTTTAAGAGGCATTTGTCCCCTGAAGAGTTCCAGGAAGTCTTCAAAATGAGTATTGAGGAATTTGATCGTCTGGCACTTTGGAAGCGGAATGACCTGAAGAAAAAGGCCCTGCTTTTCTAAACCCTCCCGGATAAAATATGTGCTTAATCAAAACAAAAATAGTCTTGCCAGAACTATCACATGCACTTGCTGTTGAACCATTGTCCAGCTTCATTGTGTTAGTATTTGTCGGGGAAACACAACAGATTAGATGGTAATGTGTTGGGATACAGAGAATTTGCTAATCTTGCATTTCCAGCTGGTTTTGTCAGTAACTCCTGGTCCTACCCAGTTTACAATGTGCAAAAAAATCTAGCTTTAAATTTATTGTTGCTTGCATTCGTTGCTTGATGCAAATGGAAATTCTGAAAGGAAGAGAAAAAAGTGTAGCTGTACACAGGAAATGCATCCAACATTTTGTTCCATTCAGTTTTATAATGCAATTTTTACAAAACCAAGTAAGTAATTATAGAAATTTGCCAGTGGGGGATCAGATGCTGTTAAAAATATGGTAAAAGCCAAAGAAAAGCATATCCGCAAGCAATTACTGCAATTGTTTATCTGTGGTACTTTTTAAGAATGAAAGCAGAAATATGGAAGCACCTTAATTCTACTTCTTATATTTAAACACAGTGTACTCTTTAAAAGATCATATTTGTCTAGAAGGTAACTAGCTATCTTTAATTACAACACCAGAGTTTTTATTTTATTAAGAATATATTGTGACATAAAACAGTTATAATGACTAAAATGTATACAGACCTACTAAGATTTAGTTCCATTCATCAGGAAAACTGAAGCCTTATACAAAACTGGTTGAAGAGTGTATTGTGCCAGTTGACTGTGTTTTCCTGTTAGCCTGGGGTGTTTGAAGAATGGTTTTTTTACATTTCATGCTGATAAAATACCATGTAATCTTAATTACTATGTAGATAGATATATCTATCTATAAAAGAATTATTTTCATTAATATGTGTCCTAAGTGAAGGCATTCTTACTTTCTCAACTTTCCATCTTTACACAGTAAGCCATGAGAACTGTGATGGCATTTGGTAATGGAAATGGAACAGTTCAGCATAAAATGTAACAAAAAAAAGCTTGGTGTGCTCTATCAGTAATACAGACAATTAGAATCAAATCCATAAAACCCTCATGCATTACTATTTGCATGTTTCTGTACAAGTCAATTTGAAAAAAAACTAACTATGTGATACTGGTGCAGTACCTTGAAACTATCTTAAATAACAAGCAAAGCTAACAAAATCTAAGCATTTGATATAAGTGTTAGACCTTAATATCTCTTCCAGCTGAAAGACTGTATTAAATTTAATAGTTTCATTTGGTCAGAGGTATGGTTGCTGACAAAGAATGTTTTAAAGTGAGTTGCTAGTTTTTTGTGATACTAAATGAGCATTACAAAAAGTACATTTTTCAGCCATGTGTCAGTATTCTGCATTTTTACTGCCTTGGATGTTTGTACTCACCTCCTAGTTCACTATGTCTTTTCGCATTTCTTTAAGGTAACTGGTTAATATATGCACTACAACACACTATTTCAACTGACCCAGCATTGGAAAAATCATAGCATTGAACATGCCTTCTTCCAACTAACTTTCAAAGTCCATGCTGTTGGAAATAAATATTTTCTCATTACCTAAATGTTTTGTCTGATGATACAAATGTTTAAAAAAATTCATTAAAACAAAGACATTACTGAATGACTTCGCTAATGTGTGTATAATTTTTTAGATCATATTGCTGCTCTGGATAGGGTCTTCCCATTATGTTAATGTAAATAATATCTAATTTGCATTGTTTGCTCACCGAGGAGAGCATTGAGGGTACCTCTGAATGTCAAGTTACTGTAAAGTTGGTCTTGATTTAAACAATCAAGCAGCTGTCACATCTCAGCAAGCAGAATTTGCTTCACTGGTGATGTACAGAACCACCAGCCTGTGTAGGGAATCATTAACCAGTGTCAAAGGAGAGTTCCCAATCACATGTAGAGAACCCATCCATAATGCACTCCAACCTCAGAGTAGCTTGTTGCATTATTTTGTGAAAACTGGCAGCCCACTGAAGTGGGCCAATCCAAAATGTGACCAGCAGGGTCCATTGCAACTATGAAAAACTAAATCTGGGAGAACAATTGGTTGGAGAACTATTATGAGGAAGTTTGACATTGGCAATGACCACTCTTCTCTAAATTCACACGTCCCTGGGACATCATATGGATTACAGGCATCTTCTCATTGATTAAGAAAATCTCAGGTTGATCAAAGAAATCCATGTATCAGTGCAGATCAGATTCAGTATGGATTTTCATAAATTATTTGAAATTTTCTTAACCACAGCAGCTTTTGTACTGGTATAGGATTCAACCTATGCTGTAAGGAAAAAGTGCATTACTGAGCACCATGGGCAATCAACTGCTCTACTGTTTTGTGCACCAGCAGATGTGTTTGTGAGTGATGGTGAGGATGGTGAGCTCATGTGAGCTGTTTGACCCATTTACACTGTTTTGAGACAGTTCATCTCTTGTAATGTCAAGCCTTTAAAGTGTCTCTTGAAGGTCTTTGTCCTACCTGAGCTAAATCAGGTACAACTCTTGCTTTTCATACCCCCATCTAGAGTTTTTAGCTCACAAGCATCAGTTCTTACCATAATGCCCAACTCTATTAGGAGTTGTCCCCCTTCCTCTTTCTATATTTACAGATTCCTTTATCATTCTGTGCTTCCTTTTATGGTCAGTGAAGAGAAAAAAAACTTCATTCACATCCTAATGTTCAAAATGCAAGATGAATCGCCCTATCATATTGCTGTCCACTGAATATAAAGAAGGCAATGCCTCTGCAGAAGTACACATTGCAGGCTACCTAATCTTGGATGAAATTAATTCTATACCTACAGTCTATTGAGGGAAATAAGCCAGTTTTTACCAATTGGTAGAATACCAGTCTTAAAACCACTGGCAGTTCATAGACCATGTTACCAAATCCCTCTCCAGCAATCAGGAAAATACTTTGAGTTGCACAGATCTCACAAAACTCCCTAACACAGTAATTTTTTGTGCTCATTATACTATTCAGTAAACAGGCATGCATTCAATGCCAAACACGCAAAAATGTTTTAGAAGACAGTCAGTTTATCAACTTACGTTCCTACTACCAGCCAAAACCAAAAAGGAATTTTGGCTTCCATACACAAAACCTTTGCTGACTTTAGATGAACAAGTACTCTTGTGTGTCCTTATTTCATTTCCATGAAGTTTGGATGGTCTGTAGGTGTCTGTTCCGAGCAAAGGTGGCACAGCTCGGTAAGCTGTTCGTTTTTTCACGTTATACATGCCAGTGTATCACCCTATATTTAAAGCATCTACTGTCATATGGTGCAGTGACCTATTCAGTTATGCTCTCCAGCCTACCTAAATTCACATTTACAGTATGATATTGTGTGCTGGATTTGGCACCAGCTAAATGTACCAGTGTAAAAGGACCTTAAAGTGAGCAGCATTGTAATTTACTTCACTAAGTTGTCTGTACATCACCTAAACTCCATAAACCATAGTATGCCAGAGAATACAAGATTCCTGTTTCTAAAATCTTATCATGTTTTCCCTGTTTAAAAATTGCAAATTTTAATTTCAGGCATGTTGGTTTTTTTTCAGGAACTTTGAGTGTCTAATTAAATGTGGATAGGCTGACATGTGGGTAGTAAATATTCAGGTTTATTTTAATAGGGTTCCATATGCTAATCTTACGTAGGATTATGAAATGGAAAAGGCATTCAGAGTAATGAGATAAGACTTTGCCAGAATGTTCCATCTGATAGTGTGGTCTGGTGTTGGCAGTAAAAAACTGAGTCTCAACAAATCATAGGCTGTTTTTCAGATAATGCTCTTTAGGGTTATTAAGTTACTGTTCTGTAGTCTTGTTTTCAAGGTCATGCTGCCTTTCAGCATTTTTGTAAGTATGGATATGGCTATGAAGCTCAAAAGGATCAATATAGCTCTTGGAGAAACTTATTTTGATATGTATACAAGAAGCAGGGGAATTCTGTCAGAGACTTCATTTTCATTCTTGGATCTCAGCTGTATGTCTCAGCTGCTCATGTCAGCCCTATGTATGACCTAATTCTCACCTCATGTATTTTAAAGAAGACATGTCTCAAACTCAGCAATGAAAGAGACAGCATTTCATCATCACAGTCTTTGAGACAAAGGAATATGTGGGATTTTGTGCTTGCTGAAGGAATATCTTACCAACAATTCCAGCTAGGAAACCAGGCATGCCAGGTTACCATTATAGCTGTCTGAGAAGGCTGGACATTTTTGTCTGACCTTCTGCTATTTCTTCTCCTCATGGTTCAGGGGAGAACTCTGAAACCTGTAATTGCAGAAACAAGAAAATTCATAGTTGTGAGACAGTAGCTGGAATCTAATAACCATCTGAGGCAAGGCTAATTTTACATGGGCAAAAAAGATATGGTCCAGACCAAGAGAGATGCCTGGTCTTACATTCCACATTTTGATTTTAAGAAGCCATCTATTTGACATTTCCCCAGTGTGACCAAGACAGACCAATTATTTTACTAACTTTTTCACATATCTGCAGGAAAATGCTGTTCTGTTATTTGCAGATGAGCTGGATTAGATCCCAGGCACTTCTGTCTGGCACTCAACTCTGGCGAATAATCTTCAGAGTGTCCTTACATTCATATTCTTCTGCCCCTTTGATTTGTGTGTGAGAAAAAGGACAGGATCATTTTATAAGCTTCCTAAGACCTCAACTGACCTTTGACCAATGTGATTACTTGATAGGTTACAGTTGTGGCTACCATTTTTTTCATATATCTTGAGTATCTCAAAAATAAAAAAAAAAGATGGCTGTTATTAATATCAGAATGACAGGTGTGACTCTCTTGTACATGTAAATTTATACTGAGGCTTGCATCCCCTCATCATATCCAAGCTGCCTCTGAGGTATGAGTAAATCCTTAAAGGCTCATAGGAGATGCTGGCTCAGGCTTTTGGAGTCTTTGTATCCCTTCTCACTGTTTCTAGTCTGTGAAGAGCCATGTTAGAAAAGGTGGTACTCAGTCAAAGTACATGGCCATGAAAAGCAAGATCTCAATAGTTTTAACTCCCAGGTGATGAAGCACCCTCAGCAAATTGCAGTTTGTTGTGTTACTGCAGCAGCTTGTTACTCCCTCCTCACAACCACCATCTCTGTGAGTTACAGCTCAGAGAAGTGAGTTCTAAATGCTGCTACTTTTCATGATTTAGGACATTTTTCCTCCTTCCCCTTGGTGTTTGACATCTGTGCCCACAGGTAAGCAGGTGGGTTCCGTGTTTGTGATGCTTGGACAGACGTCTGCAGCACCCAGCCTGTTGGGACAGCCAGTCCTTCCCTACCAGTCTGGACAAGCAGCAGCTCCAGAGGGATCAGGAGGAAACCAAAACCAGGCAAAAGCATCCTGTCCCACACAGGTAAATGTATCCCAATCTGGGCATTAGTGTCCCAGCTATTATGTATTTACCTTTTGTTAGAAGTCTGGATTCCGTTGATTTCTGGTTTTCAGTCTGGTTACATTTGTGTCATGGATGATTTGCTGTTGATCTGTTTTTTCCATTTGCTATCATACATTCTTTTATTACATCCTCTACCTTGTCTATCCACTAAAAATTGCAAAATGTTTATTTCTTTTGAGATTAAAACATTTCCCATTGTACCCTGTGGTCAGGAATGGTCTGGCAGGATAAAGGCTTCCTATTTGCCATTTACATCAAGAATGATATAATTTTTTTTTTGGGGGGGGGGGGGTAGGTGGGGAAGAAGAAAACTGAGAATGTCTTTGACTTTTTTTATTACAAGTCTACATTACATATTGCTGATGCCTTGCTTGACCTAACCTCACTCTTACAAATTGCTGGGGTTTTTTTTCCATTCAAGTGGACCTGATTCTGAACTCTGACATGAGTCATTGTTATTTCTACTGCTATAAATTTTTTTCTATTAACTGATAATTAAGAAAGCACCATGATTGATAGCAGATGAAACAACTGAGGTTGTTAATGGTGTGTCTGAACTTCCTTTCAGTGCTCTGACCTGGAATAATTCATTTGAGGAACAGGGTTAAAATTCATGTGACTTGACAATTTTGCTAGTCAGACTTTAGAAAAAAAATTCTCTCAAGTTATGGTTGTGGAGCATAAACACTTTGAGCTCCCCATTTTTTCCCAATTTTATACTAGACATTTTTCATCTGACAATTAGTTTTTGACAGATGGAAGTGCCAGGAGGACTGTATGAGTTGCTGTATAAGGACCAAATTCTTCAAATTGCATTTCTTTTTCTTAATCCCTTTTTCAGAATGATAACTGATTATTTTTATAGTGCAATCAAAGACTACTGAAATAATTTACTCCATTTTAAATGGCACAGGAGACAAATACAAAATAGAAGCTAAAATTTATCTTTCAATAAGATTCCATTTTTGGCCCAATGTTGCTTGAATTCAAAGAAAGCAGGGGCAAGGAAGCAAGACTTAGAGGAAATCTTCCCCTATTGTATTCCACTTTCATATAAAAATCTAAATTAATAAGAAGCAAAATTAAAAGAATAGGATTTTTTTTCAAGTTAGTAATACCCAAAGGCAGAGCTACTTTACAGAGATTCTGAGGGTTTAATATCCATTTAATAAAAGGATGTTAGCATAGTATTTTGAAAATGTCAGTAACTAAATGCTAATCCCACTGAAATCACTGGCACTCGTACCTGCACAGAGCGAAAGGTCAGGTTATACACAACTTCTTCCAAAACTCAAATCACAAGGAAGGATTGTTTGCCTATGTTTAGTTCAAACAGCAGAATATAAGTAGAAAGTAACTATTTTTACCTGCACAATAAGGTTCTATAAAATGTATATTCTCCTTTTTTTACATGTTCCTTCTTTTGCCCTGATTCAAAATCAAGAACCTAATTTAAGGTACTTACATCTCTGTGAATTTACTTGCAGATGGTTTTGTTACACAGATGACCTATCTGTGTGGAGAGTAAGGAGAGACCTGTGCATTGTAGAAAAGGAGCACAATACCTGCTCTTGAAGTTTCTATAATGCACACTTTTTCAAATTTGCTTTTTGCACAAGGGTGAATGGTATTTCTGCTGTATAAGTCCTTTTGGAACATATATGGACTCAGCACTATAAGATCCCTGAAACAAATTTTTCAAGGGTGTCTCAAATATAATTACTTTTTCCCCCAGTGGACCTGGAAATTATGTGGGACTCAAGAAGAAATAACTCATGATACTCTTTTAAAAATATTTTAAAAATGCTATTAGGTTCTTAATAGATTCTGCTGTAACAGGATCACAGTATATGATAAGCAAGGGCAAAAGACCCTATCTTTGTCAAGAACTTTTTTTCTATTTGTAAAATACATTTTTTCCTAGTCTGTAAATGTCTTGAGTGTCTGAGACAACTTCAGAAACAGTGATGTTTTCCTTACTGAAAAATTATGGTTTCAAAGTAACAGAAGATTTCTGTTCTAAAAAGGCATAACTGGCCTCCTGCTTTTGAAATCCTGACATCATTATGTTTTACTGAAGAGAGTGGCAATTGCTGCAATGTTACTCCATCTCCTGACAGCCCAGTTGCTCAGGATTTTTGCCTGCTTTTCACTCTTCCCTGAGACCATCCATTCCCTCCTGGCAGCACAATATGAGGGCAGGAGTTTGGACACATCAGGAGGCAGCTGATGCTTGCTCCAGGGGCCTGACCTGCCCTGCCTGACACACCAGTGTCACAGGGCAGTGTGGGGTCTCACATGAAGTCAACATTTTGCCAATTCTAGGATTTTTGGGTTTTTTGTCTGCTCAACCCCCCTTCCAAGAAAAAAAAGAAAACAATCCAAAGAGGCAAATTATTTTACAGTCTGATACCAAGTATCAAGAACATACAGGCTTTTCCCCACAGCTTTGATTTCACTTTAATGTACTGAAAATAATGAACATAATCTTGTACAGGCACCTTGAAAGGTCTTACTGAAAAGTATTGAGCAGACTTTCAGGGAATACCAGTCATCACTTAGAGCATCCAATAGGTTTTCTTATACTTTTTCCTCAATAGAATGTTGCTGAGTTTTTGGGGCCTCTTAAACTAGGGAGTTGTCAGGTTATGGACTCAGTCCAAGGCAGATTTGAAGTGGAATTGAGTGTATCTATCTTTAAAAACTGACCCATACTTCTAAATGCCTAAAGTACTGTTTTCCTGCCTTTTTACATTACTTAAGTGAGCCAAATCCAAATTGCTTGGAGTACCTTACAAGACGTAAATCACAACAAATGGTTGGAGATTTTTTTCTCATGCCTGTGTTCCTCAGATTTCAACCAATGTTGATTTTCCAAGGGGGGAAACAAAACTTTAAATATGCATAAATAACTCTTTTAAGCACATCCTAAAGATAACAAATATGGTCTGTCATTGTCATGACTTCTCTGTTTCAACACAGCACAGACTATCTGATGGTTAAAGTCCCAGTTTTGTAAACAAGTCTATTTGGATACCTTAGTGCTGGGACTACTTGACTGTTTTGTTTTTCTTTGCTCTGATTATTTTCTTTTCTTTTGTGATACCCAGTGCTAAGAAGATTATAGGAAGATTGGGGATCCCTATGACTAAGCTTCACCAAGTCGTGCCTAAAGCTTGTGAAGATTATTTCTACAGTAATGAAGTTACCCTTGATAGAGTAGAACTTTATAATGAATTATTGAGAATAAAGACAATTTGAAACACTGCATTAATATTTGGTCTTAAAGCTAAAAACTGCTTTTTCAAGCTGGAGGACATGTATTTCAAATAGGGACATTTACAGAGATTTGCTTTCTGCTGCTTTGTGTTAAAAGATGATTAGTTTAAGAAGTTTATTGGGTGCAAAGTATGACGTAGAGTTACTGTGGACCTCAGATTTCCTATTAATGATGTGACTTCAGTTTCCCTGCAAGCAATTCCTTAGGAATCACTTGATTTATTTTGATGATATTGTGTTCTAGGTGAATTATATGCTGTTCTTTTTAATTCTATAAAATAGAATTTGTATTTAAGTAGCGTCATTAAAGATTCGTGGGGAAGAAATTCAATTAATCACTAAGTTGTATTTTGCAGCTGAAGTAGCTTATAGAATGCATATGTACAAATGAAAAATTGTGGGAATAATGCCATTTTGAAGTGTAGCATTGTGAAAACTAAAAATCCAAATAAGAAAAAAGGCCTTTTGAGCCCTTCAGCCTGAGAGAGAGCTTGTCCATGAGGAACAGCTTTTGCTGTCTGGTGATTGTCTTTGTGATAGATGACCCATTATTCAGTCCCTGTGGAGTTACCACCACAAGACATGAAGCCTTTACCACTCTCTCCAACAGCCTAAGGACAAACCCTTAAGTTATCTCACTTTCATATCTGACAGAGGGCACAAAGAGCTTATTTTCTTGCTGGTCTTGCGATGACTTTCTCTGATGTCTGTTTCTCTGCTGATCAGCTTCCTAACTTCTTCAGGACATTTCTGTGGAAGAAATGCTCTCAAGTGTTGCTAGAACCAAGCTCCCTGTTTACAGACCAGAGTGTCTTAGGGCAGGCAGAGGCTGAAGTGTTACTTAATGTGATGTGTGCATTAAAATTAAAAAAACCCAAACAATATAACTAGAGTCAGTAAAGCCAGTAAATAATGGAAGTGCTCACTGCAAGCATACAAATCAATGGTACTGCATGTGCCACAGCTGCCAAGGGCTGTGTTTTACAGCAAAGTACTGGATTGTTCTCCCTAGAGATCATATTTTACAGGTCATGATACAAATTAAATAGCTCAGAGAGAGCAATAGCTGCAAGCAGTTGAACCATGGAGGAGTTGTGGTTTAATTTTTTCAAGACCAGCTAAGCACTTTACTATTGCCTGAAAAATCACTACTTCTAAGTACTCCAAGGCTCTTCCCTGCCAACTCTCAACAAGCAGAATACAAAAAGGCAGGTAGGAGCAGGCTGCTGCTGTAATAGCTCATCCAGTAGGCAAGTCCTTCCCTGCCCATACCCAAAGGCACACAAGAAAGAGAACAGCTGAAAGTGAGCTTTGAGGCTAAGTAATACTTGCTGAAAAGGTTGGGCTGTGAATTCAGCTCTCCTATTTTGGGCTACAGAGATCTCATGCATATCCTAAGTGGCCACACAGTGTATATGCTGACTAAATAGAATTTTCCCTGGTCAAACCTGTTATCCTTGGTATGACCTTCTTGGAATGACTGAGGATGATGAAACAGGACAGAAGAGCACATTAAACCTGGCCAGATAAACCCAAATTTTATTAATCAAAATTTAAGGTGCTTAAGAAGTTGCATACTCTATGGCACAAAGTAAGCTACAAGCTCCTACAGAATTATGCGCTTGCATGTCCAATGCTCCCCAAATATTTCTCATAAGAGCACACTTGTGCATCTAGCTGAAGTTAAAGGAGTTTTGACACCCAGCTGGACTAAAGACAGAGTTGCCTTAACTAATGTTCTTCCTTTAGTGACATTCTTCTGTGACCTCAGATTTTCAGTTTCTGTATGGACAGGGAGGAAAAGAAATATATATAAATACAGAATAATAAATATATATATATGTATATATATATATAAATATATATATTTGGTTATCTCAAAGTTGGAACATGTTTACTCAGGTTGCCCCTATGTAAGTTTGCCCAGGCTTAGCAATTTTGTTGCAAACTGAAGCCTGCAGGTTTAATCAATATAAGTCTCAGTTTAATCAAAAAATCTCACTTTGATTTAGATCTGGTTTATATTAAGCTAAACTAAGATGACGGAACCAGGTGTTGCGTTTGTGCATGATTTTACACCATTTCAACAAAAGAGATTAAATTTTAGATAAATGCAGACCTGCTGGTTATGCCCCAAATCCATGTTATTCCTCCACTGCTCAGTGCTCAGGTCACAGCGTCTCCTGGGCAGGAATGGGGAGGGCATGGGCTGCGCTGAGGCTCCCGCTGTGACCTCTCAGTATTCCAGCTTTTACTCGGGGAACAAGCCTCCGGCTCCTGGGAGGCTTTACTCTGGGGCAAGACCCCAAGTTTGATCTGCCAGCATCTGCCTCGCAAGGAGCACTTGGGCTCACCTACCCCGCACCCGGGGCTGCTGCGCACACCGGCCCCATCCTGCCCCATCCTGCCCGGGGCTGCTGCGCACACCGGCCCCATCCTGCCCGGGGCTGCTGCGCACACCGGCCCCATCCTGCCCGGGGGCTGCTGCGCACACCGGCCCCATCCTGCCCCATCCTGCCCGGGGGCTGCTGCGCACACCGGCCCCATCCTGCCCCATCCTGTCCGGGGGCTGCTGCGCACACCTGCCCCATCCTGTCTCATCCTGCCCGGGGGCTGCTGCGCACACCTGCCCCATCCTGTCTCATCCTGCCCGGGGGCTGCTGCGCACACCTGCCCCATCCTGCCCGCACCCGGGGCTGCTGCGCCCCCCCGCCTTTGTTCCGCTGGCTCCGCCCCGGCGCTGTCCCCTCCCCGCGGGGCGGGCCCGGCCCGGGGGCGGTGGGAGCGGGCCGCTGCTCCCGCCCCGCTGTCCCCTCCCCGCTGTCCCCTCCCCGCTGTCCCCTGCCGGCGCGGCGCTGGCTGCGCTCCGCGGCAGAGCGGGGCTGCGGGAGGAGCCGCGGGAGGAGCCGCGCTCGGCCGCTTTGTGCCGGCAGCCGCCGCAGGACGGCCGCAAAGGTAGGAGGGCTCCGGGCCCGCTCTCCCTGGGGCAGCATCCCTGCCGAGCTCCGCGGGCGGAGAGAGAGCACAGGAGGGAAAAAGAGGGAGGGGAAGGGCTGGATTCAGAAATGGGCTTTTTCAGCCGCTGCTCCGCTGCTGCTCCCGGCAGCCGTGTGCTAGGAAAGCTGTGGGTTTACTGGGAAAAAAAAGCTAAAAAAATAGGAAAAAAAAAAAAAAGTCTCGCTCGTTTTCTTGGCCGGGAGCAGCACATGGAAAGAGCTGGAGGGAACCCGGTTATCGGGCTGTGGCGGCCCCTACCCGGGCTGTGGAAGGGCAGGAGCCCGGCCGAGATCCTCGGGAACGCAGCCCTCTGTCCGCCATCCCGAAACTCGCATCCCTTCCCGGGAAAGGCACCGGCCCCGCAGCCGCGCTGCTGCTTTGTACCGCTGCGAGCTTCCTTATTTTCTGCCTTGTGGGGTGGGCAGAGGTGGTCTCCCCGCAGGCTTGGCCATTTGATCTGTTTCATCACAGCCTAGAGATTGCATCATGTTACAGTCCTGGAGTCAGTCAGGGCACAGGGGAACAGAACCATCTTTCCAGATCCATCCCCTCGGCTTCCCGGGCCGACCCCCTCCTTGATTTCCTGTTGGGCTGAGGAGCAGCCTGCCATTGGAGGCTGGGGGGAACCGCTCACAGCGACGTGGTTCGATTTCTTCCACTGAGAGGTTTTTTGGAAACTCGAGTTTGTCGGTCCTACGCGCGGTATGTGTCTTGTGTGGAGGGCTTAGAGGAAACTTGCCAAAGATTTAGGCGGTAGGAAAATAATGGGCGGCAAAAGAGCCAGATAAACTGCCAAAACCGGGAGTTGCTCCATAAGCTGAAAGCTCTGCAGTGGCAGGAGGTGAGTGGGTTCGGGCAGGCATCCCTCGGCAACCCAGGCATTCACCTGCCCTAAAGGATAGTGCAGCTGAGTAAATGCACACTCTGAAAGGCAAGATAAGGCACATATGAGAAACAGAGAAGTATTTAGCTCATTTCCTCTCTGGATCCTTTATGATAATTTTGATGCAAACACTTGATGTGCCCGTGCCTGTTCTGTTTATTGTATTACTGAAGTTTGCGGCTGTGGTCCAACTATGAAATGATAAATCTCAAAACCAGAGCGATCCAATTAAATCATGTACTTCAGTCTAGGGCTTCTTAAGGCGACAGATTCTGCTGTTCTTTGTGCAGCTCTTTGTTTTGTTCCATGGGGAAAAAAATGTCATGGCACGGCTTGGTTCAGTTCTCAGAGGTATCCATAACAATTAATGATTATTCCATAACTAGTGTCTCACCCTTGCAGGTGCTCTGCTACTGTTCGCTCCAAGTGTTGCGGGGCCACTCTTTTCCTTTCATGAAAATAATAGCGTTGTGAACCTTTTTTTTGTGTGCCTTTCTGAGAATGGTCGGTGCAGGGGCACAAGGGAGCACTTGGCAGCCAGATGGATCAATCCATCAGTGCTCTCGGGTATGGGCACTTGGTGCCTTTCCGTCATCCCTTGTGCCTCCTGGTGGTTTCCATGGGAAGAACTGCACAATTACTTCCTTGTTTTGAACAAACCATTTTTCCTTTGTAAAAGAAGAGCAAATGCTGTGTTAGAGCAAGAGGGAGAGCATCCTGTCTTAAACCCATGTGGGGCTATAGGGCCCCCCATGGGTTTAAGAAGAATTTGAAATGGATTTGAAAAAGAAGGATCTACAGTTTTCTTTGTGTATCAGCCAGTGATTGCAGTGACAAGCCGGCAAACAGAACAATGAGCAGATACTCACTGCCTTTGGTGAAATGTGGCATGTTTGGTGTTTCATAGGAAATTTGTCATCAAAAGTCAAAGTGTTATGTTGTGTTCCTGTGGCTTGGGTAGATTTTTAGATCAAGGGGTTTGGAAGGTCTGTGGGGTTGAAACTGAAGTATTGAAGCAGTGCCAGCGAGGACAGGGTAAAATGCAAGACTTCAATAGATTAACCACTTACACTATTTTAAAATTTTACCATCTTAGTTAAGGATGATTTTTCTTTTTTCTCTCCTGAAGTTCTCAGAGTTGAAAAGATACTGTCTGAAACATAAAGCCCAAAAGCAAATATTGAAGTCTCAGTGAAACAGGCTGTATTTGGTACATGTATGACGAATTGTGCTTATTCCTTTCAGTGGTGCAAAGACAACTTGCTGTATGACCAGGAATTGTATTGCCCTGCTGCTTGCTGCAGTCTCCCTTGTGACATTGCCTCAGGACAAAGAGCCAGCGGCTCAGGGCTGGTTGATGCTATCTGGAGTCGACTGATTTAATTTCCATGCATTTTCAAAAGTTTTGTGTCTGATAGATCAGTCAGGGGGAGTGTGGTATCCAGGAGCCCGCCTGGTTAACTGCTTTGTTCAAAGCTGTGCTCTTTGTTTCCTGAGGAGGGGTCGAGGAGGAAGAGGAGGAGGAAGAGATGTACTTTATTCATTTGCAAATCTCCAGCTGAGGTGGGAGAGTGGGATGCAAGGACTTGCACCTCAAACTCCTGTACAGCCTAGTCTACTCTGTGCTGTTGTGGGTTAGTCATAGTAAAGCATACTGTGGCAATTTTCCAAAAAAATTATGCATCCCTTCCAGGTGTGCTGTTCAACTGGTTTTAGGTGTGAATGACACCTAGCTACTGGTATGGTTCTGACTTCCCGACTCATCACTTCGTTGACAAATAGTGTTTCAGCTGGTGTAGAAAATGTCTGTCTGGCCTGGGCAGGTGACTGGGTTACACACTCGGTAGGTATTATTCCAGATCAATGTACTTCATTGTAATATAAAGTGTTCTTAGGCTCACAGTTGAACTCCTAATAGTGAAACCCAACACAATTAATAGAAATGTGGAAGTCAATCTGAGGACTGCAGGTACAGTGAACTCTTGAGCTTTTAGTGAAGGACTGAAAAAGCCAGATCTTGAATGTGCCCCTCCATCTCTAAAGGTTGTCTAGGAGGAATTTGAGGAATTAGTTTTCCTACTATGAAGCACCCCAAGCTGACCTTAGAGCAATTTAAGTTTTCAAGACCATACAAGATGTCTTTTTGGGGAGTGTCTGCATGAAGCCATACCAGAGCAGTCTGTCAGCACAGAATGAGCAGGTAGGAAGGCATGTGGCTGCAATGGCAGTGACTCTGAGCTCAGAGTGCAGGGGTTGCACCAGCACAGGAGTCTCACTGCACCAACCTGTCCATGCACACACGAAGGTCTGTCTTTTGTAGTGCATCACTGCTCTAAAACACTTTGTGTCTATTCAATTGCTCTTTCTCTACTAGATGATCTTTAAGGTCCCTCCAAACCCAAACTGTTCTATGATACTCTGTGATCAGAAGTTAACTCTTGACTCTCCCGGTCATAAAAGACATGCTGCTGTGAGTAATGGTAATGAACAGTGTTGCAGGATCATAACTTGGGTTTATGCAGTGGGGGATATCTCATAGCAGGTAACAGTCTTTTGGGACATCATCTCTGTTTTCCAGAGATATGGCAAGTAATTAAAACCTGAATGGCAGCACTGCCATCAGTTTCCCCTTTGCCATCCTAGCAAAAAGTCAGCCATGGCTCAGTGTGCATAGAAAGGTTTGACTGCCAGAGGTGCCTTAACAGAGCAGTGTCCAAATGAGCTGCTGATGGTTACCTCTCTTAGAGTATGCCTTGGAGAATACAGGAGTTTGTGGAAAGGGTAAATCAATAGCTCTTTTATATTTTGCCAGGGTTCATCAAGAAATCTAGGAAAGAAAACTCCTAAGAGGATTTTTAAAATCAGTTGGATCTTGTATAGATACTGCTCTTTACTTGTATTGGTATTTTAAAAATTGATTGTTTGTGTTTGGCAGTAAAAGGAGGAAACTGATAGACCTGTGTTTTCTAAATCTCTTTCCTCAACTGGAAAAGGAAAAAAAAAAATCAATGTATTATTCCTTTTATGGTGACATAGTGGTGGGGTTTTTTAACTGTCTGGGGGATTCCTGCTGCCAAGATCTCTCTGCCATTATGTAGTTTTGAGTTGAGTGATAAAGACTGTCTTTCTCTAAGACAGATGTTGGTAATGGCCTTACTGTGCCAAAATCTTTGTGAGTACAAAATGCTGTGTAAAAATATTTCCATCCATTAATAGTGAGTGCCAGAAAGGAGTACACAAGTGGTTTCAAATTTAATCTGTAATGTAGCTGATGTCTCAAAGATAACATCTTACCCCCAAGAAATACAACACTGTATGTGAGGTAATTGCTATGACTTACACTGAATATATATTATTCATTAGGGGACTGTCATTATATCATGCTTGTGAATTCCCCAGAGTCTCTTATCAGTGTCCTCATGACATCTCAACATCTATGGAAAAGATGATTTTGGTGTCCCACTTGAGTGGCTGATACTCTGGCTTGCTACTAGCCACTTGAAGTGAGCATGCTTGCCTTGTTTATTTAAAATGAATAGACTTTGGGAAAGGAGCTTGGTTCATATATTCACATCATCAGAGACAGCACTCCTTCACAGGGAATATGTAGTGGTATGTTATCTCAGTTTTGCAGAAGAGCAAATGGTAAAAGCTCTTTCATGTGCAGCTTTCATGCTAAAACTACTCTGCACTGTCTTCAAAGTATAAAGGCTCAATATTTGGCCAGTTATTGTGGATAGATTTTTTTTTTTTTTGGGTCCATTAAAGGATCTTTAAGTATGTTTTGAAACTTATCTGGTGTCTCATCAGTTACACCTGCTTACGGCATTCCTGTTAGAAACTGGAAGAGAGGAGAAGGCCAGGTAAGGACGGAATTTCCCTGTTAGTACCAATTAGCGGATCCAGATTTCATTTTCCTGTACCATTTTTTGCCAGGAGCAGCTGCAAAGGGAGAATTACACCGTGACCTTCACAGCACTTCCTAGTGCCATCATCAATCAGATCTGGCAGGAGCTTTATCACATCTATCAGTGTGGCTCGTAAGCCACATGCTGTCTAGTCTGGGGGAAAAACAAACAAACAATGGGAGCTACTGTAGGGGTTTGTTTAAAATAAAACAACCAGGAGTGAGCTTTTCCCATATGTGCCAGCTTTGTAGGCAGATTTCTGCTTTTGCCGTGTTCTGTTGGGCTGATTAATAAAAGATGACGGTTGTAAAGCAGTGGAAGAGATTTTCACTACATTTCAATGGCACTGGCAACTCATTCACAAATATGTGAATTGCGGCATCAGCATTTCTCAGGCGATGCTTTTCAGTCCCATTCTAACCCTCAGCATTATTTTTACAAAGGAATTTATGTAGTTAGATTAATTCAGGTGTTTCCTACACAGGTAAATGTTACAGAATAAATGAGTGTTTTCAGACCTCTCTGATTCTTATATGAAATAGCATAACTTTCTCAAATTAAGTGGTTTGCTATATATATATTTTTGGTGGGATCATGTGTGCCTTTGCAGGCTACTCTAGGTCTCTCCCCGAGGCAAGTTCATAATGTAGCAGCCAAGGGCAGCTGATCAGCTGCAGCATCTCCCTTTTCAGCATGCAAAACATTATTAACACCCTGTAAGTGGCTGATTTGTTTTCTGTTTTGTTGGTTTGTTTTCCTTATTTACCTTGGTCTGATTATTGTTTTTTACTAAAATATAAAACATTTTGTTTCTTACATTTTTTCATTGTTACACCAAGTTCATTACCATTCTCAAATTCCTTTGCTCTTCTTTTCTTGCTTTCCTTTCCTGTGCTTAGTACAGTGACAGTTTGACAGGTTGTCACATTGTGCCTGATTTGCTTTCAGGCACAGTCCTTGCTGACAGGTAGATGGGATAGGAAGAAGAAATGCAGGATTGCTACTGTATGTGTAATTCTAGCTGCTTCATGGTGATATGTTTGTGTGTGTATGTGATATATACAAATGAAGGTGGAGATGTATATAGATAAATATAGATGTATATAGATAAATATAGATAAATAAAGATGTGTAAGTGATCTGTTAGAGCTGCCTTGGTCACGCAGGTTTTTTGAGAAAAATGGCTAATAGATAAATAAATGTACTGTTATACTTTTGAGGAAAAGATTAAGGTCTTGAGCTTCAAGCTGCTAATGTTGATAGCCAGCAGCAGGGTGTGATCTTTAGTTTCTGTAGTTTTTAACCAGCCAGTTCTTGGCAGAAGCCATCTTGGTACCAGATCTGGGCAAGGGAGTTTGAAATGCCATATGAAATGAGCAGGTGCAAGGAAAATGCACATAAAATGTGAAATACACTTAGCAAAAGGTTATCTATTCTATCAGGGAAAAAGAACTGGCTAGCTGGTTATGGAAATAATTACTTCTGTGTTTTTGCTCAGTGTGTGCTGTGTCATTTTGACAGGTTTTATGGCCCCAGGTGCTGCACTGCCCTGGGCAGGGCAGGGGCTGCAGTGCTCGTCCCTGCCCACAGACCAGCCAACCTGAGGGGCAAGGAGCCTGCCCGAAACTGTACTGCCTCTTGTCCATCTTCTGCTTCCAGCAGCCAGGCGCCAGGCACAAACACTTGGGGAAGAGGTTTGAAGAGCCCAAAGCCCTGAGCAGTCCCATTTCAGCAGCAGGATGAGGAGGAGAGGGAAAGCTGCCAGCAGGAGTTGGTCTGAGATGCTGAGTCCTGTGTCACTGTTTGGGGGCTCCTGCTTCAGGAGGATGCAGCAAACCAGGTCAGGCCGAACAAAAAGACATGGTTTCAGGCCTGAAAACAAGGTGGGCAGTAATGAGGAAGACATAAAACAGCAGGAGCTGAAAACAGGAGAGATAATGTAAAAGGCATTAAAATAGGAGATAATGCAAAAGGCAGAGGGATGAGTTAAGGAGCAGGGATTCCAGCAGGGCTGCTCAGTCTCACCAGGGCAGTGGTGGTTGGGAGCTGAGCTGCTCAGGGTCCACTCTGATGCTTTTCTGCTGCTGCATCTTAGCACAGATCAAACAGAAGGAAGCTGCCCCTTGGAGAGTGGGATTTATTCATGTAATGCAGTCCATGCTAGGGAATGGAGTGAAATACTGGATTTGTCACTGGCTGTAAGAGATCAGGCTGAAGAAAGTAAATATCTGAAAATGTTAGGAAGCTCAGTGATTCTAAGCTATGTTAATACACAGCATTATCAAAAGAGTACCTGTTGGAAAATGAAAAGATCTGGTTCTTGGAAGGGAGAAAAAGTATTCAGCGTGAAGAGCTTCTGAGAATATTCAGAACTGTTCTCCTTGCCTGAGCCATGTCTGCACCATGTGTTTGTCATTAGCACCAGGAACAGCTGAGAGTCTCCTCAGAGGGGCAGTGATGGGTGCATGGTGGCTCCTTCAGGAAGAACCTGGAGGCCTGAGAGGAGACAACGGGCTGGGTCAGGCCACAGCCTTTTGTTTTGAGCTTAACAGGAATGAAGTCCACCCTGAAGAGTCTTGGGGAAAATTCTGGATGAGGGCCAGTATGAATAATGCTGAGTGCAGATGGGTGGGACCCCACCTGGTTACAAAAACAATCCTATTTCCAAGGTTTGCTATTTCTGCTGAAAAAGGGGATATTTAACAAGTAAGGTTTCACTTAAAAGGAAAAAAAAAACAGTTGAGACCTTAAAAAAACAAACCCAAATAAAAAAATCTAAAAATCTCTCACTTCAGAAAATAATGAAAACAAGCCCCCAAACATGCAGACAGCTGAAAGCACACAGCAAAAACCTCAGATAAACAAAACAAGTGTCCTCTGGGGAAAGGAAGAGTTGTTCCCTCTCTGGGAAAATTTGCCTGTTCCTGTGGCTTGTGAACTTTTCATCTTCTCTGGGACTTTCTGCTGTCCTTCGTTTGCTTTTTTCAGCTTCTTGGTCTTCTTTCCCTGGAGCCTAGAAAAGTGTTTATGCAAGCACTAGACTTTAAGTAAATGAATGACGAGTGCTGTTCCTCAGGGCTTGGTTTTGGGACCAGTCTTGTTTAATTTTTTGTCAGTGACAAGGGCAGTGGGATTGAGTGCAGCTCAGCATGCACTGCCCTCTACCCCTGCAGCTTGTGGCCATCAAGACACCTTTCCCCTTGTGACAGCCACATCCTGAGCATTATTCCAGAGCTAATCTGGAGCAAACTGTGTTCAACAAGCCCCAAAAATGTAACAATTAATTTTAGTCTGACTCAAGTTTCCATTAGTCTCCACTTGACTACTATTCCTGTTTGTCTACAATGATTGAGCCTCACAGCCTCTCAACACAGCAATTTCCTTCACATCCCTTTGGATCTTCCTCTTTATTGTTGTTTGCACGACACCGAGTCTCCATTTTGCATGGGTGGAAAATCTTGCTGAGAGCTGTCCCCCCTTTGACCTCATTCTTTTCAGATATCTCATTTTTCTGTCTTCTTGCTTATAGTCCAACTATGTAACTTTTCAAAGTTGTCTGAGTGTAAAAAATAAGTTGTAGTGAAGGCTTGTCTGAAAACAGTAGCTCTCTCTACAACCCAAGGGCAAGTGGATGTGTGTGTGGAAAGCCCAAATGACTGACTGTCCCAAAGAAGTGACTAAAATACTGGTTAGATTCAGAGGAAAGCAGAAGTTGCCTCGAAGAGGTATGATGTTTGGGGATTTCTAGACTTCTTCAACCCTTTTAAAATCCTTCCAAATTTTTTTTTCTACCACAGTAACATCTTTTAAAGCATTACTAGCATTACTAGCTCTGCTGTTCTTGCACTTGGGATTCCAGTCTGGTTTTGCTCAGCACACCCACAGGCTCTAGGATATAAGTGCAAGCTCAGATTGCCCTGAAGTTTCTTGTACTTTATGGGAGCAAAGGGTGAAATCCATCTTCAAGATTTGGGGTCATTTGGGCTAGGTTTCCTGACATACAGCTCTTACAAGAAACCCAGCTGTTGCGGGGTTTTCTACCAGCTTTAAAGAAAAACTACCAAATAAAGGAAAAGCACTCTGGCAAGTAGGGATCAAAGCTTAGCTTTGTTTGCGTGTGCTTTAAGTAGTCTCAGTCTTTGTACTGACACCAGTTAAGTTGTTCTGCTTCAGGGAGGTAACTTGGAAGCGGCACTTGTGAGCGAATCCAGGCCTTTCCCTGCACATTGCTGTAGGGAAGGGCTGTTTCCTGCTAAGGTCTGAGTGCTTCCCTCTGTGAGATAGCATCTGAAGAACCCAGAGCAAGACCTCCATGTAAATAATGTGAAAATAAAGATGCACGAAGCGATGCTGCTTTCCAAGGTGTGATTGTGGAGCAGTTCTTGGCCAGGAGGCATCACTTGGATGGCCCATCCTCAGCCAGGAGCAAAGCAGGCAGCGCAGCAGGAATGTGCCCTTGCCCAAGCTGTAGTTTGAGCCATGTGTAGACAGCAAAAGAAGCAGGGCCCTTCTAGCAAGTTGTCATCAGTGATTATAAAGCACTTGGTACCTTAGAGCAGCTCTTTGTATGTTAATAACTCATTAAAATCTAATGACTTCATGAAATTGGACAAGCAGTAGGAACTGGAAATGGCAGATGTTCAGGGTGGAAAGGGAAGGGAGAGAAGCATGTAAGAATCCTTTAGCATCTTTTCCATTTATTTGTGTTGCCACTCCTGCTTTTGAAACATAATAAAGTTGTAAGGGTTTTGGTACACTGGTCACCTCTCTCATCAGCCCTGCTGGTGCCTCAGCACTCCTGAGGTTTCAGTGCAAACCCACAATCTTCTCTAATGAAGTGCAAGGAAGGAGGAGAAGCATGTAAGAATCTTCTAGCATCTTTTCCATTTATTTGTGTTGCCACCCCTGCTTTGTAAGTTTTCTTTTTAACTCTTGCAATGCTAATGAGTTCAGGAACACTCCTAAATTCTGGGATAAACAAACTTTTATCTACTTTACCTGGAAACCCTTCTGACATAATGCCAGGTGTTACATCCCTAAGACCTTTTGCCACTCCTAAATTCTGGGATAAACAAGCTTTTACCTACTTTACCTGGAAACCTTTCTGACATAATGCCAGGTGTTACATCCCTAAGACCTTTTGCCAGAGCACCTTTGAACTGTGTTTTGCAGGGGTTGCCTCACCTGCCCCTTGTGCCAAGCAGCCTGCAGCAGACATCTCACCTGATGTTTTACACTGCTTGCATGAATGGTGCCACTCAGTGCTCTGCTCTTTGCTGTTGAAGTTACAGCCTGTGCCCTTCTCCCAGTGAGCCTGCAGAGAAAAGCTGTGCAGGTTTTCTCACTGATGTGGGATGTGCTGAGACCTCCACATGTACCTGCACTCCTCTTTGATTGCCTTCACCAGGGTCAGCTGGAAGAGCTGACCAGCCTGGATCGCTTCAGTTCATGCCAAGATAATCCTTCCCCTATCCACTTCAGCTGGATGCAGAACAAAACGTGTGTGTATAATTCCAGAGGGCTCTTACCAGCTCTAGGAGGGGTGGCTCTGTGTGTACCACAGCACTTCATGGGGCTGTTTTGTAATAATCAGTAATAAAGAGCATTTTTGTATAGTTCAGTAATATAAAAGTAATGTTGAGCAACTGCACCTTGTGATGAGAGTTGCCAGGGTTCAGCTACATAAAAGCAGACAAAGGGCATGGCAAGAAGGTTTTTGCTTGGATTGAAGAAATTGTTATTAGAGGCATAATTCTCCAAACTTGTGGTTGTTGGACCATCTGAAGTAAGCCTGCCTAGGAAAACATTTAAGTCCTTTTGCCACTGTTTCTTAATTAAAGTGAGAATTTCTTCCTGGTGAGATTTTTGTAAGGAGGAAACTTCACATACACCAGTGGAAGTCGTCCAAAGCAGAAGGGGAAAATGCCATTTCAAACTGTTAAGTACAGAATTTATAAAGGCCACCTGGAAAAATAAATGTTCATTGGTTGCTGATTTCGCATGTAAAGTGCATTTTCTTCTGGAATTATTATTTATACTGTAGTAAACCCGATACAGAATTAAATAATTTTATTCAGTTTTTAATTTGGCGTTAGAACCAGCTGATGCCTCTTCCTTCCTGTGCTTCAGAATCAACATTCTTGTCTACAATAATTCTTTGTCTGCCTGTAGGCAAGTGAATTTTTGTCATTGACTAATACCAGAAGGATCAGGGACTTGGGACCCTAATACTGGGACTGCTGGGAAACACTGAACACCAGCAGAGAGGCCTTTGAGTGGAGAGAATTAAGAATTTTCATTGTCTGCTGCCATTATCTTGTTTTACATTCTGCTTGTCTGCCAGCTTGTTGCTAGTAAAAAAGATTACTAGAATCTGGGCTTTTGAAAATCCCATTATTTTCCTCTCTTTATCTGATCACACCATGGAATTATGTCACTGAATTAAAATTCTGACTGTGGTAGACTTTGCATCCTGGATGATTAAACATTTTGTCAGCATGAGGTTCCATGGTTTCTAATTTAAGGACCAGAGGGCTGCATCCCTTCTGCTCAGTGTGAGGGCAAGAAATAGCATTGCTAACCTAGCAAAACAACTGTAAAATGTGTATTAAGACTAGCAAGTGGATTCATTTGGCTAGTTTCCCGTTGTCCTAGCTTATTTATCTTCCCTGATGGCTTTTTCCTACCTTCTTCATACCTGCATCCATTCTCAGAATGTCTCCAAACAAGAAATGTGTATTCTGGATAAAAAATGTGCCACTGCTGTTTTGCCATATAGTTATTATAGGATTTTTACTTGTTAGGTGACATTGGTGTCATCTTCCAGATTAAAAATAGTCACTTCTGAAGGGAAGATTTAGAATGATGTATTGATTGTGACTGATAGCTGCTTTTCCAAGTGATCACCTATCAGCATCTACTCATACAGGGCACTTAGCAACATAGAATGACCTTAATCTAGCTGCAAGTCCAAAGATGACAATATATCTGCTGGACTTGAAAAACATTAAACTGGTTTGTCTGCACTGTTCACTTGAAAATATCCCACCCCAAAACAACCATATTAGTTATTGTTTATGCTTATGTTTGTTCTTAAGCAGCAGTCTGCCCCACACTGGAGATATTTTGGGTCCATGTCTGAATGGTACCCTATCCCCTATATATGATTTTTGCCATCCTTTTTTTTAGCCTTGCCTTACTCTTTGATTGAGTACCCGTGTCTGTTGTTAATTTTCATTTGTGA
The DNA here is from genome assembly GCF_027887145.1 of Ammospiza caudacuta. Classification (NCBI taxonomy): domain Eukaryota; kingdom Metazoa; phylum Chordata; class Aves; order Passeriformes; family Passerellidae; genus Ammospiza; species Ammospiza caudacuta. Next base: position 59,564,248 of record NC_080596.1, read on the forward strand.
TGAGTTTCGGATAGGGTCAGCATCCTGACAAATTGCTTTAGAAGACAAATGTGAGCAAGTGTCCCCATTGTAAGAAATGAGACCAAGGTGCTCCATCATGGAGATTTTCACTCCCTCAATACAGAATGTTGCTGATGGGAACTTGTTTGGGTCTCCTTTCTTATCAGAAGACCATGGGTAGAAGTTATGTAGGGGATTTAATTACGGATTACATTCAGATTACTTTCAGATCACTTTCAATGCCTCAGAGACAGAATGCAACTTGACATGTGCAACCAAAGGCAAAGTGAAACAGAGCACAACCAACTTGGACATTGATTAAAGATATGAATGGTTGCAAATAGTAATAAAACTTGTGAAATAAGATGCTTATCTAAATCAGTTGTAGAAGATCAGTAGTGGGATCCAGAGGGGTACACTGCATTATTCAGTGTACTCTGAGTCTGGAACTAAATTGCTACAGCTGAACTGGTGTTGGTAGGTTAGGAAAAGCAAAGGTACTTAGTGTAGTGCAAGCCCTGCTTATCTGTGGGACATGTGGGAATAGGCTTGCTGTTTGTTCAGACCATTTTCACTGTGTTTGTGATGGCCTGTCACATTTGCTGTTCTTGATAGATGGGTGTCAGCTATAAGCCAAAATGCTTTCTTTCCATCCTCCCTTTTCTTAAGACAGTGGGATGAAATCTTTCATTTATACATCACATCTGTTATGTTTTTCATGTTTTGAGGCATGGAGAAAAAGACCATGATAAGTCTGTGACAGCAGGAAGTCAAAGTTAAAGTGAAATGAGAATGTATTTTTATCAAGTTATGTTACATTTACTGATTGTGAAGATTAGCATTTGGAAATGTGCTTCTTAGCTGAGGATAAGCAGTTTGTTTTAATCTATTCACATCTAAATTAGTACTCAACTATTGGTACTTGCAAGGCACTACGAAAAGCACTCAGACCATCTGTTGAGAAAATGGGAATATGAAACTGTCATTGTATGTTCACAAATCCTTCCTGTCCCTGGTGCTTTAAGAGCAGCCTCATGTGAATGCTGAGTGAGTCTGAAACTGAGGAGGCTCTGTGGGATCTGCTCTGTGGCTCTCTGTGGTGCCAGTTAATAGGTTCTTCAGAAAATGCAAGTCTAGATATTTCTCTCACTCCGGTTCTCAGCAAAACTGGTTAAGCACTGTTAAAAGATGACCTGAAAATAGTAAATAATAATAGCACAAGTAAATATATGTGAGTATAACATACCACTAAACAACTTTCTGCCTATGTTACTGTAATGAAAAAGCTCTTTTTCACTTTCATTTTAGTAAACATGGGATCAGATTTCTAAATGAAAGGCATGTGAAATCTGATAGGTACTTAGAGTGGGATGCATTCTGCCTGACTTGAGCCACACATGGCAGAGCAGGTCTACAGCTGAGTTCCTTCCCAGCAGACATTCTGTACAATCAGGGGATGCAAACTGGCTTCTCCAGGATGTGATTAATCTGATCTATTCTAGACATCTATTTTAGGAAGACTGAATTTCTCCATTGGCTGTTCATGGAGCCTAGGGCAGGTAGCTGAGATACAAATGATGCTTTGTAAGCACTGGCGTTTAGTCAGAGCAATGGCACTGCTACAGCTCAAATGGCCTGCCTCACCTTTCAACCCTATAAAACGAGTAATTCTTCTGAATTAAAGGAATTTATTTGCAGGCTTAAAACAAGATAATAATTCTTTGCATTTGCATGTAGTGTACTCCTACTCTGGGTTTAGTTAGTGCTTACAAAAAGGGCTGTCACAACATCTTTGCATGGCTGTTTCAGAGCTTTGATGGCTTATCTTTGGAAAGAAACTGGAAATGCAAGAGACAGATTCTCAGTAAATGAGGTTTATGATATAAAATTCTTAGTGGTGCTCTTCTGGGCATTGCTCTATAATTTTAGTTTTCTGATTTATGAGTAGTTTGCCATATTGTTCGCATAGAAAATTATTTGCATACCAAATGTGAGTTCATTCAGCTGTGAGATTTTCATGTAGGCTGCTGCTCTCCATGCTTAACTAATTAAGATGTCCTGCATTTGAGTAACTGAGGTTCTTAATCTTCAATAAACTAAAACTAATTAGTTTTATTGCCACTGTTTAAAATTTTAAAACAACAAATATAAGTGCCTTCAAAATAAAATGTTCTCAAGGCAGGAAAAGAAACTAATTGTGTAGTGGCTTGGAAGGCATCACATGGGAAACTACAGATAGAATTTGGGAAAATTTTTTCCTTGTGTCTTTGAAAAAGGTGCACGCTAGAGATTGCAGTTTCTGGGAAGTTGGAGTGTCTGGGTTTAACTGATAATTTACTAAGCCATTTGAAGATGAATCTTACATTTAAACAATATCAGGAATTTGGGATTTTGATAGGAAGCCCGGGGAGAACCAGTGACTTGGATTTATTTCCAAGACATGATTTTTTTATAAGTATATTTCAGGTTTGGCCAGGAAGTGTAGAAATAGATAATTGAGAAGTATGACTTTCTTCAGCAGAAATCTATATGAAATATTGTATTGTAAGGTGATTTCCTTAAAGGCTGCTTTTTAATCAAACTCAGTTGTTTTGGTTTTTTATTATATTTGCTATCATATTACATGTTGAATACATTTTATATCTTTATCATTCTGAGGTAGTGTAATAGAGCAATAATTTCCATAGAATATTTCCATAGAAAAAATTTAAATAGAGATGACTGGAAACTGAAAACCTGCAACAGCACTCAAATGACTCCAGTGGGAAATGAACACCTGTAAAAGTGGGTTTGCCCACTTTTGAGATGAGATGCAATCAGGCAGAGTTTGTTACACACGTGTCCTTGCATTGAATCCAGTGGAAATGTTCAGAGAGTTAAATATGTTATTTCCATGCCAAAAGTCCCAGTGGAGCTGCAGACCTCTGAAGATGCAGCACCTTGTGAAGCTCCTTCATTTACCCCTAAGGCAGACGGTGCACACAACCCATGTTCTCTGTTTCTTGTTGATATTTGTTTACTGGTATCAGCCTTTGTCCGACTTCTTGTTGCTGTTCAAGTCTTAAAAATAGTTCAAAGACTTAATAATTAGCTTAAGCTATTTTTGTAAGGAATGTAGTTCTTCATCACTGCTGCAGGCTGAATAAGTGCTGGGTTGCTTGTATGGTAGGTGACCTCCCAGAAAGATTCATTAGTGTTTGGAACAGGATGATTATTCCTGTATTGTTTTACCTAAATAGTTTTTGTTGAAAGAAAGAGATAAGTTAAATATTATTAGAAGTTGGAGAAGCAGAGTGTATTTTAGAAAGTGCTGTTCATAAACACATCACATTCACTCAGTGCAGACCACCACGTGGTTGCTGTTTAATTTAGGCAAGTGTCCATTTATGTGTTTTTTACAAAGGCTTGTGATACATTGAGCAGCTGGAGTTTTTGTTAGCTTTCTATATTAACCAGAGAGGCGAGGCAAGGTGGAACTAAATGAGAGCCTTGGTAAATACTTCTCTGCTTTCTTCAAAACTGTATCCAAGATCCCTAGCAAAATACACAAGGTGCTGCAGGTGTTGTTAGGAAGAGATCAGTTTTAAATGTATTTAAACAGTTCTCTTTACCTTTCTGTCCAGAGAATTGCTGATTTCTTTGAAGGTTAAAGACCTTAAATGCAACAAAATGTAAAGGACTGGGCAGGGATTAAGGATTTTAAGTGCAAGGAGCTCTGGAGATGCCTCCCTTTCACGATTGACCTCGATTTAGAAGAAATTGGTTTCTACTAGCAACCATATAGCACATAGATGCTTATACCTCTTCACTTCACTAGGATGTTAACAAATACAACATGGAGTAGGATTTCCTGACTTCAAACTAATTTGTAACTGGTCTTCTCCCCTCCAAAGTAGTGAGGTCTGACATAATCTAGTGAAATGTATTGAAGGTGTAGTTCTGAAATAAAACCACATACTGTTCCACAGGTCTACACTGAGAGAGGCTCTCAGTTGCAAAATGGTGGAAACTTCTAAATTTTTTAATTCAAGCAACCTCATTTGCTGATCACAAACAGATCTGGGGAGAATTGACCTCACCTTCTTTAAAGATGACTAGCTGGTACCCATCACTCCTTTTGTTGCTATTGTGATATTTTACAGAATGTGCTTGTATTTATCTATCTCACTACGTATGTACGTATACATATATATATAAATATAAATATTATGTATATTATATATATTTATTTTATATATATGTACATATACATAGAGGTGTATACCAGTTGTTCTTCTTGTGTCAGTGGAGGATGTCTGAGAGAAGCCACGCTGTGAAAGGACACTCCAGTCTCTGTCTCCCTGTAGTGCCTCATCCCTGGCACTGACGTTCCTGTGTGACACACACCCCTGGGTCTCCTCAGGGGACCTGAGGCTTCTCTGCCTAATTTGGGGAAGCTTGCCCTCTTTTACTGCGCCCTGGTGAGGATTTTCAGCTTTTCCTGAGCTGTCGGATTTTGATGTACAAACAGAAACGCTAAGTAAACTAGGTAGTGCTTCCAATGCTGAATTGGTTTAGCTGAGTGTGAGTTGTGGGGTAGAAAAGATACAGGAACTTAAACTCTGTTATGGAGATCACATCATATATAAATACAATACATGCATTTATACATGTATTATATATACAATTTATAGAAATACAATACATTAACCCATTGCAGGGGAATTGTAAAAGCCTTCAGGAGAGATTTCTTCCTATTGCTTCAGATGCATTTCTATTTTTCTCACGAACTGGAAACAGCAACTGCCTTTCCATACTCCATCCTTAAAAAGTATGGGTTCTTTCTCTTTGTTTGAGTGTCAGGGTTTGTTGTTTTCGGTTTTTTGGGGTGATGGTGGGATTTGGTTTTGTTTTGTTTTTTTGTTTAATGCTTTCATTTGCCATGCTGCTTGTGGATTTCAAAACCTTGCCAGAAGGTATTTTTAAAATTGGTCACTCCTCTTGGTTGTCACACATCAGCACATATCAAAATACTTGTCAACAATTTTTCCAATAAATATCTTTATTAAATTCATCTTACAATGTGAGCATATGTATGTAGTCTGCTTCACTAGGGGTTGAATAATATGCTTGAATCTACTTCCTAGGAAAAGAGACTGTAGTAGGAATTGTAATGTATTCAATTTCACCTGGAGAACAATGTCCTGACGGTTAAAATACATCAAAGAATTAAATAATTCCCTTTGGAATGTGAGATATGGAGAACTGTGTGCATTCCTCTGTTAAAACCTTTGCTTATCCAGTTGCACTCTCTTCTATTTAATTATCAGGTAGGAGCACAAATCACAAAATATAAAAAGGAAATGGTAGTTACGATAGCCCATTGGATCATTATTTATGTAAGCAAATATAGTCTCTACTGATGTTGTATTTATTGACCTTAAACCAAATTTCAGAAGGCAAAATAAACAATGTCCCTAATGTAACACATGAAAGTCTGCAGGACTGTTTAATTCTTGCAGAATTATTCAGAATGAACTTTCCCACTCTTTGCATGGTTGCCTTGTAGTCCTTAAAAGCACAGTGCTGCATTGTTAGCAGAGGAGATAATGCTTTCCACAGAGCTGCAGGAAAACACCGCTGCTAGGAATGCACTGCCCCAGGGAGGAGAAAGCTAAAGGTGAGCCTGCTTGCAGCTTTGCTTTCTTTTGAAAATGATTATGACATTTAGGCTGTTGGTGACAGTGCCTCTGATAATCCCAGCAGGTTAGAGCGTCTGAGTCTGTTTCACATGAAATACACAGAAGTATTTTGCATATGTTTTTAATAATTACTATTTTTTCCTTCAGATGTTTTTCCTTCAGGTGTTTTTCCTTCAGGTATTCCTATGCAGCCCCAAATTTCTCTGTCTGAATCATGCACGTTTCAAGAAGCTGAGTGTACTGATAATAAAACCAGCCTTGTTTCTGCTGCCACATAGCTACTGAGTCCTTCAGATAAGCAAGGGGAATCCCTCAGGAATAGGGGCTGCTCTCTGAGGAGCTAGGAGGGAGCTGCAGCCTTCCTGCCATGCCCTGAGTGCCTGACCCAGGAGACTGAGATGTTTTCTCCCAGCACTTGTCCTCTGGTAGCTGTCATGCTTCCACCCGCAGCAACATGAGGATAGTTGTAGCTATATATATATATATAGCTATGTGTGTGTGTGTGTATATATATATATATATATGTATGTATAGCTATATATATATATGTATAGTTATATATGTATATGTACATGTATAGCTGTATATATATGTATGTACATTTTTATACGCACACATATGTAGGAGTAGACCATGTTCACTGTTACCATTGTGTGACATCTACACCAGAAACTGCTGGTTTTTCACAGTGACTTTAAATCTAAATGTAGGCTGCTGTTACAAGATATGATCCAGCTCATTCTCCCTTCCTTGCTCTTGCCCTGCAGGGACGCCAATAGAGGATCTCACTGGCATGTGGTGAGCTGGCTCCATGCCCTCCTCTGGCTCACCCATGGCCCAAAAATGCTAATTTTGGCCCAAAGGAAGTCATGGAAATGAAGGATCAGGGATGACATCAGGCCCTCTCAGCAGCAGCCTGAGTTAACTTTAACTTTTTGTAAAACCACAACTTTCAGGAAAGGCAGGGATGAAAAAAGAAACCCAGAAATAACCATCTGATCTGAAATACCTACTTGCACACTTGAGTGTGCTTCTTTCACTTGCACAGTCTGCACTGAAAGTCATCTCAGTATCTCAGAAAGTGACTCTCCAGTTGTTGTTTTCTCAGTGTTGGTGACCCATTTCAAGGAGAACATCCAGCCTGGCCTGAGGGATAGCAAGTTCTCTAATCAGGAAATAGTAAAGATGAAAGCACCCTGCAAGCATCTTGGAAGGGGAGAAGTAGAGAGGAGGAGCTCCTCTCTATTCCACATCAGCAGGAGTTTTTTATTTACATTTAATTGAACATCTTTTCCTTTCACAGAATATATGGTTTTATCTCATGCCAGTCTAAAAAGAGAAGTAGGAGGGATACCTTTGGAATTTAAGCTCTTAGCAATGTCAGAATTACCTTTTGTCCTAACTTTTCCAGGTTTTTTATTATTTGGATGGTATGTTACAGGTACTCTCCAAATTAAACTGCTACTCCTTGACATGCATCAAAGAGATTCGTTAAGAACTTGATATTTTTCCACTTAAATAGAACTCAACATAATTAGATCTAAATCTTTACTGAGGATTACTAATTTCCTGTGAAAATTTTATTTTATTTGTGTTGAAAATTGTATTGTATAATTGTATATTTTATCACATTTTCTGTGAAAAGTAAGAAGAAAGAAAAGGAGGACCTTAGGATAAGCTCTGCACAGACTTCTTTATTGCTAAGCCTGTCAAACCCTTAGTTAAGAGCTCTGGTGTACCCTTCTTGGCCAGCTGAAGTTAATTCTACCCATGCATGGCTGAGCTACTTAGGATTCAGCTGCTGAACTGCTTGGCATTCAAATACTAACAAGAAACAGGGATATTTTGCATTAGCATGACTCTTGCAGGCACAGTGGTTCAGCAGATGAGGCAAGGCTGGTTCAGCTCCCATGCATGGGGACGAGGGAGAGGGATTCCTTGGCAACTGTGCCAAGGTCTGTCCAAGCCCTGAGAGATCCATGGCATTCTGTTGAGGTGAGCTGATTGTGAAGGGCCTGTATAGTGTCTCTTCGTCCTGTCCTTTTGTCTCCTGCCTGAACTTACATAACAATTCAGGTCTGACACAAAGGAGCCAAAATCCCATTATTGCTGCTCCATAAAGAAGTGGCTTTGTCTTGGCCACTTCTTTACAGCCTCCTAGTTCGTCATGTTAGCAGAGCTGTGTTTCCTCATCACAACTTTTTTTAATCATGAAAGGATAAGGTCAGCTGAACTATATATATATGTATTGTCACTGCTAATACTTCAGGCAGACAGAGAGCTATTTCTCTGATTAAAGTGATGTGCAGTAATATCAGGAGGTGTTGGATTATGTCACGTTTTTCCCCCTGTTACTCAAACAGTGCTTGAGCAACTGAAGGTTGTTCCTGGACTCCTAAGCACATCATTTGTATCATCTGCTTGCAAATCCTTCCCTTTCCATCATTCCGCTTTTCATAAAACTGACTGCTAGAACATGAGGGAGGAGTTGGCAACTAGAACATGAGGGAGGAGTTGGCAAGCCTTCTGCAGTATCTTGGCGTGTGGGAAAGGGTCTCTGAACCTGCAGGAAAGCAGTTCCTTCAGACTGCCACCAGCTGGGATGTTTGCAGCTTTTTTGTCATCTTGTCTCATGCCCAGATGACAGAAAGGTTTATTATTCTAGGCAATTAGGGTGAATGTTCCCCACTTGTTTTTCATCTTTGCTATGATAAATTTGGTGATGAAACCCTGAAGAGCTTTTTTTTTTTTTTTTTTTTTTTTTTTGCTTATGCAGAGGCTGAAGGCCAGTAACATTATAAAATGTCATTCCTGGCCTCCCTTACCCATGTGTAAATAATAGAAGTAATTAAAGGTAAAAGTGTTAACATTTCATGTTGTTGCATTACCTACAGCAGTAATCAATTAACTCTGTAAAATAATCAACTGTAAACAATCCAAGGTGTGAGAAGTGGTGGCCACATCTTGGCAAAGGCTGAAGGACTGATGGCAAGCCTTTGCCAGGGTAACAGGCAAACACTTTACTGGAAGTGTTGTCTGCAAGAAATGTCAAATAATCCTCAGGGCCCAAATAACCTTGAGAGGGCCTCATCTAAAGCAGTGTCTCATGTGGGGCACTCTACTTTACGGATAATTTGGACCATGAAAGAGACTTCAGTACAAAAGCAAAAGGAATATTCAAAAGTTCTGAGGCTGCAACTTGTGAGAGGTTGGGGAAAGGATTTTAGTTGTTTAGCAGAGCTAAAACTGAGGGGAGGCATCATAATAATCTTCAGGTATGTTAAGGCTGCAATAAAAACAGGGTATTTCTCATATATTCTGTGGGTAGAACCAGAGCAAATGATCTTAAGACTCAAAAAAGAAGATTGATATAATGCATGTTAGAAGCACAATTTCTTAGGTTAATAGATTGAAGGTTGGGTTTGATTGCCAGGTAAAAGGTTGGACTGATTTCCCTGAGGAGTGAGATAGCTGGTCTCACCTAGGATGAGAATGATAAACAGCATCACTTCCTCAGTGTTGCTTTCAGCCATATTCTTTGAATGAACAAAAACTATTTATGTTGTGTGGATTCTCCTTTTTAACCCTTTCCCATGCAAAAGATTGATTGTTCCTCATGCTAATGGTTAATAATGTCTAAGCAAAGTAGCAAAGTAAGCTTAAACAATAGTAAAGGACATTTTTCATGAGGGTAGCTTGGATTTCCTGGCTGCTCTCTTCAGTGACCTGACAGCTTGTTTCCCCATCTTAAATACAGTATGATGGTCATACAGTAAATAACTAATGAAAAATAGTTTTGACCTCTTGGAAGCTTTAAATGCTAAAATACCATTGCTTCACTTACTGTCCTGGTTTGAAAAGGAAGTGAGTTTTGGTTTTTTTTTTTTTTTTTTGCATGCTGTGGTCAAACCAATAGGTGCTCAGATTTGAATATTGGCACCTGGTGTGGCCACTGAGGACATGGATACGCCTCTAAGAACACAGTGGGCCCTGCCCAATCTGAGCCTTTGCATAGAGTAGATGGATACAAAGTCCCAGTGGTACATGTCAGAGGTTTGTTAGGGAAGACAGTTTTGATTAATTCTGCCTCGGGTACAGACAAACCCATTTGTGGGGTTGTTTTTGCTCTAGGCCCAAGTTGCGCATGGTGGATAATGCAAAAAGATGGAAGAACGTGATGTGTACCCCAGGGAGCATATCTTTCCATGGGGGCGCTGGCATTGTGCCAGTGTCAAACCGTGACACTTATGCTATTCATAGTTCTTCTCTAATCACAGTTTCATGTTCACCCAAAGCTGCTCTTCCATAGAACTTTATATTTGGAATTATTCTGTTCTTCTTTTCTACTTTTATTGCGTTGAAATTCAGTTCTACAGTCATAGCAAAATTGACATGTCCTTCACCTATTCACCCTTGGAAGCAGCTGCAGAATTGGCTGCTTTGTCACCTCTTCTCAACAGCAATACCTTCCCTTTCTCTCCCTCCCCTTTGCCTCTCAAATGGCCAGAATTTGAAAACCATCTGCTGTCAGGCTGGGACGTGCTTTCTATTTCCTTTCAGTTTTTGGTTGCTGGCACCTCTCACTCCCTGATGAGAGCACATCCCTGTCCTGAGTCAGCTCCACTCTCCTGAGAGCCAGCCCGCCTTGCAAAAGGCAGGGTGGTGTAGTGTAGAATTCTCTCTTACTGAAGTCTCCAGGAGAAAAATGTCCAGCTGAGTGTTTAAAGGCGGGAATGTTGGAGAGGCTCTGACAGAGCAGACATCTTCTGGCGCTGCGGTCTGTCCTTCCCTCACCTGCTTCTGCTGTCTCATCCTGCTTCCTCTGATGGCTGCTGCTTTACAAGTGGCTTTAGTACAAAAAGGGTTTTCTTTGAAGTATTGTGGAAATGCCATTTCTAAGAAAATATGTCCTGGAAAAACCCAGCTTTCTTTTTCAGCTCTCTGGGTAGAGCACAGCACCAGTATCTGTGTTTCTCCTCTTCTGGTGTAATATTAAAACTTCCAGTGACTTTTATGGTTCAATTGCCTTTGGCAAACTTCGGTTCTCCATCTTAAACCCACGCACTTGTATAAACCTAACTGGCTTCAAGCTATGTCAAATATAATCACTTAGCTACAAAAACAAAAACACCCAGATATAATTGCTAAGATTCCACTTTTTATAAACATTTTAGACTGAAAATGAGAATTTGGAGTGACAATCACACCCCGCTTCCTAGAACCTTTTTTGGTTCTTCCATTCATTTTTCCCTGTTGTCATCCTTTTCTATTCACTAAAAGCACATACTTGCTGCTATGAGCCCCACAGAAATATATTCTGCCTAAATTGTGTCTTAAAAAACACACAGAGACACATGATGATGGGAAATACAAAGCAAAAGCTGAAATATAACACCACCATTCCTTAAGGAGAGGAATACTGAATATTAAGTGAAATCCTGAAGTTTCTTGTGCTGCTGCCTAAAAGCAGCTTGATATGGGTGGTGAGCATTAAAAACCAAACTATGTTGAGGAAGGAGTGGAGTCAGCAAAACAATTCAAAGAATGCATTGGCTTTATGTTTCTGTTTGAGAGTAAATATTTGTTCTCCATTAGTCAAATAGGAAAAAAAGAAACTAAAAAATCATTTTAAAAAAAGTCATCGTGCTGGCAAAAACAAACCCACAAATGGTGGGGCAGAGGAGATTGCAGGGTTTATTTTGAGGAGGATCTTGGGATATTTTTGAGCAATTCCTCCCTCCCACACAGTGCTCCAAAGCAATGGATCACTTTTGGCTTTGTTTGAAAGTTAAAAATACTAACCAGAAAAAAAAAAACAAAACAAAACCCAAACAACAAACAACGGCCCTGTGTTTTTTTGAAAACTGACAGTAAAACATGGAAGTGTTGTTCTGTGCAAATGAGGTCAAAACAGCCCCCAGTCCCTGAGCACTACCCAAACTTGAACTCTCTGAAAGGCTCTTGCTGCAAATCAGAAAACGCAGTTGCTCTTTGCATGAACATCACAAGCTGTAATAAGAATTCAGTTTGTGTTATACTTGTCTGTAGTTCTAGCCTTTGGTTTAAAAAACAAAACAAAACAACAAAAAAGCCAAAGCAAAACAAAGAAAAAAAAAACCAACCTAAAACCAAAAAACCCAAAAATCCCAACTGTGCCAGACAAATATTAAGCCGTGTGTTACCTTCCATTAAGCTGCAGCTCTGGGACTGCTGAGGAAGGGCAGATGAACATGAATTAGCTGCTATCCTTTTGCAGGCTTCACTCCTACACTTGCCCAGGTATTGTCTCATTCACTCCCCAAACACACTTCCCAAAACTCTCTGAGCAGAGCTTGGAGCTGCTTTCAGGGTAGGCAAAGAGCTCAACATGAGCTGATAAGGGAAGAGCTGAGAGGGGTCATTGATGAGGGCGGCTGTTCTTGGATGGATGGGGCTGAGCTGCAGAGGAATTCTGACTCTACCTGTGCATTCCCAGAATTTCCTCCGTGTACCGGAAGGCAGACAGTGAACCTATGGAGATGTGCTCCCAGAAGCTCTTGCACAGCCTATCTGGAAAGGCAGGAATTATCTTATGTGTATGTGATAAAAATCCCATACCTGAACTAGGTTAATCCACTGAGCAGATGTTCCTGAAGCAGAAGATATGTTTTATCAAATATTTAAGTATGAGTATCATGGTGGTTGCTTGGTTGATTATATTGAAGGTATTAATTACTGAACAGCCTGTAAATACTTACTTAGTGTAAAAGTCACAGGAAACAGAAAAATTCTGGATAATATTAAAAAAACCCTTGAGAATCTTTTCTAGCTCTTCGTACAACCTGGGTATAAATTCAATTGTAAGTTACATTATTGTCTTCTCAAGTGATAAAACACTCCAAATTTCAAAGTAAAATAGCTGGATTGTTGAGAATTCCAAAGGTTTGTTTTCTCTGTGGTCCAGTTTGCTCCATTGACAAAGAGAAAAGCGTGTGGTTAATATTACTAGAGAAAGTACACACTTTTATTGATGGAACTGCTTTCATTTACTTGGTTTTGGAATACATGGGTTTACTTAGGGAAAACCCAGATGCAGATGATTAGATGAAAGGGAAAACCACCAAAAACAATAGGATGAGACTGAATCTGTGGAGCCACCATAGTGTATCTGCATATCTGAATCACTGTTTTCTCATAATGAGTAACAGGACCCGGAAACCCTTTAACATATGTTACATTCACAATGAATCGACTCACAGTTTTACTCATATCCTTTTTATACTTTTATAAAACAAAATTTGGATCTGGTTCCAGCAATTTAGAAATGTTTTATGGCAACTGAGTCAAAGAATTTGGCAGGTTTTGCAGTTTGGAAGGCCACTGGAATGTCTTGAAAAAGCCATACTAATATCTTAGTAATAATGAGGTAAAAGTAATAAATTTTTCTTTGTTGCAAAAAGTAGGATTCTAATTTTTATTTGAATAGTTAGAGGATATTCACTCTCTGGGAGATTCCTGTAGGTTTTGTCTTTCAGATGGTAGATTCTCTATAAGGAAGGAGTCATCCATCAGGAACCTTCTGACTTTTTTCTGTATTTGCATGGAGATGAATGTTTTGATTTGATATGAAGAAATGGACTGTCCTGTTTTGTTAATATATTTGTTTAGATAAACTTGTTTATAAATAATTGCAAAAATTTGTGGTCTCTTTCCTTATAAAATTGCAAAAACCAGTTATAAATACATATTGATTTTCTAATATCAAGCTTAGGTTTTCAGGGAAGTAACAGATAGACAATTTAGGATAGAGTTTTTGTGTTTAACATAAGGGCCAAGAAGGTACCTAGTGCTCCCTGGAAATTATGAGAGTGTAATAACATCAAAAAATTCTCACCCCTCTTTCTTAAATATTTAAATGTCAGTGAACCACCATGTCAAAATGCTTAATGTGGGCAACATGATTCTGGCATAAATAGCATGATGTTTTTTCTATTAAGTTTGCTGCCTAGCAAAATATGTGTGTGGTTTTTGGCAGTAAGCATTAACAATTCCTAACAATAGAATTTTGTCACTGATGCTTCACTTTTCCAGAAGGACTGGGATAAGAAATAAGTACAAATGGTTAAGGAACTGTTATCTTGCTGCCACAGTATTGTGTTAAGTTTTTTAGGAATATAGCTGGATCTTCTCGTAAATCAGAGTAAAGTAAGGAGTAAATGCATGAAAGTTAACAGAAAACTGTGTGGTTAAAGTCAGGGTCTGATTGTGTTGTGTATTTACTCCATTATGGTGTATTTACTCCATTATGTTAGCTAACATGGCACATGAGGGCCTGTTTGTACGGGAATTGTTGGATCATTTTGTTTGTGCAGAAGTTACGTTGTCAGTGGTTTGGCTCTGGTGTCCTTCCTGAGAATTAGGCTGTGTTAAGTGTTTGTGGTGGTTTGAAGAAGCACCTTGGGAGTCTGACCACTTCCATCAGTAATCAGAGGACTTCACCATATTGCAACATTTGTGAAAAGAAGTGTGTCGGTGTGTCACAGTGTGTCACAGTGGTGAGAGACCTTAAATAAAGTCAACAGTGTCTGTACTGGAAGAACGTGAAGAACCTGAGACTAAGATGTTGCAATCTAAATTTCCAGCCTCTCCTATCTGATCATTGAGGCCACTGGTTCCTGACTTACAGAGTAATGAAGCTTGAAAACCACCAGGAGCTCAGCAGGGTTATCCCGTATTTGGAGCAGCTTACAGAGCTGGAGTTACACTGAGTTCTTGTCACTAAGGGTCACTCCCTGGCTACCAGCAGAGGAATTATCCTGCTTTGGCTGTCTTAGACCTTGAGACTGAACAAAAACCTTGAGATTTTGATTTTCTTGTTAAGTGGTATCTGTCTGATATGTGTGCCACTGGGACACATATAGGGTGCCTTTGGGGTTTGATATACCTTCCCATGTGCTACTGGCATTAAAATACACTTGTAACTCTGGTCTGCAGGGCAGGTGTCCCATCTGCCAGGGACAGCGGAGGCAGCAGGGACCTGGGCTTCATGGGCAGTGAATGCATATGGGCACAATTATGCAATACAGAGATGTTGTTTCTCATTTGTGTTTTTTTTTTAAAGTAACAGAACTCTAGGGAAAAACAAGGTTTGCTCATTGTTTTGAGGGACAGCAGGGATAGCATATTAGTATTTTGTCATAAATTGTTAATGCCTTCAGTCCTGTTATGATGATAAATTATTAATTATTCACCATTTTGTACTCTTCTGTATCCTAACATGGGATAGGTAGCTTGTTTCTCACTGGAGCATTAGGAAGGGAATGCATCTTGCAATTTGCAAGACTTTCATGAATTTGAAACAAATTAAGTTAGGCAAAACAAAAGAGTGGACAATCTTGGACTATCTATTAGTGTTTGAAGAAAGCTGTATTTACTTCAAAATTTGTCATTTAAAATATCTATCAGTAGATCATAATCTCTTCATTTTTTGTTGTATTTTTAGGTTTGATTTCTCCACTTCCGCTGCCATAAAACCAGCAATTACTTTAACTAGCAGTCACATCGTGAACAATCTTTAAAGGTTTTTCATATTTCCCAAACACTTTTTTTTTTCTCCTAAAAGCTGTTTACTCATAAATTATTTCCGTGTTTCAATACAGAATGTGAAATAGTTTGTGTGCTTTTTCAGTAGATGCTGAAGAAAAAGAAAGGAAAGTTGGGCCACACAGTCATCATTGGCATTTGTTAGGATTATTATGCTGTATAACAGCTTGCTTTTACTAAATATCTTTTGATTGGCCACCAAGCCTTTCCTGGACTTTGAAATTACATGCATGACTCAACTGTCACATTTTAAAAGATTATAGTAGAAATTCGGAATTGGATTACAAGTTTATGGGTCTTTGACTTCATGGCCATCCTAATTTTTAGACTATTCTTTAAACAAATAAATCTTCTGTTTAGTTCAGACAGATGCCAAATAAATGGCTTCTGCCAACCTGGCTAATTTTTTTTCCCTCTTCCTCTCTGAATACAAAAATAAGTATTCTGTTAGTGTTCATTTGAAGGGACACAGTAATTGGATATGTATGTCTATTCATCTTTAGGCTATTAGTTGAAATTCGGCCAACCTCAAAGTCATTACCGTGATTGAGGCTGTTTCTAGCTAGTGTGAAATCAGCTGGAAGTCCTATCTAACTATTGATAGGCATCTATAATAAAATGCTTTTGCTGTGACTGATGCAGATAATATATATGTAGTGGGCATAATTAAGTGTATAAATAACAAATTTTGCATTCCTAGGATGTAAAAAGGTTTTTTTTACCTAGGAAAAAAGTTGTCTGAATCATTGTTTGAAGTCTTCTAGTGGAGAATATCTTTTGGAGTTTTCCCTTACATTATTATGCCTGCTGGTCTTTTGGAAATAAGGCTTCAGTTTTCATGACTGAGATGTATTTCAGGTATGGTAGAATAACCTTCAGTATAATTACAATGTCTGTGTGCGGATGAAACCTTGAGATGAATGTAGCTTTGATCCAGAATGGAAGGGATGTAAGAACTGTGTCTCTCCTAACATTAAGATAAGTACTAGAGGCAGATGAGATTAAATGTGGAAAAGCCAACCTGAGCATCTAGTCCTGCAAGTATTGGCACTGTCTTTGTAGCTATAGTAAAGCTTTAGTTCATTTCACACAATTTTGCAATCTTCTGGGTATTAGTATAATGAAAATAATAAAAGTATTGTCAATATGTTGCAACTGTCATCAAAAGACTTGTTCTGCAGACGTGTTTCTTCTGCAGAAAGTTCTCTGTTCATAATTCAGTTAAATGAACTTAAATGTATTAAACTTATAAACACTCCCCACATTTGCTGTTGTAGATGCAAAAAAATGTAGAATTAAATGTCTTTAGAAATTTAAGTTTATTTAACAGGCTGGGATCTTTTACAGCCATAGATCATCTCCCTGGAGCATGGAGTATTTCCTTTTTGAGGGAAGGCTGAGGGAGCTGGGCCTGTTCAGCCTTGAGGATACTGAGGGGAATCTTAAAGGTGCATGCCAATATCTTAAGGACAGGTGTCATGATGGTGGGGTCAGGCTCTTTTCAGTGCTGCCCAGAGACAGGGTAGGGGCAATAGGCACAGGCTGAGCACCTGAAATTCCATCTGAATATGTGGAAAATCTTCTTTATGTTGAGACTGAAAGAGGACTGAAACAGGGAAATAATTTTGTGGTCTCTTCTCTGGAGATGGGCACAACCTGCCTGGGTGCAACCCTGTGCAACCTGCTGCTCTAGGTGATGTGGAGGGATAGAATGTAGGAAAATAGTGCAGAAGGTAGTCTCCCACCTGAGGAGTTGCAGCTGTGCCAATCACCAAAGATCAGGAACAGGCCTGCCCTTAACAGGCCACAGCTGTGTCCAGTGAGAAGAAGAGTGCTACAAAAGAGTGGGTTAGCTGGGTGAGGAGAGAGCTGGAGTTTGTTGGTTCTGCTGTGAAGTGATTTGGAGTTTCTTGGTTGTGCTGTCAAGAGAGATGCAGTTTGCTGGCTGTACTGTGGAGAAGAAGGAGTCAGTGCTGTGAGGAGCTGTCCCTGAGAAATCACCAAGAGGGTATGGAACTTTGGCAATAAGATGACAACAAGGTGATGCTTCTTGAATTGGACTAGAGGATCTCTAGAGTTCTCTTCCAACCCTAATCATTCTATAATTCTGTGCCAGAGAGATCTTTTCAGCCAATAAGACTAAAGGAGATGGGGAAAACCTTCATGCAGAGCATCGAGCTCTGTCTCCTTGAGTGAGGAGGAGCAGACAGGGTGATTGGAGAAAAGAATGGGAGTGAATCTGTCAGTATGTGTCCTGCTGTTTGGATGAAAGGACACCTTCCTGCCAGGACATGTACCAGCCTTCTGAGGACCCCAGAGAAGGTCTGAATCTCTGAGTAGCTGAGTCCAGAAGGAGCATGTTCTGAAATGACTAGTCACATGAATTCAGATTATTAGGGCTGTGACTGGTGTATTTTGCTTAATATCTTGTAGGAGCAAACCTTAACAGCTGATAAGGGTGAAAATTCCCCAGGTGTCATCTACCCTGCAGCAAGTTTCCCCAAAACCTCTCAGATCTAATTCTGTTACTGTTTTGAAATGATGCTTTGCACTTTGAGAAAACTTTTTTTTTCCTTTATTTTCCTCAGCAGCTTCATCACTGTCAAAAAAAAGCCAGCACTGACCCTGCAGTTCAGAGGGAGGTTCCAAGGCATGGCTGTGCCTTTGTACATGAAGTGCTCAGAAGGGTTTGTAGGAGAGAGGCTCAGCTTCCAGCAGAGTCGTTTTGTGCCTCAGGAAATGTGACCTGTGCCATCATCAGGTGTGTCGTGCCAAGAGACAGTGGTCTAAAAGTATAAAAGCACTAGCAGGAAGTATTAATGAAAATCTAGAAGTCCCTTTCATGGAGACAGCTCTGAATTTTCTGTGTTTTAATGTTAGCAAAGCATTCTCTTGAAATAGGATTGACTTTTTGAATATGTAAATGGATTTTGTGATTAAACCTGACTATTGAAAGATTGTATTTTCAGCCTCAGAGTAAGGCATTAGCAAGAAGAACAAAAAGCAGTTGGAAATTGAGTTGCTCCAGAGTAATTTTAAAATGAAAGTCAGTAGCCCTGTGGATGACAGCACCTGACTGGATTGGCTTACCAGGGACTTGGTTGGAATCATGATGAATGCACCAGAGCTGGCAGTTGTGCAGCTGCAGGGTGAGATGGCCCTTACTCAAGGAAAAGGAATCCTTCCTGTTGCACTCAACCGAGGTGCACTGCACTTCTAGTTTAATTCTTGATGGGGGAAAAGCCAGAAACCCACAGCAGAAAGTGGGGACAGAGCAGCTCCACCCTTAACAACCCACATTCACACTGGGGTAGGGGCAAGGAATTGCATTTTCTAGCCAGATGTGTCAGAGGAAAAGGATCCAAGTTAACTTTTGTGTTTGCTCTAGGTTCTGCAGGTCTGTTCAGAGTGACATTTCCCACATGTCTGAAAGCAAGAAGGTGTTTTAGCCCTGTTTCTTTTATTACAATTATCTCTGATGTAATGGGGATTGTTTTTCATATAAAACTATATAAAAGTAGTACATTAGGCATTGACACTGTGTCCAAATTGATGTTTTTGTATTATTTAGAACATGTTCCAAGCCAAAGGCAAAATGCCCCCAATTAGCTTAGAAACAATATAACTCAAAGAAAAAAAAATTGCCCCCTGGATAAAATCCAGCTGTGGAAAAAGAGAGAATTAGATTGTCATCCTAACTGGCACCAGCTCCTGCACAGCATTTGGCAGATTACTTAGGTCAGATTTTAGCTGTAGTGTTTATGATTAAGTGAAGAGGCTCTGGTTTCCAAGCAGGTTGATACATAATGATATTTTAACTGATAATAAGGGCCAGTTCTCTCAAAAGTGCTGAAAAATTTGAGCTCTTGGGGATTTTAGAAATGAATCAACTAAATGCATGTGTAGGAAAGTATGTGAAATAATTATGTAAGGACACAGACTTAAGTGTCCTTCTATTAACAAAATTACTTCAAGGAATTCTAATGCCAAAAATTAATTAGGCATTTGAAAAGAATGAAATGCATGGCTGTTAAAAAGACACAAAACAGACTAAAATAACAGCAGTTCATTTTTTCCCTCCAAAAATAAATACCTTGTGTTCATCATAAATACTGCAATTGAGAAGATAGTGCAAGTTACAAAAACTTTTATTTACCTCATTTTGAATAGAATTGGAATTTATTTCTACTTCAGAACAAAAGTTTAGAGGAGAAAAAAAGAAGTTTCCTATTACAGATGATTTTAATTTACTTCTAATAAATCTGACTTGTATTATATTCATTCTTCTGAGCTCTTGTTGGAAACTGCCTGAGCAGAAAGTTCATTTTTCCTGAAAAGTCACACTTCCTCCTGGATGTGAGTAATAACGTGTATGTTTATTTAGTAATTTATTTTTTTTTAAACTAAATAAAAGACCTCTGCAAATGCACAGGGCTGCCAAGAAGTGGATATTTGCCGGTAATTTTTGTGGTAATTTTCCAGGGCATCTTTTTCTAACATAAAATACCGTGTTATTCTGAGGTGTAATAAAATGTTCTTGTGCTTTTAAAGCATTAAAATATGGCTCTGAAGCACTGGCTGTAAATGAGAGGACCTTATCTGAGTGGTGGGACACTTACATTTCTTCTTGATAGAAGACTTCTGAACAGGTCTTTGGTTCTCAGAGGGGATCTCTCACTGCCCCACATGGTGTTTGTGCTTGGCATATTGCAAATCTCCCCTGTTGGTGTGGCAGTTTCTCACGGTCTTGAGGAGAAGAGAGAAGAATGGTTGAGGAGGTGCAAAAGAGCACTGGATCTTCATTGTAGCATTTGGTTCTTGCTGAGGAAATGGCATTTAACCCTCCACTACCTTCTCCTAGTAAGAGTACACCAGGACATAACTCCGTCAGAGCTGACCCTTGGCAGTGATCTGTGTGTTCCATAACTTCCTTTCTCTGGAGTCTCTCACAAGTGCTCAGTTAACAGCAATGTGATGTTGCAAACAGGGAAACTTCACAATTCTGGGATGGGAGCTCCTTTGCTTCCACCTCGCTTGCTGCTGTGGTGAAGCTGGTGGCTCTGGCACACAGTTCAGCATCTTTTTGTGGAAAGCACACCTGGACAGCTGGATTCCCAGCAGACTATTACATGAATGTTCATCAAAATTATACTTTACCTGCTTTAATGTACCTAAATCCTGCTATAAAGGAGACTTCTGTTTTCAGGAATTCAGCATATTCTTGTACAATGCCAAAATAAATAGGGGGTAAGAGACAGGGATGAAACAGAGCTAATGAGGATTTTGTGCTGAGTGAATGTTTGGACTGTAAACTCTACAGTGGTTTGGGCTGTGTATACACACTTGTGTTCTAAGGAGGCTGATCTCAACACCAGTGTCCAACAATAAATAAGATTTTGCAAAGAGAATAAATAAAATTTTGAGAAAATAGATAAGGCTGCAGGCTGTCCAAAGCTGAAAGGCAGCAGAGAGGCTCATTACGAAGTGCTAAACCTGTAAGAAAACATTAAGATTCAATGCCCTTGGAAAACATGTGTAAATTAGAAAAGAATTTCATGCAATTAAGTGAAACCCAAAATAATAAGCATGTAAACTATGACCCAGACTATTCCTTGAACTCCACTTTGCCCTTGACTTTTCTGCTGATTGACTGGCACCAAGACATGCTCCAGTGTAGGGGCAGAAACAGGAACAATTTGTGATGATGGAATCAAATATTGCTAAGATCCTGCCAAAGCAGATGCAGCCCTTTCCTCCTCTCTGTCCATGTCTGAGTGCACTGTTGCCAGAGATCCAGTTTTCTAACAAATGCTCAAAAAGAGTGTGCCCCATCCCATCTTTTTGGTCACCTTGGCAAAAGCAGACTTCTTGGAAGTTTCTTATTAACTCCTGAGAAACAGATAACCCTGTCTGGCCTGTGTCCTACCCCGTGGACAGAATTACTAGCAAAAGATGCATTCTTTGCATCCTTGATGATATTTTCTGTTTGTACTTTTCAGTTGCATTTTTCAAGTTTCTACCATTCATATTATATCAATTGTTTTCATTGAATTGTGTTTACACTCTTCAAAGTTCTTATGTTATTTAGTTCCTTTGTTTAAGTGGGAAAGACTAGAAGATATATGTTTATTTGTTCATTAGGAAAAACGTCACTATCACTTAGACCACTTAGAAGATTAAACCCTGCCAATGTTCCAGTGACCTGTCCTGTATCCTTCACTCAAAGGAATATACTGTAAATAAGGATAAATAACAATTCCTTATTGTCTTATGCAGGAAGAGTTAGAAATGACTGAACAAATTAGACAGAAGGGCTGGATTGCTTGCTGGCCTTTGGGATCATACTCTGCTTACATTTTACTTCTTGTCATGCTTTCAGATTTCTGTCACTGAGAAACCACTTAACAGTTGGATGGCATACACAAGAATTCTTATGTTGCTTCCATATATGTATTATAAAAGACATAAACAATATTCCTTTTATCTCCAATGACAAGGCCATAAAAAGCCCCAGAGGAGGTATTGTTTACTTCAGTGCACCTCATGGGTGCATGAAGAACCATAAGCGTGCTGCTTAGTCCTCTGGTATCTTTCTCCTAGCCCTCTCATTCTGGAGGAGCAGAGGTGTTGGGGCACAGCTGTTATCTGTCTGCTTCCTAGGCTTTCCGTGCAGGCTCTGTAGCCAGGAGTGTTTATTCTCCAAATAGGTTTCTGAGATGGTATTGAAGCTTCTTGAGGCAAAACTGTTGCCCTGGTGTGTGGCTGAGGTTCTCTGGCTTACCCCTGCATAGGTGCCTGTCCCATTCTCGGCTGTTTTTTATGGCCTGGAAAGGCTCGGGATGGCCTTGGACAGCCCGCGCTCCAAAGGACGAAAAGAGCCTTCAGGTTTTTTCTTGGTCTTCAGTGTTTATTAGATTTTTATCTACAAGATTTTCTCTCGGCCCGACAGAGGTCTGCACAGCACGCCAGCCATGAGCACACTGAGGGCTCTCGGGGCAGTCACTTATCTTTATACCCAAAATTACGTATAAGATATTTACCTATTTTCCCCAATACCTTTCACCCTTATTGACAAGTGCACTTTTAGTAAGAACCAATCCCAAAGTGCCACCACCACCACAAAAGATGGAGGCCAAGAAGAAGGACAGGACACGCCCCAATTCCTCCATCTTACTTCTCTAGACCCCCCTGTACCAAAATTCTAAAACCTGTGTTTCACACTATAATTAACCTATCCCTTCACCATTCATTCCCGTGAGATCCTCCCATCCTCATACAGGTGTTGTCTCCTGTGCAGGATCAAAGTCCAGCCACCAGACACTTCTGGCAACATTCCAGGACCTCCGAGCCCCCAAGGGTTATCTCAGTGTCTCTGCACATCAGGACTGATGTGCTGAGATCCCACAGGTGCCCGTGTCTGACTTAGTGCCAGGAGGTGTTTGCTGTGCTGCTCCTCAGCTGCAGAGTCTGCAAATCAGAACACACAGGGCTTGCAAGACACTCCCTGACAAAATGTTTTTGCAAAGTTGATATATATTCTGAAAAATGCCATCTGACTGTGATGATTGCCAAAGAGCAGTGTTTTTAAGGCACCACTGCTGAACCTAAAAGTTATGTCAAGAGCTCAATGAACCCTTTTCTTTTATGTTTTAATTTGAAGCCCTGCTGACAGCACTGCTCCATTGATCTGCTCCATGGATCACTGAACTGTGGCCTCACAGAGCAGGCCTTGGGAAACTGTTACCAGAGCTCCAAAGAGTGATATTATTAGCTTACCATTTGCTACACTTAAGTAGTGCTCCCAAAGGAGCAAGGTACTGGACTGAGTTTGCAGAGTTCTGAATTCACCTCTGTTTTTACCATTTATTTTTGTAGTGGTCTTGGGCAATTGCTTTTCTCCACAGTCACTTAGTTGTTGCTCTTTTAACCTTAGAGAATAATAATTGTTAAAAGGCTTGATGAGAAAGAGAAATCCTCATGTTCCACTTAGATGTTTGAAACTGTGCTTTTATGCCTTGTTTTTTTTATCCATAAAGGGAAGATAGCAACACTCAAACCTGAAGCCTCCTAAACTGGGAGGCTTAATGAATATTCATGCAGTGCTCTGAAGAGTAAGTGCCTAAGAATTTTCCAAATAATAATTACACCTGCTGACTTGTATTCTAAGCCCCCTTCCACCCTTGCTCTTTCATTATTTCAACATATAGTCTCTCAGGGCTGTGGAACTGAGACCGTTGGAATTTAATAATGAACATTTCAGAGTTGTGCATGCGGTCTACTTACATATGATGATAATTTTCACCTATCGCTTTTATTTCTCCATTTTCTTCTTGTTTCAGGCATTTAGGATGAGCTGTTACAGTGGGATGCAGTTTCACTGTAGCCCGTGATGTAATTTTTTGCTAATGTCATTGTGTCAGAGGGTGACACAAGACTGTGCCCTGGCATCTGCAGCCACCAGTGGGGATGATGTGTTGGCATGGTTGAGTATTTTTATTCTGAGGCATTTATTCTTTCTCAGTATGAGAGGTTAAAAAAGGCATCCAAGTAGTTCTAATTAATCCGTGCTGCAAATAATCTCTGGCTTGGCTTGCAATCCAGTCCTCTTCCTCCCTGCTCCCGGACCTAGGTAATCCGTTTGCCTGCAGGCTAGTGCAAGCCAGGAATGTGAGTCTGGGGCCCAGGGTGACCTGTGATTGTCCTTCCAGGCCAGACTGCTTGGGCTGGGGAGTCTGGGTGTCCCTCTGAGGCTGCACCTCCTCCTTGGCAGCGGCTCAGCATCCTTCAGCTCCATGTCAGGATAATGAGGTGCGGGGCCCTGGGGCCGCGAGCGCTGCCAGGATGGATCTCAGCCCCTGACTCCTCGCCAGCCTTCTGAGCAACTTTGGCATTGGAGAGGGAGGAGAGGCTGGAAACCAGAAAGTCATGAATGCTTACATGGTTCTGCCATCATCATCATCATCATCATCATCATCATCATCATCATCATCATCATCGTTATTTATTAACATCTGCACATCTGGTCAGGCCATGCTGTGGCTTGTGCAGAGGCAGCTCCTGCCAGTGGGATCTGCCTCTGTTCACAGTCCTGCAAAGTCAGGGAAACAGTTGTGTTGAAACTTCTTAATAAAATTTAACGTTATAAAAGTTTATAGAATTTACTATTCTGTAGTAAATTCTATAGTATGGTTTCAACAACTTAATAATTTTCTAATGCAAATATTTAATGGTTTGCTTTATAGGAGTTTGGGCTTTTTTAGGATTAACAAGACATTTTTCTTCTTCAATAAGAACTTTCCACTGCATTTAGGTCACATTATTTAGATCCACATTTTCATTACAAAGCCAAAGACAAAAATAAACAACACTGTCAAAAAAGGATAAAATTAGTCACATTATCTGGAGAGGGCCACAGCTTGGTTTGGATTTTCAGATATGCTAAGAGTTAGATTATCTCAGCACCCATTGGCACTGGGAGAACTTTACCATTAATGGGAATCATTGGAAAAGGCTTTTTGGATCTGAGATTCCGTCTCAAACATTCAGTGCATGTACACATTCAACATGTATATATTTGGTCTGTAGGGCTAATTTTGTGTTGCAGCACAGCAGTAAGATTGACACCAAATTTGTGGATTTAGAGAATGGCAGAACACAAAATTTTTCCCATTTTTCACTGGTCTCCCCATGAGGGAAGTACCAGGGTGTGCACAGGACTGCCCTAGCATGCGGTGTGGTTGGGACACCAGCCCTCAATGTGTCCTGTCACTCCTTGTGTGGAAACAGGACACAGAGGACAGCATGATTCTTTCCTTGCCCCAGTATTGTCTGATCCTAGCATAAAAGGAATTTCAAAACAGCCTGAGTTTGTGCCTACAGCCCTATGATCCTCATGGAGCATTAGTTTAGGTACAAGTATGTCTGTGGTTGTGTTTCACCATAAAGTTACTCCAGCATGACTGGGTATTGCTCTTAAAAGCTTTATCAGAGCCCTGCTTCAGTCCATCCTGTGGCTGCACAAGCACACATGCCAGCCCAGAGCAGAGGCAGAATTGACAGCCTGGGTTTGGGAAAAGCTGCTTCTTTGGGTGGCAGTGCCAAGTTATGCTCTGTGACAGTCTTTGTGGTACTCAGCCTGCCTCAGTTTCCCATCTGTAAACCACAGAGTGCTGCTTTGTAATCCAAAAGGATGGGAGGAAAATGGAGTTGTCTCCAGTGCCTTGAGAATGAGCATTGCTTTCTAAAAGTTAGGAGATATTTGCTCTCCTGTTTCTCTGACTTGAAAAATTGCAAAGGGTTTTTTTAGAATCCATGCCTTCATCATAATGATTTCTTGATTTAGCTGTTAGTCAGTTTTCATCACTTTGCCATCTGGAATGAAAAGGAAGTGTAAGCAGATTCTGCCTTTCTTCATATTTATTTTAAGGAAAATAGTGGTAAGAAAAAAAAGTAATGATGAGAAAACAGATTAAATAAGCAAAGAAGACAAAAACCTTACCCCAAGCACACATTTGTATTTTTTCCTATAAACAAGCTATGTAACTGAGATAAATCTTTGTGTTTTTCTTCAAAGAATGCTGTAAGGGTTCATGGATTGTGAATGACCCATCTTCCTCTTGTTTCTCTTCTCATGTTCCTTCCATTTCATCAGGACCACCTGGCTTTTTTGAAGCACCTTTCGGTCATTCTCAAATGCTCCAAAATAAGGGCTTATTTAAATAGTTTATATTTTTCTCCAGGTCTTTTCAGCCTTTTGCCAGTTGTATGTCAATTTTCTGTCTTTGAGGAGGTCAACAAGGTCGCCTGGCATTATTTTATTTCTAATGTATTTATCTGTCCTGAGCCCCTACATATATGGGGACAGATCTAGAAGGGACTAGGACATGATGGAACATTTTGTCCTTTCTAATGTTTTTTGGGTTTGGGTTTTGGGGTTTTTTCTTTTTAGTTTTAGAACTAAATTAGCTATAGCCATGATTCTCAAACTGTAGCTTAAGAACAAAAATGGTTGCAAACATTCATCTTAGCAGTTCCTTCACTTCATTTTCAAAGTGCTTTAAACAGAAGGGAAATGGTTTTGGCTTTGGTTTTATGTAGATACATAAATTTTTCTAGAATTTCCCTAAAACCTGCTAAAATGGATCAGGCTGCTTGCTTTCTTATTGTAAATAATTTCTAAATTGAATGATGAAAAATACATGTAGGGTAAATGCATTTTACTAGGAGGCTTTTAAAAATGTTCAGTTTGATGATGTTCCCAGAAGTTTCTAGTGTGTCTTGCATGGAAAAGAAGAGAGCAGATTGCTATCTCAGATTATTGCCCTTGAAGCCTGTGAAATTAGTTCTTAAATAAAATCAGTGTGTTGCAATTTATGTATAGGAAATGTCTCTTTGAGACTTTCTCTGCATTAAAGGCCACAGAACTAAGATTTGTATGAGAATTGTAACCTCAATAATATGCTTGATTCGTCTCACATTTTGCTTTTCTTCATGCAGTGCAAATCAGATGCAAATAGGAAACTATTAGGAATAAATGATCAAGATGATAAAATGCAATTTCGCTTGTTTTCTTAACAGCCATGAACAGCCACTAGAAATTGGATGGGTAAATGTAATTTATACTTGCAAGACCAGTCCTGAATTTTCTGTACTTCTGCTTGGGAAAGACCTTCTTATGTTCTTTGGAAGAGATGTACTTTATTAGTTTACTTTTTAACTCTGATAAAAATGTATGGGGGAAGGAGAAGGGGAGAGTAAAAGAGCACAGACTAGGAGGAAGAGTCAGTCCAATTTATTTCAGGATCTACAATTTGGTCTCTCTTGATGGAGGACAGATGCTGTCAGATTAGAGGCCACTGTCAGCCCGTTTGAGTTGCAAAGAGGGTTGCATGTGTGGTCTAATAATGATCTAAGGAGGACAGATGTAACATCAGCTTCTGGTTCAAGCAGCCACTGTATTAATTTTCAAGTGAGCAGCAGCAGCAGCAGATGGTGAGATGAGGCAAGGATGCAAATGCTTGCCATGGAGAGCTTTTGTGTTTGTGCAGGGCAGGGCTCAGCCCCTGCCTGGCCAGCCCAGCTGGTCACTGCCAGCCCAGCCAGGAGGGATCCTCAGGGGCTCAGAGCCTGACCCTGGCTCTTTGTGCTCTGAGGCAATGGGATAACTTTTATAGAGAGTCAGCACATTTGTGATAATAACCGAGACCAGCAGATGCATCAGGCTGTGGTTTCCTAGTTAGGTTATGAGTCTGGGAAAAACAAAGCACATCAACTCAGGAAAAAGTGCAAACTTGCTACAAACTCTGATTGTTGCTGTTTTGCTTTTTTCCTGAGGGAGGGTGCTGGGTTTTGCCTTTGAGATCTCAGTGGGAGGACATTTGGCAGTGCATCTTCTTTGTGACTCAGGAATATGGGAAAAGCTGGGGAACACCTTTTGGCAAAGGTGGCTAAGCAAACCATCCAGGATCTCATCCAGACAAACAAGGCATTGGATTGATGGCACACCCAGCCCTTGGTGAAGCCCATGTTGATCAGGGCATCCCCTGAGCTGTGACAGAAGTTTGGTGAGGACAAATGGACATGGAGTGAACCTCTGAGTCATAAAGTGTAGTTCCCTCACCAAGTGATATTACTGAAGTGTGCTCAGAGGTAATTTGTACTTGCTGTGTAGTTTGAATATAGGATTTTGTTCTGAACCCAGTGGTCCATTTTTATCTTTATGGTATCCATCAGCTGATATAAGTGGGCAGTCATAGAGAGAATATGCTAAGGATGTAGGTAAAGTGCTTTTCTTCTTCTCTCCTGTGGCCTGATAGGAAGTTTTTAAATGCTTTAACAGTGAGGGGCTGATGTTACTTCTGCTGTTTGGTCTCAGCATTTTTACAAACAATAAATTATCTCCTTGACCTGAAGAAACACAGCCAGACTCAGAGTGAGTGAGAGCCACTGGTAACATTTTGGACATACATCCTCAGAGCTTAGAAATACTTTTAGAATATGGAATAATAGTTTTATTTTTTCCAAATACCACCTCTGTGTTGGAAAGGGCCAGGTGTGAGGGAGAGGATGGAGCTGGCACAGCTGGCCAGGCAGGGCCCATGCTGATGCCAGGGATGTGTTCTGCCAGCTGTCCTGGTCTCCCATCCTCAGAGCTGCATTCTCCCACTGCTGGCAGGAGGAACAGACATCTCACTGTTTGTCTGCCTTGCTCCTTCTGCATTGGAATGAACTTAGTGCCTTTTAGATGTTAATAACTATAACACTTTTTTTTTCCCCTCTCTCTGAACCCATCCTGCTGCTTTGGTTAGTGAAACTGATCAGAAGGACTGGGAGGTTTTTTTACCATGGGAAAACATTTGCAGGGTCTGACCCAAAGGTAGATAAAAACCCAGCTGCATGACGAGACGTGGTGCAACTGTTGGTCAAGGGGAATGTGAGGATTACTGCTGAAGGGAATGCTGAAAGAAAGAGGGATTTCATGGGAGAGAGGGAGGCTGCCTGGCAGGGAAAAGGGAGGCTGTTCCAAACATTTGGGGCAGTCTGACCAGTGGTAAAAAAAAAAAAAAAAAAAAAAAAAAAAAAACAGATAATGTCCAGAAAACAGAAAATTATGCAAGGGGAGTGCAAGTCACGGAGGTAAATTTTCCCTGGGATCTTTTAGGTAAGTCTGTCTAGCACAGTCTGTATTCCAAAGAGGTGCAGGGCTGATTGAATAGAAGAGAAAAGGTGGCTGGAGCAGCCTGAGAGAAAGGTGTTGACAGGAGTTTATTACTGCTTCTTAAACATATGTTTTCTGGTTTCATGATCAATTTAGAGCATGTCCACAATTAAAATGAAATCTCTGTGAAATACAAGTATTTGCTGCATGTCCAAGGTTGCAATGGGGCTTATTTGGGCTTTAGTGAAACTGCATGAAGTACACCAGATAAAGACCCAAAGTTTTGAATAAAGGGGTTTTTCCTTTATTTTTTTGTTACAAGGATAATGTTTTGTTAGTTTGTTTTCTGAATATGTCTTGTTTTCTGGCTGATCAGTACCAAAGATGAAAATCCCCATCTATCAGTACTATGGATATTGAAAACAATTCAGCTTTCCAGTTAGTGTATTTCACCTGGTATATTGGAGATACGGTGACAAGTTCTTACATGAGATTTGTGGGGTCTAAATCTAGTCACAAAAATTGTGCCAGAGTGTTTGTGCTGCTCTCTTCAGCATGCTCAGTTTCAAGTCCCATAAATACAGTATTATTGCCCATGTCCTGCCAGGGCAATGAGCCTCCCATGTACTGCTGCCATTATTTAGAACTCCCACTGTCACTTCCAGCATTCCATGCTAGAATATTTAAATGATGAGATTTCTGTATATTTTAAAGGTGGGAAAATGGGATTTTCCTGACAAAATAGCATTTTGAATTCCAGTACAATCCCTCAAGTGGCAACATTTCAGTTGACTTATTGGACCAACTTATTATTAGTATATTCTTTAGCACCTCTTCTTTTCTAACAGATATATGAAAGTGCACTTATTTGAATTGTGGTTCTCCTCTTGTAAGAAAATATAACTTATTTTCAGGGACTTAGGTTTCCATAGCTTTCTGAAATGCACTTTCTGACTTTATCTTCTTTTAGAGAATAACCTTTGGTCAGTTAGTAACAATGGAGACAGAGAAGGGCCCTTGAAGGTTGGTTGCTCTGTGGAGCTCCATTAGCAGGTGTGGGTCCCACTCCTGCTGATCCCTTCCCTGTGCTCAGGGTCTTTGCTGTTGCCCTCCCTTGCAGCAGCCTCTGTCCAAGCCCAGAGGCACCTGGATGGAACCCAGGCTCCCAGCACTCTGTGCTGGCCATGGCAGGGTTCCACAGGGAGCCTTGGTCTGGCTCATTGGCATGCTGCAGAGCTGTGCTGAGGGCAGCAACTGAGAGGACTAATTTGCCTCAGGCTGGCTGAGCTCAATTTTTTTTTTAATTTTATTTTTTATTTTTTATTTATTTTCAGAAACCATAAAATTAAAAGTTTATTTAATTTTCCTGTCTTCCTATTAACCATGAAGGAGAACCAGAAGGAGGAAAAATCAGAGAGACATTGGTGTATTTCAGAGAATTAACCTGAAGGGTAGAGGGAATTGAATTTCCCCATTTTAGAATTACAGCTTTTCTACCTTATTCACTGCTAGCTGAATCCACTGTTGAAAGGCATATATTGCTGTTTTCAATAGAGAATATATTTCATGCATTTATGGATCATGTGTGTCATCTGTATCAATGTGTGCATCTGTTAATAGAAATTTTCAAAAGCCTGACAGAAAAAGCACAACATACTTCTCTCCTTGGGGAAAGCATCAGACAATAATCAATGTATGGCAGAAGTTACTCATTGCATAATGAACCCAGCAATGAGAACTGTCATACAAAAAGTGTTGTAGGACAGAAAAAAAGGAGTTCTTTTCCATCTTTGCATCCAAAATGTGAGAGCTTATGGATCTATTCTTATGAAATGCAATATTATCTCATTTCTGGCTCTAATTTAGCTGCACACTGGAAGTCTGGAGCACCAGATTCTCAAAGTGAAAACTGGTCTTCAGCTGTACTGCTCATATGGATGACATGAACAAACTGGACTTGAACAATTTTAAAGTTTGCTTTAAACATGGATAGCAAAATTGTGTTGCTCAATACAGAAATTCCAAATCATAATGTTCAATTCCTACCATTGCCATATTTATATTTCTTTGTCATTGTTTGGCTATTCTGTTTCTCCCTTCCATTAACTTCCCTAATTTACTGTCTCACGTTTCTTCTGGATATGCAATTATTCATAACTTTGAAAGAAGTTCTACCCTAAGAAGGGGTCTGTGTTCAGCTGGGGACACGAGTGAAGAACTCACAGGGGATGCTGCAGTGCTTCTCTTTGTTTTTACTGCCACAGGTCACTTGTTACTGTGGTCTCAGCCTTATCTGAGCCCCATTTCCCCTGGGATCTGGAGACAGGCACAGACTTTCACCTCCTACCACAGATTTTCTGTCTTCTTCGTGAGAGGGAAGTGCTTTTCTCTTGTGGATTTGGAGCCTGTTCATTAATTCTGTAGTGGCTGCTTATCTGTGGTGGTTTGGAGGGAGGGAGGGAGGAGGTGAGATAACGCAGGAGCCAGCAGACAGGACCTGGAATGTCTTGTCCTGATGGACAATATCAGCTGATAACTTTTGGAGGTGGTGAAATGCAAGAAATTCCAGTTTCCTGCTGCAGAGGGATAATGGGAGTCCAAAATGAAAACTGAACCTGAGTGCCCACAGAGAGCACAGAGGCAGGAGGGTGAGACTTTCTCACATCCAGTGAGGGTGAAATCCATGTTCATGTGCTTTACAAAGTGTCTCACATTTAATTTGGGAACAAAAGAAATCTCATATGGAAAACATACTTTTAGATAAAGTCTTGAACAACTTTATAAAAGTCCACTGTAAGTTTATTTAGTTAGTTATCAGCATTTTTTTCTCTTTTTGGTTAGCATATTATGGGTTCCATGTAGTGCTATGTTAAATAAAAAGAAATACCTTTAGCACTAATTAATTTTTCTTCCTTATTTGGTTCTTCCTTTGTTTCTTATTTTTTTTATTTTCTTATAATCTTCCCCTTTTTTATTTCTCCTCTTTTCATTTTTCCTTCTCTGTTTTAGTTCTTTTTTCTTCTATGAGTCAGTGAATTTGCTTAAAAACAGAGATTCCTCTACAAAGTTTATGGCATTGCTTAAACACTGGTCTGCACTTAAAAAAATAAATGCTTTATCCATCCACACTGCTAATGGATTACACCTCAGCATTGCTGTCAATCATTGCATGGCTGTAGGATTTTTGGCATGGCTGAAGGATTCAGTGATGGAGCAAGGTTTTTGGCAGCTCGTTTCTTGTCCAAACATTCCTTAATGCCTTCCCACCTTTTGTTTTATCACCCAGGTATTGAAACAGTAGCATTTGGAGCTCTGATGGCTTTTTTGGAAAGCTGGTTTTGTAAAAGCCAGTTCCTTGAGAGCTGAAGCAGAGAAGGAGAAAGAAGAATACATGTGGATTGTGGGTGAAGTGATCCCCTGAGGTTGATCATAAATATGCATGAGACAGGAGGAGTTTTTAGTAGATTTGTTTTGCCTCTCTTGCCCCAAGCAATCTGGAGAGAATCTTTGTGACAGACCAGGGAGTGCCAAGTTTTAAACAAAATATGGTTTTCTGCCAGTTTTTAGAGGGGTGTAATTATTTTTATGTTAAAACACTCTGATGGAAATCCTTTTATAGGTTTTACTTGCATCATACTGGTTCTTCATCTTTAGGGCTTTATTTACTGTTTAGGGTTCACCCCTTTTTAACACACTACCATTCTTTGCTCTAATGCCATGTATCCCCAGGCTGATCATCTGCACTTTCTGATGCAGGATTTACCATATTATCAGGTAGAATCCATCACACCTTGTACATTATGGTTCTCATTATGTACATTATGGGCAGCAGAGAAGGATGAGTGCAACCAAGAGAAAACTCATCAAGTGAGAATCTTGTCTCCTCGCTGGTTGTTCCTCAAACAGCAAGAGTTTTTATTTCTTGGGGCAGGGGATTGCAATACAATTTTCAAATATGTCAACTAGTTTCTGGTGGCATATTGAAAAAATTCAAAACTTTTCCTGCTGCTAAATATTCTTACTGCCTGCTTTCAGATTTTGTGTGCTTCTGTGTGAAAATCTTTTCCTGGATAATGATAAAATAGTAATGAAAAGAGTTTTTTTATTAATTGATGGATACAGGATATTTGTAACTGCATTATAGGATTGAGTGAAAGTGCATCAAAGTGATTTTGTAATTTTCTTCGTAAAGATTTTTGTCTCCTTGTGGCTCTGCATTCATTGTAGTATCCCTGATATTTATAGCTTTATAAAAAACAGCCATGGTTTCCTCAGCAGTAGTCTGTTACGAGCTTTTTAATAAAATATTCAAATTACAGCATCCAAAACTAAGGATAGTGGCACTATTTCAAGAGAAATGGATATAAGCATGAAGTTCACATTCTGCTTTTTATCTTAAATGAGAACATATGTCTGGCTTCTACAATGTTGCTTATGTACCAAATACCAGTGAGGTTTTTTTGAAGGACTGGGAGAGTCACTATGTTTTAAGAAGATTTTATACATAGGTTGAAGATTGGCCTCAAATATTACCCATTAATCCAGTCAGATTTGTTTGGGGAAGTGTCCTGTCCCCATGAAACTAGGGCTCAAGATTCTGACATAGATTTTTTTGCTTTCCTGGAAGATGCACTTCCCATAAATACACCTCTCTCCACAGAGAGGTAGTAAGGTGAAAATCTCTGGCCTGTATTGTATACAAAGTCAGATTAGGTGATTTCTTGTAGTGGGTCTCTGTTCTAGCCTTCAACTTCTGCAACTGACAAACCAAACAGAGAACAAAAAACATAAGCACAGAGAAATTTGATTCAGCAATGTTCAAGGAACTGATCAATAGGCTCTTCTAAAAAACTGAAGCTCAATTAAAATTCATGTTGCTGTGATAGATTTGTATACTTATGTATTTTCATAAATGCATTTATAACAGACATGCAAGCCTGGAGGTGAAGTTACTCTGTGTGGGAGGTTTGTGCTCTATGGACAAGACAATAATAAATAAACATACTTCCTCTCCTCCTTCCTGGACTTGCATTTCTTTTTCTTTAAAAGTTCACTAGTGTATATTAGTCAGCTGAAAAACTCTTTCAGGTCAGTTTTCCTGTGACAAGGTTAAGAAATACTGTAATTGCTAGGACTGACCAAAAACAATCTGACCATTTTTCTAATGAGCTCATTCTTGTAATTTCTTCTGGTTTAGGCAACCTTGAAATCATGTGTGTGATACAGAACTCTCCCTGCAATTTTTTTCAAATCAACTGGAAGTGAAAACTATATTATTTTAAAGAATGGTTATAAGCTAGTATCTGTAAACATAGATTTGGAATAATTGCATCATTATGCATTTTTATTCCCATTTGGTTTTAGTTCTGGTTTGGAACAAAACCTGCAGTGTGATGTAATTGCCTTCTTCTGATTATTTTTGCCTTGGTGTGTTCTGTTGCTGGCTGGTGTATATAGTTTTTATGTGCTGCCATTTGAAAAAGTTTAAAACTCTTTTGAGAGTTGGTCTTGGAAACCCTTCTGGATTTATCATTGTTTTTTTATTTGTGCATGGCAATTACAGCAGCCCATTAGGGGCCTATAATTCCTATTGAGCATAGAATGGACTTCTCATCATTTAATATGGAATGTGATGTTGTTCCTCGGTCCAGCTAAAATCAGTTTACTGTTGTGATTACCATCCCTGGGCTCCACCCTGCCTTTCACCACCTGCCACTTATCAGTAATTCCTTTGGCAATGAGAATACAGCCAGTACTGTCAAATAAATTGGCCCCTTTTTGAGAGCCTTCTGATTATTATTCTTTCTTTGTGGTGATGTCAGATTTCCAAGGGTAATCTCTCACTGGAGGAGTATGTTTTTCTTTGGTGCTTGCATCACCCACACTTTTTCAGTCTTCATTTAAGAAATAATGATTGCTTACTGAAAATATGTAGATTTTTCTGTTACTCAGTTCCATTTTTTTTTTTTTTTTTTTTTTGGTGAGTGCATCTTCACATTTCTAGGAAGGAGAAAATAAGATTTTTTAATCCAGAAAATCAGCCAAGGACTGACAATAGGGAAACTTGTTTCTTCCTCTGAACATACAAGTTCGTCTTGGAAAAAAGAGTTTTCAGTACTTTATTTTAATGCACTCCATGGCAGTATTTTCTGCTCTTTCCTTAAGCAGCAAAAGTACTAACAGAGGATAGTATGCTTTAGGATATGTGAAAGAGTGTTCTTGCTAGCTGGGAACAATGTTTCCCTTCTTTCTTTTCAGATGTTTGACATCAATGCAGATATGAGGTGAAATTCAGAACTTTCCCCCTTCACACTTCAATGTTTATGATGCTATTAACTCCCACAAAAGAAAATACATCTCTCATTTACTCCTGGTAGAAACAATGTCTAAGTGTTCACATCTAGCATTTTTTAGCAGCTGCTAACAATTTCATTCTGTTGTCACACTAGAATTGTGAATTAGCATTTTTGGCTGCCTGCCTGAAGTCAGTGTGACACACCTGTGAGCTTGGCTGGGCAGGAGCAGCAGTCTGGCCTTGCTCTGTGTTCTGGGTGAGGTGCTGAGCATCAGTCTGGCCTTGCTCTGTGTTCTGGGTGAGGCGCTGAGCATCAGTCTGGCCTTGCTCTGTGTTCTGGGTGAGGCGCTCAGCATCAGTCTGGCCTTGCTCTGTGTTCTGGGTGAGGCACTGAGCAGCAGTCTGGCCTTGCTCTGTGTTCTGGGTGAGGTGCTGAGCAGCAGTCTGGCCTTGCTCTGTGTTCTGGGTGAGGCGCTGAGCAGCAGTCTGGCCTTGCTCTGTGTTCTGGGTGAGGCACTGAGCAGCAGTCTGGCCTTGCTCTGTGTTCTGGGTGAGGCGCTGAGCAGCAGTCGGGCCTTGCTCTGTGTTCTGGGTGAGGTGCTGAGCAGCAGTCGGGCCTTGCTCTGTGTTCTGGGTGAGGCGCTGAGCAGCAGTCGGGCCTTGCTCTGTGTTCTGGGTGAGGTGCTGAGCAGCAGTCTGGCCTTGCTCTGTGTTCTGGGTGAGGTGCTGAGCAGCAGTCTGGCCTTGCTCTGTGTTCCACTGCTGGACCTCTGAGCCTCTGGACAGCTGGCCCAGGGCACATGCAGTGAGTGTCACTGTGCTGCCAGGACAGTGCTTTGGTGTGTTTTCAGGTATTGCCTCACTGGTATCAGGTTCATCTTCCCATCCTTTTATCCATCCTTACCAAAGCTTTGTTTTTAAAATCCTCTGCTGGGCAGTTAAATTGCTGAAAATCTCCTTACCTTTACTGTTTCCCACACCAGTACCTTTGGTGGGCCTGTCACTGTAGGTCGATGGGAAGGGGTCACCAGGGACTGCAGTGCAGATTTCCTCCAAAGCCATAGAGAAAAGCCACATATTTGGTACAGTCAGGAGAGATCAGGACTGGTGCAGCTCCAGAAGTCTCTCCAATTGTGGTTTCCTATCTCTTGTCCTCTTGTTTCCCTGCCTCCTTCCCTGGTAACTCACTGTTTTCATTTCTCATTGTGCAGTCCATCTGTTTATATTAGATTATAAGATCCTGAGACAAAGGGTCTGATAATTTTTAATAACTTAACACAGTTGTGTATGCTTTGCATATCAAAGGTATCTGATGCTTTCATCCTTTTTTCCCTTCCTAGAAGTGAAGGTTCTCAGCAAAGAAATGAGGTGACTGTGGCATACAGTATTCTTTGTTGAAGAGGTGAAGGCAGAGCTCCCTTCCAGCCTATTTACAGTTCCCTGCCATAAAGAAATCAGGAAACATGGCATTGCAGAGAAATATCAGTGCAGTAATATATGCAATTACTAATTGCAATTACTAACAATAAATATGTCTGTAGAACTACATGAAAAATACAGATTTCTTGTACTGCATACTGATGAGGTTTCACAATGATTGTCCAGATTGCATGATAATGATAGCTTTTGAAAGCATGTATCATATCAAGTAACTATTAAAATACTCATATATTCTGTAACTAAAATGAACAATATAAATGCATTTTATATTCAGAGCATACTTAAAAGCTGGAGACCACTATACACAGAATGGAGTATACATCTTGTCTCAAGTTTATAATTTGAGAAGAAGATAAGAGCTGATTATTTGGGTATTACTTTTTTCCTTTGGTCATATGGACTTTTTATTTCTCCTAGAGTCTTGTGATCACTTACCACTTTGCAAATCTGAACCTATGCTTTTGTGCTTCAGAAAGCTGTATGCTGTATACATGTTGTTTCATAATTTGAACAACTCTGGAAGTAATAGGGTTGTTGTGAAATACTTTGGATTTCTGACAGATTTCTAGAGAGCTTAGACAGCTACAAATATGATGGCAAAAAAAAAAATACCATTGTAGCCATGGGATGTTTTTCATGAGCTACATTGTGAAGCAACACAGACAGTTTTCCTGTCATTTTAAAAACCCTCTTTCTGCCAATATATTGTGAAAATCTTTGGGAAACCTAGTTCCTGAAAATGTTGGCAGTTTATGCAATGGCAGTACTACTGCTCAGTTGAATAAAAGAATATCATCACCAAGAAAAACTTGGGCAGGGTGGAATTATATGTACAAATGAATAGAGTCTTTGAGAAAATTAAGGGTTAAGGGTCTGGAGCACAAGTCTTAAGGAGCAGTATCTAAGGGAGCTGAGATTGTTCAAACTGGAGAAAATGGGATTCTGATTGGCCATTGTCTGCAAGTACCTGAAAGGAGGTTGCAGGGAGGTGGGTGCCAGTTTTTTACCCCAGGTCAAGAGGAAATGTGCTCAGTTTGCACCAGGGGATGTTTAGGTTGGATATTATGAAAAATGTCTTCTGTGAAAAGATGGTCAAACATTGGAACAGGTTCTGCCCAGGAAAGTGGTGAAGTCACTGTCCTTGGTAACCATGTGGATGTGGTGCTTAGGGACAGGGTTTAGTGGTGCACTTGGCTGTGACGGTGTTCACAGGGGTTCTTGGGTGAGGGAAGAGACGAGGATCTGACTCCATGTTTCAGAAGGCTTGATTTATTATTTTATGATATATATTACGTTAAATCTATGCTAAAAGAATAGAAGAAAACGTTTCATCAGAAGGCTAGCTAAGAATAGAATAGGAAGGAATGATAACAAAGGCTTGTGGCTCAGCTCTCTGTCCAAGCCAGCTGACTGTGATTGACCATTAATTACAAACATCCAACATGGGCCAATCACAGATGCACCTGTTGCATTCCACAGCAGCAGACAACCATTGTTTACATTTTGTTCCTGAGGCCTCACAGCTTCTCAGGAGGAAAAATCCT
Source organism: Ammospiza caudacuta (assembly GCF_027887145.1). Taxonomy (NCBI): domain Eukaryota; kingdom Metazoa; phylum Chordata; class Aves; order Passeriformes; family Passerellidae; genus Ammospiza; species Ammospiza caudacuta. The sequence goes on from NC_080596.1 coordinate 59,602,447, forward strand.
AAGGAAAGGATTTTTCATAAAAGATGGCTGCGACACTTGACAGTGCTGTGGTTGGACTTGACGATCTTAAAAGTCTTTTACAGCCTAAATGATTCTATGAAAATACTTGCCCAAGCATACTTCTTCAGGGATTTCTGTGCTGAGATGTTTTCATGCCCTGGTATTGCTGACTGGCACATCTTCTGTTTGTTGGCTTTTTGAGTTTGTTGGCTTTGCCGGAGCAGTCAGAGCATAGGTACAGTCTCCAAATGCATGGGAAAATCTGCATTTCTTGAAGACAAAAATAGGCCAGGAGTCCCTTGCAGGAGTAGCTGACATCTGTGGGATAAAGCAAATGCACCTCAAACAAGGGTTGTTTAAACATCCTGACACATTCTCAGAATTGGAGAAAAGGATTTCACGTTCACTTGGGTAAACAATTGTATCAGAAAGGTTTTCGGAGTAGGGAAAAGCTGGTAAGGGAGTAAACAGCAAAGAATGTACCTTTTAGAGGTCTGAAAGGGCTTAGCAGCAGTTGCCCAGTTAGGCCTGGAAAAGACTGTAAAAACAAATGCGATTAAGTAGAGAAAAATTTAAGTGGAGGCATTTTGGAATGAGGATACAAAACTATAAATAGTACATCCCCTTAAGCAAAGGGACCAGAGAATCTCAGAATTATGAGAGAACTGAAGCATGAAAGTGTGGTTCAATATCATGGGTTTCCTCAGAAACCTGCTGAAGAGATCATATGATCAGGCTAACAAAAGTGTTTGTGTGTATGGTCTGAACTACTGCAGTTCTTAGGATGATGCAAGACTTTAGGGATAACTTGAAAGGAAAAAAGGAGAACTGTGCTTATGAAATTCATTGATAAAAAAATTGAGAAGCACTGGGAATAGAGAGAAGAAATGTAATTTTTTCTAGCGTTGGAAAGCTTTGAGATCTGAAATAATAGAATAGGGTGAAATGTGAAATGCACAACATGGAATCTGAGGAGTGATAAAAAAACATGTGAGAGATTGGTAGCTTGTCTTTGGAGATCATAAAAAAGAAAAATCACTGCAAAGAAATGAGTACCTGCTCTTACCGCAGCAAACAGAAGAAAAAAGATGAAGGAAAGATTCATTAAAATAGCAGTGGTGTCTGGAAGCTTTACCAAACCTTAAATTTTTTCTGCTGTTTTGCAGTTTGTTAATGGGAGGGGAACCAGAGTGACACAGATAGAAAAGCCAGGGGCCACCATTCGTGCACATAATTTGTCTGGTGCTGGCTTCATCATGTGGCATTTGAAAAGATATGTCTTTCAGTTTGGAAATAACTGTTATAAATGCCAGCAGCTCTCACTAATGGATTATTCTGTTGGTTCTTTAATGTATAATAATGTTAAAGTTTCTTTTCATCAGGGACGACCATACATTTTTAAGAAATACTAGAAAAAACTATGAATGTAGATTAATGAGAATTAACTTTTTTTTTCCAATGGGACTTTCAGAAAAAGTAATTATTTTCTTTTGTCTTTCAGCCATGGAAGAGTTAATAGTTGAGCTGCGCCTGTTTCTTGAACTTCTGGACCATGAATATCTAACTTCCACTGTCAGGGAGAAGAAGGCAGTAATAACTAACATTCTCCTGAGGATACAGTCATCAAAAGGTCAGTACTGGGGTGTGTTTTCTTGCTTGCAGAATGCACAGAATAAGTCTCTGCTCAGTGAAATAACTTTTAAGAGCTGAAGACAAGCCCTAAATTGAAGCAAGACAGAAAGACAGGGTGAAGCCAAAGTGTAACTTGCCTGAATGCTTTGCTTTGTGTCCAGCAGTGAAATACAGCTACAGGCACACTTAGGAATTATTGCCTTGGTAGAAAGTTTTCACTTCTGCTGGCAGAGTGGCTGCTTCATTTAATTTGTGCCAGTAATGGTGTTTGTGAGTTTTGATGCCAGGGAGTGAGCGCTGGCCGCAGCACTGTTTCATCTGTGTCAAATGACCCAAATCCATCAAAAGCCCTGATACTGAGGTGGAGTCTGGTGCTTAACTGATACAGGAGTGCCAAGCCAGAGATAGGAAATGGTTGTCAGAATGTTTGGATTGCATTTTGCAATTAGACTCACTTTCTTGTTTTTTTCCTATCTAAAACCATTTTTGTTGCACAACTTGTCTCCATCAAGATTATGGAACTGAGTGCAGCATAAATGATTCACTGTGTACAGGAACCTTTCCACAGAGCTTTGGTGAGGAACATTCCTCACTATTTTTTCTAACAGTACCCTTACATTTTTTACCACACTTTTCTGTATGCAGTGACATCTGGGTCCTAAGACCTCCGTCTCCACTACATCTGACAGAAGTACTGCCAGTGTAAAACCCCAGTTTAGATTTTTGAAAAATACCAGAGTTTTTTGAAGAAAAATGCCACATTGTGAGCAGCTGTACTTATCTTGATTTGTTTCTTCTCTGGTGCTAGAAAAATGTGGTCTTGTCTGATGCAGTGTTGCCCCCTTATTAAAGAAATTGTTTTTTTTTCTGTGGGATTCAAGTCCATGGAGATCTTTAAAGTAATGATTGTCCTCTTTTCCATTTCAACATTCTTAAAGACCCACCACTATTTCTACCTTACTGAGAGAACGAGGTAGATACCAATTTCTCATATTGTGGAAGAAGTCTTCATGCTCCAGAAGTCTTCATCAAAATATAGCAAACTCCCCAAAAATCTGTAGAGGTGAACCTGCAATTTATGTTTAGAAACATAAATATTTTACCGGCATTCACAATAACCTCAGCAATGCTGGGCTGACACTGCATGTTCTTCTTGCAATCTTTACAACTAGATGTGTTAAGAAAAACATTTGATTTGTTCTAGAAGTCAGGTGTCATTCTTTTGCCAGCTTTGAAAACATGGGGAAAGATTGTCACATTCTTTCTTTTGGGATTGTGGATGGTGTTCCAGGACGAAAAAACCCTTCATTTCACAGTGCTGAGTATGTTTCTGGACTCTAGAGCTCAATTATTTATGCTGTTAAATTGTGGAGTCATGGTTTGGCCTGAGCAGACTTGTGTCCTCCATCAGTTCCTAGGCATGATGTGGGAGTTTGCTTGGGCAAAGATCTGCTCCCTCTAGACAGATGAAAATCACTTTGAGAGTGAGAGGTCTTAACTGTGTGAATATCAATTTCTGTGTGCCAGGGCACCTTCCTGGGTGTGTCCAGTCTATGTCTCTACATGTGGTGACAGATAAGAAGACCCCAGAACCATAGCTTTCCACTAATCAGCACCTACCATTTAGGTTTTAAAGCCTATTAGGCTCTGTAACAAGATCCATTTCATCCAATTACAGGATCCATCCATCACCAAGATCCCTATGAGATCCGTGTTTTAAGTGGTAGGGCTTTGCTCAGTGCAGTTGTTACTGGAACATTTTACTCACCTCTAGTGCCTTCCTTCAAGGAGATCAAATGTAGACATTTCAAAGAAAAGTTGTAAAAGTGATTAAAGGATCCAGAAATACGCCTTCAAATTAACCAAAATGAGGTGTCATAATTAATCTTTATTTAGAAAAGTAGTGACTGAGCACAAGCTCCTAGACTTACACAAGAGTAAGTGCAATGGCTGAGTGCTTGTTTCAAAGTGGAAATAAAGCACCTTTTGAGCATTGGAGCTATGAACTAATGGAAGAACTTAGCAAGAGAACTGCATGCCATTGCTGGCATCTTATCAAAATGGAATGTTTTGCTAAAAGATATGCTCTAGTTCAAACCAGAGTTAAGGAAACCTCGTAGTTCAGTTAAATAAGAGATCATAGGACTATGCTTTATATATCTATAAACTTTAGTTTATGTAGTTGAGTGGAATTTAAGCCAGCACGGCCTCTAAAAAAGCATCCAGTTTCTCTCCCCATGCTACTCATGTATTGCCTCTTCCTTTCTGCTAGCACAAACATTATTTGCTTTGTTTTGCTGGTTTAGTCCTAACCAGTGTCACTTCCCTGGTCTGGTTCATCCTAAGGCCACACACATGCTTATGCTGGCTCAAAGGAGAGGTTGGGGCAGGGACAGGAACAAGGCAGGGAAGGAGAGGAACTGCCTCCTTGGGAGCTCTGCCATCACATCCTGGCCTGGAGTGTGTGTGGAGCTACCCAGGGAGTCATGTACTTTACTGGAGCCGACCCTGCTCCTTTTTTTATCAGTCATAACATTCAGTACTCCCATCCCTTTGAAACTATTCATCTCTTCATTAAAATTAAAAGCAATAAAAGATGCATAAACCCACAGTACTCTGTAACTAAGATGAGCTATCATTTGGAGTCTGTTTTTCAGATTGTTGTTTTACTCCACCCACACAGCTCCATGAGAGCTCTTGGGTTGCTGGCACAGTTTAAGAGGCTTGAGGACTATGCTGAGTTCAAGCTCTTTAGTTACATTTGCAAAAATCAACAGGGTGAATCCAACAGCATTTTCTGATTGCTATAGAAAACCATGTAAGATCAATGGGGAATGGTGATGATGGATCTGGGAAACTGGGAACTGGCTGGCTTTGTTAGAATGTCTGGAAATGAACAATTATGTTTTTCTTTGTATAGGTGTGAAAATTATAGTGATGGGCTGGAAGTAAAACACTTTAAACTGAGTGAGTTCTTACTTGGGGGATTCTTTAGAAATCTTTTGCCTTGTTTTGTTCCATCTACCCTAAATGAGCACTGTTTTCTTCATCTAATATCTATCAATCAGAGAGAACTGGGCCAGGCAGATGTGTTCTTCAGGTCGTAGCTGCTTGGCCTCAACTTGCCCTGCATCCAAACTAGTGGTTACTCTGAATAGCTGGCAAAACTATAAACCTTATTTTTCTTCCTGAGCCTTGGCATGCCCAGTGGAGTGTAGGTCTGAAGAAAACACTTGGCATTTCATTCTAAAACTCAAGACTTTTTTCTAACAAACAAAGACACAAAGAGTGTATTTTGGAGTAAGAACTGTTGCTGGATTTAGTCATTAAATACGACTGTCAACACTGCCTGTTTTCCTTAACAGGATCTGATGCCCTAAAGCTGTTGTACTCCTTTTGCAGTATACATTGGTAGAAGAAATTAAATGTTAGAGCAGGTTCTTGTTAACGTACACATGAAAACTGGGGAAAATAGTTTTATAGAGTCAATAGTATTTACTTGGAATAGTTTGGGGTTTTTTCAGTAAAAATCCCTTCATATATGACTTCTGGTTGTTATGGAAAGCATGGGAGACTTGGACATAGATGGCAGTCATAATATGGACTCACCACTCATCCTATGTGAAGAGCAATGAGTGAAAGTTACACTGGAAAAAAAGAAAAAAGGAATGTTTCCCAAGACTAATCACTCTCTTGATTTGTAGGAAGAAAGAAGAATCTGTAGTCTTTGGAGACAGTTTAATATATCAGTGTTGTTTTTCAACCCATGACTTCACAGCCAGTGGGACTGGGATATTATGACAAGAAACATTTCATCATTGATTACATTTTTGAGAATTACATGATCTTCACTGAAAGGCATCCATTTGACTGTGTAAATATATATTTTAAAAATGCAACTAAACACTAGGAGCTAAATTCCATCTGGGGTTAAGCAGGGTACAATCCATGGACTGAATGTTTGCCAGAACATTGAGGAGATGCACCCTAATCTTCTTTTGATATTTAGAAGAATAAACAATATCCTGTTTCTATGAAGAGAATTCAACTGTGATTTAAATTATTGTGCCAAAAACACAGAGTGAGTCAGTCCTTCCTCTTTTCTCCTGTGAGGGAGATGCAGCAATGGCACAAAGGACCCTCAAAGCAGCTTTCACATTCATTCTTTTCCCTTATCAAATTCACCTGGAAAACTATGAGGTTATTAAAATAAAAAATTAGTAAAAAGGACATGGTGGGAAAATATGCTCAGTGTGCATTTCTGTTAATGGTGAATTGGTTAGGGCAGTGTCCCTCAGCAGTGCTCCAGGCTGGGGTGTCACAGCATCCTGTGCAGCTTAAACTCACACCACAGCTCCCTGATCAGAGGTGGTGGTGGCAGCAGGGTCCCAGGGAACATGGGCAATGTGAGCTTGGCCAAAGAGCTGTCACCATCACTTCCAGAAAAAGCAGGCAGGTAGGAGCTCTTCTTCCACCCTCTTCTCCATTCTTTTGGCATGAAAGATGGTTTGGGCTTGTTTCTCCATGATGGCCTTGCCCATCCAGAATGTGCCATGGAAACAGGTGTTGATCATCTCCATTGCAAAAAGGCAGCTGGTCATGTACTGCCCACAGGCTGTGTTTTATTCACTGTGTGGTGCCACTGGGATGTTTTCAAATGTGGCATATTCCCCCAATAAACGTTTTTATCTGGCAGGCACCTGGCAGCGTGTTTGAATGTTGTTCAAGTCTTTGAGTTTGAGATGGATGGGCAGTTCAGAACGATTTCCTGTAATATTTTTTCAGTGTCTGGTATTTGTTGATCCAAACAGCATATATGTCATTATCATATAGAGCAAGTATGTGTTTGTTCTGCTTGAATAAATTCCTGAATTCCCAGCATTCTTCCAGTCCGGCGTCAGTAACTGCACTTGGGAGGTGGGCTGTGATCAGAACTGCATGCCAGATTTCACTGTGTGACAGTCAGACATGGGAGCCACGTGTGGAAAAAATACCCCATTTGCATCCACCAAGGTACTAAGTGATGTTTGTTGCCCTTCCACAGGTTTAGAAATAAAAGAACATGTCCAGAAGCAAGAAGTTGCCAACAGTTTGCCGGCGCCTCCTCAAATGCCTCTGCCAGAAATACCTCAGCAGTGGCTGGTGAGTGTTGTAGTTAATTATATAAATATGTACAAGAGAGAATGCATTTATGGTAAGTCCTAAAAGAAATGGTTACAAGGGAGAAGAGCCTGCAGGTCCAGGGAAATAATTATTCCTCTCACCTCTGCTTTGGTTGAGGTAATTCGGTTCAGCCTGCAGAAGAGACATCAAAAAATTGCTTGTGGTGAGATAAGCTTGGGAATAGGTCACCTACAAAGGCTGTGGAATCGCAGTCCTTGGAGATTTTCAGAATTCTCACGGAAGACTGAGCAACATAGCCTTCATTTCAAAGGTTGACCTGTCCTGTGTTGGAGGTTGGCCTATCCAAGCTCACAGGTCCCAGACAGTTTCTTACACTTTTATTGGTAACATTTCCTGGAGCAAGCCTAACGAGAAGACTCCTTTCAGCAGCTGAAAAATGAAGATACAGAGTTTTAAAATTAAGGAAGAATACTTCCTTTTTTATTAATAAAGACTTTAGACTTTATTCATAAAAAAGGGAGTATTCTTCCTTCATTTCATGGTGTTGCCTTTCCTGCCCAGTCTCTGGGTAGGAAATTCCCTTCAGATCAAGCAGATGCACTGACTCTTAAAGGTGTTTATAGCAAAGATACTGATTGAGGTCTGTAATTCAGTCCTCCAGTTGGGAGCAGCTGTCTTGTTATAGAAAAAAAACTGTAAACAAGTTTCAGTGCTTCTCTCGGAGATACTTTTCAGTAGATATGATGAAGAAAACATTTTCAACATTTTTTGGAGAAGTGTAAGCATATCGTGGTTTAGCCTGTTGAACTGATACTGATAAAGTATGTATCTCTTTATTCTTGGGTGGGAAATTTTGTGCACAGAGATAAGAACCATCCATGGAGATCCAGGTTCATCAAATCAGGAAGCACAGATGCAGCTTACAGGGCCAGAGGAAATGGATGGCTGATGTTTTGCCTCATTTTAGTGTGGTGTTTTGTTAACACATTTATGCCTGGGCCTGAGGGATATATAAGCATCATATGAACATAAGAACTTATATATGACATGGAACTCCTGGCTAGCCTTTTATAAAATGCTGTGGACTGCAGAAAAAAAAACCCAAAAAAACGCAGCAAACATTTATTGTATGGAATACCTTAATCTTACTTTCTTTCTAAGCAATGCCACCTTTAGGTTTGTGACAGTAGATTAATTATGCATATATTTAATGGATGCAAAATAAGTGTTATTAATATTCAGTGAAACTTAGAGAATTCATTTCACGGTTAACAGTGCCAGAAACTGATTATTTTTATTTAATGCAAAATACATAGAGCATAAATTACAAGGGAATGGGTTCAGAAGAGGCAGGAAAATTATGCAAAATGAACATGCCTTTGAAATCTAGACTTCAGGTACTTCAGGTTTCATAAACTTGAAACCAACTAAGATCCTCATTCTTTTATATTTGTGTAGGTTCAGTTTGGCTCTGAGGATTCAAGTTGTTTTTCTTAGAACAACCCATCTCCTTTTCCTTTCTCATACACTAATGTGTAAATTCCCCTGAAGTTGGTACAGCTGCAGCAAGTTAAATGGTGTGAAGTATGAATTAGGTCCAGGAGGTCAGCTCTGGTTTTTGCAGTAGTTAATTTTGGATTTTTAGTAACAAAAATATTTCTCTGAGATACTGTGGGAATTACCATGGAAGTTGACACAGTTAGAGCTGCCTGGTCTGCAGTGTGGTGTTCCCTTGTTGAGCCTGGCAGAGTAGAGTTTGGACATGGCCCTCCCTTGTGACCTGCCTGTAACACTGTGGATGTTTTCGCCTCGGTGAATTCATCGAGTTTTTCCGTAGGGTTAGAAGCTGATTTTTGCCAGTGTTTCTGCAATTCTGTTGCTGCTCTCAGGCAGTGGTGGATTTCATCTGCCTTTCAGTGCCACTATGAGATGAGCCAGGAGGTGCCCCAAGCCTCTCATTGTCTTGCAGTACCCAAATACACGTTACAAGTGGTGATATTTTAATATGGTATCACATTGTAATTAGTGAAAAAGATGACAGACTGCTGCTGTCCTGCAAAAGACCAGGAGGAATCACAACAAAAAGACAAAACCATCAGCTTTTTGTCCTTTGAACATTGTGGTAAGCTTAGAGCCCAGTCTTACTTTGACGACTTCTCCTGAAGTCACATTGATATAGTGGAATTGGTCACTATATAATTGATAATTTCTTGGAAACTATTGATAATATAATTGATAATTTCTTGGAAATAATTTCACTATTAGGTGTCTCTTTATTAAACCCTTGTTATTATTGATATGTTCAGAGACTGTCATCTTTCTTTTCATACACAGGACATTAGTGACAGTGACCAAGATCTAATCTCTCATCCATCACTGCTCTTGCATGGTGATTTGCAATGCATCCTGAGTCAATGGAGTCCTAAAAATTTGTAGCTGATGCCAAACTCTATGAAAACTGTACATAATTGCAGTGATATAAATACTGAGCTACCTTTCCTTGCCACTTTTCATAGACTGTGTTTTCATAGCTGAGTGGAAAAAATTCCTTGGCCCACCAGAGGCTGGAATATCCTGTTGCTGGTTGCTCTTCTTCACGTGGCAATTTGGAAGTCATTCTCTATGGCACCTGTTTTTGACAGCTATTCAGGACAGAAAGTTTTTTCCACTTGCTAAGTAACATCTAGTGATGGTCTCAGCCTCCAATGAAAACACTTTGTGCTGATGGAGCATAGGAATTTACTGGAGGTGGGAATCAATAACTTCAAATAAACTGTACACTGTTTAAAATCTCTGGGTTTAGCCCATCAGTTATTGAATGTGACGAAAATTAAAGGTTCATTTACACCACTGTTTCTCTTCATGTCACTCAAGGGTTTCTGCATTCAAAAATGTTTAGTCTAAATTGGTGTTTAAGTTTCTACTTATAAGATGTGTGGGTGGGAAGGAATTCAATACTCCTTAAAGTAGTGCCAGGAGCCAGAATTATGTGTGGGCAGGTGCTGTGCAAGGTTTCCTTTGTAAATCTGTAAATAGACCTGCATATTTGCTCAGGCCAAATCTTTTATCGGTTTTGTTATTCATCAGCCCATGAACTAAGAGTATAAAATTCATTTTATTGAGACATACTGTTAATAGTTTAAATGGAGTCTCAAGTTGTTAAAACACATTATAGCCTGGAGAGTTTTCCTGGACTCAGTGGGCTTTGAAGGGACAAAGTTGAGGGACAAAGTTGGGCCTTAGGTATACTCGAATTAAGAAAATCACTAAGCACAGTCTCCTAGTAATTCTCTTTTGTATCCATTTCCTTGGCTGCATCTGGTGTAGCAGACTTTCTGTGAGGTATGGAAAGCTCAAATCCCCTCTTGCTTTAGTCTGTGTGTGCAGCTCCTTTAGCTGGCTGGCAAGTTAAATGCTGCAGATAAAGGATGTGAGGCGTAAGGGCAGCTCTGAGACACCTCTTGTCTGGGTGCTTTACTCTGAGCTTGCCAGCAGGAATGCAGTGCCAGCTCTGAGGCTTTGCTTGGGTCAGCTGCAGAGCAGGAGGTCACTGTGTCAGAAATGGAGTCCTGTTTGATCTTAGTCCTTCTGGATGGGCATACGGAGAATTAACAAAAGGAGGGAAACTTAGACATGATGGGTGCCCACGTGCCTGCCTGCCCTTCATGCACCAGGTCCTGGAGGTCTGTCCATCTCCTCCCCATCCCAAGGGGCAGCTGCTGCACAGCCCAGGCCATTGGCTGGACCTGTTCAGGGATCTGGGGAGACACCCCATGCAAAGAGCTGGTCCAAAATTCTGGTTCCAGCATCTACTTCACCCGTAGAAGGGACTTCATCAGGAACGCAGATCAGTGAAAAAGCAGGAGGTAGTCCAGATATGCTGGATTTGACTTTGCTATCCAGAAGGTGTAGCTGCAAGTGCCACCTTAGGTGGGTCTGCAAGTGGGATTCCCATTCCTTCAACAGAGATCCTAGGCAAAAGCTCCTTTAAGTTCTAAGGAGTCTTTGAAAACTGGTTTTTTATCTCACAGGCTGCTCCAATTGCATAACCTGATCTAAAGCCTACCTGAAAGCCCAGCAGAAAACTTCCACTAAATTACTCTGTGGGTTCCAGGAGCTGGACTTGATGATCTTGGTGGGTCCTTTCTAGCTCAGCATATTCTATGGTTCTATGGTTCCTTCCTGAACCTTCTCACTGCCAGGGTTTGTATTCAGCCTGCCTCACCCACCTCTACATCAGCAGCTGCTTTTTTGGCTTTCCCCTGCTCCTCACAGGCACAAGCACTGCTCCATGATGGGTTTGGAGGAATAACACAGCCAAGGCTCTGTGCATGCTTCAGAGTGCTGCTGGTGGTTTAACACCTGGGATCCCATCATTGCACCATCACCAAGCTGCCTTGAAGAGCATTTTCCACCGGGGCAGTGGTATAATATCTGCTGTGTCCCGCTGCTCAGATGTGCCTGAGGATTCCTGGCATGAATTAGCCGCAGCATGACAGTGACAGAACACTTCTAGCCTCCAAGCATTTGGTTGCCATGTTACATCTGACAGTTGGTGATTTCATTGCTCTGTGCTGTCCAACAAAATCAAACACAAACAGCACACTTAGCTATTTTGCATGATTTTCACAGTGAAATCGAGTGTGTGTTTTGTTTTTCTTGGAATATTGACAATTTAATAATTATTTAACCGCAGCAAATGTTCAGCAAAATTCCAGAACTCTGCAGATATGAATCAAAAGAATGGGTCATCTTCCTCCAACCCACTCCTGCACAATACACATTCACTCTGTAGGAGTGCTTCATATAAATGGGTTTCCTGTTGTGGGGAGATCATTTGACAGCCTCCCTTTCTCTGGCTGCCTGACAGGTAAACTCTTAGATATTTACTGGGAAATGCTGAAATGAGACAGTGTCCTTGGAGAAGAAGAAAAATCACCTGGAAATTGAAAGGATTCTTGAGGTGATATATCACTAATTAAATTAATCATTCTTTGCATAGCAAACAAAAAAGTGACACTTTTAAAGCTTTATCTAAAGTATGCCTTGAGAAAAGTCCCACAACAGAAGCAAGGGGTCCATGTGTCAGGTGGTATTTGGGAATCTCTGTTTCATCCACTTTTTTTTTTTTTTAACACTGAAAAACAATCATTATTCTCCATTTCTCTTTAAAGATGATCTTAAGGCAGTATTAGTTTTCAGGTTCTTTCCTTCTTGGAGCACAGTCAAAAGAAGAGTTGAAAGCCACAAAAATAAATTTAACAAATATTCATTTGTTTCATTCAGAGCTGGCTATACCTTCAGCTTCAACAGGTCTGAGCAAGTTCTTCCATAATGGAGGAACAAGGAAAGAAACCTTTTTAAATTATCAATGCAGTTACTCTTACTGCAGACAATGATACAATATTAACCCTTTCATAAACCAGCTAAAATTTATTCACTAGCACTTAAGTTTCTTTAACCCACTATTTCAGTTTTAAAGTTGTTCCACATAGTTTTTTTAACCCACTGTTTCATTTTTAAAGTTGTTCCACTGGCAACTGTTCATTGTCAGTCTTTGTCTGTGTGTTTAAGTAGGTCCTTTTCCCTTCACCATGGTATGTGTGCTTCAGATATCCTTTGTAATCCCAATCATATTTCCCCTCAGCTTTCATTTCATTCCGCTGTGTATAAGAAAGGCGCTCTCAGTTTCATTCTGAGCTATGGTTCAGTGAATGATATCCCCAAGTATTTCCCCAAGCACCTGCTATAAGGATCATGTACTTTGATCATAAATGACCAGAACAGCAGTCAGTCAGTCAGTCAGACAGTCTTCTGGACATAGAATCAGAATCATTTAGGTTGGAGAAGACCCTTAAGATCATTGAGTCCAACTCTTTGTCTAAAGCTCCCAGTAAACTGTGTCCCCACATGCCGCATCTGTATGACTTTAAATAGCTCCAGTGGTGGTGACTTCACTGCTTCCCTGGGCAGCCTGTTCAGTGCTCTACCACCCTTCTGGTGAATACATCTCTCCTAATATCTGAGCCTCCTCTGGCATGACTTGAGACTGTGGCATTTGTCCTGTTGCTTGTTACCTGGGAGAAGAGACTGACCCCACCTGGCTACAGGCTCCTTTCAGGTGAGGGACAGGGTCTCTCCTGAGCCTCCTTTGCTCCAGGCTAAACACCCCAGTTCCCTCAGCCTCTAAGACTTGTGTTCCAGACCCTTTCCCAGCTCTGTTGCCCTTCTCTGGACTCACTCCGGCACCTCAGTGTCTTTCTTGTTGTGAGGGGCCCAAAGGGATTTGAGGTGTGACCTCACCAGTGCTGAGTACAGGGTGAAAATCCCTGCCCTGGTCCCGTTGGCCACAACATTGCTGATCCAGGCCAGGTGCCATTGGCCTTCTTGGCCACCTGGGCACACTGGGATTGTGCAATATAATATGTCATAGCATAAGGAATAAGGATGAAGAAATGTATGCCACCTCTTTTTTGTCCAAGCAATATCTTACAGGACCCTCTAGTTGCCGTTTCTGTTTTCCACGGCTGAGGTTGGTGAATTATTGTTGATGATTTATTTCACATTTGCAAATGGTACCACAGAAAGGTTTTAGTTAAAGCAATTACCTTCTCAGTTAATTTATAGTATACCTTTATAGCAATACACATCACCATATTTCAAAACTTTCCTCATGTCTGAGCTGCCAGAATGAGCTGTTCTCAGCTGCCTTTAGTTGGAATTTACATTTAAACTGCATGAGTTAGAGTAGAATTGAACTCTTTTACCAAATTATTTTTATGATCATTGTGAAGCTATTTGCCTTTTTGTCTTTAACTAGATACTGATGATCTTTGACCTTCTTACAAGAAAATTATTAACTTGCTAATGGCACAGATTTTGTAGGATATTGGCCCACCATTTACTGTCGAATGCTCGGACTTCTGACCTCAGGTTTTCATTTCTTATTTCTATGCTATACCTGTCCATAAAACCCCATCTCTGTGTTGATAGTTAGGGGTCAAATTTTTTTTTTTTTGCTTTCCTTATCATGCTCATTAATGTTATGGGGAAGGAATTAGGCCAGTAAGGACCAAGTCTCCTCTTGTTGTAATTTGATGCAATGCTCAGGCCCTTAGACAATATAGTTCCAGTGGAAATGGCATTGCCTACACTTTTATTACTGTACTGCCTTGTCCTCATTGTCATGTCACACACTTGGATGAGTTTATTTACTTATGGAAGAGAAAGGTGATTTTGTCTTTTCTGGGGCGTACAGACACTTCTTTGAGCACAGTCAGAATAAACAACTCTGAGAGCCCCATGCTGCTTAAAATTCAGATTAATCCTTCTCATGTAATATGTATGAAAGTGTTCCCTAGCATTAATTAAGGCCCAATTCATTTCTTGGTACACACAGACCCTTTGCTTGACAGGAGTCAAGTCTATTGTTTTGTCTGAGTGATGCTTCCAACTGGCTGTGTAATAATCTTTTATTATAAATTATGAATGATACAGAAATACCTTGTTTTTGTTTCTGGCTCATTCGCTTTCACTTTTAATTATTTTGTTAGATCTTCTGTTCTTTCCATTGAGTCAGGAGTTTATTTTCACTCCAGTCTTCCACAGAGTTTGGGTGTAACTCTTTCCAGCTACCTGTCTTTTCAGTGGTGCATTCCATGCTCCAGTCTTTTTGGTTTTATTTACTATCTCAAATAATATGTATGTAATTACATACAGCAGCAAGAACTGAGACAATCTTGTCTGGACACGGACTGAGTGCCATCAGAGGTGCAAGAACCAACAGGGTTTTCTACTCGGTCAGTAGAGTAGAAAACTTGGTCCTCTTCATGGTCATCTTTGCCTTCCTGTTTCTTAGGTGAAGGGGTTATTCAGGTATGTGAGCAGGTGTGTTGTGCCTTTTGAAACAGTAGTTCAGCTCCTGGTGAGGTACAGGTGTAAATGCCAGACAATCTTCAGATCAAACTGTGGAGCCATAGGACGCCCTGATTCATTCTTTAATGCGAGCAAGCCTGTTCAGATCTCTTTCCCATCATCAGGCTGTGCTCTCTGAGGCTGTGATCTGTTTGTAGTCACTGTCTAAGCACTTTTCCAGTGATACCTTTAATTAGGCATTCACCCCCGAGTCAGCAGACACGCTCTCAGACTGTGTCAGATGTTCCTCCACTCCCTGGAGGACAGCGTGCCAAGTGTGTGCCTTCTGTTCCTGACCTTAAACCTGCTCAAATCCCTGTTCAGGATCACCTCCTAAGGAGAAGCTCCACTTGAGCTTATACTCATCCTCTGTCTGGTGATCACTTGCACTTCTTTCCCCCTTGCCCTCATCTGTTCAGCACTGCAGGAGCCGGTGAGTTGTCGGAATTCAGGACATCCCTCTGGCTGTCCTGAATGGCTCGAACCCCTGCCAGGGGGCTTAAGAGGCCTTGGCACAGAGCCCAAGACACCTGTTAGACTTTGATTATGACCCATGGAAAAAATTACCAACCTTATATGAGGATCTGCAAGCCATGAAAGTCTAAGTAGAATAATAGCTCGTTTGTCAGGGGCTGAAAAATAGATTTTTGGGGTTTTTAGAATGGGGGTTCAGGAGGCAAGATGGAGGAATCTGGGCATGTCCAGCCTTTCTCCTTCTTCTTCTTCTTGACCTCCATCTTCTGCTGTGATGGTGACACTTGTGGATTGATTTAAGGTAGAAGCTCACTGTCTAACATAGGTGATAGGTATTGGGAAGTAATTGTAAATATTGTACACGTAGTTTTTAGTATAAAAAGATAACACCACCCTGGGGGCAGGCAGAGTGCCTCTGTCTGACCTGCTGAACAAACCTCAGCAGGCCAGAGAAAGAATTTTGTAGATAAGAAACAGTAAACATCCTTGAGAACGAGAACAAAAGAGCTCTGACATGTTCTTTGACTTCCGGGCTGGGAAAAGAAACTTGTACTTATTTCGGGGTCACTCTGAGCAGCAAAATTCCCTAGAGTGGGTGACCAGTTCTGCTGTTCATGGGATTCAAATTGCTGGGCCTCGCATCATGTCAAAATCTGGTTGTTGGTTTTTCAGGGAATTCCTTCCAGTTTTTCTTCCTGGTAGCACCGGCATTGTGGAGGTGTGTGCTGTAACTGCATGTGCAGTCAGAGATGGTCAGGTGGGACTACACCAACAGCCCATCATGTGGCCCTGTTATCTCCCTTCTGGTGGGACTGACAGGGTTACTCCATTCCAAAAGGTTGAGCTTTATAGCTGTCTGGTTTTGCTGCCTTTTGTGCTCAGAAGCTGGGAAGGTAAGTTGTTAGACTTCCTTCACATTATTTGGCTCCTGGTTTTGTGGTCTCCAACTGACAAGCTCAGAAATAACAAACTTAGAATAAGAAGCAGAGGTCAAAGGAAGAATATTTCTCAGCTTTTCCTTGTGTACCCTCAGGATAATATTGCACAGCTTAAAGTGATCTTAATGTCCCACAAAGTCAGCACGTTTGTCCTGAATAAACCCAAGGTCCATCCAGGTCCTCAATTGCTGAAAATTAATAGTGAATTCTCTTTAGCAGAACATTGACTTATTTAAGGGCTGTCATACCAAGCACATGGCAAGTACTAATGCCCAGTTTCCAACCCTTACAGTGTTACAAGAAAAGCCTGGTTGAAATGTATGCTCAGTAATTTTGTGAATTGCATTTTACCCAGTTTGTTGGTTCATCTTGCTTTGTGGGCATCCGTTTCTGCACATTTTAGGGAGTTAGGGATCATAGATGTGTGCTGCTCTTCCCCCTGCCTCCAGGCTGAAGATGCAGTGAGGTTGTGCAGAGGTCAGGTCTAAGCTTGCTCCAGAGCCAATGACATGTGCCTGTCCCAAAGTTTGCTCCTGAGAGCCCAGATCTTGGACATCTCCAGTGTGTGACCCCTTTTCTGTTCTCGTGTTGCCTTCAGCACTGAGGGGCTGTGTATGAGCTGCATCCAGACTGGTGGTTGATGCAATAACACAGCTCCAAGTGTGGCACTTGAGTTGCTGGCAGTGTTTGCCTGCAGCACAGGTTACTGACAGGCTCTGCTGAACTCACTGCTTTGCACTGGAACCTCCACATCCTAAATCATTGCATAAAGGAACGTATTTCTTTCTATTTTCTACAGAGTGTAACTCTTCATTGCAGTATAAGGTGATTTTATATCCTCAGGCCTCTATACATTGACATTTATTTTCCTTTGTCTTTCAGACTGCTTTCCATATTGTCACCAGATTATCAGATAGACCATCCATAAAATAAAAATTACTGTCTGTCTTGCTCAGTACCCTTGAGGGTACTGAAGGGGGAAAAAAGGTAGTGTATCTTTTAGGATAAAGGAGGAAATAATTTATTTGTGGTCTGTGGAATACAGGAGGGCAGGCAGAGGGGAAAATCATAATACGCCATTAATTTAAAATGTCCATACAAGTCTGCTTCAGAGTCCAGTAGGATAACAAATTTTACCATTTTGTTTCTTTCTCTTAACAATCAATCCTGTCAGCTGGAATTGGGCATCCCATGCCCAATCCAGTCTCTAATTTCATCAGAGATCTCAACTCTGTAATGATCACCTCATCTGCTTCTTGGTTTCAATTAAAGCAGCTCTCAGTTGGTCTCAAACCCAGGACCTGACAAATGTCTTCATCAGTACTGTTTCGTTATTGCTCTTCTTATTGTGGACAACAACACATTACATTTTTGTCCTTTTTCCTCCAAGGAGGTAAAGGTAATGCCAATTTCTCTTCTCGGTTCTTATTCCTGTGACTGAGAGAGGTGGTTTATCTTAAGAGGCAACATTCTCTAGGCTTTTTCTCTGTTGCCTCTCATTAAAACAGAACAAAACAAAACACATAAAAAAGGAGAAATTCATGCTGATGCCTTCCTTGCAGGTTGCCAGGTCTTTCCTCCTGATACCGCTCAAGCTACATATGTTCTGGTCTTTTTGTTATTTAATCTTTTTACAGAATATATAAATAATTTTGTGGAGTTTATGGCCTTTTTATATTTTCAGGTAAACTATAGAAAAGTTATTGGATAAAGACTTAACTCATAATTCATAACTTCATAAAAATTCTTCCACTAAAAATTGCTGAGTGGAAAGAATGAAACTATACAACAAGCAATAGTAAAAACATTAAAGAGCTATAATATTAGTAACTAATACCAGAATGTACACATATATGTTTTTGCATATCTTGGTGGTCAAACTCATAAACTATATAGCTGCCAAAAGATGTAGTTGTTTATGGTACAGATTTGTGATTTTATTTTGCATTTAATCAATTGTGGGGTTTTTTTAATATTAAAGCAGCCTCACTTTTATCAGAAAGAATTTAATGTTGGATGTTTCTGTTTCTCCCTTTTAAAAAAAAATATTTTTTATAATTGTTTTCAACTTCGTTGTGGCAAGCACTGCAAAATGCATTTCAGAGAGGAGGGCCCAGTTAATTCAGCAATGGATTCCATCTGTGTTGACCTTGGCTGCAGAGCCCAGCCCGCCCCAGCTGTATGAAGTAACTGGTGCTCCAGCAGGGTCGGAATCAGACAAGCACCATTTGTGTTTCATTTCCTTTTTTCTTTCTTTCTGAATAACATTTTGTCTAAAAACAAGGATTTTTTTTTTCTCCTGATCTTTATTGGGATTTCTCATTTGTCTCGGGATAAAATACAGCTTTGAAACCTTGGTGCTGTGTCAAGTCAAAATTGGAATGACTCAGGACATGTATTCATTTATTTCCTGGGTGAATGAGGTCTAATAATGATAGGAATTTCATATATTATATGCAGGTGATGGAAAAAATGGTTTAAGGCTAGACCAAGAAATTAATTTGTCTAATGGAAAGGGTGGTATGAATGTATATTGCCCCAGGAACAAACTGTGACCCCAGCTAACGAGAACAAGCTTCTCCCCACTTGAGTGAAGCGGGAAAATCAACTCTTTGGAGGCAGTCCTGCTTTTTGTGTTTAGCACTTCAGGCTACACAGAGGTGATATGTGTAGAGCAATTCATAATTGCTGTCAGTTTTCCAATAGTAATGGACATGTAATAATTTTTAATGTCCTTTATGGCTGTTGTATAGCAGCAGCTGACCTTGAAAGACTCATTTATTTTGTCACGATGTGCAGGTTGTCAGTTTGATTTTTTTTCAGCAAAATTACAGGATCACTACACTAAAAGTCATATTTTTTCTTTATTTTGCTTTTTTGACGGATAATTTCTCTAGCAAATCTGGTATGTGAGGAAATCTCATTTGGTTCGCATTATAGGTAACAGTAATTGCCAACTGTAATTTGTAATTTATTGTGCCATAAGAAGTTGGCTGTATCATTTGATAATGGAAGTAACATTAGTGTAAATTTCAGTCTGACCAGGAATTTCTGTGCTCAGTTGTGAACCAGTTCATTGTTTGTGAAAAAGTCTCTCGTTTTATTTGGTGTGCGAAGGTGAGTCCATGCTGGATGAAGGGCAGGGTTAGTCACTAGCTCCTTGCCTTGCTGCACTCTGGGAATGCACAAGCACTTACCTGCAGGGTGGAATAACCTCCTTGATGGGAATCGCACTACAGAGCACTCTAAGGGTGGGACTCATTTAGTGATGGTGTCAAGAATTGGGTGACTGGTGTAGGTGTGTAATCAGCAGTGAGATTTGGAGATGTCTAGCTTTGAAATATTCAAAGATGAATCCAGCCCTGAAAGTGCCCACAGAAGTAATTTCACTGCAGTTAATGGCACATGTTATTAGAGCTCAGGCTCCTCCCAGGTAACTTCAGGTCTGTAGCAAAAGGGGAGCACAGTCCCTGTGGCCTCATCTGTGAGATGTGGAAGAAGGCTCTGCTAGACTGGTCAGCACACCTGAGGTACAGCCCAGAAGTGTCTCTATCTCTATATCTGACCAGGTTCTCACTTCAGTATCTCCCTTCATTCCCTTAGTTTACACTCAGTCCAGTGCAGACAAACAGCAATGCATCTCTGTCATTCCATTAAAAAAATCTTGAAAAACTTACTGCAGAAATACAACTCTGCTTGCAAGTTTAATTTTTGTAATCATGAAATAAACCACTGGTGCTAAGAAAAGGCTTCAGTATTTTCTATAACACATAAATAGGAAACTAAAAACCTGGGGCAAATATGAATGGGTTCCATAAAATACAGTTGTTTTGGTACTTGTTAAGGAAATAGAACAGTAAAGTCATATGGAAGAAGTCACAGAGTACTACATTTAGTTTGTTATTATATCTACGTACCACCAGTTGGTTAGTTTTAAATTAAAAACAGGTTTATATTTAAAAGAAGCATTTTAGAATTTGACCTATTATTTGACATATTTATTTTATCATGTAATAGTTTATTGATTTTTCAAACTTTTCCTTGTTTGTAGATCACTTTTCACTATGTAGAAATAGCATTATAAACATTAATATGTATATTAAGAATTGATTTGCCACTGAAGAAACACCTATCATGAAAATATGGTTCAATTTTATGTTCTTAGTCTCTGCCAGCCCAGGCTATTTAACTTTTCTGCAGTGTGCAGCCAAACTGCTGTTTGCTGCTCTAATGTGAATTATTTTAAGTGCAAAATGCTAATAAATTAGCCTTAACACTGTAAAGGGGTCTATGCATAGAAATCTCTTTCCTACATAGACCCATTAGATTTAAATGGAGAACTATATCTTTTCAGCATTTTTACCACTTAATGCCGTTGTAGAGAGAAATTCTTTTAGTGTAGCTGTAGTATTGATCTTGTCATCCTTAGCAATGACAAGTAGGATTCTACAGTGTTTATCATCTCTAAAGAACTCAGTTGGAGGACACGTAAGAAGGTTTTGTTTCCTTATCGTGGCAGAGGTAAAAGTCTGGACAATAATGATACATTTAAAAATGTGTCAGAATGTTATGAAGCATAATTAAGTTGCTTTACTGCTTCAAGTCTCAACCTTTACTTATTATTGTTTAATTATAATAATATATGAGGAACTTGAGATTTGGACTTTCTTCTCATCTAAAAGACGCTACCTTGCAGAGCATCTAATTGAGCCCTCCAAAGCCTTGCCTTTAGAGATAGTTAACATAAGGAATAGTTACAAGAGCAGGGTTTATGAAGCTGGTTGTATTGGCACTGATCATGAGCAGATGTTCTGTTCATGTTTAATTTAGCACCTTGTTGGTCTGTAATCACTTTTTCTTTTTTTTTTTTTGTTCCTTTAGCCACCAGACAATGGGCCTCCACCACTGCCAACCTCCTCCCTTCCTGAAGGCTATTATGAAGAGGCAGTGCCGCTTAGTCCTGGGAAGGCTCCTGAGTACATCACTTCCAGTGAGTAAGATGTTTCCAGGCTGTTTCTGAGCAGTTGGTAATTCCACTGTCCTTCAGCTTTTTTAGTATTTGAGAACTTCATCTCTGTTGGTGCTGTGGCGTTGTGTTGTGAGAGTTACTTTGACAGTTTGGGCCAGTTCTGGTTATCCTCGCTGGCCATGCCTTGGGTTGGTATGCAGAACTGTTTTGGTGTGTGCTGGACTGGTTTGCAGAACTGTTTTGGTGTGTGTTGGACTGGTTTGCAGAACTGTTTTGGTGTGTGCTGGACTGGTTTGCAGAACTGTTTTGGTGTGTATTGGATTGGTTTGCAGAACTGTTTTGGTGTGCTCAAACCAGGCTCCTTTTACAGAAAACTAAATTTGGTTCTCAAGTGAGGAGCACATAAACAGGTTTCAGTAGCTATTGCAGACAGAGGGTCCAAATTAGCCATTAATCTTTTGGACTTATTTGAACCACAGATAATGGGGGCCCTGGACCAGGAGTCCAGAGCTAGATATTGCCCAGACCCCTCTAAATTGATCACACCGTGAATATGGAGGTTTCTGTGCAGGTACTGACCTGCACATCTGCCTGCTGTGCCTCTATTGCACTGAATTGCTTGCTAAAATAGACAAATAAAGGGGGGGGGGGGAAGGAACAGTTGGAAAGATGTGATTTGCAGCATTTCTGACGGCACATTGTGGAAAGGGATGAATTGGTCACAGCAGCTCCCACAGGCCATGTGTGATGCCCATGGCAGTATTTTGTGCCCACTCCTTCAGGGCAGTAGGCAGAGGGCTGCCTCTGGCTGTCTACCAGAATGTCCTTCTCCAACACCCAAATGCTCTTTTTCACACCCTAATACTTCCCCAAAGAGCTGTGCACTTCAGTGGAGCTGTGCTGAGAGCACCCTGATGAAGCACTGCAATGACTACTGTGACCTTTACACAGGGTCATTTATGTACCATCTTTTTGCTGCTTTTTTATTGGCTGGAGTAATTTATTACTTGTGTAGGGCTGATTTATCACTAATCATTATTTTCTATGGTCCAAAGATTAAAGGCTTATCTTCCCCTGTTTTATAGCCATTTTAATTATTTTAAATTATCTCTCTGTTCTTAAAACATGCATAGGAGTCACCTTAAAACTAAAATACTATTCATCTGTATACTGCACAAACTGATGTTATCTAGCAGCTTTTAATTAACCTAAGAAATTCAAGGTAAGAAAAGAGTTTCATGTGCTGGAAAGCAAATGAAAGAACATATGGACTTAGAAGAGCAGCAGAATCACTCTTCTCTTCATTTCCTCCCTTGAAATGCTGCAGGGTGGTCCTGCTACACCTTGTAACCCAGTGAACTTCTGACTTGGGTTTTGTTAAACAAGAGCCATGCTTAGGCAGAAAACTATTAATAATGCAAATATTAATAGCACTGCTAAAAATCACTTAGGGAAAAAAAAGAAAAAATATGAAGCTGATTTGTTATTGTACTTAAACATTTAAAAAATATTTAGGATATCGGTCTTAAAAGTTCTTTGATAATTCCATAATTCAATTATATGTATGTATGTGTATATATATATATATATATACACAGACATTTAAAGCACTGTTAGCGTGACTTGAGATTTCACTCGCTGAGATTTTTTTGTATTTTCTTATTTTCTGAACTTTATCATATCTTAAAAATTGTGTTAAAAGAATTCCTCTCTTCACTGTTAATGAATTTGTTTTTAAATTCAATTGTGCAATTAGTAATACGTCTTCACTCATGCGAAATGTCCACTAAATGCAGTTCTGTGGTAATTCAAATCAGGTACCAAAGTATATTAAAAGATATAACCTTAGCTGTTTGGAGTATTTGAGATGGAGAAGACAATAGAAAAAGTGCTTGAAATAGAAGTGCAAGAATGCATCTGTTGGGATAGATATAATTATTTTAAGTAAACATTCCCATGGAATATTTTTGTAATGTCATTAATAGCAAGGAGACTTACATACCATGTGTCTTACCTGTAAAAGTAAACAAGCACTGAAGAAAATTTCAGAACATAATCATGAAAATGAAATATCTCTAACTTCCCCAAATCCCTCTGGTTGGTTTGTAAATAAGTGATTGCATGTAGATGGCACACAAGAGTGTGTATGAATTACTTGTCTGTATTTGGGAATTATATGAAATGTTGTGGTGGGTAGATCCTGCCCTATAATCTATTCTTATGACCTTTACCATATGGGCTATTTGTTTCTTGATGTGATGTACTAAAGCAAGATGAAGATATTTCTCTGTGAAAGAATTACAGAAAATGAAGCTATCTGTCAAATAATATTTTGAAGATAATGGAACACTATCTAAAATTCTAGCTAGGTATTCCCAGCTTCCTGTTTCATTAAAATTCACAAGGTGTCTGTCTGGGTCTTGGCAAAGTATCTTGTGTTTAATTAATGTAATGCATTGATATTACTGAGCGCTGAAACAGTAACTTGTTCTTGGCTGATTTTCCAAAGCTTTCACTTAAAATTAACCTTCTTGAGGTTTTCAGTTATTGCAGTGTGCTTCATGGCTAAGTGTTTTAACCTAACACTTTTACACTTTTATTAAAGATTATGACTCAGATGCCATGAGCAGCTCTTATGAATCCTACGATGAAGAGGAGGAGGATGGAAAGGGGAAGAAAATGAGACATCAGTGGCCTTCTGAGGAAGCCTCTATGGATCTGGTGAAGGATGCCAAAATCTGTGCCTTCCTTCTTAGAAAAAAACGATTTGGGCAATGGACCAAAATACTGTGTGTTATCAAAGAAAACAAACTACTGGTAATTCTTATTTTTATCTAGCTATATTTTCATTGTACCTTTTAAATGATGTATTTATTTTTACAGGAATCTGATTTTTGGAATATATTCTGCAAACAGTGGCCAAGTCTGCAGTAACCTTACCAAAGAGTTCGGTCATGATTTACCCAAGAAGCAGAAAAGCACTGAAATTATAAGTGTATCATTTCACCACTTAGAACTTTGAGTTTTATTTCACTTCAGCTTGAACCCCAGCAGTTCTCTGATATTGGAAAGAACATCTGGCCCATTATCTTCTAAAATATTTAATTTGGAAAAAAATAGTTGCTGAAACTGTAAATCCAGTCTTTCATTCCCTGCGGACAAAAAATCTCATAGGGAGCTCTGTGTGTGAACTGTTGGATCAGACTGCTGGAGAGAAAAGTCCCTTGTTGGACTAAGAATTCACTTGGCAGCATATGCTGTGGTAATGTACACACTTTAAACTAAACCTTTGCCATCTGCTCTGCAGTAATTATGATGCAGTATTCACATGATGCACAGCTGCATTATAAAATGGACAGAAACAAGTGGATGTATTTATTCCTTAAGCAAATCTGTTATGCTTCTTTCTGATTGGAGGCACCAGTGAAAGATTCCATGAATTATCTGCTCACAGATGTATTTTTGTTTTCTGAAAATAGACCTTAATTCAGGGAGGCATTTACCGTGTTTCATTATGAGCAAACTAATGCTTGTATTAATCAATAAGTTGGGGTCCTCGGTGCTCCTGCCTTCTGATAGGGTGCTTCCAGCCATTGTACCTAATTACATAACAATTACTGCACTATCCCAAGTGTTAAAAGCTGATTAACAAGTTATAGAACATCTACAATTTAACAAGTTGTAGAACCTCTCTATTCTACAGTGTACAGTGTAGTTTAGGTGTGTTCACTTTCCAAGTACATTTGTGCTTATGGCAGTATAGAAAATAGCAGGATATGACATGGAGGTAAGAGATTTCTGAAAATACAGTTGGAATGAATTTGCTAGTTTGCAGTAGCTTTAATTTTTGTACCCTCCTGTATTTAAATGTTGGAAAAAAAGTTCATTCTGATTCAGCTTTTATTATATTCTTATAATGCCATTATCCTTAATGCACATTTTTATCACCATATATTAGTATCATATCAGATTTCAGGACCAGCTGATAATAGCTTGAAGAAAGGAAGGGAAGAGACAGAGAACCAGATTTTTCCCTGAAGTCATACAGCATTTGTTCTACAATTACATTTATCGTTCCATATAAAAATATGTTATTTTTTATATTTTCATTTCCTTTACCCACATGTGTGGTCCG
The DNA here is from genome assembly GCF_027887145.1 of Ammospiza caudacuta. Lineage (NCBI taxonomy): Eukaryota > Metazoa > Chordata > Aves > Passeriformes > Passerellidae > Ammospiza > Ammospiza caudacuta. The sequence goes on from NC_080596.1 coordinate 59,627,633, forward strand.
AAAAGCTTTTTTTTTTTCCTTAGAGGGATCATCTTTCAGTAATTCTATAATGTGGATTAAGAAAATAAAAGTCACAATAAGAGTCTAATGACCAAGTTATGCAAGATTGGTTTATTGTTTGAAGGAGGACTTGGACAGTTAACTTATGAGATATGCAAGTAAAACAAATATGTGTTCTTAGGGATTAGTAATTGCTTGTGTCATAAATGCAGCTGTCATCATAAAACAAAAGTATTTTAATTAGGATTAGACATTAGAAATAACTTTTAGTAGAGAATTACTTTTCACTTAAAGTCCGTTAGGGACTCACATTTCATTTAAAGTCTTTTAATATATACATACTTCAGCTTTAGAAATGTATAATTTTAAATAAAATATTTAGATTAATATAAAAGGAATTACAGGCTGTTTATTGGTTCTTAAAGTGAATAATGTTGTATTTCTTAAAGACTTCATAGCTTGAAAAGTTAGTATTTTTTTAAATGTTGCAAATTAAAAATCTGTGACCAAACTGGAGAAACTTTAGGGTAATGGGCTTTGGAGAGGGAAGGCTTGTCAGTGATCTGCAGAGTCTGGTTTAGAATTGGCTGTATTTGCTCAGCCTAACTTGTAGTGTTTATAACATACTTTCATCAATTGTCTTCCTGACAATTGCATCCTGGCATGAATACTGCTGTGGACATGCAGAAATTCATGTGCTTTTCTCTATTCACATAAATGCTCAGCTGTTCTTTGTATGCTGATACTAGTTAGTCTAGATTGTCAGAGACCCCTTTAGTATCAGATGTCTTTTCAGCCTTAGTGCTTATCTGTATGAGGAAAAGACCAGTTTACATAGGTATATAAAATAACTGGACATTTGTATAGAGAGTTAAACATTGTTCTGCAGTCTTTGGGAGCCTCAGCTGCAGTGATGGGTTGGAAGGAGGGAATGGAGCCTGGGTCTGTAGGACAAGTGATGTAAAGAGGGAGTCCTCTGTCTTCAGATCACCAGTTCCAGCAGAGAACAGGCCATCAGTGACCCAGCAGGAAATGGCTGTGGCTGAGGGTTTTACTGATGAGGGAAGAAATAAATGTAAGTACATCATTGTAGCCAGGAGCTTGCAAAATGAAGTAACTTGGAAATTTGTGCAGGAACTATTAGACTGTATTAACTGAAAAAGTGTGATTTTACCCACTTTCCATGAAGTTTTTTTTTTACTTACCTCAAGCAAATGAGCTGGTGAGTAAAGCATGTGTCAGTGTCTTTGCAATTAAAGTGTGTAGGCACTGATGTAGATTTGCCTTCATGTGCTGGTCTGTGACTGAAGAGCAAGGTAAACATCTGGCCTTTAAAGTTGTTGAGTTACAGGTTTATTCTGCTGCTACATATGAACAGATATCCTAAATCACCCTCTTCCTACCTGATCAAGGTCAAGGTTGAGTCATAAGGATAATGCAGACACACTTAATGCTCTCCATATGATGTACCTGTCCTGCAATAAAAGGCATTTATTATTGTCAGTCTGGAAGTAATTTTGCTTTACAGAGTGGATGAGTTTGCTCTGGCTGAACTCTGTGGTATGTGGTAAAGGGATGTGTAAAATATATTCAAAATGTGATGAATTAAAAATATAGCATTTCTACATAATAAGAGTTTTCCCCCCAAGGTTCAGAAAGATTATATCTAACTCTGGAACTTCCCTTATGTTTATTTAGTGTTACAAAAGCTCCAAGGACCAGCAGCCCCAGATGGAGCTGTTCCTGAATGACTGCAGTATCACCTATATTCCCAAAGACAGCAAAAAGAAGAAGCACGAGCTGAAAATCTCTCACCAGGGAGCAGATGCCCTGGTTCTGGCAGTGCAGAGCAAAGAGCAGGCAGAACAGTGGCTAAAGGTAAGGGGGGATTTCTGACCAGTTTTTCTACCCACAGAGTGTTCACATTGCTCTGTTACTGTCACAAACTGAGACACAGACAGCAACTTCCAGACAAATCCAGACCACTTAAATCCCATCTAATTTGGGACTTCAGAAATACAGACTTTAGGTTCAGGCCTTGAAGCAATTCCTCAGGGTTAACCCAGTGCTGCTGCTGTGATGGTTTTCTCACTAATAGCACAATAATCTGGTGCAGAGAAGAGAGGTGGCAAATTCCCTTCCATCTTCTTCTCCAGTTCATTTTCCAGAAAGATTTGGTGGTTAGGGCACAGTTTTGGTGAGTGGAAGGTTCAAATTCCCTCAGGTGGAGGTAGCTGGCACCCATATTATTTTTTGGCATGGTGTCACCTTTCTAAAAAGAAGATTCTCTGAGTAGATACCTGGATGGAAAAAAAATCCTTCAGCTTCCTGAAGGCCATTCAAGTTTCCTAATTCTGGTTTAGCAAAGTATCATCTGTTATGGTTTCTCCTGCGAACGCAGACTTCGGAGAAAACAGGATTTTGTCATCTTCCATTCCTCTCTGTTCAATGTCTGCAGACATGGAAAATCCCAAGGCAAGGGCTGCAGTTACAGATCCTAACCAAATTACAAGTATTTATGTTGGATTTGCCAGTCTCAAAGGTGGAGGTCAGTGAAGTAGTGTGGGAAACTATCACTGCAGTTGCAGTAGCAGCTGTTTTAAGACCTTGAAATCCAGCCTTTTAAATACATGTATATGTCTGAAGGCATCAGACTCATCAGGCATTCTCCATGCTGTGCTGTGATCTAACCTTATATGGTACTTATTTTTCTAAGAATAAATTGTATTTCCCCAAATACAATTGAATTAAACACATAGGAATTTCCTGATGGCAGATAGTTTTTCTGCAGAAGAGGGAGACATAAAATGCAGCTTAAACAGTATAAATTCTGCTGTGGGCTAATGTACTAAATGGAAAATTAATCTGTAATTTCCTATTTTGCAATATTTGAATATACCTTTTGGGGGTTTGAGGTTTATGTGTGTTTGGTTTTGACTGTGACTTTGTATCCTGACTTAGAAAATGCTCTATTGTCATTTTAATGGCAATTAATCCAGCCATGTGTTTGTTAGGCTTCTTCTAACATTAATATCTTGTCCTAAGTTTTAAAATCATGCAAGTGTCCCACTAGTTCAGCTAGCAGTTCAAAACCACTGATTGGAATGAAGAGAAGTTCATAAGTCATGTTCCCTTCCAAGGGAATTCCGCTGTAATTAGATCATAGGAACTTCACCCTTATTTCCTGTGTTGTTCTCAATTTAGTAATTCTGAATTCACTGGCATCTATCAGACGTTCTTTCATAAAAATTGTTTTATTTTTTTAAATTGTATATAAAGCATCCCCACACAGGCAGACAGAGCAGTACTAGATTTTTCCATGTCCCAGATGCATTCCTGCTGCTTCAAATTGAGAAGAAAAAGAGGGATTTTGTGCAGTTGCATGTTCACACAGTTGTGTATTCTGTGTGTCTGCAAAGCATTTGGAGACAGTCTGACAGCACTTTATTTAGCTCCTTCATGCTGCAAAGCTCTCTATTCATGAAATCTTTCAAGTACATGGCACTGTTACTGTACTCAACTTCCAAGTCCTCAGTGCTGCTTCAGCCCTTTGCTTCTGCAGTACAGATCCTTTCCCACAGCTAACCAGAAAAGATCTGTGCAGCTCTTGCAACAGCTCCAGTGTTTTCCAAAAAAAGTACGGCCTTTGGAGAAATAAAATAAGCATTGCTTTCTGTGCTTTTTAAAATACACCAAAATTTAAGGAATTTTAAAAATTATGTAAGCAATTATGTTTGGATCATTGAAGCCTTACTCAAAATTAGCTTCTGAAAATCATGTGTGGCTTTGTGTAGGACATTCTTGCACTATGAAAGAGGTCACTGCTCTAAATCTTGGGAGATTTTAGCTTTCCCAGCCTGTCAGTCAGAGAGCCAGGATCCCTCCCAGTGCTCTGTCCCTTACATGTGATTTCTATAGTTAATAAAATGGAAAGATCCAGAGACTGACAATGAGAAAGAACTCTGCAACCACATTTTTAGAGCATAATATGCCTTCCTGGTCAAAGATACTGCACCAGTGTTTGCCACTTGAGGCAGATTATCACCCAGGAGCAATGGGTTCTCGTGAAATCAAATGTAAACTGTCACATTAAAGCTTTACAGTTCATCCTAAAAAGCTCAAAATGTTTTTGGAGACCAGATTGTCCTTTGAAAGCTAAACCAGTTCTTTTTCCAGTTCATGTATATAATCAGTACAGAATATGTTTAAGTAAATAATTTTAAAATATATATTGGAAGACAAATTCTAAATCGATGTAGAATACTTCAGACTTTTTTTTTTTGTAAAGATGACACCAAAAAAGCCCCAACTGATAAACATAGTGCAAATTGCAGTCTAGACTGGAAACCACAAAGGGAGTTTCAGATTTACCAGCTAACAAATACTTGATGAAAACAGATAGCTGATGTCACCAAAGAGCCTGTCAGGATTTCAGAGGAAGGAGCAAAGCTAGTATAAATGCAGGCTAGAGCTGAGATCATCTCAGTAATATGGTGGGCAACAAAAAGTGATGGAATTTTCCAGACTGGAGTCCTAAAATGTTCCCACAAAAATGTACAAGAAAAAAATGAGTGCAGTTACACACTCTGACCCAAAAATTATCTTTTTCCATGCGTGCTTGAGTGTATGTGCATCTGTGCATTTTGTGGTCAAGTGAGGTCTGAAATTTTCCTGTTTGTCTCAGCACATCCAATAGACTGGTAAAACTACACTTATTTGTCAGCATCCCTGGGAAATGCTGCATTAAAAATAAAAGGACTGGTAAGACCATGACCTTACAAGAAGCTGCTTGTTCAGTGGCTTCGTTTGTACAGATGAATGTACTCTGTGTGCAGAGCCCTCAGACCAGGCCACAGAAAACTGCCCTCAGTATTAGAAATACATGGAAGCCAAAGAAATTGAGGTAACTTGTTGTAGAAGGCTGGTAGAAGAAGGAAGTGGTCACAGTGACTGATCCCAACGCCTTCTCTTCCTCCTAACATTCCTCCTGTAAAAATGTATTTCTGATTTATCGTGCATGAGGTGTAATCTGTCATTCGGAGTACTGGCCTTGATTTTCATTTTTCCCTAACATTAGGCACCCTTAGTTAACTTCTCTTCATTTTCTGGTGCTCTGCCACTGTGCAGCAATCTCTCCAGCTGAGGGTCTGTAACTGAGCAGTGAATCTTCCAGCCATAGGGACATTGCTTCATCTATCGTTTTGACAATGCTCAGCCAGTTCTGAACTTGTCATAATAAGGAGGATATTTTGCCCTGAAGAGAGAATAAAATCATGGTTGGGACTGTATCCAGTCATCCAGAGGCTCTGCAGCATTCCTTGTAGGGCTGTTTAGCTGGTTCACCTACCCAGTTTTTCTCTCTGATTTACTGCGTGTTTTCTCTTATGAAAGTCTATGAAAACATCTCTTTTTTCCACTGTCCTGAGTTTAGTGAAGTTAATCAAGTAACTTCTGACCCACCGTCTTTATGTGGACAATTTTACTGAAGAGTAAACTACTGACAGAGCTGTTCTTTAGCCAGTTTATATCAGCAGAAAATTGGGCTTGTAACTGTAAACACTGTGTGGCTGCTTTTGCTTTCTATGGGAATTTCCAGCTAGAGATCTTCAGCACTTCAAGCATTTCTTTCTTGGCTTATGTAATAACTCCCCAAAGAGGAGTTATTATATAAGTTATTATCTCCATTCTGTAGCTGAGTAGAATCAAGTGCTGAATGGTCAAGCCTTAAAATGGACAAAAAAAAGTGGTTTTGGGGATGCATACTTGGTACTAGTGATTTCCATGCAGTGTTTGTTAATTTGTCATTAACTTAAAGGATGTACTGTGACCCACATCAGTCAGGCCAGGTTCTTTCTCTACTGCCCATCATCACCAGCAGCAAAGGCTGTGCAAACTAAATGAGACCTCCCAGGAATTGCACCCCTGTTGTCTCAATCAGATGGTTTAAAATACCTCAGTTCAAGTCACAGCAAGGTCAGTCAGTGAGTTTGCATAAGAGCTCTTTAGGGCCTCACCTGCAGAGGGGACAGACCAAACTTCACGTGGGAGTTTTGACCAGTCTGCAGGACTCTGCCAGTGGGCAGAGCTGGAGGATCCCAGCTTGGCTCTGAGCCAGAGTCTGTGTGTGTGTGACCAGCACCATGGAAAACAATACATAATTTAAAAGAACCAGATGTATATGTAAATTTAAAAAGCTCCAACCAAACCACCCACGAGTACAGAACCACAAACATCCTATTTACTTGTCTTCTCAGTGATAATTTTTCTTTGGTGTGTCCTGGCTAAAATCACAAATGCAAGCTGTCACAGTCAGAGCAGAACCCAGGAGGGCTGAGACTTTTCACCACTACATATTATTCCTCCTCTCTCCTACTCACAGCTTTGGATGGAGAATCATTGAAATCACACCTAGCTCAGACTCTTGGCCTAAAGTGCCATGTGCATCACCTCAGCACCCAGGCTGGGGATGCAGCACAGGGCACCTCTGCCTCCTGCCACCCTCCCCAGCCTCTGGGGAGTGCCTCCTCCCTGGGCTCTGCCTGATCCAGCAGCCATAAATGGCAGTGGGCTTCATGGCAGTAATGCAGGAGAAATGATACAGGGCTTGTCTTGGTTGAGTAGGTCAGAAAAGTGTTTCTAAGGGGATGCACAGGCACTAAGGGCAGGCTTATTGACTGCTAGGCTGCCACAATCTCATCCTCACTTTGCTCAGACAAATGGCAGTAAGGCAGAAAGATTAATCTTTCCAGGCTAAGGGATACCTGAGAATAATATTTTCCAATACAGAAGGTAAAGGGGGTTTCTTTTTGAGACTTAAAGCATGTTATTCCCTGTGAGGGGAATAATTTCTGCCTTTCCAGCCTAAGATTTTCTTCTATGTGAACTCCTCGGGGCATTTCTTCTCTGCAAAACACTAACAGGAGTTCTGCTGCTCTCCTAAGGAGGAGAGTATTGACGCTAACATATGAAACAGTCCACAAGAAGGAGAAAATGAGGATTTAGTCATGCCAAAAGGACAGAGAGTCCCAGAAAGTCAGTACTCTTCCAGCAGTGAAAAAGGAGTGTTTCAGGAATGGGAAATACTGACTTACAGCTGGAGCCAAACCCTTTTCCCTGTGCTGTGTTGTACTTAAGCAGATTTCAGCTTTGCCACATTCCTATTTCCAGAGTTAAGTGGCAGAGCCAAGGGACACAGCCCATCCCATTCCCAGCAATTCCAGTATTTGTGAAACATGTGGGCAGAGGGGGACAAGCGGGTGGGTGGGTGGGTGGCTGGATTTTTACCCTGATTACATAAAGTAAAGCAAATGTGCAGTCAGGCTGTGAGCTTTCTGTCTTGAGCTTGATTATATTAAAAGTGTGAGCTTCTCATGGGAGTTCCCTGAGAGCACAGGATGATACAAATGCTGTAATCACATCCCTGTGGTAGGGAGGCTGTAGCTTGAGCTCATCCATGGTATCCATCAGGAGTGACGTCTGCAGGCTCTTAAGCACAGGACAACTTTGAGTCTTATTCCTTTACAGGTCCCAAAGGGATCAGCCATAAGGAACTATCTACAAATGTACTTTTACTCAGAATTTGTTTGGTTTCTGTGTGGCAGGGACTGGCTGACAAGCAGCTGGCTTTCTGGTTTTACTACAGAGCCACTGCTTTTTTATCTGGAGCTTGGAACTTTAAAGTAGCCAGAAGAATCTAATTTACTTTTTCTGATTTCACATGTAGAATAAATGTCAGGCAAGTATTTTGCCTCCACTCCTGGTGTGTCTTTTAAAATAAGATACAAGAATTACAGAAATGTGTAGGTGTATGCAGATATGAACTTTTTTATAGTAAATATTAGTGCTTCTGTAGTACGATAGTTTTAAAGAAAAAAATATTCCAGACACACCAGTGGCAGAAATTCCACTGACTTCACCCATGGCTCAGGGCAGGGAATCTTTCCAGCTTCCTACCTACAAATATTTCTCCTCTGTGCCTTATGTCACTGCGCTCAATGCTGTACTCTGACTTATATCCTGATCCACCTGGGGATTCAAGGTCTGAAGCCCAAGTCTGATTAGGAGCAGCTAATGCAGCTAGGGCTGTTTGACCTGGAGAAAAGGAGGTTCAGGGGAGACCTTTGTGTTCTCTGCAGCTGTAGCCAGGTGGGGATCAGTCTCTTCTTCCAGGTAACGTGACAGGAAAGGAGAACATGATCTCCAGTCTCACCAGAGCAGGTTTAGTTTGGATATTAGGAAAAATTTCTTCACTGAAAGGAGCAGGCTGCCAAGGAAAGTGGTAGAGTCAGTCCCTGGAGATATTTAAAATACTGTGTACATGTGGTACTTAGGGACATGGTTTAGTGGTGCATTTGGCACTGATGGATTAACAGTTGGACTCTGTCTTAGGGGTCTTTTCCAACTAAATGAGTCTATAATTCTATAAATAAGGAATAATAATACAGGTCAGGTTGCCGAAGCTTTTTCCAGGTCTGCTAATCGTAATATTGTAATGGTAATTGTGGTACTTCAGATTCTTGCTATGGAATAACAAAATATTATTTTAAATGCATTTGGTTTTGAGGCTGTCCAAAGAAATACAGTATCTTCAGTTTTCTGATTACATTTGCTCATAGATTTTAAATATTTGAATAGATAGTCTGTTTATGATGTCAGTTTGATTTACCTGGCAGATCACACTGTGTGTGTGTACATGTAATGTACAAAGGCATTTGTGGTGAAAAAAAGGGAGTTATTTCCTTTCCCTAATGTGTGAGAAAATTTAAGCTAATAATGGAATATTTGCCATTATAAGGTATTCTCAGTGCACCCTTCCACATGATGCCATTTTATTAAAAATAACACTTTTGGGGATTCCTTTTTTTCCCCCTTTCTGTTTTTGGATCTACTGAGATATATTTATTCTTATTTTTAGGCATTTAGTTGCAGTGGATAAAAATTTGCTGAACTTACTCACTCATTCCTCACTCTCACTCACAATTACTTTTTAATGAAAATAGTAATCTTTTGTTTTCATATGGCTCCAGAAGATGGAACATAGAAAAACCTGACAAAAACTTTTCAGCCTTATGATTGAAATTATGCAAGTTGGCAATACTGGTGGAATGTTTTATCCTTCAAATTTTGAGCTGAAGCTATATGCATGTGAAAACCAGATTTTTAATGGCAGCTATCTGCAAACCTAATTACAGAGAGTGCATCCAGGCAACCGTAATATATTAAAGACATTTCATCCTGGTAAGGTGGAGGAGAATGAATTTTGTGCTGTGCATTAAACATAATTATAGTGCACATAGAAGGTGATGAGCAAGTCTTTGCCAGTGAACCTTTAGAACCCAAATGAAGTGTTGGACCCTTGAGTATGCATTTACTTTAGATCCTGCCACCACCTGCCTTTTGACAACGTGTCATTTTTTTAAATCAAAATTTAATTACAGCCCAATTAAGCACTTCAGCTTCTCCTTAAATATGTGGGGTATGATAAGAACCGGATTTACTTGAGTGCATGACTTAGCACATACTATTGAGTTAGTGCTGCCAAATCATTTCCCTCTGTTCTGTCTGTAACTCCCATTACAATCTGCCTTTGCCAAAATTAACTAACTGTGTGGTGTGAGCAGATGCTGAAAACATAAGCCATTGAATCAGGGTCATGCAGGAGACAGAAATGAATGTTCCCAGAAACTGTACAGTCACATTTCCCTCGGAAGAAAATGACAGTGTATTTACACCATACTTAGCACCAGTGATTGATTAAAAAAAAACAGACACATGAAAAAATCTTATGATTTTGGGGAGTTCAGGGCTTTTCTTAACTCTGAGATGCTCTCTCTGCTGCAGATACATCTACATTTTGTGTTACAAAGGACACCAAGTGCCATGAAATGCTGATCTTGTTTCTGGAACAAAATGTAGGGTAGGTCAGACAGTCAGGAAAGGATGCTGAAGTGTTTTGACATTTTAGCTCAGAAATAAAAATGTAGGTACATCTCCCAGCTTTGCTTAGGTTTTTTGTGCGTCATTGACATCATTCTTTTGTTCCTGGGTTCTTCCTCTGTAAAATGGGGTTTTGGTGCTCTTCCTTTCTTTGTGGTGTATAATGCTTGTAATTTGTGATGTGCTCCTGAGTTAGCATAAGGGTCTTTGTAAGTCTGTAATAATTTGATTTGTTTCAGCTTCACCCTTAAAGGGAGCTTAAGTGCTGGGAAAGGACTGTTTGGTGCCATCCTTTGCTTTTTAGTAGTTTCCTCATCAAAATTGTTCAGTTTAAAACTCAGCATGAGCTGGGATTGAGAGCCTGTTCTCATCAGCACAAGCAGTTTCAGGATGATAATGGGCTGGTGATAACTTCACAAGAGATAAGACCCTTAGCTTTGGCCATGGGGAATCATCAAGCATCTTTATCATTGTGTATTTTTACATTTATGTAATTTGAGGTCTTTAAGTTCTTCAAATTCCATCAAAATATCAGCAAATTCCCACTTCAAGATTTTTCTTTAACTTTTTAGAATAGAAAGTGCCATTTCCATTTGCTACAAACATATTTACAATTACTTTGACCTTTAACTCTTGAGTTAATGTGCAAATCTAATACAAAAATGCCTCAAAATACCACTGTGCAATATTAACCCTAAGCTTATCAGCACTTCATTAGTTTTCTGATAGCAAAAAAAGAGCATCTGTGAAGTGTGTTATATAAAACTCCTGTCTATTGGCTTGAGGTACCTTGGATTCCATTTTCTCATCATTGTAATGAAATTAGTTTGGTGGTGTCAGCTGAGTTCATATAGCAGAATTAGCTCATGGAAATCAGCAGTGCTATTGGTTTCTTCACTTAGGAGAGCCTTGGAGCTTAGTCTGCTTAGAAACTGAAACCTTCCACCTCTAGACTTCATGTCTCCTTCAGGTCATATATGAGATGACTTAGGGAGGGAGCATGGAGAAGTTGTTGTGGTGTCAGCCTGCCTGACACCTGCCAGCCTAGTAAATGTCTGTGTGGTTCTCCTTCCCATCTCTTTTCACATCCATATATAATTTCTAATCTCTCTGATTTGTATTTTATCAATAATTAATAAGTTTTGCCTTGTCTCCTAAGGTTATAAAAGATGTGTGCAGCAACTGCACGGGAGCTGTAGACTCTGATGGGCCGTTGTCTAGTTCTCCAGTACACAAAGTGGAGCTGGAAAAGGTAAAGTTATCAAAATTAAGAATGCAAAATTTCCTTTGATTACTCAAAGAGACACTGGAAGTAAATCCTTGCTGCCTTGTGTTGCTGTTTCAGGCACACAGAGCCTGTGTTGGTCTGTTTGGATATGTGCACACATCCTGCAGAGCTGAGGTTTCTGCCATGTCAGTTTGTTTGGCCATGAGCAGGGAGCAGCCTGGCTTGGGTCCAGCTTCTCCTCAGCCACAGCAGGGTGCAGATTAATGGGTCTGGTACACGTGCTGAGATGCAGAGATGGTCTCCAACAAATGCAGACAGCAAGCAGGGGTGTCACTCTTGAGGAAGAATGGATGAAGATTATACCAGGGTTTTAAGGGAAAGTCTCTTATTTTGGGGATTTGAGTCCTTGAAGAGCTCCCTGGGCATGCTGAGCTCGCTGTTTTGGCAGACTCCTCCAAGCATTCATGTCTCAGTGGAGAAACTTGGCTACTCACATGTGGTACTTGGCTACTGCACTGCCTTGACTCAGCAGGGTGTAAGAGCAGGAATTAGGGAAGTGAGCAGCTTTGCAGGGAATGATTGGTGCATTACCAGCACCAGTTTAAGCCCCTGCTCCACTGAGGCATCCAGGTGAGCCAATCTCTCTGCAGCCCCTGCTTAAAAATCCCCCTGACAGAGGCTTCATCACGCAGTTCCTGATGGCAAGTGCCACCCCTGTGGCGTGCATGTAATGTACAGAAGTGCCTCACTGCCTGTGGTGTTGTTGCTTTGGTCCTGAGAACTTTTCCAGGACAGCCAGATGCTGTTGTCTTTGTATGTTTGCACACATCTGCACAGTATTGACAAAGCAACTTAAAATGTTAAAAAATATGTTCTTTTTTTCTAAAATACACGCCATGAAAAGGTGCAGTTTATCTGGTCATCCATTCTTTTTTGTGGTGTTCTGCACATATGCTTCATAGCTTCCCCACTTCTGAGTAATGTGATCATCAAAACTGTGCTGTCATAAGCTCTGTCTACTTGAACCCAAACTTCATGCATAACCATTACAGAATAATCAGTGCTAAAAATTTATTTTAAAAGCCTTTCTTACACATATTTAAAGTACTGGAGGACCTTGTAGGAATGCATTATTTTCCAATAAGTTATAATTGCAATTCCAGGTGTGAAACATTTTTAAAGATACTTTAAAAATGCTTTTACCCTACTCATAGCTGATACATGTAATTCTTTATTGCAACATTTGGAGCCTAGAAATACATATGGTGAATTATGAATATTTCACTGATTTTTAATACACTTTCAAATATATACTATTTTATTGTTTCTGTGATTTTCTAAAACCTCTAAAACTGAAGGTTTTGCTATCTCCTAATTCTCTTCCAAGTGAATGAGAGCTTGAAAGTGTGTTTTATTTCATAGTGAGTCTATTTTTGAAGGAATTAATGACATTTGATTTTTATGAAGGTGCAAACACTGTATGTCAGCTGATCTCTTTGCCCCTGCAGAAGTTGTCATTTGAGAGACCAAGCTCAGATGGGGAAGGTGCTGTGGAGAATGGCATCACTACTGTGTGCAATGGTAAAGAGCAAGGTATGTCTGGTGTAAGTGATGTGTGCTGAGAGAAAGGGGAATACCTCACTTTGATCTTTGCAAAAAAGTAAAGTTTTTGAATGGTTTTATTAGGATTCAGTTTAACTTGAAAGCTGAGCTATGTCAAGGAGGATTCCTTCAATTTTGGCAGCATTTGATGTTATTGGACTGGTAAAATCAATATAATTAGTATAAGGAAACTGAATATAGAAATTTTGATTTGGCCTTTTCTGTGTTCAAAAGTACTGGTTTTCAGAGCTTGGGTGACCACTCTAGGCAAATAACAGATTTTTTAGTAACTGTATAGTGACACTGTAAGTAGTGATGTAAAGTTTCTAAGCAAAAAAGCAATCATTAAATAGTAGAAGGAGAGAGCCATGCATATATATATATATATATATATATATATATATATATAATTTTTTAATATATGTTTGTGTGTGCACAGATACCTTCATATATAAATTATCATATTACATATTATTATTTATATAAAAACATATATAGTCATGCAGTATTAGTGAGCTTTTGAGTACATATCTATAATTTTGCATATGCTACTTTGGAGCCGTGCATTTTCTGTAGTCCTTATAAACCAACAAAGGTAAACCCCAAGTCCAGAGGGAGTTCTGGCCAAGTTATTTCTAATACACTCAACCCTTATGCTCTATTCCCCATCCCCTTCCCTCCTCTACAAAGCAGAAGAAATTCTGTGCCTTTATTCTGTTAGATAAAGCATTTTCCTGCTGCTGTTAGTGAAGGTAACTTGAGCTGCAGAGAGCACAATGTCAATACTGGCCTTGGTGCCAGCACTGTCTCACCTTTTGATCTTGTCCCTTATCTCCTGCCTGGCTCATTTTCCAGCATTTCCTGGCCATATCTCTGAACAGTATGGGACAATGTCATGGTTGCTGGTTTCCTGAAAGTCATGGTACATTTTTACTTTTTTTTTTTTTTTTCACATTTTAAAATCTTCTGTTAAGCTTTCCTAAAACTCTGAAACCTGTGGAGAATCATCTGTGACCCAAAACCTGTGTTGGTCACGATGTCCAGAAACACCAGGTGGCCCACGTACCCTGCAGAAGGTGTGGTGAAAAGCAACCCAGCTTAGGTGCCTCAAGGAGGGTCATTTAAAGTACCAGTGGCTTCTGAAAATTGACTTTCAATACATGGTAGGAGAAATTAGGGGCATTAATGACTGCAAGAAGACTGAAGTGTGCTTGGTGAAGTTATGCCATGCCTTTTTAAAATGGATAGGAAGTGTTTAAGGGAGTAGATGGGAAGGGAGGTTTCAGTGAATGATCATCTCCAGCTGGCACCAGCCACCAGCCTCTGCTCTGCTCCAAACCAGCTGCTTGCTTTGCTGTGGGGAAGGAAGTGAGAATAAAAGGCTTTTGTGAAAAAAATCACTGGCAATTGGGCAATTAGTATATTCTTTAGACTCAAAAAGATTAAGTCATCAAGGCCTTATTTCTGCTGCCTCTCAGTTCTGCAGGGAAAAAAAAAGTCAGCAATGTGAAGGGAAGACAGGACAGGAAAACAAACACTAGAATGGGCTTATTCCACTGTCTGTTCATGCTTGTGGGAATGATTCCTTTTGGCTTCTGTCTCAGAGAAATGAGATTTTCTGTCTGGCTTTTTTCAATGCTTTTCATGTACCCCTCAACAGCCAGAGTCAGCTTTTGGCTGCTCTTGTGTGGGATGGAAACCTGTGTGAGGGCAGGTGCTGTGCCCCCCAGCGTGACAGTGGTCACAGGGGTTCTTGGATGAGGGAAGAGGCGAGACTGTTGACTCCATATTTCAGAAGGCTATTTTATTATATATATATTACATTATAACTATGCTAAAGAATAGAAGGAAAAGCTTCATCTCAGAAGGCTAGCTAAGCTAACAATAGAAAAGCCAAAAAGAATGATAACAAAAGCCAGCTGTCTCGGACTCTGTCTGAGATAGCTCGGCCTTGATTGGCCATTAATTATAAACATCCAAGATGGACCAATCAAAACTCCACCTGTTGCATTCCACAGCAGCAGATAACCAGTGTTTACATTTTGTCTCTGAGGCCTCTTAGCTTCTCAGAAGGGAAAAAATCCTAAGGAAAGATTTTCATAAAAAGATGTCTGCAACACCCCAGAAAAGGGTTCATGACCTGATGGGAAGGGTGACCTTCCTCCCTCCAACAAGGGAGCCTCATGCATGTTTAGAGAGCACAGTTGTTAGCACCCTTCCCTTGAAACAGATAATTAGACCTGGATGTGTTGGGGTGGGCTGGGGGGCAGCACTTGCAGAGCTGCCTTTCCCCCTCAGCACTGGCAGATTTGTGCAGTCTTGGCCACAGATACAATTTCTAAATAATGTTCCATGATTGCTAACAATTAAACTAAATGATAAATTATCCCATGGTGAGTCCCAAACTGCTTCTCTATTTGCCATGAATTCTTCTTCCCAGCCCATCAGTTCATACACTCATTTCTCATGTGAACATTTTGTCCAATTTTTCCCTCAGTTTGTGCAAGTCCATAACCACTAAGTGTTCCCTAATGCAAAAGGAATTGGTATGTTGGGGATAAAGATAGAACAGCTCAATTAGTAACTATTTAAAATTAATTGTTCATTAAAATCACACATGAGGGCAAGTTGATGGAATTTTTGCTGCCCTGTCAGTTAGCAGAGACTTTTGCTCTGTTGCCAGAATCCAGTTTATGCCACTGAATGCAGTTTTTGAAGCTTATTTTGTTTGTTCTGTTTTTGCAAAGAAAATCTTGGTTTTTTTCTGAATCTGTTTAGTCTTAGAAACTCTTCTTTAAAAAAAAAATTGGATTTAAATCAGGTAGGCACTTCTAAACACCATATCCATAGTCCTTGCCATATTGCACCCAGCAGCTGAACCTGCTTCAGTTCTCAGAGTGGTAATATTCCTATTATCAAATGAAGATAGTGGAAGCATAGACTGGATGTTAGCAAAATACCTCTTTTAAGCACAGCTTTTTCTTTCCAATGGTCACATAAATGGCCAACTATAGCTATTGAATATTCATACTGATCCCACTAATTTCTTATCAGTTAATTCATAAGTCTTGTCTTTCTAAAATGTCCATTGTGATAAGATCTCTTAATCTAATTGTTCACAGAAGTCATTTTGCTAAGCAAGCATATTCTGTCTTTTTTTGTGTACCTAATTATTGAAATATTTTGAGAAAAATGTTTAGGAACATTGAAGAAAACACTGAGGAAGTGTCTGACTGGATTTTTATTGCTGTGTATATGAGCTAAATTTATATACAGGTACTTCAGTCATACTCCTAAATTAGATGATGACTGCTGTGGAAAGAGACCTGAAGCTTGATTAGATTAAATAAAGTTGGAAGATTGATTTTTGTTTGTATTATCCTTCAGAATGCCGTGATTTTTATAACACAGAGGTTACTGGGTAATATAGTGTTTGTCTCATTGAAATCTGCAACTTTGGTGCAATTGTTTGTCTTTGCTCTTCCTTATGTCTTGCATAGGATTTTTTTGTCTGAACTTCTGTTTTTATTCAGGTTCTCTTCTTGATTGGTGTACACACACTACTAAATACACACTTCTGCTTTCTTAATAGTGAAGAGGAAAAAAAGTTCGAAAACTGAAGCCAAGGGCACTGTGACTAAAGTAACAGGGAAAAAAATAACAAAGATCATTGGTTTAGGAAAGAAAAAGCCATCAACAGATGAACAGACCTCATCAGCTGAAGAAGATGTTCCAACATGTGGTAAGTGGTTTTTTTTCCTTGAGTCTTAAATGCACGTTGCTATTAAAATTTTATAGCATTCTAGCTTAGGAATTTCTCTAAAATTTACTTTTACTGCAATAATTCTTCCCCAGCATTGGAAGGATGCACCCAGACTGCAAGAGGAGTAATCAGGAGTTTGTCATTTGCAAAGAGACTGAAATAATTTGACTTTTAAAATAAAACAGTAACACAGGCTGAGGTATCACTGCTCTTTGCAGAAGTGAGGAAGAGGAGGAAGAAAATTGTGAAAAAGAAGCATAAAGAAACAAGTGCTGTTCTCAAACAGATGGTTATAAAATGAATATAGGCTGAACTATGAAATAAAATGTGGCTACAAAGTAGAAGAAGGTTCTTGGAAAGTGATCAGGTCTTTTATAGTAGATTGTGGTTAAGGTTTTATGGAATAGCAGACAGCAGTCAATTGGCCTCAACCAAAATGATTTGAGTTTAATTATGGGTTCCTAAAGTGGTACATATTGGACAAAATGAAGTAACAAATTTCTAGTAAGCTATTTTAACTCTTAATTTTGCCCATTCCATATGACAGCTGTAGTACACAAGGAAGTGTATAAAATGGCATGCAGAAAATACTTGTGTTTTGTATCATAACTGTTAAGATTTGCTCACAATTTAAGACATTGTTCAATGCACTTAGCTGATGTGCTCACAGCTCTGCTGTTTTATAACAATGCAGTGTACTTATATTCTCCAGTTTATCTTCTGGTGCTCCAGTATTAGGTAACACTTACACATGAATAAGATTGAACTCGCCCTTCACCCAATTCCTTCAAAAGACAAATTCACTTGGAAAGCTTTGAAGCAGTTGCACCAGATTCTGAGTTTGGATTTTACCCTTTAATTGAGTAGAAAAACTTAGGGAAACCCAGAAGTCTGTGATTAGGGAGCAGCTGGCAGAACTGATTGGGGCATGAAGTGTGTTAGATGCCAGCCCAAGGTGGTGGCAGCAGGTCCATGGACCACCAGAGAGAACTTCATCGATTACAGGTGGCTTTCAAGCCACACTTTGGGCATCATTCACATCAGCAAACTTTGATTGAATAAGTGCATGTATATGTGTCTATACATCAGCTAAGTACAAATGTGATTTATTGACCAAAAGAGCAGCTGGGGAAAGCTGTGTCCAGCCAAAGGCATTTTCCAGAGCATCTGGCCTCCATAAGGGCTCAAACTTCCAGGCTCTCGTACTCCTTTGATTATTCTGCACTATGTGAGAAGTTAACCACTGCTGTACAATCTAATTCCTCGTATTTCTATCATTAGTTTGGATATGGACATAAATACAGATTCAGCCATTACTATTTGGCTCTACTCAACACCACTTGCAGATTTTTAAGGAAAATATATAAAAGTCTAGCCTTTGGTCATTGCAGGAAGTCTTGGCTAGAAGGAGTTTCTCACCACCAGCAGTTTGGCTCAGTTCAGTGCCCTCTGGGAGGCTGCTCCATAGTTGAAGGTTTTTACACTTTAGAAGGCTCTACCTCCCATGAAGAAAGGGAAAATCCCAACAGGACTGCAGGTGTCACCCAGCTAGTGTAGAAACTAAAACCCACCTGCACTTGCAGTCCTGGCAAAGCTCTTGCCTTCACCACCACTGCTCCTGGAGTGCCTGCACCAAGCTGACGTGCTCATGCCCCAAAGAGGAACACTCTCAAGGCATTTTGGTCAGGTCAGCTTGTGAAGGTTTAAGCAGAGATGTGGGATCCTGTGTAGTTCAACTCTGAGGCAGGAAGTTTTGCATGAGCTTTCCGAAGAGGTGCCCTGGGAGCAGAGGGGAAAAACTGTCTGAAAAAAAGGACTCTCACTCCAAAACAAGCTGTATCTGGCTTGCACGGGAAGGTTTTTTTCATTTCTGTGGATTGTAATGTAATGCACAGTGATACAGGGTTTTATTACAGGAGGAGGGAGGAGAGCTGAAGAGTGTGATTATCACAAGGAGCCAAAACCAGAGGATTAAGCACATCCTCATTTTTTATAGCACCTTCCAAGATGTGCACAATCCTGATCTGCTATATCCTGTTGGATCACACTTTGACATTGGAACCATAATGTTGGAAGGAAGAGCTAGAAAAATGAATAATAAGTCATCGCTTTAATGAAAACCAAAGAGAGAGCTCTCCAACAGGATTAAATGAAAATCATGTCTGAGATAGAAGACAGCTTTTTAACCTCACTTCTGGCTTTTGCAAGATATCATTTATTTCCCTCCTAGCCTGTTTGGAAGCAGCAACATGCTGAATTCATGTACCATTTGTAATGTGGAAGCAAAAGTAAAAGGTTTTTGTTTGGTGTTTTTTTTTCCCTCCTATTTCCAAACTCTACTAAGGCAGGAAAAAAGGGCATTGCTTTGATTGTAATGTTTGAGTCTGGAATGATTGTTGCTATGGCACAGAGAAGGAAAACCACAAAACTCTGCCTGTTTAATGATATTATATACCACTATATTGATATAGAGCATGGTAAGAAAACTGGTTGGTTTTAAAAGAAAATTTTTAATGACATTTTAATATGTAAGGATACTGTATCATAATTAGTTCCTGAATTTTAAATCAACATGAATTTTATTTCTATTTGCAAAGGTAACAATCTTTTAAGTTCTGGTTTGCAAGTGCCACAATCCAGATGTGCATTCTTCTTTCTAAATGTAATTAGAACATAGAGCATCAACACTTCCTAGGTCATTTAAACACGGGTTTTGGATGTTACACAAGGTAGCTCCATACATACTTACATACTATGAGCTGTGATTTTCTCAGAAATGTTGGTCAGGCACAGTTACCAAAGTCATTACCCACAGAGAGGCGGAGTGAGCACATTGGCTGTGTATGTTACTCTTTTCATCATCTCCCATTCTTCCTGAAGTCCTGGGGACCTGTGTGCTCCTACACATGCAGCTGTTGCAGGCACTGACACAGAACAGCCATTTGGATCACATATTTATATGCTTTTTCTTGGTTATTGGCACAGTGAAAGTTTTCATTAAAAGAAGCGGGGCAGGGTCATTTACTTGTCTTCCTAAGATCCATCTGGACTTTCTATTAGAAGAGGAACAAGTTACTTAAAGGCTAGCATTACACTGAGAAGTGAGTTTCTTTTTTTCTCCCTTTTCAGAAAAAGTGAGGAGTAAAATATCTCGCATTTCATTTTATTGCAGGATATCTCAACGTGCTCTCTAATAACCGCTGGCGCGAGCGCTGGTGCAGAGTGAAGGACAATAAACTCATTTTCCACAAGGACAGGACAGACCTGAAGACACACATTGTTTCCATCCCACTCCGAGGCTGTGAAGTCATCCTGGGGCTGGATTCGAAGCATCCCCTGACCTTCCGCCTGCTCCGGAACGGGCAGGAGGTGGCTGTGCTTGAGGTACAGTGGCTGTGACTTAGCAACTCACACAAAGTGAATTAGAGAAGCACTTTCATACAGCCTGATGTCTGTCCATTCAAAAAACCAAAATCTTTGGCAGAATCTTACTGCAGACCTGAACAATAAATATTGGAAGGAGGAAAGAAGCAGTAAATGTTGTAGACAAAAAATGTTATGCCAGAATGGGCAGGAGGTCACTGTGCTTGAGGTACAATGAGGTGCAATGTACAATGGCTGTGACTTTTAGCAAAGTAAATTAGAGAAGCACTTTCATACAACCTGTGTCTGTCCATTAAAAAAAAATAAATCTTTGGAATAATATTATTGCAGAGCTGAGCAATAAATGTTGGAAGGAGGGAAGAAGTAGTAAATGATGCAGACAAAGAAAGAACTGAGATTAAATGTAGTTCAGAAATCTTCTCAGTAAAATACTTTTCTCTGCACTGACCTCCCCTTGACCTGGTGCTAGAATATCCCTGCTCCTTCTCTAGGCACACTTTTGTATCAGGGATATAGTCACTTTGGGTAAATAACTTAGCAATAAGTAAATAATGGATCACTGTTGATGAGAGCTCGAAAACTCCTAACTTTCATTTGTCTGCTATTTATGGGAACTCCTTTTGCTCAGTCTGTGTCTATTAATACAATTATGCATTTCAGAAAATGCAGCGTGCTAGCAGCGTGGTGTGTCTCTTGATTCTCCTCACATACACACACCTTTGTCTGTGTTAGGTGGGTCAGGCTTTCTACGGGGACTTTATTCATCACCATTTAAAACCTAAAATGAGAAGACACTTAAAGCCAAGTATAATGAGCAGGAAGCAACCTTCTACTTGCAGAAGGACAGGCACTTGGACTACTTTGGGTTTCTGATTACACATCAAGTCTCCTGTCCTTGCAACCAGGCCTGTTATATGGCAGCAGTTCAGAGAACTTGAAAATAGAAAACAGCTCAAGGAACTCTGAAAAGCAGTGAAATATGTAAAAATAAGAAATTTAGAAACCACTATGTTTTTAATGACAAATTGTTGCCTTTCCCCCACTATTTCTATCCAATATTTGTTTTGCTGCTGTTTAACTTCTGAATTGGTGACTTGAAGCAAAATATGAAAAAAACTTCAATTATTTTAATAGCTTTAATGCTTTTACTTGTGTTATCAGGAAGATGAATGGCATCATTTAGACAAATGTAGCAAAATTTTTCAAAAGGTAACATTAAAATCTCTTCACTATTTTGTTCCCTCTTCCCTTTTGTTTCTGTTTAACAGTAACACTTTCTTCTCAGGAGTGTTGCTGTCCAAAAATCCTCCAGCCTAACATAAGAAAATAATTATGTTAAAGCTTTCAATATTCTGTAGTCTAAAATAAGCATTACTTGAATCTAAATCCACTGGCCTTAAATGATTATTTTTTCATCTTTTTAGTGGATTGCCCACTTTGTATTACATCATAAATGATGAGCACATCACTTAGTTAAAGTGCCCTCCTTCTAGCAAAGCAGATTTAATATGAAATCCTGGGGTTTTTAAGAGTTCAGCAGAATGAAACCAGAGCCTCTCGTACCATGTGGTAGCGATTTGTCAACCGAGAAGAATGCGCGTTTTGCAATCATGCTCAGCCCAGTGGCAGAGCCAAGACCTGACCTGTGTTCTTGCCCTCTCCTCACAGGCCTCCTCCTCAGAAGACATGGGCAGATGGATTGGAATTCTGCTGGCAGAAACGGGGTCTTCCACAGACCCGGGGGCTCTGCACTATGACTACATTGACGTGGAAATGACGGCAAGCGTCATCCAGGCTGCCAAGCAGACCTTCTGGTGAGCGTGATCCCAGTGCTGCTCCCAGGGCTCTGGGAATTCACAGCCATGTGTTGGCTCCACTGCCAGCACTGCTTATCAAAATCCACCTCCCCCTTTGCCACATACTGAACTCCTGAAGTGGATCAGCATTGCAGCATGTTAGATGTGTTTGTGATTATTGTGTTGGAATCCTGCTAAGTTCTGTAAGAGATGCAAGGCACTGTGCAACTTTACTCAAAACTTTATGAGTTTTTTTTCAGTAAGTCTCCTTACCAAATGCTATATTTTAATCTTCTATTTTACCTAAAGTCTTAGAGCTATTCCTGGAAGAGAACAAATATTCTGAAATATACAGCTACGTAATTCACATTTATTGGCTGTACTTGCTGTACATATAGGGAAATATACAGCATATTGTATGTTACATGCTGCATATATATATATATATATATATATATATATATACTCACAGTATATAGCAAATTTAAATCTTGGACAGTGACATAATCCCTGTTACCTTCTCAAGTTCTTTCTGATTAATTAAAAACTTTATCAAACTCACCCCAGTTCAGTTAATTTCTGGGGTTTAATATAGGAGGTGGAAATTGAGAAAGTGCATAGAGGGTGCAGCATGGAAACTGGTTAAATTGTAAATCAATAGAGTGAATTCCCCATTACAGATCCTGTGCTAAAAGGAGAAATGCGTACTTAGCAGATGCAGTGATTTACATGTTCAAATCATTTGAGGCACTAAATCAGCCCTTGGTGGGAAAAACCATCATTTTTCCTTGGCTAGATGAGGTTTTTATAAACAGGAGTGAAGAAACATTGGGGACAGGGGGATGCCCTGCTGGAGGTGTTCCCTGTGGTCAGGAAGTGGGTGGCCTGAGAAGACAGCTGGCAAAGGCATCATCCCTCATCCTGCTGCAAGATGACACTCCCTAGACTAATTTGGAATTTGTGTGACTTAATACATTAGAGAATCACACCCCATCTGCCCATCATGAGTTTGAACAGATAGAAAATGAAGGGGGAAAAAAATGGAAAAAAGCTTTGGAGTTTTCCAAAAGAGGATCCTATTGCCATTAGCAAGCTTCCAAAAGAAGTTAACAAGGGAAAATGCCCAGCTTCAATGAAAGTCCAGTTTCTGATGGAAATCAAAGTGACTCAGTGTTAACAAAAGACCAGTTTTGTGAAAACCAAATAATTTTGATAGAATTAAAATGCACTTAGCTTTCAGACTTAACGTTAATATTTGTTTAGAAGTTAATAGGGCTCAAAAAGTTTCTCCTGTGTTGACATGTATTTTTGCTTCAGTCAGCATCTAGCAATAACCACATTTAAGAGCAATAGAATGGTAACCTTTTCCCCATGAATTCTGCATGGCTTTCCTTTTCTGCACAAATGTGGTACTAATTGGAGCCAAGTGAAAAAACATATACAACTAGACCACATGTTAGAAAGCAGTGTCAAACAACTTGCAAAATAGCAGAATTTCCCTGTTAAGAATTAATTAAAATTCATTGGGTGTCTTTAAGAGCCTGTGAGGGCTTGCTGATAAGCAATAGAGTAGCTGTCTGCTGATTTTCAATAACTGCTAGAAAATGAGGAGAAATTACAATGGTACTTAAATGTTAATGAACTGCTACATTTGCGCTTTATAGAATGAATATCAGTATTCCAAATAAAATGCAGTTATCATTAAAGCTTAGTTTATCACTCAGTCACTTTAGATTATTGGTTATCCACTTATTAAGACTGATGCTTTGCAAAACTACCAGCTTCTCATTAACAGTCCCATCAATTTCCTTCACCTAAATCATTAGGTATGGAGGAAAAGCTGAGGAAAAAGTGCTTCCAGGCAAATTTTCTTTCTAGCAGTTTCTGAATACAATTAATTTGCATGGATGCACCTGAAAACATGATTAATGAGGATTATTGAAATAATGATTATGAATTGTTTGCAATTACGGAGATAAATCCTGCCTTCCTTTGGTGGTGGAAGTAGTTACCACAGGTGCATCAGATGCCACTAATGAATATCCCGGTTTTCAGACATGGTTTTTGTATATTGCTGTAATTGGAGCCTCTTCACTAGGAAGAAATAGAGCAACAACTCCAAACTCAGTTCTTCACACCAACCAGAAACATTTGTGTAATGCTCTTCTTTAAGAACAGTAAACAAATGCAGCCCTCTAATAATGACTAACAGGGTATGAGTTATGATAAGGTTAAAAACGTTTTTATCATGGGGTTTTCCTGGGCTTTTTGCTGTTAGTTTGCTTGAAGTAAGAAAAGCTTCTTACTAATGTCTAATGTTTTTTCCATCCCCACACTGCCCTGAAGGGTTCACAGAGAGCTGGGCAGGTTCATCCCTCCTGTGAGCCCAGGTTTCCTGTGGCTCAGGTGAGCCCCAGTTCTCCCTCTGAATGAGAAACTCAAAGGACTCCATGTTATTCCAGAGCCAAAAAGAAAGCAACTGTTGAAACCACAGCATTCCTGAGCTCCTGCCAGCACTACAGAAGACCCTCTCTGCTTTAGCAGTGCTTTATCATATTTTATGAATGTCAGCACAGACTCTGAATAGTTCCATTGTTTGGGATGGAAAACATTGTTTTCCCATTTAAATACACCTGAAACTGTAGGAATGGAATTATTTTGGATCTCACTCTATACCTTATTCAATTCCAGCAGTTGCTACAAAGGAAGACTCACCCTTGGAGTCATTATTAAGCAACAGTGTTGATTGGAACAGGAAAAGGGGAAAAAATTAAAATATTATATATATGTGTATCCCTTTTGAAGTTTCCAGAGGACTCAGGCCCACCATGTGTAACAGAGCAAGAATGAGCATATAGAGTATTTGCCTGTACAATTACCCATAAAGAGTAGGGAAGCATAGTGCCATAGCCAGCCAAAAGTCCTGATGCAGAAAAGAAGAATTCCCAGGTTTTGAGGAAGTAATTATTCAGGAATTTTTTATAGAAATGTTAACTTGGATTTCATTGAAATTATGTTTTTTTTTTAAATTTCTGCTGGATTTTATTTTTATTTCTCTTATTTCCTAAGTTTGCAGCCCCTTGGGCATGCATGCACACAGAAACACCTGCTTCTCCCCAGTGCAGACAGCAAGGGAGCGTTTCTGGGACCCTGTCAGGCTGGTGTGTAACAGAGACCAGCAGGTTCCTATGTAAACATGCCACTGAGCAATTACAGCTGTTGCCCTCCTGGCCTTCAAACAGCCATATCCCCACTGCAAGAATGGAGAACAGGAACATATGTTGTGTTCCTGGCTGTAGCAGCAGCGTGTGAGTAGCAAAGAAAGAAAAAACCACCCTGCGGAAAGCGAGAAGCTCCGTGCTTCCAGGCTACATAATCGGGCACAGGGACTATACCACTGTATCATCATTTAGGCGTAGGTCTGAGTGCTGGTTTTCATTATTTTCCCTTTGCATTGTGCAGTTTCATGAACAGGCGGGTGATATCCACGAGCCCGTACCGGGGGAGTGCTGCCAACGGCTACGCCTGCCCCAGCGGGATGGCGCTCCACTACGACGATGTTCCCTGCATCAACGGATCGGTAAGAGCTCAGCCTGCACACAGCAAATGCTTTGCATGTGTTCATTGCCATGTGGGCGTCTGAAAATTGTATTATCTAAAGATCCTCACTGGGCAGTTTCCAGATGAACTCATGGTTTTTTGACTGGGGGTTGCAGACTCCTCTCACACCTATAGAATATAAGGGCATGGGACATATTGTTTACATTAACCTGCATGTGAGCCAATGTGCATTTAGAAAGCAGTTGCCTGTGGTTGATTTGTTGCCAAGTCCTTGAATATAATACTCACTTGAGGAGGTATTTTTTTAGATTAGACTGGAAAGGGCAAAATTAAGGACTCGGTTACACCAGGCACTTTTTGATGTCTGTTGAAAAAACACTGACACCCAAACACTTCTCAGTGCCTGTGGCTGCATTCCTGAGGGTTACAGGTGCTGCTTGTCCCACAGGAGAACCACAGTGCTCACTTCCATCTTCATAAAGTGCAGAGCTGGTCATAGGCAGATGTGTAAGAGGATTTAACATCTAGTGGATGCTCACCTATAGCAATATGGGGTCCTCAGGAAGGTTTGCAGGGGAGCTACAGCCTATGTCAGCTCTTAATTTGGGCTGTTGTATAAAGGCCCCACTAAGGGCGAACTCAAAGGAAATTAATAGTTTCAAAGTGTGAAATTAACTGGACATTGAGTCCTCCAATATGTCAGTAATGTCTAAAAGATGTTAGAAATCCCCTCTTGGGAACAGTGCATGATCACTTGTGTGGAGAGCAGTCTTGACGTAGTTCTTGGATGTGCTCATGTCTTTGTTTGAGTAGTGTACTGCCATGGCCAGGATGGGTTAAGGAAGGATATTTAGCAGTCAGGTGGATTTCTTTTAAGATTAATCAGATGAGCTTCCTATTTTTCTAAAAACTAACAAAAAAAGGAACTATTTTAGTTCTTGTAGCTCAGAATAATAAATCTCCATCAAATCAAATGTGCAAGCATACCAGCAGCTGATATGCATGGGAAAGACATGTAACCTGAAGAAATTAAAAAAACAGGCTAGAAAAAACTTGGCTTCTGATAACTGCTAGGCTGTATTACTTTTAACAACTCATGTACCAGATGTAATCCCATGGACTCATCTGTGCAAACTGTGAGCATCCCCCTGCTAACACAGTCTGCCTCTGCCCCCTGGGTGCAGTCAGGGTGTTAGGTGTGCTTGTACTCAGGGCTGAGGCGTTGAGCCATGGAATGCAATGCTTGTTTTCCACACAGTATCCTCCCCCCACTTTCTAAATAGTGTCAGTAGTAAGGATGTATGCTCGCTAAGCACTGTGGGCTTGCTGGAGTCCAAAGCATCGCTAATGTTTTAATTTCACTTATGGGGTTCTGCGTGGTGCATTGTTCACTAACTGCCGAGGTGTGTGTGTTGCAGTGGGAACCAGAAGATGGCTTTCCTTCTTCTCGTAGCAGGAACATTGGAGAAGAAATGCTTTATGATAACGCAGGCCTGTACGATAACTTGCCGTCTCCAAAAATCTTTGCGCGCTATCCGCCAGCTGACAGGAAAGCCAATAGGTTATCTGCTGACAAACTCTCCTCTAACCATTACAAACACCCTGTCTCATCCAATCTGTCTTCTGCTCAGTCTGTCACTAATACCTCTGCTGTGGGGAGGGGATCTGGCTCGCAGGTACTGTACTGTTTAATACTTAACAAAGCTTTTTATTTGTTCTATTTATCTGGTTGTAATCTCTAGGAACTCTTTAGAGTCCCTTAGTGTTAGCACTGAAGTGCCTGGAGTTTAGTTATGAGCCCACTGCAAATGAAGCAAGTTTGCAAAGGTGTAAATTCCAATGTGGAACTAGTGGTACATGGAAAAGGCTTTGCCAGCATGTTCTTGATGATTTACAGATGGTGAATAATAACAAAAAAATCAATGTGACCTTCCATACCTAACCTGAATGCATGTCGAGCCACCTTTTGGCTCCTCAGGCAGAGATGTTTTAGGAGAAAACCCAAAAAAAGATACGTGACATGTGGCCTGACTGTGACAGCAAATTTGGCTCTTTAGAAATTAGTAAATATTAGTATATATACTTATCTATATATCATGTATACTTTTCTGTATATCATGTATACTTTGGTTATACATTTTATGAATATGCATATGTATAATAACTTGATGCTATATATTTAGTAAATTATGTTGTATATATTCATAAATGACATCTTTATATTACTGCCTGTTATTTTCTTCCCCTAAAAAAAAAAGAGGCTATTTCTCTGCTGCTTTCTGAGGGTGGCTGCAGGCTTTTGTACCTCAAACATGAACCTACAGAGCAGATGAAGTCCTGTGAGCTCAGCATTGTAGCAGATGGGCACAGCCCAGCAGGGGAGCAGGGCAAGCCTTGCTCACAGCCATGCCAGGAACCTTCTCAGAGCCCTTAGCTGGTCTCTGAAAGGTGGTCATTGGCTTAAACCAATGTATCACAGTGTGAATATATCACAGTGATGCACGGTTTTCAATCTAATCTGACATGGAACAGTTAAGATAAATGTTTCTCTTGTAAAAGGTACCTATCATACTGTGTGTTAACTCACTTAACCCTTACAAAAACTTCATATTGGAATATTGGAATTCAGTGCAATGCATAATTGGAAGTGGACATGAGCAATAAATTACTGCAGCAGCAAGCTTCTCAGTGCATTCCCAATTCAGTCCGCACAAACCTTTGGGAGCAGGAGAACAGAGCATGGCACACATGTGCCCTGTGCTTGGCTGGAGCATCCTCCATGGAGACACTATGAGTAGGACTGGGTTATCTTCCCAGGCTTCAGTTCATTGCTGTGAGCCCTCTAAATGGAAACCCCTTGAACATGCGGTGCTCTGTTCCTGGTAATCTGTTGAGCCTGTCTGGCCATTATGAGAGGGTTTTTTTAAGTAAGAAAAGCTTTTAAGTAGTAGCTAGAAGTTGTATAATGGGAAAATAATATCTTAACTCCTAGCACTTAAAAACATGTAATAATCATATTGTTTCAAAAAAATCCACAAGGATGGCAAGGTCATATAGTAAATAAGAAATAATGTTGAATTTTTTGTGTGGCAAACCCTAGTAGGTTATACTGTGTGAAATTAACTCTGAAAAACTTGTGTTTCAAGAGTCTTTACTGTAAAAAAAAATTAAAATATATACATTTTTTTCTGCCTTGCAGTGGCTTTCTTAATACTGTAAATGCCAGGGTTCTAAATGCCTTGGAAACCATGATGCCACCAGAAACAGGGAGTTCATCCCCTTGTTATCCTGTGATTGCTGGCACGGCTCCCGCTGAGCAGGCAGCTCCCAGAGGCATCTCTGGAGGAAGCGCCGTCTCCAGCTCGATCAATGTGCTCTATTAAGGCTCTCTGATGTAGCAGGCAGCTTTCTGTCAAGCTCTGCCCTTGATCAAAGGGTGAAAGTAATGCCAGTGGCACGGGAATAGCTGGAGCCCATTTGTACTTTTGTTTTCAAACAGTTTAAAGGCAAGAAGCCTCCTGTGACTGCTAACGGGATCGCCGGAAAAGCGAGGACTTTAAACAGCCAGCCCAAGAAATCCGAGACGGTTTCCTGTGTGAAGCGCACGGCATCCAGTAAGTGTCTGTCCTCACTGCTGCCTCGCTGGGGAGCCAGGAGGGTGCCCACAAGGGCTCCTGTCTTAGCAGACAAGGTACAGCACCAGTGTGGTTTTGTGAGCTGAGAGGCCGAGGAGGAGATGCCAAGACTGAGCAGGAGATACTTTGGTGACTTAACTCCAGCCACGCCACACGAGAAAAGGGTGCCGGTCATATGGGAGAAGGATAAATATGAAATGTGGACCTGTGGCTGCTGCGAAGTCATGAGGACAGCAGGGAAAAAAAGAAGGATAATGATTCCTCATTTGGAACAGAGAGAAATTCTATCTTCATGTTGGAAAAGGAGGATGAGGAGCTGGTATAGATGTAAGAACATTGTGTTGCTCATAAGTGGACTTATTAATGAAGTCTTATTTAAGAAGCCGTGGATTTAATGGCAACAAGAGAAATTGGTTTAGAGTTTAGGACTAAAGTAAATAGCTTCTAACTGATTAAAACTGGCTTAACAAAACTGGCTTAAAAATTCCTGTTTGTCAGGAATTATTTCATATCATAAAGTGTGCCTTCGGATATGTGACAAAGTGATCTCTTAGCTGACCTGTCTTCTTTGAGTCTGCAACTGGAGCAGAGCTGTAGAGGGGGCTGTGATATGAATCAGACCACAAATATATGTCAGCCACAAAATGAAAGCATTTGTATGGGAAATTAAAAAAGAAAAAGAAAGCTGCCAGGCGTCAAAGAAGTGTGAACATCTTTGTATTCTCTTATGTAAGGTGAGAAAAGATGTGCACTGGAAGTAGGAATGAAAGTCAGGCAAAAGGCCAAGCAGGTGGTTTTTCCTCTGACCCTTTCAATTAGAAATGAAGGGTTCATTGCTGGAGAGGAGCCTCCTTTCCATCTTCTGAACTACAGAGAAAGGCAAGGCCATTTTTCAAAACCAGTGTGCTATAAAGTAACTGGTATTTCTCATTTTCCTCATGTAAATATAAAGAACATACTCTATCCCATATCATTGTTATAGCTGTGCTGCAGAACTTGGCAGAAATCATGGACCTTGAGAAAGAGCCAGATGAGGAGGAAGGCCAAACCTTTTCCTCAAACCGTAGAATTATAGAATGGTTTGGGTTGGAAGGGAGCCTTGAAGATCATCCAGTTGCAACACCCTGCCGTGGGGAGCCGTGACATGCTTCATGTCATGTTTAGTCTCAGGGACCAGTTCAGGGTTGTGCTGTTAATTTAAACCCTAATTAGCTACAATCTGATACATGCAGATGCAGAGCAGTACAAATATGGCAAGAATCGTGTGGAGGCAGATGCAAAGAAGTTACAAAGCAAAGAGGAGGAGCTGCTGAAGAAAAAAGAAGCCCTTCGGAACAGGCTGGCCCAGCTCCGGAAAGAAAGGAAAGATCTGCGTGCTGCCATTGAAGTCAATGCTGGTAGGAGGTGCTTTTATGTGCTGAATTCTCACCTGAGAATTAGGCTTAGTTATCCAAACAGCTTTGTATTCTGTGCTGAAGACATGTCACCCTAAACAAGGTTAGGTTTCGATGCTGAGTAGTGCTCTATAATGTCTATATTTGCTTTCTATATAGATAAAAAACATAAAAGATAAAAATACAAATGTGTATGTCCTTATTTTATATATGCATGTGTATCTATACACATACCTAAGGAATTACACTGGTGTGAACTTCAGGTAAGAAGAGCATAGGAATAATTTTTTTGTCACTAGCTAATTATATTTTCATGATACAGAAAAATAAAGAAAACAATACTGATTTGAAACCAGACTAGATATCTAAGAATGTCACTTGATAGAAAGCATTTGATTTATGCTACTAAACTTCTTACTTTCAAGCGTTTTATATAAAGTAACTAATTTTTTTTATGTCACTGATACGTAGAGACCTTGTTTCCTTACTTTTTAGAAAGAAAATAATTTCTCTAAGTGTCATTTTAACATTTTTATTATTGTTGAAATAATAAAATTGCCGTGAATGACAGGCAGGAAGACCCAAGTGATTCTTGAAGACAAGTTAAAGAAGCTGGAAGAGGAATGTAAGCAGAAGGAGGCTGAGCGTGTAAATCTGGAGCTGGAACTGACTGAGGTGAAGGAGAGCCTTAAGAAAGCCTTGGCTGGTGGCATCACACTGGGCTTGGCTATTGAGCCCAAGTCAGGAACATCAAGTCCACAGGTATGCAAAGCCATTGAACATGCAAATCCCAGTTAATGGGCTGGGAGTGCTCAGCCTTCCCAGCTCCAGCAAAAATGAGTAGGAACTGAAAGTATAATGTTTTTTTAAGCCTGAGAAATAAGAGCAGAATTAAATGCCTTTCTGTGTTATTTACATTTCCTGCAGCAGCAGCAGGGAGCAGGTAGATATGGGAATCACAGGCAGGATATGTTAGGATAATGTGCAAAAAGCCAGCACCTTGTCCTCAGTGATTGTATAAGTGCAGCAACCAAGACATTGCTCCAGCCCAGGGAGATTTAAATGCACCAAATCATCATGCAGTGATGAAGATCTGCTTGTGCTGGTCCCCTGTCAGTTGTGTCACACTCTGCAAGGGCTGCATCTCACACCTTCGGGGTGGAGCTTGTGCTACAGATCTATGTCTGAAGCAGCCATCATAGAAAGATCAGAGAGGGGGATACATCAATTCCTCTGGATTATCCATAGTTGTTTGATCAGACCCATAGCTGTTTAACAGAAAAGAAACTTCAATTTTCATCACAGAACACACATGCACATTGTTTTGTTTCCTGTGTTCTAATCTCCTTTTCATCTAGTCATCATTATGAATATAGTTTCTTTAAAAAAGAGTTCTGCAGTTCTGAATCTAAAGTAGAAAATATTGTACGTGTGACTACTTGGAGGAAACTCAATATAGGCTTTTCTCTCTTTATAGTCTCCAATTTTCAAGCACCGAACTTTGGAAAACTCTCCCATCTCCAGCTGTGATACCAGTGATACTGAGTGCTCCATCCCTGTGAACAGTGCAGCAGCTCTGAAGAGACCTCCCTCATCAAACAACTCTCCATGTCGGGGCCATGTGCTTCGAAAAGCAAAGGTGAGAGCACTCGTGTCTTAATTGTCTTCTTCTGTGCTTTTTCATACTTTCTTACAAAGTCTTATTTAGCCTTAAGAAGAGAATATCTAAGTTATTCATATTACTACATAGTACTGCTGATTTGGAGAACCTTCTGCAGAAGAGTTGGTAAGTAAGTTTGGGAGACCAATTTGACTCTACTCTGATTCCATGTTTTTCTCTGTTGCTTTTTTTATTTGATTTGCAAAGTAAGTAGTCTGTGGTGTAGACAGTCCATGTGTCCACTACTCTGTATAGCAGAGAAGTGGTTAAAAGAGCACTGTTACAGTGAGTGATTAGAAATGGCACAAGATTGGGTCTGACCTTTTCCAGCCACTGCAAGAACATTATAATTAATGACAATGTGTTGTGCAAGTATCTGCTCAATGTACATTTAAAGTAAAAGTTTAATGACTTCAATTTTGTCTTGCGAGTACCAAGCTGAAATTTGCTGTCTTCTTGTATTGTTACAGTTTTCTAATTTTTGTGGTTTAGTTTAAGTGGGATTTGTATAACCATTCTTCTGGGCTAAATTTGCTGGCAGCATAAACATGTGGGCAACACATAACCAAGGGTGGCAGTAATAGTGCTGGGCCCAAGCTTTTGTTTATTTAGTAGTTCACTGCTAGTTGTAATTATAAACAGCAATAATCATAAACACTTGTCGTTCATGAAGGCTATTTCCTTTTTTCATTGATGTCTTCTGATGGATTTCTTCAAGTAACTTTTGCTACATGTATTCATTGATTATATACATTTCCAGTATCTGAGCATAAGCCTGGAACCTAAATGTAGTAGATACTGAAAAATCAGCATCTCAAAAAATTATTTTATTATTAACTTATCATAATATAATTATTTTTCCTGATACACCATTTGAGACAGCTCTCTCACCCTTATTCTACTCCCTGTGCATGGACATCAACTGCTTTTTCCTGCCAGTTAGCCTGATTCATTTAAATCCAACTAAGAATAATTACACTCAGCATAATAGGTTTTAGTTCTAATCAACTTTGAAGTCTGCAGCTTGTGTTTCAAACCTGAGGAAGGATTTATGTGCTCTAAAGCTTATCTGTGTTTTCCAATTATAGCCTAATTTGTGCCATAACGATATCATCTCTAACTGTACACTTTGTCTTAGATGTGGATGGTAGCTCAGCAATACTCAGGGAGTGTGGTCTAGCAGAGCACAGTGCTTGCAAATGGGTGCATGGATTTGTGCTGGACAGGCACATTAAATCCAGACATCTAATCGTTACAGCTGGAGAAGCCAGGACATTATAAAAACCTAAATATTTTTGGTGTAAAGAATACCTTCCTGTAGTATATTTTTTATGCTCAGCACATACCATGCAGGAAAAGCCCTCCTGTGTTTGGTGTCGGTGTGCTTTGGATGGCACCATAAGTTGGTCAAGCTTTTTGGCAGAGGAATCTTGGATATAGGATTAGGCTAATCAAAAAGGATATGGAGCAACTAAACATATTTTTCCCATGCTGTGAAAAACAACTCAAAGTATCCAATTCAGCTTGAACAGCTTTTTCCCTAAAACCTCATGCACTAAATATTAAGAGTGAAATTTTGCTGAATTAGATAGTGCAACCCAATCTGTTCCCAGCCCATTGGCAGCCACAGCTGCCATCAGGTGCACATCTGCAGCACGCCCCACGCTCGGGGGTCGCTGTACGTGTGCGGGGGTGGAATTTGGCTCTCAGTTCTTTTGGCCTTTTGCAGCTGTGAGTGAGCCCAGGCCTCATAGATGTGGCTCAGGAAAGGGTGTCACACATGAGTATCCCAGAGCAGGACTTGGCTCTCCAGGCGTGGATGTCAGTGCAGTTTGTGGGAGTGAAACTGGTCCCACGCCTGTGCTCCCGCTTGTATCTCCAGCAGCTGGCACCTCTCCCAGTGCTATGAGGGAGTTGTATAAATGTTTTAAATATCAGAATATGGTTTTTACTCCTGGTGTGTATTTGAATGCACTGAATGCCTCCCTCCTTGGCCGTTTCCTTGCATGGAGGCCTGTTGCCTGCCAGCCTTGTGTCACGGCCATGCTCACCAGGCAGCAGCGCTGCGCCTGTGCCTCTGTGCCCTGCACGCCTGGGACAGCATCTTTGGAAGCTCTGCCACCAAAAGCTTTCTCCTCTCAGATGCTCTAACATTAGAAGGAAATACAGAGAGAAGCAGTAAGACAGATCTAGTGTTAAGAAAGAGCAGCAATTTGGGGATTGGCTGTTCAGGACACACATTATACTTACACATACATAATTTGAATTTTTAACTTCGCTTTTTTGCAAGTATCTTTAATTTTTTTTTTTAGAAAGTAATTATGTATATTTTTAAAAAGCCAGAAGGCATTTTAATTGCAATTTTGTCTAATCTGTACTTGGCTAGAAATGGAAACTCCAATTAAAATATGGAAAATAATATTCTGCGTCAGTAGTCCTAGAGAAGTAAAAAGATTCAAATATCCTTTCTGTACAGCAATTATTTAAACATTTCACATATTCATTTAAATATCAAATTAGTTTCTAAAGCCAAATTGTTATGTGTAGCAAGAAAACTGAAATTAGTATTTCTGATTTGGTTTTGAAACTAGTGGGCTGGTGAATGTCAGCATCTTACATCTCACTTGTGTTCAAGGACTGGAGAAGAAAAGGAGCTGTCCCAGTTTCCCAGCTCCCAGTCAGGCTGTCAGTGTTGACTGAGACATTCTTTCCTTGGTGTGAACCTGCAGGAGCAGTGGAAAGAAACAAAAAGTTCCTTTTGCACCTGCAAAAGAAGCTTCTGCTTTCAAGCCTTATTTAACACTTCAAAGAAAATCTCCTCCCAGTTGCTTAGCCAAGGACTTCCTTTATAGCTTTGGTAACATATCTGTAGAGAACACAGATTTAATAGAGTTTTTAAAGTAATCTAATTTCTACCAGTACTGTGTTTTAACTTTAAAATTACCATAATTTGAAGAGTAAAATGGAATATTTAAAATACACTGAATTTTAGTAAAAGCACCAATTAAATTAAAAAAAAAAAAACAAACAGAAGTTTTGAAACAAAGTAAATTATTGTCTAATTTTAAACCCATGGATTTTTTTTTTCTTATATTGCTAAAGCAGCCATCAACTGTGACCTTTACTGTTATTTTACAACAGCTGAAGAGGTGTCATGGTCATACAGCTGTTGAGCCAATCTATTGCTCTTACTGCTTTCAGCAGCAGGAACAGCTATTTACATGCATAAGTAATGGATTTCAGTCAGAGCTCTTAAATGTTGTGGAATGAGTGTTAAATTGAGGAATTCAGGTTGGAAGCCAAGTCAGCAGGCTGCCTGCAGAGTGTCTCTTTCTGGTGGGTCAGAGAGGAATCTGCAGCCCCCAGTGCCTGGCGAGGAGCAGCTGGGGGGTTCCTCTAAGGGGATTGCTGGAGCCAGAGGCCATCCCTGGGGATCTTCAGTGGCTCCTGATGGCTGAAAGGGTGGGATTCAGGGAGGGGTGCAGTGTGGATGTCCTGAGGTGAGCCTGTCCTGCTTCAGCCCAGGTGTCATTTGATGGCCACAAGTTTTACTGACCTGGGGGCTCAGCTGTGGCAATCTCATGATTTTCACTTAAGTGGCAGAAGAAATGGCAATACCTTGCTCTGAGACAAGTGACCAAAAGCATTATAGGTTACATTTTTTTGCTGTGGATGGTGTCCTTGTCCTCAGCTAACAGGTGAGGAAACTGAGGCACAGAAAAGTCAAAGCAATTTCTTTAATTTGCCAGGCAATAGCTCAGTTTGGATTATCTATAAGGGAAACAAATGCAATGCAAACAGACTTGTTTCTCTTAACCCTGCCTGTCAGTCTCTCTGCTAAGTTGCTCTTTTTAGTTATAAATTTATGTGTTTGCCATGAGTCTTATAATAAAAAAATTGAAGTGCTGTAAAGCAATCACTTGGTGTCAGCTCTGAGAGATATTGAGGGCTTCCTGCTGTCTTACACCAGTCATTTAGAGAGCCTTGTGTGCTTAAATCAGCCTCTCCCTTACTCAGGGAGAGCTGAGTGCTTTACAGCAGCTGTGGGGTGTCAGTTGCTCCAGAAGTCCCCTCTGCAGAATACAAACATGGCTTATTTGCACTGCACTAGAAAATATTTTGTACATAGTTGTGGAAGGGTGGATGCTGTGCACAGACTATCAGAACATACTTGTTATCATTCCCTAACTAATTTTTGGGCTGAATCCAGCAAAGTTAATGAAAAAACTGTTATTGAACCCACTTGTGGATTAGCAGATACGATGACATCAGTGAATTATACTGATTTCTTTTTAACATTTTCTGTATCTTTTTTTTCCCCCTTTCCAGGAATGGGAGATGAAAAATGGAACATAAACATAACAAAGCCAGTCACTTTCTATAAAAGCCTTACCTACTACAGACCAAGACTTAGGCTGCAAAGGACTCACCTGGAAGGTCACATCAAGTGATAAAACATGAGAAGTTTTATAACTCTGTTAAGTTAATGGTAGCTTGGCGCTAATTTGCCTGTATTCCCTCTACTGTATTGCTGTGTAACTACGTGTGCCCCTTTTTATTAGCTGTAACTCCTTGTTTCCAACTTCACTGGTAGAGAAAATGAAAACCAAAAAAACCCAACCATAGGAACTAAAAAGGAGCATAAAGTCACAGTTGCAAGTTTACTTTGCTGAAGCAGCAAAGAGCCAACAGTGTTAATTATACTGCATCAGACAGCTGGAACACTGCTGAAGACTGGTGGGAAATCCTGACTCCTGCAGGTTAAAACTGCCTTTGGAACTGTGCCACAGAGCAGGTCTAACTCATCAGCAGAGGCTTTGCTGGTGGCTGCTCACATGGCAAAGCAAACCTGAAGAAAAGTGCTTGCAGAGGCAGCAGTGCCTGCTCAGCCCAGCAGCTCTGCAGGGCCACAAGGACTCTTTGGTGAAGCGTTTTTGGGCGACTTTTCAGACAGATGCTTTTGTCATGGGGAGATAAAAAGCTGCCAAACTTCGAGACAGATGCATTTTTGTACGTTCTCTTTATTGCTGTTCTGAAGCACCACTCATTTTCAAAGGTCATGTTCTTGAACTATGACTTGTTCCTGATTTTTTTAAAAGGCTAACAGGTATTTTTAGATACTGCTTCTTTTCTATACATTTTAAAGAAGAAAAAGAAAACAATTGAACTTAGTCCTCAACAGAAAAGAGCAACTCAGAATTACTTATGCAGTCAGTCTTGTTTTTTATAATATAGTATTGTTAAACTTGAGGTATAGAACACTGCTGTACTTAGTTTCCTTTGTCTGTTTTCAGACCTCAGCTATTATTTTTGAGGAAGATGGACTGAAAAGGTAATAATTTTCAGACTCTTATAAACAGTTTAACAAATAATTGGGGATTTTCCCAAACAGGGGTCCATTTCTGATTACTAGGAAATAACATCTTGCATTTTAGTCTGTAAAATTACAAAAATCTGTTTGTCTCTTATCAATGTCATTCCTGAGAAATTACATGCAGTAAATTGCCACTGAAGCCCTTCAAAATCTCAAGATTGGTTTTTAAAAATCAGAAGGGGGTTGGAGGAGAATGTATAAATCAGATGGCTTCTTTTAAGTTTTCTCTTTTGTTTTTTTTAGGCCTTTGGAGAGCTTTCAATCATACTCTCAAGATTTTTTTCCTCCTCAACTGTTAGGAGTAGAAAATTAATTTTAAAAATTACCTCAAAATATGAGTAGTGTTTTAATCACAGATGTTAGGGCTGGAGTCTTGATAATTAGTTAAGACTGCAATTAAAATCACAGAAGCTGGCAAGACAGCAGTTATCAAGGATCCCATCCCTTTGTGGCCAAGCCTGCAGATTATCTCTTACCTTTAGGAATGGGTGTGTGCAACTCCTGGGGGGTCCCCTGGGATTCTCAGCTGAGCTGGATGCCAGAGGACTTCCTGCAGGAGCTTGTGGGATTTGAGGGCACAGATCTGTCAGAAAGACCTGACAGCTGCCAGGAGATGGGGCTGTGTCCTGTTCCCAAATGCATTTAGGGCAGGGACCCCGCTGACCTTAGCAGTGTAGAAATGGGCCCAGCATGAGAAAAGGCTCTTTGCTTCTTGGTACAAAGGGCCACAGGAATGCAGATACAGTAGGAAAGCAAGTGTCAGTGTGGTTTTCATTGAAAACACAATTTTTTAATATTAGTTTAGGTCGCTTACTTATTAACTCTCTAACTCGAGGGCACATTCTGTATTCTGTGACTATGGACTAAACAGCATCAAATTCCCATAAATAATAGCAGAAACAAATTTGAAGCAAAAGTAAGTTCATTTAGGCTTTTTATTTCAAATTAAGTTATTTATTTGTATATTTCAATAAATATTTAATTTATATCTGTACATATTTATAATGCAAATTAGGCTTCTAGTCAAGGTTAGCAGTGATGTAACAATTGCCATTAAGAAGTGGTCCCACATGAAGTAATGCAGAGTAGTCAAAAGCCACATCACTTGTCTTGTTTACCCAATGTTGGCATTGTCTCTTTCCACCCCCTTATCCCATGGTTAAAAAAAAAAAAAAAAAGAAAAATTCAATTCCTTGGCAAGGACAGGTTTTAATCTACGCCTGAGGTGGATGTGTGTAAATCTCTGCCCAGGCAAATGGAAATTGTGTGGTGCAGCCTTCCTGTAGCACCTGGGCCCCTGTGGTTCCTGCTGCACAGGGGCTGTCCCCTGATCTAAACATCTTCCACTCTTCCTCCAGCAAAGGCTCCACAAAGCCACCACACTTTAGTCTGTTCTGTGTAACAGCCAAGGTTCTGAAAGGAAGAAAACCAAAAAGCTTGGGAAATAACCTCTCTGTAGACCACTCTCAGTGCTGTGAAATGTACTCTGTTGCCTTGAATAGCACTATTGCTGCACAATTTTTATAAAGAGCAACAGAACCTGTATTTTTCACTGTTTTTAGATTCCAGGATCACCAGGCAAACTCGGCCATAGAGCAGCATGACTTTTGTTTGAAAGGAAAACTCCCGTATTTTGAACCATTTCTATGTCTTCTAAGAAAATGTTACACTTGTACTTCCTCACCAAATGCCTGTTACTGTACCAGGTGCTTTTTTTAAATTGTTTGTTTTGTTTGGGTTTTTTTTAAATGGGTGATGCCTTTTTTTATAAAATCCCAGTTCATAACTTTGGGGGATCAAGGGTGTTTTTTTAATGAGATGATTGTGGCAATTTGATTTTTCAAATGGAGAATATTAATTTAGTATCAAGTTTTGTTAGACACTTTCAAATTAATTGGCCAAGGGTGTATGTTGTATGATAATGTTCTCATATTAAGAATGTAATTATTTCCTTATTGTATTTTTTAAAAAACAAAATCATATTTAAAAAAAATCTCTGTGAAAAAAAGCATGATAGAAACATGAAAAAAAAGGTTTTGTTTTATTTTTGTTATTGGATATGTTGGCAGTGCCCATTTTAATTGACTGTAAATATAGCCTTTCTACTGTATTTCTCAGTGTATTTAAGTTCTTTCTGACACACATTCATGGACACTTCTGTTAAAAAAAAAAAAAAACAAAAGTCCAAAATAGACCCACCTTCAAATGTGTGTCTTAGTAGCTTGAACTAACCTTATGCCTTTCTAGTTTATTCTTCAGAAAGTCTTGCAAAGTGTGAAAAAAGACTGGCACCTGGTGGGTGCGACAGATCCGAGACCATTATTAATAAAGTTACCTGTCAAAAAAAGGATTTGCAGTGTTGTTTCTTGGTGTTGGTCAGTTCCAGAGGCACCCTAAGGTGCTGTGGTGGCGCCTCAGCAGCTCTCCCACAATAGTCAGAACTCAGCTGAGAACCATTCTCCCATGCTAGTCAGTTTAAAAATGTTTGGACATTATCATGAGTGTTTTTTGGCATCAGTTGTATCCCCATTTAACTGAGCAGTGACCTCCTGCAACTTGAATGTCCAAGGACTCTCTTGGCAATGGAAATGTGGAATTTGGTGTATTTAGAGCTCATAGCAGCACTTCCTGCTTGCCTGTTGCATCTGCACCAGCTTGCTTAGATGTCAACTCCACTAATAAATTATGCAATATGTAAAACATTAAAAATTACCTCTAAGAAAGGAAAGTGGATTAAAATTAAACTGAGCTGATTACCAGGCTACTTAAAGATGAATGTAGCAATTTCTTGTAGATGACTGACAGATGAGATTGAGAAGTGTTAAGCTGTAATTACTCCTTGCTGCTTTTCTTAGATTTTGCTCTTGCTCCTGTTACACCACAATTATTACCAAATTTATAAAGTAAAAAGCTTAAGTAGAATATACATTTTATTTTCCCAAACTGAGGGAAGCAGTATTCTAAAGTAGTTAATTGGGTTTTTTCCTGTAGTTACAGCCTCCAAGATCATAATGAAGTTTTAATAGGTATGTCCATGTACTGCATAATAACAACTAAAGACAAAAAAGTAAATGAAAACAAACAAAAATTAACCTAAAAACACAACAGGAAAAATTAAAAAAAATAAACCTGCTATAATCCTGTGGTCTAAAATGCAGCAAGTATCTCTAGTCTCTGTCTAATTCACAAGACTTGCAGAAGCAAATGGCAAAAATGAGAAAACCACCTGAACTGCTGGTGTCTCAATTATCTGCATTTGTAGCTATACAACATTATCCAAATGGCTCTGACTGCATAAATAGATAAACTCTATGGGAGATGATACAAGGGCACAGCAATCCCTCCAGACAAGGAAAAATCCTATTCATATTACAGTGAAGTTCAAGGGAAAAACAAAGATAAGGTCATTCCAGTGTGGAAAAAAAAATAATCTTGAGGAGGGGATTGTGTTAACAGGTTATAAAAATGGGGAAAATAGTCCCTGCCGCTAACAGTACAAACACTGAGGGTATCTGAATCAATGATCAGGTTCAAAACAACTGCCCAATTCAGCTGCAGAACTCATCACAGAATTTTATCGATGCTAAAATCTTATATGGGTCTATAAACAATAAACAAAATTCATGGCAAAAAGTAATTACTTAAAACTATCAAACACAAAGCTTCCTGCTTCAAAACAGAAAAGTCCAGCTCCAGGGAGGCTGGAAGTGTGTTCTGTTGAAGTGTCCTTGTGTGCTTCCCCTGCTCTCTTGACATATTACTACTGATAAATGAAGCTGTTTTCTTTCACAGAAAAATGCTTTTTTTTTTTACACCAGCAGTTACAAAACATTCCCTTCTATAAAGCCATGTATCCTATTCTTTTCAATTTGACTTCTAAAGCAAGAACCTCTCTTTTAAGATCAAGGTAATGCAAAATTATTCCTTCACAATTTATTAGATAACAACAACAAAAAAAATCTTATCAAGGGTGTTCCTGGTCAGTAATCTGATTACAAGGGAATCATTTTCCTATTAGATTTTGCAGAACCAGTAGAGTTGCAGTTACATGGTCCTGAGCTGAACATAAGCTTAATTTCTGGTTTAATTACTAATTTTTAAATAGACTGTTAATTGCCCTCACTGAATTATTCCTTAGAATTTTTACTTCTTTAGTCTGGTTTTGGCATGTATCACTGATTCTGAATTTTTTTTTTTTAATCAACTTTTGCTATGATACTGTAATGGCAGGAATGGATCCTTTTATCACTTTCAAAATACACCGTGCAGCATTTGCACTATTTTGCTTCAGCTTTTGAAAACCATGAGGTTTTCAAAAATAAATGTTTCAAATGTACTGTACCAGAGTACAGCACATTTTCTCCACAGCAGCTGGATCCATAAGAAAGCAAAACTTCTTTCAAGGCATAAATCACAAAAAAAAAAAAAAAAAAAAAAAAAATTGAAAAGAAATCAGTGTCTTACTGGAAAACAAAAACGAAAAAATATTGCCTGTTGTTTATGCCTCAAAAGTTTTATTAGAGACATGATTTATGATGATGTTGAAATCAGTTAAGCTTCAAAATAATATAGCAATTAATATGACTTTGATGACGATAGCAAGGGAAACAGAAGTGAAGCAATTATTCTTTCCACAGAAATCAGTTTCTGAAGTAAAGTAGCCCTTCAGGTTAGATATTAGCAAATTTTATTTGGTATCTCATTTATGGGAACAGCTTGGCTGTGTCTGTTCTCACTCCTGACCTTCCAAATCAGGAGCTTTCCTTGGAAAGAACTATTGCAACATCATTAGAAGTAACTTTATAATTTCTGTGAGTTTTGCTGGTATTTATATCAGAGCACTAAATTTGGAAAATGAGATGTTATTTGAGATTCAACAGTCTGCTTTTGTAGAGATAAATTGCCGTTAAAGTCTCAGCTAGCCACAGTATAGGATTAGAGAACCTAAAATGACAAATGGCAGTGTTTCCCAGCTGGGCTGCACAAGCTTCATTCCTGCATCCAGCCTCACGTTGAGCATGGTGTGCCACAGGGAAGGTCAGACTGCCCACACCACAGGCCCCTCCAGCTGCCAGCTCCTCCAGCAGGCACCCTGGGAAAGTGCTCAGCTAGGGCAGACTGGGAAAATTCAGTTTCATCTCATCTGAATTATTTTTCTTTTTAGTTATCCATCTTTGGATCCTCAAAATATATCCACCCTGTGAATAAATAATCAATTTGTGGTCCTATTAAAACTTCATTGCAGTCTATAAAATTTGTATGGCTAATTAAAAAATCAGTAGATGATAATCCATGTTGCTGTTTTATCCCAGTATGAGGTTTAATAAGACTTCACATTGCACATCTACAACAATTAGAGCATCTCTGTTTTTCCCTGCTGTGGGCAGCAGGCAGTGCAAAGAACATCAAGTGTTTATTCTACCAGTGTCAGACTTTCCTTGGGAAGGCACCAAGCTACAGAGCAGCAAGCAGCTCTCAGCAAACCATAAACTCTATTCCAGGCTGAAAATATCAGCTGCACCAAAAGCAGCTCAACTCTAAAGTTTGAAGCAGGAAGGAATGCCCAGGCTGTAGGGATGGAAGGCATCTTCTGACTTTAGAAATTCAGTGACCTTTGCAAAGACAGAGAACACTTGCCAGGACCAGTAGGAGAAAATCTTTAGGACATTAAGGGCAAGGCTTCATAAAAATATACTACATAATTCTGCATTTCATTTCCAAAGACTGTAGCAGAGTGAAGTGAATATCATATGTAGCAGCTGGGCATGTCCA
Organism: Ammospiza caudacuta; assembly: GCF_027887145.1. Classification (NCBI taxonomy): domain Eukaryota; kingdom Metazoa; phylum Chordata; class Aves; order Passeriformes; family Passerellidae; genus Ammospiza; species Ammospiza caudacuta. The sequence goes on from NC_080596.1 coordinate 59,670,738, forward strand.
GTGGGCATAATTCTGAGAATTTTGGTTTTCCTGGCTTTGTAAATGATTGAATATACTTTGTAGCTTAGTTTTATTTTGAGTCAAGGCCTGATCCTTACACATGGCTACATCTAGTTTAAGGGCTAAATTTGACTTGCAGACCCCTGAATTTTGCAAAGAGAATGCAGCTTCTACAGCACAGGCAACTCCTTAGGAAAACAGTGGGATAAAGGAAGGGCAATTAATGGAAAGAAGAGATTGGAATAAAGGCACGGCCAGGGCAGAACACACATACTTCTGTTCTGTTGATGGCGCTCTCTCACAGGGAGATGAAGGCTGAGCCCTACGGAATTCTTTAGCAGGACAGACATACTCAGCCTCTGATGTTACAGAACAGCCCTGCACGGCTTCTGTCTCACCACAGGATGTCACCCTCCACCAGCTACACTGCAGACACCTCCCAGGAAAAGGCAAAAGGACTTTTCCCTCTTTTCCTAGGAATGGAGTCGAGTTGCAAGGATAGAGGATGAAGTGGAGTGGCTAAAGAGGAGGAGAATGAAGGTTTGCTGCAGCCTTTGAGCTCAGTGTTGCAGAGCTGAGTCGTTTGCTGCTAAATACAGACACACAAACTCTGAGGACTGGTTAAACCTCCACAAACCCCATGAGAAGCTTTGAAAGAAAAACAAAGCAATCAATAATTTAGAACCAAATTTTATTAAAGAAAAACCTGGAGTGCAGGTTCTCAGGACAAATGCATACCTTTGGATGCAGTGGAGTACACAGGTACGTATACAGTAGTTTGCCTGCTACATGTTTGGAAGCTGAAAGAGACCGTGATAATCTGTACTGAACAGTTCATCACCTTTGTTAAAATTTGCCAAAAATTTGCTTGTGGATTGCTAACAGATACTTGGTTATGTGTGTGCACTACATATTGCACAAGGGTTTTTGATTAAGCTATTACTTGTGCAATTGGATCACAGTTAAGTGTTACGTCAAGCATATTCAAACATATATTTGTCTCCTTTTCTCAAAAACAGCACGTCACTACAAAACTGCCATTAAATGTTACATATTTACAAAAATATACAAATAACACTTTTCCACATTTTTGACAATGCACCAATTATGGATTTATTTCATTCTTCACTTGAGCCCTGTTACTGTATACAAAGAAACCTGCTTAAAGTCAAGGTCACCTGAAACAAAATTAGGAGAAGGCATGTTCTCTGTTTTCACAAATATAGAATGTGCAAAGGCAGAAGGAGAGGGCTGTGTAGCCATGTACGTTAAAGGTAGGGGTTAGAGCATACTGATGACTGCTAAGAACCTTCACATGGAGTGGAATAACCCCCTGGTCAAAAATTAAGCATTTGCTGACCCAGCAGTCATAAGCAGTTAAAAAAATTCAGTTCTACCTTGGTTGTAATTAGCTTACATCTATCCAAAGAACTCCCATGCTAGCAATGGGAATAAAAATTATGGTGAAAATCAATGAGTAACCTGTGAGTAACAGGTGCATTGAGAGGACTGACTTTAGTCCTGCAGTTGCTTTCCAAATCCACTGTGGATGAAATTATTCTGTAACATAAAGCTGAACTGATAATGTCTGTTGAACTGCATGGCCTTAAATGAGGGTAGAATTTGGCCCTGCAATGCTGAATAAACAATGTTCCACATTAACCACAGGGTAGCAACATATGCTCTGTGAATCTTCACAAGACACATATCAAGTCTAGTTTTTATTTTCTAGCCTTTCATATACTTACCAAGAGCTGCAGCACTAATTAGCCCCGAAATATTATTTTGGCTTGGTTTAATTACCATTTATTCCTCTTTTGTTTTCATGGGTAATGCCAGCAAAATCTATATTTGTCTGTCTGTACCTGGATTAAGAGACCTGTGCTGGAACAGCCACAGATGCACTGTAAATAAGCTAGCTTCCATCCTTTGCTCTTAAAAAGGAAAATTCTCCTATTCCAACTCTCACCTCTCAAAATATTCCTCCAATCTAGGATGAAGCAATATTCCTAGTGCTGCTTCATATATACACCAAGTTAATTTCATTTAGGTGAGGAAGGGCAATTCCTGATGCCTCCTAAACCCACACTTGCAATGCACCAGGGTGGTATTCTTTAAAACCACCTTCTGCAAAGAAACTTATCAAAGTGTAATGGAAAGATAAATCACAGATGCTGTACATATTTGTTAAAACAACTGGTAGGTAAAACAAAAAAAGTGGGAGTTTCCCAAAGCACTCTGCCAGATGATCCATTTCCCCACCCTCTTCCAATCTGCTATTCCTCTGTAAACTTCTTGTATTTATTTTTCCTCAGCCACATGGAAGAGGATGAAAATTAGTTAATCACCTTTTAACATCAACCCAGTTTTTTGACAGAATGACAATCAGAGAAAAACAACTCAGACTGGGATCAAGAGAAGATAATTCAAATATACTTCTCCATTTGATTATGTTTTCCCTCCAGAGCCTTCTGCACTGCAGCAAGCACAACCCATGACTTTACACCCATGAGGAAATAATTCACAGCCTGTCAGTGACAAATGAAAAAAAAGGATCTGTACTCAAAGGCCTGGTGTGTATATGAAATGGAGGAACTCTCTGTTCCTAAAATTAAAATTTCTAGTCACATGTTCAGTAAACTCCAGTCATTGGTGTTTACCCTCAGGAATACTACACCAGCTCCATTCATCTTCTTTAAACATTATAAAATTACAGCTCATACAGGCATTCTAGCAAATTACATTTCAACAGTATAAATGCAAGAGACAGACTCTACAAAATAATTCTTTTCCCTTGTCTCCTAGCTCAGTGCTGTGCTAGGGAGGAACACCATTAGCAAATGACCCCCAATCACCTGGAGCACTCACAGAGGCATCTTGACTCCTAAAGCAACATTTTTTCCATGCATCTCAGGTGGGATGTTGCTGCAAGTCAGATCTGTCTTAAATTATAGGCAGAGATGGTGATAATTTTGCATGTTCCTCGTGCTGCATCAATTTAGACTCATGGTTTAAAGTCTCTGAATGCAACTAACAAAATAAAATAGTTGCCATCATAAATCAAAGTGTCAAGACTTAACCAAAACAAAATCAACAATGTGTAAAACCATACACACTGGTAACACTGACTTTCTCCCTGCTTTTCCTTGTCCTCTTTAGTCCTGTGCTCCCTTCCCTCCACATCTCTCTCACTTACACTCCCTAAGACAGGCTGTACTCTTCCAAGATACCACTGGGCTTTTCAATGATCTTACTCCCATTACATTCTCCAAGCTCCTCCAGCATGATGATTCTGCCAAATATATCTGATGACTTTGCTTAAATTTGTATTTTATGGAACTTGAATCCAAGCCATTTTCCCCACCCTCTAGTAAAGGTTTCATACAGACCCATTCCATAAACCTGTCAAGTCAAATTGCTCCTGACCCTCTATTAACAAAGAATTCTCTTTACTCCACCTATTGTTCATCTTTGGGTTGTAACAATTTCTCGAAAGGCTGTGTCTCAGCATGGGTCTCAGCATTTCCCATACTGAAATACAAATGCAGCCCAGTGGTCTGGCAAGGTGCTCTACCCCTGCTGCAATTCTGTACCTGCCAGCCTGCGAGGTTGGCAAAGCAAGCCAGCCCTTGCTGTGCTCCAGGAAATTCATGGGAACACCATGTCTCAGCCTGTAACCCAAAAGGAGGCAGAGGAAGATATCTGGGAGATAACAGATAACCATCTTTGCCAGTTAAATACATAATATTACTACAGGCCAACAGCAAAACCAACATATACACTGGTGAGAGAGGAAATGCTGGGTTTTATTCTTTCAGGGAGCATAATACCCATCCACATCTCAAACTAGAAGCATGTGCTCTCTGGGATGAACATCTGAGAGAAGTTCTTGAGAAGGAAAAGATAAGAATTCCAGAAAGGTTCAGCGAAAATGGGAGCCAAAATTAAAGCTGAAAGGATTAAAAGATACTGAAGTGGGAAAGAAGCAGGAAGGATGGACTGCAGTGACACAAAGCACAGGGAACCTCATCGACTCAGACAATACAGCAGAGCTTAGAGGAGAGGCAGGGAGGGAGAAGATTGTAATTCTCGTTATCAGCTGGGACACAGTAGGGTGCATATCCAAAGAGAAACACAGACAGAAACATAAAGCAGAACAAAAAGCAAGGAAGAAAAAGTGAAGTGTAGAAAGCTGTCATCTGGAGAAGCCAGGCAAGGCAGAGCCACAAACAGCAGCAATAATGAAAGAGAACAAAAGGGCTACAAAACAGGGGTGGGGGGAAAGGAGGAGAAACAGAAAAGAGTGGAAATTCGGCTTCTCTTTTTTTCTAGTTTCAGAAGCTACTTGGCAAAGATTTGGAAGCATTAAACAATGCAGGTAACTTCAGGAACAGTCACTTTGCTACTTCAGCATATCAGAAGATTAACCCCAAAGACAGGAGTGTATTTACAAGTAAATGGAGTCAATGAATTTGGAAACTTGCTGGGCAGTTTGTTTGTGAAGATATTCTGTAATTTTAACCATTAAAAGGCCCTAATGTGAACCTGAAACATAGAGGTGGTGTTTTACAATATTCTCCTTTGGAATAGTTTTACCATGTTACTGATGTTTGAGGTCACGGTTCCTCTGCACAGTCCTTTCTGTTCAAAATCCATAAAAAGAATATCTCAAAAGCCACATGGATATAAGCCTGCTGTTTTCCTGTATGAGCTGCCCTCATTAAAACTATCTCTTTCACCATTTCAGAAAGATTTCATTTTTAAACTCTTTTAATCAATAGGCAGTGTGAATTAATACTTTCTAAAAAGCGAATAAGCCAATTCATTTGCTTTGATCTGCAAGAGTAGACACTGTCAGAAAGAACTAAATACAAGTATCAAAAGCTGGCTAAAATTAGCAACAAATAACATAGAAACATTAAGACATGTTAAGAAAGTTATTTGGAATGCCTGGCCTTCCTGGTGATTAATATACTCATTATACCATTAAAAACATGTGCAAAAAAGTCATATTATTTAAGCAGTGCCAGGTACTGCTGCTTGTATTATTGCTGCTTAACAGGGCTTTATGTCCACTGTATTGCAAGTAATCAGAGTAAAGATGCAAATTCTACAGAAACTCAGAAATCAAGGCTGATCAAAACAGATGAAGTCTGTGTGAAATGCAAGTGTTGCAAAGAAAAAACATTAAGCAAAATTACTTGTGTAAGGGAAAGAATGCACTCTCTGTCAGGACTAGTAAATGTTCTTCTAAAAGAAAATCAATCTGGAAGGAAGAGAGGCAAAGAGTTTGCAATTAAGAGTATGTATTTTTAGAGATACTACTAAAAAGTATTTAATGTAAACCATAATAGCTCTTTGATAAGGATTTTTTCACACAGCTATATTGTTGTATTTCAGAGTACATATTTCTAACCCTTCCAGTATTTCTTATGTTAGAAACTGCCTTACAGAAGATCATCACAGCTACCAGCATATACACTAGCTGGAAACAGTAATACCGATAAGCTTCACATATTAAAAAAAAAGGGATGAAAAGAATGGAAGCCATACATGGCTCCACAATTCATAGTTTAAGTAATTTGCTACTCCATTTAACAGGAGGAAAAAAGCTGGGACTGAAGACTTACAGAAATGAGATCTCATATTAAAAATCATGAAACTGACTTGCTGTACATATCAATTTCAATGGAAAAATATTCCAAGAGGATGCATTCTTTACCCTTCAGAGCAGCCTGAAGTACCATTACAGGCTCTTCTTATCCCAATAACCCTCTCTGCTTCTGCAATACACTTGAAAAGAAGGAACAAATAGCAACTTTTTCTGCACGACATTCCCATCCAGATTTGGGAAATGGGCTGTTCTAGGCTATCTTTCATCAGCTGGGGACAAGGGCTGGCTTGGCACAGAAGAATACAAATCTGAGAGACCACAGCTTGACATTTCCCAAAGACTGCAGGGTTAGGCTATTAATTGCAAAAGCTAACCAGGGGTCTGACTTATTTGTCACTTTGATGATTATGGTCTAAAAATAAGTCAAAAACATTACAGGAATAAAAATGCAGTTAAATGGCACTGAGAGGGCAAATGCTAAGAAGCTGAAAGGAAATAGAGAACATGAAAATACAAACTTAACATTAAGATGATTGTCTGAGCATACCTCACTTATAGTCAATTAAATGCCATTCTAATGAAAGTTTTAGGCTTTCTCAGACTAGTTCTGGCTATGTGCCAGTCTCTTGAAGAAAGTTGTAGAAGCAGTGTGCAACTGGGACTAAAACAGAGAAAATGAGCCAGGAGGAGCTTTTTGGATGGACTTAAAAGACAAAACAAAATTTTGTATCTCAAAAATCAAGATTTATAAGGGTAAATGCTTATAAATTTTGTCCTGGTGGAAATCCAATATTTTGAGAGAAATGGGCACTTACTTTCATCTAAAATGCTGAAATAAAAATGAATATGGAAACAATATAGTGGTATCAATCAATATACAATAAAACAACTACAATAACTCCAACTGGAAGGAACTGTACAATGAAATAAAATGTTTAGTCTCTCTTTTCCCCTGAAGTCTCATTAATGAAAAAATTACAAAACTTTTTTAATAGGAAACATAGAAAAAAATCTATGACTGAAATTGTCATTGATTATATCTACTTAGAAACATTGACTTGAAATAACACTAGAAATTCAAAACTTATCAGAACCTCTGGTTCATCATCAAAAAGCTACTGCATGTATTTAATTACTTATAAGGATTTTCTTTTTCTCCAACATTTTTTTCAGCATGTATCTGTGTAACAAGGATGGAAATTACTGCAGTTCCATTCTATTGATCTCTATTGAAGATACAGCCTACAGTAGTAGAGTTTTCCCACTAAGAGAAGGTCTCATTGGACTGAAAACACAGCTAACCATGATAATCATGTCAAATGAAACCTGCTTTGCACTAGGAACTACTAACGGCAAAGCAATGATTTGTCTTTCTCTACAGGACAGTTAGCTAACAAATCATCTACTTTATATGAATAAACAGCTCACTCCTCATTACACCAGTCATTGAAAGAAGAAAATGCATCAAGAAGGATTTAATTCAATGAGAATATCATAAAAGAGTTCCAAGAAATTGGATGCGAATTGTGGATAACAACAACATCTCGCCTCAGGCCGTCTGTTTCTTCACAGCCATTTCCACCACCCTCTTCAACAGAGTATAAAAATATACACTGGTTTATATTGCTTATATTATTGAAAAATTAATTAACACTGTGTGCATTTTCCCTAAATGTCCTCTGAGCATTTCTGAGTATTTTATATGGACGGGCTGTTCCAATGGCATATAAAACATTTAATGTCAAAAGCGAAAGCAAAGACAACAGCTGTAAATCTTGATGGTTCTGTTAGAATGCTTCGGATCATGCTGCTTGGAGCACTCTGAAAAGTACATAATGTTACTGAAATTGCAAATACATCAGATTTTAAAAAGGCCAAAAGATGCCAATGAGGCCAGCACTTTGCCAGTTTGTTTAGATTCAGTATAGCTCAATATCAGTGCTGATAAATATCACTGTACCCATTTTTATAAGGTTTTTGAGCAAATAACAATGCAGAGAAGTGAGTTCACAATACTAGTGTGCAACAGCAAATTCACAGGCAATGTTGCAGTGCTACCACATAACAGTATGTTCCAATAGCAGTGTTTAAATAAAATTACTTTTTTTTTTTTACCAGTGATGCATCTTTTTTGAATTATGCATTTTTTACATTTATACATAATTGCAGCTGGTTTCAATAGAGAACTTTTAAGAACAATGATAATTACAAGTGAAACAAAGAAAGTGAAACCATTAATAATTTATAGTAACAAAATTCTTTTGCTCTGATGATCCTGAACAAACAGTTATGAATTTAGCCTCACAATACCCCTGTGAGGTAGGTAATTACTATCAGTCCCATTTTACAGGTGGGGAAACCAGAGCACATACAAGGCAAGTAAATTGCTCAAAGTCTGGGTACAGAATCCAGGTATCTGACAGTCATCTTCTGTTTCTTAGCCACCACATCACCCTTCCCCACTAAAAAAGATAACTAAAATATGTACAAATACTGCATGTGTGCATGCACACATGTGTGACTAGCACTTGTGCACAGAAGCACCTCTGTGTTTCTGAATATTCATGTGTCAGGATTTTAGATACATATAAAGAATAAAAAGATATTTATTCTTTATATGTATCTAGAGATTTTAGAACTAGCACTAGTGAGTCTTTTTATTTACAGATAAACGAAGACACCATGAATGAGAAAATGGTAATAATACTTTCTCAGTTTTAAAATAATTCATTTAAAAATTATTCTTGCAAGGAAATCAAAGGCTTCCTTTATTATCTGCTGGGTATTATTAATACAGTTATGGCAACACCAACATGTCTTTAGAAAACTGTTTTTAAGACATGACAAACCAACCTCACAGGAGTGCTGTATGAATCAAATTAATAAGCACTGGAAAAAATTATTACAGGTACTGGACTGTGCTAAGTGTTAATTAGAGAACCAAGCAGTTAAATATTCTAAGTTCCAAAAGACTCCTGTGATCAGAGACACAAATCACCCTGAATTGAATGTATCAAAGTAGCTGTTAAAGCATAAATTAGTTGTGTGACCTAGTTCCAACAGAGTCCTTTGCCAGTCAGACTCACCATGTGAGAACAACCCCAAGCAGGAGCTTCCACCCCATTCCTTGTCTATGAAGCTGGTTTGTCACTCACCTGCCCTATACAAAAAATCTATTTCAGATTTATTTCACAGGAACAAGTAAGATGGTCACAATGTTATTTTATTCTCTGCTCCAGCTCATTTCTACTAGAAAAAGCAAGAAGAGCTGGTGAGGAGAGAAAGCCCCTGGTGCAACGATCCCAAGAGTTTCCAATTTATAGCATGTTTTGTATATGCACCTCTCTTCAAGAAACCCAGACTCAGATACATTTAAGACCTTGGATTTCCACAGTCTGGCACACAACAGTCAGCCAGGGCATTGCTTCTCTGTTAATAAGTTTACATGGCACTATACAACTAAATAGGCAGAAATCTTAGAACAATTTTTGTAATTGTTTTCCTGAGCGGTTTGCAAGTGCTTTTCAGAATCTTCACTCTAATTTCTCCACCTAGCTCCTTACAGTAAATTTATAATCTAGATTTTCTTGTGCTTTACTCATACATCCTATGGGGGTTCATGGGAGCCTACAGTACTACACTGAGTTACTACCTCCCAATCCGCTGCTTTTGATGATAATATGCTCTATATTCACAGCTACATGGAAGAATGATTCCAATGCATACACTGATTTTTATTTTTTTTTAAAGACAGTTCTTTTCTATTTGACTAGCCTTCATTATTTTCTGTTTGCATTTCTGGATGATGCACTATCAGTATCCTTCTCAAACAAGGTGGTGTGCGAGCTTGTCACTAGCATCAGTATGACATTCAGTGAGTACAGAGTTATTTATTCTCTATCAAAGGCAAAAAGTGAAGAGATTATATAGGTTTCTGAGAGAAGCATCCTAATCCCAGGCAGCTGTGACACACAGGATGCCAGACATTTAAACTCACCACACAGCACCACACTTGTTTTCCTACCTGGCTAAAATAAACCACAGAGAAAGACAAGAGGAGTGTGGATTCACTGCATCGCCATTCCCTAGGCATGCAGAGGTCAGGACTAGGAAACTCTGACCCAAGTGACAAAACTGGGATTAGGAAACAAGGACCTGACTCACAAACCTTTCTGCAGGCAGCTCCTCCAGAAGCCCTTCCCCTGCTGTCCCTGCAGAAAAAGGGGCCAGTGGTGGTAGGACTGAGAAACACCCCTGGTGATGGGAAGGGAACAGGAAACCCTAAATCCCTTCCCATCATCCCCATGACCCTTTGGATTGTCAAACCAACCCCCGTGGAAAAGGTCAGGTCGGGGTTTGCCCACTGCCACCAGCAAGGGCAAATGCCAGGGGAAATCCCAAACAGGGATGCCCTGGGAAGGAGATGGAAGTGCTACCCAGCCCTTCCCAGAGCAGAGCTCTGACCCACCCAGCACAGCTGCCCTTATAGGAAGTTTTTAAAAAATAACCATAGAAAGAAAACTGTTTAAAAGAGGTATTTACACTCTCTGAAAATTTAAAAAGAGACAGGCCACCAGCCTAGGGTTGAATAGGAGAACTCATCTGGCAGCTGCCATCATCCTAGAGGGGCTCACTCAGGAGAAAAAAAAGAAGAGCAACTAAAATGACTGTCTGCAAGTGAAGGCACCTGGTCTGGAAATAGCATCAAGCTGGTGTTTTTCTTTCACATGGGATGGGATGGGGGGAGATACTGCTGCTGATAGTTTTTCAGGACTTGCTACACTTACAAGAGTATTGTATATTACAAGAAATCCTAATTAACATTTTATTTCCTTTAATCCTCAGAAGGGCCTAAGCCTAAATTTGTTAGATTGTCTCACATGTGTTTAAATTAAGAGCTGGTCTCAACTAGGAGTGCATTTGTCTCTCTCTCAGTCCTTTCCCAGTACAGAAACACTTGGCCTACTAAAAAAATTGTCATTGTGATCAACCATCTTTTCTGGTCTAGTCACTGTGTAAAAATCACCTTTTCAGGCTGAAGACTCCCAGCCTTCCACTGAAAACCTCAATTAAAAATATAATTAAAAAGTTACAGTCAATCATTTTAAAAATAAACATAAAGAAATAGAGCATGTACAGAAAAGAAACAAGGTGGCATTGAAGGTGCCTAGGGCTACAAATTTGCTACCATAGTTTGAGTTTCAGTCGAAATGAGTTCCCAGGCCATCGAGTGAGCACAAGACATGTTATCCTTCGCCCTTGGTTACTGAGGATGGATGCTTTTTCCACAGGACTGATAAGAAATCTCCTCTCCATCAGCATTTACAGCCATGTTTGCAATTTTGGGACATCACCAGGGAAAAATAAAACGGTAGAGTGAAGAGTCTTTCGGGTTTTGTGTTCAGCTGCAAATATCAGCTAACCAGGTAACTGTGCATCTCTCTGGAGTTGATGCTCAAAACCACGCCTGAGTGATTGCCTAGGGGAATACAGAAACAAAAGGCCAACATTAGTGCATTTCAGGTACTCCACAATAAATCCCCCTTTTATTGCAGAGATAAGTAAATTGCATAAGAGAGTGTCTTTATCAAACAACAGGTCAGATGAAGGTTGGTGCAACAGCTCCATGTACCTACAGCACACTTTTGCACAAAGCTTTTGCTCATGGTGGTGGATTTGTGGTGAATTCCTAGGGTTTCTATCCCAGTGACAGCATAAGTTGGTTCTCTTTGTGGCTTATAAAGGTGTAGTTGTCTCGAGGGGTGCAGGTGAGGGAGGAGAATGGAACCTGAGGCGTCCATTCGACATGCCACTGACCTGGGACTGGACACTGACCGGCATCAGCAATAAGGGAACTCTGTAGCTGTTCAAGTTGCCACTTCTCCCAGAAGGAGTCACTGCAAGGTAATGGTGTTGAGGAGTCCCAAGGTGGGGGTTGCGATAAAGTAGGCAACATAAAATATATAGAAAACAAAAAAAGTGGATGGGTGAGTCTGGAAATACTGTACTGTGGAAATTCAAAAGTTATGAGAAGAGAGAGAACAAACAGAAACCCAGGCCTGTAACTCCCTGCTGCGCATGGACATCTCCCAAGAGGGAGGGAGAAAGCTCACCAGAACTAGGAGGGATCTCCATAGCATAGGAACCTTCTGCAAATAATGTAGTAAACCAGAATTTAATATAAAGCAGGGATTATAACATGTTTCATAGTCTAAACCAGATAAAATAGAGTATCATTAATGGGAATATTTTCTTGGCAGTACTGAGCAATACCGGAGCTAGTGGAAAGTATTGCAAATAACAAAAGAGTAGAGCGAGCAGGAGTGTAGTTTTAGGTATTAAATAACATCTTCTGTCTAAAGGCTGTACAGTAGCTGACAAATACAAATGATTATGATCCACAAAAATGAGCTTTTTACACTCTCCTGGAAAGTCTGCTGCTGCAGACAACCTGGCTGAAGCACAAATCACCTCAAAATCACATTCTCATTCTTATGTCATCAAAACATCATATCTTGTACTCTTCAACCAAAACATAATGCTCTGCTCAGATGGAAGATTTTTGTTTCCTCTGAGTAACAAGTGCAGGGCAAGCAGAGATTAATTCTAAAAGTGTTACAAATCAGGGTAGCATTTCTTTATTAGAGCATCCCAAGCTGTGTTCTTTTAAATAAGCCACAAGGGATCTTCTACCATTAAAAGAAGTTATGCTTTTGTACTAGAGGTGTTTGAATGCTCCACTTTAATAGGCATGTCTGCAAGGACCTTGTTAGCATTCAGCTTCTCCTCTAAAGACCCTGGAGACGAGATGACCAAACAAATTTAACTTAGACTTTGTTTTCCCAGGTTTGTTTTTGGAACTAACTCCGGTAAAGTCAGGGGAGCAGCAAAGGTCGTCTTGCAAAATTAGAATGAAAGCAGTGATACTCATACACAAGGTTGTCAGAGAAGAGATAGAAATACACAAAGCAAAGCAAGAGGCTGGATTCTTCCCTTGTGTTCAAAGCTAACACCTCCAAGAACCTAGAAGCACACACAGTTCTGCAAATGAAAATAAAGACATTGACAACAAACAGAAAAGGTGAAACCCAAAATAAAAAAAATCTCTCGTCAGACCAGGTTCTGTCTTGCCCAGGCTACCTCAGGTGCAGCTTCTTCCTTGGGGTTCACAAAGACATTACAATTGCCTTTCACCATCAATCTACTGCTACAAATCCCAAAAGCTTTGGATCATCTGATTTATTTTAACAAATTTCCAGAAATGGAACTGGGTGTTGTTTACATTGTCCTACAGTTTTCAGACTGTGACCTGAAAGAAGTCTGAAGACAATGTATTATAGATCAGAACTCCATGTTGCATTAAAACTAACCACAGGGTGCCAGGATATGCACTTCCACCTGACACTGAAATCATTTTCACTGAGATACTCACAGAAAGTTTCCCTCATGGGTTCTTTATAACCACCTCATGAATACTAGAAAATCAACAGCTAAATTAAGGAAGACTTATGATACTTCTAATATATGAATAAATTTAGTGTTTCTAATAACAAAAACTTTAAATGCCATTGGAGTATGAGGGCAAAAAAAGCAATGGATCTCCATACAATCCATCTGAAATCACAGAAGCATTGACTCTACAAATCCTTCTGGCCTGAACTCAATTTTCCACTAATTCAGAGGATTACTGAGTAAATTCAACTGTTGCAGATTATATCCCAAATATAATTTATCTCTAAAACTGTCTAAGTCAGTCTCCTGATGTTAAACTACTATGTTTGCACTCATGCTCTATATAGCACATCATCCATACATTAGCCTGTATCTCAAGCAAGCCAAAAGGTGATTGAGATAATCCCTTGTTACTGATGTTACCATTTGCGTCTTTTTGAGACTGAACAGAAAATGAAAAAGAATTAAAATGAAAACAAACATCAATTTAAAATCAACTACTTATGAAAATGTATAAGCTAAAAACGAAGTTACCTCTTGCGTTACCTAGTGTTTGAGAGTCCAGATCATCATCAATAAACTCCTCACCCTGGATGATGTTCTGGGTGTCCTCACTGTGATTAACAGGGCTTGTCATCTCCTGCTCTTTTTCATTGTGCATCTGGGCGTAGACATTTCTGCCTGGCAGTTTCCTAAATGGGACAAGAAGAAAAAATTTTGGGATGGAATTCTTTTGTGTCATACACACACGGGCATCAGAGCAGAGTTTCAGCAGGGCAAAGCTGTTCCAGAACAAAAAATCATCATCACCAATCCAATCCTTCTTTAATTTTGTGATTATAACCTAAATTTACCAACTCTTTGTTCTCTGTAACAGTTTTATATAACTGCCTTATCAGGATCTTCAAACTAACATAATATTTAAGCATCCATTTCTAAGATTAACAGACAATGTTGAAAAAAAATTACTAAAGCCACAGAAAATCTATTTTAAGAATTCAAGCAATAAAAGGGCCCAGTGGATGTTCATTTGTGATCCCAGGTGTCTTCACATACATTAAGCTGGGCTGCAATCATGATCACATCTCCCTGAGCACTGAAGTGTGATAGCATCAGATGGCACTCATAGCCAATCAGGGACAGGGAGAAAAGTCCAGGAAACAGGGAATGGAAAGGAGCAGACTGAAGAGCCAGGAGGCCAGGGCCAAGGGGGAAGGAGTAAGAACATAAACAGGCATCAATAGAAGCACAAGACAGAGGCTGCTTAAGTTTAGCAGGCAGCACTGGAGGAGACAGAGTATAAAGTTTGGACTGGGAACTGATGAATTAGACAAACTCCACAAGAGGCAATAATTCACTCACTCTGACTGGAATCTAGAGAAACAAAAAGCATCTTATTAAATTATCACCCTGGTTGAGACTGAGAGGCTTAAGACTTAATAAAGATAAGGGGTTCTTAACTAGATTAATTTAAATTAGACTTTGTCAACTCAAAGGGAAAAATCAGGGACTGGTAGCTTTGCAGCAGATTTTATGGTTTAAACATTCCTCAAGAGCCATACCCTTTGTGCTGGAGCTGTGCTCACCTGCAGACTGCCTAGGCACATGGGGACATCCTTTCCCAAGCGCCAAGCAGACACTTCAGATAAGGGAGCTGCAGGCTCTAAGCTCCATTTCCTACAGTGCCAGAAGCTGCTTGACAGCTTGAGCAGCATGACAGCAGATCATGGCTGTCAAAGTCTGTGCTTAAAGCCAGATTATTACAGTGGGCAGAAAAGAAAAACAACGAGCAGAAGAGAAAAATCAGGGTTGAACAGCTGTGGTTTCTGTTGAGCCCCTTTAGACAGTGAGAGAATAGAAAAAGTGACATTAATTTTTAGGCATCTCTCTAAAAGGAACCATCTCCTGCTCCATATTACAGCAGCAGTTTAAAATCTGGATAAATATACAGATTATTCTATTTTCTCTAGGCTTTTGAAGAAGATCTGTTTTAAATGCCATTTCACAAGAAGGCGTCTTTAGCAAGGGGCACCATTTTAATTTGAGATAAAAAAACGAACTGCAACAAACTATTCTGAAAAACAACTTCCATTGCATCAAAGTAATGAAAATAAGTGGAATTTACTAAAAAATTAAAGATTACTGAAGATAATCTCTTTCCTTTAATCTGAGCGATCTAAAAGATAAATTGAGTCCTATATATCTACAAAAACACACATATCTGTATAAGAATGTGTATACACACACACACAATTACATCTCTAAATCAAAATTAGGTATTTTATCCCATTATTTATAAGTAGTACAAAACCAAAAGGAAAAGGACAAGGATGGAAAGAAGGTCTGATGACACAATGTTGTGTTATTATGATCACAACAGGTCTGAGGGCTCCTCCAACAAAAACATACTCGTAAAGCCAAGCCCTGCATCACTCTCCTTTCATTATATGGATTTTAAAAAAAGCCTTTTTGCAAGAGGGAAGGACATTCCTCATAACCAAAACAAATACATTAGGTAATTAATTGTGATTTTGTTTCTCTACGGCCAGTAACTCCAGACTGTTTTTAATGTGTCTGGTAATGAAACTGGTCATGTGGAAAACTATTCTCTCAATCAGACCTGCATCAAACCTGTCAAACTGTTCACTTTCGGTCCACCATCAAAAGCCTAAGGGAGACAAAACCCAGAAGAATGTCTCTGTAACACATCTGCAGAATTAGCACATATGTTTCTACAATAATTATAATAACCTTCTCTGAACTATTTCTGACAGATTGGAAAAGCATCGATGGCATTATCAAAACAATTTTGACATAATAAAAATGTTAAGCATCTCAAAGCCATATGGCACATCAGACCTTTGCAGTTAAGTAAAGGGAGAAGAGCTGCTAGTGTGACTACTGCCTATGAAACCAGGTTAACAAAGTGTGTCCTTTGGTGTAAATCCTGAGGCTTCAACTTGCAGCTCCTGCATGACTTACCAGTTAGAGATACCATTATCAGAACTCATACTAGTAAAGATGTTTGGGGAGAATGAAGAAACCTCTCAAATTCACAACCAACCATTAAATGTATTTTTGCTAAGACCACTTCCTTATGGTTTAGGAATAAAAGGAGAAAAAAAAAAGTGAACTGTTATTTCTCACTCGCCAAAGCCTGCCCAATCCTGCTAAGTGCAGGTCTTTCTGAGGTACTCAGTACTTCCACTCTTTCCTTTGCTTCTCACACTTACCTGGAAAAGACTAACATTGAATGGATTGGAGGGAGGAGAATATCACAGGTCTTGAGAAGACATGCACTGTAGGCATTAGACCTTTTATACACTACAGAGATCTCTCTGTGTTTCATGGTGGTTTTACACTCAACCACCCTGAAGGAATGATAGCCCAAGCCTTTTCAAGAGGCATTTTTAACACATGTGATGGATATTCTGTTTATGGGGGATGACCACACTGTGGGATGAAATAGGATGTGGATACTGGAGCCTTGCTGAAGATGAGCCTGATTCTGGCAATTTTGCTTCTTGAACATGCAGGAAGGAGGCTGCCACCCCTACTCACACAGAGTAAAACTCTAGTGTACCCTGATGTGCTTCGCTCTTCTTCAAGAAGCGGCTAATTTTGAGTCCAATGTAACTGTTTGAAGCAGGCAGAGCTGAAATTCTTGGGTCTACATAAAAGACTACTGTGAAAACATGACAAGACACGAAATTTGACCCAAGAGATTTGTATCAGCAATATGAAAATTGAAAGCACATTTAGAAGAACAGACAAGAAGATTATGCAATAGTTTCTTTGGGAGTTTAATTCATCTGCAAAATGCATGTGCTTCACATCCATCACTGGAGACAATTACCTCTTCTGAGCAGCACTCCATGGTTTACATTTTTAGTTCCTTTTGTTTTTCCTGTAGCATTTTATTTCAATCATGAAAAAGGAGAAATATTATGCCTGCTTTGAGGACCATAAAAATACGAGCTAGAGATGTAATACTGCAGACCACTACTAAAGAACATCACAGCACATGATTCTCACCAAGCTCTCCAGGTCCCACACCTTTAAGAAGCTATTCCAGGAATTACTCTGTTTTCCTTCCTTTATTCACAAAATCTAATCAATCCATACCCCAAACTGTTAGCACTTAGAAATGTTCAGCAGGAAGGAACAGCAGGAGGGGGATGTGATATTGATTCCTACTCATTTAAGCTCTAGTTTATTTGGCTTCAATTCCTTCTTTGTGGAAAAAATATCCATTCGCCTTTATGAAACTTCATTTATTTTCCAAAGGCTTGATTAAAATTCAGTTTATTATAAAAAATATGAAGATATTCACGTGGCAAAGAGTATGGAATAATGTAGTATTTTCTTGGAACTTGAATAAAAAATTAATAATAATCCATTAAATAGAATACTTTATTGTGGTGTTGACTTTATTATGTTTGGATAAATGTTCAGATGACTGATTTCTTTGTGCTTTAAGGCACTCCTGATATACTTGCCTCTTTCATTTCTGAAATCTTTTCTCCATGCTATTACTTTGATTTCTGAGGATGTTTTTATAAAATATTATGGAACATTAAATTAGTGCCTGTTTTTTTATCACTAAAAGGCATGGATTGGGACTAAGCTTGCTCTCATGGATCATAAAAGTAGTATAAGCAAGGTGGGGAAAAAAGATAGCTTTTCTTCAGAGACTGAAAATGAGATAGTAAGTCAATGAGGCAGAAAGATAACACAGTTCTGCTCCAGATTGTGGAAATGACCCAAGAGGGGGTTCATTTACCAAAATTGGTACCTGATAGTAGCAGGCAAAAAAGGAATACACACAAAATGGGATAAATCTGGGTGAAGACAATTCATGGTGATTTGTGAAAACAATGCATGCAACTTTAAGTAGTAAAGCAGTTTGCAGTAGTTTGCATACAAATTAAAAGGTGAAGATTTTCATGCTCTTTCAGATAATTGAATTTGCTGCAATTAGCAAGGTAAAATGCATAAGCACAAAAAACAGTTATTTGCTCTGGTTTGGCTACTCTAATATCCTGCTATTATACACAAATGAAAAATAAGAAAATTATGATTTCAGATCTTCCTCTAGTAGCATGATGATTACATGGCAGCTTTGATGTGGCTAAAATATAATTTTCCTTTCCTCCACTTTGCCTGGTGCAGACAGTGCTATTTCCCTTCTCTATACTGCTGCCCAGGATCCCACACCATAAAGCTTCTTCTGAGAGGATGAAGAAATCTTTTTCTGGATGGCAGCTTGAAAACCACAAAAAAAAAAAAAAATACAAACATTGTTTCAAAGGGAATGGAAGAAATGTGTTTTTACTGAACCAAATCTAGTAAAGATGGCATGGTATAAAAAAATATACGCAGATCCCAGATCCACATTAGGAAACAGCCCTGGATTTTTCAAAATGATTTTCCAGCTGCTTCATATTGTTGTGGGCAAAATAAGCAGCTGCAGTCCATTTTACCTGGATGCTTAAACAACTGGAGCATACTAGCGAGTATTGCAACATGTTGTTTGCTTGAGGCACCCACTCTGTGGTGCTTTCCATAGTCAGCAAGTGAGAGCAGAGCAGAGCAGGGCACTGCTTCACTCGTGGCTTGCCCACCACCCACAGCTGCTGGCAGCTCTGCTCCTCCTGCACAGGCAAGGTTGGTTCACCTGCAAGGAATGACCCCTTGCTCCTTGTTGCCACGCTCAAAATTCCTCCCCTAAACTTTCTAAACCAATAGCTCAGATAAACCAAACAGCTCATTTGTTGAACACCATTAAAATTAGTTTTTAAAAACCCATCACATTTATCATTTGAAATTTACTTGCCCTATACAGAGTAAAAATAGCCCTAATCTGAAGTCCTTATCTACTCTGATCACAAAGGATCAAACCTCTGTGTTTCTGAAAACATTTTGGATTCTTCTTTTTTTTTCCTTTGTTTAAAGCAATGAACCATGGCTTGGGATTGCCACAAGTCACTTGCTGAGCTCTGGGGACTCCAGCACTAGTTTTTATGGAAGTGTCTGGATGCACAAAGAAACCATCAGATAAAGTGGGGGGGTGCATGAATTTCAGGAATGGAGACATGGAAGGATAAACATTTGCAATTTTACACCATGTAAAAACAGAGGGCAGCAGTCTTCCTAGTCATTGCATAAGTATTTGGGATTAGAGCATATAAAATGTGACCTACAGTCGTCCAATCATTAGCTAGACAGCCATAACAGCTCTGGTTATCCAGCAGATCATAAAATTACAGACTTCAGGAACAATTTGGGCATGCTTGGGGACAAGATGTTTCAGCATTCAGAATCCATGGGGCAGTTTGGCCATGTTTTGCCATTTTCTATCAAAGCTGTAGGTCTACAAAAAGGCCTGATATTTTCTCTGCTTTTTTCATCACAAGTCTGAATTCTGTCACTGTAAATAGATGACATGCTCTCGTGTATGAAGCTGTAAGCTCTCTGCCAATCCAGTTTCCATCTTATTTTGCAAGCCAGTTTTTCCATCTTGCATCTTTGCAGGTATCAAACTTAACTTCGAGCCAGCAAAGAGAGAAAGCAGCCCAAGACCTGTTCATGCAGTCTCCTGCAAACCACCTGCTTTACATGTGCTCCAAGGCTAGCTGCAGGTCCTCTAGACCCCATTCAGTGTAGTGATAAAACCAAGATCCAAAAAAGTTTCACTGAGGTATGGAAAAAAGGAGTTTTAACCCTTATATTAATCTCCATGAATGACGGGAAGGCACCACCAAATGTCTTCCATCCCCTCCTTAGGTTTGTAAATCATACATCATAATTATGGAGAGTATTATCATTTCAACACTTTACACATCTGTAATTTCTCTGTGGAATTAAATAATACTTCTATTTCCCTGAGTTATCCGAGTTACCATAAGCCACAGTAATTCTGAAATTATCACTTAAAATTGAACATTTTTTATTGCCTATGGCATTCTTTCAGCAAATTAATTTTTAATACCCAGGCATATAATAGTGAAAAGTCTCCTTAATGTATTATAACTTGCAACTTTTATATCTATAAAGGACACTCATTTCATAGCCTCAGTCCCTGTGGACCAGTTTGTAAACTTACATACTCACTGTACTGACTTTAAAGGGACTGTACTCCCAACAAACACTCCACAGGGATCCAGCAATGCATCAACCATCTCCATCATCACAGGAAAGATTTTTAAAAAGGATTCAAGATTTTGGTGGGACAGGAGTTCACAGGGAGCCCATGAGGAAAAAGTGATTTTTGAAACACAGCACTGATTAGGTGCTTAATATTGTTTGAAGAAGAAATTGCAAAAGAAGGATGCAATCAAAAAATTGTCAATTTTGAATAGCTTAGCAGTATTATTTAAAAAGGATTCTTTCAAATATCTCAGAAACAGATAAGATACAGACTAAAATTGAAAACTATTGCACGGCCATTCATCAATGCCAACAGCAGTTTTCAAGCTACTGACAAACTTTTGAATAAATCTCACAATAGTCCTCACTTGCATCTAAATAACCCCCAGCCCCCAAATGTAAATGCAAATCATTTTCATGAATTATATACAGAAGTGCAAGAGACATTCAAGCTCACAATTTGGAAATTTTACTGTATTTTCCTCCTTAATAAAAGCTCCACTTATAAAGTAATAGTTCATAGAGCATTTATTTTAGAAAGAACTCAAGAAATAATATGTTTCTATTCCTTTCTTGAATATTTTATACTACTTCTACAATGCAGTAATTGTGACTGTTATTTAATTGCTCTCATTTAAGAGCTAATAAAAGATATAAATATGATAGCTTTTAAAAGATATCACAAGGAAATTTTATGATCGAAACACAAACTGAAAATCCTCCATTGTATTGCTATTGAAATAATATAATTACATCACATCAACCATTTTTATGTTTTTTCCTTGCTTCAGGCACCTAAAAGAGCAAAATGGATTTTTATTCCATTTTAGACAGGCTGATTCAGTATTCTGTGCTTTGTCCTTTAAAGCAATCAGTCACTATGAACTCTAAAAAACTCAAGTTCTTGAAGAAAAATGGGTTTTTCTCTATTGACATAAAAATCCTTTAGCTAAACAAACTCTTACTTAATGCTAGCTTCATTTACTGCTGTCACAAACTTAATGCTGATAGTAGTTCTATAAACTTGTATTTGTTTTAAATAAAAATCACCCCCTAAAAATGAAGCAAATCAGTATGAATCCTCACTGAGGAAGGACAACAGGAGTGGTGATGATGATGACGATGACGATGATGATGATGATGATGATGATGATGATGATGGCTTGTTTCCAGTATGCTCAAACCCAACAGCTTCTGAATGCCCCAGAGATACAGAAATGCCAATAGGATAGACAATGATAACACTGTCCCATGAACAACAACAAATTATTTAAATTACAGAGCAGCTCAGATTAAAATTAATTGCAGTCTACAGACATATCAGACTGTCCAAGGCTGGCATTGCTCAGTTTTGAGAATATCCTTCACAGAAGAAATATTTCCTGCAGAAATATTTCTTCCCTCCACACAGTCTAGTGCCAAGTTAACGCTAATTTCTTTCTGTCAGTCATTTTCCATGACATTGCCTCAGCAATTAAAATGTAATGTGTGCAAAGAGAAGCCCCAGAGCATTACATGCTTTGATAAAACTACTTTTTTAAGCAAATCAGCATTGCAGATGCACTCCCTGTCCCAATAGTTTTAGCTTATTCATAACTGTTAGGAGTAATGAGAAGGGAATTAATCAGGAATGATATTTTAGTTCAGCTATGATTCTTGATGGCATTATTCAGACAAATTGAACAAACTCTCCATAGTTCCTATATTGTTGATATTTATCTTGGATCACAGCAAGTGAAACAAGCAACAGTTCAGTACCTTGATGTCTGAAAAGTTCAGAAAAATATGACTTTTCAAAGGGATGCACTTCTTGCAATTCTTCAAGAAATCTTCTTTATAAATGACAAACTCTGTCTTGCTAATCTATGGATAAATCTAATTATTAAAATGCATCTATTGATTAGGGTTTACTTGCCTTTTGAACTTGTAGAGGATGAAAGCCCCAACAGCAACTAGACAAACAACAAAGAGAACCACAATAGCCCAGTAGCCACTGCCTCCTCCAATTCTCTGAGAGTCTGAAACACAAAATAAAAGAACAGTTTTGCATGTCCCCTTCCACATCATTCACATTCTTGAGCATTCTTTTCTATTTAATTATCAGGTCAAAAACATTGGTTGTTGTTTTTGCAACCTCTTTTTACCCCATCTGGCTTCTTCAGAAAGGCAAAACCACACAATTAGTTGGTGACTTGTTACTGAAGAAAAGAGGATGCATTTAAAAAATAGAAAGCAACAAACAGCAAAACCCAAGATCTTGAAGATTTAATTATTTGGGTACTCAGTGGTGGTTTGGGTTTTTTTCAGGGAATCTAAAGTTATCATAGTAAGTGATCACACACCCTAAGTACTTGCTCTGCAAAAGCAGGGCTGTATTAATTTCACAGATGGAGAAACTAAGACTCTGAACAACAAATGAGTTCATCAAGGTCATGCATTGTTAAAGGCAGAATGAATATGGACTTCTTTCAATCCCTTTTGTGCTGGCAAACAAATGTCAACCCTTTACACCAGACAAGGTACCACAGTGAGACTGTAGCACAGTTCTACATTAGAAACTAGATAAAAGAGCTTTGTTTACTACAGAGAGATGACAGATAAAACATCACACCATAATTTACAAAAATTGATAATGGCTGGCTAAAGCTGTTCTCCCACAACACAAATTAATAAAGGATATATTATGGGAGATAATACACAAACAAAAATCACAGGACATTCTCATAAAAGATTTAAATCAAAGCTGGGCTTTATGGTTAAAACATCCTTTTAACATCTCCCTGTTTAAAATACACACATACTCTCTTCAACCACTTTCCATCAACAGTGAATCCAGGGAGGCAGGAAATGCCAATTCCCCTTGCCCCCACTCCATTTCCATTTGTTTTAAATAGAGAAAAAACACAATTTATCTCAGGACAGGATTAGTAATGTGGAGATCCTACAGCAACCCTCCCATTAGTTGATCAGAAGATCAGAGATACATGGCAGAGATGCAGCAAGCCTTGTTAGACCCATGTAGTCAGAGCAGCAGTTAATGGCTGATATAAAGGCAAAGAAATTCTGCTTTCTTAGCAGCCAGTGCAACTTAAAGTGCTTTTAGATCACCAGATGAGTTTTTGAAGCCTCGTTGGGTCTTCCTCCAGAACACTGTTTTGTACAGTGGAGGTATTTACTTTATGTTGTGGTTACACAGAAAAAGCAAGAAGCACGTGATACAAATCACAAGATATGACAAAATGCAAACATTAAAAAAAAAATTTGGTTGTGACTGTTAATAACAACCAAATGAAAATGTATGTGTACATATATATACACATATATATACATATATACACATATATACAAAAATAAACATTTGTAAAATAATATAGGCATCTATGTTTATTTATATGTAACGAGTACCAAGTAAATATATACATATGTGTTATATGTACACATACATGATTTTCTCCCTAAATTATCAACACTTGAACAGGCATCCAAAAGTAGGTCCATTGATAGCTTTATTTATATATTTACCTGAACCGGAGTCAGCTAAAGTCACTAAGACCCAGTATCCTCCCCTCAGAAAGAAACTGATGTTGTGTGCATTCAGGGCCTGCTTTATAGCTGTTATTCTCTGAAAATACAACAGATAGAATGTCAGATGTCTGTTCCACTTTGAGACATTCAATGTTTTAAAAAGGAAAACCTCTGGTTCACCTTTAAATGGTGAAAGCACTTGTCAATGATGAGCTGAAATCTAAAAGAAATTCAATATTTAAAAATCAAGCAAAACTCCAGAAGACATAAAAGCTGAAAACATCACAATTTTATAGCCAAATCTTTCTTTTTGATTACCCAAGTCTTTACATTTACCCACTATGAGACAGACAGCAAGCAATTTGCAGATGCTATTGGGTTTACCTGGGCCATAACTCACACAATGCATAATCCATATTAAAAGCCCCCATTCTTCTAACCTATCAGAAGAAAACCTGTGATGCCAACTTTGGATTTTTTGCCATGAAAATTAACTACTACTTAATAATGAACTCCATGTCATAATTTACCTTACCTCCTTACCTAGAATGGAATAAATTCCATTTATTGCTAATTTTTAACAATACTCCATAGAAATAGATATATTCATTCATGTGGAAAAAAAAATCAATACTCCTCCCATTTTCCTCCAGTGAATAGAGCAAAGTGAAATATGGTCTCTCATATTTTTATGGAGCAGAACCATTAAATATACCCTCACATCCTAACCCCGGATGACAAATTGTCTGAATTATACTTTCTACTTGCTTGTGTCTTCAACATGGTCAATTTTCTAAAAGATCAAAGCTACTTTTATACTCTATGCCTTATAATTTGGGACACGACTTCCCAGAGGATGCCAAATTAGAAATTTACTTTATATCCATGAAACCTTCACAAGTAACTCCTTTTATGATATTATCAATTATGGTGCTCATCTTTGACAAGCTTTTGAAGTATAATGGATAAAAATCCCTGTGGTCCCTCTCATATTATGGACAGGCACTATACAAAAGTTCAAATATCATCATTCTTTTTGAGGAATATCTAACTTCTGAAGCTATTCCACTGACTTTATTAAATTTTTTTTATGTGGGAATGACTCAACGTAATGGTGAAGTAATCATGGCTTCAGTTATTTCACAAGACAATTACAGCAGACAGCTCCTAAGTATTTATCTTTTTGCCTAAAGCCTGAAAAGAAAATGGATATGAAAACTCCACTTAGGAGTTAGGAGTAACTCCTCCTTAGGATTAGGAGGCTTATAAGTGATGCTGCTATCAATGAATAAAATTTCTTTGTATCAATCCAGGGTCATTCATGAGTTCATGGTGTAAAGTGCCAAAGAGACAGCTACTTTAAGTTAATCTGACTTACATCCAGGAAATGAAATTTCTGAGCTCCATAACTTTTGATTCTTCATATTTTCCTGGCAGGTTCATAAGGAACCCAACATTTGGTGTGGTTTTTGCTTAAGTGATTAAGACTTGTTTGATATTTAACTCCCCACTGCTGGATTTGAACCCAAATCTATAGGAACAACATGTCCCCAGGTCCTCAGGTAAAAAATTTGAATCTCATGTGAATCCAGCCAAAGGTTCTGGCTTACTTATTTCACTGAAAGACTAATGTATTTTTCAGTGCTCATGGGTTTTTTTCCTGTCCCAAGGTATTTTTTGAGCTCCTCTCTAGACTTAAGTGGAAGGTTCATATACCAGCATTTGAATTTTCCATCTTCTTTTTTTATATCCTTTACAATGACAATATTTGAACATGTCAACACAATGGCTCCTGCATTATAAGAATGTAAAAGAATGAAAAATAATGACACTGTTCAAACTCTTACCCACATCTACATCTTGGGTTCTGACTTTCCCTTTTTGCCAAAGCAACTCACTGGGAATTTTCTACTACTGTGAAGTAGTTTGTCTGGATTGAAATCTTCCTCAGAGCCCCTGCCTTCCAGATTATAGTTTAATTATATTTTAATTGACTCTTTCAACTGGACTTATCCCACCTGACATTAGACATGCAGTAGATATGCATAAATTAAGCAACCAAGTCTTCTCTGGAGTCAATAATTAGAAAGGAAAACTTTTGAAATTTCTCTATTCTTGAAAGCAGGTTAAATCACAGTCAGCTTTTATTTCTCTCTGCATATATTTGAAACAAAAAGGGCTCTTGTCAGAGTGGAATAAAATTTCAGAATTTCCAAAGGGCTCCTCCTACTGCACTGACAGCTTACTTACCATCTTTGTTATTGATTGCTACTTTTATCAGTAATGATTCATATTCTACATGACTAACCTAATAAACAGCATCACATCCCAACGCTCCATGTAAAGCACCAATAAAAACTCCAGCAAGCAGCTGTTCCCTGCCTGAGCAAGAAATTATTGCCTTTAATCTTTCTGAAATAATGTAATATTCCCAAATCTAAAAGGTTTTCAGCCAAGAACAAAGAGGTTCTCTTTAAGAAAAGACATTTTATAACTATGCCTAAGTTAAAGGTATCAGGGACACCTCCAAATGTGCAGAAAACATTCTGCATTGCTGGGTTCTCACAAAAGTGTCACAACTCTGACTTTGAGAACTGGCATAAGCAGCGTGACAAAGCACATCTTTTCACTGATTCGTGATAAAAATCTTCAAGATTCTCTTCTAGTAACAGAAGGGAATGTAAGGAATCTTTAAACATATGACAACATGAGTATTTTCCTGCTGACTTACCAGAAGCTATTGCTTCTAAGTTTATTTATATAGGATATATTTTCAGGATATTTCTCAAGTCGCAATTGATTCTGATATAACACATTTTATCAAAATTTTTGCCATTCAAGTCTAAAGCAACACATTTATATGCACATACCAATAGCTAAAACAATGTCTATTAGCAGTAATATAAAACCAGAAATGTAGGCAGCTGTCACAAGAAGACTGACTGTACATCTCTACAGCACTGTACTCTAAGAACAGTCAGTGTTGAGATGTGAGACTGGCGTACCTGACTTATCATCACAGCACAGCAAAGGCTGCTGTAATTGCTCCTGTCTCCCTTGTTCCTGCTCCAGCCATGGGTCTGACCTGGTTCATCCTAACAATGTCAGAAATGTACACAAATTCTCCAGATTATACAACTTCTTTCCCCTTCCCCTGCTCCTCTAGCTCCAGAAAACCTTTGCAAGGTCTCACTGGAGAACTAATTACAAAACTGTGTCCTGCTACACTACTGGGACATCCCTACAGCCTCACTGAATGGCAGCTTTTCCAAATCATTTGCAGCATGGGACTGCTCCTCTTTATGCTTTAAAGTAACTCACATGATGTTTCATACACAAACATGAGCACAACCTTGAGACAGCATTGATTTTAACTGATACTCTTTAAGCTGCCTTGAAGCACAACACTAAAATAGAAATTGAGATTTAAAGGGAGCTAATATGCATAACACTTTGCACTGAAGTAAAATCTTTGTACAACCAAAATAATCTATATCCATTAGTTTCCTTAAATTATTGAACATATCCATTCCCCAATGGCTCAGAATAAGGAATTTCCTATAGAAACTTCACCTTGCTTCCTCAAGAAATGCACATTTTCAAATAATTTTGAAGTGGTAATGTTCCCCTGGCTGAAAGTCTTAGTCCATGAATGTGTCTCTACAAAAGAAACAGCCCACAAAAATTAACTATTTCCTGCAACATAATCAAGAATTCAGACTCCCAGGAATTCTCACTGTGATTACATGGGAGAACAGTAAGGGTGCCTGCCAAAAAAGTAGAAAGCTTTGTGTGCTCACACATTTCAATGATAGACACCTGTTCAAGTACTTGGATAACTTCAACATACTCCTTTGGACCTTCCAAAGTACATCTCATGAACTCCAAACACAACCTATTTGGTTTATGTTAATATGAAGAGCTTTGTCTTGCCTACTGCCCCAGCTCTTCAGAGACCATGACCTTGTCTTAGAAAGCTTTAAAATGCCCTTCAAAGTTAAGGACACCTTACACTGATTCTTTCTAACTGGCAGAACATGAACTGCAAGGTACAGGCACAGAGCTAGGATCTGTTTCTTCTCTATCACAGCAAAAGGACAAATATAATAAATTGTACGTGCCAAACGTACAAGTCTTCTGGTTTTCAATGGGCATGAAGTCTCTAAAAATGGAGGAAACATTGTTTGAAAACAACTAGGGAGAAACTAGTGTCTGATTTTCAATCCTGTCTTCACTAAATTTGTTTTTTACCAATTGAAAATGACATTTTCTTACAAGGGCATAAAGTACTTGCTTGATGCTCTTTACATTATGGGTCAATGACTGGGTTTGATTGGACCTGAAATCTAATTTCCTTCTGTAGACAGTGCAGAGACTCTTTGCTCTACTGGATCTTCACAGAATGACAAGTATCACTGCTGTTTCTGTTTAAAAGACAGACCAATATTAAATATTCTTGAGAAACACACTAATACCAGAAAGTAGATTGTGATTGTCTGGACACTGTCAAACACATCAGACATAGCTGCTGTAGCATTCACATGTATCTTGTCAGATAGGAGTGAGATCTTTACACAGACAGGGATCACCTCTTAATTTCATATAAAGGCAATGAGACTACAGCCACTTAGTGCAAAAGAGGATGAAGGCTGTTCTAAGCAGATGTGCATTGCTCTGGTTACCTTATCACTTGTTATGCTTCTCTTCTTTTTTGGCTGATTTGCTGGTAGTAGCACATGCAAGTCAGCAGCTGTGGGCAGACCAGGTTTCACAACTGTCATGAGTGTTTCTTCAGGTATACTGGTCTCCTGTGAAGACAACAGAGGCACACTTTGTGTTTTATATAAAATACATAAGTAACTCCACATATGGCATATAGAATTCATTATTCAGATTCTTAATATCTAAAGGGAATTCCACTAGAAGCTGAAACATGAACAAAGCCAAACATAAATGTACTGAAATGTGAGTTGCTCTTTGGATACTGGAAGACCTAAGTGCTGTTATCACATTAAAGTAATTCAGTGGCATCAAGAAAAGAAGCAAAATGAGGAGGTTTTCAGGTTTTATAAAAACTGCAATGGGTGAGCACTTCTGAGGCAACATAAAAAAAAAATTAAAAGTGGTTTAGGATCCTTTGTGGGCCATTCAGACACAGTGTAGACTTAGAAGTGAATACTCATTACAGCTAACTTTAGCTTTTGAAGGTGGCTTAGGAAGGTGCTTAATGAACAGAGAGAAGTTCTTCAATGCGAGACTAAGAACACTCAGGTTCAGCTCCTGAAATTGTAATGAATACCTTCATTCCCCTGCTGAAAGTCAAGTACATCTCTTTGTAAAATAGTTTGTGCTAATTTGGCTTTTAGTTCTGAATTTCTCCATGTTTTGTACAATGTAGCCACACAATTCTAGTGACCATACCCTAGGCACTTTCCTTGGCCTTCCTCCAAGACATTCTGAAATTCCATTAAATTGTCCATATACTTTGATAAATGTTTCAGTAATTATTAAAATGCAAGAGTTATTTTATAGGGGAGTAAAATATTTTTTGACTGACACTAGTGGAACTCATTATGGAATGAATTTAAGTTGATAAAAGCAAGAAATTAATGTCATTTGATAAAAATCTCAAAGAAAAAAAAGCAGGAAACTCTATAAAGTCAAGAAATTTAGAACCTGATTTGCACAATTGCAAATCCAGGATGAGTAAAATGATTTAAAATTCAAATATTTTATAAACAATATCAAGCTGTACTTCAGTGCTACTACACTCATGAAAGCAGTGTGTGCACCCTCAATTGCTGGCAGGATGTGTGCCTGAAGAGCTCTCGAGCCCAAAGTTTCCATGAGGTGATCTAATGCCACAGCACTAATTCATAGTTTGTATTTGATTTAACGTACAGGATTCATCTGTTCGAAATCCAGATTTCTTTTGTGAACACGCTCTGAAAAACCACTGCATGAATTGAGTGCCTATATATTATATGTAATTTTCAAAGTTACAGAATAAGCATAGGAAATTCTTTCTTTCTGCTTTTTTTTACACAAAGATGATGTCTTTTATATTACTCATTGCTTAGCTTCTAAATCTATCACACTTAAGCTACTTAACTCTTCCTGCTTTGGAGTCATCAGTGTTTGCTAATATGTCTACCCCTAATCCCAGAGAGCAATATTTAGCATTAATTGCCAATTAGGCTGTGTTAGACCTAAACTGTCTGTGTTACAATATCATCGTCAACATCTTGCACTTAAAAGTGACACTAGGCTCAAACTTGCATGAAATGTGGCTCATGAGGTTCACTTTACTATTTTGCTCTGCCTCCATTTCAAAATACCTTCTAAACGAGAAGGTATTAACTTAACCTTCAAACTTTACAGCTGGTGAGGGAACATTTTATGACCAATCTGAAGGAGCACCTTCGCAAGGAGTCGCGTCACCACCCGCCCGATGTCTTCCCTCCACTCTGGTATGTCAGGGTTGTACATGTCCAGGTCCTTAGAAAACTTCAGAGGAAGAACATGGAAATGATCTATAAAAACAAAAATAAATAGCAAGAAATAAACTAGATTGCAAAAGGGGTTTGATAGAACTAAAAGTCTCTATTTAGCACTTTATGCTGTGCAGCACTGCAGTATCTAGGACCCCTGCTGCTCTCTGTTGTCAGGCATTCCATTTCTTTCTGTATTTTCATCAACACCATCAAAATTGTGCCCAAAGACTAAAGAGAGGAGGAAGAAAAGGAAACAAAGCAGATTCACATACATGCTCTGGGCTCATAATGTTCCAGATAATTTTCCCCTAGCTCAATAAGGGAGTATTGAAAAGAAGTCATTGGTTTCTTTTATTTGAAATTATAATGTACCAATGGATTTTATTCTCACTGAATCATAAGCATGTGGAGGTTTTTCCACTACACATTTCTGTTTTCTGTATAAAATGAATACGTTAGTCCATAAATTAGATACGAAAATAAGAACAGAAATTATATTGCAAAGGCTAACTATTTCCCTCTTTGAAAAAAAATAAAACAAAGGTACAATATTTCTTTGGATATTGTCAAAAATATCTGAAATACTAGAAATGGGATGACCCTCAGAAAGAAGTCTCTAAAATCTTCCCTTTCTCCCTACAGGATCCTTGGATGAAAACCTAGGGAACTTAATGCAAAGCAGGGATAGAGAACCTCTGGAATGCACAAGTCAAACCTGCTTCCCCTCACTATTTCCAACAGAATTTTATTTAAACATGGCTTTCTTTTTCAAAAGTTTCTTTATTTTCTTGATGGCCAGTATTTTCATGCTCTTGATATCAGGATTGGCAAAAGAAGCACTGGAATGATAAAGCCATTGATGTATTCACACTAAGAGAGTTATACTTCTAAAGATTTCTTAAAAAGCTGATGCATTTATAAGCGGCAATATATATATTATATCCATTTATCCTTGAAAATGAGAAGGTTCATAAAAGCTCCATTTAGCAAAAATGGAGGTTTTGCCATTATTTCAAAACAGTAAGTATAATAAAAGCAAAAATAACAGAATCTTCTTCAGACAACAGAGATGTATCACGTCTTGTATTGCATGATAGCTGAAGGCTTTTAGCTCTGCATTAAAATAAAAGCTTTTATACTTATCACAATTCCCACATGTGACAGTACAAATACAAATGTAAATAATTTCCCAGCACTGCATTTTCCACAGTATATTCTGCCTTGTCACTACATAATAAAACACAAAAAAGCCACACCAGGACACATTATGGAACAAGAGCTGAAGGGTTATTTGATAATTACAGCAGAGCTATATTTGATCCAAAATCTCAGATAAACATCAAGGTAACAGTGATATATTGTGATGAAAGGCAATTATTTGACATGGTTTTCAATGCTGAGAGCAAGAGCATTTTTTTTTTTTTTTTTTTTTTTTTTTTTTTTTTTTTTTTCAGAGGTATTTAGACTACTTTACTTATAAATTCTGGGAAACCTTCTAGTCACTGGCCAAAATACAACTCAAATACATATAGCATTTGGGAACCACAGTAACATTTAAAATAAGCAAAGGAAAATGTTTGACTGTTGAGCTTTCTGGAGTTATTTAGTGACTTTTCATGCCTCTAATTTTAACAATTAAATCTGGCATTAGATTTAATTTTACAATAGGTTCACTTGTGGTAGGGCTGGTTTTAGACATCCAGTAAAATTACATATGAAACAAAAAAAGGGAAAAAGACTAATGTCTTACCAAAAACATGGACAACTTTTGAGTCCTGAAGCATAGAGCTCCCACAGGAAACTTGCACTGTAACTCTGACATCACCTGTCTCAGCAAACTTTGTCACCAGAAAATTCTCCAATGTAAGCAGTGGCTTTAAAA
Organism: Ammospiza caudacuta; assembly: GCF_027887145.1. Lineage (NCBI taxonomy): Eukaryota > Metazoa > Chordata > Aves > Passeriformes > Passerellidae > Ammospiza > Ammospiza caudacuta. Next base: position 59,702,854 of record NC_080596.1, read on the forward strand.
AAAAACAAAGAAGAGTTGGAAACAGCATTTCAGCAAGAACCATGAGAACAGTGCTGAAAAAGACTGTTGATAAAATATCACCAAAAAAATTTCACATAAAATTTAAATTTTTCAATATTTTATCAAATCGATCAACTACAATTTTCAATAGAGAATTTTTCTTTCCTTGAAAGGATCTTATACAATCAAGCAGCCAGATGAGGAAAATATTTCTTTTAGAGTAATCAGTCAAGTTTTAGGTTTTCAGTCAGATCCCACTAAAATTAATGGAGTCTGAGTGAGACTCAACAATCTCTACAAGATTATATGAAGCAAATCATTTGCCTCAAAAAATGCAGGGTATGTCAGGGTCAAAAGGATTAATGGTGTCAACTTAGAGCACCAGCCCACAGTCACCTCTAAGGTGGAGCTGAGATACTCTGCTCCCTGACCACATCCTTAAGAATGACAAAACCCTTCACAAGACCCTCAGTACCTCTTCTTGCAATGGCAAAGTCAATAATGATGAACAGATACAGGCTGGGATTAGGGGAGACAGCACATTCACAAGAAGAAAGTTCACTGCACTTATTTGAAGCATTCCTCTGTCACACTTAGTCTGCCTCATAAAGAAAATATCTGTTATTTTAAAAATGACCTTAAAAGAAATTAACCCAGCTATACAATAAATACTCCCCAGCAGAAATACTTGGATATTTAATGCTCTAGGACAAGTATGTAGACTTTGATCCACAAATTAATAACACTAGATTGTTTGAGCGCTCTCAATGTTTTGATATCCTTTAAGATAACACATTTATTTTTGATATGACAGTTATTTTAGACTCACAGAAAACATTTATCTATACAATGAGAAAAACCCAAACAACCTATACATATATTTGTTCAGCACTTCAATTTACATTACTTGTTATTAGCTTGGAAATGCATAAATCTAAGTTTCATCATTCACCAGTTATGATCCCAAATCCATTCCCCTCTAAAAGTTGGGTTTTTTCCACAGGTAATGAAGTATAAGAAAATGTTGTTTCTCCCCCACAAAGCAAACAGTTTAAAATTTGAAAGAAAGGGAAAACCTTTATTGGAAAGAGATTGAAATTATCTCTTGAAATAATCAAAACCATTTGTGTACCTGAAGATTGTTTCCTATCCACCAGTAGAAAACTGTCAAATTAGGGTTCTTAGGCAGGATGATGGCTGTCAGGTTCACCTCCTGGTTTCTCCCAATGACTGGAACCACTTCTAAATTTAAAGCCTGGAGTGGGGCTGAACAAAGTTCCAAAAACATCACTGAACAAGAATCCATCAATTTATTAACACCTCCTTCCCCAAAAGCCTCCCACCTGTTCACCATAAGGTCCTGAATTCATTTTTCCCTCCCTCCTTTCCTTCCTCTTTTACGTCCATATTGAAATCTATGGACATAATTGGAAAGACTTCATTTCAACTACAAAGCATCCCCCAGATGACCCCAAAACCCCTCAAACCATATCTTAAAGCAATAAGACATATCAACAAAATGGGCTTCTCTCATGGCCCATTTGTTTCATTCATGTCCAATTCCAGACACATAAGCAAATACTCCAGTTAAAAACTGGAAAAGGCAATCTCAGCTTTTTTTTTTTCCTTCTTTTTTTAAACTCAGTAACAAAAGATCAAATGAATAGAAATCTAACAAGTCTCAAATTGCTAAGGGATAATCAGAAAACTGAAAAAGAATGCTGCTGACTACTCATTTTCATTATAAAATATCAGCTGTTAGGCTCACATAAAAAATCTCATTAATTCATGCTTTCAAATAGAACTGTACATCAGGGGAGCATTTATTTGCAAATCAAAATAGATAACCTCTGGACTCCAAAATGTGCCTTAGAGTAAGTTTATTCCTTTCTGAACTACTAAAACCATAAATATTACTATTTGTTTAAAAGAAATGCATCATTACAACGGTTTTATCTGCTTGTGTTATGTTTATTAGTGTTGTGCTGTTTCACAGTACAATAACTTAGTTGAAAGAAAATCTTTCCCTCAGAGGTTTCCCAGTATATCTTTATCAGAATGTCTGAAGGTAAAAGCTTTTTAACAGCACAATGTGGTAACTAGAATTTCTTAACTTCTTCGCCTGCACCAAAAACCTGGGATATGAAACCACTGTAGAGCTCAAAACTCATTCCTCACATAGAATGAATACTAACCATCCATTTCTGCTCCATTCTAAATATCTTTTAACTCATTCAAAGGTTCTTCACTTACATTTAATAGTAATTAACACTGGTCTAAAGTATTTCTCTTATTTTGTATCAGGGAGTGAATCATTGCTGGTTCACTTCTAATTTCACTTTGAGTAAACTGACTGAACTTCTGAGAGCAAGTTGTCCAAAGCCCTTTTCCACTTCACTTCACTTGATCTGTGTGGTGCTTCATCTGAATGTAAAGCGCTATTTTACTCTGCATTTTCTCCAATAACTCTCTAACCACCTAGATGAATTCAAAACTGTTGGGTGCTTTAACAAATTATTCCTTCAGTAGCTTCCAGAGGAGTAAAAATGCTTCTCTGGTGATGGTGTCTTGAAGAAAATCCAGAAATGTTAGGAATTTCATTAAATTTGTTCCTCCTAGAAATATATTTTCCTTCTCGAAGGATCTGAGAAACCTTTTAGCTTCTGCCATAAATCTGTGTTTTCACAAAGGAAACTGATTACTTTGAGATATGGTTTTGTTCCTGAAGAAGATTACTTTCTTTTCCAAAATTTTTAGAGGCCAAGTTGCTTGGTACTTGAATGATGACTGTAATTTCAAGGTTGTTCTTTCTATATATTAAAGAGCTGAGAATAATTACTGCAAATCCTTCTGCTTGTCTCTGTTGCACAATTCCATAATGCATTTGAACAAGCTTCATGGCACCCTTAAGTGTGTACAATTAAGACTGAAGTTATATGATTTCTATTTAACTAAGTTAAAATTTCAATAGTTTCCAAAGTTCCACACTATACAGGTCATGGTTCCATGAAAAATAAAATCCATGCAGCATATGTATTAATGGATGTATGCAGTTCTTCTTTAGTTCTTTTTATTCTGAGTTCTTGGGCCTCTACAGTTGCCTACTCACATTTTTGCTAATTCTAACTTCTAATTTCTCTTGCAGTTCATTAGAAAGTTGTAGATTGTTTAATCTGGATCAGAAAGTATGATTTGCACAACAGGCAAAAATTCTTATAATTGTCCTGCATTACAGAGTATCACATAGCAACCTGGCAGAAGTGGAAAGATTTCCTCTACCATTTGCCTCTGAAAAAATTCCCTGGGAATAATGCATCAGTTGAAGACTGCTGACTCCTGAAAGAAGAACTCTGCAGAGACCCCTGCTTTCATGGTATTCCACAGTGAAAAATGTCCCTTAATGGCTATCAGTGTTTCACTAGAACGTAGAAATTGCAGTTTAATTAGTGCCAACTAATTTCCTCAAATCTTGTAATTTACCTAAAAAATTAAACAGAGCTAATCACGTGGAAAGCATTTACTCAAGCAGGCTGTGTAACACACCTCCATTCTGCCAGTCCCTGTGCAGCATCCAGGGGCAGGCTCAGGAAGGGATCACATGCGCCTCAGTGCCCTGCTGTCTCTGCACTTCTGCACCAAAGCCCCCCTAATGCACCACTCATTTACTTGTGTAAAACAATTCTGCTTTCTGCAGTTTTAAAATCTGCTGCATGAAAGAGAATCTACATATTTTAGTTTTACTGTTTATTCTAACATAGGCCATGCTAAAAGCACACTTTGAGAAAGTCTTCTGCTTTCCATCAGGGCTTGCTACTGCTTGTCATTCTCTGAAGGGTTAGAAGTTATTCTTGGAGAGAAGAATGTCACACAGAGTTTTTTCCTTTTCATTGCTTGTACAGATCTACTATTTCTTTGCCTACTCCACTTCTCAGCACCTAGAAGCTTCTCAAATGTAACAGTGAAGCCCTAAGTAATTTATCTGATTCTCTGGAGTTGTCAAATGATTTAAAAAACAAACACAACAAAGAAACAGATAATGAAACTGAGCTGTAAAATTTAATTCAGATTCTTTCTGCTTGATAATAACAGGAGACTGGTCTTCAGCATGAATGTGTTTGGCTTTGTGTGCTACTCAAAGAAGAACTGGAAACTCTGAACTCAAGGACACACTAGCAAAATACAAAAATATCAGCAGTCACTAGACAAGCTGACATAAAGCAGATGGCTCTGTGCATAACCTGGTATATGGCTCCAGTGATTTTCACTGCTTTGGGTTTAGGATGGAAGGCACACCACTGACAACAGAGGGAAACAGACACCTGGAGAATGCAAGATGAGTATCTTTCCCTTTGATGTTACTAGTTTCTGAATTTTTTTGACGCATCTGAAAACAGGCAATAGCTGTCTTGAATCTCAAAGGAAGAGGAGAAATCAGTTCCACTTTTGAGTTTCCTTCTTCATTTCAGTTATGAGATGACTGAGGTACATTAAGCTTGCAATGGTGCATGATATTCCCTGGGCCATGCTATTCTTTATTTTGTATCTGTTTGATTGGGTTTTTTCAGTCTTAATTAAGGAGAGGAAGAGAAGCGCAAGTCAAGTAATACTGCTGGCAAACATGAAGTTATATCCAAGCACCATTTAAAAATCTGTGACAATTAACTACCTAAAATTTAGATTTAGAACCACTGAGATTTTGACTAATTTTTAGAATCATACAAGAACTCATGTTTCCCAATACGTCTGTTAACTTGCTTTACACTGCACCTGGAAGCTCTACAAAGACCTAGCTCAAAGTATTAAATTTTAGCTGCTAAGGCTGACAAGGGGTGTTGAATCAGGAAGATGGATCAAACCTGAAATTTATACTGAGGCATGTTTATTATTTAAAAGATTAATAAACCATCCTTCTGCCAAATCCAAACAAAAACTGATTCTGACCTCCTACTGGATTAGGTTTACAAGCCTCTGCATTAACAACACACAACACTGCAAGACTGCATGAGGATATTGAAAAAATACGGTCTTTCCTAACTATGACTAGCAATTTTCATTCCTCTTTCATAGCTGACACGAGGTCTGTACACAGTGGCCAAAGTAAGAAAACCAAAGAGCAGATTTACAGTTGACTTGGACGAACACCACAGCCTCGTCATGCCCAGCCACATTCTCAGCCTTGACGGAGACGCGGTAAATCCCGGGATTCTCGTAGCGGTGACGGATGGGCTCTCCAGTCCTTGTCAGGTTCACGTATATCGCCTTAAAGCCGTCCCCAAGATCTACCTGGTATTTGGTACTCAATACATCACCCTAAAAGGAAAACACATCCAAGATATCTGCAATGGTCACAACCAAAATAGACAGGACACATGTTTGTAACCTTTTATGGAATCACAACAGCGTTTTCAGCCCCAGCCAGACATCTTCACCCAACTGCGACAGCTGCAGTAAAACCACTACTGCCATGGCAATTACATTAGTGCAACAGAAGCTCTGTGCACTAACAGAGAAAATACCATGTTTAGAGAGCAAGATGCTACCTTAAAATTATATACCCCAGACCACTGGCCAAGTTGTATGGCACAGAAACCATCACTCTTCTCTTAATGCAGCTGGACATTATTTAACATAATGGAGCAGGGCAGCCCCAGGTTCAAAAGTGCTGCTCATGTGATTGTAAGCAACTGAAAATTTAGCAATTTCCTACTCATCACACAAGCTTCTAGCCTTAGCAGTTATAAAGTAAAATTAATTGGCTTAGATGTTCTTCACAGCAGTTTCCAGCCACACCTTCTCACTGTCAACCATGTGGCTTTAAGACCCAAGCTGGGATCTTCACAGAGTTGTAGAGCATTACACTGAGCTACCAGCATGTTAAGAGTTAACATGCTCTAGCACAAAATTTGATGCATGCTTAATAAAGCAGAGTTTGGGAAATGGTTTAAAAGTCCAGTCAAATAATTCTATCATGTCAAATAGCTCATGGAATTTATAATTCATAATACTTCTCTTAAGTGTTCCTTTAAGTGACACTGTGCTCCTAAATTCAGGTGAGACAGAAACCAGCATTGAAAGACAGTAGAGGAAGATTCTCTTAACATTTTATTCTATTAACTTCCCTAGTGTAAAAAATGAGGGCGCTTTCTTCAAAATATCAAGGTATTTTGATTTCCTGACCAGTAAAGACAGAGTATGGAGAGATAGCAAAACAGAGACAAAGGGAAAAGGCAGATAAATCTATAAGGAACTGGGACATCCACCTCCATAAAAAATAGAAGATTGTAATGACATTATTTTTTCATATATTCAGCCAACAAAATTTGGGGAAAATTATGACCATGATGGTGTATTTATTTTTTATTATTATTTCTAATGACAGTTGCAAACTGCCTAAATGTACCAGAAGTCTGCTTCCTTTCCTCTCTGATGTCTTGTATTCCTGCACCTAACAACATGCATTCACAGAAACTAACAAATTAATTTTGTTCACCAGAGAAAGTAATATGTTTTGGTCTGCTGTAGTAGAGCTGATTCTTAAACTCAGTAATTGTTACGAATTCTTATTTGATTTTGTCATACAGATTAAGTCCTAAGCAGTGCTCAGAACATTTGAGTTTAAATATTATTCTTAGCCATAGAGGGCACCAAACTGCTATATTTCTTCTAAGTCTGTCTTCCTCTTTGATGTATGGAGCGAAGACTTCACCAAAAGACACAGCAAGGGATTCTCTTCAAGATCCCTTATTTCTGGAGATTTTTGAATAATTTTAAATGTTTTTCATATTGCCACAGAGATTCATTAAAGCTTCAGTAGGAAGAAAGTCAAACTGCCAATCAAAATCATTAAGAGTCCAAATTGTAACCAAATGCTCTAGGCTTACAATAAACATTTCCAAACAAACTTTAAAAAGAGAAGGCAGCAGGACTTGCCACACAAACTGTTGGGGCACTGCATGCACTGGGACAGAGCCTGTGAAGCATTAAGCAGCCCAGTGTTCTGCACGTAACCTTCTTGATTCTATTACAGAAATAAATCCCAAGTGCTTGATTTCTACAGCACAGGTTTGCCAAAATGTGTGAACTTTCTTCAAGTTCTTGCAAACCAGTGGGGTTAGCCAGGATTACAATACTCTGGTAACCTGAGCAGAGCAGTTATAGCTTAATGCTAAAAAACAAGCAAGAGAAAACAAACTCATGGCAAACAATTCATCCAAGAGTTACTCGCTGCTGTTGGTCAGGGCCTTAGGGAATTGTCTCTCAATAAACAGAAAAAAAATCTAGTATCTTGGGCAACACAACTAATATATACAAATACTCTAATGCTGAGCTATTTGCTGATTTCTGTAAGGCTTTGCCTCATTCCTTTCTGAAAGGCTGATTCTCAAAAATATCTAAACCCAAGTATTAAATGTTCTCTCCATTTTTGTTCTTCTCTGATACAGCAGTTGAAATTTTCCGTTCAAGATGACTTTGGTAATCCAGTTACTCTGACTTTCCAAGAAACCACTGCTTTTTCTGATGAGGACAAATCCTACTCTGCGGGTGGAATTTGGAGGTTCACTGAGTTTACTGGCTTATCTTATTCACTTGAAATCACATTTCAATATTTAGAAAGCTATTAATCTTTGCCTCAAGCACAAATTAATCTTCATTCAGCAGCAAAACAGGTAGGAATGAAACTAACCCTAAAATCAGCAATTCAACTTCCACGTAGCCAATGTTCATTACTACCTGCTCTTGTTGGACAATGAAGGTGATGTCTTCCCCAGGCCTTACAGCCAGACTTTCTTCTCTGATGCTGATCTGAAGTCCCTTGGGAGCAATCAATGGACACATATGGTGTGCTAAGTCCTGCTGCAGGTCTACTCCACCTTCACACACATTAGAAACAACTTTCCTGTACCTGCAAAAACAGTAAACAGTGGGCACAGTGAATTGGAGGTAAACAAAAGAATGCCAGCAAAGACACCAAATGCATGTGTGATTGAGGCTACTGCCTTTTCCTTGGGTTCACAAACAGAGAAGACTGCAAATGATCCAAGCCAACTAACAACACAAGTACTCTCATTGAGGGTACTTTCATTGCCTTTACTGGGGAAACCTGCTGAAGAAGGGCGTGGAGCATGGGTGAGAATTTCACTTGCATGCATTAGAAGAGTCTGTGTTTTCCAACTTAGAAACATGCCTGACTAGCCCTCGGGCACCTAGACAGTCTGCTGTTCTCTCCGTCGTCCCCTTTTCTAGCATCCAAGTCTTCAATGCTCTACAGGTCTTGGTTCAAATCCCACAGATTGGGAAGAAATTAGACCAAACAGCTTCTACATTAACCCAGAACTAATTGCTTAACTGTTGCTTCCAAATCTCTTCATTTCTTAAAACACTTAAAGCATTTGTTTAATTCAACTGTACAAAAGAGTGAAAGGACTCACACTTTTAAAGTGCTAATAATGAAATGGTTGGATGTGTACAGTAATTATTTACAGATCACTTTCATACAGGTATGTCATTTTTAAACATCCTTTACAATCAGAGTTACATTTCCTTCTTTTGAATTCCCACTCTATATATCCCAGCTGTCATCCACAACCCAAAAGGCAGCATTTTCCTCTGTAAGGTAAATATACACAGAGACTGAGATTCTATTGCCAGATTGGACATTTCAGCATTTGGTTCTCATCTCCACAACTGACTGTGATGGTGTTATGATAAGCCAGAATAGATGCCAGCTGCAAGTTATTCTCAGCACAGACGTCAGACTACATTGTAGTGTATATTCTATGCAGTATTGTTTATAGTTACTAAAGCTTTTCTTTGATTCTGAGTGTCCCATATGGTCAGGAAAAGAAACTTTTCTCCACAGAACTCCTTACCCTTATGGAAGGGAGAAACCTGGAAATTCTGTGAGATGCTGTCAGTTCCTGAGATGGATCCAAACTGAAAATTACTCTGAACCCAAGAAATGAGCTAAAAGCCTCATGAACATTCCTATCAGAAGTGATAGGAATAGATACAAAATATTACAAAAAAAAAAATAGAATTTTGAAAAGACAGCTCACTCTCTTCTCAAATGGATTAGTTTTTAAACTGCTGTGAGCACACAAAGCAATATTTCCCTTTCATCAGTCTGTAGGAAGTTTCTGTTCATGCTCTGTGTCAGAATCAGAACTTTTCCATTTCCCTGTTTTTACAGTTTGCCTAATTTACATTTCATAGAATCATAGATTGGTTCGGGTTGGAAGAGACCTTACAGATTATCTCTATGAATCCCCCTGTCATGGACAGGGACTAGATCATGGACTTCCACTAGATCAGGTTGCTCAAAGCCCCATCCAACCTGGTCTTCAACACATCCAGCGATGAGGAATCCCCAGTTTCTCTGGGCATCCTGTGCCAGTGTCTCACCACTCTCACAGCAAAGAAATTTTTCCTATTATCTAATCCAAACCTCTACTCCTTCAGTTTAAGGCCATTCCCCCTCGTCCTATCACTATGTGTCCTTGTGTAAAGTCCCTCTCCAGCTCCCACATAGACTCCATTTAAGTATTTAAATGTGAATTTCTTTCAAACTACATTTGAGGCTGCTGCTTGAAATATTCTACCCCTCTCTGGAAGCCTCATCAAGCCCATGAAATGCAAATTCAGCTTACCCAGTGCTGCTGGTGTATGCCTGCCCCAACACACAGTCTTCAGGAGGTGCTTCTGGGTTAAACCAAAAGTCAGCAAAGCATTTGCTGGACTCCAGCTTCAGAGGTGCAGAGCGCTCAAACCCGTAATCACTGAAAAACATCAACACCAAACATGTTACTACCCCCACTTCACTCTGCAATCCAGTTTGGGGTGAATGAAACTACATTTTTCAAAGTCAATATATTTTTTCAGTGTTATTCTACTAGATGAACATACAAGTTGATGAAGCCAATTCTGTTCTAATTTCAGTGGGAGTTGTGTACACTTGGGGGAAAAACTGATAGCAATTACTTTGTCAGTTCTGCAAAATTACCTCCCTTGATAAAAAAAGATTTTTTTAAGGTTTCCTTTGACACTCAGACAAACCATTCCATTTGTTTTTTTTTTTTTTTTCTTTAAAATTAATTCAATGGTCATTTTTCAAGTCTTGATCAATAGAGAAAAACATCAGTATCTGTTCAGTAAGGTGAAACAAATACTTAAACATAGCAACATTTTTAAACAAATGCAAATGTAAGAGAAAGCTGTTATTTAATAACAGGTTTTTCATTTGCTTATACATGGCTATGGGAACAGGGGCAAAAGGAGGAAAATAAACCCATCTCAAATTCTATGTAAATATTTATTAGAAATAAGTCAAAAGACTCAAAGACAGACTCACCATAAGAAATCAGTGTTCACACATTCACAGACTTTGGATGTGAGAGCTGATGTGAAACTTTTCCCTTTAATGCACCAAGATGAAATCTTCCTCTTCCGAAAGCTTCTCTGCTGGCCCATGATGCAACGATCACCCTGAATATCAAAGCACTGGACTTATTGCAACAGAACCTCCACAAACAAACCTTGTGCTGTCCTGAGAAAGGCTGCTCTTGCTGCCAAGACCATAAACTTTATCAACCCTCTGATATCAGATCTATAGGTAGAGAAAAGCCCTCATATTCACTGCTGTCCACCAACATGTCATTACATAGTTGTAACAGAAGCTATATTTCCAGGACACAAATCTGAAGATGCACATGAAAATGCAAGTGCAATTTATGTTTCATGAGTGCCCAACCTGTGTGCAAAGCTCATAATGGCCATTTAAAAATTTCATCTGGCTGAAGATTGCTGAATTTCTCTAAATCATCATATCTCATGTTGGCTGTCAATTTGAAGCACCAACCATGAGGACACGGAATGAACTCTCTCCATACACACTCCACTGGTAAATGGGCATCTGGAAGTACTCTGTCAAAGTCATTTTAGCAGTTTCTAATTTCTGAAAGATATTTCAATGCCAATAACCCAAGATTACTGTTGGGATTACTGTTACTCTTTAGGTTCAGATCTGTGTAACATTCTTTGTAGACACACAGCAGTCCCAAACAGGAGGTGTAAAATTAGGCATGAGTATTAGAAAAAGAGAGCTGGAGGAAAACTGAGTAGTATGAAAAAAATAAACCAACTCTGGTAGAAGAAGTAAAACATAAAAATCAGAATGAGTATGAATAAATATGACGTGTTCCATTTAATAAAAAATCCCACCACATATTGGTCTCTTTAATCAGTACTTTGTACAGAGAATTTAGCTTCTGAAAAGTGGATTTGGCCAGAGCATCATGATTAGCACAGCCTTAATGCACTATGCAGAAAGGGTATTGCCCAAAACAACTGGACTCCATTACACAATTGGTCCACTGAGATCCTAAATTACTTCTGGAATGGACTTCATTTATGGCAATTTATATATGAATATGGTATGTGGTCAGGAAGTTGGCAGAACATGACTGCATGTTGAAATTGTTTCAATCAATATTACACACTTCACTTTATGGGACATGCTTCCCAACCCAGCAGGACCACCTATTATTATGGCAGCCCCCCAGCTATAGTTCTGCCTTTTTTTGGGACACAGATCACAGTACCAAAGGGAACACAAAATCCTCTCTGATGTTAAACTCCAGCGAAATCAGCATAAGGAGACTAAGCTGTGGGTGTGGCATCCGAATTCAATTTGGAAACATTTTCTTAGCACACAACTCCATATGAATCTGAAAGCTGTGGAAAAATGTTGTCGATTAACATAAAACCATGAATACCTGCAGATTTGTGAGCTCCCAAGACTCATAGTCTTCATCAGTGCACTCCCTGGGGAAGGACGGTCTGAAGTCCACCTTCACCAGTTCCCAGTCTGAACGGTAGCTGATATGTCCAAAGACTCTGAACAAAAGACCAAAAGGAAACTCTTACTGCAAAGAAATACCATAAAGCTGAGATTCAAAATTTCAGTCTTATCTTTTCCTATCCACAGTCGTAGTTCTCTGCTAAAAGGTCCCAGGTTAATTTTTCTTCCACTTTTTTTCCTCTTCTATGTACAATGAGTCTAGTTAGGAAACATTTGTCAATTGTATGAAACTTTACAATGAAGAGATATTACTCATATGTTAAAGGTTTTTTTCCCTAGCAAACTGTCCAGAAATTAAATAGGGAATAATATTTTCTAATTTGGAATAAAAAATTTTGTCTATTATCTTGCTATGTGAAACAGACAGATCTCTCAAATTTTGACAGGAAGCTCAGATCAGGGAGCAGAATCCCAGATCACCAGAGTCAGTTCCCAGCTCTGTTGCTCATTCCTTATGATTTGCAATTTCTTCAGTTGTTTTTCTTGTGGGATTTTGTGTTAATTTCTACAGTCTTCAGATGGCAATGTGCTAGTGTTAAACTCACAGCATTATCATGATATTTGATTAATTTCTAAGGAATACACTACATCTTCACAGTGTGCTGGAGAATTCAGAGTCTCTTCATTTCAGATAGCTCAATGTATAACAAAAACCAGCCACAAATGGTATAATTGGGGGGGGGGGGGGAGAAAAAAAAAGGAAATCTCATTGCTTTAAAAAACAAGCTGCACTTTCAAAGCAGACAACATTTTTAAGTCAGGATCTTTATTTCCAAAACAAAATGGGTACATATGACATCCAGCAACAAATCAGAAAGGATAAAGACTTTTTTTGGGCAAAAGTAAAATGTATTTGTGGTTTGTATCAGCTTATATGACTTACTTGCCAAAGAATTTAAGGTTAATTCTGACGCCAACAATTTCTGTGCTGTTCATACTGCACAGAGTTCATATTCCAAGCTTTAGTATCATTGTCCAAAGTAATTAATTCCTTTTGCTTTGCCCTCAGTTTAGTCCAAATCCAGGCACAGCAGGAACAGTACAGTTTTACTAAAATCATTCTGCAGTGCCCAGTAATTTCTCTTGTCCTGAATTCCAGGTTCAGATTGGAACTGGAGTGGACCAGAAGTGATTGATTTTCTACAGCACAGAGGCAATACACAAAGCATGCTCCCTGGTAAATGGCTTACAACTCTGAAATCTACCAAAAAGGCTGAAAAACAGTTCACAGAGACTAAAGATGTGCAGTGATTTCCCCCTTTCCTTTCTGATACCTTTGCTTCTCCTCCATAGCAGAGAGCCGTAGATATCAATGGGTTACTGCTCACACTGCTCCCATTATAATGACTGGACAACCCATGCTCACAGGAAACCACACCACAAGCAGTGCAGTTAATTAAACACAAACATAAGCATTTAGTTTGTATTTCTTACTCTTTTCTTTTAAGGCTCTGAGATTAAAGGACTTGGATCATCTAATTCCTTTCCTTCTAAACGTACTTATGGCTCAGAAGTAGAAGCAGTGCACACAAACTAAGAAATGTGGCTCAGTCCACTGGCTGTATGTGCACATAGGTGTGTGGTCCCATTTCTCTCATTGAGACTAAGGGTTTGGTTCTTTTTTCTGGTTCAGCTGGATCCTAAGAGCTGCTGTCACCATATAATCTTATTCACTGGTAGTTACATACTCAATAAAGTGTCTACTTAGGTGGTCTCTTGCTTTTTCCACAATGCTTGTTTCAATATGACTGGGTTTGCTGACAGACATGAAGTGTCTTTTGTATGCAAAATGTCCTGTACCTTTTTTCTAAAATCTTTGTTTCTCCATACAAGGTACTAACAGAAGGCAGACTTCACTATGTGCTTATGCAACTACCTACCTCAGTGATTGCTGCTCCAGGCATCACAAAACTTCACAAATTTACTACATTTCTTTTATTAACTCATTCATAAAAATATACATGCAAGTGCAAGTAGCCAAGACCTGTTAAAGCTTCACTCCTGCCTCAAGAAAAGTATTTTCTACAGAACAAATGAAATTTCCTCCACTCATGTTAGCTATCTCAGGCAGATTAGTCAAGGAAAGGGGAAGAAAGGAGATGGTGTTTTGAGTTCAAGGCAGAACAGAATAATGACATTCTCCTGAAACATAATCTCCGAACTATTATTAATCATCTTTGAAATCTCAAGAGGATGATTCCAAATAACTATGGCAAGGGAAAGATGTTGCTTATATATACAAATATGCACACACAACCACACATACACAGCTATGTGTGTACATAGAACCAGAGATATAAAAGATCAAAACAGAGCTCAGAGAGTTAGAGATTAATTTTGATATCCACAGAGATACCAAAAAATTATTGAGCTATCCACTTCTAAGCACCTTGGAGATAATTAAAATGATAACAAACAGCTACCACGGATTTATCAAAACCAAATCATGTCAAACTAATGTAATTTTCTCCTTTTACAGGGTAAGTGGCTTAGTGGATAAAGGAAAGAAAAAAAAATGTAGCATATTTTGACCTTTGTTAAAACTGTTACACATTTCTACCTGACATTGTCTCAATGTAAAAAAGAAAACAGTGCAGATAAAATCACTGTGAAGAGGAATGGAAATATATATTGAATCAGAAGAATTCATTTTCAAAAGTTAGTTTTCAAATAAAGAATATTTTGAGATATGTATCACAAAGATATGATGGGTCCACAGTCAATATTTTCATTAAAAATTGTGATCAAATAAGAAAGACAAAAAATTTTGTCGGTAACACACAAGGAAGGGAGTGGACATGATGGAAGAAATGTTCAGAAATCAATATGATGACATACTCCAAAACCAAGCAAAAAGTACTCCTTGGGAAAAAAGAAACCCAAACCCATATCAAAGGTGGAAACAAAATGGAAAATAACTTTCAAATATCAAATAAAACACTTGGGTAATTCTGTGGAATTAAAACAAGAATGAAATGTTGCAAAATAAGGAAGACTAATTCTAGCTAGTATTCAGAACTCAAAAACAGAAGACATGGAGGTAATTATTTTGATAAAATTGGCACTGGTAAAGCCTCTGGAAAAATAATATGTGGAATTTTGGGTTTTATATGCATATTTACAGACCCACTAAAAATGAATTTGAAAAGGGGCAAAATGACTCATAAGCTGCTTAGAAAATGTAACCAATGAAGAATGATTGAAAGAATTGGGTTTTTCACTGGAATAGATAAAGCTGTACAACAAAATGTTTGCAGAGTCTTGTTATAAAGAGCTGTCTTCAAAGAGACCTAGAGGAAGGGCAAGAAAGACCAAGGACAAGGATCAATTTAAAAGATACTGCCACATTATTCTCTAATTCCTTCTCCTCAGTACTGGTGAGTTTACATGTGAAGTGCTGGGTCCAGTTCTGGGCTCCCCAGTACAAGAGAGAGATGGAATGACTGGAGGGAGTCCAGCAAAAGGCTGTGACTGAAGATGACGTTCTCACAGAGCACAGTACCGACACCAGTGTTCCCAACACTCCCTGGCTGAAATAAAATCCTAAAGATTTAAGAAAGTATCCCAATACAGTCACAAACTCCATTAAAAATGCAGACACACAGCTTTGTAACTCCTAGAGAAAATTTTTCAAGGAATGAAGCATTTTACACACATCCATTTTAGCAAACTGTTTGAAAAAAAAAGTCTTAATGATTATTAATGCTGTTGCTGCAGTAGCATGTGTTGCAGACACCTCACATGAGCACATTTAAATCTGCTGCTAAAGATAACTAGAATAAAAAAGAAGTATTTTTCAAAGTAACTAAGGCAGGTATTAAGTAGGATTCAATGGATTAGACAAAAATATGAGCTACAATAAAGCAATACATAACAGCAATCACAATATAATTGCTCAGGTGCAAAATATATAATATTTATGATTAATAAAATAATATTAATGAAAAAACTGAAATGGTGCAGCAAGTGTAACTGATGACTAGAAGTTATATATCAAGATGATAGCAATTCATAAGCTACTAAAACCTTCCTCTTGATTAACTATATTTCATTAGAAAGCCATCAAATCAATTCTGTTGAAACTATAAAAGATGATGCTGTGATAAATAATTTTTGGAAGAAATTCCAATTACCTTGGAAATTAATTTACTTTTATTTGCAAGGATTTAGGATCCATAATTTTAACTTCAGTGTTTCAGTTGCTGTAACAACTTTGAACATTTGTTCCTAGTTCATTTATGAGCACATAATTTTTTAATTTGATTGCATCATTTGAGGGATAAGACAGTTTAATGCAGTTTTTAAGCTAACTCATTTAAACTGTGCTGGAGGATTGCTAGTTATTTCTGTTCCTGATAAAGCTCATAATCAGGCAGAGTTAATTTAACAGAAATTATATGCAATGATAATATTTTCCAGTAAATTCTGTTCAATAGACAAGACCTATTCAATAGAGATTCCTTGCTCAGGTGAGCAGTAGTAGCTGTGTCATCTCCTGTTCCTGTGTTTTGCTTTACTCATGAATACCTGAGAACACTCAAAGACCTCAGCGTGGTGGGAGTGATCCTGCAGGATTTTCCCACCAAGGCCACAAAGGTCACGCGGGGAATTTATTCAGATGTTTAACGTAGCAAATAAAACTGTGCAACTATTGCAGTTGTGCTGAGGACTACAGAGAACAATTGTGTGATGCACAGTCCCTTTGTTTGAAATCAGAAGCCTCTTTCATTCTAGACTCACTGCCTTAATCTCCAAGTGCTGCACTGGCTTTTGCTCTCCTCTGTATGAGTGTGCCATCAGCTGTGATGTTCAGAACAGGACACTGCACAGCGTCTGCACGGTGATGAGCTGCCCTGTTGGCATACTCTGCTAATTTCATTTGCCACTTGGGGGTGGCCTCCAGTTTTTTTGAAAGAGACTTCAAAAGTATAGAGCTACAGATAGTAAAGCCTAGGATTTGAATCAGGGTTAGTTGAGGGCCCCACATACAGGTGAGATGAGCATCTCAAGGGCTCTCTCTTGGATAATATGTCTAAATTCCTCTGGAGAGCACCTAAGAAAAGCTGTCCAAGCATGTACCCAAAATTCTTTACAGAGCTAAACCTCAGTAGCTAACAGTCAGTATATCATCATGGCGGGAAAGGAAATCACACTATGAGAGATGCTAGTTAATTGTTTTAAAAATTCTTTCTATCTCCTTTTAAATGGAAGCAGTCACAGAATTGTCAAAATGTCAGTCACAGAAGGTCAAAAAATTATATTAATGTCTTTTTCCGAATAGGAGGTCTCCTTTCCAGCAGTATTCCTCTCATATGACAAGGAAATAGAATGGTTTTGTATATTTTTTAACTCTCATGTTTTGTATATTTTTTAACTCTCAGACCTCTCTGCTAATTTTTATAAGACTATTGCAATTTCAGATTAAATATTCAATCTACCTTACAGTTCACTAGATATCAAAGACCATTTACATTAAAAAATTAGCATCTTTCTCAGTTATCTTCTACATAAAAGAATTAGTTAGAAGTCTTGTCAATTTATGGTGACTTCAATGAGCTGAGTCCTTTGCTTCACATAGACCTTTACAGTGAATGATGAAAATATCCTTGAAAAAGCAAATCAATGTGACAATCTTCTTTTTGTTCTGCCTGTTGTGGTTCATATTATTACAGTGTCTTTGAACATAAAGCAAGACCTGCCAAAATCTGTGTAGAAATTACCTAGCTGAGGAGTAAAGTGATGAGATGGTGGCAGGGAAGGATGTTCTTCAGTATAGCCACTGACAACAGGTAGTGCTCTTCTTAACTCACAGGAATAATATTATTATTGAAAGAGTTTCCAAGGGGATTTGGGTAGGCAGAGATAGCCATGAATATGTCCTACAGTTACATTTAAAGCCTATTATTTTCAAAGGAGAAAATGACAAGTGAATCTTTATTAGATGAGTTTTCCTTCCAACAGTTGTCTTTGCTTCCATTACACCATAGTAAAATCAACAAAAACCTAAACAAGTCAGAGGGTTCCTTCTGGTAAAATGGATGCAAGTAACGTGAGATTCAAGCTGCAGTCTGTTACACATCAAGATTATAATTCAGCATATTTTTCTAATTCTCCAGAAGAACATAACAGAGGTCACATTTCGGTGGCCTTCCTAAATTGCAGCTACAGAAATGATGAATGCTTCCATGTGCAAAAGTGGACACCTGCCTACATAAAGCAACTGCACATAAAAAGTGCTTGTGTATACAGGAGATCATGTGCAAATATGCTGAGACATCTATGATTTAAATGCCTTAAACTACAAACACATGCATATACTTAATACACTAAAGAGAAGAGTAGGGTTTCTGGGTTCTGGGTTGGGCTGGTTTTTTTGAGTTTTGGTTGGGGTTGTTTTTTTTTTTTTTTGGCTGCCAAAGTGAAAAATGAAGGGAGGAAACAATTTAGTTGAAATTGAACCAAAATATGTTTTTTCATTGTTTCCTGTTCCCATAAGCTAATAATTGCCATTCATTCTTTAATGCCAAAACATCTTGGTTTTAGCTCTTTTGGGGAAAAAAGAATGGAAATGAATGCTTAGGTTCTGAGTAGTGCTGGGGAAAAGCAGAATCAGGGTGTTGCCACTTCAGCCAGGATTTCAGTGGCTCCATGATATTTGTGAATTACATCCAACATTTTTTCCCATCTATTTGATAAATTCCTGTCCAAGAACAACCTTTTAACACGTATGCTGTTTGGAAAACATTGCAGATTTAGTGCCTAGCCTAATGTCTTATGCAGAAGTAAATACAAGGCGGACAGTGAACAAAATTGTTTAAAGAGAAACATATGACACTGTAGAGGATAGATTTTACATAATTCAACTCTCTGTTTTCATCTTACTTAGAGATCAAATTAATCTGGGAGACTTGCAAAATTTTAGGATTCTTTAGCTAATACTCTTCCTACTCATATATTTAAAAAATCTCTCACAATTAGAAATTCTTTATTCAGACTTCACCTAGCAGAGCTGGAGTTAATACACTACAGTCATCTAAATTGTGGTTTCTTCATTTTGAGAGCAAAATATAGTTTGAGGCCCCAACCAAAAGCAAATAAAGTGTTAAAAAAAATTAGTTGTTGTCTAAGTTTGCAATGGTAATTTATTTGAAATAGAAACCAAAAGGGAAGCATAGTTAGAGGATCAAAGCTTCGGACACTCGCTCTGTGAAAAGGGCTTAAAATTACTCAAAACCTATTCTGAATGAAAAATTCTCATCACCTTTTTCTGTCCTCTCCTCCAGAAAATAGGGACAAGGTAATAACACATTCTTACAGAACATGAATTCCTAACTTTTCAGTTCCTCTTACTCACATATATTAACAGATCTGTCCTAAAAATATACTAAATATGGGTTTTAAAGTGACACTGAAAGCACCCTGTTCCTGTGCTTCTGTCTACAATATGAAACTGTAAGGAAAGAAATTTAAAGAACAAACTTTACCCACTAAATTTCTTTTGAGTGAGAGTGAGAGACTGGGGCAGTACCAGGTCTTGACTCCAAAGTCACAACTTGGTGGTGACACTGCAATGCTGTGACTTGCTCTGCTAACATCTGTGTCCACAGAGGGGACAGCAAAAGCATTAGGCTCGCTGCTAAACAGAGATCTGTACATCTGCATTAGCTGATATCTAGATTAGATTGAAACAGAAGAAGCAGTTTGCTTTTCAATGCTTTTTTCACCACATTTCCTCTATCTACTCTCAGATATGTTCCTTCTTAAGCAAAGAGCAGAACAACCATTTCACAACTGAGCAATGATTCTCATTCAAGACATTAACTAGCTGAAAAGAAAACCCAGAATTTGCCTTCAGAAATCAGCTATTCTCCATTGTAATGAGGCTTTCTCTACCTTTATCTACCTCTTATAAGTGTTGCAGTATGAGCAAGTCAGTAGAGAAGAATTCAAAACACAGAGAAGTACCTTCACCTAGTAAGATACTCAGAGGACAGGAAAAGGAATGTCCTGCCATGTGTGACAATAAGGTCCAAAAAAGTACATGTAATGCTGACTGCTACTGACATTGTTAAAGGTGAGGTTGACATTCCTAGCAGAATCAACAGTTACAAAAATCCAGACAGCTCTACCTAATATCTAACGCATATTAACATTAACCTGGTTTTGAGTAAGTTAAAATTAGACTATCTTCCTGTTTCCATGATCACCCAGGAGCCCAAAGGAACACAATGGGCATTCCAGACAGCAAAATATGTATGCAGGAGTTCAGAGATGCCATAAAGTTCCCAGCAGCATCCGAAGTTGTTATTCTGTGAGACAATACAAAAAAATAGCCCTCTGGAAAAAATACAATTACCCACAAGGAAGATTTTAATTCTACCTGACATAAAGAAAAGCAGTTCTTTTATGTAACCTCTTATTGGCCTTTTAAAAGGGGCTATGGTCTGTGGTACCGTATGTTATTGTGCCTACTGGGTTTACACTGCAATCTAAATAATCTGGTTTGGGAAACACTCCCAGAAGCTGAGATGTGATTTAGAAGCATTTCAAACATGTTTGAAACTTTCATTACATTAACTATTTCCTCTGGAGAGGAATATCAATATTTCAGACACACAAAAATTCTTCCTTTTGCACTGAGTCAGGCCATTACTCAATCCAGTATTAGCAAGTAATTTTTGCAACTATAAAATATTGTTCAGTATTGTTCAATGGGATTGCAGTAACTTTCGTTCTTACAAATTTAGAACAAAATAAAACCTACTAGTCCATGCACTATTTTGATGAAAATACACTTGTTGAGAAAATCTCTTAGCAAACCTTACTTATTAATTTAGCAATAAATACTGGATTTGAGCTCCTCATTTAGAGGTTGATTTTTACACAGATCAAGTTCCCTAAAATTTATGAATACTTAATTGCTTATCTTTTCTAAACTCCTAACTAGGTCTCTTTAGAAATGGAAATCTAGACAGATTGAAAACAGAATGAGTCTCCTAAAGTTTTTGAATACTTTACCACTAAAACTCCTAAAAATCTTAACTAAGTCTTTTGCAGAGCACAATGGAATAAAACATATTTTCCTTAGCATTTGTATGTACATATCTTGAATACTGCAGGGGATTTCGATGAATGATTTAGATTAATGTTGACTGACAGATGACAACAGAGTTTTATGAAAACTTTTGACAAGTCAACATTTGGCTTTCCTCTCTGTTTTGGAGAAAACACAAAACTTTCTGAAATGTAGACTTGAGGGAGCCAGGTTCACATTTTCCTGTTTCTTCAGTAAAGTCTACTAGACCACTTCACTTTGGCATGGAAAACAGTAATGAGTGACATTCCTTAGGGGTCAGTATTGGGACTAGTGCTGTTTAACACCTTTGCTGGAACATGGACAGTGGGATCAAGTCCTTCCACAGAAAATCTGCCACTGACACCAAAGTGTGGGGTGCAATCGACACACTGGAGGGAAGGGATGCCATCCAGAGGGACCCTGAAGCCTTGAGCAGCGGGCCTGTGTGAACCTCATAAAGTTCAACATGGCCAAATTCAAGGTCCTGCACCTGGTTTGTGTCAATCCCAAGCACAAATACAGGATGGGTGGAGGAATGAATTAAAAACAGCTCTGATGAGAAGGAGTGGGAGGTTTTGGTTGACAAGAAGTTCAACATGAGCCAGCAGTGTGTGCTCACAGCCCAGAAAGCCAAATTTATCCTGGAATGCATCCAAAGCACTGCAGGCCACAAGGCAAGAGAGAGGATTCTGCCACTCTGCCCACTCTCATGAGACCCCATCCATAGTGCAGCATCCAGCTCTGGGGTCTCCAGCACAAGAAAGATGTGGAGGTGTTGGACCATGTCCAGAGAAGCTGTGGATGCTCCATCCCTGGAAGTGTTCAAGGCCCGGCTGGATGGGGCTTTGAGCAAGTTATTCTAGTAGGTGTCCCTGCCCATGAGAGGAGGGGTAGAACTAAATGTCTCAAAAGTCCTTTCCAACGCAAACCATTCTGTGATTTTATGATTCTGTGATTTTGGATAAATGAGGACAGAACTGGAATTCAAGTGCCAGCCACTTACAAGACCAGACAATATCCCAGACACCATGCTGGAGAATGAGAAGTCTCTTACACACAGACTGACTTCAGTGGAACCAGGATTTTACCTGAACATCAATTTCAGGACATGTAAAATATTCTTTTGACTCTTTTGTGAATCTATTCTAGAAGCTTTAAATGAAATACTATCTATTCCTTAATTTTGCTGCACATTTTTTCAGTTATTACCTTCCCACTTCAGGATTATGCTATCTCTACCAATTTATGAGGATTTTGACATCATACTCTTTATTCAAAGTCTTTATTCAAGCACATTCCATACCAAAGGAAGAAAATCAAATTCCCGTACTAGGAAAATACATCAGACTAGGTCCTTGGCAATGGATTTGGGGATTCCTCAATTAATTTATTTCCATTACCATTTACAAGGTCATCTTACCATGTTCTACTAGGAAGAAAATTCTTTCTAACAAAATGAAAATATAGAATAGTTGATTTCTGTTTTTTTTTTTTTTTTTTTTTTTTTCCAGGGAATGTGTATTTCTCAAAAACAACAAATCACTGTAGATTAAGTCAAGCACAATAATTTAGTACAAGAATAGGTTTTCAGGGAAAATGGACTAAGCCAGACAGAACGACAAAAGGTCTTGACATAAAGTCAGACAGAGCACCACTGGGCTGACAACATCACCCTGAAGGGAAAATAGTCAAAAGTAGTGGGAGAGACCAGGAAGTTGGTACAATGGCAACAATGGAACACATACTGCAGGTTTATTCCTCTCATTGTCTTTAGAATCTGGTAGGAAATTTGCATGAATCTTCAGGGCCAGTTTGTGCTATTAAATGTTTGATGCTGTCCATGCTCAGTAAATTTAGCTAAAAAGTAAGGTCCCACAAGCCTGGCATGACACACTAGAGTCAGACTCTTGCTGTGCCTTTGGATATATAAATTCACATTATGCTTTTGTTGTCAGATTGGGCTCATGCACCAAATCTAGCTGCAGCTCCATGTACTTTAGATAGATGATTTTAGACAGGCATTATGTTTTAAAAGAGCTCTTTAGCCCATTCAGCCAGGTATTATAGCACATCTTCACAGAATCACTGTTTTTAATTATACTTAATAAGGAAAGAACCCCAAGCCCAGAGCATACAGTCACCACACATCATTTTATCTGCTATTAAGTACAGTTTGGGATAAGCTTTTGATCCATCTACTTTTACTGAAATCAATGGAAATCCTTCATTCAGAGGCATAAGTGTCTCCATGTGGCATATATTATATCATAAATAAACCTGTATTGAAAAAAGAGAGAGAGATGGGATAATACTGTTCTTTTCAGGTTATAGATGCATAATGGAGGATAAATGGGGCAGTGAAGAAAGAGAGAAACAACCAACAGCCCAAACCCCACATCTGCACAGTGTTATGAACTTGGCACAACCCTTGGAATTACATTACATACAGTAGGATTTCTGCTTTGCTGAGGGTCCTTTATACACTGGGTTATTAATTTATTTTTCCCTGAGGAAAATGCTACTGGTACATGTCAAAGGCAGCTCTATTTGTAACTCCTGGGAGAAAAAGCTTGTCATGAACACACTGAGCTGAATATAAAGAATCACACAAACTTACAACAGAAGCACACACAACAACCTATTTGCACTCCCCTCTCTGGCTGCAGGCAGCATGTGCCTTTCTCCCCTGCTGGACAGGTGTTTTTTACTCTCAAACACTTCTAAAATACTAGCATTTATCCTAGAGATGGAGAAAAATGTGCAGCTCAGATCCAGATGTCCCTGCTCCTTTGGAAAAACACAGATAAACAGGATAAACAATTCTGAGTTGCAGAATTTGGTTATTTTTAACTCTATTCACAGCATCTGCCTCTGTCACTGCACAAAATAAAAACAAATATTTGATAGCAAAGTGCTTGGTTACATCAAGTACTGCAGTGCTATTTACTAAGACAATACTATAGTTATTTACACAGTGAAGACAATAGATATTTAACATTTTTGATCTGACTAAAAATCTGTAGAAAACAAAAAAACCCAAGAGGAAATAGTTATTTATTCCCCTGCATCTTTCAGATTTGTAAAGCAGTCCTATTATTCCACTCTCCCCAGTGGTAACTTTGCAAGATTTCATTTGAACATTTGAAATACTGCAGTCAGATGATTTCAAAGACAGGTTACATACCAGGGAGCTTCAGACATTATTGTGTCTGTGTGACTGTGAGAAGCAAAAGCCACTGACTCAAGGATCATCTCAAACATGCACAGCTGAAAATCTATGCAAATGCATACAGAGAGAGAGCCCTGAAAACAGAGGTGAAACCAAAACCTTACGTCATGACCAGTGTCTCATCTCCAGGTTCACTAAGTAGTCCATCTACAAAGACAGAAGTGCTGGTAAAATTATGTGTGCTCCAGGTCTGGCCTTCATCTATGCTGAACCTGGAAAAAAGCAGAAAATGCTTTAATTTACAGCTATTGGTACACATAGCAGAATGCACTCTAAAAATCCCCTCACTACTAAAGCTTATGATTTTCATTCACAAAATGGAGTGTGCCTAGACAGTGCATGATATTAATGTGATCTTCTCAGCACCTTATCCAGGGATTCAAATTTTTATGAGAAGGTGTAATAAATTTTCCACAAAAATAAAATTCCTCTGGTCGATTAAAAACAGCTTTGTCAACAAATTATCTTGCTACCTTGAAGATTCAAAAGCTAATTAATTCACATTTCATTCTTTCTAGTAGTCTCTGAGCTAAAGGCCTGTTAAGCAGAGGCCAGTGAAACATGAGAGGCCAACTGGTACAACATGGGAGGTGCACTAACTCCAGGCACCAGTACGAGGATGGCCCTTCATGGCTGCTACCAACCACTTAAACATTTGCAAAAGATACTGATGAATCAGCAAAACATATTTCTAATGTGCATCCCAAAGTCTCTTTTTTTCTGTACATTTCCTTCAGGTCTTTTGGACAGTAGGTTAATGATGGCTTTCAGTCCAGACAAAAAAGAGCCTAGGTACAGGTACAGAGCCTAGTTCCTATTCATGTATATAAAACAGGTCTGCAAAAATGAGCCAATTCACAAGTGATAAAGATGTCTTTTTATGTCTTTTAATGTCTTTTTTAAGGATGTATTTTTATGCTGAAGATTATAGTTCTGTGTGCCATTACACAAGGTTACCATGTTTTGCTGCACTATCATGCAGTCTAAAACTTGATATTCTATACCAAACTGCTTTGTAACAAACCTTTCCTGCCTTCCAAACTGAGAAGGCCATTTGCTGCACTGTCATCTATGAGAAGATCTATGCACACTGCAGTTACTTTGTGCATGAATATCTCAGATGAGCTGTGATTCTGGCACACCAAATTACACAGCACATAAGCGCAAATAAGTCCTTCACCTGTTGGCTCCCACACTCTACATTAAATTGCTCTTGCCAGAGAAACTCAGGGCTATTTTCCAATTTCCCTATGGCCCTTGGAGAGGACAGAAACTTAACAGTCCCAATGAACTCTCCTGACTGCCCATGTAAGCCACATAAGCAGCACAGGCTGAGCATCACTAACATGCACTGCTGGTGCCAGCCAGCAGCAGATAAACAATTATGCTGAACACAGCTTCTGCTGTAGCGTTCCAGAACAGTCTGTTAAGCAAAAAATGCCTACACTGATGCAAGAAAATTTTATTATGATTAATGCATGACGTCATGGTATCTTCAGCACCATGGAGTAATCTTAAAGTAAACATGCAACTGCTTTTTTGTTGACTCAATGAATGTTAAATTAAGTTGACTCCACCTGTGCTTCATACATGATCACAATGAAATGCTTATCTTAAACTCTGAACTTTGCCTGAGGTCTTGAGTACACAACAGCTCTACTCTAATTGACTGTAGAATTACTTGAGTATTTTCAGAGGAATAGAGGTGTCTTTGATAGCCACAATAACTCCACCATGGTCCAAGTACAAGATGTGGTGCTCTTCTTCAAAGACCTACAAGTCAGACAAAAAAAGGCCAGCTAAGCAAATGTACAAAACAGCTGAAATAAAATGAACAAGCAAACAAGAATTAAGAGACTTATGCTTTATAATGTCCACACTTCAAACTGAAAAGAACATAAAAGTCATGTTAAGTCTTATATTTCTCCCAGCTGTAAAAGAAAAGAAAATTAAGAAGCTGAATCAGAAAATGTTCAGGTTCAAATCACAGTCAGATTAAACTGCCTAAAGTGATTTTAGCCCAAGCTTATATTTCTCATAGCATCCATTCTGCATTCCTTCCTATTATATATCACCAAGTGACCCATCACCTTACTTTGGTGTTTGCCTTATTCTGTGTATCCTGCAGAATAAAATGCTTTTCAGTCTAATTCTAAGAAAAAAAGAAAAAGTACTGCTGTCTGTGACTTTCTCACATATTCCCCAGAACCTACAAAACATGAAATAATTGGTGCCAGCATGTTTTCTGCATTTCCAGTGTCAGTGATTTTAATTTCAATTATGTGATGTCCCATGGAGACCACTGTGAGTTTGGAACCAAGATACATGTAATATTGATTTAATGGTACAAAGGATTAAAAAATTCATAAATTATTTTAATTCCTTTTCTAGAGGTTACTAGCAGTACTAAAATAAAAGCACAGGTAGATACCTTTCCTGGTTTACATCTAAAATCTGTTTCAAGACAGGATTTACTTTTGTAATTAACCTCTGTAGTTCATTAAACACAAAACCAAGTGATATGTGAGAATTATACACACTTAGCCTTCATAGACAAACATGCAGTCTCCTGTATGGTTTCACAAAGCAAAGGTGAAAATGATAAAGGTTAGCTTTACTTTGCCTTGTAAATGAAAAAATACTGACAATAGTAATTTATTTTCTTCTTTTGGCAAAATGAAATGCTACATTTAGAGGATTTCTCAGAAAGACTGAGCTGGAGCTGGGGTGAAAATATCTAACAGCACAACACTCACAATTACTTGAAAAATAGGAAGCATTTAATTTGGGTTGAGAACTCAGTCTTCCTCTCATCTAGTAAGAATATATTTTATGGGAATCCTAGGGCTTCAAGTATCTGATCAGTTTTTCAGTGTTGCCAATTTACAGGCAAACCCCTGATATGAGGCATTGATAGTCCAACCTACTCATTCCCCCAGCTGTGTATTTTAGAAGAGAATTCCGTAAAGGACAGACATTAATTTTAGATGTACTTCAAAAGGATGAGATCAGCTGGAGTCAGATAAGCAAGCAGAGTTTTGATCCTCCTCTAAACTTTATTTGACCTTTCCCTCAAACCAAAATGCAACAGGATGTGCTGGGACACTAAGTCTCCCATAGCTTCAGCACCAAAGATAAAGGAAGCTGATACCTGCACCACTTAATGCAAATCAGCCTTTCCCAGAAAAGCACCATGGTAGGTTCTTCATGTAGCATTTTAATAACCCTGCTTTAGCACACTATAAAGCACAGAGGACACGTTAAAGGCATATTAATGCAGTTGTTATTTCATGCTCTTCTTGCACACATTTCAATTTTTTTATAAACAAAATGTATGAAAGCCTTATGAAAATAATTCTTCATCTTCAATACATTGAAAAGAATGAACAGTTTCATGCCTGTTTATCGCAAAGGTAAATATTTATCTCTACTTTCTGGTAAAAAAGCCCAAGACAAACATTTTGCAAAGGATTGAGGCAAAGGTGGTGCCAGCATGAGAGATGAAGTTCAGATCTATGAAGATATGTGAGTTCACAGCAGGCCACGAATTCTAATAAACATCTCTTCATTAGCTAAAGCAGGCAATTAATCTATTCTGATCCTTACTACTAGCCAGCCACTACAGCAAAAGATTTTTATAACCTATTTCTGTAATTTTTTGCGCACGTTTTGTGCTTTATAATCACAATATCAACTCCTATTCTACCCGCTTCCTTTAGCTGTAAATGCTTTTCTTTCAATGTCTGTCCCAACACTGCAGCAGCTATTTCAGGCCAGAATATCTGTTGGAAGAAATTGGGACAGCTCCATGAAACCAGTGAGAGCATATTTAAGTGCTCCTAGAAAAATAGATGCCATACAATTTTACTTTGCATTACAGAAGTTGCAAGAATAAACAAAAATTCCTGAGATTACTTTTTTATTTCAAGTGATATCCATTACTAAATTTAAATCTGGAAAAAGAAGCTTTTCTACACAGAATGAGCCATGGCTAGACATCCTCAGGGTTGGAATGCTGGAATTACATCCTATTTTGGTGTGCTTATAAGTGTTACCATCTATCTCCTAAAATGCCTGCAGGAAAACATGTATTCTCACTTAACCAAAGGTTTTCCAAGTTGCTTTGATACACAAGGATTTGACACAGATAAATAATATTCCAACAAAAGACCAGCAGACTAAAGCTCTAGAGATCTAGATTTAGTTCCTAGACATCCAAAAGGCTTTCTCTGTAACCTCATTAGTTTTGCTGAACATTTTGTTGCTGCAAGAGCTACTCTGGTAGCAGATCAAATGTGAAAGGTTTATTATTGCTGACTTCTTCATTTTATTTATGCCATTTCCTCTGAAATCCAGACCTTTCTCTTACTCTTTGGTGTATAAATACTTTGCTGAATTTCAGGTACAGTGTTGTAACAGATGCTGTTAACATAACAACAGCAACCAGACTTGTGAACAGATACCAGTATTATAATAAAATAAAACCACTCATATGTATACATAAGGTAATCCTTAGCACTTAACAGAGTATCCTAATATTTCATGTTCATTAACACATTTTATTATATTGTTCTCCTGGTGTAACAGACAGAGAAATCTTTCAAATAAACATGAGTTCACCTTAGGCTACATCTTCATGGTCCACTAGGCACTTAACAGTTGGACTTAGTGATCTTAAGTGTCTTTTCTAATGATTCTATGACTCTAAGCCTATGTATTTTATGATAATGTCAAGGTGAGATTCCTTTCTTCTACAGTCCAGTTCATGGCATGGATGTTTAAGCTGCTTGCCAATCATCTCCTAAAGCACAACTGCTATTTACAGGGCAATGTTGTACAGTACATTGCCACAATTTTCAGTTTTCTTCAAACAAAAGAGTGATGGTTTCAAGATATACCAACAACCAGCTCAGCTATGCAACAGAAAGTTAGAAGAACAACTGAAAGTAGCACAAGTGGTACTATGGTTGTTTATAATAACAATTCTTGGTTTTGCTCCTAGTATGACCTGACACAGGCAGGATGCAGGAACAACCACAAAACCATGGATGAAATGCAATAATAAATTTATCCCCATTACCTGGCCAACCAGGGGAGCCCTGAAGCAGCACCTGTGCAAAGACATACAAGTGGGGATGCAGACACTGCAGAGCTCAGTGCATGCCAGAGGATCACCCAGCCTGCTGTACTGTAGGGTTTGCACAGACAAATTTACCACTCTGCTTTGGTCTTTGTAGCAGCAGAGCAGGGATCTCAAGCATGTTTGATACTGTGCCTCTATCACAGGCCTATGTTATCTAAACACAGATGTTAGACCTAACACAGAGGTCAAAAAAAATTAATAATATTATATTTGTGGGTTTTGACACCAGCATATCACTTGACTGTATTTACTGTCCACCTCACCAACCTTCTGATTTTTTTCCTGGATATATCTATTTATCACCAGAATTTACTTAATTTCAAAACCTCTTATTTAAGCATTCATTTCTGTCTATGAACTCTGGCTGTGTTTATAGGTAAGTCTTCCTGAACCCTTACATGACCACATCAAATGCAAGCTATGGAAGGTTTGATTCTCAGAGCACATCATTGAATTACAGGATCTTTGACCTTCCCCACAGTCCTGTAATCCACAGTCCTATGAACCAATGCTGCTATTATGTCAATAAAGGTTTAATTAATTCTTTGCACTACAATTTCCCCAAAGTCTCTTATGTTTGCTTTTCTTCATTCTCTCTCTACCCAAGCACAAAATGCTCCTCTCCTCCTCTGTACACAGCTCAGTAACATCATGTGAGCTTGTGAGAAAGGTGCCAGGCCCTCATTAATGACAACCACAAAGACTCCAAGGCTGAGACTTAAACTCAGACAAAGTGTTGTGCCAAAGCACAGGATTTCACCAGCTCACAAGACCTGCAATTTACTGAATTATCTAAATTCCTGTATCACCTGACTGAAGCCTTCTCTTTTGTTGTAAGAACTCCAGCAGAGAAAGGAAATGTGCTGCTGTCCTCTGAAAGAATTGTTTAATTGTGCACAGTGAAGCCATGAAATACATAAAATAATCTACAGTTTCATTCTGATCACAAATATTAGAATTTAGCAAGCTCTTTCAAGGGCTTCAGAAGAGTTTCAATTAACATAGAGCTAGCAATGTTGTTTGCCATTTAGACTGTCACAATGAGGGATCAGTTTGTGGTTGATTTTACAGCATAATTAGGCACCTCAGGGTCAAGTTGTAACATATATAATTTACCTGTGTGTCTCTACAAATAAAAAGCAGTGAAAATATTAATTTGATGTCATTCCTCTTTTCTTCTTATTTTTCATCCCAGAAAAACTATAAAAATTTGGCAAATGCTGACAAGAAATTATGAGAGGCCTCTGAGAAGTATTAAACAACACAGTACCCACTGTAAATCCTGGAAGGCTTTTGCATTTACACACCTATTTATTGTATAGTAGATTTCAAGATGGACTTTGGTATAAAATTTTATCTTTTAAACATCAAAGGACATTATCATTACAAAAATAAACCAACTCTTTTTAAAGTACTCTGCAGAATACTAATGGAACCCTACAACAGCAATATAAGTAACTGTCTGTATTTTTCCCTTTTAACCTCAAATTCCCCAAGCTCAGTCAGTAACACTACTGAGAATATTTTCACACTTAATGGTTTTTAAAAATACCAAAATTTTATTTCAGCTGAACTAACTGAAATTAAATTATTTTTTGAAAACACTTTGGTCCTTTGAGGATGCTTTTTTTAATCCTGGATATCTATTATAAGTAGCATCGATATGATATAGTGTATTGTTTCTATATACATATACAGAGAAAGAAAATACCCCTATGCTGAGTGCATTGAGTTTGCACAGCCAGGTTTTGGTAGCAGGTAAGTCCACTGGGGTGGCTTCTTTGAGACACTTCTAGAGAAGCTTTCCCACATCCTACAGCCAGCTTCAAGATGGACATGCCACTGGTCCACTGACTCAGCTCAAGTTTGAGTTATCAGCGACAGCAGTAGCACCTCTGGGATTATGTATTTAAGAAGTGCACAACAGCAACTACAGCAGGAGTGAAGAGGTGAGCATATGAGAGGGGAACAGCCCTGCAGACACCAAGGTCAGTGCACAAGGAGGGCCAGGAGGTGCTCCAAGTGCCAGAGCAGAGGTTCCCCTGCAGCCCCTGGAGCAGCCCATGGTGAGGCAGCTGGGCCCCGCAGCCCATGGAGGCCCAGGATGGAGCAGAGATCCACCTGCAGCCCATGGAGGCCCAGGGTGGAGCAGAGATCCACCTGCAGCCCATGGAGGTTCAGGGTGGAGCAGAGATCCACCTGCAGCCCATGGAGGTCCAGGATGGAGCACAGATCCACCTGCAGCCCATGGAGGCCCAGGATGGAGCAGAGATCCACCTGCAGCCCATGGAGGCCCAGGGTGGAGCAGAGATCCACCTGCAGCCCATGGAGGTTCAGGGTGGAGCAGGTGGATGTCTGAAGGAGGCTCTGACTCCACAGGAAGCCAATGCTGGAGCAGGTTTGCTGGTAGGACTTATGATCCCAGAGGACACCCATGCTGGAGCAGCATGCTCCTGAGGGGCTACAGCCTATGGGAAACACCCACTCTGCAGAACTTACTACAGCCCATGGAAAGGACTCATGTTGGAGAAGTTCATTGAAAGCTGTCTCCTGTGGGAGGAACCCTACACTGGAGCAGGGGTGTAAGGAGTCCTCCCTGTGAGGAGGAAAGAGCAGCAGAGATATGTGTGTTGAACTGACCACAGCCCCCATTCCACATCCCCCTGTGTGGCTCAGGGTGAGGAGGTAGAAAATTAATAAGTTGAGCCCATGATGAAGGGAGAGGTAGGGGGAAGTGGTGTAAGATTTGGGTATATTTCTCACTATCTTACTCTGCTATTAATTGGCAATCAAATAAATACCCCCCAAGTTGGGTCTGTTTTGCCTGTGATGGTAATTGGTGACCAACCAATTACCCATGAGCTTTTTGTTATATTCTCCCTCCCCTGTCCAGCTGAGGACAGCAGTGACAGAGAGAGATTGGTACCAAGCCAGGGCAAACCCACCACACTGAGACACAGCAGCTTAGGAAACAACACATGAGAAAGGTGAAATGCTTGAACTGACACTAGCCAGTGGAAGAAAAAGCCATCCAGAATTCAAGTAGCATTATGATATCACTGTTCTCTTTTTAACACTTTGGTATTTGTAGTCCCTGAATTTATTAAATCATGCCAAAAGACTTAAAAACTTTTATTATTTTTTGAAAATATCTTTTAACTGTCTCCGTTTCAATGAAGAAAAAGTTTATGCATTAGTAACAGCTTTCAGACTATGAAGCAGAAGAATTTTTGCCCCTGTACCTAAGCTATGTCTTTTAGCTCAGAATGTTGTACTGCAAGATCTAGTCCAAGTCCACTTCATCATTAGCATAGGAAGATTACTTAAATTATTAAAAACCAAAACAGACACTATGTTTTTTGCATAAGATACTTATAGGATCTTTAAAAAGACCAAACTATTTGAACTTCAGCAGAACCTGACAGCCTGATCAATTT
The DNA here is from genome assembly GCF_027887145.1 of Ammospiza caudacuta. Classification (NCBI taxonomy): domain Eukaryota; kingdom Metazoa; phylum Chordata; class Aves; order Passeriformes; family Passerellidae; genus Ammospiza; species Ammospiza caudacuta. The sequence continues at coordinate 59,735,596 of NC_080596.1, forward strand.
GAGTCCTAGAAAATCACGTTCTTAATCTCTTAGCTTCCAAGCAAACTGGAGATAATAATACCACCTCCTTCAAAAGAGTGAGTATCTAAAGATTAGTTAAGCATTACATAATTCATCACATTTGGTACATTAGAATTATTTCCAGGTTCCTTTGATGATTTATGCCTCCTACCTGACGCCACGTGTTGCCACAGTCAGATGTTATGTACATCTCTTCTTTATACTCAACCAGCTGGGACCCCAGGTTACCTGTCACAAAAGAGGAGAAAACAAGGGTTGCATCCACATGGGCAAGAGAGATTGGATCTAGTCCTGATGCCAGTCTGAGTCAGAAGTTTCCAGGTCAGAGCAAGAACTAAACACAGCAGGCTTACTTCATTTCTGGTAGAACCAGCAAAATCCTTTACAAACACATATGTACAATTTCAAAGTCCTCCTTTTCATTGCTAGGTTGTCCATAGGTGGAAGCAATGAGGCTTGATTCTAATACCAAAATGCAGAAGTGAGACCAACATTTTAGTTTTGTTCCTGCATGCTGAAAATTTATTATGAAACAACATATATTTAAGATGTAAGTATGAAACATCCATAAATTCAGAAGCTTTGACCTTAATAATATTCTGTGAAGTTATTCACATTGTACTCAAACTGTTAAAATGAAATATTTTATCTTTAAAACTTGATGAAGTGGTAGCTAGACTAGAATCTGGTGAAATATGCAACACGAAAAGAGGGTACAGGGCTTTTGAAAAAGAGTAAATACAAAAGAATTGAAAGCAGAATTATTTGATTTACCTAAATATTAAGCAGAAAATTACTGAATATATTGACAAATAGCACTGAGGGGAATTCAGTTAACTGAATTCAAAGTTAAGAGAAGTTTTAAACTTAGGGAAGATGATAGCAGATGCAGTCCCAAGTACAGAGATCTCCATCTTTTAACATGCAGTACTTCAAATAGCAAATTATTAAACCATCAGGCAGCTTAATGTTCTAGGGGAGAATCATGCATGGCACAATATTCCTTTAAAATGATATCCTCCTGGGGATTTAGACTTAAATTTATGGTTTGTATGTTTTCACTGCAGAAATAAGATGAAAATTATCAGATCCTCTTAAGCAGAAGAGATTATGAAAGAAAACACTTGAGATTAGAACAGCACTATGAAATTTCACTTGTGTATTATATAAATAGCTGGTTTTAGACCAGATCTGTTTATACAGAGTGTGCTTGCTGAAAGGTTCCCAAGAGGAATGACAGCACCCACTGCCCAAAATACACACTCTATTTAGACCATCAAGGGTGCATGTGCTCCACTCTTTAATAAGATAACTCTACCTCCTTTAATTCTCAATACATCCCAGACAGGACTGGAATACTTATATTGAATCAGGGAATTTATAGGAGTCAGTTAATTCCTTTAAATTGCATCTAACAGTTCAGAAGATGCCACTTCTCATTCTTGGGTTTTTCTTGGGTTTTCATCTTTCCAACACACTCCACATTCCCTCATTTATCACATAATTTAGTAAAGATTTAGTTGCTCATAGAATCATAGAATATGTTGACTTGGAAGGGACCCATCACAATCATTGAATCCAACTCCTGGCCCTGCACAGGACATCCCAAGGATCACACCATGAGCCTGAGAGCATTGTCCAGATGCTTCTTGAACTCATGCAGGCATGATGCTGTGACCCTTTCCCTGGGGAGCCTCTTCCAAAGCTCAATCACCTTCTGGGTGAAAAACCTTTTCCTGATATCTAACCTAGACCTCCCATGAATATAAACAAATGAAATAGTTCCAAAAGGAAAGCTGCAGACATTAATTCAGTTATATTTTCTCCCCAAATACAGCTTTAAGATTAATCTGATCACTAGAAGGAGATATGAATGAGAAATTACCTGCTCAGGGCTGAAGGAAGGGAAGGAAGATTTGATAAACTGCATATACAAAATACATTTCTTTTGCTATTCTTACTTTCCTCTGTTATACTTTTCACTGCTGTATCACCTGCAAATGGACATATTCTTGTGCTACTGAAGTTAATCACAGAATGTTTTCTATAGGATAGCTGAAAACAGAAATATTTATCTGCTTGATAGAATCTAACATACTCCCATCAGTCTACACTCTTCTTTACACAGATAACTTTAATAAATGTAGTGTTAGTTTTGCTCCTGAATAAATGTTGTTTATTCTCCCTCTTTTCACCACTTACTGAATTCTACTTGCATGAGTAGGTCTTTATTTTGAGCATTGCTAGGGATCTGCTCTTTAAAGAATTCAGTGGTAAATTGCCTTGCTAATGGAAAATTACTCTGCAAACTAAACAGCATCTACTTGTGCTTCATTAAAAAGCCTTTTCTATCCAGCTGATTTAATAATGACATTAGCAACATTGTATTTGCAGCTACGTTAAAAGACAGACATGACTTCTTCTAGTTCTGATTTTACCTTTACTGTCTTTTCTTAGTAAAAGAGCAAAAGGACTTGGTAGGCTCAGTTATAATTCCAGAGACTTTTCATTCTGCCTAAACCACAACTGATGCCAACAGGAACAGAATCTGGGACACTGCTTTGGGAAAAAGGACTTCAGTGATGTTTGACCTTTGAAGAGAAGCCATCAATAGGCTGAGGGTGGAAGGCCAGAAGTGGTGCATGCAGTCCCGCTGACTTTTGACACAATGTTTAATTGTGTAATTAATGAAGGCTGTAATTTTCACTACTTCCAGATTTTTGGGGACACACAGTTATATGACGTAATTTTGTAAACTTTGTAAAACAAAGTCTTCAAGCAGAAAAAACCCCAAACCCATAAAACACTTTTCTGTAAGGAAGGATAAAACTTCTCAGTGCAAGTGAAGTTTTCTCTGTGGGTACCATAGACCATGGCCTGCTGAAAAAGAGCATCAGTGGATTCAGACAGAAAAAGCGGGCAAGGCCAAAAGAAGGAAAGCGGCAGCACCACGGGAGACAGGCAGGCTCCTGCAAAGTGCAGAGGGAAGCACCCAAGCAGCCAAACCTGACATGTGACACACAGAAGGAAACTTCCACAGGAACACATAATGATGCATAAGTTTTATAAGCCACAAAAAAGCCACTCTGAAAGCTGTTAGACTGAAAAAGTAGAACTGGAATAAAACTAAGTCCTTCAAAGATCCAAGAGAACTCCCCCCACTTTTATTAGCAAACCTTTCTATTTAACATGTGTGACAAAAGAGTTATGAGTTTTCTCTATTTAAAAAGTTACATTGTTTTAACTTTATTTTTCAATATGCTAATAAAAAATAACTTCAAAGATTTGGAACATTTTGTTCTTTTTGAGATTTAAAATAAAGTGCATAATTTTAAGCTCTAGCTACCTTGTAGAATGTTGTGTTACTGGATAAACCAGCTAACTTAACACAGTGCATGTAATGGCACCCCATAAACCCCTTTACAACAGCTCCAATTCACATCAAATGAAATGCTAAAAAATCCTGACATTAATAACACTGCAAACAAATAACTACAAAGCCACAGCAGCAGTCAAAGTAGAACTGAGAAATTCTGAACCTTTCCATGACATATCTGATGAGATTCATAAAATATATTTGTGGTAAGTGTGGCACCCAATAAGATGTGAGCACAACTGTTATTGTTGTGACCAAGGGACAGGAGAAGATGAAAAACAATTATGCCCAGCCCAAGACTGGAAGCCAACAATGTTTGAGTACAATTCCCACCATGCCCTGAAGTGTTTGGATTGTACCACACCCCCCAAATATCAGTGAGCTACTTTGCCTGGTGGGCCACACCAAAATTTGTGTTTCTTATTACAGTTGTAAATATCTGCAGTAACCCCTCAGGTGTGCCACTACAGCAAATAAACTTTTCTATCATGTTGGTGGGTCTGTGTTAGTTTGTCTGTGTCAAAATCCATCTGGGGAAACGTGCAAATGTAATCTCATACACTGAAGGCAACTCAGGTTCATACTGAAAAAGTAACTGCAACTGGAATGGGGACTCAGCTGCAGGCATGGGCTGTTTTGGGCTGTGGTAGAGTGAATTTCCTTCACAGCACTTGGTACAGAGCTGTGTTTTGGACCTGTACTGAGAAGGTGTTGGTGACAATACAAAGATGTTTTCAGTCCTGCACTGCTTACACAGAGTCAAAGCCTTTTCTGCTCCTCACCCGACTCCAGCAGTGAGGAAGCAGAGGGTGACCAAGGAATTGGAAATTGGCACAGCCAGGATAAATAAGCCCAGCTGACCTGGGAATATTCCAGGCCATGTGTCAGCATGTTCAGCAATAAACTGGGGGAGAGGCTCGTGCAGGGCCATTGCTCAGGGACAGGCTGGGCACCAGGTGTTTGGAGGTAGGCAACTGTTCTCACTTACATCACTTCCTTTTCTTGGATTTCATTTCTCTCTCATTTTTCTTTTAATTTCAATTTATTATTTTTATTTATTTCAAGTTATTTAAGCTGCTCTTATCTCAATCCATGAGTTCCCTCACTCCCAATTCCCTTCCCCCCATCCTCCTGCAGGGGAAGTGAGCAAAGAGCTGTGTGATGCTTAGTTGCTGGCTGGACTTAAACCATGAAAAGGTTTTACTAGCCACAGCTACAAATGGTACCATTCTCATAGGACTTCTGATCTGAGTGCCCTGAAAACTCCTCTGACACAATACAGAGTGTTTACCATCCAGTTTCAGCAAGTTTTGTTTGTAATACAGAAACTTTTCAAATTTGTCTTACAATATTTTGTATTCTTTTTGTGACTAAATTACTCATTTGTGTGTCTTCTCCAATGCCTGGGGGACGATACACACCTGAATTGTCCTTAAACACTCTCCCAAAGGCTTTTGCCAACACAGCCATAACACTCTGCTAGATGGACTCAGCCTGAGTCAGTTTTGCTCTGCTGTTATGTTCTGACACTGCTTCTATTCAGGAAGCAAAAGGAAATATTTTGGCCTGCCTTTTCCAGTTTTTGATTAAGAACAGTAATTTTTCCACTTCTGTTACTTGCATTCTTAGAAACCTTTCCAAAATGTGTTTTGCGATACATGAAATCTTTTGCTTTTTCACTGTCTGAGTAAAGGCTGATTTTAAGTAACTGCATAAAATCATGTGTTCCATCCTAGCAGGGTGGCAGTACCAAAAACTAGAATACAGAGGCACTAACAACTGTTCAACATAGCTTTTTTCTAAGCTTTCTGTACCTCTGCACATGACAGTTTAGCAGCTGGTAGCACAGGGATGTAAAAGAAATCAATGTTTTTCAGTGATGTCTGGTGGCCAGCAAAGCTCTCTGGAAAGGGGTACAGCTGTGAGAAACACAGCTCTCAATATAGATCTCAAGAGGGAAATTTTTGCAGGTTCTTACTGGATCACAAAAAATATGGAAGATTACTTCACTTAAAATTTACCATCAATTTACATGTTTCAAGTGCTAGTTATCACTGTGTTTACCCATATTTTTACATGTGACTTTGAACATGTTTACAGTAAGAAGAAATAATCCCCATATGCAATGCTTAGATAATCCTTCTAATATGGAAAATCTTTTCCAATCCTTTAAATTGAGCATACAGGCAGACACCTACTCCAAAAAGAGAGACGTGCCTTGCCTGGATTACTGGTAATTAATACAGTTGTAACATCCCTTGGGCCATGCACAATAAGTTAAAATTTCATGGTTTGCAATCTTGTAGTCACAGTATAGAACAAACATACAATCAATTTGTATTTAAATCTCCCAGACACACAGTTTTGCCTGGCAAGCTGAAGATGTGTTCAGATGAGGGAGTGGGGAATCAGAATTGAGGAATGTGACAAAAATTTAAAGGAATTTTAGGATGTTCACTCCAAAATGTACTGGAAAATGCTCAATCATCTCCCTGTTCCCTTATCCTTTTTTGATAGAGGCATCCTAGTGTGCTACCTCTGTGAAAAATGATAGAAATTCACCACAATGTATGCAATTATATTTGGCCCTGATATGAGAAAAAGTAAACAGAACTTCTCCAGTACTTCCTCAATTTGTGTGAATGTGCAGAATTTACTGCTTGCTTGATTTACCATCTGGATTGGAAGCTAAGCAGGCAATTATTGTAAACTAGCACCTGAAAAAGCTACACTACTCTAAACATTTTTCATAGAAAAGTCCTCAGCAAGTTTATAGTAAAAATTTACACATCAATTGACACACATTTCATAGCTGATGCTGTGAGAAATAGAAGTCGTTGCCAAGATTAAAATGCACAAAAATCAAATGTAAATGCAAAGTCCTATTGCATTTCTTAAAGGGAGCAAAGCAGTTATTTAAAATACCACTCTTGTATGGAGCTACAAAATTTAATATTCTGTCTGAACAATTTTTATATAGACAGAAGTTAAAAATATGAGTTCCTGAGAACTATTTATGCAAGTTTAACAGAGTGGGGTTTCTATTTGTAAACATGAGTTTAAAAGGATGCAATGTTATCATTTTATTAAAGAGGTTAAATTTTCCCAATTTTCTAGGTGGTAAATGCAGTTCACCAGTTAATTATTCCCTTTTTAAAAATTAAAACAATATTCAGTAGTCTCTGATCTCTGATTTTTCCAGCATTTTCCATATCAAAACTTTACTTAAGTCACTGAATAGCTTTTCCATTACCAAAAGCAGCTGTGTTGTATAAGCTTCCCAGAAAGAAGCCAAAATCCACTTTTTAAAGAGATTTTTTTTTTTGCTTTTTGATTGATAGGGTTCTTATGCTTAGGAACCATATTTCCAGTTCTTATCCACTTGTCTGCATCACTTGTTTGTTTCTACCCTGTGGTTCCCCTGCCAGGAAAAAAAAATCATATTCTTTAGTGTCCTTTAGTTTTTCAGCTAATGGGGGTTTTCTTGTAAATATTCTCTATTTCCATCAACTGCCAAAGAGATCTTCTTAGCACCTGCTCACTGGTCCTGAAAATTGATTATCAGAATTGTACACAGTCGTATTAATAATGTCACTGTACAGTATTTTGCCAGAGTATTAATAATTCCCTCTCTCTGCTGGCAATTATTTACCTATTTCACACCAAGAATAATTTTGCTTTTTACAGCACAAGGCACTGATGACTCCTAGACATGCTGTGATCAACTGACATTCACAGATTTTATCTCCTTCAGTCATTTCCAGAAGATGTGATCTCCCTAAATCTAACAGTAAAATTCCAATAGTGTGTGATGTGGCCCAAATAATCTGATTCCTGGATCTACTAAGAACCTAATACTTATGTTGATTCAGGATTCTGAATCAACATATAGGATTATCAGTTTCAAGGATCAGGCCAAAGGAAATTCAGGCTCACTCTATGTAAAGAATTTCTGATAAGAAGTGTAAGTTTACAAGGGTATCAAGTTTGCCAGATAAGACTGAACACATGCACTGAATCCAGATGACCTGGGCATTCAAAAAATGTAAATGCAAGTCAAAATCAGAGTTGATTCAGGTCATCTTTTGGCAAGGGGATGCAGTTGCTCTGTAGTATTTTTTAAGGCTCCAAAATAGATCCCTTTGCTCTGTTTTCAGCTACAGAAGTTTTTCTTCTACCAGAAAAAGGACACACTGCACTCTCTTGGACTCAAATTTTTCCCACTTTCCCACCACCTCGCTCAGGGGGTAGGTAGCCAACAGCAAGGTGGCTTGCAACTGAGCAAGGGTGCCTTCTACCATTCCCATTACATTACTGGTTGCTCCACAGGCAAGTCAAATTTAACATATTAGTTCATTTCTTCGTGACATCAGAATGTTATCAAAATCACTCCCTCCTGATCATGTTGAGGAAAGTTGTTGACAAGTTCTCTACCTGGCAGAGTAAGACCATGTCACAGTGATAAATGTCACCCCATTCTAGAAAGGAATTGAGGGCAAAATGCTCTTCTACAACCTGCCCTCCCTAATGTGATCTCAGAAAACAGCACATTTAAAAAACATCTACAAACTCCAAACAAAGAACACAACCCAACATCTCAACAAATATCAGTTCAACACATCAGATTACAGTGCAAACAGAAAGAAAAATGAAATAGAATAATGGACTAATTAAATCTCCCTGATTAATTTGCTAATGGAAGGCATTTAAGCATGATAAGATAAGGCTAAAACTAAGAATCTACATTTTGAGTGCTTTAGTGAAAAAAGAAGATATTTGAAATGGAAGATATTTTTTTAAACATTTGAATTCATGAAGTTTGACCTGAACACATATTAGGAATCTATCTACGAGGGCATTGCACAAATTCTTAGTCTCATTTGTTCCAATAAAAACATAGCAGCATTTCACCAGGTATATCTGTCTCCAGTAAAATACTATGAACTCCCTTTTCATTACAGAAAAACTTGAAGTCTTCAGTTATATTAAAAATTACCAGTACTGGCAGCTGTCGTTCTCTTTAAGCACCAAATATTCTCACCTTGACATTCTTAGGAAACTTTCAACTTAGTAAGCTGTGTGTCAGAGACTAATGTAAGATAAAGTAGAAGCCATTATTCATTAAAAACAGATGCATTTTTATGAAAAGAGAAGCCTACATGTGTGCATTTCACCTAAACATTATCCATAATATAAGAATAAAATAATACAAGTTTAAAATGCTCTCAGTATTGTTAACATTTAGACAATTTTGAAACTAATAAACAGAAGGTTAAATAAAATGAATAGATGGATTACAAAGATACAAAGCAAAACTGAGTTATGTGAATATTTTTCTTGATGAGTGCTCAACACGGCAATGGAATTTCCTTTATTAAATTCCACTTCACACTGACATAACTCCATATGTAAGTTATAATGGAGAAGCCACAACCAGCATTGTTCCCAACACAGCCTCTTTCAATTCCTCTCTCTTTAGGAAGAAAGGAATTAATAAAAATTGCTAGACAAATTATCCAGGCTTAAAGAACAAAGGATTGACCACTGTTTTTCTGGGTTATTCATGATGCTGAAGGGACTGCACATCACTTCCAGAGAAAAAGAATGCAGGACATGTCCTTCAGCCACCACCACACCTCCACATGAATGAGGAAGGTGGTACTGCACATCACAGCAGAGCATGATAGACCCAGGTGACTGATTAAGATCTGATATAGATCTGTGTCTGAGAAGACACAACTCTGGACCTTCCATTAACTTATATATAGAATTTCTTCATCCAAAGATTCCATAAAGGATTATTCTGCAGGAAAGCCTTATTTTGGCAATGTTTTTAGCATGGTATTCTTACAAATCCAAAGACTAGCTCTACAAAGAATCCCTGACAGATTTCAGGTGTTCAAAAGCAATGCCATGGACTTACCTGCCCCCATGATGAGCCCTGGTGCAGTGTCCTTGGTGTGCACTGTGCCTGACACATAGGGGTTGTCTGCCCACCGCAGATGCAGGTGGAGGTGACAATCAGGCTTGTGGGGGAAGAAGCAGAGAACAGGTTTTAAAAATCACTGCTACCAATGATGCTCCTAGAATAAATGAAAGCCCAGACAGGGAGCAGCTTCAGCAATGTATGTCTTCATAAAGAAAAAGAATGGCTGCTTCCCATGGAGCCAAATTCCAGTCTGAAGTATCAGTCTTCACTTTATATCAAGAGTCTCTGGTGATGTCTGCATAGTGTGTCACTGTCTCAAAAAAATATTTCCAAACTCAATGAAGTCAGCATTATTATACAAACCTCCTTCTGACATAATAATTGCTTAAAAATTTTAACTAACTGCAACAAGTATTGCATGTCTGTTGGTCCCAGGTAAATAGTAAAGTTATTATTAAAAACAACTGTTTGGGCTGAAATGCCTTTTTTAGTAAAAAAGTGGTATGAAAAATAGCATAATGACTTTAGGACACATCATGTCTCCTTGCTAAGCAACTTACTGCTTCTTGCCCTTTGTGCAGTGCACTCAAAGGTCAAATTGTTCACAGCAATGTGACCAGGAGCTTTACCAGGGGCCAGCTCAGCCTGGGAGCTGCTGCCACTGCCATTGTCCCACTCATCTCAGACTGATCTGCACCAGACCCCACAGGCTGGAGCCCTGCAGCACAGCCTTGAACGCTCCAAAAGGGAGCCAGCAGCTCCAGCCCTCCACTTCTGCCATGGGGAGAGGGAGTAAAGCTCTGGCAGTGGCAGGACTACAACACTTATTTTGCCCACCAATGCAGAGCTTTGACTCCCCAGGAGCAGAAAGTCAGTGGGAAAAATATAAGGCTTTCAGTAAAGCCTTGCAAATAATAAAATACTATGGGCACTTGGGACATCTAAACAAACAGAAATAATATCTTACAAAAAGAAAGGGATATTTTATGCAAGTTACCATGGTATTCATTTTCAAGGAACTGTCAGGAGCTCCCTTTAACAGGGAACCAAAGGTTACCTTGGTTTATTATGAAACAAAAATATGAAGAGATGGAAAGAGAAAAATTATTGGTAATCTGTGTTTGAGTCATGATGTGCCCCATATATCCAGTCACAAATGACTGCCATGATTATTCTGAACTGGGTTGTATGGTTGACACACAAGAAATGTGCCCTCTTTGTGTCAAAGTGATCTCAAATATGAAATGCAGTGCACTAGAAAGCCATGACTCCTCACTCTACATGATGACTGAACTAAGAGCCTATGGAACCACAGCTCATACAATGCAAGCCCATTTCCCTGCTAGTTTGGCTGCTAAACTCAGCACAAAGCTCTTGAGCTGTTTGAACTACTGCACACCCTACCATGCAGGTAATTCTTGCAGACTTTAGAGGGAGGATACTCCAAAAAGAGCCACTTACAGGTTTGCAGTTGGTGGGTTTGCCGTTCATATCGATGTCTGGAGGGTTTAGAAAATCCCAGTCACGGCCTTTGTTGTAGGTTATCAGGGTTGTAACTTTCCCATCAATTTTCTGGTTGGCCAAAAAGACTCCTTTTACACCTCTGACCTGAAGCATAGAGAAGAAAAGCTAACATCCAGCACATACACGTTTTTTTCAACAAGGATTATCCCTGATTAGCTGCTCTTTTGTGGCTCTGAACTGTGTATCTCAGGTAGTTTCTCCTGGAAACTGAAAGTGGATGATACCTTAAAAAAATATGAGGAAGGCAAAAATATAAGAGGAAAGGGAGAAAGGGGGAATGCAATGACAATTACAAACTGATTTTTATTTCTAAATGTATTTAAAAAGCATATGCAGTTCTCTCCATGTCAGAAGGCTAATTAAAATACATGTTTAATATAGCAAAACACATTAATTTATATAGCAAAATATAAAAATTATGGTAGCATGGTCTCACCAATAAAATTTCCCCATTTTCTTTAAATATGGACATCTTTAAAATGCTGTTCTACAAATGATGAAAGCAATTTTTAACAACCATCTAACTTTTAACGTGAATTTCTGTGCCCATATCACACAAATACATTACAATAACACAACACAGAATCATATCCTTTAAAATAACACTGATTTGGGAAGCACTGTTGTCCTTTGCAGGAAATAAATACAGGCAGTTCATCTGAGGAAGACACACTGAGGGCTGAATCACCCTCTCAAGCATCTGAAATGCTTCCACACTCCACCCTTCACCAGTTTAACCTCTGGAGAAAAAAATAATAACAAAAAATGACCCTCTTCTCTTGGCCTGTTATTTTATTTCAAAACAACCTGTATTAGAAAATTACTACAAGTCAAAGTGTCAAAGTTAATGGGTATAATTTTAGAAGCAGCCTGACAGTAATTATAACTTAATATGTTTAGTTCTAGCCCTAACATTTAGATTATTAACATATTAATGTATATTCCACCCATGGGCACAAAATAAGGTCTTCTATTAAAAGTGAAGGTTTCCTTAAGAGTGCTCTTGGTTCCCTTGCCACTATTTATAAGACTTCCTGAATTTTTGGAAAATTCTGGACAACATATATAAACTGATACACATTTCCAGCACAGTACAGTTTGCTTATCTCCTTGGGTGCTGACTCTTAACAAAACTGAACCATTCATTACAAATAAATGCACAAGACAGATAGCTCTTTGAATGATCAGGAATATTTGCCTCCTGATAGCATGCTGCACTTCTGAACTTTTCTTTTTCATTTGAAATATTTACTGTTCCTTTCTTTTTCCAACTGCCAGGTCTTAACTCCATTTAACATTCATTTAGCAGAAGTCTGCATTGAAGGTGAAAAGCAGGCATCCCTACTAGCAGGCTACAGATTGGATACTCACTGTTTATAAATACAGGAAGGAACTGATCCAAACCTACAGGGAATGTGAATGTTCTGCTGGTTATGGTAACAGCCTAAAACTTGGAAATATATATAAGTTTATATAAAAAAAATTTGTATAAACATTCAAATACTCTCCTCCCTCACAAGCTCCTTCTTCCTTAAATCCTATGCATATGTGATTGGGTTACCTATCCAGGATGCTGAAAGTTCAGAATCACCTCCAAGTCAAACATACCATAAAAGTCAACTATTTGCAGTGCAGGTGAGAAAAGGAAAGGAGGATAAGAAATTATGAACCTGCTTTCTTTACTTTGAAAGCATTTTAATCTTGCTGAGGATTTTTTACATAGTCTACCTTCAAGAGACAGCTCAGCCTTGAAAAGCCTGGCAGTTTAAATATTTACGTGGGAAGGCAGACTTGGGGTAAAATTTCTGTGCATGTCTTCCTTCCAGGGAACACAATATTAAATATTTAAACAATAATTACATCAGAGACTGCAACTGAGGTTTCCCTCTTCATTTGTGGATGGCAACACCAGTGCTGCATCATGATTATTTTTGTTTCTCCTCTCTTTCCCTTTCCCACCCACTTGTTTAATGAATATTTAATAATTCCATATAATCATCAAATAGGAGTCAGGCTAAAATTTTCTCCATTGTAACTCCCATGTCTAATCTAACCAAGCTCTAGGGTAACTTCTCCTCTCAAGAATATGGTACACAAGTGTTTGAATCTATCAAACATTGAAAGGTTATGAAAACATTTCTTCCAGTGTCTCAGTTAACTTCTCTCACTGCTGCTTTAAAAGATAAAAGCCAACCAGCACTTCACAGCAGTTGCACTTTGAATGAAAGGCATAAACCCTGCTTGAAATAATAAATAGGTTTCAGGCATCTATCTTCAGAGCAAGTTCAGAAATATCATGTTCAGAGTGGTGCATTAATCTAAAACCCAATAACTAACACAAAATTGTGGTGTGTAAAAAATGGCATCTTTACCACATCCCACCCCTGCTGTAGCATTTTCCATTTCATTTGTCCTATGGCCTATACAAATACACACCCGACTCTGTAAATACTGGAAATGAAGTGTGTCTAATCTATCTCATGGATTAGACTGTGATGCCAAGGCACTCAAATTCCTCTGTACATTCTACTCCTTGACTTAGTTCCCTAATCTAAAATTGCAAGATAAGTATCTTTCTATCAAGAAAGGAAAAGATTCACATTAACAGTAAGTTGCTATGGAAAAGAAGACATTTTAACATTGTGCAGTGCTCAGTTACTCTGATGAACAGTCCAGGAACCACTCAAGACAGCCGAACACGAGGAAATTCAAAGCACCTTTCTGCTGATTTTTTTGAACTTTGAGCTTAGTTCTCAGAGTACCCATTTTGTTTACAGTTCAGGGGATAGTTGTTCCCCAGTACTCTTAGAAAAGCGCTTTGTACCTTATAAAATTATTTCCTGAGACTTTCTGCTGTGACTTATTAATTGCTCCTTGTTACATTTCTGATATTTCATCTCAACAATATTCTGTTTAGTTGGTAGCAAGAAGCACAGTTCAGATGTCCCACAGTGTTTATTAGCAGCAGTTACTGAAATGTAGAAATTACTGCTATATCATATATGTTTGTGACTAAAATTTAAATATATACAATTTGTTTGGGGAAAAAAGGCATGAAGAAAGTGTACTGCAACTCATGTAGCTCTTATCTACATAAGGAGTCACAGCAGGAACCAATGCAGAGGTATTGCATTAGTATGCCCATTCTGCAAATATATTTATGTCAAATTTGTGAATCCTTCACACTGGCAGCACTTGACACAATTTCAAGGACATGCTCCTTGAATACAGTCACATAATTCAGAGGCATGCTCCTTTTGGACAGTCATTTAGGGTTTAATTTTTTTTTCTTCTCTTCTTTAAACAAGTATTTGTAAATTATTCCCTTTTAGGTGCGCAACATGAGAAGAAATATGGTGCAAAAAAAGATAAAGCATAGAAAAGAAAATTAATACAGACAGGCAGATACCTATTAAAAATTTTATGGTATATGTTCAAGTAAAAGATTAAGTGCAGTCAGAAGATAACAAAGATGAACAGCACAAATTTTAAGGAGAATTACATACTGGCAGAAAGAGAAATTTTCCACCACCGAGGACTGTCTCTGTTCTGCACTGAAGGTTCCCCTTCCCAAGATGGGATACTTGCATTAAAATGCTCAAAAGAGAAAACCGAGATTTGATTTAGAAAAACCCACCCTCAAGGGCTGCAATATGTGTTTCATTTATTAGCAATTTTATACTGAGTAAACAACCCACACATTATGAGCACTTGATCCCATTCTAGTAAACAAGATGAGCACTAATTATTTATCATGCAAGCTATCTAGCAGCCATCAGTGCTCTCCTATAAAGCAACTCAATTTCAAAAATAGCTTAAAAGAATTGAATTGTATGGCTCCACGTGTATTGTCCTTATCATGTGTACATTTCCTTTTTAATGTAACCCTACAAATTGATCCAGCACACAATAAACTACAATTGCATTATCTAATATGCCCTCAGCAACATTGGGAAATTATTAAACAATCAGTGTAACTGAATTAAGTTAATAATTCTTGTAGACAAAAGGATAGCATCTCTGTACAACTTATCTGAAATTACATGCTACAGGTGATGCAAGGAGCAGAGATTGCACCTGACTGCTTTTTAGCTTTGCTTGGTCATTGGAGTGCCCAAGAGTAAAATGCTGCAAATTAATGCTATCGATAAATCACCCTGTGGGAACGTGGCTACACACAATGTGTAGCTTCACTCATTAGGAAGCCTCATTTCTAAAAAGGTTGAGTCTAGAAAATAATCACTAGTAATGAGAGACTATTTTGTTTTACCACAGCCATTTAGAAAGAAAAAGCTAAAGAAAGATGGAGGAGATAAGGAGGAAGAAAACACTATCATTTTCCCCCTCCAAGAAGAGTCTAATTACAGCCATTTAACAGTTCTGTCAGTGTGTGCCTTGTATCCAGAATTACTACAAACCTTTGCCAAAGAAGTCTGGTGCACCTTTAAAGTTTTGTTTTTGTTTTTTTTTAAATTAACACCAGGCAAATTACGCGTAATGGGACAAACTGTGTCAGACCAGTTTAATGCTCTGATAATGGCCAGAAAGAACAAAACTAGAGCAAATGTTACATTGAAATTCATTACACTGAAATTCCATTCCCTAAACAGGAATGGAATTGATAACAGCCTCTGATACTCTTCCAAAACACTATAGTCTTTTATTTTGCCAAGTGCACTGATGTTAAAATACAAGATAGATTTGTTCACTGCCGAGTTGGTCTCATAGAAAATGCTGTTGGCACAACATGTACTGAAAGCAAGTGAATTTGCTGTCCAATATCTAATTTTGTTGGCTCTTAGCCTTTCAGAGCTCACACAACCTAGCACAAGGCTTGCAGGATTACTACTTAAAACCCTACTGGCTAAAAGATGTCCAGCTCTTAAGCCAGGAAAAGCACCAGTGACTCACATAGAAGAAAAAAGCTGTACATAGACAGCTGCATAACTTCTTACTTCAAGAATAAATTGTGCTGCCAGATTCACTTTTCAATATCTTAAAGAGAACTTAGTTTTGGATTTGCACATCCATAGAAACCCATCCCAAGAATCTAGTTAGAGTACACAACACATTAGTAGGTCAAGAGGGAAATATATAAGTAGTAACAATGTGCTACAAATAAGACAGAAATCCTAGAATTTCTATTTAAATATAACTGTGAAAATACATTACTTAAAATTAATTATATTCATAATTAAAAAAAAATCCTCCCCACAGACTACACATAATGGGAAATATAAGACCTACCTCCAGAATATCTATCAGGACATTCTCTTCTGGCTGCTTCGTGCTCCGGACATTCTCCAGCAGGATGGAGTAGTAAACACCTTGTGGGTCAGACTGGTACAGGTTGTATGTGTCTGTCTGGTACCACTCCTGTACAGCCACAAACACCTGGTTTTCATCTGTGCTGATTATCTGTAAGTCCTGTAGGAAAATAAGATGCATAATGACTAATTTTTTACAGAATTTCTATTGTACAAACTGTGAGTTGGTCAGGAGTGTTTAATACATCTGAATGTTTAAAAACAATACCCTCCAAAATAATACTAATCAGCATGCCTATCCCAGTGCTCCAAAGTGGTTCCTCACTGCCTTCTGACTGCAGTGCAAACTGCCTTAGTGAAGAAAAAAATCATGAATGTGCAATATCTGTACTCTGCTTTGACTTCAGCAGGAAATGATTTCTTGAAAGGAAAAATAGGGAAAGGAAAATAAAACCCAAGTGACTGACTTTCTAAAATCTGGATAGGAGTCAATGGAAGAATGAAACAAGGTAATCTAAAAAAATAATCTTCAAGTAATAGAGAAATGAAAATCAGGTAAAAAAAATAGCATATCACAAAGAGGATCAGATCCATTTTACAGCAGTTCACATGGGATATAGTACTTATCATGCACACAGCTCATGTGCATTGTAATAGATTACATTAATTTGTCTATCTATGTCTACACAACCACTTAAATATTCAACAGTAATAACAGGAGAGTCAATATTCTGCATTCATTTCTCAAGAATTTCAGGCATGGATATTGCTACGTCTTGCTTTCAGTTTTCCCAGCTTCTTCACTCCAAATGTCTCAGACAAAAAAAAAATGCACAGCTGGGGAAAATAATTGAACACTAATATCAAACAGAAGAAATAAATCAGGAAGTAGCAACATTGAACTAAGCTTAGGAAGGAGAACAAAGGGATGTGAGTTGGCAACATGGTTTGGGAGCAAAAAGGCAGAAGATGGGGCTATGTAAGAAATGACATCAGAAATGACAGAGACTGGAAGCTTGTAAACTCTTCATGACCTTGGAACTTAACTGGGATATTGCATTCAGTTCTGGTCACCTTATTACTGGAAAAGTACTAAGGCAATGGAGTGAATATTAAATAAAGTTACCAGAATGTCAATACAATATGAATTTAGAATTAATTGGATTAAAAATTAAAAAAAAAAAAAAAGAAAACAACTTTGTAGAACTCAAGGAATCAAACCAGCTTCATAAGAATCCAGTTAAGACTGAAGAAAGAGTGAGTAACAGAGGAACACTGAGTACTCAGCAAAGCACGGCAGTCACACTGTAGGCAATATGCACAGTGACTGAGACACTTAGATTAAAAAAAAGACATGTATAGAAGTAAAATAATGCAAAGGAAAGATTTTTAATATGAACAGAGGAGGGTTATTAAATACTAATAGTTTAGCTAAATTTAAAGTATTTTTGCATATGTGACACATCTCAACACAAAGGAATCTAAGTGAAGTTTCCTATCAATGACAGCTCAATGCTGTTTCCAAAGACTCTCATTTGAACTTCGTAGTAAAGTAGATTTTTGTTTAGCATCCCAGGAATAGTTCTCTTTTTCCTTTTTTTTCTTTTGGGGGGGGGTACTGAAAAATTACTCCAAAGCAGAGCGTCTGCCAGAAATGCCAGGAAAACACAGCAATTGATCAGAACAGGTTGTTTTAAAAGTCTCTTTCATGTATAGAATGTTTCATTTCCTGCCTAGAACAGGGGCAACATGAGGATTGGTAGCCCACATTATACTACATGGAAAGTTCCCATGACTATCTGATAATAAGGATGGAAGTAAAGCAGAGTCAAAAAGAATAAAGAAACAATTTTTTTTTTAATGTGAAAACCTCTAGAAAACCCTTAATATTCCATGAAGCCAGAAGCTTTCTGCAAAATTAATGACTACATTATTACAACACAACATTTATACAGTGCCACAGAGAAATGCAAACCTCCAGGGAATGTAGGTACGGCACTTTCCCTGCCCCAGTGCTGTCCCACTCCATGCTTTCCCTGGTGAGGTGGCAGTGGCTGCTCAGGTGGCCCTTGGTGGCAGAGGTGAGAGCTGGGGACAGGCTCAGCTCTGGGTCTCCCATCCCAGGCTGGGGTAGGAGCAGCTGAGCCACCAGAAACAACACACAAAGAGCCAAAATGTGCAGTGCACAAGGACAGGGAGATTAATTTTGGGCAGACTGTGGGGGCCACGTGAGGGAAAGAGAGGTTGGACGCAAAAGTTTACTCAGCAAATCAGAGTTCAGTTTCCTCTTGGCAGTGGTGGCCACTAATAAAGATGTTTGTCCTCTCAGACTGCTGGTTGGCAACTTTGCTGAGGCAAGAGTTTAACATATCCTGGTCTTAGCAAGTGAAATTACCCTTGCACTGCCTTGAACTTTGTTCCTTCCTTTCAGAATTTATGCTTTTAGATTTCCAGTGCAGCCTTACAGCTATTTTCCTTTCAGAATGATTTCTTTTCCATCAAGAAACAAAGCAGTCCTTCAGTTATACTACCTGGCAACAACCCTGTGCAGCATTTCCTGCTTTCTGATACAATCTTCTGGGAAAAGCAATTAACAACGTGAGGAAAACTGCAAATTTCATGCCCAATTCTTCAACTTATCTTTCAAAATCCCAGTTGACATAAACTGCTGAAAATCTAGTTAAAGCCAAATGGTCATGTCACTCTTCTACTATTCCTATACTGAAAGGTGAATTTAAAAAGAAGAAATTAACTGGCAAATACAGGGGATGGATTAAATTCCTTCATTCCAGGTACCCCCCACTGCTCAAGAGGTGAGAAGCACATGGAGAGGGGACATCAGCAAGTATTGCTAGGCAGGACCTACTGTCTGTCACCTAAGAGTTAACCAGAAAGGATGTCCGAGGAAAAAAAAAATCTTGATGGAGAGAATGCACGTTTTTACTGCTTTATCTAATTCATGGACACAGTTACAACCTTAGGCTGTAACCTCAGCAGATCATATAAGAAAAGCATTTATTCTTTTATGATTTCACACTTGGACTACGGCAATTGCCTTTTGCTGGACCTGCTGCTTTCCCTCTCTACATTCTGCAAACTACTCAAAGTGCCACTGATCATCATCATACATTTTTCTGTAATTATGCTATTCACACACAATTTATTCAAATTAATTTATAAAGACCTTCTTTACTGATGTTAGAGATCTTCAGAGTTTGGAACATTCCTTATTGTCTCTATTCAGATTTTTGTTATCTCCAGGCTGCATTCAGTATTTAAGATCTTGTGGTTTTCTTTCACTTCCAGGCTGAAATGAGAGCCCATGACCTTCCAGATGTCCCAAGGCAGAGCCTTCTCCCCAGTTTGCCATAGCAACCATGCTGTTTCCTCTGTGGTATGTTCATTTCTCCATGGGCATCCCTTCTCTTGTCTCTACTACTTTACTTTTTCCCTCTCAAGTCTGCTGTGCCTCCTCTGCTCTTTCTCTTACTGACCCAAGTATCCGTGCTCTCGCTGTTTTCACTTTCCTCTTTCTCTTTGTTTTTGCAAAGCTTGCCAATGTCAGCTGGTATCAGCCATAGTCTGTAATTCCCAAATACCAGTATTCTTCTTCTATCTCTTCTTAGGTTGTAAGCTTTTGCACAGTTCTGAGGTTCTACGAGCTGCATTGCCCAAAACTTCTTGTTGTTTTGGTTTTTTTTTTTTAAACCTCTAAGCCTCCATGAGATTCCTCTGCTTTGTTTACCAAGGTGCTTCTTGTGCACTTTATTTTGCAAATTCCTTTGTCACAATTTTTCCTTCATCCTTCCCTCTTCACTGGGAAATGTTAGACCACACTAAGCACAGAAATCTGTACATTTATCACTAAAAATCTGTGAAACTACTCATAGGTCCAAAGCAGTGAACCAGCCCATGGAATTAGAATTAAGGACAGCTGGAGATCTGTTGAATCAGAATTACTTTTTCTACAAAAAAATGCTAAATGAATCATGATCAAAGACTTCATATTAAAATTTGGCATGATCAAGTTAGGCATCCAGTGACAGGTCATGTCACTCCTGCTCTCTCAGGAACTTGTAAGCTGCCGTGTTTGTACTGCATCAATAGCAGAGAACATAATTAACAAACAAATAACACAAAGAGAGTTTCAAAGTGATACCCAAAATAATTAGGCATTTGCAGAAGGCCAACTTGTTCCAAAAGATGAGCAGCACTTCAAAGAAACTCCATATCACATGGAACAGACACGGTCAGTTAAATCAATGAGTCTGAGGGCATACATAAAGCATTGAAAGAACTGAATGATCTGGAGCACAGGCACCCAAGAACTCTTCCATCAGGTATACAGACACAATCAAATATTTCTTCCTGTAAACACTGC
The DNA here is from genome assembly GCF_027887145.1 of Ammospiza caudacuta. Lineage (NCBI taxonomy): Eukaryota > Metazoa > Chordata > Aves > Passeriformes > Passerellidae > Ammospiza > Ammospiza caudacuta. Next base: position 59,756,094 of record NC_080596.1, read on the forward strand.
TTAAAAATTATTTCTTTACTTCGAACACAGAGAGACCAACAGTGTTTCCATAACTAATTCCCTGTTTTTAATGTAGTCAAGTCTGTTATCACATAAAGCTGAATGAACACCCAATCAAAAGTTGGTCCAAAAAGCCTAAAGCTATTAAACAGAGCTGGATGTGGGGCGGTTGTGGATAGCAGGAAAGAAGGAAAGAGGTTTAAAGAAGGAAGGGAAGAGGAATGAGTTTTTTTCATTGTATACAGACACACACCATCTACATTCAGTAACTAACCAGTCTATAAGTCTGCAAATACTTTACAGAATTTTATATTCAAGAAATGTTCAGTATGGTCTACCATATTACTAACTGTGATAAGAAACTGTATGACACAAATAAGTATAATTACAGCCTGAAGACAGAAGGCTACAAAAGATGACAAAGATTGTACAGCCTGCCAGTGCTCCTTAGTCTACAATGTGCTGATAACATAGGAAGTATCATTCAAAATTCTTGGGGTTTAAATCCAACAATTTTTGGTCAGATGCCAAAATTCTGCCCCTTTACAATCTTTTGATGCTGTGGTTGAGCAAAACGTTAACATGAAATAAGCAATGTACTAAACAGAGAATGGTGAGGAGTAAATGTATCAGTAGTGGAACAGATGTAAGGACTCAAGGCTCTGTAGTCTCAGTCTTGACCTCCAGATGTACCACATCTATACTCCTGTAATCTCTCAAGCACAGTCAAGGTAACTGGATGGCATATATCCCAAAGATAATCCTCCTAATCTTCCTTGCATGGCTGAGTAAAAAAGTTCATGGAGAGAAATCAATAAGTTGCACAGTGAAGAAAAGAACAGTTCCTTGAATCCTCCTCAGATGGATTTGTACACCCAGCAAGTCAGACAACTGCTATAGCTCAGGTTCACTGGCTGCCGTGGTGACACTGCCTGGGAAAGGAATATTTCCCCTGCAGCAAATGTCACTACCACCTGCATTTGTACTTTCTTCCCTCTTGTTGTTTGCTCAACAGCCATTCCAGTGGACTTACAGAAGAATGGAGCTGCCACTAAAAACTGCTCTTCTGCCTGGTACAGAGGAATAACCTCAGCCAAAGATTCCCAGGGTGGTGAGTGGCAGAGGTGGTGAAGGGGCTTCCCAAGTAGAACAAAAATTATTGGGAGACTAAGAGCCTTGCAAATGAGCTGCCATAGACTCAGTAGTTTGCAATCCAACCATCAGGCAGCCAAATCCTTGGAGAACATCACAAAAAATGGTTGCAGAAATCTTCTACCATTTCTGCTGTTAATGGATAGACCCATTTAAGGATTGTCATAGATCTAATATTGAATGATACAGACAATTTCAGAAATAAGTCTATGGCTAAAACAGTGTTGTCTATGTTCAGAAGTAAGTCTATGTTAAAACAGTGATTCAGACTGAAGCCAGGAAGAGGTGGGCGTGCTTTGAGGTGACTAGGTGATAATCAAACCAAAAAAATACATGGATCTGATAAAAGGCATCTCTAGGAGATTCATATTGCCATGAATAAAGTACAGACTTCAACCTATTTCTAAGGCAATTGGATTTTTTCTTCTTTTGTTTTTGTTCGCTCTTACCCTATACTTCTATTTATCCTGGTTACCTGAAAAGTTTTACATTATTGCCTATTTCACAAGATAGAAAATAGATACAGAGATTGAAAAAGATGAAAGAAGCTTTCCCCATGCCATATATTTTCAGAACTAAACTTTCTGAATTGCAGCAGGATATAACAAACAATAGAGCTCTTGCATCATTAAGATTTTGTAGGAGGCATGAATGAAGGCAGAATCAATCAATGCCTTGTATCAGTTCTTAAAGGGAGATCATTATCAATGGGATTTATTTAAGAGAGATGGGAATAGGACTCAGAATAATTAAATTATTCCAAATTGCAATGGTAAAATTGCCCTAATTTGTAGCAATTTCCTTGGTTCGGTCAAAAATTTTGTTAACAATGTTTTTTGCTTAAACTCTCGAAATGAGCTAGTTCTCAGTTTAATTGTTACCCACATCAGAGCATGACTCAAATACCTGAACAAGGACCAGACCCAATGTACTGCTCCCTCTCTCCCTCCTCAAATTGCACTTCTAAAGGAGCAGGCAATCAGGGCTGCAGGAACTTGTGCATACAAGTGTGCTGACAGTCTGGATGGGGCTTTAGCCTGTGCCCCTGGGCAGACTGACCCTCCCAGCTGCGGCAGCTGAACCTCTGCCCCAGGCTGAAAACAGCCCAGGGGGGATTGCTGGATCCCCCTGGGACACTCCTGGATGCCTAACCAGCCAAGCTGACACACAAATGCTGTCCTGCTGCTCTTGGCTTCATTTTGGAATTCACTTCCTAAGAGTTCTTAACTTCTGATCTAGTTTTAGCAGCGCAGAACAAGCAATTTTGATAAAATAGAATACAGTATAAAAACCAGTTCAATTTTAAAACAACAGTTTGAAAATAGTAGTTTGCAAATTCCTCTTCTGTTTTGGGGAGCATACAAACAACCTTTGATATGGTCTCACCAGCCTTTGCTTCCACCTTTCCTGGCAGCAGCCAGCACTTGTCAAATGCAGGAGACAGCTGTGGGATTCCATGCAATGTCAGTATCAAACACAGTGTTACAAAAAGAAAAAGATCTCTCAACAGCACAGAAGAAAGGTTAAAAAAATTATCTGAACCCTGATGGCCCCCAATGGCTCTGCTGTCTGTACACACACAGAGCTATGATGTGTTACAAAAAGGTGATCTCAGAGGCACTGTGGAGCTGGAGCCCAGAAACTTAACAGAGATAAAGCTTGGTTGGAAGCTGCTTTTGGCAGCCTCTCATTCACAAGTAAGAAGGACTGTAAATATGTCCAAAGACACACCATTATTTTCTAGGTTGCTCTTTGGGGATGCATTTGGACAAACACAAACAAAAGCACAAATGAAAATAATATTAAAAAAGAGAATAAATTCCTTGCAGATTTCCAACCTTTTTATATTGAAAGGAAAATGAGACATCAAAACCATTTTCTAACTATTCAGTCTGAAACTACTTATTCTATCTCTACATGCAAAATCATCATGAAAGGAATTTATGCAGCAAAAGAATTGCATCTGAAGAATCCAGCCCAGTTCCATAAGGCTAGAGGTTGCATTTTGGCACAGCTCTCCTGATGTTGTTAGACACAACCTTGACCAGTCTAGAGCATCTTCTGACTTAGATACAGTTTTCCTTCCCTGTATACAATCACTGCTCAAAAATTCTGTACAAAGACTACTTGGAAAGAGATTTTTTGGACACTTTATTTCATGCTTTTGAGAAAAAAGAAATATGAAAAATGAAATATAGCCTGTTATAGTCATGCTTCATCTCCTGGTTAAGCAAAATCTAATATTTAAAACTCTCTGAAACTCAGATCTTTCAAAAGCTATTGGTTTCAATCAATCTTAAAAAACATCCTTTGTAAATTCTTCCATTCTGTTTATCTCAACCACCATAAAAGAAGCAGCTTCAAAGTCACATGTTCTAAATGTACATTTAATGTGTCAGTGTCTTTGCTGATATCCTGTGTCTTTGTAAAGTTCCATGATCCAATTCTACTGCACTTGGATGATTCTCACTGAAATACAGCACTGTGAAAAATTTTAGAGCTGTGTTCATATTTACTTCAGTATGTAAAATTTCTGTTCTAATCTTATGGTACCAAATCACTTAAAAGAAAATGTCTTAGAAAAGGTTAAAATCTTTCATATTCACCATTATTCTAAATGTCTTTCTGGCTTCCAGGCTTTCTTCCTGAAATTTTCAACTCTGTTTTGTGCAGATACCAAAGAAACATCTCCTGGCAGCATTATCAAAATGCTGAAGAGATAATATTTACTTTATTCCTCTTGTTGGGTATTGTCTGAACTAGGAAGAGCAAAAAAACATCCCTTTCAAAATGACATAGTCAACCTGTTCCTAGGTAGCTATAGACTCTATCCAAAAGGAAACCATTAACTTCCAATTTATTTATTCAGTCAGGCCTGGGGTAATCTACTTAGCAAGGAAAAAAAAAAAACAAAAACAGAGAAAAATAAACAAAAGCCATATTTTCCAAGGCAAAGAATTGAGCATGCAGCACTATTTCAAACAATCCAGCCTCCATATGACAGAAATGCCAGGGAATTGTGGCTGACACTTTATGAATGTGTCAGAAACTCCTTGTTTACACTCTGCTTCTCTGCCTTGCTCCTTAATTGCTTATTTGTGTCCCAGTGCAGGGTTCAATGGGCTGCAGTCCCTTGAGGTTTCCATGTTTGGCATATTTTAACCTTCAAAACCTGGATATTCTCCTGCTTTTTTCCTGACTACAATTTCCCCTAAGATAGCACAAAGGCTGCCTTGAAAGGCCTGAAAACCACAGAAATAACTTTGTGTTACTGTTGGTCTATATGCCTGTCTCTGACTATACATTTCTTGACAAGATAGAGACATAGAGAGATAGATAGATATTTCTGTAGTGTTACTAGGAACATATCCAAGTTTCAGATTCTTGTTCAAACTAATATCTGAGGATTTGATCTGAGATTCTGGTAATATGAAGTGATTTAAAATTACCTCAGATCACCATTTCTACTGGCATAAAAAAAAGTCTAAGATAAAAAAATCTAATATTAGAATGTTTGCTTTATAACAATAACAGCAAAAGGAAATAAATTGTACTCTAATGTCCATCCTTAGATGGGTAATTAATTAAACTAATACAATTCAAGGCATGCAAAGAAAACAAGTTCTCTGCTAAGTAAGTGGCAGAATCACAGAGAATCACATTAAAAGCAGGAACCTCATGAGACTTCCAGATCAGCCTCTTGCTGGGAGCAGGGTGAACTGTAAGGTCAGAGCTAGTTACTGAGGGTTTTATCCAGCTGGAGCTTTCAAACTTCCAAGTTATTTTTCTTCAGGACTGCAGAAGCCTTATAATTGCAAAGTTAGGAAATACACTGTGTGCACCACAAAACAATCAACTGCATCAGTTAGTAATATTTAAATTTCTGTGCTTAATTGCTGATTTACTATGGAAATACAGAAACCCTATCATTAGGAAGATATGGTAGACTGAAGGAACCTCTCACCAAGTCTTGCAATTTCATTGAGCAGTCAAAGTCAGTACTGGGATTCTTTAATGAAATAGAGAAACACCAAGTAGCAAATTTCTCTTCTATTAGTATTCATGCTTATACCAGACAACACCATGTGGAATTAAAAAGTAATTGATTCTTGACAGAACAATTGCTCTCTATCTTTCCATTGCCATTGGGTGTATAGCACTGCCTCATGGAAGCAAAGCTCAAAAACTGTTGCAGTAACTGATGACAAATAAACTGTTGCACATTATTTCCCTCTATGGTTTACAAGTACTACATTAAAGGAATAAAAATAAAAGTGGTATTCAAAATAAAAATAAGGATTCAAAAATCCTTACAAGGAGAACTTTTGATCTCAGAATAATGAGGTTTGAAAAAGAGCAGAACAAAACTAGTTTAGGTAGAAAGAGAAGATGACAAATGCAAAAAGAGAAAGAAAAGCATGCACACTTACTTTTGGCAATGCATATTTTGGCAGCTTCATCTGAACGAAGCCATTTCGACGGTACGACACGTAATACTTGGTCCTGTTTGCTGATGTTGTCTACAGGAAGGAGAAACAGAACTCTGTGACAGCTTATGTTAAATCTAAAGAACCTGGGATGGAAAACTGCTTTACATTTAAGCTGTAACTGAAATACGTACCCATTACTTTTAATGCAATGTTCCAAAGTACCAAAAGGAATATTACAAATAAACATCAGTGAAAATTGTCAACTCACAGCCTCACCTGGATTTTCTAATCAAAAATGTAACACCAATGTGCTGGTATATAAATTGGCATAATTCCAACTAAACCTTTGAGCACCACCAGATCATAACAGTAAATAAAACTCAGCCTTTGGCAATATTTAACCTTTTTTTCACATTGAGACTTATCTTCTTTCTTTGACTTGGGAAATCCATTTAAAATATTACCCCAATCCCACTGTTTTTCTCCTAAATTTTTGTGTTTAAAAAGGGAACAAGATTCAAAAGACAGCCTATCCTGAAATAGGAAAACTTGGCTTGGTAAAAATAAAGTTGATATATGACAGCAGGTCCACATGCCTGAATATTTTAAAGGTAACAAAGTATTTAATATTGTATGCAATTTTTTTGTGGTATAAAGAATGTGATGTCTTTAGGAATGTGATTTGTTAAATGATGATGGATCAAGCCAAAAACCTCATCATTTGCTTAACTACTGCTAAATGGCAGTCTTACCCATCTGTTCACAGGCTTTTTTTAAATGCATGTTTTAACATCATTCATTTAAATTACTGGAGATGATGCAAGGCAGAGGAAAATTGGACTTGAAGCACATAGTCATGTCAAGCCTCACTGGTATTAAAGGCTGGTCTGTGCTTAAGAACAGTGTTGAAACTTTAATCCTCCTTCTAAAATCACCTCTGAAACTGTCTGACTGTCAGTGCAAATTGGAAAAAAAATGAGTATTAGAAAGTTTCTGATCTTTGTGGATATAAGCATACTAAAGAAATGTGGCTGAGATCTTCCTCTAAGGTGGTAATAATCTCCAAAATAGATTTGGGAAACTGCAGACCTGCAACACTTTGTCTCCCTGCCCCTGGCATTGTTCATATTCCCTGAGCTGTGCAGATGTGAATCACACATCTGCACAGCTCAGGGAATATGAACAATGCCAGGGGCAGGGAGACAGTCTCAAACTCTACTGTCTTTTTGCACAGGGGATTCTGTCCCATCCTCTTTCTGACAGGAATTGCTGTGATATCATGAGTCGTCCTTGGTCTGATTATAACTTATATAACTGTACTTTAGTGTAGTGATAAATGGTTTCAGAAGTATGCTGTTTCTCAAATGTGTGGTTTCCCTGGAACAGGTAAGTGCTGTCCTGCCTCACACCTCTGGGGTGCTGTGCTTCAGATGTGGCTACAGGATTCCAGAGTCACCTTCTATCCTCCAGTAATACAGATATGGCTAACTGCAAACCAATTTAGCAATAAGATTTACATTACATACTGTGGCTTACTGCAGAAAAGTCCAAAGGAAAAACACTAGAGATGTTTCCCTTTTATGTGGAACACATGAACATCTCATCTACTGGCACTGACTTGTCTCAGATCTAGAGAGACCAAACTACCAAAAGCATCATTAAGGAGCAACTGTCTATTACTTATGTGTGCATTTCCACCTTGCACTTCCATTTTGTGCCTGCTGATGTCTGTCATAAAAGGGAGTAACAGCTCAGGATGCAGCTGTACAGAACATCCAGCAAAGCAAAATCCTTGATGAGGAAGCAGCCAGTGTTTTGCTGAGCACAGCAGTCTGGAAGTTTGCATGGTGAGAAGAAGTTCTCAGCATCTACACACTATGAAATGGATTTTTAGACTGTGCCTGGGGGAGCCACAGATAACAGCTTTGAGCAAAATGCATGCCATGAGTGCTAGACCTTATCTGAAAAAGGCTACTTTAGTCCAAAAGTTCTTTCCCAATGCCATTGGGTTTTAGTTTTGGGGGTGATTTTGTCATTGTTGTGGTATTTTATTTTTTTTTTTTTTTTTTTTGGTTGGTGAACGGGTTTTTGTTGGGCTTTCTTTGGTTTTTTTTGTTTGGTTGGGTTTTTTTTTTTAATGTTAATTTTTCTAAGCCATGCAGGTCCTTGAAACCACTATGCCAAACGAGAGCAGATCTTTTGTGACCCTGCTAATTTACAGGTCCTTGGGGAAGAAACAGGCTCAAGGGGGGAAAGTTGGAAAGGAGCCAATCTGGTGCACACTGAGGCACTGGTGGGGAGGTGTATCCATTGCTACTAAATAGCTTTCCTGCAAAAATTAGTAAATAGATAAGCTTTATAGCAAAAAAATCTCATCAAAGTAAGAGGAAAATGACAGCTGAGCACTAAGGAAAGCACAAGCAACTTCCCTAGCAAAATCTAATAAAACAAGAAGGACATAACTGCTCCTTGAGAAGTTTGCAGCTCTGAGAGATTCGAACCACAACCAGTGCCACGCACTTAAAACAATACTTACAAGGTGCCTGAGCTGTACTGGTGCCACATGGCTGACAAAGTTCCAGCCCATATTTCTGCAGGCAGGTCTTGTAATTTGGGAATGAAACAAGCCAAATGTAATTTGGACCACCACGAGTTGTAGACGTGGCACTTGGGGACATGGTTTAGTGATGGACTTGGCAGTGTTAGGTTTGTGGCTGGACTAGATTTTAAAGGTCTTTTCCAAACTAAATCATCCTATGATTCCATGCTAATTTGCTCCAAGCTCCCCAGCAATGGCCATTTTGCTTCCTAAGAACAGCCATGTTAGCAGTTCTTTCCTGGCAAAACCTCTTCAGAAGAGAATCCATGTGAAGAAGCTGTATAACTATTCTGTCAGTGGCTGTCCTCGGATGTTCTTCCCAGGGAATGGTTCTGTGTTTTGTCCTGGAAAGGACCTAGAAGAGTTTCTAATCACAGGAACACAAGGTTTGCATTTCACGTAACACGCAAGAGTATTTATAAAAAGTAACACAATCCACTAGGAAATTTTCATATAGTTAAAGGGCAACTGGTTGTACAAACTAAAGATGCTTTTTTTTTTAATTTCTTTTTTTGTTTGAACTGATAAAGGAATGCTTTTTTCCATGTAAAAAATCATAAATCATCATTCATTAATTCCACCCTGCTCCTTACAGTGTTGCTGCACTGTTTAGAATTTTATTTTTGAATTCCAAAATGAGCTGTCTCTCCCAAAAATGGCAGAGAAACATGAGGTACATATATACCTGCAGAAATATGTAGTCATCCTGCACAGTCAGGGAATCCCGATCAGTGCTGCCAGCAAATGGGACTGTCATTGTCTTATCAGAACAATTTTGAATCTGGCAAGTGATGTAGCGATAACCTGAGGGAAGAGAGACAGAAACATATGACAGGGCTATCAAGGGAAAAAGAAGCAAGCAGTACTAAATGCTATTCATGTAGGAAAAAGGCTGCCTTTGCCAGGTGAGCTAGTTGTAGAATTATTATATTAAACTCTCATATAAGACTTTTTCAATCTCCAACATACTGAGAATATATTAACTGCTTACAGTTCAGATTGTTCCCTGGAGGCAGCCTGTTATTATCCAAATTTTGCTGGTCCAGAGAGATTAGGGGTTAGATGAATGAGCCATTCATGGGTGGGGATAATAGAAGGAGCCTCTTTTCTCACTTAACCTATGCACAGAGCTGAATTATTCACTTGGAGATATGGCAGCCTGACACAACATAACTGAAATCAATAGATCAACCCCAGTATAAAATTGTGATGAATGAGAAAAGAATCAGGCTGCATTTAATAGACAGTGTGCAGAATTTTAAAGCCTATTTTCAAAGCTCTGTAAGAATGTTCAGACACACTATTAGCACACTATTGGAACTTGTCTGTTGGGGCAGGATTTCTATATTCAGAGTTAATACCTTGCTGCAAATGCTTAGACTGATTTATAACCAGAGGAGGCTTTGGCCTTTCTCTTCCTCTCCAGTTAGCAAGGACTATCTTCTCTCCCTGGATTCTTAGAACAGCGCCACTGCATCGTTGATACAATCTGCTCTTATCAGAGACAGCAGAGCCAACAATCACTATCTTATACCAGCTGTGACTTAGAGACCTTCCCTGGGACTCTTTAAGACCTTCCCTAAGCTCTTGTACAGCTCATCCTTTGTCACAAGCTTCTGAGCACAAAGCAGTTGAGTGACTTGCCCAAGCACAGTGAGGCAAATGTTATTTACACAATCTTGTGCCCAGATCATTAATGCTACCCATGCTCCAGGTACAGTGTGAGACAGCAAATAATGTATCCCCATGTCCTTCACTACTTTTGCAGGGTGAGGGGAAATGCATCCCACATTTAATGACTTTTTATTAGAGAAGAACAAACCAGTATACTGGATACAATTATTTGTTTTAAAATCTGGATCTGTTTAAGAGGCAGTTAGACTCAATCCAAGTTCTCCAGTTTATGTTCAAATCATCACCACAAGGACATTTGGTGCAGCAATGGACCATTTAAAGTCTTGCAGGTGTTCACAGTTCACAACACAAAAATTACAGTTCATTGTCATATGGGTAGTGCAAAGATGCTGTTTCCACTAAAACCAGTGGCTATGCTTGTATTGACCCTAATTGCATAAAGTCAATTTCTTGAGAATCTAGCCAGGAGATATTTCATGAGAGTTTTTCTTTCTCTGCTTAAAAAAAAAAAAAAAAAACACTAAAAAAAAAAAATAAGTATCCCACCAAAAAAAAAAAAAAACAACCAAAAGACAAACCAAAAAACCAAAACAAAACCCCACCAAATCTGAAACAAACAAACAAAAAAGAAGCAACCAACCTACCAAAAAAAACACCCAATAACCAACCAACAAACCAACCAACCAATCACACTCCCCTCCAAAAAAGCTGCTCTAAACCAAAACCAACCAAATGAAAAAAAAACCAACAAAAACCATCCAAAATGCACCACCAACCAAAACCCCCTTAGCATTCATTCCCTGAAAAATCATCTTACATTGTCTCTAAAGAAAACACCTGATGGAGCTGTCACCACGTCTCATAAACCTCACTGCTAAAAGATTTAGACTTTTTTTCATTCAGCTTTTAACATGATAACTTTGATTTTTTTAATAGGGCTATAATTAAGAAAAGCTGTGGGAACAGAGCAAGTCAAACTGTGCATTCTTTATGGCTCACTTTTAGACTGCACAGGAACTAAGATGATCTGATTCAAGGAATTAAATTATCTTTCAAGAGTATGATAGGGAACAAGAAACTATACAAGCATTTGGAATCATGGTGACTCTTTAAGCTCATTCTGACTACTAATCTGCTTTTCCATTTATTTCCCTTTTGAAGTTTCAAAGTATACTGGATGCTATAACATGAGGAAATTCTGAGAGATGGTGGCTGCTGCACTAGACCTGACACGTGCAATGATTCACATTAATAGACATTTACCCAGCACTAACACTGCATTGCCAGTTTTATTTGCAAATCAGGAAAAACTGTTTGATGTTCAAATGCCAGGATAAATTGCATTATTAATGGACATTATCAATAGAACTTAGCATCTTGACATCAATTCCTCTTAAAGTGAAAAACAAGTAGATTTTAAATTACACTATATTTTTATATAACAGGACAGTTTTGCTGACTACAAATAAACAGAGAAAGAATCTGACTTGCACATTTTCTCTTCTGACTAGTTTTAAAAACAGTCCAAAAAGTACCTCTAAACCAAAGAGAAATAGCTATATACTAGTGTATCAATTGATAACATTTTCATTTGCATACCTCCACTGGGGTCCTGGATTTCCATATGAACTAAATCAAGGTCCCCGTCAACTCCAGCAACAGCCCTGAGAACACAATATAATCAAGTTATGTACAGCCACCTACAGAATAGTAATCATGGGGATGGAAGAAAAGAGAGGATTTCATACCAACCAGCTTTAGAATTCTAGCTGGGAATACAATAAATCCCATTTATAATGTCCTATTACTAACATCTATAAACAACTTATTTTTTTCTACTTTACATTATGCTTTTCTTAAATTTCTTTAGAATCTCTTCTACTAAAAAATGCATATAAATGGAATCAATTGAAAAAAAAAGAGTAGAAATATGCATGAAATTAGGAAAAAACCGACAGAATCATAAATTGATATATACACACATACACACAGAGATATGCACTCACATGCACTGGCAAGCACTATAGCATCTTTTTACAATTATGTTTAACATTTGAGACTATAAAGCAGATTTAATGCTAAAAAAGAGTTAGATTCCTTTCTTATTAGAAATATCTAAAACTTGACACATGGTTTCCATAACAAATTGATATATCTTTGGTTAACATATTCAAGAGAAGAATATATTCTGCTTTGACAAAGAAAGGGAAGAATAATTTTGAGAAAAATATCCTGAGAAAGAAATTCAGTCAGAGTTGATCAAGGTACAGTTTAACTTTGTAAAGGTATAATGGGAATACAGGATGATTTTCTCCCAATATCTCTCATGTCAAATATGCTCAGCCAAAAGATGAGTTTTCTGCCCTCAGGGCTCCCATCCCAGCCTGGCAATGGCAGCCCCAACTGTGCTTCTTTCTGGCCCTTCTATTGCCATCAGTCAGGCAGATTCTGCAGAGCCAGCTTTGGGCTGTCACAACGTGAAGCAGAACCCAGTCCCACTCCCACATCACTTTTCTCAAGGCCCTTCACTGGCAGGGCAAGAGTCACTGAGGCAGAAAATGTGAGCTGAAGACATGCAAAGGAGATCCATTGAGTGATAAAGTGCAGCTGGATGCAGATATTAAAAAGGTCCATTAAGATACTTAAGAGAAGATTATAATTTTGATACAATTATTAACAATCAAATGCCATAAAGCTATACTTAGGACTGAAATTGCATCATTGTTTAATGGTTTTAGTAGCAGTGATTTATGAGGAGTGGTTAAAACTCAGACTCAGTAATGGGTGGCTCCTCAGGAACACAGGCCAGGGGGAAGAAACTGGATGATTTCCACTGCTGCATAACAATCAGAAATAATCACATATGCTGGTTTTCTCTAGTAAGATAAATGATCAGGCCAAAGGGGGAAAGGGAGGGGGAGAGATGAGCCCCCTCCAAGCCATAAGATGTCAGAGAAACTTATAGTGTGATTTTTTTTTTTAGCAAATGCATGGAAAAATCTTGTATTTATTAAGAATTTGATCCCTCAAACACAAACTGTTTCAGCACTTTGGAGGCAACACTTAGGTTAGAGAAGATTTTAGATCCACTGACGTCTCATGAAAATATAAATGAGCAGAGGGAAGGGATCTGTGAACTTTTGTGCTGTATGTGCTGTTATCTATGTTTCTAGATAGCCACAACACAAAATCAAACCTGCTATAACTCTGTAGTCAGCAATTTGAGGGAAGAAAATGTGTGCTGAATATTTTACTTTTAGTCTTGGACCTCAGGCAGCTGAACCAAAGAAACTTTTGGGTTGAATTTTCTGTGCCTGAGCCTGAGATGCTAATAAACATCAATAATGCAAAGAAAGTTTTTGGGTACTTCTGAAATGATTTCTTGTATCTATAATTTATCACACATGATTTCATAAGCACAGTTTGAGGTATTTGTCAATATCTTTACCTTCTCATCTTTATTTCAACAGCTCAGAATTACAATGATCTCACTTCTACATGCTCCTCCTAACAGCGGCAGCTGACACATGTAGATTCAAATTTTGTTTCCAGTGTAATTTTTCAGAGAAAGAAGTTGTAACTGATCTGTTTTAATGAACACTGCAGAATGAAACTTTCTTACCCAGACTACTTTTCTCCTTTAGACTGTTATTAATTATAATTATTTATTAATTATAAATTACACAGAATATTTCAAAAATATTATTTGTGTTTTTCATTACTCCAATTGTACTGATGAACTCTAGCAGCAGACACTATTTACTCAATGAGGATGTTACACCCTCAAAGGCTACTTTTAAATGTCAGCTATGGAGCAGATTTTCTGAACTCCAAAGTCCCTTTTCCCGGCTTTAAAAACACTTAGGAATAGTCCTTTCTTCTTTTATTGAAAAAAGACCAAATCTCTTACAGCTGCTAAGAAAATCTCCAGAAGAGAGTATAACTAATATTGAGAATTTGAAGCTATATCCCTGAAGAATAAACTAATCTCATTTCAGTGGACTCCTCTGCCAACAGCACTTAAAAGATAATACAGTTATTTCACTTGTGCTTAAATCATGAACCAGAGGAAAAGTTGTGTGATGCTCTGCAGGCTAAACACAGAGCAAGGCCCTCTGCTGAGCTTCTGAAAATACCAGGCAGACAAGATGCATACAGGAACACAAACCTTATGTGGCCCTCTGAAAAGGAAAGCTCAGTTTCATACTTTTTCATTTTGAGGGAGGAATGTAAGACAAAGTCAGGGTTTTTTTGCAATTTCATTTACAAATGTGCTACTACCACAACATAAATGCATTTTACTGGTGTGAGCATTGTGACCACACATCCATTCACAAGGACAGTTTACTGTTCCCCAGCTGGATTAGGATAGGACTTCTGTCTTATAAAGCACAGATGCAATGGACCCTGATAATCTGAAAGCTTCTTTCTTTTTGGTTGACATTTTAGAATAAGTTCTAATATTTTTTCCCTCCAAATACAACAAGCATTTTCTTATAAACTATCTCTTTTTTTTCTCAATTTCAGTAGTGGTTACTTTTGGTTTGGTTAAAATTCCCCCACTCTTCTCAAAGTACTTTGCAATTAAAATGTTCTCACCTCAGCAGTCCGGGACCACTTGTCTGCTTAGAAGTTTTACTTAGGTAAACTCAGGGTTTTCTGGTTGACTTTTAAATCTTTTACATTCAACTGCTGAGTTTTCCAATGAAATTCAGACTAACTTTCAGCTCAGACATGCTTTCCTCTAGGAAAAGAAACATTTCTTGACCAAGTGTACCATGTGGGATAAAGCAAGTGCAACACACCAACACTTTAGATCACATAACAGGGTGGTTACAACACTTCAGAATTAAAATATTGCAACTTGACTGCAGGATGGTGTAAATAAAAGCAGCCTCAATATGCTTATTCCCTTTTCTGTGAACACTAACTCCCATTATCTCCCTTGTGCTTGTCTGACACCATGTTGAGCCTCTTGGGAAAAATAGTTCTGCAAAATGTAATTTTAGAAATTTTTTTGAGGGATTAGTTTTCTTATGCATATGAGTTTTTTACACTTTATAGAAGTTCTCCTGAAAGATTAGCTGTTCTATGACCTAGTTCTTCATAAGTTTTGCATTAGTGATTCACCAGGTAATTTCACTGACCTGAACAGCATTATATCAGCATGAAAATGGTGCAAAGGAGGTGACTGCAAAGCTCTTTGTGTTTGTCTTAGTAGGTGTATAAAGGTATATTTCATGGTACAAACATTAGATATTTTGTAGTTTTAAATAACTATACTGAAATTCTAAGAATTTAGAATTTTCTGTTAAAAGTTTTATGAGAGACTTTTGGTATTATTTTAATAACATCTTTTCTTTTATATAACTACCTCTATTTTTCCCTAAATGCCCCAATATTTTCTTCCTCTTGTTCAGTGCAGCATTAGGAAAACACCAATATTGACCTGAAATTTCACAGTTATGCCATATTCATTATTATTATCATGAATACCATGATTCAGTTAATCACCACTGAATGTAATAGTACACATCTCAAAATGTAAATCATAAGCATCAGTCCCTTCAATAATAATTATGATTCAATTTTACTTCAAGCAGGAAACCCTTTGTTTCCAGTAGTCCAGGCTCATTTTGTAGGGGATCAATTGTCTGCAAACACTAATAAGTACAGTCTGCTCTGGACAAATGTCTTCCCTACCTCCAGTGGATCCCTTCATTGTTAAACATTTGATGCAGTTCATTTGGGTGATTATTAATGAAGTGACAACTTCAAACAAGACATCTGAAAACAAAACCAAATCCAGACAACCATGCTTGCTGATGTGCAGGACCCCCCCAAAAAAGGCCATCTGAAAACTTCCCGGATGCCTCAATTTGCTCCTCGCATAATCTTGGAATATAAAGTTTATCCAAAAAGTAACATGTTCCC
This sequence comes from Ammospiza caudacuta, assembly GCF_027887145.1. NCBI lineage: Eukaryota > Metazoa > Chordata > Aves > Passeriformes > Passerellidae > Ammospiza > Ammospiza caudacuta. Next base: position 59,771,844 of record NC_080596.1, read on the forward strand.
TGATTTCTAGCAATTGGCTTAATGGCACTGCCATGCTTAGAAAGCAGATCAAAAATATACAAATATTTTCACTAATTAGTTTAAAATGGCATTGACTCTTGGCAAGCTGGTTATTTAGGAAGAAAAACCTATTATTTGATTCATATTGCCTAAAAATAAATCTGCTTAGGACTGATTTGTGTTTCGGGCCTTGCAGCCTTCCCATCTACTTCAAAAGACACACCTTTAATGATTCAGTCAATGCCTTACACAGCCAGCATGTTCTGTTATAGTTTTTTTCCTATGACTAAAAAACGTTTTTCCTGCCATGTTTGTCCAAACAGAAGAGCTACTGTGGTTTTTCCCTGCCTTAGGTTCACCTTGGCTGGCCACAAGATGCTCACAAGCTACTCTCTCTCTGTCCCATCTTAGCAGGACAGAGAGAGAAAATATAATTAAAAGCTCAAGAGTGGAGATAAAGACAGGGAGCTCACTCATCAATTACTGTCACAGGTGAAACAGACTTGATTTGGGGAAGAGTAATTTAATTTATTGCTTATGAATAACAGGGTAGAATAATGCCTTACCATGGCCTTCACCACAGGCTGCAGGGGTGTCTCTAACCTGGCACTCAAAGCACTTCTTCCCTCTCCTTCTGCACTGACCTTGGTGTCTGCAATGCTGTTCCTCTCACATATTCTCACACCTGTTGTGCACTTTTTACTCTTTCTTTAATCTCTTATCACAGAGGCACCACCAGCCTCACCCACAGGCTCAGTGTGGCCAGTGGAGAGTTTTCCTTTGAGCTGGCTGGAACTGGCTCTGTCTGACATGAGGGCAGCTCCTGATCTCATCCCACAGAAGCTCTGAACACTCCTGCTACCAAACCTTGCCACATGAACCAGTCACACACTTCATCACACAGAAACAAAAACAAAACCTTTTTCAAGTGATTAAGTCAAACATAAGAATAACTGCCCATACAGATTCTTGGCTTTACACACAAGTGAAAAATTCAGTGACAAAGGCTCAATGAAATCCTCTTTGCATTTCTCTCCTTCAGGACATAACATGGCTGAAATCCTCTCTTTCACCCGACCCTTGAACAGCCAGGCACCCACTACATTTGACATAAATGGGTACAGCTGTGACTGAGTATCTCTATGGAATTTCATTATGAGAATAGAACTTTGTCCCTGGAGAACAACTGCTTATCGAAATAAACTCATCATTTTTTATTTTTATGTTATTACCTCTCAAGAAAATGGAAGACTTGTAGCTAAAAATAAGAACAGATGCCCATAGCATAGGATCCAAATATCCAAGTGAGTCAAGCATAAAGAATTCCAAAGGCTCTAGATAGTCATAAAAGAAATGTGTTGAGCCTAATTCTCTGGTAATTACCAATTCATTTCTTACCATCCCAGGGTATATTTGTGCTGGTGTAGACAGCTGATTCACAATCTATTCTTTGCTAATGTATTACTGAGACCTATTTTGAGAAATCAAAAGGATTTCTCAATGCTGCATAAGCCTTGGGGACTTGAGAAGAATAGCAGCAGACCTAGAGGAATCCCAAACGCCACCACTCTTTCTTCTTCTCAAGGATTACCACTTAATGCAGCACTTTTCAAAATGGGCTTCACACACAAAAGCAGTTATATACCATCTAATGGGTGGGTGTTTGATGTTTGGCTGGGATAGCTCATATCATTGCATTCCATGCTACAAATGCACCAAGAACTGAAAAAAAATCTGTTATAAAGGATGGGTGCTATAACATCTAAACAGAAATCATCACATTGGGCAAATGCAGTTTGTAGGCACAAGTAAAACTGGTCAAAGCAAGTAAAGTTTCTTAATTTTACAGAAAAAGAAGTTGCTCAAAATTAAAAAAAAAATGCTAATTAGTATTTATACAGAAATATAAGATTTACTTTCTATGTGTTGATGCAATTCTTTTTAATTACAGTGTGACAGTATTTTTTGTTAGTTTCAAATCTGCCTCTCATGCTTTTGCTTTATAACTCTTTGGTTTTAGAATAGGGTAGAATAAACTATTTCAGTCGGAAGGTACTGACAGCAACCTTCCAGTCCCACTGCCTGACCTATTTAACACTGACCAAAATTTAAAGCAAGTGGTTGATGGCATTGCCCAAATGCCTCGTAAACACTGACAGGCCTGGGGCATCAACCAGCTCTCTGGGAAGCCTCCTTTGCCTCCTAAAATGCTAGGAGAAGACCAGCTCTTATGAAGGGTTAGCCAGCTTTCTCTTCCAAAAGAATAAATGAATTGAATACAAAAATCAGCTACAATGGTGTGAGAAAAGATCACACCGTATCACAGAAGAAAATATTCTGTGGTCCTAAATTAGAGATGGTTGTACACATTTTCCACTGATGCCAATAATATTTCCATTTCACTATCATGAAAAATCAAATTCCACACATAAAATCTAAAAATATATTTAAGGAAGGATCAAGAACACTTGGAAAGCAAATAAGCCCTTGAAGATGATAGTAATATATTTGCTTATAAATCTATAATATGTTTCTGAACATAAATATTTAGAATACTCAGTCTCGACTGACCTTCCCTTAATATAAATACATAACACATCTATGAAATTAATTGTATTTAGATCTTCATTTCTTTTTAAAACAGAAAGAAAAGCTTTTTCAGGAAATGCATGAAGATCTGGCTGCTTCTGGAGGCACAGAAAAAATGGTTTCTACAAAGCACAGGAAAATATTATGACTGATAATATTTCTAGTTACCAGACTGAAATAAGAATCTTAGGCTATATTATTAACCTCAGTGGCAAAGATCAAATTGAAATCAAAGAGGAAACATCTGCTAAAGATCTGCCCAGTGAAATGTTCTTGGCACAGGCAACCATGATCAGCAAGAGACATGCCCTCATTTATCATGAGATGTACAATTAGTTTGGCACAATATTTTTAACACATCAGATGTACACTGACAGGAAAACAACACTAGACTTGTCCTTACAGTCAAGCTATTACAAAGCCCAATTCTTACATCTGTTGAAAATGACCAAACACTTGTTTCTATCTATCACTCAGAAAATTTGGGTGACAAAGGCCATGAAATACTGGAAAGTCTCACACGACAGACAAACTCCCGCTGGAAAGCAAGCATGTCCAACTCTCCACTCACAGCTCATTCTTTATAAATTGCAAATTTCCATATGAGAAAGAAGTAAAATATAGATCTTTGTTCTATGTAAGTTTATGAGAAGGATAATTTGGTAGTGATGCGCTGAACATCTGCTTCCAAACCCTTGCTGTTGCTGGCTGATACAGTTTTTGAGAGAAATCACTCTGGTGATATAGAAAAGAGAAAAACAACCCCCTAAAAAATATTTCTACTGGTCATAAATGTACAGAATCTTCAAATTTATAATTCTTATTTGTGAGGAATGTAACATTTATGAACAACCATGACTTTGAAGAACTACATTGGAGTTATCCCTATCAAATGATATAAGGAAACATAAGGAAACAGCAAAATACAGACTTAATATTAAACATGCCCTCAAAGACCTTAATCTTTACATACTGAAAACAGAGACAAATTATTTGGGTTGGAGCAAAACTGAGACACATTTCAGTGGCTTTCTGTATTTTTCATAACTTAAGTGTGCTAAGTGTCAGATGAGCAAAAACTCCAATAGAAAAAGTCTGTGAGAGAGAGGCTCCCACTACTATTTCTTACCTGTTATTGACTTGGATGGTTTCCAGACTTTATGCATTTTAAAATGTTTTTATTAAAGACATATAACCACATGCCCTCATGATTTACATCCCATATAATCTCGGTTATAAGGCAGATATGACATTTCTGACACACAGTGCTACTTAAAAACAATCATACCTTTCCACAGGGTATTTAAAAGACCTGCAAAGTGTATGGCCTATGAAACTCCATCTGCTGTGCAGAAATAAGCCGTTCAATAGCTGTCCAAATCTATACTTTGCAGGAGCAGGTAAGCAGAAAGTGTCTGCTCAACTCAACTGTTTCAGCAGATGAAGTTGAGGGCAACTGGAATAAATCAGATATACAACCCAAATACAACCCAACCATAGGCTACTTATATAAAATTATGGGCAATAAGTAGGTTGCAGATTGAAAATGAGGCACTTGGAAGTGTGAAAAATCTTGTGTGTGTTGTGCCCAGGGCTAATGAGGCCAACGGGGCAGCAGGGCAGGTTAGGTCTTGTGCTCCCAGCTCTTTCAGACAGGGTTTGAACCGTCCCTGTGCCCCTGCCCCAGACTCAACCTTCCCCCTGCCTGGCTGCAGCAGCAGCATCAGCACACGTGCAGCATGCCCTTGGCTCACCAAATTATGCTTCGGCAGTGGCCATGTATCTGCAGGCACCATAACACCTCTGTGTGCTTTGCAATCAGTTTGTGCAAGTTTTGTTCTGTTGCTTTTTTTTACCTCAGGTGGGGCCAGGATGAGTATTTTTTTCAACACAAGAGTGAAACAACTGCATGAAAAATTGGGAGGGTCACAGATGAAACCAAGATCAGGCATCTATTGCAATACTGGCAACACCCCCAGCACACCACAAAATTACCACCAAAAGCCAGATATGTTTCCACAGACATATGGAAAACTATACTTTGCACAACTGGCAAGGATCAGAGTCCACTTAGAAGTTCAAAGCCATTTAGGGAACACAAGTGTTTAGTGTAGTATGACTTAAAACTATAATAAAAAAATACGTACTTACACACCAAAATTAAATGTGAAAGGTGGGAGTGTCAAATTGACCAATTTAAAAAATAAAATTAATTGAAACACTATCAAAAGTTTAATTTTTGTTTTAAAGAAGCTATACCATTAAAAAAAATTATCTGTTAAAATAAGGAGAATAACAAATAACTTTTCAAACATTTTGTCAACCTGTTTAAATCACTCCTTAAATACTTTGTGAGACACATATACACAATGTGAGATACCTGCACAACACTTGAGCTGAAAATGAAATAATTAGATATATATGTTCTCAATAAAGTCACATTTTCACCAGTTTCCTTAGTGGTGCAAGTGTATATATGACTCCAGTTAGTAGGTATGTTTCAGCCTCTCTTAAAAAAAAAATTATAGATCTTTCTCCGCAAAAAGACTCCTCTCCTTTCTAAAGATCAATTTCACCTGTAAAATGGAGAGCAATTTCATTCAACATTGCAGCTTTCTTTAAATCTTGGGCTCCACAGATCCAGACCTATAACCCTTCCATGTGCTGATACTCAGCATGATCCCTGGCATGAGTATGACTTTGCAATAGAGGATACAGAAACATTGCCATCATCTGCAAAGGATGCCAAGGCTCACACCATCCCCATCCATACCTCTGTAAACATCTTCTGGATGAGAATTAAATACTTTCTTTGCTCATTTTATTATTTCAAAAATAACAGACTTCTTACCAAAAGAAATGATCTTTAGAAACTCGTTCCTGCAGAAGATTCCATTTTTTCCCCAAGTCAATAGATACATAAATCTAGAAAAGGAGAAAAGAAGGTGAAAAATTAGATTATAGGAAACTGATAATACTGTACATCTTCAAAGACAGGCCCTATATCACTATTAGAAAGACAGATTGTACACAAATTAAAAGAAAAAAATGAAACAAGCCCAAAAACACATTACCAGGAGCTCAGTACCTTGTTTTCCAGAGTAACTGCTTTTCATAGGGAAACTATTTTAAAATATCATCTATAATAAAGAAAATGCTGCAACAATGACTTTTTGTTTACTGTGAAAACACAATTCATTTAGGGTCAGATTTTTTTTTTTTTTACCTCAGCATGGTTACACAAGAGGGATGGTAAAAAGGGCACTTCTCCTTCTTCCCATTCATTGACCAAAGAAGAACAAATGTTTCCTTTATGCTTCAAGCCTTAATGCCATCAAAACTAATTAAGCTAGGAAGTCAGTGCATTTAAAACTCTGATAAAATAGGACCAAAATATATTACAGAAATGCTTAAGAGATTTGATGAAAGACGCACTTATGGGTTTGCTCCACAGACACTAATTTGTAACCCACGAGAAGTGGTCCTTCAGCACAGAGGCACAAGGCCTCCAGAGGCCTGGAGGAGAAGGATTCCAGCTCCACCTTCTCCACAAACAGTTCCCCTCTGGCAAAAAAAACCAAATGCTAATGATATGGATGGATATCAAAACTGCAGATGAAAGATGTTCTCCCCCAGAATAATGTGGGATCTAAAATAGCTCTTAATAAATCTCCTTCCTTTAGCATTTGCCTTCAATATGTGTTTCCTCTAGTTAAAATAGGAAGTTTCTGAAAAGACAGATTTAAAGCCCCCCGCTGTCTGCATGCATTTCTTATTTGATCAAATTTACATAAGATGGGTTTTCTCTTGATATATCTAATAAGAGGGATAAAAAGGCAAATAAAACTGTTCTTCTCTGATGTAGAATTCACCAATTCAGTAACTGAATGTTCTGGAGGAAAGTATCTTAAAAGGAGTAGTCAGGAATGTTTGTGTTTTAAAATGATAGGTTCAATGACAAAAGATAAAAAGCCCCCACAGTTCTGTATTATGTTCTATTATAGAAAAACAGCAATATTAATATGCAAAGATAAAGGTTGAGGTAATGCAGCATAAACTCTATGGGTAAATTTACTGAAGTTTGAATTAGAGATAAAAGAGAATTTCCCAGTTATCTGCACTTCACAATAACTGGGCTTCCTTCCATTGCACACTTGATTAAAGTAGACAGACCACAGAGTAGGAAACTACAATCAGAGTGCTCATTGATCCAGTCAATGCACAGAGAGAAATGATTTGGGATCAAAAATTCTTCATCCTCAGATCTAAATGATAGGGCTGTAGAGCCAGGCTCCTGATTTGCTGCTAAATTTTTGCTATTAATTTTATGTGGCTTAGGATTTGCTGCAATCAGGGTATTTTATAACATCCTGTTCTGAGCAACCTCCTTGGGGGGTTGGATGTGGCTGTGAATGAACTGGACTGGACTGAGCAGGGTGAAGAACCTGAGCTGCTTACTTCTTCAAACACCTGTGACCACAGGCATTGCAGAGAAGACAACCATTGGGTTTACCATTTTTCTAAACTGTCCCTGCTCACTGAGTAACCTCCCTCAGTGGACTGCTTAAATCTGGGAGAGATGATCATTTAATGCACTATCCTAACCCTGTTGTCTGAGCTGCAAAGAAAGCCAAGAATTCAGATGTTCCCAGCAAGAGGGAAGAGAACTGTTTAGGATTAGGGACAACACTGGCACATGAACAAAGTGATATATTTTTGTCATCAGTGAATTTCAGCAGAAAATGAAAGATTCTTGCTCTTTGAACAGAGACACCTGTACAAGAGAAGCCAAAGGCCAAACCAAATCCACCCCCACTTCCCCAAAGCCAAACTATCTGCTCACACACACATTTAAGATCAAAGTCTGGCAGCTTCTGAGTGAACAGTTTGGCCCCTGCAATCTCACTGTTAAGGAGAGTGAAGTAGGACTAATGAGGCATATTCAAACTCAAATGAAATTTTAACTGACACAGTATATGAAATATATAAAAAATAACACGGAGATAAAAAATAACTTATGTACACATTGAACTTACTGCATTAAAAAACCCAAGTGATCCATATGTATTTTTTATAGGCACTTATGATAAAACTATTAAATGAGGTTAGATAGGATGTGAAAACAGTTATATTAGTAGACAGCTAAAATCTCTGGCTGAAGCAAACAGGTCTAATAGGTCTTATAATTTTGCCTATGCTCACTTGTTCAATAAATATGTGGAGAAGCATTTTAAAAATATTGGAAATATTTTTTTGTTTTGCCATTACTTCATCCTTTCTGCTTCCAAGTGAAAAATTAAATCCATTGCATCCTTGACAATTAAAAAAATAATCTAGAAGCATTTATGTAGGCTCAGCAAATAGATGATTGTTATTCATTATAACTGAGGGGTTGCCAGAAAAAGAGAGTATAGATTTGAGGCAGTAAATGGATTAATCCAACCACATTGACTGGATTTGCATTCATTTATGGTGTCAGCTAGAGTCTAGAGATTTATTTAAACAGAATCTAGGGTTCTGAATGAAAGAACAACGCATATTTTGCAATATGAAATAAGCCCTAAATCGAATCAAAAGTTGTGAAAAAGGCCAAGATGCTCCAGTAGACAAAGAAGCCTTGCTGACTGCTATTTATGAAGGACCTGATTCCTTGCAGTCTCCTTGCAGTCTCTTACAAAGTGCCTTTGTAAGGAATTATTTGAGTAACAGAAGCTAATAGTTCCTCCAGTTTAGAGTTTTAGATTGCATTATATTTTGATACTACCTTTTTTAGGGAAGGTAAAGTTACTTAACTCAAAAACCTAGAGTGTACTGACTCCTCAGGGCAATTTCAGATCAACGCTATCTCTCACGATCATTGATTTTAGTACAGTGACCTTTTCTTGTGTCAAGTTGCAATTTTGATTTTCAACTCCTTCTCTGCAAACATCACTTTATCTTCCTCTCCCTTCTAGACCAAATAGATCAGGTTTCATACAAAACATAAGCAGGTTACTGACCCAGTTATAGTCAAAGGCATCCTTCATTCCTACACAGGTAAAGATGTAGGACTTGTCAAGGAAGTCTTTATGGTTGACTCTTTTTTGTGTCATTGAAAGCCTGAGAAAAGTATCAGATTACCTAACCCTTCCAGCTACTCCTGCCAAACTATTCCTTACTGAATAATTTTTATAGTTCCTCTTTTATTTTTTTTTTTTTGGTCCAGTCATATTTTAAGCATGGCAAATAGTAGCTTCACTCCTTTGGGGAGATTATCCAATTATAAAATGCCTGAAAAATCTTCCTAACATGCTTAATTGATCAAAACACAAACCAACTGCTTTACTTTGTACTTCTACCTCCTGCTCTCTTCTGACAAATACTTTTACCCACTTGTTGTGGGCTGGACAACCAGTTCATACCCTTTGGGCTCTTACACTTCATGATTCTGCCACTCTGTAACTACAAAAAATTCAGTAATTATATCTACTGTCAGGAACAAAAGCCAAACTGAAAAAAAATATTTTCATAACAGAGGCTTTTCATTACTTCAGGCTTCCCTGATGCATTTTATTTACATAACATGCATTCAAATTATTTGTAATTGTGCTAGGATTTCAAACCAAACAAAAGTAAAATATTTGGTGTAATTTGTGACTTAGTTTGGTTTGTTATGTTTTTATTCTAGTTCTACCCTTATTTGCAAACCCCTGTAAACATGAATTAGTGTGGGATGAGCTGTTAACTTATATATTCAAAAACATGTCCAAAAGGGTGACTTGGTATAACATCACTGGAATCAGTGCAGTATTTGGCTGCAGTATGTGCAACTTCTCGGGCTAATCTCACCACATAAACAATCACTTTCTGTGAGGCATGATGAGGGTAAAATGGACTGGAGTTTACCAATTTAAGTTTAAAACAGGAGTAATGGTAGAGGCGAGTCAAGGCTGCTACCAGGACTGGAATAACAGAAAGTTTGCAGCTGCAGTTTTGGCACTGTGGAAAAGAGATGAGCTACACACTTAGAGATGGTGTGCACATCCGTCAGTGCTTAGCCCAACCCACCCAGAAAACTGACTTCACAGTTTAACCACAAGAAATCTGAAAGACGGTAAAAATTAACAAACAGTAACAGCTCCTGAATTTGAAAGTGGTACAAAGCCACTATAAGGGAGATCATTATCGTACATTTCTACAGAGTCACTGATTCCACAAATCCTATTCTTCTATGTGAGTGTGTAGCTTGTTTTGTATGAGTTTATTTTATATTCTATGAACAGCCTGTGGAGGCAATATTTCAACTTCATTAACTTGCTACTGTACTATAAATTGTTTATGGTCACTTTCTAGGGAGGAGCATGTTTCATTATTATTTGACTGTATTATGCAGAAGGATAAATATTCCCAACATCCATAACAACTGAAAATGCCAGGACTGAAACTACCATAACCACATAGATTTGGACATCAATTAAATAAATATTTAAATAAATCTAAGAAACCACTACATGATTCGCTTCTGGGCAATTGTTATTTCATAAAACCCAACACTAAGCAGCATGTCAGAATTACTTTATTTAATAGAGCAATTCCTAAATTTCAAAGGAATGCTGTATCTTCAAGCCTTACCTTGCCTTCCTTGGTATAAGCAAGTACTTTATCTTCTTCTTTTGGGTGAAAAAGGAGAGTTTCCACAAAGAAAGCAATGGGTTGTTTCTGGAAAGTGGCTCCTTCATCTGTGCTTATGAAAAGGCTTTGGTCACGGTCATTATGGGAAGAACTTACAAGAATTATCTAAAAGACAAAAACAACAAGAAGCCTTCAGAAGCCTGATTTCTCTGTAACAGAAAACACAGCCTTGTTTTTTTTGTAATAATGTCAGATTTTGTACACATCTTATCTTACATATCAAAATTATGCAGACAAGAAACTCAAATCACCTAAGATAAAAGGATTTTAAGATTTTATTAATCTTCCCTGACCAAACCTGTGAATGTTACATTCTATGACTTCTCTTGGAATCCACACCAAACTGATTATGCTTCTCATCTCTGCTCAGAATGACTGCCTTGGGTTTTGGTGCTAACACAAAGGTCATGAGGCCACATGATAAAATCTCTGGACTAATGAAAAAAAAAAAGAAAAATACTACCAGTAATGACTTATTTTAACATGTTTATATAAATATATCTCTTTATCTAGTGAGGCTACTAAATGAAAAAGCAATCATTGCCATAGCAGAAGAATGACTGAGGAGTAATAACTTTATAATATCTCTCCATTGTTTCATCATCTCCTCTTCCTGACAAATTTTGAATAAAAAGGCAATTCACTTTGACACAGAAGAATACGCCAACAAATCATCTGCATTTCCTTCTCAGGTCCAAACAATGCCTTGACTCAAGATAATATCTTGAGCTGTTTCCTTGGGTGATCTTTATGTTAAGCTTTAAGCAACAAAGAAATTTTCCCCACATAATTTATTTAGAATTTCAGTAATTTCAACTTCTTCACCTTTTGCTATAACATCATAGTTCTAAAACTGCCAATGTGAGGATCCATTTTGATTATTTTTCCAGATCAAAAAAGTCCAGTTGTCATTCAAAAATCTGCCTTTATCAACTGATAGCTTGCAAACAAACTGGATTTTTGAAGTCCAACAGGGCTCTCTCTAGCTCATATTTCAAAAACAATTTAAAAAAATCCTTAATTCAAAATGTATTTAGAATATTCAGCAAATGGTGCAGAAAACACCACAGAATACTGATCGCTGTGATACAGTGACTGTAAATTGCTTACAGAGATAAATGGCAATGATTTATGCAAACATAATCACAATAATGTGAATACAGAGAAGGAAAGAGATTAACAAAAACAGTACAGTTTTAATGAAGTCACTGTTTTAGAGCAGAGCTGAAGTTAAAATTCTGAAACTTCTAATGAATTATACAGATATGACAGCTGGGCTGAGCTTTTGCTGCAATTGGTCTTGGGGGGAAAACTATAAATTCAACATTTACAGATGCTCCAATTTGACAAGTAACTTAAGCATGTGCACTTTTCCTTGAAGCACATATACAGTGGCACTAATTTCTAGGGCTTTCATATACCTCAAATAGGGCACTTACTGAAGTACATTGTTGAACAAGAGAGATAACTACAGATACTTCAGGGTTCATGATCCAGTGCTGAAATCCCACACTAAAGCACATATTAAGGCAAATCTATTCCATTAGCTGCATGACTAGGTCAGCAAGAAGAGCAAAATAATAACCCATTACTTTGTAAAATCTTGTATTTTTTTAATGATATAATTTACCCAAGAGAAAGAAAATTACATTTTTATTGGAAAGTCTCTGTAAATGACACCTTCACAAATGCCTTCTCTTATTTCTATTGTATCCAATGGCTTTCTGTCTCTTGGGCTTTTTGTCCCTTCAGTGTCTGTTTAATTCATTGCTATCTACACTCCACCAGTAGCTGCTGGTGGCCTAGATACAGCATTCAGAGTTTCTTGTGACACACTCATTTTTTAGGTTTTCTGCAGCAGGCATGGCATGAACCTGAAATTGAATGTGGCTGCCATGTGCTGCCCTGTCCCTGTGCCTGCATCTCAAGGGGGAGTGAAGAAGTGTTTATGCCAAGCACAGACATCTGTACTTACTTGCCAGACTCCTGTCTGTGACTTAGGCTTAAAATATCTATTTTCTCTTGGAAATAAATAAATTCAAACTATTTTCCTGCTGAGAGAGGTACATAGTGCTCATTCCTGTTGGTTCGTGACCAGAACATAGAGAGAAGGACCTGCTTCCCAGAAAAGGCATCAACTGCACTAGACCAGAACAGTAATCTCTGGACCACAGAAATACTCCCTTGCCTTTTTTTTTTTTCCCTGACCCTATAAATCTTACACTTCCAAAGATATCAAAATTATGGCTTCAAAATAATAAAGGAATGAGATGCATAAAATAGGGAGTGGTTTTCACTGTTAATGAGGCTTAAATATAGGCATGGCCAAGCTTCATAATGTGGACTCAACAGCACTGAAATCATAAGAAAAATGTTTGTTATAATGTAATGCAAACACACTGTGATATTTGCTAATGCTGTCCTTCAAAAAATATTATGTATTTTTTGGAGTTAAATCCACTTAAAAACAGCCTAAAGATTGTAGACTTGCAAGCATATATGGCAGGATTGCTAACTATTCTTTTATTCACACACATCATAATTCATTTAAATAAATTTTTTTTAATTTCCCTCAGTGTTGTGATTTATATTTCAATAGTTTAAACTGATCATTATGTGTCAGACATACAGATTTCCTCCCACAGCTAACACACCGGGTGCTCAGACTTGCCTGCTGGCTAACACTAGTTATTTAGGAAAATACTCCAGAGTAAATATTGTATCCATATTAGATGCTTTCCATAGCAAGTTTTATTTACTTTGTAAGTGGAACAAGTAGCAAAACCCTCCCGCAAGCAGCTGATGAAGGGATGCAACTGGGACATACTGTCTGGAGAGCCAGCTAGCAGTGATGGCTTTCATCAAAATAAACTTCTTCCTTGAATAACTGAGTATTTAAAAACCAGAACAGATTTTAAGCACAGATAAATTTGAGCTCCTTATAAACATTTTCCATATAATTTTTCACTCCTGTGAGATTCTGCTGGTTTTTTTCAATTGTAGCTTTATATTATGTTGTTTATGTCAGACATCAGTACATAATTTCCATCCAGCTAAATAAACCACAATAACATGTGTATACATTCAGGTCTTATGTAAGTCTACAACTGCCAATAGCTACACAGAAGTAAAAAAATATATATATATTTCAAGGAGATAAACAGCCCTATGGATAAACAGCCCTATGGATTGTAAAGACAAAGAGTAAAAATAGTATCTGTTATAGATGAACAAAGGGAAAAGGAAAAAAATCCGATAAAAAAGGAAAATACCACACCATGCCAATATAGGAATTCAACCATTCCAAAACTAAATAAAAGCCATGCTTTTCCTCATTATAGAAAAAGTCAGTGAGGCAGGAGTTAACAGAAAAACCAAACAAATCTGAAAATAACATAATTAAATCCATTTGTTTAATCACTCTTTCAAGACTGATTGGCCAATATGCCTGTCTAACCATTCCTACTATGAGTGGAATCACAATCTGAGCCCCAAAGAATGAAAAGATTCTGATGGTTTAGGCTTCAGTTCTCTGCATATCAGACTTTTTCTTTCACTGTTACCATGAAGATTTGGAATAATCATAGTGATTACTTGGGAGTCTTAACTGTAGATTTGGCAGCAATTCAAAGCTATGCTGCAATTTCAAGTGGCAATAAACAGAGCATATTAACATGCATCATTTGCACTGTGTCTGAAACATAACCCCCCTCCCCTCAGTTTACGTCCAATCAAAATTTAAACTCAAGACAAATTTGATCTTAATCAGCACTTTCTCTAAAACAAGGCAATTTTCTAACATATTACAATTGTGCTGTCTCTTTCAACTGCAGCAACTGATCTTAATTTTAATTGTAGCTTTTATTTTCCTTTCTATTTCTCTCGTGTTACAAAGAACAAAAATAAAAAGTAAAAATGCCCATGATTAATAAATTTCTACACTCACAGCATCCGACTTGCTATAGGAGACTTCTGCAGTAAGTCGTGAGAGATGAGACACTATTTTTTAATTCGATAATACTCCATAAGGTCAGAAATGAAGACACTCCTCAGCATTCCATGCTGACCTTGAAGGAAGAAACCTCCTTTGGGCAGAGTAAGAAATGAAAAAAATATAGAGACTCTTCATTTAAGCCCACAGCAACATGCACTGAGAAGCCAAGCATGGCCAGGAAGAACCTATCCTTTCTCAGCCATCCCCAGTAGGCTGAACTCCCACTGGACATACAGGATTCATCTCTGGGGATGCAATCCTAAAGAATGCTGGACCCACTCCAGGGAAAAAAACCCTTAATGATATGAACACATAAGCCATCCCCACTGAGGTCAAATAATTTCATAGAACACTTCCAGAGAGGGCTCATCAGCAACTACTCTGAACAATATTCTTGCCAGCATCTCACCACCCTCACAGTAAAGAACTTCTCCCTAATATCCAATCTAAATCTGCCCTCCTTCCCCTTAAAGCCATGAAGAAATGCAGTGCTAATGCCTAGGTGAAGGTGCTTAGCCAAACTGGAGACAAGGTTCTGAGCACAGGCATCACCTGGTGACACCATCACAGAGACCTCTGTGCCTGCACAGCTCTGATGGGAAATGGCCTTTGTGCCAGCAGTGCCAATCTCAGGGCAGCATTCACAGAGCTTCACAGCACTGCAATCACACCCTCAACGTTTTTCAGACTAATTAACTCATCTATTTGTCTTGGGTTTATAATTTATGTTATTCATGTGTTATTAGATACACATGGCTGAGAGGAAGATTACTAAAGCTTCTGGTGCCACTTGTAAATGAGATGTTGCTTCTCAGGCAGCATTCATAAAACACACAAAGTGGACTGCAAAGGGTTATGATTTTTATTTTAGATGGTATGAGAGACCTGATAACTCAAGAGTGTCTAAGTGAGAGTGAAATATAGTCCCTTTACTCTCAGAGTGGTGAAAAACAATACCTAAAAAATCAGCCCAAGGTCATTCCAAGCAGAGAGTAAAATAAAATGGCTCCCAGATAGCAGTTTAATCTTGTAGATTTTCCCAGGAAGATGCATTACAAAATCACTCCTCACAAATGTTAAGTTATGAGTGGATCTAATAAGTCTGTTTCTGTGTCCAACTGAATTGGCTGGAATACATATAGAAAGGAATTTACATACACCCCAGAACAGTATTTTACTTTTCATGTAAAGCATTCACAGCTTCATCTAGAACTGTTATTTTCCCTTGAAGAATCCCTTTTAAGCTGTCACACAGAAGCATTTCAAAACAGCAACTAGTCTCTAGGAGAAACACCATAAGGGAGGGGAAAATGGGAATATTAAGGATGATTCCTGAGAATTATTTGCTACACTAATCACATAATCTCAGGACACAATCAAAGCCCATCTGAAGCTGTCCTGGTGGAGCTAATGGAAAGAATGTATCGTAGTTTCTTCTCCCCTGGGTTGTGGTCAGCTCATTAATCATTTGGAATACCACAACGGGAGGTGCAATATTTTTTGTCTAGTATCAGCAACATATTAGGCACTTTAGGATGTGGAATGAATATTTAGAGGTCAGGATCTTAAAATAAGCTGGTTAGCAACTGGAGCAGTTGGTTATATATGACATACTGAAGAGGGAGTGAACATCAGAGTTAGAACCTTAATAGAAAAATGTGTTCAGAGGAACTGAACAGAGCACAGTTGGCTAACACTGCACCTAAGCAAGCCTGAAATAATATAATCAGATAATAAAAGAAAATAGTTTTGAAATAGATGGCTTTCCTTTAGGGCATTCACCATAGTGAAATCAAGTTTGAGTGTGCTTACATATCATAATAATGAATGCCTGCAGAGAAACAGCTATGGATGTTCTGAGTGGTGTTGATGAACAGAATGAAATTTCTGCCCTGTTAGCAACCTGTATCTAACTAAATCAGTCAGATCTTTTGAACTAAATACCTCAAAGGGGCTGATGATGCCCAGTCTCTAGGGAATAGCAATTACAACTCAGTTCATCAGTCTCTTCACTTAGAGAAGGGTAGGGATACATAAGCTGATCCCAAACCCTCCACAGGAACAAACATCATGCATCTGTAACCTGCTAGAACCAAAACATCATTGCCACTTGACTACCATGACAGTGCAAATTTTCTTGAGAAATGCTCTCTTCAAAAACATTTCAGAGCATGCTGCCAGCCTGAGAATTCAAAAAAACTGGCACACATTAGGCAAATTAGGAATTTCCACCAGATACTGAGAAAGGCATGAATATACCAAAGGTCACAGTAAAAACAGAAGAGTCCTTTGGTCTTCTTGCAAAGTCCAATGTCAGCCTGGCTATTGCTAATTCTTCAGCAAAAGTGATCATTTGATGTATCCCTTGTAGATTCCTACATCCAAAGTGGGCGAAACTTAATGTTGAGATGCTTTGAGGGGTGGTCCCCATATAGGTTTGTTCACATATTCAAAAGTTCGGGTTTAAAGGGTTTAAATCAATGCACTCCAGTGTACCAAGAACTAAATCAGATGGTCTTTTCCAGTATGCTCTAAATCAGCAGTTTGAGAGGGAAATAGCACTGGGAAAGGCATAACACCAATTCTTGTCACAGCAGGGAAATGTTCCCTAAACTGGTTTTATATTGCCTATGAAACAAAAACATTTTTGTGTCTAAGAGGTAAAAAGAAAAAAAGAAAAAAGAAAGAAGAAGAGAAAAAAAGTTATATTAAAAGCAGAAATGGGAAAGTTTCACTCTTTCCCACCAATATTTCCAGAAACATTAGTATTTACTGGAAAAAACATGCAAACACTGACCTTTTTAGCTTAGGCATTCACAGATTAATCGAATTCAAAAGCTTATTTTGTAGACCTCCAACTAAACTGCAAATATTTTCTGCCTCAACACATCACAGAACAAAAATATAAAACAATGCTTTCCAAACAGGATAATGGATGCA
Source organism: Ammospiza caudacuta (assembly GCF_027887145.1). Classification (NCBI taxonomy): domain Eukaryota; kingdom Metazoa; phylum Chordata; class Aves; order Passeriformes; family Passerellidae; genus Ammospiza; species Ammospiza caudacuta. The sequence continues at coordinate 59,789,038 of NC_080596.1, forward strand.
CAACAAATGACTGCAGTATGTGATTTGATCTAAATTAATGAAGAAACAGTTCAAACAGTTCCTAGCCACCAGCCATTAATTTGTCAACAGCAAAATCTGCACTAAGCTCAAAGAGAAATTACGTGGATGGTAATTAGTGACAGGGAGAAAACATGAAGGAAAAAAGGCAGTTGTGGTGGCTAAAATTATCACTCATACAGGATTGATCAGGACCTCATCATCTTCTGTAATAAATAAACACTTCTCTGTCTTAAAAATACTAAAGGTATGCTTTGTGGTCCTTTACTATGAATCTCAGCTCTGTTATAAGGCTGTATAAGAATTTTCTGGGAAGACTATAAAAATGAGCTCTCAAAACATTGCTCCGGGGAATCTCTCTTTGCACAATTTCCCCCCTCCAATCCCAAATACTCATCAGGTGTTTTCACAGGCAAAGGTCTTCCCATAATGCACCCAAGACATCCCAACACCAGCTGAGGCATCAACTTCAAGCACACCTACTCCTCTCTCTCCCAGTTTTATAGAGTACTTTTTATGGAGATCAAGGTAATTAATAACTCTGCCAGAAGTTATGAAGAATAAGTAGAATTTTCCAAACCTGTAGGTAAGAAATGTGTGTGTATGTGTGTGTGAGTGTGAATATACACATTTGCAAACACAAACAAAGTCAAGGAACCAGATGGGCCACCTCCAAAGCTGCTGGGCCACCTCCAAAGCTGCTGAAGCTGCTGACTCTAATCACTGAGAGCTTTGAAAGACTCAGCGACTGGGAGCTCCTGAAGACTGGAAAACAATAAATATGCTGCCTGTCTTAGCATCATCTGCAAAGTGCTTCAGAAGTGTCACACATGTATTTTGCTTTTGCCCATTTTCACACCTAAAGGGGTAGCTGGGACTAGGAAATGAGCTGTTAAAGTTCTTTTCCTTCAGGAAGCTCCTGATCCCTTTTGAAAAGTGTAGGAACTCGCCCGAAAGGAGGTCTGGGTATAGTTAAAGATTGAACAGGTCTTCTCCCCTAGATCAGGAGGGAAAACACAAACCTGGGGGAAAGAGCTGCTCTGAGCAAGTCTTTCATACTTAAGTCACAACAGATTATGTGGGTTTGAAGGAGAAAATGGGAGACAGAAAAAATGGAGAGGAGCAGAGACAAATGCTGGAAAGACAGTAATTATTTTTCACTTGAATTTGGCTATATCTCCATTATGTAGGCTACAAAGCTTAATTATAAAAGCTCTTGCTCTTGAAATATTTCCCCTTATCTTTGATATCCAGTCCAAATGGACTGGGAAAAAACCCTTGAAAAGCAGAAAGAAAATGTCTTTTAAAGTAATTTTTGGTCCCATTAGGGTGAATCTCATTAACAGAAAAAGGACTTCACTGAAGAATAGAGCTTTTATATTCAGAAGCATACAGTACTGCTGTGGCTGATTGTAGCAGCACTGCAGATAATAAACCTTTCTCCAATGGGGCTTAGATTTTTTGCAGTTGTAAAATACCCATTTGATATTGAGGTAGGATTTCAGTAAATAGACATACCTGGTAGCTGTTGTCCTAGTTTTCTCTGAGTGTACTTGGGAGTGGTGCTGACTGGTGCTTTTGGAAGAGAATGTTTAAAATATTTTTTCTATTGAAAAGCATATTTTTTTCCATAACTGAAATGTATTGCTGAGAACTTACATCAGATTTACAAGTATGATTCCTGGGGCCCATGAGGTCCTTAGGGGGAGAGAACAGCTCCCTTTGGGGATGCTCCACCTTATGCACATGGTTAAAAATATTTGTTGGGGCAGAGATACCCTCTTTGTTCATTAGTTTTTAGAGCACTCATATGTGTGATTGCAGGAACAAGTCCTGGCCTCATCCCAGTTGAATGCTATTATTACTAAACCTTAGGCAATTCTGCACACATTCTCACACATATGAGAGAGAAAAGTCTGCACATCACCCAAACCAGCTCAGAAATAGAAATAATATGCTCTTGCTCATTTGCTACATTTGAAAAATTTAGGGGCAAGTGTTATTGTTTCTATCTGTTCCTGAGAATGTTTTTGACTCTTTTCCACTACATTTTAATGAGTAGTTTAAAAGTGAATACAGACATGAATAAATGAATGAACAAACGTTTCTACTAATACCCTTTTCTCATTTTACTAGCATTTAATCCTCCTTAAAAGCTTGTAATTAAAACAGGCATTTGTTTGCTTGCTATTTTGTTTGATTTTAACATAATATTTTACTGGAAATGGAAAGTTGATGAGCTTGGCTCCTAGCAGTGTGTTTAGAGACAGAAAACAGTAAGGAAGATTTCAGGAGCTTTCTCTCCTGCCAAGAACATTGCTAGAGATTCAGCTACAAATTATAACTGATATGGAAAAAGAAAATCCAGACAATATTGTTCTTTTCCTTTCTAAGACAAGCAACTACACAGAGCTGTAAAAACATGAGACCAAGGTTAGTCTTGGGGTACAATTCTGATCCCAGTCAGATAGAACTCTGCAACGTGACCATTTTGCAGACCCTGGGACTGATGCCATCTAAAGCAGAATCCAACAAAACATCAGCCTTATCACTGCTTTTGCCCTTACAAGATTTTTGCAGTGGCTCTTGAGGCTGTAACATGAATGTCTTATGAGAGTTTACATTTATCACAGTTTCTCTACATTTCCCATCAATACCAACAAGACGTGAATAAAAATAGGTGTCCTTTGAGTGGCGTTAAAAGATGGGTGCCTGCAGTGTGTGGAAGATAACTTCCCAACACAGCTGATGAGGGACACAGCTAGGGAACATGCCCTGCTGCACCTCCTGTTTAGGAACAGGGAGACTGCTGTGATCACAAAATTACAAGTTTGCTGTCCTTGGAGAAGCATGTATGGCATTTGGAAGAAGGTTGTCATGAGGTTAAGAAGGGAGAAAACTGAAAGGGCCAAAGCCCACCAAGAACTTAATTTGCCTAATGCCATTAAAAAAAAAAAAAATTAGTTTTGGTGGCTTCTCTTGCATGTTTTGGGTTGCAGGTTTTTGTTGTTTTGTTTGAGACTTTTTTGTTGTGGTTGTTGGGTTTTTTTTCCTTGTTGGCATTAGCCCTGTAAATGACACTGTACTTACTTATTTTTATAAAATACTTGCCAGTATAACTGTCCAACACATCTTGTTCTTCACTTCTTATGCTTTAAGCCACTGCAGCCTGGGACCACAGCTAGACATTGATAAAAATGTAAGAATACTTACAGACTTTTTATTGGTTGCATTTCAGATAATGCTCCTAAAAACTTGTAAGCACCATCAAATCACCATAATACAACAAAACTAGCTGGGTGGAGGCCAGTGTGAGCAAGCCATAAAGGATGAGACATAAAAAATGAAACACTGGGATATATAAAGAGCCTCTTTCACATAATTAAAAGTTAATTAAAAACTCCCAGTATAATCTATATCCAGAAAAAAATGGCCTTTTGTCATTTCTTCAAGTGAGTTTCCTGAGAGAAGCACTCATCTGAGACTGCAGTCCATTCCAGAAAAGTAAATAGAAATCACAAAATAATCAACAGCCTGTCCCAGGGGGCAAACTAATTTACTAACAGTTCTTGATAATTTATTGCAAGTTAAACAGTTCAGTGACATGCAGGAGAAAAAAAGGGGAGAAAAAAATCTTATTTATTCCCTCGCCTGACAGTGTCTCACAATCAAATCTATCTCGCTTCATCAGCTTTTTCCTAGGCATTTCTTTGAGAGAATTGATAAGTGGACAAGAAAAAGTTTGTAGAGAAATAAACTATAACTTATTTATTGTTACTGAAAATAAAAGGGCTTACAGAACTCCAAAGGTACCAAAAATGGCATATTTACAAAAAAAAAAAAAAACACACAAAAACCCCCCTCAACCTTCCCCCCCGCCAAAATTAAAAAAACTCAATATCCCACCCAACCAACCTCCCTCAAAAACCAAGAGAAAAGATAAACCTCATTCAAGAAGCAAGATTGTCCAGGGGGATGGCTAGTTTTCCCTAACTGCCTCCAAACAGACCTTCATGATCAGTGAAATAATCTGCCTTGGATAACTAAACAATATATTGTATGTTTATTCAAAGGATCCTAATAAGAATGTTTCAGGAAAAATTACCAAAATAAAAATTACCAAAATTTCTCTGAGTTTTAACTGTATAAATCCATGTGGTGATTTGGCATGCAGAAATAACACTGATGCCAGCATTCATAAACAAAGCAGCAAGAAGACCCCACCATCTAAATTGTGCTCAGCATGCCTGTAGTCCCAGCTAGGTTTTCAAAGGGCTTCAGCACATCCATTTTTCTGTCAGCCTGATTACAAGTTGCCCAGGGCAAGATTCTCTCTCTGTTTCCCATCTGGACAGTGCTGAGCTCAATCATACCTCTGCCTGTAGGTGCAATAATGATAAAAGTAAACAAATACAGCTGCAAAAACCAGACTGGTCACACCCAGTGCTAAGAGCAGCTGAGTGCTTTTTGAAGCATTTTTTTTTAACCCCAAATGAGAACTTGGTGATTTTTAAAGAAACAATAATTATTTATGGCAAATTGATTCACATGAGCTACACACTGTCCTCATTTCCTCTGTCATATTCAGAAAGCAGCTCCACTAATTTCATTCACTGTACTAGTGGTGTGATTTGCAAACTGCTCAGCATCAGAAATTCCCAGTTGCAGCATGGTTTATGCTTTCCACAATTTTTAGAGAATTTAAATCTATGCCTACAGAGAAGCCTAGGTCTGCTTAGCCTCCTATTCTGAGCATCTTTTCCAAGGTTTATCACTAGGAAGGGTTTTCAGTATCCCCAAGCTACAAATGACTTTACAAAGAGCCGTGGCTGTGGGTGTTAATGAAAGGCTCGCTGTGATCTGGGCTGCTGGAGCAGCTGCAGACAAGGAGAAAGAGAGCAAAAGAGAACAACACAGGTTCATGCCCCAAGAACCTGAAGTGGCACCATGCTAACAGACAATAATCACTGCAAGCAATTGAGAAGCTGAACTGCTCCCCTGGAAAACATGCTGTGACAGAGAAATGTCAGACTGCCAACAGCCAGTTGAAACAGGATGAAACAAGAAGCTGAAGCTATGCTTTTGGAGTGGCCTATTTAATTTCTGTAGAATGCTAAATTCTTGCAAACTCTCAACAACAACATAGCCAACCTGTCAAACCTCAGGTGAGATGTGTTCATCTGGTTCCCATCTCTCTCTCTCAGTGACATTGAGGACTGTCAGGTCCCTCTGCTGAGCAGGGCACAGGATTCTACAGAAATCCAACCAGGTGGGGCAGCTACAGCAGGATGTCAAGATTGTTCTAGTACAAAACAATTGTTTGCTTCTATCTTTTCCACATTCAAATTTACAGTGAGTACACATATTTAGTCTTTCAGTTTTGAGAATTCAATTTGTGAATTCAGATTTACGCCATAGATTCTTACAGAGAATGGAACCTACATCTACTGCAGAAAGACTCTTTGCAAGGAACTGGGACCATAAGTCTGCAATGTAGTGCAGATTTGTTTCCAATTAAGTCTTGTTTAAAATAAAGTAACTTCCCACTGAAAAAAAGTCTGTTTTATACTGAGGCACTTTTCAGAAACAGGCAAAAGCTAAATTCTGCAGCCTAGCCCCACATTCACACTATAACTTGATACCACAAGTTGGTTATCTCTGGTTTCTACCAGTAAAATGAACAGTCTTTACATGTCTGCAGAGCTTGGGAAACATTCATGAGATACAGATCATTATTTCAAGTTTGTATTGTCACTAGTGTCCAAGATTTACCATGCTCAGGCTGGGAATTTATATATTTTGCTCCTCCAACTCCCAGGTACATCTTTTGATTTCCCTCCATTATTCATGTCTAAGTGAAACTGCAAGTTGACAAACTATTACTGAAGGAGAAGGAGAAAAAGAAGAAGAAGGAGCAGTGCAGGTTATAGGTAATTTAAATATGCATCTCCATCAAAAGTTGCAGTTAAAGTGATTTCTTCCTGCCCTGTAGCTTTAGAAAAGGAGCAGTATAAAGGCCTCCCTGGGCCTCCCAGGGAAGCACTGATTGTCTGTAGCTCCCATTATGTAGCTCAATAGCAATGGTTGATCCTGTGATACTCTAACTTCCCATGAAAAATGGTTTGGCTTTATGTCAATATTCTGCCTACACTTGCCTTCAGAATTTAGGAATGATTTAAGATTTATTTTAATCTAGTCCCAAATCCTCTGCTATTTTTAATCAAAACAGTCAGCTGTGACCTTTGTTAATCCATACTCACTATGCTAAATATAAGGGGAAAAAACACCTTCAAAAGTTTCAGGGTACTTTTTGCAATGCAGTTATAGTAAAAAAACAATTTGCTGTGGATAGTGTAACATAATGGAAGCTGACAAGGTACAATAACTGTTTCCCAAAGCACACTGCACTCTGCAAACACACATCACAGCAGCAAAAACCACACAGCTTTTCCTCAATAGAAGATCTGTAATAAAATTACATGCTCACAAAGCCTTCCCTCTCAACACAAGGCCCTAAATCTATGCCAACTCTACTGTATGTTGAGATGAGACTCTGCAACCTCTCTGCTGAAGGTTACACTCTAGAAAAGGAACAGCAAAAAGCCCTGCCCTGGTCATAGACCAGAATATTATGATAAATTGCTTTATTGGTAGCTTAAACAAGATTCACCAGGGTATGATTCTTGGAGGCCAATAAAGATGTGCTGTGATGGACAGGCAGCAAAACAAGGCATTAGAGAACCCAGGTTGTATTTGATATTCTCTCAGCAATTCAGTCTAAGACTTGGGGGAGTGTTTACCTCACCTCTCTGAGCTTTATAATACTCATCAACATAATGTAGGTAAATGCTTATGCGCATTGCAGGATTAATGTGATGGAATAAAAATATGCCTTAATATCGAACTGTCCTTTGCTATAAATATCCCTACTTATATTTCTCAAAAAAATAACTACACAGATTCCACCCTCTCTGGGTTTCTTCTCATTTTCTCTGCTGGCATTTTGACCATTTAATACAAAAATTTCATTGCAATGTGCATAGTGTAGATCAAAATAGTAACCACTGAACAAGAAAACAAAAACTATTGTGAAGAAAAATAAACATCTGTACTGTTCAAAGGAGTCCCAAAAGCAGATTTTCCATAAATAAGTGAATCTTCTACTCATTCAACTTCATAGCTCCCTGTAGAAACGACAGAGCAAAATATGAGGACTGTTAAACCTGCTGAAGCTCAGTCTAACAGATGCAAATATTTACTCTGAGAAATAAAATTTCTCGCTATAATATCTGTTTTAATCACATTTGCCAGTGTAAAATTTGTGGCTAAAACAGTGAAGTCCAGATATATTTTGACCTTTCAAAAAACAGAGTTGGAGGTCTATACAGTCCTTCTTCACTTTAATATGGGAGGTATTTTAGAGAAATAACTAATCATTCCTTAAGTAGGGCAAGGCTGCAGAATCGGTCTGCCATGACCATCTGTTGAATTAAAACAATTTGTGATGAGCATCTTGTTTTTCAGAGGTGTGAGAATTCAGGCCTTTGAGCTGGTTTATCCTCCATAGCACACCAGCACTCTGTGACTTTCATATTATCAAGAAGTACTCAATTCAGTGTGAGAAGTTAACACTTGTACTAGCACTGCATTTCCCCCTATCTACCTGTTCTGACCTGAAAGTTAGCCAATATACCTATTTTTAGTTCTAGTAATTACCACTCTTCAGATTCTCACCACCCTGAAAGAAAGACCTGAATCACAGGACTCACCATTATATAAAACATATGAATGGACTGTACTTGAGCTACTCAATAAAAAGGAATCATCACCATTGAGAGTTACCAGTGCTTGTGGATGCTGAGTTCTCTGTCAGTTTATTGGAATTAATGGAATACAGACTAGATACAGTCTGATCACAGAAAGATTCTTAAAAATATTTTTCAAGGAAACGTTTGTGCAGAGTCTTGATCTGATGCCTTATTAAAATAAACACAGTTCTGTAGTCTGCAGAGTACAAGAGCACGAATGCCCCTGGCAGATGGCAGAGAAGGCTTGGAGGTTGCTGGCAGTTGTAAACATTCCCTTAGAAATAACCCCAAGAAAGGTTTGTTTTCTGCAAGGACAGCCTTCCTCATCGAGTTAGGGAGTAAAAGGAAAAGCAGAACTACAACACTTATGGAGCCCCACTGGAAATAAATAACTCCATACAGAATTTACAACTATTGCTGAATGACCAGAATTTTTTTTTTCTTCGCAATATCCTTTAAATTATGAATAGCAGTTTGGAAAGCAATAAGTATGTAACATAGATTTCCACCTGAAATTTTAATCTTGTAAAAAGACAAATGGATCAAATGAATGAAAATCAAGTATGACTCTTACATCAAAGTAGCTCTAGTGTGTTCCAATACAAGAGTGAATACATACCACTGAAGAGAAATATGTCAAATAATCCTAAGATTTAAATTATTTTCCCTCTATTTACAGAGCAAATGTATTTACTAGAATAATTTTAAGAACCTTTGAAGAACAGTATTTGGCTGCTTGAAAAATATTAAAAAACCATTAAAATGTGGCATTTGTGCAATCCATGCAGACAAAAACTTCAGGAAATCTTAAAAGTCATGCTGCCTTCTGAATAATCACTGGGAATACCAGCATTACTCACACCACATCACTAGCTAGTCCCCAGTCACAAACAGCTGTAATTAAAGAATTACTGGAAAAATGTGAAAATGTATCTTACTGGGCTACCAAAATTATTTTTTATCACCTCAAGAAATGCATTAAAAAGACCATGACAGTAACAGACAGAATTTTTCTTCCCAATTGATACTCTATACATAAACAACTCAATTTTCACCAAACTGGACCTCCATTTGCCTTGCTTTCAGTAATTATTATAGATATAGTCAGTCTTACATGAGAACAATACAAGTACATTTTTCCTTGTTCATCATCTCTTTACTCTCAAGTCTTAATTATTTAATTACATCTACAGCAGAACTTGCTACATTTTACAGGGACAAACCATTTTACATTTCAATAGTGGCTCTTAGTAATTCAACTCAGCTCCCTGCTATCCAGACACATTTATTTCTTTATCCTTATTACAGTGTTGAATTACACATATCCCAGCATTCAACCAGGAGCAGCACTTCAGGTGCCTTGATCCAACATGACTGAATTACTGATAAGACATTCCTTCCTGAATCAAAAGTCTTTCTTGTCAAAAGCAATCTCCAGTTCCTACAACTTTCTGCTGCTGCTCTTCCATTCTCTCCCTGCTCTTGCACAAGTCTTGATTTCCCCTGGAGGGATACTCATCCTTTTTCAATCCCACTTGTCTTGGTCCTTCCCTGTTAGGTACAACGCTAATGCTCCTGTTCCTTTTAACTTTGATTATCAAACATATCAGCTGTCTGCTCAGAAATAGCCCCAATTAAAAGCAGTGTGATGCTGTATGAAAGTATTTGAAGGGAAGGTGTCAAGAGAATGGAGCCAAACTCTGCTCAGTGGTGCCAACCACTAGGTCAAGAGGCAGTGGGCAGAAACTGATGCACAAGAAATTCCACCTGAATAATGGGAAGAACTTCTTTACTGTGCGGGTGACCAAACACTGGAAGTGTCCAGAGAGCATGTGGAGTCTCCCTTACTGGAGATGTTTAAGAACTGTCTGGACACAAACCTGCTCCATGTGCTCTGGGATGGCCCTGCTGGAGCAGGGAAGTTGGACCAGATGATCCAGTGTGGTCCCTTCCAACCTGACCCATGCTGTGACTCTGTGATCCTGTCTTAGAAGGCTAAAATACAACTGTTGTATCTGAAGAACTTCTGAATACTTCTATAACTCTTTACAAACCACAGCAGCTCAGAAATGTGAACAAAGAGATTCTATCATTTTTACTGTAAAAAGCAAACAGACTGAAGGACAAAGGAAAAATATTACCATTACTCTCCATGTTGTGAACTGATGGAGAAAAACAAAGATCTGCTTTAAAAAAACCTCTTACTACAGTATGTAAACAAAGCCATGGAAAAACACTGAGAATAAAGCAATTCCTTTTGTGACACCATGAATTTTTCAAGTATGTCCAAAATTGTTACTCTAAGCCCTTAAAAATCTGGTCTTAATCTTAGGCACTAAGCAATTTTGATCCTTTCTGTCCTTGCCTACCATTCCCCAAATCTGCTCCCAAAAGAATTCTATAACTGTGAAGTCTATTGCAAAACAGGGTATTAATGCAGTGCATGTTCTGTTTCACTCAAGAACTTAATACATAAAATTGATACTCAATACAAGAATACACATTTCTTAGTTTCAAATATGCATATATTTTATGGCAACTAAAAGCCTGTTCTCAACGTGTGTCATTAATACCAAGCACCTGTAGCACAGAGACACTACTTCAGAACACCACACTAATCTTATGATGAGTATGATGAGTAACAACTCATCCTTTCATTCAGATAAAAAAGAAGTAACAGTTCTGATCTCAGATTACAGCTGTGATGTTGCAGATGGAAGAATATTCTGTTTAATAGAACGACCTGTGTTACCTTTTGTTAGGGAAGTGTCAACTGTGAAAGGCTTCATTAAGAAGAGAGAACGAATGAGCAAGACAGCAAGGCCCTTTAAGAAAGCTGGGCTGTCAGGTTTTCTCCAAGGAAAGTAACAGTCCTTTCAACACTGCTGTGTGAACTGAATTATATTTGACATTTACTCCAACTCAAACCTACCTAAAAGTTACACAGTCAATCAACATTCATTAGAGTCAAGCAGATTTATTAAAGTGTTTTTCCTCTGTTTTTCTCTTCCTTTCACACCCCCACCTTTACAGATCCTCCATCAGTAACTTTCCAGCACAGCATGATGCAACACAGTCAGCTTTTTACTGAGCTCTGTGCATGGCACACTCTAGCTTAGTGAGCTTTAAGAAGGTGGTGTGTACCTGGGAAACTTCAGAGATAAGTTTAATTGAGGCAGGTATCTCTACTGATACACAGCTGACACAGATGTGCACCACTGCCCTTTAGGGACCTGTCCAAGGCTTTGTGATAGCAACCCTCTGCTATCAGATATTTGCCACCAGGGGTTCCAGGGGAGTTCAAAAGCTGTAACACTTGAGATTCCTATCCTGCCTCCCCAGCTTCTACCGCTTAATCAAGTTTTGATAAGCCATCACTTGTACAGCAGGTTGTGAACTCAGAGATTAGACAACAGAACACACTCAGCTGTGCTCAAAGCATGACAGTGTTGGTCTCAGTGCAGTGAACTGGGCATGTGATAGCATTAAGCCGTGCTCCTGCTCAAATGCAGGGCATGCTTCAGAAGGCCAGGTAACTGAAAAACCTTTTATCTCTCTCTGACATAAAAAAAGACAATAAAACTCTATAAAAATATGGAAAGTTTTGCTGTGTGTTTTAATATTAACTCTGAGCACCTGATAGTGCTCAAATACAGCTGCTATCAGGCTTTCATTTGTTGGAGGAATTGATCTAAAAGGCAGCCTGCAAAACACATGTAAACAGCTGAATCAGTTATGTATTAAACTGTTGACACCAAACAATTTTAAGCAGTCATTTACCATAAAAAGGCAGAGCAATTGCTGCATTTTTCCTAACTATAAAAACCTCACAGTTTCATACCTTTTAAGTCTAGAAAAGGCCACTACAACAGTCTCTCATGGGAGCAACACTGCTGAAACTGCATGTGATAGTAATGTAAATTTCTAGCATCATTTTCACACTGGCATAATTTTACTTGCTTGCTGGATTTTCACCAGATTTAATTACCTCTTTAATATTATGCTGCCTATACTTGTCATATGAAAAACACTGTGATCTAAACTTTCAAAATGGGGCAACTTTATTTCCTATACAGGGTTCACTGAACATGTCTCCTTTTGCAGTAAAACGTAGTTCATGCCAAAAAACAAAACAATCCAAAGATCAAGAGGGGCTGGGGAGAGTAATTCTAAACCATCCTATTCCATATCATATCAAACAAATCCACCATGGGGGGAGGGGTGGGTGTATGAATACTTCAGGTTTTATCAGAAGATATTGGGACACCATTAATATCCAAGTAGCCTCCATTTATTTCTGCATTAATGGAATAATATTTCAGCTGAAGAAAGGTCATCAGCTGTCAAGAAAGAGCATTAAGCAGATTAGGAATTGCAGAGGCAGTGGTGGCAAATAAATTTGGCTCACAAAGTACTCATGGGCTGTATTTTTTTGCCCAAAGCCTATTTCCAAGTAATTTTCCAGTCCCATCAATTACATCAACAAAGTGAAATACTTTATTTATTCCAGACTTGAAATACCCACTCTTTAAAACAAACAAACAAAAATTTCACAAAAGCTTTACATAGCTCCTTCCTTTAGTCTGTCTCTCAGAAAATGAACTCTGCGCAACCAAAACATTATCTCTGACTTTAGGACAACAACTGGAGGAAAAATAAAATCAGTATGATCACAAACATGTATGGCTGTCAGTTTTCCATCTGAACTGTTCACTAAAAACCTTATCTTGGTTGAAATCCAAAACTGTTCCATTAATTTTAACGGAATTACTTTGGAATTAAACTAGGATGGAGCACAATTTGCACAATTTGCTGCTTAATGACAGTTATTTACAGAAGGGAAGCTGTTTCATGTAATCAGTCAGAGCACCTGCTTTTGTAATCAGCCTGTGGAATCAGACAGATTACATGATTACTACCAAACATTGTGCAGATACATTCTCTAAGAATTCATTGCTACTTCATAATTTTAATCAAGTGGGCAGAAAAAGACCCACTGAAGAAATAAAAATAAGGTTCCATCTCAGCAGATATTAGGAGGATGGAAGAGAAGCATGATGTTGGCCTGAAGCCTGTTTCTGAAACAGATTTAAAACTTTTAAACCACATTTTTTCTGCCCAAATTCCATAGAGAAAATCATCATTTGATAACCACCTCATAGGGCTTGAGATCAATCTGCAATCATTTGAGATCATCCCTAATTTTAACACTATTTTATATTAGCAAGGGAAAAAGGAATTGGCAATGGACAGGATTACCCCTCAGACTCATGGTAAAATATGAAGGACTTGTGTGGATTACGAAAATTAAGACACCAAACTCTTCCCTAGATCTGCTAGGAGATTCCACCATTGAATAGAAACTTTTACTACAAAAAGTCACAAAAAGTATCATTTTGGCACACCCTCCACCAAGTCACTGGGCATTTGTACACTTTTTGTTTCTCTTATTAATTTCTAATTATGTTGCAAAATAGTTTTCTTTAACGACCACACTCAGTAACATATCTGACACCTACCAAAGTGCGAAATAGCATCAATTCAAAAATCTTGCAGACAGTGAAATTTACATTGGATTTGTATAATAACTAGTTCAAAGAAAACAACTGGACTGCATAGCATGAAAAATGCTTCAGCATATTCATTAACAGACTGAAAAATCATTGGAAAAATAAATCTGCAGTCTATTATCCTGATCCACAGCAGCAATACAGAGAAGCAACTAAGACACCTGACTGCCAGGACTCAGTCATAACACTATTATGAATATTTTCAATATGAGAAACTTCAACATTGAATTCCATACCCTGTATATTAAAAAAAAAAGAAGAATATTTGCATCTTGAATGATGCAAATGTATGATTCAAATTCCAAAAATTACAAGTTTCTCTCAGCAGCATTAAAATATCTCTGTGTGATGTTTGAGCCAAATTACATTGCTTAGAAAATTAAGCAAATACAAGTCTTGAAGATTGCTGATTTACAGCACAGGAAAGTTTTTCAGTAAAAAAAGACACTTCGAAAATGTTGGCTATCTTAATCCTTTTAATAAAAACCCTCTAGTTATAAAGAGAACTGAAGAGAATTCTAGCCTTTTTCTCAGTTTGATTATGGACTATGGCAAGGAAATATTATTCTTCTGCACTTTTTTAATGTAAAAAACCTCCAAACCCCAAAACTAAGCAAATGGCAGTTCTCCAAAGGACAGATAAGCTTCCAGCCGTGGAATTCAGCCCAGAAAGACTCAGGTGCTCATCCTTCCAGTGCTGGATGCATTATCTACAATTTATCAGCTCTCCCAATTACCCGGGGATTGAAGAGTTCTTGTAATCATAAACTTGCTAACTCTATTATACTAATGGACATTCTGTCAAGCAGGCTCTCGAAACATTAAGATGAATGACCATTTTGTCAGTGACAGAGTAACCATAATGAATGACTTAATTTTTAAGAAGTTGCATGCATAATTACACATGCAAGTAGATGCAGACATGGGACTGCATCTCATGCACATGTTTACTGAAGCAACAACTGAATTTTCACCATCACCATGGGCATAGGCTAGAGTTTTGTGCTTACAGAGATCAATACACTTCTATACATACATGTTCCAAACTCAAGACTGGTGCTGGAAACAAAGTATAACCTTCAGGCTTAGTGTTTGGAAGAACAGCTAAGAAATCAAGTTACATAGAATAGGAAAGGCTAAGATTAAGATACAATTTCAATGCACATTTGATTGTATACCAATTTTATGTTGATAAAATATAATATGTTTCATCTGAAAGAAAACCAGATGCACAAATATCAAGAAATACAGATAAAATATATTTTCCTTAGTATTTACAACAGAACCTCTTGATTTCCTCTACCAAAAGCACTTCTATGCTGACTACCAACCCATGTAAAACATTATATGTGTATGATGAAACCACACATCATGTCTTGCTGGAAAGAAATACATAGTGTGTCACCATTTAATCAGGTTGACCAAGCACAATTCTATTTGTTTGGTCAGTCATGCACATACCTGCTCACATGGTTTATGTGTGGCTGTATTTGCAGCGTGCTCTTGGCATCACAATATGTCTTTATTACATTACCAAAAGAAACCAAGTCTTGATGTGCTACCTCAGCATTTATTCCCTCCAAATTTCTATCATTTCCTGCTATTTTTAGCAGAACTTGCTGGAACTCAATATCAGAAAGAAATCATGAAAACATTAATTTTTCTTATTGCCAGATCTTCTGTCTGGTCTAGCGTTAGAGAATCCCTTCTCTACTTCCATCACGGTGAGAGACCTCTTGCAGTATGACCAGATCCAATGAATCCAGCAGGTTTATTCCTGCAGCCAAATGCTGATGTACACAACAAGTAAAGTCACTGAAACTGGGCTCCAACATGTTGTTTGTTCACAGAAAATCCCACTCATTTTCACAGATGTGTTTACTCAGTTCCTAATATTCCAGCACTCCTGTCCCAGAGATATGGACCAGAAATGCTGGAGCTGTAATTGCCAAAACTTACACTGAAGTTTCTTGTGCAACCTTGGCTCAGCATAACAGGTATTCATCACAAATTAGTCTTTGAGCATGCATTCCCTTTGTTCTTGCATATAGTCCCCCATATTTTCTTAATTCCCTGGCAAAAGATCGATATTTACCTTGAAAGACCATTTACTGCCTAATATTAAAACAACCAAGTAGCAGATATGGAAAATTTAAATTCAGTGTAAATTTTACCAAAAGCCAGACAGAACTATAAGGAATTGAAAAGTCCCACATTAGGAAATACTAGGGAACTTTAATGGCAATCACAAATACTTGGATCATCCCTTTGACAGCACATGCAACATGATCCCAGTTTTGCTATCTGTGCATTTTATTTTCTATTGCCATGAGATCTGCTGGCAATAATGTATTGCTATTAATGTGTTACAAAAGATGTCTGATATGATTTGCTTCAAACCCTGCTACCTTGTCTGTACCCCATATTAGCAGGAGGTTTATTTAGGATCTTTTGCTCAGTGTTTTGTACTATACAATTATTAGCTCCATCAGTGTGCAGAGAACCCAGGGAGAGGATTCTTACTTTGTACCACCAAAATCCTTTACCAACTTCTTCACTTCCACTTAATAAAAAAGTAAATTTTTTTCTGCTCTTCCCAGCTCTACAGACTATGACATATTTCTCCTTTCATATATTTCATGTCTTCCCTATTGGCCCTTTTTACAAACATGTCAGGGTCAGATTACATTTTCAATAAGAAGAACCTGAGTTTAATTTATTACCATGTTTAAAAAGTTCTAGATCTATCATGGCTATCAATATGATGTCATCTCTGGGTTTTGAGGTTTTTTTTGATTGCTTAGTATATAACCTGTTGGACACTGTACATAACAAGCTTCACATTTGGTGAAGCTGTAGGTTGAGAAGACCTATTTCTTTTTTTGCTCCTGTTTGAGTGCTCTTGCCCTAAGATGTGTCCGAGGGGAGGAGGAGCTTTCTGCCCTCTGGTTATATTTGTTCTTTATCATGTTCTTGATGCAGAGCTGGAGGCTGAGGCAGGGAGCACTGTGCTACTTTGTGGGCATTTCTTATTTCAATGGATTTCAGCTATTCTTGTGTTCTAAGTCAGTAGAAGCCTTTAAGTTACAAGCCTCAAGTAATCCAGTTAAATATTGGGAATGTGCTACATAAGCATTAAATGCAATTGTTAATATCTTCCAGGGGCTCCAGACAGCTCAGATTATTCTTAACTGGCCCCCTTGGCTGCACACAGGGCTGTATTACTCATATCTGGAGGGAGATGTGTCCAGTCGACTTTATCCACTGCCAAATATGTTTATTTATTGCAGCACTTCAGTACATTCCCTAAGCTCTTCTGTTCAATAGCTGGTGGAAGAGGCAGGATTAAAAGGCTGCTTCTCAGCATCTTTGGCTATCTTCACATTTTTCTTCAAAGACATGTATAGGACAGAAGCTACCCCATGGCTTTTAGAAGCAGAGATGATGAGTGATCCTCTTTGGCTGTAAAGCATACCTTGCAGCCGTCCCTGATTTTTACTTCTAAAGTTCACTTCCCTCCTTGATCTCAATTGTAACTTCACTGAAAAACTGAGGCAAGGAAACGTCAGGTTATAAAACAAGGCAACAACCCTTTGGAAACAACATTCTCTTTTTAAAAAAATTCACAACAAAAATGAAGAACTTCATGGCTTAGTGCAAAATTTAACAGTATGTCTGCTTCCAGGCAAAAGCATATTAATAATTTGTTTAAACAATGAATTTTTCTGATGCTACATATTCTTAAGGTACTCTCTACATGGAAGGGTCAGAGAAAGCAAGAAGCCAAACATCTTTAAAGGAACTCACTAAGGGAAAATTAATGTGATGCTTTTTTCCTCTTTTAACATACCCATAGGAACTGTTCTATCAGCCAAGAATACTAACAGGTCTCACTATTCTAAACACAAAATTAGCATGTGACAGCACAAGTTTCCTCTGAATATTCTCTAAGCCCTGCCCTCTCCCATCTTCATCATCCTTCTTTCTTGGCTTCCTCCCCTAAAGGGAATCCTTCAGATTCAAAGGTGGCATATTACAACTGGGAACCCAAATGCAATGGGGTTGCTTTTATTTGACTTTGGAAGTAAAGAACTTACCCGAATGTATCTCATCCCAGGATGTGACCTTATCCATACAGCTGGTCTTTTGACAAATAATAAAATGTTTGCAAGTCTAGAATACCTTAGGTAAGACAAAATCCCCATACTAGCATCATTAGCCTAGATACAGGTAAAAAAAGCCAAAAATGGAAGCATTCACCTTGAATCCCTAATATTTAGCACAATCCAAGAATATCTTACCTATATATTTTTTCAAAGAGAGTTACTTCTTTACCAAAGATGCAGTTAATTCTTATTAAAGAATAGAAGGCCATACTCAAGGGGCATGAAACAGTTATCTACTTAGAGGCTGCTGCTCATTAAATTTTTTGGAAGGCTTATTTCAGACAAGATAGATTTATTGGATAAGGAAGATTAAGGAGGCCATTGCTTCTCAATTACCACTAGACACAGCAGAATATATTTGTGGTTCATATGACATGGTCATCTTTGTGTAGATATGTAACTTACCTCAGCCTTTCACCCTCCCTTCTGTGCATCTACACTTGGGACTACAGCTGTGTCTAAATTCAATATATTCTCTGGGTAGGGATTGCCTCACATTTTCTATTCACTGCATGAACATTAACTTATTAACCTTCATAAGAGCCATGGGAGATTCATCTGAAACCTATTCAAATCCCACTGGAGGATAGGGGAAGATTCAGCTTTGAATCAGGCTCACATATAAGCAAAGCAAAACATAAGATTCTGTTTAACTTAAGACTACATAACAACCCAAACTTCAGTCAAGGTCAGTTTCATCTTCTCGATTATTTACGGATGTTCCAACTCCTCTGGCTGTTTAAAACATTCCTGTTCCTTCTGGTTCTGCTTACAACAGCCAGAGTGTTACAGCAAATCGCACAGAGAGGACAAAATGTTCAAGTTTCATGAACTTGAGGTTTCATCTCACCATTTTTAATTTTTTTAAAGCAATGCTTATGCTCTGAGAAATGAAGATTTTATCTAAATCATTACTGAAGGGATCAGGGTACTTGGTTTGATTGCAGCATGTTTTAGCCTATGCATTTCTAAAGTTTATGATTGTCAAAGAGCCCAGGATATAATTTTTCTAAGGTATCTAAGCATACCCTTTCCATTGATACATATTCTTGTAAGTAATTTAGTCACCTTAAAAATTATCTTATCTATGGTTAATTATGAGCAATAGAAAAATCAAAAAGTGTGACTCTGCAATTTCTACTGTGATTACTTAATGAAGTTTTTAAAACTCAAAATGAACTTAATAGTTAAATTAATTAATTCCTATGTAAAGGCTTTTTTCTTCCTAGCTATGATAAGTTAATCACTTATAAAAGGAATAACATAACTGGAAGTGTTTAAAGAAGGTTTTAATGGGTCTTTGAGCCACCTGCTCTACTGGAAGGTGGCCCTGCCTATGGTAGAGGGGTTGAAATTAGATGATCTGAAGGGTGCCTTCTAAACCAAACCATTCTATAATTCTATGATCAAACTTTCAGAAAACTTCTTATATTGCTTAGATATTTGAAGTTGAGATTTGGGATTGCATTTGGGGTTTTTTGTAAATAACCAATGTCAGAAATCCTTAACATAAAAAGAATACCCTTAAATTAAAAACCCAGTTAAACTACAGCCTTTTCTTAAAGGGTACAAAGATATAACATCGATTCTGCTCGCTAAGGCATATGACTTCATGCTAAACATAGTTAAATTTTTCAGCTTCAGTTTGTAAATTCAGCATTTATTTCCAAAATGACCAAATAACTGACACAAAATTCAAAAATCATGAAGGACCCAACCCATTCTGAAATGGACCAACATGACTCTTTCCTTTAAATATTAGTACATAGAAAAAGGAAAAGTTCAATTAGTATGTGCATTACACTAAATAGTATTGTCCTTGTGTACTTCCCCAAAGCTTTTTTCAGAATTCATGAATCATAACAATTGGACTGGGAGAACCTCAAGTTCAAAAAAAAGGGGGTTCTCTTGAAAACCCTTCCAGCCACCTGGTAGCTGAAATGCTTTAAAATGTTCTAGCAGAACTTACTATCAAACAGAGTCCTCCAGTAAACATAAGCCATGTTACCTAGGGTTTCCCTCCTAAAAAATCAATTATGTAAAACAAAATTTCCAACTAAAGGCCAGGTTTGAAAAAGAAAAAAATATTTGGAGGAATATAAAACACCTTTGCAAGAAGAGCAAAAGAACAGCTTGTCTGTTTCTGCACATTCTTTCTACTACTCTCTTATTTCAACAATTTTTCATTCCCTTCTTGTTCAGTGATGACTGTTTTGGGAAATTTTGAAATTTCTTCAGTAGACAGTTGTACAAGAGGTAAGGGGAACACTGCAGTAAAAATCCTTCTATTGGAAGATCAGTATTTCTGACTCATTGGAAAGAATGTGCCTATTAGAAGGAGCACAAAAAAGCTGACTATAAAGTATAACAGGACTTATTGAAAACTTATATACATTATCTGCAAGCCAAACACTGTATCACAAATACCAATAAAGGCAACTTCCAACCCTGAGCAGCTGGTAAAAAAAATATGATTTGTACTTGAATAAATAGATTGATGTCCCCCTGCAAATCCTGGTTTAAGATTTTATACTGTCATGAAGAAAATTATTAATTTGAATGTAACAGAAATTTGGCAGATCGGATGACCTTGACTCACAGTGTGAGAAGCTGTCCTGGAACAAACACAGGATTGCAATTTTAGGCAACAGTTTTGACTTTTAAACTACAGAATTATAGAACCTGCCAGGGTAGGAGGTTCCACTTGATTTAATTTACTTTATTTTGACTTTTCTCACACATCCAAGCTTGTCAAGGAGTGAACTAGATGGTTGCTGTATTATCTGACCACCACAGCTACATGGTACATGGGCATTTCAAAGAATTTCAGCTGGATAACTTTTTTGATGATAAAATTTCATTATATAAAGTGCTTAGGACTTTTCATCTACTGGAATGCAAAACACCATGCACAGCTTTATATTCTCCTTCAGATCTTCTCTATTAATATGGTACTCACTTGAGAGGCTTATCTTTTACAGAAAAACACATTATACAGCTTCAAGAAATTTGCTAATACTTCTATGTCACATTGGTCAAACTATGATGGGACACAAAAGTGCCAGACTAATAATACAGAATCTCAAAGTAACAGGCTAAATGGAAAGCACTTATGCTAAGCTATCATTTACATAATATTTTTTCATAACTAGTGTAGTTGATATAAATAGGATATTATATTAATGGCAAAACCTCCAACCCTTTAGGGGTGGTCATTTGTATCTTAGCCTGGGCTTGATTTGTGCTTAAGCTAAAAGAGGACACCAGTTCTGGATTCTATTTTCACTTTCCAGTTCAATGACACACACGACATTGAGGTTTTTTCCTCATCTGGTTTTAGCTGGAAAAAGAAGATCACAAAGAAATACAAATTACACCAGATGAGCCCAAGGCGCACTACATGTGATTCACATTTAAAATGTTAAATAGTTTAGATCATACAACTAATGAGAAAAAACTTTTCCAAACTGGTTAGATGTCATTAAGTGGGCTTAAGTCTGGAAACAGACAAGACAACAGACAGGAGAGCAAATGAACATGAGCTACTAAGGCCACAGTCCTCAGAAGAGTTAAGGAGAAGATGCTGCTTTCAAAGAGGAGTAATTGTTTTATATTAGTGAGACTATAAAAGTTACTCATTAAAAAGCAAAATGCACTATATCCAAAATGAAGATTACAGGAGGGGATAAAAAAAATATTTCATTTTTAAACCAACTTCTAGTGCCTGACTTTGCTATACCATTAGTGTTCACTTCTCTATTTCTTCAAATATCAGTGACAATACTGAAGTGAATATTGGAAGAAATGCTGAAGCAGTATTTCACTGGGGTCACAAAATATGTTTAACATGCAAACAGATTTCTTACTTAAAAAGTGGGTCTCACTATAGGTGAAACAAAACCACTTCCAAAAAATATGTCCAGAAACTGGTCACCTACTAGGTGAACTCAAAGCAGGCAAGTAGGCCTAGTGCAATGAGGAATTACAGAAATATGATGGAGAAGGCCATAAGTAGTCTTGCAACTAAAAATGGCCACTGTTCACAGAAATTTAGCCCCAGACAGACTGCATAGTCCCCTTAACCGCATACAAATAAATAGAAATCTGGCTGAAAGTTCATGCTTTCACTTCTTTGGCGAGAAAATACAACAGCTATATGCATCTAGCAATAAATAAATACTGCCCCATTTCCTCAAGCAGCTGCCTCTGGCCACTGAGCAATTCTTATTAAACCCTTTTTTCCCTCTCTTGCCAGCAAGGCAGCACGTTTCAGCAGTACAAACTGCACCCCAGTGACCACAATCCTGCTCCAGGAGCTGTCATTATCTGGGGCTGACTCTGACAGAGAATCACAATGAAGAAGCCTCTTCACTTTCCTGTCTAGTGCACTTCTCTGTAAAGATGATGATGCTGGTGATAATACCTTTCTAATCACAAAAAAGGGGAATGATAAGGGCTGTAAATGATTAATACAACACACTGATATAACATTTAAGTGTAAAGTGTATTTCAGTTATGTCAGCTACAAAAAAAAATAGATCACAATAGCATATTGGAAATTGCAGTAATATTTTTTGCTAATTAGTTGTGCAGAGAGAATGAGGAAACTGGCCTTCCAATACCCATCACTAATGAGACTCAATTTAGGCCTTTTACATAATCTACTTATGAGAGCAAAGAAAATTCCCACCCTGTCTGATAGACATATACTGGGATAAATTTCCCAGAGAGACTTGCCTCAATCATGAAACCAAGCAGAATGTTAAGACTTTGATGTGAAGATGGAGGCTTAAGATGAAAATCACTCTACAAATTAAAAAAAAACTAGCCTTCTAAAATAACAGCTGGAAGAAGTTCTAAAGTCAATACAGAATGAATGATTAATAATGGTGTCTCAGACCAGAACCTAGCCAATGCTTTTCCTGGGCACAATCATTAAGCTTTTGAAAGTGGTTATATGCTCTGAATAAATTTAATTTGAAGTTAATGTGCTAGTTTGCCCTTTAAAAAAAAATTTAAAAAAATACACACATAGGAATGCACCTGTGGACAACTGTGGTTAACTGAATCAGTCCTTTGTGTACAAGTATTAGAAGAAATGTAAGAGTGTGCTTACAATATTATCTTGCAGCATCAATATTTTTGCTAGTCAGATACTATATCTCCATTTTTTACAGAAACAAACCCACCAGTTCCATCAAGATCATAATGAAGCTACTCTTCTTTCTTGGCTATTTAATAAAATAAGTTTGTTTTTAGCCTCAGAACAAAAATACCACAATACATAAATCCACCAATTAGCTACCATGTAATGTGGAAACCCACAGGAAAGGCAGTTTATAGGCAGACAATGTCCTATAAACTTGCAGGATGCTGATTCAAAGTCCTGCACATGCTGGGCAAAAACTAGTCACAGTTTACCAAATGTATCCAGCAAGGACAGTTGATGATGTATTTGCTGAAAGATTCCACAAAAGATAGACTGAGCATTGCCAATGATCAAATTTCTACAAAGGGTTTTTTCAACCAGAAATCAAAAAAGTGTATACAATAAGAATAGCTACTATAAAAACCTTGTTTTACACTGGCACCACTGCACACACTTATCTTTTTGCCAAAGTATGTTCCCTTCAGGTACAGACCTGACATGGGACTCAGAGCTGCCAGGGAGGAAAGCAGGAGGATTTCTGCTGGTACTTGCATCTGTAACACCCACATGCCACTACTACTGATTTAAAAACATGCCATTGGTTGTTAAGGTCTAACATGGCAAACAAATTTGAAAGCATATTAAATTTACCTACTTCGTTAACACAAAATTTATCTACAATTTTCAGAAAATCAAATGAACCTGAATCTCATTATTTAATCAACTCTACACATTGTAAGGACCAAACAGAGGACAATACTTTAGGAACCTGCTATGATTTAGAAAACCTTTGTTCATGAAGCAACCTGAATGAAGTCAACCTCAGTGATTTTTATTTAAGATCCCTTGACATATGCACTTTGTGCAAACTTTGATAAGTTGAGGAGTTTTGAATTTTACTGAAGAGATCGATGGGGTTCCTTTTCCTACTGGAACATTACATGAAAGTTGTTTATTGCTATACTTCAGAACAAAAAACTAAGAGTAATATATGAAAGTGTAGAACTAAAATCACTGAGCTAGCTGATCTCAGCTATAGCTGCTAATTAATTGTTATGTTATCCTGCTTGTCAAGTGTTATCTGTATACACACACATCTTTTCTCCATGCCATCCCTGCACGTCCTTGTATATTGTCCTGTACCCTGTGTCACTGTCCAACACCTCCAGAGGAAAGCAAAAACAACACAGCAAATTTAAATTCATTTCTGTTGAACTTTTAGCTGATTAAGGTAAAGGATGACATGATTTGACCTCTCATTAAGAAATGTGAGCAAGTGTTGCTTTTCCAGACAAATTATCAATAACATTTTAATTAAGGTTTGATTGAGCCAAAGCAATTATCACATGGCAGCAGGTAGTGAGCAGCAAAGAGCTCGGGGTATCATTCTTTCCCTGCAAGGGCTGGAAGAAGACAGGGTAATTACTATTGACGAGGCTAATCTTCCAGTTTTCTAACCTCAGGCATGCTCAGAGAGACAAATCCCACTCAGCATTCCTTGTCGACAAATTGGTCATTTACATAAACATGTTTTCTCGCCAACATACGCTATTGTAGTAGATTTCCCAAAGATGGCAGCAGGCCAGACACTTACTTAGCAGCCAGTGTTCATGTCTTTTGCATAAACATATGTGCTTTTCTAGCCTTTATATAAAAGTCTGGAGACTAAACCTTACTAAGGGCAAGTGGAGCTTTGGGTCAAAACCTACTGACGAGGGTCCCTGCCTTTGAAGTCACTCCCTATTATCATAACAGCATACAGCTATAGTGCTTTTTCCCCCACTGGATATTTCCTGTCCCCCCAAGGAAACTTTCAAGGCTTTTGGAAATAAAATTACTGTTAGACAGAGCATACACAATTTTTTTACATACTGGTTTAGCTGTCCAGAAGCATTACTTCAACACTGCATCTACATTATCCACACAAAGCAGTAACCCATGGTGTGCCCTGCCCAGGTTGCTTCAGCACAGAGTTTATATTTGTTCTCCAGGTACCAGACTGAAGCTGGGGAATGGTATTATTTCATCCACAGGTTTTATTCATGTGCAGATGCTATATTTAATACTGTTCACCCCCTTGTCTCCCCAAAGATCAGACTGACTCAATTCACAAGGGATGAGACCACCCTGCCAAAATGCCTATCTGCAACAAGACTAATGTAGATTTTTGCAGTAACAATTACTGGTAGTAGTGCCTGCCCACCCAGCTCATGGATATTTCTGTGGTCATCTATATGGTATTGGGAAAAAAAAATAAAATTAGGAAAAAACCCCTTATATCTACCTCTTATTAATTACACGACCTTTCTTTCTTTCTTTTAAAAATTTTTTTATACTAGGCAAACTCAAATGCTGCAGCATAAACTGAGTGGATACACAAAAATATTGACAGAATGTAGACAGATTTTTTAGAAAGTGACCTCTGTCATGTCCTTCAAACATTTTACAAGCTATCAAGCTATCCCTGCTGATGAACAGCTATCCCATCTCACAAGGCTCCATCAGACAAGAAATAGGATATCTAATTATTCTGCATCCATCACTGGAACGATCTAAGCTTGGACTAAGAAATAACCACCGTGACATCTCATTTAATAGTAAATATATTTAAAAGATGATCTTCCTAAAACAGATTTCCTGGTAAAAAAAAAAAACCAAAACAAAACACAGAAACAAAAAAAAAATAAAAATCAAACATTTCTGTACATCCAATTTAACATTCTGCAACTTCTCAATTATTTCACAAGGAAATTTGCAAATGCATTTGCAAATTGTGATTACAGTCTTCCAAAGGCTAAAATTCCAATCATCATATGAGGCCTTTTCTGCTTCGCTAAGTACATTTCTATAAATGTTCCTGACTCTCATTGCAGGTCAGAGGAAATATTGTTAATATTTATCACTTGCACAGTGTCAGAAAGAAACAGTAATGCACTTCCTACAGACAGATGGATGCTATTCTGAAAGGCATAAAATCAAAGTAGGTAAAGAAATAAAAAGAGAATGGATAAAAGCATTCCTAAGCTCAGTACACATTTTGTTGTCTCAACTCTATTTGCTTTGCTTTCCACATTTCTTTGTAAATAAAGTCACAGCCTGACAAAAGGTGGGCAGCAATGTGTACAAACCCTGCAATATACACTCCTCTCTGGTATCATCCATGCTGAGACTAAATGGTGGAACAGCATCCCAGGGCCTTATCTGAATACATTCCCAGGCTGCCTCCTACCTCAAAACCCCTTCTGTTTTATTTCCTACATGGCTAGGGATTTTACCTACACCTCACACCACAAAACCAAAAAAATCACTGAATTTGTTTGTGCTTCCACAAAAGAACTGTAGAATTCACTATGGTGAGCAGTGTAACAAACACTTTGGATACAGGTAGTCCTGCAAGGAGCAGATAGCTGGACTCGACAATCCATATGGGTCCATTGACATCATCTGAGACTCAACAAGTAAAAATGGAAAAAGTAACTAACTGAAAGATGCATTTATTAAAATTCACCGGACAGTTCAATCCCTTTTGTCCTTGAAAAGTTTAGTTACAGCTTGAAGATGACAGCTGTAGATTTCCCTCCAAGGGGTTCCAGAGTTTATCTCAATGTATTCATCATGCATTGATACCTTTGCAAGGCTAAAATGAAGATTACACTTTCTCATATCTGTTGTCAGATACTAATAACATGGATTCAAGTAAGTCTCTAAGGATTTGGTGTGAAACTCTTCACTCTGTGTCCCAGTTCCTTACAGTCTCCTTGTGATGGGGTCAACCAGGGAGGAAAGAATAACACATTGGCTGTTCACAAACCTTGGGCTGTTACCTCCCTGTTTATCTATTTTTGAGAACAGTCATAAATTTTGACATTATATTACTGCACTAATGAAATCAGAGGGAACCTTCACAATAAATATTGAGTGAGAATTGAGAAACTTTTGCTGTCAGGTTCCCAAGCTGGCCAAGGAAAATATCCCATGAGGTGCTTCAAGGACACCACTGCCCGTAGATCTGTAGGACCACAGGTCAGTGGGGCAGCATCCTGTACTGTGGCCTTAGTCAAAATTTGATTGAAATAACACTGATAAAATTTCCTCTGCCCTGAGCATTGCAAAAAATATTGCTTCATGGGCTGCATAATTCAAAACCATAGGGAATTATATTCTCTCCCAAACTAAGCATCTCCTCAGTGACAGGCACAGGTAGATGGCTTTATTTACCACACAGCTCCTGGAGCTCCTCATTTACCAACATGGCTGTAATTAACCTTCCCACGAGCACATTGCTGTTGCCATGGGGATCCACCCTGGACATGAAGACAGTTCCGTTCTCTGCTGTGCATGCCAAGGAAAAGTTACAATTCCGAAACTGCGCTGTCATGGAGGGGTGTCAGAGCACAGACAAGAGATGGGACAACTTGGCAAGAGATGGGACAACAGCTCAAGAGAAAAGTCATGACTGATCTAATGAAATGAAGGCCACAGGAGGTGCCAGGGAACCCAGAAAGCCAAGTCATACCAGTTCAAATCACCTTCCTCCCACTTGTCCAGAGTAAGCAATCGCTGCTGAAAATAAAAATTTCAAAGCAGGAGAAAAGAGTGCACTCTCCTGCATTTCCACATCAAAATTATATCATACTAACAACAAATTAAAAACAAACAAGCAAACAAAAGAATTAGCTCTTTAACCTAATCTACAATAGGCACAGAAACTCAGTTACACTATTTATTTTTAAAATGAATTCAGTAGACCTACCTATTGGAGGAAATAAGAATAATAAAATCTAAACAGAATAGCACCTTTATTAGATAATATTTAGTTTGCACACTACAATTTGCATTATAATCATCACCAACTTTCTTCTCAGAAAGGATTTCTAAAGACCAACATAATGAGATTTACAATTTATTGTATTTGTAATTATACATTACTGTACCAATCTCCAGCATTATTTAAATTTGTCAAATAATATTTATTAGTAGTCTAGGAAGCCTTTAATTCAATAGTAATCTACATTTGTCAAATAAAGAACTAGAATACATTTTGAGTTCCATTATCTTTTCTTTCTTAAAAAATTGAATTTGCATACTCACTGATTTTCAAAATTGTGTCCATTACATCTTGAGATCATTAACTCCTTTGCATCCTAATACACTATTAATGAAATCAAAAGTAAAAAAGCCAATCCATTTGTAGATATGAGAAGGAATTTCTAACATGAAACATTCTATTGCAATGTAAAAGTATTAATGATGAGTTCCTCAGGTTTCCACAGAAATATTTCATCTGTCCATATTTAGGGAGGTAAAAAAGTATTCAGGCATCCAAAACTCAAATCAGACAAAATTTAGTCAGAGTCCAAACATGAGAGCTACAAAATAATTTTCACTCTAACACCTCCCATATTTAATGGTCCCTGAGAATTTCTGCGTTCTCCTTGAAAAAAAAATAAATCCTGGGATGTTTTGAGTTTGCTGTTGTACACTTGCTGACTTTCCTCAGCTCTGTCTGTAAATGCATGCCAGCTCCAGCTCAGACTCACCGAGTCAGACATCTATGAGTCTAAAATTTGTGTCTACTAATCTGGGAGATGTACTCAGCCCATGCCCACAAGCATGGACAGCAAGAAGCCCAAAAAGGCATAAAACGAAGAGCTGAAGACAGCAGAACTGCTCACATTTTCCTAACAGTATGTGATGGCTGAGCACTCTGCCTGGGAAGTGCAAGATCCAACACTACATCTTCACCTGAAAACAACTTACTTATTATTTTAAAGAAGGAGTATAAAATGCATAGAGTAGAGTCAGTCAGAAGCTGCAGCAGGATTTCTGAGCTGTGCTCTCTCCTGACAGACAAAAGCCTATCCCAGGAACACTCCAGGCAGGCCACAGACACATTTTTGCATGCTATCTTTGTTCACATTTTCCTTACAAATGGCTCAAAGGCATTTCCAGGCTTCAATAGCATTAAGCACAATTCAGTTTTGTAGTGGCACCACCAATGGCTGGGAACAGCAGAGGGGGCAGGAGCAGGTTATCAGCATTTCAAGGGCAGCAGAGGCTGGAGGGGCTTGTGTGCGGTGCTGGGATCTGCCTGATCTGGAAGAGCCGGCTCTGAGGGACCAGGATCACTGCTATTTAAGCTGCAGATGGTTGAAGATCTCTTTCTTTCTCTTCTCCCAAACCATGTTCCTTCAGGGATCTCACTGTCTCCCCTTACTTCCTCATGACACTGCTGACAGTCTGCAGCTGCTGCTACACCTTTGTATAATGTCCTGCAGCCCCAGGCAACTGGCTCCTGCTTTGAGCTGGCCAGACAGTCCAGCACACTTCACATCTTGCACACCTGACAGTCCTCATCTGTTTTATAAAGAGCATATGCTGGAAGGTGGGATTGTGGGCTCCATTCCTGGAGCTGGATATTCAAAGAATAACTGATGATGTACAGCAGTGCTGCAAATCCTCTCCCAGGTCACCTGCAGACCTGCTGGGTGACACAAAAGGCTTCATTCCCTCAAAAGGCTTCATTCCCTCAAAAGTCTTTGAGGGAATGAGGGTGAGGATGCCTCACTGCCCTTTTAGGGCATTCAAAACTTGTTTAAATCAAAATTAAAATTGCTTTTCTGCTTTTTGCTTTTCTTCTGCTAGGGACCTGCTACCATTTTCACTGGGCTGGTCCAGAATTTACAGTACTCAATAGGAAGAACTGTAATGACAACAGTTTCTCTGAGCAAGCAATTTGATATTGACCTCAAAAGTGGCTGATCAGGCTCCCAAAAAAACCCCCACACATAAATTTTTTCCCCTCTCAGTACAGAAGAAACCAGCTACAACAAGGAGTTGGGTCTCTGTGCCAAAAATGAAACTGGAAGGAAATATATGATATTTCCATGTTCACAAACACATGAAACACCCAAACCCATGATGGGTCCCATGACCTTGATTACCAAAAGATGACTTTTACTATTAATTATTTTCACGCTTCTGAAGGTTTGAGTACAAAGCCTGTCATAGCTGAAATTTTTATGGTTGGAAGCATTTGTGTATGTCCACTGTGTTTATGTATTAGGCACTGTTAATGTACTCTACCACTAAGTAACTTCTTCAGTTTAAAATCAAAACATCATAATCAATTTTTCCTTTCTTCAAGGCACTGCTGTAGTGGTAATCCAAGAGGGGAGACAAGAGTCTCTATTTCAGAGATCCTCCACTATGTAACTGCTCGAAAGACACTTTGCTATGTCTTACAACTGTTTTTATCCCTTTGAGTACTGAGCAATCCTTTCCCTATTACCAGTTACATCCTTCTGAAATAAAAGTGTTAGAAAGCCCCTGCACTTCTGTTTAATGTTAAAGTTACCATTTGGTCACTGTAACTTTCCAAATTGCAGCAGTTTTTTCCTTTGGGATTTCTATATGCAATCAGATACTTAAAGGAGACACTAAAAAGCCTAGGGAAAACTAGACAGTGAACTATGAACTTTTCTGGGTAACCTTGGACAACTTTTCCTTGTGATTCATCGAATTAATCTGGGGAAGAAAAGAAAAGCCAACAAAAATGCCAAACTTTATTCCCCCCCACCCCCCCAAGAAAACACCCACACAAACAAACAAAAAAAACCCCAACACCCCAATAGACCAACAAAAATAAACAAACAAAACCCAAAAAATCCACCCACAACTGTGTAAAACTATTTCAGATCTTGAAGAAAATTGGAGGTGACATGTCATCTGAGCTCACCTTGCAACACTATCCTACTACAAGGCTGAATACATTCCTGAAATTTTGATTTTATAAATTATGTATACTTACACAGCTAGAAGATACAAGTGCAATCTTGAGAAGTCAGAAGTGCCAGCTGGCTAAATCACTATTTTTATTTAAACTTACCTTCTGAACTTAGAAATCACTGTGAAAATTTCAATTAGTGCAAGCTATGGTGTACTAATAAGCTGAGTACAGGAAAATATCCCAGTTTGCAGCTTTGATTGTACTGAATTCATGAGTTTTCCAGGGAAACATCACTAATGTGGCAGCACTGGATGTTTGCTTATCAAAAAGAAATCACTCTAATTAAGAATTCACCCACCTAACACTGCAGCGCCTTTTTTGAAGCCATGTGTGCAGTATCTCTTTGAAAGGTGCAGCAAGAATTTAGAACATCTTAATCTGACCCACTATTCCTCAGTCCAGGACTTGAAAAGGTGTCCTATTTCTGGAAATATTTTTGCTGCTATTTCTTTTCCTTAACTTCTTCATCATGTGGGTTTTAAAAATTTACTGCTTATTTTCTCTTCCTCCAAATGCCATTTTCTATCACTCCCTGCTGTCTTCCCCTGCACTTGTCTGGAGCTCAGAATTGAAACGGATTGTCTGAACTCAGGGCTGTCTCCAGAGGAGTCACCATGATGACAAAATTCAAGAAAATAAAAACATCTGAGTCACTGATTAGTCTGAGGAAAGGGCCAGACAGGACAGGTGGGGAGGAAAGGGAGATGAGCCCATGATTATTTAAACCTCCCAGGTAAGTCACAATGAATAAAACCCTGAGCCCAGCTGAAAACAAGAACTTAGGAATCAAGAATTATATACTTCAGCAAACATATTGACAGTGTTTCCCATAGAAATATTTCTCCTTGAAGCACAACAGAGTTGAAAAGGGACTGTTTCTGAATTGTATTTTACAGTATCTCACTGACAAATACACAGCAACACACCTTCACAATTCACCTGCTTGTCTTCATTTACAAAGATAATCCACAACATGAAGGTATTTTGGGTTCTACTGTTGTGTAAAAATGATGGAGACTATTTCTAAAACCAACCACAATTAGGTAGAAATAGACTCCTCAGCCTTGTCAAGAATGACAAGCAGTTGGAAAGAAAGCTTTTGCATAAAGTCACAGGTTGCATTCTTTTTCTCTAAAGGAGCGTCAATGCTGTGCACTGCAATGATGAAGGGGGAAAAGAATAAATGATAAGTTGTCAGGCACTGAGAGGGAGCAGCACTGATTTGGTATAAAGTCAAAAGGCAAAAAAAACAAAACACAAAATGTTTTGGTACAGATGTATAGCTTAGTACTTGATTTTGTCCCAAAATAGACAATTTCCAGACATAACAGCCTAGCAGTACCAGGAAATCACTTTAATAAGTACTTTCTTGTTTGGTTATCACTGACTTATTTTTTCCATTAAAATTATAGATATGCTGTGTAACTGAAATCTCTACAATAAAATTCTATTTAAACATTAAAATAAGTTATTTTAAAACCTAAACAAAATGTCTGCAATGAGCAGGAAATGTCCCTTTCTGAAGAATAGCTGCTAGTATTATTGTTTCATGCTACAGTAGATGTCTTATAACCCTTCTATGTACTATCCAAAGTACTTTTACATTTGAGATATTATATGCCTCATGAATCAGAACATTTTTGTAAGATTTTTCTGATTTAATAATCTAATATTTTAATAATAGTCAAAGCATCTTGCAAACAGTCTGTTTTGCTTACAGGCTCCAGACAAGCTCACTTCAGCTCATCACACTGATGTCAGCCTGTGGTCTGTATTCTACAAAGAAGTTCAATTGACCTTCAGGCCTCAGATTTATTAATCTATGCACTTCCCTTACAAAGCAGCACAACAGCAGTTACAGCTTAATCCAAACTGTTTCACGTTTGAGGGATCTGGACTGATGGGCCAAGGCCAATTTTAAGAGGTTCAACAGGGCCAAATGTTGGCTCCTGCCCTTGGATCCCAACGACCCCAGGCAGCACCAGCCCAGGGCTGGGGCAGAGTGGCTGGAAAAGCCCAGCAGAAAAGGGCCTGGGGGTGCTGGTGACAGCAGCTGAGCATGAGCCAGCTGTGCCCAGGTGGCCAAGATGGCCAATGGCAGCTGGTCTGGAGCAAGACTAGTGTGGCCAGCAGCACCAGGGCAGTGACCACCACTCTCTTCCCCCAGGTAACAAGGGACAGAAGAAAGAGGACATGGCCTCAGAATGCACCAGGGAAGGTTTAAATCTGATATTATGAAAAGATAATCCCACTGAAAGGGTTATCAAGTGTTGGAACATGTTGCCCAGGGAAGCGGAGGAAGCACTGTCCCTGGAAGTGTTTGAATATATAGATGTGGTGCTTGGAGACATGGTTTAGTGGTAGGTCTATAGCTGGATGAAGGTAGGTTTATGGATGGTTTATGGATGATTTTAGAAATCTTTCCCAACCCTAATGATCCTACAATTCTATTATTCTAGGTCTCTTATTCGTCACTAACTGTAAATAGCTGCCTCTACCCCAAAGTGAGTGTGACCCGATAACTTGGTCAATTCTAGTGGTCAAAAGCTGTCTTCCTCCAAAAAACAAGAGACAATTCTGCCACAATTCATAAGGAACTCTTCTTTCTTTTAATACTCAGCATGAAAATGGTAGGGAACCCTCCTCCCTTTCTCTCAATGTCTTTATTAAGTGGATGTCCCTTAATTTCATTCTTTGAATAGCTTTTTCTCAGACACAAGCATTCTCTTATGAAATTTCCTTTATGTCTGTTATCTCCAGGGATATTCTGCTCTTACCATTCACTTAATATCACTTTTCTTAACCTTTACAAATGAAAAATAAATCCTCCCAATGGTGTGAAAAGCATTAGATTGGGTTGACAGTAAAGACTGCTGTTCAAAACCATTCACAAATTAGCAGGCAACTAATAAATCACAACAGTGTTACAACAGTATGCAGGAGAAATATCCCTGCTTTGGGGGATCAATTTGAAGAAACACAAATGAATAGCAGAAAATGACCAAAACTTAATGGATTGACAGCCCTATTCTAGAATAAGGGAAGAAAAAGGAAAGTTAAGCCCAGAAGTGGAGATCAGATCCAACATCTAGGGGTGAGAGTGACAGCCATGCTATTACATGATCAAGTCTTAACATTAGTCTTTCCTCAGAAAAGATCCAGAAGAAGAAACTTTCTAAAACTGGTAATTCAGACAAATTTTCAGCCACCTATTTAAGCCATAGTTGGTAAAATCTGAGAAAAAACAAATGAAGAGTAAGAGAGAAGATAGTTCCACCATTAGAACTAGAAAACTGAAACTGAAAACACAATGTTCAGTCAGTTCTCAAGAACTGGACACAAAGTTTGGGAAAATGTCCAGTAATGGTGACACAGACAGCTTCAAATGATGAAACAAAGACCATGTTTCAACTGCTTATTCAGTTTCAGATGCAAAACATAGGACAAGCCAGATGTAACTGCCAAGATGTCACGAAAAGTTTATGATTTTCAAATTCTCTATTTTTCCACATCTACTGAAGGAGTTTTAATTCTGCTAACAAAGTTTACTGTCATTTTTGGTCTAACTTTGCCAATTTAATTTTAATAAGAATTTGATACATAAGTATTAACTTAGTTTTCCCAAAGCTTTTTTTTGTACTTGGGAAATCACCAATTCACAGATTTCTAATGGAAAGGATCACCACCACTCCTGCCCTGGAATCAGCACAGTTAGGACTATGTGATACCACTCACTATTCACAAGTTCAGCTATTTATTCAGCTAGTCTACAGTATTTTCCACATTATAGAATAAATCAATAGCTTCAAACCAGGTGCCTCAAGAGGTGAATGTCACAGCCCATTAAAATTTGCATGCAGTATGAAGTTTAAATTGCCTGGCTGAGCATTTCTGGAAAAATACCTCCTCTTACCATATACATAAATTGTAGCCGTGCCACAGTCACATGATATCTCAGTATTTCTTTCAAAAAACAAATGCAGTACTTAAAATTCTTTAAAACATATATATGCAAAACTCCCCCAAATATTCAGCTTTCAGTAAAAAAAAAAAAGTCACCTAATTTGTCACAATTTGGATTTCTTTACTATGCTGCAGAAGGATCCAGCCCTGTATGAACTCATGAGCTGCAAGGTGAACCATAGGTAATTGAAAACTCTCATCTAAATGACAAATCCATTAAATACTACTGGAGATTAGTAGTGATTTTTACTCATTTGAGAGGACTACCTCTACAGTTAAAGAAAAAATGCTGGCATTCAGTCTAGATACCTCTCTTGTCTGACTGTCTTAGTCAAATGAAATAAAGATATAAAAATCTCTCCTGGATGTGAAAGAAAAAAAAAAAATAATTTGTTTGGTTTGAGAAGAAGGGACTATTGGGTAAAACCCTTAATTGGTGGCATTAGGTAAGGTTTTAGAGCACTGCTATTTGTTGAGAAGCCATCACCAGGATGGATAACTGCATCTGTGAATGAGGGCACATGCTTAGAAGTTCCAATAACAACTCACAGAATCCACTTGAAAATACAGTGGAGAGTGTTAACCTGACAGGACTGAAGCACTTCATCCTCAACTGCCTTCTTAATGGTGTTGGACATTCCAAACACACTCATGGCACATCCCTAGCACCTTTCCTCCTCTCTGCAGCTCCCACAGCCTCAGAGCTGCAGCTGTTGCACACCTACCATCCAGTTCCCCATTCAGTTCTTATTTTCCTGATAAATTATTTGGCTATGCTCAGGTTCTGACTCTTCCTGCTGTTCCCATCTGTCTTCCCTTACCTTCTCTCATCCCCCTTCTCTTATCAAATGCCCAACAGAAAATTTATCAACAGCCAAGTGTAAAAGTATCCCCCTAGCATAGTGATGCATTTTTCCATTGTTCTAATCCATCTGTAAAAATGGTCCATGTTCAGTATATGTCTTGAATCCAGCTGAGATATAAGGGTTAATATCAGGATATTAACCCGATATATTAAGCTATCATCATGGATCCAGACTCCAAGAAATCAAATCACATAACATCCAAATTTCTGCATATCTTTTGCAGATGTGATGTCATACAAGCTGTGTTATTCTCATACCCATAAGGAATTGTAACTCCTTTGACTCCTCTCCAACACACTCCTTTTAATTGAAGCTGGACCTTCTGCCAGTAGGAAAGAGTTGTTAAGAGAGGAGAGTAAATAAAACATCTGTCAATACATCTGAAAGAAGAAAACATTAATATAAGCCAACAGCACAAGACTGCACTCTGGCATTTTTAAGTACATGCCACAAAAGGATCATTTAACACACTGGTCTCAGAGAACTGCCTTTGTAAACTTACTTTTTCATTTTTTAAAAAGGAACAAGATGCAGAAGCCACAGAAAAAAATTCTTCAGTTGAAGAGATTGATTCTCACCAGTAACATTGCTCATGTAAGGCAAAGTCATGATAAGCATTATCAGATTTTGATCACTCTGCAGAAAAAGATTCTTAATGATCTTATGAAGAATCTAACTAAGCTACATTCAGTTATTTTTTATGTTTAATCACCACATATCTAGTACTCAGAACTGAATTCTGTATGTTTATTACAAGTATTAAAGAAGAGAGGAAAATCTACACTGAGGAAAATTTTATAAACTTCAGAGAAAACTATGGATGTATATTTCTAAATACTACTGCCAGTTAAAAAATACATTTTTTCAATTAAAAAGCCACAAAAATAATATTTTCTCTAGAATTTAATTTATATGATAAAACTTTCAGAAGGCCTTCTCTTAATTTTCCTGAGAACACTGACAACAAGAATGGCTAGAGACGTCCTCTGACATACTCACATGTATGCCACATAGAGCCAGATGAGAAAGCAGCACTTACTATCAGAAATCCATCATGTATGTACAAAATACAATGGGGATTTGAGTGTCAAATCTCACAGTGGGGACTTCATCAAAGCAAGAATTACAGCTTTGTGTCTTCTTTGAATAGTGGACCAGGATTTTCTTCAAAGCTTTCAGCGAAATTGACTTCTAACAAGTCACCTTTAATCTTTAAAGTCACAAGAAAAAGGTGCAATTCTTGAGATGTTATAGCCACAAGAGTGAATTCTTTAACCAATTGACCATTTTTATTAACACAATTCAATTTTAACACAACTTCCACTAAACCTAAGCAATTATAAGATCTAAGGATTCCAGGTTTCTCATTACAAGGAGGATAACTCAAGGCTTTGCCTTGAAACAATGCAGTGAATGAGATCTGCTACTGCAACTGCATTTATTCTCCAGTAGAAAACAAAATCTGATGTCACTGTAATGAGACTGATAATACCTTGTTACCACAGAAGAAAGCTTGTGATATGATAAAGGGATTTCCCTGTAGCATAGGATAAATCTGTCTGAACAAAGAAAGATCATCCCTGCTAATCCTGAAGTACACAAATTTAGTGAATTTTGCATTATAAATATGATTGCAAAATATTATAGTAGATTACATTCTCCTTCTGAGAATTTTCACAGCTATTTACTGGTCCTTCACTCCATATGGGAGATCAAAGTCAAGCTGAACTGCTCATAAGTTTGTCACAACCAGAAATACAGCATCATGTATTAAATAATTTTATATTTATTCAAACACATAGTATTCAACCCTGGCTTTACTAAGACAGCAAAACCCCTGCTTTCAATGGATTTCTAGAAGTGCAATTTCTTTCAGATCTGTAAATAATGACTGACATATAAACAGAAACATTAATGAGCTTTCATGAATATAGTAAAATTTAGTGTGATACAGTGTTAGAGTGATGCTATAAATGGGACAAATTAGTCTGGAGGGGAGAAGGCTCAGGGAGATCTTATCAGCCAGGATATTGACAGTGACATAACAGAGTCAGTGAGCACACACTGAGACACAGGAGGTTTCCTCTGAACATCAGGAATACCTTCTTGCTGAGTGTGTCCAGGTGCCCTCACCTTGCCTGAGGAATGAAAGTTTGTATTTGCCAAAGTCTCAGTGTATTTATCCAAGACTAATTCCAGTACCTTGAAATGTCACCACTGGAGGATACTGCAGGAAAGGCTCGACTACATCCTGCAGATCCATTCAAAATCAGGCAGTCAGTGAAGCAGCACCCATTCAGCTCTTTCTTGCCTCTGAGTCACTCCTGAACAACCTGGGGTGTACCAGCAATTCCTTCACAGCTTCTGATGCACACAGCACTAGCTAAGCTGGTGACAAATTGAATTTTGAAGTAAGTATGTATTTAGAAGATAAGAAATGTGAGAAGTTCCTTCTGGGTTTTAAAATTAAGTCTGTTTTGGATTAGAAGAAAAAAACCTGAGAGTTTGGTTCTGCACTAATATTTAAGTAGGCTAATAGCAAATAGTCTGGCTAATACTGAAATTAGTGAGGTTTTCCTACTGCGATTTCTTTTCCTTTTTTTATTCACTGCTTTAAGCTGTTTTGCAAATATGCTGGAACTACAGCTTTGAATGCCTTTAACAACATAGGAGCCATTGATTTTTGCACCCAGTTCCAAGAGCTGATGAATGTCCTTTTTCCACTTCAGGAGAAGAGAGATGGCAGCTCTTCCATCTGTTGGGACTGAGAACGTTTTTCACTGAAAAACAGCTGGGCCTTTTTTCCTCCTAAGAGAGGAAAACCAGAAGAATTTGGCCATGTAGAAGTTCTTTAATAGACAGTGCTCACATTGAGAGTCTATAGCAACATGGGCTGCTTTCTATAGAGGGTTTGTTTGTGTCCCAGGCACAAGAGCCAAGGGACATGGCAGCATTATTTGCTGAATGTTGCTGTTACTGCAAGATAAATACAGCAATTCTTCTTTTTATCTGTGAAGTGCCTTTCAGATAAACAGTCTGACCTGAAGT
Source organism: Ammospiza caudacuta (assembly GCF_027887145.1). Lineage (NCBI taxonomy): Eukaryota > Metazoa > Chordata > Aves > Passeriformes > Passerellidae > Ammospiza > Ammospiza caudacuta. The sequence goes on from NC_080596.1 coordinate 59,827,415, forward strand.
CCTTTGCTGTTTAAAAACAAAACCAGAAAAGAGCTCTTTTCCCAACAAAAGCAGAACAAAGCAGAGATGGCTTTGGACCTGATGTTTAAGACCAGCATCTGATAACATCCTAATCAGGGTTAGATTAGCAAGAGGTGGGGGGAAGGAAAAAAAAATTTAAAAGGAAGTTCAAGAAAAATGCCACTGAAGAAATTATGAGACATAGAAACAAGACAATAATAAGGCTGAAATTTTCAGGACCGTTGTTAGGTTCTGCAAAATCAAAGTTCAGTAACAAGCCCTGGCCAAGAAGCAGGAGCCCAGCAGGGCTGGGTTAGGACCGAACTACAACTCTCCAGTGGAAGTGTTGTGCTCTGAGCTGCTGAGTGCTGAAACAACATTTTAGGAGGATAATAATCTGTAAGAAAATTTGTTCTCTATTTCACCTTTGATAGACTAGAAGGTAGAAATGCTTTTGCTCATAAGAATGACAGACCCAGGGAATAGGTTTGCTCCTCTTCCAAGTTCAATGCATATTTAACTACATTACATCCTTGTATTTTCATGTACCAGTAACATAAAACAACTGTTCAAATGGAAACATGTTATTTCCAAGAATCCAACATAAAGATACTAGATATACTAAATGCATCATATGCATCTATTCCCTTAGGTCAAAGAGCTCTCCCTGCTCCCTCTGTATTTCCCCAGCACCAAGTATAGACACTTGCACTTGAAACCTCAGACAGTGGAAGCCTCACTTTATCTCTAGGCTACCTGCTTCAAGGCTTCACCCTCCTTATTGTTAGGTTTTTTCTCTGATGTATAACCTAAATCTTCCTTGCTGCAATTCAAGCCTTTTTTTCACTGATCTCCCTGTAAAAGACCAGGGATGCATTCTCTACCTCTTTGCAACAGCCTTTTATATATCTGAAAGCTGTATAATATTGTAGTCCTACCTCTCTACCAAATATATATATTCAAAATCCAATTCCTTCAACCTTTTCTTATTAGGGTTTTGTTTTTCTTAACAGACTTCTGAGGGCTCTTGTTTTTTACTGAGCTTTTCTAAATTGGTCCATATCCTTTTTGACCTTAGGAGAATCAAGGACTAAAGAATTCCTTCTGATGTTTAACACAATATTCCTGTGTTCCTGTCACACACTCCAGATGGTGTTTGACACCACTGACAAGAGATTGTTTACCTAAGTTCAAGTCAAAATTGACTATTAGTGCACACTTCTTGTATGGCTGACTCCTAAGGAATCATTACCCACCCTCTGCTTGTACAGTTAATTATTCCAGTCTAAATACAAAAGCTTAAATCTGTCCTTTCCACACAGCAAAGCTTATTTTATTTTTCCCATAGTGTTTCAGTAGCAGAATGGCTAAAATGATTTTATATTCACAGGATTCAGACTTTGTCTTCTAAACATCCTTGTATGTTTTATAATGTTTTTGTCATGACCTGAAGAATGAATAAGCAGTCTCTGTCCTTCATTCAAAGTATTTAATGAAAATATAGAATACCAATTGGGCTCCTGAAAAGTCCCATTTGAACTATCTGTTCATTCTGACAGATTTTCTAATGCATAACTATATAGACACCTACAGCTTCTCTCCTATCTATCAAAACTGTTAAGCTGTCAGAATAGAGAAGTAAATTTACAGCACTTTTTTCTTTTCTTGATTAACCTTGGTTTCTTGATTACAGTTATTATGCATAATTATAATCTTCCAGTTGCTTACAATAAAATTATTTATTTCTTCCAATGCTTTTCTAAAAAATTAGTTAAATTGACAATCTTGTAATGCCAAGATTCTTCCTCCTGCCCTTCTTCCCAAAAGGGCATTACGTTTGCCCTTTTCAACCAGGTTTTGCTTAAAAATTATCATGCCACTAAAGGCCAGCCAGTTAAAAAAAACTGGATTATTTCTTGCCTATATGCCTACAGAGCCTCAGTCTGGTAGGGTTTCTCAAAGTATGAGAAACGTTTACCACCAGCATAAAGACCTGCACAAAATGCAGCAGTGGCAGAGTAAAAGTTTGAAGTCCAATGTTTTCCTCTGCCTGGAAGGATTCAAATCCATGTCTCCTATCAAAGCAGCTCCAGATATGAAATTACCTCTCAGGAGGGTGCAGCTGGGAGGAACAGGGATTATGAAGCCTTGCAGCCCTTCTCACAACACCACTCCTGTGTTTTATAGCAAACAGTCTTTGCTTAGTGCAGAAGCTGAGCCATAAGGATCTTCATCACCCCTCTGTATTTTTCCTTTGTCCCTTCTTGTGCCTTACAGGGCACAAGGGGACAGTTTCAGCAGGACAGGAGAGTCAGAGCCCATCATGCTGATGACAGCACTGAACCAGTCTCTTTCACCTCCTAAGCAAATATTCCACTAACACAGGACATTAATATCTTCACAAGTCCCCTCCAAAGTGCAGCTGAAAGACTGCTGCCATCTTCCTAGAGTGTGTACCTAATAAGGTTCCAAGCATTATGTGGTCTGTCCAAATTACTACAATTGACAATATTTAAAATAATCAATTATTATGCACAGATATTCTAAAAGTCAATCCTAATACTTGGCAAATCCCTTTAGAACAGTATTTTGTTTCACCCCCAGTGTATTGAATTTATTTACATCAGCAAAACCAAACTCACCTCGCTAGAAAAACACTGATTGAGGCCATACACTTAGAAGTACTGACATAGTCTGTATGCCTGAAAATATCACTGCAAGAATGCTTACTCACTCCTTATATTCACTATAAGAAAAACACTATATTAATTTCCTAATACATAAAAATACCTCTCTCAATGCACCCATACAAAGTAAGCAGTGATCACATTCAGAAAGCATAGCCTGAGAGGTAGTTAAATGTCAAAAAAAGCACATAACCCTTCCCCCAACAAAAATATCTTTTAATGGTATCTTTTGATCATACTTTTAATTTGCTTCCTAACAGTGACAAAAACCTACTACATTTACATTTTCTTTTAAAAGAAAAAACAAACAAACAAAAAAACTAACAAACCAAACCAAAAAAACCCAAACAAAAAAACCCCACTACAATCAAAACTAGAAGTTTACACTTATCAAAATAAAAGTGTATGGAAGCTATTCATTATCCCTTACTTTAAGATGGACAGAAATAGTACAGGTAGAAGAAGGAAAATAGGCAACATAAACATAGAAATGTACTGTAGCTAAGTAAGAAAATGATAGAAACTACTTTATTATAAGGCACAAAACTTAGAAAATATGCTTGCAAAAGACATGATCACTTATTATAGAACCGTATAACAGCAATGCCTATGGGTGTTCCTCTTATACATGTGGGATTTAGCAGCAAAGAAAATGAATACAAATGAAGCAATAAGAATCCTCTCCAGACTTTGGTTTAGCCCTGCATGCCCTCCTTTGTCATTCCAGCTGATCAATTGGTCTTCATTGTTAGGGAGAACTTATCTTGCTAACATTTGCATGTTTGCAGGCTTATTTGAACTGAAAACCCTTGAAGCAAAAAGCTGACAAGTTTTCTGGAAGTAATCACAACATTTAAATAGCTACAGAATTTATAAATCCAGGACAATTATATGTTCTTTAGGCTGTTTCATCCATTCCTCATGGAAGTCTAATTTAAAAACTTTTTGCTTCAATTCAACAAAAACAAAGTTTCCTCCTAAATCAATGGATTAGGCAGGGAACATCTCCAAAACACAACCAAAATGAACAATAGCATGGGAACATTTCCTGTTCTGAAACTGAGGTACAGAGCAACATCTCTGATCACAGAAAATGACCTAAAACTAAGAAAAACATTGTCTCCATAATTTAATGGAAGAAGAAATGACCACATCTGTTTTGCAGAAAAGAGAAATGCCTACACTGCAGTTCCCTTAAAATGCTGAAGTTTGTTTAAAATGCCAAAGTTATGTCAGATTCACCACCCTTTCATTAAAAACATACAGTTATTTGTGGGGAAAATAAGAGATCTTGTGAATAGAAAAGTAGATAAATCCTTGTTTATGGATACCTGATGCTGTGGGGCACACTCAGGTGTGCCCCACAGGCACTACCTGCCCCACTGCCAGGTAGAAAGTGGCAGTGGCTCCAGCCAACTCAAGGGATCTGGGAGCACAGCTGGAGTTGAGCTGATGACTCAATGCTGTGCCAGAGAAACCTCAGTGCCCCACAAATACCATTCAAAGAAATTGTGTACAAGCAGAACCAGTGGCAGCTCTTCCCTTAGGGCAGATCTCAACAAACTGGTTCTATACCCACTTGTCTCCTAACAGTCTAAAACTCCTGAGAATCTAATATTCAAAGCAAACTGATTTTTCTCTAAGTTTTAAGCAAACACCAACAAGACTTCATCAACTTCATGTCGAAACAGAACCCCAGGCGCACAAAAAGATCCAAGAGAAGGCTTCCACTCAAGGACTGTATGTTCTCCTCTCAGAAAGGAGGAGAAACAAAAGACTACGTGCAAGAGGTTACAGAGCTACAACTCCAAATTCCATTGAATGGAGAAAGTCCCTGGCTTCAGGTAGGGGCAGTAACCCACTGGAGAACAACTAAATGCCTCTGGCACCAGTGTCATGTACTTGTGAGCAGACACAGCTCATTGACAGATTTCCTCAATTTAGCATAGAAGTACCTTTCTTTCAAAAGGATAGTTTACATTCCTGTAGTCTTGACCTCCTTCTCCTTGGACAGAACATCTGAGCCTTTTCCATTCCATCCACAAGCACCAGACTATCTTCTCCCAAATAGCAGAAGACTAATAGGTCAATATAACTAAATATTGGCTACCCATTTTCTTTCAAGTTTACCCAGTTCTGTTTGGAAGACAATAGTCCAAAAGCTTTCCCAACTTTTCACAGCTTTATGGTCAGTGCAACAAAACATTGATCAACTGCCAATATATTTGTCTCCTTTGTAAGTCTTGGAAAGCACACAGAAGCCTAAGGCTGTAGCTTACCAAGGTAGCTTTACAAGTTCTAATTGGAATTCCTGTTTCCATGCTGGGACCATGTCAGTTCTGCAACTCAGATCTTTGAAGCATCAATGCAAAAGCTATCACCAAGACTCAGCAACCAGTTAAAGAGTGAATTGAGTAGAACACAAACATTTTTACAGGTAGATAAGTAGGTGAAATGTGCAATTTTAATAGCTTCTGCTAGGAAATTAGAACGCATGGTATATATCCCAGCTTCTCTACCAACAGAATTTTTACACTGTCTAATAAGTGCATCAAATGGGAAAAAATGTATCATCTACAGTCTGACTAACCAGAAATTTTCCTTTCTTCTTATTATGAATAATGTTGAAAACAATAAAATAAATTCAAATGTCAGAATCTATTAAAAACTCCTTGCTAGAAGAGGCTTGATTTTTCAGAGGAAAGAAATCCATACAGATCTGACTTATTAATGGTTTATTAAAAATTAATTCACAACAAGAGCACATTAAATGTTCATCTTATTAAAGAAAATATAATGATTTCAGTGCAGATAAAATAAGAAATAGATGCTAAATCTTATTAATGAGATTAATCTTAAACACATATTGTCTAGAAACACCACAAATGAAATGCTAACATGATAACTAAACTATTAAAAAATATTCTCCACAGCTATTTTTAAGTTAAACCAACTTTGAAAGCATTTATTTTTCTGACACTTGATCACTTAGGACCAATAATTTTGATATGATAAAAATAAATTGTTTGGCAAGCTTTGCTTAACCCCACAGTGCACAATTTCTTTAATGAAGTTAACACTATGTTATTCAGGGAATGGGGATTTGAGTTCCAGTCTTGTATTTCTTTTGTGAATATAAATAAATTATTTTCTTAAACTAACTGTAGCTTTCTAAAAGAAGGTTTAAGGAAAAGATTTTGAAAAATGTAAGGCTCTCAGGTAAAATTAACATGCATATAGGGATGTAGGTCAAGGTAGTGTATTAGGACGTATATAAGGATGTTAAAATACTTCTATCAGAAGCAATATAGGGTATAAAAACAAAGTAACCAAAAGGGACAAAATTCTTTTAACAACAAGATTCAAATATGATGCTAAACTAATATTACCAAGAATATTTGTTTTCTCATTGTTACACAGAGGTAAAAGTTGCCTCATAACAGCATTTTTATTCTGATATTTCCAAAAGATCAAAAAAATTCTAGTATTATCATTTAAATGATAAAACATCAGTTAGTACAAGAAAAATCTTATGGTTGGGTAGAGCAGTTGCAATGCTGAAATGTAAGTTTTAGGCAGTTGTGATATGAAATGGTTGTACAGTTTCATATAAAAATCTATAATTTTCTGAAACAAATATGCCTCTTTTTATTTGCATGGACTCTTTCACCCACTACATTAGATGGAAATATAACACCTCAGGGAATAAAATGGATGCAGAAAATGAAATATTTTTCAATTGCAATCATCAAGAAAAATAGCAAATGCCATGCTTTGTACTCAGCAACAATTTATTTCAAACTTTAGGAAAACTGAGGCATTCCCACTCATTGCAAGGTACCTCTCCCTGTTTAAACATATTATAAGGTTTTTCCTGATCTTCTGCTTCACTGTTTTCCAAGTGCTTACAGTACTCCTCAGGTTGGTGTCATCTATAGATTTAATAAGCACATTCTTGACACAAAGGCTTTTTTTTTTTGACAGTGAAATATTAATAACATTCCCCTATTATAGCTTTTTTAACAGTTTTTTATCCAACTACAATAATTTCTTTAGTTGAAGTCAAAATATGACACCCACTGCCTGTCCTTTACCCACAAGGCTGTTATTCTACACATGATGAACATCAAATTGGTTTGACACATTTTGTTCTTGGCAAATGTATGTTTACCATCCTTTCGCTCCTTTATTTTTCTAGGAGCTTACCTTGAGTGACTTCTTCCAGTATTTTTCCAGTAATTGAAGCAAAACATGTAAAAAACCTCACTTAATAGCTGAAGTCCTGATAAGAATGGATGTATAAGCTATTAATTTAAAATAAATAACACTTTTAAAAGCTTATTTAATTCAAATTCCATGCAACCTAAAATACCTAGGCTTCCTAATATCAGAATATTTTCTTCTTAGAAATACAGTTGTGACATTTCAAGAGTTGGGAGAAAATGACCTTATTCAAATATTTCACTTATTTAAGCATAGTACAAACATAACACTCAAAAGCCTACTCAGTGTTCAGGGACACAGGTTTCAGCATGCTGTAGCTAATCATTTTTAATTCATTAATGGATTGATTTTACTGAGGTTTATATTAGTGTAGTTTTTACAAAACTCAGGACAGTCTTTGAAGCCCTCGTACAAAAGATAAGGGACTGAATGTTTATTTTCTGCCCTACAGGAGACCCAACAGCTGTTATCACACCATGGCTTTGAACAGAGGTAAGAAGCAGCTCAGGTGATGCTTTGCATTAGCTGTAACCACTTAAGAGACAGTGCTCACCTTGCTTTCTTTAAAAGATCTCTAAATGGGCTGTACTAAATTGATGTCAGCAGAATTTTTTTACAATAAAATGTTGTGAGGCATGTAACTTCTTCCACATTACTTAAAAACATAGCAAAACACCCAAAACACCCATTCCTTACATGTTTAAGAAACAAAACTAGGGACATCACAAGAAGAAACAGTTTTCAATTTCCTACCTTAGGATCTCCTTGCTCAGCAAGCCCTAAATGCCTGCTTGACAGAAAATGTTTAACACACTCTAGTGCAATTTACTGCAAGGCACCTCATGCTACATTGACCAAACTCCTGCTGCAACTTAGTTCCTATTGCAATCCCATCACATCTTCAGGTGAAGAAAACAAATATCCTGGAGAACATGCTCAATTAGACTGACCCTGAAAATTTTGACATTATTAAATGGCATAACTGCTTGGTCACAACTGGCATTTCCCTTAGTCTTCATTGTGTACACTGTAAAACCATGAAGGCACAACCTTTCTGTTCACTTGAGTAACATTTTCACATATGCAAAGATCTGGCTTATTTTCTATTGACCATGACTAATGTATTGAATTGATACATAACATGCTTAAGTCATGCAGTTTACTACAGACTTACAACTGCAAATAAAAGCTGATAGGTGACTGTCTTCAGTGTAAAACCAGGCAAAGGAGATTATATTTTCAGCAGAAATATCCCTATTCGCAATGAAATTGTGTTTTCCCGGCTAAGCGCTTTAAGAAGATGCATTTCCTTTTCACAGCGCGAGGATTTGATGCTGTGATGGGTATATTAATACCAAGCTGCCAGAAGTGCTTAGTAATCTCCTGTGGGTGCAATCAGCTCTCACTCCCTTCATCCAAAACAGGAAGGAGGAGTGAGATGAGCATTACCCATTTTCCTGCAGAGTAGGAAAGAGAACAATCTTAACAGAGCCAAAGACCTGAAGGGTCTGGGATGTGTCAGAAACTTCCTAATCCAGCCAAGGCTGTGACATGAGGCAGTGCAGAGACAGAGGCAGTAACATACCCTTGCTTTTCTGATAACCAAGATCTTTGTATCCCCACATAAAAAATAAATAATTAAAAATACCAGCATCAAAAGATGAACCAAAGAACTACCTAGGAAGCTCCAAAGTTAACAAGGAGCTACAGCATGAGAAGAGGGTTTTCTATAATTCCTGCCATATTCAGAAGCTAAGGCAGCTAAGTAAGGGCTTGGTGGCTCCCTCCACTTGAGATCCAGGTGCCAGAGGCAGGACTTGTACCTAAAAGCCACGTCCAGCTGTGGGTGACAAGAAAAACTGTGCCCTGCAGGTTAACACATATAACCAGGAATGAAAGAGGTGGGGCCAGAATCTTTCCTTGGGTAGAAGAAAACTCAGCCTGTCAGGTACCTCAGAGAGGCAAGTCTTCTTCCACCTAATTCCAAGTGCCTTCCTAAATTTGGAGAGAATTTGCTGCAAATCTCTCCAGGTTGAGAGAGAATAGATGGGTGTTTACATCCCATGGGCAAATTGTCTGTAAATATGTTTGGTGAACTGTTGCAGACAGGTAAAAGATGTTATAAAAGAAAGGTCTTATAAAGTATGGATTAGGCCCTGCTAGTTCAGCTAAGCTAACACCAGCTTGCAAGTTCTCAGACAAAGCAATCATGAGAGTGAGTTCATTAACACAACAAACTATTTCAAGGTGAAAAACAACCTAGTAATAAAATCTGTAATAATAAGGGAGCTGTCTCATGAGAATCAGAAGAAAACTAACTAAAAATACAGAAGTTTATATGCAAAATACCATGTACTGACCAATGAACTAAGCGTGAGTATATTGTCAATCAATAAGATGTGACACCGTGCCTTCTGATAATCCTATAAAATATGACCTACACAATAAAGATTTGGCTTTTCTGCATGAAGAAAATGGAGTCTTGTCTGACTTATTACAACAGTGAACAACTGCTTCTCTCTTTCCATTCATTATTGAGGTAAGAACCTGCACACCTCAGGGCATTTCAATTAAGCATCTGGAATTTACTGGGAGGAGTACAAGCCAGAGTGCCTGACCACAGCCTGCAGGAGAGTCTGGTGAAGAGGTTTCATGGCTGCACATTAGAGCAGAGCATTTGCAGGCAGAGTGAGCTGTTTCTGTGGCCTCAGAGTACTCAGTGGGAAGTGGGGGAAACTGGGTTATGCACCCTGTTTAGTTTATGCATTGGACATTTTACAGCCACCCAATGAAAACAGAAAATGCCCAGAGCAGGGCTCTGAAGTCAGGTCTGAGTCCCCTGACATTGGCAATGGAGCAGCTTGCAAAGGAGACACCACATTCCTGTTACACATTTGTGACTGAGGTGCACGAAGGAGAACAGAGTGGAAGAATTACACTGCAGCCCTTACCTTTTATTAAAGGATAACCAAAAAAACCTCTCCACACACAAAACCTGCCTGGAACACACTTTGTATTGCAATCAGACAAACATTTCATTTCTGGAGCACCATGTGTCCAAGAAAAAAACCAGAAATCTATTAAATAAATGTACTCATCTCATACCTGCAAATGTTAAATGATTTTTTTTCTTGAAATTGCTACACAAAGTGCCACAGATCATCCTCATCTGTTTCCAGCTGTGATCTAATGCTTTAGAGGGATGCATAAAACCTCATGCACCTGGAGATTAGGAGATTTCTATAACTCCAGCTGATCAGCTTGCAAAACCAAAGCTCTACATTTTACATAATTTGTACTTTAAATATAAAGTGTGCATGATAGTTTCACATTCAGTAAATTTTACTGTACTCATTTTCATATTAAAAATATTCTTCATGTTATTTTCAGGTTACTTGTTATGAATTAAGCCTTTCTTAGGGGTGGAAAGGGTGAATCTTGCAAAACAAGCTTGGTGTTGCTGCTATCCTGAAGGCTGCTTCTCACCCCATGTGTCTATTTAATAGGTTAAGTCTCTTTACTGAGACTAGAGAGTACCATAACAATATTAATGACTTAAGAGAAAGAATCAAATGGCTTACAAATAAAATAAAATATTTTTTTAATGGAGTGGAGGGGGGGGAAAGCTATTTTTTACTTATGTACTTACACTCTTTATCCTTATTTTTAATGCAGCATTGGTGAAATACTACCTTATGGAAGCTGATGGCAAAACTCCCTTGCTCCGTTGGTGAGAACTGTTTGGGAAGATAGGCAATAGAAGGGAGAAAAAAACCCTGAAGTTCTCTAAGTCTGGTGCCTGCTCCTGGAATGTTGTGGTGGAATGAGGTTATGCAGAAAGAAACAGGGATGTGTTAGAGTTAAATGCAATGCTCAGAAAACACAAAAGAAACTGGAATGTTAATGAACCAGAGAGCACAGTTAGAATGCAGAATTAATTTGTAGTCAAGACAAGTGAAGCCTGAAATTTGCTATTGGATTCTGCTACTTGTTGTCTGTAGTCTGTAGTCTGTGTTAGGTTCTGAGGCTTGCTTTTTTTCCTCATTCTACTGGGATTTAACATTTAGGAATAAACAAAACTTAAGTATATGAGTCACACTAATGACCCAAGAGTAGAAGGCTTTAAAATTCCTGTTTCTTGGCCAGCTGAGCTCAATTATACTTTTAATTCTTTTGTAGTAAATAAATAAACAGAAAGAAAAGACAATCCTTTAAGTTGAAAAAACAGAGCGTGGACATGATGGAAGAAAAGAATTTCCACATAGTTCCAGGGAAGAAACACACTTGTACAATTCTTCACAAAACTGCAATTTTGGCCCCATTTTGCAGGAATAGCATAGTGGAACATTCAACAGTACCTGTCTCATTTTTGCAGTGGCACTGCTGGATTGCTTGTTCATGCTAATTTATTTACCTCTTCTTAGCAGCACCAGCATCTTATCTATTATCAGCACTAATTCCCCTTTTCACCTCCCTGGGCTCACTCATAGATGCTTCCACAAAGGTACTGAGATTCTGAATTAAAAGATGCACACTGGCTTCTGCAGGGATATCTGGCCCTTGGAAGCATCAGTATTTTATACCACTGCCACCTTGTTTAGCAACTTAATAGATGTCCTCTGTCACTTTTCTAATAACTTCTCTGCTCTTCTAGCACCCTGAATGCATGGGGGTAGGTCCCTTCCTCATGGAACTCTTGTAATTCCTGAGCATGATGAGCTGCCCTCAAGCCCCATTATCCTGAAACACACCTCCTGAAGGTCCTGTCCTCTCCAGCTCCAGCTCCTGGCAGCTGATTTACAAACCAAGCACTGCTTTGCTGCCTGGTGTTCAGCTGCTTTTGCTGCAGCCCTACAACCTGTGCCAGGTCCCTCCAGGTATGCAGATCCATTTATTTTGTGACTTTGTCTTCAAGCAGATGGTTCTTCTCTTCTGTCTCACCTGCTGTGTGTGTGCCCAGTGTGCTGGCCATGCTCTGACATCCCTGCTGAACTTGTGCAGTAAGACTCTGAAGATCATAATCTAGTAACCTTAGCTTTTCATCTCCATCCCCAATAATTTCAGCTCACAGTGTAAATGTTTGCTGTCAACTATGATTCCCATTTAAAGTAATGGAATGCCCAAAAGAAAAACATGGCCATTACTTTTTATGAGTTGCCCATGTTGAGTGGTACTTGATAATACAGCTCATTTGGACCACTCATTCCTTCTGATTTGCAACAGCAGGAAGGCAAATCAGCTAAAAACCTGGGGAACTAACCTCAGTATGGAGAACTAAGCAGGCATTCTGACAAAAGAAAATTATCTGAAAATGAAAGAAAACCCTTCACAGATTTTTCAAGACTACAGGTACTCTTAATTTCACTAAAAATTCCTGTTTTCTATTCTTAGCAGAGAGCCACGTAACAGTTACTAGGTGAAGAGGAGAAGCTAAGAATGGAAACAGGATAATTTAAGATTATTTTTCATAATGATTTCATCCTTTTTTTTTTTTTCAAAAAGAATTGTAAAAAAAAATCTTGGCAACAACCACTTTCACCTAAATATTTAATGCATATTGCTTTCTGAACAAAAGAGAAGTAATGGGAAACTTAAGTCCTGCACTGGGCCTCCTTTATCTGTAAACTTTTATTGAATCTCCATGTTTGCAAACAATAAATAATAATAATAAAACTGAGCATTTTTATAGTTGTTTTCATCCATAAACTCCAAGGTACTCTTTAGTACACTTGTCTAACTATAGCCAATAATTTTCCCTGTTGACTGGTGTGGAATGCTCAATGCAAGTGTAGTCCATTAAAAGGGAAATGAGGAGAAAGATTGTCTTGTGGTTAGTGCCTGTGACTGGGAGTAATAATTCTTCAGTTTTATTTCCCGCTCAGACATTGACTCACAGAATGACCCTGGGCAAGTCACTAAGATGAAGAGAGAAAAAGAGAACGAAGTTTGTACCTTTGATTTAAACACCAGTGTGAAGCTTGATTTCCCTAACTGCCAACTATCTGGAAATTCTCTTTGTGTTAAAACTCTGTCCTAATCCCTTGTTCTAGTATTTGACCCATCTGAAATTCAATCTTCATGAGAAATTGAACTGGTTTAACTGGAACCAATTTCAAATTGATCTCATTAATTTGGTATTAATCTCAACTGTATACATGCTTAAGCAACTAAACTCTCACTTAAGTAACAGGCTTATTTAGTAGAATATCTATCTTATTAAATAAAATTTCAAGTCAGTGATTTTAGAGCTTCTGGATTAGAAGATGACACTGGTTTATCCTGGTTCACACTCAGCTTTCCTCTAAGGCATTTTCTATCCTGCATGTACATTTTGTAGGCACTGTTATGTCATGACTCTCCTCTCACGTGATTCAATTCTGTTCAATATATTACATTGTCAAACCATTATTGTAGATTCCTTTCTTGTACTTTTAACTCAACTTTCACCATTCTGTGACTGCTGAGAAATCTGCTCCCAGTTCCAACTAGCCAATCTTATTTTGCAAATGTCTTTGGGGGAAAAAACCCAACAAACCATCAGACTCAGAAAATATTCTAACCAGTAGCACTGGTCTGACAAGATTAGTCTTGATTAATTTACTCTCATATGAACAGTGAAAACTTGTCAACAATTTATGGGTTTTAGATCAAACTGTGATCTCAATGCCGGTTTTCTCAATACAAGGAAAACCAAAGCAAACCCATATGCTAATATATGATGTTGCTGTGAACCTTTTCTGTGGATCACTAATAAAAGCCAACAGAATATCAATGGCACCTTGTTGAAATTCTCTCTCACACTCTCAAATATAGTAGAGAGTCTCATGTGCATTTAGCACATTTTAAAGGGAATTCTCATTAGTGTGTACATTTTAGAATCAAATAAATTCTAAATATCAAGATCACATAGATGCTAGATAGCTACAAATAAAACCTTCCTGATGTTCATATATTAACAAAAATTAAGTCAATTTATGAATATTTCAATATAGTGTCTCCATCAATGTACTGCAGTAAGAGAAAAATTTCATGTGCCGATTTGTGGGTACTGGTATACATCCTGATGTGAGAAAGAAATTACCAACTTGTGTTTTTATTTCAGATCTTCTCACCATCCTCACATTATCTATATAACAAAGTAATTTATTTCTTAATTGGCATGGTACTATCCCCAGTAAAATCAATGGTTTTACTTCATTAATTTTCAAGTCAGCAGAGCCTTCTAAGACATTTAATTTCTTCCATGGAAATTCTTGAGAGTTAGTCAAACTGCAGAAAAAAAATAATACAGAAATGTACGAATTGAAGTATTTCAAGCTACACATTTCTGCCAGGAGGATAAAGAAACTTTGCTTAAAACTACCAGCAGCAAAGAAACATCATTTCTAAAGAGAGAATACAACTGAATGTCCAGCTGCTCAGCACAGAGGTGAAGAGGGAACGAATATCTGGAATTATGTTATATGGAGAACAAAAATTTTACTTCTACCTCTCTCCATTCTGTGGGTGAAAATTTGCCATTTTTTTGTAAATCGGTGAATCAAAATAAAATGTGAAAATCATTATTAGGCTGTGAAAGATGAGAAGAAATTTTGAAAACAGAAAAGAGGAGAAATAGCAGAGGACAGAAAATGGTGGTCAGAAAGGTGTGAGCACCACACAGGGGAAGCAGCAGTAGTAGGGACAGATGAGAGGAGAGAGGCTTGAGATAAAAGAACAGAAAAACTGAAGAGAATTCTGTTTCATAAACTCAAAAGCCTTCATAATCTGTTCAGTGAGTAGCTCTATGAAGGGAAGCAAAGTAGCATATAAATAATTGAACACATTTGTGAATAAAAAAATTGAAAAGAAACCCATCTGTTACGTTTTCCACAGGAAAAAACACAAGATTATAACATCACAAAAGCATGTTGACAAGAACTTCATCAGGAAAAAAAGCATTGCTTTATAATACCTAATATTCATAAAATCACAGAATAGTTCAGCCTGATATACACATACTGCAATTTTAAAAATAATAACTATCATCCTATTTTCTATCTTTGTTGAGAACAAGTGAATGCTCTTCACCAAATCTGAGCCCTCTCCATCATGTTGGTTTCATCCTGAACACATCAACGCCTTACTTGCTTTGTAAGAGAGAGGAGGAAAGATCAAAGGAAATATCTGAAACATTAGGAGTAACACTGGGCAACAAGAACAAAAATTAAGTTCAGTGCTTGTAGCTAGGTTTAACAACAACACAGGCACACAGGGTACAGACATTTTTTTTAAATGGCACATAAATTCCAAGAGGGTATCTCAGGTCCGTATTATTTTACTACTACGTTATTTATTAGTACTGTCATCACACAAAGCCTATAGTAGTTTTATTTCATTTGCATTTTTTGGGTATGTTGCACACTACTCAGGTGGGGACTGGGTCTTTTCCTGTAGCTTCTGTGGCGTAAAGTTTAAATACTTTGTATGATACCATAGGAATGCAAAATTCTAACACAAGTGAACGTGTGAGTCGTGGTTCCTGACCTAGTAGCCATTCTTTCCTAAGCATTTCCAGTGGTTTGCATGCACCTGTGGACTGTAAATGAAAAAATTTTAATTTAAAAATCACCAAAATTGTACATTTATTGCAGGTTTTACCTCTTGTAGTCAGATTTATGAAGGTACTGAAAGCATTCAAATACAAACACACGCTTAAAATGAGCTCCAGCAGTGCCCACAATCATTTAGCTAAACTTTGGTTTTAATCACCAAGTTGTTTAAACATTTATGCAAATTCTACAAGAAGTCTGCCTGCTTCCTCAGGTCCCTTAACTTCTTTATAAACCTAAATCAGGGTCTGCAGTTTTATTCACGTGACATTAAAGCTTCATGAAATCTTAAACACATAAAAGATCTATGCAGAAGGGAGCCAGATCTTATTCCAGAATTTCTGTTGAACTATTTATTTGATTCCTCATTAATGCTATGATAAGGGGGGAAAAAAGAGAGGAGAAAAAAAGAAGGAAGGAAGGAAGGAAGGAAGGAAGGAAGGAAGGAAGGAAGGAAGGAAGGAAGGAAGGAAGGAAGGAAGGAAGGAAGGAAGGAAGGAAGGAAGGAAGGAAGGAAGGAAGGAAGGAAGGAAGGAAGGAAGGAAGGAAGGAAGGAAGGAAGGAAGGAAGGAAGGAAGGAAGGAAGGAAGGAAGGAAGGAAGGAAGGAAGGAAGGAAGGAAGGAAGGAAGGAAGGAAGGAAGGAAGGAAGGAAGGAAGGAAGGAAGGAAGGAAGGAAGGAAGGAAGGAAGGAAGGAAGGAAGGAAGGAAGGAAGGAAGGAAGGAAGGAAGGAAGGAAGGAAGGAAGGAAGGAAGGAAGGAAGGAAGGAAGGAAGGAAGGAAATTGGTGCAGTTTGTCGGTTCAACACTATCTCAACTTTGTCCAAGATTGACAAGACACCTCATTATACAAGCCAGCATGTGTACAAACTGCATAGGGACACAGAGATGACATTTATAAGCTCTGTGTGAAATTTTCCATGCAAAGCCCAAGGGAAAAGACTATGTTGTTTGCCATGGTTTGGAATGAATTTAGTTCATTTTTAAGCCAATATTGGGTCATGTTGTATGGTAGATTACCTTTTCCTTTCTAATCTAGGTAGCATCTGGTTAATAAACAATTCAAATACACTAGGGATATGGTAGATCACTGAAAAAGAAGCATGGATATAGAAGTGTTCTAATTTATTTAGAGAAAGTTCTCTTAAGGTGAGAAAATGGTAATTACCCCTGCAGCACAGAATCATCAGCATCTATGCTTGAGGAATTGTAAAAAATCAGTCTAAAAACTGGTTCAATTTACACAGCCAAGAGAGTCCCTACTGCATGGCTCACTGGGGTCCAGACCTAAATGGAGCAAGTGAAAGAAACCAAACATACCTAAGAATTTAGCATTTCTGTTATAGCTGTTTGTCTAATTTAACTACTGCCAAACACCTGTTCCTCTGCCCCTTCCCTGTGCAGCAGTAATTCCAAAGTCAGGGTGATTTAAAGCATTTCCACTTGATTTATACCTGCAATGAGATATCCATTCACACTACCCTTCATTTCTTTCCTTTTCTTTCTTTTTTTTTTTTTTTTTAATAAACAGCAATTTGGTAGTTTTGGAACTAACCTGATTTTACCCCAACAATTCAGAAAGACAAAAAAAGTTCATTTCTCTCTAATGTTGTGCCACAAGACAGACACCTTGAAAGAGCAACTTTTATCAGTCATCTTAGACATTTATTTTAGGACAGAATGCATAATATTTATACTGCAAACAACAACCCAGAAATGTTCCAACCTTTAACATCTGATACAGAGATTTCTGATGTTTGTGGACTATTAGTTCTAGAAACAGATGTTAAAGCCCTGATTGATATTAAGATCAAGTTTACCTTTTTTTTTAACCTGAAGATATAAAGCTCTTCCACCATTTAGTAGACATCCAGATGGCTGAAATATTCTCAAAGGCCACACAATTAATTGCAGTATATGGTTCATAACAGAGAGCAGACAGTCATTTTATGCGTGCACAGCTAATTCTGAATGCCTTCAAACACCATCATATTCTCATTTAATGAACCTCTCTCCTAATGTTGCCAGTTTGTGATGTCTCCCTTTGGAAAGCAATGAAAAAAAATTATCTCCCTTGCAGACAAAGCCAAAGGTGGTAAAGGAATGCTTTGGTCTTCTATTTCAAAGAGAGTAAACAATAATTTTGAAATTTTCATTAATGCCACCATAAACATTTCTATAATTATTTCTGCTGATCCTTGAGACTTAACTATTAAAGGAAGCAAAGGTTTTTAATGATACTTTCACTCCCAAGACTAATTATTTTTTAAAAAATATTGTTGTTGTTATTTTTTTAAAGGAAATTAATACAAATTTAGAGTTACAATCACTGGTGCTCCACTGGTGACAACATAAATATGTTCCATCTTACCTTAAGTTCACACTAAAAGAGACTTGCATTCAGTTTGCACCTCTTGGCACACTGGGCACTAAGATACAGAAATATTCTGCTTTCTCATTGAATCTTTATTAATATAATTTATATTTTAAAACAGCATCAAAAGAAGAAAAAAAGAAATGCATTTTGTGTGCTGTGTAAGTCTAGTGGCTGGTGAACTGGACCAAAGGAACACTAAAACACATGAAAGCAGGCAGATAGTATCCAAAAGCTTCAATATTAAGTGGCCCAAAAAACCCTCAGAAAAACTCTGTGCCAGGGTTCAGTTCCACAGCAATTAGTAACAAGCATTTGAAAAAAGAGAGGCAGATGCTCTGCTGGCTGTACAGCCCACCCCAGGACCGGCCAGTCACTGTGGTACAAAGAGGAGCAGTGACAATTGAAGAGAAGCAGGCTGCTCAGCATCTCCTCATTCCTAACGTTTGCCACAGCACATTTCCTCCCAGCACACCTATGGCAAGCACAGGTTATTACATGGGGTCGTTTTTTACTTCACTTCAACTCAACTTTCATTTAGAAATATATGTCGCCTCAATCTTCATTCTGGAGCATTTCTGCTGTTACAGATGTAAATTTTAAATATTTTATAGATTTAGATACAAACACACTGATTATAGATGACTTCTGATTGCCTGTCAGACAGAATTGATCCACTGTTAATACATGCCTACACTTTAGTACCGGAAAAACCTGGTCAAGTATCCTGAATAGTTAGAGAGTTGTAACCCTACCCTACAACCATCTTTCTCTCCTCCATCTAAGCAGACTTTCTCCTCAGAAACTGTAACACAAAGAGCTGCAATGAACCTGGCTGTTTGTGCTTTAATGCTTGCACTAACCAAGTTCAGTTTAAATATGTATCCACTCTTCTTTCATTTGTCAGCTACAAAATAAATACTACACCTTACAAAGCAATTATATTGAAATATCCATTACTTGCGATAGGAATGCAGAAATACTTAATTTTTTTTTGTATTTTGTTACCTTAAACTATCATTCTTCACTTAATAATGACATGGGTTTAGTACTTAACAATGGAGCATAATAAACAAAAGTACATTAAATACATATTGCTGTGAGAATGGATAAGTTAAGGAATATTCTTCTTCTGATCCTTCTTCTTCCTTACTATTATTATTATTATTATTAATAATAATAATAATAATATTAATATTATTATTATTATTATTTCCACCTTAGAAAATATGCCTCTGGCAGCACAGAGGTTAAAAAACTTCAAGTAGAAATTCCCACTAATTTTAACAGATATGGATTATGGCCTGGAAAGACAAGCACTGGATTTCAGGGGAGATAACCAGCATTACAACCCATGGAAGTCCAAAGAAACAATACCTCTTCAGGACCCTTGCAAATCCAGGCTTTATTTGCTGTGCATCCACCCCACAAAAGAATTTAAGGAATTTAACTCAAGGCCCCAAATGACAGGTTTGTAATGCACAGAGATAAAGACCTATTGTGCTGGATGGATTTTCAATGGAAGGCACCATTATACCTTTTATCAACAGTATGAAAACATACAAGAAAGAAATATGCACAGAGTTGCTGGAGAGACCGCAGAAAAGCAGCTAGGAGGGCCTGTGACAAGGAGGAAACCAGAATCATTTCAGGCAAAAAAAATCTATACTACTGTAACTTTTGTTCTATTTCTGCTGTTTTAAATTTAAGAGTTTGCCAAGAAATGCAGATGGGCTCTGGTCCACAGTGTCCTGGAGAAGGTCACTAAACTTTGCCCAGCCAGAAGAAAATCTTTTTTGGGTTGGTTTAGGAGAGCACAATTATATTGCTTATTCCAGTGCCACAGTAAAACAAAAGAATGCTAAAAAAATTAACACACTTCATCTGCGAGTATCTGATAATTTGCAAAGTCTCTGTTTTAAATCTGTTTTATATTAAAAAAAAAAAAAAAAGTGAATAGAAAGATCATTACTTTACTTAGGGGGAGGGGGGGACAAAATTAATTTCAACAAATGGTTCCTAAGATGCTTGGGGGCACAGTTATCCATGGTACACATGTACAGTATCCAACACAGACTTTACAGGTGCTCTCCAGATTTTACTGCAAGCCTGTGAAAAATATTAATCCTCTCAAGGACATCCATTTTCCCAGGGTTTAACAAAATAAATCTAAAAGATGAATGGCCTTTTTTCAAATCAGTCTCAAAATTACAGGGATTCACCAGTATGGCAGTCTCTTTGAAAGTAAGAGAATGCAGCCATAAACAGTTTAATCTCCTGATTTGATGATGTTTTTATACCCTTCACATCAAAACAGAGCAGCTGGTATGCACTAATGAATATGGTCCATGGCTCCCAGCTTTAAACTCCCTCTTGCTCATTCTGAGTCCCATTCTAACCCAATTTGACACTCACAGCAGAAGCAGCTTCTTGGAAATTTTCAGTTGGCAACAATGGTAAGGGTTGGACCAGAGTAAACTGTTCTGAGATAGGGGAGAGACATGCACACAGCCAAAATGTCATTCCTGATTAGGAAGCGAAAAACTACCATGGTTTAGTTCCAGGCAGTTCCTTTCTTGCTGCTTTCCACTGCCTACCTCATACGTATTTGTCAGACCCATCCGGCAATAGTCTCCACATTCTTTATCCCCATGAGCCACAAATGAATGCAGAAAGCTGCCCTGTTCTCTCTTCACACCAATCCTCTATAGCCCAAACCCCATCCCAGGTTAAGTGACAATAAGGGAATCACACAGCAGAATGTAATGCCACCAGGAGGAGGGGGCAATGAGGCAAGGACAGCAACTCCAGATCTCCTTGGTCAAAAAAAAAAAAAAAGCCCAAAGGAACTTGGAAGGGTTCAAGGAGCCCCTCAATTGCATGTCCTAGTTAAAATAATCCTTGGGCTTTCAGAAAACTTAGTTTTTAACTCAAAGAAATACGACTTGATACAATCAGAGAATTGTAGAATGGTTGAGATTGGAAAAGACCTTCCAGATCACCAAGTCCAGGCATCAACGTAGCACCACCACCATTCATCATTAAACAGATTATCAAGTGGCATAGCCACATGCTTCATTAGCACTTTCAGGAATCATGACTCCAACACTTCTCCCGGGCAGTCTGTTGCAATGCTTTATAACCCTTTCCACGATTTTCCCCCCGATATCTATTCAAAACCTTGTGTAACAGACTACAGCCAGCACAGAAGCAGACTGCATTGCCACATTTCATCCCACAGCTGGAGCAATAACAGGAGCTCTCATATTTGCTAGCTGCTGAAGTAAAAAAACCTCCCTAATATTTGCAACAAATATTTAATGACCTATAAACAGAACTAAATCTAAAATATTACATTGGCTACTAGACACAAGATTGAAGTGAGTGAAATTGGTTTGATAGATCTGGAATTCAGGAAGAAAAAGTACATCACCCTTTAATTCACTTCCTCTTCCTTTGGTTATTCGTACAAGAAAAATGAATTCTCATTCCCTTCCTTAGAGGCTCTATCAATAACATTGCAGACAAACCCAATTAGCATTTAAAGGCTGCAACCTGCTTGAATTGCTTTGAGATTCCTTTGAGCTCATCTCCCAGTCAGACAATATACTGAAACTGATTTAGCCCACTCTTTTTGAAATATCACTGCTATTTTGCTCTTAATATATCACAAACAAAAATACGCCTTCATTCTGACAGAGGGCCACAATGGATTTTGCATAAAGTTGAATAAATGAGAGCAGATGATAACCAAGCAAGATCCAATCTCATGATTTCAAACAGTACATCTATTTTGCATAAACAAATTAACTTTTGGAAAAAAGTCCCTCAAAACCATTTACTTTATACTTATCTCAAAAGTGGTGAAATCTGAAATCATCCCAAAGCCATGCTGGTCCAGGAGTTCTGAAATTACTTTGAAAACACTCAAAGCTACTCTTGTTTTAGAAGGGGGGATGTTGCACATTATTATAGCTGTAGATGCTTCAATTGCTCCCATATTTATATTTCCAGTTACTTTTTCCAAGGCTGGTAAAACACTAGCCTCAATACCATCTTAAGGAAATGACTGCATGGGTTAATTATACAATGTGTGAATAAATCTTTTCTTCCATCCTTTTTCCCCCTTCCAGTTTCAATCAGTGTTTCCTTGTTCTTCCATTCAAACTTTAAAAATAAAAATACAAATTCACATCCTGATTTTCTTTATTGTAATCACTACTTTGGCTAGTTTTAATGTTTCCCTCTTATTCATCTCTCCTTAAATAGTCTAAGGCATTTCAGGCTCTTCATATGATAAATTTTCTCCATAAACACCTAATCCTCATCTTCCCTCTAAACCCCTGTCTCTCTCCAGTGTCTGATGCAGCAATTGGAACCAAACACAGAATTTCAGGTGAGGGTAAAGCACTGATTTTTCTTGGGTTTTAAATAAAATCATAGCCATAGTGTTCTCAGCATTTCCCTCTCCCTCATTGTCACAACTTTTGAGTATTTTTTTATTCCTAGGCAGCTGTTGCACATGGAAGTCTGAATATAGCTGTCTACACTGATGCCAACGTCTGTTTTTGACTGGGTGTGGTCAAGTTAGAACATAAAATTATTTTCTAAATTTAAACATCTGCATGAATATCTAGATCTGAAATAGTTACCCAAGCTTCTCTAGGTAACAAAGAGAAATAAGCATTGTAAGGCACAAATTCAAACATGCATTCTATGAATTGAACTACATCCTAAAAATGCAGTTTCTTCCACCAATTACAATTAACTGAGATATTGACATCTACACCTTAGGCCTGCGGAATCCTACCCAATCAACCATCTTTCATTTTTACAATTCCATCCATTAATATTTTTAATATATTTTTAAAAAAAAGGAAAAAAAGAAAAAACATAACAAAAAAGCCTAAGAAAGAAAAAAATATCAATAATTATTTTAGGACATTCTCCTCCCAGGCCTGAAGCCAGTTTTGTAAAGTCATCACTATCAAATTAAAGAAGCAGAGGACTACCAGAATGGGTCAACAATGTTTATCTTGATGACAACACTTAAAAATCAATGTTCTTCCATTCATAATTCTCACAGCTTGGTCACATTTTTCCGAAGGACTGTCAAACCATTTTTTCTTTCTCTTTTTAGGAAAAAAGCTTCCATTTCATCTGACAGCTTCCAGCTTGAATTACAGAGTTGGATTCTCTGCTACTTTGCTGAGTTGGTTCCATGGTCAGATTTCAGGAGGGCACATAAGACACTCAAAGTGCAAACCAAATTGATCGAGCTTCCCTGAGACAATGTCAATTAAGAATTTCCTTCTCCACTTTTTTTAAATTTCATTCCTATTTATGTCATTGTAGAGAAGTGAAGTTGGGGATGGAAGCAGAGCAAGAAAAGAGGGAAGAGAAGAAAACAACACATGGAGCTGACTTTAAAAAAAAAAATAACAAAAGAAAAGTTCAATCTTTCCCAGTAGAAGTTATTCTATTGGTACAGCACATACAAGAATAGAGGATTTATATTCCACAAAAATAGCATTAAATGCTTTCTGTTAAAAAAAACCAAACAAAACCCCAAAAATCCCAAAACAACATCTTAGAAAGGTCCTGAAAAGAACCCAAATTTAAAGTAAAACTCCAACAGCATCATTGTCATTTTGAGCAAATGTTGAAAGCTAGAGGAAGATTTTGTTTTCTAATGGCAATGACAGCAGCTGCGCTCAAGAGCTGTCCTGGGTTTTCATTTTGCTTGCTTGTTTTCCAATAAAGTAATATTGATTCCCAGTCAGGTGGTACAAAGGGCTGTATAAAATACTCTCTGAGAAAATTACCACAATGTCTTTACTCACCTTCCGCCCTCTCAACTCGATTTAAACAAAGGAGACTTAATGATTCCCCTGCTTGATGCTTTGGAGAATAGGAATGTGCACTTAAAACAGCAACTGCTGTTTGCTTACCAAATCTTTTATCTTAAATGTAGGCACTTTAAGAATATATTGAGATGATTTTTAAAACTATGAAAAAATTTAGAAGCACTTTCTGTATAATGAGACATCAAAGTTTGATGTGGAGTATGGTTTTGCAATAAAATTTCATCCTTTCTCATTTGCATTTCAAATAAACCATTAATATCTCACAAAAGGACTGAGAACTGAGATAAAACATACTTTACACTTTGATATGTTAGCTGTTGTTCACCCCTGTGGCTTCAACTTTTTCTGCTACTAGAGCTACCACAACTTCACACTTTTTAATTTAGCCTTATGCCATCACCAGTGTCTGAAGCCAAAAAAGCTGCCTTGACATGGGTTTCTGAAGACCACAAAAACCTACAGTACAGATGGATTATGGCTTCAAAAGCTTTCAAAAGGGACTTGCAGCTTATTTTTCTCTTTATCCCCATTTAACATCCTCAGCCCCCTTTGCAGCAGGCATCATCTGCTGCTGAACTCCCCATCTGCCTCTTCCTGCAACCTTCTGTAACCTGAAAACAAATTTAAGAGAAAGATTTAAAAAAATCCCATGAATGTCCTAAATGATTAACCTGAGTTTCTTCAGCCAATACTGCCAAGTTTGCAGTTGTATATAATCTATAATCAGGAAGGAGAAAAAAAAAGAGAGGTGGGTGGTGCTTGTTCCCACCATCACCATGTGCTGCAAGAAATCCAAGCAAGTTTGCATCCAAAGAGTCCCAAAGCAGCAGCTGAAAGTTCAGGGCACTAAACCTCCCCGTGAACAACAAGCAGGATCCACAAAACATCTGTTTATTGCCTACCTGCCTTGTTTCAAAAAAGCATTTTTAGGGTTTAAAGATTGAGATTATTCTAGAGATAGCCTGCCTTTGATTCGGTGAGAGGTCATTTCTGGTTTGTGAGCAGCATGGATTCATTCCTGTGAGAGATGCACACCTTAGACATGCTGTAAACAGATAAGAAGGACAAATGCAGCCACACTTCATCCACATTTCCCAGATGAATGACCTCTGCTCTCCACTGGAAAAGCACAACCTGACTCTCTCATTGCAAATACAGATCGCTGGCACTGCCACCAGAATTTCTGCCAATGTATTTTTATCCAAAGCCAGTTTTATCAGAAATGTATCAGCCAGGAGAATGTGGACTGCAGAGAGCCTCAGCATGCCAGGTACTAGGGGAAACCAAGATTTTTAAAGTGAAACCCACTAGAGCTGTTCACAAGCATCATCTGGGGATGGATATTAAAGGTCGAGTTGGAATAGCATCTCTTTTATTTCTAACTGGGCTTTTTCCATCATATATACCTCCTTAAAGCATACATCTCTAAGATCTTTATCGTGCCAGGTCTTCCTTCCAAAGGAAAATACTTTGGAAAGTTTAAGACACATTCACTTAGCCTGTTTTGAGTATTCAAGCAAAACAGAGAAAGCAGATGTGTCTTTTATTAAAGAAAAAAAGTTCTGTACCTTTCTGCACACTCATCAATCTAACCCTCATACTTTATCTGTAGTTTACTTGTTTTGAGTGCTGACAATATGCTCTGCACTTCATGAGAAGTAATCCCTGCCCCAGAGAATGAGGATGATCTACAGTTTGAAACCACAGTTAGTCCCCACTGAATTAAAAAATGATTATTCATGTGTGTAAAGCTCCATTTATACAAAAAGGAAACATATTTAGAGGTTAAAGGAAGGATGAAAACCATCTCCCTCCACCCCAAACCAAACCAACCAACCATCAAAAGCCACTGGAAACAGCAGACTACTGAGTGAAGAGGGGAAAATCAAAGAGTGCTTCCCACCCCTAAAGAACCCCCTGAGAACGAGTCTGTACCACTGTTCAATTATTCTGCAGCATAATTAGCCCTAAATGTTGATGTTAACAGGACTAATCATATGGATATGGTTTCCCCAGCTGAGTTCAGGTATTTTCAGCAAAACATAAAAAAACTCTTGTGGCTGGAGAGCAAGTTTGATTTAAAATTAAAATAAAATTAGAATTAAATTCTAATAAAAATTCATTCTGATCCTTGTAATACAGGACAGCTATACAGTTTTCTGCACACAAAAAAAAAAAAAAAAGGAAAAAAGGAAAAAGAAAAAGAAAATGCAAAAAAAATCACATTATTACATGTTGTGCATGGAGAAAGTACTCTGAGATCACAAGGGCTACCTTTGGATCAACATTACTCTCATATCAGTTAAGCATTTGGGGTAAAAGGTTTGCATTTGCTTTTTAAAACTGCTTCTTTACCAACTCAAATACATACTGCATCAACATGAAAATTCAGACAATCTCTCATCATGTTTCCAGATGAAATATGTGTCTGCTCTCCTGTTCCAATGGGCTTTGCATCTATGTGATGCTATTCCTAATAATGAATTACTGAATCTCTAAATTAGAGAGATTTAGAAGTTGATGAACAAAAAGGTTCTAAGACAAGTTTCCTTTATTTTCAAACATTTAAGGAAAAAAAAAGATTAGAAACTGTCATTAATAAAATCACTTCCCCAGTGCATTTTCTCACTTTCTTATTAAAGGTAAATTTAAATTTAAAAAGTCAATACCTTACAGTATCATACCCATTTTTTTCAACCTCTTGTGTATTAATGATATTAATGCAACATAAATTTGAAAGTAGCTTTATTAAGCAAATTTCTGCATTTTTCACTGGATACAGCTATTACAGGCAACTTAATGCCTCTCAACTCTACTAACAGTCATAAAATACTTTGCAGAGAGATTAACATGATTAAAGTATCATCCAGGGAGATTCTGAGCTATGGCTCCATCTGAACTCAAACAAAGGGTTTTTGCTACAGCCAGCATTGTCAGCCTGAAGAGATGCTGCTACATTCAAGTTAGGGGAAAAAAAAAGAAAATCAATATTATTATAAATTAGATGTTTTCTAGAAGTTTGCAGTAATTGAGAGACATATCTTGAGAGACAGATACTCGTTTGTAGACCAAGCCTTTGAGCCACAAGAACAATACTGATAAAACACATAGGTGTGTCAATACTTGAATGAGTAGTCACTAAAAAGGTTACAAGTGCAGCAATTCTAATCCAATTATACAGGCAAAAAAGTCCATAAAATCTATATCAAAAGCTGAAGTCTAAAACTTATTTCCATTCCGCAGTGACAGATGAAAGTGATTTCATCCTTAGAGGTATCTACTGAGTGATACATTTTTTTGCTATCATTTAATAGTCTAGTTATTTAAAATCAATACTCCCACGCATGCTGTCATTCTTCTCCTCCTGTCCCATTCAGGACTGGGGAAGCAAAGAATTCCCTTATGTAATTATAAATCCATTTTAAACAAAATATTGAACCATGTTTTCAAATCTTCTTCCCACTACATGGCATTTTCAATGTAATTACTTTTAAAACTTCCACAGCTGAATTTAGTTTCCTTACAGAAAAGGCTTGGGAATGCAGAAGAGAAAAGGCTAGAAATGCAGAAGGGG
Source organism: Ammospiza caudacuta (assembly GCF_027887145.1). Lineage (NCBI taxonomy): Eukaryota > Metazoa > Chordata > Aves > Passeriformes > Passerellidae > Ammospiza > Ammospiza caudacuta. The sequence continues at coordinate 59,854,730 of NC_080596.1, forward strand.
ATGAAAACCTGTATTGGATTTCAGCATAATTATCAACAGTCTCCTCTGGTCACACCCACAAGGGGAGTCAAGACACCTTACTTGCCGAAGCAGAATAAACAACCGTGCTTTTTTAGATGCACAAAAGTTTGTGTAACCATCTGCCCTGGCAGGGCTCCCTGAGCCATGCTTGTAAGCAGAATGATGAAAAGACACTTACCTATCATGCCAGCACAGACATATTGATTGCAGGGGTAATAAAGGTAAATGCGCTTATATTTGGTTTCCCTTGGGTCTGTGTTAAATTTTTGGTAGTTTTAAATGATTGTTCTTATTATTTCTTTTTTTAATCCACTCCCTATTCTGAATGTGAAGACTGAGGCATATAGAGTGGAATACAACTCCTGTTGGTACACTGAGAAGGGCAGAAGATCAAGAGTGCACTTAAAGTAAATGACATAAAACTGTAAAAAATACCACCTCCTCCTAGAGATTGTACACTGAGCAAAAGCCTGCAGCTTGATACTGAAAGAAGACTGGAATTGTCAGCTTCCTCTCAAATTAAGCATTTCATTTTGTACAGACCTAAGTGACACAGGTAGTATCAGGGGTTTTTTAAGCTGGAGGAAGGAGTGTGGGAATTGTTATTTGCTGCACTGTATGATCAGCTACACTCCAGGTTAAAGAGCATGACACCTACCAGCTTAAAGCCAAATTGGACAAAGACACACACTAATACTTGTTCATTGGGTCAGCAAGAAGAGATTTAGAGAGCCAAGAAGGGTAAGTGATAGGACCTGTCTCTACATCCCCTCTTCCATTAATAATCTGGGAGGGCAAAATCCTGAAAGTGGTTTACAAATACCTTTTTATCATACTGATCACCGAGTAAAAAGTTGAAACCCTCCTAGAAGAATGGAGCTTCACAAGTTCTGGTTTGGATTCCCTCTAGTTTAAAGCAGTCCTGTGATCCTGGTATTACATTGCCTGGACAGGTGTTCTTATCCATAACCCACAGGTATACAGGAATGACCCCATTTGTAACAGCTATAGCAGCCACAGCTCTGCAGCACTGTCAGTACCTGTTAGACATGTGCTAAATACACCTGCTACAGTATTTGCTTGGGAGGCTGAGCAGTGAGTGCAGCTGCAAGATCCACACAGCCTCTGGCACCAGGCATGAGCCAGGACATGCAGCTCAGCTGAGCCTGAGCCACCTCTGGGCTCTCATGGCAGCAAAAGGCACCTCAACTCCAGTGGTGAAAAGAGCTGGACCTCCACGGCTTCCAGCAGTGACATTCTCAGGATTATTCTCCTGCACTTTGATTTCATCAAAATTGTACTTAGGTGCTAAAGTTTGAGCTGGGCTTAGGTAAAAATGATGAGTGTGCTGTGAGAGGCAACAAAGGAATGAGTAGCTGGGAGAGAGGGGTGTCACAGTCACAGAGAGTAGTGTGTCCACTCCTATCTGCTGAAAGAAATGAGAAGATTTAGAAAGTGATGAGAAAGTTGAGCACCCAATATCATGCCCATCCATTGAATCCATCACTTAATAAAGACAATATACAGCAAACATCACATGAAAAAGCTATTAGAGAATTCTATTTGAAGGTGGAAAAAGAGTATGTTGAATCATTCCAGGAGCATCCACATATATTCTTGTACATCTCCTTCTGAACAGGATAATTTACTGTGTGATACATATACTACTGAAGCAGATTTTAATTAAGAATATTCAGTTATAGAAGAGCAAATATTCAATAGTAATCTATTCAGAGAACAATATTAAATTTTACAATATACAATATACAGTTTTTTTAAAATTATATAGTCCAGGAAGCAGTGGCCAGAGGAAGATGCAGATGCTTAACAGGGTTTTTGCAATTTTATGCTCTTCAGATATTCATGTGATTAACCACACTAGTGATGACAGAGGGTTCACATCAATGCCTTTTCTCCATGACAGTAGAGGAATAGATTCTGAGAAAAACTCCTATAGAAAAGTAAATCTCTGCTCCACACTTTTTGCCCTACAATTTTATACAATGCAATCTTCAAAAGGTTCACAGTTCAGTACTTTTCAAAACAAGAGTGGCAGCTTTATGTTTAAGAGCATAAGCATGCTTTTCTTCCATGCATTTCTTAATCCATTTTTAAACCATTGCAAATGTTTGCCATCCACAGACTCATGTACCAACAGTGAAACACACAAAGCAGCTGTAGAAGAAGGAAAGTAGATACACCAGAAAACCCAGATAGACTGTCAAACAAATTCTTCTCTTCCAAATATTAGTTGGATCCACAAAAACATTTCTGACATATTTCCAATATTCAGAAACTCCTCAATATACATTTTATTTATTATTTTTATTGTTTAAAATTATTTCTAATGATTAGTTATGAATCTTGAGCTTACTGGGTAGTTTCACAGATCACACATCTTTACCCTCCTTCCCCCCCAATTATGAGGTATATTGCACACTTTCTAGTGCTCTCGTGGCACATCAGACTTTATCAACTGGTACAAGGCAGAGCTATTTCATCCCTAAATTCCTTTTCCCTCCTGGGCAATTACCAATAGCCTCTGGCAATACATTTTAATATCTCCTCTCCTGTCACTTCAGATGTTCCCTGTGAACAAGAGTGATGGTAGGAGGAACCCTTGACTCAATGCACACAGTAGAAATTTATTCCACTGTCTTTATTGCTTCAAATTGACACCTGACACAATCAAACCAATTGATTATCTTCACTGTGCAACTCTGAAGTGAGGTGCTTACCTTCCTTTGATGGCTATAAAGTCAGTAATTGCTATTTAAGTATTCTCACTCTAAGATGTGATTTTACTGCAAAAAGAACATTATGCAGTACAGTATAGCAGAAAACAAGTAATTATCCTGAACAGCAATTAAGTTCTTCACAAGCTCAAGTTCAAAATCTATTTCATCCATGTTAGGTTAAAAGCATTAAGGAAATTGGTCCAAACTTTCATATCAATTAAAGAGTATTATTTTAAAAGATAAAACAACTTGATTTGCCTTTTGTAGAGGTGTTTCCATAAAGAATGAAGTCCTCTAAAAATTTAGAGGATCAAATATTAAATAAAAAAAGAAAAAAAGAAAACCAGAAGTTATTTTGTTTTGGGTTTTTAATCTCATAATATAACCTTACTTCTGTCAAAACATTTATGATCTTTCAAGATTTTGCCCCAGAAACCCAATGACCTATGGAATCCTTTACTTCCTTCTGCAGATTTAACTATATAAATTTATCTAATGATATTACTGTAAAGCCATGTTATTTTATGGAGGGGCATTTGTTTTCTTTATGCTTTTGTAAAGCCAAACGTTTTCACTGCCAAGACTGCAGCTTCCCATATAAAATGTTTATACCCTTTAAAAAACACTTTATCACATTAGTAAACTTAAATTGGAGCTGTCAGATTTCTTCAAAGTATCCTGAGGAATCTGTCAGCAGCGTGGCCATGTGCATAAATTCTGGCATTTCCTTTCACAGCATATCAAACCCTAGATGGATGAACAATCTGAAACTGTTATGTGTGTGCTGCTGTCTGAAAGAGTTGAGCTGTTTGGTTTAATGGCAGAAAAATGTTCTTCCAGCTGCACTTACATGACATAATCATGATGTACCGTCAGTGGTCACATTTACGGCCTGTGATATAACACCTTTGGATATGTGAAAGCAGCAGGCAGCACACTGCCCATTGCAGCTCCCAGCTCTAAAAGCCACCCCTCAGTCAAACAACAGACACAGCTCTTGTCTAACTCACAGGTCTGCAGCAGCCATCAGCAAGGAGATGCTCAGAACACTTGGTTGGGAGGTTGGTCTTGTCACTAGCCCTTGCTGCCAAATAGTGATTTAGAGGAACCATGCCTGCATTTACTTCTAGAGTAGAATAAATAGCAAAATATGGTCAGCTAAATGCACTAAAATACAACAAACATCTACTGCAATCCCAAATATGTTGTTGACCAAGTTCAGCAAAAAGAAGGCCTTCAAGTGCATCATCTCAAGTACAAGCTAATGCAACCAAAATGGAAATTTAAAAAAAAAACAAAAAGAGGAAACAAAAGTTGCCAAATATTACCAAGATTTAAAGGTATTTGCTCTTCTTACAGAGAATTTTGATGAAGGAAACAATACTTCATATACACAGGAAATCTTTGAATAGAGTAACAGAAAACAGCACCTTGTTGTGGGGCTAACAAGTACTGTCTGCTCAAACCAGGTTTAGGCTTTTCATACTCAGGTTGCACTGTTGATCTGGTCTCTCTTCAGTTGGCCTTTACTAAAAGAAACTTATTCAGTCACTTTAAAATTGCCTAGCTGTGGAGAAAACTGCTCTAAGCTGAACCAATCACTGTTGCCTTTCTTCTTTTTCTTAAACAAACAAACAAAAAACCCCCTCTGTTTTTGCCCTGTATGAAAATTACAAAAATTATTACCAAGTCTTAGGAGAATGTTTAAAAAAATATAATATAATAAAAAATATATTAAAAATATAATAAAGATAATATATAAAAAAATATAATTACATCCTTAGGTATCTTAACTACTATCATACTGAAGTATGTCAAATGCATCCTTTATTAAAACACTTAAAACTGAATTCTCCCACTATCAGTGTTACTTAATTTAATAAGCACTTCCATACAGCTTTAGTGTCTTTAAAAACACTAAGTAAATGAGCAGTTAAGAGAACTGTTACAAAATCTCAGACAATCAAGGGAAGCCTGTGGAGCTGAAATTATTTCTCCAACACTAATGGGAGCTAGAACCCTTGAAAAGCTGCTTGGTTGTCCTTGGGAACTTAATAGCAATTATTGCTCATATTCCAATGACACAATGGAACACCAAGCCTTCCATTTAAATGGCAGCCAGACATCACCTCTGTCATCCCAAATCCTGGGCCAAAACATGTGAACCAATATGGGTGCAGACTGCCATGGTCTATTTCCCAAATAATGGACCACCTCATAATGGCTATGGATTAAATTATTTGTACAATTTTGTGTAGTGAATAAAATACATATTTCACATGCCTATTCACAATATCAATAAGCAAGGAAGAGCATGATTTAGTAAATAAATATTTGTTAAATTGGAATTAATTAGGGAACATGCAAAATTGGCAGTTATTCAGTCCTTATATATAAAATGAAGGACATTTATTTTGTACTTCCACATCAAACTTATTTTGAATATGTTTTTATTTTCCCTGACAGATGAGAAAGCCCTCTAGTAATCCTTCAAGAATTATTTTCTTGCAGCAAGACAACATTAATAAATATAACCAAGATGAAAAGCCTAAAAAAATGCATATTAAAAATTGAATTGCATTTACAGAATATAATTTTGAACAGGGTCTAATTTGCACCCATTTAACCTGAATTTCCCTGACCTAATAAAAAATTCAAGCAACCTCCGTTATTCTGCAGTAGCAAAAACAGCACATTGTTCATTAAGGTGAGAGTTTATACTCAAAAGCACAGTAAAAATTGAGTCCTTTGCTCTCCTTACTACATAAAAACTCCTCAGACAAGGTATGTGCAGTCTCTGCTACACACAGTTATGGGATGGCAGCAGAAACATCAGCTATTAACGTCCCCCTCATCTTCTGACTCCTTGAAAAACAACAATTAAGCAATATATAGACAAAGGTACTAACAACTTTTGACTTGCCCCTGGGCTAGGCATGAGTTGCCTCTTTCTGAGCTGTCTTTTCATAATAGCTTCCACATTTTGACTAAGACTTCATTACACACAAATTGACAATAAGAAGGCCTTTTTTATTTAATGAATGCTGATACATGAAAAAAACCCTGATCCCATCAAACCTGTTTTTTCAGTTTTTATATAAAATATGTTTCATCAAGTACTCAGACAGCTCAGATCTATCTCCCAAAGTTAAAAAACAAGTTTTGAGATGTACTTACATCTAATAATTTTCCAGGATGTAGTAATTGTTAGACTACAATTGTGCAAGGAATCAGCAAGTTTATATTTACATTTATACCCCTCAACTAATTCCGAATACCTTATTTGTATTGTAAAACAAGTCACCTATCACTATGTAAGAAATATATGAAGCTGTAAAACCTAATTTTAAATTACTCTAATGTCTTGGTCCTTTCATAATATCATTGTGCTTGTGCAATGGCAAACTAAACAAATCTTTTGGTTTAAAGAACATCCTGACATGCATTTTAATGCTCCTGAATGTTCTTTGTCATCTGCAATAATAAATTGAGAGCCAGTGCTCAAGGAAATAAAAAAACTTATCTGAAAGGCTGCATTGGCATAAGCAACTTGTAATTGAAACATTAAAGCTTTGAGATGTGAAAAAGTCTTTACAGAGGAAACACTTATGTGTTCTCATTTTATATATATATATATATAAAACACACCCCTTCATCTGCAGTCAAGATCACCCAGCTCTCACTGCTCATTACACAGAAAACTCTAACTCCAGTCCTCCAACTCACAGTATCACAGAACCATTAAGGTGGGAAAAGACCTCCAAGACCATTGAGTGCAACCTTTGACTGACCAGCACCTTGTCAACCAGGCCATGGCGGTAAGTGTCACCTCCAGCCCTCCCTTGGGCAGCTCCAGGGATGGTGACTCCACTTCTGAGGAACTGATCCAGTGCAGGTAGCTCGGTGAGCAGCTGCAGTGGGAGCTGCAGGTTGAGCACCAGGCAGAAGGACATGAAATGCCACCCTTCAAAAACCAAAGGGCTCAGGGACCTGTGGCACCAGCCAGGGGACTGAACACTTAGGGCAGGAGCCAAGGACTCACAGACATTTTGTGCTTAGACTGTGAGAGGTCTTTGTTCAAGGTCATTCCTTGGAGGTACCAGCTGGAGAGATTATTTTGTTATTGCACCAAGACTAAATTTTAACAACTGAGACATCTGAGACTGTGCTGTGGGAATCCTGGCCTGGCTGGGTGAGTGTGGAGGGTGTAGCTGTGGGGTGGCCTCAGTCCCAGCTCAGGTGGTGTGGGTGTGACTGCCAGAGTGGCTCCTGGATGGCTGGATAGGGAAGTTCCCTAAACACCTCCATCTCTCCGGGCAGTTCATTCCAATGCCTGAACCCATATCTACCTTACAGGTCTTCAGTATACAAAACACAGCCTCAGGCAAATGATACTCGGAGTATTCAGGCCATTTCAGAGTATGCTGGGGTCATCAGAAACATAATTTTTTAAATAATTAATATGTTTACATATAAAAAAATGTCTAGACAACATAGATTGAGTATGACTTCACCAGTATTAATTAAGAAAAACATTAGGACAGATAAAGAAGGATGCTGTAATTGGAAGAAGCCACTGAGACAACAAAAAGTGCTAGTTGTTCTTATTTATTCACATAAATATGTAGATGATCTTTGTTCCTCCAGTGACTGCACTGCCTGGTTTATGCTTCCCTTTCTTACCCATTTCTAAGTCACTGCTGGGAAATTTGGCAGCTCTTTCATTCAAAACCTCAAATACACAATTTGCAGATTTTATAAGAACTATGTTGTACTGTCCTTATCCTCCATAACAGAAAAACAGAACAAGGCAGATTTTCTCATACTAACTCCAGCTATCTTCAGTGTAAAGGTACTTGTGTCAGGCCAATGGAAAGAGAGGGCATTATTTTCTGACTCCATCCTTTTCTATGCTGCTTTAATAAATATAAGATATGATAACAAAGACTTTGTATTCAGAACATGCTTTTAAGATTAACCATATTTTTAGGAATTCTTTGTAAACAGAGCTTCTTCCTTTGAAGTTGGATTTGAAAACATTGATAATGTTTATCCCAGAAGGGAAATAAACAAGAAGATTCATAATTAATGTATCAAAAATAATGAGTTATATTGAGAGGGAACTTTAGCTCTCTGCCTCATGACAGAAGAGTCATTCCACAAAAGTGACTAGTGGTATACTTTAAAAAAAAAGAAACATTAACTCTTTCCTCTTCACTCCTTGTTATGAGATATTGTTATCATAAACAAATTTCTTTTGAGACAGGATATTAAACTAAGCAGATCACATCTATCTACCTTAGATCCACATCTATTAATGTTGGTTTCTTAGCACACAAATACTTTAATAAAGAAGTTCAATAACAATAGTCCATGCACACATTCAGCCAGGGATTAGATTCCAAATCCAGTTATTATAGTTTATTCAGCTAACAAATATTACCTGGCCCATGGCAACCATCAGTGCATACTCCCTTAGATTACAATAAACACAAATAAATGCACTACAGCCTAATACACAGTGTTAAAGATAACTTACATGACTTTGTCAGACACAATATGTGATTGTGCATCTGAGGTGTTAGCACCAAATTCTTCCTTCCCAACTGTAGACATCCAAAGGTAATACTTAAACTGTGTGTATGCCATGGTTTGTGGTCCTTCTACAGTGAGTGAAGGCTCACCCTGGGCTATTCACATCCTAGGTGGAAGGAAATGCACCCTCCAAAGGCCATGCCCTCTCCACAAGGAAAGACTAAGAGTGAGGTTAGGAAGGTAAATCAAAGATAGCTAGGCAGGTTTTGGAATTAAGCTAGAGCCCAATTTTGGAATTAAGCTAGAGCCAAAAAAATGTACTAATCTCATCCTCCCAAACTTTTTTCTTTATGATTAAAATAAACCAAGAAAAACCTGAAAGCTTGCAGCTCCAATGGCTCCATGTTTCTACAAGGCATAAGCCTTTTCCTCATACAAGCTGCTGGCTAATTCTTTGGCTGAAGTCCATCCCTCCTGCTGTTGACTGAGGAATTGATTGTATAAGGATCCCTCTTCCTCAGCACAGACTTGGGTGGCTTGACTTGGATAGCTACTGAGCCTTCATTAAACAGAGATTGTTATTTTGCACAAAAGATGCTGAAAAGCACTTGGATGATTCATTCTGCTACGTCAGCTGCCTTCTGGCAAAACTTCCAATGCAAAATGTTGAGCAATTCAGGGATGATACCATCTCAGCCCACTACAGGTATTTCCTGAAGGCCATGTGACCCCAGCTGAAACTGCACTGAATTCACAGAACAAAGTATTGCTCCTTCAAGGAGACAGCACTCAACCTCAGATTACAGACACACTGTGAACTGGCAGCATCACTCCTAAAAACTGTTAATAATTCATTGTCAGCCCCTGGAGAAGAACAAATTAAAAATGCTGCTTGAAATATCATCTTTATTGGCAATACTGGTGAAAAAAAACTTCTTTTCCCTATTCACTGCATGCAAATACACAAAGAAAATGGCCTTCTTTAAATGAAAACAGTTGCTGACATTTTACATTTCTGATTCTACTTTATTTACAGAGCATTCTGATTCTGTCTGCTGGGAAATGACATTTTTTTTCAGCTAACAAAATGAAAATATATAGAAAAAATGGTGGAGCTGGCATTTATAGGAAATACAGCCAGAAAATTACAGAGGACAAATAGCCACTTGTGTTTTCTATAATTACAAAGAAATATGAATTAGAGTTTGAGTTATTGTGTTTTATTTATGATTCTGTTTATGACCTCAAGTATACAATAATAGGTATCTTTTTTAAATCTACTTTTCAAAGCACCAGTTAATACTGACTACCAGAAAGGACATTTTTTGAAATTATAGTCTTAGGAGTGCAATTGTAAGTTTTTAATAAGGTGACTAAAATATTATAGCAATGAATATATGGAAGTATAGATTGATAAAAATAACTAAATAATTATTATCTCTTGTCCAGGAATTACCATAGATATTTATTGTAAGATAAATATCAAAATTATCTCATGAATTTATTTATAGCCTTGAAAATACAGACAGAAAGATGAAATACTAAACTCACAATAGAATTATTCAATCAAATATAGTATATTTCACCCAAAAATAGGATATCAGACTAACAGCATATTCTGGTTAGGCAGCACAATTTGACTAAGAATGCATATTTTTATTCACTACTTCTACAAACTGTCAGCAGATGTAGAAACACAGACTTTATGCTTCCAATGATAGCTGACAGCACAAGTCAAGTAACCAGCTTTGCCTTCCCTGCATGCTTGAAGAACTGTAGTATCATTTATCCACTGCAAAGGTTCACAAAGGCCTGGCAGAGTGAGATTAATATGTTTCTTTATGAGGCAAGCAGTAATGTGTATATCCTTCCTTCTTCTTGAGTAGTGTCTGACTGCAAACCCTTTGTATAATCAGGCTTGATGGGTGTCACTGGAGGCGCAAAGTAAAATAAATGCAAAAATCACGCTTCAGAACAAATGAGGGAATACTAAATCATTGTGGGAGAACTTAGAAAGGATCAGCAATGTTCCTGGTTTTCAATTTACTTTTCCAGCAGAGCATTAGCAGAGCACTGCAGACATCCCCATCCATTTGCTCTGCAGGACCAACAACACCCACCCTGAAAAGCCAAAACACTGTATTCCCAAATTGTTTATATCAAATGCAGAAAAAACCCCTTTCTGCATACTTTCAGATAGACTCTGAAAAGTGAAAGCAACCAACAAATTCAGTCTCCTAGGAGGAGGAAAATCAGTTGTTTTTTTACACACAGGAACTTGGGTACCTCGTTCCCAAGTGACATTTCCATCAGCCTCGTGCAATGGTGCAGCCAGGGTGCAGCAAGGGGAGATGCACTGCTGAGAGTCACAAGTCAGCAACAATCTGAGTGCTGAACCTTGGTAATTCACCCAGGAGTAAAGCAAACCACGAGACACCACAGTTTATATTCTGCTCTCACCATGAAGTGGCATGGATTTGTTAACTTTAGAGGAGTTGATTGGGATTGACTCTGAGCACAACACAGTCCCACATTTGCTGCTCTTTTTTACAAAGCAGCACGTCAGATTCCTTCTGAAAATCCAGCTTTTCTGCAGTTCTTCTGAAAGTGATTCATTTGCTAATACCAACAGTCTCACTGTTTTATCACTTATTAGCTAACCATAGTGTTAAATTTAGCTAACCATAGCCTTAAAGAATTGCAGTCCTTTGGGTACTACATATTTTAAAATGAGGTAATCAGGATGATGAAAAGAGAGCAGCCCAGATTCTTCAATACACACTTCTAAATCAACCCAAGGAGAGCAAAAATTGACAGTTTGAGTTTCTATGAACATGTACAAAGCACACAAGCATATGTTTAGATGCAAATACTCCCTTTCCAAAGCATCCAACAGTTATTTCTTAGTCCTGAAGGCCCAGAAATGACAGGCCTACAACTGTGTCTTTGTTGAGGCATTGAAGAGCTCCTCTAAATAATTTTTAGGTTGAATTCCCCCGCCTTCAAATCATCTTCAGAGTCCTAGAGAATCAAACTCCCAGCAGGTGGCTCAGCTTTAAAATAAAAGGAAGCAGTGACAACCACTTGCTAGAAAATTATTTTTGGTTGTAATTGTAGGGTGGGACTTTCTAAAGCTCTCATTGCTTAGCTTTGCTTCCACAGGCTAAGAAGTGAAGAATGCTATGAACTCCAGCAGGAAGCCAGCAAAACAGCCTTTGACTAGCCAATCTCACCCACAATTACAATTACATATTTTGTAAGCAACTCAAGAAATAGCCAGCTGCTCCAATTAGAGCTTATATAAATGAAGCACCATTTGGGGTTCCTTATCTCCCAGAAATTTGTCACCATCAATGATCACACAGAAAAAAAAAATCAATACAGAATATTAGGTAGGTGGGGCAGAGTATACTTAGCAAGTAAATTTTCTCAAATGTAAAATTTTATAATGTCACAAATCGGTAAGGAAAAAATAAGCCATAGAAATGCTCTAAGAGCTGAAAAGCCAGCTTTACCATGTAAGGCCTCCAAGCTCAATCTGTTCAGCAAGAGCAAACTGTTCTTACTTAAACAAGGACAAGAAGCAAGAAAAGGGAAATGCCAAATTCAATGCTGTATGTATGTGAGGATAAGACAGCTGAAAACTGAAATAAAATGACCTGATGTTGTAGCAGCGAAAACAAACCAATTTTAAAATTCATGGGTTTGTCTTGTCCATGTCCATGAGATTAAGTTACTGGGATAGAATCTTACCCCAGGTCACCAGCCTCAGTTTCCTGTGCAAATAGCACCAGTACTCTGCTTCTGCTCTTTACACATCTAACCTTGCTTTTTCCCACCTCCTTTCAATTGCAGTTCTACTCACTTTTAAATACAGAGATGATTTTTTTTTTTTTTTTTGCTTGTGGCTTCCTGCCAAACACTTCTTCTTTCATGTTCTTGAGCCCTGGCTTTATTAGCCTTGTCTATCAGCATGCCCAGAAGATGCTCTCATGCATGCACCTGACAGACTCTTCCTAACATTTCCTAAAGTACTATCAGCAATGACTTGTCTTTCTTCTTAGTCTGAAGGAATTCTAAGTTTCTCCTCTCTCCTTTAGCCTGTCAGAAGCATTACTTCCCTGGCATTAAACATTCTGCTGAATGATCTAGTGCAATAAGAAGAATTACAAATCTTTGGAAACTTACTTAAATATTCAATAATTTTAAAATATGAAAATTCACCTACACTGATACTTTAAGCTTTTTTCCTGAAGACCTTAATGCCATCTGCAGCTGCTGCTTTTATTAAGATTATAATTAATGCATTTGTATTTTGGAGCAGATTTATATAGTGGTCCAGATGCAATTAGGGTTCAGTTAAAATTTGACATTGGGGATTCCCAAACCCAACACAGTCATTCACTAATGCACAAAATCACTGCTGTCCAATAGATCTGCCTTCCCATCTTGTGCTACTGAGACTTTGAGGAAGATTTTGCAAAGGGTAATATTGGGTTACTTATTTGGTAACAGAGAAGTTCTGGCCACTGACAGGTGATCTAGAAAAGGGACACAGTGGTACCTGCCACAGACCACGAACAGGTAGGGTGGTACACTGACCATTTGGCTGTGCCCCCCATTTGCTCTTATTGCCTTAACAAAAGGACTTTTACATTTTTTTTCCTTCATATTGAAACTCCCATTAGGTGGCTTGTATTTGCCCTACTACTTCAAATCCTACAGGAAATGTCCACCAAATACCCTGCCAGAGAATCCTCTCCATGCCTCCTGAAGTAACACATGCCTTTTACTGAAATTTCTGACACCAATAAATCCTAGTGCTCTTTTCTTACAGAATAGACTATCCTGAGTTGGAAGAGACCCACGAGGATCATTGAGTCCAGCTCCTGGCCCTGCACAGCACCATCCCCCAAGAGTCACTCAATGTTGCCAAAAGTATTGTCCAAGCACTTCCTGCTCTGTCAGCCTTGGTGCTGTGACCACTGCTCTGAGGAGCTGGTTCCAGCGCCCAGCCAGCATCTGGGTGAAGCCTGTCTACACCAGGCCTTTTCCTTGCTTCCTAATTCTTCATTTCTGCACATTGGCTCTTATCCAAAACGACAATTTCTACAACCATCCAGATAAACACTCTTAATTCTCTTTAAGACCTACTTTTCCTCTGTGTTAAATATGACTCTGTGTAGCATATCTGAGGTCAGTTTAATCCAACCCTTTTTTTTTCCCTTTTAGAAGATATTTGAAGACATCTGAGAAAAGAAGCTTAAGACATTATAATATCAGCATACACAACAACCCTGCCCTGGTCTGTCTCTTTATTTTTTATCAAATATTTAGATTTAGGTCCCTTCTGATTTATTTTGTAACCAATCAGTAGCAATTTATATCTTCTTAAGGCCTTTACTCATTCCCCACTCCAGGAGCCCAGGTGGTTCAAAATTAGTGGCACAGGGTGGATGCAGGGCAGATCCATGAGCTCCAGAGGGGCATCACTGATACGCTCAGCCACCTCAAGGAAAACTGCAAAGGGATTTTGTTTGAGGAGGCTCTCAGGAGGAATAATAGAACTCTGCTTTTATAATCAGCATGTCCAGTGATCAAGCCCCACCACAGAAACTGCTGATCCGTTTACCAGACTTAACCAACTTGAATATCAATCATGTGCACATTTCTTGAAGAGAGAAAAATTAATATCCTTCAAGTTAAAAAGTTCATTCTTTCATATCACTGTTGCAGAAACTCATATCTTTGCCTGACTTATTACCAAGTAACCTCTTGAATATCCAAGGATATCACTCCCTCACTCACCTCCCTGTACAAGCCTTGAAGGCTTCAGAAATCCCTATTGATCCAATGCTAAGTCCCCTGAATTCATAAGTCAACAGCAGCAGTGGAAACTAGAGCTTGCAGGCCTTACTGCAGAAACCCATCTATCAAAAGCCTGGTAACACACACAAATGTTTTCTCAAAGAATTGTTAATTTGCCTCCCTGCCATCTATGACATTTTTAAGAGTCAAAAGCCAATGTTGTTTGTATCAATACCCAACTCTCTATTGCCACTGCTCCTCACAAAGGCTCACCATGTAGATCTGCACATTCTGCAGATCTGAATTCCCCTGGATAATGTGTCTCTGCTCTCCCCAGAAGGATTCTAGGTCACATATAGGGCCAATGAAGCTTCTACGACAGAGTGAGAGCTGACAGCTAAAGAACATACCTAAAAATTGCAGATTTTAACAGGTAACATTCTCAATGAAAGCAAAAAAAATCCACCTTTTCTAAAAGAGCCATAGAATCTAAAAATCCTCATCAAGCAGGTAGCACACTGATATTTCCCCTTCAGCAGAAAATACCTGTGTTAAATTGAACAAATGACAATTAACTTGCTCAGAAGTGAGATGATATTCACACCTGCTGCCAAATCTAAGTGGTACCACACTGAAACAGTTCACTGATTATATATTTCAGAAAGCATGTATTGGCTTGCATCTGAGGAAGATGCTCAAGTTCTACAAATACATCCATAATTTTCAGTACTTCCTATGCATTAATAATATTACTTCATAAATACTTCCTTAATCACACTGCAACTTTCATTCAGGGCTAATTCTAAATGAATTCAGTTACTTCAATCATACATTATTGATCCTAGTTTCCTGTCAGAACTACCATCTTTCTCATTATACCCTACTAAAACAATGCCCACCACAGACTGTTAGCTCAAAATTACCTGCAAGTGGTTTTGATCTACAGATACAGTTACCTTTATGAGAAGACCCCTTGCCTATTCATTGTTAGCATCTCTATTTGAGTAACATTAGACACAAAACTGTTATTGTCCCCAGTTTCCCACGTCTGCAGGAAAACCTCCCTAATATTAATACAGCTGTTGTCTTCAAAAACATACTGTACTTCAGTAGAGCCCATCTAAAGCAACACACATCAAACAGTTTCATGCCCAAGTAAGCAATAGGAAATGGCCATTGAAAACTATCTAAAATGGTGTCACACACCTAGTTGAGTATTTTCTATTACATTTTCCAAAATAACCTCAACCAAGTTACTATTAGGAAGTGTTAAAAGACACTTCATCAGAGATGGAGCTCAAATCTGTCAAGTGTGTATATTATTCTGAATTTAATTTTTTCCTGAAGGTTGACAGTGCACACACTATTGAGGAAGAACATAGCTTTTCCAAAGACAAAACGCCTGGATTGTAAAGAGATCAGCTGTTAACAAACTCAAAGTTAGAAGAGGTATCCCCAGCTCACTGTGTCCATCTCCAGGCATTCTGCGATCTTGCAGGAAAGGACTCCTCCAGTTCACCTATTTTTCTGTACTGTTGCACCCTCATTACACCAATTTAGTCTGCATCACAGTGTCACAAATCTCAATGCTTTGGGAGGCGCCCAACAATCCCCTTGCTGCAAAGGGATACCAACAGCAACAGATCCAGCCACTCATCTAACATATTCTTAAGAGTAAGAATAACAGCAATTCATACCAGAAGACATGAACAACTGAGCAACCAATAACGTCTAACTATAGTTTCAAGTCATTTTATAATGCATGGCAGAAATGCAGATGGAAATTAGGATTTCCTCATTACTAGTTTTCATTTGTTGTGTCAGAGATAGAAAAAACTCTTCAAACAAAAGTTTTCTTTTTCTAGTATTGATTTAGAAATGCAAACTTAACACATGATTAGATGCTTAAGGTTTTAACAGCAAACACACACAAAGAGGAAGTCAATACTGACAATGAAAGGCCAAATTCTAAATCTTTACTGGCTATTTCTAAAAATCTGCCTCTCAGTGTACATTTCCTCAGTCTCTAAACAAATCTTGTTATAGCCAATCAATGATATAGTTCATCTCTCATTCCAATTTTATGACTTTTCATGGTGAGATGTCATTGGCTTTTTATTAATTTGACAACTAAAATGTACTAAATGCCTATGTTTTATTGCTACAGTGAAAGGAAGCAAGACCTTTCTCACTACTAGATTACCAGTAATTATAACATTTGTATAATTTCTGGGTCTGGCCAACATTGCACAAGACTGCAAAACTACAGCAGCAGTCCTTTCATGTTTTTTTTTTACAAGTCACAGAATTTAAGAATTATGATGGGGAAAAAGCCATTCTTTAAAAGAGAAATTATATACAGTTGAAGAATTTCTCCTTTTCCTATATCACGAGGAACCAGAAGTACAGTTTAATAAACAACTTTTCCTTTTTCCACATACATCTTTTCTTTAATACTTTGCAATATTTCTTTAATATTGTGCAATACACTTGTTCAGTTAGGACACTCAGTCCTTGCAGCGAGTCTGAATAAAGGACAAAGGAGTATGAAAAACTGTTTAAAAACTGCAATATTAAATGAGCCATAAACACTGGATTGTTATATACCAACCCTTGAGTTCAACTTGAGGATAACACAGCATGCAAATTTTAATACAATAAATGGTCTAGCAGGAACCAAGATGAGCAATATTCATTACTGTGACTATAAAATCAAATACAGAAGCAAGCTGGAAACACTGGCCACACACCACTCATATAAAATATATATCCCAAGAGACAAAATATCAGACCAGTGCCAGGAGACTCAAATTATAATTTCTTTTCCCACATTGTAGCCTCTGTGTGATTTCAGGGAAATCACTTAGTTTCAATTTCAAAAGTGAGCACCATAACATTAAGAGAGAGGCAGACAACAGAAAAAAAAAGTCTCTCAATGGTTTGATTATTACTTAATAGAAAAATCTGGGGTTTTGTTTGAAATGAAGGGATAGTTGAATCTGTGATTTAATGTCTGAAATCAATGAGTGCATGAGTTGGGGACAAACATGAACCACTTGGAGTAATGCTTGCCTTGCACTCAATGCAGGGAAGGTAGGTAAGAGCCACCAAGGTCAGGTCTGCTGTCTTCCTACTGCCACGGAGGTGGAAGCTCTCAGATTTTCACTGTTTTTTTTTTATTTATTTATTTAAGTGACTTTACTGTGACCATGGCTGAAATACTGCTCCTGGTTCCTGCCCATTTAAGTAGCTGTTTGCTAACTGAAAGCTTAAAAATCCAATGACCTTTTGTAGTTGCAGCAAGGTGTGTGTTATCCTGTCAATATCTACTCTATCATGAGCTCCATGCTCATTAGTTGACACTAAGCATGATTGCCATAAAGGTGATGTAGCTGAGCTCTAAATGGTACCTGCATTGTCCTATGGGTATTTTTTCCATGGCTATTCTGTAATTAAAGGCGTTATCAAAACCTTTGGGAAATTCACTTATAAAGCAGAGTTTAAAAATTTGAATTGTTCCAAATTACTGTATTTTCGCCCAGCAATTCAGTAGACTGCCAGAAAATGCAGCCAAAAATCTCAGCAATTTTTAGACTGGGAACAGAGATTAGCAACGACCAGTTTATACAACTACTGTGTTCTTTTCAGAGAGCATTAACAGATACTGACCTGTACACAGCTCATGATGGCTGAACAATATGTTATATTCAAAAAAATTCTCCAGAATGCATTTCCTTGCAGCAAAACAGAATGAACTCTGTATTTTATGCTCAACTAAAATGTTGCCAGTTAGACAGCTAAGAGACAAAGCTAAGCTCAGTCAATAGCTCTTTTTGATATGTTATCTGGGTAAGAGTCAAGCCTGCTTTCTACCCTTTCATAGTTAGTTCTTGACATTCTAAGTGTGGCTAAAATAAATCCGCAGCAAATCAACCCAATATAAACATGAGATATCACATAAAGACAGGTCACCTGAAGTCTACAAAGCTCTCCTCTATAAATCAGCTTATTGTTCCAGGCCTTCATTCAAAAAGCAGTGAGAGACAGGTTAAACATGCTGCTGAAGGATGCAGACACAGAGTACATTATAGCTCCATTTCAACCTTTTTTAAAGGTAGTCTGAGGAAGTGCAGTAAACTCAGTAATTTCAGTGAACTATGCTGCATAGATTTAAAAGATTTATTTCTTTCTCCATCCATTTTTCATGTAATTAAACTGCTGTCATGGATCAATGAGCACAGATAACAACTAAAAGTATCACAAGAGCATCCACCAGCAATCTTTTTCATTAAGTACATAACCAAATATTATTTGTTAGGCTGCAACACAAAATGCATCTAAAGGATCTCATTTTTTTTTGAAAACAGAGGAATAGCCAGAACTTGTGACCTTCTAGACATGAGGACATAAAATTAAAGCATTCAGGAGAAAACAAGCAAGTCCTTAATACTGATATGAGGTTTAAATCTAATTTTTAGAGGTAAGGCTCCAACGAAAATATAAACTCAGTTAAAATGATAGCTGTTAGAATTAGGCCCTCAGCAATAATATAATTATAGAGCAAAATAAATTCAAAATCTTTAAGAACAAAAAAAGTAAATATTTCAGATGTACATAAGCAAATCAATTTTTTGTATTTCAACAAGCAGATACTTCTTTCAAGTCACTGTATGAGTAGGAAGTATCACTTAGGAAGTAGATGAAGAGTAATGAGAGAATGCAGACGAAGTAATGTTTGAGATTTTCAATTCAGCCCTTTGACATTTTATTTATGTTCCTTAAAATAACAGCACTGGTTAACAATAAAAATCTGCTTCTATACTAACAGTGACAAAAAAACCCCATTATAACAACAACAAATATTGCTTCTAAATACTTAATACACAATTATTTTTGTCAGGGGAAAAAAGAGATCTTTAAGCTCGTTCCCCTGCCAAATTTTGAAGTCTTTAGGAACCTGAACTTTAGCATTCTCTTTTGACTTTGGACCAGTATTAAACCAATTCTTATACAGAACTATCTTATAAAGCTCTTTTTAGTAAAAAAAATGCTTCACTTTGCTTATAGATCCTACATGAACAGCATTTGCACCTGAAACAGTGACAGTGGAATCACCAGAGAAAGCACAAAGCATCACAGCTACACAGTACAGAAACCAGTGAGTGATGACCTCCATTTAATACAGCTTGTGATTGCTCTATTTCTTCATAAAAGCTAAAGCAATTTCAGTAAAATCTAGAACAGCAATATGTCAGTTTTCAGGCAAACCTGGCTAAAAAAGTATGCATATTTTACACGAACTTGCATATTATTTTACATTTGAATACTAGCAGAATTTAAAAGCATTAGTACCATTGGTATTAATAGCCTTTGCATGCTAAAATCCCAAAAGCAGGACTACTTCCCTTGGTTTCCATTTCTCAATGCTTTATCTGCTAAAAATGTCCCTGTTCCATTGTCCCTGCAAGCATATCTGTACCAGGCAAGAGACCAAGTGAGTTTTAAAAATCTCAAGAAGAGGCACCTTATCCAATTACACCATCCAAAGATATTAACACTTTATCTTTAAATGATTCAGAAACCAAGACAAGGTTAGGACAATGATCTACCATTGACTCATTAACAGCCCCACATCACATCTGCAAATGTGCTCTCAACACACAGTGGCAGAAATGGGTATTCAATTTTGCAGAATGATTGGAAGCTTCATATTCCAGGTGTAAAAAGAGAGTCTCAGTCCTCAATATATATTACATTTCTAATTACCATAAAAATTCTATTCTGCTCTTCTGAAAAGAACTGTAGCTGACAGAGTAATCCCAAAGAGAAATACAATTACTTGTGTTGTATTGTCCTCTCTTCCTTAACAGTTGCTCATTAAGGGGCTTGATGCTAGTGAAAATGGCGTCAACATTCTCCCTTAATGCAAAGCAGTAGCTTTCCAGCCTCTGATTATTTTGACATTTCTACCCGAAACAAAAAGCATTTCAAAGTCTGCACTGTCTGTAAGGGATACAGAGAGTGGACAATATGTTTATTCTTGCATGTTTGCTTTCAAGGTTTATCACTTGGTTCACGTAGGGAGAGATGGGGGAAAAAGCAAAGCATGCCAAGAAATAACAATGGGAATACAAGAAAGGAGCACATGTGCTGATGTATGCTGTTGGAAAACTGCACACTTGGAAAAAAGAGGTATACACAAAACATTGACCCCATCATCTTCCTCACATCCAAAACAGGGTTCAGTCTGGACAGAAAATTGCCATTCCTAGGTGGGAAGGTCTGGCTCTGCTCCCTTTGTATATTATATATAAATTACAGACAATATCTCCCACAGTGTAATGTGCACTGCTGGCCTCCACAACTCTCCATGGAGGTAATTTACAGGAATTTTTGTGACCCTGCACTGACCAGCTTTCTGCAACCACAAGAACCCATGCAGCTGAAAGTCAAACGTGCTGTGGTTCCCATCACAAAGCTGCCACGCTGAGCCGTGCAGGGGAGGACAGAAGAAAGCCTCCCATGGGCTGTGCTCTGCACCAGCCTTGCATCCCTGGACAGCCCCAAACCAGCCTGCTGTACCTGGCTGGCTGCCAGTTTCTCTATGAAATGTTTGGAAATGGTACCAAAATGCTCTGCTGGGAAGTAACAAAGACAAGCTGACAGTGGCAATCAGCAGCAAGTACATGTGCAGGGGTTTTCCTGCTTCACATGCTGGCTCACCCCTTAAAGGCAAGCATTTATGCAGAAAGCAACAAAAGGCTGTCCCCAAGCTTAGTTTCTTTATATTACTGTATTTTCATGTTTCACCATCTTTTTCAGCGTGTTTCCTACTCTCACCCTGTCCTGCTCCTTTGTGCTGTCCTTGATGCTTTCACAGACTTAGATAAGGAAATTGTACAAAAATAAAGCAGTCTTCTGCCACTATTACTAACACCAAACAATACCATATAATTTTTCCTCTAGAGCCTTATTCAATATGAACAAAGGAAATAAAACCCAATCCACAGAATCTAGTATTTTTTAGAATAGTTTTCAAGCTTATCTATACAATTTTATAGAATGAACAGAATTTATCTAATACATTACAGTTATTCCACAGGGAGAGAGAAAAGGGTAAGACAACCCAAGGAAGTAAACAAAATAACTCTGGCAGGATATGCTTAGATCTCACCTTACATCTTCTCCCATACAGAAGGAAACACACAGCCACTGAAGTAAACATTTATTATACTGTAGTTATTACCACCTTATTGATACAATTATAAAACCATTAATTTTAACAAAGCATATGTTTTTTGGAACTTAATTTATATGGAAAAAACTATGATTTCTACAAGGTTACAGTCTTGCAGTGACTATTGTTTATTACTAGATATTTTAATCTTGCTTCCCTAACCAGGATGTCTTACTCAGATTAGACACTGGTGGATGTCAGCTAATTCACACCTCTAAGCCCATAGAAGTGTCACTTGAGAAAAAAATCTCAAAACCAGCAAGTCAAAATGTTCTCACTCTGTCAATGCTACCAAAAAGGGGTCTGGCCCACCAGACACATTTGATTGATACAAAACTCTGCCACAACAGCATCCTCACCAGCATCCCCTGCTCTCCTCAGATGCAGCTCTCATTGCCACCACTCTTCTCTTGACCTTCCAGTACCCAAATGATCTTGCAGTTGGCCCCACTTTACTTTGCTGCATGGTTCTGCAGACCTGGGTGCCTTCTGTACATCATCTGCTGACAGCTTAAAACTGATGCACCACTCACCTTCTTCCTAATTAACTTGGGCTAAATTACAGGCTAGTGCAGAAAAAAAGATTCAGTGTGAGAATGACTACTAACATGTAACAAGGAACTGAATACCTGTACTCATATTTATAAAATTTACCTCACTTTTAAAAAACAAAAAGAAAGAAAAGCTGTAACTATGACAATGTAGCTGTTGTATCTATCTCTAGTTATTGTGCTGCAAAGGCCTGCACACATATTTTGTCTGCTTTAGCAAAACAACTCACTGCTCCATCTATTCCTTCAATCTCCAGTTGAGCTTCATTGCCTCTCTCACACTTCTAGCACTGACTTAACTGGTCTCTTTAGTCCTCCCAAGCGCATTAACAAAGCTTCCCATCAAACTATCACCCAAAGTACTATTATTAGTTGAGCTCTAATATAGCACAGAAATGCAGAATGGCTGCAGCTAGAAAAAGCCTATGTAGATGCTACTTGTCTGACAGCTTCAGGCTTATTTTCAACATGTTAAATAACTCAAAAATGACTCAGGCAGCGATTCACTGACATCAACCCCTGCACAGCTGAGTAAGTAATGTTAAGGCCCTGTAAATGGAAGGAAATCCTATTATGAATGCCAGAAGGGGCATCAGTCTTTTCTTCCAAGCCAGTGCTCCCTGTGAATGAGGGGGACAGTACTAAGAACCAAACACAAAGCCTGATTTCCAGCAGTTACAGTAAAGCAATACATTCTTCCAAGGTGGGGACACCCAGGGAAAAGCTCCAAAAGACTGCTGAAAAATTGACACTTTTAGAGAAAAATCTTAAACATGAAAATCTCTACAGTGCTAGAAACTTAATGGAGGCTACACTGAGTAAACAACATCTGGCTGCTCTGCTTCTTGCAGTTTATGGCTTTTGAAATTTCCTTTTGCCACTTTCTTCATTTCTTCATTCATACTACCAGCCAGCCTGCAGGCAGGAAGAAGCTGGGTTCTACAGCCTTGGTCCTGGGGAGGGAAGGGGGAATGGGGCAGGGGGAAAGGGAGCAAATAAATACACAAAGAGAAACTATTAGTCACTACAAAATGTCCTGCCAGGGAGCGTTTGGGAAATACTGTTATTGAGGTGCACGTAAGCGTAAGCAGATCCTTTCTGTCACTTCAGAGGAAAAAGGGGTGAGGATGAAGGAGGTCTTACAGAAGGGAATATCTGTGCAGAAAGTGCAGTTGGTCTGGGCTAACCAGAAAACAGTAGCTGAACCTCGATGCCAAAGTCTCTCCCCATTCAGAGCCAGGAAATCAAATTCCATTCTCGTTTTATCTTGGCACAGATCTTTTGCTTCAACCTCTGAATTACAGCAGTTTCTGTGATTAGGACTCAGGGCCATTATTTTTGGCCTCTAAAAAAAGACTGCACTAAGCTGAGAGTAACTACGTCTAGTATAAATACAAGTTGAGCAATGGGTAAGTTTTAATTCAGACACATTAATCAAAGAAAATAAACCATTGTAAAAGCATCTGGCAACACACAAATTAGTTAGACTAAATGTCTCACTTCTCACGTAATTGTTTCTTGGGTTGATTAAGGAGGCTTTTCTCCTCTCAACTGTCCTGAAAGGTTTGCATTTTTCTCCCTTCTTTGAATCCCTCTAAGGTATTGCCATAATGAACATTTCTCCTGGAGAATTCTGGATAGATTCAGCATGTTTTTGCTGTGATTTCCATGCGATTTCCATCACATGAGCAGCCTAGTAACACTTGCTGGACTGGAGCACAGTTCAGTGATGTATTAAAAATGAGAATGTTGCCTCTTGTCTCCTCTGTGGCTTCTGCTGTCCCAGGTGGGCAGAGACCAGCCCTGTAACACAGCACTTACCTGTAGGCCACCAAACTGGCCTTTATATTATTTTCCTCATTAGCTGCCCATATATCCCAGGGAGAGCTGTATCTCTTTATGGAGTCACTTGGAAAACAAATAATTACCTTCAGATGGTTATGTTTTACAATGACATCTATTTCTCACAACCAGCCTGACAGAAGCTTTTCCTCCTTACAGAAATTATAAAACAGACTGCTTGTGCCCTTAAAATGACTCTACCCTTGGCCCTTAATACACAAATCTTATTCTTCCAGTGCTCACACCGAGCTTTCCTTCATTTAGTTAAAATGAAAAGTATTTAATTTAAAGATTATCTGAATCATATTAAATAATTCATGTAACTGAAACTAAATAACAGCCATGGTCTAAGTTATACATCAAATCGTGGTGCAGCTTACATGACATAATATCAGAAAACACCATCTTGGAGCAAGGGATATTCAGACTCTCCAATTACTTCCCATTTACCACTAGGGGCCAGCAGTTCTCCTGCTGCTGCTACACCGAGGAGTACCTGCCTGCCTGAAAGAAATTCTGCTCCCTCTTCCACCTGCTAAACCATATTAAAACAGGCTAGAAATTCATATCCACACATCTTACTCAAAAGGAATGTGTATGAGCCTTTGGTCATAAGAAATACTTTATAGAGGGAGAGAGAATAAACTTGGGCCATTATGAATTTAAAGGAGGTACAAGAAAAATAAAAATAGAAGCATTACAATGGGGGAGAACAATAGGGGATTTTTGAGGGGTGGTTATTTTACCCCATTGAAAGATATGAGCCCAAGGAAGGGTGCTAATTGTTTTCACTGGTTTAATGCTGTTTCTGAAATTAGTATCTATGGCCTGAGACACATAATTTAACATTTGGCTACCCTTCCCTCTAGCTGTATCAGGCTACCTAGGGAGCAAAGACACAGTGGATTTGATATCTCATCCCAGCATATGCACTTGGAGACAATCCCTTGCTTTGGAAAATGGCAAGCAGTAATCATATGAAAAAAATTCCCTGTTTAAACATTAAAAAAAAAAATAAAGTTTTAAATGTCTTTACCACGTACTTATTTACTTTTACTTGTTCTGAAGACATAGGAGTAAGCAAGAGCTACTAAACAGCACCTATATTATAGAGCTATTATGTCATGGTGTCAAAATTACAAGGGAAAAACCTCATCTCATCACAGACATTGCATTACTGTAAACAATTACCAGATTATGCAGCTCTGGACAAAACCAGCTTAGCATACTTTTGGGTTCCTCTGGACCTAAATAGCACCCATCTCCTAGGAACTGTGTAATTTAAGAGCACTACAAGAGAACTACTGAAAGAGATTAAGCAATTAATTAAAACTTTTATCTGATACCGAAAAACCAACCAACTTCTAGCTGAGATGAATCTGTGTATAAAGGACAAAGCTTTAGTTATAGTTGTCCTTATTTACAGTTTACCTAAGGAACACACAACCAGGAAAAGATGAGCCCACCAATTTCATCCCCTTACTTCCACCTCTTTGCAAACCCGTGGCTATGACTGCAATGCAGATGCTGCTCACATGGGAATACCTTCAACAACACAGTTTCTCCTACAAAATTGGACCTCAATTAAGCACTTCTGCATTGTGCTGTGAAATAAGCACATGTATTTTTGCCTACATTAAGGAGGTTCCATAACAGTGATGGCTGATCCAAGCTAGGAAAACCTTGGCATGGTGCCCCTTCTTGAGAGCTGGGAAACATCGGAGGTGGAAAAAGGTCTCTTCAAAGTCTGAGCAAGGAATCTCGAAGACTAAACCTAGATACTTTCCCCACCTCACAATAAGCAAAACAGCACAGCATGTAGGAAAAACAGCAGTCACATGCTGCCCATCTGCCTCAGAAAAACCCTGAACAGCAGACCCTCAGGTTGATGTGACAAGCAGAGGTCCCCTGAACACAATGCAATTGCATCAGGTTATAGCAGCTGTGAGTCTAGCACAGGCTTTTGCTAACTATTAATAGCTGGTATAATTCTGTTAAAACTTCTCAGCACAGTTCAGCTGCAGGTCAGTCTGTTTTCAAAGAAAACAAAGAAGATAATTCTGGTGAAATGGTTGCCTGAAATACAATAAAATACTCATTAGGAAACTCAGGCTGCTCCTACCCTCAAGAGCATTTATTAACCCTTGTATTAGGTCCCTCAAATCCTTTCTGCTTGCAGTGTAAAACCAGCCCTGTTTTCCCTGCTGCCTCCATTTTGCATTGCCACAGTCGTGTGCTTGTAGCTTCTCCTCACAGTTTTAAGCCAGTAAATGGGTTTCAGCACAACAGACACTCAAGCCCCTGAGTATCAAAATTCTTTAGGGAAAAAAGACATAAGAGAAATCTTTTCCATCTGTTCACCCTCACTGAATCCTTTCCTTCTGTTCGCATGGATTTTCCGTCGACATCAGGCTTGCACCCCCAGCAAGAGAGATGGTCAAGCCATTATATTTACCAAAACAAATTGGGCAAGCTGATGAGAAGAGTTTCTTGTAGCAATATCATTGGGAGAGGACATAGAGGACAAAGGGCTCAGAATCAAGTGTTGCTATCAATGAAACTTTGTTCATGTCAGTAGAGAATCTGTGTACCAGAAGAAAAGAAACTGGGACAGAGTGGCTGTAATTCCTTAGCAGGAAGCCAAATTGAAAAATAACATATCTCTAACAGCGCTACTTACAGAGTCCTTCAGCAAGTATGCCTGGGTCCCATAATTGCAGCATTCTTACAGCAGTAAACAGATTACTAAAAAGCAAGAGCAAGCCTGGGGAAAATGTAATTATAGGAATGGTAGGTCTCATCTAACTATTTTGTGTTATTTAGCACATATTTCCCAAGTAGTAGAAGACCTGCATTTTCAAAGAGAAAAATAACTGCTTTACCAAACCCAGGGAGAAAAAGGCATTTTGAGAGACTTCCCCATCAACATGGAGCACAGAGGTTTGCAGATTTCCAGATAGGCTTGATTAACTACTGCTTTCTCTTGACTGGCATGCAGTTTGCTCAAGAGGCCCAACACTCACACTGAGCCTAGAGTTTTAACGTGCACTGGAGACTTAAAATTCCCGAAATTTGAGGCTTACACGTCTGTCAATGTACAAGAAAAGAGCAGGTACACATTTATAGAGGTAATAACACATAACAGAACTCACAGTTCCAAGCATAGTCTTGGAAACAACAAAAATTATGTTTGTATTCAGAAATAAAACTAAAATCAGTGATAATTACGTCAGGTGGACACACTATAATAATTTCATTTGTTATTGATTTGCAGGTTTGATGTGCTATGTTGAGACAGTTCCTTTTTAAAGTAGCATACTCAGCTTTAAGAATGTGCCCTCTGAAAATCTCAAAACATTTGTTTCACATTATGGTCACTGCTCTGAAGTCTGCAGTGACAGGCTCAGATCCTAAATGAACTGTTTCTCCTTTTCTGCCAGAGAAAGTCCACCAGCTCACAACAGTGGGGGTGATAGAAGAGATCTGAAGTGATCTGAATCCTTTCCTGTGGCACGTGCAAACTGACTGGTGTGGTTGGATATAGCTGCTAGAAAATAAAGAAAGCTGAGCAATTACAGCTGTTCGTCTCGGGAAAAGAGAATTGTGTCATCAGTAAATCTAACTGAGGTGTATTGATCGAGCCAGCAATGTTGCCTCTTCAGAAACCTGATGAAAATGCCAACACAAAAGCCACCAATAGGTGCTCTACAGTTTATGGGGCAAGCTGAAAGGGGTCACAGGTGTTCTCCACAGAACACTTTGTCTATAGGCATGATGCAGATTCTCATAGATTGTCTGTTTTAAAAAGACTTCACAAAAAAATTCCTATAAAATTCTGCCATTGATAACGTGTGTGCTCAGCCAAACCCCCAGAAGCTCACCCACTAACAGAGAGATTTATGCCTAGGAAACTACACATTGAGAACACTGCCAGTTAATTGGCTCTGCAAGCAATGCCTGATGCTGTCACACACAAAACGTGACCCACCTCAATGGTGTCTAGCTTTCTCTGTATCTTTTTTCCATGAAAAATTACATTCCAGCACCTGACATGCAATTTGGCATGACCTACACAAATTTGTCTAACTTCACTTAAGTGAAAGGTGTAAAGCAGTTTACCTACATAGACACATTGTAAACAAAACTAGATTGAAAAGGTGAAAAAAACAAACATTGATAAACGGCAAATAATGCAATGTATAGAAAAAGAAAAAATTTTGCAGAAGAGTGGGTGGCTGTGGAGAGGGGTGAATACTCCCTGTGCACACTGTGTCTTTCTCTTTCATCAGTGAACTTGCTACAAAAGGAGCTGGCAAACCTTTTGCCTAAAGGGAAACCATAAATAAAGGCATCTGCCCCAGCATTTACTGAATTGCAAACCACAGCTTCAGGCACCCTTAACTCCCACACCAGTGTAGATCACCAGTGCCTCTCAGGTTCAGCTGTCTCCAGTGTGCTGCTAGACTTCAAAACAGGAAGGTTGTTAAGTAAAAAGTCAGCCAAGTGACAAAAGAACCAATATCAATATACATAATGCAACCAAACCAAGTGAACTTGGGTCATCTTGCTTACAACAGCATGGTTTTCCATCCCTGGAGAAACTAAAATGCTCTCAGCCTAAAAAGGCAATGATTCTTGTCTCACTTGAAACAGGACAGGACCAATCTTTTTGTCCCACCAGAGAAGGAGAGGGGAGAAAATGCTGCAACCTTGAAAGGTCTAGTTCAGATGGGAACTGAACAAAAGAGAAAGGATGTCAAGGAAATTATAAATAAATGTTTAAAATGGGTATTCTGGCCAACTGGAGGATTGAACCAACACATTTTTCTACAGTGAGCTGTGTGAAACTGGTGACTTCAAGACTCAGAGGATCTGTTTTAAGGATTTATACTGCAGGTTGCACAGCATTTTCCTTTCTTGTGGTGTCTTTGACTCTGCAATATAAAGCCAGATTATATATAAATGGGCTGACTCACACTGCTCATCTTGTATGAGAAAGAGTTTTATGCAATTTTGAATTTAAGTTAAACAATTAAAAATAAATACACATTAATTAAATCATACTCTGACTGGAAAACACACGAAAGTGAATTCTGAATGGGTGGGGCACTCAGTCACCCCAGAAACCCAGCAGACCTTAGGAGGCCTCCACATGAGACCCCTGCTCAAGCAGTGAAAGAACTGCTTTAAAACTAATTTTTTTAAATCTTGCAAAAATAGCTACTAGATCATATAAAGTATTTTAAATAACAGAAATAACTTCAAGCTACTTGAGTTTACTTCATCAACATCAGACAATGCAGCTGTGATGTAGAACCACATCACTACTTACTGATTCAAATCATTAATTTATCTATAGGTAATGAAATAAACCTTTATTTTGCAGGTTGGATTGGTTATATTACCAGTTCAGTAACAGGCAGGTAGATATGTTCAAGGTATTCTGGGGTAAGGTATCTAGTCTACTGATAAATGGCATTGATTAATCACATAACCAAAAAACAAAACAAAACAAAAAAAAAAAAAAAAAAAAAACCACAAAACGAAAACTGAAAAGAATAGTTCCTTTTTAGGAACATATTTAAATTATTGAACAAATACCATGTTCACAGAAAAACAGTTGCCCTTCTATAACAGGCAGTTTTAATGAGTCTATTTCCATAAAAATGCTTGATTTTCAGCTTCAAACCACTCCAGTGCCCTCCTTCAACTCCCTTGCTAGGCATCTGATTAAAAACAAGAATCATGAAATATATTCACAGTTTTATTCATTTGAGTCTTATTCCAGGACTATTCCCTGATATCACTTTTAGCTGTTTCCAATTAAATGCTCTAGGGCTTCCATTGCTGATTAACACACACATGCACACACCTCACACCCCACACTCCATTTCAAAGAACATGGATTGATTTATGGATTGTGATATGGTCTAATACCACTTTAAAAATCTCCTACTTTCTACTGCAATGAGAGTAAACCGAGCCACCTTCACAACAGAGATTATTTGCCACTTCCACAAGAGATGGAGGTTTCATTTCTCTATTCCCTGACTTTCAAATTAGCCATTCACAGCTCCACAAAGGTAAACACACCCAACCCTACACTCTCACCAAAAACTGCTACATCCCTACAGAGCAGGAGCTCCTAGAGCATGAGCGGAACAGCCAGCCTCCTCCACAGCATCCTGGGTGACAAACCTCTCCTGCGGGAAGGATGCTGCATCAGATTCTATTTGAAAGACATACAGAAAAGACATCAGGACTCATTTCACTTAAATCCCTTGGATGTTTTTCCCCTTGAATCATTTGGGGGTTATAACTTTGTCAGAAGAGCTCTTTGAAGGCCAACCTGCTACACTCTCTTTTTAGGAGGGAGGGAGAGGGAGAAGATCTGTCTCTAAGAGCTCTGTGCTGGCCTAAAATCATATTTAAACTCACACACTGGGAAATGAGGCTCTGGGACAGATCCCCAGCACATGAGTATCCCTGCAATACAATCCAGCTGCTGTGTCTCCTCTGCATGGTCTAAACATGGACATCTTCCCTGTGTTGCTGGTGCTTTCCATAACAGTAGCTTAAATCCAACTCTTACTATTGGCAGAATTTCAAACCCCTTCACACTACATTTGCCTGAGTTTAAACAGCACTGAACCATGCAGTGAAGATACAGCCCAAATTTCAAACTCTTCCAGAAGAGCCTCCAACGAACAGCTGACCAGAAAGGTAGCAGCAATGTGATACTCCTTTAATTCCTCAAGGAATAATAGGTCAGTGTTTTTTCTCAATCATTACTATAGTCATTACATGTACTACTGTATTTCAAGACTTAACATTGCTCTGATTCACAAGCAATAAAGGAGGGAACAGAAAGGCAGTGGCTGTGCCAGGTCTGCTCTTGGTCTGGTTTGGTTTCTTTTTGGAAGTGTGCAATTGCTGTCAAGGCAATAAACTGCAGAAGGTGTTGCTTCAGGAAAAACCACAGTGGTTTTAGTCCTTTTATCTCAGCAGAGGTCACCCTGAAAACTGCATTGGTGAAACAAAACAAAAGCATGTCTGATGTAATGTGTCTGACTACTGAGAAGGAAAAGCCCCACAAGCTTGAAACAAAGCCTCCAGCAAAAGATTTCTGTGTACCTTGTGACACACACGGCCACCAGCAATTTATAACTTTAAAAAAAAGAGCTAAGAGAAAACTTCAGATAAATTGCATTTTGCTGTAAAACAGAGACTTGATTTGCTTGGAGAAAAAAAAAACAAAAAAAACCAACTACTCTTCTTATTTATAAATTAAGATATGGAGAGGTTCCTGTCCCACTCCTCTACTAAAGATTAATTTTTGCACATTCCATCTTATTCCCCAGCTCCCAAAGGCAATTGTGCAAATGCTTAACCTTAAGCACTGCACTGAAGTCAACAGCGTCATCCACTTGCTTGGTGCCAAACATGACCAGATTAAACTTCAGCTGCAGCAGAACACAGAAACCAACCTGAAATTCAGGGTTTAGATGAAACTGTGACCAATGCTCGGTAGGGCGAGGGGATTGCTGAGGCTTTTCTGATGTTCATCTTACAGATATAAAATAACAAAGCAGCAGAACAGGGAGAAGAGCCCAGGATTTGTAGCTTCTCTGTTCCAGACTGAGTCTTTAATTTCTCAGACCCATATGCTAATGGGGTAGTTTGTTAAGCTGTTTCAGTCCTGATCAAGACATTTGAATATAAATCTTTAGATTGTTGCTGAAGCTACTTGAATTAAGCTTGACAAGTAGCACGAAAAACACAGAGTAACAAGTATGTATTAGAGGTCCCTTAAGCCAAGTCCTTACTGATTGTACAGGACATTTGAAGAGCTGAAACCCTAACCAAAAAGACGTGTGGACTCTGTATAAGAAGTATATGTTTAACAGGCAACCTCTCTTAAAAATTTTATTAGGCCAATTTTGAAATTTGCACGACAACACATACTGCAGTCTCTGTGTACAAGCTGCAGGTACTGTTACCTGGCACTAAAACAGGACTTTGAGGCAATAAATAGCAGTCATTTCTAGTGAAGATGATGGGAAGAAATGCTGCCATTGGATCATATTCCTGGAGCTCCTAGAGCCTCACAATTCTTTTTCCATGGTTTTCTAACACAAGCCTAGAATAAGGATATATATTTTCTAAATAATCAAGCTTGGTCTGAGGAGGCAATGGGCAAGGGGTGTTAAGTAGCACCCTTTCATTAGCATTACATTACTACATCATTAGCATTACATTACTACATTACTAATTACAGAACATTATTACTCAATGCAATGATATATCACAGCAACAGTGTACAAGATGGCTTGAAATACACAAATATAAAGCAACTTATGCTATTGATGAGGTTAACATTCCTAAGCAAGCAAAGATATTGAAAAGTCAATTTATAGCCATTTAAAAAATATTGTTGCTCAATAGGCAGGCCAAAACTTTCAACTTAGCACTGCATTTTAGCACAAATACTTGTTAAAAACCAAGCGAATACCAGCAACAGTTATTCCTCTCTTTTACTGAAAAATCAATTGTTTGCTGTGGGAAAAACATGAGCAAGGAACATATTTAAATTCCTATTAAAACAAAAAAAAAAAAAAGTGCAGAGAATTTTAGTTAGAAAAATGTGGACAAATGGGCTATTCCTTGCAAAGATTTATAGATCAGCTAGAGACTGTTGCCACACCAGACTTAAAACAATTTTACCACAGTAAAGAGGCTCAAGAATACTTTTGTTTGAGCACAGAACTTTTCTAAACATAATGGAGCTCTGCTAACAGCCACCAGCCCTTAAGTGGAAGCCCTTGGAGAGGTATTACCCTGAAAGCCATTTATCTTTTACTTCAATTTGCAAGCAAACACCAACACAGAGAGCCATTAGAGAACAAGTGCTCTCTGGATGCTGAAAATCAATGGAGGAAAATTAAAAATCAACAAAGCTCTCACATACAGCCTCTTAAATGAAATGGCCTGTGATCCAGTCAATCCTAGTTAAGAGGAGAGTAAAATAAAATCTTAATCAAGGATGAGCTTTAGTGACACTTCTTACTATATTTATATTGTATATCATGTACCTCCAACTATAACCCGTGTCATGAGACTATAATCTGCTAATAAATAAAGTCATAGTGCATAAAACAACTAAGAAACTATTTCAACACTCCAGTTCTAATGCCAGACTAAAGGTTGATGCTCCAAGAAGGTTGATAACATATGAGGTGGCACAAGAAACATAGCAGAGGTTTTGTACAATATTTTGATAAATGTTGCTTCACTTACATCCTCAAGAGTAAACTCAGCTAATTTACATTTTATTAAACTTGGGTTAGATCCTGTAGCACCACTGGGAGCAACACACTACCTGTGATGCTCTTCCTTGTTGCTCACAGCCATCGAGAAATCAAAAAAAAAAAGTAGTAAAAATATTGAAAAGATTTGTTTATGCTTTTTAATCTACTAATTACTATCACCCATAAACCAGTCAAACCACTGGTTCTGAGAACACGAATATAAAGATGGCAAAAGAACTCAATGTCATGTGAATTAATCTCTCTGTTACCTTGAAATAAACATGCAACAGCCTGAGGTTTGCCAACAAAATAAAAGATCATTCAGGAAGGCAATTATTAGCCATCCTAATGTGACAATTACCCTAGGATGTAATAGGTATAGCACAAAAAAGTAGTTTTGTCCTACATGCACTGAAATAAACTTTACTGGTTGAATTAATTTTCTCTATTATTTCTGCATAAGGAGAAGGTCAGTGTTTCTACTTTTGGTGATAATTCCTTAACATGGCAACCAGAGAGAAGAAAGGATCTAAGTAAATACTTTCTAATTTCCATTATAAACACAATTTCTGTATGGAAAGAGGAATTCAGAGGTAAAAAATAAACATAAATGAGAGACCTTATACCCAAGGCATGTCTCCCCATTTGCTTACAGCCTGTTCAGCAAATAGAACCAGTAATTCGAAATTAATGCAAAGGATAGGGTAGGAAACTAAGCACAACAGTTTTGACTGAGAACAAGCAAAATGTAAAGATCAGGTCTCCAAGTTATCTACCCTTTTGCAATTGCTTCTAGTTGGATGTGCCATGCATGGCACCAGGGTAAGGACTGGTTGGTTTATAACTGTACTAGGTGGACAAGGTGAAGTGATGAAGCTGTTAATTACTCCAGAAGATCAGAACAGTTTGAGCCTTGGATATGGTCTTGGATTTCTGTTAATTTATGTGTCATGGTCCCACCTGAGGCTCTTTGAGGGCATCATCCATAGTTATTAGATATTGTGGAGCTATCCACAGCTTCCAACCAGAAGTTGTGCTTCCAACTTCAGCCAGACAGATCTGGGCAGAGTATGGTTTCTCTTTCCCTGTTCTTTCAGAGAAGAATTAGTGCTTCAGGCTCTTCTGTGAAACTCCTTTTACTCAGCATAATGGAATTACAGATCCAACCAAAGCACATAACGCCTCCACAGACTTCACTGTTATTTCTTTTGTTGGGGCTGTTTTCATCAGCAGCAAATGAAGTCCCTCCTCTTTGCCTGACCTGCTAGAAACATACAGACTTTGAAAACCTTTTCACACACCTTTCATCTTGTACAAGGGCTGTTTTTCAAAGGCTTTGCCAGCTGTTGGGTGCAAAAAGCCTTTAATGATTACCATATTTTCCCTGTTTACTAGTGTGAGTGTGCTAAAAATGTGGGCATCATTGATGTCTTCTACCAGAAAATACAAACTTTAAAGTGCCCAAATGGCCACCTATCTTATAATCATGAGGACAGATGGAATGGCATATCTGAACACAAACACAACAAACTGACGACTACATAAATTTGCAGAACTAACATTTCAAGATAATTGTTTGGCAGTCAAAATGTCTTCAAAAATGATAAAAATGAAAATTTGCAATTTATTCTTCCAGAATAAAGACAGTTTCCACAGGTGACTAACTCAGGAAGTCTTAGATGACGGATTCAATAATTTTTAATAGGTAAGGGAATAGAAACTAAAATACAAACATGAATAGAAGCTAAAATAGAAACTGTAATTTACCTTTTTGTTTCACTTCTGAGGTTAAAATTTCAAGATAGTTGAAATTAGGGTGACAAAGAGAATAGCTCAGGACATCTTTCTTTATTGTAAAGCTCAAGAAAATTTGTAAGAAATCACAGGTGATTTTCTCTGATTATAAAAGGTAAAGATAAAATGGCATTTGCCAAAACCTTGACTTCATTGCCTGCTCTTCCCTAGCAAGGTTCATTTGATTGCAACTTGACTCATCAGATGTTGCTTTAACACCTCCTGAGATGCACAAAGTTGATGTCTATGCTCCCCTGAAGACCAGAACGTATTTTTCAAAGCTCCAGGCTGCCAGCCACACTGCAGTGAAACATATGCTCTCCTGTTACTTCAGATAATAAACAGCTTCTCTTTTGTTCAGCGAATCAGCCACAGAAATAAATTATTTTGTCTCCTGAGACTTCTGAAATGAGTGGGGTCTCTGCAAAAAGGCATCAACTGCATTGTGTTTACTGGGTAATGTACTTCTAACACAAGCCTAGATTATTGCAACCAAGGTATGATAATTCAGCTGGCTTCTGTAGGCAGCAGCTGAAGTAATCAGTTGTGACTCTGCTATTCCCAACAGCAATCCTTATGGAAAGACTATAAATACTGCATACCCACCACTACATGTGATGAACAAACATTGACAATAGACTGTATTCTGAAATGGTCAGTAAGTAACCTCATTCCCATAAGAGAACACCATTTAGGAAGAGATTTTTAGTTTGAGAA
The DNA here is from genome assembly GCF_027887145.1 of Ammospiza caudacuta. NCBI lineage: Eukaryota > Metazoa > Chordata > Aves > Passeriformes > Passerellidae > Ammospiza > Ammospiza caudacuta. Next base: position 59,890,281 of record NC_080596.1, read on the forward strand.
AGTATATCCAAGATTACAAAGAGGTCTGGTGACATTATTTTAGAAACTTTGAGTACTGACAGCAGCCACCAGCTCAGCCCCTTGTGGCACTACTGCTCATATATGAAGAGCATTTCATCCAGATAATGGGTTCTTCACACAGAACCAGTCTCACAGCAACCATCATCACACTTATTTAATTTGGAAGCCATCCATCACCATGGTGCACTCATTCCCATCATCCAGATCATTAACATCTTCATCAATGATCTGGATGGGGGATCACAGAATACCAGGTTGGCCGGGACCTCTGGAATCATCTGATCCAACTAGTCCTGGCAAAAGAGTGCACTTTCAGTAAGTTCACAGATAACACCAAGCTGGGCTGGAATGTTGATCTGCCAGAGGGCTGGAAGGCTGTGCAGAGTAATCTGGACAGTCTGGATTGATGGGCCAAGGTAACTCCATGAGGTTTAACAAGGTGAAAGTGCCGGGTCCTGCCTCATGAGCCTTTCATGGGAGTCATGTCCCTGGCACTTAGGGACATGGGTTAGTGGTGGCACTGGCAGCGTTAGGCTTACGATTGGTCTTGATAATCTTAAAGGTCTTTTCCAATAAAATTAATTCTGCAATTTTATGGTACCCAGTGTGAATTGGGGATTCATACCCTGGAGCTGTAGGAAGGGAAGGAGTTTACATAGAGGTTTGACCAAAATAATGCCAGGACATTTATTTGAACAAAGGAAGCAAATAAGACACTCTGAAAGCAGAGCACCAGTTTGAGGTGATTATTGACTAAAACTGCATCTGATGCGCAAATTTTCATCCATGGTACAACTCCCTCAGTTTTCAGTGCTGCAGTAGTTAGCAGTGTCCATGCAAGGCTGCCCAGCCATACAGGCTGAGCTAATGTTGCTGCTGCTCCTGGTGTGCCCCGAAAAGCCCCCTCCAGGTCAAGCTGCAATTGGAAGGGTGGGAGGACTAAAAGAGAATTGGGATGAAAATAAGCTGGAATGGAAAGATTGAGGAAGAGACACTAGGGAAACACGGTTTTTTTGAGTTTTCACAAAAGGAAAGTGGGGACAGATTTGCCATTTCCATCAACCCACCACTCTCGGAAGCTGAATAGAGTCACAAGGAATAAAAGCTAACAGGTCAGAACTCCCCAGATTACTATTCCAGTTCTTGCTATCTGAAAAATCAATACTCAAAACACATGAAAGGCCAGATTGCAGCACTGTGCACTGCTAAACAACAAGCCTAGAGGAAAGGTCATCAAACTGGAGTACATCTGATTACCATATAACATACTACCACAGAGCTGGGCAACCCTAAATTGAAGGTTTCCTCCTGATGTTTACAATTCCTTAAGAAATGAAAATAAGCTGGAAACTTTAATCTTCTTAGTGTGCAGCAATCAACATATATTTACTGGATTTAAAAGTAAACTGAAAATTTACTGTGCATTCTTACATTATTCTTAATTTTCCTAAGATCTACCAAAAATGCCTATAGCCTTGAGAACAGACCTTGTTTGGAGATTTCTGGTAAAAGCCACAGTAGATGTCACTGCCAGTTTACAGCTGTAATGCTCTCTGGGATAATTTTGTTAGCTGAAGATGAGGGAAGGCAGGAAGGGGGACTCTTGGCATTCTGTCACTATATCATTTGCTGATTTTTAAATAAACTTATTTGCTATCATGAACACTTAAAAACTTAGACTTAGTCCCTTTTTTTCCTGGGTGATATTCTGAACATGGCTTAAATGCTGTGGCAGTTGACAGAGCAGCGTTAAGGGACAGCAAAGTGCCCAACCTCAAACATTGACAAGCTGCAGTAGTTTCTTTCTCAGAGAGCAGACAAGAGAGATGGTAAAAAGACACCACAAACAAAACACAGCATGCTATCAAAATGCTCAAAAGAGATAAATAACTGGCAATTACCTAAATCATGGACCACTGAACACAAGATAGAAAACCAGAGCCATGTCACCTGTAGACTGTGAGCTTCAGCCTAATGAATTCGCCTCTTAAGATCTTGATTTAAAAAACATGAAGGGAAGAGGAGAATGCCGCTACTGATGAATCAAAAAAAGAGGAAAATACATAAGCAAAGCAGTATCCCTTATAGCTTGGAAGTAAACTCAGAGTTATAAATATTATGTAAGTCAAAAATTTAGCACTTATCAGAGTAAAAATGTGTAAGGTTGTGGCACTTACCAGGCTATTAAAATGTCAAAGCACTTTCAGAAAAAAATAAATTTGGACCAGATAATGCCGAAGTAGCAAAGGCAATGTTTATAATGCATGTTTTAATTCTGACTACTTTCCCAAGCCAAATGCTAATTTTAATTAGGAAAATTTATTATTTTTATAAGCAAACCTTGACATCATTTTAAAGCACTACATTTAAAATGGTGACAACACAAACAAAATATTCCACTTCATCTCATTGATTTTCCTTATCTTAGCACCATGAACACTTTTACAGGCATTTTATTTTAATTTGGAAGTAAAGATATATTTTTTTTTTTTTCCAGAACTTTTCAGTCTTGGTAAAAATTTCTGATCTTATCCTTATAGAGCCATGTAATAATGGTATTTGACCTGGTGAACAGCTTATACAAGTGTTAATAAAAATTGAATTCTGTGAACTGTGCAGAAACACAGGGGCAATGTTTTCCAACTGAGTATCTAGAATTAAGGTCCTAGGTGTGAATTCAATTCTCTTCTTCATTTCTGAGTATAACTTTTTAAATATGTAGTTCAAATTGCCTCAAACACTTTAGAAAAGCTTTAAAACTCATTATCTTCATGGAGTAACTTTCTACAAAGTTAAGAAATTTGACTTAGAAGTTACATCTTTCATCCTAGACATATTTCATATTAGATAACAGATGAATATTTAATCAAATTATGTGTCTTCACCTATTTCATATATTTTTAAAAAAACAATACAATGTGTAAAAATCTACTTGATCCCTCTTAAAGCTAATTATGATCTTACCATTTAAAATACTTCCTAAATTTTAGTCTTTGATTGTGGAAATAACAAACTTTCTGATTTGTTTTTGGTCATCAAAATATACTTTCATATATTTGACTACTGATATTTATGGTATTGATAGACCTTCCACAAGCCCAAACTCCTCTGTAAATTGGAAATAATGTAAAATATTGTAAATAATTAATATTTTGCTGCAATGAAAAAGGCTCGTTTTCATGACTAGTCTTCAAGCTGAGAGACTGGCTTAGATGTGTGGCATATTATTAAATTTCTCTAATTTCTTTCCCATGCAAGTAATTTACATCTTTCTGTTTCCACATCTGTAAAAGGGAAATCTTATAACCTCTCCGGAATTCCCAAAGTTATTAACAGGAGACGCCAAGTCATCCACATGCACATAAAATTCTGAGATCTTATGGCAGAGTGAAGCACACAAGTGGTTTTAATATGGTCCTGCAATGTACCCAGCAATACATTAGTACCTCCTGAATGGAAATTTAGTCCAGAACAGACACTTTTATAGACTTTGTCAGCCTAAGTCAAGTGAAAAGTTACAGCTGGGCCTTGCAATAATATACAGCATGTAAGAGTTTCTAAGGAGCCTTTGCTTTGCAATCCCAAAGCCCGGCAGAAATCCTGCATCCCTGAGACTTACACAGCAAATATGTAAAAAGAATAATATAGACCCAGACTTCCTGCTCCAGTGCTACAGCACTTTGCAGAGCAGAGAAGCATTTCTGAAATCCTCAGCAGCAGCAGGTGAGAGAACCATTGCCTTTCCTGGAGCTTACAGAAAGAACAAAGTGTGAGACACTATTATTCTCATGGACAGACTGGAACTTTAGCCAAACCCCACTAATTTATGCTGGCCAGCACTGCATCCCAAACAAACTGTAAAAGCATTTAAACACTGAGTGATGCAATCTGTGAAAAAAAAATTGTTCATGGGTATGGTTAAATAAAAAAAATCAGGACGCATATTAGCACTAAAAACTACACTAGTGCATTTACTATCTTAAATTGATATGTTTGATTGTTCCCATGGATCCCAGGCTGATTCCTGTAGTCATAGTTACACTGAAAGCACAGCTTTTCTGCAACTTGCAGTCGTCTGTTTTTGGCACCGATTTTTACAAGATAAACACCCACAATCCCCCAGTGCTACCTGACAAACCTCCACCCCACACCCTCCCTGCACAGATTTGTGCTTTCTAAAAGAACGAGAGCATATTAGCCAAATCTGAAAGCCAATTCAAGACCCAGACTGCTAATTTTGTTTAGAGTACTGAGAATAAAATATCTCTAAATTGTAGATCCCGCAATTGCAGCAAAAATTAATCCTGTTCTATTTGGGGCAAAAAGCTGACTTTTCTCATTTCAGGGAGAATAAAAGTATTACTATCATATTCAAATTATTACCTATGTACTGAACCACACATGACTGATAAAAGCTAAGCAATCTTAAAAAATACAGGAACATATTTATAACCATTATTTTCAGCATGCCGCAAATCTTAAAATGCTGTTGAATACTGCAGGGGTGTGACAACAAAAATACCTGATATGTGCATTTGCCTTGAAATGGGTTCATAAAAACACTTAGCACTTATTTAGGGATCATAGGTGATCTAGAGACTTCAGTATTATGGTCTTAAGTTTATAAATAAGGAAACTAAGCCAGAATAATTCTGTACTTTGTGCAAAACCTTACCTTGCAAACTGATCTCAAGGTAGGGTGTCAAATCATGTCATGTCACAGTGGTTTTGCACCAGGCAAATGCAATTACAAGGTATGAGGCAATAGGAAGTCAGGCTTCAAGGAGGCTCAGGCTTGCTCAAGGTCATAGAAACTGATGTCAGGTCTGCTGGCTAACAGCTCCCTGACTGAATCATCCTGCCACCACTGTTGAAGAGATTTGTTTTATGAATGATAGTTAAGGATGTGCCAGCAGATTTTTTATTATTATCATCCCAAGAACACCGTGATTTTTTTAACAGAAACATAGACTATTAGCTACCTTCTTCTAAATAATATTTTTCTTTAGTAATTGCAACTATGAAAGAAAAAGTTTTAATATGGCCCACAATCTATGTGTGAGATGTAGGAAGAAGTAATGCTCAAAAGTCGAAAAAAGAAAAGTGGAAAGAGTTTTGGAAAGAGATTAGGAAATGGAAAAGTGGAAATAGATGATGAAAGGTTACAAAAAAAAAAACGCCAAAAGAACAGTGAAGAGAGAAATTCCTGCTAGTCACAAGCTTAAACAAGATTGCAGAAAATCCCTTCTCAAAACCAAATAGGCAATATTAAGGAGAATACACCATTCATTTCATAGCAATCTTCTGCTATGAAAGGATGGCAGCATTACTCCCACAGATGGAAAAAATCTGTCTCTAGTACAAGCCCCAAAGAGACCACATCAAGAAGGCTTCAGAGATGGCTTAGTTAAATATGAGATTCCAGTTTCCAGGAGAAAGTATCTTTCTCTGACAGAAACACATTGTGTGGAAAAATAAATTAAAATCTTGTTTTATTTTTGCAAGAATTTTTGCTGACTGTGCTCAAACACATGGGTGCAGGCTGCATTAGAATATATTTGCCACACAGGTGCTGCTTTTTCAGTAGACATTTGCTGCTGCAGGGTGCTGGGAAAACTGAGAGTCAGGATTCATTTCAGAATTAGAAATAGGTAAGCAAGCACTTACATTCACCCCTTCTAGTAAATGCCACAAAGAGAGTGGAATAATCAAAGTCACTGTAATGCTTAATTTCCACAATCGTTTACAAATCCTGCTTGTGGCATGACAGGTTGATTGTAGAAGTTGACTGGTTTAACATCAGTTTTACTCCTGCTGGAGCAGATCAGGGGGGCAGCAGGGATTCTCAGGGGGCTGAGCACACTGCCAGCCCTGCAAAATGGCCATGGCCACCATTTAAACCCTGCTCATTTCCACTGTGCTTCCATGCCACCTCTGGGGATAAAAGTCCTGCTGCATCTCTGAGAGATGCTACTGAGAGAGCCAGGGAAGCCTGTGAGGTCAGCACAAGGGAAGTTGAACAGCAGTGGTGAAGAGAAGTAGGATTAGACACATCAGGAGACTGGACAATGCTAGCAGAGCAGGAGGCGTGGATGCTGGGACTCATCCCCCACTCAATCCCTGCAGACGTGAGGAGGAAACACACAGGGCTCCAGGAGATGCAGAAAATCCATCAGCAAGCATGATGAATATGTTTCATCCACACTACATCTTTATTTTCTTGGGGCTGTCTGGGGAATACACCTGCTCACAGTCTTTGCAGACCTCCTGAATGGTACTCGTCTCTTGTCAAATACAGTTCAGCAGTTTTCACCTCACCTCCTTAGCACGGACCTCCTCATTCCTGCCATTAGATTCTGAATTAAGATGAAAGAGTTCCAAATTTCTTCCCTTCTGCAACATGGGGAACATGATACAGCCTCTTGGCATGTTGGGATGTTCAGTAAATAATTAGACAAAAGTAATCTCAATATACAAGATTATTGAAATTTACATAAATAACCTAAATCAGTCACAAAAACCTTGCTTATGCCAGTTCAACAGAAACCTGACTCTGTTCTATAGACTTACCTGTACCCATTTCATCCAAGCAGATTAGGTGATCAGCTAAATACTTACTGAGTACAATAAGAGGCTTGTTACCAATCCTTTACCATTTTTTAGTTTTAGTTATCTTTTCTCCTGCTTCATCTTGTTAAGATTCAGCACATCTTCCTTTTTTGTTTTATCTGTGACAGAATTCATGCAAATTGAGTAACTTTCTATTCACTCTTCATATGGACACCTTCTCCTTTGGACACTATCCCATATATTATGATTTGCCTCCTTGTTATATTTAATTCTGCAAATTCCATATTGCATCAGAAAATCTTCCAGGATTATATTTGCCTAGAAATGTATAGCCTTAAAAAAAAGATGTTTATGGTACTCAATTATTGATTAGAAGATCTTTGTAGCTTTTGCTAGGATACATTAAATTCTCTGTCATGACACAGAAAAGCCTCATTCAGGTCTCACTTGGGTCTAGAGATCTACTACAGATAGTTGTGGTTGATTATTTGAGGTTCTTTTCCCCCTTAGTTGTTATCTCAAGCAGAGAAGGATTTCAAAAGTACTTTCAGGTCAATGAGCACATGGGCAGGCTGGACAAGGGAAACAGCCTGTCTACTGTCCTGCTCAGCAAATCCACACCTCCCACCCCCTCCATATTTTTCTCTGGCATATGGCTTAAATTTAGAATTGGGCCTAAGAATCTACATTTTAAAATAATGAGCTTGAAATAACAACCTGGTCTAAATTCTGCAAAAATTTAACTTGCCCTTATTTTTAAACATAGCAAATCAAAATCTCAGATCTTAAACCCCCCTGGCATGGAATATTGTGCATTCCCATGCCCTCTGCCCAGCCACCCCTCAACAGCACATCCACCCCCAGGTGCAGCTTCAGAGCTGCTTTCTGCTGCATGCTCTTGATTGACTGCTCCTATTTCTCCAAGCAATGACCCCTGTTCATCATAATAGCAAATAAAACCTTGCTGAAAATACGATGCTTGGAATCCTTCTCTTTCCAGAATTACTGGGAGGGAAATAGATGTCTCTCAAGTGCAGAATCATATGCACAATGGTCTCTTAACAGTTGCTCGGAGGTCTTTTCCATTTTCACATAAATCTTTTTTATGTTGTACTCCCACCAACTAGTCATTTTATTTTTGGCTTCACTACAGTAAACTTAATTTAACATCACGTCTTTTTGGTAGTTGTTGGTGTGCTTTTATGACTAATGAGTTTTAGACAAGATATTCATAAAAACAGAACAAAAGCATCTATAATGAGCACACTGTAAAGACAGGCCTATTTTTCCACAGAATAATTGTATGCCTGAGCACAAAAGATTGCAAAAGTTGCACATTAGGCTACAAAATCACAGTGGAAGGTCAGTTTCAAAAACTTAAATTGAGATCTCTAAGCATCAAATGAATTCTAGGATAGAAAATAAAGAATGTTCAAGCATGCAGCTATTTAGCTCACACACCTTCTACCTTGATGAGCAATTATCCTACATACCATGGGAACCCTACATGGTCATGGCATTCTGCTGTTCACTTGTATTGTTAGCTAGGTTTGTTGGCTTGCCTGATTTTTGTGGGTTGTTTTCTTTTTTTGGTAATATCAATTGCATCCTTTAATGACAGTGTATTTCAGGTACTGGACTGTAGAATGTTTATTGGTTCCAAGAGAGTAGAATTGACACAAAAATGTCAGAGGCACTTTCAGCTTGCCATGTTTTAGTAGACATGCATTCAAAAGGGTATTCAAAGAAAAATCTGTGATGATCAACAAGATCAAACCATGATCAGCAAGAGCTGGGGATTCCTTCTAGCTTTGCACATACAAGAACAGAATGGAGAAATGCACAGAAAGAGTTTTGATGGAAACAAAACTAAACCTTTCTCTGTCACACTGTAGGAAAATGCATACATAATCTACTGGTTAGGAGAAAGGATATTCTCAAATAGAGCAGTAACACTGCTCCTACCTTCCACTTATTTAAAGGGTTACAAGGAGTTAGAATATGACAATGACATAGGAGTTATATATTTTTTTATGCAGCCCTGTTTACATACAAACTGTGAAAAAGCCCTGGTTTCTCAACCATAGCAGAAATCAGTCCAGCTGGAAAGCTGTGACTCCTACCCTCCATTTAGCCAGTAAATAACTCAAATACTTCTTTAATAGCCAGATCCCAAGCCATTGTTTCATCCACAGCTTTAATTTTCAACAGTTCCACTCTGTTTCTCAAAGCTTTATCCTATTTTTTCCACATACACATAGTCACACCCCATCAAACAGCATCCATCAAATCCTCCCCATATACGTCATGGGCTTGGTAGTGCTGCATGAACCTCTGCTGTGGGCTGTGACTTCAGCTAACAGCTCAATGAAAGCTCTGTTTTAACCTATTGAGTTCCACTTGCATTTAGCAGCTTTGGGGTTGTCAACAAAGCAACTGCTCATCAATTGTGTGTGAATAAAACCTGGGATTCCTGCCCAGGACTGCCTCTCACAGCAATCTACCAACTAGCAAAGTATGGGGGGGGGGGGGGGGGGGGGGGGGGGGGGGGGGAAGAGTCAATTATTGGGCATATTTCTGGTAGTATCTAGAATACCTGAACACAAACTGAACAGTCATGGACTTAAGCCTTAAGCAAAATGATGCAGTCAGGTCACATTAGTGAGTGCTCTGATGGTGCATCACTGGAAGAAAATGGAATGGTGACACTTATAAGGCAAGAACACATCATGGTAGAGATCTGCACATACAAACTCATATTCTGTAATTTCACAGGGAAATGTTCCTCAAGTAACTGCTCATCTTATTGAAAGGAATACCCCTTACCGGACTACTAGTAAAAGTGTTAGATAATTCTGCTCTCTATATTTGGAGATGTTCTATTATGGTCTCTAAGGAAACTGATATTTGAGTAGAATTATTCCTTACAAGTGAATGTAATCATACTGCACTTTGACAAATTCCACAACCAATTGTTCTGCTCTGAAAGACAAATGTCAAAATTATGTAGGACTGCATTTACCTGTAAGTGCTTACAAACATTGCTCAAAATAACTGCATCTTGGGAAGTGCTTTTATAGTTCCGGCAAATACTCTTCTGCAAAGTAGAATTCATACTATTTAAATCATCAGGAGTTAAAATAGTGTATAAAAAAGCCTACATCCTTATTACTATCTTAAGTGTTCTGCCTTGTTTGTCACCTTGTCTTTCATTTTGGAAAAAACATGCAGTTATTGGTTATTGTGACAGCTGGGAAATGTAAGTGTTCAACTCAACTAATAAGTTAGTGTATCACAATCAATACTTGTTTTCTCTTAATATCAAAAGCCTGAATATAAACTGCTTATAGCTGCAGGTTTTCCAAAAGCATATAAATGGAAGGATGGATGCACCAATTGCATTAGCATGAATTAAAATTAAAATATGCACTGGATGTGAGGGGGGAAAAAAAAAAAAAAAAAGAAAATCAGTGTGTTCATTCAACTGCTCCCCAACAACACTACATAAAATCAAACATGTAATTTCTACATCCAACAGCATATATGCTCAAAAAAAGTTAAATATTTTATTGATAATTTAGCTTAGTGAAATTAAATTCTGCTAAATTTTTTCTTCTGTAGAAAGAATTTGCTTTGTTCACCTGATTCCAGATTGACACTATGGAAGTCTTAATCCCATTCTCTATAAACCACAGACATCACACTTCCAAGTCACAAATAAAATGTTGGTTTGGAAAACAGAGAACACAAAGCAAATTATTTCCTGCACATGGTATATGATGGATTTCCTGCACCATTTGATGCTATCAGCATGTGCTAATTACTGAAAAGGAGATAATTGCATAAATTCTGTTGTTTAAAGTGCAGGGACATCCCTTATCACTGCACAACCCCTCAAGACTGCAGAGGGAAAAGCTATTTTATAACACAGATGAATGAAAAAGTGCTTCAAATGGAGAAGTTAGCATCAGAGAGCTTACATAGCAGAACTCCCCTTCACTAGTCTACAGCTTTCCAAAACCATATCAGTGTCTTTAGCTGCTGGTTTATACTACACTAAAACCAGACAGAATGCAAACCAAATGTTAATGCATCCTTAGGAAGCATAAACTCTTAATTAGAGTGTGACCTTGCCTTTTTCTCTGCTGTTTCATGGCATTTAGGGTGATGATCTATGATCCTACTTGGTCATTTGCAGGTAGGTCAAAATGTTTTCTACTTGTGCAGCTGCTGACTGCAATTTAACTCTGCCTCACAAACAATACAGCCACAGTTCACACCTCCATCCCATCATTTCATCAGAAAGGTCCATTCAGGGCAACAAACAAAGCCCTCTAAAGCTCTATCTTCAGAGATTTGCCATAATTTCTTGTCAAAACTTGGTTTCATAGCTTCAGTCCTCTGGTAACTGCAGCAACACAATTTCTGCATTTGAGTTCTGCTGCCTTCTGCCAGAAAAAGACACAGAGAGAATGAATTTACCACAACTGGCAAAAGATTGTGTGGACGCGACCTTGATACAACTCCTTCCAGATTCTTAACTTAGGCCTACAGTACTCACCACAGCTTGTTCATAGAAGGCTATGGCACATTTCCAAAGCAAAATGGAATGTGCCACTTTTTGAATTAATATAGTGAGGTTTATAGATGATTTCCATACTTCCTCCAGCTTATTCAGTCCCCAACATTCCAATATTTTACCTTATAACCTTGTGGGGGTTTTTCTACAATCCTTTTTCCACATAGTACTATGTGAAAAGGGTGCTGCTGTACTTTTTGCTAATGCACTTTTTAATCAACTACATCATTTTCAGTATATCTTAAGAAAATGAAAATTAGAGTCATTCACAGAAAATTTACAGAACTATTTCACATTTACTGTATAAAGCTCACTTAGAAGTCCATTGCTCTCTCTGGTATGATTGCAGCTCACAGAGTGGAGGCAAGTTGAGTGAAAGCCTAAGCCACTCCAAGGAGCTGGTATAGTGGAAGCTATGAACTGTAAAAATTATGTCAGCCCGAGAGCTAGACTGGAGCCTTCTAGCAGTTATTTCATTTAATTGCATTTCAAAACTGACAAACAAATAATCTGTTTGTTTCTTGGTCCATGAGAGCTCTAGCCACACCATCCCAATCAAAGAAGGCAAAGGCTGGGACTGGGAGAATTAAGAACTTGCCATAGTAGAGGAGAACAGGTTTGAGACCATCTAAGGAACCCAAAGGTGCACAGGTCCATGGGACTTGATGAGAGGAATCCACAAGCCCTGAGGGAACTGGTGGATGAAATGAGCCAAGAGCACTGTGGTACTTAATTGCCAGCTGGGGTTAAACCATGACCCATCTCTTTGTATGTCTTTGTAGGAAGCCACAGTTTGATTCTGTTCAAACCCACAACAGTCACAAAGTCAGTTACAGAGATCTCCTTATTCTCATTGAATTCTCACAAAGAACTATGATTTTAACAGTATGAACTGCCTGGAGATACCCATATTTCTCCTTTGGTGTTTTCTTTTTTGTTCGCTTGGTTGGTTTTTGTTTGTTTGGGTTTTTGTTTTTGCTTTTTTTGTTGTGGTTTTTTTTGTTTGTTTGGTTGGTATTTTGGGTTTTTTTTTTAAATTGTAGAGGGAGAGAGCTTGACCAGATAGCTAATTCTATAGAACTTAAATCAGGTGTGGTTAATACCCTGATGACACTGAGGTGGAAATGATGAGCTTTAAATGTGCAGAATCTGCTCTTCCACAGATAAGAACAATGGCTAAATGAAATTAAATCACAGAACACTTTTTACTTTGTGAAATATTAAAAATCCCCATAAATGTATTTTACCTTTGCTTTCATGTATTTTCCCAGTCACTAAATGCTAAGTGGTAGCATGGGACTACTTATGCTTTAAATTTAAAGTGCACACTCAGTTCCAGTACATGCAATCAGCACTCCAGTTTCCATTTTCAGCACATTTTAAAAGATGTGAACTGGTTGAAGTAAACCCATACCATAATGATCTGAAGTAACATCAAGAACAAGTAAAAACCTAAGACTTCTGCTCAGCTCAGAAAAGGGAGTCAGAGTTCAAAATATTCTACTCCCCCCATTGCAACTGTGCTGAAAGAGACAGATAGGGAGATATGCGTTGTCATCTTGTTTCAAAAGTTCCATACCTTTCCAGTGATTTCTCATGGCCATCTCCTCACAGCACAACCAACAAACTCCAACTCTCTCCTCACCCAGCTAACCCACTATTTTGTAGCACTCTTCTTCTTATTGGACACAGCTGTGGCCTATTAAGGGCAGGTCTGTTCCTGATCTTTGGTGATTAGTACAGCTTCAGCTCCTCAGGTGTGCATCTCTAAGAACTTCAACTTGTGAAATTCAGGAGAATATAGATTTTTCTTAGACAGGATTAAGATGAGGGTTCTTGTGAACACTGGTGTGTTTTTCAGGTTTGAAATTTAGCAGTGATCTTACTGCTGTTTATTTTTTCACACAAATGGCATAATCATATTGTCACTGAACACTTGTGCTTGGGCAGGCTTTGATATTGTAGCTGATTGAGCTGGGAAAGATCCTCCATAGGGCTCTCATCCATCTCATCCTTCTAGCTTTTATTCCAGAAACTGAGATGGGTAAAGATTTTTGGTTTTATTCTTTTGGACTTGAAACCACCAGTAGATTGTATATCTGAAACACATAATCTGAAGCAACTTTGTGCTTGTTGGCAGTTCCACTTTAAGAAACAAAATAATACTTTCTGGCTTTGCAGTAGATTAAAAATATATTACCAATTTCAGACATAGCACAGCTTGGCCACAAAATTACAGTGACAAGTTCAAGAGAAATACAATATGTACTTAATCACCAAGGCAGCCTTACAGATTTCTACTGATTTTTGATTAAGCAAAACAGACAGACAAACACAACAAACACTGTTCTTGCAATCTTCCACTAGAGGCCTCTACTGGAAATCAGTGTTTCTGTATTACACTGGATTTAAAAGGCCCTTATCAAGAGAAAATTCTTATTTCATGAAAGACCCACTGTCACTGTGCTTATGTTTCACATTGCACTCCACAATTCTTGCCATTTAAATCACAGGCACTTTTAAGACATAGAAGTGCTGTTACTGTGATTTTTTGTCCCCATAATAATTGTTCCTTTGCTTCTAATATAACATCCATTGTAAATACACTCAGTGGGTTGATTTTGCTCTCACTTATAAAGTCCACTTAACCTTTCCAGGTTCCAGGAAAAGTGTTTTGTTTCTTAGTAATGATGCAGGAACATTTCTTAAGAAAGCTTAATGGGGAGGAGTTTTTAAAATTTATTTAATTAAGGTTCTACACAGGATAAACATCATAATCAATGACAGCCTGCCCAATCCCTATACTTTATATTAAGGAACATGTTAAGAACCTTGTGTATTAAAGATGAAGAGTTTGAATGTTAGTCCCAGAATCCATTGGGATGTGTGAAAACCCACAGAATTTCATTTTTTCATTTACAGGGAAAACACTATGAAAGTTTGATTTCCAGGAATCATATGAGTCAATGATCTCATAAGGTTCCCATATCCATCAAGGTAATTTTTTTTTCTGTCTGTACTATTCAGGAGCAATAAATATCTCACTTCTGTATGTCACAAATGCACAAAGGTGATCTTCACCATCATGAAAATAAGTTTCCTATATTGTGAAAACCTGTAAAAAACTCTTTACATAGTCCCAGAGTCTCACCTGCACTACAAAAATGGTTTTTCGCCACATACCTTCTTTTTGTTGGTGGAACAAATGTAGAAATTGTCAATAACAGTGGCAATCCCAGGCTGTAGATTCAACTTTGTATATAATGTCCCAAAATCTGAAGACCTGAAAGAAATCAAACATCTGTAAGTGCTCTTTTCTAAAGGCTTCAGCATTGAAACTCTGCAAAGAAAACCCCTGTGCACTAACTGTCCATTTTCAATGCTTCTCTGCTATCCTTTTGCTCTTTTCAGTGTTCATTAGCTACCAAAAGAAACCCACTACTATGAAGAAAATTAAATTCTAGGTTTGAAAAAAATGGCTAGTTCTGTCTGTACTTTGAATTCTCTGCAGTGCTAGTTTGTTTTTTTTCTGTTCAGTGACAGAAGCCTGTCACGTACACCTTTCCATCACCACCCACAAGGTGGAAAAAAGGAGCTATAAAGAGCACAGGCTCATTGGCAAGCACTAACAGTATCTCCTCAGCTATGCAGAAAAAGAAGACTTGACTTCAGAGCTTGCTGTTGCTTAAGAGAAGAATTTGGCCCAAGATCTGGAAGATTCACATTAGACCTCTAGCAGAATTAGTACTGAATAAAGGTATCCCATCCACTCCTCCAGCTCTTTTTCAAAAGATCACTGAATTTTCAATTAAAAAAAGGAAAGTCAGTACTTGGCCATCAGTATGTCACAGAGACATCTCCATGAGTATTTTAAATGTGGGCACTCTGCAGAATTTGTTCCATACTTCTGAAGAGCTGCCAGTGAAAAATGGCATCCGTGCTCTGCAGTTGTATTGCCAATTTCAATTACAAAAGGAACGGACAAGTAAAATGTTAATATAAAGAAATGTTAGAGAAATTCAAAGCAAGTCACACCCAAATTTAAATCACTTTGGATGAAATCTTGCTTGTTCTGTTCAGGATCAAATTGTACCACAGGCCCTCTCCATATTTACAGTTATCCATTTTGCATTTGGAAAGGGACTCAGACACATCTAAGGCACTTGTCCCTTCTTCACCGAGAAGCACACCCTAGGACAGAGAGTTGGTGTGAGAACTTCCACTCTACACACCCTTTTCTCTCCCTGGAATAACAAGCAGGCCTGAAGGTACTCTGTCCTAACTCTGCATCATTCAAACAATTGGGACCACTCAAAAGCTCTCATGTCCAAGCGAACCATGACAAGACTGTCCCACCCAGTGTGACACTGCACTGCCTGTATAGTGATTTCTGCCCTACAGTCCCTTTCTACATTGTTCATTGCTCCCCAGCAAGCTCTGGTGCCTCATGCTCCTCACCCAGGGCAGTCACTGCTGAACTTTGTGGGAGTACAAGAAGAGAGAGCAGAGAAGAACCAAATCCCTGGGTGAGTGTGTACACATTGAGAAGTAGCCCACTGCCAGTGGTTTCCTCCAAGCCATGTGAGGCAGGTTATTCCCTGAAGGGCTGATGCCGACAGAAGGCCACCATGAGCATCCCACCTATGTCCCAGTGTCACCCAGAACGTCACTGAAGTTGGAGGGCATGTTGTATGAAGCCAGAGGCACCTTCTGTGCTTTCACCAATCCAGCCTTCCACAAGATCCAGGAACTTTCAGCTGCTGCCATGGAGCAGCTTTCTACATCTTTGGCATCAGCAGGCATAGTGGGCAGACAGTGATATGCCTGAAACAGGTCCTAAGGAATACCTAGAAAGGTTCATGATTACCTTGCTTTTTTTCCTTCTCCACCAGTTTAGTGGAGTATTTATCCAATACTAATTCTGCTAGAGGTCCAACCCAACTGGTCATAACACTATGACACTCAGGCCTATAAACTATAGGCCTAAAACACTATAAACTCCAGCCTAAAGCTGTGAGTTTAGCCATTTTATAGTGTTATCTGAATAGAATTGATCTGGGATTTTTTTCCCCCCACAATGTTGCTTTCTCTGCAGATATACAGCAATGTATTAGAGAATTAACTGAATCATAGCAATTCGATTTTGACAAATAAATATGTAGATATCAAACACATAAAACTGCAGTGTTCAGCACAGAACTAATTAAAATTCTAAGGGGAATAGGATGGACAGTGCTACACCTAATTTGCCAGTGGTATTTGACAGAAAGAAATTAAAGCAAAGACTTAAAATATCAACTTCAGACAGATGTACTGAAACCATGCAGAACAAGTAGGTATAATGAAAACATAACCTAGTCTATTCTCTTTGAGGGAAGAATATCAGGTCAGTGATTAGCCCAGTAATAACATCCTGAAATAATTCTCTGAACCTTAAAGATGATTCAATTTACATTGCAGAGGCAGTTCCAGGATTAATACAATGGGACCACTGGAGAGTGACACCATGCAAAGGACACCATGGCCACTCTGTCAATGTGTGAAAAGAGTACAGGCAGGAAGCCCAAAAAAGATAAGCAAGTTCCAAGATAAAAAGTTCTAGTCCAAAACTTTCCCTTCTAATTCTCATGACTTATAGATAGAATGCAAAAAATGAATGAAGTTTTAACAGGATGAGAGCACTAAGTGTGGTATTTTCAGATAAATGTAATAAAACTGTACAGTCAAAAAAATTTTTCAGGTAAAAATTAGCAATTTCAAGGGAAAAAAGAAATCCAGTTCCAGCCTGAGAAAATAGACAACTGTATGTCCTGAAAAGTGCCTAAACAGGAAAAACATGACTGGAAGAAGATCTATGGATCTATAGAGTCAGAATGTATTCTGATTTCCAAATCTTTTTTACTATAGCCCACACTTGAGAGAAGCCAGGAATGTCAGCTATTCTTTGAGACATTTATATACAAGAGGACATAGCTCAAGGACATCATTCAAGGCAGGCACTGTGCAAAATAATTGGTTTTCCAAATCTACTATAATGCAGAGAAAACAGGTCACCTCAACTTTTTCACTTAAGATGTAACTTGGAAGTTCCTGACTGGATATAGAAAGAACTAACATTTTGAAGTATGCAGCTAGAACAGAATATCCTTTAATTGCACTACAAAGCTACAGACAGTTGGGGAAGATGAATTCTGTGATCCCATTACACGCCTATTTCAATATATATTTCAACATTTATTTGTACTTGTACAAAATTGAGGAGAGGAGGAGCCCTTTATGGTTTTAATGGAAAGAGGGTACACATGTACCTGATCAGAAGAGTAAAACTTCCTCTCATACCATGGCTTATTTGAAGTGGCAGCACAACAGCACAACTCCATAAACTGGAACAAGATGTGTACAGACTGCCTTTGTAAAGAAGGGTCTGATCTGCAGTTCTAAGTGATCTGGACACAGTCAATCAGAATTTTGGCTTTATGTGAGACATTGCAGGGGAAACAGCAAGCTATACTCAGGCTGCTTCCTGCTGCTGTGTATCCATCTGTGCACTATAGGTTATAGATTACAAGGGTGTTTCTTCATTGAGCAAAACTCAGTGGAGGATTCACAGGATACACATCTTCCAGTACTCAGGTGACAGAACCATTGGATGGTGGAACAATATGATTACTCACATACTGATGCAGACATCACACAACCTGAGCCAGACAGTTTGTGGCGTTCTTGAAGTCAGGTACATGCTTCTGCTGTAATATGTGTTAGTCTTCTCTTTTTTTTTTTTTTTTTTTCCCTTTATGGAAAAAATCAGTTCTCACAGAAAGAACAGCATGTTCAGATAAGAGTCCTCAAAATCATACAATGATATTACAGCACAGACATAATTATCTCTTTTAGCTTAATATCGAAAGCTCAAAAAAATTGGAGGGAAAACGTCCAAGTGGTAAAGAAATGCATTCTCATGAAATAAAACTCCCAAAACCCCCTAAGTTCTGTGCAAATTTAGGTGTCATCCTCAAAAATGTAAATTTTTTAGATTTGGGGTAAAATAAATCTGTGTCTAACATAATTTGGAACAGTACCTAAACATTGGATCTGGATATCTCCCAACAGAAATTTTGAGAAAGAAGAAGAAATTTAGCAGATACTGAAAGAGACATGAACCAAATGTTTGCCTTTCTGAACTTCACTACCATTATAAAGCTCTCCCCTGTGACTCACACCTATGATTCAACATTGCTCATTGTTAGTTGTTTTTCCAGGTTTTATTTACAAGTAGATATTTAAAAATATATAAGAAAAATTAAAATTTAATATAGTAAAATGTTAATTAAGATTCTTAGAGATGAAAGTTGCATTCCCAATCAACTGCAAAAAAAAAAAAATGCTTCCTTCCTTTTCTTTTTAATGAATTGAAGAGACACATTCAAAAGAGAATGGTTGGAACACTTAACACACATGTTCATCAGATTTCCTCTACTTTTTCTTCTTGAAGACTAACTCAAGATTCATTCTAGTCAAATGAGTCATATTGTACAAGCTCCATTAACTTGAAATCCTGGAAGACAACAATGAAGAGGTTTCAAATGACTCTTGGACCACTTAACTGGTGAAACTAAAAAAAGTCTATTTGAAAGAAAAGAATACAAAAGATCTGCTGGTTTAGATAATTGGGAAATTGTTGAAAAAAATTATTCAATTGAGATGCACGTTAGAGAATCAAGGAAGAGTGGATCTGTACATAAAACTCACTCAACTGCTTCCCACTTAATTTTCTCCAGACTCTATTGCAAATGCTGTCTTCCCACCTTCCCCTCCTTTCAGTCAGCAGAACAGTCCAAGATTTACAGCATGAACTTTTAAAATACAGGATAAATTATTTTAGATTCTTGCTCGGTGACAGACTTACATCTAACAGTAGGATTTCCTTTGTGCTCTGGTCCCTCATCTGAATAATAGAGACAACACTCTTGACTACACCTCAAATGTGTGCAAGGAAAACAGATAACTACAGCAGAGTAATGAAGAACTGGCTGACGGAGTATCTAAAACAGATACATCACAGGTTCCAGCAACAAATACCAGGACAAGCCTACTGAAAGGGAAGAAACCAGAGGAACATCATTAAAGAAGCGGAAAACTAACTCATCATCTTCACTTAAATAGCACAGAAGCCTTCAAAGGTTTTTACATGTCCAATGTGGAAATTGCAGAGGCTTTGGTTAGCCTCATAAAATCCTTTCAAACAAAACCAAAAGCCTCAAAAGCCCCAAAGCCCTTTCTTCAGAGAACAAACATATAGTAACATTGAATTCCAACACCCAATTCATATATTGAGAAATTCATGTGGATGAAAGTTTCTTCAAAGACTGTGGAAGTATAGGACCCCTAGCAATCCAATTAACACCCAGCAATCCAATTAACAGATTAATAATCAGCTATCAGTTTTGCTAGAGTATTTTTTGGAAATACCTCTCTCTCTCTACTTTCCAGAAAATTGAGCCTTTTGGAAATTACACATTTTCCCTCACAAAACCAAAAATATAGAAATGCTTCTTCCTTAATCCAGTTTTACACAAAAGAATCAATGGCACAGGCTAGAGGTAACATGAAATATTTTAGCAACTTCATATTTAGGCAATAGAGGGTTTACCTACTTTTCCAAAACCACTAGAGATTAACATATCCTGTTTTCACTTATCAATTATTGATATCATATATTGATCACATATCTGATAACACAGATTTTTTAAAAGCTGTTGGTAATGCCTTTTTAGTTGTAGTGACCTGTTCTGTAATGCCCTGCTGTGTACAGGACATGGTGCAACTTGAAATTTTGTACTCATACAGTTATAGAGACTCCTTCCAATAATTACAAGTGTTAATGATTGTAAATTGCTGACCTCAAAAATTCCATGGGCAAAAAAAATAAAAGAACCCAAAAGACTGCATTTGCATCAAGTGAAGACTCAAGAAGGATCATAAACATCGCATTTTCTAGAACTGGGCTTTTATTCAAAGCTTTAAACATATCCAATTCAACTAGCCACAGTGGAAGGAAAACCAGTCCTCTGTGGCCAACAATAAAAGCCAGGATTACCATGGCAGGTGGCTTTAGGGAGCCAGATATCTCCTCAGGAGCTCTGGCTGCTAATGTCAGAGTGACGAATAAGACATGACCTTATTTTGCAACGCACACAGCCCGGTCCTCTGACACCACATGGTACCAAGCCTGACTGGGCCCCAGACTGGTGTGCCAGGCTACAATCTCCTACCCTGATGTTGCAATTACCTTTGAAGAAAATGTTCTGAGTCCACGTTTTTCAGGAACTACCCTATCTCAGAGCTGTCTAGACCCAATGCTTCGTACAAGTACAGGAACCATTCATGTTTTCTTATGAGACAACATGGATGGTGATAAACAGAGCTCTTTGTACAGATGGGGGTGTTACTTGATAGAGATATGTGAATTATACAATGTGTATTTATGTACAGTATCATTTCTTCCCTTACTAGTATCTTCTGTCATGCATTTATCAGGTACTGGTTTTAGTTAATTGCTTCATCTGCACAATGAACACAACACTCATGCTCAAACTCCAATAGTTAGCAGCATTGTGTCTTTAGTATCTACTACATATCTTCCTGTGCTGTATTTAAACATTCCCACTCTGCATATCTCACTGTATACCATAGCAGTTATCTTTTGCAGCCCTTCATTAGTCCTTCAATATAGCACAAACATCCTGCTCATTAGCCTATAATCACTCTGCTTATCAGTTACATTTTCAAGCTCCTCATTACTTTGCTGCACAGCTGCAACAATTAGCTTTTATATTCTACAGGCTGACAAAACATCACATTAGCTTCTATTAGCTGCAGCCATCTCCTACTCTCTCAGAAAGTGTTAGTTTAGGTTAGACACCTATTCTGAAGCTACTGCCTTGGTGCATTAATTCCATCACCAACAACAGCACTTGCTGACAGCACGTCCTGGAAGGTACAGCCTGTAGCCACGCTCGCACTACACACATCCTTGTGATGAATCCACTCAAGCATGAAACAAGCAGTGTCACAGTGACAAAGCAGACAAGACACAGCCAGCAAGACAGGGTTATGTCTTATTTTTGCAAAAAAGTAAAAGCTCTGGGTTATTTCTTCCTTAGCTTTGCAGCCATGGAAGAGCTGGGGCATGTGCTGGATCATGCTGCCCTTAAGGAGCACCAAGAATTTTTAATTTGCTTGGGGGCAAATTAAAAATTCCCCATTTTCAATTTGCTTCGGGGCAAATTAAAAATTCCCCCACAATCATTCAATCCCAGTCATTTGTTCCTGTTAAAAACAAACTTATTGAAACAATTCACAGTCAAATTAACAGTTTTTAAGTCCTGCTCTTGGATCATTTCAGGAATGCTGTTTACAGTTCCTTCCCACAAACAGTTCCAGTGACCTACATGAGGGAGTAAAAAACAAAAATGAAATTGTGGAAAATAGGGAAAGATCAATTTCTTACCACACTTTCATTACTGAATTTGATGTATTGTGTAACCAGCAGTTAGTATGCAGGCATTTCTCATAAGAAACAGCCCTGTGTAGATTCAGTTTCAGCAGCTGCAAGTCCAGCACTGCATTAGCAAGAAATGGAGTGTATTATGGAGCATTTGAGAGACTTAACTATTTGATTAACTATTCAGTTATTACCTACAAAACAAATTAATATTTCCTACATAGTACTAGCTTCCTTACACCTATTTAGGCAACTATCATTGGAAAAAAAAAAAAAAGGTTGGGTTTGGTTTTGGTGGCATATTTTTTGTTTGGGGTTTTTTAGTTTAGGAAAAAGAAGTCTTTGTTGCTAAAATGCAATTTTCCAAAATTATGCTAACTAACCATATTGCCAGAAGTGGAACCACACATATATCACTTCCAGTATGATTTCTCCTTTATGAGTGTTGTGAAGGGAAATGAGTAATTACAAAGGAATAATTTCTTATCTCACATATTTGTGTTCTTTGGGGAAAGGAGATGGTTCAAGAATATTTTCTTGAGGTTTGCAAGGAACATTAAAATTTTCCACCATGGAAAAATGCTAGGCATTTCCCATAGCCCAGGCTTTTTATTTAAACCACTAAACACAGCTGAAATATTTCTGAAACAACTTTATTCTCAGTCAGGCAGCTTCTTGGAAGGCAAAAAACATGTTGGGATATATGAGAGAATTTGGCCTTGTGCTTTCTGACCAGAACAGCAAATTTTCTTGTAATCACTGGATAAAACTAGTTGAAATAGGAACATGTATTAAATTAAAAAAGAACTGATAATAATTTAATAAATTGCATATGCACATTCACATGCAATTATCTATTCCTCTAGCAATGGGCTCTGCCAACTATAACAGTCTTCTACCCACTCTTCAATAAGCACAACTTTTCTTTAACTCCAATTGTAGTTTTAGCTTTTCCTGCTGATGTGCTGATCTCCATTTTATGATTGCTGTAGGGGAGGTGAGAGGGAAAATGAACTATATGGCCAGGTGTAGCACTTTATAAAAAGGTAAATGAAGTCAAATGAAGTTTTGTCAGTAATTTGAGTGTGCTATTCTGCACCTGAATCCAAATGCTTGGCAAAACTAAGGGAGTAACTGGACATTTTTAAAACAAATAACAATCCTAAACAAGTAAATATAGAAAAATAGACTCTGGAAATGTTATCAGAGACCCACTGTTGCCTGTTGTGAGTTTTCTGGAATGCTTCTCTGAAACTGCAAGTACATATCTGGGATGGAGGCTGGTCAGTGCTCAGATGCAGCTCAAGTTCATCCAAGATGTGAGTTCCCATGTGCCCAGTGTCAAAGGAGTGATTATTTCAAGTTACTAAAATTGCATCAGAACAAAACCTTTACAAGGAATTTTAAAGCATTGTTTTGAATCCCTCTCCTTCAAAAACAGTCCATGTCAAAACAATCATCTGCCTCACCCATGACTGCCCACAAACGATTGTCATGATGTGTCTGAATCATGAAAACATTCAGATAGTTAAACAAAATCAGGTTTTCCTAATAGGTTTAAAACCACTGAGTGACTGTGCTGCCTGAGCTGGCAGCGTGCAGAACATGATGGGAAGCTGGTAGGAATGGGAGGAGGCACATCTCAGGTGCTGCATCAATCAGGGGCACCAGGGAATTCAGGTACTCACAACCACTTCAGCAAGGTTTGTTTCTGCTATTTGCTAATCAGCCCAACCATAATCCCCTAACAACATTCTACAGTTGCTAAGGGGTTTTATTTACTTATTTATTTATTTTTTTAGAGCTTTCAGCAGCCCAATTTCCCTTACAGTCATTCTCCTGTAACTGCAGTGACACCTGTGGAGGGCTGAGCCCATCAGCTGTAGTTTGGCCTCCTGTTGAACTTGGCAAGCCAGCAGCACATAAAGCCCCAGCAGATGTTTCTGCTTTAATAGCAGCTCTTTCAAACCCTTGGCCAGACATAAATCCAAAATAGATCCAGAAAAGAGACAAGCAGTGCCACCATCATGGCTCTTAAAATTAGGAGGCAGAACTAGCCTTTTCTGCAGGACTCTGAGAGACCATTAGCAGCAGAAGGTGTTGGGAAGTGTTCCCATAAATTATGCTGACAGGTTAAGAGGGCCAGCCACAGCAATTGCAGCACATTTGCACTGTGTCACGGCTTGCTAGGAAACAGAATCCTAAGACAAATACACGCATTTACACAGGAGTTTCCAAACTAAGATCACACTTCATAGAAACAAGTACAGGAAGCAGCCAATTTTATGGCCATTAACACCTCCACATGGACCCATGGTGCCTCCACACCATGTTAATGAACATTCCAAAAATAAAACAGTAAGGCAATGATCCTTGGTAGAAAGGATCTTCTGAATACATGCCTTGCTAGATCTATTTTCTTAAAAGAAAGCTACACTAAGAGTGTATTTACAGCTGCCACTGTGCTTTATGGGAGAGGAGGTTGATATATACCACAGTGACATGCTAATACATCCATTCACTTGGTGATGACTAACTGCCCCTAACAGAAGCCTGGTCCACTGTAAATTACTGACATGTAATTTCAAATGCAAGTTAAAACAACCCCCACAGAATAAGAATAGTTCTCAGCACCCAAAATAACTCAAAGCACTGAAGGAGCTGAAAACTTCAATCACATTCTTGTCTGACATTAAAGGAGACTAGGAAGAGAAAAAAGTGACCCAGTGTCTAAAAAGGAGGTTTTTTTGTAGGAATGAAGGTTATTACCTGTTTTCCTGCTTCCCCTATCACCTACTACTCAAGCTCAGATGGAGGTGCCTGTAGCAGATGCAGCTCTGAGGCTGTTGGGGTGTCTGGGAAGAAATAACCCCACACATCAGTATGTACTGGAGGGCAACAGGCTGGAAAGCAGCTTGGCAGAAAAAGCCCCGGAGGTTATGGTGGACATCAAATCAAACCTAAGCCAACAAAGTGCAATTGCATCAAAGGCTGCTTACAGTGTCTCTAGCTGAATCAGGAAGAGCATTTCCAGCAGGCCAAGGGAGGTGAAACCTTCCCACTCAGCAGTGCTGAGATACAGCTGCAGTGATGTGGTGTAGCATTGTGGCCCCTCAGAAGGAGAGGCACAGACATGCTGGAGTACACCCAGCAAAAAGCCACAGAGGTGATTAGAAACTGGAGCATGTATCACAAAGAGCAGGGCTGAGAGAACTGAAAAGGCTCAGGAGAGACCTTATCAATGTATATAAATAATTGATGTGAGTGTATAAAGATGGAGCCAGAATCTTCTTGGCAGTGCTCAGTGACAAGCTAAGAGGCAATGGACAAAAACTGAAATATATCAAACTCTGTTTAAACATAAGAAATTTTTTTCTTTTCTTTTTTTTTTTACCGCAGGCTGCCCATGGGCCTTGACGTATCTCCATCCTTAGAGATACTCAAAAGTCAACTGGATAAGATCTAGATCACTGTGGGCTGGATTCAATGATGTCAAAGAGGTCCCTTCCAACATCACTCAACTTGTGATTCTGCATTTACTGAAAGTTAAATTACATTATTTGACTTTGCTGAAGATACTGTGCATCAAAAGTAATTTTCTGGAGACAACCAACACAATTAAAGCATCACCAAGTCATAGGAGGAATTCACTGCATATTTGCTGGGGAATCCACAACTT
This sequence comes from Ammospiza caudacuta, assembly GCF_027887145.1. Taxonomy (NCBI): domain Eukaryota; kingdom Metazoa; phylum Chordata; class Aves; order Passeriformes; family Passerellidae; genus Ammospiza; species Ammospiza caudacuta. The sequence goes on from NC_080596.1 coordinate 59,915,634, forward strand.
CATAAACTAAAACCAAAAGCTTTGTTATTTTGCTTTATGTTCAGCAGAACTGAATTCTGCTTGGAGTGTGCTTGTTCCAAAGAAGTTACTAACTGGCAGCACTGTGGATTAAGCTAACAAAAGAAACCTTCACATTTACTGATAAGAAAAGTGCTTACAACACAGAGCTTGCATAATCTTTGGATGTGAAGTCTGAAATTATAGCTGTATCCCAAACTCTACATTTGAAGTGGCACAAAAGCATTTTATCTAAATGTCATTTTGCAGTCATATAGCGCAGTCTTATTCAACTGCCCAAAGCAGTCAAGCTAAAATAAAGAGAAAAAACCAGATTTGCCCAAGGAAAGCTTTTTTTATCCTTTTCTGCTGTTGTTGGTTCCACTCTAAATGCCCACTTTGGGGAATTTACCCTATGAAAGCTTTGGCAAACCTTTTGGTGTATGCGGTCAAGACTACAGTTCACAGCAAAAGTTCAGCATGACACAACTACTCCACAAATAAATGCACAGATTCCAAATTCTAGCCACTAGTCCCACCAAACATGTTTTATTAAATACCTTTTACACATTACTTGAAAACCAGCTTGATTTTACATCAGTGAATTAAAACTCAACATGCCAGCATTTGGGAAGAGACCAAGATACATTTGCTGTTCTTATTTCCAAATCATTTCCACTTCAGGGCAGTTTTTTCAAAGAAATCCAGACTCCAGCTATCACTGAGAAAAGCAACAGTAAGGCGGTGAGAAGGAGTCACTCAATGCCTACTGCCCTACATCTGTGGAATATCCCATGGAAAACCAGAGTGCTATCTGCTCTCCTTCTCATAAAATCATAGAATCATTCACGTTGGAAAGGACCTCCAGGATTATCAACCAATGAACCATTAACTCAGCACTGCCAAATTCACCACACAAGATACATTTATAAATGTGTATAAATTAAAGTGCATATAAATGTGTATAAATTTAAGTGTAATATAAATATGTGTAAATTTATATGTAAATGTATCTTGAATACAGACTGGATCAGACTGGATCTCCAGGTATGAATTGTTTTCTTTTTACTGAGACAGACTCTCATTATAATCATATATATATATATCTTAAAGACACATATAATTCCTTGATTGCTGAATCACCTGAAGTGCTTTATCATACAGGCATTTTATATTTTTTCTGATTTTTAATATTCTTGCTAATAACAATGAGATATTCAAGTCACAATTTTGTTGTTTTTATATATTTGCTTAGTAGGTAAAGGGAATTTCTTTCTTCCAGAGCCATCTGTCTAACTTTAGACTGTGTCCTACTATTAAAGTGGGAGACTGGCTCTATTTAACATTACCATTTATTAACCTATGTCTAACATTTAACCCCATAGAAAAAGTTCTACAGAAAATTTAGGGAAACGAAAGATAGTGACACATTTTTGGGGCATGCTAAAAAATGCCAAAATCTTTCAACACATTGAAAGAAAAAACTTACCTAACTTCTGAGCATGTATTTGCCAAATGCATCATCAGTGAATGCAATACTTGAAATAAATAATTTTTAATGCCTGTAAATTACCCTCCATGCATTATCAACACTAAAACATTATAATTCTTAAATTAAACTTAATCATCTTACTTCTTTTAGTTACTTAAATGTGTTCAGTACACATTTAAGTTTAGTTACTTAAAAAGTTGAGACCACTTTAACATAATAGATTTTTGCTATTTCTAATTTTCAGAAGTAATAAACTGCAGAATACTTTCTCCTACAGGAGACAACCATATTTCCAGGCTGCATGTAATGGTTGTTCATCATTAGCTACTATTCCAAGGATACCAAAATGGACATCTTGCACATATATTTTCCCAGATACACTTTCGTCATGTTCTGATCTCTCCTCTTTATCAAGAATTTGCTAGTAAAACTGATTGATAGGTAGTCTTATTGTACGAGGAGAATATGTCATTCAACCCTTTGACCTTGTCTTTACAGTACCAGTCAAGTGTCTTTGAAATTTGTTTACTTCAGGATTTACAAGAGCATTAAAGACGGGATGTCAGCACATCTTGATTTTGAAAAGATCTTATAATAATAATAAATGAGTTTGGACAGTAGGGTCACCTGTAATGTACTTTAAGAAAGAGACACAAATTTCATTCTTCTACTTTATAGTTAAAGACAAGTAAAACCATTAAACTACGGGTTTTTTATTGGTTTGGTTTTGTTTCTTTGGACTGAGGAACATTATGTTTTGAGACCAAGACAGGCCACATTACATGAGATGAAGACAGATGCAAAATACTTTCCAGAAATAGTTCCAGAACCTAAAAAGCTTTTTCTTAGCTCTCACTGAGCAAGCTCTGGGCAAGTGTGAGAAGCAGCCTCAAAGCTGGTTTGCTTTTTCATCATGATGTACAATGTATAGAACTGAATTTTTCTATCACTAACATGAGCCAGCATTTCTGCACTTCAGAGTCACAAAAAGGAGTGTGATGGAGGATGGAAATATTTTCAAGTGCTAATGCTTTCCTTTCTTCATTATCATTATGACATTAAAACACTGCATACGGCAATATTTTTCTTTTGTGTTTCCTAAATATTTGCATTGCTGCATAACTGCATAATTGTCTCAGAAAGAAAAGTGATCTTTTGTTCCAATTTAGAGCAGAGTCCAAAGCTGTGGCTTCGACGCCTGTATGGGCCACTCACTTAAGAGCTGAACTTGATGATCCTTTTGTCCCCCTTCCAAGGGGAGAATAAGAATAAGAATATATTATAAGAATATTCTGTGTGTGAATATAGTTGCACTCTCTTTATTTACCTGCTTGGAAATTCATCTCTTCTACTGCATGAGATTAGTAAGAATAATACAAAATATGTTAATCAGATGACCCATCAAATCCCACAGAAATTGTCCTCTATATAAGTACTGTGCCTCCAGCAACTGACTAATCTAGCATAACAAGGAACAGTCACATCACGTCCCTATTTGCATTGGCCACATATGGGCTAGCAGCAGCTATGTGTGGATAGCATTTTGATTAGCACTTAAAGTTGATAATTATTTTCTTTGTTGTAGTTTTTGGATCTGTCTCAGATTCTTCTAATATTTTGCATATTTTACATAGATAAATAAATATGCATTCAAAACAACTGAGCTTCAGATGTTTCATATTCCCCCAAATATTACAAAAGGTCAGAGAAACTTTTGGATTTGTCTCAATAAAGCATTAAAATTGAACTAACTGATACTTGCAGCCTCCAAGACACTAAAGGATGTAAATGTGAAGGGTATTACCATACAATCAAAGGAAGTTGTAAACCACTATAAAAAGAAGTAAAATAGGAAGTAGCTTTGAGTCACTTATTCTGTTAAAAATGCAAATTATAAGTAAGGGGTATTAGCTGATGATTGATAAGAAACTTCAAGTGATCCCAAATCTTTAAGTCATTCACGCTGATATTCAAAATGTAATTACTTTCAAACCACACAGTAGAGTTGGATTAATGGAACAAATACTTTAGAAGTAATCCATGAGTCATGCCTACTTATTATTATGAGGTTTGGATTACTTTTCATTTCAGCTCTGTGCCTTTACTAAATAACAACAATAAATAACACCACATTCAGACTCTCACATCTTTACATACATACTGTCAAGTATAAAAGGAAAGAAAAGAAGAATGTTTATGTAAGATTTTTTATGAAATGTCTTAAAGAAAATACAGATTGGATTATGTATATAGTAGGTAGATTTTCCAGGCTTTCATTTTATGCTGTGTGATTGTCTCTTCAAATCTTTAGGAACAGATTTGGAGGAAAAAACACCTTGTCTTTTTTAGTAAATGTGTCAAAAGGCAAAGAATGTGGGCGGGAATTATTTCTGCTGTTCCTCAATCCCTTGAGCAGCAGACACACAAAGGCAGAGTATAATGCAATAGGAAGAGAGAAGCATCTTCCATGCTTGTAGTGAATAAGCAATACTGCAAGGCATACAATTATGAGAGATGTATGTGACTTCATCATTAGAAGACCTAAGGAGAGAAATATGATCTGTTATCCTCTGCTGCCCACCCTACCCCTACTTCCACTTCAAATTCTATGAGCAGGAAAGCAAAATTTGCCTTTGGAGATGGCTGACCTTTAGTAACTGCATTTCCAATTATTATCACAGCACTAATTGCACATACAATCTTTCTTTTCTACTTATTTTTCTTTGCCATCCCCATGACAATAGCATTGTTTTTTGCTACTTTTTCTTCCTATTTCGTTCTTATCTCTTGGTAGTGATTACACAAGACTCAGTGTGTAGCAGAGAAAGGAGAGAGAAATGCATTAGTCCTTACTTTGAAAACTGGACATGCTAGGCACAGATTTAATCTAAATTGCCAGTACAGCATCACTAACAGTACTGATAGCAATGTCAGGCATCCTTGGACAAAGTAGAGAAGGCCTATTTGCATTTGCCTTGGAATTTTCTATTATCTTCTCTTTCAGCCTAAGAACACTTGGTGTCAATTTACTGTCCTGTCTACAGAAAAGAGAAGAAAAAATCCTTAAATATCAAGTATTATGTCTGCAGGCAACTGGTTCCAAAAAATGTTAAATAAGGGGGTCTCTGTCAGAATATTTCAAATATCACTATGCACTGCCAATTGAAAACAACACACCTGCAATGCAGTTCCACAGCTTTGGAAGACCTCACTCACCATTTCACCACCCTAGTTTCCATTATAACTGAGAAAAGGTGAAACTGAGAATGGTGAAATAATTTGCATTTCCTGAAAAGGGTAAATATTCTGCAAAGATGTATAAAGGAAGGGAAGAGATGCTAGGAGCCAGAAAACAATTCATGCTTTAAGACCCCCTTTAAAAAGGCATCTACATAAGTAAATCACTTGGAATCAAGCTCTGTGACTTTTATGTATATGAACACTAAATTCATCTCAATACAGCAATATATCACAGAACACTGTTATTATGTTATTCAGACAAATTACTGTTTACAAAGTATCAATGATAGTTGCTTCAGAATATTTGTAAAGTAATTCTTGACCTGTATCTTGTCCGGCATAAAATGAAATGTTTCCTTATGCCCTGTCACAGATAAATTTAATTTTGCCTGATCAACTTGAGACTTGGAGAACCAGAGTTCTGCCTTGAGTATTTGTGATTATAAATTCTGACTGCCATCCTCAAGAATTCTCTAATGCATAGTTAAAAATCTATTGATTAGGAAAATCCTTTTGCCATTTGCTGAAGTCTATTTGTAGAAGATGAACAAAAGACATGTCTAGACAGGACTGAAATAAATTAATTCTCAAATATGAGCTAATATTCACAGAAAACACTATTTTGTTGCTTGACTCAAGCAGAAGAAGAGACTCAATTAGGCATGTGGCTTCTTTGATGTCCTGTATCCCAGCACAAGACCTGGCTCCCCAGCCTGCTGCCATATGCTTCCTGTTTGAAACCAAATTCTACTGCAATCTCAAACACATTCAAATACAGAGAAGACTTCTGAGGGAAATTTAACTGCCACAATCTTCCTCTGGGTTGCACCTTCTCTGATCCCATGATGGTATTGGCTTGGCAGTTAATCCTCACTTTGGGAGTAATGTTACCATACTGTCGGTCAAATTGCATCCACAGAACAAAACAATGCCAGCTCCTCACCTCAGAATAAACACCTGCAGACAGAAGCAGAGGACCCACACTGGGTCCAGTCTGCCCCTAGAGAACAACAATCAGTTTAGAAACAAAGTGATATGAAAAATGGAATTGGGTCTACATGCCATGAAATACATGGTAACAATTCCTATCAGGGCTGATTCTGTTTATATGCCACACTGAAACTCCCAAATACACCCAGGAGTTTGGAAGAACTTGCAGAAGACAAGATCTAATGAGAGCTGCCCTTCTCAGTTGTGGAGGTTTTTCACAGGAGCCAGAGCTCCTGGTCACCTTGTGCTCATGAGGAAAACCACTTGCTCATCCACAAGTAAATATTCCAGCATTATCCTTCCATTTCTCTGCCACTATCCCTGATGATGCAGAACAATAACACTTTCTAATTTAACAATTCATTCTTGAAAGAGTCCTTCATAATGCAAATGTTAATTCCCTACTGCCCTTCACTACAGACAAGCATTTAGAAATACTGATTTCATCTCAAAATCTGCTTATCCAAGTGCTTAAAAATCATTTCAGTTTAGAACATGTACCCATCCAAAGCAAAAGTTATTTCCATAATCAAAATCACTGTTTCTCCTCCCCAACTTGGGACCATTTCAACACAAGTGTGCAGGGGGAGCAGTTCAAGAGGTTTTTTTTGTTCACTTCATGAACCACTTGTAACAGAACTTCATACCCTTGAGCAAGTCTCTCAATTATTCTCTGTGTACTGCATATGCCTGCAATAATGCTCTCTTGCCTGAGCACTCCCCAGACACACTGCTCCTCTTTTTGGAACTAATAATGACTGAACAGAAGTATAACAGGTAATTTGACTGAACAGAACTGTAAAACAAAAGTGATCTCTGCTGCATGGAGATGAAGAACAATCACCATACCTGTCCCAACAAACCTCTTCACAGAACAAGTGCTTCTTTAGCTGGTCTGCACTTCTTCCTTTCTGGCAGTGTTTTACCCCCAGAAAACTTCAATATCAACCTTGGAATTGCTTGGTTAATATGCTTTGGAATACTTCAGCTTTCATAAAGATTTGATTTCACTATGGAAAAGTTGAAATGCCATCAGTCAGTAGCACAAATATTTCTTCACTCCTCTTCTTCACCTACTTTTAGTGAGTGTTCATATTTGTCTGAAAATGCATGCAGGTGGAAAAGGCTGTACCACGTAAGAGTCATATAAACCAACCTCCAGCTAAGGGCCCGCAGGTATTGCCATGAACAGTTCTCACATCCTCCAGTAACAGAGGGCTACTCCTTATAGCAAAGACATCAATGGATTTTCTTTTTTTAAAAAATGGATATTGAATCCAGCAATAAAGGGATCTGATTCCAGTGTTCTACCTTTATTATGGAGCTGACATCTGTGTACAATAGCAAATTCATTTACAACTTGGCCCATGGCACAGGGTTGGGAACTAGATTATTTTTAAGGTCCTTTCCAACCCAAGCCATTGTATGATTTTATGAACTTTTAATGAGAATCCAAGAGAGCTAACAGGGCTGTTTTGTATTTGACAGCATAAACCCATGAGGAAATGCTGCAACTTGGAACAAACCAGCCTGATAGAAATTGTTCCTTCTTCCAGATCTGCAAGATATTTCAGATAACAAAGAGAACTGAAAATGCATTAGGGCAGAAATGTGAACATATGCAAAGCATGAAAAAGCTAAAGGAACCTTCTTGATTTGAGCATCAGTAATAATTAGAAAATTCCAATTTCTTGCCACAGTGCCTAAAAGAATATTTTGTATACAATATTAAATTTTGTATATAAGTACTGTAAAAATAACTTTCGACTCAGCAAAAGTGTTTCAGTCCTCAATCCTTCCATTACTGAACAGTAGATCTAAACACACATTTTCAGCATACCTGTAATCCACATTGACAGAGGCACCTCTCAGGATTAAAAACATGTTTTCTCTATGAAAAATGAAACATCCTGGTGGCAGGCAGAACAGCTGCCAACTGCTGGATAACTGGTGAACCACTCACCTCTAGAAAGGATTCCTTCAGGTGTCCCATCCACCTCAAATGCCCCAGGGCACCCTGCCTGCTCTGCCATGCCCACCTCCACCTTGGCAAAGGCAATTACAGGGATACAAGAAACTGAATCCTTTGCCTCTCTCAAATTCCCACCAATTCCTGCTGTAGGCTATTCCTCTCTGTGATAAAGGTGTCTCAGGCTTTTCAATCTGAGTTTATGCCACTTTAAATTTCAGTATCATGCCACATAGAATAGCATAGAGTAACAATGAAACTGAAGGAATGGAGGCGAGTTTTGCTTTATTGCACCATTGCTATGGAAGCTGATAACAAACCCTAATGCCACCCAGGGCAATGTGCCACTGGAGTCAACTTTCTTAATGTGCTTTCAAAATTTCAGAAGATCACAAGAGTTATTCTGATAACTCTGACACTTTTAAAAAAGCTAAAATACTAAAAATATGTTTCATTTACCACCAAGATATCAGAGCAGATAAAAGTGTTTATTTTTAACGTGGCCATAAAAGAATTTTTTCCGAAGGATGACACATAGTGGAAGGAATTGACCACATAGTGGAAGGATCAGAACATCTGATTTTACCCTACCACAGGTACATTTAATAGTTATTGATCAATGTAACAGCATGGATCTGCCTATCACAATAAACTCTAACAATGTTAATTTAATGTTAATTACCTGTAGGCAAAATTTTTCAGGTTTAAAGTATACAAAGCAGTAAGTAGTCCTAAAGCCCAAAATTTCTTTTGTGATAATATCAATTTTCCATTAGAATAAAAGCAAACAAACAAACAAACAAACCCACAGAGAAATGCAGACATCAGGGCTGCAAGATTTTCAAAAGACACCTACTTAATTTCCATCACTGCCAAGGCAGGTAAATTATACTTTATCCCTAACAGATGTTTGTTTGTACATTTGCTAACCTCCAGTAATGAAGATTTTAAAACTTTCTCAGGCAAACAATCCAAATAGTACAATACTATAAAGTTTTTCCTGTTTCCTAACTTGTGTTTTCTTTGCTGACATGTAAGCCTGCTATTCACCATGTAGCATTATGCATTTAGAGTCTGCATCCTCTTTGCTGGTATTTTTTATTATATTTGATTGACACATTGCTTGGTGACTGCTATTCTTTAAAATGAAACCCCCACATTCTTCTGGTCTTTGTCACAAGTTAATTGTTGGATCTTCTTTCACCCCTGATTCTCTTTAGGCTCACTCCCATCTGATGCCCTACAAAAACAAATGGACCAGAAGGACTAATCTGTGTCTTGTACACATAAAATATACATATATTCCAGTGTAAGGTTTGACTTTTCTGCATCACAAAGACAGTACTGAAGTTCAGTTTGTGGTTACTTTTTAAACTCAGGCTTTATTTCTGTAAAATTTCCACTTAATTGATAGCTGTGAAGCTGTCAATTCCTGTTAAAGTGCAAAAGTTTGCCCTTAGACCTATTAATTAATCTCCTCTGGTTTTCCTATCATTTCCTCAGTTTGCCAACATCATACTGAATACCAGTTCTGTCTTCCAAAAATACTTAGAAACATTTCAGATTCCAAGATATACAGATAAAACATATACACTGTCTATTCCATCAACCAGATCAGTAATAAAAATGGATTGACTCCAAACACAAAGTTGTCAGGAGAATCTCCTTCCTCTCACTTTTCTGTTTTTCCAGTGAAGTTGACTTTGAAGAAGTCTTTAGACCACCACTGCACCTTCTCTGTAGCAGCTTCATTCTATTATTCACCCCTAGATACTGGTTTGCTTTCCATGAGACCATCAAAATCTTTGGACAAAAATAAAGAACTGGATACTCTAAAATTACTTTATTGGAAGTGACCAATTAAAGCAATAAAATGTACATGCCTTTTACTGAACTCACACTGATAATCCCATCATCTTACATGCCAGATTTCCATCAACTTCCAAGCTCAGCATTGGAATATTAACAATTCACATCATAATTCTGGTACTTACAAGTGAAATGTCGTACACAACAGCAAAGGAGATAATGTACTGTAGTCCTTTGCATGCTACCCACAGGAAAAAAAATTGAAAACTACAGCAGCAGGGGATAAAATCTTACTTTTAGACACTAACTTGAGTAGGCCTTGTGACTAGAAATATGTTTGGTGGAGAAATCTGATAGTGGATTATAGAGTTGTCATTTGTAACAAGTGTAATCCCTTATAGTGCAAAGTCAGGAGATTTCAGATTTGGGACTCCAGAGAAATCAGATTCACATGCATGACAGCCTTGTGCCCCTGGCCAAAAGAATTATAGTGTGGGGCATTCAGAAGCCAGTTTTGAACATGATCTGGATGCAGTAGAGTATGTACTTGTGCTAGACCTCCACTCCTCACTGCTCACATTCCAAATACATCACTTTTCTTGTGCTGACTATATTCAAAAGAAATGCCCACAATAATTGCATATATCAATGCCTGTAGAATGGGTAAAAGAATAGTAAGACATTTTGAAAAAAAAAAAAAAAAAGACATTTTGAAAGAATAAAAGAGAACAGGTAAAGTTTATCCTAAAACAAAACAGAATAACCTAATATGAAAACAGACCTGAAGAGCTGAATCCACACAGCTTGGGAAACAATGAGTTGCAGAGGATTTTGGCAGAGAAAATTTAACAATGACAGCCAGTACAGTATGACAACTGAACTATAGTTTAACAAAAGGAAACAGCCTCCAATATCAACATGTATAAGTTTCATTGGATGCAAAATAACCAAGCTTCTCCATACTTAAAGCTAAGGTGGTTTATTCAACACTGAAAGGCCTCTCAATTTATCTTTGCTGGGAGAGAATTTCCCAGGTTTCCCCAGAGCCAGCAGCACATGCTGAAATGAGAAAGTTTAATCAATTCTAAATACCTCTCAGCTTACTCCTGTACATCTGAGTGAGCGGTGGGGTATTTGTCTCTTGTCTCACAATTAAATAGAAAGGACTTTTTCATATGACATGACAGAAATTTAAAAGTGATTTCTAAGAAGGTGCTTCATAATGCAAATCCAGGTAAAGGCAACATTATTTCTTCCTGTCTAATACTTTAAGGGTGTGTCTGCGACAAAGCAAGCCTAAAACATGTATCTGAACAGTAATGCATTATACTTGATAATATTGTACCATATCCAAAAATCAAAACTAATAGAAAGCATTAATATGAAGCAAACTTAATACATGAGAGAAGGAAATATATCTGCAGTGCATCTTGTGCTAATCTTCTCACAGGATACAACAATGCCCAGATAACACCTTCTGGCAAATAAAATATCATATATATGTATCTACACACACATAAATATGCATGTGGTGTTACACATTTTTATTATAGTTTGGAATTTGGGTAAGTCTATCCATACACACTGGTATTACTGAGATTGTATAATTTCCTCTACTAACATTTCATCTTTCTCACTTTACAATGGTTCCTCCCTGCACAGCTGGGCAGGAAACCATTTTCTTGTAATAAAAAAATCTTTGAGATTCCATATTGGTATGGTTTGGCTTAGAATGAAAACAAGGGCAAAAGAACAACAAAACAAAAGACCTTTATCAATATATCCACCAGTCCTGTGGGAACCCTTGGTTCAACTTCTCAACCCTGCACTGCCTACACGACCAGAGTCTTGCATTTTCTGAGCTAGGTGTTTGTCTATGTGTGGTCCCATGGAATTTCCAGCCACAAACTAGAAATTTTGGTAAAAGTATTCTTGGTGAAACCAGTACAGGTCTGTAGAAGCTTTATTTCCATAAATGTAAATATGTACATTAAAAAAAAATAGAGATCACCAGCCACTTTCAGGCTGACCCTCAGTTTATGCTCTTACTGAAAGCTGGGGAAAGCACAGAACCAGGAGCAGAGTACACACTCTATCCCAGAGTGACTGTTGGTAAAGTAGAAGTAAAGTCAAATGGGAATGAGTCTGTAACTCAATATTCTGTTTTAATTCAATTCACAGCAACTGACTGATAAGAAATAAATGAATATAATTTTAGATCAATTACTAAAATATTTGAGTTTTAATATAGTCCTTTTTAACTCATGTTTTTATTGTTAGCTGCCAAACCTGTAAAATCTTAATTTATGAGCTTTTTTATTTTAATCACCCTAGCCATCTGTAGCACATCTGTTACTTGCTAGTATACAGTAATTAACTTAAATGTGGACCGGGTACTATCCTGAATCAACAGATATCAAAGCACCTGCTTTGATAAGAGTCACACACCTCTTTATCAGCTATAATAGTTGCTCAGGTTAGAGCTAGATTTAGTATCCATTGCCTAAACATATGTGATCTATCTCTATGTAGTAATTTAAAAGAAAGCCTTTATTTTTTTAAATGTTTTCCATTTTAGTTGCAAAATGGTCTCTCTTAAGCAGACATCTCATATAAAAAGTCAGGTACTCTGATATTAATATGTATTTGGTTTTAGGTACAAAAAAATGAATGTTTCACATTCACTTAATTAGAAATGTTGTCTCACTGAAATTTTTCTGCTGAGTATGGGGAAAGGGTCCATCTTTGTGGTCTCTGCTGGAGAGAGCACATTTAATGAATTTATTTTAAAAGTTCTCAGAATCTTAATTCATTAGGTCTTTAAATACTCATCATGAACATGCTGAATCCACATAACTACCATTCCAAAATTTGCAGGCAGCCTTGAATTGGTCACATGACTACAGTCATTAGACTTCCCCGCCAACTGGATCTGTCTTTAATTGCATCCTCAGCACAAGTCACTTTTGACAATCCTGTTACATTTTAAACAAGACATAACAGAATCCATCATGAATCTCTGGATAATTACATTTTGTTACCTTAGAGGTCTGTGGCTCCTATAATTAATTGCATTCCTTTTAAAGTCAGCCTAGAAGAGAATGGCTTTCAGCCAAGAAAGTTTTTAAAATGTTCAAAGACTCATTCTGAGGAACAGCAGGTGCTCTTTGTTTTTATTTCTCGGTGCGCTCATGCCAGAGAAGCAGGGTGTTCAATTGCCATGTGTCCACAACCTAATGCTCTCTCCATCTCCATAAGAGAGATTATTGTACCATTCAGAGCAATACTCCAATAAACACAGTAAGCATTGGACTATTAGGAAGGCTGTTTTGGGAAGTTTTTCTCTTGGGGAAACACGGTTCATAGGTGCCCATGAAAAAAAGTCTGCTACAGTATTTGTGCATCAAACCTTTCATCACACGTGTTACATCCTCACTGAGGGTGCTCAGCCTGTTAGTTCTCAGAACACAAAGCATTTCAATCCGCCTTCCCTGGGCAGCAGGGAGCTCATTAGTACCACCAGCTCACCATCTGTCTCTGAAGGAGGAAGAGACGGAATTAATATATGATGGAGCAGAGAGGAAAAAAAAAGGCAAACAAAAAATGGTAGGGGAGCAGCAGGATGTCATCCAGAATGGCATACAATGTTTCCTTTGAAATAATTTCTCCTTGTCTGCACAAAACATGGAGAATAGTTTGGGTATGGCTATGAAATGTTCACAAAAGCATTTGTAAAGACTGAGTTTTGGTAATTTTAAATACAGTGGTGTTGAAAATCCTCAGGAGATATTCATTAAATACAGCTGAGCACAGGAGAATCCTGTGAAACCTTCCTTAAGCCATTCTGCCTGAAGCCAGGGGCAGACAGCAGCTGAAATAATGCTTTTCTGCTTTGAGGCATAAGGAGAGAAAAGGTAATGCAAGTGAGCAGCTCCTGGTACAGACTGAGGCACATCCTGAAGAATGGCCCTTGTGAGGGGTCAGGGAGAGAGGGGAACAATCATTTATAGCTGGAAAGGGTCACACCTGGCCTGCACACCCAAAATAAAAGCTGCAATCACCCAGCTGTGGAGCAATCTCCTTCCCACTTCAAGTCAGTACAAGTCACTGGGAAAGCAAGAAGAGGCCAGAGAGGGAGAAATTGGGGGTGGAATAAAGCCACACATGGTCACAGCTAAACCAGAACTGAAATCCCAACTTATTAAGTTCAAGCTCAACCTCAAAGTCAATCATCAAGTGAATCCTGTACCATCTGATCCTTCAGGAATTTTGATAGAAATATTCAGAAAGAGAATGCATCTTGTTGAAAAATCAGGAGTGGCTGCACAAAGCATTTAGGGCTTTGAAACAGTGACATAAATATCAGCCTTACAACTGATCCCACAGACCTCCAGATCAAAGCAGCAACTTCCCAGATGTACAAAGATGAAGAGCTCAGATATTAAATGTCCACAATCTGAGCCTCTTTGAATTCTGTTTTCTCTGGCTGTTAACTTCTTTGTCAAGGAAAACACACTACAAGGCAATTAAAAATTTGGAAAAAGATCCAGCCAAATAACACAGAAAACTTAAGTCAGACTGTGGTATTTACACTGTTGTACCTAATCAAATGCTTTGATTTTCAGAATGACTGAAAAGCTGCCAACAGGTATTGTCAGGCAGCACCATTTTTTGGAAAAACAACTCACTGATCTACAAGGTACTACAATCAGCTTTCAGGTTTTTAAATTTATTTATTTCAAAGTTGGGTTCTCCTAAAAGGGGAAATATGTCTAGCTATGAATGCCAAAAAATTTTAATGGTGTGACCTCGGTTTTCTGCTGATCATGAACTATGTGGCACTTGTCCAATAAACATAATAGAGTGGGAAAACTAGTAACTGTCTTTTCTTGAAAAAACAAAGTGAGTATGTCATCAGCACACAGAATAAATGCACTTTTGTGCTACTTTCTGGGTCACAGAAACTCTCAAAGCTCACAATATCCTTCTCCTGACTATTTCATACACTTCTATGGGTCTGACATACCTTGACAACACATCTTTGTCATATTTGCAACTTCAAAAGACAAATGTAGTTACAAAAGCAACCCACTATAGCAGCACTTTGGTGAAACCAAATCTTACATCTGAAGAAAAACATGTTAATGACTCAAATCCAGCTCTGTTTTACAATGTGCTTAGCTGGACTAGATCCCTGATTTTCACTGGAACTGCCCCAGAAGTGCAACCAAAGAACCCTTTTTATCATCAGCATAACAAAGAGGTGAGTCCAGTTCACAGCACAAGAGCTCTTACACTTCTTTGAAAAAGTGTCATCCAGATTACTTATGAAAAACATTATCATTTCTGAAGTTCTAATGCCATGATGAGCAGATTATTTGATTGCATTATATTGCTTTCTGTTCCTCATGGACAAAGGTACAACAATGGATAGAGGTGTGTAAACTATTGGATGCAAATCCCTGCCATAGAAGAAAATTCAGAAATACTGATGCCAAGACAGTGAGAAAAGACACAACTGCTAATACAGTATAGAAAACTGGAAATCATGAAAATCATAAGTATGGGTAAATAGGGAGACATGAGCCAAGTCAGCACAGGAAATATGACTTTGCTTGTTATAAACAGCTATTTGTTTCTTTTGAAGACATTAGCGTGAGGTTTATTCATGTCACTACTGTACACTCAACTTTGGAGGTTTCAGTGTTGATGGCCATCCATAAAAAAATAAATGAATGAATACTGGTCTTCACAATATATTTAACAATCTCAAAATCTCTCAAAATCTGAAATCAATAATCTTAGTGCTACCCAACTAAATTGCCACACTGCCTGCCTCTAACACAAAATGGTTTACATTTTCTAAAAAAAGTAGTTGACCATGACAGCTGACAATCATCTAAATCTCTTGTATCTGTTGGCACACAAAGAGCAGCTTTTGTAGTAATTCACAACAACTATGCCCCCAGGATTAGTATTTGGGTTCTGCTCAAGAAGAAGTCTGCTAGGTAACAAACGCCACATGGAAAATTATGTCTGCAAATTAACCTTCTCTTTTCCTTAGCTTTGTTGGATGGTAATTTTGAAGAACGTGGTTGCATTTTTTGAGTAGGGAGTTTGACTAGATTGATGACCTCCAGAGATCCCTTTAAGGACCTGGCAAGCATCCATTCTCTTGAAAAAGAAGAGGAGCATGTGCCAACTCACAATAAACAGTAACCACTGTTGTTGCAGAATTTTATCTGCTGATAAAATCAAGGTGCCCCAAAGCCAGAAATACAACCAGACTCACAAGAAGGAGGAGAGAACAACTGCCAGTCCTGAAGACAGATTTTCACAAGGAGATTCATACACAAGTTCATGACACATTTTGTTTTGATGACTTTCTAGCAAGCAAATATATATATATATATATATATATATATATATATATATATATATATATATATATATATATATATACACATACACACACTCACTCACACTTTTATACTATTAGCATATTGCTAACTTATCTGGAATAATTTTTCAAAAGAAGGTACTCTCCACTTAACTGGAATTGTGTCAAAGTAGAATCCCTTCTTTTTCTTTGCTTACCTCTTGCCTTGAAGCATTTTTCCAGGGTTTTTATTTATTTATAATCTAGGTAGGCCTCCTAAAGGTTTGGAATATTGTTTGTTCTAACAAATTGCAATCATAATTAATAAATGCACTAAACCTGCTGTCGACCTAACTGATGAGGAAAACTGATGAGGACTGGATCCTAGCAGGGAAGGATTTTTCCCTGCTGTGTCTTTTTTAAAAGAAAAAAAATATCTACTTGTGGTTCAGGAGAGAGGTAGTGAAATGAGAGAAATTATGCTGAAATGCTTTAATACTCCAAAGAAGTTTTAAAAGCATAAAATTTTAATTCTAAATTTAATGCAAAATTTAAGTAATGACTGGTATTGAATTAAGCCCTTAGAGATCATTAAAATGGTAATTTGAAAACAGGAGATGATGGTCCTGTTTTATCTATTGCTCCTCTAAGAAACAAACTTCTGCTTGATCTGTGTACTGATGCCCACTACATTCTTGTTAGTGTGTCTTCCTCATGGACATCTACAAGATTTTCCCACAACTATCTAATACTGGTGAGTTTCATGCCAAAGAGGGAGAATTATCTCAAATTTGGTCACTCAGTGCCCTGAATTTTGTTCATGGGGCAATTCACAGTAGCCCTGGGCACTTTGGTGAGGGTAAGAAGAAATATCATAAAACCATCATACAACTACACTCATTTCTAGGGTGAAGAATAAGGAAAACACAAGGGAAAAGGAAACGCAACATGAAAACACAATACACTTTAAAAGGTGTCAAAAATCCTATTCACTAAACGCCCATCACCAACATTGTCAGGATTTTCACCAAACACAGTGCAATAACTAGTCATTAATAGATAATCACACTGAACTTCTAGAATTCTCAATTATGAGGACAGCACACATGTGTTAAATATTTAATTGGAAATAACCAATTACATTAATTAGGGGGACTTTAGGCTGCTGTTCCAGTGGTAATTGTATTTGTCAGGACAGAGAGAGATATACTCCACAATGTCAGTATAATATTCTTCAGAAGAATAAGTATTGATTAAACTTTACTGTGGTTATCTAGTTGTGGCTAGAGGAATTATGGTGCCATTTTCAGTGCAGACGATAAGCAAATGAAGAATATGCCTGTGATAAAAAAATAAAAACAATAAAGCTATTAGGTTCCACGTGATGCTTTAGGAGCTTGCCTGGAGAATTCCCTCAAGTAAAGCTGGGGATACTATTGAAGCCAGTGAATCATAACAACTGCCATAAGAGAATTACCCAGCACACTTTCCTGCTCTGCTAACCTTGCACCCCATGGACAACAAGGTATATGAAACCACCCCCTGGGAAAAACCCTACTTCTCTACTGTGTTGTTATGTAAAAGACTCAGATGGCAATTTACTATTTTCTGTTCCAACTTTTTTTCACTCTTCTTAGCCGCCAAGCCTGTCTGATTTCATTTACCATTAATGATACTTAGCTGAGGGCCATAGAAATTAAACTCTTAAAGGACTCATTTCACCTGGAATTTCCACGATTAAAGGTATGCTTTTGCCAGGGAAACCAGAGCAAGTTTCTGACTTCCCAGTCACACTCCAAAATACAAACTATTTATGTATGCTAAAGCTCCACAGCAATACCTTGCTCAAACTAAACCATTGGGTCAGACAGCAGTGTTTAGCTATCAATATAAATACAGTCCAAGTTCATATGAAAATGATGCAGTCCCCAGCTCCAAATTATTTGGCTATCCAACAGAAAGGTGGCTGAGCAATGTGGTATCTTCATACATCCCAGAATACATGCAGTAAGCAGCGTTAAGTAGAAAGGTTCTGCTGAATTTCTGCCCATGTTATTCAGCACAGTCTATCCCTGCTAAGAATAACTCTGCTCCAGTAACCCAGAAAGTGGAGCAACATCCTCTGCTTTAGCCCTACAGCCAGTCAGCCCACACGGCATTTACTCAGGCTTCTGCTGAATCCCTTTGCTTGGATACTACATTCACAAATGAAATGGGGTAGGGGAAACATGATAGATGTGACAGGAGATAGCACAAAAACAGAGAAAAAATTTAGCAATCCCCCCATAAGAACAAGAAGCATATATAGCAACTATATGTAAGAAAGGAATAAAATTTTAAGAATAAAAATTACCCCATTCAATATAAGTTTTAAAGGTTTTTGCAAGCTGGAGAGAATCCACTTTGAAATTCCTTATTTTGTTAACTTTCCCAACAGCTTTAAGCATTTTTTTCAGTATTATTTCATGGCTAATAAATTATCATTATTTTGAATTGCCTGAAAATCATGAATCAATTTAGTCACAAAGCAGATCTGTTTGATTAAATGTTCTTGTTCCTTACTGCCTCAGTCTTGCAATTTTCCCCATTTGCTTCCTTTATGTCTTTGCCTCTCCTCACATCACCCTGTTGTACTGCCTTTAATATAAAAGATGGCCTTCATTCTCATGTACTATTTAAATTCATCATGTCTGACCTCTTCAAATGCAATGAATGCATAATTAATTTTCATTATAAATTTAGAATACTTCCTCTCTTCTTGCCAGTTCAAGCTTCCTGTAGCTTTCAACAGCTATCTTGTTTTATTTTATATTCCTTATGAAATTCTTTCATGCTGTCTTCCTTTCAAATTTCACTTCACAAACAATTTGACTCTGGTGCACACAGCAGGAACCTGCTCAGAGCCTGATGCAAGAATCACCAGTAAAAGAATGGGTGTTTGGTCCATCATTAAAACACAGACTGTACTGATATGGGTGGAAAAACAGCTGTATGCATCATCCACCCCAGAAAGAGAGGTTTTAGGATTAATATGCAGAGTCCTTACTGATAACAAGTATTTAAGAAATAGATACAGCACAGAGCTAGAAGTATACACTTATTTTGCTTGTTAAATTTTGTGATTACTTCAGCATTTTTCTCTTTTTCATAGTCATTAGGAATGCTCTTACTTTCACATTCTCACAGATTTCTAAAACCCTGATACACAGGCTTTGCTTGGATATTGATTCTCCTCTTAGAAGAGGGTAACAATTCTATGACTAAAATACTGCCAGCTGCAGCTTCAGCTGACAACGGGAACTTAACACAAATTCGTGGAGACAGGGTGATCAGCCAGAGACTACAGGAAAGGAGAGCAGCTTGCTCAGGCTGAATTCAGCACCTTCCATGTCAAGGGGACTACCACTTAAGGGAACTTCCTTGCAACTTCACAGCACTAAAAATTAGGAACTTTGCTGAGAAACCATCCGGCTTATCTAATTGACCCAAACAGTTTTGAAATGTATTTCAAGCTGAACAAATTGACTTGTGAAAACTGCAACACTCAGAATGTTGTCCCATGAAGGATATAGAGGTGGAAGACTTATTTCCACCCTGCATTCCCAGTTTGTAGGAAAAGCATAACTGTACACTTCCCCTAGTTTTATGATTTGACTAACTATTTTGGGGGGTTTTCTATGACAACTGCATTAGCTTTAGTTCCTGGATTTCTTCCTTTTTCTGTAAAATAGTCTTTAAAGAAAGGAAAAAGCAAAAAACTTAATAACAGGTGACTAGTCATGACTAAAACATCAGAACTCCAAAAGTTCTACTCAATTTAGTTGCCTCTGTAAAAAACAGCATTTAAAGACTGAAGCTTAGTTGGTGCATCAGAGCTACTGTAACTGCATGGGAAAGCTTTCTATATGCAAGTTAAAGTGCTTTTTAACTATTTTGCAGAACAACTATTTCGTTGTTCTGCTTTTTCAGAACAGTCTTCCATCTCTACTAGCTCACAGACTTGAAAAGAGCCCTTTTTCAGAACAGTAAACCGTGAACTGTCTTGGGTTGTTTTGTTAAAGCACTTTTTGTGGCAAGTAAGCAATTTTGTTGACATTTCCATCCTACTGTCCAAATAGATCAAATTTCAACCTATAGGCAAATTCTTGCCAAACGAGGTCCCAGAGACATAACACCAAGGCAGAAAGGTGACACATTAAGAATTGTCAAGAGTGGCAATTGTTGTTTTAATGGATTGTCTTAGGAGGCATGAAGAGTTGAATTTTCCTCTTTACCCATTTAAAAATTAAAAAAAAAAAAAAAACAAAAACCAAAAAAAAAAAAAAAAAAAAAACACCAACCAAAAAAGGAAACGGCCTAAAATCTGTGAACTTTACCTTCTGAATATAATTCAGTCAAATTAATGGAAAGTTATCTGCTGTACTGTCCTGGTTTTGGCTGGGGTAGTGTTAATTTTCTTCTTGGAAGATGGCACAGCACAGAATGCTGTGTTTTAGATTTGGGATGAGAATAATGTTGATCACACTCTGATGTTTTGGCTGTTGCTCAGCAGTGCTCACCCCACATCAAGGACTCTTCAAGTGGCTCCTGTCTGCCAGTGAGGAGCTGCACCAGAAGGGTGCCAGCAGGGAGCAGAGCCAGACACCCAACCTGTAAGGTCCAAAGAGATATTCCTCACATAGAGCTTCGTGCTCAGGAAATAACCAGGGAGTTGGCTGGGAGGTGCCAGGCACTGCTGAGGGAGTCTCTGGGCAGTTGGCAGCAGATGGTGAGCAGCTGCAGTGTGCAGTGCTTGTTCTTCATGGGATTCATTTCTATCTCTCTCTTTTTGTTGTCCACCTTTTCAATATAATTATCATTATGAATTTTATTTCAATTATAAATTCTTATCTCAAACCACAGGTTTTACTTGTTTGGTTTTTTTCTCTGATTGTCATCCCCATCCTTCCATGGGAGGAGAAGGTGGAAGGTGTGAGAAATCAGCAGTGCAGTACCTGGCTGATCTGCTGCCTGGGTTAGACCATGACACATGAGCTCCATGTATTGCTGCTCCTATCTGCTATACTTGGATTTAAATAAGCTGTAATAGAGAACTAAACAATACTAAAAGGAAGCAATTGGTACAAATTCCAGAGATTTAAGTAATGCACTGGAGATTATTAAAAAAGAGGAGAAATGGTTATAGCATACAAAGTATCCCATATAATGAATGGACACAATGCCAATCAAAACCCACCCTAAACAAAAGAGCCCTTGAAAAAGTGATACCAGTGGATATTTCTTAACCATGGTCTTGGAAAAGAGCTAACACACTATGTCAACTACAAGCCTGGAGACTATGACTACATGCCAGGAGCACACTTCTGTCATTTTCCTGGTTGTATGGAGAGATGGTGAAAAGGGCATATACTCTATGGTTAGATATTGATACAACGATCCTGGAAATTATCCTGGAGAGGAGGAGGAGAAAGGGAAATGCTTGAGTGGAAAGAAGATTTATTGGGTAATTTAATAGGATTTTCTCATCACTAAATTCTATTTTTTTTCTGTCCCTAATCACCTTTCTTCTACCTCATTAAATCCAATTTCACTCCATCTTATCTTTCTTTACTCTCTAATTTCATAGACCATCATGTAATTCCTCTCTTGCCAAACAGCATACTTTTTTTGCATCAGTCTTTCCTCATCTACTTTTCCCCACCTTATCATTTAGCTGCCTCATTTCTTCCTGCTCATTATCTCTCTTGCCATAAACATATCACTGCTATAGTGGTGTCCATCCTGTCTTTCTGCAGCCTTATGCACCTCTACTTTGCTTGATTTCTTTGTTTTGGCCAATTTTTTGACTGAGTCATTTTAAATTTCTTCATTTTTCTTATTTCTAGAAACACACATATATAAAAGGATAACATCAGCTATACAATCATTGAATTGTGTTATAGGGAATTGCATCCATGCTCCTGCACACATTGTTAACTATACTGAGGGTTAACTGTACAAGAATAAAAATAAATTTAGTACTTCTACATAGTTTGGATTGATCTGCATTTTACTCATGCCCCTGAATTTCACTCTGTTTCAGCAATGGACATTTCAGTAATTCTGCACATTTTCTGATTTTACACATAATGAGTAAGATTAGTTGAACATTATGTCATCTTGGGAAGATTCAACAATGCATTTGGAGCAGCATTCAGTCTTGCCTGGACTGAAAAGACAGAATCCTATCAAAAAAACATTTCAACACCATCTTTTGCAATTGCTCCCCCACATATTCTTAATGTAAGAAAAATGTATATACACACACAAATCTCCTCCTTAGCCACACTCCACATCTCTCAAGGCTTCAATGGAATAAATAATTCAATGCCACCATCAGTAATTGTTTTTATCACGTCTGAAAGAGACCCTATTCTATCATGAGAGTAGAACCTTTCAATGAGTTAATTATCATCTAAGGCAAAGAAGGGGACTGGGATACTCCCCAAAAGGGCAAGGCCCCAAATAATCAGACACTGTGGGAGGTTTGAGACTCATTCCTGTAATAAATGCACCTGTCTGTAGGAAGCCAGCTTGGTTCAGGTGTTTGCATTGCATTGCCATAGGCACAGTGAGCAAATGGAAATCCTCCTAGAAATGGGAGCACGGAAACACTCAAGAAGGACCTGGATAAGTATTGGCTTCATGGCATTTGGGAGGGCTTTACAAAAGGCAAGAAGCAGCCCTGTCAAAGGCCCCAGGTCAGGGATGTGCGGCATACACAAGGGATTATTCTTGTCAGTATGACCAGGATTGAGATGCAGTTTCCAATCCATCTTTGAGCAGTTTGAAGTCAGGTATCATGTCCATCCATCATGTCCTGTAGTGATTCCTCTCTCCAAAAATAAAAAGTATACATGCATTTGTACAATGTGGTCCTGAGGTCCTAAACTGTGATTGCCCTGAGCTGTCCCTGAAGAAAGTCAGCTCCCAGGAGATAACATCCACACACACCGTTCTGCCAGCTCTTCAGGAAACTGTATGTTCCAGCAATCATGCCCAGTGGGATGGGCAACCTAGGAAAGAGAGAATGTACCAACCTCTTCCCTAAATAATTTTTATGAATAAGGGAAAAGATGTTCAGGGGACAACATGACTAGCAATTATTAAGAAACAGATATTGGGTGCCTTGTGATTTTAAACAAAAAAGAACCTAGAAATATCTGATCATGAGCAACAGAATATTTTTAGGAGTATAAGCAGTGTTGTCTGGAGCTGGACCTATTCTCAGTTTACCTTTGGCAATAAGTTAAAATGTAAAATATTAATAGCCACATATTGTCAATGTGCTCATATATTCACAAAGAACAGCTGTAGCCCTCTATATTCACAAACAGAAATTGGCATGAAATATTTGATAATCCCAGTCTCAGAATAAACTCTGTACATCTTTTGCAAGGAGATCCCAAGAAGAACTAATTCTTCTCTGATGCTTCTGATGAAACTACTGGGTAGACAGAGAACTGACTGGAAAGGTGCAAGTTGAAATCATCTGCATAAAACACAGTAACAGGTGAAGCTACAATAAATGTTAGTCAAATTCATAAGTGTAAAAACACAGTGTGTGAATAAATGGGGTTTTGGGACAGGCAAGTCATTCCCACTGCTCTCCTCTTTTTTTCCTGCTAAAAGTGCTCTGTCTGCTTACCTTATTATTTCTTGGCTGTCAGACAAAGATTTGGTACTACCATCCTTGTTAACAGACCATCTCTTTAAAATCAACACCCAAATTCCCTGGTTCTTGTGGACCACATATAAAACAAAGGTGTAGAAAAAAAAACCCCAAATCAATTCCAGCTTGTTCTGTATGGTATTTTCCAGTCAAGGGTCTTAATGTTATGTTTTATAATGTTTAACAATGTATGACTCCATTGGAATCAAGTTAAATAATGAGATGTCAAAAACATATTTTGTTGCATTTATCTAAGTTAGTAAGAAATTCAAAATTCCTTTAATGACAAACTAATATATTTTCATTTGATGTCAAAGGGTCTTTGATGTTATTGTATAAGTGAATGCATCTGTTGCATTAAAATTCTTGTGTAAAGCTACATTCATCATTTGCTTTAGAAAATAACCTCTCAACCATAAAACTGGTTCATCTGGACATTAAAATGCAGAACACCAAGAATAGAAATAGGAAGAAGAAATCATTTAGATACAGAGATACAGTAGCAGAACCTCATTCACTGCTATGTTAAAATATACTTGTGCTCAACTTTATTTTTTACTTTTTTATCACTAGCTGCTAGTGCAGTGAACTCAAAAATAAATATTCATTATACTAGAATAATATACACCAAGAAAAGCAATTTATTTTCACATATCTCTGTTCCTGATTTTATCTATATAATGAAGAAAACTTTTGTATTTCAGGGCATAAGTACATAGAGCCTGTGGAAATGAACATACACATGGCATCAGTCAGTTCACTGACAGCTTCTCTGAAGAATGGATTTTGTCTGGGTACAGATTCTAGACTTAGTGGTCTCAGACAAATTCTTATACAGGACCAAGAAGATGGGAATCCACCTCATGAGACATTGAATTGTGATTTTACAGACAGAAAAAAATATTAATTAAATTAATGCAACATCTTTTCTTCAACCTTGGAAAATATTTTGGATTTGGGTCCTGATATGACAGGTCCATATTCAAAATATCACATGAAAGCCCTCTAAGTTTGCCAGGCCTGGATACTGACAGGCAATGAGTGAAAATACAGAAGCAAATGGGTTCTCATTTGTCAAAAGCAGAAGATGATGACAGAATTTTAAAAACACCATTTTAATCTTTTACCGTGCAATTTAGATTTCTTCAAAAAAAAATGTCTTCTATAAAGAAAATGTTAATTAGTGTAAAGCGATATCTTGTCACTGCTTATTTCTAAAAACTTGTGAGCAAAATACCAATGGGGAGAAGGGGAGGGATGAAATTTTCATTCTGCAAGAAGTATCTACTAAATCTACTTTTTTCAGGTCATGCTTTTTCTCCTTTTAAAGCTTCATTCACAGCTGTTCCTATCCTCCTTTTCTCTCAAAGCCCTTTTTTAGCCGCAACATTGAATGTCTCTGGTGCATCAACATTTTAATAACAGTATAGGGCTTGTTACATTTGCTGCTTTCATGCATTCTCTGCAATATTTTAGTATTCAAAAATAGTCATCAATCCCTTCAGGCCTGCTCACAGTCTTAACAGAGAGTGGGGCTGTAAGTATTTAAGGGTGTGAAACTGTCAATTTATTTGAAGAAAATGGATGATAAAACACAATCTATGCCATTTGAGGCTCCTTATTTTCCATTAAGAATTTACATGATTACTGAAACAACAAGCCAATCTTCCCCAAACCAAGAGTAATTAAAAACACAAAATCTGTAAGGAATACCAATTTTAAAGACAGGCTTAGATTAATCAAGTCCTTGAAGAAATGGGAGGCGACATGGCAGAACTGAGGACAATGGTGTTTGCTAAAAGCTGAAGTATTTTGTGATATGAATCTTAATAACCCTGCAGTGTGTCTCATGGACAAGATTAGTCTTCTACAAGTGGAGAGCTGGGAAAATGACAGCAATAACCCTCCTGCTATGGAGGAAAGTTCCGGGTTCAGCAGGTCCTAGTTCTGTCACTAGAGATAGTTCTGTAGTCCCAGATTGTTTAATGTCTCCATTCTCCAGCTTTTCAGCTGTAAATGGGGGTAAAATTTTGGTTTTTCCAAAACAAAACTCCTATTGACCCAATGAGAATACAAAATTAGAGTTGCACACAGACACACACACAGAATACCTGCACACAATTCCACACTGGCAGAGAGGACTCTGTCTCCAGAGAGAAGCACTTCATATCATTGTATTCCAAGAAATATTACCTAAACAGACATTGCCTTAGCATGTGGCAATCAACATTATTTTCACAGCTAACAGAACTATTGTTCTCAGATTATAGTTCTACTCTACTACACAACCAAAACAATATTAAATTAATTCGTTACATATGGCCATTACTCTCTCCCTCTATAATTGCATTTTCTTACTTTACCTGTACAGAAAATGGTGTGCTTGATTATAAATGGAAAATATTTTGTGTTACCACTCTTGTCAAAAATAATCAAAATGCACCATATTGAAATATTACGCAAAAAGAAAATTAAATGTTAAAAAGGCCAACACAATTTTGCATGTTTTTGTTGCAGATGTAAGTTTTTGAGAATTTTTCTACTTTGTTGATTTCAAAGAGTGGCATTCCTCTTTATTCATGTGTCAATCTATGCTCTTTTCCTTTCTTCAAAACCAACTAGTTTATGTAACAAAGTTTTTCATCCCTGCAGAGATTAAGATTTCACCATTAAGTTTTACAGAATGAAGAACAGCACAAATATTCAGATGACAAGTATCATTTAAAGTTCTGACATTAAAAATCATGCTAACATTTTCAAGTGACCAGACTTTGTAACTCTTCAGCAACAACTGGAATATATCTTAAACTTCTTAGGAAACTCTGATATTTATTCAGTATTTAACTTTTTTTAATGTCTCAAGTTGTATTACCCCATTGATCAAATTGATAGAGGAGACTTCAATTTCCCATTAAATTCAAAAGTAGCAATTACACAACTGTGAAGAAATTTTAGATTACATGTCAGTCAATCTCTGAAGGAAACACAACACGTCAGTCCCTGCATTTCATTTATAAATCATTCAAAATTTCTGTTTTAAAATCTTCTAAATTAAAATTTAGGAGTCGTGCCAACATATATTTTACTAAGATGCTTCTGCTGAGAAAATACCCTGTTTGTTTCCATTGGATTGAGAAAAAGTCATTGTAAGGTAGGTTTTAAATGGCTAAAAAGGGGAATCATGTTCCACAAAGGTTCAAATTAAGAAAACAGAGAAGTGCAACACCCCATCTATTAGTCAGTAATAACATGACTCATTTAGTGACAGGAACATGCTCAGAGCTGCATGCAAAACAAAGACAGGAATGCTGCCCCAAGGCAGCTACAATCACACACAAGACAGGCACATAAGACATCTCAGAGCTGAAGACAACTTTATCTTAAACAGTAAATCATTTTAAGACGACCTAAAATCATTTGTATGACCTATCAGTATCAATCACACATAGGAGATGAATTCTCAGAAAAGGGTAGAGGAGAGTTTATTTCCCCCCTGAATGGAGAAGATCATCCAGGTGTAAATAAGAGATAAAAGTTCAGACTGGATAAAAAAATAACCAACCCAAAAATAAATGATTGAATATGAAGAGCATGCTAAGGAAATAGAAGGTGAGAAATTCAGAAATGTAAACAGCATCAGAGAGCAGCATATAAATGGATGACATTACTTTTGCCAGCAAAGAGATCCAGGGAAAAAGAAAGCAAGCAGTGGGGAGGGCAGCAGGAAGGATACAAAAACAGAGAGGTCAAGGGTACATCCAAAGAAATGGAAATAAGGAAAAGAAGTTCTAGTCTGGGGAACAGAAAAACAATTTTTCAGAATAAGCTACAGGTTAAAAATATTCCCAGAGGCTGAAGGAAGATACTTAAAAATAAATTCTTTTTGTATGCAGGTCCTTTCCCTCAGTATTTATTGCCTCAACATAAGACACATCTGTAAATATTGATCCATTGGTATGTTGGGTAATTGAAACTTTAATTTACAGTTATTGCTCCTTTTATTAGAAAGGTCACTTAATCCATGCCAGCTTCTGCTTTCTCTGACATTATTTACACTTGTTTTCAACAGCTGGAGAATATTTTCTGTATGTAGCACACAGAGTAGATTAAGATTTATTGTACATGGGCCTAATAAATTAAAAACCGTGAACAGAGGAGTGTGTAGGTGCTATATTTGCATTTTTATCAAAATTTTATATTTCATATAGAAATGCATATAAGTCTAGCGAGAAAATTAGTAAGTACCTATTACACTTGCACATAAAACAGCTATTGACTGTGCAAGGCTGCTAAAACCATGAAAAAGTCCATTTCATATATGAGAGCACTATTTGCTAAGTGAGAATTATATTGGTTGGATCAGCGGCCAGAATAAATTCAACAAATTAATCTATTCTAAAGATTCTTTTCAATGTCACATCTTTTCTATATCTCCATAAGGTACTGATCTTTCCTGAAGAAAGGAAACTGTGCTGGCAGGACCCTTGCACTGATCACAGCAGCAGCTGTTCTGCTCTTTCTGAGCAAAGAAAAAAGAATACATGTTTTGAAGAAAGGCTGCTTCAAACCTGAGGCCAAGAAAACAGATCCTAAGCCTTATCTCAGGTTGCTGCTAATGAATGAACACAAATTCTCCAGCTCTAAAAGGAAGCTTGAGAAACAAACATCACAGGGCACAGAATCAGCTGAGCTTGAAACTGCAAAAATGCACAAATTCAAAAGTCATTCATTTTTCCAATATGGCTTTCTATAACATGTTTTCTGATATTTCAGTGTTATATTAAACTCCTGCTATTAGCAGACCCTATGCAGGGGTCCTCCTTTTGGGGAGTCTGGAGAAACTCCTGAAGTGACTTACTCTTGAAGAGTTGAGCAGGGGTGCTTTAAACTTCTTCCCCTTCCCAAAAGAAACAGATTTCAAAACCTGTGGATTGTTTTTGGCAGTCACCTGGGGCTGCATGTAAATCCCTGCCCCAAACCCTGTTTTCCTAATTACAGTACTTTCATTAATTTGGAATGAAGGATATTCTAAAGCCAAAAATTAAAATAGAGGCTTCTGATTAAAATCCTTAGAGTAGAAAAAGATACTGAACAGATGAGAACAACTCAGGTAAGAAAAAGTCAGCCTTCCAAAACCAAAAACCTGGCTGAAGTTCATTAATGAAGGTGGGAAGAGTTTCATGTGACTAACAGGATAATGGTTTCAGTTGAATTTTATAAGAAGAGATGAAAATTCGCTGTTAATTGACTTCAGGTGCTTCAGGTTAGGACTTTATGAGTTTTAAGAAAAAGTCAGATGGAGCCAAGGTACAGAAAATAGCAACTGACATTGCATGGTGCACTAGCTGTAGTAAAGCAAGGAAAACCTATGAGCCATTTCTTTTATGAAGGTCCTCCAGAAACTCGTCTGTATCTGGATTTTACCCACATGTTCTTAACTTTAGAAATTCCAGCTGCAGTTGAATTTTATGCAGGTCAATCGCATTTGTATTACAAATGGGTATCTTAGGGCAAAGGTCCTCTGCCAAAAAGCAGGTTTTGGCCAATATTGCCAATTTATTCCTACTTATTTAAGTTCATTAGCTGGAGTAAAACTAAAAAAAGAAGGAAAACATGGCCTTGAATAACTTGGAGCATTTCGTGTTTAGAAAGTTCCTATGCCTGCAATGTCTTTCTAAACCACCACAGCCCATGAGATATTTCACTGTTCTGAAAGTGAGGTGGGAGCTGTGCCTGAGTGTTGACATGAGCCACAGGAACATGGTACATGTTCACAAACTCCCCAGAGTCCTTCCACAGGCATTTTTTTCTCTCAGAAGCTGTTGCAATGAAGATCCATGTTGAAGGATGGGAAAATTTCACAATTCAATTCTCAGCCACTTGTGAGCTGCCTGATTCAGTTATACTGAGAGCATTTTGTGTATTAAAGCAACAGAGCAAAGTGCAGTGTAAGAAGCTTAACTCTCATTTCATTTCCATCACACTGTATTGCAAAAGCTCTATGGACCTTGCAGTGAATCACGCTGAGATCCCAAAAGGGTGCAGTTAAAAATTCAGAACCTTAGATGTTTCAGTAAAAAGACAGATTACCTAAAATGCTGTTAATAAATCTAAAATATCAAATAAATGAATATGCTTCACAACTAAAACTAAAAGGATAGCAGAAATATTCCAATATTTGAAGGACACGTCGATGAAAATACTATATATATATTTGGTTGCCAAATAACCAAGGTACTGAACTCTTGCTTGATCTCTCAAATGGAGAAAAGAGTAAAACTATGTCTTAGAAGATCCTACAAGGGGGACATTGATAATGGAATAAAGGAAGCCTTGAAAATGTGTGCTACACTGAGATGTGTAATTAAGACTTCTAATTCTAGCAAGACTTACATCAACAGATGGCTTAAAACCTTAATCCTTTTATCATTTTATGGCATCTATAGCAGACAGCTGGAAGAACCAATGGAGGTGGGAAAACAGAGAGTTCACTGATGAATTAAAGCCCTTCATCATAGTGAGACATAACAGAAGGAATTTGTTAAATTATTACTAGTGTACACACACATATTTAACTGAATTATAACTAAAGATATGTCCATAAGAAAGTAATTCTTGTCTGAGTGACAATCCCAGGACTGAAATTATTTTCTAAAACCTTTTCTCATCTGGGATTATAAACATTTATTCCTTAAAATCATGACCTCTGTATAAATTAGAGCTCTTGTCTGTTGCACAGACGTTTGACCACCCACATTTCATGGACTTTTCCCTTCTCTCCAAGGCAGAGTGAATGTGATTTATATTTTCATTGTTTAAAAGACAGATATGATTTTAGTTCAATTTATGTATTCATTTGAAACTTGACTGTTGTGACTCTAAACCCATGTGCCAATTAGATTAAGGCAGGCAGACTCCTGTAGAGAACAATCATTTCTCCATTCAGAAACCATAAAGTCAGAAATCAGTAACCTGTTTATATATTTTTAAAAGGAACCAAAATTTTAAATATCTACCCCAGTCCTCCCCTAACACTCTAGAGCAGTACTCTCAGTTTATTGCTTTCTAGCTCATCTTTTTATGCATCCCATATTATTAAGTTATTCTTCCTTTCTTGAAAAGAAATACAAATTCAATAAAATGAACAATATTAACTGAAACTGTTGAATGTGACAAAATTGAAATGTTATCACAGGTGACAAATGAATCTCTTCAGACAGAAATTTTTCTTTCTAAGAGCTGAAAAGCAGAACTTCTGTCTTCTAACTACAAAATGATTAGAGCTTCTCTCTCCAAACAATGCAAGGTTTTTAATGAGAGAGAAGTATGAAAAAAATGTACAGTTCATGATATGTGCTATTTAAAAGAAAGTAGAAATTAGCCTTAAAGCAAACTAATTTTTGCGTCAACCTGATTCCTATTGAAACTAATGAGAAATCTCATTTAGGCTTCTAAAAAGGACAGATATATTATAGACTTCAAGGCATTTTTAAAACTGCATCTCCCACAGTTTCAGCAGTCAAGCAAATGGGAATGTCCTTAAACGAGATTAAGTGTAATTGAAAACAAATTAATTATCAAAGCTTTACCAATATACCGACTCATAGAAATTCTTTTCAAATTGCATTCAAATTAATGTGAAATATCAATGTTTCTTACTAAATTATTATAACTGTGGTCTTTAAACTTCCATTCATAATGGACATTTGGGGGATTATGAAAGAGGACCATACACCTCTATCCATGTTCACGGAAAACAGGTTTTCAGGGAAGAAATCCTCCAGGTTTTATTTTCTTCAGAAATTTTCACTTCTCACACCTTTTGAAACTGAAAATTCTACTTAACAGCCATTTAAAACAGAAGAAAAGGAAACAAAATATTTTGAGATGACTTTCTCTGTTGGTTCGTATATGCTCTCACAAACATGACATTTTGCCATCCTTTAAAGCAATTACACTTTTGCAATTATGATCACCTTCTACAGCAGAGGTAGAATAGGAAAAAAAATATATATAAGGTAGTCACATTTTTTACACATCTAGCCAACTAAAAAAACCCAAGTATAATTAATTGAAGGGTATATTTTGTGACATGAAATAAGGGAAGTTATCTCTAAAAACAAAAGTGAAAGAAAGTGGTCTTTTCCCATAACCACTGTGTTTGAAATGCAGAGGACACAGCCATCAGGGTTGGGAACTGTCAAAAAATTCTTTTTAATTTGATCCCTAATAGTGATTTCAGAAAACAAAAGAAACCTCCACTAACACTAGAAGGTACAGACCTAATTGTAATACAACTTCTTAACAGCACAGATGTAGAGATGAAGATATTTTATCAGTACAATAGGCTGCACTTGAGATTTACATTACCAGTATCAGCATTACTGAAAATGACTGCATTTTTAACAGGTAATAAGTTAGACAACAGTAAAAAGGTAGAAATGAGAATGGGAAAATGTGAATCAGTGTGAAGAGATTTTTTTTTTTTTAATTCTACCTATACAGATTAGTAGGACTGAAAGCCTAACAGTACAATGGAGACACAACAAGTTTATATTTAATTTTAAATTTGTATTTATATTTAAATTCTCTGTAGTTTGAAGTTTCTTAATGCCTCACAATTTTGAAGCTTGTTAAGATAATTACAGGTTTAAAAGCAAGTTTATAACTATGTTTCACATCCTTTGATACTGCTTCCTCTTACTGTCCTAGTACAGTGGTACTTCCTTTGAGCATTTCTCTCATATTCTTCAAGTAAAGTTATTCCTAATACCATACTTCCTGGTATGGCACTAGGGGAATTTAATCTTCATAATAAGAGATCTGGGAACTTAGAATTCTGAATCATGTCTGCAAATTTACATTATTCTTAACTTTTCATTTACATCTAAACCAAGGTGAATATTTTATTAATCATTTTATTAATTAAAAAAAAATAGAAACAGAAACAGTTGAAGAGCAGGAGGGGTTCTTTGGATGTTTATATATGATATAGTGAGGAAAAAGTGGTGCAGGTACCTCCCAATATAGGCCTTGAGATGCTTTATAAGAGCCTCTGTTGGTAAGTTTTATCAGGATTATACACACAAGTTTCTGCAAAGGGGAACTCTTGTTATTGTTCTGAATACTTCTACTAAATTCCCTAAAATTGGCCAGCGATAAGGAGACATGAGATCCTACTATACATCTTCCAATATTATACTGGGAACCTCCTGGAGCTGTGAAAAAAGCTTTATGCTTCTCTTTATCCCACAAGACTAGGGTCTGAAATTAAAGGTCAGATCCATTATTTCACATCAGTGCTAAAGGCAGGAGAATTTACTCACTACAGAATTAAAGATTAACCAGATGCTTCACCAGGCATATGACTGTCATAACTTAGCAGACATTATGAGAATGTAGAAATCTGAGAGCACCCTGTAAAAGTTGATGCTATCTTCAGTCTTTTGCTGTACTCCAGAAGGAGGCTGGGAGAGCTGAAATACCAAAGATGGTTTTGTCTTTGTACTTTCAAAGCCAATCTTTTTTGCATCACCCACCTTTGGCTGCCATTGTGGTAGTAAATCAACCATCTGAACAAGGAGAACAAGCAAGGCTCATCTATAGATTTTGACAAGTTGCAAAGCATCACAAAAACCTAAAATTACTTTTTATATATGTAGGATCAATAAAAAAAAATACCTCCCATATTTTCCCTCTTTCTCGTACCTAGATGTGCAAATAGAGCAGTAAAGTATTTCATGTTGTCTAAAAATTCTATACTTCAGGTGTTGCTTCCCTCTCTTTGTTTTGTTTTTCTTTGGCTACTAGACCCATATTGCCTAAATATTTGGCAACTTAGCTGTTGCTCAGACTTTTCATAATATTTCCACCTCTAGCCTCCTGCAGGCTAGACACTGAAACAGTGACATCAGTGTGATCTAATTTGTGCCAAAACCCAGTAAGATTATTCTGTAAACAGTCATCTCAGCCTATTTTCAGATGGGTTGCCTATGAAATTCAGTACTGTGCTAGTCTTAGCATGCTTTAAAGACCAAAATTTTAGAAAATGCAATTTAATGCAATTTTATAAACTTAGAAAGACAACCTCTTTCCTCTTAACATTCTTGTTCTCAAGCTCTAACAAGAGCATCATTTCACACTCTCTCCTGCATTCAAATGTGTAAAATCCACATTTTTTCCTTCAGTTGCCTTATTAAAAACTCCAAGTTACTCTACCAAGCTAAACAGGATGAGGCTGAATTTGTGTCAGGTTAACTGAAAGCATAATCCAGACCTTTAAGATTTTACCCAAAAACTCAATTCAATTTATATTTTGGGAAATGGACTCAACACTACAGTCTTAGCACAGGGGAGAGAGCCTTACACAGTGTGTAACTTGTAATTCCCTTCAGTTCTTGTTGCACCTGTCTTCACTTGTTCTGGAAAAGTGATGTATTTGCTTTCTGCTCCAATAGATGAACAGAGCTGCTTCATCCATAACCTTGTCATTACATTTCCAGCTCTTAGTCACTTCTTGGATACTCCCTCAGGCATTGCAGTTTGTTGCAGAGCATGACCCATTTCCATAATCTGCTCTTTGCACTGCTGTCTCTCTGAATGGGATATGTTCTTCTTTTCTCTGAGAATCTGCAGCAGGTCTCCCATGCATATCCAAAATGTTTGTTCTCGCTTACAAGCTCCATCACTGGCTCGTTCATAATGACACACAAGCACCATTATTCTACCAAACACAAAGGACTTTTGTGACAGTAAAAGGTGTCCCTAGTGATCTAAGGCTGACTCAGCCTTAGATGCAAATGTGTAGACTGTAAAATGATGATAAATTGATTCTGTACCAATGAATGCACATCAGGCACCTTAATAATCTGTTTTCAAAGGCAATCACTTAGGTCTTCTGCTCATTTTTAGAGACAAACTATTAAATCAAGTAAGAAAGCATTTTTCCCTCCTCAAAAACATGTCAGAAAACATTATGGTTTCTCCTCTGCTCAAGAGAAGCCAGGTCCATGCACACAAATGTGATTTAACAGAGCACCCTTGGCAACTCTTCTCATTTTAGGGCCCAGTTTGCTCTTTCTCCCATGCAATTCTATCAGAGCCACTGCCCGAACTCTTGAAGTCCCTGTGAGCAGGCAAGAGCACACACGTGCAGGGCAACAGACCCCACCTTGCCTCACCAACACAGGGGATCACAGAAACAGTTTGGTCTGGAAACCAGAGCATCAGGGTCTAACATGGCAGTTTTACTCCCAGCTTCTTCTCTTACATGGAACTGGACATCAGTCTTTGTGACACCAAAAGCAGGGTCTATCTGCTGTTTAATTTCTCCTCTCAATTTATCTTCCAGCTCATTAATCCGTTTCCCAGCAACCTGTCCCCAGTTTCTATTCTTACAGGCAATTCTTCTCTGAGCTCCTGCTGGGAGGCATCCATCTTTCAGAGCAGCCAAGCTTTAATTCCTTCTTGTCTTGCTTGAGCTGCATCAATCCTTCTTTTTTTCTGTCCTGAAAATTCAAGACTTGTTCTCAGATTAAGAAAACATTGCTGGAAATGGGACAGCTAACCTGAGTAATGGACACCCTTTCTTAGAGAAAAAGCTTTCAAGTACCTGGAAAAGGAACACCCCATATTCTAGTACAGAAATTGCAACATCTCAATAAACAGAGCCTCATTTAGAATGACAATTCTTCAGAGAACAGAGCAAGTGTTTTCAGTGGCAAAGCACCTTCT
This sequence comes from Ammospiza caudacuta, assembly GCF_027887145.1. Classification (NCBI taxonomy): domain Eukaryota; kingdom Metazoa; phylum Chordata; class Aves; order Passeriformes; family Passerellidae; genus Ammospiza; species Ammospiza caudacuta. Next base: position 59,950,954 of record NC_080596.1, read on the forward strand.
AGAATACAAGACCTAAAACCAAAATTACCCCATCTAAAACACTAATGTATATATCATCAAGTTCCTGCATTTTATGCTCTTCATTTATCTAGAAAGCAATTGAACAATTGAGATATTATTAGTTTCAATTCCCACCACAGTGAGAATGTGTATATAAATAAATGGAAACCTCCTTTTAGAGCATTTGCATATACTGCCAATGCACATTTGTAGCCCAACTTCTGTGCTGTTGTTTGCTTTGCTTATGCTAACAGTGGAAAATATTTCCAACAGAAAATGCTGCAGGTCACTTTTTGTACCTGATGCAGAGATAATAAGAGGTTTTTTCATAAAAACTTTACTTTCAGTCCCAGCTCAATTAAGAGATGTGTTTTCTTGGAGCGCGGCGAACAGGAGCGGGCAAACAGGGGTGTGGTGAGTCTCTGGGGAGTATACAAGGCAGTTTGCGTGGCAGTTCACGCAGGCAGGTCAAGCAGGCAGGGTTGCCAGCTTTCTTGCTAGTAAGGAGTGCTCTGTGTTGTTTGAGGTCTTTCTGCTGCCTGGTTATTTTTGAGGTGTTTGTCAGTAATGGTTTCTACACGGTCAAAAGCTGTGGCTGGTATAAGTGACCAAGTCGGGCCCTCCAAAAAGGATGTGTCTGTACAGACCCATCTGTGTCCAGAGTGTTTGAGCTTATCGGTGGCAACAGGGAGTGTTGTGGAGGAGTCCTGCCTGCGGTGTGAACAAGTGAATGACCTCCTTTCACTGGTGGCTGAGCTTAGGGAGGAAGTCGAAAGGTTAAGTAGTATCAGGGAAAGTGAAAGGGAAATAGACTGGTGGAGTTCAGCCCTACCATCTTTAAGGAAGGCTTCTGACCAAGAGACTGAGGACTTATATGCCTCCCGCTCTCAGGTAACAGAAGGGCACCTGGTAGATGAAGAGGAATGGAAACGGGTCCCCATTCGGGGAGGTAATAGCAAAAAGTCCTCCCCCTCCCCATCATCATCCAGCCAAGTACCACTTCAGAATAGGTATGAGATCCTGGATAGAGAGACCCAACTAGATGATTTAGGAGAGAATTGCCTGCCCAGTGAACCCCCCAATTATGATTCATCTGCAAGACAGATCACTACCTCTAGCATCAAGAAGAAAGGAAGGATAATCGTAGTAGGTGATTCCCTCCTGAAGGGAACTGAGGGCCCCATATGTCGACCAGACCCATCCCACAGGGAAGTCTGTTGCCTCCCTGGGGCCCGGGTACAAAATATCACTGAGAGACTTCCTGGGCTGATTCAGCCCTCTGATTATTACCCACTGCTGATACTCCAGGCTGGCAGTGATGAGATTGAGAAGAGGAGTGTCAAGGCAATTAGAAAGGACTTCAGGGTACTGGGTCAGGTAGTTGATAGGGCAGGAGCACAGGTAGTGTTCTGCTCAGTCCCTTTGGTGGCGGAGGAAAATGATGAAAGAAACAGAAGAATCTGCATCATCAACAAGTGGCTTAAGGGTTGGTGTCATCAGCAAAATTTTGGATTCTTTGATCATGGGGAAACTTTTACAGCATCTTCTCTGCTGGAACCAGATGGGGTACACCTCTCTGTTAAGGGCAAAAGGTTTTTAGCTCATGAACTGGCAGACCTCATTGAGAGAGCTTTAAACTAGGTTTGAAGGGGGAAGGGGAACCAGCTGAGCTATCTGGAAACAGGCCCAAGAATTGCAAGGCTGAGTTAGGGGTGAAGTCAGTAGCCCAGATGAGGTGCATGTATACCAATGCACGCAGCTTGGGCAACAAACAAGAAGAGCTGGAGGCCATGGTGCAACTGCAGAGCTGTGATGTAGTTGCCATCACGGAAACATGGTGGGACGACTCATATAACTGGAGTACTGCACTGGATGGATACAAGCTCTTCAGGAGAGACAGGAAAGGAAGAAGAGGTGGAGGGGTGGCCCTTTATATTAAGCAAACTTTTGATGCCATCAAAATTGAAACTAAGGAAGATGGAGTTGAATGTCTATGGGTAAGAATAAAGGGGAAGGCCAACAAGGCTGACACCATACTGGGAGTCTGGTATCGTCCACACGACCAGGAAGAAGAGGTAGATCACTTATTCTATAAGCAGCTAGGTAATGTTTCAATATCATCAGCCCTTGTTCTTGTGGGTGACTTCAACCTACCAGACATCTGCTGGGAACTTAATACAGCAATAAAGAGGCAGTCCAGGAAATTCTTAGAATGTATGGAGGACAACTTTTTGTTGCAGCTGATGGGTGAACCCACCAGGGGAGGGACTATGTTAGATCTGCTGTTTGCAAACAGAGATGGGCTGGTGGGAGATGTGGTGGTTGGAGGTCGGTTGGGGCAGAGTGATCACAAAATAATAGAGTTCTCAATATTTGGTGAAGTCAGGAAGAGCACCAGTAAAACTCTTGCACTGGACTTCCAGAGGGCACACTTTGGCCTGTTTAGGAGACTTATTCAGAGCGTCCCTTGGGAAGCAGTCCTAAAAAACAAAGGAGTTCAGGAAGGGTGGGCATACCTCAAAACAGAGATCTTGAGGGCACAGGAACAGACCATCCCTGTGTGCCGAAAGATCAGTCAACGGGGTAAACATCCAGCCTTGGATTTCAGCAAGGCCTTTGACACTGTCTCCCACAGCATACTCCTAGACAAGCTGGCAGCCCGTGGCTTGGACAGGAGCACTCTTTGCTGGGTTCAGAACTGGCTGCATGGCCGGGCCCAGAGAGTGGTGGTGAATGGTGCTGCATCCAGCTGGCGACCAGTCACCAGTGGTGTCCCTCAGGGGTCTGTGCTGGGGCCAGTTCTGTTTAATATTTTTATTGATGACATGGATGAGGGTTTAGAGTCCTTTATTAGCAAATTTGCAGATGACACTAAGCTGGAAACGTGTGTTCATCTGTTAGAGGGACAGAGGGCTTTGCAGAGGGACTTGGAACGGTTGGATGGATGGGCAGAATCTAATGGGATGAAGTTCAATAAGTCCAAGTGCCGAGTCCTGCACTTTGGCCACAATAACCCCCTGCACCGATATAAGCTGGGGACGGTGTGGCTGGACAGTGCTCAGGTGGAAAGGGACCTGGGGGTGCTGGTTGACAGTCAGCTGAACATGAGCCAGCAGTGTGCCCAGGTGGCCAAGAGGGCTAATGGCATCCTGGCCAGTATCAGGAACGGTGTGGCCAGCAGGAGCAGGGAGGTCATTCTTCCCCTGTACTCAGCACTGGTGAGGCCTCACCTGGAGTATTGCGTCCAGTTCTGGGCCCCTCACTTCAGGAGGGATGTTGAGATGTTTGAGAGTGTCCAAAGGAGAGCAATGAGACTGGTGAGGGGCTTGGAACACAAGCCATATGAAGAACGACTGAGGGAGCTGGGGTTGTTCAGCCTGGAGAAAAGGAGACTCAAGGGTGACATTATCACTCACTTCCTGAAGGGTGGCTGTGGTGAGCTGGGGGTCGGTCTCTTTCTCCGGGCAACAACAGACAGAACAAGAGGACACAGTCTCAAGCTGGGCCAAGGGAGATACAGGCTAGAATTAAGGAGGAAGTATTTTACAGAAAGAGTGGTCAAATACTGGAATCATCTACCCAGGGAGGTGATAGAGTCACCATCCCTCGAAGAGTTTAAAAAAAGACTGGATGTGGCACTTGGTGCCATGATCTAGTTGAGGTGTTAGAACATGGGTTGGACTCAATGATCTTAAGGGTCTCTTCCAACCTAGAATTTCTGTGATTCTGTGATTCTTATCAAGTTTCTCTTCTCTGTCCTTGTATCCTTGCACACTCAAGAATTGCTGCCAGATTAGCCAAGCCAGCCCTACTGCTACTGGAATGACTGCAGGGAAGGTGGGTGACATGACCTCTGGTTGCTTCAGTGCAAGGTACAGCTGCTGCCACATTTTGCTTTCTCATTCTTGTGCTACTACCTATATTTGTTCTGTTTAGGCAGACTCATGCCATATATTTGGAGATGCTTTTATCAGTAACAAGAAGGTTTTGTGTTTTGTTCTGCTTGGATTTTTTAATTTAGAGAATTTTTCCTCCTTTTCTTTTTTTTTTTTCCTTGCTGGTAGTTACTCCAATATAGGACTATGCATACAAAGAAAAGATAACTTGGAGAAGAGTTAGCAGATATGATGAGTAAGGGAAAAAATTGATTTCCCTCTCCAGTACGCCTTTTTTATTACTTCTTTAGGGTTTGAGGCATGAAGTAATTCCCTTATCTGGACAAATATATTTGACCAAAAGTAGTTCAAATAATAGAGGCAGCAAGGAAAGCTCTGCTGAAGAATACAGAGAAGAACTATTGGAGACAATACACCCGGGGAGAAGCTACAAAGGCAGAGAGATGGTGGATGTGGATATCCACAAGAGATGTCATATTGAAAATTAAAAAAAAAAAAAAAGACGACTGAAAAGCAATAGTCTAGTTTGAACCTTTGTGTATTTCCTCTATACTCCAAGGCCTGGACCAATTCCTTCTTTGTTATTGTTGTTCCTATTTCATTAAAGCCTCTGGCCCCACTAGAGATGCCCTGGCTATTTCTGTTCTCAGGCTTGCATCATCCTTTCCCATTTCCTATATGGACAGCCTGAATCCCTTCTACTGTTGAAATTCAGCTACATTTTTGGCAAATAAACTTGGTGGTCAGTTAAGAAGTACCACAGGAAGGTCTGCTGCACATGTGCCAGGGCCACAGGGGACTGTCAGGCTGCACAGGAATAAATACACACTGGAGCATGCCCTGGAACAGGAGCTCCCAGAACACCACTCAGAGGCACCCTGAAGGCACTGGAGACACTGAAATGTGCTGGGGATGCAGCTGGACCTAAGGCTGCCTTTGGCTGCTCCTGCACAGCAAGAAGGATGTAACTTCCCTGTACAAATGCCTCCTGCTATAGATACGGTATCACACAATTCTAAAGCAAAATTTTCTGCATACCCAGGCACTATAAAGGGATGCAGTCTCTCAGTATTGCACAGCCCTAGCCATCCTTACAATGCAGAGTGACACTAATAACCATAACTAATAGAATTTTTTCCCCTTATATTTAGGTTAAATGATAATCCACCGAGGATATTGGGCATCCAATGCCATGTTTACAAATATAAACTAGTAAAATGCTAACATCATCTACATTAGAGAATACTTTTTTTCACACTTGACTAGTATTAGATGATTCTCTAACCTTGTGTTTAGAACAGTTCATTGCCAGTATCATTTATAACAATGTTACTACAAAAAAACAATACCTGGGGAATTTTAGGGCATGAAATCTCTCCAATACTCCTTAAAAGTTGCAAGGTCATAATTATAACTAAGATGGATGTCCCTGTTTTTATTCATTTATCACAGCAGTCCTATGGAGAAGATTTCTTTACTGTGAATGGCAACCAAAAAAAAAAAAAAAAAAAGAACAGATGAACCAAAGACCTTGGGAGTTTGACAAAGTACAGGATTCAGTAGCCTGAAACAGCACAGACTGAGCAGGCATGCTGGAGGAGAACAAGTCTGGTCCAGTGCTTGATGGAGTGACTATCACAAGCTCCCTATCTTAATTTTTTTTTTTTTGCTTGTCTTCCTTTTACTGTTTGCTATAAACCTTTCTGTGCTTGATATTCAGTCACTCTCTTTTCTCCTTCAAAGATGCTTTTTGGGTTTTTTTTGTACAATGTGGAATCAACTTACTCTCATACAATCTGCAAAGAAATTCAATAAAGCCTGCAATTCAAGCTGTGAGTTTTTGAAAAAACACAGAATCAAATATCAACAACACAACTGTGTGCCCCCATCTATTTCATCCTGTGACAGCATCATAAGTTTATTACAGAGGAACTATCTGTAACAGTGGAGACTTGCTTTCAGCTGTAAGCCCCATAAAATATTTTTATAGAAATAAGAGTTAAGTAACTCATCTACCTCTCTACTACAATATAACAAGTGTTTTCCTTCACACATACATTATATCTCCTCAAAATGACAAAATATATGTGACAACTTCAGGATACCTAATTACTAGATCACAAATAAATACATATCCAGCTGAAGGATAGAATATCCTGTAGGCATGAAACATTTCTGTCAATAACTGATTTAAAGCCTTGAAGGACACTATGTATTAATCATATTTATTTGCTTACATGGCACCAATGTATTTCTTAGCACCACCAGCTGAACTGCTGCCATTTCTTTAATCAAAATCTGTTTCTGGCCCATATGAAAATCTGTGGCTCATAAACATAAAGTACATCTTGGGACTATGTCCTTTTCAAATTTTTTAATGTTTATTTAGGATCAAGCCCAGATTTTATTAAGTCTTGGAAAGAGCCTTATTTAGTTTTAAAGTGCTTGTTTAACTCACTGGGCAGTTTGCACTGCCTCAGTCTGAGGCTGCCATGGCTGAAGGCCCTGGCCAAGGCTCAAGACAAAAGTGTGAAGATTTCCATTTCCATCTCCTGCATGAGCCAACAGGGAGCCATCACACTCCAGTCAGACTCATGAGAAACTCTCTATGCTATGTTTCAAAGTGGAACTGTATATTTAAAAGAGAATGAAAGATAAGCCTTGACAGATGTATTTCATTGGAATTAAGTATAATGTAAGAGCATGTGGTAATGAAGAACTGGCTGGGTCCCTTAAGACCCATCTCTAGAATAAGTTTATTCCATCTGATTTTTACAATTAAAAGAAATTGCAGAAAGAAAAAACAAAGCATTATTCAGCTCAAAATACAAATATGCTGAATTAACAAAGTCAAGAGCTAATTGTTACTGGCTGATAGAGCCTCTGCCTACGCAGCAAGCAAGTGATGGAAAAACTCCATTAAAAAACAAACTCTGAACTAATTTAAGACTATAAATGCATTTTTTCTTTGATGAAGATACCTGAGATATTGCTTCTTAACTTTTTCAGATCATAAAGCAAACCACAGAACAATACTCAGATATTTACTATAAGCAATCCCATCCTGAGTTTCTGAACAAAACTTGAAAAGTTATTTACATACTCTCATAGGCTTTCAGACTGTGGTCTCCAGTCTGCTTATGGGTCAGTCAGAGACACATGACAAGCTTCCACAGCTGCTTCAGAAAACAACATTAAATGCTTATTTCTAATTTAAAAAAAATGTTTATATGGCAGCCCAAGTCAGATGCAAAAAGAAAGCAGCCCAAGTCAAATGAAGAGGAAAATACCTTGGAAATACAATTTAAAGCAATACATACAGCAATAATTAAACAACATTACACTGACTCGTGTCACTCTCTTAAATAGCCCCAGTGAAAGCAAGAGGATGACTTTTAATATAAGGTTCAAGTAATATGGTTTTGCAGTTTAATAAAAGAAACATATTCTTCTAGGTAGTCTTTTATAATGATGAAGTTCAAAAGAGATTAAATGACTGTGAAAGGCTTTTTCCCCTTTTCCAAAATTCGTATTCCTCTTTTCAATTTCACTTTGGGTTACACATTTCATACATTCAGTTCATGAATGTGAATGTAATCTTACACTATGGATCATGGCCCCTCTGGAGCAGGGACAAAGGAGTTAAAGGAAGATTGAGAATTGTTAGGCAGCAGTAATCTGCAAGAACTCAGCTCTTCCAAGGTGGAGAAATGAGAGCAGGCTGTGATAAGTGACTACACATGGTTTCACATGCTGGGAAAGTGCTCATCTAATGCAATTGTTTACAACAGCTCAGATCCTCCAAAACATTTGTGTGAGCCAGCAATTACAGATGCATCTCAGCCTTCACATGGTAGAGGAAGTAAGTCAACGTCAACTCAGGGGGTCACTTCAAAATAAGTAAACCAAAAAGAGGTCAGGAATATCAGTTTAAAATGCCAAGTACTCAGATCAAATACTCCAAAGTCTACAATAGGAATTATTCCTGAGCTGTACACAATGATTCAGATTTCTACAAGCACAAGTGACAGGGGCTGAACCTATGGGAGGCAGGCTGCAATTACACACTCACTAGCAGTACTGACTGCAGCAGCTTAACTAATCTTCTCAGTCCCAGCCACTTATTCCTGCCCTCGCATGGCAGGCAGTACTGTGCTTGAGAAAGTGCTTGTGTGCCCAGCTCATGACTGAAAAAGGAAAACTGGTCAAACTGTAAAGCAATTCCATTAGAAAAATAACAACTATTGCTATTACTAGGGTGTAGCAGCACACATGGAGAACCAATGAGACAGCTGAGAGAAGACACTGATCAAGTTATGCTGCTACCACGAGGTTGTTCAGCAGCTACATCCAGCCAGGAAGAGCTGCCATATCTCCCGGAAAAGCTCAACCACATCTTAGGCCAGTGTCCAGGGTGCCCAAATTCCCATGGTTTTTTTCTCAAGAATATAAGAATAAAGAGTAAAAACAAGGATTCCATTGGCCTTCTTGGCCACAAGGGCACTTCTGGCTCATGAAAAACTTGTCCACCATGCAGCCGAAGTCCTTCTTGGCAGAGCTCCCTTCCAGCAGGTCAGGCTCCAGCCTGTGTCTGGGGTTATTCCTCACCAGGTGCAGGACCTGCATTTGCCCTAGTGGAATTTCAGAAGGTTCCTCTCTGCCCATCTCAGAAGCCCATCAAGGTCCCTCTGAAGGGCTGCACAGCCCTCTGGGGTGCTGGTCACTCCTCCCAGCCTTGTGTCACCAGCAAGATTGCTGAGGAAACATCTGCCCCTCCAGCATTGACAAACAAGCTAAAAATACTGGGCCCAGTAGAGAACCCTGGTGGAAATCTAGACCCTGTGCCACTGATCACAACCCTTTGGGATCTATCACTCAGCCAGTTTTCAAACCATCCCACTGTCCAGTCAGCCAGGCCACACTTCTTGAGTTTGCCTATAATAAGAGACAGTGTCAAAAGCCTTGCTAAAGTCAAGGTACACATTATCTACTGCTATCACTTCATCCATCCAGGTAATTTGTAGAGGCAAAATACTCTGTAGGGAGAAAATTTCAACTCTACCTGGCAGTATGTATACATAACAGATACAATTTTGTACTTACTGCTTATTTATTTTCAGTATTGAAAAATAAGTCTGTGACTATGATCTTCTGAAAGACTTCAACCCCGATTCTCTCTCCCTGGATGGGTTGATCTCTCCTTGGTCTCACATTTGTGCTCCAAAAATCAACAGGACACATATCACTTTTCCCAGCAGGAAGTTTTTCTACCAATACAAGGAAAAGTGGCTTTTCATGCATGACATTCCTTTTAAATTGTTTCTCAGAAGCAGGCAAGAAAGCATAACATTTGTGCATTTTGTCTCTTTTCCTCCCTTATCAGGATTTATAATGGAATGAACCTAAAGCAACTACTGAAACACTGGGCTGTGTTTGAATTCATGCAGAGGTAATTTTTCCTGTTTTAAAATAGACAGAATTATCCTTAATTTGTCAAGGTGCAACAAGGCGTGACTGATCTCCAAAAGCCAAGGTCACTAGGGCAAGAACCTCACTGACCAGTGTTTCATTGCAGCACATCAAGTGAAGAGAGCTGGGCAGGCTGGAGATGGTGACCTGGTCCAACTGTGAGTGCAGAGGGTGAGGCAGTGTCCTGGTGATGAGTGCAGACCACAGAGCACAAGGCCAGACAGGCATACCTGGTGTGGCAGCAGAGCTGGAGACAGCTGCACCCATGGTGTGGCTCAGGCCGTGCTGATCCCCACAGAGCTTGGTCATGGCCACCAAAGCCCATGGGTGCCTTCAGGGTGCACAGCTCCAGGAGGAGTGAATGGGTTTTGTTGTCTGATTTTGAATTTAAAACACTGAAAACTAAAGAGATCATGCCTAAGCTCTTCTGAATGCTTTCCTGAGCTGGGTTCTTAACATCCATCTAATCTGGAGGATTCAAGTTGCTTAGCTTTTAGAATATACAATTTTTCAGGGGAAAAAAGGGTATGGATTTTCCTACTGAACATGCTTCTATTTGTTATTGTCAATTCATTATTAACATAATTAGTACAAAATTTCTAAGACTTTGTTCTGAAAATAATCCTTATGTCCATAGGCCCTTAAAAGATAATCATGGGGTATTAGGTAAATACTATCTCTAATCAGAGGAAAAATCTTGCATTAATGCCATTTCACATTTGAAAGTCCATGTTCAACTGCCCTTGAAAGATTCCCCAAGTGACACTGAATCAGTTACACTCCACAGGGACTACAGAATTGGGCCCAATGGCAAAAAATAGAAAATAGCTTTGCCACAAGTACAATAGCCAGTTTGCTGTCACCTACTTATACCAGTTTGCCAAATAATCCTTCTCACAAATCTATGCATTATCAGTACGTATTTTTATCTTCACCAAACATGAAGAATTAAAAAAAAAAAAAAAAAAAAAAAAGAAGCTGAATTCTAGTGTGCTGGGAGTTGCATGCCACCACATATATGCAAAAGCAAGTCTTTTTGAAGTGTTCTTTTGGGGTTTTTTATGTTGCTCTCCAGTTTACTTCTGACATCTCTTAATCCTTAAAGCTTCACCTTTTTTCTTGTGCAACTTTCTGTGCTTTTCTCTAATTGCTAGATCATGATAAAGCCAAGATAGACTTTTGTGCTAAAATTCAGTGTTGATGTGCTTGCTTTTCATTACACCTACCTAAAGTTTCCCAGGAACTATTTGTAGAACAGCTCTCAGTTATTCCTTGTTCCAAATGTGAATAGCTCTTTATGCTCCATCCCACTTTCTCTTGTTGATATGGTTTTTCATCTTTAGAGATGACAGCAGACTTTTTGTGTACTTGTCAACACTTTTTAAAAGTTATAAGCTATCCACACCTGTTTCAGGCACAATAGGTGAGACACAAGGTACTTCTTGGGATGTGTAACCTTTCCTGACAATCGATTCCACAAAAATTATTTGTACTCACTTTATTGCTGTCATAAAAGAAATTAAATGTGATGGCATATGGTTATTTCGAAGCAATGTGTTTTAAATGGACTCTTAAGAAGTAATGTTGTACACTAGCCAATCAAATACTTGAATATAATTCCAGATACTCTGCTAATTCTGAATTATAGCCTCCTTCCTGAATCTTCTTTCAGATCTCATGTCCTTAATATACAATGAAGAGCACTTATGGGAATTGGAAATAAGAGAGTTCATACTTATGGCTGCAATCCATTTTTTTATTAGAAGTAAAAATCAGCCCATCAATCAAAGAAATACCGTTTCCTATAACAGTTCATGAGGGATGGGATAGAATTTTTCTACTACTTTTGAAATTCATGATAAGATGGGCTCCTTAGTTGAGAAATCCTAAAATCAGAAGTAGCAACCAAGACCAGAGTGATGCTTCAATTTGCAGATAGAGGAATTACAAGTGGTTTGCCTAGTTGAAATCTAACATTCAGGACGAAAGTCTGCTGCTTTATCTTCTCAGAAAATAGTATTAGAGATTCTTTATCTCTAAAGTCAGATATATTACATGCTGTGGGACTGTTTTAAATGCATTTTGTAATATTTAAATCTATAAAGAGCGCATGAATTTAAAAAGATACAAATGAACATCGAACTAAACTAACATGGAATGTCAGTATGACTGTGCATCTGTGTCACTGCATTACCTGTATCCCCCAACCTGAGGCAGACAGCAGAGCAGAGAAGAGGATGATGGTCTTGACACAATGCCTTACAGTGTAGGCAATTATGCTATTGAATATGAAGTCAAAATAACAAATTGCTCATTAAATAATTTTAAGTGATACTTTCCTAGAACATTCTTGTAACAAGATTCAATGCCCCTGTCAAAATTCCATGTCTCCAGTCCTAAAGACTCTGGAAAGCAGATTAATAACTGAAAGTGTAATGCACTGTTATCTTTCATTGTTATCCTTCACTGACAAATGATGAGGTCTCAGATACATAATTTTTAAATCTTTGATTTAAAAAATGATATAATCATGAATGAAACCACTCCACATTTTACTCATGACAATCTGCAAAAAACTGTGCTCATGTTGCTACATGTTGCTACTGGTTTAGTTCTTTGAACATGAGTACTATTGTGAGTATTGGAAGAGATGAAGGATTCTGGTATTAACCTGTATTTATCTGTTTTAGCAGGCCTAACTTGGTTTCTTTGAACTGAATGGCACTCTATAATTATATTTTCCTGCACTGACAAATTTCACCCTTGCAATCCAGGCCCATGGACAGGACCAGATTGCATAATTGCATTGCACTTCTGCAAGGTGTTTGCATCTGCTCTCATTTCAGCTTAAGCCATGTATTTATTTCAATTTAGCTGCAGCTGTGTACGAACACAATGAAGGTAAACTAAATTTAGACACACAAGCAATACAGATATATGTGCTGAAAACTTGTGAGCAGTAACAGCTGTACTCAGGGCCTAGGAATAAACCTATCTAAAAGGGAGACAAAAATCTCATCTCACATTTGTGATGGACTAAGAGCATAGATTTCACTGATAAAAATTGAGCTGATGAGCTGAACCTGTAACACTACCAATATTCAGAGCAGGTTTAAGTCCTCCTAAGATGTAAGCCCTTTAATTAAGGGCCACCATTTGATTAAGGAAGACTGTGCTAAGACAAGACCCCATGTTAATAGTCTTACACCACCAAAATCAAACAGCTGAACTATTCAGGATCACATCACCTGACATTTGTTTGCACAAACAATTTGGCACATGCTTATGAACAATGGATGCTTCTGTGGAGGCAGGATCGTTCATTATAGAGTATGGAGTGAATTATTCATGGAAAATAAATTATTTAATATCAGTGCTTTAAAGTACTGCATGCAAGTTTGGGCACTTATTACAAAAAGGGCATTAATAAATTAGAGAAAATCTGAAGTAGGCAAGCAAAACAATGAACGGGTTGTAAAGACAAAGCCCAGAGGCAAGGGAGTGAAAATGCTTTGTTTATACCTGGCAGGAAAGGTGAGAGTACACCTTTCAAGAAAAATTCCTTCTGGCAAGGGATTATTTACAGTGGGGTAGAGACACCTAAAGGAAGTAACAGATTTAATCTAAAAATGGCCAATATAAAAAAAAGCTAAAAATATTTTTAAAATTACTAATAACATAAACCTAAAGTTAAGAGAAACAGAAGCAGTAACAAAACTGTTAATGGCTTAGAAAAACACAGACATGGAGAGACAGGTATTTCTGATATTCTACTACACTTCACAGAGAAATTCAAGCTACAAAGCCTAGGTTACAATTTAAAAAAAAAAGAAGGAATAATAACCTTAGTAATCATCTGCCACAAGACACTGGGGAGAAGAATCTAAGTGACAAAAGTCTGAAAGGAACAGATCAGACAGTCTGAATCAGTGCCATCCTCAATAAAAGGAGACATGTTGTGAAAGGAGGGGAAAAGCTGGCCACAAAAGGCATTAGAGGGATTCATTCTATTCAAAGACTCATCTGTGCAGCATTTAGAACACCCTGTCAGGTAGCAGCAGGATTTCATGAGTGGGGGAGGTGTAAAACATGCTATCAGAAAATGTACTGGGGCATTAAAATACCAATATGGCTCAATCAGGAGGGGCAGGAAGCTGGGAAACCACCAGGCCACATTCACTTTTGTAATAAATCTTTTTGCTCTGCATACTTTCATGCCTGGTACAGAGAGAAATGACAAAACCTGCCTCTCTCTCACAAATGGTACACCCCTTTGCCTGACTCTAATAATTATTTTCATGAAAATCTTTAGGAGAAAATAAAATTGTATTTATAAAACAGATATGAATTCTTGATATTACTCTAAATTCAATACCTCTATTAAGGCTCTAGCATTAACCATAAAATATCACTTTCAACAGTGTTACCTTAGCCCATCCTTATCATCGGACAATGAACTTTTGTTTTGGTTTTCTGGACTGCTTTTCCTTTCATCTTTCAGATAAAAATCGTACTATGCTGTTTGTATCATTCTAATATTAAACAGTGCAATCAAAAAGCAACAGTAATGTTTTGGTGTCTCTTCAAGGTGGGACTTGAACCTTGCTCTTCCCCCAGTCTTTATTTACATCAGGAGAAAGTGCCCCACCAGCACAGAGCAGTTTGTAGTTTGCACACTGAGTAAAGAGTGAATGAGTCATTTAATCATGTAACACACCCAATATTTGCTAGAGCAGAAAAAGAAATGTAATATTATCCAGTAAGCCTGTTAGTTGGGTGTCTTGTTACAAAGTAAGTAGGGCTGAAAAATCATTAGAAACACTTAGATAATCCTCAGATTGGCTCAAATTTTCCAGCTGGAGAAAGGTCTTTCCCTATTAAAATAGCCCCAGATATGCATTAGAGCACTGGAGCTGTGAAATGAAATACCCTGAGGCTTCCAGAGCTTCACAGAAGCACTGTACTTACAAATGTTCCAAATATATCAGCTTGGTGACAATGTTCAAGCCCTTTGCCTGGCAGGATGAATTGCTGTTGCCAGAGACAGTTACAAAAGAAATTTTCAAAATATTCCAAAGCATTCTGTATCAGCTGGTTAAGGGAACTTTCTAAAGAAGACATAGAGAAAGGCTGGGAGCTAAAAATCACTGCTCTTTTATAGAGTGGTAGAAATGTTAACATTGCTGTTGTATCATGCTCTAAATTTCTAACGGCCAGTGAAATTTATAAAAATTATCTTGTATCCAAAATGTTACAGTGCTGTTGTTGCATTCTGTGGTTGAACTGTACAATATCCTCAAGTCTTTGAGCCAATTGTCTGCTGTGGTGTATACCAACAGCAAACACCCCTTTCTATGAAACATAAGTTACAGTTTGAAGAGTAAAGGACTCTGACATAGGCAGGGGAAAAAAACAATTTTCTAGTTATTTGAGGTCTGGACTAGTCATCCCAGAGGCTGCAGCCAAGCCATGGACTGTAATTTAGACATTTTGCAAAGATTTGAGCATGATATGGTCAATTCATAAAGCCACAAACATACCCACTCTAAATTAGTTCCATTTTTTCAATACAAGAGCTACTGAAATATTTTCTTTGGTGCAAGTCAAGAACCTCATCTGTTAATTCTGCAGACTGTACTTTTGCCCTAGAAGAGGTACGTTGAGCCACATCAAAGGGAAGTGCAAAGTGACTGTGACCATGAGAAGTCCTGCACCAACCATTTTCACTCTCTGACACTAACAGTGCATTTCCACCTTCTTTGCTTCTTCATCCAAAGCTGAAAATAGGCTAAAACCATACAGATATGCAGAGGCATTGCCTCCAGGGCCTGAAGTTTTAGCTATCATGACCCATTTATTATTCTAACACATTTTTCTGTTGTAAAAACATTCCAGAAAATTTACTCTCCCTATTCCTACTCTCTCCATTCAGCTTCCTCGTGTACAGAAGTTTCACAAATGTTTCTTTTCACTGCATGTGAAAAAGTTGAATGCAAAGGAATAGCATAAACATCTGCAGATTTACAATTTTTTTAAAGGATTATTATTATCTTGAATATTGCAACCTGGTAAAAGAAAAAAAATACTTGGCCTTGTTCATTAATAAAACAAGAGACTCCACAGATCTTTAAACAACATTCTACAAATCCATAGTCTTATTGTTATTAAAAGTCTCACATTAAACCTGCTCTACTGACAAATATTGCTTGACAAGGAACAAGTTCAGCTCATTTAAAGACTAGTGATGCCTAGAGCTTGCCATCAACCCCAACTCAAGCACCACTGTAATCCTTCCATTTGTTACAGACTGCTCATAGCCTAATTTACCTAAAGTAAAAAATCAGAAAATTGCATTTCAATTTCATACATTTTCAAAGTAAGTAACTGGTAAATCCAGAACGATACATTCTCCCACTTGTAATGCTTTCAGTCAATGAAGCTGAGGGTCCCAGCAGTGCTGATTGCACAACACCTTTCTACACACTTCTTCGCTTGCAGCAGTGCCACTTGCTCCCAGTGTAGCAATAGTGTAACCAATTTCATGCCAGTGTTGGAAAAAATCAGTATGCACAAAGTGTTGGTTCCCTACTGAAAAATTAATTAGTGCTATTTGTATGCATCACTCAACTTTTTGTAACAGTGAACAAGAACTGCATAGCTATTTCCTAAATTTTGCTCTTTTTTGTGCTGTTTTAAAATTCAATAAGCACAAATCACTGGTGTTCTATACAGCTAAACAACAAACTGCTTTGCTATGACTCCTATATTTATTTACCAAATGGAGACACTTATAAGGCAAAGTCCTTTGAATACTAACGCATGTTTCCATAGGTGCTCCCTCCTAATTTTAAGGGTAGTAAAAGAAGTATAACAAAAGAGGAAAAAAAATTATACTGTACTCAAAATTCCTCTACAGTTTCCATATACCTGGAATGTAATTTCAGAATTTGCACTTCAAGCACAGATATGGCTTAACATCTCACACAAAACACCGGACCCCATGTAAAGACATTGAGACAACTGATCTCCATGTGTCTAAGGGGGATTTCAATTTGGGATCATCTGGCATAAAGAGAAGACTGCTGCTAGTACTGACTGAGGAAACTCTTCATAAAGCAGCAGTATTTTTATTTCACAGGTATTAAAAAATAATTCCTGCCTCACTTAGCACTATTAACATTCACAGCATTCCAAGTAGTGAAATAAAATCCTGAATAGCCAAAATAAGCAGCCTTACCAAGTTTCTCAGCAAGCACACAAAACTCCCAGCAATGAGGTATTTCAATAATGAAATTTAAATACAATACCTAGAAGTACTGTGTATGACTGATTGTTATGTTAACACAACAATAAGACATGAGTTATTTATTTAAGCCTTTAGTAATCCTGTATCATATCACTGATGGTCTTATTCGATTCAAGATCAATCTTAAATGCTTAAGCCTTTCAGGTGGGCTGCTTCTCAGTCTTCATTGCAGCAGGAATGAAGGGCAAAGTAAATGATTAATGGAGCATTTCATTAGTTTTTTTTCATCACAAACTGTGAATAGGAGCTTCCATTTGACTGCCCAATTTCAGCCCATTTGGAAGGAGATGATATTGGCTGGATTGGTTGGGACACATGGTGAGAGGCAATTCACATGCAGTGTGTTTGTGGAGACAGAGCCATCGACCAGAAAAGTAACAGCCACCATTCTTCTACCACCCACTACCTAAAGGCTGAAGTGTCAGCAAAATTAATGTTTGGATAGTCAAGAATTTCCAGTATCTATCTTTTTTCAAACATGCCATTAGAAGGAAATGCTGCAAACATAGTCACACACAAAGCAGATTCAGCTGTCCAGACAGAGGCTACTGCAGTCTTCTAAAGCAATCTCCAGTCTGATCTATATCCACACAAAACCCAAAAAAATTAAAACCCCTCAAATTTGTGAAATTCTGAATATACCAACTTAAAAGTTTGTCCATGAAGGCAGTTAGCAAAGCAAGTATGACTGAAGTTAAATATTCACTAAACACTACATTTGAAACATGCTAATGGCTGAACTGATAACTATATTTTGTAACAAACTAATTCACTACCTGATAGTTGCATGTCTCTTTTCTGAACCTAGAGCTCAGCTAAGCTTTTGGAAGCTAAAAAGTTAAGAGTTAAGCCAAACCTCTGAAGAAATAAAAATTCTACTCTGGCTACAGCAAAATACTAGGAATAATCTGCCTGTGTTCCAGATACAACAGTACTTAAGCAATCAAATCAAAATCAAAAATTAAATAGATGTTAAGATTAATCTGTGGTCCTATATGATTATGGCGGTATTTGCAATTACCAAGGATTAACACTGAGTTAGATATTGGGCTAATTCTAGAGGGTTTCAAGTTTGGATTTCCTCCTTGGCCTCTAAGTGTTACAAACTTTGACACAAACTTCAGGAAGAGAAGAAATGTATGTGCTACATTCTACATGTAAAGCACCAAGTGATATTATCAGCAAAAGTTGATGAACAGCTCTTTTGGAAAAAGGTCTCAAATCTCAGCTCAGATTCAAATGACACTTAAACTCTGTTTTCACTGGCTTCTGGTCCAAACTGGCCAATTGCAAAACTGAAAATCTGCTATTTCGAGGATTTACTCCCCAAACTCCTCCCATCTGCTACCAATCATTCCAAATAGCAGCAGTAAAACCCAGGGGAACATCTGGAACAGTCTTGTGGGCAGAAATACCTAATGAGTATCTCTAGCACTATAGCAACCTTGGCTGGATTCATTTCAAAGTGACTTTTACCAGCAAAGACTAGGCAGGGCTAATTAAGAAATATTAATTCAGGCTTATTATTCTTTCACAAAAGAGGGCTAAGCAAATTCAACTGTATTCAGCTGAGCTGTGAAGCCTGTTTAAAACCTAAACAGAGGACAAAATCTAAGTAATAATTTAATAAAGACTAAAGCAAAGTGATACTCACTCCTTCTGGAATAGGAACTAGCAAAGCATCATTATAATTTTGAAAAAAGCTCAGATGAAATGCTATTACCTGATCAAGAAGGTATCTGCTGAGGGGTACAGAAACACTTCTAAAGAGATCAAAAGAAAGCACATCAAATTCAAACAAATAGTTATAAAACAGAGACCCAAATCAGAGGGGATCCTGTGCCACTTTACAGCCAAATACACCAGAGATGATGTCGGAATGAGATTATCAAATTTGCTAAAGTATTCTTTCACCTCTTTTTTCTGTCAACCAGTACATTAAAATACCACTGTAGCAAATGACTCACCAATCTTTATGAGCACCTAACTGGCTTAGCATTAATGTTGTCCCAAACACACTGTTGTTCTCCCCCCCTCCAGTCACCTTTGACAAACCACCCTGCTGTCCTGCTTCTCTATTGCTGCTGCCTTCACTAGATGCACAGGCTGCCCCTATCCCTGCTCCCCTGCCACAGGCCATGGCTCCCCATTTCATAGCAAAACCCTGGGCTAGAAGAGTGAGTCAGATCCAGAAAGTGCTGCAAAAACACCTGGCTGTCACCTCCTCCTGTGCCCAAGGCTGCCAGCCAGGGCACACCCTGCCCTCTCTCCCTGCAGCCACACCAACATCAGCCCCTGACAGGGGATGGGCGGCCTCTGTCTGGGGTAGGAGAGGGAAAGGAGCTGCCCTTTCTCTACCAGAGGAGTTTCTGATCATTAAATTGCCTGTGCAAATCCAGCCTTAGGATACGTGTTGGATATAATGAGGACTAAGAAACCCAACCCAGCACACAAACACAATACCCCAAGCCTTGCACCTGCTGTCCACTTAAAAATAATTTCAAGGTGTTTGTAGTGGTTTTTCTTATCTTTTTTAAAAAACATACAGCAGTGTGAAGGCAGTGCTGCTGTGTGGCACATGTGCATGCAGATGCTCTATCCTCTAGAAGAGAGGCTGTGTAACAGATTTTGCTCAGATAACTGACTGCACATTCATCTAACCCACATGACCACCCTTTCATATGCAGCTCCATAAAATACATATGCATGTAACAAAGCAAAATACCCACGTTCATTGCACAAGCAACATTATATTCAAAGTCAGATTTCTTTTTCAGAAAGATTAATTTTAATGAACTTACAAATAAAACCAATGAAAGCCAGACAAATTGAAGAGATTAAAGTGTACGATCAAGACAGGCAGGAGAAATTGTGTTGTGAATAATTAATCACAAATCAAAAGTCTTCTGAAGCCAATTATTTTCCTAGGATTCCTTCAATTGTGAATATCCGCTATGGAACGACCTATGCCTTTCTCATTTATGCTTCTTTAAAGCACATTACAGGTACTACTGGTAATATTAAAGATTCCCTTAATTCAGGATTAAATTCCCTGTGGCAGCAGGGATTAGGAGTGGTGGGATTCTTGCTAATTGATAAATCTTACAATTAACTCCTCTGGAGAGATTTTCAGCCATGAAAAATCCATTATTTTTTAAATGTCTACAAAACCATCTGTATTTTGGAATATTCCATCAGTTCCCAGTTACAGGATGGACAGAGGCTGAATGAAATAACTTCATCCAAGTAGAAGGAACATGGATTCATAGAATGGTATTAGTTAGAAAGATCCTTAAAGAACATCTAGTTCCAAACCTCCTGCCCTGGGAAGGGACATCTCCACTTTACCATGTTGCTCAAAGCCCCATCCAACATAGCCTTGAAATCTTCCAGGACAGATGATACTGGAAGGCGCCTAATTCCAGCAGTACAGAGGGGTATTACACACTCCCATGCAAATGCATGGATTTCTACTGCAACCATGCACAATTGTGCTCAGGTTCTCAACAGTAAATTGGGAACTCTGGCCTTTTTTGCATTGCACACTTTCTTTTTAACAGCACACATTTACTTAAGCAATTACTGCCTGCTGTCTTCTGTGTACTAAGCATTTGGACTGCTTTTTTCATCATCAGTACATCTTCAGAAACAAGGTCTCAGCAGAATCTTCTCTCTTTTAATTGCCTAGTTTGATACTTTAGTATTTCAAAGTGCTCCCTGTGTTCTTTAAATATTTAAGGAGGCTACAACCCCTTCATCTTTTGAAAAAGCCAGATTGTCATCCAAAATGCTTTGTTCCAGTCTGGAGCTCCATTGAACTAGAAGCACAAAGTCCATGAAGCTGTCCTGATCTCTCATAAAGTTGCTCCCCTGCCTCTTTCCTCCATTGACAGCATGACTTCCCACCCCTCCTTCCAATGCTCTTTTTACACATGAGAAGCTCTGTTAAGCAAATGATTCATCTTCAGATTTCTCATTGCTCACATCTCTCCTGAAGACCCCCTACTGCCATTCACACTATACTAAAAAAAAATACTAACCACCAAAAAAACCCCCAAAACTTTCTTTTCTAGTAGATTTTGTTTTTGTCCAACATGCTGTGCTTGTATGTGATAGCAGCCCCTTTAACCAACTGCTTTCTCCAGTGGTTCCTTTCAGCCTTTATGCTCTCCAAGGAAGTTTCACTGCTGTATGAACAAAGCACACAGCCCCAACAAAACATATTGGCTAAATACTGAAATGTAGAAAGATGCATTAAGCTGGGCTCTTTTCTCTGTTGCTTTAATTTCTGACATTAGGGGATCTCAGTGGAGGACTGCCCTGAGATGCTTTATAGAATCATGGTAAGGATGTAGGTGAAGCTATTTGATGCTGAGAAAATATGAAAGGAATTCAAGTTAGAAAGGACAGGAAAAAAAGACAGATAAAGACACAAGGACACACAGAAAAAGTATATTTGGGAAGGAAATACAAAGGCAGAGCAGGCAGAGAGATGGGAACAGGAAATGCAAATACTACTCTTAGCAAACCACTGAACATTAGAAGAAAATGTTCATTAGCTAAAAGCCTATTCAAATACTTAGAAAGGTCAGTACAACTTGGATCATCATGTTTTAGCTGTGGGACAAAGCTCACACCCTATCTGTACAGGTTATCTGGTCACTTCTCCTGAGCTGGAAACACACACAGGTGAAATTGAATGTTGTGTAAAAAAACCTGCATCAGTGGATGTGTAGGCAAAAAATCTGCTGTGAAATGCATGATTAGGAAAGGATGTGTATGGAACACATTTTGCATTGTTGAAAGTATTGATATCGGATCTACCATTGTTTTCTTTATTTTATTAAAGTACTTATCTCTTGAGTGATCAGTAACTTAGATCCAGGCTTGGTTGGTGAAGAAGCTTACAGCAGCAGCAATTAAACTTTAGATAAACACATAAAGTAGAGTTTGTTTTGCCTTACAGATATAGGGCAAGCATGGGGGAATCTGATGATTTCACAGCATGGCAACACTTTTCAGCAATTCACAAAGCTGCTATCATCAAATCACAAAAACTGCAGCCTTCACAGGTTTCTTTGATTGTTTTCCTGTAATTAAAACACACATTGCACAATATGTTTCCTACACTGTGAAAAAAATTTCACTTCTAGTATCACTTCTGAAGTTTTATTTCACTGCCAAATCTATTTTTTTTCCCAAGTATTTACTGGGGAAAAAGAAAAAAATTCTCACCTTTCAGCCTCTTACAAGTTTCCTGTCTGAAAACACTTCACAGAGAGCAAGCCCAGCTTGCACCCAACTCCCCTTAACAGCAGACCTCAGGAGGCAGCGTGGGAGAAAAAGCAGAGAACAGACATGGAAAACAAGGTAAGGGAGAAAAAGGAAAAGTGGGAGGAAAAGAGCATGTTCAGAAAAGCCTCAGTGCACAGCCTTTCAAGGCCACCAGCCCAGCAAGGAACAGGTTCAAGAGGGCACCACACTGCTTCTGGGAGCACTCCGGGGCTCTGGCTGGGCCAGGGAAGGCCAGAAACAAAAGACGTTTCCTGCTGCTCCCCCAGTGCATCACCTGCCCAGCATTCCTACCAACTGCAGCCTTAACAAGCAGCTCTGAGGCAAAACTGGGGATAAAGGAAGACAAAAGGTAATGTGCTGGATTTACTAAACTGTCTTTTTAAAAAGAATATATCATGTGTTCTACCTGTCAGTCCCTGTCCAAAGGAATTATACACACACATAAAAAACATAACAGAGAGAAAACTCATCATGAGCTGTACAATATTTCACAGGTGCTGGAAAGAATTTTTTTTCTGCAATGACCCAAACCAGCTTTACCTCTCTTCCACCCCTCTCCCTTAGCAACTTTCATGCAACTCTTAAGCCTGGTTAGTATCACTCATCTCTGTTTATGAGTGACATGAACTGTCCAGAACTGAGGCACACTGTATATCTGACAGCTGACTGCTGGCTTTGAATAGCAGAACATATTGCCGAGAGTTTCTCCTGCAATTGCATCCTTTAGCACTGACAGTGGCTGAGAAGCTGCTAACACTTTCAGAAGCTTTCAGACCCAATTCACAAACCTCTTGGTGACAGGTCTGAGAGACAGAGGCTGTAGTCTCAGGACCAACTGCTCCATACTGGTTTTAGCAGCCACCTCCTCTGGAAGTGTTGCTCAAGACAAAACCAATAAGAATTAATAACAGAGACAGGTAAGGAAATCCTGAGGGAGACATCCCTTAAAGTGAAGGCTTTGCTTGAGCTAAATCCAGATGAAACACATCTGTGAGGGATGAGCTTGTAGTTAGTTATTGTCATGACTAATATGGAAGTTAAGTGTGATGTTATTATCTTTTGCCTCCTTAGTGTACTTAGAAATCACGGACTGGAACAGAAAGGCACAAAATATCCTGCCTCCCCCAGAAACACAGAATTTTAGAATGCACAATGATGCATCTATTTAGATAGCAGTACTGGCAAAACAATGCAGTATTTACTCCAACAAATTACTTTTATACAAGCGTTCTGATTAAAACATACCTCCTGTCATGGGAAAGAAGCTACTAAGACAAGAGTCTGTTTATAAAAAGTGAATTAAAATTAGAAATATGAAAAGTCATCAAACATAATAATGGAATCCATTAATCCAATCAGAGATGCCATCTTTCAGAGGCATTGCCAAAACAGGAGGACCCCACCTGAGGATGCACAAGAAACCAGAAGCAGAGAGTAATGACTCAGAAAGCTGACCAAACCCCACAAGGGGTCTTGGCAACAACTACTTGAAGATATCCAAACTCATTTGTCAACCTTTTGCATTTTATCACTCATTAATGGGTGACTCAAATGGAGGGAAAAAAATACGAAGAGTGCAGATGGGCAATGCTCAATATTTGAATAATGGATCATTTCCATTAAGTTGTAAAAAGAATGTAAAATTGCATGGTGATCCATTAAACTGATTTAGTGATGGATAACTAAAATGATGAATATGGATTATATATTTTTAATGAGTGCTACATTTAACAAGCATGAACATTGGTGAGTGTGAACATTAGTGAATGAATAGCAAGGCTTAGAAAGTTTTGGATCTGACAAATATAAGCAGAACTCTTCCTAGCATGCATATTATCAGTATCTTGAGATTAAACAAGATCTATTAGAGCATGTAATTGGTGACAGATAAAGAGATCTTAAGTCATATAAGCAGTTTTCTCTTGCTTGGTGAATATATTTTAGAGTCCGTGTTGTACTGCATGGAAATGTATTTGCTGCAGCTAAACTGATATTCCTGTCTTTTACCAGGCTGGCAATGGAAAGAACAATGGAAAATACAAAGGTTGCTCAAATTTTAGTCAAAGTCAATTATTACTTAGGAAAGGAAAGCTCAGGAGAGGCAATGAAGTTGAGACTCAAAGTCCCATTAGAAGACAATCAGATGCCAGGCTGCCCACACCCCGAGTATCAATACTGGAACAGAGACACAAACCTGCACAGCCACACCAAACCAGCCACCCAGCTTGCCCACAGCTGTTGGCTACCACATCTCACTTCCTCCGCAGTATCCCAAGCTGCTCATATCCAAATTCAAGCACGTTATTTTTCATCTATTCATGCACAATGCAATAAAGATTCTTCCTAGTAAAGTTCCACTAGTTCTCTACCCATTTTGTAGCAAACACAAAACTCACTTCACATCAGAATCAATCTGCCTACCAGAGCTCAGGCTTGAGCCTATCCAACAGTGTTCTCTTTCCTTCTTTTTCCCCTTTTGCAGTCTTATATAGCTGCTGCACTCATATCAGCAAGTGAAACACATCATTCTCCTTCTCGAAGTACCTATCCTGTATTAAATAGATAACACCTACAGACAATATCTAGACAGCTCGATGGCTGTACATTGAAAAGATTTTGTTACACTTACAGCTACTATTTCACTTCAGACATTTACCCTTCATCTAGTTTCACTGTTTTTTTGGCATCATGATGCTTGCACATGTACAAGATGGAGATATGAAAGCAATGGCATGAAGCTATACAATGGAAAATGCTTCTTTGAAAAAGAAAGAACCTAGGCAAAAGGTGAAAAACTATTCCCTGTTCCAGACAGAGCACACCAGAAACAGCATCTTGAGTGGAGCCTCTTGAGCAGGATCTCTTGTGGAGCCAGAGATCAAAATCCAGATTTGTTGGCTTTCAGTACCAGGATCTCATCACTTGAGCTCCTCATGCAGCACCTTTTCATAGCAGATGTGCTCAGGGTACTTTGGTTTGCTACAATTGAGGTCTTCAGCCCATCCTTCCTGTAAACATTTCCCATGCATTTTGATCTAAAGTTCCTTTTCCCTATCAGGTACTTCAGTCTGCCCAAAAGATTTTAGTTACAAAAAAAGCAGGACTTGGCTAAATACCATGACAGCTCCAGCTTTCCAATTTTGTTAATTCAACCACTGAGCTCAATATACAACTTTGATGCAGTTCTTTTTTTCACATATCAGTGACTACTCGTCTCAAGAAGATAATTTCCATTTTCTTTAGCACAACTGAGGTTTGTTTCTTTTTCATTTTCCCACCCTAGGAAGAACAGTCTGCCCTGAGCCTCACTGGTAAGCAATTAAAATCTGGAAACTTGCCAGCCTCTGTGGTACTGTGAATTCATTTCCCAAGTACACATGTAATTCTTGGAGCTGAAGTCGAGACAATAAAATGTGTAAAACTTGACTATATTATGACTCCTCACTCAATGTCAAAGCCCCTTTCACACAAAGAAATTGGAGTAAATCAGTCAATAATGAGAAAGTGCAGGCACTAATTATTTTATTACAAATCTGGAAAATATGCATAATTTAATTTTTGGAAATTAAATGTGCTTATGATAGCATAATCATTTTTCAGATGTGACATCAGGAGCACTCCAGTTGCCTTCAATATTTCTCAATAATATACTTATTCTTCACCATTAAAGCTGAGCAATATTCTAAATATCGGGACTTCAAAAACACATATTCTATTTGCAACTATCTGTTTGATCCTCTCCAGATACTGCAGAAAAGCCAAAAAAACACCAGTGATTGAGGGGAAAGGACATTGTAAAAGCCATGTTTTAAAGGTAGCATAGCCCAGTAAATGCAATTAGCAAACCTTTGCCCTGTATATTGTATGAAATGCAGAAAAACAGCAATAGACTTGCTGGAGGGTTCACAGGAAGGTCACAGCCACAGATGTCAGTGCCCAGCCCAGGCACATTTCACTGGAAGGGAACAGAGTCCCAGCGCCTTATCCCTGTGGATTGAACGTGGATTTGGGAAAGCTTCAGGTTTCGGGCTGGAAACAGAAGAAAAAGGGCAGGGGGTGGGGGAGAGAAGGAGGCTCATCAGCCAAACCATATTACATTTCCCACTGCACTCCCACAGCTCAGGCCTTGAAAGAAGCTAATCCTAACAAATCCATGTTATAAATTTTTTCACCTAATTCATACAATCATTTTACTGTTTGTGTATGTGTACATATCCCTCACAAAGATTTAAACTGGTGTGCTTTACATATATTGGAAGATTAACAAAGCTGCTACAGCATGTGGCTTGTTGGAATCAAAGGGAACAGATTTGTTCCAATGTCCTATAACTGTTTTAAAATAAATTCAGCGATTTCACCTGAAATCCTATATGGTGTTCTATGCTATATAGTCATGATTATGACATTAAAGTTAAAGGTCATTCAAGGTTTATTTTCTAGCCTTTGATAAGTGGAGGATTTATTCTCGTGAACCCTTTATATGCCAAAATTTAGCACTGCGTTATTTGGGTTCTACAGTAAATGCAAATGTGTTTCTGAAATGTGCTGGAGTAAAAGAAAATTTAGAACCTAAAAAAATCTTAACACACTTATACAGCAGTGCACAAGAGTAAAAATATTAAAAACAGTCCTCCATTAAATGCTCAGTAATTTTATTAACCTAATCCAAAAATAGCTAATAAGGAATTAATATTCATTCACCAGTGTCTGCATCCTAATTAAGAAAGACTTTTGAATTAACCAATGTATTCTTTTAGGCCAAGGTTCAGCAAAACATAAAAGTACAAGTCTAAATCCATTTCTAGCTGAATAAGTCTGCTTTATGCTTAATCCAAATGGCTAAATCCATTTATTAAAGATCTAAAAGGGGTTTGGAGATGGAAATATATAGAGTGATACCAGTATTCCCTCAAAAAGAGTGACTTAAAAGGCTGAAAGATTATTTTACAAAGATAAAAACTGAGGTAAAATGATAAGCATGCTGTATAACAAAAGCACATGCTACAGAGGGTGGTTGTAATACTTTTTCATTTAATGCAGTACCATGACAAGGTATTCTGAATGAAACAAAAAATGTATCAAATCAAACCTGATCAAGCAAAACAATCTTTTTCGAGCAACTGATGCATAAATTTCCACCTATGTCACGTCACAAAGAAATCAAGTAGAGAAGAATGATATTTAGCTCATAGAATGATATTTAGAAAAATGGGAATTTCTAGAGTTACTGGCAAGTTTTCCATCACATTTTGAAAATCTTCCTGAACCCAATTCTTCAGTGTCTCAGGCAGTTCAGATACCACAGAAACCTCTCAACCCATTATGCACTTTCCTTAAAGCATTTGGTACTCAGATGTTACACACTGCACTAATTGCATCATTGGTCCCCTAGTAACTATCTGCTACTTGCAGATCAACATACAGATTCTCTTATATCAGCAAGACAAAGTAATTTGGTTACCTGGCAGTATAATGGCACTGTTGAAAATTTTGCCCTTTCACATTCTCTTCTTCTGCTTACCCACGGTCTTTATCTGTTGCTCTTAAACAGCTGACTTTTCTTCCCAGGTGTACCTCTAAAAGAGTTTTTTTTTTTTTTTTTAATGTTTTGTTCTTTTTCCCATTAAAGAACAGCTGCCATTCAGTTGTGGGCCACAAATGCACAACAGTCTCCAAGTAATGCACAAAGATCAGTGCTCAGGACAGGTGTGTTCAACTGAAATGTTTGGATTTTGTCATGACAACAGCATGCCTTGCAACCAGCATTAATTACTTCTCCTGAAGTAGATCTGACAGCTTTACTCAGAATACATTCAATCTATAAAATTTCATGCAGCACTGCAGACTGAATACTGATTTTGAAAATTGTAATACCAACAACTCATTTCTCATCAGCTCAGAACCACTTATGGTATGTTTAATATATTTGTTTCATTAAGGTGCCCAACCCTACATAAAAAGGCCAAAGTCACCACTAAGTATATTTTTATTATTACACTTATTTTTTAAAAATTCAGTATTTTTTCTTTTACAAAGCATCACAGTAGTGCAAAGTAATTTTGCCAAAATCACTAGTAGCAGAAAAAAGATTAGTGCTAGCACAGGTCTGAGGACCTGAAGAGTAGGCTATTTTCTCAACAGGGGCTACAAGACAGTCTTTGTTTCCTGCTATATCACTATAAAATGTAATGCCATGAACTTGTGAACAATTTATGTCAGAAAACAATACAGCATCGGACTCCCTTCCTTCAACAGTGAAGGCAGAAGATCCAACAATCAGTGGGGTTATCTTCCAAAATGCAAAAAGCCATTAGTATTAGTCTAATATAGCACAGACCATGGGAAGAAACGCAATCATCTTTTTATTTGAATAAAAATTGAGAATATGATGACCTGTACTAAATGAAAAAGGAAACTTCAGACACATAATCTCTTCATTATAGCTATTTCCTTTTTAATATAGTTTCTTTTCTTCTGATACGAAGCTTAATTTATAAGCTGTTATTTAAGAAACTGATATAAAGACATTAAGCTATACACTTGATTTACAGCACAATGTTAATTACTAAAATCGTAACAGTAATTTAAACTTGCATATTTTTATAGCTCTAAATACAAATAATTTCTCACAGAAAGAAATGCTATAGTAGCATAATTTTGGTAATGTAAATAAAGAATGTTTATACTCACAGAATAAGCTTGACTCAAAAGTGGCAATTCTCACATGGCTGATATCTGTTCAAATATGCTTTATTCTACACAGTCTAATGATTTGAATCCCCTCACAAATGCAAAAATTTCATTGTTCTATATTTCCATATCACTTGTGTGAGCCCTGTTTAGTAGTGCTTGATACCATTGCAACTGAACAGTTAAAAACTAATCTACAATTCAAATGCTCACAAAAGCACTGCATGTACTCCTGTTTTTTGTAATACCATACTGAAGACAAGCATTCTTACTTAGCACTGTTGCAAATACGGCTTCTATTCTTCCAAAAAGAAACACAAGAAAAAGTTATGAGAAATAGTCAAAGAAAATTAGTACATAATTCCATAAGCACTCACGCATAAAAACTACCCATCTATTCCCCACCTATTCCCCTTGCTCCTATAAAGGAATCCCATGCAGTGAAAAACATTTGCTGGCATTTGATTGATTTCAGTTCTCAGAGATCAGGACTCACGGGTTACACTTTCACTCTGCCACTGGCCTGTCTGTAACCTAGGGCAAATTACTCAATGTCTTTACATTTTTTTATATGAAAAATGGGGCTACAAATACTTCCTTTAGAAGGGCAGTTACATGGATTATTAATGCTTTCTGAAATGCTCCAAGTTCCTCCAATTAAAAACATTTCATAAATACCACCCAGAGCATAATGCTACAGTGTAACAATTGCAGGCTAGTAGTAAAAATGGAAATTATTATTTTGAGAACAAGGATAATATAATGAAGATTTCAATTACATGTTTAAAAAAGTTCTGTGAAAAGCTTGAAGAATCTAGGCTACTATCATTTATGATACCTTGGTTTCCTAAGTTGCTTTAATTCTAAATTCTCTCAAGCATTTAGTCAATAACTGACTGTTCTCAAACTGAACTCAAACTGCAAGTCAAAGAGAATCAAAGCAAACAACATCCCAGACCTCCACCAAAATCAAAGCTCTGTGTTAGGAAAACACATACTGGGTAAATGCAAAGCATGTTTTGATTTTGATCTTCTTTTGTATAGTTTTTAGTCTTAATTTTGTCCATTAGGCAAATTACCGAGACAATCAGAAGGTAGTTGCCCTCAGTGAACTAACAGCAAAACCCCACTACATTTTGGCCATTTTGAAAAACCCCAGAAGCCTGCCATACTAGAGGCAATCTTCAGACTTAATGTCTTCCCGTCCTAAAGAGTTTATTCAAATCTCCCTGGACAGTCCCTTCTTTAGACTCTGCAGGAGCAGATGTTTCAGAGCCCACCTTCTACCCTGACCTTCAAGGACCACCCTTATACCAATGAAACCCTGCTGCTATAGGACCATGAAGAACATTTCTAAGTGCACCTGAGCACAATCCTGAACAAAAGACATTGAAAACTAGACACACAGTAACTCATTGCCCTGTACTCAGGCAAACAGCCAAGCAAAAGTTTTCATTTTAATTTTTCTTCCCCTGATCTAAGAAAAACACCCTCTATATGCATAAAAAATATGACCAAGAGTAAGTACATCACAAAACATTCACAATATCTCACAGAGAATGATATCAAGCATGTGTTCATGCCAGATTTCATGAGGAACACTGAAGTGAGGTTAAAGCCAGCTGTATGAGTCAACATAAAAGTGAACATTTTCCCACTGCTGAATATAATTAATATACCATTATTCTTCCAAGGGAAGGATTTTTCAACCCCAAATTCTAGATTTCACTCTTTTTTATATAGTCTTTTCAATTTTTTTCTAATTCTGCATGATGACAGCGGAGACAATTGAATTGTTACGTTTTCTCATGTTTCTGTATAATGACTAAAGAATTTTGGCTTGCATTTACAAAGTAGATAAAAATCCCCCTCACATCAACAAAAGCGTCACTCTTTTGGGCAGAGACCAAGCCCAGACAATTACAGCCTTAGTCAAATAAATCTTTAAAAGAAGGAATCAGAATACTTCCATTAGTAGAACTTCCTTCTCTGCTGTCTGTAAAACTGCTTTACATCTAATCAAGGAATTTAACAGGTAGTGCAGCTGTCCTAAAATGTTATCTTCTTTTGCAGAAATGCATGAAAATGAAGATCACCTCCAGCACACTGCATAACTCAAAAGCCAATAAAATAACTGCAAAAAAATTGATCCAGAAGCCATCTTTGTATCTAGAGTGATATATTGAAACCAAAAAGAGACAAAGGCACACGATAAATCAATTCATAATCATGCTACACACAGCACTAGAAACATAATCCATATTGTGCTGGTGAGATTGCACTAGAGCCCAGCAGTGCTGGAACATATTTCACCTCTGCTTAGCTTTGTTATCCATCTCCATGAGCACACAATGGCCATCTACAGGTTCCAGAGCCTGACCTCAACCATGTGCACCAGAAGTAAAGAATGGTCGTACTTGAACAAGGCATGCTGGTTTCGTTCTCTTCACTGGAAAGAAATCTATTGTGTCATGCTGGAATAATCACCCAGAAATTTGGTAATTCAAATTCATTCTTTACTGTTTGAATTAAATTCTTCATTAGCTTATCATGACACTGATGTTCAGTTTTCAAAATTACACATCAGACTTTGCCTGTTTTCAAAATCACACATCAGACTTTGCCTAAACACCATACATATAAAAACTCATGTTTCTTTGAAAGTGTGAGTAAATCACCTTTTCAATTACTTTACAGGTCTGCTTTAACCTATCACATCTATGGATGCTTCTTGGCTTAGCTTTTCTTGTAGAGGTCAGGGAATTAAGAGAAAAATTTGTGGGTTTTTAATATTATTGATAAAAAAGACACTCTAATGCCTTGGCTTCAAATCCAGACAAAGAAGCATTTGTCTACATCAGGAAAAAAATACCCTTAAAACTTAGCTTAAGCAGTTGTAAGGAGACAAAGACAATAGAAATTATAAAAAAAAAACAATTATAGAAGTTTTCTAATGTGGCTTAGTCACCTACAGCAGCTGCAGTCACTCACTGTTGTGTTTGTGTTCAAGGTTTTTGTTCACATGCATTTGTACATTTGTACTGTTAGTGGGAATTTAGACCCCTCATGCTTAAAAGAATTGGGCATCTTCTTCTTTAAACATTTTACCTACAAAGTAAAACCTGCCAGATCCATTTAATACCATGTACCTTATGAGAAAGATTAAATGCATCAAATGTAAGTATTCACTAATCAATAGCTTCTTTCCCCTCCCCCCTCAAATATCTTCACCACTTCCCACCCAAGTCTGAGCTATCTACTATCTCTATAAGCTGCATGTTGAATAATAGCTTATCCATCTATATCACCAGAGATTATAGTAACCAACATAAAATCCATTATCTAATTCAACAATCACCACTAAATTCTGCAGCAAGCCATGCCTTTTCTAGATAATGAGACTGAACACTACTTTGATGTTCCTTACAGCCTAATTTACTGAAGATTTGTAGGGCATTTATGAAGTTTTCCCTGCAGAGCTCTGAACTTGCCAAGACCAAAATCAGGAGCAAGGATGTAAATAAAAGAGAGGCAGTTTAACAGTCCACACCAGCTGCTCATTTCTTAGACAAACAGTATTCTTCTACTTTGAAGATACAAAACAACTTCTAAAATGAGGTATGCAGGAGGTATTTTGTTTTGCTATTGAACTTAACCCAGAGAAGAACTGCAGATACATCACTATGAAAACCTGGTTTGTCCTGGTGCACACAAAATTCTTTGATTGTCTAATGAAGAATTAACAATTGGCATTGGATGCTATAAAGGAGGACTGATGATCAACAATGCAGCAATAGTATAGAAGATGAGACAGTGCTGCAGAAGAGAATGAAAAGGGGAAGGGGTGCCATCAAACAATCATGATTATTATAGTAATTTGCTGTTAAAGCACATCAGTTCCTTATTATCCGCACTTCTGGCCTTGTGAATCAATAAACACAGTATAGTAGAAGACATTATAAGTTAATGGATGAGCTTTCTCACTCTGAGGGTCAACAACTAAAACATTTCTCAGTTTTGTTCATGGAGAACTTGAGAACAGAGGCTGTTCAGTTCAGAGTAGCTCAGCCCTGAGCTGGCACAGAAAAACTGGCCCAGCAGCAGCTTTGCACTGTTCCTGACCACATTGTTTGCTGCATTTAAACTCACACTTATCATTCAAGGAATGTAGTATCATTAAAAAAAAAAAAAGACCAGGCTAGAATAGGACAGGATAGGATTGGATAAAACACATAATTTGGAATAATGCATAGAGAGCAACATATTTCTTGACTAATTTAGCACAGCAGTCCATTCACTTATAGCACAGCTGTTTTTCAGTTAATTTACACCACAACAGAGGATAAATATCCCTTTAAAAACATCCAGACAAGCAAGTGCCTTTCCTTTCTGATTCCATATTTTCACAATCTTCAAAAAACTGCTTTCATCAAAAAAGAGAAACACTCTGAGGTAGAAGCAGCAGCAGTTATAGAGCAATAACACTCTTTCCACATTTCAGATCAGGGAGAATGGATTCCTACAGGAACTTTATGGCATGACAGCGGCTTTCCTTGTTACATTTCAGCAATTAATTTTAGAAGCATTTCCTCAGCATCACCCACATGCAAGTAGCCAGTCACACCACTCAATGGGAATAATTTTCTCTCTGCGTTGCAAGCACACACACATTTTAGAGTGTGCTTTAGACCAGAAGAAAACAGGATGAAAACAAGCCTGTTGCACAGTACTTCAGCTTGGAAATAAATGCAATAAATCACTATTTCTCTTATATGTTCTGAGGCAAAAATACAGCTTAGGCCTTTCACCAATTTCTAGAAGAGCTGAAATCAGCAAACTGAGTTTGGCATGCCAGGTTCGGCAAGCAGCCAAATGTGGACAGTGAAGGGAAGGCTGGTGGAATCAAAGGGCTTTTTTATATTTTAAGAATGGTGAGAAAAGGCTGAAAAAAGGTGGTTGGCATCTCATAGAAAAATTCTGAGAATTTTTAACCACCATTCCATAGGAGTCAAGTTCTTTGCACATACCACTAGGATGTAAAGAATTTGTCCTTCCTTCAAACAAACCAACATTAAAAAAACCAACAATGAAGTGTTGTTTAAGGAAGAAGATCAATATATTTCAGATATATATTTCTGAAATGCTAGAGATATTCAGCTGTGTACCAAATTTTCACCACTAGGTAAATTTAAGCTGTCTCCCAAGCAGTACCTCAAGTTCTCAGTGTACTATAAGCTGCATTCTCTTGTCCTGCCCATGAATAAAATATTATGATATAGTGTGGACCTACCAGTGCAGTATCTTTAAATATTAAAAAATCTTAAACTCCTCTCTAGAGAAAAATATTACCTTTGCTTCCGCAAAATGGATAAAGAGTCTTGTCTTAAATCAAAGCAAATAATGGGCAGAGTTGGGAATGAAGTACTTGGGATACAACTGTATGAGCCAAGCCTTTGTCTTTAAAGAAAAGATAAATCCTCTTGAAAACTGTGATTTGCAAGATGAGCTTTCATTGAGGCAGCACAGCAAAATTCACATGCAGAGAAGAGGATGATAACAAAGTAGGTTATAAAAAAAAGGTGGAGAGTTTTCCAAAAGATATACTCATAGCAGAGGCAGCAGATTCCTATGCCAGTGAGTAATCCTGGATGTGCATAGAACAGACTTCAACCTTACTGGCTCTTTGCAGGTCATCTTCCTCAGTATTTCATCAGAAAGAAGAACTTATGAATAGCTACAGTAATCCTGATGCAACCTGTGGTTCCATGAATCTGAAACTTTGAATGCTGACAGAGGCAGGAGATGTCTCTAAATCTCCAATCTGTGTGTGTTTTCATAGTCTGCCCTAAGCATCCTACATCACTCCTTGCTAGTAAGAAGACACCAGGCTTCAAAAACCCATGTGCTGAATATTTCCAGTTTTGACAAGGATTTAGGTTTCTTCAGTCACTTAAATATGTTGTGCCTTAGTTTTAAAAAAAACTTTCTATGAAAATGGGCACAATTCAAACAAAGACTGTCATTCTCTTGCACAGTGCTGGCACAAAACTGCACCCACCTCAATTTCTGCTATAAAACTGCACCTACCTCAATTTGTGCTATATAATACCATTTAGGTATTATGACCAGTCAGGGACAGTATCATGAGGACAAAAATTCTGTTATAAGAAACAAGACTACAATCCAGAAAAAGTGCTGAGAATAATTTAAGACACCTTTTAAGATCAAAGTTGTCAGGGCTGTGACCATACCTGCAGTTATTCAATATTACCTTCTGCAAGAATAGCACTAGCTGTATGGCAAATGACTCCAAGAAAGAGAAATTTCTCATGATTTTGAAATTTCTTTTTCATGGGAAAAGGTTACCTTGAGACATCAGAGCAATTTCTGCAGCACAGAAAGTATTTGTTCCATGGTTATCCCTACCTGCATCAGGACTGTGGCATATAAGAAGCCTCAACTGTTGGGAAATGAAGATGCTACGATACGAAATGTTATGTTTTTGTACAAACACAGGATCACCAAATGACTAGGTTGGAAGAGACCTTCAAGATCATTGAGTCCAACCCATGCCCCAACACCTCAATTAAACCATGGCATCAAGTGCCACATTCAGTCTTTTTTAAAGAAGTCTAGGGATGGTGACTCCACCACCTCCTCAGACACACCATTCTACTACTTTATCACTCTTTCTGTAAAAAACTTTCTCCTACTCTCCAAACAATATTTCCCTTGGTGCAACTTCAGACTGTGTCCTCTGGTTTTGTCAGTGCTGCCTGGTGAAAGAGATCATTCCCCACCTGACTACAGCCACCTTTCAGGAAGTTGTAGAAGGTCACCCCTGAGTCTCCTTTTCTCCAGGCTAAACACCCCCAGCTCCCTCAGTGGTTCCTCACAGGGCTTGTGTTCCAAGCCCCTCACCAGCCTCATTGCCTTCTCTGGACGCGCTCAAGCATCTCAACATCCCTCCTAAAATGAGGGCCCAGGACTGGACACAGCACTCAAGGTTTGGCCTCACCAGTGCTGAGTACAGAGGAAGCATGTGCGGCCTGCTCCTGCTGGGCACACTATTTGTGATCCAGGCCAGGAGCCATTGGCCTTCTTGGCCAGCAGGGCACACTGCTGGCTCATGTCCAGCCAGCTGTCACCAGTACCCCCAGGTCCCTTTCTGCCTGGGCACTGTCCAGCCACACTATCCCCAGCCTAGAGCATTGCAGGGGGTTATTGTGGCCAAAATGCTGGACTTGGCACTTGGACTTACTAAGCTTCATCTTGTTAGACTCAGCCCATCCATTCCACTGTTCCATGTCTCTCTGCAGAGCCCTCCTACCTTCCAACAGTTCAATATATGTATCCAGCTTAATTTACCTGCAAATTTACTAATGAAAGACTCAATCCCCTCATCCATGTCATCAATAAAAATATTGAACAGAGCTGGCCCCAGCACAGAGCCCTGAGGGACACCACTGGTGACTGGCCACCAGCTGGATGCAGCACCATTCACTACCACTCTGGGCCCTGCCATGCAGCCAGCTCCAAACCCAGCACAGAGTGCTCCTGTCCAAGCCATGGGCTGCAGCTTTTCCAGGAGTGAACTGTGGGAGACAGTGTCAAAGGCCTTGCTTAAGTCCAGGTACACAACATCCACAGCCCTTCCTGCATCCACCAGGTAGGTCACTTGATCATAAAAGGAGATCAGGTTGGTCAAACATGACCTAAACCCCTAAACTCATGGTGGCTGGGTCTGACACCCTGGGCATCCTGTAAGTGTTGTGTGATGACACTCAATACAAACTGTTCCATAACCTTACCAGGTACTGAGGCCAGGCTAACTGGCCTAAACAGGATCCTCCTTCCCGCTCTTTTTGTGAATTGGCATCACGTTGGCCAGCTTCCAGTCATCTGGAACCTCACCTAAATAACACACTAAATAACAAGCCAAAACATCCATCTAAAAACAAGTGTTCAACGTCATCATCTGCCTCTGTTCAACTTAACATCTGGCTGAATTTTCTAACTGAACTCTGCCTCCCTGCAGAGCTGACAGCATGCATAGTACTCCTGAAACAAAGCCATTTATGCAAAGCTATGGAATATAAAAGTATCTACTCCCAATGCAGATGATACTGTGCTCTCACGTGCCCAACTCCACTCATAGGCAATTTCCTCCTGGAATTCATAGCCACCATCTTCCCATTTCCCTCATGCTCTGCTTGCTTGAACAGCTGTTACCAAAGGCAGCTACTTCTGAGCTATGCAAAACATACATTTTTTGTTTCTGTGTGTTTGGTGAATTTTTTGTTTGTTTTGGTTTGGTTTTTTCTTTTTTCCTGTGAAAGGCCACAAGTGGGAGCCTACCTCAATGTGCATTCTGCCCTACAGCATTTCATCTTCCCCTCCCAGGGATACATCCAGCCACTGACACCCAAACACTTCAACATTTGTACTCTGGCTTCACAGGAAGCAATTTCACAGACCAGGAGTTGTCTCCTCGACTGATCCATTAAGGAATTGCAGAGTGTGTCTGTCTGTGCTGCTCAAGTAGTCTTTGCATTCATAACTGTAAGTGGGGGAAAAGGAAAACATCTCCACAAACTTCAACACATTTGCTTTGCAAGGCCACCATGCTCACACTACTCACAGGCCTCCTTCACGTCTCCCTGCTCTAATAGAAACAGGGATGACATCCTAAGAGTTAAATGAGCAGAACTTTTGGGAAATAGGTGGTGTTAAATTCTATTAAATACAAACCATCTTTTCTGCCTTGTCTGCACATTAAAATGCAAAGTTTCCCATTAAATGCTAGGCTTACTGATAGAAGATTGTTTAGATTTAATCCAGTAAAACAGAATTATTCACCAGCACACTCGTGCAGGTTGTAGACTATACTGGAGGGTATTTTTAGTCCTTGCATGGTTGCCATGTTGCCTAGTATTGTTTAGAATTTGGTCTGTCTGCCATGATCCTTGCTGATCCCTTCACCAACTAACTGTCATCTGAAATGCTGTAAAATCACGTAGACAAACATCAAAGAAATCAAAATAAATAGCAGCCACCACTTGGAGCTCATTTTTGCACACAATTGTGTATGCTTCAGAATTGTGCCTAGAATTCAGATAGACAAATTTCACTTAATCTGTGTCCAATTCATATTTTGTCACAGATAATATGTGTGCATTCACTAGATTATTCATATGTTTCCAAGCCATAAACCTAAGATAAAAAATAATGTGTGACCCTCATCAAGACAAGGACCTGCAACTAAACTGCTAGCATGGCATTAATGGAGAAACAGAGCAACTTTAGGCAAGTTTGCTCACAGTGAACTCATTTTTACATAGCTATATTTTTCTCAAAACTAGCTGTATATAGCACATTGACCTTTTTTCACTATAAGCAGACTTTCTGTAAAGGGGGGAGGCAAAGAAAAGAGCAGAGAAAAACAGAAGCAGATCACAGGTCATTGCAAGAACAGGTTGTATTCTCAGATTTGAACAAAAGTGAGTATCAGCATCAATTTTAAAAGATTAGCTGTATCAGAGGGAGGCCTCAGAAGGCAGTCATTTTCCAGATACATTCTTCCTATTCGTAAGACATCAAAGGACAAAGCCCAACTTTTGTCTTTCTATTTTCACCTTTACTTTTACTTCCTTTTTAAGCAAAAGCGCTCAGTGACAATGCTGGAAGATCAGAAAGATTTAGTCATAATAAAAATCTATATCTATATATGGGCAGACATAATGATAATGTGCAAGGATGTGACACTGACTTCATCCTTTAGGGTCTGAATCCCAAGAACATGAATTTCTTTTTATTAATGGAATAGGGAGGAAGAAGGGAAAGCAGAATCAGAAAGCTAATAAGAAAGAAAATGTGTCAGCTTTTTTCAGTAAACTTAATTCCATGAACACATGTAAATGATACTACACAAAATGCCCAAATAAGGCAGAAAATGCTGAGCTGTAGGAGACATACATTTGATGAGGATTTCCTTGAGGCAAAGTTTTCATGCAGAAGAGCATTTTCCTCTTTCACCATTACTGTTGTCTTACAAGGGGCTTTCCAAAAAAACAAAGTTTTCTTTGGGTGTTGTAAATGGACAATGTTTTCTGCACCAGGAGCTAAAGGTCTTCTGCAAGCTGCAAACACTCTGAACTCAGGGCAGGAGCTCCTATCTCACAACCCCCAGAGGACTGGCTTTTCCACCTGACTCTCCACACATCACACCAACTTTCCAAGGTTAACCTGAGCATCACTTGAAATTTTCTTCTTAAAATAATCAGTTATTCATAATGTATTCCAAACATCAAATATAATTTCCTACATTAAATATTCATATCAGAGAGGTTTTCAGTTGTAAGAAATGAATGCTATTTTAAAGGCCCTAAGTCTGCAGTACATAATTTTAAAGAATATAAACATTTCACAAACTGACTAGTATTTATATTGCTCTCAAAGCCTGTGACAAATGTATCATGTATCTGCCAATCTTAACTTTTTACAGCTATTGATTTAGAATTAATTTAGAATTACTACAGATTTAATTATATGCTAAGCAGTCAATGCTGCAAAGCAACACATTATCTGACTGCAGAGACAACTTGGGTCAAATTGGAGCTGGATATTCAATTAGTTTCAGCTTCTTGATGTTTGTGTATGTTTTTTTCCACCCCTACTGAAGTCATGAATGTGTGACTTGCTTATTTAACAGCATTGTGAGTGCGCAAAGTAAGAAAAACCTAGAGAAATAACTATAATTCAAAAAACCGCAAACCACTAGCACATTATAAAGTAGAAGAAAAGCACTCTCAAGCTGTTCTTTTTGCAGAAAAAACTACCCAGACCTTCATACAGGCAGGGGATATAAATATCTCGAGCTAGAACATTCAGACTT
The DNA here is from genome assembly GCF_027887145.1 of Ammospiza caudacuta. Lineage (NCBI taxonomy): Eukaryota > Metazoa > Chordata > Aves > Passeriformes > Passerellidae > Ammospiza > Ammospiza caudacuta. The sequence goes on from NC_080596.1 coordinate 59,990,504, forward strand.
GAGGAGCTTATCAGACCCTTGAGCCAGAACCATTCAGTTTGCAGCAATTTGAGCTAAGGCATCCTGAACTGAACTTGTAACTTCCACAACACAATAGATATATAACTCGTGGTACACAGAAGTATAATGAGTCAAACTCTTTGAAGAAATCACAGTCTCTCTGTATTAAACCTAATCTTTTCATACTTGGAATATAGCTATAAAATATAGTAATGCTTCTTGTAGAAAATTCAAAACAGTTTGGTATTTTTTTAAAATTTAATTAGGATTTTCCTCTTTTATGAAAGAAAGATTAGTCAAAGCAGAACAACTCTCCTGTTTTTCCAAAAGCCAGGCAATTGCAAAGCAGGCCAGGGAGCCATCAAAGCATTTTCAGATGGACAGCAGGTATATTGAATAACCTTCTTTGCCACACAATCCAGTACAGGCAGTAACAGCAGCAGCCCTCTACATAAAAGAGAGGAGAAACCAGAGATTTTTAGGAAAAAAATGTCTGCATTTCCCTCCGTTCTATAAAGTACATCTGCTAAAGATGCCAAAGGGAGATAACAACAATCTTGTTTAGGGTAGAAGTGAATGTCAGCTCAAGTTTGTGAGTGTCCACTGCTGGACATGCACATGGACAACCGCCTTCCTGCATGCAAGCACCACCTGCTGTGGGAAAATGGCCTCAATTCAAAGATAAGAGTCAGGGATTTATTGCAATTTATGGGAAAGTCTTGTAGCACAATGAAAAATAAAATTTTACAGTGAACTAAAATGATTTGGTCTGCATTTACTTCCATATTTTATTTTAGAACATGTTCAGGTAACTTTGATGGCTTTGAAGATTTAAATAGCAACATGGATAAACTTTTGCACTGCAAATGGAGAAGGATATGATAAATCCTGTCAGGAAAAGCTACAGGGAAAACAGAAAATGTGACAGATGGAGAGGAAATACTGCAAAGTTTAGGTACATGAGGAAGCTGTCCGAGTTGGAAAATCAAGCATATTATTTAGCTAATTATTCCACATCCGAATCTAGGCAATGAAACAATTAACTAAACTTCAAAGAGCTGGTATCCATGCAAGTATAATTTGATTTTTTTTTTTAATTTTGGCATCTCAGTGAAATAAATATTTACACCTCTTAATGACTATTCTCGCAGCAAGGCTTTTAAAACCAGAGAAGCAAAGAGTTGCTGGTTTGCACTTCTAACAACTAAAAGAAATTACTGAAGAAAGAGGAGCTTGATTTGTTTTGGGTTTCTTTGCTGCTGTTGTTAGATTTAGGGTGTTTTGTGTTCCTTGGTGATAGTGGTGATGCTTTGTTTTGGGCTTTTCTTTAGAAAAGCTTAGCCACAGGACTAGACTTAACCCAAGGAATAAAATGCAACACATTAAGAGTTGCACAAAGAGTTGTAGAAAGTGACTCATTTATCCATCCATGCACAAGCACTCCAACACCAAAGCACTTACAGTCCAACACAACCCTTTTGTCATTTTCACAGAGAACACAGGACGCAGGGGCAAAAGCTTCTCCTGAACTCTACCAGACAAGGAAGGAGATAAAAATCAATCAGATTTAGAATCATGCAGCTGATGTCTTGTAGTTCCTTTCCATTTTGCACCCATGTCTCAGGTGCTGAATTTTACCACTGACTTCAAATATATCCATTGAGGCAAGAAATGAAACAACGCAGGAGATATTCTGTGCTTGGGGCTGCAAGTACAAAGACAACATTTTACATTCAAGCTTCCAGGAATCTAGTTTTAATTTTTTTTCTTCTGCCTTACCTGTATAACAAAAATGACCCTCTCTGGCAAATCAGAAACTTACTCTTAATAAAATGAGAAACACTATATAGAGCTGTTTTGCCTATATCTATAAGGTTTCCACATCACTGATGCGGGCATTGTTTTCTAAATTTGTTTTTTACTGAGGTAATTAGAATAAATAGGTTTTCCATTTTTCCTCACCTCTTTGGTGCCAATAAGCACTTTAGGGAATTCCTAGCTGGCTTTTATCAGTCAGTTGATCAATCACTTTTCTATTAGAGACACAAACATTGGAGATGTGATTGAAGTACAAGGTTATTTAGTCTTCACACATTCAGTGGCAGCTACAAAACAAAGCAGCCAGCAAAGTGATTAAAGTGATTAAAAAGGGTCAACTAAACCATAAAGAACATTCTTAATTGTATTCATAATAAAGTTATCTTTACCACAGCAGACAAAGCAGCTGTGGCTGCTCTGGAATCTGCAGAGTACTAATGAGCAAGGGAATAAAGCACAGGACTTAGACTCAAAACCTGAAAAGGTGCATGAGATGTACAGAAAACGCTGTGCTAAACACGTCCGATTCTCAAAGATGCAATTATGCTCAGGACATCAAGTCTGCAGTGTCTTAAGTCTCTGCATTCCAAATTCCAGTTTTTATCCCCAGTCCCTCTCTTGGGGCTAACAAGAACATACAGATATGTGAGACTTCTAATTTAAATCGATATTAAAGATGTGCACTCAAATACTGGAAAAAACCCTGCTGGGAGTATTTGCAAGATGAGCTTTCATGTGCACATCAGCTTCCCTGTGCCCTCTGCTTTCAACTATCAGCCCCTGTTGTTATGCTCCTCTCTGCTTCCTAAAAAAAAAAATCTCAACTGATGTCCTTTGAGGAGATTTCTTCATCAGCCTCACAAACCCTCCTGCCCACAGCCCTTTGTCCCCATGGCAGCACCCTGAGCCTACCTGAGCTCACTGAACAATGGAGGAGATGGAGAGAAGATCCACCAGAGCCCATCATGAACAGAGCCTGTTCCAGGATGGCCACACTGCCTGTCTTGGGTTCAAACCAGGCATCAACCACTTCAGGGTGGTTGCTTTCTCTCTGCAGAATTTCCTAACTGTAAATCTAAATCTGTGGGGTTACAAAGCTCTTTGCTGCCAAAACACCAAAGACTTTTGAGGGCAGGAAAGTGTCCTTGAGGGCAGGAAAGTGTGTTTTTGAGTGGGTGCCAGAACAGCCCATGGAAGATGCCATAGGGAGCCAATACAATTTAAAAAAACCCAAACCCACAGCTGCTCAAACACTGGGCGAGCAGGGAGTCACAGTAATGCTGCTGCAGCTGTAACACAGAAGGGACAGCAAGCAGGAGATGTAGCACGTGGCAGAACAGCTCACATACCACAGGGCCTGGATAAAAGGTTCTCACTGTACTACTGTGCAAATACCACTGGGCATTGTTAAATGTATGTCATATTTGCAGATACTGGCTGCTGGAATTTGCCAATGGCACTGAGTGTGTGTGCTGGCACAGCAGCTCAGCTTTCCATGGGCTCTGCACCAGCTGATTTTTTCAACTCTGCTGAGAAAAGGAAAGGAAGTCCTAGCAAAGACAAATATTTGGCTTCATACATTAAAAAAACCAGCACATTTGAACCTGATAACTTTCACCCACAATCTGTTTCACATATCTGAATGAGAAACACTTTAAAAAAATATGCTCAACATCAGACTGCGATATTCATGATGATGACTTCACTGTGCTTACCTTGAGCAAATCATCTTCACAAAACAAAATTCTATTTTAAAATTCAAAGCACATATTTTACAGGAAATTGGAAAACCCCAAAGAATCATTTCTCAAAAATTTAAAACAGTAGCTGGCATTAAAACTGAAAACAAACAAAAAGATTAAGTGTAAGTTTTAACAAAATACAAGGATGTCTGTACAAGTAAAAGCTTCTAAATTCTCAAGAAGCCATCATTACTCAGACAAAAACCAGGCCATGAAGTATCATGCTTAAAATGTGACATGGAATTCGCAATGAAAACAGAAAAGAAACCAGAAAATATAAAATACATATGAGAATAAAAGTGAGCATGTGGATGTATAAGGCTGAAGAAAGGTAAGGGAAAGAGCATAAAAATAATAATGGCAAGAAAGATATACCAGATCTGAAGGAAGTGAGTGGCAAAACTGCAAAAGATGATGTAAAGAACAAAAAGTACACAGAAATGCTCTATTTTTTTCCCTGTTCTGCATTCAGAAGGAAGCAGGAGGATGCATTCACCTCATGCAAAGTTGTGGACGCAATAGGAAGTCTGCCACATGTGATAAAGAAGGATGTTAAGCAATATCTGCTAAAATTAAACAATGTTCAAATCAGAAGCCTGGATAACACATACCCCTGAGTGCTAAAAGGGCATGCTGAGGAGCTTCCCTGAATTGCTAATATTATTTTTAAACAAACCTTTGAAAAATTGGGACATTCCAAAGAAAAAGAACTGCCAAAGGAGACCTAATATTTGAACAAGGATAAAAGAGACAGGCCACAGACCTCTAGAACAGTTATTTAGCATTCAGTAAAAGGAGTGATTAATTTGAAATTTCATCAACAAAGAATTAGAGGCTAAAAATCTAATTAATGTCAATCAGTTAGTTTAATGGAAGGCTGGTCTTGTAAAACAAACCTATTGTCTTTTCAGGAGGAGATAACAGGTCTGCTTGACAAAGGCAATTGTATGCTATAGTGCACTTGATTTCTCCATGGCATTTGACTTAGTACCACATGACAACTCAATCAAAAAATGATGACGTGGAATTAACAGAGTGCACTTCAGTTGGATTCAACTGTAGTATAATCACAGGTCTCAAAACGTTCTTGGTACCAACAACTCCTCTAGTGGAACGACAAGGAATTCATTCTTCATCTGAAGTTATTTTTATAAAAAATGTCCTGTGTTCACAGTGGTAGGTGAGACAGTTTCTCAGGGTTAGGAAAGAAAACGAGGTGCCTGAGAAAGAAACTGAGTTCTTGCCTACATGGAGAACCTAACAAAATTCATTTTAATAGAACCAAATGCAGGACAGCACAAGGGGAATTCAGAATGGAGTTTTTATGTGCCAAATGGGATGTCCAGAATTGTACTTGACTTGCCTACTTAAGGAATTTAGTTTAGATATTTGTCAAATTTTTTAAATTAAGAGCCTATGCTTCTTACAGAATTACAGAAAAAAATAGACCCTTCCAGAGTTGTATGGCTGAAGGTTATCAGCCTTGGTCACTGCTATGAGAATCACCCACTTTGGGAACTTGAAGAACAGTTTCAGTGGAAGTGAGATTTAAAAAAAAAAAGTCAAAGGAAAAAGAAGAATGAGAACTTCAGGAAAACTTCTTGAAATACTTTCTTAGTAAAACGCATCTATTACATTCTTGAGGGGAAAAAATAACTATATAAAGCTTAGACAAACAGAAATCATCCTCATTTTATATTATTTGTGAGCCCTCTGACAGAATACCAGCATAACATCCACAATTTAAGAAACATGTGGAAATACTGGAAAACATTAAAAGGAGGACCACAAAAATTACTCCAGTCTAGAAAACATGATTTATGATCTGAGACTTAAGAAGTACAACATACTGAGATCATCAAAGAGAAGATTATAAGTTGACTTCATCATCTCATAGGTATTTTCACACGTAAAAGCTAACTGATAACAGGATGGAAATAGTTAATCATGCAGACAATGGCATAACTAACTTCCAGTCACTGGATCTCATTAGCAAGTTAAACCTTGAAAGAAGCTTTTGATTACTTTCACAGCCAGGAAAACCAAATTGAAATATTTACCAGGGGATTCTGCATTGCTTGAAGTCTTTAAAAGAAAATTATGCCATCCTTCTAGAATACATTTATCTTCCTTTTTTTCCCTGCAAAAATTCTCTGCAGTAAGCATACTTTGGACTGAAGAGGATGCTTTGACTTCCAGAGGCAGAAAGACTATAAAAGTAAGACTCCAAACCCTCTGCCTGCTCATTTCTCTTCATTCACAGGTTCTTGCCTTCACTCACAGATTCCTTTCTCTGAAAAAAGTCAGATTTCATTCTCTTCTCCATTAAAAAGACAATTTTACTTAAATACCATATTCTAGGGCTTCCAAAATCACCCATTTCTGAGGTCAGAAGTAACACCTTCTCCCTTTCATGCATCTAACTAGACTTACTCCAAAGGCAGAAGAGAAAGGATTCTATTTAGCTTATTCTACTTCCTTAGAGATTAAACACAATCAAAACTTGAAACTAGGAAAATGGTGCTGTGAACTTTCTTTTCTGATGAACTCATGTAATCATACCTAATAAATTCTCTGTCATTCCAAGAGTATCAGGTACTGGGAGGTTTTGTCATCTCTCCTGCTCTCTGGAATAGTCTCCAGAAGACAAAAGAGCTTTAATCTGAATAAAAGGGTATTTGAGTTAAAAAAAAAAATCTTTTCTCTGAAGAAAATAAAAACTAAATTCTCTAGTGGTTTCTTTGGGCCTGAAACCCTGTCAAGTAGAGCTTGTATCTTCCACAGTTTTCACAGTGATTGCCAGCATGCCAAGATATAATGTGAAAATAGGTAACAAGTAGCCCTGGTTGAGATTGTAATTGCACTGAAATTATGACAATTAGAAACCAAGAATAAATCTCCAGAAAGATCAGATTGCAGTCTGCATTTTGCATGGGATTTGAGAAACACAGTGTATGTGTCTGTCAGTGAAAGAAGCTGAGTATCCAGCCTAGGGAGTCACATTCCCAGTGCCACAATTGACCCTGAAGCCTCATGTTTCCTAAATGCACAAAACCTGTCACCACGATGCTCTGTAGATGCCTAGAAAAAGCTCCCAGAAAAATCTTTTTGAGAGCACTACACATGAACCTTATAGCAGAGCTAAACGAGGATTTATGCCTCAATCAGATTGCCCATCTATTCTGTGTTCCAGAATACATGGCACAAAGACTGCAATTTGTTCTTACCTGATTAATCTTCACTATTCAGGGCTAGACACAATCCTGTGATACACCAAAAAAAACCCTCAGTGAAAACTCCAGGCAAAAAAAAAAAAAATCTTAGTCATCACATGCAAAGTAATATTTCAAAAGAAACAACAAAGAAAATGTGTGCCTTGTTTCTAAGACTAATAAACCACCATTATGAGCAGGAGTCAAGGAGTCACAGATACGACACGTATCTAATTATTTGGTGGCTTCCAGAACCATCTGCTTACTCAATAGGATGTGAATGCTCTGAATAACAGGGAGATATTCTTCATTGCATTTGCACTCAAAAAATTATTCAGCCTCTGTTATGGATGGTCTCCATTATGACTGGATGACCACAAGTCTTAGTCACAGTCCCTCATTTGTCCACAGTGTCATATCATCCATCTGGCATCTTCTAATATTTTCGCCATGCCACCAAGGTGTGCATAACACAGTCTGAACATGAAGTAAGCCTAGTGTTTCAAACACCAAAAAGTTTCAAAGAAATGAGGTAGTCTATTGCTAAGTACTTACTCCTGAAAAGCAGCCCACCTAAACTTGAGAGCCCTTTAAAAAAAAGGATCACAAGGCATAAGGATCCCCAAGAGCCTACTACAGCCTTCCTGGGATTTGAGACCCTGCTCCACATGTCCCTGGGGAACACTCTGTAGCAAGGAAAATACTCGCAGCTCCACAACTTCCTGAAATCATTGCTCTAGAATTTAAGTGTAGTGTGCATATGGCTTCCTTCATTTACACCAGAATATGGCTTTCTTTTCCTCAAGCAAATAATTTTCTCAGGTTCAAAAACACACCAGAATGTTTTTATCTTTATCATTGTTAGAAAACACAGCCCAGCTGCCACAGCCATTCTTCTCTCTCCATGTGTTTGAATACACCTCACACACAGTTTCTTTCAGTCAACAAATATTTGTATGGCAGAAAAAGACACTTGACTTCCTTATCTGTTTTGTCCCCAAAAAACATAAGGTTTCTAGTAAAACTCACTGGGCCTTGATCTAGTCCTATTTTAGGAAAAAAAATCAGGTGGGGAAAAGCAGAGAAGGAGCATCGACTCAGGCAGCAAAACCTTCCAAAAGCAAATGAAGTCATCTGTGTTGTTACTGTAAAGTGTCTATAGAGCTGCCAGCCAATTGTTGGTCCAAGAAAGATTATTTTTAATATCAGAACTGTTTCTAAGAAAATGTATATTCCCAAGATCAAATCTAAAGCAACACCATCTGGATTTGGGTCTAGACAACATCCCTGACATTTTACAGTACTTATCAGCACCACAGTTAAGTGTTGCTGACAGGGGCTGTGGAAAGAAATTGGGGCAGGCAAGTTAGGCTGGAAACTTCAGGCTCCTGGGAGCACCCTCTCTTTAGGATCTCTGTTTCAGGCAGGTTCTGCATCCATCCCCAGATCATCATGCTGTTGTCTGAAATGGTTTAATATCTCTGCTGCCACAAGCTGACAGCCTTCACTAAGGCAGAAGGAAAAGCAAAGCAAGCAGCCAATTCACACCAATACTTTGCTAAAGAAATAAATAAACAGAACTTGTTGCACATACCATGTATCCTTATACTTAGCAGCAACACATGGTGAGAATTTGCAGGTCCCATACATTGCAGATTCTTTAAGTCCTATTTAACATGAAGGAAAACAAGAAAACAAACCAACAAAAACCCCTCAGAATATCCAGATGTTTCTGAAAAGGCCATTGTTTCTCATTTCACTGCATATGTTACTTCACCATGTGTTGTAAAACTTCATCCAGAAGTTTTACAACACATTTGGTATTAGCTTTTCAGGTCAGCAGTTTTCCAAGCTTAGTGGGCTCAGAGCCTGTAGCATCTCCGCAATTTTTCCAGTTTGGCTTTTTCCAAAGATGGGCCACCATTCAAAATACCCAAGTTCTACCTCAGGGCTGCTCTCCCATTCTGCATTTCCAGCCCTCATTTCTGATTCTGTCCCAAGGCAGGACAAGAGATCAGAAGAAAAAAAAAAAACCTCAAGGTTTGCGTTCAATATTCAAAAGGCATTCTTTGGTTTCCTTTAAGTTTAATTTAATTTTCCAACTTTCCAAAAGGAAGTTCATTTCAGACTTTTCTTTCAGAACAGGTAATTCTTTCCAACTCCTGAGAGAACAAAAGACTGAGTCTCAGGGATGAATCCAGAGAGCACCAGAGTCACTACACTAAAGGTGAGCTCTTTTGCAACACAAGTTTGCCACCAGTTCCATCACAATGCTCTGGACTATTAATTCCCATGGGACATGACTGCAGGTGTCCAGCTCCCTGGCTGGCATCAGGTGCAGCTGTCACACCTGCAGAGCAGGTCACAGGAGGAGGAAGTTCCCAATAAAATCATCCTGCTCTTTCAAATAGCACTGACCTTTCCGTTTTCAGCTCCTACAGGAGACATGAAAGATGCCCAGCCTTCTCCATAACCAGCTGTGTATTTTTTGCCAGGGACATTACATAAAACAGACAATAGAGCCCTTCTGGCTTTATCATGTGCCCAAATCCAACCCATGCCCTCAATGGCCATTCTGTCAGGGCAGGAGGAACAAATGCATGGGCAATCTCTAATGATTAGTGAAATCTACTTGTCCATTTCCTACTATTAGGAGATCAAACAAAAACCTCAGCCTGGATGCATTACAGTCTCATTAAGCTTTAAAGCCAGAATGGAACAAACCATTGCACACAAATTCATTTATTCTTGAAATTCAAGCCAGTCAGTCAGGACAGGAAGAACAAGAAAATAACAGCCTTTTGTAGTGAGTAAATTACAGACAAATGGGTTTACAGTGCAGATGATCTCAGTTTTTAAATCTAGACTCAACTAAACTCCACTAGAAAAAGAGGTTTCATATTTTCCTTTAATGCGTGGAGCATACATTTGCTGATGTACACAAGGAAACTAAAATTTGTTATTATAAGGTTGGAATAAATAAGGTCACATTCTCCCCAAGCCCTCCCCTGCCTACAAACCAAGTAAACAGAAAGATGACATTTAGGAAAGAATGCAAACTGAGCAAGTAATTGCATTTAATAATTACATAGATCAGTAGGAAACTGCACAAGAGAACAGGATTTAGAAGGATATCTTGAATAGCCTACTCCCATTTGGGTTTTGTTAAGCAGACTATATAAAATGTAATATTAAATGTATTAGTATAAGAATGTGTAGACAGTTTTGCAAGCTCGGACCAGTCTCAGAAGGAGAGCTGCTCATCACCCATGACAAACATAAAAATAGAGCTAATATTTCTACAACAAGCACTGCTTTTTAAATCAAAAGAGCCAAAAGATGCAAACTATTAGAAAGTGCTGCTAGTGAATGACTGCTATTCCATTCCACCTCTTCCCATTCAGCATTGAGAAGTAAGAATATTCAAGTACCACTGCATAAGATCAGTAACAAAGAATGAGAAGTTAAAATCTCTTCTGAGGTATCATTCTTAATTAATAACATACATTGTATTAATACATGATGTTCTAATACATAATTAAGTACAAATATGGTACTTAATCTTTAAATAAATAATTTTAAACTTAATTTTTGTTCTATGAATAGAAAAAGAACTTACATATATGTATATAAATTATGTTTTGAAGTAATATTAGCTGGTAAAGAATACATATTAAAACTGGCATATGCTGTTTTAACTTGACTTTTTTCTTAACATTTGGAACACTTCACCTTTATAAACATGAACTTCTACAGTAAATAGGAATACAGCTAAAAATACTGGGGTTTATAATTTTTCTGGGTTCTGCATTTGGGACTGCAGGCAGTATTTGCATGCAACTCACCAGCTATCACAGGGAAGTGTTCTCTACTCAACCTGAAACATCAGACTTGCCAGGTGAATGAAGGAAAACAAGATCCTGCCCCAGATCTGCCTGAGCAAAACCCTACCCATGTGATCCTTACAGTTTTCAGGGAATCCAACAGCATGAATTCAACTGCTTCTTCTCAATCTAAGGATTTTTTGTATGTTTTAAAATATATGTATTTGTGAGTTCATACTTGTATTCTAAAAATTCAGCTTTAGTTTGGCACTCAATAATTTCAGATGTTACACATCTTAGTTACCTTCTTTGGGTTGGTATATATGCTGTTTTTCCATATTTAAACTCACTGAAGGATTTGTTTTGCTCCTAAGTGCTCTATATCGATTGCCCTAAAATCCTTCCTGTTCTTGTTTTATTGTTTGTTTTATTTCCTTCTGATCCTACACAGGGATCTTGAATAATTTTTCCATCAGCTTCCTGGTGTCATTATATCACAAGAGTTCTATTGCCATTACATCGCAAAGGTTCCATATCAGAATTTTGTACCTCCTTGATGTTCCTCGTAGGCAGCTGCTCCAGGCACTGACTCTTCCTTGTCCTCACAGCAGCCACTGACTCCAGTTCCCCTCAACCAACCAACCCACTCTTTGATAAAATTCTTCTTCTTGGCTACAGGTGTGGCCTGTTAAAATCAGGCCTGCTCCTAATCCTTAATAATTGGCTCCGCTGCAACTCTTTAGGGGGTAAGATTACTTGCTATACTACCCTTATTTACCCATGCTGTATCCCCCTACAGCTTCCATACTGTGAACCAAAAACGGCTCGAGGGGAGCTCCACATGCCCACGCTGAGCATGAAGAGCTCTGACACCCTGGGTGGTGGAAAAGCCCCCACCTGGACACTGCACTCCCACAGAAGCGCTCGGTGCCACCATCCAGGGGAGCCCTCGTGGGTTGTGCTGTCTCCCTGTGTGTGACAGTCAGCAGGGAGGATGGCAGCAGGTGGAGCAAGCCGGAGCACGAGCTGTAGCTGGATTGAAGGAGTTCTACAGCCCTGCTGCAAGAGAGCCCATTGGCACAGGAAATACCCGCCCCAGAACCCAACACACCTTGACAGCCCAGCAGCAGGGCACTAGGGAGAGAAGGGAAGGCAAGGATACAGGTCAGCCATGGGAATTATCCTGTTTTTCATACTGTGAAATCTGATGACAAATCTGAGCATCATCCTGAGACTTCAGATAATTATTTTTCCTTTTAAGCGGCCTTTCTTTTCAGACAGGTAATCACCTAAAATATCCCAGCTCTCTTTTTTTTCCTTTATTTAAAGCAATGCAAAAAAACCCAGTCAGTTCATTGCTAGAGTAGGAAAAAACCCTTTAAAAATACCAGCTCTAAAGACAAAAAATGCAAGAAGATAAGCAAAAATAATTCAAAGTTCAGTAACTGAAACCTGTTTCTGAATTCTGGGTGTACAGGATTGACATTGTCTAAAGTTCTCTATGACCCCAAGTATTTACTTCTATGTGTTCTAGTCTTGTATGCAAATATAATTAATTTTAAAAATATATACTTCACAAGTAAGTCAGAAGACTTCACTTATTTCTAATGCCACTTGAATTATTATTCCCCACTCTTGAAATGTGATTCTCAATCTAATTCTCATGTTGACTCTAACAACTGGTCTTTCTAAATAGTCCCCACTTCCATTAACAAAAGTTATGAGAATGCTGTATTGCATATGATAAAGTAATTTTACATATTTATGATGTTGAAGTTACACGAGTAAAAGTGGAATCTGAGATTTTATTGATAGCTAATACAATATGCAGTGCTCTGCTTCCAAGAAAATTTGCATTATGACCTGACATTTCTTGGTGTATACATGCAATTCTGGTAAATCATAAGGGAATTGAAAGCACTGACCAAAATTTTCTATTTAATGAGCATGGAACACAGGTTCCCACTGATGATTAATATCCAAATTTTCATCACATTTGAGTGCCTAATTAAATTCACTGATTTGTTCTGATCCTCTAGAGAGAGGAGATCCAAAAGCAAAATCTCAGTCTAGATTTGTTCCATTTCCTTCCTCAAATCCCATCTCTGGGAATTACCAAGGAAAGCACAAATAAACTGCAAGTGACCAGAAAAGCCTCTCTAAAGGAGGAACTGCTTGCATTAATTCACATGCTCCCACTGTAAATTTATCAATCAACATATATATTTAGCTAACCAAGATATCCATGCAATTTTTATTATAAAACATAATAGTCAAGTGAAAAATAAACAAACCACATAGTGGAATTCTGATTCTGTGTGTCAAAACAGGCATTAGAAGTTCTTTAACAGAATGAAAGGGAAGAATATTGCAATGTGGACTTGAAATGAAAAGGCTTCAAAGAATCACACATGGACCCACACAAATAAATTGTGCAGGCCCTGCACATGACTTCTTTGGTTTTAGAGGCAGTTTAACTAATAGCAAGAGATTTTATATTTTCCAGGGAGGCTTTAAAAGTAATCATTGTCTCTGTGTTCTTTGTCCATAACTCTTTTGTGGCAGCCAGCAGAATTTAATTTTCTTCCCTTATTTCAGTAATAAATTTCTTTCAACTTTCTTTTGCCCCAACACAAAAGTAGTATTCAAGTCTAAGAAACAGAAGACTTAACCAAGGCAAAACCCCAGAATTTTAGAGGTTGTCAAATCTGACAATAGTGGAGTCTTTCTCTGGGTTCAAGCTCATGTTCTGAACATTCTTCAGCTCTTAAACACCACATTTTTAAGGTCAGGTCGCTGACTTTTAGGAATTAGAAAGGATGCTTACAAATTGCATTTGGATCCCAGGTTAATTCTTCATCTTGGATCGATCACTACTCAGAAAGAACAAGCACTACAAGAACTTCTGTGAAACACATGTTCAGACAAAAACTTCATTGCCTTTATAGTTCCTTAATTATTTTTTAAATTGTTCATACATAAATACCAGTGGGTATTTATATTTCTATGATATCTTTTCTCAATGATGAACTAAACAGGCTATTCACTTCTTACTGTAACAACTTTTTATGGAATAAGAATTTTACACTTCATTCTATAAAGGATATAAAGCCAGAATATATCAAGTTCTGAATACACAGCAAGTTAATCTATGGAGCATAAAAGTTCAGCTTTCTAAAGCAAAGCATTTTTCTTTCCATCCAGTACTGTATTGCCAAGGGTAGGAAATATTTCATTCTGCTTACAACTTGTACCCTGAGTTCCTGGGTCACTTCTGACTGGCAGTGCCTGATACCTACATTACTGCACAGCTTGGGACAAGAGATACTCTTGGAAAAAATAGTATGGAAAGAAATAGGCAGAAATAATCTCCTCTGTTGTAGCAGGAAAGAGGAAATGGATGATTCCCTGGGGTTTCTTGCAGTGTGAGAACATTCTGCAGCTTTAAAACATTTACTTGAGAAATCAGTATTACTCTGCAGAATAATAGACTCACATGAAAGTTAGTAAATGACAATATGCCAGAGCACTCATCTGAGTGCTCCTGTCAGTGACGGAATCCTTCAAATACTCAGGAAAAATCTTGAACTATAAGAATCTGAAGACTAACAGCTGCACCTCCCAGTCTGGGATCTCAGTTTTCTGTCCTTTAACTTCTCAGCCCTAGTCCCTCATTGGAATAAGTATAAAAACACAAACACCCCCTCCTTACACCATGCCCAGATGAACCTCTACAAAACAGAAATTTAATTAAAACTCATCAGAGCTGATGGAGGCAGACATCTTCAAAGGCATGGACTCAACTAGCTTGTAAGATTGGCTTGTTTTAGTTGGTAGGCAAATGCTGGAAGAGCAGATGGGCTTATTAATACCTGTGTATCTCACCTGTGTGCAAAAGCCCACAACTAACAATGAGAAAAACCAAATTATTATTCCTGGATGTGTTTATTTTCACCCAGGTATTCCTAAGTCACACCCATCACTTTTCAACAAGGTAGAGATATTAAACCATCTAATTGGGCACCAGTGCAACATAGGTCTTCTTACAGACTGTGGGTAACATTAAATACTCCAGCAAGATCCAGGAATGCAATATGAAAGGTTTGAAAAAGTTAGATTCACAAAAGCTACTAACACAATTAGCACTAATTGCCAATCACATACTAGGTGGTAGTGATTCAATAGGCAACAGCCATGGAGGCTGCACTCTCCCTCTGCTAAAGATGGACCTTCCACAGCATGGAGCTGAGAAACAGCTCCTATCATCACCTTCACTGAACCTGTTCTGAAGATAAAAGGCGGCCCTTACTTCCCAACTAGGATTCATATTTCAAAAGCACAAGGTTTTTCTTAAATATTTATCCTTTAGAAGCCATAAGGTATTTCTGAAACACAGTAAGATGTAGTTCCTAACTACAGTCTATCTTCAAAATAATACTAAGGTATATATGTGTAAGAAATTAATAAATTCTGGAGTGCCCCATGAAAATGCAAGTCTGATTTGCAGTTCCACATTATTTCCCTCATCACTTCATATATGCACTTACATGGCCAAACAAAAACCAGCCTGTCTTCACCTAACATGTTCATGAAATTTTGCCATTGTCCAAAAAAAAAAAACCTCTCCCAAAATCCAGTTGCATTCAAAGTCAAATGTTTGGAGCCAAGTTCTGAAATTCTTGTTTAGGTCACTAAGGTGGTTTAGGTTAAACAACTAAGGTGGTAGGATGCAAACATCCAATAGTTTTTACTTATATGAGTACACCTCAGTGGTTTGATCCCTTTCACATGCACTTCATTAGGGTTAGCTTTACTACAAGGAGAAGAAACAGTACCAAAAGAAGCAATTGTTAGAACATATGCACATGTATAAGGTAAATACCCAGCCCAAAGATGCCTCAGCAATAGTCCCTCACCTGCTGATGGTGAAATTGCCCAAAGCAAAGATCACAGGAGGCTGCACCACAACCTCCAATAGTCATTTCCAGCCAACACACCTGTGAGTCTATGATCCTGCTTCTACAGCTCTCTTACCCCTCCCTGTGAGCTTTAAACTGTGGGTAATTAAGCCTCAGAGGCTGGACCACAAACAAACAAATCTGTTTTCTACTGCCTACAAAGGGGATTCAGATTCATCTGATGTAAAACTTCTGTGCCATGCCATCTCCCCTTAAAGCACCTACATTGGGCCAGGGAGACACCTTTAGCTCAGCTTCATCCTGGCTCCTGCTGCCTCCACTGTGCTCCCTGGCACATGGACAGAGAAGTCTCTCTCTCATCTGGTAGGAGGTGCAGGTCCCCAAGATTTGCAGGCTAAAAATGTAACACTGACAGTTTCAAACATGCTTCTTCAAGGACACAATTCTTTCCAAGGAAAGGCAGCAATAAGAAGAGAAGCTTGAGAATTGTACATGCAGTTCTGGTATTGAATAGAAAGAAATTCAGGAAATTTCACTCCTCTATATACATCAGTTCTGCAACTTAGCCAGGTAACACAGTTATCCTCTGGTGAATTCTCATTTTCAGAGCTCAGGCTTCATTCTAATTTCCATTTCCAAAGGTGAGAATCCTACCTCTGGCCTGCACAGCCAAGGTGACGTCAGATTCCATGCAAGTGGGCAATTCCTGCTGCAATCCTGATTTGGGCTAGATCTTCCCCTTCAGAAGGGTTTATAAAAAGCACTTGGTATATTGTACATGAAACACAGTGAACCTCTTTTTGACCACCAAAGCTCTATATATAAACTTGAAACAAATCCAAGACAAAGGAAAAAAAATCTCCAATGTTATCACCCCTGTAGGAAGGGCCTAGAGAGAGATGGGTCATTTGTTCAAATAATCTCATCTTGAAGAATGGCTTAAGAGTTCAAAATCCTGAGGGGTATTGCAAGAATGAATTTTACTTTTCAGGGAAGACATCAAACCCAGACATTTCTGTGGCAGACATACCAGCATATCCTTTCAGATCCCTCTGAGTATATTTTCCACCTTTTTAGATTCGAAATCTTGAAGCAATACAACAATCTCTCATTTTTTAATTAAGTTTCCTGTAGGCAAGGCTGAAGAAGGAATATCAGTCAGTGTCTCTGAAGTGGGAGCTAGCACAAAACCCCACTAATAGCCCCATTGACCTAACATTCACAGACTTTACCATTCCTAAAATATTTTCCACCAGTCCCGGCAGCAACAAATAACAGGTTTTGATGTTCTTAGTCATGGTACATTATCAGGAAATATACAATCAACTTTCCTTCGAAAAGATTGACTGCTACTGCTCTTCAAAGTTCATCTATGTATTATACTCTCCTGCTTGCACCGCCAGAGTATGCACTGCATATTCTAATAGGACAAAATGGAAATGTTGCACAGCTGCTAATTGTTATTCAAACTCTATTTGGGCTGGTTTGTTTTTTGGGTTTTTTTAAGATAGAAATATTCTCTTAATTGAAGGTGTGTTTGCTGAGAGAAAATAATTGTTATGAAGGCAAAACTGTCTCAAAGGAAAGAAACCCAAGTGGAGTAACAGGATCCACATCAGACAACCATATATAGGAGACTTCATGAAAAGTGCAATTCCTTCTGATACTAGATGCATATTCTTCACAGCCACACTTTACAAGCTACCAAAGATTGAAAAAATGAACTCTAATGATAAACAGCTCTTAAGAAATGTATAGCTGGTCAGGTTTACACCAATTCCTTCCCATATTCTGCTGCTTTTGGTAGATCTTCTCATAGGCAATACATTGAAAACTAAGCATCAGTTATTTCAAATCCAAAAACTTCACAAAGTTTAATGTAATGAGGAAATGTTTTCTAGTAATACCAAACTATTAATGTTGCATGCTGCAATGACATAATGCTAAGTATATTTTCTGCCACTCTAGAAGAGGAGGTACATAAAGCAAAGCACAAGGTTTATTTTTTTTTTAATTTATATCTACAAGAATAATTTTTTAATTTTCTTATTACTTAGTGAGCAAGTTTGGCCTCTACCTCAAGTGTTTTCAAAATGCTAAAACACAACTGTTTTATTTTGACTTTCTTTTAATTTAGCTCTCTAGTAAAAAGAAAAAAAAATTAATTACATTCTGTCCTCAGCTGTGGGGTTATTATACATTGTTTGCATTTGAAACCCACAGGACTCTCAGTGCTTTCAAATCATTGACTTCAGAAAGAATTAAGTCACACTGTTTTTCCCATCAAAAAGTCACTATGACATCCAGATGCAGAACTATGATTCTAAACACAGACATGAGAAGATGTTGACAGTAATTGCTCTTGTATCACTTTGGTTTCCTTTCCATTGAAATGCACAGCTCAGCATTCATGCCTCTCTCAGCCTCTCTATGTAATCACATGCACACACACACATCCAAAAAACCACATTTAAATAAATGGATAGATCAATATCAAGGTATATAAAGGTAATCATATTCCCAGAAAATAAGGAAAGATAGAAGGAGTTTTTGGTTTGTTGGGGATTGTTTTTGTTCGAAGTTATTTTCTTTTGTTTTCTTTCCCTATAGATGAAAACAACAGCAGTGAAACAACAAGAATATAACATTATATTGAAGGTCCAAAAGTTAAACTTCAGGAACATCCTTGCAATATACACACACTAATTAAAAATATGTAAATATGCCCCTTTTAATGATGAAATTTCAAAGTTACAGATCAGGACTTCATTAAGACATTATTTCGGTCATCCTGCCAAGAAAACTTGCCACCTCACCTCTACTCTTCCTAAGGTTTCTAGTTTGCCTCAGGAAAGCCTTGAATGTGCACCTCCATTTTTGAGACGCAGAGAAATCCCTTTGCCCGAAGGTTCTCAGCATGCCACTCAGAGTATTTTATGTAGTAAAGTCACAAAAGGAAAATGCATTTCCTAAGTTCCTCCTCCAAGCAAAATCCAAATGATGAAGAGCAGCAACAGAGTACTTATATGACCAACAGTTTAAAAATGAAAGTTTCACTCTGCTCTGTGCAGAACAGAGCACATTTACTAGAACTACTCAGGTAATTGATTTCTTCAGGTGGAATTAACATTTTAATTAGAAATTAAGTCATTTTACACTCAAAGGATAACAAGGAAATTATCACATTGTCAGAAACTAAACACAAAGTTTGCAAAATGTACAGTTTATATAATTAATTGATTTACACAAGGTTGCATTTTAGAACAAATCATGCTTTCTCCAAGTAAAGATGTGTATTTAATCATATTTTCAGTAGTATAAATATACAGATATGCCAGTATCAGTCAAGTTATAGTTCACAGTAATATCTTATGCAATTAATCAATGTAATTATATCCCTGCCATGAAAATATAAAAGACTATTTAGATCATGCAAGGGAGGGCTGTAATTTTCCATCTCTTGCTGATTAAATCCCACTTTTCAGTAAGGGTTAAAGTGTGTGTTATCATACCTTCCTACTTATACTTTCCAATGTGTTAATTCTTTTTTCTGAAATCAGTTCAGATACCCCTGCTGCCAATCTGTTCAACCAGCAAATGAAGGTGCCACACTAAGCAGTTTCTTTACATAAGAAAAGAGAATCTCCCTGTCCATCTCTTAATCAAGCCAGCCAGGAATTAGTTGAGGAGGACCGTGGTGTCCATTTCTCTTGGATACTTCTTCTCAGAAGGAAAAATCTAGCAACTCACTGAACAAGGCAGGAAGTGATGGCAGCCACCTCCTTATTCCATCCAAACCACTAAAACTGTGGTTATCATCACCTACCTAGGAAAACCTCTGAGTATACAATACACAGGCAGCAATCTTTCCCTATCCAGAATTGTCTGAATGGACTGACAGGAGTGAACCAGACACAAGCATCACCTGAAGGGTGTTTGGAAAAGAGCAATTTAATCTGCTCCTGTTTTCCTCACTCTGTGACTCAGTCACTCCCCTACTGCATTCCTCCTGCCTTCATTACAGGCTCTTGCTCAACAAGGCACCAAGCTGAACTTCACCAATCCCACCTACCCAGAATTGTTCGTGTTCTCTTTTTCTTCCCTCTTTCCCCCTAAATGTATCTTAGATCCAGACCAAGAGAACTGGAGAGAGCTGGTACCTGCTGAACCCTCCACCTTTCCCAGTGGGACTCTTATGATCCACATTCATCCCACCTAACACTGAGCTTACAGAAATCAGTGGGCAGACAAAGGCAACTGCCATGGTCAGGTCAGCACCCCAATCTTCCCAATCATCCTCTGGAGACCTATACTCATCTCCATTAGCAACACATATGTCCTCAGGCAACTACCTACTTAATTTAGGCATTTAAGTTAATGGGAATATCTGGGGCTCACAATCACTTGGTGAATTTAGAAGAGATCTTCCTTTAAAAAATAAAACCTACAAGGAAAAGAGGGAAATGGAGTTAGTTACAATTCTGCTCATTAAAACTTAAATATCTGTATTTTCCTTGTTTTCCTCTTTGTTTCTAGTAGCATTGCTAAATATTTTAGATAGTTTCTGCTTGGCAGAATAAATGGATTCAAGCCCTTACTAATAAGTTCCTCAACTCCAAATTAAGCACGACTGTAAGAAAAGTAGCAAAAAGGGCAATTTAAAATTTATAACCTCCTTAATATTGTGTACAGTCTTGACAAAAACACACAGACAAACCTAAAAAGCATTTAAGTAACTGTGGCCCACTTGCCAAACACAGTAAAGGCACTTCCAGGGAATGATTATTTCTGTTTAATTTCAGCTGTCTGTAGTTTGTGGGGCTTTTCTGACACAGGCAAAGAGGAACTCAGCCAGAAATCTGAAACCTGTTACATTTAGGAACACATTTTTGTGTAGTAACTAGGTGCCTGATGACTTCATGGGAATATCTAAACCTATTTAATATTTGGGAAAACAGTTTGAATGAGTATTTTTACTTCCTGTTTAATTTGCACACTACAGGGAAAAAAAAAAGAAACAGAAACAGTTGCTCTCCAAAAAATCCTATGCATTTCTTAGTCTCTTAGAATACCACATATATAAAATCTAGCATACTATTGCAGAGATATTGCATACTATTGTAAGAGCTATATAATGTCTTTCTATAGCCTTAAGGAAATGCACTCAAAAGCAAATCTTTGAAATGAAGAAGAGGATTTTCGGGTGGCTGAGATTGTGCAACTGCTGAAAGTTGATCGTATCCAAGTAACACCAAGGCAGACTTTCTCCTCCCTCTCCAGGGAATGCCAATATTCCCTGACTGCCAGGGCACAATAGTGAGTGGTACAAGAAGGAACTGAAAAACAGTTTAAAATGCCTGTTCAAACCCTACTTCTCTTCATACCTCCCATATATACAGAGTTTGATAGAAAGTCCATCTTTTCACTCCATCCTTCTCATTGACATAGAAACCACAAATTAATAATAAATAGAACAATACAGTCCCCACAGCACAACAGAAAAAGCACTGAGAAAGTTATTCCTATTTCTACATGCTAAAAGGGTCAAATGTGCCAAAAATGGGAAGGAAAAGAAATTCTGTTTTAAATTGATGCTCTTTCCTCTTCATTGGAAAATGAAAGCATGTCAGTATCCCTCGGTTAAACCAATGACAAAAATACATTACGAAATCCAGTTAGAGCCTAACTCGTAAAGTTTTCCTATATTCATTTTTTTTTCAATACATGTAAAGTACATGCCCATGAGAAGGGGAAAAAAATCATAATACAGAGCTAGAAATTAGAAATTTAAACTAGGAATTTAATTTAACATGAGCCTTCGTTAAACACTTTCCCCTCTACATTTTACTAAGTTTGCTGGTTTCCAGTTTTAAATACATATGCCTCACAGCAACACTGTAAGTATTTAGATTCACTTGGTTTTAATCTGGAACAAGCATTAGAGCCTGTAACCTGACCTGCTGAATGAAACTGGCCAGAACATTTTGCTCAATACAGCTATGTGAGAGGACAGCAACTCGTCTGACCAATGCACTTCTTTCTAAATACCACCCAGCCTTAGCAGAATCTATCACTTACTCTGACTGGTTTGTTTCAGCATACAATTATGCTTCTAATTAAAAATGTGTTCCTAAATTCTAATTTGAATTTGTCTTGCTTCAATTCCCAGCCATTGCTTTTCATTCATGTCTTTTTCTTGTTAGAGTTTAGAGCTCTGCAGTACTTGCTGTGCTAGAGAGGACAGTGGATTTCTCCACAATGGGCTGCATGTGTGCATGCAGAAACACACAAATACAGATTACCACATCCCCATTACCTGAGAGCAACACCTCTACAAAGTCCAAAAATGTATATGTAGCAGTTGAAATAGGTCCAGTCTAACAGGGTTAAGTCCTCTCTTTTTATAAAGACAGCTTTGCTAATAATAAAAGATAATGATTTTATTCAGCACCTTATCAAAGAAACAGCCCTGACATGAATGTTCATCATTTGAGCACTATGAGTCACTCAATGCCTGCTTCCCTCTCCCTGCTACACTTAGCACATAGCTCCAGGTTGGAGCTTGCCAGGATTAAGGCACTACTGCAATGATATACCCCTAAATAGTCAAGTTGATGTACACAGGCTGACAAAGTAATGATTATTAGTTTAATCATTAATAGTTTTCAATATAAGCATTAATAGTTTTTTGCAGCATTTATTTGCACATTAGTTTTTTTTCTGCAAAGAAAGAGCAAAAGTATGAAATACTCTCCTAGGAGTTTCCTCCAAATCTTTCTCTTCTTTACAGGTTTTCCCCTCCTACTATCCTCTTTCTCAGACACAGAATAGACCAGATAAAAGCAATGGAGGGACAAGAGGACAAGGCTTCCTCCTTTTCTTTTCTTGGCAGCTCTGATATAAAGACTTGTTCTTGTAACAGGCTCCTCAGCAAGAAAGGACCTTCTGTTGTACAGGAAGGTCACAGGCAGAGTTTCACTACTGCAAAAACAAATAAAAGCTCTTATCTTAAAAATATATGAAATCATATTTGGCAGGGCTTGGAAACCTAATGAAATTCCTAGGAAATGTAATCCACAATTGACGTTAATAAATGCAATTCTTGATCATTTTTCATAGACATGCTGGTCTCCTGTTACTAACATTTCTGCTTATATTTTAAAACACCCTGAAAAAATTGGTGGCAGAGGATGAAGAGAGATCTCTTCACAGATGACAGATGTTCTCCTATAAAGGGGAAGCCATAAGCAAGAGGCACAGACAGTGAAGAGGGGACTCCCAAACATCACTGCTCAAATCCCTGACAGGCAGGATCTACTACAGGCACAGGCAGTAGTGAGAGAAACTACAATCCAGATGACTAAACTGTTTCTAGCCACTAAAATTAACAAATAATGATGTTCTGGAGGTAATGTCCACAAAGCATTAAACAGCAGTTTTATTTTAAATGATGCAAATGATGGCCAAGCATTGGGGTTTAATTGCAAAGCCAGCTGAAAGTGTTGGCTGCCTGGTGGATGCAGTGTGGGAAGCTGCTGCAGCAAACAAGCAAAGCCTGTTTTATTCATGTCTACTATCTCTGTTTTGATTCACCAGAAAAGTCAAAGCATGCTGGTTAGTTTCAACTTGGTTTTATAAAAAACTATATATAACAAAAAAAAAAAAAAAAAAAAAAAAAAAAAAAAAAGAGGCTGCCTGGTGACAAATGTACAAAAAACACATGGCCACGGATTTTTCCCAGGGAAGCCACTGGAGTGAGGGAGAAAGACAAAAATTCTTTTATTCTTTTGAGTTAATGATCCTCTTCCCTAAAAAGAAACAGTTCTGCCTCATTTTTGGCATTTCCAGTGTGTAAACTTACAGTCATAACAAAAGAGGAAAATAAAAGAACTCCCAAAAATATATTGATAGCAAAGACATTGTATATATTGTGTATATTGTCATCGCATTTAGCATCAATTGCTTTCTATTTTTTTTAAACAGAAATAATAATGCTGAAAATTCCATTTACTTTCTTACTGAAACTGCAGGTCATTTTAAGCAGTCAGATAAAAAAACCTCTCCTTTAAACAACCATGAAAAAACTAGAAAAGCATACCAAAGGACAAATAAAGCAATGTCCTTCTATATATAAATGTTAGATATTAAAGAAACAAAAGGGGAATACTGAAAAAAAAAAACCCAGAATAACTGGCAAGGGTACTATCCATCAGAAAAACCTGAAAGCTAAATCTAATAAATGAGTTAAGTGTAGGAAGTGACATGGAACCCCCATGGACTTGAAGTTGATCCCCCAGAGGGTGGGAGCACAGCAGGCAGCATTTAGCATTTCACCACTGGGCTGGCTGATGGGAGCTGTTGAGATTTGCTCCACAAACTCAACGAGCACCAGACCAGGAAACACAGAACTAATGGGAGATTTCAACAACCCCATGTAGATTGCTTAAATGTTGTATCAGGGCACAGTGCCAAGAGGATATTTTCAGAGCAGCTTCGTGAGCAGCTATTCAGGAAACTCTGAGGGGAAGCAACTCTTCACTGGGTCTCAGCAGGGCTGTCAGGCAGTCACTGCAGCCGTGAGCAGCACGGACGTAGATGCAACATCTGTGCATAAGTAAGGAAGCCAAAATATCCACAAGGAAAGGGCTCTTGCACAAAAAGGAGGAAGCTTAGTTTAAAAAAGAGAGAGAGAAAATAGACCCCAAAAAACTAAAGGAATTAATGTAAAAGGTAAAATTTTGGAAACATCTTTCCAAAGGCATAAGACTGAATTAAAGTGGAAGTGCATACCACATAAACTGGAACAAAGATAACAAAAGGCAGGATTGACAAGAAACGTAACTCAGAGAAAGACACACAATTTTAATGAGCTGAATTTGACCTGCTGAAGATAATGGGGGAAAACATCCTCAGAAGAATAACCCTAAAATGCAATAGGCCAAAATAAAAACCTTTGAAACGCAACTTGCAAAAGTTTACACTGTAACAATAAATCTTCTGTCACCCTCCCAAAAGATGCAAAGCCTGCCACAGCAATCTGTGGAACCAATACACGAGCAAGGTGAGAAAAGAGCACCCAGAGACAAAGCCACAGCAGAGAAAGCAAACTAATGTTTTGCATCTCTGTTCATCCCAAAGCTGCTCTGAAAGGTTCCCATGTCAAAGCTCCTCTTCACTGTCACTCTATTAAGAAATGTCTCATAATACAGTGTCAGTGAAAGAAATTTTACACAAATCAATGCTACTCATCTGCCCAGAGCAGATGGTTTTCATCCAAATGTTCTAAAGGAACTCAAGGATGAAATCACTAAGCCATTAATTGCAAAGTGTCTTCTCATTTAAAATAATGTTTGTATTAGAAAAATGAACATTGCAATATGGGTTCCAATTTCTTAAAGGTCTCCAAGAGCAATTCAGAGAGGCACTTCAGGGGACTAAAGTCTGCAAAATAGTAAAAATTATTCCATCTCTGTAATTTGACACACGGAGAAATAAAAGGTACTGAGTGAGAGTCCACATTACTTTGGGAAGGGAATGCATGACCTGTTAATGTCCTCATTTTTTTGACAG
Source organism: Ammospiza caudacuta (assembly GCF_027887145.1). Classification (NCBI taxonomy): domain Eukaryota; kingdom Metazoa; phylum Chordata; class Aves; order Passeriformes; family Passerellidae; genus Ammospiza; species Ammospiza caudacuta. Next base: position 60,015,589 of record NC_080596.1, read on the forward strand.
AATCAATGAATATATAAAATTAAAACTCAACCAAATTGTCTTCTCCAAGTCTTTCAAAAAGATCCCCTACAAAATGTGCTCAAGAAGCTGCATTGCTAGAGGATAGGAGGACAGGTCTTCATTTGGAGAAATAATTATTTTAAAATCAGGAAACACTAGATTTGATTACTTTTTTGCTATTGAGAAAAGTCCTCAAGGAGACCCACCAGGTTCTTCATCTTTAACCTATCGTAATTATAGAAATTAGGCAGATAGTGACAAAAGTATGCTGATAGCACTGGATCATTCAAAAGAGTAAAACAAAGACCAGCAAATATCAAGTAAGACAGTAAATATGAAAGTTTGTAGATGAATCTCATGATGCTGAGTGACTGGTCACTAAAAAGGGATGCTCTGGCATTACATACAAAATGAAAGCTTTTGAACAAACCCTGAAGGTACTTGAGTTATATGACCCACATGAAAACAGCAACCTGCCATTCAGCAGTGATTAAAAAAACACAACCTCAGAAATATTTAGAACAGGAAGAGGTTTTCTCTAAAGGTTTAGAAACCACCACTATAGCACTGTATTAGCCCCTTCACAGTGCCTTTACCTTTAACATGTTCAACACTGGTGTACTTAAACAAGGACACAAGGGAAGCATAGGAAGTACACCAAAGAGAAACAAGGACAAGCAAAGAAGTGAAATGACTCCTCTTCAAGGATCAGAAACTGTAGTGTCCACAAAATCTAAAGATTACATTATAAAGTGGAGCAGCTGTTTCCTCAAAACCTGTAGTTGTGGGGGGGAAAATGTGAAAAAGGTGCTCCACCATTTTTCAAAATGCAAGGAGAGTGTTCCTGCAAGAATGAATGTGCTCCCATCTTCTAGAGAGGATAAAAGCAGGAACCAGGGAGCTACGAGCACCTCTACCTCTCCTTCATCCCTGACTGAAGACAGAGAGCTGGGAGTGTTCAGGGGCCCCTTATTCATACACATAAATACATGATGGGGGGGTTTAAGGAAGCTGAGAGACTTTTTTCTGTGATGTCCAATGATGGGACACGGGAAATTGCATATAAATATCTAAAAAAAGACCTTTTAATGTGAAGAGGGTCAAACACCGGTGCAGGTTGCTGGCCCAGACAGGTTTAGAGGCTCCATCCATGAAACTGTTCAAAAACCAGCTGAGCACAGCCCTGGGTTGACAGTGCTGTTAGAAGGACCTTGGACCAGATGATCTTGAGAAATTCCTTGCATCCTTGCAACCTCAATTATTATGTGGTTCTCTGGAAACTATAGACTTCACTACAGACTTCTGTCCTCTTCTGGCAGTTCAGCTGGCCATGAGCAACTGGAAAAGGCAAAGGACTGCTCAGCTCAGTCTCAGTGCTCTGTTGTGACCTAAGGTCATTCCCACTTTCTGAATTATTTTCAGGAAACTATTCTTATTTAAACATGTAAAATGTATCATTTTAAGATGGAATCAATTTATGTTCATGAAGACTACTCAATGTGACTAATATTTTCCAATTTTCCAAAGGTTAAAAAAAAGGAGGAAAGAAGAAAGAACAGCACACACAACTCAGCTTTCTTCTTGCATGGAAGAATCAACAGTAGAGCAAATCACAAATTAAAGCATAAACCTAATATTTGCTTTCTTTCACCTCATCTGATTAGAGCCATTAAATCTGCATCATCCTTAGCTGTGCAATAATTATCACGGAAAGCTTAGCCTGTTAAATTCAATTCTCACATTGCAAAAGCTTTCCAGGGAGAGAGTCTCCTTTTCATATAACTTCCCCAGGATATAAATGGAGGTTATGTCATTTGAGGAATCTATTTTTACTCCTAATCTTCCTTGCAAAGGTGCTTAGAACTGACTTGTAAGAACCTTCCTATCCCAAACCAAAGAATACAGGGCAGAAAACGATGAATTTGTAGCTGAGAACAATTTTAATATTGCTTTGCACTACATCATCCTGACTCTTACCATATTCAATGAGTTTAATGTCACTTTCCCTCACTCCTCATCTGATAGAAAAAAAAAACAGGAGGAAAAAATTAATGGCAAAGAAGGGAATATGTAAGGGAATGAGTTCCTAAAACAATAACCCCCTAAACAGCTTCCTTTGCATGCACAATGTATCTATAGGAGGGGTTTGCAAAACCATATCCTCCAACTGAGATTTCATCTTGATTTATTTTTCCTCTTCCTACCCCTTTATTTTAAATTATAATAATATTCAATCCATCGAAATTTAATAGAGCAATTCAGAACAAAACTTGAATAATTTTTCAAGTTACACAAGACTGCTTATCCAGTACTGATGCCGTGCAAATTGACCATTAAAATATACCAAAAACATACAATCTTCAGTGAAAGAAATGCCCCACATCCAAGCTGACACCATTGCATAACATCTCCAGTTAAAGCTAGACAAAACCTTCATTTACATGATTCAGTAACACCATAAATTAGCAAGTCTCCCTCTGAGTACCAAGCCCTTTTCCTAATGAGTACATGGGTAATTTGAGTATTCCTAATTGTTAAATGCTACCTCTAAGGCATTGGGTATTTTGTCTCTTTTTCAGAACTGCTCCTCTAAGCAGAACTGACACAGAAGACACACAAAAGATTCACTCATTTAATGTTTTCATTCATGCAGCTTTTGCTGATAACCTTTCAATCTGAACTACCTTGTTTCCTTTCAATTAATGCTCACTGGGGAAAACATTCCCATTCAAAGTGACAGGATACATGGATGAAGTGTAAAGAAAACAGGAATAATGTCCTTGCCTCTGCTCTCAGAGGGAAATGCAAAAGCCTGAGAGTGCATAGGTACCCAAAGGCACACAGCCCTGGTCTGTACACACTTTGCTAAGACACTTGAGTCAATCAGGCTCTCAGTGAACACCAGGCATGAGTCTGGATGCCCTCGTCCCTCCCTCCCTCCCTATTGCACAAAGGTGAGGATGCCTTCTGACTTCACACAGTCTTTAAAATAATTGACTAACAACATTTCACAGTTTCAAAACAATATTTATGACACTAAACATTAAAGGAGATAAAACTGAACATTGCACTGATGGCCAAAGCTCCAATTTGAATCATCCCCATCTCAAGAGCACATTTCACAGCTGCATTTGTATCAGTTTCCTGGTCCTTCTGCAGCAGCTCCCTACTGGAACATAAATCATCATTGACTCTCTTGGGGCTTCTGACAACTTTAAAAACTTGGCTGTGAGCAACCTCACGGAGATTACCAACTCTCCCAATGCACAGTTGCTGTTATGTACTATCAATTTATAAATGGGATTAAATTTATAAACTAAGTTAATGTTTTTTAAAAAGCATTATTGACAAGTCAGAATGTTATAAAGCTTTTTGTAAAGAACTGTGATAATGTCTTCCATGTACTTATTTTCTTACTTCCCTACTACTCTTTGACCTTCCCTTCACCCAACCAGTAGAAAAACAACTGGAGAATGAACATACCTATCCAACTGAGCAATTACTACCTCCCTTTCTTTTTTAAAGAAACTCACAAAAAATAATTTACAGAGAAATCTGGCTAAGGAACAAGAAGTCAGAAAGGTATTTTTGGTCAAACCAGGTAAGATGGGGAATATCAGCAAGAAAAAACAAATTAATAAATACATCCATCACTTCCCTGAAGCCTGCTGGCTACAGCAAGGGTCATCCAGGGTTGAGCAGAGCAAACAGCAAGCCCTCCTGTAAATTGAACCTTAGATTTAAACAGCCCTTTACCTCCCTTTGATAAGCTAGACATCTCAAGGCTGTGCATCCCTCACATCAGGCCGTTGTCTCCCATGGCTCTATTCCCCTTTTGCTACATGCCCTGATGTACTTGTCATTTATAGAAATGTTCAGCTAATTTATTTAGCACTTGGGCAAAGACAGTGCCCAACTTAACACACATGCTAACAGCTTTGGTTAGTCTTACAGCACTCTTGGTGAATCACATGCTGATTTGAAAATAAAATGAGACCACCAGAAGCCACACCTCATGTGCACCCTACCCCTGACCAAATTCTGAGCAGTGGCCCCACACAGCTGGAGGCAATCCGTTTTCTTACACTCACATTTGGATATTCACATCTTTCAGCAGAGCTGGGACTGATCCATTTGCTTGTTTCCAATATAGAGTTAAGCTGAGGTGTTTTGAGCAAATTGAAAGAAACCATTGCCTTTCTGCAGCTGGCTGTCCTGCTGTCATTCAGCTGTCCAGTAGGACTGAGTTAAGCCTGGTTAACTTAATGGGGGAGCGGGACTCAGTTCAGCACTGAGACTCTTGCCATTTGCTATCAAATGCAGAAGGGAACCAGGAGCCAAGAATCTACTCAAGCCACTTGGCCTCCAGTGTGCCTCCTTCTGCCCATTACACTAAGTGACAAAATGAGTAATAAGGTGTGAGGCTCAACAAAGATCCTTGCTTGTGACAGAGCAATGAATAGATCAGGGAGATGAGAATAAGGGGATCAGCAGATTTAGGTCTAACACACCATTTCTCTCCATTTTGATGTCCAAACTGATCATTATCAGATGCACAGAGGCAGCCCAAGGCCTTTCAAGTCTACAGTTTTTACTCAGATTAATCTAACCTAAACATATTCAGTATTGCCTTTCTCCCACCCCGAGGAAAATCGCCCAATTTCTGCCTAATTGAAAATTCTTTATGATGCAAAAAAACAAAATTGCTGAGCAAATTTTGTCAAGATGAGAAAGTTGCTGCTGTTGAGCTCGAGCTTAACCCTTTTTCTGCTGCAGGACTTCATCTGTGAAACACATACTCCAGTGATCCAAAAAATGCCTCCTCAGAGGCCACCAAGCAGAGGGAAAAAGGAATAGGAACAGATGATTACTACTTCCAGAACAACATAAGAAATGCACTGCACAGATGTTCAGTCTAAAGAATCACAATTGGTACAATTTTAGGACCTGACTTGTAACCCTTAAAAATCAAGAGCCCCAGTGTTTCCAAAGGTGCTGGCGTGCTTTATGCCAATTCAGCCACTTTATTCTCATGTCCCCCATGCATTTGTACCCTAAAACACAGTTTGTTTTCCAGGAGAGAAGATGGAGGGCCACACAGGTTAGCTTGGCCCCAAGGGTAAGACCACACAGCTCACTTCTTCTGGAGTGGCTGTTTTGCAGTAATCAACCTGTGACTTGCTGAAAGGGGAAATCCTGCGCACTGTGAGCACAGCAGCACCAACAGCTGCTGCTTCTCATGGGGATTGTACAGACAGTGCAAAGGAAAATTAAACTGTGGATTTATAACACAGTGAGGAGTTTTGAAAGGAAAACTGGAACAAACCCTGTGTGGTCTAGGCTCTGCCTCAGTGTCATCCCAATATTTTCTTTGTAATGGGCAACACAGTCATTCACTTTGCTTCACTACACACAAGAGAACAGACCAGAGCCTTTTCATAAACTCCATTCCCCATTATCCAGCCAAATGGAACATATTGATTCAAAAAAAGACAGAATCATAACACATAAAAGTTTTGACCCTTTGTTCTTTCATTTCTCTCAGCAAAACACAATAGCAAAACAGCATGTTCAAGGGAACAACTTTCAACAGAACAAGTGCAACCTGGCTCCCTTTTGTTTCCCATCCTCTATTCTGAATGTTCTCATGACAAAGACTGTTTCACTATTTTGTTACATAAATTGAAGCAAATCCATCAGCTTCTCAAAGTTCTGGGGTGGCTACTGTATATTTGGACTTTCAAAGTTAATGTTGGATTTCATTCCATTTCTTTGAATTATTTCTAGTTAACTTGAATTTATCACGTAGTCCACAAAAGAATCCAGCTTTGATGGGAAGATGCCAGGAGACAAGAAATCCACCAAACTGCACCTCTTACAATTACTTCTCAGTTTATAATCACATTTTAAAGCAGTCAGCAGATTTACTCCAGAGATTTCAGGTGTCTAAATTGACCCTTGAAGCACTGTCAATTAACAATATACACATGCAAAAGTATAGATCAAGCTAAAGATGATTCAAAAGTGTCCAAAACCCAAATCCAATAGCAATAAAAACTGCTGTATGAAGTCCACCCTTTGAACAAGACTTTAGATTTACCAATATCCCATAAGTCCTCAAAAAATTCGGCTTGGCACTTTGCAATATTATCAATGGACAGAACGCTCTTCAAACTGAAGGATCATTAAAACAAAAATTCTCCTTCCTTTCCTGGCAAAACCTAATGTTTGTGGTCACATTAATGTTTACCTGTGGTAGACAAATCTTCAAAAGAAAAATGATACTTTAATCTGCCATTCAGTCTGACTAATGCTTTATTTAGAAGAGCCTATTTTACAACCAATTACAGCACATCCTACCTAATTACCTGGGAGTTGCTCTACAACAAAATACAATTCTATTACTAGAAATAATAGGCTTGGCTTTGGTTTGTGGATTACAGCAGCTGCAGCCAAGAGATGTCATAAATTATGTACCAGCAACTAAATAAAAACCTATCAAGAATTCAAAGTGCATAACAAAAATGAGGACAAAAAGTTAATGCTGGCATCCCCACTGTTCTTACACTGAGCGGTTCAGTGCAAACAAGACCAATGTTATCTTTCTGTACAGGTAATGAAGTGACTTGGGTGTCTAAGCAGTTTCTAAAGAATTGAATTTCCCCTGCTAATGATTTCAGCATTTCACACTGATTTTTGCATTCAGATAAATAAGGTAACTATTCTAAACAATTCACCATAGAAGAGTCTATTTTATATTGTGAGAGCAGCAGAAAGGAACTTCCAGAAAACAGATAATCCCAGTTCTGCAAATGGAATGAAAAAAATAATAACAAAAATAATAATAATAAATAAATCTGTGTCACTTCACTGAGGAAAGAGCTCAGCAATGTGAAGCCAGTCCAATGGAGGGTCATTAAGATGCTGGGAACTGGAGCACGCAATGTACGAGGAAAGGCTGAGGGAGCTGGGTTAGGTCATTCTAGGAAATGAGGCTAATGGAGAATCTCATTTCACTCAGCATCTAAAGAGAAGTTTTAAATAAGACAGGGTCAGAGTAGACAGTGAAAAGGCAATAGATGGCAAGCACAAGCTGCAGGATGGGAAATGCCAGCTGACATAACCCATCACAATGACAGCAGCAAAGCATTGCCCAGTAAAGCTGTGAGATTTCTGACCTGGACATTTTTCAGATCTAGTGACCTGATTAACTTCTGCAGCCATTCCTGCTTTGAGCAGGGGTAGTACTTGATTTCCATTGTGCTTCCTTGCAACTAAATCATGCTCTGCATGAATGCAATACAGTAGAAACTTGCCAGCAAAGCAGAGATGTTAAGTGACCAACTGCATATCAGAAAACTTACATGCTATTCCCAGCCCAAACAAACATGCTAAAGAAAAATTAAATAATGATCTTTATTATAATAACAGCACTATGTATCTATTCCAAACATGAATAAAAAAAAAAAAAAACCAAAACATAAGAATTCAAGTATCTGGATATACCAAGACTTCCAGTTAGCATGGAAATCAAATATAATTTTATATTTAAATATTCACTCGTATTTATTTATTGATGTACCTTACAAATGTTTACAAGGCTTTTGAGAAGCCAGGTTCTATTATCACTTTGAAGATCTTGGAACTCCAACCCTGCTTTTCTCATATCTGGGCACATTAAGAGAGCTCCTCTAACCAGACCTGAAAAGGTAATGCTATGATAGGTCATGGTGTTTTATGAAGCATATTTGTAACATACTTTTCTGGTCTTTGCATAATTAACTTTACTTCCTTCTTCAGTTTTATTTAAAGATGATTCTTGGATGCTTTCCACTCTGGAATACCAACAGATTCTTATATTCATCTGAGGCCACATGGAAAGCTGAGGTATGGGAGTTTTCACTCTAGGCTTCCACACTGTGCCAGAATATATTGCATTTTCACAGTGCAGAGGTTTAATCTTTTACTGGTGCATCCTCCCCACTAGCACTGAGAAATCTGAATTGTACTGAAAACTGCACCAAGAGCTTAAGTATTACGTACCTGAAATCATCATATTTACAAAACTCCATCCCATGTATATTTGGTTCCAAATATTTTTAAATGGAGATTAAAAAGTAAAATATTGTTATTTTTATAATTCTACCTGTCAGGTTGAAGAAAATTAAAATTAATGAAACCTGAGAGACCAGTATTTAGCATAGAAACTGCATAGAAGTAGGGTGAAGGGAGAGAAATCTCAAACTGTGGTCAGTGTACTTCAGAACAGCACAACTTGATTTCTACATTCTATCTCAAAGAGATATTGCAAAATTAGGGACTGGACAGCATATGGTAACAATTAAGATAAAACAATTATAAGTTTCCAAATTCTTGGAGGAGAGTAAAATTTTAAATAATTTTACATTGAAGTCTTCAGAACAGCCAACAATCCTAAGGAAAGATCAGCATTACAGAAAACTGTACTAAATCACACAGAAAGCAGAACCATATATCCCCTTCCTGCCAGAAAGGAAAGCTTGGAAGCCAGACTATCAAAAGGCTGAATGACACAGATTTTTTTGAACCCAATTGTTAAGTTTCTTGATATTAAGAAAGCATGTTTTACCACATGTCTCTTTACTTGCTTCCCTAGTTTTGCCCAGGCATGGTTGTATTTCACCCTTACTATGATGCCTTTTTATCAAGGGGACTAATTTGAGCTGCATGCACACTCTTCAAGAAAAATAATATTCACTTGGTAGAGAAAGTACATACCAGATTTGAAAAAAAAATTTTTTTTACTCACACAGATGCTTTTCAACAAATAGGTGATAACAAGTACTGCCCCACTCCTGTCCAAAATGACAATTACAGATCCTCTGATAAAAAGTTGGGATAAAATGTATTCACAGGTCAGTGAAATACCTACAGTCTGTCAAAGCAACTGTGAGGAGAAAGCCCTGCCATCAGAAGGATATCAATTCTGGAACAGCCTCAAAAAAACAGGTTTTGAGTTTATATATTACGCCAAAATACCAAAACTTACTTCACACCTCATCTAAAAAGCAGCTTCTCCATTCTAGACTGAAGCAATCAGGCCCAGAAGAGACAAACCAGTTCTGTGAGAGAGGGAGGATAACAGCTGGCCAAAAAAGGCCACTAGGAGAGAAAAATCAATGAGAAAGTACCCTTTTTGAAGGTTAGCTCAAGAATAGGTTTGAATATGTTGAAACATAGTAACTTGCTATTCCTGTTCTATATGCAAGAGAAGGAAAATACACCGAGGGAGAAATAAGGGGAGCAGGAGGGGACAAACTCAACTTATACATAAACCTCCCCAAAATATTTTTTTAAATTAGCCTGAACAGAGATTCAATTGACTAATTGCCATATGATCAGTCATCTTTTCAATGAGAGGCTGCAAGGAGAGGCTCAGGAAAAGCCCTGAACTAGCATTCTGTATTTCAGAATGCCCCCCCACCTCAAAAAAAAATCAAGACATTTAAATCTTACTGTAAAATGTATTTCATTTTTGTCATCTACCTACACCCTCAAATTCCTCAGCATGCAAGATTATATTTACATTTTAGAAACTGGCCTGTATTGCTGTATTGAGTTTTAAATTTTCCCTATTCTTACCAAATTAAAGCAGAGAAAGCTGCCTAACAATACAATGATCTTAATAAATAAATTATGTGGGAAATATTGCCTTTGTTATTTTCACACTGAAAAATATATTCCACACTGCAGAGATAATGAGGGTATAAAACATTAACACTACATTTTTCTATACCATTCTGCATAATTAACCATGCAGCTGTTCATTCATTCAGTCCCAACAACCAAATTAATTTGCAATCAGTTCACAGTGGATGCTCTGGAGCAGGCTGCACGTGCTGCAGGAGCAAGTGAAGCTGCTCACATTTCACAGACCACATCAGTGCACAAGGTGCTCAACTCTAAGAGATGCAACAGGGGGTTGCAAAATGATATCTTCAAAGATCAGCTATGAAAAGACACTGTGCCATCAGCTGTCTCATAGGGGAAATATGGGTATTTTCAGATGAGTCTCATGGTGTGTCCGTGCTCTTTGATGGACTCCTGTCCTTCTCAGGCTCAAGCCAAAACCTTTAAGGACCTAAACATTAAACATCCATAAACATCACAGCACCTTCCTTTTATTTGTGTTAATGCAGTATTACAGCCCCAGCCCTGATAGGAATCTTACAATCAGTTCTCCAAATTTCCTGTATTCCCAAGAAACAAAAGACCAAGTGAGGAAAGCAGAGTAAGGGCAGATTCTCAAAAAAGACCACAGAATGGGATGGTGGAATGAAGGTGGAACCAGCAGCATCACTGGCTGCTGGGTGGAATGCCACATGTACCTTATCACAAATTCCCTGGCGCCATGACTTCACCCTTTTCAGGTTTAAAAAAAATATCCTATCCCAGGTTTTATACCTCATTCATCATCATGAAAATGCAATGAGAAATGAAACTAGCTGCTTTGATTGTGGTTTCTCATTTATTTCATTTTGCAGAGTGGCAAAGGAAACATTGATATATATATAGATATATATAGAGAGAGAGACAGAGACAGAGACAGAGAGAAAGAAGAAGAGATGGTGTCATTCCATCTGCCCCAGGTTATGGGCCCTGCACCTCCCTGCTGTGCCAGCCTGCTGACAGTGGGAGTTGATGGATGATAATCCAGCAAAGCACCTCTGATTACCAAAAACCTGACAGCTCAACTGTTTTCATATGAACTTAGGACAGAGGAATCATGCCACAGTAAAAGCCCCAAGATTGCTGTTCTCACTTTGCTCACATAGAAGTGTGGATCATGGGCAAAACTTCCCTATTTTATGCAGGGAGGGAGGGCAAAAGAAAATCACAAGCCCCATGGATGACTAATGCATAGAAAGACAGCATTTCCTGTTTCTCACCTTAAACCTGTCTGCTGAGGCTGGCAAGAAAGAGGATCATTTCTTGTAGGGGGGTTTTTTCAATAAAATACCATGACAAAATTGAGGAAACACCAGCAAAGCAACTTCTTTAAGCATCCTACTGCTACCAACCTGCATGGGTCTTGGGAAGGAAAGAACAGTTTTGTAACCATCAGTCTCAGCCAAACAGAGTCTACTTAAAATAGAAACCTGTGGTATAATTCCCACTAAGTCTGCTGCACTAGTTAAAGGAATCAGAAATTCGATTACTTAGGCTCAAGTTACTCAAACAAGAGAAAAGGATTCTTAAGCCATTTAAAATAAATGGCTATTCTTTCTCAATAAATTGACTCACTCATTTTGAGTTATATCTTGAAATTACTTAATTCATTTTCCAGAAGGAGGATTAAAGGGGGGGGGGGGGGGGGGGGGGCAGGAATCAACCTGTAAAGCAGCAAAAGTCTCATGCTCCAAGATGTATTTAACATGTTCAGCAGCCATGCTGCAATCACCTTCAATAAGTACAAGTGTACTGCAAGAGCCCTTTCCTAACTACATAAATCACAGCTTTCTAACTGGATCTTAATTTGCATGTCATATATTCTCTATGTGATCACAAGCTAGTGCAGAAACATGTTAACATTCAAAGTCATCATCATTATTCCAAGTTGCTGAAGACATGGAAAAGTAGTTTAACACAGCACTCTCATCTGCAACCAAGAGATATTTGTGAAGAAATTTGGACAGACTTATTTGGTAGCTTTTACTTGCTTGTAGGATATATTTTTTTCAGTTCAGACCTTCATAAATACTAAGACATCAAAATAATTTTTAAATGCTAATATGGCAACACAAACCAAAAAGTGCCAGCTTCAGCAAAATCCCATGCCTTTGAAAAGGAAAGCCTTTTAAAAGCCATCTCTTTCAGAGGAGTCTACAGGTCACAACTCAGAGAACAGTCCCAAATATCCACAGTCAAATTTCATTCCTCTGTTGAAAGGCCAAAAGCTACAGCCAAAACATGGCAGGATGAGTGGAACACCAAGGCACCAACAAGGTTACTGCCAACCCACTGTGCTGGGCTTGGGCTCAGAAAGTCAATGGTGGGTCATGTGTCCCTTAGAGCACCCTCTGTGCTCCTGAATCAATTCCACTGCCCATTAAAAACATCAATAATCACCTCTTCAATTCCTTGCACATTCCAAGGTTTGTCAAGATATGTTTATTTAATTTCCTTTACCTTCTACATATTTTTCCTTCTGACACCCATAATAAAACATTGCTGAAATGCTGAAACCCACTACATCCACTTTTTAACTATGGTTTTACAGCACATTTTATATTTCCAAAATAAATTTAAAATAAAGATTTTCCTGCACAATTCAATTCATAATCGCACACTGCTGAGTATTAGCAAGACAATGCAAGTTGCAGCAAAGACAATGAAAGCCTTTGTAATACTATTACATGAATATGCAAATATGATCAAAGAGAGCATAAAAAAAAATCTGTTGTTCAGTAAGAAAAAGAAAATTCTAATTTTACGACTGCCTTTTCAACGCTGACCAAAACCTTTGCTCAGTGGAACAGGTGTAAATAAAGATATAATATGAGCACAAGAGAGCTGCCCAGGTATAATTAAGAACACTCTATTTTGATTGCAGAACTTGCATTACTCACGATGATGCATTAACTAGAGAAGGCACAGCTAGACATTAGATCCCAAGCTGAGTTCACTGGGCTAATAATTAGAAAGCCATTTCTTTTTAGTTTTTGACTTGGAAGGAGAAAATTTGATATGAAAATGACAGACTCAATAACTTCATCCCTTGGGGCCATTTCTTCAAAGTCACTTTTCAAAGCAGAGCACAGTATAAGGCCATCTGGAAGTGCAAGTTGTTGCAGAATACAGTTGCTCATTTATTAAACAGTACTTCATACCAAAAATTTCACTGGGGCACTGAACTGTATATTGGGGGGTTTTGTTTTCCTTTTAAAATTAATTTCAGGAAACAGCTGAAATGAATTTCACCTACAAGTCCAAAGATTTTGGAAACAAATGTCCATATTCATTTTCACACATTCTGTGAGCCATCTGGAAATTTTACTTTCCTGAGCCGTATGCTGTTCACTCTATCCACCTTAAAAGAATCTCCTGCTCTTTGTAGTCTGGATTTTTACTTTAGTGTAGGCCTGCACTCTGTCAATGTCCAAAGCCCCCTGCAGTCACTGTGCCCCAATCCCTCCTGATGGCCAGCAGGCTTGCACAAGTGAGCCTTGTCCTTGAATAGGTGTCTTGTTTGGGTGCAGACAGGAAGAGCTGTGCCACCACAGCCAGTATATTCCTGGCTCCTTGGGATTTGGCAAGCACGATGCTGCCTGGGAGGCTCTCCAGACTGTTCTCACCTCTACCTGCCACCACTGATCTAGACTTTCAACCTCCCACAGCTCTTCAACTTTCCTTCCCCCTCAGGCTGCTTTTGGAGTAAGGACTCCCAGAAATCTCAGCTGGGATATACAAAAATATTTAAGGAGGTGGGGAAGTTTCTTCATTCAGTATTTCTTTAGCAATAACATGGGGCAAAACAACCCAACATCTCGGAAAACAGGGCTACCTAGCATTCATCTAGGGCTACCAACATCTTGGGCTACCCAGCACTCAGCAGGCAAAGCTAAGAGGATCCAACAGTGCAGTTAACATCAAGTAATGTCATTTGTTTTGCTGTGGTGAAGCAGCAACAACATGGTGATGCCATTGGGAACAATGGCAATTACACAGCAAGCCACTTTAGCATTACTCTATCATTACAGCTTGATAATATGCAATAAAAACGTTATTAGCAATCATCTATTATTCATTGCTTAGATCAAGCTAAGAAAGGGAAGGCTGTATGTCTACCAGTAACAGGACTCTGAGCCAGTCTAAGCACAGGGTTGGAGGGTAATTCCATGGCCATAGAGTGCTGAGTCACCGCTGCATAACCTTCAGCAATATTACCATCTCCGTTGGTCCATGTATAAAATTGAATCATAATAATAATCTATATTTCCAATATTATTAGGAGTAATTAACTCAGATAAGTATTACCATTAATTTCATAGTGGTTACTAATTCAAATTAAACTATTTCATTGTAAAATTTAATACTTATATCTAAAGTTGCAGGCATTCAACAGATGCAAGGAGTTATCTGAAGTTGTAAAATATGTGCATCTACATATTTCTGCACAAATGGGTCCATAAAGTATATGCAAACACACACTCAACCTAAATGGTCAGTTGGTTTCAGCTCCTTCATATTGCAAATATGGTGGATAAATATGTGTGTGAACTCTGACACAAACAGCTCTAGTATGTAAAGTATCTTCTATGTATGCACAACTTGTTGCAGTAATTTTAGTATTTGAATTCTCAATTTTTTTCAGTATGCTAATGAGCTCTAACATGACAACCAACCTGTATCCCCAATATGTACCACAGTTTGGAAACTCTAAAAGTAGACCTGAAAACAATGCTCTGCTCCTTCTCAAAAAGTAATTTTAGTTTATATTCAGGAGGCAACCAATGTTGTCTATTTATTCCCCTACCTTATTTTGAGTAAAATAATTATACAATTTACACCTTGACAATTACTTAATAAGCAAATTAAGAAAGCATCAGAAGTAGCTGACTAAAGAAGCACAGTCTGGTATTTTTAACTGCATACTTCCATCAGCATTTTATCTTCACCAATTCAGTGCAACCAGACATGGCTGTTACAAGTAAAAACCCTGTTAATAATTTCATTAACAGTACTAGTTTCCCAATTTATTCAACAGTAAAAAATTCTAAAGTAATTCAAATTTAGGTCTCCCAAGCCTGTAACCTGACTTATGTGGGCAGGCATAAGTTACCTACACAAACTGACAATGCTCTGCAGAGGTACAAAAATGCATCACCAAGATCCACCCACACATCATCTTCACACAGAGTTCCCCCACCTAGGCATGTACCTCTGACTGGTGTTTTTCACCATTTGATCACTCTTCAAAGTCTGACTGCAGCTCCAAAGTCACTAAGAACAAAAAAGGATCACTACACCATCTCTTCTCATTCTTTGTTCCACTAAACAAGGGGGAAAAAATTCTTTGAGTGTGTCATGGTTTAGGCCTGGCAAAGCCAGAGCCCCCATGAAAATACACTTTCCCTGGTGTCTGCTGTGAGATGCGACCAGGAATAAGCAAAGTAGGCTCCAGCTTAAACATAAAGAAAAGTTTATTAACTAAACTACACAAACAATTACTAAACTACACACAAAAGAAAAAGAAAACACAAGGAAAATGAAAACCTCACAAAAAACACTCTCCTCCTCCTCCCCCCTAAATTCCCAATACAATACATCCTCCAAAATCACCAGTTCTGGGTCCAACACCACCCTTTAGATTGCTCAAACTTTCAGTTCCTCAAGAGGAGAGGGAGTCCTTCCGTGTGTCGTGGTGGCCTTTTCTGTCCTTGTTCCGGTGCTCTCACCACCGAACAGGGATCAGGGCTGCTTCCAGGGTTGTCTTTTTTTAAGGATGCTTTGTCCAGTTCCAGAAAAGCACAGTATCTCACCTTCTCACCTTTAGGACATCTGTCCCCCCCATATTTTATATACCCCCTGGGGCCGAGGGGTACCCACACTGAATCTTCTTTGGCTCTGGGACATTTCTCCCCCTGGACTCAGTCTCTGTATCACACGGGAAACATGGCTCTGTCCATGGCTACACGAAAGAGTCCAGCATAAAATGCCACTCCATCTTCTCCATCTTTCCAACATCTCTCACTCTCTCTCTCTCTGGTCCAGACCTTCATCACTCATCTAGGAAGGGTTAATGTTCTGTAAGGTTTTCATTGTCCAAAAAGGGTTAAAAACTCCTCCAGGCGGCTGGACTCCTGGCTGCCCCCCCCCCCCCCCCCCCCCCCCATCTCCTCAGCCGGGCTGCCTGCTGCCAGCACATGTTTACTAAATTTCAAGGTAACGGCCACAAACACAGGGCTGCACTCTCTCTCTCTGTCTGTCTGTCTCCAAGGGGGGGGGGGGGGGGGGGGGGGGGGAATGGCTGCCCGATGTCTCTTGGGGCTCCTCCACCCTTCCATCCTCCAAGGCCTCCTCACCCCCATCTCTGTCCAGGCCCAGGCCTACCACATGGCTGCCCCTCCCCCGCCCAGCGGCAGCGGCTGGACGGGGGGAGGGAGATCCAACCTCCGTCCCTCGAAGTCCCAAGAGAGCCTCCCAGGGCCGAAGCTCTGCTTTTAACCCCTGTGTGTTCTCGGAGGTGTGTCCAAAACCCACTGGCTACACCAGGCGCCAATATCAAAATCCAAGCACCCATTGGTTTGACCACGGCATCCCAGAATTCCTACTTCTTCCTTGTCAAACCACCACAGAGTGATGGGAGGAAAAGGAAAGAGATGAAGTGGATATATGTTTTAGAAGATGAAAGATGCAGTTTCAAGTAACAAAATAACTGTTAAACATCAAGGTAGGTTAATTTTTACTGACCAGAAAGAGAAATCAGGATATCAACATTAAAAAATTACCCTAGTCAGAATTGATCAGTTCATAAAACTAGTTTACTTTCACTTAGTGACTAAGTCACGTAATGACTTAGATAATATGATTTCTGGTATTATCTAGCCAGGCAACATAGGAACAAAACACTGGGCCAATTCAGGAAATAACTGGAGAGGGTCTGTTACCACTAGGGCACAGAACCAGATTAATGGCATTTCTCTGCTAATAAAAAAAACCCTGTATCATTTTTCACACCTGTTTTATGGCATATTTGCTTGATACAAATAAGAATGCAAAAGAGAATTAAAAAAAATATTGAAAAATATATACATTATACATTCTAGGCAGGCTGCCAACATGAATACAACACCACAGTTCCATCAGCAAACATGGATGAAAAGTGGTGAAGCTCCAACCATTTTACACCGAAGTCCCTTGACTGTAAAGGGACTTCAGCTTCATTCAGTTATTTAGTACAAATACTGAGCTACATCTCAACAGGGAGGGCACTACTTGATACTTTTGCAATAGTTGGTCTAATTTGCACTTTTCCAGCACTTTGTAACTCTTCCAGTTTGACAACTGTCTCTACTTCGTCACAGAGGGCAGAGGTGGAGGAAGGAGGTGAGCCCAGAACATAGCCAGGCATGGATCACCCAGGTAGCACCCCCTGGCCCAAGAGCTCATTTTAAGCACTCACTTCCTTTCAGCTATTCCACCTTGGTTTTAGAAACCACAGAATCATGGAATGGTTTGGTTTGGGTTGGAAGGGACCTGAAAGACCATCTAGTTCCAACATTGCTGCCATGGGCAGGGAACCTCCCACTGGACCGGGCGACTCAGAACCCATCCAGCCGGTCTGGTCAGCAAGTCCCAGCCTCCCTCCCCATCCCTGGCTCAGCAGGTTCTGGCATCATCACATCCAGGAGTGAGCTCCCAAGGGCTCTCTT
This sequence comes from Ammospiza caudacuta, assembly GCF_027887145.1. NCBI lineage: Eukaryota > Metazoa > Chordata > Aves > Passeriformes > Passerellidae > Ammospiza > Ammospiza caudacuta. The sequence continues at coordinate 60,033,003 of NC_080596.1, forward strand.
GACGAAGTGGACAGCCCAGGGCACCCTGATGCCCAGACCCTGGCTGGTCTGTGCCCTGTGAAATTGCAAGACATACCCAAGGAGAGTCCCCCGAGGTCCCATCCCTGCTGCTGCACTAAAGTGGAGCCATGGGCACCCAGCACATCCCGAAAGCCTGACACCACTGAGAGAGAGCCCTGGGGACATCTGTGCCCAGCCCTTGGGGCAGGACCTGACCTGTGCCAGTACCAAAGCATCTGGTACATCTGTTTCTTGTAAGTAAAAAGGCACGATTTCCAGATGATGCACGCTCGTATCAATTTTATTTGAATGCAGTTCACACCAGTTCTTTACACCAGCTGTCAGCAAGGTCTGGATGACCTTGTTTTAAGTGTTTATGTTCTCCAAAGAAAGAAACATTATCTGAAGCCTGGTTTATGTTTATTTTAAAAGACCAAAGAGTTTATTTTGAAGAATCCAACTGAAAATGCTTAAAAGGCTATGATAGATACTCTGAAGTATGAATTGGAAAACTTGAAATATATTGCATATGTTGTAAGGGCCACTGACAAATAACAGAAAAGCAATGTGTGCTTACGCAGTTGGGAGTATCCAAACTGTCATTTGGTTGTCTTATTTGCACAAGATGTTGGACAAAAATTAAAACAGAAACAAACGTGCAATAAATTTTGCATCTTTTAAGTTTAAAGGATAGTTACAAATAAACTGTCACAGCCCTAAAAAGGGCAGTCTCCATTTGATCTTACTCCCTTTCCTGAATAACTCCTTCTTATAACTAGAAATACCCTTATTCTGCATGGTCCACTGGCCCTGGCCAGACTGAGCACTATTCACACACTGGTATGACAACAAGTTGTTACAGAAGCACTGTCACTGAGAAACTCCACACAGCTAAAACAAGGCCACCTCTTTCAAAATAAGTAACAATGCTGTTTTGCAGCATGTCCTGGAAACAGACTTTTCCCACTCCCTATTCCCCTACCCAGTCCTTTTCTTGGATTATCTCTGTAAAGGTCCTTACACTCACAGCTGAAGGTCGAGTCCCCAAACAAGCTCTTGGGGCAGCATGAAGTTTGTACGTACCTAAACCATGAGGTTTTAGATAAACTATTTGTTTCTAGACCAAAAGCTTATGTTCTACATTTGAATTTAACTCTCCTGTCATTTCTACTGCTAGAGATAACCAGCAAAACCAGCAGAGCAAATACTGGTGTAGTATCACATTTATTGATAACAGTGAAATACTTTAGCTTTTCAAATGTACCTGAGGGGTCCATAAAATATTTGTTGTGGAAAATTTTGTGCAATCTGTGCACACACAGGCAACAAGCATATTGGCATCTTAATTCACAAGTATTATGGGAATAAGAATCAGTTTAGAAATTTATTTGGATTACTATTTATTCCCAGGTGTCATAAAACACAATATAACCTTCACTGCTGGTATACTTCATCCAGACAATCCTAACTACTTCCAAAGCAGGATTATTTACTAACCTCAGTACACTACTCAAGCAGCAAGAATTCCCAAAGGACACATCCCAACACAGTAAGCATTTCAAACTTGTTGAGTAAGTTTGATGCACAATTTCTAGGAAAAGGAAAAACATGGCAGCTTGCAAAGTAGCATCAAGAAGTTACCTTGTGTTCTCCATCATCCTTTGTTTCTACTGTTAAAACTCATTTCAAACTCTAATTCAACAACAGGAAATTCATCCAAGAAAGAGAAGGAGTAGGAGCTGATGACAATCTGGATAATCTTACCACAGTAGCATCAGTCAGCTACCAACTCAGCCCAGCAGCAGTCTGGAAAAGGAAGGGATGCATCTATTCCAAGAACGACAGGAGTGAAGATTATAGAAAAAGCAGAGGACTTACCTCCACAAAGAGCTCTCCAGAACTTTCCCATGTCAGTATGATAATACTTGGTAAGGATCAGGATCACCTAAAAGAAAATTAGAATAAATAGATTTAAATATGTAAACTGATGTAGAAACAGAAACAGACATGGGCAGCATGATTTTGGGAAAAACAAAAGCGAGGCTTCTGAAAACCTGAGAAGTATTTGACCTCATTTTAACTCTTAGAGTTTTGCTTTTGAGCCTGGCTTTTTCATTTCTCTTTCTGGGAAGAGTGATTTCAGCACTTGAAATTTTCTGCAAACCTGGTGACTGTGAAAGATTGCCCATTTCACATAAACAGTGGAGGTGGAATTGTCACATAAATACCACCACCACCACCACCAGACAGTCCTCAAGGAATCTTTATGACTTTCTGATTAGGAAAAAACAACCTGGTTGCTTGTTTAAATTTAGGAGGCAACTCTACAGACACAATTTTTTTTCTAAATCCAAATGTTAAACAATGGTGATTAACTTCGATTATCCAGATTTAAAAAATCAGGGGGAAAAAGAGCTCTGGCCTTCCCCACAAAATCAGCAATGCAACTTTCATAGCTATCACTTTTCATTTCTTGAAGAATCACTTTTTCCCCTTCATGAACCAGCTCTGTGCTCAATAAACTACTCATCTGCATCAGCAACAGCCAACAAAACACACAAGCAAATTTTATCCACAAAACATCTTCATCCTTTGAAAACAGTCAGCAAGAAATATTTTCCATCTGCTCAACAAGTGACAAATTTACTGGTCAAATAACGTAAAGCTGTAGTCCACAAGCAGTGTATCAAGCTCAGTACTATGATTTATGTTTGGATCTTTTACAGGTTTCTTTCATTTGCTGCCAGTCCATATTTGTGGCTCTTAGAGCCACATGCCCATGGCAACCCCAGAGAGGCAGAACAGGCTGGTCCCCTGCACAGCTGGAGGCTTTCTTTAATGTGGGGTCAATACCAGTCTCAAACAGTTTGGGGCAAGCTGTTATTTACCTGGCACTGCTCTGACCACCAGATGAAATCTACAGCAAACAGCAACTGTAGGTGTTCACTTTGATTATTCAGATAATTAAATATGCCAATGATACATTTATGCTGCACTCCTTGTATGCGGGAGATTGTAAGAAAACAGAATTACAGACTGAAGATGTTATCACATGGAAATAATTCAGTGTTTTGCAGAACTGAGGTATAATACCAGTCTCACTCAAGGGTTAGCCAAACCTAATAAACTCACAACACATATTGAGATAAGCAAAAGTGGGAACAATCCATAATTCACAAGTATTATTCACTCCTATTCTCAAAAGAGCCACAACTTACCAGATCACTTTTTTGGGATTTGATTACTTATAAAAATAAAAGTTTTGCCATAAAAAAAGAAAAAAAAATAGGTTACTACAAGACTTACAAAGCAAAGGGAAAGAACCATTTTCTAAAGGAGATTGTATCTGTGGATGAGATTCCTGGCTACAGCCCAAGCATGTTCTACCAGGTCAGCTATTTATTGTATCATCAGTGTCTTAACTACAGCTTTTACTGGTGCTTGCAGTTAAGAAGAAAAAGAAAGAAATTTCACTACTGGGAGCATCTATCGGCTCCAATTATTAAGGAAAAAGTTTCAGAATGTGCCTTTCCGAACAAGTATAATCCCTCTTAAGTCACAAAAACTGATCTGGAATTTATTTTTTTTAAGAGATACAAGAATGCATACTTGGTACATGAAAACAAAAAAGAAAATACCTAAAAATACAAAAGATTATACTTTCTTTCCTTCCATTTATGCAGAAATGGAGGCTGAATCCTGAACTTGGTGAACCAACTTTCTTCATCCCTGTACATCCTAGAATTAGAAATTTTAAAATTCAGATAATTTTCAGCAATGTGTGTTGGAGCCATCCTGCCAGAGGCTAAGCCCAATGTTCCATTCCTGAATTAAACAGGTTAAAATCACACACAGAAAATCCTATGGTGTCATCTTCAGTTTTACCTGCTTTGAGCATAACCTGTATGGATGCATCAACAAAGAACTTTCCAGAAAAGCCATTTTTGTAGCTCAGCATCTGTCAGGAATGTTGAAGACTGCCAGGCTCCTGGTACTGCTGGCTAGCTGCAGTTCATCTGGGCATGCACACACCAAACCAGAAAGGCACTGCTGTTCCACACACCTCAACTGAATGGCTTTCAGGTAACTGCAAACTGCAGTGGGGAGCAGCCATAAGCAGTAAAACATCTTCTTGATGCTGCAGGATTGGTGCTTTAAACTGAGTCAGAGCTCTGAAAAAATATATGTCAATACTTTCCAATCTGACTGGTAAATTAATGTAAAAATTTAAATACCTTATTTTGCACTTTGGAAGTGGAGAGAATGACTTAGTAGGAAAAACAAAGCCATCAGAAGCTATCTCTGAACTCTCTAATAACATTAGCAGATTCCTGTCATGAATTAAGAAGAATGAAGCTGCTGAGGGGCTAACCATCATGTCAACTCTGCCAGTGGATTTCATCCCAGTATCTGAATAATGGAGGCCAGCTATTTAACAGATTTTACAGCACAGTCCTTTTGCATGAGGGCACCTTTTCAAGTGATCCTGAAAACAGGATCCAGGCTGACCATAACGGCAGTTTTTCTAAATTAATAGATAGATCCAAAGAACAGAAAGAATTATTTCACAGTGAAAGCATAAAGGTCTTCAGGATCTCTGGATTCTACCCATCATTTTTAAGAGCAGAAGCCTGTTTCACTAATTTCATTTTAATGAGACTCCATAATTACAAGGATTTTACAGGCTGGATTGAAGCCAGTGGTTCATACACATGGCTCTCTAGTGAAAGTGCTTGGGTGGCCTGTGGTGGGGAGAGACACAGCAGCAACTGAGCAGTGATCAAGGATATGATTCTTAACCACCTCATATTACCATCACTCATGGACAGCAACAACAAATTTAACTTTTTTCTCTTATTATTTTACAGCTAAATTAAATGTAGGCAATGAAGGAGAATTAAGATTTATCAGATTTTTTTACTTAAAGTTGAATTTATAGGATTATCTAGAAATCTCCAGTCCATTCAGACTTCCAGAGACTTGTGAATCCATTTTAAACCATTTAAACTTAAATTCGCCCATATTTCTTTGAGTTCCCTCCCAGAGTATGACAATGGAGATGACAACAATGATTACTGTTGTGCTCTAGGGACCTGTGAATATCTGATGGTGCTTCTGGACAAAAATGCTGAAAGGGAAAAAAAGAAAGTGAAAACTTACAGCTTTTATCACAAAATTGATACTCTATTACCTGCTTCTTTACCAAAGCCTTTGGTAAAGGCCTCTCCATAAAGCCAGTATTTCTCTCTATGTGCCATGGTATGGTAGATAAATCCCTTATGAATTCCAAGAATCAAATGCAATGTGCATTAGAAGTTAGTTTTCCATGGAAGAAATAACTAGCTTCAGTCAACTTCTCTGTGTTGGGCCTTCATAAATTTCTCTACCTCATCCTCCCCCCTCCTTTTTTGGTGGGGAGAGGGACAGTAGGGTGCACAGATGGAATTTTGATTCTCCCACATCATTCCCCTGCTTCCATAACTTCGTTCCGCCTGTGTGAATTCTCAGTAGCCACAGCTCCAAACTGTTCTTCAAACAAAGGAGTTGAATAAGTTTTGATCCAAAATTCTTTCTGGATATAAAGCTGTCTTCAGGGGTGCACTGGGTTTTCAGTGAATGACAGACCAGAAAAACAAATGGAAAATTCCAGATATTATTACCGGTGAATAATGAAAGTTAGAATGATCTATGTTTATCCCCTCTCCTTTCCCGTTGCTCTCCTCTGAAAATGCTTTGCAGCAAGTCTGGGCTGAAAAGAGAACAACTTCACTTTACAAGACACAATGTGCTTTTAATCATTTCCTAATAAAATTTTGGCTTTAAGAAGCCCATTTTAATCCTCTGTTTTCATCACCATGCAAGCTAAGGGGGCTGAGAAGGGAAAAAGGAATGAATTCTAGATCAATCACCTTTCCTGGTGTTTATATTTTATCTTTCTGTGGAGGATTTGCTAAAGTCGTTTTCTTTTTGATAAACATCAACTTTTGGAAAACTATTTTATTTTTTCCCCATGCTCCCTCCATGATGCTTTTTTTTCATGGACCACTCTTAACAAAGATCTCTCTTTTTCTATCTACATGCAGATTGTTACAGATAAAGTTTTATTTGACCCCTGAAATTTTCGATTTTAGATTTTGGGATATTTTTAATCTATGTACAAGTTTCATAGCAAAAATCTCATACTTTCAAATGCACAATTATAAGTATGATTGCAAGTTTTTGTCTTTTCTCAAGTTTTTAGACAGTGAGAGCATGCTGTAAGTACTTCTGGGCAGCCAGAGCTACCAGGAAAATAAACTCCTCAGACAGATTCAAGTTTCTGCAAACTTTTTAGCATCTGCTTAATTTAATTCATGTGAATGAACCCACTGAAATCCAAAGAAGTGTTTATGAGAGGCACTTAATACCCTGTATGACTGGAACATAAGCTGCTGTTTTGCTCAAGAACAGAGCCTCACTCACCTTTTCAGCTATTTAACTATTCCACTGTACACCACAACTATTTTGGGGAGATCAAGAGGTTCTAGGAACATCCTATTAATTTTTCACTACCACCCCCTGTAATTCCAAAACTTTTTTGACACCTAATAATCAAAAATCTCCCTAACAAATTATAGGCAGCCACCTACTGCTCCAATCCCTCAAGCTATTTCCACTTTTGCAGCAGCAGGCTCTTCAATCATCATGCTAAGAGCAGTGTTAATTTTCACATCTCTTATTTAAAACAAAGACTCTTAAGAGAAAACTAAAATTCAGGAAATTATTAATATGAAGGTACATTACTACAAGGCTATTATATGGACTAACATACTACTCTTAATAACTACATCATAATTTGATTATGCTAGGAAAACTAAACAGAAAAAGGGCATTTAGGTTGACTCTATTGCAGCACTATGATAAAAGGTAAAAAAGCAAACATTTAAAGCATTATTTGAGCTATTAAGAATTCACTGTATAAGTTTCTACTCCTCTCTGGTAATAAAGTTCATAAAAGCAATACATGATTTAATATGAAATACTGAAAGAGTTAGATTTCTATTTGTTCCAACTAAATTGTATTGGGAGACGAGAGGACTTACTGTGTATGAAGTCATTGACTATACCAGTGCACTTCTATTAAATATTAGTAATAATTCCATACAGTGAATTAACTCATAATTCAAAGTAAGACACAATAATGACTCAATTCCTGTTCTCTAAGAGGTATTTTCATCCACAAGAGCTGAATAAAAGCAGTGGTTGTGATTGCTTCCAGATTCAAAACCATTTTAAACATAGTACTTCACACATTGACCCTGAAAACATTCATACAGAGAAGTAACTTTAGGTATCAAATAGATTTAATCCACTGTCTAGCACAGAACAGGATTATTCTCTGTTAGCTCTGTACAAACACAGGACAAAAAGAAAATCTACTGCCTTCAGGAGCCTACAGTTCAAGCACAGAACACAAGTCTTCAACATCATCACCATCAACCTTTACCAGCTCATGCCAGATTTTCAATGCAAGCTCCTAAGAAAATTGTTTCTGTGATACCACTCCATATGTATGACACTGTATATGTATGGGTTGAGCTCCTCATTCCTACCTTTTAATTCTAAATCAACTGACTGATTTCAATCATATTCAACAGAGAAGTAGATAGCCATATGGCTGAAGTAACCATATCAGTTGATATCACAAGTCCATGGCATAGATGCATCTAGAACAGCAATAAACAAAAAACTACAAAAAAATATAAGATTGGGGAAGCTATATAAATAAAGAGGCTTCCCAAATATATTTTCCTATCTTGTAACTCGGGCAGCTGGGCTGTTAGTGCAGTTGTTAGCAGCTGGCTGCTGGATAGGCACAGATTTCTGTGGTACTGCCTGACCCACCCACACAAGAAGAGAGACTGTTATTATATAACTATTAATGATCAGACCCCAAAAATCAAAGTTTATGCAGAACTGGTCAGCCAATGTGGAGGGCTGCTACTTCAACATATTCACATTGCTGCTCCTTTCTAGAACCAGTAGGTGCAGGGCCAAGATTTCTGGGCATGCTGCAGATGCAGAGCTTGCTCAAGCAAATGGGAGGGAACTCAGTCTGAATTATTAGAATCAAATCTGCAGCTGTGGAAACTGTCTAACATTTTAACTAGTTGTTTAATTAAACTTCCTGTTCTTTTTCAAACAGCCTCAAACAATGTCACCTCTGACACAAAAATCTCCAGTTTTCTGTCATTGCCTTTTATTACACAACCAGAGGAATTTTTAGGTTTAAATATTTAACATAGCATTTGATAAGTTCTTAAAACCACATTTGCAAACATGCCAAAAGAATAAATTTTTAAAGCATGAAGCAAGGATATTTGTTTCCTGTCTCTCTAGTCCCCTAACTGTGATTCTTTTTTAAACACGGACTAGCTTTACTTATCTTCCCTACTAATGTATTCTAAATTGAATTAGCAATCCTTCCTGCAGAACCAAACTTATTATGTGAATATTCTTTTTCATTCCAATGAAAGTTCAAGAGGAAGCAGAGTTAACATTGAAAGATGGCATATGTAAAGCATCTTTAATCTCTTCCAAATATTTCAAGAATTCAATATTATAAATAAGCTGTTTACCTCCATCATCACTATTATATAGCTATTCACTACCAGAAAAGAAAAATCAGATTTTAAGTGCAGTTTGTGAAATATCCCCAGTCTCTCATTTAGTGTTACAGTCCAATAGTAAAATATAAAAATTTAAACTGAGCTTCTAATCTGCATCACTAAATGGTTTCTAAAGGCCAGAGCTTTTTTTTTTTTTAAAGAAAAGCATTTACATATAAAAATAACTATGCTTTTTATTTAAAAAATCATATGGAAATAGCAATAGAGGAGGATACCACAAGCTGGGCAGAGCATTCCTTTGACGCAGGGCTGTTGGCAGACATGCTCATATTGGTTACTCTCCCTCACAGCTGCTCTGTCTTCACCAGAACCACAGGATTAAGTATCATTGTACCAAATAACATCATATTTACCAGAGGTTTCATCAACCTACAATGTCCTCAAAATAACATTTCATTATCTCTGAAATGGCTAATGGTGTTCAAATGAGACCTAATTGTCTATCATAAAAAGGCTTTATAAACACTGTACATGGAAGCAAGGACTTTGATACTTCATGAAGATCAGCCAAAGAACCACACTGTATAATATCCTTCTTCATCATGAATAAGGACTGAAATTTATATTAACTGAATATTAGGTGCCTGAGTTCGTTCTGTATGAATGAGAAAGATAAACATAGGAACATGGTCTACAGAGTGGAACCTGGGCACACTCCTACCTGAAAGGAGTTCTGCCAGGACAAACATGCTAAAGACCAAGGCAGTTCTATTACAGTGACAGAGTGATGCTGATTAATAATTCAGTCAGAAGACCAGAGACAAAGCAGAGGCAGATGCAAAACTTGTTTCACACCTTTTGTGATGTGGAGCATGTGTGTTGTACTAATCAGCATTTACATCGTCAGAGATACTTTAACTCTGCTTATTCTAAAGCTGGAAAATTACACAAAAAAGAGAGTAAGGAGGATTAAATGGAATGGAAAAAAAAATCAGGCTGCCTAGTAAAACAGGAATAACCCAAAACAGATCTGGGGCTGATACCCCAGATACTTTCTAACAGAAGTCCCCTTGTCCCCCAGCTTGATCACCTTTCCAGTGAGGAGTGCCTGGATGCCTCTCCAAACAAGGACCATACTCTCTGCAGTTTCACACAGGGATAGACAAGGCCTAACACCACCCACTTTTCCTGGGTGGAAGTCAGTCTCTCTAGGACTGCCTTTCATTTTAACTGCTTCATCTTACTTATGTTGCTAAAATAATTCATTTCAGAAGCACCAACACACTGCCCCAGCGTAATGTGAGAGGGAACCATTCCCACCCAATGCCAAGCCTGCCTGCTCCCTGCAGCCCCATTCACAATAAATTTGGAACACCTCAAATGGCATTAACAGAATTCAGTTACTGTAAAATACTGGGAATGAGCCCCTTTGAGAAGAAGGATGAAAGCACATTTATCTTCAGCATTATTCCTGAAGCAGCAGAACTTCATATCCGTGCCAATGGAAAGGGCGTAAAGGAGCAGAGGGAACATCCAAGTGGGTTAGGAGACTATTAGAGAGGGCTTGGGAGCAGTTGGGAAAATTGGTCAGGGGCCAAATACGTCAAAGAAAACATTGGAAGCGACTGAGGGAGTGCTGGAAAGTTCTCCACATTCAGTCTGAAGCCAAACCAGGAGATTTCCAATCTGTGAGCACTGAGTTTTTGCCAGCTTTTTGTGTTTCCTCACCCAGCCTCTGCCCTAGGTGTCCATTACTTTAAGAGCCATGGGAACATAAAAAAGCTAAGTGGAATTATACAGCATTATCTGTGAAAAGGAACAGCTCTTTCAGCACATCATTTTGGATCCCTCTCGTCATACAGACACTGTGCTTTAGTTTAACCACTATGAAGTATAATAACATCATCAGTCATTTTAGAGCCAGGTTTCAAATTAGCCTTGCATTCCTATCTTAAATCTCTAATACGTTTTAAATGACCCTCAGATCAAGTAGATACAAGCAGGGAAAGATTGTAGACCCTGATAAATGAGATCTATATTTCTTTATTTTACTCCAGTAAAGACTTAGGTATTCAACAGATTCTTTAGAGACAGTTTTTGCATGTCAGCATTTAATTGGCTGTACCTAGAGCTGCAAAGCAGTTTCAGTCACAAACCCTTAATGTGAAATTCTCCCCCTTAAAGACTGATGGTTTTCATGGTTGGTCTCTCCCCATGATCACAGATTGGTTTAGAAATATATGCTAAGTACTTCTTTCTTCATGTCATGAGCACTACTGTTTTCTGTCTTCATGGATTTAAGAATAGATCCAATAGTTAAGCAGCACAAGAAGAGGAAGGAAAATATTTTAAATTCATGACTAGAACTCTTCTGAACAGTTACCTCTACACTTACAACTTCTTATGGCTCTTTTCTGTAGAAATGTGGTAATTTCAGTCTTGTGCCCCCTTAACATGATGTTTATTTTACAGTTGAGAAATAGAGACAGATGTATTACCCTGGTTTATCCCAACTTTAGGATAGGAAGAAAGTGAGATATCTCTAGAGATCAGTTTAGATGTGAACTGTTCTTTGGAAGTACTGTGTTTCCTAGTGATTTATCATACTGAGGACCTACACTTCCAGCTTGACCCTCTCAGAAAGTCTGGAGGAATCTCTGTCTTAATAAGCTGCTGGAGAAGTCCAGGCAGAGCAGAAAACATCATATAAAGTGAGAACAAACTGAGAAGCAGGATCAACAGACACATCTAAATTCCATATGCCTAACCCCAAGGATCTTCTTTTCTGATCCATGCTCCCAGACCCAACTCCCACATCTCCCAAAAGCTTTCAGGGTCCCAAGGCCCTTTTCCCTTTTCACTGCTACCCACACCACACCCACATATGGAGCCAGGAGGTCTGCAGTAGTTATGTGCTTCTGTACCACCAATGTCTTGACCTGTAACACAAACTGTCCCAAAAAGGCACAATCTTTCATATGGAAAAAAAATCTTTTTTCCCTTACCTCCTACAAAAACAAAGGAAAGAGTTGAAGAAATTTGTAAAATGTTATATATCATCTCAGAAGGTGTAGCAGACTAAATTTTTTAACTAAAATAAAAACCCCCAACTAATACTAAAAACCCCCATATTTCATTTCTTCAAAATGGTAGGTATGACCATGATATGATTAATTCCAAGGTTCTTTACAACATAACTTTATACTATGAGACAGTTAAAACTTTTGTACAGTGTACATGACATTTATTGTTGTCCTCCATTATACTGAGCATCTCTCTGGAACTATTTATTTTCCAATCATTTTTCCTAATGAGTTTGTTCTATATTTGAATTACAAATGCCTGTCTCTATTTATATTTTATTTCTGAAACTTTAGAGAATAGTCTTCTCTGTTTACCAGTCAACAGTCTTTTTCTTATGGAAATTAACTTATCCCAAAACAAAGAAAAAAATCTGAACCTTTAAATTCTTGCAAATTGTTTTTCCTCAAGTTAGGGTTTTAAGTGATGCCATGACAGAAAGACAGTAATAGCCAGAGCTCAGAAGCCACAGTCCACAACCAACGGCAGCTTTTCAGCTCAATGTTGTCTAGCAAATGGATGTTTTTGTTGCTCCCTCCTCCCCCTTCCATAACCATGCACTTACTTAGAGTCTGACCCAAAGTCTGAACCAATTGGAATCTGGATTGAGCCCATTCTAAACACAGGAAAAATAAATCAGATCTTGAAATTTCTTACGAGAAGAGAAGGGTCCAGTTTTGATGAAACCTGTCTCTCACATTCTGTGCACAGGAAAAACAACCACATTGTATTTTCCACTAAATGCATGTAATTGTACAAATTTTTTACTTTAAATGTCAACTTATAATGGACATGAAACCACTGCAAGAGAATAGCTAGAGCAAAACTTCAAGATGCAAGCTTTTTCACCATACAGTGTGAATTTACACTGCCAGAGGTATCTCTAAATAGACATTTCTGAAGTAAAGTTCACTCAAAAAGTACAAGAGAAAGCAAGCAGAACTACTGGAAATTACCTCAGACCTATTATGTCAATCCCTGATCAACTACACACATTATTTTTTTTTAATACTGTATTTTGCAATAATTTTATAAGATTAGAGGCCACAGGAAAAATGCATCACCCATATGTCTAAAACAACATTCAATTACTTTCATTTCCCCACTTTGGAAGGATAAATAGCTTTTCATCAGTAGAAATTATTTTCCAACCTCTCCCAAGCCCATCCTCATCTTAGACAAGGCAGTAGGCCTGTATTTTTCAGAGGCAAATAGAAGGAAAAAGAGGCTTTCAGTGCAGCCCAAGAAATAGCTGCAGAAGATTATTTTGTAGACACAGTAAAATGAATAAAACATCTGTTCAAGACTACTCAGCCACCTCCTGAAGACAGAAGCATGTCAAAACTGACCAAGTTTTAGGGGGGGAAAAAATAACCCAAAAAAACTTCTATTTTCCTGCCAATTCTTCCATGAATTGTCTTTTTCCAAATAGAAGACCAGTGACATCTCTTCAGGAAACAGAGTGTTAAAAATAAGGAAACTAAAGTTTGTTTAAGCTCAAATTTGACTTTTAATAGTCGTTTGTATGAATGGTCTCAACAAAAATGTTGGGGCATGATATAGGAAAAATAGAGAGCAAAGTGGCTCAGGCTTTCTTTCTGAGACTTAAAATGAGCAAGGACAACAATCACACTAGTTAATTAATAAGTATCCCTATTACTGCTGTGTGAAGAGAGAAATTAAAAATGCTAAAGCCCAACATCGGGAGATTTTAGCTCAGTCCAGGGATTTTCTACCTGTGTTCACAAACTGCCCAGCTCAGAGCACTACCCACAGACACCTAAGCAATTTCTGGGGCATTGATTCCATATCAACAGGGAAAGAAATCAAGCCCCCTCAATATTCCCTGGTCTGGAGACGGTGAAAGAATCTTTAATCTCTGTGACAACAAATTGACAGCAATTTACCCAATTTTTTCTTTTTTTTGCAGCTTATCTATCCCTTCCCCAAATCACAACACAAACACTCTGCAGTGCCTTTCTCAGGAAGAAGGCATAATACGTACACCTCTTAACCAGGTGTGCTTATAAACTAAGTTACCAATAGATGATGATCCAAATAAAATTTCCTAAAAGAAAGAAGAGATCCAGTTTATGGACATAAAGGTCAGGGGACTACAGTGAAGTAGAAATTATCCAATATCTGGAAATAATGCAAGTCCTCCAAGAATATAATAAACAGGCAGTAAATGTGCTATCAGAGAAATGCATCACCCAGGAAGGGAGAAACAGATACTCAAACACAAATTCTGTTTCTTGGTTTCTATTTTAATTAAAGCAGTGCCTATTTTCTCAGTGAGTTACGCTATTTGGAGATCTGTCAGTCCGTAAGAATTTTTTACTGCTCAGTGCCTTAAGAAAAACAGAGAAACATGCAGGGTCTCTGGTCACAGTTCAGGCAAGTTTTTGTTTTGGTTTTAGCATCCTGGTAGCTAGGGTTGGCCCTCCTTCCCTTCGTGGTTTTTTTCTTTTTTGTTTTTTTATTTTTTCAGAGCAAAGAACACTAACAGTCTGTGGCTGTGCATGACTGGTTAACACAAAGACAGAGATCTGCAAACTTCAGTCCCAACTCCCCAGCTCCAGAAACAGCATTATGGATGGATAATAAGAAGTGTAATCTGAATTTTGCAAAATGGATTTGTGTCCAAAACCTAGACTAGTTGCTAATTCTTTCTTTTACTTAAAAAGAAAAAAGCAACTTACCTATTCCTCCCCCCACAAATCAATGCATTATAGATACATTTCTCTGGATCTGTCTTTAATTATTAATTACCTTTCAGCTCTGCAGTGACTCTCATGGTTATTTCACCCTGATAGACCAGAGAAAAGGGTCCATCCCACTGCAGCTAGAAGAGAGGTAGGAAGATGGACAAAAGCAAAAAGGAGGGGGAAGGTGGGAATTGGCAAGCTTCCACGGCAGTTTGTTTATTTTAGTTTCCAAGATTATGAAAATTTTATTTTCAACACCAAAGGAAAAAGGCAGAAATAAAAAATCAAATAACTGCCTGGAGCTAAATGTTTCCTGCTTAGAATTGAGCTGCAAATCTGTAGAAATAGATATTTCTGCAACTATAACCTTAATTCTAATAGTGTTTGATACAGTGAAATGTATCAGTCCTCATAGCAGGTAATGGGAGATAATGATCACAAAGCCAAATGTTTTCTGGCTAAATTCATAATGAATCCAAGTGGATAAAGGCTACAAAGTGTTACTAGGGTGGCAGGGAAGGTAATGCTTTCCTGAACTAAAAAAGTATTTTTGCTTCCTGGCAGTGGTTCCTTTTTACTGCAAAATGAAGGATTTCTGTACTCAGGCATCTCAGAGAACCTGAAAGGCACATGTAGCTTTTAGATTCTTCAAACTGTATGTTCTAGCTCCTAAGATGTACTTGCAGTTTAACTTACTCTTAAACTGTATTTTGTGTAAGATATGGTGATTTTTCCTGAAGGCTTATGTATCAGAAACATTCTGATTTATTCCAACTGATTAATTTGATATTTTGCTCTTACATTGGGATGGGAAGACAGGGACAAAATCCCCATAATTGAGACTGCCGTGACTCAGGCATAAGGAGAAGATGGTGTCTCTAAGCAATGAGGCAGGAACACTTTTGAACAGTGGAAATGGCCCTCAAAAAGCATGAAACACAATGACATTTCCTAAAAAAGCTCCCTTTAAGAAGTGGTAAGCCAGAG
Source organism: Ammospiza caudacuta (assembly GCF_027887145.1). Taxonomy (NCBI): domain Eukaryota; kingdom Metazoa; phylum Chordata; class Aves; order Passeriformes; family Passerellidae; genus Ammospiza; species Ammospiza caudacuta. Next base: position 60,048,388 of record NC_080596.1, read on the forward strand.
ATCTAGATCTTTGTGTACATTACCTCAGGCACTGCCTCAGCTCAGGCTGTGGCTGTCCTCAGCTCCCTGAAAGAACAAAAGTTTGTTGAGGGGTGCACGTGGGCAGGTGCAACTGCAAGAGGAGCCAAGAACATGATCAGGAGAAAAAGGGATCTTCTAGGACCTCCTGTAGACTGATATTCTGTGGTGTCAGGTAATTATCATGTTGCTAGAGATCTGCAGCCATTATAAACACAACCCTCCAGTGAAAGAAGTAAACTGAAGGCATCTCAGATGCTAAATCCAAAGCTAGAAAGGATCATCTAGTCCTCTCTGTCCATTCTCCTCTCCTACACTTCCAGACCCAAATCCATACAAATCAGAAACATACTTTAAGCACATTGCACAAAATGCAGCTATCTATGCTTTAAAAAATATACTGTTCCTACCTCTTCCTCTAGCAATGAGTTCCACATTTATTTATGCAGCCAGGCAAGTAACAATGACTTATTCCTTGAGTAAATTTATCTACCTTCAATATTTATCTACAGGATCATGTCATGTGCTTTTATAGAAGATTAAAAGACCTCTTCTGACAAATATATTTTCCATAAATAAGTACTTACACACAGTAATCACATTGCTTTTTGACCTTTTCTCTTTGATAAGATTAATGACTGGCCTCCCTGCAATTTACCTCACAAAGCTTACTTTTCAGCATCTGGATGATTTTTTGGGGTCATCTCCCTACCCCTCACTCCTTATCTTCAGAATATATTCTCCAGAACTGAGGACATTTCTGAGGTGACAATACCAGATCTGAGCAGCAGCAGCTACCAAAGGCAAAGCCAAGTTGATTTTCTTACTCAATCTTGATATACCCTTTATGGCCAGCCCACAAACACCTTTACAGGAACCTCACCACAAGTTTCCAGGAACAGAGATTCTGGGATAAGCCAGCATAGTTCTGCTATTGGAAAACTAACTTAAAAGAGTTTGTTCTTCTTTCCCTAAAAGTGAAAGCTCACTTGGCAAGTATGCCTAATAAAATCAGGCCATGCAGAGGAGGGACTAAATGAATATACATATACATACAAAAATAATCAGCATTTTTTCAACTACCCCACCAGGTTCTCCCTGAAAATTCAAGAGCTTTCTAAGCCCAGACATTATTCATCTCTCAGACTCCAAAGAGCTAGTTTTAATCTGTCTCCTCTTGCTTAGCCTTAGGCTTTGTAGACCTACCCCTACACCTCCAGCAATAATTATTCTAACTAGTCTGTGCTTCCCTGGGCTAATTGCCAGTAGAATTCAATGATTTTCTGCAGAAGAGCAAGCAAGTTTGTCAAGAAAAAGTCTGCAGCTGGAGACAAGGAGAAAAAAAAACGAAAGCAAGAACATCTTCCAGGTTCAGTTCACAAATACATATATAGGAGAATATCAGCATCAAGAACAAACCTCTTGAGGTCTCTTTCCCATCAATTCAGTTGATTTACTCATTGAGGAAGCTACCCCCAAAAACCTTACATTGACTTCAGGGTTGTTAATTCCCAAAGCAGCCTTCCATCCTGAAAGCCTTATATCTTTGCATATGTAGCTTTCCATCTGTCTCCATAAAAGTGAATTTTTTAATTTTCATCTAATCAGCCATTTCAGATTATGTTTGCAACAACCTTCATTATTTTAGCAATTTTTGTGCTATCTACAAACTTAGCAGCAAATTTATGTCACTATCCATACTGGTGATTGAAAATATGGAAATACTGACTGGCACTGGATTCAGAATGAATGCTTAGAAAATAAGTTAATGAGTTTTCAAAAAATTGTGAATTATGTCCCTACTGCTTCCTCAAGGAAGATTTTCCCTCTTTCCTGGCACTTGCCCCAAATGGACTATTCCTGCTTGTGGAAAACATGCTCTGACTTCTGTAGCTGACAGACCTGCCTTGGATCGTAAACACCCAATATCCTTATTTCAACACTAAGACATCATTTGAATTCACAGCTTTTAAGGAAACACCATGTGTTTCAACTGTCATATTTACCCAACACTAAAAAGCCTACCAGGAAAAATAAATTTTATTCTCATAACGCAATGCATTACATTCCTAATTGCAGAACTGGAAACAGTTAAAAACGGAAACTGTTCCCTGCATGACATCATGCTTAGCACTAAAGTGGCTCCAGTGTTCAGGGAGCAATGTGCCAAAAGACACTCTCACTCATCTCTCTGCAACTTGCTTCTTCGTCACATCTCCAGGAAAATGAAGCTTTAGAATTTGTAGTTAATATCAGCACTATAACTGAGCACTCTCTTCTTTCAAACTGGGCTTCTTCCCCGTTTTAGTTGGTTTTCCCCTCAGACATTGAATAAAATGTGCAAAGATCTAAGTAACTAATTCTTCCTTCCATGGTTGCATTCAGCTTCTTATGAGAAATCTGCCATATAAACAACATCCCCTTACAACCAGGTAGGTGTGGGGATCCTCTCTTTGATATTTATCATTCAGGAATTCCCTACAACAGCAACATACACAATCCAGAATACTGTGTCCCTCTTTGGGACCCTGCTGCAACAAAGACTGACAGCCTGGAGCAACTCCAGTAGAGGACCATGATGAGAGAGCTGAAGCACGTGTCAGAAAAGGAAAAGTAAAGTGGCGCCATTTGTCCAGTGAAGAAAACACCAAGGCAGAACCCTCCACTATCTAAAGAAAAGAGAGAGACAGACACTTCCCAGGGTCTGAGAACAAGAGAAATAAAACCACAAGCTGGAGGGTAAATTCCAGGGGGATATAAAAAGAAAAATAATTGCACCCTGAGATTAATTAGGTAGTAGGTCACCCAGTGAGGCTGACAAACCTCTAACCTTGGTGTTCTCAAATTATACCTGAACCAGACAGACCCTTAACAGTTTCACCTCCCTTTTGATATGAGCCCTACCTTGAGCAGGGAGCTGGGCCAGATGACCTCCAGATGTTCCTCCCAACCTCAATTACTCAGCAATTCCATGCCACATGGATGGCTTAAATTAATCTCATGTGCCTTAATATATTATGTGAATATAATATTTTAAGAGTTCTGTTGATCAAATTTCTAAGTCCAAAACTTTACAGGAAGCCAAGTATATTTTAATATCATCGCCACTTTCCTTACTTTTTAACTTTGTAAGGAAAACAATTTTTTCTATCCTTTTAATAATGACTTCATAAAAAATATTTGAATAATTTATAACTTACCAACTTTAACTTTCTCCCTGCTGCTGCAGTTAGCTGTTATCACTATGATAAGCACACAGTAAAAAGTATTGGTTTTGTTAGATAAAGCAAGTTCAGAATAGGATTGCCACTCAGATTTAAGAATTTCTAACTCAGTTTCTGGGCATAATTCATGGTCGAAGTACAGAGTACATCACTGGGTTTCAGCTCTTCTTTGCCTTTGCTGTTTTCCTATCCTTTTTCATTATCACATTATGGCAACAGTACCACTACAGCTACAATAACCTAAACCCATTGAATAATACTAAGTAGGAATATACTCACTTACTAAGGAGTATGATTAATAACAGCCTCTTCCTCAAAAATTATTTTCTCTAGTATGCCAATGGTTGTACTCAGTTGAGGCTGGATCAGATGATCCACTGGGGTTCCTTCCAACTTTACTCCTTCTGAGATTCTCTAATTTGGTGCCAGTCATTGGACAGGTTGGTGGCAGAGCTGGGAGCAGAGCCAAGGACACCTCCTTTAGCACTAGACCAGCAGCCTTCACACATTTCAATATTTTTTTCCAGTGAGATACTATAACTCATTTCTATATATGGCCACATAAATCAATAAATAACAACAACAAGCTTTAATATTTTGTGATATTAAACATTATGAATTATGAGGTATTTGTTATACATGAGCAAGTATATTTTAAATTGTGATGCTCAGAGTTGAGCTAATAATTTTCCCCAGAGAAGGAACAAGAAAAACTCTCCGTGCTTTTCCAAAACACTGTTATATACACTCTTTGCTAAGGCAGGGCACTATATAACAGTGATACATAAAAGATCTTCCAATATACAGTCTATAAAATATTTCAAAATATTCTTGGTGAAACACTGCACTGCAATATAACACCACATCATAGGTTGTCATTTTGGATGTAAAACTATATGCTGTTGCATTATGCCTTACACTCAAATTCACAGAACTGAAAAGCAAGGGGAGAAAAGTAGTGGCAGGACGGCTCATTTGACAAAGTACCCTGTAGCAACCACATCAATTAAGTTTGCATAGATCTCCAAGTGTGAGGCAGTTAATGAAACACTGATCATTTTCCCCAACTCTAACTTAGACATGTTAATTAAAAATTAGAAGAAATCATCATCATATAAAATGAGCTCACGGAGAGAGAGTATAAAAATACCTACCAGGCAGTGCTCTGTACGCGAGACTTCTTTTCAACGCTAATTAAAATGGATATTTCTGCACATGCAAGTCTACCCAATGAAACGCAAATAATAGTGTGAGTTTAACATTTAATGATTTCTCTGTAAAGGAGAAGACTTTCATTTGGGAATGCTATAATTTACTCTGAGTAAGATCCATTTAATCATCATGTTTACTGCCTTCTTTTTCTGCTCACATTTCCTTTTTCTAGCCAGTCATGCAATTGGCAATTTAAGGTTTAAATTGTGACCACTTAACACTTTATCTATTGCACTTCCCAACCCTCATTTTTATTTTTCTCCCTGTACCACAAGCTAGCTAGCTGAAAATCTTCCCTAGCTGATAAAATGAGTCATTTACAGTCCCAAATGAAACGCTGATGCCTACAGCCTCACCCCGCAGCAGAGCAATCACCCCCGGCAGCGGGGCAAGCTCAGTTCAGCTGCACAGCTGAAAAGGAGAGGGGTCACAGAGAGCTCTGCAGAGCGAGGGTGAGGCCAAGCCAAACACGAAAAAGGAGAAGAGGGAAACTGCTCTGGTGGCACACAGCCTGAACACAGACAATTCGGATCAAGCTCCTCTGATGGTGAATTTTCAGCCTCAAGAAGTCTCCTTCACTTAACTCACCATGACCAGAGAATAGATACAATAATTCTTTGTTTTCTTTACACAGTCCTTGATTTGCTAAAACTGCAGTCTCCAAGACAAATGCCTTTTCTCCTGTAAGTAAAGCATTCAGTGGGATCAAACTCTGACACTGACTGAGATCTTAGGGAAATGCACAGTGGTTAGCAAAATTAAAGGATGAAATATCAAGCGCTCCATAAATAGCCAGAGCTAGGATTAAAACTACTACATTTTGTCAACTCTTTCTCCAACCTGTCTCTTCCCAACCAGCCCTGGTTCCCAGTCCATAGAAATAATTTACTTCACAAATCAACCTCCCTTGGCTGTGCATTCACAAGCAAAGCTGCTAACTTAGAGGAGCCTATTTTTAGCTAGGGTGCCTGGTTTCCCAGAGCGACCAGGGCTGGAGCTGCAAAGCATTTCTTTCACATCTCCTCCTGCAATGAGGTGCAGCAGCCAGAACGGGCAGCAGGGCTGCTGTGGGTGACAGGATCTGCCCTGAGCACTCACTTGCCTCTAGGATAACATTAACTCCTTTGAACACATTTGTTTCAGTGAAAAATTTAACAGACTGCAAAGAGAAGACTGAATCTCTACCTGACATTCGTAACAAAATGATCACACAAACTTCTTTTTAATAAGATGTACATGAGCAGATGAGCAAGGGGAGATGAGTCACTTCTTTTTTTTGAGCCCAGAGATTTCTGTTAAGCCCATCCTGTCACTGCAGCAGAACTGGAAGGGTTCCAGGCTAGTAGCCCACTATGAAGAAGAAAGAAGATAATGGTGTATTGTGAAAACCACAATGGAGGCTAATGGCCAAATTGTCAACTGCTGTCTTATTCAGTGCTGCTAATTTAAAAAAAAAAAAATTCAAAAGCCACTGCAAAAGTGCTTTTTATTGTTAAACTGCATACAAATACACAGAAAAGAACTCAGAACCTTTCAGAGCAAAAAGACCCATAGCTTAAAGAAAAAACATAAGAGCAATGCAGCTGCAGCAAGTGGCCACAGCTCATTGCAACAAGTGTGGACTTGTTCAGTTGTGTGAGCAACATTTTCCAAGCCTGAATGGTGACTTTCTCGAATACTCATCATAAACTTAAAATGACCCTTCCCCACCACCCTGTGCAGGGTGCTCAAAAGGGACAGAAATCATGACCTTAGAAACATGGAAATACAGACCTCTATTTAACAGGAGGAGTTTAATATATCAGATGTCCCATGGAAGGGACAAGTTCACACAGCTCCCTACTGCACAAGACGTTCCCTCAACTAAAAAAGCTCTAAGTGTGCAGGATTCCCAGGATCTAAATCCCTGCCAGCCAACACTCTGAGACAGCCCAAAGGGGACTCAATTAGGAGGAGCCAAGGCTGTAATTCCAGCACAGAAACCATGATTCAGCAATGCACCCAGGCACATACCAAGTATTCATCAAATAAGGCCTCAACTTTCTAACACTCATTTTCTAAAGGACGACTGTGTTGCTGACCTAGAAAGCAGCAATTTGTTCCATCCCAACTTTTATTCCATTCATACAATGGGATAGAGAATGCCACTGATCAGCTGCAGTTTAGAATTAAAGAAAAAATGCATTGCAAAAAGTGGAGGTTTTATTGGTTTATTTTTAAATTCTGATAATCCTCCTATAAGAGTCAATTCTTTGAATGTGACTGAATTTTACTGTAATAAAGAATAGTCCCATTCTATTGATGATGGAGTAAGATTTGTTTTGTACAGCACAAGAATTTCTATGATCATCTCCTAGGTACCTGTAGCACCTTGGAAGCCCCCAGTATTTCAAATCTATTTATAGTACTAACATATAATTGAATAAGCTGTGATATTGTTTCTGTAAGTATCACTGGTGTCATGGGCTTGTATTTTAAAAAAAAATTATTAAAAAAACCACAACAAAATCAAACACTTCATTTCAGCATCTAATTCTCATGACACAAGGATGACTGTTCATGACCAATGAAATTCTGCTTTCAAGAATGTACCAGTGTGAAAGATATGACTTGCAGTTAGGATAAAATTTTTTCCACAAAATCAAAATTGTCTGGTCTGATTCTTATTGTTTTCATTCTCTACAGATTCACTCAGTGTTACAGGAATATCTCCTGTCACATAAATGTGATCACTTATACTGTCCATTGTGATGCATCAGAATAGATCATACATCAGAATTAGATCATACATGAATATATAAAAAACCATATACCTTGCTAAGGATGCATTTCTTTATCTAAATCAAATAATTTCACTTCAAACAGAAAATGCTGATAGCTTGAAAATAAAACCTTTAAAACAACATTCAGGATACCTATAGATTATATTTTAAAATAAACTTAAGTAATATTATTTATTTTATTGTTGTAACATCTGGTAACTACAAAGCACTGTAGATCACATTAGAAAAAAATTAAAAGCCTGTTTCCAACAGGACAATGCCAGATATGTTAAAGCAAGAATTCTCCCTTTAGGATTACTTTGCAATAGTAAATAGCACCATTAAATGGAAGCCTTCATCTATTAATCTTTTAAGATGTATTTCTATGTATTTCCTTAAGAAAATGATCTGATAGTTGTTGTAATTTTATTCTGGGAAATTAACTAATTTTGCAAAGAATAAGTCTTCAAATTTACACAAATTATCTGCACCAGTAAGATCTTGCTAAGAACATCAATCTCATAGAGAAGACTTTTCAGCAACTTTTTCTTCAGACTGCAAAATTATCATCTGTTGAAATGATGCTTCATAGCAGCTGATCAGATTTTCAAAGGGAGAGTATTAACTGGCTGTAAACTACCAAACAGCTCTTAAAATTGCACAAATAAGTTGCATGAATTTACAATCAGATTTTCCTCATAAATTGGTATATTATGCACCTCTGCTATTTTTTCTTTTGGTGGAAAGACTTATTTCAAAGCATTCCTTTCTTTCACAGAAACATAGAGAAACCTATATATCTAACACACTGCTAGACTACAAACATCACCATTAAAAAACCAAATCATGTTGCTAATAATGTGAAGGAAAAACTCATTTTCCTGTAATCTCCTTCTCCTGAAGTTTAAAAAAAAATAAAATAAATAGGAAGAATCCAAAATAATTGTAAAATGTCCTTAAATCTTAGAGATAAGAAATAAAAAGTATTCAGCACTATGTCTGATTGTGCTTCATGTGCAGTTGATTTCATTTAGTGCCATTGCACTGGGGCAGCACATGGGTAGCCAGGTTCAGACTGCCCATTTTATATCTAAAACTAAGATGAACAGAACCTGATTGCTGGTTAAGAAGAGCTGCAGCACTCACTGTGTTCAAACCTCTCTCACAGTAAGGTTTCCAAAGCAGTTGAGGAAACACAACCACTCATTTTCTTTCAACATTTCACCAGCAGATTTACATAAATAGCTGTTGAATTGGAGTGAGGCTGTTGTTTGACTCTACTGCAGAGCTACCCCTCGGGCTCCTAAAAAAACACCAAAGCACTGCTTCAGTATTAACTCAGCCTGACAGCTCAAATCTGACAAGCGAATGCTGAAAAGTTAATTTGCTATTGTCAAGCTTTGTGTTGGCTCAGGTATTATCCTCCTGCACCACTCCAGTCACCCCCATGGATCAGGTAACATCTGTCTTCCAGCATCAGGCACAGAGCCAGCATGGATTTCACGCTGCGCTGCCTGGCTAACTTGACAGCAGTGCTCCAGATCACACTTGGTCTGCTGGATGATAAAGGAGCACCTGGTCTGGGATTAACAATCATGGAGCTGGACTCTTATTTCTGATTCACACCAGGCTGGGAGAAGGAACAGTCTCCTGGCGAGGACAGCAGAACAGCATGAGAACCAGCACCTCCCTGCCTGTGGGATCGCACAGCCCAGGACCAGAGGGAAGACAGCACACACAGCCATGCCCAGAGCCTGCAGGAAAACCTTCCCCCACAGCTGTGCACCAAGACAACCTCAGTCACGAGGATCTGAAGGCTGTCAGAGCTCATTCCCTGCTCTGCAACTCCAGTAGTCAGATTTCTCTTACCTAAAGTGGACACGGGGACAAAGAAACAGCCTCACAGCAACTGCTCCACACTGCACATCCCCAGACGTGGGGAAATTGCTCCCCAGCCCTCCTTGGCTGAGCAGAGGTGTACAGGTGTAATTCTGACCACAGCAGTCTGGGTCACACAGTGCTGCAAAATGCAGGTGTATTTCAGCAGCCATCCAGGTTATTTGCCATTCAGTGGAATGTAGTCACATTTCTCTTCACAGAGAAAAGCAAGGCACAATTCTTCCCAAGAATATTTCTGAGATTCACATTCTCTTAACCTTAGAGAAAGGAAAAACAATTCTTATCTTTTTGCTGTGCCTGTGTTTGTGCCAAAGTAGAATGCAATATGGAGATTGTTTACCCAAAGTGATGATGTTTTGTTTCCTTGGCCTTTCAGGGCCAAGTGTGTTTGTGTGTGTGTGTCAGGACTGTGTGACAGTCACGAGATTCTATGCAGTGTGTGCAGAGTTGAGAGCTTGGCAGATTCAGTTTAGATGTAATGTAATATAGATTTAATATAGTATAATAAAGTAATTAATTAGCCTTCTGATAAGATGGAGTCAGATGCATCATTCCTTCCTTCCTTCCTGCAAATACTGTAGTGGAAAACACTTAGATCCTGTCAGTCTGGGATCTCATTCCTGAATCCAATTTAATGGTACTATATGCTGATAAAGATCCCTAACATTTAAATTTCTTTTTTCTAAAAGCCTCCTAAGCAGGGAAAGCAACACTAAATCAATAACAAACTTATATGAACCATGTATGTGTGTAATGGGAGACAGCAGAACCACCACAGGGGATATAGGAAGCAAAGGTTTGGTGTAACTGTGACTGTTGACACTCCTGCTTTCCCTGAGGACCAATTTCATTGCAAAATCTATTAACATTGGCAACAAGCAGAATGCTTATAACAAATGAAATCTAAGTTATTCCTTTTTACAGAGTATTTGAGTAAAATGAATTCCACAACAATTCCTCTATATCTACCCATGACTTGTCCCCCAACAAGAAGTTTCTTGTTTCAACAAGTATCCACCTGCTTTCCATGGTACAGCAAGAGGAGGGTGAACAAGTCACATTAATGCACTGATGAGCTAAGTAGCTTGTTAATATAAAGACTTACTCCTACTATGAAGTTTTTCACATTAGGACTACACAGTTTTTCGCTAACAAGTAAATAAGCTTCACAAAATCTTCCCTACTTACTTTAAACTTAGTACTTTAAAACTTAACTTTACACTTTAAAAATATATACATCACCACTAGAAAAAAAATTCTAAAAATTGTTCTTGTGACTGCCAGACTCAAATCTTCCCTGTTTCAGAGACAGATGAACTAAAGGAGCATCTCCCTTCTTTATACAATATATACAATTGCAGGACCTGTAATACACAGTCAATGCTTATTTTTCTTCTTTTTAATTTTTTCAGTGAAGGGGAGAAACCTTTTTTACTAGGACTGGTGTGTCATTATTCTTCTGATGGCCCACATTTGCTTTTTTCCCCAACAAACCTAAACAAGAAGCACAACTGTAAATGCTATTATGTAAATGAGATTAGGTGATTAAGCAGATGAGATACTAACACCAAGAAGTAATAAACTATAAATATCAAGAGACTCAGAAAGATGTACCAAATATATACAAAATACATTTAAAAATTGTAAGATAAGCTCTAGAATAATGTAGACACAAACCAGAAAATAACAAACTATTAAGAAAATTTGTAAGTTTTCTTACACTAAGAAAGAATGTATCAGATATCTTTGACCTACTGTTAGATAAAGAAGCGTTCTCATTGTCAGAGCACTATTCAACTAGCTGCAAAACAAGCAAATTTTAGTGATTTTCTTCATGCACCACTAAGGAATCATGGTGCTTTTAAAGCAACATAAAATTAAAACCAGATGTATTAAGTGTTCAGGGGATGTTAACAGGAGGTAATGTAGGGGACCTGACATTTGTGCATTTGTGGCAGCCCCACAACTGAGCCTGTGTCTCAGCAGCGCTCCCTCTGAACCCAGCCTGCCCCAGCAGCACTGCCTTCAGCTTTAGAGGCTGAGGGAAGCAGAAAAGAACTCTCCCGTGGAGCACCACAATTCCCTAAAGAGACATCACCATAACCCCCCCAAAACCAGCCAGGTTTTCATTCAGTCTGGTGCCTGAGAAATGTAACTTCTCCGCTCTCTACCCTGCACAATGGTTTCTGTCACACACCAGGACTTCACACACTCAAGCAAAAGCCAATCCTACCCACAAGGGGTCTGCAGAGGGGTCAGAACAACTCACACAGTGACAACCTGGTCACTGTAAAGTCAGGTCAGTGTGACAAAGCTGCAAAATGCTGACAGCTTTGTCACTTGTTCCCAGCCATGGTCAGACTGTTTAAGGTGCCAATTAACTGTCCTGGGTTATGGATGCAGCTCCACACAGAGCACACTAAACTAAGGTTTATTAGCTCAAGCGCAGCAACAACTCATTTTTGCAGCTTCTCACCTAGGTTTTGTCTAGAAGCAGAGCAGAGGTATTTCATGTTCACAACTTGAGCTAATTAGCCTTTACAAAATCCTGGGGGCTTAGAACAGTGGTTCAAGGGTCTTGAAACTGCACTCCAAGCTTATTCTGGAAGACACGTATTATCCAAAGCCTACACCAGCCTCCCAATACCCTGGGTAATAGAGAAATGACTACAAGCATGATCTCTTGACTTACAATGCAAGGATCTAATCACTACACCCAGTGATGAGAAAGGCCACCTGAGGCCTTTAAAGTGCTACAGTTTCTCAGAAGAGAAAATTAGCTCATACACAGGCACAAATACAACACATGCAGCAGTCCTGAGCTTTGCATCAAGCATTCATTTCCATTATCCAGTTAGACACGGGCAACAATACTGATCAGACACAGCAATTCCAGGGTTAAAATAAAAAAAAGCATGTGTATTCCCAATTCAAGGCTTTGCTTCCATTTCCAAAGTGCTGCATTCAGCTACAGTCTCTGTTTTACCCTCTGTCATCTCTTTCTTGCTGATTTTAATTTATATCGTCTGATATAAATTAAAAGCTCATTAAATTATTTATTGGCTGCTTAGGCACTTTTTCTTTGATTTCCATTCTGTTTATTAAACAGAGGCCACACTCCTGAAAACAGTGTCTGAGCACATTAGAAAATTATAGTAAGCAATAATTAAAAACTACCATGTAACCTTCTCCAAGATTTCTCTTGGCCAGAATTCTGCATGCCACCAAGAATTTTAAGAGCTTTAATAAAACAGCACTTAACTAACCTGCTCAGTGTCTGATTTTTAAAAGGCAAGCAGATGAGGCATTCCTGGTATAGGTAAAATAAGTTGATGAGCTTTGCAGTGCTCTGTATTGCACAGAAATATTACACAAAAACATACAAATGTCCACAGCCCACCATGTGCTATCTCAAACTAGAAAGTGGGGGTAGCCATCTCATACTGCACAGGTCCAACATCCTCCAAAGGACTTCCCCCAGTCAAATGGGGAGAGATGCTTGTGTTGACCTCCTGGGTTTTTGCCTTCATCTGAAGTCAGAGACCACTGATGTTACTATTCCTTTTTGCTTAAACTTGTAACAGCATCACATCATCTGCAATGGGTTCATTGGCTCTCTTGCACCTGAGATACATCACCCAGTCCAGGAAATCCACCTAGATAAATAATATTTACTCTGCTGTTACCTTTCTGCTTTATAACTATTCTGTCTTGCTTGGTAGCCTAGTAACTCTAGCAATGAAAGCCACCATTCTGATAAGATTTTAAAAAAACCCCAAACCTATAAGTTTCAGGGCATGATTCAGCAACTGAGTATACAACTTAAGTCATAAAACTATTTTTCTTTTTCCTTCCCTCTCTACCCCATTCCTCTCAAATACAACAAAAAGTCCCTGGCCTCAGGATTTTTGCCAGGGGTTATACCCTTAAAGTCCTTTCAGAATACAGTCAAATCTCAGTCCCTTCTCTGATGCTGGGAAACAGCATTACTCATCTATGACAGCATGATAACCCTGAATGTTTCCATCAAGTTGACAAAGATGCATAACTTAAATAAAAATTCATGTTCAAATTATCAACAAATGAAAGTTAATGATGGATCAAATTTGGCAGAACTATTCTAACATGTAACACAATTTGGTACCAAGCTATAAGATGTGAAATTTAAGTGATAAATGGTTGCTGGAGACCTTTTCACGATAATTGACATGCTACAGTGCATTAATATTTCTTTCATTAGTATCCATCTGGAGCACTCATCTGTTGGCAGAAGGCCAAGTGCATTGTGTAGAAAATACCCCTACTACAAGAGTCTTCTACTTAAAAGACAAATGCCTTGGGAAACCAAATATTACTCAGATAATATTAAGAGTCTTATTTTTGACCTTGGCTCTCCACTGTCATCTCTTTTTACATCCATGTCGTTCACCAAAATGATACTACCACAGACTGAAGTATTTTTTGTTCTAAAGACTTGATTTTTTTTCTGAAACCAGGTATTTTGATATGAGCATGACCTGAGTATCCCCTGCAGATTCCTTCACAGATCAAAAGCACAAAAATATTTTTGAAGGATAGGCTTTTGTAGCAAGTGTCATCTAAGTCCATTGATTATTTTCAGAGTCAATCAGTTACAATTATCATCTTTTTCATCTGTTATAAGAATTGCAGCTGTCCTCTTCCCTCTTCCTCTACTGTATAAGAAGTCTTGTTACAAAAGAGCAAGGAATCACAGGTTCCTGGAAGCTTCATCCAGGCTGATGCTGCAATGATATTATCTCGTCTACATCTTTCCTTATAATTACTCTATTTGAAAATCAGCATTCACTCTGCATGAGATTCTCGTGCTTGTTTTCAACACAGTCAGCATCACCCACCTTTCAGCTCTATTGGGCACTTCTAGTTTGTCCCAGTGACTTTGGCCATAAGATTCTCCCAATAAATGATTTCAGAAAGTTGTATTTCTCAGAGTCCTGAGAAGACCCATCAGGCTTTATTTGCCATGGTCAGTCTCACCTTGGAGGCCAACCCATGCCCTTCCTATTGCAGAGCCTGCCATCTTCATTTCAGCTCTGCCAGAGTCCTGCCCTGAGTTGTGTCAGAGCTGTGCTTGTTCCCCCGCCCCATACTTAGATCTCCTGCCTTTGTACTTGACTTGATATCTTTCCTGCAACTAGGGAAATGCTCATTCTACATAATTTTTAACCCAGATCAAACTTAAAAGGCAAGAAAAAATTAAAAGCTTACAAATTTCCAGACCCTGGTTGACCTGTTCTTTCTACTTTGTTTCACAATATGCTTCCAGTTTCAGAGAAGTGGTTACAGCACACACTTGCAGCTGAGGTGGAGAAACAGCACCATCACTCAATTAATGTTAAAAAGCTAATAGAAATACCTTTACACCAATCATTGGCAAAAAGTCAAATAAGTACAAAAGAGAGAGAAAAGATAAATCCTGTGGATTCCCCTGAGCCAAAGAAGCCTTGAATTCCCAGCATCAATAAAAAGAACAGAAAAAGAAGAAAGAAATGCAGTTGTCCCTTGTGCCATCATATAGAAGTTAAAAAGCACAAGACCCTTTTCACCCTGCACAATCACAGTTCACTTCTCTTTGAAAAGATCTAAAGATCTTTTGAGAGATTAAAATACATCTATTTTCTGCTATTACAACCACAGGACAGTGATCTTTGTATGGATTTTATGCCCACACGCAGGCAGCTGAAAAAGACAGCGATGTGAGCAGCTGCTAACTGAGAACTCTAGCACAAATAAAAAGAAGACAACACCACAGGCTAGGCTTCTGGAGCCACAACAAATAGCTGTTAATGGTGTGGTGCAGGTACTGCTTTAGGATCCACCTGCTGCCAGCCAGCTCAGCCATGGAAATTTCCTTCCTAAGGAAAAGGAGCAGGAGAAGTCAAGTTTTTCCTATCACTAATCCAAAACATTATATATGGATTTCAAGGGAATCATAATAGAATAAATCTGGAGTATCATGGAGAAGAGGGTTTTAGCATAGGAGACTTAATTACTTTTACCACAGAAAGACATTCTTTTCCCCACAAGAAAACAGAACTGAACTAATGGCCTGGGAGAAAAAGCTAAACAAGCAGGCAAGTGGAAATGCAAACCAAGATTATCTTAAATGCACATGGGACAGAATTCAGAAGAGTAGGAATGTTGCTGAACAAACAGCATAAATCCACCACACTAGAGAGCCACTCAAGGGACAAAAAGCAGAAGAGAGCTTAAATTAGAAAGAAAAGGGGGTAGAATAGCACATATAAAAATGAGAAAGACATTCATAAGGAGCTTATTATACATTCTTTCTCAGTTATACAATCACCATTGCCAACCTGCTTAATTCTGTGAAATCATAATTCCTCCTAGGATCCACACACATCCATCTTCTTCATTTCCTGTTTCTCCTTCAGTTTTAGCATGTATTACCTCCTAAAATAGAAATACATCACTTGCTTCCCAGCCACATGGATCTCTTCCTGACTTCCTTGAATGTTTTCTATGCACACCCTCCCCACACAGTTTTTGTCCATTTGGATATCCAATAATCTCATCTGGAATCTGTGCAGTAATGATTTTTTTCCTGCTGCTTAGAAACTCCAGCAGTCTACTCCATCCCACAGATTTTTCAGGAGGTGATCTATATCAGAAACAGCACCATTCACCTGTATGAGTGATTCCTGACCAGAAAGGCATTTAGCAACACAGACCTTTGAACTCAGCCTACTTGGGGCTGCACATCGCACAAAATGTACCAAATTCTGCATACACTAATGATCAAGGTTACAGTGGCCGTGCTACACCATGGGAATAACCAAATTCAGAGGGACTGAGGTGTCATAATCAACAAGAATGCTGCATTAAAAGACTAATAGGTCAAATGGACACCCATCTCTGATCAGAACAGCCCTCACAGGGATGTACACTGAGAAGGGGAAGCAATACAGAGCAGCACAGTGACAACCCTCCAAAAAGACCCTAAACCTTACAGAAAATTCAACCACCACACAAACTTTGTCAGAGGTAGATAAAGGGAATATTGATCAGCTAACACTGTTTTAGGATTTCTTTCTATTACATGTATCACGGGAACAGCAAACTGTCTCAGTCAGGGCTCAGTCCCCATTAAGTCACCTTATGGAAACCTGGCCCAACTGGACTTCTCATACTGGTTTTCAGTAGCATCATAGCTGACAAGCTGTTTCTCCTAAGTGTTTAAATTTCACTTGGTTGAAGCTGTTCTTGATTTGGTCAAGGTGAAGAGCCTGTGCTACCCCAGCTTAGTGATCCATAAAAAAAATAAATATAAATATTGTAAGGCTTTGATATAGAGCAATGTTCAGTGAGAGTACCAATAAGGCAGCAGGAATCTTCATTAGTCCTATGGGGGAAAGGCATATATTTATTCTGGTTTCCATCACATAGCGGAAAAAAATAGACCAACTTTATAGGAATTCCAGTCCTTGAGTAAGAGCATCTGTAAAATCAAAGAGTGAAATAGGGGAAATGGGTAAAGAAGATTAAAAGGCCCCACGTACCTCTGAAGTACAATAATTTGAGACAGGAAATTGGTATCACTATAGCAACCAACATAGTATCATGAATGGCTGAAAGGAATTTTTAAAGCCTACAGGGTGGGAAACTGGATGTTGGGGACATTAAAGGAACATTTTATTTACAGTTAAGCACTTAAAGAAACAAATCAGTCATACGGTACATTGTATTTCTAATATTTTTTTCCTCAAACTTGGCATTGTGCAGTTTTGTTTCATCTAATTAGTAAGAAGTCTAATTAGATTACAGTTCACAGATGGTGAAGTCTTAAACAGGAATACAAAAAGACTACTTTTAATCAGTCAGCATCTTACTTTGGTAAGTCTGCAGGCACAATATCCAGATGTAAATAAAATTTAAAGTGCCAAAATATTTCCCGTGAGGCAATGACTTGCAGTAGCTATCAAGCAACAAAAGCTTTCAGTAATAGGACCAAATTTATATGGAACTGCAGTGGGAGAGTGTGGAAAGGTGGCCTGGGGTAAAATTAGAAGAAACTGAGAAGTTGTATTCACATCCTAACAAAAGTTACAACACTATGGAAATTATAGGATAAAATGCAGCTGCTGCTCCCTGGGTGGAATGCATTTGGCAGCTCAAAACCTCTGCCATGATGCTTCCCCACACACAGCACCTGCTAAGCAGGATGAATGCAGGGTGGAGCAGAGCAGGAGCACCACTGCCAGGCTCTTGAAATCTTTGCAGGGAGGGGAACTCTATGGTAGCTGGAAATCACCCAGTGCCTGCCAGCCAGGGGACATGGGGAAGATGTCCTGCTGCTGGGCCAGCAAGTCAGGGCTCAAATTGCTCTCCTCAGATGAACTTGGTTCATTAAAACCTAATTGTAATACTAACACACATGTCCATACCAAAGCTGCCCATCTCCAAGGTACAAACCACCTCTCACTGAGCAGGCACTCTGAATTCATTGACTTTAGGAGCAAAGTCAGAGAACTTTACACCAAGCAGTTACAAAGGTATGCATGACTAGTCACTCAAGCTCACCTAAACAAAGAAATAGTACAAAAGTAAGTTGAGAATGGGGAAAAGTCAGGGAAGATTCCACCATAACTGCTGGGATCAGCTGATGGGCTGAATTCTCCTCTCCCTCATAGGGACATCTATTGGTTAAGAATCCTACTCTGTGGATGCAGAATATTCTTAATGGGGATTAGAGTTTGTCTGTGTATTACTTTGACTATATTTTTGCATTCAGACACTATCACCAGCAATCCTCAAAACTTAACCTGTCACATTTTTGTATTTATAAAGTGTAATTCCATAAGCTGTTGGCGTGAGTCCTTCATGGGCATCAGTAGCTGCCAGCAGTGGGCAACAGCCAAACAAGGGGGAGGACCCACAGAGGGGTCTCCCTTTTGCTGTTGGAGTGCCCCTAAGTCAGTCAAAGCCCCTCTGCTCCAGCAGCATGCTCAGCCCTTGTAGAAAGGGCTCTAGAATGGAACACCAAGAGTATGGTCAGGACAAGGGACTCAGCTTTCCTGGGGCACTGACAAACCAAACACTAAGGACTGAAGAAATCTCCCCACACTAAGGATCAAGGAAAACCCCCCTTCTCATGTGACAGATGCATATACAGGTATGTCCTGTGTGCAATGTGTTGGAAATTTCTCTTCCAAACCACCAGGAAGAGAGGCATAATACAATTTCTCCTGTCAATCAAATTCCCAGTTAGCAATGAAAGTCCTATCCAAGAAAACAATGATGAGGCTCTAACAACATGCTGGAAGTTCAGAAGTGTTGTGACAAAAAAAAAAAAAAGAAAATTACTGTATTTCAAATTGTGAGAAAGGATGAAAGCATTCTGAAAGCATGTGAAAATGAATAGGAATGCCAGGCAAGACAGTCAGCATGGTTAGTCTGGTGAACAGACCAACAGAGTATGGAGACCTGCATCTCCTCATCTCCTCTGTAGCTGTTCTGTATATTCTGCTCTTGATTTAAGTGGAATTATTTAAAGGCAAAGATTTCCTGAGAAGACAGTGAACCTACTGAAGTTTGGTACAAACTTGGTTTCAGCTGTCCCCTGAGCTTTACCAGAGCATTAGCTTTCATGATGATACTGCACAATAGGTCTCTTATTAAACCCATAGTGCTAGATGCTGCACAAACTCCAAGCCCAAAAGATCCCCACCCCAAAAGATAAGTCTAGATAAGCCCATATAAAGTGTATATACAGAAGATTTACCGATACTAGAGGACCCTAGAGCCAGAGTGCCTAACCCATGACCTGAAGGAGCATGGAAAACAAATTAATTTCACATATGCAAAAATAACTTGGAATCACTCAGTTTTTGCTTGGTCAAAAAATGCCCTTTTTCAGTCACAGCAACTTCTGCTGAAATGCCAAGGCTGCCTTTCCATACTGGCTATGAAAGAGGCACCAAAGGCACAGCAGCTCTTGCTCACTGCAGCCACAGGCCCAGGGAAGCCACCACCTGTATGTGCACATGGAGAATAAGAAACATCTATGGATCCAATTGGCAAAATGAGACAGGAGCACCCAAAGAGACTGATGATAGGCTTCTTCCTCATTCTACAAGCAATTACTCCAGCATGTTAATGGTCTGAACAAAACAAAGCACTCTTCTAGAAGACTAATCTCAAAATCAAATATTGAGTCCAGATGTGACATGAAAAAGCAGCATTCACCGGGCCTTCTTAGAATTTTCACCAGCCAAAGAAAGTGCAAACTTGAACAAAAAAATTCTCTAAGACTCTAAACACCAGGATGAGGAGCTAGAGGGAGAATCTCACCAAAACCAAGGAATAATGGAGATTCTTCATAGTAAAGAGCAGAAGGAAGTGAATCAAAAATCCCAGTTTACCTAGAATTCTGCCAATTGTATTTCCCCACGCTTACCAAATGTAGAAAGCTGACAGGATCAGGCAACAGCAGCATTTCCTGCTACAGAAAATATTTTTAATAAGAGAAAATACAGGTTTACAGCTGACAGAAGCTGATTAATTTCTTTGTATGCAACCCTTACAATATTAACAGAATGAAGCCTTTAATTAATATAGTAAGGCTTTAAAAATAAACAAACAAACAAAACCTCCAAAACCAGGGCAGACAATTCAGCTACTGCCAAGAAGATTTTTCAAGAGGCATTCAGATGAGACTTTTGTGAGCTAGGTTTTGTAGCAATTAAGAAAGTCTGAAATGAAGAGGGGGAAAAAGAAGACAGAGAGACTCTCTAAGATCAAAAGCTGGGAAAGAATCTGTGAGAAAAAGTGGTTTTGCAAAAATTGCAGCCATGAGACACATCACATTGTTAAGCTTACAAAACCCAAGACAGCACTGAAATAATTTTCTATTCTCTTGCTTATGGTATTTTCTTGGAGTAGCAAGTATATTTTATTATCATTATGACTAACATGACTGCAACTTGATAATAATAATCATTATTAGAACTCAGGATTCCTGGCAGGAGAAAGCTGCAGAAAGTACTCAGAATCCATTTCAAAACATGTATTTCTTGGCTAAGATGTGGTGAGAAGGATTTGCCCTTTTACTGTCTGAGTTGTCAGAAAATTCATAAGAGCAATAAGAAATTAAGTGCTTCAGTTTTAAAGTGCTGTTTTGATTATTAAAATAGGATAAGTAACCCAGTAGTTTGATCACTACATGTTTACCACACCTGATGCTCTGAATAAATCTGATAGCATGATCATGTTTTAGGACTCCCATAAATACTCCTAATCCCTAAGAATTTTAGGTTATGCAAATGGTGTCTAACTTGCAAGACACCAAACTCCAGAGATAAATGATAATCAAAGTTGTTCCAGCAGGAGCTTGGTATAAGATTAGAGCTTCCAGCTATTCTTTCTCCTGATCACAGAATCACAGCCTGGTTTGGGCTGAAAGGGACCTTAAAGGTCATCTCATTCCAACTCCCCTTCCACGACAACAGGCTGCCCAGAGCCCCATCCAAACTGACCTTGAACACTTCCAGGGATGATTTTCATTTACTTTAACAGAACTCTGCATTTCCACTATAAGTAAACGCAAAGCTTAGTGACCAATCAAGCAATAAGAATTTTTTTAAGAAAAATACTCAAAGAATATTTTTCAAATTTAATCAGCATGCATCTATTTTTACTTCAAATGTCTGAGTCACATTCCATTACTGAAATGAGAATTTTAATAAGGTTTCTATTTTGTTTCTGTCTCATTAGTTTTATTACTAATTGCAATGATTTATATCTATTGTAAATATTACTATAAGGCACACACTTCAGGGTTACATTCAGGCCAAACTGTGATTCAAATCTACATGTTATTATATTTAATTGTGTTTTCTGACACATGGTTCAGCTATCAGATCTACAAGAGATGTGCTACGTCTTGAATTACTTGAACAGAGCTGCTAAAGAATTTAAGTTAAAGATTCTCCTTGCCCCTGGAAACACAGATATGTCCTACCACAGTAAAATCAGTCCCAGCTGCTTACTCTGTACTGCAAGGTGTAGTGGGAGATGCAGAATCTGGACAAGTCATTAGAAATATGAGATAAGACTTTGATCCCTTTTTCTCAGGGGAAGAAGAAAAACGAGGGGAAATTACCTCAGGGTTTTGTGTCTCTGCAATACCCCTCACTCAGAATTTCACAGATGAAAGTTCATCACTTCTGCAACAAGCTTGGCAGAAAGATTGCAAGCTCTAAAGTTAAGAGCCCAGTACAACTGCATTAAGAAGGGAAACTGGGGAAAAACAAGGCCAGCCTTAGCAGGATACTTACTGACAGCATGGACTCTGAGAAGTTGATGTCAACCCTTCCAACCTGCAGACTGAGACTAACCCAAACCAAAATAGTGTTCTCCTTGGCAGTAAGATGACAAAGTTACTCTGGTTTGTCCTTGTAATGACTATCTTTCATTTCCAGCAACTGAATTTCTTTGCCCATGAAAATCCTCAAGAGGTGTGGGTCTTCTGTGTAAGAAAAAAATCTGCACAGCAATTTCTCCAGATACACTCAGAATATGAAAGCTCTATGGCTTTAAGTAAAAACATGAAAAAACCAGCAAGAGGAAATAGCTCTTAAACTTATATCATGTATATTTCTTTTTCTTTTCCCCCAGAAAAGGTACATTCAAAACAAAAACAAAACCAGACGCATACACAAAAAAACCCTAAAAAAACCCACAAAACCAACAACACAGCATGCCAGAAACATTTTCATAAAAGATGTTTTACACACTTGAACTGGATCTCTAGCCAACCTTTATGTCCATTTCAAATATTTCTTTAATATTTCTTTGACTACCATTGGAATACAAAGCTGCTGCTGTACAAATCGCTCTTTTACTTCATGCAACATGAAGCCTAATAAAATCCTCCTCTTAAAGTTTTGCCTCCCAATTAAAAAGAGGGATTAGTGCTCTCAAGCAAAAACCAAGAAACATTTTCTTTGAGTTCCAGATCATGAGATTTGTTTTCTATCTCAAAGGCAGTGGATGCCAATAACCTTGATCCCTGTTGATAAGAACCTGAGAGGAACTTCCATTACAGATATTCCCATCAGAGCATCTTCCTTCACAGGTGAAATGAGAAGCACTGAACGCCAGCAGGAAAAGCTGTTCCTCCTGGGCCAATTGGGATGATAGGAGCAATCAATGCGCACGAGCTGTTTGTATGATTTCAATACTTCTCATTCAAAGGAGTTGAGATCTCCATCCCCTGTGTAGAGGCTGAGTGCACTGAGTGTCTAAAATAAAGCCAACAGGAGGGGGAGGTGTCATTGCATGTGCAGGAAACACTGTGTTCAGCCAGGGAAAAATAATAGCAGCTCTCTATAGACTGCCAAAAACCCTCTCAAAGCTTCCCATTTCACCTAAGTTCTTGCAAATATTACAGTTCCACATCAATAAAATGCAATCAGAAATTTTAAGTGATTCTTCCTCTGTGCGTGTATATACATACATATACACACACATATGCATATATAAAGCCTTACAAGTAAAAAGAAAAAACAAAAATCTTTTGAATTCTACACATGCTTTAAAAATACCTTAACTACCTAATTACTCTGTAAAAGTATCTAAGAACTCAACGCCATGCAATACTAAGAAAGTGTTTTAAGTCTATTGTTCTAAAGAATAAAAATATATTTAGGACCTACAGCATGTGATGAGTTAAAAAAAAAAAAAAAAGAAAAAAGAAACCAAAACAACCAACAAAAGAAACAAAAGAAAAAATCCTGAACAGCTCCTTTGTGTCTGTAAACAAGCAGGCTCTTTGGACCCCTGTCCCATGCTCCCATAGCTTGTGACAGCTTCAAGTCACTGGCCTCTGCCTGCATGAAAGATCTGTTTAAAGAGAACATTCCAAGAGACTGTAAATCACTGGGTATGGACAACAATGTGTTCTTCTGAACACATGAGCCAGGTCCCCTTGGGAAGATGTTGGCAAACTACATCAAGGGAGAATTTCTATGCAATTGGTGTGGTTTGGGCCTCTGCTAATTCCTACTGCCCACGTTTCCCCCTGTGCTAACCCCACAAAGTGGGACCAGCTTCTGAGCTTAAGAGAAGAGGGATTGCATCAAGATGTGCACTGCTGAAACCATGCTCACATTTGGGGTTTTATTTTCTCTGAATAGATGAGGTTTGCAGGATGCTTTCCTCACAAACAGGAAGCTAAGTGCAAGGCCATGTGCACTGGCAATGCATCCTGAACCAGAGACCTTCTGCCCTCCAAAGCTGAACTACTGCAGGCAGGATGAAGCTTTTCAAGGGTAAATTGC
Organism: Ammospiza caudacuta; assembly: GCF_027887145.1. NCBI lineage: Eukaryota > Metazoa > Chordata > Aves > Passeriformes > Passerellidae > Ammospiza > Ammospiza caudacuta. Next base: position 60,071,842 of record NC_080596.1, read on the forward strand.
TCTGTGCAAAGCCTCTGGCTGCCAGCGTGTGCCCACTGCTGCAGGGAGATGCTGGCAGGCTGTGCAGACAAGCTGGGTCCTGAAGCAGCAGGAGGCACAGTTCGGTGGGGCCAGAAGCTCATTCAGCCTTGGCACCAAGCCACATTATGATGGCACCTGACAGAATATTGCAGTGATTTTGTTACCTCCATCAGCCTTCTCTCCAAACACCTACTTTGCCTTTGCTGAAGTGTAGAAGTCTTCTGATTTTCTTGTTTTCTGCACTGGGGTTCAGTACAACCCACAAGCACATGGTGCAATTTTACCCTATAACACTCCATCCATGGCTAGTTTGTTTTTAGGAGTGTAAAAGGTGAGGTGTCTCTTGTTACAAAACTGCATTATAGATCTCATCTGCCTGACACAAGAAGTGCCCTGGGCAATTGCTATTACTGCTAATGATGCAGTTACCACCAACACACATATTTCTGTCCTTGCCTTTCCTGGCTTATTTATCTTGCTCATTCCTGAACCAAAAGTACAGCATTTCCAATTCTATATGGTTAGAGATAGTAAAATAAGGGTGCAGCTGGGCTGGGCTGGGTTGTGACCTCTTTGTATAATGAGGAAATACTGTTATGCTGCCAGAGAACTGTACTACCATGAGGACAAAGATGATTTGGCCCTTTGCCTTTTCACCTCTGCAATATAGACAAATCACATTTTCACCTCCGCAACATAGAGAGATCACATATTTTAATAATATATTTTAAAATATTTTATAAAAAAATATTATTCTTCCCTCTTATTTCTTTTACATTCTGAAATTCTTTACCTTGTCCCTGCCATATTGGCTGTGATAACCAGTATCATCTGCTGCATCACTTCTGGGTGAACTAGAACAGCAAGCCAGCTGCATTTACCAGGTAAAACCATACCTACTCAGCCAAAAAACCTTCCAGATCTACATCTTAGCATTAAAGCTGGATAGCAATGCAGTGGTTATCTATTACAGTAGATGACACATAGCTGCATCCTAACTATGTCTGAAATTGTAGATTTTTGCATTCAAAAATTCTCATCTTTCAAAATAATCACAAGTGCTGCCAACAGATTCAGATGCAAAAGCATTTTCACAAAAGTAAATTGATCAAATCAAGCACATCTACACTCAGATTTTGGAGCTGTTGTTTCTGCATATGAAAATGCTAAAGAAAAAGCTGCATTGCATCTATAAGAATTTTAAATAGCAATACCAAAACCTGTTGCTTGTGGTTTCTCAGTGAGTCTTAGAGATAGCTGTGCAAGCCTGCAGCTCTTCCAGGGAGGAGAGAAGGCATTTAATACTGGCTTAAACACTGAAAGGGATGGCAAGCCAGAAGACAGACAGGAGAAGTAATTCAGAATGCCTATTTGTATGCACTGCAAATACATTCATGCAGTTTTCCTCGTGCCAGTTGTCTTTAGAGACAGCTCAAGTGAAGTGAAACCAGCTGTGCCAGGCCTGGCAAGGGCATCCCAGCCAGAGTTCTGTGCCCAGATGTAAGACATAAGACATCGTCTGTGCAAAGTCAGTTTGCAAACAATTCCTAAAGGAGCTCCCTAATGCACTGGTGAGCAATGCAAACACACTGCACAAACCTGCAGACTGTGTTGTGTGCAGACCTATAAAATAGATTCCAAATCTGGGTTTTTCCTAAAGATATCAGCTCTAATTCTTAGCCTCAGGGCAACTACTTCACACCAGATGTAACAATTCAAGGAACAACTGCTAGGGAAGTGGATAAAAAAATTGAAAAGGTCCATATGCAAGTGAATTACTGGTGTCACGAGGATCAGATGAGAAAGATCATTTACAAGGCAAGTCCCCCACCAGCTGACATATAGCAATAACATGAAGTCAACAAACACCAGAGATTGAACTGCAGAGTCAAGCAGTGCCAGGGAACTGAGAAGTGGCTGCTGCAGAAGAGTAACCAGCAGCAATTAGCACAGCAGCCTACACAAGATGCTGCCCTGATACCTGCTGGTGTCTGGTACAGACACATGGAGAGGCTGAGCATTCTGAGATGCTGCAGAACCACAGTGTGGTCTGATACAAGGCCTGAAGCAATTCTATGCCAGAGATAAAACTCCTGAACTATGAATGGAGACTTTTTGCCTTTACTTATCCAAAAATTAAGGAATAGTCATAATTCATCACCAGCCTTTGCAACAAGGAAAAATTTACTTGCAATGAAATGAGAAGTCTCTGCTCACTGTATATACACACATACTTTGAAAACTTTCTAATACTGCTGTACTAAAAATAAAGCTCACCCTTGATGACCACATCACAAGACTTCATGGCATATTGACAGAGCAAACTTACTTTTGGGTGGTGTTGAAGGTGGTCCCAGCCAATGTCCCTCCAAAGCAGTCACCTTTCATTCTCAGACTTTTTAGCTTGCTTACTAAGTGATGAAAATGCTTCCTTTGGTGGTCCATAGAAGTTCCGTGTAGCCTAATCAAGCCATGCCCCCCAGGATATTGTTGCAGTAAACCCAGAAGCACATTTTTAAGCTAAAAAGCTCCAGCTGGGACTGCTGTTTCCACCAATTTTTGATGCCAGGTGGACAAAGATAAAGGCTGAGCAAGGGAAACTAGTGCAAGTGATCAGTAAGGACAGCTGGGGAGATTGAAACACAAGGAGAGCAGCTGAAACTAGCTGAATACATGTCTTTCAGTGTACTACTAGAAAAGAAAAGTGCAGTTTAGTCTTTTCTCAGCCTCCAGAAGAGACTAAAAAAGCATTAGATGGTCTTCTGAACAGCCTGAGGAATTAGTGTTGGCTCATCAATATATCTACCAAAGGAAAGCAATGCTGCTGAGCCTGGAATAGTTCAATAGCAGTTCAGCCTACTGATCTAGCTAATAATTTTGCCTCTGTTTGTAGGTTTTGCAGGACTGTGTTCTCAGGAAGGTCACCCCAGTCCAGGGCAGTAGAGGGGTTTTTTGGGGGAGAGCACCATGCAGATACAGTGCAGCTCTCATAGCCCCAGTTATTCAGGTAATGGCTACCAGGTGTGTTGCTCTGTGGCAGGTAATTACATTGTTCTTAGTGATTAAAAACATGGAGGAGTTCATACAACAAAACATGGAGGAGTTAATACAACAAAAACTATCTCAGGTTTCTCTGAAAAGAAGGAGATGAACCATGACACAGGGATGCAGGGAGGAAAGTATGGTAACTTCCCAGCATGTTTCATTCACAGCAGTGGGGTATCAGATATGAAGAACTGGCAGAATAAACCCAGAGCCTCTACTCAGGGAAGTCTTCAAGAAGCTTTTTGCAATAAACTTATGATCTCTTTGCTCTTCCTCATACAAGTGGGCAGGTATACACACCTTCTGCTCATGTGATGGGCTAAAGTATTTGGATTCCTGCTAAGTAATAAAAATAATAGAACTTCTAGTTTTGCTTTCAAATGCTTACTTTAAAATGCAGATACATGAACTCGTGAAAAGAGTTTCTACACCATTAGATGCTACTGCTCCTTTATCTTCAAGGTCTTTGATGTTTATTGTCATGGATGAGGAGTTAAAGAATGTTAATTACTGCTGATACATAGCAGCAACTGCTGCTTCTTGAATTCCAATAAACCCTTTGATATCAGTGTATGAATATTATAGGAGACACTGTCCCATTGAAGTGACTAAAAAAACACTGGCAAAAGAGGAAACCATGTGTAGATCAGCAGGCAAGTTGGACAAATATGCTGCAGAGAAAGCCACCATAACTCTTGTCAACTCTGTCCCTTTTGATGTAGGTCACTTAGGAAAGGCAGAGGCACAACTTCATGTCCCCAGCAAAAGGGAAGAGTGGGAATCCTTTGGGGACAAAACAACTGAGGAAGGCATCTGGCACACAGGAATAACTCCATTGTGGCAAGCTGCTCAGAAGCAAACAGAACTTCAGATGGAAGAAAAAAAAAATTGAGGATTATTTATAAAATAGATTTCAGCAGTGGCTAAGGAAGAAGAAACAAGTTCTTATCTATATTGACCTGGGAGGAAGGCAGGGCAGAAGAATCTGACTGACACACATTATCTCTCTGTTCTCAGAGGAAAGGGAAACAAGGAGAATGTCCCATATGTTAAAAGTTAAGAGGCTGAAGTCCCTATTACAAGGATCAAGCAATCATAAGTGTTTTAACCACTACATCCACAATGTCTGCAGCTTTTGCCTTTCCTGTCAGCTCTACTGCGGTATTTTTTTCATTTTAACCACGTAACCAAGTGCCTGTAGGTACTGAAGCAGGAGCCCTGTGCTTCTGGCCTGCTCACTTGGGGAAATCTGGTGCACTGCCCACTCACCAGAAGAGAAGTCCTCACCACACCTCAGACCGCTTCTGACCCATAGCTCAAGTGCTGCTGAACACAGCAAGTGCAGAGCCAGAGCCTTATGCCAGCTCCGGAGAAAGGGCAGAGACCTCCTCTCCAGCTGCCTTGCACTTCTAGCAGAGACCACAGGGCTGTGGCAGCACAACCATCAGCTCAGGGGCCTGCTGCTGACTTAGCAGTCTCATGTTCTTCCAAATCCAGCTGTCCCTTACACTCCTCAAGCACCCAGGACCCTTTTTTCCTAAGCACTTACTTGCTTTTCTGTCCAAAGTAGCCCAAATCTCCATTATTTATTTGTTCTTCCAATAGGAGTCCCTGAGTTTTCACCAACACCCAGCTGTCAAATACCCACACAACCTGTATGAGCTCAATACACACCACCAGTCTCACAAACCCATTTTTAGAGCCACCCACCTGCCAGTGACTAAGCACTCCATCCACATACAGCTTTCCTGTCAGATGCCTCTCAACTCTCCCACTTCTTTGCAGGAGAGGTCATCGGGTCTCTATTTCTTATACATTTCACAGGGTCTAATGTTTCCCATCCATGCCCTCCATGTACAATATTTAAAGCATGATTCACTGATGAAAGTCCAAATTTTTATTATTAATTCACGTATAAAGAGGTTTTACTTCATAAACTCAGACAGAACAACCTGAATAGTATCTGACAGTAATTTTTTGGCTTTACTTAGCTAAAAAGAAAAAAACCATAATCTTTTTTACTGTGGGTGGATGTGGATGTGTGCTGAAGTGGTATTTTCCCAAAGTAATCTTAACAAGTATAGCATTACAGCTATTTATAAAATTAAATTCTATGGCTGACAGTTTTACTGGGAGCTCAAGGCTTCCTATGATTAAGATCACTTTGCTAGAAGTCAGAAGTTCTATACTTACAAAGTCACAGATGGAAACTGAAGTATAGCACTGAAAAGTATTGATATTCACCACTACTAGCTCAGATTAAAACAGCTAATATGCTTTCCCAAACGTGGACATGTTATCAACAGCAAGAGTCAGTAAAAACAAAACTTTTTTATTCACAAGAGTGAATAAAAAACAAAACTGCATGTACTTCAAGATACAGTAACAGGAATCCCCAATTCCAGGGACAAAAATAATAACATGTCCAGGCTGAAGTTTGCTACATAAACCCATGATAGTATTTAAAACAATCTATGCTTCTGCTCACAAAAATATGTTGAAATTACGGTTATGGAAGTTCAGGTATAATCGTAATTGTTGCATGTTTCCATCATAAACTGAGGCCATGTTCATGACAAACTCCCAACCTTACATTCCCTTCTTGGTCAGCAGGACGTCATGATGCTCTTCTTCACTAAAAACTCATTGAATTATTTAAGCTTGGCTAAAGATCTATATCTGTTCAGAGGCTTTTAGTTTACTTGTTTGCTAGCATTATTTATTGATTTATTTACAACTGAGTATGGGAGGCAGGGGAACACTTTCCCCTATTATTTGTCAGCATCTAATTTTGGCCAGATATAAGTCTGCTGTTGCAAAGTTCGATGTCTATCAGCAATGCAGCCCTGGCCTACATCCTACACACAATCTACCAATTTGTCTGAGTTTCTAGTGGCTGTCATTAATTAAGAAGGGCAGAGGACAAAGCTGATTATGATAATGACATCAAGGATATTAGAAAGATTCTATGACTTCCAACAAAAGGAAAAAAAAATACATGTAAGTGAAGATCCCTAAAATATGTCCTTAGATAAAATGATCTAAAAAAAAAATCGCCTACAAATACTTTTAGTATCTACAATGCTTAGAACATTTGCTATAGTACATATCTGCATGCAAAAAGGAATGATCAAAATTCTTAGACAGCTTTACTGTTTTACTTCATGTAAAACTGGTAAGATGAAGAACAACAAAGCTTTTGTGTTCAGTCATCTATGAACAGAAGTTGTTCCTAGAATTTTATAGGTGTCTGTTTTCAGTACTCATAATTCATGTCCCTTCTAAATATGTAAATCAGAGACTTTATAGATACCTCTCTAGCAAAATCATACTCAGCATATTCTAAAGTGAGAAACCAGAACCAGCCTATCCTGTCATTCAACCAGCAATCAGCCTGATTTTAAAACACAGAACATAATCTCCCACAGAATTCAGTAGAAAGTGTAAGTTATCAGCATTCAGGTGATCTAAGTTGTTCCTGTTTAGCAACTGAAATTAATTTGAAAATGTTCAACCTGCTGGGCCCAAACCTTGAGTAAATGACTTGTGACTTGAACAACATCTTCCCCAACATAATTAAGAATATTCACTGGTAACAGAGCACTTAACAAGGCACCAGGGGGCCTATATGTAGCCGACAATAGGGAAATTTCAATTATTAAGTTGTAACTTTACAGAACCTACAAGCAATAAGCTTCTGGACACGAAGACCAGCCAAAAAAAAGGCAAGAAGGCAGGGAGAAGATTTTCTGCAAGGGAAGGTATGTGAAGAGATTTTGTTATTCATAAATGGATCATTATTTTAAAGTCAGGAAGTCTCTACTCCATCCTCTGAGCTCTCCTCTTTTAGTCTTCATTATAACCAAGCCTTCGTGCCACATTCTTTTCTATACAAATTGGCAGCAGCCAATGTAATACCAGCACTAACAAAGCACATGTACAGCAGAACATGAACTGCTGGACTTTGTGGTTTGCAGAGCAAAAATATCAAAGGAAGAAATATCCCTGGCAATGAATTCTGCTGCTACTGATTAACAGATAGACAAGCACAGCCTCCCCTCCAGAGATCAGCAGACTTCCACAAAGGCTTTCAGAAAGTTGAAAAACACACCTCAAGGCATAGAGCAAAAATCAAACCTATGTCTGTCCCCTCAAACACCTTCACCTCTGCTGAAGTCCTCTCTACGCCCACCAATGCAATGCATCACTGATTTGCAATACTGTCATAAATGCTGTATACTGAAATTCTGCTATAACTGGAGAAGGAAATGAACCTGGCCTTCGATTTCCCACAGAAAGTAGAAAAACCTTAACTCAAATGTTTGAAGTTGCAGGATAAAAGGTATTTCTAAGGGTATATGGAAAAATCTGTAATAAACAGAGATTGTTATTGTTTATTCTCATATGCAACGTTAACAGAAATCATTAATTACATAGTACACCAAAAATGCCAGTGTTGGGAAATTTAATTTGGCAACCAGAAAACAAGTGTACATTTAGGACAAAGCCTACCATACCCAGCATCTAGCAGTGTCATGCTGAATGCCCTTGTTCTCCCTGACACAATTCTTCAGGGGTCCTTAGTGAAGCACAGGAACAATCCTTCAGTTGCTCTCTTTCCTTCCAGTCTAACAAGAAGGGTTGCCTACACAGAAATACAATACAACACAGGACAAGTATGTATTGCCTAATATCTTGAGTTTTCCATCATGCACCTCCTCTTTTTATTTGTTAAATAGTGCTCCAAAAACTCACTAATACTTGTGAAAAAGTTTTGAAGATGAACATGAGTAGATAGGGATAAGTATTGTTATTATCAAAGAACAAAGCAGAGGTCATCAAGTGTCGAGCAGATTTATTCTGCATGAAAAAAGCTTTACAAATTCTTTCCCATCTCTCTAAAAATTCTTACATATCATGAAAAGATCTTGCAGGAAGGACATACTTCTTGTCAAATTCTTTCAATGCTATTTACTGATACCAAAACATAATACTAAATACAGTTGTGGGGAAGAAAATGTTTTTCTAAGGTTATTCTTCTATTTCAGTCTAGCACAAAACTTCTGCTGAAAATGTACATTTTGAAAATACTCATGGATAGAGACACATGGATCTTACACTGCACTGAGATTTGTGTTTGCTTCTACCAGTCGGTTGATTCTGTTCACAGGTGACATGCATACATACCTCTGCCTCTGACAAAACTGAAATAGACTTGCAGTAGTTGTCACTTTACTACAACATTAAAAACGTGATAAAGCAGCACATCTGTTGAGAAAACATACAGGAAAATGTTCATGCTGCTGCAAAGACCCAAACCATCCAAGTGCAGGATGATTTCTCACTGCAGCAAGACCACATGGATGGGCACGCAAAGAACATCCTAATTTAAGCTGATCTGTAGGCAGGCAGCTCTTCTCCAACAGCAAGGGCTAAAGATTTATCACAATTCCCTGTCAGTTCTTTAAACAGAGAGTAAAATGGTACAGAAACCTGCAAATGCATCTCCTAGCAATGACAGCTAATTACCATTCAGGCTCCAGCCCCTATCCCAGCTGCTCAGGGATAATTACCCCTAATGAAAGTGGTGGTGCAGGCTTCTTGGCTCTGCTAACTTGTCTCCGAATTACAGACGGCCAAAGACATTTGGCATTCAGCACACCTTGCCACAGAGGAACACTATTGATCCTCATGCCACAGCATCACATCCAGACTGAGAAATTCTGTAGTGATAAACATATGATACACTCAAAAGCAGAGGAAAACATCCCTCCACAAGAGCAGACAGTTCCTCTCTGCCAAGACTGTCTGAAATGCAGCCTGCCCACAGGACAGCACAGCTCCTTAACACAAAGCCATCTGGGGAAACAGACAAGCAATGCTCTTATTTACAGAGCATTTACAGATGAGGGTGCTAACAGACACAGCAAGCTTAGGTGTGGTTGGGGCAGACCCTGATCTCTTTGGCCACTTTGGCCATTTACTATTACTCTACAAAACAATTCTCAGTATGGTGAAAACATCATCAGGATTTACTCCAGCTCAAATCTCCCTTCAGCTCTAAATTTGCTTTTTCAGCAAAACATCCAGTGAACATCCTATCACTGGTCACGTTCCTCAGGGATCAGTTCTGGGCCCAGTCTTCTTCTGATGTACTGGATGAGGGGATTTGAGTGTACCCTCAGCAAATTTTCAGACTACACCAAGTTGGGCAGGAATGTTGATCTGCTGGAGGGCAGGAAGGCTCTGCAGAGAGATCTGGACAGGCTGGACTGATGGGCTGAGGTCAATGGCAGTGGGCTCAACAAGGCCAAGTGCTGGATGCTGTGCTTGGGTCACAACAACCCCAGGCAGTGCCACAGGCTGGGGCAGAGTGGCTGAAAAGCAGACTGGTGGAAAAGGACCAGGGGGCACTGGTGACAGTGACTGAACATGGCCAAGAAGGCCAATGGCACCTGGCTTGGATCCAGAACAGTGTGTCCAGCAGGACCAGGGAAGACATTCTACCCTTGCACTCAGCAGTGGTGAGGCCACAACTCAAGTGGTGTGTCCAGTTCTGGGCCTCTCACTGCACTGAGGTGCTGGACTAAGTCCAGAGAAGGGCAGCAGAGCTGGTGAAGAGTCTGGAGCACAAATTCAACAAGGAGTGGCTGAGGGAGCAGGAGTTGTTTAATCTGCAGAAAAAGAGGTCAGGGGAGACCTTATCACCCTTCACAACTACCTGAAAGGACCCTGTAGCCAAGTGAGAATTGGTCTCTTCTCCCAGGCAACTACTGACAGGACAAGAGGTTATAGCCTCAAGCTGTGCCAGGAGATGTTCAGACTGGACATCAGGAGGAAATTGTCCATGGAAAGGGTTGCTAAACATTGAAATGGACTGTCCAGGGAGGTGGTGGAAGTCACTGTCCCTGGGGATGTCCAAGAAACAACTGGAGGTGGCACGCAGCTGACAAGGTGGAGATCAGTCAAAGGTTGGACTCTATGATCCCAGACATCTTTTCTTTTAAGATTCTGTCTTACAATTTCAGCTCTAGAAAAATGGTACCAATATTTCATGGTCAAGATATTTTCATTTGATGGCTTTTCTTTAGATGTGCTACACAGCAATGGCTGCATAATATTTGCCTGAGGTTTTGAGAGGGAATGATTCTCATTTGGTCTAACAGAAACAGTAGGAAAATAATGCTGCTCGCCCTCTTTTTCGACACAGCCATAAGCAACACAGATAAACCAACATGAAGATGCAACTTTGCATGACAGAGCTGGGAACTGATAGGGAACATTTACAGAACATTTTTGCAGGGAGCAGCCTCGGGAATTGACAGAACAGAGGAAATATAAAATTTCATCTTGAGTCTTTCAAACAAAATTTACCCTTTTTTCTTTTCTTTTTTAACCTTGAAAATACATACTTAATGACTGCAATACCCACACAGAGCAGAATGATACAGAAATAAGGTACAGAGAAAAAGGAGAAAGAGACACTCTTAGACAAAATGTGAAGCACAGAGGACTGTCAATAATGTAAATTGATGAGCTGGAGAGATGTGAAAAATTTGTTCCAAAGGATAGAAGAAATAAGGAATTTCTCTGGCAACAAGAAGACTTTTTGATTTGCCAAGGAAGTGGCCATCAAGATGAAAGCACAGGAAGCTGGGAAAAGTCACAGAGAAAAATACAAATTGAGAATGTAGAAGATTTGTGGAACCTCTCAATTTTTTTTTATTTTCTTGAATGTGAAAATCATCAAGTCCTATTGTTATTGAGATGATATTTTTGCCTTTAAGTATGAAAAAGAAAAGGAATGAGAAAAGGAATAAGTACTATGATGAACAGCTCTGAACACAAAGTCAATAAAAACAATGGTTGAGAGAATATCCAATCAATACTCAAACATTATAAATAATGTTTTCGACATAATACTACTTACTTTTTTCAGTCTGCATATGATAAGGCTCAGTAATGCTGAAATTTATATTTATTTGGCAGTTACATATTATTGGCTACCTTCTATCCCTGTCTTTGGAAAAATCAAGTATTCCTAGCAGTAGAGACTACAGGAGTCACACAGTTCTTTTGATGCAACAATGCAAGTTCTGCATTCTCCCTGTGTTTGGCTGACAGTTGCAGTAAGAGTTTGCTTAGAGAGATGCCTAGGTTGATAGTCCTCAATTCCACAAAATTTGAATACCACATTGCTAATTTATACTTCACAAACACAGAAATATAATGTGAGACCCTGGAGACTGTAGGTTCCTAGCACAGCTGAATTTTAACATCCTAACTTGTGAGTACCCATTGTCATTTACATGTTTTAAAAATACCTAAGTGATTTGTAATAAAATTAAATAAAAGCCTTCTGTGCTAAGGCCCAGGACAAAAATGGAAAAAAATTCAGAGCCATTTTTAGTGTTCCTTGCAGTATCTGAATAATAAGTGGTCTCAAAGCACTGGATGACCTCATTAAGAAGTGGCATGGTTAAATTGCAAAACATTTCACTATAAATAGAGCATCTGCAGACAATGTTGTACAACAGAAACTAATTTAAGCCTTAATTCCATAGATCCCTGATATGGTAGGTTTGGCTTTGCTGGAATTTAGGAAATTATGGGAATGCTATTCCAAATCCCACACCTGTGCTTCAGAAGAACACCTTGTGCTTAGAGCATTTCAAGATGTGCACAGACACACACAGGCCTCTTTAGAAACTACTTACTCTGCACTGATAGTACTCCCACTTAAGTCTTTTTCTCTTAACAAAGCTGTCAACTGGCTGATAAAACTTTCTTTGCTGTCCCTTGGAGATTACCAGTTTATCTAAGATTCTTCTCAATTACAGCATAAAAGAACTCTCCAAGTCCTCACACATTCACTCCATCCATCTAACGTGATGCCCCCTCCTCTGCTTGGGAAGGAAAGAGGATTTTTATGCTTGCAGGTTCTGCAACCAGGGTGATATGTGACATTGCCACCCAGTTCTCAATAAAGATCACCCACTCCACTGCACTCAATTTGCTTCCCATCAGCTGTAACAAATGTTCCTTATTTCTCTACTCTTGGGGGGAGAAAAACAACCTTAACTAAATTGGGGCTGCTGGTAGGGAGCCATGAAGTCCAAATAACAAGGAGACAAAATGATTTTTCTTTTAACCTTGTTCCCTCCTACAGCCCTAGCACAAAGGCTGGTGATCTGGGAAGGGAGATGTAACCTGCAGATCTGTGCACTGTGCAGCTGGCAGTGAATCCTCCCTTGAAGCCCTTAGGAAGGTACTTACTGCTTCAGTCACAGCCTTGTCTGATCTGAATGGCAAGGGATGAAAATTAAAGGATCAACAGCATTCAAAATTACCGTCTTCTGTGTCAGCTAAGTGTCAGGCAAGGCAATAGCTCCAGTCCACTTCAATTAGTTTAATTCCCATTTGGAGTGCATCCACCCTCCATCTCAGCAAACAGCTCGGCTGCCTTGTCTCTCTGCCAGACTACTTGGCCTTCTTATGTGATGATATACATGTAGAAGGACAATTTCTAGGATACAAACCACAAGGTACACAGTTTATTTTGCTACAAAAATATCACGGCTTTTTCAAGGATTCTGAACTCCCCCACACAAGTAGATTTGTCCTGTTCTATGACAATACCTGCGCCTAATTTAACACATCATTTTAATTATTGCTAAAAATCAAATAAGCAGCACATTACTTCTCTCTCCTGGGAGAGACTGCAATTTACATCTCTAAAAATAATATAATTCACAGCAAAATTGAAGTCCCAGTGTGTATAATAATTTTCTAAAACATACCCACCACTGTCAATTAACCAAAACCTATCTAAACCATTCTATAATGCACCAGATAATTTAAACACTAAAATAGCCTTTAAAATCCCATAGAATAAATACAATACCTCATCCAAGGGAAAGTGATTATCATTTTCATTTCACTCCTTAGACAGTTCCTAATAGGACCATTCCCCTAATATATGTCCAAAACATCCATTAAGGATAATGAGAACAATGCACATTAATCAAGTGGGAGACTGCATTCACGTTTTCTGGTAGGGACCACACTGTGACCTCCCTTGCCACACAGGTCTAAAACAGTTCAGCTGAGCAGTTCCTCCACACCTTGGCAAATGAAAGCAGACCAGAATCTTGCCCCAGATTCCTAGTATTTACATAATACTAATGAAATAAAATATTTAAGGAAATAGCTTCTTTCAAACCTTGGAAATCTTCATGCCATACAGAGAAATGAAGGAAAATATTGTGACTAGCTGAAGAGAAGAGAATTCATATCTACTGCAAGTTTATATACTAATAGAAGATGTATTTATACACCTGTATTATTTATATCTAGAAATACATCTAGACAACTTACAAAACAGATATGAGTTACTCCACAGCTGCCCATGTGTAGCCCCACATTTACCTCCATAGAGAAAAGCAAAGCACAATTCTTCCCAAGAATATTTCTGAGATTCACATTCTCCGAACCTCAGAGAAAGGAAAACAATTTTTATCATTTGCTGTGCCTGTGTTTGTGCAAAAGTAGAATGCAATATGAAGATTGTTTACCCAAAGTCATGGTGTTTTGTTTCCACGTGTGTTGGGACTGTCGAGTGGCAGTCACAAGATTCAGTGCAGGGTGTGCAGGGCTGAGTGCTTGGCAGATTCCGTTTCAAATGTATAGAATAATATAGTACAACAAAGTAATTAATTAGCCTTCTGATATCAATGGAGTCCTCCTCATCATTCCTCCTTCACTGGGGCCCTGGCAACATTGCTATACTAGTGGCGTCATTCTCCTTAGTGTTCTGAGTTGCAGTATCAATTTAAGCTAGCCTCATCTGTTATAATAGATGCTATTTCCCAAGTTAAAACACACAGCTCCCTGCAAAACAGGCACTGGACAAATGGAACCTGTAAGCAGCAGACTCTCCAATACAATTATAACACTCAGCACTGTGCCATTATCACAACCCATCCATAGCCCAAAGATACCAAGCAGGAATACACCAGCCTAACTGAGCAGGTACCCCTGTGGATGGCTTGTACAGAATCCCTTACACTCAGGGCAGGGAAATTATACAAGGAGCAAGAAATCTTCATCTGGTGTGGGGGAAGTTACTCTTTTTTGCAGGCTGAACCACTCATGTCACCTTTCATTTGTTTAACACAGAAATTGGTACTAGACCTAGCAGACTGTGATGCAATGTTTCATTTGTGGAGCCATGGTGTTAGCAATGGTTCATTGAGACTATTTCTCATAAACTACCATTAAAGTACTCTTTGTAATTATGTGGAGCAATTAAGCATAAATTACCAAAAATTACATTGGGCAAAAACATTTGCATATATTAACTCTGATGACCCCTGTGACTTTACATGGGGAAGAATCTGAAGCTAACCAAAAATATGCCTTGATGAGCAACTTGGAGCTAGGCAGAAAAAAAAAATTAATCCTACTGAATTTAAAATACATTTATTAAAAAAATTCATTCTAATCCAGAATCTTTTAAATTATTTACTGAATATCAAAATATACTGAATTAGAAATGCCATTTTAAAGCCTTCTCAATTTGAAACAAAGGCATTACTACACATCTGGCAAAATTCTGCTAGAAATGCTGTTGTCCTGTTACAAACAGCCACTTCTACTGAACAGCAAGGAAGAGAATTTTCTCCTTTTAAAAAACCCTGTTCTGATTATAAGAAAGTTTGTTTCCAGATTTTGAGGGCTTACATACATGTGCCTCCACTGTACATTAATATATGCTCTAAACCATCTGTAGAAAACAACACCAGAAGAATTGTATGTTTCAATGTAAAAACTTACTGAATACATGGAATAATTTCTCTGTCTTCCTTGTCTGTGTTTCCCTGTGTCTATGTTGTCTCTGTCTATATTCAAAAGGGATGAGTGCCATAATTTTAGAATGAAGACATAATATCTAAAAAATAAAGAACAAATGTTTTCTAAAAATTTGTGTAAGTTAAGTACTTCTGATACTTCTTTTTGATACTTTTTTAGGATTCCATTAAAAATACCATCTTTAAAATAAGCTTCCTCTTTCACTTTGAGAGAAGTGAAAGATCAAAAAACAGTACAAGATAAACAATATCATCTACAAACCAAAAAGCACATGTATGTCAAGTAAGTTAAACACCTTAAGCACTAGAGAAAAAGCCAAAGTGGTTTCCTCCTTAAAAAGAGAAATCCTTTTTTGTCCTATACCACCACAGTCAGTGTAAATCTGAAAGATTAATATTAAGCCTATAGTCTTTCCAGTCTCCAAGATAATAAAAATACTTATCTTCAGTCATCAGCATTTTCTTTAAATCCACAGATGATTAAGTACTTTTGTAGAGTCAAAACCATTTCTCAAAAAATAATTATAATCACCAATAATCCTTTTAAGAAATTGCACTGTATCCTCTAGGAAGCCTTTTCCCCTCTCCTGTAAGAACAGCTTCACATAACCAAGCTTCATGTGTCAAGTTACAGGCATCACATAGAAGTGGATCTTACAGTTCCAGCGAGCAATCTACAAAATCCTCACTTTCACGACTAGATTTCATGAAATATTTTCATGTCTTTAGGCTCTCTGTTACTCTCATTTTGATTACAACTGCTGCTATGTTTGTATATTAAATGTACAACATCATCAGAAGAAAACCAGAGCATGAATTTTGCTTTGTTCAAGTGTTTGTTGTGAGCCACGGAGATTTGCATCCAGAGCTTTATCTTGTTGAGAAGATTCTGTGTGTTTCACAGAAAACTGGGTAATAGGTTGATAACAACATGCAATGCCAGTTTTATGACTGATGAGATAATATAGTATGTTCAGAATCAAATTCCATCCCTAGAGACCTCCCATAGCATGCACAGAGTAATTTGGGACAGGCATCATGATTTCTTCAGCTATTTTCCATCCCTCCTAAAAAGAACAGGATTGACAGATGTGAACATTTAACACACTTCAGCTTTTCCTTATGACCTCTGATACAGCCACCCCTGTTCTTTATTATTATAGTTCTATATTATTATTATTATGTGCAGAAACTGTGTGTTGACTGAAAATCATTTGTGGTGGCTTAATTCATGGATGGATTCTATTCTATCCTGCTCTGATCTGTTCTATATCCACAAATAGCTGAAGACATTCAACACCTTTTACCTCTCACTGATTTACCTCCAAGGAGAAGCTACTCAGGAACTGCCAATGTAAGGCTCCAGCTTCTCTCTGATTTATTCCCTTGCTAGAAAGGCAGATCAAGTTTCTAAACACTCAAACACAGGAGTTCCAACAACACAGAGAAAATAAATTCCATCTTTGACCTTTTTTAAACTGCTCTTATAGCATCACTCTGTAAGACTGAATTCATTATTCTACTCAATATATTCCATTCAGTGGCTGCAAGACATTAGCTAGGATTAAAATCAGGTCAGCAGCACTAAGAATATATAGCCCTTTACCCTGAAGAATACAAAGGCACCAAAACACCTCAAAATGGTCAAAACTGATCTGTTTGCTCTGGGATTCAGTATTGTCTGTGGCAAGCTGATAGTCCTCTTTCAGTTCTTCTGAAGAGTAACAATGAACTCCATTTAAAGATCAATATTTATAAAACAACATGATGAGGTCAGGACCGGCTTTAAAGGTGGAAATGACATTACTGTTATTCATGACATGATAATACCCAGGGTCTCTCGGTGTGATATGACATGGAATGGGAGGTAAATGGAGCCATCACATGAAAAAATATTTTAAATATATAGGAGAGAGATAAATACATATGACAGAGAATGGGCCAAAGCCCTAGGGTCACAGCATCTCACATGAGAATTTGAGATTATACAATCGATCAATTTATTTACTCATCTGCCCACAACACCAAATACCTCTTAAATTAGATAATTTTTAAATTAGTTCCTCCCTTGCAGGTAGTATGTCTGTATGTCAGTTGTACATTACACCATCCAGGCAAGTAGGGGCTGCACCTAAAACCTTAATCAATGAGGGCAGAAATAGAGTATTCCCAGTTAGGTTCATCTCCAATCAAGGAGGTTGAACAGTACAAGATCTGTAACACTTTCTCCCCTTCCCCACCTACTCTCTAAATACGGCTATTACATATGGATACCAAATTACAGATGCATTCATATCCCAACTCATTATCTGCATCTATTACTTGCTATTTCAGCAGAAAATCCTCTATCACAAGCACTGCCGCGGTGCTTGCCAGTGGAGTTAGACCTGGAGCACGAGGTCTGCAGAGCGTGCTGAGAACTCAATCTCCAGCAGTCCTAAGCGCTCGCTGGGTGAAGAAACGCATAACTAGCATGGAGTCCCACGATCGGCGCGGGCTCCTTTGGGATCGAGGCGGGTTCATTTGGGATCGAGGCGGGTTTTTTTGGGATGGGCGCGGGCTCCTCCGGGCTCCGGGCAGGCGCCGATCGGGACCGGCGTGTGCCGGCGCCCTCTGCTGGCGGCCAGCGCGCACCACGCGCCGCTCCCCGGAGGTGGGGCCGGGCCCGTCCCGGCTCCAGCGGCCCGCGCCGCCCGGGCAGGTGGAGAGAGGCCTGGCCGCCTCCTCCTCCTGTTGAAGAATTTCCATCATCTTCATGGTTATGCAGTGACAGTCATATCAGTGCGTGACACACAGCAGATATTCACGTGTATTTTGGGGTGAGCTATGCATGTACTGTCCTTCTGAATGTAGCAATCCTGCTGACCCTGTTTTCAGCAATACTTGGCTCCTTCTCTGTGCTGTTTTCCTTGGATCCATATCAGTGATGAAAACCAGCACTAGGGAGGCAATCTCGTCTAGGGTCCGGGTAAACTTGCCCTGGACCCCGGGTTCTGCTGGCTGCACCCCTGCCTGGCCCATGGCTGCTGGCATGCTGTGCTTACACTGCAGGAGCACCTGGGGACCTCCAGAGCAGGGCAGGGCGAGGGCACTTCTCTGGTGTGAGCCCTTAACAAAAACCTTCCTGAGTAACAACATGCAAAAGAAGAAGGGAATAAATATTTTAATAGGGTGCCAGAAGTACTATGTCATTAATTTGGGTTCCAGTTTCTCCATCTGAAAACCACTTTGAGATGTTCACATGAAAGGTGAGCATGGATTTTTAAACGCTGGTATTACATTATGTGGGAGGTTTTTTGTCACATTTTGCTAGAGTAGCTTTTTTCCCTGGAACAGGTAACACTGAATCTTTCTATAGACTGTGTTTCCATGATGACAAGATACAGAACTGCACAATACCTCAATTAAATGTTTGCTTTACAACTAGCAGGAAAAAAACTACATCTGAAACCTTCATCCTTGGTCGTTATCTCACCCATAGCTGCAAATGATCTCTTTTAAGTGAGATTCAGAGCCAGGACTTCCACATAAGCAATTTGCTACTCAAAGAGAAACTCATTCAGCTGACAGGACCATGAAAACATCAGAAGTTTAAAAAATAAAAACACAAAAATCCCTACAAGTTTTTCTTCTTTGGATTTCACCCCCTGCTTTTTAGCTATGTATGTCCACAGCTCCCTTCCCTTGCCTGCACACACACACAAAACTAGCTGCAACACAAAAATTCAATCCTCAGTATGAGGCTGTCATCACACTAAAATAAAACTGCTCATTTTTAACCGAAGGAAACTTTTTTATGACTTGCTCCTCCAATAAAGCCATCATCCCATGCTAACGAGGTGCTGTGAGATAGCTCACATGGTCCTGCCCAGGCGCTGCTCTTCGCCGCAGCAGCAGGAGGAGGCTCAGCAGCTCGACCTGCCTGCTCCCTCATACGCAGGGAGATGTCACCTCCTCCTGACCCCATCCTTTGAGCAAAATTAAGAGCCTTTCCACTGGAATGCAGTGCTACAGGCAAACATGCCCTAAGGAAATAAGAAGAGCTATCAAATCAGTAAAGCCTTGCAGGATGAGGCCCTGTCTCTATCTTTCCCTGATTTTCTTTTCCAGTTCTCAAAAGCTGTGTCACTGCCAAACCACAAAACTGCAGCTTCCACATCATTGATGTTCACATGAAGGGGCTTCTGTTTTGTTTAGTGAACTAAAGTGAATACATTTTAAGCTAAATTTTAATTAACCACTTATTTGCACTTACAGTAACATGTTCCTAAACACAGGTTGAAGAAATCTCTGCTGCAGTTTTCTTTTATCTATTGATTCCAAATTCTCTCAAGCAGATTCTTAAAAGGTAGCTAAACCTAAAAAGAATAAAATTCTACATTTATTATAACTGCAAAGAATACAATTAAGGGGAATTAGAGAGGTAAAGTGGCATTTCCAATTTTCCTGGTTTTAAGCTGGTAGAGCTCTCTGCAGAAGACTTTGCATCTTCTGCAAAGCCTGTGTATGCATACACACATAATGCAATGGATTTTAATAGAAGAGTTTCTTATTAAACAAGGTCAATTCTCATTACTGTTACAAAGATAATATTATGAAAAAATAGAGTAATATTGGATGTAATATGGTGAAAAACTTAAAACAATGCAATGATCTTTAATAGACCCTGTAACAGTTTCCCATGTGCTGCTTTGGCACAGCCTGCATCTTTTCTGTCACTGTAAGACTGGGAATAGCTACCAATATCCCCACTGGGGGCTACCATCATATGCACCAGCCATGCTTAGCACAGCCTGGAAATAAGACTCCAAAGATTTTACTAAGGGTTGTAAAGAGCTGGTAGGCACAGAGCCCACATAAATGAGCAAGACAGTCCATCTAGCTGATGGACCATGTCTTGTAATCATCCACAAGGAAAGCTGCTGTCTGTCTGCTGTTCAGTCACAGAACTACTACCACTGCTGAGCTTGAATTCTGTCATTCCAACAATCTCATTGGAAATAGGAGATGTATGAAATACCCTGAGTCTGCACTGAAGGATTGCTGCTGTAAAGCCACTGCTCCTCAAAACACCCCTACCCATCCCCTGAACTCTTGCAGTACTAAGTCCATAATTTAGTACAAGTCTAAAATATCACTTTGATCAACCAACATGCCCTGGAGATGTCTTCTCTCAAACAGGCATGCTGAACTGCTTAAACCTGACCTGCATGTGACTGCAAAAATGCACCTGAGAACTACTGATTTATGAAGCTGACTGAAGAACTACTTCCCTTCAAATACAACAGGCAACCACATCTCTGGAGATACCTGTTCTGAGTAAACATTCCCAAATAGTTAAGTATCTCACACACACCTCCTCCAGTCCAATAGTTTGTGGTTCCCACTGGCCCTTTCTTTATTTGGGACCCACAAGTGCAACATATAAACACACTTAAGGATAGGCTAGTGATAGGCTAACTTCCTACCCTTGGGATTGCCCAAACTATTTAATGGGAAAGACCAAACTCAGCTGTATGACTTGCAAGTATCTTATAATGAATGTGTTTAAAAATGACAAGATGGACATCCATAATGCAGCCTAGGACAACAAATCACCTTCTGTCACATAATGAAGGTCAGTCAACTTGGGTTCAGTGGGACTGAGGGTGGCAGCAAGTTTGTAGACATAGATATTTGCATGATGTCTAATACAAAGCCTATGTTCTGTGCCTGCTAATAAATGTGTCCTTGTAAAATCCCTGTGAAGTAGAAAAGTAGTGTTATCCTGATTTTTCACAGATGGAAAATGGAGACACAGAGAAATTAAAGGGGAGAGGCTGTCTCTAGGGTACGCATGACGCAAAACAGCCAAATCTTTATAGGTCAAAACTGCCACTTTGAATTGCACCTAGCAACAGATGGGAAACCAGATTCATTCTATTATGTGTCCTTTTCAGTAAGGAGAGAGAAAATAACCAGTGTAAAAAAAATATGGCTTATTTTTGCTATTATTGTTTGTTAAGGACTGCTAGAACAGAATGTGCTGTGGAGGAGATGGAGGGGAAATGATTATTGCAAGGGTAACATTTACCTACAAATCTTGTAATCAAGGAGTCACTTTTTGCACCAGTCTATTCCCAGCAGCTTTAAAATCTCCCAGATGAGTAAAGACATTTGGTCTCTAGCCCAGTGTTCCCTCATAGGAAGTAAAGTAAATAGCGAGCCAGCAAGAAGGGAAAAGCAAGGCTTATCAGGCTGTTGCTGCTCTATCTCGTGCTGCCTTCCACAGTTTGCAGGGCACATGAAAAGTAGAATAAATACCCAGTTACATTTTGCTTATCATCTGACACATTTCACAAAAAAACGAAAGGTATCCACTGAGGGTTTTTTCTTTTTAATTCTGTCTGCTGCTGACAGAAGGGGTGCTTAGAATCAGACAGAAAAGATAAAATGGTTTTAAATATGTATATATATAAGAGGTTATCTCAAAGGAAAAAATATTTTTCTGCTGTGGTTGTCTGCTATCTTAGCCCTGCTTTAAACATTTATCTGATGAAATCACTGCATTCCTCAAAAGAGACGGTTCGTGAGTCCTCAGATTCTTATGGCTAACAAATAATTAAATAGCCCAAACCCTGCACTTTTAACAGTAAAGTGTCTGACTCATGATGCCTAGTGAAAAACCCAGCAGGTCCAGCATAGCCCCCTGCCTGGTGGGGTAATGCATTCTCCCACAGCAGACAGCAGGACAGGATTTTGGCCAGGCGCTCAGCTCAGGAATCCCACGGCATTTCCAGCAGCCCCTGCAAACAGGATACAGACGGATTCACCGCGGAGCCACGCTGACAGCCTGGACAAGAGGCATTAACATTGCAGAAATTAAAGCAAGATGAATTAAGGACATCAGCTTTTCTTTGGGGTTAGCTGCTTTTATAGACCTTGGGAAAAGCATCAGCTTTTTAAAACTACTTCTAATTTCAGACTGCATGGTTTGAAAGGCTGTTTTTAAAGGTATGGTGGTGACCCCAGTTCAGACAGCAATACAAATGGATGGCTAGTTGCTAATATTTATAGTTCTTTGGCATCCAGGTGTCTCAGAGCATTTTAGAGACACTTGTGAGAGGAATTTCTGGAAACTGTAAATCATATGGGTGATAGCAAACACGAGACATACAGGTACAGAGGATTAAATGACTTCCATGAGGTTGGCTGAACATCTGAAAACCTAAGTCAAGTCCTTTCCACTCCACTTCCATGTGGTTTCATTTCATAGCAATTGAAAAGTCCTGTCCTGCTGTTATTGTTTCACTGATATTTTTATTTAAGCATTTTGTATAGTATAACCTGTCAAAGTGCAAACCTCTAAGAGGAGTACATAATTTCTACATGCACCCAAAATTAGGAGAGAAATTTAAATTTAAAAATAATTAAATTAGATCAATTCAATCTGGAGCAAATCACATAAGGGAAGAAAAATATAACTTGGTATCCATTTACAAACATTCTGGGCAGTGAGTTATGGACAGCTGTCAGACTGGTGGAAAACCCAAGGGATCAACACAAGATGACCACAATAACATCTTGTATCCAAAAGAACCTCTAATTTCAGCCTAGTGTTTGTAAATACAAATGTCACATTAATAAATGTGAAGGTCTGCATGTGTTGGAGACACCAACTGCTGATTTGAAGTGCTAGTAATCTTCCACAGTACCTCTTTTCCCTGACAGTGTGAAAAGAGGTGGCTGGTACAACAGCTGCAACTTCAATTACCTGTGAGGACATAATTCCAGATGCATGCTATCTTCAGAGTGAAAAACATAACCCATATCTTGTGCTCCAACCAACCCTGGATTGGACACAAGAAAACTAAAAAATCTGCAAGCTGATGTGAGTGAGATGCAAGGTCAGGTTCCTTCAGAAATACAGGAAGGGAAGGAGGGGGAAAGAGGAAGGGAGGAGGGGAAGATTGTGAACTAGATTGTGAATTTGATTACGAATAACCTACCACTGTGAACTGATGGAGGTGAGCACTGATAAGCCCCTGTAAGAACTGAAAAGTCTTGAAGTCAGGGATCATAGTTTATCAGAAATGGCAGAAAACCTGCCTGACTGCCTTAGAAGGGGCTTGGCCAAATCCAATTTGATTTCTAACAGGTGCTACAGAGAACCATACAAATTAATTAAAAGACAATGAAGGAAATGATCCCTTAGATTGTATTGAGATCTCTTGTATCCAGTATCAGTTCAGCGTAGCAGCCAGGAAGGGATATGCAGGAAAAACATAAAGGAGAAATTGGGGAAAACTTCTCACAGCATCCAGACTTTTCAAGTGACTGACCCCGTTCTGCTACATCTCACCATGTGGAAAAGATCTAGCACCTTTCCATGTGCCTTTGCCTTGCTTCCCTTCCAGTGGCAGCAACAATCTGAGGCATGGGGGAGAGGGAGGGAAATTGATGTTGACAGAAGGTCCAAAAAGGGCAACTCATGCCTTGAGCACAACTAGTTGAGTGGTTAAATGGGGTAAGATGTACCACACAGGATGTAAAGGGGGATTCTATGCTCTGTACTTCAGACAGGCTAACAGTTCACTGCCAACCTGAAGACTGATGATTATTAAGAAGAAAACCTCCAACTGTTGACATTATTCATATCCAAGCTTCACTTGTTCCAAGATTATTTTAAGAAACCTCTTGCTGCAAAATGTTCATTATCAGAGATATATGATGTGGCAATAGCACAGGAGTGGAGTTTATAATCCTGCTTCTGTAGCTCAACCCAGCCAAGGCTCTACACAGCTCCAATCCTGCTTGGGAGGAGCTGAAGATGAGCCATGCAGTTGAAGAGTGCACAAAGCACATCTGTATCAGCTTTCCTTTCTCAAAAGCATCTCTCTGGGACAAAACATTAAAAGCACCTGCACAATATAAAGCTGCAGACAGGTAGCTCTGGATATTCACAAAGCCAAAAAGCATCCATATTTTGAGTATATCTCCATAACAATAATTCTAAATACATCACGGTCATGACAATATATATCACCTAACTCACTTATCAAGAAATAACTTCAAAACAATGACTTCAGGTTGATTTGAATGGTTCTGATCCATCTGCAGTGCTAGAAAGTTGTTCAAAATTATGTACTATATAGTTCACTTCTATAAATTGTAAATCCCAAACAAATGTTTAATCATTGTTCCCTTGTATAACCTCTCCTTACTTGTAGCTGATTAAAAAGCAGGGTCCCAAATTGCCTGCTCTTGTAATATCATCCTAGGGAGAAAAAAAATTAAAAATTATAAAATTGCTCCAACACTTTTGGAAATTACATTTTTAAATGCTGCCTGTGAGTGCAAACATGGACAAAACAGAAATAGAGTCAAGTGAAAACAGACAAGCCAGGTCACCAAGAAATAAATTCTCCTTACATTACTATGTAAACATATAATGGAGGGAATCTAACACCTGGAGATCACAATGAAAAGCCTAAGAGAGGTGGAATATAGTCAATGATTCCCAGAATTCAGGCCAAAGAAAGAATGCAACATTTGTTTCTCTGGTGAACAGGTTCTGGAGTTGTCCTTACTTCAGTCCATTAAAAAAACTTGCAATAAAAATACATTTTATGCCTTAAAGCTTGAAGGAATCTATTCAAGAATGGACTTTTTCCAAGTTTGCTCTTATTTAATCAAGTGAAAAATTTCATTTCACTGAAGTTTACTCTGTATGATTTCATCAATGCACAGTAGTAGCAAGTAATTTAAGCATTTCTGTTCTCAGATCTTAATCTTTACGATGTAGTTTTTAAATCAGCCACTTTCCTATTTGGAGGGTAACTAACAACAGAGTGCATTCATTCCATCCTTTCCCAACCAAGCAAAACACTCGCTGGGATTTCCTTTTCAAGCCTGCTAATTGAAAACATTCTGCAGTTTATTAGTCACTATACAGATTATCTGCTGACATGCAAACTCTCACTCATTCCAGACTTGTTAATTAACATGTAATTACTGATCCCACAGAGACTGGACTGCAGGTGTGATGCTCTGGGTCCTGCTCTAATAACCATTCCTCTCAGATGCCGGCACAGATGCAATACACAGCAGTTGTATTTTCCCAGAACACCATCTCACCCTCCCCAAAAGCACTCAGGCTCTGTTTCAGTTTCAGTACTTTTTACTTTTTTTTTTTTACTTTTTTTTCTTTTTTGTCTGGGTTTATTACGTGCAACACCCACCCACAATTTAGCACAGAAAAGTAACAAAAATCTGTGCTCTCCCATCAGCCTGTCTCAGCAGGAGCTGGCCCAGGGCAGCTGTTCTGCATGGTGAATTTGAATGGGAAGACCAAGAGGAAAAGAATGGCAGAGGATGAAGGAGAGAATAGCAAAGAAATAGACAGATATTCCCCATCATTTCTATGACCACCTAAACAATGATCTCACCTACTGGTGTATTCAATGCAAGGCAATTCTCAGTAGTGTCTCTTCTAGAGCACTAATCTCTACATTAAAATACTACCTTCCAATCTATTACTCTTATATGAAGTCTCATGGTACCATAACTATTTCCTTCATGTATTCTTTGGCTAATGGGATGTTCAAGAAGAAACCTTTTTCAAATCCCTTGCCACTGAATTTCTTATAAGGCTTGAAATGTTTCAAAAAGTCTTTGCTCAAGGAAGACAAAATGGTTATCAAATAGTAACAGTGAGAGTATAAAGGCAATGCCGTGGAAAGTTGGGTCTGATGAAATCACCTACAAGTTTATAATTCCTTATTAGCAAGGTTATACTGGTCAAGAACCAAGTCCAGAAGGAATTTTATTAAGCCAAGTACAGTTGTCAGGGATAAGTACATCCAAATTTAAAACAAATAGGGAATTGGACTGTTAAAAGCATGTAGAGTAGGCACATAATTCTATCACTGAAGTCAGAAGTAAAACTGCCCTTGACTGCAACCAATGGGAGCAGACTATATTGACAGTTTTGAAAATGTAATCCTACATATATAGGAATTAAGAACAATTTCTGAATCCCTGGGAAACAATCTCCAATAAAAACATGATCAGAAGTAATAAGAATTCCCACCTCAGATGGACCCTCAAAATTTGCTGCACTGTGGTTCATTATGAACTGAGTATGAGCATAATAAGCAAGCTTTTGATACTGTTTCATTATCCTATTAGAGAAAGCAAAAGATTAAACTGTTCTAAGTATGAGCCACATTCCGTTTGAAAGTTTCATTTACTGGAATTCAACAACAACAAAATCTTTGGAACAAGAACACTGTGCCACTACCAGGACCTTCTGGACCTGCAGGGACTCACCTTTCCATGCATTCATTGTCAATTCACCTTTAACTGCACTGCTAGTTTATGAACCTTTCTGAAAGGAAATGGATAAGAAAGATGGTGCTAGTACAAATTGGTTAGGAGAGGGACTTTTGGAATTAATACTTTTTTTCCCCAAGACACACTGTCTGGAAAGTGGCTGTGCATTTGCATCAGAGGAGAGATCAACTCTGTCTGAAACAAAAGCTCATAATCTGTCAAGAGAAGGAACACGGAAACTCCTGTGTGATAGATGATTCCAAGATTGTCAGATCTGGGTCAAAATATCAAATCAGAGCAGAAGTAGTTACTTTTATTAAGCATGACACATTTACAACATTAAAGACCAACAATGACTCAATACCCATGGCACTGGTGGAGAAAGCTGTAGCAACATCAGCCTTTCTGCATTTGGAGCAGCAATGGTTCAACCTGCTCTTGCATATGGGCATTAGAGGACACATCTCTTCAAGGCACTGGCTTCAAAGGGACTTGAAAAAATGAAGCAGTAAGATAGGTCACTGCTCAGCTATCATATGGCAGTAATCTTCTGAAACCTTGACAATTCCTAGCAAAATCCAGGTTCAGCCAAGCACTTGGTCTACCATGGTCACTAAGTGATCCTGACCTTGCCAACTTCTCTCTGCTGAGGACTCAGGAAGGGCCTGTTCACAAAGCTCCCATCGGTGACAGATTTAGTACAGGCTCCATGCCAGTATTTCACACAAGTGAATTTGCCAATATAAATGGACACATTATGCCATGTAGGAAACTTTATGTAGTGGAATTTTATAATTCCTACCTTGGCTACAAGGAGGACATTTTATGCAACTCAGTGACTAAAGCAGACTGAAGAGAAAACGAAAGCTCTGAAGAAGGAAAATGCAAGACAGTTGTTCACAAAGTGATGATAGGTGGGAACAAACAGATTTATATAAGCAATGATTATTATTAAGATGAACTGTTCAGCTTGACAGTGGATGTTTTATCTGTAAACTGTTTCACAAAAATTAGTGAAGATATTGCCTACAGAATACAAGTCAGAGCAAAATCCAGCTCTTTAAGAGTTAATGTAATTCTAGGAGACTAAAGCAAATTCTGCTTCTGACCCTGTCCGTGATACATCAGTCTTCATCATTGTGAAGTGGCCTGACCTCTTCCTCCAAGCAGAATGATGAAAGACAGCTACTAAAACTACCCACTTTCAGATCTTGGCTTCTAGAAAAGAGGCAGTTGCCCCTCTTTCTGAGTAAGAAAACACAGAACAGAATTACCACAAAAGGTCACACTCAGCCATATCTGTGAAAGGGTTCAAAGGCTTTTTCATACCTGGATAACATTGGGAAAGGCTCATCAGGAGAGCCACAGCACTGTACAGTGCCACTGAATCTTCCAGGCTCTAGTTTGCTGCTGACAATCCAGGACAATAAAGGGTGAAAGGAAACACATCAGGGGCAGTCCTATTTGTCTTTCCTCTGCTGACACTGTTATTCATAGGTGGGGTCCTGAAAGAGTTCCTTCACACTTCCAGTACAAACACTTACATGGGTTTTTCCTCCCATCTCAATTTACTTTCAAATAATATCCAAATAAGTCATCAGCCTTTTGGAAGGATGCAAAGAGACTGTCTATCAAGAGAATCACATAATGACATTTGCAGCACATACTCTTAAACCTGTGCTTTCAGGTAGTGTCTTGGACCCTTTCTCCTACAGATTGTAATGCTAATATAAAACATATCCCTTGATATGGTTACAACAGAAAGAAAAGGAAAGTACATTTCTGTCTTCTAAAGTAAGGCCAGAGAAAACGTGAGCTAGAAGTGAAACACATCTGGAGGCTCCTCAAGTAAAAATTATTTGTGTAACTGAAAAGAGAACAAAAACTGAGTAAGGGATTGATAAGAAACTACTAGTTCTTTAATATTCTGTCATCTCTTCCTTATTTGTTAACCTCAGAATAAGAAATATGTTATATTGTTTGTGCAGATTTCTTTTCCTGAGATTATATTCAGCTCTGGAAAAGGTGAGGACAACAATGAACTTTTCTCAGTTTA
The DNA here is from genome assembly GCF_027887145.1 of Ammospiza caudacuta. Lineage (NCBI taxonomy): Eukaryota > Metazoa > Chordata > Aves > Passeriformes > Passerellidae > Ammospiza > Ammospiza caudacuta. The sequence goes on from NC_080596.1 coordinate 60,100,147, forward strand.
ATATTTCAGTTCAGTAATTAATGGGAGAAAGTGAAATCTGGAAAGAAACAAAGAATGAAATCAAAGCCTATCCTTTATCCAGTCTGGGGTTGTTATCTATACTGTTCTTCATAAGACAGCATGGTTTTCATTAATGAGCTACTGTTTCAAGCTCAGTGTTTACATATCACTAAAGTACCACAGAAATCTTTCAGTATTAAATACACAATTCTGACTCATTCCAAGTCTCTTCCCAACTGTGCTCATCAATGCATTCCATGGCAGAGTTCCTTTTGAACTAGCTCAGTCCACAGATGTTATTACAATGTACATGAATGTGATTACAGTAACAATGAATCGAAATTTGCATCAAATGCAATCTCATTAATTGGTCATATCCAATTTGAAAATTTAAATACATTAATAAAAAATATTTTACTAGATGATAGTAAGATTCTAACTTGGCTAATTTTCTAAAAATATCATTCCAGCTTACTACTTCATCTTGATTTTATACATTTTAATTTTAAAAACACATATTACTTAAACTTGGAAAGAAGATTAATCAAAGAAACAGAAAACCTGAGTGTGTTGTCCTAAATTAATGAAGCCTCAAAAGGGTGCTTTAGATTTTTACTTACTTGTTTCCCCAATCACTCAGACAGTCAGGACACCAGAAATGCAGATGGACAGTATGGTAGAGTGACAGCCTGCCATCCTTGGGCTATTAAAAAAGCAGGTGCAAAAGAACATGCCCAGCCACAGCCCTCTGAGCTCCCCTGAAGGGTGTCCAACAGAAGATGGTTGGGTTTGTCTCCTGCAGCTGGTGCAGCATCACGGCCACATCTTTGTGAGGCAAGATAAACGCTTGTGCAAGAAGAACTATACCCAGGTCTTAATGCCTACTTCCTACCACCCATCCAATGGGGAAAACACCAGCACTCTACAGCAACTTGGTTGTAATTACTGAAATGACTGGATTCAAGTCAATGGAACAATGCCCACAGTCCTGGCATCCTGACTTTTTAAAATGAAAAACAAGTGAAGGAACATACTTCAGGCTGCTTTTTGACACTGCTGGGAAGCAGGTGAGCTTGGAGCATTGTTTCACCTTGCAGAGAGGAATCCAAGACGAAAGATTGGCTTTCAACATCTTTTATCTTTTGGAACAACTCAGAGCAAACACTACACCTGTGAATAACAAAACCACTACCAATTACAGAGTTTGCATTTTCACCTGCTGACCTGTATTGTACAGACTTCAGTCCCTGAACTATTGTTTCTAAGTCAAGTCACTGGTTTGTTTTGTACAGCTACACAGATGTGATCACTGTACATGAATACCTCTCCAGAAATCCATCCATTGCAGAATGGGACAGTCCTTAAAATAAATTCCTTTCAAATATGCAGTAATCAGAATCAATTACAGATTAAGTTAATATCTTTAAGATAAACTGAAGGCTTCTTATTAATGTAATAGACTATGGATCATATCCTGAGGGTGCACCTATTTTATTAAAAGCCTAAACACATGGCTTGGTTTACAAAGTGCTGAACCTTTAGCAACTTGCAACGATTTCAAAGCTCAAGATTTTTGAAAAACAGTAAGGTATATAATTTAAACATCTAAACACAAGCTTACTGGAATTTTCAAAGAAAATTCTAATACCTATGTAATTATTTTACAGGCCTTGAGCAGTACCACTGGAAGAATTTTACTAAAGATACTTCATTTACATACTGGTGGCTGTAATCCACTGAGGCATCTTAATGCACCAGGAAAAACACAAACACTTATCCCAGCACACTTCATTATCATCTCAAATTTCCACAACTCTGACATCCTCATGCACTCTCTCAGCCCACAGCCAGGTAATCCCATGGAGCTCAAACCTCTTACACTGAGATTTAAGGTAGATTATGTTGTTGGGCTTTCACTCCTGTACCTCAGCTGATGCAAGGTCATTTATTAAGCTTTAATAAACTGATTACAAGTCTAAGCCCTAAGTTTCTGCTGAAGGTACCAGCAGTTGCTGAGAATCATGGAGTTACAATCACTTAAGAAGTTACCGCTTACCAACAATTCTGTGTGGATACTTCTATGAAACATCCCTAGGGGTGGTTTAAATCAATTTAACTTCCAATTAGTCATTCCACATTCAGTTGTGTCTGTACCCTATACAATGTAATTTCAAACTCCATCATTGAACACCATCCAGTCACCCTTAAAAAATATATCTGACTCAGGTTTAATTTCCATAAGTAAACATTTCAATGCTAATTAAACTCTTGCAACTGTTTTTTAAGAAATAAACAGTTGTGCATGGAAGACTATGAGTCCATTTAAACACATGTGTATATTTTTCCTCATTCTTAAATAAATTGTAGACTATATTTAGAGTACATTGGATAGCAGAGCTCTAAAATACCTGTTTCACGTAACTTTTTGGATCTTTAACGATTACCAATGATAGTAATTATCAAAGATTCAAACAGCAACTGTACACATTATTCTTTACATTATATTATTGTATATACAACTTATAGGTAAACCTTCATTATACTGATGAAGGAGATGAAAGCTAATCTAGCAAGGAAATGTTGAATTAAATTTAAATATCCTTCAGGAGCTACTATTAATGAATTGCTGTAAAGCTTGTATATAACATGCCATTCCACAATTTCTTAGAATCAGTGAATCGTTTAGGTTTGAAAAGACCTTTAATATTATCCAGTCCAACAATTAATCCAGGTGCTGAAACACCACTTAACTATGTCCCAAAACCCCAGTGGTGCACGTTTTTAAACCCCTCCAGGGATAGTGATTTCACCACTTCTTTGAACTCCCTGTCCCAATGCTTGACAACCCCTTTTGTAAAAAACCTCCCTTGTGCGATTTGAGGTCATTTCCTCTTGTCCTCCCACTTGCTGCCTGAGAGAAGAGACCAATCCCCACCTGGCCACAACCTCCTTCAGCTATCTTCTCATTGGTGAATTTACATCTATTATTGTTCCAGAAAGAAAAGACCAAACTTAGGAAAATGTAGGCAAATCCATGACCTTCAAAAGAAATGGGAACGCCTGCTCATTTCTTTTATTAGCTGCAAAACCAGAAACATGAAAAGAATTTGGTATGAAGAGCTGTCTGATGCTTGCATGCAGACTATCAAAATACAGTGGCAATGGTTCCTGGCAGCACTCCTCAACAGGATGCTGCAGTGAGCACTGGTAAGAAAAGGTCCATAAGGAAATAGATGAAAGCTGTTTTCTATTGAGCACCTATTTAAACAGCAACTAATGCTTTATCAACACAAATGGCCAGAGTCAAACCTGAAGCTCTCTAGTAGCATCCAAATGCTGCCAAAGGGTAAATGTCAGATTGTCTGTGGTATATTATAAATTATTACAAAACAAAAATCATTGTCATTTAAAAACCTTACTCAGATGGAAAGGAAAATGATAGAACTCTGCACACAATGTAAATAATATATGCTCAATTCTTTGCAGAATTAAGGCATAAAGTTACAGATGTAGAAAGTCCTCAGATTTGATAATATTTAAACAAAGTTTTGAGCTTTTACTCTGTTGTACCTAACCCTATATCTTTAGGGGCCATAATGATGAACTGCAACTGAGTTTACTATTTGAAAATTATTTAAAATGTAATCACTAAAGATTATAATACAACAGCACATATTTCATTATGCTACTCTAGATCCCAGTTGACAGGATATGAAAACAAGACTGCCTGCTTTATCAGAAAAAGCAGAACACCTCCTGGATTTTGGCAGAAGATCAGTCCAGAGTTCTTGGAGCATGAAAGTATTTGCAAAACATCTGCAAGTATCCTACAGACAGCAGATTAAAAAGCCTGACTTTCCCAACTCTCCAGAATCCAATAAAAATTTTGCGTGCTAGAAAAAGAGGAACCAAAATGTGTCTATTATCTAAATAATTTCTATCTCTACTCCAGCTCTGTGGACACTTACGTCAGTTGTTGGGTCAATATTTCACTATTCTATGAAATTAGAACCCAAAAGGTTAATGAAAAATTAGAGGGATTCTAGATTCTATGTGGAATCATCTGTGATTCCAGAACATACAATATTGGTGAGGATATGACACAGAGCCCACAGAAAAGGAACAGCTTTCTTTGTGCCTGCACAGCCTGTACCTGTCACTCCAATGTGTGGAGACCTATGGAGAATGTTATTTTCACAAATTATTTAGGAGCCTTGTTTCAGCACTGTCAGAGTTTGCAAAGTAGATGTCCCACATTTCTGAACACTTAAACACAGTTATATGGCATTAAAAGCCAGAATCTGTGTGTGAGAGGAGTGCACAGGCTGCAGTGGCATCAGCAGCAGGGAGCTGTCATCCCACCCCCCTGCTGCAAACACGTCAGGGAGTCAGGGCACGGCAGGATGAGTACTGATGAGTCTGTGTAACACTTCCTTCAAGTGATGGCAACTTAACACACAGGTCCAATCAAAGCCGGCAGCATGCAAAAACAAAATCAAAGCAGGGCCCTTGAGGGACTAAATATAGCTCCAAATCTAAACTTTCTGAGAAATGCTAAGAAAAGATGAAATGTGCAAGAAAACTGACTTATTCTAAAACAGAGTCAAGAGCTACATCTGATCTTTGGACACCTGCCTATCAAGCCACATCTTAACCAACTGCCTCCAGTGGTTTAGCTCATACTTTTCATTTCTCCTTAATACGGCTATTACAGTAACTACTTTCAATTTAAATCTGGCAGTACAAGACATAGTCTGGTGCTATTAAAAATGTATTAAACAGGATTATGTATTAGGTGATTCTACACACCCAGAAAGCATTTGCTGGGAAACTGTGACATTATAGCTTTGCAAACACTGTAGCATGTGCTATGTATAGATGTATACATTCTTGAGCTCCCGTGCAAGCACACACTCTGCCATGGCTCATGTAGATATAAATGGATGAGTACCCACCCTGTAAGAGAAAAGGATAAGGTATTTCATCTGTAAGTAAAATAGCAGAAGATCAAATCAAGGAAAGGTGAACAAAGAAAACAAATACATCAGATCAGCAGGGCCGACACATCACTTATCACTTTGAAAGCACTACATTAGGCTGCAACTTCATTTCTTAAAACAGTGAGGAACAGATAGGAGAGCTTTGCAGCAGAGCCCCCACTGCTGTGCCAGCTCTGGCTGAGCAGAGCAGGGGGGCTTTTCCTCACCCCCGAGAGCTTTCCCTCCCTTTCTTTCACAACCTGCCCCCCTGGCACCATATGCCTGCAGGCTTGGTGCTGGATTTGGTCTGGCATTTCTTCTGCCAGGCCTGCTCTGCTCTGATAGGTGCCAGACTGTTGCTGCAGCTGTAGCTGAGGTCTCAGGACATTGTGCACATATGACCAGACTGATGCTAACTGTGGGAGGAAGGAGGAAAAGAGAGAGACTAGAAATCAATGAGTTACTGTACCAAGAAAGAACCAATTATTCAGCAAATCTGCTTTTGCTAATTCTGTCACACAACCTCATTCATTAAAGTTCCATCATTATTTGAATTAACTGTTGCTGTCACAGCAATAATATTCACAATCAGACACTCACATTCTGCAACTACATAGCTTCTATTAGACCCAATTTAGTGATGTCGCCTGCAAGTAATGAACTGGTTTGTAGTTTAATTATAGTGCTTACCAGATAATTTATTAGACAGCAATAAAGTTTAGATTTACTTCTCCTGCAATGCTACTCCATTATTAGATGTATACATGAAGCTGCATTTTGTTCTCAATTACACATGTATAAATCTTGAGAAACTCTACTGAATTAAAAGTTATTTTAAATTGACATGCAGCTACTTTGCATTTGAAAATCTGTAACAAAGCACAGTTTTGTTCCATGTATGTGCATTACTTACAGCACTCCAGGTGGTTACTTTGATAAAGACACAGAACATTTTTGTACTGTTGAAATAAATGCCAATCCTGTTACAGAAAGTGCTTTTATAATAAGAAATTAAATGAACTAAACATTTAGTGCAAAAAAACAGCATTCAGACAATTCCTGCTATATAGACAAAGATGATTAACTAAAAGGAAAACTGCTCTCAAAAAGGTGAATTTATTTTGCCTCAAAACCAACTCAGTGAAATATTAGGAAGCATGTATAAAAATTTGAGCTCAATTAACAGAGATCACAGTAAAAAAAAAGAATTGATTTTTGCAAGCAGATAAGAATAAATACAAAAAAACCCCCATAAGGTAAAGTTGTATTTATTACATTACAATATTATATGGTTTAGCTCTACATAGAACTAAAAGGCTAGATAGGACTCAAACTTCAATTTCATTAAAGCCCAGGCCTGGACAAACTCAGTACTAACAGATACAACTTTTTCTTAATTTTTTTTTTAATACAGCATAGTGGTGGAATTTTATAGTTGCTTTGATCATGTGTAAGTATGTATTAGACTCCTTCACATAGCTGCCTTTTAACTAATCAATGGCATTCAGTAATGAGGACTGTGATTCTGCCCATTTCTCAGCAGTGAAATTTGAGCAGGTGAACTACTGTGAAAGAAAGGAAAATCTTGCATTAGCCTTATAACTCCCTTTCAGATATCTGGCTTTGGGAATGCCACAGAAAACCTGCTTCACTTCTCTATCCATTCTCTATCAGTGAAATGGGGCTTAGAAAACCAACACTTAAATTACATTGTGGGGAGACTTCCGCTGGGGAGGCCACCTTCTATGTGATTCTTAAATAATTCTGGCCTGTTCAATGGCACACCCAGTCATACAAAACAGTTTCATATCTTCAGAGATTTTGCAAAATGTGGGCTCTGTTCCTAGGGATCCAGGTCTTGAGTAGATAAAGATTATGTAAACCCAAATTACTAAATTTCCCTGTGCATTTACACAGTAAAATACTAATGTTTCTTTGTCTAATGCTAATATTTTTATGTTAAGACTGTGAATCCCTTCAGTAACAATGGTTTCTTGGTTCATTTCTGGAACAGACAAGATACTAACTGATGGTGGAACAGGTAAAATCTAATTACAGAAATAGTAAAATGGGTTGTTCTGAATGCCACATGACATTTTTTAACGTTGAGAAAACAGAATGAAATACATTAATTTTAAAACTGTAGTCTTTTAAAAACATTACATATTCTTTCCTATGGTTTGCTTTTAGCTCTTAACTTCAATTTTTAATGAACAAGAGATTTTGGCCAGAACACCCCATGAGGTCTCAAAGCCCACAGCAGTTTCCATCATATCAGTAACTTCAGCTCAAGCTGTGAAACTTTTGTCAGAAGAATGACTTTGAAGTTGCTGGATTTCTGTAAGAAGCATGGGTTTGACCTAAAACTAGAATATTTTAGAAAGAATAAGATGAAGAAAAATCCAAATGGTATCCAACCTGTGCCCCAGTCCTTGAAAGTTGAGTTTTATTTCTCAGACATTACTTTTCCTCTGAAACTGGCTTTCTCTTCAAACTAGAGTGCCTTCAAATGGTCTGTGCATCTGCCCACACAAAGGGCTGACTGCCAGTTTAAGGTGTTACCTCGACACAGATTTTTACTCCACAGCATCCTGTATGTATTGAAGTAGCAGTGTGGCCTTGGACAAAACACAAGGAAAGGAAAATTACAGGAAAGAGAATTCTAAAATACTTGGGGGAGGGCAGGGAGGTTGAAGGAAGTATGTAGGTATGAACACATTCACACGAGTACACAAAATCAATATGAACTAATTTACATTTCAAAGCTGTAGCTGATGGGAAACCAAGAAGACTTCTGTCCTGAGGTTTTAAGTCAAAGAGCTAGGGGCTCTTTGCCAAGTCAGATCCAAGTTCACATTTCTGATATATACAAAAGCTCAGGAGCCAAACTCACCAGCAGAAGAAGAAACATCAGCCACACACACATTTTCTGTCTGCATATGCCCCACGCCAAACTTCCAACCTTTTTAACCAAATTCCCATAATTGTGAATGCCATTCCTTGATGTCATATAAAGTGAAAGGAGAATTAATTAAAAAATAGATGAGAAAGAAAGAGAGAAATAAGTATGTAAGGAGGGGAATGAAACAGTTTTTTTTCACCTCTCAGTATCACTCACCCATACACACACACTGAGAAAATGGCAAGGAGGGCACTCGCAGACCACTACATATTGCACTTGTCAAGAAACAGCCAAGTAGCCAAGAAAACCATGCCTCTCTTGTATGTGTTATATTTATATATTGATTGTCTGTGTGAAGTGACCACATTGCTTTAGTAGGCTCCAGTCACCAATGACCTGTGTCAAATCAGTTACAAAAATACAGTGATCAAGAAATTGTTGTTTTTTCTTTCTGCACTGAAGACAAATTCTTGTACTTTCTTTACCCAAATCCTCCAGCTCCTGCTACCTCTTTCTTTAGGAAGAGTGGCATTTGTCACAGACAAAAAACACACATTTGGAAATAAAATACCCGGAAAAAGCTGAATAAAGCTGAAAGAATAGCTCCACCATATCAAAATAGCAATACCAACAAATGACACAGGACAAATTAAAAGTACACAGAAAGAAACCAGCATCTTCCCATCACTGCCCCATTGGCATGTCCTTTACTGAGTCTCTGTGTTGTCACCTTATTGCAAAAGTTCCATACCTTCTAAGTGATTTCTCATGGACAGCTCCTCACAACACTGACTCCTTTTCCTTCACAGCACAACCAACAAGCTCCAACACTCTTTTCACCCAGCTAACCCACTCTTTTGCAGCACTCGTCTTCTCACTGGACACAGCTGTGGCCTGTTAAGGGCAGGCCTGTTCCTGATCTTTGGTGATTGGTACAGCTTCAGCTTCTCAGGTGGGAGACTACCTTCTGCAAGTAGTCTCTTACTTTATTTTCTTACATTCTATTCCTCCACATCTCTGAGTTCTTTCAAACCTCTCCTAAGAGTGCAAGAAAGATTTGGACAATGACACCCATCACCTTTGATGTTGCACTGACCCCAGTTCCAATTTCCTACAGAATTCCAGCAGACCTCAGAAATACTAGTGCTTACTGCTGAGGCTAAACCAAATTACAGAATGCCTTGGTTTCAATTTTCTATTCCACCAAAAGTCCCTAGAGCCACAGCTGTCACTGGACTCCCCAGTAATATCCATACACAGGGTTATTATTAAGGGACAGTTAATACCCTTTAATTCATTTTTGGCCTATCTGCAGTTTAAGCTTTATACAAAGTGGCAAAACCAAGAAATACAGTCAAGTTCCACAAATTGAGTTAGAACTTGTTATCTAAAATATTTTGGTAATACAGAGATATCAATGACAAAAATATGTCAGCTTTCAAGATAAACAGGGAAAACAATTCAAGTAAGAAACCAAGATAAGCTCATGCAGCTTTGGATTTTTTGACACCAATCTGTTGATACACATACAAGCTGTAGTTGAGTTACTTAAATATAAGATATTGGTCAATTTTAATACACCATATCCATAGGTTTTGTATTTCTATTTTGTTGGGTTTTTTTTTCTTTTTGGCCCTAACTGTTGGATTTGTTGTCATCTAAGAAATAAAGCTATTTAGTCATAAACATTTATAGCAGCAGCAGCAGAAAAGACCCTCTGTGACTGCTGCATAAAATCTCTATTTTGATTTGAGCCATATTGAATTTAACTAATTTAATGATAACTTCTCTCACCAGGAGGTCACGTTATAACTTTCTCAGCCTGTAGGGAGAGAACACAGCTGAACTGATACATCACCACCAGTTTTCTGCTTCTCTGCTTTATGCTGTAAGGAAGCATCTTCTTTCACACAGCTCTACCTGTTAAATATTGTGCAAGGATGCCACTCATTTGACTGAAAAAATATGCAGCATAAGGCAAGCCTGCACTACAAAACCACTGAATTTAATTGAAGATACTGAATAGCTCTTCAGAGGTTTAGTTGTTTTAATTCAGCTCCTAGTTTTCATTCCCTCATAAAACAGACCAATTCAAGCACATAGCAACTATGTAGCCCACTGTATTCTGCACATAAATTCAGTGAGCTCAATAAAAGGACTCTGGCAAACAAATTTATCAATACTTCAGCAAATCTGGAAGACCACCACCAAAGGCAGCAGTCCTTCTTCTTTCCCATTTGTACACAAGTGCAATGTCATGGATCCAATAGATGTCCATGTGCTTACAAGTCACACAAGGCAATGGCTGGACCAATCCAAGCAAGAAGGTTTGTGGTCCCAGCCTCTACACATTTTTAATCTCTTTTTTCAACAAGTATCCTTTCCTACCTCTCCTCTGAAACTTGAAACAAACAAGTGTGCTTTTGCAACTCTTGCCTGTACCATAAACAAAATATACACCCAAAAACACAAATCAGAACATTACTTACTGCCAAGCTCTCAACAAACACAGAAACAATGACAGTAGATACATAATGATTGTTATTTTCTACTCATACCCTTCATACTAGACATCTGCCAAAAGTTACTTTATTTGCAACATTTAAAATTCTTGAAAAGTCAAAAGCACTTTGGAGACTTCTTACTTCTCTGAGTACTGGATTACAGTATGTGCACACAACTAACTGACAAATGAAAAAAGAAAAAAATTGTTATTTATGCTTGCATAGGATCAAAGGCATATACAGTTAATATTTCTGACAATATCAGGACTATTCCTGAATAACCATCCCATGGAATTGGAGTGGAAAGGAAGGGCTCATATTCAGCTCTTGTACAGAGGCTTGGAAGTATCCCTGGTCCTTCCCAGAGCAGAAGAAAGCATAAACACTGGAAAGACCTGGCTTGAAGTGCTGGCCCAGATGATTTCAGATGAGTCAACATTTCACCCAACATTGAATGTGGGAGATTCATTTTGTAAGCAAACATCAAGCAGCACAAAGCAACTGAAGAAATGCAGATTCAGAATGGGACTGCTGGCAATGGACCTCCAGAGCCTGCAGGACCCCCAGAGTGGTGAAACAGACACTGGCTGCAGCAGAGTGGCACAAATGCTACAGGCTGGCCCCTGCTTCAACACCACAAATGTTTGGGGTTTATTCCTCAATACTGCTACTTTCATTTAAAATCCTTCTGGTAAAAAGCAATAGATTTCCCTTTAGGTTTCTTCCTTCTATGTTGTGAATGGAAGCATATAAAAAGTTTTACTTATACTTTTAATTTCTGATTTTATTTTCTAATGGTCCTTCATTGCCTGTCGGATGTCAGGCTTAGTACAAGATACTGTGCAGTCTGCATCGTGTCCAGGTTCTGCTCATCCCAGCACACCACAGACCTCTCCCAGCTATACCTAATGCAGGGAGAAATTGATTTCAAAACATTTTAAGCTACCACACTTGTTTGTTTGTCTCCATATCCTTCACCTCTGTTCTACTCATTCCTGGTGAACTAGCTCAGCTGGTTAGAGCAAGGGGCTAATAATGCCGAGGAACACGTGGAACACTCAAGGCAGGATTGCTAAGCTGTGACTTCAAAAGCTGATTTAATGTCCTTAAGGTACACACTGTGCATACCTAGATTTCAAAAGACTAATGAGATGGACAAATAAGGTCGACCACAGCAAAAGTTGGAACCTATTCCAAGTGAGGATACCTTGAGTAAGGTGCCAGCCAGAGTTCAGACATCATGCTGCCACAAGCCCTGGGTCACCTCTTTACCCCTGTGTGTCAGTGCAGCAAATAGCTTAAGTGAATTGCATCTAAGAGGGCACACAGCTGTGTAAATCTGCACCCTCTGGGCACAGAGTGCTTCCAGCAGTAAATGCCTGGAGTAAAACAGAGGTGCCTGAAGTACAGGGAAATGAGCTCTACCTTTGTTTGACCTGAGATACTGCTCAGTGCAACTGAAGATCAGAGAGTTCAGGTTTTACCAAACAAGAAACACATTTGACTTGGAGAGCATTATTCAGGATGTCATGGTACTCATTAGGTGTAAATCTACATTAATTCTATTACAGAAGCTGGAATAACACCAGTTTAAAAAAGGCAAGATTTAGAAAAGAATTAGGCAATCCCCTTGGTTTGTTTTGCATGGACTAATTAACAATAATTGCAATCTGCACTAATGAGGCAGGTGTTACCTAAGTGTAAGCAGCAAATAAACAACCTCCTAAGCAATTCTCTGTCTAAACATTAGGTCTTCCTCAAACTTAAAGATACATTCCTTACCAATTTATTTTAATTATCCATAAGCAACAGGGGGGGAAACCACTCACATCTCAGTCATTTAAGTCCAAATTTCACTAGTACACGGATGAGTTACAAAGACCTCCATAATAGAGCTTTGGATGGAAATTCTGAGAAGCTGTTGAATCTAGTGATGCAACAGAGACATTAAATTTACCTCACAAACCATTCAAATCTGGACAGAGACAGATGGAGGAAGGATATCAAATGTTGGTATTTCAGGGGAAAAATTTAAATAGTGAAAGCATGATTACAATATCAATTTAGAAAATATAAAATCTACTGAAGTCTTACTTCCTTAGTCCACAGAGGTCTCAAATACAACTGCTGAAGGATTGATGATACAATTTAATTGTGGAGATATTCTGAATTCATATATTACAAATGTTTATACCCAGCTGCTCTGTACCCCATGAAAAAAGAGCTGAGCTTCATTGTCCATCCACAGGACCTGGCTTCAAATCCTGGCTTCAATTGCTGGCTCCAATTCCACTCCTTTCTGAGACTCTGGGAAAACAATTTAACTCCTAATGGCCCAGTACTAATGCTGAATAATCCTGCACAAACCCTCTGATCTATCACGATTCAACTCATTAATTCTATTGGAGCATGCAAGTTAACCTGATAATACTTTCTGCTCATCCACTGGGATGCAAAAAATTCACCAAACAGTCTCCAGTCTCCTCCCAAGAGCAAGTCTTGAGCAGGCACAGAGTCACAGCCTCAGCTCTACACAACAGCCCTTCTCCTGTCCTTGGAAAGACTTGGAACTCAGCAGACAGCATTGCCCTGCCTGCCCCATCACCCAGGCACAAATCTGGGCAAAGCAGGAGCTGGAGCCAACTGAGCATAGCCTAGAACAGCTCACCATAGCATAAAACAACTGACCATAGCATAAAACAGGTCCCTGTCTTGGTCAGATGGTTGTCTCTATCTCCCTGCTTTACACTGCAAACCTAAAATTACTTTGCTTCATCCTCTGGACAGCCATGATCTGTGTTCTTTAGTGAATGGGAACTACATATCCTAGGCTACTAATCTGTAACACTACCCTGGTTCTTGTCATTCAAAGTGATACAGAGCCAAGAAAAAGTAAGCAAAATTCTTCTGCCATCTCCCCACTTCTTCAGCTACTCCAAACATTAGCTCTGCAGAAGTTCATATAGGTAACACACACACACACACAAGTTCAAAACCTGTGCTTTTACCTTCTGCCTGAATTTGTCATGCTTTGGTTTCCAGCCAAATGTTCTTGCCATGTCTTTGACAACAGGATTGAAGATGCCTCTGCTCTCAAAAATTATTCCCTCTGTGGGTAATTATAGTTGTCACACCATTCAGAAACCTTCTGAACACTCACTTCTACCATAATAATTTAACAAATAAAACTAGTCGGGTTTTACTTTTTCAAAGTAGGTGTTTGTAGACAAAAATTGACTTCTTCATATTAAAAAGAGGGGGAAAATACCAACATTTTGGAAGAGAGGTTGGGAGATTTTGTTACTTGCTTTGACAAACTTATGGTCTCCTTTTTTTCTTTTTTCTGTAGTTGGGTTTTTTCCTTCTTTCCCCAGATCCTTTCACTTCTTGTAGTCAAATCAAAAAGTAGGAGGCAGACAGATTAAAATGGCATTTAAAATTCAAATACTTAATTAAACCCACAAAATGTAAACTTTCTCTTGAAATTTTCAAACTTTTAATAGTACAAAAACTCAAAGCATGAAAGGGTTGCTTTTCTCTTTGTTAAAGCAGCTCTGTATCTGGGCAAGTTACAGTCTCTTGTTAAAATTATACTCTTGAAATTAAAATACATAAACATGTATTTTTGAAGACTTATTCTCCTCTACTGCTTAGCCTCTGAAATGCACTTTGTCTGCTTTCTTTTCTTAATTTTCCTTCTATTTTCATTGCTTCTGATAAAACAGTTCTGCTGTTTCAAGACACAAAGAAAAACATTCAAATGGCACTGAAGGATAAATGTATACAGAAAAACAATCATGAGCACTATAAATTTATTACCTCTAGCTGTATAACAAGATGACCTTATTTACAATATATCATAATCATTGGCTGTTACATAGTGTCCTTTGAAATCTGTTAATTCTGCAGTAATGTCTTAATAATATCAAACTGTGTCTATTACAAAGAACATATATTATCTCATGTATTGAAATAACTTCTCATTACAGCATTTCCTAACTCCTACATCCCCATTTGACAAACATTTAAACAATTTTTACCTCATATTTTAAAGTATGGCTGACAAATGCAGAAGATGAATACTTCCAGGAAAACAGGGGAATAGTAATGAGTATACTTCTTATCTATGACCCTGCATTTTTCTGTTTTCATTGTTCACAGTGCTAATACAGTGCTGCCTCAAAATACAGTTACTGATAGATGCAAATCACTAATAATGGCTCGTTCTTCTTTTCATCTCCTCCCTTAAATCTGAGTATTTTCAAAAATAAATTATACTTTAAATATGAGTAGTATCAGAAAGCCAATCAGGAGAAGAAATCTAGGCTTTATTTTTCCTGTTTCCTCACCCAGAAGTATTGCCAAAATCATAAATAAATTATTGATTTAATTAATTAATTACTTAATTAATAAAATCACTTTCCTGCTATCAGTAACAGGAATAAGTGAGCTTGGTTTTCCAATCAAAATGACATTTTAAGAACAGAAAGTAGAGGGAGGGAATAAATATGGAAACCCACAAGTAATCACTGAGTTCACCTTCTGAACCACACACTGATTTTTCTGACAATAAACCTACTCTAATCTAGAATAGAGGTTGACAATGATGTTCCTGTGGTCACAATACTCCATTGTATCAGCCAAATTAGTGTTTCTTTTATTCATAATGTCCTTGTGTTTTGCTGTCCAAAGTCACTTAGGTGAATTTACTGAATATATTTTCACAACAGTAGATCAATTGGAAAGGCTTAGGAGCATATAATTATTCCATATCATTGCATTTTACTGCTGTGATAGGACAAATTTATCCAATGGAGGAAAAAAAAAGATCCATTTCAGAGCACAGAAGGTTTATTTCCTTCTATTTCTGTCTTTTTTTTTCCCCTAAATGTCCCTGGCTTTTATACTTTCATAAGTAAAATGATTCACTGCAGGAAATGAAGCGTTAGTGCAGCTTCACGACATTTGGAAGCTACAGCTGTTTCAATAACAAGAGTTTTAGCCCTGAATGTACTAGTAGCACTTGGAGCTGAAAGCATCTATTGAGTGAGGAAGGGCTTGACCCTTTGCTCAGTGACTTCAAAGTTGTGAGTCATATGGCCCGAAAAGAATCCCTGAAGTCTTTAGAAATAACAGTGTAACACAACCATTGTGCTACAAATGGCTTCTGTTAAAAAGCACATCTATCATTATGCACCAAACTACATAAATGAGTCTGAAAAATGTAACCACACTTTTCAAAGGCTAAATGCAAAGACATAGAAAGCTGCAGGCCTGGACAGCTCAGTCTCCCTGATGGGAGAGGAGCTGGTTCAGTCCCACTGCCACCTGCAGCACAGGTGGGCTCTGGGCTGTGCTCTCCTCACTAGAACATCCTTTTCTAACATCTGCATGAATTGCTTTGTCACAGGAGAACAGTTAGAAATCACAATTACTAACAACTGTACTGTTTTCCATCTTCTTAGCAAAGATTGCTTCATTTACCAATTAGGGAATACTCTTTCTTTGCCTCTTAACAAACCTTTTCTCATACCTTCAGTGGAGCTTCCATCTCTCAGGAGCCTCAGCCAGAGTCAGCAGGCAATGAATGAGTCTCCAAAAAGGAAGGAAATGCCTGCAGGTGTTGCTGATCAACTGTACAAGAGGTAACAGCCACTATGAGCACAATCTCATGTCCAATATAATGAAGGTAAAAGGGGGAAATATATTTTAACTACCTGTATAAAAGATAATTAAGATAGAGGCAAGACCATCTCCATAAACAAAACAAGAGAGAACATATTAAAAAACAAATAAAAAGAGGGAACTAGGAAAAACAGTTGAGAAAATCAATTATCTAGAAAAAAATTAGTAATATTGGTTCCAAAGAAGGAAGTGGTAAATAACTGCAAAGGAGACAAAACAAAGGAGAAAAATACTGCAAGCAGCAATATCAAAGGCAGGAAAACTGCTGTGAAACAGAACAAAGGAGACCCTGGGGAAGAAAGGATGGTAATGAATGCTTACTCAATCCAAGAGCTGTGAACATAAGGTATTGGTCTAAGCAGACAGTACCGATGTTTAAAAAGTATTTATATAAGAAATTAATGAAGAAACATGTTTCCATCCTGAAATCGATGGTTTATGTAACATCTTTATTAGAAATCTGAACAGTTAAAACAGATGTCTGTGGGTCAGCATCACTGATCACAGCATCACTGGGGCTGGACACTGAAACAACCTGAGAAAAAGTCCTAAATCCAAGCAATACAAAAAATTCCAGCAATACAACAAAGGAAAGCCACGGTACTGAAATGCACTCTGGAAAGATTCAATGAATTCACAATCAGCCTTGACTCCTCAGGGAAAGACATCATCTCCTTATGGTCATATGGGCTGCTTGATTAAAATCTTTTGCTCACTATTATGGAAAAGATGCACTTTGATCTGTGAACCAAGTTCCTTTCCAGTGAAGAAAAGCACTGGTTAACTGTATCCTGAAGTACTTGAATTCTAA
The DNA here is from genome assembly GCF_027887145.1 of Ammospiza caudacuta. Classification (NCBI taxonomy): domain Eukaryota; kingdom Metazoa; phylum Chordata; class Aves; order Passeriformes; family Passerellidae; genus Ammospiza; species Ammospiza caudacuta. Next base: position 60,117,028 of record NC_080596.1, read on the forward strand.
GAGAACTCGAGTAATTCATGATTCTTCTACGACACATGAATACAAAAGAATGCAGCAAAAACTGTCTTCCTTTAATGGGTTTTTTAATTCAACAAATCCACACCAAAAAAAACCCAAAAGACCCCACTAAAACCCAAAAAACAACAACAAAAAAAATGCAATAAAGCTGAATCAGATATGAAAATCCCTATTTTTTAAATAGGCCATGACTAACAAAATGTTCCCTTAAAAGGACTGGATTGCCAGACATGCAAGGGCCAGATGAAACTGCCTGATAACAGCCCATCCTTAATTTTCCTGCCTGTAATAGACTCTAAAGGGTTAAGTAAATGAGAGTTTTTTTCCTATTCAAAACTCTGTGCAACCTATTTTCTTACCCAGAACATCTCATGCATTGTGTTAGAGCACAATGAAAGTATTCAGAAATTCTTGTGATTCATTCATTTTCTGTCATTGGTTTTAGGCTGCTGGCTAGGAAAGTGTTACTGTGGAATAACACAAGTGCTCTGATTAAAATGACTTTGGGTCTTTAATTCACCTCTTCTGGACTTAGGGTGACACAAGCTGAAGCAGAATCTGGCCTCTTCCACTTCACACATCCTTAAAATAAATCCTTGAAATATGGCTTCATCACCCTTTTCCTCAGATACAGGAGCAATACTGGGTTAGATCATTAATGTCAGAGATTTGCTAAAGCCCAAAGCAATGCAATGATTTTGTCCAGCTGAGAGATTAGGTCTATTGTTCTGTAAGGATCTAAAAGGTGATAAAACTTTCCATTCTGGAAGGATGCTGCTGTCAAATGTGCATCAGCTTCTTCTGATTTAAACATCCATTTGCATTTGAAAAGATTCTAAATTATATGTGTGCTCCACATGCAATGCTTCACAGTAATCAAATAACAGAGCTAAGAATGACAGAGATGCTTGAGTGCTACACATGAGTGCTTATAGTTACTGATACCACAGAGTTACCTATCTGCAATTAAAGATGGTCTAGAAAACTCCTGCAAGCCCCTGTGCCCCCAGAAAAGCTGGGAATAAGCTTATACAGCTGCATGGGCAGGGAAGTGTCTCATGGACAGGCAGCTTGTGGCTCCATCTCAACTCACCAGGCCTCCAACTATGATCTCCTCAGTCTTGCTCCTGGGTGAGGTATCCACATAAAAAAATAATCTGAACTGGAGGCTCTGGCTTGGTTTATTTAGAATATGCCAGGAAAAAAAGAAGAAACTTTCTACAAAAACAAAACTACAGAAGATAGAATTAATTCTTTCCAGGTTTGGATTCAGGCTGATCCAACAAGCCTAGCTTTGTCCCACATCTGTTAGGAGGATGGAAAATTTGCTTACATTTGCCTTCAGGAAGGGCAAATTGTGTATCAGAATGTTGGTTGAGCAAAATAAGGAGCTTGTGTCCAAATTGTTTCTCAGACTGCAGAAATCAAAGCTCTAAAAGATTACGGTATCTCCTTGCTGGAAGACAAAAACTATGTTCTTTAATAAAAGATGCTGTTACAAAGAGGATTTTCTGCTACATACACACATCATTCCAATTTTGATGAAAGTCTCATAAATAAAATTAACAAAACTGTCTCTCTCCCTGGCAGGTCATTTTTTATCATACCCAAATTTCTTAACAAGTAGCAATTACCAAGCCACATTGCCTCTAAGTGCACCCAACAGTCACAGACTACGGGATGACATATTATACCCATGAATACCTCACAATTGAAATACATTTTCCCTATGGGACTACATCACTGCTTGATTTAATTTTTCCTGACATTTGGCCTGGAGCTTCTTTAAAGAAATGAACTTAGGATGGCTTTGCTGACAGCAAAGGACAACCCATGGCTATATACTCAAATCCTACTTAAATCATGCACACTACTCTTTTAAAACACTGATCCTGCATAAATTGTAGGATAGTCACTGGATCTATTAGTCAGAGTTCATCTTCTACTGTTTGAGGATGAGCTATAGGTCCACATAAGCAGTACAAAAGGTCCAGCATAAATCATACAACTGCAAAGGAATAAACAGCTTCACCAGTGACAAATTTATCGATGTGGAAGGAGATATGCCAACTCGTCAGAATCCCTACCAGGGCTTTTTACAGCCTCACTAGTTCTTACTATGAATCATCCAGATTCTGCTTTGGATTGGTTTCTTCTTCCTTTTCCTCCACAACATTCACTAAAAAAATGGTACCTAAAAAGATTCAATTTCAAGAGAGAGAGGCAAATGGAGAACCTTACTGTGAACTGAGGGAAAAGAGGTAAGTTAGGAATTAGAACACTACAGTGTTTCTAATAAATCTCCTGTCTGAAGAGCAGCCAAAAAAGTCTATATTCATTCCCCAATTAGGTTATATATTCCTCTTTAACATTATGAAGCTGTTATTAATGTTATGAAGTTTTGTGTCTCTTCAAATACTAATGTCTATTTTAAGTGACACATTGACAAGTTCAGAGAAGAAAGTGCTCTGGCTTTGATACAGCCACAGTAATACCATCTGTGGACTATTTTCAATGGTTTTGTGACAGTGTCTCATCCTGTGCCTGAGAACCAAACTGTAGCTGTGTCATCTCCACTTCTCCTGGAACCCTTGGCTTCAGTACTGAGGGGAACTGAACATATCATAAGGAGCAAAACTACTTAGGCAAAGCTCTAAGAATTTATTTGTATTTTAATTAACTTATTGTCTCAAAAATACCTAGAAATGGTTCACCAAAAAAGGAAAAACATGAAAAAAATGAAAATTAAGACTGAATTAGGGCTGGTCCCAGTCTCATTCCTCTGAGGACAGTTTTCTCTGAGCTACACAACTTCACCTCACAGTGGTCTAACAATAAATGCTCCTCAGTGCAAACCCATCCAAGGCTGGCATTCCACCAAGACATCAAGAAACTGCCTGTATCCCAACAGGAGCAGAAAGTATTTCATCCATAAGCAGAGTGGTCACCCAGGAAGCAGTGAAACACTGTGACAAATTAAAGCAGGATGAACAGTACTGTTTGTAAATACCATTACACTCTGTGCAGTCTAGGTTTTGTGACTCTCCTTGGACATTTTGAAGCATTTCATCTATAGACGAGTTTTTCAGGCATTTTATAATCTGTTCCACACAATTATCTTTAAACTCAATTTTTTCTCATGCTCTTTTGTTTTGCTCCCAATCCTCTTTTCTCTGCCCTCTAGAGCAGCTTGTCCACCTGCAGCACAGAAGAACACAGGCGTGGAATAACCCATTCCTGGGTTAGTTCAGGATTAAACGTGGCAACGGTTGACCAATCTTTGAATACATGAATCTTTGAATAAGTGACTAAATGCTTAAAAGCAGCTTAGATCTGTCCCATGAATAGCAAAACAGAGAAATTGGACACTTTCAAATGCCCACTATTCACATTTTTCATTCTTTCAAATGCACAGACTGTTTATTTGTAGAAACCATGGGACAATATGCTCCAGGATTAAGCCTCAAGAACAATCTCTTTCCTTTTTCATGCATCTACAGGATTGCCAATGTTCTTGTTGTGCCCTGAGCAATCTTTTAGAACATGGAGAAACAATCCCATGCAATTGAGTTCCTGCTTATCACACAAACCTTGGATGAAATGTTCTCACTCAAAACACGAAATTAAATTAATGTAAACTACCATTAAGTAAAGAAATTGAAAGGTTTCTGAGATATAAAGATTGCCTATATGAGCCCTTTTTCACACACTGTTGTGAATTTTTGTATCCCCCCACCTTCTAAAATAAGTGGAAAAGTTTCAATTCAATCTTTGAAAATACTTGATTTTGAAGAGGGAAAAAATGCCTTTTAAGCATTCAGGTTTGCACAAAGAACCTAGCCTGAATCCTACTCTCAATAAAAAACAACAGCTCATTCCAGTTTAAATGAACTGACTTCTATTTCAAAAACTCCATTCTTTTTGCTGGGCTCTAGCTCTCTGTCCTGTCCCTTGGGCACACCTGATCCATGTCTCCCTTTGCCCGCGTTACTCTCAATAATGATGATTTTCGCTCTCCAACACTGTAACTCAATCTCCTCATCTTTCCCTACGTTTCTTTGGCTTGAGGCAGTCAGAATTAAGACAGATTATTTTAAGACCCACATTTTTTCCTAGTTATGTAGCAGACCCTTGGTGTGACCAAAGCATGTCTTACAGCTCTCTGCTTCCATCTCATATATTTAGGAGAGGACGTCAGGCAAGGACAGTCCCTCCATCACAGCTCTTCATGTTCAGTAGAACCATGACCTCATTAAAGAACCCAAATGATAATATTTCCGTGTCAGATTTTAAATTCAGACGTGATTTGGTTTGCAAAATGGTAAGCAGCCATGTAAACTTTTAAATCATGTGTAAGCAGCAATACAAACCTCTACATTGCTAGGGCAGAATAAGATATTTTAGTGCCAACTCTGATCCATTAGATTTTAATTGGCTCCAGCTGGCAGTCCCATAAACTATAATATTTTTTACCTGCAGCTGAGCAGCTGTCCACACAAAGTGAAGAAAAAAATTTCCTACCCAGGAAAAAGAAGAAAATATGTTGCCTGTAACTTCTTCCTTACAGTCTACAAATACAGAACTAAGTATAGCCAGTGTACCTGATTAAACAGCTCCTTCAGAGTTCCTTTATGTCCAAAATCTAAATAACCTCAAAACCTTAAATTCTGCTACGTATTTACACAAAGAGAGTCAGTCATTCAAACACAATTCTTCAAGCAATCTGTATAACAGTGTACAAGTGAGAGAGTTAAATTTAACTCAGAAACTTAATATGAACTCAGAAACAGAAATGATCAGGATTTTCCCAATTCTCAGCCTCTGCTTTACCTGCCTGGCTAGATGCACTATGGGGCAGAGCACCTCACTGCTTCTTGGGGGCAAACTCAACGGGCATTACAGCTCAGACTGGAGAACTCATTGAAGCTTTCCTGCTCAGGTAAAAAAGATTTAGTCCCAGAAATGATGAATTGAATTAGTTCTGCCACTACAACCATGAAGTACAATTTTGGTGAAGTACAGACAACTGTCCACATATTGCCTATGTATGTGTAGATAGACAGATACCAATTACAAACAGTTCACAAAAATTACAGCAGCTTCATCAAATTCTTATCTCATTGTAGTAAATCTAGACTAACTAGCAAACCAAAGAGAAATTCCAGATTTTCACTAAGAATAAGATGACAGCTCGGTCTGCTAGAGTCCAACTGTACTATTTCCTTTTCCTTCCTTTTTTCACCTTCGAGAATGAACAAGGAGTGGAAAAAACCCAGAATTTTAGTCTGAGCTGCAAATTGAGCCTTTTCAGCAAAAAAGGAAAAAAACTGTATTAGTAGTGTTAGTAGCAGACATAGCACTGTCTCCTGCAATCCACCTCTGTGAGGAGAGGGTGGGAGCTGGCCAAGCCCTTCAGATACACCATAGCATTCCCCAGGAGCTGGGCAAGCCCTTCAGATACACCATAGCATTCCCCAGGAGCTGGCCAAGCCCTTCAGATACACCATAGCACTCCCCAGGAGCTGGGCAAGCCCTTCAGATACACCATAGCATTCCCCAGGAGCTGGCCAAGCCCTTCAGATACACCATAGCATTCCCCAGGAGCTGGCCAAGCCCTTCAGATACACCATAGCATTCCCCAGGAGCTGGCCAAGCCCTTCAGATACACCATAGCACTCCCCAGGAGCTGGGCAAGCCTTTTAGATACACCATAGCATTCCCCACGGCCACTGCTGAGCCCCCTCCCAACACAGCAGGACAAGAACAATCCTGCTGAGGTCTGCAGGCACTGCCAATGACCAGCACACAAAGAGCTGCAAAAATCTCTCTTTGCACGCTGATAGGTGTAACACCTGTAAGAGGAATGTCACCAACTCCCCTTTAAAATCTTGAATCTCAAATGGGTGTTGTGTTGTCCCCCTGCTGAGCACACCAGCCCCATTCTCCTGCCTCCCCTGGCCCTGCTCCTCTCCTGACGCCAAAAAGGTCTGTTGAACCAGAAAAACCACACTGAAACATGAACATCTGTGGGGTGTGCAGGCCTTCAGAGTTTGAAGCTGCAGAGATTTTCCCTGCTCAGGGAGCACCCAGGAGGACGTGAGGCTGAGCTTCCCACCCCACTCAGAAATGAGCAGCCTCTCACTTTGGCATCCTTCCTCCCCACACACGTGCCAGCAATAAAGCAAACAGTCAGAGCTATTTAAAAAATTACTCTAATGATGTAAATTAGACAAACATTAATAAACTCAGCAGGTTATTTCCCTACTGGAAAAACCACTATAGATCAGAACAGCTCTCACATCAGTGATTCATATTGTTATACAAGGCCTGTGTCTGGAAATAAAAGTTCCACATGAGAGTTGCACTGAAAACACCTTATCCGTCAGGATCGCCTTTATTATTTCTGAAGTACAAAGAGGCCAATAAAAGAGCTGTATTAAAACAGGGCCCCTGTTACCAGAGTGCTGTGATTAAATGTTTGACTTACAGTTTACTTTATTAAGTAAAGCAAACATCATCAGCTTTCCAGCTTTCTGAACTTTGAGTCATTTTTTAACATGAGGACTGACCCAAACCTGCTCATGTCCTACAAGCCTGGAAACTGTACATAATGCAATCCTGCAGGTTGTATTTTATCCTACTGTAAATTGTTAGCTGCCTGATTATATAAGGGTTAATTTACCATTAGGGGGATCTCTTAAAGCCAGATAACAGAGAGACTGAAGAATCACAGATTTTGCTCTTGATAAAGGTTTATGCCAGACAGTTACTTCTCATTTTAAAAGAAGAACATAATCTTATATTAAAATTTAATCAAAGAATTCTCAAATTCCTAATATTTTTGGTAATTATGTAATTTCTACATGCGAAATAATAGGTGAGTCTCAAAAGAAGAACACTAAGGAACTACAGATTAACAGATAAAAGACACCAAAGTTAAAGTACTTTCTTCCTACCTCCATACTGGAGAAAAATTTAAGCTTGAAGAGAAGCTCCTCAAACACCTGTAAAAGAATCCACATCAATGGGACTATCAGCATGTCAGTGGTGGCTGAGGCTCCCAAGCACCTGCCAGCAGTGATCCATCTTTCCAAGGCTTTCTCCAAATATAAGGCACAGCTAATCCTGACTTTGGGGTTTTGATGACTATTTTGGCACTTGAGATTTCTCTTTCCCAATGCTATCTTCGGCAATATCTTATTATGAATGATTAATTCTATGCTAGAAACAAAAAACTGTGGAAGCAGACCAAACTACCACTCCAAACACTTCTTTTAAATCTGATGCCAGCAACCAGTACACAATGCTGAACAGCCCTAGACTGTGTTACTTCACAGCCTGGATAACTTTAGACTGCTACAACGAGATCTTTACTGACTTGCTAGAAGAATTTTTGCCTACTGCTTCCTTCACATGTAGACAACTCTATTCAGATATTTAAATTTAAAAGCAGAATCTCACCCTAAGGTCTAGAGGGATGACACAGGCTCAGGTTTTACTGATGTGTTGTCATCCAAATTTTTCCACCCCAAAGAGAGGAATGCCTTCATGAAGAGTGTGGGGAACTTTGCACCAGAGACAGATTTTACAATTTTCACTTTGTTAAGTCACAAATGTCAGTAGTGTGTGCTGTTCCTTCTTCCTGCAACTTGTAAGTAAAAAAAAGTTTTAGGTAGGTATCTTAGCCATTGTTCCTCACATACAGTTTAGCTGTTCTGTTGCACTGCAGACTGTGAGGCCACAAAGGATTTGAGCATGTCATTTAATCATTCTCCAAAAGACAAGCTGAACAATGTCACATCTTTATCATTGCATATGGCATCACTTACCCTGATAGCTGTAAAAGCAAGAATCACTGTTAGGCATTTAATCCTGTCAGACAGGGATATTAACCTGCTATTTTAGAAGCCATTGCCATCTGATCTGTAGAACTGACAATGATGGCTTCCCAAGGAACAATTCCTTCTGCCAAACCACTGAATGGTACAAATAGCTTTGATGGAAATGGAACTCCAGAGCTGGTCGAGAAAACTTTTGATACAAATGGAATTTCTTTCATTAAAGATACTGTGGGAGGAAAAACAGGCTCTTTAAAACATTCATTAACTTCCTGTAGTACATAACAAGTTCATCTCTTTCCCTCATTTGTAAGCATGCACACATACATTATTCACTTATCTGTGCCTACAAGGATAAAATCAAAGAATGACCTCATGCCACAGTTAATTTCCTAGCAAGGATCTCAACCCCAAAGTACACTTCAAGGGGGAGAAGGTGAATAAACAGAGGATTTTGAGTAACAGATTAGACATTTGCTTGCATAGTAGCTGAGACTAAGCACAACTGCAGGAAGCAACTGGACTCTAGGCTCTGAGCAGAATACAGCCAAAGCAGCTGGACTCAGTTGACAACGACTCTTTCAGACATGAGATGTTTCATTCATATATCACACAATGGCTACATGAGTAATGAACAGATGGGTTTGCTATTCCCACCACTTAGTGGAGCATGAAGTGATGCACTGACAGGTAGGAGAGAGAAGAATTTGAAGCAGGTGTTGTAGTAACACTATGACAGCATACAGTATGTCAAAATGCAGGAGACAAAATAACTAACTAAAATGTATTCAGAGGCTCCAAAATTAGAAGGATTGTTTAGTAGATAAAGTTTTTTAATTATTTTTCAAGCTCAGAGGGCAAAAATTATGATAAGCTAGGACATTTTGGAGTGAATTCTGTAACTAATCCATTCAGGCCTGTATGTCCTTCTGTATTAATGGGTGGGAGACAAGGATCATTTATATATTTGTGCCCTCCAAGCCTGACTGCTGCAGCACACACGGCATGGAACTGAAATCTGGAGAGGTCTAACAGACTCCAGCTGATGTAAGAGGCAGCTGCCCAATTAGTAATGGGTTTGCTGTCTCACAGACACATTGGTGCTCTGGACACTGTACTTGCTGATGAGAGTAAAATGAAAAAAAACAATCCAAAAACCACCAAACAACCACCAGAGTTTTTATCTTCAAATCTGTCCTACTATTTGACTATCAACTGGAATCTCCTGAATTGGTTTTCTGCCATTGTACGATGGTGTCTGGGACTGGAAGCTGATTTGACTTGTAAAGCTAACATAAAGGACTGTTTAAAATCACACCAATTTCTCTTGGATTTAAGTAACATCATACCGAATCTCTCCCAGAAGCCAAAAATTCTCAACTTCAAGTTATATTTTGTATTCTTTTTAAGTCTTATGAATGACTATTTAAAAATAATTCATTAATTTAGTACTGAAATTTTTTAATATTTTAACAAGGAATGCATACCAGATTTCATTTTTTGCTAAAATATTTTAACAAAATATTAACATTTAATTAGGTATTGCTAACAATTACAAAGTAAATTATTTTTTGTGTTATACTAAAAATGGTGCAGTTTTTGCTGCAACTGTCATAATGTGAGTGAAATAAGAAATAGTTTCTCTTCCAGTCTGTCTCTGTGTGAGAAGCTTTGCTTTGGAGGAGTACACCTCCTCATACATCATTTGTCCTTAGTGTTTTACCCATATTACTTACCTTCTTGGGCTTTTTCTCATCATTTTGGGCAAACACATTGCTAAATGTGTTTGGGATTGACACACCTTCCATTTCCTCTGTGTGAATAAACAGCAGGTCCAAAGCTCAGCAGCCATGCAAAGCTGCTGCTAGTGAGACAGAGCTTGGATCTCCTGTCCCTGTTGCTTCCAAACTTTGTGGTACAATAAAAAAGAGCAGCTGTTAACTTGGAAAGATGAGATGTAATTAATGAGAGCCATAGGCCACTGGGGTGGAACACACATATTTCCATGGAATCTGTGCACAGTCCTGAGTGAGCCCAGTCACTGGGGTGTGGCCTTTGTGTCTTCTCCCCAAGAGGGGAGCACCCTGCAGCTCCTGTCCTGACTGAGGAAAGAGACTGCCATCTACTGAGGCAACCCCTCTGCTGGCAAACACGGAGTTAATGCCATGAAGAGGGGATTCATGCTTAAGGCAAGGAGTTTAGAGAGTTACGCAGACATCAGCTGTTCACACTAACAAAGACTTAATAGGGAGCACTAATTTCAAGTAAATCTTTTTCTTCTCTTCCCTTCCTCCCCAGCTACTTTCCCTTAGTCAACAAACTGATTTTCTAATGGGAATTATTCATTCCATGTATACTCTTGCAACATCTAACCCCTGTAATTCTTTTCTCTGGAGGACAGAGATTTCTGTGCCTGCTGTTTTGCTGCACTGAAGAAGCAAAACAAAAAGGTGGAGTATCTGAAAAAGAAAACAGGAAAGAAGAGTGGAGTGTGGCAAGAAGGAAGGCTCTTGAGTGCTCACAGAGTTCACCAAAACATTTATATGAAACAGTCAGTGGAAAAGATCAAAGAAAATGCAGTAAAACATATAGTGAATAAAAGAACATTGCCACAAACAGCTCATCCCCACTGACAGAGAAGTGTGTTCCTACCATTAGGATACAGCTTAATAAACCTGAGCACTTAAAGCATCTCAAAGCAAAGCAATATTAGGTTCCTTCTTGCACCAGGTGCTCTTCATGATCAGCTATTAATATCCATCAGAGTCTACAATGTTCAGGATCTTGCAGGACCCAACTCTAATTGATTAAAAGCCTCAAAACAATGCAATGATGTATTAATTATTGTCTCCAATTGAATCAGAAAAAAAAACTAAGAAATAAAACATTTCAGAAGATACTGCATGCTTCTATATTCCACTAAGATCCACTAATTTTCCTGGAAACCCAGAGAGTTCCTACAGCAAACATAAAGCTGAAACATTCAGTCACGAATGTCAGTATGAATATAAAGTTAATTACAGAAATAGCAAGTGTTGGGTCTCCAGAATGAAAAGCAGAGTTGTGGGTTTACATTAAGAAACTAGGTGGCTTATATAAGCACCTGGCTGTAGAAAAATAAACTCAAAATTTTGTCCATGTGATTTTTCAAATGTCATCCAGCAAGCTGATCTAAAAGCTAGGATAAGAATATATGAATTTTTATTCCTAACCAAAAATCCCATTCCATTCTTCTCACAATGGAAAGTGAGACAAAGGAAGAGGGTAACTATTTTATTCTGGGCTAACTCAATTCCATTTAGCTAACTCTGCCCTGATGGAAATAAAACTTTTCTGCTTTACATCTTCCCAGGGCTGTTACAACAAGCATTACCACATAGTTTCAGCTGACTGCACCTGCTGTTGACAACGTCACTTCCCAACTGTGCAGAGATTTGGAAATGGTTATTAAACACTCATCAAAGAATAAAAACAAAATTGAATCTAAATGGGCTGTGCTGCACTCGATGGAAGAGAGACAGCTGGCAGAGCTGCATTGCACTGAGGCCTTCTGCCAGGCTCCACAAGGAATGTCACCCAGCTTCACTGGTGGCACATCAGCTCTAGTGGCAGATTCCCACATTCCAGGTTATCTGCTCAAATCAATTCTCCATACATAGCATGAGATGTCTTCCTTGGTTTGTTTATAACAGGCTGCTGGATATATATTATAATATATATAATACTGAGAAGCACCTGAGAAAAATTTAACCCAGCTGGTTTGTTAAAAAAGTATCAATATCACTGTTCATTTTTTATCTTATGTTCTTTCAGGTGGGACCACTCATTTTCACACATGATTCAAGACAGAAATGCCTAAAATAATTTCCTATACTGTAAACCCTCCAGAAATAAACAATCAGGCTAATGTGAAAGTCTGTAATTTGCTATTATGGCCAACATTTTTATTTTTTTCAATTGTCTCTTGCATAGACACAGAGATGCCACATTCTCCCATCTCCCAGGGAGGCCCTGCCATTGGCAAGGTGCTTTAAAGAGCAGTCTGGGAAGTAGGTACACACATGATGGACCCCATTTCCACCTGCAAATTGCCTTACAGACTAGTTTGAGAAGGTTCCAACACCCAGCTTGACTTGACTACAAAGCCATTACCATTTCTGTCTTGCTGCAGTCATGCATATTTCCAGCCACTTCGAGCAGTGTCTTGCACAATTTGGAGGCAAAGACTCCTAGAGAGATGTGAAGACATTTTCCTGCTCAACTACCATACCTTGTAGGTAAATAACTGATTTCTTCACTGTCCAAACTGTTGAGCTACAAGTGGAGAGGGTGAGGGAGGAAACCTCAGGGGAACAGGTCTGATCTCATTTCTTATCAACGGTTCACTGCTGCCAAATGCAGCCATCAGAGAAAATCCAGCAAACCTTCAACACTTAAAAATGGAAAGACTGAACAACCCCCAGAGAAAAGCTAATGGGATACAGAGCTTTTCACCTCCAGGTCACAAGCTCAAATCTGGCTCCTCTCAGAAGCAAAAAGACTCACAGGCTGCTCCTCAGCTGGGTGGAAGGATGCTCTTCAACCAGCCAAGCCCTCACTGCTAGTCAGCAAGTTCTGAAGAATAATCCACTGCACATCAGTCCTGCTCTGAGCAGAGGCTGAATCTTCTGCCTGCAGAATGTCTTAACATCACAGCCACAGCATATTAGTGTTGAGGATGAGGTAGAAATACACTGCCCAGGATGCTTATTTAAATTTAAACACTTTCATCTTCTGTCATGGTTGACAGTTCCCAATCCAGTGTTATGTACTAAGCTTTTTTTATTCAAGATGTTTTTCTTACTGTTTCTGCTTCATATAAATGGCCTGACAAACCTGTAGCAAGCCTCAGAGGGAAATCAATGGAAAAGAATGCAAATAAAACAGTAGCGAAACTTTTAGGCTACAAAATAATGTTTCTTTCATACAGTAATACTGTGGAACTGCCTCCCACACACTATTATAGATGTCACATATATAAATGGATTAGAGAAATTAGAGAAATGAGTAAGAGTCATAAGGTCTGATTTAATGGGCAATAGAACAGGACTACCGAGACTTGGAACATGTACTAATTCCAACTGAAGTTAAAATTAACATCTCCACCTGCTGTAACAGCACATGGACAGATCTTTTAGTTATAATTTAGTGAAGCCAGTGGAAAAACAAGTACTAAATCCACATCCAAATATCCAGATGCATATTTAGAATCCTAAAATATGCAAGGATTTCTGGAGGTCATAAGATCCAATGCCCTGATGTAAGCAGGGTCAACTACCAAGTCAGAGCAGGCTGTTGTGGGTTGTACCAAGCAAAACAGTGAGGATCCCACAACATGTCTGGACAACTGTTGTAGTGCTTAACTACCAATGGCTTTCATGCTGAAAAGGTTTATACTAATATCTAATGATATCTTTATGTTCTTTATAGAACATAAGCAAAGGATCAAGAATTTTCCTGAACTGCTGCTAGTCCCACCTGAATAGGAAAGAGAGTTTCCAGTCACACCCTATGATGTATTGTATCCTCTCCATTTTTATCTCCTCTTTAACAGGAAAAAATGCAGCAGAAAAAAAAAAAAAGGAGGAAAAAAAAAAATCTGCTTTTTTTGACAGCTCAGAATCCATGACACTAACTGCTATGATTGTCTCCAACACCAGAAAGGAAATTCTGTGTAAGCAGTCAACAGTCTTACAGATGGTGAGGCTGTCTGTGGGTATCCTATTCTCTGAGGCATTATATATATATATGTATGTATGTGTTTATATATATAAAATCCCACTAATAGCTAGTCTCTGATTTTTTTTTTTTTTAATTTTCATTCTGGAGTTCCATTTCCGTTATTCAAAAAAAATCAAAAAAATTATGCCTGAGGAGGTTATTTCCATAATGGCAGAATGTTTTTGGTGACAGCACAGTGTGCTGCAGGTGATGTTACAACATAAAATCTCTGCTATATTAAGTTCATCACAGTAGTCCCTTGGGATACTTTACTGAAATGTATTCTTATGATAAAACTCAAATTTAAAAATAAAAATGACCAGAGCTATATTTAGCCCTCTGTTCTAAGCAGCATAAGGTGCTGTTAGAACTCCACCTCCAATATCTTCAAGAATTTGCTACTTAGCAGTAATTGCCAGCAGAGCATGAACAAGACAAAATACAGTTCTCACAAAGCATCTGATGGGATAAAAAGTGGCATTATTTTCCTTGAACTAGAATCTATTACAGCAATAATGATTTAGATATTCAAATGCTTTCAGCTAACATTCAGATAAGACAGTGGAACATAATGTCAATATTTATGAATACACAAATACATTAAGACAATAGCAACAAGAATTCTCTTCTACTAATTGACTTCTTTTCCATAAAGATAGCATGAACTGCAGTTCTCCTTGACTCATCTCTGACACTAAGATACATGTATTCTCATAAATTCAGTGTTACTGGGGGCAGATGAGGGAATATTTGGGGGGGAAAAGGAGTCAACAAAACATGCTCAGAAATTGTTGAATTTCTGATGAAAGCTTATTCTTTCCAAAATACCTGGTGATTTCACATGCTTAATTTCACAAGGAATACTGAAAGGACTTGTCTTTCAGTAAGTGATAAGGATGTTTTTATGAGGCAACAAGACAAGACATATAAAGTAATTAGTGATTTTTCAAAGAGTAAATTTGCTCCTAAAACACATGCCCAGGAGACTGAGCAATCAATAGAATCACAAAATCATAGAATATTTTGGGCTGGAAGGGACCTTCAAGATCATCTATTCCAGCTCCCCTGTCAAGGGCAGTGACACCTTCCAGTGCACAGCAGGTTGCTCAAAGCCCCATCCAGCCTGGCCCTGAACACTCTCAGGGATGTGGCATCAACAATTCTCTGCTCAGCCTGCTCCAGTGTCTCATCACCCTCACTGTAAAGAATTTCCTCCTAATATCTGACCTAAACCTGCCCTTTTCCAGCTAAAAGCCATTAGCTTTTGTCCTGTCACTACATGCCTATGTCAAAAGTCCTTCCATACCTCTCTTGTAGCCCCCTTTAGGTACTGGAAGCTCTTCCTGGATCCTTCTGTTCTCTAGGCTGAGCAACCCCAACACTCTCAGCCTGTGTTCACAGCAGGGATGCTCCAATCTTCATGTGGCCTCCTCTGGGCTTGCTGCATCAGGTCCCTGTCCCCCCTCTGCTGGAGGCCCCAGAGCTGGATGAGCCCTGCAGGTGGGGTCTCAGCAGAGCAGAGCAGAGGGGCAGAATCCCCTCCCTGCCCTGCTGCCCACTCTGCCTTGGATGCAGCCCAGGACAGCTTTGGCTCTCTGGGCTGGCAGTGCACATGGCCAGCTCATGTTGAGGATTTCATACACCAACACACAATAACATTACTCACTTTTGTAGGACAGGATTGAATGCAATACCTTGCCCAGTGGCAGGTGATGACAGAAGTCAGTGAGACAGCACATAATTACCCAAGCTGGAATTTTGCCCAGATACCCAAGTTAACAACCTAGAACATACATACCACAGATCTTTAATTACCGCCAGTGCTCATGACCTCAGTTTTATGCATCATCTGAAGTGTGCCCTGGGAAATAAGGGAAGTGTCCAGTATATATGACTGAGTGAAAAACAGTAAGGATTTTGGTGATTTTTAGGGAGAAAGGCAAAGCACTGGTTAGAACTGCAGAGATCTCCCTAGGAAGGTAATAGGGATACAAAATCTGATTTTTGTCACAAATGACTTTCAGCTGGCAAGATTTCTTGGAGAAAAAAAAAACCAATATCCCTTTTCTTTCATCAATCAAAGCAAGTTTGATGATGCTGCCTCTTGATTTAATGTTGCTCTACCCAGATATAAAAGGGAATTTCAAATCTACTCTACTATTTAAAGAAACTCTTACTGCCTTAAATCTTTTAGAGAATATACTGATTGCATTACCAAGAGACCAGAAGCACTGGTTTTTAAAGAATTTCTGTTGTTGCCATCTTCACCTGACTGTGATTTTCTATTTTTCATTTTCCTCTGTATTGTGATACTTAGGAACAGTGAATTGTTAGACGCACTCCAGTTGTTGAAAAAGGTTTTATTTCTTCATGTCCCTTAAAAAAACATGTTGAGGCACTCTTTAACATGAGTTAAATTGGTTTATAAAAAATATTGTTTAGAAAACAGCTCTACCAGCGAGATTACGAAAAGCAGAACAAAACCAAGTTTTCCTTTAACATCTACTGTAATTCATCAATGAGCTGGCTACTTCTTTAATTGGACAGAACTTTCTTTGTCACTGCCTGGCTCTTAAAACTATCCATTGCAACAGTACATATATAGTTCTGAATTTACTTTCACATGAGAGTTGGGGAGCAATTGGAAGGAGGAAAAACAACAATGGCTTTAAACTAGTTTAAAATATTTTATTTGGTTTCCAAATTTTAATTCATTCTGACTAGGAAATTGGAAGAATCATTATTATTCATCCAGATTTACTCCTAAGACCTAGAGAGTTTGTTGGCCACAAGACCATCCATTTTATGCATGCTAGAGTTAAGGAGGTACCAAATCAGGCACAGATGCCTGTGTCAGAGCCTGAGCCCCTTCTCTGACACTTTGCTGAATTACACAGACTGCGAGGTAAAACGATGTGTTCATTTCCTTACCTTTTCCTTGTTAATGTGTCATTCTCCAGTCGTTTTCCTCAGTGTATTTTGGCTCCAGCCAGATGACCCATTGTAATTTGCCTGCAAAGTATCACTTGGAAGGTCTCAGATGTTTGGTTTTACTCAGAAATGTGACTACATAAAGATTTCACATTTTTATTGCTATTTTTGTTTTACTCTACTGCCCCTATAGAGTCTCAGGGAAATCTGTTCAGTAGAATAACATGAGCAGGGCATGCTGCTTTCTCATCCTGCAAATCTAACTCAGTGAACAGAGGAGGAACTGGGTTTTATTCTGGCCCACACTTCATCAGCAGGACCATTAATGAAGTTCCAGCATTTTCACCTGCACCACATTAACAGAAACTTGTTTAACACTGCAGTAGCAAAGAACAAAAGTACAGTAGGAACCCACAGTGCTGCTCTGGCACTCACTTTATTCTCCAGTTCTCTTTGAAGGAAGGATTAAATCCACAGCTGAAATAAACATCTCTCTTGGGAATAAAACCCAAACCCACAATCAAAAAAACCTTCAACATACAGAATCCCTCTTTACTGTCTGTGCTAAATCCAGCTTTTCAATAGCATTACTCTGCTGTAAAATCAAATAGGATATCAAAATCACAGTAATTCCTCAAAAACAGCAATTTGTTATTTGTTAGCTGTTTATAATTTGTGCTACTATTCAGAAATACACTCTGTTAAATAAGAAATGGACAATTTTCAGTTTCTGATCTTCCAAACAAGAAATCACACAGTGGCAAATACTCTGATCATCTTCAGGCAAAAGACATTTTAGTAGAGTCTTGGGGTTTTGGGGAGTTATCAGGTTTTTGGTTATGGTTCTTGATGGGGTTTTTTTACCCTATTGCAAACCATGGTATCAGTAAAAGAGCTTTTTTTTTTCCCAAAAAAACAAGTCAAACTTCTTTTTAATAAAGATGCCAAAATACTACCAAGGTTCAAGAAGATATTTGGGATTTTAAAAATGAATGCAGACCTATTATCAAACAATTGACAAAGTTCTCATATGTATGGGCAAAAGGACAGGAAAAAAACCCCAAGAAATGTAAAGTGAAATCACCTATGGGCAAATGAGTTTAAGTGCATGTACAGGCAATTACAGATCAAATAAGCAACGAATAGCAACTGAATTAGTTCCATAATTCTGATACCCTCTTTGGCTTTTGGCACTTATTGGAGGCTTAGAGTTTTGTGAGCATTTTTCCTACAATAAGCCTTAACATCTACAGCAGTGTTCAAAATCCTATTCATTACCAATGCCAAGAATATGAAAGAACATTACCCAGCACACACAGGCAGGAGCCAATTCATCTAAACTCAGCATGAAAATGTGCTGTTACTATTCAAACCAGAGGGCAAAACATGCAATGAGGCACTGCCTGGCCTTTGTTGCTGAAGAGTTGATCAAATTATCAAGTAATACACATCCTGATTTAAAAGAGGGGAGAAAAGACAGTGAACTGAATTTTAGGATGAATAAAAAATAGTCTTCCTTAAAGACTAACACAAACAAAAACTTCAATCGTTTTTCTGATTCAGGATTATTAAAACACCTTTGAAAAACAAGGAGAGCAGATAGCAAGCTAGTGCAGCCAGTCAAATCCCTGCCATCTCACTGGAGATCTCTGGGAGCAGTCAGGGCACAGTTAAGGCATGAGCCTCATGGACACACACTCAAAGGAAGCCACAATGGCTCAGCTGATTTACTGGTTAACAACACCTGTGGTGAGTTTGAACCTTCTGAAGAACCATGGTGCAAGGAAAAATGAGACTCAATTCCAGAAAGCCCATTTCCAGAAAGTCATTGGTTAGATACCAACAAAAGAACATGAAATAGCTAAGGCAGCACCAATCCTTCCCTTGTCTTCATGGAGGACTCCTGCATTCACAAAGCAAATTATGGCCTGGGGAAAGAAGTCAATTTTAAATAAATTCATGCATGGTAAAGTCTCCGGAAGATAAAAGCCTACAGAAGGTAATTCAGAATCACAACCTGTTTCTTTTGAAAGAAGTGAACAAGTGTAAAACCTGGCTTCTCAGCACCAAGTTAGCTCATGAATATATCTTGAACACTGACTGCTGCCTAACCACAGGGCCACAGACACACTAGAGATCTCACAGCAAGAGAAAGACCTCAGAGAGGTGCCAGAAGAACTGAAACAGAAAAGAATAAAAAAAATTATTTTCAGTCTTAATTGACCAGAACATTGTGTAGGATCTGCAATTTTATCCTGATGGACATTTCATGTAGGGAAGTTCCAATCCCAGCTCTGCTCTTGGATCCACCAGACACCACAGTACCTTGCTCTGAGGTTACTCAAAGTTAATCTCAGCTCTGCAACTGGCCCAGTAGCTACAGCACATCACCCAAGCCCCCTGAATTCAGATAATTCACCTATGCAGTACTTAATCAAAATGTATCTCATATATAAATGTTAATCTATGTCCTTAGATGTAGGATAATAATCATATAATTTACATTTACATCACATTTCCATATACCATACATGCTCCTCTCATTGTGCTTTCATTATGTAGTCCTGGTATAACCCTACAGTGTGGCTGGGCAGTGTTTTTAACCTCTCCTTTTAGTATTTAATTCCTCCTGTAATAGCCTTTTACCCTGCAGTTTGCTTAAGATTTTCTTCTTCTTTTTTTCCTCATTTTTTCTGTTCCCCATTACTTGGCAGCCCAAGGGAAGCAGGGTTTGGATTAACTTTCAGGGACTCCATGGAGGAAGTACAAAATATTAAAACTCATCCAGCTCAATACCTATTTCATTTAATGTTCACTGGAATATTTATTGGTCAAGACACTTTGTTAAATGTGAGACTATATGCAAGGGCACTTTATCTAAAAAATAAATCTGATCAGGATAAGGACATGAGTTTGGATGTACACTATACTTATAGGGAATGGTTTTCATGACATGAACATACTTGTCTTCTACAAGCAATTACTTCAATAGCCAAAGACTACAGAAAAATAAAGAGAGCACTTAAAACAGTGAATCACATTTTGTTTTGCAGTTCGTTTTCAAAAATTCACTTGAAAAATAAAAGAACAAACAAAGGAAAGAGGTCAGGGGTAGGGTAATCTGGCTGCACTGGAGGAAAATGCCCATGTTAAGTGCAGTGTTAATCACTGAAGCTTAGTGAATTTTAAAGACAAATGTTAACAGATAATTCATAAAGCAATCAAAACATGTTTTTGCAGCACCCTCTTCCCTTATTTTACTCTCTCTTTGTTACTTTCAAAGAAGGCTATGGAAAATGATTTGGTATAAACAGGGGATTACTTTTCTCTCTCATTGCTCACTCCCCATTTGCTCTGTTTTGACAGTACAGCCCATTATTAAAGCAATAACACAAATACAATTCTGCTTGCTCCACAGTACACAGCAGTCACAGGTACTTTTACTTACTGAAATGGAAGTAGAAAGGGATGAGCAGCAAGGCAGGACATTTCTAGATTCTGCTTGATTCTCAAAAGCCAGAAGAGGTTATGGAGACAACGTATCTTTTTATGTTCTGCTCTGCATCCCTTTGCAGTGGGGTGGGTCAGATCAGCACCACTCACTGTGCCAAGCCCCAGGGGCAGGAAAGAAAGGAGAGGGTCATGGCACTGCTCTCCTTTCGAGGAGCCATGCACAGGGAATGCAACAACCACGTGCCCACTCTTGGAAGCAGTCTGGTTGTTAACGCTGCCTTTGAAATTCTCTAACTTCACATTAAGCTCCAGCTGAGCTGTAATGCTCCTGCTAAGTCCTAGGAATTCAGAAAATTACTACATTTTCATAAATCATGTAAAGTTCTCAAGTTCTCCCTCCTGCACACAGTCCAGTCTTGAAAACAATAATCACTTTAATTTCCTAGGTTGGGTACAGTTTGTGACAGCTACATAAATCTGTAAGATGTCCACATTGCACTAGATTTACACCACAAGAAATGAGAACAGAATCCAGCCCAACTCTTTGAAGTGTTTTCTGGTGTGTTTCAATTCACTGGACTGCTTTTGATTTTGGATTGCCAGTGCCACAAAGACACAGACAAACCAAAAAAAGTATTTAGCAAAATTTAAATCATAGCAAAATTTCTAAATCTATGCAGAGTTTCATATCACCTTCTTTTCCTTTCATGCTTATTTGATAAATAACATCTACATTTAGGGTTGAGATTTTATGGTCTAAAAATGCAAGTGAATAATTCTACTGATAACAAAAACTATTTTCATACAGCAAGGTGAACAGGATTTGGCTGAGAATCCCTTGTGGAGGAAGAGGCTGAAGGCAAAGAAAACCAAAAGGAGAAGTGGAACTCCCCAAGGCTCAGTGTTGCTATGTCAGCATCAATGTGGGCACCACTCTGTTTTATTTTACAGAGAGATGTGAACTTTAGCTACATTAGAAGCCAGCTCTATCTACAGCTGTTCTTTGACATCTGAGGCCAGATGGTTCCCAAAAAAGGCTTTTTCAAGACAGTGCAATCCTTACCAAAATGGAAGCTGGTAATGCTAATAGTAGGATAATGTGAGAGAAAGTGCAGTGGTACATGGTAAAGAAAAGCAAAGGTGATAAGAATCAGTTCTCTACTCCATCTATTTGATGCACAGCTGCTGCTTAGCCATCACAGGTTCTAACACATTCCTGCAGTGTAATTCCTATTTTTTTTTAATCACTGGGGTTGTGAAGGCCCAACTTAATTGTTTCTCTCCAGTAAGTACCATTTTGTCTGATTATCACTGATGTTCTGACAACAAGAAAGAAAAACGCATTAACTCCTGACAGAACTGCACTTTCAGAGTTGGCCTCAATATTTGTTTTCTGCTTCTCTCTTGTCCTCTCCATTTCAATTTTGGTTACTTTCATATTCAGCAACACGCTTTACAAAGTTTTGTATCCCCCACTGCTTCCTAACCAAGCCTTGACAGTGTTCATTGCTAATCCAGGAGTTTGCACAAGTCCATAGCACAAGGTCAAGTATAATTATCTTCTCCACTTTTTCCCCCACTCCCTCAAGGCAATAATAGCTTCAGGGAATTAAATACAGGATCAAAAATGAGAACTCTACTCCTATTAATTGACCTGCATTTTCAGAAGCATTACAGGGGAAATGTCAGGGTTTCAGGTGCAGCAGAATAAAGATATTAGCACCTGCTGTCACATGTGAGACTTCCTTGCTCCATTCATACTGTTTGGAGCTCACACAAATTGCCCAGACAGCATTCCTCTAGTTTTGGGCAGAGGCTCTGAGAAGTTTAGGCTACATACCAAATGCAAAGTTATGCCTAGGTGAGCTTTCATTTAACATAAATTTTTCAGTCCAACATTGTTCCAAATACTGTATTTCATCTTTCTCCACATATGTACAATTCCTTTTCTTCCTTGCACATCCTTCTCCTTACACAGAAAGTCACAAGTCATCTAAAGTTCACTGAGTACCTTCAAGAAGGCAGAAAGACAAAGCCAATATTCACACTTTTTTCGTGGTTTAAATAAAAAGAAAATTACAAGAGAAACACAGAGAGAAGTAGGAAGAAATTAAGCAAAGGTTGGATTTTCAAGATATGGGTTTCCTTGTTTGCTCTGGAAGCAAGTCGTGCTCCACCAGAAGCATGCTATAATCTATTTCACAGTGCTAGGACTAGAACTCAAAGACTAGCAGCATGTATTAAAGACAGAAATCATTCTTTTTTGTTAAAAATTAAGGGACAAAAAAACCCTAAAAAGACCCTGCAAGCTAAAATTCAGAAAAACATCTTCTATGTTATCTGCAGCCATGGAATGCGGTGTCTTTAGGATATCTCCTCATAGATATCAGCAAATTAGATAAATGTATCAAATTTTCTCCAGATCTGCTGCTGACATATTCTGCCACAGATTGCCTTCTCCTTCTCATCACAGCATGCAAACTCAACATTTTCACAGCACTGAGCTCATCCCCATGAGGACCATCATAAAGCTCTGACACATCATTCTTACCACTGTACTCCCTCCACTGGCTCTCATTCAAGGACACTTGCTTGGCCTCAGCAGGAAGCTTTTGCACTGCCTACGTTGGCACTGCTTGTCTCACTCCAGTATGCTCAAACACTCCTGTACCAGCAACCTCAAACACCTTCTGTCCTGTCACCTGCAACTCTGACACATCCAGCCCTAGAAATGCTGTCTCAGGACCAGCTCAAAAGGTTCCTCTGTCAAATCTACTTCTCTTAGAGGTTAGCAGTTAACTGTGGCCAGACCCTACCTCCTTCTGCTTACCCTTAGGGATTGATTTTTGCCTAGCCAGCCATGGGCCACATCATGGTTGTCATCACAACTTTCCATCCTTTCAAAAGTTTTGAAATATCTTAATTTGATCAAAATCACAAGCTCCCTGAAACATCATTTCTCATTTACCACTATGTGTTTGCACAGTTCTTGGAGCACTATGGACCAGATCTGACTGAGAGTGCCCAGTACAACAAGAGTATAAATACAACCAGTTTGCAGTTTCTGTTCATATTAAGAGTACCAGACAAAATAAATACCATACAAATCTTCTTTATATTCAGCAATTGAGCATGTATTTTCTATTCACTTCAATTCTCACGTAAGCACTCTGAATGACTCCATCCATGCCGAAGACAGAATTCCTGTATATTGCACTTTTCTGCTTTGAGGTTTGTCTCATTCAAACTTAGGATGAGCAGCACTTCTAATTCTGTCCTGTAAGTAAAACAGCCACACCACTGCCCTCTCTGATCTCTTGGCAGAGCCTCCACCCAGGTGTCCCCAGGAGCTGGGGAGGAAAACCACACCAGTAAAATCTCTGTTGGGAAGAGCAGACCCAAAGAGTTGCTGCAGAGGGAATGGCACTGCAGAGGGCTGGGATGCAGGAGGGGGAGGGAGGTTAGTGCCCTTCTCCCACCAATACTGATAAAATATTAGCAGAACAGAAGAGATTTTTACTCTGCAGAATCATCAGACTCAACAAATAATGATTTTCAAGATGGTGAAATTGCTGGACCAAGCCTGCCACAACCTGCATCTGCAGAGGGAAGCCTGGGCATCAGTGTTGCCATCAGCAGCTGTTGTGCACAGCTTTTACTCACAACATGCTTTGCCTGGGATGGGCTATCAGTCCCTTCCCTCTGCAGTCCCCTGGGATACCCGGGGTGCTGGTGTGGAAAGAGTTAAGATAAGGAAAACCATCAAAGCTACAGGGGACTCTTTCAAATTGCTTCTTGTGGGGCAAAACACAAATGTTAAAATACACATTAATTTTCTTCCCCATAGCAGGAGCTTTGCAGATATTGACAACTCTCTCAGGATGAAGCTTACAGCAGCTGCATTAATTTATACTATTGAGCTATAATGCTTTTAATTTATTTTCTAATTTGCTTCACATCCCCAAATTCCCTAAACTGTTTCTGTCTGTTTAATATGAAGGCTAGGCAAGGCCCTACCAGATAAATCCACCTTAAGGCTATCAGAAACCTTTTGTGAAGCAAAAGCATTCTCCTTCCAAAGAGGCCTTTCTTCTGTTCATGAAAAGACTATTAATAACACAATTATTCCTGTTGAAAGAAAAGGCCATAATTAATAGACTCAAGAGCAAAACATCCATCCTACAGGAAAACAGATTTTCTGTTCCTGGAGGCAATATTTTAAATCCAGAGTATTCCTTTGGATTTAGAAGCCGCTAAATCTAGAGAATAATGAAAAATAATAGAGACTGAAAAAAATAAAAAAAAAAAGTTGCAAATTTCATGAATAGCTCAGCACTGAAAGCAGAAAATGAGAGGCTACACTTCTTATTTCCCAGCAGTCAATTAGACTTACCTTTCACACCATGGCTTGAACTAAATGATCTGCAAATATATGTTAAACATGCTATACCAAAGCTCAGCATTTGAAGTATATAAGCATATATTTTTAAGGATACAGCTACTTCAGAAGTATTTCCCTTATTTGCAACCTCATTCTGTTAGCTGGTAGCTGAACAAAATATTAACAAGCTTTCTGTGCAGTGCTAGAGGAAAAAGAGCATGGGAAAGAAGGATGAGATAAATGAAGAGCAGAAAGCAGAGTGATAGCAGAATTTTTTGAAAGCTCATGGTCTCCAAACCTTCCCAGCTATTAGCTGACCAGCATCACTCGTACCAGTGATAACCTACCCAATCTCAGCTGTGCTCCAGGAGAACAGTTAGAGTCTACTCCACATCTCACCACCTTAGAAAACACATATTTGCTGGAATTGAGCCCCATTTTGATTTAAAGTGAACCTAATTAAATGGGATGCATGCAGGGAGATAGAGAGACTCATTGACTGGGTAAAGAGTAGGAGCCTGGAGCTGTAGTGATAAAAGTGAAGTACCAGGGGTGTCACCCCAACCAGCTGCAAGTTCATTTCCATTTTGTAATATTTCATTGGCATGACAGCTGCTCGTCTCTTGTGCTTCTAATCAGCTGCAAATGTCTGGGGGGCTGTCATGGGTCCGTTTGTCACCACTGGCTTCTCCTCATTCACACACAGGCATGCCAGCATCTCTGCTTTTATGCCATGTTAATCATAGTGTGGGTTTGGTGTATTGAGTTTTGCTGCTTTCTTGTTGGTTTTTTGTTGTTGTTGTTGTTTGTTGGTTTTTGGTTTGGTTTTTTTGGGGGGTGGCACATGTCCTTTCTCACCCTCTCCCCTCTGCCATGTTCCCACATACCTTTGGCACTGGAGAAAAGATCTCTGTTCCATTTTCTCCCCTATCATGATTTATCTTTACTCTGTCCAATGTTACCCTGTGCAATGTTTTGGTTATCCCACTTCCTACCATTACTACATGCTCATACTAATAAATACTCAGTATCAGAGTTGAGAAGCTACTCTCCTTTTATCTTTACTGTGCTGCTGGAGGAGATTTGTTCACAGTAGACAATGATTCAGCATCTTTCTTTTTCAAAATCACACCAGAGTGTTTGGTGCTGCTCTGCCTGAGCCCCCATTGGGGGTAGTGTGTCACTCAACACTCACTGAATTTGAACAGTGCAAAGTCACATTGGAAACACCACAACTCACTCAGAGTAAAATGCCTAAACCAGTACAAAACACTTCACTTATGTTACAAAAATAAAGTTGCTATTTCTGACAACTGTGACCTTTAAGTGTTCAGTGTACAGAGCCAAAAAAAGGATATTTTGCTGCCACCTTTACAATAAAAGATTTCAATATGTCCTACAGAGTGTCTAAACCCACAGCTTTTGGTGGTGAAACTGCTGTGTCAGTTCACTATTGTGAATTGTACAGAGACACATGCCCACATATAGACATATACACAAGTATACTAAAGGATGCTGTAGCATATGATATTTTAAAGTAAATTATGTAGTTACCTATTACTATACTCCAGTACTATCCCATCAAAACCAAATCAACACAGAGGACAAATGTGCACAAATAACTCTGGGATGACAGAAACTAAGAAACAATCTGAGAGTTGAGGAGGCCTTCTGACAAATTTGGCTTTGAATGTATACTTGGTGAGAACTAGTTGTTTAATAATTATAACGTATTTTGCCTATAAAACCCAATAGCTGTAGATATTTTCAGTCTTTTTCTACAGCAAAGAATCAAAAAACAGTGACTACTGCTGGGTCTGCTCTTGGTTTGGTTGCACCAAAAATTCATGCTTCACTTACAAAATCTCATATGACAACAGCTATCATTAAAATCTGCTTATTCTTTGTGTTGTTTCAGGCTTAATGCACATCCTCTAAAGTGACAGGCTACACAGGCACCCTTCAGGGAAAAATCTGCAGAGTATTATTTCATTTGGATAGCCAGGCCCAAGGTGAAAATACTCATCTGTATAAGCTTGTTAGCTTATAAATCTGCTACCATTTATGACAAGGCTAAAACAGCTCCTTAGAGGAGTTCAAAACATATACCATCAACTCAGGGGACAGCATCTGTCACAGGAAAAGGGAGGTGAAACACATTTTGCATTAATTCAGCACACAGTCCCCACAGAATTCCTTGGCAGAAGCTTTGCTGCCACTGCCCCAGGGGGCAAAATGGCAAAACAAGCATCTCAGGTTTGTGCTGTGCCCTCCATTTCACACACAGAGACACAAATCTGCCATTAACCTCCCCATGCACCTCAACAGAAAGTTGTTGCAACACAAATCTGTGCAGCTGAGCAGCAAACTGCAGTTCAGGACACAAGTGGTCATTGCCTGTGCCTTACATCTGGCAATTCCATCCTTTGCACTTCCAAAGGCAAACCTTTAAGCCCTTTTCCCAAAGCTCCTGGCTAGCCCTGCTCTGAAGGATATCCACATTTTCCACTTGCTAGTAAATGCAAGCCAAGCTTTTACAGTTCAGGAGCTCTCTTTCACAGATTTTTTCAGAATTCTGTCTTTTATTAGGCATCTGTGATATTTGCCACAAGGAGGAAAAGGAGGGAAAATATCCACCTAACAGTCCTTGCTAGATTAATTCCTGTAGATTTCTTCTTTCATGGACCTTAGTGAGTTTATATACATATAAATAAAGAGCACTGTTGTTAACAGAATGTTGTTAACATTCTCTATAAAAGAATTAGTCTCTTTTATCTTTTACCCACGGATTGCCAAGACATTCTGATGTCACTAGTTTTCCCACTTCCAATATGAGTGCAACTGACTGCATTGAGGTCAGAGCTTAGCTCACCTCAGCTACATTTAAGACAAGAGAGCTCCTTCAGCTGGCAAAAAAAGATAGAAAGCGACACCCAGGAGAATGAAAAAATCTTTCATTTTGTATTCTAATATTTGGTCATTGGAAGCTGCTTCTCTATGGTGATGCTAATTTGTTTTTTTAAAAATGAGACTCCCCCCTGGGATGAAAATCTCCTCAGAGGTCTCTGGCCTTTTGTTTCAAATTCCTTGTGAAGTCCTTAGGGTTGAAAATGCGGCTGCTTCTTAATACATTCAATTTTCCATGTGTTAGGGTCAGTAATCCAGTCCCATGCAGAGCAGGATCTTCCAGTTGGTTCTGAGCTTCCATGACGACAGTGAGCAGGGAGATAAACATTATGGAGACACACAGAGCCCCCAACAGCAGTACCTCACAAAAACACTACCCAGCCTGCCTTTCCTTCTCTTCTTTTTTCTTTAAATAAATCATCAGTGAATATGTGCCTTGTGGTTATGCTCCTATGAGAAGCCATCTGACAAATCATAATTAAAAACCATCTGAAAAAATCATTCACTGCATTTTTTAACATCTGCTTATAAATCCCTTTTAGACTTTCCTACCTATTTTGGGTGCACAGTGTATGTAAAACCCGGCACACAAAGGGAGAAGCGTTCATCTCACGCCACTTTATCTTTGAAGTGCTGATAAGAGGACCTAAAAATGCTAATACATTTGGAAATTCCCCACAGAGCCATAATGAACAGATTTCTGTAAACCTCAGTATTCTGCCAATGTCTCGGGTGAGAGAATTCTTCAGTAAAAGCAGTTTTCTTCCTCATCCATGCTGCATACCTCAGACAACAAGCAAAGTAGAAGAGCAACACTTTACAAAATCTACATTTGTTTTCCCTTTTTGCATGTGTGTATTGAGTTTATACTTTTATATTCATGCAGCCCACCCTGAATTGTCCAGCTGCCATCCTACTGGGCAGGGCAGTTAAAAACCAAGAGCTAAATTAACTTCAGCTCAGTGCAGAGCAGTGGTCCAAACCAAGACAAATGTGAGAGAAAGTGGCTCAGTCTAACCTGAGGGCAGCATGTGACTCCCTAGCAACCACAAGCAGCAGATGGGCTTTTTCCTCTGCCTCTCTCTCTTACAAAGGGTAGCAAAGTTGTCCAGCAATTAAAGCTGCTGGGAGACAAGAACATAAACCATTGATCAAGATGTATATTATTCAAGAAGAATCTTATTCCTTACAGATTCCTCATGGTTATAGCTGTAAAACAGGGAACATGCTCTCCTCCAACCTTTCCAAAATACCAGGAGGTTCATGGACGTAAGGTAAATACACACAATTTTTTTGGAGGAAAAAAGCACAGGTTGGAGAGGGTTTAATGCTCTCAAGGAAACACAATACTAACAACTACACTTGGATGGTAACAAAACAACAAAAAGTTGGAAATAGAATGGCATTTTTCATCAAAAGATGACAAAGGATTGTACAATGGATCTCTGCCTCCTTATCTTTAAGTGAGGACAAGACAGAAAAGATTTGCCAAGGCCACCCACTAAGTGAAAGCTAAGACTAGAAAACTTGACTCTGTTATTAGGTACCAACCATCCTGGGAGAAAGGACCTTGTTCATGTGACCATATCTGACTTGGGCTTAAATACATTTAATTGCCTTCCTAAAATTTTGATGTGCATAAGGCAGTATTTCAGATAGGAGTGGAAGATTAATTAATATAATAAAACAATTTTAAACACAGCACCTTTTGCCCCAAAGAATTTCATAGTGTTAGGAAAACTTTACTTGCAACTTCAAGAAAATGAAGTGGCAGAGGGATATAGCACCAATGTAACTCCTGTGAAAATGTTTGAAAGTGATGGAAGAAAGGTGTCCAAGAAGTCTAAGACAAATTTGCATCATTACAGGATTGTGTGATTTTAGTAATGCACATACTGGCACTTCATATATAGCCACAGTGCAAAAGCTGCCAGATAAAGAAGTTGTGTTAATTTTTTTCCAAATAAGAGAATTTGAGAAATCAGTATTAAGCAAAAAATTCAACACATTTACATGAGACACTTTTGGACAAACACTGAAGTACTGAGAGACTGAAAGAAATATTATTAATGCCAGCCTCTGAGCGGGGCATCTCCTTTCTAGCTCGCATGGAGTTCAACTCCCTTTCCTACAGAATTATTGGGATCAGTATTTTCTGAGCTCTGCTTTGTTTGAGAATGCAGAATTGGGTGTAAGGAGAATAAAATAATATTTAAACACTAAAATTTAAGTGCTGACTCTGATAACATTCCCCAAGTCCTGCTAGAGTGTGTTCCAAAGCACAATGCACTGACCATGTCTACTATGACAGATACAGCATTTTAGGAGCAATAAGATCAGGGCAGGCTTGGCACTTGAAAATCTTTAGCCCTGAGTTCCTGCCCCTCTGGTACTGATTACTGACAGGGGTAGATACAACAAAGATCTACCTAAAAGTCATTTGGGTGCATAAGAGAAAAGACAAGTTCATAAAAAGAATTTTAAAAAATCCATTTGTATCACCTTCTCCTAATCAATTTTAGGTATATTTTGAGATGATATAAATGCCTGAGTAAGGAGCTAGGCACACAGGATGTCTGCTGATTCAGGCTGCATTGCCTCTACTGCATTAAGGCCTTACACAACTGCATAAATGGCCTTGGGATTAGGTCCTGTGGGAAGTGAAAACAAAAGTAACATACTTGAGTGCAAACTAAATCAATAATAGTGAAGCTTTTTATTCCTCTCAGTCAAGAGTCAAATGAAAGACAATCAATACAATTATTGTAACTTCTTCCTGAAAAAGCAACAGATAATCTATTCAGCAGAGTTGGAGGAACCCAAAGCACAGTGCAAAAGATCAGCTCTCTTCATTGTGAGAACAGCAAAGGATGCTCAGTGCTTTTCTAGCCAGTTCTGCCTAACTCACAGGAAATAGAAACAAATGCCAGGTTAGTGCTATTATCATCAGTGGATACTTTCTAAAAGAGACTGCATTCTCCACATCAGTTAAATCTGCACATCAAATGGAAACACTCGCATGCACAAAGCTCAAAACAGATTTTTTGCAG
Organism: Ammospiza caudacuta; assembly: GCF_027887145.1. Lineage (NCBI taxonomy): Eukaryota > Metazoa > Chordata > Aves > Passeriformes > Passerellidae > Ammospiza > Ammospiza caudacuta. The sequence continues at coordinate 60,147,366 of NC_080596.1, forward strand.
AGTAAAACTTTCATCAATAATTGGTTTTTGCTGCAGGACAAGAAATGTTCAACAATCCAATTTTTCCATTCCCATTCACAACACCTTCGATTTCTCCAACACCTCCCCATTTTTTTCAATTCACACCTACACCACCCATGCAGAATTCCCTTAGCACCACTGGCAGCTGCACTAACAAGAACTGAGCATCTCACATTATTAGACCTTTTTCTACTACAGGTTCTTTATAGAGACTAAATAGCCTACAAGCCAGACACAGCAATGAAATGTAAACAACCTTGGTAGAGAGAGGGAAAAAACAAAGCACTGAAAAAGGAACTGAAGAGGAAATCCAGGAGTTTTGAACAATCTAAACTGGTGACAATCATAGTGCCTTTGTAGCAGGGATGCTTCATTTTTAAGGCATTCTTCTCAGTAGCACTTTCCCAGCTATAAGAACCACATATATTTCCCCTACAAAGATCTGTCTTTCTAGTCTCAGCCTAGCCAACTGCCCTGACAGTTCTGCAGTATTCAGAGCTGAAAGCACCAATTTAGAAATATCAGCTATGATGTCCCTGCCAGAGAGATTTGCACCTTTTTGTCTTCTTTACAGGTGACTCTGTTTTAGTCCTTCACCTCTCTGTCTAGTACACACAATCATAATGGCAGCAAGAGAATGATTCTTCTGACAGGCTGCTCCAGTATCTTGCTCTTCAGTCCTCCTGTATTACTTTCCAAAAATGTCCTTCTGTTTGCTTCTGATATTATTGTTGTTGTTATGACCCCTCTATGGTTTCTTTTTGGCTCTATCAAAAGGTAGATTTCCCAAAACCATTTTCTCAAGGACTCTGAGGAGAGCACTTCATCCCAATGGCACAGACTTTTGTTCAAACCAATTCCTCTTGCTCTTTTCACTAGAAGTGTCACAGAACAAGTTTTATTTGAGAAGTTTAAATAACTGAAAGCAACAAAGAAAATGCAAAGCTTCCTGGCAAAGGAGTTAATTCAGTTATGCATGTACTTGTACTCATTATTCCCAGCTTTTTACTGTCATTCACAACTCTCAGTTACTCACAATTCTATTTATTAATACAAAGGAGGAAACACTTATCTAGTCAATTCTGGTCCTACAGTGAAACATGCACCTCTTGCTTTGGTAGAATGTCTTCTACTGGCCAGACCATTAAAAAGATTGGAACAGAGATACTTTCTAACACTTCTACTGCCCATGTAATGGATTATTTAGGTATTTACAACTCAAAAAGAAGAAAAAAAAAAGGTAAGAGGGAAAATAAGCAGTAGAAGAAGTAAATGCTAGGACCCAAGTCCTTTTATGAGGCTAAAAACTTGCCCATAATAGCACAGGAAATTTGTGGAAGATAAAGAAATAAGTCTCAGTCTCTCAAGTTTCATAGGCACAAGATAGACTTCCCTTTCTATGAACAGCACAGTTCTGTATGTCCAGTAACAAACGCCTTTTGTGATTCATAATCCATGTTAATATCTTAAACCATCACCTCTAAAAACAGCCTGGAGAACTCTGCTGGTTTGAAGAGCAGTGTAATTAGAAACTAATGTATTAAGTTGGACAAGAGTTAAACCACAGTGGTATAGATCAAAATCCACCAAAACAAAAAAAGTACATTAGAATATTCAGGAAGACTTCACTGCCTTCTTGATAAACAGATATTTTTCATTTGCTCACCATTTTCACATCAAGATCAGAAGTTTGTAGAATTTCTAATGCTCCAGGATATCATTATTAGAGATAGTCCAGGCTTTGTCTTCATCCTTGTACTATTTTTAAAAGAATGTTATTAATGAGGAACAGTGTGTAATTTTGTGCTTGGAAACAGATGAAATCAGAAGTGTGTGTTCCTGTGTTTTAATATGCAATTGGAACAAACCTGTGAATTAGTCACACCGTGCAACATCAGCTGTTGCATTTCTTATAAGAATCTTTCTCCCAAGAATTCAACTGGCTGTTTGATTATGGATAGGTAACTAAAGGGGTTTATCATGGCCCAAAATTTCGACTTTGTGAACCACACCTCAAAGTCTCTTCTCCAATGCCAGGTTTATTTCTGATATACAGTGGATTTTTTGGTTTGTGGTATGTTGGTTGTTTTTAATTTTTTTTAATAACCTAAAGCAAGGCAATTTAATCATCTCTACTTAATAATAATGAATAAAATTTTTAAAATAGCCTGGAATCTCATTAAATATAGGAATAGAATTGTGTGTGGAATTTTATCTTCAACTCAGAGTCAAATTCCACAGATTTTCCTTGCTGAACATTTTTCATGGACTATACCAATACATCTGAACTTCCCTGAAATACAAGAAGCAAGAGAATACAAGAAGGTAGATATCAAACACACAATCTACACATTTTTGAGTAGACTCAAATGTTTTTCTTTATTTTAAACTGGAGAGAAGTTATGCCTTATGCTATCTTGCTTAATTGAAATGAAAACACATTTTGAGACAATGAAAAGACACACAATGTCAGCTTGTATTCTAAAATTGATACAATTAAGCAATTAATTAATGCAATTATAATTCTCTTCAGAAAACATTTCATTGCTGTTTTCTCTAAAACTTCACTATCTCTGAAGGTCTCAGTGTGGATAGGCCCTTCTCTTCCATAATGTCATCTTATGCTTTTTAGAAACAGATATAACAATCCCTCCAAAATGGCAAAAGTAAATAGCAATCTCTAAAGGAAATGAAAAAAAAATAGGAGCAGAATGTAGAAATGTTTGTGCAATACAGAACTTGAAAATATTTGCAAATATTTTACTGGTCAAATTTATCTGTATCAAGGTATTAACACAGCTGAAAACATTTAGAGCATTTCTTAACAAGCTGTATTAACACAGTTCTGGTTGCCCAACCAGCACTTCTATTTGCTGTATTATTGAAAGGTGTTTTGAACTGAAGAGCTCTCACAGAGGACAACAAAATGTCCTCAGTGCTGGAGGAGCTCACCTACAATGAAACTGCAAAGGAAGCAAAACCTATGAGCTGCAGAAGAGAGAAGGAAACATCAATGTGGTTCACAAGTAACTAGGTGAAAAGTAAAGATGAAAGAAGGGAAGGATTTGGGTACACCCTAAACTTAGTGCAAAAGGAGAAACCATTTGAATAGCTAGAAAGTGTATAATGATCTCCCTGTAGAAATGACAGCAGATGTGACTCTTCAGACACTTGAAAGTATTGTTTTGTTCTGAAGAGCTTCAAAACAGAACGACACCTTCTCTTACACAGCATCTGCTCCTTGCAAGACACTTGAACAAAATAAAATATTACTACTTTCATTCCTCATAACCTTGTTCTCACTGCACAGTTCCATCACCTTCAGTGAGTGAGATCACTGAAGGCATAATCTAAAAAAAGTAGATTTTTCTTTTCTGATAACAGTCAATGAACCTTCTGCCACAAGCAGCTTATCTCTTACTGGAAATAGATTTAAGCACACACACAGATAAAGAAGGAACATAACTTAATTCTCACATTTCAAAACTGAGTCTATGGGTCTGGCAGAAAAAAAAAGCACAGTTTTTCACTGGTAAACTTAATACTTAAAATATCAACAAGTTGGAACTATAGAACCCCAGAATGTACCAACAAAAGCATTATTTGAGAGAGCAATTTAGAACTAAAGAGCAGTCAAAAGTAACATCCAACATGAGCAAAGAATGTCGAGAAATCCCAGTTCTCAGACAATATCCTCAAGGGTATGAGAGCAGTTACAGCAAGGAGTTCATGGGGAACCAAAACCACCTGCATTCATCACAACAGATCCTTTCAGTGCTGTACCAGCAATTTTCAGGTATGTTGGACCTATACATAAATAAGATGACAGTATTATTATATACTTTTTAGAAAACCAAAATGTTGCCTTAAGATATTTGCTTATGCCTGAAAGCAAGAATACAATTCATAAATAATTCTAGACTAACATTTTAAGCAAGGTGTGATTTATGGCCCATGGCAGGTAATCATAAAGGAACAATTTCTTCTCATATAAAGAGTTTCGAGTAGAATTTGTGATTATGTACATTTACAAGGTTAAGAATACGAGAAAAATTTCAATTTCTTTTAATTTGGACTCCTATTGAAGGAAGTTTATCAATATAAGTCCAATAATCTGGTTTTATATTGAGTAGGTATCAGAGCATAGTCCACAATTAATGCTCTGTTCAAAGAGACCAGTTAAGAGTCACACATTCTGAATTGGAACTTGAGATTCCATTTTGAGTTCCAGAAATGTTTTTATAAATTAAAAAATTAAGAAAAAATCACAGGAAAACAAAACAAAACAAACAAACAAACAACCACCCAGAAATGTTAGGATCCTAACCTCTGAAAGTACTGATTTTCTTGCCACATTACAAAAGAAATTAAGAGGGAGAAGGTGTTGATGATGATGTTGACATGCTTGAAAATTTAGTCTCAATGCTACTAACAGCATAACCATTAATATAAACCCAAGTGTGCATTTTTATTAAGTTAACCCAAAGTGGAGTCAGGGCTTTCCCGAAGATTCTGATTATATTATAGTGGAATGGAGGAATTCATAAATTAAATGCAAAGCTACTGCTATTTAGTTTTGCAGACAAACCTTATGGGCAATTATTTCTATGAGGATTTGGGGGGGAAGGGGGGGGGGGGTTGGTTTGGGGTTTTTGGGGCTTTTTTTGCTTTGTTTGTGGGGTTTGGGGTTGGTTTTTTTTGGGGGGGGGGTTTGGTTGTTTTTTTTTTTTTTTTTTACTGCTTTTCATTATTGTTACTGATTATCTGATCCCAAAAGAGGAAGCATGTAGAGAGAAGAATGAAGAGAAATGAATGGGTAGATAATTATACTCCATCAGATGTACTTGAAATCAATCACAATGCAGTGTACTCAGGCTGTTTTCCTGAGTTTTCTGTGCCTATGAAGTGTTCAAGGGGAAACCTCAGTAATGATCCAGCTTTCTAAACATTGATTTTTAACAGTGCTGTCATTCAGCCAATAGAACTCAGGTAAAGACTAAAATGTTTTCCTTTATTTGGGAACCATGTAGGAATTTCTGCAGAAATAAGGTAAAGAAAATAAAAAGGATGGTTGCATGAAGAAGGAAGACTATTCGAAAAAGGAAAAGACAGTATTTCAGGTTTTATTAATGAGGTTTTTAAATGTTGCAAATTTTGCTTGTGGTTTTTGTATATGTGAAGCATTCTCCACCTAGATAGTAATTAGTAGTGTCATCAGTCAGAATATTTCCGTGTCTGTTCACCAGATACATTAACTTAATTCACTGGCTTCCAGTAAGGGGCAATAGTATGTTTATGACTTATCTGTACAATAAAATTAGGGAATTTTTACTAAATTGAAATGAGGAGAAAATAGTCTAGTATTTATTTTCTCATTAAAACTTTCTGTAAATATCTCTAATGTTTATTTCATGTTTATTAGGTGTTTGGACAACAGAATGTGCCACAGGAAAATAATATGTGTGATAACTGACCCACCTCTTTTTGAAATTAAACAATTTGTAATACAAAGCAGAAACTGTAGTGGGCAAAATAAATTTAAAACATTTTCCATTTTAAGGAACCATAAGTAACTCTACATGTAAGTGAAAGACTTTAAAAGAAAATGTTGTTTTTAAAGCACTAGTGGTTTAACTCCAAAAGCAATCATTTTTGGGAAAAGAAGATTCCATTTCAGCAACTGAGTTTGTTTTATCATTTGAATAACCAATAAACTCTAATTGCCTTAACATGTCAATCCAACAACTCAAATTGCTCAGGAAGCTCCTCACTCTAGTGAAAGGTTTGACAGTGCAATGAGTGATACTCTCACAATTTTCAGAGTCTGAAGTTCCAGAATTACAAAACAGATTTTATATCCAGAAGGCTTTCAGGAAGAGATCTTCACTTTCAAGTGCAAACTCTGAACATTTTGCTTGTAAAGATTATTGAACTCAACAGTAATATGATTACTAGAGAAGACTTGTTACATTGGTATAGCTGAGACCAACTTTATATTTGAAAGGTCAAATGTCAGGATGATCAATGTAGTCCATGTAATCCAAATCTAAACAACACATTTACTTCATTTGAGTTCACAAATAAAATTAATTTTGATTTTACACAGGATGACTAGCACCTAGGCACTTCAAGTTCTAATGCAGCGACTCTTTCCATCTTAGCTTCCCCATCTGTAAAACAGGGATCAAATTTACCTTCCTAACTCAGCGGATGTGTGGATTAGCTGGGGAGACTGAAAGCCCTTTGAAGATGAGAAGTGCTCTTCATTATTATCCAATGGCAGCATTCCAATTATAGGCTCTCTCCTTCTTCCTTTAGGAGGTGTCAAACACAATATAACACCCCATGAGTCACAAAGATTAAATATGTCTGATATGACAGGTCTAAGATGGACAGGATATTATCCTAACAAAGTTACATGCAAACATAATTACTCGTTCTCTAATTAATTTCATTCAACCTACAAATGCTGTCAGTCTGCTTTCTGAAATGAAGGACCCCAGAGCTCTGCCATTAAGGGGGTGTTGTTTCTTAAGAGTGTATGTGAAAAAAACCTGTTCTTCCTACTACCTCCACCATGTCAGACCTGTTATTTCATTTTGGTCTAATAAAGACATTGTGAGAATTTCACATTTCTTGGATATCTTGGATTCCTTGATATCTTGGAAGTTTGTTTTTATCCTCAGCACTCTGCCCATCTGCCACACCCTTTCTATTAGTGAATTAATCCTGGATATATTTTCATTTTACTCTAGCAATATGTCGAGTAGAGAAGTCAGGGGCAAATTTTAAAGGCATTTAAGCACCTACAGTAACTGCAGGCTACGAACAGGTTTGTTTTTAAAATTTCATGAGGCCTCTGTCTGAATATTTAAGTAACTAGATGCTCTTAAAAATCTTCTTTTCTTGAAGTCAGAGAAAAAAACATCTAAACAAGAATTCATGTGTTTTGATATCAGCAGGATGCGTCTTCTGCAGAGGTCACAGTCAGCTGATTCTCCAAATTGACTTCCAAAGTAACAAGTACCACTTCATAACAGAAAACTTAAAAAAAAAAAAAAAAAAAGAGAGACTGCCACCAGCAAGGTACATACAGTCTCAAAAAGTCCTGGAGGACAAAGATGCTCATTTCAGAATAACAGGTTCTCTGGCCTAACCAGCACACACGGGGTGTCCTGTTTCTGCAAACCCAGGCAGAGCTGCTGCATCCAGGCTCAGCCCATGGACTGAACACAGCTCCTGCTCTGCTGGGTGTCCCCAGTGCCAGCAGCCCCAGCCTGGCAGCACGGGGCTCACTGCTACCCCCAGCAGCAGCAGCAGAACGGGGACACACGGCCAAGTGTGCTCAGTGACAGACAGGTAAGCTCCATTTTGCAACATAATGAAGGAAGTGAGCCAAATGAGAAGAGTTCCAAAAGCATGTGAATAGGATAAAGAGAACACTGAATTTTTTCTTAGCTTTTTCTCAAAATTTTCATGTCAGGCTAAGCCAAGATGAAAGCATCAGCTGACAATCCTCAGCTAACCTGCTGGAAGTCGAGTTTTACAGGTTAAATTGAATGAGGCCTTTAGAAACCCACTGTATTCCTTATAGCAATCCAACTTTATTAAAGAGTTTTCAAACATACCATAGCTTTGAAATAACAGGTGATGGCACCTCTAGCTTCTGACCTAGATATTTATCTTAACAGAACTAGGATTTACAAATGCCCGGCAAAAGGTGCTGGTCTTTCTAATCAGTTTAAGCAATAAAGAATGGGATTTTTAAGGCTCACTTTCCAATGAAACTACAGCTGTACCCTTTCATGTGGCTCTGCAGGTCAATCCTACAGCATGTGCACAGGCAGCCAAGACCCCCATTTGCTGCAGCTAGGCACACAAACTCACAGGAGCCTGCTGCCCTTTCAAAAATGGTGAGAAATATTGTATTTTGACTTATTTTAAGCATCGCGGCTATAATGTCAAGGGAATCAATTCCATAGAAAATTCCTCCCCATTGATAAGGACAGCTTGCTAGAGAAATCTGTGCGACAAAGAGATTTCAGTTCTTAGGGAGATGGTTGCATTTTCTGCAGATTAGACCACTTAGGAGTCATCCTTCTCTGTTAATAATCACCAGTTTCTAAAAACTTAAAATTATTTTTAAAACCAGGCTAAATTCTTCTCCATGATTGTCTAAAGACTCAAAAGGATAACAGGTGAAGGGTGAAGGACAGTGTTCACTAGAATTATAATTGCCAAACTGTTTGAAACACATTTTTGCAGAGAAGCACATAGATGCACTTAGAAGTTTGATGTTCAGACACACAATTAATTTTCCATCATCTCATGACAGCAAAGAAAGAGGCTGAGAACTGATTGACAGATTACGCTTCAGAGAAACAGAGGGATATCTGTTTGAGCAACTTAACTTTGTCTTGTCAGTTACTTTGCAAGAGATTGACCTTTTTAATTCCCATGTGAACCTGAAGTTAGAGCAGAAAAGGCTTGCTACACACACTGTACTGATAGCTAGAAACTTTTTTTTTTTTAATACTAGAACACACATTCCTTTATCTTCAATCCCTCAAGGGTGGGGCAGTTTGGCCAAAAGAGACACTGCTGGAACAGCAGCAGCAGCCCTGGGGCTACAGCTGGAGCTGAATGGCCAAGCCAGAGCACAATTCCTCTGCCTGCATCCTTCACACTGCAGTGTGGCTCAGTGAGGCTGGAGATCCAATTTTGCAGCCATCCATCTTGATCTGATCGATGAAAGTACAGTCCCCTACAACTGCAAGTCTCAACAGGCAACGCTGATTTCTGATTTAAGTAACTTCCAGTTCTGACCACCTGAGTCAGTGGCCACATCTTTATATAAAAGACAGCAAAACACTACAACTCCAAAGGCTGGAAATGGAAGACCAAATACAATAATTTCATATCCATATGGGCTTATTTCTATCATTATGTTTTTATTTCTTTAGTGGCTTTAAATATCTTCTGTATCTCAGATAAATGTGCAAGTTAGAATCCTTCTTTGCATAAACTACAAGTTTCTCTATAGCTATGTACACATTAAAGTAATCTTTGCAAATGTCTACACTTTTTAAAAAGCAACAAACACAGCACAAATAATCTGAAATCTTCCTGTTCCCCTGAAATGCAGGGTGGGTAATTTTCTTTAACCATCTGTCCTGGCCACCTTAAACAAGTCATAATGCCCCCACTCACGTGAAGACAAACTTTTGTGGCATCTCTGGTGCACCAAGCAATAGGTGCTGCACCAAGCAAATGGATTTTCAATACCATGCTAGCTGCCACCATTAATACCCCTTTGCTTGGACTCTTGAATAGAGCTGTCTTGATTTAAGATCTCCCCTTCAGCTCAGCCCTGATCAGAGTAGCATCAGAAACCTGGCAGTATATTTAAAGTTATTCACTGTAATGAAGCCATACCACACACACAGGGACTCTATTGTCAAAGCATAATTGCCACTGCTGTTACACCTTGGGACCTCCAGACTGGATTACTGTATTGATTTTTACATGGAGCAGTTGTGGATCACTTAAAAGTTGCAAGCAATGGAGAAAGCAGCCGTCAACAAGGAACACAACAAATTTTCAGACCATGTATCTGCCCTGTTAACCCTAATACAGCTCAGGATCTTGGTGCTGAGCTATGAAAGGTTAGGTTCAAGCTATTTTGAAGATCACCTTTCTTCCTGAGAGTGTTGTAATGTTAAAGGAAGCCTCCTACTTTTAATTAATAATATCAACAGCAGGACATTTTTATTGAAGCAGATTCAACAGTGGCCTATTGTTTCTGTACAGATCTGATACAGTTTTATCTGTCTATGTTTAGGACAAGGTAGATGACTATGATGACACACACATGGCAAACAGGAACCTACACAAACACATCTCTGCAGTGCATGAATTCTTCTTTTTCATTTCAAAAATATTTTAAAGCCTTATCTTAAATTTGCAAATCCTTTAGCCAGGCTGCCTCTACAATCCCCTCATTTTCCATGGCCTTGCAGGATAGCTCTGCTCTCGAGAAACAATGCAGCTTTGAGTGAAGCAGCAAGGACCACGTATTTTCAATGGCTGGATGCCAAATATTAAAGTCCTTGTCAAAAGAAATTTGCCAAAGACTGATATTTAACTCCAAACATAAACTACATTTTGGGGAAATCTTTCTCTAGGTAAACCATTGATAAAAATCATCCCCACAAGGGGAAAAAAGCATGTTTGAATCCTTGTGAATGCAGAGAAATAAGAGTCTTGATGGGAATGAATACTGATAGTCTTATTTTTTTTAAATAAAGGTTAATAAACATATTAAGATTCATACCTCAGTGGAAACTAAATTGTGTTTCTAAATCTTCATCTATAGATCTTTGAAAGTACTTGGTGTCTGATGTCAGGTGATTCTGTTTTCAGTGCTTTGAAAATCAAACCATGTACTTCAAAGCCCTGGGAGGATTTAAGCAGCAATTTTGAAGAAAAAAACCCCACCTACCCCAAAACCAAACAAACTTTAAAACCTACCTTTCAAATCATATATGACCAAAGAAAGGAAGGATTGCACGATATCTGTATGTCTTAATCCTGGCATGGGTATATTTATTTCTACTGCCTTTGATCAATAAGCAGTAGAAATCCATGCACCTGGGAAGTTAAAACAGAAATCACAGTCTGACTCAGCAGCTTCTCCCACACACAAAGCTGTACTTCTAGAGAGGGTCCTGCTGAGCCAGGATCACATTTAAGGAAGGACTGTTAAACATGGAAGAAGGCTACATAACCAGGAGGAATACATCACTCACAAGAGACTAAGGGAACAGTAGTATTTCCATACTCTATTATAGGGGAGGCACATGGTTTATGTGTGCTTCCATGGGTGGCTTGGATTAATTACGCATAGCACAGTAAAAAATATGAACCATGAAAATTGTAATGGACTGGTATCATTTCTGGCCACTTAGTGGCTTTATGCTCTCAGCACTTTTTCCCACACACTGGAAAACAAACAAGTACAGGTGCAAGCTCCTTGTAAATGGAAACAAGCAAAGCTTCCCTAACAGCTGCTTTATCTCCTTGCTATCTCTGAGATAATACTGCAAACCAAAGCCCTAACTAATCCAACAGCTGTAATAAAAAGGCTGATGTCGTCATTTTTCTAATCACTTCAACAAGGTACATATACACAAAGTGATTATTGCATACACTATTGCTCTCTCTGCTTGCAGAAAACTGATCAGCCCATTGATTACAGCTTTATATTTACAGTCCAACAATGCAAGTATCTTAAGCTTAGAAAGCAACAACCTGGCTGTCTGCTTGGGCAGTACCCTATCAGAAACCAGAATCTACATTAATATCTATGGCTCACTAAAAAATTCCCCCTTTAAAGAACAGCTATGCACTATCTCCACTAAGAAATACAATTCCTTTCTTCTTTGCCCAAGACAGAAGCAGCTGCAATTCCAGGCACAGCCCTTACAGATACACCAGCCCTGTCAGCAAACCCAGCAGGGGCATTATGGTAATTACAGAATTCTGTCCATTGAAGAATAGGGTTATTCTGAATCAACAGGCACCACTGAGTGACCTCCATGTTCCCCAACAAAAGAGAAAAAAGAGAACTGATGCTTATGCTCTGAAACTAGTATTACAAATACCATTTCATTTTTAGCCATATGCCTTTGCATTTGGATGGTACCACATCCCAAATTCCACAAACCACTGTCCTGAAATGCTGTGGGGAACAGCTATGGCTTTGCATTAAGTTCAGCCAGTATCCCACTATGGAACCAGACAATAGAAGTCTGAAGAGCTATTTAAGTAGAAATTGACAATTTATTCTTCAAAAATGTTATGTTTATTTGAGGGTATTGGCAGAATACATGAAACATGTATTAGAGAACAAGAATGTTGTAAAACTCCTGTTGTAACCAAGAGGTAAAACCAGCAAGTGTATATATTTTTTCATTCTGCTACTTGCTATTATATTCCTCCCAAAGAGCAGCTATTATGTGAAGTTGACATTGCAGGTGTGCAGCACAGGTCTCTGCGTTATCAAGGCATTATGAAATTACATAAACCGAATATTTTAATTGAAATAATCAAAATTTACTTACTAGATTTGAAGCCAAATAGCAATAGCTTGGCTTTCCAAGTATGTGTGGCAATCACATCCCAAGTTTGTTAACATATTGCAAGCTTTTGTATAAGCAAGAAATCACAAGGTAAATCAGTTCTCCCCCTTTTGCATTATACAAATCATGTACTCATTCAATACATACCAAATCCTTCTCAAACATCTTGAAGTTTTCTTTCTAAGAATACATCAAGCTACCTAATAGATAAAAATGTCTTTTATAAGCGGATTAAATTCCCAGTGAGGTATATAGAGTTCAGGTACATCACAAAGCAGATCCTTTCAATGAGTTAAGCAAAGCTAGAGAAAACATCAACCCTCACTGAAAGATATTCAACTGTTTGTTTTGCAAAGTTTGCACAGAATTTCTTTAATGTATTTCAAATATTCCTTTTTTAGGAATGAGTTAGTCCTCTAAACTACTGGCTCAAACAATTATATAAATTATTCTTTATATAAATTCATTTTTTCAGCTTAGTTTGCCACCTTGCATATGAATGTATAAAAAGACAAGAAGACAATAAATAACATTGGTACATACAAAAACCAAATAAAATCTCCTACTTCAATCAATCACTGCACTATTACTTGTACAATATAAATTCCTCATTAACAAATTTACAAATAAAAAGCCTGTGCTCTCTGCCTTAAAAGACTGAATGGGTGAAGTTGTCTATGGAAAGGTGTCCTTGCAAGCAGAAATCTCCAGAGTATCCAAAGGGCTGCTGTCAGGCAAGCAATCAACTGGTCATGAACAGAAGCATCCAGCAAAAACATTGCTGCATTGTGAAGCTGCAAAATGAACATTACTGCCATTCCTCAACCTCTGAACACAGGCAGACACAATAGCCTGGAGCTGCCAGAACTCTGGCAAACACTGACAGACACTTGAACTGCACCCACACACAGATCATCCCTGCTCTTCCAGGCAGCTGTGGGTGAGAGAATGGATAATGTCCTGGTGGGAAGGAATGATGGTTTTGTGTTCACTCGGCAGAATCCATGACAGCTGACCCAGAGCAGTGCACGAACAGCAGCTGCAACTGCTCAGGGGATTGCAAAGGAGAGAGACAGGAGAAGGAAGGAGTGAACATAAGAGCAGCCAAAGAGATGATGCACCTAAAAGACTATTCCAGAAAACAGCACTGAAGCCTATGATTAAATCATTAAAATAAAGGCTGAAATACTGAAAACATCATCCTAAAGCTGGAAAAAATCAAAGTAACTTGTTTCCAAATGATGAACACCATGAAACTTTAATTAAAGTTATTAGAAGGTATGAGTGCTTAGCAGTGATACAAATCAGGTCACTTGGTTATTTAAGAGGGAGTGATGAAATCTCATCTATGAGATGGGCTACACATCCCAGATTTGGGGTTGGGAGATTTTCATGGGCCAGGCTGATGCAGAAGTGACACATCTGAGTGCCTTTCCATGTACAGGGGGGAGCTAATCCCCATCTCCTCTGATTCCTCTCCAGGAAAGACAGAGCAATACAAGAAATCCAAAGACTAACAATTTATGCTGACTTAGGGATATACCTTTAGATGTGTCTGGGATTTGAAAATTTTCTTTGCTGTGACTTCATGCATGAGCAAAAGAACTCATTTTTCCAAACCCTTGTAAATCAATAGCTGCCACTAAATATGAAACTATTTCTGAATCTTCATGGTAAATAAAGAATCCATGTCTTATCTAGCCCTCAATATAAAAGGATATCAAATTCTCGAGGTCATATTTTACACTCCCTGCTAGCACACAGTACAATTTGTTAGCTTGTGGATCACAAATAATAACTTATGATATATTAGGGCAGGCAGAGAATAACCCACCTCTGCCAGTTAGACCCAGAAGGCACTCAGAAGTTTATTTTCCTCCTGTGTCTTCCATTCTGAAGACTTGGGAAAATGTGATTCCAGCTGATTCCACTGACTCATATTCCCCACATAAATAGCAATTTAAAAGGCAGAAATGTTAAAACGCTGCTGTCTGTTGAGCTCAATATATTACATCTGGAGAGAAGGCCATTATGACCTGATAAATTGAAAGAGATAAATCTTAGGTTGTATCCAGATCATGAGAAAAAAATTAATCGTGTAGATGGAAAAGAAAACCATAACGTTATGTTACATTTGCCTCCTCTCCAGGAATATACCTAGAAATGTAAACATGTCAGGAAATAATGTGAACTAATCAGCAACTCGTATATTGTGATTGGAAAGCACTACTCTGTCTCCAAAAATTAGTATAATCTGTACATCAAAAGAGAAATTAAAGCTCTGCAAGTTTATGTAGTACTTAAATAATGCTGAACTACAAACGTAATGGCAAATTCAAGACAAAAAAAGTAACCTATTTCTTCAAGGCTGAGAAGTCATGAGCGTCATGACCAGTTGAAATGATCAAAAACTACTCTGCAAGTGTGTCTCCTGAGCTGTACACTTAACACATCACCTGCTTTGCAATGCAACAAGCTAGAAGTATATATTACCTGGGGAAAATGTCCTCTTACATGCTTTCTAAATCTCCTGTGCATTTGTGTGTTAACAGACTCTACACTCTTTTCTACCCTTTTTATCTCATCTATTAACACAGAACAAAGTGTTCTCAGGAATTAGTGTCCTCTTTTTCTTTAAATGATAAAAACTAAGTATGACAGGTAGCAAATTTTACAAGTATTTCATCATAGTGAGCACTACACAGTGTAACACATTCAGGGTAGCACTTAAAAATTCAAAATATCAACTATAAATATAGTCACTAAGCAAACCTTAAGAGTTCCCAGAACTAAAGCTCAGAGCTAATATGTGCTTAATACACTATACAAGTACTGCCAGGCCAAAGTCAGATGACACCTTGAAGTCAGTGAACTCCACAGACAGTGTCATATTAATATCAATGCACATTTGGAAGATATGGGCAGAGCATTTGAAAAGGCTTTTCAGCCCTAGCTGGCACTCTTCTGGCACAAAATCTTAGTTTAACAGATATTGGTGCAAACATAAATTATTAAACTGAACTGTATTCATCTGGGAAGGAAGCTTATTTCTGAGGGGAATACCCACAAAACAGCTCTTAATTCCTGAAAGGAGAAGGTTTCAGTTTCTGGATGGCACTTCCCCTATTCACCTCCAATTGTCCCAAGTAATTTAATTCAGAGGCAGAGCACAGAAGCAGGACTGGAATTACTCTACCACATTAACTTCTGATTAGAGATGAATATAAATTTTGGGAAATGGGCATAGTCAGACCCACAAGACAACCTCCAAGACAAGGGCTGTCATAAAAAAAAAAAAGACATTTGCGTCTCTTTTCCACATTCAATAACAATTCTTCTGTTGATTTTGTTTTGTTGTGTTTTTTAATTTAGGGGTATCTCTACTACCTCCAAATATACTTCTTGAGGTGGAGAACAGTATAAGGCATACAGATGCAAGAGCCAGCAACTGGGGAACAGTTACTGTGGTACTTAAAGGGGGCCTGCAGAAGAGCTCAGAGGACTTCTGACAAGGGCAAGGAGGGACAGGACAAGGAAGAATTACTTTAAATTGAAAAAGAAATTCTTTACTGTGATGGTGGTGAGGTTCTGGCACAGGTTGCCCAAAGAAGATGTGGATGTGTGATCCCTGGAAGTGTTTAAGGCCAGGCTGGATGGTGCTTTGGGCTATCTGGTCTAGTGGAAGGTGTACCTGGCTGTAGGAGGAGAGTTGTAACAAGAGATGGTCTTTAAAATCTCTTCCAAACCAAACCATTTTACAGTTCTATAATTCTGTCTTTTCAGTATAGTTTTTAATATTCTCTGCCTCCTGCTGTTTTTCAGGAAGAGAAAAAACCTCAGACTATCACAAATGAAATATCAGCCAACTCTTCAAATGGGTACCCAACATTGGTATGCCTGCAATGCCTTTCTGCTCACAAGCAGACATGAATCTCCTCTGTACCACCATCAAGAGATTTATTATCAAAATAAATACAATAGGGGGAAAAAAAGACTCCCATGATGGTCACCTCATTGTAGCCACTCTTCTGACTCTTGCTCTAAATTCAGCTTAAAGCGCTTCATCCATATCAAGAAAAGCATACTGAAGCCAAAAAGCCTTATAAAACATTTGACACATCATGGTTTTTAAATAATTTTAAAGCATCAAGTTGAAAAACAGATCAAAGGTTGAAAAAGTATCTTTTCTCTTTGAGTCCTCACAGAAACATTTGTACCCCTGCTTGTGAGAGCAGGACACCAGATTCATTCCATGAAACTCCAAATCCTGCTGAAGACTAGAAGAGATACCAGCCTCAGTTTCTGGAACAATCATTCAAATCCCAAAACAGGTAAAACATGGTTCATTCTGAACATTTGCATTCTCTCAAAATAATCAATTTATGCTTCTATTTAAAAAAAAAAACCAAAACGACACTTCAGATGTCTGCTTCAGTGAGCAAACTCGCCAAATGGAAGAAGGATGGGTCCTCCCCTTGGCATGTTTACATCATTGTAATTAATTCAGGCACTGCATCTCACCAGTTGACAATCTGGTATATTAAATAATTCAATTTCATGGATGGCCCTACGTGGTGCAGTTAGATGCACTTTCCGCTGATACACAACTGTTTGTGAGTTTAACCAAATCTGATCCTTTCTGGATTGCAGGCAGAAGCAATACAGGGAGCAGCAGGGAGCAGTGCTCCTCTCCTTGCACATGCATCAGCATGGGGATGAGCCCAGCTTTACACAAGTGCTTGAGAGTGTTGGGGCAGTGTCCAGAAGGCAACTACAGCACTTGCAGTTACTGAGATATCCTGGGCAAAGCAAAGCAGGGTTGGCAGCTGAACTTCAACACATGCAAGCCACCTGCTCAGCTTGTTCCAATAAAAATTTCCTTAATGCTCTCCCAAGGCAGTGTAGGAAGAGATTGTGTCTCACAAGAGAGAAAGGTTTTGAGTATTAGGAGCTGTGTTGCTGTGGTGATGTTGATGATTCACACTCAGTCTGTGGCCTCACACCTAAGTGCCGCGGCACAAACGTCACACGCACGACACCATCAGACTCCTGCAGTCACACTGGAACAGGTTCCAAACCAGCAAGGAACACACACCCACACTCACCTTCACGGGAAGGCAGTGGGACTTAGTCACCTGCTGAAGTGACTTGTTGACTAAAAATGGATTAAAGCCACGTCTGTAATCAAATACATGCTGAAATATTTGGCTGAAGAGGGACATTAATCTGTCTTAAGTGTAACTTGCTTTGCTTCCTTCATCTGCGTAGATTTGTGATGGTGGTAATAGTTTTTACAGATTCATAGAAAGAGGAATAGAGATTTTTCTACCTTTATAACCTCTCCCAGCGTTATTTGGGAGATCTCAGGCTAGACGAGAATATGCAGTAACACAAACCAAAGATCACAAGCAGAGTTTTGCAAAATGCATTAAAATTAGCTTGCATGATTTTATTTTCAAAATAAAACTTATCAAATATAGGAAAGACTTCAATACCACAAAGCAATATTTAATTTGATTTCCTCAAAATTCATCCAGCAGATGAATATATTACATGGATTTTCATACAGAAAGAAATAAAAATAAGGCTCCAAACACCAATTAGCTGACTCTGATCTTAGTTATTCAGATGTAAATGGGAAGGAACTCTACTGAAGCCACAAGAAAAAGAGCACTGGTATGACCTTAATCTCAGCACACTACACAAACCACAGTCAACATTTGTCAAAGATCAGAGGTTTGAGACTTACCTAGAAGAGCACAAAACCTGGCCTGAAGAATCCAAATTGCAAATCCAAATTGCAGATTATTAAATAAATATGCCAACAAAAGTGCAATAATCTCACTGCTGCCCAGCACAATCATTATTTTGTAGACATTTACAATGGCAAGCAATGGCCTGGAGCTTGCATGCTTAAAATCCAAATGGAACAACTGAAAGCTACAGTTCATTATATTGTATTGTCATTATATTCTATTGTCCACACCTCAAAATAAACACATATTTTCATTCTCGTGCAGT
This sequence comes from Ammospiza caudacuta, assembly GCF_027887145.1. NCBI lineage: Eukaryota > Metazoa > Chordata > Aves > Passeriformes > Passerellidae > Ammospiza > Ammospiza caudacuta. Next base: position 60,165,548 of record NC_080596.1, read on the forward strand.
AAAACTTGTTTTGCTTTGTGTGACTTCTATATGAGAAGTATTTGGCAGCACTCTCTATGAACTACCTGGAACAGCCTGCTGTCAAGCAAAGATTTAAGAATCTTTAGGAAGAAGGAAACAGGCAGACACATACAAACCATAACAGTTTTGATTCTGGACTGTTGCCAGTACTCAGCATAGTTTTAGTGTTTAAATACACATTTTTTTCTCTGCATGTAGATTTTACAATGTGTTTCTTACTAGTGGGATCCATATCTCTCACTCAGACATACATGATACAAACAAATGTATATAACCTTCTTCCAGGAGTGAAATGCAAATTGCATTTCACACACAACAAATCCCATGATTATACACAGATGTACTGCACAAGACATTGGTGTTTCAGTCATGTCATATCTGAAAATATTTAGAGAGAGGGGTTTGCATGTGTGCACTCTCCTTTGTTCCCAAGCAGCTAGTTCACTGCTAAGAAATGCTGATGAAATAGATTTTTTATTGATGCTTCATCTAACATACTAGGATGTTTGGTTCACAGTAATTGAATTATCAATTCCTAGCTTCTTTAATATATTAATTTAATAAATGCAAGATATGTACAGCTGATATTTCAAGAAGTTAATTTTCAAACTAAGGCAATGGTGGGATTCTTTAAGAAGATGACCTCTGTTTCAAAAGTCTGGGGATATATAATAAAAAGGCAGCCAACAAAGTAATAAAATATTTTAGATATAGTTGTTTGAATTTAGATAACATAATTTTATTATCAACCTTGGAAAAACTAGGCTGAAAGAAACATTCTCACTAATAAAGAATGTGATTTTATTTCAGGCTAATTTTTTTAAATTTTGATATGTATGTTAGCCAAACCTCCCCTGCACTCTCAGAACTGTCAGCGGTTTTACTTTTAATCATAAGCCATGGAACAAAAAGATAATACAACAGTCACTCCACAACAAAGGTAAACCCATCAATCATTACCATCATCACCTCTGGGTTAGTGTCATCTTTATAAAAATGGAAGAGAAAATGCCAACATCCAAGTTCTTTTTAAGTGAGATAGAGAAGCAAGGTTAGTACAATTGTCTTTTTTTTCTTTTTGAAACTCTTGCCAAGAGATTCAACCTACAGCTCTCCGTGATGGATCTCAAAAGCATTGTCATGTCTTTCTGGAATGATGCTGGCAGGTACAAGTCCTCCAAAAAACCCATCCTCTCATCAGAGGAGAGCCCTGCACAGAAACAGGCTGACTAATGGGGAGAGGGAAGTTTGAGAGCTCTCCCTTTTCTTCCTCCCTCTCTGAAATTGCCTCCCCAGCAGCAGAGCAGGTAGTCCCAAGGCAGAGGATGCAGCGAGGGTCACCAGTCACACAGACACTGCCCATCCTGGTGCAGCTGCAGCAGGAGCTGCCAAAGTTAGCTCAGCCTGGCTGCTTCCAGCACACACTGCTCCAGCTTCTGCCTTTGAAAGCTGAGGCACAAAGCTGGTATCTGACAGCAAAGGTTCTTGTGGCTCTTGTTTCCACAGGCATTACAATGTCATTGCAAATTCAGCTATTAGAGAAGAGATAAATATCTTCAGGGCAAGTAGTGGTTATATTGTCTGCCATAACTTGCTGGTAATCTTCTATTTAAAAGGTCTCTGCTCCTTCTCATCCATGCTAGACCATGACCACCTAGCCACTATCTGAACTCAGTATCACACATTTTGAGGATGAAACTTGTCATCTCACTACACTAGAAGAGAGTGACACATTTTGACACCAATGGTGCTTAAACCATACCAAAACATCAGGGAGAGCCTTTGCATCAGCAGGGAGAGTACCAGCCCCACCAGAGTGACACTGAGAAGATGCTGCCTTGCTTGCAGCAGGGGAACTAGGAAGTAGATTTCCCTTGTCTGTTGCATTAGTCCCAAATCCCAACACAATGATGATAACTGCACTCTGTGCTTCTTCCCTGCAACCATGCAGTATCAGGAGGGATGAGATTAAAACTTGGGCAATGCTGTGTGTAAAAAATACCAAAAAACTTCTGCTGTCTGCAAGGTCTCATATAAGAAATGATAGTTATGAAAACCTGTTCCTGCTGTCTGCTCTTGTTCTCGTGGAGACTCCTGAGTAACTCTTCACCACAAGCAGGTAGCAGTGAGGAAGACAAACCAGAAATCTGCTGCTATACAAATGGTGCTTAAGCTGCAACCTGCCAACAGAATCAGTGTGTTTTCACACTGTATCAGACTAACAAGCATGACAGGAAACCTAAAGCACCTAGATACTGCAAACTGATGCAAACCTCCAAACAATCTTAGCCCAAAATGGAATATCAGCAATACAATGAACATTTTCAGTGATCAAGTGATTGACTCAGCACTCTCAGTTGAGCATGGTAGCTGACAGAGTACACTCCCAGTCCTCTGCAATACAAAATAAAACAAAGACATATAAAACCCTTCCACAGCAAGTTTTTAATATATGACCACTTGATTGCTTGCAAGCAGCTCTTCATGTGGGGATGCTTCCTCTGGAATTAGAGGGGATTATTTCAATTTAGTCACAAATTTGGTTTGTCAGTCTAGGAAAAAAAAAAGGAATTAAAAAAAAAATCACTGTAGAATACAGATATCCCCATAGAGACATATATCAGTAAATCTGGAATTGTTTAAAATCACACTTAATTTTTTCCAGTAAAGCTTTTTACAAGTTGGCCATGTAAAAACAACACAGACTGGACAGCCTGTGAGAAATAAATTATAAGACCTTGAAACATGGTCATAACGCAGTGCTCAATCCACCATGGTTCACACTTTCTTATACAATGAGAGTAATTTTTAATACAACTATGGGGTCATCACTGACATTCACAAGAGCTGTGAGTTTTCCCAAAGCATTACCAGACAGCAAAAACAAAGGTTTGGGAGAAAATTCTTTTAACATTGCTGGCATACTTGTACAACAAAATTGGATTTCATGAAGATACTCCTTATTTATGTATCCCACTAAAATTTCATCCTAATGTCATGGAATCAGAGTAATTTTGATGAAACTAACTTAAAAAAGAAAGTCAGATGTTTTTTAGAATGGGAAAAACATGAATTACCCATGCAAGGCAAATAAATTACATCAAACAGTTGTGTGGCACTCAAATAAATCTGCTGAACAAAAGTTTGCAGGAGGCTTTCTACAGGGAAACAAATTGTTTCTAATCCCACCCTTTCTCTCTCTTGTCCATTTATATTCAAGAACTATCCCATAACATTTTATTTGGTAGAAGACAAAATTGTCAAATTATTTTTAAAAATGCTGAAGCAGGACTTTGTCAGTATATTTAGGAATAAATCTCAGAAGTCATACACTGTCTCAGTATTTTTATGCCAATTCTACTGTATTTGTACTGATTTCATTAAGCATTCTAACTGCCAGAATTTAAATGTAAGCAATTCATAACAGAATATTTTGAAATAAAGTAATGCAACACATTAACTAGAACTTCCAGTTACACCGTACAATTTGTCAAATTGCCAACAGAACAACTCATTTGAAAAGACAGATTGTTGCTTATTCTTCAGCTGTCACTTGTGTTACTTCACTTCAGCTCCCTTTGCCTGACACTTGGCGCAGAGTTAGTCAATCATACTGACGGCTACCTGATGAGCTCTGATAAAACCCACAAACAAAACAGAGATTCTGGTGACTCATCCATCAGTCTTGAGAGCAATTTGATACCCCAGATAGTGGCTCCAGGAAAGCAACCCCTGCCAGCCACACACGCCAGCAGATATTAGTGACGCCATCTAGGCATGGCGTCCTCCCCAAGGCTAGGATATTATGGGGATAAATTACTTGGATTTGCTGGATTAAAAAATATCATGAGATTCTGAATCTGTGGACTTTCAAAGTATTTTTACAAACTCTCACTGCTAAGGGTTTCTTTTAATTGTAAGCATTTAAAACAGCTACCTAATATGAAAACAAAAAGAAACCAAAAAAACCAACCCAACCAAAAATCCAAACCAAACCAAGCAACTTTGCAGAGTGTGTAGAGATTCTTTGTACCTGGTCCAAACACCTCTGGAAATCCAACTACACATCTTCCACCAGGGACTCCACTGAGATCACAACCAATTTTTGTATTAGGTACACAATAATGTACCTACAACACACAATGCAACATGATCATCTTGTCACTCTCCCTTCTCAGTGGCTCGATTTTCCTTTCCTGTGTTTAACTTGGCCATATATTTTCATATCCTGTCTAGAGTTCCACAGGTGGAGCGCAAATAAGACCTTATAAAATGATGCAGTCACAGAAATAAAGAGTACATCCACTGCTGCTTTCCCTCTCCCTTTCATGTGCATCACATACACAGCAATAACCTTCATGCATCTTAAAGCTGCAACTGCTCACTCATGTGTGAAAATGAACCTCAGATTTCTACCAGTGATGAGGACAGAAGCCTAATGGTTTTGTCCAAATTAGCTCTTGAATTGGGTCATATATATTTTAATGAAGTAGAAGCTAATGTGGGAGCTAGATGCTAGATGAGTGCTTGTGATAGCTTTTGTCCTTGGTTTGATTAATTTGGCAATCACAATCATTTACATAAATGGTGAGCACCTTACAGAGGGGCAATCACATCCCAAGGGGGCAGGAGAAAGCACTGTACATTCCATTCATAAAAAGATCTTCCTGTGCAAATAGGTGCCAGGTAATTTCATTCTCTGTCCCTGTGTTCATCATTGACAAAGCAACTCAGGTGGCTCAGGCAGCACTGCAGCAACCAGGACTGCATCCCTGGCCTGGTCACTGAGAGAAACACAATGAGCATCAGGGGAAAAAAGATGGGTAATTTTCCCTCTCATGCTGGTAAATGGGTATGCATGTTCTAGGAAGAATTATAATCTCCTGCAAACACATCCCCAAACAAACATTTAAAATTTTCCCAAGTTTGTCAGCACAGCCTTCTCTCAGTTGTTCCACCCTTCCCAAGCAGCACTGCAACTCAGGATGGCATTCAGAGTTACCCAGTTTATAATCTATTATGAATCTAAATGAAATTAGACAAGCATCAAAATGTTTAAAAATTTCATTTGCACACAGAATTGATGCTGGCTGCAAGTTCTTCCACTGACTGGTATGTTTTTAGATATAAACTCAACTCATTCATCTCAGAGCAGAAGAGAGCAGTAATGCACATCCTGATACTCCTTTCCAGTCATCTTGGCTTAGCACACTGAGAACTTAATTACCCTTCACTGGCTTATGGAAAGCATCCTTTCACATCTTTCTTTCCCATACTGGAAAGCATTTCACCATCACTGAGCAGGAGTAAGCAGGTGCTACCAACCCCATGATTCTTCCAATTTTTCAGGGAAGTCTTTTCTCAAATATTTTTATCTGTTGTATAGGTGAATCAAGACATATTAATAAAAATTATAGGTCTGCCCTGCCTATGAACTTCATGGTTACACTTTCAAGTAGGAAACTTGTGGGACTCCCTTCCAAAAGACATCATGAAAACCACGATTTTACACAGTGTTCAACATGAATTGGGCAGGTACATAAGAGATCCATTGACAGTTACTGTGTAAATGAACCATATCAGGTTCAAGAAATCCCCTGAGCTAAATATTATCTGAAGCTGAGAGAACATTCATGGAAACATCATACAGGCTTGTCCCCTTCTTGCCCCCTGGATCTACTCACTGTGGCCACTGTTGGAGACAGGATATTGGGTTAGATGAAGTCTTTGTCTGAACCAGTACAGCTGTTATTATGCAGAAGCAGTAACATCCATAAGAGTTTACTGTGACAGAACAGATGTGAGGAAATGTTCAAGAAAACAGAGGAGCTGAAAAGTAATTTGGCAAGTAATGTTTTGGCAGCAGTACTGGCTTAAATAGCCTCTTTTCTCCCTGACCTCACCCACTTATTCCCACCACTCCCTTCTTTGTGCTTGTACAGCTGTTTGTGCAGCCACATCGTGAACCAGGCTAGAAAACCATTTGGATGAGACACCTCTCTTCTTTCCTCCCCCTTTTTCTGTAAGTTATTTTTCAGCCAGATCAGTATGCAGATTTAGCTGTGCTGCAGATTTAGCTGCTGCACAGCTGAACAAATAGTTTGCCACGACTACACAAGAAGCAGCACAAATCAGGAACACGTGTCCAGGGCCAGGACATGTTTATGCTCAGCATAAGCAAAGCTTAAGCAGGACCATCACATCAGTACCAGCAGCCCACAGCCTGAGACTCCCTGGGGCAATGAAAGAAGTGTCTCTGTCCAGGGCAAGAGCCCAGCTTGCTGCCCAGCCACAGCAGCAACTGTGAGGACACTCTGCTCACCTGGTCTAGAAAAGATAGAGTTTCAATACTGATCAGACAGTGAGACAAGTTGTTTGTACAGACACTCCCAAAGAGCATCGTAACTCAGACAAACGTTAAAAGCTCTCCTAGGAGAAATGAGGCCACATTCAAGTTAAAAATGGGACATGGCCAGGTACCTGTAAATCACCTGAGGATGTTCCTGCTAAGCAGAATTACTGTGTCTCTTAAACAGTAGTTATTGAGTGCATTTGGCTTTATTAGTTCTCTGGGCAATTTCCCGATTAGGAACCCCCTGATTAAGTGGAAAAGGATACACTGCCTCTGCATTCTCTATAAACAACATATGGTAGTTTACTACCTAGGCACACACAGAGGCTGAGCAGAACACAAAGCAGAGGAGGGACCTGGGTACTACTAATGCTTTCAGAACACAGGCACTAAATGACAACTTGGCTTCCATCTCCTTGCACAACCCAGTCTGACACCTTTGCCTCACAGTGAACAGGACTAATGCATTAGGAAACAGCAAGGTGCCATGAAAAGCACACACCTTTTCTTTCTTACATACACAGCATTTAAAGGCAGGGATCACTGTGCACATTGCTTTCCTGACAGACTGCCACAATAGGAACCAGCTCCTACCAGAAGTTGCATTTCTTTGATACAGGTGGACCAAAAGAGCAGAATTGAGAATTCAACAGAACTGCCTTAAACGAACAGCAGCAGCTGTTAAACAGTGTGTAAGTGCTGGCAGCCAGATACGGCAGCCCTCGTGACTGAAGGGCTCTGACTGCATACACTGAACTCCTCTCAAACTCCATACACCTGCCTGGATGCTATTTCCCAGGTCAGCTGGAGGAAACCAGCAGAGGCTGCATATGGACAAATTAGTAAATGGGACACTATGGGCAGCTTAAACCCTGCACTTCATTATGTTCAAAACACAAACACATACCAAAGAAGCATCAATCGAAGTATTGATGTTGTCACTCTAAATTGTCTCATCCTGATAAATTCTTTGAAGGTGAAGGAAATAGGTGTATTCCACCAGAAAGGTGATATAATATGACTGTACAGAACCAAAAGAGAAGAAACAGAATTCAGACACAAAAGCTGATTTCTAATAAGCCCCAAAACTAAATTGACTTCACCTCTCTCAACCCTTCAGATGCAACTGTCTCCAGTAGATTCTCCCAACACATACATACCAGCTAAAATTAGGCTCATTATTGTGACTCATCCAAGTGGCTGCCAATCACTTAAGTTAAAAAAAGAAACAATTCCAGCAGTTGTGTACTGCACACAGCCCTGTGCTGCACAAGACACTTGAATCCAAATTGGAGCAAAGCAGCTCCATCACTTCAGAATGAAAAAACAACACAGGCGGTGCATTTCTTAACAGTCAAGGTCCTTTCTGATATATTATTTAAAACTATGAAAAACACAATTGTCTGAGCTGATTCTGCTCAACAGCTGGATTTTGAAAGATTGATCAAGTATGTGATAAAACCATTTACTTGAAGAATGTTTTTCTGGCAATCAGAATGATACTGTCTCTGTATTTGTTCTCCACCCGTTAAAGGAAAAATTGCACCATGATAGTCAAAATAGAAAAAACTTTCAGGGTTAACCCAACTACAGGAAAAGCACTGTCACACCTCTGCATCAAAGCAGAGGAAAAATTTGTTTTTGAGCAATTATGTCTGTCTGTATAAACTGGGATCTTCTGCAGTGAAGAACCACACCTTCCAAGAGCAGTGAGCAGTCAGCTCATGTTTAAGTCACTGACAGCAAGAGGCAGTCAGTACTTTTGGACATAAACTCCCTAAAGAATAAATAATAACAGAAGAAATCCAATCAGGCTGCCACTACATTTAAAGACAAAATTCCCATTGAATTCAGCAGGACAAAAGTAGGCTTTGATACACGTTCCACACAAACTGGCATCAGACTTTGGTCTGTCCCCAAAAGGGGCAGAGTTGTGACAGCCCTCATGAAACGGAAGGGAGAGAGATACTAGAATTGAAGACACTTCTGCCTGCAAACAATACTATATTCACTGGGAACTTCTATTTTAAGATGCACAATCTGGAACATAACTGCAACAAGCTGAAAGCTACAACTTTACATGCTAACATCCCATCTAGTCTTTTAAAGTGTGCCACAGAACTCACTTCCTTTATATTAATATATAGCAAAATTAACACGGCCTTGCCACTGTAAACCCTGAGCAGAAGAATTTAAAAGGAGAGTTCTACACTTTGGTCCCCATGTGATGAAAAGGAATTTAGATCCCAGTGTAGCTGTAAGATGTTCTGTTCTCTACGCCAGAGTTATGTCAAGAAAATGAGATTGGAATGTGGCCCCAAAACTTTACCAAAACAGTGGAAATTATGTTTTTTTCAATCAAATGCTCCAACATTCTGCTCCAACCCATCAAGCCAGCATACTTACGAATCCAGAGTACCACAAAGAAGCCTTTATCTCATCAGTATGACATTGCACATGTCTCTAAGAAGCTGTATAACTACTTATTAAGAAACTGCAGTTCATCTGCTTTGGTAGAGGGTGGATCAAACCAGGCTGTGTTTAACAGCACACTCTTGATATTCAGAAATGTATTAGATTGCTACATGACAACTGCATTATGTTTGAGCAACAGGTTTGAAGAAATCTCCCTCCTTATATTGTAATAATTACTGTCTTTATATATATGCTAGAAAATATCAGTTACTCATTGATCAAAACACTTTGTCCATTATTCCTTCTGCATTCCTCTTCAGCAAGGTAAGCCTTTTTGGGTTAGCTGAACAGAGGAGCAAAAAATTCCAGTGTGTACGTCAAGGCTGACATTCTCAAACTTGGCTGACTTCTGTTACACTCCTAAATCCTCATTTAGTTTTTCAGTAATGCTGCAAACCCCCACACAACATAATGCATAAAGACACAGTGGGAGTTAGCATCTATAAAAATCAGAGCAGTCCGACTTTATGCTTAACTACAAATTTGGATGTCTAACTTCAGCTATCAACATTCAAAAAATGTTGGCCTAAGTCTGCAAAGACATTCAGGCTTAAGGACTGGACATGAACCAGAAGACCTCACTTAGGCCTCTGCCTAACCAAAGCCTTCTCAATGTGCAAATGCAGTTATCTGTGAGCTAGCACAGAACTAAAACAACAGGCAGGGCTGAAGAGAGGTGCTCACAATCTGCGTGAAAAGAATCACGCACAGAAAGCTCTTTTGCTTTCTCTATGGAAGCTTAATAAGCAAGGTCCTGATATGAATACATCCACTTCCCAAAGGCAATCGCATCCAGTTTCTCCAGCAATGACCTTGCAGTGGACATTTTACTCACTTTACTCACTTTACTCAGTGTGTAACTGACATTACACGATGCATCCAAGGCCAGAATCCAAAAGAAAAGAAAGTGCAGTTACCATTTAGCCAATTTTCACTCTGTATTTCATCACCATCCAGAAGGACATTAACAACAACTAATAAAGCTGCAATCTGGGTGCTCTGCAAAGGAGGTGGCTGTGAACAGATGCTGGTTCATAAGCTTGTAAAGTGCTGCTGCCTGACAAGCCTGTCCTGCTCTCCAGGAGGCCAGAGCCACCTGGAGCATCAGGGAAGCCCTGGTGCCTTCCTTTCAGAATGCACAGTGTGCATGTGTGAATCAGCACCCACACCGAGCTGTGCTCCATCTATTGCCAAACCATGGAAAATTCAAAGTGAAAAACCATGGAAAATTCATAGTTCTGCCCACCCCCACTCCATTGTGTTTAGCTGAGGTAGTGCTGTTGTGGGTCATGTTGGATTGCTGTGCTCTCAAGGACATTGGCAAGAGCAGGCCTGAGAAAGTGAGTTAAAAGCTGTGAATTTCTGATATGCCACAGAACGTCCTCACTTCTCGGACTTCAAATTGGATCCACATTGTTTCCCCAGCATGGTCTAATATTTAATATTTCCCAGGCTCCAGAAGGCAGGGTGGGGCCCAGCCCCATGGCAAACTACCCAAAGGCATCACCCTCTGAAGGACCTGAAGTTTAATGCTATCATTCAACAGAGATTCAGGGAAAAGAGGGGAGATCTGTGGATAAAAACAAGAGCACAATGCTTAGTTTGGCTGAACAGTCTTCAATACAGCCTATTTCTCATGAGTATGTGCATGTTAATTAAAAATATTTCATAATCTGGTAGTGTTTTGCTTGAATGGCTTCTGGCAAGCTCTATGAAATGCTTGAGTTTTTAGGGCATAGCAATGTAAAATACTGCAGGTATCAGGTTCAGTACTGAAAGAATCTGACATTAAAAAGGTCAAACAACACAGCTTTAAAAAGACAAGATGGGAGGAATTTAGCAAGAAGAATCAAGTACTTTTCATATTATTTTAAGGTGGTAACATGAGGTTTATTTCTTCAAGAGATGGGATTGTTTCTCAAGGAACTGAGCCAAATCCAACAAAAAGCTAACAAGACACAGAAAATAAAGTACTGCTAGTGAGTTTAACAGATGTTTTTCAGCTCACTTAGTTTAACCTGTCCTTGCCTTTGGCAGAAGACTTTTAATTTTAGCAAGACAACTAAGATTTCATAGCAATCCTGAACAAACATTTTAGAAAGAACACAGAAGAAAAATGTTTATGCATACTCTGTGCAAGATGGACACTGGGTACTTCCCTCACCTTCCTCTGTTTGAAGTGAAGGATAAAATTCACAGAGCAGAGTTAAGCCACTACAAACAGCCTTCTGAATACCTTGCCCTTAGTATGTTCCACTGTTTCTCTTTACACTCCCATGGGGTGGTAATTTATTTTATTAAACCAATAGTTTACACTGGAACTAAAACAACTTATTGCAGATATTTCTTAATCAGCTTCATCAAGCTCAAGTGAAAAATATTTAGCTTGTTTAAAGAGATGAAATATTTGCATTTAGTGGATTATTAAGTAGGAACAAAACCATGTTCCTGACGTATCTGGGATTTGATTAATAAGAAATTAAAATGTCTACACTGCATCTTAGCAAAATTCAGAGTTGCTGCATTAATAAAACACTATCATGTAATTAAAGTATGAAGAATATTTTGCTGATTTCAAAATTCCATATTCTATCCTTGTGCTGGGTACACATTAAAGCACAAGATGTATATTGCTTCTCTCCTAAAAGGAAGCAGAAATGGGCAGCTCTAAGAGCTACGTGGTCTGAGCAGCAGAAATGCACAATATTCTCCTGGAAGTTAGAAGTTCCTCCACTGCTAAATGTTTCTTCTGGTGCCAATAAAGGGAGGATGTGTCACAGGGGGAATATCTGCCACTTCAACTGTAATTAAACTTGTTGCTGAGTATGATCCATATAAAAGTAATTCTTGATACACTTCAGCTGGTGGTTATTTCCCCACAGAAAAATGAAGGACATTTCAGTAGGCAGTGATGAAAACATGGGATTGAATACAAGCAGAAAAGAGCCACTTGGATGGGAACAGGCATATTGAAGGTTTTACTCTTTGGAAGCATTTTAGAGAAGGATACAAGAACTTGCCTCCTTGTAAGATTAATCTCAAAAGTCAAAAGCACCTCACCAGTGGTTGAAATTGCATCTTTCCTATGGCTTTTCCCTTATAACTGGTATTTACCACATTACTTATTACTGCAAAATCATTCCTTCATGTACAAAACTTTGCATTTAATTTCTAAGTATAAACCTCTGCCTAATGAAAGGCTGGTGGCTTGGTATCTTTTCCAGGCACAGGTGTGCAGCCAGCTGTGAGCTAACTGTGCATAGATGGAGCCAGAAGAATTCCAGGCATTTAAACTGGAATTAAAATAAGTATTTTGTGCAATTTCAGATGCCTTAGAGTACCACACCTGGCTGATCTAAAAAGACATGTATTTTTAGATCATGTATTTCCCAGGTCCAGTATTAGGCCAATTCCATGCGTATTAATAGGACATGGTGCTTGTAGACTGCCAGAGGGGCACCAGGTCAGTACATTAAACATCTGAGTTGCTAAAAAGTAAAGATTCTGGTAACCAGGGCCATGCAAGTACCCACAATACACAACTATGTGAGGTTAGAGATGATTCACAAAGCATATGAGAAGGAGCTGACTTCTGATCATACACTGCTTTTTCTGGCACAATAGCTCAGATAGGCATTTGGGAAAAGGAGGTGAATAAAACTTGTATTTGGAATTGTTTTGACTGCTTTTGCTTGTACTAATTGCTTTTAAAAGGATTTTGTTTGATTGTTTAGATAGCATTTTAGGAGAGTAAAATTAAGCACTGAGACAGGTCTTTGAACACTTCAAACATTTCCAGAGGGATTTATGGACAAAATCTTTGGTGATCAAGAACAATCCAAATCCTGAATCAAAACGTTAGCCTACTTAGGGCTTTTCATCTCCTTGAGAAACCATGGTCTCTTGAAAGACTTTGGCAGACCTGGCTGGATACTTTGGTACTTAATATGCAACAGCAAGAGCGAACAAGCTTGTGAACAGCCATTAAATCACAATCAAGGACAGAGTCTAATCAAGTCTAAAAAGAGCAACATTAGGTTTGAGCATGCAGTTTGTTATCAGCTGAACATATTAAACCATTAAAAGCATTCACACAGGAATCTGATGAATAATTTCATAGATCGATGATACCAAAATTTGAATATGAATACAAGCCACAAACTCACTCTGGGTTGAAATTCCTGCATCTTTCAGCTACACAGCAGCTCCAGATATAATGCAGGACACAAATGTGATGTTAATAGGAATATTTTACAAAGTAGGCATCAAAACAAGAGATGGAAATAGCTCAAGATTTCAGCTTAAGGGGCTAGCAGTGTGGCACAGGAACTCGAGCTTCAAAACCTGCAAAGGGGGAGCTCATGAAAATTCCCTATCTCCATCAACTGGTTTCCATTCTCCACAGAAAAAAAAATTAATACAAAATAACACCATCATGTTCATTTTAGGGAGATACAGATAGGCAAAGTATGTGTCCACCAGGGGCCACGACAATATATAAAGTCATACTTTATCTATTGAGAGGTGTAATTTGGGAAGCATTCAGAATCTTTCAAAAGTATTAACTCTGACAAGAATATGATGAAGTGCACCTCTTTAGTCCCCTGCACAGAATGATTAAATGAAGCTAGGGAAAAAAAAGGCATCATTGTTTCAAAACAGGAACCTTAAATTAGGCTTCTCAATATTAGATAGATGCAGATTTTCAAAAATGACTGGTGAACTGACTCACACTCATCTCCACTTTAAGCAGCCTTAAGTAGATCTGATTTTTAGGAAGTATTGTGCTCTCAGTCCTTTCAAATGATCCTTTTAAAAAAAACCTCAAAATGGGTATCCAAAAATCTTAAATATTTGAAATAATTAAATAGCTGTAAATATATCATTACAATTAATCACTTCTAAAACACTTGGTTTTGCTATCTTCTTTTTGTTACTGGAGGAGATAGGCTCTTGGTCTTTGTAAGAGTGAAAAAAGCAGAATATCCCTGCTGGAAACAAACCAACAGCCAAGTTCATCTAAATACTTGGAGCATGAATTTTAGAGATTTAATTTTATTCGTACAAATTTGTAAAGTGTTCGCCAAAGCCCATTTTGTGCTATTTGTCCTGAACACACAAAACAAAGATGTTCAGCTCCCTGGCTGGGATGCTCAGACACTCTGGGAAGGAGCAGCAGTAAGAGAGCAGCAGGACCTGGTCCCAGCACCAGCACCCCCAAGTCTGCACTCCCAGCTTCTCACCAATGCCCTGATTGCCAACACATCCACTCTTACTAAGGAAAAGGTAACAAAGCAGCACCAGAGCATTTCAAGGTCCTGAATTTAAAAAATGAAAACCAAAAAGATGCACAAAGAGTGACTGCTCAAAGGAAATGCATTAGTGATGGGACAAAGGGTGACTTTCATACACTCTGACATGTAAGCAGCTAGACACTGAATCAATACACCATAAAAAATTAATTTAGCTGAAAAAAAATCTTCTTGGCTCACCAGATCTTCACAGATTGAAGGTTTCTACTCTTACATAGAAGGGTTCCCATTGGGGAATACAAAGTAGACAGGTAGTGGAAAACTGTTAACAATCCATGGAACTGAGAATATTCAGAGCCCAAAGCCTGACAAAGAAAACAGTTAAGAGAGAAAGAAAAACAGCAGAATGAAAACATAAATACTGTGGCTGCATTGTGTTTCTGCTTGGTTCCACAGTCCTAAGGGGCACACTGAACACTCCAAGGCAAGGGCAGTGAGAACTGGCAGGAGTGTCCAGCACACTGCAGGACTCAGCTAACACAAACCTCAGCTATTGCTATTACATGATTTTATAACATAATCAAGGCACATGCACATATCCAATGCATGTCCAGTGCCTAGTTAAAATGCAAAACATTATTTTGCTTTTGTTTTAACTTGGACCATGATTGGAAAGAGCAGAATCTCAGGTTCCAAAGAAGAGTCACAAGAACTGAGTAGGCTTCAAGAAAAACAAGAACTTCTGATTCCACTTTTGACCTCATCTCAGTGTACTACAATGTACTAAACTTTAGAAAACCTCAAAAATATTACTGTGTATTCCATAGATATAGTGTGTATGTAATTATACTCAATACCCACACCACCACCACCAGCAGCTGGAGATTAATAAATTAATTTTCAGGGTAACTACGTGTACATAAGGAACCGTTGCTGTTCTAACTTCACAGAGTCAAAGCAGAAGCTCAAGATCCCAGGATTGGTCACTTTGATCTGGTTCCTGTTGATCCAAGACTATGACATCCATCATCAAACACAAAGCAATCTCTCTTACTGTGACTTAAAGGATTCCATTAAAGTCAAGTTTCTAACCAAAATTTCAAAAAATTACATATAAATACTTCCAGGAAAAATGGATACACTTTATGGCACAGTCTAAATTCACACTATCCTGCAGTATTTCCACAGGACAGTAAAAACTCATTCCTAATATCTGGTTTCATTTTCTTTGAAGAAGATGCAGTCCTAATACATCCACACTGTGGATCAATTAATGTGGGCAGTCCTTGTGATACCAGAAGCTTCAGTTTAAATTCATATTTTCTTCTTAATTTGTTGTTTGGGATTTTTGAAAGCAGGTGTTTATAAATTTTACAAGGTGAGAGGCCACTACAGTGAAAACTAAATGTCAACAAAGGTAACTAATATTCAGGCTAGCAAGAAAGACAAGATATTCAGGCTATCCAAAATCACCTCTTCTAGAAAGTCCTGCAATCTTTAGCCAGGGAGATGGTGGATCACTTCATTTGACACAAGTATACACAAAACAACTGCAGACAATAAATCCACTGCTTTAATATCCCCTATCCCCACTTTAACCAACGATCCTTCAAGAAATAAAAGTATAAATAAAGCCTACAACAAGCAGCTGAAGCAGCATCCATGCTCCTGTAGCATCCTGCCTCATCTTGCTTATTCTGCATCTGGCCCCCTTAAACCTCTTTACCCAGCAGCAAAACTCAACCAGAATTTGCTGAGCAGGTCCTTCCAGCCCCATCTATTACTTGGTGAGGAAGAAGCTGGCACTGAACAGAGCTGGATACTTGTCAAAGAGCAAGTTTGCTGAGTGCACACAACACAGCAAATTACAGGCATATTTGCTTTAATTTCATTCTTATGCATTTCCTTAAATCAGAAGGTGGGAAGCACAGCCTTTCTGTATTCAAAGTATTCATATTGGTTCCTAATCATCATTCTAATAAAAGGAAAACAATGAGCCTGAGGAAGGCTTTTCTTGGAGTTTATATGTTCTTAGCCACTCTTTTGGTTACTATTCCACCTTTTCTCATTTAAGCACAGGCTACTTAAAATCTGAAAAATGCACTGCATTTTCATAGGTAGCACGGACAACTATTTCATTATACTTCTGCAAATAAATTCTTTTTTCATTTATGCTATGCAATGTTAAAGAAAGGACAATCAGCTGGCTACTGAATCTAAAATAGTTATTGAGCTTTGTGAAATGATGCAAAGATAGAAAAATGGAGTTAGATGGCAAAAGTAAAAGCCAGACCATCTTCTCTAATTAACATCTCACTAGATTTTTGGTTTCCTGGCAACTTTGTAGTTTCAGCCTTGTCACATGAAAAGCATTTGCTTGATAAAATTTTCAGAAATTCTAATTTGTGAGTAAAACAGATTTTTACAGCAATCAGGAAGAAAAATTAGATCCTGTTTTCTTGTTTATTCAAATGGATTTTAAAAAAAAAGAAAGAAAGGTCCGATAAAATATTATGTCAATGGTATCATTTAGCAAAAACCAACTCCTTATTTCACATGAAAGACCCAGTGGTTCAACCTGGGTATATATAACCCCCTTGGAGAGACTGTAATATGACCTTAATCTGCATGACTGAATCTGACTCTTAGGTTTTGCCAAAAATCTGTACACTCATTTGTGAACACAACATCAAGCATTTAATGTCTCATGCATAAGTACAATAATGAGAAATGTCCTTTCCACTTGGCTGTTAGAAAGCATGTAAACTTCTGAGCAACAACACTAATATAACCAACCTCAAAATATGGCCAGAGACTCTGTTGTCATACAGAAGAAATTAATTCAGTCCTGTTCAGATTTCTGTACTGCACTTCTCAGCACAGCACCTGAGCATGCCTGCACCATAAAATGGCAATAAATCTACTGCAGTCACAGAAAGAGAGTTGGATCCCTGGAGAAAACCCTTCACAGTCTCCCTGTTCCACTTCTGTGCCATATGGCTCAACTCACATCACAATTTAATAAAGGCAAGAATATGTGATCCCTTTGAATCAGACTCTGCATCCAAAAGTTTCCCTCTTGCAATAGGATATAATAGGATGAAAACAAATCTGCTTGAAAAAAACTTCTGGAAAGTGCATGACAGCTCCCAATTTCTTTTTCTCCCCTTTAGCTTTTCCAGGCTTATTCCAGTGAAAGCACAGCATGCCTGGGCCAAGTCCAATGAAAAGGTGCTCTTGGAATCCTGTCAAAGCCCACTTTGTGGTAACCCAGGCACAAACCATCCTGTTAAAAATACTGTGCTCCTAAGATGACTTTGCTAAATACCTCTTCTACCACTAACTAAGTAGCACTAAGAGACATTGAATGTTAGCTTGACAGTGTTATATGGAGCCTTGGTTGTAATCAAAATCTTTTATTTTTCAGAATTGCATTATTAAATGGCCATAAATATCCTACAGGAGCTTTTGAAGCTTTAAGTCCATTAGCCCAGCATATACTATCAATGGTAAAAATATTACCTATCCTTCCAACAGACACAGAATGATGGGTTATTCTCATTTCAGTTATCCCAAGGGCCAAATCTTTACCTTGTTTTGTTCTGTTTCCCAGCTACAAAGAGCAAAACATGCCCTTTCAGTCTGGCTGACTTTCATCAATGATTAAGGGGAGAAAGGGAAAACCTATCAAATCTAAGGGACACACAGCACAAGCCAAAATGTTCCCTCCTCAGTGCTATGCTCAGGCTGGATGAGCCCTCAGTGTCATGGCAGAGCAGCAGCAGCTTTCACAGCACTCTGTCCCAGGGAACTGCCAGAAGCTGAACAAGGCCAGGAATTCAAGGAGGACTGACAAAGAATCCCTTGCTTCTGGCAAGGTAGCAATTCCTGCTCTTGCAGGCAGTTTGGTGCAGAAAACCATTATCTTCCCAAAGGAGAGATAAGATTGAACAGGAGTGCAGAAGGCAGCTTGCTCTTAAAGAGGCCAGAGGAGGAGGGAGTTGCTGCCCCAGCAGAACATAAGCAAAGAGGGATTTCTGTCTTTCTGCAATTTCTTTCTGTGATTTCTGTCTTCCAGCTCACATGTGCCAATGCTCTCCAATTTTATTTTTGCAGCTTTGAGTGTCACCCAACTATGAGCAATCTTTCTGGGGAAAAATAAAAGTATGGAAACTGTTATTTAACATGTAGAATATACAAAGTGGAATCACACAGAAATAATTTTCCAGCTGGCCTTGTTCTCCCATTCATATGATAGTTTTCATATTCTTCTGGAATTCTGTGTATTCAAGCTGCCAGAATACAGATGCTGGCCACTGTAACAGAGCAAACTAACTCAGCGCCATGATTGACCTGCACAAAACACATCCTGTGATAGACACAAAGTTACTTTGAAAAATCCATCAAATATTAGAGAGATTTAAAACATTGTTTCTCCTTCAATGTTTAATTTTCCACTAGTTTTCTTGTTTTCATCTCCTTATTTATTGCAGAAAACTGGATCCTGCATAGTTAGGAAAAATGACATCTTTTCCTTTTCATTTATCCCACACAGCACAGACATTCCAGCTGGTGATTCAGCAGAAAGAAGGTCAATGTACTAATGGAATCAATAAACTTAAGTGTGATGAAGTGACTGCCACTTCAATTACTGTATAAACCGTAAATCATTTTCAAATGCAAGAAATATCCCTCTATCAATAAACTATCTGTTTAAGCAATTGTTTAAAAATCAAAGTGTGATCTTGTAAACATTTTGGAACTCAGGTACATTGTACATCTCACTCATAACTTCTGCCTATTCCTCATTGCTTATTCCTTACTGACTTAGATTCAGTACAGAGTAAAGACTAACTGAAGGAGTATTTACATTTAGAAATTGTAGCAATGATCTCCTGCTCCCCACTTCTACTCCTGAGTCATAACTGGATGCTGTGACATTTCTCCCAAGAAAACTGGGAGCATAGAGTCAAACCTGTGCCCATTCCAAGCCACTGGTGCTGTCTAGACACAGAGAATTTCATCTTTACACAAGCTGCCACCACCATCAGGAACTCTAAAGGCTAATTTTGTGTGTGCTGATACAAACCAATGGCTAAATATTCCTGTTAAGCTCTACATGCTGCATGGCCCTGTATGACATGTCTCTCACTCAGGAAGCAAAGTCACAGGCATTTTTTCTCACCCTGGAAGTTTAAAATATGGTCCCTGATGAAAGGAAGTCTTGTCTACTCAAGTTAACAAAATACCACAGCATGACTTGCTCTTAACAGTCCTCATTCCCCAGTGAAATGTATCACCCACATTCTTTCTCTCTCAAAGCCTGAAAGATTCTCACTGGCACAGAAAAGGAAGAGCAAGAAAATCCAGAGAGACTATTACTGATTAAGTGCTGTATATCCAGTGGCATGAGGATGCACAGCAAGCCTCAGATGCACCAGAAGCTTTTCATCCTGCAGTCCAGGACAGATAGGAGTTATTACACAGAAAGAGATAACCACTGGCAACACTAATTATGTAGCCTGAAGCGGAACATATGTGGGATCACAAACTACTGAAGCATAGATTATTAGACAAGTGGAGCCAATGCTCTGTCTGTAAACTTTTTCTAAAGATCTGCTACACTTCTGCAGGCAAAATAATGGGCATTGACTCTGCTTTTGGTGAACTCTACTTTCCACGTTAGAACTTCAAAACTCTCTTCGAATTTGGGATTCCTCTGTACTTTGTGCCACAGAAATGCATGATAAGAAACTGCTTTTCCCCTGGAGTTTTATCTGGAGAGATTAAAAGCATCAAAATAAAAATGAAATGTAGATTATTCAAATCAAGAAAGAGACTGATTTCAGGGTTGAAAAATCCAACCTGGCTGTAGCAGAGCCAAAGTGGGAAACTGAGTCTGAAGACAACAGCATCACTACTCCCCATCACAAAACTCCCACATCTCTAAATACATTCAACATGAGCCCACACTCCTTCCCAGAGCTAAACTTCCTGACTCCCAAGAGAGGCAGCAGACTTTAAATTGCAACAGCAACTCCCACTGGCCCAATCTCCTTTGCTCCTTGTTTCCAGGTCCCAAATTATTTTCAGAGCCTCTGTTAGGTATGTACACAATTCACCTTTGTTTCTTCCTACAACCAGAACACCATGAGCTCCAAAAACTTCCTGACTGCATTAAAAAACAGTCCAAGCAGTAAAAATGTCAAATCCAGAGCAATCTTTAATATTCAGTGAAACTACTGAATGCCAAATCTTTTACAATGTCTCTTGAAGATCCAAGACCTCTTGCTTCTGGGATGCTAAGCCTTCCTTTAGCACTCTGGCTTTGTACTGTCCTTAGCTAATGAAGTCCTGGACCCTACCAGAGGTAATTCTTATATTACAACTCAAACTGCTTCTTCACAACACAGGTCCCCCAGGACAGCATACATAACTGCTGAAAAAGCTGCACTGACCTCCGAAAACATATTTGGGAAACACACAGTTCCATGCCTTCAGCACTTCAGTTTCCTCACAATTCATGGCAAGCCCTGCAGTTTTCAGTCATCTCATACCTAAACCGATGCCAGCAGCAGCCTGTGAAACCTCCTCAGCTTCCAGTGTAGAACATGCAAGACAGTGAGGCATCTTGCTGCACATGAACTGCGCCAAAAACTTCACCTCAAATTGTGTGAAGTTCCCAGAGCACTCCTGTGTGCAGAGCAGACACACTCTGCTCACTGGTGTCCCATGTTTCACTGATTATTCCTCAATAGACTTTCCTCAACAATTTCTTTGCCCTGTCAGTAGCAATGGCTTGGTAGAAGCACCAGAAATGCTTCTTCTTTGTTCTCTTCAGCAAGTTATGCACTTCTATTTATCTGAAAAATCAGTTTAATTCTTACAGATGTAAAGCTTAATATTCTGTGGTGGTTTTTTTTTCTTCTGTTCTCTGAATGTCTCTGCAAGAAATTCTGCAGTTCTGAGGGTTTAACCAATGTTTGGTTTTATTTTAATTCTATGTCTGGTCTTGGTAATGCTTAATTTCATATTGCTCTCAGAAGATGTTTTGAATTCATCAGCAGAAAGGGAATTTTCCAATCATCAGTGTTATCAAATCACATTTGTCACTTTTTCTTGTAAACACCCAGAAGGAATTTACTTCACTCAATAAATTCTAGCTATCTGCCTAGAAAGATGCAGGGACACTTAAAAGCTGTGCAGTAATAATAATAAAAGTGAGAATCCTGCCTCTGAACTCCTATGTTTAATGCATTAACATCTGCTGAATATCATTACCTGCTTTACCATAGCATCTATATGCCCTACTCCAAAACCAAAATCTAAGGGACACACAAGGTACTGTTTGAGAAGCACAGATTTCACACTGGTCACATGGGGAAAGTGACAGACAAAAGGGAACGTTCAACCAAAGCAACAGAGGTCATTATTTGTAAACATTTCAATGATTTTCTGTGAAGAAAATAAAGCAGAGGTTAACCTACAAAGTAATTCAAGTGAGACATAAATAAGTATATCTGCATGCACATAAGCTTCTAATTTGAACAGAACTTGGTTTTACTTGAGTACATTGCTTATATAAAATTTACCAAAAATGTCTATAATCCAGAAATGTATTATGAAGCTCATGTAGGTTGAAAAATTAAGGTGTAGAAGGAGATAGAAAGAAAATTCCAGCAGTGCCAGAAGACTAAATAGAAGAAATAAAGAAAAAAAAAAGTCAACCAAACAAACAAACAAAAAAACCAGATTACAGGAGACCAGGAGACTGCCCAGCAGTAAAAGTGAAGTGAGGTAGAGGTGAAAGGAGATGTGAGAGGACATATGCTGTGTGCCCATATGCCAGAAATGAAGAACATCCAGGTAACAGCATGCAAAACCCAATGACACTATGCAAGACTTGAAGTAGATGCACTAATTCAAAGTACAGTTTGCCATGACAAGTAAAAGCCACAGAAATACAAAAATTCCTATTTTTCTAAAAGAATAATTTCCTTATACATTATTTTAGTCAGCAAGAAAAAGAATTAAATTCATGAAGTTTACCAATAAAATGAACAAAACTACCTAGAAGACCACAGTTGGAAGAGTGTGTTCCTGCCAGAGCATCACAGGACTAATGCTGATTAATTGGAAAGAGCCTGGAAGAGCACTGTAAAAATGATGAGCAGTCCAGAAAGCAGCAACAAGCAAGCAACAAGGAAAGGATGAAAAAGTTGAGGGTATTAAATCTAAAGAACACAATACAGAGGAGAAGTCTAATAAAGGTTTTCAGAGATATTAAAGCTTGATGAAAACAGACAGGAAATAAACTTTTCTCCATATGGAGTGGATAAGGAGAGAAGTAAACTGAAGCAAAGCAGATTTAAATCAGACATTAAAGAAAATAGCTTAACTCAGCAGTCCAGGTTCTTTTTATCACAATAAATTCTCTCCAATTCAGTTCTCCACAAACAACTACAGTGAAACCAGCTGGGAGTGTTTGTGTAAGTCTGGAAACACTCTGTAGCTGCTTAAGGCAGCCCTGCTACCCAGACAAACAGGTAGCAAACTGTACATCAAGGAATCTGCTTCACAACACACTGATTCAGCAGTGAAGCCACTCTCCCAACATTCCAGTTTCCATACTGCTTTGGCCACATTTTCTCTGCCCCTTGTCTGTCTCAGATCTATCTCAGGTGTGTCAGCACAGTGGCTGCAGAGCTGTACCAAGCACCAGCACACGTAAAAATAATCTTGGGCTTGGAGGGTTTGTTTTAAGAGGGCTAGAACCAGGGAAAATGCAAACTCAACATACTGCAAAGCATTTAAACCCACCAATAGACAGGTGAACCTCAGCTACTCACATCAATGAATGGGACTTGCAGGCCATGCTTGACACTCAGGAACTGCTTCCATCCAAGA
This sequence comes from Ammospiza caudacuta, assembly GCF_027887145.1. Classification (NCBI taxonomy): domain Eukaryota; kingdom Metazoa; phylum Chordata; class Aves; order Passeriformes; family Passerellidae; genus Ammospiza; species Ammospiza caudacuta. Next base: position 60,188,555 of record NC_080596.1, read on the forward strand.
TCTAGAGTGCAAGCTCTCATCACACAGAACTGCACTGGGATTACACACCCACCACAAACTTACACCTTCTCTGATGGCTTTGCACCACCATGCTCACAGGGCTGTTTCATGCCCTATACAATTCTCCTGAGAACAAATAACTGGCTCTTCAGTAATGAAAGTGGAATGCTACAATGACATATTCTAAAATTAAAATATCAACATTACTTTCTCCTAGACACTCCCAAGGAAATGGCTGAACTTACACTATTTTGCAGTAAATTTCAAAGCAAGTATCTTTTGAAACTAAACATATTATGACCATTAGCAATGCAAATGAAATCCTCATTAAATAAATACATCTATCATAGAATATAAATTAAAATCCCTTTCAAAAATGAAAGCTGTCAAGACAATTATTGAAGTTTATGAAGGCTTTAGCTATAGGCAGAAGGTTGGCTAGCATTATCTAAATATTTAACCTCGATGCTAGAGTACAATGGTCAATGTTGTACAACACATGTAGACCCCTGAGGCCTTCCAGAATAGAGTTACAGTGATTACAAATCAGGTAGGTTAAATTTGTTGTCTAAGTAGCTCAGCAGTTGACCCTGAAAGTAACTAAATATGAAGGCCCAGTTAATATTAAAGACACACAGATTATGTTACTAATACAGCTCTAGGAAGTGGAACAGGAACAAAAAGCATTGCCCCAAATTGCAATGATAGATTGAAAGATTCAGGAATCAAAACAAGGTCCAACTATGATGAGTTATAAGCTCACTCTCCTAGACCACAGATATCCCTCATTATAACTTGAAGACCTCATGTGGCAATTATTTTAGCTCAAATAAAACTTCTGCAGCACTTCACTGATTACTGATTTGTAATTCTTCTTCAGGAGAAGAAGTCATATTCTTTCACCAACAGTTTAAATTCTAATTATTTCTTTGCTGAACCCTGCAGTGAAACTCATCTCTAGAAGGGGCCATGTGAAAGCACTTCCAATATTTCTGCTGCCCAAAGAGCAATACTCTTCCTTCGCTTCAGTGATTTTCTACTCAACAGGTACAATAGTGAAGTAATGAGCATTATAAAACTTAATACAGTGCCATATATATTTTATGACTCTGTATATCCAGATCAGAGAACATCCAGATTGTTTTTACAGAACTAATGCCAGACACATTTCAAATTATTATGTATGCAATGATTCTAATAAATTTATAACTCTTACCAAACTAAAATTTAAAAAAACATATAGCTGAGAAAAATAATTTTTAAAATACCAAACATTCCTTAAGGAAGTTAAAATTTCCCAAGAATTTTAAAATTATGAGAGAAAATAATATAGATCAAAATGAAATGTGGCTTAATAAGAAGGATTTTTCACTAATGCAAGTATAAGACATTAAAAATCTATGAAAATGAAAAACCTTTCACAATGCTCTACTGTTTGTACAGTACAGCATTTAAAAAGCAATACCAGGGAGGATGTAAAGCCACATAAAAGCTCTGGATAAGGGACTGTAAAATGAGATTCCCTCATATCAGACTAACATCAGAAAAATAACTTCCCTGTGTAGATTGCCACTATTTCCCTTCTGTTTACCTATGGTAACACGATAAATTTCCAAAATATCCAACAATTTAATGATCTTTGATGTTGCCCTTATGACCAAAAGGCGGAACAAGATTTCCATATTTGACATTTAGATATGGAAAGATTCAAGTTACCTGCTCAAGTTTGAACAGAAAGCCTCTGGCAGGCCTGCAAACCAAAACTGGTCCTGAAGCCCAAGAGATTAAAAAACAACTGGACCCTCCTTGTTTGCCATTTCTGCAGGAAAACATCAAGGTGCAACCAGGCAGTCCTCTGTAGAGAAACCACAACTCACCTCAAGTCTGGTTTTGAGACAGAAACTACAGAGACAGAGGCTTCTACTGTTGGCAATCTGAGCAAAAATCTCCTACTTTAGGATCTTACTGAGGAGAAAGATTGGCTATCCATCAGCTCTGGAAATAATAGTTCGAAAAAAGAGCCCAATGTGCAAATATCTTGATTAGAAAGATGTTTGAAGTTTGTTCAACATTGTTAATATCCATCAAACACTATGGTTTTTTTCTTCATTCAATTTCTCCACCTCAACAGGAAACAGCCAGGTGTAATCTCAGAGAATTAGCTCAGTATTGGCCAAGTACAGCAAGAAAGTTCATAGGAGCACAGTTCTCTTGATATTAGTGTCACAGTTAAAGCCAACACGAGTGGACAGGCTTCCCCAGCTCCTGGGGAGGAGTTTTCCAAGGATTGCCCATCCTAGCCTCACTTAGAGAATATACTATGTTTTACTTACACCAATCTGTGTTTTCAAAGAACAGCTGCTCAAACTTTAAATCTGCAAACTATATAGGCAGAGTAAGTGTTTAAGATAAAATATGTTTCTATGTGAAAAGAAAATTGAGAATATACAGACTTGGAAAGCACAAATTTCAACAGATCTTCCATACCTAGTGTGTGCTGGTGTTGGCTGGGGTCATTTTATTCACAGTGCCTGGTATGGGGCTGTGTTTTGGATTTGTGCTGAACACAGGGTTGATAACATAGAGATGTTTTTTGTTATTGCTGAGCAGAGCTTACACAGAGCCCAAACCCTTTTCTGCTTTCCACCCTCCTCTCTGGCAGGGGAGTTGGAGGTCAGTGGGAGGCTGGGAGGAGACACAGCCAGGACAGGTGACCCAAAGTGACAAATGGGATATTCCAAATGATGTGACATCATGCTCAGTATATAAAGTGAGGCGAAGAAGGAGGAAGGGGTGGGATATTTGGAATGGTGGCATTTGTCTTCACAAGTCACTGTTACCATGGTAGGTCCGGCTGTCCTGGAGGTGGTCGAACACCTGCCTGCACATGGGAATTAGGGTATTAATTTTTTGTTTTTCTTTGTTTGTGTGTGTGGCTCTTGCTTTCCCTATCAAACTGTCTTTATCTTCAACCCACCAGTTTTCTAGCTTTTACCCTTCCACTGGTGGGTGAGTGAGTCAGGGCTGCTTGGGGTTTGGTTGCCAGCTGAGGTGAAAGTCCTTTTTGTTGCCAACTAAGGCTGTTGTGGTTTAGGAATGATATTCTCCACTTTGGTACTCCTCTAAAACCACGTGCCCCTCTCCTCCCACCTCCAACTGGAGGCACTCATTGAGGTAAGAACAATTTGCTGGAAATAGCGATGAGAAAAAAAAATTAAATTAACAATAACAGCAACAATATTAATAACAAAATGTAAAAGAAAATAATTTATTCACATATAAAAACTCTCAATAATAGACAATATCAGATGGATCCCTCTACCATGTTTCTTGAACAGAAGGAATTCTCCCCAGAATGGATTCCCTTTTCCCCCACCCCAGCAATGACGAGAGGTGGTATAGAATAACCTCTGTGTCCTAGCCATGCCCCCTTCCTGGATACTGCAAAACAAAAGCTGTCCTGGCTGGAACCAGGACACACAGGAAGGCAGTTTCATACAAGACCTGAAGTCCAGTTTAGAATGAGCACAAACTCTTCAGGAAGAGGGGCCAGCATGCAGCCTGCTAGTGCTGTTACATGCTGCTTTTCTGACCCATGTTTGACAGAATCAGCCTTGCATGCTGCCACCACCCTGAAGAATAACTAGGCTTGTCTAAGACCACATTTCATAACTAAATCCAGAAACACCTCACCTAAAGAGCAAATATATGATTCAATTATTTTTTGCTTGGACAAACAATTTTTTCCACCTAGTCTATTTCTACAGAACAGGAAATCTATTATTTCCACAGAAAAAGCTGCAGCCTTCCACTCTCACCAGAATATCTCCTTCATATTTAAGAAATCCAATCAGCATTCTCAAAGGCCCTGATTTCAGTGCATGTTGTATGTCTTAATTTTATTTAAAATATCTTCTGGAAACTACTGAGCATCCTCTCCTCCAGTTTCTCCCAGTATGTGTCAGGCATACACAGGAGGGGCCCAGGAATATACTGCAATATCAAATATTACGTGTGGTTGGGTTTAGTTGTGTTAACACAGCACAGCCATCCCAGCTGAATTTGCCTTGAAGATAAAGTATAAGCAGCACTGCTTAGTATGCTTCACAGTTGCCTCTAACAAGGTTTGAATGAAGGACAGAACAAATACAAACAAAATCATCTTACTTCCTATTGCACTTAAATTTTGACAGACTAGAAACTGTCTAAATTCTCCTACTATTTTGTGGTTAAAATAGGAAAATCCAGTCTGCTACAAATGGAGAACAGTCCAATTAAACATATTTATTACTGAAAAATTGTCATCTCTGGAGCTGCCTTGAAGTGTGATGTATCAACAAATTTGCCTGCTAAGGAAGCATCACGTATATAATGACCAAAGTTTGTGACATTATCAAAGACCCTTCAAGAATGAAAAGTGATACAAATTGCTGCAAGCTTTGCTTTCTAAACTTCTGATTGTTCCTGAATATGACACAAATAGAATCAATCTAAACTTACTCATTTTTCCAACATCTGTTAGGATCTCTTAAAGAGTCTGTCCTTGGGGACAATTTGTCACACAAAATGATGACATTTGCACCACGACATGCTGACATTATACTATCCTATTGTCACTATTTGTGACAAACATGGCCCTACAACAACCTTTTGTTAACCTCTCTGATACCATGGACAAGTATTTGACCATGTAGTGCAAACAGAATCAATGACACCTTTGGGACCAAAGCAGAGCAAGTCTGTTCCCTTGTGTAAGCCAATGTCAGCCTGTTTGCTCCTAATTTTACGCTACCAGAAGTGCCACAAGTGCCACATGCTCTGATCCTGCAACACCTCTGAACAAGGACAGCCTGACATACAAGGAGTTAGTTCATTGAAATAGTCAAGCTAAATGAAGCAGTAACAGAACTCTATAGTCAACATCTTTAAGTGGTAATAGGGAAGGATGAACCCAAATTAGCCTTCTAATTATTTTCTCCTTAACTTGACTATTTAAGCAATTACCTAAGTTACACACTATAATGCCCTGAAAATTTTTAGTACTGAACAGACTTGGTTTGCTGCACCACTGTTCGTTCAACAAAAAAAAAAAAAAAAAAGCGAAGGAAGAAAACCTTTTATTTCTCCCATGTAGATATAATAATGATGCCTACTTTTGTGTCATTCCTCAGAATTATGAGCATGTGATTCAGAAGCTACAAAAAATTACAAATTGGTGCTGCTTTTGTTGTCAGGATGAGCCTCCTGCTGTTAGCAAAGAGAGATGAGAGCCACCTAATGCTTTGGGGGCTTAAATAGCTGGTAACTAACAGGTGACCACTGTGGTTGCAGCATCAGCCCAAGGATCTGCCCCAAAACACTCTGGAGCTGCTGTGGCCTTGCAGAGCCTTGGGCTCAGTGACACCAGAGGGAGATGCCCTGCTCTGGCAGCTCGGTGAGTGCAGCAGAGCTCGGGACAATGGAACTCCACTACAGGGAGCCTTCTGCTGCAGGGAAGTGATGAGGACTCAGGTCTCGTTTCTCTCTGCTGAATTGATTGCCTGAGCAAGGAGATTGATGCAGAAATCAATTCACTGATGCCAGCTGGTTTCCCTCTACCTGCACTGGTAGTAAGTTGATTGGGATATTAGTTACCTTCAGCTGATGTGTCTTCCATATGTAACAGGCTGACCCTGGTGATGCTGAACACACAGCAGCTAGAAAATTTCAATTAACCAATCCATAGAAAGGAAGGTAGGGAAGTAAGAGAGAGTAAGACAAAGAAAGGTAAAAAACAACAATCCTCAGTTCATGAAAAGAGGCTTGTTTGTTCTAGATAAATGCAATAATGTAGAATTTTAGAGTAAATAAAATGAAGAGGAAGAACAGTGTGGAATTCAACAATTAAAATATAATTTTATATATTGGGTTATTACTTATATATATATATATAGATATAGATAGAGATATATATAATTTATATATTGGGTTATTACTAGTTTCTGTTTACTTTTGTCCATTTTGTAGGCTCTTGTACCTCTTTCTTCCCATTACTGTTAGCATTCCATTACCTGTAAGACAAATTAAAGCCAAGGATCCTTCCATAATGGATGAAACTTAAGCCAATGAAATGGTGATGCTTCATTCATAGCTGAGAAATACAATCACAGCCCAGGTTTCCAGAGAGTCTATAGATAGAATGTTTTTACTGACGACCTTCGAAACAATTTTTTAAATTGAAAGAGAGCACTAGTAATCTCTATTTAAAAATGACGAGCTATTTGTAAATAATAATGAGCAAAATTTTCAAAATTCACCTTCAGCACTTCTTAAAATCTAAGAAACTTGATCATGCCTGTTTAATAAACCTTTTAAGCAACTTAAGAGAAAAGGATTGATTTCCATTTCAAAAGAATCACCAATTTTTACTGAACAAAAACCTAGCTTAACTGTGCCATACAAACTTGGAACAAACAAGCAGAATTTCTTGTATGTATCAAAACAACTTTATTATACAGCACACCAGAAGATCAGCTGTTTTAAAGTCAAATGCTGAGACATCAAAGGCATGTTTTCATACATGGAAGGGGTGAGACACTTGAATACTCTCAGGTAAGCTTCCATAAATTAAAAATGAGACTCACTTGTTGATAACAACATACAAAGCATTGGTTATTTACCAAAGGAATAATGGCATGATTTTAAAATTAATCCTGGCTTAGATTAAGTTGTCCATTTAATGAACATTTATTCAACTTCAAATAACCAAGGAAAACATTTGGGATACTTAGTGCTTTTTGTATATGACAGCACCATCATCCACACATCTAAAAGGATGCTTTAATAAATTCCAAAGAAACAAAAAGACATCTAAAACTGCTTTTGCCATGCATCTTTCTCTCCAGAAACAGCATTCACTCAAGATAAGTAACACTCTTTAAAGTACTCAAATTGGTGAGAAACTTACAATAGAAAAAAAACATATCATTTGGACATTGTGTTGATAGATCTACTTGTTACTTCATATAATTTTTCTGACTTTAAATACTATTTAAGTCAATAAGAATCAATAAATTGTTTTAAAATTCTGAAATGTAGAGACAAATCCACAAAATATAAATTACTCATAGAATATACCCCAAAATTTTTACTCATTATCTTCATGGAAAGGATAATAGAAATCCAGTACTAGCAAGTACATGAGCTCATCCTCCCTCTCATTTCATGTTTATAAACAAGGTGCTTCTTGCACCTGAGAAGCTTTTACAGTTACCCCTGAGCCACAAAGTGCTGTCTGGTGAAGGATCACAAAATTTTCATCTGAGTCTGATGTTTTTCCCTAAATATCCACAGGTCTAGCCTAGTACAGACATTCTCATGTTCTTCCTAGAAGTCACTCCCATAAGACAGTATCAATTTCATGTTAGATAAAAGCACTCTAAATCTGTTCATCTTCTTTCAGTCCATGAACCTCAGTGACTACACAGCAAGTGCACTTGCATCAGAGAAATAAGCTATGCCAGAAACCAAGACCTTACATGTTTCTGCTTCTGACTCCCGTGTTTTGAGGGCTCTGATGAAGTGACAGCTTGGATATATGAGATTCAAAGTTGCCTCCTGTGACAGCTTCAAACCCATTTACTGTCTCTGCTTTCCTCAGATTGTGTTTGTTTCCAAAACAAGCTTCATTCATTTAAATTCCTGCAGTAAGTAACAGCTTGTAAATATTTAATTTCATTTAAAGGAAAAAGAATTCATTGCTTATCAGCTGCAAAAAATAATAATGAGGCATACTTGGCAAAGTCCCACCTCAGAATGACATAATGACATCACCCAAGTATGAGAATGACATGCACTAATATTTGAACTTAACCCAGACAATAAAACCCACAGCAATTGACATTTCAGAAGCTGTGTTTTGCTCACAGTACCTCTTTTATATATTACATCTAACACTGAATAGATTATGATTATTTTTCTATTACACTTGGATGATCAACCAAGTAATTTCAAATTCTTATTAGATGGCATGTGCAGATCACTGAGCTGGAAATGGAATTTTGAGTATTTCATTTCTAACTATGATTATTTAAACTCACCTGGAAGCTTAACACAGAAGCAGTGTACTTCATAGTATGTCCCCAATCCAAAACTAACCCTAGGTAAGTTTAAGGGATCTCTTCCCAGCTTTCAATTTGTGGCATTAGGTGAAATATAACATTCCTGGGCCAGTTTCAAGTAAGATGATGTATTTTGGGGACAGTTGTTTTTTTTAACGTCTGCTATTGCTATGCTCCAGAGCCACAGGTCCTGCCATGAACACAAGATTTCCTTAAGCAATGCCATGGAGTGTGCCCAATTCTACACACAACATGTGACCAAGTGTGAACATCTATTTTCATGGGAATGACAACTCCCAAACTGATGACATGTCAGTGTCACAACTAACCATGGCTTTCAAGATTTTTATTTTTCAGATGGAATGGGGAAGGTGATGCTATTCAAGCCCTCAAGGGTGAGAAAGGTGATTTAATACTGAGAAGGAAATGAAGGGAGACTAACAAAGGAGACACACAAAGGAAGGAGGAAGGAGGAATGAGACATACAAAAAAAAGCAGATGAGGAAGTAACAGAAACAATGGACAGCTGCAGAACTTGCCTGAAGGGGAGCAAAGTTTCTGACTCACTGATACTGACTGTGACAATCAGGTTCACTTAATAAATATAAGTCTCAAAATAAAAGCTTTGTGCAAACCATCCACATACAACAGACTGTGGATCAAAGACTATGAACTCTTTATATTATTCCCTGGCACAGAGTCTATGCCTAAATGTGAATTTCAGTGCTCTCATCTCAATGGGCTCAACTTCTGAGCTACAGACCCCTGTGAAACATCACACTGGGCTGAGCTCTGCTCCCTCAGGGAAGCCTTGATGCACTTCACAAAGTACAGCAATGCAATAACCAGACTTGCTGGCAGTTTCTGCAAACAAGATAAAAATTACATCCTTCTGTAGCTTTACACTCCCATCTTCAGGAACAGTGTCTTCACAGTTAGGAACATCAGAGCCAAGATGTAATCCCTCCCAATAGATGGACATGGATTCAAACAGGAAGTGAAGGAACTTTTCATGCAGCTCCAGTGTTCAAAAAGCATCTCTTGCCTCACAAACACACACAAAGGCACCCTAAACATTCCTGTGTGCCTGCAGACTGATCAAACTAAACCAAGTTCACCCACTGATTAAGAAATTTGTCTTTTATTCAATTCTTATGTTGTAGCAGTTCATGTCAGTTTAAGAAGTGCCTTTCTGCAGTTAACTACACCACAAAAAAAGCAATTTATATTGATAATTTACTAGCTAACAACCCAGTTCTCACATGGATTACATATGGTTGTCTGATATCAGTCATCTCCCTACCAAGGATTTTTAAATCAAGGAATGGAACAGAGGGCACAAGGTGCTTATATAATAAATTTTAAAAATTCTCTCTTAGGGTTTTCCAGGAGCAATGAGATTATTAAAAGGCTCAAAGCCTTCTAAACAAAGCCCACTTTATAAAAAAACATCTGGTTAAAAGCAGTTGGAAGAGGAGGAAGAAAGGTAGGAAGGAAAAGAAGATCTTGTTAGTAGCCCTCAGTGCCCTGCCCAGTAGCCCTTGAGAGAGGCTGCAGGAAGATGAACATATGTATTTCATTATGAACTGAAAACGTGTGCACGGAGCCACGAGTTTTAAGCAAAGGTGCCTGATTCAGCCTACATGAAGGGAATGTGTTCCTTCTGCATCTTACTTCACAGAAGCTGACAGGGTTTCACAGAGCTACAAAATGCTGTTCAGCTGACATGCAACACATTTTTTTGCTTCTCTTCTTTAAAGTGGTTTTAGACAGTGTTAAATAATAGTATCTGTGACCTGAGAGCAATTTAGTACATTGACAGTGGGCTGCTTGTTCAAAAAACATGGACACTTTTGCTCTATCCATACATCATCTTCTCTCTTGCATGTGGTCAGCAGCACCTTGGTGGATGTCACGTACAAGAGAGGAAAGAAGAAACTCTGGATTCTTTCATATTTGTTTTTCCTATCAGGCTGGGAAACTACAAAAAGAAGAGGATCAGATCTCAGCTGACTCCACCAGTATTGGCTTCTCTCACCCAGGGAGAAAGAAAAGCCCAGAACCACCAACAGTAACAGCTTCCCAATTTTCTACCCCAAGCACCAATACAGTTCAGGGCAACCAGAGAGTTCAGTGTCAGTCCTCTGTAATCTGTCACTGGTGCTCAGGACACAGCTTTCAGCATAAATGTTTTGCATAGTTTCTGTTCAGCTTGTACTTCTCAGGGCAAAGAACAAGTTTCAGGACTGCTCTCAAGGCAGATGACACCTTTCCACATACCAGCCATTTTGTGGTTGGGCAACAGGCAGGGAAACACAGGAAACCACTGTTTAAATGCAAAACAAATTAGCAAAATAAGAAATGGCCTTTTACATCAAAAGCTGCAACTTTGATGAAGTCCTACTGCCTATGAGGAGGCATCTGTGCTTGGGAAAAGAAAGCTTTTTCTATGCTCTAACTTCATGAAATACAACAATACTGAAGATTCCAAGCCCTCATGCACAGCAATTCAATGAGTGCAGGTTACAAGAGTGAAGTGAGAGAGGTCAGAAGAAATGAAGTTCACTTAGCACATGTGCAGAGCAGTGTAAGGCAGCCACATTAATGTGAACCCTCACTGCTCTCAACAGGGCCCCACAAAGTGCTCAGAAAGAGTGAGCAGAGAGGGATCCCTGCCAAAACCAGCTGGGAACTTACAGATAGAAATTTACTGATTCCAACCTGCCATGGAGTAGGATACAGGGGTTTGTTTCTTTAGTTAAGAATCATCAAGATTAGAGCCAGTAAGTACAAACACACACATGCATAGCAGATCCTGATAATCTGATTTTGACTTCCTTTGCCACTGGGAAAACCACTGCAGGTTGAGGTGAGGTGGGCACAAGAGCATCAGTCTTTCTATGACATCCATCTGCTCCAGCAGTCCAATTGCTCTAGCATCACCAGCCAGGTCTGTGGGAATCTCCAGGCATTTGGTGCCACAAATCTCCCCAGAATTCACCTCATGAGCTGTACCAGGCTGATTGTTAGAGCAATGTATATGTGCATGACATCCATTTGGACCCCATTGGGGGTGTGGTAATTGAAGTAAAGATCTCTGCACCAAGAAAAAAGTCCCCTAATCCACCTGTTCCTGTTCACATGCTGCTTTGGTTTGGTTTATTTCTGGTTTTATATCTCATCCATGGAGCCCTTCAAAAGCCATGCATAAATAGAGCTGCCCATACACAAGGGGCTCACGAGTTCCCTCAGGGTTACACTCTTATCTCTACCTACATTAACAGTGGTGCCTCCTTAGGCTGAACACCCAAAACAATTGCTGGGAGCATGAAACAAGAGCTGAGAGAAGCGTATTCTGCTCTCCATAAATGGCAAGACTTAATGAGTGCTGCTGCAGATTTAGATCTGTCAGACTTCACAAACAGTTCCAATCCTCTGAAAAGACCAAGTTACAAGGTATCTTTCTGCTAGCAAACACAGGAAAAATACCTTATTGTACCCCTGGAGGATTTTATGGCAACCTACTACCACTGATACAATTGTGTTTTCAATGAAGAAACAACAATTTCTTCAGACTCAGTCACATTTACCACTGTGAAACAGTGCTGAAAGCTCAAAGAGTGATTCCAACATCCTCCTCTCAGCCTCCAGCTCCATTCCCTTGGGCGCCTGTCTTGCAGTGACAATTGTTGGTGGAGGGAAGCATGGGAATGCATTAATCATAAACAGGCTCTTTTCACCACCTGAGAAAAGCAACATTTCTCCACCATAGCTCAGTTAGGGCGGCCAAGCTGCACATTGGTAAAATTTACAGGTGGAACAGCTCGATTCTCAATCATCATCATCATTATTTATTGGTATTACACAGCACCTAAATGTTACCAACTCAGAACCCCAGCATACATCTTGCTCATACACATGCAGGAATATTGCTCTTTCCCTGGGCACTTGCAGTCCAGGGACCAGACCACAGACAGTTACTGTGATTAAAAAAAAGTGTTTTCACAGAGTGTAGCTTGCCATCTGCTAAAACTTAACCCACTGGCCAGTAAACACGGGTGAACTGCTCCACAGGAGTGAGGACACTCACAGGGGTTGGTGCTCCCAAATATGATGCTGCAACACTCATGCAGCTCTACCGTGCACCAGTGACAAAGAAACAAAGTTCATTAACTGAATGGGGGAAAAAAAACATTAAATACATCTACTTTATCTACTAGAACAAATTTTTAATAGTGTTACTCCATAGAAACCACAAAAAAACAGCTTTTTTTTTGCCAATGAACAAATTAAGTTTCTATGACTTCTTTTAAAAAAAGAAAAAAACAACTATTTGCTTTTCTGTGATTTTCTCTTTAGGAGAACAGATAATCATGATGATGATTAGAAGGATGCCAGAAATTAACAATAATCTCTGTGTGCAAGTACATTTCTAAAAATGTGCCCATCAGATACACAATAGGTGTATCCTGGTATCTAGGTACTGTCCTATCCAGATGGTGCAATTAAAGAGCTAGAAAAAGTGAACTACAAAAGAAAACTTAAAAGGTAAAAAAAATGTTATTCAGAGAAATAATTATTAGTTTACAAGAGCAGAAAAAGTACAAACACTGAGAAAGAAACATAGTTGTTTGATTAAGCTGCTAAACAAAGGCAGAAAAATCATATTAAATACAGTTTAAGTTTCACTGATACTGTTTTTAGTCACATAATTTTAAGACTGTTCAAGGATCTTGAAGTGCCAGAGTCTAGGCATTTAAATTAAACTGGACTACACAATAAAAGGAGCCTTGATCAAAACAAACATCAGAACAAGCAGACAAGTTTGCATGACTTGTGAGAGTCTTTTTATTTCTAATTCCTGGGCTGTACTGTCAAAGGAACAAATGTCACAGATGTGATAGTCCTGCCTCTTTTAGGTGATAACCTAAAAGAGTTACTTTACTTTAATACCGAAGTGCAAAGCTAATTTTTAGACAAAAGCCATCCTAAGAGATGGAGAAGTACTATTATTCTCACCTTGCAGGTAGGAAGCTGCAAAATCATCTATGAAAGGCAAGAGATATTTCAGAAGATACTGGTCAGGTAACTGGCAAAAGTTCTTTGGCACTACTATCCAGCTTCAATTTAATCCTACAGCTGTTGGAACCTCATGCTCTGTCTCTGGCCAAGCCTTAAATTTCCCCCAGGCATCAACTGCACCTCAATTCTTGCTTAGAGCTCACAGAAGTGGTGCCAGGGCTGTGCAGAGCATCACCAGCTCTGCCAGGCTGCAAGGCAGCAGCACCTCAGCATCTCTGCTCTTCCCACAACAGCTCACCCAGGGCTGGTGACACCCAGCAGGATTCATCAGCACGTCTCTACTCATCACACTAGAGTCAGCAAGTCCAGCAGATGTACCCAGCTTTCTCAAGCATGTCTCTTAACATTGTCAGGGGTCAAACAGAGACCTTCCCCATCTCCTTCCTACTGCAGAAGTCCAAGCTTAGACTTAATGGCTGGATCATAGAATCACAGAATGGTTTTGTCTGGAAGGGACCATAAAGTTCATCTAGTTCCAATCCCCCTGCCATAGGCACAAAACCTTCCCCTAGACCAGGTATCCCAAAGCCCCATCCAGCCAGGCCTTGGACAGCTCCAGGGATGGGGCACCCACAGCTTCTCCAGGCAACTTTTTCCAGTGACTCACCGCCCTTGCAGTGGAGAATTTCCTCCTTCCTAAAGAAGTAAAGCACAGCAAAGGATCCCACACATTATTTTTTTAAAAGTGGTTTTGTCATTGGTGATTTGTTAGAGTTTTAAATTATTATTACTGGGACAGGGAGTTGGAGATGGGAATGTTTGGTAAGGAATGTGAGACTTTGAGAATAAAAATTCTGAAGATGTTGCAGGTTATCAAGTTTCATTCTGAGCTACAGCAACAAGTCATATACTGCAGAATAGTTTCAACCTACACTTTCTGCTTTTGCATAAATGAGGTTGAATTTTCAGAACAACAGAAGGATCCACTTGATTGTACTGCCCATTCTCTCTCCTTTATGTCAACAACCTTTGGTCTTAACTGACACAAATATAAAATATTATATTTGGACAGGCAAAGGACTTGGCATAAAAGCTTCTGTAACCTGGACAGTTTCATGTTTTAAATTCATAATGTGGTCCATACCTTACAAAGCTTCCCATTTTAGCAGAACAATTACTGTTTTTATGAAAATATCATAATTTCCCCTTTCCATTCTTTAAAAAAAGGATCTTCTACTCTATTGAATTTTAATAAAGTCAAAAGGGATGTCCTCAATTCTTTCTCCAAAGATGTATATCAGTAGATTTCTAAGACCATCAGCTTGGGAAGAATGCATTATGTTCCCACAGGGATATGTGAGCTGCTATCCCCAGCCTAAACACATCCCTTATGATTGCTTTGTTTATCATGCACGTGTAATACATCAGCAGTATCACAGGGAGGATTTCAATCTGGTCTCTCTCTAAGTGTACATTGCCAAATTTCCCTCTTAGATTTAAACTGAGCCTGTCCCAGTGTCAGCACAGTAATTTTGTTATCATAGTTTGTTCCTAAGCAAGCCAGGTAATGCCAGTCAAACCAGCAAACCAGGTAAAACCAGGTATGGCTGCAGGTTCATGGAGGAGGACTTTGAAGCATGTTTGAAATACATATTTACTAATTAGTTTATATCAATTTTAAGTGTCTACTTAGGGGATGAGAAGAGGTGCTATCTCCCTTTCCTTTAGCAGCTGGAATTTGCTGAGGTGAGGATAGAGCTCAGCAGGCAGCAATATGACTTACAGCCAGATGTAATGCTGGTAGAGAGGGAAAACAGAGGCTGGTAGAAGCAAATAGATGAAGTAAGCCAGAAACTTTATACCAATAAAAAAGAAAAAGGAAAAAGAAATTTTAAACTCCTTACTTCAATCAGATTAAAATCATTCTGTTTTCCATGTGGGATTCTGCTGTTCCATTCAAATATGATTATTGGGTTTGGTTTCTGTTTGTTTTTATAATCACACTATCATCTCAAGGAATTTTAAGAAAAACCTTCCCTATGGGAAATCTACTTTTCACTTTGCAATATATCTGCCATTTATCAAAGGTCTGAGCTGTCAGGATTTTTGACCTCATGCTCCCTTTAGTTTCATAAAATGTAGCCTGACTACTCTGCAGAACCACCACCCAAACCTTACCAGAAATAGACTTTAGCCCATGTTTGCATAGATAACTACATTTACCATTACAGATACTGCTACAGTAATGTTGAACTCAATGCTTTTTATAGTTTTCCTCACAACTGCTTGCAACTGAACAAAACAAAAAAACAATTAAATAAAACATCTGCCAGAAGAATACATGTAGTCATCACCAGCCTCTACAAATCATAATGGTGAAACTGTATCAAAAAGAGAAAGTTTCTAAATTAAACAAAGTATCTGTCTATCAAATATAAACAAGTCTGTATCAGCTAAAGTTTTTGTGTGTAGCAATATCTGTAGACATGCAATAAATCTTTCTTTGTGGTAAGTCACTGCTTTTTGGGACTCAAAAAAATTTATGTGCATATTTATATTTATTTTCCATAACAAACATGTTTATGGGGGATCATGACATCAAGTTACTGGACAAATAAGCACCTGCATGGACTTAATATTTTGACAACAAACAAAAAAATTAAATACCAGCACCACGAAACTGCAGACTTGGAAGAAGCTGGCCAAAGTCCTGCTCACACTGCTTTAGCAGTCTGCACACAGCATGAAGAGCAGCCCCTGAATCAAAATCAATTGTGAATACAAGTCTCATTCTCCCCCTATTTCTGCTTTGGCTTTGATTTTTTTTTTTTTTTTAATTGGCTAGTATGAATGCAGAACGGGAATTCTTCAGGAGGGTCAAAAAGAATATAGTTTTGCAAACAAAGTTGCTTATCTAGCACCAAAAAAAAGCTCCTGGAATGACTAAGGTCTCTTCAAAGGAAAAGTAGGATTTTTAAAAGTTGTCATGAATTGACTATTTTTCCCCCAAATCAGAAAGGCTTGCATATTTTTAGTAAATCTAGGCACATGCATATTTAGCTTAACACACCAAGGGCTATTCCTTTAGCATGCCACCTGTATATATCCCAATTCTCAGTGTTATTTATCATTACACGGAGGGCAATTCTTTGCCCTTCCCACAGTACATGGTGTGTTGCACCACCCACCTGCCATGCCTTCAGTTTATGATATTTTAAGACTGGCAGGAAAATTAGTTCCACTTGCATGAGCCTTTGTTTGAAAGTAAGACCACACAACAGCTTTCTGTGGGCAGAGGGGACAGAGAGCAGAAATACTAATTGCAGGAATTCACTACCCAGATACATTCTTGCTGTGACAAGTACAGGCTTTGCAAGACCTACATCACCAGTGATGGTTTTGACTATACATCCCACTGCAAAGAAAGGTTGGGGACATGCTTCTTGTTCGTAGGATTTGTAAATAATTATTAGACTACAAAATAAAGTAACGAGGACACAAAGCTGGAAGCAATTTGCCTATCTCACAGTACAGCTCTCCCTTGACAAAGGAAGGAATTGTATCCTGATCTTCCCAGTGA
Organism: Ammospiza caudacuta; assembly: GCF_027887145.1. Lineage (NCBI taxonomy): Eukaryota > Metazoa > Chordata > Aves > Passeriformes > Passerellidae > Ammospiza > Ammospiza caudacuta. The sequence goes on from NC_080596.1 coordinate 60,205,256, forward strand.
TTCCAGTCCACTTTACAAGCCATGCAACCACATCCTCTGCTTTGCCATCAAAGCCAGCGTTTCTCTAACTCACCAAACTAACAGCATTACAAGAGGATAATAAGTAAATAAGTAAACATCAGACTTCTACAGTACAGAGAAGAGGGAAGAGAGAGGATCAATTTAATTTATAGCCTCCCTAGTTTCTCTCAAGTCATCTCACGCAACCAAAAATCTCACAGCCCTACTACTGCAGCACAGGATGATTTACACAATGGAAATTATTTTTTTAAAACTCCATCTGCACATCAACCTAACTTCTGCCCCTCTCACATTTATGTACTTGCCCTTGATCCACACACGAGTACTCCACGGCAGCACTTTCTATGAGCTGTTCATGCAGGTGAACATCCCTGAGGGATGCAGCTGCCCCCTCTGCTTTTATAGCTATCTATCTCTTCATCATGGAGCTCAAAGGAATAATCCTATTGCATATTTCTTCTTCATTTATTTTACTAGGTGAGGTGTTTAAGAGGATATGTGATCATCTGGAGCTCATCACTGTCAAATTTTCAGCCACAGCTGTAAAGGGTAAAGAAACTAGTTTAGCTCCTTGGTTTACAAAGTGCTGAGTACCTCCAATGAGGTGCCAAATGTGTGTGGTGACACTTTGAGATTGCTGAGTGCCTCCTGAGGTTCACGGCCCGATCCAAAACCCCACTGCAGGAATGACAGCCCTTCCCTTGGCTGCAATGTGCCTGGGACAGAACAGAGTTTTGACACTCAAGCCTGTACTTCCAAGACAAGGAAATACTTGCCACAGATTTAAGAACACAGAATAAGGTGGCAGGTTTGAGAAGCACTGGATCATAGTGTTCCTACCTGCAAACAACCCAGAGTAATCTAAATAAATTCATACATATCTACTTAAAGAAATAGACATTCAAGACTACTTTAAATATGTTTGGGATCAGGTGCTTATTTTCAATTGTTTGAATATAACATACAGACATGCAGCAAAATTCTCTCCAATCCTCTGGAGGCCATCCTTTGAGCTTAACGTATTTCTTCCATTTTTTAAAAAAATAATAATAAAGAAAAAATATTCTAAGAACTGTCTTTACAAATCATTTTTCTCTGGAAGCCTTTGTTAAAATGAGCCCTTCTTCTGGAAGCATGCAATAAAACAAAGCTAACGAACAAGAAAAGAAGCTGAAAAAATGCTGACAGTCATATTGTAGAACATCCAGTGCAAAGACTGGCTGCTTTCATTTGGGTTAAGGCATCAAAGTCTTTCATTAACAGGTCACTTGTTCAAATACTGTCTTTCCTGACAGTAATCAGCTGATGGCAGGCAGAGTAAGCATCACACTTTGTAAGGAACTTTGCAAAAGTATTTTTTATTGAATGAATAAATAATGCACAGTAGGTCTGCAGGCATTCATGATGACTGTGTCCTTCTGCAATATTGAATTAGTAGATAGTAACTAAGCAAACAAAAAAGAGCTAAGTTGCAGCAAAGACTGTAACCACTTTCATTTCTTCTGACAGTTGCCATTTATCTTTGCTTTTGAAGAGACTATGTGGTAGTATTCTAGTAAGGGAGCTGTAGCATACTGTGAAAAAATAATAACATTTTAGCAATATAAGCCCTCACTGCAGCATCTGTTATTAAATCTTTGCAGAGAGGCGAGGCGAGACCGCTAGTCATAACTGTGGATTAGCAAGGTTCTACTATATTCATTTTAGAGTGCAGAATGCTTTGCATGAAAGCTGTTACTTGCCTTCTATGTCAAAAAGTGAACTTATGCCAACTTTTTAATACTGAATTCTTCAAGGAAGCTGTCCTAACAGCCTGCAAGCACTGTCCACAAAAAACAGCAGCCATCTAACAGCAGAGAAATGGAGGAAGGACAGAATCAGAATAGCTGATGCTGCTGATTTGCAACATTTTCTTTTCACAGAAAATGACCATCATCTTACACTTCCTTCCTGAGGAAATCAAAAACTGCCTTTGAAAGTGTCAAGCTTTATGATGCTGACTTCAACTCTGACACCCGATTATACAAGAGCATTAACATAAGCGCTCAGCATGCTCAGGGAATCACTGCATCCTCATCAGTGGAGCCTTAGTAGCTCACATCCTGGCTGACTCCCTAGCAAAACAGGCAAAAACCCGGGACTTCAGGTCCTAGAGAAAGGATGATAATTCACATACTTATGGGAAGCATAACACACACACTGAACTGAGCCAAGTTTAAGTAAACTTTATACTAAATTCACAAAGTTCAAGCAGAGTCGGAGCTTAGCTGAATGTAGTTAAAACACTCAAGAGTTTTCCAGAAACACTAAAATCCTCCAGAAGAAAGCTCATCTTAAGCTTTCATAACGATATTTTCCTGATTATGAAGTTACACAGACAGTGCAAGGTACTGTGTAATATTTACCCATGACGCCCACTGTTATGATATAATGTTTCAGTGAAGAATAAATTAGAAGCAGCAAATCCCTGAAACCACCCGTGCAAATACACAATCATTAATGGATTAATACATAAAGAAGTGAAGACTAGCTGAAACTGAAAATTAGTTTAAAAAATATTAGTGGCATCCACTGTAAGAGTTACTGTCTAAAACAGATAGTAAAGGCAAGACACATTGCTTTAACTGTGAAAAGTTGTGAACACTGATGCTCTAATGCAGTATAACTGGTCCCAGAGCAAGGTTTTTATGCACCGATGTGGCTGTAAAAGCCCCCTCGGAGAGCTGCTGCTATTCCGGACCTTTGCGGGACTTCCCTACGCACCTGCGGCGCCGTCCCGCTCTCTCGCTCCTGCTGCTGACACCACCTCAAGCCCAGAGCTACGTTTTATTTCATCTCCCGTTTGTTTCGGGTTTTTCTTTCCCCGGCGCTTGAGGAGGCAGAGCGCGGCGCGGGGGAGATTACATGGGGATGACTGAATCGCGGTGAATCGATTAAGCCTCGACAATTTAATCTGGGACTTCATGCGGGGCTGGAGGAGATAATCCCCGCACCGCTGTTCGTCCGTGCCTCTCCTTTACCCGGACACAGACCCGGGGGCACGCCGGCCGCACACGGACACCGCCTGGCCGGTCCGGAGCTAAGCCGCCTTCCTCCTCCTCCTCGTCCTCCTCCTCCTCCTGCTCCTCCTCGTAGCGCGGCGCACACCGCGCACCCGGCGCCTCTGCAAGATGCGCGCTCGCAAACTTTCCAAACTTTCTGGGGAAGTGGCGAGGGATACGCGGGGTCGGCCCGACCAGGGCGGCGCTTCGCCTCCCGGCGGCACCTCACCGTCCGCAGCACCCCGAGCGCTGCCCGCGGGGACTCCCCCGCCCCGGGCCGGCCAGCGGGAGGCGGGAGCAGCGCGCTCCGGCCGCACCGAGCGCAGGTTGCTCCCGCAAGTTGGAAGAGCGAAGCAACGGCAAGGGCAGAGACCCCATAGCCCGCCCGCGCTGCCTCTCGTACTCACGCTGCTGTTCTCGCCCGTCCAGTGCACCATCGCCTGGTTGTGAGACGCGTCCCCTTTCAGCACGAAGGAGGTGCTGATGAGGGAGACCTGCTCCCGGCCGCCCGCCAAGGATGCTCTCCTGGAGCGGCTGCTCTCCGCCGCCGCCCCGCCGCTCCACCGCGGCTCCGGCGGGCTGCGCGCCCCGCGGGTCAGGGCTACGGGGCGCGGGCGGCCGCAGGGCTCCGCGCAGCGCGGCGCGGCGGCGGCGCCCAGCAGCGGCGGCAGCAGCAGCAGCAGCAGCGGCGGCGGCAGCCGGGCAGCCCCGCGCGGAGCGGCAGCGGCGGACACGCGTGGCCCGCCGTGCGCCATGGTGGCTCTCCGGCGTGGTAGTGACAGGCGGGGAGGTGGCGGGGAGGGAGGGAGACACCGCGGCGGAGGGCGGGGGCGGGGGAGGGCTGTAACCGGAGCGGGGCTCAGCGGCAGCGCCGTGCGCGGGGCTGCGCGCCCAGCCGGGGCGGCGCCGCCATCTGCTGGTCCGCGCCGAAACGCCGGGCGGGCTCCGGCAATCACGGACACGGACACGAACACTCGCGCCCCGCGGGAGCCGCGGCGGGCACGGCTCTCCCCCGCTGCTTGTGAACTTTCACCGAAAGCTCCGGGCAGAGCCTTTCCCAGAGCGCCCCAGCAACATTCGCGCAGACGCTCGGCGCGGCTGCGCTGCAGCCCGAGGGGCGCGGGGGGCGAGCACCTAGAGCTGCCTCTCCGGACACCAGGGATGGACGGCCTTGGCTTGGCCCTCCGTCCCAGCAGGCTGCAGTGAACGGTCAGAAGAGGTCTGTGCCAGAAGCTGAGAGCTGAGGAGCAAATGAAGCCCGTGCAAAAATACGATTTCTGTCATTAAGACAAGAGCTTCCATGGGGAAAAGGATCTGTCCATTGTTCTGCCCCTCAGCTCATCGGTGGCACGAGGCTCGTCACCTGCACTGTCCAGAGCCAACTGCTAACCCGGTGTTGTCCACTGTGGGGACGTGTGCCTTGTAATTTGGGATTGATCCAAGAAAGGCTCTCCTGGCATGGGCACAGCCAGGAGGGACCATGACTGACCTGCGCAGAGTGGCATCACTCAACTGACAGATGAAGTGATTGAAGAAGATTCAGCTCAACGGACAGGTGAAGTGATGGAAGAAGATTCAGCCACCACAGTTTGGGGGCTCCTGCTGCTTCAGTGCAGTGTGCTGTGTACCTGGGAATAAATTGGGACTTTGCCTCACATGCTGTGACGAGGGCACAGGTTAGAAACTCAAAATAACTGAGGTTGGCAGGGACCTGCAACCTGCTGCTCGGTTGAGGGCCAGCTCTGAAGCTCAAACAACTTCATGGTAAGATAAGGATATGCAGGCCTAAATGTAAGAAAACAAGTTTGAAAGACCATTCACAAAAGTAATGACTCCAGGTATAGGCGCCCAACAAAGGAGATCTGGGCTGGTTAAACCCAAGGTGAGTAAAGTTAATAAACCAGCTTTAGCTGTAATCTGCCTTTACCCTAATGGCCTAGAAAATTAGGATTACAAAGGCTTTTCTAGGAAGATTAATAGAAAAAATAGTATCCACTGGTTTAACTGTACCATTTACAGGGCTGTGATGACTACCACAGTGACCTAAAGTGACCTGGTTATACCAAATTCATGTAAAAACTACTTCCAGCAAGCTATATGACTATGTATTAGCTGCACACCTTCAGTGCTAGGAGACCTATGGTAACCTGCCCTGTTATTACTGTAATAGCTCAAACCAGAAGGCAGTTTCAAATTCAGGATGACTCTCCATTTCAAAAGAAATGCAGAATAAAAGTTAAAATAGTAATTTTTTAAAATTTCATGCACTTTTTCTGCAGCTCCCAATAAAATCCTCTTTCAGAGTTCCAAGCACAGCCCCACATCTCAAAACAACCTCTGTGCAGCCTTCCCCCTTGCTCCTCCAGCACAGTGTCTGAACCAAAAGAAGATATTGCTCCTTATCTAGGACTCTCCAGATGCCAGTTGTGGATATTCTGTTCCAAACACTCTGTCAACAGGAGCCCAGGCAGTGACAGAAACTCAGGTAGGCAGCACCACGGACCCAGGTCACCAATACCTGCCTCTGGGACTGCTGAAGTGCCGTGGATTAAATTCATTTATGAAGTACTTTTTGTGTAAAGAGAAAGTTAATTTTTGGTCTCAGATCTTGATTCTGGAGACAATATCAAAAGCTCAGAAGGCCTAGGAGAAGCTATAGGGAGCTAAGGAACGTGAAACAGGAGTGTGAGACAAGACTGACTTTGAATCCATTTCGTTTTCTCACAGTATCTCATCCCTCTGAAACACTACCCTTGTAAAGCAAAAACCACCTGGGTTTAAGTGAGCAGAAAGTTAATTTTCCAGAAAAAACCCTCCTGACTCCTGTACACTGGTCTCAAGGACAGCTGTGGTCCAACACTTGTTTGAATCACTGCTGCTTGGGCCTGTTCTTTAGGGACACAGAAGGTGGGCAGTGATTCAACAGTTCACAGAAGACACATCAGCATAAAGTGATTCCTGTTGGAATAACAGTTCCACTCTGAGTGAGTCACCTTCTGTCTTTTGCACCTCTGCACAAAGAGGAACAAGAGAAAAATGCAATGCAGAATTATTAAGGAAACATTGACCAACCACAACTGTATCAACCAACATGAAGGGGTCATTTCACCATTGTTAGGAATATAATAATTTTGATTCTTACATCATGCCCTGTCTCCTGTGTAACTGTGGATATTACCCACAGTTTATAGAATAACCTAAAAGTATTCAGAAGAGATGGAAGGGCCCAAGTCCCTACATGTTAAAACTGGCATGCAAAACCTAATACTTCATCTGAATAAATGTGGCTGGACTTTGTCATGCTCATCCATTTTGCATTCACCACTGTGTTTGACAGCTGGGCTCCCAAGAGCAGCAGCAAAGAGATGGTAACATCCACATTCCTAAAAGTCAAGCTCTCTGTATCTGTCAGTTACTGACACTTCCCATAATGAGACTTAAAAAGGAAAAGAAAACCAAGCAGTTGCTGCTGAGCTAATGAAGCCTGGTTTCCTCCAGCCTTGCACCTTATGGTCAGCTGCAAGGTCTGCTCAAGTCTTTCCCCACTGTGACAATATCTTTTCCATGATTTTCACAGGAACCTAGCAAACCCACTAATAAAGTTCTCCTTGTCTGCCCAATCACAAAACTTGCCATTTATTTTTGTATTGCCCCCAGTTCGTCAATTTAGTTGAAATTGTCTTAAGGGTTCAGAAGACTCTGGCCAAGGTGGATGGACAAATCCACAGCCCAATGAATCACTCACTGACAAAGACTAATCAAGCCTTTTATTCTGAGGCAAGTTAATTAAATATTTTACCTAAAGAATGCTAAAGCTGTGAGAAATGGATGTAATTCTTATGTATGAATTGTGAGACTTGAATACATGGGGATGAATCACTCAACCTACAACTATACTTGTCACTAATTGAATCCCTTAGTATCAGGCTTTTAAGAGGTCAAGGATTTAATGGAATCAAAAGTAACTTCTCCATTTTCCTTCCTTTAGAGATTATTATAACCAAGACAGATGTGTGAGCAACACAATGAAATCTTTGCACCATCTCTTGTCTCTGGCACTTAGTGAAGGACATTTGCCTGGCTTCTTCAATAGCTGTTTATATCAACCAGATTAATACATACTTACTGAATACTGCAATCTAATAAATACTTCATATTTAATATATCAGTAAATCACAAAAATAAAATGTATCTCTAGACAAAGGATGCTGTAGAGCCAATACCTATATGGCATTATTTCACTGTGGTGCACACCTAATGACAGTGGAGTTTCAAAATACAAGTATGGAGCAGATTGGATGAAAATGCTAAGATTTCCAAAACTGGAAAAAGAAACTTCATTATATAACTTCCATTAATGCATTCAAAGTCCTGTAGCTAAGTCACCTAAGAGATAAAATTATTTCTTTATTTTGTCCAAAGTCAGGTGACTGCATCACAGGTCAGAGCCCAATTGTCTTAGGTAGGTACTGTACAAAAAGAGAAACAAAGGTTGATCCAGCTTCCATCCACAATGTTTGGTTATGCAAAGGACAATCAAAACAACACACTTCTAGTCCAAAGCATGACCAGAATATTTAATTACTTCTTATTCTGTTGTGACTATTTTAGGTGAAATGCAAACACAAGAGAAGTGCTGCTGATTTTTATGGGCTTGTTAGCATCAAGGTTGACAATAAAGGCAGGAAGCTAACTGACAGACTGGCAAATATAATTTTTTCTAGAGAGCCCAAGCAAGCTAAGCAATGTAAGAGACCAACTCTGATAAGTGAGGAGTTTCAAATCTTGTCTAACTGGAACTTCTTAAGAGGTGCCAAAAGGATGGTTTAGATTTAGTTTAAGAATTCCTAAAACAAAGAGGCTTCCCTAAATGTCTGTAATCTTTTATGTCTCTTATGAACTCTGGCTCAGCAAATACACAGGGGCAGACAAAAAGATAAATTACTGAGGATCACAAACCTCTAAGCTCCTCTCATCCCAAAATAGAAACGGCTCAAAAATCCAAGGCAAGTTTTCTCCTGTTAGCAGCAGAATTATTAGAGCTATACTAATAACATTTACTTACATTTTTACTGACTGTCAGATTAGATTAAAAGGCTTCAATTAACCCACTTTATTTTTACCACATCAGTTTCCGATAAAATACTGGAAATATTACAGAAAGCTTCAAATTCTGCTCAGGCAGAAACCAAGATGCAACACTAATACTCCTGTTGTTTGCAAACAAAAATATTGATAACAATTTGTTACATGTTTCACCCTCCCAGCTGCCTTAGCTTGATAAATCAAGATGACTGCAGATGCACAATATGGTGGAAAATCACAGAAGAATTACCCACTTAAGCATGCTCTTCATATATTGTTCTCCTCTTTTAAAGGTTGATTTTAATTAATGTGTCAAGGTGCATTTAGGATACCTTGCTCTATTCATTAGATACAAAACAATTTCCAGTTACATTGTGTTTATGTTGATCGCATCACTACAAGCACAGGGCCCTGCAGGTTTTTTGACAAAATGCTCATGCATGAAAGCAACTTAATCTCATTTATCAAAATGCCCAACTCCAAAACACCTTATGATTCACAATGACCATATCATTAGATAACAACCTAATAAACAGCAAAGCTTTACTTCCTCATTACTCAATTAACAAAACCCAAATGCTTTCTTCTTTCTGAAAATTATTATACATAATGCCATACTCTTATGCCAAACAGCAGAGCTTTTATTTAGCTATGCCTCTGAGGTTCCAAAATAATTTTTATTTGTATACTGCAACTACCAAAAAAAAAACTTTCTATAGTCAACAAATCTAGGTGTCTTAACACTTTTCTCAGTAGTTGCTACATTTGACAGAATAAAAAACAAAGCAGGTGTCAGGTTGTTTTATTCTCATTAATTCATTGATGCATTGCTGTCAGCAGCCAGTCCAGATGCCCACAGAAGAAAGCTTAATTAATAGGTAGCACTCCTTGTCACAAAGAAAAAAACTCTACTTCTGTGGGAAGTTGTGATGTAAAAAAAAGTGAGTAACTGCCTTTGTTCTATGAAGAACTGACTAAGCTACAAAGTACATGTTCAATTATGCTGTTCAAATTTGAACAATATAAAAGAGTGGATTTCAGTATAGTGTATTATCTCTGATTATTCCAGAGAGCTTTCTCCAGGCATGGGTATACTAGCTGGCATGCAGTTATGAGAAAAAATTTGGAAGAGCTGGAAGTGATTTAAGGAAAAACTAAATAGCTTCCAATTTTACCAGTGTCAAGTTAGCAAGCAGCATGTACACAGAAAAAACTGACACAACCACCCCTTGGCCAGTGGCCTGTAAGCAGGCAGTCACTGATTCAATGAAAGTAATTGAGCAGCTAAGCACTTTTACTAGTGAGTAGGTAAACACACATTATAATTTTGTTTAGTTCTAGCTCATAAAATAAAAGGGAAGACAAGTTGTACAATCACTGTCACTGAGAAAACAGGCTGACAATTAATAAAAGCTGTCTTGATGTCCTTAGGTTTTATCTTCCATCAATCAAAAGAAAAAAAAAAAAAAAAACAGCTAACCTGTGCACATTTGTTATGCCACAAAGTGGTTTAATCTGAAACAGAAAATAAAAGGTGAAGTGTAATGTTGTGGGGGCTATTGTAAGATTATCTATCTGCAACCTTCATAATTTCTCATCAACAATTAATGAGCAGAGTTCTGAAAACATGGGAGTTGTCTATACCTGAAGAGCTCACAAGAGAACAAAACATTTTTGGTTTATGTGGCCAGCTAGACTATGGGAACTTGGTTTTCCCAGAATAGTTTTCACTCGCGTCTTTTCTGCCCTAAAATTTCATGGAGCTTATTTGGCAAAATATGGAAAGTTGAGAAATATTTGGGTATTTAGACAATCACAATGTGATGTGAAGGATGTAATCCTCAGGTTTACATTCATCTTCATATTTGTCTATTAAGTTCCTTTTATTTCAAATATAATGTTAATGTCCTACGAACCACTTAAATTCTGATCTAATCTTAACAGTAGTTTTATCAGAGTCATTTTATTAAACAGTTTGCTAATACAGTTGCATTTCTGAGAAAATGGTGTGAGAAAAATAAATATTAAGCTCACCAAAAACCAAACCATTCTAAATCCGTCTTTTGCAAAGTGTCCAGAGCTCCAGCTGTAAGATCTGGAGACCACATAAAGGCACCATTTTTCTAGGAGGAGATGTTCCCATCTGGTAGATGTTTAGTGGGAAGTCAGTATGACATGTTTACAGCTACCTCAGTCCCCTTGAACTCTTCATGGAAAGAGCTTAGCAAGGAATGCAGATGTGAGTAGGCTCCAATTCATGGTTAATATGTTTTTTGACCATAGAGCAAATCCTTTCTACTGCAAGCATGCAAGCTCCAGTGGGTGTGGGACTGGGACCTAACTGTGTGGTCTTGCATGCCTTTTCTAAGGGTTGGGGTAGGCTTTTGCTCTGAGTTTTCCAGGGAGTGTGCTAAATTTTGTCTCATGGCTGAGGTCTGCAGATACAGCATTGGCTGGTTCAAAGCCAAACCAAGAAAAATGAGAGGGTTTTCTGCAGAAGACATATTCAGCTAAAACATCATAGAAAACCACGCTATTTTTAAGCTGTGAAATAGATTTACTTAAAGTAACAGCCTTCAGGAGTGTCTTCTTTAAATAATTAACAGAACTGTACATGAATTTTGTTTAGGTGGTACTTTTTTTTTTCTGAGCTGGCTTATTCTTTTTCATATCCTTTTTTTTTCCTTGTTTGCTTGCTATAAAAATTTGCATGGTCTCAGTGAATAGATAGAGATAAGTCTTTCCCCAGAAAAGGAAGTTACTGAAATAACGTAGCACTGTGAAAAATGTGTACTATCAGATGCCAGGGAACCTGACTGCCACACATTTTGGAGAAGATAATTTTCAAAAAAAAAAAGCTGTATGAGTAATACTGAAAATTAAAGTAATAGAAACATAATAGACAACTGGTACCAATTCTCCTCCTACAAACTATTGTTTTTGAAAAGCAAAACAGCTGGAGGGAGATGTTTTATGTAAGTAAAAGGCTGGAGGGCTTTGGAATCACGAACTGGAGAAATACAAAGCACTTCACACTTTCCAAAGCTCCCCTTATCGATTCCATTTCTCCACTTAAGAATTCATTTCCTTGAAGTCACTCTTGCTCTGCATTTGAGCAGTTAAACAAAACCCTACCATATTTTTAACATCTTAAAAATCTTATTTTATGCACAAAACCAGGTTACTTATATCAAGACAACAAAGGTATGTATACTATATACCTTTTGTCATTGTCCTATGAACACAGGATGACCCAACTATCCTGAGAAAAACCAGACTGGTACATAAATATCATACTGTTTTGAACAACCCCCTATAAATCCTATCACTGGTACCTCACATAAACACAAAGGATGAAAAGGCGAAGTATTTATCTATCTTTTTTGTTTTCTATGTGGTATTTTCTCTCCAGTCCCAAACATTTGTGGCCTACTATGAAGTTTCCTTTCACCCAGAATCTTGAATGTGTCTAAATGTCTAAAAATGCAGGTAGACATTTTCAATGTTCTTGGTTCCTAGTTTCTAGGAAGATCAATGGGAGCTAAGAGCCCATGTACATTAGAAAATGAATTTGCATTTGGAAATTTGGCATTAGCGGCTGTTTCAGTTTTCTTCAGAATTATCAAGAACAGGGAAGTCTGGCAAACATCTGTGTTTTTTCCATATGCCTGGTACATCATTCTGGTACTTTGAACCTGGCAATCAGCACCATGCGATGCAGTGACAAGTGTCTAGCCTTCTAGAGCAGAGAAGGTCAGAGTCCGGCTAGCTGAGGTTAAGCTGACACCTCGCTGCATAACCTGCCAGCGTCCCTCGGCGTCATAAGGCCTCGGGCTGTGCTGGCTGCGGACTGGATCGCTGCTAAACAACGAGAAGGAAGGAGCTGGACACTCGCTGGGGGGGCTAAACAGGTTTATTGGAAAGCCTACGATGTCCCAGCGAATGACCAAGAACAAAGCGTGCTTAGGGGTTTTAAAGGGAAGGAGTGGACCCGGGAGGGGCTTACAGAAGACCAGTAGGGGGAGAAGAGGGGATGAACTTAATACAAATGACATAGTGGAGAGCCCAATAGGTACCAGGTATGGGAGGGTTCCCGGGACCACAGCCAACCACAACCCCAAAGAAGAGAAGCTTCTGGAATACTGGGTGGAGTGGGGGGTGATTGACTTGGCCCAGGAAGGAGAAAAGGCATACATATAAGGGAAAAAGGGGCGGAGGAATTATATAACCTAACAGATTGACAATAGAACTGGCAGGGCTGTGGCGGGAAAACTGAGGACGGCAGAACCATTTTACACAAAATGGGGGGGAGCAGATACATAAAATGGGGGAGGAATTAAATGAACTTAATGAACACACTACAACAATGTGAGAGGTAAGGAAGAGCAAATGTGTGTCCATGGGAAATAATTCACTTGCCCAGAGGGGCTGTGGACTCTCCACCCCTGGAAGAGTTCAAGACCAGCCTAAAAGGGGCTCTGAGGAACGTGGTGGAAGGATCCCTACACATGACAGGAACTGGATTATCTTTAAGGTCCCTTCCAACCCAAACCATCCAGTGATTCTAATACATAAAGCTGATACAACAGCTTATAGTCACGATATTTTTCATAGAGCTCCAGCTGTAAGGAGTTTACATAAAAGTCTCAGTGCTGGCTTTAGCAAGTGTGACAGTCCTCATGTCTTCAAAGAAAGACTGAAAACACAGAATATATTAATCCTCTATACTCAAGATACTGGAAAACAAAGAAAGAAGGATCAAGAACTTCATGTTAATTTTACATTATTTAAGACATTCTCATGATTTTTCAACATTTTAGTTTTTCGTTCACAGCGCTGTGGCAAAGGGTCTAGCGTGATGTTCTCACCATCTTCTGCCTGACTGAACTTGCAAAAGCATTTGGTGGTTGTCACATTGCTGGACTTGAGATGGTTGCTTCTGCTTTTGAAATGATACTTAGAATCATAGAATGCTTTGGGTTGGAAGGGATCTTAAAGATCATCCAGTTTTGACTAGATGCCATGGGCAGGGAACCTTCCACTAGATCAGATTGTTCAAAGCACCATCCAGCCTGGCCTTGGAAAGTCATTTTTATGAAAAAGGAACTTAATCTAAAATTCTTTTTTTCCATCTTTGGTTGATAATTCTGTATCCCTGAACTACAGAAGACAGAACACAAAATCTGGGGAAAATTACATTTGAAACACCTAACAAACAAATCTGCCTAGGGCTCATGAAAGAGAGTTTGAAATCTGAATTTGCATCACCCAAACTGTAAAGATTGACAAAGAAGCAGAGAAGGACTTTCATGTACATTTTAGTGACAACACTACTGCTAAAGTCTCACTCCTCACTCTCATTTCATATATGAACTGAAATACTGAAAATAAATAGTGTTAAAAAAACCCCAATCAAACAGAATGATCATATCTTTTCTTCAAAGACAACTTGCTCAAGAAAAATACAGTAAGCCCACAGATTTGTTTCTGCCATTGTAAAGATTCTGCAGTTTTAGTCTGCTGTAATCAAATAAATTCATCCATCCATAAACTTAACTACTGTAAGTCTTAGTCAAGAAAAGCCATTAAAAATACCTGAATGGCAGAGCAAAAACAACAGTCAGAAAAGCAAATAAACCATCCATAGCTATTTTTATAAGACTGAAACCACCTACACCATACTGTCAAAAATTACTTTTCCCCATGAATTTTAAAACTGTGGCAAAAATAATCACCCTTTGTGCCTATAGTGCAGTGTTTATATGTTTTCTCTTCAGTTTTTGATACAGGCATAAATCATTGTTCCTGCAATTTTCCAGCAGTAGTTCCAGCTCTTGTAGTTTCAGCCTGCATAGAACTGCATGAAAGGATACAAATCTTCTGATCAGGAAGAAAAAAATGTAAAAAAAAGACTTCTCATGGGGTTTCTGTTGTCAGCAGAAAATATTCAGTTGTAGATATCTTGCTACAAAATTTCTCATCTCTAGTTTATTTCTACCACTTTATTTTCAAAGCTCTTTAATTTTCTAGTTTTTCCACTTCAGCTGTATTAGTAGTTATCCCTAGGGATATGAGTATTACTGTGAATCAGGTGCATGCCCAAGTATCCTTCCATGTCCAAAACCAGTCTAATTCTTTGTTCAGCTGTGGAGTATTGCAATGGCTGCTGGACTGCATTAGTTTAATCAGTCACCACAGCAGCATTTCATACAGTGCTTGTCACTGCTAGGTTATAAATTCTGGAGAATGTATTGAATATATTACTGATTTTGCAATTAAAAAAAAAAAAAAAACCTACCAAAAAAACAGTAAAGGAAGATCCTTTACCAAGGCTCACAAATCAGCAGAGACCTTGAACACATATTTAACTCATTTAAATAATGCAAATGGATCTACTGATTTCACTAGGAATCTTCCTTTGCATCCCTTGAAATAAGATATTTTAATGAGTTTTTTAAAAGAGTTTAAATGAGCAAATATTCACTCCAGGTCCATTGCATCCACTGAGCATTAGCATTTCAGAGAAGGATTCACCTCATGGTTGTACTTCCCATACTACTGATGCCTCAATGTAAGCTGTCATGTTGGTCATCTGGACCTTTTATTTACCTTACTTATTTACCTTATTAGCCTTATTCATGCTGTGATCCCTAAACCAGGTTGGAAACCCATTTGTAGCACATTTAAAGGGAGAAGCCACTTAGTAATCTAAGGTATTTAGGTCCTAGAGGGATGACACCTTAGAGACACCTGGATCCCAAGTGTGCCATCAGGTCAACAGACCAGCCAAATTAAAGGATATTTCAGAGTATGGGTTCTGCAGAGGATGCTAATCTAGGACAGGTCATGCAATGCAACAGAAATACTGCTGCTGCCTCTGGCCACCAAACACCTACCAGAGAATAAAAGCAGCCTCTGGCCATTCAGAAGTTTACCACCTCTGACATATACATCAACTTAAATATTGACTTAACAGCTACAGCTATCCATGTATTGTTTCTCCTACTATAAATGTTGGGGGTGACCCTTAGATAGCCTTACTGACATGCAAACCAAGCCTGCAGGGATCTTTTTCAGGTGGCTGTAAGCCTTACACAAGCTCAAGTGGAAGAAAATGTTCCAAGAAAGATTCCATTAAAGCCATAATGCAAATAAGATATGTTTCCTAACTCTTTTTTTTTCCACTATTTTCCATTATTTCCAGTTAGCTAGATATCCTTAGAATCTCTCCAAAAAGTTTAACTCTTTATCTTCATGGATTTATTTTTTATTACCTTAAAGAGTTCTGCCAGTTCCCCATTATTGTCATCTTGCAATTGTGGTTTCCCTGAGTTTTACACATTAAACTAGACTCACACATGGGTTTGTAAGACACAGCCCAACCAGCTCTGCTTAAGCTCAGGTGTGCTGGCCCCAGCTGTCACCCAGGCTGCTGGGCCAGTGCTGCCTTAGCAGCTGAAACTCCCACAGAGACTGCACCAACTCCTCCCTGAGACATCTCACTGGACACAGGCAGAGATTCACATCCATGTTTGCTTTTTCCTGAGGGAGCTCCCTGGAGTGGCTAGTCAGAATCTCAGTTTTCTTCATAAAAGGTTCCCTGATTATGAATGCTCTGTACTGTTCTTTGTCTTCCTATTTCCTCCAGATCTCCAGAAGATACATATTAGGCATCTGTGCATCCTGTATTACAAGAGGGCCTTGCTTTTCAGCAGCAGAACTTTCATGAGGGTCTGTGCAACTTTCAGAGAATATTATCCCATGGGATTTATTGTTTCCACAAATTTACTTGAGCCAATTTCTAAAGCATTCTGAATCAACATCTTCAAAAAAGTAGAGCAACAGTGTTCAGAGTAAGTTTACTTACAAAACCCAGATTTTGCCATCCAGATTGTGAATGAGACATTTATTACTTAATTAATAAATGCTCCACTTACTTCTGCAGTTAGTTTGACCCTCTAATTTTGTGTTAATTAAATGAACCTACAAAAAGATAACCAAAAAAAAGACAGAAAACAGGTGGAAAGTTTAAGTGTCTCCCCTAAAACAAATAAACAAGAAAGAAGATATTTGTAAAGATTTAAGTTGAAAGATCATGAATGTGAATACAATCTCATGAAATATTGCCAAGAGTTGACCCACTAATGACAACAAGATGAGAACACAGTCATTGGTTTAATAGGGAGCAAGAGGAGGCTTTTTAGATAACAATACACCACTCTACTGAGTCAGGGCCAGACTCTGCAGGTAATCAAATACCTCCTGCTGTTCTGATGAGCATCAGTACATCACCTCACCTTCTGTGCAATATCATGCTTTACACTTCTCACAACAGCATCTGCTTCTTTAATATATGTGTGTCACAAGGGTTTGGGTAGGGAATCCCTGGACAATAATATTTTAGAAGAGCTTTCATTGGCTCTATTTATTTTCCAAACATGTGCAGGTGTAAGAGGCAGAAAGGTTTGGCTCTTAATGCTACAACATTCCTCATCTGCACACCTGCACTTCTGGCTGCTCTTCTCATCAGAATGCTGAGAGTTGATAACTGGCACTGCTGTATGATTAATTTTAGTGTTTAACACGTACTAGCTCTATGCATTCACAAAGCTAATCAAAACTAAATAATATGTGGCACTATCCAACTGGCTAAAAACAGAGAAAATTACATCAAATTCTTACCCCCTTTGAAGTCAACAGAGTTAATTGTACCAAACAGCATATGTGTTGAGCTTAGGCTTGGTTGTGGACTGAGTGCAGCTGTAGGACTGACCAGTACAGAAAGGGCATTCATCTGGCATGTTGTCTGAACATCCCTCTTTCCAAATGCTCAAGGAGCCATGCTGAATGAGATACTTAAAAATAGTCCTCTCCTCACACAAAATTTCAACACAGCATCTGTTATTTTACCATATTCAACAGCAGCAAGGCCATCAATACGCACCAAATCTCTGAAACTCCCACAGGACCCTCCTGTGACAGGCATGTGATACACTGATTCATCTGGCTGGACTGTGGTGCTGAGCTTTCTTTTCAGAGCACTTTTTAGTGCTAAAGAAACCTGTGAATACTTATCTAGATCTAGAGAAGCACTGGGAACACCTTTCTCAGCAATTGTTTCATATGAGAACTGAATTTGTCTCTCTGCTGTTTTTAGTATGCATTTCTCAAAAAGATATCAGTAATACTCTATTGTCACAACATTTTTGATGAAAAATATTCAAATTAGAATTCACCAGCCATGAATATTTCCCCCCCAGGTTGTACTCCCATGGATTTCTCTAAGAAGCATTCTCCTTTTAAAACCAGGCATTTCTTCCAGGATTAATATGGTGCATTAATTTGTAATTGAGTGCTAGATATTCATCCAAAAGTAGCTACATCAGGCCAATGTGCAAGTATTTCTGTGTAAAATACACTAGAAAGAAATGCAGCATCTCCTATTTTGTTGATGACACATGTTCCCTGTCTCCAGAGGCAATGAGATCACTCCAGACTAGAGCCCAAGCATATCACACAGACATTAGGGATGATTTGGAGAGCAAAGAACTGAAGTTTGAGATTAAAGCTAAAATGGCAGCAAGATCTCATTCTCATCAGCTGAAGAGGTGGCTGAAAGTAAGGGTTTGAAATGCAGAAAGAAATGTTAAGGTGAGGTTTCAGGAAATGTTCCATAAGGTGAACTGGCAACACTTGGAAGAGAATGCCCCTGGTGACTGCAGATCCCTGTGCACCTGTTTAAGCACAGTAGAACAAGGCTTTCTGGAGAATGGCTGAGGTACAGCTGACCCTGGTTCAGAGCCAAGAGGTTCACCAGATGGCATTACCAGCTATATTTTATATGTGCACAGGCTTTATTTTAAACCACAACACCACAAATAGGAATTTAGCCCTCAAAAGAGCACAAGTACTGCGCCATACCTTTGGCTCAGCTTATCCTCTGCCCCTTTTCCACCAGATTTTCCTTTAACTCCTTTCAAGCTACAGACCTTCTTGTATTCCTTGGTCTCCTGGCCCATTTGCATACAGATTTTTAAAGCTCTTCTATGCTTTAGGCTTATATTATCATTTAGTTTTCCAGTCACTCTGCTTGCCAGCTTCTTTACCCTCCATTACCTTGTCTGATAGAATTTAGATTGCTTTTCCAGTATCTACTTCACCGAACCATTTAAAAGTCATTCTTAACCACTCTTGTATTATTTCTACAGCAACTTTCATTTATTATTCTCACAACTCCTTACATGTTGTACATACAGGGCTAAGATTACAAGGAAAAAAATATATCTTAGGTAGAAGTTTGTTAGTCATGGAATATTTTGTAGCTTTTTAAAGCAGATGTTTCAACTATCAATAATAACTTTTTATCGTGTCATGAGTACAAAAGACTTCCTGTGCACTTCCTGTGAATAAAATACTATGATAGGAAGTGCTTGTTATTAACCTTACTGTGTATTTAGCAATTTATTTAGTATGTTTATTACTGTAGCTGCAGAGAACTGGAGGGTTTTGACATCTTCACTTGAAGATGTGTCTAAGGCACAAGAAAATATAATCTCAATTGTAATAATTATCACTTGATAAAGTAATGGAGAAGGAGCACATACAGTATATGTACATACTTACAGTACATGTGTGGCACATACATGGCAGGTACTGGCTTGTATAATCTGGGGAGGACTTTTGCACACACAACCTAAGGAGCAGCAGTTACACCAAAGAAGCAGCCAGAGGCAACTGTGGAACTCAGAAAGGAAAGGGCTAAAGAAAGTACAGGTCAAAGAAGTTATCTCCTACAGAACCTGCCATATCCAGTGGTGAAATTTTCTTCACTAGGAAAAGGTGCATTGGATGAGATTAAGGGGTAAACTCACATCTTCCTGGATGAACTGCACAGCTGATTGTAAGGTAAATGGTCTGTAAAGACCTAGTAAACATCATGACAAGGTATTAAAACATGATTTTCCCCTAGTATGGTCACATTTTTTAAAAAAAGAAATTGGGAATAGATGCAAACACAGCTATCACTGTTGTGTTGATACTTTGCCCAGAGAAGTTGTGGATTCCCCATCCTTGGAAGTGTTCAAGGCCAGGTTGGGTGGGGCTCTGATCAACCTGTTCTCATGAAAGGTGTCCCTGCTCATGGCAGGGGGTGGTGGATAAAGTCCTTTCCAGCCCAAACCATTCAATGATTCCATGAAATTCTGTGCGCAGTGCTGATCTTGCCATTTCACAAAGGGTATAACAGAACCTGCAAAGATGATTGAAAGGGAGAAGGGAATGTGCAAACTGAGCAACACTGGTGTGTATGTGAAGAGGCTGGTCAGACTCTTGAGCTTGGCTGGAGGTTGACTGAAGAGGACTACAATATAGTTCTATGAAATAATTGGTAGGGAGAAAGTAGCTCATGAAATTGGCATGCAGAAGGCTAAAACATCTTAAAAGGAACACTTCTTAGTATAATTAAGCTCCACATGAGATGTTGTAGAAGCAGAAGTATAAAGAGAGAGCAGAGACAGGTAATGGCACATTAAGGCATTTGAGCATCATAATACAGATGGAACATCCAGCCAGGTCTGAAAGCCCATGAGCTGCAATTTACAGAAAGGCTGGATGGCACCAGGGAAAGATTATTCAGGATTTGCCCCGTTTCCTTTATTTTTCTCCAACCATCTGTTACTAGATATTGAGAGAAAGTGTTCTATTTATATCCCTCTGCTTTGTTTGTGTCATCAGTTTAACTTTTTAAATGCAAAGTAGCTAAACTATAAAAGGAGAGCACAGCAGCAAGCACACCTTTCTATCCCTTCAGGTACACTCAGATACAAAGCAATAATAACTAAATAACAACAAAGGCATGTGAAATTCAATGGCTGACATGATGGCATTATCAAACTAGCCAGACAACTACCAGGATCTTGTCCAAATGGTATTAATTTCATGACCTTGAATTGACTTTTGCAAGATATTAAGCAAGTCAGCCATGTGAACATCTGGGGCCCGAGAAACTTGGTGCAAAAGCACCAAGCTTGAAGTCTCCCTCTTAAGGAATGTGCTGTTTCAGTGAAGAAAGTGGTGGAAGATTGCTGAATTATAAGAAATCATCATCTAGTCACAGAGGAATTTAGGAAAATGACATGATGTAATGTCTTAGAAATTGTGAGGGTAGAGTGGAGTATGTGTTCTGGACAAACAGGATTAAAGATATAATGGCAAAAACAGAACTGTAGAAAGAAATCTGCATCTGCTAGATAGATTATTATTAGTTACTAGAAATTTTCAGCAGCAATTTTGGTTAAAATTTATTGAACTCTTCCTAATGCACAGTGATGGTAAAATTCTAGTAATGTTCACCAAGAAAAAGGAGCTGCAAACTATTAGGTTTTTAAACATTCGGTTTTAGCCTCATGCAGGATGACAACTTCAGTTTTAGATATTTTGCTCACACCAATCTCCTCTATATCACCTACTCTCCTAAAGCATTTCATGGCACCTACCTGCTCCTTTGCATTATAATAAGGTGCAAAGTCTATTCCAGGTTGATTGGGCAAAGCCTTGTCACCAACAGACAATACCATAAATTATGGTCTCTACCATATAATTAATATCAATCTGAATAGAATTAAGGTGTAGTTGCTACTTATTAAAATTCTAGCTCTAAGCCATGGAAAACATATATAATTAATTTCATAAAAAGAGAGCAGATTCTACTAAAATCAAATGCCCTCTCATCACAGTCATAGTGAATGTTCTCTTACTTATGGTCTGCATATAACTTTATTTAATTAATTCTCTTTAGTAAAACTTTTATTATCCTAACTCACAACCTCAACATAGAAGTAGTGTTGGAAGCTTTGATTTTACTCTGTTTAATGAGTACTCCTTCTGAAAAATATCTGCTTTGTTGATTCAATTACACCTTCTGAGTATAAAATTCAGAATGTTGCATTCACACTTGGACTGTCAGCTTACAGTTTATTTATGAAGTGCAGTCTATTTCAATAATGAATCAAAACACATTGTTCCAATAAAGCTGAGAAACTGAATTACACAAAAAAGTCATAATGGTTTTGGGTTTTTTAGGTTGTTCAGAAATGGAAAGAGGACATCAAACCCCAAAAATTTCAGTCAGACAAATTTCAGTCAGACAAATGACAAAGTTGTAAAGATTAGGAACAAGGGATCAATATGGTTCCATCTCCTGCAAAAAGTCAGTATTAAATATTTACATTCTGAAAGCATCATGATGTATCTGATTTCTGTGAGTCTGAAAAATGGATCTAACATAAGGATCTGAGTGTTATATCTAAAAGTATGCTCCTAAAATATGTGGGAGGTGATAAGGATTCTTAGGGAGGCTGAGATATCTGCCTTCAGCTTCTTGCAGTGGAAACTCTCCTCTACAAATAAATAAATTAGAATTTTTTTTCAACAGTTTTTAAGGACATTGAGAACATTTACAACTTCAACAGTTATTTCTTGTATATTCAAAAGGTTGTCTAGTTTAAGCAATTGCAGGAAAAGTGTCAAAAAATCCAGTTTTTCTCAGACAAAGCCTTCCAGTTGTAAACTACAATCAAAATAAACCATGTTTTAGTGAGTTCCTCTGGTTTAAAATAGGTACTTCAACAACTACTAGCATTAAGAAAACTCAAGATGGATTGACACTGACGCCTGAACACATTTAAATCAAAGCTATTCCAACACAAACAGGTCACACCTCCCTCACCAGCCAACTTGTTCTCAGAAAACATGCAGGAATATTGTACTTCTACTCCCTTTCAAATTCTGGTGATTTAAGCATAACTATTGGTGAAACCAGACCTGGCTGTGTCTTTCCCTAGCAAAGAGACTGTTATTACTTATTGTCACTAAATGACTCAAAAAAATGTACTGATGCTGCTCAAAGGACAAAGGAAGCTAAAATCACAAGTGGAACCTCCCTCTGCAAGAACACAGCATTGTCTAGAAAAAGGGGTGGAAGGATTATTTCTAATATCTCAAAATCTGACCCTGAAGGAAGGAGCTTCTTGCTGTTGTGAGAGTGGTTGTGGAGCAAAGTCAGGGCATGGTGCTTCACTCCATCCTCTGTCCCTACACTTGATAAAGGCACTGTGGGTGCCAGGAAAGCAGTGGACCAGGAGGAGCACATAATACTGGCCATAGCATTCAGCAGCATCCCTTCTTTCACATTATGGCTGCATCTGGTACTGCCATTCTTCTTAGGTCAATTTGTAGCATTCTCTTGAATTGTCACTTTCACATCTCTAAATAAAAGCTAATTATTTTCAGCACTTTTAAAATCAGAGGGACAATTCTTGTTGCAATGACACCTACTGAAATCAAAAGCAGCTTTGTTGGAGGTGCACTGTGGAAATACAGCTCCATAAGATCTTGAGATCTTCACACTCCATGAGAAGGATAAGACAAATGTAATAAATAATTCATGTTCCACAAAAACCCACAAAACCAAACCAACAACCAAAACCCAACCAACAAAAAAAAAACCCCACCTGAAAATGCATTTGAAATTAAAAAAGTTTTACTATAAACTGCAGGTGAACCCTTATTAAAATCCCCATTCCTTGATATAAGGAATAGTAGATTCTGTAATTTATACTCACAAAAGAAGATGTAATCAACAAAATAGATATATATATAAATTCCCCCCCAATATTTTTATTTTCTTCTTCTAAAAATGCTGGTGAATTGTGAGTTCCATGCAGAATGTATAGCAGCAGAAGTGAGTAGTCTGAAAGCATGAAAACTGCTCAAGTGCTGCAACATGTCCTTACACAGAAGACCACTGAGTGATGTGAAGGCTATGAACAATCTGACAGTTTGAAGACATATTGAGCAGCAGCAAGACTGCATTAGAATTTTAAAATATCTCACTAGAAAATGTAGCTACAGCATTTGTTGTGCTGTGAGCTAATCCAAAGACAAACTGGCAAAAAACAAGACAAAACTGTACTAGCTGGCTGATAATGCATCAGCTACAGAAACAATGTAAGGAGGAGAAAAGCAGAAAGAGAGCTGGATTTTGCTTATTCAGTATAGCAAATCAGTCTTTCAGTGTCATGAAAAATTACCAGTTTGGGCATCTGTACTTTGCATAATTAATATGCAAATAATTCATTATGAAAAGAGCACAGAAGGTGAACAGGGTACCTGATGCTATGAGCACTGAAAAAACACATCCCAGTTTGTGTTGTATGAGGACTATCAATTTAGCCAGGTCCCTCTGTGGACTCAAACCTAAAGACTGGGACAAGGGAATGACACTCCTAACCTTAGCAGGTCTCTCAGTATCAGTGGTTTACCACTTTAGAATTGATTTACCTGATATAGAGATTTTTATCATTGTGCACCTCTGCCACGATGCTTAGATGAAGAGAGCTAACAAGTAATTAAGCTAAATGGTTGGGTTTTTTACTTACTCTGGCAAAAATGTGTGCCCAGATACATGCATATGTGTACTCTACACATGGAATGGTCATTTCTTTTGGTTATTTTTATGTTTCTCCATTTCAACCTTAGACTGTAGAAGCCAGACACTTTGCTGTCAGCCTCTTGCAGCAGTAAACAGAGAACAGCCCTGCTCCTCTGCAGCTCCTCCAAGACAGACAGACATTGACAGTGGTGATCAGCGCCAGACTCCTGAACAACTCAGGACAAGACAGAGCCATGTTGTTCCAGTGAATCTCAGGTGAGCCTTGCATGGACCCACTGCCACAAGGAGGACCACCAGGGATGAATGCTGAATTTGGAAGTAACAATTGAGGATCTGTGGTAAGACCTAGCATGACAGGTTGACTCATGCATTAAGTGAAGATTCTTTTATAACCACAGAGAATGTATCATCAACCCTCAGATTTTTTAATTGCTCTGCAATTGAAAGTTTTTGAAACAATAAATTCTTTTTTTTCCATCACATCATTCAGCTCTTTAGCTAAATTGTGTGCAATTAATAAGATAGCAGATGTATACCACTAGGCAAAAATATATTTTATTCCTGTATCTAATATATATGCACATATACTAGATATATCAATGTACTATCTATCTCCTCTCTGTATGAATCTAAAATGATATGTAACTACTCATACATTGTTAATTTGTGTACCCAGTGTATTGTATCCTTTCACTCTCTGAACACACTGTGTACATTCTTGCCATGAAATGAGATTTTCATACCTATATGCACATCAGGACTCAACCAGATAATAGACTATACACTGTATTGCTCCTCCACAGGCATACATTTTTTGTTCATTTTAAGTTTTGAGGACAAGAGATGTAATTCTCTTCAGATTTCTCTCATCCTGAACTCTTGAACATATCTCAGCATGTTGCTTATTCATGCTAATTGCAGCTAATGAAGCTACAATTCTCAGGCACTGTTGCTTCCCAATCAGGATACATTATCCCTGCTGGATCCTTTGGCCATGGCTGCAGTCACCAGCCCACCTTTAGCTGAGTTTGCTCAGGCTGTTGAAGGAATGACATAACACATTTGTCTGACTCATTGACCCAAGGAGCATGCCTGGATCTATTGGAGCCTGTCCAGAAGAGGGTAATGAAGATGTTCAGAGGACTGGAGCACCTCTGCTGTGAAGACAGGCTAAGAAAGTTGGGGTTATTCAGCCTGGAGAAGATAAAGGTCTGAGGAGATCTCACAGCACCTCCCAATACCCAAGGTGGGGCCTTTAACAGAGCTGGAGAAGCACTTTTGACAAAGGCATGAAGTGATAGCACAAGGGGAAATGGCCTTAAGCAGAAAGAGACAAAGTTTAGATTAGGTATTAGGAAAGAAGTCTTTACTGTAATGGTGGTGAGACACTGGCACAGGTTGCCCAGAGAATGCCCCATCCCTGGAGTGTTCAAGGCAACCAGGCTGGATGGGGCTCTGAGCAACTCAGTCTAGTGGAAGGAGTCCCTGCCCATGGCAGGGGGGGCAGCAGGAGATGATCTTTACCATTCCTTCCAACACAAACCATTCTAGGATTGTATAATTTCTATGAAAACACAGTCATGACATCTCTTTGGGAAGGACAGAAATATCTTTAAGTCCCTGGCTGACAAAAAAAAACAAAAATAGTTCGCTGCCCTTACCCAGGGCCTTCTTAGAATCAATAATGCAGAGCAAGCATCAGTGTCAGCTTTGTCACTCCCTGCCCACCTCTCAAAGACACCTGTACAGGCTCTGGTTCATGCCAGCCTTGGCCTCTTGGTGGAGATTTCCTAAAAACATATCAATTATGAAAAACTTGACAAGAAGACACCACCACAACTTCTGTTCCCATTGGTGAAACTTCTTTTCCATTACCATATCAAAATGCCGTAGAAAGGCATTGTGTGCTTTCACCAGTCCACTCAGCAATCCAACACATGAGGGTTTTAATCCAGACATGGTTCACTATACATTAATCCTGTCTGAATTAATTAGGCACAGATAAATTCTAAATTAATTAGAAGCTTTCAGGAAAGAGACAGGAGCACTACTGTAAACAGATTGAATACAAAAGCTTCTGATCAACACACAACTGCAAATAAAAAGCCAAACTGTGTAGAATTATGGGAGAAGGAGGGGAAAACATGATTACTTGAGATTCTCAGACTTATTTTTTTGTAATGGATCAATGTAAAAAAATACTTTAGTGTTATTTTAGCCATTAGTATGTCTTCAGCTGAAATAGTGCATTTAGTTCTGAGAATCTTACTTTCCTCTATTATCTTTGAAAATAAGTGCTTCAGCAAGATGTCAACAAGAAGAGACATATGATGGACACATATAATCAATGGTGTAGCCACTGTCAGCCAAGGTTTGGTACAGCTTCACTCAAGGAAGTAGTGAAGGCAAAAGGCAGAAGTATTTTGAATACAAAAATTGTCAGTTAACCTCTGAAATTCATCACCAGCAGGCATTAAAAACAAATCTTAAATGTTTATATAAACAGAATGAACATACAATTTTTATAGCAGGATTTAAAAAAAAAAAACATTTAACTTAATGTTTGGGGGATTTCTCAGTGACAGTCCTTACAGAGGAAGGTCACTGTGTAATTTTAGAAAAGGGTTCCTCAAATCTCACTGTGCAACAGGCCATTGTCAAACCTGGGATACCAGACTAGAGACATGATACTTTGACATACATGGCAATTCTTGTGCTCATATACTCCATTGTTCACTAAAGTGATTGTTCATTTAGACTTGGGTATTGGTTATCTTCAGCAACGTGGCAGAAACATATCAGCAATTTTATCTTTTTTACCCATTGTCAGTCAGTAGGAGGCCCAGAGCTGCATCAACCTGTTTATGGGATTCTATGTTCAAACTGCCTGGAAGACCAGGACAGGATTCACTGATGAGGCAGGACCCTTCTGGCCCTAAATTACTGAATACATACTGTACCTGAAAAGCAAAGTGTTTCAGGATTTTTTCAGACCACAGTCTCCATTCAAGAAAGGCAACATCAGTTATGCTTGAATATCCATCAGTTTGATTCTGCATGCAAGGCACATACATAGAAAGAGCTCTACACCTTCATGTCTGAGCCCACAAAAAGTCATGCAGTGATGCTTGAAAGTGCCTGAGCCACTGGCAAGACATCTGTGCTTATTAAAGAATATAATAGATTCATATTAATTTTTTGTTTGATCGGAATTTGAATTTCATATTAGTTACGTTTGTTCAGATTTAGAAGCATCTGTCATCCAAAACCACCAATCAATATTTTATTCATCACAAACCATTTAAATCCATTGTGAAACAACCTGAAGTAACAGCACAGAATTTCAAGCTGCTACAATTAAAAACACAGCTCAGCATTTTAGTCCAAATTAATGATCTTCTGAGGACTTTTGTTTTGTTGTTCATACCCAAAGGACAGCTGCTTTTGTTGGCTCAATTTCCTTATGGTGGTCAGTTTATTTTATGTACTTATAGTTAAAAATAAGGAGAAGGTGTTACAAGGAATAAGAAGACAGAAATACAAAAAAAAGAGGCAAGAGACCATCCATAGTCACAGACTGGTCAAGCACCATGTAACCGAACACAAAGCTGCAGTGGATGGGATTTCCTGCAGAGTAACTTAGCATTTCAATAGAGGGAAGAACATTTCAAATCAGCTTTAACTGCTGAGTAAGCCTTGTGCCACTAAGGAATTACTGCAAGCATAATTGTCAGGCCACTGCCACTGAATCTTTCTCCTGTTTCCCATCTTGTCACAGAAGTTTCTATCTTTGTATAGTGAGACTGTCTGAAAAGTAAAGAAAGCTATGCTGTTGACTTTGAACTACAGGCAATTTGCAGCTATGCTGATTGCCACAGATTTAATGATAATTTGAATGACCATGTAGAAAACCTTAAATAATCATCGCTTTTGTTTTGCAATTGTATTCTTTACTTAGTTAATTTTCATTGTTGGTATGCATTGTTATTTTCTCTGTACTGACAAAAATAAATTAAGAACTTATTTGAGTAATACACAATTGTTTGGACTCTTCAGGGTCTTAGAGTCAGACTCCTGTGAATAGCATCTCTTTTGTTTAAAGTCTGCCTCTTTGTAACTTCTGTCAAAATGAATTAGGATTATAAATTCTGATTCATCCCAAATGTATAACACAGCATTTGGAGCTATTTAATGAAAAGTAAAAATCTTTAGTCTGCTGTATACATGAAGAAAAATGTCAACTAATATTTTCTCTACAAAACTTTCTAATTGATAGGAAAGGCTTTCCTAATCTAAAATTAGCAAACTAATCTGATTTTCTCTTATTTCTGTTGTCACCAAGTGTTTAATTAGTAGATTTGATCATCCTATCAACAGTTTGAGAGAAAACCAACTTTATCTACTCTTTCAGAACAGGTCAAGTTCTCAGCTTAGAATTAAATAATTATTGAACTGAACTATTTGAAAAGTCCAAATGAAGGCAGAATTTTTTGTATTTGAAAAAAAGAACCCAAAAACCCCAACAATAACAACAAAAACCCAAACAAAACAGCAACAACCCAAAGAACAAAAAAAAAAAAAGCCTAAGCTAAACCTGTATTCCAGCCTCAGTAACCAATGGTTTAAAACACTTACTCTGTGACCAGTGTTTTGACAACTGAAAATATTTGCAATATAATAAACCTCTATGGAATAAAAAACTAAAAAGTAACTAGAAGTATATTTTACTAATAACATAAGTTATTATATACTCATGTTTTAAACATAGGGTTTTTTAACACATTTTCAAAAGAAAATAGTTTTAGCTTAAATTTTTAAAATAATTTAAAATTACTTGGTTTTAATTCTAAGTTATCATTACAAGCCAGATTGATATAGAACTTATTAGAATTGATTTTTCATTATCACACAGGTCAAGAAAGAGGAAGAAATACATTTTCATGCAGGTAATAAACATGACCATTTTCCTGGGGCCTCAGCATGTACCTTGTTAGACCTTCTGGGAGTCTGAAGCAGCAAGACATGAGTAGACTAAAATAATAAGCTGGGAAAAAGGAGAGATATGGTGTAAGAGACCAAGGTTCAGCAAAGAGAGACTGCAAGACAAAAAAAATGCTTATAAAGGAAAAAATAAAAAAGCAATATTGAAGACAGAGGAGTCCCAGAAAAGAAAAAAAAAACGGAGCAAATGTCAAGGTGATCAACAGCAGTCAAATATCAAGGCATAATTTCCATGTGGGACTTCATCACAAAATTGTCTGAGTTAGAAGGGCCTCTCAAGGATCACTGAATCCATCTCTCATGTGAATGGCCCACACAGGGTCATTCACAATCCCACAACCCTGGCATTCTCAGCACCATGCTCTGACCAGCTGAGCACACAGCAGGTGCTAGCTGGCTGCTGCACAAAGTGCCAAATGCCCAGGAGATTGATTGTGGTGTGTGTCCGGCTCATACTAAAGACCTTCAAGGTGCTGAGGATAATTCATGCTTTCAGTCATCATTGTTAAGGATTGGGGCATATTTGGTACATACCCACAGCAAATCTTCTGGTTTAGTTTCCTCTGAAAGCAATTTAGGTCATTCAAGCTGCAACTGCTCTATGATGGACGGAAATGCACAGTAAGTGTTGACAACCAGGAGATCTGCTTCAAAAATACTCTTCTGCTTCAGTCTGGGCCGGCAGAGAATCCATCAATGACACATTGGAGCCTGGATCTTCCTTCCACACAGACCATCAGGCTGGTCCTGGCACATACATGTCAAGGCATAGGAGAAAGGGAAGGAACAGCTCTTCATGTACAACACCACACAGAGGCTTAACTCCTAATTTCAGCCACTGTGAGACTGGAGCCCTTCACATGGAGGTTGGATGTTCCTGTTTTGGAACAGGTAACATCCATCCTGACACTTCCTGAACTGATCTCTTGGAAGCCATTTGTACCATTTGTGTGTGTAACTCAATACATTTACACAGTTCCACAGGAGCAAGGGGATAGTAATCTAAAAAAAAAAAAATCCTCTTTTCTTACATATAGGTAGATGAGGGAATACACAGAAGCAATAACACAATATTGATCTGCACAACAAGCAGCATGCTGCAGGGTGGAAACCAGCAACACAAAATATGGGCTGCACTTACAATAAGGTTTCATTTACAAATATTTTTTAAAGGTTAAATGAGCATAATGTTACAAAGATGGTGCAGATTTCTATATATAAGATTTACATACTAAGGCTGACAATATCATTAGAAAATTTAATCTCTAGTTAAAGGCAATGATCATAAACAACCTACTGGATTGTAATGGCTGATTTCCTTTTACTCAACTATCTGTGAAGTCTTTTATTGACCCTCTGTATGATCCTGACTGTAACTTATGACCACAACATGAATTTCTCTGGTTTTTTGCATCCTATCCACTTGATAATTTCCCTAGGCTAAAAAAAAAAAAAAAAAAATTTTAGACAGTGCTTATAAGCAGGTGTTATCAATACACTATGTTATGCTGTTGGAAGGAAACCAAAGTTTATTGCAGTTCTCTATATTAAGCACTTTGTCACTTGGGAAGACAACATTGCTTACAGAAAAAACGTTTCAAAGCAGTTTAAAATTAGTTCTTTCTGCTATTATGGTTTACTGGCGCTCTTTCCTTTCTCTTTTCCTTTCTCTATGTTCCCTTTGGGACAGATGGAGTGAGTAACAGTGAATAAAATGATACAATTGAATTAAATGCAGCAAGCTTCAGCAAGCACAGTTCCTGATCATGCAAGGTGCCAAGTACTCTCAAGTCAAGATAAGGTACTTAGAGCTCTACTCTGAATGAAACAAGCATAAAAGACTAAGTATGAAACTCATTAATATGGAACAGGCACCAAAGAAGGGCACCACTTCCCTTACCTACAGGCCTACTCCTGAATCACTTAAATGGTCAATTACCCAGGTCATCACTGCAATATCAATTCCCATTTTTGACTCCCATAGTCCTATGAAAATCAATGACTATACCATTGGTGCATATTGGTTTTCATGCACCTTGATGCTCTCTTTTCTCAAACTGCTGAAGCCAAAAATTGATATTACAGTACGTTCTTTATAGGAATCCTAATAACGAAATATGCTTTTAATGAGCATGGTCATACCCCATTGTTTTTTTCATAAAGCCAAGTAATGATAAGGGAGTGACTGAGGATAACTCCAAGGGGCACATCCAAAGCAATGCCTGTTTTCATGGCATTTACAAAGAATGGCTTTTCAATTTTACACCACCATTCATATGTGGATCTCAAAGCCCTTGGCACACACCAATAGTACCTCCCAGTTAATCAAATAATTAAAGGCAGACAGAGGAATCAAACAATGGAGTGGAACACAGCAGCTAGTTAGCAGCACAGAGTTATGCCTTTTGATGCCAAAGCTTAGAACAGAGCTCATCTAACTGTCTAATTTGGAATCAATTTAAAAGTCCCCAAACCCATAAAAATTCTTGATTCTTGTAACACCTTTCCACTTAGGTGGAAATTAATTAGACCACTTGTAAAAAACAGGAGTTAGGGGTTATCCTTGTAGAGTGTACATCAAGGACACTAAAGGTAGTATCCATTCTCAAATCAACTTTTTATCAATACAAACTTCAATCAGCTGCAAGGACAGGCTTCTAGGTATCAGAATCATAAGCCTAAGGAAAAAATTTTACTCAGCCTTCTCTATGCTACAAGTCAATCCATTAGCCCTACATAATTTAAAGAAAACTACTAAATCCTTAAAAATATAGAAACTTTAAAAGATTTCTTTTAAAATCATCAGACCAAAGAAAATGTATTCAGGAATCAGAATTATTCATACTGCAGTTACACAGACCCGTGACTCCAGCACACAGTGTGAGATCAGTATAATTCAACTGTTTTTTCTGGCTCTTTTATCACTTCATCTCCCTCTCTTAATCATACAAAAATATAGAAGTAATAGAAGTCAAACTGAATTTTACAGAATTATGTGCATAGATCCTTCCTTTTCAGCAAACAAAACAATCAAGTCTATGATCACAAATGTGTTTTGACAAAAAATTAAAGATGATAGTTTATGCTTTAGAATGGTTTCTTTACTCAGCTCTTTGTCAGGTATCACCAAGCACAACAGTTACCATAATCCACAACAAAATAAACCATCCAAAAAAGCCTTAATCTAATAGGACTTATCTTTGATTTAGACATCAGGTTACTGCTGGCCATCTATTAACCTATTTTGTGCACAGGATTATACCATAAATCAGTTTTTCCCAGGATTATCACAGACCAAGAATTTTCTGTCAGAAAATTTGCTATTGGAAGAGACCTTTCCTCGCCTACATATTTAGCCAAGATACATCCTTCTGAAAGGCAAGAATTTGAGTAAGTTCCTCTCTGGAGCTCCTCTGATACTGACCATCATAGAAGCACTGTAACTATGGACAGCCATGAGGCTGCACATAAAGGCAGAAGCTGTACTGTGCAGCCTCTTCACAGACTTCAGCCATCATCACCCTCCTCCCTTGCACACACTTCAACCCAGTCTCCAAACAACAGAGCTGAGAACAGCAGCGCTTGCACCAGACACGCTGCATGGGTGAGCTCTAAATTTTGGGTTGAGACTTACAAAATTATATTATTAACTTCCACCTAA
Organism: Ammospiza caudacuta; assembly: GCF_027887145.1. Lineage (NCBI taxonomy): Eukaryota > Metazoa > Chordata > Aves > Passeriformes > Passerellidae > Ammospiza > Ammospiza caudacuta. Next base: position 60,237,516 of record NC_080596.1, read on the forward strand.
CAGTCCATTAGAAGTTCACCATAAGTACTGAGTCTCTGTTGCACTGACAGGGCCCACTTAGGCAGATAGGTACAGTGAGACACCAAAATCCAGTGATTTTCTGGAGGCCCCAAAGATAAAGCTGGAAAAACCCATATCTCCTGTCATTAAGTCCTGTGAGTCTCTGCAAGACCAACATTACCATAATAGTTGCATATAATAATACATTCCTTATAGATCACAGCCTGGAACTTCACAAGGAATAATGAGACAAGCAGGAGCAGTAACAAAATGAAATTTAAAGTTTTCTGAGTCTCAACATACCTGTTGTATGTTCATAGGAGCTCTATCAGAGCAAAACTGAGCAAAGGCTAAGTTAATATAAACCTGAAAAGAGTATTTTGGGTTTTTTTTAGAAATATCCTCTCCAGAGTAATTTAAGTCATAGCTTGTACTCTCAGCAGGTAAGAATCCTTGTTGTTGTTTTAATAAGAAGGGTGAATTCTGAAAAAGAACTGATGGGAACTAATATTTTTTAAAGTTTCAGCCCATCCTGAGCTGTCTCAGATGTTGGCTTTCAGTTTGGGAAAGGTAAAAATCAGCAAACGGGTCACACTTCCCTTACCCAATGGTCAGAAACTGCTGTGGCAGGTATTGTGTGTAGGACCCAAGAGAGACTCCTCAGGCATTTAACACTGCTGAAGCACCCCATCATATCCTGATGGTACCCTCAGCTGCACAGACCAGGAGAAAGTAAAAACAGAGCTCTTCCACGAGTGAGTTCACCTGCCCCTGCCCATGGGGTGGACATTAGGGCTGCTCTGCTGTAGCCTCGTGGTTGGAAACACAACCAGAACTGTCCACTGGTTTCTGAACTCTACATTTCAACAGCTGCTCCAGCTGCCTTTGCAAGAAGCTGCAGGGAAACATGATCAGCCATTTCCTTGTTTTGGGAAAGGAAGCAAAGGAAGCTGCAGCACTTTGCCAGAAACAATTCTAGTGGCAGCAAAGTTAGCTACAAAAGTATCTCAACAAATTATAGCAGCAGTCCACATCAGTTATTTTTCTTAATTATTGCTCATAAATCCTTTATGAGCACTTTACATCAACATTAATTGGAAGTCAAGAGTTCACAGTACCTTGCAGGAATTAACACTACAGAAGGCACAGAAAGTCTTCCACCAAGTAACATAAGGATTTCAGTCTCAAATAAAGCCCTGTGGTTTTATTTTTATTTTGGAAGGAGGGAAGGGAGCCAAGATACAAGCAGAGTCTTATGAGCAAATATAGATTCTTCTCCCCTGTCTTGCCCCATTAACTGTAACAAGGTTCTCTAGCCTCTCTACTCCACATTACTCTAATTCAATCCCAGTTTCCAGTCAACATTGCAAGCACTCCCATTTATAATACAAGTTAATTTAAGTCTCTCTCTGGGAGCAATACAACACTGAGGACTTTCATTTTCTCTCAGTGTTAAACGACCAATGTAGTCAGACAGAAATTCCAGCTGTAACATTTTGCATTTTTACAGTATTGTTCACTTTCAGATGCTGTTTTACTTAGAGGCTTACCCAGTATGAGGCCCTGGTGTGCTGTACGCTAAACAGCTAGTTAAAATTCACTTCCTGAGCCAAAAGGTTTGCAGTCTAAATAGGGAAAGAATGGCAGAGGAAAACAAACCAGTGACTTTCATACATTATCAAGGCAGAAGTATGGTCAAGTCCAAAGCCAGCTCAGACTTCCAAGTGGGACCATGCTGTTATTCAGGCACTGCCTGAGCTCTGTGAGACTTCTAAGATACATCCATGGAAATCAGGAGGAAAGATGACTCAAGGACTAGTCTAAGATGTAAAACATCTTCTGTGAAAGTGCACAGAATAACTTAGAAATCTCATAGTTCTTTCCCATCTCCATTTTACCCGTCCTACATTTCAGAAGGATGTCGTGTCCAGAGGTTAAGACTTGCTATAGAATGGGATAATTATGGAATGATCAGTTTGAGAAAGACCTCTTAAGATCAACCTTTTCCTGAAAACATGGTGAATTCCAAAGTGAAACTGGGTTGCCCAAGGACTTAACAAATTACAGTATCTACAAGGATGGGGACTCCACAACCTCTCCAGATAATCTATTCCAGTACTTAAATACCCTCCCCTCCCTGCAAAATAAAACTACATCATATCTAAGAAATTTGACTAATGCCTTTGAATTCCTATGCAGAAACATATATCCATTACATTTGGCCCTTCTGCTGTACATTCCTAATTCCATTCTCTCTCTATCTCTGCTAGAGGTAGTGGAAGACTGCAGTTAGAGCCTCCCTTAGCCTTAATTTGTCCAGCATAAACAACCACAGCGCTCCCAACTTCTCCTTGTGCTATCCCAAATTTCCTATGCTGCAGTTCTCTAACCATCTTACTCTCTGCTGGACTGCTCCAGTTCATTCCTCTTTCTCTTGCACAGCAGGTCTAAATTGAACATAGTTCTCTACAGGGGGTATTAAAAATAATGAGCAAAGGGGAATAACCACTTGACCTGCTGGCTACAGACTTGACAAAGCTGCCCAGTATGCAACTGGCTTTCATTGCTCTGAACATGTTCCTGCTTACTTATGATCACCTCACTGCCCACTAGGACCCCCCAGGTCTCTCTGCAGCATTACTTTTGAGAGAGTTGGCCCCCAGCCTGCACTAATCTGTCTTAGCAGAATGTTGTCATCTAATTGTAAAAGTTCCATACCTTCTCGGTGATTTTTCATGGGCAGCTCTTCGCAGCACTGATCCCTTCTTCTTCACAGTACAGCCAGCAAACTGCATCTCTCTTGACAGCACAACCAATCAACTGCAGCTCTCTTCACAGCACAGCCAACAAACTGCATCTCTCTTGACAGCACAGCCAACAGACTCCAACATTTCTTCCCAACTAAGCAACCCACTCTTTTGTAGCACTCGTCTTATTGGACACAGCTGTGGCCTGTTAAGGGCAGGCCTGCTCCTCATCTTTGGTGATTAGCACAGCTGCAGCTCCTCAGGTGTGAAACTACCTTCTGCACTATTTTCTTACACTCTATCCCTCCACAACAGAACACAGCCTTTGTACTGTGAACATTATGATGACTCTACCAGCCCATTCCTACCATTTGTTGAGGTCACTCTGTATGGAAGCTCTGCCCCAGTCTAGCATACCAACTGCTCTCCTTCCACACACACAATTCTGCACTATTTATGAACTTGCTGAGGGTGCACGTTGGGCCTTTAGGCTGATGTATTGGAACAGGCTGCCCAGGGGAAGGGGTTAAGTCACCATCCCTAGAAGTATTCAAAGACATGGAGAAGTGGTGCTTAGGAACATGGTTTAGTGGTGGACTTGCCAGAGCTGGTTTAACTGTGGGATACAATGATATGACAAGTTTTTCCCAAACTAAATGATTCTGTAATTCTATAAACCTATGATGATGTTTATATAATTACATCATCATAGGTTTATACTGATTGCTGAGGAAGATTACCTGCCAGTTTTTGTCCAAACCATACAGCAGTCTCTTTGAGCAAACAGTCCAATTTTTCAAAACTACCCAATTCAGGTCTCACCAACTTAGCCCCAAAGATGGCATGGGAGATCACATCAGAAGACTTGTCAAGGTAAACAACATTCACAGCTATTCCTTTGCAACAGAGCATTCTTTTCATTCTAGAAAGCAATTAATTGGTCAGGCATCACTTATCCTGGTAAATCAGGGCTGTTCTTAGTTATCTTCCTGCTCTTCAAATAGCTAGGAAGTAGCTTTCAACATGACTTTCTCCACAACTTCTTCAAGGACTGAGAGATGCTACCAAGCCTGTGGTTCACACAGTGCCCCTGCCTGCATTTCTGTAGAACCTCATTAATTTAATAAACCTGTGGAACAATAGATGGGATGCAAAATAGACACAATTAGAATGGAAAATAGCCCAGTGGAACATGAAACCACAAAATCCTTACGATGTTTCCTGTGTCTGATGTGGCAGCAGAGGAAGGAAGAATTCTGAATACCCTGAGCAGACACCTGCTGTGCAGATTTTCCACATGGAATGCTGTTCGAAGCCAAAGCACACAATTATTGAAACAGAGCTATTAACTGCCAGATCTTTTCCATGGTGTCATATAGGAGGACACTATAATCAATCATTTATCTGGCTAGATCAGAAACAAGACAAGATATTTCTGCTTATTCAGCTTCTCTTGTAGACTTAGAGATGCTGCTCTCAAATCTCTCTCATGTTCATAAAAAAAGTCAGGAAATATATTTAAAACTGAAGAAAGGAAACTCGATTCTCATCTCAGAAGATGTCTTTTTTTCTTCAGAAGTCCAGCTCCTATTAAACTTTCAGTATGTGTTAGACTAAGCCATTCATTGCCACTTGATAAGCAATTGAGTACATGAGTAATATGAAGGAAATGTAGAGACCAGCATATATTCAATCTGAAGTTGTTCTCAGAAAGCCAAAAAAAACAACTTTCCTCTAGAAAACAACCTGGAATTCAAAGTTAACAACTATTTGGCAATCAAAACCATCTGTATTATGTGGAGGACACTTAAGCACAGTTTAGAGAGAGAAATAACTGGAAAACACTACAGTTTTCACCTCAATAAATTAAAGATGTTTATTTTAGCATAAGCACAACTTCAGTGAAATATTTTCTGGAAAATTTGAAGTACACCCAGAAACCCTCTTTCAGACCCAAACTACTTTCAAGAGCTGTGAGTGTGTCTGCCTCTCTGCATAACACTTCTGTCTGAGAATTCACACAGCATTTGACACCTTTGGTTTCTTTGCTGCAGAACTTCACTAAGCATTTCAATCATCTTTCGTTTATGAACCACTTCTTCTCTTAGAACCTTTGCAGAGGGATCAATATTAAAGAATCAAAGAATCAGAAATGGATGGCAAGGGAGTGACTATTCCTTTCACAGGCTAACTCACATTGGTCCAATACAGATAATTTAGATAATTAAAAAAAAAAAAAAAAACAAACCAGTAACATGTATACAATTAGTCACAATTTAGTACAGAGCATGACATTTAAAATAACATGGGTCACCCAGGAGCCAAATATTATTGACTTTCCATGACATTTATTCTTTTCAATGCACAAGTTGATTTAGACAGTGGGGCTTAATCTTTGTAATACAGTACCTTTCCTTCCCCACAAATCTCTTTGTGACTTGAATGGGATTAATGAATGCTATTTTCAAGTATTATGCATGAATACTATGGCATTCTTGTGCTACATCTAATCTGGTTAACACCTGCGTAGTTTACATCTGCTTCTTTGAGTTTCTAGGAGTTTACATGTATATTTTTATGGTACAAAACTAACAAATGAAAACTAGATTTTTAGCAGCTGTCTGGAGCAGTTACTGCCCTAACATTGCCTTGGGCAGTGTCAGTGCCCTAGAGCTGCATGTTGCCATTGCTTGGCTGAAATGACTCCCTTTGCATTAGAGCAGGGGAGTGAGAATATGTGAGTCCTCATTTCCCCAGGACAAGGTCAAAGCTTACCCTAAACCATGCCTGTCTTGGCTGGAGCTACAGTGCCTGATTTTGCACCACACTGCATCATTTGCAATCTGATGCTCTGCAAGAGCCATGCCAACCTCCAGCTGAAAAGTGTGTCTGTCCCTTTACACACCTTCTGGATAGCAGGTCTACCCACACTTCATCAGCATTTACACAGGCTCAGCAAAGATTCAAACAGGAGTTCAACCGTGCCCTTTTAGCTCAAACCAAAATTGCAGGTTCTGGTAGAAAACTTTATGCTAAAATTAAAAAAAAAGTGGGTAGAGCAGTTCTTATGCAAAAGCTAACATTTCAAAAAGGAGAATTACAATTACTTGTAAATAATACCTTAAAAACAAACAAAATTATGTCTGCTATAGAAAATCAGGCTGTGTACATACCATATACCATTACAATTTTTACATGTTAGTTATCATATAGTTAGCACAAGTCCCTACTGTGCTAACTAAGTCCCTAGGAAAAGATCCCAAAGCCCTATAGATCACAGCTCTGCATAATTTTCAGCTATTTAAGATAAGGCAGAAGTGATCAGTGTTATTAACTCACAGTAAAAGTGCTTTTCATTCCCATTACACTGGTGTTGGCAATTTGCATCACAAGCCATGCTGCAAAGTTGCAGAACAAAATGAGGACATCTGTAATGCTGGAAGTTGTTCTTCTACTTCGAAGTAAGACCTGAAGTATCACTGAACAAGTGAAATGGAAGTTCAAGTAATGGTTCACATGCATGGTTGCAGGAAGAATGTCTCAGTTATCAATTATTTACAGAGAGTTGTTCCTATCCCTCATAGGCTGCTGCCCTCAAACCTCTGCAAGTAGAAGAAACAAGCAGATATTCTTTCTTTCCTTCAATGCAAAGCTGGATGTCTCAGCTGACTTTTCCAGGAGATGCTTTGAGAGCACCTGCACAATGCAGAGCACTGGACACAGTGCTGCCATTACCAAGGGCTGTGGGGATGACTTTAATTAATAGAATCATAGACTATGCTGAGTTGGAAGGGGTCAACAGGGATCAATGAGTCCAACTCCAGGCCCTACCCAGGACATCCCCAAGAGTCACACCATGTGCCTGAGAGCATTTTCCAAATGCTTCTTGAGCTCTGTCAGGCTGGAGCTGTGACCCCTTCCCTGGGGAGCTGTTCCAGCGCCCAACCTTTCTCTGGGTGAGGAACCTTTTCCTGATACCCAACCTCAACCTCCCCTGACACAACTCCAGGCCATTTCCTCAACTCCTGTTACTGGTTACAAAAGTGAAGAGATTGGTGCCTGCCCCTCTGTCTCCCCTCATGAGGAAGCTGTAACTGCACTGAGGTCTTCCCTCAGTGTCCTCTGAGGCTGAACAGACCAAGTGCCCCCAGCCACTCCTCACACAGCTTCTCCCCAAGGCCCTTCACCATCTCATGGCACTCTTTTGCTCACTACCCAATACCTTTTTATATTGTGGTGGCCAAAACTGCAGCTTGACCCAAATTACCATGCCCAGCTGCCACAGCACTACATTCTTGTCTATGCTATATCTGGCCTGAGAATAAACACAGCATTTTGCCTACAAGGTTGGCAATTTTTATGAATACAAATTTCATTAAGGAAAGATTCCTAAATTAAATATGACAACTAAAATTTCTGTGGAGAAAGAAAGCCCACAAAACCTTTAAAAAGAAAACAAAGCTTTTAAAGCAATTTCACATTAGAACTCAAGTCAAATGAAAGAAAAATAAGCTGGCTAAGCCATACACTCCTCTGTAATGGCTGAATTGCTTTCAAGTGAGTTCTTTATGACAGCATTTGACATAACTAGGGAGTTCTGCATTTCAATTCAACATTCAGGACTTGAATAAATATCAAAAGGTGTCTATCTATTTATTTTATATAATTGCTAAAATTTATATGAAAGAGGTAGAATATTAATTTAGGTTCCAGCCTGCTTGTTGTAAAAGTTCTGAGAGACTCTGCTGCCATTTAATAATCAAGAAGTAATTCCACCCAGAGACACTGACAGTGAACACAATGATGTTTCTGGATTTGTTGTAGTTGTTACATAATTCAGAAAGAGACCTCAATTTTTATTAAACAAGTCAGAAACTTTGCTCACTGAATTTTTTCCATTGCATTACCAAAATGCAACAAGTACTGTCTCATTTATATATAAAAATAAGCATTGTCACTAGACTTCATAAATGTTACCCTGCTTTATAATAGGAAATAGGAATTTCCTTTCTTTAGGAAATAGGACAGGGAGAGAAATTTGACAGTGAGTGACCTCCACCTTTGCCTATATCTATAACTAATGATTTTAGAGCTTAGTTTTCAGGTGTCTTCCACGGACTACAAAGAATACAACACTACTGGGTCACATTTAACATTCTTTTTTTGTAAGATATCACTGGAACCATGAACAAAATCAATGAACACAAAGCCAGATCAGAACCTTGTGAAAGAAACTGAGTGTGGGTCTGTTAGAAGTCAAATAAATCACTCAGAACATAATTTTTGTGGACAAAATAAGAATGTAGAATGTTTTTGCTTCTTATCCAATATATTCCACAGAAGTAAAAGAAATTTAGTGGTTTTGTGAAATGTTGTAAGACAACCAGATTCACATAGGCAAAACAAACTTTAGTTCTAGACACACAGTAAGTCAGAACACCAAGAGAATGACTTTTGGGAGACACCTCAAAGGCACAGGACACTAATAGTAAATGTTACATTTCAATAGGTTACCATATGGCAAAATCTACGTGGCTTTCCTGAGATCAACAGAAGGAAAGTCTTCTTGCCTTTGGAGAGTAAACAAAATATGGATGAGAGAGATGCACTACAACCAGCTTTCCAAAGTCCTGTTCTTGTGAATGGGTTTTAAGATTTCACTCTACAAGGAATCTGAAAGGAGCCATGCTTTATAACATCTCAGGTAAAAGAGACACTGAACTACACAAACTGTTTATCAGCACTTAAAAAAAAAATCCCCAACATTATTCAAATCAATTAACACTCTGAAAGTCAAATCTGATGCTGAAATCAATAAGGTATTCTGTACAGCAACATTTGTCACATATTTGGAGTCAATTATAATAGAGTCCAAGGTGAAATGGAGTTGAAAGGGCTTTTACTTTTACAAAACAATGTAGTGAATAAGTTTTATTCAGTATTAAGTATAATGAACTTCAGCCCTTTAAACAGAGGAGATCAGAAAGTTTTCCTTGCAAGTATGAAGCTTTACTGGTCTCTTGTCATTCTGCTACCAGCACTGTTCTACAAAGGGTGAATAGAGCTGTTAAATCAGTGTATATACACGTGACCTTCAGCATGGAGTGTTCTTTCCAGCAACCATGAAGTGTCTACAATAGTGACAAGTTATTTTCTGAGTAATCTTGTGTGTACATATATATCACAGGATGATATAAGATTTCATGTAGTAATCTTACTCTGCTCAGTAGAGTTAGGGTGACATATGCTGCTTTGTGATACAGAACAGAGGAAAATTGAGTTTTCTAATATAAGTCCTGACAAAAATAGTAAGTGAAATACCAGTAGTGCCAAAGATGATGGGGCAAACAGAGCCACTATTATGGGCTTTGTAATATCTCAGACACAGTCCTTGATTTTTAGAATAATTTCACTGGGAAATGGAATGTCTGACAAGACACAGAGGTGATTTTTAAGAGGGCCATTGACAGAAGCGACCTCAATTTAACATATCAGCTGAAAGATAGTACCTCTTATCATGTAGCTTCTTCTAAAATCATTCTTCAGTGACAGCATCAAATATGAGTCAAAGTCCCCAGGCAATACAGCAACCACCTTGTAACTTTCTGCTCCAAAAGCAAATGTACAGTGAAAAATTAACACCCTGTCACCAAGGACTTAATGGATGAAGAGAAACTCATCAGGAACCACAGGTTATGCAAAAAAAGCCATTGGACAAAACTACCTCCTATCCAGAAATACTTCCATTTTCTTATCTTCCAAGAAAGCAAGCATCATTGGACGCATTTCACAATGGAATGAAGGACATGAGTTTAAGAGATATTCCATGTGTAGAAAAATGAATTTTCAAGAATGTTCTAGCAGATAGCTCCCACTGAGCTCAGTGAAATGTGGGTAACTGAAATGTGGGTAAGGAGTGTTCGAAAATGTGCCTAAAATGACTTGATTAGAGCAGCAAGTTAGATGTAACATCATCAATGAAACAGCAGGGGACCAGCACTGTGCCCATCCCTGCATTGAAGCTGATCACATCACTTTACACTCCATTCTCTTTTTTAAATACTGGATTCAGCTCAGCCACTTGGTCACACTCTGATGCAAAGAACTGACAGCAAGAGGCCTAGAAATGTAAGGAAGGAATTTACAACTTCAGCCTTGGTTCCATATCATCTCTAGTAATAACATTCAGCAGTTTATGTCTGATTTTCTATTGTCTTTGCTTCACAGTCCAAATATCCTACATTTCTGTGCCCTTAGGCTGCTATACTATCACTAAAGAACCTCCTTCCCAAGACACGTTGCTTTTCACATTTTTAACTCCATATATAATTTCTGTCAACTCAGGAGCAGGAAAATCTCTAAAGCAGTGTTAACATCTCAGTTACCAGCTACTCATGTTTTAAATTAATATTTACAATGTTAATAAAAAATTCATTGTTTACCATGGCAACCTGTACCATACATATGCTACTGATGAGAGTGAGAGGACCCATTAAAAATAAATAAAAATAAGCACAGAAATGAACCATATCCATTTCTGGAAACATGATACTTCCAAAGAAGATGAAAAAATTAATCAGCTCTATTAAAAATCCAGATTTTCAAATCAGTGCAAGGGAGACTGGAACATGAAATCTTGGGAGTCAATTATGAATTTTCAGTTTGTGGAGAACTTCTGCAATTTGGGTCCATACAGTTCTAAGAGGGAGAAAATTAATAATATCAAAATAGAAATTGGATGTAAAAATCCAATTTGATCCTACTTCTGTCTAAACTTTATATTCCTCTATTCCTTTCTGACATACTTATTAAAATAGAAGCCTTGGAAAACTCCTATTTTGGCCTATTTTTTTTTGTCCCACCTGTTCATTTGGTTTTGTTGTTTTGGTTTTTTTTCATAACTACAAAATATTCTGCTACAACACAAGAAACTTATTTTAAAAACCAAAGCTTTCCCCACCTCAATTTCAGGAAACTCTCTAGAAAATACCAAGCCTGGACATCCCATAAGTACTAACCCCATTTTTATTCTGAAGAAGGCTTCTGCCTAATCATGTCTGTGGTAAAGCTTTTCAGATGAAGCATGTGATAAGGAGCAGCATCCTTCCCCTGCAACAACAGGAGCTCATCCCCTGCATCTGAAAGGCTCAGATTCAAGTGTCGGTGCTCTCCTGCCTGTGCTGGCTGCAATCCTACAAGCAGCTGTACAGGTAAGCACAATGGCCTGTACAGGTGTGTTCAACCCAAGAGAAGGAATTCTGCTGGAGTGCAGCCCCTCCTGGAACAGCAGCACAATCAGAGCAGGTCACTCTCCTGCCTAGCAGAAATAACTCTGCTGATTTCAGAAAAATTACAGCAAGGATAAATTTAGCTCTGCACAACAAAAATGAGAACTTTACTGCAGGTGAACAATTGTCTGTATCCTATTTTTTCTGAGTAGACATAAAACATCAGGGGACAAATATTCAGTATGGTTTATTATTTTTGTTGTTGTTCTTGATGGCAGTTACTGTCAAGAAATAGAAATATTTTCAGAGTAACAAAAAAAATACTCCCATACTTCCTACTCTTAACCATGAGAAAAAGATATTAAAACATCATGAATTACTATTTTTAATATAAGATTTTTATGTGCAATGACTTTTTTCCAAACATTAATAAATCAGGAGGAAAGGCTTGGTCTCTTTGCAAAACACAGAATACATTAGGTACAATTTGTTTTTATTGATTTTCAGGGGCATTTACAGAACACAAAGTGTAGTATAAAAAGAATATATTGCTTAAATATATTCACAGGCATGTTCTTTTCATTTCAGAACTTCAGAAAAACAACAGAAGGTCTTTCCAATCTGCTGTATGCTGGCTGCCACTTCTCTGTGGCACTTGGGGCAGCACTTATTGTGAAATGCAGTGGGGTTTATTTTCAACATGGTCCAAGCACCAAACATTTGATCTCCCTTTCTAGGAATGAGTTATCCAAGCTACAGGAGGATCTTAAGGAGCATACGAAGCCTTGTTAGGCCAATGGTTTCATTTAGAAGTCTGTGTTTTGATGTTGTCTTAGGGTTCAAAGCAAGAAGAACATGCTGGTAAGTATCTAGGAATTCAATATGAGACAAAAGGATGCACTCAGGTGTGTAAAGGTATCAGTGTGGGACTGGTGGAAATAGAGCAGGACTCACTAAGACTTGGGCACTTCTGGAACAGCAGAAAACACCTCCTGAAATAGCTGGGTAAACCACTGACAAGAGGCAGAGTCACAAGAAATGCTGTGAAGCAGATGAGAGAAGAGCCAGGAAAAACAGACTGAAGACCAGAAGACTGAGCCAAACAAAGGCCTCAGGATGATCCTGAAAGGCAGATGGGAAAGGGCATCAATAATTTTGCCAAAAGCCAAGCAAACACACAAACACAGGGGATGCACAGGCAGAGAAACCCAAATGAAGCAAAGCTGTGTGATGTCTGCAAGGCAGAGAGCAACTTGCAGAGTCTCAAATATCTTTGAGAGGCCCTTCTTTGGCATGCAGAGAGGAGCCTGTACAGCAGCACCACTGATACTGCTGATATAGCACCTGTAGAACTGTGCCTTACAGGATTTGTGCTGACTTATCCACTAGAACTGATGCTTGAAAAGTGACTCAGGTGCCCAAAAACAGGTGTGTAAAGATATCAGTGTGGGACTGGTGGAAATAGAGCAGGACTCACTAAGACTTGGGCACTTCTGGAACAGCAGCTGGAGGCCAGGTGGGGTATGAGCTGTCTACAACAGGACTGCACAGCTTCAGCACTTGCATCACTTACTTCATAACTGATGGGGTAGAAAAGACAAAACTCAGTCAGCCCAAGTGACAGATACAGAAGTTCCACAGTGGTCTCACTGGACAAACAAAACAAAGCCTGATGGTCTCCTTATCCTGTTAGCCTTTCTATGTCAAAACATTACTTGGTTTTGAAAATATTACTGTTTCCAGCCTAATACCACCTCTATCTCACATTGTATGTCATCTCAGCTTCTGTGCTTCAAGTAGTCTTCAATTCCAGAAATAAATGTAATAAATTTCGCATAAAAACATGAGTTCAAATAAAGTAGGAGCGCTTACAGGTCAAATGGAGGATTGTTTTAACTTAAATTCCAGAAAGTTCCTAAACAAGGTGATATTTCACCACAGGGCAGCCCAGGCTCTTCTAGAAGAAAACCGAGACAGTTCTGCAGGAACAAGTTTCTCTAAACCAGAGGTTTATATTTATCTAGGTTATAGATTTACTTAACTAGAATTTCACATAAATATACAATGAAAACCAGAGGTTTATATTTATCTAGGTTATAGATTTACTTAACTAGCATTTCACCTAAATATACAATGAAAATATATCATGAAAAGCAAATAAAAACTAATGAATACATAACCGCTGTAAAATTAGGCCTAGCACCAATTTTCTGGAACTACAAGTGAAGAACATGTCTGAAGACCAAAATATTTATGTGCATAAGCAAAGATCAGCTACCAGTGCACAATTTCACCTATAACATTTGAAAATTTTGCCTATAGCTTTCATAAAATGTATTGGAAGTTTAAATACTGGTATTTCTTTATGACAAATGGACACATTTCATTAACGTGGAGTAAAGAAAATTTTACAAAGACACAAATAGAATCAGGGCATATTTAGAGTTAGCAGGGTGTTAATCTCACTACAAGGCCAGGCATACCTATTATTTTATGTACTGGCTCTGGCTGGGATGGAGTAAATTTTCCTCACAGCAACTTGCAAGATGCTGTGTCTTAGATTCATGGTTAAAACAGTGTTAATAACACACTGATTTTCAGCTGAAGCTGAGCAGTGCTTACAGTGTGCCAAGGCCACTTCTGGTTTTCCCTCCATCCCCCAGCAAACTGGCTGGGGTCAGGCAGGAGGCTGGGAGGAGACATGGCTGGGAGAGCTGACCCAAGTTATCCAGAAGGTTATTCCATGCCATGTGCCTTGCTCAGCAATAAAGCTGGGGAGGGAATCTTGCCAAGGCAGTCATGGCTCAGACACTGCCTGGGCATGAGCCTGTGGGTGAGCACTGCCTTTATTTCTTAATTTACTAAACTGTCCTTTTCTTGAGCCACAAGTTTTTCTTGGTTTTACCCTTCCAATTCTCTCCCTGGACCCTGCTGTGGGAGGGTCTAAGAGAGGGGCTGGTGGGTGCTTTGTTGCTGGCATCACATTGTGTCACCAGAGGAAGACAGATGTACCCTGTCTCTGCCATGCACTGGCTCTGCTGGAGAAGCTGAGACTGACTTCAAGCCATCACTTGACTTTTATCAGCATTTTGCATGCACTTTGTGATCTGCAGAGCCCTTATAAAGGCAGGTAATATCTAAAAAGCAAGAAGCTGGGTAAATTTGCTTTCTGCCTTGGAACTGCCCCCAGCTGGGAAATTATTCCTAACAAACCATAAGCTGTAACAACAAAATTGCCATTAAAGCATAAATGTTTTCTGTGCTATGTTCTTGCTTGACCTTGCTTGTAGCTGTGCTGGCCAACTGCTAACAGGATCTACATAGTTCAGCTGGAGTTTATGGAGAACTTGGCTCTGAAACACAGTTATTTGCAATGCAGAGGACCATGAGAACAGATCCTCTGAGTTTGTCATGCTGTCTTCTGGCAGAAAACTACAGCATCTATTTACAGCTCTCAGAGTTATCTCTGAATCCACAACTTCTTGTTTATCCATATTTTATTCTCTTGGCTTTGTACCAAAGTATTAATAATAGTTATTGAAAAACAACCAAGCAGCTCCTTCTGTCCCAAATAACAGAAGAACTGTCAGATCAATGTGTAGACAGTTACTAATTTATCTGCAGAGCGGTGTAGAGCTGCATGAGATAGAAGTTGCCTCAGGTACTCCAGCTTTCCAAAAGCACAACCAGCTCAGAGTTAATTAGCATGACAATGTACCAGGACACTTCAGCAGGTTTTCTAGCTGGAACAAGATTCTTTGGTACCTTCTGACTACTGTCAGCTTTCGACTTATACCAAGTTAGTCTGGGTGGACCTGTCCTACAGAGCCAAGACTATAAAAATAGCACAAATACACCATCCAGTACATGTGCTTAATGCAGAATGGGGAAGATCCATGCTTCAACAGTTCATAACTGCACAATTCTATTACAAATATTTTTCCTGTGTATTCCTATTTTACTTGAAGTGATTCTGAATCTGAATATGATTCTTACTTTCCTCAGCATCTTCAAACTTGCATGTCCCATTCCAAGGAGGGAGCAGATTTTTATAGCTGTAACATGACAGTAATTTTATTCAGACAGACTTTGCCAGCCAAAGCACTTGGGGAATCATAAAGAAGTTATACACACATGAAAAAAAGACACAATAGAAATATATATATATATATATATATATATATATATATATATATATATATATAAATATCAAAATACAAATTAAACAAGCAAAGTGGTCTAATAAAAATACAGACATCAGTAGTAATAAGAAAAGCTATTTCTTTGAAATGGAAGAGCCTGCTTTGTTTGGTAATTATGATGAACTAAAAGAAAAGCCTTGGTGGGGCAGGCATTCTCCACCTTGATGCTTTCTCACAGCACAGGCACAATTACCACCCAACACATCACCATGGAGCAGAGCAGCAGGTGCTGTCACACCATCTTTAGGGATTAACGCAGTGCTCTTGAAGCACTGGTCAGTATCAAAAAGCTGAAGAGGTTCTTGATCACAGTGAGATCTAAAGGAAACACAGCTTTAGCAAACCTGAGAATGAGTAAGCAGAGACAGAAGCAGGTGTTAAAGAGATTCTTCCACTCTAAACATAGCAGATGTGGTGATGGAAGGCAAAGAGAAGAAGTTAAAAGAGAAGGAAGGAGAAAGAACAACATAAGAACAAAAGCCAAGGACCAGCGATGTGTTTTAGTGGCAATGAGAAACAGCTCATCAGATCAGAGAACAGTGCAGAGACCAGGGGCTGGCAATGGGGCCAGAAGGGAAGACTACATGGTGTCAGCTACAGCAGAAGAATTTCTATTTAACACCAATTATTGAAGTACAGATGTCCTTCTTGGTATTTTATTTTATTTTATTTCATTTCATTTTATTTTGTTTTCATCTAGCACAAGAGCATTCACAATGCTGAACCAGTAATTTTCATGCAGTTTCTGATGATTAATAACACATTAACCCGAGGTGATTCATTGAATCTGAGGTGACCTTTAGAACAGCAGTGGAAGTGTGACAATTGTTTAAAAACTTAAAGCGGCCATGTTCTTGCTTTCTGAACAAGGTGCAAACACTGTGGATGTAATTAGGTGTTTTCCTTAAGTTCTGTCTGTATCTGCCTGGCATGAGATTTACATTCTAATTTTACATCCAAAACCTGGAGATATACTATAGAGACAGAACCCAAATGATTTTGAGGGAAATCTGACAAAAAGGCACACTTGCTTTAAATGTCATTGGCATAGCTTTAATGATGATGTGAGCTCCTATAACATGGCTGAAGTTGCACCTTCAGAGGTGCTTGTGGAAAACAAACAAAGTGTGAAGCATTCATTTTAGGGACAGGTTCAAGTCCAGCTTCAGAGACTGTGATCTTCACACAAAGCACCAAAAATGTGTTAGGCAGATTCTCTTTATGTGGCAAAATTTTAAAGCTTTTTATTCCCTCCCACTACAGCTATTTTTAGCTGAACTCCTTGTCCCCATTCTGGTTAGACTCATCTAGCCAGATTAGGATTAAATGGAGCACAGCAGTGGTCCCACAGGAGTGTTAACCCCCTCATTAATGAGGCCTAGAATTACAATTAAAAGCTCTTGTTGCTTTCTAGAATTAAATAAAAGCAGAAGATAATATTTTTAAAATTTTGCCTTACACTTCCTTCATTCATAGCTTTTCAAAACCATTGCACAACGTCAGCAGAATGAGCATTACCCCCTTGTCAACCAGCTGGGAGCTCAGAGAAAGCCTTTGGGACTGCACTGGGATTCTGAGCCCTGAAACATTGTGATGAAACAGAGCTCCCTGCACCAGCCCAACCAACCCTGCTGTTCAACATCCTGTCAGTCATCACAAAAAATATGTCATAAGCAAAGGAGAAAGTCACACCTGAGCAGTAAACAGCCACCTCAGGCTTTTGTGGTGCTACTGGCAGCCCATTTGCCAGCATCTGGCTGGCAATCCTTCACTGTACAGCACTTGCTCTGACTAATACAAATCACTTGTACACAAAGGCAGCAGAAAAAAGCCCACAGCAACTAATTCATCAAACCTTAAAGAAAAATTAAGAGAGGAAAATGTAGATCTGAATGTCAAAGTACCATTCCATTGTTAGCCTATGTGCAGAAATAGAGACCAACAACTGCTCTCTTCTTGGCAAATCTGAATGTGACCAGAGAGCTGATCTCCCCTTCTGTCCAATTGGCCTGGTAAACTGAGAGGCAACAATTGATTTTTATGAAAAAAATCTTCAGAAAAGCCATGACACCACAGTCAAAGAACCACAACAGGTTTGACAACTCTTCTCTCAATGCTCCATAATTTTGTCTCAAGGTGGAAAGCCATATCAGCATGACAGTAAATTGTTTCTGTGCATTTGAACAGCTTGGTTCTGACTGGTAACTAACTAAAGTAAGATAGACAATGCCTGATTGGCAGAGTTTTCCCATTTTTATCACTCCAGGAATGCTACACGAGGCATACACGAGTGTCCACAACAATATGAGGGCTAAGAGAACTATAACAGATAGCCAGATTTGTAAATCCTTGGGATACCAGATGACTTATGCATTACATTACAATAAATTGCCTCTGAAACTGTGGCATGCTGCTTTGGGGAAGGAACACTTCGGTGTCCTCCCAGGAACAGAACTTTTGTTATTCTCAATTGCTCTAATTAGTGCTCTTCAGAGCCCTGTGGCTATAGCTATTAGCTTTCCAACACAGCGACAACATTCTCCAGGCAACAAGATGGTTACAAAATACACCCTTCAAACTAGTTAGCAAAAGGCTATGGGAGCTCAAAAGTACTCTTTATAATCAGAGCAAGATGTATGATTCTGTATTTTCAGCCTAGGGAGAAACCAGGCAGAATGCAAGTGTTACACATTCACTCTTGGGAGAGTTTTCTTAAAATGTTTACAGTAAAAATGATAAATTCTGAATGCACAGATTAACTATTTTAGTACTGCTGTAATTAAAAGCAAATAAGGTTGTCTCCCTACACACACATCCCAACCTGCATTTCAGGATTAAAAGTTTCTGAATTCAAGTACTGATTTCAACTTTATTGTCCTCTGTCTGAAATGAACCCATGGATTATCTGATTCTCAGTCTTGATAACCCTTACAGAAGAAGAACTGCTATTATTTAATACACAAGGATCAGTCCCTTAATTTGCCAGTAGGCATCTTCCCAGAGCAGACTATGGAAGATTCTGGCTGTGTGGTGTGATCTGTGATCTTTTCTAAAGGGCAGAGGTACTAATGTTTGTCTTCACTGCTGTATGGTTCAGTAACAGGCTTACAGCTACATTATTATTTTTTAATTTGATTTAGGTATTTCCTGGTTACTGGCCTGAAAGGTCACTGCTGGAATATTTACAGAGATATTTTTGGTGGTCTCCTCCCCACCCCAAGCTTGCTCCTACCACAGCTCAATATTTGGTTCTGGCTGGGATAGAACATTTGATTGGAGAAGATACAATAGCCTTTTTCCTTTACCCTCAAAACATTAATAAGAAAGTTCATATCTGAAACACAAATGTAATGACATTCTGTTTGCTGCCTGAATAGCAACAAACTACATCCTAGCATCAGGACTCTGAACAAGGTTTGGGGTTTTTTTCTTTTAGAGAAATAGAAATGCCTTAATTTTTCATTTAAGTTTTCAAGCACAGATCTTACACTTGTGGCATTTTCCATCTTGAAGTATTATGGGTTTTTACTGCAAGTGCAATATTAATAAAAAGAGACATTCAGTTGATATTCTGAATTTTCAAAATATCATAGAAATTTCTTTGTACTCACTACACAACTTTCTTGTAAAGTCCTGAAAGATTACTGTCCTTAATTGTAGTTGTGGAAATGTAGAAATGAGGTTAAGTAACTGCCCAAAATCACAAAGTTAATCACTAGAGGAAGTGGGAATGCTATCCTATTTTATTTTATCATTAGGCTCAGAGAAATTAGAGGTTAAAATCACTTTCAAACCACAAGTTGAAAAGTGGCAGCTAATTCACAGAATCACAGACTATTCTGAGTTGGAAGGGACCCACAAGAATCATTGAGTCCATCTCTTAAGTGAATGGCCTATGCAGGGATGATGGTTGACTGTTTAGAATTCAGAATAAGCATTATTTATCTTCAATTCATATTCAAACCCAGTATTTATGTGAAGAAGTAAAGACTGCTTGATAGGGAGAAGACTGGATGAGAAAAAACTGTGCTTGTTCCTGAACACTATGACAGCCAACCAGGCCCAGCAACAGATGCTGAATATTCAGGAGCTGAGTATAAAAACACTGAACTCCAGAGCTGACTCTGCAATAAACCCAGAACAGCCTGCAATAGCCTGAGTCAAAACAAGACATGAAAAAGTCTTGAGTGGGACAGTACTTACAGCCAACAGCAGCCAGGATGCAAACAAGCTCCAGTAAACTTGCATGTTCTTCTTCTGAAGCTGCAGATGTTGTTTGGTCTTGACCCATCAGCATCTAAGCCAGCTGCAGGTTTTTCATGGCAGCTGGGAAATTTGCATGACTCACAACAAAATGCATTTTCACTGTCCCTTACCTTGAAAGGTTACTTGCTGAAGGGCAGTGAAATGTCATTTGGGGTAAATGGCTTCTCATACAAGCAGGGTATTGTTCCAGACATATAAAGTCTAATATATATCCTCAGATGTTGAGATATGTTGGCAGTGGGTTCTTCTCAATCTTTTATTATCAATTCTGTGATTTTGTGATCAATCACTAATCAAGCACGACTTCCAAAGATGGTGGGCAGCAAAGAAATGGAGACAAGCTGAAACAGGAATCGACATCCAAAGATGTGGGGGAAAACAACCCATAAGAAATATGATACAGACAGACTCCTTGTCTAGGTTTTGCAAGGAAGAATCTTTTCAGGAAGCATTTTAAAAATATTGGATCTTTAAAAAGATCCAATTGCCTTCTTGGTCTCATTTCTTCATGGTTTTCGGTAGACATCATCCTTTATAGCTTTGTTTTCTCCTTGTTCTCTATGATTCTTTCTCATCATTATCTTAACAAATTTCCTCAATTATTTCTTTCAGTATTTCTGAGGATAAAGCTTGAAATTTGTGACTCATCAACTTTCTGGAAAGCAGATACTGACCACCACTCCATGTGGACAGGACATGGCACACAACCTTCCTCTTTGCTGTGTTATGGGAATGTACCAGTGTCACATCACAGAACAGCCACAGACAAAATAAGGCTCAGTGGGATCTAAACTTGCTGTGGTATGAGGCCACTGACCTGCTCCATTTATCCTGCTTTCTGCACAGGCTGTGGCACAGCCCAAGCCAGGTAAAGCAATCTGCTGAATAAAGGCCTTGCTGGAACTTGGTGTGCTCTGGCAAAGCTCCACTGTACCAAACAAGGTCCCACGGGATCCTCATGCAGCGAGCCAAAAATGTCTTGTACACCTTTTCTTTCAGTATGCAGTTTAATTTTTCACTTAAGTATAACAACTACTAAACTTCCATTACAGAATTTGCATCTTTATCCTTCAGATTTCATTAGTAGAGTGCACAAACGTGTGCAGAAATCAGGCTAACAGCTGGCTTTCAGGCATCTGTGCATAACCCAGCACTGAGCCTCACGGCTGCACAATAAATACGTGACCCGGGTTTATTTCCCCCTGCCCTTTAACAAGATATTGACAAAGCAGCAGAGGAACTGCCCGAGTTCAGCTATCCCAGCACCACGGGCAGGGCGCCCTCAGCCTCCAGTGACACAGGACACTTGCACAAACAGCTTGCACAAGCAGGTGGCCCAATCTGGAACTAGTGGATTAGCAACATTATCCCACTTAATGAAAGCTCGAGATTTCATTAAATGAAATTATTGTCCAGAACGAGTATACACAGCAGTTAGAGCGTGTATGGATCGAAACCGCTCTGTGGAGATTTGCAAATTACTGACGGGTGCTACAAGGTGTTATTTGTAAAGGGCTTATCCAGCACTTAAAATGAACTAAAATCTTCAAACTTTTCCAGTCACAGCTGGAATGGGGGGATCACGCGAGCGTACGGACAGGACAGCGACCTCCCCCTCCCACCCCTCAGACAAAATGGCGGCCGGCCCGCGCCCCGCCCGCGGCCCCGCCCTCCGCGCGTCACGGTGGGCCGAGGCGCGCGCGCCCCTCTGGGCGCTCCGCCGCGCCCCGGAATAGCCGCATGTTCGGCCCGGGGCGGTGCGTCCGCCCTGCTGATTGGCTCTCGGCCGCGTCACTCCCGGCCCGCCCGCTCGCTGATTGGCGGGGGGCGGGGGGCGGGCCGAGGCGGCCGGAGGGCAGGAAGGCGCCATGGCGGCCGTGGCCCAGTGCGTGCGGGGAGCGGTGCGCCCGCGCCTCCCGCTACTGAGCGTCGCACTGAGGTGAGGGGGCCGCGCCGCGCCGCTCGCCCGACACCGGGCACTCGGGCCGGGGCCGCGCTCGCCGCCGCACCGGGAGGAGAGCGAGGCGCGGGCCCGCCGCGCTGGGCTCCCAAGCCCTGAAGAACCCTATCCGACAGCCGGGCCGGGCTGGGCCGGGGCCGCCCCCATCCCCCGCCGCTCTTCGGTGCTCTCCATTGCTCTTCTCCGGGAGAGCGGGCCCGGCTCGGCCCGGCACTGCGGGGAGACCGGAGGCTCCAGGCCCGGAGCGTCCATGCGGCGGGCGGGGATAGAACCCTTGTGCGAGCGCGGCGCTGGTCCCGCAGCCTCGTCCTTGGGTGGCTCGGCTCGCTCAGCCTTGAGAACACCGCGGGGCATGGGGAGCCATTGTGTGTGCGGGCGGGCCCGGGCTCCCCGCTGCTTGCCGGGGACAGGCGGCACGGGGTGCCGGTACACTGAGGGGACAGGAGGCACTGAGGGGACAGGCGGCACGGGGGTGCCGGTACACTGAGGGGACAGGCGGCACGGGGTGCCGGTACACTGAGGGGACAGGAGGCACTGAGGGGACAGGCGGCACGGGGGTGCCGGTACACTGAGGGGACAGGCGGCACGGGGTGCCGGTACACTGAGGGGACAGGAGGCACTGAGGGGACAGGAGGCACGGGGGTGCCGGTGCACTGAGGGGACAGGAGGCACTGAGGGGACAGGCGGCACGGGATGCCGGTACACTGAGGGGACAGGAGGCACTGAGGGGACAGGCGGCACGGGGGTGCCGGTGCACAGCGGGGACAGGAGGCACTGAGGGGACACGAGGCACGGGGGTGCCGCTGCTCTGAGGGGACAGGCGGCACGGGGGTGCCTCTCCAGCGGCCAGGCCCGGCTCTGCGCCTGGCTTTTCTGGGAGGCTCTTGCCGGCGATTGCATCACGGAATTTGTTTCTTCATAGAGCGCAGGGCTGAAAACGCGCACTCCCCTTTGAAGCTCTGTGAAGTTCTGTGACTATAAACTGAGTGTAGTGGACACTTACAAGCTGATATCTTGCCACAGTTACTTACTGCTACAATTTAAATGGCCGGAGGTCTGCTGCTTTTGGCAGCGGGTTCTGCACGCAGTATTCACAAGCTTAGAATTGTATGAATTCGTGCTTTGATGTGGGAATTTTGTGGATGTTATGTGTCAAAGTGTCTTTTATATCTAGAAAATGCTGATATCTTACAAAATAGGCACCAGAATAATAATTTCCATCTTTTTGCCTTAGAACATCGCCACGACTGCTTTGTGCAGCAACACAACAGAAAAATACTGGCCAGAACTTGGAAGAAGACCAGAGTCAGAGCCAAAATGAGCAGAAGGTGGAACCCAGCTCTGTTGAAAAACTGCTAGCTGAAGAAAAGGCCAAACTGGAAGAACAGCTAAGAGAAGTTACTGTAAGTGCCCCTGGGTTATTAGGTTGCACATGTTGCAAGCTGTGTGCCCAAGAGCCTGCACAGTGGGAGCTCAGTGCACAGTCTGGATGTGGTTATGTGACTTCTGTTCAGTTGTGTAAAATCCACAATTTAATAATTTCTTTAAACTTAAGAGTACATGTCCTACAAGATCTGGGATGCATCCCTGGTTGAAAATTAATATCTTGGATAATTTCTTTTCAGTTTCTGGATGGAATTGGACCTTTTCCAGCCAGAAAACTGGTTACTGATTTTCACATACGTTTTGCTCAGTGGAGAAGCAATTTCTGTGAGCCATGGAAGGGTGTGAATGTGTCTCTGGTGTGTGCATTTCTGTGTGTTGACAGTAGACTTCATGGAAACAGCTGCTGGCTTTCCAAAGGTCAGAGTTAATAGTGCTTAGCTTTTGTACAATAGTGTACTTAGGCCATTGTTAGGAAGTTTCAAATCTTTTCTGTTGGAGAGCCCTTCAGACTCGAGGCTGAAGTGTCACATCCCTTCTGTGTTGCCTCGTGTATCTTGCATTCTCTCCTGTGCACAACTGCAGCAGCTGAAGGATGCCCTGGGAGGTGGGAGGTGGCATTAAGCTAAAATATTAATGAATGCTTTATATGAAATGTCTTTCTGACATTTGAGACTTCAAGAGGTAGCCCAGAATCTTCTGTAGAACCAGCACCTGTGGATCATACTTTGATTGAGTTTGCTTTCTGTTGCCCTTCCCAAAGCTCTACAGGAAAAATTGGAGATGTCATTTAATGCCTTAGTTTGCTGTTGGTTGCTTAATAGAGCTCTTCAGGCAGCTTGTTGAGTATTTTTATTCTGTTTTGAGATTCTTCACTGGCATTCAAAGCTCAGGCATATTCAGGGTTAGTTGGTAAAGCACTCAGTGTGAATTTTTATTTTATTAATTTTATTGTATTTCACATCATAGTGCAGCTCCTGGTAAATGCCCATATTTCTAGGAATACACCAAAACTTGACCTAAACAAGAGAGGAGTTAGGCTTCAGTTTGTAAAGGCTGAGAAAACTGAAGGCACTCTCTGGTGTTTATGGAGAGGGAAGAGATGGTTTGAAAGTCATGCCTGGGATGAATCTGATTTGCTGTAGTGTCACTGCACCTCATGACTGATGAAGGATTTCTGGGAGCCCACAGCAGAAAAAGCAGAATTACTGGGTTCATAGAACTTTATATCTCTGTAGAGAGAAAATTTTTTCCAGCTAATCTGTTGACAAATGCTAAGAGTTTGGAAAACCATCTGATTTCCTTTCCCTCATTTCTGTCCTTCTGAAGTGAAGCAAACTTTTGTCTTGCTAGGAGGGATGGGGTGATAATTGGCATGTTCGTTCAGATTCCCCTAAATGGTGGATTGAGGGTATGAAGCTGTTTAAAATGCTGTTTTATACTGACTATGCTGGATTGTTGTCAGCTGCCTGACTAGGAGGAATAACTCCTGTTACTGTTTTTTCTTCTTTAGGAGAAGTACAAGCGTGCCTTGGCAGATGCAGAAAACGTGAGGCAAAGGAGCCAGAAACTGGTGGAGGAGGCAAAGTTATACGGTCAGTGGTGTTCACTC
Organism: Ammospiza caudacuta; assembly: GCF_027887145.1. Taxonomy (NCBI): domain Eukaryota; kingdom Metazoa; phylum Chordata; class Aves; order Passeriformes; family Passerellidae; genus Ammospiza; species Ammospiza caudacuta. The sequence continues at coordinate 60,261,914 of NC_080596.1, forward strand.
AGTGAGAGCCAGGAAATGCAAAACCTGGAACAATGAAACTGACTGGCTTATTATTGTATTGACAAGTTCTGCTTCCCAGTGATTCTCACTACTTGCTTAAATAATGTGTTTGAGACAGAGGGGTCTGAACAGTTTCCTCAGTTTGCATCAGAATTGTGACCATCTCCCCAGCCAAGGGCAAGACTTCAACTGATGAAGTCAACAGCTGACACTTTCTCTAAATTTAGTATCTGGTTTCCTACAATGTGTATTGCATTTGTAGATTTTTTTTTAGTAAGTTTTGCAGCCTGAAGTTTGCCTTTTCATGTACTTTGATCTCAGATCTCACCAAGAACATAGAATATTGGTTTGGGTTTCTGGTTTTTGGTGTTTTTTTTTGTTTTTGGTTTTTTTGGGTTTTTTTTTTGTTCTGTTTTTTTGGGGGGGGAGGGGGATGTTAGGTTGTTTGGGGGCTTTTTTGTGGGGTTGGTTGGTTTTTGGGGGGTGTTTTGGGGTTGGTTGAGGTTTTTTGTTTTGCTTTTTTGGTTGGTTGGGGGTTTTTATATTTTGTTTGAGGGTTTTTGTTGTTTTCTGTTCTGATCCTTTTTTGATTTTGGGTTATTTTTCTGGGGTTTTTTTTAGCCTTTTACAGTCTGTTGAAGATGATAGCTTTCAAATAGAAGTAATACCTCCGAATGAATGGATTCTTTTCAGTGGTAGAAATGTACAATCACTGGCTGTGAAGGAGTGCTAGAACCACATCTTCCTTTAAGAGCCAAACTAGTAGCATCTGATTTAGCTTTCTGACATTCCCAGCACAAATCTGTAAAACAGAAGTTGTGTGCAAATGCTGCAGCAGCAGAGTGCTGTTTTATCCTGGTGTTTGAAAAATGAGTTCTCTTTTTCACCACACAGCATACACAGCTGTAGTTGAATTCTCAGTACTCAAGTTCTCATTTCTGAACAAGGGTCTCCAGTTAATGTGTACTGTAAGAAAAGTACACAGTACTCCTGCATTCCTTTTCATGGATGTCTGAGTGCTTCATCCTGAGGCTGATTTGCAATAAGCATTGTTTGACTAATGTTCTACTTACTGCAGAGTACTTGGAGTCATGTCTCAGCTTAGAGGTGCTACAATATAAATTAATTTATTTTGAAAACTAGATTACATAGAATCTGTAGGTTTTACTGCTTATGCATGACTGCTTGTTCTGTTGAAAAAGGAGAAAGTAATTTCTGAGACTTGCATAAATTGGGAGTTGCAGTCACTGATATTTGCAAACATAATGTATGCAATAAAAAACCAAACCAAACCATCTTTTGAAGAGTTTGGTTATTTGGTTTGATCCAGATAACTAGACAGCTGATTTGTCTATATTTGGTACAGTTCAGCCCCAATCACAGCTCTAGTTTCTAGTTTGAAACCATGACAGTTTTTTTTTTTTTTTTCCTGATTTTTGGAACTACTTGGACATTGTTAGTCACTGTTCTATAAAGAGCTTGAGTCTCTACAGAGTTGAGCAGTTTTTAGAGAGACCCTTTCCTGACAACTAGCTGATCCCACAGATCTTGTAAGGTGCTTCTACAGCTGTGGGGGTTTTTGTTTAAACCAGAGATGTGGCCTCTGGTAATGGTCATATCACTTCTTGGTAAGGAAAAAGCCCCATCCAGAATGTGATCTAGAATTAAAAAGGCTGGATCCAGCTTAAAAAAGAACCAAATCAAAACCCAAACTGAAACCCAGTGCTGTTTGTCCTTTGCTTACCTCTTTGTAGGAATGTGTTAATTTATTGAAATGTTTTAATTTTTTCTTGATTGCTGATGCCTTAAGTGAAAATAGTCCAGATTCTCTTAGTGTGAGCCACAGAACAGCCTCAGGACAAGGACTGGGATTAATTTGGAAATTGCTCAGTATTTGCAAGGCACAGCTGCTGATTCTGTAAAAGAGGTTTGTAGAGGGAGGGAGAGGTGCAAGTTCTCTTCATTCAAGGAAGAATCCTTGTTCATCTCTTGAAATGCTCATGAGTCTGATTACATGCTTATCTTCTGCAAATCTTTTTATGACATCAGATTAAAAGGTAGAAAGGTAGGAATAGGGCAACATAATGCTTTGGAGTTAGGTGATGAGAGAGACATGAGGAAACTACTTGAAGCCAACTGAAGGTTTTGGTAACTTTGGTAAGAATTCTGTTATTGTTAGGTTTGAGTTAAAATCACTTTTTTTTTGTTTTCCGTGGAAGTAGAGGAGATGGTGTGGATTTCAAGGTATCTCTAATAGTAATTTATTTAATCATCCAAAACTGGAAAGGATATTTTACCCCAAATGATTACAGTATCTCATATATTCTTAAAAGTCTGAGTGCAGATTATTGTTGTAGCTTTTGGGGTTGTGAGGTTGGGGGATTTGAACTCTTGTTTCCCTCAGTGGACTAATCCCATTCTCTCCTCCTTTATACATTTTCAGGGATCCAGAGCTTCTGTAAGGACTTACTAGAAGTTGCAGACATTTTGGAGAAAGCAACAGAAAGCGTTCCAAAAGAAGAAATCAAAGATGAAAACCCTCACTTGAAGAGCTTGTACGAAGGTCTTGTCATGACCGAAATGCAGATCCAGAAGGTGTTCAAAAAGCACGGCCTGCTCAGACTGAACCCTGTGGGGGCCAAGTTCGACCCGTACGAGCACGAGGCGCTGTTCCACACGGCGGCCGAGGGCCGGGAGCCCGGCACCGTCGCGCTGGTCTCCAAGGTCGGCTACAAGCTGCACGGCCGCACGCTGCGGCCCGCCCTCGTGGGCGTGGTCAAGGACGCGTAGCGGCTCCGCCTGGGGCGCTCCGGTGCCTACCACTATTAAACAGCTGCATGGTTTCTCTCACACCGTGCTTCCCTCGTTCCTCTGCTCCCTGAGAGGGTTACATGAGTTGGTTGAGGTTTCCCAGTGAAAATGAAGTAACCGATGAAATTCTCCTGCTTAGTGGCCTTCGACATCACTGTTCCATGAGCTCTTCTTCAGTGTGAAGAAAGCCATTAAGCCCTCTAATGCTTTAGATTAGATAATGTTTTATACAACTATTGCTCCTGAGATGGTGAATTAAATTGAAAAGAATGAAACGCTCACAAGAGTGGTGCAATTTCGAGTTTATCACTGTGTGTAGATTGAAAATGCAGATAGTGGTTCCGACAGTTCCTTTGGTTTCGTAGAATCTCACCTTGCAGAAGTGGGTGATGTAGTACAAATAACCTGCCTTCTGCAAGCACCCATCAGCTTTTACACACCGATGTGACAAATGCCCTGTTTTGTCTATTAAAAAATAATCTCTCAACAACTGAAACTGAAACCTGTGTGAATTCTGAACTGTAAATAAATGGCAATGGAGATTAGATATCTTTTGTAATTGCTCAACCTTTTTGTCCTGTACTAACATTGAATCAGGAAAACCATCTAATACTTGTATGGCATTGAAGAACCAATAGAATTTATCATATCTCTGGATTTTTAATTTAATGTTGTATAAATTGGTTTAAATAATTTTTATAGTCTTGTAACTTCCAGCTTTGCAATCAGTTTGTTATGCAAACTGTAGTTACAATCCTGATGGGAGCCAGAACACCCAAAGAAGTAAATTGCTGACAGTTTGGTATATGATTTCTTTCAGACTTATATAAATCATTGCATGTAAGTGGCTCAAACCAAAGTGTGAACTTAGTTTCATTTGCTTTATTTCTTACATTTACTCAGCTTGGATATTGGGTTGCACCAGAACTTTTCTCCATGCAACTCTTGCCATGTCTGACTCCACCTGCTGCTCCCAATGCTGCAGAATCAGCACAAAACACAGCACCTGATTACCTGAACAACATTTGTCTGGTCACCTGGGTAGGTGTGGGTGGAACCTGGCAAATTACACAACTGACAAAGGACCTGCACTCTTGGATTCTGAAAGCCCACACTGTTAACACACAGGACAGGATCTTCAAACTTAGGGAAGTTGAAGTTATTAGGTCCTGTAAAAAGTAAGTACTTCTGAGGTTTTGTTACCATGTTTCTGGTTATTGTGGATTAAGGAGCTTCTTACCCTAAAGTATTGATTATATTTTTTGTGATTCAGATAGAGAGTTGCCGAGAGCTTATTGAACACTGGACCTACTCATAGTGAGAAGTGATTACTCATTCCTTAAGCCATTCTTCCCAGAGCTGGTTTCCTTCATGGGAATTAAGCAGTTAACCAGGAACAGCCTAAGTGCACAAAACTGTTTGGAGGTTAGTCATGTTAATCATATGTAAGGATTCATTCTTTCTCAACTCTACAAAAGAATGCTTGGACTGGGCAGAGGAAGGAGAGTAATTATCTGATGTGTGAAGATAACTACAGTGTTAAATTTTTTGAACTAATCAAGTACAGGGAAAAAATGCAAAGATCAAGTTTAAAAATAGAGGGGGAAAAAAGGGGATTCCCTGTACTGAATTTGGACCTATCTTTCCTTCCTCTGGGACACTGTAGTTGTGTGAAGTAGGATTGAAGAAATGTTTTTGTTGCACTTTGGGACCTGTTCTCACAGTGATGTCAAAAAAGGACCAGGTTCCATTTTATATACCTTTAAAGAACTGTCATGTGTTATGTCCCCTCCCAATCCCTCTGGATCTAAACTAAATGTAATAATAATGTCCTTAGTGTAGAAGTTTTTGTAATAGAGAGTTGAAACAAAGGGACACATTGTTCCCTAGCAGATGAAGATTTTGTTAATGAGCTTCCCAGTGCTTCACACAAAGTGTCATTTTTGGGCCACATCAGTTCATTAGGGGTGTTCTCAAACACAGGCTCCTGTTAATGTTCAGCACAAGGGTCATCTTTGAAGCTGGGTCTCTCATTTGAGTGGTTCCCCTGCCCTCAGAAAGGCTTTGGCTGGAGTGAGAGCTCCAACCACCTGTGCACTCTGCCCTAGCCCAGGAAGGAGCACTGAAGAAATCAAGGAACAGAGGAAGGAGGTTCTGAAATTTAGGCACCTAACAAAGTTGCCACCATTACTAGCTATCATACACTACATTTCCACCCATCACATTTAGCTACAATGCATCTCCAAATGTTATTGCAAAGACTTAAGCCATTGTCCTCATTGCCCAAGCTACATTATTGTTAAATCAGTCATGGAAAGAAACTTTAATACAAGTTTATTTACCAATTCACAATGCAAAAATTAGTAAAATGCTGTGTGCAAACATCAGTTAGGCTTTGTGTGATTTCAGCACAGGATTTGTGTGTCTGGCACAGCTACAAATGTAAACTTCAAATGAATGCAACATTCCCTTTAAGGAAGAAAAGCTGATGAGCTGAACATGCTCATGGGGTATCTTGCTTCACGGCATTGAGCGTGTCATCACTTGGAAGTGACTGGGGCTCAGGCAAAGCCATTTTGTGAGAAGAGTAAACCAGCAGGTTCATGAAGCCTGCTCCAGTCACAAAGGAACCGAATGCAGTGGGGCACAAGGGCAGAGCTTAGTTTGGGAGATTTCCCAGGCAGTTCATGGTCACAAGCCCTGCTCTCACTGCCTGCTGGGGCTGCCAGGAGCAGGGGCACGAGGGGCTGGAGCCAGAGCGCTGCAGCATCCGAGCCCAGCTGGGCAGTGCACAGCGTGGGAGATGGAGGCTGCGATGGGACACACAGCACAGCCCCTCCCAGAGCACAGGATCAGCATTTTCATGCACATGGAGGGAGATGGAGGCTCCCTCCAGCACAGCCCTGGGATGGGACACACAGCACAGCCCCACCCAGAGCACAAAATCGGTATTTTCAACAGCTTAGGGAGTGTTGCTTTTCCATAGGCTTACATCAATGGTGTTAAGACAGATGCTATCATTAGTAACAACTTTAATTAGAAAAGTCAAGAGCATTAAGCATATAAAACACCTTGTCATTAGCAACATGAAGGCTGGATTATTTGTACAGTACGGGAAGCACTTCCAGATCAACACAAAATACAAGTTGAAAGAGCTCTTTGCCATCTCAGCCCCTTCACCACAGAAGAGAAGCAGCATAGCTGTAGTAAATTGCTGGATTAACATTAACTGCATCTCAATTTATAAGCAATCAAACAGAAAACCAGCAGCTCATAACAAAGGAATGCTTAGACTAAATCAGTTCCATGTGAAATATGGAACAGCAGCATCCTCTAGTGCAAGTCACCTTTAAAATTAAAAGCATAGCTGAAAATGAGACATTGCTTCTAGGGAAGCCCGTTCCAAGGGACGGATGTTTGCTAAAGCAAACATTTACCACCTTGAGTTAGCTTGCAAGTACAAAATAAATATTGATATCCATATTGCATACATTAAAAATACTTTTATTTTACATTCATTTTGATGTTCAATAAGTTACATCTAGCACCAAAGAAACATTTGGAGGGGTTGAGGAATTAAGAAGCTACAAAGTGTAAATGCAGAATTCACTTCAACATTTAAATGACTCATTGGTGCCTAGATTTTTTCCTAAGTTATTGTTCAGATGGACTTTATGCTATTGCTTCAGTTTAACTTAGATGTGCCAAAACAGTGTAGAAATATGAAAATCACAGATTTGAGGGAAAAACCCCCAGAAGAACCAAAACCAAAACAATTCTCTTAAACTCCCAGCTACATGCAGAATTGAGGCTTCAAAACAGCATGTTATGGCAGTTAAACAACCAAGTTACAAGAAGAACCAAATTGCGTAACTAGAATGCTGAAAAGAAAGACTGAGCTTCCTTCCCACAGGAGCAGGACAGAGAAAATAACCAAGAGTTTACACCTAATGAACTTGTGTGCTGCTTGTACATGCATACAGGGTGGAAGTGGTTATTAAAGCTACTCAGCACACTGCAGTTAGCTCCACTGCTGCCAAGAAGAGACACTTTGTCTCGAGTATGCCACAACAAACCACTTACAGATAAGCCAAACAAAGTATTACACCCCAGAGGACATAGCCCTTACTTTTTTTGAAGGGACACATAAGCTCAAAAGAAAAAGGCACTCAAGTTTTGGTTTTTTTTCCTTAGAAATGCTGGCTTTGTAATTGTACTCTTTTTATTCTAAACTCACTGGTAACACTAGTTTGGTAATGCTGGATGTATTAAATGAAACCCAGTTCTGATCAGAATACCTCTGCCAAACTGCAGAATTAATACTGTTTGAAGATTTTGTGGTATCCTCACTGACTACAGCCCAAAGCATCAAAGCAAGATGACATTTCCAGGTCTTGCACTCAGATTGAAGCCAGCCAGGTTCCAAGTTTGGAACACCTGCACTCCAGACCTGCCCAGCCTGCCTCCAGCCACAGCTTCCTGCTCCAGACATGACCAGCAGAGAGGTTCAGGCACAAGTAACTGTGCCATCTTCCATGTGGCAACCACTGGTTTTTATTCATTTGGTTAAATACCAGCAGGGAATAGAAGGATGAAATGGGCATATTTTTTTTTTCTAATCCTCCTTTAACATCTTTTCTTTATCACCAGATCTCACTAGAACAGCACTGTGGCTCGGGCATTTGTGTTCTCACTGTGCTACATCCCAGCTGGCTCCAGCAGCTCTGCAGGCAGCAGCTGTCAGAACTGGAGGAGATCCCTCCCAAGGTGCACAGCCCCTCTCCCTGTCAGTACACCCAGATTCAATGTGCCTGGGCTGGTACATCTCAAGGTGTGTGCAATTAGAGCCCTGCAGTGGCTGGTTAAGCACTCCAAATTTAGGAACACTTTGTGCATTTTGACCAAATCTGCATCGATTGTTATTTTTGTTTTTAAAGACCAATCTCAGCCATCACAACCCATCTGAGAATCTTGCTCCCTTTCCCTGACTTCCCAACGAAATTCAGGAGGCAGCTACACCTCCTCAGGCTCTATGAGCTCAGCAGTTAAGATCCTAAAGGAGGAGAAGCAGGCTCCCCCAGTAAGGAAAAAGTGATTTTGCTGCCTGAGGCTCTCAACTTCTGCCAAACCTCACTGCCTACTCTCCCAAATGCCATTTCTGGCCCAAACCAGGCACCTTGCTGTAGCTGACCCCTCCTCTGGAGCAGAGCACCACAGCTGCTGGGGACTCCTGACACTCCAGTACCAAGCAGGAAACGTCAACTCTTCAGAGGGGTCTGTTTCAGGAAACTCAGGCCAAAACAATGCCCAGATCAGCTGGAGCTCTTCAAGAACTCCCCTCTACAGCACAAATCCCTGCAGGCATCTCAGCTACCCCATTTCCTTCCTTCCCTCCTCTCCCTGCCACGGCTCAGCCCTGCTGTACTCCCAACAGGAACTCTCATCCCGGCGTCCCTACGCCTCGGCTGTAGTTACTGAGGAGAATGTTCCAAAAGCTTAGCACTGCTCACTAAAGTCCCTGCTCACCTCCTCCTGAGCACAGGACTTTGGTAAGCTTCACTTTGCTGCCAGCATTATGCCAAAAAAAAACACAAAACAAAGGGTGAAGAAAGTTTCCAGTGAATGAAACTATCTCCTACCTTCAGAGAAAAGCAAGGATTACACTGATATTCCTTTATCCAATAGTACAAACTAAAGCAACTACTCTGGGACTACCGGACTTGAGTAAGTTCACATGAAAAAATCTGTTCTAAGAATGTACCAAAAGCAGTGAAATCCAATGTAGAAGTTTCAGAATTAAGTATTTTCCATGATCCAAAGCAAAAGTCTACTTAAACCACCATGGATCATGATGACTCTGGAGGTTTATGTATTTGCTCTTTTGTGTTTTTAACCGACATGGTTTCTGTATCTTTGGGGAGGGAAGGAAACAATAACGGAGTCCTTGAGGCTGTAATGGGCCTCTGCTGTGTTTTTTGAGATCAGCTGAATTTCATGAAGCATCCCTGGATATCCAACCACTTTCTGTCAGAAAGTTTAAAATCCTTTTCTTCAGTACCTTATCTAAGTAACTGGGAAGGCGACTCTTTGAAGGAATTCCTTGTCTTTTTTGGAGATGGTCTTTAATGATGATAGTTTTTACAGTCACATAACGCGCAGGACTCAAGTTCAGAGAGCTGCAGAGCACCTTTTCCCTGTCCGACAAGAGTTCAAAGCCAGGCAGGTTTTCAATGGCAGCAAATTCACCTTCTTTACCCTCTTCCTTCCCTCTCTTGGAACTAGCTATGTTCTTGTTCTCCTTCCTCTTTTCCCGTTTGTGCCGGGCCGCCTCATACTCCGCCGACTCCTCCATTTTGGTGATGCCGTTCCGCCGGTACCGCTGCAGCTCCCGAATCTTCGCTCGAAGTATCCTCTCCTTGTGCATGTTCTCAAAGAAGTCCTCAAACTCCTTACAAGACATGAACTGGTACAAAGGCCTCAGTTTCAACCTCAACTCCTTCTCTTCCTTCGTGATCTTCCGTTTGGGAGTTTTCTCCTTGTCCTTTTTGTCCTTGCCCAAGAAGGCCGGCACCAGGTTATAATCTCGCGCGATGTTCTTGCGCCGCTGCCTCTCCTTGAGCTTCCTCACGTACATGTCCACGTGAGCCCTCTTCAGCTCGATCTCCACGTCGTCGTCGTCGTAGTTGACCGAGAGGCCGCTGATGAGCGTCTCGGCGTCCTGGTCGTACTCGATCTCGTAGTCGTCGCGCAGGGGCATGTAGCCCAGCTGCTGCTGCTCGGCCACCGAGATGTCCAGCGGCGGCAGCGGCGTCGTCAGGCTGGGGGACAGCGGGCCGCCGCTGGGACACGTGTGGTCCGTCACCCTGTTGGGAATGGTGTCAGGGATGCAGGCCTTGCCCAGGTTGCCGTGGATGTACATGCTCACATAGTGCTCCATCACCTCCTGAGGCGTTCGGGATGCGCCCATGTGAGTGGCCATGTCCTCCTGAACAGGAAAAAAGGAGCAGTGATGAAACGATTCCCGTTACATCTCCAGCATAATGAGCATGACTTTCTCCTTGCACCTCAAAAGTCAACTCCCAGTACCTAAACTTCTCTAGCAATACCACATTTCTATCAGATCTGTGATTTCTGGATGAGCATTTACAGTGCATGGAGGCAGGTAAGCCACGAAAACAGCACCCCATGGTGACTCCCACAGAGCCAGCTCACCATAACCAGGAAGCTTTCCAAGCCCCAAGCCAACACCAATAGCACTGTACCCCACGGGTTTCGCTTGTTTATATCACATTCCTGAGGAGCAACATGGAAATAAACAGTATTTACTGTAAGAGTAACAACTTTTATTCTTTTCTAGCTATTTAAGAACTAAGCAAGCTGCAATGATTGTACACTTTAAGGGTTTGAAACAGTCTTTACATTTAATGAAACAAAACATAAGTAACAACAAATCAAATACATCAGAAACGAATCAAATGGTCCAGCAGAGGGCAACGAGGGTGACCGAGGGACTGGAGCATCTCTTACAAGGAGAGGCTGAGGGATTTGGGCTTGTCCAGCCTCAGGAAGGGACAACTGAGAGGGGACATCCCCAAAATCCATCAGCATCTGAAAGGAGGTGTCAGATGGACCAGGCTCTGCTCTGTGGTGCCAAGCAACAGGACAAGAGATGACAAGCAGAAACTGATGCACAGGAAATCCCACAGGTACGTGAGGAAGAACTTCTTCACTGTGCAGGTGACCGAGCACCGGGACACACTGCCCAGAGAGGCTGTGGAGTCTCCCTCACTGGAAATAGGCACGAACCGTGTGGATGCAGTTCCGTGCAAGTGCTCCGGGATGACCACTGCAGTCCTTTCCGCCCTGACCCACTCTGTGCCTGTGAGACGCTTTCCTACTGCTGCAGTTAACCCAGGTCTGGCTGTGCAGGGCCGCTGCAGGCGAGCAGCCAGCCCCAGCCGGGACACACTGGGGCACAGGCTCAGAGGCAGGTGCCAGCTCCGTGACACGGACGGGCTGTGGGGAGGCAAAGGCAGAACGTGGAGCAGCGACAGCTCCGAGCGGCGGGTGCGCTCCGGGAGCGGCGGGGAGCGAGGGGCAGCCCGGGCTCCGCAGCGCAGGACGCGCCCCGGGGCTGCTGTCAGGGCCGCCGGTCCCAGCAGGAGGATCGCCCCCGCCCCCGCCCCCGTCCCCGTCCCCGTCCCCCGGCCCTTACCCAGTTGCCGAAGCCGAACTGCTCGATGGCGTCCAGCAGCAGCTGCTCCTCGCGGCTGCTCCAGCCGCCCTCGGCCTCGGCGCCCCAGAGGGTGAAGCGGCCGCCGTCCACCAGCTGGTAGCCGTGCCATCGGCGGTGCGGGCCGATCTCGGCGCCCGCCGAGAAGCACTCGGGGCAGAGCTCGATGTCGGCGCACTCGGTGCAGCGGAAGCGCAGCGAGCTCACCTCGGCCAGGCAGTACACGCAGTACTTCTTCCCCAGTTCCGCCATCTTACCCCGCCCGCGCGCGCGCGCGGCCGCGCCCCCGCCGCCCGCGCCGCCAATGGCGGCGCGCTGGGGGGGCGGGGCCGCGGCCAGCGCCGGCCAATGGGGCCGGGGCTGGCGGGCGCGGGGGGTGTCAGCGCGAGGGGGCGGCTCCGATTGGCCGAGCCGGGCCCGTCTGCCCTTCCCGCGGCCAATGGGAGGAGCCGCCCCGAGCGGAGCCGCGCGCAGGGGCCGCCCGCCAGGGGGCGGGGCCGCGCACGAGCAGGGGGCGGGGCCTGGCGGGTGCCCGGCAACGGGGGAAGCGGGGCCGGGCCGGGCCCGGCGGGGAGAGCCTGGGCAGTGTCAGTGCCATTGTGTCAGTGCCACTGTCGCTGTCATCGTGTCAGTGCCACTGTCACTGTCAGTGCGTCATTGTCAGTGTGTCATTGTCAGTGTCACCGTCATTGTGTCATTGTCAGTGTCACTGTCATTGTGTCATTGTCAGTATCATTGTCAGCGTCAGTGTGTTATTGTCAGTGTCAGTGTGACATGCCAAATGGCAGCACCTTTTCCCGAGCAGGTGAGGAATAAAGAAATAAAGAGATTCTCCTTTTAGTTCTACTCCTTTCAGCCCGCACAGAAAACATCAGGCTGAGGCGTGAAGTCCAAACTGGACCCACCGTGAGTGCTCGGAGAGAAGGGCTCAGCGCTCCCTGCACTGCCAGCACGTGAAGGAAGAGCTTGACAATCTGGGATGAAATCCTGAAGCTCAAAAAGAACTTGTTGAACTCAGTCCATATTCTCAGCATGGAAAAAACTGGAGCTAATGGAAGCTGAAAGCCAAGGCAGAAAGGCTGAACTGGTGGGCATGGAAAGGTGTCAGAGAGCGATATCTTCACCAAAACATAGCTGGCCAGAGAAACAACCTGAAAGCCTTCTGGAGAAAGTGGAGAAACAACCTGGAACTGCAGCAGAAACGTGGGTGCTTGGAACTGAGACATCACTTCAGACTTCTGGGAAAAATACTGTAGGAGCTGCTGTGCCAGCAGCTGGAAATGCAGAAATGTCACTATGCTGGGCTGACCCCTGCTTGTAGGGGAGTTCAGATGAAAAGCCAGAAAGCAAATTCCTCCTTCCTTGCTGAGCATGGCTGAAGAAACTTGAAACTATTATTTGGGATAACAAAGTAAATCTAGTTTTGAACAAATGTGTGCAACTCCTGTACCAGATACATTATAAATCTCTTTCAGTATCAAATCGGTGTTAGAGAGAACAAATCTGATTTCACATTCCTCTTCTGCCCATCAGGAGATACTGCAGTGGAAGGAAGTGGGACAGCTGCTTGCTGGATCAACCAGAACCATGGCAGCCAAGGCTTTGCCTGGGTTCTGCACATACCCTTGGTGCACAGGTACTGCCAGAGTTCTCTCCCCTTTTATTTGATCCTTCAAACTCTTTTCATTTCTGCAACAGGAAGCTTCTCTACTTTAAGTTCTGAAGTTATGCCTATGTCAGAAGTAAAACAACACTGACTTGAGCACAAAAATGCTTTGTGATTATGAAACTTGCAAAAAACTAAGATTTCTTTTGAAGCAAAGCTGGGATGAGGTGAACTCTGAAAATACATAAGGATTTATTTACAACTATTTTTCATAATACATTTATCAGACCTCAGGCCTAGTCCAGAGAAAGATGTATGAAAAGGGATAAAACCACAGGCACAGTAAGTATCAGATTTTCTAAATGTCTCAGGGTATTTAACAGGTATTTCAACATGAGAACTTAAAAGCATCAGCAAAAAGTCCTCTACCTTCAATTAACAAATAGCCCAAAGTCCTCTTGTTGAACAGACAAAAATTGCTAAAGCCACCTGTGAAGAAAAAGACTAGAACTGGAATTTTTAATATCTGAATTACACTGACAACAGTTGATTAAGATAACTTTACATGACTTTATTTAACAAAACCATATATTTACAGTTGAAAAAAGTTCCAGTTTGATACACATATCTAAACAAAACAAATGTGGTAACTACATAACCCAATTTAAACATGATGTACAGGAGATGTACCAACACTTCTCTATATATCATTCTTGTTTTAAAACATTCAAAAAGAAGCTGTTACAAGGTACCTCTTTTCCCAAATGAAATTGTTTACTAAATGAAATAATATTACTGATTGACTGCAGATCGAAGTTGCAAAACTGCTTTATTATAAAGTGCAGATTGTAAAGAATCCCAAAGCTGGCTGGGGTTTTCTGGTTTCTCTGATCTACTGCACGTACAGTGGTACTTTTCACGTATTGCAGCAGATCCATTTTTCTTTACATCCATGAAGAAAAGAAAGTTTGCTTGATGGGGACATTTTCTCCATGAAAGAAGATCTCATGCATCTTGTTACAGATACGTTCAAGTACCTGAACAATAAAATTGTCAATTTTTTAATGCAATTCCCTGAATTTCTTAGAGAAGATTTCTGTATTAGCTAATTAAGAGATTTGGTATACTGCAAGAAACTTGAAAAGCTCAGTGGCAACAAATTCTATGCCATTGCTACTCAACTCTGTTTTTATCAAAATTCAAGCATTACCTTCAAATCAAGTAATTGAGAAGTTGAAATAATTGCATGTTTAGGCAGGTGATTTTTTTTTCACATGTATTTTGTTTGAAAATAAACTGTGCAAAGCTCCTTATTGCATTGCTGTTTCTTCATTAAAGAACATACCTTATATACACAAAGAAATCATTTAGAAAATATATACAACTTCTAAGAACAGATCAAATCACAAAACAAAGTAATTACATTTGCAAGTAACAAACAGTGCACAAGTGTTGCAGCAGGCCTTTTCCCCACAACTATGCCCACTGTCACTGTTACATTCAACATCTTATTGAGAAGAGAAAAAGAACAGGCTGTGATGGCTGCCAAGATACCTAGTAGTTAAAACTGCTTTTTTAACCAAACAAATGAGCCACACTTGTTAACTTGCTTTAAAAGAAAATACAAATGTAGTTGCAATGAAGACTTAAATCACAAAGCCAGTTACAGTACCACCTAAACATGTATCTTGAGGAAAAAGTGATCTCTGTGTTCCATAAACCGTTTAAAAGCATAGTGCAAATGTTTGGATGGTAGGCCTCTCGTATTCTTCATGGAAAGGCAGATTTGTTGTAGGAATAGAAAAAGTGATATTAAAAAACACTTACTGACCTTCCTGCTTTCTATTGCACTTCAAAGCAATGGAGCATACAAGTACCAGTCACTGGAGGACAAATTCTGTACAAATTCTGAGTGAATTAACATGTTTCCTATCACATCTTAATGTCTATTTTCAGTAAGTGATGACCGAGGTGACGTCTTGTGGTGGAATTAAGATGACCAACAAAAACCACATCCATCACACCAGCTACACAAAGTGGACAGGAGAAGAGGTCAATGAGGTATTGGACTTGCAGGCTGTATTTGCATTACACATCTTTCAAAGTGATTATGAGTCCTCACTTACCAGGGAATCTTGTTCTCACTCTTCTTAATATTACAATCAAATTATCCCTCATAGAAATAATGTCTGTACCAAAGGACAGTGTTTCGATTATGTCCCACAGTCCTTTACACTGTATGTTGAGTTGAGCAGTGGGCAACTATTCTTCTTGGTGTTATTCAGACAATGCCAAAATAATCAGCATAAAGCAGTTGAAGAGCACTGGGAAACTGCTGACCGTACAGCTGGAGGATTTAGTAATGCCTGTTCACAGTTAACACAAATATTGCTTCAGTTACCTTTCCCTTTTCACTGATCACCATTAGCATAAAATAGGTTTTACACTACACACTATGCAATAAACATTCTTGTAAATCAGAGGCACTCATGATTTGCCCTTCAACATTCACCTGAATGCAGAGAGGATCTACAATCTATGAGGAGTTTATGTAATGGCCGCTGTAACTTGCCTCATGTATCAGAGGTCAGATAAAACACTCAGACATGACAGCTTGTACTTATCCTGATGGTGCCTGGCACATTTCCCAATAAACTTCTTTCACCTGTCACTTGTGGATCTGCTCCACATAACTTTCCCACTGTGGCAGCAGCTTCAGGGGATTCCACAAAACCTTTGCTTTTCAGCAGCAACACTGGCAAATATTAACAGCTCCCCTACAACCTTTCCTCCTTAGTTCTGCCACTGAGCAAAACTTGGTTCAAAGGATCTACCAAAATCTGTTTTAACCATGTCGCAGTTTATCTGCTAAGTCCAGTTCTATCTCCATGACTGGACACATGGCACACAGTAAGGTTGTGAAGAACATTGTGAAACAGCAGTGCCCCAGAGAGGGACACATGCATGGAAACATGCATTTAGTGGTATGTGACCTTGACTTTCAACAGAGGAAAGAAAGCACAATTGGGAAATTATGCCACCTTAATACCAGAACCCTCTTGGTGAGTTTAGAATCTAGTCTGATGAATGAAATTTCCTCCATATGCATCCAGATAATTCTAAATAAATTTCCAAGGCATCTTGAAGAATAATTAGTTTTGCACTGCTAGTTTGACTTCTCTTCCAAGCTTACTTTCTACTTAACTTTTTCTTATTAAAGAAAGGAATGTAGTTCTATGTCTACATGATTTCTTTGGTAAATGGGACCCACATCCTATAAAATCAGAAGCAATTCTAAAGAAATGGTCCTTACATCATTTAGAATTCAAGCACCAGTTATCTAAAATCCAGATCCAGCTACTGTTACAGGTATTGGAAATATATCCTGCCTAAGAATGGAACGGGAATAGCTGTCAAAGCAACCGACATTGCTGAATGTCCAGTTCTTTAAAACATCTAAGAAAAAAAATTAGAAAACCCCCAAACCCTTGGTGTTATTTTGTTTCACTGCCCTCATCAGAAGTACAGAAAGTGTAATGCTCTCCACAGCATATGCGCATACCACTAAAAGTTTAAGGCTAAGCCTAGGTTTAATTTATAAGGGGTTTATCCCCTAATTTCCTTTCTTCTTTTTTTTTTTCACTCCTCCTCCTCGATTTTCTTCTCTCTCCCTTAAGGCTATTCTACTACTAAATGTAACTCTGAACTAACACTTTGATGTGCAGGCTCATACATGTCAAACAGTAATCAATACTTCTGCCACTTTAGCTCTTTTCCTGGGAGCCACTGGAGGCGAACCCAACGTTAACGCTTCAGCGAAGGACTTCCTTTCTCCATCTCCCGGTTATCTTTCTGCAGAGCAGCCAGTATCTAGACATTTCAGGACATGAGAGAGAAGAAAAGCATTAGATTTTAAAAAGTAATAATTCATTCTGAAGAGTTTCTAATTATGTCTAAGCAACAGTACTTTAACTATTTAATGTAATTAAATTTAGAAAACTTCTCCCCTGACAAGAGACCTCTCCTGTAAGTCCTTGTGACATGGTGCACAGAAGCAGATTCAACAAAGGTTTAAACTCCATTTCCCCCAACACACACTTTTGAAGACTTATTTGGGGTTCTTGGCAGAATAGCACCCTTATCTGTCCTTCCCCACAAGGGAAACAGCAGCAGGCTGGCAATTTATTTGGAATGCAATCCTCATGCACACATGACATGTTCAAGGAAGGTGAGACAACTGAACAACCTGTGGAGCCACTCCTGCTGTGAAGGTTAAAATGCTCATTTTGAAGAGAAAACTGGCAATCCCCAGCATCTACAGCACTGCTACCCCAGGAGAGAACCAGAGACACCCAGTTGCAGCTGAATTGCCCCAACCCCTACATTTAACACCACCTTTCAGTTTCTCTGCAAAAAAGCAGTTGGGTAAAACGGGCAGAGCTCTGTTATGGAATGACTCACAATGTGGGCTGTATTGCTGCTTTGAACAACAACAAAAAAAAAGGGTGTGTTTCCACTGTCCAACATGAATGGTTGCTACAGCCACTTAATGGTTTCCAAATTCAGATGACACATCTTTTTTTCTTTAAACTAAAATTTAGTTAAAATTACAGTGATGAAACAATTTCTGAAATCACATGCTAAATCCCAATAAAGAAGTCAGAAATGCAATCACTTCTGCAGAGCCCAAATTAGGCAGAGTAGAGCTGTTCAAGAAGATTAGAATGATTGTATTATCATATGACAACATGTGACAACTTCTCCCAAAGAATGGATATATGCTTTTAAATATCAAGTTGTAATGTTGCTAGCAGTCTTTGTAATTAAAACAATTTCAAAGTTGTCTGACTTTTTACTTTCTAAATTTCACTCAATATTTCATTTTGAATGTTGGCTGACTCTCCCTTTCCAGAGGAGATTAAACTGAGGGAATCCGCTCATCTCAACGTATGCCAAGAGCATGGAGTGAGCTTCACAGTCCTACCTACCCATAAAATCAAGCACTAGCTCTGCTGAAACATTCTTCCAGATGTTGCCAAACCCCATTTTCATGAGTAAAGTAAAATCATCAGTTAACCAAGACTAGCATCCTCTTTACCTGAGCCCATTTTTTGTTTCTACTTTGCATCTGAATGGCAGCAATAGATGTGAAGAATTCTTCTGAAGGCAAGTCCTCTGGTAGCTTTGTTAAAAACTGAGCTATATGAATGAAGTCCATTTTGGTCAAAATATCTTCAAAAAGTTTGAGTATTCCCAGCGCTGTACGGAATAAGAACTCTTCTCCATCACGGCAGAACACATCCCAGACACGACAAGCCAAGTCCAGTGGCAAAGATTTGCTGTACAATGTGAATATCCTGAAAGACAGAACAAAATTCTCACTTATTAGACAATAAGTCTTGGATACTCACAGAAATACACACACCAATCATCAGTAAGTTTGAGGCTTCTCAAATATTTGTCATTGAACATCCCTTTTATAGATCAGGAGTACTTCTGTTAGTTGCAGCACACCAATCCATGAAACAATAGAAAATTGTACAACTATTAAAGCACGGTCTCTAAGTTGGATTTTCTTGGATCATACCAGAAGAAACAATAGACATGGTTTTACAATGGGCATGTGATGACCACAGCTATAATCAAAGGCCTATTTAATCATCACTTCAGAGCTGAGAATTGATGTAGTTTTAGTTGCAAAACCTCAAAAAGCTGAACTTTAAGACAAACTGCAATGGGCATTTTGAGGTTCAGAAAAAGGAGATGAGTAAAATTAACTCTTGTGTTTCAGGCTTGATTGACAGGCAAAGTAATATTAGCATGAGTTTTGGAGGAAGGATCAGCCTGAACTCCCTTGAGTTGAGAGAAACAGGCAAGGCAGGATGTCCAGAGAGGTGCAGATAGTGGTGATAAGATGGTGGCTCAGTGTGCCTGTGCAGATGTGATTCCGAGGGTAATACCAGAAGCAACAGCTTCATCCCAGTTGCTAAAACTCTATTCTCATTAGTGAGCATGAGCACATTTCTTCCCTCACCAAAATGCTGACAGCCTTGCAGCCAGAAACAAGAAGCTGCTCCCTCCTCTCTCCTTTATCCAACATCTCACTGCACAGCAGAGCAGGAGCATTGCTGCCAACAATGACCTAACAGCACGTGATGAGAATCTTTCCTGGAATCGTTTTACAGTATATAAGGGGAAAGAGTTACAGAAGTTTTATCCTTCAGAATTCAGAAATAACTTTTCCACAGATGCACTGCACAAAAATCTCTGTAAAACTGCAAAGAATTCTCTCCCCAGCAGAGGTCAGCAAAGGCTCAAATTTCAATCAAACCTTTCCAAAGCTTTTAACAAAAAACTCCTTTTCAAGTATGCTGAATTGAACAGTAGTGTTCACGTGTTTAAAACTACCCTCTATCCCCTCCAATTTTTTATTTGGGAAATTTGAATTCACATTAAAAATATAAAATGGAACAGATATATATACACACACACATATATGCATAGGTATAGAATATGAAGTAATGTATTTTCACAGCAAAGTCTAATAATCAAAGGTTTTCTACATTATCTGCTTTTTACTATATAAAAATTTATTTGAATGATGTGTTGTTAAGTATATGGCTTCTGTGTGAATCACCACACTTTAGAAAAAAGAGAAAAGATATTCATTTGATTAACATCCTGATGAAACTAACATTTGCACAAATTCAGGTGACAAGTGAATTGCAGGTTTAAGATCCTTGGGATTTTACTGTTTTTCCTATTTTTACATCTCATTGCAATCTTCTTATAACAAGTGGAAACATTTTAAATCCTGTTCTCCAAAAAGCTAAGTCAGAATTATAAAATAAACAAGAAGTATAGATCTGGGATGCAAAACCCAGACACTTGTTTGTCACACATACATGAAGGTGTAAGAGGAGCATGATACAAGCTCTTTCTCTGGGTTACTGGCTGATCCTGCACTGCAGACTTCATTTACTTTATACACTCTTTCAATCTTTCTGAACAGTCACAGACCATATAAAACAGTACTGCCACAGAATAGCTACATGGCAGAATTAAGACTTTTGTCTGTACACACACACAGTGGAAACAGAAACAGGGTTTCAATTTAAAAGTAACAGTGTAATAAGAAGCAATTCAGCTGAGTCCTTTCCTGGTTACCAAGTAGCAGGGAAACACTACTGCCGTCAAAAACAAGTCCTGGTTAAAGATAAATAGCAATGCCAACTTTACAGACCCGTT
The DNA here is from genome assembly GCF_027887145.1 of Ammospiza caudacuta. NCBI lineage: Eukaryota > Metazoa > Chordata > Aves > Passeriformes > Passerellidae > Ammospiza > Ammospiza caudacuta. The sequence continues at coordinate 60,281,812 of NC_080596.1, forward strand.
GTTATTCACAAAAGCAATTATTCTGTCATGATTCAGGCCTAACCTGAATAACCCATTTGTATTAAATCTCCAACTATGCAGAAAATTAACTGTCAAAAGACAGAACTATTTATGAGAACACTTCTTTTGTATGAAAGGATTTACTCGCATCAAAAAAGCTGTCACATCAAGTCAGGTATTTGCCATTGAGCTCTTCATAATTTGGAAGGAAGTGCCATTTGCAGGAACTTAACAAGACAATTACCTTTCATTAATATCTGCATGGAATTGATGCATCAAGACCTAACAGCAGAGACTGGGCCCCCTAGAATAAGCAGTGAATGGCCAGTAGGAATCACTGCTTGGATTCCTAGAACAGATACAGCATTTCATCCTTTCAAACATTTCCTACTGAAAGACATTTTTATTAGACATCTGAGCTACTGGTTGAAACGCTGCTGGAATTTACAGGGGTAATAAAGCAGCTGCCAGACTGAGGCAGTTCCAGCAGCATCTTCCAGCAGCACTGGCACACTCCTTGCACATGAGCTGCTGTCACTGTACTGCAGGGTGACTTCTGCAGCTCTCCTGCAACTCTCCGTGTTGCAGGTGCAAACAACACAGCTAAACTCACACAGAGATGTCCAGTGTCAGAGCAATGCAGGCTCCTGGCCTTTCTCTGGTTGGAAGGGGAAGAGAAGCAGCACCAGAGGATCCTGTTCCTCCCTGGCCCTGTTTCTGATGAAAGTGTACTTTGAGGTAGATGAAGTCCCGGCTGGTTTGCTGCTCACAGCAAAAGCATATGACCATAAAGTCATCAAGAAAGCAAAGCACTGCTACAATGATAATCATAAGCTCCATCCCTCTTCCCTTTGTTTTTTCTTCCTCCCTTTCCTTTTTCTCTTTTCTTTCTAATTAAAAAGTCTTTATAAGATATCAGCAAGAGCAATGCAGACAGGTAGGACAGATTTTGGATGGGCAATTCACACACAGCATTGATGCAAATCAGATCTTATGTATTCTTGCACTACACATTCCTTTCTCATGTCTGTAAATTTACAAATCATTACAGTCTAAAAAATAGTATAAGTGTTTATTTAATTTCTTATTTGGAAAATAAATTAAATGCTGACTGCAAGAGAGCATTTTCTGGGGGGCACAGACTATGTTTTTCTCAAAGTAACAGAAAACAAACTTATACATACTTTACTGGAAGTGCCCACCAAAAACGGCCACACAAAGTGGCCTGGACCTCTATCCTAACAAGCACATGGTGTCAATAGAAACTTTGTGTTCAGGGAGCACAATCACACTCCATGTAATACTAAAGAACACTGATCAATCCATCAGTACAAACACAGCCCTTGGCTATAATTATTGCCAAAATCATTTTCCTGAGTAGGGATAAAGAGGTGTTTGCATAGCAGCAGCAGGCCATAAACAGACAGCATGTGTCCTTGGCAAATCCACATTCCACTCTGCTCACAGGAGCCTGCAGAACATCAGCTGACAGAGTGAGAGGCCAAAACTGGGCTATTCAGACACACTATTTCCCCTCTGTTCTTTGTGAACTTGACTCCACATTGTTCTTTATGGCTTTTTTTGATCCTCTTTATACTCACCAAAAAAAGTAAAACCCTGTACAGTTTTTGAATTCTTTCTACAAGATTTATCAGTTGGAGTTTAGGCTTAGAGCACATGGGTCCTTTTTAAATGAGATGCCTTACCTGTGGCATCCCCAATAATCATGTCACAGTACCTTTAATTAAACTACTCAGCTCTTGGAGTTTTCCCATCATAGAAGGCAGCAGTGGAACTAAACTGGCAGGGAGGCTTTCCTCCCTAAGTCCTCTACCAGCTCCAAGAAAACCTGCACAGCTGGGTCCACCTATTTCTTTTTCTTGCAACATATCCCTTCAAAAATGATTTAAGCACACCAATTTTACTGCTGTTCCCTGCAGCACAGGTGACAGCAAGAAGCACAAAGCAGACTAGTTGTCTCCATTTTAATTGTGGAAGGAGCAGGAAGGCTTCCCAGCAATGGTGTGTGCAGCACTGGCTACTGGAGCCTCCCAGAGCTGGCAGCAGCAGAGATTTACTGCACACATGCCTGCACAGTAACCACACCAGCCACTGGAATAACAGCAGGCATTCCCTTTGGAGCTCAGAACAAACATTCATTTAAATAAAAGTAATGCCAGAGCAAGGCTGTTTCACAGAGATTTTTACCTACATGCAAAAGGTCTGCCTACTCAAAGTAATGCTGTACCATATTCTTCCTTGACTTTAAATACACTGCAGCCACACTCTTAGTAGTAATTTAAAGAAAAAAAAAATCTAAATCTGCTTCCTGCAGGACACACACACAAATATCTTTACACATATATTTAAGTAAAATATGTAAGTTTTACACACATACAACCTTTACAGTCTAATAAAATTAAGGACAGAGTGGTATGAGCTGTGTAGTTCAAGACAAATGTGAAAAAGTTAAATACAGTATTGGGCAGGTCTATCTCAAAGAGCCTACATGCCTGTGCATGATCAGTGCTGTAACTCTCTAGGGATGGGAAGGAACACAGTAAATCGTCCTTGGAATTAAAATAAACAGCTTGAATATGGATGCAGGTAGTCAGCAAGAAATATTAATTATCAGTTCACTGATGCAAAGACCTTGAGAAGCATTATCCACAGCCACTCCCCACTGACTTCTCTTTCAAGTGCTCTTGACACCACAGAGGTAACAAAAGGAGGACCTGATATGCCCCAAGACTGCAACAGCACTTCAACACAGACGTCATCACTTCAGTTCTTCACTTACAAGTCAGTCATTTTCCTTTTGGTTTGTTTTGGTTTTGTGTTGGGTTTTTTCCCTATATATGTACTAAGAGAAAACAACTAATCACGTAAATGTTTACTCAAGAAATATAAATATAAATAAAGAGTATTCTATAAAAGCAAAATTACTGAAGGGAATATAAACCTTCAATCTTCAGTCAAAACAATCTTTTTTTCTAAATCTCTAATTTCTGATACTGTTTTTCAGGATTTCTTCTTTACAATGTAAAGTTAAACAATAGCATGATATTAACATGCCTGTACCATGAGGATGCTCAATTTTAGTTCCTCCTACACAGCAATCACCTTTTTTATGACAGCATCATATCCAATTAGTAATCCATTGTATCACAGAATACCCCGAGTTGGAAAGGACCCACAAAGATTATTGAGTTCAGTTCCTGGTCCTGCACAGGGGCCACCTGGAGGATCACATCATGTGCCTGAGAGCACTGTCTGAAAGCTTCTGGAACTCTGCCAGGCTTGGTGCTCTGACCACCTTCTTGGGGAGCCTGTGCCAGTGCCCAGCCACCCTCTGGGAAGTAGAATCTTTTCCCAATATTTAGTTTGAATTTCATGCACTGTTGCTACAGAGAAGACATCACTGCCTGCCCCTCCTCTTCTCCTCACAGAGAAGCTGTAACTGCAGTGAGGTCTCCCCTCAGTCTCCTCCAGGCCGAACAGACCAAGTGACCTCAGCTGCTCCTCACAGAGCTTCCTCTAAAGCCATTCACCATCCTTATTGCTCTCCTTTGCACACTCTCTAATAGTAAACTATGGTTTTTACATTGCAGTGCCCCAAACTGCCCTCAGGGCTCAAGGTGAGGCTGTCCAAGTGCAGAGCAAAGCAGGACAATCCCTCCCTGGCCTGGCTGACAATGCTGTGCCTGATGCCCTTCAGGACAGGGCTGGCCCTCCTGGCAGATTCACATTCAACTTGCCACTGACCAGGACACCCAGGTCCCTTTCTGTGGTGCTGCTTTCCAGCATCTCATTCCCCAGTCTGTCTGCACATCCAGGATTGGTCCATCCCAGCTGCAGAATCTGGAGAGGCTACTGTGAGATGCTATCAAAATCTTTAGTGAAGTCTAAAAATATCACATCTACCCAACTAGGGGAGTAACCTTGTCATAAAAGGAAATTAAGTTTGTGAAGCAGGGCTGTCACCTCATGAAAGCACAGCTGGCTGTGCTATCCTCCAGGTGTCTTTCAATATGTTCCAGAATTACCTTATGGCTCCATAATTTTACCAGTCACTGTAGTGACTCTGACAGGCCTTTCATTGCCAGAGACAGCCTTCCTGAAAATCAGGACAATGTTTGCCAGCTTCCAGACAAACAGAACCTCTCCAGATTCCCAAGACTGTTCAAAAATCATTGAGAGAGATCTCATTATGATATCTGCCAGCTCTTGGATGAATCACATCAGGCCCCACAGACCATCAGGCTGGAGCAGCAAATCCCACAAGTTCAGGTTCAAATGGAAGTCTATCATCCTCACAGCCATGCTCTTCCAGCTCAGGGCTCTGGGACCCCCAAAGCACATCATCATCATTGTTAAAAACCAAAGTGAAGACAGCATTAAATATCTCTGCCTAGTCTGTGTCCCTGCTGGTAAGGTGACTATGCTTGTCATGTAACAGGCTGAGAATTTCTGGACTGCTATTGACATTATTGTCCATTAAAAATCCAATAACCTGGTGATTTCAGTGTTGTCTATCCAGTTACTCTCCCACATGTATGTTTACAGTCATCTTATTCCGATGTCCCTTTTATTCAATTGCTTTCTCCACACACAGGCTTTCACAACACTGAGGAATACAATTTCAACATCTTTCCTCTTATCACTGAACACACCAGCCTCTGCTCTCTTTCTTCCCTTCTGTCTTATCCCAGTACTTTTTCTATTCTCTGTGCACAGATCTACTTCAGTTTAATACTGTCAGCTTTCAGTCACAAATTCTTTCCAGTGGTATTTCTCCCATTAAATGTTGGGAGAAATGAGCCTGTTCATTACAATTCCCAACAATTCCCCTACACATGATGCATTAAAGTTTAATCCCAGTGTAACAGCCAAATCACAAAGCCCATGGTTTGTATATGCCTATTGCACGGAGGGTCACACCACCCTCATACAAACCATGCAAATCAAGCAAAGGCAGCCCAAGAAGTCCATCTGGATGGAGCTGAATCAACCAAAGGACATTAAGGACAACAAGAAGAGCTTTCCTGCATCTGCAGGGAAGAAAAAGACTGGTCTTAAAGATCATGGTATTGCTAAAGATGTTCAGGTAAAATCACATTAACACTACAAATATTTTCCAGAATAATAAGTTGTTCCAGAAGAACAGCTCATTAATCTCAGGGAAAAAATCCCCATGTTATCACTGGGAATTTATTCTCTTACTTAAGGTATTTGTCAGATACCTGACAACAGAAGAAACTGTCAACAATGTAAGGGCAAACCAATTTTTCACAAAAAACCTTTCATGTCATCCCAAAACTGACAATGAAGTCTATCTGAAAAGAGACTTTCTGACTGCCCCAAACCAAGGTCTGATAGGCATAAATGCAAGTGCTCAATTTGGAGCGCATAATACCTCACTGAAATTTGGCAAAAGTGCAAATAAGATCTTTGTCCCTCTCTAAGGAAAATATTCTGACTATACTAGAACTTAAAGGAAAGACAGTTTCATCTAATAAAAAGACTCTAATTGCCCATCTGCTAAGTGGAATAGCTTTTCTGTAGCTTTGAGTTTTATGTTGTATGGTCACATGTTTTAATTACACTTTTCCCAATCTGTGCAGGACAAAGTACACATTTCAAATGCAAGCCTGGAAATATTTTCTGAATAGACAGCCCTGGTACACACCTGCACATGCAACAGACAAATTTTCTCAGAAGGTCAGCATTCTTTCAAAACAAGCTTCCAACTTAACACAAGTGCAGTAATAAAGGTTAGGCAAATGTTAAACATCACAGAAGTAAGTGGGAATGATTTGGATTGACAACTCAATACTGAACAAAAAATAAAGCCTCTATCTCAGAACAAAATTAAACCAGGTAAGAATGTTCCCATTTCTGTCATGAACACTGACATGGAGCTGTATACCACTCAAATTAGCAATTACTCTTTCAAGTCTTACCAATCAATTAGATAGATGTCTGGAGTTAAGTTATTTTTTTTGAAGTGGGCAAATAACTTTGGCAGATTTTCTTCAAAGAATACCTCAAATGCAGCAAAGTAAGTCAACATCTGGGAAAATATAACAGGGAGAAAAGCAGTTAGCTGTGTTATTAATAAGCTTAAATGTATTATCTGTTGTAGGATTAACACCCTTTAAAAACAGGATCAATGAATTACATGATACTATAAACAGTTAAGCATTTACATAAAAGGCAGCATCAGCAAGCACTTAAGATCCACTCTATATATGATCTTCATACTAAACAATGTAACAATTTCTTTGGGTCTTGGCCAGCTTCCTTTGGAAAGAAAAATAGCAGCAGGAGGGAAGTTTTTGGCTGATTTCTCAAAATAATTATAACAGAATGGTGTTATATGCTTGTGGCAGTAATTTAATATTGTACTGAATAAAATCCAAGACCCAACGGAACATAAAGAAATACAAAACTAAAATAATGTTAATATGCCACAGCAACAGTGAAGAGTCCAGTATATTCCAGTCATAATTCACAATCTAATCTAATAGCAGAGCTATTCTAATAGTCTAATACCAACATGACACCATACATTCTACATTTAGATAATAGGCATTTCTTTTGCAAAAAGGAAGATACGAGTTTCACACAAAAAATTCAAAGACTGGGACAAAACTTCTATGCAAGAGAAACAGTTTGTAACTCTCTGACATCATAACCACTCAACTTCATTGTTTTTAACACAAAGACTTTTATGCTATTTTAGAATTCAAGTATTTAGTCAAATTTATTAACAGAAAACATGTTAAAAATATCTTCCAATTCAAGCAAGAGTCAAAACCAAAAGATTATTTAATCACTGTCCCTAACACTATAGGGAGGAAAGCTAAGCCAAGTCCTTGAATGATTCAGTAATACTAATCCCAATAAAAGCAATAAAGAAAGGCTGTGATTTCTTGGAAGTATGACTTGTAACAGCATACTTTTCTCCAAAACATCATGACAGTAAAGAGAAAAGGGATCTTATTGGAAACTTCTGTGTGAAATCCTTTTAAAGAAGAGTTTATCTCCTAGGTTTTTTTAATGTCTTTACAGAAGTATTTCCCATTTCCTCTGAATGACAGATGATGGACTACTTTCATTAACAGTGACAAATCAACACCTCAGCCTGGTAGTCACTACAAGGCTTTCAGTCAATCAGAGATGGGTGCATGCTAGAGAAATAACTGAAACTACTGGAATCTCTGAAACTTCAGTTACAGAGAAACAGCTTCATGTCAAACAAGACACCAGAAATCCAGGAACCCAGTTTAGAGAACTGTACCCCTGAAACAGCTCCCCAGTGTGGATTTTTAAATGCATGAAATCCAAGCACCTATGAGACCTGTGAGTATAAAGAAGGAATAAGGTAATGCATCAGACAGTGCTACTTTCAAAAGAATCTGCTGGCACCACTATAAGACACTTGTACTGAAGTTCCTACACTCAAAAGTACTGCAGAGGCAGGACCTTACACATAACTGCTACAGTCATTTCCATTGATGGCAATGTGGGCAGCAGAACAAGCAGTATTTTGATCAAATCAACATTCAGCAAGACTCTTCCTTTTAGTGGTAATAAAAAAAATACTGTTTAATAAAATTAACCAACAAAAGAAGTCAAGACAAACATGCATAAATTAATATTATTCACACAACTAACTTACAATGGTATTATTTTTGGTTAATTTACTATACAAAAAAAAAAAAATCAGCATTTGGTTATAAGGCTGACACAAATAGATGAGGGTAGACTGCAGATTAGTATGTTCACAACAGAAAGCAAAAATTGTCTCACTCAAGTGTCACTAGTCCCTTTGAAATATTGGATGACATTTTCTTTGTGTGGTTAAATCATGGATTTGATTTCAGGACATTAATATTTCATGTACCACCATCTCTGCCCTCTGTAAGCACACAGTTATCCCATATCCCTATTTGGCCAGCCTAACAGAACTGAACAGCATTATCTGAAAGAATTGCAAACCCCACTAGCTCAGCTAAAAAAATATTTATCTAATTCTATCCAATTCAATTCCAAAACCATCTTCACAAAAGCCATATTTACACACTGAAGGCATGAGCATGTTCTCCTTATCCAAGTACTGTAATGGAGATAGCTGATGCAGCTCCTAGCAATGCTGGCTGCCCTGTGGCACATTTTCCCATGGTACTTACAACTGACAAAATGCAGAGACCGAACAGGGAATACTTTTCCAGCAGGAATACTGATAAGATTTCTATTGTCTAGTTTTTAAACCACAACAGTGACTGTTGTCATCATTAATTCTCTTGCATTTGAACTCTTTAAGAGGCAGATCCTATTTTCATAGTGCTAAGAGGTGAGAATGAAACACAGAATGCCATATACTTTACCCAAAAATACCTTTAAAGTAAATTAAAACCACATCTGAGGAGCTGTGTCTTATTTTGCTAGTGTATCTGCTGACATGGAATTTTAGAGACTCTAGAAAAAATAAGGGAATCAGCTCCCAGTGAAAACTTGGGAGGTGAGAGGTTTCTTTCTCTGAAAAACAGCCTGTGGGACTCAAACACAGCTGCTACAGGGATATGGAAAACCTGGTTCTCCCTGCAACAGTCTGTTTTTAGCAACCTATTAGCCTCTGATAAAAAGTGCTTTCAAGACACTTTCATTAAGGTGCTTTCAGCTTTCAACTGCAGCATTGTTGAGAACCACCTACAGTAATATTCTCATAACTATTCTCTGAGTATCATAAAATAGCTACTCAACAATTTCATTCACCTCTTTTTCAAAAAGGTTGATAGGGTGATCTTTGGGTTGACGTTTTTGGAGAGATTCTGCATATGTGTGTTGGGGTTTTTTTTAATAAAGTGTGTTGATTTAAAATAAATTCTGACTTCTTTTCCAAGCCACTGAAATAATAACTTTTTATTTTTTTAAACTTTTCCTAAACTTTCCCTTTTATTATCCACAGCATGTTGATTACAGGTTTTTTTGCATACTTACAAGGCCATGGTCCACACGGAAAAATGCCATCTGACAGGGCTTATTTAAAAGGTTAGAAAAAGCAATGAAGGCATCTGCAGTATCCAAGTTCAAGATCAATACAGCTGCTATGAATGACATGCCCTGCACCTGAAGAAAGGAGAAGAGTTACTCTCTAGCAGTAACTTTATTATATTGCCTCATTTTTCTTCATGTTCACTAGTATTTGATGCACTCATTGAGCTGCTGCATCTTGAGAAATGTTCAGAAAAGTAGGACTTTTTAACCCACATGCCCCTTGATATCACATGTTCAGTGCATGGAAGCTAACAATTCCCACGTTGTCTTCTTTCAAAGGCTCCAAGTTGAACTCCTAGGATAGGCTAGGTTGACAACACTTTCAAATATACAGAATAAAGATTTTTTTATTAACAATTAGGTGTTTCAAAGTAATCCCTTTTTTCCCAGGAATGGGTCATCTAGATCCTTATCTGAGGAAAGCTGAACTTGAACGCTAGAGACAAAGCCTGTACTTTTGTTTTTCAATAAATTACCAGCAGTTAAAAACAACTGCGCTGAGTCATTTGATAAACAAAACCATTCTAAGACTATACTTTTGTTTTATTAATATTGTTCCCTTTCTCTACAAAGCCTGGTGTGGAATCCAGGCAAAGCTCTCTCACCCAGAGGGTGCAGTGCTGCCATTGTGAGTCACATGGAGCAAGGTGTGACTGCCATTCCTGCAAACCTGAGGAACAAGCTCCTTCCCAACACAACAGGTTCTTGCTGGGCCACATGAGGCACAGCAGCTGATCTGCCCTTTGTCTCATTCCCAGCAGTCATGTTCAGCAGCTCCTGCCAAGCATTATGTGCTACCTACAAAGCAGGAATGTTCCCTCTCTACACCTGCCTTGTCTAAAACTGCTCCTCAATAAAGAACAAGCCTCTCTGTATAACCCTGCTCTGCACACAGAGACTACATGAAATCACTCAGCCCCCTCATAATCACTACTTCAAACACTATGATTGAGCTCATGTAGCTTCAATGGGCATTCCTTTAGAGACTGGTCCAGAAACTCACAGTGCTAAGGGACAGAAATAACAATCATTTCAACTCAACAGCAGTCTTAGTTAGACTGGTACTGACAATAAGGACATAACTACACCTTGCCTTGGATTCCAATTTTCAAACTATGTACTTTTCAGTACAAATATGGATTTTCCAATTACTTAACCTGTAAAAAGCTTAAATCCAGCAAAATAAATGTTATACACACTTCTCAAGCATGTACTGGAATAGAAAAAAGCACACACATATCCCTCCAAACCATTTAATACAGGTCTAAAAATGACTAATTAATTAAATCCTTCCTCCCCCTAAAAACATCTCCCTACCCACCCCTGAAAAAATAAATTTTTTACTTACATAGCCTACATCAGGTCTGTAACAAGTATAGGCTCCTAAAATACTGTGCAACGTGTCATGGTAAGGACCACCCTATAATTAAACAGAAACAGCACAATACATCTGATTATACAACAAGCATGTTAAAAACCCTCAGTGCTACAGATGGTCTCTATTACTGCTGACAAAGTAGCAGTAATACTCTTTCCCAATGCAGCTTAGAACAGCTGAACTATTCCAAATAACAGAACGAAACAACTGTTCAAACCCATTTATTATAAATACATACAGTTCGTCCAATACATTGATTAGATATTAAATACCTATGCAATAGGAAGGCAAGCCTAAGAGATTCCTTACAGCTCAGCAGCACTCTGGCAATAGTGCCAAGGAAGTAAAACAATAATGCAAATCACATAATTGTCTCTGAGACTGGAGGCAAAAGTCAACCATGAACAACAACATGCCATAACACAGAATGAGCATATTGAGAAGGACATGTACAGCTAAAAAGAATTTCACATTGCTGACTATCAACAGCTGCCATATCTTGTACTGAGTACTGTAAATGACTGAGAATTTCCAAAGGGAGAAGATTTTTGCCTAAAATTGTTGATTTATCAGAATCTAAAACTTTTAGAGGGCAGCTGAAATCTGTGCATAGAGGGAAAAAATCTGATTAAAGCAGTTTGGCACACTTTGGTGAGCACACAAAAACAATAGAAGTTAAATTAGTTTTGCCTCAAACCAAAAAAAGGTCAACCAGTCCCATTTGTTTGAGGTGTTCTCTCTCACTGTGTATTTATAACCAGCAATGTTGATTCACTGATTTTGGAACAGTCACCTGCATCACTTCATCAAACAGAAACCAGCATGAACTTTGTTAGACAAATCAGAGATTACCAAACACTTTGGGGTTTTGCATGCACCTTGATGTTACTCTCCTCTAGATTATTTCTATTTTTCCAAAATCTCTAGGAACTTTATCCTCTCAAGATGAGTGCTCATTCAGAACTCAACAGCCTGTTCCAACCAAGGGACAGGCCAGAATACGTAAAACTAATTTCCTCAACGTGTCAAGACAAAAGTTAGCATTGCTTACCTGTTGGAATATACAGAGACTAGGAAATGTTCTTGAGATATCCAATTTTATTAACTCCAAGCTTGCTTCTCTGTCAGCTGCAGAAAAACCAGCATCTGCAAAAGCCAAAGTTACTACATTTATTACAAACATTCACTGAACATTCGCTCTCGTTTTTACCTTCCAGCAAGGTTTACCTTTTGCACAGTTTGTGTATTTTGATGTGAATGCTAAGGAATAAGGCTACAGGCAGAGCAATTCCTGAAATTCAGCAGACAGGCTAAACAGAAAGTATGTCCTGACCTAAAGCAACCCTACAGTGCCTAGTGACCCTCAATATGTTTTAAAGCAAAGTGGGGAAAGATACAGGGCAAGGCAGGTCAGGTACTTTTTGTGTGTCTGCTGACAAATCATTGGACAGATACAAGCCTGTTAACTTGTGACCCCTCACCACCAAGGCTTCTCAGTGGATCCTGAGGTAGCTGCCTCTGTGAAAAAGCTGTGGTGGAAGAGGGAAGTCCTAAAGTGGCAGCCTGTGATGGATGCCACCTATGTCTATTACTCTCCTTTCAGCTTCATGTGTATTTAGCCTTTGTAGATCTTGTAACTGATACTATAATACAGTCTCCATAACTGGAACACATCCAACACCAAGTATATTCCTATAGCAGTAGTCTTCATTCTGGTATCAAGATGTCTTACTGGTATTCTGTCTGTTCTGTGTAGTTGGGAATTACCTACTGCTGTTTACTGAACAAGCTGCCAACAGACAATGAGCATCAATCACATGAGCATCTACACTCCAGAAAATGAAGTGCAAGAGGAAGCTGCAAACATACTAGGTGTTATCTTATTTGAGATATAAACAATCTCAAAGGAACAAAGTGGCAATTTCCAATCAAAAATTTTTTTCTGCTTAAAAATGCCAGTATGTAAGGTTGTCTTGTCCTTTTTTTTCTCTGTTCAGTATAATTATTTACTGAAGGCAATTTCAATCATTTGCATGTAGCTGCCTAATCTCTCAAAAACAGTCAACTCTTTCAATTAGTAAATCTCAAACTACTTCATCTGCAAAAAAAAACTTGCTGCTCTCTGAAACACACCAATGACTTGAGCTCAAAGTTGCAATAAGGGACTAGAATGCAATTTTCTGCTCTAACCTCAATTGCAATCCCAAAACTATAGATGCAGAAAAGTATATCGGTGTTCCAATTCCAGTGATAATCCCCAACCTACTATTCGTAGTTTTCCTACAAATTTGCATCAAAGAACTGTACCCAGAGATTGTTTATTAAAAAAGCTCAAACAAGTTTGTTTTGTATGACACCAGAATTTCACTGAGAAAAATACAGCTATTCCTTGCTTTCACAAAAAGACATTTTGTGTTTACCAGAATGCAACTTTAGAACTGATTTTTTTTTGTTTGTTTGTTTAAAATATGTGATTTCATTTTAAGGAACTAGTTTATAGTATGTCTTATTCTATAACACAGCAGAAATAAGTTACAAAAAGTTACCTTCACATTCTACTTCAGGCCCTCCTGTACTAAGTGATCGCCACTTCTCTTTGGCACGAGCCAGGCAAATATCATATAGTTCTGGAGAAAGAAAAACATAAACCCAAGTCCATTATTTGTACATGCTCATGTTCACTAATCACCCACCACATGGACAATGCTGCCCTAGGCATTAACAGTAGCAGAACTTCTAACTGGGTTACAGTTTTGAAAGACCTGTTCTACTCACCTGTAACTTCATATTAAGTGAAAAGCAGAGGCAATCTAAACTGCATTTTACATTCAAATATTTGCTTTTCCTTGCAGAACACTGATGTTCAAAATTACAGTCCGAATGGATAATTAGAAAAGTCTAGTAAATTATGTAAGAATTATACCCAAGGTGACTAAGCAATGCACAGAAAAGCAGCACAATACAGCAGGAGTACAGGCAGAATTAATTCCAATTTCCATGTTGGAATTAATTACATAAGTTAGTCTTTCAGAGCTGAATTTTTCTCTACTCAGAAGTAATAGATTACTTCTATTTTCACAAATCAAAGTACAAATCTTGCCAGGGGTCTGCTAACATCTTACAAATCTGTTGTCTTACTTCAAATCAAAGGAAGCATACTATACACATGCTCATAGGCATTTCAAAATTAACAACAATTTTATGTTTCAAAAAGAAAAAAAAATTGAGTCGTTAGTTCTGACCATCTCCATCCAACATCAAAGCAAGAGAGTGACAGTAATACTCAGAAACAATTCACAGCAGCAGTCCTAGAACAGCTACAAGATTAAAAGATGCTGTATTTTTGAACAAAACACATCAAAGCAGCACAAAAAAAGCATAACAAGGTAACATTTCCTCACACCCACACCCCAACAGATACAACAATGTCCCCTTGCTATCTCACTTTGTGAGAAATGTCTACAGAGCAGCAGCCTCACCGTGGGTGATGTTTAACTCGTTTCCAATGGCCAAGCTCCAGACTCTGCCTCTCACGCTCGGGGGAATGCCCTGCCACCACAGCTCTCGGACTTTACGCGAACAACACCTGCTCAAAGTAAAACAGCTCATTCTGAGAAACATTTCCTTGCCAGCTGAATTGCAAATGTATCATCCTGTCACTGCTGATGGGATTCAAACCCAAATGAACATCAATGGCAAAACACAATTTGCACATTCTTTAGTACTAGTTTGCTTTGAACTGCAAAGGAAATCTTTTTTCCTTCCAAAGTAAAGGCTTTCTCTATTGACACAAGCACAGCAATCACAATACACATAATTTTGATTAGCGAAAATCATAGGGGAAAAGTAAACAAATGGAAAGGAATTCCACACCTATGCCACTGCCTATGCTAAAGACTGGACAGCTCCATACAAGACTAAATACAGGAACAAGTTATGAAAGTCTGCTCTCTGCCTTCACCCTGCTGTGCAAAGACATGCAGCTTCCCACCTATCTTTGCAGTTCTGTGCCTCTGGAAAAATCCACAAAGATGGAACAAGCATTAACTTTTAGGTGGGAGCTTGAAAGACATTTTAAATGTCTTAAACAGGCTTTGAAATGGATGCAGCTGACGTTCAGCAATCTGGGAGCCCAGGAGGAGGAGAAACAAAATAGCACCTAAGCACAAATGAAAAGTGGTAAAACCACAACAATCCCTTTATCCCTCAGCAGATTCTGAAAACTAAAATGTAAAACAGTGAATACGTTGGGGAACTTCTGAATTCATAAACCAATAAAGGAAAAGGTGGTCTAATTCTTACAGCAACCATAACAGATGCATCTTCAAATACTAAAGACAAACATGTAAATCTACAATTTGTTTAGACTTAGTTTATTACACTTCAGTTCTCCAGAAACACATTTTCCAATAAATTCTGTCAGTCTTTTTAATATATATTATCAGGATAACTGAATTTCATTGTTAAGCAAATTGCAGTTCTGAGTGCTGTTGGTTTACAGTTTATGTTGTGGTGGCTGTATTTGGAGCACTGGGGGCTGGCTCTTTTAATATGACTAGCAAAGATCACCAAGGTATTTTATCAACTGGCTGTGCCATGTCTTTGAAGGAAATCTTCCAGCACTTAATATAAACAACTTTTTCCCTATTTCTCTTTTTCATCATTTGATTATCCCAGGATATATACCATTCTAGAATTAAAGAGGCTTCATAAACCATTCACATACCTCCATCTACACTGATATTGTATTAACAGCTCAGTCAAGGAAAGCTCATTTCTGATAAATGGATGTTCAGGTACTATGCCTTATGCTTTTACATTCTCTACCACAGATCACTCCTCAGTGCTTCACAGTTTCTGAGTACCTTGAGCTTTCATTAAAGTAATAAGACTCAGCACTGCATCACTTCCAATCACCTTGTAGAAATAAAGATGTTGCTTATTTCTTTTGTAGCTGTTCAAGAATGATTTTCTATCAAAAGCTTCCAAGATCATTTAAAATTTATGCTTCCTAACTTTGCAACTTCTCTTCAGGATATGCACTGCAATTTTAATTAAAACTAAATATAACATACTGTCTTACATAGTTTCCCAGTTGGGTAAGATTTCATTGTTCCAAGTTAAAACAGCATTGCCAATGCTGTCTTCCAGTTTACAGCGTTCTTCCAGTTGTTTCTTTCTCTTCTGGGCTTCTTTAAGCTCTGCAAAAAAGGAATTTCCTCTCTAAGTTAATAAAACCAGAAACTAAATATTCAGTTAATCATGGCTATGAAACCATGTAAAGCACACTGTGTTCACCCTGAAGTACAGTAGACTGTTCAAATGCTGAAAATTTCCCAGGCACACAGCAAGCTGAGCAGTGATTGCAAATGTGAAGAAAGAACAAACTGCAACTATAAGTTTAATTTTCCACAGATGAGACAATGAGAACTAGATAATGTATGACTTCTTTGACTCTTCAAATCTAACCACACTATTAACTTTAAATTAACACCTCAGTCAGTCAACAGCCTCACCTAGTAGAATAGGTCAGAGTATTTCCTAATAAATCCCCACCCCTTTTATAGCAGACTCAAAACTACAGGCCAAATTAATACAAATTTTTATTTTGTTTTCATTCTTCTATTACAATTTAGGTATACTGTCATGAAATCACAAGAGCCACATTTCTGATTCTACTTCACATATGGATAATCTCAATGTTACACACACCAAATGGAAAACTTCAGTTCACTAGGAAGAAAACAAATTTCATGTCTAGTTTAGATGTACTTTGCAGTTTGAATTATCACTCGGTATTTCTTCCTGCATTATCAATTACTGCTTTTTTCACCAGCAAATTTGTTAAACAAATGCAGGCAATCTCTACAGCAGGATATGGGTGTGCATTCACATGCTATCTACAGTATGAGGAGGTGCTCACCTGGCAAGCAAAACTCACTGAAGAAAAGCAGCACCATGAACAAGGTCTTTGGAATGGACACATTTTACCTGATGGATCCACTTTAAAACCCCACAGAAACTGTGGGTTCAAATTTAAAGCCCCACAGAAACTGTGCCTGAGCAGAACCATAGCAACTGCCTCATAATGTTTTCAGCTCTGACACAAGCCCTTTGCAAGCCTGCTGAAATGCAGGCTTTCAATTTTTCTCTAACCAACAAGAGGGTGTTTACAGTCTTTGATCTCCTGACGTCTTGACAATGTATCACCCCGCAAAGCTGTTCATCTGGAGTGGCTTCAGGGAAAATGGGTTTGTCATGGTATTTATCTGGGCAGAATGACATACTCCCGTTCAATGAAGACAGCACAAGGACTTGGTCCATCACCTAACAGTCATCCCATTTTCCCCAATCCACCCACCCTACATGCAGAGAAAGAACAGGGAAAGTCCTTTACACTACACATAAAGTAGCAGATTTATTGAACAGGAGTCACACGAAGGCAGAACTTCACTGGTAGGTACATGATGTTCAAGATCACAAGAGAATACTTCTATTAGTGTGTCACTTGCATTCTGCAGCTAAGTCCTGTGTTCATACACCCTTTTCACTGTTTCATACGGTTCAAGGGTGTGACCAGCTGGAAAAATATATTTCCAGTAGCCTCCACTGGATGCAAAACTCAAGTCCAAATCTTCTATTATTGCAATGCTTGTTTTGAATTAGAAAACCCAGATGGTCAAAAACATCAGCCAAAAGAAACCACAGCCATCACCTCTACCTCATAGTCATGGTACAGTGTTACTAGGACACTTCTGCAAAAAATATCATCAGGCAAGAAATTATGAGCAAATCCTTGAGAAAGCTTTAAATTTTTAGTGAGATTATCAAATGAACATAACTGCATACATTTTCCTGTGTGGAAAACTATGTGTTTATGTACTACAGCCTGAACAGGTTGCTTCCAGCATGAAACTGACAAATATCCTGCAGTTTCAAGTCCAGTCTTCACTAATTTGACCAACAATCTACTTCAATATATTACTAAGTTTTTAAACCTATAAATAATGAGTTTGTCAATCACTCATTTAAGAGTTATGGATTAAAAAATTATTTCCTGCTGGATTCTAGGACCATTTTCTTTTCAGCTTGGGGCTGGGCTTTTCAACAAAACTACCTTTGTTCCTCTCTCTTGGGAGTGATCCTTCTTTGAGAGGAAGCAGAGATCCCTCACATTACAGAGCAACAGACTGACACAAGTGCATTCCAGGTTTAGAAATATCCCTATACTTTTTGAATCTGAAGACAAGAAATTCCATCACCTCTTTTCTTTGCTTGAACCACCATTTCTTCGTACTGTTGCCTGTGTTTCTGGGCTTCTTCTGCTGGTTTTGCAGGAAGGTTCCTAAAAAATAATATTTACAGTTGGCATGACTGTCTAAATAAAATTCTAGACACTTCTAAAGGAAAAGCACACTCTGCTTCCTGTCAAAATATCCAGTCAAAGAGCAGAACAACAGATCCTTGGAAAGAATCTTTTTTTGCCAGAGTCAGCAGAAGGGAAGAACACTGACCAGCTATGACTACGTTTATACACCAAATACGCTGAGTAATTTCCTTACGTTTGGTAATTTCAGCATTTTTATTCTTAAACCAACTGAACCCACAGGCTGGTCTTCATGGAGAAAATACACTGGTATATACAAAACTGGCTGCTTTTGATTTGAACTGGTAAGATACAGGACTGTATTCTTTCTTACTGTTCACCTTATTTAAGAGTTACATTCACAACTTTCTTTACCCACAGGTAATGACTCCCCAACCCAGCCTTTTCCTGCTCTCTGAAACTCCACTTCTATTTTAAAGAGTTAACTCTTTCCCTTCTCTTCTAGAGCAACAAGTGGCACTGGAGTCATCCTCAATATTCTCCATTTTTAATACTAACAAAACATTTTGATTTGTGATTCAGGCTCTGCCATACAAATGCATGTGTTCATATGTCAGAACACACGCTCTTTCAGCTAATCCTATTTGTAATGAACATAACCATGTGTATCTCTTACAGCTACAGCATCAGCAAAACATCAAAACAGGAAATGACTAACTATTTTGTTCTTCTGTACTGTAGAACACTATTTTATTCCTAGAACAGTTTATATCTCTGGTTAATAGAAAAGCTATGCAAAAATTCACTTTCATGCTCCTGTAAGGTGTCACACATCAGGCAGCTGACAGCCCCCAACACCATTAAGAGTTAGCATGCATTACTATTTATGTAATCACAGTGCCTGTAATGTACACTTAAGCACCTCATGCAGGCCCACAAGTACTTTTCCAAATCAAGGTCGTTAGTAGAAAAACAAAAGTAAATTTTCACTTTGGTGAAATGTTGGTTTGTTAACCAGACAGACCAATCTCTTTATCCAGCTTCACTTTGGTAAATTGATCTGCATCCTTTTTTTAAATCCAAGTCTTTAGAAATTATTTAAGTTAGGGGAAGTTTGGAAAGGAAAACCAGATGAAAGAAGACAAGTATTGATAACTTAAATTCTACCACACAAATTACTGGTTCTATGTCTTAACATTGCCAACAAACATGTGAGATGGTGTTTAGTATCTATTAAAATTCAACTAATGCTTTTTCCAGTTGAAGCTAGAGGCACCATGGAATATTTATTGATTTTATACTGTGAAGTTTTACCTAAGCCCTACAAATGAGTGTGAAATCAAGAGCGGGTATTTTGAAAAAAAAAATAATCTCACTCCACTGTTCTGTCTGAAGTCTTAAAAAGGAAACTAAGACTAATAGGTAAACATAAAAAATAGTATACAAAGTATAGGTAAGCAATTAAAAAAAGATTCCTTAGTAAGAGTCAGATAACAGCACTGCTGTCCAGAGCAGTTTTCCCATTAGAAGTGATGTTTCAATTGTCTTCAATTTTAAAAATACCTTTCTGCTACAAGTTCCCCACTCTATCAACAGTAGGAAAGAAAGCAAAATCTGAACATTCCCTGTAATGTAACACTAACTTCATCTGTATGAACACTGTACTACTCAGATTATCCCACAAAAAAGAGATTTTTAATAGACAAGTTTTAAATACAACAGATAACGTAGTACACTTTGTTTCCAGTTGGACATAATAACATAACATTGCCTGCTATAACAAATAATCACTCTTACATTTTCTACATCTCCCAATGTCTTGCCACACAGTCCATCAGCCAAGCCAGAAAGTTCCTTAAGTAACCCTACAATTAGACTACTTTGATGTGAGCGTTTTTCACACAGGTTTGTTGATGAAAACACAGATCTATGTTTTGCCAGTTATTCATATCAATGCACAGCTATACTAAAAATGCAGATGTCATACCCATAAAGCCAGCTCACATTCATAATCATAAACTGACTAAGCATGACTGCATTTGTGTAATTCAGGAGAAAAACACAGTAAAGCAGCTGCTGGTAAATCGCTTTGGAGTCACCCTGCATATGCAAAAATCTCCTTGCAGTAAAAGGTATGAAACAACTCATCAAGTGCTTGACAACCCTTAAAATGGGATGCTGAACTCCCTGCAGAGCAATCACTATACTGTTTCATTATTTATGGAGGTGTGGCCTTTCGCTGTGTAAACAGGACATTGTATTCTTGCTTCTCAATTTCTTTAGCATCTACCAGTTTTGTTTTTATGCTTAGGTTATCTCATGGAAAATAATCCTTTAATCATGTTTAGGAAGTAGAATTACTCAAAACTTTGATATCCTAATTAACTCCCTTCACAAAAAGCCATTGCTTTTATTATAAAATAAAGTTCTTCTGTTTGAATAATTTTTCTCATAATCACCCCAATTTCATATTCACTAGTCTGAAGAAAAAAAAAATCTACTTTAGATTTTAAATTATCTGTTGAGGTTAGACAAAGCAAATACACTGAGTTAGAAAATACTTGCTAAGTTTTAAAGAGACCCTCACTGTGGCACTTCCAAAACTTACGCTGGTCGGTCCTCTAAAATAAGTGCTGTAGTGGAGAGTGGTTCAAAATCAAGATTCTTCCTCACATTCTGTTTAGGAGAGAGTGGTCTCTGAGCTCGTCCAGTTTTTTCTTCATATTCCTAGAGAAGAAAAGGACAGGGAAACTTACACAAGTGCAGAGCACCAAGATGATGCACTTGAGAATTTAAAAAGGGATCTACAGAAATTTTTAAGACAATGCTTTCACATCTCAGCCCTACTACAGTCCCTTTGAAACTTTTCAACTAGAGCAACCTCAACACTGAAAACACCAACAAAATGGTTTTTTCCATTCTTTCTGTTTGTACACACACCTTAAGTTCCTCTAGCTGACAGTCTGCTTTTCCAAAGTATTACTAAGGAGTTTACAAACAGCAGGTACTTTCTGAGGTACAAAAATAGGACCTATTTAAATTTTTATTAATTTACACTCTTTTCAAACTAAAGTAAAAAATGACCACGAGCTCCATGTCTTAAAATCTCATTGTAAGATCTCTCCTACACAAGCTGTTTTCATATGCAACAGCTCAACAATGGGGAGAGAAAAAAAGGTTAAAATCACTGTTAGAAAGACCACACTTGGTACAATGCCTTGGACAATCCTAAATCACAGTAGAGCATAACACGTTAACCTTTGTCTGTAATCAGACACTGACACACTGGAGCAAGGCTAGCAAAGAGGCATTGAGATGGCAGGGTGTGGAGCAAGTGCCCCACAAAGAGAGGCCCAGAGCACCAGGTTTGCTCAGCCTCCAGAGGAAAAGGCTTTGCAGGGAGAGGAGGTTGCCTTGTGACAAAATTCCCAACCTTGAAAGCATTCAAAGCTCAGGGGGATGAGCCCTGAGAACCTGGTTAAAGCAGACTCTGTCCTGAGAGGAGAGCGAGCCCCTCAGGGTCCTTCTACCCTTAATTACTGCATCACCCTGACCTACAGCAGAGGACTTGGCATTCAGGTACCATTTTATTTTTACTTTCCCTACAAACACTGGTTTAAAAGAAATTATACTAAAACCATGGCCTAATGGGATAAAACAACCTTTACACAACTTCCATGTACTTCAGTGCTTGAAGTATTACAGCAAACATTAAATATGCAAAGTATCAGTGATACACAAACAACAAACATGGTCAAACCGTCCTAAGGAAAAATCACATCCACATTATACATAGTTACTTCTACATTCAACTTTATAATGATTCTTGCCACTTCCAAAACTCAAAGGCTTTAATGCACAATTTTTTTTATTCCATTTCTATTAAAATAAAATTTAGAAAAACACAAATGTATGCTATCAATGAGCACTATGAAGAGTGCTCCAGCCACAGACCTTTTCCTGCTAGCACAAAGAGTTCCTCAGATGGTTCTGCTTTCTTTCTCTCAACCTAACCTCTCCATTTCATAAAAACCTCCTTGGGCATGAGATACGCGTTTCCAACCAGTGAGGTTCATTCAGCAACTAAAACAGGATCCATCCCTTCCAGAAAGGCTGTCTCCAATCACACCTTAAAAAAGGGGATGGATGAAAACAAGACATGATGCATGAATGTGGAGCCTTGGTCATCTACTCTGTGTTGTGCAGTTCAATCCTTGTTCAAACTACTTCCATAGGACTCATGGGTACAGGTCTGTGCAGCCCTCAGGACACAGAAAATCATTATTTTTCCTTGTCTATTAACTGGGCACTGTCTCAATCCTATGATGACTACATTGCTGTAATGGGAAACATGGTCATGAATTTGGAATGTCTGGCTCATTAATACCAGCTAATACTACTATGCATGACATCAGCTGGAAAACAAGGAAAAGAACCAAGGAAAATGCATTTAAACTACAGACTAGTACCTAGCTTTGTCAAGTAAAGAGACAGTGCTCATGCTGACAAAGCCATTCACTAAAAAAACCTCCAAAAAAAAAAAAAAAGCAAAATACTACTATAAAAAATACTGAGGTAGAGAGCATATTGAGAAAGCACAGGCTTACACTGGTCACTTGCACCAGCAAACAACTGAGAGTGACTAGAGTGTAAGTGCACCATCATAATGGGCTTCAGCTGCACCAGCTGCAGAGCAAATCCACTGTGCTGATAGCAATGAAGCAAATGGCTTTTCTTTTTCCCAGTTTCTATTAAGAGACTGATTTTTTTAATGAGTCCTTTTTCACAAATTAACATAGTCAAATATTAACCTCTCTTACTCCCGAAAGCATCTCAGAATTTAACATTAAAACATATGCACCCCTTGTTTATTATAGCAGAAATTCCAGAAAAGCTGCTTAATTTTGACTTATGAAAATTATATTCAGGGTATACTTTCACTGAAAGCCAACTGGAGAGCAAAATTGCTTTTGGAAAGTGAGAAAAGAATGTCCACACTGGGCTGCAATGGGAATTTTATTCTGAATACCCAAATTGATTTGGAAATCCCCTTCATCTAAGCAAAAAGTTCTCCAGATCAGCACTACACATCTCCTTACAAGAATTTCTTGGTTAAGAAAATGTTTTATTTCTAAATATGGATGCTAGTTACAGTATCAGCACATCAGGACAATTACGCAAACCTCCCAGAAGAGCCAAAGCCCACCCTGCATTTCAGCAAGTATTCACTGGTGTTCTACTCAGCACTACCCTACAGTAAAAAAGCCAGACCAGCACAAAAATGGGAGTGGCACATTTGATCAGATTACAAGTATGATTCCTTTGTACCAATTTCATCCTTTTCAGTGGTAGCCAAAAAAGAATAAAAATGTCCTGTTGTGATACTATCTACAAGACTGCTTTTTATTAAGGGAAAATTAAAAAAAAAAAAACAAACAACAAAACAAAACCTCCTACCCCAGTCCCCCCCCCAAAAAACCCAACACCCTAAAATTCACAGAAAACAAAAGTTCATGAAAATTATCTTTTACCCCAGTGAGAAGTGAATGCTATTTCAGAGCACAATGTATGATACAGCAATGAAGCACACTGAAGTCTCCACAAACTCATATTAAGAATATCTGCTGACTGAGCAAGTGCAAGTATTTGCACATGCAGGCATATTGCAATAGGCTGGGCTACACAATAGCTCGTTTTAAGCTTTTTCTTTTAAATCGGACTCTAATCTCTCACAGGTACAAATAACTCAGGATCTGTTTAAATGCTATGCTGCAGTTAGGGGTTACTAACCTGATACAGCTGCAAGTTAATTTTAGGATCAATTTAGGATGAGCTGACGGTTTACAATTTAAAACATAGCCTTATCACTGGGATCATTTAGGCTTTCTTCCAGGTTTCGCCTTCAGCTGTTCACAAGAGATGAACAAGGATTTGAAGATGTTCTATTAAGAGCGTGCTGTAGATTAAAGCACTGATTTAAATAATCCAAACTAAACAAAGAAAACCCACAGAAACACGCCTCCTGAAACCAAGTTTAATTCTGGGTGGAACCTGCCAGCTTTGCAGTTAAGATGCAAGAAGCTCTGACTGTGGTGATTCTCTGCGATTCTTCAAAAAAGACAAGCCAGCCTACAAAGGGATTCTCAACAATCTCTGCCGAGAGACACAAATAACCCTCTAGAACCCAGGGCAAGCGCTCAAAGGCCGACTGCTCTACCCGGGAGAGCGCTGTGGGACTTCCCACACGGCCCAAGCCTCCCCAGGCTCCAGCAGCACGGCAGAACCGAACCTACAATAACACAAACTGCTCTATCAAGGTCATCTTGTTTTGGCCCTGCGTGTTTAAAGGCAGCCACTTTCCGACGGAGCCGAATATGAAATATTCATGCTGGCTGCCGGAGCGGCAGACGCCGGGGGCTGCGGGACTCTGGCTCCAGGGGCGGCAGCAGGGCTGGGCAGGAGGGATGGCCGGGGTTTCGGCCGGGGTTCCAGCCTGCAGCCCCCACGCTCCGACACCCCGAACACCCGGCAGAGCTGCGCTGCCGCCTTCCATCCCGGCGGAGCCCCGCCCCGCACAAAGAGAATCCCCTTCCCGGTTAGCTGCCTCTGCCCCGGACTCGGTGCGGCGACTGAGAAGCGGACGAGGCCGGGTTCACCCACAACGGTTCAAGTCCGCGCCCGCCCATCCCGCCCGCCCCGACCCCCGCAGCTGCCCCGCTCCGCTCACCATGAACGCTGCGGTCCCTCACGGGCGGCGGCGCCGGAGCCCCATTGCCCGTCCCGCACCGCGGGCCTGGCTCCCGCCGCCCGGGCCCGCACGGCCTCGCGGGCCGCCCGCCCCGCCCGGGCCGCCTCCCGCGGGTGGGTCCGGCCGGGCCGCCCCGCCCCGCCAGCCGCGCTAATCACCCGCGGAGCCGCCGCACAGCATCGCTTCTCTCCGCCTCGCCCAGCGCTGCCTGGGCACGCACGGCACCGCCTGGCACACGCCTCCCGGGCCGCCCCGGCAGCCCGGCCCTGCCCGGTGCGGATCCGGGGCCGTGACGGACAACACAAGCCTGCCACAAGCTCGTCTGCATTAGCCGCAGTCTTTGTCAGCTCGGCATTACGGGTGCCTTCAGGACGCAGCTGCATCCCTCAAACACTGACATCCCGCTTCACTGCTTTCCCACACTGCCGCTTCCCCTCCCCGCGTCCCTGGCTCCAAGCCAGGCGTTTGCTTGTACTGAGTCCCGCTCTGCCTTGCTGAGACAGCCTCGGTACCTGTCCGAAGTGCAAGATCAGCTAAAACTCACCAACCCCTACATCAGTGCCGAAAGATGCGATACTTCCCTTCAGCATAAACATCTTTTCAGTACGACTCATGCTCTGTCCACCTCTGGCAGCTGTAAGGGATAGATATATAAATCTCTTCTGCAGTTCGGACAACTTCCACATTACCTCTTGCTAAATATTTTACCTCAATCTGGATAGATTATCAACCTTAATTTTAATTTGTTCAAAGGCTCTATAATTTAATTCAGTAGAGACACCCAAATTGCTCTGGCTTCATCTTTGGCAGACCTGCATTTTAAAATATTACCTATTGACCTGCAAGTGCTTCTATGTTCTCAGCTCTGCACTAAGGATTTCATATTCTTAAGCATCACTGACTGTGGTTTGCAGCTGTCAGGGTGAATTGCTCATGATCTTTTAATCAAAGTCTGACCCTCAATCCCAAAATGATCAGCAAGGACTGATCTGAAAACAACCAATCACTTAAGTATTCTGCTTTCAATGGGCGGCTTTGCAGAAGCTAAACTATTTTCTCAGAATTGCTAGGTGTTATACCAGCTATTGTTTTCAACTTGTGACTTCACATCTATTTCACAGATTCAGTGATACAATACCAAGTACAGAACAGTTCGTTCACTGCTTAAAAGTATCTCAGCTCCATTCCCACCAATGCCAATTAGTTGCAGACACCTGCCATCCAAACATCTCATGTCAAAGCAAAAGTCAGCACAGCTCATGCAAAACATTACAGGCTCCAAACTAAGTTATCACACATATCAAAAAAGCCATTCATGTAAAGTTATAGCTATTAATTCAGGCAAAAAGCAGCTCCTGAGGAAGAGCACCCTTGGACGGGCAGTGGTATTCCTGCAGTAGATGTCTGTGCTTTCCCACTAAAAATAGAATTATATTGCAGCTCTTCTGCAAAGCAGACCGGGAGAGAGGGATGCTGGTGACAGGGTAAAAAGTGAAGTACTCCCTGTAAGTCAAACCACAGCTGGCCACATGTTAGAGTTGGTAGCAGTCACTATTTTTAGGTTGCTGCATTTACAACAGTATCTGAGACTACTTAAACAGGTTGTGCACAAGATTTAACTACATTTTATTTTTTCCACTGGCCTCACCCAGCATATGAAATAAGAACTGGACCAGAATTGCACAAGCAAAAAGAAAACTATTTTTTCCTGGTTTTTAATACCTCAACAGTGCTTCAACAGTTGTCTTCCATTGTTTCATGACTGTCTAATGCATCTCCACCTGAAATCTCTTCCCTTTTCTAAATGAAATAGTTTACCAGACAAATTTTAGCTGGTGCACACCCAGCACTTCACTGCCCCCCACCCCATTTCTGTGCCACCATTAATCAGCCATGTGATTGCAAACTGCTGCACTGGGGAAATGACACCACCAAACCCACACCTTTTGTTCTGTTCCATTTGTTTGGTTACTCTGCAATGCCTGCTGTGGGGCAATGTAAACTGAAAGGAAAAGGAAAGGAATATGCAGCAGGACTACCAGATCATGAAATTTGTTATGGTCTTTGGATTGGGAAACTAAGATCTGATTCTTCACAGGGCACCAGGCCAGAAAGTAATAATTTTAATAAAGACCCTTATATTTACAATAATCAAAGAGAATTTAAGGAGACTGAAACCATAGGCAAAGATCAGATTATGAGACTATCCTTCAAAACTTAATGGAGAATAAATACATACTTCTGAGTTCAGATATTACACTGTTAAACAATTTCTTAGGGATCTTTACATATAACTTTAAAACCAGTACAGAACTATTCTGAAATGCAAATAATTTATTAATTACTGATCTAACAACCTGAGAAATCAGAACTGCACACCTAACCTGTACACTTTAGCGGTCTGCCAAGCTCTAAAAATAATTAATGGTTCAAAACCCATCAGCCCTACTTGCTTTACACAGCTCTCTGTATGTGTATATATTTATGTTTAATCCTCTTACATTAAAGAAAGGATATGAGCAGAAGATAGCAATGACATGACAGAACTTGATGGTAATAACATATGTATGAAGTTTTATCTTTCACCAGGACATCTTTCTCATCTTTAGTAGCACAGTATTCTTCTGTTCTTTACTTTACCAATTAGGAATGCCTACGCAATGTAAAAGATAAGATACTATGGCCAGGCTGTAAAGAAAACCTCATACTATTTGTAGGCATAATTTCAAGTGCCCTGAAATTTTCCTCTTTTTCCCTGGGAAGCAGCTACTTTTTCTTTCAGATTACAGGGGACACACAACCTGGGCTGGCAACTGATGTGATCCCACACAATCACACTAAAGTTAATTGAATAAAATAATCCATACATGTTACAGAAAGTTACGAGTAAAGCAAAAGAGTGAGAAGCCACATACTCTGTTTTGCAGTCCTGTGCTCCAGCCACTGGACTATTTTAACAATTTTTCCATATACATATTTTTATAACATCACATTTTGAGTGAGATTTAGATTAAGGAACATTTAAAACCTAAGTATAGACAAGGCCAGGTAAGTTCTTCCAAAAAGAATAACAGCTTGCTGTTTTGAAGTTTGTTGCCTCTAATCATTCAACGTGCTATGTATCAGGTGGTTCTCACCCTCAGGGTTCACATTTCCCTTGTGCTATATGTAAATAATTTAAGTGGGTTTTGGTTATATAGAGTGACATGCTTCATTAAAAAAAAAAAAAAAAACAAAAGGAAGGAAAATATTTGAAGTACTCAGAGACAAAGCATACCATGAACCATTTTGCTAAAGAACAGCTTTTTACTGTCAAAAGCAAGATCTTCAATCAGATTGTGCAGCGTAATGTTACGAGCGACTCCAATATGAGTCACAGTAACAACAAGAAAACAACACCCTCCTGCTTAGAACCCTGCAAAGGACACCATTTAATCTGCACATACAAAAGTGTGCACACTTTCCCTAGCTACTGACACTATCTGGTACACTGCAGTGTTAATCAAATGGAAACATCTGCAGGAAAGGCCTCCAGCAGGACAAGCATCTGGGAAACGTCTGAGCAAGAAAACACAAGCTAAATGGTTGTTTTATTTTACTGCTATTTTCTTGTGAGCATCTGTCAGAATAAAATGCTATAAACACTTGCTTTCAGCATATCCCATTAACATTACTTCCAGGGACTGGAATTCCACTGGATATGGACTTCATGTGAAAATGTAACTTTACTTAATCTGTATGCCTACTCACTGATCTCTCCACCTTTATTTTCTGTGTAGGGTCAGCATCATACCCTTCCAAAGAACCTCTCAGCAAGGTTTCCTTCTGACATTTCACATTAGTGCTGATGTTTCAGAAGAAAGCCTACCTTTCCTATCTAGTCTCAACACTTCTACTGTGGCTGAAGATCATGTCAGAACTGTGTTTCTCATTCTGAGAGACACTAAAATAAAAGGACTCTCCATGCCACATCAACCTGATGCTAACACCACTCTGAAATGGCCAAAAATCCAGATTAACTCCAGGACATAGAGGAAAGGAGTCACAGGAATATCCCATTTCATCTTGCAAGTTCTAAAATCCTTTGCAAATACCAATACTTGTAATCTTCAACATAGTGCAGAAGTCCCCCAAGAATGCCTCCTACTTTGCAATGCACAAAAACTTGTATTTTATGCTGTTGAGAGACACCCCACAGCACACAGCCACTGTTTTGTTTCAAACAGTTGCTTTGTAGGTAAGTATGTGCACACTTGTATCCAGCTCCATGACTCCAGCACATACACCACACTAATGTAGGGAAAGATACTTCACTTGATACTTTTAACCATATTCTACTTCTCCCCTGGTTTTAAATTTCTCTGCTAATCTCCCTTCTGCTTCCTCATCAAGACTTGGGTATCTTTAAGGGTCTCAGACTCCTTCAAGTTTAATGCTTGTCTGCCCTTGGAAATTACAGAAAAATAAGCTAATAAGTCTACTGCATTAAAACTTCTGAGTGTTTTTCTCCACCCATGTTTGCTTCTCTGATCCCTGAAATTATCTTTGAAGCCATTACAGATGCCAATTTATTACATGCTTAATAAAAAGCTTTTTTTGTACTTATACTGAGTGTGCACCATATTTTCTCTCATCTTGGCCAGTTCCTTGTGTATTCTTTTTTCTTTAAAAAAAACTATATAAAAATGTAATATTCCTGAAAAAAATAATCTTCACAACTTAAAGTTCAGTCTTGACAAGAAGAAATTGTAGCTTTTTAAAGCTACACACAAATATAACATATGAAGGAAGGCAACATACCTTCATAGTGTGGCTTAAAGTGCTGACTATTTTCAGGCTTTAATATTCATGAAGCTGTTTCCACTGAACTTTGTCATGCTCAAGTGACAAGTTCTCAATAGAGCACAAGAAAATTATGTGAAAATACTGACAGGCATGAAAAATTTCTAATAAAATCAAGGTAAAAAATAGGACCAAGAATCCTCAGAGAGAGAATGAGAACATAAAATTGGCTAGTCTTCCTTCAGAAAGACACTTCAGGAAAAAGCACCAGTCTGGCTTTTCAAAATCCTTACATCCATATCTTCAGGTACTGTGTGTTCAGGGTTTCCACCAACACACAGTACCTCCATTCATTTTGCAGAGCTAAAGAAAATCAGCTTTATTTGTTGCTGCTAGTGAGCATGGTAAGAGTTAGCCTTTCAAAACCTGTATCTATCCCCATTCTTTAATTTTAGATGAAGTTTGAGATGTATAAACTGGAAGACAGACAAAACCTTTGGGTTTCCTGGGAGCTTGCTTATGCTTAACACACAATTAGCACAATGAAGTCTAGCAAAGCTTTCTCAATTTTACATGTCAGCAATAGAAATGTTCCAGTCTCCAGTTAGAATAGGCAGTTCCAACACAATATTTAGGGGCTACACACCTGCTTTCAAAAATTTATTGCCAGCTCTGCTTCACAGCAATGCTTTGCCAAGTGTTTGTGCAATGCAACAGCCAAAGGCACATGGGGTTATTTCCAGGCTTGGTCTCTTCAGACATCTATTTTCATTCAAAAACCCACGAGGGGAGGGGGGAACCTGAAAGCCTCCTGTGTATTGCCAGTGGAAGGTTACTACATGGAAAAAAAACTTACTGCCTACACAGAGAAGTAAGTGTTTAAGTATCTTTCTATTACCATTATGGAAGACACACAAGTACCAGCTGCATGATGGATTCTTACTTAATACAAATGAGAATAAACTTCCACTGATGTATCAGCTGTCCTGAATAGTTATAAACTCTGGCATTGAATTTTTGGGGTTAGAAAGAGTTATGCATTTGATACTCAAAAGTTGATCATTTTTCCAGGAATTTGTGGCTTCCTGCATTTAAAAATAATCTTGTGCTATCAGCATTCATATTCCAGTTAATGCTAATTATCAACATGGGCTACAAAGTAACTGTTCCTGTTGAGACAAAGGGAACAACTTCAAAGCTCCTGCACTTCCCCAAAACATGCCACAGCATTGAGACAGACCCTGCAGCAGAGACCAGCAGCTGACACTGTGACTGCAGCACCAACCAACCGTGTTTGTATTTCTATTTAGTATCTGCACTCCTGAAAGCAGATACTTATCCTCCAACACTGCCTGCTACACCTCTTCAGGATCCCTCCATCTTCCAGGGCTTTTGATCCCCACAATTTACAAAGCATTCTAGAGAGCGAGAAAGCTAAAATAAAAGCTTTAAATCTGGAAAAGGATTTCAAAAACACTGTAGCTTGTCATATCTATTTAAACCAATACTCAAACCTGTTTTCTATTAGTCTAATGCTTGTAGTATATTTTTGTACTTGAATTATAATGTACTTTCACACATTGTTAACATATGGAAAGAAGTTCCAACAGCATCTAAAGCAGCACTTTGTCAGCTACATTCTGCTAAATTATGATATCTGATTGAGTCATATTAAATGCTTTTATTATTAAAATACTCAGGAACAATCATCCTGACACAGCTTTCATTTACTGTGAATGGAAGCTACTACTCTTGCTTTTTCTGTTTAAATATGATAGTATTTTAGTTTTAGGCAGGTGATTTTCAAGACAGGACAAGGGCAACACACTCTTTGTAGATTAATACTGCCTACTGGAATTGCTGAATGATCTATTTATTACTGTTCTTGTTGGAGAAAAAGAAAAGACTTTTTAGGACATCATTGACATAATAGGTTTCTTTTTTTCCTTATTTATATTTACCTTCACAAAAGTTAGATGCCCTTTACATATTATTACAATAAAATAAAGGTATTTGTAACTGGATCAGAAGGAAAGATACAAAAGAGCTGTGCATTCAGGCAACTTTTGGGTTATAATTGTTAAGTGAGGAAGTTAGTTACACCTTTATTTCCAGGGAATGTAACAGTAATAGACATAGGTTAGACTAACTTTCTAACTATACCTTCTAACACTGCACTTGCTTCTTCCTGTTAAAAAAAAAGGAACTCTGTGCCACACAGATCTAAATCCTGTCTTTCTGAAGGCTGACAAATAGAAATGAACCCAACAGTGGAGAACATGGGAAGTAACTCATTTTCACCCATGGACTTCTCATGCAGAACACAAAATAGGCACTACACATTTTCTAGCTTCAAAGTGGCAGTGAAGTCTATATACAAACACTCACCCCATTGGCAGCTACAGCCATCAGTCACAATGACACACCCAGGCTACCCAAAGACAAGCTCTGTACAAACAGGAGACAGTGTTCCATCCAGAGCTGTAGCTCCGGCTCCTGCCACAACCAGCAGCCAGCCTGAACCGACTACTTCCCCTCCAAAGGCCCTAAAGGGGCCATGGGAAGACAGCAAAGCACAGCTCAGAAAAGCTCTGTATTTTTAGCACTGCTGGCCATCAGCAGAGGCTGCAGATGTGGATGTGGCACAGGAGACAGCAGCTCCCCACACTGCACAGATTCCATACAGAACAGGAGGAGCAGCTCCCCACACTGCACAGATTCCATAGAGAACAGGAGGAGCAGCTCCCCACACTGCACAGATTCCATAGAGAACAGGAGGAGCAGCTCCCCATGCTGCACAGATTCCATACAGAACAGGAGGAGCAGCTCCCCACACTGCACAGATTCCATCCAGGACAGGAGGAGCAGCTCCCCACACTGCACAGATTCCATCCAGGACAGGAGGAGCAGCTCCCCACACTGCACAGATTCCATACAGAACAGGAGGAGCAGCTCCCCACACTGCACAGATTCCATACAGAACAGGAGGAGCAGCTCCCCACACTGCACAGATTCCATACAGGACAGGAGGAGCAGCTCCCCACACTGCACAGATTCCACACAGGACAGGAGGAGCAGCTCCCCATGCTGCACAGATTCCATAGAGAACAAGAGGAGCAGCTCCCCACACTGCACAGATTCCATACAGAACAGGAGGAGCAGCTCCCCATGCTGCACAGATTCCATACAGAACAGGAGGAGCAGCTCCCCACACTGCACAGATTCCATCCAGGACAGGAGGAGCAGCTCCCCACACTGCACAGATTCCATACAGAACAGGAGGAGCAGCTCCCCACACTGCACAGATTCCATAGAGAACAGGAGGAGCAGCTCCCCACACTGCACAGATTCCACACAGGACAGGAGGAGCAGCTCCCCATGCTGCACAGATTCCATAGAGAACAGGAGGAGCAGCTCCCCACGCTGCACAGATTCCATCCAGGACAGGAGGAGCAGCTCCCCATGCTGCACAGATTCCATAGAGAACAGGAGGAGCAGCTCCCCATGCTGCACAGATTCCACCCATGCACATGGAATTTGTGCGTGTGAGGAGCTGCTGCCTCCCGTTCCAGGTGCACAAGCACCTCCCCACATCAGCACTCTGGGGATTCTGCTCTGCTCTGGGCCTTTTTTAACCTGGAGAAAAGACACTGCTTATAACAGGAGAGTTCATCACTCTGCTTAAAGCATGGGCTGTAATAAATTATTTCCATATTTCTTGCTGGGCGCTGTTGCTTTGAAACTCCTTTCCATCTAACAGATCTAAGCCAGAAAACAGACTTTGATAAAATCTCTTTACTTCATCAATCAGGATTATAGCTTAAATCAAGTGAAAATTGAATTGAATTATAATTAACCCAATTCAACTTACAAAGTTTTCTCCTATAGTAATATTAAAAGCTTTACTGTTCATCCCATAACAAAGCATCACCTGTGAGCCAAGCAATTTATTTTCCTGTTTCAAGAGCTCATTTTCACTTTATCATGTGCTGCAGAGTGAGCCTCTTCAGTACAACTGATTACAATTGACTGGAACGTTGACCCCCCCACATATAGCCATATCCTAATTATTACAGAAAAAACATTTGGGAAAATTATAATCCCCAAGTTAAAAATCACAGTTATTTTTAGTTATTAAGGAACTACCATTAAAATTTTTAAATATTCCAACATGGACTATCAGCAAATGAGATTATAAAACATTTAGACCTGAATTTTTGATTAAAGATTGCAATTGAAAGGCCTCAAGTGTTATATGTGCTGAATTTTACAAATATTAAAACTTAAAAAAATAAAGATATTCCATTCAGCTCTGATTAGAATTCATATAGTGAAAGCTAAATCTTACAACCCTCATAGGGTCAAAGCACACTTAGAAAGGAAAAAAAAACAACCCAAAGCTTGCTGATTAAAAATTGATTTTGCTATTATAGAAAAGAAAATTAAAATAAATACATTATATAAAAAAAATAAAGAATTTCACTGGGGATGAAAGCTGTAACATGTCTCTAGGATATAGCCAAAATCTGGCTTTCCTCTATATGCCTTATTCTTGTAATATACAAAATCTTGACTGGTCACATGCAAACAAATTCTGTGAAGACAGATCACATGAGAGAGACAACCAAATTATATGCTGGTTACTTCTTGAATTTTAAAAGAATTTCTTTAGAAGAACATTCATTAACAAAACTGGGGGAAGAAAAGTTGCTGCAAATAAATGGTATTACATATACTTCTGCCAAGCTTGAAAAGAGTTTCTAAAAGAAACAGTGGCTGCAAAGCTTAGTTCAGTTCTACAGTCTAATGGGAGAGAAGAGAACTTAACTTCAGTGGTTATTCTTGGTGAAGTTCTGTCATCTGACTTTGTGCATTTTCAAACACCAATTGCAAAAGCAACTAGCATAACCAGTTCTGCTCAAGCAGAATTCCTTAAGAGAACGGATATAAAACATTAATCATGCAAACCTCCATTGCAAATGCACTTCCAGCTTCTCCAAGATTACTCATCCTGACAGCTTCTAAGTTTTAAAACATTTAACTGGATAAAAACTACAAAAAAGCTCTCAGTGACCCAGTAAAGCAACCCAGCCTGAGCATATGCCAGTATGGCTTCTCTATCAGAAGACTAATACATATATTTTCAGCATCAAAAACAGGACAAGCAACATCTTAGCTGCAGTGGTTTTAATTCCTATACTGTTAAATTACAGTATGATGCTATGCTGTATATACACTTGTTGAACAAGAGAGTGCTGTCAGAAGAGCTTTTACAGGGCCTGAGGAAAGGCTCATGTGCTCACAAAGCCTGTCTGAGCATTGTTTTGGTGAGGGGGCACCTAAATCAGGCTGTGCTTTTAGATGCTGCTGAGGCTCAATTGGTGCCTTACAGCACTACTCATGACTCAAAGCCTACCTGTCAAAAATAACTTCAAAAAAGCACCAAATCATTTAGGAAGGATTAGTTACTGTTACCCAAGAGGCACTGCAGACAATTGTTTTAGGCTGCAATTTTGCCAGAAACTTGCTAATGGTTGGATGCCATACCACACTACTAATTTAATAGTGACTGTTTTGTAAGAAATACAATCATTCAAAGCTGTGATGTAAGATAGTTTGGATGCAAAAGAAAAATATTCACAGTACCAGCAACAACCACAAAATGTCAATAAATTATTTACCCACTTAATAAAGAACATGCACTACAACAAAATATACTGCTAAATGTCAGAGTACTGCACTTACTAAACCTCTTCAATTTTGACATCAAAAATCTTTGGCGGACACTTCAGAACAACTAATTGTGTCAAGACAAGATGTAGATAAAGTCTGAATGGTTGAGTACAGTGACAAGTTCAAAAAGCCACCTCAATTTCATCTTAACAGTCTAACTACAGCTAAGAACAGTCACATGACATGTAGATTTCCAGAATGCTTTACCCTGAATTAAGCAGCACCATCCTTCAAATCAGCATTTGCATTTCGCACACAGCAGCTGGTTTTAAAGTTTCACTACATGGTCTCTTTCCATGCAAACATTACTATTCCCACAGTCATCTGAACAAGGAAGTGACTACTGAAATACAGAAAAAGCTCCAAACAAAAAGGCTACATGCAATCCAAAAATCCCAGACCAAGTCAGACTGAAAGAGGCTGTTTTTCTGCCACTGAAAGAGCAGCTCTGTAGCTGGATTTCACAAGATCTTCCCCATTGGAAAGACAAATCATTTGATTCACTAGACAAGAGCTTGGGTTCATCTCTAGTAGAACCAGTTCTCTGAAATGTGGCTTTCAACAATGCTGGAGAAAAGTGAGTTTCACTTAGGTTTTTTATTCTCTTATGACACACTAAGGGAGGCTCTTCATGCCTCATGTACTCAATGTAATGACCAAGTGGAACACATTCTTCTGAACAGCACTGTTGCAACACAAGTAAAATTTCAACAAAGAGCCTTTTCTGGTACTGAAATTGTGTGCAACTCCAACAAACAGGCTGCACAGTCCTATTTACAGATCATAAACTTAACTGGCTTCTTCATTCACCACTAATCCTAACACAGAATTAAACAAATACCTTTTGCATTCTCTTTGGGTCTTTCTGTAAGTTTTCTCCAAGAGGTACTTTTCCAAACAACTTCCATCGCACATCATTTTGTTTTTCAAATCTTGCACTCTGCTTTCTGGTAAACAAATTCCTAAAAAAAAAAAAAGTTTTATTAAGAAAAAGGGTTGATTAATTATAAGAAGAAGGATGAACATTTGCTAACCATATGTATCCTAATGATATATTCCAACTTCTCTTGTGGTTCTGCTGACAGACACTGTTTCCAAGCTTCAAAAGGAACATCATGCAGTATTATCACCATACCAGGCAAAGGATTTTGTTAAATTATAACTTTTAGTAGATAAAAAAAGTTCATTTTCCAACCGTCTAAAAGTGGACACCTTTCTTTAGCATTCCTGGAGATCATTCAGCCTCACTCTTTAAAAAACAATTAAGAACCTCTTGCTGCACAAACATTCTTTACCCACCTGTTACAACACATTACTACCAAAACCAACAAAAAACTTGGAGACATGGTACTCTTTTGCTGTATTTGATCTGCTTTCACAGAAGATTGTTTTTCTAAATAAGCTTAAAAACAGTTATCAAAACACATTAATTCTGAAGTCTCTCTGATATGTCCAATATTTAGCTTTAACACTGTAGGAACAGTTAGAAAGCTAGACACAAACCCACTGAAAATTAGATTAGTTTTATTGACATTGTTAGTTTTTAATCATAAAGAGATTTGCCAGACTTGCATCTTCACACCACAGCTACTTTTCCAAAACTGGACACACAGCACAATCTTCACAATTTTGATAGCACTCAGCTCCTCCAAGAACAGATATTCTCCATGGCATGCCTGCATTATTAAAGTAACCAATTTTCTTTTATCCTACTGTCCAGTTTATCACATATTCAAATATGTCCTAGTTAGTTATGTTATTTACTCACCTCAAGGCAGATTTTTCTGGAAACTGACTATTGTTTTTTTGCTCCCTCATCAAAATAAAAAGTAAATCCACTGAGACAAAAGCATTTTTCCTACTGCAATCAGCAGGCAGCTCCAGCACCTTCAAATCACAGACATTTCCATTCTGACATTTGTGCTTTTCCTTACAGTTACCACCTTAATGCCCTGTGTGTTGGTCCATCAAGTACACATTGTTTTTTACATAAAAAGTGTGATTGTTTGGGAAATAAAACTGTTTTCACATTCTAGAAAAGCTGAATACACATCTGCAACAGGAACAATCTAGGCATTAGAAAGTTGTTTTTCTTGGTCACTTTGTATCAGTTGCCATGAAAAATACCATAGCTATACCAACAGAGATAACATTGCTGGAATACAAGAGATATGTTTCATATGTGGAAAATAATTAAGGTTATAACATCAAAGTGTGCTGAAATATATTATAAAGTTAATAGTATGCACCGCCATCCTTAAATATGCATATATTTATACAAATTATCACATGCTTCTGTATCACAAGGGTACAGTTACCTTGAAATTCAAACCAAGAACAGATTATCATATTAAAAGATAAGGACAAAGTGTTTATGTACAGGAACCATGCAAGTCAATTACATCTGATGCCAAAGCTAAGCTGTAACTGTACCTCTTCAAACCCTTTCACTTAGGCAGAGATTGTAAGGTAACTAAAGCCTGAAAGGATGCTTCAAGCAAGTTCTAAAATGTATCTAAGAATAAAAAAGAAAGCATGGCAAAAATAACATAACAAAATTACTGCATGTGAATAGGATACACAATGCAAGACTGGCCGTTCTTGCAAAAGGTTTTTTTTCAGGTTGTTATTACTGCAGAAGCAAGCAAAATCCAGACTCCAAACCATCTTCAGAGAAAACAAGAACTTGTAGCATCAGGGCCACTGGAAGAGCCCTGTAAGGAGGCACATCTCTGTGACAGCTCTGCGCACATTCAAATCCTTTTGCAAGTAAAAGGCTTTCATCACACTTCACTAGCACCACAATAACACAAAAATTAAAGGCAATTTTCTTTCTATCTCTATCCACATTAGAGGTTCCTAGCACAAGTGTAAGTACAAGCAACAACTCCAGTCTCCTCTGAGGGATTTTAAGAACAGCAGTAGGTCTTTACCCTCAGAGCAGAGTAAAGATGAATTGGAATGATAAATTCTAACAGCTCTCTGCTGCAAGTGCCTGCATAAAATGAACCAAATCTGAAAAGCCAATCTCACACACTTCCTCTCAACTCAATTCCACAATCCTATCTACTTTCCCTTTAGCAGCAGCGTCATAATAAATAATCTGTTCTACAGCTTATCTAGCAGATGGCACTGCACTTGTTCAGCTCACTCTTCTCTATCCCTACATTCTAGGGCACCAGGCATCTCTTCCTCCCTTTGTACTATGTCAGGGACTTACAGTTCACTTCTAATTTAAAATATATATATACTGAACTGAAAGCAGCAGGCATGGTCAATATACAAATTTCATTCTGTACTGTCCCTTTCCTCCACCCTGTGTCTGGGCCTAAATCCCAGTGTTTGGTTGGTGTCCACACTCTTTACAAACTCCAAAAAGGCTCAAAACCCCCCAAAGGCTTAACATTATCAGCAGCCACAAATCAGTAAACCAGATGTAAAAGAGCAAACTACAATTGACTGAGGACACACAGCATTAAACCCTGATCTGCCCCACACTGAAACACAGCAAAGGTAATATATGCCAGGATGGCATGGAAGGAGAAGAAGAGATGTCACTTAATTTTCATCTATTCTGAGAAAACTTAAGGGAAAAAAACCAAAACAAAAACCAACAAACAAAAAAACCCCCACCACAACCAAAAAAGAACTATGGAATGTTCTCTCGTTCAATTTCTTACAGAGCTTTGCAATAAATAAATCAGGACAACACCACAGGGTTCTGATAAAGCCACTACTTAAGATTCCTGAACTGAAAGTAAACCCTTAAAATATGCAACTGCCTTAGGAGGAAGTTGCTGCCATATATATGTCAGAGCAAATAACTCATAGCAAAACCTTTCATTTTTCTGCTGCTACAGCACCAAAAGGAATAATTTTTCTCCTATTTTTGCACAGCTCCCTCGGATTTTCAAGAAAAACACTAAGCCATTTCACTTCTGAGCAAATTCACTTCAAAATATTCCACACTAAAGGTAACTTAAGAAGAGCTTACTAACAGAAAATGCACGTTAACAAGAAGTAAAACTTCTATTTTTGAAAAAACAAAACCCTAAACAAACAGATCTTTACTCTGAAGATGAGCCCAGAAATTCTAGGGTAAAAAATGTCAAAGCTTCATTACAAGTGTTTTAAGATAACAAAACTAAATTTGAGGTCCTGAATGTAAAAAAGTGCTGACATGACTTGAAAGAAAAGATTACATGATCATCATTAGTTCAGTTTCCCTGTCCTCTTCCAAACTATCAGAACACATCATGATGATTTACAACAGGGATAGTAACAAGACCATCTGACATGATGCATGATGTCTGCAGCCTCATTAGTGTGGAGTCATTTCAGTGTCATGGATCACATCTGCATTCCTGTTGTACGTGCCCACTATTTTACACTAAGTATTTGTAGCTGCTTATTTTAGAAAAGCCAAGTACAGAAGTTAAATTGAGATCAAATTTCAGTTAGAAAATTGCTTTTTCACAGTCCCCTACAAACAGTATTTGGCACCAAACAGCTGTTTAACTTTGTTATTTTAATTGAGCTGTGGAGAGGGATTACCTACCTGAAGAGAATTTAATTCTAACTCCAGAGTTAATTTTTACATACAAAGAACATCCTGTGGTACAGGACAGAGATGGAACAATCTTTTGCTTGAGCCAACAGATATTGCATCACCACTCTATACTGATCTGCCCAGCTGCCTTTTCTGTGGGGAAAAAGAGGAAGTTAACACCAAGAGGCAAGTTTAGCAGCGTCAGGAAAATCTTATTTTTTAATAAAACTTAAGAAACAATTCCATTTTGGTTCTCTAAGCACTGCTCAAATCAACTTACAAAATAGCTAGTACATGCTAATACATGTACTGCACATGTGTATATTGCTACTCTTTAAGTAGCCTTGTATGCTATCGTGATCAGGCTGAAGCCTCAATCAAATTTTAAAAATGTGTTTCTAAAGATATTAGAACAACATCAACAAGTAATCAAGTCAAACCTATCCATACTGCATCTGTTGGAGCATTTTCAAGCTTTTGCTTTTTTAAAAAAAGCATCACCACTGAAGAAAGTTTATCTAGTTCTGTCCAATTTTCTTTCCAAAAAGACAGGAGGTCTGCAACACAACTGCCAGCAATTACTGCTGCATGAGGAGTTGAGAGCAGCAGCTCCACAAGCACTCAGATACTCATTTTTTCCACATTTCAGCTGTGCTTTGCTCCATGCAAGGCCAGTCACTTCTGTGAAGTCACCTCCTAAGAGGTTACTCCCTTCCACCACATCCCCCTCTTCAGTACTCAAACCTATCCACTAAAGCAGCAGAGACAGTGCTGCCATGGCTGCCATGGCTTCCATTGCCAATTTACTCCAAGTCTTGAAGTCACTGCAAAGCTCCTTCCTGAAAAGTCTCGAAGTCTTCTCAAGCCAGGCAGGCCCAACACGGAGCCAATTCAGATACCTCTGAAGTTTGGTACCACCAGAGTCAAGGAACTGTTTCTCTGGCACATGTCACTGAAACAACAGGAAAAAAGGATGAGCTCCCACAGGAGCTGTCAGAGGGGAGCTGAGCAAGGCAGGCACACACACACACCCCCCTCTGGACTTCAGGCAACACACAGTAGCTTTTTACCAGAATGCCCAAGATAACCAGTTTACTGAAACAAAAGGGTAGAGGAGCTTAGGATTTAGGAGTTTTTACAACCAGAGCATCTGGGTTATTCAGAAAATCTGAATTTCAACTTCACTGATGTGACTGTTTTGCCAGGGCTCCTTAGATGAAGCTCTGCAGTACTTGAACTACTGGCATGCAGCACAGAATCACAACTGCAGGCAATAGAAAAGTGAGATGGCAAATGCTGCTCTGTGATAGACTTACACTGACCTAGCACAGAGATTACATTTCCAAGTAAAGGGGTTCCTTACTCTTAAAAAGATGGTTGGTGTACAGAAACACGTATGAAAATTGTCTAGAAATTGACCCAGCTCATGCAAACTGCAATTTCTAATCTGCATTTAACCAACAATGATTTCCAAATACAAGTAAATTTTTGTTACATGTTTTAAAAATACACACATCTCCAGTTCTCAAGATGCATGCTCCAAATTTTGTCTTTCAATTAAGATTATTTTCAGAAGGCAAAACAAGTGGAATAGGCATGCAAATTAACTACTGGAAGGACTTACCAGTCTCATGAGCAAAACACATGTAAAATAAGGACAGTGGAGAAAGTTCAAAAGGTTCAGTTTTGTAGAACAATTTTATCTCAAAAGACAATTTTTCAAATGAGTATCAGACTGGCATGTGTTCTTAAGAAGCAAGAAAGAAACAGAGGCAAGTCAGAGTTCATTTCAGCTGCTCCTGAAAGAAGACCCTGAGATTCCCCTGATAACTCTAAACTACACAAGGAGAGAGCACCAAGGTGGTGAACCCCCCAGCCAGGCTGAGGCTCAGGTCCATGTATATTGAGATAAGTAAGCAGATATGAATCAGAAGAACCATTATCATAAGGTAAACCCACACTGAGCACACAGGCACTGTGAGACATGTCTCCACAGACATTACTGCACAAGGCATCCAGAAAGCTACACTGAAACAAGACATTTTAAATAACATACAGCACCTATTAAGCTAAAAATACAGTAAGTTAAATTTTATTAAATACTGCTGCATTGTCAGCAAAAATGTCCAGTCACCTTATCTGATGTGGTACTAATTTAATTAACACTAACTAGGAAACATTCCTAACAACATAATTTTATTCTCATCTCAAATGACTCTTTCTATTCTGTACTAATCATAACTTTTGCAACTTATCAATAAAAGAAGAAAAATTCTCACCTCTAGATGTTTCTAATCTGCTCACTTAAACAATTTCCAGAGACTGAGAAAATAAATCCTGAAAAATCAGCAACATATTCTATCAAAGAAATTTTTGTTACCTGATTAGTGGAGGAACAAAACTGACACATAAATCATGATGACTGGAGACTGATGGAGTTGAGAAGGCACAGTTGTCAGGAGACCCACCAAAGTCTCCTGAAATGGCCTAAATCTACATCCTCCAAAGGGAAAAGCAACTGGTACCCATGACCCAGTAATGCTGGTTTCTAGAAATAATTCACTAGATGCAGTTCTAACATACCCTCCTCTCAAACCCAGATCACCTCTCAGTCAACCTATACATCAACACAACCAAGAGACAGAATACCATCAAAAAAGTTCAAGTACATTGGCTCCTGCCAAGAACCTCCATAAACAAGTCAGAAGTTATGCTTTGAATAAGATTCCAGAATTACATACAAAAGCAGGATTTGCAGAAGTTTGTCTCTGCAAGATTGCCAAAGGTCAGACTAAAGGAAGAATAATGCTTGGTTTATGGATAAACAAACCAACAGAAATAAAGTCAAAGCTGACCTGCCTATGAGGGAGGTAACTAATCACAGAACAATGTTTTATAAATTCCTACCACACTTTATAAACTAAGTTTTCCAATCACTAACATTCCAGTACCTTCAGTAAGAATCAAAAACAATAACACTTTACAGTGTAACAGACACCTGCAGGTCTGGGAAAAAAAAGACCTTCGCAGTTGAGAGAAGCAGTAATACAATATAAGTTAGCAGTATAGGATAACTGATAGCTTGCAATAGGATAACTTGGAAATTTCTCTAGATTTCTGGGGAAAATAGCAGGGTTTAATAATCTAATAGTTATAAAATAATTTAATATTTATCAAAACTACAGTATTCTGCATGTATCTTTCTTCTTACAGGTTTCCCTCATTTTACAGGGGAACACAGCTGACTGCTCTGAAGTATCCAAGCCATGCAAAGATAAATCAGGCAGTAACCTGGAGAGTTCAGCTTTAGAACTGGCTGCAGCAAGCCAGGAACTATTTTGCACATGGATAACACACAGTGCTGGTCCACCATGCAAATACTGAAGAATTCTCAGAAACTGGAGTTTCAGCAAGTAAGGACTGTCACACAAAATCAACACTCAGGTCCAGCTTCCAACTAATATATTAGCATCAACCAGCTATAATTAATGATCCTTTTCTAGCTGGCCAAATTCCCAGTTATTCTCATATTACCAGAGTAATTGAAATTCCATTCCTAAAATTT
Organism: Ammospiza caudacuta; assembly: GCF_027887145.1. Classification (NCBI taxonomy): domain Eukaryota; kingdom Metazoa; phylum Chordata; class Aves; order Passeriformes; family Passerellidae; genus Ammospiza; species Ammospiza caudacuta. The sequence goes on from NC_080596.1 coordinate 60,324,957, forward strand.
GAAAGTAGATTTCTTCATTGATTTGCAGCACTATTACCACATAAATAAAAAAACAGAATACCTAAAAATGCCATCCTAAGCAAAAAGCTGAACCCAAGTAAACTCTAAGACCTTGCAGCAATAGAAATTAAATATGGACCTGTCTGCATTAAGATCAAAAGCAAAAAGTGAATAAAAGCTCTGCCTAGTACCTACAAGACCATATGTGTGTCTGGTGTGGGGCTCCTGTACTACAACAAAGAATTAAAAGCTGGAGGAAGCCCAATGGATGGCCACTGTGATGGCCAGGTGTTGAGGCCTGCACCACACAGGCAGGGATGCTGACAAAGGTGTTTCCATTCAGCCTGGATGACAATCCTCAGAGGTGCAATGAGGGAAAAACCCCAATGAGGAAAAAACCCCAAGCTGCTGCAAGGCATGTTTCAAATGGATAAAAGGAGAGGAAAAAAACCCACAGTGGCAGAATACAAACCCTGAACTGTGCAGCCCAGGGAGGTGAGCTCCAAGCTGGGATGCACTCACAGCTGCTCAGGGTCCCGAGGAATGTGCTCTGGTGCTGAAGCCGGCCCTGCACTGAGCAGGAGCTTGGGAACAGCTCCAGAAACCCCCCTGAGCTCAGCTGCTCTGGATTCCACACTCACAGGAGGCTCCTGCTCACCAAGGGGAGTCCTGCTTCTTGTCCTACCTCCAACTGCTGCCAAGTTCTTGTGTTTGTTCTGTCAGCTCCAAAGTGAAAATGACCCTAATACTTACTGAACGGGTTTTTTTATTATTATTAATCTTAAGATATGGCTGGAGAACTTTGGAGGCATTTAATGACTAAAAAGAGAGACTTAACACAAATAAGGAATGGATTCAGAAAATTTATGGTTTCCATGTACCAGTTCTGTCAATAAAACTCTATGTAAGGATAAAAACTTCTACAGACTGTTTCTTGTTTGAGCCTTTTAAAATGTGCTTAAAACCAAAGTTAATATTGACTCCAACTCTTCCAGATTATGTAACACAGGAAGGGATACTGTGTAAATCAAAACATCAAGGAGCAAAAATTATATTTATTCCATTTCATTTCATCTTGCTCACTGCATTTTTCAGGAGAGAAAAAGTCAGTGGAACAATAAATAGTACTTTGATCAGATGGAGAGATAGAGCATCACACAGCAGTAATTGTGCTGATATTCTCCATTCCTCATGTCATCTACTTCTCATAGCTCCTTTTAACAAAGGAAAACACCAGTAAAGCTCTTGCAAATTAAATGAAGATACAAAGACCATCTAACCCACCCATTCATTAAACCTTCATAGAGACAGTGAATCAGAACGAAACCAGAGTTTAACTTCATTAATCTGAATTAGCTCCTAAAGTCTCACGCACATCTGTGAGAAACTTTTGTAGTTCTCACTTTCTATTCCAAAGCAAGTGTGTGCAGTGCTGTACTGGGTTTGCATGCCAAAGTTTTGGTAGTGGGGAACTACAGGAGTGGCTGCTGTGAAAAGCACTCAGAGGCTTCCCCCCATGCCCAACAGAGCCAATGCCAGCTGGCTCCAGGACAAACCTGCCATTGGTCAAGGCTGACTCCAATAGGGACAATGGTAGCTTCCCTGGCATAGCAGTTCAGAGGGGAAAAAACCTGCTGCACAACAGCAGCAGCAGCCAAAAGAGAGGAGTGAGACTGTGTGAGAGGAACAGCCCTGCAGACACCAAGGTCAGTGCACAAGGAGGGCCAGGAGGTGCTCCAAGTGCCAGAGCAGAGGTTCCCCTGCAGCCCCTGGAGCAGCCCATGGTGAGGCAGCTGGGCCCCGCAGCCCATGGAGGCCCAGGATGGAGCAGAGATTCACCTGCAGCCCATGGAGGCCCAGGGTGGAGCAGAGATCCACCCATGGAGGTGGATGGAGCAGAGATTCACCTGCAGCCCATGGAGGCCCAGGGTGGAGCACAGATCCACCCATGGAGGTGGATGGAGCAGAGATTCACCTGCAGCCCATGGAGGCCCAGGGTGGAGCAGAGACCCACCTGCAGCCCATGGAAGCCCAGGGTGGAACAGAGACCCACCTGCAGCCCATGGAAGCCCAGGGTGGAGCAGAGACCCACCTGCAGCCCATGGAGGTCCAGGATGGAGCACAGATCCACCTGCAGCCCATGGAGGCCCAGGATGGAGCACAGATCCACCTGCAGCCCATGGAAGCCCAGGGTGGAGCAGAGATCCACCTGCAGCCCATGGAGGCCCAGGATGGAGCACAGATCCATCGGCAGCCCATGGAGGACCCCACGTGCCTCAAGGACGCTGACCCTGTTAGAACTGGAGCAGGCTCATGGCAGAATGTGTGGCCCCTTGGAATGAGGAGCTCCTGTTGGAGCAGGTTTGCTGGCAGGACCTGTGACCCCAGAAAGGAAGGGAGGGTGGGGGAAGCATTACAGCTCAATGCTGCAAGAAACATTCAACACCCATCCATGTTAGAAATTGCATTCACCAGCCAGTATCAGACTTCTGAAATGCTTCCCTCCAGCCACTAGAAAAGAAACATGCACGTGTCACCTGCTTTGAAGTAATAACTAGACCACGCTAAGTCCTCACTTACTGCATAGCTTTGTAGTTACTAAAAATACCTCCAAAACTCAAATTGTCATTGAGCAGATTTTCATTTAGTTTCTATAATGAACAAATAAGTTCAACAAGCCTCTTTGTTTAAAGTCTTGTTTGTGTAAAACTGTTTCCAGTTACTCAACAGCAAAACTAAGATATTAATCTACTACTCTTTATACTAAAGAGCCACATCTCAAAATTTAGTGAAAAGTTTAAGGTAGAACAAAAAGAACTGCAATTGTAAAGAGTTACATTATCCCACACAAAAAGGGAAAATAAGGATTGCAATTAATTTAGACAGTTTCAGTTCAACACCTAGTGGAGAACAGGCCACATGACAAACTTCAAAACTTCATTCTCTGAATAAGACAGGAATTCTGAAAATTGTTTCATACAATTTTCAACCTTTTTCAAAAACAAAGGCTGTTACCTTTGTAGAATTCCAACTTTTCACCTGTGCAAGATTTGCTTTGAGAGAGAAAGTTTATTTCAGAAAATTCTGCTAATTTCTTCTGTTCCACACAGAGCTGTGGTAGTAAACGCAGGTGAGGAGAGGACTTTAAGTCTGTCAGTTCCAGGAGAGAGAGTGGCTTTCAAAGAAGAACTATCCAAAACCACACTTTGGAAGCACCTTTCAGATGAGCATACCTGAATGCCTCACAGGCTGCTGAAAGACTGCTGCCAGCACCCTGTGTTAAGCAGATCCTCAGTGCCCATGCTGTTCCCACACTGCAGCATGAGCTGGTTTGCCCTCCTCTCTTCCCAGCCCTTTTAGCCGCCTGCTGTTGGCAACAATTTGCTAGAAAGGCACCCAGGGAAAGCAGCAGGGAAGGACAGAACTGCCACTCAGCTACTCCCTTCCCTCCAACAGGGCAGGGAACCCTGTGGGGCAACTGCAGCACCTGGGAGCCCAGCCCACAGCAGGGCAGGGCAGCAGCTGTGCTGGGTGGCCCTGCAGGCTCCCTGATCACAGGCTGGAGTCCTTCCCCACCAGCTTCTGGACAGCTGCACCTGCAGCTCACTTTGGCTTTGCTCATTTGTGGTTAGAAGCAGTGACTTCTGTCTGCCCCCACAGTGCATCCAGCTCTGTCTGTTCCTCTGCCTACACACTTGAGTCCTGCTCTCAGCCTCTCCTCCTGAACAGCCAATACTCTAACAGGCTTCATTGAAAAGAAACTTCCATAGAAAAGAGGACAGCATCATAACGAATATCTCAGATTAGTCAACTACAATTATTATCACAATTTTCCTTCCCTCCTGTGGTCAGTGAATTCCCATTTTTGTAGACATGAAAGTGGGAAATCAGCACTACAATGCTCCTTGTCATTCCACCTTCCTTTTAATAGCAAAATTACAGAAGTACAATAAGCTGTCCTCTCATTAAAAGCAACAAACTGCAATTATCCATTAACACATGACTGAATTTTGCCATTGATGGACCTAATTCCTAAATTCAGAACTCCAAATTATGTGTGACCAGTAATCTCAAAACATGGGTGTACATATGCGATATAAACATATTAAATTCACGTGATTTCAGACTTAAAACACTTACTGAAAGCAGTAGCTACTATTTTGAAATTTAAGACCTTTTTCTTATCAGATTACAAGTAAGGTCACAGGTACATTTCTACATATGGTGTAGGATGCCAATCTTGCTCCAGAAGCTTTCTTCCAGAAATGCAGAGATTCTTTGCAAATAGTAAAATGTAATGTTGTTCTTAAAGCCCTTTATTTCATGTGCAGTCCCTATGCTCCTTACAGGCTTCCTGACATCCAAATACTTAGAACATTAAGATTTAAAACTTCTGGGAGTAGCCTGAAAAGAAAGAAGATAGAGATTCTTGGGAAAACAGACAATATCCATGGCAGTGGACTAAGTAAAGACTTAGGCTGCTTGTAATCCATTAAAATGAAACAAACTGCATGGCTTATTATTTACACAGAGTGACCCCTTTATGGTCACTCTCCATGTAAGCACAGAAATCCTCATTCTCAGTCTCCAAAATGAAAATTGCAAATGATAAATGAAAAGAGAAACTTCTGCAGTAAGATCACTACAGTCCTGGTTCAGCAAAGCTGTTTAAGATGCACACATTTAAAAAGTTTCAGCAGTACTGTACAGAAGTAAAGTCCAAAGGTAAAACTCATTAACCCACACTACTCTGGGTCAATAAGGCAAAGCAGCAGACAAGCCACCAACTCTTTAGTCTCCCACCCAGTTATTTGCTCACACTAGTTTTCAACCCAAGTTCCTGCATATATTCAAATGAAGGAAATTAATTCCAACTCAGGATTATGTAAAAGACCTCTGGGCTTTTAAAGCTGATACAAGTGACACTTGAAAACAACTAACATGTCAGGGTTTTTTGTCAACAGTCAGCATTAGAGCTTCTTTCAGAAGCAGTAATTCATTTCCATATGCCAACCTTGAGCCTAATGAGAGCACTGTACCTGCGGTGCCTTAAGCTCCTCCAAGAGGAAAGCTGTGTGTAAGCAAGAAAGCAGCCTCCTTCTCCCTTTTGATCTTCCTGGCCACACCCCAAGATGCAGCCTGAGGAAACAAGCAGGCCTTATGGATACTCAAACTGCTGGAGACACAAACTGAGCCACAGAAGCAGGCCAGGAAACTTTCTTCACCACAGTGCTCAAAGAGGCAGGGCAGGAGCACTCCATTCCCAAGTGATCCTGAAGGTGCCAGAACTGAAGGAAATCAGCCAACAGTGCTCCCTTTTCCTTTGATCTCTTCTACAACTCATTTTGTAAATGCAGTCTCAAACCCAAAACCTCATAACACACCACAGAACTGACATGGAATATGCAACCTTGTGCACAGCGCACATGCACACAGTCTCAAAAGGAAAAATGAATGTACAGAGTGCCAAAAAATGACTTTATATTCTAAAGCAACCACTTATCTAAGCATTTTCTTGGTATTGAGAAAGACTTACCCCTGGCTGATATGTAAGTAGCTTAAGCACATGTGACCAAGCACTGGAGGCATCTAATTATTGTCGGTATTATCTCTACAGGCAGCCACATATCTTAACTGACATGTCAAGGCCAAGTTTACTCTGATAAAATCAGAGAACTTAGCACATTCTCAGAGGCCACATGGGGTTCAATACAAGCAGAGGTGCCATTTCAAGAGGCAAGGTTTCTCCCTTTTACCAACTATCAACAACCTGTGCAAAAAATTAAGCTGACTCATCTTTGCTCCCAATGGCTCAAACCTATATCCTATTACCCAGAGAAGCCCTCAAAGAGCTAAACCTGCAGATTAAGGCTGAGTCTGCACTGCAGCCTTACCCCATGACCATCAGGCTGCTGCAAGGCAGTGTACAAAGCACTCAGGTCTCATTAGTCCAAGTTGTACACATGTGTGCCAGCCACTGGCCAAAGCCAAGGCAATTGGGCTTTCTCCTGCCATGGTTCACATTTGGTTTTCTAAAGTGAAGTTTATGCACTCAACCTGTGAGACTGAATCACAACTTTCAGCAGAGTGCAGTGCTAAGAACACACTCCTTTCTGGGACTTTGTTTACACCCACCACTGCAGCACTTGGAACAAACTGCTTTAGGAAGCTCCCTCTCAGCAAGCTGGTCTTCAACAATACTGTTCAAAATGCCTCCTCTTCCTCTCACACTGCACACAAACCCAGGTACACAGCACAGGGTGAGCTGGGTAGGAAGGCCTCTAGAAAGCAGCTACTTTCAAACAAAACACTGCAAGAACCAGGTTCATTTACTTCAGTACTGGTATAAGTCCTGGGAATCCAAGGAGCCCACAGGAGCTCCAGGGAACAGGGACTTTTCAAACCCAGGGATGGCAGATTACAAACACCAACAAAAACTAGCGAGGGCATGTTTTGAAACTGTACAATGCTGAGAGTATAAATATGAATAGTACTCCCTGTGGCACAGAACAACCTCCAAGGCTCCCTGTGTGTTCAATACCTGTGAAACTCACCACCAGGTCTCATGACATGAGCCGGTGCATAAAATATGGGGGTGTGGTGTGCAAGTACAGACAAAAAGTGGGCAGCTCTTGTTTCCAAAACAGAGCAGGAAGTGGATGCCAAAGAGGAGGATATTCAAGGTCAGGTTACAGACTGAGCACCTGGAACTTCAAAGCCGATCCTCTAGTTTGAACTTAATCCTCATATTCTTACAATGACATCACCGAGTGACCAAAATTATCTGCTCCCCATTTAAAAGGCAGTAATGACAGCCTTTGTTTCCTGGCATTCAATGTACCTGCAAAGATTCAGCTGAAAAAGCTCAGTCGAGTGAGTACTACAGTTTCTGCAACACTGGTAAAACCACCAGAGACTACACTAGAACAGAATTTGGACACATGGCTTTGCTGTGTTGGATAAGAAAAGTTGAGAAGTGGTTAAACATCCTACTCTGAGTGGGGTCTAAATGTGCCTGTTCCACCCTGCTCCCTGCCAGGCTGAAGGACAGCATTTGTTTGAGTTAGCAGTTGTGCTACCAGAATGGGTAACAAAAGTTTATGCTTTGAAGTGCTGAGAAGCCTCCTGCTTCAGAATTAAGTCTGGTTCCATGGCAACACACAGACAAGAGTCCACAAAAGCATCAGCACCTCAAACATGACTGATGACTGGAGCTCTGCTGCACAGTACTTTAACCTAAGAATAAAAATCAACAAAGGCTTCAGTCAGCTTAGGTCTAAACAAACTGATTTTCTTAAGCTTTGCAAATAAGGCAGCCCTTCAAAGAATGTTTTCTGCCAATTCTTGATGTATTTTATTAGCCCACTTGTCTCATGCAAAAGAAAAATTGCACGAGAAAAGAGATACTAGCTGAAGCCATGTGCAAAACAGGTTATTTACAGCCAACTCCACTTGATGTCTAAAATTTCTTTCTAGAACAATTTATTTTAAATATATCAAACTTCAGATGATATAACTTAAAAATTAGAAACATTATGAAGGTCTTACATAACTTTAAAAAAAGAACCCACTAGCAAACAGCTCAACTCCTCAAAGCAGATTAGTCCTCTTCCTTATTCCCCACTTCCCTGGGGTATCTGCATTCAGAACCTTATCATTCATACAAAGGACACATTTAGAAACTGCTTTGGGTAGCCAATGCCATCATTTCAACAAGTGGGTGACACAATATCAGATGTTTTTATTCCACACAAAAACTCAGGTATTAAGATATTAAAAAAGCAGTAACTGAGATTTGGAAAGACCAGAGTAGTTGTACCAAGTGTTTGCAAAGTATTTGTATTTTAAGCTTCATACCCTTAGAATGATCAATAAAATACTCCATCATTACTAAATTACTTATGAATCTTCAGATGTCAAAGTTCTTTAACACAGGTATGGATTCGACCTATATTTATCTTCTTATGTGACACGAGATTAAAGACCTTGGCCAAAATCACAAAAGATATCACTGGAGAAGCCACTGTTCAGAAGAAAAAGGACCTTGCTCAGAAATTCTTTTACTGTAACACAGAAAGAATGTTCCAAGATTTAAGAAGCTTCCATACACCATGAACATAACAGAGTAGGATGCAGAGCCTTAGACCCCAGCAATATTTGCCTATTTACTCATAACAGAAAAATTATGTTAATACTGATCTAAATTAAGACACCAAGGCATTATATTTTTCAAAGTACAACATCAAAGAGGACCTTTCTCCTAAGATCTTACATAGTCCACTAAAATATATTGTACGGAAACATTACCTGGCAAAGAAGTTTGTAAAAGGTCCCAGTATTTTCCGTTTACCGTCCACGTCTGTCCCATGACAATACTGCTGCTGGCTCTGGTCAGTGCTGTCTCTAGAGGAATTCAGGGTAACGTCTGAAAAGTGCGCCTCGTCAGTCTCGAGATTCACAATTGCACTTGAACTGCTTGTGACCACAAAGTCCAAAATGTCTTCGTTGCTAACTGATAAAGTTGTTGACAGCTCTGTGCTAAGACTAGACACGCTACAAACGGAGATGTCATCGCTTCTGTTGAGCGTCTTTGAGGTTGGGCTGTACAGTTTGACGGTGTCATAGCCAGTCCTGGGGAAGGTGGAGGATTTGCGCACGGCGTGCTCGTGCTCGGCAGCCGGCGCGTGCGGAGGCACGTACGGCGGCAGCGTGCACGCGCTCTGGAAAGCCCTGTCAGGCACCAGCTCGGGCTCTGACTGCTTTCTCTTCACATTCAACACACTGCAGTGAACAGGCTCTGGATTTCCTATTTCTAGAGTTGGAATACCAGAATCCACTGACTTAAGGCTATGACAATCTTCTATGGACAGCAGGCCAGGTCCATACTCAGGCAATGAGAGATCTCTCGGGGTCCCAGAGTTCAGGTTTTGAAGGCCTTGGATACTGCTGCTCACTCTTGCATCCACAATTCCCACGAAGGTCAAACCATTTAAAGAGTTGGATAAATTTGCATCAGTTGTCTTGGCCCAGCTGGTAACTGGTTAAAAAGAAAGAAAAGATTAGGAGTTTGCAGGAAGGTTGTGGTTTGTTCTCGACTGTTTGTTTTGTAGGGTTGGTTTTTTTTCATGGTTGTTTCTTGGTTTGTTTTTTTAATGCACTCAGTCCTGTCCTAATCTAGGCTTTTAATTAAAAATTATTTGTCTTCTCTTGGACATAATTACTATCCCTTCCCCCAGCATGAACAACCAGGACAATGGCAACTTAAATTAGGCTTCTAGCGAATGTGAAGCATGAAAAGCTTTTCATAAGCAGTTTGTGTGCCCGTGTTTGCTCCTTACACATCTCCTGGGAGTGAAGTTACATACTATAAAACATGCAGTATTTTAATGTTCCCTGTCAATACTGAGGCAAATATATGAGATTTATTTTTATACAGTCATAAATTCATATTTGCTGATGTCAGAGAGCTACAAAACTTGTTTCCTTACACTTAGACCAGATTCATAATTGTTCATTTAAACAGAATTTCTCAGCATTCTTTTGCAAACTATAAAACTGATAATAAAATTGTCCCAGAAGAGAATGCATAAAGTGTCATTGTTGCATGAAGGAAGAGATGCAAACTCTGAACAGCTATAAAGCTATCCATAGAGTCAATGTTTTGACAATATGCACAATGCACTTCATCAGTGCATGTTTAGTAGCAATGACATTTGCAAATACACTGAATTTCCTGCACTCAGGGACTGTGATCCAACATCCATGCTGTCTCCCCAGGGGCTGCCAGCAGGTCAGTTAATCCAGTCAGTGCCCCAATTCCAGTCTGAATCTCAATGACCTGCAAAGCAAGGGCTGTCAAAAAGGAGCTACAGGTTGGAGGCACCGAACTTTAATACATCTGGGACACCAACAGGAATACTGCCCTGGCTTCCAGAACTGCTACTGACCCTTTAAACACTATATGAGCTATATAATGCTATATATTACACAGATCTTTTTCCATATGAGTAGTAAATTGTCTACAGCTCTTCTGAAGTTTGCGATGCAATTACTCTGCAGCAGTTGGCAGAACAAATATGCACATATTGCTTCAATTTCTTCTCTCTGAAACACTCTGGGCTAAGTGTGAATGAGTGAAGAGCACTTATTCCATCTTGCAAACAGACTGCTTTCTAGACAGCTCCTGAAGCCTGGTCTCCTATTCTCTCTCAAGTAGAGCACTCAATTAAAGGTCCTGGTTGTTCTCTAGAAGGTCCTTCCCACATTCTATTTTTAAAAAACAAATACACATGTACCTCAGAAGAAACCCCAAACTTGTCAATTCCCAACGTCGGTGAAAAGTGCTATCTCACAGCAGTTCTAAACCCCTGGTTAAAGTCACCTGAGCCCTGCCAAACACCAGGGTTTGACACACAGTCCATTCTTAGATCTGAGGACATCAATACAGCTTGGCATTGTGATACCAACAGGCAGTGAGTGAGAAAAAACTCATTTCAAACATATCTCACTGGTCCAAACAGAATTTTTTTTTTCCATAAGTTTTCAGTCATGTGGAAAGTTCAGGAACCCAACTGTACTTTGTATGCTACACTAAATCTTTAACTTACTACCCAAACAATATTTGCTAGCAGTTCAATCCACTCCTAAGTACAGGCAAAAGGTGAGGACAGACAGCCTGGATTTTTCATCTTTTAGACCTCTTCAGAACTTTTTAACAACCAACTCTATGCTACCCATCCAAATCAATCAATATACCAGTTGCCTAATCCTCTGCCTAAGCAAGGTTTCAAGTGTATTGTTTTGACTAAAAAGCTTGTGAAGAGGTGTGAAGTCTTCTCTTAAAGAGTTGCTATAGCAACTTTTTTTTTTTCATATTACCATGGTTTGAAAAGTTTACATCCCCTGCAATTAAAGTATGTTTTGAAATAGCTGACACACCAACTGTGTACATTATAAATTCTTTATTCACTAAATTGAAACTCCAAGGGCCAGCAAAAAAACAAACCCTAAACAGCAATTCTTGAATGCAGGCAACAAACTATACTCCAGGAGTCAACAGTGACAGTTCAAGCGTACAAATGAGACAGAACATGGAGCATTAGATGTAATTACTGTTGTATATACTGGAATCTCCTGTTCTCAGACCTTCTTACTTGAATTCACTTATTTTTCTAACATAAGTCTGACTCTGTTCTTCTCCCTATGTTCGCCTTTATTCCTTCATATACTTCACAGTGCTCTTCAAACCCACAGCCCACCCCAGCCCCTTTTGTTACTCTAAAGCATATACACAGATACACTCCAGAACAGGGTAACCAAGGGGTTTGACTTACAAGAATTCAAACTTTGGAATGCACCTAGAAAGTGCAGTCCAGGAAAAAAACCACAAATGTAATCTGTCAGGAACAGCTTTGATGATGTTTGGGTAAACAGTACAAGCATGTTCCCATAATGAATTCCTCCCATGACTGCCTTTACTTCTGCTCAATGATTTTCCCAAGCAGCAGCCAGTCCTTAGCTTAATTGCACTGCTCTTCTCAACCAAGCTTACAAATGGTAAGCACCCAAATGACCTTGGCAGAGGCAGTAACTACAGCAGCTCAAGAGGCCAAATACTGTAAACAAAAGAATTACAAAAAAAAAAGTGAAAATAGCTTCTGTACCCGGTGTGGAATTTTGTTTTAACTTGACTTGGTATTTTTTCAAGCAATAAATGTAACAGGAAAAGATCCTTTAAACGGGCAAGTGAGAAATGCAGAAGTATACAACACTACAGCTTGCTGGAGCAAATTATGCAACAGCAAGTTACAAAGGTTTTACACAGTTCAGCAAAACTGTGGGAGGCTTTGAAGTGTACCCATCAAGGGCTTTAAATGAAAACTTGAGATGCAGTCAGCTCTCAAGGACACACAGGAGAACTCCTTGATTCATTTTGAGTTCAGTTGTTGTAGGATTGTTTTTAAGGACGGAGTGATATTTATACTCTGTTTTAGCTGCCTCATTGGTAAGTGCAAAATCTGACAATTGATGTCAAATATTCTGTCATGTACTCCAATGCTAACTTCTTTCCATAAAGCATTTATTAACATAACCATGTGGAAACATTATCATCTGAGTACCATACACTACTGAGAAATAGTATGCAATTTTGTCTGCACAAGATTCATAATTCCCATTGTTTATTTAAATATATTACGATGGAAATAAAATCAATATTTGTAAAGTCTTAATATCCTATGTCTTATCGAGAACATGATCTCATAAGAGGGAACATCCCACAGGAAATAACAAGGAAAAGGGAGTTAGGAAAACACAGCCAAGGTCACAAGTGGCAATGAGAGAGCAGGTAGATGCTATTTACTCATTAACACTTCCAACTGAAGTGCTAAGGAGCACATGATAAAGACAGTTTTGTAGCCAGGTTCAAAATTAACATCAGGACACAACTATTCACACAAAGGGCAGCTAACCTGTGCAACTCTGTCACAACACTGTGGATGCAAGAAATTTACATCTAAGTTTGGGAATACAAAATCACTGATGATTCCTAAGCAAAGCAAAACTCAGAGAGGCTCTAAACCGCAAGTATCAGAACTTCAAGAAAACATCAACATACATCAGTTCTGCTTTCAGACTCTCCCCTAGGTACATTTTTTTCTGACAGGTGGAGTTTCCATCTGTCTCAGTAGGTCTGTCTGTACGGCCTCACATTCCCCAGATTCTGATCACAGCATGCAAGAAGGCATGTTCTGACAATAACCAGAGGGCTTTAAAACACATTTTGGCTTTGCATATCACTCAACCATACAGAGGGACAAGTCATATTTGATTATAATTTCTAAGATCTACAATAAAATGGCTTTTTAACCCACTTTGATATCAAAGTTAAATATAACAGCAATGCCAAACCATTAGAGTAAAACAAAACCAGAAAGATGCAAACTCAAGGCCCATTATTCCAAGTTTGCTGGGAGTTATGATGCAGTTTAGGCACGCAACAAGGGTAAGACAATAATTTGCAAAAGAAGGCTTTATATTTTCCTGCCTCACAGGGATGAGAAGAGGAATGATTGCATACACAGCTCAGTTCTCTAAGAGTTAACATCACACAATACCTCTTCAACACTTACTTCCGCTAGGACTTTTTCTCCAACTTTTAAGAACAAGGAATTTCTTCAATTACAAAGTTGCAACTTTTTTTCTTCTTAAAGATATATTTTTTTAATTAATGACTTATATTCTCCATGTTTTTGTTATTATTTTTGTTGCATGTACCAAGAAACATATTGCTGTTATCAAGGGCAGCTTTGAGTGACCTTGGTGCACAAGAGCATCAAACTCAGTTTTGTTTATTAAAGATTTCTTTGTTCCATTTGTGTGCACGTTCTAACAGCCACAGCACTGCCAACAGTGAAGAACTCCTGAAACTAGAAAAAGTCTGTCCTTCAACTAAACATGGGATACTGCAATTAAGGTTACCTATAAAAGTACTGCCAAAACATTACCGGCAAAAAGAAAAGAAACTAGTGGGGATTTTTTTTTTGTTTTAATTAAGATGACTATTATCTAACTCTCAGCTGGTGACCTTTTAAAAGTGTGAGCTTTACAAAGCCGGCTTCTGAGCGGAGTGCTCGGAGAGTAATCATAAGTAAGCCATTCCCCGCTTTCCGACTGTTTCTGCTCAGTCAGACGGGCAACACAAACAAGTTACAGTGCTCTGCTAAAGCCTCTGCTCCAGGAGCGCTTTACCCTCCCCGCACCATTGTTACTGAAAACTCTCTGAGCCACATTAAATTAGCAGCAACGTCAGAAGAACTTCAGCTGCTGTGAGATGTAGTTTTGTTTGGTCTTTGGGAATTGCTTGGGAAACCTCGACTAGAAGAGAGGCAGCGAGATGAAAGTTGCTTCCTTCTCACGGGCTCAACCCGACTCGCTCTGCGAAGGTTCCGAGCTAGCGGCCTTCGCTTACAAACAACCCAAAGAAACTGAAACAACCGAAAAAAAAAAAGCCACAACTAAAGCCTTGAGGAAGCAGCGCTCACTCTTCTCTGCGGTCTTCAACCCACTCGGTGAACACTCCGAGGGCTCAGCTCACCTGCTCCTCTTAACTTTTTTACGTGGCCGCGGCCGGGTTAAGTCAGCCCGGCAGCCAGCGCGGCCCCTCGGGGCTGAGGCTGCTCGCTCCCGCCCGCCCGCCCCGCTCGGCCCCGGGCTCTGCCCCTCGCACCAACAGGTACGGCCAGCACCCCCGGCACCGGCGAGCAGGAACAGCCCCGAGGAGCCCGGACGCCTCACCGGGGTAGCGCTGCCCTCCGTCGCTCTCGTCACGCTGGGCCATGCCCGACGCGCCCCACAGCCGCTACTGCGGGACTAGGAGGCGGCCGGCGGCTGCGGCGGGCACTCCATGTCGCTGCTCTCCGGTCCCCGCGGAGCAGCGCCGGGTTCAGCGCGGCTGAGGCGGAGCAGCCGCCCCTCGCCGGCGGCCCCCTCGGCGTAGCGTGGGGCCTCCCATGGCGGCGGCGCACACCTGGCTGCGGGACAGGTGCCGGGCTCCTCCGGCGATGCTCCAACCCCCGCAGCCCGGACTCCTCCCGCCCCGCCTCCGCTCCCCTTGCCCGGCGCGCCGGGGAAGCCCCGCCCTCCGGGGAAGGGAACGCCTGCGCGCAGGGGGGCGAGGGGCGGCCGCCGCCGGGCGCCATTTTAAATCGCCTCAGCGCCCGTGGCGGGCTGGCTGGTGGTGCCCGCCCGGCTCGGCAGTGGAGGCGCCCCGGGAGCGGGGCTGTGGCTTAGGCGCTGGGGTTCCGAGGAGCCCCCGGAGCGGAGAGAAACGGGGCTGTGGCTGAGAGCGCTCATTTCAAGGAACCCCGGGCTCGGCGGGAGCCACTTTTTGGCCGCCAGGCGCTGCAGCCCGTCCCGTGTTACTGCCGGGGCCGGCTGGCGGCCCTGGCCGTGCCCGGGGAAGCAGGTGGGTGGGTAGGCTGCCCTCGTGTTGGGGAAAACCAAACTTCAGTGGGTGTGGAAGTGTGGGCTGCGGAACGTGTGGAGGTATCGTGCGCAGGTGTGTCCCTAGCTCTGTGGAACTCTGGTAATTGTGTTCTGTAACGCCAAAAGTGGAAGCTTTAGGGTGGTAATTGCGATTTTCGCGTTTTTATCTTTCCATTCTCTTCACCTTCGTCTCAAAGTGCGCCCTTTTGGGGGTGGAGCTGTGCACACCCTGCTCTACCCCCACACTGATTTCCGAGCAGTCAGCACCTGACAGGAGCAGAGCTGTCGTGTTTCCTTATCAGCTGTGAAACTCGGCGCTGTTTTGTTTTCTGCAGAGGTCACATGTTTTGCACCTAGAGTCGTGATCATGTCTCTGGAATGGTGGTAAGATAAAGCTGCTCCCATTTGAACCGAGGATTTAAGCACTCCCGTCACCTCACACCTCTCCTGTCTACACTGAAGCTGGAAGTGTGAGGGCAGCAGACACAAATATCTGAACTTGTGTTGGGGCAGCTGGTTCGCTGTGAAGTGGTGCAAACCCATGATTGTTCAAGCTTTGATACGGGCAAGTTACACTGGAATGAATCGTGAGAGGCTGAGGTAAACCTGTACAGAAGTACTTGCCACCATGACCCTGTTGACACCAATTCCATACTATGAAGATAAGAATTAGATTGTTCTGAAACTGCTCTGAAAATCTACCATCAATCAAAAATTATACCTCTGCAGATAGTTTGTTTCTGTGACTGGATCAGTTCTTAGTCTGCTTTATTTCTAAGATGGGTATCAACATAAAATGATTTAAGATTGGCACTAATTTTTCCATATCTTCTTTTGAAAATTATTACTATCTCTGTAAGAGAGCTTCCATGTTAAATGTAAATAAATAAAGGTAAATAAAAGCAAACCAATTTGAGGCACTGTAAACTTGTTTATATGCAAAAGATTTTTTGAGCTTATACTCTCACTCATTCCTTTTAAATTTTTTTCTTATGTTTTTAAGAGTATGAATCAATTCTTCTGTTGGAGCAACCAGAAGAGAGTATTGTCATCATGATGTGTCATTTTACCTTGGTCAGTTGTTTGGTTCCTAGGGTAAATAAAAGAATGGAAATAGTCAGGAACTCTCCAATTCTGCAGAGTGCCTGCACAGGAAATAATGATGCTCCCAGCTTAATATCATTTAGGCTGAAGAAACAATTAGAAAAACGTGCTGCAGAATCCTTCAGTGGTAAGCAGAGCATATGGGAAGTCACAGAAAATTGCAGCCTAGTCAATATAAAAGAACCACCCCTGTATTGTACGTGAATGGCTGTGTAACTCCTAGGAAAGGGGAAGTAGCAATTCTGGTTGTCATGAGCTATTCCCAAAAGGTGTTTTGCATTAGCAGTTAGTATCAGTCCATTCATGCCCCCTCCATCCCAGGTAAGGTAAATTTCTGTCTGCAAATGTTGTGTATTATTACTTCTCTGTTTGGGGAAAAGCTGAAGGGCTCACACTGTGACTAAGTACAATGTCACACGCTAGCTGTGATGAAGTGTGGCATGTGCTAATTACTGAAAGGAAACAGAACAGGTACTGCCAGGTACAGGAAGTACAAAAGCAAAACTCAGCATAAAGGGGACCTTTAGTGCCTTTATTTTGCAGCAGCTGTGCAAAATTTAAGTCCACACAGAAGGGCACACGGAAATCAATTCCTCCTGTTTAAACACGTGCGTTGTAAGTAAATCCTCAGAGTGTGATAAGAAGTTAATTGTAGCACATAAAATCAATGTGGTTATTATCAGTCTTTTGTCACTGACTCAGGGTCAAGTAAACCTGCAGCACACTTAATTTTATAAAAATTCATGGAATAAAATCATGTTTTGTTTAAGAGTGTCTTGCATGCAGCTGTTGTGTAGACATGAAATGTTACATAGAGCAGCCTCAAATTGGCAATTGATGTTCACCTGGTGGGCAAAAAAACTTCTACATGTCTATTAATAGCCTGGTGCTAGAGAATTTAATTTTTTTAAAAACATTCTGTTCAAAAGCTCTGTCATACAGGCTCATATTAATGCCAGTAGGGTTTGATATCTCAGGTTTATGGGTATTTTGCAAGAAAGCATGAAGAGTTTTTGCTCTCTTCTGTCTTGGTGATTTCTCTAAAATATACAACATATGATAAAAGTACACCAAATACCTGTCCTTCCTCTGTTTCGGTAGAGCCAAGGAACAGAAATGCAATTTTCTGTCATGCTTCTTAGGGCTGTAGATGTGAGAAAGCATTCTCTGCTTAGGCTTTCAGTTCTGTTTTGAAGCTTCAGCAATTTTGTAATTGATACAACTTCAAATTTATTTTTTAAGAACTAGATGAGAACATCTAGATTGAATTTTAATTCATCACAAGCCAAGTGTGATGCAAGCAGCTTTCAGAGCCAGCCAAACTGAGCTTCATTTGAATCCACTGTGCAGCTCCTCAAAGTCAGTAATTCTCTGCCATAAGCTAGAGGACAGGGTTTTTTTCTTTATTTTAAAGAAAAGATTAGCGTGTTGTGAATGCACAGCAGCTGTGCATCACTGTGAGCTGACCAGCAGCTCCTGCCTCCATTTGCCATCTCTGTGATTTAAGGCAGTTCTGGCTCAGCCAGGCCTGAGTGCAAGGGTACCGAGTGTGGCAGTGCTGGACGCTCCCAGCTGTTATCCATCAGAGACAGAGAAGCTCTCTCTGAAAAGCAAATGTTAGCAATACAGGAGACATTGCTCCTTTGCCTCCTTGCTTTACAGGATTTCCTGTAGGCATGGTGAAATAATTCATTCATGTTGTATGGCACAAGAAAAGGGAACAATGAATATATTCAGGTTTCTACTGACTCGTAGCAATGAAAAGGGTAATAATTCTGTGAAAAACTCAATACCTTGGAAGCAAATGGTGATGCTTTTGAGGAATAAATATTATGCTCTTTACTTCAGATTAATCAATTGAACAAATTAATTTTGTTCACACAAAACTATTTTTGCCTGTATTTGATAGCACAGCCACCATCTGCATGGGTATTCCTACTAGAGGTGGACTCTCTGTACACCAGGCCATTGTAATAGGTTTGGGGTGAATCAGGAACAGCTGGAGAACATGCTATTTAATTATCTCTTCCTATAGAAACTTAGACCTGATAAAGGATGAGGAAGTTTGATCCATAGCTACCATCACTTCTGTTACCACTGGGTAAGAACAGACTGAGATGGTTTCCCTCCATGAGACAGCAAGAAAGTGAAGAGCAGGAAAGACAGGGGAAAGTGTGTGAGACTCCCCAGCATGTTTGAACTGATATTACTGAAACACGATGCGTGACAGGATTGTTTCTATCGCTGTCTACAAGCTGTTTGGGAAAGACAACATGAGTAATAAGGTGTGAAGGAGTAAAACTATATCAACTAAAACCATTACTCCTTGCATAATATCTCAGAATTGCAGAATCCTGAGTGCCCATAAATAATCACTCATTAAGCCTCCATGGTACCTCTGTTACAGATCTTCACTCATCATTAAATCATGCCAGAGAAGGAAACATAGTTGTTATTATGCACAGCTGCATAATGCAAAGCTGGAGTTCTATTACATTTATTCTATAAAGCAAGCACTATTTAAATTACATTTCCAAAAGATAACACATCTATTCTGGAGCAATTACCAACATGGCAACATCTATTGGAACTCACTACAAAGAAAAAATGAAGTATTGGACTAAAAATCAATTGTTGTCTAGACCTAGTAGGGATGAAGGAAACTAAGTAACATTCACTTTTGGCAGGTAACAGATTATTATGCCTCCATGGAACTGCAGTGATTCAAGGAATTTATTTTTTTTGCACTGAATACAATACAGGAAAAATGGTGGAAAAATATTTAAAACCCATGAATGACAACTTAGACTTCCTGAAGAAGACTTTGTTGTCAAATAGATGAAGGTTCCAGAGGCAAATGATTGAGGGCTAGAACTCCATTCCAAAGTGAAGACCCTTAGAAGCTAAATAGCAATGAAAAAATTAGAAGTTATGAAATGTAAGAAAAAAAGTAAAAAGGCAAAATCCTACTAAAAGGGTATTGGAAACATAAAGGATGTTCTTAATATTTATTATTGCACAAATAAAGTAATGGCAAAAATGAAAAATTCAACACTAGTTTCTGTCCTGTATCTGTAAGGGATCAGGCAGGCCCATCATAGCAGGTAGAGATTAATGAGGCAAATTATTCTTTGGACAGCAGGCCTAAACAACACACAAGTTGTATTTTTTTCAAACATAAATTGGGGATGAATGAAGGGAAAAACTACACAAGTTTGTGGGTCATTACATAATTTCTGACACATTTGTCTAATATGTTCCTAAAAATCTCTAGCAGTGGAAGTGGCATCCCTTTTTTTAGGCAGTGCTTATGTATTTGCTTTCAGTACTGCTACTGTACTGTACTTTCTTTGCTTGAGCATTTCCATGGCTACCAACAGGAAAGCAGAGATGAATCTGAAAATGTACTCATCTATACTTTTTAACAGTATTTTTACTGCTTAAAAGTAAAAATGGTTTTAGAAGAAATTCAAGAGTTTGAATGTTCTGAGTTTTATGAGACAAGGAGAGTTGCTGCTTCTCCCGTGTCTCTTTGCTTGCAGTGAGTAAAATAAGGCCTGTGCAGAAATGATTGCAGTTAAATCAGCAAATCCCAAAATCTTTATGTGACAAGCAGTTGTAGCACTTTAAATGGCTGTTACTGCTGTTAACAGAGGGACAGAGCCTTTGTACTGCTTTTGCAACCCCTGGTTCTTGGATTAGTTGCAAATGCAGTAATGGCAGACACTGTTCTTCCAGAACCATTTGCCCTACAAGAAGGCTGTCAGGCAGAAGGCAGTGCCCATGGCAGCCTCTGTCCTCACTGTTTACAGGTGAAGTTGTTATACACATATGAAGTAGGGCAGGGACACCAGTGTTGTCACTCAGTGACTTTCTCAGCAGCATACTGGCCCACTGTCAGCTCTGGCAGCTGTTTTTTCCTGTTCATCCCGTTATCACCCCATTGGAGCAGAGATAGGCCATAACATTTATTAAGCATTTGCATGTAATACTACATTTTGAGAGGAACTTGAACAATGGAACAGAAGTCTTACAGTAGGAAGCTAAAATGTTTCAGTAAAGACTCCTTTGTCCCAAACCTCTGGAGTCTTTTTGCTATTAGTTTCACAGGTAATAAAAGAAAATTATGTGAGATGGAAGGCAATGACTAATGCGTTGGGGATAATACTTAACTATGCTGGTCCTGGCAGGGAAAGAATGAGTTACTGTGAAGGAATCCTGGCTTTCCAGAAGGTTCACTGCCTTCCTTTGTATTTTCACATCAGACACTCCCATGAAGGCACAGTGTGACAGGCATTTACAGCCAGCCTGTCCTACCATTGATGGACGCACTTGCTCTAGGACTATACAGTGGCAGCTTTTGCATGACAGAAGCATTGTTTACACTGGAAACTAATTCTTTACTATATGTGTATTTAATATTAATTCAGATACAGGAATTGAAAAACCTGACTGATGAAATGTAGTTCTTTTATCAAGTATCTTCTATAAATGCAATGAAAATATACCACTTCTGCTGTATTTAAGAAATAATTGAAAATAACATATGCCTTTTAAAGTTTCAACTACCAATACAAAAGTATTCACTCAAGGACCTTACAGAGGCACTTCCATTATTTCCCAGTGTGTGTTTCCATGTTGTTTTCACTGAACTTCTAATTCAGCAGAATTCATTCTGCATAGAATCCCAGGTTACTTTGCCTGCAGACTTATAGCACCAAAATGCACAAGGCTCCACCAAGTAGAATGTGAGCTGTTGGGGATTTTTTTCCTTTCTCTGAAAGGAGGTGCAGCCATGGAATTAGTGAGATACTGGTTACTTGATGGCTGAACACAAGTTAAAAGCAGAAATAGAAATCTGCTGGGTTATATCCCATATTACATACAAGTTCTGTAACTATTATGTGAGAGAGGGTCTAGGTTTGCTTGGGTTTGATTTTTTTTAAAAGTCTCATGTTTTCTAAACATGAATTACAGCAATGAAAAGGACTCCCAAATTAACTATGTCATGCCATTTCTTCAGAATATTTAATGCTTAACTGCATGTTGTATTTATATTATACACCTTAGCTGAAGAAAATGAAGACACATACACACACCATCCAATTGTCCTTTTATATTTTTATTCGGTGTTAAGTAACTCCACAAGAAAACAAAATCAGTTACTCTGGTGTACGTGAAATCAGAACAATACAACCACTTGAAGCAAAAAGTAGAAACAAATTTCAGCCCAGGAATGGAAAACTGATACTTCAATGCTATGGATATGCAATGCGCTTCATCCCACAGTGCGGTTCAGCGTATGCCAACCTTTAATGCTCTTCTTGTTGTTATTGTTGTTGGTGTGTGTTTCTATCCATATAGAAAAACTAAAAACCACACTTCAACTCTCACTGAAAGCCTTAGAGCTTTAGCCATTAAACTATGAAAACGAGTAAAGACAATTTGTTATTGCCCAAGCTCAAGATAGGATTTTATTTTCCCCAAAGGTGCTGGAATCATTACATGCCACAGTGTAACTATGAGCAACACCTTTGTTACTTTTGAGCCCTTTCTTACCAAGGAAGAAGCTCTAGCCAGAATTAACTGAGCTGAAGTTTGTGTTTGAAATATGTCCACTTGGTCACTTCCTGTTCTCAAATGAATTCTATTCCATTCTTCACTGTAGTGATTTGAAGAATTTGTGTGTAAAGTTCTTTTTTCCTTTCATGTTACAGTTAACTAGTTTCAGTGCAGGTGCTAAACAACCTCTCAAGGAAGCTCCAGAAGAAAGTAAAATATATAAAATCTATTCAAAGTCTGCAAATAAATTAAGAAAAGAAACTGTAAAGTGTCAAAAGATTTGCTGTATGAATACAAACCCTAAAACATAGTCTAAGAGGAGGACCAAAAGAAAGTCCTTGGATAAGGGCAACCAAGCCAGTTTTAGTAAGGATCTCACCAAAAGCTTGCACGAAGACCGGCATGGTTTCCCAACCACGTATTTCAATTCTTACACTGTCAGTTGAATAAAGGCAACAAAACCCAGTTACTCAGAAAGCATTTCTAGCGCAGAACATATTTCAAAGGCAGTTCAGCTCACATTTCAAACAGCTATGTTTCTTGTGAGGTTTATTGCCTGTCAAAAATAATGGTGAAGCTTTTCAAGTCAGTATTGGACTTTCTGCACTTCCTGGTGTTATAGACATGCTGCGATCGTGTAGACTAGTTAGTTGTTGTCATTTTTTTAAACTAGGAGTTGTTAAAAACTCAGAATGTTTAGTTTTGCAAATATTGCTCCTCCTGGCTTATACATTTTGCATAATGTGTTAAAAGCAGAAGGAGTTGATAGTCTTGTACAGATGCAACTTGACAATGTATTGACTTTCTAAATTAACAAAAGAAAATTTAAAAGCAAGTCACATAAAGCAACAATCACTACTGCAATCACACATGTATGTTGTAAGTCATCACCTTCCCTACCCCCACCCACCACACACATAACTTGCCCCACACATTCTCTCAGAAACACAAAATGAACTACGAGATTTACTAAATTACAGCCACAACAGCAGCTAACTGCAGCAGCCACAGGATTTCTTTCAAGTGAAGCACTGACCCTTTGCATTTAAAACATTGAACACTGAGCATTTTAGAGAGTTTCAGTCATTCAGGCTCAAGTTCAGTTACAGGATGCTTTTGCAGGTTACATGAATGCCTTCATCTGCAACAAGACAACATTCTCATTACTCATTAACAAAATTCACAACAATCCACACATCACCCCATTGGTTTATTATTTTTGGTGTTACTTTTTGAACTTCTGCCCCACATTGGCAAATTGCTAAAAAGGACAAAAAAAAAAAGAAAAAAAAGGAAAAAAATAAAACCCACATTGCCTCCATACCTACAAAAAATCCTTGGCTTCTCCAGTTAGCAAAAATACAAACCATGGTATCCTCAGTGTTGGTTTGTGGGAGGGGGGAATCATAGGATAGAAAACACAGTTTCTGTAAGTCTCTAAAGCACAACCCTGTTGTTCCTACTTCAAAGTTATGAGATTTACTGAATGAAGACTGGACAAGTCATTCATGCTTTTCTCCTGCATTCAGAAAGGCACTGATAGATTACAGTGTTAAGTATTTATCTCCCAGTTCTTAAAGAACAAAGCCTAATGTGCAGAAAGCTGAAGTCTCTGAATAGCAGAAGTAGTTGTAGACACTGCGATGCTAAGAAGATCGTAATAGTGGTAGGGCTACAGTTACGAAAGAAAATAACTGCAATTAAGATGCAAAAAAGCAGTGGTACTACTAAGACAAGCACATGCACATCCATTCTTGATTTGACAACACAATCTAGTCTAGTTCAAATAGCCAAGAATTTAACAGTATTTTTTGGGAAAAAAAATCTTCAACAGGACAGCTGTGTCCTCATCTATAAAATAAGCAAGAAGAGAAAGATAAATACACATCTGAATCCATTAACTGAAGAGGAAACTCAAGTTGTTCTTTTAGAGCTACAGACCCTCAAGAAAGATAGTTTTCCATCTCATGTTACTTTTCAATCATCTGCTCTACTCTGCAGTTTTTACAGTTGAGTTCGAGAAAAAAGCTCCTCCTCACATGGATCAGCCCATTCGCTTCCACCTTCTGAAGCTGTGTCTTCAGAGCTGGAGCTATCACTGGAGTAGATCTTCTTCCTGAAGCCATTTGGTTTTGTCTCAGCATTTATATCATCTGCACATCTTGCTTCATAAACAGAAGAAACCTAAGGATTTAAACTGACAGTGTTGATGGGGAACAATAAAGAACATGCTTGCTTTTCTCTGGGCTGGGAGGTTATATGGATTTTTAGTTGTCCAAGAGAGATACCACGATTACAGGGCAAGTCCTCCTCATTCCTGACTTAGTCCACTATGTAGAAAGGACTGCAGAACAGCAGGGAAAAAAGGTGGTGCTTTTATTATTTTTTCCTATTCCTTAATTTTAGGATTTGCACAACACAGCAAGAGAATCAAAAGTGAACTCAGGATGTATCTTTATCACAGTTCATGTTAGAAAAATTACTGTAAAAGTTATCTCCGAAACTTGATAGTAAGTATTAAATAGTAGGAAAACACAGCACAGATCTGACTAAACTTCAAGCAAATGTATTTTAAATATATTTTCATCTGAATGAGTAAAGCCATAGCAAGCATGTCACAATGCTAAACTAAGCACTATCATCACTCGGAAGTTTAAAGGTATATCAATAAACACATGTATACATGAAATTTTTTCCCTAGAGAAAAAACCAGAGTTTTTTTGCTTGCAATGAGGACAGTATTCAGCATACAGTATCTTTATGTCTTTATTTGCTGGTCCTTTCTGCCCTCATAGTGCACTTCAGCTCACTCTACACTTACTGAAATTAGAAGTTGAAGGTAAAGAAGACTCATGTTTAACACTCATGACAAGCAAATGGCAAGCATTCCCAAAGGAAACTGGCTTTGCTTATCTAATAGAAGCACAGCTGTTGGTACAAAGGGTTGTACTCCCCAAAGTACAACACCCTGAGGAACTTTTAGAAAGATGCTCAAGATGCAGAGGACATTAAAAAACAAAGTAAGAGAAGAGAAGCTTTTGAAGGTTTTTGCAGGAATTTCATTTGAGGGTAGACTGAGAACTGTGATGAAAGGAAAGATGCAGTAGCCCACCCTTATAAAATAAGAAATAAACTTCCTCCCCCAAACCATTGACAAACTTACCATATTAAAATCTAAAAGATGTTCATCATCATTGGATACTTCCTTTACATCTGCAAGTTCTCCTACACCATTCTCTCCCTTGGCATTTGTATAGCACTCTTATATTGTTTTTGTGGGGGTGTTTCAGATGCAAAGGAAGAAAAAACAGAATTGAGGAACACTGTTATTTACATTTACCATAAATTTCAGCATCCAGAGATGTATTCTTGGAATTCACATTCTATGCCATGTAAACTCTGTGCTTGTGGGGGTTTTTATGGTCTGACACCCATAAAGAAATCACCATAATATCTCATGGAAACTTCATCAAATCCTACCTGAATAACTAATAGTAAAAGAAGAAGCTACTTAGTTAAGGAAAACACCTAAAATATCAAAGAACAAGAATGACTTTTTTTATGATAAATGGTTCAGTACATTTTTCAATTCTGATATTGCATTGTGTTCCACATCACTCCTATTTCTATACCCATACTGTGTAGACTGAAACAGTAGCCTGCTCCTCACTGAAACTCAAGAACCCCAATTGATGTGAATGGCTATGATTTCTACTTACCAGAGTAAACTTGTATATATAACATCAACATCTATCATGTAGATAGATACATATGGATCACATGCATCAACACCCACATATAAAAAGTACCCATACTGAAAACTGGATACAGAAAAAGCTTTGTGGAAGAGTAATGTCAGCTGTGAGGATCAAGTCCCGGTCTTGTTTAAAAACTGAGTTGCACAGAGCAAACCGTGGCTCTGCTGTCCCTGACAGACACGGTGCTGTCCCTGACAGACATGGTGTTGTCCCTGACAGACATGGCCCTGTCCCTGACACGGTGTTGTCCCTGACAGACATGGCGCTGTCCCTGACAGACACGGTGTTGTCCCTGACAGACACGGTGTTGTCCCTGACACACACGGTGTTGTCCCTGACAGACACGGCCCTGTCCCTGACACACACGGTGTTGTCCCTGACAGACACGGTGTTGTCCCTGACACACATGGTGTTGTCCCTGACAGACACGGCCCTGTCCCTGACACACACGGTGTTGTCCCTGACAGACACGGTGTTGTCCCTGACACACACGGTGTTGTCCCTGACAGACACGGCCCTGTCCCTGACACACACGGTGTTGTCCCTGACACGGCGCTGGCCGCCAGGGGGCAGCCCCGGCGCCGCGGCTTTGCGGGGGACCCCGGTCCCCCTGTGGGAAGACTGACGGACTGACTGACGGCTTTGGCCAACGTGGCAGCTCTGAGCACCCATCTGCTCCTGCACTGGGCACACTTCTACACCTGGGAGTGAAGTAAAAGTTAAAATGTTCTCGGAAGTCACCCAAACTGTCCTAAACACCAAAGTAAGGCTGTTCTGGAACCAGCAACACAGTTTTAGTTGGTTGCGCTTAAAGGTGTGCTTCAAAAATAATAGCTGACTAATCTACTTTCAAACTACTAAGGAACCAGGTCTCAAATCAAAACTTTCTCACCCTGAGCCTGTACTAACAGAAAGCACCAGAGATCCTGTCAATTCAGGATACTAATTCAGAATGGTCTTGTTTAGCTTCTTGCTTTGGAGACAGAAAAAGTTGAATTGGTATGCGGGCAAAAAATGCTGCTGGGATTCTTGCCGGTCCACTGAAAACCTGGCCTTGAGTCAGTTGTCAGATGCTAGGCATTCCTGGGAGTGCTGGAAGCACACCTGCTATGGTCACGAGCAGCCTGCCTACTAAGACTGGACTTGCTCTCTGTGCAGGACAGAAAAATTCCCAGTCTGTCAGTGTGAAAGGAGTGGGCAAGTGGCAAATCCCTCTCCTTCCCAGCCTCAAAGAGATTCCACACATTCACTGAATAACTGGCACATTATTTATGCACACCCATAAAAGGTAATCATCGTGTTTTCGCATTCTTATAGACTTATCTACCTAAGAAGTATTTTTCAGGATGAAACATTAAAAAACGTAATAAAGTGTTTTCACAATCAGAGATTTCCTGTTTATTTAATTTCAGGCTTTGGAATTAAGTAAATATGTGTAAATGTTAGGATTATTTTAAAACCACTTTCTTTTAAAACCAATTTAGAATCATGGTAGAGGTCTACTACAAGTGCAACTGAAGCATCCCAGTTCTCTCTCAGATGAGAGATTTTTTTGTGGAAGCTTACTGGTGTGGGTTTTTAAAATACAGACAGTAAATCCAATTCATCTGCAGCAATTCTAATCCGTAACAAGGAGCATTTCATTCTAATATGGTTGCAACAGCAAGTTAGTTCTAACAGGCAGAGGTGCTTACCTTCACATTGTGACGCAGGAAAAAGGGGAGAATAGAGCGCCTTTTCCCACCAGCATTGCTTTTCCTGGCTGCCACTCATTCTCTGCAGATTAGTATTCAATATAGGAAAGTGTTTAGACAAGAATCACACTTCATTTTGCCATAAATAATATACTTACATGTAGAGGAGGAAATTCTGGTATTACAATGAATTTTCCTAAGCCTTACAGGTCACACTGCTCAAGTTGTAACATTAATGGGAAATGATTGTCAAACTACAGTGGAACATTCATTCTCTGAACTCTTACAGCCAATATGAACTCCATGCTGGGGCTCATACTTTGCCCATACAGAGTTACAGAAATACAGAAAACAATATTTTAATTCCAGCCCTACACTTTAGAATCTAGAGAGCGACCCAAGAGATAGAAGTACAGTGACATGTTAGCCAACATGACAAACAGTTCATTGTAACACAAGACAGAGAAGAACAGTGGACAAAAAGTGGCAAAATTTCATGTTTAAAGTTTGGGAGGATGAATTGGCAGAACAATTAATCAATGGAAAAACACAAAATTAGAGAATTATGTGTCAACACGAGGAAAAAGAGGTTATGAGGATGATCAATGATTTGTCTTTATGGTAGAAGTAATCCATTCACTAAGACTGCCAAACTTCTCTCCCTTTCCCCATATTTTAATGCTAGTTTAATTTTACCAGAGGCCTTTCCTTATGACATTGATGGACATGGCTAAAATACCAAGGGCTTGCCACAACACACATGACCCCAGTTTCAGTGCTGTCCCTCAGGTAACCCCATTAGCTTTCAAAAGATTATGCCACCTTGTAACATCCTCTATAGATATTAGAATGATTCAAAAAACAAACAACAGTGCAAATGCCTACAATAAACATGAACAAATGAGCTTCAACACAGACTTTCTAGCCAGCTTCCTCCTCAGTAAACTTGAGAATGTTTAAATATGCAAGATTAATAAGCATCCTTTTGTTCCTCCTTAACCTGCTGTAGAACTACACACCCATAGAACTTAAACTGACAAACACTCACTCCTTAATAAAGAGAAGCCCCTCTCAAACCAAAGGAGTGACTCAAGAGTGCTGTATTTAGAGACACGTCCTAGATTCAACTTCTTTGAACTTATCCATGCTGGTTTCCTGTCATAAGACCCAGGAACAGTCTTTTTGGAACTACCCTCCAAAAATTCAAACCCTTAATTCCAGAAAAAAAAATTCTTAGGAACTTAAACCATCGGTTGGTGTCCTTTTTCAACATTAAAAAAAAAAAAAAAGGCAGCTCAAGGGTATAAGCAGGACATAGTAAGAAATATGTGCATTTACAAATACATTCAATCATGGAAGCCTCACTCTGTGCTGATTATAGATAGAGGCATCTAAACTCCATAGGCACAATGTATTATTAACTTCAAAGTCTCTCCCCTGCTGCTGTCACACCTGCACATGGGATAAGCTGCATGAACCTCAGCAGGTACTGGCAAAGCCAGCATGAGTCTGGCAGGGCACAAGGAGCTGCAGCAGCTTTGCTTCCCAGGCTGAGGCACCAGCAGAGCTCAGCCCCTGCTCTGGGATGGCTCCATGGCTGAACCAGCACTGGCTGCTTCAGCCGCCCTGTGCTTCCATCACAGCCCTGACACCTGGAGAGCTGGGGCAGCTCACAGAGAGCTCCCAGCTCATTGCTGAATTTCTGTTTGGGAGGGGATAGAGGACACTTTTAATGTCCATTTTATACACTTGCAGAAGAAAAGTTTTTCCTACAGTTGCTGAAGTGTTTCCTAGAAATGCAGTCTCACATTGTGAAATTTTCTGTGAATTAAAGAGACACTCCCAGTCAGGAAATAGAAAATACCAACTCCCAAATAGCTTGAGTCTACCTTCCTTTGTTGGCAATCTTTCCTTTTGAAAATAGGATTTTCAATTTATGTCTCTTTCTCCTCCTCTTTCACATGTACTCCTATACACTTCCAGTGTTTTATGAAAAGTTTTATTAAGTTTTCTGACTAACCATCTAAATAGCTATTATTTAGAATGGTGATAATAAATATTGTGACTGGAAGTCTCTCCTCTCTGAAACCATTCATATTCATGTTACTTTATTCTTAAGTTAAACTCATAGACAGCAAGGCAAAACCAGCTATAATGCTGTTTGGCTCCCAGTTTTGCTGCAGGTCAGAGAGAAAACTGATGGGTTTCCTTTCTGGTTTTAAAGCTAGGCATAGGGTAACTGAGGCTTCTCCCAGACTATGAGATACTAATTGGAAAACACCATCAGTGACTAGCTGTACTGCTTCACAACACTTGCTGACAAGGATCATGGCTGACAAGGGTAACAAAAGGCTTGAAGAATGTGAACAGAATAAACACTAAAGCCTCAGTATAGCCTGAATGAATATCATCAGAAGTGTTACAACTGACAGAAAAAATCATATTAATCTGTAAGCAAATATTTCTTTGAACCTGCTCTGCAAGCCCTTACTATCAGGAAGAATACAACACATGAATAATTCAGAAGCCCAAGCAGTAGGAACCCATTGACTCCCATTCCAAAGCATCAGGTCCTAATTTTAGTTCAACAGTCACCAAGTGAAGATACACTTGTCTCAAGAAGCCAGTCACAAATGAACAAAGGGAGCTGAGTCTAGACTTTATATTCTTCAAACCTATTTGGCAGTAAACTCATTGTTGAATTTTACTGAAAATATATGTGGAAAGGACTCTATGACATAATCTAGCCTCTACTCTTGCACAAAGCTGGAATCCACTACAATGTACTATTCCTTCATTCAGTCTCATCAAGGCAGAATTTCCACTGCTTTCCTAAAAAATAACTGAGCCTTACAGTATGCTCCTTGTCTGGTTACAATTCTCATTCCTCAATTTCCCTTAGTGTGATTTAAGGTAATCACATCCAGTTCCTCTGTGTTTACTGGAGCCTACAGAGAACACAGCTTTTCCCTTATCTCCTCTAACTATGAACATGGCTTCTGCAAAACTGCTGCCTCTGCTCAGAGTCTCTCTTTTTTGACAAAAAACACCCCCAGTTCCTTCACTCTGTTTTCCTAAGTAGTGACCTTTGTGTTTTTTGTGTTTTCTCCTCAAGACATCCTTCCTCATACAAGGAGCCCAGTACTCCAGCACAGCAATTCTGCTCTTACAGAAGGGTATTCCTGTTCAGAGATCTCCATGTTGCTGTCTTTTGCAGTGTATCATTCCTGATATACACTAAACTATGATGTATTTGAAAATGCTTTTCTGTTTCACATCACCTCCTCAACTGTCACTCCTCCCATAGTGTTAGGAAAGAGGGTTATTATTTTCTGTAGAAATTTTAGTTGTCCCAGCAGTATTGCATTTTATGTTTCAGATGCTGTTCAGATTTAACAACTTTTTGATTCTAATCCTGTCTTCCAGTGTACCTGCAGACCTTCCCAGTTTGTTATTATCAGGGATTTTCATAAACATGCCACATACTTAAAAAAATAATCATCTCTGTTGTCCTCTAGTAAGCCACTGACTGTTATTGTGAGAGTGCAATCTTTCTCCTAAACTAATACTTGGAAACTTCCTGCTACTCACTCATTTGGGCCATTTACAGTTTACAGTACAGTTTAGGCAATTTAAGAGGGTCATTGGTTCCATTTTCCCTCAGTTCCATTTTCCTCTTTAAAAACAAGATTTGCTTCTTTAAAGATTTTCTATCTTCCATGTGTTTTCAAACAAGTAGGCTTTTCTCAAATTAGTTGCTACTCTTCATGATACTCAGGTTAATACTGCAATGACTCACTGAAACAGTGTAATATCTGTATTTTCATAAAAAATGACAACAGATGCACTAATCAATACTTTGGATGTTACATTTTCATAGCTTTCCAAGCTTGTTAGTTCTGTTTATAAAATATCTTTCTGTCATCTTTCTGTTTCTGATTTACTTCTAGAATTTCAGGTGTACCAAATCTTTTTTATTTGCTTTGTTTAAACCTTGATGTTTTTCCCTCATGATTTTTAAACTGTTATTGTGAACTCTATCTTTTTGAAGTTGTTTCATACAATCCCTTCAATATCTCTGCAAAATAATGTTCTCATAATTAGAAAGTTAGAGCTTAAAAGTCTTTGTAGGTGTTTTCATCACCTGCCATGATCAGCACTTACCAAGAACTATCTGGCCCAGTCCTGTCTTAGGTAGCCCCCAGATTATTCACTATTTACAGTCAGGCCTTTGCTTTGCATGTGGATGACTCTACACACTCTTTCTCCACTCGATTTCCCTGATTTTAAGGCACACAGTAGACACCTCCAAATTTTGTCTCCCCCTTACCACTACCTGGATATATATGAAAGCTTACCTTCTACCCTGCTGACCTCATAACCAATGTTTATAAATCATTCCTCTTCCCTTCCTCTTTGACAGCCCTTTCTAAAGGCATTATGCACTTCCACTGCATTACTCCACTCCAGCACAGAACCTCACCAAATCTCAAGGCCAATTCAGTCATGTGATACACAAACACCGTTTTTGACAGTAGAATTTCCTCATCCCCAAAACCAGTGTCTCAGGCAGGTTCAGACCCTAAAACCCCAGAGGTCCTTTTATTTATCTCAAGGACCAGACAGGATGAGCATTCTTTGAGCACACCTGCTGGACAGGAGCCCATATAAAATGTGTTGACAGGAGGTGCAGTGTTGGTATATTCACAGGCCATTACCTGGTGTGTACTTACCCATAACTCCACAGCTAAACAGTAGGAGCATTTACTCAGAAGAAAAAGGACTGTAGTTTGTGGGGGGGCAAGGGAGCTCTGTTTGTGGGGTTTTATGTAGTTGTGTGGGTGGCATATGCTGGTGGTTTTTTGTAGAGGTTGTTTGGTTTAGGCTTTTTTTAAAAATTGTTTTGTTGGTTTCATTTTGTTGTTGGTTTAATTTTAGTTTTTTTTAATCTTATGGCTAGATATATAAATATCATTCATGTTTGAAAAAATTCTGCAGGAGCTTTTTGCAAATTCCTGCTGCAAAATACACTGTAATTCTAAAACAAGTGCTCTAATATAGAAGGTAAGAGGGAGGAAACTGAACCAGATTCTCCTACAGTCTTGTTCATAAATAGGAGGTATTCAGAGATGTGTGCTTCCACAGCACATATATAACTCAAGTTTAAGTGATGCAAACCAGAATGTGTTACTATTACACTGTGGTTCATATTAGTATTTTCACATTCATTATTTTTGCAAAAATACTGGTGGTACCTCAGAACACAACTCAAACTTTATATTAGATGACTGACTTAAACAATGACTTTCATTTCTGTCCAAAGTCAAGCACAGAAACACAGGAAGTTTCATTTTAAAAAAATCTTTACAAATATTGATCTATACTAATAAATCCACACCACAGTGCCTGTTTTTCCCCCATGCATGTATGTGTGCAGTGTCCATGAAAAAAGTTGCTCCTAGACTGTCCTAATTCTAGGTATTTTATATTGATTTAGCTTAATGGTCATGAAAATAAATAATATCACTCTTAAAAGAAAAAAGCTCACACACATCTTTTACAGACCTTTAAGCACAATAAGAAATTTAAGTAAATACTCTTGAGCCCAAAAGCCAATTACCTTCAGACTCCAACTACAGGTGCTTAGAAAAGCCTAGAGTGTGCACACACCTTCTGGAGACATGGCAGACAGAGGGGGACAAGTTAACCCAGGCAGTCTGAGCTTAGGGGGTAATGAAGCTCCCCAAGCCCCCCAGGAAGAGCTGAATTGCAAACCAAACTGGAGTCTAGACTGCTGAGAGGGTTGTTGGCCCTTGGTATTTCTCAGTGGTTTATCACTTTGAAGCTATGAAAATGCCTACAAAATCATGTGACCTGAGCAAGGGAAGCAGTAAGTTTTCCTCTTGCAGTAAGGAACTCAAATAAAATGAAATACCAGGGCTTTCTGAGCACTGCTCACTACCAAAAGACCTTTTACAAGCCTCAGAGCTACCATAAGCTATGGCACCACTGTATATAGCAGCCACTTACTAGTTACTTGAATGGATAAGTGGTTGAAGTGAAGATGAGAATAAGCAACCTCACAGAGCATTACACATCCAGAAAGAAGATCTGAAAAGGGCTGGAAGGAACTTCAGGCTCTTGCTGCCACAAATAACTGTAAAATCACTTGTTCATTCATTATGCCCTACTGCATGATGAAGTTACATTTCACTTACTCCTGGTAGAGGCAATTCCAGAATCTGTTCTGACTTAGACTGTAAGTTCATTAAGTTTTTTGATGACTCTTTCTGCAAGGCCTGCCACAAACACAGAAACCTCCCAAACTCCAGTAAAGATTTCAGAAGCCACTTCTCTGTTAACTTAACAGAGCTGCAGGAACCAAGATGTCTAGAAAGGTTCTGGAAAAGTCACAAACTTGATTCTCTTGTGCAAGCAGCAGATATCAGCTTACTGATGCTGGGAAAAGAAGCAATTAATTTAAAGAAGGATGAGAGAAGAAACAAATAAGAAAGAAGGAAAACAAGAAAGTTTGATTTTGTTAAACAAAAAGGTGAGCTTTAGTTTTAGCAAGAGAAAGGTTAGCTTGCCTATGTATGAGTTAATGTTTCAAACTTATAACTGAGAAATATGCAATTGCTCAACACAAGCTGGGTGCAACTCTTCAGTTGAAAATGGAAAAACTTCCTCCAAATGTAAATACTACAATTGCTGAGTATGTGCAAGAGGAGGCTGAAGAGGAAAAGAAAATGTATAATGTAAAGAAAAGAAAATGTAAGATGTAACTTACAGCTATCCAGACAATATCTCTGGGCTGGCCACACATCTAATTCATTCTGATAGTTAAATGTTTCTACTCAAGAACAGAGGCAGCTCACAGCAAGAAAAACTCAGGGTACTTTTGGCTAGAAAGGATTTTTTATCTTGATTATTACTTAACTTATGGCTACTATTATCAGAAAGAAACCTCTGAGCTTAACCCACAGTTATGCTGAGGCTTTCTTATGGTACTGTGGTAGTGAGGGATATTTTGCATCCACGTTTTATTTCTTTTTGGCTCTATGCTGACAATTAAGCCTTTTTACAAGTCTTTCTTTGCTGAAGTTTACATCCAGTAGTTCAACTCCAAATTCTTCTACTTGGAGTATACTTCTATATTGAAAAGACTGACTTCAGAACTTTTTCTTCAGAATTTCAAAATATGTTTGAATCAAAATCAGTAATATTTCATTACTCAAAATTTATGCACATTTTAACATTTTATATGTAAATCAGATAACCTAGAAACCTAAGGTAAACAGATTTTTAAAGTCACATGAGTGTACACATGCATATATTTTTAAAGGTATGCAAGATGACACCAAAATACCTGAAGATGGCTAATTTTTCACAGAATCACAGAACGACTGAGGTTCAAAAGGAACTCTGGAGGTCATCATATCCAACTCCCCCTGCTCAAGCTGGGCCCAGTAGAGCAGGCTGCCCAGGACCTGGTCCAGATGTCTTTTGAAATCTCCAAGGATGGAGATTCTACAGCCTTCCTGGGCAACCAGTGCCAGCACTCGGTCACCCTTACAATTAGCAAGTTTACTCTTATGTTCAGATGGAACCTCCAGTTTCTCTACAAAACTGTATTTTCTAAAGATCTATACAATCACAAACATTTAAACTGAACTGTCACATGACAAACTGCTGGTTATCAGCTGCCAGCTGCAAATTCTGTAATTTTATATATCCACATACCTCTTCATGCTCTCCTGAAGAAACAGGATTATCCTCATACGTGGGGAAATGACACCCTGCTTTACAACTGCAAAACCTGCCAGTCTCCTCACGTGGCTCCACTATTCTGCAGTTTACTTTGGAGCTCTCCACCACTCTCCCTTCTAGAGATTCTTTCATACTGCATTCTAAACAGGGATCTTGGTTTCCTACTGGCAACATGCCGGCCGACTCTTCTTGGGAATCCAACGATGTCTGTGCACTCTTCTCCATTCCAGACTTTTTTAATCTGGGAAGGAATTTTCCAGATTCAAGCTCTGATTTTCCATAATAATGCCCTTCTTTTTCTGCATCTTCTTCCAGAGGTTTGAGATCTGCTTGCGGATCCTCAAATACATCTACTTGGGGAGGGACAGCAATACCCCCCTCATCTTTTTCCGACTCAAATTCTGACTCGCTTCCACCACCTGGAGAAAGTTCAGATGCAGAAATTGGGCGAAAGTGAGTCCTGGGAGAAATCCGTATAGCCCTGTACTGCGTTCGATCCACACCACATATCCTGGGGTGTAAAACCTCACTGTCTGAATCAGAGCACAGAATCGACTTAGGTTTAAAACTAGGGCTGAAGGATGCAATTCCTTCTGGCTCAAACGAACACTCTACATGAAGAACTTGTGAAAATGGATTGTTCAGGTCAAAGGAAGAGAATGAGTATTCAAGCCCTGGTTCTTCGACTTGAAAGTTCCCACAAGCTCCCAGTAAGTCTTCATGGAAGATAAAAGAAAAACCCTTATTTAATCCATTATCTCCACTCTTGGATTGCTCGTTCTGTTCAAATGACACAAACGGCCTCCATAATTGCCTGTGCCCAGGGGCAAAGCTATTACCTGGAGTCATAAAAACATCTGTGCCAGCTATTGTCACCACATCGGAAGCTGCACACTGCAGTAAGCTCCCCTTTGAGTGACCAGGTGGCACCACTGCCCATTCTCCATCACTGTTAAATGTTTTGAGCTCCCCATACACACCACCAAGTATAAATGAGTTTTCTTTATCCTGGTTAACATCCCAGGGTTTTGATGGTGTGGTATAGTCACCACCATCTACTTTTGATAAATCATTTGAGACAAAGGCTCTCTTCTCTACATTCTCCTTTTGACCTTCCCAAAGGTGATACTCTGATCTTTGCACTGCTTTATTGGGTTCCTGGAGGGTTTCAACTTTTGCTTCTGTATCCAAACAGCAGCAATAGTTATTTACATCAGTTGAAAACAATTCATCTTCTATTCCTTCTATTTCTACCATTGCTGCAGAATTTCTGTCTGTCATATTTGTCCAAATATCTTTAATAACCCCTGAGCTGTAGCCATCTCCATGTGGACTGCTTTCCCTACACCCTTGTGTAGTTTCATAGTCTTTACTTTCTGCTTTTTGTTCTAGCTGAATACCACAGACAGATTCTAGCTTAGATTTCTTTTTGAAAATCAAAGTGGGCATTTCTCCTAAACTTCTAGCTTGTTGCTGGCAGGTTTCTTCTGGCAGAAAATCTAGAATTTCTTCATCTACATAATTCGAAGACACTCTAGGAACTACATAATTAATATCTTCTGCATTAAATTGCGTGGATTCTTCATATGGAATATTTATAGTCTCATTGTCTGAACGTGTTTCTTCCGAGTGTGACCATGGACTACAGGTTCTTGTTGAAAGATTAGAACAGTGTTCATTTTCATCAAAGGCACTATTTTTGGTCCATATTAGCAATCTAGACTGTGTTTTCCCAAGAATATTAGCAGTGCTACTAGAATCTGCATTTTCATTTCCCAAGTTGAGTGTTTCAAAAGAAAATGGTAAAACAGAGTTACTGCATTGCACTTCAAACACTGAAAAACAAGAGTTTATACCAGACCCTTCATTAATATCTGAAAAGAGCTCTTGATTGCCAGCAAGCATGTGTGAATTAAGCATTGTGCTGTCTAGGATGGGGGAGAATCTGATCGGAGAATCTCCTCCAAAACTTTCCCCATCTGCATCACCAGAACTAGAAGATGAACAGCACTCCCAAAATTGAGCTAAATTACTAAGATCTTGCAAGAACCACCCTTCAGCACCAACAGAGCTGGTCGAATCAGTCCATATTGCACTTTCCCCTTGCAACTCCATTCCATCTAACACTATGCAACATTCTGCCTCAAAATCAGTTTTTTCTTTACTCTTCTGTCGAATCATATTTAAAATCCGACTCTCCCCTTGCATCGTATCTGAGGCACCAGGATCCAACATGGATTGATCAATATCCACTTCATAGAAGTGCGTTAGTTCTGACAGATGAACATCATCTAAATACTTGTCGTCCTCTGGTTGAGAACATATTGAGGTCCCAGTGAGGTCAATATCCTCATTTAGAACTGCAGGCATTTCTACAAAGTGACCATCGATGAAAGTACCTGCTGCGAGGTATGTTTTATGAGTATTATTGTTGCTAATACAAAGACCATGCACTGATTCAGACAACTCTTCTACAGCCTCTGATGTTACTCCACCTATATCTTCTCTGTTGCGGTACGTAGTCTCCAGCTTGCTTTTTCTGCTAAGAGGAACAAAGTACTCCGTAATCGGCTCAGTATACCACAAGGGCTCTTCTTTATATTCCTTTTCGTTTCTACTGTCTAAATACAAATCTTTTCCATCACTACCACCAGCTTCTTTTCTTCCAATTTCTTTTAATGGCCTTTTACCTCTTTTGCACAGTTGTTTGATGGACCCGCTGCTGCTGCTGCTGCTGCTTCCGCTGTGGACTTTTCTATCAACCTTTTCACCAGATTTCACTGACAGCCTGCTCTGCCCATTCCGCCCTTTTTTACTCCGAACCTCTCTTGTTTTGTGTCTCACTTTAATACATTTCATGGATGCCTTGTATTCACCTTGATTACCACTAGAACTTGAGCCAGCCTCACTGGATCCTGATGACCAGGAGCGGGGACGCATCTTCCCTTCAGATTTATGTCGGACTTGCTTTTTGTACAAAACAGGCTTCTCCTCAACGGTGTTGTTACTGAACTTGTTTTCTTTCTCGTTTTTACTCTTCTTCTGCTGGGTTCTTTCCTGTACAGTGGCAGATACTTTATTACTTCGGTCTTTAGTTACTTCACTTTCACTATTGCAGTCCTTTGGAGAAGATGTATCCGTGCTAGTTGGTGGAACAGTGGATGAAGATGAGGAGCTAGAGTAAGAGCATACTTTGGATTTATTCCATACAGTCATAATTTCCTGCAGGCAAACTGGCTTTTCAGAAAGAGGAGGAAATGCTTCATAGTACCTGAAAGCAAAACAAAAGGGACATTTGGATTGTAGAGCTTCAGATAAGTATTAAAAATCCACAGCAAAACACTACCAGTCTAATTGCTAAAAATCTAGTTTGCATTACATATGCACATGCCACTCACTGCACTATTTGAATGATATCAAAAGGAAAATTAAAATGAGCTTTAAAAGTGGTTATATTAATATATGTTTAGAAATATACTGCATACAAGTAAAACAATTTCCTTTTCAGAGACCACCAAACATCACTGTAGAGAGAAATCTTAGATGCTCACAACAGTGGCTCCAGGTTTATTAGATAATGTGGTAATTCACTACAGTCTTCTTAAATGTTTGATTTAGATGAAAAAGTCTTGAATTTCAGTTATATCAGTCCTGAATTTCAGTTTTTAAAATTTTCGTTTATGAAATGAGACACTATCTGTTACGTTCTACATAGTTTGATCATCCAGTTATTAAGAAAAAGCTATTAAAAAAAGAGTAGGTTTTGAGTAGTTTAAGATACTTAATAGCTTTATGCAAGAGGTACAAGATTAAAATATGGTTTTCTGCAACATTTATAGTACTATGTGTTTGGTAGTAGAGAGCTTTTCACTGAATCACATATACTTCAATGAAAACTTATTTAAAATTGTTAGAAGTCAGTTAAATGAAATGCACATTAGCACAATCAGTTCCCTGTAGACATCCATTTAGTAACATTTCTACCAGGCTGTTGCTACTATTAAGAGATACAGAAGCAGTTGTATCTCCAAGAGAGGTGAATGACAAAACTCCTGGGTAGTTCAGTAACACTGGACTCAGGTACTTGCTAACTAGGAGATCACTTTGGTTATCAAGAGTTTAAAGGTTACAAGAGTTTGTTTGCCATTTCTGCAATAGAAGACAGTGAGATCTGAATACAGGAAACAAATTATTCTGTCCTTGTAAATCTACATGTCAATTAATGTTGTTTTAAAGGTTTTTGTCTGGTTGATTTAGTCTTCAGGAAACTAAAATAAAGTATGGTTTGAATTCTGTATATAGTCAAATGAAAGCAGTCTGGGCTTTGACAGAAATTAAACTAGCCCATGATACCAAATGCTTATATTTAAATATACAAGATTAACAAAAGAAGATGGCTTGAAAAGAAATGTTATTTCTTAATATCCACAAAACTCCAGATTCCCCACTGAGTTAACTTCACTGTGTTAAAATATGTGAATAAAAAGATAAAAGCATCTAAGATAATAATAATAAAAAAAATGCATACATTTCTACTTGATCCTTTGCTGTGGGAGATAAATCAGTCTCAGGAGTCAAAGAGCCTTCTAACTTTTTGTGAATCTTCTCCTCTGTTTTGGAAGAAAATTCCAAATGTTTAACACAAAAATCAAAAAAAGACTGTGCACTTTATAACAGTATTTAACAAAAAGCACCAGGATGCATAACCATAATAGTAGTAAAATTTCCATACAACACTGTAAATAACATTAAGAAATTATGAATTACCACCCAAGATTCAGGTTTTTCACACTTGTCCAGTCCTGCAAATCTGACCAAACATGACCAGCCAGCAGTTCCATGCAACCTCATGGCTAGCAATGCCCCCACTGGGAGGATTCCTGCTGAATGTTTAATTGTTCCATGTCCAAATCCTTATCTCATTCTTGCATTGCTACAGACACAAAAAATATTTCTTAAAAATCAACTGTTTAACTAAATGTTTTTACTACTGGCCACACACTTCTCATGTGTTTCACTAAAAGGAAATATCCCAGCAGTAATTTTTGAGCTTTGAGTGGATGTAAAGGCATATTTCCTGTGTGAGAGATACTGAATATTTTCTAATTCTTTATATTCCAATGTTTAAAATAAAAAAAAAAATGAGACATACTATTTTTTTATTTTATATTTTCCAAAATAAATGCTCAATATCACATTGGTTCAAGAAGAAATTCACAGCATTATGAAATACTAAGAGCTAAGAATTACAGTTTAAAAACAAAACCAGGGAACAGAAACAGCTAAAACCATGCTTTAAGCAGGTAAATGTTTCTCTTATTTACAGCTACTTATACTACATAATAAGCATATTAATTTTACTCTAACTGTCCAAGGCTGCTGCTGTGTGCCTGAGTAAATATTTAGGTGTGATGACCTTTCACTAGAGACAATACAACTTTACATTATGTTCCCTCTCCCCTGAGCTTGACATCATAAAGTGCCCATTATCATTCCCCTATAGCCCAGAAATTTTAAGTAGTGGTGGTTATTTGAATGCTTTTCACACAAATTGTTTCCACATAATTATTCTGAGGCAAACCTGCTCTTTGCAAGCACCAATACACAAAAGGAATAGAATCAAGCCTACCTTATTTTCATTACTTTTGGTAGAAAGGGGAGATGCTGAATTTGGAATATTTACTAAAAATGCAGGCACAGCTGGATATGAATAGTTATAGCTTTTAATGAAGAAAGCTCCATTTGTGACTGGCTATTTCTTAGTAAATAAAGCATAGCAATACAAAATTGCTTAAATTATTTGAATGAAATTATTCAAATGTATTTTAAAATTGCATGGCCTGTACTAAAAGCTACTGAAAAACAGCCTACTCCCCCACACCCACCCCTGTCTCAGAATGTTGCAGAGCTGATAAATACAATACATGTCCTCAGAAGTTTAAACATTTTTTCCTCACCTTGCTTACTCTGAAGGTCTTTCAGTTTGGAGCAAAGCTCCTCCACTAACGTTTCAATCCCAGAGCTCTGCACGACAACAAAACCACGTGGGGAAAAAAGAAAAGAAAAACAGAAAACATAACTTACTAAAAAGAATTTTAATGTCATA
The DNA here is from genome assembly GCF_027887145.1 of Ammospiza caudacuta. NCBI lineage: Eukaryota > Metazoa > Chordata > Aves > Passeriformes > Passerellidae > Ammospiza > Ammospiza caudacuta. The sequence goes on from NC_080596.1 coordinate 60,365,936, forward strand.
GAAATATACCAATACAGTAAACATATCTCAGCAGACATACTGTTCTTTTTGCACAGTAACTACATATGAAAAAATCAACAAACATTATTCCTAGTATAAATCCAATCCTATAAATACATTAGTTAGAGGTCAAAATGATTCCATGGAACATGAAGATACATTCACACAGAGGTTTCAAACTACAGGTCACATTGTTGCACCATTGGATATCCAAAGCTGTGCAAACACAGCATGTCACATTTACTGCATGGTATTGCTGCAGATTTAGCCAGGAGTCTCAGCACAGAGGTTCAATGACCCACTGATCACTAAAATTCATTTCAAAAAGCTAGGCCTGATCCTTCTGGCTGCACAGTTTATACCTGTGGGAATGGGACTGTTAAAAGGATACAGAAAATCAGGCATGAAGGTGGAAATGAGAACAGTAGGAAGGCGTACCCACATATGTGACAGAAAGGGAGAGGAAATGCTTCCACAGCATCTGTATGCAAAACCCTCCCATAGTCTTGCCAATTTAAAATGACCAGGCATTTTTTTTCTTTTTAAACATTGTGTTATTAACAACACAGGGCAGAAGAGGGAAAAATAAACATCTTCATATTCCTATAAGTCTCTATTTTTCCTCTTTTATTCTTCTACATAACAAACATACACACAAAATAGTCCAATATATTACCCACAGAGGAAAACTCCATGTCACTCCAATGGAATAAAATTTGAATTCCAGTCAGTTAAATACTAAATAGCAACTTAGAGCCTGAAATGACCCTTCCTGCTGGAGGGAAAACTTAGGTGAGGTGGGTACTGTGTGGGTATTTGTATTGTCATTATTCAATGCTCAGGAATTGTGCTCAGAGATTGCACTTCACACTTTCCATAACAGCAAACAGAGCTGGAATCACAGCTAAACACAGCAAACTGGAATTAGTGAAGAAGATCCCAGAGGTCCCCTGCATGTCATCCTACAGCTGAGAGTGGTAATGAGGGAAGACCATGCAGCTTATTGTATCCTGTGCACACTTTCCTCAGTATCAACTCCATTGTTGGAAGTCTAGCTCCCATTATACTTGGATAAATTTACACAAACCCCCGAGAAAATTATCTCATCTTCTGAATTTAACATGGTCTTATTGTGCATATAGTTATGGGATGTTTTCTCTCCAAAGGCAACACCAATCAAATATCAAGTTACAGAAATGCACAGAAAAGAGTTTGACTTGCTGTGTCACCCTGGTGGTATAAAGATTTCATTTTTCCAAGATAGAAGAGTTTCTCACCTCTCCTGATTGCTGTCCAGAAATTGCTGAGAAATGTGAATATATGTCGCTAAAGCACAAGTAAGTACTATGAAAAAGAGAATATCATTTATTCAGTCAGACTAGCTTGTTTAATTCACTGTCAGAAAAACACACTTGAAAAATCATACACTGAAGCAATGATTTATATGCTAACTCTAAACTTTAATTATTTGCAGCCAAGTGAGAAAGAAAGCAATGTTCTATTCCCAATTGTATTGCTGCACTGAAGTGCTAAATATAAACCTTTATACCGCATACTTAATTGAGGATGACTTAGCAATATCAAACTTCAGAAGGCATCTTCTGTATCAGTAAATTTACCAGTACAAATTTAATCATTCAGCAAGAACCAAGCAGGACAGTAATATGGACAAAGCTCTGTAGTTGTAATAATTTGTCACTTTATGCCCTTACCACTCTTGACTCCCCCTTCCTCCCTCAAAAAAGGTCAACAGAGGAGGAGCTGGCCTTGGTTTTCCTGAGCTCCCCAAACTGTCTAATCGAACAGACACCTGTAGCAAACACTCCAAGGAATACAGATTCACCTACTTAATATAACATCATGCTAAAAAAATGCCCCAAACCAGTAACAATATTCTTACCATTACACCGAAGAAGCGAAAACTTTTGGAATCAAACGTTTCATTTCCTCCTGGACCATGAAACTAATACTGGAGTCAGCTGACACCGCCCGCTGTCCTGCCCGGCGCTGAAGGAGACAGCGCTCGCTTGAAAAAAACGGGGGTGGGACCCTGAGCACAACACCAGGGCTCCAGAGACCCCTGCTCAACTCCCCACTGCAGCACACGTAAACGTGCTGCAGAGGTAACCTAACAAATGCCACGGCAGTTATTTCATGTGTGACACTGGTGTTCTCAGAATATGAGATTTAGTTACTTTTTTTCTTGTTTACCTTAATGCGTTGCAGCTGTAACAACCCCATGGCCTGAAAGTAACACGTTCCAGGCACTGGCTTGGTTCAATAGGACACAGCTAGCGAACAAAGCTAGGGGATCTGCTTGAATTACTTTGCTTATGTTCAAATTTAAAGACAGTCCCCATACAGTACAAATACTGGAGCATCTTAAAACATTTTGAAATATGGAAGTTTTAGTGCCCAATTACGATTGCTTTTTTAATTCCATCATGAAAGGCTTAAATCTCAAAATTGTCTGGCCCAGATTTCTACCAACCTGTTTCTCTCATTCAAATTACAAAGGACAGTGCATGATTTTTAATTAATATTTTTCATTTTGCATGACAATATTTCCTGCACACCTAAACCCATTTTATTCTCTTCTACTGTTTTTAACATATTTCTCTTTCCTTCCCCTACTTTAATATACATCCAGTTTCACCAAAAGTTGTTCTTTTTGGCTTTTTATCAGCTGGCTGCAGCAAGGGAAGGATTACATAAAGGATAGGTGTTATGTTACTGGCATAGGAGTGATGGTGCTAACAGATAAATTAAGCTTCTGAACTCACCCAGCATGAACAAGAACAGTCAATCTGACTGCTGGAGTTACAGGACTCCAATAACCACTGTCTTCCTTACTGACCACCATGACCCTATTCAGAGCCTAATTAATGCAGTTCTGCCTAATGAAGAATAGGACCAATTTAAAAAAAAAAAAAAAAAAGAAAAGGAAAACAGAAGAGTAAAGCTCACACAAATTTTTATACATATTTGTAAATATGTTTGGTACTTCTGACTTTTTTTGAGGTTGGATTTTTTTTCCCCTAAACACACAAGCACATAGATATATATAATGTCAAATATTAAATCAAAGACCTTTTGAACACACTCTGCTTTGGAAGTAGAGCAGTCAGAGATGACAAGTGGTAACTCATTAGCCTAAAGCAGTCCAATTGCTTTTGTATATACACTGACACCTCTGTATAGCAGCAGAAAATGCCCCCAGAAAATATTAAATCTGTAAGTGCAGTTACTTCTGAATGTAGTTGTTATAAATTTAAAATGTTCAGTTTATCATGAACCATGGAGAAATCCTGTATTATGTGCACCAAACTGAAATTCACTAAAAACTGTTGCCTATGTTAACAGTGGGCACTGGCTCCTATGTGTTCACAGTTTTGAGTAAGAAGCTGTGAAACATTAGGTCCTCTCAAATGCTAGACAAATCACTTGAATTCTTAACTGATATTCACTCTGCTAGCAGGTTACTTCTGAATATAGCAAACAAGCACAGGACAGTCACCATCCAGAAAATTTCAGAAGTTTTTCCTGCATTTGATCACAAACAGCACCACTGTTATTTCACATAGCTATACAATGGAACTGAGAAGGGGATTGTTCAACAAAATTTTTCATTTTCACTGCGCTTTCACCTCTTCCCATCACCCAATAATATCATCGGGTTATGGGTTTCATATTTCCAGCAAAAAAAGGCCAGGCACACATATACTTTTTCCTGCAGCTCTGCACATATGCAATAGCCAAGCCTTCAGGACAAAACAAAGGAAAACAAACTTCTGATAGCCAGTAGTTAGAAGGAGATTTTCCACATCTGACAGATCATTAATATAGACACAGTAACTGAAAAATTCCATCAGATTATACAACTCAAAGGGAAGTGTTGTTTTAGGGAGATGCTGTTCGGCTTTAGGTTTTTTGGCATGCTCAGTTTTTTTGCCTCTAGTCTAACATAAGTTAAAAGCTTCCTCCAGAAGCTTTGAACTGTGCAGTGCAAATATTTACTAAATATAGTTTGTTACTTCAGTCCTGTAAGGTATGGGGAAAGGTCCTTGCCCCTCTTCAATCTTTTTGAAAAGCAAAAGCATTACAATTCCTTTTACTTGAACAAATAAAATAATCACTCATTTGCTATTAGGCTTTTGAGAGCTTTCTAGCTTACACTTTCAAAACAAATCCTCATTTCCTTTTCCCAAACATACAGAATTTGTTTAGGTTGGAAAGTACCTCTGGAGATCATCTAGTCCAAACTCCTGCTGAAAGAGGATAACCTAGAGAACACTGACACTCCTTTCACAAAATACAAGTTCAAGCAATCTAGAAATTAGAGTAAATCAATATATTCATACTTTCAAATCATTGATTTAACAGGCCATAGGCTCTCCAGAGAAGATGGCACTGTGATTGAACCAGGACTGTTTTCTTGGCATGTCTCCTGTCACCAAGGGCAGGATTAAACAGCTTTCCTATATGAATCAGCTGTTAAGCCACGTGAACTGAGTAAGGCACAAAATGTGATTCACTGCAACCACACATCTATTTCTATATTTTGTAGGATGATGAGAGAAAGTTAGAAGTCTAGGTTTTAATTTTTTAACATTCTAGCACAGTATAATTCATCTGATTACAAGTACTCTGAAAAGAGGTGCTCAATGCAGACTGAAAAAAAGACTAAAAAAAATCTTGGCCCAAGATCAGCACTATATGAATGAATAAATAAATCAATCCATTAAAACAGTAGCTTCTCTGGGGTGTTCAACCCAGGTGGAGATCAAAGGAATAAAATAAGATTCCAGCTTGCATTATGGAAGTTTTTCCATCATAATGAGGTGGATGATACTAGCAAATATTTAAGAGTATGTACAACCTTTTTGACCCTTTAGAAGTAAGAACACTATTAAATCTTTATCTGCTCACTTGAATACATAATGATTTACAACAAAGATATTGGACCAGTCAGAAAAACAGATTCTATTTATTAACGTCTCTTTTTGGGGCTCATGAATACTTGATCCAAAGTAATCTTCAATCAGTGTGTGACCTCAGAATATCAATTTCCAAGCAAACTGAGTGAATATCACAAAAATCCAAGCTATTTTAAGAAATAAGACAGCAATCAATCTTCAACAAGGAAATAAAAAAATACTTCCCTACAGCTCTCTTAATTGTGTCTTTGGTATTAAAATAACATTAGGGAAGGTAAATTACATATGTAGCACATAACTAGGATCAGGCTCAGATTTCAGAGCTATGATTCACCACACAACACCTTCTAAGAGAGAGAGAGATAATAAATAGCACATGTTATTTACTAATTCTAGATAAAAGAGATCATCTGCCAGTTCAAATTAACTTCAAATGAACATGCTATCCCTAAATGTAGGTTACTAGAGCAGCTAATCTGACTTCTGTTATTTAAAACTTAATTCTTTTAGATCCCTCCCATAGCAGGCTACACTGAAATAGAAGTTATCCCCCCAAGAAAGGATAATTCCTCACTAGAAACTATTCTTCCTGATTATTATTCATCACATATAAACAAACATGCTGACTTCAAAGCCACAACAGACTTGCTATCCTTGTAAGCAGTGCTGCTGAGATTTCACTTAATCACAGTACTTCAGCTTGCCCATCCTAAAACGTTCCTATCTGTATCATCAATGAAATGGGAGAAACTCATAAAGTGTGTTCCCACCAATTATGCAAAGGCTCTTTTCTGCATCAAACGAATTGCAGAAAGGACGCTTGAATTTTCCCCAGCAGGCGCTCTGCCAAATTTGTTCAAGTTTGCTTGTGTGTAGGGTAAGAATTCAAAATGAACCCCAAACTCAAATTTTTGGTGAAAATGATTGTTCTGCATTAAGGAAAATTATAATCTAATAACACTGCTCTGTGAGGCAACACAGGGCATTATTCAGGAGAGCTCTGTAACCAACTCCTCTGGCATTTTCCTGGCCACTCCTTTGTGCCTAAAAGACTGTGCTGCTCCTCCCTCCCAGAAATACATATGCCAACTTTGCTTCTGTCCCAGGCTTAGCAGAGAAGCTGTATGAGGACAGATCTGCTTTGCCCCAGTTTGTTCCCATTTTCATTGGAAGCACATACAAGGTGAAATAACGTTTAATCACACTGAACACACACTTTCAGCCTCCAAGATAGTCATCTGTACTATTGGAAATAATGCTTATGAAGCCCCTTTTGTGTAGACTAAGCTCCCACAAGGAATTTCTCCAGTTCAATATGTACCTTTTCTATATTGAGAAAATGCATACAAAAATTGGAATAATGATAAGTTTTGTCAACTTCAAGGAATGTTACTGTTACTGACAGCAAAGAGGCTTCAGTAACAAGAGAAATCAGATATGTGGTATTTTGAATATCTATTTAGTGCCATAGTCATAAAGCAAAAGAAACTGATTTATTGTAATTAATCTATTCTGTGATGGTTACCTTGGCAAGACAAATTACTTTCATTTTCTATATGGTATCTAAAGTTATTTTTAAAATTCTTTTCTAAATAACGCTGCATGTTCTGGAAACTGCTAGTATATCCCTTTCAATAAGGGCAACTGGACACAACTCAAAGGAAAGACAATATTCATTGACTTTGTGAAGGAAGCGCTTTGGCATTTTCCAGTAAAAGACTCTGAAAAATCAGACACACAAAAATGCTAACTCTACTGAGCTAGTCAGCATATATGCTTCAAGAACCATCAAGGCTCTTTTGGAATCTTAACTTCATTTTTTTGCTTTAATAAATTCAAATTTTCAACATGCACTTCACTTTTCTGATTTGTTAAGATGGCTTTTACACAACTTGATTCATTCTTGTGATGTCCCGTATCTTTACATTACCACTCTCATTCATGTCACTTCTAGTTATACAAAAATGTGCAATTTAAATCACTCAAGAAACCACCTGATGTTTATAACCTGATTCCCTGATATCCCAGTGTAGTGGTCTGTATTATCTAGTTAATATTGGCTTACATTAAAGAAGCAGGGAACAGCAGGAATAAATCACTGATTAAAATTAATTTTAAATCATCTAGTTAAGGTGCCATTCTACTTAAGAAGAAAAGAAAGACTGTTCCCTTGCTACAAATTCCAGAAGTCCATTTTTCTCAGTTCTTTATCACTACTGCAAAGTGTAAGGCAGATTATGCAACAGTGACCTAGGCCAAATGTCACACAGATACCATAATCTCTGGAGGCAGCAATAGCTGGCCAAAGTAACCCATCAATAAAAACATGCTCAGATGTGCAATCATAGCCAATTTATTCATCTGGCCTGGACTAGCAGATTATTTCATCAAAGAAGATTTATGTGCAGAACTGCAATAACTGCATGCATGCCCCACCTCTGCAAATGTTGAAGGCCAGATTGGATGGGGCTCCAAGCAAACTGGTCTAGTGGGAGGTGTCCCCGCCCATGGCAGAAGGTTGGAATGAGATGATCTTTAAGGTTCCTTCCAAATCAAACCATTCTAGGATTCTATGATGCTATGAAAGTTTAACAGTTCTGCACTTCAAGTAAGAAAGATGACAAACACTAAGAAAATTTCAACAAAAATCTTATTTTAGACACATCTCAACTCTGTGCTGAAAGCAAGGCACATTTGAGAATAAAATTATAATTTTAAATTTTTAACAGAAGCATTCAATAGAGCCACACTTGTTCCTCTACGTGGCCCCATATGATAACACAAGTATCAGAAGAGTTATATTCCCCCCTCATGACTCGATAAGCAAAGTCAATGCTCTGTGCTGTTAGCATGCCACACCTGAGTAATTTAAAATAAATTACAGTTACAAAGTTTCACCAATTATGTTTCTATGTTATATCCAAGCAGTAATTTCTTAGAACAGTGGGATGGAAGGCACTGTGTGTTCTTGTCAAATATATTAGAGTAGTTCTCTTTCAAAATTCATCACGGAATCCATCAACCAAGACGAGCTCTTGCTTTAACACGTTGTACACTGTTTCATGTTAGCAGATTTTGAGAGCTTGGTTAGTTCAGAATGGACCACACTGCCTGAACCCTCTTATGGCAGGCCTTGGGACATCAGCAGCACTGGACACTAGGATTGTCTCAGGATGTGCTGTGGACCAGCTTAGGTAAAGTGGCCCCTACACAGGGAGAAGGAGAGTCTTGGAGCACTGGTTTCATCTGTGCAGAAAGTAAGATCACAGGAATTGTCTCCTTTGCTCATTCTTAAAAAGTCCTCCCACATTTCAGCAGAAGGTCACAGCAACTGGTTGAACTGAAACTCTGGCACCATCTTGGGGTGCAGTTTCACGGGGCACACTGCAGGTGTTTGGTGACTGAACTGCAACAACACAGCTGGAGACCTGCTCGCTCTATTGAACAATGCCAATTTTAGCAGAAAAATAGGTACAAGCTAATTAAGCTTGGATTTGTAACCAATGGACACATAAGTAATTTTAATATTATTACTAGGAAATACACTTATTGAAAAGTCTTACATGTATCAGTCTCCATAAGTAACCTCTAATTCCAACCTTACTCCCAGTATCCACCTTGTAAAAAGTAACACAAGTGAATTTCTAAACTCCTATTTGTTTAATAAATTTCTGAGTCTCAAAGATACTGCATTCTGTCTTTTTACAGTAACAAGACAAGTAATGACAAGTTTCATTATTCAAGTACAAAAGTATGTACTTTCAGAATTAGGAGGTTGAAAAAAAAAGAACCTCCACTTGCACCTGAACAAACTGATCATGTTTCTACAAACAACAACAATAAAACTAATCACCAAGCTATTTAACGTTGACAGATCAGCCGTTTTTACTTAAAATTTGAGGCAGTAATTTCAGGATAATATTTCTTATCTTCAAATAAGATAAGAAATTTAATAGATAAATAGATCTTTTATATAAATATTCCCCAGTCTTAGCCATTAGGATTTTTTACCCAATGTTTCATTAGAATGGATATCCCTACTTGAGCAGTTAATTGCAAAACAACCTTTAAAAATTTCTTCCATACTTTAGCAGGATAAAAATGAAGATAAAATCTCTACTCAAGGTCAATATTAACAAATTTTTCAAAATTTGAGCAATTCTTCAGGATGTCTTTAAACTGCCATTTATTCAAGTGTTTCAGAAAAAATAAACTTTAGAACTACAGTAAGAATAGCAATTGATTGCTGCATTAAAGTACTTGTCTTAGAGTCTTTCTCACCATCATTCTGTCTCCATTTTCTGGAGAGTTGCAGTGTACTTACATTTTCTCTGCTCCTGACTGCATCAAGAGCATCTGCAGTCAAAGACTCATTTATACAAATATAGACAATTTGAGACACCAAAATGCTTGTCAAACAAAAAATACTGTCCTCAGAATGTACACCCATTAACAATTTGCATTCTCACATATACCAGATGGTGCCTGTCAGAATCAGGCTTCCCCCACAAACACACTTTAGTCCACAACAGGCTCTGCCATGGCAAAGACACAGAGAGGCAGAGCAGCTTCTCTGACTCTTCATTCTCCACAATGTAGGAAATGTTTTAGAAATAAACACCAAACTTGGGCTTCTTCAAGTCAGATCTTTGTTTTCAGCCCTGTGAAATTAAAACTAGAACCTTGGATTTCTGTCTCAGATTAGTGTTTTACAGCATTACTCTTTTTAACACAAGAGGAAGAACAGAAGTGAAGCAAAACTAAGCTACCAAATGAAGCACCTAAGTATGAATGTAAAATACAAATTAAGTATAAATGTATAAATGAAGTACCCTAAGAATGAATACTGTGGAAATGCAAACCCACAAGAGGTTATTTCAAAATACTTGTTTCAACTAAATGAAAGTCTGACAAAAAAAGTACTTACTGCTATCAAGCCAATTTTCATATAATCAATTTCCTCACTTCCCCTCTCCATCAAGCACCTTCTTGAAGTGATCGCCCAATTTTAAGGTTTTTGGTTACTGGTAGGGGAGGAGGCAGACTGTCTGCCATTTCTTAACACATTATTGGTTTAAATAGTTAAATGCAAAAATCAAAATTACATTAACCATATCTGTAATTTCCTATGAGAGTTAGGAAAGTTACTACTGACCCACATTACCTTTTCATCCTCTGCACACTTTTCTCTCTAAAACAATCAGGCTGCAAAATACTAAAGTCTTCACTGAATTGTCACCCTGCTTTGGCTCTTTTGTGTGTGTTTGTGTGTGCCTATACACACGTGTGTATACATACATACAGGGTAAACAGTACAATCACTGCAGACACACACAGGGTAAACAGTACAATCACTTCACTTAAATACAATTTAATTAAATATATTCAACTTGAAATCCACTAAGACTGTTCCCCAATTATTCCCATTAAAGGGACTCAAACTTGCTTGTTTAACTCCAATACTAAGGTTGAAAGAAGAGGTTAGGCTGGAAGAGCAAGTGTTCCATATCCATGTGAGCAGATTGGCATTTCTGCATCCGCCTACTTTGAAAAAGGGATCACAGAAGGTAAGCCAAACTATAAACAAGCTCCATAACTGCCCATGTGGACTATTTATCAGGTATTTGCAAAAAGAGAACATCCTAATGAACACATCTACCTAATCTGACAACAAAAAAAAAATCACAGGTAAACATTTCTCAGACGATTCAGAAAACCATTTTAAAAAGTTCAAGTGGCCCTGGAAAAAAGTATTTATATGCATTTCAATAATTTTGATAAATACTCCTTACACACAACTGATCTACCATTTCAACTACAGTTCACAGAATATTTTTATCATTTTGTAGAGAAAAAACCATGAACATTGTATGGAGCAGCTTGAATGCCTCAGTAGAAATATTATTTTAACACTATGTTTCACAGTCCAAAATCTATTCATTATTCCCATCAGATCAGCACACAAACTTAAATACAAAAACCCAACAACATCAGAAATGTGTTTCAAAAATCAGAAATAAAAGATATCTTACAAGTTATTTTAAAGTATTACTAGCATTTAAGTAGGATCACCCCTCCCTTTAATTCTGGGGAAAAAATTAAAAGTCTGTATTTCTTTCATGCAATGCTTGTGTTAAAGTACCTACAAAGCAGCTTTAAGTAAAAACTTTTTTTAAAAGGTTTAAAGGTTCAATTCTGTGAATATACACTATAAAAATTATGACCTGCAATTTTATTAATGACAAAAAATATGTAAGCTTAATTGTCTGAGCAGGCAACAGAAGTCAAAATAGCTCTGAAATAACTCAAGTCTACAGGTTGCAGATTATAGGTTAATGCTGAACACTAACAAGGTGACAGAGGTCAAAGGTGAAGTTATTTTTCAACCTTTCAGATCTCATGTATTTTTATTCTTTCAAAACTGTAGTTGAATAGTTTCTTCCCTTCTCTGTAAAAGATTATTAATAAATTCACCACCTTCCTTTTGCTCTGCAAAGAAATTTCTCTATATAACATAAATTTAGTTCTAAGTGATGATTCTTGATTTTCAGCTATGCTGAGATGAATCAAGAGTGTAATTTCTGAAGTTAAGAATCAATCATCAGTATTCCTGCAGTCTATGTATTAGACCTACATTTTATTGTTCATAAAATGAGTATACAAAGACAAACATATCCTCAAGAAAGACATTACTTCCTCCAGTTATTTCTCTGTATTTGCTTCATATTCAAATTAACTTCTATGGTAGTTGGAGTGCTGACCTCTCAATATTCTGTAACTTTGAAAGCAGAGCAAATTACCAACAAAACTGTACTTTGCATCACTTTGTTAGGATAATAAGTAATGGGAAAATGGGAGGTCAGAAATCTCCCAGTTAGTCAATTAGCAATTTAGTAACTTAACAAATACTCAAGTAGCTTCACAGTGAGCCAGAATGTGATGATAATGCAGCTGAAGGTGGTGGGAATAACCACCACATCTTCCCCACTTCCTTGATTACTTTGCCACAGCCTTGCTGGGACAAGTGCCTGTGCCACAAATTTGACCAGGAAACCTCCCTGGGTTAACATTTCCTCTGCCCCAACCAGGTTAATCTCAGGAAACTGATTCACTTTCCCAAACCAGTTGTGCACATAACCCCGCAAATGCTTGTGCAAGCACAAGCTATGACTAGGAGGATGTGGAGAGCTGTAACGCAACTGGGCTGCAGACATGGGGTAGTTTCTTCTTACAGCAGTGACAGATCAGAGTATGTATAGTTCTGTAAACTACAAAAAAACAGTTTCTCGTTTCTGCTGTCTGAAAAATCTCCCTGGAGAGCTTCCTTTGACTTGTGCTACAGATCATTCTTTCTTTTTAAATATTGCCTTCAACTGCCTCGCCTTTTGTCCACTTGTCTGCTCATCTACATAATATCTGCTGCCTCTGCTGTCTTCCTTCAACCTGCTGCCTTCACCTCTCCTCACCTGCTCTAGTCAGTGCACTTCAACTCCACTTCCACTCAATCATGTAACTTGGAAAGTGAACATTTGCTACAATACATGGCTTTTATTTAGGAATTCTGGATTACACAAGTTACATGCACAGAACAAGATGGCTTCTGCCCACATGATCCAGTCCTTTCTATCCACACACAACACAAAGTCAACTTAGAATTTTCAGAATTACCTTTATGCAAAGATTTGTGGTAATTTCAACTCAAACTGGTGCCCCTGACAGGAATAGGGAAGGGTTTACAGAAAGGAAAGCATGACACCACATAGTACAGAATCTCTTGTGAAATCATTCTAACATAGAACCGGTATCATGATTCACTAAATAAAAATAAACAATTCTTGAAGAACTCTTGGCAAACTAGCACTTTAAGAAGCCACAAATTAAAATATAAGCATCACAAGCAAAATACATCTAGCACATAGAAGGACATAAAGCCTTAAGAATCTATTAAATAGTCCAAACTTACTTCATCAGAAGCAGAGCGAAGACACTGGACAGCAGCCTGTTTTTTCATTTCCTCTAGTGTTAGATCAGAGCACTTTTTCTTACTCTTTCCCCATTTCTTGTAAGCTCCCTTTTCCCAGCCCAGGAAGATGTCATTCTCCTAAAATCAAACAAAGAAATTACATTATTTAAATACATTAGTATCTCAGTACTATAGCAGAGGAGGACTACAAATAACATACTGAGCAAAATGAAACCAACCCCATTATATCTGCTAAAGATTACTTTTAGCCAAATTAAAGATTAGTTTGATTACATAAAACTTGCACTTACTATTCAGAAAAGCACATGCATCTTTCACAGAACATGGAGGCAACTCACACTTCACTGTAACATTTTCCAATTTTTGCAAAGAATATCCACAAAGGCAATTTTATGGCCAACTTATGGTTGAATGTATTACTGTAATTTACACAAAATACATTAGTTTCACTGATCTCTGAAATAATAAGAAGGAGAAGCAAGTAGTTCAGAGAGTTAAGATCAAACTTTAAAGAAAGTTAAACAAGCCAGAAGAAGAAAGTGTGGTGTTAGATCCTGAAGCCTTCAACTCAGTGTTAAAATGAACATGATTACAGCTAGAGATAGCAGTAGCTGTCATAAAATAAACCTGAACTATTTCAGAAGAAAATTTAAGTAATTGAGAAGTGAGGGTGAGTAGGTGGGGTTGGCCTCCTACACATGTAAGAACGATGAAGAACAATAATATCAGAGTAGAATGCTATTGTATTACATGCAATCATCTGAAGATAGCATCCTTTGCAATCCCTTTTATATGGCTTTTCAGAATTTACAAAATTTATTACCGGACTTGCTTGTTCTTCACTGTCTGTTCACATACACATACATGATTTGCCATATTCATCTCATGAAATAAGTATTTTGGCTGTCAGTGAGATAGTCTTTAACATCTTAAAATGTATGCTTGTCTAAAATGATCTTCTGCAGAGAGATCCACAAACATCTGATACTTTTCAGCCTACCTGTATCAATCTTTTCAATGTATCTGTACTGCTTCCAAAGAAAACCAGGCTAAGGCCTACCCTAATTTAAAAGAATTCCTAATTCTCCATGGTTTTAAAACAAAGTAAAGCAAGTTGTCAGTGCAAATAATTGTTCCTGTGCAAAGAACAAGAGGGGAAAAAAATGGGAGCCAAGAGAGAGACCAAACATCTTCAGAAACAGCCATCAAAGGGCTGCCATTTGTGACTTCATGAGAAGGAGTAGAGCAATTTGCTGGATTTACTGCTTAAAGTCTTATTTGAGCACCAAAACTGGAGAACTGCATTTAGTGCTGAAAGAGCAAAAAGCTACCAGTCACTCTGACTTTCCCAGCACTTGTGCAAGGTGCCAATAATTCACTTAAAACCAAAAATTTGAGCAGGCTACGGTACTGTTATTAGAAGAAATAACAAAAGAAATAATAGAAAAGAAAAAAAATAAGTCAGAGAATAATTCTGTGCATATCTACAATTCATTTTTAAAAAATAAATTTTTAAGTCTTTTCCAAAATTGCAGTTATATATTTCTTTATACAACAAGGTTGTAGAGCACTCTAACTCTTCCCAATATTAATGGGAAAGAAAACAAACTGATGAGAACCACCTTACTCCCCACCAGCTTCCAAAACCCCTCCAGCTCATTCACATGGGCACAGCTGCAAATAAGTAAATAGGCTGGGTAAAGATCCAGGTACACCAGCAAATTTGTACTTGGTTAACTTAATTTATTCTGATTTTATGTGGAAAGTTCACAAAGACAACATCTGCAGTAGGAAAACATTCCCAAAATGCTATGTATTACTGTTTTTCTCTATGCTAACAAAGGTTTGCTTTGTACCGATAGATCACAGCTTTACCAACTCTCGGTCAGCAGAGCAGCAAGAACCTTCATGCTCACAGAAATTTATAAAGCATTTCATTCAGTCCTTCACACATGTAATTTCAAAAATATCTGACACTTGTCTGCAAACTTTGATATTTTTCAACTTTTAAAAACTGAAAAATGTCTTTTAAGAGATATGCAGTTTTTTTTAATGGGGGAAGGGAAGCTAAATGGAATTTTCTCTCAGGCCCCCACCCTAGAGCTGCGGTATCATGGTCTCATCCCTCCTTCCAGAGTGAGTTGTTTTTGCACTTTGAGAACAACATGGTTTGTCCTTCAGGATGTAGCAATTGAGGACATAGCTCTGACAGAATTCTTGTTTTCTTTCTACCTCTTCATACAATACACAAACAAAAAAAATTTTGGAGACATGGTTTTCAGTCACACCTGGCTGCCAAGTTTAAAACTTGGGTTTGGATTTTTTTTCTAGGACAAACTCCTCAGTTTTATAGCCTCAGATTTTACAAAACTAGCAAACACCATGGATTACAGCTATTCCATGAGAAATTTTGCATTTAAAATCTTCATCTAAACTACAGTATTTATCAGCACTATATATGTATTGGATAGAGCCTATCTTACTGAGGACTCAAACACCACACCCATAAAACCCTACAGAACAGTGAAGAAAAAAAACCCTTAGGCATAATTCTTGTGTATCAGAACCATTCTGGATCAAGCACAAAAAGGTTTTACAAAGCCCAACATTACAGTAAAGTGCCTGAGAAACAAGGAAATGTAATACACGAGACACAGAGTGATCCTCTTCTTTTATGATGACTAAATTGTCAAAAAAAAAAAAAAAAAGACAACCCAGTAGTTCCAATGGTTTAAATTAGTTAAATTTAATGGTTTAAATTGGTTAAATAAGTCTCTTAAATTTTTTCCCCTCTCTTTTGCTCCCTGTCTTCAGCAGTCAGGAGCCCATCAGCAGGTTTATTCCTTAGACTGAAAAGTATCAAGTTCATAACAGGAAAGAAAGCAGCTAAGCAAAACATTCTGTATGCATGAAGACAGGAAAACTACTTCCTCCACGTGCAAAGAATAACCAAGGACTTCTCCTCTCTTCACCTCCTAGATGCCTTCATTTACCATGTTTCCTAACAGAACTAGAGATTATAACATAATGCTCGTTTTAATGCAAGAGCTCTACACTGGTCACTGAACTTTTCACAAAAGCAATACCACTCTGAACTTACAAATTTTAAAAGTGCGCATATACCCAGAAGAAAAACTAAAATTTTGTTTACAGAGTTCAAGTATTTAAACCAGACTACCTTTACCTACATTTTCAAGAGATGACGCTCCAATATTAAAGAGGTATCAACAGAAAGCCAATGTCCTCTGGATACTGAAAAAACCCAAGTTCTTATATCTAAACAGTTATTCAAACATCTGCTCTTCAGAGTCCTACTATCATCTACCTACTACATAGCTAGATAATTTCATTAGAGATTTTCAATCATGAAGACACTGAAAGTGCAGTTTCCTGACAAGAATAACTTCATAACTACAAATATGGCTAAAGAAACATTGATGAAATATCTGTATTCTTCACACAAGTGGTGCCTCAAGAAGGCCATTATTTTGAATGCTTAATTCAATTTTAAATTGAGATACAGGCACAAATTTTAGAAAGATTTTGAAATAGTTTATTCTATTCAGCTATGCAAAAGCAGCAATTTCCACCACCTCCCTCTAAACTATAAGAAATTGGAGAAGCCAAAAAAAAAAAAAAGGAAGTTTGATAATGATTCTCCTTTCATTTGCTGTAAAAAGAAATATCTACTATCTGTAAGAAAACAAATGTGACACCTTGCCATATGACTGAAATAAAAACATTATGAAGCTCATGATCCACATAAATGGCAACATTAGGAAGGGAAACATAACCTGTTTTTACAAAGGGAAAAAAGGGAAGACTTGGGGAACTACAGGCCAGTCAGTGTCACTTCTGTGCCTGGCAAGATCGTAGCACAGATTGTGGCACAGGTCCTCCTAGAATCTGTACTAGAGCACATGGAAAATAGGGAGGTGACTGGTGACAGCCAACGTGGCTTCACTGGGGACAGATCATGCCACACAAATTTCACGGCCTTCTAAGACAGGATAACAGCTTTGGTGGGTAAGGGAAGAGTAAATGATGTCAACTACCTGGACCTGTGCAAAGCTTGTGACACTGTCCTTGCCTCTGAAAGACATGGATTTGACACATGGACCACTCAGTGGACAAGGAATTGGTTGGATGGTAACACTCAGAGTTGTGGTCAATGGCTTGATGCTCAAAGTGAAGGCCAGTGACAAGTGTGTCTCTGGGTCTGCATTGGTACTGATGCTGTTTAACACCTTTGTCAGTGACATGGACAGAGGGATCAAATGCTCTCTCAGCAAGTTTGTCAACTACACCAAGTCATAAGTTTTCTCCATGGCAAAAAGCCATTGCTAAACACAGAACAGAGAGGAGTGGGAAACGTTCTTTAATGTTAGATAATAACTCCAAATCCAGGTATTTTCATGGAAAGAATTCATCTTAGACTCATAATGAAAAACCAGGGATGGTTCACTAGAAAGTCACCTCTTTCCCAGATGTCCCAACCAGAACATTATAACCCTGCAGAACCTGACTGTAACAGAACAGCTGATAATGTAGCAGATCACAACATGCACTGCTATGACCTCAGGGTATTGGGGACTGAGGGCAGGCAGTAAAGAATTCTTCCTTATCAAAACTAATCAATCCAAGTATAAAATCCTGTAATCTGAGCTTCTGTCAATTATAAACTTTTGCTTATAATCCTACCAGTTTGAAAGGGCAGTCTATGTGACGTTCACTAATTAGAAGTTACTTCTAGGCTAAAACTAAGGAGAAGAAATTTGTCACACCCACTCGAAAGAATGAGAGAACATGCAAATGCTGCATCTGTTAAAATCTTATGTTTGTTGAGCAGACTGCCTTTAGACTTTTCCCATTAAATTAAAAGCAGGAAAGAAGAAAATTTAGCAAGGCTATAGCTAGAGCTATAAAGGCATCATTTACTTACATGTATGACTTACAGTGCAGAAAAGAAAGCCAGGAACTCAATAGAAACTGTCACTACAGAGTCAAGGTGTCTGAAAGGGGCATGTCATGACTGGAGAAGTTATTTCATAACATTTATGGCTACTTTCTTGGCTTTAGAGATAAAGTTGTGTGTCAAGCATCACAGACCACTGTAATCATCTGATTTCAGAGAAAATGGGCAGCACATGTTTATGCTTGGAGAAATGTAGCAAGTGTACTGTTATGCAATGACATATACCCAAAGAAAACAAAGGAAGTATCTCAATTATGCCCAGAAATCCAAACAGTACAATTGTGTCAGCCCAGAGATGGCTGCAAAGAAATCCTGACTGTTAGGAGGACTCCAACCTTGAGCTTCCACCTCTGCTCTGTATTATGTAAGTCTTTGTGAGAATACATTAGCAGTCACAACTTGGTAAAAAAGGAAAGAGCAGCTCAACATGATCACTCACAGCAATACAAACGCAGCAAAGAGTGTGGAAATAAAGTTTCTCAGCTAAGCACAGCTTTGAGAATGACTTGCTTTTCTGCTGCACTAACACAAGTGAAGCTGACTGCCCTGGAACCTGTACAGATTGCACAAGCCTACAGCTGAGCTCCAATCCCTGCCACCACAACTGCCACCCCTAAAATAGAATAGAGAATACAAACTCACAATCCATGATACTCCAAACCTGTCCCATATCTAACAGTCACTGGACAGAGAAATACAAAACAGTTCAGTTACTGCACAATTAATGAAACAAATGCCAACTAAAAATCAATAAATCAGTTTCCTGAGCCACATGCTTTTACAGTGAAGACATTTCAGCCATCTTCCATTGCTTAAGTGAAGAAGAATCCACATCCACCCAATTTTTCTCAAAAAACTAATATTGTACACAAAAAATTACTTCCCAAAATTTGAATTACATAGCTCTCAGCTATAGCACCCCCTTCCTAGAAAGGGATAGAGGGCAGGACCACAGCTAAGTTTTCCTCTATAAACTTTAAAACTTAGTTATCTGAGCTTTTAAAAAGTGGTTTAACTTTTGTATGAATAAGCTTTATGGGTATATTAATTTCAAGATATAATACCGTTTTCTAAATATGATTAATTGGTCCTTTCTTCAGTTTACATGTTTATGTATGGGAAGAAGAAGGGGGTTATTCCCATTGCTGTAAAGATACGCATTTGAGTAATCTAAGGATTTTGAATTAGTCATATAAAAAAGTACAGCTAAAAGTCTTGGTCTCACAGCTCCCCCTCCTACCTACTCTGTTCTTCATACACTGATTCCCACAATTTGAAATTTACATACTTAGTTGGGGTACTGACTAAAAAACTATGGTCAGAAAATTTTAAAAATTATTCCTACAGGACTGCTTAATAAGCAGTATAAGCTTCTAAGTATAAGCTTAAGCTTATACAGCTTAATAAGCAGTAACACAAATACAAACTAAACAGAAAATGCTTTGCATTCAAGAAATTTATTTCCACATGTTGCTGGTGAACTTTGAAATTTACTGACACTTGTGTACAGCAGTCACACAGCATCTCCCTACTGTAGCTGAACCCACTCTGCATATTTAATGCCTGATCAAAAAATGTGTTTGAGTGACCCAAAGGCATTTCTTAGGGACAATAAAAGAATAGGTGTAATTATACTAGAGGCAGCATTGTTATTTTTGTAAAATAGGCATACCAGCCAGATGAACATTAAACACATGGTTAGTAGAATGCACAGGACCAAATCTTGATTTCACCTCCTCTCTTTAGGTTATGGATGAGACATACAAAAACACAAAACACATAGAAAACCCCACATCCTCTTTCACCCAAAATATACATGGGAAAAACTAGTATCTATTACTAGAATATAAATCCAGACATCAGTTCCCTCTACTGGGTTAATATGGGATGGCAGGAGAACTAACAGCACATTCCACTGGATCTGGGAACCTAGTGCATCCCCAGTTCAGTCTCCAAAGTGTCCTCTGTCCTTAGCACATGCAGGCCAAACACAGACTAAAGCTGGCAATGATATCGCCATCCCAGGGCAGAGGGATAGGCCAAAATCATTTATGGACTTAAAACCAGAAGGTCAAGCCCTCAGATATATCACATATGGGCTGAGGTGTCCCTTCCACGGCTCTTTTTCTCTTAAAATAAAAAACTACATTTTGTACTTTAAATATGTAAGTGACAATGATCAAAAAGCAAGAATAAAAACTCTGATCAGAGTCAGCAGAAGTGTAACTATCATTCTGAAGACTTTTTATGCCTCCATATAAAAGATTACCTGAATGGAACTATTTCAAATCAGTCTACAAATAATTAGTCTTCCTGCAAAAAAAGCCTCTCTGTTAAAAATTGAAAAATCAAAAGAAAAAATCTCAACCTGGCCACAAAAGTACATACTTTGCAGTGCAATAGCCAATTAATTCTGAGAGTTAGGAAAACATTCTCTTAAAAAAAATAATTTACTTTTGAGGTTCAGAAAAAAACTGTTAACTTCCAAAAATGAGTTGAAAGAAGTAGATCAAAAGCAACAGAAGACACTTGATTTGGAAAGTAGGCATAACAAATGCATTTCAATCTTTCTGCTGCATGACCAAAGGCTTACAAACAAAGCCTTTATCTCACAGAGTGTCTAGCTGTTTGGGTTAGGTTTTGGGGTTTTTTTTAAATAAAGGCTCTATAAGGGAGAACAGTCCACAGGAACAAATCTATAGCTCTAAACCATAAATTTGTTATATTCAAAATCAGTTAAGTTTACAATTATTATATGAAAGATATAACACAGAACACTGATTCTAATACTGCATAAAGAATAATCAATGAAATAATGTTTCACACGAAGTATATTTTAAGGCAATGCCTTCTGCTTCAAACAGATTATATTATCTTAATGCCATATTTGCTCTTTCATAAACTGGTTTGAGAACACATACATCTACACATATATTTTTTATCAGCATTTAAACAACAATCAAATCTTAAAAGCACCTATTTGGTTTGCTACTAGGAAACAATGAGCAAGGTATTCTGATCAAAAGTTAGTCTAGCACAAAGTCAAAAGGCTGTCTCACAATATTCAGATCTCCACCAACAGCTATTCTGTGTGTCCCCAAAAGTTACAAACTTGACAGCAATTTCATTATTTTCTGCTTAATTTATCCAAAGCAAGTAAATTCAGTAATAAAATGCAAATGGCAAAAAAATGTATATTTGGCAGAAACATTCTGCACTTTACTTACATTAAACAGTCTGTAAATCCACACAAATTTTATGAGGTTTTCCTTAATGGACCAGAAGTCACTAAAAAGTTATCTATCTCAGCACAAAATACCAGTGATTTCCAAACATTCTGAAGAGACCATTGACAGGCCTCAAAAAAAATCAAACCAAACTGAACCAAGCAAACTCCCTAACACAACCCCTAAATAATGAATATCTTATATAGCATGGTTCAAGAGATTTCTTTAGTAATCTTTAGACCATGTAGACATCTAATATATGTGCAAATCAATTTGAGAATTCTTCTCTAGAAAGATGGTACACAAGCAATATCTTCAGTTGTCGGGAAAAAAAGGGCAAGTCTACCACTGAGATCCTTACTTGTCTTCTAATATGACAAACCTCAACTAGCCACAAAACCCTCAAAACTATTTCTGTGAACTGTATCACAAGAATCAAGCAAAATGTGCAAACCCAGTTCATACTATCTTTGTATTTTCTACTCCATCAGTCAATACTCGGGAAAAAAGTCCCAAAGAGCCTCCTACTTCCACCCACTTAAATCCTCCCATCAGCAATATCATTGCTGCCAAACAAAAACAGAGGGGAGAGGGAAATTAAAAAAAGGAAAAAAGAATGCACAATCAGAAGGAAGTATTTCTTAAGAATTTTTACATCTTGAGCTCTGAGACTCACTTCCAAAAGTAGCAAGCATGGCTTGGATAAGAATTGTGCTCTAGGTGCCAACAATAACTCAGTTACCTTCAGTACTTGAGTATTTCAAAACAAACAACCATGCATTTAAAGTGTGTATATTTAGAGAATTTTACAGTAATTCTTGATAGGTATGAATAACACGTGTATAACCAAAGCAGTCCTGAAGACACTGGTACCACAGTACAGTTTACCATAAACAAGATTCCTTTCTTGGAAATTCTCTATTCCTTTGAAATACAGTTGGGCAAAATATACTGGCTTATAAATTTTCCCAATATTTTAATAGCTATTTCAGTTTAAGCCAATGAGCCAGAATAGAAACTACAAACATTCCAGTAACATTTGGTTGCAGTGTATTAGGGTTCTACTTCCACCTATGTTTTCTGTATTTGCAAAAATCTGCTATGAACTCTCTGAAAACTCATGACTTACCAATCCAACATTTTGTGATACTGAGCCTGAATCCATATAACAATACTCAACAAAAACCATTCTAATTGGGCAAGGCATAGATGTAACACCACTAACAAACCCAAACAAAACAGTCCACCCTCACATACATACAAATAAAGGGGAATGAAAACCTACACAACCCCCCCCCCGCCATACACACACATCCTTAGTCTTATCTTCTATGCAGACATCAAACTAGCTCACTGCACAAAAAAAGATTATATTGGAGAAAGCCACACAAATCTGCACCAGAGTAGCACTGGAGAACACTGCATCAGAATCAAGACCAAAACCCACATACTAAATATTACTAACAGAGCAGAAGGGAACATCCTACTTATTTACAAAAATAACCCTGAAGATCTAATCAATCAAGACTCCCATAGTCAATCAAGATTCCCATATTCCTTTGAAATTCTTATTTTAACTGTAAACAGAAGTGATGGCAACATGACAACAGCTATATCTTAAATATCTGTGTATGCCTAGTAAGGTTGGGAATGGGTTTTCTTACTTATTTTTGACTCTAAATTTTTTTGTAGTTACCTGACAGAACCTCAGTCCAGACTTCAGAGTTCCATTTCCCTGTCACACTTGATGACACTAGAACATTATAAAGCAAGCAGTGAAGGAGGCTCCCCGAAGCAACTAAAACAGTGCTAATGATACCATCAACACCCTGAGGTGGAAAGAGCTTAATGACCATCTTCACTTCAGTCTGTAACATTTCTAATGAAGATGACAGTATCTGTAAGATTAAGACTTCCCCAATTAGTCCTCCTCACTCCCAGCCCCCAAAAAAGCAAACTGCAATGGATTGTTCCTATGCATAATCCTATGCATTGTGAGACTATACATTCCTTGTAACCTGCTCTAAATAGAAGCCACTGCTGTATTTTGAGAAAAAAGGGATGACTACTAAATATCCCCAAAAACAGAGCTCTAAAAGCAAAGAATCACAGAATCACATTACAGCTCAGGCTGGAAGGGACCTCAAAGAATCATGTGGTCATCCCTTCCAAGGGAAAAGGAGACTACACAAGACTATCTAGCATCCTACTGCATCTCAAAAATCTCTAGCAACAGGGATTCTATCACATTCCTGAGGAGGTTGTTCCAGTGAATGACTGTTCTCACTACAAGAAAACAGAAAAAGACAAAAATTCTCATATCAAGATGAAACTGCCCCCAGTGCAACATGTACCCATTGTCCCTCATCTTCTCCATGTGAATAGACTGCTTCAGTCCTTTTTGTAGCTGTCCTCTAAGTTGGAGAAAAATCATTGCAAAAAGCCCACTATTGAGAATAGCTCTTTCCATGGACATTCTCTTATCTTTCTTAAGAATTAAAGGAATCACATGAGTGAAAAAATTCCTGAGATGCCAAGGACCAAACCTTCAATAGGAATTAATCTGGGTTAAAGAAGCTCAGCAACTCTAAGTATTTTACTCCTAAATTACTTCTCATTTAGGTATTTAATTCCTGTTCTCTTCCTTGACTTCTACTTGTAAGCAACACTAGTATATGTTTTTACCCTTTGTCTTAATATTGTACCCATCACTAAAACTGGTTTGAAATTTCTTATATCTAAAGACATGTTTTAGAGTAAAGATTTTTTTGTTTCTGAATAACTTCACC
Source organism: Ammospiza caudacuta (assembly GCF_027887145.1). Taxonomy (NCBI): domain Eukaryota; kingdom Metazoa; phylum Chordata; class Aves; order Passeriformes; family Passerellidae; genus Ammospiza; species Ammospiza caudacuta. The sequence goes on from NC_080596.1 coordinate 60,389,848, forward strand.
TACCAAAACTAATTTAAAATGTCAGGAGAAACAAAGAACCAGTAAGTAACAAGAAAAAAAATTAAAATCAGTAATAAATACATGTGTTTTGTTATTACAAAACACACGTATTTAAATATTTCCTCAATTCTATGTTAGAAATGTGTACTTGTAGGCTTTACAGACTAAGCTATTTGAAGAAGGAATTAGGGAGCAGTATGTTTCATAACAGGTGCATCTAATCATTACTACAGAATATAATCCCAAAACTAAATTGATATTAAGCCTCAAAACTTAGAAAACAGTTATTTGAAGTAGGGTGAACATGGTAAAAGTATGCTATAAACAGGAACAAATTGGAGGTGGTGGAAAAAAAATCTTCCAGCTGCAAAGCCCAACGCTGTTCAGAAGACATCCTGCACGTCGGTACCACAGCACCCACTCAGCAGCACAGGTTTAGGCTACCCTGTCAGCATGTGGTATTCTTCTCCCTTTGGCTCATTAGGTTCAGATAATCAACTTGGAAAGAGAACAGACACATTCCTAAAAGCTCTGTTATCAAACCCACAAAGGATCCAGTTAAAGTATCAAAATGAGAAATAAACTGAATGAGATTTTCATAATATAGTTACCCTGCTTCTTGCAAAGCTTGATAAAAAGAAAACTAATTTTGGCACTTCAGTAATTTGAAATATCACAGTAGCAACTTCAAAGTTATGACAGTGGTCTGAAATGGACTGAAAAGAAACAAATCTTCATTTCCCCCAGGGCCACTGGCCTATCTCTAAAGCTCCTCAAGTTCTCATGTGAATTCAATTGGTTTCGTTTTTAATGTCCTCATCCCACATTCTCCTTTCAAACAGGATTTGGAACCTTTTTCTGCCCCCTTCTAAAATACAGGTATTCATGTCTGACCAAGACCTACATGTTAAGGTACATTCCAGAAAGTGCTTACACTGGGTTTTAAAAATAATAATAATAATAATAATAATAATAATAATAATAATAATAATAATAATAATAATAATAATAATAATAATAATAATAATAATAAGTATTAGTATTAGTATTAGTATTATTAGTATTAGTATTATTAATCATGGGGATGTTGCTGATGTCACCTACTGCTGCCAGATACACTTTTGAAAAAAAAAAGAAAAACTTTTACAGATACAAGTTTTCTGGTTTGCACAAGGGAAGCATGAAGGCTTTTATGGATGGCAAGAGTTGCTAAGAGTTCAAACACTGACAGCATCTGACATGAATTTTTTTGTTCTTCAGTTACACTTACATCTATCTCACAATAACCTGCTCTGTTCTTGCTGGATTTTTAAAAAGATAAACTAGGTGACAATGGAATTTCTGAAGCAGTTAGGCAGCAATGCTTGAAGTATAACCAAAACAACAGTAATGAGAAAGGACTAATAATTAAGCTATCAAATAATAGGTATTTGCTCTTCCTTCCCACTGTCACCACAGCCACCTTTTAAGACAAAGCCTATGTTTAACAGCATCATCAGCCCTTTCTGAAAACTGTAATTTCTGAGTCCTGAATCTGTTAAATCCACTATTAAAAGTATTTCTATACAGGTTCATGATGCAGACAAATAGAAAAGAAAAAAAAAAAGAAAAAAGGTATCGAGACTGAACAGTATGTTCTAGGGTCACAACTCTCTTGCATGCTTTTTATCAGCATTCAGCATTAACATTATTTTAGAATAAATTAATTATGTATGTATAATAATGTATTTCAAATACCTGAAGACTAAAAGATATTTGGGGGGGGGGGGTGTTTATTCTTTACTGAAAATAGCACAACATGAAATCCATGGGAGGTGATGGGGGGGTCTACAAACTACTGTGAAGCTGGGCAATTTGACACAGTGTACAAGAATTACATTCATTTCCAATATTAAATTAAGCTTCCAATCACAAGTAGTGATGGTCTCCATTAAGGACACAGATATTCCAGTGTTAACAATGATGATATCATTGTAGCCATATGAAAACATTGTTTAATGTAATTGCCCATACAGCAACCTAACTACTTTAACCTCAGTTCACCCATCAGTTCTGACTCCTGTGTGGTTTATACCCTCCTTCCACCCACACACTTAAAGACAACCATCCCCACAGCTGAAGCATACCCAAGTATAATACACATAACATAACTGATACAAAAACTCACTTTCACTGGACAACATCTAAAATATGTAAATACCTGTTCCTGCAGGTCGTAGTCATAGCTATCATGCAGCAGAAGACTGAGGACATACCGAGTATAAATCATGGCATCAATGCCACACTTCTCTAGCTCTTGTCCCAGCCAGGTCTGCACTGGACCCAAAGCATGTAGCAGAGACATTTCAGAAACAGATACAGGGCCTGGATAAGAGCTTGAGGAGCTTTCAGATGGCAAACCATCCACAACAACTGTACAGATAGGGCGCATGAATCTAGGTGGTTGGCATCCTTATAACGTGAAGCATTTTCTGGAGTTGATTTTCCGTCGGTATCTGGAGGTGATTTTCACTCCAGTAAATAGGAGAGAGGCTTGACTTCTAGGACAATCATTTATATTTCCTGGCTGTTAGCCGACTAGAGACGAACATCACTCTTCAGGCATGACCAGTGAATAAACTAAATCCTAATAGCAAACACATATGTAGATGTGTTTTTCTACCTTAATTTCACATTGAGGCCAGATGCAAGTCCCCAGCAGGACCTATAAAGAGGAAAAAATGATAAGTTGTGACAATATGTATCCATACATGAATAATATTAAACAGTGAAAAAAAACCACCCAAAGTAGAAAGCAGTCATTTACATACTGCTTACTCCAAACATATCATACATCTACTCAGTGTCATTTTGAAGAGTGACAGGAATTATTACAAGTTTAAAGGTGACTTTTAGAAAAGGTACTTTTTACTGTAGGAAGACTGACTTTTTCATCAAACACTTCACAAGTAATCTGTCGATTGAAACATATGTCTGACCTAGCTTTATGGGAAAGTTGAGATTTTATTACTTTCATTATCAGCTGAAAAAAGCCACTCTCATAAAAAAAAAAACCTATGCTAGTTTGAATAAAGACTGCATATTTTGCATCACTAGAAGACAATATAATCCTACTGTTTTGCAGCGATACCCATTTCTAGAATAGAAGTGTTTTGTTTATAAAACACCGAATTAATGAAATTCATCTGATCAGGAGTTTCATAAATCCTACTACTAAATGGTTACTGCTACCTTCAGGTTCAGGCTTTTTGGCGGTGGTGGTTTTGGTTTTTTTTCTTAGTTTCAATTATTTGCCTTGTTCCAGGACAGTTAAACATTTTATCATCCAAAAACTGTCCTTATAAAAATGTAAATCCCCGGAATAACTTCAAAATTTGAACAGAACACAATTTATCTGTGCCAAAAATTAACATTTAACCTTCTTTACACAAAGCATACACCTGTCCTACCTGAGAGCTTAAACTCTAAACCATGTCCTAAAATAGACAAACTATCCTAAGACTTACACCACCCACAATCACAAATCAATCTTGATAAGCCAGGGGCAGAAGGTGCAAGCACCACACACGTCAGCATTCTGCTCTCAAACACAGAAAATGTCAGCCCAAAAAAGGCATTTTTGGATTGGTCTACTTATCAGCCACATGCCAATCTGGCATTTGTGTAGGCCTTCCTTCTCCTCTCCAGCTTCTTAGCATGAGAAAACAAAACTCAACTCCAAGCAGGAAATATCCCTTTACTGAAAGGAAACAAAATAGACTCAAGTGACTAAGCAAAATCTGCTGTTCTGTTTCAACCCCAGTGCAAGATAACCAGCACACAACAGCCATCACCTAATACAACTATCTGAACTAGGTACTGGGGGCAGCATTTCATGTGGGCAGCATGTGGTCTGCAGACAAACAAAACTGAAAGTTGATACATGTCAATACAACAAAAGATGATAGTTTTTAGGAGCTTTCTTTACAGCACTACACAGGTACAAATGTATATTCCAGATTTTTCTAAGTCACTTTCAACATCACCAAACAGAAACCCATTACGATCAGTTGCTACCGAGTTTACAAAAGCCTTTCCCTCTCCTAAAGTGACCTTACTGCTCTGGTTGCAGTGCTCATTTTGAGAAAGGAGAAAACACAAAATTATTCAATATTGCTCAGCAGCATGTTTCAATTAGTCAAAATCTTTTAAGTAAGCACAAAACACGGTAGGTAGAAACATGCTGCAAGGCACTGGAGGTTACTGCTTCATCACATAATTAGAGAACAGAAAGTATAAGTAAAATCTAGTATTGTGACCCAAAGGAGTCCAAATCCAAGAGTCACAGGTCCAAACTCTTCAGAAGTCCATACTATCTTAATTGTTGAAGAACAACATTCCAGAAAATCTGTTCAGTCCTGCTGGCTCTCCACAATAGAATGTGTAAAGAATGTTCTCCCTAAGTCAATGCCATAACCCTTGTTGGCCCCCAAATCCTACATTTCATAGATATGGGAAAACTAACATTCTTCATATTTCTTTTTTGAGACATGGTGCAGAACTACCTAAAGGTTCAAGGGAACAGGAGCCTCAATCCATCCCACTGCTACCAGTTAGATGCTAGAGCCACCAAAAGACACTCAGAGCCTGGAAAGGGATTGTAGATCAGCAGGAGAGCACCTGAAGAGCAGCACAAAGGAACTTCTGCCACTCCAGCCAGCAAGCTGGCTCCATTGGGAGCCCAGCTAATATGGAAACACGCGAAGCAAAGACAATTAAAATAAAGAAGAAAATAAAGAAGTTAGAGACATGCACATGCCTGCAGTCTATCATCTTACTGGCATCACAAAGACATGGTGGGATGCCTCCTATGACTGGAGTGCTGGAATGGAAGGATACAGGGTGTTTAGGAAAGACAGGCACAGGAAACAAGGAGGGGATGTTACCCACTATGTCAGTGACTGCCTGGAGTGCATGGAGCTCTGCCATGGAACAAAAGAGGAGCTGACTGAAAGGTTATGGGTCAGGAAGAAAGGGACAGGCCATGTTATACTGGGGGTCTGCTAAGGTTCCCCACCCAGGAAGACTGAACTATCAAATCCTCTATAGATCGAAGGAGCAGCCTCACACTCACAAGCCCTGGTCCTCATGGGGGACTTCAACCATCTCCATATCTGTTAGAGGGGCAACACAGCAGAGCATAAGCAATCCAGGACCAGGAGGTGCCTGGAATGTGATAATGGTGATAACTTCCTTCTCTGAGTTAGAGAAGCCAACAAGGAAAGGTGCTATGCTGGGTCTCCTTCTCACCAACATGCTGGGGCTGCTGGGGAATGTGAAGCTCAAGGGCAGCCTGGGCTGCAGTGACTGTGAAACAGTGGAGTTCAAGATCCTCAGGGCAGCAAGGGTGCACAGCAAGCTCATTGCCCTGGACTTCAGGAGAGCACAGTTTGGCCTTCTCAGGGATCTGCTTGGTAGAGGAGCCAAAGAAAACTGGTTAATATTGAAGGATCACCTCCTCAAGGCTCAGGAGCAATGCATGCCTACCAAAGGAAGTCAGGCAAAACACCAGCCACCTGCATGGCTGAACAAGGAACTCTTGGACAAACACAAACAGAAAAATGAAGCCTACACAGGGTGGAAGCAAGGACAGGTAGTTTGAGAAGAATACAGAGAAATTGTACAATCAGCCAGGAATCAGGGAGGAAAGCTAAAGCTGTGATAGAATTAAATCTGGCCAGGGACATCAAGCTTGATGAAGAGAGAAAAAGCTTCTATAGGTACATCAGTGATAAAAGGGCCCTATCTCAAAGGAGACCCAGGACATGGACAAGGCTGAGGTACTTAATGACTTCTTTATCCTGGTCTTCACCAGCAAGTGCTCCAGACACTGCCCCACTCCCTGGAGGCAAACGTGGGGACTGGGAGAATGAAGAACTGCTCACTGCAGCACAAGGTCAGATTTGAAACCATCTAAGGAACCCGAAGGACATGAATCCATGGAACCTGATGAAATGCACCCCTAGGTACCGAGGGAACTTAAAAGGTGCTTGGAAGAAAAATGGGGACAGATTTTTTATAAGGGTCTGTAGTAACAGAGTTTTAAACTGAAAACTTGTAGATTTAGATTGGACATTAGGAAGGTATTTTGTACATTGAAGGGGTGAGACACTGAACAACTTGTCCAGAGAAGCTGTGCATGATCTACTCCAAGCATTCAAGGTCAGGCTGGGCAGGGCTTTGAGCATCCTTATTAATGAAAGATGTCCCCACTCACAGAAGTGAGCGTTGATGATCTTGAAAGATTCCTTTCAACTCAAACCATTCCGATTCTTTATGGCAAAGCTTCTGGATACTGAGTCACTTCAACCAAAACTCTGGCACATTGTTTAGCTCCTTAGCTAAACCTAGTAAGGACTGAGTTTGTGTTTCAGCTTTTCCATGAATGAGATGATAATGGTGCCTCTCTTTTCTATCTTAACACTTATTTGAGACATTTGAGAAATTCTGTTTTTGAGACCTAACAAAATCCGACTGACTTCAGCTGACCAGTTAAAGTGTCTTGTTTTTATTAGATGGGGAAGAGAGGGAAAAGACATCAAGAGAGAGACAGATTATAAGAGGAATTATGAAATCAGACAAAAATGTTTGTAATTTGTTTTGTACTTCAGCTTTTTTGAATATCATATCCTATTACCTCTTTTACCATTTCGTTACATGATATAAAACCTGGAAATCTAAACAAATTTATTAAATATTATTTAAGAGGTCTCATTTTACAACTCGCAAGTGCTTTGTTTCACAGATGGTCTTAAGCATTTCCATTATGTTTTAAATTTAACAAAATTTCATAAGGAGTATTTTTCTATCCCAGTACTAGAGAGATTTTCCATATCAAATTAATACAAGTCACTCAAAGAGCAAACATTTCTGCTGACAGATGTGAAGCTTGATTTTAGAAATAACACTTTCTGACAAATAAATTATTATCCCTCTTAAATCTATTTCACACTGTCTCACTAAAAATAAGTTTTCCATCCTCACAAGGCCAGGGCTAATCTGAACAGAGCGAGCACATTACATCTTAAATAATTAGTAGAAGCCTTAGTTATTTTAACTAAGTCGGAAAGAATTCTCCATTTCCAGCTATAAAATATGACAGATGGCCATGCCTTTTAACAAGAATTACCAAATACAAATTTAAACATCTGCATCAATACTTTCTGAAAAGTACTTTTTATTTACAAAGTAAAAAATGCATGTTGAAACTATTTCAAAATAATTTCTCCTTACTCCACTTCTTAGTATATTTTTTGCTTTAAAGTAACCTTCAGTTTTCGCAATACTGATCAATGACCTTAACAAGGTCACACTAGTTAAACTGTCAGCAGCTTAACCAGTAGAGGCACAAGGGCCAAGTTATGAAGCATCTTCTAAAGACTGAGAACACAATATTGTATAAACACTCTGATTTTTCAACTCAGACTGTCTTAGAATACATGTAATTCTCAAAATTGTATTCCATGTGATAGACATTAAATACTCTTTTGATCTACAATAGACAGCAGAAGAAAATAACTAAGCCTTAGTCTCCCTTAGATCCAGCTACAGCAAAGCAACAACTTTAAATAACCTATAGCAAGCAACAGAAAGGAGGATCAATGATATGGAAAGTGATGCTGGAGCTCTCCAGGTTTGTTCCCTACAACACATTTGCTCTTTCATAGTAAATAACCTTTTTTGAAGACTAAGTATTCTACTCTTCTCCATAAAATAACTGGAATATGGGTGCTGTCAGAACAAATACACAGAACTTTTTTTTTAAGTGTCTTGGTACTACAATAATCAAAGTAACACAAACAACTTCTTGTGGCAGTTGTCTCTATGGGATATAGGATGATAGCATAAAATCAGAGATGACCAAAGAATGCAGTAAAAGAAAGGTGTAATTAAATCACTCTTCAATAAAGCTTGATACAAGCACACCAATAAAGTGCTAATGGATGGACTATCAACAGAAAGATTAACTAAAAGTTTGTGCCAAGCAAGGCAATTCCATGTCTTTAACAGCTTTTTTTCTCCATATTCTCTTGCATACTGTTAGAAAACAGTAACCAAAGCCAAACCACAAAACCCACTGAATTAATCTAAAGTAACCTAATCTCTATTTCATCAGCACCAAGAGGCTTCTGAAAATTGTGTATCCATGCAGCAAAGTCCCAAACCAACATTTTTTGTAAATTAAAAAAAAAAAAAAAAAAACCAAAAACCCAAACAAGACAATGATTTAACATGCTTTCAAGTTTTCTTAATTATCAGCTCTTAAAGCAGTAGAAGACATTGGAATAAGAAAGTAAAAACTATACCCCTTACAACTGTCCCATCAGGTAAAGGTCCACACACAATGTCTTGGGGATCATAAAAGGTAACTTGAAAAGGAAGCAGGCTTAAATTCACTACACTGGGGTCTATACTATCACTAGAAAAAAAAAAGTTCCTGGATTACGTATTGGAAGAGGTTGGAAACTAATACACTGTTTACTTGTACAACCTGCGAGTCTCTAAAACCTCAAATTTACTCCTCACACATTTTGATACAAAGAAGCCAATCTCTTGGATAATCCACAGATACTACTTTTCCTTCCTTCAGTTCTCAAAAGGGAAAACATCTGTGTTTCCAGTGTTTCATGCTGCCTACTGCTACATGTTAACAATTAGACTAAACATATTCTCACACAATAGTTAAGTCAAAACTGCTGTTTTATACAAAGTTTTCTCTATTATTCTTTGAAATACACCAGTGCATGACACAGTTTAAATTAACAGCTCTCATTTTAATTTTTTTTCTCCACTTTGACACTGTTCATTTATAAAATGAACACAGGAAAAAATTAAATTATATATATAGTCCACATTTTTTAACCAGAACAATGTTTTTCAAACAAATGTTTTTTCCCAGAATGGTTTTATTAAAAGCAAACAGTATGTCCTCTCTCTGGCAACTACAAGTGGGGAAAAATTATGAAAATCCTAATTAATATTAAAAGAATAAAAACTTGGTCAAGTTTGGTCAACAACATACTAAAATCACATATACAGTGCAGTAAATTTCAGTCCCCTTTAGAAAATTGATAGTCAAAAGCATGGTCAAATTATATGATGGCAACAGAACTCCATATTGTTCTTATATATTGTAGAAGAATCTGCAATTTTACCCTAATTTCTTTTGTTTCTTTCCACAAAAACGATGAACAAATCCTTAATAGAAAAAAAACAAGCAGCTACACACTGGGAAAGGCACTGTCAAAGCTCAAAACCAAAGCCTATATAAATTCTAGCAAACAATGGAATTTGTGTATTTAAAAGTATTTAAAAGACATGTGAATTCAGAAGTAAGAGAAGTTGCTATTTTTTAACCACATTCCTTGATAATCTAAGAAATTTGACTGTGTAGTCTTCAGAGGTTTTTTATGCACAACAAACAGCAAGAGCAGTACCTTGATTCATGACCAAGGCACTGAAACACTACAGAAATATTGTCCAGCCATGAGAAACAGAGATTAAACACCTGGCTGCTATCAAAGCACTAAAAGTGGTCAAAAAAATAAAAGCAGCTCTGTGAATCAACTTTAAACATACATAAAACCAACCTTTCTAAGAAGCATTACCAAGAGGCACAAGAGTGATACAGTCCCATTTGTAATGGGTTTATGCTTTATAGGGAACTGATGTCTAATGAGGCTGGGCTTACAGTTGTAGGGTAACTCAAGTCAAAGAACCTACAGGGGAGACAGAAATCAGTGCCTGGGTGTTACTGCAAGATTTTTTCCCTTGTGAATCTGCAATCTTATTTTCATAACACTTATCCAAATGAAAATCTGAAGCTGCTAATCCTGTATAAAAGCTTACTGGAATTACTCAAAGGATTCAAGAGCTACCATGTAAGCCCTAGTTACTTAGGTTAGCAAAGAAAAAGAACAGATATAATGAAGATGACACCAGGGGAAGTCACCAATACAGTTCTGAAAGATTCTGCTCTGGGACCTGTATTACCTGATAAAATCCTAAGTGGCCTGGAAGATAAGATGGGTGACACAGTTTAGAAGCTACCAAAGGACAGCAAGTGACCAGGAATAGTGACTTCAGAGCAACTGAAAAAATGCAGATGGCCATTATGAAACTGGACTGGGCAATATAAAAGTAAACAAAATACAGCATAGGCAAACTTGAAATGAGACCGAGGGGCAATAACCACCCTATTGAGGCATAAATCAATGAGTTGTGAGCTATTAATCCATGTCTGTCCATGGACAGAGACTTGACTGTTCAACATCTAATTTTTGTTAATAGAAAGTACTAAAGAGATAGTAAGATCTACATACAAAACTTCACACAACAGCCAGCAGAATTCCTTGTAAGAGATATCAAAGACTCAACAAAAAAAAAAAAAAAAAAAAAAAAAAAAAAAAAGATGGCCTTCAGTGGAAATCGAGTAAGAGAGATCCCTTGAGAGTTTTTAACTAGACAAACCACATCAAGGTCAGGAAATCCCCTAGGCTGAAAATAGTGTATGGCTGAGGGAGAATTTAGGGGAGGTATCATTCCCCCTCTTCTGTTTTTGTCCCTAACTGCTCCTTTAGAGATGATGCTGCAGACAAGTGCAGGGTTTGTCAAAGCCTTTGTCTGAACCAGTACAGCTGTTCTTATAAAACATTTATGTTTACCATCACACAAGAACAACATTTCAAAAAACAGTTGCTGGAGGAGTGCAATAAGCTGATCCACTCACAGGGCTGCACATTATTAACTCACAGGACTTTATTTAAAGATGTCAAAACATCAATCCTGTCAGGGAGCAAAAACCAAAAACAGAGCTATGGGAAACAGCTCATAAGGGACAGCAGAATCAGCAGGTGAGACACTTGCCCTAGGGGGTCAGTTGCATATCAAAGACCCCAAATGTTGTCATCTGTGTATTCCTTACTTCTGCAAAACAAATATGCTTGTAAGCTTGAAAATGTAAAATGCTTAAGCTAAGAAAAAAAGGCAAGACAGAAAGGGAAAAAGCATGACCTAAGAACAAAACCTGCAGACACTGTGTACACCCTAAAACATCATTTCATAGAGTTGCAAGGTTTGAATGTGCTTCATAAATAGGACTCTTTTGGAAAGGTCCTCATTGCAGCAGGCTTGTAAAGAATCATCTGCAGAGTGGAGACTAATGAAGTGGTCCTTCAGTATATATAATATGACTTAAAAAAAATCATTAATAAGCCTAATAGTTGGCAAGTTTTGCAGATCATGGTTCAGTGGGAGTCCTGATAATTTGGGAAACAAATTTTATCTTCAGGATGGAAGTATTTTTATTTCATAGCATCACTCAGGAAACTGCTTCAGGAGGTCAACTCAATATTAAAGCTGCATTAAAAAAACTCAAAAGCAAGCATGTCATTATGCAGCACATAGATACCACTTCAATAAACAGAATGGAGCTCAGAGCATTTCTGACAAAATAAAACATGACAAAACAATATCTGGTACCACAGATTATGCAATTGCACCAGATAAGTTTATGTACAGCACATCTGTAACCTACAACCACCTCAACCCAAAGAATTGTATCTCCAAAAATTTTGCTATTTAAGAAGGACTTGAAACTGTTAAAAATATGTCCATTAAACAGATTTAAGAAATGGGAAGATTTCTAGATCTGTAAATTGCCTGAATCTAGACAATGAAATGCTGCCTCACTATTATCAAATGCCCATCTGCCATTAACAATGGCAACAATTACATTATTTAAGAATTTGTCCAAAAGGTTATCTAGCTACCAACAGAGTACTAATAATTCCATTCTGTCCTTAAAAAACAAATATACTGACATGAGAATTTTTTTTCCTATTTAGTTTGTTACTGTCTACACTGCTGTTTGAACCAAATTTTACTTTGTTTAAACATGACTACATTTTTTTTAAATCTTGGCTGAAAAAGAAAAAATGTACACATTTGCATAACTTAGATGTATGATAACTTTTTAGAACTTTAAAAATACAGCATCTAATGACAAAGAATTTTGGTAAATATTTTTCACATTAAAAATTAATTAAAACAATGTCATACATAGACTTAAAGGAATTACTACTTCTGCCAGCACAAGTTTGCAAAAACCAGAAGTGATAATTTTTATAGCAGTAGTTACTAAACTTCCAAGAGAACAACAGCAGCAGCATTTTGACAGAGATACCTCTGTGGATGACTTGAAGGTGAGTCAGGGTAACAGGAACTGCACATTGCCACCAAGAGAGGACAAGACATTCCACTGTTTCTCTCATCCTCTCCTCCATGTTCCCACCCTCTTGTCCTTGTACTTAACACATCCACTGCGTGGCTGCATAGATGAACTGTATAAATTTTTTGTTCCAAAGGGAAAGATTTCATTTTTGGTAACCCAGTCTTAAAAAAATACAAATCAGTGATCAACTCGCTCTCTCGCCACAGAATTTCTACATGTGGCAGAAGAGAGGAAGTGGGGTTGCCCCTTTCAGCAGCAACCCACTATTAGATCCTCTTAAGAATCACAAGAAAACATTAGGAAGGCAGAATGCACAAGCTACATTTTAGCTAATTCAAATGCAAGTCTTTCAGACAATAATTATTCTAAGGAACGTGAAGTGTGCAAGCCAATTCAGGTACTTCAACAGGTATGATATTTACTTCCGATATTTTTACAGAAATTCACTAGGCACCCATGCAATCACACCCTGTACTCGTAACATCCAGCAGACTCAGTCTCAAACAGTAGCCTGGTGATAACAAAGAAATTACTGTTTCCTTCAGATTTGCTGGGAGAGAGGCAGGTGTTGCTCTGTAACTAATTGAGAACAGGATGGATCACCCAAGTGTGGAGAACCCAAGAGAATGTGTGGTAGTGCAGACCTCAAACACGGAGGCAGTGCCTCACCTCACACTTTACCTTCCAACCATCACAGTCATTTCTGTACCACTAACATCAGCTTTCTGACCTTTCTGCTATATTTCTTTTACCACTGAAGACAGTGGTATGATTTAAGTTTTTCAGTTTGAACTTGCAGATCTTAGCAGTGTAGCAGGGCAATGCCAGAGACACGTATCTTGTTCAGCTCAGTTTATTACACAGGGATTGCTTGGATGGGCTGCTACTGGACCTGAGAGATCCTGGGGAGAAATACTTTCTTTCTAGATGCAACTTCAAGGAGGAGATAGCTACAGTCTTTTCTGTTCAGTCCCATGAGAATCTTCACATGGACACTATCTATCAAAAGCAATACGTTTTACTATATACACATCACTGATTGCCATCATCATACTTCAATAACACTTCCTCAGGTTTAGGGAAACATTAATGGAGTTAACAGACTACAAAACCAAACAGAACTGCAATCACACAGATGCACATATTTTGAGTTCACCAAGACATTTATCTTCAGGATTTTTGGCAGGTAAACTCTGTAAGCTTTCTACTACTTGTGTCTCACTATATTTACTAGCCTTATTATCACCTAGAATATATGCAGGACTTCAAAACACAATACAGGATGCAGTCAAGTAATGGAAAGACTAAGATATATGCTCTTGACTATTTGATCATTTTCTTTCCTGCCCTCCTGATGTCCTTTATTTACTTAACTTTTAGAGCAGTTCAAACTATCTGGTACCAACAAGTACTTGCCTGTATTTGAACTCCATTTCCAAGTGGGATGGTAATGCTTGGAGGCCCATGCAAGAAGTTACATGCGTGTGCATTAAAACAGATGTGACCCCAGTTCTGAACAGCTCAGTGAGAGACACAGACACCCACCCATGTACCCCAAAATGTGCTGCAGACTCCTCCAAGGAACAGGCAGTCACCAGGTGGAATCATCCTCCAGGCCACCAGTGTGACCACCCTGATAAAATATTCACTGCTCTTCATATCAGCTGGAATCCAGTGGCCACTCTTGTAGTACAACCATACAAGATTTATTTCAATTAATATACAATTTACTCTCAGGCACACACTGCATCTTTCAGTCAGGCAAAGAAAGGAGAATGAATTATGAATGCCAAAGATCCAACCACCAGTGTTCGTTTAAAGGCTACGATATTTGTCCTGCTATTTATACTTGCAAGGTTAATAATCCATATGTATATAAACAGCAAACTTGTTAAAGACCACACTATATATTTTACTCTGGTTTATTAATTTCTTTAATTTGTATGAAATTATTTTCTGAATACTTACTATTGATGTTTTCTATACTTGGTCTGCAGCTCAGGGAGTTAATTACTATCTTGCTGAAAAGCTTTAAATAGCCTCATAAAGAGTTTAAGAACAAATATAACTTCACCTAACTATATAGCCTTTTCAACAGTTATTTTAATAAAAAGAAGTTTCTCTAAATTCAGTTGGAAGTAATATATAGACAATGTTTTCATTAATAAGAGTGTAAAAACTTACAGGATGTGTAAGCCACAGGAGGCTCAGTAAACACAGAGTTCTGACAAGTTGAATTTTCAAGCTCTAAAACTTAACCAGCAGAGAAGATACTGAATTTACAGCACATAAAATATGGCAGGCCTACAAAGGAAATAGTTTCAAATACTTTTTCCCTGCCCCCTCTACCACCTCTGATTTTTATTGCAAAATATTAGTAAATGAACTTCTATTTATGAAATTGATATCCGAAGTAGGATACTTTGCAATTTTAAAGAGAATAGCAAGTCAACATGAAATAATTTATATTTTAACATTTGAATGAATTTGCATAGGCATTTATTGTTCAGTTTATGTTGTAAGGCTGCCAGGCTTTTTCCATAAAAACAGTGATGATATTTGTTATCATATCTCCATTTTTATGATTAGGTATATTGTTTAAAAACACTACTTATTAAAAAAAGTTTACTAACTGAATAAGTAGGACAATTTAATATTGCTCTTAAAATAATACTTTTGCTGCTTGCTACTTCAAATGACAGATGAAAAGGTCATTTTACTAAAGTGCAACCAGAAAACCTCTTACAAAAACAGCAGGTCAGCATTGCATTAATTCTCTTCAAGGAAGTTACTGTACTGTTAACCAAGGCATTTCTTTCACAATTCAAGAACAAAGTTACTAAAAACTGGAACTCTGAGGTTTCCCTGAAGTCAGTAAGATATTCAGTTCAGAGAGACTGGTGAAAAAATCATCTACATATGATAAACTAATATCTGAACTTAAAGAGGCAATTTAAAACTTTTCTGTCACCTCACACAATTCAACATGACTTCCATCAAAACTGCTATAAAAACATCAATAAAACAAAAATCACTAAAGGTAATTCAGTTTCACTGTCAAATGCAAGACTTGAATACACAGTGGATTGAACTTCTACCTCAGAAAACAGAACCAGAAGAGGAATTCACTGAACAGTAGTCTTTAGCTAATTAGTACCAGTAATTAGCTCAAAGTCTTCAGAGAGCAGAATCAAATATCATGAAACAGTAAAAGCTTTTCCTGTACCTTAAAAAGTAAAGATATGAACCCAACAAATAACTGGAAGCTGGCTCCATTTCTTTTAGGACATTCCAGTGTCCTAAATCCAATGCAATGCTTTAAAGTTGCACATCTACTCAGCCACAGTCTTCAATTTTGGTTCAAGTTCACAATAACACATTACAGTGTCACAAGGATCTAGTGAGAATTAATTACTCATCCAGGGGCAGCAATAGGCATTACTGATTTCTTCATTAGTGATTCTTCAAGCAGACCTTTTTCTTTAGGCTATTAAAACACTCTTTTCTTAAAAAGTACATATGACACATGCTAAATTAACAAAATAACTTCTTTAATCAATCTGTGTATGTTTTATCATGCTTTCCCATTTTACTGTTGATGATTATTATCTCAATCCAAGCCCTGACTATGCAAACACTACCTGGAATAACCCTGCAGAGGATACAGACCTTGCAACCCCGCTCTGCCGCTCTGATGTTAAAGCTGTACCATCTTATGTCAGGTTGCTTTATTTTTTCTGGCCTTCAGCCACCCCCAGTCTCTTACTCCCTTTTCTGTCCCTCTGTACTTTCTTCCACAGTCCATATATGCAAAATCTCATTGGCAAGGCAATCATGTCTCCCTTCAAATTCTACAACCAAGTTAGTCCATCTAACCAAACCATAAAAACCGAACTCACACAATTTAACAACCTACAAAAGGGATAACAGCTACTCCTTTCCATACAGCACCTTAAACACAAGCACATGGAAATGAAATTTCACTTGAATTCACTCAGTAATACAGCGGACAGAAAACTTCATGCAGGTCTCTTTGCTCAATCTCAGCCAAGTACTCTATCCAGCAAACCTGTTCCTTTGGTAAATTTAATAGTAACTAGAGAAAGATTTTTAAAAGCTGTAAAAACTCCACAAAATTATTCAGATTTCATCCCTGTTACAATTTATTTTTATTTATTAACAAATCTTTTTGCAAAGAGTACAAATTTTCACATGCAATCCTTTCTAGAATAAGGCCTAGAAAGTTACAGACACAATTAACATTAGCAGAGACTGCATATTTGAAATTTCTTCCTCAAGACAGTAAACCCCAGAAATTTAAACATTTCCCAAATTGCAGTAAAAATTAAAAACACTACAGCAAACCCGAGCACAGACTTAGCAGGATATAATAAAACTTACATGTAATATCAGACCTGAAAAATTAATTTAAATACATAATTTATATTTTCACACTAATATAATTAAAATATCACATGTAATATCACAAGAGTGAAAAATTAATTTAAATATTTCATTATTTAAATTTCCACACTACTGCCTCAGAAATAAATCTCTTGGAAAGTCATGTTCCATATGTTCTCTTTGGTATCAAAGTTATGAACAGAATTTAGATGCAGAAACAAAACAATGTATAGTATTATGCAGGTAGATCCAAACATCCTGCATATGAAATTATAAAGGAAGCAGATAATTAAAAATTTAAAATACTCAGTAGCTTCCAATAAAGCTACAGAAATAGCTGCTAGTAAGATGTCTGTGAAAGAATAATCTTTGTACTGAATGTTTAAGCTACTCAACCCTTCCCCGCACCCCCAACCACCTCTGTGGGCCAATAAAATACACATTAAATCTCTCAACATCCATTAAAACCTACCCAACCAACTTTCAGGAAGGTAGAGCAAGATGCTTTTTAGTAAAACATTATAACTAGCCCATCTAGATCTTTTTCTACTAAAACATTCTGACAGTCCCACAGTCAGAATGTTTTGGTACTTCTGACTAGAATAATCTGGTAAATTATTTCCAAATTAAGAAAAAAACATAATTTTCCTTCCAATCAGACAATTTTCCTTTTGTATGTGTATTGAAACATAACTAAGCACACCAATACTCGTTTGAATATTTTTCTTTTGTATCATGCAATTGACTTTAGTTGGAAAAAATTCTTGGGGCAGGACTATGGGGATAGACAACACAACTCATTTCTGCAATCCCATTTACAAATCATCCAACCAGTTTATCACTTTTCTTGGACAAAAATGAAGGATACCAATCTCTGTTCCACGAGACAGAAGAATATCCTAAAAACAGACTAGCCCAATAACAGAACATATTAAATACAAGATCATTTGTATTCCAAGCTCCATTAGCAATGCAGATAATGGGAATATTTCCTGCCAACTCTCCAACTCTACAGGAATTCTAAGTCTCACTGCCTTCACCACATTCTGCTTTACCAGATATTGTTGCCTATCCTGTTATAGTATTGTTACTTTCAGTCATTAGCTATTGCTTAAAGAAGCAGCAAACTGTAACATGATTTTGCTGGGATTCCAGCTAAGTATATAAAGTGTCTATTCTGACTCTACAACACTATGCCTAAAACTGAGTAAAATCAAAACCTAGTAAAATCCTTCCAGAAAATTCACTTGTTCAGTCTCTTGGTTGCTTTATTTACCTAGAAACAAGATGCTCGAGATGGACAATTAATGGAGTTTTGAACAGTATCTAGATCTTCCTCTGACCCTAATTCCTGTTAGAATGTACAGCAAATGAGCAAAGGAAAATGCTGACATCATTTTACCCCTATGGAATTTCTCTTACGTGGAAGCAAATAGCAACAACAAAAGCAGTGGGAGATGCTGAAATATGCCTATGAAACAGGCATAATAAGGTAAGAGAACTTCAGGACCTCCATTTTTTCTTCTTGGGTCACATATAGATCTCTTTGACCCTTACTTTCCTTCCAATTCCACTGCTCATGAGCAGAAAAGCTGGAGGGTCATATACCCAACCCAAATTTGCAGAATCCGTAGACTCAAAGGGTCTTATCCCCAATGGTGCCCCAAACAGATGGATGAAGTTCTGTCACTGTACAGAACTCAATATCTGTCAAGCAGAACATGGTGGGGATATGCACTGCTGAGGCTTTTAATGGGCTGTCTCAGGATTTTCCCAATAACTGTCAAGTCTTTGAAAATAAATAACATTATGAACAGATAACATGCTACTCATTTTATTCAAGTCACTTACATGCCCTCTTATATCTCAATGATGAAGAGAAAAGATTTTGATACCTATATGATATACTTTATTGACTAGAAGAGAATGATTGTACACTACCATTTTAGCATATCCATACTAACAAGAAACGGCAGATGGAGGATTAGTACAAAATAAAATCTGTACAGTTACATGTCAAGTAACAGTCAAGTTTACTTTTGTAAGGCATATTTTTGCCTTAAATAATAAAGGAAAACGTCAATTACAGACTCCCATTGATTGTGAGGAGTTTGCAATACCTAGGGTTTAAGCACTGCAGTGAAGTACTTTGTTTTACACAATTATCTACTGAATCATCACGAGTTCACTTTTGACAGTTAAGAAACCAAAGTCAATTGGCAATTCCTACTTCATTTCAGGAATACAGAAGAAATATATGGTGTACAATAGAAATCATAAACATTTTAAAGGGTTTGAATGAAGAAAAGCAACTACACATACCACAGAGGCCTCTGATCCCAAGCTTATAAATTACAGCCCAAATCACTTATACACAGAAAACATCAGACTACAGGAATGGGTTTTATTTGAAAGGAAGGACAAGCAAATCCTACTATTTTCACCCTTCAGATCAGTATCAGGTACTGCAATGAGTAATTAAAACAAAGACAAGACAGGGGAAAAAAGCACCGCACTCTGGCTTTCTTAAAGTTTCATAACGCGATTCAATACGTGTATACTTTTAATCGAGACGACACGAGGAGAAGATGGAAACGAGTTTGCCGGAGCGAAGTGTCAGTTTGTGTCACTTCTGCATTCAGCTGTAACCTTCGCCAAACCTTGTCCCCCACCCCGCCCATCGCCCGCGAGAGGCCGCGGCCGGCGCTCCCGCCCCAGCGGCGCCCGGCTCGCAGCGCCCATAGGCTGCGGCTCCCGTCACTCTGCCATCAGCCCAGCTCCGCCTCCCCCAGCAGCAGCAGCAGCCCTAGCCCTCCTATCCGCCTTTTGCCTTCAATAGGCCCTAAAGGACAATGCTGCTGGAAGGGGAAAAAAAGGAGGAAAAAAAAAAAAAGAAGAGGGGAGCGAGCCAGCCCCGCCAGAGCAGCCCCCGGGGCAGCGCTGTGAGCCCGCGGCTCAGCCGGGGCGGTTCCATCGGCCCCAGCCCGTCCCCAGCTCCCCCTCCCCGGTGCGCGGCCGCCGCTGCGCTCTGAACGCCCGCTCAGGATGAAAGGTCACGGCGTGAGCGCCAGCCGGGCCCGGCAGCGCTACAAGCCCGTCACCTCAACCGCGGGGTCAGGCGGGGCAGGCGAGGCGCTGCCCGGATCGGGATCTCCCTACTCCGACCCCGAACAGCCGCATCCTCCGCTTTGCCGTCTGCTGGCGCCGGATGACACCGGCGCGGGCCGGCACCCGCGGCGGGTGGGTTCGGGGTGCCGCCTTTCCCTCCCTCCTTCTCCTCCTCTGCTCCCTGGCGTGAACCAGCCCGAGGGCACCGAGCCGCTGCTCCCGCTCCAGGCCGGCGCCTTCCTCCCGGCCGCGGCACAAACCGCTCACCTGGCGCCGGGTCCCGCCGGGATGGAAGAGCGCGGAGCCGGCGGCAGCCAGGGAGGGCTCGGCTCCTCTCCCAGGCAGCGCTCTGACCGGGGCACCCCGGCCGGGCCCCCGGCCCCGCCCCCGAGCCCGGCCCGCCGCCGGCCGGCAGCCGCCCCCCGCCCGGCCCCCGGCGCTCCTGTCACCCCCTCCCCGGCCCCTTCCTCCCGCGCCCCCCGGCACGCTCCCGCCGCGCTGCGCCAGGCGCAACCCAAGAGCGGGACGCGCCATCCCGGGAACCCGTCCTCCCGGCGGGACCAGGCCCGGCCTCGCAACTCCTCCTCTTCCCGGGCTGTTAGCGGAGCAGGCAGGGATGCGCGGGCCTTCCCGGCCGGGCCCCGAGCCGCCGGCCCGGCGCTCCCGGGGGTCCAGCCCGCCTGTCCCAACGCAGCGGTGGAAAAGAAGCGGGGGAGGGGAAGGGCGCCCGCTGCCGCCTCCTGCCTCCGTCCTCCCGTTCCACGGACAGGGCGGCTGCCACTCTCCCTCCCTCCCTTCAGCCCTGCCCCTCCCTCTGCTCCCCGGGCCCGCGGCGGGCATTTACCTGCCGTGGTGGCGCAGAGCGGGGCCCTGGGGCCTCTGGCAGCCGGAGGAGGCAGCGGACTCCGTCCCGCTGCTGCCGTCCCCGAGTGAGGCGGGCGGGACGGAGCCGGGACCTGCCCCGGGAGGCGTTACGTAAACCGGCGGCGGCGGCGGTTCCAGCGCCACGGGGAGGGAAGGAGGGAGGGAGGGAGGGAAGGAGGGAGGGGGCCGGGCCGGCCGCTCCGTCACCCGGCAACGGGACTCAGCTCTCCGGCGGACCGCGCCGCCGGCTCCGCCCCGTATCCCTCCGCCCAGAGGGCGGTCCGGATCCCTGATGCCTGATCCCGATCCGTGGGGCTGAGCCGGGCGGGAGGGAAGGGGCTAGCGACCATCGCGCCGGTGGGCAGGAGATGATGGGACCGGTCTGCTCTGCTCTGTGCCGTATTCATCCCTGTCTCTGTCGGCCGTAGCGCCCGGGCGCCAGCAAGCCGCCTTCATGTCGGGGCCGCGGCACAGGAAGGGCGGGGGGAGGAGGGGAAGTGTCCTTTGCCCTGGTTGTACAGCCTCCCGCCCGCCGGCAGAGCGCCGCGCTGCCCGCCGGTTGCCAGAGCAGGGAAACGGCGGGCGAGGCGCTCGGGAGGCACCGGGCGAGCGCCGGGAGCGGTGCCGGGCCGCGGGGCCGCCGCTGAGGCGGGAGAGGCGGCGGCCGGAAGCCTCCGCGCCCCTCTGGAGGGCTGTGCCGCCGGGAGGGGAACACCCAGGCAGGGCCGGCGCAGGAATGCGGGGGAGGGAGCGGGGGATAATGATGGAGCGTAGCGGTGTTTGTCATGTGAGGTCCTTTTGAAACGCTGAGCTACTTCGAGAGCAAGGTTAGCAAATAAAAGTTTATTTTACTGCGCAATGAAAGCCCGTCTGGAAGGGAAGTCGTCTGTTGGGGGATTGTTGCCATTGAAAGTCGGGTTTAGTAGGTGAGCTCCTCGGGAGCCGCGGGGATTTTGTTCCAATTGATTAAATGCCAGTTTAATCACAACTGTTTACACAGCCGTGGAGTAATGAAAGGGCAACATTTTTAGCATAGTAGATGGGTGAAAATGGGCCACTGTAAGGCTGAAAATATGACAAGACACACCAAAGTACTCATTAAGCTTCTTAATTGGGAAAATAATGATGCCCTTTTCAGGTGTACACTACCACCCCACATTTCTCAAATACATGAACACATACGGGCCTGAGGAAAGTCAATATTATGTAAGACGTCAAAATAAGTCTTCTGTCTGTGTAATCCTGAGGTTTTCTTCCTTTTGTTCACTGCTCAACGTGTGGCTCCTAGAGTTCCAAAATGCAGTATGTCATCCATATTGGCTCATACTACTTCTTTTGTGCACAACATCTTCGGTCAATGGAACCTAGATTGCCTTTGAAAACATGATCCCCCAGTACCGGATGTGGTCCCATTTAGGCCTTTCAACAAGTTACGTCTGTATATAAAATACCTCTCATAAGAAGCATGAATGCAAACACTGCCTCCCAGCCTATATACTCATTTCCTGATACAGAGCAACATTATTCTTATTTTTGTTTTACCTAGGGTTTGCCAATTTTGAACATCCTTAGCACTTAATTTAGTCATAAATCTGACTTAGGCTAGCCAAAAGTTAAGTATGCAAGATTGTGTAGCTACATGAACTACCAGCACTCTCTTAAATGTCGCTGAGGCAGTAATTGATGTCGTATGAACAGTGCAGTTAATCAGTTACTTTCTCCAGACCTCGCAGGAGTATTTTGGGAGAAATCTAAAGAGAAAATAGTGCTTTAAACTGTGTGATAAAAGGACAGAATTGTTCTCTGAACTATTTAATTACCATTCAAGTTATTTTCTTGTTATGAAAAGCTGAAACTGAAAAGCTTTGGGGGAAAAATCCTGCTGACTGTTTTCTGCTGAGTCATTCCCTGGGTTTATCAGAAGCGTTTCACCACCACTGTAACACAACTCGCACCAATCGCAATCAAATCTCCTTTTGTTCAGGAGCTCACAATTTGAATTCCCCTTTTCAAGGTAGAATAAGATATACTAAAATATGAGGCACCTGGGATCTGTCTGTAGTAACAATTGGTACCAATTTAAATCAATCTCCATATAGTCCTCTGCACATATCCTCAGTGTATTAGTAATGTGTATCATCCATACGAATCCATTCTATTTCACCCTTTCTGAACATTTTTTCTCTGAAGGTTTGTAGAAGGAGCAGATGCTCAGAACATCGGTGTTCTCCTAATGGAGCAAATCAGAGCATGGAGGCCAATGACAGATTATTCTGAATATTCACGTAGTTGCCGTGTGACATTTCAAATTGACAGTTCTGGTTTTGTGGTCAGATCTCAGGAATCCCAACAGTGGAACTTTTTTGTTTGTTTGTTGGGTTTTGTTGGGTTTTATTTTCCTAACAACCAACCCAGTTCTGGTCTCCATTTGGCAAGCATTTCAGAAACAGCTGGTACACGACCATATGCCGTGCTGGCACTGCTGTGAGCTTATTTCCCACTTGTCCTCCTGGTCAATCAGAGTAGCTCCATGTGCTGAAGGACAGCTGGTCCCTTGGCATGCAAAGCAGCTAATGAACTTTTCCTCCAAAAAGCTGTAGGGATAGAGCACGTGAGCTGCAATCAGTGGGTTTTGCTTTCTGAAGTGCTATCGAAGATGGAAGTTTTCTGTGGGAACCCTGTTTATTGCCTCTTTGTGACAACCTGCACCCTGAGAACAACTATGTGGGTGTGCATGGTAGGTGACAGCACTTGTTTGGAAAATGGAGGCTAAATGATCTGTGTTGAAAAGAATGCTAAACCACAGCTGAGTGACTGATGGACTTTAACTGTCAGCCTCAGCAAGTAGCACCATTTACCTGTAGCATCATGGTGATCCCTGCTAAAAAGGTCTCCAGTAAATTTCTAAAAATGTATCCATTTCATAATATATTATTTTTTCCTTTAAGTAACCTACTGAAAGAGGAATTGCACAGCAGTTCAGTATTACATAGCCGCAGCTTGTAAGCATTTTATTGTCAGCCATTCCTCTTACTTCCTTAAAATGAGTCAGTTTATAATATTCCCTAAAATTTCCTTGTAGGTGCAATAAAAATCCCCTGATTTTCCCTGAGCAGGGATGAAGTATCAGTTAGCTTTGAAAGTCATGATAACCAATCAGTAGACAATTCTCTTGTTCACAGTTCATAAAATGTTCATATGAAATGCTTGATAAAAACAATCTGCCCATTCAGTATTTTAGTAACAGCTACAGTACCATTCATATGGGAATAAATGTAGTTCAAGAACTTAAAATATCATCTAAATGTGCAGGATCTAAATATATATGTAAAGTCATAATGTGTTTTTAAAATCTAGAAAATGGATGGACGTTAGTGTTAACTGAAACAGGGAATATCCAACAGACTCATGATGAGTTGTATTTGAAATCTTGATGCACAGATTCAAAACTATAATTATCTCTTTGAAACTACTTTTCTTAATGCCATGAAGGCTTGCCTAACTTTTTTACTTCTTTTCAGGATCCATTTCAGGTTTTGAGCAAAGATGTTCACACCTCCCAGAAGTAATAACTTGGTTCAAATGACACATTCAAAAGGCATTCCTCAGCACTAGATCAGGTTTCAGATTCCTTTTTACTGATCCCTCTTTCCTAATAATATCCCTGTGCTGTACCAAAAACCAAGCTGTACATATCCACAGAATCAGAGGACCACTCTGTTGTCAGCATCAAGGACCTCATCTACTGCAGTGAATGGAATGTGACATTAAATTTTAGTGGGGCTTTCATTAGGCCACAGTTCAACCCTTCTCCCTTCAGACTCCTCTCAAAGAGGTTTCAATATCTTTAACAGGAACACACTAGCGTGGTGAGCTTGGAAGATCTGAGTCACTTGAAAAATCAATTACATAATTCAAAGTAAATTTATTTTCTGTTTAATCCAACTTGATCACTATAAGCTCAAAATGTATTTCTGTTTTCTTTGAACAGAAACTGCATGTAGGAAACTGTCACAGAAACTGCAGGTCAGGCAGTGCTGTTCTGTAACAAGTGTCTGGGCTTGGTGTTGGTATTTCTTTAGGACTCTACTTTTTTAAAAATTATTTGGCTTCAGTGTTACTCTTACACTTTTGCATCCTGCAGCACTAACAATTGAGAAACCCTAATAATACCTTGAGAAACCCTTGGACAGCTCAAAGTAATGCATGAACAGGACTGTCTCAGCATGGTGCTGTGTGCCTAAAACAGACCACCTGAGGTCTATTGTAAAAAGTACTCAGAGAAAATTATAAAGAACCATGATAATTGTCTGCAGCAGTTTGGACAAACAGCCAAGCAATACAAAAAGATTAGAAAAATGAAAACATTACACTACATGATGAATGTAAACGTCCAAGTACCTAGATACAGCATTTGAAACCATACACCAAGGAATAGCTTTCACTTGTGGTGTAATGAAAGGACTACAGGAAGTACAGTGTTACAAAAATAAAACCATTTTCACAAGTGATGAAATACAAAGCAAGTATTACATGCAATTGCATTTTAAGGACAATTAGTCACCATTAAATATACCAGTGTCTCAAAATATGATCGTTTTTTGTAATGCATACGTGGAAGAATTTTATGTCATAATGAGGTATGAATTTAATTGCATTGCATTTGTTGCTACATCAGCTATTGTCAAGCTATTAAGTTAATTACATGTTAAGTTTTAAACTAGATGAAACACATTATGACATCTGTTTTTTCCTATATACTACAGCCATTCCAGAATTACCATGTTGGAAATGTTTGAGGTTTTGGCAGCTCACTGTCTTACAAATAGTTCATGAATACAATTAAACATCCTTGAGTAGCCTGCAGCATCAGCATCCAATCCTTGTCTTGCTCATCAGAGATATGATATTGTTCTACACTAATTCCACCATTTTTTTTCTCCAGATACTGACCCTATTCTCAGTCAGAGAAAATGCTGACAGCAGAGTTGAATGCATTCTCATAGCTGATGATCTGGCCACAGATTTTGGAATGAATGTACTACCGTCTTTATTAATGATCTATAAAAAATGAAGGGTGAAAGAAACACTTGAAATTCTATTGAGTTCTTAAAGCAATTGCACTGAAGGTATTATTCTTTTCCTTAGCATTTTCTTAACAAGATATTCTATTGCAGACCCTGGTAATAAAAGTAATCCTTTGTGTATTAATGGCTTATTATCCTGGCACTTTGACATTATGTTTTGACTGATCAAAAAGTTTTCTTATCTGATCCCGTTGTAAAAAACTGCAAAGCAAAAAGGTTGCATGTTTTCAGATGCTTAAAAACCAAAAAAAACCTACTCAAACTTGGTTTGAAAGCTGAGACTTGAAAGTGAAGGAATCTGTATACACGACTTTCAGACTGTAATAAGATTATTATTGTTGTTCTTAATAATAAAAATATTGGTATTTTTACTTGCGAGAACTTTTTTAATCTATGTGGAAGCAAACTGCAAAATGGCCATTGCTGATTGCTGCTTTCCGATAGAGCTGATGGGCTGGGAAGTGCTGCCATTAGAAATAAATAGCTCATTCTGTAGATCCCAAAGGACTGTTAAGTGGCTGATTAATACCAGTAGCCATTACAATGAGTTCATTTACAATAGGGGAAAAAGTCAGGTTTGGAAAAAGCAGCATTTAAAAACGGGTATTGAATCCCAACCAAATATACTACTATTTTGATATTAAGGGGAAAAAAAATTGGCAGTACATGCAGAGCTCTAGTATCTGCATTTCCAAAGCTGCTCTAGGAAGAGATTTCTAGCTGCTGTGATTGACTGCAGGGCTGTCAGCCTGAAATAGAAACCATTTGAGCAGCACGAGAGAAGGAGAGGGTATTTTTCTGACAAGAAGTAGCTAATATTTCAATATTCTCTAACTAGACTGATATGCTCTCAAAAGTATATTTCATGATATTTTGGCTTGTAATTCAAACTGAATTAGATTAGATGCTCATTTAAAGAGTTACTCATTGGAACTTCTTAATGGGAAGAAAACTACCTCACTTTCCAAGGCTGGTTTATGTGTTTATTTTAAAAAGGTGTTTTCTCTCAATAGAGTTATCACTGTTGACATGAAAACTACTTGTTTTCTGGTTTCATTAGCATTTTTTTTTGGTTAAAATAGGGTTGCCTTTTGAGTTTTATACTATTTCAATATCAACTGTGAAGAAACAAAAAGGCAGGCATAGCTTTAACTGAGATTGCTGTCTCGGTGTTAAAAGACAGCAATCTCAGTTAAAACCCCCACACATTTTGGCAGTTGAAGAGGCCATGAAACAAATGAACAAATGAACATTTAAATGCCTAAACCCAGCCAGCTTTTCCAGGTGTAGAGCATTCTTTTGTAGGGGTCATTTCCCCTGAGAAAGTTTTTTTTTTCTCTGAGGCTGACTGCAGGCCATACTGTGTTCACATTACATAGGGAGGAGGCACTAAAGACCAAGCTAATCAAGCTATGCAGGGTGGTACAGCAGAGGAGAATATTAGGTGGCAGGTGTACTTGGGCCACAAGTACACATCACAGATGGGAGTATAATCCTACAAGATGGATCATTTGAACATTATTTGTTAAAGGGGTAAAATGAATGCAGCCACATTAAATAATAGTTTATTTCTCAGAATAAATATTTTCCTCTTAGATGTAAATGTCAATATTCATGGCATTGAATAAGAATTGATAGCCAAAGGCACTGCTTTCTAGCTTATTGCAATGTTTTGATTTTATAGATTTTTATTCCTGGGAGCATACTTTCATAGATGCATGTTCTTCTGTACAATGAACAGTATTTGACTTTGAACTTTTCCAGGTAGGAAATCATATCCTTAAGAAACCAGATGAAAATTCCATGCTTCACTCTGGTGCATAAAAGTGATTCCTGTATTTGGAATTGAAGTATTGCTGTGGCAAAAAATATTATGACAACATTTCTTCCATAGTCAATGGAAAACTATAAGGCCCTGTAAAAAGGAATTAAGGGCACCTGTGTGAGGCACCAGCTCCTCTGCTCTGACTGCCTACATCTGCCAGCTGATCCAGCACTCCCACATGCTGAAACAGAGCACTGCTTAGAGCTCATCAGTGCAAAACATTTTTGAAAATCATCTGAAGAGTCAGCAGATTTGGCTTTGCCAGAGCAAACTTTTGACACCAAGACATTTTTACAAGTAGGAGCCATGAGAGGCTCCCACTGTCACATCCACATGACTGTTCTCTCTTCCCACTCCTTGAAGCCAGTGTGGCTCCATCCAGGTTTCCTGTCAGGGATGGTTCTTGGCTTGTGCAACCTCCTGATGATGCTGGGCAGCTGTGCTAACAGTTAAGTACTATGTCGTCCTGTAGGTACCTGTAGTTTTGGGAATTTATCCTGGAAGACAGAAATGTTTTTTCCAGGTCTAGGACCTTTTCAGTCTTGAGTGAGTTGAACCCACCAAGTCTGATTTTCCCAAGGAATGAGCAAATGGTAGCATGCCCAAGGCTACAGCTACTCTCCATCCCTCTTGTTGCAGCTAGGTTATTGTTCAGACAGGAAAGAAGCAAGAAAAATATAAAACCAGACCTAAACTCCCTTTATCTTGTTGCTGAAGATCCTCTTTTGAAATGACAAGCCTAAAAGTCTTGGGATTCAAACTCTGTTTCCATTTATATGTATGCAGTTTACCCAGTTTTGCAGTGCAAACTGTGAATACTGTGTCTATCTCATGAGTGAGTTACTGAGACCTGAAAGGAGGGGGATGTGAACCTCATCCCAAGGTATTCTCTACACTACTGCTTAGAGCAGTCTTCTGGAAGAGCTCACTCCACATGCAGGATAAGAGTGCTAATGTCAGCTGGGAGTACTAAATGGAATTTGGGCTAAATTCAGAGCTACTCATGGATGTTAGGTGTGGGAATGGCCTCTCTGGGGATGAACGTAGGCATTTCTTTCTCAATTACAACTTTAAGAGTTCAGTTTGGGATACTTTTAAGTATCTGGGGGGGTGGGCTCTATATAGAAAATTTTGAAGTCCAATATGGAGACTTAGTATTTTAAGCTCTTCCATGGATATTAGGTGATCTGGATAGCTCTCTTGGATTTTAGACACTGTGCAGACTGGAGCTGTTACAAAACTAGCAGGAAGACCAAGGAGCAGAAATAGGCTCTTATAACTGAAACATGTTTTTTGCCCTCTCATCTTCAAGACATGCACATTTGGAAAAGTAAAGAAGGCAGATTCCCTGCTTACAATCACCTAATTTTAAACAAGGGAGTAAATTTGTGTAGGTTGGATTCAACTCCTTAAGATATTTGATACATTTTTTGTATGTCTGTGTAGTTTTCCTTCTGTGAATGAAATTATCCATTTATATGATACTATAGTCCATGTTCCTTGTTTCATAGATTCACCACCAACTGCCTGGTAATGTGTCAGTGAAAGTGAAGCATTCAGCTGCAACTTCTTTTCTAATGTAGCAGTGAAAGTGAGGTATTCAGCTGCAATTTCTTTTCAGCAAACTCCTTAACTGACTTTTCTAGACAGTCACTGCTTGTCATTATTTGTGACAAGGGAGTTTTGAAAACTGTTCCGTGAGCTGTGGTAGAAAGTACTTCCAATGTACATGAAAAGTATCTCCTCATTTGTTTCACAAAGAAAATCCTAGCAATAGCTCAGCTGAAATTTAATAACTGCCTGGTTTTACTGCTGCTGTTGGTCTCATCCAAAGTCAATGGTAAGTGCTTACATTTTTCTGTGATTGGTCTCAAATTTGGAGTGTGTGATTGTTTGCATTAACTATTCTGCTTTGTACAGAATTATGTACAGTTATCATACAGTTATTGTACAGATGATAACAAGATTATAAGATTTAGTAATTCTTTTTTTTAACTATAGATGCAGAGAACATTTTAATTGCTTACCACCCCATTTCAGGTGTTCACTTGAGTCATGTCTCACTGGGGGCAGGCAGGTTTTGAGTTTATGCAGTTGTATGTTAAATCAACATTCTTCTTTGCTTGTGATGTGGATTTAGGGAGATTTTTCTTTTAATTCCATAGTGACTAGATTCTCCAGTGCACTGCTCTTATTTTTCATGGTGATGGATTTTGTAATGCCAGCTGAGATTATATTCCTTTGGCTCACCTGTCATTTGCATACACATAAGGCACTGAAGGTGCCTGTTATTTTCAGCTAGCAAATAATCTTGTTCCCACTTAACTTGAAATACATCGTTCTCTGTATATTAATTTTGGCTTTTACAGTCACTTGCTTAATTGCATTTGGATTACTCTGTACCATGTTTTAATACATTATATTTAAAATCTGCAAGATAAAACATCACCATAAATAGATGCATAGATATGGTCACAATGGAAACATTATGGCAGCTGGAGAGGTTGACATGATTTACCACCTGTCAGGAGTATGTCATCCTTGGCACAGTGTGGTGCTGCTCTGCTGGTAAAGGCTCTGTCTTTCCACTGGTCCTACCAGGCTCTCAGGCTACCCAGGACTGAATAGGGGGGTTCTACCAAAACATTTCTGCACTCACTGGAATGGTGGCAGAACACTCCACAGACAGGGTCACTGCAGCAGCAGCAGCCCATTATTAGAGAGTGTAAAGATTTATGAAGGCTCATGCTCCTGCCTCCTCCACTTTTGTAACCCTTGAGCTGCTGGACAAATATGTCAGTGTTTCCTTGCAAAGCAATAGCAAATCACTCCTTCATGTGGGAGCTGTAGGAGAATAGAATATAGGTAAATAAAGGTAGTAGAGCAAGTAATCTTGTCCCCTAAAGAGTTGCAGCTGGGTTAATTATTAAAGTTTAGGAGCAGGCCTGATTTTAACAGGCCACAGCTGTAGCCAATAAGAAGCGTGTTATAAAAGAGTGGATTGGTTGGTTGGGGGGAACTGGAGTCAGTTGGGTGCTGTGAGGACAAGGAAGAGTCAGTGCCTGGAGGAGCTGCCTATGAGAAACATCAAGGAAGGGAGGTATGAAACTCCGGCAATATGGAACCCTTGCAATGTAATGACAATAGAACTCTTGTGCTATGATGACAACAGGGAGCAGCAACTTCTGCTGAGATTCATGCACCTCCTGAGTTAGTAATTTCCTTTCATCTCCAGCCCAAGATTGTACAAGATGGTAGTGGTGATATGACAGGAATTGTCTCATTTGGCTGGAACAGCACCCATGGTAGTATATGATAGTTGTAGGCAGTATCAGTTGCTGTTTGCAGTAGCTGACTGTCTTGGTAAGAAGTTAATGTAATGCCAATGAAAAAAAATAAGTTTCATAATTTATCTTTTTGGGAAGGTTTTATAAAACATAACTGTGAATGCTCCTTTCATCTTGCATTAGGACTGTTTCTTTCACATTCAGTCCCTTTTCCATGTCATGGGATGATCAAAAGAGACATTTGTACAATGACAATGTGAGGTCCTTCACAAGAAGCCACCACAGAATATTTCCATTTATAAAACATTGGAAAACCTGCTTCTGAAGATTAAGCATTAGTTAAAATATTTAAGTTGCATTAAACAATGTGGTGTACATTTGGTTCTGTCAGATCAGAATCCACCCTGTAAAATCCTATACCTGGAAGGTGTCTGTGGAAGGACCATATGAGCTCTGCCATATTTTGACAGGATATAGCATATATAGAATATTCTAATAATCTCCCACCTTCATCGTGCTGGCAACTTAGTTAAGGACCTCCAGAAAGCACAGAATAACATTGATACAGCCAATTTGCAGTTCAGACAGATGTCAGGTAAGGTGCTACACAGAGATGAATCTACCTTTACTTGGTTAATATACACAAAGTCCTTATTTCCCTAGAAAGAAGAAAATACTGGTGTTGCAAAGTTTGTTGCAGAGGTGCATAAAAGTGAAAGCAGAAATCCATAAATATACGTGCATATGCTACTATATATTCATGTCTATAAATTACATGAGTTTTTCAGCAAGGAGTGGTGAATGGTACATCTCTGCATTTCTCAGTATAAGTGTACATCATTTCCATGCATGTTTCAAGAGATAAACTGAATTCTTGAAGGTGAATGATAAGGGAGTGGGGGTTGTGGAGGACTGAGATAACGCCAGGAGTCACCTGCAGGGTATGGAAAGGGTGGAGCTACCAAACTTACTACATCAGACCTCACACATTTGAATATTTAAGTGGTCTCAGTGTTATTGAATATATTTTCAAGTGTCTCATGATCTCATAAATTTCTTTTGGTGTTTTCTAATCACAGGGAAACAATGGCTTACCATGGTAAATATTCTTTCAGGAATGCATGTTATTAATCTGCCCCTTTAAGCACTGAAGTGTAGGCAGAGCCTTAACTGTGTGCTGAAGTCTTGATTTCCCTGGGATTTAATCACAGGTTAAAGTGGTTTCCTGAGTTAGAGCCAGAAAGATAGTTTACAACTAAAGAAGAAAACCTGTTTAGCTCCTAGACTGCTCTTGTCATCCATATGTGCATGTTTACAAATCCATTTTCATACAAATCTGGGCAGAATTAGAGTTTGGTAAGAGAAGGGAGTACATCAGAGCCTGCCTCTGAATTTAATTGAGCTGAGAAGTCATTGAATTTGGAGAATTGCTTCAAACCCATCTCTTGCAAACATGATTTGGAATGCCCAGAAGATGCTGGGATGATACCCAAAAGATTAGTAGTAAAACAAAAGCTATTAGCATGTATCACTGTGTGCATCCTGGCAAACAGCTCAACAAAAATTCATATTGATAAAGCCAGTGGGGTCTGGGTCACCAGTGTTCAGGATCATTCCTTTAAATATTGGCAAAATTTACCAGGAATTGTGTAATGAACCATTTTCATACCAACAGAGTTTCTATATTGCAGAAAATAATGTATTATTATAATGCATAGATTTGATGGCATATAAAGAGAATTTCTTGCACTTACCAAAACCACAGAAAATAAAAAAGTAAAGGAGTGGTCCATTATGAAATAGATTCAATAATTTGATAAAGAATGTATTAAAATGTATGCCTTAGATTATTTTCTGTGCTGCATCAACAAAAAAACAACAGAAATATTTCAAATGTAAAATGTGTGATCAATGTGCATAAATTTAGCTAGTATATACAAAATAGAGACAACGATAAAAAAAATAGAGACAATTTAAGTTAAGCACAGGAGATCTGGACAAGCTCAAGAAGTGGGCACATGGCTATCTATGAGATTCAACATGGTCAAGTGCAAGGTCCTGCACCTGCTTTGCCTGGTGTCATTACAGGCTGGGGGATGAATGAATTGAGAGAAAACCTGTACAGAAGAACTTGGGTGTGCTGGTGGGTGAAAATTTGGACATGAGCTGGCAGTGTGTGCTTGGAGCTCAGGAAGTATCCTGGGCTGCATCCAGAGCAGTGTGGGTGACAAGTCAAGGGAGCTGATTCTGCCCCCGTGCTCTCCCCTCTGGTGAGACTCCCCCCTGAGTACTGCATCCTGCTTGGGATCCTCTGCAGAAAAAAGCCATGGACCTGTTGGTTTGAAATGAAAGGAAGGGAGATTCAGATTAACTGAAGTGAGAAATTTGTTATGATTAGGGTGGCGAAACACTGAAACAGGTTGCTCAGTGAGGCAGTGGATGCTGGATGGGGCTCTGGGTAATCTGGTCTAATGTAAGATATCCCTGCTCATTGCAAGAGGGTTGGGCTAGACAAGCTTTAAGGGTCCCTTCCAACCCAAAATAGTCTATGATTCCATGACTGTGTATAATTTCTCATCCTGAAAATATTTTGACACATAAATAGTTTCATTTCCATATTTTAGAGTTTATGTAAAAGATGTGCCACATTACAGGTAATTATGCAAATCAAAACTTTTTTGTTGTTGTCAATGTAATTGTAGTGAGTTTACTAGTAAGATACAGCAAGGAACAAAGGGCTCCAAATCCTTGCTTAGTTTGTTGGATCCCATATTTGTGTGCTATTTTATCTTTTCTAAGTTTCAGTATATCTTTCTCAGGAGCCACCCCGTGCATATGCATTCAGTTCACTACTTGCATGTGATATATCTGCTTATAGTGTCAGAAACAAGGTTACTCAGTGATTCAACCTAATGGAATTACTGGTAGTGTTTGGATCAATTTCTCTATAAATACATAGTGAGGGGAATCTTCAAAAGATTGCTGAACCGGTTTATTGTCTCCATTTTGATACTCATCATCATAAGTAGGAACAAAATGTTTTATTGAAATATTCTGTATGAAAGTTTGCATTTTATTTAACAGGAAAATGAAAAAACACATTCGATAATTTGAAACTTTCATCTTTACTTGAAATCTGAATTCAGATTTAGATCCAAAATTAGTAAATTATCTAATAAGCAAAACTGAAGTTCTGTCTACAGTGGTGGCTCTTGCACAAGAAAAGAAGGTGTAGAAGTGAGTAAGAATTCCACCCAACTAATATAGAGCAGTTGTTTGCCATTGCTACTTCTCAAATTGCTTTGCAAATTGACTTTCTCTCATTTTTTAAAGACTGTGGCTCGGAGAGAGAAGGTGGTTTACCAAAGGTTTACAGCAGGCCAGAGTCAGGGGCCCAAGCAGAAGCCCATTCTCTGCTGCCTGGTTCTGCCATCTGTCCACCAGCACCATGGTGCTCATCAGTGATCACTGGGAAAAAGAAATCTTCAGAGAGTATTGGCCAGCTTTTGCCATAGCACAGGCCTTTTCTTATTCATGTATAGGTGTTACTTTATCTGACTGGAAGAGTGAAAATGGAAGAAAAAATTGAAGGAAAATCCCTTCCATTTTCAAGATGAAAAACTAAAACATCATAGTAAAATGTATGCTGCCAGAAACATTTATTCTTCTGTGATCTTCTACTGTTTTCTTAAATGAGCAGCCTTACTCCATCCAGCCCGAGTGATTCCCTCTTCATTCCTATGCAAAGAATCAGTTTAGACTGATTCAAGTGCTTCCACAGGCAGCCACCAAATGAATACACTGCATTTCCCTGAGTTTGCAAATGCTGGTTAGGTCACAAGTTGCTCAGACAAAAAGGTTCTATCGTAAACACTGGTTATTTTCACTTCTCCTCCTTCTCACATGAAAGAGGAGTGAGATTCATCCACTGACATTTATTTGTGAAATAGTGAGTCTTGTCTCTTCATACATCATATACCAAATTAATATGTTAGCTACGTGAATTTTTTCATCCCATTTAATTATACTGTTTAAAATGATGTATGCTTATACTGGTATGAAGGTGTTTCACACTGACACTGGTTTTACTTCTGCTAGGAAAAAGAAGCTATTCTTACCCAGCTCCTAAACTGGAGATGTACAGCTTTAAGTGCAGTAATGTAGTTAGGTCAGCACAACTCCCTATTGTAAACAGGTCTCTATTGCACAGCTAAGGCCAGATTACTCGGGTTTGCACAAGGTCTGCCTGCAGAATGTGCATAACCAGTGTAACTAGTTGTGTTTTAATAAATACTAATAACACATGTCTAATTGCGCCAGTCCATCTCGACATTTCCTGCCTGCCTCTCAGCATGACTAAGCGCTTCTCTCTCACCACCGAGCCAATTGCTGCCTGCACACTGTGATTAGGGGCAGACCTGTATCATTTTCACAATTATACTATATGTCATTTCATACTTGTGGACTGCCAACAAGAGAGCACTGTCCATCCAGAGGAAAAATACTGCCTGCAATTGCTTTCAAGGGCTGAGAGAGGCAAATGTTTACTCACAGGCACAGCTTTTCTGACTATGAATAGTCCCCGTGCTTTCAAAGGGATTAAGCCTGGTAGTAAGTATTTGCAGAATCAATGCCTTGATCAGCATGCTCAAATGGTTAATTTTGCTCTTTGCAAACATGTTTGAAGGATGCTAAAGCAGTCTTATGATGTGCACATGCAGGTTAGGTCCTGGTTTGGAATTGCATTTTAATTTTTAAAAAGCTTTGGCAAGCAAACCCCCTCTGTCACATTTACTCCAAAGTGTGTTTTGTGATGAATGTAGTGATCAGAATGTCACACAGACAAGTACTTCAGTAGAAACCTACAAGTAATCAGATGTGCAAGTAATCAAATTACAATGTTACAAAAACTCATTAAATAATGGGATCTAGAAACTATGTGTTAGATTTGTTACTGGAATGAGCAGGTACCATTCATGGAAATTGTAGGATAATAGAAAAAATTGTAGAATATGTGGATTTTAGGGAAAGAAAATTTACATTAATATCTTTTCTGCCTTCTTTTCCATCTCCTCTTAACATGCAGCCAGCTACTAACACTCTGGTTTTGCTCTGTGGTCTTGCTGTCATCTTTTCCTGTCTACACCCTTTCCATAACTCAGTGCAGCACTAGATCCAAGAAATCAGTTTTGCCTGCTGCTATGAATTCTGTACTGTTTTTGAGTGCTTCTCTCAGCCAAAAATCAGTTATTCAACTTTGGTTGTTCTTGTTTCATCCTACGATTAATCCTTCATAGGTCACTAGGGAGTTTAGCCACAGAGGAACTCACTTTCTCTATTGTAAGAGGAAATGCCCTTGAAGGTGCCTTGAACCATTTCCAAGGAGCTTTGGGAAGATAAATAGCATGTCTGTGCTGTCCACATTGATCAGCTGCAAACTTTGCACCTTCTTATCTTCCCTTGTCCACAAAGTCTGCCTGTCACTGTGCACATGCAAATGCAGCCTCAATAGGTGGCTCTGTAATAGAGAAATTCAGATGTACGTGATAGCTACATCATAGCTCAGCTTCACCTCTTTGCAAGCATGGTTGATGCCCCTCCACTCCAAAAAGTTGTTGAGACCCCCCACTGAAGATGTACTTGGTGTTCAGCACCTGAACTATGAACAGTTCTATATTTTGTGAGTGTGATTAAAAGCATCATAGGGAAATGGATTTATTGAAGATTTTGCAAAGGAGGTAAGTTATCCTACAGTTGTGCATTGCATGAACTTAATGATGTCTTTGTTTCATGAGCTGTAATAATTAAAATCTAATCCATAGTAGAATCAATAGATGGTGCCATTATTTTCACTAATGTATGCTCATAAGTAGGAGTATAGGGAGAAGCTGTAAGTATATGTGATGAGGTTAATGAAGCCTTTGATAATATTTCACCTAGTATTTTCATAGTTGTGGTACATTTAGGTACTGATAAACATAATTTAATGTTACTGAATTAAAATTAATAATCTGAAAATAAAAACTGCTTAACAACAGCAGTTCAGTGTAAAAATGTTTTAAGAAGGGAAAAAGGGAAAAGAGCACATATACCGATACAACATATAGGTAAGCAATGTCATACTGCTGCACAAAAATAAACATCCTATGAGGATGTCATAGAAGAAATGTTGTATATCAATAAAACCAAATAATCCTTCCACACTACTTAGCTTTCTGAATGTTTAAACTTCAAAATTGATCATGTACTTGTTTTTTTGCAGATCAATGAGAGCAGGAGTCCAAGGACAAGCAACAAGATTGATTGATTCCCTTCCTTGACAGCTCAGGACCAGAAGCACTAAGGGAGTAGGATATTGTTGACCTGAATGCCACTGAAAGCATTTGCACTCACAAAAAAAAATTATCTCTGTTTAATAAAGCAACACATGACTTGCATAAACTGGGGCTCAAAATTTAGGATTGTAAAATGTTAGAATATCCTGAATTGAAAGGGTCCCACACAAGGATCATCCAGTCCAACTCCTGGCCCTCCACAGCACTATCCCCAAGAGTTACCCCATGTGCCTGAGAGTGTTGTCCAGAAGCTTCTGGAGCTCTGTCAGATTTGATGTTGTGACCACTTCCCTGGGAAGCTGTCCCAGCGCCCAACCACCCTCTGAATGATGAACCTTTAACTAATATCCAACCTAAACCTCCTCTGATACAATTTCAGGCCATTGCCTAGGGTCACTGTCACCACAGAGCAGAGATCAATGTCTGCCCTTCCTCTTCCCCTCACAAGGAAGCTGTAACTGCGGTGAGGCCTCCCCTCAGTCTCCTCTTCCTTCCCCAGGCTGACCAGATCAAGTGACCTTAGCCACTCCTCACAGAGCTTCCCCTCAAGGCCCTTCACCATCTTTGTTGCTCTCCTTTGGACATTCTCTAATATTTTCATGTCTTCCTTTTATTGTGGCACCCAAAACTGCCCCCAGGACTTGAGGAGAGGCCACCCTAGAGCAGAGAAGAGCTGGAGAATTCCCCCCCTGGCCTGGCTGGCAATGCTGGGCCTGATGTCCCCAGGACAGGGATGTCCTTCCGGGCTGCCAGGGCACTGCTGGTTCACATTCAACTTCCTACTGACCAGGAACCCCAGGTCCCTTTCCTTGGCACTGCTTTCCAGCATCTTATTCCCCAGGCTGTCTGTATATCCAGAGTTAACCCCCTCCCAGGTGAAGATCTAGAACTTTTCCTTGTTCCATTCATATGGTTGGTGACTTCTCAGTCCTCTAATTTCTCAAGGTCTCTCTGCAGGCCTCTCTGCCTTCAAGGGAGCTAACAGCTCTTCCCAATTTAGTGTCATCTGCAAACTACCTAGTCCACTAGGGGTATATAAGGGTCTGCATAACAAAAACAGCTTAAAAGGAGATTATTTGGGCAATACTGAAAGAGTAAGACTGTCACAAGCAGCAGCATGCAATAGAAGACTAGCCTAGGTGCCCACAGCCTGAGTTCAAATCCTTCTGCTCTTGATCTGCTCAGCAGAGTGAAGAGGTCAGAGTTTCTCTTTGTTTCCCTTCCCACTGAAGTTCTTGGTTTCTCCTTTCTGGGAAAGGTGTTTTGACCTTTTTGCCACCTTTGACTTTTATCTCTTTGGAGCCAGACCATCTCTCCCATAAAGTTTAGCAGAATGTGTCTCTGGGTCTTTATGCGAGACTTTAGACACTGCCGCAATTCTAATTTGGCAGGAAGGAAATTAATTTCTTTCTTAGGCAGGGAAATGATCCCAAATACATGGTAACATCTGAAACTTGAATTTCAACAAATGGTTGTTTGCTTCTGTGGCATCTACTTCAGGATGCCATTGACTTCACAGGACTGGAGCTGTGCATGTGCTGCAGACAGCTTTCCTTTGGCTGAAGATGCAGAAAGCTAGAGTGGCATTAACAGCTGCCTGAGGCACAGGTTACAGTGAAGTATATCATGTTCATATCATCATTACATACCTTGGATTCCACTGGAAGCCTGAAGTCTGGGAGTGAGGAGAACTCTTTGGACCATAAATATATTAGCTCGGCGTGATGAACTATGTGAATTTGTCCTTCAGTTAAGGGTAAAGAAGAAAGCACTTTTATTTTCCACAGTCATATTCTTGAGACTGCTATAGTGTAAATCAAGACAGGATTTTTTCTCTTGTCCCAGAAAACTTGGAGACATTTCTGTCTTTAACATATATTACTGAAATTCTCAATAGATGTATATATCTGAGGCAAAGTTAAATGTAAATCTTCATTCACAATCAAACTTAAATAATAATTTGTAAGCGTGCTTATAGCTATGCCTGTAATAATAGTTCTTTATTATTCAATATGCAGTTTGTAGAGTATTGGCAATTTTTTAAAAAGGGGGATTAGAAGAAAAATTGTAGAAACTAGTAAGAGATAATTATTAGAAACCCAGGGAAAAGAGAATTTTGGCTTTTGTGATGCTTGGACACCGTGGAGAGGAAATGGAACAAAGACACAGAGGATCAAAAATGAGGAAAAAAAAGGCATGATCCTTTTATGAGCAAAGGACTTGGCAGCAAAAGAAATGTTTCACCTTCCCTAATACTGAATTTTTCAAATGGCCAAAATGAGCATAAGGAGGAAAATAAAGGCAGAGGTAGAAATCCATCTGACTGAGAATGGATCCAAGAGATTCTTCTGTTGCTGTTGTTGAAGTTCAATACATAGTTGGAAGATACAGATTTTTAAAAATAATGCATATTTTAAAGTAATTGTATCCACAACTACCAGAAGCAAGTCCAGCATAAGCAGAAATGTTTCACTGCTTTCCCTAATAAGGAAAAAAACGGCATAATATGATGTCCCCGATTGAAAATATGTCCTGTTTTCTCTCTCATTTGCTGTCAAAGTCTAACAAAATTATTTACATTCACTTGTCCCAAAATTTCTGATAATTTTGTCACTTGCAGCCAAGCCTGTGTGCCTTGGAACACAACATTGTTAGATCATCCAATCAAAGTCTTAGCTGCACCATTTATTGTACAAAAATTGAGATTAAATGAACAAATTCTGGAAATAGGGCATTAGGGTGTTTACTTGCGCTTGGAAATCATAGTTGTTTTTCACCTTAGCAGAAAAATTGCCCTGCAAAGCGATTCTGACCCTTGATTCAGCACCCTGCTTCGGCATCGTTCCCAATCCCTGTTAATCCTGGGCATAAAAACCACCCGAGGCTGCTGCGTGCTGCTGCAGAGCACTGCGCTGGGGGTCAAAGGGACAGCCCTTCTCACCTTTCTTCACTGCCCTCTATCAAACAAATGATTTTGAGACGTTGGAAACATTTGGAGTGAATAGAAGAGAGCCTGCCCCCACATGCAGAGTGTTTCCAGTGAGCAGCACGGGGCTGCGCAGGTTTCACCTGTGCATTAGCTCATCCGTGGGCAGTTCCAGCAAGGCTCAGAACATGAGGCCCCCCTAGCAGGGCTTGCAAAAGCTAATCCACAAAATGTTTCTGCTCATTGAGTCATGTGCTTGAACATGTGGAAATTAGAAACTAGCTGAACCTTTTTATCTAATTGCTAAATTGAGCTTTGTGTACTTCAGCTGAAAGTAGCGGAGGGGACCTTCCCACTGCACAAGGTAGTTGTTGGACTGTGTGTGGGCTGAGTGGGCAATTTAAAACAGGTATTTCTTTGGTGCAATTTCTCTGATAGAGTATATTGAGTATATTTCTCTTCTTTAATTCCCATACTGTATTTCTCTTGTAAATTTATATATGTATTTGTGCATTTTTCAGTGATTTTTGGGCATGAGTATCTTGAGGATATTTTTATACAAATGCAGGAGCACACATATTGACAGAATGGAATGTTGGAATAAAAAGGAAATATTAATGAATTTTTTTTCTGTAAATACCAGTAATTTACAGAAAGATCCTCTGTAAGTGTTATCAGTTTGTGCTACTGTAACTATTACTATCAAATTAAGTAGGAACGCTGCAGTAGCTCCTGAGGGCACTAGTCATAAATTTGTAAAGTCTGTGGTACTTGCTGCAAGGGTATCAGTGGCTCTGGAAAAATGTGTTCTGCTGGGGAGTGGGGGAGGCCGCCAGAGATAGCTGCTTGCTCTTTCTGCTTGATTAGACACCCAGACCCTGACGAGTACAGCTGGCCTTGTCAAATGCAACATGCCAAGTCCAAACATGGCTGAGCATGGAGAGCTGTTCTTAACTCATGAAGTGTGGCCCCAGCCCTGCAAGGACCGTGAGCACAAGCTCTCTGAGCTGTACAGGAGTATATGAGTAATGCCCAAGTCATCTAGCAATAGACACAGAGCTGGAGCAAACATTTAGGTGCCCACATGCAACTCTTTTATCTGTTGACAAATCTCTAAAATTTGAGCTGGACTTAAGGATTAAAAGAGGAAAAGCTTTTATAATTTAAAAAAAAAAAAAAAGGCATTGGCATAGTGTGAAACAGAGCTACCCAGAGTCCTGCCAAGGCACTGAAAGATCAGCCCAAGCACAGAGGAAACCACTCAGTGAAACCCCACACACTTTCCCAGTGAGTTATCACTGTGCTGCAGCTTTGTAACTGCAGACAAAAATACCACCCTGCAGCAAGCATGCCATGAGTGAAGCAACACAGCTATTGATGCAATCTTGGAAGTGCCAGCAGTGCCTGAGGTTTCCCTTTTGGTTTCTCTGTGCAGAATCCAGCTCTGAGATTTCCTGACATTTAATTCTGGAACTCCCCTTGTGATATTCACACGCTTCCCTAAACTGGCTATTGCACATACTGAAACAAGTGTCTGTGCTTCGCTGATCATCCTGTGGGAAAATGTGTCTGATAAAAAAGTTTAGTTCCTTTTTCCCCTTCAATTCCTTCTGTTTGTACAAACACCATATTGTACAAACAACATATTGAAAATATGTTCACCCCAATCAGACCATAAATTATTGTTCATGGCCCCTGATTCCTGTTCAAATGCTCTATGAAGGGTTAAGCATCTAAAGTGTTGAAGCTGATAAAATCAGACTCGGAAACCCAACAGTTTTCACAGCTGTTTTTGCAGCGCTGGGCTGCGTCCTCTCCGTGTTGACGAAAACAGACTTTATCCTAGTTTATTATTATGACTAAATGGCAGCCTGTGTGCTTCAGGGAAAGGGTGCCCCGTGACCTGGCAGGATCCCCGGGGTGATAACCCTGTCCCTGCCGGGCCCCGCTAATCGCGGCTCCCCAGCCACCACATCTGTATTCGCTGTTTCACAGAGTTCTTCTGCACAGCACCTCCTTCCCAATATCCCCTTTCAGAGCTGCAGGACCAGGGAGCCTGTCACAGCTCTCTGTGTTAACTTTGCAGAGCTGTTTCTGTAAATATGCAGCCTGAAAATACTCGGTTACAAACTCCCATCCATGCAGAGCTATGGCCGGATTTGCAAAAATGTGTGGAAAAAAGAGATGAACGTTTTCAAGATTCCTTTGCTGCTGCTGAAAATGAATCATCTATACATGAAAATTATGAAAACTGAAAAAATGGCACATTAACATACATCTAAAGAAGAACTGGATAACAATTGTATAAATACGAAGTCTCTACCAAGATCTAAAATGTAATTACAGGCTCAATTTTCTGACAGATGAAAGAGAAAATTTTACAGAAATTTGCTTCTGTCTATGTCTCAAACATACTGAATAAAACCTTTCTTTCTTTCCTTTTTTTTTTTTTTTTTTTTGGTCCTGCTACACTGCTTCTACTAATCAGGAAAATTCCATATTTTTCTCATAATGTCTTTAGTAATACAGTTGTTACTTGGAGAAGTATGGCAATAACATGATATTTCAACCTGAATGGCTAGGTAAAATTAAAATATGTGTATGGTACAATAATTCAGGTTATTGCAATGTAATTAATGAGTAATTTTCTTATGATTTTTTAAAAATTTCAACTCTTTTTTTGTTTAAGTTATGTCTTTATGGTAAAGGCCTACTAAATTTTTTTGCTACCATTGCCTTGAGCCTTGTGACTTTGAGCCCAGTGTAAGGGAATTTATTTTGAAAGTAAAACTGAAGACAGTCACCTCATTTAAAATGTTTTCTTGAAGGTTTTATGTACAACTTTCAAGTGTTAGTTTCTTCCCTCATGAGCAAGTAAGGGAGACAGAACAGGATTTCATTCTTCAAATAAAT
Organism: Ammospiza caudacuta; assembly: GCF_027887145.1. NCBI lineage: Eukaryota > Metazoa > Chordata > Aves > Passeriformes > Passerellidae > Ammospiza > Ammospiza caudacuta. The sequence continues at coordinate 60,432,868 of NC_080596.1, forward strand.
GTTATCAGTTCTCAAGACTTGTCATTAAACTTAGATTTTCTTGTGCATTTTCAGCCTTCTAGGTGCCCATTCTAGCTGTCCCCTCTTCACATGAACTAGTAGGGTGATCACTAGAATTTTTATTTAATTATTGTATTCTATGCTGCATTTTGGTTTCTTTTGTGATAGATGCAGCAAAATATGTGTCAGTCCAGGTTTTGCATGAAGCAGCAATTAGCCATTCCCAGGTTGGCATTAAATGGCTGTGTGGGCTGGATTCCTGAAACACCTGAGAAGTGTGCTGGTGCCTGATGTTTAAAATGCATTTATGTAGAGCTTTGCTGAGCGTGATGAAGCTCATATGAACTGGAGGACTAAGTGGCATTTCTGAAGCAGTATGGAAGCTGCCAGGTCTGAGGATGCAGTGTGACAACAAGGTACCCAAATTAGAGGCAAACAAGGTCACAGCTAGAAAAGGAGCCAGTGCTGTGACTGAATTAACTCGTCATCCTCCCCAGGCTAATTGGCCCTGCTGGGAGTGAGTGCTCATTAGCCCAGGAGCAGCAGCAGCAGCCCTGTACCCTCTGCAAACCACAGGTGCAGTTTGGGCCAGGCAGGGCCCAGCCATGCACAGATGTTGTGATTTGCACAGAGACTCCTGGCGCAGCCTGGCGTGGCTGAAGGGTCTCTGCTGGCCCTGGGGACACTGAGGCTCCTCAGTGCTGCCCTGCTCCAGTGCCAGAGACACGCCCTGGTGGCAGGGAATGCCAGCCCAGAGGGATTCCAGCCCTGCTGCTGGCAGATCCTGAGCTGATAAACTCCACCAAGGCTGCCTGGCTTGGCTCCAGCCCTGGCTGCAGGAGAGGTATGGGACAAGGCAAAGTGGCAGATGTCAGCAAGAGCTCAGGGCTAGGAGGCAGCAGGAAGGTGCAGAGGAGGGTGTGGAGACAGACAGGTGACAGTGATGGAGCCTGAGTTTAAACAGTAAAGTCTTAGAGGCTTTTCAGAGAAGTGAAAAGGTGAACCTCCAGGAGCACCTGGTGGACTCTGCATGGACTATCAGGCTTCATCTTCTCTGTCCATCAAAACCAAGACTGTGCTCTTTTGAAAATCTGTCCATGCTGCACTGGGATGAGGTTTTCTGCTCAGCAAAAATATGCTTTGATAATTCATCTGATCAGATAGGGAAAGGCAGAAGGTAGTGAAATCTGAGAGATAAAAGGGAAAGGCAAATCTGCTCAGGAATGGGGCTAATCTGACAGTCCACCTGGACAGTGGACTTTAACCTGGGAGGAAAGGCTGTAATCTTAAAATTATCTTGGTACAGCACCCAAACAAAGTGTCACACAGCTGGGGCTGGTCATCACCTTGACTAGCAGCTCTGTTTCTTCATTAGATATTTTTAAAAATAAGTAATTCCTTCTAAACCCCATCCTAATATATTAGTGTTATTTTCAGTGTGGAAACTTTTCAACATTGTTTTATCCTCTCATGGAAGCGCATGTAACCATCCAACTACTAATAACACTTGAGTTTAGGCCTCCTCTGACCAAGGCATCTTTGTACTTCTCAATAAAGAACTTCTGAACACCTTAATATCATTTTTTTTTCATGGTATCAGGCTAGAATTGACATTTTAAAAAATTAACTAAGCTCTTCATTCCTTTGAAGTACATATCAGTTTTAATTTCACTCTGATGGGTCTTGGGGCCTTTATAGATTGTCCTTTAAACCTGGATTACATCTGTGGCCAGAATGATCCTCTGAAGGCTGAATTCCACAGTTCCCTCTTTGTGCCACACAACCTTTACCATTGTAGGTGTTTGCTGATATTCCTTAGAAGCTCTGTGATTTCTCTAAAGTCATGCTAAGCTGTTCCATCCCAGTTAAAGTGCCACTGCTTGAGGTGCACCCTTGAGACACTGGATCTTAGTGCAAATGAGATGCTGGTGCCTGAAAATGTCTAGGACAACATGCTGCCCTGAATTTCACATTTACATCAGATGTGATAAAAGGATTTACCTTTGCACATTAAGAGAAATATATTTTGGGCCTTATACTTTTAGACTGGTCTTGGTGCAGAAGAGACTGTGGGAAGGATTTAAGAAATATAAAAATCTGTTCAATAATATTTCATTTGTTTTTAATACCTCCCTTTTATGATATGTATAAATCCTAAATTTTTGTTTTATAAGTCACACTCTCTGTGCAAGAGGTAAAAAGCATCTGTAGCACATTGCAAGATCATTCTGTCTTTATTCGGCTGTTTCCAAAGGAGAAGAATTACCACAGTAAGTCTTGGGCTGCCTTTACCCCTACACACTTTGGAGCTCTAAGCCTTGGTAAATTCAGTGGGGTAAGAATAGGACTTTTGTGCAAAGGGTACTGCTTTGGCCAAGCATCTGTCCCACATAGAAATAGGAACACAGCTGGAAGGTGTCTTTTGGAAAAGATCTGTGCATGCAATAAGACATGCACATAGGGCAGCATGTCAGCATGACTTTCCACCTGCTAAAGAAGCTTTTCCTGCCCTTTTGTGAATTTGCGTGTGAGTGGTGTATGTTCTCTAAGCTGAGGCCTAACAAGACAAAGCAGTCCCTGGGTGATTTATTTTTCCTGGTTTTGTAGGGAACCTTCTGTCTGCTTTTTCATCTCTCTCTCAGTTCTCATTGACTTCTGGAGCTGTGTATCAGATTTGATAGAAACTAGCCAGGATTTGGTTTGTTAAATGTAAATTAGATTATTCCAGTCTCACCAAATTCCTCCAGTACTGGAGTTTATGCCATTTAAGTTAGCTTGAGACTTCCTCAGTTTCTTTCTTTGTCTGCACAGATGTGAACATTAAATGCAGGACCAGCAGTGGTAGTGACTGTTCAGCAGAAAAGATGCTGGTATGTGCTGGGGAGACAAATGGGGAGATCTTTGTTGGAAGAAATGGACTTGGAATTTAGCCCACAGCTAAAACTGCTTAGAGCTGAAGTGCTCTTGTGCAGTATAAAGGCAGCACTTTGACTTTGGCCTCTGTAGCTCAGGAATTATCTGGACAGCAGACACAGAACAAGAGTCAAATCAGAGTGGAAACCTTGATGCTGGTCAACCATTTATTCCTCTCAGCTTCTTAGCATACAGGTGGCTTTTTTCAGCTTAAAATAATGAGATTAATATAGATTCTTTGGCTTCATTTTTCTACCAGCAAAAGAGCAATATATTTACCTTGAAGAAAGTAAACATATTTGTTATGAAAAATACTCACTGGAGAACCTTGGAAAAAAAATGTGGTTTCTTCTTGTTTTTTTTTTTTGTTTGTTTGTTTGTTTTGTGTCTTTGGTGGGGTTTTTTTTTTGGGTTTTTTTGGGGGGGGTTTTTTGGGGGTTTTTTTTTTTGTTTGTTTGGTTTTTTGGCTTTTTTTGGTTTTTTGTTGTTGTTGTTTTTTTTTTTTTTTTAACTAAAGGTGGTAAAGCACAGGCTTCCTTACTGCCCTGTCACCAAAAACAATGGGTTAAGCTCTAATTTGAAGAGTTATACTTATGCAGAATGTTCTTAGCTAATCCATCCAGCTACCAGCAAAGGAATTTCATGAGGCTTGGATGCTATTGGAATTGAACAGGTAATTTATTTGCATCTGCATGATATATGTGCACTTTTGTTTAACTCTGACATATAAAATAAACTGTCTTCAAAAATGTGATTAATTGAAAGAGAATCAGGCTTTTAAAAAGGTCTCCTGCAGTGGAGCTACACAACAACTGTTTTCCCAAAATGGAAGCCCAAAATTTTCAACCTAAAGGAATTGAGTCTTAGATGTCTCAAAGCTGGTCTGCTTTCACAGCCTTGCAAAACTTTGTCAGGGAGGCAGATGAAAAGAAGCACTCCTCACAGCAAGGCAGATTATACTGTGAAAGCAAATGTGCTAGTGAGTACCAGGGAGCTCACAGGAGGGAGGAGAGAGCTGCAGGAAATGTTTCAATCACTGCCTGCACCTTATTACACACATAATAACCCAGTCAAGCACACAAAGCCCTCTGAAATCAACCTTCATGTGATCTGTCATTTTCAAATTCTTCATTTGTCAGACATCCCTCGATCCCTGCTCATAGGCCAGGGAAGCTGAGGCATCCTCTGGAGCACAGATGTGTTATTGTGTTATTGTGTTGTGTTCTGCAGGCACACATGGAGCACCTGCTCTGAGCAGCAGGGAGTGATGCCAGGCTACCAGGGGAGCAGCAGCCTGCTGTGCAAACACAGCATTCTCCTGCATTTTCAGCCTGTGTCCCCCCTCCTCACCATATTATTCCATGGGGTTCCAGCACTACCACAGTCAGTTAAGCTCAAATATTTTCAAGCTAGTTAAGAATTATTTTAGATCTCCAGGTGACACTGGAAGCAATTTGGTGACTTTTCTTTCCCAGTAGCTGGCCAGCAGTTTGCTGTTGAGAGAGATAATGCCTGGCAATGACTCCTCTTTTTAATTTGCTGTGCAGCTTTGAGAAATGGAGCTTTCTGTCCTCCACTGAAGACATTCCCCCCAGGTCCCAGTCTCCCTCTTTCCTCCAGCAGCAGGACCCATCACTTGGAGTTTTGCCCCTTCCCCAGTGCCCTCTACCCCATGGGGTTTTGTCTCTGGCCCCAAAAATGGGCATGCAGAGGATGTGCACATTTCCAACTCTTCTCAGACAATGTTAAATAATGGTGGCTGGGATAATTGTGAATTACTTCAGCAGCATTGTGAATTAACTTCATTGTGAATTAACTTCAGCACTCCATAGTTTGGGTGCAGTTAGCTGGGCAAGGACCACAGGCACCTTGAGGTCCAGATCAGAATATTGAGCAAGTTCATCTGTTCACCTCCACTCCTCCACTCCCCTGTGTGTGTTTGTGTGTGTTTGTGTTTCAGGGCAGAGGCATGTCAATGTGAAACACCCCACAACCCATAGGAGGGAGAAGGGTTGGTCAAATGCATCTCTGGGATGGAGGGGGAAGCCAGGAGAGCACTAACTGATTCACACACAAATCAGCAGGGTCCACTATCACCAGCCAGATTACTGAATTATCCATCCTGAGTCTGGACAGTTTCCAAATTCTGCATTGCAGATTCAGCCTATCTAATTAAATGTGTTTCAGAGGCTTGCCTCACTGCATGCCTTTATTTTGCAAAAAATGTAGGAAAAGAGGCAGCTGCCATGTACACCAGAAATCCTGATTCTGCTGTACTTGGGAAGGCTGGTAATTAGTGAATAGATACCTCTATTAAATAGAATAACCAAGAATATATTCAAGGCAAGGTGTTTGAGATTTGGCTGCAGATGCCATGTAAGATTGCAGTTATTTCTAGTTACCCCTTTCAGGCAGCAGCTCATGTCCCCCAAAGCCAGGCAGGGGCCCCCTAAGGCAGAATGTTCCTGGAAATTGCTTTAGCTCCTTTCTCATACACCCACCCCTGAACAGAAGCAATTATCTGAATATCTTGAGTCAAAAGGCTTTCAGAGCAGGTCACAACTGCTGCACATATTCTGTAGGGGTCTTGCAGCACACAGAAGTGCTCTCACCTGCCTTGGGCTATTCTCAGGAGTGTGTTAGAGTGGCAGACTTCGACAGTCCTTCCCAAGGTCAGGAAGGCTTGGGCAGACCTCTGTCCTGCATTAGCCATCTGAGCCAGCAAGATGTGTAATGGCTTGCTGCTTGCAGAATCTCCAGCAAAGCCCATGGATGTCCCTTGAACATATTCTGTGCCTCCGTCAGCAGCAGCCTGCACAGAACCCCTCTTTTGCACTTCTGCATCACGCTTTACACAGAAATGGGGCTGCTATGATGTATTCTGAAGAGAGAAATATTCCATAGTTGTGGCCTCCCAGGAGAAAAAGCACGTTCTTTAAATATAAAAAGCAGATTTATTACATGAGAAAAAATGCAGGGTGCATTTTGTCACTATGTTTTTATTGCTTTCTGATCCAGAGGGAAAATATTTTATTACAGCAGCAGCTGCCAAGTCAACTGTTGTGTCCCAGCCATCCCCACGGAGGGGGCAGCATGTCACCCAGTTGTGGGCACAGAGTCTGAGGGGAACAAGAGCTTTTCTTAATCACATATCACCAGTTTTAATACAGCTCAGGTTTTCAGAAGTTATTTACAGGCTGGTTTATGGCCTGTTGTGACATTGCTCTGGATTTATTCCAGTTTTTAGTAGGCAGGAGCTCACATGTTTCACTTTTTTATTATTGTCAACTACAAGGTCTGAAAAAGCACTGAAGGTGGACTCACAAATTATCACAGCATGGCCTGTGCCTATAAATGATGGGAAAAGACTTGGCATCCCTTCCTCATTGTCTTGGAAAGAAATCCTGGCCATTCAGTTATTGTATCCTCTCAGATTTCAGGATGTGTTCACCAGGATTTCTGGCACAGCCTCTGTGCTCAGCAATGTAGCAGTAGGTACAGCCATTTACTGGAGCTTTACTGTTGCCTTCTAATTTACAACCTTGTCCTCATGCTCAGCACTGGAAATTCTCTCTCTGACTCTCCCATAGATCAGCCTGAAACAAGTACTTTAAAAATGCCTGTTCTCCTTTCTGTTAGCACAGCCTGGCGCTGTGAGAATAAATCTCTCCCACTCCCAGATGACTACAGAGTGTCAGAGCTCTCCTGGGAGGTCCCCAAGCATCCAGGTTTAGGATTTGTTGCCTTAGTATCCTTGCTGTGTTGTTTCTTAGCACAGGCACTGTACGTGCACCCTCAGCACTGTTTCTGCACCCACATCTGCTGGCAGCAGGTGAGCCTGGCCCAGGGAATGAGGCACTGCCTGATTGGCACTGCCTGATTGGCACTGCCTTTCCTGGTGCTGAGCCTGGCCAGGGAATGAGGCACTGCCTGATTGGCACTGCCTGATTGGCACTGCCTTTCCTGGTGCTGAGCCTGGCCCCTGAGCTGGGGGCATGGAGGGACAGGGACAGCTCTGCCCTGCCAAGCATTCTGCAGCCTCCATAGCTGTGCTGCTGCTGTTCTTGTGTTTCATGGGGCACCAGGGGCAGCAGCAGCAATGATATTGTGGTTTTAAAGGGTCCATAGCTTGTCTGGATGAACTGAGGACAGAAATGCAGGGTGATCAGTGTCACTAATGGCTCTGACTGGGATACTGCTGTGATGCTACAGTAAGCCATTCCCCCAACATCCTGAGGCTTCAGTTTACTAAGCCCAGCATTTATAAGCATGACTTTGTAATTTTTTCCCCACTTATATTGAAAAAAAAAATCCCAGACATTTTTCTTAAACTTAATAATGAATGAAAGCACCAAGACTAAATTGGGTCTCCTCAGTTTCTCTGGAAATCTCCTCTGCTCAAACCAGAAGAATAACTGAGAACTTGTTTTTATCCAACTTCTTTTAGCACCAGAATTTGCTCAGTATATATTGCTCTATAGTGAATATGCCTGTTTATTACCAGATATTTCCTTTCCTCCTTCACTGCTTTCTACAAAAACAGAGTCTAATCCTATCTGCTACTAGAGAAAAAAGTTATCCTTGCCCCTGGAGTACAGGCTTTATTCTGGGGCTGAGATAAGTGGGCCCTGTGTGAGGAGGAGAAAGGTACAGACAACAGCTTTTGGGCAATATTAGTATCAGAAGTGCCAGTATCCAAGTTTGTTTAATTCTCTAGTCTTTTATTTTGGTTTTAAAATCACACAGATCACACAGGGGGATTCTAGATGAAAGGCTCCATTTGGGAAAATAATCAAAGTAGGCATGGTTACGCACTATTCCAGCAGGTACCTGTTTGGAAAAAAACCGGTGTGCAAGTGCATGTACCAAAAGCACATGGAGAGTGTGGGAATTAGGGCAGGAAGGGAAGGAGCTCATGGATGGTTGGACTTTCTGGCTGTAACAGTCACTTCAAGTCCTATTTGCTCATCAATTGACAAAAGGGAGGAGAGCTTATGAAAAAAGTTGAAGTATCCCATCAAGGCACAACAATCAAAGAAGTCCTGTGGTCCATAGTGCTGGGAGCAGCTTCTGGTTTGGGTTGGGAAATAAGCAGTGGGATGGCTGAGCAGAGAGCACAGCACGGCTGCTGACCAGGGAAGAGACTCCTGCCCTTTCTGATTAATTTTAACATTCTGTTCTGAATATTAGAAAGTACATTTGCAACAGATGTTTAATGGGGAGAAACCTCTTTAATCCCTTCCTTCAGGCTAAATAGCTTTACAAAATCCTCCCCGTGGCTTTGAAAACCCAGTAAAAATAACAGCTGAGCTACAGATGATAACTAATCTTGCTATATGTGTTCGATCACAAAATGGATGGCCAGTAATATGTCACATGTAAGGGGTTTTTTGCTGAGATATGTTATGAGTTGTACTTCTAAAATCTCCTAACACAAATTAAGAAATTATATGATTGACTGTGTGCTTGGGTCATCAAACATCAACCACTTTCAACAAGAGTGAGATGAACATAGGGTCTACCAGGATAAATTATATGAGGGATGACAGAAGATTGACTCAATGTGATTTAAGCATCAAAATATTACCCCATAAGAATAGAAATAAATTTACTTCCACATTCAAAACTATATATTCATATTGGGATCTCTTTTGAATGAATCCTTCAATCACTGGAAGCAACAACTTGGAGTTAGACCAACACTGAGGAGTTTGGAAGATCCCAGCTCTGAAAGCTGTTAGAAGACTTGTAAGCAACTAGAGACATAATGAGAGATATTATTAACACTTTTTATTTCTCTTGCCAAAGCGCCTGGGGACCTAGATCAGGAATTTGAACTTCCTTTGAGCATCATGCATAAATTAGAGCAGATTTCTTTAAACGAATATAAAATACTATGTTTAGAAACTGTTACATATTAAGAAATATGGTTGCTTTGTGCCTCCATGTATGTCTGTGCTGCTCAGAACTAATAACTCCTTAAATAGGGACTTTTTAAGCTGGAAAATCAGCAGCAGAACAGGATCTGCCAAGAGCCAGGTACAGATTAAACCACCAGCTTTAGGCTCTGCAGCTTCTGGAGCCACACAGTTACATCAGCATCTAATTGTTTCTAAACTTAGATTATTTTTAAAAAGGAAGTCTGGCTTTTCCTTTTATTTCTTGGAGCTTTGCTGCTCTATGTAGGTCAGTGGCCAGCCTGTTGGAGCAAATAGTCCTTGATCTTGCAGAAGCCAATCTGGGAAGAAAATGAAGGTTCAAGCCTTGGTTGGAGGAATCATGTTAAATGGAGCCAAAACCTGTTGGCACAGCTGTTAATTATAATTTTAATTCCTGGGTTTTTAGAAGGTCAAAACCTTCTTGTGATGTGTCTGCTAACATTGCCTGTCTTTTGCAGAATCCTCATTTATCTCCAGGCCTCAAATTTCTCCATATGCCCAAAATGTTTGCTTTCAAGATTTCCCAGGCTGGACTGGGAAGACAGAGTCTGTTCCTGTGCAGTGCAAGAGGCTGGAAATGATTGCAGAACAGCACAGACATCACTGTTAGTCCTTCTGCTGCTGGTTGTTCATTGCATTTCTTTACCCATGAAATTAATACATCTGGTTTTACTGGGACAACAGTGAAGGGTTTGGATCCTTCCTGCACTGAAAGAGTAACTGCAGGCTTGCTTTAATGCCTTGAGAAGTGATTTCTCCACACCCTTCCCAGTCTCCTGCCATCTCCATCCTTCCCCCACACTCTCTATAAAAGTACCTTTTATTCTTCCTGCATCGTCTTCTGCTGTCTGCTGGAGCTGCTGTGATTCCCAGCCCAGCAGAGGCAGGCAAGCACTGCATGGCACAGGGGAGGGGAGAGTAGAGGTTCCAGCTCTCCTAGTGGAGGGTGGATAATGACAAGGTTGAGGCAGAATCCCTTTGTGGAGAAGAGGGCAAAGGGCATGGGCAATTTGGCTGTTTGAGGGACAAAAACAAAGCTAAAATGATTTTGCTCAGTACTTCAATGCTTCTCAGAAGGTCAGATAAATCTGTGCAAGGTAGGCAGACTCCAGATAATCCAAAACTTGTGGCAGCCATTCCAATGGGGTATTGCAGATTTAGGCACCATCATGAGCAAAGCAGAACACTACAAGAGGTCTGAAAGAAAGGTAGACATGGTCTCTGCTTCTCCCCTCAAGGAGATGCTGCAAAAAACGTATTTCCTTATCATTCACAATTTCAGCTCTAAATACAGTCATAGGAATCTATTTCCTTCATTTTATGCTGCTTCTCCCACTGTCTTTGTCTTTTCTTTCCTCTGTGAGCCCATCTATTGTTTTTACTTGAGGTCCAGAGCTGATGCTTGTTTGCTTTCATTGTCAAGTATTGCTTTCTGTTTCACTACTGTTATCCTTCACTTGTACTTTGAAACAAAGGCACTATGCAAACAGAGAACAAACCATGTCCTATAGCAAAGCATTTAAGGCTCTTTTGTGTGTTATCATGAATTGTCTTCTATCACCCCATATTGCTGACAAACTGTGAAACTTAGTACTCTTTGCTATCCACTGGATTTGGGCACCCAGCACTTTTTTTTTTCAAATCACATTAAGGGCTTTTCCAATGAAAAATCTTAATCCCCACATGTTTATGCCAAGGTCCAAAGTTTGTTGACCAGATATCAGCATTCCTGTAGCCAGGCAGGAGGAGGGTCACCACTTCTGATCCAAGTACAGCTGACTTTTGATGCTGTTTGGAAAGATCATGTGGCTATAAATTGTGACACATTTACCAGGCCTGTGCTTCTGCTTTTCTTTTCACGTTCTTTTCTAGATGTGCTTCAGTATTATGTACATTTTCAGAGATTAAAAAGACTTTAAAAAAATTTTTCTTTTAAATTTATTTTACAACACTATATGAAGCCCAAGTCTTTAAGGAAATAATAATTTTTTCATTTTTAAAAATTTGAAATCTAAGAAAACTTTAAAAAAAACAATATTCAATAATAGGCCCCACAGGATGGTAAAATATACTAATAATTGGTTTATTTTAATTTGAAGATTATTCTTTCCAAGAATAGGTAGATTTAGAAGAAAGGGTGAAGTCATACCAGCATGTACAGAGTACAGCAGCTAGTGATCACCATTAAAACCTTTGGATTATAGATGACCTCCTGGAGTTACAGGTGGGGCAGCTGCTGAGTCTCAGTCCAGGCATGGGGCCACTTTACAGCAGGCCCTGGACATCATCATCCCTCAGGACAGCAGCCTTGCAGAGTCTGTGATTCTACAGCTCTGTGTCTTCTACTGCTCCATATGAGATGGTTCTGCCTGTGCTGATTGTACAGGCAACTTTTCCAAGCCCAGTTAATGTGAGAGCCCAGAGATGCTCTCATCTCTGAGAACTAAAGTATTGATGTGGCTAAAATTATGCTTTGCAATGGTAGAAACCCATGTAAACCTCCTCTTGCTGTCATCCTGTTGGGACTCCGACCTCATATGTGAGGTGGGTGGTGGGGGTGGTTCCTTTCTCCCCTTCCTGTCCAGGGTTGGCAGGGTTCCTTGCTCAGCTTCTGAAGCACGCGGCTATCACTACCTGCATGTAGTGTCAGCAGCTCTGCTCCTGATCCTCAGAGAACTGCTCCAGAGCTTCCCTGGATCTCTCTAAAAAGCCTTTCCCCAGCTTTCCTGATTACCTAAAACATTCCTGTGGAGGAGAGCTTAATCCAAAAGCATAATTGCAGGAGGAGACAGAGCCAAATGGACCCTGGACTTGCTTGGCACTGCACTTTCTGAAATAAAGATTAAACAGCTATTTAGTACTGTTGAACTGTCTCTTGAAGAACCATCATTTCCCAATTAAAGGTATCAGGAAAATAAAATTATTTGTCCTTCTGCTGTCATTAGCACTGAGCTCTGCAGAGGACAGGCTGCCCATGGAGAGATCTGCAGCTCATGCTCCTGTAGACAATATCCTCCAGAAAGAAGGTTAACATTGCTTCACTTTTACTGCTCTAAAACTGAGAGGCCTGCAAAACCCAGCCTAAAGCACAGCTTTGTTGTATCTGAACCCTGCTGCAAACCAGCCCATTAATAAAGTAATTGGGCATAGCCTGAGCAAATTGGACTCACACATTGCTTATATTCAGCCCCTAGTGTGCTCATTCTCTGAGGGCTGAAAGGCTGAGCTGCCATGCAGCAGGGTGGGACTGTGAGCCAAAATAGAGCTGCCTCTGTTGAGAAGAGGACAGCTCATTTGCTTGTCTTTGGGGGACTTTGGGGGACAGAAATGCTTTGGTTTGTAATTTACAGAGTAAACCACACAGTAGCTTTCTGCTGAAAGGCTCCTTCATATTGAAGCTGGAAGAAAATAGGAAGGAAAAGAAGGAAAGCACGAAAAGCAGGGAAAAATAAGGCTATAGGGAAGTGTCCTGTCCTGCAGGTCTGCCTCACCCCACTCTGCTGCCTTTGGCCCTTTGCTGTGTCCCCTGCCTGTTCAGCTCCCAGAGCTGAGGTGATGTGCCTGCAGCCTGTGCAGGGCCAGGCTGTCAGTGAGCACCTGCTGCTGCCTCAGCACGGGGGAGAGCCAGCAGAACCTCCCCATCAAAAGATCCAGTACCTGAATCTGCAGGAGTTGCACTTATCCCTGCCAAAACCAGACTAAAAAGAACCAGACGAAAAGAACCTACCCCTGAAATGATGGCTGGGGGCACTACCAGCCTAAGGAGTATGTGTTTTTCAGCATGCCTGTGAATTTGGTAAGGTGGCACAAGGCTGGGCACCCAGTTACATGTTCAGACCAAACATTCAAGCACCAGTCTCAAGCTGGCTCTGGAAGGTGCTTTCCAGCACTCTAAAACTGCAGCCTGAGCTTTCCCTTTCTCCTAGCCTCAGTCCCAGGCTGAGCCTTAGGCAAGGTACAGATGTTCACCACCAACTAGAGAGCCCTCCAAGACAAGCCTAGCATCATCCCTGCCTTACTTGGGATTTTTAATTACTTTAGAGCCTTTCCAGTTCCCCTACTGCTGCAACTCTGGGTTTTCTCTTTTTCTCATCCATTTCAGTTGGGAAGTCAGTGATAGGAAGGAAGAAGTAGGTTTTCTCATAGAAAATTAAATATTCATTTCAGACAGCCCTCTTAGTACCTGCAGAAAGAACAACAGAGGACACTGGGTCTTTGACCTTTTGCCTGTTCTGCAGATTATACTGTTCAGTGTTTTAAACATATTAACTTGGCACTGACAGATAGGAAATCTCACAGAGATTATGGGGAGACTGAGGTCAGCACAGGTGGGTAAGTTAATTCAGAAACACAGAATTGACTTTTGTGATGTATTGGTGGCTTCCAGAACATCTCCATCTGAAACCACTTGGTCAAAGCATCAGACTTAAATTGCAGAGTAGGGCTTGGAAATGAGGAGAAAGAAAGGAGTTATAATCATTACAACAAGGATTTTGCAGGCTAAAGAAATAAATACTTGAACATTAAAAGGCTTCCAAAACAAACCCACAATCCTGGGTCTTCAAGCCTTCATCAGGTTTGAACCCTTACAAGTAGCATGACTAAAACTGTAGCAGGGACCTGCAGGCTTCTTCAGTCTCTGTGTTCACTACTTTCCTCCTGGAAAGGAAGTTCCTGGCTCTCACAGCAGATCTCTGCTCAGCTTTCTTATCCATTTCTTTCCAGGAATCTTTTGTTCTTTCTGAAGGCAACAGTAAATAGTTACCTAATACTACAGAGACCTGCTTCTTCTTGTCATGAAACAAAAGAAAATACTATTGGCAATTGCATTTTAATAGAAAGTTATAAAATCAGGAGGAAAAGATTTATTTGGATACAATGGAAAGATTTAAAAGACAAACTCAAATCCATTTATAAATATAACCCAGTATAAAATATTCTAGTCCTGCAGTATAATATAGTGTATGCATCTATTGATCAACTGCCGGAGAGCAGCAGAGCTGTATCCTTAAAAAAATGGAATTTTCTTTCCTTTCAGATAATGAACAGCTTCCAGAATGGAGCTGTGACCCAGAGGTTTAGAGGCTGGTACAGGATTAAGAAAAAATTGTTGACTAGGAAGGAAAAAGAAAGGAATTTTTCTGGGGAAGAAAATGGCCTTTAAAAGCTGTACAAAAGCATAGTCAATTAGCTGCTGGAATGACTAATTTCTGGGTGGGTGGATCTGAGCAGACTGCAGAAACCTGTGTTAAGCCCCAAGGCTCTGCTCCCAGCACGTGGGAGAAGTGCCTCAGCAAGGGACCCAAAAGCATGAGCACATCTGCTGGGGAGCTTTGTGACACAGGCACGGGGCATGGACCAGAGGAGGCCAGACAAGCTCTGAACCTCCCCTGGGCTGCATTCATGAACCTTTTCAGCAAAATAGAGCCCTCAATCCTTCCCTCCAGGTACCTGAGCAGGAGTCAGCTTTTAATTTTTACTTAAAAGCTTCTCTGAGCACTGCTGAGTGGTTAAGGCGAGGGAGATGTGCCAGCAGGACTTTCACTCTGCTGGTGGTGAACATCACCTGCTGCCTCACAGGGCAGGAGGAGGAGGCTCTCCCTCAGGGAAGAGCATGAGGGTAAGAAGGAGGAGAAGGAGAAGGAAAAGGAGGAGGAGAAAATGATGGAGGAGGTGCTCCCTCTTGTTCTCTGCTGTCACCTTTTCAGCCTGTTTTAGAGAACGTTGTCCAAGAGAGAGGACCAGAGCAATGATCATACTTCTACTGTTCAGTGGTTTGGGAACTCACCTGGCAAGAAACATCTTTTCAACTATGCCAGCTGTGTGTTTTGTATTAAATAGTCTGTATTAAATGACTAAGATACAGAATGTGTCCTTACCATGTCTCTGGGACACAGATACCTGCAGGACTGGCCATACACTCCATCTACCAGGCCAGAGAGATGTGCTGCTTCTCATGCACCCTTTTCCAGGGTGCTTCTCATGCCCTTTTCCAGGCCTCCTCAGCCCCAGGAGCACCTGCCACGATGGAGGGAGTCACTGTCAGGTGCCCTGGGTTCCTGCTGTTTGGTGCACGCAGATGGTGTGGGTGGGTTTCACTCAGGGGAAGGTTTGAACACAATTTCCCAGCTCTTACAGGAGCATTTCACAGTGAGGCTGTTACATAAAAGACAGGTAACATCTCCTCCTCCTCCCCTGCCCGCCTTCTGTAAGGAACCCAGCAGCTAAAATGTGTTTTGTCAAAAACTGGATCTTGGCACTCCAGGTCAAGTGTTGAAAGTGCACAAGTTTAGGATGCTCAGAGGGTTTGGGGAAAGAAATCTTCCTGTGTTCAGCCCCAAACTGGGGTTACTGGGGACATAAACAGTGTACTTGACTTGATGAATTATTTTTTTCCAATTTTTTTCCTTGAACTTTAAGGTAAAATAATGAGAAATATTCCCAGCTAAAACTGCAGCATAAGTGGCCATGAGTGACTTAAGGGTTAGGTAACATTATGCTTGTTTTCTCCTGTATGCACACTCAGAAATCAGATTTCAATATGCCATTTTAAAAATTGAAGACTGTTGACAGTAGCCCACTAGATTTCAAAATGGCAACTGCAGATACTAGAGTATTTTAATCCATAGAACTGATCTGATGTTAATATAAAT
This sequence comes from Ammospiza caudacuta, assembly GCF_027887145.1. Lineage (NCBI taxonomy): Eukaryota > Metazoa > Chordata > Aves > Passeriformes > Passerellidae > Ammospiza > Ammospiza caudacuta. Next base: position 60,448,373 of record NC_080596.1, read on the forward strand.
TTATATTTTTTCTGTATTGCAAAAATACCTATTGGCTGATTTGCTGCTTAGCTGTCTTTCTCACCTCTGCCTTTAAGACTTGCTTAATTTGTAACTCATCACAAATTATGATTTCCCATATTGTCATTTGCTGGTAACATATATTTTTTTCCTTTCAGATAGCTAGGTCAAATGTGCACAAGCCACAACTGCTAGCTTATATATTCCAAGCTCTCTTTTATGTTCTTTTCTTTTCCCCTACCTGCCTATATAGTTTCTTAAATTATCTCATCATACATAAGATATTGAAGCCTAAAAATTGAAATTAAATGGCAGGTTTAAAACAGGTCTACCATCTCTGTAGCTTGAACTTTGAGTTACAAAATTTTACTGAGGGAAGGAAATACACAATATATTCTGGATAAACTGTATGTTCATAGTGAAAATTAATAATACTGAGAAAGAAAATTAATGGATTGAAAGATACTAAAGTGACTCTGTTCAGATGTTTTTAGGTTAAATAATATATTCTGAAAAGTCACTTTTGTTCTATGCTAAGGTGGGAGCTATATGTTAATTTCTTTTATTCCTGGATCATTTTCTCTCTGAGGTGTCATCAAGTTGAGTTTTCAGTACTACATTGAAATGAATATTCATCACAGAGTTACAGCTTTTGAAAAATCTGTAGGGAAAAGGAAGAAGAAGCTCTGAACCCCTTTTCTTCCCCTGTTCATGCAGCTCTGAACAGGCACAGCTCCCCTGGGTTAGCAAAGCAGCACAGGGCATCCGTGTGCTTCTGGGCAGGGGCTTTGAGCTCTGCAGGTGTCCCCTCATGTGGGACCAAGAGGTCAGAACAAATGTCAGAGTTTTGAGGGCTGGAGCTGCAGAAACAATGAGAACAGTGAGGGGCAGCCCTGGCACTCCCTCAAGGACACAAAGGTACCTGAGCTCACCATGGTCAGTCAGAGCCCCTGTGGGGAGGTTACAAAGCAGCTTTGGGCTGCTGGACCAGCACTGCTGTGAGCAGCCCTCCAGCACTGAAAAACCTACAGGTTTTCAGAAAAATGGACAAAATGGCATTAATGGGCGAGTGAAATGATGTGGTTATTGGACTGGGGGCCAGGAGTTTATGAAACAAGAGTGAAATGTAGGGTATGTCACAGCTCTCACTGCTCAATAATGTAATTTTAGAGATCAGATTGATAAAATGAAGTAACAAGGTGAATCCCTTGCCTCACAAGACTGGTAGAGCTTTTCACCAACATTCTCTTTAGGAGCTATGTTTTAAAAGCAATTTCAATGCTGTGGAGAACAATGTTGCCATAAATTGCACAGGGGGTTTGCAATTTACAGCTAAGGGGAAACACTTTCACAAGGGTGAGATTGGGAAGGTGCAGCTGAACCCTTCCAAAAGCTCAGGAGATGGAACTTCTACCTGGTCCTCAGCTCCTGCTGTTTCCACTGCAATCACTAGAATGCCCTGGATGGGACATAAGGTGTTTGTCCAGACATAAAATTGCCATTTTATTGCCATGTTATGAACACTTCTGATTTTTTTTTTCTAATCTTAGCACAGATTCTTTCCATTTTATAATAATGCATGGACTTCTGGGCTCAATGAACAATAAAAAGGGTGCATTTAGTGCCACATAGTGGTAAAAAACAAAAAAATTCAGTGAGGCTGGATATTCTGAAGCAATGCAGAACATTAGGTGTTAATGCTAAACTTGTTAAAGTAAAAATACATTTAAAAAAATTAGGATATACTGATCAATTTGTGATCTGTATCACCAAGATTTCTTTGTCTGAGGATGGTTTGTACCACTAGCTAGATAAATGTGCAATATAGGAATTTTTTGACCCTGTTTTTAGAATTAGCTTGCTTTTCAACAGCAAAGAAGAGTATTTTGCTCATTTATTGCCTTGACAAAATGGTGAAAGGTGTGATAGTGGGATTGGCCCTTGCAAGTGGCACAGCAGCCACAGGGCAGAGCCATGCTGGATTAGAGCTGTAAAGGTATCTCAAAAATGGCAGTAATATGGAGCAGTCTCTGAAGAAAAAGCTAATTTGGGATCTCCAGATTGGGAAGACTTTTGCACATTTTGGTGATGAGTAGTTTTCTTACTCAGGTACTGCAGAAAAATATTGCTGTTGTCAATGAGACAGGTAATGGTACTTCTGCAAGTGTAATGGATGTGTTGCAATTCATCTCCAGCCATCCAGCACCAGAGCAAGCTAGATGAAACAAAACCTGTAATGGTTAAAACAGGCTGAAATGAACTAGGCTGAAATAATCTAATAAAACCAAAATTTCCCATCAAGCTCCCCCAAAGATGAATACACCTAAACAAGGTATATTTGTATAGGGTTGGATCAAACCTGTGGTATAACTTCAGATTCAGGAAACACAGTGAAACTGAGCTGCTATTCCTGCTTTTGCTGTGCTGCACGATCTTTCAGGGGCTCCAGAGGGACTTGTGGCACCTCTACCTACACAGCACATTTGCACACACAGTAGGACAGGGAAATATTTGGCTGCTGGCATAGCATAGGAATGGCACTGAACAATATTGTTCTGTAGATAAAAGAACTAAATTTAATGTTTTTGCAGTTTGTATTGGGATGCTCACTGGCAAAGTGCTTCAAAATATAGATTTGATTCTGTGTACAGTCTTGCTTCAGTTGCAGAGTTCAGCTGATGTCTGTTGCCTCTCCTCTGAAAGCAAATTCTGCCACTTCCCCACACAGACACTTTTCAGCTAAGGAAGCAAGGATTGCTGCCATTTTTGCTTCAGGCAAAAGTACTATGGCACACTATTTGGGAGGATATTTAAAATTATTTTAAAGTAATATCAATATATTGGTACAAAAGCCTTATGGTGTCAGAGAAAATAAATCTATGTGATCTGGGTGAGGTGGCTCACTAGCACACAAAACTGCACAGAATCCTCCATGCTGAAAAAAACCCAGAAAAGGTATTTTGGGTGGTTTTGTTGTTTTAACCAAGAAAGAACCTACAAGGCAGCCCTGCAACAATCACACAGCTGAGAGTACCAAACAGGCTCAAAGACAGTGCCAGTGAACCTGTCCTGTACAGCTGTGCTGGCACATGTGTGGATTTGGGATGCCTCCCAGAGATGCGGGTGTAGCAAACAGCCTCCAGCTGATGCATGGCTCCAGCAGCCCTTCTTCTTGTCCAGCTTCTGCATTGGTATGAGCATTGAACCTTTTGGCTAAGAAAAGAATTTTAAAACCAGAGAAAGGGAGAAACTACTCAGTGTGACTTAGTGGGAGTCATTAAACCCAGGCTGTTCCACAAATGAGAAGAAATTAGCATTCAGGATAGGGAATAAGCTCAGTAGGGTTTATTTTTACAGTCCAACATGCTTGCAAACTTCACAGCAGTACATGGAAGGAGTGAAGGGATCCATATCACTGGCATATGGAGCACATGCAAAGACAGCTTTTGTGAGTAGTTTGACAGCTATTTGGCTGCATTCTGCTCAAAATATTTGTGACAGCAGCCAGTCAGAGCTGCCACAAAGATGACAAATTCTTTGAAGTCCACTTGGGAATCTCCATTTTCATCCAGGTTCTTGAAGACTTTATCAATAGCATTCCTGTCCTTCCCAGTCTGCAAAAGAAAAAGAGCAGGTTGAGGTGAGAGGGTGCACAAACCCAGTGCAGCAACTTCTCCAGACAAGGTCCTTGGTTGGGCTCTGGGCACTTGGAAAGGTGCCACGTGCTCCCACTGTCTGCACAGCAACGGGGAGTGCTAAAACCATGTGCCTCTGGGTTTATTACACCTGAGAGCTGCAGTCTGGCACTGTCCCAGAGAGGCATGGTTGCTACATTTAAAACAACATTTATCACCATTAAAACTATGTAGCACAAAGCCCTGAGGACAACACCCAGATGAATTAAATGCTATGAGCTCCCCATCCATTCCCCTGGCTCAGCTGGAGCACTGGCAGTTCGCAGTTTTGCAAAAAGATGCTTTCCTGGGGCAAATGTAAAATTTAAGCTTCATTGAATACTTCCACCCCAGAAAATATGCAAACAGCCTCGAAAGTGCTTTGAGTGCTGCTACTGGCCTTATGGCCCAGCAGAAGCCGCTCACAGGAGGTGAGGTAACTCAAGCTCAGAATCCCACAGGTGCCTCGTGAAGCCTGTGGGATTCTGAGCTTGAGTTACCACAGCAAATCTTTTTCTAAGTTGCCATTATCCTTCTAAGTTGCCATTGTTCTGATGGAATGACTGAACATCATCAGTCACAGCCAGCAGGGCTTCATGAGAGGAAAGCCCTGCTTAGCAAACCTGATTCCCTTTTATGATAAAGTAACCCCCTTAGTTGATCAAGGGAAGCCAGTTGATGTCTTCTTTTTGGATTTCAGTAAAGCTTTCAATACTGCCTCTCACATGATCCTTTTGGACAAAATGTCCAGCACAAGCTGGACATCATGGGATGGCTGAGCAACTGGCTCATGGGTGGGGCATGATGGGGGGACATCAGACTGGGGACCCGTCACTGCTGGGGTTCCACAGGGCTCCATCCTTGTCCCCGTGCTCTTCAACATCTTCATAAATGGGTTGGGGAAGGGATACTGAGCAAGTCTGCAGATGATACAGAACTGGGAAGAGCTGCTGACTCCCTCAAAGGCAGAGAGGCCCTGTGGGGACACCTCAACAAATGAGAGGGCTGGGCAATCACCAACCATATGAAGGGAACAAGAAAAGTTCTGAATTCTGTACCTGGGACAGGACAACCCTGGATGTATGGACACACTGGAGAATGATATGCTGGAGAGCAGTGCCAGGAAAGGACCTGGGGTTCCTGGTCAGTGGCAAGTTGAGTGTGAATCAGCCAGGAGGGCCAGCCCTGTCCTGGGGACATCAGGCACAGCATTGTCAGTCAGGCCAGGGAGGGATTGTCCTGCTCTGCTCTGCTCTGCACTGGGGAGGCCTCACCTTGAGTGCTGAGGACAATTTTGGGCACCACAATACAAGAAACAACAATGAATGTTAGACAGTGTCCAAAGGAGGGCAGTGGAGATGGTGAAGGGCCTTGAGGGGAAGCTGTGTGAGGAGTGGCTGAGGGCAGCCTGGGGAAGGGGAGACTGAGGGGAGGCCTCACTGCAGGTACAGCTTCCTCATGAGGGGAAGAGGAAGGGCAGACATTGATCTCTGCTCTGTGGTGACAGTGACAGGACCCCGGGGAATGGCCTGAAGTTGTATCAAGGGAGGTTTAGGTTGGGTATCAGAAAAAGGTTCATCATTCAGAGGGTTGGGTCCTGGAACAGCTCCCGAGGGAAGGGGTCACAGCACAAACCTGACAGAGCTCAGGAAGAGTTTGCACAATGCTCTCAGGCACATGGTGTGACACCTGGGGTGTCCTGTGAGGGGCAGAGCTTTAACTCAATGATCTTTGTGGGCAGCACATTCTGTGCTTCTGTGACTCTGGGAACCACTGCATCTCAAGGCTGACGTTAAGAAATGCATAATCAAATTTACAAATGTTTGTATGTTTTTTTGTTTTGTTATGTTTTGTTTTTGTTTTGTTTGTTTTTGGGTTTTGGTTTGTTTGGGGTTTTTTTTGTGTTTTTTTTTTTTTTTTTTTTTTTTTCATTTTGCCAAAATATATTAGAAAGTAAAGAAGTTTACAGGAGGGCTTTTCGGCGCCCGTAATCTACAGGGATTTTCGAAGCTGCAATTGCAACGTTAAGCAGGAGATGGCAGCACAGACCTGTTAAATCTAGGAAACAATCGCGGGGCCTTCGCAGACGATTAAAAAATCCCTGACAATACTAGAAGGAAATTATATCAACTTCTGAAAAATTTCCACCAATTTAAAACTATTACTATCTAAATTTAAATCTGAAGGCATTTTTTGATCATGTTCTAATTAACAAAATTTTTCATCCTGTAATTTAATCTTTCATTTTAAGTGTAGACCTTTTAAAATCACTAGAAATTGAACAATTTCCTCAGATTTGACAGATGAATGCATCTGGAAGGTTTAATTAATTTTCTATTCGTAAATGACATTATTTTAATCTTATAAATTAATATTTCAAATCATTTAGTGAACCATATGAACAAGTTGTAGCATCTGAATTACTTCTGAGATGGAAAAGTGGAAATTGTTTTTTGGAAATTCTTTATAACTGAGTCCAGTCCTTCAGTCCTGTGCTATTTATGCCTGATTGATTCAAGACCTTTCCAGGAAGCTGTGATCTGTGCCAGCTATAATCAAGTCTAAGGCCAAAAGTAAACGCAAGAAATTAGAAAACACTGTTCCCTAGATTTTTTAGAAAATGAAAAAATACATATATCAATGGCAGGAAAATGCAGGTAGAACTTTTTTTCTGAAGTCAGATTTATATTCTGAGGTTTTTGTCTTGCAGTTATCAGTTTGGCAAGACAGGAGCAAGGAATATTATTGGTTTAAATTCGTTTAAAATACTGGCATAAAAATATGAGGGCTTTGGGTTGTTTTCAGTTTTTTTGTTTTTGTTTTTCCTAGAAGAGGTAAAGCAGGAAAGAGAGATGGACTATAAGATGACAATTAGCTAATTATTTTCCTGGAAAATTCCAGTTTTTCCACCAGTTGCAGGAAATAGCTAGAGCCAGTAAGAGCAGTTGTGGGGAACTTTTGCCATTTAGAACAGTAACAAAACAGTACTCTAAATATTACTCCAATGTGGAAAGAACAATGTATTTAAAAGTGTTTTCTGGTTTTTTAGTGAAGGGAAAAAATTTTAAAAAACAATTGAAATTGTCTCCTTGGCAGCTAAAGCTTTTACTAGAACATATTAAATGCACTGAAATGCAATTTATGATTACATACAAATCTTTGTTGTACAATCCAGGTCTTTCTTTTGCTATTAAAGACAAATGCAAACAGTTTGCTCTGAGTTCATCTGTTGTTCTGGTTTATGCATCATTTTGATGAGCATACTGAGTATGCAGTATAAATACCTAGAGAAGGTAAATGTATAAATATTTAGAGAGATTCCCCATCTACAATCAAGATCCTCAATTGCTGACAGCACAACCACCTTCATAGAAGTTGTGATATAAAGTGAGATGATGAATCCAGGGATAAACAGAAGTAAATGAATTCTGAAGTTGAAACCAAATCTATTTCAAATCCATTCTCCTGATATTTCAAGTGATGAATTTAGCAAACAGAGAATTGCCTTGCATATTAAACCAGTTTTACCGATTTGTGCAAAACCTTTTTTAAATTTCATATTTTCCTACAAACCATTGCATATTCTTGTATATAATGTTCTTTAAAATGTACTAAAAACAGTTTCTGCAGGCTGCTCTTGCACCTGCTACACAGAAACGGTGCCGCGCTCTTCTCTTACCGCGAGGAAATTTGGGAGCTCCTTTTCCAGCAGAGTCTTTAGTTCTGCTTTGCTGAGGGTTTGCCGGTTGCCATCAGACCTTGCATACTGGTCAAAGACAGCAATGATCATTCCCATTGCAGTTTCCAGCTGAGACATGTTGCTTCTGGAGCCTGGCTTTCTCCTGAGCAGGCACAGCCCCAGGGCTCTCTTGGAGGATGGAGCCTGCTCTGCTTCTGGGCTTCTTTATGCATCTGTCCCCTCCAATCAGTGGCTGCACACCCAGGGGACAGCCATCCATTAGCAAACACCCCTATCTGGAGTACACACCTCCATGCCAACACCTTTGCAAAACTCAAGGTTTATTGTCCTGGTGTGACTGGTACAACCAGTTGCTCACCAGTAGAAACCAGCCTCTCCTTCAAGGTACACAGCGTGACTAACACACAAAAATCAGATTTTGTTATTGGCTGTTTGCTCAAGATTTGTTCTTTCAGATATCCCTTGGGAGCAGAGGGTTGGCAGCCCAATTTTGGTGCAGTATCAGCTTCCTCTTCAGGAGGAAATTGAGCATCTCACCTGTACCTCACCACCACAGTTAGGGATTGTGAAGGGCTGCAGGCTTGGACTGCCTTCCTGCCACACTCAGGACCTTGTTACAAACTACATCAATCACTAGCACACACTTGGGGTGGGATTCTCTGGATGAAAAGTAGAGATCTGCCATGCAGACAGCTTCCACAGTCCTCCTGGGCTTGTGCTCAGGCCATAGCAGATATCTCAAACAGGTCTTATGGACCAGCATCTCTCCACAGGCAGCAAAAGGAGCCCTGCATCTGCCCAGGGCCAGCAAAGGGAGCCTTGCAGAGCTGCTCCACAAAACACTTGCTCAGGCAGAGATATCTGAAGCAATAAATCTGATACTTGAGCAAACAGCCAGTATCAAAATCCATCTTCATCTGCAGTAAAATAAATTGCTATTTACTTTATGCAGCACAATTTTTGCAATAAAGTGACTTTTACCAAAAACAAAAAGTCACTTTCAAGTCCTGTGTCCCTCTGTGGCCTTTGATGGACTTTGCTTGCCTGTAAACTGAGGTCCTCCATCATTAAACACCAAACTGGCTGGGCTCACAGCCACCCAGAGCAGAGCTGCTTGAGGGTCTGTGCTGGGAGCTGGGAGGCTCCTGGACAGGGGAGTACAGCTGGTGGAAGTTCATCAGCTCCAGCCATGCTGAGTTCTGCTTTCTGGCCAAGCACAGGGTAACTTGGTCTCTGTGAACTCCCAGTGCCTACACCAGACCTGGAGGAGCTCATTTGAGGTGAGTGACAGGTGGAGTTTACAGAATGGACACACTCTGAGCAAATTATTTGGGGGAACCCATCAAAACTAGGCCATTCACTCTTCATTCACTATTCATTGTGCATGAATAATGTTGATGGACCTCGGGGTGGAGTGTTCTCTGTAGAAGACCCTGATTGTGGATTCCCAAAACTAAACCTGAGTTTGGATGTCTTTGGATATCCTTGAAGATGCTTGCAGATAACTTTCCACTCAAAATATGCTAGAGATGAGTTAGCAAAAATTGGTTTTCAATTCAGCAAAACTTTAAAAATTAAACTCCTTTCTCTCAAATGCCTATAGCCACCTGTTCCCCAGGCAAAGTCTCTCCTCTAACATCAACAATATCTCCGAGCAAGACTACACATCCTGTATATGTAGAAATCTAGAACTGTTCTGAAAGAATACCTCTGTGATTTTCCATCTTACATTTTCCAAACAAGTGATTTTGCATTTCCCAAAAATCACAGCAGCACCTCAGGCTGTATATCCAAACAGTTAATGAGAATTATTTGTTCCTGACTTCAACCTTATGACATAGTTGCAACTGATTTGCATTACAGGGATAAGGGTTTTAAGTGAAGCTTCAAATTTTTTCATTAAAGTGCATGTTGAAATCTGTGGGGTTTCTTCAGAAGAAGAAACAAGAATAAAGCAAATAAGTGGCCCTGGTCAGCTATGAACATGATCTGCTCTTTGCACACACCCACACAGTGGCTCTCTCTGGTGTGTCAAGCGCCAGGAACTTTTCTTTGTCCTTTTCTGACACGTGTCTGCAACATGAATATTAAACATGGCCAGTAAAGAAAAATAAATTCCTGCATCTAAAGGAAAAAAAATTAAAATGAAAATGTGTATGTTATGCATTTTTATGACTTTGAATCATGAACATCAGTGTTAGCCACACAGAAGAAAGACAGAGTTCCCAAAAGGGCAGAGAGGGAGATCAGCTTCAGTCAACAGGATGTGTCAGTATGTCCACAACTCTCCCACGTAATGTGGCAAGAAGGTGTTCTCACACATTTTCCCCTGCAAACATGGGTGACTCACAGTTTTTGATGATATGGCTGCAAAAGTGCTAAAACACAGAATAAACCACAGAGCTTGAATTTCTACTAACGGAAAGGTCACCACGGTAGTGCTGCCTGGCTGGGTTTGTTTATTTCTGATGCGCATTTTATCTCAATTCATGCACGTGCACACACATCAGTACTGCTCAGAGTTTTCAATTCACACTTTCTGTACTGTTTAAATATTTCCATATGATTTGTTTGTCATTAAGAATTGCAGCTTTGTGCACACAGCTCAGACTATTACAGCTGTTTGCAAGACCAAAACAGAGTACAAATAGAAAGCCCACATAGGAGAGCTGGCAGTATTTTGATGCTAATCCATCTGTCCAGCTCCCCAGTGAGAGAAGCCGTGGGCTTGTTTAAATTTTGTATTATAATTATAATATAAATAATACTCGTTATTTGTTTCTTTCAGGTTTCTTTCATTGAAGAATGGTATAGGCAACAGTTTGGATGAGCATTTACTGAGTGTTTATACAGAATTAGGTCTTGCTGTTCCTAACTTGGACCAAAATTTTAAATTATATATGTGATACAAATGTGGACATGCAAAATTTTCAAAACCCATTCAGATGTACCCCAATTTTATGGCATTTGGTCAGATATTCAGGCTTACATGAGATTTGTGTGACCCTGTGCTGATATGCTCATGGACAATAAATTTTGTTCCATGCTCTTTGCAGCAATGTCAATTTTGGAAAAGTCTGAAGAAATACATTTTTCAGTTGTACTGTAAAGGTCCATTTGTGTCACAGCCAGATGAACACTTGAAATGGGACAGTTGAAATGGTAAACTTCTACTAGAGCTTTTCATCCCTTACACCTTATCTTATTCCTAAAGGTGCAGGAAGCTACATGAGAAGGACTTTTTGACAACTTCCATAAATCTGGGTGTATCTGGGTGGAAGAAGCATGGGAGGAAGAAAATATAACCTGAAATTATGAACTTGTTATTTTTCTGGTTTCTTGGCACCAATATGAAAAGAAATTTATTTTCCTCTTATCTAGAGAGTAACATTTGAACAACAAACAAACATTTCATTTTCCACATTGAGATAAAATTATCAAACTCCCTGAATTTTCCAGTGTCCTGGACAGTCTGTTGAACTTCAAGCATAAACACACTTCATTTACTTTGCACTGCTTCTCAAAATTTTCTGTAAGTCTGGCTAAATTTTAAAGATAATTTCATTTCCACAATACACAGGGAATTTATTTAAATAATGCAATTACTACATTGCTTAGCAGAGAAAGTAAAACAAGAGCAGACTAAACAGGCACTGGTGGGGCACAGGCAGAAGAGGAGTTCATACAAGCCCAGTGTGTTCAGTGACACACTGGATAGGCTCTGTTATTACAGACAGACCAGTTTTCCTTGTTTTATTATCATTTACTCCTCATTGCATTAAAAAATGCAATTAATAATCTCACACAGCATTTCAGTGAAGTTTAAAGGCAGGTGAAATCATAAGATTGAGGTCAGTTATCTGGCTGCGTGATTTCCTGAGCTGAGAGCTGGAGCAATAACACTGTCATCTGGCAGAGCTGTGCCATGGGAAACTCACTTTCAGCACTGCATGTTGACTCTAATCAAACACATTTATTAGTGCATGAGACACAGCCACATTAGACTGTAAAATCAATGAATATATTTACAGCCAATAAATTAATATTTGCAGGGTAAATACTTCTGTCTTGTTTTCACTCCTTGTTTGAATAATTTCCTGGATTCCATTCTTTGCAGGGTTCTTCTATACTTCAGTTTTAAGGTTCTTTATGTTAAATCTTCCAAGAATACTTTTTATTTTCGGTTTTAATGACAGAAAAAGAGGTCATACCCAAGGTAACCAAATGTTGTCCACACAAGTACTGTAGCTTCTAAATCCATGATTCCTCAGCCAGTCTCTCACCAGCAACCCAGGTGTCATTTGCTCTACTTTAACACTTGTGTAAAATCCCTCTCAGCTATCAGCCAATACTGCTGAGCTGTGGTCAGCAGAGCAAGAAGTTGGTCTATTGCATGGTCAGGAAAAACAGGGGAAAAAGAAGAGAAGAGAAAGGAAAAGAAAGACAAAGAGGAAAAGAAAAAGAGAGGAAAAATCAGAAAGGCCCAAAAAGAGCTAGGAGGGAGGATAGTTTTGCAACATTAAAGCAATTGAGTAAACTTTTTAAAGGCAGTTCCTATTTGTTATAGAGAGATAAAACATGCAAAAATGAATAAGCCAATTCCAACAAAGCTCTCAAGAGACTTCTGTATGCAGGGAGGAATATTTTGGCTCTGTTAGCTGTCATGCTTAATTATGAATTTAGCAATATACTTTTTCCTTCATTGTACAAAAAAAAAAAATTGAGAGGAAGGAATGCCTCAGAGAAAGTTTTTTAGTGTTGGGTGTCCACACAGGAAACACATCAAAAAAACACCTATGCATTTCCCTTTTTAATAAACTTTTTTTTTTTCATTTTGAAATATGAATTTATGAGTACACTGAGGATATGGATAGGACTGACCTACTATCCCACAACTGTGTGTAAAGTGAGGTGATATCCATAGATGCCTCCAGGAAGGTTTACAAGGCAAATTGCTGGAGTGGAAGTTCCCCAGGCATACACATTTTACAGAGCTGGCTGCTTGCAGTTTCCTGAAAGCAATCACAGAGTGCAACTGATAAGGAGTGGGGCTTTTTTAGCAGTTCTGCCACTGCTAAAGGCAGAAAATGCTGGGCTCAGAAATACTGGAAGCAGGGGTGGGAAATGGAACTAGAGCCTGCTTTTGTAACAAAACATTTAACTTCAGATTTCACTCATCAGGAAAAGAGAAAGCTTTCAACAAATAGGAAAATAAAAAATCGTCCGCACAGAAGTGAGAAAATCCTTGCTTTGGAGAGGGAATCCAACCGTGAATAGAGTCTCACCTAGAAGACAGGATGCTTGACTCTGTTGAGGAAATGTGGTCACAAATACAAATACAGGAACTGCATTATTATGGCCAAAATTTATCCTTTAAATGTGCTTATACCTATCTAGATGCCCAACCTGGTATGTGTGTTAACTAGGGTGGCCACTGCTGTGCCGGGACTCTGGTTGTGGTGTCTGGGGAACAGCCTGCTCTGTGTGATGTCCCCGTGCTCAGCACTCACACAGCTCTGGGGCCACACTGCTCATCTGAAGGTGAGGCGAGAAAGATGTTGGAACCCTTTCTATCCAGGGGTAACCAGTTTGAATTAAATGGTAACTACTCTTTCCATTTCCTTTCTTGCTTGATAGCAGCCCCTCTTTGAGATTAGATCTGCAGTTTAGATTAAGCTTATTCTGTATTAAAAAAGGAACTTGAAATGACACCTTTTAACATTGTATAGCTGCTAAACTGAAAAAGCAGAGCTTTTCTATCTGACAAAAGAAAAAAAAAATATAATTTTCAAGTGTCTTTCACCCTACTACCTGACCAGTTTGTGCTGTCTTTGTTAGAGAAGCTTATGGGTTTTTTCCTCTCTCCAGAATTGAAAGCTAAAAAGTAAAGGAGGGAGCAACACCTATTAGTTGCTTTCATGATTTATTTCCACAGCAGTATCAGAAATCCTAACCATGGACTGCAGTTGTTTTAGGCCTGGCAATTTACAGATATAGCATTCCTGGCTTGTGGAGCTGAGCATTCAAGTTTAGGACAAGACAAGGGCATCAGTAGATAAAAGAATTTACAACATTTCAGAGCAAATGTTCGTGACAGGTCCAGTTCCTTGTTATGATTTCAAACCCTTAAGTTGTTCAGTTGTTGCTCTGATCTCTGGCTGTCTTAAGTCCATTAATAATACCTAACACGGATGCTGCACTTGTTGACTCTCTGCCTTACACTTTTTATACTCCTCCACCCCTGTGGAGTTGAATACTTCCTGAAACAAGGTTACAAAAGGCACCTTTGGCTGTATAAGATACTGCCAAGCCCTGCCAACAGACTCTGCTCTGGAAAAAAGACAAGGAACTAATTTTTGTCACATTGTCAGCAAAATTCACTGGCATACAGCACCAGACCACAGCACCTTAGCCAAAACTGTTTTATTTAAATGTTCATAAAAATCCTTCCTCCCATCTCAGCATTTCACATTAGGTAGAAAACAAGAAACATTGACACATGATCACCTGCCCTTTCTCCTTATTAGAGAAACTGCTTCACATTCTTTTGATCTGAGTATTTACTTGTCAGTTGTATTTGCAGTTTCCTGTTTACAAAGAACTGAGGAAGAGCTCTTGGTAAAAACAACAATAAAAAGCCCTTTAGAGCTGGCCCCGTTGTAACCACAGGGGAGGCAGGAGGGAGTGAGTGGCTGTGCAGGGCTCAGTTGCCAGACAGGGTTAATTCACAACATCATTGCTGTTCTGACAGCCCCATTATCAGGCAAAGGAACATCAGGCACAGCATCACACACAAACAGGGCTGTTCTGCACATACATTCATTGGGACACCTCATCATCCTGCCTGCCAGAGGTCCTTGGTGTCACGGGGCCGGGAATGCCTGCTCCATGATCTTCTTCCATGGATACAATGTGAGGAAGGGACCCTAGTCCTGGGCTTGGATGAAAATGTCCAGGTCAAGCTAGATCATACTCAGTCACCAAGAGCAGCTACCTAAATGTTGGTAGGGTAAATAAGATGGGACTCCTTGCATGGTTTTGCAAGGGATTGGGAAGAGAGAGAGTTCAGGCTCAAGTAGATTTCACTAGCTCTGCAAACCAGGGTCAGAAGCAGAGAGGGAGCCTCATTTGTAGGGCTGTGACTAAGCCAAGTACATTGGTGAGACATTAAAAGCATAGAACACACACAAGGCTTTTGAATTCATCGTGCCAGAATTGCTCCTAAATCAGTGTATTTCAGCCTGTGCTTCGGCCATCAAATTAAATGGAATGGAACCATCATTTTTCAGCAGCTTGTTCAAAAGGGAATAACCATTAAAATGGCTAAAAGCAAGGGCCCAGGACTCTCTTCTAGTTCTATTATTAGACAGATGCCTTCATTATATTCTCATCAGCTAAACAGACAGTTAAAACTGAGATCATACTGCATGCTAGAATGTGACCTGAGGTTAATTACAGAGCACTGGTTTTGTTTTAAAGCTAACAAAACAGCCAAGAAGAATTAAGACACAGAAGGATTTATTGCTTCCCAAGTGGCACAGAAGCAGGGAAGTTAATATATTTGAGGCAGAGGTGTCAAAAGCTGGAGCTCTAAAAATACTCTGCTGGCTCATAGCCACCACTGTCAGCCACAGATAAAAATAGGTCATGATAAATTGGGTGTAGTCTTCTACACATGTCGGAAATGACCATGTTAACGTACAAAATGTGTGCAGCTGTTAAGAAGGTAGCATTCTTTGCTGTTAGGAGCTACATTTAATCAAATTGTAATGAAAATAAGATTTGAAGACTATTATGCTGTGGTTTTCTTTAACATTGTTCCTGCAAACTGTAAATCTCATTGTGATTAAACAGAAAAGTAAGCAGCAGTATATAGAAAGACCAAAATTTACTGCACCCACTTACAGCTCTTGTGCATAACTGAGAGCTTCCTTGGACAGGGACTTGGGCTGAAGGTCACCATTTTATAGATTATGACTTTCTTGTGTGGCAAACAAAGTTACAGGGTTTGGGGGAATCCAGGGCAGCCCCATCTCTGATCCTTAAAGGAATATGGCACATGACAGAGTTTCACCATGCAGTAAGGGAAATGGATCTGTAATAGTGAGTTTCAGGGAAAATCCCACCAGGATTTAAAAACACCTGAACTTTAAAAAGAGAAAAAGAATGTTATTTTGCTTTATTCAATTTACACATAGGTACCATGAGATGTAACAGTTTCTCTCATACAAGACATAATCACAGAGCACTGATTACCGTCTGGTTCAGACAGCAGCATATTTATTGCAGTAGGGAATTCAGGGGAGGTTACAGAGTAATCCAGGAAAGAGGATCCAGAGTGAGACCCAGCTGAGTTACAGTGATTTGGGAGGTAGCTTTGTGAACTGCAGTCAGTACAGCACAGACTGAGCTACACCATGAGCCGTGCTGCGTGGCCACAAAGATTTCATTAACAGCATTTAGGAGGAAGCCAGTCACACATTTAGACTACACAAGCAGTTTCTAAGGGCTCTGGGAAAGCTGGATTGTGTCTATTGCACTGTCCAGGTACAAGCTGGACAAAAATTTCAAGCAGTGAAGTTGTTTCTACCTGCACTGATGGGAAGATGTTCTAACCTCCAGCTAAGCTCTGAAAAAAGCATTAACAGAAGATGACATAACCCTGGTACATAAACACATTCACATTTCAGATATCCACTCAGCATTCAGCAGCCCTTGGACAACTGCCATTAGCTTTGCTGTCAAAACTTTTCCCCCGTGTTCTGACCTTGGAAGCCAGGTTCTCCTTAATTTTTTCAACTTTGGTTTTTCTTCAGTGATTATTTTAAAAGTTTTAAAGCTGGCAAAAGTGGAACAAGCACTACCATCCCTATCTCCTCCAAGCACAGCCTTCCTCAACCAGTTAGACAATGATTATACATTTTTTATATATATATATATGTATATATCTTCATTTCAATCTAGTATTTCATTGTGTGCAGGAGACTTCTTTCTCTGGAAGACTTTTCCTAGTTTGTGAATGAATTAACACTAACAGTCCCTTTATATATAACAGGAATATAATCCTTTCTGGCATACCTCTCTGTCTACAATGTGGTCAGAACTGATGACAGTTTCAGAGCTCAGACTCCATGCATTTTTGTCTCCATCATCTCCTATTTATCCATGGGCTTCCTGAAGAAATGCTTGTGTTGAGAGAATGTTGGTCAGTCCAGAAGATTTTTTCAAAGTGTGGTAAAGAGAATTTCTGGAGACCCGAGGAAGAGCTGAAGACAGTCTGCTAGATGACATATCCTCCCAATTCAGACTCCTTAGAATATTTTGTTAGTGACAAAACATTCAAAAACTGCTTAGAGCCAACTGTTTTTCTTCTGCATTGTCCCACTGACAAGCTTTTGACAGGAAACACGTAATCCATCTTGCAGCAGCAAATTATCGTATTTTTCAGTTTCATAGTTATTTAGCCATATTTTGTTCAGTTCTGAGTGTCAAAGTAGATGGTAGATCCTTGTCTCATTCTAGACTTTTCAGCTGCCCTAGTTTGTGGGATTTGCTCATCTTCTCCATTAGACACAATAGTTGCAGCGGATTTGTCATCTTTTCTTCCTGATTCATTGCATAAAATTTCAAGTGATTCATAAAGAAAAGACACAGCCTTAAAAAGCAAAGAAAATGTCAGTCAAGACTTTTACCCATCAAGTAGATGTAAAATGAACTTTTACCCATAACACAGCACAGCCCTTGGAAACACAAAGGAACATAGGCCATGAAGTTACAATCACAGAGGAAATGAATGTTTCCGTATTAATGTTGAAAGGAAAAGCTTTCCTATGTTCAGATTCAATTCTCTTCGTTAATTAGGCAGCAGGCACAAAATACTTTTTAGAATACTAAAGATGTCAAGTTCAGATCAGATTCTATGAAAACTGAAATGGAACATGTTTTTACCCCCTTAATCTTTTAACTCTGATATTTCCAAAAAACTCCATCATACTCTTCCCTCTGGATGGATGCTCTTTTGATGCAGTAAACTAGCACACTGCTGTGGTATTCAGATGCTCTTCTGGACAGTGCAAAACTCATCCTATTCCTAAACATACATAGGTAAGTTCTTTAGCAAAATATGAGAATTAAAGATCTGCCTGAAATGTACACAAAGACCTATTCCCACAGGTATATAAAATCAAATTCTCGAGCTGAGATGGCATCAGTGAGTAAATGGGTGGAAGTCATGAAGAAGTGGCTTTTTGCCTTCACACTTACATGCTGCTATGGGGGTTTGCTGTGTTCTGATGAACCATACTCAGCACAGAGAGGTTCTGCCAGACAAATGTCAAACAGTAGCCATGGTAGGGATGGCCAACCAAGCTGGATCACAGTTCTGTGTGTTTTGAACAACTAGAACTCCCCAGTCAGGAGTGAGCATTATACACACTACCATGAGCTGGAAGTTTGTATTAATGGTACAAAAGTGCTTAGATTTTGGCTGGAACCTGCAGAACTAGATGAAAAAATCATCAACTGCACTGGGAACTCCCTCAAAGGCCAAATTCCCCTGCAGCTGGCAGAACTGTCTGGGAAACACTCCCTGAGCATCTCAACTGAGGAAACATGGGATGATTCTCCAGAGAGAGACAAGTGCTACAGGAGCCAGTTTTGCCATGAGGATGCTCACTCCCAGGTTAAGTTACCTTGGGTACTTGCATCTATGTGTTGTCACCTGACCTAATTGCTCAGTGTTGCTGTGACATATAATACTGAGCAATAAAATAGGTGAGAATAAAATCCATCGCTCAATTCAATTTCTGTGTTACAGGATTGTCTTTTCAACACCAAGAACTGTAAAAAAAGCATGAGACTGTAAACAGTCTTGCAGAGGCAGATACAATTTTCATGTACACTGTTCTAGAAATGATGCCCAAACCAACTCAGAATATTCACCAAATTTCCAAACATGAAAAGTGTACATTATGTTAAAAACCAGTGTGAGACTAGTTTTTCCCAAGTAAGTAGAGACTTTCTCACAATCAGAAAAAAAAATTAAATTAAGGTGATAGTGTTCTGCAATACAATTGAAAGGTAGTAAGTGACATTTCAGAGATACCATAATATTTGTTCATCTCTACTGGCTTAATTTGTTTGAAATGTGGTGTCCATACACACTGTATGTACTGGCTTTACTAACCCACTGGATATCTTGAATGATTTATAACATCCAATTATGCTTGAACATTTAAAAAGATTACACTATGAAACCACTCTTTCTGCTTTCACTAAAATAGCAAAAAGATCTGTTACATGAAGGGAAATACTGGACCTATGTCATGACACATTCCTGTGGCTGGTAGTTGCTAAATTTTAAAGCAGCTGCAGAAGATTTTTATTGCATTCACACATCCTCTGGAGCAGTCTTATCCACACAAATCCTGAGCAGTAACTGGCTACTAATGAACTTTTCACTCAGCACCCCCTAGGATGCTTGTTTTCTCATTCTCAACTTCATTTTCCTACATCTTCATTAAATATTAACAAGCAGAAGAGTAATCCCTTCATAGCTAGTAATTAGAATAATCTATTACTATGACCAGACCATATTATGACTTGTATTCTTGTAATTTTCTACTATGATATCTCCAGTAAAAGCAAGTCCCTTAACTTCGGTGGCAATCTACTTACAGAAAATGAATTTTCCCAGGAATTTTATTTTTCTTAGAGCAATGACTATTGCTCAGTTAAAGATGGATATTACTGTTTCACTACCTGCATACTGATATTTTCTCTTGCCATGACCACAGTACCAATGTGACGAGATCAAGGCTGCAGCCAGGTTTTCTTTCAGGAGAACCTGGGAATCTGTAAGCTCAATAACTGTACTTGTGACCATGGGCTTGAACATTTTTCATCTCTTCAGTGTGACTTGCCCAAGTCTCTCCTGCTGATTGCAATGAAAACTGTGCCTGCCTATGCAACGGTTAAATCAGGGCTTCCTTCCCTTGCCTAATTTATGTTTCAATGTAATTAAAAGATGAATAATTGCATGGGAAAAGGAGCTTGCCAGAAATCTGCTACCTGCTCTCAGCAAGTGTCGCCTGCTCTAATGACCCTGTGAGCTGAAGCTGGTCCAAGCCCCTTGAGCTTGGTACACAATTACACATAAAGGCACTTTCTTGCCACTTTTAACTTCTCCTATGCTTCTTTCTTTCACTCAGTCTTTATATTGATATTTGCTGCCCTTTTCTCCAGACAATCTTAGAGTGTTATTAACTATAATAACAGATTTCAATACTTTCCTACTACATAAATATCCCTCTTCTTATTTCTCAGTGTGGTTTTTTTGCTTTAAACCTTTTTCCTGTGTAGGAAGATGCTGCCCTAGGGAAAGCGGGTTCTGGTGTGCTTTCTCCCCAGTGCCTCATTTTGAAAACCCTCTCATAGCATGAGTCTTTTTATAAACCTCTTACCCATTCAGCAGAATTAGATGATGAGTTTTCCTCAGCTGCTTCCCTGGTGGGTTCATCTCTCCCATGAAGCTCTTCCACCTCCAGTCTCTGCTCCTGCTCATGCCCTCCTGTCAGTACAGGAAGCTGTGCAGCACCTTGTAAAACCCAGGCTCCAGTCAGTGCTTGCTTACTGCCCATGTGCAGAGTCACACCTGTACTCTGCCAGAGCTCAATGAGCTCCAAAATGGAGAGTGCAGAGCCCTTGTACAAATAGTCTTAATGACAGGAACTAGAGTGGTGTTCTGGCTGTAAATGAAATTAGCTGAAAACAGCCCAAACAGTTACTTAAGAGGCTGCCTTAGATTATCTCACTGATCTGAGCCCTCTGCTCACAGCTGCCCTACATTTATATTTGGCCTGCACCCTTGTCATTCACCATTATCTTCCTATGACTTCTTCCATCCTTAAAGTTGTAGATTTTGAAAAACACCCCCAAACCCAACAATAGCAAAAAAACCAAATGAACAAACAAAACTGCCCTCCTAAACCCCTCTCCCAATCAAAATTAATAATTAATTAGAAAGAAATCACAGCCTGAAAAAAACCAGAACTATGTGTTCAAGGCAGGGTCTTTCACATGTCACTTCCAGTTGTCACTACCAGGAGTAAGAGACTGTGATGCAGAGCTAAGTTCTGGCTCCTCACTTTTTCAGTCAGAAATGAGCAAGAAATTATCAGAACTGATATCCTTGAACACCCTAGCCATGTCAAGATCTTCAGTTTAAGTGATGACTCTCCTTAAAAGGTAAATAATGAAAGCAAGTGGCTGCAAGAGCCCTCACCTGAACTACGAGCTCTGATCCTCCTGTCAGCTCGAGATGCCTCAGCAAAGCAGGACCAGGTGAGCAAATTATACACTGAAACACCTCCTCAGTGCACCTCTCCAGACATCTCAAACCAAACCCATAACTTATTTGTGCTAATGGAAATACTGTAACTCACCAGATAGGGTGGAGTGCTTTTTCTTTCTGTAGAAAAGATACAAGCTTCCCACTGCCGCTAAAAAAGGAAGGATGGCCCATGATTCCAAATATCTCCTTTTCAGTGAGTAAGCTGCTGCAATTATAAATTTTAAACAAAGTGATGTACTGGTCAGAGATAAAATAAAAGATCAATATCACAGCAAAAGAAAAGGCAGATAAAATTAAAAATTATTTCAAGAGTGAATTAGGTTCAAGGTCACTTTCCCATCCCTAAGGGATGTATGCCTGATGAACAATAACATCAGTACCTCCTACAGCTCCTGCAGATTCACATTCCCCCTCGCCACAGGATTTAACACAACTCTTTTCTGCTTGTACTTGACCAAGCAAGAGATCAGATTTCCTAACTTATTTCAGGACATTAAAACACTGTAAAAGAGTTAAGCTAATCTACATTAAATTTCCACCATTTTGAACACTACTTCATTGATTCTCTGGCACTGGTATTTTCTAAATCTTTGATAATTTTTGTGTTTCTCTTTGAACCAGCTGACCCACGGTATAAAATACTGTACAAAACTGGAGTGTACTGCAGGATTGGAAAGGCTTCCTGTGACTTGAGCAGTTAGCAAGAGAGTGATGTTTGGTAATGCCAAAGGTCTAAATCTAGTCCCCTAGTTCTTCTCTGCATTTGAGAGGTATAATGAGAGCTGAAGGTCAGCATCTTCCAGAACTGGTGCATAATGTCTTCAGCTAGTTGTATAAAAGAAGTGAGGTAAATTGTCTTCTGGGTGTCTCACATTGTATTAATAATTTAAGGGTAAACAGATATCACTCCTATTGCTGAAAATTTTAGTTGTGTGTGAATACTAATTGCATTCACAATTTTAACGCTTAACTCAGAATTGGGACCTTAAACTGCTCCCCTGTAAAAGTTAGCATGTGACTTTGGTAAAACAAGGAGACACAGCACATATAAAACAATTAGCCACAACAATTTTATGGACACAAATCCGTACAGGGCCCATACTGCTCCATCATCCATATTGACTTATTTCCCACTTTTCATTAAGAACTTGTAATAAAAAATTAAAATGTTTAGTAAAGGTTACAGATAACTGAACAGGGTAACCTTGTGATCACTGCAGCCCCCTATAACAACCCAGCAGATTCACTCAGTGTCTCACACCCAACTGTGGCTGGGTCTCGTGTGAAACACACAGCTCATGCACAGCATTTCTGTAAACCTTAGGTAATAATTCCTATCAGCAAATCCTTATGGAGGAAAACAAACACTACACAGGAGATATTAAGGCAGAGAGTTTAAGTCAATTGTCATTAAAAGTTGTTCAGGCCCTCTTTGTGTTTGTCTCTTTCACCCAGAGGATCCAAAGTGTTGAGAAAGGAAGGTGGGACGGGAAGGAAATGCATGAAATAGTTCAAACTGCAGAATCTTTCTGATGAAAAGTGGAACAGCACACACATGTTCTTGCCAGCCTACCTTTCTCTTCAACAATCACCATTGTCCCATTTCCACGTAGTTTCTTAAAGAAAGGTATTTCAATGGTGATCTCACAGTAGTAAAATCCAGTGTCATTTACATTGGCGGATTTGATGACGAGCACATCCTTGTTTTCACGGGTGATGTTGGACAAATAGAGGACTTTTGATGATATACTTTCAGTGATGTTCAGTTTATTAACAAAGTACCAGCATGCTCTACACCTCTCAACAGCTTTTCCCCAAATACAGGAGATTTCTGTGTAGTCTCCAACTGATAGATTTATATTTGTTGGTGCTTGGATGACTCTTAAATTATTGGGATCTGTAGCTATGGAGAAATACACATAGATTTAAAAGGTAAAACAACAAAGAGATGTAATTAAACTGTATTTAAAATAAATAATCTAAATATTAAACTAGTGTTTAAATATTAAAATAAACATTTAAAATAACAATTAATACTCTAAAATCATTATGACACTAATTTTCAAGCTTACTTGCTACTCACTTCTCCCTTGAATGACAGCAATTGTTTTCTGGCTAAAGTAAACTTTTAATCTGATGTGTTAAAGTCCTCTATCATTGTTTGTGTGCAATAAATGAAGATTTTCTGCATGCTTGCTGATAAACATATTTTTATTTTCAAGAAAAAGCTTTATAAAAAGAGATTGAGTCTGAAGCATATTAAACACTCTCTGTCAGATAATGAAAAAACAAAAGGAGTAATTCAGAATGATTCATGAGTCAATAGTGAAAAACTCATCAAGGTTAAAGAAAAAGACAATGCAATTTTTGTCCCTATGTAGGAGTTCTTGTCCAGCACTGTTTCTAATGAATGACAAGTGTACAGCATTTTTGAGGTGGTTTTTTTCATTTGGCCATTAAGTACTTGCTGACAAGCAGTTTATAACATAAAATTCAGCTCCTTCATTTAATAAGAGAAGCCACACAGATCCCTGTTCTCTCATGGGGTCTCTTGTCTGGCTTCTAAGAAAAGGCTGACTTGGACTGTATCAGTAGAAATCAAACTTTTTGTTCCTTCCTGCAGCATGCAAAGTAAGTGATACATGGGACATTGTGCAATATATGTACAAAACATTTTCTTCTAAAGTGAAACCACTGTGTGGGTATCAGATAACTCTTTTTACATTCTAATGGCATTGATGCTTATTACAAAACTGCTAATCCTATAAAATCTATTCCCATGACTGCTGAGACAATCATTTTCATATGCTGTATGAAGAATTATAATTCCTTTTTCCTATCCTTTACAACATTAAAGTGAAGAACTAATAATAAGAGTAAATGGCATGATTTTCTTCTAAATTTTATCCTGTTTATCACTCAGGCACCTTTCACAGCAAGACATAACTAATTTGACATTTTTTTTCATATCTCACCCTAAAATGGCATCTGATCAGTTTTATCAAAAAGATGCAAATATTTTTTTCTATTTTTTCAATAGAAAAAGCCACACATTCATCACAAGTAGTCAGGCAAAGTTCATCAAAGGAGTCAGGCATCTCCATCTTTACAACACTTAAAACTTGTAGAAAACATTATGGAAAGTATAGGGCTAATATAAGCAGCAGAAAAAACAAGGGAAATAATTGATGTAGTGTGTAAATGACAACCTAGAAGCTGTTCAAGTTAAAGAAATAATCATGGATTTCAGGTTTTGTGTTCATTCAGTTTGTTGTTTAAAACACAGTTGTGCTATTGACAGTGCTATATTTTCATCTTTACTATTTTTCTGAAAAATATCAGTGAAAAAAAATTTTGCTAATTTTTTGACTCCTATGGAATGCCTTCAGCATTATCCACTGCAATTTGTATTGAACAAGAAATATGAATGCTCATCTGCTTTGTATTTCAGTACCTATGTGATCTAGAGAAATCCTCCTCAACACTTTAAAATTCTACATCCAGCATTTGTCATAGCAAATAATCAAGTCAGAAATCCTAAAAAGATGGTGCATACATTAATCTAACATCATTTTGGGTGTTGAAGTGTTCAATTTGTTCCTCTATGCTTTCCCTGCAACAATTTCTTTGTGAAAATGCTTTTTGATTTCTCATGCTTTTTAATCTTGCTTTCAGCATTATGAAAAAACAGTTAATATTCTCCTTGTCTCACATGTGTATTTGAGGTGGATATACCATAAGTGTTTTTTTTTAAATCCAGCTCAAGAATTACAAGTAACTAACTAAAAACAAAACAACTACAACAACAAAAGAAAAACAGCCAGAAAACCAAATCAACACTTACCTAAGCAGCCAAAACACACAGTTAAAAGAAGTTTCATTGAAGTTATGATCATCATGCAGAATTATTAGCATTTGCATCAGGCTGCCTTGGTTGAAGATCAGCAGAACACCAAATGAAAGCATATCTAATGTGCGGCTTAACTTCCTCTCCCCTCATGTGGTGACGATGATACAACCTAAATGCAACCCAACTTTTCCCTACACTCTGTGAAACTGCTGTTTCAGAACTGAGCCATTCTATTTGAAATTAAATAATTTCTTCTTTAACATTTAAGCTGTGTTGTAACTGGTTGCTGTTCAACCTAAATTAGTCTCTCTTCTGGCATGACATAAAGGACTGGGTTTCCATGGGTGGTTTCATGACAGCATTTGCCATTGTCCTAAAATCCTTCATTTAAAAGCACTTTACAAGGTGAGGTTTCTTCAGCTGCTGTGCACTTGTTTGTCAGCAGCCTCATCCAGCCAACCAGCTGAATCTCGTCCAAAGCCAGAGACAACGATTGCTCATGGTTACACTGGAGTCAAGCATTGCTCCGATCTTTCTTTACCAAACATTTCATTGCCTCCTTGCTGAAATGTTGCCTGAATTCCTCCCTCCTGGGAGAAGTACTTTTGCCTTAACAGCAGCAGAGCTCTCCTGTCAGGAGCAGCAGAGGAAGACTGAACTCCATGATCCCACTCAAAGTGGCCCCAGCATCCTGCAACACCAGTGGGGACCTTATGCTGTGCATGCAATGCATCAACCATCACCTCTGTGGGTGCAGCTGCATCAATGCAATACCAGTGCCATGTACATTGACTAAAGCTCATTTCAGGAAGGTTATAAGCATGGGTTAAAAGGAAACAATCTACACTTACCTCATCAAGGTAAGGGTAAAACTTATTTGACATCAACTACTAAATAATTTTCTGCAAATGCAGGTAACTGTACGTTGCTTAATATTCTCCAGCACTGATTTTTGGCTCCAACACAGAAACACTTATATGGCCTGGCCAGAGACTTTCCCTGGAAGACAAAACATTGCATTGTTTCTTAACTTATCCATCTTATTCCATGTTTTAAATGCAGTTACCAGGCCAGAAAAAAAAATTGTCCTGCAAACACGTTCAGTTGGATAATGTCAAAATTGCAATGACAGAAAAAAAAAAAGATAAAAAAGTAAATAAAATAGAACATGCTGAGAATATAAATCGGTTACATTAAAAACTTGATTAAGAATCTGTCAGCCACTAATTTCCTAGAACTAATATAAAGTTTGAGTAGCACTGGGCAGGTGCCCAGAAACAACTGAACAACACTTTGTAATGAAGACACAGTCACATTTAGAGCCTAAGGCACTGACTGTTCCTTTCCAGTTATCAGTAACAAAAGCACAGTGCACCAGCTCAGCTACTTCTTCGTATCTACCTTACAGATATCATTTCAGTGATATTGAGATTGCCATGCAAAATTAAGAGGAAGAAGATAGCAAAGATAAATGTCACAAAATGCTACAGGCTAACCCCATTTCTGATGGTATCCAGCTGACCTGTTTATCATCTTTTAGAACTAGTGAGTACATAAATACCTTTAAATTCAAATGAATAAAGGGATTTATTAAAGGAAATAATTTATATTTAAGGGTATTATTTCATTATGTAAATATTTCTCCTTGCATCCATGCTTTGGTGGTACTGATCAAAGATATAGATTGCACTAAAAATTTACATACACAAAGATGCATGTGTAAATCCAAAGGAAAAACTATTTTATTTTTATTTAAATTACTGCATTTGTGAATTTAGTGTTGAGTCGCTCAGCTGGCAGCTCCAACATGCAGAATAATTTGTCAAGAAACTAGGTGCAGCTTTTTCCATAGTGCTGATAGCAGCTTGTATTTACTCTAAGTGATACTTTGGTTCTAGTCCAAAGCATCTACTGTCAGAGATTAAATGAACTAGCACACAAAGAAAAAGAGGTTGGCTGAAAGGTTTATTTTTAACCCTGGTAACTTCTCTGTACCATTTTACAACACAACCTCTCAAATTCTCATGACAGCACTACTGAGTGGGTGGAAAAATATGGTGTAAAAATTTCTTAAGTGACCTTTGCTGCCAGAAGAAGTGTAGCACACAAAATAACTATGTGGGTCAGGAAAGCATCTACAACAGAAAGAAAAGAAATACTAATGGGATCTTTCTGCAACTCTATCATATTTAACCTTGGAAATTGCACTGATGAATTTGGATTCTCTAAACGTGTAAACTCACCCGTGTGCTGGAGATGATTGAAGAGCAGCTGCTCAGTGCAGAGTCAGTCTCCTCCAAACACTTTCCACCAATCTCTCTTCCTAAAACTTTTCTGTCACTTTCAAAGAGCACCACTTGGGACATACTGAAAATTACCTGAAACTTTTAAACAAAGAGGATCTAAACCCTCTTCCTTCTCCTTACCTATATGTCAGACTTGTTTGAGAGCTTGTCATACAAGCATTAATGAGACAGCAGATTTTTTGAGGTGCAACTGTCAGCTGGAAAAATTTATTAATAGAGAGAAACAGTGAGAATGTGTGTGGAACTGAAACTAACACCAAGGCTTCCCATAGCACAAACATGCTGCACATGTGTGACTTTGTCCTCTGGTGAGAACATCACATCAACCCTCTGCCTTTTGCAGGTCCTGTCTGATCTATGGTTTGAAGTAGTATTTGAGTGGCTTGACTTCTATCAATTTTTTATGTAGCAATGCAGTATTCCTCCTCACTAGATTCATATATGTGAGGGAAGAAAAAGGATCATTAGTAAACAGGTCACTCTACTGAGATTCGAATGCCTGCAGGCTTCCATTTGCTTAGGCTGAGACTTCTCAGGAAAAAGAAGATAGAATATGGAATGACATCTTCTAGCAGGAATGCCAGGCTTTTTACAGACCACAGTCTGGGATGCCTCTGGTGCAATACAAGATTTGACTCTGGCAAATTATTCCCTGACGGCCAATTGCATTGAATTAACTCCAGATAAAATATTCCTTTTTATGTTATTTTTCTTCCTTTAAATCAGAAAGCTTCCACTAATCAAAACAGAAATTCCCTCAAAGAGATGAATCAGCTGGTAATGAGGTATTCCTTCTTGTATTATCCTGTGTAAGAGGGTTTTTGTAGATCTACTTCAATCTGCCACCCGGGAAAGCAGCATCCAAGGTAGCAGCTGTAGGATCCCTTGCTGCTTGGCCAGGACTGACCATGCAATTGCTCACTAAAGGAACAGCTCAATTTTTTAAAATCTATCAATATGACTCGCTGTTACCATCACTTGTATTAGCAAACACCATTTCAATCATATCTCTGTGTAACCCATTATATTCCACAGCAGAACTAAGCAGGGCATGAAGGAAGGTGTAGTATCAGTGAAAATTTCTTAGTTGAACACATTTCATTTCCCAAGTATATACACAAAGCACAATGAAAACCGGTACTGCCATCATGCTTTACTGTACCACAGTAACTTTTTATGTGCTTCCCCTTCTGATGTTGCAGGAAAATGGTTTCCCCAGATGTAGGACAGGTTTGATTGGCACATCACTAAATATTTACAGCCATGGATGAAAAATGACCATCAGAAAATATGAAACAACCTCTCTTCATCCAATAACTGAATGTGACAGTTTCTGCAGTGATTTCAGTGAGGTGCAAAACAGGCTGTCTGCACAGAAAAGTTGACCACCAGTGCAAGTCTTCAGCAAAACTATTTCCCAGTAGTATTCTGGTGTTGAGGGATAGAATACAAGAAAATAGTGTAGAAAGTAATCTTACCCCTAAGGAGTTGCAGCTGGGCCAATTACCAAAGATTAGGAACAGGCCTGACTTTAACAGGCCACAGCTGTAACCAAGGAGAAGAGTGCTATAAAAGAGTGGGGTGGCTGGGTGAGAAGGGACCTGCAGTCAGTTGGCTGCTTTGTGAAGAAGAAAGCAGCAGAGCTCTGAGGAGCAGCCCACATGAAAGCATCAAGAAGGTATGAAACTTTTGTGATAGGAGACAACAGTATGGAACCCCTGCAATAAGATGACAACATTCTGGAAGGGCCTTTTCCACTCTTTTTTCTTTTGCTCTTGAACAATGTCTCCATGTGGAGAAAATTACTGCTGAACAGCCAAAGTAAATTAGAACAATTACCACAGTAAAATGTCATTTTTACATTATTCTAGATCTGGGACTATTAAGTGGCTGAAAATGCACCTATTCTCTTTTAAACCTCTCTATTTCCTCTTTCAGTTTTATGCTTCACTCATCAGAAATACAGCTTTGTACAGTGTTGCACCAAGCATAATTCATCATTGCTACTGCAGTGAAGTGACTGACTTGATTCTCATCTCAGCTGTGGGCATTTTCCTGGTGAATAAGCAAAACAAGTAGAGATGCCCAATGGCATGAGAACAGAGTAACATTCTACACATCCAGGTTGTCTAGAGCTAAGAACCAAAATATAAAAAAAAAATGCAGATTTTGGACAAAAATCAATACCAGCTCTTGGGAAAGTTAGTCACTATCTGAGTTTCCTTCTGCTGTTCAATCAGATCTGCTTAGAATTTGCCCTCATTGCCAGTTTATCTTCTCCACTCCAAAGTTAATTTTGACTTGCTGCTATTAAAACATTTCCTGCTACCACTGTGCACGTTCTCTGAGCCTGAGAAGTAAGAAAGTTCACAGCATCACAAAAACAGTGTTCCTCCTTCAGGTTACAGGATGAGTCAGTTCCTGGCCATGGGACAGGACACACCTTCTGCTGTCAAACTGGCTTCAGTCTACCCTGACCACAAGCAAACATCCAGGACCAGGATTCTGTCAGGCAAAATTCATCAGTTCTGAATCTTAAAGAGACACAAGTTAAATGAACCTGGGGCTAAGGAATACAAAGAGTAAACAGTACATTCCATTTCAGTTTACAGCAAAGCAGAAACCTTGCAGTTTTTGCCCAGAAGACAAAGTAGCTGAAACACAGCAGGCATTTCTCCTTGCATGCAGGAACAGACCAATGACTACTCTGTGATTTGGAACTCATCTTCCCTAACAGTAAAAACCTTAAGAGAAGACTCTTGGCAGCACTATTAATTAGAAAGACAATTCAAGACTGCAGGACTAATATGATTTTGTTAGTGCTCCACAGTGAAGCATCACAGAAGCAATCACTTCAAAACCATCAATAGCAAGCAAAATAATGTTCAATATGCTGACTCTGCAACACAGGTCTTTTTTTTGCATTGAGCAAGTTTCAGAAAAGAAAAGTTGTAAATAATTAACCAACAAAAACACCCACAGCTCAGGCCAGCAACTCAATTAAATTCAAAGTTTATTTCAAAATTAATTTTTCTTTCATTAACAGCAATAGGATGTTTTTCAAGATTATCACTTGTATCTTGAAACAAAATTTCAAAGATATTACATATCCACCTGAAATACATCATCAAACATTATTGAACCTGAAAGTATACAAAGAAAGTCCTTATTTCCTTTGGGTGAACAGTTACTGTAAAGTCTTCTGAGGTCTCTGTGCTGTTGAAGAACCCTGTAAAACACAAAAGCATTGGTAATTTATTAAAGCAGCTTTACGCAAGTGGACATGTTGTTCTATCACATCAGTTTTAACTCATCCCTTCCCTAAAACTAGTGTGTGAGCAGCTTCTCCTCCCTAGAACTCAAAGTATTATAGAGCCCAAGATGTACTCATTCATAATATTAAAATATACAACAATTTCTCTTCTTTTCACACACTGACTCACAGAAAATGTGAAATGACTTTTCCAGTCATGCACCTTTTCTTCATCATGAATAAAGAGCAAGCAAGCTCAGAGCTGCAGGTCAAATAGAGCTCTAAACTCTCACCCAGCCCATTCCAAAACCTCTGCAAGCTTTTTACAAGGCACAATATGTATGCAAGTGACAGTAAGGACATTGTCCAAGCAGCTAACTGGAATGAGAAATAAAATGAGGTCACCCACAGCATTGGATCTGAGTGTCAGCTCTAACTTGAATCATATCCATAGAGTCCTTTAAGCTGATTACAGCAGAGATTTTTTACTGCAGCTGTGTTTTTCTGCAGCACAGGCTTCAACTTAGAGAAACACAACTCATCAGCATCTGACAAAATCAATCTGTGTCACAAGTGTGAATTCATAAAGTAGCCACTTCCATCTGGACAAAGAAAACTCCAGAAAGATTCCAAGCTTTTTAACACCTCTAGGCAAAACAAGCTACCAGATAAATACAACAGTCTGGTCCTTGCAGGGAATCTTAGCTTGCAGGGAATGTTCCTACCTGCAGGCTGTGACAGGTACCAGGCCTGTCATACAAAACATTTCTAATCTTACAATTTTAAAAAATATTTTTAACTAGACTAATCATCAAGCTTGAACAGTCAATGGACACCAAGCACCTTAATCCACCTACTTTTGCCTGGATATTGTGCAGTCTTCCATTTCCAGCGCTCCAAAGTGTTCACATCCCAGGTGCCTGTGAGGGATCGCTCCTCCACTGCCACCACTGATCCCAATCCCTTCAGCAAAGACTGAGTAAAGAGAACACCAGAAATCAAAGGAGGGTTCATAGACAAGAGTATCAACTCACCAGCCTAGCACACAGTAAGACCAGAAAGAATTTTCAACTCTAGCATTGGCCTGTTAATTGGAGCAGAGAGACTTTGAAAATCTGCAAGGTTGTGCAGCACAAGGGCAAATTCAGATTCACCAGGTTTCACACCAAGAAGCTGAGGTGCTGAAAGCTTCCTCTGCATTGCAGTACAGAGTCTATTAAAAGGGCTGAAACTCACACTCCCCTTTTGTCTAAACCAGAGAATTCTACACATTGTTTCCCATGTTTCTATCATGTAGAAGTAATAAACCCCTGCCATGGAGTATAAAGTTATCTATTTCCATAGGAAAGATCAAATAAACATGAAACTGAAAAAAAACGGAGTACATGATGGAAGTGACAAAGTTTGAACAACTCACAGAAATAAACTGTAGAGAAAAAAAGTTTTCTTTTAATCCTGTCCAAGTTTCATTAATTACAGGTAAAATTTTCAATAACTAAAGAATCAACAAAACAGAATCCTACTCTGTGCACTGGTTAAGGTACTGCAGGAAGTGTTACACTACCAACAGCTCAGCAGAACCAGTCCTACCCCACATTTAGCAGATCTTCATGCTGTGCCTATGGCAACTCCATCTGCAGTGATGGCTTCTGTGTTGCAAAGCCAAGTAAGAAAAAAAAAGGTTCACTTCCCTCTGAGGTAAAGTTCTACTAACACATTTATATTCATCTTTTGTATACTTCATAGTACACAGGATGTGGCATTCCCCAACCATTTCTCTCTGGAATAAAAACACCTCACTTGGTGGGTTACTTTTACCTTTAGAAGGGTTACATTTACCTTTAGATCTACCACCACAGGCTGAGACAGCACAGGATCCTCTCCAACTTCATACAAGTGTCTAATTCTCAGCAGGACACGACTGAAATCTGGATCACCTTGCTTCTGTTCACCTTCAAAAGAAATTAAAATGCATATATTTTCTTACTTTAAAATTAAACCCAAGTTTTAAACTTTAATTTTTTTAAACTTTTAACTCCCATCATTTGAACTTAGTTCCTATTTTTTTTTAAATTAGCAAGAGGACTAATATCAGCAAATAGCCAGCTCCCACTTTGACAGGAATGTCACTAACAGGCATAACAAACTCACGCAGGAGAAATATTTTACTACTTGGGCAGAGAAATAATACAGCACAATTCCTTGATTGAGGAATTTAATGCTTTGAATAAATAAAAATACTAGCCACAGAGAACAGAGAAAAAAGAAAACCAGCTTATTTAAGTGTAACATCCAGCCACCTTTTGGAAGGCACCTACCCATGTGGATGCTGTGGACCTGTTCTGCATGATTAGAGCTGTACCTCCACCCTGGAATGCTCAGGGTCTGGAGATGAAGATTAGGTGGCACAGTTACTGGCAAATCATGGACTGAATTCTCCTGAAGTTGTCTGGGTAGCTTTGGTTTATCTTCTCCTTTATGCAAAATAAAACAAAACAGACATTAAACATCCATCACACACACAAGCCTGGCTAGGGCACTGTGGAAGGGTAAAGGGCTTTTTGCTTATTCTACCAAGGCAGAGGCAAAGTAGATGATATGCCTTCTCCTCCAAGGCCTTCCAAGATACTAAGCAGAAAGCAGCATGATTTTAACTGCTAGAAAACTGTATCAGAGCTTTCCATAAAACAAATTTCACTTCAGTTTGAAATTGCTATTTCAATACCACGCTTCAGTTTTAGTTGATAAGACAAAAAAATATTTTTAAAAGAATAACCCAAAAATGGCCATTAAGGACTCAGCATCCAGGAAGCTGATATATGGTGCACTACCTACTTTGCACTAATTCCCTGTGTGAACACTTTGTTCTCATTACATGCTTTAAAATTTATTTTCCTCTCAAAGTAGAGATAATTATATAACAAGAGAAACATTACATCTATTTGGACAACATCCATGTTTGAAATTAATGCAAAGTAATTAGCAGTCTCTAAATCTGTCTCCTAACTCACTACATGCTAACTTTGCCTCACAGGAGGCTTGAAGCCTGCATTTAAAAACTCAACAGCATAAATGAAAGCAACATAAACAAGCCATTCAGATGCTAAAGGCAGCGCAGGGGACTGAATGATTACCTGATAATGCTCCAAACATCACTACTGGCCTATGCTCTAATGCCAGGCCACTTGTCCGATACAAAGTGTTGGTGACAGCCTTGCTCCCTAAAATAAGCCAGATTACAGGGCGAACCACTGAAGAGTCATTCAAAGTGAGATTGTTGTTCAGGTCCCACTCAAGGTTGTTCCACAGTCTCCTGTGTAGCATCACCTGTATTGGGAAGGTAAATGTCACAGGAATGAGGAATGAGCAATCCTCAGGAATGAGCCATCAGGCTTTACTTACATTGAAGTAAGCAGCCATGAAATTATGCCCACCTAGAAAAAGAAACACAAATTCAAACTTTACCTCAACTTGTCCATTCCCTTGACTTGACACACCATGAGCTCTTTCTGCAAGCAGCATCAGCCTTGTGCTGTCATCTTCTATGTAGGCAGTCTGGACCATAGGGTAATAGTTCTGTAACCACACAGTAAACCATGCAGAGATAATATTAACACAGGAAACAGTAACAGAGAGCACAGATAAGACACAGCTGACTCTGGATTACACCTTAGTGCCTACCCGAGCCACTGTGTTATTTACATATGCCTTGAATGGTCTTTTCTGCATCTGATACCCATTGTTGTCAGTGTAGAGAACTTGTTTGGTGTTCAAACTTGTGCTTGTTCTCAAGATTGCTTCACGATTGAATTCCAAAGGCCCAACACTGTATTCTTGCTCTATCCTACGGCAGAGCAGCTTCCCATCGTAGCCTTCTGGGACTGAATACAGCCTGGTGTACACTGCATAAATATAGTCCTGAGAGGTAATATTGCTGCAAAAATGAGAGGAAGGATGCAGAGTTTATAAGGTGAAGCACTTGACTGGTTATGACACAACTTGCAAGGCACTCATGATGTCACCCTACACAGACAACTTTCTTACCCATTTTCTATTTATTTGAAGTACAGTTATTTTTAATTTCAATTTAACTTTCAAATATACAGATATTCAACCAGAGTAAGTGATATCCTGTAAGTTTCCTTCACATTTCAAGTGTCAGGAGGATTCCTCATTTGATTACAAATGAGGACTCAAATGCTGTTGTCTCAAAATTAACAACAAATCTAAAAATTATTATGACTCTCTAAGCAACATATTTACATTGTACAGAATAGATGCATTTTTTTCAATCTGGGTGACATAAGCTTTGATGCAAGAATTCCACACTACTTTCCAAAGGTCCTTAACTACAATCCTTGAGCAATGCCATGAAAAGCAAAAGACTTCAACCAAACAACCAGATTTAAAAGGGGGTGAAGGATTTATAGACTGATACAATTTTACGACAGAGAACAGTTAGTTCATCAGGGGTCAGAGTGACCTTATAAAAGATTCATTCCTCCATTCTCTGATTTGCTTTCAAGATAGATATTCACAGTTATGAAAATGTATCATTATGTCCAATTTCCATCCATGTAAGATATTAGCAGCAATACTCATTGAGTTGTATAGAACCAGCTTCTCAACAGAAGTTGCATTAAAAAATGCACCACAAAGGATCACCCTAAACAACCTCCACATCCATCCCTCCCTCCTGCAGCAGTATTTGCTTCAGAAGTGGGCCCATGCGAACCTCAGGAAGTTCAACAACACCAAGTGCAAGGTCCTGCACCTGTGTCAGGGCAATACCAAGCACAAACACAAGCTGGGCAGAGCAGCGCTGGAGAGCAGCCCGGGAGAGAAGGAACTGGGGGAGTTGACTAATAAGGAACTCAACGTGAGCTGGCAAATGTGTGCTCACAGCCCAGAAACCCAAACCTGTCCAGGGCTGCCTCCAAAGCAGCACAGCCAGCAGGTCAAGGGGGTCATTCTGTCCCTCTGCTTCCCCCTCATGTGACCCTACCCAGAGAATCCAGCTCTGGGGCCATCAACGTGGGAAGCACAAGGACCTGCTGGAATGAGTCCAGAGGAGGGCTACAAAGATGATCAGAGGTCTGGAGCACTCTCCTATGAAGACAGTTTAAGATTGCTCAGCCTGGAGAAGAGAAGGCTCTGGAGAGATCTTAGGGCAGCCTTCCAGTGCCTGAAGGGGACCTACAGGGGAGCTGGAGAGGCACTTTTGACGAGGGCATGTAGCGACAGGAAAAGGGAAATGGCTTTAAACTTAAAAAGAGTAGGTTTAGATAAGATGTTAGAAAGCAAGTCCTTGCTCTGAGGGTAGTGGGACAGTCACAGAGAAACTGTGTATGCTCCATTCCTGGAGGTGCTGAAGGCTCTGGCTCTGGCCCTGAAGGTTGGATGGGGCTTTGATGAACCTGGTCTAGAGATGGTGTCCCTGCAGAGGGTTTGGAACTGGATCTTCACAGTCCTTCTAACACTATGATTTACACTTACACTTCTAATTCTGTGATTTACAAAAGGTGCTTCCTCAGCAGCACATTCAGCAGATGTATAATAGTTCTTTTGTCTAAATCCTAAACAGTACAGAGCTCACTGTTTAGGGGTAACTGTACAGAAGTAACCTCATACATATCCTAACATTCCAGTGAAGCTGTAATGGTGCTGTACCTGTAGAAATACTGCCTGATCTCTGTCATCAAGCTTCCAGACATCACTTCCAACACCACTGCTTTTGATACTGGAACAGCTGATGTATTTGGAGCAAACAAGTAGTTATCTGAAATGGGTCCTTTCTTGGTGTCTCCATTTACGTGGTACTCAAGGAACTCCTGGGTGAACTGGACAGTCTGGTTGGTCTCCCTGAGAAGAGTAAAAATTATATAACTTACAAACACATTTTGTACATGATAAATGCAAAGCTGAACAGCAACAGAAACGAGGCAGGAAATGTAAGGACAAAAAAAACTTTCTTCACAGTGGATTGATTTTGTGAGACTGAATAAATGAGGACAGCAAAGAACTAAAGTGCTTCCCATTAAGATACATGTCAGTTTGTAAGCAAATGGAGTTTCTGTGTAATTTTCTATTTTTGTAGAAGAGAAACATCTTAAGATTAAACATCATCTATATTATGTCACTGTTTTGATGCCAGAGTGGCTCCAGGATTAAAACTACCCATCTCACAGGAATGAGGTACACTGCACTGCTCCACTGAATAATTAGGTTCACTGAACTTTGTAGCTAGGTAAAATCAGCATGATGCAAGTTTTCATGTCTAACACTGGTAACAATGAAATCAACAGGATATCAACATTTACCATCACTCACTACCTACTGCATCTCCTCCTCTCTCCACTGAAGCTTACAGTTTGCTATTCTTGACTTATTATCACAATTTTTAGAAAGTCATTTGAAGGCAATTTAAGATGCTGCTCTCAGCTACCTGCTCTGCTTTTGGCAACTTGCTGTGAAAACAGGAAAAATCACTTCATCTAGCATATAAATTTATACAGCTAAACATTTTATCTCATGTTAATGTAGCTACCCATCATTTGTATTAACTGAGGAGAATATCCAAGTGTTTTCTACTACTTCTCTTATGAGGCACTTTCAGTGCAGGGGCAGGATCTAGAACTTCTAACTGTTGCAGTTGAATGTAAAGGGCTTCCCAATTGAAGATCCCAATTTTTTTCAACCTTTCCTCCCATTCTGACCTGTGAGACCTCATTCTTTCCCATTATCCCAGTGCAAACCTTGCGAAACTCAAGCATTTTGAGCTTGTCTGAAGGCTTGTGAAGAAAGTGAGTATTTAATTTCCCCTGCATGCTGAATTCCAGTTCTTGCTGCTTGCCAGAACAGGATGGAAAAACTGGAATCTGAATTTAGATTTTTGTTCTTCCACACTATATTTCTCATAGAATCTGGAGGCAGTTATGATCTGGAGGCACTCTGAGAAAATACTTACTCCAGGGCTCTTAGTTAAGGTCCAGCTATACTTCTAAAGATGATTTTAATGATACTGGACAACAAGTTCTTGCTCTAGGAGGCAGAATTATGAACAAAACTTCAAAGGTGAAAGAGATCTAGCCATCACCATGCCAGTGTAAAAGGGGTCAAATATTCCATCAGTATATAATAGGTGACAATCTGAATCCTGAGCAGGCAAAATGCAGCACAACTGCACTGAAGCTGAAGAAATTGGGCCAATTTGCATCAGCTGAGAGAGAACACCTGAAAACCTCAAATCTCACCTAAATCTTGATAATTCTTCCATTTTTCCTACCTGATTAAATGAAAATTCCTTAATTAAAAGTTTCCTTTCGAAGAGCTTTGTAGCTTTCTACTACAGAAAGAGTGATATGGGACTTGCAAAACACTACTTAGTGTGAGTAAGCCCTTACTTTATCACTTAAGGCTCATTGTGCAGCCATAGTGTATGTGCTTTTTACTAATTTTTAATAAAAATGCACATTCACAACCCTATTTTGGTCTAAAGTACACTGGAACTCTGCTGATATACTAGTTATTACTATGATATGTCATCTCAGACCAACTGCAAAGTTAAACAGGGCAACATCACAGAACTAGTAGGGAATCATGCCTGTGCTAGTGCTGAAGTGTCCTGTAAAAAGAGGGCATGTGAAGTGGGGATAAAAAAGAACTTTAAAGACCATAAAGAACATTTTGTTGAGTCTTGGAATTACGACACATAATACAAATCCTTGCACTTATTTTTATGGATTGTTTTAAAAAAATCTGAAATCACTTCATCTAGCATATAAATTTATACAGCTAAACATTTTATCTCGTGTTTACTGAAAGAAGCAGGCAGTCTCACCTGTCAGTAATGCTGTGCATCAGGTTTGTGTTTTGGTCAAACACGATCTGGTAGCAGCTGTTAACCACAGGAAACAACTGCTGCCTTTGCTGCCCTGCACCAGCCAGGTCTCTCCGTTTGTACTTGACTGAGCTCCCAACAAAGGCAGCCTGCTGACCATCCAAGGGTTTAATACTGTATTTTCTGTAGCTCAGACCACTTATTGCAACTAGAATATACAGGTCATAGGTAGACTGGGACTCCACGGAGCTTTGAACCTGTATAATAGCATACACAAAAATGCTTCATTACAGAAAATTAATTAGCAAGGCAATTACCCTCATGTGCTGTAAGCCCTAAATTATAAAAAAATAGCTTCTACTTTAATAAGTTTTTAAACATGCCATTCTTATAATTCTAAATTATAATGTAGATCCACGCTGCTTTTAATTGGGAGCCTGGTGAACTTGGATTAAGCTGAGCCTTTCTGGCGCAGCATGACCACGTGCCAAGCCACAGAGACTGATGGTTTGCAGATAAAGGCAGTGTGGTCTCATGGCACCACATGTGCAGGAACAAGGGACAGCTGCTGTGCCTCACTACTGACTACAATGTGCCTTCGTGCATGGCCACAGTGGTAAGCCACAGGTCACAGAAACTGCAGCGGGCAGAATCTGCTGAGCTATCTGGCATCTCAGGGACAGAGGGGAGCATCTGCAATTGTGTCAGGCCTCTTCAGGCCTCATGTGCAGGAAGCATTCCTGGAGATTTATCAAGCCAGTGATGATGATGCATTCTGTACAGGAGATGCTCCTGAGAAAGGCCAGTACCAGCTCTCACTTGGGGCCACTTCTCTCCCCTGGAACAGCTGGCTGTGTCTTGGAGCTTGGCTGTGACAGAATGAGCCACCAAATGGCAGCTGACTGACACCAGTTTCTAAGACCTACATTTCTTAATTCTCTTCTACTCCCTCCCCAAGGCAATCTGTCAATTGTTCAAACAGGGCTGTCAACTGTAAGGCAGTGCTTCAACATAAAAGTATTTCTTTGAAACAGTGTTTTTTCACAGATATAAAAATAAGGTAAGAAGCACCAGGTCACACAGACATGCAAAGGACAAACACACTACAAGAGCAGCAAGTCCTTGTAGAGAGTAAAAAAAGTCTCTGTTGAGACAACAGACAAGCAAAAACAACCCTTGAAGGACAAGTAGGAAAATTCCACTTCAACAGGAGGTAGAATCCAGTCAATAAAAACTGACAAATGAGAACAAAGTAACAGAAAGAAACAAAGTTGAAGTACCTGTGCTGGCACAGAACGTCCCAGCTCATCATACACACTCATTGCCTCACTGCTGACAGAAACTGTGACAAAGGTAGTGATGTTCCATGCCAGTGGGTTATAGACAACCACATACAGGTCAACATCTGCAGCACCTTTGTGCAAACAAACAAAACTTGCAGTCACTACATTATGTATTTTTAAAACGTGGTATTAAAATGTATTTAGGAAATCTGTCTAGGTACAACTATCTTACAAAATTTTAACATAAAACCCTGCAGTAAAACTTCATGATTGAAAAAAGGAAAATTTTTTACAGTCCTTCATTAAAACCTCTTCTGCTTTATTCTTCTATTCTCTGCCCAATCAAAAAAGACCATGTATTCAGAAAATGACACCTGAGTTGAATGTAAATGCATTTAGTGAAGATAAGCTGCTTAGAACTCATTGTCATGCAGTATTAACTTTATCAGAGTTATACAGGAGATCAAATGAGAAGCCTCATTTAAAAACAGCCTAGTAAAAATCCAAATGGGTCTGTTGCACAGCCCACGGCACTGCTTACATCTGACTGTTTAAAAAGTTTCCAAAGTCAGATAAAAGGGAGTGCACAGTATTTAGAACAAACTTCTTAAAAATCCTTTTACACTTTTTTACACAAGCTGGCAGTACATTATAGCAAGAACATTTCTTGACTCTGACTGTGGTCCTTATCATGTAATGTTCTGTTGCAGAGTAAAGTTAGCTTAGTGACTACTCTGACCCAGCACCTCTTCCTTGTATTACACTGAAGTCTGAAACTGAGAGCCAGGTCTAATAAATGCACTGAGGTAGAGTTCTGTCTAACATTAGCTGAGAAATCCTGGGTCTCAGAAGGCAAATACAATTTTCTAGCCATGGTTCACAGAAATTAGATGTATACCATATGTTGATTATTTTGGAGGAAAACATGATAGCTTTCAAAAGGTAGCTTCAAAATTGAAAAAGCTGTGCAAAAAGTACCTGGTTCTCCTGAGTCTTTAGTGTAAACAGAAGAATAGACCTCTCCATTCTTCTTTGCATTGTTGATATCAAAGATTATGGAAGCCATTAGCTTCTTCACGTTGAGCATTCCATACATCAGGTTATTCATGTACATGTCCTTCACCTTGGGAGACTCTGTGCCTGTTATACCATCATGGTGCTGGACCTTGTATTTAAAAGTAATTTGAAAGGTGCAAAGTAATTTGAAAGAATGACAACTTCAGGCTTGCATTTGTGTTAACATGATAGTCAACGAAACGTCTTACACACAATAAGAGATAACAGCTACATTCAGAGGCAAAAACCAAACAAGTTACAAAAACCAAGAATGCAGCAAATATACTGTAACAAGACAGGTTTTTCATTTCATACTTAGATCTGGTCATCAACTTAGCAAACCAAATAATTATTAACAGCAAAAGTACTGAGGACTGCAAATGGTAATGATACAAGGCTAATCACTTAACTGCTGAACTTCAGAGAAACAAATCTGTCCTTCCTGTTCTAAATTGCAGAAGTAGAGATTATCAGTAATTTTAAATTAGTTCCATTTTTGTTTTTTGTTTACTTTTAAGAACAAGTTTGTAAATAACAAAACTAACACCAAGAAAAGGAACTTCATATGCAAAGTTTGAAACCACATACTCTTTCACTGGTTGAAGAAAACATTTGCCAGTAACCATGATGCATGGTTAAGAGGCTGAAGTCATGCTTCAGTTTTTTTGAGAAAGACAGTTTTTTTTGAAAAATGGCTTTATTTCTACTTATGGCTTGCAAAAGTGGGGGGAAGTTATTTCCAAAAATATAAAAGCAACTTTGAGACAATCCAGGTGAAATGCCTATGTGAACTTTTCATTTGGAAAATAAACAATTTCATTCAAAGCAGAAAATAAATCAATCCTTACCTCTGAAACTGCCCATCTAAGACTCTGAAGTTGCTTTAGGGCTTTACATTTGCAAATAGAACCTTCTGGGTGTTTCTGGACATACTGTGTGAAAAAGGATTCTCCAGCATAAAGCAATGAACTTGCTCTCCTTGCAATTCCTTTTAACGTGCTCCGAGAAGTATAAAACCCAGTCCATGCTTGGAAGGGCTCTGTTTAGAGAGGAACAGATCCAATACACATCAAAACACCACTTCAGTTATGCTACTACTACTACTACCACTACTACTACAACTGTTCAGCTTCTTACATGAATCCTACTGGGTATTTACACAGCAGCCATCAAGGTAGAAAGGTCACAAAGCATACAAAGAAACTCAGCCAGGAACATGCATTTTGAAAAACTATCATCTCTCCTACAGGCCTAGTAACATGCAAGTTTGATACAAAGACAGTAGCAACCAAGTTAACCTGTGTTTATGGAAATTTCTTCCTTGTGGATCTGCACAAAAGAATTTTTGAAGTTTCACTGAAGCATATATTATTATTAGTTGTTAATAAAATACATTATAATCTATGGTAATTGCTTCATACACACACTAAATTTCAACCTTTCAGTCAAAGGGATTTATTTCTTCAAACTGGAGTAGTGATGTAATGACTCCAAACTACTGCAGCACTTCAAACTACATCAAAAGATGCCCTCAAGTGGTTACTGGAAAGTATTTCAACATTGTATTTGTGTTAATGTTTCAGTAGCCCACAGAGTGAAATAGGAAAACAAGTATTTGTTTTTAAAGCCTTCAAAACTGTCCTTAGGGGTGGGAGTGTGTGTTTTTTTGGGGGGAAATTTCTTTTAAAATACACTAGTGATATATAGGTTTTACAAAAAGAAGTTGCAGAAAGTGTTTTCCAAAGAGCATACATGCAAGTG
Organism: Ammospiza caudacuta; assembly: GCF_027887145.1. NCBI lineage: Eukaryota > Metazoa > Chordata > Aves > Passeriformes > Passerellidae > Ammospiza > Ammospiza caudacuta. The sequence goes on from NC_080596.1 coordinate 60,490,447, forward strand.
TAATAATCTGCTATCAGCCCAAAATCAAAGGCAAATTAGATTGCCTATTAGAAAATAGGATCTTTTGCTCAAAAAACTTATTTTTGGACTGAAAGGTGCTAGAAGTTTCAATTTTAGCTTTAGACATTACAAGCAGAAGAACCACCTATATGTATCAGCACAGTACAATGAATGCAGAGCAGAAGGAAATACTTATCTGGGACTTAAAACTTGAGTTTCCATATATCATAAGTGACACTGAGCCCAATATGTGACTCACAAAAAAAGGGCATAGCAAGAATAAGAGAGGATTAATCATCAAGAAGCAAAACAGCATGTGGGAGAAAGTGCACTCAAATCTATACTGCAATTGCCAGGCACACAAAGTCATTTGGGGAAAAAACTACATCTCTGTGTGGGCACCCAGCTGGAACTCTGAAGGTGCTGCTATTATGCAAGCTAATAACAATTGAATCCTGCAGGTAAATTATGCCAAAAGATAAAAGAAAGAGCCCAGATGTGAAAGGATATTAGCAGTTAGAACTGGCAATGCTTTTATCAGTAAGTGTTAGGTACAATCCCTAGAGGGAGGTGAGGGAGTCAGGGATCAGCCCATGCCATGATTCACAGGAAGCAATGGTTATTTTTATTCATTGAAAAGTTAACAGACACATTACAGAACAGTCTGAAATAGATGTACACAGCCAAAAATGTGATGGAGCAGTGGTAGCTACAATTATACAGAAAGGTGTTTTAATGAAATCAATGGGATTTGAATAATAAACCAGGCAATAAAATAAATTGATGAGTTTAGAAATTGAGAAATTGGCTGTGTCTTCTCTCTGCATACTTTGATATGAGGTCTAAAAGGGTAAATTTATTGGGGAAAAGAATTAAAGGGATGTTGGGTATACCATGATTTTTTTTCTACTTTTCTAGTACTTTTCAGCTCTGCTTGAAAAGCTAAGTCAGTGCAGCATGTAAGCAACAAGGAGCTGCAAAGAAATTTTGTAACACTGTATTACAAAATTTCAGAAATACTGACCATATTTTTACTTGTTTAGACTTCAGTTGTAAGAGAATTCTTTCCCACCCCAGAATTTCAAACTGTTTACTTTAATGAAAAAGGAGACTTTAGGGGTTCATCTACATTAGTATTTTGTTTGGATCAGGCCATCCTTACCTTATATGCTTTAGTTTATAGAAAAGATTGGATTTGGAGCTCAAAAACTGGATTCCTGATGGATGCAATAAGCATTAATGGGCATTCAAGTCTATATGGCTATAGTAGAAACAGGCAATCCCCCAGCCAGGGAATAATGTGTTCTGACTCCCTGATTAGGAAGGCTGAACAATTGCTTTATTAAGCTATAATATATTACACTAATACTATACTAAATTACATACTAAAAACATATGAAGAATACTAAAGAATACTATAATAAAAGAGATACTAAAGAAAAGCCTGTGAGTGTCTGAGACAGCCAGGACACAGTTTTGACCCAATGGGTCAAGGAATCACAACAACCTTCACTGGTGTCCAATTAACAATTCACTTTGGGTAAACGATCTCCATAACACATTCCACATGTGCAAAACAACAGGAGCAGTGAATAGAGATAAGAATTGTTTTCTCTTCTTCTCTGAACTTCTCACTGCCTTTCCCAGGAAAAATCCTTGGAGAACTTGTGCCTGCTGCTCTCTGTGAAGAGAGCTGAGGCCATATATGACTTAATTATAAATTTCCTGCAATTACTTAGAGTGTGGACATCAAATCCTCAATATTGACTGTTTTACTGTGGGAACCCCCTTCCACTGTAGTAACACAGAACTACCCCAAGAGTTTTCAGATTGCCTTGGCCCCTTGGTTACCTGTAGTTTCTCCAGACATTCACAGATCACTCCACATCACATTTTCCACATCTGGTCTAAGCTATGCATAATCCAGTTCTTTTAAACAGTAAAAATGAGACATTTTTCTATTTGGCCACACATCCACCTTTTTTACACAACTAAGTTGGGATGACCTAGTCTGTTGATGACACCTCATAGAGTGAGCAAATCTTACCAGGAGGCATTTTTCTTCTTTATTGCTCATTTTCCCTTATTAAAATTTTACATATGTACACATTTGAGGCAGATATTAGGCACTGTGAACTTCATTACCTGTTGAATATGGAAGAAAGTCTTGAGAGTCCCGAATTTCCCATGTAAGATTCCTGCTATAGACTGCTTGGAAGTAATCACTGACAGTGGCATACTGGACAGTCACTCCAAACTCAGCAGAATGCTTGTTAATATAATCCACCAACAGGTCCATGTTAGAGTACTGAACAGATGCATTAAAGAACTGTTTGTCACAGCCCTGAAATTCCAAACACAGAACAGCCAAATCACTTTGGTCAGACAATTAGGGAGGATCATTTTTAACACTAGTCTATGTTCCAGGAGTATTTATTTTGATTTTGACTGCCCATATAACTGATACTAGTTACAAAACTACCAAGACTGGGCAGGGTTATTCACACAGATTGTCTGTAATTATGAAAAAATCATGAAAATGCACAGAGTTTTAGAAACATATATTCTTTCTAGTCTTTTACATACCATTATCACAAGCACAGAAACCCATAACTTTTCTTACATTACAGCAAAATTGTGGGCTTGCATCTAGAAGTTAGGGGTTTATTTGTACTGTTAAAAACTTCTCATTCCAGCACAATTTTCACTACAGCACAACTACTGAGTATTATATTCTACTTCTCACTCTCTACAAAAATAATAAATTCAATACAAGCAACAGTGTCATAAACACAGGAGAAAAACAAATCAGTGACTCATCAGTCAGAAAAAGTTTTTCTTTGTAACAACAGATATTGTGGGGAAATAGTCCATAAAGAACACACATAATCTAATATTGTAATTATGAGACCAGAAGCATCCATCAGAATTAGAAACCAGACTGTACATTCAGTTTAGGCAAAGTTATTCTTTCCTAAGAACTTGAAAACAGCACATCAGTGCTATATGTACATGCAGGATGTAATTAACACAGCATATTGCTGAAGAAAGTGTTTGGATGACCAAACTGGGATATGCTTGCCTATGGCTCTAGCTAAAATACAAAGACTCTAAAAGAAAATTATTATGCATCTGTTAGGAAAGACCATGTCTACCTAAGTGTCACACACTTTCCTATAATGCTATAATTTTGTTAACACCGAGTTATGTTGGGCTAAGTTAGTTAAGAAAAAAGATCATTTAAATAGACAAAGCAAGGGGTAAAAAAAAGAAGCAATACTGTAATATATAGTTATGCAAGAGGTTATTTTACAGTTTTGTCACTTTTTTTCTATCTTGAGTAGGGTGGAAGACTTGATAGACAACTGGTAGGCTATACAAGGAAATTTTAAATATCATCACTAGACAGTCATTTAGACCACAATTATTAGAAAAACACTTCATGTCACGTGGTTTGTACCAGCATTTCTACAGTACCTGCTGCAGCAAGAACCATCCACTTACACTCTGGTGTGTACCTGTCCCTCCTAAAGCAAACACTGACCAGGCACTCACCCATGGCCACAAGACGTCCCCTGTCCGGAACCAGTCTGCTCTCTGCTTGATGTTTGCCACCATGGTTTGTGCATACAGGTGGAGGTTGGCATCTGTGACAGGGAGACTCATGTTTGGATAAATACCATCTTTTGGTGGATCTGGGAAAGTTGCAAATCCATTCCAAAAAAATCCTGACCTAAGGAGAAGTAGAAAGCAGTAAGCTGTAAACAGGATTTACTCAACTGCGAAAAACACATCAAACGGTGCTGGTATAAAATGGGAATAAGAGGCAAAAAAATCAGTTTATATTCATTGCTACCATTTAGATTTAAGTATTTATTTGGGGATGGAGGTAGGGAGAAGAGTCTCCAGTTTTCTTTCAACACTGCAACTTTTCAAGTCACTGCTGCTTGCTGGCATCCAATGAAGAAACCATAGAACAAACCAGCAAGCTTTGTAACAATGAGGATGTTCCCCCAAGTAGACTTGGTTTTCAAAGAGTATTTTACTGGATAAGCCAGTAAGCAAAATAAATTTTTCATAAGTTCTCAAATTTCTTCACAAAATTAATGGCAATTTTTTGTTGCTCTAGTTTCTACCGGGACAATACACACAACCTCAGCTCAAGATAATGCTGAAAATCTCCCATAGAAAATCAATTAGCAATAGCCAATTCCCTACTGAGCTTCCTGGAGCTTTCAAATCTTTACTTCCAGGCAGAGAAAAAAGACCCCAGTTCTGCTTTGGACACTTTCTATTTACAGTAATTAATTTGTTCCACATTTTTATTCTATTTTTTTTAATCAAAACTGACATTGTAAGTAAGTCACTGTATAATAAGTAGATGAAAGCCATACCTATGTTTCAAGCCTCCTGGTGTAAGAAAACAAGTCTGTCAATATTTAGAGGTATTTTTAATGCCTGTCAGTACCAAGTGTCACTTTTGAGAATTCAACTGTTAGGTACTGAGCAAACTTCTTTACTGTGGTGGAAAGCTGAGGATGCTTAATAACCCTTACTCAGACCTACAGAGTCTAGACATCTCCTTGACCTACCACAGGTCAGGAGAAAGCAGCAGGATACTATTGAAAGAAAACAGTCAAAGAAAATGCTTAAACCCCAATAAGATAAACTCTCCAAAGTCAACATTCTGGATATTTGGGAAATCTTTGGACCTGTTTGAAAAAGGTAATTGTGATGGAGTGCAGTAGCTGTACTGATCCATAACATGGGTGAAGATCTCCTGTCTTGCAGATAAGGAAGGAGAGCCCTGCCATACAAACTGAAGCTTCTGGAAAACAAAAAATGTAAGAAACCATTACCCTTGATGGCATTCACAGAAATACATAATTAACAACTTAAGACTTCAGAATTCCCATCTTCCCTTCCACCACTTGTAATACTTTTAAGTGTTTTTTCTGAAGAGCCAATGCCAGTGGTACCCCAGGCAAGGTCCCACACTATATACAGGAGGCCACATCAGTGCCTCTTTCCATTAGAATCGATGCAGAAGGAGAGGAGGCAGCACAGTGCCAGCACATTAAAATCCAGAGATAAGCCTGGCTTATCACAGCCATTACACCTCAGCTGTTTCAATAGAAGCTGAACATCTATAAGCTAGAAAAGATCCAGATGTAATCTGACTGCACTGTAGTCAGTGGAAATCAACGTTTAACTGATGCTAATGTTTAAATTCTATTACTGTTTTGGAAGCCTTGAGATTCTTAAGGGCCAGAAAAAAAATAGCTGGGCAAAGATTGTCAAAAGGTCATAAAAGATTTTAACAGAAAGAACTGCAAACCATTACAAACACAAGGTGGTTGGTCCAGGCTTCACTAAATTCAACATGAATTCTGTTTTCTTCAGAGACACTTGAGTTTTATCCAAGATTCATAAAAACTGCCTAGTGCCCAGAACACAGTGGTGAAAGCCCCATATTTTCTCATAATGTAGTGAGCAAAACTGATGACAGATCAGGGTCCAGCACAGTGATATGAAAAGCATTTATTGTGTATGGGACACTGCAAGAGATGGCAGAACATGAAAGAAAACCTGAATTCAGCAAAACCATGACTAGCTGCCACTTTAACTGACCTAGTATCATTAATTTTACAGGCACAAAATATGTCCCAAGCCTGACAACACTGTGCCCAAAGGTTACAAAAAAACCTGCTCACATAAAACCCAACAGATACAAGATTCTCTCAGGGAAAGCTGGAAGTCCTGGATGTCTCTGCCTCAAACACTCCTAATTCAGTGACCTTTTAGACTTGCCTATTTGCCCAAATGTGGTGCCTTCTTCAAGCTAGATTACATTTTATCACTGACCAGAAGTCATGAAGACATTAATTGACTGTATAACACAGATTTAATATGTTTCACCATTATCATATGCAATCAGCACGTCCCATTTCAACAAGAAATATCAACATTTTCTTGCCCAGATGACAGAGATTCTTATCTTAATGTCATAGTTTAGATTACTGTAAGTAGAGGCCAGCAAGGGCTGCATTCCTAAGGGTATTTTTACCTTGTTTTTCTGCATGTCAGCCTTCAGATCATAGTCAATACGAGAAATAAGATGAGCATTGAAACCAGCCAGAGCAAAAAGAGTTGGTGTTGTAGCTGAAGCTCCAAAAGGATCAACATGCCAAGAAAACTGAGGCCTGAAGCCAAAAGTTTCATACAAAAACCCATGACCTTCTGCAAAGCAAAATTTGTTTAGGTTAGGAACACTTCTAAAGTTAACTTTGTAAATCTAATAGGCATATTGCGATACAGGTAAGCACTTGAAGTATCCTTCAAGGGCTTCTTGTTGCTGTTTCCCAAAGCATTCAAAGTTTTGGGAATTTATTCATTCACACCAAATAGTTTCATACTGAAAATGTTTACATTGTTATGCCAAGTATAACTTATTGACATTATGAAAGATTACAACAAAAAAGAATTATGATTAGAGACAGGTCTCAGAAAAAGTACATAGCTACAGATTAGGTTAAAGCTAATAGCCAGGTTGGAGTCTGCATGAAAACAACAACCTGGGGCTAAGTTTAAGTTTGCTTAAAAACCATAAAACCCATTCTCAGAAAATTTTAGTCTCATATTAATGACAAAGGGACAGGGAAGCAAGTCATCCACTAAACAAAACTAGCATGAATATGATTATCAGTCATATGAAACTAAAAAAGACAAAGGTTAATAGTGAACTCGATACTTGATGTTATTTACAAGTAATGTTACTAATTGAGTTACTAATGTTACTAATATAGAAATGAGTTTTGAAGAAAGAAACCCGAACTAGGAAAGCCCAGACAACAGCATGAACCCAGAAAAATCATTTGAATCAAAGAAAAACTACCAGGAAAGCAGTAGATTTTATTTGGAACTCAGGTATATTGCACTTGGATACTCATCATTAAAAAAAAAAAAAGCAAAAAAAGGAAAAAGAAATTGCAGATCATTATTTTATAGTTATAGAATTATGCTCAGAAATATCTGAAAATACAATCATATCTTCCCTGGAATAACTCTATTTCAAATTTTAATAGCACATTTGAATAAGTGAGGCTGCAAGGCCTCTTTCCACTTCATCTTTCCCATGGTTAATATCTTCCCTAGCTAAAATATTCACAATGTGTTTCAGTATTCTGATAGAGACATATTTGAAACGGTTTTCTAGGCTTCTCCAAAACACTGGAATTCTGGACAGACAATAGAAGACATGAAATCTAGACCACTAATGTCTGCACTGGCTTTGTCCTCTCAACTTGAACTCCACATAATCAATTTTCTTTGTTTGTACTCAAACTGAATAGATGGCTCAGGACAAACAAATGAGAATTTTGAAATACATTAATACTTTTGTTCCTGGTTAATAAATTACCAAAACTGAAATTTGTTTTTTAAAAATAAAGATTATGTTTACACAGAATGAAATGTTAAATTAGAGAGAATGTCTTTTTCAGCTAACTACAATGTATAGAAAAGCTGTGTTTGTGTTTAACAAAAAGACTCTTCAATCATTTTAATATTTTATTTAAGAAGTCCTAGGGTCAGTGCTTTAAAGCCCATAAAGAAACCTTTAAACATGGGAGTCAGATGAGAGAAAAAAAGTTCATATCCTGTCCTCCTCTCGGCCAGAGTGTACTGAGGTGCAGAAGCAGCTGCTAATCCTGAGCTCCTGATAAACACAGACAAGGAGCAGGGCCAGTGGTGCTGTGCAGTCAGATGCAGAAATAACAGCAGTGTTTTCTGTCCCTTTGGGGTCCCATGTAGAAACACCACAGCCCTGGCACAGTTTCCATAAGCCATGGCAGCTGGTGCTAACACATCCCCTTCCTCCTGGCATAGAGCAGACATCTCTAGCACAGAGGTGGCATCAGTTACCCTGTTTCTGTTTGCACTGACCAATGCAAACAAACCCATGTACTAAAACACTCTTTGAACCATCAGATGGACAGGTGTAACATACAAATGTTAAATGAAAAAGTTAGAAGATTAAAATGGCAAATAGTGCATCTCTTGGAAATATTTTCTAACAGAAAATGACGATGATTACAAATGAGGGTTTCTTCATCAAAGAAGAATTTCAACTAATTTTATCTGACTTCAGTGACATTCCCAGTGCCCCTTTCTGTAGAAGACCTTGCCTAAACAATACTTCCCCACACTCTGAATTGCTACCACGTATTTTCTTGAGGAGTGTTTCATACCCTCAATTTCACCATTACTGTCTTCCCAGGAACTTTGCTCTCAAACACACAGATACACACACAAAAGGCCTCTGCTCCAAACAAGTTTCTACCTGACAAACCAGCTTTTGGTAACCTTTGTGCCTGCTGCAGAACTGTCATGTAAAAACTAATGTGTTTTGTTTAAGCAACAATTTTTATACAAATAACACTTTGGCTAGTAAAAATAAGAAACACTTTAATTAGTTCTTAAGAAGTCAGAAATTAATAGCAATTTTGGAGGGGAAAAAATGAAAACAAAAAAAAGCCTCCAAGGTCATTACAATGAAAAATAAAAGTTAAATGCAAATACCCATACCCGTCAACTGTATAATCTGATCATCAATTAGTGTCACAGCTTCATCATGCATCACTTGCCCTCCAATGACAAATTCCAGTCGTCCCTCCTGAAGCAACTGATGGACCTAAGATATTGAAATTAAGACACAGAACATAAGCATCATTTCAGTCTTATCCAAAAAGGCTGCAAATTCATTTGCTAGCACATTACCTAGACACAACATTTGTCAAGAAGGCATCTAGGAGAAAAAGTGCGATAAAAGTGAGATCCAGGGCTGTCTGTACTGAGGCTATCTAAAGGAGAGTAACAGAGTAAAAAAAGGATTTCAATGTGCTGCACAGTGTACTGATTTATCCAGGTAACAGGAACAAAGGATGCCAGGTAGACATTGACTTTTTGGTGCTGTTACTGTGCCTTTTTATACTGCCTGAACACCAGACACTGCACTGGCAGCAGCCTGTAAATGCTGCCTCAAGGCAGCTAGAGCTGGAGGATTAAACCAGAAGATGCTAATGCTTCTCCCAAAATCCTCCTCCTGCTGCATCCAGCTTGGCTTAGGGAAGGCACTTGGTGGCTCGATGAGGGAGCAATATGCAATTCCTTGCAAGCAGCAATGGAGCCCCAGGCAAGCAGTAATACTCAGGGTTTTAACTGGAAACTAGATCTCTGGGATCCAGGAGACAGACAGTGCCATCACACCATGGCCATAAACATCTTGCTCCATATGCATCTACCTTGCCTTTGGGGCACAGACAAGTTGCTCAACTTGTGACTGACAGAATGCTTTATTAAGAAATAGTTATTCCACAGGTTTGTCTGCCTGAATAACCCACTGATAACCCCAATTTCTGGTATTTTTCCTAGTTTAAAAAATTTCAATATGTTACAACCTGCTCAACTTTTGATGGTGGCTTTTTTGGGAGGGGTTGTTTTTTTCTTGGTGGGGGAGGGGGTAGTTTAATTTCAACTCCTAGAAACAACAGATATGCTGACAAGTACAGCCTTCAGCAAATGCTACATGAAGAGAGGGTGGTGCTTGGAGGGAGAAAGGAATAGTCTATGTCCCTTTCTAAAAGCATCAGGAGTCTTCTGGTTTTATTTTAGTTACTGTAGAAATTCAGCGATATCTCAAACTTCCAATAAGTAAAGTTTATGCAAATACGTATTTTAATCCTCAACATTTTTTTTTAAATCCGTCATGTAGGATGCCATTTTTAGAGCTATTATGTTTATTTTCCCAGGAACCTTCAGTGTCTACTCAGATAGGATGCCAGATTGTCAATTTTGATTATAATCATTTCTCTCCTTCACAATGTTGTGAAAACGCTTCAGGGCTCAGCATTCCTAAATTAGTTCCAGCCGACTGTGGTGACTGATTAGCATGCTGGGAGACCAGATAACTGATATCTGGTGTCAGCACAGAACTGGCCCTGACCTACATGAAAAGAATCTGTAATTATTATTCCCCACTTGGATGGGGCAAATACCAAAATATACCTCTGATCCAAACTTGGGGCCACAAAAATGTGTTTTTAATGTAAGTTTTGTGGAACCACTGAGTGGCTGGAAAAACAACAAAAATAATTCAAATTATTTAAGTAATATCCAATCTTCTGTCTCCCCAAAAAAGAAAATAAAACAGTATCTGTACAAGAGAAGCACTTTTTCTGATCAGAAGGAGGCAAAAGGAAGGAGGAATGGAGGAAACAGAAGCAGTAGTACTATAAACAGCAGAATGCTATGGTGTTAGAACATATCTGTGATCCTTGGGACCATACTACCATCAACTCACGCCTACAAACCAGACAGAAGTGGCTATACATCTTTTTTTTCCCCTAGTTAAAGCACCCAGACACCAACCCACAGTAAGGAGGTAGGAATGGTTCACACAAGAAAATTCAGTGTAAATAACACGTGCTAAGAACTACAAGGTTCCCATCAGGCTGAATACTGCTGCAGTGCATTTCACTCTTACACATTCTCTTGTCTGAATTGAAAAAACAACTTCTGTATCCAGGTGTGGAAGATATTTTACAGCAACTTCTGTGAGCCAGAGAGAAGTTTGAGAAGAGGATCCATGTTTACCCCTGAAAGATTTTTCTACCAAGGTCGTTGACATAGAAATCAAGAAAGAAAGAAGGATAAATAAGAGAAAACTGCAACTGTCTGTTCCAATAAGCACCTTCTTTATCTTTCATGACCAATGAGTAAAGTGTAAACTTATGTTGCAAGAATGTATAAAAAACATGCATGCTAGAATAAAAACAGGTTTGAAGCCTTCTGAAAATGGAGTGTGTTGCTTTGTATTGTGACCATCTCAACTATGACACCCGGGCTGTACCTTTTACTAGTCTTTAATGCTATAGCTCCAATACAAAGCTTCAAACCAACACTAGAATTAAATCCTAGACATTTCAAAACAACACTAGAATTACATCTTGTATTCCAAGCAAACTGCTAAATAACAAAAAAAAAAAGGAAAATTAAAACCAGAGTGCCTATACCACAGAAAATCATTAATGCTAGAGTTCAAGTGGAAAAAGCAGGCCAGTAACCAGAGTGACCTAATTTCAGGGACCAATATTTGAAACTTGCTAATGTTAAAAACATATAATTTATCTGCAAATTAGAGTTCCAAAGTTAGACACACAGGTTTAAGAGGAATTTAGTTTTAAATATTTTAATTTTGAGAGAAGAAACTATAAAGTAACTAGAGAACTGGCTACACAATGCATAAAAGCAACAATTACAAATAATTAGGCAAAGAAAGTAAAGCCTGATTCATAGGTACTAATTTTGCACTACCAAGGTCAAACATGATACACATCATTCTGGATTCCACATAATAGCAGGAATAGATATTAGAAACATGGGTCTTGACTTCATATTTGGCTTACAGCAGCAGAACATACTTGAAATAACATCAACTCACTTTTGAAAGTTGGAGCACTTCCCTGTCCCTCTACAAAGCAGCTCCTATGCTGTTTTCTTCCCCACTTACAGTACAGTTTTCTAATTTAACAAACCCACAAGGAAATTGTCCTACAACAGGTGAATATGGGCAGAGTTTACAAACACTGTAAACTGCCTAAACCCAGCAAAATCTCTCCTGCAAAGATCAGCTGTGCACAGGCTGTTATTTGAATACAGAACATAACAGAAGATTCAGAATAGTGAAGAACTATGTGAAGAAAACCAGACAAGAGGTGTGGTTTTAGCACAATGCTTCAAACATCCAGAACTTTAAACAAACTGAAATGTAAAGAACTGTTGATAGGATCCTGGTAACAAAACAGACCATGGATTTCTAAGTGCCCATGGGAAGTTGCACCTGTACACCCTTTGATTTTAGGATCTAAAATAAACAACCAGCTGCTAGCCTATCAGTCCAGTCTTTGATTCAGCATGTTTGTTTCATGTCAGAGGAAAGAAGAAGTGACAAATAAAACTCCACAATGACGTTACTAGAAAAAAAATCAGTGCCATTAAATGTGCAGTCACTTCTTTGCAGTACTATCTGTGCTTACAAGTGGCAGGTTTTCGAGCAGTACTTAACTGCAAAGAACAAAACGTTCCTTCTTGTGAGCAGTGATAGGTATCAGATGATTTAATGGATATTGGTGCAGCCTGTTTCAGGTTCACCCACATCTCAAAGTAGCACGGCCCCAGATAAGTAAGTTGCCATGAAACAAGAAATGTAAAGTGTAAAAAAATCTTCAGTGCAAAGGTTACTACCTCCTACTGCTCTAATCTATAGCTGGGGTTTAACCTCTTGCAACTGCCTTTAAAGTCCTGTAAGTACTAGATTCAGAGGCAGCTTACATAGGATCTGGGTAAAAAGCAAATGGTGAAGGTACTTTGCCCCTATTTATCCCCTGAAAAGAGTGTGAATTCTTTGTTAGCAGGAAGCATGGCTCCAGTGCAATTTACCTGCTGCTTCTGTGTATCTGTGGCTACCATATCCCACCAGAGTCGAAAGAATTCCTGCTCCACTGCAATAAATTTGCGCTGTTTTCCTTTCATCAGCTCTTCTATAACGGTAGTGTACACATTTGCTGCGTAAGCGTGCATGCTTTCCTGAAAGAAAAAAAAAGTAAATAAGCTCTGTTTTACCTAAATTAAAAGGGCTGTTTTAAGCACTCATTGGACTTGAAAAGAGAGATACCAAAAACCTCACATTTGCTGCACACTTGCCTTGTAGCTTCAGAAAAATTGAGTGCTGTCTACATACAGCCTTTGGCCCTTCTGCTTCAGAAAACATCCTCCTGACTGGGCACCTGACTAGATCAAGGTGTAGCTTCTCCCAAGACCAGCACCAATATCAGCTATCTTTTGGACACACTAGGAATGGCTTATTCTGTTCCTCAGTGTTCACCTTAAATCACTGACAGTATTTTGCAGCACCATATAGACCCCACATGCACACTTCATTCTCCCATTCCAGCTCTTCTTTTGACGGCCTGAGTTACCAGAATTGCTTCTTCAGAGCAAGTGTGACTCTGTGCTGTGCATTACCAGTACAATGCAGTGATGCATCTACTGTAAATTATACTATTATGAAAAATAACTCTATTTTTCTTGATGTTTTAGGATAGAGTAAAACCAAGCTGGTAAAAGAATCTTAGAATGAGTTCAACTGTTGACAGAGAAAGTGTGAGATTTTATGCATCTACCCTATCTTGCTCCTAAAAACACCTCTATTCCAGAATGAGGCCTACAGACCTTTATTGCAATGCAAATTTGACAGCTGTACCCATCAAATAATCTACCACAGTGTTATATCCTATGATATGGTATCAAATTAACACCACCATGTTAATTTTGAAGTTGTGCACACAAGGAGATACTTTCTGTACACTTACCTTGACCAGAAAAACTTTTGTTGACCAGATCATCTTCCAGCTTTTACTTAATTTTAAAGGGATAGAGAATGCCTAAAGACAATAGCCTAGGATTTCCTGAGATGTCTGTCTTTCCTTGTAACAAAGTTATCTGCACGTTATTGGATAGTTAACACTTACCTACTTAAACTACGGGTACTTAAGAAGATGCACCACAAAATGTACATCCTAAAGTGGTTGACATATAGCTCTCTCCCCACTGAGAAACTAATGGACATGATATGTAAAACATGAATGCAGAGTTTCAGTTTAGGTAAATTTCCAACATGAAAATTACCATTTGAAACAAGGAGATGAGGTAATCCAAATCAGAAATTGACTTCAGAAATTCCTAGCCCCTTGCTTTCCACAACAGAAACACACCATTGTAAAAATGCTCATGCCACTAGAAAAAGGAAAGAATTTGAGTGTAGGATGAATGGCTTAAGATACTGTTTGGTTTAGCTAAATAATTTCTTCCTCAATTATTTTTCCATTGGCTCATAAGAGTTTCTCGAAATCAAGAGTATTAGATACTTAAAACAATGTGAAATTTTAACTAAGGATTTGAAGTTTTAGTTTTGTGTTCTCTTACGTAATTTCTGAGTATGAGTTTGAAGTATTAAAGGAGAAATTCACTCATCTTTCCTAAAAAGGGAAGACAAAATACATGCACAGCAGAGATAGTGGGTGAGCCACTAGCTCTTTTTCATTAGTTAGGCCTAATGTCATTTCTCTCTAATGAGTGAAGTATCTGCAGCATCTTTCACACATAAAGGAAAATAATTCATAGTAATGAAGAAGAATTCAGGATTAGGATTTTGATTAACAAAGGTAAAAGGTATCAGGCCCCACCTGATTTATCTTGCTCTGCATTTCATATATTTAGCAAAAATTAGTTCAGAGGCGCTAGGCTCCAAGCCCACCCAGCCATCGAGGACCTGGGCTCCTGCTCTCCTCTCTGAAGAAATGACAGAAGGCTTTCCTAGGGTTTTGGCTTTGTAACAAGATAAACGTAAAGACCATGAAAATCTGCCACATAATCAAAGCCCCATCAAACAGAATTAAGACTTTCCTTAAGAAGAAAAAAACCACCCAAAAAATCAGGAGCATCCTGCTGAACACAGGCGCACACAAACCCACAGCCCAAGGGCACGGCTCCTAGGCTAACCATGCCTCCTCCAAAGGAGGATCCCGAAAACCAGGGGACGGCGGAGACACCAGGCCGGACTCGGGGCAGGAGCTGCACCGGACAAGGATTTATTTGCGCGCCCCGGGAGCCGGTGCAGAGCGGCGGCGCCCGGCCCCGTTAGGCGGCTCCGGGCAGCCCTGCCTGCGGCTCAGCCCCGGCCGCAGCGATCCCTCCCCGCCCGTGCGGCGCCCCCGCCGACCTGCACCGTGTACACCCAGCCGACGTCCATGTGGCTGTGGGCCACCACGAAGGCGCGCAGGTCGCCGGCGGCCCGCGGCAGGAGGGCGAGCAGCGGGAGCAGCGGCAGGAGCAGGAGGCGCGGGGCGGCCATGGCTGCTGCGGCGCTCCCGCCGCACTTCCGCGTCCCGCAGCACCGCCTCCCCGAGCGGAACGAAATAAATAAATAAATAAAATGAGGGGAAGGAGTCTCCTCTGAGCGGGAGGGCCCTGGGGCCTGAGGGTGGCTCCGCCTCAGTCCCGAGCGGCGCTGCGGGGGCTGGAGAGCGCCAGGGCCGGGGGTGAGGGGCAGAAAGCGCAGCCCTTGATTCCCGAGCTGGATTTCCGATAACCCTGCGCTGCCCAGGGACAGGCTGACTTCTGCACCTTGGACACCTATAAATCCTTTTCGGTTTTTGGAAATTCCTTTGAATTGAGCGCGAGTACTTTATTTCACAGTATACTACTTCATTACGGATTATTGTCTGCATCTCTGAAGTTTTGAAATTGAAGAAGGATTAAATTTTGTGTGGCTGACCTTCTGATCCCGTTGAAATAGGTTTTGTCACTTGTTTTATCACTGCTAGGAACAGGTCGACCCTGTGCTGAGAACTGGAAAGGCAAACATTTCTATTTAAACTGCATAAAGTTCTAGTGAAAAAGGAAAAAATCCAACCCCAAACTAAAAAGTATTGTCGTGTAATATAGTCCAGTCTCCTCAGAAGTTTTTTGTAAGCAGTTGCACCACTTTCTGCCTATTAAATAATTGTGATATAGAAAGCCAAAAAACAGATTAAACTATTTAAACTATTACTATTTAAAACTTTGACTCTTTAAAAAACATACACCATAGTATAGATCAACTATCTTCCTTAAGTTTTCTTTTGACTAAATCATATGCTTTTAACAACATTTCAATTCTGAAATGATGCAATATATCCTGTCAAAGTCCTCGCTCATTTCCAACAGTGCAAAAGTAAAGAACATCACATGAAGGAGGGTAACTGCTCCCACCTTCAAGTTTGGTATGGATTTAGCATTACTAGATCCCAAACCCAGTTAAACCAGTCATCCCTCTGTGATGGAAGGAAGCAATCACAAATAGCCTAGTAGTGTCTATTTGCAGATTTTCATAAAAATAAAAGATTAATTCATTCTGGACTAGCTGGCTCCTGGGTGCAAATAAAACCACCTCAATATTCAAGACACCTGTAAAAAAGGATCACACAATTTGTATTGACCTCCTCATTTAGAAAGAAAGAAACATGTACTGCTTTACACACCAAACTTGGTGATTTTTTTTTAACATAAAAAGTTTGTAAATGATTGAAGTCAGGAATGAAATATAAATCAGTAAATAAAATGTAAATTAATAAATGCAGATCAAGAGTAATGAGTTGAACACAATAAAATTGCCACATTCCATAAAACTTAAATTTAATATTAATAGATTCTCCCAGAACAGGGCCTTTGTTTGCTAATTCATATGGCTTTTATGCAAAAAGAAGAGGTTAACACTGGAATGTTAAGATCAGTTTTATTTTTTATAATCCATTGTCATGAAGAGCAATCAAGGTCTATAGGTAATTTTTAGGAAAAGTTAGTGCACATAAGCAGCTGTATGGAGCTTTACTTTAACACAGCTCTACAATACATTTTTTCCCCTCAAATCATCAGCATAAACCTGTTCAGTTCCAGGAATGTTAGTGCACATCCAGCAAGCATATGGCTTGGGGATATATATACACACACTGTCTAAACAAACTGGTGCTTTTACCTCAGAAGGCATTTATTATCTTTGTAATTTAGGTGAAGTTCCCAGGAAAGCTTAAGTGTTTTGCTTTGTTTCTAAAAGTAACTGGGAATATTTGCTGAATGTTACTCCCGTTTTAAACCTATTTCCTTCAGAAACTGTAATGTCCTCCTTATTCTTTCACAGAGGCCGCAGTGTGCCACTGTCTTGGATGCAGTGGAGAAGAATGTAAATATTTAAACAGAATACTTTTATCAGGAAAAAGTGAATCAAACTGCCCTCAGTTTACACACCTGAAGGTATTAGGAGGGTGTCTACTTGCTGCAAGAAAGGGAATAGAATTTTCAGGGAGCCCCCGACAAGGGGGAGAGAAAATGATGAGGAGGACTCCATCTTATCAGAAGACTAATTAATTACTTTATAATACTATATTATTCTATATTATATTACATTACATCTAAACTGAATCTGTCAAGCACTCAACTCTGCACTCAACACTGAATCTTGTGACTGTCACACAGTCCTGACACACACACGCTTGGCCCTGATAGGCCAAGGAAACAAAACACCCTCACTCTGGGTAAACAATCTCCATATTGCATTGTACTTTTGCACAAACACAGGCACAGCAGATGATAAGAATATTCTTGGGAAAAATTGTGCCTTGCTTTTCTCTGTGAAGAGAAATGTGGGGCTACAAAGGGGTGAATGTAGGTATGTTAGATGGAATTTATGCCAAAAACAATTCTTCCCTGCCACTTACACACCGTTTCACAAACAGCAAAAAGGTAGATGGAGGAGCCAGTGTAATCATGCCATGACAGCTGCCTACGTCAATACTTTACCTTCTTGTTGGCTCCTAATCTCATAGCATGACTTGATTATAGTCTTCCTTTCTTCTTTCTTAAGCTTTTCTCATTTGCCTATACGAAGTGTGGCTGCTCTTTTTGACACAAACTGTGCCATACATGGGCCTCTGAAACTGTTACCTTGATAAGACAGAAGCCGTAGGCAGGATGCTGCCAACTACAAGCTAGGCAGTAACAATTGTCTTAAATTAGGTATCAAGAAAGTCACCTGGTGAACGAACAATTAATGCACCTTTACATTTCCCTCCTGACATGTTTTTTGGGTGGAAGTCTCTAAGAATAAAGGCATTTATTAACATATATTTGCTCTAGCTGACTGTTTCAGTGTTTTATAATTTGCCATTTCCCACTGAAGGCAAAGGGCCCTTTAGACTTATTTGGTAACAGGTTTGCTTTCTTATTAACAGTTTGTGTATCCACAGAGGCTCAGATGAAAACCACTCCAGCCTTGCAGCGCATATATAACCTGACAGTTTATGTGGCATTTGTAGCTCTAATCAGTAAGATAGCCCAAGTGGCCTAGGGTAAGAGAACTGAAGTGAATGTTTTGGGACGAACGCAGCCGTGGTGGCAGGGCACTAGCAGTGGGTGCCACTGAAGGTGGGTGCCACTGGAGGTGAGTGCCACTGGCAGTGGGTGCCTGGGGTGCGGTGTCCTCCCTCAGGGATGCGCGTCCAGGCTTCGGGGTCAGCCGGGATGCGCGCCCATGCTCTCCAGGCTGCCGGCACCCCAGACACAGGCGGCATCGGACGGGAGCGCACATGGAAACGGGACGGGCAGCAGGGAGGGCTCTCCTGGCCGGGGCAGGGCCAGGCTGGGGCACCGCATCCCGCCAAAGCCGCCGTGGCCGGGCTCGCCTCGGACCGCGCTGCCGCCCGGCGCTGCCGGGGCTCCCTTGCACCTCCCGGGCCCGGTGGGGCCGGGGCTCCCTCGCACCTCCCGGGCCCGGCGGTGCCGGGTCTGCCCGGGCTCCCTCGCACCTCCCGGGCCCGGCGGTGCCGGGGCTCCCTCGCACCTCCCGGGCCCGGCGGGGCCGGCGCTGGCGCTGTCGGGCGCGGCGCGTGCTGGCGAGGCGGCGCCGCCTCCGCCGGGAGCTCCGGGCGGAGCCTTCCCTCCTTCCCGTGCTCCCTCCCCCGGCTCCCCGAGCACCCCGAGGAAGCGGCGGCTGCCTGCCCCCGCTCGGCTGGGAGGAGGAGGAGGCGCCCCGAGCCGCGGGCGCTGGGAGCCAAGCTAAGAGCAGTTCAGAGCTGTGGGCGCATTCCGGAGGGCAACACCCATGTCCCACAAACAGGGTATCTGCAACCGCGCGCCTTCCCCCGGTGCTCGCTGTCCCCTCTCATCCCTCCGTTCTCTCCTCAGCCCCCTCCATCTCTCCTCCCCGCTCTCTGCTTCTTCCCCTCGCCGCCACTTTCCCTCGTCCCTTCCTCCGCTGGCCCCGTGCCCTGACTGACTGTGCCTTTCCTTTGCTCCTGCCCAGCCGGCGGCCCCCCGGGCGAGAGCGCGGCTGACTGGTGTCTGTACCAGCTCAATGGAGCGGCCGAGTTCGAGGTCTCTGAAGGTGAGTACGGGATGCTGAGGGGAAGCGTCCCCTCGCCCGCTGTCCCGGCCGGCAGCGTGTGGAGAAACGGGGCTCACTGCTGGGAGAGACCGTGGCAGCCGCCCCGGCGTGTGCCCTAGGGCAGGTGTGGAGGTGGGCGGGCAAAGGGATATCTGCCGGTGGTTTGTGTATCCCAGGCCTTGCGAAAGTGTCTTGGCTGGTTTTGCTTTGGCTTTTTTTGTGTGGGAAAAAGTTTGTTTTGCGTGTAGCAGTTTAGGTGGCATGAGTCCTTTTGACCTTGGCATCAGTGGGTGCTGGTGCAAGGTGGGCTGGAAAGTTTTCTGGCCTTTTTTCACTCCTTAACTTCGAAGAAAGAAGTCACCTGGAAAGTTTTATTTATTGACGTTCTGTGACCAGAAGAACAGTCTTTGGGTGTCAGGGCAGGAAAGTCTCTCATACCAGCCATACCAAACAGTGTATGGTTTTGAACATGCGGAGTATCTAAATTTAGGAGTGAACCTGTGTTCTCCAGGATATCAGATGTGTACTGTGCTGTGCTCATGAGCATCTTCCAGTGGCTGTTGTCTGTGAGCTAAGTGGAACTAAGACCTCATCTCAATGTTTTTGGTCTGCTGGGGTTATGGCTTTCTAAGAAGAGTGTATTTATTACTCTTTCTAAACGTTTAAAATGCATCAGAAGCTGAGTTAGACTAAAAATCTTTGCAGTACTGGGGAAGGTGGCACGCTGTAGTAGATTGGCTTCAGATTCAACATTAAGGAAAACTTGACAACAGGGGAGCACTGGAAGATAGGAATTAGGTAGATAATAAAATCCCATTCATTTGGGCTATTTAATGTTTGTTTCACAAACATACATTGAAGAGATAAAGCTACAGATCTTACCTTGGGGCAGGCAGAAAGATTACCTGTTTGGTGTCTCTTCAGCTATTATCTGTGATCTTTTGGGAATTGAAGTTTTGTGTCTTGTGTTTTGCTGTTTGGAGAAATTATTTAACCACAGTGTACTAATAGTAAGCCATAGCTTCCCCAAAGTTTTGGACTAAGTTCTTCTTTCCAGTTATTCCATGGTGATTTATATTTTGAGGTGTACTTAAGAATGTGTGTAATTACACACAATTGCATACTAAAGCATTTATCAAAAGATGTTGTGAATTTTTTTATTTTTTTTTGCCTACGTGATTTTTTGGGTGAAACTGCATATCAAACCAGATGTGATGACGATAGATGGGGGTGGAAATTATATCCGTGTGAGGGAGTGTAATGAGTGAGTGACAGCATTTCTTAGGCATCACAGAATGCTGAAAATGAGCTTTAGGTTGGCATTTACTTTCATTTAAAGATTTGAATGAGTAGAATATGCTTCTTAACCTCATTTGTCTGGGTAAATACCAGTGTTTCAGCACTGCTTTGAGATGATAATGTTTTTTCTCAACAGGTGTTTTATTTCTTTGATTTATTGGGTCATCTCTTTTCACAGGGCATATTTTTAAAATTACTTTGCTAACCCTGACTTCAGTTCTCTTTAATGCTGCCAATTTTTGGGTTCCCAATTTTATTCCCCAGCTTAAATAGGAATCTTACATGTTTTCTCTTAACTCAACATGGAAATATGTGAAATTCTGAGACCAGGAAACAAGATGAAGCAATGTAATTTGATCACAAAAACGGTAGAATCAAAGTCATCTGCAGGTAGTAAACCCTGTTTATGTTAATATAGTGTATATAAATACATGTATACATTTATATACATATATATTGTATATAAATATGACATGTATTTTCCAGAGTACATGCTGGGTATTAATGCCACATATCTAGGAACACATAGAGCAATATATTCAGCACACTTTGCAGAAGTGAAAAATAGTTCAAAGAAAAGTCCATGATGACAAGTGACTTGACCTCTTTTGCTTGACAGTGTTGTTTGATGAAGTCCAAACCTTTTTCTTTGCTGAAGTATGCCTCTAAAATAAGTTACACAGAGCTAGACAGAATATTTAGTTTTAAATTGATTGTTTCTTGGACTCCCATCACAGACTTTCTTTTCTCTCTTTATCCCAGTTCTTTTTATTTTTCAGAAAGGCCACAACTTGTAATTGCAGCTGCATTGGTTAGCTGCATTGTCGACCTAGCTGATGGACAGAAGGACAAGTTTATCTATATTCAATATTGTAGTGTGATTTATATATCTAGATAGATATCTAAACATTTGCATATTAATGTTATAAGCTCAGCTTGTCTTCTGGGCATCTCTTGCTGCTTTTGCTATTGAATGCTTGCATTGACCTTGTGGTACTCTCTCAGACTTCAGAGTTGTGTTCTGCAACATTTCTGTCTTAGCCTAGGAAGGAAATTTTTTTTTCCCAAAAATAGATGTGTTAGATGAAAAACATTCATTTACATAACAGAAAAGAAAAATTGCATATTTCAAATGCAAGGAAAATAGAGCATAGTAAGTGAAATATCACAATCAAAGCCAAGATAATCATGTTTGATTTAGTCTTGCTGTCTTGAAACAAAATCCTATTTCAAATATTGCTACTTCTATAATTAACGTCTAAGTGCAAAATATATTTTATTCATGCTGAAAATCTCAAAGCACTTTGCTCACACTAAGTGCAGCCTCACAAAAGCTGTATGAAGAAGAATATTAGTGTATCCATTTACAGGCTTCAAGAATGAAATATAGAAGTTAAGGATGTGGTTTTTTTTTAGAAACTGAATGTTAACTATTAAGCAGATAGCAACATGGGACTTCTAAAAAGTCAAATCTTTTGCTCTGTGTCCAGTGATCTACTGGACTGTTATCAGGATTGCTTAATCTAGAGCCTTTGCTTTAAGCTCCAAATTACAATAACTTCTTGCAAACTCTGTGAGTTAAATCATGTTTGAAGTATTTTAGGCTGTGAATTCTAATCTGGCATTCTGTTATTCTAGATATGAATGATAATATGTTTAATGAAAAGATTCAGTCACAAATCATATTTTTAGTTTTCACTCTTAAAATTACCTCATTAAAGACTTGAGATTGGTTTACAGTGTAAATTTTATTTTCATCTATTTTGTAACTGTGCTCTTGAGAGGTTGAAAGCACTTTTAGCATCTGTTAGCTTTGTGAATTTCAATGTGAACTTTCCTATTACTTACCTTATGCTGCTGTAACATTCTCTTTCATTTATGAGTAATTTGAAGTGAGATTTATTGAGAAGACGGGTAATATAGTGTTTTGTTGTGAAAGTACAATTGATCAGTGTGTCATTTTAAGGAACTAGAAGACTTGTGAACTGATTAATATGAGTTTAATCACTGTTAGGTTTATCTCCAATAGCTTTTTGTTTACTGTAGTTTTCAATCAAAGACAGTAACTCTGGATTTGGTTCAATGCTGTCTTTTCCATTATTTCACCAATAGAAATAGAAAGCAATGTGATTGCACAAGCTTACAACTAAAGTAATGTTCTTGTGAATCATGTGTTCATTATCAAGGTCTAATTAAATAGGAAGTCTCATCTGTAGATGTTTTCATGTCCCAGTCCTTTTCTGGCAGATCCAAATAAGTTATTTTTCCTTAGTCTTTTACAAAAAGGCATGGTAGCAGTCCTTTTCCTAGTGCTTCACAGTTTGCCAAGATTTCTTTCAAAGGATCTTCACCGTGAATGGGTGTTATATTTCCATCTTAGTTGGATGGTATGCTTTACAGAACTGGGCTTCTAGATGTCCAGTTTGGAGATCACAGAATCACAGAATATGCCAAGTTGGAAGGAAGAGACCCACAAGGATCACTGAGTCCAACTCCTGGCCCTGCACTGCAACATCCTCAAGAATCACGGTCTGTGCTTGGTAGCATTGTCCAAACAATTCCTGAACTCCGTCAGGCTTGGAGCACTGCCCTGGAGAGCCTGTTCAAGTGCCCAACCACCATCTGGACGAGGAATCTTTCCCTAATATCCAACTTAAACCTACCCTGATACAACTTCAGGCCATTCCCTGGAGTCCTGTCAGTGTTACTAGAGAGAAGAGATCAATGTCTGCCCCTGCTCTTCCCCTCATGAGGAAGCTGTACCTGCAGTGAGGCCTCCCCTCAGTGTCCTTTTCCCCCAGGCTGACCAGACCAAGTGACCTCAGCCACTCCTCACAGAGCTGCCCCTCAAGGCCTTTCACCATCTTTGTTGCCCTCCTTCGGAGGCTTTCTAAGACCTTTAGATCTTTCTTACATGGCAGTGCCCCAAACTGCCCTCAGCACTCGAGGTGAGGCCTCCCCAGTGCAGAGCAGAGTGAGACAATCCCCTCCTTTTCCTGGCTGACAATGCTGAGCATTTATTGATGTCCCCAGGACAGGGCTGGCCCTCCTGGCTGCCAGACACTGTTGATTCATATTCAGCTTTCTGTTGACCAGGCCTCCAGGTGCCTTTCCCTGGCACTGCTCTCCAGCATCTCATTCTTCACTATGTCTGTACATTCAGGGTTGCCCACCCCAGGTGCAGAATCTGACACTTCCCCATGTTCCCTTCATATGGTTGGTGATGGCCCAGCCCTCTCATTTGCTGAGGTCCTTCTGCAGGGCATCCCTGCCTTTGAGGGAGTCAACAGCTCTTCCCAGTTTTGTATCATCTGCAGACTTGCTCAGTATCACTTCAGTCCTGCATCCACATAATTTATGAAGATGTTGAAGAGCACAGGGACAAGGATGGAGCCCTGTGGAACCCCACTAGTGACAGGTCCCTGGCGTGATGTCCCCCCATCATGCCCCACCCATGAGCCAGTTGCTCAGCCATCAGGATGTGTTGATCCAGCTGTGTGCTGGACATTTTGTCCAGCAGGATCCTGTGAGAGACAGTATTGAAAACTTTACTGAAATCCAAAAAGAAGACATCAACTGGCTTCCCTTGATCAACTAAGGGGGTTACTTTATCATAAAAGGGAATCAGGGTTGCTAAGCAGGACTTCCCTCTTGTGAAACCCTGCTGGCTGTGGCTGATGACTGTGAGATTAGTGAGCTGAACTGTGATTTTTCTGCAGACCACAATTCTGTTTTAATTCAAAGGAAATCAAAATGCTTGGAAGAGACTGATATTCCCCTCACCTCACCTCAGTGCGTATTTAAAGAATCACAGTATCAATTAGGTTGGGAAAGACCTCTGAAATTGGGCCCAAGCTATGACTGAACACCTCAGTGTCACCTGGAACATGGCACAAAGTGCCACATACAGTCTTAAACAGCTTAGGATGCTGCCAGTGTCCATACAGTGCTGTGAAGTGTGTCACAGGGCTGTGTGTATCCTGATAGCCCCTCTCGTGCCATGTACATGGATAATACAGTTCCAGTCCTACCTCACACACTCCTGTTTATTCATTCAGCAAGTCCCTGTATTTCATCCCTCCTTTATTTTGCACTGACTTATATTGGTATTTGGTTGGTTAACTATCACTGATGTCAGAGAGCTGCTGCAGCACAGGGAAAGGGCTTCTGTTTGAAGTGGTGTCATCATAATTTATTCCCATTATAATGTTGAATGTGATTCTGTAAGACCAGACCTGGTAAATGACTCATTACAAGAAAATGTGGGTATTTGATTATACTTCTAGTTGTTCCTGCACAATCTGACATTGAGTTTCAATATGAAAAATTCAACGTGATAGGCAAAGAGGAAGGGTTAGGATATGTTGAAATTGTATTTATGATAGCTTTACTTCTAGTGATATTTTCTACAGTGGTCCATGTGTGATATTTTAATATGTGGTTTATACATGGCATAGGTTTTGTAAAAATCATTAATTCAGGTATTTCTGTAGACTGTTATAAAAAAGACTGACAATAAAATACTGGAAAGTACATGTACTTGTTATGAAAAAGAAAAGGTGAGTGATTTATTTACATTTTTTATTTGAGGTTTTCTATTTTGGTGTTTTGATTAAGAGCTGGTTTGAATTTATGGAATAAATTAATTTTTTAAAGTACATTAAGATGATTTAATTACAATGATTCATAAAATCCTTGCTTGCATAGTGTTTCCATTGGAACTTAATATGAGTGCTAGAGTGTGTTTTCTCTTTTGAGTCATTAAATGTCATTTGACCATAAAACAAATACTTGTTAATTATTTTATTTTGCAAATGTCTGACCAAAGACATTAGCTCCTGTTCAGTAACCTGAAAAGTGGTATGCTTGTTTGGATTAAGCTTGAAAAACAGACTAAGTCTTTTTTTTTTAACCAGGCTTTCTGATTTTCCTTTTTCAAGGACTTCACACACTCCTCTAACATTCTTCTAACATACTTGTTTAATTCTCTGGATCTTAAATGCCATAAGTTGCAGCCTTCATCCTCTCAGTTTCCAGAATGTGGTCTTCAGCCAGTTTCCTTTTTGCTTTCTAGCCATAGACTGGCAGACTCATTTAGGTTAAAAATGACCTCTAGGATCATTGAATGTAATATTTGATCAAACATAGCCATGTTAGCTAAACCATGGCACTAAATTCCACATCCAGTCCTTTCTTGAATACTGGCAGTGATGGTGATGCCACCACTTCTCTGGGCAACCCATAATAATGCTTAACCACTCTTTCAGTGAAGAAATTCTTCTTAATGTCTAGTCTGGACCTGATGTTGTTGAGTTAGGGATGGAAGGAAAGACTCCAGTCTTCAGATGGATCAGAAGGCTAACTTTAATGAAAGTAGCAGGTCTTTTATAATGTGACTCACTAAAGTGATACTTAAATGGTCTCAAAGTAGAAACATTTCACACTGTTGGTGGCTATGAATAGTACACTGTGAATAACTATAGCTATAAACAGTGGTTACAGAAAGATAGTAATTGTTTATATTTCTTCTTCTAAGATTCCCAGGCTCAGCCTGGGAGAAATTATCTGTGTTCTTTCTCTGACTGAACTGTGAATCTCCACATGGACCTCCCCTGGTGTGTCTTGAGGCCATTTCCTCTTGTCCTGTCTTTGGTTACCTAGGGGAAGAGACTGACTCCACCTGGCTACAACCTCCTTTTGGGTAGTTTTTCCTGTTCTCCAGACTAAACACACTCAGCTGCATCAGCCACTCCTCCTAAGATTCACTCTCCAGATGCTTCAGTAGCTCTGTTTCCCTTCTCTGAACTCACTTCAGCACCTCAGTGTCTGTCTTGCAGTGAGGGGCCCAGAGCAGGAGACAGAGCTTGAGGTCTGACCTCACCAGTACAGGGGAACAGTCTGAGTGCAGGGGCTCAGTCACTGCTCTGCTCCTGCTGGCTGGAAGTTTTGTTGATCATCTCCCTGATTTCACCAAGAATCCAAAACTTTTTATCATTTAGTGGTCACTGTACCCAAGATGGCCTCTGACCACCACATCTCTCACCAAACCTTCTCTGCTTGTAAGCAGCAGGTCTAGTGGGGCACTGCTTTCCAGGCTGCCCCTCTACACACCTGCTTGGATTTCCTGGGTTCTGTTTGTTTTACTTTTCCTTTGTTCTCTGTAACTCTCCCCTCCACCAAGGGAATTTTGGGTGGTTTCAGCCCACTCACTGTTGTGCAGTGTGACAAAGATGTCTCTCCTTTGTGTCATTGAAAGTTTGCCATTTGCAGCAGGTGCCTGCATAGCAAATCTGAGCTCTTTTCCCTCTCTCACTCTTTCCAGGTCCATAAGGCTTTCCATTTTATATGATCCCCTCAGTTCCATCCAAATAACTCCTGGCAATTTTAGTTTTATTCATGCTTGAATGACGAAAATTTCCTTGGTATTTCAGTTTGCCATATACTTTATGAGGCACTCAGTGTGCCTCTTATATCTCATGAAAGGTGAAATCACACTGTTGTGGGCCTGATGATGCAATTATTAGCAAGTCAAAAATCATGCTTTCAAGTTACCTGGTCCAGAATTTAACAAGGGCATCTTTTATGCACCCTCTTCTGCATTAAACACTCAATAATTTAATTCAGGTAATAATTTTGTTATCAATAATTAAACTGATGAAGTAAACAGGGATTTCATTTGATCTGTAAATTTTCCATTTAGAGTAATTTTTTATATTTAAGTCAAACATTGCTATTCAGCTTGAATAGTTATGGACAATTTAGAGAGTATAGAACTGCCTGTGGTTCCAGCTGAGATACATAAAAATCACCAGGTCTTCACAAAGCCTCCTCTTCAATTATAGGTCGAGTCAGAAATCCAGGGTACCTTTATGGAGATTAATTTTATATAGGGGCAGAGAGTACCAATTTTCTGATTTTTCCAATTCCAGTTTAGAAATGTTTGCAGAAATTGCCCAAGCTGTCTTGCAGACTGTCTGAAGAGCTGATGCGCAGGTAAGTTTTTTCTACTGTACAAGGATTTTTAATGTATGAACCTCTCAAAGCTGGAAGAAATTTCAAGATCAGATTATTCTGTTTCAGCCCAGACACCTAACTTCTGCAAATATGGATTCAGAAGTCATACTGCAGGCCACACAGTTTGAACTGTAATATTTTCATTAATCAGTTCTTTTCTGTAAAATGCAATTTGTTAGTAAAATTCTGAGAGATTGAAAGTAAAGGTCAATATAGTTTTTTTCCTTGCATATTTTTATTGTCTGATGAGAAAATTCCAAAAGTATTTCAAACTTTTCAGGTATTTTAAACTACCTTTTCCTCACAGTGTGCTACTTGAATATAAACTAATTTAAAATAATGGGCAATAGCCCAGAAGTCTTTGTGTGATTGCCTAACGGTACATAAAAACCCACCAACAGTGAAAATATGTTATTTACTAGTCAAATTCTAGATGTTGCCATCTCAGCTGAATTGTCAGGGTTTGGCGATCCAGAAGAGGGAGCTGCCACATAAATTTCTAGCAGTTTTGAACTTAGCAAAGTCTCTTTTAACCCCCCATCATGGAATTTTTTTATTTTTTAATTTTAATACTGACACCAGGGGTTTCATGTGATGCTTTTTTGGTCACTCAGTTCATAGTTTGCTGATTTCTAAGGACAGCATTAGAGACTTAGTGCTTTAATTTCCTTTATTTTTCAGTATGAGTTCAGTGTATGTTTTTAAACATTCTGCTTGAATACCGTGCTAAAACCTTTGGTTGACATGATGAATGTGGCCCTTTTTACTTAATATGCAAAGTCTTTTTGTACATAGATGTTTCTGACTAGCACACCATGAATTTTTTAGAGATGTTTTCTGTAGCATGCAGGAAGAACTTTGTGGTGGCTGGCCTTCCTCATGTGAGACAGACGTGGCTTCTGAATCATTGTAGTTTTTTTTTCTGTATAAGGAGTGGCTTTTCTGTCACAGTAAGAACATACAATTGGTATTTTGAAAATAGCAATATATATGTAAAATAGCAAAACCAATGTGCACACTTCAATGTGCTTCTAATGTGCTTTTTTTTTTTTTTAGCACTGCAGAGCAATTTACAATGATCCTATCTATAATTTGTGGGTTATAAAACAAAAGAACAATGAGGTACTGGGAGAAGGCATTAAAACACATACTTGAACTTATGGTCAGGAAGGAAATCAGACTTCCTGAGCATCCTGAGCATATTTTCAAGTGCATGATTTAACCTGGGTTCTGATATTGGTGGGTGGAATCCTACGTTGCTACTTGTAATGATAGATCTTATCACAGTTATTGTATCTTCAGATTCATTGTTAGTCATTTTGTGTTAAAAACTGA
This sequence comes from Ammospiza caudacuta, assembly GCF_027887145.1. NCBI lineage: Eukaryota > Metazoa > Chordata > Aves > Passeriformes > Passerellidae > Ammospiza > Ammospiza caudacuta. The sequence continues at coordinate 60,519,131 of NC_080596.1, forward strand.
TGCAGTGATATGACTTTGTTTCATGAGGTAACTGGAGTATTGAGAAACGAGTGAGACTTTTTTCCAACTGCCTAATATATTCCTTGGGTCTTTTGTCATTAAAAGGTTAAGAGGATACTCAGTATTAGGAAGCTTTTATTTGTTTCTCACAAAGAAGAGTGAATACAGCACAGTGTTGATGATATGTTTGTGGGTCATCATGTTTTATATTTTGTGCAAATTTTGAGGAGCTGAAACATTTTCAGAGAAGGGAAATTAGGCTGATGAAGGGTCTGGAGCACAAGGTTTGTGGAGGGAACAGGGGTTGTTTAGTCAGGGGAAGAGGAGGCCCAGGGTGGACCTTATTGCTCTCTACAGCTACCTGAGAGAAGATTGCAGAGAAGTGGGGATTGGTCTCTTCTGCCAAGTAACAAGTAATAGGACAAGCAAAATGGCCTCAAGATGCACCAGAGGAGGTTTAGATTGGATAGTAGGAATTTTTTTTTTACTGAAAGGGTGTTCAAGCACTGGAACAGGCTGCTGGGGGGGAAGTGGTGGAGTCACCATTGCTGAAGATACCTAGATGTGCCACTTCAGGGTGTGGTTTAGTGGAGGACTTGGCAGTGGGGTGTTAGTAGTGAAATGGATGATCTTAAGGCTGTCTTCCAGCCTAAGAGATCCTGTGATTCTCTTTCTGGAGGTAAGTACAGGACAGTAAAAGTCCTTGTGGTTCCAGTGAAGAGTGAGAATGGAGCATTTCCTTTGTTATCAACCTTGAATATTCCTGCATGTGATAGTATCCTGCTGTTCACTTACTTCATATTCCCAATTAGTAAATCTATAAATATGAATGCTTTCACAGAAGTTACCACTGGATTCCATTCATACCTCTATGTGGTATCATCATGTGGCCTTCAGATTACATATGCAAGCTGCTCTGTTAGACAGTTTAGACATTACATTGTGAAGTTGTGCATAACATTCTAATATTGGAATGTGCCAACATGAAGAACTCTGTGGCTTATTTTTAGTTATTTTGTAAAATAGTTTTGAAATTTCTGTAGTTTTTACATGCTCACAGATGTATATACATATACTTTTTTCTTATATCTGTGCAAGGTTAACACAAAAATCAAAAGAAAATTCTCTAAGATCAGTGTAGATGTGTTTGACTTTTTCTCCAGGAGGCTTTGGAATAGGTACATAAATAAATAGTGGTTTTTTATAAACCTAATATTTTGCCCATGGCTATTACAGTTGAAATATATAATATTTAAAAATATTTGTATGCTCAAAAAACTGATGGTTTTTTTGTAAGTATTAAAGTCTTCCATCAAATACAGTTTCTTTTCAGTATGCATACACTCCTCACATGTTCTGGTAATGTTTATTTGTAAGCACATTTTGTAGTGGCTCATGTCACAGTGAATAGAGTTGACAGTTGGGCTGATTGCAGGAATATGCAAGATGTTAACCTCATAAATCTTTCTCCACCTATTGTATTGTGTAATTTTTACAAAATATGCAGAAGTATGGTGCAAGAGACAGTTCCATTATTTTAGTTGGGACCATTTTGGTATTGCAGTTAATGCTGATGTATTCAATTCAAAGACAATTATGTCTAGACACTAACAGGGGCTGTTGATTTGACATTCTATTCATAGAGAGGGCACGTGTCATTCAAAAGTGAGTTCTAAAACTCCTCAGCATGGCTGCATTGTTAGTGATGGGCCTTTCCACTTCACATGACTACTATAACTAATTACTATATTTAGTGATCTTGAGATCCTGAAATGAAAATCACCCACAGTTTCTTTGAGAGATACAAATTATATTATTATTCTTTCTCTTTATACCCAGAATAAACTTCTGTGTTATGACTAGACTCAAAGATGCAAAGTAGAAGTGTTATCCTTGCAAGACTTGATGGTTTCTTGTTAAATCTGACTTACTGAGTAATCTTCATGATCTTTGACATTTTTAATACAGACTAGTTTTCGTCAATATATGGTTTTGTTTGTCAGGTAACTCTTATTTTTTAAGTTTCTCTGGTAAGTTCTTGTGTTAACATTGTAAGCTCTGCTTTGAAATTGATTGTTTATTGTGGAAATACCCCATGCTTCAGATTGTATTTATTTGCAAGAAGTACTAACTTGGTGTGTTTGTAATGGTATACAAAGTAGATGTAATAATTTTAAAGTAAGAAGAATTCTTATTTTTCATGTGCTACATCTTAAAATTGTGGGGGTTTTTTCCCTTGAGCTTTTAATGCTGTTTTTTTTTTTTTTTTAAAGTCTGTTAATTTCAGTGTGTGCTGATTCCTTTATTCTAAACGAAGGCATCACAGCTATATTTCAGTTTGATTGCTTTTTCTGGGTTTAGTTTTTTCTCCCTAAGAATACTTGCCCTAGTGGAATGTCCACCTTTCCTAAGTGAAAGCTAGAGGGACCTTGAGAGTCTGCTGAGTGCATTGAGAGTGTAGCTGTGCATTGGTGTTTCTTCAGAAAGGTGATACCATGCCTCCGAATCTGTGATTTTATGTTGCTTTTTGACTTCTCCCTCTCCTCATGCGCCTCCACATTAATCAAAAATCTTCCTTAAAGCATGATACCTGTGTTGACTTCTGGAAGTAGCAACTGTGCATTGAAATTTATTTCAATTTAAGAATATTGCAATATTAACATCTGATTCCTAGTCTGATGATTTTAGAGGCATACTTGTTCAATGATAATTCCAAAAATGCACAGAGCTTTGTTGAAGGACTTGAATTCCCTTTTCTAGATGATGTCAAATCATAAAATGTATCCATGGGGGAATAGAATATTTTGTGTCAAGAAAACAGATCTCAAGGTTTAATCTTGATTCTGCAATGGGACAAATCACCTCTGCTAGAGAACATCTCTAGAAGCAAGAAGATCTGTCTCTGTTTTCCCCCTATGCTGAGTCTCTAGAGCAGCTTGTGGCCTATATTACACATCAAATGTTAGAACTGTGTACTCATTGCTTGCTTTAGCTGCAGGTTCAGAAAGTACCCAGAGCAAAGCCTGTGCTGTTGGGGCTGGGCAATGCTGACCTGGGCAGTACTGACCCCCCTGCACTTGCAAAGATCACTCACTCACAAAGCTCCAGAGCATCTGACAACTGTGTATCCTTCGTGTCTTTCTCTCCCTCTCTCTCTCTCTGTATCCTCTCATCAAATGGTTGAAAGAAAGCATGTATTCAAACCCTGTGGTTAAAAAGCTGAACGATTGAAGGAGGATTGCAAACCCCAAACTTTCAGTGACATCATCCCATAATTCTGTTTCTGTAGGTACCCTGTGCTTTTGACTGCCAGGTTTTATGTGTCTCTATTTTACTTTTTGTGTATGCAGTGTGAGTGATTGGAGCTCTGTGCTTCTCCAGACACAGAGCTGTGTTGTTTCTTTGGTAAGAATACTGAAGTGTGTAACCATTCACATAGATTCCTTTTCCACCAGCAAATGCTTACCTATGTAAATGTAACATTTGAGTTCAGATGCGAGCACAAGTCAAGAAATTCAAAGATATAGTTCCCACAGCAACCATAATTCAGCCTTGTTGCTGTGAAAGCACAAAAGCTCACACCAAATACCATGCAGAATACTGCATGCATGCAAGTTTATGAGACACAGTTGCTAGGAGAGCCATAAATTTTAATTTCTAGAGGTATTTACATTCACATTTTATATCTCTTAGAATTAAAATCTGTATTTTTTGAAACAGTGCAGAAATGAAGAAATGGAATAGAGGCCATTTGGATTAGTGTATCTTTTTCTTTCTTGTAATGTACAATTGATTACTCTACTGTCTCTTTCTGTTTACTTTTATTTTTAAGGGAGTGGGAGTAATATTGAATGTGAAATATAATCTGGTCTACTTCCTTATCTAACTCTATTTTTTCTCTTTGTTTACCCCTATTACTAAACCTGCAGCTAATGGGGTCTACTTGTTTGCCTACCAAGGATAAATAAATCAGATATTTACCTGCATGTAGCCATGCATCTTGCTATTCAGCTTCATCTGTCCCTTAAGGCTCCATGATAAAATATCCCAAAGCACATGGAATATATTTATTTTCAGTATCTTATAGGGTACTTTTAGTTTCTTTGTTTGCCTGCTAAGTCTCCTGATTTGGTCATCTTAGACATGTTTAGTTATTATCACGGTTGGTGAAGAGGTGGAAGAGTACTTGTTTTGAATTTATATTTTTAATGAGGAAAATGTAAATATTTTTATTGAGGAAAATGTAAATATTTCAATTATAATACTTAATGAGCACAGCAAATGTTTGTAAATAATATCTACAGGATTTCTAGAAGCTGGTTGGCTGAAATATCTATATGAACTTTCTTAGCCTTTCAGATATGGCCAGTGGAGAAAGAGACGATGATGTCTGAATATTGTTATATTAAGTCCCATTTCCATGGGTGATTATTATATCTGTAAGCTGGATTGAGTATTCATGATTATTTTAAAAAAATTCCCTTTGACTGTGGCATATGCTAATACCTCATAATTTATATGGAATAAAATCATTGTATCTCACCCGTCATTTAAAATAAATGGTAAAAAAGGAAATGACACAAGAAAAAGAAGGTTCATAGTAAGAGTTCCTCTTCAGTAAACTACAAAAAAATTAATTTAGACTTCATCTAGTTTCTACCAGACTGATTTTTCTCAGCCCTCCATCACATCTTAGCCTGCTATATGAGCCTTTTTATGGGCAGTCTGGGCAGAGCTGAAAGGCTGATAGGATGTGAAAATGTTCTCCTTGGGAAATCTTTGGATCCTGCCCTTCCAGATTGTCAGGCAATCTGCTCTAGGAAGCCTGTTTTGACAGTGCCTGTTATCTCTGCTCAGCAGAGTCCTATAGGGACCACCCCTGCCTCCCCCAAAGCCAGGGTTAGGGGAATTCACTCTGCAGCCCAGTGCCTTCCCAGAGCTTTATTGTTCTGTTTAATTGTGTTGAAAAGCTAGTTCGGAACTGTACACTGTACTGTACATGTGTCTAAAATAGTTTGTGTGTATGAAATGCAGGTTTTCTTGTGTAAGAATTTATAACCTGAAATTTGAACCCCATCTGAAAATTAAAACATTCACAGTGGCTTAACAATTTCTTACTAGGTAAACACATGAAGATTAATTAAATTCTGGCTGCTGTCTGATCAAGAGTTGGTCTAGTCTTTCCACAGTGACTTCACTGTGTCTGAATTCTATGAATTGAGGAAAGGGACTGGGAATTGTGAATCATGGCAATTCTTCAAGGAGCAGGTAGTGTCATGGTGTTTGAGTGAAGTTCTGGATAACACTTGATTCATAAGGCTCTATGTCCTGCTGAAACAAGAAGATGAATACTCTGGGTGTAGGTTTTGGGTAAGAGCTGTGTTGTGATCATAAGCTTCCATCAACATCCTTACAACATTTCTTTTTCCAATATATATAGGTAATATAGCTTCTCTATGGTGTGAATAGTTACAAGGATGCTTTTGTTTTCTTCTTTCTGTCCTCTTACATGTAGTAGTTGTGGTTTTATTTGTGGAAAATATTTGAAGTGAATGAGTTATGGCAAACTTCAGTGGAAACTAAGAACTGCAGAGGGATGATTTGAGATAACTGGAAAACAGCAAAATGTTACACTTGAAATTGATCTATTTGTAGTAAATAGAAATGCATAAATAGATACAGATTTGTGTAAACACCAAGTTTACATTTGTGTTCATTACAAGCCGATCAATAACTGTTGCTGGATGACTAGATGTAGTTATTTTATACAATTAATTACTGTGCATACAGGCCCAGGGAAGAGAAATGTGCAGTCAATACTGCCAGGGATTGCTGGTAATCATGATAAGCTAAATTTGTTTTGAGGTGATGGGGGTCCTGTGGGACAAAAATACTTATATGGGAAATTGCTTTCTGTGTAGAGGCAAAAGTGCCTGGTGTTGGGAACAAGGTCATAGTTTCAACACTTACTGCCATCAGAGGAGAAAGTTGGTGTAACTCTACTTATGCAGGTGTTTTCCTCCAGCATGTCACTTCCTGTGTGTGCATGTGACCCCAGAGATACAGATTTCCTAATGGAACACAGGACTTTGATGCAAGTGGATGGCCATGTCACCTCACAGTTCTCAAAGGAGAATAAAATTTCCTTGGTGGGATTAAAACCATCTGCTTGCATCATGGACTGTTAGCTATGAGATAGAATTTGGTGTTAAATATGTTAGTCAGCTATGAGATAGAATTTGATGTTAAATATGTTAGTCACTCTTAGTAGATGGAGGGTTGGTATGTAGAATATACTGTGCCATATGTTAAAGATTTTTGTCCTTTCTCTTCATTTGAAAATAGGTATCCTTGTCAATTACAATGAGCTGGAAAGAGGCAATTTTTAAAATTTTTAAGTTTAATTTTTAAAGTGTTTGCAGTATTTTCCATTTATCTGCAAACATTTCTTTGGACATCCTGTCAAAATTACCACAAATATATTTGAATTGTGTTTTTAAACTCTGATAGAAGTTGACCGTTCTCTCTTATTGAAGGCAATACAGTTCCTTTTGCAGGATTATATTTCCAGTTTCCAACTTTGACAAACTCCTAACCATTGAGCCTAACAGGTTTTTTCCCCATGGATTGGCTTCAGGCTGATTTTTCACAGAAAAATCTAGTTAAAACTGCCAATTTAGCTTTGACCCTAAGCTTCACAAGAAAATTCCTGGTATCCTTTTGCCCATTAGAAAAAGAAAGAATTCCATGAACCTCTCCTTGAAAAAACTCTAGTACTTGCATGCATTGAAGGAGGAACTTCAAATTGACAAGGTGAATATAATCAATTTGACTATATTGAAGAGTGTCTTTGACTGTCCCTGTGAATACCTACTCTTCTTTGACCAATTTATAAACTTCTGAAAAATGATTGTTTAAATAATCTCATGTAAGTGTTGGTAGAAATGGCTTGATAGAATTTTTCCCCCCTTTTCTGTCAGCTCAGCATATAGGGATTGTACCCTGATGCAAAGCTGAATTGACCTTTGTGTAATTGCACTTCTGGTTTGATTGAAATAAGAGATGTTTTTTGGTGTTGAAATATTACAGTTTTCTGTTCTCTTCTTTGAAATGCATTCTCTGTCTGCTGGAAAGGGGCTGAGTAGAGGAGGAATCACTGTTTGATTTGACCTAGAGCAGGTGCTGGCCATCCAGAGTACCTTGGAAAAGGATGCTGGGCTTGAAGGAACTGGCACAGGTTCTGGCAGTGTGGAGCTCAGGTGCACAGGAAATCACAACTCCGAGTGTGTGGAGGACGCTGGTAGTACCTGGTAATCACAGTGACATGCTGAAGCTGCCTGAACAGACTGGGAATGAGGTGGAAACATAGGAAGAGGCATTATGAGGAGAGGAGGAGAGGCATGGAGATGAGCCTCCTGCAGGGCCTAGACAGTAACACAGCTTACTGGAGAGTTGCTTCACTTCTGGTGCCAGAAGGCTGCCTGGCATCATTGCTGGCATTGGCAGGGAAGCTGTACTCCACCAAGGGAGTTTTGGTGTGTACTTTTCAACTAGCTCTTCATTAAAAGCACAGACTGGTAAGTTTCTAGAGCAAATAGTGACCTACTTGGTTCAAGAAGCAGGAAATTTTCCAGTAGACGTTATGACTGTAAAATTTGTGAAGGTATAAGTTTCCTGTCATGTAATGGAGTATGTTTCCTTTTTTTAAGAACTTGGAATTTTTTTTACCTTTGAAAACCTCAGAATCACTTCCAAATTGCCATCTGAAGTGTGCAATTGCCTGTGGAGCCTTATTTAAATGCCTGACATGTTTGCATTGTAGTATAATAATTATATTATGATGCTGGTTTAATTTTCACCCGGTTGAGCAGATGAATCAGAGTAGTGAAATGCAGAATACTGTTCTATGAGCCGTGTCTGATCTATTGCAAAAATTGGAAGACTTGTTGTTAGCATTCTGGAGAGCTGGAATCTCCTTCCCTGTGGTGAGGTTTATGTGCAAGGTAAGAAGCAGTGCACTTTATAATGTGTTGTCCCTAATTGTGTGGTTTTGATTTTTAGGTATCTAGGTTGGGATGCTGAATTGCTGGTTAGGCCCTCTTGCATTTGGTCAGTAGAAATCCTGTACAGAAAGCTATAAACTATAGAAAATACAAAGGATTGGGCCACAGAATGAGTAGTATGGAGAAAACAAGACAACTACAGGTATGACATTAAGTGAGTTATATCCTTTTAGAGTGTTGAGTAAAGTAAGGTTAAAATTTTGGTGATCCCAGCATGTGGCTGTCATCAAGTTACATGCTGCAGTTTTAAATTTCTGGTTATTTGCATTTGCACTGCTGGCAAATAACTTTTTAAGAATTATGTGTATGAGGGAGAAGGAGAGACTTCATGTAACTACAGAAAATAAAAAAAAAAAATACAAAAAAAAAACTACAGAAAATAAAAAATAGCTTTGGATGAAAATGGCTTGCTTTATATTTAGCATGAAAAAGCGTACATTAAGAAAATAAGCTGAAGTAATTACAGTATCTTATCATAGTCTCTTGCTAATTAAAAAAATAATGTTTTGGCATCTTTTTCCCAGTTACCTTTAGCTGCTTCAAGGGTATGTATAAGTGCAGAAAAACAATTGTGTGAACATAGAAAATGAAAATTAAAGGGGCCGAATGTTTTGGATAAATACAAGTTGCTATAAATGACAAAATTAAATGAAAAGGATACAATTTTCACAGATTTCAAATGTAATTATGTTATGTCATAATTTTATAGGGTATTAGCCTTAAAGCAGTAGTTGTGAAAAAGAAAGTCAAATTCAGAAGCCATATTTCACTAGGAAACTATATTTAACAATAATAATAATAATATATATAAAATAATAATTATATGTAGTATTTAAAGTTAAAAAAAAATAAAATTTGTGAAAGTTTAACTGCTGTGACATTCTTGTGGCATTGAAGTTCTAATTAGCTGCAAAATGAAAATTATGTGAGCAAGGAATCTGTGGATTTGGTGAGAAATAAAACTTATTACTAGGTTCAGGATACTGCCATACTTCCTTTGTATTCTTACCCTTAAGTACAATTTTGCAATAATGATGCTTAATACATCCAGGAATGCAAGTGAGGGATCTGAAAACTAAGATGCAATATATCAGGTTGACTAATAGATTATGAAGTTGTATAAACAATTTTAACTAAACTTAGTAAATTTGTGTTGCTTTCCTATTGTGTTTTTTCAGTTGGTTAATTTGCAAAATCAGAAAATCTCATCAAGTGTCTCTATCATTGTTACAAAGTCACAAGGCTTTACTGTAATTGTCTGCAGGTGATAATAATTAATATTTTAAAATGCAGTTACTTTGCTCTTTTTAAGAAGAGGAGAAAATCATTAAAAAATGAATTCTATCCTAATGGGACTCAATTTAGAATCTACTGAATGCTACAGTAAAACTTTCATTGACTTCAGGAGGAGCAGAAATGTGACTTTTCATATCAATTTTTGCTGATGAGGTGATAGCTGTTTTTCTACAGGGATCAGTTGTAAAGTATTGCTTGAAACCATGAAGTCGTAGCTGCTGGCTTTGTTCCCCTCCTGCAGGTGGGATTTGGGGATATAGAACGTAGATACCTCTCCTTTCTGAAAATCCTGAAACGTCTGCTAAATCACAGCTTTTCAAATCCTCCCAGAGGAGATTTGCTCCGGATTTTTCTTTTAATACATCCAGTAGATGACAAGTAATAAAACCAGGAGGGTTATTTGTTGTATTTTTCTGGTTGAGTCTGTCATCTCCCATCTGCAGAGCTGTCAGTGGGTGGTCAGCATTGCCTGCAGCCCCAGGGGTCAGCGAGAGAGCGCCGGGGAAGGAAGGGCTGGTTGTGCTGTGAGTGTAGAGAGGGGGCTGAGGTTACATTATGGTGATTTACGTTATTCAAACGGGAATTCTGACTGCTGCAGCTCAGATGACTCCTAACGTGCCAGGCATATCATGGATTTAATTATGGGATGTGCTGATGGGGAAGGAGCTGGGGTGGCTGGAGTGTGACACAGCGCGAGCGGCTCCAAGCGCAGGACAATCTGCGTTGGTGTGCTGGCCCCTGGGCCCCTCTGCCACCCCGCTCTGGTGCAGTTCCTCACCTGGTGTGGGATTGTGTTGCTGAGATCAGGCCCAGTAATTTGCCTTTTAGCAGAGTAACAACATGTCATGTATAGAAGGAAAATCTAACTGGTAGGTGGCCAGTATGGAGTAGGGTTCAAGTCTGTGTCCTTGAAATACTGAGAAAATACAGCAACAGATGTGCAGGATTTAAACTGGTTATTATTCCAGTCCTGTAGACACAAACAGATAATTAAAATGACATTTTTACAATGTCTTAATCAGCAAAAGTTTGATCTTCTACAAATACCTTTTGATAAAGCATTTGTTTTTTGTTCACATATGCTGTTAGAATTTTGAATTCCTCAAAGCATTTATCTTCTGAATTATATAAATATTTTTCTAGAATCTTACCTTTTTTTTTTTATTTCTCCATCTTCTTCATTCTTTATTTAAGATGATTAGAACTGTGCCTGTAGCCACTTCTTTTTTTCATGTTGTCATGTAATAATTTTCTTAAATGCCTGATTCTGCTCAACATTCAACATGTTTTCTTTTCTTTATTCCAAAAGCGTTGGAAGTACATTTTCAGTGGTAGAGGTCTTACACAAGGTGGAAACTGCTTCAATTATTACACATTTTAACTTACTATAAAAATATTTAAACTTTCCTTGAAGACAGGACTTTTTGGCAGGAAGACGGTGATTAAAAACATACATCATAACACCCACAGAAATTCATCCAGCTGTGTGAAGTCCTGTCAGTCTGTGGATCCAGTCAGAGGCAGGGTTTTGTTCTTGTCAGTCAATGACAGCTGTGGCCAGGTGAGATGGGCTTTGTGCACATGGCCCTGCAGAGATGTGAGGCAGCTGTGCAAACTCACCACCCAGTGACCTCCAGCTCTTCAGTGTGATTCAAGTTCCGGACGGAATCATGTGCAGCAAAGTCTAGACCAATTGTAACTTTAATGAGCACCATTCTGACATTATTTAAAATTTTCCTTTCAGCATGATACTGTGTAAATATACTAGTGTATAGAGACATATGCAAATACAGTATGTAAACATATTAGATTTTATGTAAAAACTCAAGGTTTAAGTCTCCCAACATTTCTGAATACACTGCAAATTGTCTGCATTTGCTATCATGGTGTTCTAAAAATCAACAACAGCCTTTAGTAGTTCCAAACCAGTTACTGATTTTAAAAAGAAATAACACAGTCCTTATTTTACACCTTTTTTCTGTGTACTGTACACCTCTGCAACTGTACAGTGTTTTGTTTGTTTAAAGAAGTGGCATCCACCTTCAGCTTTTCTTGGTTTTACACTGAAGAAAAGAAAGTGTTTCCCTTTTATGCTGGCAAGGAGAAGGTGAACCCTTCATTCTTTAGGGAAAACTCTAGCTATGTCTAGCTTGAGGAGTCTTTTAGGTCTGCTTATTTGTTGTGCTCACCGTGCCTTGCCTTGGCACTGAAATGTCTGACAGAATATCAGAGATCAGGCAGATGAAGATGTTGACAGAAACCCCGGCCCTTTGTGGATGTGTACATTTCTTCCCATGTAAAAAACAAAGCAGTTCCTCTCTCAGGGCTAACAGTCTTTATAGCAGTATTGTAACACTGTCTGTAGGCATTACCCAAGTCTTACACTAATTTGTGACATGCTTTTTTATTGCTTTTTATCATTCCTTTTGTACAGCATAGTAATCTTCTGAATATATATTTAATTGTACAGTCTTTTACTTTTTTCTCCTAGTTCCGTCTCTTGTAGCTTGACTAGACATGCAGTATTTTACTTCATTGATGGCAGTTTTTCTATAGGAATACTCATGGGGAAAATGTAGAAAATATGCTATAAGTATAGATCAGATGTAGAGTATGAGAAGAATTGAAACCTATTTTACAGTTTTGATTTTGTGTAATTTAGATTTCATATATATAATTTAGGAAATCACTTGTTAGTCTACCTGGGGGAGATACATGTAAAATTACAGTTGGAAACATTGTACTGAGAGTAATTACAAATTGTCACTACTGGAAGATTAATGTTTTTTGTTAGACATGCTGAAAAAACAACATGAGATGATATTAACTCACTGGTGCAGGGAAACTTCCAGGAAAATCAAAAAAACCCACATGCTGTTGCCATTGTCTGCTAGAGAAAACACTTATTTAGGAAATACCTGTTTCTCTGATACTTCTGTGTAAAGTCTTGCTGACATTTTAGGGTATGTGCAGTGCGTGACCATTGATAAATTAGAGACTATACCTAGATTTTTTTGTGAAAGCTGGTGTGCAATTGATCTATTTGATCTCTATTAAGTCAATACTAAGTTAGTTTAAAAATAGTTAATATTTGCAATATTTATTGATTTTGTTTCATTATTTTGTTTATGAAAGCTGTTGGCAAATGTTGTCACTTTTGATGTCACAGCATGAAGCACTCAGAGAGACAGTGTTGATCAAAAAAAGGAGGTGATTTCAGCAATTTAGTTTGGCCTGCTTCATAACATAAACTGTGGATTTCCTCACAGTGATTCCAGAATTGAATGAATAATTTTTGACAGAACTAGGGGATAGTTATCTTTTTATGAAGACAGCTTTTAGGTCCCAAAGTCTTTTATTCTTTCTACTTTCAGTAAGAAATAGGGATCTTAATTTTATGAGAGGGCCTCTGTGGGGAGCAGTAGTCCTCCTGTAAGTTTTAATTTTTATAACTAAGGACTTTGAGGAGTAAACTGTTGTTGGCTTTATTAGTAATTTGATGGGTAAAAATTTAAGGGATTTGGGTTATTTACCTTCCAAACCCAAATGTAAGGACATAATTTTTCATGTACTAAGATGCTTTTATCCTTTCTTTTTATTACATGCACATCTGTTCAGTACAATTGCACATCCTGGATGGCTGAGCCTGATTTAACACATGTTAGAAATCAGTGATCTTTTACTTGAATTACAAATTTTCATTCATAAAAGGAGAAATTGTGTTTCATAAATCAAGAATACCACAGAATTAAAAATTCTTAGAAACTCCTTCTGAAGAAGGAAAGAATTCTTAAAAATTTCTTCTGCTGTAATGCCAGCTGGTACAGTGTGTAAATAGTGATGGACAGTCCCCATATGCCATACTCTGTTTCTATTTATTGCACACCACATCCTTGTGGACACAGCCTGGCTGCATTATGGTTGCCTGCTTTTCTTCATCCCATTGCTCTTTTCTTATGTAGTTGAAAAGTTAAAAATGTAACTCATACAACTGTGTTGTGGTCATGAAGTTAATTTGAAATACTGTTCTAATAAAACATAATAAAAATGGGTTTTAGTTCCATAGGGATTGAGTTGAAATTTGGGACACATGTACAACACAGGTTTGTGCTGAAGACTTTGCGAAAATGTCATGTGATTTTTGAATATGTTTGAAGCCAATTTGTAAAACCTAGGCTGTGGATCATACATGTTTATTTGGAAAATCTGTCAGATCTCAGTCAATAGAACATGAAACTACAAGTTATCATCTTCCAAAAAAAAAAAAAAAAGCCTAAACAAAGCTGGTGCCTCTGCCAGGTATCTCTGATTATCAGCTGAAACCATCATGTCTTTGCTAGGAAGGTCATAAAAGTCCTTTTTTCAGAGGCTGTTGTCCACAGCCTGAGTGCTTCCACAAATCAGTGCTGATTTACTTTTTTTTTTTCCTTACCAAATGATCACTAAATCAATGAGATATTTAATTACTGTGCACTGAAGCCCTTTGCCCTTGCCTTAAAGCAACTTACTGAAGTGTGGGATGATTTTTATGGCATGGAAAATGCCTTTACCAGTCTCATTTCTATTGCAGAAGTTTTTCACTTCAGATTCCAATTCCATGCATTAGAGTATAAAAGTTTTAGAAATACCACGTGAATGAAACATCTGTCAGGATTTATCAAAGTTTGGTCTAGCTAATGTTGAAGCCACAGTGGGCCAGTAGGGTATTAAGGGAGAACTGTGCTGTTTTCCTCATAGTAACTACTTCAATGTATTAGGTATTAACCATCAGACTCCTAAATGTTTTTTAATTAACTTTTTAGAGGATGTGTGCTTAGAGAAGACCAGTCTTCCTGTTGTGTTTCTATAACTGTTAGTTTGTGTTTAGAGCTTACAGTTCTGTATTTGAATTTTAGAATCTGAGAATCAAGTTTTCTTGAAGTAGTGTTGGCTGTATTTTTCCTGGCCTAATCTATCAGTGCTGTGATAACTGAATCATGTGCTTAAATTAGCTGTTCTAAAACAAGGGGAAAAAAAGCCATGTACAATCTGACAGGGCTCATATTGATATTCCTCAAGCGTGATAAAAGGAGAAATGATACTAACTTGTTTTTTATAGCTCAGTCTAGCTACTTTATGTTTCTACTCAGAAACCAATGAATAAATCATAAGTATTACATATGTGTTAATCTAACCAGATCCTCAAAGAAGAATGAGTAGAGCAGGTATTATTTTTACAGCTGTATTTCATAATTTGAGTTCTTTCCATTTAGCTAAGTATCCAAATGCTGTCTTTTTAAATATAGTGCAGAATTGAGACCTGTGATAAGTGTATTGATACAATACATCAAACCTGTGGTTTTTCTAAAGCCCAAATTTAACTTTTTAACTAGTTTAAAATTAACTTGTACCATGATCCCTTTGGAGAAAGCATGTCTTAAAATGTTCTGCAGTGCCTAGTTAAGTTGTCAAGTTGAAGCTGTGAGTTATTCTCTCAGAACAAGTATTAAATAAAAATGTTAAGATCTGATTTATGTAAAGATCTCCTTTGTAAGGGTGTGGCTTCCCTGAATTCTCAAGACCTTTTTTCACTGAGTTGAAGCTTTAGTTTTTAAAGAATTGACCTCATAGATTTGGTTTTGCAGCCAAGACTTGGTTTGTGGGTCATGTGGTCTTCTTTTTACTTTGAGGGGGAAAAAGGTCAATTTTTAGCCAGTTTGAATCTAAGTTTCTGTAGGACTGCTTTTCACAGCTGCCTCAGAGTTTATATGATGTTCATAGAAGCAGAAACCTGACTTTTATTTGGATACTGAGTGATTTTGGCTAGTGACAGATGTTGTCACTATTGTCTGTGTTTATTTGATTTATTCACAGATATAGTTATGTATTTTTGCTTGCTTTTATTTATTTAGTCCAATGTGAGATTCTGAATATATATACTTATTTAAGAAACTGAAAATATAGCAATGACTATGACAGTGTTAAAAACTTTATCCAGCTTAGTAACTTACAAAAATACAAAGTAATGGGAACTATCAAATAGAGCTCTAAAAGCAAGTGGAAACATAAGTTCCATCTCCAGACTAGTTTCTTTTTCATAGAATTTAATTCTGAACTATAGCAGATATATATTTTGCCTTGAAAGTAAATAAAAAAATATTATATAATCATTTAGGTTAGAAAAGAGCCTTACGATCATAGAGTCCGAATACAAACACTGCCAAGTCCACCACTAAACCATGTCCCAGGCACCACATCCACTCATCTTTTAAATACCTCCAGGGGTGGTGACTCACCCAGTTCATTCCAGCCCTTTACAACCCTCTTTGGTGAAGAATTTTTTTCCAGTATAATCCTATATTACTTATTTTCTTGCTCCTATGTTCTTCAGTTTATAAAAGAGATGCAGGAATTTTTGCACGATTTTGACTGTTTAATTGAGAGTTTATATTTTCTCTATATAGATTTAAATGATTATCAGGAGAATAACAGATCAATTCCATGCTCAATAGACAAGGCTTATGATTTCATTAATATTTATAGGTTAATACTGTGCTCACTAAGAAATGCCTTCATAATTGGACTGTAGGAAGATTAAGATTTAAGCATGAAAGGTTAATTTTAGAAAGTAACTGTCAAGTTAAAGGAACAGTGTTGTCAGCTGTGGTGCTCACCATTCTGTTCAGGATCGTGTGAAACAAGTGTTGCAGGACTGTTTTGGGGGAAGGGATGAGGGTGTGCACAGTATTCCAGGGTTCAGTTTAGGTGAGAACACAAACAAGTAAGTATGTTGTACATAAGTTCTTATACCTGTGATATCTTGGCAACCATGAGGAGTTAAAAGATAATTTTAGGTAATCTTCTCATGTTTTCTGTAGCATGAGAATGTTTTATGATTTCTCACTTAAAAAAAGAAAAAGAGGAAAAATTATTATTATTATTCCCTCTAAACACAACAAAAGTACATTTTGTTCCTAAAACATTTTTGCTTGTTTTTCCTTACATAAAGAATACTAACAGTCACAGACAATTGCTTGTGGTAAAAACACATTTCTTCTTACCCAGGGGAGAGAGTAAGAGAGCAAACATCACCTGAAATGACAAAGGATCTAGAAACACAATATAGAGAGGTGTTTCAGATGCTTTGGTGGGGAGGGTAGAAGATGACCTCTACAGATTAAGGGAACAGTGCTTTCCACCTTGTTTCCCCAGTTCTCTCTAGCTTGCTTGATTGTCCTTCACAGCACTGATGGAGGGCAGTAGGAGTACAACAGGATAAAATTATCAGCACTTAGGAGCAGTTAAAATCCAGTGGAAACATGTCTCTTCAATTTTGTCTTGATTGATGAGACAGTCTGTGTTTCTCTGGTTGTAATTTGCAGAGAATAACAAACTCAAAACTGTTTCAGAATTACTTGCTCACACTCAATAGGCAGATGTAATTGGAACAAGTAAATTACATTTCAAATCCCCCAAGAATATTTCTTTAAAGAATATATGTAGCTTCAAGTATGGAGAATCATAAGACAAACAGGGAATGCACAGTGATTACAAGATAAATCCTTTAGTGTACCTAAGTTCTGCAGTATTTTTGGTTATTTGACTTTATGGTTTAGTCCCAGGAATGGTAGTTTGAAGGGATGTTCACATTACATGGTCCAGACTCCCACATGTAGTGTGCTGCTATGTGCAGAAGCTTTTTATGTAAAGATGGGGACTAAAAAAGACATTGAGTCTTTCTCTCATTGTCTGTCACTGTGTTCCCTCCCTCGTCTGTCACCCAAACGTTTTCTGAAGTTCCTTTTACAGTTGTCACACTCATGGCTTCCCTGCATTCCTGAAATGTCCCTTCCTAGACCTGTCTTCAGGTGACCTCTGGTCTCCCTGGTTTTGTGCCCAAGTTTCTGAGCAGTGCTTTCGTACTCTTTCTTATTTGCCCATCCTGGTTTTCATCTTCCTTTTTCTTTTTGAATTTTAGCTTTTAAAACAGCTTTTCAGCTGTTCCTTGAATAAACCTCAATCTGTAGTTCTGAAATCCCTCTTCTCCCTCCTGCTTAACTTTCCAGCCTTTTTCCATGTCCTCAAGCCAGTCATCTTGAGGTCATTGCAACCCAGGCCGCTGGACAAGGATCCCCAACCAGTTCACCCCTGTTTGGGAGTGGCAGCTTACTGCTACTGCATTACTGCTACTGAGCCCCTTTAGAGTTTGGGATAGGAAGTTGTCACCAATGCAGTCCCACAGCCTGCGCTGCCAGTGTGGTGCTGTGCTGTCCTTTCAGCAGATGTCCACATGCTTAAAACCCCTCCCCTTGCTTGGTCAGGATATCTGTAGGACATCCCTACCCACAGCAATGAAAGGTGTTTCTGTCTTGCTCATGGCTTTGGTCTCTATTTCGTAGGAAAAAAACCCCAAACAAACAACTCCAAAGCAGGATTTAGTGAGCCTGTGTGCAAATGTGTTCTCTCTGGTCCAGGTTAGGTGCATTCTGCCTCTCCCCAGCAGTGGTTCCTGTCCTCAGACAAGATGTGTGGTGATTTAAGAAACCAAGTCCCTGCTGGTGACATCCCCTCTGAACACTGCAGATGACTCATGGATGTATTTGCTGCTACTTGTGTCCCTTCTTTGGTAAGGATTTGTTAGATGTAAAACAGCATGGGGACATCTGAGGTTTGGCTGCAAAGGGCAGGACTGTGACCTGCAGGGAGAGCTGAGTCCTGCAGGAGAAGAGAGCATTTTAGTCTGTTTTGGCTTTGTTTTCCTTTTCCATCATTGTGCTGTTTTGAGCAGACTGCTTTGTACTAAACTGGATTGTTTGCAGAGCACTGAGTTAGGAGTACAACATCCCTTCAAGCTGATCTGCCTAGCAGAGATCAGTTTGTCTGTATTTATCTCATCTTCTCTCTTATTTCCTTCTTGGAGTTTGGCCTGTGGAACCAATCTCAGGCTCTTATGGTCTGTTTTGCTGTTGTGATTATCATCTGGCTGTGTTTTCCAGGAATGTACTAGTTTTCTCATAGGTCTGCTGGCAGGTTGGGGCTGCCAGGGTGTAGCATAGAGTCTGCATGTTTCCCTGTCAGAACTGGAAAAAGCAACCTCCATTTAAAAGCTTTGCTCAGCTATAGTGACTGAGCTGGACTGGAGTATCATTCCAATGAGTTTAGAGGATAAATTTATGAGAATTTACAGAGCTGCTTTTGTGTGGTGCCTAGCACACACTATAATCTGTCACATGAATCTCTAGGCACTGATAAAGTAGCAGTGCTAAAAGTCACCATTATACAGGGTAGATTTCAGCTTTTCTTTGCTCACAAAGTGTTTCAGCTTTACTTCACTCATTGGAGTGTTCAACAGTGTTCTAGAGACCTCTTGAAGCCTTTCAGAAACTCCCCTGTGTAAGACTCTGGAAGTTTTAGAATTCAAGTGTGGCTTTTGGTTGTGATCTAAAGATGTTTCCCTGATTATGAATTGAAAGTTCAGCCTGCTTCTTTAAATATTTTATAACAACACACAATCCTGTAAACTTATTTGCTTTTTTGGCAATATGTGAATTCAGCCTGCGCTGTCACAAAGATTAAAAAACCTGTTTAAATAAGATGATGTTCAAATTATCCTTATCTGCCTGAAATATTTTCCCTCGCAGATGGGAAAAGATAATAAATTCTTTTGTTGAAGTTGCTTGCATAATTTTTTATTGTCTGTGTGAAAGGCTTTTTGGAACTACTTGAAAGGCAATAAATTAAATTGTAATACTTACAGACCTAGTAGCTACAGTGTCATGGCCTTGACGATGAACATAGCAAAGCAGTATTTTAAATAAATGCATTTTTGTTTATTTATATGAAAATAAAGAGGTTTGCACAATTTCTGAATGAAAGAAGTTGACATAGAACTTTAAAAATATGAGGTGATATTTTAGTAGACATATTTGGTTTCAAGAAATAGCCTGACTGAATAAGACAAGGTTGGCCACAGTTCCTTAAAATGATCAAAGAACCCCCCAATAAAATATTTAAATCAGCGTGGATGAGCAATAGTTTTAGTTTTGTAAAATGGAACTAAATGTGATAATAGGCCATAAAATATGAAAAATGAGGGACTCTCAAGTAGCTTCAGTAGAATTGGGTGCCTAAGCTGACACAGAGATGAGTCTAAACATTGCTATCTATGACAATTTTAATGGCAAAACAACAACAACAAAAGTATTTTGTAATTGGAAAGTGAATGATGGATGGTTTGTTTCTTTGAGTAACTGGGGATAAAAAAGCAATTTGTTAGAAAGATTTAATGGAAGAGCCATGTAAGGGCACTGGAAGCTGAAGGGACGCATTAACCTGACACCCTGCCCAGTTTGGTTTACTTGGCCAGGGATTGTGTGGTGTGATAAGGAGGTCAGTCACCTGGGCCTTGGAATCTCTGAAACTCAGAGTCTATATCTTTCTTCCATTGATCTTTACAGAATCAGAAAAATAAAAGTTAGCCACATTTTCCAGTCTTTTGTGCCCTTTTAGGAAGCACCTTCCAGATATTAGATACATTTAGTCCAGCTAGCTTTCAGAGTCCTCTTGCCGAATATTTTTAAAGTTGTAAATTTCTTTTTTTTTTTCTTCTTCTGAGGGCTTAGGTTTGAATCTCTGGAAAAAATCAAAACAAAATATGAGTGTTGCTATGAATGAGCTGCAATGCTTGGCTGAAAACACTGAATTCAGAGCTCAGACAAATGCTGACTAGCTTCTGCATTGCTTATTAGAAAGCTTGATGTTTTCAGAAGCTTAAAAACACAAAACTAAGATGAGTAAGGCAATATTACATAGAAAGCTCCAATTAAAAGGAAATATTGGTTGTTTATAGGTCTTTTTTTACTTCATAAGGGGTCATGCAAGGTGTGTTTTCTGGGGGCATAATAGACCACTCTGTCTTTCAGCAGTAAAGTTTTTGCCAATTACCCTATCTGTAACCTTCCTTTTATTATGGAAAGTTAATTAGAAGGTTCTGGAGGAAATGGGGACTAACTGGGGTCTTTATTTTTATGGCCTATTTAGCTTTGAAAGCACAAATTAAAGTATTTTTCTAATATTTATAATGAAATCTGCCCTCTCATTCTCTGGTTTCGGTGATTACAAAACAAAAGCCCAGACTGCAGGGCTTCAGCCTGCATAATGAAACAAACGGCAGCTATGTCTCTACTGTGCCAGCTGAAAAGAAGCATGAAGAATTTAACCAAGGCAAAATGAGACCTATTGAGTCACAAAAAGTCTTTCTGAAACAAAAATGTTGGTGTGCCAACATGCTTGAAAGCTGGGAGCAATATAAAATGGTGAATGCTAATATTACAGGATCTGGCTTCACCTGTAGTGTTGAGTGGAGATATAATCAGAACAAAATAATCTAATGTAATTCAGGTTAATCTTGCAAGGAATACAGCTTTTAAATATTCTGAAGTTATTTTAAGTGATTAAAATTGCATCAATTTTCATCCTTTTAGTTCAGATGTAGTCAGTTCTCTTCAAAGAAGTTTAAAAAAGCATCAGCAGTTTCAGTCTTACTGCCCTGTGCAGATAGTCTGTCTGTGTGTTTTCATCTGACATGGCACCTCCCTCACAGCCTGAGTCCTTGCTGTGAGGTGGGGTAGCACAGATTGATAACCACAGACCAGATGGAGCATAGGATGCCTGGGCAGTTATTTTATGAGACAATCAGAAATTATGACTTTATAATCTTCCCTCTTGCTGTTTTGGAGAGGAGCCATGTTCCTGCTTTTACTGTAAGCATTAGCTCAGTAATTGGTGCCATCAGCTGTAAGTGTGGTGCTGGGGGTAAGTACTGAGATTGCTGAAGACAAGGCTGAACCTGAAGAGCTGAGCTTCTTGATTGGAAATAAATGTTGATTGTTTAGCCTGTGCATGGACATACAAATCTCTCTAATGGTGAGTGGAGGCTGAGGAGAATGGAATGCTACCCTGTATTTATTTCACCAACACTGGCAAATAAACTGAAACAGGAGGCCTGTGTGTTTCACATGCTCTTCTTTGTGGAGGTCATGGACAGGGAGTATTAAAGGAAATGAGGGTTTTTCTGCAGAAATATTTTTTTGTTGTTACCCATTTTTAAATGAACTTACTCGGCTTCCGTTTCAGCCTTTGGGAGTCAAATGAAGAAGTGATTAATTTTATTCCAATGCTGACATTTTTACACTTGTAGAACCAAGTTGCAGTGTTTGCCCTAGGTCAAATTTATATTTTTTTTCTTTATCTGTGTGAACTTTTATTTTAAAAGGTTTTTTTGTAAGTTGCATCTCTGGAATTGTAATTCCTGTCCTTTATGTCTCCATCATCTTTTTCTTTCCCCCGAGTCTGGCTTTCTTCAGCCATTTCTCTCCTTCCTCTTGCAGCTCCCCACAGCTCTTCCTGCTGAAAAGATCAGTGCCAAAATGGTTAAAGTCAATAGTAAATGTCTGCACAGTACGTGGTACAGAGGAGAGATTTTGGAAAGTATTTGTTAATGAACTTCAGTTTTGATAAATGGTTAAAATAACAACATCCCTGAAAGTTGTATCTGTATATAAACAAAAATAGTGGTATGAGTTTTGCAGATACCAAAAAACAAATAAAATAAGACAAAGGTGGTAGTCTGTTGTCCTGTACAGCATAACAAAACAGACCTTTGTGATTTTATTTCCCCTCTGTAATAGCAGAGGAGACTTTCGTCTTCAGTAGCAGAGTTGAATATCTTCCTGCCTTGTTCACTGCTAATTTTACCACTAATTTTCTATGCTGGGTAGGAGTTCACCTCAGATAACAGACTCCAATTAAAGCTTTTTGCAGGAGTTTGCAACTATCAATTGCCACTCTACCTACCTCAACCTATGGCTTATAGTGGGGGAAATAATTCTGGAAAATGGCTTCCCTGAGAAGAGGCTACATTTACCAGGCTCCCAGAACAGCTGTGAATTAAAACTGTACAGATTCCCTTAGTAGATATGACTAGATGTATGGCTGTGTCTCTGGAGGCTTGTACAGTTTACATAACTAGTCACTCTGCTTCCCCTTTCAGTCTCTGGTTTTCTGCTGTGGCTGGGCTGAGAGATACCCACTCTTCAGATGGTTTGGGTGTGATGTACAATCTGGGTCCGTCAGCATCTGGTCTGAGTTTGTGAATTTTCCAGATTACATAACATTACATTCAGCTCTCAAGTACTGTTGGTGTTCAACAGTCAGATCCAGATCTGGATGTGAACACCTCCATATTTCTTTATGAATACTTGTGCTACTTTTCTTTGATTTATAACTGTTTTAATTTTTCATTTCTATTCCTTCCTCCTTTTTTTTAAACTTTTACAATTAAATCAAAATAAAGTGTGGTGCAAATAAGTTTTCAAAGTAGAGATTCTTCTTTATCAAGTTTTTCTGTTCTAAAGTTTTACAGGCCTATATTTTCAGACTTTGATGGTTGTTTTCTGAAACCATGCAGGATTTGGTTTCAGATAGCTCAGCAGGTAATTTCTCTGTTGGAAGAAGAGGTATCATGTTGGCCTTCTGTATGTGGTAAAACACAAGAATTGAAAACATATTTATATTTCTCCACTGTATTAGGAGAAAGTTGCTTAATAATGTGGTATATGTTCAAAGATAAATCGCCCAGTAAATTTTCTGTATTGTTTTGATACATTGCATTGATCAAAATCCAGGATTAGTATCCAGTGTGATGTTCTTCCAGGATATTGAGCCTGTTCATTTGAATTCTTTGGTCTGTCTATTTTTATAATTACTTTTCTGTGTCTTTTATTATGACTTTTGAATATGACTGGTTTTGGTAAATGCTAATGTTATTTATGCTTCAGAAAATGTAAGTTCAAACATCAATCTGGGCAAGCCTTTGGGCAGTGCCTTGGCAAAGTGAGAAGAGTAATAATAATCAAATAGGCAAAAAGACCAACCAGAGGTTAGGGATGAATTTAAAAGCAGTGAGTATTTTCTTTTTTTAATTAAAAGCAAATTCTAGATGGATTTGTCTGGAACGTAAAGTTCCTTTAATATCTTGAGACTACTTATTCACTGATAACTGATTCAGTCTTGTTTAAAACAGGATATTTTTGATTAACAGCAAGTAGTGTTGATTCCATTCTTTACTACAGTTTTGTTGTCACTGGGGAGACAAACCTGCTTTCTACTAGCTACAGCATTTTCCTTAATGGGCCTGTACTCACATGATCTTTGCAACTACTGAAAACTCAGTTTTCTGGCCATGTATGTGTAAGGAAAGGTGTTAAATTCTTGGTTTTTACTTGTTGCCTGTTTTATGTACAATAAAATGTGTTCTGAGTTTGAGGTGTCTTTGGGCAGGAGCTCAAAGCCCGACAAAGCAGAATTTTACAGTGCTCTCTACTGAAACATAAAGGGGCTTTTTCCTCATATAATTAATTCATTAACCTAGTATAGGCAATGAAGATCTTACGTTTACTTTTAATGAAGCTGTTATCAATGTGTGTGTATGCTTTGACCTTCTGTGAAAGGAAGGAAGGTGTTGGAAGGTGTATGAGCTTGCCTTGAGCTCCTAGATGATGCTGAGCTGGGAATGCAGATGGAGCTGTGGTAAAGTGTCAGTACCAGTAAATAAAAGGGACCAGGATTTTTTCTTTGGCTCTGAAGCCTAGAAACATAAAAATTTGCATCTTAATGGCTAAACTTTTTTCCTCTCCAGAGCAAAGTTGCATGATACATCTGAACTACCCGCTGGTTTGGTCCTTGGTCTGGGCTGTCCTCAATCCATTCCCAGACAGTGCAGGAGAGCACTAGCTGACAGGACAAAAGCTGTTCAGGGGGCTGTTGTAACAGCTTAATGGAATATCAATTGCATGCCAGCACCCAGCCCCATGCTCTGTCTCTAGCTTAGCAATGTAGACAAAGCCACAGTGTCTCCATGGTGCCAGCTTGGCTTGACCCCACACTTTGCTCACTTGATGTGGTAATTCAGCTCCTGCCCTTCCTTTTGAAGTTGTTCCCTTGAAGAGAAAGCCCAGACACAAGAGGTGGAGTGTATTCAGGATGTGCTCTGGGCAGTGTAGATGTGAACTGTGCCAGCCTTGGCTGTGCTTGAGCTCTGCCCCTGCAGTACTTGCATCTTTGTATGCCCTAACCTGACCTACTTCTGTGCATGTGCCTTTGGCAGCATGCTCTTATTCTGGGGTTGTGCAACATAGCTTTCATAATTTTAAGGACTTTGATCTGAAAAAAAAATGAACCAAACCCAGCAGAACAGTCATTGCATCTTGAGGCACCATATATAGCCCAGAAGGGTTATGAGCCAGGTGCTGTGCAAGGTGGATGTGAAATGATCTGATCTGTGCTTGTTCACGGCAGTGTGGATGGGAACCAGTCAGCTTTAACTGGAGTAGGACACTAGACTGTCTCCATTTCTGGTCCACAGGCACCCTAGAAGGATGCTGCTGGTCATAGCATGGTTCTGTATGGGGCAAACTGTTCTTGTTAATAGCCAGCAGCTGTTCTGAATGCTGCCATTCCTTACCAAAAGTTGCAACATACTAATGTTTAGACTTAAAAGCCCTAACTGATCTTGAATTTAAAAAGCACTGCATTAAACTCTGATATACTCTAATTAGAAAGCATTTCATTTCAAAAAAATGCAACCCCAGATTTTATATTTTCTGATTAAAATAAATGGAAGTTGGGCTACAATTGCTCAGGCAGAAGTGTCCCTTTACATACTAAAAATGCCCCGACACACAGCACTTTGTGGAACGTTCCTGCCACGGGGACATCCAATAGTTCTCATATGCTCAAGAACAATTGGATACATTCATGGAAGAAAGATCTGGGAGAGACTGGCAGAAGTCCAAAAACTGTATTCTGAGGTAGTCCCTGACCTACAAATTGCTGGAGCCCAGGAAAGGCTTTTCTATGCTGTCCCTGTTTTTCATATTCCTCCTGAGACTGCTGTTCTTGTCAGGGTACTGAGATAGAGGGATCTTTGAGCACATACTGCTGATTTGATGCTCTTATTTGCAGTTCCAATAATATTTGCTTTTGCAAGTGTTGAATATTCACTCTTCTTCATGCTCAAATATATTCAGTCTCATTTTTCTAAACCGAACAGCAGCTGTTTAAAAAAGAAACTGCTGTAAATGAAAAGCAGTTTCTGAATCTGCATCTTGTTGACATTGTCTTTTACAGAGCTGGAAACTTTGTCATACCAAGCAGTATTATGTAAGAGAATTATGGTGCACAAATGTTGCTGCTAAGCATACAAATATGTACCCTTGTCCCTTAGGGCTGATCTTCTGAAAGACACAAACAAAAGATGACTGTGGAATGAGAATGTAACCTATACAGTGCATAATAAATAATTGGCACATATGGGTTGTATTCAAGTGGTGGTATTGGCATTTTCTTCTTTTTGCATGTTTTTTATATAAAACTATAAGGTAAGGAGGTTTTATAATGTTAATTTATATGTTTGATATATTGGCTCTTTAAAACAGAGGCTTTGTGTCCAGAGCTGAGTAAGTGAGGAAGGAGGCAGGAGGGGGAATGGGCCAGCACTAGAAGCCTGAGGAATTTCCATGAGGAACAGAAAGGACATCCCATGGCTTTCACCACCCCTGTGCTTTGTACATGACACCAATTGTAGCACCAGGAATTCTGGCTTCTAACTGCAATTGTTGATTTTTGTTGTTTTTTTTTTTTTTTTTTACAACCATCAGTTATGACCGCAAGAAAACAGAATTGTGGCAAAACTTTGCTATTTGACTTGTGCTGCATCATAAATATGATGAAAAACGCTTTGTACCTTGTATTGAGCATGTTGTAACTTCAGAAGGAAGTTGCATTTGAGTTACACTTGCAGATTTAAATATAAACTGCTTTGTCAGTCTCTTTCCTTTCTGTTATTGAAATTTTATGGACATAAGTTATGATTTTCTGCTGAAATGGTTTTCTGCTTAAAATTCCAAGGCTTGCTGGCATACCACCTTATGCTTTGGTAATGCTATGGTGATGAGAATTACTGATTTTGTATTTTTGAACCCTTGCTGAACACCTTTTTCTTTCTTCCTCTAGTGGTTATTTGCTTAATGCACGATTGTTTTTGCTAAACTCATCTTTTCATAATGCCTGTTGATTTTGAAGTGATGCTTCTGCTCTTTTCCCCCCAGTTTTTTGACCTAATTGTATCTCTTGAGTATTGCTATGGTAATAACTTCCATTTTCTTTATCTGCTGTGTGTATTAATTTTAGTCTGTACTGATTTTAGCTATAACAAAAAGAACTAGAACAGAAGCACTGACCTATTTGTATTGTGTTAGATAATACATATTTTCAGTAGAAAGCAAGGTGCATCTTCAAAATGGGTCATGTCCTGTAGTCCCAAGTAAAGTTTATGTAAAGTTCAGTGTATTTTTAAAAATGAGAAACAAAGGCCTCCCCTCATGATATGAAAGTGAGAAATACACCTATAATTGCACTGTCAATTTAAAAATTACATAAAAGTATTTTTAGTCATGACAGTTAAATGAGGGTCTGTTATTTCTGCTTTCTCCCTGCGACAGCATTTCCAAGTAATATTACTGCAGCTGTTATTTAGCTGAAGTGACATGAAAGCCATCTCCCAAATCTGTGCATGTAGTAAATACTCAGATTTTCTACAATATGTCCAGTTATGTAATGTGCAATTTTATACACCTAGCTTAAATGCTACTTTAAGATAATCCTCCATAGAATGTTTAATATTGATGGTGCTGTTCTAAGGAATTCTCCATAATCTCCATAATGTTCCAAAAGTGTAGCTGATTTGAAACGAGTGTTTTACAGATAAAATAGTGTGTTCTAAATATACTAAGTTAATGAAAGATGCTATATATAAATAGTATTAGTAAGATCAGTGTCCTCTCTGTCCTTTCAATAGTAATTCATGTTTTATCTTTATTTAATATTAAATTCTGCATCTTTTGCCCTTAAAAATATCTTCATGCAAAGTGTGTTACTGAGATTAATAGCTGCAGAGGCTGCTCCCAAGGCTCTGAGTCCTTACACTTACTGTGAAATCTAGAGGCAATGACTTTGTTAAACTATGGTGCTTCCTTAAGAAGGGAAAATAACTTTTGTTCTTCTGTTTAGCTGTTAACATTTTATAGCTGTGCAACCATGTCATGGTTTGCTCTGACTTCTTTTTTGTTCTTGAAGTTCCCAAGGGGAGCTCTAAATCTCTGTTCAAATGTGTTATTGAGTTAGTTATAAAATCTAAATTTATCTTCATCTTTGCAATGAATGCTAGAATACCTAAGTTCTCTTACTAAGAAACAGGTTTCCATTGTTCATTCCAAATTGTCTTTGGAAACTGCTAGATACATTCAGCTGTTTCTTCTGCAAATTTTAACAAGCTTTAAACTCTATTTCATTTTTTAATTTTGTCATTATGATACACATATATTTATATATTAATATAAATTATATTATCTATTTTCTTCAATATAGATATTTCTCTAATCACTGGTATCTGGAAATGTATTTGGAAGCTGAGAAGACTTGATTTGAGAGAATATGTTCATATGGTAAAGCTCAGCTGTTTCTTTAGATAGCTTAAAGACAAATATATAAAGAGACCTTTTATAATATTTTTAATATTATTTTTTAAGACTTGTCCCTGTCAGACTCTGTAGAAATATGGTGCAACTTTACCAGAATTTTTCTGTCTTCCATCATAAGTTGTGATTCAGTGCCTGAAAGAATCAAAGAATCACAGAATTAACTAAGTTTGAAAATACATTTGAGCTCATCGAGTCCACCCCATGACCTAACTCCACCTTGTTAACTAGACTATGGCACTAAGTGCCACATCCAGTCTTTTCTTCAACAAAAAAGATCTTGGAAAAAGTTCTTTCATTTAGGTACCAGGTATTCTCCTTTAGTTTGTGTAGCATGGTCAAATTGTGCATAGTTTGTGTTTCAGGGTTTACTGCAGTTTTTGTTTCCTGTTTTTACAGGGAGTAAAATTGCAAATTTGGCACTTTATGATGTGTAAGAATTTTCAAAATGATACTGTCAAAATAAGAAGTTATGCAACTTTTGTAGTTTGAGTCTATCTTTTGTTCTCTTCTAGGGCTGGGCACAGGCTCATAAAAACACTTGAATTTTAGAAATGTGGGGTTGGTGCCAAGTGTGCCAAATTGGATGCTCGTTTGTACAAGAACAAAGCAAGAAGGGCCCCAATCTTGCACAATCCATGCAAAAGTTCCTGTAAAATCAGCCTGCTTCCAGAGGGAGTCCTTCCTGAAATCTGTGAAGGTCCTTGGGAAATTAGTAAAGGGATCAGTCCATGATGTGGAGCCTTGATTTGTTTGTGATCAAGCTGCTTTGTTGTGATCAAGAAGGGATAAAAGCCTTGATAAAAAATCTGATGTAAAAAGTAGAACAAAGCACTCTGTTTTGTATAATTACAGTTGCCTTGTTATAGTTCAGTTTGAAAATTTATTTATATTTATATTTATATTTAAAATATTTAATTCTTACACAAAATTAAAATCAAATTTTTAAAAATTCTTTTTTAAATAACCCTAATCAAATAATTAGGGCTATTTCCCATATGCAAGAGTGTTTAGAACAATCTCAGTTCTCATACTAATCAGCTGTGTCTTCAGTTACAGTTCGAATGTTTACATTTAAATGTAGTTTATAATTATGTTTGTAACTTTTAAACTGTTTGATCTGAAGACATTTATGAAGAGCCTGCAAAACTTGACAGAAGCCTACCAAGCAACACAGAGATCAGTGACAGCACTTTGGGTGAAGAAATGACCAAATCAATCAACTTATCCTAGGCACCCTTGGCTTTTGAAGAAGTTGTCTTAGAGCTGTTGCTTCAATGTGCTTCACACCAGTGAAGGGTTTCATGCTGTTTTTCCTTATCAGTTGTGAAGTGGTTAAATAGTGTGCCCTGAATGAAAACCTAATTTGCACATTATTGTCAGTTGGGCAGTATTTCCCCTTTCTGTTGTGTGGATGGGCTCTTGAAAGCTGTTTCCTTAGATAAGGCACCCACCTCAACAAAAGAAAATCCTACAAAGAAGAAAATTGATTGGTCTGTCCCTGGTGCTCTCTTTGGCAGGTGTCAGTAAGAAGCTGCTGGATAGGGAAAGGAGTAGAGAAAATACAAGATCTTATGAAAAATAAGGTAATATGAGAAAAAGATAAATGGCTTACAAAGATGTAGCAATTTCAGAATGTTTTAATATATAGCAATATAAAACTTTGAACACCTACATGCCAGGCAACAGAAAACGTGCCAAAAGGCACTGAATATTCTGTGTAACAATCCTTATCTTCAAACTCCACTGCATGAAGATTATGGGCTGCAGGTGCAGCTTTGGATCCTCATGCATAGCTTTCAGTGGTGTAAAAAAAACCCCTGGAAATAATTGTAAATGCACTTTGCCATTAAAAGGCAGATTGATTGCATTAATTTTCTATACTATAACAAAGTGGGGCAGTTGGCTGCTAAGTATGAATAAAGACATAGCATTTTTTTATCCTCATAGTCTTCGGGTTTGAGTGTTTATTTTAGGGATTAAACTGGAAGAGGTTTGGAAGCAAGCCAAGTGTCAGTGGTGTTACTGTTATAGACTTTATCACAGCACCCAGTACGAAGAATGGATCTGTCTTCTTGCACTTTTAAAACAAATCCAAGTGGTTTCTCACGTTTTGTCAGTCTACCTTGTCTGTTGTAGTATTCCTTCTTTTTCTTCATCATGCAGCCAGCTTCTCTTGTGAAACTCTTGACTCACAGATGGTCATATTATCAGAAACTGGTTAGCTTTAGTTTTGGGATTTTTGTGATTTTTTTTCACATTAGCAGCATATGTCTTGTAAGTTGTATTTGTGAGAAGACACTATTCCCTTATCCTGCAAAGCTGAGAATAATAATCTGAAGTGTGAGGCCTGTGAAAGGTACAATTTAATATGAGAGAATAAAAATATTAAGATTCTTGTAATGGAATGCACTAATCCATAATATATAAGTATTGCTGGAGAATGAAAATACAGAATCAAAGCCAGAGCAAAATTCAGTACTGATGTTTCTAAATTCCGAGAAATGGTAATATTCTAAAACAGTAATATATATATATATAGGGGCTACTAGATGACCTTTAAAGATCATTTTCAATCCAACCTTAAATAATACTCATTGAGTTTGGGGATTTTTTTGAAATATAATTTTTATTAGCAGCTACATTTGCCATTTGATACTGTAGAATTGGTCTCTCTTATTTTGGTACAGAATAAGTAATTAATGAATCATCTGTTCTTACAGCTAGCCAATTTATATTTTATGTTGCCAGCTGGTTTATGATATGTCAGAGAGACAGAGAAAGGTACCATGGGTGTACTATATGAAAAATACAGGTTTTAGCTACTGTTACATAGACACAAACTAATCAGAAAGTGAAATTATGACCTTACATTACTGAGGATATTATGAAAACTGTGTGGTCTAAAAATTATGAAAAACAGATAGCTTGTAAGCAGAAAAGACCAAAGCATTTCCACAAATGAGTGGAGAGTTCTGTAACTGGAAATGGAGTATTGAGTTACTCACCAGTGATATTTTTACTGGCCCCCTTAACTGGATCGTCAATGTCATATGTTGGAGGTACTTATATTACTGGGTGTTCTCTTTAATTTTATCATTTTTACTGTGTCAGCTTTTATTATCATTAACAACTAGGCTCACAGGCTCAATTGTGTCCCAGCAGGATTTCAGATTATTCCTCAAATTACAGCAATTTGTCATAATGTCAATGTTTTTTAACCTCTAACCCTAGGTTACCTACAGAGGCTGCAGAGCCTGGATTTCACATGCCACAGATTCAATTTATATTGTGTGTAAACAATTACAGGGCCTCACAAACAAACAAAAGGCAGCCAAAGTCAAAACTAAAGGTCAGGGTCTAGCTTGTCATGAATCCATTCTAATTGCATTTTTTCCCAAACAGAATAAAGGCAGTGCAACAGCATCAGCTCTTGGCCACAAAATGTAGAGGTGAGTCAGGCTCTTGTTAATGGCAGAACCTCTACTGGTGGTGGCAGGAATAGAATTTGGAAAAATTGCTGTGGCAACAAGTATTTCTCATTATATGTGACTGTATATGTGACTGTAAAAGTTTTCAGGGGTTTCAATGGTATTGTAAGAGAGAAACAAGCAAAATTATCTTGAAGCTGAAAGAATGTTCTAGTTCAGGAATACCCAAGGGAAGGGAAGGGGAAGGGAAAGGGAAGGGAGTGACTGTTCATCCTCTGGTAGCTCATGTGAGTCCTCAGTGCTGTGGAATGTGGCAATGCATGGTCTGAAAGCCCTGAGCCAGCCCTGCTGCCTGTGCTGGCCAGAGCTGTCTCACAGGACCCAGCAGTGCTGATGTTTGCCCACACCAACAAGATGCAGGACAACTCAGCTGCACAGTGGAGGTTGGGGCAAATTTACTGTATTCACAAAATATGTGTGAGATGTTGGAGTGTCAGAGGGAGAATTGAACAGTTAAATGCATTGTAAAATTGCAATTTTAAAAATCTACTTTTATTCATTTGTTATTATTTCAACTATTGTTGAAATATGTTGACCTGCTTGTTTCTTTCTTGAGAATGTAATAATGTGATATTATAGAATATATAGTTTACTGTGCTTCCTCTGAAATGATACTGTATAAAATTACTGGTCTATTAATATGTTTTCTGGTAAAATTGAAAAGCTCCCATCATTGGTACAAATAAAAGATAAATCTTCCTGGTTTATTACAGATTAATTGAACAATTAAGAAGCTACTCTTAATTACTGTCCCAAGGAGTTATAGAAATTACACTTCTAAGAGTGCTACTGCTGAAATCTTTGGATTAAATTTCTTTAAATAGAACTATGCAAATTGCATACTACCAGATGTTTCAGCCACATCATATTTGAAAGAATTTTTTTATCCTATGGCTGCATGTTCAAATTTGTAAAAGGTTTAACTGATATGAGGATGAGATTTATGGTTAGATACTACACAGTGCTTAGCTGTATGCTTAAATATACTGGAATACATGGAGTCAGCTCATAGGGTGCCACTTCATGGAAATGGCTAAATTTACCATGTTGCTCTCATTTCTCCACTGCATTTCTGAAACGAAGAAATTACCTCGAAAGCTCAAGCCAGGCTTAGAGTATTTCTTTCATGCATATATTTATTGTAACAGAAAATGCAACTGTATTTCCTTTTTGTTATGTTTTTGACACCGTGTTAATGTGGGTTAGCTTTGATGGAGGGGGTGTGCAGCAGTATTATCTGGCAAGGAAGAATCATTTTACAGGGAGATAGGATTTTTTAACAGTTTATACAGTTCAACAGTGTTTATGGGCAAAGCAAAGCAATGACAACTAAAAATCAGTGGCACTTAGCTATGGGATAATCAGAACAAGTCAGGATCACAAGCAGTGTCAGCAATCAGTGAGGCAGGGTGTGAGGTAAGGATGGCAGTGGGGGTGTTGACAGAGGAATTCTGTAACTAAAGAGATTACATAAATGACAGTGGGTATGAGGAACAGCCTATAGTCATTAGCATATGTAATTTCATCTCCTCTGGAGATCCTCAAAAGCTGTCTGGATGCAATCCCAAGTAATGTGCTCCTGGGGACCCTGCTTGAGCAGGGAGGTCAGACCAGGTGACCTCCAGTGCTCCCTTCCAACCTTAACCATTCTGTGACTCTGTAATTTTGTGATTATGGTAGACACCTTTACTTTAAGGTTTATGCCCTCCCAACCCATAAGATACACCAACCCCCTCTCTTACAACCTGCGGTCGTGGCCTGAGGGATCAAAGTATATCCCTCCTGGTGTATCAAGTTTTTTCTCTGAAAAACCTTAATGTCTCTACAAAGGGTCAGTTTTCTGCTGCTGGAGTCTGCAGTGTTTATCCTCTTCTGCTGTTCCCACAGTGTTGACTTTTGAATTTGCCTTTATTTCTGCCAAACTGCCATAAACACAGCTCACTTCCCTGCTTTACTGGACTACTCACTTGTTTTAGTGCTTCTGTTCTGTCCTCGGATTGCTGGTCACTGTGCCCTTAAGTATTGTATCATGAAGATAGCTTTCTTCATGCCTCCCCAGGTAGCTGCTCCATGAAGCTTCATTCAAGAGAAATCATTCTCTTTTCCTTGATTTATAATTGTCTCAAATATACCGTTATTTCATTATGTTTCCCATGCTTTGGTCCTTGCCTTGCGCTGGCTCAGCAGTTCATTAGTGGAAATTAGTTCATTCTCTTACAGACTACAGATGTGCTAAGGCCTAGCATTTATGCTTGCTCAGCAACTGTGTTAATCCCTGTCTAGCTGTAAGTAAGGTTAAATATAATTTTGCAGAGTTCAGCAAAAGTTATACTATTAAGTGGCCACCCCTTCCCTTCCTTTTTGTTTAAGTGGTTAGTGAGGCACTGGGTCCTGGTTTTCCTTAGCAGACCTTCCTTCTCCAGCAGCAGTTATTGGCCTCTGTTTGGTGAGGGCTCCTGTTTTCCCCTTTGCCAAGTTGAATTTTCTCTTACACACTGTTGCATGCAGTTGTGGTTCCAGATCCCATTCAGGTGACTTTTTCTGTTACATAAAGTAATTGCCAGTATGAAAACTTGAAACTGACCTCAGGTTTGGCTCAAAAATTTGAGATTTCCTGGCCATGGTGAGCATCTCCATCACAAAGACACAGACGTGCTCATTTTGCTTGGGATAATTTCTGGTTCTACAAATAATAATTTTTTTTTGTATTTAATTGTTGCCTGGGGCAACTTAAGCAGGAAATATGGTGAATGTCTGTGACCGTGGTCACAGGGGTTTGCAGGATGAGAGAGAGACGAGATTGTTGGCTCCATGATGAGAAGGCTTGATTTATTATTTTATGAGATATATATAACACTATGACTATACTAAAAAGAGTAGAAAGAAAAGGTTCTCAGAAGGCTAGCTAAGAATAGAATAGAGAACTATGACAACAAAGATCTGCGTCTCGGCAGAGAGCGAGAGCAGCTCTGCCGTGAGTGGTCAGTAAATGCAAACATCCACAGGATCCACCTGCTGCATTCCACAGCAGCAGATAACCATCATCACTGTTTATGATGATGTTATATATTTATATATATTGTTTATATTTGTTGCTGAAACTTCTCAGTTTCAGCAGAAAAAATTCATCTTAATGAAAGGATTTTAATGAAAAGATGTCTGCAACAAATGTCCATACTCAGATTTTTTTTTTTTTCCCTTGAACTAAGGGAAATGATACTGTATTTCCCATATTACTTAGCAGCACACAATTATATAAATATATATATATATATATCTAAAATGTATATAATTATATAATATGTATATTCCTACGCACGGTCTAGATCTTATATCAGCAAGCATGTCTCTTTTGTGACCTTATTTGAGATCTCTAAGCTCTGAAAAGGATGTTTGAGCATTTGTGTTTAGTGTTCCTGGGTGCTGGTTCTAGGGAGCTCCCCTGGGTGGGAGGTTTCCACGCTGGGTAGGCAAAGCACTTCACCCCACATTTCCAAATTCTCCTTGGGGCCAGGCACCACTGTTGTTTTCATTGCAGCACCTAATTTGTAGGTGCTTAGTCCTTCATTAGGTTGCAAAATCAATTAATAGCTTTCCACTTGTACTCTCTCTTGTAAGTTTTCCTGTAATTTAATTTCCACTTAACTACGTCTTGAGCCAAAATAAAAATGATTTAATTTGATGTTTGAGCTTCTATTCCTTTCAGCTGGTTCCTACAGGAGTCTTCTCAGTCGTTGTTTACTTTGGAATTCTCAAATTTCAATGTCAGATCACCTCTGTGATTTGTTCAGTTTTTCTGAATTCTGATTGCTGCTGTTGGTATGAAGGTGGCCAGAAGTGGAACAGAGCTTAGGTGCATTTTCTGTTTACTGCAATGTACTTTGGGATTTCATACTCCTCAAAATTCTGCAATGACTTGCAAACTTTTAATGTTGTCCAGTACCAGATTTCTTTCTACATTTCTGCATACAAATTACTTTTTTTTTTCCTCACACCATTGAGTCCTTATGTGTTTGTTTCCTGTGGGTTGGTGTTTTTTTTCCCATTTTAAATTACTTGTATTTATTTTTAGCTTTTGTTTTGCCAACTAAGTATTATTTCAGAATTCTCTCTCAGCTCTTACAGCAGGTGCAGCATTTGTTATTGTACATTTGATGGTCCAGCAGTTTAAATATTTGGATGATCTGGAGGAAAGGCTAACAGCAAAACCATTGTTTATATTGACACAACTAGTTTTTTTCCTCTCTCTTGAGGCTGTTTTAGCAATATTGCAGTAAATATTATGTACAAGAAAAGAAATCTAGCGCTGTATCCTTTTTAGAGCAGCTTTTTGTTTTGCTTTTTTGTTTGCCTCTGTGGCCCAGGATGGCCAGGATCTGCAGGTGCTTCAGATGGCTGGATTTGCATGTCACCTTAGCTATTGGAGAATACAAAAATATGCAACTATTTTTTGTGGTGCAAAGTAATGCTGGAGAAAAATCTGCTTGCATTATACCTATCTGAATTAATTAATTACACTGCTGAAAGGAAGGAGTCAAGTTGAATGCCCTGTCAGATGCCATGTAATTATTCTGCAGACCTGTGAATAACAAAGTCTTTTGGGCTAAGTCCCTTTCAAACTGACATCTTTGTATGACTGTGTATAGAATTCAAAACCAGTAATAAATGATCCTGTATGTTGATTTTATTTCATAGAATTGCCATGGGCAGGAATTGTTCCTGAACTATTATTACCTGAAATATTTTGAGGTCTGAATTAGCAAAATGTTATGAAGAGTGCCTGTGGTTTGCATTTTACCCCAAGTGTGAATATAAGCTGCTAGTTTGATTTGATTTTTAATTATTTTTTTTAGTCTGAAAAGTCATAGAATCAGAATGTCAGGGGGCTGGAATGGGACTTACAGATCATAGTCCCAGCCCCTCCTGCCATGGGCAGGGACACCTGCCACTAGACCAGGCTGCTCAAGGCCTTATCCAGCCTGGCCTTGGACACTGCCAGGGATAGCCAGGGCAGTTTCTCCCTGGGAAACCTGTTCCAATGCTTAACCACCCTCACAGTAACAATTTCTTTGTAATATCTGACCTAAATTTCTCCTCTTTCAATTTGCACCCTTTTCAGTTGCACCAAATTGCACATGCAATTACTCCTTGTCCTTTCACTATAGTTCCTAACAAACTTTTTAGAGGTGTTACAAATTCTCAGCTTCTGATATTTTATGATAGGCCATATTATTTAAAAGAATTTCCTTTTTCCTTACTTGATTTTGTGTGGAAAGTTTGTTTCTTTGTATTTGCTTTGATCTCTTTCCTCTGGATTTTTTTTTCTGTTGAAGTTGTTCAAGCTCTATCTCTCGAGATTTCTGTATCTTATTGGCTTAATCTTTTAAGAATGCTGAGTTTTGGAAGCTGTCTTAGCAAGTGTTTTCCTTTCTCTGTGGATTGACTGTGTAGTAGCCTGACCACCCAGATGCCACACCAGGGTACTGCTGAAATGTGTTTTGGTCCATTGCTGTTCAGGAAGGAGGAATATAACCCTTAGCATGGGTTGGAAACTGCTCTCACTCGCTTTTCTCCCTCTCTTCCCAGTCCCTTTCTTAGATAAATATGCACACAAATATATCTACACAGTGTAAGGAAGTTCTGACAGTGCCTGTATCCCTGCTATAAATTCCTTTATCAGGCCCCTTTCTGATCTGTATTTTAAGCAACATTTCTTTGGATTGTCCGGTACCTTCAAGTGACAACTTTATAATTATTTTGCACCGTGTATATATGTGTAGGTTTTTATTTAATTTCTTTCCAGGATTTTCAGTCTCAGCAGGCTTTATGCCCCACTCCAGAGCCTGACATCTACAGAAGTTATTTGGGATGTGGGTCATCTTGTCTTAGGGTATGAAGTTAGTTTTGTAATTGCAGCCTTGCCTGGCTGTGCAGTGACAGGTCCTGTCTGGAGATCATTTCCGGCAGTGTGCTGGGTGACTTGCTGGGGAGGCAGCACACAGCTCTGGCCTGAAGCTCCTCTCTTGTGACAGCCCCATCAGCAGCCTCTGGCACTGTGTGCTCTGATGCCTGAGATCTGTTCATCATGAACAGCCACTGAAACATTTCCTTCATGATTTCCAGCCCTTTCCAGCAGAACTTTAACTATCCTCTTAGGATCTGCTTCTGCTTTACGAATTCATAATTTTTTGGTAGTGTGGGTTGGTTTTTTGTTTTTTGTGAGCAAGAAAGGCCATAACATAAAAATTGTAGTTTGAATAAACTATATGCAGCATGATTTTAAAGGCTTGCTTGTAGAGACATGCATTTAAAGAGGTTTTCTCCCCTGCACAGCAGGAGAACATGGTAGTGAGCTTTACTGAAGTTGCAGGGCAATTTGGAGAGAGGATGCTGTCATAGGGTGTGCCTTTAGAGAAAAAGTGACCCATACACACCAGACAGCAGTAACAAAGGATAAGCTGTATCATACATTATGTATGAGGCAACATGCAAGTGATGCTGTATTTAAGTTAATTAATACCTGTATAAAGTATTTTTAAAACTAAATTAAATTAGCAAAATTAGTAGTAGGCTTTCTCCACCAATGCAATGATATGAAACCTAACATACTATTTCTTGTTTGGAATATATTTATATTTGTAGTAGCATTTCAGTTTGAGAAACTTGGGAGCAGAGTAACCTCTGTAGAAAGTAAAAGGATAATTTGGAACCATTTGTTTAAACACTTGTCCCCAAGCCTACTGTCTTCCTCAGGCTTTGTATTCCTTTGCCCACCAAGGTCCCTGGCTTACTTGGCACAGTGACAGACTGTCACTGAGAGATTTTCTATGTGAAACTCATCTTGAGCCATTCTCCTATGTTTGTTCTTTTTTTTTCTTTTACTGTGGCGGTGTTTGCAGTGGAGTAAATAATCTGCCTTGTGTTTTAGAGGACACAGAAGCTTGTTTTAGAAACAGATGAGCTTCTTTAGCTAGGAGCAGTGTCTCATAAGTATCAGCATTGCCCAAGGGTCCTGCATCAGTCTCCATGTGATGACTGCAGTAGAGAAGACAGTGTTTATGCTCTTGTAATTTTTGGTTTAAATAGGCAAGGCAGTGGAAGAGGGAAAAAGAATAATTAAGATAAATGATGTGGCTAAAGCCTCACAGATGGCATTAATGCTTGGTCTTTAATTCTTCATCCTGTGCTCTTTCCCTTAGACCACTCTTCCCATTCCTGCTGCAGTTGTTGAATTGGCCTAACTTTCAAATTAGTAAGTTCTGGGAAAACTTCCAGTGTCTCCTTTTGGCATCTTGTCTGTTCTTTCTGCTTTTTCTTTCCCTATGGTTTTGCATCTTTGCATTCCATCTCTTGCTAAACCTAGATCCCACTGAAACCTGCTACAGTATTCTGAAATTTGCCAAATTAAAACTTGCTCCTAGAGTGTGCAGAACTCACTCCTGGAATTTGTTCATGCTCTGGTTACCTGCTTCCTTGAGCTCACTAGCTGATAGTTTGCAGAACTTGTTTTAGGTGTGTTTTTAAACCACAAAAGGAGCAGTTGCTGTTTGTAGTACAGTTCCAGGTCTTTGGCTGCAGGCTTGCTCAGGCAGTCGGTAGGGAGCTGTTCCTGTTTCCAAATTCTTCCTTTCTGTATTGTGGGCACCTGTGTGCAGTGCCCAGACTGGATTAACACATCATTATGGAGCACAGAGGGGGCTCGGTGTGCAGCTGCTGTGCTAGGATGGGAAACCTCCACTGCAGCCAGAATGATGCAGTGGCCCCAGAGAGGAGCAGAGGGGCATCCTGGGGCCACAGGGGTGTCATAGCTCTGATTTCCTTCAGGGAGCCTTCTTGCAAGATCCTTATGTCCAAATATCCTGGCTGCATTCTCTCAGTTAGTAAAAATCATTAAATCAGGCCCAGAGCTCTTCAGATTGTTGAGTTTCACCACTGTCATCAGCACATCACAAAAAAATAAGAGCAAAACTGCTGGCTCCTCTGTGAAAAGCTGTGAGTGTGGGGTGTATTCAGCTCATCCCATGCTCTGACTTTGTGCAAACCTTGAAGTGGCTCTGACTCAGCCCAGGATCCTTATGCAATGTTCACCTGAACAGAGAGGGTGAAAGACATTGACAGAAATTGGCTTCTGTAATCTAAATTACTCAATGATAACTTTTAATTGCTTGCTTTCCAGAATCACCAGCTGCTGGGAGGCATTAGTTTTACTCTGTGTCTGGAGTATGTAGGCTGAAAATAAATTACTTCTTCTGGGCAGGTGTTATTTTTAGATTTAACACAGCAAAAGGTAGTGTGTTGAAGATATTTCCCCTTTTTGAATAATGACATATTTTTCCAATTGTGATAGCAGCCATTAGTTTTTTTCAAAATTGTTGGGCTGCATCATAATTTTAAATAAATATTAAATGTAACTGAAGACTGTAGCAAAATATGAATTAAATGCTGTAAATGTAAAGATTCCAAATGATTACTTATAAGGTGTTAAAAGAAACAAAATCAATTTTTACTTGAGAGCTGTGATTGATATAATTTTTGTTCTATTGCTTTTTACGTTAGCTTTTGGCAGTATCTATTTGCTTTTGTTTAGCTGTCAGAAATAATCAAAAAAGGAACTGCATGGTAGTAAATATAATGTATATTGTATTGGCAATACAAAACAAATACAAAAAGGACTTCAGAAGGACTTGAGAAGGAAAACTACACAAACTCAAGGGAGTGAATTTGCTGTCTTATACCTCCCTGAGAGATGAGTACTTCTCTGTTAAGCTGAGTAGATCTGTAGGAAGGCTAAGGTTAAAATGTGATAGGTTTTTATCACATTTTAATTCCTTGTTGCTTTTTCCTTTTAAATGAAAGTATTTTTACAGAAGTACGACTGTGCTATACAATCTTATTTTTGTGGACATTATGAATAAACAAATGAACAGCAAAACTAATTTGCCAATGTCCTAACTGGAGAAGTCAGTAGCAGGGTGTTTTACATCTCTGTAAATGTATCAAAGGGAGACAATATCTGTCTTATAAACATGTTTTGTTGGTAAGCAAATTCAGATTCAATGAGCTGTGATTGTCAAGGGTTGGCTAAACATTTTGTTGTATTTTTTTTTTTGTGGCTGACTGATTGTATGTGTTAGCTTATTTGAAGAAACTTTGCACTGTTTTGCGCAGTTTGCTGATACTAAGATATGGTTAGAAGCAAATGCTGTCAAAGCTCTTAAAACCCTCCTCTGATGTCACAAACATTAAATTAAAGTAATATTTTAAAGTAGTCTGCTTTTGGTGAAATTTGTGCAACTTCTAAGGGGTTTTTTTTTACCATCACAGTCTTTAAATCTCTTGTGCTTTACAAATAATTAAAGTTCTGTGCCAATTGAAAATTCAGTTTCATTTCATTTAAAGCCACTGTTAGATGAAGAAAATACTTAATATTCCACTACTATTTTTTTCAATTGCAGTTCAAGCTTAGTTATTCTAATTCAGATGGAGTGATGAATTTGGGGGTAAAATGGAGTAATTCAGGGGTAAAATGGAGACTTGGAGTACCTGATGATGTTTTATTTCAGATATTATTAGTTACTAAAGGTTGTGCTCTTAGTGTCTGACAAAGCTAAACAGGGGCTCTTCAAGAAAATGTGTTTAAGAGAAGAACATAAATGTTCTGCAGGAGCAAAACAGGATGGCCGTATTCAACAGGTGTTTATAAACAGGATTACACAGCAGCCTTTAAGACAAACTGCCTTCTAATGCCTCCTTCCTCCCTCTCTTCTGCTGTAGAGCTTCTTGCTGGAAATGCAATGAGCAAACATGATCAACAGCCATTCAGCCAAAGATTTGTTCTCATCTTCTTCAATTCCTTACTGTTAGACTACAGACTACACTGTTTCCAATCCTTACCTTCTCAGCTCCATTTGTATCATAAATTGGTTTTGATTTCTGCCTCGGGGTACTGGCTACCTCTGGCTACCATTTCTGGTTTTTTTTGTTTGTTTGTT
Organism: Ammospiza caudacuta; assembly: GCF_027887145.1. Classification (NCBI taxonomy): domain Eukaryota; kingdom Metazoa; phylum Chordata; class Aves; order Passeriformes; family Passerellidae; genus Ammospiza; species Ammospiza caudacuta. The sequence goes on from NC_080596.1 coordinate 60,560,548, forward strand.
TTTGGTTTTTTTTTTGTTTGTTTGTTTTAGGGTGTTTTTTTTTTTTTTTTTTTTGTTGGTTGGTTGACTTTTTTTGGTTTTTCCCTTCTACCTTCCCCTTTCTCTGATTCTTCTGCCCAAAACAACAAAGGGAAATATAGGTTTATTCCTCTCTTTAAATATTTTCTTTCCCTGTCCTATGAGATTTTTCTCCTTCTGGCACAGATCCATTTTTGTTTGTTTTGCTGTTTAACTCTTCCTTTACTGACACTCACAGTCTGTATTGGCATCTGTGTCATGCCTGCTCTTGCCTTTTACTTTCCTACTTGACCTGCTGGCCAGTTCTCCTCCTTTTATGTCTAAGTTTGTTTTATTCTTGTTATGCAGTTATTTTTCAACCTCTTGAATCCAGTTTATTGCTTCTTTGCACAGTCTCTAATGACCTTCTTTTGAAGAAAGTTCTAAACCAGGACTCCATCCTCATTACTGACTCCCTGTTTACCTAAATGTCACTGCTGATCTGCTTGTAGCTTTTCTATTTTTTTAGTTTACTTATAAATTCTTTAGTATAGGACACTGTTATTTCTCTGTTTGTACTGTATTTAGCTCAATTAGAGAGTTGTTTCATGAGTGGCATTGTGGACTATTATGAAATTCCAAATAACTGATACACTTTTGATTAAAGCTTCCTTCCTCACCACCTTCTCCCTGGGTATTTGACCAGATCAAATTACGTAGGTTATAGGTGGGATTGATAATAAGTAGCATTTTAAAATGGCACATCTAGTTATCTGCAAATGTTGGCTCACAAATTTGCATTGTGCTACAAATTTAGAGCAGAGTTTTGCTAATCTTTCTCATGTGAACTGACCTACTTAAGTCAGTGGAGTGCTAATATTTGCCACACAGTAAGGATTTGGCTCATAATCTTAGGGAAGGCATTTGCATGCACGCTGGGAATATTGTCTAGGGTTTTTGTTAAAGGCTTCCTCCTCATTCCATTTCTCTTTATGAGATTGTTTTTAACTTAAAAATAAGAAGAACCAGGTGAATGTGATTTTACCCAGTTGTCCATGAACCTCTCCAATGGTGAGTAGAGAAAATTATCTCTGGATGAAAGTTACAATTTTGACTTCACAAAAAAATGTCCACTTTGCTCCTAGGAAAAATGAAAACACCTCTATCTGCTTAAATTACACCTAAAAAATAACCAGTGTAGGCTGTAAATAACACACCATAGAAATAGTAATGTTTGAAGTGATTGAGGACAAATAAAAGTTATTAGTGAGTTTTCCTGGAAGAGCAGGAACAACAAGAAAGCCAGAATTTTCTCAACCACCTTGGTCACATAAATGGAGAGGTATTTACAAAGAAAATGGTTCCAGTATTTTTTTTACAGACTGTCAGTGTGACTTTTTTGATGTTTTACTCATCATTTGCATAATATATTATCTATTTATTTTCAATAATAATCTTTCCATGTGATTCTTTTTCTCAGAAAGGACAGAACACATGCTCATTTTCTGTGTATTTGAAGATAGAAGTTGTTCCTATGCATTTTTACTCAAAAGTGCTGCTTGATTTTTGGGATCAAATGCCCTGCAGGGTGACATTTCTTTCAGTTTCAGGAATCATTACAGTAATAGGAGGAAGCTTCTCAGTGTTACCTTCACAAGGGAATCCATGCTCTGTAATACATCAGGGACAAAAGGAAGGCTAAGGAGAACCTCCATTCCATATTGCATGCAGGGGGAAATAATAGTGACAAAGAATGAGGAAATAGATCAAGTACCTAATGCCTTCTTTGCCTCAGTCTTTAAGAGCAAGGCAAATTGTTTGTTGGTACCCAGTCCCTTGAGCTGAAAGACAAGGATGGGGAGCAGAATGGAGCCACCATAATCCAAGGGGAAATGATCAGTGCCCTGCTACACCACTGAGACACACACAAATCTATGGGATCCTGAGGGATCTGAGGGAACTGAGGGAGCTGGTGAGGGTGCTCATGAGGCGCCTTCCATCACCCACCAGCAGCTCTGGGTAACAGGGAGGAGTGGGTCCCAACTGCCTGGAGGGCAGCAGGTGTGAAGTGTGATAGAACCCATCTATCAAATGGGTTCAGGGAACTAGAGGCCTGTCATCCTGACCTCAGTGCCAAGGAAGGTCATGGAGCAGATTGTCCTGAGCAGCCTCAAGCTGCACGTACAGGATCACACCCAGCCAGCCCAGGTTCATGAAAGGCAGGTCCTGCTTGACCCAGCTCACCTCATTCTGTGGTGAAGGGACCTTGCTGGGTGAGGGAAAGGCTGTGGATGTTGCTTACATGATCTTTAGTAAAGCCTTTGACACAGTTTGCCACAACATTCTCCTGGAGAAACTGGCAGCTCTTTGCTTGGATGGGTGTGTTCTTTGCTGGGTAAAAACCGGCTGGATGGCTGAGCCCAGGGAGTGGTGGTAAATGGAGTTAGAGCTAGCTGGCAGCTGGTCTCCACTGGAGGCTTTGATTTGCTGCAGGGCAGGGCAGCTTTCCAAAGGGATCTGGACAGACTTCTGGAAGGGCAGGCAGTTTGCAGAGATGCTGAAGGGAGGTGACTTTTGACCCAGACTGGTGTAACTATTAAATAGTTGAGAGTAAACTGTTGCACTCTTTGCCAAGGACTTCGGCAGAGGTGGGATTTTGTGTGCACTGTGTTATGCTCATAGACCCCTTTGCCTTTGGAGAAACAAATCCAAGGTAAGAACATAATGTGTCAGGGAAGGGCTAAATAAATCATCACATAGATTAGAACCATGTTGTCCAAACTAAAGATCAGCATTTGCAAGGCTTCCTTCCTCTGTTCTGAAGAGGACAGGGCAGATGCTGGAGAGCGATGAGTACTGCCACAGTAGTGACTGATGCTCTAAATGCAGAAATAACATTCCTAGTATTGTAAAATGTGTTCTGTATAGGTGCAAGTACAGAATAACTTCTCTTACTTTCCCACCTGCTCAAATGCAAAGGTTTTACAATATTGTTAGGCTGGAGATGGTTCTGCTTTGTTTTGCTTTATTACTGAGAAAAAGATGGAGGTCATTCTGTTGCTATTCTTCTTTCCATTCCAGCCTTGCTTAATCCTGAAATTAGATGTTTATTCCTGAGCAGGTTTTTATGTAGTTCTCTACTTTTTTCAAAGTCACGTGCCAGTTTGTAGGAATAGCAGGGTACTTGAATTTTCCTTCAAGAACTGTATGTCCTAGGTCATTAGAAAGGAAGAAAAACAAATACAAATAAAAGATAAAAATTGATCCAGTGTTACACAAAATAATATAGTAATGGTAAAAACTGAATTGTACTTTCCATATTCAATTCCAGGGCCTAAAGCACAAGATTAATCTCTGTTGGTTTTGTGGTTGTGCACACTCTTATCATGCTGTAGTGGTGGTTTTGGTATACAGCCATTTGCTTTCTCTTCAAATATTTAAACTTCAGTGGTGCTTACCTTTTCTGAATACATATTTTCTGCAGCAAACAGCTTGTGGTTTCTTGAATAGATACCAAAAGCTAAAGGAAACTGTTTGTCTGTTCACTTGAAAGAATTTTGCTGTAATATAAACCATTAAGCATTTGGAATAAAGAGAAAGCTTTCTTTTATAAATCAAGTGAGTAATTTTCCTCTTGTACTTATTTTCATATTTCTGCATATATGCATTTCAACACTGCTTTTCCAAGGTGATGGGATAATGAACTGAGAGAGTAGCAGGTTTAAGAAAACCAATGACCTGCAAACATTCCCTTTGTCCAGCTTTTCTTTCCTGTACAGGGAAGCCAGAGAGGTGGTTCTTAAATACTTTGTAATTTTACATTTATCTACAAAACTGAGGGTAAAAAAAGATGAGTAACAGCTATTTTGTCTTATGTCCTCTGAACGGTTGCCTCTGACGAATCCTTTTGCACAGGCAGATACTTGGCAGTTTCGGTAATATTTGTAGAGGCTGACATTGAACGACTGTTGCTCTTGCTGCAGATGTCAGTGAGACTAGCACAAAACCGCGGCCGCATCTCCGTGTGCAGTACGTGTCCATGCAAACGCCTTTCATCAGCTTGAAGTTTCTTCTCCCTCATCCCCTCCCTCAGCTCTTCTCCTTGCCCATCTCCGCGGCGGAGGAGCTGAAATAATTACCTGCAGTGTCATTTTTCACTTTGCTCCATGCAGATGCGGTGCGGTTGGGCCGCGGGCGGGGAGGGGCCAGGGTGATGCAGCACGGGCGTGTGACAGCGGCGCGGCCCGGCTCGGCACGGCTCGGCTCGGCTGCGGGCGGCTCGGCACCGCTCGGCTCGGCTCGGCACCGCTCGGCACCGCTCGGCTGCGGGCGGCTCCCGCTGCTGCAGCCGCTGCGGGGCCACTCGTGCTCGGAGTACCTGCGACACAACTGGGCTATTCTTTAACTGTGCGAGAAGTATTCCCTTCACGCAAGCTCCCTGCTGGCTTTCTGCATCCGTAATTTCTCGGAGCCGTTCTTTCCCCTCCTTCTTCTTTTTCCCTTTCTCCCCCTTTTTTTCCTTCTTCTATTTTTTTTTTTTTCTTTTCCCGCTCGTTGTTCGCCCCCCTCCCAATGTGTGCTGTCTCAATAGCCCTCATTATGCTGTGCTCAGTGGCCCGGTGTGTTCCCCGCCTCTGCTAGGCAGTGGCAGCATGGATGGTGCTCTTGTGACGACCTCTGCTGATGCTATCAGTCCACTGCGGATAGGCATGCTGAGTAATCCTGCTGTAAATGGGCGAGGACACGGACACACGGAAAATTAACCACAGCTTTCTGCGAGACCACAACTATGTGACTGAAGGTAACGTAAATATTGTCATTTTTCTCTTCTTGCATTGCATATTCTATGCTGGGAATGCACTGTCATGTTTGGAGATGCAAGCTGTTCCTTTTTTTTTTTTTTTTTTTTTTTTTTTTTTTGCTTTTTTAAACGGGGGGATTTTAGGGCGTTTTTTCTGTGGGATGTAGCAACAGAATCTGTCTGAATTTGCTGAATCCCGAAGACATTCTGTCATGCTACAGCAGCGTATGAAAGTACACGGGCTGGAGAAGGTCTTGCATTGTGCTGAGTTTCTGCTAGTGAGGTGTGCAGCACCTGGCATTGAATGCTCACTAGCTGCAATGTAGAAGATTGGAAGCACTTCATTACTAAAAAATAATAATAAAAAAAAGGTTTGAGAGCACCAAAGTAAGAGAAATAATCTGTAAAGTTAACTGTTTGCTGGTGTAATGAAGGTTATGCATCTCATTTTGGTAATTATATCCTGAGCATTACAGACATTGCTCAGTTGATTGTTCCCTAGAGAACTGTATACATTTAGAAGGCATTTAGAAGGGATATGTAAGCATCATCCTTTGAAATGCTGCTGCTTGCTTTCTGTTCCTTGTGCAAAGTACACGAGAAAAGAAAAGGCACCTTCATTTTAAATCATTCAGTGACTTGTAGGTTATTACATAAAAAGGAATTTTCCTGCAGGTGACATACCTTAAATGCTGAGAGAATTTACCTTGAGAACGTGAAATGGTTGGGTCAGGTACTGGTCTGTATTTCCTTGCCAGAAAGTTGGTTTAAGAGTAGGCCATTTTAAGATTGATTGAACAGGAGAAATGTGTTTGTAGGTGTTTGACTTTGCAAATATATCTGTATGTGCAGTTTTAACAGCACTTTTCAGCAGCAGAAACAGTAACTCACTGTAGGCTTATATAATATGAACATACTTAACATCAGGGTCAGCCAATACTCCTTGAGACACAGTCTCCAGATTCTGTTGTCATTTGATCAATGCTCAGTCACTTAATACTCCCATGCTGCATCCTGAAACGTGATCAGCTGATGCTCTCTTGATTATTGATGATTTGAATTGTTTTAGATTGGAGAAAATAGTAGATGATTTTTGTCGTGCGAGGACCACAAGGCAGATTTTTCAGAAGAAAAATTAAAAATGCTGTGTACTGTAACTGTTACCAGTGACTGGTGTAATTGCTTGCTAATCTTGCCTCTAGGACATTCTTTGCACTCTGGTTCATGTTTTGGTGCATTTTCAAATTTGTTTTGAAGTTTTGGGGTTTTTTTTTCAGAATGATGATTTATGTTTTGAGATGTGGTCACCTGTTTGAAGGAACTTTAAACTTTGTTTAAATTTGTAAATTCATGCCTTGGATTCTGCAAAATGCTCAGTATAATTACTGCAGTGTACTTGATACATGGTGAATTTCAGATGTGCAGCAATGTTAAAAATTGAATTTTCAAGTCTCTCTTGTTTTGTGATCTGAGGAAAATAATTAATGGTGGATTTTTCAAACACATCTTCTTTTATATGTCATGACTGTTCTAAAAATTAGATGGAGATTTTTAGTAGTTTTTGTGACACTGCTGGGACAAGTGTTAGATTTTTCTAATGTTTTATCTTCACTTGATACTTGCATCATAAGGACTGGATGTTCTTCTGTCATTGCACATGGAGGGGCTTGTCTGAAATGGGTAAAAATACAATTTGAATATCAATGCTGACCTGTTTTATATTTTTCCTGTGATCAGAAGTCATCATGAAATATGTTGGCATCTGTTCTTGAAATCTTCAGTAGCAAAATATTAGTTTTTCATCTCTGACTAGTGTAATTCTTGTTGGGAATGCAGAGTTTGTCAGGTGTAATAGAATTCTTCACAGCTGTTATTTCTGACATTGCCACACCTTTTAAAAGCTCTTGGAAATCATGAGGGAATGGGTTTATCTGTGAAATTTTTCCAAGGAGACCTTCAGATGCTCGAAGAGGAGCATCACGAATTTTAATTTCTCATTGATACACTTAGTTAAAAATGCATAATGAATATATTAGTTAAACTGCTGCTTTAAATATGCTTTGTTTGTTCTTCTGTGGGATTTTGTATTTTTTTGTTTAAAGATTTCGCTCCTTGAAAGAACTTTAAGACTTCTCAACTGTAAAGGTGTGCAGTCCTTTCACAGGCCTTATATTTGGTCCTGGACATTTTAAGTGCAGTATGTAGCAACAATAGAAAGGCAGTATTGTGTTACCTTGTTATACTTCTTTGGGGTCCAATCCAAGATTTTCTTTGGCTTTTGTAATCCACCATTTAAAATGAAGAAATGCTTTATGTGGTGTCCAGTGTGTTAGAGAAGTTACAATTCCTTGTTGTTTGTGAATAATCAAAATTTTATCTCATTTTCACAGTTTTAAAGTCTTGGTAAGTGGTGTTCTCTGTCCTTGTTATTCCATGCAGCAGACTACATTAATTTACAAAAGGAGGTATTTCTAGCCCTTATATGTACTTTCTTCCTGTAACTACTCACTGAGGAAAGTAAAGGCAGCAATAAATCATGAAGATGTAGGTTAACTATAGCACTGCTTTACTTCTCTACCTGGTTTACTTTTTCAGTGATTTAAAAAAGCCCAGACAGTCAGATGACATATGAATTCAGGGTATAGGAAAGCTGTGAGCCAAATCTGATTTGCTCTGCTCTCACTTGTGGACTGAAGGTGTTCCTAACAAAACTGCTTGCTTGAGCAAAGTCAAATTTCATCTCTTTGATAGGTCATTATTTTCTGACATTGGGATTATCTGTAACAAATTTGGCTTTACCTTGACTATGGAAAATTGAATTGGTTTTTAAATCTCAACAATTTTTTGATTTGTTGTTATACTGTAACTGTTATGCTATAATAGACATTATAGGCACACATATGACAACAGTGAGTACCTGGTCCTGTTTCTCCTCTTACATGTGCACAACTACAATGTGGCATTAAAGCAAGCAGAACTTGAATAATTTTGTCATTTAAAGTCTTTAAAATTATGTTATGGTGGCACAATGGAAAAAGGTGATTTAATTCCAGCTGCAGTATACAGCAAATTTTTCAATGATCACTTTCAAAAGTAGCTTTTGAAGCAAACTGCTTTAATTGGAGTTGTTTGTGTGAGGAAAATAGAAAAGATCTGGTATGGCTTGTAAAGAAAGAGAGAAAAAATATCTGAGGCTTAGAAAAAATGAGCTGTGAGGAAAGATCGAACTTCTTTGCAAAGGTGGTGAAACACTGGGATATATTGCCTAGGGAGCTTGAGTAATTTTTATCGCTGAAGTTTTTAAAAGCAGGTGACATAGATGTCTGTAAGAAATGACATGGGGATAGCTGAGCCTCCCGTGGGGCAGAGGAATGGACTAGATGACCTCTGAGATCTGTTCAGGCTTGTGATTCATTGCAGAGCTGTGTTTTATCTTAATTGCTTTTGCACCACAGCTGTGGGAACCAGTTGCCCAGGAGGTGTTGGGTCAGTAAAATGTGTTATTTCCACAGCAACTGCAGGAGCACTGAGGAGAGAGGAGGCACAGGAAGAGAAGATGGGTTGGATGGGAGAAACATGATCCTTCATTACTGTACAGACAGAGTCTGTGGGGGAGAGAGCAAGAAAATTGTGAGCTGGGGGAAGGGGGATAAAGGAGGCTTCTGTGCTTTAGAGGGCAGAGGATGTCCTTCAGTCTTAGAGTTCCCTTGGTGTTACCTGTGCATAAGATTAATGGTAAAACTGACAGGACTGCTGATACACTGGGCTGTCACAGGGCCTTGGGATCAGCCGCACAGGATCTGATTCTGAGCAGTGAATTGCCTGGTGTGCTTGCTGTGCTCCTGGTAGGGACAAAAAGTTGCAGGAATCCATGGTGCCACTCCTACTCAACTGTTAGATTAATCCCATGACTCTGTATTTTACTGATTTAACGATTTACAGAAATAATGAGCAAAATTTGCTATTCTTGCCAAACTGTGTTAAAGGATGTGTTTCACCTCCATGATCCCTAATTTATTTGGAGAAATTTTTCTCTGGCAATGAAGACATATTGCAGTTTGCATCCAGACAAGTCTAGCTATGAATTGATCCCTGCCTTTTTATGGAGTATCTCTGTTTTGGGAAGGAATAAAAAGATGTTTATACATCCAGTTTCTGGAGAGACATAGGTTCCTCCCCTGGTCTAGGCCTGCAAATGCAAGTGGAGCCAGTGGAGTTGCACTGGTGCAGTGGGGCAGAAGGTGACCTGCACTATCTATACAATTATATGGCCAAATTGTTCCATTTGGTTCCATATGGCTTAACTTCTGTGAAAAAATTAATCATGTTAATGGTGTATTAATACCCTAAAATATGATATTTGAAGAATTATGAGAATTAGCAGTGCAGTACAAAATATATTGAATCATAAAATGAGAAATGTTTATTATAGAGGATAAAGGAACCCTTTTTTTCTTAATTATTGTAGAGAAAAGTCCTGTGTAGATAATAAAAACAGATTTGAGGGCTTTTCTTTTTTTTTGCTTTAATGAAAAAAGTATCTCTCTTCTTCAGTAATCAAAAATAGAGGAAATTATCAATTTTCATCTGCCAAAAAGAAATTTATTTATGATCTTTTCTTTCATAAATATCTCAAATATAATTTGAATCAGACCTGAATACCTGAGGTATTAATTGGATGAATATAGCAAACACGTAACACTCTGTGGCTCAGGCTCTCCATTGGTCAGTCTAGTTCACCGATTTCTCCTTATTAAGAAAAGTATAAGAGGTAACTCTTCTTCTGAACCTCCAGCAATTCAGGATTTATGTTGTGAATATTGATGATATTTAATCTTTTTACAGAAATAATTTTGAAACAGTTTTAGAATTACCCTGGAAATTATTACTCATTCTTAGTGTAGTCACTTGTGTTATTTTTTTTCCTTGAATTGAGGGTGAATAGGGGTAAACCTTGTCAAAGCATGACTTTGCCCCTTGTTAAACAGGATATAGTTATGTCTTTCTGTGCATGGATTTGGTTCTTTTATTCACAGTGATATTCAGATGAATGTTGTGAGTAGCCTTGAAGATTTGGATTAGTAAGGTTTATTCCATCCAAGTGATGTTGCTGACTTTGTAATCTTGATTTATGCAGCTTAGTTGGGTGCAGCCACAGAGGCAGAGCTGGAGCATTGCTGCCACTCTGGCTTGCACTGCAGTCCTGTCCCTTTGCTCACTCATGAAAACCTGCAGCTGGATGTGGGGTTCAGCATCCAGGAAAACCAAACATTGGTACTGCCTGAAGCTTGGATCTGCACAGCACAGATATTTAAGGCAATGTCTGCACGGGTGACATGGGCCTGCAATTCTCTGACCGCCAGAAAAGGGAGGATGGATTTAGCCAGAGCGAATTACCCTGTCAGCTTGCCATGATGCAGCACCAGCTACACATTCAAAGTACTCCATTCATGCTACATTTATTAGGCTCATAATATTGTTGTCTCTATCTTGCTTGCCAAATGTACTTGATGAAGAAATCATAAATCAGGATTGGGGTTAGGATGTTGATCCTAGGCTGGGATTTTGCAGTTTCTCAGTTTGCTGTTCCCAGCTTTCCCAAAGAGCAGGAGTGTGCTAGTGGTGACTTGTTACTGCCTCCTCAGAAGATCTGCCTCTTCAAGGAGTTTTAAGGACTGGTTGTTAGACCATCCTGAGAGGGCACTCAAGCCACTCTGAGCTGCAGGAGGCGTTTCAAAGGTGTGCAGTTAACTGGGTTTGGCTCTTCATTTAATGTCATGTTCTCCACACAGCAGTTATTCACCAGTGTCACATGTACCCTTAAAGCTTTACCAAGTGTGATTAGGCTGGGCTGCAATCTTCCTGTTTGCCAAGGAATAAATCTCTGATGCTGGATCAGTGGTTTTGGTGGATTGCCCTTAGGGACTGATGGCAGCCTTGGCTCTCTCTGCATGCATATGTAATCAGCAGATGATCTTGCACTCACCATCTAAATAATAAATGTATTTGGTTGCTGTATAGTGGTAGAGGTCCTGGAGAAGTGAATAAGATGTATTAACAGAAGAAAAGGACCATGTGAAATATTAGCTAAAGCCGAGCTCCTTTCATGACAGCGACAACAAGGAGCTGAAAAAGAGGATAATTGCAGCAATCTGGAGCTTTTCCAGGTGCCAGCAGACTAGAAACATTATAAATAGAAATGTTTATAGAATATTTAACTATATAGCTGTTATATGCAATAGACTGAGCTACATATAAACCTTAAAACCAGAAGTTCAGGACATCAGCTCTGCAATGTGTATGTAAGATAACCATGGGCATAGACATACAATCCATGGAAGCTCAATTTTTTTCTAATTGAAACTGACAGTTTAAAAGTATTGAATGATGTAAAAGTAAACAATGTTGTACAGGTAGAGTCAGTGTCATTGTTCACTGTGGGAGAAGTTTATTTAGTGTATTTATTATTATGAAAACCATACTTAGCAATATATTTTCTATATGTTTTCCATGTAAACCTTAGGCATTTCAGCAATACATCATATATTTAGATGGTGAATTTAGAGAATGGTAGATGTTGCTCTTGTATCAGTTTAAAATATGAAGCACTATACAATAACACTGAATATTTTATAATGAAGAACTGACTATCTTTTATTACAGCCATAAAAAGGTAATCCATCCTCACTATTTACCCTGTGTTACTACATCATTACTAGTTGTATCCTTGGAACTTCCCATCCACAGTTTATTTAATCACCATTGCAAGGCTTTGTCCCAAGGACTGTCTGCTTAGAGAACACAAATTTTTGGCTCAAAGTGTAATCTCAGTGTAATTTCAGGCTAATTTCCCTGTAGCCAGGGAAAGGTGGTAATCTCAAAAAATTAGATAAAGTTAATATGGGCACTTTTTGGATTTTTAAAACAAGAAAGGGTTTTAAATTAACTTCTAGCCATGTTGAGGCACCTTCCTGATCAACTATTTCCAAGGTTCTCAGGTTAATGCTGAGTTTGCCCTTAGTCATGAGTGTGGTATATTTTACTTATTCCTGGTGAAAGTTCCCCAAATCTTTACCAAGAACAAAAGCCCCACTGAGCAAAGCAGCCATATATATGGTAGGAGAGTTCCTATTCTCAGGAGTGTTACCTTGCTGAAAAGCTCTTTTTCCTGTTTTATTATTGCATCAATGCAAATAAAAGCAGACTGTATTTTGCCAGTGAAAGACAAATAATAAAAATGTACATTAAGAGATTTGATTCCTAATAAAACTTCAGCACAATATGCCATGCAGTTCAGTGACTTTTGTGAATTATTAATATGACAGGGTTTGGGATCTGTATTGTTAAATATAGCAGTGTTTGTCTCTTTCATATTCATGGATCCATCTCTTACAAAAAAAAGAAGAAAAGGATGCAAACATCTGTATTATAATGACATTTATGTGTTTTATGTAGAGTACAGAAAAAAGTAAAAGACTGAGGGTTGGTTTATTTTTCTCCAGTTCAGTGCAGGTCTGATTAGAACTTAGTTACTGTTACCATACTTCTTCCTGTTTGCAGTGCTTTTGTTGTTCCTGTGACTCAAGTTTTGCAAATAATCAGTGACTGTACAAAATAACATCATTTACGTAAATTTTGAGGCTAATGCTGCCTGTGGTAATGCCGTTTGCATTAACGATAACCATAACTGGCACAAACCTGCTCTGCCAGTTTGTAGTAGAAATAAAGATCATCTGAGTTGAATTAAATGATTGTTTATTTCATTATCTCAGATTTTAATGACTCCATATTTTTTCTCCTTATTCTAAGATGTTAAAAATAGAAACAAAAAAATAGTTTTCAAGCAACAAGCTGGTCACCAATTAGCAATAATTTATTTTTAGACTTTCATCCAGTTGTGTTGGACTGTTTGAGAGGTTTCAGTTTATGATAGAACCTGGCACAAAGTCTTCAATAAGTGTATAGCTGTAAATCAGAATCTGTCTGTTATTATTTCATAAATTATTTCTGATAGAATGTCTTTATTTCTACATTGTTCTGTGATAAAAATAAAATTTCAACTAATAACATCAATAATAATAAATCAGATAAATTCAACAAATAGGCACAGTGGACTGGTGAGTGTAGGCCTGAATTGACTGCCAAGGTAGCACATGAGACTCTTCATCATGCTACATGTTAATTTGACACCCTGCTTGATTTGATCTCTGTTATTGCTGCGTGCAGATCTGTGATATGGGAATAACCAGTACAAGATGGAGTCAGATGTGTATTCTATAGTCTTCTTTTGAATGGAAGATTTAGGTCAAGTATATTCTCTTTAATCAGCAGTGAAGATCAAAGTGGAATTCCCATATGCAGCCTCTTTGAAATAGGTAGATGTGAATTATTACATCTTACAGAATTTCCTGGAATGCCTTACTAAGAGTGCAGTAAAGTCATATGGATGATGGTTATTTTCATTGCTCAGGTACAATACGAATAACATTTTGTGCATGTTGGTACACAAGAGTATGCTACACTCACAGGTTTGTGGATCACTGCTACTGCATGTTTCTGGTGTGCCTGTGTTCCTCCCAGCTGCTCTGCTTGAAATGTGAATCTGGATGTCCTGGAATGGCCATGGAGAAGTTTCAGCACTGGGAGGCAGTAGGAGCTGGTGTGTAGGGCACTGTCCTTCAAGTCCCAAATGACTCACAGACCTGTTGGTTGATGTGTGACAGGGCTGCTCAGGGGAGTGACACTTGTCTCTGACTGGGGCAGAACTTTTCTTCCACCATGGTGTGACAGCAGTGTCCTTGAACTTCTGGTTTTCACCCGTGGTGGTGATGAGCTGATGAGCTGCAGCTTTCTGAAAATCTGTTTCCTTGAACATGGATTTTATTTCCCATGATTAAGTGTGGCCTTATTTGATAGAGTAGACATTTCTGTGCTTCCGCATGCATTTCAAAAAATGAGGGAAACAGAGTACAGGCCTTCTGTGTTACTGTGCAAATGTTACAAAAGGTGCTAGTTTTAAAACAAACAAGTCGCATCTGTTAGCAGTTATGATGTTGCAAATCAGCCAATTATATTAAAACTTCAATATTTACTAGCTACAAGAATTCACTCTACATCCAAATATAGGGTTTTAGTTGCCTTAACTTTGAACTGTGGTGCAGAAATTACTGCTGAATGTGATTTGTACAGAGTAGAAACAACCAGCTCTTTGTTGTGTTGGTTTTTCCCAGCTTTTTGGTTTAAAATTGTTTTAAACCAAACAATTGAGATTGAGAATATCTTTTACTTTTTCCGACTTTTAAATTATTTCAAGGCATTTAAAATCGAGGTTTGAAATTGACATGGATGCCATTTTTGTCAGCAAATTGCCCATTCTCCAGAGGAATCAGTAGCCTGGGACGCCCATCTTTCCTTCCCTGCTGCTTTGGAGCCACTCCCATTGCATGGGAAGTATCAGAGCAGAGGGGGAGAGGCTCTGGTTACCCCACCAGCCTCTTCAGAAAATGTCAGCAAGATTGGCCTGGTTGACATTTGTTCCTTGCTGGCAGGGAGGGAACCACCACAGCAGCCTGCTCCTGAGAGCACAGGGGCCATGGTCAGTGCTGTCTTGTCCAGTGCAAATTTGGCACCAGAGTCCCATTGCTGCTCCCTGTGACCTGCTCAGTGGGCACCAGCTTGGTCAGCATGGTGAAGACTTCCAGAGGAGTGAAGCTTACTGCTGTGCTCCTTCAAAACCACCTTCTTGGAAGGCTTTTGCAGTATTTATGCACAGTGGAAGGAAGGGAGGAAACAAAAACTATAAGTACACTAGAAAAATGTCTGACAGCTATCCCGGGAAATGGTAGTAATGTAGTAATGTTAAAAGTGAAAGCAGAAAGCTTTGATGCTTCTGCACTATAAATAATTACTAACAAAGGTGATTGCCAGTGTGGAGAGTTGTTTGCAGAGGGATTCATTTCTGATTGTTAAGTGTAAGTATATTTAGACAGAAAATTATTTTTGTTCCTGAAAGCCAGGGAGTTGTTGTAAATGGGAAGAATTAGCAGTCTGGATTCCACAGAGCAAACACCAGCCTGGTTATTACAGATGAGACTTGATGAATATAGTTATATTGAGGTTAGCACAGGAAACTATTCCTATATTTTACATTTTAATGACTGAACTCAGTCATTTTCTTTTTAGCAGCTGAATTTATACAGTTTTCTTGAAAACTCCTCATTTTGGCAGTCTTCTTTTCTGAAATGTTGCAAATATTTCAAAGCCTTTAATGAACCTCTTGCTAAGTCACCTTTGATCCAAAAATCTTCATTGAGAAATTTGTGCATATGGGCACAGACATAATCTAACACAAAAGTAGAATCCAAATAATTGAAATTAAAGAAAAGAATAAAAGAGCTGGCCAGAGTCTCCTATACTTTGCCTTTAGAGTTTTTGCAGTCCAGATATTGGGGAAATAGTGCCAATTACCTGCAAGTTTAAAATAAATACAAGTAACTAGAAGAGACTTGACTACACGTGACAGCAAGAGTTACCTAAACATTTTAACTAGGACATGCCATTATAGGTGGAACCTGCCACTAGGAGAGCTGCTGCACACTCCAAGCAAACTTGAGCACAATTTTTTCATATAAAAACAGTAACTTCACTACTTTACATATGCAAGGAAGGACAAGGAACTTGTTAAAATCTTGTCTTTTAGCTTATAAGTGTTGGTTCTTGTGAGCTTATCTAAAGAGTGTTTTTTTTTCTTTTCCTTGTTTTTTGCCCTGCTGAGAAACCTTCTGATGGAACACAGAAAGATTTTCCTTTATTCAAAACATGCTTTTATTAATGGAAGCATAAGCAGAGTTTATTGAAAGAGTTCAATAGTAGCTCATCAGGTTAAAGTAGAGATGGGGTGAAACACCTGTTCATCATAATAGCTCTTAAAAGCAGTAGTCCAAAAGATCCCTTCAACATTTCTACAAATAAAAACTCCCAGAGCTCATCTCTTCAGCTGTGGGGCTACTCAGATAATTTCCATGGATTTCCATTTCTGTTTTCAAAAATAGCTGCTTTAAAAACTGTCCACTTTTTATGTTATGTTTCTGTAAAATAACTGATTACTCATGCCTATATCAGATATTTACAACAATTACTGTGATATAAGGCATGAACTATAGTTTATCTGTATTTAAGATATTTTAACTCACAGATAGCTGTCAGACTGGCTATCAGGTACTCTTTTTTCCCAGACTGATTCTCAGATCCAGTAACATACCACACTTGAAGAACAGAAAGGAGCCTACGTTGATCAGTTCCTGTAGGTCAGAATTTGGGCTGAATCTAAAATACATCTGTTCCCCTTGACAGCTGACATGTGGTCAAGACTGGAAATTATGTAAGAGAGCATGAATATTTTTGGACTAAATATCTCACATGAATAATTAACATTTTCCCCTGGTTCACACAACCTTCTACCCAGGCAACAGATGGGTAACCTTAACTCTTAAACCTAATGGTCTGTCTTGAAGTTCCTTTTCATGTGCTTCTGGTATATGTCTTCATACTGCTGAAGTTCTTTTGATTTCCTTTTGGCTGCTTTCCAGAACATCTTTTAATTCCTTTTGTGAAATTTCCATGTCAGCTTTAATTCCTGCCATAAGGCAACTGTTGCATCTCTGTTCAAGCAGGACCCTAAGGCTTTAAATTATCAGATTTTCTCTCTCTGGAAGTCATACTCCCTGCTCAGACTTCAGAGACATCAATAATATGTAGATCCAAGCACTGCTGGGGAGAGAAATAAGGACACAGTATTCCTTCCTTGACTACAGTTACTCCGTTTCCATTTGCTGCTTGACTTGATTGTAATGATACTTGGCTTTTATCTGCAGTGCTTGCTACTGTTTGAGTTCCAAGAAGCTTTATTTAAAATAAAAGGGGAGTCCAGCCAAAACCACGACTCATTTAGTACTCTCTGCCAAGTTATTTCTGCTCTCTGTATGTATATCCATTGAATCTTGTGAGGACAAGACCTGGAAGTGTCGCTTAGTACTATTCTTTTACTGTCATTCAAGGACACAGATGTGACTCAGAATCATCTTGGACCTGATTAATTGATCTGTAGATGACCCTCGGGTGGAGGGGGAAGGTCTTTTTAAAATGTGAAGAGTCCCTTCTTCTGCACCATTTTACTGAAAAGGAGTTTTTGGGGGGAAGTCTGGCATCCTTCTTGGTTAAGATCCCAGTTAAAAATATTCATATCAACAGACCTGGCTGAAGGACAGGGTCAAGATTTTATCATGTTATGATAAGGGAAAAGCTAATGGCATTTTCTCTTTGTTATTACTCACCCCTGAAGGTGAGGGTGGCCGAGGTTCTTGTTAATAGATCTCCTGCAGCAGATTAGAATGAAATGACACGGAATGACTGTTTTTTAATATATATTATAGATATATTTATGTATGGATTATTTTAGAATAATGGGCTTGCCTTGGAAAGGAGGTATGTAGCTATTTTGGTTATTGTCTACCTGTAGTAATATAACATTAGAAAAGTATAAAGGTACCACTTCAGAAAATACATAAGGGAAAGAAAGAATGAGAAGAAAATTATAAGATTGGATAAGTGGAGAGGAAAGATATCACCACCCATCTAGCAAGGAGATTTGATTTTTGTTATTTGGTGTCTGTTAGTTGAAGTGATGATCTCTATCTTTATCAGCTGGGAGTGGGGGAAGCCCCCAAAACACAAAGTTCAATGGGTTAATAAATGTTCAGGTTTATGTCAGACATCTCTCCCTTACAGGAGGGGTTGTTTTACACTGTCTGATGTAACACTGTGGATCACATGTCCTCTGGTGGAAGGCCCCAAAAATGAGGCAGGGGGCACTCTGGGGGTCTTTGATGGTTTATGACACCTTCAAAGACAGAGCAGCTGCCTCTCATGACAGAGTGGTTGAGCCAGTTGTGCCCCATCAGAAGGGATGGAAACCTTCAGACCTGTCTGTGAATGCCCTGGTCCTTCCCAGGGAGAGGCTGTACAACTGAGCCTGTTATCTAAGGGTGATAAAAAGCATTTTCTGACCTCTGCTTCTTACCTGCCTTCTCCCTCACATGGCTCAAACCCCAGCCTGTGGCCTCTGTTGGTGTGTGCTCACCCCCTCTGCTCCCGGGCTGGGACCCTGCAAACCCAACCTTGGCAAAGCACCCTCAGCTATTGCAAATGGTTGATTGAGTCACTAACCATTAACATTTCAGTCCCCTATGCCATCCTACTGTAGAAATGATAGTGACTAAATTACAGAATTTTTTATTTTAATTTAATTTTATTTTTTTACTCTGGTAAGTTTTAAAAACAGAAACGCATTACCTAGGTTTGTTGGGACACTCAGGTTACCGTACATGTTTCTAAAAGTCATCTTTAATATCCTGACAGGTTTTTAACAGCCTTTGGGTAATTGTAATTTAGTATCTAATGAAGTCTATTGAGAACTTGCCACTGGCTGGAGCAGGATGGGATCCAGGCTTTACTTGGCTGTGCTCTATGTACATGTTGTAAGTCCAGAAAAATATATGTATATACGAACCACATATTTTGTTTGTGTTTTGAATCATGATTTTAATCTTACAGAATCATAGAATCTCTTGGGTTGGAAGAGACCTTAAAGACACCTTCCACTAGATCAGGTTGCTCAAAGCCCTGTCCAACCTGGCCTTGAACACTTTAAAGGAAGATACTCAGCTTCTCTGGGCAGCCTGTTCCAGTGTCTCACCTCCACACCTAGTCTGCATCTATAACATCTATTCATCTATTCTGCATCTATATTCATCTGCCTTAATCTCTGCATCTGTTTGTGCTTGCTACTTTGTACAGTAACCTTAGTCAGTACTACATAATATCGTGTGGGGATGTAGTTTATAACCCCTGGTACTGGAAGAGGTTTTTTTGAAGAGTTTATCTCAGAGCTCACCAAAAGCCTTTCTGGAAATTGAGTGTGCTAAATCTTCAGATATTCAGAACCATTGCTGGCTTTGTTTTTAGGACAGCAGTAGGTAAAGATGAAAATGTGGCTGAACTCCATCTACCATATTCTGAATTGTTAGAATCTACAAAGCCTGTATTTTCTTACTACTGTCAGGAAATGTAAGTACATTCTGCAGTTTAGCACAAAAAATTCTGGGACTTAAAATTATATGGATTTGTTACTTTTCTTAGGATTTACTGCAATTCTGTTCATTAGTAAACCATATGCTGTCCTTTAGCCAAAGGAACAGGTTTTCTGTAGCTGCTGTGCTGTAGCTATTTAGTTATCATTTTGTTCATTTGCATAATGAGTTAGGAAATCTACTTGGAAATTCTCATACACAATATGATTTATTAAATTTAAGGTTAAAATCAGGGTTAAAATTAAAGGTTGAATGCTGTGACCTTAATACTGTCTTTGCAAGTTTCCTTAGGAGCTTAATGCATTCAGATTTATACTAACTTGAGTACAACCCATTTATTTTTCTTTGCCCCTTTTGTCTGCTATATGTTTTACTCATGCTGCATATTGTTTTCTTTTAAATACTGTTAAGTCTTTGCTTGAAGCAAAACTGCTCTCCAGATTTTCTCTTGGAGGTAATTTGCTCCAGGCTACTTTTTAACTTTCTGAAA
This sequence comes from Ammospiza caudacuta, assembly GCF_027887145.1. NCBI lineage: Eukaryota > Metazoa > Chordata > Aves > Passeriformes > Passerellidae > Ammospiza > Ammospiza caudacuta. Next base: position 60,579,983 of record NC_080596.1, read on the forward strand.
TGTAAAGCAGTTGCAGTTCAGGTTTTAATTGCATGTCTTTTCCTCTTTTCAAGGATATGCTGCCTGGACACATCACTTTGTTATTTAAAGGGCTGATAAATGTGTCTAAGTTGTATTAATTTATGTGGCAATAGAATTCAAATTAATGCTAACTCTAAGATCTTTAAATGCATGAGTAGTATGAAAGGTATAATTAAATCTCTCTGAAAAAAATTGCAGGATATTTCATAAATGTCAGTACCATAGTTTTAGCCCTTAAATAATTTTTCTTTGCTAGAGATAATTTTTAGGGTTGTGTCTAGTAGAACCTTAAAAATGTGTCTTAAGAAAACAGTAATTTTCCCCTTCATTTGTCCATTTGGGTTTGTGCTAATTTGTTAGGTTCCTATTATCCTCCTAAGTTATGCTTTTACAGATTCCAGAAAGTTCACAGTGTCATAATGAGAGAGGGGGGGGTTTTGAGCTATGTGCAGAACATTTAGGTAAACACTTAAGCTGATGAGGGGACTTTCTGTAGCTGGTGATTCCTGTTAAGAGCATCCCAGAGTTCCCTGGTTGAGGACAAACCTGAAAGATTAACCCACTATAAAGGAACAGACTATGGCTGAAGAATTTGCACAGTTGAACTTTTTGGAAGAAAAATTGTGTGCCCCGTGTAGAATTACTTGCTTCACTTTATCAGTCTTTAAAAAATGGTTAACTTCATCATAACCTGGTTCAGTCACTTGTGGAAGAGCATTCAACTCTTGCTCACTGCTCAACATGTAGCCCCATTAGGGGTGAGTGGAGCATGATTTCCCTTTATTCTGGTCACTTTCTTCCTAGTGTTGGGCCAGCATGGTTTGCTGATGTCAGGCCACTGTTGGCTCTTTGACCCAGCATCCAGGATGACCACAGGTCCTTTCCAGACAGTTGCTTTTCAGCCAGATGTCTGGAGATCATCTGCTCCAAGTGCAGAATTTTGCACTTCTTGCTGAACCTCCTGAAGTTACTCAGAGTCTATATAGATTTTATTTTTTGGACATTTCTTGCCTTCCCTTAGTTTGTAACTTGGAAGTGAAGCACTGAGTTTGTAATGTTAGTTATCACTGTGGATGCTTTAGATGTCTTGCAGTCCATAGTGCATACTGAGTATACCCTAAGCTTGGCTGGCACTAGAGTGAATTTTCTGTATGTTTTTTCATGAATCAGTGTATGTTTTTGGTTACCACCAAGATTGTTTGAAGTATACCAAATAGCCATTTGGCAATTGGCAATTTATACCAATTGGCAATTTATGCCAAGTGGCTATTTATACCAAATGACATTTATACCAAATAGCCATTAGGCATTTCTGATTCAAGAAAGACTTGTTGATTCTTTTCTTAGTGAGAAAGAGGGCATTTTAATCTGGTAACTCAAATAGCAATGATGAAAATTATATTTAGTGTGCAGTGGACTTGAAAGAAATTAATATTCTTCTTAGTTTGCATTAAAAAAAATAATAGGTTCTTAGCAAAACCATACCATGTAGTATATATTGAAACTGCCATTTTACTTTCTCTGTAGAGACTATCAATTAAAGTTCAAGGACCAGCAGTATCATTTCTGGATGTTGGGATTTAGGTATGGGCTCTGTAACAGTGATGACTGACATGATTCAGCTGTAGGTTTTATTTTATTTCACCAGCTGTAGGTTGGTTGCAGACAACCAGGTGGGACTAGAGTCCTCTCACACCTGCAGGGAATGGGAAAGGTTATGTTCAAGCACCACCTGAATGTTGTCACTTGGGAATCCACTGCTGTAGCTGTAGATGCACGGATTCATTCATGTAAAGGCCCACAAAATGTACTGCTCACCATTTCTTTGTCCAGGTCATGGAGACTGAAAGGTGGGTTTTCTTTATTTTTCAAAGGGAAGATGAACTCTAAAAAAACCAAATGATTTCTATAGGACTCACAGGAAAATTTCTTGTGGAGGTGATAAGTCAGTCTGAGGGTTGTATTCGTTCTTATATGCATGATAGGTTCTACATAAGATTTAAACACTGAGGGAGAAGAAGTGTTCTGGCTTGGATTTGGTGGCAGGATGCATATTCATCCTAAAAATAGTTTTCTGTCATGGAAGAGCTTTCTATTTGAATTGGACTAATCTCTGGAATGTATCTTCCTTGAGACAAAGTTGTTCTCTTTTTTTATTCCATGAATTACTCTCCCAGACAGTGAAAGTGATCCTGCCTATTAGAAATTTCCCATATGGTTAAAGTGCCTCTTGAAGTGCTTGGTGTACATAGGTCAATGTAGACTGTAGGAGTAATTTGTGGGGAGAAAATCAGGATGATGTAAGCAAAGGAAAGGCTTCTTGAAGTATTTAAGCATAAGGTGTTTGTTTTTGAAGACTTAAGACTTTTTTCTGAAATAAATGTATGGTACCCTCAAAGTGTGAAAACCATGGCATGGATATCTTTGTAGATTACTGAAGTAAAGAAACCAAAATCCACACTGTGACCAATTCAGCTCTTGCTTTCAATTGTAGTGGTTCCCCTCCCCACAGTTTTAGAATTTACCAGTTTGCATTTCAGGAGAGTAGATGAATTAGTAGTTCTAGTCCTTTCAATGATTATTAGAAGATATTGGCAAATATTTCAAAGTATTTGAAATCTTTTCTCTGGAGATCTGATCAGTGCTATCAATGCATTGTTACCGTAATATTTAGATCATTTATGTGTCATGAACTTCTGGGGACTCTGAGAGGGCTTTAGGCAACACATAAAACCTAAGGTTGTCAGTTTCTTCTCATTTTGCTTCTTTCTGATACTCATTGTTTTTGTCACACAAAGGAGAGGAGCAGATTTATTAAAATTCCTGTTACTGATGAAAATAATCACTCTCTTAGAAGATGAACAGGACATTGATGTGTAGTGCCCAGAACAGAATTAATCAATCATATTTATTTGAGCCAACCTGCTGTATCTTATTTTATATTTAAATATACTGGATTTATTAGATATGGTATTATATATGTGACCAGTTATTATTTCTCCTGGAGATTTCTTTCAAATATTTTGGCAAAGTCTGTTTATAGTCATAGCTCATAGACATCTATAATTATACTCCAATTAGCAGATATTGAGAGACACAAACTGTTTCATTGCTTTGAATGGGTTAGTATGTTGGAAACTGGGAACTTCAGAGAAAAACAGTATGCAGTTGCAAATTAAAAAAAAAAAAGAAGAAAACAAGCTGTCTGGAATTTTTTTAAGTCATTGATGCATGAGTCTTTTTGCCCAAATAAAAAGTGAACAATTCTATTTACCCCTACATTTACTCTTCAGTTGAAGTAGTAGATGAAATACATGAATGGGTGGGGTTTTGGGGTTATTTTTTTTTCCTTAGTAGAGTTGTTCTGCTATATTATAATCACATTTTTCTTGTCTTGCTTTCCATGCTTTTCAGCAGTTCTGAATAATGTATAAACCTCACATATACAGGCTTTGTCTTGTCTTTCAATTCACTTGCAAGATTAACGTTGCTGTTGACCAAAGTTAAGCAAATGCAATGAAGGCTGATATTTTTGCAATTAATTATTGGAAATTGTTCCTGCCTGTGCACATCAGTATTCAGAGCACACTCATACCAGAAAAAAAAGTGGTTGATCATTATCTTCCAGTCCTTGGTGTCTAAACTTGACATTTCCTCAAAAGAAAAACAAAACCAAAAACCATCACGGCACTCCTGAAAGATAGAGGGATCACTTTTGGAACAAACACACTTGTTTTAGTAGGGCTTTAAAGAGTTGGTTTGGAAATGAAAAAACATTGCATTCATCACCATGCTCAAAAAAATAATTTCTTCATGTGTTTCAGATAGAGTTATTTTTGTCTCTCTCTCTCTCTCTAATGGACTGCACTTTGGGATATACAAATCATTTGAATGTGTCATACTAAAAACTGGTGGCTGAAAACTGTTGCCCCAGCTGGAAACCATGAAAACTGTGGAAAATTTCTTTTTCTCCTTTAGAAAAGAACCAGGTCTCTGTTAGGATTGATTCTTGTGGTAAGCCTATGTAGATTAATGTGGAAGTAAAATAAAGTATCTCTATGAAATGGGTTGGACAGGAGAAGCAAAATAACTATTCCTCTATTAGGTAATTCATGTAGTAATGGTTTCTGTAAAGGAAACATATAAAGAGCAGAAAACTGCCATTTTGAAAAGGAGGTAGAAGGGAGAGCTACTCAATGGTTATTTGTTCATGTCAGAGTTGAGAAATTATGTTAAATATTATTTCCTTAATTATTTTATTTAGGCTGTCTAGTTACGTTGGCTCTCAATGACCGTATCTCAGCTTCAGCATCATCAGCTCATGAACCAAAGAATCCAGCTTGCTGCAAATGGAGCTCCAGCAAGATGTGAAAGTAATCCAAATACTTCTGTAGGAAGTGGGAGTTCTTCACCACACCCCAGAATGTACTTGCTCAAATCAGGCATTTTCAAATTAATTTATTTTTCCGTCACTTGTAACGTGGAAGGTGCTGTCTGACAGCCCTGGAAATTAAGTCCTCTATTTCTCCACAGGACAGGTATAGCAAGGGCAGCAGCAATGCAAGCTTCCCCACACTGTCCTGCCAATGCTCCTCAGCCCAGTTCTGAAGAAGTCACTTCTGGAGGTGAGTGGGTGGAAGAGTCTCTGTGTCTGCAGAGGCTGCTGCAGGGCAGTGGTTCCTGCAGGATGGGCTGTGGATGGAGGCTGGCCCCTGTCCTGAGTGAGCCACCAGTCTTGAACAGATAATCACTTCATGTGTCATAAAGCAGCGTGGGCTGGATTCGTTGAGGTTGCATTATTCTGCTTGACTGTTGTCACATTTTCATATTTCTTTGTGGCTGGATGGCACCTGTACATTTTTTTTTCTTTTTTGCACTGTTTTGTTGCTAAAGGCTTTGTCAATGCTTTATGTACACGTCTGGGAAGTGGCATGTGAATAACTGAATGCAGCCTGGTTGTAAATGTGGCACAGAAAAGCAGTCACTGGTGGCAGTCCTGTGTGCAAGAGGAGCTGTAAGGCATTAGACCAAGAGGCATGCTTTGAAATGCACCAGAAATAGATAAGAAAGTGTATGTTGGTTTCCAGTATCTAAATGAATGATTAGGTTTCTGTTGCAAAGCCGTATCTTAACCATTTCTCTTTACATAATTACTATGTAATTTAGATATTAACATCAATTAAGCTGGTAAACTAATGTTCCTTTTTAGATTATTTTACAATTAATGAAATCTGCCTATCTAAAGCTAGACATGCAACATTCTACGCTATATGAAAATAAAGAGTGTGTATTGCAGTTACAGAAGGGAGTAGTCATCCAAACCACAAATATGTGATAAATTTTGTGAGAGGAATTAATGACTGATGCAGGTTTTCAGAACAACACTAATGAATGCTTACCACTTGGGCAAATTAATTCCCCTATACATTCCTGGAGTTAAGCACTACATACTTCAAATACGGTGAGAGATACTCTGTTTTCAGCCAAATTTACATCTCTTCAACACAGAAATAAATCTGAGAAAATGGGAAACAGAGGCTTAGCTAGGCTGTTAGGTCATGGTGAATTACTTTTCTAATTTCAAATGCTGTGTGAAGGATTTGCAATGCCTTGATTGTAATTTGTAGTTGAAGCCCTTAAGACTGTTTAACTCTGTTTCTATGGCTGTTTGTAAACAGGAGTGATAACAAGAGACTATAGCACAATTCAATAATTGTATAAATTTAACATTGTTCCTGTTTGTTTCCATGAGGTCATAGAGTAAGAAGAGTTAATTTTCCTACTCAAAGTAGACTTCCTGAAGGGATTTCTTAATTTTTTAACTTTAAAGGATATGAATCAGAGTAGTATTCATTCCATGTACAGCTAAAACAGTTCCTGACTTTTAAATTTTTTAAAAATTTTTATCAGGTAGCAGGGGCTACAGACTTCTCTTCATAATTAAAATTAATGACAAAGTCCTATTGAGAAGTCATTTGAGATTGATCCATGAAGTGGAAAACAGTTTGAGGATCCTTGTCATGAGAACACATGGCATTAGGGCATTTGCTGATAAGTCACCTTATTTAATGTTTGTATGGTGCCATTAAATCATGTGGATTTGATTTTTTTCAGCTCTTTTGAATGCAGTGCAGAGTGCTAATCTCTTACTGATGTTGACAAAGATGTAGAGAGGTCCAGAGTTGGCCTCCCTCACATCTGAAGCCCAGAATTCAGCTCCAACCTCCCTCTCTGCCATGTAAACCTTTGAAGATAATGCTATACCTTGTCACAATTAAACCTTTTTTATAATAGACATAATTTTAAATTCAAGTACAAAAATGCATTTTTAGGACAAACACAAGAATGGTCATAGAGACTGTTTCTTCAAACAGTATTTATTCAGACCACATATTCATCTGTCTCTGCATCTGCTTTCTGTGAATACTAATTAATACAGTTTGATTTTTTTGGCACATTTACATTGAATGGTGGTGATCTACAGTAGCACATGTGTAAACCAGCAAAGGGCCCAGAGTATCCAGAGCTCCTCATCCTGGAGTCCTGACTTAAACAAATCTGTTCTTGCTGCTGGGACTGCTTACAAGGGAAGAGGCTTTGCATGACGTTCATAGTTACAGGTCCCTATCTTAAAAGCATCAACAATAACTTTATCAATTTGTCTTTACGTCCAGTTATATGCTAGTGATTGTACAGCCTCTCAGAGCTTCTGCCCAGGGACTGGGAGTGGAGGAAGGTTAAACCAGTCTTTCAAGAATGTATATAAATATTTTCCTGAAGATACAGTAAATTGGTTTGAGGCTTCAGGCTCAATTTACAAACTTTTTTATCACCAACCACTAGATGACAGAGTTTAAGTGTCAGAAACAGGCTGCAAAACAAGGGATAAGAAACACTTTAGGTTCACATTGAATAATGTGTGGTCTTTGAACAGTTGGGAAACCCCCATGCTAAACTGTTGTTCCTTTTTTGACTTTCTGTCTGTGAAGATAATATAGATCTGTGTTGATAATAGATGCAGGAAGGACTTTGCTTATTCCCAGTCTTCTGGAGATACTTGAAAAGTGTTTCCCTATAGGTTTGGAGTTAGAGTGAAGTACATTACTCTGTTTGTGATGATCTCGAAAGAGTTGTGTAATCTTAGGTTGTTCAAAAGGCAGTGTTTATTTGAGGCACCTAGAAATTACTGAGATAAAGCAGGAAGAAATGCCTTCTAATCAAAGCTTTATGCCACTGGCATGTGTAAGTAAGAGGAAGACTAAAGTACCAAAGCTATCAGAAATGAAATCTCATTGCTCAACTATCAGGCTGTACAACTGCTTTCACAGACTTATCATATGGTTATCACAGGCTTCTATCAGGTTATTGTTCAGAATTATTGGGACTGTAGGAAGGAATTTGTTACTTGTCTCTCTAGGTTTCATGAAGGACTGTTTTTACTGTCTATTAGTCTTTACGTTCACAGTTTTAGTCCAGCAGTTTGTGACAAGATACCATTAGCAATGAGCAGCTGCATAACAGAGGATATGAAAAATGCTTGGTTTTAAATTTGTTTAGTATTCTACAGCAATGCTATGGCATCTGTAAAGGTTTAAGTGTTGCCACACATGGAACTCATTGCAGAACCATTGCTGTGAGCTCTTACAGGGCAAGGAATACATTTTTCTGCGCACACATAAAGCCAACCCTCCCTAGATCTTGGGTATTCCTGTGATGCAGGTAATAAGTATTTATAGCAGACTCAGTGCAAGGAAAAAACAAGCAAATAGTCCCCCAAGTCCCACAATAACTATTTCACCCATTTAATTACTTTCTTTTGAGTGCCTAGAAAATTTAGGCCTACTGAAATTGCTTTTGGGAGTGTGACCTTTAATCTTGTAGCAGAGTATTTGAAGTCAGATGTTGAAAACAGTTCTACCAAACAAATGCCGCTTACGCAGGAAGAGACGTGCAGACCAAAAATGAAAAGGTGATACAGAATGTAAATCCTCTTTCAGGACCCTTCTGAGAATGCCATCTGGTTATCATAATGACAACACTCATCATTCTCGGCATTCCATAAAATCCTGACTCACAAAGTCAAGCTACAAGATCAACTACAAAATCCCATGGTTTTTGTTTTTGTCATTCTTCAGTTTCTAGGAAGCCTGATGAGACCTAACAGCTCAAGAGCATTGAGGCTGGTGAAATCTAAATTTTCCATAAGTTTTTTCTACTTTAGTATGCAGCAAATGAAAAATTAGCAGAGTAAATACAGAGACTCAGAATTGTGAGATTTTCTGGGACAAAAGGAAGGTTTGTTTGCAGTTTCTTTCTTAGGCTCATGTACTGTGCATTTGGAGTTGATAGTGAATTTCTTCTGCACTTAAATGGCTGTTGTGCCAGGAGGCTGTGGATTTTTGTGTGTTTTCTTTTGCTTGATCAAATACTCTAGGCTCTTACAGGGAAATGAAGCAAATTAGGAAATATGTTCTTTTATAAAAAATACTTAAGAGCATGCTTCAGGAAAAAGAGAACTTAATTTGTTTTAAAGGACAGATGCATCTTAAAAGGCACCTAAATTTTAATCAATTCCTTAATTTTTATTAATCTGTAATGAAAAAAACCCCAGTGATTAAAATCCCAGGAAATTGATTGGAATTTACAAGCTGAGTTGTTAGATGGAATTTAGAGGTTTTGCTGTAACAATCTATCAGATCCTATCTGTGTGCTAAGTGCTGAATGACCTTGTGCCATTTATATTGCTCAAAAGAAAAAGAGCTTAATTTGATAATTAAGTAGGAGAAAATGAAAACTGTATTCTGGCAGTGTGTGACTAGGTTGGGAGAGCAATGTCCTGTTTGTTCTTTATGTTGGAAGCTGTGGAGATTACTTAATTACATTTATTCTGGATAGCAATTGCTTTTTTAAGATTTTGGTTTTTTTTAGTTCTGAGGGGTTTTTGTTGTTTTTTTTTTTTTTTTTGCTAGTGTTTACACCAACATTGTTGATTTTTGAGAAAAGAGTCTCTGTGCTAGTTTACTTAATTTTGTAAGAGTTCTGGAGTGAAGGCTGCCTGTTTATGTCAGGTAGAGCACAATGGGACGGTGTTCTTTAAACTCCAGAACTATGAAAAAAACATTCAGAAGAATTGATGTGTAATTGGAAAGGAAACTTTAATTGTAAATAGGTTTCTGGCATCATGTTTCTCTTAGAATTTTGGGTAGGTGTTATTTTTCTTTATTTTAATTGAGGTTTGGCAGTCAATTTCTGAATGGTTGGGAAGAGTTTGAAGATCTGTTTGGAGGTAATTGATTCAGTATTGTCTCCTGCCCCACTCCTTCCTGGTGGCTGATGTCTTGTGCTGTCCCCAGCAGTGTAGGGGATACTGGGAGAGCTTTGGGAGCCCTGGAGGGTGGGTGCTGCAAGGTTACTGCTGATGCTACTGCCTCCTTCCCTCCCCTGCTTTCTTCTGCATCTCCCTCCCCATAAAATAACTTCTTGGCTAAATGCTTGTGCAGAAGAAAACTGATGTTATGGCCTTTGTACTTTGCTTTTCCCGGTTTTACAGCTGGCAGTGCAGTGACTGTGATGAGTGAACTGTGAGTTTGTTGCTTCTACCATTGAACCTGTTAATAAGTGTACAGGGATTTCTTGTGTGGAGTGATCTCTGCTGGGGATAGTGCAAGTGTGTGTTTTCTTGTAACTTGGACTGGAATCTGACACAAATTCTGAGCAGATCTCATGCTGATTTTGAGCTGAGCACTTCACAAAGTAAAGGAAGCTGGGGAGAAAATTGAGTTGAGCCTTGCCTGCAAGTAATAACGTTTTTTTATCTGTAGTGCTGCTGGTTTCACACTGATAGAGATTATTATTTTCTAGTACCTTCCTAATGATGGTATTATTTATACTCTGCTGATGCTATTAGCTTGGTTACATAGAGTCTGCATGCTGAAACTGCTTAGAGATGAGGCTGTGTCGTAGAGATCTGTTCCACACATTGATTCTGCCCTTGACTTCCCTTCACAGGAACAGGATATGAATGAAGAAAATGCTACTGTGTTAAATGTTAAGTACATCAAATCTTCTCTCTGTTCACAGCATCAGTGTTGTAGTATTGATGTGCAAAAGAAACAGAAACAGCTGAACTGAGGTTTCAGGCAGTTGGCTGTAGAACTGCATGGAAATGTGGGTGGAGGAGTGTCTGATACCAACAAATCAGGAAAAGCCATCATAAAACCAACCTAAAGCCTCTTCCATCCTGGAGAGATTTATAAATGGTGTCAGCAAGGACATCTGCTTCTCACCTGACTGGGGCTTACAGGTTAGCTTAGAATTTTCTGTGCAGAAGATGAACTTGTTTTACATTGTCTGCAGACAGTGTGTCACCAGTGCCACTGTCTGGACAACCAAATATGCCTCTTTCTTTCTTTCTTTCCATGAGCCAAGTAAACATAAAACTTAAACTGAAGATTTGATGATAGGGAAGAACCTCTGCTGTTGCTCACACTTTTAAACTGGTACTGTTGCTCACACTGGTACTGTGCTAGAGGGCACAGAGCGCAGTGGTATGAAATCAAAACATTTCAGTGAAGTCAGTATTGCTAATTTCAAGTGAAGGTTTCCATGGGCTGTGTCTAAGACCAAGCATAATCTAAATGTTAGATGTCTAAAAGATGTGATGAATAGTGGGATAGAGACAGAAATGCATGGTGGGAAGGAAGAGAAGGCTTTAATAGGAAAACTGTAGGGTGTGCTCATTTATGATCACCATACTCTTTGTCCAGTACCACAGAGAGAGAAAATCATAATCATGCCAAGAGATGAACAGCTGTTGCCTTTCTGTATAAGCTGATGCTTTCAAGGGTGCATTTACAGAAAAACAGAACTGGGAGCATGGAATGGGTACACATAACAGGGCAGGCTAAGCCAATTAATCCCTAACTTTGCAATATGTATATGAGCACATATATGTAAAGGGTGTATATCTGTGTAATTCTAGTATATGATTTTCTTTTCTCAAATCAGAATAAGGTTTTGCATTTAATTTTAAATGTTTTCTCTTTGATCTTCCTCTTTAAATCTGATTGAGGGGAGCAGAATGTTCTCTTATTGGAACATAAGCAGCTCTGCTATGCACTTCTATTTTGAATGCTTTGAGCTTGTTATGTGTTTTTATAGTAGTAAGTTAAATAAATAGACCTGTATCAGCAATTTTGAGGACATGAGCTTAGTGTGCAAACATCTGTTGTATATATTTGATGTGTCTCCCTGCCTTTCCAATAAGCCTTTTGAGATGTCTCTTTTCAGTGCAGTTATCCTGCAGTGCTTGATAATGCTGACCATGGTTCTGTGATGACAAGCATAATATTTTGAAGATATTTATAAAAGATAAATTCTTTTATCTGTTCAGTTTTTATCTTCTCTTTCCATGTAGCTTCTCTGTGTCTCTTCTGATGAAGTGCTTCTATTTTGAGGACTCCACAGAATAAAAAAACCTCATATACTGACATCTTAAATATTGCTTGTGGTAGCTTCTACTGTTTGAAGTTTTTGAGGATAGGGAAGGACTTGGCAGAACCTGAGTGTGCACATGAATGATTTCCTCCCCCTGCCCACCCCCACTGTTCTTGCTGGCAGATGGTCCTTGAAGGACTTTTGCCAGCAAGTGCAAGTCAGACCAGCCCCTAGGAGTGACTGATAGCAGGCAGCCTTTCCCTCTTGCTGAGCTCAGCAGAACAAGCCTGCCAGTGAACCTGATCTGTCATTTCAAAGTTATTTCATATTTTTTGTCTCAGAAATCACAGTAGCAACAGATCAGAGTGTTTAGCTCCCCATTAGAGTTGTCAAACATAACCAAATATGAAATTGAATGATTGATACAAAGTAAATGCTTGGGAGAGTGAGTTTCCAGTCTCAATGCTGCAATAACAGAAGTACTTTTTAAACTATAAGCTTTACATATTTTTTTTTTGTTCAAAACGTTTCTTTCTGAAAAAAAGCACAATTAAGACAGTTTTGCAGGTTGGGACAATCTTCAGGGTGCCAGTAAATGTTGCTCTGTAGCATCACTCTCACTGCCATAATAGTTTTGTACAGAACTGTTGTGGTTTCACCCCCTCTGGCAGCCAAGCCCCAGGCAGCTGCTTGCTCACTCCCCCACCAGCAGGATCAGGGAAAGAATTCAAAGAGTAAAAGCTGGAAAACTCATGGGTTGAGATAAAGACAGGTTAATAGGGGAAGCAAGAGCCACACACAGAAGCACAGCAAGGAATGAATTACTTCTTCCCATGGGCAGGCAGGTGTTCAGCCATCTGCAGGAGAGCCCATCATGTATAACAGTGACTTGGGAAGACAAACATGATCACTCCAAATGTCCCTTCCTTCCTCTTTTCCCCCCTTTTATGGACTGAGCATGGTGTCACATGGTCTGGGATATCCCTTTGGTCCCTTTGGGTCACCTGTCCTGGCTGGGGTTCCTCTCAACTTCCCATGCACCCCCCACATCCTGGCCAGCCTGGCCATATACCTAAAGCAGAAAAGGCCCTGGCTCTTTGTAAGTGTTGTTCAGCAATAACAAAAACATTTTTATGTTATCAACCCTGTGTTCAGCACAAATCCAAAATATGGCCCCATAATAGCCACTGTGAAGAAAATTACCCCAGCCAAAATCAGCACATTAACCCAGATTTAACCAGCAAATATGTATTTAATAATTAATGGCTTCTTTTTGTGTAAAATAGTGAAACTTTATTTTGTGGATGAGAATTCCTCTTTTGTATTAATTCTTTTTTTATTCATATTTCACATTCCTTTTCAGTTGTTCCAAATCCTCCCCTGAACACTTGCTCTCCTCCTGACCTCTAACACTGTGGATTAGAAAGAAAAAAAAAAAGAACTCCAGATGGTTCACTTCATAGAATGAGGGCACTTTTATTTGTAAGGCATTTGCATGAGTTAAAAATCCAGCAAAGAAAATAAACTGTCTTAATCAGTGGTCCTTAAAAATGATGTCTGCAGTTTCTGACAGCCATGATTGTGGCGTAACATTGGATAAGTATCTGCCGGAGCTCCCACAGCCTGTCAGAGCCAACGTGGCTACCCAAGCCTGAAGAGCCTGATCCAAACCTCTGTCTCACACTGGTGTGTATCCCGTGCCTCCTGGTCTCTGTTGTACTTGCTGCAGTAGCAGGTGGTTTTCTGCAGCTCTGCAGAAGTGGGGTTTGGTATCTGCTTTTCAGTGAGGAGTTACAGAGCACACCAGAGGTCTGTGCCCTGTGTGCCCCCATGGACCAAAGCAGGGATCTTTTTGTGATCTTAGGATGATGAGTATCCTTCAAACTGCAGAATTCCAGTCTGAATTCTGGGGCTTTCTCTGTCTATGACCAGGCTTGGAAGAAGTGCTGGAGATAAAGAAGAGATTATTTTACAGAATTGCTGGTGAAAATACTGCTCTTAGTCACATTTGATATGGGTATGTTTATACTTGCAGTGTATCAGAACTGATGGGCAACTAAAGTTTTTTTCTTTGAAAAAGGTTCTTCCTTTTTACCAACCATGAAAAACCTTAACCTCAAGAATAAAAATTTCCATGGACTTTGATAATGCCAAGATTTAATTAAATGTGTTGTTCAGCTCTGCCCTGAATCGGTATCAGATGCATATCTTGCTTGTTATTTAAGTTGTGATAGCAGGGAGTCACTAGGCACAGCTGGCTCCATAAACACAGAGGGAGGTGCTTTCTGCCCAGAGGAATGTGGTGTTAAGTATGAGACAAGAAAGAGACAGTGTGAGGATATATTAAAACGGGGGGAACATGAGGTCATGATGACTGGTCAGCACAAGGAGCAGCTGTAATAGGAACCTGGCTGCCAAGTGTCTTTATTTTATGGTAATTCATTTGTTGCAATGCCCTGAGGAATATGGTTTGTTTTAGCTGAGCTCTGGAGTGGAATGTGGATCAAGCTGATCATCCAGTCTCTGAAAACATTCTTCACATTGAAAATATTCTTACGTTGCTCTTTGTCATTATTTTCTGCAAATAATGATGCAATAATAATAATAATAACCTCTGTAATAACTGAGCTGCTGTACTCATACTCAGATGTGTGACAGTGTCCTTGAATACCCTGGCACTCCAGTGATTTCTTCAAAAAACTTAAGCCAGAGAGCTTTGCTGGTTACCAGTGAGCTATGAAAACATTTCAGCAAAATATGTAGAAATGCACATGAGGGGTCCTCAGAAATCTACAACATAAATATGCAGAAAGAGAAAATTCATGGCAGTCATCTTCTTTGAGAAACTTAGAGGGCTTCACATGGGTGACAGAGTCCATTTTAATGTGAGAGGATTTGACATGAATGTTTTTATGTTTATTTAAGAGGTATGTACAGTAAAATTTGTCACTGTGATGTGTAGTTTGAATGTAATGCAGTAAATCTATAAACCTTGTCATGGGGACCTGACATGCCTTAAGTGCTCTCTCTGTCCACAAATGGCCCTTTAGTGAGGGAAAGGGCTGGTGATGCAGGGGTCAGGACAGAGTAAAGTGCTCTCCAAAGTGGCTTTTCTGCAAAGATGTTATTATCTTGTCTACTACCACATTCCAGGCAGACTCAGTCTCTCTCCCTCCCTCTCTCTGATGGAATTCTAATCCATAACTGGTTCATAATCTATCCTCAGAGATTTTTTATGACTCTCTCAGTTATTCCTAGCTAAACTGTGTTTGAATTGAGTTCAGCTGGTCTCAGCAACAGATGTCAGGTATCATCAAATAATGAGGGGTCATGTAGGAGAAAGCCAAAAATGTTCGCTCTTTCTGTAACCTTGACCAAATTAATCTTTTACCTGCTGCATATTTTTCAAAATAGTTTTGTATTTTTATTGTTAGTGAAATACTGGGAGTGTGGAATGGGTGCACATATACATAACATATGAATATTGTGGAATTGACTAAAATTATGTATGTGTATTTTTCCAGTTTGCTTTTAATTCATTTTCACCCATTATTAAATTTAAAAATAAGAGAATTGCAAGTAGTGTCATTAATCAATATGTGTCCTGAACTGCAGAGCAAGTAATTTTTATTAGAGGGCAAGCCCCTGTGTTTATAATAAATCAAGTTCATTATCTTTTGAGCTTCCTGATTAAAGTAATTAGTCATTTATGCTGATACAAAGCCACCAGTGAATTCTTTGCTTTGTTTCACAAATATTAAATCTTAACTTGTTTTGTAAGGGTCGTTGGTTATAAACAGCTCCACATTGTGATGTAAATTTGTTGCTTTGTTAGTGGGGAAGTGGTTTCTGCCAACGCAAGTTAATACACCAAGCAACTCTCCTGCAGTTGGAAGAACCTGCCTTTAAGTCTGTAGCCTGCAGACTGATTTCAAATGCCCAGTGGGACACAGCAGGTGGGGCTGGGCAGGTGTGGGGGTAACTGGTGCTGAGGGTCTCAGGTCAATGGGGGCTGCAGGCTGTGCTGCCCAGCAAGGCTGGGTGGGCTTCCCCACTTGTGCTGACAGCTGCCCATTCCCACAAACCACTGGGGAGAGCTCTGGTTGCTGTCATTTGCAAGATATTTGGGAAGCTGAGAACTGAATGTGCTTTTATATCTGCCGAATGTGGCTGTTAGCTGAGGGGCTTCAGTTCAGAGTGCCAGTGTCACTCCAGCTGAGTATTAAAAAAGTCATTGCCAAACAAAAATCAGTGCTTTTGAGAAAAGCATGCATGAGACTGTACTTCTTCCTGGTCTTCTTTAGCTGTTGGTAGGAATAGTCTCTTCTGAGGTAGGGTCAAATACAGCTTAATTTTCAGTATGAAAACAATTGTGGTACTCCAGAAAGTTTCTCTATTTCCAGGCATCAGTTCTGAGCAATATGTAGTTGGCATCATATTTGTAAAACTTGCCCTTTCATGGGAATAAATCCATACCTTGAGAACAGAAGTTCAGAAGTCTCCTGAGTTGTTTTGTGGATTTTAATTAGGTGTGCTTATGCTCACAGGTAGAATGAAGCAGGATGAGCCTGATAATTTCAGTGTAAATCTAGCTTTTCTTCTGAATATCAAGTGTAACAGGACCTGTGAAAATGTAACATTGGAAAGCACCTAAGGACCTCGGCTGTAACTTTTACTTTAAGAAAACAAGTCTTTTTTCTGCTTTGGTTTCTTTGTACAATTCCAATTCAAGGGTAATTGTAAGCCTCCAAATTCTTTCTTTTCATATTAGATTACATCCTTTAGGGTTAAAATAAGGGAAACCTTTCCAGCAGTTACTTTGGTCACCTGCTGTGCAAACTAATAATGCCGTGCTAATCTCAAAAGGACTGTCAGTCACAGTCACATTTGAATTTCAGTGTTTCAGGAAGGAGACAATCAAGGGAGGGAAATTAGCTGAACTAGTGCTATGTTGTACTGCTTGATTTTAAAATCTACAGTCAATCAAATACATCAAGAATGGAAGGTGTGTTTTTAAGGAGGTACAGATTTGTTTACAGGATTTTTTGGTGAATTTTAATGATGCAGTATCAATAAGGAGACAGCACTATAGGTTCTTTTTTTCTTTTAGCATATACTCCAGTGAGAAATAAATAATTTCATGTGGGGTGAGGATTTGAGAGGTTCAGCTTGTAAAAGTGGATAATTGTGACTAAGTGCAGGTTAACACATGAGCACTGGCATTTGTTTTACTGTTGTTAGTGATGAAATACTGTACCATGTTCACAAGGAAGCTTAAATGTGCTTTAGAGAAACAATTTTCATATGCTAGGACAAAGAAAATTGTTCTTTTCAGGGATTTATAATCATTCTGGCTTTTTCCACACTAAAAGAAAAGATGGGTTACAAGAAGTTGTCTTGAAGGATGAACACTGTAATTTGAAAAGAAAATAGGTTCTAGTGACTGTTCACCACCTGGATATTAATGTAGGCAATTACCAGGTCTTGCCTTTCAAATATTATTATGTTAGAGCAAGAAAAAAGCCTATATTGTATTTTATATGACCTTTCTAATACTATATATACACATATAGATTTGTGTTATTTTTCTCTAATTCACCAAATGTTTCTTATGTGTGGCTCAAGGCATTTATTTATTGCAAGGCTTCAAGCTGTGGTAAGCAAGGTCATAGATTAAGAATTGATTTCCACAGTTGCTCTAGCATACAAACTAAATTTCTCTTGGTTAGTTATAAACACTACAGCTGGGTATAAATTCAGCTTTTCAACACTGTCTTGAAAATTAATGTTAAAACAAATGAGAAAATACTCTGTATGTATTGCATGTTTCATTTAGACCTTCAGCTAGAACTTAAGGAAAACAAATTGGTTTTGTGCTGCAAACTGCTAAGTAAAACTATGCCAATAATAAAGACAGTGGGTTTTTTATTTCACTTATTTTTTCTTGTTATGACTTTATTTTTTAATTCAGATTTCCTGTACAGTTTCCGTCAAATCATATTTTGATCAATATCTTGATTAGTCCTTTTTTTCACTATATGCTTCTACAGCCATTGCTAATTGCAATAGGAATGTGGGTTTCAAAATTAAATTTAGCTTATCTTCTTTGGAAACAGTTCTAGAAGAAGTAGAAAAATCCTGCTGTTTTATTAGCATTGTCTCTAATGTGAAACACGTGATTTTTTAAACTGAAGACTGTATTTAGACTGAACTGAAAATTCACCTTATCAAGGAGATGTGTTCTGGGGATGTTTTTATGGTTTTCTTTGTAGGTTGTTGTGTTGGATTTTGCTTTTAAGGTGTGCTTTGTGTTGGTAACAGTAGTAGAGCTTAACTGTATGCAGAAATCAACTTGTGTAAATGTCCAATTCGCTCTTTCATGAATTTTTGCAGCAATACACAGGTTCCTACTGACTATGCAGTAAATCTCAAGTTGGAGAAATTGTCTTTTTAGACACATCTGTAAAGAAAATATTTCTGATATAATGTCTTGCCCTCTGTTTTTGAATTAGTATGCCTAGAACACAAACAATAATATGCAGTTTGTTTCCAGATCACTGTCAACATCATCAGGTGGCTTTAAAAAACACTATCTTGGCCTCTGCTGTTTCTGCACATGCCATAGCTACTGCTTCTGCTGCTAGCAGAGGAACCAAGATTATTTTTCTAAGATTACAGAGGATATTGTGTCAGCTTGATGGGAATTGTTTTGCAGTGCACAGCCCTCGCTTTACCTTGTGGGACTGGCCCACAAGGGAGTGGTGTGGCCAAGGTTTTGTGGAGCTCTCTTGTGCTGAAACAATGGCTGAATTGCAAATGCTTTTGCACATTAGTGCTTGAACTAACTTTTTTCACAGTGATCACAATATGCTTGTAAAGAAAAGCAGTTGGAAAGTGAAGTACTGTGTGATAGGAGCAGTAAAACACTGGTGAGTAAAATAGGTAAGGATTATATATATTATGAAATACAAAATTTATTAAGGAAAACGTGTGTGGAAATGAAGTACCTCAGAAATCAATCCTCTTGCCAATTCAGATGGATATTTTTGAGGAATGAGGCTGTGAAATTAATCAGATCTTTAACGATATTTATCCCCTCCCTGAACTGTATTTTGCAGGATTAGAATAGTCAGATCTCCTTTCATGGCTGATCCCAGCAAACTGCTTAGCACTTGACCATATTTTGCAAAATGTTGAGTGGCAGCTTATTTGAATGTATTGGAAAGGGAGGATTTTGTCAGTTTTTAGAATATCCATGTCTATAACAAACTTCCTTTTGACTTTGTTGAGATTTCCATATGGAGATACCTCAAAAAATGCAGCTTTGTGGTGAAATACAGTGAATCAATTCAAATCAGACTTTCTCAGAATAATAAAGTCTCACTGAAAGCCTTGTTAGGCAGGAATTACGATTATCAAGTCAGGGAGGCTTGTTGTTAGTGTATTACTGCAGGACAACTCAAGCATGGTCATGCCTGACTGAATGCAAGATTTATGCCCATTTCTAAATTGTAGATCTCTCTTTTATTTTAAAGAACACTGAAATATGTATGAAGAATTTTGGTCTGATTCATTAACTTTGAATAAATTCCTACAACAAATGAGTAAAATGA
The DNA here is from genome assembly GCF_027887145.1 of Ammospiza caudacuta. Classification (NCBI taxonomy): domain Eukaryota; kingdom Metazoa; phylum Chordata; class Aves; order Passeriformes; family Passerellidae; genus Ammospiza; species Ammospiza caudacuta. The sequence goes on from NC_080596.1 coordinate 60,599,053, forward strand.
AGAGAAAGGAAAAATAACTAGCTTAACAGGACTCCTTGTGTGAGGTTGGCTGCCTGTAGAGACACAGGACTTATAAAGAGAGGTCACTGATAATTCATTGTAGATCCATTTGGTGGTAAACTTTTACAAACATAACCTTTTCAGGAGCAGATACGACACTATCCTCTGAGAGATTTATGGGCAGGAGTTGACTGTGTGCACCTGAGGAATGTCTGTCTAGCAGCAGCCTAGGAGTTTGGCTTATGTAGGAATCCCTTGTGAAAAATTCTGTTTGAAAAAGTGCACCCACCACATGTATTTGAGACTACTGGGGTCTTTGAGTTAGCAGAGAAGTGTGCTGCTGTAGTGACTTAGGCACCAAAAGGTGGCCTTCTGTGCAGTTTGGAAGAAAGAAGGCTCTGGGGTGACCTCATTGTGTCCTTCCAGTACTTGAAGGGGGCTGCAGGGGAGCTGGAGAGAGCGTTCTGGCAAGGCTGTATATTGACAGGACAAGGGGTAATGGCCTTAAAATGAAAGAGGGAAGATTTAGGTGGAATATTACAAAGAAATTATTCTCTGTGGGGGTGGTGAGACACTGAAACAGTGCCCCTAGAAGTTGTGGTTGCCTCATCCCTTGGAAGCATTCAAATACAGGGATAGGGCCCTGAGCAACCTGGTCTAGTAGAAGGTTTCCCTAGCCATGGCAAGGAGGTGATTTTCAAGGTCCCTTCCGATCCATACCATTCAGAGATTCTGTGACTTGAATCTTCCTTTCACATTTTAATTCTGGCATATTTGTTATCTCAGCACTTGATTTGAAATGTAGAAAACTGTGGTCTTTCTGACTTTAATTGGAGAATTAAACTTGTCAAGTTCCCTGAAGATTTAATGTGTGCAAGTATAAATATTCTTATCATACTCTGATTTTTGCAACACATTCATATGCTGTTATCAAAATGTACATACACTCCAGTGGTAGTATTATGTTACATTAGTGGGGATTAATGCTGCAAAATCCAATCTCTGCAGCCAGAGGGTGAACCACATCATTTCAGAAAGATCAAGGGACTGCAGTCATTTACATTTCATTGGGCTTTCTTGGATGCATATGCAATTTCTCTGCACCCCACTGTACAGCACTTGGAGCCAGGCTCTGGTCTGCAGAAGGTGACTAATGACAGTAATTATCTATTGCTCTTTCTTCTGCACATCTGCTTGGCAACATAACTCCTTGGCTTGGGTTAAAACAGTGCTGAAGCTTTTTTAACTACTCTGAGGGAAAAAATATGTGTCATGCAAGGATTTATGCATTCCCCACTTCATGTTTCTGCCACCTGTGCCTTGCTCTGACATGGGTGGTTCTGTAAACCACACTGAGGTGGAAATTGTGCACAACTGGTCTTGCTGAGACTCTTCCTGAGCCTCCTTCTATGTCAAGTTCCCTCAACACCAGAAATGTCTTCCCTAAGACTTAGGTAGACATGTTAATTGTTTTTTTTCCCCTCTCATGACAAAATTTTCATCAAGGACCAGATGACATCACCAAGTGATGGTTGGCTCACATGTAGCTTTGTTCTGCTTTGATGGTGGGAAATGGGACATACTGTATGATCTTAGTAGGGAGAAGGATTTGAATGAGCAAGATGATCAAACAATGAAACTACGTGACCAAAGGAGCCCTGTAATGTAGGTTTCAAATGCTATGTACTTAAAAAGTAGCAAACTTGTTGCTGCATTGTTCTAAAACAACTTTACTCATACCTCATTCTTCTGTGCTTCTCTGCTGTGGAGTTTTTCCCTTGTGGAAGGGCTGACTTAAAACATTTCAGGTTTTTCTCTCTGTTGTATTAGGGGTAAATGGCCAAGCATGAAGCAGTTCTTTACTAAGAATTCCACCTCTGTGGTTACCCCATTGCTGTGATTACATTTCAGCAGCTCTGCATTCCAGTACTGTTGCATCCTTTTGCTTTCAGATTTTAATTAAAAGTTTTCATAGCCAGAGAACAGAACAATAGGGGTTTGCTATTTACTAACAGTGCCTTCCCCCACCACCCAAAGGTTCAGCTATGAGTGAAAGGCTGTTAAAAGCAATATTGGTGCAAATATTGCTAGACAGCTAGCATGTAATAAAGAACAATTAATTTGTTTCACAATGAAATGTATATAAAATAATAAATTATTTAAAAACAGGTTTTCTTCTGTTTATCTTCTTTTAATATTGGTTTTCCATAAAAATAATAACAGTAATTTTTTCTTTTGAATTGAAATTCATTTTCAGTTACTGTGTTAGTAATCTTGCACTAAAATGCTTGTATTTTTCAGTGCTGATACTTAATTTTAGTAATCAGTCCTTATGCCTTGACTGCTTGGAATTGAGTCTTTTCTACATGTACAAGTTTATTGGCATGCAGACTTCATTTAGTTAATCAGTATAAGGCAGAAAGGGATAAGACACTTGATGGATTTTTCATAAGGACACACATTTTTGTTTACAGACATGTGAACACATTAGGTTGTGCAACAGCTGTATCTAAGTAGATGTAGAAGTAGGCATTTATGCTGAGCATAGATTAATTTTTTCTCCACATATGCAGGCATAAGGCTGAGGTAAAAATGTATTGTTTAGTTTCTAGACAGTGCAAAATGTCCTGTGGTCAGTTAGTTTATACATGTTTCTGTATTACTGTGCAGGAGGACTGTAATTCATCATAAAACCCCAGATCTGAGCAGAATAAGATGACCTTTCCAAAAGCAAACTTGCAAGAAAAGTTCTTACATTTGAAGGGCTGTGGTTGACTTTTTAAAATGATGGTTAATTGTTCATCTGACCTATTTGTCTAGAAAAAGTAGTACTAAATCCTGTGACATTGGCACTAGAACTTTGATCACGGGAATCCAATATTCATTGCTTGAGGGCATTTGCTCTTATAAATAAGTATTTTAATATTTTTAAAATAAGGAGCATGGATTTCTTTTTTACCAAATTTTTGCTACGGATACTTCATCACTGGAAATCTGCATGATGGTGGATCCTTTCTGAGTCTGTGCTCTTTGGCAAACTGCAGTAGCCCACCTTCTGAAGAACACACAGGTGGGTTTAGAAGAACACCTTGAATTCAAGGTGAAGAAGAGGCAGCAGCAGCGTAGGATGGCTGTGCTACAGTTTTCCCTCCGTTGGAATTCTGCTCAGTGTTTCACAGTGCCATGCATGCTCTGTGACATGGCCTACACCTACACTGGCTCAAGCAGCAGAAAATCAACAAAAACACAGAGATGCTGAGAGAGATGCTTGAAGAAGCTGAAGAAACAGAGTTCTTCTGGTGTGAGACTTCTAGGTATGCTCTTCTTTTTATCAACACAATGACATAGTGCTTGAACTATTGATTTTCTTTTACTTGATGTCTGAATACAGATTTGTTTATAGTATTTCTTGTTTTCTTGTGATAGGAAGCTGAAGGAGGCAATTCATGTTGAATGTAGGGCAGTTGATGTTAATAAAATTTTTTTTTCCCTTTTCTACGCTTTCAATAAGACACAGTTGCATGGGGCAGTTTGAATGCTTTCCTAGTGATATGGAAAAGCAAGAGAAGGCCACAGACTTGCAAATAGAAATTAGTTGTTATTTGCTCATTCAGAACTGGTAAGGAAACAGCTAATACATTGCTCCATGACTGGCTCATAGAGTTACTAATGATACCTGAACAGTTTTATGTATCACGTCATTCATATACTTGATCATTGTTCTCTCATGTGTTTTCTGTTCTTAGCCTGAGTTCATTTGTGGCAGAGAACTCTTTTTGGATGCATTTTGGTTCCTGTTTTCCTTTGTTTTAAAAATAACCATACTGTAAATCTTACATTTAGACGAGCATTGGAGCTCATTCTTGCTTTGCTGTCTAGATCATGAACATCTGATACATGACAGTTCTTCACTTGCTGCAAAACTAATCTAGTAACTCCATGCTGTTCTGATTGCTTTTTGTCGGTTTTTGCCTCTCAAAGGCACTAATGTGAGGGTGTTTTCTGACTCCTTAATACTTGTTTTAATTAATTGACAATTATTTCTTTTTTATTCAGAAAGAGAAGGTGCTGGTAAAAACTACTACAAAGGACAGTAATAGCAAAGGACAGTAATAGCAAAACAATCAGCTATTTGGGTTCTATTTAAGGGAAAGGAATTTTGCTCCCTTATTGTCCTTCTCTTAAATAAAGCATGAGATGGGTTTATTCTTTTGTCTATACCCATCTTTACACTTTCCTTTGTTATACTCATCTGTAAATCAAATCCATTGCTAAACTGAGATGCTCTCTCTGCCGTTACTTAAAATAACCCTAGGAGTTTAAGAAGATGTACCCACATGAACTGTGTGTTTTCAGTCTGTGTAGTTGTTTGCAAACTGCATGTAATTTAGTTTTACAGTACTCACAGTGTGCCAGAGAAGAGCTAATCATGTGGATATTTAGTATATTTCTCCTAGTCCTGTCAGGCCATGTGGATGAGCATGAATCTGTGCTGAGGCTTTCCACCTTAACAGTCCTGATTTGGGCTGATGTAACCTCTTTATATTGGGTGGAGGGTTTGATCTGTAAATCACCATTGAATTTACAAAGGAAAAGGAGCTCAGATACCCCCGAAGAGACAGTATTGATATAAGGAGCTGCAATATTGGATGTAGAACTAGCTGACACACAGTCTTGAAAAGTTGAATTTTTAAGGGAGAAATTAAATGAAATTAAATTAATCTGTTGTATACCGGAGGTGGCTCAATAGCTTTGTTTTTGTTTTTATTTGAAAGATATCACTTGCTGGCTGCAGAGTGGGTGGATTCATCTTCCTTCTGGAGCCTGAGCAAATCACTTGAGGAAGATCTTGCTTTCTGCTGCATCCCAAAGACAATATGGAAGGCGAGAGCATCTGTGAAGTTGATTCTGGAGATGGACTGGGAGGTAGGGATTCCTGTCACTTATTTTTGTGTTCAACCCAGATGGCTGGTTACACAAATCCCTTATGACAATGGACCTTGGAATTTACAAAAAAGCAAATGTGATAAAGCTGTCTACAGTTCATTGATTGTATTTTGTCACTTTACAAGCAGTGAATAAAAGTTTTTCAAAAGAGCTGTGTCTTAGAGGAAGTGGTACATATAGACAATCCATGTTGTGAGTGTTGTTATTTAGTCTGAGATGTCCCAGAAATAATACAAACCCTAAATACCTAGAATAAAAGTGAAACTTTTTTTCTCTTTCTTTGTTTCTCCTTTTTTGTGTCTCCTGCACTAACTGTATTGCACGCACTGTTTTGTTTGTGTTTTTTAACTGGACTACAGGAAACTGAATTACATGATACTGAATCTATCCTCTATACTAGTGACCCATGTGTACATGTAGACTTTTCACTGATCTAAAATAGTCTTTGTTCTTATTTAGCTACAAGTTCTACAGGTGTCCTTTTGTAAATTAGCTCACTTCATTGCCATGGTTTATAATTTTCATAGTAGGGTGACAAACTTCTCTGAGAAATATTTCTGCAGGGGAAATATATTTGTGTATAATGCAGGGGATCTTTGACAAGGTGTTTGGATAGACTTGTCTGTTTTAAATTCCTGGTTTAACACAGCTTCTTCTGAGACTAACCAAGCAAACATCTTTAGTTTGCAGAAAACCTTGAACTGCCTAGGTCAACTCGCTGTTGAACTCAGAAATCTAAATATTACAGGAAAGAATGAGGCTCTACATTAAAAGGTTGTAATAACATAAGACTCAGCATGCTGCACATCTGTTTATTTGTTTAGATGTTTTTCTGTAACTGCATTATAATCATGGAGATTATTTTTTGTATGAGTGTACTCTGCTTGTGCTAAGATGCCTTTTTTTGTGTTTAATACTTCTGTAATTTTTTCCTGGGCCCTTGATGTATCAGCAGTACTGTTTAGTAGGAGGAGCAGTTTCCAGAGTGTTACCACTGAGTTTCCTTCACACAAATGAGTTGCTTCCAGACACCCCTCAGTTAGGCTGACATGCAGATATGTATTCCTAAACAGTTTACCTTTTTTTTTTTTTTAATAAAGAAACTGATGGTTCAAGTTAGTTTTAATATTTCTGATAATATTATTAAATAATTATTTTGTTATAATAATAATTTTGTCAGAATAAATTGTAATAAGAGCAGTGGAAGTATTTAGGCTCAAATGATGCCTTTCTGCTAGGCAAATGAAGGTTAACAGAATCTTGGCATTGACTTCAACATTCTGAGCCATTTATGTTGCCCTCTCCCAAGTTTTGGAAGAAGCTGAGGCCATTGTTCTGCTGGTTACTCTTGAGCACTAGTTTAGGACCTCTGCTGCATCTTTGTCATGGCTTTCATGCCAATTTGAGAATGGAGGAATTGTTTCAGAGCTGAGGTCACTGACAGTTTTGTATTCTGGTCCTCCTCTCTTTTCCCAGACTCAACTTCCCTCTTTCCTTCCTACTTGCCTGCCACTTTCTGCCCTTCTGAACAGAGCAGGGGGAATGGGGAATGAGTTACTCTCGTCTGTCACGTCATCTCTGCTGCTCCTTCTGCTTTTGCTCTTCCCATGCTCCATCCACTATGAGGTCCCATTTAAGGAATACAGTCCCTCATGAGCTTGTCCAACACAGGCCCTTCTCCACTGCTTCAGTATGAATCCTTTCCATGGGGTACAGTCCATCAGGAGTGTGCTGCTCCTCCAGGCTACAGTTCTGGCCTGAAAATCTGCTTCTGTGTGGGCTCCCTGCATGGGCCATGTGTCCTGTCAGGAGCCTGCTCCAGCCTAGCTCTCCATGGGCTGCAGTTTCCTTTAGGGCATCTCCTCATGCTCTGGTTTGGTGTTCTCCATGTGCTTGCAGCGTGGATATTTGCTCCACTGTGGACTTCATCAGCTGCAGGAGGACAAGCTGCATTGTCACAATCTTCTCTGTTGGCTGCAATAGAATTTCTGCAAAGGTGCCTGCCGAATCTTTGCCCCTTCTTTCTTCAGTGACTTTGGCATCTGCAGGGCTGGTTCTCTCATTTCTCTCTCACAGCTGCCAAACAGGTTTTTTACCCTTTCCTAAATATGTTACCACAGAGGTGCACTGGTGTCACTTGTGGGTGCAGCCTGGGACAGCAGTGGGTCTGTCCAACACAGGGCAGCTTCTGGTCTCTTCCCACAGAGTCCCCCTCTGCCAAAACCTTGCCCTGAACACATACTCTTGCAGTAATTCCAGAGCAATATACTTCTTCAAATATATTCCTTATGGATTTGATGCAGTTCTTAGAGGGTATTGACGTTAAGTGACTACTTTGATACATTCCTAAAAGTGATCACTAAATTAAGCATTGTAAAATTATCTGTATTTAGAGGTGTTTCTTTAGAAGTCTTTAATCCTTTTAGTTATGGAGTGATGTGACCATTAATTAAACTGAAGATCAAGCTCTGTTATTGCTCTACTTCCATTACTTGATTTTTCAACATTTAATCCTATTTGTTTTGCCAAAGATTCTGCCACGTATTGATGTATATGGGGAATCAATACCATGGCACACGTTTTAATTTGCTGTTTGAATTGTATTTTAATAAGAACCTGAAGATTTGCTGCTGCAAAAAAAGATATTACAGGGAGGAGACTGGGGAGGGGTAATTTCTGTGTTTCTATTGTGTTGTTGATATTATGCCAGATCTGATTTTGGCCTGGTGTTTTCACTTGTAGCTCTTGTTCAAGTAAAAAATCCTTCCAGCATATTAGCAAGGCTGCAAGCCAGTTGCTATGGTATTCAGCATTCCTTTTTTATTTTTAACCAATCGGCTGGCTTTTGTAATGACTCAGCCCAGAATAAGAAATTGGTCACATAGGCTGGAGCTGTATCAAAAGAGCAGGTATTTTTGGCTTGAAGAATCAAGAGGTTGGGAGAATGGCAGAATTTGAGTTTCAAGAAAATATCACAGTCTATGTTTATGGTATATATTGTCATGTGTAACTAAATGCTTGCAATGGGAATAAAAGGCATTTGTTCTTTTCCAGGAGGATGGTAAAAATTGAATGACTGAACTAATTTCTCTATATTGTTTTATCATAATTTTTATAATTTCTCTTTATTGTTTTATCACCCAAAGGTGTCAGTAATTCCTAGCTAAAAATCTATTAGTTTTTAAAATTCTGTGTCCATGTTTGGCTGCTTTTCATTGTGTTACTAAGTGGTAGCGTGTTTCTGACAGGGTATTGTTTGCTCATAGAGAATTACCAGACTGCTGCTTGTCTGCTCAGTTTTAGTGTTGCTGTTTGGCTAATCAGAAAATTCTGGACAACTGCTAGGTAACCTGTAAGAATCTTAAAGTTCTAATGATGCTGACATGTAGCTGGCAATGCTACAAAAATAAAAGAAAGACAAGCTAGAGAGGGAGATATTGTGATAGTTGAACTATTGAAAAAGGGAAGGTAGACTTTTGCTGGTCTTCTGAAGGTTTTGAGCTTCTTGGTTTGAAGGTGAGGTAGTTTTCCTACCCACCCAGGCTGCTATTGTATCAGTAGGACAAATAAAAGACAGAGCTTGTTTTATACAAAGCAACTTACTGCTGAACTCATACCTATATCCAAAATGAAACTTTCAGATTTCAGTTTAGAAATTACATTTGTAAAAGATGGTACTGCATACTAAAAGTCCATCAAGGACTTCTGTGTGATGAGTATGTGGAAACATGTATTTAAATGTGGAAATAACTGGACACAGAAGGGGTTTCTTCTAGGAATGGTTTTTTTTCCCTGTGTGCTCTGTACAATAGAGGGGCACAGTCCCTGTGGATAGCAGGATATTCTGAAGAAGCCTTTGCCTTTTGCTCCCAGAAATGTCATGAGAGCTTTTGTTTGCTCTCCCAGAGCCTTACACGCTACCCCTTCATTTCTGTATGCAGGTAATAATGTCCCACTGTGGAGTAAAATGCTGGCAATGAATAATGATATCTCTGCTCTTGCTGTGAACAAAACCACCTCCTAGTTATCAAGGGTTTGACTAAGAAAAATAACTAAGGGATGAAATTGAGTCTTGGAGGGGCTTTAAACGATGCTGGTAGAGACTGTGAGCTTGTAGACATCTGTAATAGCTCCATTTCAGTATTTGAATTCCTCACTGTCACTGGACACTCAGCTAAACCTCATTGTCCAGCCACCAGAATAGTAAAGCAGAGTGGTAAAGCCATCATGATGTTCAGGAAACACAAGTTTCCAAGCATGTGGTACATGACTTGGCAAGAGATCAAGATGAAGATTTGCATCAGCTGAACAAACAACGAAAAATCCAGCTCCCAAGATAGTACCAAAAACCCCAAAGCAAAACCAAAACAAACTGAAAACCAGCAGAGCTTAAACCAGTCATGTTATAGCAAACTAAAAGGAAAAGTGAAACTCTTCTTTGCTTATAATATGGAGTAAGTGTTAGTCTATTGCACTGGGATTCTTCTGTCCTAATAAGTAGAATGTGGATTGATCCTCACTGATTGTGTAGCTAAGCAGGCTTAAGTATTTTTGGGTCTGTTAGTAATTTATATTTATATGTTATTCATTGTTATATGTTATTACATATAACATATATAATAACATCATTAAGAACAAAGAACAAAATAAACATAAATAAATATATATTTATATATACATGTATATGTTATTTGTATATGTTATTCTTGTGTCAAATCTATGCTTTAAAAAATATTCATGGGACAGTCTCCTAATGTTTTTGAGTGAAGCAAAAACCCTAGAAAAGTCTGGGTGGATCAGCAAATATATTTTGAGTGTATGGGTTTGGATGGTCAAATTTAACACATGTGGTGTTTCACATTTGTTTCTTGCCATTGGATGCATGAGTACATAAAACCCTACACCCAGGAGACAGTTTTTAAGCATGCCCACTTTTTACAAATGTGTTTTTAGTGACTGAGTTCACTGATATTTTATCTTCTGATATTTACAGTTGAGATTTTTATTGTCATATGACCTTTTAATTGTTTATTAGTGGTTTTTAACTTACTTTAGAGAACTGTATTCTAAGTTGCAAGATACATACAAATGACCAGCAGTCATTATGGCATTATAGTATTAGAGTACGGCAGATACTGTTGCATTCTAATAAACATGGGACATATGATATTGATTTTTTGGCTATAAATAAATTTGTAGATGCAAGAGGGAGAGCAAGAATGAGAATTTGTTTTTCTTGGACTTAGCCTTTTGGTGGCATGCATTTAAAATGCATGGAGGGCACTAGTTTGTAACCATTCTGGATATCAACACACCATGGAAGACATCCTGAAGGTAATTATAAAACCAAAATTTCATAAGTGCACTGCCAGTATTTAAGTGACAATTATTGTCTCTGGTCTGGGTTTCCACTTGGTATCATATATAGCGACTTCATTAACGGACAATGGTTTGAGAATGTAATTGTGGAAAACCTCAACAAATGGCTTCCAGAGAAATAATAGAAATATAACTTATCAGAGTTTTTATATAATTGTTTGCAGTAAATCAATACTTAGATTAGTGCTTCCAGTGGTGGCATAGATGATCTAGAAATAACTTAATTTGGTTTTGATTCAAGAAAAATCAATTATATAATTAAAAATGGGTTGAGCATCTAAAATTCTTAAGCCAGAAAGCAGACAAGAGTACTCAAGGTCTTGAAAGCAATTTCTGCAGTGTCCCTTGCATTTTAATTTCTTTTTCAAGAACATTTATGCAAGATACTAATTTTGCTTGGGTTTTGGGTCATCCCTAAAGTACATGTATATCCCTATATGACTTCACTTGGAAATTGTCTTGGCTAATAATTCCTCATGTCTACTTGCCAGCCAGCTTGCAAGGCAAGTCATAAAGAGTGGCATTACATTTAATAGAGCTCTGCCTTTTTAAGGGAAGTGTGATGTGAGAAATGGGAAGTGTCCTTAAATTTGGTTATATAAAGAATCCTCTGTGCTCTGATTGGTTGGTCAAAGCCAAGGCTTGTTCCATGTTGCTTTCTAACAATTCCCACATCAGCCACAGGCCGATAATTCTGCACTGCTCAAACTGAATCTGCAAGTGCTGGTGTAAGTATTGCACCTCCACTGATTTTGGAAATTATGTATTAGAGATGTGGTGTCTGCATACCCAGAGAACTTGCCTCATTTCCACCAAAGGAATACTGTGGGCTTGACTCACATTCAGTACTGCTTTTTAAAACTGCAAATATAGTTGAAAGAAAACTCTCTCATGAGAGCTTGGTGCATACAAATACACACCTGAGTAACTAACTTGAATGGATTGTTGCTGTCTGAACTAGATTCACATAATGACAAATGCCTTAATAAAAAGAAATGCTTTGATACAGCACTTCATCTTTCTGAATTTCAAAGCACTGCAAATTTGAGTATACACATGTGTAAATAACCACAGAAATCTACCTGGAATGTATAATAAAGATTCTTTTTTTTCCTAGTCAGTGATTGCATGTATTTCCTTTCTGATGTAACTCCTAGAAAAGAAGGCTTTTGGAAAATGAAAGATGTGAATTAAAATGGAGAAGATATTTCTTCATGGGTCCATAAGGTTTTTTTCTTTGATGTTATACAAACCTGGAATGAGGCTGCTACTTCAGACTGTTTCCTTTTGAATACCAATATTACTATAAAATCCAGTTCCCTAATTTCCTCTCCTCATATCCAGATAATGGAAATATATTTATTTCTATGAAATGGAGAATTTTATTTATATGCTTATGTGATTTTATTTTTCCTTTTTTCTTTCTCAATAGGAAGATCCTGCCTTTAAAAGGGAAAGTGCACCTCTTCTCTAGATCCTGTAGAATGATTTTATGGGCTCCATTTTAAATTTTATTGACTGAGGCAGCTAATGCTTCTTGAAACTGCTTCAACAGTTATTCTGTTGAACTGTTGGTGGAGGGTAAATTGATTAATCTGAGTTTAATCCTTTCAACAGCTATACAATGGGTTTCACATTGAAGAATTTTCAAGGTACTTAATTATTTCAGTGACTTAGATCAGGGCTGGTAATTCTAAAGTTAGTTTCTACTTCTTTGGGATTATGAGTATGAGAGAGGAAACTCTCTTGCCTCTCAGCTAATTGCACTGATGTAGGTCAATGTAGGAGCTAGAAAGATCTGGGCTGTGGTTTGTAAGTCTGGGAATGTCCACTGAGGAAGGATTTTTCTATTACTGAAAGTGATTGGGAGAACAAGGTGCTTGCTTGCTTACAGGGTCAGCAGTTTTGTTCCTGCTTGAAAAATTGTCCTTAGATGAGGAAAGTTTTCACCATTTTTGTCTTGAATTTCTTTGTTTTTTAGGGAAAGCTATAAGGAAGCTTGTGCGCAAGGCGACTCTGGTGGCATCTAGAATCCTCAGATTTCCTTGACTGAATCCATCTGGGTTTAGCCCTAAATATAGTAGACAAGCTGCACTGCTTGCACTGATAAATTATATCTTCCAAATGATAGACCAAGGTACAGTCATGTATACTAACCATTTTTGATGTCATTTGACTCTTGATTCTGTTGCTTTTTGGGTAGCTGTGACACTACAATCTCTCCCCACTCTTGTGGACTATCTTTTCACCAGTGCTCTTAAAAAAAATATTAAAAGAGACTTCTGGCCTGGTTCTGGCATTTGATGTTGACAGCTTTTTATGAGTCTGCAGCTTGGTGGGAAACTCAGTCTCTCCTGAGGTTCACAAACTTGCCTTCAGTGGCCAAATAATGGGATTGTTGCCAACACAACTTTATTTGGTTTTACTACCCACGGAAATGTGCAAACGTAAATCAAAGCTTCCTTTTTGACACATAGTGTCATTTTAGTCTGTATACTCAACAGTTGTACAATGAAAACAGACTATGTTCTAACCAAGCATAGATTTTGAGTATAAAATAACACCTCTATTATCCAAAGGAAAAAATAGATCAGTAAGTACTATTCTAAATGATAGTTAATAATTAGGTTTCTAGATCTGCTCTGGTATCTCAGCTAGCTGTTGGAATGAAAAAGAAATCTTAGTGCCAACTGGCTGCTTTATGAGGTCAGAACTTCTCTTTGCTTTTTTGTTTTAGGTGGGAAAATATTCTGTCTCCTAAGTGGGTCTTTCCTGCACTACAGTGACATAACTTTCATAATACAGAATGTTTAAAGATGTTTTTGGAGTGGTACTATTAGTTCACATTTTAAGACTTTGGTATCCAATAGAGTATATCCCTCTATTCGGATTTTCCATCACATCTAAAAATTAAGACTGATTAAGGGGGGGGTTTAAATGTTTTAAATGAGAATGACATTGGTTGAATATTAATCCAGTTGCACAGACTATTACAATTTTGATTTTTGTCTAGTTTAGGTATTGAGTTGGTAGAGTTCAAAGCTGTCTTTTCTTTTGCCCAAAGACAGGATATGTTTTCTGTGTGTACCTTCCTGGTTCTTTTGTGCTCCTTGTTGGGCTGCAGCTGTTTGCTGCCTTCACCTTTAAATGCTGGGCTTTATCCTTATTTTGGTGTTGTTCTCAGAGAACAAATGCTTCCAGAGGCTTCTTCCTAGTGCACTAAGGACTAGAGAGAGAATCTGGGCTCTCCAGTGAATGCCTGATCAGACAGGCTGGTGCCTTTGGCCCCTGTGAATGTCCCTGTCTTGTCCCATAGCAGCACAGCCTGAACCATCAGCTGGGCACAGTAAAAGGTCATGCTCAATTTGCGAGTTGCATACAGCTTGGAATTTGCTGTATAATGTCTGTGGTCGGTTGTCTGGCCAAATAACATTAGATTTAAAGGATGGGTATCTCTGGTGTTCAGCCTTGTAAAATTGGTCTGTAGATCATTGTTGTTTTGACTGTAATTGTTTTGAAAGACATGTACTTGCTGGGAGGTTAATGAAAGGTTTCAATAGTTGTGCTGTTTAATTCGTACCATACAGGAAATAATTGGAGAATATGCCTATCTTTTCAACTGACAGCAACAGATCACACTTTGGCACACAGATAATTAATAAATTTTATGTGTGTATCATTAGTGGACAGGAAGATGACTAAATTTTTTTTTTTTTGCTGGGTTGTGATGCAGTCTTCGTTGAAATACAGATGGCTGTAGTGGTCTGTGTCAAATGCTTCCTTACCTTGTCCACTGCCAGGTTTTTGTGATAAGTCTTTATGTCTGTTTTATATCTATCTATCCAACATCTGGGCAAAACATTTGAATCATAGAATCACAGAATGGTTTGGGTTGGAAGGGACCCTAAAGATCATCTAGTTCCAACCCTCTTGTCATGGGCATGGACACCTTCCATTAAAAGGTGAATGAGGTAAATTAGTTTTAGTTCTAGGAAATTCGGATGGTATTTTACAGTGGGTTTATGAATAATATGGCTTCTATCTTTATTTGCAATCCTTAGGAAATTTCTGACTGTCAATAAAATATTTTCAGAACAGAAAAGGCCATGAGAAAAGTTCCTTTTTAAGAGAAAAAGTGGGTACCACATTGGAAATATGTGGGAGCTGGCAAGAAAAGGAAAGCTAACTATGTGCTTTGTCATGAGGCTCTGGAGTTTGAATGCCTGGTCTGGACGTGCTGGATATGGACAGGCTGTTCTCCAGCCCCTGATAAATGAGAGAAGAGAGGATGGCTGAGGTTCTCCTTTACCCCATATTGCACCAAGACTCAAGCATGAAGAATTTCTGTTAGCATAGATAGTACTACAGCAGTAGTGAAATGCTGAAGGTGGTTTTAAAATCCAGCTAATAAGTGAAAATTTTAATAGTCACTAATTGCAGGACTTAGAAATACCTGAGACCCAGCAACATTGCTACTTTTAAATGAAAAACATGTTTAATGAAGTTAAGCAGTGAAAAGTTGGAAATTTGCTCATGTTTTTTGTCATCTGCTTTTGCATTTGGCTGGATAATCACAGACTGATTTTATGTTAGCTTTGTAGTCACTAAATGAATTAATTATAGAAAGATGTGTTGAAAAGTATCAATGGCAGTTTTTTTCTGTGATTGTTTTTCAGAGCTTGATCCACAAGGTTTCCCTTTATTTGAAAGGTCTTCAATATAACTGAGCTTTTAAAATGAAGCTCAAGATGCTCCAGCTGCGTATTAGCTGGAGTTAAAATGTGATTATACACACATCATGTTATTGGCTCCAGTTCTTCAGTGTTGATAAATACCATGGGAATCAAGTAGGAGAGGATGCAGATTTCAGGTGTTCATTGGAAGAAATTTCTAGGTTGATTTGGGAGAGGATTGGCTGTTCTGATGTAATAAGCACACACTGAGACACATCTTAGAGTGTAAAGGAGAGAAATTTTGTGTTGCTGTTATTCTGCTTTGCTCTATAAAAGCAGTGAATATAGCACAGTGTTTTGTGGTGTTTGCTTTGGTACTGGTTCATTTTCTCTGCCTGCATGCCTGTCTGGAAGCAGAACAAACATGGATAGCAGCTCAGGGGCTGGTTCTTTAGCAGCAGCTCATGGATGGGAGATACTAGCATGGTACTAGCATGGAACCATCCCTGAGCACTTCTCCCTGTGCTGCTGTTCAGGCTGCTGAGCTCTCCTGACAGGGTGCAGGAGTACAGGAGTTCATCTCCTGATGTACTGGCACAGCAGCACCCTGCATTGCTGCATCCCCAGGAGACAGTGTGATCAGTGACCACACTCCTTTGCAGGGCTGTAAATAAATAAATTATAAATTAGGGGTTATAAATACACTTCAGAGGACACCACTGCACCTTTGCAGGGCTGTGGTTATAAATCCAGTTCAGGAGGAGATCACTGCTTAGCCCTCTCTTGCTCTTTCAAAAAGACCTTTTCACTTTCCTGTGTTACAGGAGTCAGCAGAGAGGGTGCTGACTCAGTGTTGTAATGTACATTTAAAGATTCCAAGAACCCAGTGTGCTGTCACATGTCTTGCATCTGCAGTGCTGTGGGTTTTGCCATTCAAATGTACTGATTTGATAACTAATGAATTTACATTTCTGGCAATTTACAAGCTTTGCACTTCTCCTTTGTTTTAAAAGTGAAATACTTGGAATTTCCTGGGGAAAGTAGATATTTCTGACCTTTGAAGAAAACACAGAAAAGCTTATAACCAGTATAGTATTATTTATATTAAATTATATTGCTATACTTGATTTTAGTGGGTTTTTTTTCTGTTAGGGTTGTATTTCTTCACCTATTGATGTAATGAAGTCATTAGAAAGTTTACCTTGGAACAGCAATTAATAAAAATTAGTTTACATATTAGCATATAAAAAGTTATCTGCCACTTACTTGATGGGAGAAGTAACAATTGAAGAATTAATGTGATGACTAGATAGTACTTGTGCTTTTCAAAGTTTTAAATACTGTATGAGAAAAATTTTAAAAGTGACAGTTGGTTTCAATAGCTGATGTACCCTCAATATAGTTAGAATTCTGAGCAACAAAGCTGATATCTGCCTTCACAAGTTGTGTAGGGTCTTTGCACATTTTGTGTTGCAGGTAGTCTGGACATGCTCTGGCTCAGACTAAAATATGAAAAAATGAGCAGATTATGTATTTTGCAGTTATTTTTAATCCCACTTTGAATTTTTTTGGTCAGATATTTGTCAGTATAATTTACCTTGTTTGCTTTAATAATCATAGTTAATATATTGTTGCTCGATTGCAATGAGGATATATTTATTTTCTGAATATTACAGAGATTCAGACTAAAGCATATGATCAATAAACAGGTAATAAATAAAGTGAAATGAACAAACAACAGAAGTGAAAACAGAACAGAAAAAAACCCCAAACCAAAAGCCCTCTCTCAATCTAAAATTGAAAAAAACCTCAGGTCAGCTTCTCTCCATTTCCTAAACAAAATCAATGCACACAGATGAAGTAGTGTATCCTTTCTATAAAAGGTCTGATTCTGGAAATGGGTGTTCAGGGGTCACTGAGCTCTACTTTCTAATGCTATCAGAATATTCTGCTGAAAGGAAGAAAAACTCCAAACCCTAAAAGGATTGTTGAAGGAGATCTGCATTCTTTCTGTTAAATTTATTTAGAGATTTAGGATATGTTTATTCAAGTTTTACCCACTGACCTTCATGACTGATAAATTTGCAAACAAGCATTTTGTGTACAAGGTAACTGCTTTTGTTAAGCCTGCTGAACAGAAAGGGCTATGTTTAAATCATTAGGATGTCTATGCATATATTCTTCAGTGTTTGCCAGCATTTTCACTGATCCTACAACATCAGTAAAAGGCTGTATAAGCTCACAATATCCTGTAACAGTCTATGTTTACTGTGTGTTGCAAACAATTTTCATGCTGCTTCTGCTGTGGTAAAATTGGGATGTTGTCATCCTACTCAGAAAAAACTGGGTGCCCTAGGGGCACTGAATTACAGATTGATGTTCATTCACATTGCTCTGTGTATCAATTAATTCTAATTTAAGCATAAAACCTGCTAACAAAAACTTGCCTTTTAATTAAGAAGTAACAGAAGGACCAGGTTAAATAGTGGGTCAGTGCTAAGTCTGAGCCATTGGATACTCTGTGGTATTTGTGGGGGTTTTTATGGACTTTTTCAATTCCTTTTTGTTTCCAAGGGTTCTTGCTCTTCTCTTCGAGTTTCCAGAGTCCCATGGCAATAGTAGCTCCTGTGGAGCACCAGCTGGGGCTCCTCACAGCCTCCCCTGCTGGCTTTTTTCTGATACCTTCTTGGCACCAGAGCTGGCTGAAGCCACACTGTTCTTGGGACACTCTCCTTGAGTCAAGCTGTTCTAACACCTGGTGTCAGTATGTGGAAGAAAAGCAAAAGAAAACATAAATTGTGGGTGTGGAGAAACAAGAAGGCAGTCATTACACTGAGCACTGTGTCAGCTTGCTGCTTTGTTGCTGCTGCACTTGCAGCAGAACAGAAGCTCAATATGCTTATTGATGTCTTTCAAGGACTACAAATCCCTATCTTCCGTGTCTGTTGTTTAATTCTTAATCATTTGTAATAAAATATTCAGCAATCTGGTCCATGGAACAATACTTAGCTGATCTGTTTTCTCTGCAGCAGAAAACTAACCCAATCCCAAACCTCATCATATGCAGATATTACAGTTACATAGCTCACTGAATTCTTCAGCAGATTTTTCTGTTTGTTTCCTGCTGATATGACCAGTATTATATTGGATTTTAATCCAGCTTGTGGAAAACCATTTGATAAACCAATGTGTTATCTAGGAAAATGAGCCTCATTTTATCAAAACTTTTATCAGCACTTTTATCAAACCTAATAGGTATGGACCTCCCAATAGAATAGCTATAGGCAGGGAAAGAAAAGACTGCTGTGGAGATGTAGTTGATTAAAATGTTTTGGTAAAGAATCCTTAATTATTTTAAAGAAAGCCAGAGGGTCCTTTCTCCTGCGCTGATAAGAAACTGAGAAGTTTTCATATTGCATTCAAATGTGTGATGTGAAATGAATTAGTTATTAGCTATATCTCCTTGGGGCATGTGCACTATAAATAGCTTTTCCAAGCCTGTGGCTTTATTCTGCTCTGCTCTGTATTCTGAAATTCAAGACCAGAGAGACCAGAGTAAAATGCCTCCATTCAGCTGCAGTCTGAAGCAGTGCACATAATACAGTTTCGGATTTTGCAGATCAAGGTTTATTTATTTTTGTGGTACACAAGAAACAGAGGACTCCCTTCATTCACTAACCCCTCATTTTTCAGAATCCCAGGCAAAACAAAACACCTGTTGTTTCTATTACATCCGATTGTTGCCAATCACAACAAGGGAGAATCTACGTTTACTTTTTGGGTAAGATCTATAATAGCATTGGTTAGGGTGCAAAATGGCTTTTTACTTAGGTCTGTGAAAAGCCCTTCCTGGGAAGCCAGATATTGGCTTTAAGCTTTGCTATAGTAGCAAGTACAAATGAACTGGCACCATAAATTAGTTCACAGCTTTGGACTTTGAAAAACAGTGTGATTATAAACCCAGAAGCCTGTGCTCTTCTTTGTGCTACATGAATTCTGGCACATTGTTCATCCTGAGGTTTCTTTTGTAAGAAGTAAGGCCACTGTCCTTGCATAAAACCTACCCTACTTTTACATTAACAAACCCAATGGTCTGCCCAGGACAGCTCCTTGCAGTTACCAGAATGTGAGGGTGTTAAAATTGCCACGAGCTTTGTTCTCTACCTTTTCATTCAAAATCCACAGAAATCCAGGATTATACCCTATGTGTTACTCTTTCACTATTCCAGATAGGAAAGGGATCACTGTAAGGAAACTCCATGTTGATGTTTATAAAAGCTATAGCTACTTTTTTTCAATGCTGGAAATAACAATTTGAACAAAAACACTTTTCACCATGTTTTGAGCATTTTCTTGAATTTTTTAGGTCTTCCAGGACTATTGATAGTTGTGTTAGTGTAGACTACAGCAGTGAAAGGTTCTGTGGCAGGCTCTGGCATGGCAGCCAGGCTGCTCATACTGCCCTTGGAGTTGTGAACATCAGGTGAAGGGTCTGGGTGTGTTCAGCAGCAGCAGCCTTGCCTTCTCTTTTGGGTAGCAGTGACTTTCACATAAGGTGAGAGGAGTTTGTGAGTCAATTGTGCAAGGAGACATCCCCAAAAGATTCAGCTGCTGACCTGTGGCTTCCAGTATTGCTAGGTCCTCAGTAATGTATAATTTTTTAGTCCTCTTTGGTGTGTGCACAGTTAATGGGTCAGTGTTAGCTGTTTAAACCTCAAAAATATGGGAATGCCTGTGCCAAATGACACATAGAGGTTTCCAAAAACATGTGATGCAGCTTCTGATTTGAAACACAGGGTCACAGAGTGCTTCAGTATGCAAGTCATAAGTTCCTTCGCCTGAAGTCATCTAGTTTTGACTTAATTCTGGTTTATGTGGACTCAGACTCTGAGCGAATCTGTGGAGCATCCTGAGCTATAGATGTGTTCAGATTCCTTGTGAATTCCTGAACGTTTGCTGAGCTGTGTGTGGAGATGACTTGTGAGTGTCCACCTTGTTTGCTAATGCTATAGAAGAAGGGAAGAAAATGGCCGGGAGTGAAGTGAACACTCTGCCTGTGATGAGGCACCTTGGAAACTGAGAGCCTTCGGTTTCAGGCTTCAAAGCTAACCTGGGACTTTGAGCATCCCTGCTGTCAGCTGAGACCCCAGCCTGGTAGTGATGGACCATCTGCCAACAGGGTCTGTGCTACCACCATAGCAGCTCTAATGTCCTGTACCAAATGCTCTCCCAGCCATTTCACACCAATTGCAGTCGTTTGTCATGCTCTGTGTCCCTGGCCTCACTGGAGTGTGGCACTTTGTGGCATTGCAATATTTTTCCATCTTGGTACCTTAAAGTTCAAATTACTTCCATGCACCCAGGGCCCAAGAACTGAGTCAGGAAGAAAATAAAAAAGGTGAAGGATGGCCTTTGAGTAAGTAGCTGCAGTGTAGGGAGATAAGCAAGTGTGCTGAGCTACTCCTCTTGTTACATTATTGAGCAACATACTTGTTTATTTATTCAATAAAATGGTACAAGGCAAAGCATGATATTGTTTTACAGTAGCTGCAAATTTTCTACTGAAGTGAAAAGTAGTAAGTACAGGTTTAAAATATATGAAATATTTTCATGTATTATGGTATATTTTAGCTTTCTTGAGTGATCTCACATGCTGCCTTGGAGGGATATATCATAAATACAATTATTATCCTTTATGCCAAAATGACATTGACATTGGTTGATATTCTCATGAATAGCAGAGCTCCAGTGAAGGAAAAGGACAGACCTGATACCTTCTGCTTAAGTTGTTAAGGTTGGCTGAATTCTCAGTTAATTTAAAACCCTGCTTTATGGCCTCTATTACACAGGTTTCTGCTCTCTCCTTGAAATCTCTCTTCTGGGGTGATGAATGTAACCATAAATGTTGCATTTTCTTGAGGTTTTTTCTGCTTTATTCTATGTGGTTTTGGTTTTGTTCTTTTTAAAGCAGAAATTGTGTGGCTTCATAGGCTTTTAGGGAGGTCTTTGTACTTCTTTTTGCTTGTAATGTAGGTCTCCAGAGCTGGATATAAAAACAGAAGATTCAATTTTAAAATGCAAGGAGAGTCCTCATTTTCTGTGCCTGGCAAACTTTCTCTTTTATCCCTCAGCCAACTTCTATCCAGTCCACTGGCTCTCCTCCTCTGCGTCATGCTTGCTAACTTTCACAGATTAATTTTTTATGAGAGGTACTATTAAAATGACTTTGGAGAATCACATAAATTATCTCTGCAGCTTTCACTTGCTCTTTGTTTTTGTGTAGAATTTACTAATATTTCTCCAATGCAGCCTGTAGTTTCTAAATCAACTCTGAGTGTTTTTCTAATTTGTGCATTAAGTAATTTCAACTTGATTTTTTAATGAAGTAAAATATTAAGTATCTTATGCAAACTTCAGTCCTGGGGGAAGGGAAGCAGAGAAAGTGTGTCAGTTTTGCTTTCTTGTTTACACAGCTACCAAGTCTTCATGAAGGACCCTCAGCTGAGCCTTGCCTGCCAGGAGCAGCCCTGGTAGCTCCTGTGTCATTGAGGTGCCTCTCTGAGGTGCAGTTCTTTCTCTTTGTTCCTTCAAAATACAGGGCAGTAGAAGATGCTGCCCTTTGTTAGCGGAGAAAATGAGGGCTTGCTGCTTTCCTTCCTTGGGTTTGTTCCTGCCAGTGGAACAGAGAGAGCTTCCCTTTGCATTTGTACAGATCTGTCCTTGAATTTATACAGGAGGAACATTTTGATCTGGCAAACATGAAGATGAAGGCTAATGGGAGGTCTGGAGGGCTGCTGTAGGCAGCCTGCTCTGTCCTAAACTTGGAAAAGATTAACGGCTGTGGTCTGTGAGATGACTTTTTTGTTTTGGACAAAAACAATGAGTGTTCTTTCTATTTTTAAAGGTTGGTGAAAATGATGTAGTTTTATATATTTATATATTTGCACTGGGCAAAGTCATGCCTTCAAACCTAAGATGTGAGTTCGCCATCTATTTGGTTCTGCAAAACAGAACACGTTTTCATATCTAGAGGTCTTCTATAAAGTTAGGTCTCCTAGATTATTTTCATGTTTATTTTTCTTCTAGTAAAATATTAGTTGCTATTTATTGTTGTGAATGAATCAATTCTGCTTCATTGCTATTTCATTTACAGGATTAGATGTTATGTTTAGGAGCGGTGATTTAGGGCCAAATTCACCATATGAGTTTTTATTTTCTAAGAACCTTAAAATTTCCTTGCTGCTCACTTTTGAGCTGCCAAACTGAACACAAACCAAACCTCAGTTACTTTTCTAATGTAGCTCAAAAGCACCGTAGTTGATTTAAGGGGTTTCCAACATTTATGATTGGTAGGTAGTGCATGTATAGGTATGAAGGTTAATTAAATCAAGAGGTGAAGTTTGTAGAACAGGGAACGCTTCATTAGGCCCTGTGTGAAGTAACATGTACAATCTGTTCACAATACCCCAAGTGCCATTCACTGAGACAGTGTAATTACAGCTTACACACAGTTTCGTTAGTTTGTGTTTCTTCTGCTGTGCTTGACATGTATGTTGTCTTCACTGAAACCCTGGGATAGAGGAGGGACTGCTCGCTGGTGGGCATCTGAGCATGCTGACATTCAGCAAATCATTTTTCCTTTGGGTTCTAAAATGTCTTATCCCAGATGTAATTAAGCTTGTAATTCATCAACTGGCACATTTTTATTTCTCAGACTACAGATCTAGCTAAAGACTTGTGCAATGGCTCTTCTTGTAGGCTTTTTCTTACTTTGTTGTTGTTGTTGCGGGGGGTTTTTTTGCTTTAAATGGGAAAACAATAATTCCCTTCCCCCACTGCTAGTAGTTTGTTTTTTGTCTGGGCACATTTTTAATTAAAGTTCATTCATTTTTATTGCAGAGCAGGATATAATGACAACCTGAAGATGCAGTCTTTAATATAAACCTCTCTTTAATGTGCATAGTGTTTAGGCAAGTATAATATCCAGGTGGCTGTGAAGATATGGGGGCTTCAGTGAAAGTTTAACCATATTGATCCCAAGAGTTTCTTCTAATAACAATTTATGCTATTGAGTACTGTGAATGCACTTAAATAGACTGAAGTGTTATCACAAGTTCAGGCAAATTATGCATTTAGTTGATTCCAAGAGAAGGAGAATTGAAGCTGCAGTTATGATCTCTGAAAGTCAGAGGCTGGATGCATACATAAAAATCTTGGAAATACGTGAACACAACTTAATATTACTCTTGAGATAAATCCCACAGTCCTATTCAGGTGAGAGAAATTGGGGAAGCACTTGGAGGCGCAGGTCTGGAGACAGAAAAGCAATATTAATGAGGGTAATAAAGAGACTACCAAGGAGGGGTGAATGATGAGCTTTATTGCAAATCTTATCTGCATGTAGTTTCTTTATATTAAAAAAACCTGCATAAATGTTCTTCTGCAAGTTTGCTAGACTAATGTGAGAAGAGAATACAGCATGGATATAGCAGAGGTAATGGTAAACCCAACCTTCTGTGCTCTTGTTATCCTACTAATATGTTTGAATATATTTTAAAAATTTATGTTTAGAACTACTATATTAAGACAATACATGTGTGGTGGTTTGACCAGGAAGAAGTGGGAATTCTGGGATGTTACATCCATGCCATGTGGTGTCCCAGCTCTGCCAAGCCGTGGCAGCTGCCAGGGTGGTTGTGATCTGTCATCAGTTCTCTGACTGCAGTCTGAAAACACTGAAAAGCTTCGGGCCTGTTCCAGAACTGTTTTACCCTTTGTTAACTATTATAATTTTTTGGTGTCAAGTAAATTAAATATTAAAATATTTCATAGAAATTGCCTGCCTAAATTTTCTCGTGCCAGAAATTGGTGTTCAGTTTTGAGATGACATCCTGAGTTAGTATCTGTGTTCTCTAGGTTTTTGATAGATTGTGTGTATCTCCTGCTTAAATGGGGTCTAATATTGTATCATACATTTCATGTAAGGCCATTCCACAAGAAAAGTTAGCACTAAAACATGTCTGAAACTGTACATGGACTTAATTAGATCCTAACAGGATATAAATTACTGCACATACTTGGGCTGATATACTTAGAAACCAGTGTCTGCCAAAACCACCCTAAATCATCTGACAGTGTTTCAGGAATAGCATGTTTTGGGGCAGAACTTCAACCTTTGTGCAGAAAATGAAGAATTATAGGAAAACAAATGAGGGAACAAATGAACTAAAATGTCATCCATGTGCACCATGTAAGTCCAGAATGGGTCTCAGGGCTGCTGCAAAGCACGAGCTGTGGCAGGAACACTATGAGGGGAGCAGAGGAGTGTGCCAGCTCTGGCTTTAAGCATGGTGTCTTGTGAATTTATGCATTTGGTGTCTGTCAACAACTTCAGCTTTAGGATGATGCATAGGAGCTTGTAAAATAGATGTACTTTTTAGTATTCTGCCTTTCAAAGGAGGGACTGCATTGATTTGAGGCTTTTATTTCGACATATGTCATGACTAAGAGCACTTTGTGTGTTCTCAAAATAAAAAGCCTAATGTTATTTATTCACTTCAGTGCCACAGGAGTGCATGATGCCTTATAGGTGATTAAAATGAACATGCCATTAGAAGTTTGTAACTTACACAGTGCACAGCAAGGGGCAACAAAAAAAGGCAGATAAATACAGGAAGCGTCAGGATTACAGTGGCAAGAGCTCATGAAAATGCTTTCATATACCAATAAAAGCTTTCACTTATGCATCACATACGTTTCCTCACTGCATGTTGCCTCTGTGTCTTGCTGGTTTTTTGATTTTTGGTTTTGTTAACGTATTCTACTCATAGATTTTGGTCCTGATACTGTTTCTCTTGAAGTCCTTGGAAGGAACTCCTAGTGATTTAAACAGTGCTGGATCAATCTCAGTAAGCAAAGACTGTAGGGATGGGTTAATGAAGAAGCTTGCACTTCAGACTTCTGTTAAAAGGAAGTGTTTTGTGAGAATGGATAATGAAGTACCTGTAATTTTTGTTGTGCATGTAGTAAGTGTAATATTACATACAAAAATAATGCATTCTTCCTCATAGCTACACAAGCACAAAATTGAAAGATTTGCTGTTCTTTCCCTGTTGTTATCCTGTTATAAGTTGATGTTTACAGAAAAATGTTTACTTTTCCACAGTGTTGTCGTGATTGTTTTAAAGATATGGAATTGTTTTGGGTTTGTGGTTCTTTTTTTAAATTTTTCTTGATATAACTTTCTCTTTTATATGCCTATCGGTTTGTAAAATTTTGTCATAAGTTATTTTCACTTGTTGTCAGTACTGTCATAATTTTTTTTGTGGATAAGTGCATGACTTTACATATATCAGTTCAATCCTATTGATCTCCTTGTTTCAGTGATACTTTGTAGCAGTTTCCTAAATGCTTTGTGAAGAACACTGTTATTA
The DNA here is from genome assembly GCF_027887145.1 of Ammospiza caudacuta. Classification (NCBI taxonomy): domain Eukaryota; kingdom Metazoa; phylum Chordata; class Aves; order Passeriformes; family Passerellidae; genus Ammospiza; species Ammospiza caudacuta. The sequence goes on from NC_080596.1 coordinate 60,624,485, forward strand.
TTAGCCTTATGTATGGTGTGTTTTTAATCTAGTGAGGTTTTCCTTACCTTTGCATCATAAGAAATTTTCTAGTCATTATGTTTCAAATTGTTGTTTTACCATATCTATAATGTCTCCAGTTTTATGCCTCTTGCTTGTGTCTCACCTATCTACATTTATCCTTCTTGTTTCTGCCATATTTTTCAGTAATGTTATCATTTCTTCTGAGTTTACAATAATGTTTCTGCACTCTAAAGAGATCCGATCCTCTTGATGTGAGCTTTCCTTGAAAGCTGTGTGCTAGCCTTGCCAGAACACATTCTCAAATGCATAGGGCAAACAGGATCCATGTACATTACAAGCAGTAAAATGTGGATAGAGGAGCTGTCTTTGCCATCAGTGTCTGAGTAGCAAATGGCAGAGTCTGTCTTGTAATGTGGACTGGTGTTTTAATCTGTCCATGAAGCAGAGACATGGAAGTGGAAGTGGAACTGTTTGTCTCTCTACAGAAATGCCATTATTTTCTGCTAAGTGTATTTGAGGGAGATCCATTCAGACATGTAAATACACAGACATGCAACTCAGGACAGCTGCAGAAATATTGACTCTCTTTCCTGGCCCCATGCAGAGATCCTTCCAAAATGTATCACCACTGATTTAGTTAGTGGTATATACCTAAGAAGCACCAAGCAATACAAAATCATTCGGTATATCAAATAGAAACAGATATGTAATAGAATATAATGAAATTTATTCACCTGTTAATTTGAGTGCTGCACATGTTTGATGGGTATAACTACTTATTAAACAGCTTGTCCATGTGTTGCCAAGTAATGGATTAAATTCTTCTAAGTATGTTTAAGTATCTCCTTGCTCATGAATATGACATTTCATCTATTTACACCTTTCCAACTGGCTTAAAATGTCAAAAAGATGTATTTTTGTAATATAAGTGCCTCAATTCTTTTTGACATTATTTTCTGTAGCTCGTTTCATATGCATATCTTTCTTTTATGTTATCATCATGATGGTATTAATTTGGATGTGCAAATTAGCTCTTCATGATGTTGTCATGTCAGCATCTGGATTCAAGATGTGCTGTTTCATAAGCATTGCATCCTATTGCATTTCATCAGAGTCCCCCTCTTCTAATCTAATTATTCATAAGGAACCTTGGGGATTGTGCTAATGGGCATCTGAAGCTATAAAGAGTAATGAAAGTGGTTGTGTTACTGCTATGCAATTAAGTGTATACAGAATACCATTCATATAATTAAATTCAGATTTTTTTACCACTCTTTTTCTCTTTTATAGTGCATCAATTATTTCTTTGAAGTAAAAATAATACCAGTGGAGTTTAAGAGCTTTTTATGAGAATTGTAGCATTTATAGTGACAAAAGTTGATTTTTGGCTTTTATAATGAAAAGCTTCAGCAAATAAGGAGATAGTTTTATGATTTTTTTATGTTTTTTTCATGTTTTATTTGAAAAGGTAGAGGTTGTTTGTGATTGAGGCAGAATTTGAACTGCTAGGAAAGCAAGGTGGATGTCTAGGGGTGTGTGCATGCTGTGTGTTTCCCATTTAATATTCTGTCCATTGGTTTGATTGGATACAATACACATTATGCTGCTGCTGGTAATGTGCATCAGCAGTCATTGCAATTTGTAAGTTCAGCCTGACCTTTGGTCTGGGTTATGTTTTCTGTCTCTGTTCATTTGGATTAAGTGTTTTGATGAATGAAGATAAAGTATTTAGATCAACTAGTCAATATGTTTTCTGCTGATAATTCCATATTAATAATGCTGATGGTTAGTATCTTTAAGGTCTACTGACAATCTGATTGAAATCAATGGCAGTTTTGCCTCATTTAGTTCAATGGGAGCAAGAATGAGGCTTTAACCAGCAGAAAATTATAAACACCAGTCTCTGTTCATGTGTCATTCACTATGAACAAGAGTTTTTATGGTGCTGTCAGGCTGAAAAAAAATCTTTTCTTTTTTGATAACAAAGCTGCATTTAGCTGAAGTAATCCCTAGGTAGCCTGTTAGAGGTGTTCTAGCTTTGTTATTCCCAAACAATAGGGAATGTGGCCTCTTGCTGCTTCCACTTAAGTAAGTAGTTGCTGCTGCTCAAAATAGCTTGAGACTGCTGTGCAGCTGAAATTCTACTGCAGACATCCTGCATTAACCTAGTTATCTTGAATTTTCTTGTGAAATTCAGACTTACTTTAATTCTGCAGAGCACATGGTATTAAATAGCTTGTGCAGTTGCTTTTTCCAGAACACCAGCGACAGCCATGATGTTCCATGCCAGTGAAGAGGCCCAGGCATCATGGCAGCATCCTCCATCCTCTTAGCTTTGATTATCCACAGCTGATTGGCATCTCATCCTGCTCTGAACTGCCTTAACCATAAAAATCCCACTAACATTTTAAAATTGCTCATCTGCCAGGTAACCCACTACAAAACTGAAGGGTAGCTTCATAAAACAACTCTTCCAGGGGATCCTTTTAGTTTCTCCCCAGGTGCCCACTGGGAGAAATGAGCTGTGAAGTTTGAGTGAAAGTTTAATAGGTCCAGTCCTGTCTGACCAAATGACACTGTGGCTGAGGGGGACTGACAGCTTCTCTCTAATCATTGCTGTAAAAGCAAAAGGAAGAAGGAAAGAGAGGTAAAGAGCACAGAAAGCCTGATCTCTTGGCTAGATTTTCAGGTTGCTTAGGGCTTTAAAGGTCAAATGCAACGCCTTAGGTTAGTGCCTCCTTAATTATGAGAAGACAATCTTTACAGCACGGGAAGGGCACACTTTTGGCTTTACTCAGCAAGTGTCTGCACTCTCCATTAGTTCATGCTTTCATACATTCTTGAAGTATGGCTGTGTATTCGTGGGTCATTAATCTGCCCTTACAAAGAAAAATAAGTTTTGCCTCCAAGAGAATAGTTATATTCATCTTAACTTCCTGTACAAAATACTCATGGTGCTTGGTCATCAGTGATCTGCAGAGTCAGGTTAAGGCTGCCAGATTTTTCTGCCATGATTAAAAACTCTGATAAAATATCTGGTAAATGTTCTTGCCATTTTCTGCACTTGGTCATTGCTCTTGAATGAAAGTCAGCATTACTTTCACATACCTTCTGAGCATGTTCTCTGAGATAAATGGGATGTCTGAAAATCAGTAAATGGGAAAAGAAACCCTCAGTCCATTCAAACAACCTTTTTTATTTGTTTGTGAGTTTTTTTTCCTTTTAATTTTACTTGGTAAATTTTAAATTTATATATATTTTTGTCTGGTAATTTATGTTTTTACACATTATTTTGTCTTCCTTTGATTATAGGCTAAAATCCTTAATTCTCAACTCTATTGTATTAATAGGGAGTAGTTGAAATAGCATTTTCACTGGGTATTGGTTGCTTTCTTCTCTCCCTATTGCTTTTGCAGATTTGTGTCTTCCTGTCTAGTATGTACATATCTTTAATCATCCAAGTAATCTTGGTTAATGGACTGTATTTCTGGATGTTTACCTCTCTCTTTGAATCTGACATGGGGTTAGTCATTGCTTTGTTAGGCTTGACTTCATATAATATTTTGTTCCAGCACTTTATATACAGATTATTATCCTAATGATGCTTAAGTTTAATTTTGTGCAAATCAGATGGAGGTTGTGCTGCTGCCTGTTTTTCACTGTCAAATCAGATTCTGTCTTTCCTTTTAAAGCAGATTTCCACATACAAGTTCAAATCCCTAAGATAAAGAATATGCTCATTTACAAAGATTGTAATTGATTTTTGTCCCTGTTTTTAATACTTTGCACTGTAAATGACATCCCAGTGGACAATAATCATCATACAGATGTTTGAAAGCTCCTTCCTGCAGAGTATGCTAATTGAAGTCTATAAAGTGTCATCGGGCTGCACATTGTTTCTAATTAGTACAAGGCAGTTTCTCTAAGCTTTGTATAGTTTTACTGGCCTCTTTCCTTCATTATTTTACCAGCTGGCAAATAAATCTTGTCAGTTACTAAGAAAAAAATACAGAGTTGGAATTTTTTCTGCATGCTTCATAGTGTTCTGCCTTCCTTTACCAGAAAAATACAGATTTTTGTATGGTTTGATTCTGACTTTCTGAAGCTATCAGTAAGCTTTTAGCTCCAGCAGGCCAGGTACCACTCTGACATCTTTTGAAAGACTCTATCTCACATCATCAGGAGAAACATTAGTATGACAATAAATTTCTTTTCTCATAATAGGGCATTTATGATAATGATTGTCATTTGTCTACTTTCTGAAAATGGAATATTTTAGTGACTGCTTGATGGTTGGATGTTTATTGCAGACAGTTTCTCAGGGTATACAATCAGCAGTGCGATGGAAGTGGCAGATAAAAGGGTCTCTTTTGTTGAAAGGAGCTCCAAATTATGTGCAAAATTACTGGAAAAGAAGCTTTGCTGCCTGTTTCAGCTTCCCTATGTGAGTGTACTTGGGTACAGGTCAGGCTCTGCAGTTCTTTTAGGGAGTGTTGGATTGTGCTTTTAAAGCTCTGGTAAGTACTTCCCTCTGGTAGGTTAATTTAGCTTAAAGTAATGGCCCTGTATTTCCTTATGTCTTTTCTTACTGTTACATCAAGTATTCTGGGAGTTTATAGGACTTAAAAAGAGAGACAGATTTATAGAATTTTCAGGCCTTGACTGCTTTCTTCAGACCTCCATTCTAAGCATGGAGGAATGAAAAACAGCTAGTTGTCTTCATAAGACTCTGAGGCAGGACCCATGCTTTTTGGTTTTCTTTAAGGTAAAATATATCATTTTCCTTTGCATGCAGTGAACACCTTTTCTGAATATTCAGGAAGCACATACAAAATTTGGCATGGTGCATTATTTAAACAATTTCCCGTTGATTTTTCAGTGGAAGTTCACTCATAATACAAGGCCACACTTTGTTTGAAGATTGAGGAGGTTCAAGAACACTCTCATGAACAGCTAACAGACAAGAATTTGTTGTGTATTCTGAGGCATCAGACTAAGATTTAGGAGGCTGACTTGATTCTCTCTGAATGACAGCATCCTGAGGAAATTATTTTCTGTCTTCCAATCTTTGTTTTTTAGTTGTGAATGATAATGTGATACATCTCTTTCTTCATGTCTAGGTTCTTTTTAGTGTTTGGGGGAAAAAAAAGTACATGACTGCTGTGATCTGGAGAAGATCTACAGTGAAATAATTGAAATAGAATGCAGTACTTAACTTGGAAGGGATCTGTAATGACCATGCAGTCCAACTGCCTGGCTGATCCAGGCTGACCAAAAGTTAGACAATGTTGTTGAGGGCATTGCCTCTTAAACACTGACAGGCTTCGGGCATCTACCAACTCTCTGGGAAGCCTGTTCTGATATTTGCCCACCTTCTCAGTCAAGAAATTTTCCCTGTTGTCCAGTCTGAGCCTGCCCAGATGCAGCTTTGATCCATTTCCCCATGGCCTGTCACAGGATACCAGGGAGAGGAGATCAGCAATTCTCTCAGGAAGGTGCAGAGAGCACCGAGGTCACCTCTCAGCCTCCTTTTCTCCAAACTAGACAAGCCCTGATGACTGAGGAGTCATCCGTCACAGGACATTCCTTCCAGCCCTGTCACCAGCTTTGTTACCCTCCTCTGGATGCATTCAGAGACCTGAACATCCTTCTTGACTTGTGGGGCCCAGCACAGCACACAGTGCTCAGGTGAGGCCACCGCAGGGCTGAGCACAGCAGGACAGTGACCTGTGTCACCCAGCAGGACAGTGACCTGTGTGTCACCCAGCAGGACAGTGACCTGTGTCACCCAGCAGGACAGTGACCTGTGTGTCACCCAGCAGGACAGTGACTGTTGTGTCACCCAGCAGGACAGTGACCTGTGTGTCACCCAGCAGGACAGTGACTGTTGTGTCACCCAGCAGGACAGTGACCTGTGTGTCACCCAGCAGGACAGTGACCTGTGTCACCCAGCAAGACAGTGACCTGTGTCACCCAGCAGGACAGTGTCCTGTTGTGTCACCCAGCAGGACAGTGACCTGTGTCACCCAGCAGGACAGTGAGCTGTTGTGTTACCCAGCAGGACAGTGACCTGTGTGTCACCCAGCAGGACAGTGACCTGTTTTTCCTGGATGTTGTGCTGTGTTTGATGCACCCCAGGGTGGGGTTTGCCCCAGGGCCACTGCTGGCTCCCACTGAGATGCTGTTGGCCAGCAGCACCCCCAGACCCTTCCTGCAGGGCAGCTCTCCAGCTGCTCCTGTCCCCATTTATTACTCTGTCCTTCGTACAGAATCTGACATTTTGACTTTAGAAATTCCATCCCATTCATCAGAGAGCAATGCTCCAATCTATCTAGATCCCTCTGCAAGGCCGATTGCAGAAATCCTCCGTATTGTTTGTGGTAGAAATTGTACTTAATCCCCAGTCTACTCAATATGGTACTGCTTTATGGTGGACTTCCCAGTTAGTGCAGAGCATGTGTAGAGGTAAACCTCTTTCTCCAAATAATTAGTTGCTAATTATGCATAGGAGGCTATCAAACTAAAAACACCAGGTACTTGATCTGAGGTGGTATTCCCAGAAAAGTACAGTGATGCACTGAAGTAAAAGAGGAGTTTTTGTTACTTATAAATATTGCATCACTAAGGGATAGCAATGTGAAATAAAAACATTGTTGCATTGTTGTAGACAGCTAGCTTCTTCCAGGGTTAGGAAATGATGCCAAGGTCTGCATCTGTCCTCTTCACTGCAGTGTGAGGCCTGATGGCAGCTGTGAGCTGGTGCAGGCATGGATAAGATAATGTCTCTCTCCACTCAACTAGGCTTTGGAAAATTTACCAGCATCTACTCTGTGGTTGTGACTTGGGTAATAATACTTTCCCTTATCATGGTCCTTTGAACAACTAACCAGCGTGTTTCTCCTCTGTTTTGCCTTGGAGAAACCTGTCAACACATTTTCTCTTCATTCTGTATTTAATGGATGTGTCAACATTGCTTAATGGAGGATGGTGAAAAGGTATGTTTTGTTGTTAGCTCTGAGCAGGCAGTGAGTCCTGACAACAGTGATGTCTGGGGCACAGCCTCGTGCTGCTGTTCCATTGGCTCTGGTGCCACTTCAGTCAGATCAAGCTCAGATATTCCTCTGCACTGCACAAGTACTCCCTCATGCAAACAATTCAGGAGCATCTCAACTACATATCCATAATTTATAATTGTAGTGAGACTAAAATAGACTTGAGGCTTCAGTTGGCCTCATGTCTCAGAGCTGCTGTGTTGGAGCAGAGGCTGCTCTGCCTTGAGAGCACAGCAATAATTACTGTGGACTGCATTTTAACAGCCAATGATGATTGCAAGGCACAGCTTCAAGGATATTGGGGGAGTTTGGAAACCTTGTGCTTCTGTCAAGGGCTTAGGTGTCTAAATGTTATCTGTGTGGGCTGCAAATTAGCATTCTCAAGCAGTATGGCTTCAGGAGGCATGGCCTTGGGGAGGGTGCCTGCAGACTTGTGAGCCACCACAATTTGCTTTGAAGCCCCCCCTGATTTGGGGAGCCTCCTAAGGAAATTCCTCTAGGTCTGTTTTTGTACAGGAGACAGAAACCTGATTAGTAATGTTTATTTTTCCAGATGATTTTGTTTTTTTACTTTTCAATTTTATTGATCGGATGAAAAAAAATACATTTTGCATTTACCCTTTTGATGAAGAAGGACTGGTTTTTCTTAGTGTTAAAACATAGGTGTGAAGCTTTGAAATCTCTGTTCCATAGGTGTAAACACAGTGGGAATGGTCTGATTTCTCACTTGCAATATGGCATTATTAAACTGGAAAGAGCTTTTAGGGCTGTTTTACATAATGACTGGGTTCCCTGCATGCTGCAATATTCAGAAATGAATTAAAAAAACCCGAAACTGCCCGACCAGCAAATGGTTCCTGTTTTAGACATTGTCCATAGCATTTGTAATATTTGCTGCTCTAGTCCTGTTATGTAATTGATGTCCGTTGGGAATATCCCAAAACAGGGATGTTTATTTCCTGAGGCTGTTAACAGTGTTTGAAGTTTCTTTATCAGACACAGACTGGGGAAAGGTGAATTGATTTTTAGTGTCTTCTGCTCTTTAAGTAATTTTTTAAAGTGTGTAATTATAGAAATACAATGCATTTAAACTTGAGGGCAAATTTAACATTGGGTTTTCACACTGCAGCTGTCTGGAATTCAGTGTTTCAGGGCCAAGAGTTCATCTATTTCCTGACATAATAGGGTGATTTAGCATGCTTTTAATTTCAAGCATGTGAGCAATCCCATCTTTCCTCACATTTATTCAGTTGGATACATACGTGTGTGTATAGCTAGATAGATAGATACATAGATTACTTTGACCTTTTATGAACTGAATCTTATGAAACAAGCTTTTAGACCAATCTAAAGTTATGTAAGCCTTTTATTAGTATCATTTTCACACGCATATCAATCTTTAAAACAGTAGGGTGATGGTAAAGCTGATTCAGTTATCCTGTTCATTTTAGACAAGCTTGGGAGCAGACTTTGGTCAACAGCAACCCATATTAACATTGAAAAATCTGTTTTTTATCTTCTTAGGATCATCATGTAAAGTTGCTGAAGAGATCTTGATGTAAACAAGAGCTACTTGCATGATCTTTGAACTTGGCTTTAGTTTACACACTTAAACCAGCCACACAACCTGAATAATTCTGGGAGGTGACAAACACTGATTTCAAGGGATGCTTAGAATGAAGCTAATTTATTATGATATTCATGATCTTCATCAAAGAAGTATTAGGCATTCCCAGAAGTCCCAGAGTTATATGATCTTGTGACAGACCCAGAGGCAAATTCAGAGTTGTCAGCTGAGTTGCCTTTGGAGCCTGCCAAGCAAACAGATGCTAATGTTAGATGAGTGTCTACATGGCTTGGCATGGAGCTCCCATGACAGGCAGCCAGCCCTGTGTGTGACCTTAGCTTGCTGGTCCACTGCTGGGAGTCACAGAGGAGATGTCTAGTGATGTGTGAGTTAGAGCTGGCCGCTGCTCATGGTTTGAATAGAGTTTATTTGGATGCTGTAGTCAGTCTCTGATGAGATTTAAACACTGCCATCCACCCTCTTGGGTTACAATTGAGAAAGCAAACACAGTTTATTTTCCTTGTGCTGGTTCTACAGCTCCAAAGCCCCCTGTATGATGGGAAACCCCAGCCTCTGCCAGGTGCAGTAGGAAACTCTAATATAATCTGGCATGGCAGTGTGTGAATGTTGCTGAGTGTGTGCCACACTGATTCCTGTGAGCTGCACTCACTCACTGAGTGCATCTGCCTGGGCAAACTGGGTGTTTGGGAGCCCTGGGACCAGCTGGCACAGAGAGGCCCATGGGGGTGACATTGTGCAGCTTGCAAACCATGGTGGCCATGTGTGTGCTGCTGCTGAGAAGTGGCCCTGCCTCGTAGCCTCTGAGCCATGCCAGGGTGGTGTTTGGGGGAGTGCAATTTATTGCAGCCAAAAGCCTCTCAAGGTCCCCTCTCTATCAGTTGAGCAGTGTGAATCATAGCACTGCACAGCCCAGGAACATCCTGGAGCTCTTCATTTGCTAGCACAGACAGGGCTGTTGTGTCTCTGCCTGCCTTGTCTCTGTGCTTAAAGACTCTGGCTCTAGTCCAGCTCCAGCCCTTCATGATTTTTAAGATCATATGCCCCTTTCTTCACCCAAAATCGTGCTCACTGGGCTTTTTCTCCCTGGGTGCATGCTGTTGTGAGGCTTTGTTTGTTGGGACTCCACCAGTATGTTCATTTAGCAACATGCATACTCATTTGAGCTGAATATAGGAACATTTAAGTCTCTCGACAAGTGATTAAGGGCTTTATTAAATGGAAATGTTTTGCTAAGCCACAGCATGGATTATCTGTCCCTTACTATGTGTATAATCAAAACTGGTTCTCTGATCTTGGATAAAAACTCTGGAGTATCTGTTTCATTTTTTTTCTTTTGTGTAAAATGGGAATGCTGACATTTCTTTGCTGACTTCCTTGGGTTGCTGTGGAGTTTAATGCCCAGAAAGTGCTTTGAACATGAGAGCTGCTGTGACAGAATTACTGAGAGCTTTGCTTCTGGAATTTAATTGCTTAGTTAAGGGTGGCGAGGAGGGGGGAAGAAAAGTTCAGAACCAGCTGGCAGTGAAATTCTATTGAAGTTTTTATGTAATATATGGATATAGCATTCATATGGAATCTGGTTATTGAAAATTGTATTTTAAATTTTGGATGATTTTTCATTAGTCTTTCATATATTTGAAATTAATTATTCTTCCTTAAAATTCTAAATATGGGTGGGATTTTTTTTTTGGTCTTTGTTTTAAAATAGGCTTTTAACAGAACTTGATGTTTTCTTATTGTAGATCATTGCAATTACTATGCACAAGCATAATCACTTCCGACAGTAAAAGCAGAATTAGTGTATATTAATAATTTGTGTGCTTCCCATTTTTGGCTTCTGTTTGCTCTGAGATGGAGGGCGAGGTTCAAGGTCTTTCTGTGCTCTCCATAAAGCCTGGTTGCCTAGCATTTTTAACACTTGGCAGCACCATTTCTAATCTGTGTGGAGCTGGCAGCCAGGCTGTGCAGCTCCTCAGTGGGAAGTAACATGGAGCTGAGCCCCACTCCCAGCTCAGGCAGCCTTCCTTCTGTGGCTGCCAGTTTAAACCTCTCTCTGGAAATTGTAAATGCATGATGTGATGCCCATGGCAATTTTTTCTCTTTTGTCCTTCAGCGTGGGTTGGTAAGAGGAGTGGACTGGCACATTTTCTAAATATGTGCATGTTTATCAAGCAGAGTGTTTCAAGCCTGTTACTGAGTCCTTTGCTTAGATGAGGGTCTCATCTGTCAGCAAAGAAAGAAAGATCTGGCTGCAATTCTGTTTTTCCTTTTTTTTTTTTTTTTACCTCTCCCCCCTGCCCCTCCCCAAAATCTCAGAAGAGTAAATGACTAGCATGTGTTACACAATGTAAGCTGTGAAGAAGATTTGAGGGAATGTGAAATTTAGAAGCTTTCTGTGCATATCTTTATGCTAAAATAGACACTGATCTGCAGTGTTTTCTTAGTTTTAAGTGTTGCTTGTAAGAATAGATACAAGCAGAGTTACCAAATGGTAACTTTGATTTACTGAGAGCAAAAGGCTTTGCAACCTTTTTTTTTTGGTCTTGTTCAGGATGGAGGGATTGCTGAACAGGATATAATAGGGTGACAGAGGGATTGCTGTTCCCCTCTTTGGCATTCCCAGGGGCTGAGGTACCTGCTGGAAGCAGGGCTGGAGCTGCCCCTGCATTGCCTGTTGGTGCTCAGGGAGGGCTGCAGGCTCCCAGCACAGAGAGGATGCTCAGGGGCTGCAGGGGTGCAGTGCCTGCACTGCTGGGCTGCTGGGGGCCCTAAATAGGCATTAAAAGGAGTCCTGGGAAGGTTTTTATCAGTCCACTGCATGGTTCAGATTAGGAAGGCACAAAGCACTGCACCTGGTGACTTCAGCAAGGATAATATTAATAATGTTAAAGGATAATATTAATAATGTCAATTAGCCATTCTGCCTTTGCAGCCTTGCTGGTCTAAGCAGGTCACCTTGAAAATGAAGACACTGAAGTTCATGAAAGCTGTAGCCAAATTTTTGAGAAATGTGTCCTAATTTTCAGCTACACTACATCTGACAAATGTTCCTTGACCTTATTTGCTACTTAAGTGGTGGGAAACTTTGCATTTACCTCAGTGGGCAGAAGGTCAAGTCTCTTGGGCCTCTTTTCCTGGAGGCCTTGTACTCTGCAGGCAGGAGATGGGTGCCAGAACCTCTGAAATCAGGACTTTAAGCTTTTGAATGAGGAATTCATATGTGGGAGGGTCAGTTTGTGAAACACTGAATCTCAGTGACTTGTGTTCAGTATAAAGTGTTGTTTTAGCATAGAACACTGAACCCAGATAATCTATTTTACATATATGTCCTGTAAGCAGTCCTTTTCTACATTGACTGTGCTCTAATAGTTGATTTTTCTAATTTGAGAAATACAGCTAGAAATTCACATGTGATTAAGAAGCTGTTGAAAAAAATTTCTAGGCTCTTAAAATAAACACATACAAAAATAGTGGAGGAAAAACCCAACTCCATTAAATCTCCAGGCTAGAAAGAATAAATCACAGTGGTCCTAAGTACTCATAGAGGGCTAAAGACTTTGGGTTTGTTTTTTTAGATTCTATCTTAAGTGAATTTTCTCTTTGAGTGAGCACTGAACATATGTTCAGATGTTCTGCATGAGAAGGTGTTTTCCTTGGTCCCTGAGGATAGGGATGCATGGACCTGTGAAATTCAGCAGTCTCATACTGATCTTATGGTCACCTAAGCCACCAAGGTGTGTATGTGTAGCATTTCTAAAATCCAAAAGCTGGAGATTAAAGATTAAGAAAAGGGAAATATTAGCACAGTACTTGCCACGATTTGAAGTAAGAAAAATTTGTTGCTTCCATTCTTTGGGATTTTTTAACTTTTATTTACAATCATACCTAGCTAAAGTGCTCCTGTTTCAAGGAACCTTTCAAGACCTGGTCAGCATTCAACTGTGTGGATTGTACTCAGGAAAAAAAGGTGATATTTAGCCTGATAAACCTTGCTCTTGCATGACAAGATTAAATAGGGCTGTTTGGTTTTTGCCTTTGATATATTTGCCTGTGTTAGCAAAGAAGCCAGGCAAGGTGGCAGTTAACAAAATAACCACCTGAAGTGTAGTGGACACCCATCTCTGGATTTCATTTGAATTGATCACCTTGTTTCAGCGATCCCTCAAGGTTTTCCACTGTTAGCAACATCTGTGTTCAAAGTTTGCTTTGGCCAAAATCTGCTTCATGTTGTGTTTTTCCTTGTCCCTACATCTGACATGGTGCAAACATTTGCCATATTTTAGCACAAACTCATCACACTTTAGAGCCATAATAAATGAGGAAAAAAGCAATATTAAAGTTTTGCCAGGATGACAAATAATCCTAGGGGTGAAGGAGCAAATAGATCCTTCTTTTTAAACTACTTCTTTTCTGTTGCAGCATTTCCTTGTACTTTTTCATGCTTTCTTAAGCTCTCATATGTCCATGTAGTTTCTCAGGTGTGCTCATTTGCTTCCATCCTCATGCTCTTTTAACATTTGCATGCTCTCTCTTTCTCTTGCCATCTCATGCATCCTTGTGCTCTCCTTTTTATTATTTTCCTCATCTGACCACCCAGCTTGTGCACATAACCAGTGTTGATTTGGTGCCTTGGAGAGGTGATCAGGCAGTTTGTGTGTAGGACAAGGAACCTGCATCTGGGTGATGTGGTTTAGGGGTTACAATGGTGGTGCTGGGTTGATGGTTAGACTCGATGATCTTAAAGGTCTCTTCCAGCCCTGATGGTTGTGGTTCTGTAATGCTGTGTCTTGTCTGCCCAAGAGTGGAGTTGGCTTTCTGGTGAGTTGGTTATGGGTGTTAAGTATCTAACCCAGCCAGGGTGGATGGTGTGATGTGGGAGTTTGCATTGTGCTGGCTTTAAATTTGAGGGTGCTTCTAATGTCCTACAATCCCTGGATCCAAGATGGTGAATAATACTACTGTGGCCCAAAGTGAGTGCCCTTTACAGAGACTGCTGCTTCAGGCAGGAAATGTTTCAGTTGTCAAGGATCCCTCTGCCAGCTATTTCAGAAAAGAAGGCCTTCATACATTTGAGGTTTTGCATACTTTATTTTCTAGCTGTTTGAGGAAACCTTTGAAACTTCAGCTTTTAAAAAGATAGCAGGCTTTTTCTTTTCTTTTTTTTTCCCCTCCTTTTTTTTTGTTTTCTTAGTCTAGACTAAATTCTGACAGCACAGCTCTTTGTATTGGCTGTCCCTTCATTCGAGATACTGTAATACTGCTCCTCTTTTATTTGCCATTTGTCATTTTGTTTTATGTTTCTCTTTGTTGCAAGCTTCTTTGTTGTTTCTTCCAGATTATTCTCCTCAGGGACTTCTGTATCAGTGTGACTGAACATTGCTTGCAGCCATGCCAGATTGTGCTGTGATCTTATTGGATTTCACAAACCAAGGTTAGGCCAGGTCAGAACTTGGTTGAAATAACGTAGACTACAAGATTTTCTGCTAGCCACTGGGAGCACACACAACAAAAACCTGACCCAGATGTTGGATCAGTCAGCTCAGGCTGGCCATGCTGACTGTGCTGGGTGTGGTACTAATGCCGAGTTCTGACCTGTTCTGGCTGGTAGGATTTCACAGCTTTTTTCTTAGAGAAGAGTACTGTAGTTAATTCCAGTGTTGTGACCCATTCCAAATCCTTTAATTCTCTATTTGGATTACACTGGAATTCAGTTGAAGATTATATTCTCTGATCTTCTTTTCCCTGTACTGTTGCATGATGATTGCCCTTGAAACTTGCTGTGCTGTTCAAAAAGCTGCATTTGTGTGCTGGATGAAATAATTACAAAATTCTCTGCTTTGCTGATCTTCTGAAGCAAAACAAACAAACAAACAAACAAACAAACCAAAACAAACCACAGTTTTCAGATTGAAGGCTCCAGAAAAGTAGAGATTTTTAGTAAAAAAACCACATGAAAATTACAGTTGAGCTGTTCTTAGAATTACTTGAAGTTTCTGACCAAAAGACTGTATAAGGATGTGTAAGTATGTTCAGAGTTAGCTTCACTGAGTGCATATTAGGTGGAAAATAGCATGCTGTTACACTTGAGTGCCCCAAAATGATAGAAAGATTGAATATATAGGTAAAGCTTTTCTCATTTATTGTAGAGGTATTTGGGCCTGTTGGTGTTCTGTATGGTTTTTAATAGCTTATTCCTTTAAATAAAACTGTGAGAGGCTAGAAGGTGAACATAGAAAAGTATGTAATGGTGAAATAAAGGCCAAAATTAACCTGGGTTATGTGTACCAACCTTGTTTCATCCCTGCTCTCAGCCTAGGGAGGGCTGCTGGAGGGTTCATTTGCCTGCATCTATGTTGGAACAATACTCATGAAGTAGTGGAAAGAACAGTGCAGCCAGCTTGATTTACCTTGATGTGCCCAGGTGTAATGATGTACCATTAACAGCATAGACATTAAGAACATTTAAGGAGTGTAAATTGTGAATCTGCAGAGGAATTAGTGAGGTGTGAAAGGGCAGGGGTGACTCGGTGTCAGTAAATGAAATACTTCACAGGCTGGATCAGGAAAAGCTTTTTGTCAGTTTAAGCTGTAAAGTAGTGTGATGTCTTTCTGTGTAGAGTAATGTGGTTTCTTTCTGTGAATATGTAAAATAAGTTTCAGGATTCAAGTCTGTAATGCATTTTGCATACTGGGACAATTTGCTGTGGCTGGATGTGGACCAGATAATCAGGTGTTTATGCCCCTGGAGTATTGTCATCTTTTGAAAGTTTTGGGTCTGCTTTTCTCAGTCAGCACCTGTATATTGAGGGAAAATACTGAATATCTTGACTTTTAAATCCAAGTTTTTATACATTTCTGCATAGACAAAATGGAAAATTTAAAATTGGAGTAGGAAGATTTATGTTCTTTAAAAGATGGGATTTACAGTTTGATTGTAAGTATTTGGCATTGAAGTTACCCATAATTATTCTTAATAGGTAAATTATCTCTGTCTCTGATAATCCTAATTCTCGGTGCAAAGCTTGGCGCTGCCAGCAGAGATATGGAAGGTGTAGTGTGGGAGAAGGCTGGAAGGAGTCTTTCATCTCTGCCATCCTTTGCCAAGGGCTTACTGTACATGCAAATTCATCAGCTTTTCTATTGTGGTGTATTTATATATCCTGGAGATGCTGAAATCTGGGAATTAATTGCTCTGTGTGCTCAGGGGGCCACTCTGCAGTGGGAGAATCTGCAGGATTGGGACAGCAGTGGCTGATGTTGCTACAGCATTCATAAATAGTTGGGGCAGTGTCCTGCAGAAGCGTATGAAGAGCTTTGTTGATTGATTCTGTCCTTACCTCTTCTGTTTTAGGAAAAGCCAGCCTGGCAAACCCTTTGTAAGACAACAGCAATGACTGATGTTCACCTGCTGAACAGATATGCTGGATGTGTTTGGGGGGGGTGGTGGTGGCTGTGCAGGAGACAGATAGATGTTGTTTTCAGCTGTTATTTACAGGATCAATAAAACTGATTTTCCAATTCAAGGATAATTTTTTACCAACAAGCTACGGAGCCTATAAGGTCATAATATTGGATCTGCTCTTTTTCAGAACAACTTAATTTAAAAATGGTAGGTAGTTTCCAGCTCAGGATTAGTTTTTCTAATAGAAAGGAGAGATGTATCTGGAAGATACACCTTGGAAGGGGGTGAGAATTTTGCCACAGAACAATGTTGTTGCACACTGCCCACAGTCCTTTTCTTTGAACAGTAATCATTTAACTGTGCATTATATTTTAATGACAAATGCAATATAATGAGAAAATGCAGAGCTGTTTTATTACAATCCTGGTTCAGTTATTATGTGCAAATACTGCTGTGGGTAGCGATTTTACTGGGCAGTGACAGATGCCCTCTGTAAAGTGCAATATATTTTATGACCACTGCCACTGTAGAGAAGAATATTTTGTGAAGTTGTGGAATTATCTCAGGCCAATAGCAAATGTATTCACACATATATGTCCAATTGCAATTCATTCCTCTTCCACTTTATCTTATTCGTTTGTGACCTGTTGAGAAAGTCTCATGTACATGGCTCATACATATACACATATTTTACACTGCATTTCTCCCTCTGCATTTCTCCTTCTTGCCCATTGCACACTTAATATAAGGCACAGTTTAAAAGGAGTAGCAGCATGAGGCTTCTGCAGTTGTGCCTGTGTGACTGGGGTGAGATACAGCTTTGAATGAGTAAAATCATGCAGCTGTCATTTTATAAGCAGGTGACCACAATTACATCAGTATGAATTCTGCAGGGTAAGAAGAAAATAGCAAGAAGTGTTCTTCCATTGAAAGCAGTCTGAATGAAATTTACATGCCAGAAAAGTTGATTAGGATTTTAGGTTTTAGAAAACAACCCTTTTTATTATTGACAGCAAACTCAACCCATTGCAAACCCCAGAGCATCATGAAACATAACCAGAGTCTCTGTCCTTTCCCCATACTTTGGTAAATCTTGGGCTTTTGTAGTTATTATCTATTAAATATGCAGTCTGTCGAAGTCCACAGAAAAATCAAATGCCATTACCTTTGAGAAGCTTTGGGTTCAGACCAAAAATACTCTAAATTTTCATGTGCCATTTTTCTCAAAGTCTACACATCCATTTATGATCCCCTTTTCTCCTTTATATATTGGAGTAGTGGAGGAAAAAAGATGGAGGAATGTTGGTTTGATTTAGAAGAATTTGATGGTGAATATTTGTTTAAAAAATGAAAAGATATCTTTCTTTACTGTGATTGGAGCAAAGTTTTCCTTTTTTAGATGGTAAATAGTTTATAATGTTTGAGTAAGAATCTGGCTTTTGGATGGCTGTGTAGCTGATGAGAGCTACTGGCAACAGACACTTTGTAACACTAAACTGCTAGTTTATTAAAAGAATAATAGGAACAGATGTTTTCAATTCATAAAATGTATCAAGTAAATGGTACATCCACTTGTTATTTCAATTCCTTTGAATTTCTGTGAACTCATTTGGGCTAGGTTCTCAAAAGAGCTTAGCCCACTGTCACTTCATTGTTCTCCCCATAAACTGATGGATGATGAACGTGTTTGGGAGCTGCAGCTTTTTATGCCTAAAGGGGAGCTCCTGTCTACTGACACTTCTAAAATCTGGCCCATGTTTCTGATGAGTGAATACTGATCATTGTAGAGGATTCATACATGCAGTCTCTGAGTAATAGCCTGCATTTGCCTGTGATTGTATATATGATGGTTTCTTAATTTACTATTGCACTAGGCATTTTAATTCAAATTATGCTAATAGTGTAGGATTAACTGTGGATTATGATTCTAGCATGTACTGTCATTCAAACAGAAGAACCTGTTCTTTAGCTGCTACAGCCTCTTCTCCCTCTCATCCTCATGTCTAGTAATTTGTGCTCAAGACTGGCCACAGGTTTTGATGAGGTTTCTTGTTTAAGCTGATGATATTGCTTAGGGAAGGCAGTTGTTGAAAATCAGGAAAAGAGAGACTGAGATTCTTTTTGTCTTCTGATGACACATTTTTATGGTGCTGAAATGATTTTTTGAAAACAGTGATTAGAATGGGCTCTTGCCAGCCCTGCACAGTGAACAGTTCTGGTTTTGCCTTCACTCCTCAGTGGTAGGACAGGCTGCACGTACTTTGCTTTTGCACTTTTGACTCCAATACATATTTGAGAAAACTGTTGCTAGGGGTTTATATTAAAATCAACAGAAAGCTCATAGAATAAATAAAACATGCAAGAGAACTGATGTTATATTGGTCCTTGCTAGAGCATATAGTAGGAGGCCAATTCTGTTCCTTGCCAGGACTGAAAAAAAGCTTTATAGCCACCCAAGATGGCTCTTCTTGGAGCATAACCTCTCCAGAGAGCTTCTCCTCCCCCAAACTGCAGATGTGCTGGAAACACAAATTTGCCTCTTTAATGTTTGCACTTGTTTCATTAGATTGTAATGGCATGCAGCCTGTTTGCATTAGTGAATTCATCAGTATTCCTTCAAATCCCTCATTTGTTGCCTTTTTTGTGGAGTGCCTGATATTTCTAGTGACTTTGTGTTGTAGCAGCAGTCTAAAATCTGCCTTTTTTTTCTTTCTTCCTCCAGCTGATATTATTTCTACAGTTGAGTTCAACCACACTGGAGAACTGCTGGCTACTGGTGACAAGGGGGGCCGAGTGGTTATATTCCAAAGGGAGCCTGAGGTATGTGGGTTACCAGTGTCATCCTCAATAGTCTGAAAAGCCTGGCTTAAATTTTTAACCAGTCTAAAACCTAAACCTTAATTTTTAACACTTTATTTAACTGAATTTACTTGTTTATAATCTCAAGATTTATTAAAACAGTGTCACTTGTTCAGAGAGGAAGTGAAATAGGGTAAGGATTTTTAACTCATAAGTTTGCTGTCCCAAACAAAAATGCTTCAAAGCTCCAAAATTCTGATATAAGAAAAAAGAAGATTATTTTTGTTTTACTTTTGCCTTGTTTTAATAGCTTTTTCCTGATGATGGAACCCTATTCTATTTAAAACAATACCTTCACTTACATGTTCCACTTGTAAATTCCATTCATCTGCAGTATTTTGTATAGAATTCTTTCCCGAATAGCTGATATTTCATCAAAAATTCTAATATTAAGTGTTTCAATACTCACAGGAAATTTCATTCTTGCTGAAACAAATCTGTCAATATCATGTTTCAAATGAGAAATTAAAATAAATTTCCAATATTTTTTATATTTATAAGGTCGTTTATACACCTTTCCTAAGAGATGAAGATATATTGCTGTCATAAACAATGTTTCTGTTGTTCTTATTCCCCACAGAGTAAAAATGAGCCTTACAATCAGGGGGAGTACAATGTTTACAGCACTTTCCAGAGCCATGAACCTGAATTTGATTATTTGAAGAGTTTGGAGATAGAGGAAAAAATAAACAAGATCAAGTGGTTACCACAGCAAAATGCAGCTCATTCACTTCTATCAACAAATGGTGAGATTAATGAGAGTATGCAGGACATAGCAGTATTTGCAGTATTTCCTCTGTGTGTTTTAGTGCTGATGTATATATTTGCTCATTTTAATCTACTGTTTTAGTAATTTCCTCTTTCAGAGTTTACCAAGACTGTCATACTGCCTCTGATGTCTGTTGTTTGTATATTTTATTCATAGAATCATGAGGTGTTTCCAGTTGAATATTCATAGACATTTAAAGAGCTGTCCATTTTTCTATCAATATGCAATGCTGTGCTGAAATAGATCATGTGACAAAGGCATCACTTTACTCAGCAGCTTGTGTTTCATGGGGAATTTAGAATTTTTTCTGCTGTATTTGTCATAATTTTTATTATTTGCAGATGCATAGATGAAGGTTGGTGAGAGAGATTAATTTATTTTTCTTTTTATTCATTATCATCAGAATAGTTTATTTCAATTATAAAAAGGTACACAAATCTAAGGAGACAGAAGGAATAATACTAGGGTATTGACTCATATTTCTGACATGTGTAAAGCCTATTGATGAAAAAAGGCAGTATTATTACCAAGAGGGAATAATCAGATATGAAGTAAGGGGAAAAAAACTGAATGTAACCTAACATGAATAGGCATCATTTAGGAAGCATTTAGACACCCACAAACTTCATTATTGCAGATGATGCATGACACAAAATACCACAAAAATGGTTTTAAATTTTAGATCTAATGGTAATCAGAAAAGAAATTTTTTTGTTGTAGAAGTTTGAGTGTAATTGGGAGTTGCTGATGAGAAACAGGGAAATCTCATCTTTGGGAACTGACACAATGTAAAGGATTGCTTTGCATTAAAATATATAGCATTAAATAATGTTTACATTAATTCAAAGTAGATGATAAATTTTTAGGATTTTGTAGTTTGTTCTACCTGAAGTTGACTTTGATTTTTTGGGGTCACGTTTACTTATTCAAAATGAAATACACCTGTTACAGAGAGGTGATTTATGCTAATTTAATGACTAGTCACTTTATGAAGTTTATTTCTACTCTTCCCCCTTGGTTAAAATATCCCTCACCCCTTCAGATAACTACGAACAGCTTCTTCTGAGTGTGTGATACAAAAGCAGATTACTGAAAGTGAACCTTTCCCTTTTTATTTTAAAGTTTGTTTTTAGAAGCACAGAGGAATGCAGCAGAATCCTCATATTTTCAGCTTTTGCAGTTATAGATGATAGATTACTACATGAGTTTTCTGGTTTGTACTGTCATGAGAGGGGAGAAAGGAAGAAATAACCAGTCCTAGTGCTGCTGTGGTTAATCCAGTTTCCACCAACAATGAGCAAGCCTAGGACCTGGAAAAATACTTTGGCTTCTGTTTCCCTCTCTTAATTTGGAGCATCTCAGCAGATCCCTTCATGGTGAGGAGAACAGAAATGGTTCCACTGCTACAAGCCTTGGATTTTGGCTTTGAATTGCAAAACATTTGCATGTGCCAGGGAGGATTCCAAGCTTCCTGGCACAGCAGGGTTGAAGTATCAAGATTCACCTCCTGGCATATTCTTAAAGATGGTTTTAGCGTCAGGGTGCAGACAGCCCACGTTGAATTATTCACTGTCTCACAGATTAGCTGGGAGAAGCCTTTGACAATATATATCAATTCCATGCCTATAAAAAGGGATAATAATATGTTTCCTAACTTGAAGGCACTACCTGTCACACATGCTCATATTGGACAGATTGTAGAAATATCTTGAGTACTGTTTTTTGCTTACTAAATTCCAAGCCTGCTATTTTAATGCAATTTTTGATATTTTGCTCTCTGATAATTTAGGATCTAATGCATGTTTTTTACAGAAAAATGGGAGTTGTGAAACAGCATCCTTTCCATGTGCTCAGGCAGACAGTGCCCACTGAATGTGCTGGAAGGAGCTTGAGGGGAGAGTCAGTCTAAATCTGACCCTCAGTAAATGAGACTTGGCAGGTCTGCACCTGCCCAAATCTGTTTCTCTCATTCTGAGGAGGACTTTTGTCTGAAGTTTCTGCACAGGTCACCTCCCTCAGAGACAGTCTTGGTTCCTTTCCAGTTCGTGTTATCAGCTAAGCTTTGATTGTGGCATCTTAATTAATGGAGACAGAAGGGAATCACCAAGGCTTTCAAATCCCACTGTGGATTTACAGTGCTTGCAGTTAGCAAATTTGTAGTTTTCACTGTAAAATGAACTGATTTAGTAGTATAATAGTAACAACTTATTATGATTCATTGGTGTCTTCTGTACCAGAATATATTTGGCCACTTTCAGTGTGAGCTACATAAGGTGGATCAGAATTTACACAGATTATTTCATCTGAGGATTTCAGGCTGCTTACCAGACATTAATTAATTTTAACTTCACAACACCCTTGAGACTGAATGCTTAACCTTACAGAAATGTTTTTGTTTTTTCTATATTTTGCAAAATATAAGCATACTTAAAACTTCTAAGGAGTATTTAAATTCCAGAGGTAGATAAAGGAGAAGGAACCCAATACATGATAACCTTACCTGCTAATAAAACAGTTTTCACTCGGGAAAGAGGTAGACTTATTAATAGGAATCAAATCTAACAATGGAAATTTTTTTTTGTTTTTTATTATAATTAATTTTACAATTGCTGTATTTATAATTTTTTACTAGATAACAGGAATGCACTATTTACATGTAATAAAATATCCAAGGGCATGACATGACCTATGTATATTTTTAATAATTAATTAACATGATATACAGCACAAATTATATTTATTGAATATTTAAAAAGAGCCTTTTAGTTGCAGTTTGAACTAACCTCTTGTTCTCTAGATTGACTGTAATTGTATTGTGATTTTTTTTTGCTTGCATATTAGCATATCAATATCATTAAGAGATACATAATAGCAAAAAATGAGGGATTGATGGAGGGATTGATTTTGAAACAAAGAAAGTTCAAAGTTAAAAGTTGCTACAGAAATGTAAATCAATTCATGTTTTTCATATATCCTATCTTTAAAGTGGTTTGTACAGGCATTTAGAAGTAGTATTTGGATCAGTCACACTGGGGAAATTATTATGCTCTGCTATGTACTTGGGGGAAGAAAGGTAAATGAAGAAAGTGGGATGAAATCAGAAATGATGCAGGAACTGAGGTTAATAAATCTGTGCTGGCAGCTGAAGGGCAGAAGCTTTGGAAAGACTTTGGCTGCTGCACAAGCAGATGAGTGAAGCGGCCATTAGAATCTCGTGGACAGATATTTTAAGAAGAGTTGGCATTGATCTTTGAATCCGAGAAGCTTTAGGATTGGCAGGTTAGGAGCACAACCACAGTGGGAGTGGACAATCAGCATTAGGAAATCTGGAGCTTCAGCTTGAACAAAAAAAACCCCATAGACAAATGCAATTTGAAATGTTTAAAAAAAGTTTGTTGGTCTCAGAGGCTCTTTGCTAACTGAGTCATCATTACTGTCTCATCATGTGCTTCACCCGTCATGAGAAAGGAAGTGCCTAGTATTAATACAAGTTTCTTATTACTTCTCTCTCTTGCCATTGCAACACATTTCTCTTAGTTTGGTTGGGTCTTTTTATTTTTCCTCTATTATTTCTCAGCTGCTCTCCATTAGGAGGGAGAAATGCCTCATTTTTTACACAGCCTTTCATTTTCAGGAGCTCCTGATGCTACACCAATGCACCACTGCCCATTCCCACAGTGGGCCAGGAAGGGGTCATTGGTGTGGCTGTGTACTCCCTGCTGTTTATAAGTAACCTAGCAAACTAGCATTAATGCCAAACTGGTTTTAATATTGACATTATTTCCTTGCCAAGTCACATTGATAAACTGAGCTTCAGCAGTGAGCATTGAGTAGTTTGGGTTTGTTCCACCTGCAGTCTGCCAGGTTGGATTCATGAGCAGCAGGTGTTCTACATGCTCCACACGGTGTGTCAGCTGCCAGGAACCCCTGACTCAGAGTGAAGATCTGGGATGTGCTTTGTGAGTATTTTGTCTGTGGGCAACATTTTCTGGATGTGCAGAGTGAAGTCACCCGGACTATTTCAGCACAGGACTTGTCTAAACCAAGGTGTAAAATCTTCTTTAAGGAATATATTGTGAAAGGTGAGTGACTGCATTCAGAATTCCTATGCTGACAGTTGCTTGTCTTTTCTTTTAAAGATAAAACAATCAAATTGTGGAAAATTACTGAAAGAGATAAGAGACCAGAGGGGTACAACTTAAAAGATGAAGAAGGAAAGCTTAAAGATCTTTCTACAGTAACATCACTGCAGGTAAGCTTCTGTCCATGTCCAAAATTCAGTTGTTTCTATATGAAAAAGGCAGTGCTAAGTCAGTAAAAGATTTAAATATGTACCCAATGCTAAGTATTTATATGATAATTCTAACTGAAGCTTTAGCTAACTGCTAACTGTATTGAATCTGCCACATATTTACAAGTCCCAAATCCTTTAAGATTTACTGACCAAAATAAGTATTTTTGAGAGTTCATGTTGGTTTTATTTTTCCTATAGTTCATGAGGACAACATGAATTTTTAGTGTCATTAGTGCCACACTAAGAAAGAAATAGCAGTAAATGAATAGCTGTGTGGACTTTGTTTCAAAATTCTCTTATTGTGACTTAATGTACTTTCATAAAAGGTTCTTTAACCTCTTGTGCTGGAAGCATTGTATTTGTAGTTAATTTTGAACAGTTAATTTGCCACATTCAGAGCGACTGAGTTAAAGACAGTACACCAAATTTCAGTTTTATCTTTTTTCTGTTTTATCAAATAATTATTTTAAGAGTGGGATTTGCAGTAGTCTGTGCTCTGGTAAACCTGAGATTCTGAATTGCTGAAAAGATGCAATAATGAAACTCATATAAGCATATGTGACCATAGAATTTTTCAGTTTGGAAAATACTGTTGAGATCAAGTCCAGCCATGAACCCAGCACTGCCAGACTCAATAAACCATGTCCCCAGGTGTCACTTCTACACATCTTTTAAATACCTCCAGGTGTGCTGACTCAACCACTTCCCTGGGCAGCCCCTTCCATTGCTTGACAAAAATTTCAGTGAACAAATCTTTCCTAATATCCAATTATAATACAATAATCAATATAATCCAATTATAATACAATAACCTTCCCAGTGCAACTAAAAGCCATTTCCTTTTCTCCTGTCACTTGTTTCTTGGAGAGGAGACCCATTATCCACATGTTAATGTAGATTTTTGCTCTCAGACTTTTTTGGCTGAATTCACTCCAGATGTTTTGTCAAAGGAAGTGGCTAAAGGTTAGAACTGGAAGTCTGTGTTGCATAAACACTAGAATGTCTTCATTATTGAAAACAAAACAACCCAACAAGTCTGTTGGGAAAAAAAGCTTCCAAAATGTAAAATATGACTACATTAATGGAATATTTATCTATTCTGTATGAATAGGCAAACAAAACTATTCCAGATTGCTTATAGTATGAGAATTCCCTGAGAACTCAGCATCCTCTTGAGGGGAAGAGGAGGGACAGGCCCTGATCTCTTCTCTGGGGTGACAGTGACAGGATCCCAGGGAATTGCCTGAAGTTATGTCAGGGGAGGTTTAGGTTGGATATTAGCAAAAGATTCTTCACCCAGAGGGTGGTTGGGCGCTGGAACAGCTCCCCAGGGAAGGGATCACAGCTCCAGCCTGGCAGAGTTCAAGAAACATTTGGACTCTGCTCTCAGGCACATGGTGTGACTCTTGGGGATGGTGCTGTTCAGGGAGCTGAACTCTGTGATCCATGTGAGTCCATTCCAACTTGACATATTCTGTGATTCTGTAATTCAAAGGTTGAGTTTTGTTCTGTTCCTTTAGTAGAAAGTGAAACTCAAATGTTTCAAACTCAAACTCTGTGTTCCTCTTTTTAGATTACCTTGTGGGTTGATGTATGATTGTTTCTGATGCATGTTCAAAAACATGGAATAGTCCCAGTCATGGACCACAGCTTTACAGTGATTAATGCTTTATTGATAAGGAAAAAATTGTGTCTACTTGTTGAAGCATGACTTTGAAGTGACACACAGAGTAGTAACAAGGGCACATTGACAAGTGATGATCTATGATATTGGCTTTTCAAGGATACATGTGTATGTACAGTATGTCATGTTGGCTTTGCTTTGCAAGCCTTTATTTATTATGTTTCTCTGAGATTACAGCCTTTTCACCATGTGAGTTTCTGGAAAGAGAAACATCAAGTAGCAAAACAAATAGAATTAAGTGATTCACAACTAAGGGCAAACCCTTTAGCAAAAGGAAAATATAAGTGCTTCACTGCCTGCCAGAGCCTCTGCAGATGTGGGACAGTAGCTCATACTGAGCTGTTCTGTGGCAGCTGACAATCCCTCCCTTCCCACAGTCCAGGTTTCCATCACTCTGCCTCTGGTCTCTCTCTTCTTCCTTGGTAGGGAAGGCCTTGCCCAGCAGTTGATCCATGGGGAAGTTCAGCTGTGTACACTGTCAAGAAGTTTTATAATATCACAGTCTTTGAATGCTTTCTTTCTATTGGAATTCTCATCATCCCAGCAAAACAGTATTTCAGGTCTTACTCTCTTTCTGGTTTGTGTTTTGTGTTTTTTTGGCAGGTGCCTGTATTGAAACCCATGGATTTGATGGTAGAAGTCACTCCCAGGAGAATCTTTGCTAATGGTCACACCTATCATGTCAACTCAATATCTGTCAACAGTGACTGTGAGACGTACATGTCAGCGGATGATCTCAGGATTAACCTCTGGCATTTAGCCATCACAGACAGGAGCTTCAGTATCCTTCATTCTGATTCCCTGCTCAGTGTTCATGTTATTAGTGGGCTTAAGAGGACTATTTAAAAATATTCTTTCTGTGGGTTTTAAAATATACCTTTACTTACCAGAATCCCTGCAGTATTTGTAACAGAAAATGCTGAGATATTGTAAGAGACAGCTAAGAGATTGAAAAAATCAGGGAATTTTATATAAAAAGTAATGGTGTTGTTCAAAGACATTTAAAAAAGAAACAGATGCCAGCTGAATGGTAACTATCCACCTGACTATAATACTCTGTACTGTCATACCCTGAGGACATTTGATGCTGAGATACTGCACCTTGCTTTGCTGCAAGGTCAGTCCTTATCCTGTCCCTGCCCCCCATTCTCCATCATCCTGCTTCCCAGAGCCCTAATGCCCAAGATGCACAGTTTGGGGGTGAGGCTCAGCTGCTTTGGGTGAGTTGTGTCTGTGATTAATGCAGGCATTGATGTTTTGAGTGCTGGTGTTGTCCTGAAAGCTCTGTTGTGGAGTCATTCTGGCCATCTGTCAGGCTGCCCCTTGCACTAAAACTGGGTGGCTTGGAGGGGGAGCAAAAGAGAATGTAGCAAAGAAAAGTGATTCTGTGTTTTGCAGAACATAAATAAACTGGTAAGAAGAGAAATAGGTTATGGGGCCAGGTCAGAATGTTGTATTCCTTTGGTGATTTCTTTTTGAGCATATCAAAAAGGAGCTAGAAGAGTGTGTCTCTGTGGGTTTATATGAGGGACTATTAGATGTCAAAGTGAAGTTGTCCTGTTGGGGTAGATTTCCTCAGAGGAGGCACCAATGTGATGGAGTCTTCTCCCTGTCTCTGGTGATTGTATTTCTTCCTTTGTAGGCCAGGTCATCTTTGAAATTTAACCCATACTTTGCTAATGTCACAGGAAACAATGATCTTTAAATCAAACAACATTTGATGTCCTTAAAGAATTACTTTTGCAGGGTCAAGTGACAGGTGCCCTTACCCTGGGGATTGCATATCTGAATATTTCCTCAATTTGTTTCCAGACTCATACTGTTTTTCTGTCCTTCACCTGTGTAGATTAAGCAAGCTTAATAGGTTCTCTCTTTAATATGACTGTATATTTAGGAACAATTTATATGTGGTACTTCAAAGCCCAGCTATGTCTGCCTTGATATCCAAGCAACTGTACTTCCATTCTTCAATAAGACATATCATAATGATTTAATTTGATTATTTTCCAGCACAGCTATTTGGAATAGCAGTGTGGCTCTGACAGTGCTCTCCTCCCAGCAGCTTTACCCTCCAGACTTCTCTCTGTCCTGGACACTTTTCCATGTGACTCTGCTCTGTGTCCTCCTCTTCTGTGTGTCCTCCTCTTCCAAGGCAGAGCAGTGGTCAGACCAAGCACAGTAACCCCTGTATGCCTTTGTGTGACCACCAGATCACATTCCAGAGTGCTTATGCAAGATAAGGCTTTGCCTTTGGCAAGTCCTTTTGTTGTATTAAAGCTATTTAATAATCTTGGATTGCCAAGACAAATGTTCCAAGACAAAAGAAAAGTTTTGAAAACCAAGTGAATAGTTGTTATTATAGTTCATGAGGACAACATGAATTTTTAGTGTCATTAGTGCCACACTAAGAAAGAAATAGCAGTAAATGAATAGCTGTGTGGACTTTGTTTCAAGCATTAGCCCACTCCTGTGGTTGAGTATTTAGTGATAAAATGTCTTTGAAGATTTCTGATTGATTCATTGATTTAGGTCTTAAAACATGATAAAGTTTGTAATGACACACTCATTTTCTGAGTATGTTCTAAGAATGACCATGAGAGGGAAGTTAAGAGTGTGTTTTAGAGTTTTAGGATAGGACAATTTTCCTGTGTCTGAGACAGTGGCTTTGGGATACTTGGATTTCTGTCTTGGATTGGGATATAAATATTGCTGGTTCTTTTCCACTTAATGAAAACATGTGAGGACTGTGATGAGAGAGTTCAAGCAGTGACAGGAGATAACACAAGGTAATGGGATAATAATTTCTAGGGGCAAAATGTTCCTGCTAAGGTGCCCATGGTGGCAGCAGGTTGGCTTTTGTGGCTGGATACCTGTATGAATTCAGGAGAGCAGGCTGAGTTACAGAGCCTGTACCCACTGCTGTTGGGTTTGACTGAGTTTTGACTGGTTTTGACTGAGTACAGACACTATAAGCTGCACCTGTCTGTACTCAGTTGTCAAAACCAGGTCATCAGGCAGATTACTTTTACCTAATTCTTTGATAAACAGAATTTTTGACATGGGTACTCCAAGAAAAGATGAGATAGTTACAGAATATTGCTCATATTGGAGAATTAACTGGGAGGCCATGATAACTGAAAGAATAGGATAAGTTAAATGTATATCAATCTCCTGACAGGGATCTTTTTGTCCATACAGAACCCTGCACATCTTGTAAAATTGCAGGGATCTGTTTTTCCCTGGATAAGATCTGTCCCTGAAACTGAATTTCTGTCCTACAGAAAAACAACTTATATAAAAATCTCCTGGAAGTGGATGACTTTCTGGTAAAATCAGTGGATGTGCCAGTTACAAGTAAGACTAGATATATAAAGGTGGAAAATTCTGCCAAACACACACTTGAAATTATAAATGAATGTTGCTGGGCTTGGTGCCTTCTGTAACACATTTACAGGGATAGGCAGGAGGAGGCTGAGCCTGCTTTAAAAATGCTTCTTTCACATCTTTTTACTGAATGCAAATGGGAAATGAAGCATCTTGCTGTTTTACATTCAAGGCTTGATTCCTTGAAATGCATGTTTAAAACAATAAATAGAAAACATTTTGGTTTGAAGTGGATTTTGTTAATAAGGGATCTGGCAGGGATGAGTATTTGTCTTTCAATTTTCCCTCAGAGGCAGCCCTGCTACATATAATGACCTCCAATCTGTTTACCCAAGAGGCTGGTTGTGACAATGACACAAACAAGAAATACAGTGGGAGAGTTTCTGGACATTCACTTCATGTCTGAACATCTTTACAAGCTGCACGAGAAATGCTGGAGAAAGACAGAATCAGCAACAGTGTGTTTAGGTATTTTACAAGTAAAATACTGTGCCCTGTGGAATTTAATTTGAGAACAGCTTGGTTATAAGCATCTTTTTAACAGTTTTACAAATCACTGATGATTTTTCATTTCTTTGAAAATACAGAACAATGGAGATCTTAAAGTAATTATCTTTCTGTAGTCTCTGGGAAAATATTTTAAATCAGCTTTGCAGAATTTGACCAGAATATTTACCTTAGGTAAAGCCTTAGACAGATAAAATACAACTGGTACTTTTCTGGTTTGCTTTTGTATTAGTGTAAGCACTAACTGGGGTGAAAAGCAGACAAAGTGAGTTTATGCTGTGCCTATGTAAATTTAATGAGGAGTATGCAAGACTTCTGTACATTGCTGCCCACTTGCAAATTGCAAACAGATCTGCTCAGTATTGTTTGGGCAGGAGGAGACAAGGGAGAGGAGGAGGTGAGAGAAAAGGAAGGGAGAAGGTCAGCCTGGTAAATAATTGCACATACTAGGATTTTCTTCAGTAAAAGGTTTCGTGTGTTTCGTTGTGTTATGGAGAGTGAGTCAGTGACCTTAATTGTGGGCGATATTCTGCACTGGCAAAGGAGTAAGGTAAGGGTTGCTGTATTTGTTAATGTTTGGTCTGAAATGGTTTAGCAGTGTTGCCCATAGCTTAAGTCTTTAGATAATCATCTTGGGTGAAATGAATGAGAAAAAAGGACTGCCAGGAGCATACTGATAAGGCTTACTTGCCATTAGCAGCAATCTTTGGACTATCTAGCTGCACTAAATATTCTTTATGAGAATGTATTTGGATTGCTCACAGAACTATGTAACTCATAGCACTTGAACTCCCTTCATTTCCTGGTAGCACTATTTCACTCTAGAGGCTGTCATGGCATTGCTATGGAAACAACATTGCTGTTTCCAGCATGTGCTCATCTTGAGACTCATCTTGACTAAAATACTCATTTCTCAGTCAGATCAATATAGTCCAGGGTTATCCTGTTTTAATAAAAAATTCCTTCTTCTGTGTCCCAAAAGGGTAAAGCTAATTAGCAAAACACCATAGGGCCTTCTTGCAGTCTAATGTATTCTGGTATTTGAGGCATATCTTGGATAGTCAGTTTGTTAGGCACCATATCTTGGGAAAATGAATTTACTTAAGAAGTAAACAACAGGAAAAAAATAGAAAAAACCAAAATAACTTGGTACATTGATGGAGACCAAGTTTGTGGCAGCCTACTGTTCATTTGAATGTAGTGCATGTATAGGGCAAATCCAGAGCTCTGGGAGCAGCCTAGCCTGGGGGAAATAGCCAGCCTTACAAAATCCCTGTCCTTGCCTCAGTGCTAAGTATGTGAAAGCTAAACTGAAGCAGATCTGCAGTATTGTCTTGTTTTTTTTGGAGGAAGTTTACCCCCTTGAGTGAGATAAGGCTGTTTGTGTAAAAATGCCTGAGTGAGGATGACTGTGCACAAGCTCTGTGCAAAGGATGCACTTTCTGTGCTCTCAGAAGTGTGTCTGCACTGTGTGAGAAACTGCTGCCACCCCCACCCACTGCACTGTTTGGGAGATGGCAGACCGTATTCTCTTTGGAGAGCTCTGTCTAAGCCATGTTAGCACTTCCTATTCTGTCAAGAAGAGTGTGTCAGTCTCTGTCAGGTATTTAAAAAGTGAATATTATACCATGGAGTCATATTCCAGCTGAGTTGCTACTAGCAATGTTTGAGTAGCTTCTCCTCAAAATTGTGTTCTTCTTTTGTTATTTACTTCCTAGAGTCCCTCCCTCTCCCACATGCACTGTGTGTCTCTCTCTCTGGTAAAGGAGAATGAAGATGCCTGCAAAGCTAAAATCAGGTCTGTAAGTTAGAGGATTGCAGAGGTACCATGTACACTGATCTCATGGTTTTGAGAGCTCTCTGATTCTAACTCTTGAGAAAGGATTGCTTTGCCTTTCTCATTAAAACACTCCTATGTGAACAACTGAGGGGGGGAAATAAGCTTTTTCAATGAGCTGATTAGATTCTGGGTTGATGGGATTCCCTTGCTAGACTCCACTTTTTCAGAACAGAATACTGTCTAGTAAAAGAGTCTTCTACTAAGAGTTGGCAGTGGCAAACCCAAAGATTTTCATATCTGAGTTGTAGTTCTTAAGCCTTGTAGACCCTTGTCTTTCCCAAGAATTTTCCATTTATGTTACTCTTATCTGAAGCAATGGAAAAGTTTTGCATGGGAAAAATTACTGTAGTAGAGGGAAATTGATTGTGACCCATTTAGCGATGATTCACAGTCTATTTCAGCTTGTTTTGAAGTGATCTGATTCTCAAAGCTCTGCAAAATGGCAGTTTCCATCGATTTGCCTTTTAATTTTCTGGGTTTGAGATCTTTTCAGCTTATGAAAAATAAATTATTTTGAAATTGGCTATGAAACTACAGATACCATATCACTTGGTAACTTGAGGATTATTTACACTGGTGTAGTTCAGTAATAACTTTTGTTAAGATGTAATTAATAGATTAGCAGCGTGTGCTGTGGTTCTTATATAGGTTTTATTCCTAATGCTTGTTATTTCTGTGTCAGCAAAGGTATGTATGAAGGGCACCAGGTCATAGATCATATACTGAGGCTTAGGATAGGCACAAACTCCAACATAAAGCTCCATAAAGTGCTGCTGATGGGACCACAACAAAGTGCTGTATAGATATGTATTAAGGGTACTTAAAGGAATTCTTGAAATAATGAAAAATAGCCCCTTATTTTTGGAAAGATTCTTTTAATTAAGTAAGCAGAAAGCATAAGCAATTCAGATCATCTCCAGAACTGGACACAGCACTCCGGGTGGAGTCTGACCAGAGTGGAGTAGAGGGGCAGGATCGCCTCCCTTGGCCTGCTGCCCACACTGCTTTGGGTGCAACCAGGGCACAGTTGGTGTCTGGGCTGTGAGTGCATCCAGCCTCTCATCCAGCAGCATCCCCAAGTTCTTCTCACAGGGCTGCTCTTGATCCCTTCATCCCCCAGCCTGAGTTGGTACCAGGGCTTGCCCTGACCCAGGTGCAGCACCTTGTCCTTGGTACTGTTGAACCTCATGAGATTCTCTTGGCCTCACTTCTTGAGCTTGTCCAGGTCCCTCTGGGGAAGTCCTTGGTGTGTGTTTTTATCTGCATGTTAGGAAAAATGCAGTAGGGATTCTTTTATTAAAATCAGACAAGAAATGTTTTTAGTGTCAGTCTAGGGGTGAAATTAATAAATAAGTGATGGTGATAGGTAAATAGTATTTGTAAATGTAAGTTGTCATCTTCTCTGAACTGCAGAGAATCCCAATAGTAAATGAAGCCTTTCATGAACTCTCAAAAGACTAATTTGTAAGAAAAATTCTGTGTGTCCCCAGTGCAAAGTACCAAGAGAGAACTGCATTTCTAGGATCACTTAAACAACTTTGCCTAGTAGGCACTAATGTAGATACAGCTTCTGAAAAAGGCACTGAATTCTCTTCTGCTTCTGTTGAGGTAAAGCTACATTCAGTTCAGATACAAAATTATTTCTGATGTGGTCATCATTATTTAGAATATCTTAATTGAGTACAGCTTTTAAGCTTTTCAGAGTAAGAAAAATGGCATGTTTATATGTGAGCTCATGCAAATTGCAGTCTTTATCACTAGCTGTGTAATTCAAATACTAGCTAATAATTACAGCAGTGAGGCTGTGTGAATGGGCACTATAATGTGCACCTTGCAGATTATTTGTTTTCAAGAAGTCCAGAGAAGTCTCAGCATCTTTTCAGAAATCTCTTAAGGATCTCTAAGTTCATATTTAGGGAGCTCTGAAAACCATGACTAAATCTGCAGAAGGGGTCTTTCAATAAGTTTGGTTTTGCTTCTTGCCAGAGGACACTTTGTGATCCCTGTCAGAAACAATTGCTTTTAACTATTCTGATTACCTTAAATTGACTCCTATCTTAGGAATTTGCCTGTCAGCCAGTCAGAGGGAATTTGATGGCAGAGCATGACTGATAGCCAAAGGAGCAATATCAGAGCTAGTTAAGCAGGATCTTAGCACTGAATCCCTGAGTGAGATCCTCCTGGCCATGCAGCTGAAATGTGCATTGCAGTGAGAGCAAACAGTGCATGGCCTGAGTGTGTGATACCAGTGCCATCAGGGCAGGGGAGGGCATTATGGAAATATTGCCTAGCTAGCCATCCTCCAGAATAAATAAATTGGAGTAGTTGAATCTGGCTGTGAAAAACCAATTACAGCTGAGGCCTTTGCATTCTTGGCAATGACCAGTCTGTTCCTTTTTCCACAGTTGCTTTTAAGGAAGTTAATTTAAGGTGATTTGAGCATAGCTATACCCTTGTGATAATTACTGCACTGTAGATTTATTGTTTAATAGAAATATGAATTTGTTAATCAGAATACATCATTTTCTTAGTTATCACTCCTGTCCATACGCAACTTGAGGTATGTGATTATGTTATTCTTTTAATGGATTTTTTTATCTAGCCCTCTGTCTTCTCTAATGCCGTTGTCCCCAAATAGGCACCCATACCTGTGATTTCATTTCTGCAGAGGTAAGGAAAAACATAGCCTGAGGCATTAGAATAATCTTGGTTTTTGAAAATGTATAGTGAATTGTAAAAAGGAAAAAGAAAATTGACTGGAGTTGTAGCAAATGATAGAGAATAGTGTGAAATTCTGAGCCCGTAAAAACCATTTCAGAATTCCTTAATAGTGCATTAAAGAACACAATTGAGATTTCACTGAATTCATGTGTTTGTAGAGCAATCTAGGAAATGTGACTCTAGGAGATACTTAAAATTTTACAATAGGTGCAAAGATATCTTCTCACAGATCTCCACAGAGCCAACTGATTTCCAATGTAATAGGGACGATAGCAAACAAGTTACCATTTTGTATCAGGGATGGCCTCTAAAATATCGTTATCTCAACCTTTCTCAGGTTTATTGGTGTGGAAGAGAGAAAGAGCATATAATAGAGCTGAAATGAATGTTAGCATCAACTACAGGATTTCCTTTTTCAGCAAAGAAATTTCAGGTGTTATCCAGAATCTGAGATCCTTAGCAGAGAGGGATTTGGGAACTATGTCAAAGAATATTAAATTACAGATAAAGGGTCACTTCATGGAACTGATCCTCATCTAAGCAGCACTCCTATTTTAGTGTAATGTGACTGCAGTCAGTGAAGTTATTCTTGTAGAAATGGGTAACAGGATTCAGTCCAAGATTTATTGTCTTTACTAATTTTATTTCTTCAGCTGATGAGTTTTAATCAGTGTGTTGTCATTGTAGAAGCTTTTAAATTGCATGCTTCTGTTTCCCTCTGGATTAATTTCTCATTGAAGCTTTTTGAAAATGAGCCATTCTCTGTTGTCACAGGTGCAGTCGGTGTATCCAACTTGAAAAACGTGTATTATGAATTTATTGAAAGTTAGACAAAAAACCCCATTTACACAGTTCTAGGTACAATTATATGAAAAGATAATGTATAAATAATTTAATCAGCTCTGCCAGAGGGGAGAATTCTCTTAAATGAGTCTAATTATTCTAATTCCCATGTGAGTTTGGACTTGAAATTAACCTTGCAAAGCTCAGTCTTTCTCAGAGTATTAACATAAAAAAAGAAGAAACTATAACTTGTTTTGCTCATTAGCTAAAAAAATCTTTAGCTTGAAGAATACTCATACAAAGATGTCACAAAAATTCTCATGGGATCATCTCAGGTATTGTGTCAAGCCTGAAGTCTGTACCTGTGTGAGCTGCCAGAACACGAGACACTGGAAGCTTTTCTCACTCTTAAAAGAGCTGGGACACTCTCATTAATGCACACATTACTTCATTTTGTGTTGTAATAATACACATTGGTAAGGACTGCATGTGGAATTGCAGTGGTTTGCACCTTTGGAATAGAAATGCTCTGTAAATCAAGGCCATATAAACTTTCACAAAGGTATAGCACCAGTCTTAAGAGTAAGTTGATTTTGATGTGTTGGCATACTGCATGCTGATGGGCATTTTTGAAAATCCTTTCAAGTGAATTGAGTGACCAGATAATAAGTCCTGCCACCAGATTTTATTCAGGTATCTTTTGCAATGCAGTATAGGTGATTTGAATGTAAATTTTATTAGTGTTTCAAAGTAGCTATTTTTTCAGAAGTATCTGGCTATTTTTGAAGATAGTTTTATTTCACTACTTCCATAAGAAGCATGCAGAGAAGGGGAGAGATTTATGCTCTGAAGGACACTTGCAGCTAGCTAAAGTTTGCAAAAATGTATAGTTTGTGATTCAAATTGAAAAATCAGAAAAATTCTCCAGCCTAGTGTGGTACAAATACTACTGTATTGGGGTTAGCTGAAATCTATATAAAAGATTAAGTTGCATATTGTGAAAGAAAAGTCACCACCCAAATGTTCTAAAGAGTCTATACCCTCCAGCTGGAACTTCTGTGTGTGCTTTTATTTGAGACAGATCTTCCTCAGTTGCATGGGATTTTAGCAATTACCAAAAAGAAATTTCTTGATAGGAATTGTGTGTTAGCATATAGGTTATTCACTTAAAAAAAAAAAAAGAAAGAAAAAAAGAAGAAAAGGAAGACATTTCATTTCTTATTTCCAAGTTATGTGGGAAAAAAATCCCTGGCTGTTTTTAAGATGGAATTTGGAGAATTTTATATGTCATATTTCTCTGTACTACCAGGGATTCTATTCAGTAAACTAAGTAGATCCCTCTCAGTTTTCTGTTAATGTGTTCCAGGAAAGGTTTGTGAGCAATGAGATTATACTGCTTTTGTTTATAAATTATCCTTGCCTTATTAATGTTGAATCACTCTTTTCTTGGAACCTTTGCCAGTGTGTAGTACACGATGCCACTTAACCACACCACGTAGAACAGCACTGCCTAAGAGGAGCTCAGCTCAGGGGCTTCATAGTGCTCTTCCATTAATAATTTATTTGTACCTGAGGCCCTTCCGGTATTTGTGTTCCAAGTGTAACATCAAGCGTGCCACAGTAGTTTCAGACAAATCATAATCAATTAATATGCAAATATATGAACTAAATATGAGTTTGTAATCTTTCAGTGACTGTCTGCAGGTGTGTATTTTGAAGGCAGGTCTTCCTTTGCTGATTCATCCACTTAACTTTTCTTTCAGCTGTGTATACGCAGATAATGATGTCGTTGCTCTTGAAAATTTCAATCTGCATATGGTTTTTGCTAAAGCAGGCATGTGACTGTGTTTACAGTTGAAAATGTGGGTGCTCTTTTCAAACAAAAAGCCAAAAATTCCATTCCTAAATAAATTAAAGTTTTCCATTATCTACTTCTAAATTCATTATTCTCTGAGTAAATCACTGGTTGCAATGTGTAGGAACAGGCTTATCTATGATAAAGTGTGGATGTGACCTGCACCATTTAAAGTGGTCTCTTTTCTAGCAGTGCTACTCTACAATTCTCTGCTTGCAACACTTGGTCAAATGTTCCAGCTACTCCATAGGCAGTTTCTCTTATATAGTAGAGTAGTTTTTCTGCAACTTGCGTTCTGCAAAGTCTGATGTTTACTGAATTTATGGCAGTAAAAGCAATTTCCTAAAATTTTACTAAGTACACATAAAAGATGTTGATTCTTTTTTCAAGTAATATTTGTGTAATGGAGATTCAGGGTTTTCTTGCTGCTGTCTCTTTTTATCCTACCAAGATAACAGGAGTGCAAAGTAATTCTGATGTTGCAAAGATCAGAGTGAGGTCTCCCAAATTCAGAATGAGTCTTCAGACCAGCATGCATTCTGGGAGAAAGTTGCAAAAGACAAATGTAATAATGAGAAGAATAATAACCTCTCAAAACCAATGAATCAAGAAGAGAACTGAGGGAATACTGCCATGACTGGACAGCTGCAGGTAGCGAGGAGAGAGCCACTAGATCAGAATCCAGTCTTGCTGGCTCTTAACTTTGCCAAGCCTTTGCCACTTCCTCCCTCAGTTTAATTTTCTGTAAAACATTAGCACTAATACTGACTCTACTTTGCTTTAAGCCTAATGAAGGGAAGATGTTTCTAGTACTACTTTGAATTTCTTGCTATATATCTCCAGTTCCAAATGAAACTTGAGACAGGAATTCCACAAGTTTCAGCTTTGGCTCAGAAGTTGGATATTTAGGTTACATTCCTGAACAACTGTTGTCCCATCATCCTGAGGCTCTCTGGTTTCTATCAGCTGCCAGATAAATCAGTAACATCTTGGTTCCTAAACACATAGAAAGGGTCTGAGTGTTCACCTTTGTGATCCTCATTTGTTGTAAGTGTTATGGTGTTAGAAGGCAGAAAGAGAGAGCAAAACAGGCATGACTGTGGCTGAGCATTGCATACTAGACTGTGAGGAGACGTGGGCCATCCTGTAGTGACAGTGGTGTGCTGAGGGTAAATGTGAGGCCATTGCCCAGGAAGCATCATTCCAGCATGCAGACCTCTTGTTACCCACACTGGATAAAAGTGCACTGCCAATAATACAGGAGGATGCACTGAATATGTCATCCTGTCTCTGGATGAACTGAATCTCAACCTCTTGTTTAGCTAACACGGCCAAATTCTCTTTTGTGGCTAGTTCTAGCTGAATGGGTGGAAAGTTTATTGCTACTGCAGCCTTTTGCTATGACCATGACTTTCCTTCTTCTGCTAACAGCTCTTTCTCAACTAGCTTAGCCTGTAATCCTTGACTTAAGAAACCTCAGAACTCCACAGAACTGTGTTAACATTACTTAATCTCTTCTTTGTATGCTCTTTGTACGTGTTCTTTGTGTTGTGAGCAGTCCCTATACTTTGTGTTTGCACAGCACCTGACATAATTGGCTATGGTTTGGCCTTCCACATAGAGCTAACAAGCCTCATAGTGGTTTTTACTCTTTCTGTATCTCATAATCCTGATATGAGGAAAACTACAGAAGCCTTTCTACTATTGTAATGGCACTGTCAGAAAGCCTTTGATAAAGACATTTTATTTCCAGACAAAATCAAGTCCTTTAAATTGATATTTTCAGCAAGTCACCACCAGTGTTAGACTGTTACCAAAGTTCCCAACTGCAGTATGATGTCTGAAGAATCACTGTTATAAATACCACAGAGTTAAAAATAGAATTAGGCGGACATTGCACAACTTAGTATGGATTGATATCTTACATTAACAGGTATTAGGTTCAAGTCAGCTGGGAGGAGCACACACTTATGCAATTCATGCTTTTGTGGTCCAGAACAGTCAAATGATACAGAAAATGTAATTGCAATTCTCTGGGCTTCTAATAAAACCCATATAGTACATGCTTTTAGTGGAGCACTGGGCAAATGCTGTGCAATGAAAAACATTGGCACTGTGGCTGTTAGGAATACTTGGAATATAAATACTCTCTTTGCCTAAGGTAAAACAGTGGAATCTGAAGAAAGGTCACATCTATTAACCGATTGACAGTTCATTTCTGACCCCCTGACTCCTGGACAACAGGCCTGAAATACAGAGCTGGGGAAGCTGGACCCTATCCAGTGCTGTCCATACTGCCAAGTGATGCCTGTTGTAGAATTGTCATTCAACAGTGAAAACATACAGTGTATCTGTAAGAAATGGGAAGAAAGGAGTGAGTTGATGGTTATTTAAAAGTTAGGGCTTGGTTCTTTTGTTGATAATAAGATTGATGTAGTCACATCACGATGTTGTCAAGCACACTGAGGCCTAACATACCCAGCCTGGAAGAAAGCTGGAGCCATTTGGAATTTTTTTTCCCAACTGGCACATGGTGTAGGAATGTTATAACCATCATGTAGGAAGTGTAAAACTGGTAGAGCTTGATTTGTAGGCATCACAGTTCCCTCCTTGTAATGAAAATAGTGTGCAGTAAATGACTTGCAGGGGAAACCACTCAGAGAAATGCTTGTATTAAAAGTGTAGAGCCTCTGCAGGACCACAGTAATCAATTACTCTAAACTCAAGCCCTGGCAGCTTCCATGAATTGCTATTGATTTCAACTGCTAGTCAGTGAATCTTTCTCAGGCTAGGCAGAAATGTAGGTGTGAGATGCAGACAAAATTAGTAACCTGAACAAACCTCTGTGGAAAACACTGGGAACTGCCAGGTTTGGTAAGATATGCTATGCTGAAGGTTATTTTTTGAAAGTGCTTAAATTTGCAAAAACCTAAGTCCCACGCAGGGATAAAAATGAAGTGTCATATCAGCATATATTGAAATAAGAAAGATGAGAATTTTGTTTTTCTTGTGAAGTTATTATGGAAAATTTTGTCTGGCTTTCTAAAGAAAGACTCTCCTCCTCCATTGCAGTTGAATAAAGGGGGAAGGGGGGCAGGTAATTTTTTTTTCTCAAGCCTTCTTCTGACCATTGAAACAATTTCTTTCCTGCAGTTAACACACAAGTAATTTAAAAATTATTCCAAAATAGTGGTAGAAGATTTAATCCTTTATATGCCATAGCTTGTGAGCTACAAATTTGTTCTCTACAAAATTCAGTTTCTTGTAGAATTCCTTGATGGTTTGAAGAAGATGAAGCAGCTATTTCTTTATGCATACTGTTCACTTCAAAGGGAATTTAATCTGTTTTGAGGAGGCTGCTATGTTTCCATTATCATACAAGAAAACTTATTCCGGGACCTTTTTTGCTCAGCAGGAACTCTGTGTATTTTCCATATTCTTATTATACATGTTTTGGTATGAGCATAAAGCAGGCATACTCATTTATATTCTAGCTGATCAAGAGTAGAAGTCTGATTAATATGAATTTTGGATCAAGGTGAGGGTCAACTTTGTAACCTTCAATAAAAGAAACTTTCTGGAGTGACTTCTCCCAGAGGGAAATATTTATGTTAGATCAGTGGCCCAGAGGCAATGGAACAAATTTCCTTCCTCCTGTTATCCTCATTTTGCTATCAGCTGCACAGCAGCAGCATACAATGCTGGATTAGAACTAAACATACCACAAACTGAATCGTGTACTCAGATCACATTCCTCACACTGCATATCATTGCAGGTTGTTAATCATGCCTTTCCTTATGCTCTTTCCTTTCTCCTCTCTTAGAGTTTTTCTTCTCTCCCCCTCCCCCTTCCCTCAGATCTTTCCCTAAAGCCTCCTTGCAGCCAGGCCCTGCCCTGCTCACTCTCCTTTGTTATACTTCTGTTCTTGAATATTTTGGGGAAGGCAGCTCAGACAAAGTAAAGGCTACATTGCCTTAGAGTAGCTTTGTTGCCTTTCCCAAAATTCCCTTTCTTGATCTTGTAGTTCTCCTAACCCAGCTGTGAGAACATCATCTCTCACCATTGTAGTTGCTGAGTGTATTCGACATTTTCTTTCCATTTATTTATTTTATTTCCATTTATTTTTATTTCCATTTTGCTGTGGACAGCATCTATAAAGTCTGCTGGCATCTTCATAGCTTTATCCTGTTCTATGGAGCCAAGCAGTGGAGGACATGGTATATAAGATAGCAAATAGTTAAGGGAGAAGGACCTGTTCTCTTTTTTTGCAAGCAAGAAGATATTTTCCATTCCTTCTTTGAATGTTAATGAATTAAAAGACTGCCAGTGCATTCTAGCCCATCACTGGTAAGGTGCAAGTTCAGCCTTCCCTTAGTGTAAGTATCTGCCATGGATCAAAATGTCTTGTTCTTGTCAAGCATGTGTGGGACTCAAAGCAATATGAACATGTTTTTCATTTTCTTAGGGGAAATTTCTACCCTGCTAAGGCACAGAAACACTGACTTTTTTAGGACGACAGAATTCTATCTAAGTACTCTGCCAATGGTGAACTGAACTCTCTGTTCTTTCTGTCTTAGATGCCTTTGGTCCTAGGTGTTTTTTGCATTCTCTGAAAATGAAACAGATCACATGTGGTATAGCCAGAGTCAGATGTGATCGGTATTTCAGAGGTGAGTGCAGTGGGGGAGAATGACAGAGCCCCACTCAAGACAGCCCTCCACAAGATCTGATTGCAGGGGAAGGCAGCAGTGTAGGAGACAACTACAGGTTTGTGCTATTACCATAGTTTTCTCTTTAGCAGTGGAATTTTCATTTAATCAGTTTCTGCCAGATTCCCACTGTTTCATGCTTTTCAAGTTCACCAAAGGCCCCGTTTCTGAAGCACACTGTCTGGTCCAGTTTTGGGGTGTGTTTTTTTTTTTTGTTGTTTTTTTTGGTTTTTTTTGTTTTTTTTTTTTTTTATTATTTTTTCCTACTGTGCAATGCTGTGCTTAAAAGGAAGACAAGACACACAAAAGGAAGATAGAAACTAGAAATGAGAAATGTCTCATGGGAGATGCTTGCCCTTACCATTTCATGCTAGTTTAAATACAGTTCCCACACAGCACATGTCAAGCTGTACTTGATTGTTTTCAAATAGATGGCAAAAATCATGAGAGGAGGAAAATGTTCTTTTGTGTAACATATTCTTCTTTTGATATATTGGGTTCTGTAGCTGTCAAAACAAAGGCTGTTTTTCCATCTATTATTACAAATGCATTTGGGGTAAATCTCATCTGCAACTCTCTAGTCCCTTGGTTGTTTACTTCAATATATTGTTACTGTTTTAATTTTTCTACATGTAGTGGAATGATGAATTTTCATTTTTGCTATGGTCCTCAGTAGGCAAATGAGATTCTTTCTCAGTGGAGATTTAGATCATGTCTGGAAATGCAGTATGTTATAAGTATTTTTTGCTTTTCTGGCAGGAGGATGGAATATTTAATTTCATTATTTGTTATAGGTTTATTCATTTTACACAATGAAAGGAAATTCATCAATAGTGTCTTCAGCATTATACTTACCATGACTGTTTCATATACTCCATTTATATTTTATATCTTTCTCATCACTCAGCAATTATTCATCTCTCTGTTGAGAGGTAGAATTCTTCTATTGAGTAACCATAATTTCTCTGAACTCCACAAAGCAATTCAATCCCTGAAAGCAACTGCTTGTACTTAAAGGTGTTTCTTGAGACAAATTCACCAAATACACATAACTGAATAAAGGTTATTTTTTTTGTTGATTTTCAGGATTATTTAGTGATGCTTTATAAAATAGCTAAATCAATGCTTCTAAATCTTAACATTCATTACACTTTTATTAATCATGATGGATTCTTGGAGATGGATGCAAATGTGATAGTACAAGTAAGTAGGAATGCAGTTAAAATGCAGCATTAATTCATTCCCAGTTGTTATTAAATGTCACAAGATATTAATAGTTTTGCTGATATTTTCCTTTCTAAACCACATGGGGAAAAAAAGAAGAAAAAAACCAAAACGACAACAGTGTGATATATGCGCAGTCATCAAGATAATTATCTCTGAATCTTTTGTACTATTTCACTGTAGTGAAATTCCAGACCTATATTTTTGGGAAAGATCAAAGTATGGTGTGTTAAGGTTGTGATGGACTGTATCCCATTCCCACAGAAATCAATCAAAGGTCTTTGATTGGTCTTCCATTTGGGAAGTGGTCACAGTGGGAACAGAAAGAGGCTTAGTACCATGATATATGATTCCTCTCACCATCAATAAAACAGATTTTCTCATTTATCTTATCCTCTGAGATGTTTAAATTTTGAACATCAGCTGATTCAAATTTTATGTTCAGGGAATGCAGGCACTGAGATGATTTGTGTTTAGGGCTCTGCCCTGGGACTCAGTTAGAGCTGGGTTTGTTCTGTCATGCATTTCCCAAGTGATCTTATGCAAATCCTTTACTGCTTCTCGCACAAACTCATCAGTAAACCAGGGTAATGTTACTCTTCCTGTTCGAAGGATTTGTTAACATTTGGATGGCTTATCTGCAGCAGACTGCTGAGGGCCATGTGAAAATGCACAATCTTATTTAAATGTACTGCTTTACATATATATATATATATATCCATCTTTCATTTTATGCTTGTGTATCTATTGCTTTCTTCCAGCCCCCTAATGACACTTCTACTTTATTTTCTCTGTAAGCAATCTTTCACAGACTGGTCTTTTTCTCCAAACATGGGCTCAGTGTAAGTCCTGGGCTTTAAGGCAGGT
This sequence comes from Ammospiza caudacuta, assembly GCF_027887145.1. Taxonomy (NCBI): domain Eukaryota; kingdom Metazoa; phylum Chordata; class Aves; order Passeriformes; family Passerellidae; genus Ammospiza; species Ammospiza caudacuta. The sequence goes on from NC_080596.1 coordinate 60,668,027, forward strand.
AATGTGTACAAGTGGATATGTAAGTGTTGGAGAGGCACCACGTGAGTTACACCTCATGTGGATAATTTTTGGTGATCCAGCTGACAAGTTTCTGCTTGGGAAACTAGATATTTGATATATTTTTCTTCCAGATGATGTTCACTTAAATGATTCAGGTGTACAATTCTCAGTCACAGAAATTTGTCCTGATTTTGGTAGTGGATGTCATTTACATAAAAAACACAAGAATGCCATTTCAGATACTACTTTGTAAATATTCAAATAGCTTAGCTAATACTGCACATGTTTTTTCTAAAGGAAATTTTATTAGTATATATTCACCCAAAATTGTTTGCATAAATACTTCTGTGTTTGCCACACATACCTTTGCAAAAAAAAAAATAAGGCACCTTTTTTTTCTGGAGGGAGATCTTTTACCTTAATCTGCTTGTATTTTTAGCTTAAGTTGCATAATCATAAAAGCCAGTGAGCCTGACTGGAGTGAGCAGATCTGATCTGTGCATTGTTCCCTCTCAATCAGCATTATCTGGGGTAGAGCACTGGTTTCAGTAACAAGTACAGGAGATATAGCTACCTGTTCTCTATTAGCTTCAATGAAGAATTGAAGTGAGATTTCTGTGTCCCTGCAACACTGTTTCTTTGATGTCTTTGCACAGCATGGGTAAATGGTGACCTGCTAATGGCATCTGCAGTAAAACTCTGCAGACTTTGAGTTTTACATTGCTCTTTGTGTTTGTATTAAGTGGGTCAGATATGGAAACTGAAAACTTTACTACTACCAAAAAATTGAGTATATCTTTAAAAGCATTATGTGTGTATACATTTGCATGCTTCCTTCAAGTAAGAGTTATGGTTTACCTGCATTTTTCTTGATGAAACTACCATTCAGACATTGTAGATATAAAGCCAGCCAATATGGAGGACCTGACAGAAGTGATTACAGCCTCTGAGTTCCATCCCCACCACTGCAACCTCTTTGTCTACAGCAGCAGCAAAGGATCCCTGAGACTCTGCGACATGAGGGCATCAGCCCTCTGTGACAAACATTCCAAGCGTAAGTCCACTGAGCCCCAGATGTCATTAAAGTCTAACATTAAAGTCTTATTCACACACAGCACATAGATGGGTGCATACCCCAGTGTATTAGTTTCTCACTTGCAGGCAAAAGAAAAAGAAAATAGCATAAAGAAGAATTTTTTTCACCTGTGTAAGTATTAGCTATGAACTTTGTAACAGTTGTGTCTGTGACTGGTTGCCCTTACAGTTCTTATTGCAGGGATCAGTGAAGAACCCAGAACTCTAATAAAATAAAGAGAATTCCTAACAAATGAAGGAGGATGAGGGAGTATTTAAGTAGATGATCGTGCTGGTTTGAATACACAAGTACTCTTCTCAGTGCTAGAGCAAGTAAATTTTGATTGTCAGACTGTCTTCAAATTTTGAATCCATTTTCTGAATTAGGAAATCTCAGTATCCTTCCTAAAAATGTAGTCTCACATTCCCTATATGTATTTTTTCAACATTACATCTGGAAAAACTCAGAGGAAATGCAATAAGTAAACAGGATGTGGTAGGGAAGGGAGGAAGGAGGGGAAGAAAAAAAATTGTGTTGGTACAGAAATTGTCATCCATCCTACATGATATTATGTAGCCTAGGTGAACCACCAAATCATGATAGTTCATATCTGAAATGTACATAAGCAAAAGGAAGTAAAATTTTAAAATATGTGACTATCTTTGTACTCAAAGTAAAACTTGAAGAAGAATGCATGTTTATATTGTCTTACTACCAGCTCTTTGGGGTCTAAAGATGACAGACTGTGGTTCTTCCCACCAGTAATCTGGCAAGCCCGGGCACTTTGCCCTGTGCAAACCACCTGTTTGTTCCTAATCTCCTGAGGCTGACAATGCCCAGACAAAGGAATCATGTGGTGGTTGGTGAGAGGCTGAAAACCTCATGAATGAGCTGGGGTGGCTCTGCTTTAGCCACCTTCAGGACGAGGGCTCTTCCAGGACACCTCCATCTCACCGAACTGGGTCATCAGCCTCTTTTGCCATGCTGAAACATTGGAAGAAAATTCAAGAGAAATTCTTTTAGTACCAGAGCACATAAGAGGTTTTATGCCATTCAGTGCCTACTTGAACCTGAGATAGCAGATCTTATTAGTAGGGGCAAGAGGGGAGGAAAAAGTAAGCAAAGATTTAAATGAGACATAAGTGGTGCACAGATTTCATACATATGCTGTTTTAAAACTGAAGTGAATTTAGTAAAAAGCATATGACTAGGCCTTTTGAGTGCAAGGAGAAATGCACATGCTCAGAATCTCTTAGAATGTGGTGTGCAATTATAAAAAAATAACCTTCAAGGACAATTTCCCAAGCAGAGAAGTGCTTTACCTTTGTTAGCTGTATCTCTTGTACTTGTAGTGGGAATTCAATACCATGAAGTGAAATGTAAGCATGACACAATGCTGTGAGTTATCCTGTCCCCCTTAATTGTTTTGTTCTGTAATACTTCCATTTCTTCCTGCTAATAAGGCCTCCATGGCCCTGTAACTCAATGCCAAATGCCAATCAGAACTTATTACAGCCACAATACAGCAACACTGGATGAAAGAAGGCATTTTATGTCAGAGGGGAGTGCAAGGTCTAATGGTCATTGATTAAACCCCATTTTCCAGATCTATGAGTTAGAAAATAGCCATTTAATGTAGCATTGCTGCACTGAAGTCGAGTCAAGCTCATTGAGAATCTGAGTGGGTACAGTACAAAATTGATACAGCAATGGTAGAACTTCCAAAGTGTTAAAGGGAGCAGGCCCATGTACTGCTGATTGGAGTGGTTTCAGTATAGCTCTCAGAGACAAGAAAAGTGAATTATATACAGCCCATAGCAGCCAAAAAGGATATGTCCAAAAACAGCCTGCAAAATCAAGTTATTTGCATGATTGTCTCTCTGGTACCTTGACTGTGAATCTTATTCTTCTTTACAGTTGCTAAATTTACAGCTGGTGCATATGCATGATCAGTACCCTGCTCTCCTAGCTTGCCTTGTCTTTCAGTCCTTCCCCATAAATTGCTTCATTTTTCAAACAAAACACCACAACTGGAGTCTCAGTAAACCCTCACAATGTGCCATACATCCCTGCTTTCTCAGCACAGTCTAGTAGTGTGCTGTATTTCAGATGCTATTCCAAGATTGTAATGGATGTACACATTCTTAGGGATAAAAGATGAAATGTAACACTTAACAAAAACACCTGGATAATGAGCATATGTTGTGAACTTTTTCATTTGCTCCTTTTCCCTTTATTTATTCAAATCTCTGTAGCTCTCACAAAGTCCATTGCAGTTCTGGGGGGAGAGCCTTCCATTTGTACAGGTTTAGAGAGTGCCATGAATAATTACTGTGCCATACTGTAAAAATAAATTACATATTAATGTCTGTAGTGTAAGTCAACCATCATAGGATGTTAATAAATTATAATGTCATGAAGATTTCTGGTTTTCTGAGCTTAGTGGCAGAATCTCTCTTTTCTGCATTAGTGACAGCAGCACGACAAGGCTTTCCTTATAAATCCTCGTGACTTTGACATGGACAAGATGAGACTACTTCCATATGTACTCATCCTTGATGCCTATGCTGAGATTTAATAGCAAACTGCCAATTTGTGTGATGAGTTGTAATGGGAGGATATCTGTCCCTTAAAAAATTATCTCAGACCACCAAATCTGTTTATAAGGCAGTGAAAAAATACCAGGTCAGTAGCTGAATTTTAAATGGTCATTGAGATTCAGATAAGGTGTGATAAAATGTGTTGTGTCTCTAATAGACTACCTGAAACTCCTTCTTATAACAGCTCTGTAACAGATTGTGCGGTGCTGAGTGAGGATCACAAGAAAATCTTACATAGTTATTGCAAATGTTTATCAGGGGAAAGACCACTCTGTAACCCCAGAGCAGGTACATACATAATGCTGTTCCCTGTTATTGTCAGACTTTGCAAGTAGTGGGAGAGGATGCCACCAAAAATGCTCTGGAGAGGAGGTGCCAAAGAGATGAATGTCCCTGCTTGTTTAGAATATTAGAGGAGTGGGACTGAGGAAGGTGTTCTTGCAGCCCACAGTGTTATAGGTAAAGATTAAAATTATGAAAGTCAGACTCAAGCAGCAGCAGATAGGGAATTAATTTAAATAATATGGAACCTTTCACATGAATAGTGTACTTGCCAAAGCATCCAAAGATTGCCTTTGAGATGTCATCAGGCAACATGCATGGCAGTGCAGTGTAGAAAAATGGCAGTATATGGAAATCAGTGTCAGCAGCAAGAGTACTGTTGTTAGAGCAGTCAGCTGGGAACATTGAAGAAATAAAAGAATTAACCCCCACCTCAAATTCCATAAATTTTTATGCAAGAGGTTTAGGTGTCAAGGAAGGCAAGCGTATGAATACTGTTGCAGTAAGATCATCCTAACTGAAAATATACTTACAGCAGCATTTGTTCAGTTAACGAATAGTTGCTAATTTGGTTTTTAATTTTTTATGGTTAATATTATGTTCAGAGATCCTCATAAATGTGCATGGAGTTAATATCATTCTTCCAAACAGCTGGTAGGCTAGATGGGTACATATGGCTGTTTCAACAAATCATGCAATAAAGCAGTCAGCTGAAGAAAACTGAGCATGTGAAGTCAGAAAAAAAATTAAGTGCTTTTTCAGTAGTTCATCAGAATTATTAAAACTATCATTAAATGGTAAATACAAACTGTATAGTTATGCAATATGGAAATTTAAGCCACTCAAGAGTATAACTCCTATTGATATTTCATGTAATAGCCTTAACATCTTAAAGCCATTGCATACTTCAGAAGCTGTAGTAATTTATTTAAATTCTGTATGTTGCTTTAAGGGATTTTTAGTATTCATTTCTTAATACGTATTTGTAGACTAAAACCCTATTTCTAATTATCCATTACCCATGTGTAAAGTTTACAGCAAAATACTTCAAGGAAAGAGGAGCTGCAGTTTCAAGTTTATTGCTCTGTGTGCTACAGTGATCTTAAAACCACAAATTTTGGGATTGTATAGCATTAGCCTCTGTCACCATGAGTTGGTGCTTTCTCACCTCCAGACAGACTGCTGAGGCTCGTGTCCCCTGGGTCTGTAGCAGGAGCCGTTCAGAGCCCTCCTCCCTGTGAGCGCAGGAGGGTTTGTAGGTGTCAGGCAATGCCAACCCATCTTCCCTGAGCAGAGCAAAGCTCTCAGCTGGTGCATCACAACCGATGGGCTGGACAAGCAGGATCTTAAAAGTGTAAAATGGTTTCCAGGTTTGGTTTGTGACTCAGAGATGCCACCCAAAGATGAAGAGGGTGGTTTTTCCATTGAGAGTCCTTTTCCGCATTTTTATTTGAAATCCAGGCCTGAAAGAAGTGCCAGTCTTTCCCCAAGGATAAATGCCACTGTCCTGTCAGTCAGGGATGTAATTCAGTTGGGTTATCTGCTGGGCTTTTTTGAAATTACCTTTGATTTTAAAGAATTCAGAATCGTGGAAACAGCCAAGACACAAATCAAGGATAATCTACTTAACCATGTTGAATTTTTAAAATTAAATTAGTTATATTTACCAGTTGTTTAAAGCAGGTTGGAATTTCAGAGACAAGACACCTTTCAGACCTCTGACTGAATATGGATTATCTTTCATTTGCAACAGAGAACAACCAGATGCACAAAAAAGCCTGTGACAGACTATCCCTGCTGGATTTGCTAATTAATATTGACCTTTCCAAATGAATGATGCTTATTGTCTGGCTGAAAAAGAGACAACTTGTTTTTCTTCTGTGTGAGCTTTACATCTAAAATACGCTTTTTATTTCTGCATCTGGTCTCATGTCAGGTCTCATGTCATCTGAGAGAGAGACAGTCATTACTCTCCCTTTGTGCATAGAGAGGCCCCTGTCAAAATGATGTCCACTTCAGGCAAAATCTGCAAGTTTTCTTGTGACAGGAGTGAAACTTATCTGAGCTTCTGAAATGATTTGACCCCATGCTTGATGAAGGCTTGTTCTCTTTATCCTAATTCTGGATTTATTTTTAGACATGCACTACAAAGGCATGTATGCATTGCTGATTTTATATCCCCAATAAAAAAAATGTGCCCATATCCTGATAATATTGTAATTATGACTGTCACTAAAGGTCTGTTACTACAATTTCATGCATGCTAAACTAGACCCCAGAATGGATCCTTCCTTGTACAGGAATCCCACTGAAATTTGGTAACAGATTGCCTTTAGCATGGGCTCCAAAGCTTGCATTCTGCTCAGTTTGGATGAATGTATAAAGACATTTAAAACATGGTAATGAAAATTCAAAAATGTTTCTACAGAAATGCAATTATGTCTATATATTGTTTCCTCCAGTTGTGCAAGAGATGTTAAAATTAAATCAGAGGAAGAAAAAACCTGATTTATGTACTTCTAGCTATCAAATACTAGGAGGAAAGAGAAAAGCCTGAAGCAATGGTAAATGATTTATGATTGAAGAGGTGTTTCATTAACCCCATCTCCCCCAGCCACACAGAGATAAAGCAAATAATTGCTGGAAGATTGATTTAATTATTCAGTCTATTAAAATTCCTGTCTTGTTTGCTTAATTTTTTTTAATAGCAGCAAATACTGCTTTTTAATGTCTCATGAAACCAGCTTTCAAGATCATATTTCACTGTGTAGAGCAGCAGTAGTTTTGTGTCCCATTAACTCCTTGGGATTGCTCACAACACGTGGCATTAGGCATGCACATAAGTCTTTGTGAGACCCAGTTCAAAGAGGCTTGATCTTCTAGATTGGCTTTGTGTTTTTTCAATTCCTTTTCACTCTTTAGCACCATTTCTCTTTATTAACAAACTCAGTGGCAAAGTTATATCAATCTGAGCAACTCTGTAGTGAAGCTCCCACCCACTGATCTTTAGCGATTGATCTGGCTTTGCCTTTCAGCACTAATGCACCCTCCCTTGTGGTTTGTGACAAGCTGCAGCAACTCAGTGCAGATGGTAAAACAGATTCTTAAATATTGATTTGAGGCTCCACTTTTAAAAGCCATGCTCTCCAGAGGTATTGATGAGAAGCCTGGTTTTGATATTGGGTCATTGGATAAGGAATGCTGGATGGGAGGTGAAATTTCAGACTCGTGGTGTGGAGGTAGGGTCAGAAATTTGCTTTGAGTAAAAGGAGGAAAATGAGATGTGTAAGTGACCAGGGCACAAAGAGGTGCCCTCTGAATTACATAAAAGTGAGTAGAAAATTGAAATATAAAACAATACTTCTTTTTAGTTTAAAGCAGGATAAACAGCTACAGGCTATGGTAATGGAAAATGTTAAACAAATGTGTCTCACAAAAAATAATTGTGTTTTAGATTGCTGATGAAAGCAGATTCAAAAACTCCCTCCCATGTATAACCATATCAATCAGTGTAGGCCAAGAAGGCAAGGTTGTCACATTAGCAGAATATTCTATTATTGAAAAAGAATTTCCAAGGGAGATGAATGTATGAGTGGATTGGCTTAATACAAAACAATAAAACATTCAGAGATAGTGAAAGATAGAGTAAATAATACTGGTAAATCAAATTATTATCATGAATAATGAAGCTAAAATGTATAAAGAGACCATGAATTTCAATGGGAGCTTGCAGTTGGGCTTGACTCACTTAGAATGAACTCAACTACTCTTTTGCATTAAATTCTAAAATAGATTTTAAGTAGCAACATCAATAGAAAATGTAAGAGCAGACCAAGTATAATCTTTATCCTCTGCAATTTGCAGCTGGAAACTTGAGGTTCAGGGACCTTAGTGGAAATGAAGTTACTGCATTCAGCAATACTGAAATGGATGTTTGGGGTTTTTCCTTTCCTTGAAGTTGTGCAGTTACTCTTGAACCTGTGTGTACTTTTTCCCATTCACAATATCTTTCAGAAAGTCTTTAGTAGCTTAATTAGGTGTAGAATGAAAAACCATCTTCTCTCTGCTTACCCTGTCCTGGTTTCTCATGGTGACCTCGACTTGTGGATTGGAAGAGACAGAGTACAAAGTGAACTGTCATTCCCTGTTCATCCTTTCCATGCCACTCTTAATTACCACCCCTCAGTCTTTCCTAGGCTGAGAGACCCCAGTCTGTTTAGCCATTCCTTGCATGGAAGTCATTTGGTACTTCTGGTCATTTTCATTGCCCTTTTTTATGTCTTGAGATCTGTACCATATCAGAGATAAGCCCAGAACTATGTTTAGCTCAAGATGCGGCATTTGTTGAATTTAACAGCACCAAAAAAATGGTTTCTGTGTGGAACATTAGTAACAAGTGTCATGTACTTAAAAAAAGAAAGAATATTTGTATTTTCATAGAAGCTCAAATGAAATTTATTTCAGGTTTTTTTATGATGAAATATGTGATAGAGCAAGTCACAGATGACCTGGGAATAATGGTAATTTGACATTTAAAATAATAAAGTATAGTTAAATAATTTGTCATTTTGGTTAAATTTTTTTATTTATCATCCATTAGGAAAACATATTGGTTCTTGCTTCTTTTCTTCCTGTAGCTAGTCTGTCATGACCAGTGAAATCCCATACATTTCAAAGTACTGTTTTCCAATACATTCTAATCAGGGATTGGAGCCATTTTCATTTTTTCATTTGGGATCTGGAATTAAATAGGGATTTAGTTCAAATGATAAATTATTTGGCCTGGGACTGAGCCCATTTGGTGTGTTTATGAAATTAAAGCCCAGTGAGGGATTACCTGATCCACCACTGGTATTTTCAGGTGCAGTTGAAATTCACCTGTTGTTTGTGTACCAGTATAACCCAGGGGTTTATCTGTAATAATTCTTAATTTAGTCTAGCTGCAGAATGTTTACTTGCTTATATAATAAAAATTAAAAATGAAAAAAATGTTTTTCTTGTCATGTTCCACCAAGTAACAACAAGTACTATAAAATCAGAAATTTCCAGAACAGGATACAAACTATAAACAGTATCCTGTTAAAAAAAAAAAAAGAAAGCCTTAATAAGTTATTATTTGTTTGTAAGTAGAAGGAAAGCAGTGGGTTTTTTTTCTCCTAGAGAGAATGAGCCTTTAAAGCTGTTTATACTTTTATCCTATGACTGATGGAATTTCTTACAAGATCTGTGGAGCAGATTTCTGTTCATTTTCAAGTTTTCCTTCTTGTGATGATTTCAGGAGGAATACAGAATTTTCTATACTATATCAGATTGTGACACTGCACCCACCATATAAGACAATTTTAGCATTATTTTTAATATTTCTTAAAGTTCACATATGCCAGAATTTACACCCTGCAACGATTAAAGCTCTGCCCAGCTGCTTGTTTAGAATTGAACTTGAAAATTACTTTGGGTTAGATTTTGGTTTTCCTTATTGGATGTATCTTCCCAATAAATAGCAGATTCAGGCGTGTGGAATTGTTAGCGTTCAGGAACACATAATCACGAGAATGATTATATGCAGGTGCTTTTATTGAAGAGCTCTGGGTGTCAGGGGTACAAACCCAAATGTGACTCCATCATGGGTTCAGGATGATCATGTTTTTATATTCTATTGTTACATAACTTTCATGTTAATTATTAAACTTTTATTGTTCTATTGTATATACATTTCAGCCAAGCATGGGCTCCTCATGGTCCCCCTCAAACTTCTAACATAGTTTCTCATGATTCCTCTTACGATTAAACAATAATTATGTTTAATTAATAAGCAATCATCATATCTAACAGTTATATCATTTATCATATACTGCTTAGGCAGGTGCAATTTCACATGATCTGGCAAACACAAAGCCTAACATTTTCAGAGTCTATTTTTAACATTTTTCCAGGGCCCCACTAAGTAGCTTCTTTCTAATTCCTGAATTTTATGATTTTAAAACCTTTTACTATCAGAATCAGGCCCATATTAATGGGAAGTTGAGGTGGCAGCGCCTGTGACCCCCAGAGTGCAGATGAGAGCCACAAGTGTTGTGCACCACACTTCTTTTGGTTACTGCCTGAGGCTCCTGCTTTCTTTTTTCTTCCTGGCCAGTGTCTGGGAGGGAAGCTGGGAAATGGACTTTTCCAGCTACTCTTGCTGTTCCTGGCCATTTTATTTATTTAACTTTAGATATCTCCATATTAGAGATGCCTTTCCTATCCACTGGAAAAGGAGAGTCTCCATTCTGCATTAGATCAGAGAAATCCACAAGGAAACAAGAATATTTTTCATGAGAGATAAGAGTTTGTTTTTCAGCAGATGGTATTTCCTTTTAAGAAAGAAGCAGCGTATTTTTATGCTACAGATTTTCTTCAGGATTCAGGAAAACAGCACTCTGGCAAGTATCCTTCTATGAACCCATCCTTCTCTGCAAAATCTGGACTTCTATAAGAAGCTACTGTGGTTTTTAGCTTGTGAGCTGTGCAGAAAGGAATTGAGCATTTTTATTTCCCTGAGCAGCCTTCCCAGTTTATCCATGTGACTGCTGGTGGCATAAGGGGCAGGAACAGTGTCTTCCTGGCAGGCTCCTCTTGAAACACTGGCTGTACTCAGAGATATTCTCTGCTTTCCTCTGTAATTCCATGATATTTCTCTGTGCCAGAGTCCTGTCACATTTAAGTCTGAGCAAGTGTCACGTGAGAACTCAGCACTCACGTCATTTATGATTCCTGTGTTCATTAGGTAGTTAGGCAGATAACTTTGTGTCTTTCATGTAATTAGCACTGTGACCATTATCAAGAACAAGAGCAATGAAAGTTAAATACCCCTTTTTTATGGCAGATGTTTGTTATTACTAAATTAATGATGAAATGAATTAAAGAATATGATAGAATCTGTAATCAAATGTCAGTAAAGTTCGGATCTAACAAGAGTTAGATCCAAAGAAGTAAGCTAGCTTTGAAATCTCATGTTTCAGGTGCTGATTGCTGCCTCCAAAAGATAAGTCTGAACAGTAATAAACAGAAAATGTGTTTTGGAAGCCATGGGCTAGACCTGTGGCTTTTTCCATCAGCTTGGAGAGGTCAGGGCTGAATTTGAATTGCTTGCCTGAAGTCTGAGTCACAAGGCTATCACTTCACTGCTGCTCTGTCTCCAATTACTCCACTTGTATTGGGCAAACTGAAGGAAGGTTGTGCTTTTCTGCAGTATGTGCATAACCTTATGTTGATGCTAAACCAGAAATAGCCCAGCCCCAAGAACATCCTCTCACCTTCATTTCCTGAGGCTGATGCCTTGTTCTGGTTGCTCAGGCAGATGCTGGTGGTTGCTGAGTTTTCTCTTCTTTTCACTGGGAGCTGCTCCTCAATTTCCTGTAGCAATTTTCCTGTGTTGGTTATGCTGACTAGAGGAACTATCTCCAAAGAATTGCTGCTGCTAAAATTTCTGCTGCTGTTTTTCTTTCTGTAGTGATATGAGACTTTCATGCCTCTGTTAGTTCCATAGTTAATTAATCTAAGTCCTTCTAATACTTTATACAGTAAGCATAGAAAAGCAATAAATGGGGCAGATAACAAATGAAATTGTTTAATCTCATTAATTAACAAAATTCAGAACATTCAGGTACAAATATCTCTCCTCTTCTAATCACTGGGAGTTGGATGAGCCACATAGAGCCAAGAAAATATATCTAAGCTATAAATGAAGGTGTAATTCAGTTAGAGTGGGTTTTGGTTTTTTCTTTCCTGGTTTTAATAGCAGCTTCCCAACATAATTAGGAGGATGAAATTCCTGCCAGCCAAGTCTGTAGTTTGGACAGATTAAAGGGAAGAGGTATGAGAAATGATAATTGCTTTGTGCTCATCAGACTTCTCTTGAAAATCTGACAGGATAATTACAAAATACCTGCTTTGCAGAATGTCTAGGCAAAATTTTAAAGAGCTATTTAAAGTTGTTAATTTACAGTCTATCTGAAAAGTTTTTTACTCTTTTTGAACTAGTTCATTGCCATTCAGATGTGTGGTGCATGTTTAAATATAGACCTTATTCTCATGTGCCCGCCTGGCTGCATTCCACTGCCCACCCCCAAAGAAAATTGCCCATAATTTTTTGCATTACCCCACATACTTCACCCACGTACTCACCCTTAACTTTCAGCAGAACATTATTTCACCTAATGGAAACTAACCTTGTTACTTCCAACAGTCTGAATCATCATAGTCGTGGATAAAATAATTGAGAGAGAAATGTTCCAGTGGACTGTACAAAAAACTTCATTTTGAATGACAGTAAAAAGTTTTTCTGCTTTCAGCATGCTTTCCTGTTTCATCACATGGCTTTTCTTCACCTGCTTTTGAAACTTAAAAATGAAGTTCACTAAAATGCCAATTTTCAAAGAATATTCTAGGCATAGGTCCCAAAACCCAGTAATTTTGTGAGAGTTAAAAGACCCTGAAAGCCCAACTTTCTACTGAAGTTCACCACAGAGGTCAGTTGGATCACAGGACCACAGATACCTGCAGAAAGACAATTGCTCTAGGCACCCCTGAGGCAGGGGTAGAGTCATCCACTGTCATTATTATGTACAGCCGAACAGGGATGACCAATCTCACAGCTACAGGATCTGGATTTTTATGTCTGAACATCGTGTGAGCAATATTTCATAACTGCTGCCTTGTCAGATCTCACGGAACTGCTGACCATCACATTCAGGGAGTTCAGAGCTTTCCAGAACTGTCAGCAATTGCACACCAACTATGGTACACCCCTGTCTATTTTACGCTCACTTCTCAGGAAGAGGTGATTGCAATTTGCAGTTGATTTTTAAAATTCTTGTCCTTAGTCTTGGATGCCTTCATTCATGACCAGGGCAGCCAGGGCAGCTGGTTCTGGCAAGCAGGGCAGGCTTTGAGCAACCAGCCCTCCCAGGGATGCCAGGACGTGTGACACCCCATGTACACACCTCTCATGGACAGGGACATCTGGATTTTGGTTATGTTGGGAAATGGGGTATGCAGACCCCAGAAAGAATGAAGGCATGAAATGCCTTGCTATAGGTATCTGTAATCAACTAACCAGTGTATTTGCATAATCTCCCAAAGTCATGCTTTGAGTCCATAGCTGTAACATAAATTATTGTAATGTTTAAAGCTTACAGTTTGCATTTTTATATAAAGTTAAAAGAATAAATTAAGTGCTGGATATACAATTAATTCTATATCATCTTCCTTGGTAGATTGAATTACATGTTTCATGAGAAATGCACACTTCAGATTTTAAAACATAACATTTTTTCTACAATTCTGATTTCTGTCTCTTGCTTCTTTTTCTTTGAACAGTTTATGAAGAACCAGAAGACCCCAGTAACAGATCATTTTTTTCAGAAATTATCTCTTCAGTGTCAGATGTCAAATTCAGTCACAGTGGTAGATACATGCTTACAAGAGATTACCTCACTGTCAAGGTTTGGGATCTGAACATGGAAACAAAGCCTGTAGAAACATACCAGGTAAGAATCTCCTACTCTTAAAATGCAACATTATAAAAGGATGTCAGTGTTCAAAAAGTGAATGTTTCTGTAAACTTCTCATAACCTTATCTAAGAAGCAGCAAGCTAAGAGAATTAGTCAAGGTGGTTAAAACCCTCACAGTGGCATCCTTATAGCAGGAAAAGGGCAATTGCAGCATTAGTAAGGAGGTGTAAAGCCTGGGGAGTCAAGGTAGCACTCCCTGTGGATTGGGCTCTTGAAAGAAATTATTATTCTAACAAGAGAAATCATCCCTTCATTTTGGCATCTGCTTTCAAATGATGTATTTCACTACTAACATTTAAAAGGAACCGAGGAAGAGATTTTGTGTGTTGCTTAGCACTCTGCTCCTGGTGGGACTACTGAAAGTTTACACCTTTGGCATTTCAGAATTACTTTTTACAACTTGATCTGTGTGTTTCTCCCCTGTGCCCAGCTCTAGAAGTGCTCCCTGTTAAACCCTGGCATCACCACTGACACAGCAGCTCACAAATGCCAGACAGACACATCTGCTTGCCTGAATTCATTGAGATATTATCCAGACAAAATGCCAGTGGCTCCAGCCAGAGCTAAGTTTGTACTCTGACATCTGTTATGTTTGGCAATAGAGGGCTGAGCTTACATTTTTTGACTCTGGCTTGAAGAAGGAAAATATGTCTGTGACACAGAAACTGTTTGTTATGAAAATGCAGTAAGAAAAAAAACCTGTTAAGTTACCTAAAAAAGTGTATGCAAAGTAGGAAAAATGCCATTCATCCAGCTTGTGCTGCTTACTGAGAGACAATCCTGTGACAGTGCTGAATAGGTCCCTTGTTTTCTGTGTCTAAACAATAGCAGGTGGCATACAGTAATTCACAGTAATTATAATTAAGATTGGTTTTAAAAAACTATGATGAGAATTTGGTAGCATTTCTTGTCAAAAAAAGCAAAGTTTTCCAGTATTTTTTAGCTAGCATTTAGTAGACAGAGTGGGCCCCAGTGTTTTTCAATGCATCCATAACATTTTGGTGGATAATGTTCACTGTTCACTGCTCAATGTGTTAACATTGGAAAGTCTGAGCCTGTTTACCTTTAAGTCTACAGAACCGGGTTTTCTCTTAAAATGGCTTTAAATGCTGAATGTGTTAGAAATGTTGATATGCTGTGAAAGTGGAGTGGGAGGGTATGGGTGAGACTATGTTTTATAGAATAGAATAGAATCCCAGTTTTGGAGAGCTTAGGTAATACATTACTTCATACCTATGCTAATTTAGTAGGCAGCCCTGTCCCTGGGGAGGAATAGCTGGTCAAGCCAACCTGTTTGTCTTGATTTTGACACCTGCTTTTATTTCCTCATGCAGGCAGCTGTGAAACAAGCTGGTCACTTTTAAATCAGTCTGGCACCCAACAGGAGGGCCAATTAAAAAGTTTTATTTCTTCATGCTGAGATGGGGAAAAATGAGTACTGATAATTGCAGTCAGAAGTTTATAGAAAAAAAAACAAAAACCAAGACCCACAACAACAAAAGCCCTGATATAATATTAAAAAAATACAGAAAAATATAACAGTCTTCTTAAATATTTGATTGCCTTTCAGTTTCAAATATTTATCCTTGTAAAGAATATACAGATGTGTTGCTGGGCATTGCACTAGACTGAAGGAGAATCTGGAGCTAGGGGCCGTGGAAGCCAATAGCACAGGATTCCATAGGATTCATGTGATCCAAATCTTCCGAGAACCTTTCATGTTTTTAAGCTGCAGAGAGTAGAGAATTCTTTCCTGAGAAAAAGTGGTTTAAATTACTCTCTCAAATAATTTGTCTTAGAGATATCTCTCTCTTTCACAAACCTAAATCTCATCTACAAACTTGGCAATTTCTCAAAAGGTTTTTTTGGGGTAGATCACTTTAAGGCAGCAAATAAACCTAACGTTTTCAGTTATGTATTCACATAATTACGATGACAATACCTCATAAAAAGATTAAAAGCTGTTCATTAAAAGATTGATTTTCTCATTTCATCCACTGCATGGTAGGATATTGCCTAGCTGCAATAGTGAGGGTCACAACAGGAGATTTCACACAGAGTTGTAATAAAGAGCAGAGTCCATAACTGTACTGCTTCATTATTAGCTTCCAGTTTTAATATCAAAAACCTGACACACAAGAATTAATTCCTCATACAGGTTCTTTTTCATATCAGTGCTGTGGCTCAAACAATGCTATTGCATAGAGCAGCTGCTGCAGCCCTGCTGAACACATTATCTGCTGACAGTGTTTCAACAAGATTTTCTCCTGTTTGTTTCACACAAAAGCAAAAAGGGCAGGGTATGGTCAGTGGACAGCACTAAGAGAGCAGTGCAGTGGAATGGTCAGAGCTTGAGTGTTGTTGCAAGGCAGCCCTGCCTGACAGGTTACTCTCCTGATACTACCAGGTGAATTACGCCAGCAGAAACCTTGGGAGCAGCAAGGTGAGCACATTCATAGCTGGAAATAGCTTGATCCACTTCAGGCAGGGTCTGTAGCACAGGGATTTGGACCAGTGTGTCACCTGCCAGTGGAATTCCTGGTTGTGTGTATTCAGTCCCAATAAAACAGGTCCCTGTGTAGCTGTGTTGCTGTGTTAGTCCAGAGCACAGAATTGTTGGATAATTCCATGAGGGTCAGATGTTGCAGTGAAGAAAAGGTCCTTAGTAATTAGTGAGGAATGAGTTTGGTTTGCTTTCAAGTATTATTGATATGTGGTAAGAACAAGGTGTAACAGACAAGGCAAATCTGATCTTCCCCTCAGCTGGTAGAAGCAGATGAATATGCAAACAGTGAAAATTAAGTGTTCCTTACAATTAGTTTTTCCCAGTCTCTCTGAGGGTCTGAATGTGCTCAAATGTGGAACTCAAAAGGTCCACACAAAGAACGAGGTGGTTGTCCAGGGCAGTAGGGTGAGTCTGACAGTCTTGACAAGGTAAGACATCTGAGAGAGGCATTGCAAAATCCTTTTTGACAAAGCTGATAGAAAGGCACAGCTCCAAGCTGTGGACTTGGACACACTTTGCAAAGGGTGTGTACATGACAGTGGTCATGACAGATGGCTGCTGGAAATGGTAACAAGAGAAAAACCTAGAAATGACAGTCAGGGAGGGAAATGTGATCGACTTCCTTCTGCCTTACCCAACCTTTCTATTTCTTCCAAATGTTGGGAGCTCACAAACATGACAAAGGAAAGAATTCCAGTTCTGTAACAAATTACACTGCTAACACAAAAAGGTTTTAAGTAAAGAGAAAGGGAAAGGATTTAATTAGAGAGTGTAGGAGACTGCATCAATAGTAGGTGTTCTGACCTATTGCTCACTGTGATGGTGCATTTAATTGTGGAATGTTCTATCTGCCATTTGCCAATTAATTCCTGTATAAGACATCTGTTAATGAGCAGTTCAGTGTTCATTTATTAATGAAAATTGATCCATAACTAAAATTTATAATCCTTAGTAATCTTACATTACAAATATTCTTTGGATACTGTACAATTTGACTATCAAAAATGGGTAAGTTTAAAGAAAATCTAAGTGAAAGTTCATTGTCCCTCATCTGGTCTTGGCAGAAGCTATGTTACTAGAAGAAATGTTTGTGCCCTCAGGCCAGAGGAGGATGCTGGGCATCCATGAGCAGGAACTGGACTTGCAAGAACCTGTAACTTCAGAATGACAGAGCTAAATTACCCGTGGGCCATTGGATCGGTGTATTTCTCCAGGAGGTCACCTACACATCTTTGTTTTACACTTTCTACAACAGCTGAAGAAAATATCAGGAGTGGAAGTGCGTTAGTAAATTGATCTAGGCAGGGATTTTGTACCTTATTATTTCCTTATGAAATAAACCAAATAATCCAAAAGAAAAACAAATCAAATTAAGCAAAAGACTGAAACAGTTTGTATGAGATCTCTTTATGATAATCCTTATTCAGAGATGTGTGGCCTAGAGGAGAGAGATCTGCCGGCTACTCTCACTTTTATAGTTAGTAAGTGAGAATTTGCAATGTTGCTTTTAAGTCTCAGCCAAATAGGAGAAATACTTGGGCTAAATTAGTGTTCTTATTTGCAACCTGTGCAACTGCAACCTTATGCTGTATTTGACTTCTAAAATACCTTTCAAAAATAAATGTCATACCATAAAGGTTCTTTTAATAGAGCCAAGTTATTTCTGCCATAAGTGAGAACCCACTTATCTTGGAATATGGCATTTTTGTTACTATTTAAATTAGATTTCTTTCACATTAATTAGCCCATCTAGGGTATCAGCTGGTGAAATGTCTCTGGGAATTAGGCTAGCACTGAGAAAATCACCCAAGCAGGAAACAAATATGTTGAAGAGGGGTGGTCTGCAGCCTGCTGAGGGAAGCCTGTTTTGTGCCTTCCTACAACAGTAATTCTGTAGCACCTGGTTAACTGGGCTGTGGAAAAGTACAGTTAGCTTCTTTGGAGCTTAAATGCAGCATCTTCTGCAGAGCTACCAATCTATGCAGCATATTTTGAAAGAGAACCTGGGAGATTATGCAAAAAGTGAAAGGCTGGTTGTGGAGTTTTATATTTTCTTTGATTTCAAGAATAACAGCTATTTTCTTTAAAACAGGTCCATGATTACCTTAGAAGCAAGTTATGTTCCCTCTATGAAAACGACTGCATCTTTGACAAGTTTGAATGTGCATGGAATGGATCAGACAGGTAATCAATCCATCCTTCTCTCCACCACTGTCCTCCTTTGGCAAAACACCTCCCATATGATGGGGAGCAAACCAAAAGCAGTTACAGGTGATTATTTTCCACATCAATGTGCAAAATCACATTCCAGTGTTTGGGAAGATAGACGATTTGGATGTTTGTGCCGTTGTGTATCTGCCTTAGAAATGATGTGTGCCTTAATAACATTGGCTCGGGCCTTAAGGGAAAAAAACCCTTCAAATTATGTCCATCTTCATCCAAATCATAAATAGGCTGCAAAAGCTAAAAAGACTGATGCCAACTCACAAAATCCCACCAACACACTAAGGAAACTTACATGATCCTGTATTTGCACGTGAGCTACCTCAGAAATTCAGTTCCCTTACTGGAAATGGGTGTGAGGAAGGACCATCACAGGCACCCACTGATTCTCTACAAACTGCTGCCCAATGACACTTCTGATATCTCCCTCCATCAGAGCAGTCCCTTTCCCTATGTACTGATGGAGAGGTTCTCTTTATCTTGGACATTGTATCTTGTTGAACATTTTAATGAGAAATGCTAGAGCAAGTCAGAGAGCTTGAGCAAGGATGGAGTGGGTTAATGCCCTAATGCTGGAAAATGGTGGCAGTGCTTTGTGGAGTAGGAATAAGGTACAGGAATAGCTGAGCAGCCAAGAGGACTGGGTTAATAAAAATGGATAAAATCCAAGAGTATAATGCAAGGTGAGGATTTTAGTTAAAAAAAGAGCACAATCTTGATCTTAGCAGTTGGAAATAACTCCCAGGGACATTCATATGCTAGGTGACTTTGGAAGGGATTAGCAGTCTGCAAAATGCATGTGAAAGAGAGCACAGGAGCCAATATTGAGTGACACACAGTGACTCCTGGTTCATCAGAGTTAGGAGCCAAGAGGCAGAAGTTTGGCACTGAGCCTAGAACTGCTCCTTCAGCTCAGCCTCTCATTTTGGAAAACAGTCTGTCTCATTGTATTGAAGCAGGCCTACCCACCCTGGAGTGGGCAAGGGCTGTGAAACAGGCAGTCTGAGACATCTGTGAAAGACAAATATGATACTTGCTTGAATGGGCAAGACTGGGCTATCCAGCAGAGAAAGGAGTCGTGGTGACATTGTGTTGGGCTCTTATTCAAAGACCTTTGAACTGCATTTACACATTTCCTGTCCCTCATCTCCAAGGTGGATGAACTAATTGAGCAGATGGACAGTTGCTCTAAAGGAGAGAGGCCAGGACTTTGGTTTTCATCAGCTTAGCAAAAGAGAAGCCAAGATTTTACTTGCTTGTAGTAAGTATACCAAGGAGATATCTAGCTAAGATAAATGTGAGTGATAATGGCACAACAGCAGGTAGGTGTTGAGAGTCAACAGGTTATAACCTGGAAATTAGAGGTAGTTCATACCTGTCCAAACAGCGACAAGCTGCCTTCCCGTCCTCAGTGGTGCAGATACAAGAAACCCAACTGTTCTGGTGGTGGTGCTCAGGAAATTTGTGAAAGCAGTTATATGTAACTTTGGTCAAAATTACAGGTCTGAATTTGAAAGTGCAGAACAAAGTCTCATCTAATCCTGTGCTCCACAAATGCAGATCAGTATTATGCTGTACACTGGTAAGGGGCACCTTCTCTTTGGAGTACTTTCCTTTGCTCAGTTCCTCTGCCTGCCCAATGGAAAGATTCTGTCTTTGCTAAAAAATGAAACTTTACCCTTGTATCATTCATTATGCAAATGAAAATACATATATATTCCATTATCTCTAATGCCTGCATGCCAGAATGATTTGTTTTTTGACAAAAGTTAACTCAGCACTGAGTGTCCCTTGTGATACCAACTGCTGGCCATTTAAAATTACATAGATGGACCACACTGAGCAAAATACTTCCCAGATTGCTGTCACTGAAGCTTGGGGACCAGCTGTTGTGGCTTTGGTATGGTCAAAGACTGGGAATGACTCACAGAAAGTTTAGTGGAAGATCCAGGTTTTGGGGCTTTTCTCTGAAACTCCCAAACCAATGCATGAATGGTTGTTTTAGCAGAGGATTTTCTCATTGTTGTCATGGCTTGAGTTTGGCCCTACTAGAAATACAAAATTTAATGCATTTATTGGAAAACAGACAGTGCTCATTCCTGCCTAAGTCTGGCACAGAACAGCAGTGCATTCAAATAATGTAGATATTGGGGAACTTTGAAAAAGATCTAGGACTTTTCAGGTATTTACAAACCATTTTGCTTATCCTTGATGGGAATTCCTAGTGCATTTTACAGGTTGGGCAGCCAGTTACTCCCAGGCCTAGAGTCTCTCTCCTCTGGGCAGATGAAGTGCTGCTGTCCTCATTAGTGTGGTAAGACCACTCTCTGGATAGCTGCCTGCTAGTAATGGAATTCTTGTTCAATATCAGGGTTTAAAGTGAGTGTAATATTTTCATTCCTACTTGACAGATCAGAAAGATCAATGCAGGGAGTAATTATTAAGTGGGAACATTAGATGGTGAGGGCTTCATTTATTGTACTGCCCAGACACTGAGGCGTTATTAGTCATGCACAATTACCAAACCCGTCACCAAGCACAATGTGCTGCTCTTGATTGTAAGAAACTCTCAAGTAAAGAGTTGGCACTGGAAACATTTGACAAAAGAAAAGGGCTCTCTTTAATTTAGTTATTTCTTTTTAGGAGTCAGATGTATGAGAATTGATGCTCATTTTTTGATTCACTCCTCTGAGCTCCTTGCTTTATGAATATGATAAGTATTTCTATATGTTACCAGGACATTTTTTATTGGAGGATCATAGTGTAAATAATACTTAGGTACTGGTACCTCTTAAAAAACAGTTCATTTGAACAGTAAGGTTACTTAATTTGAGTCTCTTCCTATGCAGTTTTTAAAAAAGGACTATTACTAAAGGTAAAAATTCCATATTGATAATTGCACTCCATAGAGATGCTGCAGTACGTAGATTATTAATCCATCTACATAACAGTAATGACTGTAGTTCTAAATGTATTGGTTTTATCTTTTGGAGACTTCAAAGCTATAATGACAATTTATACTGACTGGATTGTTCAGTTAAAAATGAAAGTGTGTTTATTATTTAGGTGAAAATACTTTGTATTAAGTTTTGTCATTACTAAGAAGTTAATCTCTGCTGTGATAGAACCTGATGGTGAGGCTGTTCACAAAAATAATCAACATACATGAGCTCTGATTAGAACGTGATTGATGCTCAGTTACTCCAATGAGCAGGAACTAATACAATCAGACAGAGCTGATCTCATCTGCTGAAGGGCACATTAATCACTGTGTACTTTGGCAACAGTGGTCAGGGGAGGGAGCCAAGCAGGGGTCTCACACTAATTCATCCAGATGAGCATGTATTATCTGTAGTTGAGTATATTACACAAAAATCATGCTATCTTTATTGTGTATACATCATTACATGACTATGTAGAATACGTGAGTTCTACTTATACAGCAGTTTAATTTAGCTCTTCCATTCACATCCAAAGTCAAGTCTTTTAATAAGGACCTGGAGGACACAGTTTTCTTCCCACTGTCAACAGCTTTCAGTTTTACCTTAAAAAAGAAACACTTTTGTAGCTTTTTGTGTGGTAAAGAAGCAGGAAAAAACCCCAAATAAAACCCAATTCGTTGTAATAGCAAGTGAATAATACCTTAGTTAACTGCTTTTTTTCTCAAGATTTCAAATGAATGGGTGTATAGGACCCCTGCCAGGGAGACTTCTAACTACCATCATGATAAGTGATATGCTGCAAGCAGATGAGTGAAGTCACATACAACTGTTCAGTCAGTCCTTTCCTACTGAACTGTCATTCATCCCCCTGAATATCCATCAGCCTTCACTCTAATCAGGAGTTGGCAGATCACATTGGATGACATGTTAAGAGTCTATTCCTGTCTGGCAGCACACTCCATGCTGGAGAGCTAGAAGACATCATTTTGTTTTCAAAGCTTGGCATGTCAAATAAGAGCTTGGAAGTACTTGGGGATCCCTTGTTCATATTCTCAGTCTTATGTCAGCCAGCTGTACCAGGGTGCCACAACCCTGAATCCAAGTCAAGTGTCCCAAGTTTTTCTAGCAGGTTTAAATAAATTCCCCTCTTTGTGATGGGGAGTCAGTGACTTTACAGCAAAGCATACAGGAAAATTTCCCAGTATTTCAGGAGTTCATTGCTTGCAACAATCCTTCCTCCTTTCCTTTTGCTATAATAAATCCTCCATCTTATTCTTATTAAAAATGTTCTTTGAGAGTTTTTCTGGAATCAGCTCTTCCTTCATTGGGTCAGCTTGTCATGAAACCAGATCTGGTGGACTTCACATGTTAATCCTAAGAGGCTGCAGATGTTCTGCTCTGCACTGGTACATGTGGCAGTGAAATACTGAAAATTTAGGGGCTCAAAATATAATTGGGAGACAGTTTCAGGTCAAAGAAAAGGTCTCTTTTCATGCTGGGTGCCTGAGGGACATCTTTGCTGATATTTGCAAGTGTGGGGCAGGCTCTGGTGGGAGCTGCTCTCTGAGTCTCCTCCCCTCTCACCTGCAAAGTCCAAGCTCTGCCTCTTGCCCCAAGGAATGATGTTCTGCTGCCACACCTGCACTGAGGGTCAGGGCAGCTGGGCTGGTTTTGTTTTTCTATCACCCTTAAGCAGGGTGTGTGGGGGTCCTTGAAGCCCTGCTGAGCCTTGCTCTGTCCTGTCACACCATCCCATGGCCTCCATGGTCTCGTGAGCAACAGTGAAAGAGGGGAGCTATGAAACGAGCTGAATTTCTCCAGACAGTAGGAATCTGCAGGTGAATAAAAACTTCTCTGCATCTGGGAAGACTAGTTTGGGCCAGAGGTAGCCCAAAAATTTTCAAAGAGCTAAATAAACCCACAAAAAAACCATAAACAAAAAACCCTAAACAAGAAAAGCAACACAAAGCAATGTGGAGCAAGTAACGGTTTGGTTTTTAAGCAAGCCTTAATTCCAGCAGATACCCCAAATCTTCAGGGTAATCCCTGGCATCCAGGAATGCAGCTGAATGGAGCCATTTTGATGAAGGCCCTTGAGTGCAAGGATGGCTGCAACATGGATAACATTTAAGAGGTTGGCTTGAAGTATGGGAATAACAAATCTGAGAAATACCGAGATATGCCAGTTCTTAGTGACTGACATGTTTGATAAAATCTCATTGCCTAAAAAGTATTATGGAATATTTCATTGCAGGTTAGTAAAATGGTGAAAATTCTATTCAAATGCCTTTGAAGCTGATGAAGTAGAGAATTTGTTGACCACCCAAGAGAAGCAGAACTTTTTAGCAGGGAAAATCCCATACTGAATTATTTCATTTAAAAAAGTCACTAACAAAACCAAAATATTGAGACTCAGATGCTTAAAAGTATTAAAATAATTAAAGATGCTGAAGCCATCAGTAGTTGAGAGGCTGCTTCTGTAGACCCTATAACTCTGGCCCTAAATTAAACTCCACTGGTACAATGTTGGTGTTATATTTAATAAAATCATTATCCATAGATAAACATCTGCTCCTTTTGGGTATTACTGTTACAGTGCAAACAGGAAGAACTCTATTCTCTCAAATTCTTTATTTCAGACAATTTTACAGATTGAAATTTTATTTTTAGAAAAAACAACCCTACCTGAATTATTGCTGGGTACCAGATCAATGCAGCATAGAGTGAAGAAGCCTGAACTGAGTGGGAGGTGTAGAGTTAATGTTCTGCTAATTTGGGAACTACCTCTCCTGCCCAAATGAGCTTTGGTTCTTGGGGATTTGCTGTTTCCCAAGCTTTCAGCCCAAAGAAGGCAGGGATGCAAGCCAAAACACCTGGAGAGCCAAGCAAGTTGTCTGCAAGACTGGAGGGTAGGGGATGAGCAGAAAGGGTGAGCAATGAGACTTGCAGAAGTCAAACAAAGACTTGAAAGGGGTGGGGAAAGGAAGAGGGAAGCAGATAAGGCAGGTTTTTATTTTAAAGCTGTAGAGCAGGACTGATGGAAATGAAAAAAGAGGGGAGAATGAGGAGAGGGGAAAGGGAAACCTATCTGGAAAATGTGGTAAAGGCAAATCAGAATTGGAGGGAAGAAAAAGAAAAAAAGAACAGAACCGTGTCTAGGGAGGGAGTGAAAAGTCAATAAAAGGATTGCTCTTGCACTGGAGTTTTCCCTTTCACCTTTTACCTTCTGTAAAAATATATTTGTTAGTTCTGTTAAAGAAAAAGGAGGGGTAAGACTGGGCTGCAGTGACCCCACATGAGGGCTGAAGTTTGGCAGTGAGGTGCCTCAGATCACATCACTGATAAGCAACAAGTGTCAGTGCAGGCAGGAGGAATCAGTAGCATTTTGTGGTGTCACTCCAAACACACATACCTGAAGAATTGCCAGGACCTTGCTTGGAGCAGATCAGGCAGAGGGAGCAGAGAATACTCGAGGTGCTCTGCAGAGCAGCCCTGTGCTGCTCTGGGCAGCCCAGGAGGGTGAACTGGGGCTGTGTGAATGCATTCCTGGCCTGCAGGTGTGGGGTGTTTCTCCTTCTCTACTGGCTGGGCTGCAGAGGGGGAAATGCAGGTAGTGGTAGTCATGGTGCACCCATTGGGGTCTTTCCCGGTTTTTTTGTTTGGTTGGTTTGCGGGGTTTGATTGGGAGGAGATGAGGTGTGGTGTTATTTTATTTGGGTGTTTTTTTGTAATCATGCTGCCTGTGGCTGTGGTGTTTTGAGCTGGTGCAGTCAGGCTGCAGCTCAGCTCCAGCTATCAGTGCTCCTCAGGGTGCACTGGGGTGTGTTCTGATTCCAAAATATCTCTGCAGGGCAGAGATGATGGTACCTCTGACCTTGTGCAGCACAGCTTGTTAACCTGCCTTCTAATGAGAATTAAAGGTGGAAAATTAGACAGAGCTTTTCTGGGCTGCTGCCTTACACACCTATGAAGTAGCATGGGCTGTTTTGAATGAGGAACTTTGGCTTCTTGGACCAGCCTCTCCTGCAAGGGTTTTGTGCAAGTCCTTGTCATAACACTGCTGTGCAGAGCAGTGTCTGGGAATACTACATTGAGCTACAATTTATATTCCATTATTAAAAAAAAAAAATCTGTTTATCACATAAATTCCATTATTGTACATTGTATTTTCCTGAACAGGAAAAAATTGCAGGCTTACATCTAGTTTTCACTCTCTTTTATTACTTTAAGCAGCAGGTAAGGTTATAATCCATCTGTGTTTGTGACCTTGAACGAGAATGGACACTTTCTCATTTACATAATGCTGTTTTTTACTGAGCCATTAAACTGCAGAAAATAGGGCCAGCATGAAAAGTAGTCATCTACATATGTTAAAAAATAACTGCAGTAAATCCAACTGAAGAAAGCAGACTTTTAAAAATATGCAAGAGTTCAAGAAATTAAAAAGCAAATGGACTGTAAAGGCAGTTTTACTGCAAGCAAAACCTTCTAAAATAAGACCTTTAACAAACACCTCTCTCTGCATTTGGTGCACTGGTACTCTGCCAGCATGAAAGCTGCTTCCCTGACAGTTCCCACTGCCACCGGGAGGGATGCTCCTCTTTCCCCTGGGAGCCACAGCTCTGCAGCCCGGGGCGCAGGGGTGCCCCAGCCTCATGAACCCATTTCACAATTTTGCCTGGGGGAAAATATACAGATGGACTGCATCACAAATTGTGTGTGCTAGTGCTGAGCTATGAAATAACCTCGACTTTTTCATGTTGCGATTAACCATTACAGCAGGAGCTGTAATGACAAGACATGGTGATTTTGAAGGAATGAAACATTTGATTTACTGCTGTTGATTCAATTTCTGAAATGGGCACTAATCTTGATCAATAGGCTTTCTGCAGCTTCTGGGATACATTTTATCAAGCTGTCACACTGACTCCTGTTTTTTAGCTTGTGAGGTTGTTAACTTGTGCCTTGCTAGGCAGGATTGCACCCAGCCTTTAGTGGGTGCAGAAGGAAAGGGAAACATCTCTGCAGGCAACCAGGGGCAGGTGCTGCTGCTGGAGAGCAGCAAGGAGCTCCCTGCCAGGGCTGGGTGGGGCTGGATGTGGACAAGTGCCCCTGTGCCTCCCCCAGCAGTTCCTCTCCATGGGATGAAGGCTGCGGGTGAGCTCCTGCCCAGGGCAGTGTGTGCTGGGTCTCTGTGCTGCACTCTCTGCTTTGCAGCAGTTCCCTTTGGCACTCCAGGGGCTGCACTGAGCTCGGTGTGCGATCAGCTGCCTTCAGGCTGCAGCATGGCACCAGCAGCCCTGGAAGCAGGGGGGAGCTGGGTGATCCCAGTGTGCAAACCCAGCACAGCCACTCCAGGTACCCTTTAGCAGCTCTGGAGCCAGCTCTGCTCCCATCCCCAGCTGTAGTCACAGCTCACATTTGTGCTTTTCCAGTGCATCATTCGTTTGTATTACAGTCACTCCTAATGGCCCCAAATGAGATCAAGGCAGCTCTGGCTGGAGGCTGTGCACGCACTGTAAGGCACTCCTGAATGCAGGAGCATCTAATCCTGTCAGCTGGGGAGTGTCTGTGTGCTGGAGAGTGGGGCTCTCCTGTGCCTGTGAGCTCTCCAGTGTTCTCCCATATGCTCCACGTTTCCCTGGCCAGTCTGCTGCTCAACACAGATATCCCCCCCCAACAGCAAAGTGTGAAAGCAGCTGTCATTTATTTGAGATGGAGGTTTGTTTATTAATGCCATGCATGTCAAATATGTTCTTTTGGGCTCTATTAGAAAGGCAAATAGTTACTGATTGCCTGAGTCTTAAAACTGTGCAGCTTTTTCCATGGAGACTTGACCATTTGGGGTGGTACCCTCTTACAGAATGGAAATTCAGAATAAAACCACCCTGTTTGGGGCTGAGATAGGAGAGTAGAGAACAGCCCTGGTTTCACATATGGAAAAAGTTCACAGGGGATGAGCTTTCAAACAAGGCTCTGAAACCCATGATTATGCTAATCCAATAACCTGGGGGCCATGGATGAAATCCTGAATTCATTAAAGTTAGTGACAAAATATCCTCCCCTAGGGATAGAGGAATGAAGCAACTGGCAATCTATTATTTCAAACTGCAAGCTGACTAATGAGGTAATTTTTATACAGATCGAGGTATGGTTTTTGTCCCTTTCTCCCAGACCCAGAAATATATCCTGACTTGATGTTTCATTCAAACTTCATATAAGAGATGCCAGAATCCTGACACCAGTGTATTTATTTCTAAGGAGCATTGTAGATAAAAAATTTTCATGATGTTTGGCTTGCAAGATCTGTGGCATCAGCACGAAAAAGAGTTTCATCTGTAAAGAATTTACATGTGCAAATTCAGTGTGTTTTTTTCAGAACCTTTCAAAACACCCTTCTTTAAAATACATAATTATGTACTAAACCTTACTCTTGTATCAAAAGATTTTGAACTATGTGGGAAATTTTACAACTCTTTCTGGAATCATGGTTAAACTCAGCCACCATTAAAGATAAGGTTCTAGAGAAAGGGAAAAATTCTGAAATGTATGATCCTTAAGCACTCATAAAAAGCTGGAGGGTAATTAAAAATAACTTATTGAAACATGTTGCTTTTATTATCTTCTGATGCGATTCTGATGATGTCAGGGAGCAGACATTACTTGATGAACTGTAATTTTCATTGAATAATGTGGGAGGGGAAGGCATTGGTAGAAGAAAACTCTTCATTCTGGGGAGCACTGGGAAAACCCCTTTTTTTACCTTACTCTTTCCCATCTGAAACCAGAAGACAGCTGACCCTAAGGTCAAAGCTGGCTGTCCTGATCCAGGCATGTTGGTAGGCTTTGCACAGGCTGCAGTTTAAGTGCCTTTGTTGTGTCTCTCTGTCTGTCTCTCTGCAGTGTGATAATGACAGGTGCATACAACAACTTCTTCCGAATGTTTGACCGCAACACCAAGCGGGACGTGACCCTGGAGGCCTCCCGGGAGAGCAGCAAACCACGAGCCATCCTCAAGCCCCGCAGAGTCTGCGTGGGAGGCAAGAGGAGGAAAGATGACATCAGTGTTGACAGTTTGGACTTTACTAAGAAGATCTTGCACACAGCATGGCACCCAACCGAGAACATCATTGCTATAGCAGCGACAAACAATCTGTACATATTTCAGGATAAAGTGAACTCAGAAATGCACTAGATTTATCAATATCCCTCTATATTTACAAACCAGCCTCTTGAGAGTTGTAGAAGGATGTAATCTTCACAAAAATTGTGGCTTCTGTGGTGGGATTTGTAGGTTGCATCCTTTCATCCCTCAGCCTGTATCATTATTGGTGGCAAGCCAATTCTTTTCCATCACTGCAACTGTATGAGTAAAAGGCACGAGTGCAAATCCAGTACTGTGGTCTGTATCAGTTCCTTTAAACAAACAGGGATATTTATTCAGTTTAGGAGTGTTCTTGAGGAGGGCTGAGGCTCCTCAGCCCCCGTCCATCCTTTTGAGGGTCTCAGTGGTTTGTGGTGCTCTGGTGCCCTTCCTGCTTTTGCAGTGCACAGCATTTACCACATTGTTAGAGCTTTTTGCCTCAGTCTCTTGTTTGTTTTTTTTTTTCCCAGTGCTGTTTTCCTGTCTTTCAGTTAGGCTGAGCCTGTTTGAAGCAATGAATAGCCACATCCCTTTAGTGCATGTGGCACATTGGAGGGACCTCATGAGAGCTAGAGCTGGAAGCAGAATCCTGCTGGTGAAAAGCTGCCCCATCTCACCCATCCCAATCCTTTCTTTACAATACCCTCTTATTTATTTATTTATTTGTTTATTTAACACATTATTTTGTGCTTCACCTTCCCAAGTGACTAAGTGACAGACTGGTACAGTTACTCAGCCAGCTTATTTTAAGAAGTTTATTCTCCATGGTTCTCTTGCTCAATTTAAAACAATAAGTAGTATCTTCATTGTGTGAGGACTATTACAAATCTTGGCATTGCAACTCTGGAGAGACTGGCTGGTCAGACACAGCCTGGCAATTCACACACAAACCCGTGCTACAATTTGGGGTTGGAGTTCTGGAAACCTTGGCTAGAAGTGCTCTCCTTGAAAGCAGCAACCAACTTGAGTGGGAACAAAGTTACATCCCTGCTAGACGCTTGATAAAGTCCCTTTGTTGTTTGCAGGATGGTTGTGTTAATCCTGGCCTTTGGGGAATAAAGGAAGAGGTGCTGTGAGAGGCAGCACCACTCAGTGAATTTTAACGCTTTGAAATGAGGCCACTTCTGGGAGACAAAGTTAGTCCTGGAGAAACACGAAAATTTGAAAAATCCAAACCTAACAAAACCTTCCTCCACAGAAATGCTGTTAGATCTCTGTTCTGTAATGATGAGTGAGATAAATGGAAAAGGGAAGTACACACAAAGTGGGGCATGCAGGAATGGTACCCGAACGGGCAGGAAGTCCTCTTAATCCAGGAAAAGAAAGTTCTGCTGCACCCTCAATAGCTCTGGCAGAAAATTCAATATCCCAAAGGATTCCTACTCTAACCATGAATAAAAGAGCACAACTCACATGACCTGTTAACCTGCCCATATTAAAACTCCTCAGAAAAAAAGAGTCTTTAAGCCATTATGCACTGATTTCTTGGTAAGTGGAGAATGTACTGATGAAGGGATCTGCATGCTTTTGTATTTTGGTTTGTGGGAAGGGTGGGTGAAAATCTGCATACAAGAAATGAAAAAACAAAGTCTAGAGCTTTTATATGACATCTCAACAACACACCCGAAATCTGTCTGTTTGAAGTTTTCTAGATCAATGCTGTATATTTTGTGTGTAGAAGCACAAACACATGTGCACCAGTTTCCAGCCACACGAACACATACAGTATGAAATGTGTAGGGTGATTTTAAAGGGAACAAAGAATGTTTGTTTATAAAATACTGTTTGCTGTAGCAGGCACGGACAGTATATGTACATATTTATTCTAACGGAATTTAACAAAATTGCTTTTTCCTTTTCTTTTTCCTTGTAAAAAGGTTTAAGAGTGTGGTAAATTGTATAGAGAACTTGTTAATGCCAAACTACTGCTTCAAGGGTGTCATACAATTTCTTTGACTTTTGGACCCCTACATTAATCTTTGCAGCTCAAAAAGAAAAAAAAATTGCTATCAGCTCATATTGGCATTTACAGCTAGAGATACTGTAAAACATATATTTACCTTTGAACATTCTCAAGTAAGATTCTATAGATAACTTATTATAAAGCAGATCTTAAAGCAACCTTTTTTTTTTTTTAATTTGAAGTACCTTACTCTGTTACAGCTTTGGGTACCAAAAAGAACGTGTTAAAATTAAATAAACAAATATATCTTTGGAGCTTTATAAAACTAATTAAATACCCAACCAAAATACCATTAAGTAATTCTAGAGGAAATAAATAGAAACCTTTCAAAGACCAGTATTCCGTTCCTGTCTTTGACATCACTGTTACAGGTCGGTAACTGGTTTCTTGAATGTATGAAAGTCAACATTGTCATTGTGAACGTTTCCAACTAACTTTCTCTTTTTAGTTTGAGCTTTCAGTGGTGTAGAGTAAGTGATGGTAAAGTTGGTAAATCTGATTGTTTTGAAAGCTATTGTTCATGGCTGCATTTTTTGTGTTGCACAAATTAGCTAACTGTTGTTGAATAAAAATATAAATATGTTAATACCAGCTTTTTCAATAAAACTACAACCAAAAAAGGCATAAATAGATGACTTCAAGGCACAGCTTATTTTTAAGCTAGGCAAGAAAGAGCTGTTTTAGCTCATTCTACAGAGGAGGAAGAGTCACAGGGATCAGGACACGGAGGGCAAGCTACTGTGGGAACTTCAAGTGTTGTGGCAGGTGGAGGAGGGAACACATGCCATGAGTGGGATGAGGGTGTTGTATGGTGAAGAGTGTGGGCAGCTCTAGCAGAGCTGGAGACATGATTTAGGTTCAGTCCTGGGACCAGCTTTTTCTTTTGCTCATAGCCCAACCTGGACTTCAGGAGTCTTGAGTCTCTGTCGCCTGCTGATGGAATCAGAGGTGTGCAGTGTGAATTGACACATGAAGTCACAGGTAAAAAATGGCATTGGTGTTGTCACCAAGACTGTAGGAGGACCAAAAGCCCTCCAACATTTTTAGTGTTAGAGAATTAAGGCATTACTTTATTTCTGATCAGGATGTTGTTCTGGCGTGCAGAGAAAAAATTCCATGACACATGAATTTTACCAGATTTTTCACAGACTTTTTACAGTCAAGACCCATAGAGATTCATTGGTTCGATGTTCATTGGCTCCAAGTTATGTAGATCTTAGTATTTGGCTTCCTACTGGCTTTGGATTTCTTCACCTCTGATTAATTACGTCCTCACTCCTTGATTTCCTCATCAGTCTTTTCTGGACCAGGTGTCTCCAACCTTGCCAGGGGGCATATGTCTGAGGTAGACATCTGTTGATGTTCTGCTGGTGGTCATTATCTTTTTGGGTACTATTTGAGCTATTCACAGTCTGTTGAGATGTTAACCTCATCAGGCCTTCACCTGGTGGAACAATGCCCTGGAAAGAAACTCCAATTCCCTTCCCCTGGGGCAAAGATGAATACAGGTTGCACTCAATGATATCAAAGGTCTTTTCCAACCTAGTTTGTGATTCTGTGAAAACTGGCTAAAGTTATAAAATAAAATAAAAAATCAAAATTGGTATATTTTCCAACAGTGTCATCACTGGCCAGGTTTGAGACCTTCCAACCACGGCAGTGCATCAGGGATGTGGCCAGGTCAATCTCCCAAGTGAGACTGGCCCAGGTGACAAACCAGAGTGCTACCAGCAGAGCAGCATCCTGCTTTCTCCCACCACTAGATCTCTACCACAGGGGAAAATAAAATATAATAATAAAAACCAAAAAATGCTGGCTTGGCACACACACTTAAGGTAGGAAACCATTCTCTTTCCAGTCCGAGCTGATGCCTGACTCTCCGTGGTGATCCTGACTCTTGCCCCAGATCTGGAATCTCAGTCCAAGGCAGCTGATCTTGCTTGTACCCGAGGTGAGAAGCCTCCCTCCATCCCTACACACAAGTTAGACACTGAGAGGCTGAGGCCTTTTTCTGGATGCAGACCAGAACAAATTTGCCTCAGCTGTTACATGAGGCAGAGCCTGGCTTTGCACAGCTCTCCCAGAGCTTACATGCTAATCTTTTTTACCCCTTTTTGGGAAGACACAGTCAATCCCACTCATTTAGATGGACAAATATGACTAGGCACTGAAGAGAGGAATCTCATCAAACAATACACTATTTACCTTTCCAGTTTCTCTTTTCCTCCCCAAATACCCAGTAGGAGCAGGAGCCAGATGGCTCACTCGCATGCTTTTGAGATTTTCGCACGCATACTTAGCAGCTACATAAGGCAATTTAACCCTTTGTGGCTTGGGGGAGATACTGGCATGAGCCACCTGCTCCTGCTGTTTGCAGCCAGGAAGTTGTCCTGCTTTAAGTCAGTTGGAGCCTTTGGTTGTCCCTGATGAGAGGGCAAGGAGAAGGATTGTTTGCCTTTATATCCAATTTTCAGTAACATTATTATCAATTTGCTCCCGCTCCCAATAGGAATTATTTTCCATTTGCAGTCTTGTCAGCAAATTGTATTGAGTCTAAAATTAGAGCATAAAGGCACTTGCCTTGCTCATGTGGCAGAACCAGGATTACTGGAATGGGCCTAATTTTATAGGGATGGTTTATGTTTCTTAGGCTTTGTGAAACCATTAAATGATTTCTGGAAATTCTGTACAGGCCAGCTCTGAAAAGGTTTGCTCTCAGAGTGCACCATGGAAAAGCATTTCTTAGCAGTGAAATTTTATTTTTCTTCTCTCTAAGCTGGATGAGAATCAAACTTTTACTCATGTGAAAGTGAACACAACTCTTCAGGCAGTTGTAGATCCTAAATCTGGCCCATGACACAAAGCAATTTATGTGGAGAACTTGACTGTGTAATCCCCTCAGTTCCCTTAGCTCTGAAAGCTGCCATGAGTATGGATCAGCTAGGCAGGGTACAGCTAATTAGTTGTCTTTCCATTTGCCCATTGAGGCAGTCAATGAGCAGGACAAGGTCCTTAAACCAACAATTCCATTAAGCAGTTATTTCAAGTATCATGACAATGCTGCAAATTGTTTTTATAACATGGCTGCTGAAACAAATAAACTCTACAGCAGTGACTCAATCAAAGTATGCAGGGTGGTTTCCTGGACAGCCAGTCCTTGCTATAAAACTAGTACTAATCATACTGCTAACATGCATGTCCCATGCAATGGCCTGATCCAAGCAGATCAGCTTTAAATACAGGACCAAATTCTTCAGCTGGCAATAGGTATGTGAATATGGCACTGTGTCTGTCTTTCAAGGAGAAGAGTACTTAGCTCAGAGAACTCCAGAAACCTCATCACCACCTTCTTTGGCTTCATCATCATTTGCCAAAGAGGAGAAACAATTTTGGGGCAGGGGAGAAATCACTGTACATTATTTAAAAAAAAATAAGTAACTGAAATTGGTATTTGGGTGTCAGATTGGGAGAAAATAGGTTGATATTCCTTCATTCTATACCTGTAACCTAAATGCTGCCCAAGCAAGACACCAGAGTGATACCCCCACTATCAAAAACTTCTGCTGACACCCCAGCTCTGGCAGGTTCTTGGTTTCATTTCCCTTTGGTGAGGCTTGAACACCTCCAGCAGCTCTGCATGGTGCTGTGGACCATGCTGGTCCTCACTTTAGTGTGAAGGTGCAGAAAGAAGCAGAGGTTTCCCACAGATAGGAAAGATCCCACCATTGTGATCTATTTGCAATACAGAAGGTAATGCTCACAGAAAATTTATGCACGTCTTGGACTGCCTTGTGGAAGAGGTGGGGAGGAAAACATTGCTGGTTCAATTATCATCCTCTGACATCTCTGCTAACACCTTTCCAGGATGAACAGCTGCACTCTCTGTTTCTCACAGCTATTGATCTGCAAATCCAGAGAGATGTTGCTGCATCAATTGAGCTCTGTCAACATGTTCAAAATATTCTCTGCAACCCTCTCAGGTAAAGACTTACTTTAGCATGAAATGAGAGATAAGCTGCACTATTTTATACCACCTTCCTCCACATATTTTTAAGGCTTCCTTTTAAAATATTTTGCTATTTTGAGCTGCTATTATAATATTGCTAATGAATTTTGAGCAGTCAAGTGCTGCTTTTAAATCTGTATCTCCTAATCTCTTTCTAGAACTGCAAGAAATCTCTCGCTGCACAATTTATCCCCAAGGTCTTGTCAAACCTGTCCCAAAACCAGATTCTCCTGAGATCCACTCTTCATTATCACAGAGCAGAGAAGATGATTCCTGCTTGTGAAGGACAATTGAAGCCTGAGGCTATCTAAAGAAGGGGAAAGAAAGATTTCCCTTGCTTCCTCTACAGTCAGTCCCTGGTCTTACCCCACACACTCTCCTAGCCTGTTGTGCTGCCTGTTCTCTCTGTGCTTTTCCTTCTACCACATCCTGTGGCTCCCCACATCCCCCCTTCTGCCTTCTCCTTCAGCCTCATACAGTGGCCAGAAGTCAGTAAAACCCACCAGTTATTCTCACCAGTGGACCAAGCCCAGCCTGCTCAGGCAGCTGCAGGAGCAGCTCCTCACTGGCCCAAGGGGAAGTGCCCTGTCAGCTCCCCCTCTCCTGGCTGTCAGAGGGGAAAGCCCCATTTGCCAGTGAGCTCTATTTCAAGTGGAAGATCTACAGAATTGAAGAGGTTGTATCTTAGCAACCACAAATGCATTAAGAAAGCAGTTTAACTGTTTAAACCTTCAATTATAAAATCCACCAGAAAGAGGCAGCTGCTGTGCACGAGACACAAAGCCTGTGCAGTGGCTCCCCATGAGGGACAAAACTGCCCTATGCACATGCACCTGCCAAAGGCACCTGGGTGATCCTTCTCCCTTCCCTGCACAAATAGGAGGGTGCTGTCATGGCCCACACCCACATCCTTTGCTCTCCTGCAGGAAGAGAAGTGGAGGAAAGGCATCTTTTTGCTGAGAAACCCTGAGGTTTTGTATATTGCTCTTATGCCCATAGGACCAAAGCAAAATCTTCAAAATCTTCCAAGGGGAAATAAAGGAGTCCCACAATGAAAACTCAGAGTGAAACAGGCATAGGGTTGTGATCACTTCACAAGAGGTGCTGTGATGCAGGAGTTATACCCTGATTTGTACAGCTTAGAATCCCAGTCTTTTCCCTTCCTGGGTAGTACCTTAGTTATCAGCCCTCAGATACACATTTCGCTCTGTTCTTTTCTTCCAAGGGTTTGTGCAACTGGAGTCAGGCCTCTCTGCTTTATGTGGACACCCCGTGTAAAAGCTGTTTCAAGGCTTCCTTACCATGCCTGCAGCAAACCTGGATTTCATCCTTGACCTGACAAACATAACAAAAACAACAGGGCATCTGCAAAAGCTAGTTTAAAAAATTCACAATTTTCTGCCTCAAAAACTTTATTGCCAGTATTTAGTGCACATTCTGTTCCATTCTACATGGTTCTCAATGGCTGGATCCCAGCTGTGTGACGGCACACAGGGGTGAACCCATTGCCCTGCAAAGGGAGCTCCAAGGACTGTTGTTAATCCCTCCAAAGGGAGCTGCCTGAGAAGAACACACAGCAGGGGTGGTGCAGAGTCCCTCATCCACAGACTGAAAATGTTTTGTGCAGAAAGGTAGGACTCAATCCATAAGCACAATCCATAAGCAGCCTCTGAGGGCAGTAGGAGCACATCCAGCACTGCATAGGCAGGTCTTTGCACAGCCCACAAACTGCTTCTTCCCCTCCTTCACTCTTATAACTAATCTTCTAGGTGTAAAATTTATTTCTGGGCTAAACAGACAAATGGGGATATGAGCATCATAAAGTCACCTTAGGAGGGATAGGAAAGGTGGCACCCCTTGTCTTTCTTGCTCTTGCTTCATAGATGCACCATTCTGGAGAAACTTAATATCATAAAAAAAAGCAAAAAGAGAAATTCTGCCTGAGCAACTACCAGCCCCAAAGAGTGTCCATGCTACTGAGGACTGTGATATAAGGCACAGGCATATACTCAGTGTATCCACCTGCACTTAAAGACTGTGTACCCCTAAGCTTAGACGGAAGAGCTGCTCTGGGCTAGAGAAACTTCAGGCTGTAGGACTGAAGCACTCCATGGAGATTCACTTTTTAAACAATGATTGAAGATCAATTGAACTGTTACTAGAAGCAGTATTAGGAGAGATTTATGAATCATCCATTTATAACAGTAGGAAAGCATCTTCTGTAAAGAGAAAACTGAAAAATCCATTTATTGCAAAACCAATTGCTGGGCTCATCATCTGTCTGTCACACTGGTGCAAGGGCACACATATGGGGAGTGTGTCAGCCATGGACTGCCTTCAGTGAGCAAGTTGGTAAATCCCTGCCAGTATGTGCTTTGGACAAAATTTAGAAACAAAACCAAAAGCAAAGAAAAAAACCCACTCTGAATTGTTTTGCATTGCATCTTCTGGATTGAATATGTTTTGATCTTGAAAGATTTTTTAAAAAGATAGTTCTTAGAGTATTCAGACAGTGATATCCATCCTGACCTTCGCATGGCATCTTTGGCTTTGATTCTAGACAAATTCTTGATCAGAACTTCGTCTGTAGACTACTTCCAAAGCATCTAAGCCCTATTAAAATAACATTTCCATTACCTAATTAATTGTTTGAAACTGTTTTCAGTGATTGTTTATTGAAGTTATAGTCTGTCACCTGAGGCAACAGCATGGCTTGTTGTCGTAGAAACATCTCTGCTGTCACCCGCGATGAACAGGGAGGGAGGAGCAGGAGAGGAGCTGCAGAGGAGATGCTTTGTTGAAATGGCTTGCTCTTTAAAGTGATTAAATTATTTCAGATAAAGACAGGCCATGCTGAGATCGACAAACACTGATTCCTGGGATATTATGGGCTCTGTGGGCTTGGTTCAAGCCCTTTCTAATTTAGCATGACACTGCTCCTGCTGTCAGGCACTGCCATCTCCCGTGGTTAACAGCAACATTTGCAGGGCCCTTTCTGTTGCCAAACTTGCTATTATTGCACAAAATCCCGCCATCTACAAATACAGAACAAAACATCTCTAGAAACCTGCTGTCATCTATCTATTTGATCTGTAAAAGATGAAAAATCAGCATTGCAGAGTTTCTCTTACTGGCCTTTACCTGGTATGTGATCTTGACACAAGTTTTCTACATTCCCAAATCCTTGTGTTAACTAATGTCCACAGGCATCTCAGGAAAGAGTTGCAGTTAGGTAGAAGCAATGTTGATTTAAGGGAAATTCTAGGTTTTTATTAAACTCTGCCACAGATTTTCTCTGTTTCTTCTTGTGCAGATAACAGAGAGTTAATAAAAAGGCTTAAGCTCTGATAAACCATGATTATTATTATTATTTTGCTTCTGAGACGTGAAGATGCAGGAAGAAAACAGGGTTTCCACCAGCAGCACCATCAGGGCTGTTTTGTCACTACTGACTTTACTACAGAAGCAGACAATGCAGATTGATGCTGACAGGCTTATGAGATCTTAGAGACAGGAACATTCTCAGAACCTGCTAAGCTGCAAATCAGCTAGGCTGCACTTTCCATAAGTTTCATATGCTGTTCATTTATCACTGTGTAGTTTTTTTATCACACAGAGAACCAGATCTTTTCCCTCCCTTTCCATAGTCTCGGACTGCAGGCACACTCCACAATGATGCCTTTGCTTGGCATTTGTTTAACTTCACTTGCATCTGGCAGGGAATCGGCTTCACAAATGGTTATCTATTTTTCATAAGAGGTTTTGTTTCTAACTGCATTTCCTCTTGGAAATGGAGTAAAACCAGATCCCGAGTCTTTTGTTCCTTGGCGGTGCCCTCTGGAGACAGCGGCAGAGGGAGCAAAGCGCAGCGTGAGCCTGGAGTGCCACCTGATGGCCCGGGAGCCAAAGCGCCAGGCGAGCTCTGCCATCTGGGGACAGCTGCCCTCTGCAGCCAGGGGACACCTGCGCTCTGCCAGCTGGGGACACCTGCCCTCTGCAGCCAGGGGACACCTGCCCTCTGCCAAACTAGCAAACGTGCCATTTTCTAGCAAAAAGCCCTGAACAGCAACCAGTAGAGCGAGGCTCCAGGCAGAGATGTGCTCTCTCTGGAGGTCAATGCCCCTGCGTGAGGACACGACCTGCTGGATGCCCTAGGACTGGCTTCCCGACTTTTTAAAGAGCATACTCACGTATTTTTTAAAGGAAAGCTATAAGCAGTGTTTCCATGGTCCTGTTCTGCTTCAAAACTTGAAGTTCAAGCTTAGTTAGAGGGGACGAAAACACAAGTTTTCTCAGTGCTTAACACTTCCCCTTAAGGGGAAGGTGACTCTCATATTTTCTACATCAGGCTATGATTTACAAGAGGAACTGCAGGATCCTAATGATTTTTTTTTCCTAGAGTAAAAGGTAATTAAAGCTTTTGAGTAATAATATGAAAATAAATGAACCATCTTAATGCATATAAACAAGGCTGTGATTTGGTGTTTGGTTTCCAGGCATTCTATTTGCATGCAACACTTGCTTGTATGTAGGTGCCAGGAGCAGGTATGTTATCTCCTTACAAGTTAGCAAATTGCACCTAATTTTTGCTGCATGGATTAGTATATTTCTAACTCAATGGCATAGTTGTTGGTTTTCCTTCATATCCATCTGCTGTTCAAACAATTGCAGCTGTGAAGCTGAGGGAGTGCAGCTTCTTTCAACCTCTTTCAGGGGTTACTGGATGTGAGCCTTAGCCTGAGAGGCTGCAATGGGTTTCAAAAGCATTGAAAAGGTATTCACTATCTGGAAATTTCTTTTGCCTTTTCCAGTGGAAACAGAGAAGCCAGAAGGCAAAGGAGTAGCTCAGTGTAAGAACATAGGAAAGCACTAACACAGAATGGTTTGGGATGGAAGGGACTGCCAGACCCCTGCCATGGACAGGGACACCTTCCACTGGGCCAGACTGCTCAGAGCCTCACCCAGCCTGGCCTTAAACACCTGCAAGGACGGGGCAGCCACAGCACCTCTGGGCAACATTCTTATTACCCTGTGTTACAAAAAAATTGGAACAAATTTACCATTAACACCACCTATTGTATAGCACTTAAAATTCCATTTGTTCTAAGAAATAAAACCACATGTTAATTCCTACAGATCTGCCATTTTTGTCTTTGGGAGAACAAGGAAAAACTCTGCATTCTTGCCTTCTGCAAGATGCTGTTAGTCATTACAGAGTGGGCTCTTAAGTTATTCAGAATCTCTATATGTGTTGTGTTGTTTTTCTGTGCTTATGGAAGAATGTACCAGTTTGGAGAACAAGCAGTACTTTCTCATGTGACATTGAAGATGAAATTCAAATGAATATTTTTAAAAAATTCTTTATATTCTAAATGCTAAAGCTGAACTTACAGAACAGCTGAACCTAATTTAGAATTGTCAATAGCCATGTAATATCCTCCTCCTCTTTCATTAATTAATACTAATTCAAAAGACTGAATTACCAGCCTAGAGAAAGACACCTGCCTTTGGAACTGTTTATAATTCATCATATATTGAAAACTGAGTAAGAAAATAATAATTGAATTATTAAGAGCAGCTGCCAGATTCTGTGCCTCTCCAGCCTAGAAGATGGACTGGGTTGGAACACAGAGCTGTAGCAGGAATGGAACAAAGTTATTTTGTGCTCTGTTTACTTGCAAGGTGTAAAGCAAATAGAGGCACCCTTTGCAAAAACACCTTGATTATTAAATTCCAGCAATTTTGTGATTGTCAGCTAAGATACACTTTAGAAAGGAAAGATTTATTTGGTAAAGGTTTCAGAGCACTGAACACTAGATTGACAAGCTCCATCAAAGTCATTAATGTGCCCTCTTTTTCCATAAAAATTTAAAAACATCGCAGAGAAACACTTAAGAAATAGCATTAAAATGCACTATTTAGAGGTCCTGAAGTAAAATTTGCTTCCTCTGTCCCTTGTGGCTGCACTGAAAAACTGGAAATAGACGGAAAATGACCTTCAATGTACTACTGTGCAAAACTTCCCGCTTGTGCTGAAAGGAGGCGCTTGACAAATTCAAGTATCCCCATCAATCCATCACTACAGAGCACATGGATTATTTTTCCTAGGACCTAGCTATTTCAGACTTTGGCTTTGGGTGCTTTTTTTCCTTCATATAAGTGCATAAAGGGGAATTATTCCATACTGAATCTGACCAATATTGATATGAGTATTTTTGAAGGAGCTCTCCCCCTCTGAGGAACCAGAGCTTTTTAACAAATAATTCAAAGTTTTCAAATTTAGTAACAGTTATATGCCAATATCCTCTAACAACTTCCACAAAAAAGGCTGCAATACAAGTTTCAGAGTTATTATGATAGAGATGGCAACTAAAAAAATTAAGCCTTTTGTCTCTTAAAAATCAACTCGTTACAAAGAAATCAAGTACTCTCCCTCCTCTTGCAAAACTTCCCACATCTGACTTGAGTCACTTTTACATTTTCAAGACATGTAACAACTCCTTCAAAATGCACCACACTAAGTCACTAAGTTGACATCCATACAAAGGGTAAAAGCTAAAAGGAGAAATTTTAACATTAGTTCTGAATCCCAAGACTGTTGCCTTTTTTTCCTCCTGACAAACACGTGAATAGAAGTTTCACAATTGTGTATGTAAGTAAGGGAAAAAGTTAAAAAACTTAAAATCTTTTGTGCTTATATTTCAGAGCCAGGAAGAATGTTTGGGTATCTAAAAAGAGCCTATGGATGTTCTAAAAAAAAGAGGAGAAAGGCCGAAGTTTGGCTTATTTCCAGCCAAAATGGGCCTGGGTAAGGGAAGCTGTCAAAACTTGCATGTACTTTCTATCTTATGCCTTTTTGTTTTTCCCCGGGTGGAAAGAGAGATACTTGGCAAGTTTTCAAAGCTAGAAGCACCCTGAAGATTTGGTTTTACTTCACAGATTTCTGATGGGCTGAAGCATGACTGTGGGGCTTTGGATGGTGGGGGCTTCTGCCATAGGCACTGGGCAGCACATCTGGGGGTGCCTTTGGTTCCTCCCTCCCAGCTGCAGCCCTGGGTAATGCTCAAGAGGGTGCTCATAGCTGGCATGCAGCCATTGCCTCACTGCCCCCAAAAGGTTTTCACTGCTAACCCTTCTCCCTGGTCCTGGTGATGACTGGCACACAAAGGCACAAAGGAATCTAAAGCAGCCTCAGTGGAGGAGTCAGGGAAATGGCAGGATGGATCTGTGATGTGATACTGTGATACACAGTGGCCAGAAAAGGTCCAAAGTCACACCAAAAGCAGGGGGAAGCACTATGTGCAGACTGCACAGCTACAAGAACTTCACCTGCCACACCAGATTTTACTGTTGACTTCAAAACTGTCAAGTGCAACTACAAGTATCTCACATTAGAATATTTTAAACATTCTAAATGGTACTTTTCAGTGCAAGCTGCTATCAGCACAACACAAACAACTGGTCACAATGTCAAAGCATAATGAACAAATGTTGTACCCATTTAATTCAAGTTTGCACTTCATGTTTATTTGCAAAATACAAGTAATTAAACAAACATTCTATTTTCATTTCCACTAGAGACTTTTCGGTATAATTTCAGTTGCTGTGGCTTGTACATTACTGGTACCAATATCTCAATACCAGCCCTGGTATTTGCCTTTCACACACCAGCATGGACTCTACCTTAGTGTAACCAATCAGAACAAATAGCAAATTTCATACACAGTATTTAATGCTAAGTAGAAGCCTGGGAACTTCATAAAACCTTGCTGGGGTGTGAAATGTTGTGCCCTTTCAAAAAACAGTGGTCACTATCTTCTGGACAAATAGTGAAACAGTGATTGCTGTACGCAAATATTACCACCAGGTACTGACTCTAAGATCAAGCTTTTCTAGAAAACACCAAATAAATACAAGTAATAAATGCAACAAAAGCTATTGTCAGCTACCTAGTCTAAACCATACCTGTGAAAATACAAACGGGCACATTGTGAATACTTAAAAGAGTAAAGTGCTTTTAACATTGAGCAAGTGAATGCATCTAGTGTTGTACCACAGGCAATATATCCATTTTGGACAAAACAGTTTCCATGCAATTAGTCAGCAGTGATCCCCTGTATTCATTTACAATATTAAAGTACTATATATTCCTTCAGTCATACAGGGTTTAAGGTCAGGATACGGTGTGTACACTGGCAAAACTCAACCAGTGCTCTATATTAGCACACTGTTTGAGCATTGCTACAGCAAGGTAGATTTTTGTTGGTTTTTTTTTTTTCTCATAAGGAGCCAAACCTTTGGTAGTGTAAATGCAGTGGATGCTGAAAATACCACTGAACCAATGTGCGAGCACATTATGCAGCTGACAGGAATGGGAAGAAGAAAAAATCAAAAGCAAATTTAATGGCTTTATGCACTGTGCTCCTCCAGTCCTGCTCTATTTTCACGTGCCTCCCTGCAGGTAAGAGTTTAGACATGCAATTCAAGCAAGTGATTGCTTTCAGTTCAAAGACAGGCCATTTACTGCCAAGACGACCCTCCAGAATTGTGCTGAATTCAATTATACTCCCTTGCCTCAAGTTCAGCAACACCTTTTTAAACTCATTGCTTGCCTTCAGCACAATATCTTTGGTTATATCATCCTCCTCTATAGGCTTGCTTCCATTTTTGCTACTGAAAGGCATGCCCACAGTTATTTCAAATTTGTACCGATCAAACATTTTCATGTGGCATTTATGCTTTGTCAAAAACTTCAGACGACACAATTCTTCCTCCTCCAGTGTAACATTTTTGGGATCACAGAGAGGGTAGGTTTCACCATACAAGCATCTCATCCAATCACCAATAAAAAATGGAAGCATATTTATTGCAGATTCTGCACTATTGTCGATTTCTGTCACGCGCACATATTTGAACCGCCCGGTCCACGTCACTCGGTGTCCTTCCAGGTGACTGCACAAAATCTGAGTACGTGCCATGTTGGTCTCCTTCCAGGCCCGGGGTCCACAGAGGAAACCATACTGATTCCACGTCAGGGTGGAGTTGTAAACTTTCATGCCTTCAGACCGATACACATAGAACCAACAGAACAGCACCACGGCTGTAATCCACACCAGAATGAGTTTCACAATGGAGCTCCGAGTGAGCGATTTCACCACTTCAACTACAGAGAAGTTAACCTTTGTCCACCATCGAAACAGCAAAGGAACAGCACACAAAACCAGGGTCACTACAATTTTCATGAGCTCCAAAGACAAAAACCACTTAATGAAGTGGACAAGACACATCAGTGCAATGCCTACACCCAGCACTGGCAGGGCAAAGAGGAACAGGAAGTAACCAATGGATGCACGAACGAGCCCAATGCCAGAGGACTCCCGCAGAATGACCACAGAGAGCTCACACCACATAAAGCACACCAGGTATGGGACCAGGTAGCAGTAGGTGCCTTTAAAATTCCGTAGTTGGGCCATTCTAAAGAAAAGATAGAACAAGTACAAAAACAGAAGGCAGGGGATGCTTACATTGATCACAAAGAAATGGCCTACAGGAACTGTAAAGAACGTTTTCCCTAAGAATTTCAAGTAGCCAAAATTCCCAGGTAATACCTGCAGCAGGGATAAGCAACCTGCAGCTGTCTCAGTCATTAATGCCCTTCGTGTGTAAGGTTCTGCACACGTGCTTAAACTCATGTAACTTGTCACTGTGAAGAAAACTGAGACAGTAGCTAACTCTGAGCATGGTATACAGTCTTTGCTTGCTATGGGGAAGGAAAAAATTACAAAGAATACTGACAGTAAAAAATAAAAGTACGGCTCTAAGTGATTCCATCCAAAGTTCACCTCAGCTTGCTCAACATCTAGGTTTGGTTCAAAACGAAGCAATAAGTCAGTCAAAGCACGGAAGTTTTCCCAAGCCTTACTGTCCTGAAAAACTTTCAGTGTGCAAATCACCATAGAAATAAAGGACAAATAGAATAT
Organism: Ammospiza caudacuta; assembly: GCF_027887145.1. Taxonomy (NCBI): domain Eukaryota; kingdom Metazoa; phylum Chordata; class Aves; order Passeriformes; family Passerellidae; genus Ammospiza; species Ammospiza caudacuta. The sequence goes on from NC_080596.1 coordinate 60,712,303, forward strand.
GACTAATGGAATAATGAAGGCAAAAAAATCAATTGTCAGATTACTGATGATGAAGAAAAAGATGAGAGCATTGATATGGTGTGTTGGAACAATGGTAGACAGCCAATGCATTCCTGCCTTTGATGCAATATCTATAAGGTATTCTTTAATTTCCATAATGGCATGAAGTGGATATTTAAAAACCTGGAAAAAGAGAAAGAAGCATTTTATTAACAAGCAGTTTTGTATCTTTACATCACAGACACTCCTAGCTGAAGCAGTAGCAGCCAGTTGTCTAACCTCAGCTAACATGAAAAGATTTATATTTCAGATCAATGTTGCCAATAAAAAAAGATTACTGTGCCTGAGATTATTAGCTCGATTTTTATTAACTCAGTCACACGAAGCTCAGAGACAATTTTGATTTCAGGCAAGATGTATTTCATTACCTTTGACACATATAATTAAATGGCTTCCTAGTCAAATATTCTGCTCTGCTAACTTCACACTGAAGATAAACTACATGGCTACAGCCCTGCACTATCTTAAGTCATTACTTGACTTTAAAGCATGTAACTGCCACATTCTGGAAGGATTATGTTATACATTCTATGCAGATACACTGCAGGAAGTAGTGCCTGTGATTCATATAGACATACAGCAAGTCTTTACAGCTGTGGTTTTATCTTTAAAGAATCCTTGCCAAGCATCTAGGGATGCAGTTGTCAAAACCTGTTTTGGAAGCAGCAGCAGTATGTTAAATTCAATTACTACACATTTACAGATTCTTTTAACTCCACAACAGTATCTGTAGAGGATCTTAAAATTCTGCCTATTTTATGTGGCATTTTCAACACAGTCACTGGACAACAGAGAAACTGCTGGATTGAATAATCTCCCTATAACCAACCATACTTTTACAAGAGATGAATTAAAAAGTCCTGGATTTTTTTAAACACGCATTCAAATATTGCATAGGGACATGAGATGCTGCAGTCAATCCTCCTTCCCCCATAAAAGGACAGTTTTTATGTTTTCTCAGACTGTATATTTTTATATTAATTAGTTCAAGGGGAAAAGCCAAGAATGTTCCAGCAAATACCTGTAGCACTGTGATGAACTGGGACAGCACATGCCCCAGTGATTTGGCCAAAAGTTTGTTTATTTGTGAAGGCATCTCTGTTCTTCATAAAAGCATCTCTTTCAGACTATTAGCCATGCAAATGCTTGGAAAGAGACACCTTTCACTCATTCCCTCCTTTTTCCCCACCCCTGCAATATGGTAATGGGCAACAAACTTACAGTAAAAACTCAGGTCAGCAACCACACACCCTCTACCTTGCCTAAAATTTGTATGCCAGTATTGAAGGCATGCACCTTTATTTCCCCTTCTCCTTTCACTGTCTAGAGAAGTATCAGTGTAGAAGCTAACAGCAAGTTTCATCTTTCTTGAATTCCATCATAACAGAACCTTTTCATGCTATGGATAATTTTTCCCACCTGCTTGCTCCTGTTTAAATTAGAAAGATATGAAGCGTATAACAACATCTATAATAAAAATAGGGCAGTGATGACAGGTTAAATCCTCACTGAAGATGTAACAAAGGTATTTTGACCCTTTACAGGGAAAACTGTTGTTCCTTTCTTTTAAATACATGACTCATATACACCAATCTTGAAACATATATATGAAGTCAAGTCCAAAAAGAAATTACAGCCACAATTCTTGTGGTGTTCTATACAGACTAAACATCAGCATTGAGAGAGAAGTGCAAGTCACTCCTGGTTTTGTCTGTGATGCTTAAGAGGCCATTCAACATAAGCTGTTCCATATTGCCTTTTTACCTTCAGTCGTAGGGGTAGCTCTTCAGGACTCTTCCCTGCCAACTCATCATCTTCCTCCTCCTGCATAATCAGGTTGGATGGGATGATTCCCTTTGCGTACTTCTTGGTAATTTCAACAAAGTCATCCAAAGCAATAAATTTTTTAGCTAAAAAGATAAAATAAAAATTTGGAGTAAATTTTATCACAACACTGTATTGATTATGAATTGGAATATTAATTTGCTTTCCTGCCAGAATCTAGTCTACAAAAACTGAACTACTGACAACATAGGTTTACATTACAACTTATCCTGAGATTTCTGCTGAAAACAAAAATCTCCTTGTGACAGCAACATGTATAATACTCAACATCTTGTCAGATCAGCAGATAAGTTTATTATACTGATAAGTAGAATAACAGAGTGAGTGAATGTAGCTTATCTGCAAGGATTCCACAGGAAAAGAGACTACTGGCTTAGGCCACAGTTTAAATCATAAGACTATTGTATCCACTTAAGAGAAATATTCAACAGCTGCATTGGAAAGAGATTGTACAGAAGCAGTAATGAATTATCTGCATGTCATCAACTGAAACATGGACTTCTGATTTCTTATTTAGCAGTCATTTTTCTGAGTTCAGAAGTTACAGACATAATTATGGGAAATACACAATTATGACATCTATGAGACTAAATATGGATTACCTAAACTGTATTAATTTAATGTGCTATATGACTATACAGCAGGCCTCCTCCAAACTGTATCAACTGTGATCTAAAACAGCTACCAGCAACAACAGATTTTGCTCTGTTTACACAGAGACAAAAATCATCCGTCTGCCCTGGAAGATCCTTATTCACTTCAGTGAGTATAAGGGAGGCATGGGGCTACTACTGAAAACAGGGAAATGGCAGGACAGAAGATGATTTATATGCTGGTTCAAACTCTTTGCACCCAGTTCTCTACATTAGCATGAATTAACTAGTTTCTATGACAGACAAGCTTGATGCAAGTTTGTAAAGGAGAATAAATAACAGCAATTTCTTTCCCATAAACTAAAGCAAATAACATTGGTGTATACTTGAAATAACTGAATTACAAAAATCTGTAACACACCTCCTACGCAATAAATTTAACTAGTTTTCTGATGCAAAGATATGAAAGCTGGCTTGCTTACTAGTTCGAGATTTTAAAGAAACAGATAACTGCTTCATTAAATTAAAAATCAGAGGATTAATGTGTTTGGGCCCAGAAATTTTTTAATTTAAATATGCTACATTTATAGAAGCAACACATAAATACGTCCATATTTAAGACTGAAAACACTAGAGATATAGAGCAAAATAAAGTATTTGTCTCAAGATACATACTAGAGGAAGAGGAATGTTAAGGAGTTCAACAGAAAATAATCATCTTACAGTCTATCTTTTGGTTTAATCTCAAAATATAGATGCTGTCTATAGTTTGGGCTTTTACTACTTCTCCTCCTCCATGCATGAACCCTTATGTCCCACAAATACCATCTGACATGTCTCCCAAGAAACGAGAAAAGATTTATTTTTGCTAACCATTCTTATTATTCACAGACTGTAAGGCAACTTCACTTGCATCAAGAAATCTGTGAGACTTTTTAGGTGTTTTGGTGGGCTTCAGATTAAGCCTACTATGAAAGGTCATCTAAATTTAATGTCTTACTGGGAAAAAATACACAATGCTGAAATAGTCTTATTCATGTAGAATCAGCAAGCAGGCACATTAGAACCTCATAAAAATACCTTAACAGCACTTTTACAGGATCACGGGACATCCTGAGAAGGAAGGAGTTATTAACTTACTATGTATAGATGGCCTATCCACTGCAATGACATGCACCCTCTCAGGCATGCAACAACTGCCCATTGACAATGTCACCTATAATTTTCTGTCTATACCTCCATTAAGGACAACCCAGATCAAATATCTGCAAGCACGTATCTGGCTTAAAAATTACCTTCCAAGTATTGGCAATACAGTAACACTGAAAGAAAAAATTCCCTCTGGCAAAATAAATGAAGAAAATGAGTCAGAGAAGTAAATGCTCAAGAGTCATAGTTTTCTTGTTCCTCCATGAAAAGGCAAAAGCTCTTTAGAGAAGAAGTAATATCTTACCTCCTACTTTAACTGTTTGGTGAAAATTTTTCATTTTTAAATGTCACTAGTATTTTGTCACCCAAATGTCCTTTAAATTGATATAAGAAGCGTATTTTGTAGATTCCACTTTATTATTCATAGATTTTTTCAATTTGGTTATTGCTATGAATACGAACGAGGGCAAACTTTCTCTAGAGAAAAAGGTTCTCATTTATTAAAACAGCTGCTAGGAACAGAGTACCTAGGATAAGCCCAAGCACCCACAAAGTGAACCAAAACCAGAACAGTACGCTATTCCCAAGGGCACTGGGCTCTCCCCACAGAACAAGTTTCCAAAAAGAACAACCCTGACCCCACGGAACTCCCCCCCATTTAGAGCCCCCTTCGAGTCCAGGATTGGTCCCTTTTGGATCCGCACGGTGATTGGTCCATTTCCAGGCTTCTCATTGGTCTTTAACGCCGCTCATTCTGGACCAATCGTTTCTGCAGGGCTTCGAATGATTGGTCAGATCTTCCATCCAATCCGTCTTCGACCTCGCCTTGCCCCGCCAGACCGCCCTTCCACCAAACCCTGGACCCTTCTCCTAGAACCTTCTAATTACCCCCCCCACTCTTAACATAATACAATTATGATAACATAATTAATACAATATAATTGAACTATACCCTAATTTAACATAACTTTTACCTATAATATTTATGACAAATTTCCCTGCCTCCCCCATCCATCCTAGGAAAAGGAATCAATTCACATCAATTTCTGCCTACACTTACATATAGGTTCATTTGCTGCCCTGCTATTTTATCTGCAATTTAAGCCTTAAAAAATAAATTTATATTTTCCAGTTCCTTTACTGATAACTCTGAATTACTGAAGAATCCAGAACAAAATGACTTGCTGTGCACTCGCTTGTAGCAGCGCATGCCAGTTCGCCTAAAGGGGTGGAAAGAACCCCAATTCAACATAGCTCCTATGAGCCCAAATACATCTGCATTATGATACAATGACTGGACAATGAAATTCAACAGTCTTGTCCTTGAAGGACTACTTCTAGCTTGCCAGAGGTGGCAGCCAAGTCACAAAAACAGCTGACATAGTCTCACAGAAGGTTTGATAGGACCACAAGCTTGCTTGCCAAAATATTATTTCTCACATCCCTTAATCCCTTATTCTCACACAGACACATGCTCCTGTTGCTCTTTTACTTCTGTGAAAGCTAATGAAAACTAAAATACTCTACCCTTCTTAGGAGTGCTATTTTTCAAGTCACCTGTGTAACAAACACAATCCTTGAAGGTAAAAGCCAAATTTACCGAATGAAATGTAAATCTAATCTTTCAAGGAGTTTAAACCTCCAAAGCTCGAGATCTGACTCTCTATTCCATGTATGACGCTTCTGTTCCACATAATTTTAACTACAGATGTATTAGTAAATAACATGCTGTGTGACATTTAAAACTGCTCTTCAAATATTGATCTAGATTGCACGGGACCTATTCCATATGACTTAGTGCATTTCAAGAAATTGAGGTTTTTCTGACAATGAGTAATTGAACCTTACGTTAAATATTATTCTTGAAAAATTACACATGCTGCATTGTTGATAATTCATTTTCTTAATATAACACTTTCCTCCTAAAAGCCCAAAAGCACATCAGTATTTCTAACAGTTATGCCAGACTAAGAACTTTAATTTCCAATTCCCACCTTATCAAACCTTACAAAACTCACAGACTTAGGTCTACAAATCTGACCCTGTGTGTGTTAAGGGGTTTAATTCTTCAAAATACATTAATTAAGCTGCTGTAAATAATGAAAGAAGTATCTTGGTGCATCTTTCCTAATTCATTCATTGAACAAATATGAAAAGACAAATATTAATTATAAGGGAAGAGCAAACGGAAACAAGGCAAACAGAATGAAGGATCTGTCTGCACTAAATTGGTGCATAATTCATTCCCTCACTGTAATCAGAAACACTACTGCATTTAGAACTAAAGTAAAAAAATATTGAAGGTGAGAATTTTCTTTGCTGAATAGCATTTTGAGTGCTGAAAGGGCAAGAATATGAAAATAACAAATGACAGGCAAACTGCCTTTAGTAGTTGACTGCAATGATGATGTCTTCTGTGAGTTCACATGCAGATCAGTTATTTGTTTTCCACACAGAATAAACTGACACTATCTGCAATCCAAACCTTCTATACATTCTTACTCTGGCAACACAAAATTGTTTACCAAAGCAAACTAGAAACTAAAATCCCTGGCCAAGACTGAAAGCAGCAGCATGCACTCACATTCACTGTTCACCAATCGCTCCAGCATCCTTCTCTGCTTCTGCACGGACTTTGGGACTGGGCCAGGATGCTTCTCACCATCTGTTTCAATAACAGAAGTCAAAGGAGTCAATTAAAGTGATCAAACATCTGGGGAATGATATTTCCAGAAAGTAAGGAAAAGACAAACTTACAGAGAAACAGATAAGTGGCTAGTTTTCTATATTCCCGTTACTGTACTAGAAAAAGAAACAGGACTGCCACAGCTAACATTTAGAGCTGTAGTGGCAGAATGTCTTGAAGACTGAATCTGTAAATTGAAACATCTAGTGAGGTATCATCAAGATGACTGTTAGAGAAAAAAAAATCAAATAGAGCAGAGCCATAAAATATCTATTTTCCAAAGACAATGAGTGATAAATAAATATATTTTAAATATATGATCAATTGAACAAGTGCTCAATGACCCACAATCTACAGCAAGTGTTGGTCCAGAGAGTACAGTTATTAAAAGAGAATTAGTCTTTGAGAGAGTTACATTATCTTAAGTGGATTGTACATTTACTATTGTCTCATTCCTGATTGTTCATAAAGCCCTTTAGGTTTCAAGCTGTACTGTGCCTATAAGTTTGTATTTTACCAATACCATAATTCAATTCATGAACAAACCTTCATTGTCAACTTGCCCAACATTTTCCAGCAGCTCAGAAACAGCTAATTGCTTCTTCTTTTTTGGATTTAATTTCCAATACATGACCAAGGCAGCTTTTCGAACAGCCCTCTCCAAGTCAGTCTCAGATGTTAACTTTTTCACTTCTTCCTCATTCTCAGAAGTTATGCCTCAAGAAAAGAAAAAATACATTACACACTCATCCCACACCCATGCAGAAATGATAGATTTTCTCATAATTTATTTTTCGCAGTTTAGTCTGAAACTTCTCAAGTTTCAGTCACATTCTGACCACCAAGTAAATTACTCAAATGTCCTTCTGTGTCCATTGCTTATCAAAATCTAGGTTTAAACTGTACTTCAAAGATGTGCAAGACATGCATTATACTATGTCTTGCTTCAACTTTTGAAGTACAGTGGATCAGGCAAAAGGTAGTGCAGACAGGCATGGGTGACATGCAAGGGCACCAAGAACTGAATAAAAGTTGGTTTTCTTTTTTGTTTTGTTGGGTTTTTTCCCCCCTCATAAGAGTTCAGATAGTTGGTGGACCAGAAGAGACCATTCCAAGCATGAGAAGTAACATGAAGGAAGATGAGAATCTTAAAGTGGGAGAAGACAGTGAACAAGACCAATTAGAAGAGAGGTTGGAGGGGGGTAAAAGAATGAAACAACAGCAGATATGTAGCTGGTGTGTGGTTACATATGCTCTTCAGAGTCAAAGAAAAGAAGCTTCCATGAAAGGTTAGGACGAGAAGAACATGCACAGATTTCATGAAGAAATTCAAGCAAATAACTAACAAAAATGCTTTAATAAGCAGTATTGATAATTAGTGGTTTTTAAATTACCTGTTGGAACAGTCTGTTAGCAACTACTCACGCCACTTTGCCATGATAATTTCCATCATACCTTAACCACTCTTTTCAGAGTTAAAAGGAGTACAATATTGTTTCAGATAATGTGGGAAGTGCAAGCAGGAAGCCTCAGAGAGCCCATACCTCTTCTGTCTTCCAGGCATCTACGCAAGAGTTTGACAGCTTCTCTTCGACCTTGCTTAGCAGCAAGGATGAACCAGTCAACTGCACTACAATTGTTGAGTTCTTCATCCTCCTCTTCTGCTAATTTCAGGAAGTGCTTCCCCACCTATAACAAATAGGAAACAAAATTGCTTCAATTACTGAAATATACTCTACTTTGTCTTTATGTCTTTCTCCCTTCTTCCTTCTCACCTCCTAGAACTCAGCTAAGATAAATTCTCTCTGAACAAAAGGTCAGAACATTTGCTCCTAGCACTAAAGAACATAGTTGTAAGCTGATCTTCTGATTGGAAAGATCTGGAAGAACTGGAAGCAAGAAGGAATTGCAACACATTTGGCCAGGTCAGTGAATCAGTTGCTGTTGGTGTTCAGGCATCTGGCAGAATCAAGTGAAGCTCAGAGTGTTTAAAGTTTTCTTGAATTCTTTTCCTCCTACAACAGTGACCAGACAATACTGCTAATTTCCTTTTAGAGACAAAGTAAGTGTAATATAATCAGAAATTCAGATGAAGCTATTGACAAGGCCTTGGCATGGAAGCAGGCTTCAAGAAGGGCAATCCCTGACTCACTCCAGTTCAGTCACTAAAGATCAAAGCAAACTCATGATTATTTGGTGAATGAAATAAAACTAATACTGCTTAAGTATCAAACAAATTCAGTGAAAAAGCTTATACAATTTCTCCTACTCAAGATTACAGAAATTACGAAGCAGGTGTCTATATTACTGTTTTACAGGTAAGAAAAAACCATCACCTTTTTTCTTCCTTCTAAAAATTAAAATATAGGAAAATGTACTAGTAAATATATTTATGCAACAGCATGAAACACTTCTGCTTATCACAAGACAAGGCCTTAAGAAGTGAAAGGGCAGAAAATTACCAGAACTACTGGACATTTTATCTGCATACCTCAAGAATGTGGAAAATATTTTTGCTTGGCTCACTGCACTCCTCCCTCTCTCTGTAATGTTACTTCATTCAGCTACCTTCTAGAAGCAATTAATGCAATACCTTAATAGCTTTTAAAATCCACAATATTATCTGCTGGAACAAAAAACCCTGTTTGAAAGGTTCTCTGAAACTTTCATTTGCTACTGCAGTATTTGTTACAGCCACTAAAGGTGACTAAAGAAATACTGTTGAAAGATTAATAAATCACGTTACCCTTATGTAGATTAAATGCAGTGACATAATAGATATAATAATTATATATATATATATATATATATATATATATATATAAAATGTGTGTATATATATACATATATATATACACACACATACACTATATATAATATCATATAAGACAGAAAGGTCTTTCTTCTTCCACTAAAGTTTATTTCTCCAGCCATTTAACTGTTTTCATACACTTCAGTGAGTGTTTCAACAACTTCCACACAGAGAGTTATTGGGTAGACATTAAATCCATAGCACATACAGTGAAGCTATCCAAAACTATACAGAAATAAGGAGAAAATTGGACTAGATAATCCAAACATTGATTACAAAGTCATGCCTGAGTTCAATGGGAGGTGCACACCAAGAGTGTACAAGACAAAAAAAAAATATCTTTCAGCAATTGCATGGCAATCTGTCATTCAACTGCAGATGTACCTACAGCTATTTATTTCAGAAAGGAATTGGTTGAACAAGTTACATGGCAAATAACATCTATCTGACAAGAACAGCTGTTTCTTAAGCAGGTTTATATTTATAGCCATTGAGATTTTGAGCAAAACCTCAAGAGTAGCAACACTTAATCACACAGCTTTTAAGTTTCTAAGGACCTTTTATATACAGAAACATGTATTGCAACATCAACTAACAGTTTGTGTGACTAGTCATAGCACAGAAGGCACATAGCACAAGCAAAATAATAGCATAACCTGTTTTATGTCTGAAATGCTTTTTGGCTTGTCTGTGGTTCTAACAGCAATGCTCCTACATCAAACCACCTGAAAATGGCTGCAAAGCTCTGGCCTGTAGCAGTCAAAGGAGAAAGAATGGATGGGAAACAGTGTTAACCTCAAATCTGTCATTTAAGTAGTCTGGGGTTCTCTCTTTCTCATGAGCTGAGAGTGTGAAATAAAGTCATACTTGGTAACAGCTTAACACAGACACACTGTACTTGTCTAAAGGTTGCTCCCATCTCTGGCTTTGCTAAGTGAGGTGGTCATCTCAAGCAAGATGTCCCCTTGCAGACATCCTCTGATTAAAGACACAGAACTGCCTTTTCTCCATTACAGAATTCCTGCTGTGGGTGTTTCATTGATGCAACTGCCATACAGTTACTTCTCAATTTAAATATATATATATATATATATATTGTTACAGTAATTAATGTTGACAGCCACTCAGAGTACATTTATTTCCACAGGCATTGCAGAATTATTTTTGAATAAACACAGAATAATAAAATAACTACAAGCCATTGAACCAGCTGATTTCTTGTGTTTGACTTTGTAGTGGTTAACAAACAGCACAAAAGTGGCATCTCAGCATCTCATTCATGCTCCTACAAATATGAGAAATGAAAATACATTTTTCTAATTGATTCTAAAGGAATGTATTCAACATAGAGAAGAAATAAATTTCTTTTTGGGTTTTAAAAACAAAAAGCTAATTCTCTCTCCACAAGTAACAAGAAATGTGACTGCATTAAAAAAAAAGAAATTACTGTATTTTAGGCTCCATTTCAGGCAGTCAATTCATCCTGAGTGCATACTGAAGAAAAATTGTATGCTGTATCTTTTTATGGTAAGAACCCTATTATTCTGTGGGAGTAGAAAATGTACACAGTTATAGAGATAAAGGAAGAGAATGAAAGTGAAATTAATAGTGAAGGAGAAAACCCCCATCATTTATATATACATATGTATGCATCACAGACTTAGATTATGTAAGTATTTCTGAGTATTCTTACTCAACTGGAAATTATAGCCTGAAAGAATATTATGGACTTTGCTTTCTTACATGTGGAGGAATAGAGCCAAAAGATGGATTTTACAGCAATGGTTCCCTCAAGGATAATGTTTCATCCTCCACAAAGCCACCAGCTGTTTCAAAGTGAGGAATTTGCTACTATCTCAGGTTACAACTCCAAGGTCGGCTTGCCCCTCAAACAAGTTGATAAGGGAGGGAGAACAAGCCAGCAATGCCTTTTTTTTTTTTTTACCAGCTTTAAAAGAATTATTTTCCCATCCTCACCTCTGATTTTTATTTACAATAGGATTGTTGGGGAAAAATCCAAATCAGCAATGAGCATGTAGGAGACTGCAACCATTCCTATTTAGCATCAAAGCTGAATTTTGAAAAGAATGCTCAAGTAAAACACTAACCAGGTTAAACACAAATTAAAATCCTTCCAGAAAATGTTAAGCTATTTATACTAGACCACTATACCAGGCAATAGAATGCAGTGGAAAACTGGTACAATTTTTCTAAAACCTAAGGGAAAACCTGAAGTGCTAACAAATGCAGGACAGAACTGATACTATTAATTCAATTTTATCTGCCATTAAATAAGTAAAAGATTTACATGGGGGTTCTTTTCTAAAATGTGTAATTCAACAGAGAAATGGTATATGAGCAAAACATCAACAACCAACCTCTGTTCCTGCTAAAGCAGCTCAATGGCAGCTTCCTCCAGAGTGCAGCCTAAGAGCCCTGGTATCTTTGTATACAGTGTAGTGCTGAACCAACAGCATTTAACAGTCCCTGTCTGCACAGCTCTCCACATGCTTCTTTAACAAAAAGAAAAGCAAAATCAGGTCTGTACCTTTTCCATGCTTAAGAGTTGGACCTGAAGCCACTCACACTGTCAAGGAAGCAGCCTCTCTCAAGGCAGAGGAACCATCTGGCATCACCTTCCTTTGAATAGTTTAGCATCTAAGCAGACACAGTTCAGCTGAGGAAGAGATAATAGTTCTGCAGCAGGCAGTGCTATTTTTGGAATGAAGAGCAAACAAGACTGGACAAAAACCATATATAATTATATAATTACCTCTGTTTGTGCTTTTGGCTCTCCAGCTTTGGCCCTCTCAAGCAGGTCTTCAAAGAGCACTTCAGGTTCTTCCTTCATGCCCTCTATAAATTAGATAAAGAAAATTGTTTAGTTGCAATAGTTTAAAGTATTTTTAAAATTGTTGCTGTATGTGGTTGAAGAATTAGATGATCATAACTCAAAAATGCAACATAAGGGTTTTCAAGAACAATGGAAATTAACTTATTACAATATTGACTCTCCATCTCAGTATTGTACTTCAGCATATTTACCTTGTTATTTGCCACATACCACAGGATGCCACAGTTTACAGTTTCTCATTTACTTACACAAAATTTGTTTCTCAATACAATATTCCTTACAATAAATATGAGCACATGTGGAACATGTAATGTGGATCAGCTTTTGTACTATTACTATTCCTTTGCTGATATCTATTCAGTCTTTCACCTGTCAGTCTCTTTAGCACTGGAACCTTTTCTAGGATTTTGAAAAATTAATCAGCCTTTCAAACAGTGTATTTGAAAGCTCAGTCCCTCAGGCTCTAGAGCATACAAAAACTAACAACAATTACACTGTTAAACCTTGTTTTTTTAAATTTTTCTCCACACTGCACCTTGTATTTTATTTCTTTCCCATCTACTGAACACTTACACACTTAAACAATTGGTTTCCTTCAAAAGCATCATACTGCTCCACCAGTCAATCAGAATGAAAAACTTGAGAGCTTTATCTGATAACCAGTATTTGCAAGCAACGTCATGCTGCGTGCTACTTGATGAATAAAGAATTAGTTAATAGCAAAGCTGATGAAGGCCAGGACTGCTACTCTTTTATGAGATGATTTCTCATAAATTAGTTTGGAAAAATTTTAAAGAGAAAAATCAATACAACTTGCATGTTTTAAGTTGGGTCAGAATGGACAACTGACCACTGAGTCAGAGTTACAGCTTTAGTAACCAAGCAATCTAAAATTATAGTTAGAAAGACAGACCCAAATTCCACACTAAGCACCAAAGTCTGACCCCTACTGACATTACTCCACACAAACACTCTGTGGCACTTTGTAGCTACATCCTGAGGGCAGTGGCAGCATGAAAAGTGTGCTTGGGAAGCAGTTTCCAGGTGCAGGAAAGTGACTTTCAGGCACCACTGAAGTCAGAGTCCCTACCTGACTGGGGCACATCAATGTGAGCCCTGCCAGCTCAGGGGCCAGGCACTACCAGCTCTTCTTCATGAAATGGCAGGAAGGAAGAAATCAACCCCATCCCACATGATCTCCTCAACAACAGGGTCACTTGCATTCTTTAACACCCCTGGTACTGGGACCATTTTTAAAGAAGAACAGGCTACAAGCCAACACTTTAATTAAAATAGATGTATTTAACAAGAGTACATAAAGAAGTAAGATTTCTTCTTCACCATGCCACAGTTTTGTCTGCCAAGTTCTACTTGGAAAAGTTCTAATGCCAGATTATAACATGTTGTCTGGCTAAACAAGGCACATAATGAAAAATAATTTTCATTTAGTACTTGGTCTTTTCAAAAAGCTGTAAAAATATTATTGCAAAATAGGCAAACATCATCCCAGCAAAATTAACTACCTAATCTCCTTGCCCTGATATATAACCAACATAATTTGAACTCTAAACAAGTCAGAAGCCTGTTTTCCAGATGGCACCATTAACACCAGCAAACATCACTCAGGGGCTCTCTGCTCACAATAAACAGGAAGTTACAGGAAAGAGCACAGTGTTTGAAAGAAACAAAATATTTATCTACCTACCCCACTCAAATGAAACAAGCTGGGCAAGGCAGTACTTTTCTTGTTTCCTCTTGTGCTTTCAAATTCATTAAACCCTTTTGCATCAAAATTTCTGTGCTAGAGGACTTAGGAATGCCTTTTGTTTTTTCTGTTCAGGGTTTTCTACATGTTGAAAACCCCACAGATATTTCAGTGATATTCTGGATAATATAGGAGGCACCATTCGTGCCTCCTAGTCAGTGTTAAATGATAAAGTGGAATTTACACACATAAGAAAAACAACAAACTACAGAAAGCAGTTTGCTAAACTGATAAAAGCTCTAAAAAGAAAGGCAGTTGTCTGGCAGCTTATATGGCAAAATCTCCTCCTTTCCATCCACTTGACACACACAAGAGCATGGCACAGCTCTGACCCCTTTTAGCTCTTTTTGCTCAGTAGAATGTGTTAGAAAAGAAAACCTACTTCAAAAGAAAGCTGAAGAAACAAAATGGGAAAGTTTTACAACACCAGGCTATAGTTACTTTATTGCAATTACATTGCAGATTAACATGTACATAACAGTATTTGCAAAGATGGGGGGAGAAAAGAAAAAATTAAATATGTGCGGCCTTATGGTGAACTGCCTCCTTGAATGAGAAAAACAAAAAGGTTGCAGTAAACTAGTTGAACTTGTTTGTTCTAACAGAGCTGACTGCCAGGGGAAAGAAACACTTTCTGCAGTTATTTTCAACCTACTGCCCAATCTCTCCCACCCAATTATCAATTCTATGTACTTGCACATGTGACCTATGAACATAAATAACAGTTAATTAAAAATATGCCTGTGGGTTGATTCTGTAGTTGTAGGGTAAAGGTGGATGAACACACTGTGGAGATCAAATTTAGAATATCTTAGTATATGCAGTTCATGTAACCAGCAATGTTTTTTCCTCTGCTTAGGAAAGAGGATAATTAAACAGGCCAAGCATGAATGACTCTAGTTTCACGGCTGCCATTATCAGCCTACTTTTTCATAGGGTATACCAGTCAGTCTCTGATGGTAAAAGGTCCAAAGCACAGTCAAGGTGTGTTTTAGAACAAGGATGGCCAACACATTCTTGCAATTCAGCTCAGCACTGAACAAACAACTACACAAGAGTATGTGCATCCCACATAACAATACCATAAGAAGTGGTGACTGTAACTTATCACTCTTGTTCTTAAGCATGTTTTTAGTCAGAAAATATCTTGTGTATTCCTCCCACATAAGAGTAGTGCAATGGAAATGCTGTCAGTGGAAGCTTTTATTTTCCAGCTTTGCTTAGAACTCATACCTTTTAAATGTCAAATTTAACTCTGTCTTGAATATAAAAATTTCCACAAGACAGGAACACTCAACTTGCAAGACTTCATAAATCTTTTATGACAATTAAAATTGACTTCACTAGCTGTTTTGTGTCGTGTGTTAATGCAAGCCAATGAAGTTCAAGGTTCACAAGCAGTGCAGCCATTCAAATGTTCAAATGAAAGCAGGCGAGAGAAAGCAGAAAAGTTTAAGACAGCACATAATTAATAAAAGAAATTAAGACCAGGGGTGTAGAAGGGTGGTTAGTACTTAATATTTGCTGTAGTTCCAACTCTGCCACCAAGAACTCAGAAATGTGTAAAGCTTAGCTCATCATCAGGCTGCTCTATAAATCAGTTCCCAATATAGTTAGTTCTACTTTCCTAGAGATAGATCATTCAACACAAACTAGTTAACAGATATTGTAACAATAATATTATTAATAAAATTTTATTTGTTTTGGATTTTTTATTCTGTGTGATAAAATCTTAGGTTTAAGATATAAAATGACATTGCATACTTTAATTTTTCTGTTTCATTAAAAAAATGGAAAAAAAATATTTGTGATCTGCAAAGTATGATGCAGATGCAGATCCAGATCATACTTTGCTGCATCAATGTAATCATGGTACAGAAAGACAGCTACTTACTTTTTGAAGCTTTACACACTACTTGTCACATTGACCATATAAAGTAAGATTCCAGCTTTGTTGCTGTAAGCTCAAATGGGAATTTAGCATTCATTCTGTCACAGGCAGGCATTTTTACTATTTCTACTAGGTTTTGATTAGAAATAGGAAATGTTTAAAAAGGAAACATTTCAGTTTCTTAAAAACTTTGCTGGGATGCAATTATTGTCCCTTACCTCTGAAATTTAACCATTTAATTGACAAAAAGGCAGTCAATCCACAGTAGGGGATTAGTCCAAATGAATTGTAAGATACCAATGCTCATAATTTCAAATCACAAAAGGAAGATGCCATTACAGGTTAAAGATTAAATAACATATCTAAACCTCATCTTTGGACTATATTGAAGACTAAAACCCAACAACTCTTCAACATTCATACAAAGTTTTGAAGAATGGACTTACACAATCTGGATAAGAAATATGTTCAATGCAAAAGACTTTAAAGACAAATAAAGTAAACTGGGGTTGACACAAGATTTCCTTCCCAGTATTCTAATACAAATCAGTAATAGATGCAATAGATTCCCAACAATTTTAACACCCTTAACATACACAACCGAATCACATAATGTGAGCATCACTGTAGTTGGCTGGCTTGCTGCAGTGTCTGATCACATACTTAACAAAACCTTTTACACACATTTTAGACAAACACTGCTTCCAAAACCTCAGCATTTTAAGTGACATTGCGTGTGACACTTCCATTCTTGAATTCTGAAATCTTTAAAGGCACATAATAGTCCTTTCACATAAAGGAAGATTTTTATATATAAGTTGTATATATAGGCACACAAAGTGGATCATACACACACACCCATCAGATAGACACCCTCAATTTTCTCAGTGCTCTTCTAACCACTAAGAATCACTGCCTTCCTTCCAAAAAATCTACTAAAGTTATTTCAGGCAGAAAGAATCAATAGAGTGCATGCTGAATAATAAAAGTGTTTGTCGATTTACTTTCCTACCAACACAAACACATTAAAGCTCTCAGCAGTGGATTTACTCAGCTCAAGGGAGTTTTAGCCCCTTGCCTGCTAATATCACCCCTGGCCAGGTGCACACAGCTTTCTTCTTAGGTCACAGCTACAGCCCCTGAATTCCAGATTAAGCAAGAGGTTAAAGACCCTGAACAAGGAACAACTAAGAAAAAACAAAGGTATTTTCAAGGATCACAATTTCTTATGCCTTTTGAGCTTGAGGTTTTATTTGTTTACACAGTTATTGGAGGCCAGCCCTATGACAGTCATGCTATCATGCACAACAAATAATTTTTTTAAACAAACACAAGCTGCAGACTTCTAAGTGCTTTGAATGAAAAGGTGAAAACCTAGTGAGAACAGGATAAAAGGAAAACTGAAAGCACCTTCTCAGACAGGAAGCAACAATGAAGCATTCATACAAAATATGTAAGTTTAAAAGAAATTACAGGTTTTACAAGTGAATATTAAAGCTCATGGAAACTCTACTGAACAAAAGATTAATGCATTAAGCAACACCCACACAAAGAGTATGAAGGAAGCCTGTATGGCATACACACTTTATATGATCATGACTTTATGCATTCATTTGGGCTCAGAAAAAGAATTGACAGGAATGTGCAGTAGGAGGAGGATATAACTCATGTGCTGGGAAGAATAAAGGATCCGAGATGACAAGATACAAAACAAGATTACTGGATTGGCCCTCCCATTTTATAGTACAGGAAGTATTCCTGAAGTGACTGAAAACAGTCAGGAACAGCTGAGCATATGCACAACAAAATAGCTTCAGTCCTATCCAGGGGGAACACTCCTCCAAGCTCACTGAGCACACACCTAGGAAAATACATAACCATTTTCACTATTCCATAAGAAGATCTGACAGTTGACACAGGAGAAAATTGTTATCAAGGTGGCCCAGCAAAGTGAGCCAAGCAGTCTTACAAATGATCTTGCAAATTTTAGGTTTAGGTATAGAATTTTAGAGGTAGTTTCGTTATACTTTTGTTTGAATAAATGTAATTAAGACAAAAAAACAGAGCAGCAAAAAGGTGAGAAAGCAACAACAATAACAACCTCAACTACATCTGAGAAAATTATGCATTCAAAAACAGGATATGATTTTAAATACATTTAATAAATAACTTTATAGGTTAAGTAGCTTCTCCAACTAAGGAAGATACAAAAAAGACATTTACAAACCTATTTTTTCCCTAATTAAGAAAAATAGATCTACTGGGTTGGACAGGTGGATCCAGCTCATTTTACATCTCTAAAGATAGGGAACAAGGCTTCTCACTTAAGTCCTCTAAACAAATTAGAATGCAGGTTACATAGAAAAGTGAGAGATTAAGAAACAGAATAGGAATGAAGATTAGAAAAACACAGCTTTCATTTTCCCAGGGGAAAGATTATCAGTTTAGACACAGAGGGATGTAAAATAAGGTCTAAATCGCTCAATACATTTATATGAGCGAAAGGAAAAGGGCTAATACCAAGATGCCAAAATCTGTTGATGATTCTGTGCTATTCAGGAAAAAAAAAACAACAAAAAAAGTCAAGCAAAACCAGCAGAAGGATTTAATGACTAATTAAGTGATAAAAGGCTAGATGAAATGCAGCAAACCAGGAAGGTACTCTATCACTGCACCCAGTGATAAGCTCTGAACTGTTATCACTCAGTGTAACACCTTAGAGTTGTAGCAGTGGTTTATGAAAAACACAGTTCAGTGCTAATAAGACACTATTATCAGAGCTTTATAACTTGGGGAAGAAAATGAGGAGAATGAAATGGAGAAGGTAAATAGAGAGACTTTCTAAGCGTCTTTCTAGCACAAGAACTCAAGGGCATGAACAGATTAAAAGTATTTGGCCAATGCCAAATATTTCTATGAGTTTAAAAAGGCTTTTAAAAATGTTTATGCTGCAAGTAGCTAAAGAACATTCTGAATAAAATAAAGGACAGCAGTAGCACTGCATTTAGAAAAAGCCCCTTGGCTCTAACAGGTGTGCTGTAAATGATTCTCAGGACAAAGGCAGCAAGAATCTTGAACCTGACAAAGCCTGTTACCAATCTCTAGTTATTAGCACTGAGTATTGAAAGCAGCTTCTGTGAGCCTTCCTGAACTGGAACACACCTATGCTAATTCAGATGTAAGAAAAAGCTGGATTGCATCCAGAGGAAGAAAAACTGCACTTCGTGTTTTCATTAGCTTTATTCCAAAAGCTCACTACTGAACTTCAGTGGGTTTTCTACTTATAAGAAGTCACAGGATGTCAGGCATCTCCCTCAGTGTCACGTTATTAACTGACAGAGTAATTGAGATGTTTGATGGAGTAGTATGGAACAAGATTTCATTCCCAGGCATTTCTACCAGCTAAATTACTGGGGTGGGAGCAGGGAGTGAAGAATGTCTTCTTTGACATTAGATCTTCTCCCACATATGAAGAAATTCTCTATATACCATTAAGAGCACTGATGTCTGAACTGAACTTTGTCACATTGCACAGCACTGTACTTACTTGGAGGTTCAGGCATATATCACTTTACTGCTTTAGCAAGAAGGCTTTACTGTAATTGAATCTGAAAGGGAGTACTGTCTCAATCACAAGGAAAATTACTTACTTCTACAGTGAGTGGATACTAGTATGAATAAACTATATTCACTGCTAAACCCCACTCCTCCCACCATGCTCCACAAGGTAAGATGAACAAATGAATGTGTAGGTGGAGATTGATATGGCAGAGAAAAAACAGATATAGAATTATTTGTATTTGAAAAAGCCTCTTCTATGACTTCCATTATCAAGACTTGAAGCTGGATTTTTACTTAACCTTTTTTCTGTTTAGGAATTTCCATAAAAATATGCCTCTGAAGTGCAACATGCAAAGCTTATCCCATTCTTAGTATTAATAAAAGTGCTTAAGTAGTACTTCCAGATAGGTTCTAACTGTTCTACAATTAAGTTTAGAACCACAAAAGCAGTCTTTGCCACAAGTTTCATCAGCGAAAAAATTAAAATGCAGCTATATAACCCAGCATTGGATTAGGCTGAAAAGAAATAGCCAGTAAAAGGTCAAAAATGCGCTATGAATCCTGTGCCAACAGAATTTAGGGTGGTGCACCAAAAGACCTACATCATCTTAACTATTACCATAAATATTTACAAAGATGATCAGTTTGCTGGAAGCCAATCAGTTTTTAATAGTAATTTTTCATCAGTTTGCATTCAACAGCGCTGAAATGTGTTCTGTTCCCTAGATTTCAACGCCTTTGGTAGAAATAACCCAAAATGAATAAGATGAAAAAGCATCATTTGGTTTCTTACAAACCAAGCATCCAGCTGCTGAAGACAACCCACCTGCAGAACCTCTGTATTTGCAGACTACTTTGAGGCACTGGCATCTTTCAGCTTTGCATGACTGAATGTGGTTCTCAGACAACTGTTGAAAGGGAATCCTTCTCCTATGGCTCAGTTTTCATGCCTTGTTCTCTATTCATCCAGTATTTACCTAGCACAGTCAGAAAATGTTACAGCTTCTCATGAAGTCAGCAGATGTCTTATTGCACTGTTCAAAACTATGACAGGATTGTATTGTAATCATCTGGTTTTATTGTGGTACTTAAAAAAAACAGAAAGCAAAAAAACAATAACAACAAAACCCAAACCCTAAAGCATGACTGAGCCATCATAAAAACACCCTGTCGCAAACATGAAGCAGTTAATTCATGTTAGAAGAGTGAATGAACTTGCTTGCACACTTTTCAAAAATTAAATATACTATCTATAGGAAATCCTTTTGTGGTGGATTGTCAGTAATAGCTCATTTGCTAGTATGAAGGAAACTTTATAACATGGGAGAGGGAGCAGGCAACAAGAATGCATGTACCTACAAAGTAAATAATCAAAGTCTCTTTGTCAATAAATAAATAATCAAGAAAAAGTAGGAAAATGAAAGCTGATGGGGGTGCCTGTCCATGGATATCAACCAAAACAGGCAGAGCAACACATTTTGTGCACAATCTGCCCACAAGGTATTTCTTTTGGAGTCGTGTCCTACATAATACATCCAGTTCCTTCTGGAAGTGCATGGTGGTAATTCTGATAGTGTAACACTGGATTTTATGCTTCTTTCTGTAAGCACAAATCTGGTAAGTTAATAAAAAAAAATCAAACAAATTCAACAATTTCAAAGGACAGCACACAGCTTTTTATTGCAGATTTTTAGTATGAAACAAGCTTTCTTGAATTTCAGACACTCTTAGGAGTAAAGGCATAACACAATTAATGGAAAATTAAAATAATTTATTTTGTTAGAAGAGGCTATGTAAGCTCATTTCCTAAGTGAAAGATGTTAGATCGCCTCCATTTGTCCACAGGTAGAATAGGTACTTTTAGAATATTTGATCTTTACATTTTATAACAGTAAACACAGGTTCTAACAGCTTTTTTGTGTCACTGGATTGTATTGTTGAGCCTTCAGTGTTCAGGAGAGCCAGCCTCAGTCTCTAGAGAAATCCTCCTACTCACTTTCCACAAGTTCCAAAAGCTCAGTGGTACTGTGTGCAGTAACTGTGTAGGAGTGAAGTTTCTGGAAAGACTGACATTCCACTTAAAAGCTGGCATAGAGCATCATGTCATAAACATGATTTGCACATATCAATTATAGTGACAGAGGAACTGACTGGAGGAGAAGAAGAAATACTTTGCTCAACAAACATCAACAATTTGAAAAAAGGTTTTATTAACTCTGGATGCTTAGCTGCTCATCTATGAGTGTTGAATTCTTTCATCCATTCAGAAGCCTCCTGAATTCTTAACTGCATAGTAAGGGCTTGGTACAATTAAGAGTACATTGCACGTTTTTCTTTTATGCCTTTAACCTCCATGGTGAGATCTCAAGACAAGTCTACTTGTCCCAAGAACAATTCCAAGTTCTTATACTACCGTACTTTGGCAGGCATTCGACTTTAAAAAGTGATAACAGTGATGGGAGAAAAGGGAATAACATTTGTTGACAGGGCTGTTCAAGTCTAGGACTCAACTCTACTTTCTCTGGGAGGAGCAATGCATTTGTAGATATGGTAACAGTCTTAGTCACTTCACAATTGCAAGTCATCAAATAGCGTTAAATTGAACTGGGAACAACTTCTGCACCCCCACAAAATGAATGTAAATTGTCAAGAGAGCAATAAAAAAAAGCATGTAGGTGGAAGATAAAGAGTGATATTATAGACTATAAATTTTAAAAGTGGAGGAAAAACCATTCTTCAAATCTGTATTTTTCTAGTGTAGCTATTACTGTACAATGATCTTTTAAAGTCATTAAAACAATTTTATATGTAACTAATGAGCCAGTCCTGCTGCTTTTTCCTATGCAGGCATCTCTGATTGAATCCTTTATGGATGAGCTGGGATAAACCTAACATAAATTTTCAGTTCCAAAACTGTAGAGTTAAAAATAAATCCCCATCTTGTCGTTTCTTAGTTGATAATCATCAATATTAACCATTTCCACTAAAAAGAAGAAAGGGGAAAGCAATGAAAAACAATATGAGAAGATGAGACCACAGAGCTCGCCAAGCCCACATATTTTTGTAGGTGCAGAGAGCAGAAAGTTATCATAACAACCTGCACAATGCACATGGAATTTCAGCAATTCTGCAGTTAAGAGTACTTCACATTGACACTCCAGCAGTCTATTCACTGTCAAAATAGAGGGGCCCTTAAAAAAGGAACATTCCAACTTTTTAGCAAAACCACAAATCCAGTGACGTAAGCATTTCTAGTAATTAACTTTTCAAAGGATTAGCTTTACTTGCCAGTTTACTGCTCCCAGTCTCACCTTCTAACTTTCACAGTGAAGCAGGGCTGCTGCTGCTGCTGCAAGGGGCCCTTCAGCAACACAACAGCTCCAAATCTCTCCTTGACTACTGTACTGGAACAGGGATTTGTCTGCACAGTGGAACACACATACTGGATCTCTTCTGAAGAAAACTGAATTGGAAGATTCCAACCACTAGATTAAATTCTTAAATTTGCACAAAAGGGATGTTAAGTCCTTCACACCAAAGAATTTATAGGGCCACTCCCATTTCATTACATAATTCACTAATATGTGTACAGCTCTTCCCTTCCTACCCTCCTTTCTTTCAGCACCCTGGGACTATGCTAGAAATTTTGTTATCATAAACAGATTAGGAAATTGATCCACCTGGAAAATAATGGATGAAGACTAAGCTAGGGTATCTTCCATAATCTGGTTCATCACATGAATGTCAAAAATTTGACAGCAGTAATAGTATCTTTGTTATCAACCAGAAAATCCATTAATGTATTTCAAATGGTGGTAGAGGGAAAGATGGAGAATGTTTCCTCCAATAAATGGGTGTTCAATCCTCCTCCCATATGTGGTAAAAATACCAGCATGTTACTGACAATAGCAGCAGACACAAAAAGGCCTGCTTCATTGTTCTGCACCAACAATGATGATGTCCCAAAATTTTATCAAAAAATACAGTCATTAACTTTTGTTTGGATAGAATCCTTTCTCTCCCACAGCAAAGCCTGGCAAATGAGCTTTCTAGGAGCATGAGTATTTAAAGGTAAAGTTTGATGGGCATTAATAAACTGAGAGATAAATTGTTAAGTAATTAATACTTCAAGGCATAATCCTCCCCTTCAAATAATCAAAGGTTTTTCTGAGATTTCTTCAAGCTTTGCGCAAACACTTCAGTTTGCCTCAAGAGTTAGTCTGTGATAGCTGACTGCCAAAAAGTAAAGACATAGAAGTGCTAAAATAGAGCTCTGAAGCAAAGGTTTTGTAACCTTAAGTGGAAGAAGGTAACACTTGGAAAATATTTGTAAATTAGAAAGGTTCCCTATTTCTTAGCTATCATTTAGCAATGCCTTGGAGACACACTGTGATAAATTGTTGCAATGCATTGTAAACTGTTTAAAAGATTTTTAACTATTTATGAATTTGAAGTCAGTCAATTAATAAAATAATTCTCTTCCTAGAGGTACAAAAAACTTTCATAACCTAAGTACACACAGAACTCTATATATCTAAAACCCAAATATAATAAATTGATTTCTGTCTGCAAAGCTCTCTGTACAAACACCTTCCCATATGTTCTCAATTCTAGAACAAGAGATTACAGCAAAACCATGGACGAAAAACCCCATCTAGTTATTTAACCAGAGACCTTTCTTCAAGCACTGCAACTTAGCTTTGCAATTTCTCCTTTCCAACCTTATTGACTAGTAAATGTGCATGAATGATGAAATAAACCAGTAACAATCTTTTTCATGCACATATGAAAAATTGCCCTCTTTTCCCCATGCTAGTTCTCCAGTATCCTAGCATGACCTCTTTTACCTGTTGACTGGCAGACAGCCAATTTTGACGAAAGACACTTTACATGCTTGAATATATCTAAGCAGTACAATAAATGGTAACTCCTCCAGATAACCTCCAGCACAATAAATGCTCACCTGGGGTGAGAGTCATCCAGTTCAAGTTATCACTGTGGCTGAATTGAATGACAGTCAAGGACCCAATCATGACTGTATTGTGGGAAGTGTCTCTCAATTCTGCTTTTCTTTCATCTGAATCAAGCCATCTCCTGGGACATTCAGATCTACCTTCTAACTCAGCAATACAGGGCACTTACCTCAACTGCAGACTCAGGCATCTCTTTCAAAAAACATTAATAGCAGCAGCAGTACAGATACTCACATGCTAACTAAGTCACCACATTGAAAGTGCTTTTTTCCAAGCTCTGTTCTGTGTGTAAGGAGAGGAAATGGTTTCTCTAGCAAGAATGATATTTTTAAGCCTACTTGGAGAATTTGGTGTTGGGAGCTCCAGCGCTCTCACTCAAGCTCTGTCTTTTCACATTGCTTTAAGGCTGCATTTGAAAGAAGGAGACTCTACAGAGTGAATGAAACACAGAAGCCAGAAAGGGATATGTAGCATCTGGACCAGAAACTGAGGGCCTTGCACCTGAGAGGCATAAAAGTGTCTTATGAGATTAGAATCTTAGTCTGTTTCAAAAGACTTCACTAGGAAGCAGCTACTGGTCTTCCTTGCTATACACGAACTCTCCTGTAATTTGCTCACATGAATACTGATGACTCCATGGCTTTAAAATTTCAGGAGCCCTAATTAGTAGTGTATATGCTTGGCTCACTAATAAGCTCCCTGTCCATGAACATCCTTGAAAGAGTAACCATTTTTTTTGTCTCATTTATTTTCATACAGGAAAGCTGACATATTGACATTCTCTCCATTCCTACATACACAAGGAATGGAAAACCAAAACCATACATAAGCAGAATGCAAGAGTTTTGAGTAGAAATAGGAATGCCTTCCTTTTCTTTTTTAACACAACAAAACCTGTATCTATAAATTATCTTAATGATTGATTTTTTCATTAAATCCAGATTCAATTTGCTCCATAAATTCTCAAAACACTATTACCTCCCATTGTGAAAGAAATTATTTAAGGAATAACATAAACATTACCTAATGATACATTAGCAGAATAGAGACTGAAAAATTGCTAAGAAAAAAAATGGCAGTATAAGAGTTTGATCCAAAGGAAGTACCTGTTCTGCTGAGGATATTGTGTGTATTTAAGTGCTTTACTGACAGAGAGCCAAGGCATTCATTAATTTGTTGCATTACACTGCAAGATACGGATAATGCTGCAGGAATAGATGATGTGATGTGTGCTTCCAGGAAACAAATTACTTAACATTCACTTTGATGCTATAGCCTTAAACACAGAGTATATTAACAAAAACTGGAAGAAAAATGACAGATCGGAAATACAGATATGGTGTCAAGAATATTACAAGAATTAGTAAAATGGTTGAGGTTAGAAAGGACCACTGGAAATCACCTGTTGCAACCCCTCTGTTCATGCAGGTCCACCTAAGTTGGCTGCCCAGGACAGTGTCCACATGGTTTTTGAATACCTCAATGGATGCAGACTCCATCACCTCTGGACAACCTATGCCAGTGCTCAGTCACCCGCACAGGAAAAACAAAGAAAGTGTTTACTGATGGTAAAAGGGAACCTCCTGTCTGTGCCAGCTGTCTCTGATCTTTGTGTTGGAGACTTCTGCAAAGATCATGGCTCCATTCTTTTTGCACCCTACCTTCAGCTATTTATGCACATTGATAGATCCCCCTGAGACTTCTCTCCCCCAGGCTGAATAGCCCCAACTCTCTCAGCTGTCTCCCCCAGGGGAGATGCAGCAGCTCATTCACCATCTCTGTGGCCCTGTGCTGAACTCTCTCCATGTCTCTCTCCATGCACTGAGAAGTCCAGAACAGGATGAAGCACTCCAGTGCTGACTGGAGGGGAAGGATCTCCTTCCACCTGTTGGGCAATGTTTCAACTATTGCTGCCCAGTATACCAGTGACCTTCTGTGGGGGAAGGACACACGGGCATGTGGTAGATAGTCCTGAGCTGAAACTGCCCTTCCAAATAATTGAGATATACACAGTACATTTCCCCTTCTTCAACAGAAATTATAGCAGATTCATTAAAAACTATATAACTTAAATTTGTTACAGTAATTGAAATTTTGAGCAAGATATTTAAGTCATAATCAAAGAGGAGTGTTCTACATATTTAGTAAGATTTGAGAGAGCTTTCTGTATATTAGTGTGCTGGTCTTTTCTGTCCTCTTCTTCATAATCATAGTGACTATTGAAAATTACCCAACTTCTTAATCTTCTAAGAAAGAAGTCAGAGTGGTCCAGAGCATCTGGGCTGAAGCATATTTCCTTTCATACAACCAAGCACAACATGCCCTGGCTGAGAGTCCAAATCCTTCACTTTTCCTAGACCTGTGAGAAACTCAAATGTTATTTATCGTAAGGGCTCTGGTGATTCCAAGGAACACCTTCATGTCAGTTCAAATATTTTGAGAACTTCTGAAGTGCCAATGTTATGTTTGACATATCAGTCTATTTTGTATTTATTTTCATATATACATTTTTGAATTTGTATTTCTTATTTCCAGTTCTTTATAAATAAAGTCCTACTGAAATGCCCATTTTTAAGTTCTGATGACCCGAACTTCCTTTCTTTTAAAAAAGTTTTCAGTTCTAGAAACTGTTAGCACTATGACAAACAGCATAACTCTAAAACCATAAGCCATATAAGAAAATACTGTATTATATATTATTGAAGACATTTTCTATCTAAACTCACTAAAATCTTGGTTGTTAGAGATTCCAACACAACACTATGGCAATGGTAGCTCATTCTGCTGCATTAAATACTTGAGTATATTAAGAAGGGTATGGGAAGGGGAATGACAGTGGCACCAGGCACCCATAATATTTTAATGGGAAGAGACTTAAAGCAATCAGGAATGAGTGAGAACTGAAAAGGAGAAATACATCAATGCTCAAAAGCCCTCTTTAATGAGCAGCATCTCTAATACAGTGCTGCATAGCTAGGGCTCATTAGCAAATACACAGGACTGTAAAGAGAACTAAGATAAAAATCAGTGTGATTTTAAAAGTCCAGCATTTGTGTAGAGTAAGAAAATATCCAAAATAAGAAAAGAATATCTGACAGAACCCATGTGCAAAATACCACTAGACAGATTGTGTTGATTTCCAGAATCTTGCATGAATGTGGACACCAACAACAGAAACCTATGTATTTCTTTTTCAAATCATACTGTAACTAAGGCCAAGATAAGTTCATACCATATTCCTATTACAGTTAATATTCTTTCCTTGTTGAGGCATACTAAGAAACTAGAATATTAAGAAAGAAAACATATATGTTAGCACTAATTCTAAATTAGCAACCACGTAGGTAATGTTAGAAGTCTTAAATCTCCATAATCTCTCAATTCTTTTACAAGTGGGCTAGATGACAAAATTGGTTCTGAATACTGACACAGGATAGAAAGTAGGATATCCAAACAGAAATTCCCCTTCATTGGGAACAGGGAACCCAGAAGGTTCCAACAGTCAATTATGAATTAGATGCAAACAATAGATTTGCTGACAACAGTCGTAATATTGGCCTGAATTACGTGCAAAGCTCAGCTGCATCTGGTATGTGCCATGCACAAAGTCACACATTTAATAATTTTAAACTCTTGGATGCCTTACTGTCTTCAATAGAGAGACTTATATTTGTGAACATAAGGGCATGTACATAAGCAGTTTCACAATCAAAAGTCCAATTTTAAAGTTAAAGAGCAAGGGATGAGTTAGACCTTGAGCACAAGACCATCTTGCACAAGTTTTAGATTACAAACTGAATTAAAACTGGAACCAGCAGGTGAATACAGGAGCCAGGTGGTTTTTGTTCTACATTTTGCACAAGACCTTACTCTTATCCTATCAGTTTCCACAATCTTTGAAACTCAATAGTTTCACAGCAAGTGGGGGAAAAGAACCATATAATTCTGCCTTTCACAGTGTACCATGACTGTAAATCCAAATTCTTATCTTACTGCTAATATTAACTTCAATTTTGGCTTCATGTACCAATTTATTATTCCATCAGTCTACATTACAGTAGTATCTTATGCATTCACATTAGAATTCATAGTAAAGCTACAGTTATAGTATGTATTCTAGCCAAACAAAGAAATTCAATTGAAACATTATAATGCTAAATTTAATTAAATCTCCCTGCCAATTTTTCAAATAAAGTTCTTTCCTATTGCTTTGTACAAACCTGAAAAATTAGATAGGAAAACTCAAAAATATGCACAAAGGAAGCTGAAGTAGAAAAGACTCTTCCACAACAACAGGTTAAAAGAAATTGAAGAAATTTATTTTCCTACTTTACAATGTCTTTAAACAGAGTTTGGAGTACATATACATGAAACATTGGGAGATTATTGTGTGTAAGCCCATTTTGCATAAGAATTGCTTTCATACTTACCCTTTTTTTCTGTTTTCTCCCTGCTACGGGAGTAGCCAGGAACTGAAGAAGCTGCAGAATCTCCTGAAGAGGTTCCAGGTCTCTGACTGTTCCCACTATGGGCCACAGGAGCAGCATTTAGCTGGGACCTTCCAAGATGCTGCTGGGGGTGAGAGGGACTTGAGGTGGGATCAGGAACTGAATTCATTTTAGCTGCCAAAGAAGAAAATAATGAAAAGTTATCAGAAAACTGTAAAACTGAGTGAATTTGTATTCATTTACAATGAATAAAAACTTGAAATCTGAATGCATTTGTATAATTTAGGTAAACAAAAAGCCTAGAAAATGGCAAGAAGGCTCATAGGAACCTCAAGATTTATCTATACATTCTTCAGTAACTCCCAGCATGAGCAGCTATAGCTGAGTCTGATCACACATACAACACTGTGCCAGAACAGTGACTGCTTTTTTTCCTAACTAATAATAATAGGGTTACAAGTGTAAACAAATGCTAAAACTAATAATCAATCCTGTAAATGCTGCATATAAATTTCTTCTTTGAATTTAATGTTCTGCTTATATATGCCAGAAATAAAGATTAGCCCCAAACTTTTTAGGGACAAGCCTGTAATAATAAAAAAACTTTTATCAAAGGCCTGGTTAACTGTCATCACCTAATAAGGAGACAGAGAATCATGATAAGAAGGCAAAGCAGGAGATGTAGAACTCTGTATGGGAAATAACCAAGGATGCTGTTTTTAGACATTATCAACTTAAATGCCCATGATTCAAAATGAGCTTACTTTAAATACCTTTATGTCCCACTCAAAAAGAAAAATCATACTTGGCAGGGAGGCAAAGGCCTTACACGAGACGGCCTTTTAACTATAAGTCCTCTCAAAAATAAGAGGGGGTCTCTGCTCTATAGTAAAAAGTTCCCTAAATAAGTAAACTTGCATAAAAATGCCTACTGAAAGTTTGGCTTTCACAACACAAAAGTAGCAAGATATGCATGTACTACCACAGCGTAACACATAGCAATTCTTGCTCCTTAAGAACAACTTTCCTGAAGTTAAGTATTTAAGGAGCATTTTAGAATATTTCTGGCAGTAAACAATATTTTTTAATTCTGTATAAGCACAGAACTAATTCAGAAAACCAACCTAAAGTTGTCCTTGTAAAGATTAAAGTAGTATAGCCAAAACCACAGACACCACTTAACCAACAACTTTTTCCACTCAAAGGACACAAAAATCACAACAGGGTGCTAAGAGTACTAGCAATGTCTCCACTGCCAAACATACTACTTCTAATTTAACAACTTGGATGCAAAAATTAGGCTACCCTAAACCAGAAAATATTTTACTGATACACCTAAATGCGCTTGTGTATTATGTTTCTACATCAAGTTATAAATAAACCAACATAGTTCAGTTCAACCTTCAAACAGTCCTCGGAAAACACAGAGATTAAAATACCTTCCCGGTAAACTAGCATGAGTATTTTTAACCATTATACAATCACAAAAGTTACTGTGCCTCCAGTTTTAACTTGACCTTAGTGCTTTGTACGAGGGTCGGCGAGCGCGGCCAGGCCGCGCCCGAGGCGCCCCGCGGGGGATGCGCGGCTCGGACGGGTCCGGCTCCTTCCAGAGCGGGCAGCGCCGGCACAGCCTCCCCAGCACAGCCGTGAGCAGGAGCTCACCTCGCTATCAGCCAGCTCGCAAAAACACTCCCGCCCCAAAAGTCACTCTGCGCTTATCCTACAAAGGACAACACCAACTTTTCCTCCGGGCTGTTCACAAGCCAGCGAGCGCTGACTCCGCACCCATGGCGGTGACTCCGCACCCACCGCCGCCAGCCGCTCCCAGTCGGGAGCACCGGAGCTCGTTCGGCCTCGTTCCCCGGGGGTCCGCGAGTGCCCGGGCGGCCCTGCCTTTCCGGAAGGCCAGGGAGCCCCAGCGGGGGGCCGAGGCCGGCAGCTCGGGCCGTCCTCCGCGGGGTCCCGCCCCAGACGCTCACCGAGCCCGGCCGGGCGAAGTCAGCACCGCGCACCCCCGACGACGAACCTGCCCGCAGCTCCGGAGGCGGCCGGACGCCGACTGGGGCTCCGCCGGCAGCCCGCAGCCCTGGGGGGCGGCGCTGCCCCGCCCATCGGCCGCGGCCTCCTCCCCTCTCCGCTGCCACTCACCGCCCTCCGCCCGCGGGGAGGGCTCCGGCGAGGCCCCGCCGAGGCCGGGCGGGGCCGGCGGCAGGAGGCGGAGGTGATGGCGATGGCGGCCGCGCAGGGCAGGCGGGGTGGAGCAGCGGGCGGTGACAGCGGGCGGTGACAGCGGGCGGGGGCTGACCGCCCGCACGGGGGGCCCAGGGGTGCCAGGGTGGGGCCGCTGCAAAAGGGCGGTGCCGGGTGAGGCGGGCGGAGGCCGGCGGGTCCGGGGTGAGGCCGCAGCTGCGCTCCAGCGGTGCAGCGGCGGCAGTGTCGGTGTGAGCCAGCCCGGGCTGAGGGTTCAGCTCCGCTCCAGCGGCGCAGCGGCGGCAGTGTCGGTGTGAGCCAGCCCGGGCTGAGGGTTCAGCTCCGCTCCAGCGGCGCAGCGGCGGCAGTGTCGGTGTGAGCCAGCCCGGGCTGAGGGTTCAGCTCCGCTCCAGCGGTGCAGCGGCGGCAGTGTCGGTGTGAGCCAGCCCGGGGTGAGGCCGCACCGTCCTATCGTGGGGTTTCTCGGTACAGGAGCGAAGGGAATGGGAAAAAAGGGCGGTAACCCAGTAGCTGATTTTTTTCTAAATCCCCTCCAAGTTACTGCTGCTACATCTCTTAGCATTTCTGCCGCATAGGTGGAAGGCTTCTGGGCAGGAAGCGAACTGTAAACTTACGTTGCTGTTGTTATGATGGTGAACTTAGCACGTTTTAGAAATATGTTTTATTTTCGAGCTCTTTAAATAAATCAAAGTCCCTATATTGTACTTTGAATAGCTTCTATTTAAAACCCCAATAAAAAAACAAGCTACAAATTCAAAGTAGGAGATTAAGTTTAAATTTCAGTCATTCATATAAGTTACTTTGTTGATTTTCACAAGTTCCCAGTTTGCAGATCATGGGATGCTTTCATTTTTTAAAATGTCAGTTAAATTCTTTGGGTCACTGCCAGCTGAGTTCTTTTTAATCCTCACATAAGAATGTGGTCCCCAGTGTTGTTATTTCCTTGCCTTGGAAGGCATAAGACTTTTTTTTTTCCTACACAAAACAAGTTTAAACAAACATGACTAAACTTCTGTTTACTTCAAAATAAATTTGAAAAAACCCTACATTTAAGAAGATTACTTGTAGTCTGAGTGTAATGTGGTTTCATCAGGAATATGCAATGCCAGCCATGTGTTACCTGTTGTTTCCTTAGACTGACAGTATGACTTAACTCTGATATGACAAATTTCTGCAATCTGCTCCC
The DNA here is from genome assembly GCF_027887145.1 of Ammospiza caudacuta. Classification (NCBI taxonomy): domain Eukaryota; kingdom Metazoa; phylum Chordata; class Aves; order Passeriformes; family Passerellidae; genus Ammospiza; species Ammospiza caudacuta. Next base: position 60,744,340 of record NC_080596.1, read on the forward strand.
CCTGCTGTTCACATTTCCTTCAAGATATTATTTTATACAATTGATTTGGTATTTAGTGGGTGTGCTTAAAGGATGTAACATGCTTAGGGAACAGGTGGAAATGAGGGTGGTAGCTAGAAAACCAACTATAAAGGAAGTGTTAAATAAAGCCTCCCCTGCTGCTTTCCAGCACAGGCAGAGTCACACATGGCAGAAGCCAAGTTCAAGGGTGCAATTGCCACACTGGCTACTAACCCTCCTAACAACAAGGCTCGGTGTAAAATATTCTTTGGTTGCTTATGTCTGATCTTACACTGAAGATGCACATTGCTGAATTTGATCAGGTCCTCAATTAAAGCCAACAAAACCTTTTCAGTAAATGAATTGTCATGCACACCTTTTATACTCACATGTGTTATATGAATACTGTAACACTAAAGTAACACTGAGAGTAAACCAAACTCAGACATAATGACAACTTCCATTATCAATTCCACTGATTTCACTTTGGCATTACTTTATCACAAACGATGAGTTCCCATCTGGCATTATCACAGTTGCAAATTGTTGCAGTAGTTATTACAGCTGCAGAAAAGAAACATGGAAGTCCTGTAATAACAGGGCACAGCACCTGTTTCAATTTCAGTTATGACTCATGGCATCAGTAGAATGGTTGTAGTTGGAAGGGACATCCTGAGGTCAGCTGCTCTTCCCTCCTGCTCATGCAGGGCCACCTAGGGCTGGTTGCCCAGGACTGTGTCCAGATGACCTTAGGAGGATCTCTAGGGATGGAGACTCCATCACCTTCTTGGGCAACCTGTGCCAGTGCTCGGTCACCCTCCCAGTTAAGAAAGCACTTCCTGATGTTCAGAGGGAGCCTCCTGTGTTCCAGTTTGTGTTCACTCCTCTGCTCTTGTAACTAACTGGACACCACTGGAAAGATCCTGGCTCCATCCTGTTTGCATTCTCCTTTCAGGTCTTTATGTACATTGATAGATCCCTCTGAGCCTTCTCTATTCCAGGCTGAACAGGTATTATGATCAGGTCCTTAAAATTTTTAGAATGAGATGCCCCTGCCTGAATTAAGGTGCAAATGTGACCATATGCCAAAGTCAGTAGTATGGATTTTATTTAACAGTAAATGAGAGAAAAGAGAAAGGAAGAAATAGAACAAAGAAGTGGGGGAAGAGAAAGATGATGACAGAGACAGTTTAAGTAGAAAAGACCACCACTCTGTGGATCTCAGTAGTGTCCTGTTGGTCCTGTCCTTCTGGTTTTATTGGTAGCGAGGGTCCCCTGAAAAGACAGGGTTCAATGGATTGATTTACATTTGTGCCAGGTGCGAATGCCCAGGTATCTCCCCTGACTGGTGGGGGACAATTTTACACAGTCTCACAACAGACTCTGGATCTGTTGCATCCCTTTGCATTGCATGCAGTGCGCTGCTGCAAGGCCTCAGCAATCAGTCTGGGGAGCACTTTGGGGGTCTTTGATGGATTATGACACCCCCTCAGCTGCTCCTCACATGGATGTCCCATGGATGTGGCCTTCCTGGGGCGGAGGTTTCACAGCTGAGCCAGTTTGTGTGAGGGAGGGTGGGTGTTCAGTGTCTCTGACCAGAGTTGGGCCATGCACCCAAAACTCTGCTCTGCTTTGGCTGGGGGCAGTCTGAACAAGCCTGGCCTCAGCAGATGAGCCTGTGGCTGTGGCCTCCCCAGCCTGAACCCAGCCAGGAATGGTTTTCAGGACAGCTGCTGGGTTTGGTTATCTTGTGGATGTGTTCTTCTCCCTCAGCCTTGTTTGCTTTTCACTGTCACCTTATCTTATCTCAGGTTCCCTTAGGTGGCTTAACCCACAGTCCAAGGTTGCTCTCAAGAGGCGTAATCACAGTGGGGTGTGATGGTCACAGCTTCTGTATACAGTGTTCCCATAATGGGCAAAGCTCCTTCATAACAATGTTGCAGCCATTAACCAGAACATTTCAGTCTCTGACAACAGGCCCAGCTCATTTGGCTTTTCCTCACAGGAGAGATGCTCCAGTGCATTCATCATCTTAGTGGCCTTTGTTGGACTGACTCCAGTGCCTTCATGCTCCTTGCATGAAGGAGTCCAGAACTACACACTTGCTTAACTGCATGAGGTTGCTGTCAGCCCAGATTTAAAAAAAAGGACAAAATCTAAAAAAGCAATACTTTCTTTACTAGAGAATCAATAATCCTTTTACATGTATTTTGAAGGTTTAAAGAGTGATGTTGGACTTCAGCCGAATTCTGTAAACATTTTTTACTTGAGATGATGAAATGTAATAGTAATGGCTGTCTGAACACTGGATGTGCACTACTGAGATACAGGCTGAAATTAACAGCTTTTCCATATAATTATCACTGAGTTGTAGAAATATACTTGAGATAGCTAATAATCTGAGCAACTCTTATGTTGCCTCTGTTAAACTGCATGTAATATAAACTGACTTTTTCACATTCTGTTGTGAAGTTTGTATTTCTGTATATAGGCATGTGTTTAGTATTGAAATGTTTAAGTCTGTCTTCTAGAAAATGAATTTGTAACAGCAAAAGATTATGCTAAGCAACATTTAAATAAATTTTTTTATTAAATCCCTCAACTCAAACTGATTTACCTATATTACTGAGATGAGATAATGCTTATAGCATTGCTGGCATACAAATAGTTTCTTATCAGTCCAGAGGGAAAACTAGCCTCACTTCCTAAAAGTAAGAGAGAAAGCGATGATCATCCAAGAAAATAGACCTGCATGAAGTGTGATTCATTCCAATGAATAGCCTTCAGCTCCATATGTTTTTCATAGTGCCTCTGAAAATTAATTCCTTTAGTCCATGGTATGCTCAGACACAGATTTGACATAGTTACTCTTGATGGTTTTGGAATACATTAATCCTAGCAAAAACCTTATCGGCAGTGCTCTTGTGCCAGTAAGAAGAGGTGAAAAATTCATAGAAAAATGCCATGTGTATCTTCAGTAGTTATGAAAGGAAGTACATTATGGAAATGAAAATGTCTGAGTGATGCTAAGTAAACTATCCTAAAACCTGTCTCAAAAATAATCACTTCTTTTCTTGCCACACCTTACCAATTAAGACAAGGCTGTTATTTCAAAATAATGGGTTTAGTTGTTTACTCTGTTTACCCATTTTAACAGTATAATTTAATTGATGGAAGCATTACATCACCGTAATATTAGTGCAATAAAAGCTGCAGCATCCCTCATGAGCATCTGGATAATACTGTTTCCTTAGACTAAGAACCACAAAACCAGATTTCTTTTTATGTTTTTAAAGCAGTGTATAATTTAAAGTGGGAGGTATTTTCTGTCAGAAGGAGCACAATAATTTAAGCATAGAAAAAGGACACTGAAATCAGAGAATCAACAATTTGATGGGAACAATTAAGATGTTAGTGCCATTTGGATGGACATTCAGTAGAAAGAATTAATAAAAGGGTGGGAGGAAACGGAAGGAAAACCACAAGAAATGGGCACAAAAAGTAGGTAAAAACAGGAATTGAGGAGTTTTGTGAAGATTATGATGAAGACTCTTCTTCCCTGATCTGCATATTAAATTTGCCTCTGTTACCTCAGGGTTGGAGTAGCTTCCACATAAGTACTGTTTTCATGCACTACAGCATGTAGGGTGATGTGAGCATCATTCCCTGTCCACTGTTCTTTTAATCTCTCTGTATTCCACTGTTCTACTCTGGCTGGCAGCACAAAAGTATTGTTCATCATCACTGCTTTATATAGAAAAGCACCACTCTCACTCTCCCATTGGCTCTCTCAGCCATGAGGAAAGGGTTAACATTTTCCTTTTCAAGTGAATACCTGCACTAAAGGAAGCCATAGGTGGCACCAGATGTTCAGTTTTGAATTTACTGCTCAGCCATCTTTTCAAATTGTGGACAGGCACTGTAAAAGAGGACAAGTTTTTAAAACTGGGTGCAGGTACAACCATGTGCAGGTGAGACTCTGAAGGTCTGGCACAGCAGCTGTTGGGAGGTAAGCCCTGGGCTGGATGCATTCCCTGGAACAGGTAAAGGGCAGTCCACTCCTCTTCCAGTTCCTTGAATTTTCTAGATTTGTTCTGTTCATGACTTCAGTCTGAGACAACTACTGATGTCGTTCCTAATCCACAATACAAACAGGACTCAGCTTCCTTAACTCTGGAAGCAGCACCTGAATCAAAGTTGCACTGTTCTGCTACAGTCTAGAGAAAGAAGGGTTGTTTTCCTAGGGGGAAAGAATAGTACCTTAAAATTTATATATGAAGAAACAGGAACAAGTATCAACAAAGTCTGGAACCTTTATCATTATTCAGTTTGGTGTTGCCAGAGATTAAATTTGGTCTAAAATTGAACTGGACATATTCAAGCACTAAGGATTTCTTCATAGGAATAACTTCTTCAACAGTTTGTAAGTAGTTTCTCGGTAAATGAGGTTACATGAAGTACCATGGCCCCTCTCAAATAACATATTTAACATGGATTGGTTTGTGTCAACCTTTGAAATTGGAAGGTATGCCACAAATTTCGGCCTGCAAATTGATCCATCAGTGTTCCTGCCTTTTCAAGCTTATTCTTTGCTCACAGTGACCTCTAGTGTGGCTGGGTGAGACAATGCAGTGCATCCGAGGCAGTGCACAAAGAACTACAGACGTGTTCATCCTGTTACCAGGATGGGGGACACGTGTCTGTGTCATCTGCTTTACTGTAAGACACACTGCATTGAGCATGCAAAACATAAACAGGAAACCATGAACCTAAAAACATTCCTTCAGCCATACCAAATAAAGAATTTAAAGATTTCTTCATTCTTGTGGCATTTTGATCAGATTTTTGTTTATCAAAAACTCCATGCATGGTTTGATACATTTGGTAACAGGTTCAGGTAATTTTCAGCATTGCCAAGTGCTAGAGATTGCTGTTACTTTCTGAAACCTTGCACTTGCCTTGGTCTGAAAGATATGAATCAGAAGGCAGTGATGCAACAATTTCTGTAAGAACTGCCGTAAAATGTACAGATTCTTCAAACTATGTTTCACATTTAAAAGCTTGTTCAGATTTTATTTATACATGCCAGTACTCCAGTTGTGTTGATTAGCATCAACAGAACTCTTTAATAATGATTTTTTAATAATGATTTTTCTTAGCTAGTCATCTAATTATTGTCATGATGCCAGATGTAGTTAGACTATATTCTTGCAGGATGGTGTTGGTCAGCTTGAAGTATTTCAACGTCTTCCCAATCTCGTCTGCAATTAGGACGTGTCACACACAGGACTCCCACCAGGTGGCAATAAAACCTCTTCATTCTTTAAAGCATTTGCAATTATTTTAGATGGTAAAAACGTCTGTTGTGTACTAATTAGACGGGGGAAATCGTGATTTCTAATAAGGTGACAAAAAATTATTTTTCTGAACTCTCAAGGTACGAGTGCTTACAAGAAGTCTGGGAACAGACAGCAGCATGCTGGGCAATAGTCACTGTTTTGTTCTTAACAGCCACTTCAAGGTAAATACAAATAATATATGCCTCTTGGTTCCTGAGTAACTGAAATAATTTTGTCTTTTGATGAAACTGTAGAGAGAAGACAGTGTGAAATGCTAATTTACTAGTGGGAGCTTAAACCCCACAGAAGTCTCACAATTATAGTTCGTATTTAGACTGATCAAATTCATATCTTCAGCTACAAAAAAAGTACTCTTTTTAGACTTAATCCAGGTGTGTCACAGACATCTTTTCATGAAAAATCCTTTACTTAGGATTTTTCGTCCTGAGAAGCTGAGAGGCCTCAGGAACAAAATGTAAACAATGGTTATCTGCTGCTGTGGAATGCAACAGGTGCATCTGTGATTGGTCTCATAGAGTTGTTTGTAATTAATGGCCAATCACAGTCAGCTGGCTCGGGCTCTCAGCCCGAACCACAAACCTTTGTTATCATTCTTTGCTTGCTACTCTTAGCTAGCCTTCTGATGAGAACAATTTCTTCTATTCTTTTAGTACAGTTTTAATGTAATATATATTATAAAATAATAAATCAAGCCTTCTGAAACATGGAGTCAGATCCTTTGTCTCTTCCCTCATCCAAGAACCCCTGTGAACACTGTCACTCAGGTGTGTTTCTGTAAGTGTTGTACAGCTGCTATATTCCTATTCCTATCTTATTATTGAAGGAAAAAAACTCTGCACACATACAGTTTTAGTCGACTGCCACTAGTGGTGAAGTGCCAGTAGCATAACTGGCGTGAAGATGCGCTGATTTTCCCCCTCCTTTTCTTTGGTAGTTTCTTACATATATTTCTCCCCCCATTCATCCTAATTCCTTGCCAAAATCTCTTTTTCCCTTATTTCTTAATGATCAATGATATTTTTCTGTTTTATGTACTACATCACCCTTGATTTTTTTCCAGCACAGGCATGCATGCAGAAATATGTCTCTACATCATTTCTGGACCCAAGCAGGCCTTAGTATGATGAGTAGGACACTGATGTAACTTTGGCCTGAAATTTTACACACTTTCTGGTGCAAATTTTCTTTTTAATTTTGAAACAGTTAATGTATAATGCAGATTAACAAACTCAGTGTGTTGAGTTGACCCTGGCTAAATGCCAGGTGCTGGCTACAGTCACTCCATCACTGCACTCAGCTGGGCAGGGGAGACAAAAGGAAAGGCTCATGGGTTCAGATAAGGGCAGGGAGAGATCACTCACCAGTTGCTCTCATGGGCAGAACCGACTCAACTAGGGGAAAAATTATTTTAATTTATTACCTATCAAATGAGAGAGGGACAATGAAAAAAGCTCTCTTCTTGGGCTCAACTTCACTCACATATTCTCCACCTCCTCCCCACAGCAGCACAGGGGGACAGGGGTTGGGGGACTGCGGTCAGTTTATCACAGGTCATCCCTGCTGCTCCTTCCTCCTCAGAAGCATTCCTCACAGTCTTCCTCTGCTGCAGTGTGGGGTCCTTCCTGCAGGACAGTCCTCCATGAACTTCTCCAACATGAGTCCTTCCCATAGGGTGCCTGGGATCAGGACTGAATTGCTGCCTTGACTCAGTCCACACATTTGCCCTTTTCTGTAGCTCTCTTTCTTTATCTGTAAGAGCTACTTAACTTCAGAAGGACTTCACAAATTGTTAAATAAGGCAAAAATTTAGCAAAAGTTACTATTGCTCTTTAGGCAAAATGATATACCTGAAAAAAAGGCCATCCAAGCTTGTGGACGCACAAACATTTCAGGTATTATGAAACATTACAAAATTTGTAGTATATTAAATACTAGCAAAAACCCATCTAAAAATTAACCTCATGTTCTTAGTTATGCTTAGTTACTTGTACTTACATCTGTCCCCACTTAGATTGTTCACAGTTAAGAACACAGAATTTGACATTAAAGGCTACAGTAATATTTTTTTTTATCTCCTCCTCCCCCCACAAAAATGTCACCAAAACCCCTCAAACCAAACAGCTCTGCAGACAGCATCTGGCTTTTGGTATGGGCCATTTGTTCCTCTCTAGTGATAAATGCATTTATAATACATTTACATCAGTCACACGTACAGCAAGAGATACACTTCTGAGATACTCTTCCTAGAAATACTGCTCCTGATGAACAAATAAATAATGTAATTCTGTCTTTCATAAAAGAAATACCAGCATATTTTCAACATATGACAAGATCTGCAGTTCTCTGTTTCCATTTCTCTGTTTTCCCCAACATACTAATCAGAAGATGCCATTATATTTTGTATTGAAGTCAGAATTCATAGGTACATTTCTCTGAAGGAGATAACCTAGATTTCTGAATGGAATTAGAATTTATCAACACAGTTTAAAACAAACAAATTATGACATTTCCCACATTTCACTACTGATAATTATCTTCAGTCAGTCTCCTAGTGACTTTGTTAACAGAAAAGGACAGTAATGAAAAAATCACTCTATGATTACAAAAACAGTACTGGAGGAGATTCAAACCCATTTCTCCACTACTTGTCTCCCTACACTACTTCAGGATCCACTTTACTGTAATTGATGCAGGAATGATCAAATAAAATTACTCTGGATATTCAAAGACAATCTGTTACAGTTCTTTACTTATTTTATCATTACAACAATTCAAATAAATTGGGGAAAAAAAAACCCCAAACCACCCAAGAATTTTACACAGTGTGTTGCATTTTATAGAGCTAATCTATGATCCAGGATAGGTCAATAACAGGATGGATCAAGAAGCCAAAGAAAGATGAAGAATAACTGGCTGTGTACTAATACACAGGGGATTACAGCAGATTAAAAAATGATAAATCAGGAATGTCATTCTATTTCAGATAAAAGCAAGTGCCATTGTGGCATGCAAGGCATACAGGAGGTAATCCCTTCACTACTCAGGCTTGTAAGGCCACAGCTGCCACACTTCAAAATCCAGGTCCAAACTTTGGAAAGGGGTAAATTACATGGATAAAATCTAGTGGAGAGCAGTGAGTCAGAAACCTAGATGGAATTTAGGAAAAAAAAAAGTGGGAAAATTGGTCTTTTAGCCTTGGCAAAGAAGATACTCCAAAATATGCAAAATATTTTGCAAAGAGAATTTTTTTTAGTACTCAAAGGGGTTAGAACAGGAAGTAATAACTTGCAGCATATGAGATTTAGATTAGATATTAAAACTTTACAAGAACACTGTAGCAGGCCATCTCTACAACCATCATCAGAGGGTTTTTTTGAGAGGAGGCAATACAAACTGCTAAAGGGATATCCAGGTATTAGGAATAATGCTTCAGAGAACAAGATAGTTCAGATAATGTATCAACATTTTGTCCAGCTTTGAGATTTTTATCAACATTTCTTTATTACTCAGATTACTACACTTTGTGAATCACTCTTCTTTTAAAGAAGTTTTGAGGAGCTTCAGAACATTGATAAGTACTCAATTCCAACTGCATGTTGCAATATATCACTTTTAAAATGCATGTTATTTAGAATATTCCCTTATTACTTCCTACTTCTGTAAATCTCACTAAGATTGGTGAGAAAACCTAAAAAGCTTTTTCTGCTGGACACAGCTAAGACTACTGATCAGAGACTTATTTAGAAAGAGCCAAATTTAGATATCCAATCAGCATAATGCTTTGCTAACACAAGGTTGACAATATTCACAGTGATACATTTGCCTTTTATTTTTTGTGGTTTTGTTGACATACTTATGTGAATCATTGCATTAATTAAGCTTCATAATACAGATCTGCTCTTTACACATCAAGGTGTCATCTGGTCTTAAGATAAAACTTTCAATAGCAAAGTGGGAATAAGAAACAAATCTTCAAGAAGCTCTTGGGGCACAGGATAAAAAAAAATTGACCAATTTAATTCTTGAGTTAGACTCCCTTCAGTTGTCTAGCCTGGCATTTTAGTGGAGTGAGAGAGGGCAGGGAGGGTTGTTTTTTTTAAGTTATGTGATGTGTTTTCACCCCAGGCAGCTGCTTGCTCACTCCCCCAGTCAGCAGGATCAGGAAGTGAATTGGAAAAGTAAAAGCTGGAAAACTCATGAGTTGAGATAAAGACAGAGTAACAGGGAAAACAAAAACCACACACACAAGGAAAGAAAATGAAGAATTAATTCCCTGCTTCCCATGGGCAGGCAGGTGCTCAGCCATCTCCAGTACAGCAGGACCCATCACACGTACTGGTGATTTGGAAAGAGAAACAAAGGCAAACACCATCACCCCAAATATTCCTCCTCACCTACTTCTTCCTCACCCCACTTCATACACTGAGCATGATGTCACATGGTCTGCATTATCCCATTTTGTCACTTTGGGTCACCTGTCCTGGCTGTGTCTCCTCCCAGCCCCCCATTCACCTCCAACTTTGCTGCCAGAGTGGAGGGTGAAAAGCAGAAAAGACCTTGGCTCTGTGTAAGCTCTGCTCAGCAATAACAAAAACATCTCTGTGTTATCAACCTTTTATTCAGCACAAATCCACAACATAGCCCCACACCTGCCACTGTGAAGAAAGTTAAATCTACCCCAGCCAAAACCAGCACATCCTTAAGATTAAAAAGATTATTTTATAAAAATGCAATTTGAGGTTCATAAGTTTTTTTTGGCTATAAATTTTTAACTCTCCTAAAATCCTTCCTTTGGGTAATTCTTAAAGTCTTTAGAATATGCAAAGACTTTTTCTGGTTAGGGCCCAAGCCACTTGAAATGATTCATAAAAGAACACAGTCTAATAGGGAAAGTTACCTAAATAATTCAATACTGTTATGCCCTTTGATAGGTACATGAGGAACAGAGAATGCCTTTGGAGGTTCCGTTTCATTTTCACTTTAGGCAAGAGAATATTCCTTTTTTGAAGCAGAGAAATACTTTGCCTTACACTGCCTCATGTCTTGCACCACAAAGTGTTTTATACACACTGTGTTTGACTCATTCCATGTGAGCAAGAAAGGCTTCTGTAGGAGATAAGCAGACTATATTCCAAATGCAGTTGCATTGACATCTTAAATAAATAAAAATAATAGGCTAGGGAAATAATGCAGAAATTCCAAGCACATCCGGTTGCTTTATGAGCTTTACCTTTTTTAGCAGATTAAACACATTTCATACACTGAGTTCTGGGGTATGAATTGTGTTCTCTTTGCTTCTTTTTGCCCTGCAGCCTCCTTAGATGAGCTTTGGGAAATTGGAAAGACTGCACAGAGGGAGAATTAATTTGCACACAGGATCTGCAGCCTAAATTTGTCATCCTGGCAGCCTTCTCTTTTTGAAGTAAATCATGAATCATCACCAAGGGAAGAGGCACAGAGGATGAAGTCCATGTTACAAAGTACTGTGGCTGGAGCCAGCCTTTGAGAGCCCCCATGGAGACTGGCCATGGTGCCTCTGGAAGCAGCACAGCCACGAGCCCCTGGGCTGTGAACAACCAGAGCTTGTGCACAGTGTGAGCTGTGGGACCTCAGCAGTGTGGTCACCTCTACTGCTGACTGCCCTTTCCTCCATTGTACATCCCTTGTACCTAACTCACTGATACCGTCTGCTGTCAGCTTCCCCCTTGATCTGTTTGAACCCACTATGACATTACTGTGGCTAGACAGCAACTGAGAGCCTTTTCCAAGCTGGTGTATGTATAATACCATCTTATGGCAGTACTCACAACACTTTCATAGTGTTACTGTTTATCTGAGCCTGCAATTACACAGTTTAATTAAATTTTGTTTGACATGCATCCCCATTTTTTCTTAGTCTTTATTTGCCATGGGACTCCACCCTCCATCACAAAATGGTACTGGCAATCTCCATCAGCATACATTGCTGTTGGCCTAGAGGGCTGGTGTAGGTCCCTTCCAACTGAACTGCTCTATTCTAGTCCCAATTATTTTTTTAAAGAAAAAAGGGGGCCACAAGAAAATGTAAGTGCACTCCATGTTATTTGGATAGAAGTCTATGTTTATACACTCTTAATTACTCAAGTTGTTTCTGAACTCTGAGCAGTGTACTCTAAAGCAATAATCAATTTGGTACCTTTCCTAAAGATAAACATTGTAAAGACAGAACGAATGTCATTAATCCTGTCTAAACTTTCTGCTTATTGCAGCCTGTTTTATTGAACTTAGTGACATTGCCTTTAAAGTGGTAAAAGGAGACCAAAACTATATGGGCAATTGATACAATTTTTTTCCTTAATATTAATTATACCCAAGGCAATTGATTTTTAAACTTGAGAAATATTTTCTTTTTTCTCTGTTGCATATTAAGCTGCCATTTAACAGAAATTAAATACACTTAAGAGAGATTAAATATACTTTTATTACACACAAAAGCATCCAAGTTCTGCGCCACCAGAAACCAGACAGCAAGGAATAATTTAAGTTATTTTGCTTCTGAGCATTTACAAGAATATGATAGTACAGGAGGAGTTTTGGTATCTTCACTGAGTATGGTAATGCATCTCTAGGATGAGTAATGAAAGGGCTCATTTCATCTTCCACAAGGTAAACTCCCTGATTCCAGTACCTTTGGTTAGTAACTGGTCTTACACAGTTTCTACCTCTAAAGAAAAAACCACATTCAGCATTCAAAGTCCTGCTCTGTCTTTGAAGAGACCTGCTTCCAAGTGAGAAACAGCAGATGTTTCACATCTCTGCTCAGTTACATACTGCTTTCCAAAGATAAACAAAACTTCGGCTCATTTTCTCTTTTAATATGGAAAAGGGAAGGAATTTATCAGACTATCTGTTCACTTCCTACTATCAACCTTTATTTGTTCTCAAAGGTCAACTTTATGAGAGCAACCTTTTTTCATTCTCTAAGAAAGCTACATCCAGGGGAATTCCTCAATGTTCCCCTCAAACAAAGACCTTACATGACAGCAGTAGAGCATTTATTGATTTTGAATACCGATTGAAGATTTACATCAGTGTGCATAACAGAAACTGTGGTAGATCTTAAAGGGCATTTCCAGCTAGCTGCTATCCTTTGAAATGATGCATAACCTTGTATCATGTCCTGAACCAGCAGTTTTGAGTCCATAGGTGCAAGAAAAGTTCACTTATGCTCTAAACATATAAACTGCTGTAGCAGTACTTAAATATTCTGTCTGATAAAATTCTGATATTAATTAGAAGATCAGTAAAGGGTATTTTCATTTCTTTTTCCCATTGCATGTTAAGTTTCTATAAGAACGATGCTACATCCCGAGAGTTGATGAACTTATGTAATATTATCAATATATACTATATTAGAAGACCTGTCTTCAGAAAGTCAAGGTGGTCATTAGCAACTCATTCTTAAAAAGAAAGAAAAAATAATCGTGAAGAGAAAAACTGGTCCACCAAAATGTCATGATTTTAAAGTCATATTTAGAAGCCTTTTTCCATCAAAGCTCTGACTAGCTCAGTACATCACGTAGTAAAGCAAGCGTGAGTGAGCCACGGGCACACATCCTCAGAGAATTCCTTCTAAGAAGTATAATGGCTGTTATTTTTACACTTTTAATCCCTAGCCTCTCCTTATTACAGCTAATCATCTCAGCAACGCATTAAAGAGGGCTCTGCAGGTAGTGTAGCATGAGAAATCAATTGCCATCCAAAGCACTAGTGCTTCCTTCTATAGCAGTATCTTTGACCACAAATGGGTTAATATATTGTGAATCTTCCATTTTCCCTTTTGTTTTAACGAGTCAAATGTTTATTCCCATATTCCACAGCATAGTCATTAACTTCATCGATTTATATTGTCATTTTTAATTTGATAGGTGACTGCACAGCAAGGCAGCTTTTAACCAAGTCAGCTGTACATAAAGCCTATAATAAATCCTAATTTCAGGATGTATATCCCCAGAAGACTCTTCCCCCTCTATTAAGGAATAAGTGACTTCTCTAAAACAGGTGCAAGGAAACATTAAAAGTGCATACATATCTGCTCAGACACGTGCTGACACACAAAAGAAAGGAATGTTGTACAATCTATCCAGTACAATACAGAAACACAAGTTATGATTGTTAAACTACATATTTCAACTCTTAATTGCAGTCTACTTCCTTAGGCCACTATTTTTACCTGTGCATGTTAATTATTAAAAGCAGGATTTTGTGACACATGCTATTTCTGGGTATTATACCTTCACCCACCTAAGGCAGAACCCATCACTAGGGTGAGAATGGGAGATGGGAGAACGCCTCCAAGAACGTACACTGCAACTTGTCATATCAGTGTTTTGACCATTTGTAAAAGAAAATTAGATTCTGACTATGTGTTGTTGAAAGAATTGATACAATGCACACACAACTCTTGGCAGGTGTGGGCAGGTTCTGACCTTGGCCAAATCTTTATTGGTCCCACCTTGTGAGCTGTGGGACACTCCAGCACCACTTCCCCTTTGGAACAGCAGACACGCATCCTGTGTTTTGAAATTCAGCAGCATGGCAGGTGATTTTTTTTTTTTTTGGCATGTGTTGGTGCCACTGTGAATTTTGTAACAACTGCACAGCAAGACAGATTCTCTTGGGGTGTATAAAAGGCACCTCTGCTCCAGGGCCAGGGCAGCCTTGCCAGAGATTCACCCACAATGCAGAGAGCCCAGGCACCCCATACACAGACACTTAGCAGCCAGACACTTGAATCTGAAAATAGTGTTTCTTAAAAAAACTTAAACGAATGCTAAAACATGACTGTTTTAAATGCAAATCCACTGCAAGTTTTACAATGCCACAATAACTTAGAAGAATAAACCTCATTCCATTTCAATGACTCTGAATCTCCCAGGCTTTCTGAAGGAGATGTTCTTGAATCCAACTTTTCTAGAAAAATCATTTCCATAAAAGATCACACCCAAATCCTTTAAAGTGCATAATTATAGTCAGTAAAATCAAGGTTCCCCCTAAAAGAAATTTTCTCTTTCTTGTCCTGAGCAGTATTAACATTCAATGCTGTAAGAAGTTTTAAATATAGCCATATATTGTACATAATTGTTGTACTGTTGCTATGCACTATTATATAACTGCCTGCAGATGGCTGCATTTCAATGGGAAAAAACACACTGTTTAAAAAACCCTGTTCTTTGAGTGTGTATTTCTGATTTCTAAATAATAGAATTGATAATATTAGCAATAATAACAACAATAATAAAAAAAAAATCAAGGCACTACTTTTACATTTACAGCAGCAAATAGGCTGGTCCCCTCTGTGTAAATCAGTTTCAAATGTGCTCTAGGATTTTTTTAAAATAAAAGAATGTAAAAGCTTAAGGCATTACAAAAAGAACTGAAGTTTTAAAAACTTCTCATGCTTTGATCTTTAACTGAACAGGAGCACCACCTCTGTTTATAAGAGATTTTTATTAGGATTAAAAGGCAAATTTAGAGCAAGGAGTCTGATATTCTTCTGCTAGTCTGCAGGATTAAAGCTCTTTAAAATGAGAATATCAATATTAACAATGAATTAACTTTTCAATTATGGCCTGTCCTTGAAATTTTATTTTGCTTTCTACTTAATATAGTTACTGCATTATGAGTGCAATAAAAGCAAAGTGCTTCTAATTCTAAATTGCATAGTTGTAAAGTTACCAGAAGGTTTTTAGGGCATTTTTAAGTGTAGTTTTGAGGAGTCAGTTTTATTCCTCCTGAAATAAATGAAGAATTTGCATTGATTTTTAAGGAATTCAGAACAGAGGCAAGTATTTTCTTGCTGATGTCTCACACACCACTTTTCAGATCCAATACTTCAGTCTGCTTTAGCAGTCACTAATAGCAGAGGTAGGAAGCTGGTAACACACTGGCCAAATAATCAGTAGTAATAAATCAGCTGATAGCTGGGCAAAATACTTCTCTTCCTTTGCAGATATCTTCTGGATTTCACAGCTCCACACTCTTTGTGTTGTTCAGAACCTTCCCACATCAGCAGGGACACCACAGTCACCAGGATATATCAGGATTAATTTTTGGCCGACCCACTGAATTCCAGTGTGAACTTGGGCTTGACCCAGTAGTTTTCTTCCAGTAAGATACAACACTGCTGTAAATAAGCAGGCAAACAAAAACCAGGCCAGATGATGAATCTTCACTTTCATCTAATACGCCAGTCTCTTGGATATTCCATGACCACTAACAGCACTTGTTCTTTGGGGATAGGACCATCTTTACAATAAATCTGTGCAGCACAGACAGTGCAGTGTGTCCCTCAGCTTCTAGATATTAGTGGATATCAAAGTCCAAGCTCTCGAAAGAATGCTTTAGAGTTCATGGACTGATGGTTGCTCTCCAAATGAACGGAACAGCAGGTATTAGAGCCATGTCTGACAGGTAGGTAATATTTTTGACTCTGTGCAGACAAGATAATCACCTCACTTTTAAATTAAATAAAATTCATGTTAATTAAAAAAAAAGCTGAAACATTTTTATTAATGAAAAATACTGAGAAACAAAGTGCTAACTAAGATATAAACTATACTTTCTTCTTTATTTTCAAGTAAGTTCAAGTGAAAATTATTTATTAAGAAAATATTTTGCCTGTATCAACCCTATGCACCAACCCATACCAAGCAAATCCTATACAGAACATCCTGCTTTTTTTCAGAATACAACAGTCCATCCTTGCACAAGACATAACACTAATATGAACCCATGCATATATTATTTATGAGCTCCAATTTCCTCTCTCCCTGACCAGAGCTAGAACTCAGGCCCCAGATTCCTACTCTTATGAAGAACACTTAGATAGCAGCTAAAGCATAACAAGCTGCTTATTCTGCTTTCATTAATCCAGACTTGGAACACAACCACTAATAAATGTATTGGCATTTTTTAAAAGCCGAAGTATACAACATTTATACCTGAAATTTTCTGAGAAAATGGTAAAAATCAACTATATGAAATAATTAACAACAACTGGGACATTCAACTTATATTGCTTTTAAAATCAAAAGCAGCATTTTCTCTTACAGAGAAGGAACTTTTGGGGCTATTCTGGCTACAAGAATTCCTTTAGGTCTTGTTTGAAAAGCCTCCCTTTGGAAAGAGATTTAAGTGATGCTTCACATCACCCAGCAATGCATATTCCCTTTTAGTCTCATAAGGTGTTTCTGTTTAATTGACTTGACTGTTAAAATGTGCATTCCAATTTGGATTTCAGTCATTCAGTGTGGCCATCAATAGAGTTAGTTTTATCTGCAATACTGAAGCGTTCCCCTCTCAAATTTCTGTGTCTGTGATGCTGCCCTGAGCTGTGTCTGTGCTGAACTCCACCAAACCTACTTCTTTCAGCATGTTCTGAGGCTGATACACGTTTCTTGTATATTGTGTTTCCTGTTCAAATCTCTTTTCCCATTGCCATCTTGTCTTTTTAAAATAAGTACAAACCTAGCACTACAGCAGCAGCTGCAACAACAGCAGAACAAATGGAGTGGTAAACTGGTTTATTTTCTCCTTGATTTGAGGCCAGTTTACACCAATTCTGTATGAACCATCAATATAATACTGAGCCAGTTATCATGACCATTCCCAATCTCTGAGGTCTTGGTGCTTGGCTCACAGAAACACATTTCTGCTGATCACTGGATCATCACTGAATCTGGATCAACAGAAATATAACCACGAGCAGCATTTTAGTAAAGGTGCATTTACAGCCGATGCATGGAGAAGTCAGTTTGGATTGAAACCCCCAGCAAAGCCTGGGCCCGGGAGCTTCGAGCGGATATTCTCTTCCATTCTGACAAAAGAACGAGGTTTTAAATGGCATCAGGATTTACAGGCGTTCGGCAGCTGAGCTGATCTGACAACTCCGTGTCTAATTCTTGCGTGACATAAAAAATTAAATGGGTCCCTCCCCTGGGCACTCCGTGCCGGACGTGCCCGCACCTGCTGAAGCGGGGACCGAGCGAGGGGACGCGGTGCCCGTGGCGTGCGGGGCGGCTCTCCCGGCGCCGCAGCCCCGCGGATCCATCGCGGATCCCATCGCGGATCTATAGCGGCTCCATCGCGGCTCCACCACCGCGGATCCATCGCGGATCTACCGCGGATCCCATCGCGGCTCCATCATCGCGGCTCCACCACCGCGGATCCACCGCGACTCCATCGCGGCTCCATCGCGGCTCCACCGCGGCTCCACCGCGGCTCCATCGCGGCTCCATCGCGGCTCCATCGCGGCTCCATCGCGGCTCCATCGCGGATCCATCGCGCCCCGAGCGGCGGCGGGCGCGGGGCGGGGCCGCGGGAGGGCCCGGCCGCCGCCGCCCCCGAGGGCGGGCCGCCGGTGACAGCTGGGGAGGGACCCGGCAGCAGCGAGGTGCGGCTGCTGCGCCGCTGCTGCTCCGCATCGCGCCCGCGGAGCCCCGGGAAGGAGCGGGCAGGGATCGGCCGGGCCCTGCCGCCGTCGCCGGCCGCGCAGTGGGTGAGTGGCGGCGGGCACGAGTGGGCGATGCGGGGGCGGCGCGGGCACGGCGTGGCAGGGGAGGGAGGACGGAGGGATGCAAGGATGGATGGAGGGATGGAGGGAGGGAGGATGCTGGCGCGCTCGGAGACTTTGGTCGTGCGAGATGCCTAAGGGAAAAAAGTGCATCCCGGGGCGGGGCGAGGCTGTGCCCCTCTCCGCTCGCCCGTCCGTGCCGGTGACCCGACGGGCGAGGAAGCCCCGGGAAGGGAGGCCGGTCCTGGCAGGGCAGGGGCTGCGCGTCCCCAGGCGGAGCGAGGCGGCTCCGACCCTCCGGTCCCTGCCGGTCCCCGCCCTCCCGCAACTCCCCCGCAGCCATCAACGGGCCGGGGCGCGGCCGCGGAGGGGCCGGGACAGCTCCGGGCTCCCCGTGCTCCCCCAGCCCCGCCGGTAGCCGCGGCACGGCGGCAGGACGGCCCGGAGCATCCCGGACTGACCGCCCCCGCCCGGGCCGTACCTGCGGTGCCGGGGGTCCACGGGCAGCCTCCGGCGCTGGCACCTGCTCCTGCAAGCCGGGTCCTGCCGGCAGCGATGCTCGAGGAGAGCACCCGAGGCCTGCCCTTGGAGGGCTGGCAGGATGAGGCCTTTATTTTTTTTTTTTTTTTTTGCAGGGTGCTGCCTGGCTGATATTTACATAATATCTCTGCTTAAGTGTGACCTCGTCCTTAATTGGAGGCTTCCTTTGCATTTTCTATGGGATCACTCCACTGGGCTGGATCACAGGAGTACCTGCACACACTGTAATTTTTCTCTCTTGGTTCCCCATAAAGATTGATTTGTTCTAGTGGATAGGTGAGATTTTAAAAAAAAAGTTCTTTCCATCAGCCCTTAAAGCAGTGTCTAGGCCTGCAAGTCACTGCAGGTTTGTGGGATCTCTAAATTAGAGGACGATGAACACAGGCTTAACTAACTAGCAATAATTATTTTTGTTAGGTATTTATAAATTTACTAGCCTTACAAATTATTTCCATGCACCACACTGCTTAATCAAAACAAAAAGAAATTATATGAATGATAACTGACTGTAATTATTTATTTTAAAATTAATAGATTTATTAGAAGAAGGAAGAAAATAAATCCTGGCAAATTTTATAAGGGGGAAGGAATTGAGACCCACTTCATTCAGAGATTCCTTTTGCTCAATGAGATCCCTACCCTGTGCTTAGAACCCATCATGTAAACAGTATTGTCTCTTCTTACACTGTTGGCCTCACTGACAGCAAGCTTGATGTGCCTGTATATTTAACCAGGAGTTGGATTCTGTAATGCTTATTAGGGTCTACTGTCTTTCATCTCTGTGAGATGCCAGCTTCAGTTTCAGGTTTTATATGGCAAAGGGTGAATATCTTTGTGTTGGTTTTCCAAAACTTGCTGAAAATAAGTGTTCTGTGATTGTAAGACACACTAATTCATGGTGCATTTAGGCAAGAAGGTTTTTCTAAAGACCTTTAAATTCTGCCTTAATTATCTTTTGACACGGTGTTTTTGTTCTTCATTGAAAAAAAACCCATGCCTTTTCGTTAATAATGCTAAAATTAGTTACTGTGATACAAAATCTGGGATACTGTGTATGGCTTAGAACATTTGTTTTCTGTCTCTGCTCTGTTTGTACTTCTCGGTTTACTGGGATGACTTTGTTTCTTGCACCTGAGGTAGTGTGGGGTCTTTTGAGGTTTGAGCTTTTTGTTTCTGGATGGGTGCACATGGTTAGGTTGTTAATGCTAATCTAATCTTTGAATAGATATATTGGAGATTCAAACAGAAGGGCCCAGAATCTTGGATCTCATGGAAAAGGTGATTCTTCTCATGGGTGGAGAGACCCATGAGTTGGGAGAGGAGCTCTACAAGTTCAAGGAGGTCACTCCTGGGACTCCTTCACTGAGCCACTGGGGCTTGTCTGCTGCAGGCTGACACAAGTACTTTAAGAGGCCATTGGTGTAGAGATTGGCCTAACAGGTTTAAGTTCTCCTGCATGTAGATGAAGCTTTTTATTTCCATTTGCTTTTTGGAAGTGCTCTGCTCTGAGCTATGCTCACTCTCCACTTAAATGAATGCTCCTGTAGTGCCTTAGATTGTTGTAACGGGAATGCAGGACTTGGAAATATCCTCAAAAGAGGCCATGTGTTGTAACTGAGGTATAAATGAGGCTTGAACTGAAAGAGATGTGCTCTGTTAAAATGTTAATTCCAGGACACAGTGATGGAGCAGAGGTTTCTTAAGATTCTTCTCTTAGAGGTCCATCTCATTCAAGCTCATGTTTTGTTTTCCATAATTAGTACCTTTATGTCCACAGCCCCATCTTCATTGCAGCTCACCACAGCTCTGCTGTCAGTTTCTGCCTTTAAGTAAAATTTGTCTGTATGCAAATGTTTATAGTTAATTCCATGTATAGATTTTTTCTTGTAGAACATTTTGGTTGGATTATGATAGAAGATGGGAGATGTAGGAGTAGCAAGTATATGAAGAAGAAAAGGGGCCTGGGCTGTATTTCTGCATTGTGCAAGGCCAGATGGAGCTGGCACAAATACGTGTCAGGGAGCAGAAAATACTGAAGAATGTGAAATTGGATTGCCCCTTTGTATAAAAGCAAAGTTGCTTGCATGCTGCCTCTGTGTAAGAGGATATTTGATCAGGTACAACTGATTATTGCGTCTCCATTTATTAATGTTGAACCAAAGTTGGTCTGCCATCAAAGGAACCATCAAACCCTTCTTCATGTCCTTGTCTGTAGTCCTGATTTTTTTTTTCTCTCAACTTTCATTAAGTCTGTTCTGCTTCATTTTGAAGGCACAATATTCAGAACAGACACAAAGCCTTAATTGCAGCTTTGTGTACTGATATGCACAAACACATTCCATCTCTTGTTTCTCATTAAAAAATATTCCATATTTAGAACAATTGTTAATTTAGGGTACTTATTGCAATGTTACTCAGCATTAGCAAGGAAAATCCATTTCATGATCATTGTTTTCTCCACATATTACAATAAAATATCTTGAGTTAATGATCTAAAAATGTGGGGTTTATTCCATCTTGGGAAGTTTTACTCCTGTATGCAAATTTTGTTTCTTCCGTTTAGTTTTTGCTCAGGTCTTTTAAAATAGCAAACTTTATCAGCCCTAACTTCAGTAATAGGGAAAAATCTATAGTACTTCCACCAAAGTGATGCAGATTCATTGTCAGTGGGGCAAAATAGAACCACAGTAGTAGTTTAAACTAATTTTTCATTCATTCTTTTTTCATGATTCTTCCATCCTTTGCATATTATTGTAAATGATAGAACTTTGTCTTTGGCAGATGGAATGCTTTTGTAGGCCTTTCTTAGAAATCACTAAAACTTGGTTGGTAACTTTCTTACTTGCAATATTTTATCACTTTGTCGGTCTGATTAGAATGGCAGCTGAAGAGAAGCTTCTGCCATGTGCTGGGTGGGTGAGGTCTTCCCCTTTTCCTCCCAACACAATCCAGGCTCATAGATCTGGAATTTAATTCCACAGCTGCCTTTGGATTTGATGCATTCTTTCTTTACCATATAGGCTCTCAAACACATGCATAAATGCACATGAAGAGCCAGATGTATTTGGGAAGCTGCCACCTTGGGCTGTTAAGTTGGACAGGAATGGATAATGCTTGATGTAGTGAGGAATACAGTGGGAATTTCATTATTTTTCTTCTGTTAGTTCACAGAAACTTGTACTCAGTCTGTGTCTTGTTCACAATGGGAAATTACATGTTGATAAAGACAAAGGTATAGAGTGGTAATTTCTAATTTATCTTCAAATCCTTGGTTTTAAGAGAGGGTTACCTAATGCACATTTTATAAAAACATAAACATGCATACACATGAAGTTATTCTGGTTCTTTCCTGTTAACATGCTGAATAATCCAATTAACTGAAACCAGCTTCTGGAGGTAAAAGTGAAATTGAAGTAAAAATCACTTAAATTGTGTAATGTTTAGAAGTAATGAATAGACTTATAAAATATTTTTTATGTCATCCTCAAAAAGCACATACAACATTGGTTTGCTTTGCTTTGACTTTACTTTGTTTTTAGTGGAAGATGGCTGAAGGACATCTTTGCTTTGTTCTGATAATAAGAGAACTTTGATGTAAATATTAGTTAATTTGTTTGTTGCAGATGTTTTAAAAAACCTATATATTTAATCTGCAATCTGGCATTCTGTAACCAGTGTAAAATTAAGAGAGGAACTATTTATATTAAATGTTTTTGTTCATGTGTTGCTTATTTGTTCCTTACTGCCTGCTGAATGTAGCCACAACTATAGGATGTCTCTCCCAACTCTTTGAAGTTTCTGTTCAGTTTTTCTTCTCACTTTTAGCCCATCTTAACCCCATTATCTAGCACCCTCCCTTGACATTAAGGGAAATGAAAGCTGTTTCAGAAAGTATGTTTTTTCATATTTCCTAGTCCATTTAAATTTGACTTGCATTTGAAAAGGCATTATGACTGAAAGCTTTGAGTTGCCCTTGTGACAGCTGTTACCTTTCCACCCAGGAAGGAAGCGTCAGTAGAGTCACACCGCTGCATTCTGCAGTTTCACTTTTGATTCAGCACTGATGCTCAGCAT
The DNA here is from genome assembly GCF_027887145.1 of Ammospiza caudacuta. NCBI lineage: Eukaryota > Metazoa > Chordata > Aves > Passeriformes > Passerellidae > Ammospiza > Ammospiza caudacuta. The sequence goes on from NC_080596.1 coordinate 60,766,867, forward strand.
GTGCTGCAGATGAAATGTTTGGCTTCCTGGGTGTAACCTCAATCAATGGTGTCCCTTTGGCCATGGTCAGCACCATTTTCAGCCTTCATTGTGGGCACTGTCTGCAGATCTGATTGCTTTGACTTTGCTGTGTAGGTGATGAGGTGATTTTTTTTGTTTTCCCTTGTGAGTATAACTAAAATTTAACCCTAACATTATCTATTTATTTTAAAATGAGGTGAGCCAAGGGGTATGTTGGTGCAGTTGAAACTGAGGTGCTACCATTGTTGTTATTATTGTTTGTATGATGAGAGTAAGAGTGAGCCATTGCAGAACAATACTCTGTGGATTCTTCCAAAATGATCTTATTTCTCTTCTTCAACAGAACAAGGAACATCTTATCTAACTAAAGTACACTATTTTACTTAGACGTTCCAAAATGTCAGTGATTATGAGGCTGAGATTTTATTTTCTTTTCCTGTTTTCTATCCAGAGCAGTATGCAGCATCTGGTAGCTTTTTATTTACTGCTCTGTAATGCTTCTGTTTGTGCAAAAAGTGTCCAATATTTTACATTTCTTCTCACTAGCTTGCATTTGAACTACCACCCAAAGATACAAGCCTTGTTTTCTTGTGATCTGCTAATTCTCTGAACAAGCTTATTATCCATTTTTATAAATACTCGTGGTGATGTGATGCATGTCTGCCCTGAGTCTAATCAGGACATGTTTCCAGGGTGAAGGTTTTACTTTGTGAGACAGTGATTCTCATTCTGTTTGAGTCCCTAAGATGCAAGTACTTCTCTGATTTTGGAGTAACTGCTTCCTGTAGTAGTTTCTGCATTATCTGCATCCTGTCAGAATGGAGAGAATGTGTTGGGGGGTGCTCCTTCTCTATATTACTTAGAAATGAGAAATTAAACCCCAAGAACGGACTTTTATTTCCATATCAAGGTGTAAAGCAGTACTTTCACAATGTTTTTACCTTGTGTTGAGCTTCTTGAGTCACATCTTGGCATTTCCTGTAGAACAGATCATGGCTCAATCATTTATTGCGAAGATTGTCAGATATAGACTATATTATAATCATACTCTGCTAATTTAGTGTGGCAGACTTTTATTTCTTATAAGAGAATTAATTACTTTTTCCTCTTGATTCCTTTTCTTGACTCCCTAGTTCTTAAAAAAAATAAATCTTGAAATACATTTAATGCCATCTTCTTATATCAATGTTCTTTGAGATGCACTCATTTTAAGGAAGACCAATTGATAATTTATCTGAAGTATGGCAGAAGAAAACAGTTCAGCTGACCAGTAAGGATGATGGACTTAATTCTCACCAAGGCAGACTTCAGCTTCTCTGTGCAGCATAATCCTCCTCAAGATAATCATCCTGTTAGCTTCTGCATGAGGCTTTGGCCTCTACCACGTAGGATGGGAGGGAGGATGGGATGCTGTGCCCCAGCACTTACTGTCTGTTCTGGTAATTCTGTGTTTTTTTAGTAAAATGCCAAAGTCTTACTAAAAACTTTAATTAAATTTGCTGCAGCCTGGCTTCCTACAGAAATGAGCCTTAAATGCTTCTGCTGCCTCTGAGTCCCCTATGAGTAATTTTTGCATTTGTTGGACAATTTCAAAAAACATGTGTGAAATGGTTGAAGTCTTGAAGATAAATCTCCTGCTCCAGAGCTTAAGACATAAGTGCTTGATTGCAGAGATTAGATGAACCTTTTTCTTTGTATTTTTGGTCAAGTTTCACTGATGAATGGCATGAACTTGCATTCTTTGCAATGAGTCACCTTGAAAAATGAATCTTTTGGACGACTGTGTTCCTGACAACTCATTATATCCCTCTAAGCTCATTATATCCCTTTATTAATGTTTTCTACTTTGGTTTGGTGGTGAGGTTTTTGTTTGCTTGTTTAGTTTGAGTTTTGTCTGGCTTTGTTTGGATTTTTTTGGTAGATTGCCATCATATGCTGAAATTTCTCAGAATTTTTTAGATTCTATATTTGACCAGCTGGGAGGCTGGAGCTGTTACTGTCTCTTGCAGCAAAAATACAAAGCTTTTCTGCATTCAGCTAACTACCAACCCTGTCTTTATGTCAATAACAAATATTTTGAGTAGATATTATTGCTTGCAGATTTTTTTTCCTACTGTCCACTGTGTAAGAAAGCCTGAAATATTTATAGGATTTTTTGTCATTTTTACCCCATCTTTTCACCTTAGCCTTTCCTAGATTATGTATAGTCTAAAAAGTAGATGCCTACTTCTCCATCAAAAAGGGAACTGTGACCATAGCCATGGTTAGGTATACCTGAGCTAGATTAGTGTGTTTATTTAGTGAGCTATTAGGAATGCAGGTATTGGGTAAAAAAGCAGTGCTTTTCAGGAGTATAATTTTAAATGCTGAGAATTTTGTGTGTACTCAGAAAACACTCCAAGAATGAATATAGAGATAAATCTGTTTCATCAGCCTATCTGATGAACTGGGTGAAATAGAAGATTCCTGTACACTAGCACTTTAACATAATTGCATAATAATGATAAATTATGCTTTACAAGGGGATGTGTTGGAGATGTGTGTTATTTAAACAGTGTTTAAGCTCTAATCACAGCACTTAGTGTACTTAATATATGTATTGTCCAGGAACTGAGGAGAGGCTAATCCTTCAAATAGCACAAAAGCAACACAGGATTCCAATTATTTGCTGTTTCTTTACAAAAAGTACAGAAAAATCTAAAACCTTTAGAGGGATGCTTTCCCTTATCACTTGAGGTAATAAATAGAGTGCATTTTTTGAGATTTAGATGTAAGTATAAAATCAGTAAAGCAGAGCTGTGAATATCATGATTGTCAAGAACAATAATTTTAATCTGCAGAAAACCTCCCCAAAATATACTGCAGGTTTGCTCTTTCATACCCAGTCCAGTTTGTCTAGCCTTTGCACATCTGATGCAAAAATGCATTGCTGCTTCAGCTGCCATAATCAGCTGTAAATAGCGTGTGGGCTACGGGAGCTGGAAAAAATCCATGGTCCTGAACTGGAATGCAGTAATTGCCAGCTCCTTACTGGGAAGTGGGACCAAATGTGTGAATCTATCACACCATGAAGCTTAGCTCTGTGGAATAACTCTCCTGCTCTAGTTATTTCAGATACTCTGGAATAACATCTCTGTTTCTCAAGGAAATTATTTTTATTGGTATATAAATAAAGAGGGAGAAGGAAGAATTAAAATGGATGCTATATTTTGAACTGTCTGTAAGGGAGTGACTATTTCCATGGTCAGTCTTCATGTGAAAACAAGTCTGAAGAAGCTGTATGGGGAGTAGACAAGTCAAGAATGGTGAGAAAGATGCAGGAGGAAATGAGTGATTTAAAAAAAATATGCTGCAGAGAAAATAAGAAAGAGTGGGCGTCTATGTAGGCAGCTTTGTTGATGTCAAAATGCTGCATGTTCTTATTTTGTTGTGCTTTGTCGTGATGGAGGAGTACATGTTCTGCACAGATTAAGCCATGTCATTCTGTTTTCTGAAATATTTTTTTTTACTGTGGAAGGAGCCATTAAGTCTGAGATACATTCTTTAACAATGAAGCTGAAACTCTTATTTTGGGGGCTTTTGAATTACACAAAGCATTTTTTCTTTTTCCTGTTTCATATTGCCTGAGATGTACCCCACCCTGTGGGTGATAGAAATGTTGTCATGGCTTCTTCTTTGCAAAGGCTGTAGATTTTAAAGTAGAAAAATAAGAACCCTCTTGACACTGACTCATTTGATTCTGATCTCAGCTGCAGTTTCTATAACATGGATCCATCATCCATACATTCATCACCTTTATTGCATGAGTTCTGAACTTGCACTGGATGTAAATAACACCCAGTCTAGGCAGTGAGATTGACAGTAGGAGTTACACTCATTGTGGCCTTGACCTCTGTGCATGGGAAGAGCTGCTACAGTTTTGGGGCTTTGATTACAAATATATCATTCTTCAATCAGCAGGAAATAATCTGAAGTAAAGTCTAAAGTTTGGATTTTTTCCCCAGCTTTTAGCATGGCCCATGCTGCAGGTGTTTCTGACTGATGAAACCTGCCCTGAAAAGTAGGACTGTAAATTGCTTGTATGTATTCCAAGGATTTTAGTAGACAAATGTGCCTTTGGAGCCACAGAAGAAAACTTAAATGATTGAAAAAGTATACAGACCTTCTTCTGTGATGTTAACTCTCTATATTAGTATAAAACTAACACAGTACACTTACTAATTACAATGTCAATAAATATAATCAGGTTGTATTGTAGTTCTGAGACTCATTAAACCTACCTGTGAAAATCCATGTAACAAAGCTTTGTATCATCCATACCTGCGTTTTTAGGACTTCAGTGGTTGTCCTTAGTTTTGTTTTTAGTTCATGTGCCAAGCCCTTTCATTTGAACTTCCCAAAACCCATTTCTTAGAATTTTTCCGTAGGTTTCATGTTCAGGAGCTGTATTCTTCATCCACTGATGCATTTGACCTCCAACGGCATGAGCTCTCTGAGTCTGTTCTATTTGGTGGCAGACCTCAGACCTGGATGAAGTTTCCCAGTAGGTGGAGATAACATGTAGAAGGCACTGGAGATGCACCAGCAATAATTCTGTGTTTGTTTCTGAACTTAGAGTTGTTGACTGGTCATGAAGGAGATCTCCTGTGTGCTAACCTGGCAGACCACAGTTCCTGGCTATGTGGTTTTGCCTGTGTTGATAATTGCTGTAGGCTCTTGATAGACTGACACTTTGGGTGCAGGACAGGGGGTATATTCTTACAGCCTCCCAATCCCTCCCAGTAGGTTTTGGATGACAATAAATGGTTGTGCCTTTGAAGCAGGGGAGTTCTTGCAGTGTGTACATGCAGTATTTCCCTCACTGTAGCCAGTGAGAAGGATAAAGCAATAAAGAAGGCAGTCACTATTGCCCTGAGAGTGCTGGTTTATCAGCTCACTACAGGTCTGTGAGCCTCTAGTTGGGTATTTGAAAGTGAGTGTTTGGTTGCAGTGAGTTGTGCAGGTGGTGGGTGCTCCTGCCTACTGAAAAAATGAAGAGATCAGTTTTGAGACTGATTCTGTCAGTAATGTGTATCCCTGCAGCTTCCATGTTTCATGGAGCACATAAGCAGGGTAAATAATCCTTGTGCTTTGGTAGCTCTCAGCATACCTACATCAGTGTGGAAATCCTCAGATGTTGTGCATTGGGTGCAAAGGTCTTACCTGTTTTTGCCAGATAGGATTTAACTTTCTCTAAGTAACATATTAGATTGTCTTTCTTAATGTTTTGAGAACTTTGTTAATTTTTGCTGTGGCTTTTAAAACCGGGCTTGGCTCCAAGGTGTTTGGTGAAAATGCTGCATGTCCCATTAATTTAGGTCCAAACACCATTAGTATGGGATCATGGCCATTGCTGTTCTCATTGTAACTTGCTGTGAAAAGAGCACATATGCAACTCCAGAGGAAAAAAGAGCTCACTCTATGTCTTTATAAAGGCCACTGTTACAGAGATGAGAAACATTTAATTTTAACATAAATTTGGGAGAGGTCAGAGTGAACCTGATTGTGTTCTTAATCTGTTGTAGTAAACGGCAGGCCTGTCCTCTACATCTGCTTTAGCTGGATATCAGCATAGAGAACTGTGGTACACAGGAACTCTGTCTTGTGACTCTTCTGGGGTAACACATAAAATTGTACTAGACTTGTCAAACAAAACATCAAGAGCTGAGAGATGGCTTGAAGCACATGTGTTAAAGTTCCTGAGCAAGGCTTCTGTGACTATTAATAATTTCTCCTCTATGGAAAACTGTCAAGTAGTTCTGGATTTTTTTTTGTTTTTTTGTTTTCTTTTTCAGGTAAATATTTTCAGTGTGCTCCACTGAGATGTTATGACTCATTGACAGCAAAAATCATTCCCTTTGGAACCTGGTTGTAAGGGAATAGAATATAGGTAAATAAAGGTAGTATAGCAAGTAATCTTACCCCCTAAAGAGTTGCAGCTGGGTTACTTATTAAGGATTAGGTGCAGGCCTGACTTTAACAGGCCACAGCTGTAGTCAATAAGGAGAGTGTTATAAAAGAGTGGATTGGTTGCCTGAGGGGAACTGGAGTCAGTTGGGTGCTGTGAGGACAAGGAAGAGTCAGTGCCTGGAGGACATGCCTACAAGAAGCATCAAGGAAGGGAGGTATGAAACTCTAGCAATATGGAACACTTGCAATGTAATGACAACACCTGGTCCTGCACATTCTGGCTGCACATCCCCTGATTTGTTCCTGGTCTTCTTTCCTTGGCTGCTTCTATCCTTTTGACTTACACCTGGTTAAATGAGACCACATGCACTCTAGCTTGATACCCCTTTACGGACATTTCATCCCATTGATTAAGGAGTACTTATTTTTTCAGATATTTTAAAGTATGTCCCAGCACCATCTTCTGTGCTGTAGGAAGGTTATAGATCCCATTGGAGCAGTATGTTCTGTGACTCTTGTTAACTGATATTCTGCATTGTGGTATTTAGGGTTGCTTGACTTAGGTGAGCAAGATGTTGGAGAAATGGTGGCTGAAGACTTAAGTGCTGTTTAAATAAATATAAACTAATAAACACCTGAGTCCAAGGGGAATGTTGGAAATGAGTTGCAGGAAATCTTGACTTGTAGAGCTGTAGAATGGCACTGAAGACTGTGAACACCTTGGTTCTGTCACCTGGGCTTCAAACTAGACTGGGTAGTACCTATACAGATGTGAAAAGGAAGCTTTGTCCTACAACCATGGCAAGCAGAGGTTCAAAGGTAGCTCTGTGTTGGCAATATCTTTTCTGCATGCTGTCAGTAGTGTTTTTGCTAATAAACAGCTTAGAATAAAGCTGCTGTGGAGTATGCAATATTGCTGTTAATGGGACTGTCAGGTTAAAACAGTGTTTTGATTTTGGAAATTCATAGTTTCAAGCAAATCAATTACATATCAAAGCTTCATTAGTTAAGAAGTTCCATTAAATTTTGTGTTTCTTTCTCTGGTTTTGTAATGTTGGAGTAGATTGATGTGATGTTTGTGTTGAAAATGAGGTAAACAATCACATATTTTTTACTACAAGAAAAAAAAACACAATAGGAAAGCGTTTCTAAGAACATTGGGTTTCACAGGGGCCTTAACTTGCAGTATGTGGTTACACTTGTGTATTTGAGTGCTTTTTGCCTTGGATATTCCTGTAGTGATGCTGAGCAATACAGTTCAGAATTGATGTCTACATCACTGTGCTAGCAGAGAGACAATCTGGCAGTTGGATTAGAATTTGACTCTGCTTCTGTTCCTGAGTAGATGTGTGGGGAATAATAGTCTCTGTGCAGAGATTTATTTCATCTTTTAATGCCAAGGGAATTTCATTTCCTGCATCTGTGTTTGGAGTGCTGGCTATGGAAGTATGTCAAGGAGACAAAACTATCATCCTGTTCCTGATAAGGCAGAAAGCAGTGTACTCAAAACTGGTGGTTGTTTAGTTATTGTTCTGCCTATCCGCATGGCAGGAAAGCAATAAATTCCTTGGTCATCCTTCTGGACAAGATACTGAGCCAGTAGGAAGATGCCTCATTCAGAGTGTTGATCTGGAAGCTGGAGTCCAGCTTTGCATTTTCTAAGTTGGCTAAGAGTCATTCTATTTCTGATAAGTAGAATTTATATGCTGATGTTTCATATGGCTGTACCATAATCTGCATATTATTGTATAGCTAGTTGATAAACTTCCTCTTTTTTCTTCATAGCATGATTTCTCACTTAGAGAGGTTTTCTTCCTTCTTTATTCATGAAGCCCCTAAGCCTCCTGTGTAACTTGAATTTCAGCTCCTTCTGGTATGTTTCATTCTGCATTTCCTTTTTACATAATTGCTTCTTTTCTTCCATTGAGATTTTCTTTCTTTGTAGGATAGAATATATATATTTCAGTCTGCACTGATCATCTTGCATTTGTGTACGACATTTTAATGAATATTCATAATATGTCTTTATCTTGTGCATTTGTAATAATAAATGTTAGTAATCAGATTCAAATTTGCCTTTGTAATGTCAAAGAAATCTATTTTATAGTAAATTTTACTGGCGCTAAGCGTGGAGTTTATATTTCTGAATTCAACATCAATTTTTACTTCAAGAGCATGTCATGTTGGATGACTTTAAATTTCTAGAGTATTTAGTGTTTTTGTTAAATGATTTTTTTCTGAATTGCCCTTACATTAAGAAAAGTGACCTTTTTGTTTTTTTTAAGTAGCAAGCTACTTATTTTCTAATTTCTGGTTTTTGCTTTTTGTTAGCTTACGACTTGGCTCACCAATACTTTTTCTTTTTCTCTTTGAGTGAGTGCAACCACCCTTCTAAATTTTGAATATGTTATAAACGCCTTATTCAGAGCTTGAGGCTCAGTCAGCATGCTGAGTCATTGTTTAATGCCAGGCTTTCTACTGATTGTATTGTTTTCTTCTTGGACATGCAGATTAACTTTCTTGAGCTTGAGAAGAATGCTAAAAATCAATCTTTCAGTTTACTGAAGCCACATTCACAGAAAATTACCTTTTGGACTTTCCCTTCCTGATCTTTCACCTCATTGTCGGAATATGATGCACATAAAGATGCAGCTGCTTGTGAGATGGTTCAGTGCCTTCCCCTTTTCTGCACTTCATCTGAATGACCGGGTTGCTGCAGGAGGGTTCACACCTCCCTCTCTCCCAGAGAGCTGCGTTAGGATTAATGATTTCATGTGAACAGCCAAGCCAATGATGAAATTTCTGCTAGATTGGTGGCCATTATTTGTTGTTTTCCTGTCATCAAGTTTTTTAAATAAAATATTTAGGTAAAACAAATGTAAACTGTTTATCTTTGAGGCACCTCCGCTGTTTCCTTTGTGAAGAGCTAAATTGGTAAAAGCACTTCCCACTGGACTTCAGCTTTAGCTTTGCAGTGAATAATTAGCATTTGAAGCCAAGATACCATGTTTATGGTCTATTGGTCTTGTTTGGTTTTGGGAATGCCGAGTTTCCATGCCTAGTATAGTTGCTCTGCTCTGAATATTGAAATCTGTGGACCTGATACAGTAATAGATAAAGACCTCTGAGTGTCCCAGAGAAAATGTGATGTTCAGAAATTACATGTCTTTGAGCTGTGTTTTTAGTGCTTTTCCTGTATATGCAGTATCAGCAGACACAGTGTACAGAAAGCAACTAGTGACACTGAAATTCAAACTCTTTTCATACGTATACATTTTTTGTGTTGGGATCATTTGTTGAGATGAACTTCAAGTGAAGAACCCTTTAAACGCAGCCAATTCTGTAAATGACAGGAACTGAAGTTGTGTGACACAATGACAAATTGTAATGATGATTTCTTAACTATTTCTTCTGTTTTTAGTAGTATTTTTCCTGTCTTTGTTTCTTACATCACAGCTTTGCATTTCATGCTGTGCTTGATTTCAAGGAGCAGTGTGATTGTGTTTGGCAGGGCATTTACAGTAGATGACTTGGGTCAGAGGGCATGTTTTGAACAGCTTCATCCTTTTCCCTGCTCCTTTTCCCATCTGTAATCTTAATGTGGTGCTCTTCCCGTACACCTTTTGTCACTACAGCTGTCTTTCAGCATGCAGGGGTGATCTAAACTGCTTTTAGCATTTCATTAATGCCACTCTTGATCAGCTGGCAGATGTTGCCACGCACCCCAGCCCCGCTGATCCCCATGTGCCATATGTGCCTGCTGGGCAGCTGGTGGGATGCAGGACCCTCAGCTGGGGAAGCACGACTCTCAGAGGATGCTCTCTGAAAGATGAAGACCTCTCTGAGATGGATGAGCATCCTTGTCAGTAGATTTTCAAGGGAAAAAGGGGCCACTGTGATAATAACTCGCCTAATGTATAATTTGAGTGCTAAAGCATCTTTCAGTAATTTCTTTGTGTGTTCATTGACTTGTAAATGCAGGCATCTGCTCTCTCTAGTGAATGCTCTAGTGTCAAAGAACTCACCAATCTTTTGACTTACCTAATTCCATTGACTGCATATTCCCCTGCCTTAGGAATCTCTTCTTTAATAACACTGACTATAGTTATATAGCAAATATAATACAAATAAAGAGTCTGTGTTATAAATATGGGATAAATTAGGCAGAAGTTTATTTTAGGTTACTGGTTACATTGATGATTGCCATATTTAACAGGAGTACTCTTTGTGCCATGCAGCAATTTTTACAATGAAATGGTGCTCTCATCATTGAGTTGACATGAAAGAGCAGGGAACTTGCTGGCAGGCATATCTGGGTTAGGCTGCACTAACTCATTAGAAGCTCCTGAAGCAGGATTACATAAATGGGACCCTATCTTCTCAGGTTAAATATAGTTCTGTAGTTTAATCTAATATGTGGCTGCAGTAAAATTTGTGTTGACTGGCAGCAGCAGTCTGATCTGTCCACCTTTTCAGTGATATACTTAAAACAAGACACCCAAAACATAAGATTCCATCTTTAATGGAATTCAGTGTAAATTTATTGCTGTTATATGGGGTGGGTTTTATAAAAATGAAAATATTAATTAACAAGTCAGACTGGAATAAACTTGAAATATCTACATCACAATTTTCACTAATTGATTGTATCTTAAGTTATAAAAAAATTACTTTTCTTGATTTAGGATATAATCTTGAATCTTATTTCAGCAAAAGTAGAGCTGATGTTAGTTATAAAAATCTATAAAATACATAATTTTGCGTTATATCACAATCACAAATAGAGCAAAGTAAATGTATTCATTCTATAGGAATAGATAGATTCCTTTGGCATCTTTTTTTGAACTGCTAGATTTACATTAAAATTAGAAGTTGATGACATAGTTTATAGAAGCAGTGTTCCTTAGTGAGATTTGGAATATTTTTATTTTATATTGCTGCTCTGTACTTCTATAATTATTTTTAAACACAATTTTCTAGGGACATTATTCTCATTTTTGGTTTCCATTCAAAAGGTTGATAACCTCCCCCCTTAAAAACCCCACAAATGCCCTTTTTCTAACATTAGAGTTCAGGTAGATTTTAAGCATCTTTATCAATTTCTTTGTAGGGGCTTACCTTGACCTGCAGTCAAAAATGACATTTTTTTTCATGTAGTTGTCAGGATGCATATTTGTGTGTGTTCATTTAGATGGGCCTGTATGTGTTAGTGGTTATACACAGCAGTCACATAGACTGAAAATATTCTTGCCAGTGCCTTGATTTACCATTTGGTTCTCAAAAAGCCTTTTGTTGGCACTGTGAGTTTCCTTCTGCTGGCGCTCTGGGCACCAGCTCAGGGGGAGGTGTCCCTGCCCGTGGCAAGGGGTAGGAATGATCTTCATGGTCCCTTCCAACCCAAACCAGCCTGGCATTGTGAGCAGGGCTCCATTTCAGTGCTGAGCTCTCCAGCTTCTCCCTGTTACAGCCTGAGCTGCATTTCTTAGTGCAGCCTTGCATTTTATCTGAGAGTGTGTGGGCACACCAGAGCTGCAGTTCTGCTCTCTTCCAGGTGTGTTGTCAGTGCCACACCCGCTGCAGGTGCGTGTGCACATCCAGCACAGAGCATGGCGTGAAATGAGGGGGAGCCTTAGCTGAAGACATGATGAGCATAATTCATATTCATCATTGCTGTTGAAATTTTTTTTTTCTCAGATAAACGTGGACAAGTCTGATAAGGTCCATGTCCACCAAGTACAGTCCAGTTATAAGTTCAAGTCATAGCAGTAAATTTATTTCTATAAAACAAAATCTGAGTAGCTGGGAATCTCAGTCCTTCTTTTAATTCACTGCTGCAAGTAAATTCTCTGGGTTTTATATATTATTGCATCCTAAACAGATTGTTTAAATTAATAAGTTAATGAGAACATAAATTAATTAATTAAATTATCTTCATTTGCTAAAGAAAAGGAAAATTATTTATTGGCCCTAAGTCTTTATTTTAAAGTCTAGGAGCTGTGGAAGTCATACATGTGGAATAAACCAAATTCTCACAGGAGTATTTCCTTTAGAAACATCTCACTGTTTTTTATTACAGTCTTCTAAATAGAGATATAACCTTGTTTTATGGCATGCATTAGAAATGTAAAAAGCAAGGGCAATATTTTTGGTGTACCTCAGGGGTTTTCTGGTAGAGGGAAGCTTAGATATGGAACAATAGTAAAAAAATTTGCCTTTCTTCTATATCACAATGAGAATTTAGTACTTGAGACCAAGCACAGCTTGATGTAAGGGATTTGCAGGAGAACTCTCATAAATCCAGTATCCAAGATCAGTACTGGAGAAAATGTGGTGTTTTCAAAAAACTTGCAGGAGACAAATATACTTAGCTATTGCAACACATTCTGTTTCCTTTGGCTTTGAAATTCTTTTTTAATCCTCAGATATAAGGAAAAAAAAGAAACCTGAAAAATAGAAATTTTTTTTGACAAATACTTTTTATTCAAAGTAGATTTCTTTATTTTTGCTTTATTTGAATTATTTTCCCAGGCACAGAACAGCATTTAGGAAGGACTTCTAGACAACCAGTAAATTTTAAACAATTCTGGCTTTTTGTTAGCTTACCAGAAAAGCTTCTCAGATTGCATCTGAAAATACAGCTGATACTTCCATTGCTTCCTCTTGAATTTTAGGTCTTTTGAACAAGGACTACCCTGTACTATTAATTCTAGCTTTGTTGTTAAGGAAATAAATGTGATAATGCATCCAGTGTGTTCTAGCATGTGTTAAAAGTATTTTAGACATGTGACATATGCTTTAACAAGATGGGGCTTTGCTAGTTTGAGTCTGTCTTTCCTTGAGCTTTTTATCTGTGCCAGGTTGGGTTTTTTTCATCTGGACAAGACTTCCAGTATTTTCCCAGCTGTGTTTTTGATCCCTAGATAAAGACAGTGTTTATGTGACAAGCAGTCATATTTTCAGCTAGGTTCTCCTTGTGTTTCTGGAATTTCAAGTTATAATGATTGTTAATGGTGTAAGTGAACTGCGTTGTCCAGATGAACTCTGAAATTGATTGCTTTTCAACTCACACAGTAATTGATGCTCTTGGTATATTTGGGTGTGTGTTTAATATTTTGATTGATGCTCTAGAAATAAGTACCATAATAGCAAAATTAGTGCTAAACAATTTTGACTTTGGAGTGGGTGAATGAACACAAATTGCCCTCTATAGTCTGGGAGGAATGTCTTATTATCAGGATATTTTGCAGGTGTTACTACAAAAATACCTTCTATCAGCAGTCAACGTATCTAATTTACATTTGAAATTATTTAGAGTATAGTATTTGCCTGAAATGTGACACATGCGTTAGTAATAATTGGTTGCAAAGTTACAAGTTTCATATTTAAGTTAGAAAATGTGGACAGAAGCTGTAAGAGAGTGGTTTGCAAGGCCAGCAGCCACAGGGTAGCTGTTTTTCTTTCTAGAATTTGTTAGGCAGAAGAATTTGCAAATGAACTGCATTGAATTGCTATTGCATGCCCTAGGTGGTTACTAAATGCATCAGATTTACTGTCCATGAGCAGTAATTTCTATTTCTTAGAAGTCTTGGCTTGCTTGCTGTTTATAATTTTTTACATTATTGGCTAATATGCAAATTCTTTCTAGGCAGGAAAAGTGAAAATACGCAGGTGAAATCCAGGTCACAGCTGCCTTGCTTTGTGTTTTGTATCTCTAGTTCAAAATAGTCCTTGCTGTGAGACAGACCTTCTCTAATGCTTTTTGCTGACTGTTTCACGTGTCTCTTGCTCTTGGTGGTATAATTAGAATTCCACTGAACTGAAGCCCCTTAGTGTGAAATAAATTTTATTTATATTAGTTATCTCAAGATCATCTAAATTTAAATAATGTGTGTGTATCTGTATCTCTAAGTTTATTGCTAAGATATCTGTTGAAAAGATCTCAGTGTGTTTGTTACTTCATCTTGTTTTCTGACTTCAGGTTATGTAATATTTGTAAATATACTGGGTCAGTGGGCATGTTTGGATTGTGGCCTGAATATCAATTTGTCTTCCCTTGACTTGAAACCAAGCTGGATGTTCCCTTCACTTGTAGCCAAGCTGGATATTCTTTGTTAAAATTCCCAGATCATGGTGACTTTATTGGGCCAGAGAGCAGGAAAAGAACAGCAATATTACAGCATGTTATGGAATTTGGATTTATGTAAAAAGGAGAGCCAAAAAGAGCAGCAAACAAAATATGTAAGGGGCTTAGCATTTTGTGTTAACTTTGTAGCGTGATGTCATCATTCTGTAGCTCCCAGCACATTGATGCTGAACTAATGACTGAAAGGTTTGCACCCCCCAGTGTGTTTCATCATCATCATTCTGAGTTCCTCCATTCCTCTGCCATGGTTCAGAAGGATAAAAAAACCAAGTTAATTTTTATGATGCAAATTGTCTTTTTTTTGGGTTATCCTACTTAGCCCTAGAATCCATCCATTTCTGTCCTTATTATATCTTACCAAGTCATGCTACTGCTTTTTCAAATATCCTGTGAGTTTTCATTTGCATTACTGCATGAAGGTCTGGCTGGTGTTGGAAAATCCAGCAGTGTGTGCAGAGCCCTGGCAGAGGAGGGCAGTGAGGATGCTGGAGGGCCTCGGGGGAAGCTCTGTGAGGAGTGGCTGGGGGCACTTGGTCTGGCCAGCCTGGAAGATGGCATTGAAGGGAGACCTCACTGCAGTTACAGCTTCCTCATGAGGGGAAGGGGCAGGACAGACACTGATCTCTGCCGTGTGGTGAAACTGACCCCAGGGAATGGCCTGGAGTTGTGTCAGGGGAGGTTGAGGTTGGGTATCAGGAAAAGGTTCCTCACTCAGAGAGTGGTTGGGCGCTGGAACAGCTCCCCAGGGAAGGGGTCACAGCTCCAGCCTGACAGAGCTCAAGAAGCATTTGGACAATGCTCTCAGGCACATGGTGTGACTCTTGGGGTGCCCTGTGTAGGGGCAGGAGTTAAACTCAATGATCCTTAGGGGTCCCTCGCAACTCAGCCTAGGCTATGATTCTGTGATAATATCATCTAATGCCCAAACAAGTTACATTGTCCCTCTTTCTTTAATCTCTCCTCTTTCTAGAAATCTCTGTAGTGTTTCTAGTAACTGATGACAGTGGGAATTCTCAAAATGGTCTATCCACTTCAGGTGATTTAAAAATCCATTTGCCAAATGCATCCATTTATTGCAAATGTAAAAGGCTGAGGACACAGTTGTTAGCAGTGTTTTGGCACAGGGAGTAAGTTAAATGGTCTTAATTTCTTCCATCAAACAAGAATGGTGAATAGAAAATGTCACATGTTAGGTAGGAACTGCATGTAAAATCAAAATAATGTCAAAATTGCTTCTTGGGTCTATTTGCAGCAAGTTGTAAAGTACAATTAATTGTATTTCTTATATTTTTTTGTCTAATTTTATATTTTCAGCTAGATCAATATGGTATTTATAAATACAGAAAAATGATCACGTCTACTGAACTATGAGTTTTTAAATAAAAAAACCTGTGTGGGCTGTAGGACATTAAAATGTCATTACATGTTTAGTAGGCAGAACTGGATGAAAAAGCTGTAAGTGGCTGCTGATACAGTTTAGGACTTAATTTTATAAAAGTTTTTGAAACCAACACTGTGATGAAGAGGTTTTCCTCCTCCCCTGCCATAGCCAGTTTCTTTTTCTCTGCCAAGCTCTCCCTTGTGTTGGCTCCAGCATTTTACAGATTACGAGAAGAATTGGCTCGGAAAGAAAGCAATAAATGTTTAAGATATGGAGAAGGGAAAATGCCTCACTTTTAGCTACAGTTTGTTCTCTCTTTTGATTTACCACTGCTGTGGTGGCTCAAGGTGGGGCAGAATTCTTTCTTTTTAAGGTTTTCATTGGCTTAAAATGTCCATGAAACTATAGCCTTAATTGCAGCAAATGGCAAGGAAGGGAATGAGTGCCTGTCACTGTGCATCCTTCTAGGGATTGCCTCTGAATATTGCTGACCCAAAATTTAGGATATATATATTTCTATTAAAAATACATACCAAGATATTTTCTTCAGGTGCCTTAGCACTCATCTCTTGTATCCTATTCTTCTGCCCTTTTCTGGTGTTGATCATGACCAACTTTTCACAAGAACAGAGGTAGGTGGCCTAATCATTGCTGCTCCACAACAGCCCTGGCTGTGTTTAACAATTTTCACTGATCCTGTGCTGCGTTCTGCACAGCTGTGACAGGGTGGGCTCCTGTGAATTCCAGTGGTACCTTGTGGGACTGCCTGGCTGGCTGCAGCCTCAGCCTTGGGTTGTGCCAACACAGCCATCAGCAGCTTCTGCTCCAGTGAGGTGGTGGGGAAGGCTGGATTCACAGACACATTGAATTACACAGACCTAAAGGTGAAATTCTTAATGTCTGCATAGTAACTTCCACTCTGAAGGGTCTGAGTTTGTGTGTCCTTAGCTCAGGTGTTGAATTTTTCCAAGTTAATAGAGACTTTATTTATTGCTAAAGTAGTTGCTGTTCATCTGCTTTTAACTTAATCTGTATCACCACAGGGAATGAAATCAGTAGGTGTTTCTTACTCATATATGCTGGCAAATTGGTTGCCTTAAGAAATGCTATTACTGGATTTTTGCTCACAAATACCATCAGAGAAAGACAGGAGAGGCCTTTTCTGTGTCTGTAGAAGTCTTTTGTTCAAATCAGAGCTAACCATTGAACTACCATTAAAAATATTGCAGGATGCCAGTTTTCTATTGAAACTAGGTCACTTTGTATAAAATAATTAAAGATTTATTGGTCCTTAGGGAAGGTCCTAGATCTCTAGACTAATGTTTGCAGCTCTCAGTGGAGAAAAATGAATCAGTCATTTGCTGGAAAAGCATTGCAGTCATTATCATTGTGTGAAGGGCTTTTACAACACAGTCTTTCAATTGCACCTAAAAAAAAGTCTTCACCTGCTTTATTTTTTAAGAAAAGGGGATCTGAACCACAAAAGGGGATTTAGAGCTGTATTAAGTGGAGATGCCTGCTGTAGGAAGTCTTAGCCACAGAAACACAGCTTACTGTCTGTTTTCTGCTGAGGATTGTATAGGGAGGAAAAAGTAGACTTTCCCCCTTACTGTAAAGGCAGAGGAGAGGCTAGAGGCTGCATATTTTGGATGTTTTGTGATGCTGCAGTTGCCAAACCCTCTGCAGATCTACTCTGAAATCATTAACTGAAATTTAACAGAATCGCCATTATCACATGGTGCACCTTCCAGCAGTCCAGTGTCCTGCCACCTGAAATATTCACAATATTCTTTCCATTAGTAGCCATGTCTATTTTTTCCTTCTCAGTAAGAGCTTCTAGACAGTGTTGAAAACCATTACTGTTTATCTCCAAAATCTGCTTAAATGACAGCAGCTTGAATACTGGGAGTACTTATAACCTTTTGACTAATCTTAATTCCCTGGGCAACTGGTGTTATCCAGAAAAATTGTGTTTGTTTGTTACCAGATGTGAAACAAACCAATAATTACACACTTGAGAGAGACAGTGGCTATTTATTCCAGAGTTTCACAAGCCTGGGTGCTCACTGGTGTTCCACAAATCAAACACAACGGCTCTCAAAACCTTTTACTCTTCGTACATTTTGGCAAACAAAGGCGTTAATATTCATTGGCTGCAAGTTGTATAGTTCTGTTATTAATTACTATTCTGTCTTCTGTTGGTTAATGATTCTCTCCCTTCTCATGCTGATTAGTTCACATACTCAGTCTTTCCCTTCTGGGTCAGGGGTGTTTCTTGGCTCAGTGGTTTGTGAGTTGGTGCTCAGGATCTGCCCCTGCCAGAATTACCTGGCTGGAGCTGATGCAGCACAGTTGCTGAGTTGTCTTTATTAGTTTCTCCCTTATCTTGGGAGTTCTGCCAATATCCTTGCAGCCTGTAAATCCTGCATTCTTTGTGTCCACTATCAGTGGTACATCTGTCTTCCCAGGCTTTGTTAACTTCCCTCTAGGTCTGAGGTCACTGAAACATGTCAAGCCCTGGACCTTAACAAGGCAATTCTACCCACATGTAATTTGTCTTTCCAACACCTGGACATCACTTAGGGCTTGCTTAGTGGCTGCTCTCTGTTTCACAGATTAAATCTTCCTCCTTGCTGACTAGGCTGGAAAGTATATGAAGTTCAAACATCAAAGAATACTCTTCTTAAAAAAAGTTTACACATTCCCCATTTTACAACACTGGAATAGCAGAGCCATAATTGAAACAAAACCTCATGAGTTGTATCAAAAAATGGTGTAGATTTTAATGGCAGCTTCTTTATCAAGTGCTCCTCATTCATTCAATCATTAATTTGAAGTGTTTCATATTAACCTTATTTAAAAAGACAGTCTGCTAAGTGACAGCAGATGGTGATGGTTCTCAACTGTAGCAGAACCTCGGAAAGTAAAACAAAGCAGTGTGATGCTGTTGTTAAGAGAGGAATTTATTCTATAATAAATTGTAAAGTTTTCTTTCTACCCCAAACAGTGGAACAATTAATTTATTTTCTTTTTGTTGTCTAATTTCAAATTAATGGAGGTACCTATGTATGTCAGCATCAAATACTTTCTCTGTGTGCATGAAAGAATTTATTTTAGGATTACTATGGAGGGGGGTTTTCCCTCTAGCTGGGAATATCTCACATTTTTACCTGCAAAGCTAGTTGACCCAATTGAGTAACTGATTCAAGTTAGCTTTCTAAAATGCAGAAAACCCATTTTAAAGCTAAAAGAAGATTTAAATTAGATGTTAGGAAGAAATTAGTCACTGTGAGGGTGGTGAGACACTGGCATAGCTTGCCCTGAGAACTTGTGGATGCCTTATCCCTGCAAGTGTTCAAGGTCAGGTTGAAGGGGGTCCTGTGCAGCCTGATCCCTGCCCATGAGAGGGTGGTTGGAACCAGATCACCTTTAAGTCCCTTCCAAGCTAAACCATTCTGTAATTCTATGATTTTAAACTTTTTTCTAAAGTAGGCAGATTTAAGAAGAAATATCAGTTGTGTATAGAACTCTAGATGGTAAGGGTTTAAAGTTACCAGGTATGCTTAAGACGGTGCTGATATTAAAATTCATCTTTTGCTGTTAGGAGGAAGACTACAAACAGGCTCCTAAGTAACTTTTCTTATAGAATAAAAATTATTACTTAATTTGAGTTCTAAAAATATTTTGATTTATACTGTCTCATGATAATGTTGTATCAGTACATAGTTTAACCCATCTATGATGTACTACAAAATTAAATTGTATTATTTAATGATTGTTAGAATAATTCTTGTCCTTCCTCCTCCTGAATGTATCTTCCCATAGGCAGCAATAGTGTGCAGAGGAGTGGGAGGTAGAAGTGGTGCTGTGATACCTCTCTCTTCTGGTGCAGGCCAATGTCCCCAGAGGCCATTGGAAAGCAAGGCAGGACTTGCAGGTGGATGCCTGGGGGTGGGAATGCCGTGCAGGGTCAGGACATCCCTGATAAAACTGTCAGAGACATAGTTTAGCAAAAATCTTTTTGCTCAGATTTTTCTCCTGAGAAGCCGAGAGGCCTCAGGAACAAAATGTAAACAATGGTTGTCTGCTGCTGTGGAATGCAACAGGTGCATCTGTGATTGGTCTCGTGTGGTCGTTTCTAAGTAATGGCCAATCACAGTCACCTGTCTGGGACTCTCTGTCAGAGCCACAAGCCTTTGTTATCATTCTTTCTTTTTCTATTCTTAGCTAGACATCTGATGAAATAATTTCTTCTATACTTTTAGTGTAGTTTTAATATATCATTTTCTTTTAATATGTATCATAAAATAATAAATTGACCTTGTGAAACATGGAGCCAAGATTCTCATCCCTTCCCTTGTCCTGGGACCTCCTGTGAACACCACCCCAGCAAACCAGCACATCTGGTTGTGCAAGGCTCTGCTGGTGCTTTGTGTTGTCACAAGGGCAGAACTGTTCTGTCAGTGCACCACAGCAAATAGTCTTTCTGCAGGATGATAAATGACAGATTTTTAATACTTTTTGACACAGATGCATTAATGCTGTTGCTAAAGGAATGAAAAAAATTCTTTTAAATTTTTTTAGATGAAATCACATTATCACGTAGCAGGATTTGATTTAGATGAGAAAGATCATACCATATTACTTCTTATACTGCTTATTCATCTGCCTGGGACATTGTTCTTTTGATTTGAAGCATTTTTCAATGGGTTAAGTTGTTGGCTGTGGGGCATGAATATACAGATATTTGTCCCATAGTAAGTTTTACTCTCCTTCTACACCTGAATTAATGCAGGAGAGAGTATCTTCTGCTGTGATGACATTCTGGCAGAGTAGTAAGCTCTCAGATCTCAGATACGTAGATTAGCATTTAAAAAAAAATTGCTGAAGAACTCTGGTTATTCTTGTGACTATCAATGCTGGAACATTGATGTATACTCTAATTCATAATGAAGAAAAAGCAAAATGAGTTTGCTTTTTGTTCTGTGGTTTCCAGGAGTTTAAAGGACAGTTTGTGCAAATATATCGATTTTGTGACAATAAAACATTTTAGGTAAGAAGTGTAGCCCTTATAGTTCATAACACAAAAATTTCATAGTGATTTTACTGGTTTTGTAAGGCAAATGAAATATGCTTTTATTTTTTTATAATAAATAAATAAATATATATTCAGTTTAAGCTATTTCATAGGTAATTGTTTTAAACTAAAAAAGGGTACATTCAGACTAAATATAAGGAATTTTTTTTTTTTTTTGCAGTAAGGGTGGTGAAACACCAGAACAGGGTTCCTCCAGGGGTGGTAGATGCCCCATCCCTGGAAACATTCAAGGCCAAGCTGGAGGAGGCTCTGAGTGACCTGTCCTGGCTGGAGATGGCCCTGCTCATTGCAAGGGGTTTGGGCTGGATGACCTTTAAAGGTCCATTTAACCCAAAGCGTTCTGTGCAATGCACAGTGTTAGTCCCTCACAAATATTCCATCCTGTACCTAACAGCAGCTGCCAATAACCAAAATGAAAGAAGTACAACAGCATTTTGTTCATCTGCTTGCATTATATCCTCCTAGTATTTTTAAGTTTCCCAATTAACTGCCCAGTGTCTTTGCATCTCTCAGATCTTTTCGCACCTCTTCAGTTTGTGAAGAAATAAAGTGCCTCCTAAGATCAAAATTAGTCAGATATTCCATCTAATTCTTAAATGGACTCTGTTGTAGTTGCTTTTGCATAATGCCCTTGGGTCCTGTAGTAGCTGCTCTGTTCTCTTGAGTTGTGTAACAGGAAAGTTTGTCCCAGATATTGAATGATTCCAGGCATTATTTACATCTCCTAGGGTTGTATTGGATTTGTGTTCTTCAAAACACTATTTTTTTAAAAATAACTTTGCTATTCTTGAAAAGCAGAGAGCAGCTTTTCAGTGTGGTTCTGGTGTTTCTCATACCCAGTCAAAGGGGAGCAATCCAGCCTGGTCCAGGTTTGTGTCAGTCACTGAGTGCTCTGAGATGCAGCAGGGATTCGGTTCCTGCTCATGGCTCTCACCAAGAAGGAAACATACTATTCCACAAAGGATGAAATGCAATTCCCTCTTCTGACAGAAAGTGCTCCTTTCTACTTTTAAAGATAATTCAAAGCAAAAGCACCACTCCCAAATATTTTTTTGTCCCAATACATACATATCCTAATAGTTCAGATCTCTTCCCAGCCTGATGGTTGAACTATAATCACAGTGTTTTGCTGACAGATTTCTAAGATTGTTATCTTGCAGATCACCAGATCTAAAGCAGGCAATTTCTAGGAAGGCAGAAGGTTGCTCTCTTAAGTAGTGCTTCAGATTAAATGAAGTGTAACTGTTTAAAAACAGCAAAACCCAACTGCTCTGAGTTTCCTCTGTGATGTTCTACAATGACACTTGTGCAATAAACTATCATGGAAGTCAATAGCAAAGTTTTTAATGTTCTTGATGGAGCCAGGAAATTAATAAAGTTCTTCAAAACAGGAATTGTATATTTTCCAAAGATAGCAGTGTAACCAGGAGAGAAAATAGGGTCTTCAGTAGTTTCTTCCTCCTGTCTGGGTTGTGTCTGTAAGAATATTTTAAGTTAAAATAAGAAACATTGTGAATCAGGTGTTTGGCTTTTAAATACCCTTTACTGTAGGAATTGAGTTACTTATTCCGATTACCAGTATGATTTTACATGGCAAAGGACTGGTTTTTTTACTTCTCTCTGGTACTTTGTAGTTCAGGAACCATTTATTTTTCTTTCTAAAGTATACTTTTGATAAGAAGGAAATCATTTTACAGAAATGCTGTATTGTAATTCTGCTTTTATAACCTATTACCATTTAAGTGTTTCATTTTTTGCAGTCAAGATATTTCTCAGGAGTGCTTAAGTTTTTATTCCTCCTGCACTTAAAAAGCATTAGCATGGATTATGTCCTGTTGAAATACTGAGGAGGCTTTTGGGGGAGGAGGGTTGTAGGGTGTGGCAGCAGTGCATTCTGCATCTCAGCTCCGTGCTGCTGCTCAAGAGTGACTTGCCAAAAAAATGTGTGATGTTTTTGTAGTACTGAGGTTTGATAGAGTTTTACACCAGTCACCTCAGTTGATTTTTGAGAGGGTAAGGGAAGGCTGCAGGGATGTGAGTTGGTAATGGCAAGGCCAGTAAAGTGCGCCTGGAAATACCAGACCAGAGAACTGCTGATGCCTCCCCTTGCCTGAGAGAATTCCTGTTTCCATTGTACATAATGGTTGCAATTTATTTGGACAGAGGATGTCTGATGATAGCCCAGGATGCTTCTCAGGGTTTCATCAGATTAGTTCACACTTATGGGAAGCTTAGAGAGCCTTCCTGGTTGTGCTGTCATATGTGAACTGTTCAATTACACAGAGGAGTAGAAAGGAAACTTGGCAAGAGCAAAGCTGGAACAACACTACTGACAATAATTATCTCCACCATAAATCATCAATAATATAAAAATTAATATTAAAAATTATATTATTTTGTTGCTGTTGTTAGGAAAGCCCACTGATCTTCAAATATTTGGAAACTTTGATTTTTCTCCTTGGGTTTTTTCTTAGTCTCCTGTTAGCTTATAATGTAAGTGTCCAGTACCAGAACAGGGTCTTTTCCAGAGCTGAGAATATTCTCCAGATCTTCACAGGTTTTAAGAAAGATTGAGAACCTTTTTTACTCACATTTAGATGTATTTTCTGGAGGTTTCTCAGCAAGACCTAATATAGTGAGAAATAATTCAAGACATTGGAAAGTAGTAACTAAGCAAATACTAGTCAGTCAAGCAAAGTAAACTTGTCGGGAGACACTAGAAACCCCATAACTTATTTTAGACTTTGTTACTTAGGATTGTTTTATTTATCCATCTCTACCAAAAGAGGTAATTTACATGCAGAAAACAATTATCAACTCTTATTTACAGCAGCCTTAACCCAACAACTCTGTGTAGATGGTTATAGGAAAATAGGAATAAAACTGTACTCTCTAGCTAATTAGAAAAAGTATATATTTAATAGAATTCCCTTTTACATCTTGCAATAGGTGAAAAATAGGAAATGCTGCAAATATAAGTGTATTATACACTATTGGGATCAGTAATGCAAAAACTTAATTGAAAATTAGTTTCTGCTGTAAAGTGGAGCTTCTGAAGAGTTGTGAGATGAATGCATGTCAGGCACTGCAGGAGGTCTTAAATGTGTGACTTGATTCTTATGGTGCTATTGTAAAATAAAAAGAACTCACCATGTCAGGGGGCAGCCTGCCAGTGAAAAAGCAGACTGAAAATTATTAACCAAATTCATCAGCACCTCTTCTGGCCCTTTTGGAGCAATTTTTAAAGCAAAGAATTGACCTAAGTGGTGGGTTATTGTAGTTTCTTTGCCTTTGGGCTGCCCATCATTCCAGTTAGAAAAATCCTTATGTTCATGACAGCTGTCTGTCTTCTCCACTAAGAAAATCAACAAAAAATGTCCTCCCCTAAACTGTTTTCTTCATCAAAGGGATTCTAGTTAGAAATACTGTGGAAATCTAAGAAACCAAGTCCATCCTGAATTGGAGAAATACTGGTTGGTAAGATCCTGGGCAATAAATAATCCTCAAGGTGAGGGGTCAATCTCCTTAAGCTTTTTGTAAGTTTGGAACACTTTGCTATTTTATTATTTCAGAAGTCCACTCTTTATAATGTTTCCTACACCAAGGGAATTTTTTTTCATGTGTGCACACAGAAATGCACTTTTTTTTTCTTGTAATAAAAAGAGGGAATTGTTTTGTGATGTGTTTTTTTTGCTTTTATTCTCTTTTCAGGGCTGGTAGCTAGTTAGGGACAGCAGGAGGTACAAGGTGTGTTATGTGTATAAGAGGAAATAGATGAAATAAATTATTTGGGGAAAAAGATTTCAGGTTTTGTTACTGGCCTCTAATGAAAAGATGTTATGTATTCTTAAATGCTACCACTTTAAAAGACCTTCAGGAACTTAATATCTGGGGTCAGGATAAGTGCATATGTGTTCAAGTGTAATTCAAAGATTTCAGGCTTTTTATGTGAAAAGCTGTGTTTGTGATTTATGTTTGCAGTGTATGAAGGGCAAGTGATCAAAGTATCAGTTCTATTTTTCTCCAGAGTAATTGTGACCTAATTCTCCTTCAGTCATGCAATTCTGGTGCTTTAAATTGAGCATCCTACACAAGGAATCACCTGCACAGCAACTGCAGATAGCAATTGGAACTCCTGAAAATGAGGTTCATATTCCTTTTGTTTGGGGGATTATTCATATGCCTAAGATTCCTTTGAAGAGGGAAGATTTTGATGCAGTGCCTTGCTACTTAGCAATGTTATGACTCTTTTATATCATATCTATAGCCTTGTAGGGAATTCTGCAGTCTCCTAACTCTACAGCCAGCTGAATTGGTTTGCAACTTCAGCAAAGAGATCAGCTTTAGTTTTTCTAGCTTTTTTTTTTTAATTCTGCTGGACATGAGGATGAAAGCTGAATATGGTGTTGTGGATCTGTATGAAACCAATAACTTAAGTACACTGCAGGAATGTGTGCCAGTGCATTAAAGTTTGCTGGGTACCACTGGCAGCTGCAAATACTAGCAGTGGTTCTGCTGGCTCTCACAGGATTGTCCGGGAGGCCTTTCTCCTTTCTTTCCTTTCTAAATAGATGCCTTCACACCCTTGCCTGCTTTCTCTTGTGCTGTTCTCCTTAATTTTTAGCTATTTGATCAACCCCACATTTTCTTCTAAGCACTGCTGTAGATTCAGGAGTCTTTTACATAGCCGGAGGTACACCTCCTGTAAATCAATTTATCAAAGACTTAAATGGCAACTTAGCAAAAAAGCTGCATCTCTATTACTTTTTGGTCTATTTAATGTTGATGCAAGTTGTGCATGAGGATTTGGACTTGTATTTTTTGAAAAGCACAATTCTGCAAGCAGAAGTATTAGCAAAGATGATATTGAAGAAGCAGCTAGACTTCTATGAAAAAGGAATATGATCTAATGATAAGTCAGCAGGTGTGGAGTTGAAAATACAAGTAATTTGTTTTTCATTTGTAGCCTATAATCCTGCTCTGTAAAGAAAATGAAATCTTTGTAATTAATTGTTAAAATTAGAGAAGAGTAGAGTAAACCTAAGATGTGTTCTGAAGTTTGGATTTCTTTGCTATGAAAATGATTTGAGAGCTAATAGTGTTCTTTATTTTTGACATTGAGTTATACTACTTCATCCCAATATATACCTTGGGATTTTCCTTTGGTCCCAAGGACAGAATATATGGTCATTGTGTGACTTTATTCATAATGTGAAAAAGTAGTTAGAAATAAAGTATGTTGATATCTTCAGACAAAAAAACCTCAACCTGCCAACTTCTGAGACAGATTGAGTACCTTTACGCTCATACAGTATTTGCTGTAAAGTCTAATGGGATATTAAGATAGGAAAGTTGAGACAAATAAGAAATTTGTGCCTTACCTCAAGCAGAACTAAGGATTTCATAACAAGATTAGTAACAGTTGTTGGTGATGAGATTTAAAGGGATTGTCCTAGTTTGTTCTTTCACAGACTACTTGTGTAATCTTGGAGAGGTTTTAAATTCTTTCTTTGCCTCAGTTCCCTGTTCAGAGGATTCCTTACAGAACATGTAAGCAATGTCCTCTTTATTTTGTTTTTGTGTAACCATTCATGAAAATGTATATATATTTACATATATATGTATATTTAAAAAACCAAACACTGAACAATTTCTCACAGCTTTTCTCACTTCAATTCTCTTCTAGTGAAGTTTCAAGGTGTTAGGGCTTATTATTTCAATAGAAGTAGTGTGATATATATAAAAAACTTGTATTTTTGGGTGAAAGGTGATAATTTTTCTGATTCTAATTATCAAGTTATGTGAATTGTTACTCACCTTACTGTTTTCATATTTTTTTTTCCTCCATCAGCTCTGGCAATATGAGTTTTAAACTTTTCTGAATTTTTCAGAAAATTCTACAGCTCTGTTAAATGTCATGGAGTAAGAAAAATCATGCCATACCTTAGTTAAGGATCTTCTTAAGCCTTCACTAAGAAGTAGTTCCAGTGATCTTCAGAAAGGGGCCTCAAGGTATGAGTGGAAAAAAAAAGGTGTATCAAACAGGACTTGTTATTCCTACAGCTTTAAGAAATCTGCTGTATAAATTACTGTCAGACTGCTTTTCCTTTTCCCTTTTGTGTTTTTTTTTTTCTGTGTGTTTCAACATGACAACTCGACGTGATAATTCAAAGATTGTAACCAGTCTTTAGGTAGTTATTTCATCCCTCCTCTTCCTAAAGTCTGCATTTCATCCCTCCTCTTCCTAAAGTCTGCTTTACTGTCCATTATTTTCTTTTATAGCTAGAAATAGGCTTATTCTCTATTCTTACCCAATGATAAAACCTGCATAAAGAGTTTGCTTGGAAACAGAAAGAAACTGACAGCAAAATTTTTTTAAGTTGTACTTTTAAAAGAAAATCATTAAAACTTGGTGAAACTCATATTTCTAAGAGATGTTCTAAAACAAAACTCATAAATGGTCTTCTCCTAATCTGTCATTCAATAACTTGTATCTTATTAAAATGATCAGATTTATGAAAAAGAAGATATAAATTAAGGTGAGGCTGATGGGGTTTTTTGTTTGGTTTTTGTTCGTTTTTTTTCTTGTTTTTTTTTTCCTGTAGTAAAACACCTAATGTTTGCAGCTGAACCACTGCAATACTGAAAGCCTGCTCTTTTAGTACTGGCTGTAATGCACAGATCCTTAGACTAATATCTGCTCTCAAATAATGAACAGAACCAAAATGTTGGGGAGAAAGAAGCAAAAACCTTAAGTAAAGTCTATTGTAATCTTGACCTGACCCATTTTATGTGTTTTTGTGGCCAAGAGAAGTGATGCTGTGTAATAATCAATTTTATCTCAAGACAATAGATGCTGTATCCTGAGCATTGTTAAGCTGAGTCTGGGGTAAGAATTAAAGGCAGGTCAAGAATATGAGACACTTCCCACTGACTCTTCCACTCCCTGGCTGTTGCAGCTTAGTGGTTTTGTGTACTGAATGTGCTTTATTTGTAATTAGTAACCATCATTGCATTGTTTTTCTGCAGAAATCTGTCCATTCTCCCTCAAACCATACGTATTTCTAAAGCAACAGGTCCTTTCAGTTGTTTTCACTACAATGCTGCATAGCACAGTTGGTACCAGTGTGTGATGATCTTGCAGATACTGGATGTGGACATTTTATTTCTCATGTGTCTATTCTTATACATTATTTACCTTTTTGGTCAGGGCAAAATGGTTTTATCTGCTGCAGTCTTTGTAGAGGTGGTACAGTTTTCTGCTATTCTATCTACATAAGAAAGAAGCAGAGCTTGATTGCTTTTTTATTTTTTTTGGCCCTGCGTTTCAGAGACTAAGAAGGACCAAAGTGCTGCCAACATTATTTACAGTATTTGTCCAGCTTCTCCATATCCAAGTTATTTTAATATCCAACTACAGACATTTCATTAACCCAAATCGTAGCTTTGAGCAGTGAGGAAGCATTAATGTCAGTAGTAAGTCCTGCAATTTCTCTTGCATGTGGTAGATCCTTGTTGAACACAAGATCAGGGGCTTAACTTGTGTAATGTTTTTGTAAGTGGGGAGATAGCTTTGAAGACTGAATTATTTACCTGGTTCTTTTCAGTTGGGTGTCTGATTCCAAGTGTGTCTTAAAAATCCCCCTTTCTCCCTCATGTATATTAATAGAGAAACATGTTCGTTGATTAACAGTTTTACAGTATGGGTTTCTTTAATAAAGATCCTTTCATCCGGGCAGAAATGCAGTGTGATCATAACACATTCTTGTAAAATATAATAAAAGATGAAAAAGAAGTCAATGCGGTGACCTGACTGATACACCATAGTCAAGCTGTGTCATAAAACATGCAAAAACTGTTTGGAATTCAGTGTTTCCTTCTAATACCAGTAAATAATACAGATACATAAGAAGCATAGGAAGTGCAAAGCTGGTGTTAATTTTCTGTTTCAATAATGAACAAAGCAGGTAAGATACAAAATCAGATCTTTCAATGGCATCTTTGTTTTCATTTTTTGTCATGATAAAATGCATGACCTGTGAAAGTACCAACAATTCTCAAGTCCTTAATCCACTTATAAAATGCACTTTTTAAAGGCAGACCTGTCAAGCAAATGTGCTACTTCTGAAGATGTCAAGTCAGTTCTGGGTGCTGAAGGATTTGGTTTTGGAAGGTCTTGAGTATCATCAAGTCTTTTGTAGTGAACACGAGTTTGTGTTCTGTGTTTTGCCGTATCAAAGCTTCTGTGGCTGGAATGTAGAAACTTGCAGTTAGTTGAATAAACACAGCATTTAAGTATTCTGTTCAGCCAGTGGAAGTTTGCCATTTCCAGAGCAATGCCAGTTAAATCAAAGCTCTTAGTGTGTGTGTCTTTCTTTTTGTCTTTTTTATTTTTTCTTAGAAGTTATGCTGCCTACCAGATTGAATAATTATGGAGGAGTCAGTAGAATACTGATCAATTATTTATTGTATAATGAACTGATACTTACAGAGCAGATTTTCTGTTTTGTCCTTGAACACATAAGGAAAAATCACTGCTGATGTTTGTGCCAAGAGGCCCACCATGGTTCAAGATCTGAGGTGATAACTCAGATGCTTTTTGAGTTGAACTACATATTGAGATGGAATAAATTTGTGGCAGTTGTTTTGGTGGGGTGATTATCTGCTCCTCATTGCACTGTGCCCATGTATGCCCAACTGTTAAATGTTCATGAGCTCTTTTGTCTGTGCTAATCTGCAAGGGCTTAGAATAACATCTCTCAAGTGGCTACACTGGAGCAGGGGTTTTTTCTGCTTCATCTGTATTTGATTTTTTTTTTGACTCAGATGAAGGATGTGGCAACTACTTCTGACCCTTCTGCCCTAAGACCTGTGGCAAAGTCGTGGTTTTTTTCAGCAATAAAACTGTAGAAATGTTATAACATTTGTTAAAATGGGTATGGTGTATTTCAGAAGTGCATGAAAAGTGATAGTTTTCAACACCTGTGTGTTTACACAAATAGTTTAATTTCTCCTCTCATCTCCCCTTTGACTAAATTAGAAATTGAAATGGAAGGATTACATGTTCAAGTGTAATCATGAAAAGATCAGTGAAACAAAGTGATTTGTGTTTGGTCTGTGGGTGTTATCTTGGGCTAGATTGTAGTAACTTCAGGTCCAGTGTCCAGTAGATTAATGAGGAGTATAGGAAGGGCAGATACAGTCTGTGTTGTCCTGGAGGGTACGTTGTAGAAGGCTTGCAGGATGCCTCCTTGGAGGTTTTCCAGACAGAATAAAGTCCTGAGCCACATGGTCGGATCTCAGAGCTGCCCCCCTGAGCAGGAAGGTGAAATAGAGAACCCTTGAGGTGCTGACAAGCCATGCTGTCCCCCTACCCTGTCAGCTGGATAACCAGGAATTCTGTCCTACAACACTGCGCACTAGTAACCCTTATGGTTATCCAAGCATGCAAACAATGGTACTACGGGAAGTATTAAAAAACCCCCAACTTTTAACCATTAAACTGATTCTATAATAGCAAACTTGACTTTTCCTTCCTACCCAGACCCTCACACTGAAATAAGTTGACCCAGACCTGGTTTGTTAAGATGGAGCCTATACAGACATCCAGCACTTACCCCAGGAGCATTCTTCTTGATCTGCCCACTGGAGCTGTTTTGGCCTGGCGGGACTGGTGGTATCTAAAACAAAATACTAAAATGAGGTTAACAACTGTGACATGCATTCTGAAGTTCAGTGGGAAAAAATGGGGTTTTTATGCATATTTCTGTGAAGAGCAATGGCTTACGAATAAAAAGTACATTTGTTACAAAGTCAGAATTGTCAACGTTTTGGTTTCATTTAGTAGCTTCCCACTGCAGATATTCAACACCAGCCTGCTATGAGCTTTGAGGTGGTCACCTGTCACATTAGGGAGGCTTAGTCTTGCCAGAGACTTCCTGGAAAGCAAAAATGCAATAGTCCTACTACCTGTCCGTGTGTTGTATCAGAGCAAGGTGTACTGCCAGAACTAGAATTAAAAATGTGGGGAAAAGAAAAGGAAGGGAAAAAGAGACAATGATCCCACCCATCTAACTGATTACTCAGTGGTTCCTTAAAAATGTGCCACGATGTGTGAGCACATCTGTTTGCATGTATTTTGTGAATCATGTACAGCTGTTTTCAGAAGGCATTGAGTTAATAAGTTTTTGTCATTCATGTATTACCTTTACTGTTTTCATCTTGATTGGCAGCCCATCAAAATATAAATAAGTAGTTCTCAATTGTTCTGGAGTTCTGTCATTTTTATGTTAATAGAATTCAAAGAAGCATATGCAAGGATAGGAAAACATGGTGGATTTTCTGCCTCATTTGACAGTCACTTCAGGGGGTAAATTTAAATCTGATTTAGAGTTTAGTTCTGTAGCTGTGAGGTACATGATGACATTTTCTTTTTAGTTCTTGATGAACCTTAATCAGAAATTATTAAAAACAGTTCAGTGGAAAAACAAGGATTTTTAGTTGCTTGGAGTGTTTGGTTTTTGAGACATTCCTAACATTTTGAATTCAATGTATACTGCTAGATGGCTTGTTTTAGGAAAGCAAGATTTTATTTCTTGTGTGAGATATGCAAGCCCAGGTGACTGAAGATATCTGGTCATAAAGTAATCTGTTAAAACCATTGAGGAGACAGTGTGGGGTTTAGCTTGGAGCTGTTACTCTGGCTGACTTCTCCCCTTAAGAAGACAGAAGCCCTACTCTGCAATGTAGTGTTTAAAGCATCTACAAAAAATATTGCAAGTATGGTAATAAGGCCAGTGTAGTGAACATTAGATCATGGCCCTTTTGGAAGGCCTTGAGAGTCCTCTAAATAATGAAATTATCTTAGCCTGGCATTTACGTGACCCTTAAATTACTGGAGAGACATTTGAGAAATACTTCTACAGAACTGACATGCCATGCAGAAATAAATTTATATATCCATACTGCTTCCGGCCCCCCCCCCAAAAAAATCTTTAAAGGAATAAAAAAATGAATTTGGACATTACTTCGTTCATTGTTCTTAGCAGTAGGATGGATAGACAAAGCACCACTATATATTTGTTCAACTTGTTCTTAATAGCCTGCCTGATGGAGATGGCTTCTCGGAAAGATTTAATAGGTCTTTTTAGGCTGCTTCTTTCTAGGTTATCCCTTCCTGGTTAGGCAGTCTCAGTGGTTTCCCTCTCTCCCTCACAGTATCAATCTCTTCTTGCTCCTTTATCATCTGCTTCACAGTGAACGCAGTGAGAATTTTATTATTTTTTTTTCTTGGTTACAGCCTTCTACAGATATGAAGACTCTTAACCCTTCACTCTCTTCTTTTATTCAAGGTTAACAATTCCAGTTATTTTCAGCCATGCAGTTTAGGTTGTTTCTTGTGGCCTCTCTCTAGATACCTTAATTGGCCTATTTCTGCACAAAATTGGGTGCAGTACTTGAGACCGAAGGTAATGAAGGGAATCACCTCACGTATGAGGTTTGTTCTTGAATATACCTCATATTGAATATACCTGCCTGTTTGCATTTTGTCTCCTTTTTGAGATAGATGCACAGTATCTTGTTAAGCTCTTAAAGGCATTTATGTCTCCCTGCACCACTGAAGGGAGGAGGTAGAGCTGGAAAGGAGGGAGGGGGGAGGAGGAAGAAGCTGTTCTTAAGATTTATTTTACTTCTCATTGTCTTGGTTTGATTTTGTTAGCGAAAATTCAGTTAATATTCCAAGGTGAGTCTGTTCTGTGATGGCACTCAGTGAGTTATCTCTCCCTGCTCATATTTCATCTCCTGTCTCAGTCAGTATGTTTTCTCTTCCCTGTTGACTTGTGGAGGGGAGTGATAGTGAATGATGGTGATAGTGTGTGTGTCTGGTATCTAGCCAGGGCCAGCCCACTGTGGTGCTACTTGGGACCTTCTACATAGTTTGGGAAGGATGTGGTAACATAGAATCCCTTCTTGGAGCTTCTCTGTTGAACTCTTCTAGACATAATTCTAGGCTTTGGTGTTTCAAGCTCATTCATTTTTAATACTGATTTTTTTTTTTCAGATAAAGTGTTTTATTACACACCATGCACCATGGTTTGAAGTGATACAGAACATTATATATAGATAGAATTACAGACTTGTTTAGGTTGAAAATGGCCTTTAAGGTCACTGAGACCAACTGTGGATCCAGCACCACCAAGTCCACTGCTAAACCATGTCCTTAAGTGCCACACCTATTCATCTTTGCAGTGCTTCCAGCGATAGTGACTTCACCACTTCTCTGGGTAACCTGTTCCAATGCTTTACAACCCTTTCAGTGAAGAAATTTTTTCTATGTAAATTTCCCCTGGCCATTTCCAACTTGAGGCCATTTTCTCTTATCCTGTCACTGGTTACCTGGGAGAAGAAACCGATCCTCACCTGGATATAACCTTCTTTCAGGTAATTGTAGAGAGTGATAAGGTCTCTCTCTGAGCCTCCTGTTCTCCAGATGAAACACCCTCAGCTCCTTCAATGCTGCTCGTGAGACTTGTGCTCCAGACCATTCACCAGCTCTGTTTCCCTTCTCTGCACACTCTCCAGCACCTCAGTGTCTTTCTTGTTTTGAGTGGCCCAGAACTGAGCACAGAACTCGAGATATGACCTTAGCAGTGCCAGAGTGACAATCACTGCCCTGGTTCTGCTGTGTTTTTGATCCAAGCCAGGTGCCATTGGCCTTCTTGGCCACCTGGACACACTCTGGCTCACATTCAGTCACTGTCACCAGGGCCCCCAGGTCCTTTTCCACCAGTCTGCTTTCCAGCCACTCTGCCCCAGCCTGTGGAACTGCCTGGGGTTGTTGTGACCCAAGCACAGCATCCAGCACTTGGCCTTGTTGAACCTTCTACCTCTGGCCTCCAGGCTGTGCAGATCCCTCTGCAGAGCCCTCCTGCCCTCCAGCAGATCAACACTCCTGCCCAATTTAGTGTCCTTTGTGGAGTGACTGAGGGTGCACGTGATCTTGTCGAGATTGTTGATAAAGATTAAACAGGGCTGGCCCCAGTACTGAGTCCTGGGGAACACCAAGAGCTCGGGTGTAGCTCCATTCACCACCCCAGTCTGGGCCCAGACAGCTATTCCAGTGCACCCACCCAAGCCAGGAGCAGCCTGTTTCTCCAGCAGAATGCTCTGATATGACAGTGTCAAGCACTTCTCTGAAGTCTAGGAATACTGATGCATGGCTTCATTTTGGCTTTTTTTAAAGGGGGTTTCAGATTTTTGTCTCTGCCCCTACTGGCAGTCAGATGAGAAAGGGGGAACCTGGTGTCAGGACTCATGAAAAACATTTAATGCCTTTGCTTGATGTGTTTGTGGGTTTGCAGTCACCTGAATTCTCTAGGCAGTGGCCTGTTGTGTGTGATGCTGTGAGCAGTGGTGGTGGTTTCTGGGTTGGGAAGGCATTGGGGGTGCTCCCTGGGCACGGGGCTGAGGCCCAGGGTGTTTGCCCAGGGCTGTGCCCTGCAGTGACACTCACCGAGAGGCGCTAATGATCCAACAAAGGCAGCAAGCTGCTGTGCTTAATACAGCTATCATCTGTGCTGCAGATCGGATTTTAATTAAATTTCTTAATTAGGCCAAAATCCAATAAATCTAGAAATAGCAATTAGCAGGAGCCAGCTGTTTTATAACTTGTTATCCTGCTTTTGTAGATTAGACAAGATCTGACTTGAATAAAAGTTGTTCTATCTGCTCATGTTTGTTGTTAAAAAAAATCACTTGCTCATGATGTTTTAATCCTTGCCTCATTTTGGAGACCATTAATTATTTCAAAAGGCTATATTTATAGTATGTTTTGTAAAGATTCATTTTGTGCTGTAATAGAATTTTTTTTTTTTGGTTTACACATTCATGTTACTGATACATCAGTTGTCTTTTTGTATCTTAGAAATCTGTGGAGCTGGTTCTGAATAAAGACCTCAGTTCTAAATGTTCAATCATCATTTTTTCAATTTCAACAATTTGTTATTGGGATTATGTAAATAGTACTTGGAAAGTTTTCAATGCATCTGTTTCTTTAAAGAAATAATTGGAGATATTCTTCAGGTTTAATGCAATCCTAAAGAGCAGTTTTAGGGGACTTCCATTTTATTTCATGCCTCTAGCCTGTTGAATTAAAGCAGATTGCTCTAAAATTTCCAAATATAGTTGCAAAGTTTCATGGAGCTTAGAGTAACAAGTAGTGTATGCATTGGAGGATCTAGCTGTGTCTGTGTAAATCATTTTCCTCCCTCTGCAAACATGCTGATGGCTTGCTTGTATCTGTACCAAGTAATATTTTATAAACATCAAAACCAAATGGGAAGGGATAATTTATCCTATTGCTGTACTGCAGATGGAGGATCTCGTGGAATAAGGTGATAATTTACTTTCTGTAACCCTCTGGGTGAAATAGCACCAGTAGTACCAAGCATCAATCACCTTATAGGTTAATTTTATTTTTTCCCCAAATGCTATGGCTAGGGTTGGTATGTAAAAATTGATGATAATTAGATGGCTATCTCACACATATCATATCTAATAAAGCTCATTCAAGTTACTTTGTTAAATTAAAAAAACTATTTCTCCTTTGTGTTAGGTATTCAGTGCTCTGAAACTAGATTTGAACTCATCAAATCTGAATTACAGTGGCATTTCATACTTAGGAATATTTTAGTATAAAGTTTAATTGAATTTTGTTTGTTTTACAGCAGCTGCTGTGCCTTCAGCAAACAAATTGCATTAGTTAAAGAGTATTGTGAGGAATCCCACAAGGATTTAAAAAAAGGTGAATGTTTGCCACATGATAGAATAAATTTAGTGCAGGTTTGCCTAAAGTGATATGTGTGGAAATGAAGAACTGCAGTGTCTGTTGGATTTTAAATCATAATGGATGCATGCAACCTAGTGAACAGCTTCCTTAGAAGCCTTTGGGCTGTGCTGAACCAAAAAGAGCAAACCCAGCACTGTGACCTTTGGAGCGTAGGCAGAGAGGGGTAATTAGGACAGCACTACATAAATGGTAATGTCCACAGCATTCAGACTGTGTGCCTGCCTTGCAACAAAGGAAATCTGTGCCAGAAATAAAAGTTCAAAGTATACATCTTCCCATTTTAACCCCCTAAAGGACTTCTAAGTGACGTGTTATTAATAATGTTTTAGAGAGAAAATGTGTAAGTACTGCCATGTTGGTAAAAGAAAAATCTTGGATGTGTGTATGTATACATTTAAATATATATATCTTTGTATATATAAAGATATATAAATTACTGCTGTGTAGATAAGGACTAAATATAAGCCAGCTTTTACGTGGCTTCTTCAATATATTTTATCAGAAGCATGCACTTCTGCTGATGGTTGCACTTTCCTTGCCTTTACTGTTCCATTGTGCCTAATAAATATGGATACTTTGATGTAGTAGCATGCATATGTTATTTCTCTTTTTCTAA
Source organism: Ammospiza caudacuta (assembly GCF_027887145.1). Taxonomy (NCBI): domain Eukaryota; kingdom Metazoa; phylum Chordata; class Aves; order Passeriformes; family Passerellidae; genus Ammospiza; species Ammospiza caudacuta. Next base: position 60,802,923 of record NC_080596.1, read on the forward strand.
CATATCTTTGCTGACTCCAGCAGCAGTCTGTTTCATCTGAAACTTTATTTACTGGGAGGTGTTTATTTAAATACACAGTAAAAAGAGAGTGGTATAAAGCCAAATTATTTATCTGGTGTGGGAAAACCAAAGAAAGAAACCCCCAAAAAACAAACCTGAAACTGGACAAAGAAGCTTTTTAAAATATTTCTGTTCAGTATATAAGTTAGAGTTAGTAAGTAAGTGCACAATTTTTTGAGCAGCTTGGTCTAGTGAGAGGTGTCCCTGCCCATGACAGGAGGGTTAGACCAAGATGATCTCTCAGGTCCCTTCCAACCCTAAGTGCTTTATGATTCTATGGTTATTTTAGGCTTCTCATTAAAGGTGATATTATACAAAAAGTGAAAAATAGATTATTTTTTTAACTGTCAGAAATAACAAATGAGGTGATAGTATTGCAGATAACTTTGTATGACATAAATTGTCTTAACTGAATTGCAAATAAAAAATACTTGGTACAGTACATTGCTATTGCAAAGAATTTCACTTGATATTTCCTAACATAATATTAGAATATTAATGCCAAAATTAGCTTGTTATGGAGCAAACAAGTTTGAAGCAAATTTCTCTTGGAACTGCACAGGTGTGGAAATGTCAGAACAGCACAGGGCTGCAGTTAGGGATGCTGAGTTTGAACTTTATGAGCTGGCAAAGTGAAACAAGCTGAGCTGTGTTAGTGCAGTCAGCACAGCAAGGATTTTAAGCTCAGCATATGTCACAATAATGAGAACTCCCTTGTGGGAGAGCTGGAAGCAGTTTTGTGTCTGTTCCTGGTCTCCCTACTCGTGTTCTTGAAAGGTGGGCATTTTGCAGGTTTGTGTGAACAGATCTCTGAAGTGCTGCAGGAAGGTGACAAACACAGAAAACCCCGCCCTCCCAGGGTATGTTTCCTGTGCCCAAAGCCCCTCAGGCTGCTTCCTCCCCGTGTCACTGCTGTGGAAAATGGATGTTTTATCAGGATAATGCACATTCCAGCTCAAGTTCTTCCTCACCTTAGTGAGCACCAGCTAATGCTTGGTGGAGTTGCTGCATCTGAGGCTCAGACCAGGCTGTTATGCATCCCAGAAATGAACTTCTCTTGCCAAATCTGTAGCCATTTCTGGCTATGTCATTTAATGACAGCATTCTGTTTTGGTGTACAGCATATGTATTGCTGTGTGTATGTGAATTTATATATATATACAGGAGAAAAATGTGTGAGGAGAGGAAGGAAAAAGGATTTCAGACACCAGGCTTTGGGAGATGTGTTTCTACCTTTAATTTACTTAGGGGAACTAGATTAGTTTCTCTAATGTTTCTTGAGAAGGCCGTGGCAGCCAGATTTTTAGGACACAGCGAAGATTTTCACAGCTGGTATTTTCAGCTCTTGCTGAGAAGGCTAGAAGCAGAACTTCATGATGCAGTAGTGAAGGCAAAACTCTGTCAAAATACAGTAGTTTCCTGTCTTTCTGTTCAATGATGACAAGAATTGCTCCAATATATTTTTCCTGATTCTGATTGTAGATGTTTACTCCTCAAGAGATCATTGACTCTTTATACTGGCAAGGCAATGTCTGCAGGCAGGGGCACTCACCTAGCCTTTGTTAAATCCAGCTGATGTCAGCAGAAGAGTTACACAAGGTTTTGGGCATAACAGCCTCTTAATTATGTCTGAAACACAAGGGGCCACCTTTAAAGACCAGCTTATTCTGAGCTAGGAAGACCTGTTCTGACTTTATTTAGATATATGTCAACCAGAACGTCTCTAGAAGAAAACTTATTTAGTACTCCTGGCAAACAAAAATGAGATGAGGAGGATAGGAAGAAGTGGTGAGATATTGTTCCATCAGGACAAAGAGAGTTCATTCTCTGTAGAATGGGAAGATGGAGCAGAGGAAGAAAATAATCTAGTATGTTAAAAGAAACTTACATTGAGTTTGCAGTTTTGGTATCAATAGTCGGGCTTTCCTTTATACATGTGAGGTGTGGCTTTGGTGCTACTAGTGAAGCGCTGAATGTTTTGATCTGAGAATGCCAAAAGCCTTTGCTGTTTCTGTGCATAGGAGTAACTGAGACAGGTAGTATTCAGTCTTAGGGACTGAAAAATCTATGGTAGATAAATTGCACTTATAAGCATATATTGGTTGCCTAGTTTAAGAAATCACACTATTTCTTTGCATCTTTGTGGTATGAGATATATCTAAATACTTCTTGACTGAAAGTAGGCATTCCTTTTCAATAATAGCTGTAAAATATGTATGTTGCGAACTGTGCCATTATCGGATATGAAATCTTCACAGTAGAGACCACACAGTGAGGATTCAGCTGGGTAAATAGCTGGACTGGAATTAGCAGAGAAGTAGAATTTAGCAGCCATCATGCTCACACATTACAGCACTCCCTTACAGTGCTTTTTGGCAAAATGGCTGGAGAAGGATGTCACTTTGTTGCTGGGTAATTGTTCCATAAAGGCAAGTACATGGAGAGTATTTGGGTTGCTTTTTTTCCTCCCATCCCCCGCTACTATGATTTTAATTAGAAGCAGCTCTTTGTTCATGTAAAACTAGCGTGAGGTCCTTTACTGAAAGATAGTGATGTCTTTGTATCAAACAGTGCCTGTTTCAAGCTGTTACGCTTGTCATTGTTTAATTGAACTTGCTGAGGTTTCTGGGAGAAGGAAACTTTTACCATCTCCTGCAGATCACTTTAACTTGCTGTTTCTGAACAGAAAAATATCCCATTTTTGAGTAGGTGGAATAATAGGCTATCTGGATTCTGATACTTATTAAATGGTAAGTCTTTGTCAAAATCTGCAAGAGAGCGCAGAATTTGCAGGCGTACAAGCTCATGTCATTTTGATTATTATTCTGAAATCTGTATTGTGAGCACAGCAGCTGTGTGCTTTACAGAGAAAACACAAGTATTTTAACTTTGCTGTTGGAACTGAGGCATTACTGCTGGTAGGCTGCAAAGCTGAGGTCACTGAGTTGGTGCCTGAGCAGAGCTGATGGATGCTGTCGGGTCTGGGTGCTCAGGTTTGCTGCTGAGGCTGGGCACAGGGCTGGGCTGCCCCAATCCTTCTCCAGAGCTTGCTGCTGAGTCACTGGGTGACCTGGTGTAAACCTCCTCCCTTGGCACACGCTGCCTGCAAGGGAGCAGCACCAGCAATGACCTGCTCACTCACTCTTGGGTGAGGAGTTCAGTGAAGCTGCAGATTCGGTGTAAATGATTTCCTTTGTTTCTTGCTTTATTAATCTTATGACAGGCGCTGTGTGTTGGTAATAAAAAAGGGGATGAGGATATTCGTGTTAAGGGACAAAGAGGAGATGTCGGATCCCAGGACATCCTCTGGCTGTCCTGGATGGCTCAAGCCCCTGCCAGGGGGCTCAGAGACCTTGGTACAGAGTCCAAGACACCTGTGACTTTGATTTTGACCCATGAAACAAATTACCACCTTTATATGAAGAATTTCAAGGCAAGAGAGTTTAAGTAGAATAATAGTTAATTTGTCATAGGGTGAAAAATAGATTTTTGAGGTTTCTAGAATGGGGGTGGAGGGTTGATAACTTGTCTGAAGACCTTTCTGGATTTTAGAGCATATTCCAGTTGATCCTGCAACACTGATTCAAAATTAAGAGGCCTCTGTTTGAAAAACAAAAAGAGTAATAGGAAAAGCTGGTACTGAAATTTGAAAATGAAATTTCTTTCAGCCTGATGTTCCTTTTAGCCTTTAATATGGCTTCTTGTGTTCATACATACAAGTCTGTCCTTAGGAATACACATATAGAAATAGTGGCACTATGGTGGAATATCTCTGTAATGAGTCTTTGATGTCCTATCTCCCCCCTCCTGACAGATAGTTTTATGCTGTTCTATATATTTTAGATTTACAGCTATTTGATCTGTTTATATACTGATCTGCCTTTTTTAAACTGAATTCCCAAAAATCATCGCATTACAAGTGTCTGTATACAGACCATCCCCTAAAGCCAGGAATTTGTTTCAAATGAATGAAAAAAATTAAAGGAAAGACTGTGATCCTATGAGATCTTTGTAACACTGTAAAGCAAAAGCTTACACTGTTCCAGTTTTTCACATGATACCAAATTCCAGCTGGCAAAGATCCTTGGCACAGCACTTGGCTTTCATTTGGGTTGAAATTTGAAATGTACTAATTTCAAATCTTCCCTTATTGAAAAACATATTTTAAGATTTCTTGCAGCTTTAAGGATCTGGCTTATAGAGGGAAGGACTACCACAGAGCTGCAAAGAAGAGTTTTGTGATAGTTTGTCAAAAACTGAAAAAAAATACACATACCATGAAGCATCACTGTTATGACACAGTGCAGATTTCTTAAAGTGCACAAGGAAATTAAAATTGAATACTATTACTTGTAGCAATGACCACATTTAGCAATTTTCAAACTGATTACAAATGCTGATGTGAAAATTGGTTATTTTAAAATTAATCATGTTAAAGTTAAGTTTGATAATTGAATAGCATTTGCATAAAAGATTTTCCGTTAAGATATAGGAAAGAGATTTCAGGTTGTTCAGATTTAGGGATTAATTTGTTTCTTTATGAGGCCATTGTATGTTTTTGCTTGTACTCATATAAATGTAAGATGAGTGTCATGCATGTTTATATACTGCATGAACTGCTGAGCAAATAAACAGCAAATAAACAAGCTGTGTGTGAGAGAAGCTAAAAGACCTGAATAGCCTAATAAATCTTGCATTAGACTTACATTTTATATATACTAGGCCCTCTGGAGCACCATTGTACAAATAGGAGTTCTTTTTGGAGGGTGAAACCTTTACTTTTCCATTGTGTGAAGGAAAATGCAAATACATGAAGTTGTTTTACCAGTGGCAGGAATCCTTGTTCAGGCTTTAAAACTGAAAAATCTCAAGTATCTAAAATATTGAAGAAGAGAGTGAGTTGGTGATCTTACATCACTTTGATAAAGCACCACTGGACACTCTGTGTGGGAGTAGGGAAGAAAAATGGTCTCCTAAACCTTCACTGCGCCAGCCTGTGGCTGTGAGTAAGCTGGGTAGCAGCAAGACAAAATAACTTTGGTTGCTGGGTAAGTCCAGAGGACAAAAATTGTTACTCATCAACTTGAAACTGATCTGGAAGCAAAGCATTGCCAGCAAAGCAGAGCAATGGCACAACATTAATTCTTGTCCCTTTGCAGTGGGGAGCCTACAGAGCTGGGCTCCCTCCTGGTGCAGCGCAGGCAGAGCAAGAGGTGTCCTGCCAGGGGATGAGACTTACACAGAACTAATGCTGAAGCCTGTGCATGGCTGGAAATTCTCTCTGGATCTGTTCATCAGGCAGAAAAGACTAAAGAGAGTGTGTTGAAGAACATTATTTATTTTGTTCTTGAAAGTTCTCAAAACTCACTGGTGTTTAAGAGTGTATAAAGAAAAGAATATTCCTTCAAGTCTCTTAATACACTCAACACGCTCCTACTGAAGTGTTAGACCCCTCAGTTTTATACTTTTTAAGATTATGCTTTATGGATGGTTATATAAAACTCTGGTGTGTGTTCCCATCTTTGTTGCATTTGTATAAATCCTATGGTAACATAAAAATGAATGTTAACCAAAAAGAATTGTCTCCTTTGTAATGTCTGAGTAGCCTAAGACAACTTTTCTGTATGGAACATGTTCATAAGCTTATTTTGTGTGAGAGAAAGGGTCTTGGATGTCAGAGCTTCCAGGGAGTAGGTTGGCTCCTTTGACAGACCTGGAAGCCAAAAGAGCCCACAAACATTTGTAAACAGGCTGAAAGGTGTCACCAGTCTTAGCCTTGAGCAAAGAAATCTGTGTTGGAGAAAACATTTTATGTTGACTGATTATTTTTATCCTTTTTTAAAAAAGTATAAAAAGGCTGGTTCTTAGTTAGAACCAGTCTCTGGCCATGCCCACTGAAAGCCCATTGAATGTGTTTTTTAAAAGCCTTAGTGCATTTTGATATGTAATGAATACAGAATGCCATTCATTACTTTATTAGTTAATTATTGGTAGGCTTCAAGGACATAATTTCATGTGGATAGCTTTCCCTCCAATTGTACTTCATCCCCTTCATCTTAATTACTGAAAAAGTTTTTGTATGACTATTAAACATAAGCACTATGTAACATAGAGAATACAGATTTGCCTAATTCTGCATGCAAAAGCAACCCTGTCCTGCAGTTTGCACACAGTATTTGTCATATAAAATCTGGGTAAACATTGTAATTAGCTTACTTTCTAAATGTGTTTTATGGTTTAAATCAACTGTAGAAGCAAGTCAGAATCCTCTGAAACACATGCTGAAGAATCCCTGTTGCCCCTTACTTCAGAGAAAAAAAGAAAGAATAGGAAGATTTTTCTTTGCCTTGACAATCCAATTAAAGCAGCAAGGTGTCAGGAATGATACCAATTCCTCTGAAAGCACTGTTTCAGTCATTGGTAGGCTCTCCATCTGGGAATTGTGGCCTAGTAATCTGCAGCAAGGCAAAAAGAATAACATGGAAATAAATTTGAATTGTTGACCTAATTTTGGTAGTCCATCATTGCTGACAGAAGTTCAAATGATCCCAAAGGGTTCCCTATCATGGGGATACCAAAACAGAAACATGTAACATAAGGGAGGCAGGAAAGTGAATGCCTACTTCTATATCTGTCATTGCTTCTAGTATCCAAATAAAAGTTCTGTGGTTTGTCCACCAAAGATGTATTTTGCAATAAAAACAAGAGTTTAAAACAGATCAGGAAAGTTTTCAACAGTATTCCCTGGTAGTAATGACAGATGTATTTGTAGCCAAGAACTTGCTGCTTATCATGTTGGATTTTAGCTGTATTAATTTCAAAGTTGGTATTAAAAATAAGAAGAGAGGTTTTTTATGTGCTCTTTTTCTGAAGTCTTTTTGTGCCCTTTAAGTTTGTTCACTATGTAAAAAATAGACTTCTTTACATAGTGAACAAACCACCATGGTTTGTTCACCATGTAAAGAAGTGGTTGCACATTTTTCCAAGTGCATTTTGCTCGTATGTAGAGTGGTCTATAAAGGTCATGCCACAGTATTTTCCTGCTGAAAAGTCTTTGTGTTGAAAGGGGGTGACTCTGGCATGATCTGTGCTATTTCTTCCTTGGGCATGATGCATTCACATTGAAGCCTCTCTTTAGATTGTCTTTGCTTTCAGGGGATTGTTTTAAATATCTCTTTTTTTTCTTTATATTTTTATTGTCTCTTTTTTTCTTTTCTTTCCTCCCAATCTGCTTTTGGTGCAGCCACAGCAGAAGGCAGCACATTTCTGGTTGTAATACTGTGTACTAGGCAGACACTGAATGGGTAAAGGACAGAGCAAGGGATGTATTTTGGGCATAAGTGTTTCTTGCTGACAGGTTCTGGCCGTCAGAATGTTAAGTTGTTCATGAATGGTGCATCTGTGCCACTTATTTATGTGTAAATAAAGTTTTTGGTCTGTTGGAAATCCCAGGGAATCTGGTACCAAGGTGTCACAGTCAGAAATCCAAGAGCAGGGGCAGGAAGGGGAAGATGCAGTCTCCTTGAATGTATTTTTTTATGCCTGACAAATAAATCTCTTAAAAAGCTGTAAATCAAATTAATATTATGGATAGAAAGCTTTAGAGTAGATTATAAGGCACCATAGGAAAATGTCATAGGTTTTTTGAAAGAAATATGCTTTTTTAATCCTTTAACATTTGGTTGTATGAAGGAACTCCTTCCCTCCACTCCTCTAGCTGTCAGTTAGAATAACTTCTGACAAAAAGCCAGTGGTAATGTACATATTCTCATTACAAAACATTTGCCATCTTAAATTTCTAGCAACTACTGCAGAGAACTCACAGATGCGTTCAGCACTGTTTTCCCAAAGAAATTGCCTTTTATTTGGGTCAGTATTGTTTTATGCTTAGTCATTTTAAAGCAAAAAGGCCTTGTTTTCAAAAAGTCTTCAAAATGTGGATCAGCTGTAAAAATACATAGGAAGGGCTTCCAAAACATTCAGGGAAACTGTTTTTCTCTTACCATATGTCAAGGATGATTGCTCTTTTTTCTGCTCTGGGGATTATACTTGGACCCTGCCTGTTTCTGTGTGAGGTGTGTTGGGCAGAAGGAAGGTTTTGTACCACCCTTCTACAGAACAAGGTTTTCTTTTGAGATCCCCACCCCTTATAGACCACAGACCCTGCATATATGGACTGTACACAACATTACCCCAGCTGTCAGAGGAATTGTCCTCAGCTGTTCTGATTTCCAAGAAGAAATCTAAACAATGTCCACCTTAGTAGTTATTTTTGTAGATCTCTGTAAGTAATTCAATCTGTTTAGGAGTTAAAGTGGACTAAGATGTCCCGTGTTAACAGATCTGGCTAAAATCTCTGAGAACCTGAGTGTTTTGCCTATTTTGGGAATCTCAGGAAAAGGATGGAGGATGGCATCAGTGTTTACTCTCTTACCTTTAAACTTCTCTTGCTTTCAAGATGCAATGCTGCCTGAAATGATGGAGGTAAAAGTGTGAGAAACAGAACTTTGACCAGAGATTCTGTGTATTGCAGTTTGTGATTAAAAACCTGAGCAATCTCGAATACCTTCCATCCTTTCCTAACTATTTGGGAAATGTTGACAAGTTTTGCTAGTTATTTCCATATAAACAGAGAAAACCCTTCATTTTTATAACACTGTATTTTGTCTAGAGAGCCATAATATGACAAAGAACATAACTGAATCAACTTTGTTTATTTAGCATCTGCTGCCATAACTACAGGATATGAGCATGTTGGTGATTTCACTGCACTGAGTGAAATTAGTAATGTATCAAACATAGCTCATCTGTCAAATTATTTCTATAATAGTTTTGGTTCTTGGAGGGGCTTTTGGTGTGTGTGGTATATTCTGAATGAATTTGAACAGCAGTAGTTTATGCTGTTTGTTTGTAGATTAACAGATATATTTCCACAGTAATAGATTCCCCTCTTTATCCTTTCTCTTCACCATTAGAAATAGATTTAGTTTAGCAGTTTCTGGAAATGAGAAATTAAGTATCCAATTATTTTAAGTTATTTTTGTATTACCATAGCTTTTAAGAAGCTAGAGGAAGATTACTGAAGGATTATTAGGTTGTAGTTTTCCAGTGGTTGCTGGTAATTCGCTGTGAATAGCACTCTAACAATTTGTACTGACTGGCATAATTAAATGTTTCAAATTTGCCTCAGTTTTTGCGAGACTTATTGCCAATTAATCTTCTTTTTTAATCTCACTCATATGCTATGCTACTGAAACATCCACTTTCAGAAGCAGATATTGTCAAATTACTCTGCTACTTCTTTTATTTGCTCTTATGACTGTAACTTACCCACATTCTAGATATCTGTTTCATTCTTCTCTCAAAGCTTTTGTGAACACTACTCTTGTAAATATAGTGAGGACAGTTGGCCAAAAATAAGATATTTTTATTTCCAAGTTTACTAGAGAATTAAAAAAAAATTAATCTTAACAATAAGCTTTTTAGGATTAAATAACTTACTTTTTAGAAGAACTAGTAGTACAGAATTAGTAGATATTCTAAAAATATGTAAGTTTTTCAATGTAGAAAAATTACCCAGGTAACTTTGGAATTTGGAGCTGTGGTTTGCTGGGGTTTTTTCCCATGTGAGTCTTGTGGGTATTGGTCTGTTTTGTTATCATCTTATTGGCCTTATTGCTGTCTTTTGGCCTTTCACAAGGAAGTTCTTGCTTTGTCTTAGGTGTTTCTATATTGCATATCAATATGGGGAAACCTTCTCTTTCCCTTTTATTCAAATGTATTCAGATTGCTAACTGAAGGCCAGAATAAAACAGCAAAATTTTTTATGTGGAGTAACAAGATTGGAATATTTAAGAATAGGGCAACTCAAAAAGGATGATGAAGATGCAGTAAAGTGAGACATATCTGCATCATAAAAAAATAGAGGTGCTTGGCCTGAGGAGCTTTGTTACTATATAAATTGAATTCCTTTTTTCCAGTGTTTTGTGCTACTTAAATATGCCAACTAAGCTGTTTCAGCACTTTGATCTTCTGCCATGATCTGGCCCTAGCTGTACTTTCATCCTTTTCAAAGTATTCTATCACAGCAGTGAATTTGGCCCTAAGGAAATGAGTGTGCAGATTTCCTTTCTCCATTAAACACTACCTAGATGCCTGTCTTTATTGAACAAATAAAGGATTATGGTTTTAAACCACTAAAAACAGAATACATGGTGTTGCCTTGAATAAACCCCTAGAGAGAAATGCAGGATTTCCCAGCAAGAGAAGTGGTTTTGAAATTATGTATTTGGGACTGATACTCTTGGATGCAATCCTGATGTAATTTATGTGAAATATATATTTTTTGTGAAGATTTGAACATTGTACATGATAGTAGTTATATCCATCATCTTTTAGCACAGCTCATATGTGGAATTCTGTCTGGCTTCCAGCTCTCTTGCCCAAAAGGCAAAGAGTTTGACCTGTTCTGTGACGTGTCTGCCAGCTCTCTGCTTTGGAGACCCCATATGGCCATGTCTGCTTAAGACATCGCTGAAATCTGTTTGGCTTGTTCAATTCCCTTGTCAGTCTCTAACAGAAGAGAAGATTTAATACTTTTAGCTGGAACACTTGGTACTTTTTTTCTTTTTTTCACTCTGCTGTGAAAGGTGGAGTTAAAGGTGTTTAGAGACACTAGGAAAACTGAGGTAAATGATACTCATTAAGGAACTTGTATTGCTTTCAGTCATAAAGCTTTCAGCGTGATATTTTCCATGAAGATACCCCGTAATGATAATTTTATTTCTATAGTTTTCTGTGCATGGGAAATACCAATTCAAATTAACATGCTGTGAACATCAACAAGAAAGTCAAATGCTTCTGTTGTTTCCCCTTGTGATCAAAGTACATTGCAGTATTAAAAAGAAATATGAAATAAGACAATATCAAGGCCCCGTCCATTGTCTTTTGATTGTTTGTTTTCAGAAAGGAAATTGTGATAATTGCCTTCAAAAATGGTACTAATTTCTAAAATTTAGGCTTTTCCTCCTTTCAATATGACACATGATAGCTCCCTTATGTTGGTATACTCTTGGTATTTATAAAGATTCATGGCAGTGGACAATCCGTACATGACAATTTATAGGTGGCCACCATGACCATTTTGGTATCCCAAAACCCAATAACTTGTGTTGAAATGGAATACAAATTTAGTGTTAGCTAGACAGAGGTAACATTCTGGATTGACCTCATCTAGTTGCCAAGGAGCTTAGCAGCTTCAATGCTGCTTTCACTGAGGGCTATCTAGGAAAGGCCACCATTCCTTATCTGTTCTTAATGGAGAGAAGATGCCACACTTGCAATTTCACAGATACCTTATTCTGCTGCGTTTTGTTACCCCGTGTAAATAAATTTCCATTGCATTGCTATCATCGAAGCTTTTAATGAAATCTGATTTGTATTAAATCTCGTTTGTTTAACAGATGATGTCACTAATACTGCTCTGGAAGCCCTCCTTGGTGGTGAAAAGGAGAACGTTCCAACAGGACTAGGAGCTGTGGTGTGGAAAATCCCAGAACAAAGCAAGCTTGAGACTCAGCTGCTGGTGCTGCTCAGTCTTCACCTCTTTAAATTAAAATCAAACACAACTGCCTCAGAAAGCTGTGGACAAGAGAAAGGTACTGTGTATTGCCAGCATGTTGGTTGGGTAGGAAGAGAATAAATCTGCCATACAGAGATGATGCTATCATTTTATTAGAGACAATATCATTTGAAGCCTCAAGTTTGAGGCTCTTTTTGTACTGAGAGAGACTTCTAAACACAACCAGATTTCACAGGCAATAAAATAAACCAAATCTGTATGAAGCTTTTGTCTTTTTGAGGTGCTTTCATTCTCTTTATAGAGAAGTTTTATGGATTCACTGAACAGATTCTTGATATAAATATTTTCTCACTTGTGATTTCTTTTCTTTATTATTTTTTAAGTTGTTTCCCCACCACCACCACCCATGGCATCTAAGATGTGCAGTACAGAAGGGTGCTTAGTGTCCTGTATTTATCATATGCTTGCTAACTTGAGCGCTGTGTTGCCTCACCTGTATTTGTCACCATTAGTAAAGAAGAAAGGCTTGAGTTGCTTTGGTCTCACTCAGGAGAGCTAAGCTCCTTTGACAGACTTTTCCAACCTTCTGCTGAGTTTTATGTGTTTATAATGTGTGCATGTCTGGGTATTCAGCAGGCAGATATGCATGCCACGCATAAACCCCAGCAAAATATTTTGTTTTCTTCAAGGATCTGGTATCTGAAATTACCTGTTCCTCCCCTTACAGAAGTGTGGTAAGGATGACAGTTTAACTCCACGCCCAATTTTTGGTATTTTCATCTTGTGGTAGTCCTGCAGTGATGACAGAGTAATTAGGCTTAGAAACATTAGGAAATAGTAAACCCCTGCTCTGTGTAACTGCTCTTTCTGCAGCAAAATGCTGTTGATCCCTAGAAAAAGACATTTTTATCGAGAAAGATATTGAGAATATAATTGAGGTTTGCCAGGAAACTATAGTACAGAAAGAAAACAAAAGCAGCAGTAACCCAGGAAACATTCTTTCCCAATGGCTATTTTTTAGTTTGCATATTGAAATTGTTGCTTCTTTGCTATTCACAAACTTTGCTTGATTTGAAATATACCTTTTTATATTTCGTGTACTGCATGGTAAATTCTTCCTTCTCTGAATAGAAAAGTATGACACTAAATAAGACAAGTGCTGTGGGAACTGACAGCTGTAGAATGCATGATTGTTAATAAAAAAGTCATGAAGGAAAGAATAAAGTAAAAAAATATAGGATATAAAATGAGTCTTAGGGTCAATCTGTTTTCTATGACGCTCAAATACAGCTACTGTTTCATTGTAGTATCTTTCATTTTAACACTTTACAGAATTTCATTAAAGTGTAGTCATTATAAAGAAACAAAGTGAAAAAGATTGTCTAAAATAATTTAATATTTGCTAATGGAATTAACTTTTATAGAGAATAATTATTTTCATTTGTAATTTCTAATCTGTAACTAAATTTTTTGGGGGGGTAACAGATAAACTGATGTGACTACTAAAGTCTCTCTTCTGTACCTAGGAGGGTAGTTCATCTTCTTCTTCTGACTGGATTTAACACTTCATGGTAAATGCATGAGAAACTTCAGTTATAGATTTGTCTAAAAAGATTATTTACACATGTACTTAATCATAACAGAAAGTTATTGTTGCTGATTTTAGAAAGAATTAAAATGCTGAACTCTAAACCTAGCTGATGGATATTATCACTTGGCTTTCTATGAAGGTAAATGTATTTTAATTTTTAAATTTCAAAAGGATGCTCTTTAAAGATTATTATCCCCCTGTTGTCCTTTAGACTGCTCTGTTCCTGTATATCCAGAGAGTGGAACACAGATTAAAAGTTTATTTAGACTTAATAGTTTGTTTAGCTGACTCATCTGATAAAGATGAAGTGTTCTAAACATGAGTCTTCAACAGCCAGTGTGTTTTGGAAAGTGATTTCATCATGTGCCAATTATCTTTCCTAACAGTTGGAACTAGCTGATGAAAATTTGCACAGTGGGTTTTCATCTTCTGCATTGCTTATGCACATTTTCCCAATGCTATGGGAAAAAATCTTGCCTATGTGGTCCCTGTTTTTCTTTTTGATTGTATTTCTTGCATGTCAATGTCTTGTTATTTGTCTAGACTATTCCTGATCTGTTCCCAGTGTCTCCTCAGGCTGGAAGTGCAAACCCAAGCATTCATGCAGGAATGGTGCTGCTATATCATGCTGCTCTCATGCAGCTGTGAGCTGGCACTTTGCTTTAGAGAATGGCTGGCTGCTTCTGTGAAAATTTAGGATTGCTGCAGCATGCCTGCCCTGCAATGGGGCCAGGCACATTTTTTTAAGTGGCTCTTTCTTTTGCTGACTGATCATGAAATCTATCAAAGATTGATATTTTCCTTCTTTCTCTGAATACTGAAAATTAAATTGAGATAAACTTTGGTATTGCTCTCGTGTTTCTATTTTTTCTTAACATCCTTTGAACAAACAACCTGTGCTGACTAATCCTCTATACAAATATTACTTATGTTCTCCGCCACGTGATTACAGATCCATTGTTTTCCAAACACAGAAAACAAGTACTATAACATGCTTGTGTCTAAAGAGGTTTTCTTACTTGCAAATGTAACAAGGTAGTACACTTGGGTGACTGGTGGCTGTGCAGCTGCTGGCAGAATTCCCACACAGGTTTTGCCACTAGATAAGTCTGTGGTTGGTTATGGTTGTGTTGAGATAAGATAAGGGACGTTGCACTTAGTCATCTAAAAGTAATCATCTATGTGCTGAGTGTTTGCAAGAGGTCTTAAAAAGAAAACTAAACAGACTTTTCTGACACCATGGAAAATGCTCTCAAATATGTCAGGCTTGCTGTCCAGTATTAAAGCACAGCAGATCTTCAGACTTTTCTGGAGCTCCTTGTATGTTCAGAACTGAGTATGAATGGGAAAAAAAGGTATGAACTGTGAGAAGCCTGTAGCCTATGTGTTGTGCATTCAATAAACATATGTGAGAGGCCATAAACTTGACCGTTCTGAGAATTCCTTAGGATATACCAGTTTTACAGCACCTGCTGCTTTTTCTTGATAAATAGGTTCTCTCTTAGTTATGGTTGTCTTTCTTTTAGCTTTTTGTGTTTTTCTCAGCTCTTTGATTCAATTAGTTTGTAATGTCAACAGCTCCAAATGGTGTTTTGAATATTAAGTGGTTTTGATATTGGGATTTTATTACAGCAATATATGTATGCACGAGGGCAAAATCCTGTTTTATGCATAGCATTGTGTAAACAGTGATTTCTAGGAGAAAAATCTTGAAGGACAGTAAATTTAATCTCAACACCTGCAACTTATCCTTTCTGAAGGAAACCCAATCTGTGCACATCTGCACATACTACATTTATACAGTTGTGCTGCATCTTATTACAACACAAGACAAAAATGTGAGATTTTGTACTACAAGGAAGGCAAATGGTATTTGGGCATTTCAATTAACTTCCAACAATATGTGTAAGAATTAAAAATGCGTACTCTGAGGCAATGAATGGAAACATATAGCCTTCTTATTTACTGGTGAAGACTTGCGTATTTCAAAGCAAACACCTAGGAATTTTCAATTTTCAATCCTTTACAACATTGGGAAGTGTTAGTTAAGACCTTTGTGATGTTTCCAGATGTCTTTACTGCAAAAAATTAATAAGTAGTATGTGTTTGTAGTGTAGCCATTTGAATATCTATGCCCTGGGAGGGGAATAAGCGTGGTTTCACTTAAGAGCTCCTAGTTTTCACATTGTTCAGCATTTCCCCTTTCATGTGCAAGGGCAATGTACACAGGTAACATCCAAGTCTTGATTTACATGAAGCTTTTAGTTTTTCTAGTAAGGGTTTGCTATGTAGGAGGTGAAAAATTACAGTGTTATTGCCATAGCTATGATAACCTTAAAGTAAAATATTATTCGTCCTTTCACCTAAAGTTTAGGGAGATGATGTAGAAAGAGTAGTTCTTGGCAAAACCTATTTCCATATTTTTCCACCAATTCTTCATTAAGACTAAGTTTGTAAAGTCACTGCCAGCACCCTAAATTTGAGGCTTCCCTCTGCCACCTCTTCTAAGGGATGAAGGGGGAAGAGGAACAGAACTGAACACCAAGAACATCAATTAATAGCAGAAACTATTTGAAGATATTTCTACACAACCGGATTCATAGATAGGATTGCAACTGTGTCAGATTTACATGATAATACAACTTGAATAAAAATTTTTGTCTATGGTCACAGATGATTTACAGCCATTTAGACCTTCCAGAGAATAGCCTTTTTTGCAGGCACCATGGCAAGAAGGAGGTTGTGTTCTGAAGCAATGAAGCATAAGCATTTTTCATTTAACCGCTGGGACTTTTGTAAGCTTTAGGTGAAATGTCTTGGCCTCAACTTTCTGCAAAACACTGTAACCACCTTCACAATTTGCTCTCTGAAACAGTGTAGTGAAATGCAATCTTGATTCTCAGTGAAGGAGAGACATTATATAGGTAAACAGGATGTTTTCTTTGGAGTGAATAACAGATCACTTTTTAGTCCCCCTAAATGTCCAAATCAGCTATGACACCACTCAGCAGTTTGGGGTACACTGCTAGCAGTGCTGTGTCCCCATAAGCTGCATGCACAACTTGCATACTAAAGCACTCAAAGTTGTATATTCAAGTAGTCTGGTTCTGTCTAACATTATCACTAATTTAGGAAGATTTTAGGAAGCTTTATTTCCATTTGTATATATGTATGTGTGTGTGTTTGTGCACTGATGAATTTCTGAGCTTCAGAATACTTTGGGACAGTCTAATCTGGACAACAGAAAGTGTCACAGTCTGTAGTGGTGTGTCACAGAGTATTTCTGGAGTTTTATATCTACTTGCCCGCTTCCCTCTTTTTAAGGTGAACCATGACTGAATGCATCTTTTTTTTAACATTCTGAGGGACACCCTCCTTAAAATGATGATGTTGATACATGTATCTGGATAAATATAATTTATGCAACTGTTCATGGCTGCCACATTCAACTTCTACTTTCATCAGAGAGCACATTTGTATTTCTGGTGGCCAACTTGCCAACAACATTTCCAACAAGTCTGGAATGGTTTGAATCAAATTTGCTGGCAGTTAGCAGAAGGGAATTTTATTTGTAGTCTTCTCACGGTGGTGAAGCGTTCTCTATTTGTGGATATTGGAAGATGGTTGAACAAAGAGTTTACAGTTCACAGTTTCTGTTCTGTGCTTTTCTTGTGCTTTGTCATGTTTGTCTCTGTCCTGTTTAACCAGAGAGAGAAGCAAAAGTTTGTCTCCAGGCTCTTGCTGTGTTGGTATCTAGCTGTGCTTTTCACTGCCTGTAGTTTGAAGCTATTGCCTCACTCCCTTTCAGAGAGCTGAGGGGGGAAAGAAGCTCCTGTCTGGCTGAAACACCCAGCTTAAATATTTTATCCCAGGTGATGCAGTTGCATCAGCCAGTTCCCAGAGTGACTTAAAGTCTGTTCACTGCAATGACCATTCACTCAAATAACAGTGTTTGAAATACCAGTTTTAGCTGGCTGATTATCAGAGCACTGCTGTGAGAAAGTTAACAGATCTTCCAAGGGACTTGCAGTTTTGTTGGACACTGAATTTGATTATTCCTGCAAAAATGTAGGAATTTACATTACATGTATCTAGTCTCTTATTTCATAATATTGTCCTCAGAATACATTTCTGATAGTCTTTCTGGAAGTGGAATGCCTACTTTACTGAGAGATAAGTGATTTGGTAGAGAAAATACAAGGCATCTCTGACAGAACTGTAGATGGAACCAAAATCCATCAAGCCTTAGCCTGTGTGTTGCCAATAAGGTGGTAATAATAATAATAATAATTATCTAGTTGGATTTGAAATGAGATTTGCATGTGGGCTTCAAGAACGCTGAAGCTGAGCAGAGTCCTTGATGCAGTAAACAAACACAAGGTTGAGGTCCTAAATTCTTGAGCAGCTTTTTGGGAATTCTATGAGTCTTCAAAATAAGGCAATAGCACTGCCAATTCTGTAGGGTATATCCTTGCTTTGATCTCAGGAACTGAGGAACTTGACTTAAAAAATGGACCATGATGGGAAATTTGGAAAAAATGCAGCGTGTTCTTTTGTCAGTCTTCCTGTATTACTGGACTAGGCTGATACCTTCATTTTGGCTAAGAATCCTGATTTTAATGAGAAGTTGTGTAGAAGTTGAGCCATCCCTTGGTGGGTGAAGAAGTTTTGTAATTCTTTGTTTGTGCTGACTGATGGGCTGGTGCTGCTCTGCACAGAGCTGTGTGACTCTGCTGTGCTGGAGCAGTGGGGTGAGGGTGTGACGAGCTGTCTGGCACAGCATGAGGCAGCTTACAGACATAGTAAAGGTGGTCAACAGCACAAAATAATTATTGAGATCAGAGACAGTGAAATGAAATCATATCCCTTCTGCTTTACTGTTCAGCTGGTAACTAATATCACATCCAGAAGCACCTTTTCTCCTCCCTACATTTGCCTGACCTCTCAAGTCTGCCCTATTGATTTGCCAAATAATAAATATTCAAGATGCAGTTAACTGTTAGACAACCCCAGGTTTTCTCTCATTGAGGTTCCTCCTCTCTCTTGAGTCATCAGATTGGGAATCTGAACCTCTCCCCCTAAACCTTTCAGTTGCCTTGCACATTTTCTACACATGGTCACCCCTGAGTTTTAAATTTTTCTAGTTTCAGATTTTATTCTATCTCTTTATAATAAAATAAAAATAATAATAGTGATGGCTTTAAAAAAATACTCGAAGGAAACTTCCTGCAAAAATCAGGTGAGTAGCTAAACAAAACTGGTCCAGTATAATCCAAATCCCAAATTTGACAGGCTGATTACATTTGTGGGATTTCAGTGATAGCCAGCAAAGATATTAGAATCTGTCTCTCTATTTGCCATTTATCTAGCCCTAACTGAGAAATGCTGTAACTTGCCCTTTCTTCCTCCTTCTGCTTTTACTCTTAAATGTTCAGCTTTAGTGGCCATGGTTCTGCTCCTCGCTGGGAGCACAGGGATCCCCTGCTCATACCCAGGGCACGGTGAGAAGGTGCAGAGGCTGATGCACTGTGCCAGACTGCAGCCATCAGGTCAGGTCTCCTGTCTGTGCTGGGAAGGAGGGAATTGGCCCAGAGATCAGGGGAGCAGCTCTGCCTAGAGCTGCCTCTCTCAGCTGCAGTGAACCCAGCACCCTAAAGCACTGGGCTTGTGTAACAGAGCTGAGTTGTGAAGGCTGTGGAGGGAGGGTTCTGTTTTACCATTTTTAGTTGCATTTAAACTTTGCCTTTCTGTGCTAGTGTCTCTTATTTTATGTGTGTCACAGGACTTCTCTTTGTAGCATTTTGTCTTTTAAGAGAGCTGATAGAGTGATATTAATGGTTAATGATTTGGTAAATCCTTGAAACAGTGCTATAAGTGAAATTGGGTAAATATTAATAATGTACATTCATTGAAGTCAGTGAATATTTTTTATTCACTTAAAATAAAAAAAGTCCTGTAATCAAGCACATAGCTTTCTGAGAAGGGATTCAGGTTAAGTTTTCAGTTACTCTGAGTGTATGAAAATGTTGAGTAGCAGAAGGGAGGTGCAGGATCCCTTCCCTTCCTCCTCATGCTGTGTCCTCTTTGGCTCAGACATTCCTTTTTACTTGTGATAATTCCTTTTAAACTAAGAGCTAGTTTTTGGGTTGTTTTTGGTGGGCTGTTATGTTCTTTCACTAGAATGAAGCCACTAATATGCTGGATGCTATCCAGTGGCATGGAGTAGTACCAATCAAAAATAAAAATTCAGTGTCACATGGTTGTTACTAGCATATACACACACATTTACGCATTTGTGTGTGCATAGCATCTAAATGAGTTTGATATGCTTATTCTTTTTTTTTATTTTCTTCTTTTTTTTTTTTTTTTTGTTTTTTTTTGTTGGTGTCCAGTGACATGGGTGCATATTTTAGTTGCATATATTTTAATAGATGCACACGTCACAGGCAACCAATTCACTAAAGAGAAAATGAATACATTGGTGAAATTCATTTAGGAACTTGCCAATTAGTTCTACTAACTGCTGTATAAGGACCTGGAAGGCAGGGATTAGTGGTGAGAAGTTAAAACCTGGGTACTGATTCCTGAGGGCATTGGGAATTTGCTGAAAGATGCAGTGTGACAGAATCACAGATCACCTTTGCTGAGATGCCATTGAAAAGAATATGGAAGCAATTACTAACCTGGCCTGAAGAGTTCAGTGCTTTACACATCCTGTGCTCATCCGTGGGATGTGTCACCTGCTGCGAAAATCTGAGTGTCATAAAAGCCTGACTCATGCTACACTGTAATCTCCACCAAGGAAAACTCTGTTCCACATGGCTCTGCAGGATTGTTCCTTTGAGGTCTTCTGGCCAAAAAAAGCAATGAAAAAATGCTTATAGTTTCTTGGTGATTGCTTTCTGTATAGTGTGGCCCTATAATGCATATTATTAAAGCAAGAATGGCTCAGGACTTTAGGCTGTGAATCTGAAAAAAGGAATGTGGGCTGTTATTTAATAACAAAGATGTTTCTGGTTTTATCCATCAAAAAATCAAGTGACATTTATAAAGTGTTCCACTGTAAGGAAACTCTGTATTTCCCTAAGCAGGCTGTGATTTACAGTAACCCTCAAAGGTTCTATTGTTACAGAAATAGATTTGTCTTTGTAGGGAGCTACAAAGGGGTATCAGAAAGGTGGCCCGTCTACAATATACTTAGAAAACTGTATTGATCATTTACATTTAGATTTATTGGTGGGACGAGTATTATTTTACAATCCTGTAGAGGTTCTTCTGCTTTTATCCATTCAGTCATGTTTTATTACACAGAACTGAGAATAGAAGCAGTAAATGTAGGTCATCTGAACCTTGTGAGAAATGTGCCCTGGGCATCGGCAGCTATGAATGTTGTCTTTCCCATACAGTCACTGGGGTGGATTATCACTGTTTTTTAAAACTATAATATAGCATAGGTGAACTGCAAGTTACTTCTGAAGTTAACATTGTACCTGTGTCCACTGCATTTACTATTGTCAGATGCTATGGTAATAAAATTTGTTTTAAACTTCTTCAGGGTACAGAATTAGGCTATGTTGAGAATGTACTTATATCTCATGTTCACAAGCACAGTGAGGGTTATGGGTAGCTGCAGTAGACTTTGCAGAATTAAAAGATAAAGGTTGAAATAAAAAAAGTTGAAGTGGAATGGCGCACTATTTATGTGGGGGTGCAGTGGAGAGATGAAGAAGCTTTATTATTTCCCTCCAGTAACTGAGTTATGGCTTGGTGTTTCAGCTGAGATGACTCATTGACAAGTTCACCTTCCAAAAATTGTGCTGCAGCTGAGTAATGTTGTTGAAGTCTGAAATAGGGCTGGAATGCAGAATTTTGGTTGATATAATTTAGTAAATTTCTTGTTAATCTCGTTGTAATGTTATCCATATTTATTACTTGATGTTATGGGTTTTCTTACTTTCCCTGTTGATTACTGTTTGTTACTGAAAGACTCACTCTCTAAAGATATAATTCTCCCCATATTTTTGTGTAGTTCATACAGGATCATGTTTAAAGATTTTAATTTCTTTAAATTGACTTACTTTTCAATAGAAAATATTGGGTTCCTTTTTTTCCTTACCCTTATGTAATCAAAATTTATTGATGCTACGCTTTCACGTTTCTGCAGTAACTGATTTTTCTATTTTCTATTACGTTTTATTGATATTTACTATCTAGAATAATAATATAGTAATTCATTACAGAGTTTGAGGTCTTGTTTGATAAAACCAGGGATAGATTGAGGTGGTTATAAAAATCATCCTTTAAATCTGCTAAGCAAATAGAAGAAAAATTGGAAGTTAGGGCATTGTTCAGCTGATTGATTTTCTAGTGTGTTAAGAATTTAATGGATTTCCCAAAACATCTGCAAGATGAATCATGTTAAATATTTTGATCCTTCACAGAAAAATCCCTCAAACTATGTGTAGTTGATTCAAATTCAGTCAAATTTATTTATTTTGGTTTTTTTTCTTCAATAATAATTGCCCTTTTACCTATGAAGTAAAGTCAGAAACTTGGTATATTCCAGAGACTGCTGAAAATGTGACTTGTGCTTTAGAATCCATTACTCTTTCCTATCTTTTTTTCTTGATGTGAAATATAAAAAAAATTCAAATGATTCCAAGGTTTGCAAGAAGTGTGTAGAACTCAGAGTGCAGAAATTGGCTATTTTTAGTCATGGGGTAGTTGTGGGACTGTATCCTGGTGACATCATAAATTTGCCTCTCAGCAGACATATGGGGAGTTAATAAATAGGTTGGTCGTTGAAGCATCTGCGTCAGTAAAATTTTGTTAGAGTGGAATGTTTTCTCCTTCATTTCTTCTCACTGTATTTACAAGTTGTTTGGTATTTTTTGGGGTTTTTTCTTGTGCTGACCTTTATCCAAATATCAAATGTGGGAATTCAGCTAGGAGGGAATCTGGGCACTCACTGGCTCTGTGCAATTCATTTGGGAATCAGGATGCAGTCTCTGCTCCAGCCCTTGTGTGTCTGGGCTGTGTGCCTCTCTGAGTATATAGATAGGCTTTGTGTTGCCATAGTTCCTGCTTTTGAAATAGGTAGGCTGGAAGATGTATCCAGGGAAGAGTAAAAATGTAAAAATGGAAATTTTCTTTTTATGCCCACCAATGCAGTTTGATGGGTGGTTGTTTCCTGGTGTGGTTTTTTTTGTGTGTTTTTTTTTTTTTTTTGTTTGGTTTTGTTTGGCTTTTTGGTTATTTCTTTTGTTTTGTTTTGTGGTTTTATATTATGTTTAGTTTGGTTGGGAGGTAGTGCTTTTGCTCCCCTTGCCACTCTCCTTCCCTCATTGCCTATAAGACAAGAGGGTGATTTTCTTCAGGTTCTGGGTATAAGCTTTTATTTTGCTTGAAAAGTACAATTTTCAAATGTTGAGAGCTAAAGGAAAAAAATTGAGAGCAACGCCTTGAGAGGTTTTTTTTAATTCTGAAGAGTACTTCAAAGAATAATGCTGAACTCTCTAGTTTTAAGGCTAATTTGAGTATTAAATGCAATTTGAGCATCGTAGAAACTCCATAATTAATAGCATGAAATTCCTTTATTAACAACAGTAATTCCTCCCATTTCTTCTACTCACCAAAGAGTTCCTTTTTTAAAAATTTACTGAGAGAATATTGCTGATTTGTTTCTCTTGAATCAACTACTATGTGTAAAATCACAATAGCACCAGTGTTTATTTGTTTTGTAAGGTAGGTCTAGTACATAACAAAATTAAAATGTATTTAAGTTCCTGGTTTTTTCATGGATTGTATATGAAAATGCTTCATATAATGAATATAAGGAACAAAAAAAAATTATTGAATAGGATAACTTGATAAATCATTATACTTCAAAGGAAGGATATCTTATATTACAAAGCAAAACAACTATTTCTCTTAAGTTACTTCAGCAAATAATTGGTGATGATCATGTTTTTTTTCAATTGCTTTTTACTAATGAAAGAACTCAATAGGAATATCATCAAACAGACTGAGACTTGGTGTCCTGAGTTCTGTTCACTTTTCATCTGATTTGGCTTATCATTCTAAGCAAGATATTTAACTCACCACCTGTTCTGCAGTGCTTGAAAAGGAGCATTAAACTGAGGTGTTCAGTTTTTCTCTACACACCTGAGGCATTAGTCACTAACCCTTTAGAAAATATGTGCTAAGGAATGCATGGGATTTTCATTCTAATACAATTTAAAAATAACTCCCCATCTGTAGTATGTTGGAAAGAGCAGCTTATTTTTTGTCGGCAATTAGATAAAGATTTTATTGGAAATATAATACTCTATTAATGTCATGCAGTTTTAAAGTAGGAACTTTTCTGCTTTGTCAAAAATTAAAAGATAAAATTATGTGAATATTTAAAAATGTGCAGAGAACATGGATTTGGAAAGTAGTTCAGCATTGATAGCGCTTGTTCCACAGTTTGGTCTTGTGGAGCACTGGGTTATGCTTAGAGAAGAGCAGGGTGGAAAAAAATCACAGATTAAACTTCTATCCTGACTGCTCATGAAACAAAATAATCATGGGATTTCCTAATTATTGGAATTAGGGTTCTTTGTCTGCTATTGGTATTCTCCTTGAAAATTACATAAAGCTGATTTAAATAACTGAATAATTTTTAAGCTTAGAGCATACTGGGAAATGAAATTGAAGTTAAATACTTTCTTGTTTCCATTGTAGCTTTTCAAACAGTATCAGCCCTGAACATAAGCAGGTTATAGACTGGATATTTTATAAACATTTTTAAATGTTTTTCCAGTTTTCTGATACCTTTTTAATAGATGCTGATGATGCAAAACTCGATGATAATTATGAATAATACAATTATGCATTATAACTGATACATTAGGGAGAGAAATACTTTCTTCTTACTATAGAAAATAAACGATTCCCACTGAAGCACTACCTCAATTAATTTATGGTTTTCTCTGTGCCTCTTGGGAATTCTAGTCAAGTCTTGAATAAGATATAATTTCTGTTTATATGAATAAGATATAATTTCTGTTTATATGCTATAGTCATCAGAACTGTTAATACTTTTATTTCTGTGAACATCAGAATACACTGGATAGAGTTTAGAGATGGTGATATATTATGTAACTTCTTATCTGTTTCATTCAAACTCTGATACACTATGCAGTATAGTGTAATTCAAGGAAGTCCAGTGTGCTTTAAAAATGGATGTTAAGTCTGATGTTTGATTCTGCTCGATGCTGTAGCCTAATTTTGTTCCTACCACTGTGCTTCTTCCAGGCCATGAGAGACTGCTCCCATGATGGCAGAGCCTTGTATGAGGGGTTTTGTTGACCACTGCATGACTCTCAAATGCTAAAAGCAGAAAGCACTAACTGGTAGCTCAGTGTGGAGCAAACATTTTATTTTAAACTTCAAAAACAATTATGTCAAAGAAAAGTCGTGCCAAGGGAGAGAAGCCCGACATGGAGACTGAAGCCCTGCAAGCTGCTAATGAGGAGCTGAGGACTAAACTGACCAACATCCAGATAGAATTTCAGCAAGAAAAAACCAAGGTATTTGTCTCTATTTTGTGATCATTCTTTAAACAGCAGCACTGTTAGAAACCAGCTGAGTTTGATACTAAAATGTGTTAATTGTAAAAGAAAAACACGACAGAGAAGTGAAATCAGAAGAACAACTGATAAACTAAAATTGGTGACAATTCTTTTAAATATTGTGCAAAAGGGACTAAATATACCCAAACATCCAGTCACTGAAATTTGCAATCACAGCAATACAAATGGCAATAGCTTACTGACAAGGGAGTTTTGTATTTGACCTTACTGAAAATTGTATGTTGTAAATAGAATTATCTTCAAAACCAAATATCAGCACTTTATTCAAGGCATGCCACTTTAAATGCCTATAAAGAATATCAATTAACTGGAAACTGTCTGTGTAGGAGTCCTAATTTGATTTGCTGAGTTTGTGTGTGGCATTGCTCTGAGCTATTCAATGATGCTTCTGATTGCTGATGAAACAAATTCATCACTATTTGTCTACCTAGCATATGTTCACCTGGTATTTAGGTAATCAAGAGGGCACATAGGATTCATCAAATATTAATTCATCAAATACATTTGTATTTATGAAGATTAGCAGTTACTTTTATATATTTCTGTAGGTTGTTTAAAATATGGATAAGCCAGTAAGGCTTTTTTTATTTAGTTATTTTTTAAAATCAGTTAGTGCATTTGACTTTGCACAAGGCAGTTCTGGAGAATAATCCATGTGCAGGTGGATTTATCTGTATTTGACTGGGGATACTGTGGCAAGAGTCTCAAAGACTTACCAAGTGGGGAAATATGCACTGAAAATGTGTTCTCTTTTATATAGAGGATCTTTGTTCTAGCCTTTTTTCTTTTTATCAGTGTAAAATGTGGAACACCTGAATAAAAACATTTCTGTACATTCCAGTTTCATTAACATCTTTGTGTGATACTCAGCTTTGAAGGGTTTATTTTTTGCATTTTAATTTACAAAGTAAACACCAAAACCTATCACAAATGTAATCCTCAAATTTGTTTTTTTTTTTTTTTTTACAGAGGAAAAATAAATCATAAGGCCTTAATTTGTGTTTGAATGATGCAATAGGTTCAGAAAATATCAGCCAACTAAATTTGTGTTGCCTTGGAAATTTTTCTTCACAGACTAAAGCAAGAAGTCAAATCTCTTACAGGTCAGGAGTGTTGATGAATTAACAGATAAGTCAGGGGTTTTGCTTTTCACTTTCTCATCCACCTTCTCTTGCTGTTGATTGGTATAATGACAACAAATTTTAAAACAAGTTCCACAAACTACTTAAGCTTTTTAAAAATACACACCATGAAATTTAGTAGTGGCCAATACCCTTTATAACTTACAGGTAAGTAAATTGCATTATTTCACTGTTTTTAATGTCTCATTGTTTCTGCTTGGAGACTTGAGTTGATGGTAGATTACATTTACACTAGTAAATTTCTGGTTTTAGTTATCTTATTTCCTATTTTGTTCTGTAGAACTTTATATGTGGAAATGTAGATGTGAATTTTATTATGATTTTAAAAATTGCATTAAAAAGAGCACATAAAGTTATCTTATACCTTGGACAGAAGAATGAATTAAATTTGACTCATTAAATAACTCTGTTTAAAAAAAAATTACATGAACACTGGGAAGAGTTTAGCCTTGATACACTTCCAGTCTTCACCTGTAAGAGCATCAAGTTTAACTCTTGATTCAACTAAGAACGAGGTGTAAGTACATGACCATGACAGCTGCAGGAATATTTTAAATAACTAGTCTTCTTACACTATATTCAGTATAGAATTTGCTTCAGCTTGGTTTCTAATTTACCTTTCTTCAGCTTTGAAATTTAATATTTTCTAGTGTATTGAGGTTGTTACTGGAGACAGAATGTGTGCTGTGCACATATGAGCGGAGAGAAATGGGTGAGCTCTCAAATGAAATCTAGGAAAGAGGAAAGTACAGGCAGAGTGCTCTAAAATCCTACCAAGTGTGCACTGCAGTCTGAAGTAAATTCTGCAGTGTGTTGGAGTGCATTTCTGTGAGGATGCAGCTGGGGGAGGAGATCTTCAACCCCTCTCCCTCATCTTTGCTGTGGTGCTTGCTGTAAATCATTTAACTGGAACTGTGTAGTTTATTTCCCAGCCTACTCCCGGTCTGTGCAGCAGTTACAGGAAGCCTTGACTGACAAGATGAGTAAATCAAAGCCATAGAGATTCTTCCTGTTTAGACTGTAGTTCAAAAATAGTAACAAATCCAGGAAAAATTATTTCTTGGTATCAGAGAAGTAAAAAAACTGTACCTAGAGAATTCTAAATAAATTAAATATATTTACTGGTGTAAAAATAGGTAAGGGAGAAGTACTGAAGCTGCTAAAGAGACAGCTCTGTGGCCCGTGGGATATAAACTGTATTAGGAAAGGTAACAAACTGTTGTGGGGCCAATTTATTCAATTTAATTTTCCTAAACTATTTTTTCCCTCATGTATATGCCCATTTTAATGATTTATCTGAGAAGGAACCTTCTAATTGATGAGAGACACCACAAATGGAAATTAGCCTTACTGTACTTTTGCCTGAAAAATTCTGCTTTCACTGAAATAAAATTTTATCCAAGAGACATTCAAAACTTTGTACATATTTTCTTGGTACATCTTGTTTCATTGCTTGTTGATCCATGTAAAGAAATTTTTTCTGACAAGTTGCTTACTGCATGCTTATGCAATGCCTGATCCAAAATTGATATGTTTGCACATTTTTGGATGTGCATCATTGTTGATCTTGCAGGTGGTGTTCTGACCTTTGGACACATGAGTAACTTGGGTTCATTTATGCTGCCTGAGGGGTGAAGCAAAAGTTGTGGCCCTGCCTGAGTTCCCCTGTACTGTGTCTTGTTTTGGGAACACCTGCTTGCTGGCTTTGGGGGCCCTGTTGGATACAGGATGTCCTCCTGGACTGTAGGTTTGCTGCCATCTATGGAGAGCCTGGAGAAGGAAATGCATGAACTGAACAGGGATCACATACCCTCACTCTGCAAGGGAAACAGCTTTGTTGGAAAACATCCAAATGTTGGGTAATGAGTAATGAAAGGAGCTGACCAAAGCACAAAAATTTTACTTATGTTGACATGAATGAGGACAGAACTCATTCTAACTGAACTTTAAAGTCCAGTGCTATGAGCACAAGGAGCTGTAGTGAATGAGCATGGTCTTTGCAGTCAGCTCAGTGGTTTTATAAATGCTTGTGATGAGATCGATGAATATTTAGGAACAAGTATGCCAAAGTACCTATTCCCACTGAGATAGCTTTCATCATATTAAAAACAAATAATACAAGAAAAAGTGAGACTCAGGCATATGGGAAAATGCCACACTATATTTTCATTTTATTCTTGTTCTGGAAGCCAGACAAGTACAAAACTGCACAGTGTGCAGGAGAGAGGGACTGAGGGGTGTGGGAAGGACAGATTATGGCTTTCAGAGAAGATACAACAGACAGATCTAACTTTCCATCTTCTCTGACCAAAAGCAGTAATAAGAAAAGATTTTTTAAATACCTTGAGAACTGGGATGCATTGTTGTTTTTTTTTCTGGATCATGAGGTGTAATAAGCATTTAATATGCTGTGTTTTTTGAAGGATTTTTTTTGTGGATTTTGATGGATTTCTAGAGGTTTTTTGAGGATTAAAATTCTTCTTGTTTAAATTCCTCTTACTGAAGCTTTTATGTAAAATTAGTAGTGATATATGCTAGTACTCAGTTACTCGGAGTGGTTAATATCTGTTCTCACAGACAGCATATAGGTGCATATAGGTTTTGTTTTGCTTTCCCTTACTTCAGTGAAAGATGAGAAAAATTGAGCAAGTATGCTAATTTGGTGACTCAGTGCTCCTCCAAAATGTCAAAAGCCATTTCTCATTTATTAAAAAATCTTGTAGGAAGTTAAACTCATGAATGTGTTGTATTGAAAACTGCCTTTCAGTTGTATGCTTTATGTACGATATGACTAATTTAAAATTACTGTGGTTCTGGAGGTATATTATCTGTGTTTGTAAGTGCCATTATGCAGTTTGTTTCCCTGTGTTGTCATTAGTAGGTTTCATTGCTCAATTTAATTTCAATTTTCTTGGCTCATCAGTAAGGCAATAAGTAAATAATGAGTGTTGTTTCATTTTCAAATTTATCTATAAACCAATCTGTTTACTTCTGATGGTGGATAGGTGTGTAAGTGACTTAGTTTTGTTACAGCATCATGGAATGCTATGGCTTGGAAGGGACCTTTAAAGATCATCTATTCCAGCCTCCCTGCAATGGACTCTCCTATGGAATTGGGCATCCTAATGCAAGCACTGAACATCACTGCTATCCACTGTAGGCTTGGAACTGATGTCATCCCACCAAAAAAATAATACATGGATATATCCTGCCGATAATTTCCAATAGCCAGATTTACCATTTGGGGAAGAAACCCAACCTCTGTCTCTCTTAATAAAGACACATTCTCAGAATCATCCTGGAACAGAGTGACAATAGCTATAAAATCTGTGTGTGACAGTGTCTGACTCAGATCTATTACCTTTTGAACAACTCTAATTGCAGTGCTCTCCCGGGTGGTGTACAGTCAACAGTGCATCTAGGTTACTTTCATAAAAATGTATTATACCTTTCCTTCCTTTCTTGCTCCAATCTCTTCCTTTCTTTAAATCAAGGATAAGTTTGAGCTGGTTAATTTTCAAAGCTACTGTTCAAAATAAGAGGATTGTAACATTTTCTGCACCGGAAAAGTCTGCTGTCCCAGCTGTGTGAAGACCTCAGGTCAAGATGTGGTGGGTTGATCCTGACTGGACACCTATCTGATCAAGTTGCAAATCTGGCTTAATTTAGTGTAAATTAAATGCATCATATGACTACAGATCACAGCTTTGTGTTGCACAGATAGAAGCAGATGTGCAAGTGAATAACATTTTGCTGCTTGGTAGCCTCCTTTTAACATGAAGCTCCATTTGCTATGTTTGTTTGTATTGTCACTGAAGGTTAAAATACAATTTTTGAAACCTCTGCCTCTGATAGAGGTTTTGGCAGTCTCAGTGATGGGGATAGTTGAAAGATGTCACTGAAACTATGAATGATGAAATACATTATAACCTTTCTGGTATACTGCAATAGACAAGTGAGCCTTTCTCTTTTTTCCCCGTTTATTCTAAATTAACATCTAATCCCACATGGAAAAAAGCATTGCTTTCCATGCAGCCTGCTGAGCATCATTTATAATGAGGTTTCATCACAGTGGATATTACTATAATAGTCTATAACATTTTTCCACTGCTCCCTCTCCAGCCCTTAGACTCACTGGCCTATATTTTCTGAAATATCTGGGGACATGAATAGTCTCAGTTTTGGGATGAGATCTGAAGTCCATTGAGTAGACTTGGTTTTTCAAAAGGCCAATTCTTTTGGCCTATATAATAAGGACTTTCCCATTAAAATAGCTAAGGAATTAAGAAATACAAAATAAAAGCATTTCCAGCATAAACATAAAGTCTTTTCCCTGTTTGAGTGATTTTCCATTTGCTTGTAGAGCGCAGTAGAGGAGTTATGGGTGAGAATAGTCTGGTGTGGTTGGTACAGGAAATAAGGAGATAACTAGATTGTATGTTGGTCAGTTTTATTTTATTCCCAAGATCTATGAGAGCTCATTACCAGTTGCATATCCCTACAGCAGATTCCTTAACATGCACATGGCCTTTTTCCAGCCCTGCTTCTCCATTTGTTTACTGGAGAGAGGTGTGCAGTGTTTGCTTTGGAACATTCAGGATAGGTTTTTACGAACAGTTTAGAGGCAGCTTCCTTGGTGACTTTAAAAAGTGGAGTGGTGCTTGTTAATCAGTATTTTTTATTTTGTTCCAGGTGGGCAAACTGAGGGAAAAAATCCAAGAGGTTAAGCAAGAAAGGGAGCAGGAGCAGCATAAGCACACTGCCTATATTTCTGAACTGAAAGCCAAGCTCCACGAGGAGAAAATGAAGGAACTTCAGAGTGTCAGGGAGCTACTGATCCGGCAGCACGAGCAGGAGGTGGCACGAATGGTGAAAATCAAGGACGGTGAAATTCAGCGTTTGCAGTCGACAGTCAACGTGCTGCGGGACGGGGCGGCTGACAAGGTGAAGACGGCGCTGCTGAGCGAGGCGAAGGAGGAGGCTCGCAAGGCCTTCGATGGGGAACGAATGAAACTGCAGCAAGAGATCTTGGAGCTGAAATCTGGCAAAAAGCAGCTTGAAGAAGCTCTGAACAACATCATGCAGGCAGATAAGATGAAGGCTGCGGACCTGCGCACGGCTTATCAGTCCCACCAGGATGAGATCAACAGAATAAAGCGGGAGTGTGAGAGGGAAATCCGCAGGCTGGTGAGTTCCCTGAGTAATGCTGCTTATTTCAGTTTGTAGCAGGTATTGATATATTGCTGTATGTGCCCATAAATATCAAAGCAGTGATATCCATCAGTGCTGATTGCTACAATGGGCCACTGTTTCTCCTCCTTACAGCAAAGGTGAACCTTGGCTCTGTAGACTATCCAGCACAGCCCAAAGCTTTATGTCCCTCCAAATAGAATAAAAGTCATGCAAGAGTTTCCAGAATGAGTTTTCTCAACAGATCAAAGAAATACACTTCCCCTTCCTAGCTGTACAACTATACCCCTGGTGACCAAAAGAAGTTGGGGATTGTTCATTGGACAGTAAGAATACCTTATGAGATGGCAACATTAAATTCATGTAGAGCTTTATATTTAAATGGGAGGCACTAGTTGTGCTGAAACAAGACAGTCTCTTTGCTTCTTTTGCATCTTTATCCAGGTCATTCAGTATGAAGCACTGTTGCCCTTTCAGAATTTCTGTGTTTTTTCTATAGCAGCAGAAAAGTTAGGGCCTAGGACAGCAGGCTTTTTTCACGCTTCATAAACCCTAGGACTTCAGCACAGATGGCAGACTATGCTGTTGGTATAAAATCAAAATCCAGGCAGTATTTCCTGACAGTGGGTGCCCCAAATTATTCAGCTTTGTAAAATGTACAGAATCTAAGATGGGCTGTACACAGTTATACATTTAAAGAGATCTTCATCAAGTGACACTTCTGTTTGATATTTTCTATATGTGTGTGTATACCTAATGGCTTATCTGCACAAACTAGCAGTATGATAGCTATGCAAATAAAAAAAAAAAAAAGAAGCATAATATTTATATTATGTCAAGTAGTACAGACTTTTAATAGAATGAAACATCAGTTTCCTTAGGAAAACATCTTGTGGGCTTGAATTTGTGCAGAAATGACCTCTTATTTCTTGTATTCCTCAGGAAAAATTATGAGGACAAGCTACAAACTGTAATATCTATTTAATGCTGCTGATTTTCTGTCTGAGACAATGAAAGCTTTTAATGCAGTAAATATTTATGCTTTGAATTAATTGGAAGTCAATCCAGTCTCAGGGGTATCATTTTGTTCATTAATTAAGACCACTGCAAAGACCGACAATGCAGAGTTCCTGCAAATGTGGCTTCTTTCATATTCGGTTCTCTATTACACATGTAAAATTCTAAAATTATGGCTATGAAGTGCAGACAATTATAAAAAGTATTAAAGAAGAAGAGAGGGTTGATACATTCTATCATATGTTTTTCTGGAGGACATTTTCTAAATGAATTTAACCTCCTCCAAGAAGGGTTTCAAAGGAAATATTTAACTCTTCACTTTCAAGAGAAGAGGTTTTCAGCCTACTGTTGGCAAAGGTGATGAAGAAGGGCACTCTGTTTTCTGTCTGGTACAAAGAAAAATTCTGTGAAGTCATTCAAAATTTTAATTATAGCCTTGCTGGGCCTGTGTTTTTCCGTACATCTAAAAAGGTGAATATACTGGAAGAGTGTGTAGGTAACTCTTGTTTCCTTTTTCCAGCACCAGAGGAAGCCTGCCACTGTTCTCATGGCTTTCTTAGGAAATGTTTATATCTTCCTCCAAGAGTCTTGTGCTGCCTTCTAGTGCTTCCCTTCCTTTCATATAATGAATTTCAGTTTTTTCCTTAAATTCCTTTTAATTTTAATTGAATTCCTTAAATTAAAATTAAATGGTTTGTGGGGTTTTTAGAAAGAGTTTCTTCTAGATTCTTAGGAATTTAGGTATTTATTGCACAGGGCAGTCTTTAAATCTGGGATGAGGTAAAAAATACTGCAGGGTTCCTAGATAGGTTCTCTTTTCCTTTGAGGAAGCACGTGGGATTACAGAATCTGATCACTGGGATATTCCCCTCTCTCCTCTCCCCTCCATTTAATTAGTTCAAGGGATGCTTGCCTTCAATTTCAGATTAACCCTATCAACCCTGGATTTGGGTCTCTTCGTTGGTTTGTACTGTTCTGTGAGATTAAATGATCAGTATGTGAAAAGAAGTGTTAATAATATTAGCACAGTTCTGTAACTGAGTTTCAATTAATGTGCTCTTTTGTATGTGTGCAGTATTTTGTGGCATTATTAAGAAACCAGCATCATTGGGATTAACCACCTAAATGGGCTGGCCATACTGTAATTCAGTTCAGGTAGAGTAATTCAGGATGCAGTCTGATTGCCTTGACAGACTTGTCTGATTTATTTTGCATTTCAGATCAGAGATTAATTTTGTGAATATTTTTCTCTTAGATATTGCAGCTAGAAAAAATCTGTATTTTGCCATTAACACCCACAACTAATCTGACTAAAATCTTAAAATTATTGGCTGCTATTAAAAAATAAGTTATGAGAAAGAAAAATCCATTGTCTATGGATACAATTTTATTTACTATATTTTTAAAACATATGATTGATCAATTTGGGGAGTGTTTTCATAGTTTTGAATTGAGCCATGAAAAGTACCCGACAAACCTCAACAGAAACAAGACTGGATGGCTAAGGACCTAGTGCTTAATAAGAGAAAGTAAAATATCTATTTGGCAAAACATAAAACACACTTTTTCTATGTGCAGTAAGAAATTATGCTGGAAGTTTTATGTTCCTGTAATTGAAAATGTAACAGTGATACAAATTTTTCCATTAATTTAAGGAATGCTAATTGCTGTGGATTTTATTCCCTCACCCTCCAAGAAAATACATCCTTGTTGTATATATGCATCAGCACAATGTGCTGGCAGCTATGAAACCAGAAGTAAAAATAGCAAGTAACAAACTGGAGGGACAGATGAAACAGATGTCTTGAAAGTAAAGAGGCACCTTGGAGAATAAGATTAGAAAAAAATAGCAGTTATTATTTATTTTGTTCAGCCCATATTTTCTGAGTGGTTGAGTCTGAACAGTTGTATTGTTCCACAGAATGAAAACTGTACAATAGTACACAAAATAGCAATTTCAGCCAATTTTTCTTAGCCCTTGATTAAGTTTGCCATTTAACTGACTTGGTTTGATAATCATGTTTGCAGTTAGTTTTCAGAGGTAAGTAAAATTGCTCTCTTTTGCCTGGCAATCCTGAAACAGCTGCTTGCGTTGTTTGGGATCCTGGGAAAGAGCCCAGCCTTACTCTGCCAGCACAGGTGGGAAGGAGGCCATGGCCATTGACCATGTTAGTTCAAGGCTCCATTCATTCTGGGACCACTTGGACACTGTTTTTAAGCAGGCCCTTACCTTGCAAGGCACATTTCTCTAGGTACTGTTTTTGCAGTGGCAAGATTAATGGACATTTTGTAGTTCATGCCTTGGAAAATGTATGCAAACGCCCAATCATTAAAAGGATATTGAATTATGACATCACTGATCTACTAATTTTTAATATTGGTTGAATATGAAAAAAACGGAATGCTTATTTTGTGAACACTTAATATAATATTTAAACTTTGGAACGAACAAATGACACTTGCACCCTGCGTTTTGTGGTGTATGTTTTAGTAAACACTGTTTCTTTTATTAGAAATGTCTTTAACACCAAGCTTTTCACTTATTTTCCAGCTAAATATCATTCTACCCTGTTCAAGTCTTTACACATATGGTCTTCCTAAATATTCTTTAACAGCTTGGATTGAAATTACCTGAAAGACTTCAATATAAAATAGACCAGATTTTCTTAGCCACAAAATCATTAAGAGTCCACTGATTGTATTAGATGCACAATAAGGTTCCTGTTTAAGACGGAACACAGTACACCAGATGAATTAAATTTCCATATTTCAATTGTATTTTCAAGTAGCCTTATAAAAATTGGTTAAAGAGCAGTGTGACAGTACTGCTGATTCATACTTGCAAGGCAAAAAATCCTTTTGCTGTTAAGAGCATCAAAGTAAAAGAAATTGTTTTCAAGGGGCAATTTTTAGAAATTCCTGATCAGCAATGATTTATGGAGACAGATGCACTGTTTAAGTGTCCTTAATCTCCTTAGTCCAAATGATATTGCTGCATGAATAAAAAACTCCTTCCAGTGTGGAACGCTGCTTCTCTCTGGTGTTTCCCAAATAAATATAATGCAGGACATGAAAGAATATAATTCAAAATAATAGATGAAACAGTTTTTAAAGGTAGAAGTCCAGGCAGTTTCACTGAAACTTCTCTTCAAGACAAAAAACATGTTATGGAATGAGCTCATGTATCATTTATACTGATTTTTTAAAACCAGTATTTCAGTTTTTGTGTGTGTGTGTAACAGAGCATCTCACGTTCTAAGTGAAGGCTTCGGAAAAGTTTTTTTTAGAATTAAGAATTAGGTTGCTCCAGTTTAGGACAGCCCAAAATTTCAACTCACATCCTTCACTAATTCATATTTTCTAACCTTGCACAACTCTTAATATGGTGGTTTGTCTGTCTGTCTTTAGTATGGGTTATATTAAGATGGTGTCTGTCTTCAGTATGGTTTAGCATTGGGAGTGTAATACAATCATGGGAAATTTAGATGGTGAGGGTGTTCTCCAGGTCCAGCATCCTGCTTGAAGCAGAGCTGCTTTCAAGGTTGGATAAGGTTGCTCTGGGCCTCTTCCAGTCCAGTCTGAAAACCTCCCAAGATGGAGTTCAGCAGTGACAGCCTGCCCTAAAGCCCAGTCACTGTGACATTTCTTTCTTGTTCTTCTTTTGATTGTCAGTATTGTCCTTTTGCTGTGTATCTTGGAGAAGCATGTACTTTGTTCATGGCTGTAATTCCCCTTTGGATAAATGGATATTCAGAATGGATATCCAGAATATCTGCTGTTTTAACTCATCCTGCCTGCTTCCTTTGGCTGGCTGAGTGAGCCTGGCACCTTCACCATTCCTGCAATGCTGGATGCTGCAGCCCCATAGTGATCTTACTGGCTTTCCTCCAGTTCTATGGCACTTAGGCCAGTGTGTCAATACCTTATTTTTTGTGCTGGGGAGCCCAGAAGTGGCTCTGGTGCTCCTGGTGTGGTTTCCCATATGCTTAATAAAAAGCTAAATCTCTTTTGGTACATCCTGGTTTGGCCCAATATCAAGTTAACTTCAATCATTGCAATCTCTCACCACTGACCCATATCCAACTTGCCTTACAGGATGCAAAGACCTTTCCTTTTGTCTATTTTTCCTTTTTTTTTTCTTCCCATTGCAAAACTGCCAACTTCAGTTGGCATCTAGCAGGCACTTGAGCTCTCCCAGGGCAGGACATTCATTGTACCTTTCTTAGGCAAACTTTATGAGGGTTTCTTGGCTCATTTCTCCAACATGTTGAAAAGTTCCTCGGAATGTTTTTCCTATCCTCTTGTGTGGTAACAGCTCCCCTGAATTTGGTATCATCTACAAATTTGAGGAACAGTGCATTCCATTTCTTCATGTGAGCAGTTGACATGAAAAGTAATAGAAGAAAAAGTTTAATGCTCCACCAAACCCCAATTATCTATTGATGGGAACAGCTGTCTAATAGCATTCATGTTCTCCCGCATTTACCATTACTAGGATTTTGTCATTTTGAGGCAGTGCAATTTGTATCTTTGTGCTGCTTTCATCACTGGGGGCAATGCAGAGACATTTGTCTGAAAATTCTGGAGCAGAGGGACGGCTGGCTGTTGGCAGGGGCACTCCCTGCTGGCCGGGGGAGGAGCCTGGCTTTTCCCACTTCACTTGTGCCCTGTGTGAGTTTTGCCTCTGAAGCAGTGTCGGATTTCGAGCCGGGAAAGCTGAGCTTTGAATCATGCCAGGCAGTCGTGCCTGGCTGGGCAGAGCTGCAGCTTGGGCCGCTCAGCCGCGCCTGCGTTTCACACACAGCTGCTCCTGGATCGTGCCATCTGCTTGAGACACGTGCTCCAGCTGCATTCCAAGGCTGAGCTAAGCTGCAGCACAGACCCAGCACCTCCAGCTTTGTAGGACTGCAAATAATACTTGGCTTTCTGTCCTCCCAAGATTTATGCTTCTTCTTTTAGGAGCTCACAGGGCAGCATTCCAGCCAGATGTTGTTTTTCCTTGGATCAAGCAGATCTAATCAAACCTTTTTCATAGTGCAGGTTCAGCATTTTGTGTTTGTTCTTAATATTTTCTAAAAAGTTAGGAAGGTCACAAATTTGACTTCTATCTCTCCTTACAAAATTTGGAACAGTATTAAAAACAGACAAAAGTTATGTATGGTGTAGCACCTGGTAAAAAAAAAACTAAAATTTGTATTACTTAGTTTTGCTACATTTTTATCCTTTTGACTACTTTTTCATTACAGTTCTGTCAATGAACACTTGGGATAGGTAATAGGAGAAATCCAGTAGTAGAGATTGTAACTGGCTTTTGAGAAAGATATGAGAAACCTCTTATCAGTTCTGGAATTTTCTGCCCATGTGGTGTTTCTTGTATAATTTATCAGAACTTCTAATGAGATTTACACACTTCAGAAAAATATGTGAGAAGAGCTACTGGAGGAAATAATTGACTGTTGGTTTTGAAAAATTACACATGAAATTAAAAATAAATCCTATCCACTTCTGTCTGTGATGCTTATTATTCCACTGAATGATTGGCATCTCTAGTCCTTTTTCCCTCTAAGTGTCCCAAATAAGCAGCAAACATTTATTTTAATAGCTGGCCATGTATGTTGTAGGGAATACTGTACACAGCTCTGGAATATTTTAATTCTTTTCTCCACATGAGCTTTCAGCTTGGGATATTGTTGTTAGTTCTTAGTGTCCCTTTAAAACTATAAAAGATGTTAATTCTTTTTGGTTCAATCTTTACCTGGATTTTTTGAGTAGAATCTTCTTTTAGTTCTTCAGAGTAACCAGCAATCCCTCTGTCATGATAGCCCTATTTTCAGTGTCAGGCACTTTGTGTAAAGGTTAATTAAATTTCTGCTGGAGAAGAGCACTGTAGAAATTTGTTCTGCAGTTGGCTAGGAGATAACTTTGTCAAGAATGGGTGAAGAGGAAGGTCTTACAGTTGCCAATGCAGCAGCTGGCTTTTTCCACTTTGGAAACTGAATATGTCAATGCCTTGATAGATGTGGCTTTTAATTCCCTGGGAATTTCTCTTTCAACTTCATGAGAGACTAAAGTTCCCCCAAAGGTCTCTGACTTTCTTTCACTGTAGTCATTGAAGTGTGGCATAATTGGCAGGGGATGCTTTTTCTAATGACTGGCTTGGTTCTCTTTCATGTTTCATAAATATTATTAAAAGACTCATTTATGCTCATTTCTCTTAGCTGTTAGTGGGCAGTTAGATACATGTTCTTAGGAACCTGGGTAATTTTGACACAGGCTGTAAATGCTATCCCTTCATTTACATAATGCAGGTAGTGTCTGTATTCAGCAACTAACATTTGACAGCACAAAACCCCTGAAGAAATTATATTTATAAAACTCTAATTTTAACCAAGAGCTCCAGAGTTACTTATGCTACTCAAGGTGATTTCTCAGTAATTTGCCTCTGCAGCTGCTTGTGAATGATCTTATTTTCTTTAAATCCTCTTTCAGAGGGTATTTCTGCTACTTTTCTTCTCAAGGCCTATAATTGAAAATACATTCTAACCTCATGTTGCTCCACTGTCCTCCTACCACAGACTTTTTGCACTGACTTTTACCACCCTTAAATGCATAAAGAATAATCACTGTTCTAAAATACTTTAAAATCCATGCAAAAGAGAATAGAGAAGAGTTCATGTGACCCTGTTTACTTGGTAGCTGCAGAAAGTGGGTAAATTTGTTTTAAACTGAAAACAAATTTGAAACCAAAACAACACTTGGAGGGGATTTCTGGGATTATATATTTGATTTATACAATATGTGTGAGCACAGTGCATGATTGGGATGTCATTGTGCTAAATATGTTGGTAGCAGAGATGGTATCTGTCCTCTGTATCTTATTGAGAGGTCTCAGATGAGTTGCAGAACAGGCAGGGATCTGTGAAAGCCATGGTGGGAGTTTGTGCATGCAGCTTCCAGTTGTCAAATCTTGGTCCTTCAAGTGCAATGCCATGGTAGAAAACATGAAAACACTTCTTAACCTGATCTGCTGAAGAGCTTCTGTGCCTGAAAGCTTTCTTATCAACTCTGTCACTTAGTCTAATAAAAAATACTCCTTCTCTTTAAGACCATGTAGATTCTTAGAGAGTCTTGGCACGACCGAGTTGCTTCCACAACATGTGATGGATTAAAATAGAGGCAGCAGGGAAACTGGATTAATCCATTTTGATTTTCATTTGCCTAATGGAAGATATGCTTCTCCCTACTAAAACAGAGACCATAATACATATGTCTAAAATACATACTTAATTCATGCCTAATTACATTAGTTGGTTGGCCTTTATGCTGCCAACTTTTTTTTCCTTCATGTAACAAACTGTGGCTCTAGCTGTTTCCCAGTGGGACAGAACTGACATGGAGACTTTGAGCTTTAACAACTATTAGAATATAGGCTAGGCTAAACTGAAGTCTTCTTTTGTGGCAGCTTATGTTCAGTTTAAACCTAAACTATCTCTCTCTTTCCTAGTCGTGTGACTCCTCTTTCATTGCCTCCTGGGCCCCGACATACCATCTCTCCATCTCTTCCACATGGAACTGAGGGAGGTTGCAGTGCTGTAAAATACTTCTCTTCCCTTTTTTTCGCCACTCTGGACCAGTTTGTGCTCTCTGTTGGGAAAACAGGCAAGGAAGATGATTTGATTTGCTCTATAGATTTGCTCTGCACCATGGAAGGCTGAAAAAGATAATAAGTCTTTGGGTGAAATTGCTGTAGATATAAGAAAATTGAGACATTAACTAGGTCAGTGCAGTTACATTGGATGAACAAAGGGTGTAACCATTCCCTTGAAGAGAGCACAACTGTACTGACCCCCATGCTTCTGAAGCAAAATCTGGAGGCATTCTTGATGCAATTCTAATCATCTTTATCAATTTGTGGTAAGTTAGTTCCTTAGAAATTTTTTGTTCTGGTGATTTGTGCTTATTAAAAACTAAGCACTATTGCAGTGTTCTGTGTATTTGTGTGTGTGTGCCCAGGTTTACATGAGTAAGAGGTTCTCGAGTGCATACCTGTAACTTTAAATGGAAACCCAAAATAAAAAAGGCTCTGCAGTCATTGCTATTTCATTATATCAGTGTTTCAAAGACTTTTAACTTGACTTAAACTTGAGGCATTTGTTTTTATCTGAAAGATTCATCATGTAGATCTTTGTGATAGGAAAAGAGTAGTAGGAAAAGCAGAGGAGAATTATGCCTTCCCTTAACCCCCACCTCAAAACCATGCTCTTTTGTGGCATTTCTTTCTAATTTGTGTGAGCCTGTGTGCTTTGATCAATGGAAGTGTGAGAGGAGGGTGACGTGGCTGTGACTGCACTGGTCGCATCTGTTTCAAAGGATCAGTTCTGTGTCAGTTCAGCAAGTACCAAGATAGTTGCTTTCCTTTTTCCTTCCAACTTAAAGCCTAAATCATTGCCTTTACCATTAAGTTGTGAGAACAGGAAGAGTATGAAATACACTACTAATTGGGTACCTTGAATTAGGGCTGCATATTTAAGCTTGGGTCTTCTTACTGAATGTGTGCCTTGCCTGGGCAGATTCCTGTGTCAGTTATGTGGATGTTCAGTGTGAACACCTGTGAAGCTGAAAGCTAAACTGTCCACAGGATTTAGTTACATGACATTTTTTCCTCCCAAGGGCTCCCTTATAGATCAGTGTGCCTGACAGATAGCATTCATTAAATGAGGCAGCTGCTTAATTTTTGTCATTGTTGTTCACTGCACAGTCCCTCTGAAATCCTGCATGTTGCAAATTCTTCCATTAATAAAAACTGCATTCTTTCCTGCATGTCTTTTTTTGGCATACTTGGAAGTCTCACAAATGGAAGTTGAAATGCTGGGAAGTTTGTTTTTATTTGTTGTACAAGGAGTTGAGACACAGCAACTTTTCTAAATCAGGGAAGAAATCTCCATCTGAGCCAATCTTCATCAGTTCCAGTTAGAACTTCAGAGTAGTCTAGAGCAGCTTATTCACTTCAATCTGACCTTTTTATCTTTGATCATGGTTCAGCCAAGCCATCCCCTGCCAGTCAGGTTCTTTACACAAACTAATTTCATGTGCTTTGTAGATTGTGAAAGGATTAAGACAAGAATCCTGAAGAAGCAAATTGCATCTGATCATGTAATCTCATTGTGTTTAATCCTGTAAATCACTTTGAACTATAAATTACTTCTAGTATGTCTTTTTTTTTCTTTTCCTTCTTTTTTCTTTAGGTGTAACTTGACATAAAGGACTTGTATGGATGTAGGAGTACAATAAACAACAAACATATGATTTAACTACTTCATTATTTTATTTTTTCAAAATAAAATTGACTTCCAAAATTCCATGCATTTATGTTGACCAAGAAAGCAGTTTTGTAAACTGGAGGAGATACAGCACAGTTCCAATAAATACATTGTTAATGGTTAATGTTCTTGTTAAGAAATCTGTTTCTATAGTAACTGCTGCAGATTGTCACTTCCTCTAGCATTTGGAATAGTACCAAAGTGAATTTAACACTGATGCTGCAAGGGACAAATCCTATGAGAGCTGCAGTGGATCACTGTGAGCAGTGAGCTTTATTTGGTATGGAGATGTATGAACACACAGTTCAGTAACCAGAGAGGCTGTTTAAGAACTCTTTCTTCCTACCCTTTATTTTAATGGTCTGTGTGCACTTACTTTTTTTTCCTTCTACACAAAGACCAGTCCTCATTTGAATCTTATAACAAGGGCACATAAAATACATAGGTATGCTTAAGATTTTAAGTTTAAATA
This sequence comes from Ammospiza caudacuta, assembly GCF_027887145.1. Lineage (NCBI taxonomy): Eukaryota > Metazoa > Chordata > Aves > Passeriformes > Passerellidae > Ammospiza > Ammospiza caudacuta. Next base: position 60,844,932 of record NC_080596.1, read on the forward strand.
TTGTGCATGTATATGCTACTAATTTTAAATGTCTGTGAAGAGATCCACCACACATGATATTCACTAATAAAGAGGGAGTCATCATGGGGCAAATGTCTGTGGCTCAAGCTTTGAAACAAAGCCCAGGTGAGTTTTAAAGGGTGTGTTTGTCATATCTTGTACTAATTGTGTTTCTTTGCTGAAACATAGTGAAAGCAGATTTTTCTTCTCTGTATAGAATTGTGTATCCTCAGGTGAAGTGGATGTTTTCAGTGGCTTGTATTCTGTTTTACTGCATGTTTGCCTCTGGTTTTGTTTGTCTCTTGAGTTGAGACTGGACCAAGGAAACTCTTGATCAAGTGAAGGCTGAACCTTTTTTAAGGACAGAGAAAAAGACCACAGAGAAGATATATTTTCTTTTTGGCAGCCACGGTTTCAGTGCTGGTGTAATCCTGAGAGAAACACAACTTTGTTTTTGCAAATTTGTATGTTTGCATGCAGTGAGCACTTGGGGATATTACAGAAACTTCCTTCATGCGTTATTTCTTTCCAGATGGACGAGATAAAAGGCAAGGACAGGGTGATTCTGGCTCTGGAGAAGGACCTTGGTGTCCAGGCAGGCCATACCCAGAAACTTCTCCTTCAGAAAGAAGCTTTGGATGAGCAGCTTGTCCAGGTGAAGGAGGCAGAACGATACCACAGCAGTCCTAAGAGGGAGCTTCCTGCAGGAGTAGGAGATATCAGTGAACTGATGGGAAGTCCGGTAAGAAAATGGAGTTTTCTCTGAATTTCTGCTCTGGAGAACTGCCAGGGTGTTCACAGTAATTTTGTGGCTACTATTAGGACCTGCTAATGGTAAATGGCCTGGTGCTGCACTCTGCTGTTTTACTAATGATTTAAAAACTCCTTGGACCTCTTAAATTGCAAAGAATATTGAGAAATATATGGATATAGAACTTGCAGAATTTACACTCTCATCTTGATCTGTGAACCTCAGTATTTTCTCACTATTATTAGAAAATAGGTACTACTCAAAAACTGAGCCATGTGATTTTAATCTATGTCCTTTACACTAGAACTGTTTTAGCTGAGAATAAGAAATCTGGTGAGAAGTAACCTGCTGTATATGAAATATTATTTACCTAGATAGTTTGTTTAATTGTTAAACTTTACATGCATTTCACAAGATGCTGTTCATGAAGCATTTTCCCAGGATGTTATTATTTGGTATTTCAGTTAATTATAGTAAGTTTTCCAGACACTGATGTACAAGTCCGTTTTAAACTTACATAATACGGTTGCTAAGCTATGATAGTAAACTATGGACAGTAAAATATTTTTTTAAAGTAATTTTATAAATCTATATGTTTTTGATGTAAAGGAGCAGCACCTGGATGAACGAGATGTGCGGAGATTTCAGTTAAAAATTGCTGAACTGAATGCTGTAATAAGAAAGCTGGAAGACAGGAATACTCTCCTAGCAGATGAAAGAAATGAACTGGTAAATTAATTAGTAATAACACAGATGGTGACTGGGAGGGCATCTTTATGGCAAAAGATTTAATGCTGGAAAGTCAGTGTTATAAATAATTTACAAATTAGTGCTGGTTGGCCTCAGTCAATTATATCTAAATGTAACAGAGATTTCTATAGAAATTAATCTTGTGACCATAGAAGACATGGATGGAATCTTTCCTGTCCCACAAAAATAAAAATTTACAGATTTGTTTTGGGGTCATAGTAATCAAATTAACTGGTATGTTGCCTGTGGCACTGTGTAATGGTGTTGTGTAAAACATGCATAATCCATGCACTTAAATTGCTGTATTCATCCTTTTGAAATTTGTCTCTGTGACATGCTTGTGCTAGCTAGGAGTTAAAAAAGCTTTCTTGTGGTAGTGATGAAAAATCTGCCATTTCTCAAGGGAAGTCTCTTAAGTAGGTGAAATTATCCTAGAAGAGGGATAGTAACTTACACAGAAAAGGATATGACATGAATTTTAAGAATGAATTTTATCAGCCTTTATCAGTACTTGTGCTGAGGTTAATGGTTAAAGCTCTCATTGACTGCAATGGAGGTGAGTTTCACAACGGGACTTTTTACACTTGTGCCTTAATGCCTTAATTCTAGTGGCAGAGGAAAAGATTTTTCATTCTAAAAAGATGGAACCTATATCCGATTCTAAAATTATGTTGAGGGCTGAAGTGGTGCCATGTGTCAGTCCTACAGATGAGTGAAACATTGATGGCTTTGTGACACATTGACATCGCCCTCCTTGTTAATCCTTTCTGTGGGCCTAAATAATTCAAAACATCCCTGAAGAATGCAGAAGTATTTCAATGTATCCTTCAGTGTCCCTCTAGATGGAGGGGGGATGTATGACTCAGTCAAGTGCTCTTCTTGATTCTAGATTCAGTTGCATAAGAAAAGTATTTTGAAAGAGATGTAGAGCCGGTTTTATATTATGAGACAAGAGTACACATAAAATCAGTAGTATCAGCAAGGCCATGGGATTAAAAATTGTGAAAAATAGTTTTCTCAAGAATGAAACAGAAAACAAATTTATCAGTGAATTTATCTCAGAAAAGCAAATGTGATCTCTTTGTCCTTTCCAGATAAAACTTAGCAAATTGAAAAGTCTTTTAACTGAGAAACATAGATTTTTTTTCCCCAAACAAAATGACTCATGGAGTAAAAACAGTGAAATATTAAATACACACAAATGCAAGGAAGAGCAGTAATTTGCTTCATGTAATTGTCTAACATTATAAAACCACAGGAGCAAAATTGAGCAGCTTGAAAATGTCAGCAGAATGCTGAGATTGAATCTGTGCCCTCTGGCTGACTTTCTCATGGCTCTAATTGTGCATTAAGAGGAGGAAGAGTGTCCTCTTCTTAAGGGATGGCTAAATTGGTGAAAACAACTTGTCTAGAGACCTAGTTGGTCACAAGAAGTTTATATCTATTGAGATTAGTTTATAAAGAAATCACTATGGATCATCATAAGTGTTTGCCAAGAGCAAAATCCAGTGACCAGATTTAGTTTTTTTGGCAGACAATACAAAAATGCTGCATCTTACTTGCTTGGGCTGCTGTAGTTCTTAGTTCAGCAGTGGTGTATGACAGATGCCATTCAGCAGAAGAGCTGAACTTTCTGAATTAAGAAAAGCAAGTGGAAACACACCTTTTTTTATTTTCCTTCCAAGGTAAACTAAAGCCCAGCTAACTTTGTTCCTTTGCCATTTGCAGCTGAAACGTTCTCGGGAGACAGAAAGTCAGCTGAAGCCTTTGGTAGAAAAAAATAAGAGGATGAGCAAAAAAAATGATGATATGTTACAATGTATCCAGAGAATGGAAGAGAAAATAAAGAATTTATCGAGGGAAAATGTAGAGCTGGTAAGTAACCACCTCTGGTAAGTAATCATCTCCAACGCTGTGTTATGAGAGAACATTGCACACAGTAACTTTGAGCTGGAAGTGCTTGAGAGGCTTTTATTCTAACAAACACATCAGTCTCCACAGTGGGATGGGGCAACTGTCAAATGCAGACAATACAGCTGAAAACTCATATTCTAAATTCAGAGTGGCATGTGCTTTGTGTTGTATCAATTCACACTGATTAAGGGAATGGAGCCCAGATAGATAAAATGTTTTTGCCGGCTGTAAAAAGCTGTGACTAAAAATCAGCTTTAATAAATACTGCTTTTATGATTAGAAGTCAGAACTGAATTTGACTGCATGCACTATGCTAGATCACTGAGTTCACTTGTCTGCAAATTTTTTTTTCCCAGACTGTTCTTTGATTCTGTTCTAAAATATCTTATGTGAGAGATTAACAGAGGCATATAGAATGTGAGGGTTTTTTTGTTGAAAGAAGCCTTGTGTTGTAGTGGAGTATGCATTGATGGGTTCAAAGAATTCTTGGTTGCTACATGGCACATGAGAGTTTTTCTCCTGTTGCAGCAAGGCAGTTTAAAACATTCTTTATGTTTTTTATTTTTGTAGAAAGAAAAGTTATCTGCACAACCAGCACTGAAGAGGCACACATCTCTGAATGATCTCAGCAGCACACGAGAGGAACAAGAAATTGAATTCCTTAGACTGCAAGTCAAAGAACAACAGCATGTTATTGATGATCTCACAGTGGTAATGTTTATGACTGGTATACACATGTGCATGCACACACACCTATAGGCAAGCTAAAGATTTGAGAGGAATGTTTTAACTGCAGTTGTAGTAGTGATATAGAAATACTTCTTTGGTGTCAAAGGGTCGTTGTTTTTCTCAGGTAGTGAATGAATTTTTTGGAATGTGTATGAATCTTTGTATTAAAAATATTTACCTATTATGAGCTGCTTGTGAAAAAAAGTGCATGATCAGCCTTACTTACAGAACTGGCTGTCAACAAAAAAGGAACTTGAGTAAAGGAGACTTTCCAAAACTTAATGACTAAAATGTGTTGGGTGCAAACCCAAGCACTCCCCTGATCTAGAAGTTCTCCTAAAAGTGAGAAACATGGTGTCATTAATTTCACCTGGCTAAGCATCTCCAGCTGAGCTGGCCATACAAGCTGTATTTAAAAAGATGGGGAGAACGCTGTGTGGTTCCTCAAACCAAAGGTAGCAGCATGGCTTAGGATTAGAATTGCCCAGCTGCTGCCCTCTGACTTGGAAGGCTTCTGAAGGTGATGCTCATGGATGTTTGCAGTGTTTGATGTTCACAGGAACTCTGCAAGTTGTGTTTGATGAGGAATATTTCAAGTTGTGTTAAAGGTGTCTAGTGCTATTTAGTGCAATTTGTGATAAACCCTTCTGGTGCTGGCAGAAATTTGCACATAATCTCTGAGAGACCCTTGCCATTCTGGAGCAGCATCTAGAACTCAGGCAAACTCAGACATCTCAAATGGCACTACTGACTGCTAAAAGATGATAAAAAGAATTTAAGAGCCTTCTGTCTAAATAGAAAATAAAATAATTGTATACATCATTGAAAATAAAAATAGAAGCTCCAAAAAGGAGAAAGAAGAAGGTGTGTTATTACTGTATGTGGAACACTGTCTCAGTTCCTGGCAGTTCCTCTGAGATTTTGGCCCAGGATTTTTCTCTGAAATCAGTGCCAAGGTTGGATGTCTGTGTGCATTCCCCAGTGTCCCAGTGTTCCAAGCAGTAGGATGTTTCTCAGATGCTATGATGTAGGGTCTGGTCCACAGAGTGATGCTGCTTTAACTTCCAAGTAAAACTGCGTAGGAAGGGATGGTGATATGACATTAGATGTGCAGTATATGGCAGATAAAACCTCACTTATATTTCAGTGCAAAGTGGGTATGAGAGGGCTCTCTTTTTACTGTCTCAGCTAGTGATGTGAGGAAATATATTGTATCCTGACTTTGGTCAAATAATATTAACTTGTGTTTAGTGTAAAAGTAAAATAAATAAATATTTTAAAATATTGTTTCATTTTTGCTTTTTTTCCTACTTACAGATACTATTCCACTTGCAGAAATTACTTAAATTTTTAACTAGGAATCTTCTTTGATTCCAGTACAAAGTAACTGAGCCTTTGCCTTCGATGTGAATGCAGTGGAATTCTGCACATTGTTGCTTTTGAGCTCTCTTTTCTGGCCCAACCCACACCTCTGTAGACTACAGATCTATCATAGTTACCAAGAACGACCCAAATGTCCCATATCTGATTAATATAAAAATAATCAGCTTAACTCCAGCTGAGAGCAATATGATACATGGAAATAAGAGCAGTAGTCTTGGGCAGTAGGGTTGTGTGAACTGATTAACAGTGTCATCTGTAGGGTATCTTTGACGCTGTTAAAGCCTTGTCAACATGACTTCTCTCGCAGCAGGGTGTTCTGGTCAGTTCTTAAAAGGAAAGCTGTCAAGGTAAACTCAGATGACTGCAAAAGATGCTAGTGGATTCAATTGGCGTTATTATTGTTCTTGTAGCTTGATTTATGTTGAAGAAGTAAATTAAGCAGTCTTCTTACAAACAAGACTAGAAACAGGAGGACTGAGATTTTGGAAATGTTTGTTCATTCTGCACTGCATTTGTTTGGACACCTGCTTGGGAGGCAGAATACCCCACTTAAAGCAGGAAATGTGTCTTAAATGGACATCTGAGAAGACAGCACTCTTCTTTAAAAGTATTAAATTCTGCTGTCCGGTTTTTTAAGCTTAAAATGTTGTATTATTCTGCAGCTTGAAATACCTGCAGCATTCTATCTTGGCAGTCATTACTTTTCCTTATTTTTCAAACCACATGTATTCAAGGTGCTGTGTAAATTGTTGTACTTCTCTCAGCTATTTTACATTTTCCAACACTTATTTCCTGGAACAATGTGCTGATAAATAATTTTGTTGTGATTTCTACTGTGAGCTTCCTATTTTTCCAGTTTCTCAACTGAATGCAAAGCAAATAACTGAATAGAATAATACCATGCAGTGAGCAATAACTGCTAAAGAAGCACTTGGAACTGCAGTCTGTCTTTTAAAAATAGAGGTGCTGCAAACAAAGATGCAGAGCTAAGGAAAGAATCAGAAAAAAGCAAGAAGACAGAGCACCTGCCTCCTGTGTTGTTGGGTTTTTTGGCTTGCTCCTTCACATTTTTTACCTTCTCTTCCTCTTCTTCTCCTTTGGAATTTGAGGCAGTATTCTTGGACTTAGACAAACAGAAATCTTGCATTTGCAGTCATGGCCTCCTCATGCCATGGTATAGTTTATTGTGATCTTGCACCAAAACTGGAGTAGAACAAAGACAGCGACTAAACTGACAGAGACTGAGAGTGCCTTTGGATTTGAGACTTTTGCCCTACAAGGATAAGTCAGATGTAACACTGTATCTGCATATGCACGCATGTATATCAGAGTGTGTCTGATATAATAACAACTTCTAATTACTGAGACTGGACTAATTTTTGGCTACCGACCTGCTGCTTCAGGATGGTTGAACACTGGAGTGACACTCTGAATTCTGTTTCCATAGTGAGCTTCTTGGTAAAAGAGTCAAAAGAACTGTCAGAAATCTGTGCTCAGTATTTAACAAAGCCTTTTCTTGCCAACTTCCCATCAGATGTGTGAAGTACGTGGCTGAAGGTTTGTTTGCTAAAGGCACAAAGCTGCAGTGCAGTGTGGTGTGACATGGTGTTAATCAAAAGGATAAAGACATTGTGTTGGCTTTACCAGAGGCTTAAAGAAAATGTTAATGGTATTTCTCTGTGTTAGACATACCTAAGTATAGTTTTAAAACAAACCCATACCAAAATGTTCTCTTTCCTTCTAGGAAAGAGAACGGTTATTGCGCTCTAAAAAACAGAGGAGGAAAAGTCTGAAGCCTCCAAAGGTGAGCAAACCTTCGGTTTTTCATACATTTCTGTTGCTGTGAACATCTCTTTCTGCCTGAATTGAATACTTTTAATAAATACTGAATTTAAATACTGCCCAAATTTGAAGCTCTGCTTAATGAGAAAAATTCAATCATTCTTTTGCTTACACTTACTGGTAAGTGCTTCATTTTTTAGGGTAATTCAAGAATTTTGTACTTCACACAAGTAATGTTATTTTTGCGGTTTGTTTTAAATAAACAGTAAAATTACATTTTTAGCCACTGTAGCCTAAATATTCAAGTGGCTCGAGGCATAACGATTTAATGGCTTGAAGCAACTACTATTTCAATGGACAGATATTCAGGCTGCTTTAAAGAACATACCCCCTTTAAACTACTTGTACCAACACAGAGCTAAATCACAATTAAAGAATAACTCCTGCTGGGAATGTTACTGAAATAATATTTCTGTATGTGATACATAAGTAGCAAGACAATTCCAACTGTTATGCGTTAATAACTAATACAAGGTTCAAGACAAAAATTCAGATCATAAAAAGAGAGAAGTTTTGCTTCAGAAAGTACCCTTAAAGTTTCTTGTAATGCACTAAAAGTAATTTGCTGAATAATGTTTTTTGTGAAGTTGAACATTAGCAGCCTGGAGCATGTGTGTGGGAGGTGGGAAATGGAGTAAGAGGGAAAAAATGGAAATGAAGAGTGGAGTTATCATTATCATCTATATAGTAGCTTAAGATATATTCTGTCTTAAATGGGTGCCTTGTGTCAGTGTGTTCTGCACAGTCTATTCCTGTTAACCTCCAGGTGGTGCTTTTATATTGCTCTGCACTCTAATGCCTATATTCTGAAAAATTTATCCTTGGGGACTCTCTATTTCACTGGTAGTTTCTTCAAATTCTGTTTCTAATAATGATGTGTATTTTACATAGGAAAAAAGAAAAAAATTCAGAAGTAACAATAGATCCTGCCAAATATATTTGCAGCAACTGTAAACCATTCTTTCTTGGTATAGTGTAACTGGAAATTTGTGTTTTGAGAGGAGTTTTTAAAAACAAATGCAAAAGTAAATATATATAGATGTATTTAACTTATACTGTATTTTTTATAGTTTTCTCTAATTATCAGCCTTTATCTGATTGTAAGTCAAATGTGTAAGATCATTTGCTAAATTGTAAATTCCTCATGAAGCAAAGCTAGTTAAGTCAATTTTTAGATGTCAGTAACTGGTGATGAGAATTTCTGTAGGCTGAGAACTTCAATAAATATGTATTTATGTCTTGAAAGTGCTCTGTGTTAGTAGAACTTCAGCTGACACAGGTGCCACCTGATGTGTCTTGAGCAACCTGATACTTTTGTGGTCTCTTCTTCTTTTCCTTATCAACCAAACTGAGGATGGGAGAGAATGGGCATTAACCATTAAAATTTTGTGTCAATGCTATTTTCTGTTTGCTGAGTGCTATAATATGGGGAATTCTGCTGAGTGAAAAAAGAGAAGGTTATGAGAGAAGAGCAAATGGGATTTTATGTACTGTAGTAGTTACACCATATATACACACTAGTTAATATAGTTAATTTATAATTGTATTTAAACTTTCTAAATTAGCTGATTCCTTAAGGAATGAAAGAAGTAATCAGTAATACTACTGTGCCATTACCTGGCAATGGATAAACTTGTAGAATATTTACATTTATATGCAGCATTGACTCACAGTTTAGCTGCAGTTGGTGTTAACTTCTAAAAACCCAATCCTGGCTGATTTCCTTCCAGGCCACCTGTGTGGTCCTGTGAGGATCAAAATGCTAAAAGGAGCTGTGTTTCCCACAGTTAATTGAAACAATCTAAGTGGAATGAGTTGCTCACTCAGATGAGTTCGGATTTTGCCATTTCATCACCTCTGTTTTTACAGCCTATGTCAGGAATCCAGAAGAAAATAGTGGAATTTATTTATCCAACTGTTGCAAATGTTGGTTAGATGTCAGTAATGGACATGAGATACAAACATCTGTATGGTAACATAAAGTGGTTGGAAGTAGATATCTAAATAGGACATAGGAGTTTTGGCCTAAAATTGCCTGGTTCTCTCCACAGACTATAAAGGCAGTCTAAGATGAGTTGTTTTATATGTAGACATGCACAACTTAAGTGTATTTCTGACTATTATCTGTGCAAGATTTTATATCTCATATAGACCATACACCCTGTAGAGCATAGTAGTGAAATTATGTGTTAACCTCGGTCGTAACCAAACACGTGGAAAAAGAAACTGCTGATCTAAGTCTTTGGCTTTGCTTTTCTAAGGTTTGTTAAATGTAAAATTAGGGTTAACACAGTGAATTAACAAGTTTGGCTGGTAGGTTGTATCTATTTCCAAATGTGTCCCATTCCTTGTGACAAAGTGAAGGAGGAAATGACTAATGAGAAAGAGGTTTCATGAAAATAGTCAGATGAATCATTCTATACTTTCCAGAATGAGTTTTTTTTTTTGTTCTAACAACCAGGAATGCGATGCACAGGGTGAAGATTTACACTCATCAGTTGCAGATGTTCCTAAATGGGTGATTTTAGACTGCAGCTTCCTTCATTCCTGAGATGGTCTGAGTGCAGAGTCTGTGGTGGTTTTCTAATGAGTCTGTGGTTGTTTTCTAAAGAGTATTTTCTGACAGTTCTTGTGTTATCTGGAACAGAATCCATGGAATGCCTTTCTCCATCTTTGAGACATATTGTGTGAATGATTTGCCAGTAGCCTTTACAGCCCTGAACATCAGTTCAGCTGAGAAGCTTCTGACAGCTCTGTGTTTTTGTAATTAGCTATGAGTGTTATTTCTGGAGCTCTGTAGGTGCACTAGGTTACTGTTGCTACTGGAGCTTTCACTGAACACTCTTTTAATTCCCAAGGAGTTCATGGAACAATGCTGACAACTGGTTCAGGCTCCCCAAGGAAAGGAGCAGCAAAGTGGGATGGGCTTTATAACCTCTGTGCTTGCAGGGTCTTCAGAGAAGTGATTAGGGACTCTATATATTCAGACACCTGATTTTTTCCAAGGTGGTTTAATTTTTTTTTTCAATTTTTTGTTGTGAAATAACTAAGACACTTCAGAAGCAATATTTTTTATATTTTGTTTATTTTTGACATGTGGAATGGAGGTACAATCATTCCATGATGGATAGAGTCATGCATTTAAAAGTAAGACATATTTACCCAGTTTATTTGGTAACTGCAGGACTCTATGGATTGTGCCTTTTTTAAACTTTAATAAATGAACTGTATTTGCAGTGGTGGAAAGCCTGCACACTGGTGTGATGGAGTTCATATTTCTTGTTTTATATTTTTCTTTTTTTCTCTGCCTCTGTGCCTTGGTGTGCCTTTATTTTTCTGGCTGCCAAGAAATGACATATAAGCATGAAGGTAAGAAGTTACTGATGAGCACATCTGATTGCATTACAAGGAAATATATCTTGGATCTTTTTCATCATGTTTGATTATATCCCTTAAAATGAGATATTTAAATGTAAAATGAAACTACTTTACCAACAGAGAAATCAGGTTATATTGAAATTTGCATATAATGTAGTTTGTGTCACTATTGATTTATAGTAGTCTAAACTTTTATGTTTACTGAGCACCATAATTCAGTAGAAGTATTAATACTTGAGTTATAAAGACCTAATGCATAATTTTATTTTAAATTTATATGAAAACATAGCTATAAATCCACATGAAAAATACTTGCTATTAAATGCATGGCATTTAATAGTAGTCAGTGGAAATTAGATTTCAAATCAGAATTTTTCTGCAATTTACATTACTGTTTTCTCAGTTAAAAAGTTGCGGTTTAGAAATAAGAAATGTGCAAACAAATATAAAACAGTCTCTAAGTTGTTAATTCAGAATGTTTCCATTTTCAAGAAAAGTTTAAATGAAACTTGAATAACTTGGTTTATATCTTTACAAAAGTCCAGTGATATTGTGCATTTCTGTATACTTTTCAGAAACAATTGTGGTTCAGCTTTTGAGGCATGTGTGGAGTCTCCCTTGGAGTTGATATATTTATTGATGCTTTATTTATTATTTATTAACTACAACTTTATGACTCACATGTCTTTTATTCGAGTATTTTTTTTCTCTCTATACATTTGTTCCCTTGTGAATTTATTTGTTTTGGTTTTGCTGTGAATCAGTTCTCGTAGTTGGTTGTTTCAGATGCTAGATGATCAACAGTCAAACTGGCTATTTTGTAATTATGTCATGAAGCAACTCATGCATGTGCAGTAATTCAATATATACATGCATATGCAGTCATTCATACATATACAGTAATTCAATACATTATCTCTATTGCTATGGAATGGATCTGCTCTACAAAATGATAAATATTCAACTTTTCTAAAAATGAAGGAGTCTTAAAAATAAATCGTTCACTTGTTAACTTCAAATATTACAGGGAGTCTTTATAGCATTTAAAAGTTTTTGACTTTTAACTCTCCTTTAAGTGTTGGGTTTTTTTCATGTGATGGGAAGTACTAAGGGTTTTTTTCAGAATTCCCTCATATCTAATAATCAAGTGGTTTATTTATTGATACATATATATTTTTCCCTTACATTTGCTAAAAGTGAAATGTTCAAATTATTTTTCACAATAATGAAATTGCTTTAAATATTTTCTCCAGCCTATGTACCTTTATTTAAAATCAAAAGCACTGTTGTTTTGCTAATTTATCTTCATTTCTTGAAATGGCATGGGTGGGTGTGTGCATGCAGGGTTAAAGGAAGACATGTATTTGACCTGAATTATCTAAAAGTGACTGTGCAGCAGAGATGTAGCAAAAAAATCCCATAGGTAGGTAGGTTTTATTGTCACTTTAGTTCAGCTGCTGCTGACCCATACGGTAGTGTGATCTCTGTGCCATGTGATAATAAAGTGGAGATTTGTTCTCCATCTTTTATAAGTCCCTTCTGCTACCCTTTGCAAAGACTTGGCACTTTGTTTACTTGCCACCATCTTCTTTAGTTCCATAAAATGTACCTTCTTGTCTATGAAACTGTGTCTGCATGTCAGTTTGGAGTCAGGAAAGTGAGTTGAGCTGGCTACTCAGATTGTAAATTTGTCTTCCTTACAACTTGAAGTAGCACCATTTCTTTAACTCTGTTTTCAACTGCCAATATTTATTTGTACTATTGCTGTTACATGGTTGTAAGCTGCAACCAGTATTCTGTGGGGGAGGAAAGCCATGGGATGGATGGGCCCTCTCCCAAGGACTAGTGACCTCCTGTGTTTTGTGGTAGACCTTTGAATTTAGAGGAGAAGTCTGAAATGGTTTTAATTCAAATGTGAGTAAATACATTAGCTTTCTGGATAAGTCTTTGTATTTTTAGACTAGAGCTTAAACCTATTCCTTGTGCCCTTTGTTTTGTTAAGTAAGGCAGAAAGGTGAACTGGTGAATGCTGCAGGAAAGGATTGGATTATCCCAGGGAACTGTTTGTCTTAAGCACCTTGGACATGACTCTGCCTGATGGAAGATCACAGTGCTTCCTGCACAAGTGAGGATAGAGTAATGTCCTTCCAGCACTGTGGCATTGTAACTGTGATCCCATGAATTCACAAAGTAGTGGTCTAGTAGCTTGCAAAAGGAAATTTGTTTCTCAAGGTTGTTTGGAAGCTCTTTGCCTTTTATGCGTTTATCTGCATGCATATGGATACACACAGTCTGTTTAGAAAAGATATGGCTTTTTGGGTTTCTGAGTGAAAATTTTTAAGTACTGTTTGAAGGGGTCTCCTTAAGTGAGGCAGTTGAGTGTTTCAGGACATGACCTTGGAGCTGTATTTGGCAATTTGAGTGGAATTAGCTGTACTGTGAAACTATTATGGACTTGTTCAGCTTATGAGTGATGAGGTTGTGACCTGGTGGACTGTGGTGACCAGGCAATGGAGCACATGGTGTCATTCATTCAGGCAAAAAGTCACACCTGCAGGCTTGATTTTTTTGGTACCCCTTAAATCAAAACAGAGTATTTTGACTGCTGATGAGAGCTGTGCTAAACCAAAAGAATACAGTGAGCATTAGGGGCTTTGTGAGAAAGAGAAGACTTATGTAAATATACTTGAAAAAAATCTCGAAGGTTAGGTAAGTCTGGAAAACTGCAAGGAAAGATAAATATTTGGAAATCATCCTGAGAGAGGACATTATACTTAAAACTTTTCAGTGCCTGGAATTAAATTGATTGATTACAATTCTTTGCTGAAATGTAGGATTCATGATGTTCGGAATTAATAACAACTGATAACTTTTTATATCCTTATGGCTGTTTTAATGAACAAGCTATTATCTTCTCATAGACAACCTCTGACATGTATTTGAAAAGGATCCAAACAGCAAACTGTGACATCAGGATCTGTGCTTCAGTATCAAGCAATGGCAAAGCATGTAGAGATGTTTCTTCATCTTCTTACAGCCACCTTCCTCCACTACCCTCTCTGTCTAGGCTGCTTCATAACCTGAATCCATTTTTCAGCAACACTCTTAAAAAAATATTTTCAGTTTTCTTGCTTCTCTGAAATTATGTTGGACTTATGTGGTGTAAGAAGTTTGCTTTCTATTGATAAATAACAGTTAAAAACCTTTTTTTCTAGTTAAATTTATAAAAAAAAAATTTAACAGTTGAGTTTAAAAGCTGCTTTCTGTGACTATGTTTATAAGAAAAAAAATTCACATTTTTCAAAAATGATATTGTACTCATTTTCACTAGCTACTCATTTTCTCTAAGCATGCATTTAATTGATAATGTTGTGTGAAATTTTTAACATCTGCAGTGCAATGCTGCTTTTCCCTAGGACATGTCTTTTTGGTTAGACATAGTATTGGAGCAAACTTTTTGAAAAAAAAAATGAGAATGATGATACTGAAAAAAATAAATGATAAACATTAATTTATACTTTTAAGTAGGGTTTTCCAAAATAGGATTTTTTCTTTTTGCAATTAGTATGAGAAATTAAATTTGTTCCACCTTGGTCTCCAGAATACTTTTTTTCCTTTTGGTTGCACATCTTATATGTTACATTGTACTGGCTTACTTTTCTTCTGAATAGATATTGGATTTATCTGCTGTGAATCTTGTAAGGACTTTTGTGATTTTGGTAATTAGGTTTTATAGTTTTGCTAAAGCATTATTCTTTTGGTATTTACCTCATCTCTGTTCCACGTCCAGATGTGTTCTTGGAGGTTCTTCCACAAATGATGCTGAAAAAGTAACTTATCAGAGAAGAGTTTGCACTGGAACCTTTCTTTCTTGCCAAATACTAAAATAATCATCAGAGAAGACCTTGGTTACTACTTACTGGGTCATTGGGGATTTTAATCTGTTTTGCTACTAGCTAAAAAAACCTAATTTTTCAGAGGCATGTTGTGGAGACATTTTTTGGATTTGATGAAGAGTCTCTTGATTCAGAAACTTCATCTGTAACTTCATACAACACAGATAAAACAGACAGGACACCGGCAACACCAGAAGAAGATCTGGAAGATGTAAGTGGTAACTGATTTGTTCTTCTTTCTACTTCTTGAAGTATAAATACAAACTTTCAGCCATTGTACCCAATGAACTGTGAAAGATTTGGCAGAGAATTCCTTTGGGTTTTGTTAAGTCTGGTAACATATACAAGAAAATTAATAAGATAATAATCTATCTGACAGATTTGGCAGATATTGGTGTGAGAAATATTTTTTCCTCAAACTCTTTCTTATTAGTCTAAAGAAAATGAAGAGGCATATTGCTTTGCCAAAAGTCAATACTTACTAGACAATAGTCTGCCTTTCAACCTTATCATTTATTTGACTGTTTTGATACAATCAGGATTTTCTTTCTCTGCTCACAATACTCAGAGAGCCCTTTGCAATTCGTAAAAGCTTAGATGATCATAGGTAGTAAATACCCAGTGACATGTTTTGTCCCAGCTCTGTGATACTCACTCCTGCTGGCCTGCTTTGGAGCACAAAGCACGAATTAGATGCTCTTTTTCATCTTTCTTTCTTTTTCACCAACTTCTGCCTTATACTCCTCAGAAGAAGCTGCCTTTTTTCCTAGGTTTAATGTCTAATAATATCTAGTAATCTCTTTTCTTTAAAACTCAAGTTCCTGGAGCAAAAATTAATGGAAGTGAAGGACATTTCTTGTCCTCAGCTCTATAGGAAAGACTTTATAAGTCTTAAAGTTAGTGGCTTAACATTCAAGGAAAATAAAGACTTTGAAAATTTTGTATTAAAAGAATAAATTTAAGAAAATATATTTGAAATAATTTTGAAATGTAACTTCTGTGTCAGTGTGCTTTGCCCTGGCATTGTAGAGAACAAGTGTAAGGAGGGAAGGGTGGACAGCATGAGAAATAGAACAAATACCTTCTGAGACCCCTCTGGCTCTGGAATTGCTGACGACAGTGTTGCACAAGACTGTTTCCCCTCACCTTTCCCCAGATAGTTTTTCCATTTCTGCACATTGTTGTCTTACATGGCAACTTACACTGCCCTTGAATTGTGTGGTAGATAGTTACTCATCATTTTTCCTTTTCCTTTTCCTTTTCCTTTTCCTTTTCCTTTTCCTTTTCCTTTTCCTTTTCCTTTTCCTTTTCCTTTTCCTTTTCCTTTTCCTTTTCCTTTTCCTTTTCCTTTTCCTTTTCCTTTTCCTTTTCCTTTTCCTTTTCCTTTTCCTTTTCCCCTTTCCCCTTTCCCCTTTCCCCTTTCCCCTTTCCTTTCCTTTCCCCTTTCCTTTCCTTTCCTCTTTCCTTTCCTTTCCTCTTGTTTTAGGATTTCATACCTTTATTAAACTTTGAGACTTTGTATGAGATTTGTTGCTTGTTTGTGAGTCTGTCTTCTGTACAGACAAACCCATTATTAAATACATTTTTACTAACCCACTTCCCCCCCACACCTTTTCATTAAGAGCACGCCTAAAGAAGAAGCTGAACTCAGGTTTTGCCAGCTAACAAGAGAGTATCAAGCTTTGCAAAGAGCTTATGCATTGCTCCAAGAACAAGTTGGTGGAACCCTGGATGCAGAGAGAGAAGCAAGGGTAATTTTTAACTGAAATTCTTTTAACTCTGAAATAATAGAAAAAGCTGAAACAATTTGTAATAGCAGGAGGTATCTTTGCAGGTCACTGAAATGCAGAGCCCAATGTTTTTGAGGATTAGAGGATGTCATAAGTAGGGAGATAATTTAGATTCATCTGGTGCAATCAGAACAAAGATGTTAGTATACTTTATTCTAGCATGTATAATGAATTAAAGATTTCTATGCTATAAGAGTGACAACCCATTTGAACCTGTAGTTTGGATAGTGACATGATGGATTTTAAATTAATCACAGGGTAGGTTGTTACAAAGGCATAGGTATTTCCATAATATGATTATATTAAAAATCTCCCAAATCAGAATCAAAAATCTGACCCAAACCTTGGTTCTGACTGACGGGGAAGCAGTTTTGCACAACAGGAAGTGGGGACCCCTGATGGACACCAAGTTGGACAGTTAAGAAACCCCTGTGTGTCTTCCCTCAGCAACTTCTCCAAACCTCAAAAATGGAGAAACATATTAAATACTGTGATTATTACATGTTACTGCTTTGCTACATGTGGCCACTGCTGTACTGGGCCACTGCAGTGTGTTGCTAAGAATGCAGAAGGAAAATGATTTTAATGTGTTTAAAAATTACTGATGGAAAAGGACTCAACCAACCTACACTCCTTTTTTATTTTTTCCTGTGAAATATAGTTCTTATAATAGTAGAATTACTGCTTTATGGCTTTATTTATTAGAGTTCTTAGCATCTTACAAAAGCCTAGTCAATTTTGACACTCTCTTTTTAAGTAGGACACTTAGCCAATGAAAGCTATACAGACTTTGAAGATCACTTCTCAAGATAGAATTAGGATAGGGGGCATAATTCGATCTACTATTAAAAAAAGGATTTCAGGGGCAGTCATCTATTTGCCACCTATGAGAGACAATTATATATTTTCTTTGCCTTCATGGGGTTTTTTAAATTTTATTTTGCAGGCATTTGCAGACTGTACTTTTTGTAGTCTTGGAAATTGTTGCTATTTGTTTTTAATGGCATTTTGGGTTTTTTGATACGTCCCTGCAAATCCATCTCTTGAGTGAGTCAGAAATTAGCTTTTTGCATAGTTTATTTTGGTGGGATGAACATTTCCTATTACTTATAGATGAGGCTTAAGGTAAGAAAGGACCCAAAGATGCACAGATGCAGGGAAAAAAAAAATCCCTGTAGGTATATTTAAACTACTTGGGTGGAAAAGTACCTGAAGTAGGGTGGAAAAAAAATACTTGTGGTAGATCAAGGAGCCTCAGTGGTTGGGGTCTCCAGAAACATGTGTTTTATATCCTGTTTTGTTTAGTGCCTTGTATGATCCAGTGCCTTTTGGTGCCTCACTGGACATAGGGGGTAATACCCACTGTAGTGTAGTGCTGAGTGTAATAATTGTATAAATGAGGAAAACTGACCAACATGTGCTGTTTATGGGATATGTAATTTATTTTTGGTCAATATAATTCATTTACCTAAAGGGCTTTTTCAGTGTTAATGCAATTCTCTTTCTCCCTTGTCCCTTTTTCCCCAGTTGCCTTAAGTTACTAAAGTTTATGAATAGCTTCTTAGAGCTCTTTCAGTTTCTAAATTTATTTTTTTTCTTCTCCTGGTAAGAACTTTGTCACTGATTATGGAATGTTAACATCTTTTTAGGCTGGGAAGGAAAAATGCTGTTAAACTGGCTGCTTCAAACATCATGGAGCATAAACACAAAAACAATTATTTTCCTTGTTTAAAATATTAATTAACAATTATTTTATATATGTAAATAACAATTATTTTAATTGTTTAAAATTTTAATTGAAAAACATTAAAAACTGATGGGACAGCCCATAAAATAGTAGAAAATATATTTACTTTTGATTTTTCCTTCCCCCCCCCTCCCCCCTTCTTCCCCCCAGACTCGTGAACAACTGCAAGCTGATCTTCTCAGGTGTCAGGCAAAAATTGAGGACCTGGAGAAAGCTCTGATGGAGAAGGGACAGGTAAAAGGCTCTCTAAATGTGCTCTCCCACATCATGTTCTCTGCGTGCAGTGGTGCCCTTGCCATCTTCGTTGCTTACTGGTGTGTTGGTGTCAACGATGCAGCTTAATTGCTACTGCAGCATTACATCACTCAAATAAAGCAAAGGATTTTGCAGTCTAAGAAAATGTCATTACAGACTCATTTTCTAACACATAATACACTACAGCATTCTATTAAAATAATCACATGTACTTACACATTCTGTTCCCCTTGTCATTTGATGAAGGGCTTTCTCCTCTTTTCAATTTTGTTAGTATTTGTTATAAACTCTAATAACATAAATATTCTATATTTCTACTGGAGAATATTTTTGGTGTGTACCAAAGAAAAATTTTTTAAAACCCCAGCTTCTAAGCACACTAGAGAGATAAACACTGAGCCTGTCAGGTTAATGGGAGCCACTTGAGGTATTACTCTCCTGGGTTTAAAGTCTCAGAGGGCTCAGCTGCTTTCACATTCCCAAACCATAACACAAAGTAAAATCAGGCCCTGTGCTTCAGTATATATAATATATGTAAATACTCATCAAAGATGTGTCTACTGATGCATATTTAATATTGTCTAGGGCCCTCGGGAAGTCTGATTAAGACTTATGAGCATGCATTTGCAAGTCGTTCAGTTGTGTGACTGCTAGAACACACAGTAGAAATTGGGGAGATGTTATTTTATGCTTTATTGTTTGAAACAAGAATTTAAGTTTGCAGGTAGCTTATAGTAATAAGATAGAGCTAGCTGTAGTTATGCATTTCAAAGACTGATGATCCTGCAGCAGTAGACACAACTTACATATAATGCTAAATGAATGATAACACTATTTTTGTGGTTTATTCTTTGAAATTAAAATTTTCTGTAAGATTCTGTATCAATGCAAAGGTTTGGGGACCATATTCAAATTAAGGACAAAAATAATTTATGCTAGCTTCCACACAAATTGCAATTTGCTCAGTGAATTTCATATAAATACAATATTACTAAAAAACTGAGAATATGTTATCAATCTAAAAATGATGGCCCACTGAACTTCTGGAAGAATAAATGAAACCAAAGACCTCCCAAGCATCTACTGCTGCTATTTTGGTTTGTTGATAAGAAAGATGTTGTGGGCAAACTGCTGTGTAGTTGAAAACACTAACAAGATAGTTGACTGTACAGTGTATAATGTAAGTACTGTGTATGTAAACAAGATAAATGAATTTGGATACCCATGTAAGGAGTTACTTCTGTGATTTTTCTGCAAGAGAGTTATGTCAAAAATATCTGGAAATTGGAATTTAGTCAATTACTGCTTTGAAATTCAGAACCAAATTTTCCACTTTGTACTTTAGTAATCCTGAGAGGTTGAACAGGGATGTGACAAGGAGCACTATGATGTTGTTTGTAGCGGGCTGGTTTGTACACTGAGCATTAGCTTTCCTTAGAGGGGATCACAATGTCTTCCTGGGAGCTCTAGCCCCTGCTTGGTTCTCCTGAGCTCTTAGTATTTACAGTCAACAAAATAAATGGTTGTATGATGAACTGAATTCTTTGTGCACTATGTGATTTTTTTAAAAATTATTTTATTACTACTTGGTCATTTAGATGTCATGGTAGTGATGATGATTTAATAATAATTGTGGAATGCTCATTCTGGGAGCCAGCCCCTGAAGTGTGTTTGTAAACAAAATAATGAATCAAAAGATCCAAGTGTATTATTCCAGAAAATTTCCTGAAGTCTATTTCAGAGCATGAGATTAGAAGCTTATTGTTAAAAAATTATGTGAAGCTTGGTTTGTAACAACTTATGTGGAATTTCAAAGTAACTGCCAGTGGCTTTTGTTAATCTCTCTTCTGGCTGGACCTGTCAGTATTCCCCCAGAAGTAACACAAAACTCATCATCCATTTCTGCATGGTACATTGAGGTGCATGCATGAGAAATTTTATATTAAGTTAAGAAATCCTAAAACATATAATGGCAAATATTTAAATAATATTAAATATATTTAACTAATATTAAATATATTTAAATAGTGGCAAATAATACATCTAAAATTATTGGAATATGCAATATGCCAGATGCATGAATCCCCAACTGTCTCAATGGTCTGGTGTGTAAATGCAGTTCTGCTGGAGTTCAGGTTTTCTCAGGAAGTGTAGTTGGACTCCATCAAGAAAGATGCAAAATTCGTTATCAATAGAGCAGATTGTTCTGTTTTTTCTACCTCTGTGAACTGAAGCAGTTGAAGCTGCAGTGTGATGTAGCTGTTGAACCTTACCATGTGGGTATGTTTACCATATCCATGCATTGGGATGTCCACCCTAAGTCTGCGCATGCAACTCTTCATTCCTTGACCTCAGTAAAATGCTAGTTAAATACTAAACCAGATACCAGATTTTATTTTCAACATTTCTTTCACTTGCCTCAAAAAGTCTTCACAAGTGTAATGCCTCTCAGTACTCATTTTAGTATGTTATTCTTATAACATCACAACCATGAAGAGCTTGTTTATTACATGAAATGCATTTTTGTGCATGAATGGAAAAAGGTAGAGAGAACAGTACAACATGAAATTGTAGCAGACAGTAAGTAGAAAAACTAAAATGTTTTAAAAAATACCAATTGGAATCAATATAATATCATAATATTTTAGATTGACATTTCAAGGATATTTGATGGGCTGGGATATCCAGATGTCATTGATTCCTTATGCAACATCAGTGTGCAAATATCTTCCTGAAAAATAATTCATTGTCCTTAATACTTTAGTAAAGGCATTTAGATTTTAAATAAATCATGCCTTGAACCTAGAAGATAATTTGATCTAGAGTTAGTATGGCATATTAAGTGTTGGATATTGTTTTAATAGACCTTTTAGAACAGCATAAGAAAGGTTATGTAAATAGATTTCTCTGTAGGAAAAACAAGAACAAATTTGGCTTTTATAATCCATTAAATCTGAATGTCTGGCTATGGCTGGCCATAAGTTTTTGTAGCTTGGCTCTTTAAAGGGATATTTGATGAGGCCTTTTGTAGCCATGGGAAAACCTAAAAGGAAAGATGTGTTTTGGAACAAGTGATTAATTGGAAATACAGTTTCTAAATGGAGTATACAATGTCTTGCATCGCTTCCCTTCCTCCACAGCATTGAATTTCTTGTCACAAGCACTGTGTATTTAGCCAGATTCTCAGATTTTTAGCAGAGGGTAATTAACTTCATATTGCTGAAGCTTCTTTTTGGTCATTTGGGTTAGTAAAATAATTTTCATCCCTTTCTCCCTTTGTATTTTTATTGCACTACTTAAAATGGGATGATTTTGCAAGAAAGCTTCCAAACCTTTGCAATGGAAAGCAATAGTTTTGAGTTCAGCTGAGTAAATAAATGTTTTTAAAAGAACGTAAAGCATATAACTGTGGTAACCCACAATTGCTACATGTAAAGATTTTAAAGTACACGCTAGCTGAAACATGCTAGGAAACAAAAGACTGCTACAGGAAAGAACTTTTATTTTCACTGTATAAATGCTGTACATCCTTGAAACATTTATGATGGCTTTATTGTTCAGTGTGTGACCATTTTATACTTGAATGTAAAATGACGTCTGAAATCTAATTACTGGAGGCATTCATTTTTCTTCTTTAACAAAACATATGTATCTTCCTCACAGGATTCAAAATGGGTAGAAGAAAAGCAGCTGTTAATTAGAACAAATCAGGAGTTGCTAGAGAAGGTATGTGGGAATATTTTCACCATTGCTGCCCTTTATCATAGAAGAAATTGAATGCACTAAGTACTATAAAATCAGCATGAAATTGCCTTATTTCTCATCAGAAACAGAAATTTAAGTAAAAATCTCTGATTAAAGTACAAACATGCTTTTTATATTCTTCAGGAATCAAAGCTGTTTTTTATTGTGGAGTTACATGGATAGTCACCAGTGCAGCACAAGCTGGCTGAGGTTTCTAGTGTCCAATAAGATATACAGATGCACAAAGATTGTTATTGTCCTGACCACTAGCAACATTGCCTGCTCCCTTCAATGTTTTTATAGTTTTTACACACATTAAGTAATACTGATTGATTTAAGGTTTATTATATTAACTCTCTGAGCTACTCAGAGCTGAGCATCTGCATTGTTCTTTGTTGATAGTGGTGGGAAAGTTGGCTAGTCAACTTAGGAAGACAAATAACTGATGTTGTTAATTGGTAGCTTAATATTAATATAATACAAATACAATAACCAAATAAAATATCATGATTAAAAGTAGTTAAAGACAGGTTTAATTTACTTGGACACTTAGGTGGGTACTATAAATGTTAAAGTACATTATGCCAGATGTTACACTTCTGTTTAGATTTGTACAAAGGAAAAAACCACCCAGTTAAACTAGACAGCCAAAGCTATTAGTTGGCATAATTAATAGCCAGTATTGAATTTCTGTTTTGTCATTGTTAGTACCCCAAGGCAAAATTCTGGCAAATTAAAATTAGTCATTAAAACCATACCATTATTGTCTTTCATATACTTAAAAAAATTAGATGTCTAATTTGGCAAAGACAATGAGAACAGCCTACCCAAATGTTAATGTAATTCAGTTTCATTTGCTGGATTTTAAAAGAAAACTTGTACTGCTTAACTTATTTATATACAATATTCATATCACTTTTATGCTATGTTCCAAGAGAACATTGACCATTTTCTGCTGACAGCTCTCAGAAATACTTTCTGACAAAATACTTTCTTTTCTCTATGACACAGCCTGATGTACAATGAAAAATGGAAATAATTAACAATTTTGTCTAAACCCCTGCTTACTACTGTAAGCAGTATTTTTTCTAGGGCTTACAGGGTGTTACCATGTTGTGTTTGTCTCACAGATTTACAGAATGGAACAAGAAGAGCATCAGCTGAAGAATGAAATGCAAGATGCAAAAGACCAGAATGAGCTGTTAGAATTCAGAGTGCTAGAGCTTGAAGTAAGAGATTCTCTCTGTTGCAAACTCTCAAATGGAGCAGAAATTATGTTTGAACCCAAGCTGAAATTCCTGTAAAGATTACTGATGTCTGGTGCATGTTTAAGGGAAGTCACTTAGGTATCTATTTTTTAAATGTTGTATCTTGGGATAATGAAATTGATGCCACTGCCTTAATATGTTTTGGAGAGAATGCTCACTAATGTTTATAAAGATGTAATATAGCTAATATAAATTGCATATAGTTTTGTTTTCATCTAATAAAATATTTTGTTTTGCAATATTTTGCCTTTTTTATTTGTTTCATTTCCATAACTGCTCCTTTCCTGCATGTAAAATCACCTGGTATGTATTCTACAGCCTTGGCTGGCATTGATTAAATTAACACACCTTCTCACGTCTTGCATGCAGTGATCTGACTAAAGAGCTGACACATCCATCACATCAATGTAGAATTCCTTTAAATTACATTAATTTAATGTTGACAACATTCACACGAAGTAAATTTATCTTAAAAAGAACACTTTTTGATAGCAGCTTCCAAAGAATTCCTCTTACCTTAAATCCATTTTCTCATGGTTTAAAGTGGTCATGGACTGGAAATAATTGGCTTCAGTCAATGAAAAATGAAAAAAACCCCAAACCTCTGGCAATGCCAAATAAAAGTAGTAAAGCAGAAATATAACTTCTTTCTGTTAAACTAATATGTTGCCTATACCAAACAAATTCCATACTTTGCATAAATGAAATAAGCAAAATTATTTGTTTTTAGCACTGAGCATGTAGCCTGTGGTTACAGCTGAAAGCAATGGTTCTTATTCATCCCCTCCCAAACTGGGCTCATGTGGAATTTAGCAACACTGAAATATCTGTGTGTGATGCACACTTGTCACATGGTTGAATTGCCTGATGACACATTGTTCAGTTTCAAAGATCACCAGCATTCTTAACACTGCTTAGAATAAACTCTCTGACAAACCTGTCATTGTCACTGCTCCATTTTTATCACCCAGCACGTTTCACCAAAAACCTCGGCATGTGTAACTTCTCTGATAAAGATGAAAAAGTCATGTCTCCCTGTTATGTGGATGTTCTTTTTGTCTGACATTTCTTTATCTTTTCTTCATCCTTTATCAACCATATGTTATGGTGTCATAGCCCATTATATTAAAAATTATGAATTTAGGTTACTAGAATTTCAGTAGATGTTCAGAGGAAGATATGCTTTCTAATAGATATCTTTATATTTTATGGAAGGACTGTAAAGAAAAATAGAGAACAATTTAGGATTTTACTTGGCTGTTGCACTAGAAATTGCTTCCTAAAGTGTGAGGGTTCTTAGAAGTAAAATCGTCCAAAAAAATTTCTTAAGGAACGAACAAATATTCTTCAATACATCCTCCATGAATGTATTTTTCCCATGGAAGAATCACATCAAAAACAGCTCAGTATGTCATGTAAGGCTTTGTCATGTGCCAAAGCTTGGAAAAATTCTTTCACAGAATAACAATGGAAGTATTTTTGTGTGATTGCAAGAAAAGATTTTTTCCTTAGTAGACAAGCACGTAGGTACCAATGTGACTGACAATGCAATGCTTTAGGAAAACCATCAGTTCTACTGGTGATCAGGACAGTATTTTTTAGTGCAGTTATTTCAGACAGAAATTAGGTAAAGCATAAAACACAATCATTTATTTATGAATTAGAGCAAGCAAGTTTAGATGAGATGAATGCAATAGCAACTGATGAATTTTTAACAATATCCAAAATCATAACTGAATTTGGATAGGAATTAAAGTTCTGGCTTTGGTAAATAATGTCTATAGCTAAGACATTATTTAAGCCCATCAGAATGGGTTAAATAGACTGTTGATGTAAATATTATTTTTAAAAAGCTTCAGAGGAGGAAAACTGCATAGAGTACAGAGATTTTTCTCTCTACATTGTACTTTCAAATTAGGTTTAACCTAATTAATGGACAAGATTTGCCATGCTTTGTAACATGTTTAAGTGAATGGATGCATTCACTGCCTGCCATATCAATTAAAGCACCTCATTTGTGATTTAGGAAATGGAGTAATACATGGATGGTCATAGGAACTGAAGTATTTGTAGTAGTGGTCTCTCTGAGAAAATGAAGCTCATGTTGCCAAAGCATCCCCTTGTAACATGGAGATGAAATCTGGTGTTTCTTGCTCATGTTCTCATGGCCAGAGAGAATTCAGAGTAAGACCCAATGCCTTGGTTGCCCAGAGCCTTCAGTCCAGTCATTTTTTCACAGGCACATGAAAATTTAGTTTAGCTTAAAATTGCTTTTTTGTTATGTTATATCTGCCTTCTGAAGAAATAATAGGTTGATATTTTGAAAAAAGGGATGGAAGTTATGTACATGGACCAGTTAAGTTTTAGATATACTAAATATCTTTAGATAGACAGGAACTTATATTTTTTTGTTTTGTCACAAAGAACATCATAACTGTAGAATAGTGCTGCCTTCCAACATATTCTGACATCTTTGCTTCTGGACTGAATATGAATGGGGATTTTAAATGGTCTAATAGGAAGGTAGACTTTAGAATAAACAGGGACCAGACACACAGGTTTAATTTTAGTGAGAAAATATTCAATAATAATATTTTATGATAGAGTTTGATTTTTTTTTCTGCAGATTTTTCTTTCTATTTTTTTTTTTTATTGTTCCGTGAAAGAAAAGAGGAGTTGAATAAGGTTATAATCCACATAAAAACCTGCAGAGTATTTCAGGGCTCCAGTCAATTAGGGCCTGTGTTGCAAGGGTTCTGCAGCTGAGGAGTGTCAGGTAGCTTTGCAGAAACTGTGTGCATGGAATCAGCTGGCAGCTAACGCTATGGTTGTATTTAGCCAAAATTCTTCAAATATGGTAAAAGTAAGAGGAAATAGAATAGATTTGGAATGAGAGCAGGGATCTGCCTTTTTAATGTACAAGTATGTTTTGTAAAGGTGGGGAATAAATGTTAATGTATATTCACAAATGTTGTTCTTAAACAAATCTTTCCTCAGGAGAGAGAGAGAAGGTCACCAGCATTTAATCTTCATATAACCACCTTCCCTGAAAACAATGGAAGTGCACTTCAGCTGTTCTGCCATCAGGAAGGAATAAAGGTATATGAGAGAAACACCAGAAACAGTTGGATGGCTAGGAACCTTTCTTGAATGACCAGTCTAATATCCAAACAAGTGGTTTGACACTTACCAGGGAAGAAAATGAAAAAAAAAAAAAAATTGGAAAAGACATTTTTATCTGGGGAAGCGGTTTCATAAGAATATGATCTGGTCATATCAGGAGTTCCTCCGTGAAACTGAAGGCTGGTCAATTAAGATAATTTACATTTAGTCTAGGGAAGAATGTGGATGTTGAAGTGATTCCTTGTCAGGTTTGCTACAGTACATGGTTCATTATATTAAATGTCTTCATCTGAGTTCAGAAATATGACATTCAGTCCTTATTACACTCAATTTAGTGAAGGATTTTATTTGTTGAATTAACATTCTTAAGTTATTTGCTAAGGCCAGGGCCTTGAAATGTAAAGTGCCGGACTCAGAACTCATTCAGATAGGTGGGACTCTTTTAGAACAAGAACAAGATAAATGTCAGGATCTCCATTTTTTACCTTCTGATATAAGGAAGCAAGAATTGCTCTTTTCACTCCTGTTCTCCCATGAACAGACTATTTCTGCAACTTGATTTGCATGCTGGTTCACTTAAGATTGAATTCAGACTTGTCACTAATGTTACACAATAGGGCTGGGCAACTTTTCTAAAAGTAATTAAAGCATAATCTCTGTGCCACTCACTATTTATGATTGAATTTTTAGTGGTGACTTATGGTTGAATTTTCAGTTGTGTTTACAACTCCTCTTCTGAGGCTTGTTGCTATTCAGTGCTTTAATGAGCACAGTATGATCGCTAGAGGAAGTAAACAGAAATTGTCCCTGCATATTTTTAGGAAGTTGAGTAGTCTGAAAGAAAAGAGTTAAAATCTGCTTCTTACCTATAGATTTGGTTGGATTCTCATCTCTCAAAGCACACCAAGAATCATCAGTTAGCATATCACCTACAAATAGAGCCAGATCCACTTTTAGCTTACCTGTTGTTCTAATCTACATGTTGGCTGTAGCAGTGTACCAGAATCCATAATTCCCTTTTTTCCATTGTCATCTATGATATGCTTTAACAGGTAGATTCTTTTCAATCTGCCTTTCATTTTGCTTACCTGGAAGATGGTGACTTAAAATGGGCAGACCTAAAATGGGCAGACTGTAATAGTTGACCTTTTATCTGTTTTCAGTGCTTTTAAAAATTATTAGCCATCAGTATCAATGTAGATTCCAGAATGATGCAAAATCTGATTTGGTTTCTGATTCTTTCTTTATGCATCATATGGAAATAAATTATTAGGATGATTATTTCTGGCTCAATAGATGCAAGTAAATTCCACTTTGCACTAGTGCAACTCATGGCTAAAGAAGTTTCTGTTCAGCATTGTCAATGCTGATCATAATCAATAGTTTTGTTTTTAACATCCATCCAAACACAAGTGTATTAGGATCTGCACCATTCCAGAGTTAATGATGTGCACAGTTAAATAGCTCATGTAACATTCAGGAACACCCTTGAAGTTTTTTGGAAGAGATGGAGGGGACCTCAGGATAGAAAAACCTGAAAACTGCACATGGCCCTGTGGCATGCTGGCCTTTTAGTAAGTACTGAGTAAGAGTTGATGGTGGCAGCACTTAACAAGGCTCTTCTGCTTTATGTATGTGTATTAAGCATTTTGGACTAAAATGGACTGGTCCATTCCCATGCTCTCAAGGCTTCCTGCCTTCAAATAGCTAGCACACATTCCAGCCTGTCAGTGGAAGCGATCCCTGGTGCATGTTAACTTGGATGGGTTAACTTGCAGAGCAAACTTGGGATAGTTCAGGAGAATGTGATTAACTCTAGTTGAACAGTTCCATGACCCTTTCCAACAAGTTTATAAATAGAGTTCTGGGGCCTAGGAATGGATCCTGTATTTCACTGGCACAGTGTGAAATACAGACATCATGTGAATTTTACCAGGAAAAGGTTCTTTACCCTGAGGGTGATTGGGCACTGGAACAGCTCCCCAGGGAAGGGGCCACAGCTCCAGCCTGACAGAGCTCAGGAAGTGTTAGGACAATGCTCTCAGGCACATGGTGTGACTCTTGGGGATGATGATGTATAGGGCCAGGAGTTGGACTCAGTGATCCTAATGCATCCCTTCCAGCTCAGCATATTCAATGATTATGTGATTCCATGAATTTATTCCTCTCTTTTTTGAATCAGAGGAGTAGTTTTCTTTATTTCAGTGGCTGAGCCTTAATAAGAATGGGCTGTTCAGCTCAGTATATGAGAGCTGAGTGGCAGAGAAATGTGGCTTTCTAATCAGAAAGATGATTGTGAACTGATAAGCTGTTTGGAGGAGGATGTTCTGCCCACTGTGCACATTCCCTTCTGCCACTGTAAGGCTGATTTGAAACTTCATGGTTTTCTTTAACAAAGAAAATAAAAAGCAATTCACCAAGCAAACCTTCTTAATAATTACTTGTTCATGCCATGCTCTCTGTCCTTGTGACTTCTGTAGCTTGATGTGGCTGAAGCTCCACTCCAAACAAACAAAAAAAATGTCTTTTAAGCCCTTTCTCTTTACATCTTTTAAACCTGTTTATCAGTTTTGATCTTTCCTCTACATACATTAGCAGGATGAGAAGTGTGAACGATATAGGAACATTCTGCCCTCATGCACAGACATCCAGGTTGCTTATTATAATTGAGAGTGACTTTTGGTTTTGTCTTAAAGTACCAGTAATTACTTTTGTAATTGTGATGCAAAATTATGTTTCACTTATTTACATTTGAAGTCTTTTCACACACAGAAGAGAATAAGGGGTACATAAAATGTAGCATATAAAAACTGTTTCTCACCTACTTCATAAAAAATAAGTGTCAAACATCTTTTTCAGGACGTGAACATATCTGAACTTATGAAGAAGCTAGATATTCTTGGAGATAATGGGGTAACACTTTTTTACTTTTAAATGTATTTCCAGTTCCATGGTTAATTTAAAGATTTTTTTTCCCAGAGCAGGTACTAACATCCAAGACAGTGCATAGGGTGATTTTTATATGCCTGTGTTTGTATGAAGAATATGAATGGTTAGGAATGGCTTTTACATGAATTTTTTTAGTTAAACTGAAGGTAGTGAAAAGAGTATTTTTTCAAGGTAGGATTTGGTCTTTACCAAATGATACAGAAAACAGGCACTGTAATAGGCAAAGTGAAAAGATGCAAAACAGAAGTCAAAGCCAGACCAAGCTGCGATTTATCCCACTTGAGTAGTTATAGTAGCACCTTCTGCTGTGAAGGCTGTCACTGCTAGGAGTGGATTTTCTGGGAGAAAGGCAAGGAAAACTGTCTCCCCTTTTCCCTCTTTATTGCTAAGTACAGTATGAAATCTTAGTCACACATTTGGGGCAGAAACATCCAGGGAGCTGAGTCCAGTTTATAGCTAGATTTAACAGATTGAGGTCTTTTTAATACTAGTTTTAAGTTCTAGATTGGCATGTTATGTTGCAAGTCCTGTGGAGGATTCTATGGCACTTACTCTTTGCATTGTTTTCTTTAATTGGAAGTCTGAAGTGCATGAAGGTGAGATTCACTTGCTGCAAGGCTTAGTCCAGTGAACTGGCAAAAACAGGCAAAAAATTGCAAAATCCCTGACTGAAAGCACTTAATTTTAATTGAATGATCTGTTTCATTGAATGATCTGTTGAAAAAGTGTTGTGGGGCTGGTATGCTGAAATAGAGTGGAACTAAGCACCCTTGGTTTAATTTTCAATACTTTCAGTCATGGGATCATTTTTGGGCATGTCTATAATTCTAAATGTTATAATTGATTTACTTTTTGAAGTATGGTTAAAACTTACTGCTCATGTTAAAGAATGAATTTTTAATTCAATTTAAAGTGTATCTTTTTGTATTTTAGAATTTGAGAAATGAAGAGCAGGTTGCAATAATCCAAGCTGGGACTGTGCTTTCCCTCTGTGAAAAGGTAGAATTCAGTAAATATTTTTCTCTGCTAAAAAGTGGCCATGTCTTGTAAGATACCTCATAACATTGCCAGGGAAGCATGGCTTTTCTGTTCAGGTCATCTGCATTGGAGCATGTGTTCATCCTTACATGAAGGTTGGGATTGTCTTGAGGTAAAGCCAAACTTGGGAAAGAAACCCAGTTTAAAAATAAAAAACATGTTTTGGAGATATTCCTTTAGCATAAAGTACTAAAAATCCACTTAACAGAAGAGACTCCATTCCCAGCAGTGCTGTGTCCTCATTGCTCTGGGAGCAGGTGTAAAGTGCCCTCTGTGAGGTGCCCATGGTCCCTTCTGGGCTCATTCCTGTGGGTGATGGAAAGAGCTCAGAGTAGTCATTGGTCCTCTCCTCTGCAAATTAATGGACATAGACAAAAAGTAGTTTGCACAAGACAGTCAGGTCTCTCATTTCTGTATGGCTAGTTCTTTACTTCCAGGGAATATAACCTGTATATGAAAAGGGTGGCATTTAGAACTAAGAAAGACTGCATATTTCTCTGAAGAAGCTCTGTGCATCCCTTTAATATGGTTCCATTAAATCTTTCCTGATGTATTGTTGAAATTCAGAATCAGATATTTTAAATTAAAATTTGAGCAATTTTAATAATTGCCTTAATTGATATAATTTTGATAATCTACTTAACTAAATACCTTAAAGTAAATAATCTACATTAGGTAATTTAATAATCATTAATTTAAAAGAGTAATTGCTATAAGCAAAATAAAAATGGGGAAAGGGCTAAAATCCCTATGTTTTTTCACTGTGCTGTGGCATTAAAAGAAAAGGAAATTTAGCACTTTATATCCAAAAAATGAAAGGAGAAGAACCCCACTATAAAAGGCTAAGACATAGACTCCCAAAAATACTGTTTGTGTCTCCTGTGCCCCATGGTTTATGAAAGGGTAACAGGCATAGAACGTTCAGAATCAACATTTCGTTTTGCATATCATTTGCATACCTTAAAAAAAAATTAGACCTCTAATTTTTGCAAATAGCCCTTCACTTGATTGAGGGTAGCTGTGAGAGATGCTCAGGATTTCCTATTTCCATTGATTTCAAAGGTTGAGAATGCTTGAATATCCATGGTGAGGCTTTCCTTAGGAACATCTTCAGCTTGTCACCTTTGAAATGAAGAAAACAAATATGGTGAAAATAGAATCTCTGGGGAATATGGTGTTCCTGTTAATTTTTTTTTTCTGTAGAAAGCTAACCTGCTAAGCAGATAAAACAAATTTTCATTCTTCCATCAATCTCTTAAATAGTGGAAAGTTCAAAAGGATGAAGTAATGAATTCACATTTCATAACTTGTAAACTTATGTTTGAAATTTTCTGTGCAAATCTTGGGGAAAAAAAGCTAGTATGTCATTAATTCCTTTGAGACTGAGGCCTAATGAATTCAGCAAAGCACTAAATTAAAAGAGTTGATGTGCAAAGGTTACCAAAAGACTTAAAGAAGATATGAGTAGTCCAGTGTTAGTAAACAAGGCAGTTGAGGAAAGCAAGAATTATCAGTGGCAAATCTGCTCTCTGTAAGCTAATCATGGGTCCTTATTGAAGACCAGTAGGGGAATTAAATTAAATAATTCAGAACTGACCATTTCCATCCATTCCAATAAACTTAAATGGAAATATTAACATAATCCTGGTGACAGTTATTAATTAAGCAAGAACCTTGTGTTCATGCATTTAGCTATTATGATGTGTAATTTTTACCTTTGGAATGCAATGGCTGTTTTTCGTTCTGATTGTTTTGAATGTTCCCATAATGGCAAGGGATTCATAGTAGCAACGACAAGAGTTTCCAAATGTCTGTCTGTTTTATTTTTCCCTCTACATTACCAATGTTTTGCAAGTCATCCTTTTCCCACAAAGAGTGCAGCAAACTGTGCAGAATTAAGTGTTGAGTTTTCCACCTTGTCTTTTTTTAATTGCCGTCTGGAAAAATGAAGGACTGGAGGCCTGAAGTGAGATGATGGTTTCACAAATCAGGCCAACAAGCATTTGAGTAAGAAACAACCAGGTTGATTTTGCATTCTTGCCCCAAATCTATTTTGTTTCTTGAACTTTACAGGGGAAAACCCTATTTTATTTTCTGTAGGAAAGCAACCTCCACTTGTGAGTCTTTAGTGTGTCTCTGCAGTCCTTCATTCTGCCCGTGTTCCACAACCTGTTTATTCATGTGTGTCTCCAGAGTGATCAGATAGTATGGGAAGAGTATATGCCTGGAAGTGCTGGCAACAAACTTGAAAAATGTTTGGTAGAACCTTTTTCAAAATCTCTGTTCATTTCTTTTTTTTTTTTTTCTCTTCACACTGCTGTAGTGGTTGAAGCAGATAGAGGGGACAGAAGCTGCACTGACACAGAAGATGTTAGACCTGGAGAATGAGAAGGTAAGAAACAATAGCTAAAAATTCATTTAGCTAAAGTTCATGTAAGGTATTGTGCATATATTTCATCCCAGGCGGGTTTGCTGCCTTTCTCTGCTTGACAGAGATGGCTTCATGGTAAAATAGGCAAGTGGTTTCTAGAACAATCTATTCCTTGTATTCTTTGGGTTGAGAGAGAATTTTCAAATCTATATAGAACAAAAATAGCAAAAATATATATGAATTAGGGCACAAAGGCATAACTGGAGAGCACATTAACCAGTGTGAAATTGTCTTTGTGCTTTCTTTGTATATTAATTTGTCAGGCAGCAGTATCATGTTTTTAATGTTGGGGTCATGCTAGTAGAATTGGCAAGGGTATTTCTTTGCTCTCTTGTACTCAGCTTCTGGACAAGCTGTCAAGACCTCTTACTCCAGGTGACCTTTCTTGCCCCATGGCCTTCATGCCTAAAGACAGAATGTTTTCTCAAAAAGCAGTTCTGTCTTAAAGAACAAACTGACCTTATTTTTCCATATGTTGAACAGTTTTAGAAGGAGTGTTTGGTTTTATTGGTTTACCATGCATGCTGTGCTTCACATCTTCAAATGGCAATCCAAACACTGATTAATCCTCACCACACCTTTTACAGGTAGATAAATAAGCAGCACTGCATTCATCCTAAAGAATGGGACAATGAGACAGGGAGGTTAAGTGATTTGCCCAGGACCACTGAAGAATTGTGTGTTTGAACCACAAACAAAAATAGAAGTGCTCAGACCGTGTTCTCTGTTGAGTTTAACCTGTCATACTGATTGTACTTTAACACAGATAAGAAACTTACCACATTTAGTATTTGTTTATTTTTAAGTCTTGTTATGGAAAAATACAAAGGCTCGGGGATGGGAAAGTGGCCACAAATACAAGATTCTTTTGTAAAGAAAAATGGAAAAAATAGGGAGTTTGTAACTCGATATATTACCTTCTCCCTTATTATCTGTGATGTTTTCAAGTCTTACCATGGATAGCCCTTGCATCTATTTGTTTAGTACAGCAATCTGAGAATGTGATTGACTCAATGAGTTGAAAAATTATATTCTAGCATGATACTTTTAGAAAGACTGAGCACTTGTGTAGTTGTCCTTGAAACCCATGTTAAGGGTTTGAGGCCCTATTCTTGCTTCCTTCCCTCTGGTTTTCTGTGGGCAGCCTTTGCTTTCCCTTTTGAGCAGTAACATGACCAGGGCAGCTGCATTGCTATTCTGGGCTCTGGTGGTAGCTCTGACCCATTTTATAGTCTCAGACAAGTGAATCTACCTCTGTGGTGTCAGACACTTGTAAGAAAGTCAGGAGCAGGCCTGTCCTTTGCTGTGCACTCCCAGGACAGTGCTTGGTGGTGTTTCATCCTGTACAACAGCCTTGCAGTTGCTGTTATTCTTCCATGTCAAAAAAGGAGCCACCTGGGTAACCATGGTGGCATTCAGTTGCATAAATGTGGTGTCTAATACCATATCACATTCTCCAGAGTTCTGAACTCAGAGTTCTGGAGATGCCCAATAATGGCTGAAAAATATGTGCTACAGGAGTTGTTGGAGGCCCTTTCCTCTCAGGACCAGGAGCATCTTTAGAATATGCTGGAGCAGAAAATTATAAAATGGCTATCATGGCAATAGATGCCCCTCTGTTCCCAATCAAATTCCAGCCCCAAGACCAAGCCCTGACTATTACTTTGGGTTTGCCTTGAATATTAATTAATAGTTAATAAAAAGAATTCCAAGTTTACAAAATAAATTAATAGTAAACATTATACTTTTTATACAGAGAACAAATGGCACCTTGTTCCTCTGAATCCTCTAATACTGGTCCTGTATGTTGCTACTGTTACCACTAGAAACTGACAGAAAAGTTGTCAGAAGTCCACATTTATGTCTGATAGCAAAATTTGGCCAAGTAAGTGACTTTGAGGCAATCCCATATCCAATAAAACTAACCAGAGCAACAATATTTGAATTTTTTAATACTGTTAATAAAAGCTGCAATTACTCATCTTAAGACCCCTATGTATTTAATTTGGCATTAATTCTATATGTGGAGGAAATGCAAATGTTTGTTGATTAGAAAAAAGAATGATAGAAAATATGAAATTCAGTCAAAGGGCTTTTCTGCTTTTTGTTCTATTACTAATTCTTTTGAGTGTGAAAACCTGCTTTGAAAGAAAAGCTAATAAAATTAAGTAACTCTTTGATATTTTACTTGCTATCATCAAACCTGGTCTAGGGGAAGGTGTCCCTGCCCATGGCAGGGGGTTGGATCAAGATGATCTTTGAGATCCCTTCCAACCCAAACCATTCTATGATTCTATGAATCAAAACACTCTAAAGGCTTGTCTAATCAGGCAACCATTTCAATGTCCACAACTTGCTTGAAGCATTTTTTGGATACTGAGTTCCCCTGAAACCCCAGTCTATGGGGTTTATATATAATATATATAAATATATAAGCTGTGAAAGTTGAGGAGTTTGATTTTTAAGAACAAAAGTAAACAATCCCTGTAAATCTTAAGTATCTTGAAAACTTCTTCAGCTCTTCAGCTACTCACTCAACCTCTCTGGGCATCACTTCACCTGTTTCAGTTTGGCCTCCTGCCTGTACAAGCTGAGGACTGAGTTGTTACTTCAGCTTCAGTAACACATCACAGGATGGTGCTGCAGAATCCACCTGTGGATAACCCTGCATGCTCAGGTTTCCTCCCTAGAAGAGCACATCAGACAATAGCAATTAGGGCTTGCCCCATGATTTCCTTAAGGGTAATATTTCCAGGGGATATTTTCATAAAGTGCCCTCTCCTGTGTTTCTCTTTTCCCTCCCTTGGCCCTGTGTAAGCTATTGGACCACATGCATGTACATCCCCACTCACCTTTTGCTGCACGTCTGTCAGGTCCAGACAGGTTTGTGCACTGGTGTAGAGGTCAATGCTTTCTAGGTACAGCTTGTTAATATGATACACAGATTTGAAGTGCTAATATTGTAAATTTGATATTCCAAATATCCTTAGGATGAACGTGGTCATTTGCTATGGGTTTTCTTTTGCTTCCAAGTGGAAAGCTTGCATAAAAATGATGGCATTTATGATTCTTCATGAATTAGGATAAAGAACAAACACTCCCTTGTTTTTATTATTGCTCAGGACCTGTTCAGTAAACAGAAGGGTTATTTAGAGGAAGAACTCGACTACAGGAAGCAAGCTCTGGACCAGGCATACATGGTAGGAAAAGAACAGTCATTAAATTTTTTTGTTTGAACAGATATGATAAAATGCAGGGTTTGTTTTTTTTTGGGTTTTTTTTGTTTTGTTTTTTTTTTTTTTAATTATAAATAGGACTGTTTTTTACTTTATTATCTATTTTTTCCTGCCAGACTAGAAATCAAGTATTTCTTAAACAAAAGTTTAGGAATGGATTATAGTACTTACAAGTGTAACATTTTTGCATTGCATTTTTTATTCTATGATATGCAAACATCTTGTTAGTACATCTGGAAGCTGGTTTATGTATGAAAAAAAAACCATGGCTGCTAAAATACACCAGAAATTACTTTAGAACTTTTCCATTATTTCTTTTCCTGAAGCATTTGTAAGTATTACTGCTGCTAACCTATCCTAAACCAGGAATGCCTGTTCTTCCTCTGCGATTCTTTCCTGTGCGATCCTATCCAACCTTATCCTTCCTCATTTTCAAAAGGGAAGCTGCAACCTTGCCTTTTCTCAGGCTAAACAACAATCAGGAATTATCCAGGAATTGGTAAAACTACACGCACAACTTTGCAAATAGTGAGACTTTGGGAAATCAAAGAATCAAAAATATAATGGCCTGAAGCACTATTTATACATTGTAAATATTTCTTGAGTGGAAAATGTTTTCAGAGAAGAAGCAAGGTCTAGTGCTCAGAGCAGATAACAGAGATAAAGCAAGCAGGCACTATTTCTAGCACTGTGACCTTGGGCAAGCCATTTAACCTCTCTGTGCAGCTGTTTATGCATCACTAATATGGATGGAATTACCTACCTCACAAAGGTGTTCTGAGGGCCAAAGGGATGTGGTCAGATGCTCTTGATCCAAATATTGTTAGTCTGGATGCTGGCTTTTGATAGGATCATGCTAGCCCCAGTAATCGAGGAAACACTGCCATGATTCCTGCCTTTCCTCTTGGGAGTACAATTATCCATGTGAATCTGAAGTTCTCCTGTGTTGTGGGCGTTGCAAAGTACTGCAGTTTTGGTCAGTGCATGAGAATCATGTTAGGAATCTGGCAGACAGCAAGAGATGGATGAGGGATTAGTGTATACAAGTGTTCCTTCCTTCATTGCTTATGGCAGCTTGGAGCTAAGCCAGTGACACAGACTGTGAGCCGTGGCTATCAGGTCACTAGGGCCACAGAGAGGGAGAGCGAGATTTCTGTTCACAGTTTTTCCTGGGGTCTTTTTATTTTATAGGATGGCTTAATAATTCAGCTGCAGTTGAAGGAAATCTGTTAGTCTGAATTAAATTTGTAATGTTGAGCAGCAAGATTTGGAGTTTTATCAGGTACTGAATGCAGACCTATCTTCTGAATCTTTCTTAAATGGAAGAATCAATGATTTGCTAGAGCAGGACCCATCTCCCGGGTGTCCATCCGTGCCAGGAGGCTGCGTGCACTCTGTGTGGAATGCTCCTCACCGCTCACGCTTGCTGCTTTCTGTCTGTCTGTCTGTGTCCATCCTGCCCTCCTGCCTTGCTAGCCTCCTTCTCTAACTCTTGGTGGGTCGTTTGCCTGCTGGATTCAAACGCCAGCCTGTCTGTGTGTGCTTTGGGTTGCACTAGAAAATCCAGGAGCTGGAGGCCACGCTGTATAACGCCCTGCAGCAGGATCCCGGCCGGCGGGCCAGCGAGTCGCTGACGGAGGCGCAGCGGGAGGATCTGCGCGCGGCGGTGGAGAAGGTGCGGCGGCAGATCCTGAGGCAGAGCCGGGAGTTTGACAGCCAGATCCTGCACGAGAGGATGGAGCTGCTGCAGCAGGCCCAGCAGGTAATCCCGGTGGTTCTCTCTCCTCCCCCTTGGTGTTGGTGTTACCTCTGTGGTTGCCGCCACTGCCCGTACGACAGCATCGCTTCACCCTCACCTCGTGGAGTTGTGTTCAGTCTGGTCTCTGTGCAGCTCCCGTGCCAAGGAGCGTGTGGTGTCAGCACCTGGGTGTGCTGGGCATGGTGCACACTCAGAACAAGGCACTGTCTCACCGCAAGGTGCTGTTGCACAACCTTTCGTGCGTGAGCAACCACACAGTCTTCCACAGGACTCCAATGGGAGCTTGTTGCAGGTTTGAGGCTTAAAGTAGAAAAAGTCAGAATGGAAGGTTGTTAATGTAACAATATGAAAGGAGTAAAGGCAGAAACAGTTACAGGAATCCGAGTTTTTTATTTTTTCCCCTGTGGGAACCCAGAACATCCCTCTGGCTGTCCAGGACGGCCAAGATCCCTGCCAGGGGGCTCAGAAGCCCTGGCACAGAGCCCAAAACACCTGTGGTTTTGAATATGACCTGTGGAGCAAATTACCAACCTTATATGAAGATCAGCAAGCCACAACAGTTTAGGTAGAATATTAGTGAAGTTATCACGGGGTGGAAAAGTAGATTTTAGGGTTTTTGGTATGGAGGTTCAGGGAGCAAGATGGAGGAAACTGGGTGTGTGCAGCCTTTCTCCTTCTTCTTCTTGGCCTCCATCTTTTGCTGAGGTGGCACGTACAGATTGGTTTAGACTAGAAGCTCACTGTCTAACATAGGTGATAGGTATTGGAAAGTAATTGTAAACATTGTATACGTAGTTTTTAGTATGAAGGGGGGGCAGGCAGAGTGCCTGGAACTGTCCTGCTGGACGGACCTCGGCAGGGCAGGAGAAAATTTTTATAGATAAGACACAATAAACAACCTTGAGACCAAGAACTGAAGAACTCCAACTCATTCTTCAAGCACTGGGCTGGGAAAAGAGACTTTTAACAATCTCGGGGTTGCAGCGACACAGAAAGGTCCTGAGATTCCCCTTTTAACTTATTTTAGCTATTTATGAACTCTTTTAAATAAAATAAAAAAGGAAATCTCAGGAAGTCTTTTAAGAGGCTACTTACAAGCTTTCACTCCTTTAAATTCATTCAGGAAGCCTTGTCTGTCCAAACTTCTTCCTGAAGCACAACTATTGACAACTTGAATTTGGCAAGGTCCTGGCCTTGAAGTGCGGTAATTATTTAGTGTTGGTAGCATTGCTAGTGTTTTTGTGCAAATATTCAGAGAAAGAAGAGAGCTGCATGTCTCAGGGTGTTAATTAATTACTACAGCAGAAATAATTGTTTCCAAGGATTTTGGCTCTCCTTTATAGTAGACTGTGGACGTTGTAGGCAGATGTCCTAGATCTTGTGGACTGCTTGGCTACTTTCTGTGCAAGTCTGAAATCACATATTGCAAATGCCAAAATGTGCTGTGCAGATGTGTCCAGAACAATGTTGCTATTTCAGGTGCTGATTCAGGAGCTGGGGCAAGAACTGCTTTCAGTTTAGTCCAAGCCTCTCTCTGTTCCAGTTGGCTTATAGATGAGTATAGATGAAACTGGTGTAATGTGACCCAGCACTGTTGTGATCATCTCCTGTCATCCTGTAGTGGTGGGAAGTGCTTATGGCGGCAGTGCTAGACCTGACCTCTGAGTTTCAAAAAGTTTCCTTTCTCTGCTCCTTGACTCTGTTGTGTTGGTTTGGAATGTGTAACATTGAGAGCAGGAGATGAACTTGTTTAATGGGTTGTCACCTAGTTTTAGTCATCAGAAATGGTGTACAGAAAGCTGGAGAGGGTAGGCACCAGCTGCCACCAAAAGCGTCAGAAAGAGAGAGTAGATATATTAAATTGGGTAAATAAAGATGGAGCCAGAAGATATTAGTTTAATGTTATTAATGTAGCTGAAAATTAGTGAGAATGGTTAGTCTCTTAGGCAGTCCAATTTCCTAGCCAGACTGTTGATGTTTTATTCAAAACAATAACATACCCTACTTCTTTTCAGTAGGGTAAATATTGTTGTTGGTGATATTTAATGGGTATGAATGATATTGTCTGTTGAGTAATGCCTCTACACCTAAATAATTGACAATTTCAGATTTTAATATCGGACTAGATATAGTTTGGTCTTTTGTTTTCACCATGAATGTGGTTTGACATATTTTGTGTCCCTTGTTAGAGTGTAGTTTTTGGGGACCTGGGCAGAGCCTTTAAGTTGAGCTCATGTAATAGTGGCAAATAGAAAGGAAAAAATAAGAGTAGATTTGTAAAGTGAAACAGTTGTCCCAGAGGACTCAAAATACATATTTTATGTATATCTGGGGTTTAATTTAGATTTTTTTTCCAATTTGTTCCATGCCCTGCTTACTGTCAATTAGAGCATTTTATATGCACATCTGGAGCATATCTTCTGTTAGTCCAACTCATGCATTCACAGATTGCTTCACAACATAAGGTTAAATATGGTGAGTGCATAAGAAAACAAAAATGCCAGCATAAACATAGCTTCATTAGCCATGGATGTTTATGTACCTGTCTCCAGACCCCTTTTATAGGATGTCATTAGAGTTTCATGTTGTGCCCATCTCATTAGACATGCTAATGTTACAGCCCTGCAGGACATGTTAAACTGAATTCCACTGCTTAATAAGCATCTAAGCATTTTAGTAATCTATTTTTAACTCACACACACATGCCCTCCCCCCTACACATTCCCTATTAAACAGGAAAAACAAAGGCAAAGATGCTAGTTAATTTGCCTGGGATATTGGATGGCTAATTCTCACGGGATTACTTTCATCTCACTAGCAAGTGCCAGAAGCTGAGTGTTACACAAATGAAACCCCACTTGTGCTGAGAGAATCCGAATGAATGGATGAAACTGCACTAAGTGAAATACATCTCTGATAAGTACCCTCCTTTCCTCATGTATTTACATCCAGGGGGAGTTTTGCTGATGCTGTGACATCAGGAAGCACCCACTGCACTTTGTTCTGGCAAAACAGTTGTCTAGACCTGGCCAGATTTTACAGTCTGCAGTGCCTACACAGTACGTGCAACACTTTTTCCTCTGCTGGAGTGGAGGTTACAGAGAATGATAGGACAACATGATGGACCTGCATGGCTTAATACAGAGTCTCTTTGTTGCAAACACCCTCAAACTTTCCCTGAAACAGAAATAATGTATTAAAGACTCCAAATTCTATGAAATTTTTGAATTACAATCACTTCAGAAGGCCTGTTACTTTGCCTTCATTACCTTCTGGTCTGCCGGATACAAGGGCTTCAAAAGAACAACTCTGCTTATCTGGCAGCCTGGTAACAGTCTTCTCTGAGTCAGAGTTTCTGTGTCATAGAGTGGGGGTTCAAGGAGGTCTGGTGATGAAGAAAGAGTTCCCTCCTTCTGCCTATAAATGCTCCTTGACCAGACATGCATGGTGCAGAAATGGGAGAGCACATGGTGAAAGCTATAGGTTGGAATGCAAGGTTTCCTTAGAGGTTAATTGCTTCATGCAGGGACTCTGAGGATTCAGCGTGTGAGGTGCTGGTGTTATAGAGCTGGTAAATGTCCTTCCTGGGGAATGACTGTCTGAGAGGGACAGGGATGGGCATAAGGAAATGGGTAAATGGCTGCCCAGGTGTGAGTTGCTTTATTTGTTTTTCTTTGTCCAGATGTAAAGCTTGAGTTATTGGCCACTGGGTATTGACTTTGTTACAGTGAAATAAATATATCTTAGAAAGTTGGGCTCTGTATTACATTGGTAGGTCTGTTCTTCTTGGGTGTGTACAGCCCCACATGATTACTGTTCATTAGTGTATAAATGGAACCATTCATGTATACCCATTGTGCATTAAGGAAAGCAGGCCTCTGTGGAGCCAAATTAGACATGCTGTGTGATTAGATCTGCTTGCTAAGGCACACAACACTTTTATTAAACCCAGAGTGCAACATGCAGGTCTGGGGGATGGATCCTCAGCTGAAATATGTTGGCAGTACTCCCTCTAAGTCAGAGAGGGTGCTCTGATTTACACCATACTCTCTATTTGGAGGAGGTAAAACTTGTTAATTAAAAATCTGTCATGAGCAGCTTGTGCTATTTGCTTCCAGCAATAGGGCATG
This sequence comes from Ammospiza caudacuta, assembly GCF_027887145.1. Classification (NCBI taxonomy): domain Eukaryota; kingdom Metazoa; phylum Chordata; class Aves; order Passeriformes; family Passerellidae; genus Ammospiza; species Ammospiza caudacuta. The sequence continues at coordinate 60,887,045 of NC_080596.1, forward strand.
TGCTATGTTACCATCAGAAAAGTCTCATTGTGTTACACTGCTCTTACAACCTTTTGGAAATCAATGTCTGGTTTATTTTTAGCAGGACTTTATTTAAAAGTAACATTTGTGCTATAGTCAGTGCAGTAGAATGACTTTACTGCTTTTTTTGAAAATCTGAAGGTCATTACTAGCAAGCTCTGTTAAGAAGAGTAATTTTTTTATGCATATACTTTGAATCATTTCTAGAGGGAGAGAAAAATGTGTTGTGTAGCTTTAAAATCCATCTCAGAGAAAAGATATTTTAAACAGAGCAACATGTTTCTGAAGAAGTGATATCAACTTCCCAGTTAAGCAAAGTAAAAAAACCCCATAAAACAGAACCCCCCCCCAAAAAAAAGCAGCAGCCCAAAAAATCCCAGTACAGAAAATCCACACAACATTATGCTTAGTTCACCTTCAAAATATATTGTAATCGTCTTGTCTTCTAAAACTAGTAACTATTTAAATGTCAAATTATGCTTTATATAAATCAAAAAAATTAAAAACCAAAATATATTCTTGTTGGTTTTACTGTAGCTGCTTCTGGAGTATGAAACTGGGGAAAGTCAGCAGAAGCAGGTTTAAAATTAGGATAGATTTATTCAAATTGCCCTGTTGGCAGTATCCAAACATGAAGAAAATTTATAATAGAAAAGTAATTTATTCTGATTTCATCTGAAGTTATTTTAAATCCAAAGAGAAGATAGAAAATCCTTGAAGAACAGCAGATTGACACACAATTCCAAAAATGGCTGCTGCCAGTCAGAAGGTATATGAAAGACAGATTTTATTAATGTAGTCCAATAATTTCCTAGAGCAGTCTTATCTTTGTATAAAATTGTTAGGGGAAAAAAAGAAAGATAAAAGATAGTTTAGTTTATTGTGTCATCAAAAAGTGTGATTTTTTCCCCCTAAATTGTACTGTAGTACTGTACTAAGCTGAGTGTGTTGTCTTTTAACTTGAGTTAGAATATTCTTGGGTGAAGCTCAGTTTTACAGAGTAAAAGAAATCATTACATTACTTCTAGACCTGAATATAAAATATCTATGAACTGCTGAACTCATCCAATTCCAGCTTTAAATAGTTAGAACATAGCTGTAAAAATTTTAACTATGTTTTCATTAAACTAGGGCATTTACTCTCGTGACCAGATTGGATTATTCAAAAGTAAGAGGAGCAGAAATGAGCACTTTATTTGCATGTTTTACTGGAAGGAGGCAAAGCCTTAGGACAGAGCAGGTACTGACCTCCAAGGGCCACTCTGCAGAGAAGGATTTCACTGCTGGTGTGGTGCCTGCTTCTTAGGGACACCAAGGAAAAGTCAGAGAGAGGCACCAATGTCCTTTTTCATCCTGAAATGTCAAAATATCACTTGAAATTGAGATACAACAACTAATTTTCTTCACTAAGTTCCTTCTTCTTCTGACCAGCAGTTTTTTTCTGAGGGCACAGCTCTTCTGGCTTAAAGGCCAAACAAAGCTATGGCAAATGCCATTGCTCTGTGAGTTCTTCCTGCTCTCTTCTATATGGACAACTTTTCCATACTGGGAGAGCAATTTGTTTACAAATCCATAGGGTTGGATGTCACCACATCTATGTGAACATATAGGCTTGGCCATTTATAATAGATATTTGTGTGGGAAGGGGTGTGGTTGGTGTTTATTTCTCACCCAAGGAATATTATTAAGGTTTAATGTTTGATGGGAAAACTTTTGGGGAGGGAGAGAGGATGCTGTGCTCAGTGTACCTCATTGATATATAAAAATATAGGCATTGATAGGCATGAGGAGGTGTTGTATTAAATCTGTCCTCTCTGGCACAATGCTTTGTGAAAGAGAGGACAAGTTAAAGACAACCTCTCCTCTGCCATGTTGCCTTGTCCCAGAGAGTCTGGCTTGGTCAAAAACTCACAGCTGTGTCACACTATTTAGAAATTAGGCGAATTATTACTATGAACCTTGCTATAATAATAAAGGGGGAGGCTCAGATTATTTTTCTTCCAAATCTACCTAGATTTATTGGTTTAATGATTTTATTTTGAATCTGAAATGTTAAGGTGCTAGCTGTTTGCATACAATATGAAGAGGTACACCTAGGGTAACCACTGATTTTTTTTTTTTCCACAGTATTAATGGTCTGCAGTTTGTTGTTAAAAATGTAATAGATTACTGTTGATAATGCAATTTTTATCTTCATGAATCGCTGTTGAAAGCATCTGATATACCACAGCTGTATAACTGTCATCAATATTCATCAAGCACATCATGACTAGGCTAATCATGGTTGACCTGTGGTATTGATTTGTCATGCAGGAGTGAGCATGTAGTCTCTCAGCACATTATTGCTGCTATAATGACAATATCACAATAAACTTATGTAATTTCCCACAGCAGACATGCATGGCAGATGAGGGTTAATTTTAGTAATTTCTACATGTTCATCTTACAGTATTTCCCTGTGTATGTTTTCTTTATATAGTCTTCAACTGTGTCTGCTTTGCTTATTGCTTTAGTGATGCTACTTGTATGAATAAGTGGTGATAGCAGGACTGCTGTAATACCTAAAAAAATACATCTGAAAGGTCTGCTCTATTTGTCCTAAACAATGTTTGACTGAGGTTCTACTCCAAGTAAGAACAACTGTATGCCTTGCAATAATATTAGTATCAAGAAAACTCTTATCTGAAATTTGAATGCTGAAATCTTCTCATCTGATATCCTGAATACCCTGATTCTTAGGAAAAGCCAGTGGGTGCTGAGGAAAGGCAAGGCTAAAAGGGAAAGTTTGTGAAGTTTGTTACAGAAGCTAAGGATGAGTGTATTTTCATATGCCCAATGCATACAAACACCGTTATAATTACCTACATAGGAATTTGTTATTTAAATATCTGAATGTAAAAGAATCTAAATGTAATGATAAATATTACATTATGCTTCTGTTTGTTTTTTTTTCCTGCCTCGTAATGTGTCTGGGCTGTCACAGAGTCAGTTTTAACATGTAGAATGGGTTTTGTCTTCTGAGCTCACATAGACTTAGCATAGCCATTCTGTGTAAATATAAATCTAATATGACTTAAATTATTGTTTTTCCCTAATGAAAAAGCAATAGGACTGTTGATATTCTTCTGTTAGATACCAAAATATGTTGTTGCATAAATTCAAAGATTCTCAGTGTTAAAAAAGATGAATCAGGTTTTGTAATAAATACTACATACATATAGTAATTTGTATCAGATTATAACAGATAGTTATTTGGGGCTGAATGCATTTATAAAATTCACTGCCTTACATCTACAAATGTGACTGAATACATATGCTGAGAAATGCATCAGTGCAGCTGCTAAAAGGTTCATTCTCCAAAGAAAGGCAAATAAAGAAACTACAGATGCATAATAAAGATTGAAAAGAACAATTTTCCTACATCAGTAACTATTAATTGGATTATAATTAGACTGCGGAACAGAGAAAAGAATGAAATTTTTACCTGCTATGCAAACAACAAAATAATGATTGAGAATCAGAGAGGTACAGTCCATCCAAAATGATCTATTATTATCATATGCAACTGGCTGAAATTTACACTAAGTTTTCATTCATGAAGTAAAATAAGATGTCAATAAAACCAATAATGCTTAAGCTAATGCTGTTGCAGTGGCATTTCTGTTTCCTTATGACCATTATGCAAAATCACATTCTAGGAACATGGGATTAAAGGGAACATTTGGATTTCTGAATTACACACCCCTTCCAGCAGCAGATCCAACAGCTTGAGTAATGCATGTTACAATTGCCTATGCAAATTGTATTGTTAAAACACTACATGCTTTTAAACAGCTGTTAAAATGCATTGGATTTCAAAAAAAGCCCAAGAAAAGAATGTGTATATCCATCACTTTAGTGATTTGAATAATAGCTAAAGGCAAGTCAGTTTATATTCATCTTTGTTTAAATTTGTACATGTAACATAGTTATGCCATTCACACTGCTGAAGATCTTACATACCTGTGTCTTAACAGTGAGCAGAATCTTCTTAAAATAAAGTTGTAATGAAACAATATTGATTCTTCCCTCTGTCAGACTGATAAAATATTTCCCATGCTAAATTTTGCTGTAGAATGAGATACCTTCTTGATCATAAGATGGCTTCAGAGTTTCAAAACGTTTCATGTCAGATGTAGCCTGTCCTGTGAAAGGACATTAACCTGAACCTTTCCAACATTTCAGGGCCAGGCTCTAAGCAGCTTAGCAAATCCTTCTTTGTCTGCTTTGTGCTAAAATTATCAAATTGTTTTCTTGGATTTGCTGGTGAATGTAAATCCAATAAGAGTGTGTCACAGGAACTGTTAAGGTGATTTCTAACCCCCCTGATTAGTACATTCTGTATTTTCACAAGTGCAGTAGCATGGCAAGGAGCATATTTTGAGTCTAGATTAATTGATCTTCTTGGTGTTGCTGTCTGTAAAAACAGTACATTCATATGGGTGGGCTCTTTACTTACCTGTTTAGGGAACATGAACATCAGTTCTACAGTTTGACACCTAAATGAAGGATGATGTGGTGATCATTGTCTGAAAGACAAAATTTGTCACAAAAGTTTTTTTTCCGATAGATTTTTCCCCATTTCCCAAAGCTTCTTGAGGATTTGAAGCCACCCAAGGTGTGGTTCAGGACTGTGAATGTCTGACTAGCCCTGTGGGTAAACTGGACAGAAGGCTTGGATGAAGAAGTCCACTTCATGTAGCCTGCAACACTGCCCAATGTAGAGAAAATGCAAAAATTCTGTCCATCTGTGTAACTAAAAAGGCAGCTGGCACATCAATTAAAAAAAAAAAAAAGGAATCTGTGAAAGGCACCATGGAGTGACACAGCCCATTTCTCATCAGAACTTGAGGTAGCTTGAAAGACAAGTTTAATCACATGAGGAAGTGCACACATTTTGGCTGCTTAGGGGAGGAAATCTGGACCTGGCATTTAAGTGCAGTGGGGCACTTGTGACCATCTCAGATCAATTTTCTTTCTTTGTATTGCTGAAGTTCCTCCCATGTCTAAATTTATGAGGAATCATTACTGGGCTGAAATGTTGCCTCCAGTATAAGAATGATAGCTCTGAGGCTGCAATCTAGGGCTCACTGAACTCAGACTAAGGATTTCCGTTCATTTCAGTGCTCCTTTACAAGGGGAGCAGTATTAATGGGAATGGTACTTAATGTAGATGGATTGCTATTAAAACACATGCTGAGCACTCATACTTCATTTGTTCTGTGTGGGAATGCCATTAACCTTCTTCTTTTTAAATGGAGCAATACTGTCGTTTTGGCTAAAGCACAAGCTGAGTCTTCTAAGCCTGTTACTGAAATGTCTCTATTAGTGAAAGAAGAGTAATATTTCCAGGCACACATCCACCATCATGCTGCTTGCATTTTGCCTAAACTTTGATTCCTCAGACTTCCCAGAGGTGTGGCTTGCAATCTTGGGGTTGCAGTGTAGCTGCAGGAACCAAAGCATGCTACAAATGACAGAAATTTGCCTTTAGAAATCAGTAGCTGGCTGGCTCTTTACTGGAAGCGTACTAATATGATTTCATTGGACTCTTTGTCTTCAATTCAGTTCTAAATACTGTTTTATCCTTTTTGTTGCATCCTTGTACAAGGGAGTCATGACAAGAATCAATCTGCATCCAGGGTTATCTAGCCTTGTGCTCAGTTTGGATGCAGATTGATTATTGTCATGACTCCCTTGTACAAGAGTGCAGCAAGGATGCTGGAAATTTTCCAGCTATCAGGAAAATTGAGCTGTAGGTGCAGGGATACCTGAATTGGTCTACCAAGGCCAGATCAGGTACATACTGCCTATAAAGCAATGCTTCTGTCAGACTTAGACACTCCCACTCTGTAGGAAGGTCAGACCTGCTGGGAGGTCCCATCTTGGTGGCTCAGTTCTCTGCTACTCAAGAGCTGACCTATCTTAATTTCCCTGACAGTACTGGAAGGTACTTGTCATCCAAGTTTACCAAAAAGAATTGCTTAAGTGAGTCATTGGATTTCAAGAAGTGCATCCTGTTTCCCAGAAAAATGAAGTTTCCATCATGAGGTGAAAGGAAATGGAGGGTTAATGAGCATTTATGACTATAATCTTCTGCACATTAATTCTACTGCTGAAAAAATTGTCAAATTTCTTGCTTTTGGGGCAGTTGGACAGCCCTTTGTGTTTGGGATCTCTCCAGGAACTAAACTGGAGAAGCCTGCAGTCAGTGAACATACAATTTATGTAATGTGGTTGACTGATGGTAAATGTCCCTTTTGTGACTGTTAGTAACATTGTCATATGTAGTGCCTCCATTAGGAGCAGTCTTTGCCTGTCTTGGCATTGCAGACTTCCAGAGGAAATGTGTTCTTCAGCTGCCTGACCCTTCTGGGTGTGCTCTCCTTTACCTAATTGTTAGCATTTTTAGGCTGTTAATCTGTGCCTCCCACTTTGGTACATGTGCTGCATGTGTAATGACTATGAAGAAAAGTTTTATAATGCAACTTAAAAGTCTGTTCAAATTGCAACTAAATAATAAGTAAGGAATCTTGAGCATAGTTTTTTCTGTGGCTGTCTGGCAGTGGGGTGGATGTGTGAGCTGAGCCCCCCTCCTGGCAGAGCTGCAGCTCTGCTGAGCATAGCCTGGCCAGCAGAGCCATCTGCTGATCGCTCTGCCCAGGGAGTGCTCAGCCCTGGCTGTGCCGTGCCTGCCTAGGAGCACTCACTCAGGAGAGGCAGCAAACTCGCTGCTAGTGCAGGAATGATTTATTTATCGAGCAGGTGCCTGCCATGCTGAAATAGGGGCTGGTCCAGCCCTCTTTCAAAACTCAGGGAAGCTGCATGCAGGGAATATTTGCAAAGGCACCATCTATATTATTTTGTGAGGAGATTTTATTTACTATTGTAATAAAATCAATGAGAAACATGTATTCATTATTTTGTCATTTTGGTTTTGAATGCGGGCAAGGTGGACAGTGTTAGGAGTCCATCCCTTTTGTTTACTCTCCTCTCTGGCATGGTTGCACTCCCATTGCCCTGTTTTTGCCTGACTTTGGCTCTTTGTTTGCCTACAGTAACTCCATTGTATGATTTGACTACACAGGGTTGTTCTCATGAATCCTGTCAGTCCCAAAAAAGGTGCACTCCTGTGACTGAGGGGCAGCTATTAGCTGCAGGAAGACAGGAATTGCTGGAACCCAGCAGAGCACTGCCCTGCATTGTCCCTAATCCTTTCTCTGACTGTGACCAAGCTAGGGGCTCCAAAGGAAACACAAACACTCTGCTGGACTCAGGCTGCCTACCAATAATTCCTACCCTCTCTTTTAAAAAAATGAAATGAAGAACAGCCTGTGCCTTTCTTTTTAGCTGAGACTTATCAAGGTTCTGAGAGCAAAATAGAGTCAATTTTGTTGCTTCCTCACACTTTTTTTGTACTGTTGAAAATATATTGGATTTGCAAAGTTCCTGCAAGCCATGTCATGGGTAGAACTGGATTCATCTTTTATAGCACAATTGTTACCACTCTATACCACATGGCAGGAAAAGCTCAACTTAATGATCGTCAATTTATACACTGAAGCATAAAAATATGTAGAATTTCGTGATAACAATGAAATAGTTCTGCATGATTTGTTGTCCTAGTCACACTTCTGCAAACATAAATCAGAATATACTAAAAGCATTTAATCAAGTGTTGGAATCTGAGAGTCCACAGCTTGTTGATTGGTAATTCTTGCAAATTAAACGAACAGTAGGTAAAGATGTAAAGGCTTATACTGAATCTCAAACAGTCCTGACTTGGTCTTAATTGGTAGCTCTAACTTTTGTGTAATTTCCTTCTCAGTAATTAAATATAGCATTTGACTGATGAACATGTCTTGCTACTTCTAGGAGATACCTTTTTGTTACAGCTATGGTCATTTATCATACATGTATTTTTTAAAGTTGTTTTTGGAAATTGCCATCTTTGTGATCAAGATAATGCAGTAAATGCAGATAGGTACAACAAGAGAAAATTATTCTTTTTATGTGTTAAATACTAAGGCTTTCTCTACAGTTAAATAGAAATAAATTATTAAATCATATTTTTCAGGATATATTAATAGCCGAACTATGCTGGTTATCTGCCAGGTCTGTCCCTGAGCAATCAGAGGATATTAATGGGAATAGCTACACCCACTTCATCCTCCTGGATAATCCTCCAGGGGAAGCAAGGAAACAGCTAGGAGCAAACAACTCCAAGCTTTGGTACCTGATGAACAATTCCAGCCCAAGGTTGTGTTTTAAAACAAATTTTGACCTGTCTAGATTTGGACTCTTTCATTTCTGCAGCAAAGAACTTAGTTACAAAATTTTACTTATTGGCAGCAAAAGTATTCTGTCACTATGATTTGCACTCATATGAGAGGAATACAAGCTGTTTAAACATTCAGCTGCCTTCAGCACCAAGTGTGGCGCGGCTCTGAGCACACATTTATACCCATCAGTGCCTGCCCTGCAGCTGTGCCCACCCTGTGCAGGGCAGCAGCAGTGCCCTGGGCACCTGCCAGCCCAGGCCCTGCACCATGGCTGTTATCAGAACCTTCCCAGGCACAATTCAGTGAGGTGATAAGCAGTACAGCACTGCAGCAGGCAGGAAAAGCACAAAGTGGCCACTAATGAGCAGTAGATTCTAACACACAATCAGGTAATCAAGCCCCAGGGCAGGAACAGGAGCCCGCTGATCCTAGGTTGAACAGCACTGAGAGCTGTAAATTCAATCTAGTGCATCCCAATTAAACCTGCTGTTATTTCAAACTATTCAGCCCCACACTGGCCACCAAACAGAGCACTGGGCACCAAAGAGAGCTCCTGTGCTTTCACCCCCTCTGGCAGCCAAGCCCCACACAGCCACTCCCTCTCTCCCTCCCTCCCCAGTAGGATCAGGAAGGAATTGGAGGTGTAAACTAGAAAACTCATGGGTTGAGCTAAAGACAGTTTGATAGGGAAAGCAAAAGCTGCACAGAGAAGCCAAACAAAATAAGACATCAATTCACCACTTCCCATGGGCAGGCAGGGGTTCAGCCATCTCCAGAGGAGCAAGGACCATCACATGTAACAGGGACTGGAGCCAACAAACACCACCATTCCAAATATTCCCCTTTCCGCCTCCTTCCTCCCACTTTATACACTGAGCATGATGTCACATGGTCTGGAATATCCCATTTGTCACTTTGGGTCACCTGTCCTGGCTGTGTCTCCTCCCAGCCTCCCACTGACCTCCAACTCCCCTGCCAGAGTGGAGGGTGGAAAGCAGAAAGACCTTGGCTCTGTGTAAGCTCTGCTCAGCAACAGCAAAAACATATCTGTGTTATCAACCTTGTGTTCAGCACAAATCCAAAACACACCAACATACCAGCCACTGTGAAGAAAGTTAAATCTACCCCAGCCAAAACCAGCACAATCTGCCTTACTGTTACCAATATAGTTGTTTTGAGGGGTTTTTGTAGATTTTTCAGTTCTCAGAGATTCAGTCCTTTGTGTATTCCCTTTCAGCTGGTAGGTTGTCTTTGTATTTTAAGTGATTTTTAAGAAAGTATATGTTTTTGCACCTTAAAACTATTATCTATCTTCCATCTCCCAAAATTTAACAGTTATTATGGGAAGGAATTGGAAAATGGAAGCCTCAGCCCTTTTTTTAGAACTGCTCTGAATAGTTGGAGAAAAAAGCTGGATAGCTATAATCTTGAAAAGATGAAAAATTCATGAGGGAGTAATAACATCTCGATTTTTACTTGATTAACAGAATTCCCAAATCCTAAAAATGCCATCTTATCCTAATTAACTTGTTCTTTTAGGGAGGAACACTTGCTCTAAACCCTGAGGTGAGAAAGCCACCAGATGTTGGGTGGCTTTAAATTATTTTATATTTTTTTTTTTTCTTTATATTCTTTTTTTTTTTTTCCTAAAGGCAGAGTCTCAGGAGTTATTGAAAAATATCTTCACATGATAAATCTTGAAGAGGGAAATGATATTTTAAAAAATTGTTTCTCTCCACTTATCTCACTGTGGTCAAATTTTATCTGATAGCATCAGAGCACAACCCCCAGAGAATTGAATTCTGTCAGTCAGGTCTGGGATGTGGTTAGAAGCAGGAATCAGCATAACTGTAATGAGCTGGAGAGAAACAGGAGTCTAACCTGATGGATTAGAGATGTTGGGGCTGATTCCAACTGCCTGTTCTCATCCCATGGTTTTTCACAGTATTGTAACATTCCTGCTACATGCAGTACATGAAGATGATCACTTGGGAGATAGGCTTGCCTTGAACAGGGTGTAGATGAGCTGTAAATCAATTTAAATGGAATAGAGGAAAAGTGGAATTAATACAGCTGTGCTTGGGGCATTTGTGATTGTCAGCAAAGGTGCATTCACTTATATCACCTGAGGGTAATCTGGCTCATGCTGGTTTGAGCATTATCTGGGGAAATCTTTGAGCACTGCAGTATGATATAGTGTAGGTTTTGATTGACTTACACTACATGTATAATATTCAAAACAGGCTTTAAGTTAAATCTTCAATTTTGAAACAGGAGCAATGATAACAAAGCTTTTTTCTCATGGCTTGTCTTCAACATTTGTGTGGAGGAGCATGCCTGAGGAAAAGTGAACTGCAGGGTCGTGTGTACCTCATTTTTGGAATAGTTCCAGGTTAGATTTGTGGTTTTCAGGCCAAACTCCATGTTTCTCCAAAGCAGTTTGGTCAGTGGCTCACTGCTGCCTTGCTGCAGCTGTCCTGGGCTATGAGTGTGGAGCATTTACCCTGGTTGAGGTCTTAGGGCTGAATGCAGGTAACAACTACCAGCAGCAGCTGATACACACAGGTTTGTGAGTGATGACTGGCTGTTGTTTTGAAACAGGTACTGTTGTTTGCATCGGTTTGAGAGGCATGAAATAATTTGGGAGTGAGGCAGCAGCAGCTGCATTAATTGCACTCACCTATGCCATCCATGTTAGAGGAGGTGATAATTTGTCTTTCCAAGGTCAGGAACTGTTAACACCCCTAGCAGGTGTAGGCCAGGCTGAGATTGGGTAATCCCAAAAAAAACTCATTGTATGAAGTTGTTTCTTGATCACCAGTGACTATTAGTAGAAGATTTCAGGTTTCTGCCTATAGAAAAAATTACTTATAACCTACTTTATCTGTAACAAGTACAATATAAAAGTGTAATAAAAAGCATCTAAATTGTATAAGACCCTCAACATCAAAATAAAAATAAAAATAAAAATAATAAAAAAGAAGTGTGACTTACAGAAAGGAAATAAGGAGATATGTGATACAGAAAAGAATAAGGTAGTGGACCCAGCAGCAGTCATGTTTTTGAAGAATCTTTGTGAAACTGAACAAGAAAAATCCTTAAAAATATGGGGAGCTACAGTGAAGGAAACATTCCATCTGGCTCTGGTGGGAGGTGACTGGTAATAGGACAGAGCTGAGTCTCTGGATGGTGTCTTTGTGGTAAACTGAAAATCTGTGCATTCTCTTTCCTGTGGTATAGCCTGACTATGCTAGAAGCATGGTTATGTTTCATAGGAAAAGAAAATTAAAGGTTAAAAGGTGATAGTCTAGGTAAGCTGACTGTCTAGGTAAGCAGAAAAACTGGCAGTTGGACAAAAAAAAAAAAAGAATTTTGATGCAAAATGGAATTGTCTGTGTGTATATGTTAAAATTATGAATTATGAGTGGTGGTGAGTAGACTTCCTGGTATAAACATGACATTCTGAACATGCAGCTTGTTTGAATTGCCATGGTTTCATGGAAATGTGGAAAATTCTGCCATGGAAATGCCTAATATAGCTGTAAAGGAAGTGTTACAGTAATAATGGGCATTTGTTCTCTTTATTTTTAACCTATTTCTCATCTTTTTTATTCACATCCTTTTCAAATTAGGTATAATAATGTCTATTTTGCTTTTTCTGTTCCAGAGAATTCGAGATCTAGAAGATAAAATAGAACTTCAAAAGAGGCAACTCAAAGAAATTGAGGAAAAGGTAAATTTATATCTGGGCAGTACCAACAATTTTTTTTTCCACAGAAAATTGTTTTTTTCTGCTGCACTGATGTTAATAGTACTTAATCTAATATCACAAAATCTATTTTAAAATGAGATAAAAATTTGAGTTTGAGTCATTGCAGCATGAAATGCAGCTCTGTCCCTAATCTGCTCAAAATTATTTCCTATCCAGGATTTCTGTCAATTACAGGAAGGAATCAAGGAGCCTGGGGAGACTCTAGACTAGTAGAAGGAGGATTTGCTGTGGTTTAGAACAAAAAAGAACAAAGATTCTTTTTTTCTCTGAAAAAATTGGTTAGCTCAGCCATATTTGGCAGCATTGCCTTGCAAAACTTTCAAATACTGAAAAATGGAACAAAATTAGGGAAGCGCCTGTGAAACGCTACAATTAAGGAGTATTTCTTGTTTTAATATAGAAAAAGGTTGATATAATGGATCTGATTTTTTTTTGAAAGAAGCTCTGACCAAGGCTTCAGACAGCAAATGAATTTGTGTCACTGTGGCTCCCAAGCAAGGGATGGTGCAAGGTTTGTGGAGTGTGGGCTCAGGTTTTCCCAGGTCTGTGGAGTTTAGGCTGCTCTGCAGAGAGCATGGACTGACAATGGGTTTTTCTCCAGCCCCAGCAGAGTGTTTTAGTAATGTTACCTTTGCTGAACCACTGCCTAGATGCCAACAAGAGTCATGTCCCAGGTTCAATTTCTTCAGCATTTATGGGCATGTGATCCTATATAAACCTACTGCTGGGCAGAATGGAGACCCTAGTGCAGTTCTCATTGTATTTTTCTCTTGGGATGAGAATGGGTAAAAGGGCAAAAGGAAAGCTTTTGCAGGACTCTGGAGGGAGTTGAAAGGGCTCAGTGGGGTTGGCATAAAAGAGGGAGGATTCAGGGAGCAGCTCACTGGATGTGGAAAAGTTTCTTCCTCACCCTTCTCTGATCCAGCATCCCTTCATCTGCTTCCAGGATGTGGCAGTCCTCCCAGTTGCACTTCCAGCAACTATTCCAATTCCCTCAGCATCTTCCTCAGCCCCTTCTGCTCCCACAGTAGTTGTCTCCGCTCTGCTGTACTTATCCTGCACTTTTGAGACTGTGATACCTGTCTGGGTTTGTGGAAGAGCAGAAGAGCCTGCAGGAGCCGGGCTGTCTGCTGCTGTTGCTAATTAATGCTTTACATCACCCCCACAATGACATGGCTGGAGCTGCTCTGTCTGCATGTGTTGGGAGGGCAGTGCTCCATGTTGGCACTGACAGAGAAACACGGGCACTATTCACCCTTAAAAGGGCTCTTTTCACCCTTAAAAGGGCTCTTGTGCTGCCTTTGCCCTCTTCTGCCCCAGACCATGTCTGTGCCTGAAGCTGTTCCTGCCTAGCAGCCAGTGATGTCTAAGGTGCTGCACTTAACTCCTCAAAGCAGAGAAACGTTGAGGGATAGACAATACTTGTACATATTAATTATTTCAAATATTACTGTTTATCCACCTGTTCTAAAAAATAAAACATCTCTAGATGTTGCTCTTGCCAAAATGCAGGCCTTTAAGGCATTGCCATTAGAGTTTACAGAGCAGGTATAGGATTAGCCAGACTGATAATTTTGGAAATGGAAAATAGCATTATCTCTGCTGGTTCATCAGCCGGATGGATGTGGAAAAGCATTGGAAAAGAAAGAGCTTAATCACAAACTTAGCAGAAAGCTGGTAATGAGTTAAAATGATTAACATCCTCTTTGCTTTAATGTTACATTAGCAAGAGACCTCAAAAAAGCTTCATCTCTTTCTATTGACCTTCAGCTTCTGGATGGGCTTAGGGCTTCCTTCTATACCTATTACATTTGAATTATTTTTTCCCTGGGATTAAATCCCATTCTGATGGCCCAAAGGAAGATTGTGTTTTCAGGGAAGCAATGGATGGTATCATTTTATCTCATTGTTCTTCTCAAGGTTTAATGTGTTAATGTGCAGACTGACACTTGCATGCTACTGATGCTGAGCACAATAATTTCTTGTGGGCAGAAGATCCTTATGCTTTTGAAGGAACAGCAGCATTTATAGCTGGTGGTAGCTAAGGGATGCACCACTTACTGTGTCTGAGTATGACTTTTCATTTTCCTTTAGGAGTGGATTCAGTTTTTAAGTTTTGTGTAAAATCAAAACATAAGTATTACAGTATTTCTTCCCTATAAATTCTTCAGCAAACTGTCCTGTACAGAAGAATAATATAAAATCTCAGTTTTAATCTGTGGGTTGATATATTAGGAACAAATGCTGTTTAAACACGCTGTGCTCTTCTCAAAGCTGATTCTCTGCTGTGTCAGTTGCATTTAGGTTGTGTCCTTGGATTGGTAAGCCTTGATTCAGGAAAGATTTAGTGTGTGTAATTAAAAGTACTTCTTTAAGTGAATCACAAAATCAAGCCAAATATATATGAAGTTAAAAAATCCACAGATTTTGCCATTGTAAAACTGCCCTCAAATACTGATTTTTTTACTGCTTTTAGAGTAAGATTGGTATACTGTGTCTTTCTTTCAGATGAACTCAATTAATGATGTAAGACTAACTGCTGTAATGTGAATGGATTTCATATTGCATATCTTACATCTTCTTTCTTTTCTTTTTTCCTCATTTTCTTTTGATCTTATGTTATAGTTTTTGTTCCTTTTTTTGTTTTTTTCACTAGCATTCATTCTGTGGCCTTGATGACACAACTGAGCTGAGACGTGTGGTTGGTATTCTTTGTATTTCTTTGTACTCAGTTTTTGACTCCTAGATTTTGCCATGTTTTGGGGATTGTTTGTAAGACCCTGAAACCATGAGGAAGGGCATACTGGTTGCACCTGCACAGAGAGGAAGAGCCATCTATAAAGTCCAGCTTGGATTCTTTCCTTCCTAGATTTCTGCAGAAAGTGATTGGCTTTTCAATGAGAAATGATTTTGTATTCAAAGATACTGAGTGCCATAGCTGCAGTGAGTGCTTTCCATTCTTGCAGAGCAGTTACATTTTGTCTCAAAGTTCAGTTATTGCTGTAGGTTCCTGCCTTCTGTCATGCTGGATGGAGAGGAGGCAAAGAATCACTTGGCCCAAGTTTTGCTTTCTAAGTAGCCCTGTGAGCATAACCACCCATGCAAAATAAAGAGTTGATTTCACTTCCTCCAGATCCTTGAGGCCATGAAATAACTTAGGAAATAATAGCAAATTTTCCCTTTTATGAGGTGATTGGAGGCTTGCAATGTGAATGACACAACATGGAAAGGGTGAGGATAAAAATCCTCTGTGCCTCTCCCTTGAGACATTGGCATCACTCTCACTGTCCTTTCCCAGTGCCCTGGTCCTTTCAGCCCAGTGCTAAAGGCAGTGAATTTCTTCAGCTGTGGCAGGAGCCATACTCACCTTTCACAGAGAGCAAGAGGGAAATGCATTTTAGAAAATCAGTCCCAGTCCTGTTCCCTGGAGCGGTGCAAGTTCCACACTGCCTTTCAGGAAGGATGGTAACTCAGCAGCCTAACTGAGGATTAAACTATGCTTTAAAGCTATTGAATATTATACAGTATTTGTATTGTTACTGTTGTTGGGTTCTGGTTTTTGGGGTTTTTTTGTTTTTAACCCAATAATACACAATGCTTTTACCTTTACAAAATTTCTAAGCTTTTTTTTCTTTGTAACCTGTTGTGAATTATTTTCAAGGAATCTCCTTATAGTGGGAGTTTAATCAACATTTTTGAAACTGCTCTCAGTACTGTAACTGAAAAAGAATGGTGACAATCATTACCCTAAGCCCCTATTATGAGCATGAAACAATATTGTTAGCATGAAACAATACTTTCTACTGCCCAGATCTCAAATACTTTTGAGAAATCAGACCTGTATTATTATGGGCTTTTTCTAGGGTTTTCAGGTCCAGTATGTTCAGTTATCATCTTTCTGTTGATGCTTTTTTGAACTTGCTCTGGGCTTTTATTACAAGCATGGCTGCATATGCTTTTTACTTTTCAATAATTTTTTCAATAAAATGGTAACAAATGCAGATGGGTAGAATGTAATTCTCAGATATTATTGTTTTCTTAAAAGTGCAGGAGCTTTCTTTTGATTGTTAGAAGTTGAAAAGTAGTTGAAATGGAACAAAATTTTTCAGTATTTTCAGGATTGCTTCTGAAATTTTGTTAATTTTGTAAAGATTGAGCATATGCTTATAGAAAGGTGTTTGAAGAAAGGTGAAGCCTTCTAGTAACCTGTTCACCTTTCCACATTCTGAAATGAATTTTTGGATAAGACAGATGATATTTTGGTTAAGATAAGCTGGAAAGAGTAATGTTAAAAGAGTTATCAAACTATTGCCTTTGGAATTTCCTCCACGTTTTTTATACCAGTCCCAGTAAGAGGTGCTAACAGCTGGAGGAATATATATGTTTTTAAATATGTTGAAAGATGTACTGGCCAAATCTAGAAATACTTTATAAACATTCAATAAACAGTGAAATCACCAGCATTTTTAAAATTCCATTTAAAATATTTTGTCATGCTATGCATTCAAGGGATTTATAGGTTTCCATTCTGATATTACCTGATAGTATTCTGGATTCCTCTTAGATTAAAAGAGAAAAAAAATAAAATAAATTGAAAATTTTTATAGTCTTCAAAAAATGCATTATGCTGATATAATGTACTACTCTTCCTGTCAACAATGAGCACTCAAGTAATTAAATTCAAGCTTGGTGACAAGCATTTTGAGGAGATAACACAGGGATAATGACTGTGCAGCCACATAACTACTCAGCTTTTGACATTTCTAGGAGTGCACATCACATTGTGGTGCTGGTTTGAAGGGCAATGTTCTTTAATTTATCTTGCCAGAAATGAATCTGTCTCTGGTTAATCTAACACAAAAAAGCCAATTTTAAGAGACTTAATTATAGTTGGACTTGTCAACGATGTTAATTATTTCAAGGCAAACCAGGTGATTTACTGATAGTAATTTTGGTTCTAGTTATTCTGAAGGTAATATAAAACATTCAGGTATTGAGCTGTCTGTCAATTTAGGGTTGATACCAACACATATTTCTAAAGTAATGTTTTTTATCTAAAGCTTAGCAGACTTTTTCTTTTCTTTGTTATTTTTGTTTTCTGTTTTTGTTTCATTTTGTTTGCAGGCTATTAAAAGAAGCTATGGAGTGAAAAGCTGAGTCCACATGCAAAAACACGGAAAATATTTATCAAGCAGCTTTAAATTGGTGCATTTTTTTTCATAAATCAGTTTGCATAATACTTGAAGCTGCAAAATTAAAATTAGAGACTTTTTAAAAGATATGGCTTCAAGCTGGAATGATTTCACAATCAAATAAAGACCAGCACATCATAAACACTGAAAAAAATTACAAACAGGACTTAGACTCTCCCACCAACCAAACAGCAGAAAAATACAAGTGCAATTACTGGCTGCTATGTGAACTGTTATCTACCAAATGGTTTTCTTACAGTACTGAGATCTTTGTCTCCATACTGCATGCTTTCAACAAATGTGGTTTGCATTTCACCCAAGAAACACAGGATCTCCTTTTTAATATCTGTATTAAAAAAGCTAAGTGTTTGACAATAAGTTGTCTGTAGTAAATAGCTGAAAGGAAGCAAACTGTTCAAACTTGGAAACAAATAAAGGTTTACATCCCTGCAGTGGTCAAATTCATATTAAACTCCTAAGTTGGAAATCCACAGGTGCAGAATGGAAGTGTTTTGGAGAAAGGCAAGATGGTAGATTGAAGTATGAAAACTTTAAAGTGGGTGAGAACTGTGTGGGAAATATGATTCTTTGAATGTTTATTGAAAAGAATGGCAATGTCTTGTAAAGACAGCACTGGGAAAATGACAGATTCCATGGTGGCCTGAGAGGTCAGGAAAAGAGAATGCATGATGTGCTGTGCTCAGTGATCTCTTCAAGAAGAAAGGACTTGGAGAAATGATAATGTAGATAAATGTGATAAGCAGAGAAATAGTTGAATGTGAATATTTGGAAATCATGGCATCCTCTCAGGTAAAATGAAAAAACATCATCATTAGCAAAAATGGCACAACCTCTACCAGCAGAGGTAGATAAACAATCATTGACCACCTGAACTGCAAGAAAAATTTGGGGTGAAGCACACGCTGGAAAAAAAAGGAAGTTGCAAAGACCTTTTAAGAGAATGGTTAGAAAATGAAAAAATATTACTCTTTCAAAGAAGGAAAAGCAAATAAATGCTTCAGAACTGTAAAGGCAATATGAATAAATAGATAATTTTAATTATTTCTGAAGTGTTGAGGCAAGATGCAAACATTAAGAGCACAATATTAGAAGATAACTTTCTCCTCCATCACGTTTTCTTGAAAATCATATTTGTGAAACAAATCTACTCCCATAGACACACTGAACTCCAACATGAAGTAGCTGGTTACAATATAAAAAAATAAAAAAATAAAAAATAACACATCACATGAAGTGGAAATTATGATTGAGAAAGATAACATAAGGCAATGAACAACTATGAAGGACAGAGGAACTATGAAGGACAGAGGAAACTGTTGAAGGTTCTGGAATCAGCCTCAGAAGCAGCCTGTTTTCTCAGATAATTATCAGGCTCTGAAGAGAAGTACTTTGCACAGAGAATCACTGGACAAGAGCATTTACCTACAGAAGGAGCTGAGACACTCCACAAGATTAATTCAGTCACATGCAGCAAATTGTGGCTGACGTCAGGGTTGGAATAACCCTGGTAGAAAGCACAATTTACCTTGGAAACAAGGATCATGCATAAGTCTGGAATCTCAGTCCCCAAAAGAATGTGTTGCTCACAATATATTGTTCAAAAGGAACAAGCATTTAGGGAATCTGTTTTCAAATAGAAATTTTTCATGTTTTAGTTATGGTTTTTAGCAGTGTGATGACAGAATGTGGGAAAATAAGGCCTTCACTGCAAGAGAGAGTCCTGGCATGACTCAAAAGCAAAGGACCACAACAGAGCTTAGATAATCAAACCTGGTGCCAGTGAAGGAACAAGGATTTTCTTGGCAAAGCAACACTTCTCATAGACACAGATTTGCTCATCTCTGTTTTGAATAAGGAACTGCAAGCACAAAGATGGGATGGTCAGAGCCCATGGCTGCCACGATAAGCGTGCTGCACGGACAGGAGAGGGTGTTCTTAAAGGCAGAGAAGGTATGAGCAGTTTCATTTCCTTACTTTGGTATGTGTTTTGTCATTACATTGTCATTTACATGTGACAGTTTTCTCAAGAAAACTGGCTGATTGAAAATTGACATTTTCCATTGCATTTATGATGTTTTTTTTCTGCATGGAACTAGCAGGATTTGTACTTTGGGAAAACAGATCATTACAGTCTTACTATCTGTTGTATATTGGTATTTACTGTAGAGCTGAGAATGGGTACAGTGTGTTAACAGGATGTTCAGGCTTTGGAGTAGGCTATCCAGGGAGGTATCACCATCCCTGGAAATGTTCAAAGGTGTGGCTGTGGCACTTGGGGACATGCTTTAATGCTGGACTTGGCACTGCTGTGTTGGTGGTTGGTCTTGGTGCTGTTAGAGATCTTTTCCAATCTTAGTGATTCTATTATTTGTGATTCAGTTCCATACAAGATGGACTGAATCACAGAATTTGGGCCTGATTTTCCCTTTTTGTGACACAGCTTTCAAATCATCTGTCCCAACTGTATAAGTGAAGAAGGAAACGGTAACTTTCTCATTGCTTGTGTCACTTGTAACAGCTTTTCTGGTTTCATGCTAGAGTTGCAAATGATATTTATTTGGCTTCCACTGTAAATTATTAATGAGAAAAGTAACAATGTTCAGTGTTATTATATGCGCCTTTTGCAGTGCTGTTCAGATATAACCATTGTCACAGAACAGGGTGTCTATTCAATTTACAAATAACAAGTAAAAACAAAATACTGATTTCTCAAGGAAGTCTAAATTGAAGACACTGTTCCATTTGGGAAATGATACCATCCAGGGGAGAGCCATAATTATGTTAACATGTCTCAGGGGTGCATGGTCTCTGGGAAGTGATGGGACTTGGTATCACAAAAAGTGTGAACTTTGTTGTCCACATGGATTTATTCTTTGATGTCTATCCATACTTGAAGCTTTTCAATATCATGTCTTCTTAAGAGGCTGAGGGGTGCCTGAGTTGTTTCAGTTCTACGTCCTTTTACAGCTGACACAAGGCCAGTGAGTTCATACAATTGACCAAAGTTACTCTATGTAACTTTGTTGACTGAACCTGTGAATAGCACATAACAAAACATCAAAACATGAGCTGATAAGAGAACTGGGTTTTTTTATTCTTTTGAACTGATTTTGTGCCATTTTCTATTCATCAATATTAAAAGTTACTTTTATGTTCTTGTTTGCACTGTAGATTCAGCATTTGTCCGCCAAAAAAAAAATCCAAAAAAACCCAACAGTAATTGCATTATTTCCTTATAATAAATCCAAAATCTGGTTGAATTCCAGTAACAGATCCAATTCCATAGCAACACAAATGTAGCAAAATCATTTAATCATTTCACAGGCATTTCACAGGTGGCAGCTGGTTGAGGTTTAACCCAGCTGACAGCCAGCACCATGCAGCCTTGGTCCCTCCACACCCTCCCTCCACTGGTGGGGAGGAGAATCAGAAAGAAAAGGTAGATCTCTTGGGTTGAGAAACAATTTAATAACTGAGAAAAAATATTGCTATAATATTATGCTGATGCTAATAATTGTAATTATAAGGAGAAAGAGGAAGAATTTAACAGGACTCAAGCAAGTGTGCTTTGCACTACACCTGCTGACCAACAGCCTCCGAGTTCCTGGACAGCAATCCGTCCCTCCCTGGGTAATTCCCTTCAGTTTGTATAATGAAGCTCTGTGGTGTGGAATATCCCTTTGGACAGTTTGGACCAGCTGTCCCAGCTGTGCTCCCCCCAGCTCCTGGTGCAGCTCCTCACTGGCAGACAGGAGCCACTGAAGAGTCCTTGACACAGGGTGAGCACTGCTGAGCAGCAGCCAAAACATCAGAGTGTGATCAGCATTATTCTCATCCCAAATCCAAAACACAGCGCTGTGCCAGCTTCTAAGGAGAAAATTATCTCTGTCCCAGCAGAAACCAGGACACAGTTCTAAGACTAAACTTACTGAAGTGAGTTTCTGAAGAATTTTTAGACCTATGACTGAAAGAGGCAGAAGAAAAGAACCAACCTTAGTTTGCCTTCTCAAGCCCAAATTTGAAAGTTTCTTTCAGCTATGGTTTCATTACCTGTCAGAAGTGAAGTAGATACAAATAAAATACTGCATGCAGAATTCCAAAATACCAATTAAATAAACAGAATGTTTTCTCTGAAATAGTTATGGAATGCCTTTTGAATAGGAAATATTTTTTTTTAGTCTGCTGTCTTAAAACAATAATAATGTAATATATTTATCCAAAGTAAACACACTCAGTTTATGAACTCCCATGTTTAGTAGAAAATTATTCTCTTTTCAAAACTTTGATGACTAATTCCTTTATTAATTAGTCTAACTGAATCTTTTATGGGGATCTTGGGTTGTGAATGGCAACTCCCTTCACACATGCTAATAAGGCTAATGAAATGAGACTTTCTCATAAATAATAAATGTATTCAGAATCAAGAAGCACAGTTCATTTGATCATCAGAGGCTTAGACTCTGTTACTGCAGGCTTAGACTGTAGAACACTGAGAACCTAATTTGGGCTCTTTTTCATCATGAATCCTTCATCTGGAAGAGAACCAGAATTTTGTTACTGTATTAGAATGCCCAGTAATGAAGAATTTGCTATCCTGAATTTCAGTGTTAAAATTGCTACTCCCTTGGTTTTGCAGGAATTAGAAGAAGCAGGCACACCTGATGAAAAAGTAAACAGTGCTGGAGAAGAGAATTTGACTCTCAGAATAAAAGAGCTGGAAAAGTCAAGGGAAAAACTGAAAGGTGTTCTGGAGGACTGCGTGGAGTCAAATTCCATCCTGAGAAATAGGTAAATGGAAGAGGGGGGTTGCATTAAAATTTATTGTTATGTGACAAATGTACTCTTCACTTTGCCCTGTGTACTGGTTGTCAAATGATACATGCAGAACCAGCAGAAAGAAAGTCTTTCTCTGGTTTTAGTGTGTTGGAGAAGATTAATGTATATTTTGTATATCTGTCAGAATAGAAATGCAATAATAATTTTTTAAGAATTATTATTTAAGTAAGATTTACAGCATGGTCTAGCATATTTTTGCAAATAACCAGGCAGATTTCTCAGGATGTTTCATTCTTAAATATTTGTATGATGCAAATTCTGTTTGTCAAGTATATTTCTTTCCTTTTAAAATAAGATTTAATTTGGAATTTTGTGTTGTAAAAAAAGTCCCTTTTTTTAGAAAGCTTCATCTAATTAAGTGTGTCAATTATAAAACCATTACAGTAGATGAAGGTGCCATTATGCATTAGTTATACATTTGACTAGAATAATAAGGTTTTGATAGTCAGCACTGTTCTAAAGAATATAAAGGTTAAAAAGAATAGGAAATATAAATGACATTAAAACATTTATTTGTATAATTTTTAATTGCTTTGACTTCATCAAGGAACTCTGTCAGAAATATTTTAATAATGGGACTTTTTCCAAAATAATAATCTTTTAAAAAAGATTTTTATATCACACTTCATACCATTTGGCTAGCAACAGGCAAAGCAAACCTGTATTTTGTCAAAATCCATCTTTGTGGACAAAGACAATTATGCACTGTAGGGTTTGGTACCCACTGAAGGCATGTTACAAGTAAGATATTTTCACTTCAGCCCCCAAAACAGAGGTACTTGTAGGTTGCCTGTAATGTAAGCTTTGATGGGAAACATTTACTGGCATAAAAATTGAATTTCACTGACTGTGAACCTGCCAAAATCCTATGATCAGGTACATGCAGAGACTGAAGTGTTGTGGTTGTCTTTATGGTGAGTTGTTACTTCATATAGCATGGTAAACTCCATTGAACAAAAATCTTGTAAATCTTGTGTTTTCTTATGGTATTCTTATTAAGTCAGCAGAAAGGTACTCTTCAACAATTTTGACACTCTCCAGCCTAATGTGCAAACCCCAGTAGACGTGTTAAGAATTAAGTATTTGTTATATTAGTGATCAAAAATTTGTTACTATTTTATTTTTGTGAGAAAAATACAAAAAAAAAGATAAATTGATGCATTGCTTGTGACTGCTTATCCATCTGGAACCATGCTGTGGTATTTACTTAGCAAAAATGTTCATTCTCACTATCACAGGATGAGAGAGCTGGAGCTGTCACACCAAACACTTCTTGTGAGGATTGATCAACTTTGTGTGAAGCTGGGCCAGGTTGAAAATGCCAATCTGCGCGTTAAAGGGAAACTGCAAAGCATTCAGGAGGACCTGATCCACTTGGTGAGGGGATGTTGTTTCAAATGACCTTGTTTATTTCCTCTTTGTGATAGTAATTTGTAAGTCAAGCTCATCTCCAATGACCTCTGTTTTAAAGAAATAAATGGTCTCAGCTCTTCTCTTTTGCTACAACCAAAGAGAAATCAGAAGAATTTTTGGATTTTTTTTTTTTTTTTTTGCCTCCCAGCCTTTTATTTCTCTGTTGTTTTTGACAGCGCTGCTGTTACTTCTCTAATTCAGGCCCTTGATCAAATTTATGCTCCCCCTTCTTACTTTCTCCCTAGGACCTGCTCAGTGTATTCCTTAGGTCAGACTTTATCTTCCTAGCCCCATACAACAGGCATTTTTACCTAGTTTGCTCATTCGATGGATTCATGAAAGTGGAGAATGAGTGAAAGGTTTTCAGGAACAGGCTTCAGTAAAACAATGTCTTTCAATTCTGTTTGTCATAAGATATCCTTTCATTTTATCAGCATTTTAGGTCAAAGATGAGTACTCTAACAGGACACCAGTATTATGTGGCAAGATTCACAAGAATGAGGAATAGTCTCTGCTTTTGTAATTAAAAGTGAAATGTATTTTTCAAGACTCGAGAAGCTTAGACATATATTCCCATCAAGAGTTAACAAACCAAAATATTAGTCCACATCTACCTGACTTTTCCTTCTGACCAGTGCTAGGAAAGTACTGATGATCAAAATGACTGATCTAAAGAAGTCCTTAAAAAAAACAAAGTCATTCCTTCATGTCTCTGTGCCTTCAGTCTTGCTTCAAAGTTGCTGCTGTGTCCCTGTGATTCTGGTGGCTCTTACTCTGCTCAAAGCTGGGGCAGTACTGGACTCATGAAAGCCTCTCCTGCCTTTAACTGGCATCTTTCACCTCCAAGTCTGTGTTCAAACACACTGCAGTGCAAAGGAAAATACCAAAGCCTTTCTCAATGTGTTTCAAAAGGCATCTATTCCTTTCTCCTTTTTCAGCAGTCTCATAAGCAGGAGCTGACAGGTGACAGGTACAGTGAAGAGCAGTGGGAAAATTCCTGGGCTCTGGAAAGTGTGTGTCCTGTTTTCTATAACAGAACCACAGCTCCACTCCCTGTAACACCCCAGTGCTACAGTACTGTCAGTGTTAAGGATCTGTTACTGTATAAATCAGAGCTGGATATATGAATTACAGTTCAAAGGTTTATTTTGGTTTAATATGTACTTTAGAACATTCAAAAATGTGTTTAAAAGGTTCTTGTATGTCATGTAATAGCAGATGTGGATGAGTTTGTTTTATTTGGTTCCTACTGAGATGTTTTGGTGATGGCTGAAATGACAAAGCAGGTTATTTTTGCTCTAAATCCAGCATTTTACTTCCTTGAAAAAATTCTACTTGTGTTATTCCTGAGCTTTCAGAAAACAAAGGCAGAATTATCACTAAATTAAGAAAAATTATAAGTAAACAGTTATTAACAGTTGTTAACTGTATATCTCACTGAAATGATAGGTTGAAAACCAAAAGAAGTCAGAGAAGAAGAACAAGGAAAAGTTGCGTTGGCTTCAGGAGCAGCTGAAGACAAAAGAGGATGAAATAAAAAGCCAGTCAGAATATTTTGAGCACTACAAACAAAGGCAGAGACAACAGATAGCAGTACTGAGGAAAAGGGACTGTTACCTTCAGGGTGAAGTATTTAGGCTGGAAAAGCAAGTCTTGGATCTTAATGCCCATATTGCTCTTTTGACATCCAAGTTAGGAGAGGGAATGGTGCAGCACCTCCAGCAGTCAGTGTTCAGTGGGACTCAGGGCTGTAAACACCCTGGCAGGGAAGAAATGGAATGGAAGGCTTGTATTGAAAATGTGGAGCATGATGTGAAAAGCTACCTTAAGGCATTTCAGCAAAACCTGAAGTTCTTGAGGGAAAAAGAAGAGAACACTAGCAGAGAACAGGCACACCTGCTGACTGAACTGCAGTGCTCTCAGAACACTGAAGACTTTCTCAGAACAAAATTGGAAGAATCTCACCATCAGATCTATAGCTTAAAATTATCTGAAATCAAACTACAGGAAAAAGTAGAAGAGCTTTTAGATGAAAACAGAACTTTAAAAGATCGAAGTACTATGAAGTTGAAAAAGAAGAAAGAAAAATACTCAGAACTTACAAGATTGGTGGATGGGGACAGCAGTGTTTACCTGGTAAGTCAACTGGTAAGTAAAAATAATGCAAAATGTAATTAGTTTTTATCTTTGTATCACCCTGGATTATACCTGTCATTAGAGGTACAGTCATGATGCAAGTGTGAGGCTTTATCCTGCCTGATTTTTTTTCTTCTTATTGTTTATCCATTAGTACTTCCCAGTGTCTCTTTCACACCCAGGAGAATCAGTAGCTGGAGCTTCATTGCATCTGAGCTTTTGCTAGGTGCTCATTGAGGACACTCAACAAACCTTTTTTTCTTAACCTTTGAAGTGCTGTGCTCACAGCAAAAGGTCTCAATGTGAATGAGATTGGCACTAAAAGTCGAACCCAGAACTTCTGAGACTTGCCTTGTGGACACCCCTCAGTGGAGGAGGACACAAATGGTTGGATGAGTTTTTGCATGTTATTCATTATTGCCCAAATGCTGGAGCAAAAAGCACTCTTGACAATAAATGTTGTCTCTGAGATTTTCTGGATAATTATAAACAAGGGAAGATGGAAGCAGCGTTCATGACAAATGAGCTGAGCCCGTCAGTGGTTTGTGGCTCTGCAGCATTGTGATATGCCCTGAATACACTGAATGGGACTTGTTTGCTTTGAGCACTTTGCCCCAGCCCTGCATGGGAAAGCTCTGCTCGTGCTGTAATATGGCATTCAGCTTCTGCCAATTCATTTTGCTGACAAGGAACAATTATTTTCACAGCGTGGACTCAAACAAAGTTTTATTCTTCATGCACTGAGATGCAGGGTATTTTTATTGAGACTTTATTTAAAGTGAAATCAGCTATGCCTCACACTCATTCAGATTGTGACCTGATATTCCAGGACCTCTCCTGATTTTAACTGCAGCTAACTAGGAGGCAATGGGCATGAGCAAAACCATTTCATCTTGAAGGTCAGTCAGACTGTGAGTGCTTCCAGAACTGGGAGAAGCTAGAAAGGATCTTGTATCCATAAAGCTAGAGGAAATATGGACTTTTTTTTTTAACCTGTTAGTGACATGCACTTTTGCAGGCCTGGTGATTTTATCCCATCAGTGATTCTAGATCCCAAAGCAGTGAGCTCCAGGAGGTCTCTGTGAGAGAGTGGTGAGATCATCCTGCAGTAACCAGCAGCACGTCGTGTTGAGCTCAGGAGCTGCAGCATACCCCACATGCCTGTGGAGCTGCCCCAAGGTGGCAGAAAAACCAGCTGCTTACCATGACCCATTGCTATGATCGCTTTAACTGGTGTATTCACTTTTCCTTGGGAATGAAGAATACAGTTTAAAAATATTTTAAGATACTTTTTGAGGGACTTGCACTGAGTCATAAGCAGGTATAACAAACAAATGTACAATGAGGGTACTGCACAGCTAAAGTCAAGAAGAGTGAGGGCTTTCAGAGCCAGAGAAGAAGTAGTGAAGTATTACTATTGGTTTGATGAAATTGAGAAAAGGAGGAAAAAAATGAGTTATTTAAAGATGAGAAAGTGAGATACACAAAAGACTAATTGCCTGAGACCAATCCAGAAGTCTTCAAGAAACAGGATTCTTTCTATTTTGTACTCTAATAAAAACCTATTTTTTTTTTTCTTTACAGGAAGCTTTCTAATCATTTAGTTTTGAAATATTAATTTACATTTTTGGTGTCATAGGAGACTAGAGTCTCAGTTATCCAGTCTTTGGTATAAGTGAAAAGGCCATAATTTGTGTTTACTTTACTCTGCTGCAGAGTGGATAGTGTTCTTTAAATACTGTGTATAGAATCAGCAGCATCAAATCCTGTGCCTTCTGCATTTCTGATTGTCTCTTCCTCCTCTTTTGGTACTACAAGTACACTTGCATTTTTCTAGTAGAAAATTACTTGACATAGCAAGGAAAAAAAAATCAGTATCTATGATAAAAGGAGGAGGGAGACATCTGGTGTTTTTCCTGTAAAACTGAAAAGGGTTTTCCCCCTTATCTGGAGTTTTACCAGCATGTATTAAAATAGAATTTCTCAGTCTCAGCACCTCCATCTTGTAGTATTTAAGCCAAAATAGTTACAAGAAAAATCCTATTTGATCTCATCATACTCCATCAACAGTTATAAAAATGAGAAATTGTGTGCCATACAAGATCCAAGTAGACTGAGGACTGAGAGGTAAACTGCATCTCATGGTGGAGTGTAGTCTCCAGGTAAATCTTGTAGAAAAATTGAATTTCCAAACTTAGCATCCTATCTGCAGTATTCCAGTTGCAGTACCTGCCTGAATGAGAAATGATAAATGAACATGCACCAAAAAAAGCAGCTTGTTACCTGTGGCTGTGTGTTCACTTATCAGTTTCTACCTGTGAGCATTAGGGGGGTCTGTTGAAGGTGAGGGAAAAGTATGAAAAAACCAAGCAATGCATCTTTCTGCAGCTTCCACGTGGCAGCTGAGGTCTTGATTTCTCAGTGTGATGTTCTGCCACCTGAGCCTTGTGTCTTATTCATCATTTTGTGTAACCTCTTTTGACAGTATAAATCAAGTGTTGATATCTGTAAAGAAATAAACAAAAAGGTGCAGGAAAGGAATGATTGTGTTTCAGGGAATTGGCATTAGTTTCAAATGGGTTGCCCAGAGAGGTTTTAGATGTCCTGCCCCTGGGGGTGTTCAAGACCAAGCTGGATGGGGCCTGAGCAACCTGGTCTGGTGGAAGGTGTCCCTGCTCATGGCAGGGGGGTTGAAACTGGGTGACCTTTTAGGTACCTTTCCACCCAAACCTTTCTATCAGTTGATATTACTAAGAAAATAAGGGAAGATATCTTGGAAGTGTTGTGGTTTCCACTTTAGTTGTGCCTCCCAGTCAAGATTTTTTGATAGAGCACAACAATGAGGCACCTGACTCGGGTTGAAATAAAAATGATTCTCACTGGTGGTCCTGTGGAAAATCAGCAGCCTTTTCTGACTCACTAGGAACTGAAGACTTGGAAGTCATTACCTTTCCCATCCATATGTAATTTTAAAATTGTAGCTCAGTGCAAAGGGCTCAGATTTATTTTCTGCTGGTGTTTGATGCAGGGTACTGCAGGAAGACAAAAGGGCCTGTGTTGGCGTGCTTTCTGTGGTGCAGCTGTTTTGGTTACTGTCTCAATGCTGTGTTTTGTTGAGACAGTCAAATCTGATTCTTCTGTTCACTGAAAATGAGCACAGTGCATGTGAAATGTGACCTGCTGTAATCAAGCAATAGGGGTATCTGCTTTGCATCAGGAAGCGTCAAAATTTTCAAATTCAGCCATGGACTCAACATAAATGTCAAGAACAGAATATGAAAGATGCAATTAAATTATCAATGGAAAAACAAAATTTTGTTCAGAATGGTTATTCCACTTGGATTCTTCCAACCTAGGAACAATTGTCTTTGTAGCTGGGCACTGAACTATTAGTCTTATTCCCTTCTTGATTGGACTTTCTTTTATCTTTGTTGATGACCATATAATTTAGTCACTGTTCCACCTGTGACCTGACATATTACATGCTTGTGCCTCAGATTTCCTTCCTTAATGCTTTGTAAAGTATGAAGGGAAAACTAAAGTAAAGTCTACAATTACAGCATTTACTGGAAAATGTTGAAATAAGAAAATCGTATGAAATAATAGCGGTTCTAAGGAAATAATTTGTCTTTTGAATGTAAAATAGCAAAGGAAATTTATTTGCCTATTTTTCATATCACAAACACCTGTATATGTATATAACCTGTGAGTTTTTTTCCTTCTCCCCCCCTTTTCCCAGGATGAAGTTCAGCATCTGAAATGGAGGGCAGTCTTGGATTCACTCAAAAGCAGAGCTACTCAAACTCCAGTTGTGCTGCTACATGATAAAGAGTCTGGTATGCAAAGAAATCTGACTTTTTGCTTTCATTTCTGTGCCATTTAAGTGAAAATTATTTCATTCATGGGGTGCGTATGACTTAAAAGGTGTAAACCCTTTAAAATCCTCCTAATCTGTAAACTGCATTTGGGGAAGGTGAAATGATAACTGTTTGCCACTATTTGGATATGAGCTTTCACAAGAAATCCTAGAACTTTCAAGAAACTACAGAGGTGAGGAGGTACTTTGTATGTCCTGGATGAAGTATAGTATTTGGGAATGCCATGCAGCAGACAGATTTGCTCTTCAGACCAAACAACATGAAAGCTCTTTTGTTGGCAGATTATATCAGGTAAATTCTTCCAACATAAATTAATGGGAATTTTATAGCAAATTTTAGTGTATGTAAATCCACACCTGCACTGAGTAATTTTAACCTGTAAATTTAATCCCTAAGTTTTTACCTGCCCACTGTAATGAAATGTATTTTCTGTTCCTAAATGCTTTGGGAACTGGGAACTCTGAACCCTAAATACACCTTGGTTTAGACCTCAATATTTATGGGGTTTTTCTGAAGCTCATTTTCGTGTCTAACTTCGTGCTTCGTGCTGTCTCAGTGCTGATGAATGCTGCTGATAGAAAAGGTAATTTTGAGGATACTCACTAAAATATTTTTCTATTCAGAACATCTGCTCTGATGGTTTTGGGTAACTATCTGGGAGTGACATTATATTTACCTGTGCTTCACCATAACAGAAACACCAGCCTGTAATTGTGAAGGACTAAAGCAGATGGAGGAGCTTCCAGAAGACCTTGTACTAGTTTTGGAATGCAGTTCCAGTGCCTTTGTGAAAGTTGCTGGTGTAGCCGAGACTGAGCAGGTGAGAAGAAAAGTTACTGCTGTTCTTGCTATCTTTGTGCACTGGGAGCATGTGAAATTGGAGAGAAAATGAAGAGTTGGTGTATTTAAAGGTGAATATAAAAGTAGCTTTAGATTATAGCAACTACAGATGCTTTACAAGGTGAATACAGATGTGCACTAAGACAATGGTTGATTTACTCATACCTAATTTGTAACATTACACTCGTTGCAAGTCTTTAAATCATTTGAAAACCCTTTGTATGGAAATATTTTTTCTCATCAATCTGTAACCAAGTACTTTGTGGATCAAGGGAAAAACAAATTATGATTAGTAACAGACTGTAGCATATATTTTTCAACTTGAAACATTTCTCATTTGCTGTCATCAGGTCACCCTTGGACCACAGAGGGCAAATACTCTAAAGGACAGTTTGAGGTGTACCCCAAGTCATCATGCAGCAGGACTGCTTCCCCCTTGTTCTGAGAAGTTACCCAGTGATGAGACAAGTAAGGAAACCAAAGATGAAGAAACTTTTTTTCTCTTGAAGGAACACACCATAACTCCATCAGTGAAGGCATTCCCTGCTTCTGTGGTTGAAATCTTAATGAGGAAGAAGCTCCAACTGACTTTGTTTGAGCCTGGAAGATGTCACATAACAGCCTTCACTGCTGAAAAGAAAGTGAGGAATTTGAGTTTCTGTGAGACAAATACTAATCTTTGGTCTGATGGACTTTGCATTGTTGCAAAAGGAGGATTTTATGACAGAGCTACTGAATTTCTTCATGGGACATTGCCTTCCACTGTGGCTGAAATTTTCACAACATCTCTAGAAGAATGCAACGTGGAAAAACATTGGGGAAACAAGCAAATTCTGCCAGGAAGTGTGAGTGAGAAAAAATGTCTGGATAAAGATGTGGATGATGAAAAGTATCACCAAAAAGTCTTTACAGGGAGAGCTGAAAGAGAGGAAATACAGAATGATGAAGCCAAACATGAACAGGTGACCTGTGATCTTGAGCAAAGTTCTAAAGTTTCCTACAGAAATGAATTATTCAGTCCTGGGAAGCAAGGAGTGGAAGCCAGAGAGAGTCTACATAGCACACAGGGTGCCCAGAGTTTACCTATTGATTTCAAAGTCTTTCAAAAGTGTTTTGAAGGGAGTCCTGAACGAATGGAGAAAGAAGAAAATATTTCAGAAAACTGCATCCCTGATGTGAATAGTGAACATAATGGAGAAGACATGATTGAAATGGAAGAGAAAGGAAAGCAGGCTCAGAAACCAACTCACCAAACAAGCCCCTCCAGCAATATTGGCCTGAAAAAAAGGAAAGACCAGACCTTGAAACTCCATGAACCAGATAAGGATTTCTCATGTCAAAAAATAGCTGCTAAAAATGTGCAGCATGAATACTCTCACTTTTTTTTTTCATCAGATGAAGAGAGATATCTGCTAAACTTGCTGTTTCCTCTGCAAGAGAGGCCTGTGTGCTTAAGCAAACTATTCCAGCCAGGAAACAGTTTTTATAGGTGTTTCTGTCCTCTATCAACCTGGAAAGCTGGAAATGAATGTGATGTGAGAATGTCTGTACTGGAAAAAGCAGTGGCTGCGTGTTCTCAGAGGATATTTCTGCTGATGCAAGAGAATGAGAATTATGCCAAAAAAGTCAGTATGTTACAACAGGAGAAAGAAAGATATGCCCAGATGATGTGTGCCCTGGAAGAGGAGATGGATGCATATTTTCAATATGTTTTAGCAACAGATGAAGCTAACATCGTTTCATTCCAAAACTTACTTAATGAGAAAGAAATTGCTGGTGGATGTTATGATAACTTTACAGAAGAAAGCACCATGACCCCAGGAACATCTTCAGTTGAAACTTTTTCTAAGAATCTCTCGTATGCTGAAGAGAAAAACAGGAATTCTGAAAAAGACTCATGGACATTTGCTTCAAATAAACTTCATGGGAGTGTTCTATCCCTGAATGGAAGGAAAATGAGATACTTCCAGCTGCTTTCTTACCTGAAAGAAGAAAGAAGCAGGTGCTTCAAAGAAATGGCTAAATTATTACAAGACAAGGAGAGCTGTGTAGCAAAATATAATGAATTACTGCAAGAGAGAAAGAGAAATTTACAAAGAATAGCTCTTTCAGAAGGTGAAAAAGAAACTTTGTTGGCACAATTGTCAGAGATAAAGCGTGAGCAAGACAAATACAGGGCTTTAGTTTCAGAGCTCCGAGACTGCAAAACTAACTGTTATCAAACCATTTCTGACTTACAGGAGGAAAAATGTGTGCTGGAAAGAGAGATTGACAGAATCAAGCAAAAAACTTCAGAACAGCTCGGTGAACTTCAGAAAGCAAATGAGAACTTTATTTTAGAAAATAAAAATTTAAAAGAGTTAATGTCTTCTTTGGGTTTCACCTATGAAGAGCTGAGAAAAGAGAAAAGTATAGGAACAAACAAAAATATAGTAAAACTAAAAGAAGAAAGTCAACAAGCTGGTCTTAAGCCAAAGAAAGTTGAAACAGCATGTAGTGTGACACAAACCGAAGAACAGGGAGTTCTGGCTAAAGATGCTTCAGATTATTCCCCTGGCAAAAAGGTAAATAATAACAGTTAATAAGTAAGGTAAATAATAACAGTTAAATAAGAAATGTTATTGATCAGGATCTTCTGAAGAAAGGGAGATACAAATGTCATTTGGAGGGCAAAGCTGAGTGATGGAGGAAACTGTAACCTGTCACATGAGCTGAGGTGCTAAAGTTAACTTCGAAATAGAAGGCAAAATGCCAGAGAGGGGTTTTTTTTTGTAATGTTGTATTAGAGAAGGTTAAAGTGATACAGCAAGCTAGAAAGTTAAAAATAATACTTAAAAGACTGCACTGTTCAGGCTTTTAAAAAATTATTTATGCCATTGCAAGAGTAAAAGCTTTTACAATAAGCTTTTATTCTACTACAAGTTCTAACAGAAGGTAACTTTTTATAATGGTGAAAATATCATGTTTTGGTGAAAAGTTGCACATGATCATGTACTAATTTAATTTTTAATTTGGTTTAATTTTTTTTATTGTTTTGATGTATATGACGCATATCTCTAAAGACAGGATCTTTACTTGTGGTAGATTTCTTATCCTTGTTTTTCCTCTGTAACCATGTATCTTACACCACAGTGAATTTCTGTGGAGATTATTATGTACTTATAAAGGCAGAATTACTACTTCACTTGAGAATAGTCAAGAGGAAAATATTTATATGCAATACCTTGATTTTATGCAATTTTTGGTAGTAGTTTAACAGGAAACCATCTATTGTTCTATGAAAGACTGAGTGCCATTTGGTACAGGTGAGAGGAGTCATCCTGTCTTTTTGTCTACCCAGGGCAGCATGTTTGAAAACTACAATATGATGAAAGAGCAAGTCAGAAAGGTGGAAGAGCAACTAAAAATACAGCAAAAGGAATTAGAAAAATCAAAAAAAGAGGTAACCTACTCTGATGTACTTCTGAGGACCAAATTTGGTTTTAATTGTGTTTTCTTACATGGCTTTTTGCCAGGCTCTAACACTTTCACAAAACAGGGAAGTCTCTGATCTAGAGAACCTAAATGTTCCTCTGATCTTTGAGTGATGAATGTCACAGTCACCCTCGGTTGGCCAGAACATCAGGTGAAGCTGCGTTCCTGCAGCACGCCGTGCCACAGGCTGGGTGCCCTGATAGAGGCACACACAACAACCTGCTCACTCTGGCATCTCTGGGCAGCTGCTGCCCTCCACATCACTGGGAATGAGGAGAAGGAGAAGGTAGAGGAAGCACTGAGGGTTACTGCAAGACTGAACTGAAAGCAGTTTTTGAGTGAGAAGCCAGATCACTGTCAGGGGTTTGCTGATCCAGAGGCATTGCCAGGTGTGCTGCCCCTTCTCCCACAGCTGTGTAGCCAACACCAAGTCCAGCAACACCTTCTTGGAGACTTCCAAATGTGGAAGGCTAGTTCTCTGTCTGTGTGAAGCAAATCTGCGCTTTTGACACCGTCCAAGGAAGCTTTCAGTGTTGTGCCTTTCCAAATGCACCAGATAGTCACATTTCTGTTTTTTATTAGTCAATCTCCACTCCATGCACATCTAAGCAGAATGTTTTGGTTTTGTGGCAGGAATACATTTATGGGGTTGTAACAGGCATCGCTCACATGCCCTGTGGACAAACCATTGGCAGCAGCAGGTGTGTTGAGCGTGTAAAAGAAAAATAGCAATGAGGTTTTTGTGGTGGTTATATGAATTTATTGTCCTTTGAAAGCAGCTTTATAAGATTCCCAGCTTTCAAGTGAGGCAAGTAGAATGAAGGGATGGATTTAGATGACTGTTGGATGGTTAGACAAAGACTTCTGACCTTATATTTTGAACATAAAGAGACAGTTTTATTTTTATTTCTTTTGTAAAATCTGATTAACTTGGGTCATTCTAATCCTTTTGTGTGTTATAAGGAAGTTGTGTGTTAAAATACTTTCCTCAATTTACTTAAAATAATGTGAAACCTTTGCTTCCAGAAGGGAGAAAAAATGATATATCATACAAAGGAAAGAGCTTGCTGTCAGGCAACCAGCTGAGCTATTGAGGGGCTTTTTGGTGGTTTTTGGTTTAGGTTTACTTTTGTTTTCAAAACTACAGTTAATGTGTGTAAGTGGAATGAAGGCAGCCTAGAAAAAAATTAAAAGTTGAGTTTATGGAGGGCTTTTCTTTCCCCTTCTTTGCATTCTTCATTTTTGATATTTTTGTTTTGATTCTTATACTGAATTATTGTGCCAGCTACTAAGGAGAAAATTAACTCTGTCCCAGTTGAAACCAGGGCACATTCCTCAAGAAAACCTTTTCCCCCTGCCCAGCTAATAAAAAACTTGTTTTTACTTTGCTCTGAGGACTTTCAAAGATATAATCTCTGAAATCATGTGTGCATACACCACAGCTTTTTTTAAACTTTATTCAGAATATTCATGGTAGCTTCATGTTTAGAAACAAATTTAAATAATATTTTTGACACAGCTCTAGTGAGATATTCTATAGGGCATACTTCTAGAGCTCCATTAATGTCTTATGATAAGATTGTAGTGTATTGTGTAAGTTCATTTATTTTAATGAATTTATAACAATTCAAAAGTTATGATGTAGAGAGCAGCCTCACATCCATGGTTTTAAGCTGGTATTGAGAAAGGATCCCATTGCTGGAATTATACTCAGGAATTTTTGTTCTTCCTGTTAGGCTCAGAAGTGGTACAGAGAGCTTGGTTTTGCTGAAACAAGGCATGAAGAAACCAAAACTCGTTTGAGGCAGGCTCTCTCAGAATTAGACCGCCTTAAACAAGAAGCTGGGGACAAAATGCAGGGAAAGCAGCACTGCAAATTAATGGTATGTATGTAAATGGCATGGAGGAAAGCATGGGCCTTGGGAGGAGGGTTCTGGCTGCAGAAATACCCATTTTTGGTGTTGGGAATAGATTTAAAGAGCCTCTCCAGGCACTGAAAACTTAAAAGAGAGCAGATGTTGTGCAAGGTAGACCATCTGTCTGCAGAGTAGCCCAGGTTCGGGGCTCTGCATGGGCAATGTGAACACCTCACTGTTTTGTCTAGGAGGGCTCTTGTTCTGCTCTCTTTAGCCAAAGTCATTTTCAGATGGCCTAAATGAAAGGTCTTGCAGGAGTCTGCAGTATTTTGCAGTATTTGGCCTTTCTGCCCTGATTTCAGGCCTTGTAGCCCTGATTGCTGGATTTGGGCAGGCAAAATGACACTCTGGACAGATGGTGTGGATTAAAGTCAGAGTCTTTAATGGAGGCATGTGGCCCAGATATGTGTCTCCAAAATCCAGGCAATCTTTCTATCTCACTGGAATGTGTTTATATCACAGAAATTCTGGGTTTACTGTAAATTAAACTTTTTTTAATTTTCAGGTGGTTCTCTGTCTTCATAGAGGTTTATGTTTTCCACCAAAATAAATTGTTTTACAGAAACATTGTTAATTACTGAATAATCTTCTGGAAGCAGCTTTTATAAAGACTTTTCAGCTAACCCTGTAATTATTTTTGCCCTCCTTAACTGGTGAGCTGCAAAGAGGAAATATTTCATTTCTACTAGGTGGAAAAGCACATTTGTAGCAATCTACAGACATTTGCAGATTTGTTTTGAACAGGTTGGATAGATATGGCTTTAGAAGAAAATAGAAACATTCTGGAAAGCATAAGGATTCTGAGATCAATTCAGTTGCCTAAATGTCACTGTTTATCCCAGTTAAAAGCCTTAGGGCATCCTGGCTGAAGGTGTAGGTAGCCAGGAAATCTTAGGCAGTTATTTCATGTTAGCTTGTACACCCTACATGGTACTATGGGCCGGTGTTTAGACAGCTGAATTCAGACTTTTAGATGAAAAATTTAAAATATTTTTCATGTCATTCTGATGTGTTGGCATGTAGCATCCTAATACAACAGAATCTATTTCAGGCAAGAAGAAATGCCCAAATTGTTTGAAAATAAAAAGAAATGTGTAACATGTTTTGTTTAAGCCAGCAGATAAGATTTTGGGTGCATTTTTGGGAAATGAAGCTTTAATCCTTTTTTTAGGGACCGTCTAGGGCAATTAGTGTTTATTATGTTGGTCAGTGAAGTAAGATGTTAATTATGACTCACATGGAAATAAAATTCATGGGCCTTGACAGAATATTTTTACACTGGAAAAAGAGCAGGTCAGCCTTGCACTATAGAACCCTGCTACTTTTAAATCCCTCCAACAACTTATGTTTTCAAATTAGTGTATATTGGTCAGTAGGATAGATTTATGCAATACTGTGATGCTGTTTAGGTCTGACTTCTTGTCGGCTGTCATGGTTTAGTGCCAAATTTTGTAATACAGGTGTCTCATTCCAGGGTCAAAGATGCAGTTCATGCACTCCACAGAACTGGGTATATCCTTCAGTTTTTGATGGCAGAACTAATTCTCTGCATAACTCAAGTCCATTATGTTTTAACCAAATAATATTTATTTTGTTGGCACAATTTAGCAAGTAGTCAAATAGAAAATAGACTAGTACATCTTAAGAAAGGTCAACTTTATTTC
The DNA here is from genome assembly GCF_027887145.1 of Ammospiza caudacuta. Taxonomy (NCBI): domain Eukaryota; kingdom Metazoa; phylum Chordata; class Aves; order Passeriformes; family Passerellidae; genus Ammospiza; species Ammospiza caudacuta. The sequence continues at coordinate 60,924,529 of NC_080596.1, forward strand.
AATAATTCACCTTTAAAATAAACTTCTTAATATACACCAAGCTGTTGGTAGAGGGTTTGTGTGAGACCTTAAAATATAAGTTTGTCTCGATTAAAAAAAAAGACACTTTGTCAGAGAAAAGATCATTATCTACTTTTCTAGCATCAAGTTACTTCCTGAAGGCAGTTTTGTTGACTGGTGATCCAGTTTTTGTTTTCAGTTACTTTTCACCCTTGACCAAAATTCTTTTTCATTACTCAAAGTTACTAATAATCTCTTATACAGTAAATCACAGTAATTTATGCTTTTTCCTGTTCTAAACTTTATTTTTCTGGAACACCTCTTGCTGCAATGCCTGAAAGAGTGAAGATGTGAGCACTCTGAGCCTAGAACCCAAAGTGTTTGAAATATGCTGTGTTTTGAGTGTGTCTTGTAGAGCTTTTTGCATTTCTTATGTTCTCCAGCCCCTGCTGCCCAGGGATCCTACTTGTCACCTGAGATTCCATAAGGCTGTCATGGTATTATTCATTGCAAGTAAAAGAGAGATAAGATCATATCTTTGAAGCTTACTGCTAGGACTCTATTTCAGTGAAGTTGCTAACAGGTGAAATACATTTTAGCCTAGAAGCATTTGGGTGAGTTTTTCTGAGATGCTGAGGTGGTGCTGTGGTTGAATTTAAGAGAAATATGGGGGTGAGCAGGAAGGGGGCAGGGTAATATTTACAGCTTTAAAAATTAATAGAAGAATTTTGCATGAAATGCAGACAATAAATAAGTCACAAGGCTTCCCCAGTGAACTCCTGATGACTCTCTGCAAAAAAGGCCTGTAGCAAAAAAGGTCATATTCCTTCTCATTTTCTCACTGAGTTTTCAGAAAAGCACAATTCACATAAGAAGAGGAAGATACTGGTTTTATTTTTAATGTTTAGGTACCAACTTCAAAAAGTAGTGATCTTGCCACGTTTTACAAGAATAAATGCTGTGTTTTAGGCTTAGTTATCCTTTGGTTGATTTCCAGTCCCAGCTGCCGCATCCTTCATCCTTCTGGAGCTTGACTACATAACCCATGGTCACTGCAAACTGGGACATCTGACAGAGGGCTCATCATAAATCTTGTATGCCTCATTTGTGTGTGGGAACTACAGAAAACTGCTGGTGGTTCAGCCAAATGCAAAAGGAAAGAGGGAACTTCTCTCTGTCTCTAACCTCCACACAGTTGTTTTATTTCCCCACCTTTTTTTCCATAAAGCATCTTCAGTTAGGGAGCGTTTCCCTTTTGGCTTTAACATACTTTTAATGAGGGAGAGAAGATAAGGGAAGTACCATGTCATGGACTCATCCTCAGGCTTTTGTCCCTTTTTAGCCCTGGTCTAATCCATGGTGATGTGTCCAGCTGTTCCTATTGTTCTCTTGACACAAGAGGGAGCCAAAAAGTTTAGTACAAGGCATCCAACCTGCTCCAGTGCTGTGCACAGAGGACTGGCTTCAGGAGGAGGAGCCCTGTGACAGTGACGTATTTCTGGTTTAATCTGTGTTGCACTGATGGGCTGCAATGGGATCTGCCAGCTCAGTTTGCTGTTCCCTGTGGAATGGTGCCTTCAGTGTGTTGTAGTCAGGGGTGCCAAAGCCATAAAGGCTGGGAAAATTTTACTGTGGTGTTGTGCATCAGGGCTGAGTACGAACTTCTCTCTCAGTTGTATCAATGTTTGTAACCATTAAAATCAAACCATCATTCTGTTTTGCCAGAAAGTGATACAGTTTTGCCACAGTATATCATGGGTCAGACTATCATTTTTAGCTTAATCTTTTAGACTTGCTTATATACTGATACTTACATTGTCAGAAATCTTGACCAGCTGTGTATCAACTCAGTATTTTCTTTTATTATATTTTAATAAATACATATAATAGCATAAGTGTTTTTCAGGATATTTCCTTCTCCTTCAGATTTGCCTCATTCTAAATCTATATGTTTCATCAGGCAGCGTCACTTGTAGGAGCTGACCTTATGATGCTGACCCTCAATCTAAAGCTCTCACTAATCCTTTCAATCTAAGTGCATGAAATCGGGGAGAAAAGAAATTTAAGGGTGGGGGAGGAGGAGTTAAATTCAGAAGCTTCTCTTTCCACTTGCTCTGTATCATGATTATTACATTTAATGTAACAAATTTTATTTTTAGAAATTTTTACTTAAGATCTAATTAGTTTATTAATGATCTTCCACAACAAATAAATATTTGGGAGAGGGGAATTATCTCTCTGAGATAAATATACATAGAAAAACAAGGGACATATTACTTCTTGTTGAAGCAGGAGACTGGGAACATCTGAGTTTTTTCCTTACTCGCTATGTGACCACAGATTGGTCACTTCATCTGTCTTTGCCCAGTTTCCCCATTTATTAAATCATTACAATACATATATTTACCTTGAAGAAATGTTGTAGAAGTCCATTTCTATACCTCTTCTCACAGGGCTCAAGTACTCTTTACATATAAAGAGTTTAAGATTAGTGCAAGAATATAAGTGTTAATATGTTCATGAAGTTTTGAGATTATGCATTTTTTAACAGCTTGCTTCTTTTTGATGTACAAGGTAAGTAGTTATATTGATTGGGAATTTTTGCGGTGGTATAAGACATGATTAAGAATATTTTTGTTGTTTTATACACCTAAATTGAAAAGCTGTGTATTTTCTCTCTAGCCTGTGCACACATTGAAGGATGCCCAGGAAAAAGAGGTGAATAAAATAGCCAGTAAGAGATTAGAGCAGCAAGTGTTGACTTTGAAAGCCCAGCTCAGGGACCAGGCTGCTTTACAAAATCAGTTTCATGACTTGCAGAATGAAGTGGAACTCCTTCAGGCTCAGCTACGTGAAAAGGTATAAAATTGTTCTCTTTGTGCTTAAATGTGAGCTTAGATGTCAGATTCTACATCTCTCTTTTCAAAGGGGAGAAACAAAATAGTCTTCTTTCCTGGGAATGAATCTGAGGATAGTTAAATGGTTTCCAGGCATATACAAGTACTCCTAACTTCAGAGAAATAGGGAAAAGATGTAAACTACCTAAGTGATCCATGTTATGGAAAAATGATAGATGATCATGAAAATTCAGTCTCTGCTCTGATTAATTCCCAGAGTGTAATGCAAGCACAATGATGCTGAAATTCTTTATAGAGCCACCTCCTTGGCTTAAATTGTCAGGATTTTTTAACATTCACAACTCTCTTTTTCCACTATATCAGATTATGAAACTCCAAGCTAATAGTAGAATTTTGATAGAGTTTTCCTAACTGTTATGGTTCATCTGCTGGGGTTGCACATAAAGAGTTTCAGTATTTTCAGAAAGGTGTGTGGTTTGGATTTTTGTCATAGTTATTCTGATGAGAAGCCCCATGTATTCACAAATGCACTGAGACAAGCAGTTTCTACATTTGTGCATTATTTTTCACCTGGCAAACCAGAGCAGGTACATTAAGATTTGCAAAGCTGCTGCCTTACAGTGTTACAGCAAAGCTGCTGCTGTAAGTGTGACTACAGCTACTGAACTCTTGGGTGGAAACAAATTCCTCCTAGGACTTCTTTCCCTTAGATTTTGTTTCTTATTGGGAACTATATTTTGGAATAGGATAATAGCTACAGTGTGAGCCAAATTGGAATTGCCCACCAGGCTCTGAAACAGCCACTAAATGGCATGTTCTCAATAGTGCTCTTTGTTCTTCATAGCCTGACACAACGAGTAGAACATGCTTCTACTCTGCAATACAAGAGATTATTGTCTTCTCCCTACTGGGAACAGGTTTCATTCTACTTTCTCCACAGTAAACCCATCTTTCTACAACTTTTGTTTCTGTTTTGTTGTTTTTTGTCTGTTTTTTTGGTGGTGGTAGCTCTGTTTTGTTTTTCCTAGCCTCATCCTGTGCTGTGGTTTGCTCTAAACCAGTCCTGTGAAGAGGGTTAGTGGCTTGTCCAGGCATGGGTTGGGGGAGGCCTCTTAGAAGAGCAGTGCTGGTAAAATGAAACTGTTGTGTAGTGTCACATCAGGTGGTAAGTGAGTAAAGGGTGAGATGTGCTTTCCATATAAATGGACAAATCTTAATTGTTCTCTTGCATCAGCAAGATGTGTTGCTGCCTGCCTCATCAAGAGTTTCCCCTGTCCTGCCTGCTCTGATTCCTCCCAAGCCCACAACTTATTAGCTGAGGACAATGTGACCTTTTCCAGCATAATTGATTTCTCATAAAGGAGGGTTTTTTAATGATGAATATAATATGCTTACTGTAAACTTTATAGAAATATAAATTGTCAGGCAAGATAAATGCAAAGGAGTCTGTACTTTATTGTCAAAAGTACTGTATTTATTCATAATGGTAATGGATTTTTTGTGGCAAGATACTGTGTTTTTTCTGCATAATCAGAAAGGAGGGTTACCATCAATAGATTTTAATCATAAGGTACAGACTAAGTAATCTGGCCCACCCTGCTTCACCTCCTAATAGAGACACGTATCATCTGTGTCAGAGTAAAAGGCTGTTGATGTTTCCTTCCAGAGTAGAATATACATGCAGAAAATCCTTTCTCTTTTCTCTAAGTTATAATATTGATAAGGAAAAGGAAAATTTTTCCCCAACGAATATTTTGGAAGATTCACAGAGTAAATATGAACCTGAGTGCATAATGAAGGATACCAAGTCTACTGTGATGCTGCTTTGATCAAATAACCTCACTGATCTAAGGCTCCATCTAAGAACATCCAAAAGCCTTTGATAATTTTTAGACTAATGCTAATGTAGGGCAGTGTTTGTATGCTGGAGCCTATTTGTGTGCAGCCAGTGCCTTGCACTGATTCATCCTGTTTGTGATACAGGGTCACACAGGTGTGCAAAGTGTACACCTCAGAGTCAGGTCTAAAACACATATCAAAAAACCACTGGAGTATTTCAAAGTAATTTTTTAATAAATTGATGCAGGATATAATTCAACCTTTCAGGAGAAAGAGCTGCAGAAGAGCAAGTCTGAAGTGAAGTTGACATTAGCTCCTCTGAAGGTACTGTGTTTCCCTGAAGCCTGATTCAGGACCTGCACAGGGGAATCCCTTTGCTTACAGGCTCTGTGCCTTCCTCTACAACTGTCCCTGTTTTTCTGGGTGCTGCTGCCTTTTCCTTAGTGAGCAAGGGCTCACTGACATCATTGCAAGGTGACTTTCAGCCTCTCAAAAGGGGGACCCTTGCACATGGAAAGGGAACATCTCTTTCCAGTTTATCTGTGCATATATATTGAAGCTGTGGAGGCATCTAATAATGTAGAGACATAGAAATATAGTCTGTAGCTTTGGGTCAAAATGTGGAATTACAGATTAGACACAAAATGTAATCTTGCAGTCTCAGAAGGGAGTGAAATGACAGAGCCATGGGATGTTTGTGTGTTCATGCCACACAGGCTAAGCTGGCTTGCCTCACCCAAAAGTGCCAGGAAAGGAACAGCTTCATTAGGAGGATGCATGATGAATTCCACAGGCAAGGATTTATTAACTCTGCATTGGATGAAGAGATGAAGAGCCTGGTGAATGACATGACCCTGGCAGAGTACATGGTTGCTTTTACACCAATGTGTAATCAAGTGGTAAGTGCTCCTACTTCCTTGCAGTATCCTCATGTGTACACTATTGAATTAAGTGGTGGTTTTCAAAGTGTTTAGGGAGACTTAATGTGCAATTGTAAAACATATTTAATTGCTTAATGTAAGTATTGCTTCAGACAAATCATGGAGTTGGCCATTTTACTGTTGCTGTTGGCAGGGTCTAAATTTCAGGAGCTTAAAGCAAAGTGCATCAGTGTTCCATGCAAGAAACACTCCCCTGGTATTTTGACTAAGTATCTGATGGATAATGCAGCATGTATTACCCAATTACATTTTAAATATAAATTTTGCATTTCTTTTCTGCATAATGCATTGTTTCAGATTTCTGAAGAAGTCTGGGAAAAAAAGGTCAACTGTGAATATTTAAAGACTTAACTCAGTGAACATTTGTATTCAAAAGGGAGTTGGTCACTTGTGTTTCTCTGGCAAAGCAAAAGTGGGAAAGGAAGTTTCACACCTGGTTATATTCAATATTGTTATTAATATCTTGGATACTGGGAATAAACTTCCTAATTTTGGAGTTACACCTACTTGAGGACTTTCTTAAGGACAGGAATCTCAATCTGGCAACCTGAAAAAACAGGAATTCCCTTGCAGTACTTCAGTGTCCATCAAGAAGTTCTTTTTCCTTTTGATGTCTGTTTCGTGTTTTTTTTTTTAAAGCCTGTAAAAGTACCCAGACAATATTTGATAATGTTTGTGTCAAGTACACTTGAGTAGAATCTTTTTGGTTAAAAGTGGGATATGGGAAAGGAGTACTGTGTACTACACATTTGTATAATTTTGTGTGCTTGTCAAAACAACACACAGAATATTGGTTCATACTATATATTGTACTTCAGCTGACACAATGCACTGCAAAATGAATACATAAAAAGAATTTATCTTAATGACACTTGACATTTTCACCAGCAGAAGATGATCAAAATTGGCATATAGTATAGTAAATCCACAGGCTTATTTTTGTGATGATTTTGCACTTTTACACACCGAGTGGCATTCTGTATCGTGTTGATAGTGCTTATTCTTACAGTGTTACTATGTCTTGCAAGCTATCACTCAGTCCTGCTTGTTTTTGTAGCAAAAAGCAATTTAACTGCATGTTAAGGAGAAGGTGGATTGATTCCTGGCTGCAGGATGGGACAGGACTCTGAGTCTGGCTGTGTCTCCTTGAATACCTCAAGTGTGGGTCCAGCAGTGCCTCACCCAAGCTATGGCACTCATCTGTCAGAAGGGAGATAGTACTCCCCTGCCTTCAGGCTTTTCTCAGACACTGCTGTGATAGATAAGCATTAATAAAGCTTGCCAACGCAATAAATATCAAAATACTGTTCACACTCACACTGTCTCCCTAAATGTTCAATTACCACAAAACTTAGCAGGTTCAACTTCTAGGTTCAGCAAGAGAGAATTAGATTAAATATTTATTCTGATAGCCAGTGAACTTATCTGCAGCATAGAGCCCCACATTAAATCCCCTGCTTTGACAAATATTTAGCTGTCCATATTAAGTGGAGCACAAGCCCCTTCCATGGTGTCTAGCACTGCAGTGGCCCCTTAGGCTCAGGCCCAAATAGGATTCAAGCCTGGGGCTTTTGTCATGCGAGGAACAGACTGGCTCTTGCTGGGTGTGCTCACACTGACCTGAAGGCTCCTCTGGTCTGTGATAAATCCTTCCACATACGACAGGGGGAAACTTTCCTATCAAGGAAGAGTTGCGTGTTCTCATGAAAAATGTCTATTCTATCAGGTTTCCAATGGAAGACACTTTCAATGAAAAAATGTCCAAGTTTCACCACTACTAATTTAATGATGATTACAATAAAAATTAAAAAAAAAAAAAAGGAGAGAGACTGTTTCATATTCATGTGACACATTCCTTTGGTTTAAAAGATCTTGTACTGAATTCTGTGGACATATGTTTAAGTGAACTAACTTTTCATCTTGGAAATTTTATTTCTTGCTTTCAATTCTTATTCTCCCTGGACTTCACATCTAATATTCCAGAGCTATACCAAACACGCACTTACATAAAATTCCTTTGAAAGCTCATTCCTTCCTTCCCCTCAGTTTTTCACTCCTACAGCATTCATAATATTAGAATTCTACTATACAAAACCTGCTGGATTGCTGTTTTTTGGGGAGGTTTTTGTTTTATTTTCCTTCTTAAATTAAAGATTTGCAATTGTCTTTATTCATTACTGGACCCAGTAACAAGTGGAGCCCTGTCACACATTGGCAGCAAACCTCTGTGCCTTGACTTACTGATGAATTTCAGCTCAAAGTTTGCCCTGATGAATGAAGAACTGATCCAGAGCCTTTTGAAGGGAAAGAGGACTCTGTACTCAATTCAGGGCCTGACCTTTTGTACTTCAGTAAAAATCTTTGAGTCATGTTCTCAGAGAAAAAATTATTGGTTCATAGTTCTATCAAGAACTCTTTTTTTTTTTTTTTTTTTTTTGGTCTGTACATGAAATTGCAAGTGGAGGGGATAGAGCTGCTTCAGCTGGGTGCTGGGATGCCCCAGCTTTGGTGGGGCACTTATGGGCACCACCAAGTTACTCCTGCTCACAGACCAAGGCAAAATCCAGTTCTTTGCTCATTCAGGACATGATGGATGGTTAGTCATTTCCTTCTGTTTGCCAGAAGTATTTTCTCCCAAATTTTAATCCCAATTAAAATACTAAACCACAAAGATGGTATTATGCAAAGCCCACTGTCTTTGGAGCTTCTCTTCAGACTTTCAAGGCTCTGCTCTCAGACATGATAAATCTCTGTTGTCCCTGTGACTTTATTTTGCTGACTAACTCAAGACTTCCATCAGTTCAGTTCAACAGAGCTGCATAAATTTGAGGCTTGTCATTCTTAATTATTTTCACAGCTCAGTGTTACATTCAAATGTTTGTTAGTGAAAAATAAAATTTGCTTGAATCATGTAGTATCTCGTAATTTTGTTTGAGCGGTGCACTCTTCATTGAGGTCAGATACATGCTAGAGTATTATGTTCACACAAGACAGTTTTCCTTATCTTAATAAGTCACTGTAAAGAGGACTAGGTTTTGAATTACTTTCCCTCATGATAAAACTGTACACCATGAAGCTATTTATTTGTAATTTAGCTTAATTAAGCAATTTAGTATAATTTAATTTAATTTTAGTTGTTTTTTATCATCATAAACATATATGATTGCAAGGAAGGGGTTTTATTTCAATTCTTTTTCATCCAGCATCTATGTCACTTTGGTGAAAGCAAAAATTCTGTGTGGGATGGTGAATAAATGCTGACTCTCAGCTTTGAAAAAGGTCATCTTTTGGGCAGGCATGGAAATGACAATGTATGTCTAATATGAACTTGAAATTTTTGGAGGCATGAAGAAGGTAATTTCTAAGGCTTTGTAATATATTCTCTCTTTAAAAGACTTGAAAAACCATTGCAGCCCATTGGAGTGGAGCGATAATAAATTTTGGCAATAGGAATATTTTAAAACCTTGTCTTGTTTTGTGTCTGGAAAACAAAAAGCATGTGGCTGAAGAGGACACATTGCTGGGACAAGGGCTGCCTCCAGCAGGTACATGGGGCACTGGGCACAGTGTCCTGGCTGGGAGTCACATCCCCAATGTCAGACACAAAATGTGTGTCCACGTTTGGCCTTTTGTCATGTCCCATTTTAATCACCTCCTTTTCAATGCTGATTTTTTTTTAATTGGAAGAACCTTGGCCTCATCTCTTTTTTCTTGCCTTTGTAGAATTAATTTGTGGACATTATTAACAGTTATTGTTTTTCTGCCTCTCCCAGTGAAGAGAGCACAGGATAGCATTCATCAACTGATCTTGGACATTCATGTTCACAAAACATCTAACAATAAAAGACTTGGCTTTGCTACAGCTGCTTTACTTGGGATGGTAAAAGTAGGAAGCAAGAGGAGATGTTCCAGATGAGTAATAGGACATGTGAAAGAGGAGGCTTGATTTTTTTCCTGAGTTTAGGTGTCTTCTTGCAGTTTAAGGGCCAGGATTTACCCGGTCTGGCTGGTTTGAACAGGAGGCAGTGTCCATGCTGCTTTTGGTGGATCAGAGAGCCACGCAGAGGAGCAAGTGAGCTTGGCTCCCCTTTCATGTGGACTCAGCCCAGCCACTACTGTTGTGCAATATTTAGGGCCTTTTCTCTCTCTTTTGGGCTAGGTGAGAAGAAAAAAGAGTATGTTTAATTCTTTCCTTCAAATGATTGAGCAAACTGCCTCTGTCTGGATGTCTGTAATGGAAAATGCTGCTCATCCAATTTCTCTTGTGCTGGAGCACTTTGACCTGATGATATATATTTTATATTTTCTTTCCATAGTGGATCTGAAACTATTGTGGCTGTTTGCCCTCATTTCTTGGGGCTGAAAGGGAATTTGTGCAAGGGATGTAGGGATAAATGGTAGTGCTTTTTAATGCTTTTCATGCAGTCATCTTAAACGTTATGGATGGAAAGCTCCAGGCAAGGAATGTGTCCAGTGCAGTGAATTGTTTTACAGAATAGGGATTAAATGCTCAGAACAGCATAGCTTAATTCTTCTTTCTGTCAAGGGATTTCTTCTGAGATATGTTTTGATAGAACAATGCTTTTTGTTTGTTTATTGGTTTGTATTTCTACTCATTATTTTGCAAGTTTTCAGTGAACTGTATTTGAAGATAATAGGCCTGAAATAAATTCTCTGATGTTTTCCTTAAAATGGTTTGTGTGTGGCTGTGAAGGCCAGAGGCTTTTCTGTCACTGAGGGTGAGATACATTTCCTATATGATGTCTGTACTTCTGACAGTCATCTGTGGTAGTTTATCTATTTATTTTCATAGTTAAACCAGAGAAAAACATCCTGCCAAGGAATTATGCTGCCCATTTTATGTACCTGCTTCAGATAAGTGCAGATGACTGAGCACTGACAGGCTGCCCAGAGAGGGAGTGGAGTCTCCCTCACTGGAGATCTTCAAGAACCATCTGGACACAATTCTGTGCCATGTGCTCTGGGATGGCCCTGCTTGAGCTGGGAGGGTGGAGCAGATGACCCCGTGTGGTCCCTTCCAGCCTGACCCATGCTGGGATTCTGGGATAAGGTCGGAAGAGCTGTGGAAGTTGGGCTCCAGTGGTGGTCAAGAGGGCCAGGGGGAGATAGACTTTGGTTTGATAAATACCACCCTCAGAAGGGAGAAAGAATTTAACTTTGGGCTTTCAGCCTTTTTGGGACAAGGCTGATCAAGAGCAAGGAATCTTTCAAGACCAAGTTTTCTTTGCAGAAAGGTTTTTTTTTTTACCTGACGTTACAAAAACATGCCTTGAATCATTGGAATTGCAAGTGGATGAAGGAGTGGAATTAGTTATTTAGTAATTTTTTTTTAAAGAAGGGTGAACTCCATTGCTGAGAGATATGTTATTTTTGACTTTTAGAGAAATTATTACAAATACTGAGAGACATGAAATACAGGTTTAAAAAAGTTAGGGGCAGCCTGGCCTTTGCAATAAAATACCTGATAAAGCTGTTAAATAATTACATAAGTGGTTGTTTGGATAGAGAGGATGTCAAGAATTTGTGCTGGCTGAGGAGAAGGTTCTTACTCAAGGTTAGTGCCCTTTGAAAGTAAAATTTGGTTTAGCTGATAAGATTTAGATCTATTTCCTGACTGCATAATACAGATATTTTAGCAATTTTTTTTTGCTGCAGTTCATGGACAACAGCATGTGTTTCTCTAGAGCAGCACATGCCAGTACAGGAATAGCCATGACTAAAACAAAAAAGCTTTAAAAACTAACCTTCCTTTATTTTCTGATAAATTATAGAATTTAGGTTATCATAAAATGTACAATTAAAAATATACAGATAAATTAAAAGATTTTCATCTTCTCTCTGACACCACTGTTTTATTTTTTTTTTTGTAGTGTTGGGGTAAGCTGATGTTTTTTGGTTTCAATAGTAATCCTTCCTAGAACTTGTCATTATGCAAGTTTACACTCTTCTCAGTTTGGTCAAATATCACAATATTTTCATTTCTTCCTAGGTAGGATATTTTGTGGAAAATTGAAAGGAAAGCAAAAAAATATAGGAAAATAGAATAAATATAGTAAAAAAACAATAATAAAAAAGAAGCAACCTGAAAAAGGACAAGTTAATGTCTGAGCATTGAGACAAAACACAGAACTTTTGCTTAGCTGCATCCTTAGTGCTATAGGAGATGTAAGCTTTAGTGCCAGTGTTATGACACAGCAGAGATGAGTCTTTTGAGAATCATACCAATTTTCCAATATAGTGCAGACTATACTGTGAAATCTTCATTAAGGGAGTAGCATCTTCACTCACTGGGGTTGCATTAACCCTGCTTTCTGCTGAGTGTCACTACTTTGGCAGCAGAAGAATTTGCTAATTCAAGAGGCAAAATGTTTGTGGGTTAAAGAGTTGAAGGAATGACCCTGCAAGGAGGTTATTTTTCTAGAAATGACTTGTGCCAGTGTCACAGCTTTCATTTGGTGTTGTGTTTTTTTCTGGCAGCTTTACCAACTCCCCTGCCTATGAGCAGATCAGTGATTTGCCTTTTCATGGGTCATTGAGCTCCAGAACTTGTTCTGCTCCTGCTCACTCTCATCTATCACCACAAATGCCTCTAACTGTGCTTCCTGTAGTGAGGAAATTCTCATCAAATATTTTTAGATCTGATATCTTCATGCCTCAAAACATTTCAGGGCTGACCTTTCATTGCTTTAAGCCAGCTGGCATTTTTTTGAGTGATGGGGAGAGATACTGCACTTGTAACCTTGGTTAGAAACCAAGGACTTCTGGAGCTGCCTTGGGCTCCTGTGTCTAGAGGGGAACGTCCAAATGTAAAGCTTTCATTTTCCAGCTGATCTATGCCTGCAAAGCTAGGACATGTTTGGGTATTCATGCCACCTTGCCTAAATAAATGCAATATCCAGATGGCATCACAGGCCCCCTCTGTAATCAGCATAGAGAAAACAAACATTTTAGGGAAGAGCAGCAATCTAAATTCTGTGCCCCAAACTGACCAATGTGAGTGTTCCTTCCATTCCTGATGTGCCTGCCTTGTTCCCTGGCCTGTTTTTCAGCCTGAAATCAAGGATCCAGGTGGGAGCTGCTGCTGGGCAGTGTCTCAGCTGGCCACATGTGCTTGTGTTGGGCACTTTAAGGGGACCAGTGGCCACAATTCATCAGAACTGGTTCCCTCTGCTCATGGTGGGGAGCCAAGAACAGGAGTGAAATGGCAACAACAAAAACACCATGTGTTCTTCTTTATGTCATAATAGAACTATATTTAGATGCAGAAACTTGTCAATATATGCTCATCTTTCTGTTGGGTCATTTCAGAGCAATCTTACACTGCTATTGCATTTCAGAGTCCTTTGATTTTTTTGGTTTTTTAATGGACACAAGTGATGTAGCTAAGACTCAGTAAAGATGCACAAAGCAAAACAATATATTATTTTAAGTAAAAATTGTATATTATTTTAAGTAAAAATGGTTTTTCTTTTAAGTAATTCTTCCTGACCTGGCATATATATGTATTGCATTTCTGGAGCTTTTGCAGGAGGCCTAATGGCAATGAGATGTTAATGCATAATGAGGTAAAATAATTTTAGAAAGAAATAAATAAATCTTCAAAAACTGAAAGGCTGAAATGACAAGGCTTGCAATCTCAAGAAACAATGCAACAGTGATATGGTAGGTATAATAAATTTGGCTTTGAATGATAAAATGTACTGCATTGTAGTAGTCATTGGTATTCAGGGAGATTTGCTTGCAACTGTTATGAAAATGTGCATAATTAAACTGCCATTTCTCTCTTAAATTTGTCTGCAGCTCAGTGACAATATTCTAAAAGGATAGTTTGCTCTGGTGTTAAAGTTGATTTGGATGTGAAATAATCAACTGAATTAATTATTTTATTTTTTGTTTTGAATAGTAGGGTCTGGATAAGAGTTCATGCAGTCAACTTCTAGAGACTGTTCAGCTTTACTTTTTTGAACATTCATAGGTAGACAAACCTAAATTAGTTGTGCAGTGTGGAGTGAAAAAATATGTTTGTAAAAGAATCCTGTTAGAAATTTTTAAATCCTTCAGGAGAACTGAGATAATTTTTAAAACTAGGTATTTTTTTCTAGTTTTAATCTATGTTTTCTTAATGGCCCAAGGCAAATTTTCAGCTGTAGCTAAAGCTTAGAGATCTTTTTTGTTTTGTTTTGAGGATGACTTGTTGAATATAGGATTCTTTATTTGAGAGGTGCAGGAATGCTCAACATCTGAAATAATTAGTATGTTATCTTTTCCCTTATTTTGCTGAATGTAGTTTATTTACAGGTAATTTCTGTGAATACTTCTTTTACTGAACTCATCCAAATGGCTTCCACTAATCCAAAACGAGCAGCATTGGAAAACTTAATCAGTCTTGAATTTGTTAAAATGCTATTTTCTCTTGCAGATGCTGCCTTCCTCCACAGATGTTTCACAGGCTAAGGGACAGCCAGAGGGTCGTGTGGCAGGTGCCAAAGGGAACAGGAGGATTGGGTCAGCATCTGGTGACTCTCAGCCAGGGATGGGTGGCCCCCACAGCTCTCCCCTCACCCCAAACCTGTGTGCTGGTTCTTCTGTCACAGTAGCAAGCCCAGAGAGGATCACAGCCTTGCACTGAGAGCTGAGAGAAAACCACCCCAAAAACTGCCAGGTCAGTAAAAGTTTTTTCACTGGTTTTAGTTCAGTGAAATCTCTTATTCTTGGCAGAAGATACAGATGTTTAAATGATTCCTTCCAGAGATGAACAGTTGATTGTTAGTTTAGACAAGCTGACAGTTTCATGTTTTTCATTATGCATTTCTTTCCCATTGTTTAAGAGGGGCATGGGGCTTACAAAAATAAAAGATTTTGATTTCATCATGGTGTATCTTACTCTATGTTATGATAATCTTTGCAAATTGTTGGATGTTTTAAAAAAAAGTTGTTATGTTGATCTTGTCCTACCTTTTTTCCCCTCCAATTCTTTTTTTTTTTTTTTTTTTTTTTTTTTAGTGATCCAATTATTCCTATGCCCTGAAGCTCTTTATAGTAATTTCCATTAACTGCAGGAATCCTGTTAAGAACAGAGCTGATCAATTGCAATTGCATTTGTGACAGTCTGCTGCTAAACTAAACACGCAAGAGATTTCAGCCTCTCCCAGACAACATAACCTCTCCATGCTTGTATGGGAACAAAAGTCAAATATGCAATTACTGCAGCCAGTTAGGTAGAGTAGTTAAAAATATTATTCCAGTGAATTTCCTTTATGATCTTGGATTAAAATAAATGCCATGAAACAATTAAAAGCATAGTTTTTGCTTTTGGCATTAATGAAAAGAACATGGAAGATACTGAGATTTTCTTTTAGTTAAGTAATTTATTATGCAATGAAATGGTGACTCAGAATTCTGATAATATGTTATCCTGATATAACAGGGGATATATGTAACAGTTCAAATCAAGTTTCCTGGTCCTTTTCTCTCTCCCACTCACACAGAAAAAAGACCAATGAAAATATGGCCACGAAAGAAAACTATTATGAACAGCAAAATGCAAGTAGCTCTTTGATTGATCTTTGTGAACTCAGAGGTTATTTTTTTTATATAAATCATATGAGCTTTAATTAAATCCCAATGAAAGAGGATATGGGCCTCTTGTACAATTATCTGGG
This sequence comes from Ammospiza caudacuta, assembly GCF_027887145.1. Lineage (NCBI taxonomy): Eukaryota > Metazoa > Chordata > Aves > Passeriformes > Passerellidae > Ammospiza > Ammospiza caudacuta. Next base: position 60,939,850 of record NC_080596.1, read on the forward strand.
AGGCCACAGTTGAAATCAGCCTCAGTGCATAGAGCATCCTGTTTCCATAAAAACATACAGCAGCACACTGGGACATGCAGAGTTCCTGTTCTCCTTCCCTCCTCAGATACCTCCAGCTGTCCCCTCCAGCTCAGACCCATGGGCTGTTCCCAGCCTGCCCTGATCCCTGGGGCAGCCCCTGGGCTCTGCTGCCAGGGATGAAGGATGCTGTGGTGCCCCTGGACCGTGCTGTGCTCTGGGCTGCGGAGGGGCGGGATCGGAACCCGATGATAAATTCTGGGCTCAGATAATGGGGAACCAGCCTGCAGGTGCGATTGCCCAGGGAGTGAAACACAAAAATGCCATTATGAATAAGGCATGGCTCTCTGGAGAAAAAACAGATGGCTCAACCTCAGCTACCACAGCAGAAAGCTATTTGCCAGACATGTTGTCAGCAAGTAATAAAGGTCGATATCCTATGGGGAGAAATCAGCTGCATGGGAAAGAATAAAACCTGCAGAAATAAAATAAGGTAAACATCTTAGCAATGGCATTTTCCCCATTGATACAAAAGCACAATTTTTTTTTAAAATCACAGATATTTTACTAGTTAGCACGGCCTAGTAAGTAGTTTGCGATGACTGGAAAATATATGGAAAAGAGCTGTGATAGTTTTTATGATCAAAATTTCATAGAACATTTGAGATCACTGAAATACATGGATTTTTAATTAGCCAGGCCACCTCCTAATTTTCTTTTTACCTTTTGTTGGTGATTTGATTTTCTTTTAACCCAAACTGTGAAACAAATCTATTAAATCACTTTTACTTTTATGTATAACCTATTTCTTCAGTGTGCAGTGGCAAGTTCTAAAAGAATATCTCCCTTGTGTGACTGTTTCCTTTGGAATTTCAGGAAATGTAGTGTCATAGACTTCCTAGAAATTAATTTTACAAAAATTAGGGGGTAGATTTGCTGTGTTTCTTTACTACTGGGATATTTTAAAAAAAATTTCCTTTTTCTTTTTATAGGCCCAACTAGAGCAGGACATTCAGTGTACTGCTGTAGGAGCTAGTATCTGTAAAATAGCATCCTTCAATTGCTGCTTTTAAGTAAAAACTTGTAGCTTAGCTTGAGTAGCTTTACTGGTCGTGTCCACAGCCAGTTTCTTTAGGGCACTGCATGGGCATTGTGCGCACAAAAATATCTGAGTTTAGAGGATGGAGGATGCAGGCTGCACCCTGTGCTGCCAGACCCCTGCCACAGGGAGAAGTGTGTGGAGTGCCAGGCCAGCAGTGCTGGCGCTGCCAGGACAGCACTTCCTCACAGTGGCTCAGAATAGTTGTGGTCTGGGCTGCAGGAGCCTTGGGTGCATCCTGGCTGTGAAAAGGAGGAGGGAGCAGTGTGTCTGTGCAGGTGCAGGAGTGCACTGATGCTGGCTGGCTCTGGGAACTTTAACTGAGCATGATTGTAAATTCTGCAAAATACTGATTTATATTGCGATCTCCAGAGTTAACACGTTTGGAAAACATCCATTATTCCTACATCTTTTTCATTATTTTGTATTTTGCGTCACTTTTATTAGGAAAGGGCATTCACACACTGTAGTGCTTGTCACAGTTGCTGTGCTTTTCCTCTGCCTCCATTGATTACCCCAGCTGGTTCATAGTGTGTTACTACTTGTTTTTCAGGAGCCAGAAATAAAATGCCTTGTTTTGATGAAATATTAATGCCCACACTCACACTTTATTGTGGAAAGCTGCCTTCAGTTGCTCAGTAAGGTAGCAGTACAGCAGGAACTGAATTGCACTTCATCCAACCCAGCTTTAGAAAGCACACCCCAGATGCCAAAGGAAATAGTCCCTGCAAGTGATGCTGTTGAGTGCTGCCCAAGCAGGAGGTTCCAGTGAGATTCCAAAATGTGGGCTTTGCTTTTGTGTGTCTTTCACTTCTTCCTGATGCCTGGCCAGAACTTCTGAAGACAGATATACCTGCTATCCAGCCATCAGCTGCCTTGTCAAGTATTAAGATATTTTGATATGCAAAACCTCTTGTAAATATTGAACATGGTAACTGTTACATTGATAAAAGGATGCTTTAAGAATTAGCCACTGTGAGAACTTCTTGGAGCTTTATCTTGCTGACAGTGAAATACAGGGCCTGCCAGTTCAGTCTGAGGTCAGATCATAATGCATGAAGGGTGCTAATAATAAGGATATTAATAATAATATTCTGTGATACTATGATAATAAGTCTTTGTTACCCTAGTGAAGCAATCTACTTTGTTTGGGGCTATGGTGACTTTCCATGAAATTAAGCCTTTGTCAGTCCAATCTCTTTCTATCACAGATAAGTGTGGTTTATTTTAAGTGTTCAAGCTTCACTTTAAGCTAATTAGGTTATTTGGCCCCATTCTTCCTCCTGCTGGAACTAATAATTTCCTAAACAAGGGCTGCAGACACAGAGAAGAACAGACATTTGCAAGGATATTACCTGCATTGAAGCACAGTAATTCAAAATGGACTCAAGCAATTCATCCAGCAAATGGATTCTGTGCTGGCACTTTGCTGCTTTGCTTCACAAGTCACAGATTTCAGTTAAAATCCTGTAGCCCCTTGTGGTTTTAATTTTTTAAGACATCCATTCTTCCTACTACAAAGCATTGTTTAAAGATGTGCAGATACCACAGTTACCATTTGGCCAGCTGTTTCATCTGCTTTTCATTTCACTTAATTAAAAATGCAGAAGTTTGGACACTACATTGCAGGAATGGCAATAATTTAGCAGCAATCAGTTTGGAGAGCTGCATGCAGCAGCACTGGAAAAGGTGAGTCAGCTAAAGGTTTCCTCTTTTAAACCTCTGTCTTACTCAGTTTTTCCCACTCCTGAACGGACAAATGAGAAGTGATGGTAAGATCATACCAAATAATTATGCACTATTTGATTTACAAGAAGATGAGAGGGTACATTGCACCATCAAACAAGGAACTTCGAATTATTTAAACATGGTCATTTATAGGAACCCGACCCAAAATGTGCAGTGTCAGAGCAGATGGTTCCTTTATTGGTGTCCTGCTGAGCTGAGGTCCTGTGGGAGTCTCAGCTTGCTCAGTGAGTTATACAGGATAATTAATTTTGGCCCTTATTCTGTGAACTATTTGCTGGGTTTTTTCTATATTGAGGGGGATCAGTAGCCATGTGCTTGCAGAGCAAATCTGAATTGGCCTGTGTTGAGCCACCTGTGCTCTGCTGTTTGCCATCCATGGACCTGCATGAGTGGAATGGCATTATCTGCACTGGGCTGGATGAGGAAGACACTTGGATGGAAGATGGATGACAGAATGCTGCCTATTGACTGGTGCTCACTGAGCCTGCTCCCCATTCAGACTCTTCCTTTCCCAAAGATATTGTTTGAAACAGTACAGGAAACAATTTTCTGGGATCAATAGTTAGTGTCAAATGAATGTTTATTAATATATACAGGCAATATTTACCCATTTCTTTTTTCTAGATTTGAGTTACCTAATACTGAAATCTAAATATCTCTTTTAGCAACAAAGTTATATCTTTTGTCTCTAGTTTCAGCAGAAGTATTATTTAGAAATAGAATTACATAGAAGTAGCAACCTGAAATAGTGCATGGTACTTTCTAAAGGCTGTGTGAGAGATAAACATAAAAAGGAAACTCATTGTGTAGCTGAGACTAAAAATCCACTGTGGTGTAGCCTGTACCCACATGGGGGAGGAATTAGAATCTGAGGATCAAAAACCACTGGAAAGAATAGCCTTTCTCCTGTAAGAGGTGAAAAAATCTCCATCACTTTCTTCCAACTCTGAATGAGCATTTTCCTGAAATTAAAGAAAACTAATAATCCTTCTGCAGTTGGCTTTAGCTGTTTTGCTCTTCACTGGTAGGTGAAGTCATAAACAGGGAATGTAATGCCAGTTTTTTATGTTCAAATGCAAAGAACACCTGGAATGACAGGTCATGCATATTTTAAAGAGTTCTCTTTAGTCAGTGCAATTCCTGTGTTAGACTACTTCTCTGATTTTTCAGGAAAATAGCATTCATGGTATTTTTTTTTAAATGGTAAGTTGCCCTGTATTTTGTCTGCACTCAGCTGTGCATGCAGTCTCACTTAACTAGAAAGAATTCATCCTGCAAGTTAAAAAGGTAAAGTTGCCCATTGCATCTTACAAATGTGTACAACAGAAATGGTTTGATCAGAATCAGTGGAAGGAACATGTTCTCCGTTCCTCTGTGAGAGCTGATATGCTGGAGAAGGCTGGGAAGTAGGGAAGATGACAAAACTCAATTTCTTTCAGGTAAAAGATGCCAGGATCCTAGGTTGTTCTGTATATTTAATTTTTGCAGAAGGGCTGCTCATGAAGCCTGCCACTCCCCATGTATTGCTTGCCTTGTGCTATGGGAAGCTTTCATTCCCATGGGAAATTTGGGAATCAGGTCTTATGTTCAGTCTGTGGTCACTCAGCTTCATCCTCAGGACTGGTATTTGTAGGAGTGAGAACAGAACCAAGTTGCCTATGATTAAATCCCTAAGAATCCCTCTTTATATTTTTTTTTCAGTAGCAATTCTGATTTGTGAGAGCACTATCTGGTACCTTCTCAGTAACAGCCTTTTCACTGAGCCTGTAAGCTGATGGATATTAAAGCCCCTAATTAAAACCAGATAATGCATGAAAGATTTCTACAGTGCAAACCTTTCTCTTAAGGCCTGACTAAACAAAAAGACCTCACATATCTCTTTGCCCAAAAGTATTCTCATCAGGTCAGGCACCTGGAAGCACTGACTTAGGTCCATCCTTCTCACAATGCCTGTTCTTGGGAATGAGGAGAACAACAAAGGCTGGGACAGAAAATCAGATATTTCAGAAAGAAGGGCCTATTACATTTAGCTAGGAATAGAGACTGTCAGCAGTCTATCTGGGTCTGATCATCCTATCAGTCAGGGTAATGGTGAACCATAGAACAATGTGTTGATTTACATATAAATGTGCATAAAATATTTATGTGCATATATATACACATATATATGTGTATAATTGCATGCAGTTTGGCATAAATAAATATGGTTTAAAATAATAGGGAGAAGTGATTTTCTGCAGATCATTTTTTTTTTGTTGCTTTGTTTTCTCCTCTGTCTTGGGATTTGCAAGTATAAGTGTACAAGTAAGGACAAGGGTAGAGACTGATTTCTTTAATTCTTATTTTAAAGACTGAATTTAAACCTTAAATTTAAGGTTTAAATTCAGTCTTTAAAATAAGAATTAGCAGCTAGTAAGTGATTGAGTTTAAAATCACTTTGTTTTAAGAGAGAACTAAGACTATGCAGTGGCATTTCTTGTTGTACCTTGACTACACTGCAGATTAAAAATCCAGGTATGTATCAATCTGTCTTCTCCTTCCCAAATAAACTAGATTCCATGGGAAGGACACTCACTTGTGTGCTCCACATGCCAGCCTTAATGCAGCTGACATTGGGACCAGGCCAGCAGAGGACACTTTGTCTTACATCAGTTCAGCTCCCTGTTGTCTCTTTTGCTGAAAGAGAGGGAAAAAATAAGTGGTTGCATAAAATATTGTTAGCACAGTTTTGCTTTTATCTGCATAAACCATTGAGCCTTTCCTGGAGTGGGAGTGAGGCACCCCTAGGAAAAGTGTCACACTCCTGTGGTGAGAGCCAGACTGACTTGCACCCTTGTTAAAGGGCTCTTGGACTGTGGCCACTGTCATATTTAATGTAATGTAAACTATCTGCCATTGGAAATCTTAATGTAGTATGGAACGTTCTTGAGAGAAAAAGCTATGACTTGAGAAGGAAGCAGGTCTTTAAAAAAAGAGAGAAAAAAGCAAAAGAAAGGAAAAAGAGCCAGAGGATCCTGTTACAGATGGTGGGTCAGGTTCAGCTGGGTGCAGGAGCAGCTCAGTTTCAGCCTGGTGGGCCAGAGCAGCTGTGAGCCTGGTTCCCAGGCACTGACACCGTGTGTTCAAGCCATTAGTGAGCCAGGTCAAATATCTAAGGCTGGAGAGTTCTTTTTTTCATGGGTTTCTCGGAGTATTTAATCAGTGATTACTCAGAAATTAAGATGCTACCTGTTCTGCCTAGCCTCTGGTTTTTGATTATGGTGTGAGAACATGGAGCAAAAGGGCATTTCAGTAAAGTATTGCTGGGAGTTTGTTTGTGTTGGACTTGTATTAATTGCAGTTGGGAAATTTGGAATTGGAAGTGCTGTGGCTTGTCAGTGGATGGCTGGCTGGCTGGCAAAGCCTCCTTGAAGGGGAAGCACCTGGAGCACATTGCTGGTTTTTATAATGTGGCTGCAAGGCTGAAAATTGAGAGTGACTCTTTCTCACCCTTACTGAAAGCTGCAGCTAAAAACGGGGGATGTGGCTGTCCCTTGCCCCCACCATCTGCTGAGTGCTGCCTCCCTGCTTTCCCTCTGTGGGCTGGGGACTGTCTCTCAGCAGTCACATCTCCATTTCCAGCTGGCTACAGACAGTCCCTTCTGGTAAATGGGCTTTAAAATCTCAGGGTGAGGTTGCCTAGCTGAAAGGTATTGATAATTTGTGACTGTTTGCACAGAGAGCTTTGCTTGGGGACACAATGCAGTTCTTGTCTCTCAGAGGAGCTGATTTGTAGGAGAAAGTGTACTCCATAATTTAGGTACTCCGTAGATAGCAAAGGACTGGGCCCTGCTTATCCCTGCCACCCTTACAATTTTATTTGCCTTTCCTGTGCTGGTTATAATCACCAATATGATGTGGGTCCTGAATTAACAGTTAATTAGACACCTTTTGTGGATGGTAGATCTTTTGCAAATGACTGTTTATGAATGAGCAGACAGGCTCATTTAAAGCACCAGAGCTTGGCAGAAATAAATAATAACTCTATATAGCTCCAGATGATCTGATGCCTCATCATTTTGCAAGGCAGAAGTATAATGTCTGTATCCTATGAGCATACATATCCTGGTGAGCACAACCAGAAACCAATTCTGTCACAATGAGCAGATGAGGAGCCACAGAAGGAGCTGTGCAGTAATTCTGGAGAGTTAGTGGTGGGTAGCAGGTGGCTGGCCCTGAGTGAGTGTTGGAGAGCATGTTGAAGGCCATGACCTCTTCAGGGTTTTGAAACCTAAGAAAGCAAGCTGCAGCTGGTGTGGACAGGAATCATGGTCTGTTACATGGACTGAATCAGGCTCATTCAGAAAGTACCTTGTGTGATGGTGCTCAGGAGAGCCAGAAAAAAGCACTACCTGCTAAGAAATAATGCGGATATCATTGTAGGACTCTGCTATAGGCTGCCTAGCCAGGCCAATGACACTGATAAATTGTTCTTTGAGCAACAAAGAGGTTCCTCTAAATCATAAGAAAGGCAACTAAGAAAGATGCTCTCCTTGATTTGCTGTTTGTTAACAGAAGGTCTTGAGTGAGGTGGAGGTTGGTGGCTGTCTTGGCCACAGCAGCCATTAAGGGGTTGAGTATAAAATCACTTGTTTTAAACAGCAGGAATAGTGCAGCAAAACTTCAGTCCTGGACATAAGGAGAGCAGACTCCTGACTGCTCAGGGAACTAGTAAGGTTCCCTGAGAAAAAGCTTTTTCAGATGCTGGAGTCCATCTGTGCTGATCAGTTTTTAAGCAGCACCTCCTAAGGGCACAGGAGCATGCCATTCCTAAATGTCTCCAGTCTATCAGATGAGGCAGAATGCTGTCTTGGGTGAGCAGGGATTTTCCTTTGGAGATAAAGCAAACAAAGGAGGATGTATGAGCAGTGGAAGCAAGATCAGGTGACATCCTGTGTACAGCTTTGGGCATCACAATATTAGAAAGAAATAAAGCAATTAGAGTGTCCAAAGGAGGGCAGTGGAGATGATGAAGGGCCTCGAGGAGAAGCTGTGCGAGGGGAGCAGCTGAGGTCTCTTGTTCTGTTGTTCTGTTCAGCCTGTAGGAGACTGAGCTTCTCTGTCAGGGGAAGAGGATGGGCAGGCACAGATGTCTTTGTGGTGACAGTGACAGGAGCCAAGGGAATGGCCTGAAGTTGTGTCAGAGGAGGGTTAGGACTGCATGTCAGGAAAGGGTTTGTTATCCAGAATGGTTGGGCACTGGAACAGCTCCCCAGGGAAGGGGTCACAGCACCAGCCTGACAGAGCTCGAGGTACCTGGACAGTGCTCTCAGACATGTGGTGTGATTCTTGGAACTGTTCTGTGCTGGGCCAGGAGTTGGACTTCTGTGATCCTGCTGGGTCCCTTCCAATTCAAAATGTTGTGTAATTATGTGATTCTGTTATATCTGACATCTGCATCTTTCCCAGAACAACATTTCCTGTTGTCCCCTTAGAGATGACTCTGAGACTGCCATCTGCACTGACTTTTTATGTGGACAGACAATTGATTCAACCTTTCCTGGTCTTCTTTGGTGACAAGATTTCTTTATTAGGCTACAGAATTTAGCTCTTTATTGCTTACAGCTCAGCCAACACTGCAGACCCCCGAGCAGTGGTTGTCAGGTGTCTCTCTCCCTGGCAAGGATTTTGTTACCTACCATGTGTTTAAGAGCTAAACTGAAGTCATGCTCCAAGGAGTGGGATTCCTTGGGACATGTATAAGTCTAAGTTAGTCTCCTGGTGTCCCTGCCACCATGAAGAGAAATCATCTCTTGATCTACAGGATGGGATTCATCTCATCCTAATGTAGGTCTAAAATAGGCAAGATGATCTGCACTCTACAGGTGCCTTTTCAACTCACTGACTATAAAGATGAGTGGAATGGAGCTACCTCAGGTGTCAAAACCGCACTGCAGGAAAAAAGGGAGGTGATTCCCACCCAAGGTACTTCAGCAGTGAAGTGACCAAGGTCTCGTGGTGGTGACCTGGTTGTGCTTAGCAGGACAAAGACTTGCAGTCTTCCTCCTGAGTTCAAGGTGACTGCTCTGAACACCAGAGTAGTCTTCACAGAAAAGAAAAGGGACATTAATACTTGGGAACCTCTCTTTTGTGTTGTTCTATCTGTTCTGGTTTTGTTGTTTGGGGTTTTTTTTTGTGTTCTGCCTGAGGACTTTTCCTCTGTACTTATGGCTTGGATTAGCTGTATAGTTTTGTCTTAATTTATAGTCCCAAACTCTGGATTCCCTGTAAAATGTTTAGGTACCAGTTTATGAATAGATTAAACAGGAAATGAAATGAGCATGTATACCTGAAGCCTTGTTGACCTGACAGATTCTCTCATGGCCCCAGGAGATCAGAAGCAGCATCCATCAAGTGAGGTATTGAGCATGTGCCAGGTGTAGTGCTGATGCTCAGGAGCTTTTGTATGGTAATAAGCCAGATTCATTGTTCTTTATATGTGAACTGTGCACTCTGCACTTGTGCATGCTTCCTCTTGAGTAGTTTAAAAGAGGACAATGCAGAACAGACACAGCAGCTTATAAAACAATGTATTCAAGCATGGATTCAGCCTGAGCTGGGGGCAGTTCTCTGCAGTGGATTAGTGGCTGCAGCACTGCCATTCTCCTGGGAAATCAGCTAAGCACAAGTGTTTCCTACAGAGGGCTTCTGACCTCCTTTGTGTTGTTCTTCTTAATTTCTGTGTCCTAAGTAAGGTGATATTAAAGCTGTTCCTTGTTGGAATGCTTCCTTGGGAGCTTTGCAGAGTGAAGGAGGGAAGTGGTTTCTGCTGCTCCTGAATGAAAAGTGATTTCTCAGAGTCCTGCAGGTCCAGGGAAGATGACATGTCAGCTAAGAGGGAGTGCTGCTCTCTGCACTGGCAGACTGGATACTGGGGAAAGAATAATGCTATTGTCAAGACACATCTTTCACTTTAATAAACCATTTTGAAAAAAAGGCTTTGCTTCGATTTAATAGTGGTCCTTGGGGGGAAAAAAATCTAAACTCTAGCATGAAAGCAAACACTCCTTGTCTGTTTTGAAATAAACATACTGTCTTACTGTCTTCTGCAGTACTGGGCTGCCCTGTAAATTTTATAGATAAATAGGTTATGAGTAAGACAATTGCCTTAGCAGTATTATTAGAGCAATAACTTCTGTTGTGGATAAATCTGACCCTTTTAAAATGTAAAAACATTCCTATTTTATTATTCCAGCCTAGCTTTCCCCTTAGAAGAGGTTGTCCTGTCTGTAAGTTTTATTAGAGATGTCATGATATACAGCTTATTATGAATTACTACTTTTGAGCTCTCAGTTGAACAGAGGGTGTAGCAATACATTGTTATGCATGTCTCAGCTGCATACTCTGGAAGCTTAATACTGGGGGCTTCTTCCCACTTCAGAATGACTGTTTTGGGACTAATTTCCAAGTCACAGAATTGTACAAAATATCTGACACTGCTTGTTGAATTCCTCCTTGATTATCAGTACTCATGGAGCTGTGGGATCCTTTGTGCTTTTGGATTGCTGCACCTGAACCCAGTGCTATCTGTTAGTGACCACACCACTAAAAAATCAACTTCTAATTTATTGCCTAATTTATAGGCCCACTTGATTGATCTATGACACTGTTGAACTTGTGTTCAATGATTAATGTGAAATAAAAGGTAGTGTTACATGGCCCAGTTAGATTAGATTCTCTTGATCTGGTCCTGTCAGTCAGCCACAGCTGTTAAACATTTCATGTCCTCATATAAAACTGTACTTGTGCTGCTGTCGGTTTTCTGGCTAAAAGATCATATTATAATTAAATAACTACAGCTTATATAAGAGAATAGGGTAATTATCCATATATATAATCATAAATTAATGGGAGGACATGCACATAAAATGCTACAGATATTTTTCAAAGTCATAATAAAAAAATTAGGAGTTCAGATTTCATTGCCTTTCTTTGAGGTGGTAACAAATGCCGCTTTTGTCCTTGAAAATGCCCCCTAAAATATTGAATTTGATTATACATGCCCTACATAATCACTTAGGGTCAAAGATGAGTATTCTTTGTGATTTCTAAATTTAGACTTTATTCGGTGCAAATTTACAATTGAAGTATTTACCCTTTGGACAGTATAAGTGAAGGTAGCAGAAGAACCTCACTGTGGTTTCACTGGGACTTGGTGGCGTTCCCCTTTTTAAAACCTGGCAAGTGACAGGGCTGCTGAAGGGGCATTTCATCACCCTGGGCATCAGAAAGTGGCTTCAGATCCAACTGCTGCCAGGACAGTGTGGGTTTAATGGGAATTAAAAGATTCCACAGATCTTAAAGGAATGTTCTCATTAGGAAGGACACTTTTCTTCTCACCCTTCTTGTGTGTCAAGATCAATATCTCATCAGGGAAACCTTCAATACAGAGTATTTTGAACAAGCATACGATAAATAATACTCTTTTTACTATATTTGGGCTGCAGGAAAAATAATTTTCCTGGTGTAATGAGTGGTAAGTAGAACAAAGATCATTTGGGAATAAAATGTAGTTGTTTGATCCATTTGATAATTTCCATCTGGATGGCATTTGCTTCCCTTATAAGGGGAATGGGAGCTGCCTATTTCTAGGCAATCTGTTGAGTTTCTTTCACAGAAAAGGACAGTTTAGCTTTTCCTTCCATATGGACATATATTATTGCATTTACAAACATGTTGTTCATCTTTCTTTTTTTTTTTAGATCCTCTAAGAAGCCTTAATTCTTAGGTGGGCTGGGATGTGGGTCAAATATTCTTGGTTTCGTTTTTATTTTTCCCCAGAAATCAGTAAGAGAGGGGAAAGATTCCCATTATTCTGTATAGACAGGTACTAATTAATTTACTAAGCCAAAAGAAACCTTGCTAGTTGGAGCAGAAAGCAAGTTAGCTGTAATGGGGCTGGAATTATCATTGTTCCTCTGGGCCTGACCATGCTGGAGGAATGGAAGTCTGCAAACGTGACTCCAGGTTATTGTAGGATCCAAGTGATGAAATCTTGGTCATAAATTTAGCAAGTTCCACCTCAGGATTCTCCCTCTGGAACAGTGAAGTACCCTAAACATTGAGAGGATCATTATAATCATAATGTCATCTTGGCTAAGCAAAGAGAAACAGTTTTCTTAGTACAATGAGGTGACAAATGGTTAATGCTGTGGTTTTGCCACTGCCCTGGGACTACTGGATCTTGTGCATTTGTATAATTTTTTACTAGATTCGATAAGACTCATATATCAGAGGCAAAACTTCAGAGCTGCTTCTCTTCAGCACCCTGGGCAGGCAGACAGGTCTGTGCCTGCTGCCCTGGCTGAGCAAAATAATTCCAGCAGGAATTCCTCCCTCCCAAAATGTCCTGAGATACCCAAGTGCTGTAAGCACACAGGCATTGGTGCTTTTTCCTTGGAATATTTTTATTTGAAAATTGACTCTGTTCTCTGGATCATATTTTGTTTCGGACACATTAAGCATTTTCAACCTTTGGAAAAGTGTGGAAATCCCTTTCCAATATCCCTGCACATAAAAGCATGAAGGAACATTTGTAGTTTAAAAGGAAAACCCCATTTTCTTCATGAAAAGCCAATGTGAAGGGTTTTTTCCCTTTGCCAAACTCATGTGATGGAATCCTGCAGAAATGGGATATTGTGTGTGCCTGGAGCCAAGGAAAGGTGCAAAACTTAGGAAAAGGGTATGAATCAGTGCCTGGTGGTTTAGGCACTTCCTTCATCCTCTTCTTACTAGTAGGCCATGGATACTGTTTATTCTCTCTTTTTTGGTCTGCTGTGGCTGTGCCCAGACTGCTTGATTGCAGATTCATCCACAGAACAGTTCAGAGTTAAAACAGCCTTTTTTTGCTGCCACTGATAATCATATGCCACTATCAGCAAAATTGCCACCTGTAATCAGATCTGTAAGAGCACAGATGTCTTCCAAATGCACTGATTCAGTAGCAGAGCTGTGATTTTAGCAGCAATTGCTTCTTAGCATTTTGCACCTGGAATTTTAACTAATTTTCATATTTATTAAACAGCTGTAAATTGAGACTTCCAGCTTGCAGGTTCTTGTGATCTAAGAAGTATGAGGATGATTACACTCCCATTTCAACAGAGGCTTCCCCTGATTCAGTTGAAGTTCAGTTAGGAGTTAGGGTCTGGTCCTCAGAGGATTTCAGTGCCTTGTCAGTCACATATTTAATTAGTGAGTTATGGCTTTTGGATTCCAATGCTTGCCTTTTTTTTTTTTCCTTAATTTCCCTTGTCCTGTCTGGTTGTTGGTGACCTGAAAGAGAGCAAGCTCTGCCTGCTTATATGGTGAACTTGAAGTGGGTCCAGGCCATAACACTCATGTTTGGGATATGCAATCCAAAACACAGCTCCTAACTTCCAGAAAATTGGATTTTTTTCCATGTTCTGACCTTTAGCAATCTGCACCAGTGAGCAGAGCCATGTTCCAGGCAGCTGGTGGGAAGGCTCCTGCCTCTTTCACAGTCTGCATCTGATGTCTGAAGGGGGATCCTGCCAGGCCTCACCCACCAGTGTCCCAAAAACAAGGTTTTCCCACTGAGGCGATACAAATCTTCTCTCTGCTGAGAAGTTTAGAAATTTCTTGTGGTTGGAAACAAAGGATTAAGCTGGAAGGAAAGGATTCCATGCTGGCTTGGCTGTCTGTCTCCTTCAAGGGTGTTCATAACTGTTGTGTGCCAGGAGGTGATGGCAGAGAGTGTTGGTCAGGTTTGTGGTGACAGAGAGCCTCATTATTCATGGAGTCCACAAACCACAGTGAAATGATTAAGGATTTAAGGTTAGTGGGCTGGGTTGGGTAGAGGTTTCTTTCCTACTCATTTTAAAGGAGGTGAGGAGGGAGAGGAAAAAGATTTAAGAGAGGAAACAACGGTAACAAGAGTCTGTCCAGGAACAGAAGCGGAAGCTGGTGGAAAAAGAGATGAAGTTGTGTTGAGGCAGAAGCACTGAGAGATAAACAGGCAATGTGTCTTAGGAAGGACAAAATTTACATGTGAATCCTTATTTCTCAATTCTGATGGTTATGCTTTATAAATCATATAAATACCTAATTCCATAATTACACATTTAATTCTTCAATAAAGCATAGTTAAACCCAGAAACATTATGATTTCTGATGAGAATATGAACAGCTTCTTTCAGGGGTGGAAAGCTTTATATACTGCTAAATGACCTATATCAGAAAAAAGATAGGTACTGTCATTGCTTGTCTTTCTCCAAACTGGTGTTTGCATTAAGCATTTTCAAAAAAATAAGTGAAATAATATTCAGGGTGAATCCTAGTTCTGGATAGGATTCAGGGTGAATCCTAGTCCTGTTATATGTTGCTCATAGAATAATTAAAGGGAGAAAACCAAGTTTTTATTAGATTTCTTAGAGAGGCATTTGAGGAATAAAATGTCATGTGATGCATTAGGCTATTCTTCAAAATGGGGAGAACAGGAGGAAGAGTGGAGCCTCCTTCTGTTGCCCAGAGTTTCAAGAATTGATGGCTGATACAATAAATAGTAGACAGTAAATATTTTCATATGAAGTTCAGTCTCGCCATGCTGGAGGCATTTGTCCCTCCACAGCAAACGGCCAGAATTGGAAATCCTCAGGTGGGTTGGCTCAGATGGGAAAGCACGTGTGCCTGGCTGAGCCCAGGTGCTGAAGGACTTCTTGGGGGAGGGAGAGAGTGGGTCAGGATGAAGAAACAGATGTTGTCTAGGCTGGAATTCCCATTCATTTTGTTTGGTCACCTATGGAAACCCTATGACAATGTGTTTGCAGCTGAGAGCCTTGTCATTAGATCAGCTGTGACAAATGCAACTCCTGGTTTCCCATAGAGAGAGCTGATGGTGGTTACTTCCGTGTCATTTTCAGTTGCAGTTGTGGATTTCCTTTTTTTTTTTTTTCTGAAAGTGTCTTTAAATGAGGCAGAAGTAGTGTCTGGTTAGCTAACACAAGTTTAACAGCCAGCTGAAATTTCCTTCCTTTGCCAGAGCACTTTGAGCTCTCTTTGTGCACTCTAAGATTTTATCCAGACAGATCATGGCTTTTTCAGTCTCCTGCTGATGAGTTGGATCTGGCTAATACCTCCATCCTTAATGAGTTATTAAAGTGGGCATCATCATTAAAATTTATTTTAGCCCTATTCCAGACCTTTTAGTTATGAGACAGCAGTGGCTGCTGCTGCCAAAAGTGGTTTTGCTGTTGCTGAGTTGTGGCAGGACAGGGCTTGTGCCTATTGTGCCTGTGTGGTACCCCCACACCTGCTGGCACTGTGGCATGGACATCCTGTGAGCAAATAAGGTACAGCATTCAAATTACTGTAGGGCATTATGTCCTAAAAACTGACTTCATTCTTACTTGCAAAGTTACCTCCTCATGGGTTTCATAGGCATACAGTAGAGCACAACTAGTGAAGTCAAATAGCCAGATTGTTGTGTTATTTCTTATGCTTAGAGAAAGGAAACTTGTTTGTGGATAGGATAGAAATATGTTTATTGTCAGAAAAGGAAGATCCATAAAAAATGAGCCAGCAGCTGAGAGTAGATACCTTGGGGAAGAGATGGGGGCAGACTGGTTCTCTCCAGGGCTTTCATCATTTTCTGCTCAAGGATTTCCTGGAGCAGAGTTGGTTTCTGTTTGTTCAGCAAACCTTGATGGATTTTAAGTTGTCTCTTGAACCCATATGAACTTTTTCTCTTAGCAGTATTCCATGGAAAGGAGTCCCACCACTTAGTTATGTGTTAAAAACCACTTTGGTAGAAACTTGTTACCAGTCAGTGCATCCAGATCTTGTCATTCCTGGTTTCCTTCTCCACTTAGGTATAGTCTTACCCAAGAATATAAAGTTTGCACAAGAATCTATCTAGCAAACAACATCTTAGCTCTCTCTTATCTTTTGGAATCAAATTTCCAAAGCCATTTCATGTCATATATAAGGTAAACATTTTTGAAAAGTCCTAAAACCTCTCTCTTCCAGAATTACAGTCTTTATTTTAAATGGAGCTTACTACTTTTTCTTTTTTTTTAAGGGAGAGTACTCACTGGGCCAATTCCAGACCACAGGAAAATTTTGGAGATATAACTAATACTGTAACCTGTGTTTCCTGTGATAGGAATGTAGAAGTCTGGGGTTGCTGAACTAAATTACAAAATAAACACTTTTTTCTTTTTTTTCTTTTTTTTCTTTTTTAATTCCATTTGATGTACTTGGTATTTCTCATGTTCTGTGTCCTGTACAGCTGCAAAATATTTTGCACTCTGGAAATCCTCAGTATCACATATTTTCTGTTACTACAGTCCAGGGCAAAGTAAACAGGAAAAAACAGAATGAGTCTTTTCTTGTCAACCCTTTTCAGCTGTGTATGCACAATAAACACCTCCAGACTTCCTCTTGCCTTTTCAGTTGCTACACATCCTGATAGAAGGATTTTAAAGACTTTTAAAACCAAATTCTTAATGTCATTAAGAATTTCTACCCCAAATTTTCACTTGTTCTACTGTTGAATATTAAGGAAGACAGCTTTTTCTGCTTGAGGTGTTGTGTTTCTCACATTCCTGCCTTGTGAATTTAGCTACTATTAATTTCATATATTGTCTTTTTAATTCCATCCTATTCTATTACACCTGCTTCTTTTAATTCACTATTTTGTCTGTTTAGTCCTCTTTTATTAAAGTAATTGTACCACCACATATTTTAATGCAAATTTTATGCAGACTGCCTAGCTAATGCTAAGGATAGGGACTGAGACGAGTAATGTTTTCCTAATCTCCAAAATTTATTGGAATTAATAAATTATTAATAGGGAATTAATTAATTAATAGGGAAAAATCACAGTGTTGATCAGGAGTGGTTGATACTAGAAAGCTGTGTCCCTGTTGAACCAAAGCATTTAAAGCATTTTCTGAAACTGCATTGTAACTGGAATGCTGTATTGGCCAGGGGGGGAAACAATTGACTTAATAGCACCAGCTCAGATGAAATATTGTGCTGAACTGGGAACACTGTTAAATTGACTTTCCTCACTGAAACAAAAGCTCCAGTGCCTACTTTTACACTGTGTGAGTGATTGAAAAAGCTAATGGGAATACTCTTCTTGATGTATGATTTTTGTTTTCTCTCCAGAGATGTGTTTACCACTTGATTCCGTCTGTATTATTTAACAGTTGAGAGAGGCATCCTGATGTTCAATTCAGAGATGAGGATGAACTAGGATGTTGCAGTAACTTACAATGCAGAATGCAAGGTAGGCTCAACAAAAATGAACATTTAAAGTTCAATCTCAACAGCAAATAAGTTTTATTTAAATTTCATGCTTTTTTTTTTACATCGAGAAAACCCTCTATGCTAATTTTTAGGAGTGTTAAATTTCAAATAAGCACATTGATCTTGAAACACTCAATAAAGTCAATAGAACCATTTTTGGTGACAAAGGCACATCTGTCATTTTTTGCACAATGGTCACTGACATATAATCTATTGTGTTGCCTTACCAAAAAAAATAAAAAAAAATAAGGCCAGCAAACTAAGTAGAAATATATATCATAATAGTTTTAAAATAAACTATTTTAAATTGGTCTTAATTAAATTATTATATTTTTAGCTGAAATACCATGTTTATTTCCATATTTCCTATTCATTTTAGAAGTCTGTGTTTCTTGCTCTCACTGGTTCTGGTCCCTCACTTGGACTTGGCCAGGACTTGGGTTGTGCAATGTTGCTGAGTCAGCCAGTTTGTATAAACAATTTACCTGCCTCTCTGAGCTGTGTAAGGCTTGCTTTGATTGCATTCAAGATCCACACAATCTTAACCTAACACACTTCACCATGCCCTTGAAATACAGCAGCTTTATCCTTTACTGAGGCACAGAGAGATTAAATCCAAAGCCATGCACAGTCTGTAGCAAAACAGGGTATCAAAATCTGGTCTAAATCCAAGGGCAGTGCACTAAGCAATGGATCCTTTTACATCAAGAAGGAAGAGCTGACACATTTTTACCCAAGACAAATAAATGTATGAAAATCTGAGATGTAATTTTAATGGGAGATTAATTTATGTATTAACTAAATACAGAAGAATTTCTGTCTGGAGAAAGGCGACTTGAGGGGATCTTGTCACTCTCTACACCTGCCTGAAAGGAGGTTGTAGCCAGGTGGGGGATGGCCTCTCCTCCTGGGTAACAAGTGACAAGAGAAAGGGAATGGCCTCAAAGTTGCACCAGAGGAGGTTTAGATTGGATATTAGGAAAAATTTCTACACGGAAAGGGTTGTCAAGGACATGCTGCTCTGGGAAATGGTGGAGTAAGAAAGTATTTTAAAAATGTAGGGATGTGACACTTAGAAGCGTGGTTTGTTTGCTGGTGGACTTGGCAGTGCTGGGTTAAGAGTTGAACTTCATGATCCTAAAGGTCTTTTCCAACCTAAATGATTCTGTGATTCTGAATAGATGCAGTGCTTGTGAATGGTGCTATGCTGATTCCCTGGGACATGCAGAAGTCCTATATTCATTAACAGACACAATAATTTGCATTGATCCAGCTACTGAAAGCTTGTGTGGGCTCAAAAGAGATACTTTTCTACAAAAATGAGAGTTCACAGTCTGTATTTTGGTCCTTTGGTTGCCTGAACGCTTATATCACTGTTCATGGAGGAAATGTTACTGGATTCCTCATGAGATTCCAGACACTTACCTGCTGTTCCATCTTCCCCTTCCACAAATCAGAGTTTCCTCTCTTTCAGGGTTTCCTTTGCCTGCTCCATTATGCCCCTTCCACATTTCACTCCCTCTGGAGACCTGCAATGCTGTTAACCATTTTTCACAGCTCCTGCCAACTGGCAGGACAGGAGGCAATGGTTGCTGCAGCTCACTTGGGTCTCAGTATGTCCTCATTTTAACCACACATACAGGCAGACAAAGGATCACTTGACTCTCTTTTTGTTATGAAAATTTAAATTACTTTCCTATTTATTGTTGAAAATGCATTCTAATATCAATATAGAAATTTAATACATTCTCTCCTCTTTATACTATTTTGGTATAGATGCAGTATTAAGGGTACACAGGGTGTTTGGCTGCTGTTATCTCTAGTTTAAAATTATGTACTCTTTGCAATTCTTCAACATCTTCCTGTGCAATTAATTTTAAATATGTGTCTTTGCTGCCCTTGCCAGTACTCTAAACACAGTCCACATGAGTGTAACATCACTACTCCTAGTCATCCTCTCATTTGGATTTATTCCAGTGTTATCTGAAAGGACTTGGAAACTTTCAAAGGGATGTTCTTTCCATCTTCTTATCAAGGCCTTGGTCCTGTGTCATTAATTATAATAGTAGTCCTATTTTCTTTATTGTTATACAATTATATGTGGTATTCATACAATAATTTCTGGGTTAAGATGTCAGTATAGATGTGCATTTAGGAACAGATCTTTAGGCTGTTTAAATTGTTTTTGTTCCAACAGACTAAGAGAGTAATTGAAGAATTTTTTTACTCACAGTTGCTATATGTTTGTATCTAATTTTTTGGTCAATGTTTATACTGTCAGTTAATGTCAGTTAAATTTCAGTTTCATGGCTGAAGCCCTTGCTCAGCACCAACTAAGAGTAGATTCTTTGAGCAGTCCTTTTGAAATCCACTGCTTCTTGATGATTAAGTTGCACTTTGCCATGCAAAGCTGAAATTAAATCCAAATTATCCAAATTAGCTGTATGGACTGAAGATGTCCACACCAACTTGAAAGAGAATTTGGATATATCTGCACAGTCCCAAGCAGGGGGGAGCTGGCATGAATTTGTGCAACTTCATTTATGCAGTGAACACTGGGTCAAGTTGGAGAGATTCCTTTGGCTTTCTGTAGCACAGGTACAGGCAGACCAAGCTAGTAGCTTCCTGTGAAAGCCTGGAAACATATCTTTTGTTTGAATTAGCCTGAGAATTACCTGAATGCTAAAGATGTTTAATTATTTAAAGATGCTTAAGCAAGTCAGTTACCTAAATATGTATGTGGGGAGGAGGGGAAGAAGAATAAAGACTTTAGGATTTGGCCTAATATACCTAGCCTGGCTTTTTCAATTTTTACATATATATTACTGCCTTTGTTTACATATATATTACTTACTTCATAGCCTTCCTGCAGTAATTGGTGGATGTGAATCAGAGGATAAGCTAGAAACCAGATATTAGAAAGCTTTAATAGGACCATTTCTAGTCAGCCATGTGAATACCACAGCTGTGCTAGGGTCAGAGGGACTGCTATGTTTGTCTCCAAGTCTGACAGAAGATATACTTGCCCTCGAGTCCATCTAATCAAATCATAATAAAGTAAGTGCTATGAAACATATATCAACCTTTAATAATCAGCTACAGCTTCATGACTACCAAAGGTAGCAATCTCTCCTATATTAAATCACATAAACATGTGCTTTTCACATCCCCTTTTTAACTGTTTTTGTTTTCTGCTATGGTTGTACCAAGATGAGGAACTGAGGAAGTCTGCCATGAGTTCAGCAAGTGCTAATGTAACCCAAGTCTTTGCTGAAAGACATTATTTATTCTATTAATGTTTAATCTGGAGCAACCACTGACATGCATAATTTGCTAGAGATGGGTAAGCTGCTCCCTGAACACCTCTAATGCTCTCATGCTTTCTTCATTTTATAGAAGGAGTGTAAATAAATAAATGCCAAATACTGAACTGTGGAAAAAAGGTGAAACAAGCCAAGAGTACTTGGTATTGCACATAAATGTTCCTGTCTGTTTTTCTGAAATTCCTCTGGGTGCTCATCAGTGTCTCTGAGCTGGCTGGCTGCTCAGGGACTCTCCTGGCACACTGAGGTGGATTCCAGCACACAGAATGTGATGTGCCTTCTCAGACACACATTTTCTTCTGCTGGGATTTGTGGTTCCCTCCCCAGTAAGCCCCTGCAGACACCAAGTTACTCATCCTGAGCAGTGGGATGAGGCTCAGTGGGGTTGCCCTTGGTGGTATTGCTTCTGCTCAGCCCTATCCATCTTTTGTGGGCTCTGAATGCTGGGGCAGCTTCTGAGTCTGTTACAGCAGCTCTTTAAGAGCACATCTGCAGTTATTACTCTAAGTATTTGAAGATTAGGTTAATTTCTCTGAGCTAGAGTTAACTCTGAATATTATTTGAAACAAATTCTTTGAAACAAAATATCTGTGCTGCTTTGCCTGTGTGTCCTTTATCCCAGATGTCTTAATCATCTGGAATTATTTGATTCAGTTTGTGATCTAAAAATGCTCATTTGACCCTTTGTTTCTCATGTCACCACCCTGCATCTGTCCTTGGAAATTCAGTACCTTCTTCCACTGCAGAGACTGGTTCCTTTCTCTGTCAGCTGTATGTGGGGGTGATACAAGTATGAGAAAAAGTAGGAAAAACTGTGTGGCTGTGTGACAAATGGGTTTATCTTGTCCCTTTGCCCCCAGTCCATCTGATCTCTGCTGCAGGGGTGTCTTCCAACACCCCACACCAGTGACCTAGGAGCTGCCAATAAAAATTACAACAGGCAAGATCATTTCTTTCTGTGCCATGTGAAATTCTCACAGATACTGATTGCTCCCCTGCAGGTG
This sequence comes from Ammospiza caudacuta, assembly GCF_027887145.1. Taxonomy (NCBI): domain Eukaryota; kingdom Metazoa; phylum Chordata; class Aves; order Passeriformes; family Passerellidae; genus Ammospiza; species Ammospiza caudacuta. Next base: position 60,961,353 of record NC_080596.1, read on the forward strand.
GTGTGAGGGGAGTAGGATTGACTCAGGGGCTGTTAAATACAAGCATTTTTATGTCAAGGATATTATAGTGTTCTCTCCCACAGGAAAGAGAGAACTTTTTTCAATGCCATTAACACTTAGTTCCCTAAAAGATTGAAATCATAGACTTGAAACCATGATAATGTTTAGCATGAAATAACTAATTTAGTTTATAAACAATTTATTGACTTTTAGTGAGTTCTTTAGCAGAAGTCCAGATGTCAAAGCATAGTGCAGTGAAGTACTTTGCCAAAAATATATTCCAAAAAATTCTAAAGAAGATAATGAAATCTTTAAGTGGTAAAGAGTTAAGCAAAGCTGAATTACTTACAAGTGTTCTGACACTCTTTTGTTGCAGATTAAAAGAAAACTCAGTGCAATTCCTTTCTCATTTCATATACCACATATGACATACATACATACATATATATATATATATTATATATATGCGCTATGTAGCACACAAAGTACTGCAATCTCTGCTGCTGCAATCAAGTAAAACTCCTTTCAGGGTAAAGGATCAGTGCTCACTTACTAGCTTGGTCTAGCATTGTATCAGAAAAATTTTTGCAGTGAGTAGTATTGCTAAAAAGGCTGTACAAAACTAATTCATTTTGCCATTAACATTTCTTCTTTTTTCCAGGCTGCCTTAGAAAGCTCAGTCTCTGTGTCCGTTGCAAATCAGTGTTCAGACTGCTGGTGTTTCTGCCTTGCTGTCTGAGCAGACAAATGTCCAGTGCAGTTGTAGGAGAGCAGCCCCATGATTTGAAGTTGTTTTGCTCTGAAAAGCACCAGCCTGTCACCAGCTCCTGTAAGGCAGCAGTTTTGCTCTTCATGGGAAAGTTAATGCTAGTGTTTAACCCCACAACATCTCTGTGCTGAGCCCATGCTATTGTCTTTGTGTCAAAAACCTCTAATTTAAATATAGGCACATTCTAATACAGAGACACTTTTATGCCAGAGAACCCATAAAGGGTCAGTATTACATTAATTAATTAGTTATTCAGCAGAAATGCACAAATTATTTTACTGCCTTTTTTTTTAACTGAAGCATCTATTTGTGATTGCTGAGTAGATATCATGTATCAGAGAAGAACAGAGTTTCATTTCCTCATTAAAGCCAAATTCCAAGTGACAGCAGATGGAGTAGGAGCTGGGATTAATTGTTAAGGAAAGTGAGAGCTGAGGGTGTTTTGTTTCAGTTTTAAGAATCAAACTTCCTGCCCTAGTTAACTCTGAGATACTTGGTTTTGATACAGATTGATAAAGAGATTACTGTAGCTGAGATAAAGAGCAACCTCAGATCACCTGTTTAGGACCTGATTTTATTCACTGTAATATGAAAAAATGTTAGTAAGAACACAGTGAAAGAGTACTCAGCTATGGCAAAGTTTGCTTGGAATTCAAAGTTTGGAGGGTCTTCTGAAGCTTGGTTAAGAAAGTTAAAATTTCTCTTACTGAAGAAAGTAAGAGGCAGACTTATCTTGGTGAAGAGTGAAGAAAAATGCTGGCCTGGTAGAGAGAGTCTCTGATAAAAAAATTTAAATTAGATTTTCTATGGTAATCCATATGCAGGATTTAAAGGCAGGTTCCTGCACTGCATGAAGGAAAAGAGTTTCTCACCAAAACTGTGTTCTGCAAGGTGTGACAGCTGAGTTTGGGTTTGGTTGGGTGAGGCATGAGACAGTGCTGGCTGCCCAGAGGTTTCCCTGACATGAGCAGTTCTGTGCTGTACACATCCTAGAATGCAAGTGGAAATTATAAATTCCTGCTGTTTTGGGCCCCTGCATGCCCAGGCTGACCTCAGTAAGAAATTATAGTTGTTTAAATGCTGTTACTGGTTCAGCTTTAGACATGTTTTGTAGTGGTTTTAACAAACCACCAAGGCGGCCCTTCAGCACTGGAGCTGTGGCAGATCCTTCATCTTAAAATAATAAATATGATATTATAACACAAGTACTTAGGTCTAAAAGTGGCTTTTTAACCCAGATCAGAGTGACAAATGTTCATGTGTGAACATGCTTGGTGATGTTCCCTTTTTGCTGTTCTGTCAGTCCATTTCCCCAGGATATCCCTCCCACATCAGGTGTCCCTGCACAGTACATGTCCAAGGGAGGGCAGAGGCTGTGCTGTCCATTGCCACAAAAATGCAGTCACTCAGCCTCTTGGATGACAAAGACAACACAAATTTACTCATTTGAGATAAAACTTTGTTTGATTTGGGATTTTTTTTACATTTGAAATAAAAATTGGAAAATCTTGATTTCACACAACTTCTGGAAGAATTAGTCTTGATGACAGATATGAAAAAAGTAAAAGGAAATAATCTTGATCTAGACAAATGAGAGTATCTTCCTTGCTTATGCTGTATTTTAGTCAACGCAAAATAATTTTACTCTTTTAAATGACAAAGAAGTGATTCTTATGTGTTTATTGCCATACAGTAGATTCTGAATGTTTGCTGGTTTATTTTTAATTAATGCATGTAAAACTTAAATTGAAATTTTTCACACAAAATCTTTAGTCTCTGATTATATTCGATATCTTATTCAACAGATGGAAATTTAATATTCTTAAAACATCTTTAATTAAATTTAACAACCTACCTATTCTGACAGAGGTGTCTTTTGATCTACCTCTGGTAAAATGGAAAACTGCCTTGGAAATACCATAATGTAGTCATAGAAGAGAAAGCTAGTGATGAAGAAAACTATAGTTGTCTTGGATAAAATCAAAAATTCTGTAACTGCTGATGGACACTACTTCCTTTTTTTTTTAATGAGAAGTATTTGACTCACATTCTAATCCTTAAATTGCACTCAGATTGCATGTGTTGGCCTGAGTGTTTACTTCACACTTTTGAAATTAATCCCCTGCTCATTCCCTCTGCTGCAGTATAGATAAAATAGTGCAGTAGCAAAACTAATTTCTTCTAAGTGACTCTGTACTGAAAAATGCTTTCCAGGTGCTGATGGTTTTCAGTTCATCAGACCAGACTAAAACTATTCCAAAATCAAGCCCCGAAACTTGTCCAGTGTGTCTACTGAGTCCTTTATCCCAGCTTTCTCTTCTCTGTGCTCCTATTGCATTTCATTAATTCCTAAGTTAGACAAAGAACAACATATTAATGGTAATTTTACATTTTTACTATGCTTTGGCTGTTTTTGTAGTCACTAAAGGTAACTTCAAACACCTCAGTAGGTCAGGCTATATGACAACAATCTTGTTTTCAATGCTCTATACCAAAATATTTTAAAATTGCCAAAGGAGAAAATTTCCTTTCTCCCAAATGTTTTTCACAAAACAGGAAAGAACTTTAAAAGCAGACATTTGCTAAGAAAAGAAAAACAACCAGAATTTCATAATCAGATACTTTTTATACAGTTGCAAACATATGGTCCTTGATGATCTTTGTGATAATAACACAATCTTGAAAAAGCTGTTGTAACTTAAATAAGTTTAAATAAAACTTATTTATAAGACAAATAAGTTTGTGTGCTTTTAGTAGCACAGAATAGCTCTTGTTCAAGTCAATAGTGAAAATGCAGTTCAGTTAGGCAGGATCAAACCTGAAGGAATACACAATTTCCTTCTTACTTGTGATATTCTTCATAAAACATTCAATTTTCACCCTTTGTGCATAAGTAGAGGCTCCTGAGAGAGATCTTTGTTCCAGCATCAGGAGCACACTACACTGTCTCTGGTTCCTTTAATCTGGAGGTGACAAACAGGAGAAATTAATGGCTTCAATTTGGGCACACAGAGCCACATGGATTCTTTAACAAAGGCAGAACATGATTGCCTGGGATTTAAGAAAGAAAATATTGTCTTGATTCATGAGTATAAAATATACATTATTTTATAACTTCAGATATTTTTAACATCTCCACAGAGATGGGAATGCTCTGTACACTACAGTGCCTTATCAGCAAAACTGCTTAAGTGTAGGTTTAGGGAAATCTCATGAACTTCAATAGCAGAAGACAGTTCACTAAAGGTGTAGATAAATTGAGGGGTTGGGCAGGTGTTTAAACATTGGAGCAGTTGTTACATCATTGTTTATACAAGACAGTCAAGACATGGCCTGAGTGATTCCTCCAACCGTTTCCTAGAAGTCTGGGGGTAAGAAAACACCTGAACCAAATTTTCTTGTGCTTTTAATGCCAGATTAGACTCAAGAGTGACCTACAAAATCACCCTAAAATGTAGATGATGTCAACGTTGGTATTTGTTGGTGCTGATCCTGGTAGAAGGGAAAAAAATCCAGTTTTTGTACCACGAGGGGCTTTTACTAAGCATCTTTTTAGATGGATGTTTTGGATAAGATAGTTTAGGCCAGTTTTATCGGAAAGTTTTGAAACAAAAATACATTTAAAAATTTTCAGTCATGCCTTTGATATATCTATGTATATTTTTCCTTGTTTTTGTGTTGTTTTTCAAGACTACTTGACCCTTTTCTGCAAAAGATGAGAAAGACAGGCTAGGATTTTAAGGGAGGTTGCAGAAATGATGTTGATAGATTTTAATTGCTAGCCAGTGTGCTGTCCTCTTTGATAAAACCTTTTCTTAAGTCAATTAAAATAAAAGGCTTAGCACACAGGAGGGTGCAAAGAGGTGAGAAGAAATGATGTATGGTCATATTAGCTGGAGAGGTGTAATATTCATTTGCAAATACACAAGGGAATGCAATGATGATGGGACAAAAAATCTCCTCTCCTCTGTTATGCTGGGGGGATAGGAAGATTTTTCCTTGGTGGTTGGAAAATGCAGTTAAGACTTTTTGAAGATTAACTTGTGACGTGTGAGACTGAAACCATGAAACATTAGGTACCATTCAGGCCTCTGGGAAGGTGTGACACACTCAGCACTTTTATAAAACCAGGCCATTTAATTATAGCCGGGAGGTTAGGGAAGGTGAGTTTTAAAAATCTTAGCCAAAAGCCTTAAAATATCAAAGGGAAGTAAATGTAAAAGTTAGAAGTGTGAAGTTGACATATGGTGCAATGATTCTTGGGTTGGTGTCAATTATGCAGGTTGATTGGAATGAAATAGAACTCTAACAATACTGGGAAAGCAGGTGGATGGCCCCACTGTAATCAGCTTCTTCCCTCTGCAGCCTCAGCTGGATGTCTTTGAAATAAGTGTTTCTGTTGGAAAATGGCTGTGGACTGAAAAATTTTTACTGGATTTGTGAGGGCCTATCTTTCCTATTCTGTTTACAGACTGCAATTGAAACAATGAGAAAGAAAAGGCCAAATCCAGGAGACACAAAAGCTAAATCATCAACAGTAAGAAATCAAAGCTGGAAAACCCACAAAGCAACAAAAAAAAAAACCCCAAATGCAACTGACCATGTGATGATAGAGCTTTCCAGTCCCAGAATCCCTTAAACTTTCTGCCATGTGACACTCCAAGGCCATAACAGATTCTGCATTTTGTGTCAAGACTGCAGTGATGGAATATTCTTACCGTGGATTTAGTTCATCCCCACAGTTCTTCCACTGATGCTGGTGGAGGTTTTTATAGTGCATGGCTTTGGGGCACTGTACTTTGAAGCTCTGTTCCCCTCCTTCCTGAAAATAGAATAGTAATCCTGCTGCCTTTGGGAGAAGAAGTTGGCTCAGAGAAGAATTATATTAGCATGCAATATTAAAAAATATAAAAATAAAGAAGAAACTTGCTTGAGAGAGAACAGTGAACACTCCTTTGCTGTCTCATGGAGACATTTTGTGACTCTGTGGAAGATCACCACATGACTTGGATGCTGCTGAAGTCTCCCTTGAGGGCCACTGTTTTGTCTCTTTTGCTTGAATGATTACTTAGAATGAGAATTCTTTGCCTGTCCTGCACCTGAAGCAATTAAAACTGGATAGAACTACTCATGTTTTTCTGATCTGTGATCATGTGTGCCCTCTCAGGCAGTTTGTGCAGCATTAATGGATGAAACATTAAGAGTAAAACTTTATTTTTTGGCTGAAATTCTTACAGGAGCTAATCCTGTATTTTAATGAGAAACCAGAAAAAGAAAATAATTACCTCAGTTCCCCAGTACCTCCCTCCATGCCTAACCTTCATGTCACCATCCTGGTTGTGGGAGCAACTTTCATCCAGCCTTGGATTCAGGAGCAATGTCTTCTCTTGTCTACAGAAGAGCTCTCAAGGAGGCATCTAAATGTGTGTTGATCTCTTATAAACTTGTGGCAGACTGCTAGCAAGCAGATCCCTAGTTGAATGAAAGTCATTGACTTCAAAATAACCTATTAAATGCAGGAAAATAAAAAGCAAATTGAAGATTTCTCTGTGTTTAGTGTTGCATTAGCTGGATAACTTGTTCTGAATGTTCTTCTTTTTGAAATATTGTGGAGCTCTAATTCATCTACAAATCTGGTCAAGAACTCTAGTTTCTCCAAGATGCTAATAAATTGGCCAACCATAGTACAAAATATACATTAGTCTTAGGACCTCATGAAGAAGATTAATTGTGCACTAAACTGAAAACAGAAAATAAACAGCAAGTTTAAATAGTGTTGTCACAATATATTACATGGCATACTCTAGTATTTAGAGATAAGTGTTTGTGGAAAAGGAGAGGAAATGGGATAAATGTAACATCATGTGTAGAGTACATATGAATTTCATAGACTATTAATCTTTATTCTTTAGACTTCTATTTAAGCCTACAAATACATTAATCCAGGCATCAGCTCTTTGCTATCTTGATCATGCAGGTCACAGATGTTGCTATAGTAACCTTGCATTACCAATGCAAAGACAGTGAAGGATCTGGCTATCTAGATAAATAAAATTATTGAGGGATGCTTGCAACAGCATTCTGCTTAATGTAATGCTTAGCTCCATTGAATGAGCACTTGGTCCTGCATGGATTAGGGCCTTGCCTTGAGGAGTATGAGAAAGGCTGGCTCTTGAAGGCAATTTCCTGTGAAACAGGTCAGTAATTAGAGAGATGCTCTTCCCTGGGAAGGCCCAGGATTTGTGTCACAGCTGATGTTCATTTGTTCCAGTTGTCAGTCACATTGTCAGAAGCAGACTGCCATGGATCCTCGGTGTGGAACCTGCTCCCTGGATGCAGATGTTGTTTAGATGTTTTGAAAACCAAGAAAAGGTGTTTTCTGTGAAGCTGAAGTAAGTCCATGTTGTTGAATGCAGTTGTTGAAGACACAGCCCAGTGCTAGTGAGGACCAGACACTTTGTCTCTTACAGGAGAAACAACCTGATGACAGAGTGGTTTGTTACAGGCATCCTTAAATGCTAGTGCTGGTCTGTCATGGAGACTGTCTTGATGACAAAGGAATGAAGATTTTCAACTGAGAAGCAACAAAACTCTGAATCAGATTTGCCTCTGAATTGAATCTTTCTGATAGTTACTCTGTGGGCTTGAGCCCCCAAAGAAGCTTTGCAGTATTTTGGTACGTAGAGGACCCATGTGAGCTCTAAGGGGAGGAAAATCCTAACTTGTGTTCTTTCCTTGTAGAGTGAGGAAGCTCCCTGTGAGAGTTGTTTGCTTTTACCTTGCCTCTGAGTTTTCAGAGAGCACTTCCTTCTTGTAAGAAATTCTTGTAGGAAGTTTGAGACTGTTTTTGGGTTTTAGTTAAGTATGGCCACTGGGTTCAAAAGTAATGCAAGAATGTGGATAAATAGAGGCAATAGTGAGTGTAGACATGATGGAGTAATAATGATTACTCCATTTTCATTGGAAACCAAGCCTAAAAATACTCCTGTAGCCACAGCTCATCTGTGCTACCAATGGAATTTGCTGGCTAAGCCTGTAAAATACCACTTGAGCCTAAACCAGTGAAATAAGGGAAGAGTTAAAATTCTGGTCTCCTGTGAGCCTTTGTTCAGCCTTCAGTCCTACAAAGGAAACCTCTCATTGCTTTAGAGGGGTCCCAACTCTTTTCCTTTTTGTGTGGCCCTGAAAAGGCAGATCAGTTTTGCTGCTGGCTTTATTGAGACTGTCAGCCCGCTCCTGCCGAGAGGCTGCTGCTGGCCAGGCAGCTTTCTGCAGGGGAACAAGGGAAAGAAAGATTCTGCATCAGAAATTCCACTTGTGCTGCTCTCCTTGCCTCCTTCCCAGCACAAAGGTGCTTTTGTTTGTGCTCAAGAACGAACTAAAAAAGTCTGGCCGTGAAATGAGCTCTCCTCTGGAGAAAGGGGAAGGGGTGGAACATGTGGCATGCAGCCTGAGACACAAACTTGAGCCCACTCTCTCCTCCAGTCATGGGCTAGAGATGGCTGTTGTATTAGCTGGTTGTTGTGTTACTGCACACAGCTGCAGGGCAGCTCATGAGACAGCAGTTGCTGTTTTGAATCCTTGAAGAAGTAATTTAATAAGCTCAAATATTTTATTCTTATTCTACAATATAATTAGATAGGAGAAAACTTGACCAAAAAAAGCACTTCCTCCTTGTTGGTGGGACACAGGGAATATTTGGGTATTTTTAATTTGCTCACATGGGTATTTTTTTCAGTTCAGAGTATTTGCTGCTGCCAAAAGTGTGAGAGAAGAAAAGCACTTCCCCTGACACTCACTTAGGCTTCTCAAGGTGGGCATTACTTCAGTAGAATAATGTTAGACTCCTGGAAATAAAAATTCTCCCAGCAGTTCCCACTGGTGTACACCCCAGTGTACACTCTTACAGTGTATAGTGTATCAATCTCTGCTGATAAAATAGGTCCTGCCCCTGAAAAGATCTTTTCCATGTTGCTTGTGTAACCAAGGATTTGCAGGATTAGGGAAGTATCCACATTGTTTTTCCTCCTGTCAGAGACTAGGGAGTTTTTTGTGTATTAGTCTTACATAAATGTAGCCTTGCACCAAGCACTGCTGAGCACATTTCAGGGTTTAGGCTCCAGAGAGAAGAGGATAGATATGGCCCCTACATCCAAGGTATTTGGGCACTAAATCAGATGGGTAACTGAGTGTCTGACTCTGTGCCTAAATCCCTTAGCAATGATTGAGGAAGCTTGAAGGAATTTGTTTATTTCCTTTTCCTTCTGCAGAAGTGGGTGGTTTTACATATTTTGAAGTGAAGACAGAATGTGTAACCCTCCATAAGAAATGTTGGTGAAGTAAGGGTTCCTAGAAGTTGTCCACTGTCATTCTTTATGGGCTTGGTGCCCTTTCTCAGTCTCAGGTCTATGGAATTTACAGGATAATCAGCCACATAATCCCAATGACTTGGTATGTTCAAGCAAAGGTGTGGGATACAGAATGTCTGCATAATTAGCTGGGACAATTTACTTCTGGCTTTTTGGCTAAAAATGGCTCCGAGAGCTGACATTTGAACATGGTGTCCAATACTGCAAGTTAAATACTGGCTTGGGGATGACTGGAGAGAAATCACAGTCGTTTTGTTCCTCATTGTGCACAGATGTGAGAAACAGAAGGAGCTGTGGTCTGGGGAGCTGCTTTCCATCAGAGGAACATACCAGTTGGACTAGTTCATCCCAGGGCTGCTGCTGAATCTTCAAAAGACATCACATAAAAATCTATTTATAGTGGAGTGAGGAAGGGTGGGAAGAAATAAAGTGTGAACAAACCATTTATTTAAAAATTTGTTCATGCTTTCAGCGAAGTTCTGGTTTTCCCTGTGAGCTTGCCAGCATCCCTTAATTCATATTACTTAGAATAAAATGACTTCTGGGTGTAAGAAAGGTTTGAATTGTCTTTTCTGATCACTAAATAATGATTGCTTGGGGAGATAGGAAATGTAAATTGAAAATGAATGAGGTATAGCTGGTAATATGTTAGATGCATTATCTCCAACCTGAGACCTTCAGTAAAAAGAGAAGGTCATCTGTAATCATTAAAGAGCACTGCAGCAGGTACTTAACTTTTCCTCTTTTTTGAGTTGAATTTTCTCCTCATAACTACTGCAACACTCTTCTGTGGAAGCATGTGCCATGACTTCTTAGATTGCCTAAATTACATTCTTTTGTTGTAGTTTATGAGACAGACGATGCAGGGGATCTGTACTTTGCCAAATGACTGAACTTCAGTAGTTTTCTGGAAATGTGAGATTTTTCCCTTTGCTTTGTTTTTCTGAAAAATCTCACTATCTACAATTTGTATCTGAACAATTCAAACCATGAAAATATTATGCCTCATTTTTAAGTTCCTGGATTAGAACTGATTTTTACTTTTTTTCTAGATGTGTCTTTACAACTCCCCTTAAATTACACTGAGTCAGGCAGCAGGGTAGAAGGGGTACTAACTGGTCCCATAAAGTACCCCTTGTGCTTTGCTGAATGGCAGAGGATGTGTGTCTTAAACCTGAGCCTCATTTTTAACGTTTAGAAAACAGGGCAGGTATTACTGATGGTAACAGTGAATAATGTGGTGAATTCTGCTCATCTGGGGCAAGATTTACTGGACAAATGTGCTGGATGGAGAGGAGTATGGTCTGCCTCAAATTCCCCTCCAAATATTCCCAATGAGAGCAGCAAACCGAAAGCAGATGGAGACTTCTCTGTCTTGCTGAGGGGAACTGGGAGTCATTCTAGTGGGTGTCCTTGTAAACCTCCTGGTCTGTCTTCCCACGGAGCAGGAGGGAATCTTTGAAGCCTTGTGTCTCCTGGGGCTGCAGCAGATTGGCACTTCTGAAGTTAGTGGCATTAACCATCCACCAGTGAAGTGCATAAGCAGCAGTGAGGTTTGCTATTTAATTGAACTCTGCTTTTCTAGCTGTTAATTATACTCCTTGTATGGTTTTTCATGTTTAGCTGTATCATTACGCTTAACAGAATGTTTGTTGTTACCTGCTGTGATCTTGAATAATTCACAGTATTAACATGCAATTAGGGACCATCATAAGTTCTCTCTGGAGAAAACCAAAAGTTGCTTTCCTAGTTTTGTGTATTTGAAGGTGAGGGGAAGGCAGGTTCTGGCTTCTGTGGTCCTTCATCAGAAAGAAAATTTTGAATCAGCCAATAAAACTAAAGTATGTATCTCAAGAGTATAGTATGCACAGTATATTTGAAATAGTTTTATGAAATTACTTGCCAAGCTGGAAATAACCCAAGTAAATCAGCCCTGGACCTCTGTAAACAGCAGTGGGTTGTACTTACAGTTAATTGTTTCCACAGATGTAGTCAATGACAACATTGTGTTTATCCTATGTGTTACTGCAGCTCTCATTTCATTTTGTTTCCTTTTCTTGATGGATGAGTTTCCGAATCTAAAAATAAAATCTTATTTTCCCATCATGGCAGGGATTTTCTTACATGGGTTTTGTGAGTTGCCCTAGAAACAAGAAAACACTGAAGTTAGGTCAGAAAAATAAGTGTCACGCCAGCCATTGTTGTTTTGGTTTCTTTGGTTCCATCATAATATTGGACAAATTATGTGGCTGAGAAGTCCAGCTGACAGTTGATGCTGGCAGGTGGCTTCTGAACAAAGATAGGTGTGGCATATTTCTTTTGATGAGAAGAAGGTCAGTGGGAATATTAGATGGTGAAAAGTGTTCCTCAGGCTGGCATGTGTTCTGGAGTCACTGCTCCCTGCCAATGTCTGTACTTCATTGCTGTCCCAAGTTTGCATTGACTTCATGTGGTCTGTATCAGCCAAGAACTTTCACAGTGCAAGGATAAATCTTTTTGGCTGTCTCCACAGGTAGCTATGAGATATTTTCTCATTTTTCCAAATGATGAAAACCCTGGTCCTCTGAAAGTGAAGCAGACCTGTTTAATGTTAATACAAAGGCCATTGCCAAAGGTTAACTGCCTTCTAAGTACCCAGATTGTTCCCTCTACTCACTACAAGTTCACAATCTGCTTAATATATGCACAGTCAGGGAGAAGCTGTAAATATAATGCTAAAAGCAGACGCTTGGAACTATTGCTCTTGCTTCTCTTCAGCTTATGCAACTGTTTGCAGGAGCTTGTTGCCAACACAACTGTTGTGTCCCAGTACTTTGGGCTTCATCTTCTAAGTCTCCTGAATATGCTGTTCCCATTACAATACTTTGAACAGATCCATGTGAGGAGGTTTTGCAAGGCCAAGTCATTAACTGAAAGCCACAAATACATCACCACCTGCTTAATTCATCAGTCTAGAACTGAGCTAGCTCATGAAGTTGTGCCAGCTGGAGTCCTGGCTAAAAAAAACCAAAACCCTGGTAACCAAACATTTTGACCCTCAGAAGCATAGACCTCAAACCCAGATAGGTCATTCCACCCTCTCCCCTTGCAAATGACTGAAGTTCATTCTTTCAGAGGTTTTCCAATGAGTCTTCCTGACCTTTCAACTGTACCTTTATGTCCACTGATAGCTGTTCTCATCTGTCTCTTCCATCTGCAACCACAGGCATCTCTCCCTGCAGACAGACCCAGAAAGTCTCTGACAATAAATAACATTCTTGCTCCACAAGCATTTAAGTCGATTGAAGGTGATGAGGTGATCTAGGAAATTGCTGCTCTCATAAATTCCAGTGTCTGTGCTCGAGGCATAGTGTAATCTCTGGTACTTGTCTGCCATTGTTGATCTCCAAGAACCCCTTATAAAATTATAGCCTAATGCTTTAACAAAGTGTAGGTGGGAAGGATACATTTTATGTAAATTTAGTCAGGAAGTCTTTGAAACTAATTGCTTAAAGTGAGTGGGGAAAGCTGATGGAGTGTGATAGACACACAGAATTTTTTTTCTGCTTTTAGAATAGACAGCGTTGATTAACTGGGCTCAGTATAGCACTGCATATATTAACTAAGCATCCAAGTGCTCATGGATGAGCCTGCTCTGTGCATGAACTAAACAGGCCATGCTCTGGATATTAATACAGAGGTGGATTTAGGGAGTTTTGGTGTTACACTTCTGCAGAGAAAACCATTGGTTTTGGTGAACTAGGTATTGAATTATTGACCTGGCCTAGTGCCAATTTTTTATTTGTAAAAATGGAATTAGACAAAAAACAAACAAAAAATCCAAACAAGCAAACAAAAAAACAAGTATGAAGTAATATCTGCATAATCCACTATTTCTTCTGAAAAGTCTCAGACTTGGGAGTAATGGGAGGGGAATTCTTCTTCACATATGCTCCTCAGCATCAGTACCCCTGAGAGGTGTCAAAGGCTTGTCTGTCAGTCAGCCTGCTGGTTTATGTGCCAAGTCCTATTTGTTCTTTCTGGTTTGTCCTTGTTAGATGTGCTGACTTGTCTGTGAGAACAGCCTCTGATCTTTCTTTAGGGTCATTCTGGACACATCCACCATTCTGCAGGAGATGGCTGCACTCCCTGTTCCTGGTAGATCACCTTTCATTGTAACCATATTTGCATCCTTATAGAAAGTCAGTGATTTCATTTCCACACTAGCTGGAGGCTAGAATTACAAGTTAGAGTTATGTGCTTGATCTAGATCTGGGATATGCATAGATGTCTACGTGTATTTGATAGCTGAATAAAGCACATCACTGTGCCTGCTGCAGCAGGGCAAAATTGCTGTTCTCAGGTATGTATGTATGTATGTATGAGTGTGTCATGGATCTGTGCATGCTTCCTCTCAGCATGAGAGCTGGGCACTTGCTGTTCCCTTGTGTATCTATCCCTGCAAGATACCTTGACCTAGTTTTAATGGAGAGAAGATTTTTACAACATCTGAGAGTGGATGGACTGTTTCATGCTGTGCTCTCTGGACATACATGTATGAATCCCTGACCACTTCCATGAACATTTCATTGGGGTGACTGGTGGATGTGTGACAAAATGGAAAAGGTCTAAGGAAAATGCAGAGCAAGAAGCAGCTGCAAGAATATTTGCTGGAGTGAACTCACAAGATAACAACTAAGTTTAAAAGATTATATTAAAATACAACTAATATGAATTAAATCAAAATACCTTATTTCCAGAAACAAAACTAACTTGAATAGATGAGCACTAGTGAATTAAAAAAAAATTTTAAAGCTTTATGAAAATGATCCAGTGTGTCTGTTTGGAAGCACTCTGTGGAGAACATGTAATGATTAGAGGTCTTTGGAAAAGCTGATCTTTGGACAAATGTGGTTTCTGTGGGTCTCCCTTAACAGGAAAAAAAAAGATGGATGTGAGCCTTTGATGAGCAGTGCACAAGGTTAGGTAGCAGTCACAGCATATTCTGCCTTACTTATGTGGGACAGAGAGCCAGATGCATCATTGTTACATAAGCCTGCTGACCTGCATATAGAGCTTTGTGGTAATAGGAGTTTCAGAAAAATAAATCCTATCCAATTTAGTTTACACAAAGATAGAAAATCCAGGCATATTTACAATGGGAAACTCCACAAAACATGTTATTCCCTAAGGGGCTTGGTTTTTAAATTTAAATTGGGAGGGCTCAAATACTTGGGACAAAGAGGATAGGAGAGGACACAGTGAATATGATGCAAGATCAGTCTGCTGACTAATGCTACAGTCTGGATTTTTGGAGAATGGGACCACAAGTTGTGTTGTACACCAGCCATAACAGCCTATTATTCAAGTGGTGCAGCATGAAAAAAGTTAATGCCAATTTGCAGAGGATTTTGATGGATTTGTTTAATTTGATTGTATTCTGATTTGAAATGAAAATTAGTGTTTTTTTTCCATTCTTAGTGAATAAAATAGATTTTTTTTCTGTTGGAGGGGACCTATGACAATCACCTAGTCTGAAGGTACTGATATCTAGAACTAGAGACATGAGGCTCTGCGATCCCCAGCTTGAGGAATTCTGTCTGGATCCTCTGGCTGCCTAGGGTGCCAAGGAGTTACACATTTCCAGGGCTTCCAGGCTCTCTTCTTTTCTTTCTGCCTGGTGAGCTAACAGAGAGCTGGCAGCCTTGGAGTTGATGGGCAGAGATACTCTGCTCTGAGTTTCTTGGCATCCTGCCTAATGAGATCTGTAGGGGAGCCAGCAGCTTAGGAACTCTGCAATCTCTGAGATAATCCTGGAGCAATAACTTCTTTCTAACTCCCACTCTCTGTCAACTTGTCAGGAATACACTTGAAGAGGACCTGGCAGGAAATTGAGTGTGATTTCTGCAGTGTCATCAAAGTCAAATGCACCATTAAAAATGTTTCTGACCACTTTTAGTAATCCAACACAGAAATCCTAATATGTCACCTGATTCTGGAGGTCCTGCAGCCCTTTGCTGTTGATATTGTGGTACAAAGCTCAGTGAGGCAGAATAGAGGACAAAGAAATAATTCCTCTATTCCAGTATCTTTGAAGTTGGGATGTGGGTCACCTGCAGCTCTTCACACAGCACCAGCCTGCCTGCAGTCAGATGGCCTACAAACCCCAGATGTCCTGAAGGTATTGCAAGATGTGATTATTCCAGGAAGGCTCTTGACTGACATAGTGGCTAAAATGATGATGCTGGCAAAGTAGAAGAAATACATGTTGGTATCCTGTGTTTTTTCCTTTCTTCCCATGCTTGCTTTAGGATTGACCCAGAGGTTTGTGTCTGAGTAGAGATACTGGTCCAAACAGTGTGCACAGGAGAATTTTCTGGGCACACATGAGCCCCAAGCGTGTACTCAAAATTCAGTAGGTATTGCCAATGTGAGTTATAGCATCCTAAAGGTTGCTGTAATTTATATTTATAATCTGCAGCTACAGAGGGATGTTTCAGCAGCTGGGGAGCCCTGGAAGGTGAGCATCCTCTTGCTTTTCCTAGACATAGAGCTGGAGGATGATGGGCCCTGTGGCTCACTGTCATGACTGTGGCCCCTGCAGGGTGAATTAGTACTAATGATGCAATACAAAATTGCCCAAATGACAGAGAGAATCTGGGCCACTGTGTTCATCTTATCTGATTTCCAAATTTTTCAGTGCTCAGGGGGACAGCATTATAACAAAGTTCGAATTCCTGCTATGTAGGTCATATGCTGCATGCTGAATCCTCCATCACAGGGATAAAGCTGGACCAGGGAAGCTTGATTTGCATCTGTAAATATCAATGGGAGTAGCAGATGTTTTTCTTTTACTGAATAATTTCCAGGAAGTTTAATTAGTGATAAAACCATCTAGGCTTTTGCTGTGGGTGATGTATTAAAATACGATGCAGTAACTGCAACTTAACTGCAATGTGTTGCAGTCATCAAACTCTGCAGTGTTTAGATTTCTGTGGCTGGGCTTGGTTCACTGATGGTCAGGAGGCTTTGGAAGTGACAAGTGGTGTGTCTGGCTCTGCCATGGAATGTTCAAAAGTACCATCACCCTCCTGATCCTGGAACCACAGCTGTGCATCCTCTGTGCCTGTCTGACAGGGCTGACACACGAATCTGCATGGGTTCATCTGGGAACAGAAAGCTTATGATTGCGCACAGACTTGTAATGATACTGCTTTGGTTATTATTTTAAAAAATTAAAATCTGACCTACTCTAGCAGTTATTCCGGCATTTTTCAGGACTTTATAAAGATCAGGGAAGGAAAACAAAGCAAAACAGTGAAGTTCAAATATTTGTGTCTTCCTATTTCGCTTTGGGGTGCAGAGCATCTAGAAATCCTCTTCTTCAGATGCTGCTTAATCTGCTCTGGATGCATATACATCATTATTCCCTGCATGGTTGGAGAGGCCAGGCTGTAAGATGAAAAATGCTTTGTTGAAATGTGAATTCACTTGCCTGTTTTTCTTAGGCTGATAGCAGCAAGGCAGACCTGCTGATCACTTCCTCCTATGACTGTGCATTTTAGGGGAAGATATATCTTTGTTACTGATGCAGCTCTGTTGTAGCAATTAAAAAAAAATGTGTCTAAGGAGGAGGCAATAACTCTGAAAGTGTCTTTGATGACTAAACATTATACTTTAAATATGCAGTGTTGCTGCTGATTTTTCCAGTCTCCTGTGAGTCATAAAATCTTGTCTCATATTGAGTGAGCTATTCTTAATGACCTTGACTTAAAAAAAAAAAAGCCTGTGACTTCCCCTAAGTCAAATAATTTAAATTAATGGTTTTCTGTAGGATATTTGAAGTGCTTTTCAGATAATTAAAATTCCTGAAGGACAATGGGCAGGTCTGCATTTGCAGGCATCACTGGTGTCCCCAGGACAAAGCCCGTCTGGCCTAAAGGGTGCTGTGCCTTAGATGAATACAGCCCTCAGACTTGTGTGCAGTTTTACCATGCAGATGGAAGCAGAAGTGCCTGGGAGGCTCATCTAGGAAGGAGGCAGCATGTTCCAGAGACTGAAGGGCTCAAACAGCCTCCACTTCCAAGGGCCTTATTTTGTTCTGCTCACAATTTGTGCTCTTCAATCCCAGCAGGTTTTTCATATTACCATGGCTGTACTTAGAAGGTTCATGGCTGCTACCTATTGCAAATTTATCTGTTCCAGTGGTGTTCTACAGCTGCTCTGTGAGCATGACACTGCACACTGCCAGCAGATAGGAAAGGAGGCAGTTAATATGGTGCAAGATCAGTCTGCTGACTGATGCTACAGTCTGTATATTTGGGGAATAGGACCACAAGATGTGTTGTACACATTTTACCATGATGATTTCTATGTTAAGGGTGCCTCCCTGAGAAACTGAAAGGGGAAGAATGTGAAATTAACCAAGTTGAACACACTTTTATTGCATTTTTTTGCAGGGGAGGGAGGCTGTGGGACTTTTGTGGGTCAATCTGTCTGTTACATTTTCAGCACTGGAAGGAGCACCGTCTTTAACTGGGTGCATTACAGTACTAAAGCACACAGTGAATTATATTAAATTTGAAGTATTTGTTGTGGGTTGTTCCTGCTGTCTGTTATTGCAGGTAATTTCTTGATAATACTCACTTCTTTAACTTCAGCAAAACATGCACATGATGGAGGTTTTCTTCATTTTTAACTTGATAAGATAATCCTTCTGGAATTTGCTTTTTCATTGTACTGGGTTGCATTATTGTTGTGAGATGCTTCTCAAAAGCAATGTGCCTGATACACAGAAGGTACCACTCTGCCATCATATTTGGACATGTCACACTGTTACTGTCTCTGTAGTATGATGTTAACTCATTTACATTAGCTTTTAAATCTGTTATGATTGTCTTAATGGGATAAATGTAAATAACATTAAGTTCATGTGCATAATTTACCACAAAAAACTCCTGCATTTAATAAATGCTGTTATGTTTACAAGGCTAATAAAGGCTTGGAGTTGTCTAAATGAGGCAGTGCCATTATAGGAAAATCAAATCAGCAAATGGAGTCCTGTGGAAGTTCCCTTGAATACAAAGGTGTTTTAATTGTTTCTTATTTTAAATTGGAATAAGGCCACTCTTTGATAAGGACTAGCACTGGATGAAGACTATCTTTAAAAAAAATCCAGATGGTTTTTCCTTTTTTATGTGTGTGTTCCAACAATCTGTGATCAATCTTCAAGGTTTCCTAGTGTGTCATTTTAAATTGCTGAACTGCCTCATATCAGCACATTTCACCCTGAGCCTCTTGGCAGGCTAGCTATCCTTGGCTGCTTGTTGGGGATTTTGGGTTAGCAATTGATCTCAGAAGTGTGTGTATGTTACTGCTGTTACTGCCTGCAAAGTTGTGGAATATTTGATGAGTTGGAGGTTAGACATCAGGGATTTTCTGCAAGCATTTGTGTCTCAGAGCTGCAAAGGATTGCAGGGATATTGTTCTAGAATACATTTTTTGAAAGTGAATATATTATATGTATATTGATAGGCCATTAACAGAAGATATTAACTCCCAGAATGACATTCAGCACAGCAGTGAGTTCAACTGTCCCTGCACGTCTCTAAGATTCACATTTGCAGATCCTCTTCACTATGGTCACCCAACCTTAATTAAGACTCCTAAGTTGTTCTTCTCCAAGCAGTGTGAAAATGAGTCTGTGTGTGTTACATTTTTATTAAGAGCTCTGTAGCATTAAATAGCAGCACTGCTTGTATTGTTGTATATTGCCCATATTCTACTGTTGATGAAAATAATGCATTTTCCATAGAGTTGAGTAAGACAAGGCTCATTTATCATTCATGAATGCATTTTTCCAGAATTACACCATTAGTTTGATATGAAAGAAACTGACATAAAGCCAGAGAAATTACATTGAATGAGATCTATATATGTAACCTTTTCTAGTATTTTATACCTTTATTAAGCACAAGAATGTAGAAATACATAATACAATTTTCTAACAGAAGAGAACATAATTTATTTGGGGTTTTCAGTATTCATGGTTGGTTAGTTGGTTGTTGGGTTTTTTCCCCTTGGCTGCAATTCTTTTCCTCCGAGATATAGGCAAGCTCTGTTGGCCATTGGTTATGCTTGGGATCAATATGTCTTCATTGAGAGTTTAATGAGATTCACACCTCTTGAGCTGCAAAGTGAATCCTTCAAATAGAAATGCATTTTAGAAGCAGCAATTTGTGAATGAGAAGACTGCACTGAATACTACTTGATCTTCTTTTTTTTTATCAAGCACAGAAATCAAATGTTTTTGTAAAGACCATGCTCTTAGTTATATAGCATTTCTTTACCAAACAGCTGAGGCATCCCATGTGTATTATTGCAAAATGCAGCTTTCCAACCTTTCCTTTTTGTAATCACTTTCGTTTTTTATAGTTTTCCTATTTGCAAGTAATCAGTTTTTTTCTAAATGAAGATGTTTCTATTTTAAAGTAAGGTACCATAAAACACATATTAAACAATTTATGGTAGATAATTTCCTGTTAAAGTGTGTGCTTGCCACAGACACATTGATTTTCTGTAATTAATAGAAATTATAAAATGACTGGATTCTAATGATGATATAATTTAGACCAAGTAAAATATCTGTTCTTACATTATAATATATTAAAGAATAGCACAAGTCCTCTTGCCTGACATTTTCTTTCATTTTGCGACTATAGCTCCTACACAGTGATAGAAACCAGTGGTGCTTCAGTGGTTCTAAAGAAAGGATAATTTGTGACCCTTGCTAAGGGCAGAGGCACAGCACAGTACTTTTTTATATTTACAGCAGAAACTCTTTTTAGGTGTTGCATAGGATCCTCGTCAAATATTTTTTTACAAATAGCAAAAATATGGATTTCTTTGTTGGATAGAAAGAAAATTTATTATTTCCTTGAATTTTGCAGTTTCTTTTACTTTAAATACCTCTAGTGCTGCAAACCAATGGAAATGTGGTGTTTCTGGCCCTGTACATCAGGGCTGAGGTATTGAGCAGCCACTGCTGATTTGAGATGTTTAAAGCTGAGCTACACACTGGGGAAATGTCCCCAGTATGCATTGACTGATATTCTGAAGTCACACTTGGGCAGTTGGAAGTGCATGATGGTCCTCCACCCAAACCCAAACTTCAGATATCAGGCATTATTTGAACGTGTTTTTACAGTGGTATCACCATGTCTCATGTCTTCTTTCAGATGACCAAAATAAAATAACACCCTCCTTTTACTATTTCTGTCTTCTAAATGGAAGGAACTATTTAACTTCAAATTTTTTGTGTGCATTCATTCCAGGTGGGCTCAATGATCTGAAAAGTCTTTTCCAATCTAAATGAGCACAGACACTCTCTGAGATTTCAGGATTGTGTGTACAGTCCTGCAGCTCTTAGTGTTCTTCCTTCCAGATGTTGTTTGTATTTAAAGTCTCTATATTGGCTCGTTCATTTCTGACTTTGGTGCACACTCTGAAAGTTTTAGCAAAGCTTTTACTGCTGTACCTTCTTAATGGGAAGAAGATGACATCCATCCACCTTGTGCTCTGCAGAGGATGGAGACCATGGACCCTGGCAGGGGCACAGAGCTCTACTCTCCAGGCAGCTGAAGTGGAGGAGTCCAGCAGGATAGCTGTCTTTAGGAGATGGTCAGCACTAGTTTTCTTCCACCATTATGAGCTCTCTAAGATTCCTTAAAAATGATATTTTAGATACTTGAGGGAGCAGACTGCTTGTCCTGTGAGAAGAGACTAAGGGGTCTAGGCTGGTTCACCTGGGGAAGAGCCAGCTTTGAGAAACACAGAATCACAGAGCAGAGAGAGCCAGGCCCTTCACAGTGATGCATGGTGAGAGGGTGAGACACAGTGGGCACAAGATGAAACAAGAGAAGTTCAGACTGGACATAGGAAAAGCATTTCCCTCATGAGGGCACCCCAGCAGTGGGACAGGCTGCCCAGGAAGGCTGTGCACTCCACCCCAGGAGTTATTCAACCTTTGATTAGGTAAACCCTGAGCAAACTGTTCTGACTTTGGAATGACTCTGCTCTGAGTAGGTTGATCTAAATCACCTTCTGAGGTTTGTCCTGTGGTCTTACAATTTCCTGACACTTAGCACAGGATGAACAAGTACAGATATGATGGATTGGGAGCAGCTAGAACAAAGAAATGCTGGTGCCTCCCAGAGGTGGTAAAAGGTTGGAGAACATCAAGTGAGTGCATGAATATGGATCACTGATCTTTGTTATGCTGGAAGTTATTTGGTCCTGGCTTAGAGAGTAGTGCACAGTCATCACTTTCATGTTTCAAGGTTTCCTTTGAGATTCCAGTGTCACAGAGGAATCAGTTTTGTTTAATGACCTTCTATATTAGCAGCTTTTTGTGTTGGTGACTAAAATTGATTTTGCTAGTGATGTGAAGGAGCACAAACCCAGCCTCCGTATCACTGCTCAACCATGTGCTTTAGTCCTGCCAAAGAATAGGAGGCCAGCAAATTTCTGAGCATCAGAAATACCCATGCTAAAACTCTTAGGTACAGTATTGATAAATACTCAACTGGATTTTAATCTCTGTGATGCATGGTTAGAAACTGCACCTTTGTGCTTGAGCCCTGGAAATGCTTGGTCGATATTTTTCTTTGGTAAAGTAACATCATGAAGACCTTTCTTATTTTCCTCAAGCATTTCACAAGAGAGAATTTCTCCCTGACCAGAGTAATTACAAAACAATTCAGTAGTGGTTTATGTTCCACACTTCTTAGTTAGATAAGTGGTATGAAAAAAAAAGTATAAGAGAAGGGTGGAGGATAAATTTGTCAGAGAAATAAAACTGCAAGGAACAAAAGGTTTCATAAAGACTTCTTGTGGACAATGAAAGAAGGGGGTGGATAATTCACATAAGAAGGCACAAGGATAGACAAAGAGGATGAAAAGAATGAATGAGAAAGTGAAGAGTCTGACAAAAGAGACTGAATAATTCGCAGCTAATGTTTTGAGGAAAATATAATAAAAATGGAAGGAAATATTATGCAAATAATGATTTTACATTTGTCAATTTTCTTAGTCTAGCACTGCATGTTTGACAAATATTCTTTGAACCCAATTTTGGAAAATTAGAGAACTTAGTTTAAATTTAAATTGATGGATAACAAAAGTAATGATCACTAAAGTGCAAACAAATGTAGGTTCACTGAATTAATGAAGTTTGAAACAGACTTCCATTATTCTAGCCACACCAGTTTTCAGTGATAGTTTTTCAAGGATAGTTTTCCATTACAACTATCCCTGATACTTTAGAGACATTCTTCCTTTTGAACAATAAACTGACAACTGGTAACAGTGGGTAGCTCCTCTGCAACCAGTTGAGGAACTAAAATTGCAACCTCTCTGTCTTCTAAAATAAAGTTAAATTTTAGGAGAATCTAGAGACTCACCCTCCTGATCCTCCCCAGAGCTTATGCACAGTGACAGGGTCAGGGAAAAGAGACTTCATGTATGACTGGAAGAGACAGGGACGTGTTTCAGACTGTCCCAAAATGCAAGGCCAGCTCTGCTGGTACTAAGTCATACTTCTCTTTGTAATGTTAGTTAGAAATTAAAAAGTACCTGATGTCCTGAAAAATCCTTGGAAGGTGTGGATAGCAAAGGCTGGAAGTGGGTTCTGTTGAGTGTTGTTTTGATTGCACTTAGGCTACAAAGACATTAATCAAAAAGAAGGTGATCTATGGAGACACTAGTAGTGTTCCCTTTCTTTGCCTGGAAATAAGAATGAACTGCAATGGATTTTCTTTGTTTGCAGTACAGCCTGGACTTTCCTAAATGATGCAAAGAGAAGGAATTCCAAACCAAATTTTGTTTGGATGCACCTACAGCAGAAGCAGAACTAATGTATGATGTCTTAGGAAGGCTGCAGAAACTTCTGGTGTTGTTTTGAATGAAAAGCAAGTCTGAATATTTACCAGTTTCTGATCCAGGATGGAGAGCTTAACTAGGGAGTATGCAAGGGCTCTAAATGCCTCTCATCACTCAGAATCATTGATGTCCTCCTGCCCAGCTGACACTCTCCTGGATCAGTGACTGACTCTTGCATATCTCACTGGTTTTATGTCCTACAATAATCAATCCAGCTGCTTCTCAAAAAATAATGTCTTCCCCTTTATTACTTTCCCTTGCTCCTCAGAATTTTTCTTCATTTCTGTTCTTCATGCTTGGAAAAATCTTTCCACCCTGAAGTATAAGCCATGAAGGCTCTTTTCTTTCCTGATTTTTAATTTTTCTCTTTTGAGGGGCATGTTGGTGACTGGGATGCATTTTAGTATTGACAGTTAATTACCAGCCATTTATTATAATAATAATTGCAATATAATATTTTTAACAAAATTTTCTATGCTATTATCATCTCCTGTACTCCTGATGTACTAATATGTGTGTTTCTACAGTACATATCAAATTTTAGCCAGAGTTAAGTTTGCAGGCAGTGCATCACTGGTGATGTTTAATAATGACAGCTTCACTGGAAATTGTAAAGCCTGAGAAAATGTTTTGTAGGCTTTGAAATTTAATATCTGAGGAAGGACACAAATGTTGATTATTTCTCTGAGAAGAGTCATAGAAACAGGACTTACTTGGAAAGTTGGATTTGTGATGGCTGTCATCCCATGAGTTGAACTTTATCCATGATACTTCTGTAGATTCCTGCCAAGTGGGTTATGGTTGGGAAGATGGCAGGGAATGTTTATTTCCATATTGATGAATGGAATTTTGTCTTGTGGACAAGAAGGACTAGCAAAACGGAAAGGCATGGAATGTGCTTTTCTCCTAATCAGTAAATCATGGGAGAATGTCTCAACATGTTTTGAACAGTTCAGTTTCTACAATATGCTGCCATTTTGCTGTATTTATATGGAAGCACCTGGGCACACTGTTTCCCAAATGCTTTATTTTCACCTTGGATGAATAACACACACAATTCCCTAAATTGTGAAAATACAGATACTTACCTTATGTTTTTGTCTTTTTTTCCCTTCCTTTTCTATTTCTCCTCCTTCCTCTTGTCCAGGGAAGAATGTATCAGTCACACAGAAGAAGCAGTAGAGCTCTGAAGGATGCATAAAATGTGGTTTGTCCTGAAGGTGACTGCAGCTGCTCCGTTATGGGAAAAAGTGAGAAGTTGCCCTAAGTTGCCATCTGCACCATTTCAGCCACCTGCTGTAGTGGAAGCTGGCCATACACACCAGCCCAAAGTGTGGTTTGAATCTGAGTTTTGTTTTGTTTTCTTGGGATCTCAGCATTTGCATTTTAAAGCAATTACCAAGCACAATCTCCATCTTCATGGGTCTGCTTATGTGGATATGCAGTATCTTCAGCCTTGTGTGGCTTTGAGCATTCCTGAAAGAGCCTTTGATCTGAGTTGGGATGTTTAGTATATCTGAGAATGTGGTACTTGAGGGTACAAACTGTTTAGCAAATGAGACAGAATGGCATTTTTCACAAGGCTAAGTTGGCATTGGGAATGATCTTTGTGTGTGCTGAGAGGCACTTGGAACATCAAAGTGCTCTGTCCTGATACTCTGAGTATTTCAACCACATGAATAGACCACACTGAATTTAACTTTCAGATAAAACACTTGCAGGCACACATGCTTCTCCTGAAAGAGGCCCTTTTGTGCACTCTGGCTGGCAGCAGCACGTATGACACAAACACATTTTGCAGCCATGCTGCCCAATACAGATTACACACCACAACCCCCCACTCTTCACCTCTGGGAGCCCCTTGGGAAGGCAGGGAGATGTGAGTGCAGGCGCCAGACCTACACACCACAACCCCCACTATTCACCTCTGGGAGCCCTTTGGGAAGGCAGGGAGATGTGAGTGCAGGCACCAGAGCTGTGCCTGAGGAGTCCTGGGGATGCCTCCATCCGTTCTGTGACTAGAGGCACAGAGCACTATTGAGTCAGTGGCAATACTTGTGCTGACCTGAACGGCAGCAGCTGCTCTCAAACTCTTACATTGGGATGCACTTTCAGTTTTGAAAACTGTTTTATGTCTTGTATTTCTCTTTTGCTTTTTTAACATTGAGCTAGCTGCTAGGACGTGCTGTCTTTACAATGTGTAGTTGCCCAGTAATTACAGATATCCTCTGAAAAGAAGCAGAAGAATAAACCGTGGAATCCCAAATCATATTAATGTAATGTGCATTTCTAGATTACAATTAGTAACAAGATGATATGTTGTCATGGTAACATGTGAAGCTTAACTACAAGTTCCTAAAATAAAGCAATGACATATGTGTAGGTTTCTATCCATTTGCATACTATCCACATGAAAACATACATAATTTCTACAACACTCAGGCAATTAAACCCTACTTCTTTCTTCTGAATTAAGTGTTGAACTAAAATATCAGGCCTCTTTCCTAGTATTTATGCAAAATCTCCCACTGTCAATTATAAATGTTTATGATGAAGTCATCCATTTTGTAACATCTTAAGCTTTCTGCCTTTTGGTTTCATTTTAGAACAATTAGAGTAAGGAATGTAGAGCACTCTTCACTCTTTGTGGTTTGTACCACATTGCTCTTGAAATTCTACTGCCTCCTCATACAAAAATTGTCCAACCAATATAGGAAAAGTCTGCTTATTAATTACATTGATAGACCAGTGGATGTGTTTCATGTGGCCGAGGATTGGGAAGTAAAAGCCCAACTTTACCTCAAATCACTGGAAGAAAGCAGTAAACTTTTCATGTGAGATTGCTAGCTAAGACAGAAAGCCTAGATATTATTTTCTAGTTGCCTTACAGTGAGAAGTGTGTTGTCTACTTGTTAGTGAGTCTGAGTTTCTTTCACTAAGCAGAAGTTAACTTGTTTAACATGCTGTCTATGGTAGAGTTACCAGGACATGCTTTACATGTATTGTCATTTCATGGTAAACCTTCAGAGAATGAAAAATTGGGCGCTTTTTTCTGATTGCTTTCTATGCACAACATTGTTTTGGCCAAATTCTTTAGTCAAAATTAAGATGCTGCTAAGTTCTATGAGTAAATGCAATCTCCTTCTGTCACCCTAATTAGACAAGATGGGCAATGTTACATGGAAAATATGGTTTCTTTGGCAGTTCACTTATTTATGTATACTTTACTGTACAGACCATTGGAGGATATTGAAAATAGAGGTTACAGGTTGCTCCTTAAGTGACCTTTAAATCCCAAATTCTGTTCTTCACACCACTATGGTTGGCAAATGCTGCAAGTACAATGATTGACTCTGGCGTGATAATCACATTATATTCAGAATAATGCAGTTGCCGGGAAGTGTGTCACATACACAGCAGAGTTCCCAGGATAAGCTGCCTGCTAAAGCATGGCTGATGTTTGTCCTTGTGGCCTTTTGAGAAGTAGAAACTGATTTTTGTGTTTCATAAATCTACCTGTATTTCTCACTTGCAGATGAAGGTTTTTAATATTTGAATTTACTGTGGTTATGGGGTGGAGGGAGGGACATGTGCAGGCTGGGTTTTGCCACTAATCCTTTGGAAATCCTTTAGTGCCTTAAGGAGGCAGAGGGGTAACAGGCCCTAGGATTACAGAAACTTGTTCAAACCTCTTTCCTGCTTTAGAAGAATTCCTTTAAAATATATTGTGCCTTTGGCTCTAAATATATTTGCATTAGAAATCAGTAGCCATGGGATTATGGACAGGAATTTCTGCCCCTGTAGAAATGTTAGGAAAGAGAGTATACTATTTCTTGTATAGGATATAATCTAAAAATATAACTAACTTAAATTCTACAGTTGGGGTCCATACTAGGAAAGTTGCAAGTTGCAGTTAAAGGCAGGAAAAAAAAGAGGGAAAAAAAAAAAAGGAGAAAGTTTAAATATACTGGACTAAATGCTTGTGTCATTTACTGGCAAATTTCCACAGGGTTTCTTGGGACCAAGATTTCATGCTCGCTTCTACTTGGCTTTAGAAATTCTCAGATGTGGTAGATATGTGGGTATCATGTTCTCTTTAATGTTGTAGGAGAGGAAAAGAGAGATTAGTAGTTTTGGACACCTGCCTTGATTTGGAGTTGCTGGGGTCTGTGGTATAAACTTCTGTTCACTATTGTTTCTCTGTAACGTGGACTCTTGCTTTGGGAATATGAATATGCAAATGTAAATTCCAATGTGAGAGGTTACTGTGCAGTGTGCCAACTGATGCCAAACAACTACATTTCTCTACTCTCTGAACTGTGGTCTTATTCAAAAAGAGGGAAAATGTAACTAACAGATGAAAGCCACTCCAGTGCCAAAAAAGCCTGCATGAGGCAATTCATGTACCACTCACTGATGGTCCTAAGCAGCTCTTAGGAAAAGCTGAATAAGCTTTTAACTCGTGAGTGAATTTTATCTTCTAGGAATTAAGAACAATTTATTGGTACAGAGCTAAATTAAAAAAAAAAAGAAAAAAAAAAAAAGAAGGCCTGAAAATCAGACTGGTGGTGGTCTTCTGTTTTGCTCCCTGTGATGACAAGCAAGTTTAAAAGAATTTGTAAATAGTTAAAAGAAAATCATTATGTGGCTCACAGTATGTAAGACAAGGCCCAGCATGAAAAAGATTTTTATAGGTTATTTATAACTTTACACTTCTGTCTTTTGTTTGGAACTTGAAAAAGGAAACCATGTAAATTAAATAAGGAGTGAAGACTTACTGCACATATTTATTGACTGAAACAAAAGTATCTCCCCACCTCCTGAGGTATTTATGACTAATCTGGGATGAATAATGTACGGAGATCTTGCCTTTTGAGCTCTAGTGCTGTACAACTGTTTAACACTTTTGCACAGCCAACAGAGGAGTGGTAACCAGAAGTCATGAAGGGCAGTTGTTAGGGCCACAAATTTGGATTTGAAGAGGTACCAAAGAATGCACAAAAAAGCTGGGATTTATGTTGTGACACTTACTAAGCAGGTGTAGCAGTTAGACTGGGGAGGGAGGGGTGTTTGTAAATAAATGCAAAAAGTTTTAACTCTCACCCATGACTACCCTGTCACTGGGTGTCACATTAGTTCTGGCTATGTGAGAAGCTTCAATAGTATAAAAGAGGCCACTCATATTTTAACTGTTTCATTAAAGCCTTCTGGATAACTCTTCAGCAAAGATTTCCACTCTAAGACATTTGCCATTGATATCAACTGTACATATGTATTAATACTCAGTGTAACTAGGAGGATACAGAATTGTAATGAAGTCACAAAGTCTACTTGATGATCACAGATTTGTAACTCTCACAAATTATGTAAGATATGTTGACATTTTATCTTGTTAACAAGATGTATTTTTCTATGTTAGCTAAATGTATAATTTGTATAATTTTGTATATTAAATGTATGCATATTTTAAATTAAAAACATTATAATTTTATTATTTTAATTTTAAAATGGTGACAGAGCTTCTGAAATACAGTTTTATATACAACTGTATCCATGGGTAGCAACCCAGGAAGTCTCAGTTTTGAGGAAGGGGCCACCTGATCTTTTAACAGGGTAAGGAAATTGTTACACCCGAGCTCTTGCTCCTTTTGGTGGAGGAGCTGCCATTCAGCTTCTGCTGAGTTAGTGGAATTAATATGAGTTGGCAGAATACTATGGGCTGTATCACTGCTCATGGGTAACCTGAGCCATCCCCAGCTCGTAGCTGTGTTTTGGATTCAGTTCAAATCACCAATCCGTGGGATGGGGTTGTGTGGGGGGCGGAGGATCCTGCTGGCAGAGACACAGCAGTCCCACAGAGCACACAGGCTCTGTGACTTGGCAACTCCAGTCACTCCTCTGGAAGAAGGAGAACTCGTGTCTCTCACGTGCATTCCCTTTGGACTGTTTGTGCCTTTTTTGGTCCGATGATTCTGTTGTAAAATGCACAATAGCAAAAAATAGGTGCAAAATTGTGGTGGTGTTTGAGGGTCCCCAGGATTGAGGGAAGAGATGAGAATCTTGACTCCGTGTTTCAGAAGGCTGATTTATTATTTTATTATATATATTATATTAAAAGAAAATTATATACTAAAACTATACTAAAGAAAGAGAAAGGAGACATCAGAAGGCTAGCAAAGAACGAGTAATAAAATCTCATGACTGACTCAGAGAGTCTGACACAGCTGGCTGTGGTTGGCCATTCATTAAAAACAATTCACATGCTGGGTAAACAATTCTCCAAAGAGAAGCAAAACATGGAGAAGCTGATGCTTCCCAGCTTCTCAGGAGAAAAGATCCTGGCAAAGGGATTTTTCAGAAAATATGTCAGTGACACAAAATGTACATTTTACATTCTCTGAGGCCCTGCACCAGGGAAGTCCTGTTCTAGCTCATGATGTTCACGCTGTTGGAGGAAGAGCTCAGCTACAAACAAAGCCAAGGTATGTGACACCCTTCTTTTTGGGGTTTTATCCAGCAAGATGTTGTAGGATTTGCAGTGTGAAGCAGGTATGTCTCTAGGTTTGCTGCTATCACTCATCTAGTTTATTTGGAATAAAGGTCCCATAGAAGATGGTGCACTTTCAATCAAGTTCAGTCCTCTTTTCATCAAGCAATGTCAAAATAGGATGAGATGCACTGTCTGCAGAGAATATACCAAAGCAATATATTTCTGCAAAGCTGGATACTTGCTTTTAGGCAAACTCACTCAGGATGCCAGGGCATCAGGATGCATCTGAATCTGCTTCTGTAGCACCTTAAACTGCAATTTGATCTCTTACCTAACAAAGGAATGGCATGCATCTGGTGACTGAGAATAGTTTTTAGTAAACTAAGGGCTATGGTATGAAGAAAACACAAAACATTTAAAAGCAAAGACAGACTCTGGTGTTATTTTATGCTTATTTCTAGCTAGAAAGTTTAATGCTATTTTCTAAAGCATTGATCTGACATGTTCTCTGAGTCTTGTGATCTCCTTATGTATCAGAATTAATACGAATCTCCTGACTTAATACTTAAAAATAGCATTATTCTTTTTTTAATTATTATTATTTTAAAAATCTTGAGTGCTCTGGAAACCAGAACAGTGTTATCTAACTAGATCCCAAGTGTAAACAGAGTCCATCTTTCTTAGCTTTATAGATGATAAATAAAAATGCTCTTCTTTTAGCAGATGTATGCAATATGCAGCATATCGGACCTACTATGGGACCTTCAAAAGTTTTTATTCTGGAAAGTCAAATTAATCTCTTGATTACAAAGAAATAACTCATAAATTGAATATTTTTCCAATACTTGCAAAGACAGGCAAGTCACACATCACACTCCCTCCATGTACCACATTCCATATTTCACTAACTGACAGGGTTTGCTGTCCTGTGTAGGAAAAAATTGATTTTTTTTCCCCCAGCCTGATCAATAAATCTCAATGTTACCATCAGCTGCAAAAAAGCAATATTTGCCCATACAGGAGAAGACTTCAAGGAAGCAATGAAGCAATATCCTACAAGCTATAATTATTATTTTTCACATGCACCAGTGAAGCCTCTCTATGATATTAACGTGTTAATCTGGAAATTCGGTTTATAAAGTGAGCTGTAGAATCCTGGGTGATATATGCTCAGAAATGTCAGTTGACTAAAATCAGTGTGCTGATAAACAATAATAAAAGAAATGTTGACTATCTTACTAACCCCTCATGTGAACACCTATAGTGTTGAATGCACATGCAGCATTTAAAACAGCTGGTCCCACTGAATTATAAATGCAGAAAATACAGTTTTCCTTGGATGTATTTTGGCATTGCTCAGGTATGTCACATCACTGCTTTTTCACACAGTTTGCGTCCATGGGTTAATAAGAAAGATGATTATCTGGACTCATTTCTGATGAAATCCCAGGGACCTCTCTCTTTAACCTCCCACTTTTCCTGATTTGCAATTAGTTACTTGCAATTTTTCTCATGCTGGGACCACCAGGTATGCCCGGGGACCAAAGACAACAGTGCAGTGGGGCTGGGTTTGTATTCAAACATCACTTTGTACATGAGCAGTAAACAGGCCACGTGATTGATCCACTACTTCAAACTTGCTTAGTCACATAATCAATCTCAGACCAGTTTGTTTCAATATATTATTTCAGAGCAACGGAAAATGTCCCTTATGTAACTACTGGCGTAGTCAAAGCCTGTGACAATTGCAGAGATTGTCAGCAGGTGCAGGAGAGGAGCGTCCAAGGACTTGGGAATTTGGTGGATGATCTCAGGCATCAAATCTCAGGATGTTTGTAAGGCAGGGCTGTAAGGACGGACTTCCTGAAGCGGGCTGTGCGGGGAGCTGAGGGGAGCACACTCTCCACTCCTCCTGCCCTTGCTTTTGGCAACTCGGATCCCTCCCAGTGAAACGAAGCCCTCCCTGGTTTGTCTCTTTCTGCCGAGGCCAAGTCAGGCAAGAACCATGCGGGCCCGGGAGCCTCCGGGGTGCTGAAGGGACAGCTCCGGGGGGCGAGCCGCGCTGCAGCCGCCCTGAGGGGGATCCGCGGGGACTCGCTCGGCTCCCCGCTTTCCTCGGGGCCCGGCGGACACTCAGGGGCCGCGGGCCGCACCCCCAGGCCCGCGGAGCCGGCTCCTCATGCCCGTGGCGGGGCCGGCGGCTCAGGCAGCGCTCGGCGCGATCACTTCCGTGTCAGGGCCGGCGCCGGCTGCCTGCAGCCCCCCGCCTGCAGCTCCTGCCTGTACCCCTGCCTGTAGCCTCCTGCCTACAGCCCCCTGCCTGCACCTCCGCCTGTAGCCCCCGCCTGCAGCCCCGGCCCCCGCGGCGTGCGAAGGGGTCGGGCACCTCCGGGCCGTCGCAGCGGGGGAGCGGCAGCCGGGGGCGGCGGGGCGGAGCGGAGCCGCCACCACCCCCGCGGGCGCCAGCTGCTGCGGCAGGGACAGCGCCAGCCCCCTGCCCTGAGGCTGGTTCTGCTTCCCCTCAGTCTCCGGCCACCCCTCGCTCTTGTCCCCTGCGGCCGCAGACCGACCCCGAGCCGCGCCGGCCCGTCCCGGGGGCTGCTGCGGCCGCGCCCCCCGCCCCGCCCGGGCACCGCCGCAGCCTCTCCCGCGGAGGGGGGCGGGGGAATGTGAGCGAGCAAAGTGGGAGAAACTCCCTGCGGCTCGCCCGGGGGGGCTGGGGAGGTGCGGAGTTTTTCTCTTCTTTTTCTCTTTTTCTTTTCGCCTCCCTTTTATTCCACCCCGAAGCCGCGCACCAGTGGTAACCGGCGCCCGCCCGCCCGCAGGGCAGGACCCCGTTGGCTCGGGCCGCGTGTGCATGCGGGCGGCGGGCTCCCTCCCTGCCTCCGCCCCCTGCCTCCCGCCCCCCGGATCATTCTATACCGAGGGAGCTGTGCACTGCGGTCCCTGCTCGGGAATCGCTGCTGCTCTTCCCATTCGTCAGGGGCTTTCCAATCACCTGCCTCTGCCACCCTCTCCGCTCCGCTCTTTGTACTTTATTTTCACGTGCTCTTTACTAACACGGCTATTTTTAAATCCCGCTCGGATTTATTTCTCTCTCTTTCTTTCTTTCTCTCTTATTTTCCTTTTTTTAATTTTTTCCTTTTTTAAATTTTTTTTCCGGGGGGGGTGGGTGGGGGAGGGAGGTTAACGTTTGCAGGTCTCTAACGTTTGCAGAAGAGATCCCACCAGCCAACCCAGCTCCGCCACTGCTGCATCTATCCATTCATTTTTATGGTCTCTAACAGCCTATCCCGGTAGTGGAAGGTGCAAAGAAGTGGGAGGCAGGGAGAGAGATAGAGAGAGAGAGATCCGGACAGCGAGAATGGCCGAGAGAAAGAGGAACTGGAATAAAGAAGATGACCTGCCTGTGTATCTAGCTAGGCCGGGCACGACAGCCCAGACACCGCGACAGAAATACGGGGGAATGTTCGCCTCCGTGGAGGGGGCCTATGAGAACAAAACCATCGACTTCGATGCCTACAGCGTGGGGAAGAAGGGGTCCCGGACCCCGCGGAGCGGCAGCCGGCACGACATGCTGGACGGAGGGGACAACTACAGCGAGACCGCCAGCGACATCAGCGAGATCTCCGGCTCCGTCATCAGCTCCCCGGGAGACCGGGAGGACAAGACCCCGGGCGTGGAGATCAAATACCCCACGGGGAAGGAGCTGCTGCAGGGCCAGGACAATGGACAGGTGAGCGGGGCCCGGGCTGGGGAGGTGGGAGCCGCCGCCCCCGCTCGCTGGGCGAGCCGAGCCGAGATTGCTGTGCCGAGCGGAGCCGAGCTGAGCCGTGCCGCAGAGCCCCGCTCGCCGGTGCAGGGGCTGGGGCCGCCTTCGCGGGGGAGTTTCGGCACGGCAGGTCGGGGAGACACGGCCCCCTCCTCCCGGGCACGCTGATGCTCTGGGAAGAGCCCGGCTGGTCCCCGAACTACCTCACTTGGCAGGGCTTAGCGGGGGCGGGAGAGAGCGACCCCAGAATCGTTTTCCTTTGTAAGCGATGGCGATGAGTTTTCTCCGTTTCCATTCCTGCCCGTGCCGGGGGCTGGAGGGCAGCTCGGGTCCCTCAGCGCCTCCGGCCGCCCCCGGAACAAAGCTGGGCCCGCTGCACTCCCGAACTCGCCGGGGAAACTCCGCGGAGCCTGTCCCAGGCACAGCTCCAGGATCTGCCCCGACCCCCCGCCCTGCCTCTGCCCCTGCTCCCCCCGGCTCCCTGTGCGCCTGCATTGTCTGTCCGGCAGGGAGCGCGGAAGGCGGGAGGATCGGCCCAAACCTCAGCCCTGGGCTCCCCTTCCCTGGCTCTGCAGCTGGACTCATATTGGTGGCTCAAGGAAGAAGTGAGCCGGGGGGCTGGCCGGCCCCTGACGGCTGTGCATCTCCATCTTAGCCCTGTCGGTGGCATGCAGGCTGGAGGCAGACCCGGGGGGATGGCTCTCATGGGATCCCGGGCTGTCATTGATTTCGCCTTAGAAAGAAATGCGGCCTTGCAGTGATGCTTCTGCATGGATACACCCTGTTCCTGAGTACCCAGCCTAGAGCCTCTGTGGCTTGTCCGCACTCTGCTCTTTCTACAGGCTGAACTGAGAGTTTCCATTCTCTTCACCCCTCTTCAATTTGAGCATGAATGGGGTGCTGGTTTGCTCTGGCCTAGAGATTGTGTGCAGGTGGCACATGGCCTCCCGTGCAGCCCAGGGGGTGTCTGCTGTGGTGGGACACTGCAGCGAGCAGGCAGGGCTTGGTGGGACGCTGTGCCTGGGATGCTGCTGCTTTCTCTGCAACGACCCCAGGGTTGCCTTCAGAGGCTGCCAGCTGCAGTGCAGTCTTCTCTAGCTCACCTGAACTCCTGAGATTTTTGGTCAGGACCCTGGGGCAGTGGGAGGGCACAGCACACCTCATCTTCCAGCACATCCATGGTGCTGCACTCCCATTTTCCCTGCTCCCTAGTTCACCCTGGGACTCAGGATAGTGAGCACACACTGCACACTACCTCTCTGGATCCCACTGTGCTTGCAAAGTTGACCAAAGCGAGGTGAGGATGAGGCTTAGAGGTAAAGCAGGCAAGATTTGGCCACTGGCTTAGGAAGGTGTACTGTAAGCAGCAAATACATGTGACCCCTGTGCAGTGACACCCAGAGTTTTTTCAAACAATGATTTCTGGGCAGATGTGTTGGGGATGTGGCCTGGGTGCTCAGTGGCTTTTATCTATGTGTGTATCACAAGGATGGGTGTGCTAAGAGCCCCAGAGTTCCTGTCCTTGAGGGGATTAATTTGGGCACAGCTTTGCGGTGCCTTTTACCCTCAAGCACCATGGGTGTAGGGAGGCATTCTGTGAGACACAGAAAAGACAGAAGAATTTCAACTAACCATTTTACCTCTCCAGCAGCTGCTGATATAGCATCTGCCTGGCCTGCCTGGTTGTGTTATCCCCATGAGCTCCATGGGCACAGGACAGAGCAGGTGTGTGACAACTGGGCGGTGAGGAGGGCAGAGCATGACAGGGCTGTTGGGGTCAGAGATGCTGGTGAGCACAGAGCAGGCAGTGCCACCTGGGTCAGTGCCATCAGGGAGAGAGCAGGCAGGGTCATTGGGGCAGTGCGAGGCAATGCCATCAGGATCAGTGGTCTGGGGACAGCGCAGGGCAGTGCCATCAGGGTCAGTGCTATGGGGACAGCGCCGTGGGGACAGCGCAGAGCATTGCCATCAGACTTCACGCCGTGGGGACGGGCAGGCAGTGCCATTGCCATGTGCAGCACAGCAGGACCCACCGGCGGAGGTTTTATCCCCCGTCACCACCCTGCGGCAGCCCACGCGTGGGATCCTACCGGTGACCTCAGCGTGCGAGCGGGGCGGCGGCGGAGCTGGCGGGGCGGCGTTTCCCAGCGCCGGTGCGGAGGGAGGGAGGGAGCCTCCGGCTGGATTGATGGGCTGTGAAGGGGGGCCAGGCGGAGGGGTGGGGGACAGGAGGGAAGGAAACGCTTCCTGGGTTGCGCTGAGCGAATCCTGCTCCGACCTGCAGCCGGGAGGGCGCTGCTGCCGCCGGCAGAGGCAGCGCTCGCCGACCCCCCCGGGAGCCGCGTCCCCGTTTGATTGCAGCCGGAAAAAAGGTGCCGGGTTTGCCGGGCTCCCCTTCCTCTGGGCGACGGAACTTCGCCCCCATTCCACCGCTGTGCCGGGTCGCCCCCGCCCCGCCCCATCACCCGACCGGGCTCCGCATTATTATTCGTCTCAGCACCGCCGGTGTTGTTCCGCTGGGCTCGGCTCGCTCCTCGGGTTCGTTGCGTGCTCCCGGCGCTAGGGAGAGCCGACATGTCTTACCAGGGCAAGAAGAGCATCCCGCACATTACGGTAAGCGGCCCCGGTAAGCGCTGCCCGCGCTCCTTTGTTCGCGGGGCGGGGAAGGGCGAGCGGCGGGAGCGCCGTGCCCGGGGCCGGGGCAGCCCCAGACTGCGGGGCCGGGGCTCCCCGGAGCGGCGGATGCGGGCGCCGCCGCCCGTCCTCCTCCCGCCGGAGCTCTGGGCGAGGACCGATTTCATTTGATTTTATTTTAGAATTTCATTATTACATTTTTATTTCATTTCTTTATTGTATTCTGCCTCCCCTTGCTCGCCCGCCGCCCAGCCGGGGCTCAGCGCTGTGTGCTCGCTCCAGCCCGGGGCGGGGAGGGAGGGAGGGCCGGCGGGGGGCTCGTCCCGGCGCTGCGGGGCCGGGGTCGGGGTACCGCCCTCCCGAGGAGCCGGGCCCGGGGAGGCTCGGCCGCCGGGCGAGGCAGAACAAAAGAGGGAGGGGACCACCGCAGCACAGCGTGCCCGTGCCACCGCCCCCCGCAGCGGGCAGGGGCAGCGCAGCCTCGACGGGGCACGGGCGGTGGGCAGGGGGAGGCTCGGGGTGCGGAGAAATGGGAGGTGGGCGAGCGTGGGCGTGGGGGGAAGCGTGGAAAATCAAAGAGCGCCATGATGCCAGCACCAACACCTCTGCGCGCTATTAATACACCAGGCGTGGTGGGAATCAGAAATCAAAGAGTTAATCATAACCGCCCTCTTCCTATCGGTGCCTGTCTCCCGCTAGATGCTTTTGTACCCGAGCAGCCAGAGCTACAATAGGGTGTGCTTTCCGTGCTAGAAAGAAAGGACTTGGGTTCTTTCATAGAGTATATGCTTTCCCTTAATATACACGATCGGGGGATATAGGGGCTGAGATGAAGAACAGGCAGAGCTGGCGGATAGGGGTGTGGTGGGCACAAGCACCCGGAGCTTGCTCACACGGCAGAGGTTTTCCCCAGCGCCGGTGTTGGTCTCCAGGTTGATGCTTTCCTCTTGGTGGACTGGATCAGTGGATGATGGGGTCACTGTTGCTGTGGCACCTGGGGCGGGGATGAGCGGGGAAGCTCCCAGGTTCCTTGGGTTCGTGGAGCTTTCCCTGGAAAGCTGGCACGGTGTGATGCGGGCAAGTTTCGGTGTCTGAAGGAGCGGTGCCGGTGGGTGTGGCACCTCCCCAGCAAACCCGGCGCTTATCGGCATTAGCGGAGCCAGTGTTACAAAGCTTGTAAGCTCCTCGCGGTTTTCTCCCTGTAATAAAACCAATAAAAGCATCCTTCCGTCAAAATATTTTCTCGGGAGAGAAGCAGCATCCTTCTAAAAGCTGAGTTTCATGATACCGAGGTGCCGCATTTATGCAGGTCTCAGCTATCAACAGGCTGCAGTGCCTGGTGGCCAGGGCTGAACCTGGGTGCTGCAGTGGCTTTTTGGGTGATGGCTCCTCTTGCCTCGTTCCTCAGTGCGTTGTGTGACTTACTCAGGGCATGGCTGGGTCAAGGGAGAAATCGGTTACCCTCTGGGTGAGTGTCAGGTGCTTTGTGTAGGGCTCAGTCTTCATTTGAAACTGGAGTGTAAAGGGTCACACCCATAGCTAGTTCTTTGCTCTCCATTTCGGAGTAGAATGAGAAACTGGAAGAATTATAAGTCTTTGCCTTAGAATCAACAGTTCCTTTTAATTTCATCACTTCTCACAGAATTTTTTTCTCTGTGCTGTGGAGAGGAATGCTGTGAAAAAGAAAGCCCAAACCTCAGCCTTTTCTCTTTGAAACTGGATGTGCTGAAGCTTCTATAAATGAATATTCATTAACATTACTGTTGAGTTTTGTGACCAAATCAAAGGCATAAATTAACATTAGTGAACTTGGCAGGCATCAGGGCTGGACTGTTTTTGGCTTTTTTACACTTCTGGCCGTTGTCCTCCAGCAAAGCAAGTCAGGCACTTTGTGTTAGACCTTGTACACACTGGCCGTCCCACAAGAACCCACAGGGTCTATCAGTGTGTCTCTTCTGAGGCCCCACTCCAGTGTGGTAAATTAGATGTTTCATCCGTCCACTAAGGAAATACATTGTAGCTTCAAGTCCTCTGGGCTCTAAGGAAATGTGACAGCTCTGTAGAAGTATGCAACAACAGTGATGATGAAATATATAAAAATGTCATCTGTTACTGTTCTTAATATTTCCCCTACTCACATTTCTGCTCTTTGGAGCTACACTGGCTCCTGGGCTTATTGGAGAAGTGAGAAACTAATTTCTGATGGTGTCCTGGGTGCTGATACTTTGTGTGGATTTTCCAGTACCAAGTCTGTGTTGCTTGCATGGACCAGGAGCTGTCCTGAGCACACAACAGCAACACCCAGCAACAGCATCCAGCCACAGGCACTGCAGACAGCAGTTAGTACCTGGCCAAAACTTCCCTCTGGGATCAGGTCTGCAGCATCTGGAGCTGGGAAGGAGGAGGCAGCAGCTGGTTTCACCTCTGACTGGTGTGGAAGCAGATACCAATCTTGGGAAGACGACTCGGCGGTGTCCTGCCTGGGTTACTGCTCTTGGTGCACGTGGCCTTAACTTCCTCCTTGTGCTTGGTGTGACTGAGCCTTCTCTCCTGACTCCTTCCGACAGCAGGGCCTGGCTGGCAGCCCCTGCACCTCTTTCACCCAAAGCAGCTTTATTCCTGCTTGCCCTTCTGCCCCTGCTCATGGTACACTGTTGCACACAGCTCTCTTTGGCACTGGGCATCTCCCTGCTCTCATTTACCAATCTGCACTTTTTTTTTTTTTTTTTTTTTTTTTATTTCTGTCTTTTTTTTCCTTTCCATTTCAGCTTGTGAACATTCATGCTTCTTGCATTTTATCTAATTTGCGGCTGTCCTGCTGCCTGTTATGCATCCCATGCAGCATCCAGGCTTGCTGTTAGTGGAGCAGCAGCACTGTGCCAGTGTAAGGTGCCATTCAGTTGTGAGTCAGACTGGAGAAACTGGGCCCTTTTGGGCAACTGCAGTGGGAGGGGAAGGACCTCTGTGTTTGAATCACCAGACCAGTCTGGGGATGTATAATAGAAATGCATTGAACCAGTAAGTGTAAGCACTTCAGTCATGTCTTCTGCACTGTGTTGAAGTCCTTGGCAGGTGGGTTTCAGACCCCTGGTTCAGGAGTGTTAGCTGGGATGGACCAGGGGATGGTGCATGATGTAAGGGTGGCCAAGAGTGCAGGAGCACTTTTCCCAGCCTTTATGGTATGGACAGCCACCACATCCATTGCTGAGGTGTTTTTCTGCATGAGGTGGCAATCTTTTGTGCTTTGGTTGTGCAGGATGTTCTCATGCACACCAGATTTTTCAGGATATACCCCCCAGCCCACTGCTTTTAACATCACTATGATACTTCTCTTGTGCAACTTATTACAGGGAATCAATGGAGATGATGACACAGAAATACCTATTACACATTATTTTGGCTTCTGTGTTTTGGTAGCAGTTGGCAATTTTCAAGCAAGGCCTGAGCTTAGATGAACTCAGAATTGTACCAGGGTTTAAAAAAGGCATGTGGCATGTTAAATGCCTGTGACAGGACGTGTTTGTTCCAGCAGCAACTGCACCCATTAAAACATAATCTGTGTGAGCTCAGTGAAGAGGAGGTGTGAACACAATTCCACTGAGCAAAGGCAGAATAGCTAGTCACCAAAGCAAATGCAAGGAGGCATTTGGGAGAGGAAAATGGTGCCCAAATCCCTTGGGAAAAAAAAAAAAGGGAATCATCTTTCTGGGTGTGGTCCAAGGGCTGACATATGACTGGGGAAAACG
Source organism: Ammospiza caudacuta (assembly GCF_027887145.1). Lineage (NCBI taxonomy): Eukaryota > Metazoa > Chordata > Aves > Passeriformes > Passerellidae > Ammospiza > Ammospiza caudacuta. The sequence goes on from NC_080596.1 coordinate 61,001,050, forward strand.
CACTGCTGGTCCTGAGCTGACAGACTGTAAGGCACAGGGAGATAGAGAGCACAAAAATGTGGTGTTACAGAGGAAGGATCTCACTACTGAGCATAACAAGAAAAGAAAAGATCTGCCACTACATGAGGGAAAAAAAAAACAGATGCAGAAAAATGGGGAGACTGAAGAAATTCAGAGGAGTGGGCAGAAAGAATAATTATAGTTGTTACATTTAGAATTGGTATGAAGAGAGATGAGAAGCAAGTAGGCTTCAGTTGAAGATGGCAGAATACTTTGAGAGAGAAAAAAATCCATTCATCAGGATTTCTGCTGTGTGACACACTGGTTCAGGATGGAAACTTTCTGTTTGGTCTGAACAAAGTGCTGGGATAATGTGTGGTGTTCTGATGTGAGACAGCAGCAGTGTGAGAGCTGCCAGCCAATTCATTTTGAACACCAGAGGGGACATACCCTACAGATGCAGGACATGGTGAGTACCTGGGATGGAGGACCAAAGTCCTTGTCTAGGTTTGGATCTATTCTGTATCTCCCCTGACTGTGGTTTTTTACCACTAACGTTTGTTTAACATAGCTGCATAAAAGCTACACTCAGATTGCTCTGTTACTTGCCAGAAGTGTTTGAAAAGCCTGCTGAGTGCTGGCCATGGGAACACTGCCTCATGTTAATATCTGCTCTTGGTGCAAGATTTTGGGTGATTTAGACAGCACTTTTTGTCCTGTTTTAAAACACCAAGGCCTGGGACTTCTGGATGCCTCCTTACTCTTGAACTCTTAATCCTCAAAATTACATGTTCCCATGTGTGTCTGTTTAACAGACTTGTCCCCTCTCAGTTTACTCATCTGTCAGTGAACATATAAGAATTCACATTGTGTAGTGGACTGGACTTCAGCCTGGCAGCTCTGGGGATGCTTTAGCTGCTTCACTGTAAGTTTTTGGACTTCGAACCACCATTTCCATGATTCTGTGACATATCTTTTCCTTTCTTTTTTTCTATAGGAGAAAAAGTGGCTACTTTTTCATATGTTAGTTCCATATGGTGACTTAAATTACATTCAGAGTAGGTCCTTCTGGGGACATTTCTATGGAGACTGAAACCTTTGGCACAGGGACAGAAGGAAGGGTTTGGGGCAGTGATTCCTTTAACTGCCACAGCAAGTTCATCAGTCAGTGCCCTCAGCATCATAGCTGGTGCCACCTCAGAGAACTGAGCTGTGCTTTGCTGGAAGCTGGGCAGGTTTGGAAAGGGGACAGTGGCTGTCTGGGAAGACATCTGATCCAGTGGGGTGCTTATCTGAGTCTTCTTGCAAGTGCTGAAGGCAACTGCTGCCAATGAACCACTTTTCTGATGAGAGATCAGGATCTGTTGTCTGCTTTGCTGCCATTTCTTTCAGAATCAAGAATTAGTTGAGTGGTAAAAGTGTGAAACTTCCATTTTCATTTGAAGGAGCCAGCAGAGACCACTGGCTTGTAAAGCACTTGGAAGTTAGTTGAGATAAACTTGGGGTTTGTACATATGAGTGAGATAAATGCTTTTGTATGTATGAAAAAGAGGGAATAGAGTTGAGGAGCAAAATAATTTGCAGGTTTCTAATCTTGCTACATGTGCAGATGTTGGCCTTGTCCCCTGAAGCAGAGATACTTTGGGATTATGTTTGCTTGTCAAAAGACAAAAGTTTTCATCTGTAGTGCATGTCCTAATGAGTTTTAAGATGTAAGGTATTGTTTATGAATAATAAATGTTCCTGCTGACTTCAGTGAAGTCTACACTCTGTAAAATCTCCTCTGTGTAATAGTGAGCACCCAGGTGGCTGGCTAGAGGAGGAGGCAGTGCTCAGAGGCTGTGGAAGGGAAATCAGGGCTGATAGCATGTGAGGTGAGGCAGCAAGCATCACACCTTGCTCTCGCTGGCAGAAATAGTAGGTACACAACATGACAGCACAAAGTGTCTGAGTGCAAACAATAAACATGGCATCCACTGCATTTAGCTGATCATGAATTGTCATTGCTAACATCATCTTAAAGGCATTTTTTACTATTCTGTTTCCCTTGCATCCACCTGCTCTGTCAGAGAAGGGATTCTATATGGTCTTAGTTGCATTTTGACTGTGGTTGGTGCCAAGTCAGATATATCCCAGTAACCTGATGCAGGTTTCTGATTAGAATTAGATAAAACACATTTTCAGTTCATTTCTGCACATTTCTAGTGGCCTAGAGAAGTCAGCAATGATGTAAATGACTGTTATTTTCTTCCCAAGTTTAAGCTTTCCTATCAATGGCTTGCTGGGATTTTGAGATGCCCTTTAATTGACATAACCTGTGTGTAACCGAAGGGATGGGTATAGCAACATACAATGCAATGGTTTCAGCCCTCCAGCCCCTACTTAGATGAAACCCCTGCTGATGCCAATGAATATTGTCATCAATAAGATGTTTGTTGTGCTTCCCTTCTAAAAGCAAAGCAAAGATGACATTTTCAGTGAAGAAATCCCCATGGAGTTGGTAGCTGTAGGAGTAGCCCCTTTAGAGTGGGTGATTAAGCAATGAAACTGCTAGCTGAATAGGAAGCCAGGTCTCAAAAGGGGAAACAAAAGAACATCAGATCTCTTAAATGAATAAAGATGAATGAATACATTGGCTACAGACCAAAATACAGCACTATTACCATCAGCATAATCCTTCCTAAATTAATTGCCATATAGTAGAGTGCATCTGTTAAGAAAAGAACCTTAAAAGCAGGATTCTCCATTAGTGGCCTATCGGAAATGATGCCTCAAGGATGGAGTGTTTTACAAGGAATTCCCAGAGTTGATTCAGGGTTCACCCTAACTAAAAGCCACTTCCTATGGAGGGTAGTCTAGATGTGAATTTGAAAGGAGGGATACTGCTGATTAAAAGCAGATCTTTTATAAGCAGACAGTACTTCATGAAATCCCATTTACAGCTCTTTGATCCTTATGAAAGGATTTTAAGCAAACATTCCTGTAGGGAAAGATCTCTTTCTTCTTTTGCCATTAAGTTTAAAAATGTTCCTTATTTGTAAGTACTTTGCCTAAAGTGAGGTAATTTAACTGTATTGTATCACAGCTGGGTCTGAATCTGAGCAGCTCTAACAAAAGACCACCAAATATATCCACACACACTCAAAAAAAAAGTAAATCTCTTGTATATTGTGGGAAATAAATCTGCAAGAATGAATGCATGGAAGCACAGAGGAGCTCTGAGTGTCTCCTTCCACTGTTTGCCAGACGGGGTCTTCAGCCTTTGAGAAATGTATTCCATGCACATAGTCATCTTGTGGAGATTTAGCTAATCATGGAGAGCACAAATATCAGCCTGTTTTTCTTGTACCTTTCCTCTGAACTGAATTCTGTGTCTTCTGTAACTCTCAGTGGACTCTTTAAAACCTTAGTAACAAGGAATTCTGCCTCTCAAATGCTAAAAAGTAATGTCTTGGCTGCAAGTGTGATAACATAGCTTAATGCCTTTTTATGTCTATTGCATTTGTTCTGATGTCTTTTAAACCACATGACATTATAGAGAACTAAAGTGCAGGTGGATTTAGAATTTAAACTGTTTTCAAATGGCTATTTAGCATAAAATCCTTAGTCATCTTCAGGGCTCTTGACTAATCTGGGTTTTAGAGAAAACAGCCATTGTTGCTCTGGAGATGTATAGACAATGTTATATTCTAGTAAGTCCTTACAATTACACAGAGGGTGAAATCACTGCTGAGTGTTTCCTCATCCTCTAAGTGTGGAAAATCTGCGTTTGAGTGTTTGCAAAGACTTTTTTGGTTGGCAAAAGCTGCAATGCAGCAATTGTAAAGGTCCAAACCAATGATTAAGCAGCACAGCACTTAGACCTGTATGCTGGATAAGTTATCTGAAGTTAATTGTATATAAATAGTAAAGCAAACTGTAAATAGTTAAAAATATATGGCTTACTTGATTTAGAGATGAAGATATAATAGGAAGATGTTCCATTTGTGGAAGAAAAGCAAAAATGTAATAGCATGTGTTGGAATTGCAGTCTGGAGAGATGCTGCTATTTGATGGAAACACTACTCTTGGAATTTGTTGGATTTTTCTTGTGTGGCTAGAATACATAATGGCTTTTTTTTTTAAACTCCATCTTGTATCACAGAAGTGTGGTTTTCTCTGAAAGGTTCCTGCAGATGCATTGCATAGGTATTGATGCTGTAGAGAAGTGTGTGGTTTCTATGACTTGTGCTGCATTGTATTTTGACACACTGCACCAATTTGAAATAATGTTTGGTAAATCTTATGGCAGTTTTATTTTTTCTGTTACTGTGTTTTAGAAGTCCCAAGAAGCAGATTTGAGAACTGCATGTCTAAAAGCTATTTGAATTTTGTTGTGTATTTTTAGATACCACTAGCTCTGAGGGGAGTGGGTGAATGGGAAAAGGCTAATTTTAAATTTCTTTGCAACTGTTCTTGCTCTAACATTTGGTTTGTAATTTCGAATAATCCACAGCAAAGCGATTTTCCACCCAAGGGAATTTGGTTTCATGTATATTTGCATGGAGCCATGGGGACCATGGCAGGGCTTAGGCTGGTGGTCTTGAAGCTTGGTCAGATGCTGCTCCTCTGTGCTGGCCTTTTGCCATCGGTGTGCATGAAAATGTGGACACGCTTCACAAGAGCTGAGCCAAGCTGATTCAAACCCCAGCAAAACAGGCAGTCAGTACAAAGTGTGCCAGTCACCAGCTTACAGATGTTTGGTGTTGCTCCTGCTCTAGTGGAAACAATGGTTGTGAGGGAGCGACAGCCGCCGCCTCCAGTCTGAGCAGGCAGCCCCTCCTCCTGCAGCAAGCGTTTGTGCCATCTCCTTCTGCCATGAAAATTGCTGTCATGTCACAGACTAAGCTCTGCAGCTTTGCTGCCAGGTTAAGCAGGAGAAGCTAGGCTGTGATTAGGAGGAGATCCCCAGGGAAGCAGCGTGCAGGGTTTGAGGGTGAAGGGCTGGGAGGAGCAGGAGTGGCTGTGTCACACTCAGCAGTGGGCTGAGCTGGCAGGTGCCAGAGCGCCTGTGAAATGGAGCTGCAGGGGACACAGCAGATGTGCATCGTGGCTCAGCTGGTGCTGTGTCATGGCCAGGCACACAACTCAGAGGCAAACAGCATTGCAGCAATGCAGTTGCATCATTGCAATAGTGATGGGTGGAGAAGAAACACCTTGGCTCCCACACCCAGCAGTGACTGCAGAGCATGGTTTTATGGTGTGCTTTCTGCCCCTCCCTTGTCAATGAGAGCAGGGCTTTTTACCCCTTGCATCTTGGCATCCCATGAACTGTTCTAGGTAGTACTCCCTCTCTGTTTTGCCATGTTCCTGTTGTCTGTCCTTGGCAACCTGGAGGGAGGAGAGGGCCCCGGCAGCTTCTTTTGGCTTGCAGTGGGAAGAGGTGGGCTGGCAGCTTCTTGTGCCAGGCAGTGCACTGGAGACTTGGTGTGGAGCCCTTGGAGCTCAGCAGGCAGGGCACCAGTGCCTGAGGCACCTGTCAGCTGAACACAAAAGTGGCAGCCACCCTAGAAAGGCTGACAGTGCTGTCACCTCCTGAGCTGAGGGATGAGCCCATTGCTGTTTGCATTGTGAGAGCACCTGAGGCTCATTGACTGGCTGAGGGTACCTCTGGGAGCTGGGTGTTCTTCCTCATGGAGATTACAGCTGGGAAGGAGAAATACAGGCCAGCACTGCCAGGATTAGTTCAGGAACTTCAGGTCACTCCTCCCTTCCTTCGTTGCTTTCCTCAGGGCACTGCAGAGTGTGTCTCTCCTCCAGCCTGAAACAGGGAGAAGGGGACTCTGGTCCCTAGTTTACCTGGACATTTGTCACTTGGTAAGAAAATTGCGAGCAATCTGCCTGACAACATGCCCCTGGTAATTAATAAATAGCCCCTGGTCACACACAGCCTTCTGCATGCCCAAGAGGGCTAACCCACTTCACAGAGCCTGTGTGTGCCCAGATTTCTGTTCAGGATTTCCCTGTGGCAAGGACCAGTGACCTAAACCAGTGCAGGATCACCCAGGCTCCAGTGGCTGGCCCTGAAGCCTGTGCTTGGGCTGTAGCAGAGAATGAATACTGCAAGTGAACCAACCATTTGTATGAAATCTTGTTTCATGAAGAATACAACAAATTGCTTGTCAACATTAATCTGTATCTCCTTTCTAGTAATTTATTTTTGTGTAATTTTTCCAGCCTATTCATGGAAGTGCATCGCTGTGATCTGTGCATCCAGGCATTGGGTACTGCTGCTTTGGCTAAGGACATGCCAGCCCTGATCTGGAGCAGGGTGTTTGAGGCAGCGCTGGTTTGCTTGGATACAGTGTGCTGCTGAGGTGTCCACAGGGCACAAAACCTCACCTGGGCTGCTGGTGCCCATCAACACCATCTGCCTCAAGGTGCTCTGCTTTGCAGCAGTCTGTAACGTGTCCTACACTTGGCAGATCAGGCTGGTTGGAGATGTTCCAACAGAACTCTTTTTCTTCTGAATTTGCTGCTATACTGGAATGGAAGCATGCTAGAGATGCTTCCACAGCTCTCAGATTCTGATGAGAGCTGGGCAAGGCTCCACAGCACTGTCCCCAATGGCTGCCTGGGGTTGTGTGGTTTTTGGCAGCCCAGTCTTGCATGACTTCCTATACCCAGCTAAGGGAACCTTAGCCTCAGGTGCAGGACTGCTCTTACAACAATTCTGAATTGTTTGTATTTTCTTCTGAGATGTAAAGAATCAAATTCTCCATGATGTGCAGGTTATTTATTCTCTACCAGAATTTCTTCCACCTTCCAAAATTCTGAACAAGGAGATGCTTTGTAGCTGAATTTTCAGTAATCCTTTATAGGATATGAGGCCTGATTTAATGGCTGACTCCATAATTGAGTTCTTTCTTAAGACTGAATTTGTATCTTTTTTAGATTAGCTTATTCTAATTCCTAATTTTGTTACTTACATATTTATAGCTATATATAAAAACATTTAAAATCCTTATGTCTACAGTTATTTTTCTGGAGCTGCATTTCAGCTTTTAGTCTGTTTTATTTTCCTTGCCTGTTACATTTCTTTCTACTTATTATGCATCTTCTCCTGTTTTAAAAGAAATGAAATGTAGACTTTCTTGATGAGGGTGCAGATTTTTTCACTCCTTAGCAGTGACAGATGCAGTGCTCTGGGAAAACTGCCTGCCTCTATTAGTAAGCTTGTGCTTCTTGTAATTGGGCAGTATTAATGTTTAGGAAGGCAATTGAATGAGCTTAAAAAGAGCTCACAAGATGGTGGTCCCTGCAGGTCAGCAGGCAGCACAGTAAATCATCACAGTGAGGAGGTGCAACTGCCAGCACGTGGCAAAATAACTTATTATTATTCTGGCTGCTGATTCACAAGTCCTGCTGCAATTACAAGTGACAGTAGAGAGGCTGGGGAGAAAGCAGGGAGCCTGCTCTGGCAAATTCCAGATGGAGGACTTGCATTCATCTCCATTCTCTAATGAGAGGGTGACAAAGTCTGAGGCAGGTCCTGGGGACATATGTCATCATGGTTCTGTGCCTTGGTTACCCCCAACCCCCAAGGCTGCTGCTGCAGCACATGGAGAAGAGCTTCAGACCTGCTGTGTATGTACTCTTTTGTTGTGCACTGTATTTAAAATATCTTCCCCCACTTCTTCCTCTTTTAAAAGGAAGAAGTGGGGGAAGATATTCTTCTCCCTTTTTCCTTTTTCTAGAATGATACAGAGGGCTATAAAAGTTTTGAACCTGCAAAATTGTTCAAGTGCAAACTAAAAAGTAAATGTGCACTGTGTAACGGAAATTACATTGTAACACCCCAACTCTGCCTTAGCGCTTTTTAATGAACAGTTTTTTTTAGAAATCTATTGGTTTTGTTGTCCTGGTTTTATAGATTAACAATATATCAACTTGTTTGCTTTCTAAAGTGGGAACTCAGGACATTCATAGTTTATATGCCTGAGTCATGCTGTAATTAAATCAGGAATTGAATCTGGACTGAGTAGTATAAAACATGGACAAACTGGAGATTCTGAGTTATTGTCTGGTGAGCCAAGGAAATAATTTATTTTAAATGGCTATTTTTATGTATGAATGGGAAAAAAAAATGGTTCTGACTGCTTTAAGAGTTTTCCAGCATTCACAGTTGCTTGGCAAAATTCTTTCCAAAAGTGTTATGTACTTGTCATGGTTTAACCCTAGCTGGCAGCTCAGCCTCACACAACCAATTCTCCCCCACCCCACTGTGGGATAGGGGAGAGAATTGGAAGAGTAAAAGTGAAAAAACTCTTGGGTTGAGATGGAAACACTTTGATAATGGAAATAGAATAATCATAATAGTAATGATGATAATACAATTGGTAGGAAAATAAAAAAGATTAATAAAACCAAAGAAGGACAAGTGATGCACAATGCAATTGGTCACCAGCACCTATTGATGCCCAGCCAGTCCGGAGGCAGTGCTCCCCCAGTCATCCTCCCCCTCAATTTTTATTGCTGAGCATGATGGCATATGGTGTGGAACATCCCTTGGGTCACTTGGGGTCAGCTGTCCCAGCTATCCCCCCTCCCAATTCCTTGTGCTCACCCAGCCTCTTTCTTTCCTGGTGCTGAGCAGAGGAGACATTCACTCTCTAAACTCTGCACAGCAATAGCTAAAACATCCTTGTGCTGTCAGCACTGTTTCCAGCACAATTCCAAAGCAGCCCCATACAAGCTGCTGTGAGGAATATTAATTACCCCAGCTAAAGTCAGAGGAGCACTGGACTTGCCCTGTCTTTGGGTAGGTGGTAAGGGGCTGGCATTTCTAGTATGACCTCTTCAATGAGAGAGTTTAAGTACTGGTTCTCTGGAAAATGGTAAAATCTGTTTTCTATAAAATGTAGTTTTTGAGAACAGAATATAACCATTTGAATAGAGAAGAATATAAGCAGACAGTTGTTGTGAACAGTAACTCTTGCAGACTTGATATTTTGAACAGTCCTTCTTGGAAAAAAAAAGTCTTCTTCCTGGCACTTTAGAAAATACCAGGAGGTGGTGGGTCTTCGTGCTGTTTGTAGGATTTTTCAGGTGAACCAAACTTTGGGGGCTGCATTCTGTTCTCATGCATGGAGTGAGTGAGATATGACATGGGCAGTCTCAGCACAGAGTGCCCCAATTCATCAACAGCCTTTGCCCTGCAGAAATCACAAGTTGATTACAATGAATTCTTCATGCCCACTAGAAACTCTGTTCAGCTGTGTTCCACAGTACAGGAGCCACGAACTGCGGGCTGTGTCCCTTGGCTGCTGCTTGGGAGTTGCTCCTGCTGAGCTGGTGTTGAAGGAGCTTCCCTGGTGAGGAATTTCTAAGTGGAAGAGCTAAGCAGCCTCTTAGGACCTTGTGCCTCCCCATTCAATCAAAGCTTTGTTTCTTTTCCAGAGGTGCCAAGAGTGCCAAGTGAGCTCAGCTTGGCCATTGCAGTGTTGGGCAGTTTCTTCTGGGGGCTTCTCTTTCCCTTTTGGCCCTTGCGCAGTGAGGTGGTAAAAGGGGGTGTAGTGGCATTTCAGGTGTTTCTGTGTGCAGTGATTGCTACTTTGAGCAAAATGAACTGTGATGATAATGTCTCATGTTCCAAAAGTCAGGAATAAACTGAAACCCTCCTGAAATAGGATGAAACTATCATGTCCACTGAAACTATCAATGAAACTATCCTGTCCACTGTCTGTGTATCCACAGGAACCCACCTTTATATAAGTAGTGTTTGATATTAATGGCTTTCTTTATAAATGAGCATATTTGTTATCATATATATGTTATTATGTTTATTTCTTTTGACAAACCTATATTTTCTATTTTTTTCCTCCAGAGTGACAGACTGCTCATTAAAGGTGGAAGAATTATCAATGATGACCACTCCTTCTATGCAGACCTGTACCTTGAAGATGGACTTATAAAGTTGGTTTTTATTAAATATTATTTTTTTTGCATGCATGTTAACATAGACTACTGTGATGTCTTGGTAGTGCTGACTTAAAATCTCTTGTGGGCAGGATCTCAGTGACCTCTAAATGTGAGACTGTAGTTGAGGAGTGTTTAATTATTAAATTCTATCATTTTATCTTTACTAAGATTAGATAAGTAGAAAATTTCTTTGCTGTAAATTGAAGATATTTGCTTTTCAAAAAGTTCAATCACATCACAGTTTCTTCTGAAATAGTTAAGGCAAGTAGGCACTCTCAAGAAATGAAGTAATGGTAAGGACAATGGAAACCTTTTGAGTCCATGAATGGCAGAAAGCTCTCAACAGCTTTTCTCCCTGTACCTAGTCAGTGCAAGTGCAGCCATGCTCTTCAGGATTGTAGGGCACAGAAATCTGAAATATGCCCCATGTTCCATGTGCAAATGAGGATCTGCTGTGTTTCAGTTGCCTGTTAATTAATGCTGAACCACAGTATGTTCTGTTCCTATAATGTTGTTATGCATTGTTACACAATTAGAAAGAAAGTCCTGATTTATCAGGCTATAAAATACAGGAACTGGGAAAGTAGTTGTTAGGTGAAAAACTTGAAATATGTGTTATTGATAGCCTGGGAAACTTTACCAGAGATGTCCATGTTCTCTGTAGGTCCTGCCTTGGCTTAGTGGAGATGAGGGTCTCTAAGGTTTGCAAAGTTATGTGGTGTATGAGCATTCTGATGTGCACAAGGATCAAAGTCTTTTTCATGGTTGCTAAACACTTTCACTAGTGACCTGAGAAACTTGGTCTCCAGTGGCTACAATTTGATGCACAGAAATATAATTATGGTTATCTGGTAAATAATTAATTGCCTACTTGTTTTCTTGTTTTCAGAGCTCCTTAAGAATGCAACATCAGATTAAAAGTCCAATTCTTTATATATCTGTGACTGCATATGCTATTATGATTCAGGTTATTAAAAGAGAAAAAAGTCTGAATACTTTCATCCGTGGACTGTGAAATTTTTTTTTTAATACTTTACCTTTCTATTTGTAGTGTTAATTGAAGTGGTAAAAGTGGAGAGGACACGAAATTTTGAACATGCATCTATTTTTAAAGCAACAGTTATCCAAGTTGTGCTCTCTTTGATGGGTGTTTTTGTTGAGGTTTTTCTGTGGTTTTGTTAGTTCAGATACAAATCTCCTATTAACACTTGTAAGCGTCAGAACTATTTAAATAACTAAATGCATGAGATGCTGAGAGCCTGAAACTGCTGAGTTTTTGGCTTTGATTCCAGAAATGCAATGGTAGTTAGTGGGCAGGTTAGCAATGCCAAGCTTTCACCTGCCCTTATTAAGTACATGGACTCCCTCTGAAATCCGAGTGTGGATCCCTACCTCCAGGAAGTATCTCAGCTGCCCAAGCTAATTAGGGTTAATGATGAATAGACAGGCAAGATCTTAATTTTTAAGAAGTATTTATCTTTGCCCAAGGAGGCAAGTTCTCTGTTTAGCACCCTGAGTTATGCCTGATGCCCTAGATTTAGACAATCCAAGATTTTTCTTTGTAAAGTGTGCAAGAAGTCCTGCTCTGAAGTAATTTGTGAGGGCAGCCTGCTGTGAGATGGGGTTGGGTTCTTACTGTGTTCAGATGATAAATTTTGCAATCTAAGAAAGCTCTGGGTTTGTCTGATCTCCCAGCTTCTTTAGATGGAACTGCCCATTGTGTCTGAATATTTGACATCATTGTTAAATGTGGCTCAAGCTTGTTTGGAGCTGGACCTTAAAACTCAGTCATCTGCATTTCAGTTGATGCTACAACTTTCCAGCTGCAGATCCTGCTGATAACACAGAATTCTAACACAGAATGGAGCAGACACCAAACTACTCAGCCCAGAATAGGCAGTAGTGTCCTGGTTTTACCAGGCTATAAAAGATCTGGGTTATTTTTCTCACTCTGAAATGAAAAATGATTGGAAAAGAGAGGGTTGGGTTTCTCTTGCAGCCTACTGAAAAGATTTGGGTCTTTTAATGCAGATCATTCTGCATAGAGGAGAGCAGATGTAACCTTGAGTGTGTTTGAAGATCAGCTATAGTTTGGAGGATGGTCGATGTTTCTTCCTGCCAATCAATGCTCAAACTGGCTCCGTAGGTACAAGGAGCAGCAGTGCATGTGGATTTTTCCTACCTGAAACTTAAGCCCTGCACACTCAGATGGCAGCTGAGAGGCAGTTCTCCATTATCTAAATAGTATTTTAAATATTTGGTAATTTAAATTGACATATAAATAATGTATTTTGCCTACATCTTGCCTGCCTGGGTAATCACATGAGGAAGTGAGCCCTGTGCCAAGTGACAGGTCATGGTCTGGTGCTTGCTGCTCCATCCCTCCCAAGGGGAAGGGTTGGGTCCCTCTGGGCTGGAGGGACAAACAGTGGCAGGGTGGGGGACTGGGGGCATGGTCTCCAGAGCTGGGCAAGTGGTGAGTCAAGTTAGGGGGAACCTCAGATGCCTAAAAAAGGTCAGGGCTTGATAACTGCAGAAGCATCACCACAGAGTTCTGGGAGAGGTTTTCAGCTTCCTTGGATGAAGCTTAGGAAGAGCTGAAGCCTGCTGGTTTTTGTTGTGCTTTAATCAGCTCACTGTACAACAGAATTTCCCAACTTGTTCGACTGAAAATGGCAGACAGCATCAGCTTCTTGTGGGTCTGAGTTTTCTGGTTGTTGACATATGAGGAAACCAGCTCAGTCATTTGTACAGTGTCTAGAATGCAGTTATCTGCCCAGTTGTATTTTTTCACCCACAAGTAATAGAACTCCATTCTTACTCACATGTCCTTTGCATTAATGAGTGAGCAATTCAGGAATCCTGTCACATTATCTCCTACTCTCTGTTCTACTTGGACAGAATAAAAATAACCTTGAGCAGTAGTGAAGATCAGACTTCTCCCAGCCTTAATCTTGATGCCAGGGCAATAGATGAGACAGGTTTCTGACAGAAGTGCAGCATCATCCACAAAGGCCGTTTGGTCCCATGTCACTTCAACATGGATGATTTCAGCTGAATAAGATGTTACTCAACCATACAATGAAAATAATGAGCATTGAGTCATCAAAAAACTTCAATATATAGGTAGCACACTTTCACTTTGTTAGGACATGTGTCTTCTTGAAGAGGAAATTGGTAGATACTGATTGTGGAAGAAAATAAAAATAAATTGCCTTTTCTGTGAAGGTTTTCACCTTCTTGGAAGGTGTGTTAGTACTTGAAGTGCAGTTGCTCCTTGGATGTACTCAAAGGAGATGGGTCATAGTTAATTTTTTTTTCCCAGTTCAATTTCTTAGCCACATAAATGCTCTACAAAGGTGGAGGGTTGTTCTGATTAAAATCCTGGGGATAGATTTGACTAACGAAATAGTGCAACACCATTGCTACACATGGATCTTCCTAATTTTATACAGGCATTGAATCTGCTCATGGGTGCAGTGCTTTATGGTATGCCTTTGTGAGGCACATTTTAAAACAGAGGAGCTGCTTGCAGCTGTTGTTTGTGCAATTGGATGTGCTGGGCAGCTGCTGGTGTTTGCATCCAGGTTGGTTCCCTGTTTGTCAGGGTGTTCTTCACACTGCACTGCACACAGGCTATGGCAGTGCTGCACATGTTGATGACTGTTAAGTGCCAGCTCTCATGAGTAAGCCCTCCTGGATTTGTTCAGTGCTGTGACCCCATCCTGGGATGCCCAAGAGGAGTTTGCCCGTGGAATGGCTGTGCTTCCCTCCAACCAGAGCCCAGGGCGCTGCAGGAGATGAGTTGCTGGAGGTGACTTTTTTGCATAGCATATGAAACAAATTCTTGACCTCTTGGGGCTATTTATTAACTCTGCCAGTTTGGCCAGATTCCAATGTGAATAATTATCCTCCTTTTTTAATTTGTTCCCACTGGTTTTAATGAAGAGTTGTATTCACTTCTGGTTCTACCTTATCACAGTTGGCTGTTAATCAGTTGCTGTGTTTTGAACTGTAGGTGGGAGTTGCCTTTTAATATGAGGATACAGATTCAGCAGCTCAGATGTCTGAGGTATTTATTTAGCTGTGGATAAAAGCTATTTTATCCAGACAAAAGAAAATTAGGACCAAGGACTCTGTGTCTGTAATATAAGGTAAACTAAATGAACCTTAACTACCTTACAGTTACCTCTAAGCCCAAATATATTGTGGTGGAACAGTGCAGAGACATGGCTTCCACATAGACCCCTCTCCCTGTTTGGTGCCATGCAAAGTAGACAATAAATTCTAGTCTGGCTTTAAAAGTTAAAGTTTAATTTATTTGTAATTGAGTCCATGAATAATAAAAGTATTTTGATCATAAGTATCTGGAGTTTGATATTGGTATGGGGGACAGATTAATATTTTGAATAGTGAAAAAAAAATCCTGCTTTGAAGACCTGAAGGGAAAAATACAGCAGCAGCTAATTATAATTTTTCCACACAGTTATGCAGAATGTTTCACTGGCTTTTAACTTCAAGAGGAGGATGAAGAATATGGGACATGGTAGATTAAACATGTTTAGGTCTCTTAGATATGTATTTCTGTATCTTAGGTTATTTAGATTTCTTTTTAAGGATACATTTGCATTGCATGATGACAAAGTAATTATAAAATTTTCTGCCTTTTCCTTCTGCCATGTATTTTTACAATTCCAGCTTGCTCCTGTATTTGATCTATGTTTTCCTATTTTCATTTAAGAACCTAGTATACAAAACTGCAGCTCCCAAGAGAGCATTAAGTGTACATAATTTGAATTGTTTAAAGATAGAAATCATATAAAAATAATCAATTTTTAATGCTGGTGCATTACAGCTCCTTTATTGGCCACTAGAGCCATGCAAAGCAAACAGAGCTCATGGCTCAGTGAGTCAGCTCTCCTCTGCTTTGTTCTGCTGTGCTGGGCAGGGCAGAGGGAGCGTGTGCTTGAGCTTCACCTTGCCTTTGGGGACCCACCTCCTGCTGTATGGGCCCAGGCTCCCTCTCCCTACATGCCTCAAAGAGCTTGGTCCTCTGTGTTTGTTCCAGTAAAGTAATACTGGCTTTCCTTGCTGTGCAGGCAAATAGGAGAGAATCTGATTGTTCCTGGAGGAGTCAAGACCATAGAGGCTAATGGGCGCATGGTTATTCCTGGGGGAATAGATGTCAACACTTATCTACAGAAGCCCTACCAGGGGATGACTGCTGTTGATGACTTCTATCAAGGCACAAAAGCAGCACTAGCAGGGGGCACCACCATGATCAGTGAGTACCAGCAGAGCTGTCTCTGTGTGGAGATAGCTACCAGAGGCTTCATTCTAATTTTCTGAGATCTTCTGGAATGAATCTTCAAATTTCTGGGCACTGTGTTTGAGATCCATTCATCATTGTTAACCAGGGTTGGCCTGAAAATGAGCCTATCCTCAGAAAGAAATACAAGCATGTGGAATTGTCTCTTGGATTTTCCTCTGAAATACAGAACAAGCATTGAGGTATAATGCATGTAATCTTGGGATTTTTAGAAAGCAGTGTAGGTAGCGCTGTAAGTATATGGCACAGAAAATCTGCTGTTCCCACCTACTACCATTTCAAGAGCTTTGGAAATAAGAAGATATGCTTATGTATGAACTTGGATTTGGCAGCAGGAATTCAGAAAGACCTTAACAGAGATGTCCCAGAAGAACATCTTTGTTGGTGAAAAGAAGAGGTGTTTCTAGTTGTTAAAGACCCTTCTTCTGTCTACAGATGGTGGGACAAGGTTTATCTCTTTCCTTCTGGCTGTGACTTGACTTTGGTTAGATGTTGTGAGGCAATTGTTCAGGTGCCATAAAGTGTCTTAGCTTCCTTGTGGAGTGGAGTTTCCCAGTGGAGTTTTATTCCCACTGAATTGGGATGTGGATTTTTTTTTTATGGTGTTGCCTGTTACCCATATTCAGGCATCTGCTGAAAGACTCTTTGGCCATAGGCACAAAATGCACTGTTGTTCATTCCTTTAGTTATTAATTTTTTTCAGTCTGTGTTCTTCAGTTGAGTATTCCTGTGCAGAGTTAGGCTTGCAGATGGCATTGGTAAGCCCATCCTGGTTTGTTTTTGTACTAACTGGCCCTGCAGAGAGAAGTACCTATGCATAAATAGTCATGTCTTTGTGTCAGTGGGTGGTGTGGCACCATTAGAGGCAGGGCATTCAATGGACTGCATAGTGTGACAGTGTTTGTGCTCAACGTCACCCCTGTTCAAACCTTTGGCTGTATTCCCAGTTTTGGCTGCTGAGAAAACATTGAACATCTGCACTGATGTGTTGATGGGGCAGAGTGGGCCAGTTCAGAGACTGTGAGGCACTGGTTAATTGTTGTGCTTACTGTGAAATACACAGAAATGGACATATCAGACAAGAGCTACACTGAAGGCCAGAACCTGGGGTCTCTTACAATACAGTAAGGGGAAAGACAAATGTTTCCTAAACTGTGAGGTGTTTGGGTCCCCCTTTGTGTGTCTATTGATGCTGCACCAAGCAGGTTGCCAGACTCATCTTTAGTATAGACTGTTCACAAAGTCTGCTGCACCTGGGGCAGCAGGACCTGGCTGACAGCCCAGAGTTACAGTCAGCACACAGACTGCCTCCAAGGCTGCTCCTCTGGCTGAGGTGCTGGAAGGCTGCTCACAGGGAAATCTGAACAGTGTGCCTACTGTCCTGCTAACACACACTCAATCTCTTTTTCAGTTGATCATGTGCTTCCAGAACCTGGAACTAGTTTACTGACCTCCTTTGAGAAGTGGCATGAGGCAGCTGATACCAAATCCTGTTGTGATTATGCTCTCCATGTGGACATCACCAGCTGGTATGATGGGATTCGAGAAGAGCTGGAAGTACTTGTGCAAGACAAAGGTTAGTGAGTGAAATGCAGTAATATTTTTTGGTTTTATCGAAATATCATATAAAGGTGAAATTTTGGAATATTTTAATGAATGCATAGGCACTAGCTGGCTAAGATTCTTCACTACCTTGAACTTGTATTTTCACTTGCTGCTGTGTAAAATAGACCTAAAACTTTGTGCATATATATGACTTTGTCCAGTACAGACATGGAACATTAAGATGCTTACATTGTCATAAAGAAATTTATCACTTTATCCTTGCTTGTATATGTGGAAATAGGCTCAGACATTGCATAGGTAGGGGGGTTTTTTTAAGGTTAAGACCAGTACTTAGGATAATCACCCCAGTCACCTTATATCCTCTATTTAATGAATGAGGAAAGTGAAACGTTTCAAAGCAGTGGTTCAGGTTTTAACTAGACTGAAAAATTTGATTCAGGTGCCTCCAATTAAATCCAAATATGAAGAGCACATGGGGCTGTGAAAATGTCACTACAGGCTAGATCTCATTTTGCAGCAGTGAATTGGAATAATTTACTTGCTGAGATTTGATTTTGTAAAATAAGACATGCCTGTATTTTTAGAAGATTCCAGTTAAAAAGAGATGCTAAAGTTAGGTATCTAATATTGAAAAAATGCCCTGATTTTCTCAAGTGCTTCTCTCTGCTGGCTTTCCCTGAAGTTACTAGTTACTAGAAGATGCCAAAATTTCAACACTTGCAAAAAAAAAAAAAAAAAAGCTCACTTATTTAGGAATCTAAGACACTTCTATGGGTTTGACTGTGTTCAGTTAACAGGCCTGCTATCCTGTGAGATGCTATAGGTTGCCTTACCTGGACTCCAGCTACCAATTCAGAATAGCACAGATGAGACCTCTCCTAAATGCATTTCCACACATGCAGGCTCAATGTGGCAGTCTCATATAAGGAGGGCACCTTTGTGGCACCAGATACCTCTGTGTGGGCAATGGAATCTAGCCTTCAGAAGATCCTAACTTAGATATTGTTCCTTGAAATTGTGCCTGACAGCTTGTATTTTCTTTTCAGAATCATATATTTTCACATATTTTTCATTTTCTACATTCCTTGAAAACATATGGATATTAATTGAAATATTTTCTGAAATAGAATGTGATTTCCATGGGCAAATCAGAATGACTCTTCTCTTGGGAAACCTAAGTGATGTGTATATGCAGCACCCTTTGCAATTTGTAGAGCTAGTGTTGACTTGGATGTGAAAAGTTCTCTTTATAGGGAAAGGTACTATCAAAGTAGAAAAAAAGCAAAATGCTATTTTTGAGTGTTGTTTGCTGAGATGCCGTGGAGGTGCAGTCACCTGGGGGAGTTTATTCCATGTCACAGGGTGCTAACAGTACATGTGTTGTATAACCAGATTTTAGGCAACAAAACACTTCCATCAGCAAAGCTGCACATAATTAGAGAAACTGCAGCTGGTCTTACATAGGTCTCTAGTATAGGGGATTTTTACAAGGTGATGACATCTGTCAACACAGGCTGTGCTAAATCTGTGCTGTTTCCCTGCTATCAGCATTAACATGAATCTGCTGCTGTGCTTTAGCTGACTGTGCTCTCAAGACAAGTATATTGTGCCTTGTTTCAAAGGTTGGATATTATTTTCCAGAGCTCCCTGACCACAGATGGCTCAGCACTCCCAAATTTGCCCAAGGGTTTACATTAAAAGCCTGGTGCAGACAGTTAGGTTAATAGTTTTCTCCAACTATTGAAATGTGAGTTTTCTATGTAAATCTGACCTGCCTTTGAGTCATCAGGGGAAACAGAAATCTGTTCATTGGTTCCTGAACTGAGATTTATGATGGAGCCTTGGTGGCCTCTTCGGTGGTGGGAGCATTAGGAGGTCACCTTTGTTCTCATGTATATCTCAGGCAGGCAGTGTGAGTTACTCTCACATGTTGGAGACACAAGGTAAGGTTGAGTATGAACTCACAAGCACAATAGGAAATAATTCAGCATGGCAAGGCCTTTCAAATTAATGGGTAATATTTCCTGATAATTGGAAACATTTAAGCCAGCTGGTGCAAATAGACTTGATGTCAGTGGAGTGACCCTGGTTTTCATCAGCTGGAATCTGGATTGAATTGGTTCTTGGCTGATTGTGGGTGAGTGAGCTGAGTGACAGGGCTCAGCTCATTGTGTTTCAGAGCTGCATGTGCCTAATGCAATCAGCATGAGTAACAGGGGAGCTCAGAGAGTGGCTGTTGAGGTGCCTTGTCATGAGGTATAATTGAACAATTAATCAGTTTTAAATCAATACAATGCTAATTTAAGGAGACACAGCCTTTGGAAGTGCCTGAAGATTTTATAGAGCCAAATATTGATTATAAACACTCCAACTTGGATAATTTCAGCAGCTATTTTGGGATTGAGCTTCTTCAGTATATGCAAAGGAGCAGGAGCCTAAAATTGCTGACATGAGCCTCACTGGTTACTTTGACTTTGTCACTGTTCAGAAAGTTCAGGAGTACACTGTAGTCCTGCCTAAAATTTGGAGAGGATTCTGTTGAGTACTGGTGTGAGAGCAAATAGGACATTAACAAGAACGTAGTGTGTAACAGATGTGAAGTATTCAGGTCAATAGGCCACAGACCAGGGCTTTTGAAAAGCTGCATAATTCCAATGAGTAGGTCAAGGAGCCAGGCCAGGGCAAGGAGTCTAATCTTGGATACCTGTGTATGTAAATTTGTGTAATTTATCTTGGTATCTGGTGTAGGTGCTCTCTTTGCAAGGCAGGATTGTTCACACCCTCTCTCCTGTTAGCTGTAAAGGCAGCCCCTGAAATGCTCTCCTGCTGTGTGTGTGTGTCTGGTGGCAGCTGAGGGTGGGAATGTGTGTTTACATGGGAGAGCTCTGCTTCTGCCCTGTAGTAAGGAGCAGGCTCAAGATCCTATGGCAGGTTCCCTACTGGGCTCCCTTCTGCTTCCATTAATTTCAGGGAGAACATTAAACAGAGTGAGAGCAAAACGCAGTCATTTTATCAAGGTCAGAAGAGGGCCCAAGAAGATAGCAAGGCAATAAAAGAGAAAGGATGAGAATATATATTACTTGGGTCAGGGTATGTGTTTTCTCCCCCCAGCAGTCAGGGAAAGCTGCCTTACCTCCTGCAGGACTGTGATGCAATGAATGGTGGTGGATAAGGGAGAGCAATGGGTACCCCAGCCCTGGCTCCCAGAGAAATCCCTGTGAGGTGTCAGTCCTGTGCCATCACTGAGGCAGTCAGCTTGCCTTGGAGCAGGCCCAACATGTCCTCCTTGCTTTGTGTGGGCTCAGGCACCCCTGCAGGAAGGTGGCTCCTGGCTGCAGCTGACATCTGACACGTGGGGTGGGTTTTTGGGGAGAAAATTGAGCTTTGCTCTAAGGCAGGTGGGATGGGTGTGCTGGGCCTTGCTCCGGGCATGAGGCTGCAAGCATTGGCCCCAGGCAAGGCCCAGCCAAGCTTAGGTTTTAAAATAAGAATGTAATGAGTACTCTGAAATTGTAATGAGGAGTAGATGGAGGGATTACAGTTAGTAAAGGCTATATGTGTTTTCTGAACATGATAAATAGGAAATGGGAAAAAAGGATGGGTTTACAGGCTGACAGAGTTCCACCGTTCAGGCTGGATTTGCTCAGTGTGGAAGTCAGCAAGGAGGGGCCAGCTCCTGCTTTGTGTTTCTCTCTGAGCTGCCTGGAGTTAGCAGGAGGACATAATGCCAGGCATCATTTCAGTGTTTTATCTTGCATGCATCCTGGGGTATTTTAGTCCTGTAATTGTAAATAAATGAATTCTGTGTGTGTGTGAGCAGTCATACCCTCTGCTTAAGGATGTATTTGTTAATTTTAGACTCAGGAAGAAGTTATATCTTCATCAGAGATATTTATTCATTTTATTCATTAATGTAGACAACATGAACAATAGGAATATTTTCTTCTTGCCCAGGAAGCACAGTTTTCATCACAGCCATTTTGAAATGCAGCATACAGAACTTAGGTAGCTTAGAATTTACTTTTTTTTTTAAGCTAGAAAACTATGATTCTGTTCCTTGGACCAAGCTGGGGATCTTGCCAGTAGACTAGAAAGTGATATGACACTTAATATGAATTCATATGTACAGAAATTATGAACAGAAGACATTTGTAAGTTGCATTCTTTAAGAATACAAAGCTGTGTAAATAACCAAATCTTTGAAATAAATAGCAACGCTTATGGGAATTTGAATACAGGAGGTTATTGACAACTGACACTCAACAGTAGCATTTCTTAGGGATTTCTGAAATTTGAAACTGTTGTCTTTCTTGGCTTTTTATGGCTGCCAGCATAAATCCTTCCTTCTTTGGAAGGCAGAAGAAGAGGTGTGGTGAGCTGCCTATAAAACTGGTTTCAGGCTTTGTTTCTACTCCTTCCCACTGTCTACCATCAGCTAAGCTAGGCACTTTGGAGTGTAAGGTCAAGAAAAAGCAAGCCTGTATGCCCATTCAGATACACATTTCCTACACCTTCTCAGCAGTTTGGGGGAACCTAACCAGAAGTTTTGTCTACCAAAAATCACAGTTTAGATCAAGCTGAAATATTTTCCTGAATAGCTAAGGAAACTGTAAAAGAAAAACACTGATTCACAGAACCTTACACAAGGTTTTTTAAACTTCACAAACTTTATATGCTTGCTTTAGCCACCATTGCTTGGCTACAAGCAATCCTCTTTGCAGTGGTGGCTGGGTTACTCCAGGGATGAACACAGGCTACCCACAGCATCCAAAAAATTCCCCCAGTGTAGAGGGCATCCAGGCTTCTAGTCCTAGCAGCTGTAATACGGCTGTGAAGCCCTGCTTGATTTTTGGCAATCACTAGTGAAAAGCCTAGTCCAGACATACTCTATTACTTACTTTTCCTTAAGTTCTTGTTCAAATACAATGTAAGAATACGCTTACATGGCAACACCTTTGAATTTTGTCTTGGAACAGGTGTGAACTCTTTTCAAGTCTACATGGCCTACAAAGATCTCTACCAAATGTCCGACAGCCAGGTATTGCTCTGAATGCTTTTCTTTCCTGTGATCTGTCCTCTCTCTCCTCATCTCCCAACATTTGAGGAGTTGCTGAGGTTGAGTCCCAGAGAAACACTCTCACTGGCTTGATTGGCTCTGGGAGGAATGTGTAGAGGTGGTTTACTCTCTGGAGGGTTAGTTCTGAGCTATGCAGAACACCTGTATGTGTTTCCTCAAGTGTATGATATTCACCTTGTGTAGAGATCTTCTGGTGTCTCCCAACATTGCAGCCACTCAGCTCTGCTCAGGATTTCACTCATTTTATTTTGCAGTAACCTTTTGAGGACTCTAGGTCAGAGAGGGAGAAAAAGATGAAGCACTCAAGGCAGTGGCAGTTCTGAGGCTTCAAGAGTTTCTTGGTTGTGTAAGCAGCTAAATGGAGTTGCTCTTTGGGGGAGGTGGCCTTTCCTCATTAGGGCTGGAGATAACAATGAGCTTGTTTGTCCAGAGCTCATTACAGATTCCAGACTCTTCAGCTTTCCCATCCATACATATCAGGCCACTGTAAATGGACAATGGCATCTGTTAGTAATAATAATGTTTGCTTATTCAGTTGATAAAATGTTTCTTTCTTACTTATTCCCAGAGCTACTGCTCTTGGTCTCTTAAATAACTGTTGTTACACCTCCAATACATGTGGTTTTAATTGGAATTTTGGACATAATAATTTATAAATATTCTCTGACAGGCAGTGCCTATTAATTTCAACTCCCTGTTGGAATTGCCAAGAGGAATACATCAAAATGTTTAATGTGTGGCTGGACTAATGGCTGTTACCTTGTTTAAATGCCCATGTTGCAAGCTATATATTGCAGGCCATTCAATGCTGCCTGAAGTGCCCTAGTGCAAAAGTAGACACTGAAGAACCTTTGTCCTCCATATTTAATCTGTGTTTGAAAACTGGGCTTCCAGTTACTGAAGTCTGGTTTAAAAAAGGGACATATAAGCTGAATAGCTTTTGGAAAGGAAACTGTCTCAGTAGATGTGTGCTCAGAAATTACCAGTAAAAGGATCAACTACTGCCCTTCTTTAGAGATGGCTGTTGAATCTTAGAAAGCAATTAAAACCAAGCATGCTCTAGAGAAAATATTGCAACTTTTAATATCTGAATTAATGATGTTGCTGAAAGCTCAGCAATGATGGCTCTAAGAAGATGGTGCAAAATGCCTGCACTTCAGAAAAGAGATGTTTTAGCCTTACTAAAAGTGCCTATAGTACATGGCAATAATTCTATTTTACATTTGCTAAAGCTGCAGAACTACAGGGCTGCTAAACTTAGCCCTGCATGGGAGGGCAGGGGGAGGTGGCCCTGCAGTGCAGGGGCTGGGGCAAACTCTTGTCCCAGGGAAATCCAGCCCTGCTGCTAACCCTTTCTTGGTACAGCTGGTGTGTACAGGGGTGGGTACAGCACCAATCAGTGAAGCTCAGGTTCTGTGTAGAAAAGAGATAATTTGCTATTCACCAATATAATTACCAGCACAGAAGGTACAAAACTGAGGTGAAGAGAGAGGTCTGAGTGTTAAGTAATGTGTTTTCCTTATTCAGCAGTGTTTCCTTCTTTGTACTACCTGCAGCTTTATGAAGCCTTTACCTTTCTAAAGAGTCTTGGGGCTGTTATCCTGGTCCATGCTGAAAATGGAGACTTGATAGCTCAGGTGAGTGAACCATCGTTTTTGCTTCACTTTGTGAGATGATAGATATTAGAGAGGAGAAGTTAAATAGGCCAGTCAGAGAATGGGTAGGAAGAGGGGAACTTCCTGGAAAGAGCTTTAATTGAACCTGATGCCTTGCACACTGTTGGTATAAAGCTTGGGATAAGAGAATGGGAGTCCTTTTGCAATAATTGCCAGAGCATCCCTGAGATAGGGCAATGATCCAGGCAGCTCCTTGCCTTGGAGGAGCAAATGAGGACTAGATAAGGAGGGCAGAAGGAAGCAAGAAGATTTCTTCTGAATCCAGCAGATACAAGTGAAGCAGAATAATGTAAAGCCTTGTTCAGAGATTTTGGGTACAAAAAGAGGATCTGAAAGAGTTATATTAAAGTCTTTTGCTGCAGCTATCAGCATAAGCAACACAGTGAGTTTGGAGCAGGTATTAAAGCTCACAGACCTATTTATTTTTGAGAATATTCTTATAAATCTCTGAAGTTTGAAAATAAGAACTACTGTGATCTTGTAGACATTTCAAAAATGTGTGTTTAAGTATAATCCATGCTCTTAGAAGATGCATCTCGGGATCAGGAAGCTGGGTTCAAGTTCAGAATGTTTCATTAGAGTGCCCTGCATCTCCAGTACAGTCCTTGCAGGTCGGTGCCGTGGGAGCTGCTGTCCTCCCACTGGGCTGTACCATGGCTCTGATCAGTGCCACAACACACTGAAACATGGAAAGAGGCAACCCAAGGACAGCAGCTGATGGTAGACCTCCCACTGGGCTTTCAGAGGCCAGGATCCCCCTCTGAAACAGAAGGGGCAGGTTTGGGTGGGTGTTGTTTTGATGCTGCATTGTGACAGATGAATCTTTGAAGGCTGTTGCAGAGATGTCTCACTGCCCTGATCTCCTACATGCGTCGAGCCCCTCTTAGGTCAGTGAGGCTCTGAGTGAGCCATCTTATTTATCTGCTGAGCTGCTTATCTGCTGGCTTATCTGCTAAGGACTGGGCTGCAGAGCTGACAAGGAAATTAGAGCAGCTAAAGCTGTCTTTGAGATCTGGACAAGGCAACCCACCTTGTCTCACATCTAAGGGAGAACGTCAAGGGAATGTTTGAGCTGTTGGGCAGTGTGTAAGAACTCTTGCCTTGGGTGTATTTTGTTTTTTCTTCTGGGGAAAAAGCACATCTCCATCTGCCTGATTAGAATTTACCCCCTTTGAGATCTGCCTTTCATTTTAACTTTGACCAGAATAACCACTGGGATCAAAAGTTACTAGTGAGGAGTCAGCAGGCACATACAGTGTGGTTGTGTCCTTCCCCCACTGAGACTAGGTGACAACCCTCATTTGAGTTAAAGAGAGGAAAAAGCTGATTTCTCATAGAGTTTAGCATGAATAAAAACTACTAAATACATAATTTATAGCTTTAATACAACATAAAATATCTAGTAGACTTAAAATGACTATTAATAAACATGATTAAGTCAATATTACTGTAGGAATGGCAAAATAAAACAAATCAAATGGCATCTCTGGTGTTTTGATACATTGCCCATTAAAATCAAGGCGCACTCATGGTATTGCATATTTCATAGAAATCTATTTCAGATTTCTATTTTTCTATTTCGTTTTTCTCTGATCAGCCTTAATATATGGCCATCAAATATGAACAACTAGGACAGAAAAATTACTAGGAAAAGAGGAAGTAGTAAATAAATGTAAGTTATGTTATACATCAATATATTTGTTCACCATTGCCATGTTTCATAAAATCAGTCTTTCTCTATGCTTTTATGTAGAAGAATTGTTTGGATAATGAAAACTTCCTGCACATAGGTTTTTAGGACTGTCCTGTGAAAATACAAATTTGATCTTGTGAAACAAATATTCTAGTGAATTATCTATATGATAGTTAATTAGCACTATCAAGTCCTCTTATAGGGGGTAATTTATCATATGATCTGATTTTATACTTCCTTCAAGATGCAAATCTGTCCTACTTTGGGTATCTATTCTGTGCCAATGTGCTATTTTTTCACATGGCTGTAACTTCATTTTATTGCTGTATTTTAATTATCTGAAGTCTTTAACTGGCACTGTTCAGAGTCAGTGCATTAATGATCCAGAGCAGCTGTTTTTAATAATACCTATGAAACCTTATGTTTTTCTAACCAAAATGTTCTTACACAGTCAGATTAATGCATTCCTGTTAATGCCTCTTCAGCCTTGATTGATTGCAGTGAAGGCTAAAGTATATATGAATGTTGACTTTTCCAGTTTTACCAGAGTATGTTGGTAATGTGTGAGCTTTTCACCTTCAGAGATCTGGGATCAGATATTTATTAGTTGACACATTCAAGTATGTTCAGTAACTTCATCCTGGTCTCTAGGGGACATTTCTCTGTGTCACAGAGCCATTACATCACTGAGCTTAGCTCATTAGAGCCCTGTGGGCAGGCCAGGTCAGGGCCAGAGGTCCAGTAGCAGCTCTGGTCCCACTTCTGCACCGCTGTCAGGCCTGGACCAACCTCAGATGAAAAGGGGTTGACAACCAGTTTTTGCAAAATGGGAAATAAATTCCAGTAACACTGCTTGGCCTTAATTTTATATTTAAAAAAATATTCTACTGCTATGAAGCAGGATAGTGCAGATTATGTTTTGACAAGCCCCCATGGATCCTGAGATGGGGTCTTTGATGAGAACACAGTGCCCTTGTAACTGGAGACCACTGTTCTGTTTCATAAAAGCATAATTTTAGTGATTCACTGTTAGGAAGAAAGTGTTACAGAAAATGAAAGTGTTGGCAATGCTGAAGGTTTAAGAAAGTGCTTTGTGCATTGCAACCACAGAGGAACTTGAGCAAGTAAATAGGGAATGGCAGGCTGTAAGTTCCCATAATTACCATTTAGTGTGTTGGTTGAAGCCCATTTCCTGGGCTGGTGTCGTGCTGTTAAGTAGGACTTCTGGGGGGCAGAGGAGGTTTCTGATGGTGCAGATCAATGGCTTGGGACACAAATATGCTCAATCACACAACAAAGAGCACTGCTGGCTGTGCTGGTGTGGCATGGGAGCAGTTCAGAGCCAGTGTTTTCAGTGTTCAGTGGGCTTTGCAGCTGCATTTACACTGCCACTGAAAGGGACAGTCAGACCATGTGGCTGCTCATCTCCCTGAGGATGAGGGGAGGAAAGGGACTGTCAGACCATGTGGCTGCTCATCTCCCTGAGGGTGCTGGGTGCACAGGTCTCATCCTGCAGCTGGGTCAGCATTTATCCCTTCCATTGCAGGAACAAAAGCGTATTCTGGAGATGGGAATCACTGGCCCTGAGGGACATGCCCTGAGCAGGCCAGAAGAGGTAAGGCCAGACATCTGCTTCTCCCTTTGCCTTTTCCAGAATTATTCAAAGTCTGAAAAGTCCAGGTCCTTTCAACTTGTTTATTTGCCTGAAAAGTTCTTGCTGCAGCAGGTACATTCCATGAGTCCAGAGATGAGTGTGTACACTCCTTGTACACTCAGGAGTCTCACTCCTGCTGCCCTGGGCATGGATGTCCATGTATTTTTTTAAGTGTGACCTTTGTGTTTTGATTTGTGATGACAAAGAAAATGGGCTTATCAGGCTAAAAATCATCAGTGCTTGAGGGTTAATCCTCAAGAGTAACTGCATTTGTTAAAATGCTTTGGCTGAAAACCTCCTATAAGATGCATGTGCACATCTATACTGTGCATAGGCATACACCCACATATAGATCTGCTTTCATGCTGGCAGATATATTGGTGTCAGAAATGCAGGCTGTAGAGATGCAAATACATGAGAATGGAAAGTTGCTGTGAGGCAGCTTGTTTTAAGCAACCCCCTTATAATAAAATCTGAGCTCTGGTGTGGATCATCTCAGGCATCTGGAAAGGGTTTATTTAATGCCAAGGAAAATGTGGAGACATGAGAATGCCCCCTAAAGTACACAGCTCAGACTGTTAATGGGATGTGGAGGGCAGTAGTGGGAAGTGACTGCTTTCCTAGAAGACTAAAGAGACGATGTCCCTAGGGTTTGAGGCTGAACTTGAAGAGATTGTTGTGGTTTGCAGATCTTTATTTAACTTCTCCCCAAGGCAAAAGGAATCAGCTTAATTGGTCACATTCTTCTATTGAACTGTTTATGTACTTTTTCATTTTGCTGTTCAACTTCTACTAAAATTATTCTAAAATGACTGAGTTGTTTCCTTTTAATGAGAACAAGAGCCTAAGGAAAATCTGCATTTGCAGTTTCCAGAAAGGAATTTTGCTCAGCTCTAGTGCTGCAGTGCAGGGGCCATGCCTCCTTCCCTGCTCTCTAAAGGTGCATTTGGGGTTTCCAGAGCAAATGTTTTGATTCAAGTCCTAGGACAAGCTGAAGCAGTCTGATTTAAGTAAAAATATTTTACAAAACTGTAAAGGATTAAGCCATGTAGTTTTCAAAAGTCTAAGAAGCTCAACTTTTCTAGCAAAACTCTCACACAGAAATTTCTGTACCACCGAGTCACTATTTTCAGTTACAACAGAGTTTTTCGTATTAAAATGCCAATGCTGTGAGTCCATATGGGAAGGATCTGGTATAAAACTGATGGTTGGGGAAAGGAGTCTCCAGGGCTGCTGGGAAACACTGCTCCTCCATCTGAAGATGCTTTCTTTGTGTGCCTACGTCCCAGCTGGCTCCCTGGGAGGAGGTTGCTTTTATGCTTGCTGACAGAGGGGACTTACTGGGCACTGCTTCAAAGGCTTCTGTGGATTATGGGCTAAATTCAGTCCATAGTGCTGAAGTTGCTGTTTGAGAATTCTTTACGTTCACTGTCACCATTGTGTAAAGATTAGGGAAGGCTGCTGGGGGAGCTCAGAGGTTGTCTCCAAGCAGGAGCAAAGTTTTCTTGCTTTGTTCTCCTTTCAGCTGCAGGGTAGGAGTCTTAAACAGGAAGGTGGGAGGAAGGTAAGGAGGAGCTGCATCAGCTGCTTGGCCATGACCTTTTCTGGGGTGCAGGGAGCCAGGGAGCTGTGTTTGTGCTGGGGCAGCTGTACCCTGCTTATGAGTACAACCTGGCTGTGGTTACTGCTAGTGCCAAGTGTTTGGGGTTGGGTTAGCTCCCTCTTTCCTAGCACTGTCTCTATGGAAAAAGCAGAATCAACCCCTGAAGAGTTGTTGCTGAACAGTTAGAAATATGTCACAGTCCTTCAGCTGATTTTTTTCTTCAGACTGCATTTGCAGTTAACTTTTCCCTCCTTGTTTTGCTCAGCTTGAAGCAGAAGCAGTTTTCCGTGCCATCACAATTGCCAGTCGAATAAACTGCCCAGTGTACATCACCAAGGTGATGAGTAAGAGTGCAGCTGATATCATTGCACAGGCCAGGAAGAGAGGTAAGTGACTTCCTTTGCTTCCCTAAACTTTTTTTTTGTTGAATAGAAGCTCTGTGAAAAAACCTGTATGTCTTGACCCAAATGACAGGCTATAGGGAGAGATTATCAAAGAATGGCAGCACCATTCCAGACTAAATATTTGTGTCTGGGAAGGATGAGGGGAAATCTTTTTGTATTTTTAAGTTGAGACGCTCTTCCCACAAACTGCCCTCTCGATGACTGAATTGTAACTCTTCCCTATCCTGTTTTCCCTTTTACTTTTCCCTTAGACTGCTATATCTCTGTTGATGGGAAGGAGGTATTTTATTCCTAATGGCACATCCTCCATGCCAGTATTTCAGCTTTTCTGAGAGATGGCTTGGGCAGTGCCGCTGCTGTTAGAGATGCTTGGAGCTTGCTCCTGGCCTTGCTGCTGGGAGCTGAGCCCCCCTGATGGGTGCTGCAGGTCAGCCCTGCTTGCTGGGGCTGTGGTGGGATCCAGGTTACAAAGCACCCAAAAGGGCCTTGTGAGCTTGAAGGCAGCTGCTTCTGAAGCTGTGTTTGCAAGTCAGAACTGTTCTGCTGGTTGGGACTACAAAGCTTACTGAGCAATATGGAAAAGCCAAAGAGCAAATTATTGTCTTGATGTTTGTATTCTTGGAGACTTGGAGTGTGCTGCAGGGGACCATATGCTGCTGTCTGCTGGTGCTGTGCCCAACCTGGGAGTAGTAAAAAGGCATTTGCCTGCTGGAGTGATCCACCATCCAGTGCACTCCAAATTGGAACAACGTGCCTGTGATTAAAACAGTACAAATTAAAAGTGGGTCTGAACTGTCTCCTTCTGGATTAGAAAGAAAGATTTGTAAATAGGCTGATCAAAAGCATGTAGAGCTCAGGGAGACTCCTGGTTAATTTTTTATCATACAGACAAAGCCAGGGCTGTTTAATTTCTTGGGAGCTGTGCTAGCCATGTAGCAATGTGTGAATTATACATGGCTGCATGCAGCAAGCAGTGCCATGTGCTGAAGAGAGAGTGGTTGTACTGAGTTCCTGTCTATCCTTGCTTTCTCCAAGGTCCCCTTGTTTTTGGAGAGCCGATCACTGCCAGCTTGGGGACAGATGGGACACATTACTGGAGCAAAAACTGGGCCAAGGCTGCAGCTTTTGTGACCTCACCACCTCTGAGCCCTGACCCTACCACTCCAGATCACTTAAATTCGCTCTTAGCATGGTAAGACTTCCTTTTTTTTTTTTTTAACAGGATGCTGGTGAGGCAAGTGCAAAAGCCATATGGCATGAAGCGTCTAGGGATCAGCCTGGTTTCCTTTAGAACAGTCTCACACATGCAACAGCAGAGAAAGGACATAGAAAACCTGGAATAGTTCTATCCTTTTGCTTAGGCTGCAGTCAAGTGAGCAGCCATGGACACTCCAGTTGCTGGTTGGCTTGATAGAGAGGCAATTGCTGGCTATTCAGGAGTTAATTATTTTTCTTTCTGCTTTTCAAGTGATTCCTAGCTGTAAAACTAGATTGTCAGGATTTCAAACTGACCTTCTCCCTAGTTTTCAGTTTTCTGTAGCTGAATTGTTTCTATATGATGGGATGGCATCCTCATTGTCCACCATAAGCAAAAGCCTGGTGGATACATCCCCATCTTTGAGACTGGACTCAGTTTTAAGCCCCAGTCATATTTGACAAGCACACCTCCAGAAATCAGGGCTGTTCCTGAATGCAGAGGTACCTAGAACCAAGAAAAATTTCTTAGGGCAATTTTTGTCAAAGCTGGTGCAGGGCTCTCAGCTGTGAGTTCTGAAAATTGGCTTGTCCTAACTAACTTGTGTGAGTGGCAGAGTTTGGGGAGTTTATCTCCTGCATATTAAAAAATTCTGACTTGGTAGTTTGCCTTCATCTGGGAAGGGACCAAAATAATAGAAATTTCTTTGTGTCCAGGCTTCTAATTTTAGCTTGCTTTGTGTCTTTATGGGCTCTGGGGTCCTCCAGCTGGAAGAAGGCAAAGATAAGTGGTACATGTAGGGCAGGAGTGTCAGGAGAAAGAGGCCAGAGTGAATTACAAAGAAGACTGGGGGGTTTGGGTGGAGACAGCTGGAGACTGAAGGCCATCTCTTGACAGGATAGGGATGTGAGCTGACTGCCTTCAGGTTGGCAGGGAGACTTTAATCACTAGGTAGGTGAAAGGAATGTGGACAGTAGAGGAAGAAGTGTCTTATATAGAAAAGAAGATAGCAATGCCTTGCCAGAAACCCAGACTGTAAAACCCATCTCTGAAAGTATTTCCTGCCTGTAGCCAACTGTGGGTCTTTAGCTTAAGCAAAAGACCATCTGCTCTGAAATGATATAGAAATTAACAGCTGAAGCCCCACCAGGACAGATTGCTAGGGCTGGAGTGAGGAACTCAACTCACCATTCACATCCTCATTTACCTTCATGTGGTGGCACCCAGCTAACCCAGCCTCCCTTTTCTGGGGTTTCTAATGCCCTAGACAGAGCAGTGAAATCTGAACCTTAAAAATGACCATCTTCAGAGCTGCCAGGGAGCTGGGTGGGCACACACATGTGACAGGAAGATGCCATCAGTCAGTGCCACGTCTCCCCTTGCACATGAATGGGTCAGGCTCTGCAGCCCAGAGCCCACCCAGGCTTTAACTCAACTGCTCTAAAGATGCTGCAGTTGGCCTATGAGTAATGTGTGGCTCTGGTAAGAATTCACAGCAGTTCTCTTCTGACAGTCTGATGGCAAAAATGTTTTTTCCATAACTGAGATTCTTGTTCCAAAGAAAGACCCAGAAAAAAATTACTTTCGTGGTCTGATTCATCACTATCAGCACTGTAAAGGGTGAAGTTCAGTGTGTGTGGGTAAGGCTCTTAGCCAGCACGTGTAAATGTGTATCAAAATGTTTTACTCCTTACTCTGTTAGGGTGGCTATATATGCTTTCTAGGAGAGAGTCCCAAAATAAGAGTATGTGGGTCAAAGCAGATTAGCAAGAACATTTTTAGAATTGGAATACAATAATGACTTTTTAAAACTAACATCAGAAAGACAAACTGAGGACTTACAGAAGTTTTCATTATTCTGCATGCAAAAATGGCTTTTTTTTTTTTCCTAGTGGCTTAAAGTCCTAGATCTTAAATGACAGCAGCTTAGCCTGCTTTCAGTTTTAATACTTCAAATCCATACTGTGGAACTAAAAAGAAGTGTATACTGTATTGGTCTGCTCTGCATTCATGGGGAATTTTATGCAAGTATGATGGTAAAGACAGTATTTCATGTTTCTATTGCACTGTTGATTTGGATACCAATATTTTACATTCATTTTTAAATCCCTACAACATCCTTCCTTAACAACCATGCAGCATACTGCTTGTGCTCTTCTCCACAGAAAGCTGAATGATTTGATTTGTTGGTTTTCCACTGAAAAGCTGAATGTGTAAAACCCCATCATGTCTCATGGGATTTGCAGATTGAATTTCCCTCATGAGATTAGGTCCTTGTGTCATCTGTGGGCCATGCACTTGAGTTAGCTTTGATCTTGCATGGTGTGCTGCTGCATTACTGCAGCTGGGATGTGCCACCTCTTGTGAGCCAGAGATGTGAGATCTTGGTGCTACACAGATGATGTGACTTGCCATGAAAACCTTGTTTAAGGGGAAGAATTAGATGATCTGGCATTTATTTCATGATGACCCCTCCTGTCTCTCAGTTTTTTAGTTGCTGTAATGCTTATCCCCCATTTGACAGTAGAGTGTGTCCAGACAGTAACAGTGCTCATGGATTAACCAGGAATGGAAGGATCTCAAGTGACACACTTTAGTTTTGGAAGTCTTCTATTCATTTGACTGGGGAGTGCAGTTCATATCAATAATGTCTTTAAATGTCAGAGAAGAGGGAGTATGGAATTAAGAAAGCAAGCCCTTGTTATCTTTCAGGTGTAGGAATTTGTAGTGTGGTGTCAGAGGCACAGCGTGACCTCGGGGAAGTGGGCAGTGTCACAGGCCTGGCTGTGACAGTCAGGTTTTCATTGTTATATCAGTGTGTGGAAAGGAGAGATGCCACAGGAAGTTTTGCTGATTAGAGAAGCATCAGAAAGGAAGAAATGGCATTGCAACCTTCTGACTTTATTGTTGTGTTAAAATAAATGAATGTTTAACTGATGAAATTGGCTTAATCCTATGGCATAAAACCAGGCAGTCATTACAATCAGGAGCAGCTAAAGCACAGCAGCCTTTTCTGTACTGAATTCATGAGTTTGGCTTCTGCTAAAATCTGGATGGATGGCTTGTGAGTGTGGTGAAGAACTAGAAAAGAGGCCAAGGACTTTTCTCTCTGTCAGCAATCATTAGGGCTGGCAGCCTAGAAAATGGCATTAGAATTACTCACGTGTGATACTTTTTTCTTCTGTACTTGACTATTTGTTAGCTTGTTGGATCTAGATTTGTAGACCAGAATAATGCAGTTGTTTCAGAGCTGCAATTTACATTATCAGTTAAAGAAAAAGATGACGGGCTCTTGGGGACTTAAGGAGTCATAGAAGGGAAATCATAGTGAGTTCTAATGTGCTTGCCTCCTGTAAGTTTAATCAAGAGCTAAAAATAACACATTTCCTGTGGATATTGGAGAACCTTCTTTTTTGACTTTCTATTTTGGCAAGATTCTGCATATTGATTATGTTCTTCCTCCTTATTTCCAGGAGCAGCTGTGATCCACTTCTGCTCTCTGCCAAAAAAAAAAAAATTCTCTAGGCTGAAAAACCCAAGCTCTTAAATAAAAGCATTACAAATGGTAGCTCTTATTGCATTTTTCTCCATGCCTTTTTCTGTGTAAGACTCTTCAGTTAGATAAATCCAGCACATGTGTTTGACTTGACCTATGCCTTTTGTTGTTTAATTAGAAAACTACCTGATGAAAATATTTTTATTTTCTTGGTTCTGTTTTGGAAGGTCAGATGAAAAGTATTCATGTAAGTTTTGCAAGAAAAATACACGTGTAGGAGAGAAATGCAGGGGAACACATTTGAAGCTCATGACTTTGTGCACTGTGAAATTTGCCATCATTTTTTAATGTGGTTTTGAATTAATTTATCTTGAGAGTGGCAGACATTTCATACAAGCTTCTGATCATTTCCTTAATCCTAGAGTAATCCTTTGTCCTGGTTAGAGGGCTTTTGCCTGATCTCTGTTGATAAGCAGCCTGGAGCTGGAGGGGGCTGTAATCCAGGAGTCCGGGGTGCTCCTGGGGGAAAGTGGAGATGTCCTGTGCCATTGTGGCTCTCAGTGATCTGTAGCCAGCACTGAAAGGCTGCTGGCATGATTTACAGCCTGTGCCTCTGGTGGCTTGAAAGGTCCATTGACAGCCTGCCCGAGACCAAGGTCACCTTGGTGATGCCTGGTCTAAACCTTCTGTGTGTTAACTCCGCAGTGGGGACCTGCAGGTGACGGGAAGTGGACATTGCCCCTATAGCACTGCCCAGAAAGCCATTGGAAAGGACAACTTCACTATGATTCCTGAAGGGGTCAATGGAATTGAGGAAAGGATGACTGTTGTCTGGGACAAGGCTGTAGTAAGTAATAACTCACTTTTATTGACTAAAAGGAAATTGAGTGTTGGCTGAATAATGAAAGCCAAGAGACTCTTGGCCATTGCTTAAGTGACTTTCTGCTATATTTCTGAGAATTCCCTGAGAGAATGCTACTGTGAGGTGAATTGCTTATTTCAAAAACCTCTTCCAGTTTTTTAAACTCAGGGCTATGTTTCACTTCTGACACTGCAATAGTTTTGTGTTTCATTAGACCTGAGGCTTCCCAGGCTCCATTGCTCTATTTTCCCTTAGTGTCAGAGCGGATGCTTCTGAGAGATGTGGTATCTGGAGCAATTTGAAGTGGACCTCATATAAATGTGATGAATGAATTGTTTGAATTCGGGAAGTGTCTCATCGTTTTTGAAAAATTACAAATGGATGGCAGCTGAGCCTGAGGCTAAATGATGAAATGCTTTGAAGGAGAGCATTGCACCTAATTCATACTGGCATACTTTGCAGGGGAGTGCCGGTATAAGTCAGGAATTTTTTGATGGTTCCATGGATTTCATGTATAATGATATTCTCCCTCTAGTGTCTGTCTCCATGTGCACACCCTGCATACTCACACACACTCACTGCATTGTGCTCAAATGCACATTGCGGGCTGGGAAGTGGCAGTATTTATTTACAGTGCTGTGATGAGCACTTCTCCCAGACTCTATGTCATAACCACTTTATTCAGGGACAGCTGAATATAGTGACAGATACATTGGAAAAAATTGAGATTCCAAGCACAGAAGCAGCTTCAGATACCTGCCATGTAGGAGAAAAGTAGGGAAGCAAGCAAAGCACAGCCAGCTGCTGATATTTTCTTTTTTTACTCCCTCAGTGGGAAGGAACTGCAGGAAGGGCTGCAACATGGGATTTATAGGTGGTAGCATTCAATCCTGCACCACTACTTTACAAACCTTATATTTTACCAGGCAGGAAATAAGTGTTTATCTAATATTAAAAGGCTTGGCACTGTTGTTCTTCCTTAGAACATTGTTCTTGCTCATTGTCAGGGAAGACCCTAAAATACTCTACTGAGAAATCAAAATGCTGTTCTGTACAGTTGCAATTACCATCACTGACTGTATGCCAAGTTCTATTGGTGATGACATTTCTCCAGGCAAAGACTTTATAATTGGTTGTATTACTTAGATGTATAGATCTGATAATAATGGTAACAGAATGGACTTAATTTGCAAGAAGTGTTCCCAAAAGTGTTGGAATCTTGATCTTTTGTTATATATCATAATACTCATATGAGTTTCTCTGATTTAAATTTGCTTAAATATTTAAATAGAAATTACTAGGACTAGCAACAAAACTCTTCAGCCTCAGTGTGTAGAGAAAGGGATCCCAGATAGCTGAGCACCTTGGTGGTATCATGTGCACTAAAGTTTCACTGGCTGTCCTTTGCGGTGCCTGGAGTAACACATGTATTTGAAACTTCAGTTAAAGAGCTGTACAGAAAGTCCTGTGTGATACAATCTCTGTTTCATGCAACATCACCACATCTATAAAGGGATGCCTTCCAATATCTCCCCAACCTTTCAGTACTCTGAATAGTAAATCCTTATTTCATAAGCATGTTTTGCTCAAATAATATTGTTTTTTAGGCCACAGGCAAGATGGATGAGAGCCAGTTTGTAGCTGTCACCAGCACCAATGCTGCCAAAATCTTTAATCTGTACCCAAGGAAAGGCCGGATTGCTGTAGGGTCCGATGCTGATGTTGTGATTTGGGACCCTGATAAGGTGAAGACTATAACAGCCAAAAGCCATAAATCGGTAAGGAGGAAATGAAAACCAGCAAGAAAAAAGAAATGTCACTGTTGTTTTTCAGCTGTTGACCTAAATCATGTGAACACCAATAGCACAGGATACATGGGGGGGGGGGTAACTGCCTACTCGTGTTCTGAAATGGGTAAATGTTTCAGGACATGAGAGTATTGAAGTCCTTTGTTGGAACCATTGTGATCAGGAAGGATTTATTTTCTCTCTGCATATACCCTTGCATGTTTACTTTTTGCATGCTTGTGGCAGACCTATAAACAGGTGTGAATCAGCAGCTCTGCAGCTGAGGTTAATAAGGGAGAATAAATTTAAAACCAGCTTAATTTTTTTTCTTACCTAAAAAGCACCTGAAATTATAAGTGGTATGATTAAATTAACAGTATTCTAAACTATGACAGATTATTAAATGTTTTGTTAGTACAGCTCTAATCAGCTTCAGGGATGGAATTTTCTGTTTAATGCCAGAGTTTTGCTGCATGTTTCTTTGCCCTCAGTGCAGAGAACCAGTGACTCACAGTTGCTTTCATTTTGACTCTGATAGGTTTTGTGTTGTGTATCCCAAAGTTGTTATCTTGCTGTTTGGTGCTTTGGCCCTTTGTATTGGGGAATTCTTCCAAAAGTTTTACTGAAAATCCAGTATTGCATTTTTATATTAAAAGACCAAAGCACATTAAAAGACCAAAGCATTTACAAACCCTTAAAAAGTAAATTTGGGTGATTCAGTTTCTGTCTCTCTGTCTTGGGATCTTTCTGTATTTTCAAGAAAATAATAACAACCTGCCCTGTCATTCCCATTTAGATTCAGACCTTCCTGGGCTTTTCTGGGCTTTTTCAGACAGAAACATGTGTGCTGGCCTCTTTGAAATTTGCTTACACAGTAACAGGAGATGCACAGTGGGACCACGTCCTCTGGTTATCCAGCACCTGAATCACAATTTTCCTTCTTATTAGGGCAATCATTATTTTAAATGTTCTGGTTAGATAAAGCAAATTTTCCAAAACAGTGAAAATCCTTGCTGGAAAATGAAAAACTGGAAGGAAATGTCTCATCCAGGAAAGGTGGATCAGAAAGATCCTTTAAAATAATTTCATATCAAAATGCATTGCTTTTCCTTTATACAAAACAATTTTACACACTTTTAATGGCAATTGTCTAAAACTATGACTACAAATGTACATATTCTAAGTTACTCATGGAAAGAGGACTTGGCAGTGAATATGTTGGTTGATCCTCAGGCCATCGAGTACAACATCTTTGAAGGAATGGAGTGCCATGGTGCCCCTCTTGTGGTCATAAGCCAAGGGAAGATTGTGTTTGAAGATGGAAATCTGCACGTCAATAAAGGCATGGGCCGCTTCATCCCTCGCAAACCTTTCCCTGAGTATCTGTACCAGCGCATCAAAATCAGGAATAAGGTAATGTCACATCCTGTTGAACCCTCCTGGAAGCACTGTAGCATTTATTTTTAATATTGTAGTGCTATTATGAGTCCATATCAGGTGGACTGTATATGACTGGCTCAAAACTGGTTGCAATTGTGAACTTACCTAACTCAGTATTAACACTGTGAGCTTCAGCAGGTAGAAATATAATTACCAGCTGACAGAATTGCCTTATGTCCAGCAATGCCTTATTCCACCTCTTTGAAGAGAGGTGGAATAGTGATAGAATTACTTTCAGTTAAAAATTCAGGAAAAGAAAAAGATTTTTGTGAGGGAGGGTTAGGCAGAGTAAAAACGGAATTTTAAATTGCATACTGGACTGCTACACTGCAGAGAAGAAAAGCATGTCAGCCAGAGATTCTCATTATATTGGGCATTACTGAACTATTGTTAGTGCATTTGCTGAGCTGTGTATTAGCAGCATTAATGGCTCAGAAAACTTTCCTCTTTTGTTTAATAAAAAGTTTGGGAAATGACCAGGATTTCACCTCTGTGTCACCTCTGGTTTTGAATTATATCAATACTTATCTGTTGAAAACCAATTGGCTGGACACCAGTTTGGAGTTTAGAAATTGCTCTTTGTCGCTGAGCAGGAAAGTCATTGTGTGAGCACAGGTAATGAGAAAAAATTGACTAAACCTTGTTTTTTCTTCAGCCAAGCATATACCACAGGCTGTGATACTGGCAGCTGAAATTAAGCCTACTAGCAGGTTGATAGCTTTGATCTTTCATCATTTATTATACAAATTATATCAAGCTGCAGAAGAAGGGTCTGCACTTCTTAGAAGAAAAGGCATTGTAAAAAGCAAATGCACCCACAAATTTTGCAAAATACCAATCAGTGTTGCATTTTTTTTACATTATCCATGCAGATGATACAGGTCTTTACATTCACTGCTTAAGGCTTCAGTGCCTGTGAGTGTGACATAAATTAGTGACAAAACCATCCAAAAAGTGAAACCAGCACTTCAGAAACAAATATCACAGATTAGTGTCTTGTAGCAGGAGTTTGAACAAAATTACCTGGGCTAGGTAACCTGTGTTTTGCCAGTGGGTCTAGATTTTGGGAGACCTTTGATCCTTGGGCAAGGTCCACAGACAAAGGGATTGATATTATTGCTCCTGCAGCTCCCTCTGCTGCCTGCCAAGAGGGAGAGCAGATTCATGCCCAAATTTCTTTTCCCACTAACAAATTTTATTCACTGGAAGTATTCAGAAGCACCCATTGATGGTTTTATCAGCTGCTGTATGAACATGTCCATGCACAACAGAGGAATATGGAAAAACTTTTCAAGCAAGGGACTGCAGAACTGAAGTGGCACAGGTTGGCAGTATAAACTTATCCCAGGAGCAGGGATAGCAGTATAAATTCATGCCTTTGTGGGTCCCTGGAAGATGGATTCATTGCTGTGATTGGCAGCTGCTCTCTTCTGGGCATTAGTCTGCAAGACAGTGGCTCTTCTGAACCTGATGTCCCTGTCATCAAAAGCAAGGAAAATGCACTGATTGCTTTGAGAGCTGGATCAAACCCCTGTGAATAGTGTCTTTCTATACAGTATTTTAATTTCACTTTTAACCTGTTGGGGGAAATTCTGTGAAACTATAATCTTGTAAGACACAGAATTCTGATCTCTGATGAGCTTTGCATTCTGAATTCAGTGGCTTCAGGCTCTTTCTGAAAACTGGAACTGTTCTTATTAAAATATTATTTCCTAGGTTCCTATTATTTTAAGGCCAATGAAGTTTTTTTTGATTGTCTTTTCTAATATTCCTTGTAAGAAGCATACAGGGAAAAAATCTAGAGACCTCAAACTGAAATCAGAGCTCAAATAACAGATACTTTATTGGCAAATATTGTAAGCTACATCCCCTGCCACAGTCCACTGTACAATCGGTTTTCTAGTTGATGACAGGTAGCAGAAACTTTTGAAATTTAATTTAAAAATTGCCACTCCTTTTCAATGAGTTCTAATAAAGAGAATGAGATCTACAAAGGGGAGGAGCAGAGGAAATACAGGTAGGAGAGAAATTGCTGCAGTTATTGCTATAGTGGGTATCAGCTGTGCTACAACCCAAGTGTGACTTGGCAGCTGAATGGAGGGAGGTGATTGAGACTGATCTTATGTAAAATAAACAGGTCACACCTGTTCTTTTGAATCTCACTTCTCCCCTTTGATTTTGAAGGAAGCTTGGTAAGGAACTCTTTTGTCATTCATATATATAAATGGAGGGAGCAAGCTTTAAAATTTCCTTTATATATAAAGCAGACTGCACTTTGCTTTATATATAAAGTGTAGATGCATTGTAAATTCAGCCAGTGCAGAATATAGCTCTGTGCTCACTGCTCTCTTCCTACAGGATCAATAGGCAGCATCATCTGAGCATTCAGTGTCTGGATTTTTACTCTTCTCTTGTTTTAGGTGGGAGGACTGCAAGGAGTCTCCAGAGGAATGTATGATGGACCTGTGTATGAAATCCCAGCTACGCCAAAATATGCAACTCCTGCACCCTCAACTAAATCCTCCCCTGCCAAAAACCAGCCCCCACCAATCAGAAACCTCCATCAATCCAATTTCAGCTTATCAGGTAAGTCAGCCTGACTAATGGGAAACTATTTAAAGCTGTGAGTATGGATTACTGGTGATGAATTTCAATTACAATTACTTCTTTAGTCAAATGTAAAAGAACTGTATATAGTCATGTACATGCATATACTTACATATATATAAGTATATACATGTTTTTACTCATTCATTGCCTAGTGATATTTTACATATTGCCAAATATTCAAAATGTTTTCAATCTGAATTTTTTTCTGTGTCAGTCTTTCACTATTATTTGCCTGGCCCATTGCAATTAGATGAATTCTCTGGTGTGACTGAAGCCCCTTGGTGGTGTGCGCAGCTGATGGGACTTGGGTCTGATGCAACCTGTGAGTCTCAGACATCTCACAGGCTGCATCACCAGCAACTGCTAGACGTGGAAAACTCAACTGTTCTTGTCCATGGTCATAAACCACGTGCAGAAGTTGTTCATAAGCAGATTGGAGTATTTCTTATCCTCTGCTCTTGGTGCCCAAAACATTTTCCATGGTACATAGGAAACAGACTGGAAAATCATCCTTTGGGGTTGCTGGAAATAATTCTTGTTGTCTGAAGACAATTACAAGCATGTCAAATCCTTATTCTTCAAAAGTCTACAGCCCCAGTGGTGAATAATACATTCATATGATGTGAAAGTCACTGGATTTTCCCCTTGTGGGAGCTGATGGTAGAGTTTTCCTACTTTACAGATCCTCTCTTCAGAAACTAAATTAAACTTGTGTAAGAAAGTCCTAGGAGAGCAAATATTTTAAAAACCCTTCTAATGGGGTGAAGTATATTTTTGCCCATATACTTGGGGCCATGGTGAGCATATACAGATATCTATGAAGCTATACAATACAAAAACAAGTGCTTAGAAAGTTCACATCTTAGTAACAACCAATAATTGGGATTTTCATAAGCATCTGAAGCTGTGGTTTCACAGTGCAGTGCTGGATCTGGGTACTACCAAGGCATCTAGTGGTACAGATTTGATCGGGGTGATGCGAACAGAAAATTAAGCAGAAGTAGATTTTAATGATTTTTAAATGATCCCACACATTTATTGCATTGCCTTTAGGAAATGGAGTGTGATCAGGCAATATTTAGCCTGTCAGAAAGCTTGTTGTCCACTTAAGCTTAACCTTTCAGCATTTAAAATGCAGTATGACGTTTACATCAGCTCAGTGCCCGTTTCCTCTATGATTGCTAACATCAGATTTACTGAACTGTTGTCCCATGGACTCGGTAGTGACATATGTTCTAAGTCAGTGAGGCAGGTTTGAAAAGTCCCTTCAAGTCAGTGGAAAACAATTCTCCATGTAGGGTGAGCATTAGTCTGATCCTAAACATATAATTTCGTACTTCTCATTGAAGACAGAAATGTGCCTTGAAGATCTGTTCAGCACTTCAGGCTCAAGAGAAACTAGCTGATGGTGGTGTGAGGGAAGCACAGCCAGGTAAAACCTCACTACTGATGTTTTAATCCCTTTCATAGCTTTGTTTCCTCATTTTCTGTTGTTGCAGGAGCTCAGATTGATGACAACAACCCACGTCGTACCGGCCACCGCATCGTGGCACCTCCTGGTGGGCGCTCCAATATTACCAGTCTTGGCTGAGAAATGATGATGGACAGAAACACAAGGATGAAGGATCATGGGAATAATGTCCATTCCCTTCAGTATCTGTGTTATCGAGCCCACAGTTTTATTTGGTACTAACGGAAATAAAAAAACAAAATGTCCTTTTTTTTTTTTTCTTTTTTTTCTTTTTTTTTTTGTATAGAAAGAGGTGATAATAGTGTGGTGTGTTTGCTTGGAACTACTTGCCTCACAATTGTGCTTTCATGCCATAGTCACCTTAAAGCATGGTGCTTCCATTGCCCCTTTAGTGACTACAGGTTTTAGCTTTGTCTCGTAACTGAATGATGGTTCCTTTGCACCCTCTCGCTGTATTAGAGTAGTTAATGCATGTTACTGAGTTATTTATGCAAGTTGCATTCTG
This sequence comes from Ammospiza caudacuta, assembly GCF_027887145.1. Taxonomy (NCBI): domain Eukaryota; kingdom Metazoa; phylum Chordata; class Aves; order Passeriformes; family Passerellidae; genus Ammospiza; species Ammospiza caudacuta. The sequence continues at coordinate 61,043,378 of NC_080596.1, forward strand.
TGAGTGAGTCCCTTTAGAACACATTGCCAACAACTGACTAGACACAATGCCAAGATTAATGTCTGTATTTGAGAAACACCACCAAAAACACTAATGAAGGAAGAAAATGGCCATCTGGAAAGTAAGCAGTAGAGTAGTATAGGCAGCTTCTGTTTAATCTTTAATTTATTATAAACCCAAGAAGCACTTCTCTCAAGACACAGAAACTCACTGGGACACGTAATGACAAATGGTCTCTGTAGCACCTGTCTGTTCCCACTCGGTACATTCCAAGTCTGTGTCCTTCTTGTTTCCATTTCAGACAGAGCCATCAGTTTTACATACCAATGCCATTGCCACCCCTGCAGGGATTTCTCCACCTGGGCAGTAGTGCTCTCCTTCTGCATGAGATTTTTGGTACTTACAGATAATCCAAGTTGCTGTCGGATTTTTAAAGTTTTTTGTACAAATTTTTTCCTTTGTAATCACACGCATTTTTACTTACTCTACCGTATCAAGATCTACTAGTCGTGGTTCAATTTCTGAATTCAAAGCTTGTGAAATAAAGGAAATTAATTGATGGGTAAGCCTCTTGCTCTGTGCTGTGACTCAATGACTGAAAATTTGGAATGGAGGAACTCAAGAGAAATTGTCTTTCAGGTTGACATCATGCAAGAGAAGGAACCTCCTTAGATTACAAGGGTTGAGAAGTGTATAGGTCTGTATATGCATACTATAGCAAGATATAGTATGTCTTATTAAACAGGCTCACAGTAAAAATGTACTTATTAACAATTGCACTTACTATTGAGTAAAATGTACTTACTAATGGTTGGATTCAATCTTAGAGTGCTTTTCCAAGAGAAAGACTTAACGAGACTTAACAAGTCTTTTCACAGACTTAACAAGTCTGTGATTCTGTGACATTGCAGCTGCCTCAGTTTTACCAAAATGAGACACGAAATAACTTTCTGCCAAAGACCTTAGATCTACATTTTATTTGCCTAAAAAGGGGGCAATTCACTGCTATCATCTTCATCTTAGTACAGAACCAGTACCCAGTGCTGCACTTTGACCTAAGCTATATTTGACTTCATTGTGGTTTTCTCTGCTGACTGAGCTGTGTCCAGGCATGGCAGGAAAAGAACATGCTGCAGGTAAGGTGAGAGATGTGGACTTTAATTCTCTGAGAGTGAAGCAAATATTTCTCTTTGTCTTTCTGACTCTCTCACAAATTATGTAAAGAAACCTTGTTTTCTGTCACTTTGTGCTTGTGTGACAGTGTTACAGATGCTGTGGGAGGTGTGGGCTGCAGTGGAAGTGGGGTGCTGTAAGATTAGCAGGTCAACAAACCCCTCCCCTTGTGCTGCTTTGCCTTTAGCCACACTACAGAGCTGCACCAGGAGCACTCTTGCAGCCGTGGGGTGCCACTGGAGTGGTTTAACCAGCTGTGCTGCACCCACGGAGCACCCATCCATCCCAGCCATGCATCAGTCACTCGGGTTGGCACAGCTCCTGTGGGGCATGCCAACTGCACGTGAGCCATAGCAGTTTGGGAAGTAGCCCCCCTGAAGCCTGTCATTCTGAAACAGGTACACTGTCACCTCCAGCTTGCCTGGGAAAGGAACCACTACCCTGGAAAAATCTATTTCGTCAGCTTGGTCTGAAACCTGGCAGCAGAGCTGGTCTGAAGAGCCAGCTTTTCCTTTGGCTTTGAGCTGAACCAGTGCAGAAACATTGCAATTCAGTCTGCAGTGAACTGAATTGCTTGCTCCCAAAAAAAGGAAAATAAAGCTTTTCATGAACAATCCTTTCTGCAAAGAATTCAAATTCACATTTCATACTGCTTGGAGCATGCCCTCATCCTCAGGCTTTCTTGCTCATTTGGTGGTTCAGATATTTTACATTATATGAATTAAAATAAATTGCTCATTTGGTGGTTCAGGTTTTTTATAGGAAGTAAAATAACACTAGCAGAGAAGCCTGAGGACAGTGTACCTGGAATGACCTACAGCCTAGCAGGTAAGGCAGTCCTGAAATGCCAAGTCTCCATCTGCCTTGTCCTGTTCCAGCCCATTTGCTGTGAGTGTTGACAGCCAGCAACAGTTTTGATGTAACCCTGACAGTGGAAATACAGCTGCTTTGTGAAGCTATGTGGCAAATCTGACAGTGTGAAAATTTCCAAACTGCTGTTACAATTTCCCTGTTGTATTTCATGCACGTTTTTGTGCAAGTAGCAATGGTTGCTCACCTCCAAATAAAAAATCCACTCAATGTATGAGGCTTGTCACGCTTGAGGTAACAGAAATGATCATTGTGTAACTCATGTTTAGATTCCACTTTTCCTACCCACTTAACAGCATCTTAAACCAAAAGCCCTTTGCCTACAAGCTGGTCAAAGATTCACTGGTAACATGCATTTATTTTTTCACTGTGAAGTGTCTGTGAATAAATACGTGTGGGTGTTTTGAGAGGCATTTCATGGTTCGGTGCTCCTCTGTGAACAAGGCTGTGCCTGTCAGGTCAGTGTGCCTCTCCTGTGATGGCTCCAAGAAGAAGCAGCCTAATCCCTGCAGCCTGGCTGCTCCTGCCATGGCACTGCTGAGGGGCAGCCTGCAGGAAGCTGTGGATCCTGAGCTGCTCCTCAGCAGCTGAGGTGGAGGAGGCCTCACCTGGATGGTTCCTGTGATTCCACCAGAGAGATGGCACCTGCTGTTTCCCATGGATGGAAAACAAGGCAAGGGGTGCTTCTCTTACCTCCTGGAGTCTATCTCATAGCAATGTCTCTGCCCCTACATCACTCACGTGTCCTTAAGAAAATGAAACATGCATTAGCTGGTGCTCCTGAGTGCACGCTGCACAAGAAACTGCACTTGTGTTTGCTCCCTTGCAGGAACACCAGGCTGGGAGATGTGAACTTGGTGAGGAGCTGCTGTTATCTCAGCCACAGGTGGGAAGCAGTGCAGAGCTTTCAGGCTTTCTGAATAGTCAAACTTATAAAAATCTGCTGCAGGCTATGACCTTTCAATACCTGATACAGCTCTAACGATGTAAAGCTGCTCTTCCCTATTGCTTTTGCAATGGTCAGCTTAAAATTAGTCCCTGTGACCAGCCTGGGAACTATCTTTGTTAAAAAAGTGATGTGGAAGGGAAGGCTGGATCCACAGATTGATTTCTGAGCATATGTTGGACCAGTTTGTCTTGTGCTACAGTTTGTCTGCTACCAGAGCAATGCAGTTACATGTTTAAATTCTAGTGTTCATAGCAAAGCCTGCTAATTATGATGCTAAGACTGTATGAAAACTGACAGCTGTCCCAGCCTTTGAGTGTTTCTCTTGGCAATATACTGGTCTTTGTCCTCAAGAACTAAGATCTCAGACTAGACCAGGTCAGATGACCATCTGCTCTGGGTCCCAGTAGCCAAAACCACAAGCTTGAAGGAGGTCAGAAGAGCAAGCATACAATGCTAATCCTCCTCTGAGTGCCTGCTTCATTTCCAGTGCTCTGTAAATTCTTGAGAAGCAGCAGCATCATGTACCTGTAGGTCTCAGTGAATTTGTCTGCCATGCATTTGCCAAGGTGTGTTTAAACCCATGTGAAATCCTGCCATTAATGCCTTCCTGGAGCCAGGAAATGCACAGCTTAATGCACAATGGCAGAGTGCTGATCTAGTCCTCTTGGCACCAGCTATTTCTTGCCATTTAGACCTAGCATGGTTCTCAAAGACCTCACATGGCAACAGCCTTACAGACCCAAGGGAAGAATTCACTAGTTTGCCATGATTTCGTCTTCTTGACATAAACATTTGTCAAAGGAAAACTCTTTGGGGTAAGAAAAAATCTACAGACATATTCATCTATCAGTGTATCTAAATGTACAATGGCACTAATAGCACTGTAGGTGTTAGATTTTTTAAAACTAAATATTAAAAATATCTCAAATCTGCATAATTAGAACATCATTCTGGAATAACAGTGATTTAATTCAAGTTGTATCTTAATCCTGCATAATTGTCAAGGAGCTCCACACTCAAAAAAAAAGTGTGTTTTTATTTCAGGCTCAATAGAACACTGGATTTTGCATTTTTTATATTTTGGGTCAGGAAGTGTCCATGAATACAGTGCTTACATCTGAGTTTTCACCTCCCTTAAAATATCAGGGATGTCTGAGTGCACCATGCTCTGTTCCTTATTACTTTCCCTCTGACTACTAAGCTACCAATCCTTGTTCATCTACTCTTGGTAAAAAAAATAAATCTCACTCATCTAAACAAACCGACTTTAGGATCACGGTTGTGATGAACTTTCCACAAACTTTCCAGATAAATTTCAGTGATGGCAGTAAGGCTGTTGGGAGAGGGGTATATGGGAGATGGAATAATATTACCCTCCATGTTTAAAAATAGGAGGGAAAAGGCATGACATTTCCCCTAAATTTCTGCAGTGTTTTTGATATATACCTGTAAAGCATGATCAAACCTTCCAGAATAAAGAGAGGGTTCTCTATAGATTTACCCTATAAACTGACTGTTTTGAGCTGTGACTGGTGCCTAGGTATCCCATTTTCCCCTAGTCCGAGTCTATGATTCTCTAACTTAACATAAAAGTTCAACAATATTTACTACAAAGCGTCTGCTCTGAGTTTTGTTTGGCATTTTCTGCACTTGTTTCTTGGTCCAGTTAAACCCTTCTTGTCCAATATCTGCCTCACTGACAGACAGTGATGGCAAGTGTCACACTGTGCCCATCTGCACATAACATTGAACTTGGGGTATCCATGGGGAAACTCAAGGGGACTGAAGTCACTAACAGGGACAGGACCAGTGGGTGTTTTGACAGGAGATTGCCAATGTGACTGTGGGAGAGAAGAAAGGTCTGCAGAAACTCCCTCCCAGGAGAGCCAGACAGATGGAAGATTGGAAGGTGCCTGCACCCAGACCTGGAGGGACTGGCAGGGATGGCACCGAGCACAGGGACATCCCTGGGGACTGGCAGGGGTGGCACCGAGCACAGGGGACTGGCAGGGATGGCACCGAGCACAGGGGACTGGCAGGGATGGCACCGAGCGCAGGGACCCTCCCTGGTCCCTCCCGGCGCTCCCTGCCAGCCTGCTCCACCTGCGAGGGGCTGTGAGCACCGCGGGCTGCCCGGGAGAGGGCACTGCTGCCCCGCTTTTGGGACAATCCCGTTCCTAATTCAGAGAAAAAGCCGCTTCCAGCCGGGCTGGCCAAAGCACAGCACAGGGTAGATCCCACCTGGGTAACCAGGAACCCTCTCGAGTGATTCTGCTGCACCCTGAGTGTGGCAGGAGCTCTGCTGCCCTGAGGGGTTTGGAGCATCATCTGTACAGAGAGCACTCAGAGTGAAACATGTTCAAAAATCCTATGTGAATGCATTCATTCTGTTACCAAAGAAAACAAAACAAAACAAAAAACCCAAAAAAACCTCCCCCCACTCCAAAAAACCCCACCCAAAAAAATACCAACCAAAAAAGAACAAGCAGCAACTAAAATGTTAAAATCCAGACTGTGAGGGCAGAGAGATACCATAGAGCTGAAGTGCTGAAATACCAGAATCAAATGCTTGAAATGGTACAATTCACAAGTTTTTTTTACAGCTGAGATGAAAATGAACCATGTAACACACGTGTGTAACTGGCCTGGTGAACTCGTTTGTACAGCAGCACATTTGTCTGAGGCAAACTGATGTAGGACTTTCCATCTTCCACCAAAGGACAACCTTTTCATTAGCAAAATATATGTTTATTTTTGAAAAGGCAGAATACTCCCACTTCGTGAAAGCTGTAGGATTGCTTAAATGGGGCAATTTATTACACAACACAGGTGCTCTGTACAGCCAGTAAGAATTCACTGCTTTGCATAACAAGAATTTCCCATAGGAAATGTAATGAGCATAACAAAGTACATTGGAAACAAAAGGGTGCACTTAAGGAAGAAGACTAGAAACTGAAGCATAAAAAGTAAAAGTTAACCAGCTTTCTCTCATTTCCTTTAAAAGTGACAATCTGAATTCTTAGACAAAGGCAGAGAAGTAGGTATATAAACATCTTTGTATAAATTTTAAAAAGCATACATAGGACTGGAAGCACAAAAATATAACAAAAGAGAGACCAAATGTCATCTTTTGATCTCTCAGTACCATCTGAAGCCTGTTTACATATTCTCTACATTTTATCTCCTTTCCTTAAGTCAAAGTAGCATTCACAAAAAAGAATGCTACTGTGTACCACATCTCAGGCTCAAAAGTAAACAGTGCATCACTCTTGTTATGAAACCTTACTGAGTCACACTGACCTGGGCCCAGTGTGCACCTGCTCTCCTACAGGTGCACGATCCTCAGGTTTATTCCAAGTCTAACACTCTCTCCCCAGCACATTACCCAAGCAGTCTCAAAGAGCTTGTATTAAAGACTTCCTTGTTCCCCCTTACAAAAACCAAGAGGGAATGTTTTATTAACAGCTAAAGGAAGTTGGGATTGATTCTTGGTCTGCAGCTAAAAAAGATTTATGAGTTATTATTGATTTTCTTCATTGTTCCTCAGCAAAGCAGCTCAGTAAGTACCTAGAGCTGCTGAGATTCCCCAGAAGGATGCCTTGGTACACTGTGTTCAGACAGCTCAGACAAAAGCTTTTACTACCTGCTGCCTTTCTTTTTTAACATCTTTGAGTTTTTCCTTGGCTCAGTCTCCTCTTCATGTGAACTCTGTGGCATCTCTCTGAAAGAGTAAGTAAGAAAAAGAAAACAAAATTGCAGACAGTTTTTAAAACACTCTACTTTAAAACACTCTACTTCTCTCCTCAAGTAAATTAATTTTGGTAAAAGAAAGGCTCTTGCTATATAACTTCTGCAGTCACTGGTTTCAGTGCCTCTGCTGGGGCTGCCAAAGTTGCAAACCCATAAAGGTTCTTTTGTTGGCTGCCTGCTCCCTGCGCACGCATCCCTGGTCGGCTGTGGGAAAGGAGTGTGTGAAAAGGGCTGATGCCATCAGGGAAGGGAGCCATCTCCTGAAGTCAGTCCCAGGCTGAGGTCACTCAGGGGATAAATACTTTTCCCCAAAGGCCTGTGGCTCCTGAGAACCAACTGTTTGCTCTGCCTGTCAGCAGGATTTTCTCTGCTCAATATATCAAGCCGCAGCAACCAGCTGGCTGGTTTGATCTGCCCGTGCTAATCAGCTGGCACCTTTCAGGTTTGCAGCCACTTCTCCTCCAGTCAGCACCCCAGCACAAGCCAACTGAAACATCTATCAAGAAAATCATTGTTAGAGCTGCTACCCTCATCAGCCAAAGACTGGAGCTTGCCTTTGTTCCTGGAATAAAGGTGGAAGTTGAAAGCCTAAATACCACAGACCATATTTTGGTTGCTACATTTCAGCCTAGTTCCATTGAATTCACTTGTCTCTGCTGATTTATGCTGTCTGTGACTAAGGTTTAAATAAAACTAAATAAAGGAAATTTGGAAACAGTATTTCTCATTTCTCTACCTTTGATCAAAGCTATTTATAAAATACATAGCTGTACAGACAGGCAAATACAGATGAATTTCCGAAGTTTAAAAAAGATTATGAGGTAAAAAAGCTTAAGTACATGTGGAAAGTAAATACTAAGGAAACTCAGCCAATGCAGGCATTATGTTTTCAGTTTGATTGACATACCTCCTTAAAAAGTAGGTTTTGCAGTTTTTGTATTAAAAAAGGATTCTTTTATAAATAGCTTTCCACATACCATTATTTTTAGTCTGTAACATACCTGCATAAGCCAGAAGTTATTCCATAGGGTTCTTGAATATTTTCATGAGAATCATCTTTTTCTGCTGGTTCAGGTGACTGAAAGGTCTGTCTTTTGGAATTTGCTTTTACACCTGAATTGCCAAATGCAGTAGATTAAAAAAAAAAAAAAAAAGAAAAAAAAAAAGGAATCACAAATAGTAGAGCTTGTTAGGTTTTGATTAACCTGAAGCAAAAAGTTACATTAACTTTTCATCCATACCTACTATTATTCCAAGGAAATCAGTTCACTTTACATTAGCCCAGCATACAGCTTTTTTACCACTGGTTAGTTCTCACACAGCAGACTGTGAACTGCCAGATTTGCAGAACACTGAAGTGAGTTTCCATGTGGTGCAACAGTTGAAAGCCCTATCATATATTTTCTTAGCAAGTAACTGAAAATGGCTTTTTATTACCACCAAGTAGAAGAAAAGCCAGTTCATATTTTGAGTGATTTGAATCAGAACATGATGTTAAAAATTTGCCGCTTTGAGGGCCCTGACTGTTCAGTCACAGTGCCTACCAAGGCAAACAATTCTGCACACCTGAGAAACAACAGCTGGGGAGAAAGACTTCAAAAGTGTGCAGGGTGTGACCTGCTTTTCCCTTTCAGGCACCCATCCTGCCTTTCAGCATCCTTCAAATGCAACACCATATGTTTAGTTCTGATAATGACAGAAAGAGTGCACGGCTCAAAGGATGGCACTTGTACACTGAATCTGAAATGTGGACTAGGAAACATGACTGCTATTCTGAAAACTTGTCCCTAAGTATCTCTTGAAGAATGAATTAGTATCATTTGTCAAAACTACAGTAAATTCATAAAAATAGATCAAGCTTCCTGTTTTGAGTACATGTGTAGGAGGCAATTCTTCCATTCTTCCAGGACAATGAAATCTGGATGATTCAACTCTGCTGTTCTGCCATGGATTTAGCAATCGACTTGAACAGAGTTGTTTCTAAAGGACACGACAAAGACACGAAAAATGTTTTGGTTTCAGCAGGGCAAGGCCTCACCTGAGGGGACACAATGTAATCTACAGGTTAAAGGCTGCTCTGAAGTGAGGAAAGGTGACACTTGTTTGTGGCTGTGCTGCTGGAGAACTGGGTGACCTTGAAAGGTTCCATTACTTTTCTACATCCCAGTTAGGGAAATGGCACTGATGAAAAATCTCTCCTGAAACTCCAATGTGTTATACTGCAAAATTTGAGGAATTAAGTTGGGTTTTTTCTGAACAATTCAGGATAGTACCAACCTGCTGGCTTGCTCCTTTTGGAAGGCTTCTTCTTCACAGTCAGTGGAACTCGGGTCAGCACAGCCAACTCCCTCACAAAGTCCTGCTCTGCTTCCTGCATGCAAGGACAGAGCAGCAATCACTCAACACAACACAGCTCAGTTCTGTGTTATTTTATTACACGTGGCACTACAAAACAGGCACATCACTGCGGAAACACAGGAAACAATATGGGAAACTATCAGGGAAATGCTCCTACAAGACAGAGATGAATCTCAGCACTCATTCCAACTAGGGTAGCAAAGAGACCCCTACAATCTGTGCCGTGTTTCTCCATTGAATACTTAGATCCCTGAACCATTTTACCCTTAGCTGATTCTCCAGCTCAGCTCCCAGGTGGTGCAATCCCAGCAGCTTCTGTTTCAGACACTCCAGACGAATTTGCTGCTGCAGTTCAAACTGAGCCAAAATCTTGTTCTGCTGGAGCCCTATCCTGGTCAGAGAAATGTAAATGTAGAGATGCTGTTCAGTGCAAGGGAGGAATACAATCCTGTCTAAGTCTATTTAGAAGGTTTTGTAGAGAGAAAGGCTCATTAACAGTATTGGCCCAACCAACTTCTGCTGGGACAGGAAATTTTGGGGTAGATTTTTAGATTTACTTATTTTAGTAACCTGCCTTGGCTGTCTATAGAATACAAGGTCCTTCTGGAGGGTAGGAATTACAGGAGTTTGCAGTGTCCATGCCTGGATTTTTGGAACTGGAATTCAGCTCTAAAGTTGAAGCCTGCTTTCAAAACCACTGTATCTTTCTAGGATTTAGTTTTACTGCCTGCTTCCCAAAGGGCCAAGGCAAACAATGTTCAAAGATCTGTTCAAAGATCAGGTGTGAGAACAAGGAATTAAGAATTAGGCATTTTATCCAGGCCTCTTCAGTACTGAGCCATCATCAGAACCAGACTGAGCCATTAACATGGTAATTGACAACTTGGGAATTAAAAGCATTAACTGCTGTATTCTTCACTTGTTTTACATTTCTGGTTAAAGATTATTATTATTATTACAGTACAACCTGAATGGCTGCAACTTTGCTGCATCTGTATATCTCCTGTTTTCTTGCCTGATCTACCTTAAAGCAATGCTGCCAATCATCCATCAAATTCCTTAAGGAAGGAGGTGACACAAATCCTTTCTGACATTTACACTTAATGAAGTTGCTACTGTAATGCTCACTGCTTACAGAGGTTACCTTGCAACATTTGCTTTTTGAACTCACACTCCTAACCTCGCACCAAGGGCAAAAAGAAATAAAACAACAAAACAATGTCGAGTTTATAGGAATTAGAAAAATTAATGTAAACTTTACATTTAATTTACAAAGCACTAGACCATAAAATAAATCATAATGGCAATAGGAAAATGGGTTTGATTACTGATTATTATGGTATCAGCTTAGATGCTGCATAGCTACATTCTTCAATCCCACATTTCTGCTTCTGGGAAGGCAAATTTTACTGTATTTTGTTTAAAGATACTAGAATAGATTACAGGAGAAAAAACAAATGAGAAAATAGCTGGAAAGTGAATTTGTATGTCACAATAAATGATAAATTTGATAATGAATAACTAACATCTTTTATGAAATCCTTTATTACATAAATCCATTTCTTTACTAACTCAAACAGGGATAAAAAAGTGGGCAATGATATCTTTCAGTTTAGAAGAAACAGAATGTCTGAAAAAAGATTTACCTCTTTACAATGCCTAAATTGAAGCTGTTGTATTTTGCTGAATAATAAACCAAGAGTAAAGACATAAAATGATTACAAAAATGTATAATGTACATGACAAGCCACAGACCTTTTTATGACAACTTATGCCTTTTTATATGCAGTGCTTTTTGTCTGGACTTAATTTTCATTTAATCAGTAATTAATTAAATATTATTTTTATTTAACTAACATTTGAGAGATTCCACTCTAAATTTAGTGCAAGTAATCTTGATTTTCCAAGGCATTCACTGAAGCCTTCTTTCCACTTTGAGTATTTTTTGGGCTTCAAGCATTTTCTCCTCATTATGGTGTATGTTTTCTCCACAGTAAACTAACAAACACTTTTGATGTTCAAAGTAAAAAGTATGGAATGTAATGAATTACATTCAGCACTGGTTCCCATCCACATTTATGTTAAATTTCTTTTAAAATCTGGCATATGTTTTGGCATTGTATTTCATTCTCTCTTTTCAAACTGCCTAAGTATAGTTCTCCAATCTGTAACTAATGACCATCAAAAAGTTTATTTAATAAGAAAGTAATTCTCTGAGATCAAAGGGCAGACATCATTTGGCAATAGGTATTTCTTTTCCATCAAAGAGAAGTATAAAATGCAAACTCAAGACATTCATTCAGCTAGACATCCATGCAGATCTGCAATCACTCACAAAGTTTAAATGGACAGCAGTGCTGCTGCCTGGTCTAACCTTTGGTGGACCGTGGATGACACATTTAGGAGGCCTTTGGTGTGTTTTTCTTTCAATGCCAGTTCATTCTCTTTATTCTTCAGTCTGATCCTATCATTTCCTTCTGTTGAAATAGTTTTTGAAAAATTTTCTGCTCAAAATTAAAAACTGTGCATTGTGACAACCTTCATCACAAATTAATAATGATTCTAGGTAGCCTTTCCAAAGTTACTGCTCCTTAGGGATATCAAGTACTTCTTACACACTCTGCCACTGTGATCTGCTGCAAAGAGAATACTTTGTGCATCATTTAGCTGAGATAGGAATGTCATGGAATTCCTTTTTACTTACTTCTCCCACTAGGCTAACTGATTAACATGGAATTCGAAGCAGAAATTTTCTAAAAAGACCTTGATGCCTTAAGCAAGGACTGTATTACCTAAACAAAAAATGCATTATAGAGAAAACCCTCCACTCAGATGTGACTAATTCCTGGGTATGCCCAGCTTCACAAGATGTCCCTCAACTGACAGGAAACTACTCTGGTTACTTTTGCAAATGCTCACACTCTGTGACTGAGGGCTTATTTGCTGACCAGGCTCCTGACTCTGCCCCTGAACTGCCTGGCAGCAAGGCTTGGGCACATCTGACAGACAAGACCTTGCACTACCCTATTTAAATTAAACAGGAGGGAGATGGATGGGTTTGTAACAGATCAGGGTACAAAACCTTCATCTGGGGAGTGTCCAACCTTTTCTGAACACTGAGAGAGGCTGACAGGTACCTTTCCTTCCACCTGCACCATCAGGGAGCAGTTACTGAATGTACCCAGGGCTGGGCTGGCTGTGAGAGGGGAGGTACTCCCCACCTTTCCTCTTGTGACTCTGCCTGGCAGACTAAATTCAGATTTACTAGGCCAAGGGATGCCAGAAGAAGTAAAATCCTCTAACCTTACACTAAGCACAATTACTGGGAAGCAAAACTGTCTTAAAGTTGTCAGTACCATACAAACCTTGTAAGGATTTCAGATGTTGAAGCTTTTTTCCTTCATACTCTTCTGTGATTTTTCCTAATTGCTGGTAGTAGTTTTGCACCAGTCTACTGATATTATTGCTGGTCCCATATACACTTTCAACAGCAGATTCCACCAGTCTCTCCTGTATCACACAGTACAAGTCACAATTAATTTCCAAGCCCAAAAGTGTTTTGATCTGTTTAAAAAAACCTTATACCTAATTTGGTATATGCACACAAAATTGTGAATTTAAAATGTGGCTTTAAAAATGGGGAAGACTGAGACACTGAAAACCATGCAACATTTCAACATGAAAAATTGCAGCAAAACCTTTCTAATCTCCATCTCCATCTGGGAAGTGGTCATTCCCCTACCCACTCAATCTCTACAGCCCATTTTAACAGTCAAGCCAATTGCCAGCAAAGCAAGCTAATCTATGTGTAGATCTGCTGTGAGCTTCCACTACAGAGAAAATCCAAATATTTACTTTGGAAAAAAATTATTGATCTATGATGTAAGTTTTAATTTTAATTTTATTTAATGATTTATCTTTGAATTAATATTAAGCTGGTAGAATGCAAACTATTAATTAGTCAAAAACCCTTTATCAAGAGATAATAATCTCATTTTTTTCTTCTTTTTGTTATTCTCTGTCATTAAGAGTTGTGATAATTTTTTTCCTGTTCCAGTGTTTGACTTAAAACCTGTTTTGGCTGCTGTAGCAAATACTGTACTGCTACATAAACTAGCTTGCAAATACGTTGCAAATTATGCTCAGTTTAAACACAGCTCCGAAGGGTTTTCTGCTAATACTTCCAGGCATAGATTACTGCATACATTAAATTGCTTTCCATCTGTGCAAGGTAGCCCTTGTTTTGTTTGAAAATTGCTATTGACCATTTCCATACCTTGAAGTCCTGTTCATGATCTGAACTCTTTTTTCCAGCTTCCCCTCGGGCATACTGCAGCAGAGTCTGCCCAATCACCTGCTCCATGTGCTGCTGAAGAAACTGAAGAGCTTCCTGGATTTCTGTGACTAGCTGCTGGTGGAATTCTAAATTGATTTCTTGTGTTTCTTCCTCAAGCTTCTCCTCCTCTTCACGGATGTGGGACTCCTGGTAATCAGACAACAAGAGAGCACTGCCATTTAAATATGTTAACAATTGTAGTCAGCTTCACTTTGAAATAAAGTCCTGCACCCATTCAGAATGTTATAGTTTTAGTAATTATAATAACATAATTTACAGAGGAAGTTTGTACAGTCATTTAACACATTTGCCACTGATATGTACAGTTGTGGTATTTGCTGGGTCCCCAGGATGGAGGAGGAATTGAGAATCTGACTCTATGTTCTTAGAAGGCTAATTTATTATGATATATGATATGATACGATATGATATGATACGATATGATATGATATAATGCTATACTAAAACCATACTAAAGAATAGAGAAAGGATCTTACAGAAGGCATAACAAGATATTAATTAAAAACTTGTGACTGACTCCTCTGAGTCTGGATGGTGATTGGTCATTAAGTAAAAACAATTCACATGTTGGCTAAATAATCTCCAAAGCACATTACAAAGCAGCAAACACAGGAGAAGCAAGGAGATAATATTGTTTTCATTTTTCTCGGAGGCTTCTCAGCTTCCCAAGAGAAAAATCCTGGGCAAAGTGATTTTTCAGCAAATATGACACTGACATTGAGTAAAACTGCATCCTGTCCTATTAGTCACTCCTAAGTGATGTATTCCCATGTATGTGAAATATCCTGAGTCCAGTAAGGGACAATAGTGGATGCCTTGACAAACTGCACAGGGGCAAGGCAAGGACAGTTATGCACCAGGAATGCATCCACAGCCTGCATGGTCTACCTGAGGAAAACTTGGTTTGCTGGTACTTAGGAGTACCAATACCCTTGGGAGTACCAATGGCCCTTGGGACAGGTCACAAAGGTGGGTAATAACACTTGAAAACCATTTGCACAACATCCTCTGCTGGTGAGTTCTAAAGTTTCTCCACATATTTCTTAATTTTGAACCTGCCATCTGGTAACTTTGCTAGGTGCTCTATTCTTTCATTAGAAATGTGAAAAATGGTTCTCTATTCACATATTTGATGCCAGTTTTAAAACCTATGATATTCCAGAAGACACCTATGTTTTAGGCTGAAGAGTTCAAGTCCTTTGAGGTCTTTGGACCATCCTTGCCTCCATTTTTGTGCATGAAAAGTGCCCACTTTTCATCTAAGCTCTCTTTAGTGAACAGTGGTATCTGCTTACCAGCATGGTCTGTTCTGTCATCCCTAAGTGTAGTACTCTGCCATAGATGGCCTAATATTCTGTTGCTGATGTCTTTCTTATATTTACACACTCAGTTAAGGCTAAATAACTTGAAAATATTCTGGAAGATGTGACAGTACCTATTTGATGCCTGCAAGTAGAAAAGGAACATTCATCTGTAGAAATATTCTTATTAATGCTTATTAATACTCTTATTAATGTTCTGACATGTTATACTTAGAGCTAAGACTTATATTTTTGAGGTTTCTGAGAAAGTTGGAATGTCATTAAAAACTGTTTCTCATTTTTTTAGAGACCTAATGTCCTGTGATTATGCCCAAGCTAGGATTCATTAGTCATTTTACATTCTATATGAAATCAATAGATAGACATGACATTGTCCACCAGTATAAAACTGGCCCAAGCAAAATTTAAGTTTGGGTAAAACAAAACAATATATCTAAGAATCTGGTTGAATGTGTGTAAATTAACCTCTTCCTGAGCTCCTTATAGACTGTTCCTGGTTTTGGAGGATGTTTGTAACATGTTTTTTCTCTCTTGACTTTTCCCAATTCCTATGCTCTACTTTTTCAGCAGCAAGAATCTAGCAAGTTTATTTTTAGACACTTCCTTGTGAGATGGGTTTTAGCTGGAATTTGAAAGAGGCTGTAATGGAGAGATGCCATAGGAACACTAATACCTGAGGACATTTCATTTTCATTAGGGAAGGTAGTGATTGCATCAATTAACATCTCCATGTGAGCTAAGTGAGAGGGAGTAACGGAAAGCAAGAGGAATGCAGTGATATACATTTGTATTTTATTATTTTATATTTTATTTCTTTTGAAAGTTAATGAGTTTCTCAGATTTTCAAACTTAAAAGAAACTGCTTCAATTGATATTTTTCAAATATGAAAACAGCAGGACACAGACTTTCCTTATTCTTCTTCCATGTGGAGATTGAGGGTTTGTATGATGCAAATTGAAATTAGAGGGGTACAGAATTTTACCTCTCAGCTAATTACACAGCAACAGCGTGGAGCACAGAGCTGCAAAGTGTTTGATGGGTTCAAGCCATATGTGCAGCAGCAGTGGGCTGGGCAGAGCTATCACTGACACCTGCTGGGAGGGTTGTCTGAAGTTGAAATATGAAATGTGGTATTGCTCTACATAAATATCCAATGCATGTAATTAAATAACCAACAACACTTAATAGATCAACACTAAAAACCAGTCACAAACAGATGTGAAAGTGACCTATGGGAACATCATGTCTAAAAATCTCTTAAACTTTCTTTTGTCTTCATGACCTACAGTAGCCAGATAATTTGGGAGGATTGAGAATGGATGCTGATCTTCTTATGGACAGAGAGAGAAAAAAATTATGAAAAATTATGACAGTATAGAAGAACTTGATTTGTGTGGTAGGAGTAAGAATTTCTCCTAATGCTCCAGTAAAAACTTCTCAAGTGCATATTACGATCCCCAGCAGAATTAGTAGGAGGCTCTCTTACCCTGAAGCAGTAGCTTTGCAGAAGTCCTTTATACATGCTGGCATCCTTGCCTTCATGCATTAGCATTTTCATATAAATAAATTGCCAAATAAGCTTGCTAGGACACTCAATAAAGTATAAGGGATTAAAATGTCTGCCCAAACTACAACAGGCATACTCAAAGACGTCCTATACCAGCAATGTGCACATTTTTGACAGAGAATACTTTTCTTTCTCATTGGAGCTTGAACTTTTTTTGTTGTTGCTTTTTTTTTTGTTTTGTTTTTTTTTGTAGTTTAGGTGTGCAGTGGCCACTTCTAATGCCAAATATCACAGCATGTGAGACCTCTGGAGATAACCCACCTGGACACTGTACCTACCACTGCCTTCTGCAGCTGCCACTGGTCCTCATCTTGGCACGGGGAGGATCCCTTCTGCAGGGTGTGCTGCTCTCTCAGCTCCTGAAGGGAGCTCTTCTTTCTGGCCAGCCGCATGCGCGCCAGGGCTGCCAGCCCAGCTCTCCGCAAGCTGAACCTGCTGAGCACTGAGCACAGCAGAAGCTGGTGCTTTTGCAAGATGTAGCTAACAGACCTGTAAAAAGGACCGTTAAAAATCCATCAGTGAAGCTGCTTGCACACCTGTGTTCAGCAAAGTCATTCCCTAAAGGTGGAAGAGTTATTCTTCACTCTGCGAAATGCCTTTTTGTACAAAGCATGCCTTGGAAAGCTGCTCAGGTGTAGAGAATGGGTACTGCTGTGTTACACTTCTAGTTCTGTCACACTGAAGTTAAATTAAAATGAAAACAGAAATAAAATAGCTAAATAACTATCTACATGTTACTGGAACAAACACTTAATCTTGCAGAAAATGCAACTCCACCATGACGCAGAGAGTGCAGACAGAGGCTGGTTCAAGACTAGAAACCCCCCACAAACACAGCAGATACTCACAAAGCACACCAGTGACAAATCACATAAGACTATCTTTTCTAATTTCTAGGAGTCCTGATATGTCTACATTTTAAAATTTACTTTTGATACCCTGACAAAAAAACAAGACCAAATGGCTCTCTGTCTGAAGTGCTAATAATCCCTCAACACTGCTTTCCACAATGTAATGTACACAAGTTTTTATCTGGGCATGCAGCAGTGAAGTTTTACCCCACTGCTCATGGATGAAACTGTGCTTACTCATCACTGAGGCATCCTAGCCTGCTCACGACGCCTTGAATTATCTTCTCTTGTTTCTCAGACAGGTGCTTTTGCATCACAGCAGACAGAGCATATTCTCTTATCCAGAGCTAAAAGCAGAGAAAAGAATTACAAATATAAGATACTCTGATTTCAGCAGTCACTACATAAAGAAACAACTGTTTATTTTGCTAGAAAAATCATCCTTTGCTTTCAAAAACAAACTCATTCTGGATTAAAATCATTCTACTGTTTTTTTCCAATTATCAAAATCCTAAACAAAACTCACTGAAAATAAAAGCTTTGCACTGGTTTGGATCAGCCCTGAACTGTGTTTCCTACAGATTTTTTGGTTTCAGTTACAGAGGAACAAGAAAAAAATAACAATACAGCACAAAATACTGCATTGACTCTCATCAGCAGGTTTCAGCAGGCTTTTTATTTATTTTTTCTTTTCACTAGTAGAGAATATAGTTTTTATTTTCACTGAAAAAAAATACAGGTATCATCTTCCATCACACTTCTGTCACAGTAAACAGTGCTAATAATTGGAAATGGAGATTAAGTGATTAGACAAGTATATGGACTGCAAGTTTACAGCTCCTTCACAGTGATATTTAGATTGAAGAATTTAATCTTCAAATGAATTTTGATGGATTTGCCATTAGACTGTAAACTTCCGGAGACATGGAGTTAAGATTTAGTTTAGTATGTTGCTGGTATTTAAGTCATAAACTGAAATATTTGCAAGGCTCCAACTCTTACTGTAAGATGAAGAGTGTAATTTACGCTACTGACAGATGAATAAAAGTACGTTACCTGATGATGTATTCAGAGACCCAAATTAAATATAATACCAAGGATGTCTGACAATTTCACTTTGTGTTCCAGCATCATTCAGAACACGAGGGACTAAATTTTCAATTATGGCAGACAGGCAGGTTTCACTAGATCAGTATGTCCAGCAAAGGATTAGATGTTGTCCTGGCTGCAGGAGGGGGTGAAGCTTAGTGCAGTGTGGGCACATCCAAGTTGTGATTCTATCCCACCCACATCATACACGTGGGAGTGGTTTTGGGGTGAAAATGAGCACACTCTTCAGAAGTGGGCACCATTTTGCCTCTCTCTAGAGAAGGAAGGTGTCAGCATCAGCCCCTGCAGATCCAGCCCCCACTGCACTCCTGCTCCCCCCTCCTGTTTTCTCCAGAATGCAGCTCCAGCACTTGGTGCTGAAAGGACAGCGGCACCAGTGCTCATAACTACTGGATATATACCTGAGTATTACACAAAACATCAGCAAATTGTACAACTGATACATCTGGAACAGCTATTTCTGTAAATTTTTTTTAACAGAGAGAGAGAGAGGCCAGCAGATCCTGACAATATTTTGTGTGTTTTCTGCATCTAAATATAACAACCATTTTACCTAGAAGTTCTGAGAGGTACTATTCAGTATAACAGCAAATAGCAGGGCTGAACTGACAGAGCCTGTGCAGAGGCTGCCATGGGGGAAGGACTGGTGGGACTGAACCCTAGTCCAGTTGAGAGGAGACCCATTGATAACAGCTGAGCTGAGGCTGGGCCAGCTGAGCTGAGCTGAGCTGAAAGGAGGTGGCAGAATGGTTGGAAAATGGCAGTGACCTGCAGGACCAGCACAGCGGGAGAAACAGCAGCTCAGACACCTGTGCAGAAGGGAGCCCAGCAGAGCAGCAGCACAGCCTGACTCAGGGGATTTATCTGTCACTGGTTTCCAGGCTGGGGGGTGTGGGAAATGTTAGCCATGGGAGTTCCCTTGCCATCCTGCCTTTGTTCCTGCTGACCATGTAGGTAGCGAGTGGGAATGGTCTCCATATCACCTTTGTCTGGGAAACCAAGTGGACACAACCTATAGGGAGCATCTGCCATCTGTTTTTTCCCAGTGGTGAACTCCTTTTTGCTGGGTAAAACCCCTTCTCTTTTTGTACACCTTTGCTATTAATATTGCTGTTGTTATTGTGAATTTCTTACTCCATGGCTTTGTGCTTTCAGTAAAGTGTTATCTCAACCCATACTTTCTGCTTTTGCCATTCCCTTAGTGAAACAGGCAGGGGAAGGGGAGTGGTTCATTTGCAGTTTAGTTTCCATCTGGTGCTAAAGCCAGCACAAATGTATAATTGCACAATTGTTAGTGTTAGAAATTAGGAGTGCTACTGGGCATCTCAGCTGGATATGAGTTTTTTCATTGAGAAGCAATGATCTGTGCAGGAGAGAGGCTTTCTCTGTGAGCACAGAATGAACTCCCCTGGGAAGTGCAGAGAACATCAGAAACTTTGTTTTGGCTTCAAAATAAAAATGTATTTCTTTCATGGCTAGTGCCTTCCCTGTGGAATACACAGTGACACAGCTAACTGACCTCTCTTCATGTAGAAAACCTTACCAAAACACATGTTCCTGAGCAGGATGCCTGACAAGGATGGGAGGGCAGGCAGTCAACAAGTGACAGATGGGAAGAGTGCAGCTGAGCATGAGTAGCACAGCCCCAAAGACTGCATGGCACTGGAGACCCACCAGGCTGCTCTTGGCAAGAGCCTCAGATGTACCTGTGTAGCCAGATCTCAACTGATCTGAGGCTAGGTGAGTCTGATAATCACAGAGCACAGCTGAGCACACTGTCTTCTCTGACTGCATGCTGCAAGCATCAAATTAAGGTCTATCAGGTCTTCAGGTATCATCATGACAGATGGCAAAGATGTGCTTGAAGTAATAATTGTTATCAGCATTTCCCTTTAGCAACTCTATAGATTTAGCTCCTAGGGTTTCACACCTCTCTGTACACACCTTGTAGATCCATTGTGTACTTTAATGTCTCTTTCAGCAGTTCAAAGAAAGTCTGAAAATGACCTTTTACTTTCCAGAAGTAATTTTATTTCCAGTGAGAGGCTGGCTGTGGTTCAGCTGTGGGTTTCCATCATTTTTGGAGACCTGATTATTTACTGAGAAGTTGCTCTTGAAGGGCAAGTAAAACAGCATGAGGGTACATATCACCAAGAGACAGAATGCCTTCAGGAATTGATACTTGAATTGCAGTTGGAATGGTAAATGATATAATATTGCAGCCAAGAACTCAAAATATAGCAGCTCATTTGCTATCAAAATATATCCTATCCAAAAGTAAATCCTATCACTGTCAGTGATAACAATGCCAGTGCTTCTTGCAGTTGTTCTCTATTTCTGTTTACGAAGAAACAGCCTAGTTCTGTAGTAGTGAGGAGTTCCTTATAAAGAATAAGTCACCTTTTCCATTAAGACTGCATTTGAGGTAGTCCATATGTAGAATTTATAAAATGATTCTGCACCTCCCTGAGACCAATGGGAAACTGAGAATACAGCAGAAATTCCTCCAGCACACAGTTATTAAGCTGAACACTATAAGTACCTCAGTCATGTAAGTAGTAAGAGAACAAGAGGAAAGGAAGGGGAATCATTAGACATTTATGATGAGAGGATTAACAAGGAAGACTGAGAATTAGATAAATACTAAACCAGTGTTTTGTCTCAAAAAGACCATTAGGAAGATGATTAAGATAGAAAGGATCAGCTGGGATAAACAGGACATTGTATGTTTAATTGGAAACAACACCTAGGCAGCTCACAGGGATGGGGCTAGCAGAGCTGGGTATTTTCCACCTCCAAAATACAGGAACACCTCACACAGAGGCAGAAATGTGACAGCAAAGATTCTCTGGGAATGTTGAGGCAGCTGGCATATGGCTGAAAACCAGCAAAAGAGAAACTTTTTCAAAACTTCTTCAGGTCAGGTGTCACGGTCAGGCTTTGTGCTTGCACCCATACTCCACTGTTGGATCAAGTCAGCAGGCACATCTCCAAGCTTCCTGTTCTTGGGAACAGCCTCACTTTGCTCAGAGATAGGTTGGATGGAGGGGAAAAACCCATGCTGCTGCACAAACTTAGTGGCTCAGGCTCTCTGATCCCTGTATTCAACCAGAAAAAACAGTGACAAAAGTATGGTAATTGAGGGAGTAAAGCTTTAAGGAATGTCTGGCTTCTTGAAGTGTTATTCCAGTAGCTATGAAAAAATTAACCAGAGAAGTGATAAAATGCCCACCCTGTCAAAACTGGTAATCAGGGGACAGTTCAACTTTCTGGGTAACAAGCAAGGATTTGGGAATGGATGGAAATCTCATCCCATTTTTATTCTGTAGGCTTCCAAATATTTTGCTTCTCAGTCATAGGTGCATTACAAGATCTTCTGAAGCGCTGCTGAAGTTAAGTATTACTCTCTGGCAATAAAGGTGAGGAATATGCCTCTCCTTTCTGTTTTGACACCTTTAGCACAGATTATTCAGGGAATGAAAGGAAAGTGATTTCCCTGTCTCGGCCTGTAGATGGGGTGCGATGCACACTGACTGCCAAGTGAGTCAGCCTGGCGCAGGAGGCTGCTCCCTGGAACTGCTCTCTACAGAAATCATGAATTAGGGACTATGCGGGAAAATGCTTAAAATTTATTTTCACTAGTCATTTACTCCCATTTGCCTCACTCATATCCTCAAGCCTAGAAGGCAAAGCTGTATATGAAACTGATTTTTTTTCTTATCAGTTGTAAAGGTATTTCTTTTCACCCAAAGGACATCATATTCCAGACACGTATAAATGCTAGGAAAAATAATTTAAAAAAAGTGGTTCGAGTAAAAGGGAAAAATGTCTTTTAGAGCCACTTTGGAAAGCACACATAAATTTCCTAGTGAAAAGTTTTCTGGTGTTAAGACTGCCTGTAAAGCAGGTAACTGTAACTCCCAGCACAGCACATTTATCAAGAGGCAAATGAAAGACATATCTTCTGCTGCAAAATGCCTGACAACTTAAAAGGCCTGACAATATGACTGTGGATTTATGGATCTTTTGTCAAACCCAGAACTCTAACATCTATGGGCTCTCCCAAATGACATAATCATCTGGCACAAGTGTCCAATATCTCTTCTTAAGGTAGAAACCAAGTGTTCCTTTTTGTAGGATGCAAATGTCAGCTTATTGCTAAAATGTTCATGCTGCTGTTTTATAGTAGGAAAGGGACAAGAAATGCACATTGCATTTGAACACAATATAATGCATTATTATGTTTTTCAGACTCATGAAAATTTGCCAGCCTAGCTTTGGTGGAATAGTTATCTCCCTGCATGCTCTCTTTGGAGATAAAGCAGATTTTTTTCCAGTTCAAATCCCTTCCAAAAAGCCACAAGCATTAAGTTAAAAAAGGCACTTAGGCTCCTGCACAGAATATTGTCTCGCGGAATCCTAAGACGAATTTCTCACTATAAGAAACTCTTATCTCTTCTTGGAATTTATCCTGCAAATCACTTGTTCTTAGGACAGCTCTGTCTGTCACTTTTTGTATTGAATTTTTGTATTGAATAAAGCCCAGCTGCAGTGCTGATGACTCAGAGACCAATGGGAGAGCTCTGTCACTGCTAAGTTAATTCCTCTATAGCTCTATATCTCAGTAATTACTGTTAATGATGTCAGCAAACCCTTTATTATTTTAATTTTTTTTTCCCAGCTAGGAAGTCATCTCCTTTACATTATGCATGCTAGGGTACACAAAGTGAGGGAAAGTCAATTTAATAATTTAAACAAGCTGTGCTTGGGCATGACCAGAACACCTGAATTCACATACAATGAATCCACCACACAGTGCTGCCCAGAGACCTATTATCTAGCAGCTGAGTGCTGGAGTTGAACTAAAAAAATTGAGGTCAGGCATTGTTTCATTAATCACCGAAGCTACAGGTATGCCAAAATCAAACAGTAAATGCCAACCAACAGTTTTGGCACACCTGTACATATCAATGTAACTGAGCATGTGAGCAGACTCACTGCCATCAGTGGTTGCTCCCAAGCACAATTTAGTTTAGCTTGTTATATAGCCCTGTGACACCAAACCAGAAAAACAGAATTGTTTTTCAAAGTAGGTCAGTTAGAATAATGGAAATATTAAAAGATCAGCAAGGTGCATGTTGCATAACTCCAGATTAAGTAAAATATAGAAGAAAAAAAGAAAATGTCTCAATGTTTTCAATGAAAAATTTTACTTTTGTATCACCAAGGGTGTTTTTAAACCTACTGGTTAGAAACAACCCTACCAGATTTAGTAGGGAGCCCACAGTTTCCTGAATCACAGTGTTTTACAGCAGAATCCTAAATGTGAGTGGGTGAAAATGTTGAACACCTTAATGCAGTTTGCAATAATTAGAGCCTTGCTCAGTACCTCATTAACAATGTACTGGATTGTCTAGACGCTTTGCAGAATGAGGGCAAGGGAAAGTATGATTCTGCCAGTGTTAAAGAAAACTGCCAACCTTTTATTTAAGAACATCCAATTACTCTGTACGTTGCAGCACACACTTAACATTTAGGAAAGGACACACTTTTGAATAGAGGAGGTCTTTCTTTGACAAAGCTGTGTTAGAAGCAGTGTTAACAGTGACACAGGACTGCATGAATAACCTGAAGGCATATTTGAGCCCCAGTCTGATGCTAAAGACACCTGTCTCACCCTACCCTTGTTTTCTCCTCTGGTGTCAATGCCCCGTATGGTGGGCACACACACAGAGCAGGAAAGCTGAATGTGTTTTTTTCCACCTTTGCAGAGAGAGTAAGTTTATAAAAGGACATGTCATATGTTTCCAGTTATTACAGTATTAATACATAAAAATAAGTAAGAAATCTTTATAATTGCAAGGCTTTCTTGCCTGTAAACTGTATTTATATGTACCCTCTCCAAACAGACCCGGTGAAGCTTTTTTTGAAGTGTTTCTGTAGATGCCAAGAGCTGAGGACATCAGAGAGCAGGCTTGCCAGAAAGTGTTTATGTGCTGACAAAGCTGTCAAACACTGTGGACAGATGTTCAGTAATTACTCTCTGACTCCTCTATGCAAGCCTACATGCACAGCATACATATTCACTCCATGCTACAGATAAGACTGCTCCTCCTCAGCCTAGAGTTGTGTCTGGACCAGGCTATATAATTATACACTAAACACTTCCACAGATAAGTATCTTGATCATTTTTTCCTGTATCCCATTTTCAAGACACTGAGATCTCAAAGCATAACATGGATCTTACTTCTTTTTCTTGCAGTAGCTGCTCCTGGAAAAGCTTCCAGTGTCTCTGGCGGTGATTCTCCCATTTCTCCAGCTGAGGGACCAAATTCTCCTGCCATTCCTCCTTCAGAAGCTCACATTCTTTTACAGAGAGGCTGGTCACCACAGGAAGGGTCTGAAGAAATAGCTCTGTCACCAACTCTGTTAAAGCATGGGAAGCCTTAGAGTACAGCTCCTAAGAGAGGCACAGAGAGGACAGAGAGAAACAGGTGACAAAGTGAACCCTCAGCCCTTTGGAGCTGTTCCCCTGCATGTTCCACAATTGATGCCAGTGAGGGAACCATGTGAATACACTGGGCTGGTGTCCAAATCCTAGAGCTAAAATCCAATGCCCCTAAGGCTTGAGTTAAAAGGACCAGATTTTGTAAATGGAACAACAAAATGTTTTGGTTCAAGCTGCACAAGGCATTTAAAATGCAACAGTGGCAAGAGCACATGAGTCCCTGTGCCCTAATTGTTGCTCACATATGACTGCAGTAGAAAAGAATATCTTGTTTTACTATTGAGATGTGTTATAAAAACACCTATTTTGCAAGTGGCTGTGGAAACAATCTGGTGTAGCACAACACCTCGTAGGCACATTTTCTCAGGTGCTGATATGAAATGAATGAAGAAAGAGGGAAGAGTTAAAAAGGATGGTATGGATTTAGCTAGACAAAAGTGACATTAGCCATGTCAGTAGTTGGTACTTCAATGTATGACACTCTTTAATGCTTGAAGAATAGAATTAGTCAAATTCATCCTGATGCAGAATAGTTTCAAGCCTAGGAAAACTAACATCTTCTGGAGGTTTTAATGAAACCAGTCCCATATGAATAGTTTTAAGTTGCTGAGACTGTTTCACTCACAAGAAGTGTTGGGGTGATTTAGTCAGATGGCATCCAAGCTAAAAACTCAGCTCTAGTTTCACTGTCAAATGCACAGTGGTGACAGGAGCTGTGCTGGCAAACTAGGCCATTTGAGATCATTTCTGGGCAGGAGTGGGGACAGGTAGCTTTCCCAGCTGAAAAGGGAACAAAACCACACTGGAAAGTCACACAGGCACTGCAGTATTCCTGCAGGATGATGAGCTATTTCTATTTCATGTATATATGATGAGCAGTATTCCTGACCCTACCAGTCCAAGAAGCCTTAATGCCTAGCTGGGCTTGCTTTCATTGCAAACCAGTGTTAACCCTCTTGGAAACACAGATCTTTCTTTATTTTCTTTAAAATACTGATCATGTTTTTAAAACTCTCTGAAGGTTTCTTGTTAAAAGAATAAGTCAGGTCTTCTAGATGCTGCCTTCTTTTAAATACAGGTTGAATTACAGTTTCTTAGATGATCAAAATATAGAACCTCTCAACAGAAACGCAGAGATATTTATCTAGATGTGAAATATGCTTGTCTGCAGCTCACAGACAACAGAAGTTCTAGTGGAATTTTTTTCGGGGGAGGGCATATACTGCTATAATGTACTATTGTGTAAGAGCCCATTCCAACTGCTAGATATTGAATTATAAAATACAAAATACTAAAAAATAATAATAAAAAAGTGCAAGGACAAGAACTCAAGAAATAAAGACCAGAACTTAGGTTGAATATGAAATATAGTTCTGTGCCCCCATAATGATACATTTGGGGTTGATGTAATGTTTTCACAGCACCTTTATCTGTTCCATGTTTAGCTTTGTAAATATCCTTTGAACTGATTGATTTCTGAAAAATATTTTAATATTTCTAATTTATTGTAAAATATACAAGCTGTGCACTGAGTACTAAATTATTATTTTCCTCCTATGATCCCTCTAGGATGCTAATCATCATATTAATTAGCTGTTTCACAAACAATAAATAGCTTAACAGCTCCCTGCAGTAACCTCTTCTTATGGATAAAAGTGAGGCACAACACTAAAAAACATGCTCACTGCACCTTTGAAATGAGCTGTCTCAGCTCTTTCCACTCTCTTACCTGTTTAAAGAAGGAAGAATTTTCAGAATCCAGCTCCCACTGGCTTTCTTTAATCTCAAAGTATTCTAAATTCTTGCAAATTGGACTACAGCTTTTTGGAAATTATTGATGGATGTAAGTATGAGAATTACTAGTCAAAGACCCAACATAATATGTAACTTCTGATAATACTTTTCCCATTTCTAGTGATTGCTCACAATCTAGACATGACCACATCATTAGGGGAGCATTTGCTACACAGGTGTATCCTGTGCTGAAGGATTACTGCCCCTACTCCTTAATTATTATATTACAAGTTCCTATTACAACAAGAGGCATGATTTATACCATCTTAATAATCTGTGAAGTTGTAGGCCTGGCTTAATTTGCCAAAAGCAGTGCCAAATGATTTACTTGAATTCTCTCTTCTGCTGTTATTTTAAAATCCAAGACTCCAAGTTCTCAGGTTTAACATAAACTCAAAGATACTGCACTTCTAATCTAAATATCCCATACAACATTTAAAGAATAATGGCTCTATCTTTGTAATCTCTCCTCTGAGCTTTACCAGCCTTTCAGGACATATTAATTCTCCTGCCTTTACTGGGTGTTCAGTGATATAAGAATTTCTATTTGGTCTGAAACAGTTCAGAAGGAGTCTAGAGGAGTCTGTGGCATTTCTACTGCAGTAGATCAAAAGATCTCAGGCA
Source organism: Ammospiza caudacuta (assembly GCF_027887145.1). Taxonomy (NCBI): domain Eukaryota; kingdom Metazoa; phylum Chordata; class Aves; order Passeriformes; family Passerellidae; genus Ammospiza; species Ammospiza caudacuta. Next base: position 61,070,613 of record NC_080596.1, read on the forward strand.
GGGTGTTAAGGAATTCTATTCTCAAACAATGGCAGCTAAATCCCTTTTAAACATATTTTGCTGAGGAACTGAGCGTTTCCCTGGCACGCTCACAGCTCTGTGTTATTATTTGCTATGAAATATTTTGCACAGAACAAAAATATGGTATTTTGTTCCTTGTTGTCAATGACATTTTGTTCTGCCTGTACCCCTTGCACCTTCAAATTATACTGTAGGCTCACCTTTGGCACTACCACAGTGGGGACAGGGACTGAAGAAAAATGTGGTTAGGTCATGTTCCAACAGAATTACTTATCTATATCACCTCATTAATGACAAGCACATGGACATCAGAGCCCAGGCAGCCCTTTGCATGCCAGACCTAAGAGGACAGCATGCTGCACCCAGAGGCCACACCACAGGGACAACACAGTGGCCATGCTGTTTAATGCAGCACTTAAAAAATATGGCAAAATGGCCTTTAAAAATTTGGGAGAGGAAATACTAAGTCTACATTTAGGAAAGATTGCAAATGTGATTGAATTCTACCCAGCGACTCAAGCTAACAAAATAGTTCAAAACTGTTTGTACTCTAAGGAATGTACTTGATTTCAAACTGCATGAAGTCTGTCTGTGAGCAGGGATGGCACACTATGTATTGCAAAAGTTATTTTCCACAGGAAAGAAAAGGAAAATCAGTACTGCTTCCAGGATCTTATTTTGGACTAGAGCCTCTACAAATATTTTTACAAGCTTCCTGATATGCCATCTCATGTTTTTAGAGTTTTGACTTGGTGAAATTTATTCAAATTGATTCTATTAATAGAATAGCTGATTGCAGTATTGAATGAACCTGTTTGTAGTACCTGGCAGTCAATCTCAAAGCTTTTCAAAAAATCCCCAGAGAAATACATCAAGCATAAAGAAATACCATGGGGTACACATGGAAATAAAATGGGCTTAGATTAGAATGCTGAGTGCATCTGTATTTTAAATAAGGCATTGAATATATAATTTTTTCAAAAACCAGGGGAAATAAATAGCTTATCAGATTTCACTCAAAGAACAATATTAATTCTCCCCCTTAAACCTAAAAGATTAAAAGGTTCCTACATATAGATGAGTAAATAGTGAAATTGTGAAGCAGGAAAATGTATTTAGAAAGGTTGGTTGTAGTTTCTTTTACATGCCAGCCACTGAAAACTATATATTATCTCAAAGAGGCAACTGCACAACTACTTGTTAACTTGTGATAGAACATTTTATTGAAGGAATCAAGTATCTGGTCAAAGCTGTGGACCACTGCTGCATGTGCCCCCAGAAGCTCAGGGGCTAGGACACTTGGTTAGGAGGTAAAAGATTCATCTCCCAAACCATATTGTGTCTTACAAGGGACAGAGATTTGTTACTCGGATCATACATCCCATAAATACATCAAAAATTCTGGGACACTGGACACACACACCACTGGCCACTAGAAGATACTTCACATCACTCAGAAGATACTGAGACTCAGTACAGTCTCAGAAGATACACCACTCAAAACAGGGAAAAGCTGATGCATGTACTTCTCTCTTCCTTGTGAAGAATTCTGGAAAGTCAATTGGACAATGAAAACTCTACCTGCTTTTAAGCATCCTAACATCAAAAAAGCACAGTGACATTGAAGTCATCCTTTGCACAAGTTAATAAAAAAGATCCACTGCTTGATTTCCACACATTTAAAATGGAGGTCTATTGAAATTTCAGTCTTGCCCCCTCACTGGTCTTTGATTTATTCAGGAGGCAGTTTCAATCTTCTCTTTTGGTACTCCTTTTTTAGAAATATGCCTTTGTGGGTAAGGTTATGTCCCTCATGAGATCTAACTATTAGCCAATTGTGAATCTGTATAGTGGTAGAATCCATTTTCTTATGCAGTAAGGCAAGAGGAAGACTTCAGAATGAAGGCTACCCCTATCAGATGCCTTGTATCAGCTTTGACTGAAGCAAACAAAACAAAACTAATAGTGCCCAAACCCAGTATCAGAATGGGCTCCCATGGTATGAGCTCAGAGATTTAATCTATCAGATGATCCTGTATTTTTGGAGTAAGTTACAGGGCAAAAATTTCAAAAGTGAGCTTTTGAGGTGGAGGTCTCTTGATAGGGATTTCCACCTGAGACAAACTGACTGATTCCCTCTAAAAAGATGCCAGCTCTTGGTACCCAAAAATGCAGTCCAGCATCCCCAACCATATCTCATATTAACAAAATTACATAAGGAAACTATTGAAAGAGTAAGTCTCTGAGAATCTCCGCTTTTTATCTTGTCAAAAATATTTTTTCTCCCTTTTATTAACAGCAGACAAAATCAAACCCTTTTCCTCAAAGTCACATTTATGTCTACTTATACAAAAAATATCTACTGCCTTGCTCATTGATAACACTCATGACTCAATAGCTTTTGGTCTAAATTTTTATGCATTTTATTCCCAAGCCAAATTAAATAACATTCTGGTGAATGGCTATCAGCAAAGGGGAATTATAAATGACAATAAATAGTGCTTTTATGGTTTTGAAATTAAGGCAGAAGAAAAAGACCTATCTTACCATGTACTATGTAATGGTTAATTACTAGTACATTACTAGCTGTAAATTGATTTCCTTTGTGCAATCTGCATGTCTATTTTCTTAATAGTAGTGTTATCCCCCAACCTCTTCACTTCTCTTTTCCCTACTGAAATACACAGGTCGTTCACACAAAAACAACAACAACAGCCAAAAGAAAAAAGAGGGAAAATATTAAATGTTGGTGATTATCTGATATGTTAAACTTGAGACTGGATTGACATAGGGGGCAGGGAGTGGGGTGGGTGGTGTGTTATTGCTAACATGTAATGGAAAATTATGGTTAAAACAGCACAAAATCTCTTGCATACAGGATAACTGTGCAGATCCTGTTCATGAAAATATTAAACTGATCCATTCAATTATCTTTGCACAATTTTTCCTTCAGTTATGATATACTGCGATAATCAAAATCATTTCCCCTCATTCTTCAACACACATTTCAAAAACTAGTTATGGAACCTGTGTCTCGACACTGACTATTCACCTACAGCACACTCTTTTAATCCACTAGTGTGGCTGAAAAGTCCTACACTATCCTCCAAATGTAACTCATTCATTCACTCAGGCATCAACAGATTCCACTGACCTTGGTTAAATCATTTTAATTGATTTATTCATGCATACACAAAACAAACCTACTCAATTATTCTATGCAAACACACTCAGCTTCCAGATCATTGAATTTTTACATATTTATTCACCAATTTGGATAATTCTTCCATGTACTGTAGCACTACAGACTTCCCTAGTGCTAGGGGGTTATATAAATCTATCTTGATCTGTTTAAAGGGCGAAAAATGAAAAAATGGAAAAGGCATAGAAATTTGATAAGGGCTTAGAAGAGCACTGTGAGAACAAGCTAAGCATCTTCCACAAGGGAGTGGCACTTAGAGGTTAGTAGCGACTTTTCTTCTGTCCTGAGAGTACTCACTGGCTCCCCAGCCACATGGTGACCTCTTTCTTATATTTTAACATCACCTTTTGCATTGAGATCATGTTTCAGCTTCTCCATTTGCAAGGCAAATGACTGTCAGTTAAGCTTCAGGGAGTGCAGATCCAGTGGAAAGGCAACATCAGGCTTTGCAGTGTTTACACAAATGCCCAAACTAGCTGGTTCTACACAGGACTATGGTGCAAACCCAGTGGGGACATAGGTGTGTAGCACAGAGCTGACTGCTCCCATGTGAGGCTGGCTGGTACCCAAGCAATGAGAATTAGTTAATGCCTACTTATTCAACTCTACTTGAGCTGCAGCCACACAACTGCACTGGGGAGGATCCCAAATCCCTCTCATCTTCCCATCGCTGCCTTGCCTCTCCCAACAGCAGCAGCAGCTTCTTCCTATAACAAACCTGGAGCAAATAAGTGAAGAGGCAAAGTTCTGCTGCCCAGGGAAAGATTTGTGCTTGTACATGCTGCACTTCCTAAAACAGCAAGCCCACTTTTGCTTTTATGCCCCTGGTTATGGAAAACATGCAACCACTGCAATGCCCTTAGCTGCAGAAGTCAGCACAGCCCCATTTAACTTCAGTGGGGCTATGCCCATTTGTATTATCTCTTCTTCCTAGCTTATTAGGTATATTCAAAAGCAGCCTCCTCTCTTAAAACAGTTCATAGGATCTGTATTTGGGGTTAAGGGGAGAAAGTGTAGTTACTCATTATATGAAATATCACAGTAAAAATGTTTTATTGCAGAAAAAAGAAAGTGGAATAAAGATTTGTGGATGCTCATTTAACAGATGCCAGTTGGATCACAGTATCTGCAGTTTTTCATGTCTGGCAGTGTTTGGGTCCAGTCATAGGAGAGCAGCTGTAATATGGAATATAATGGCCTAGAGCTCGGTGAACTGGCAGAGTTCAAGTTTGTGCAGTTCTCCTGGCAACCTGGCAATTCTAGAAAAACTTATTTTATCCAAACCTATTTTTCTTTAGTGGGAAAGAAAACTTAGCTTATTACTGAAAGAAATAAGATTTTCAGTCCTGTCTTAGTGTAACTAGAGTACAAAATAAAGGAAAGCAATATAATTTCACAAATGAGGAGGAACTCTGTAAGATAAAACAAAAAAAATTGTTTAGTCTACAGACTTCACATGAATTGAGGAAGGGGATGGAGAAGTTAGTAACTATGGATCATGAACTGAGTACAGTAATATCAGCAAATATGTTGATTTTTCTTATATTACACAGCTTTGTACATTTATCTCCTCTGATTCACTGGCTTTATTTTTTTATCAAATGAATTTGAAAAAGTGCATGTGGACTACTGCTAACTGAGATTGTATGGTTATATTAGCTGTATGTGATAGGGACCACAAGTTTCCAGAATATCCCTATCTGGTCATAATTAATCATGACAAGGATCCTGTTGAGCTGAAAGTGATTAGTTCCAGCCTAATTAAGGGTCACTACTGACCATGGTTTTGAGCTTCACCAGACAGGTCATATTATCATATTTATTCTGCATAGACAGAAAATAATTAAAGATGATGCAAAAGCATGAAGCATCTGGAATTTTCCAAATCAGTAAGAAAAGGAAGCATAAAAATATTACTTACACCAAATATCTGAACCTATTTCAGGGAACTAACTAGAATTAAAAAAAAATTTCTGTGAGAAATGAATGAAAAGATTGTGTTTGGAGATGTAGTGAAGTTCACTTAGAACAGTATCATCCAGCAACAGTGCAGAAAAGATAATTATGCCACATAAATGAAATCTCCCTCCCGTAGTAATGACATTGTATGCTCTCAACACTACTGCAGCCTTGTCAGCCACCTGGGCAGCATGTTTTGGCAGACCATGCAGACATTTTCTGACTAATAAGAAGTTAGGAAACAGTGTTTTGGGAAGATAATGGAAAAGGTAAGCTAATATGGAAGACTGTCCTGACTCCATCTTCTGCTTTGTCAGCCTAGCCTTCTGGAGCTGTAATTCCTGGAGGTGATCCTTCCTGCAATTCCCCAATCTTACCCCAAGGCCTTTAGTGGGGTTAGGTAATCTTCAAAATTAATTTAGCAAATGACATTTATCATTAGAAGTGGCACCTTGTAGACATTAGCAACAGCCTCTGTGCTCTCACAGTCATCCTCCTCCTCCAGATTCCACAGTGCTTGCCTGTGTTTCTCCAGCAGCCCATGGTAAGCCTAAAAAGAAACACAGTAGGTGTATTTAAATAGCTGAAAAGATCTTAATAGTTTCCTTATGATCCTTCCCTTTTCCTCCTTGATGTTCTTCCCACGTATCACTACAACAGTAATTGTTTACCTGGAACCGCAGCTCAGAGGGAAATGGAACTTGCCTTACCACCTTAATTTGAGCTTTTCCAGTCTTGAGTATAAAATTTCTTAGCCTCAGCAATATGGGGTTAAATAGTATGTAAATACTACTACAAAATATGTGAAATGATCTGACTTGAAACCTGCTTTCCAGTGTATGAATATCACTACATCATAGCCATTACTACAAGGTGCAGAACAGCCATCTGACGTCATCCTGAGACACCTGAGTGGCAGCTGTATCACACTGTGCAGGGATTTTGCACTGGGGTTGGTCACCATGTCCCATGGTGGTTCCTAAAAGGCTGATCTATGATTTGGCCCTGACTTAGTCCTTGGTCAGAGTTTTAAGAGAGAAGTAATTTTTTTCTTCATGTAAGGACGGTGACCGTGTTGGCAGGCTCATGGAAAATTATATTTCACAGACAGAGACTGCCTCAATCTATAGACTAATGAATAGCATTATACATAAATATTCCATATTTTGATTTAATCTGCCAAGTGCTCCCTATAACTCCCATGGTAAATATGTCTTTTTTCATTAGGTATGTCAATAGAGCTCTTCTAAAGAGGACCAAAGGGCCCATAAATGCTTCAGCATTCTTGTAGAGATAGACTTGAAAGTTCACACATTTCATGGAGTCACACTTTATGAAAGAAGTTGACCAATTAACTGCTATAACTTGTATTTCCACCATGGGTAGGCAGAGCCATTACTGATTACTGTAACTGACGCTTTATGGTTTGTGTTCTTCATTGATCATTCCTGTATTCTCTGCAGTAAAAGACAAAATTAAACTCCTTTTCCAACAGAAACATAGATGGAGAAAGAATGATATAGGAACTCTAACTTTTACTATATATCTCATTCTGTCATAAAAAAATCAGATTTGCAGCAACTCAATTGTTACCACCACACTTGTGTTCAGAGCAATCTGATGTGAATGAAGCTTATTGCAAAATCCACCATCATAATCGGCAACCACTTAAAATTCAGCAGAAAGGTCAGTTAGTGGCAAGGCTGCTACCATGGTGGTGTGAGCCCTTGATGAGGTGAAGGCGGAGAGGAAAGAAGTGTTTTTGAGCTCTGGGCTCATGGTGAGGCTTTGCAACCAATTCCTTCACTGTTGGGATGGCTGTGAAATTATGAAACAAACTTAAAATAGCTCCTCAGAGCCAAATGGATTGTTCTCACAAAATAATTACTGGACTATTTAAGTTATTTTTAACTATTTAAGTCAAATCATGGGAGCTGCAGGTACAAATTTTTCTTTTTCTTTGAAGAGTTTCTGCACTTAAGACCCCATCTGTTCTGGGACAAAAGACTCTCCCACTGTGTAGCAGAAAGAATTACATTTCTGACTTTCTTAATTTGTACATAGGCATTTCATAATCCTAAAACTTAGCTGTGTTCTGTCCTGGAGCATGAAGTGCAAGCTGCCCCTCCCTGCTCAGCCTATCAGAAAGCTGTTGAGCATGCTTAGTTAAACTCTAGACTAATGATCTGCCCATCAGGTGTACAGAACAGAGCATCTCTTACAGAAAGCTGTGTGGCTCTACCTTTGTAGGGAAGAGGTCTTACAGCAAAATTTTTAAGCTTTGTTCAATGAATCTTGGATGTGTGCAAGAGTGTCCAATGATGTCTAAAAGGAAAATACATTCACAAGTGCACACTGGCTACAAAAATGTGTGACAGAATTATTTGTCTCAAGTTTGGTTTTATGTAAAGTCAAAGGTGTAAAAAATGCTCTACTTGTTTTGGAGTGGGGTGGTGCCAGGCAGGAGTGCATACAGAAATAGTAACTGCTTTATCCAAGTCATACAATATAATTAAAGAATATGGCCCCATGGTGCAAAATTGCAATGTTAAGACCAATAAATTCTGATAGATTGCTGCAGTTGGAATCTGGGTCTTCTCATACAATAATTTTATCTAAGTTATTAGATTTCATCAAAAGTTTAATGCTGCTGGATGTAACCACTTTCACCTTAAATTATTTATTTTCATGAAAATTGAGTATTGATTTTTTTTTTAATTCTTAATAACCTGGGTTTGCAATTCTCAGCAGTTACTTGAATTCTGCAGCTCTCAGCATTTACAGCTAAGAACTCTGATTTTGTATATTCATTTGGAACAATAACAACAAATCTCTATAGAAAATATGAGCACGAAAACATTACACTGGCCATTGTGTACCATATTAAATTATCAGCTGCAAACCTTCTCTAAGGCATCCTGCCAGAGATCATAATTAGTTTTTCCTCTACTTCCCTGAAATTTGGTAAATCTTTTGAGCCTCAGTAACCTCACTCATAGAAAAGCAATTAGATCAGTGCAGACTGTTTTCTTCTGTAATGCAGGCTAGGTACTTTCCTCCAGGTATTTCCTATCTTGAAGCAAACACACAGTAGAGCAAAGCAAAACATGTTTTCCAGGAAACATATAATTTTGCATTAACCCCATTGGCATTCTCTTCCAAAGCAACACCACCAACACTGCAGGAACAGCCATGGCAACAGGGGCTCTGACCCTGTTCACCTATGCTACCACACAGGATTCTCACAAGGACACAAAATTCCCAATTTTACAGAACTGGGAGAAATCTGCAATACATTTGGCTTTAAAAACTAACAGAACAGGGAAAATAAGCTTTTACTTGTTCACCTTGAGAAAATGATGAACATCTTCAGTAAGAAAAGTTTTGCTAAGGAGACTCCTTTGTTCAGCTTCCTGTCTGCGTTTGAACTCTTCCTTCTTCTTGGCACGGCACTCCAGGCGTTTCCAGATCAGCTCTTTACTTTGCTGCATGCACTCTGGAACATCAACCACAAACAATTAGGCACCACAACTCCACAGGGAGAAAGCAGCATCTGCTGCTGTCACACAACATAAGCTCGTGGAGATCTGTTAGTGAGCGAAATAGGCAAGTAATCACCATGCAAGATTTGAAATTTGCTTCTTACTCCGATAGCCTTTTTACATGTGAACTTCTAAATTGTTACATGGCACTTAAATCTATCAGGTTTTTGGACTGCTACCATCCTGCACCCTCCCTTTCACTGGTGCTGCTGTTTATGCAAAGGCAGTGTGTTAGTCCAAGAAACAGATTGCCTCATGCAGCACCCCAAACCTCCCCCTCCTGCTTCAGGAAGGTCAGTAAGTGTCTCATTACCTAATTGAAGATATGCAAATGCTGCTGCAAGGACAGGGGCAGTAACATATGGTGGGGAGAAAAGGTCTAAAGCAGTGCTAGTTCAGATTAGTTTGAACTGGCATGCAGCCCATAAACACCAGACTTCTAAAGTGACTCATGCAAGAACCTGCAGTAAAAGTTGTCAAGGTCCCTCCAATTTTGTGCTACTAATGGGACCTATTTGGGACCAAATTCCTCCCCACTTCATTCCCCCTGTAGCTCCAAGTGATACATATATTAACAAGGCTATTTGCATCCTGGGTTGCTGAGTGCCATCACTGCTTTAAATGTTCTGCCACTTCATGTCTCATTGCCCGTCCACCTAAGAAAAATTTTACTAATTTCCCTCAGTTACCTTGCCCCAGAGCAGTACTTCACTCCTGACACAAGCAGCTAAAAGGGGATGCAAATGAACCTGTTACCTGTGGCTGCTGTGCTGCCACTACACCAAGCTGCTTTAACTACAAGAAATTATTTTGTAGAGAAACAAAAGGAGCACAGTACTGCAGCACCAGGAATGTTATTTATTCTCCATGCTAATTTATTGTGTTTATCCACAGGCTGATGATGCACTGACAGAACACTTGAAGGTGCACCAAAAGCCTGTAATGAAAATATCACTTAAATAAATGTAGCAGTGTTTTACTTTTAAACACTATTGATTCTTTAATACTTCCTTATTTTGCACCCTAGGAGCACAGTCTTGCTGGCTTTGTACTCTGTGAATTATAGGTACAGTTTAAATTTTGTATTTAGAAGCTCATAAGAAAGGTCAACATAAGGCTCTATTGGAATAAATGCTGCACTCCAGATAATTTTTTTTAAAGCACATTTCATTTCTATCTAAAACCAGGAGGTTGATAATGTTCTTCTGCACAGGCCATACCAGCTGTAATATGTAGCTATATATAACTATAAAAACCTACTTTGCATAAATTAAAGACCTTGACAGAGGTATTTTTGCTTAGGAAAAAGGGAAAATTGACAAAAAGAAGGAAAAAAATCATCCAGAGACAACCATTTATGCTTAAAGAATGTTGGTGGCTGAACCTATGTGAAAACTATGAACTAGGCACAGACAGTTTTAGAAACAAGTATCCATGAAAGAAACTATATCACAATATGCATGTATTTGTGAATATCAGCAAACTGTTCACACAGCTAGATGCTCTGAAAGAGGATCAAGTCTGCAGCACTTTCTGTGATTAAATAATTGGCTCAGTAGATGACAGGAGAGTGGTAGATATTGGCTACCCTGACTTCAGGCAGGTTTTCAATGCAGTCTCCTGACAGATCCTCACAGAGAAGAGGATGGATGAGCAGGAAGATGGACTGAAAACTTGCTCAAAGTCCACCTGGAAGCCAGCACTTACAGGGCTCAATACTGAATGCAATTCTGCTCAGTAGGTTCATTAATAACCTGGATGATGGAGCAGAGTGCAAATTTAGCAAGTCTGCAGAGGTCACAAAAAATGGGAGGAGTGGCTGATACACCACACATGCTTGTACCTCCATCCACAGGGCACTTGTCAAGCTGGAGAAATGGGCAGATGCAAATCTCCTGCAGTTTAACAATGGGAAATGAAAAGTGCTGCCCTTGGGGAGGAAAAACCCCAGGCACAAGCACATGATGGGGACTGTCCAGATGGAAAGCAGCTTGGCAGGAAAGGACCTGGGGTTCTGGTGGACACCAGGTTGAACATAAACCAGCAGCTAAAGGGAGGGGATCCTTTCCCTCCATTCAGCTCTGGCTAGGCCACACCTGGAGTGCTGTGTTGAGTTCTGCGCTCCACAGCCAAGTACAAGGGAGACATGGAGATCCTGAAGAGAATTCAACAAAGGGCCACAAGGGTGAATGGACTGGAGCATGTCCCCTATGAGACAAAGCTCAGAGAGCTGGGGCTGCTCAGCCTGGAGAAGAGAAGGCTTAGGGGGCATCTCAGCATATTAAGTATATAAACCTGAGTATAGAAACACCTGTAGAGTGGGTACAAAGAAGACAGAGCCATTCTTTTCTGTTGTGCCCAACAAAAGGACCAAAGACAGCTGCCAGAAACTGAAACTCAGGAGGTTCCTTTTACCATGAGGATGACTGAGCACTGGGACAGGTGGCCCAGGTGGAGTCTCCATTCTTGGAGAGAGAAACTGTCTGAACATGATCCTGGGCAACCAACAGCAGCTCAACCTGCTTAAGCAGACAGGGTGGACCATACAACCCCCAGAAGTTCTTTCAACCTTAACCATTTTGGGATTCTGTGAATTTATAACCGTGAGATAAGGCACAAATTATCACCACTGGGCCCAAAGTGAGTGAACAGCACTGCAGCAAGAATGTACTGCAACAAGACTGCATTCATTCTGACTATTCAGTTCACTGAACTCTAAACCTAATGCCATTTTGCTATGACAATTTTCTTTAAATGCGTTCAAAAATAGCAGAAATGGTTCTGGAAATTGTGTTGGTTTTCATTATTTTCCTTCTGACTAAATGTTTACCATTATTTGCTGTGAGTGCTGAAGGGAGGCACTGAGCCCTGAAACAGCACCTATCAGAGAAGATAGGACTATATTTTTCAACACTGGGCGTTAGGTAACATACAAAATGGCACAGGGAGAACCTTAAATCAGTGGGTCAGTCAGCTGAGACTTTAATATGACTGTATACTTTTCAGATAGGCAATATGAAGAGGTGTGAAAGGAAGAGGAAATACTTCATTTTGGAAGTATTATAGTCTGATAAGAAAAGAGAGATTTATAGGAAGATCTTAAGCTTTAACACTATCTTTTCAGAAAAGTGATAGCACAACTGCTTTGTATATAGCACAACTGCTTCTGGCTTTACATGCTACCAAGGAATCCTAAGACAGTGTCTTATGTCATCCAGTATGACCAGCAATGCCAAGTGAATAGTAAATGGAGAAATATCACAAATTAATGGAATTAGATTATGTGAACTATGGAGTAAGTACCTAGTAATACCTGGAACAAGACATAAAAGGCCTGAAGTCAAAGTTCCCATTCCAAACATTCACCCTCCAGATAAAACTGATCCTGGTCAATTCATTAGTATCTTTGTAAAATAGAGAGGTATATACAGCTGAAGTTGCCCTTTTTTTTTACTCTTTAAAACATGAGAATTCATGTAAGTCACGAGCTCCAGTCTAGGTACTCACCATTACTGTAATGTGCCAGCTGTTCCCAGAAGGCCTTGTGCAGGTCTGTTAGAAGCTCTTCCTTTTGTCGGACTGAAAGATTGTTCTTTACAGTTAAGTGGTCCAGAATGTTTGACACAGTATTTAATCTGCCCTTACACTCTTCTGGTATAGAGGACTTCAGTGAATCAATCATTTTCACCATAAGCTCCCAGCTGAATAACCTTTTCTGAATGTCCTAAACCAAACATAAAGTCTTGCTTAGAAACCAAGATTGTATCTTTGGTTGTGCTTTCCTTTCATTGAACTATTGATTCCCAAATCACAAAGAAAACCACTGAGGCTTCTCAAAACCATGTGAATAACCATCTTCATGTACTTAAATACTTCTGAAAGTCTTGATCAGTGCAGGCTAGCAGTAGGTTTATTGCATGTGCAGTTGCAAGAGCTAATCTAAAATTATTGGTGCTTTTCATTACTTGCAGCTGTCAAGAAGACATTAAGTCTGGAAAAGATAATAACAGCTTTGCAGAAAAAAAGTTAAATACTCAAGGAGGATAGATGGACAGAAGACAATATGGAAGTCCTGGACCTCTTTTCAAGATACTATATGGCACACCAGTAAAGGTTCTCATTTTGAAATGAGGACACATACCTGATTCAGATAATGCTGTGATTCCTTCAAATACACAGTCAGACAGAGTTCAATACATATACTAAAAATTACTATAATTGCCTACTGCCCAGCAGCTTTCATTGCACTATTAAAGAAGTAGCCCTAGATCACAGTAAGGAAAGATTTCCTGGGTGAAAGTGCAGCTGTTTTAAGCAATGCTGCAAGGTTAGAAAGAGTTTGACAATGCTGTACTAAGTTAACAGCTGGACTCGATCTCAGGGCTCTTTTCCAAACCAAATGATTCTATGATTCTCTGACTTACTGTAATTAATAGAGATGTACCTACAATGACCTCTGCAATGAGATTTGAGCATCATCAGTAGTGACTTCAGGCAGGAATATCTCCTGTATCTGTATCCAGATTATCTTATCTGCAGTTTTCCCATCTGAGGAACTTACTGTGCAGCAGCCCAGTTTGGGTCATGTGTGACAACCAGCAAAGGCTTTTTCATACCTGGCCAGCTCAGTCTACTGAGCTGCTCCAATGCAAAACAAACAAGCTAATAATTACTGCATCTGTTTATACACCAAATTACTAATAAATGCAGTGATTCCAATTGTATGTTAATCTATAAATTACATATAACTCTTTCAGCACATCCTGTGCAATAAACAAGGAAGGATCTGTTAAGATTTAACACAACATAAAGCACAGTGTGGGTGCATTTATGAACGCAGTTTTCCCTCTTCAGACCATATTCCTAAGAGCTGATAAGAATTTTCAATTCAAACTGAAGTCACTGAACACACAGAATCACCCTCAAATTTAAATTAGGATTTGTCAGTCAAAGTGAAATACATATTTTTAAAGAAAATGAAATTTTGTAATGCCCACAGTAACAATTCTCCATCCATTGGATCTTAAGCTCTCACTCCTGATTCACCATCTGCATTAATAATACTTTGTCCTTATGACTACCTAAATGGTATTCTGAGAGTTAGAACTCAAATACAGAGAGGTCACCCTCCTATGAATCTTCCTAAAGTGCAATGGAAGTTGAGCTCTCAGCAATAAAGCTCAAAGAGACAACTGGATTAAGCAGTCTACATCACTTCTGAGGCAGGACTGACAGACTCTGCACTGACATAATTCTTTCTGCTCATATTGACTAAATCTGTTTCAACTTTTATTTCTTTTTTACTTTACCATCGCCTGCAAGTCTTGAGATTCACTTAACAAGCTTTCTACTGCAATCATCTTCTCAGTCAGATCCATCATTATCTTTGTGGCTTTGGCACTTGAGCATTTTGATTGGTCCAAAAAATCCTGCTGGGCTTTGTCAGTCTGCTTCCAGAAGGCTTCCATCTGTGGAATATGAATCAAAAAACAACCCATGTTCCCTCATTAATCATCTGGTATTTCATTCCAGAAAGAGGCATACATATGAGTCTACTGAAAGACAAGTCACAGACAGCTCTCAGTATTAGTTATATTGAACAATTTGCAAAGATAAAGAGACTAATAGGTATTTTATATATATAAAAAATATACATAATATATTGGTGGTGGCACCTAACCCTTAGGTCAAACCTGACTATTTAAAATAACTGTAGTAATTCTTTTTAACTAGCTAAGAATTTGTTAATTCTCTACATATTGCATCTATAAGAGCCTATAATGTTCTTAGTATTGATGGTAAAAACCTAGAAGACAAACTGCATCCCTTTCATTCTGGGAAGTTTATTTAGCTGTAGGAACAGGTATTCTAGTCAAACAACATTTTTATTAAAAAAAAGAAAAACTGAAAATTATTACTGTTTTACACCATCAAAGCCTTTCACAGCTAGATGCTACATAAGCACTTTGCTGAATTAAATACTTTATGTCAGCACAGTGTATGTGCCAATTCTAATAGATTATTATATGGACAATCCCTAGTTTTAGGTTCTGATTCAATAAACAAGACTGTGCACACTGTCAATATTCTGTGCTCTGTGGGATTACTCGTACACATGAAGGTAAAAAATGCATCCATCACCACAATTTCTATTAAGTACCCATGAATTCTGGGGGGAAAAACGTGATTATGGCATCTGTGAGTATGGCAAAAATCCCTTTATATTCTCAGAGGAAGACTGGATTAGTTCAAGGTACTGAGCTATACAAATCTGCATAGAGGGAAACTATTTTCAGTACAACGAAAAGCATCTGCAGGCACAAGAGTGACAGAGCCACTGAAGGATGATCACTGCTGGTGAATAAATGCCTCATGTTCCTCAGCAAGGTTGCCAGCAATTATTTTTACATGACTAACGCTGGAAAACTCTAAACAAGCATTTTTCCTCTGAGCAAAGTTAAAGTACAAAAGAAAGTTGACACAGATGTTCCAATGTTACCAGGATTTCCACTATAAAGTGAAGGGCTCAGGGAAAGCAGAGAAAATTCCCAGTGAAGCACTTAAGCACCAGGCATTAAAAAATGTTAACTCCTGTATGAAATGGGCCCAAGGCTGAGGTGATGGGCTGTTTGGTCCAGGGCTGAAGTGCCACAGTCAATCAGCACAGGCAGCTCACAGAGCTGTCACTCTCTCATTTTCATCAGCAGTCAATTTGCTCAAACTTCAAAAACAGGAATGGGAAGAATATTACTCAGTTTACTGGAGAATAGGACATAGAATGTTCTTAACCTCCAGTTTTCTAGCCTGAATCTAGACTGACACAGTGAACCTACTTTAGAGAAAAAAAAAAACATATGCCTGCTATCAAATGGTATTTTCACATCAAAAAATGTAAATATATTCTCATGTGGAAAGCTGCTAAAAAAAAAGGCTTTGCTTTAGCAAATGCACAAAACATACTAAAACATTGCCCAGCAACTACAGTTTTAGTACTTCTTTCTGCTGGAAAAATATTGTAGGCTCTTATTACTCCCTTACTCAGTTACAGGGATTGACAAAAGCAAGGGGAGAGGATAACATTCCTAAAAGTCAGGCTATATATAGGCTTGAAATAAATCTTATCCTCATACAAGCTCCAGAGGTTTCTCAGCTGATAAAACAGTAGTGTTTTAAAAAAGCATAAAAATGTTTTATTTATAAAAACATACTGACACCCAAAGGGAGCTGGAAATATTTTGCTGGGGCAAAGTAAAAATATTTTCAGGACACATATAAAATACTAACTGGGGACTACTCAACAAAACCATTGCCCTAAAGAACTCCCCACCAAAAGAATAACATTAAAATAAAATTTTAGAAAAAATTAGATAGTTACATTATCTATTACATGCTCGGAATATTCCCTTTCCCTCCTTTCCAGGTCTTCCAGAGTTTGGAACTCTGAGTTATGGGCTCCTGACATTTCAGTATTCTGGAGTCTAGAGTCAAGTTGTTTCTGTAATTCTTCAAAATCCTGGGGGAAAAAAAATTCAAGTGATTTCTTAAGCAGAAAAACAGACATAACTTCTAAATTTGGGAGTGAATCTGTATGGCAGTTCTGGCTCATGGCTAAGAAGCTGAACAGGAGTGTTCAGAAAGTTCTGTTCATGGTAATGCACGCTCTGTAGCAAGCAAGGATATCTCCAGATATATGGCAGCTCTGAAATAAACTTAATACAAATACATACATTTCCACTAGGATGGAAGTACAGTCAAGACCATAATCCATCTCTGCTGAATTCATTAGTAAACACTGCTTCAAGAGCTTTTACACTAACAATCCCTACAATCTATCTAGCAATATTTTTATTTTAATGCATGTGCCCCATCTTAAATGGCAGCTATGAGTGTACAGGCTGTGTTTAAAAGCTCAGGTAAGTATCCAGGTGATAATCAGATAGTGATTCCTGCAGAGTGCTGGATGAACACACATGGATGAACACACCTGTAATGCTCATAAGGGACAAATTATACATAATTACATGAGGATGCACATTTTTTCAGTCCTTTAGAAACCAGGGTGATTTGTTAAGAAAGCTGATGTTGCTGACTAGTCTGCTGCCATTGCCTAGTAAGCTGATAGTGAAAAGGGTGACTCTTCCTTCACTGCAACGTGCCTTACATAGCAAGCACTGACTTCTAACACCATCCACTTTTGGCTATCAATGCATTAGCTTGATACCTTTATGCCTTAAATAAATGTAAGTAGAGTTTGACAAGCTTCACTAACAATTTCATCAAAATCCCATGAATTTTTATGATGCAGAATTAAAAGTGGAAAAGGCTGTCTGCAATAAAACTTGCAACATCTCTTTTACATGGTGGTCATAACCAGCCTTTTTCCTTGCATGATATCTCCCCTCTAAGACTGTCAGGTTTACAAGATCTTCCTCTCCATCATATAGGACACAGAAAACCCATACTGGCCCTTAAACAACTGGACTTCTCTGGCAATTATTGCATCTAATTATTTGGATTTAGTCCTTGTCTTGCAGCATCTTAGGAGCATGAGGACACTGATGCCATCAAACTTCACTGAGGATTAGGTTCTATCAGGAAACATGCCTATTCTAGATCAGCTCTGTTTATAATTTGAAATCATTACCAGAAGACCACCAGTAAAAGGATTTTGCTCATCTAATCTCACTTTTCATCCAGTAAATACAATAAGCTTTAATACTAAACCTGAGGATTTAAGGCAGAAGAGTGCTTTAAGGCAAAATACCTTCTGATATAAATCACAGGGTACAACTACAGAAATTCTTATAGTAATTCACAGATTGTGAGACTGCACAACAACTAAAGCTTATGAGCTGATAGACAAATGCCCAGATGGGAAATTCCATCTACATGTAAGAAAAGCATAATTGCTGCTTGATTAGGCTGCTCTCAGTTCAAACATTCAAGACTTGGACTGGCAGGGCACTGGATAACCTTACCTAAGACAAAGCTTCCTACAGAAGGCTGGGCCAATCTCAAGATAGGCTTCTCAATCCAGATTTTTCTGTGACTCTAAACTGGAAAGTAGAACCAATAGCTCTCCTATTTTCTATAGATTTGTAAAGCTTTTTGCTCCTTCTAATAACCTTGACAATAGTCCTGTGACTCTACCTGAAACACATTGACTGTCAATATATATCTTCCAGTTCAGAAGTGGCATACAGACTATGATCCAAGTACATGAAAGAAAAAAGCATGATGAGGAAAATAAGTATATTTTTCCCTGATGAAAGCCTTGAGCGTCATACTGCTACTTTATTTCCTGCTATTTTATTATCAGCAAGATACCTGGGACCAAACAAAGCCCCTGGTAATTAGAAATTATTAAATCTGAGTGAATAGGGTTCAAAATGTTCTGTTTAAATGGATTCAACTACAAAACAGTTTATCTTTAGCAGATTACGTAGATCACTTCATACAGCAACAAGGAGGAAAAGCATACAAGCTAATGTAGAAAATCAACTAACAAGGGAGTTTCTTTGCATTTTCTTCAGAAATGGATTACAATGACATGGCTGTTAAAAAGGAGTAGGTGAAATGGCCTGCTGTAGTAATAAAATTAACTCTTATTTTGTATGGTCTTAAGTACTAACCAACAAACCCACTTACATTTTCCTGATTTAAAAGGATCTTCTTCAACAAACCATCAGTAATCTTCTTTTTACGATGGAAGTCTGTGAGGTATATCTTGAAAATCTGAATAAACATCTGTTTAAAAGGAAGAAAACAACACCCAGGTTAAGTGTCTGTTCATCATTGTAAGGACATCTTTGTGATAACTTTTGCTGATTTAAATCAATCAGGGAGATTATAGCGAATCATAAGTGAAACAACAGATAAATTAACAGATTTATCACCAGCAATTCTCCAGTACTTCCACTGTAAAAATTCTCTGGTTTTGGCTCCAGTGGGATACTGGAAGATGGTGTTACACATAATCTCATATATCCTTGTAACCAGACAGACACATTTTAAACTATCCTTGACTGGATAAAATGCAGATCACTTGAAAATACAAAGCCCATTTTTCTAAAGTTTAATGAACCCCTAAACTGGAAGATATTAACTATTCAAAAGATACTAAAGACTCATTAATCTGACTTACACTGTAGTCAGCCACATAATACATCAAACATTTTTATATACGACACAAAAGAAACTATCTCAAGTTCTATCTAGCTTCTCTTGCAAGAAAATAACTTATTTTCCATTTGTGCGCCTTTTTTTAAACTGTAATACTAGTGTCTTCAAAAAGACATTTTAGATTTTTTAACACTGGGAAAACTTTTGCTTAACCTTTTCCCCTCTTCCCTCAATTAGAGTTTCAGTGTAAGGTTAATTCACTTCATTAGTAACTGCTGCAGCATTTTGCAGTGTGGAAATCAAAATACATGAAATTTAACAGCCACCTGCCTGTTCATTATAATCTTGAAAACAAGATGATGCAGAACTTCCCTGTGTAAAACATATAAAAACATAAATGCATACATATTTACATATAGAAACAGTTATTGAAGCTCATGTCAGGTGGGAAATCTGGGAAATATAATTAGAGCCCAATAGAAGAGGAAAACATATGGCAGTCATGTTTTGGATCTCACTTGCAAATGTTTTGGACCAAGATATCATATACAGTAGAAAGAAAAAAGAGGGTTCGGGAGAAGACTGATAGAAAAAGATGTATTTCCTTAGACTTCATGCCAAGAAAAACTGAAATCAGAGAAAGCAGAATGGGAAAGAAAGCAATTATTCTCAGACTGATTTATTTTTTCCCTGCTTTAGCCTCTGACAAAAATATAAAGCTATTTACATATTCAGCTAAAGGTCTAAGTCCTTTGTGGGTATTTCTAGCGGGCCACAAAGTATGTTAAGTGCTCATTTTCTCTGTGTTTCTGTGATTACATCACTATGTTGCTACTGACCTTCCTTAGAAATTGATTATTAACCTTGATATCAAATTCAACCTTCTATAATCAAGCTAAATTTCCTTCTGGAATCTGATCACAAGTTCCCTTTCTCATCTAACTAGATATGGATAATCCATCAGATGAGAAACTGCTTCCCAGGGTTACTTTCCTGTTTCCTCCTTTGGGTTGTGTAGAAATTTCTTCAGAAAATCCCACCCTTTGAAATATTCTCAGTGGATTTATTAAATTCTAACAGAAATTACCAATTTTGTTTAAACAAAGCTCAAGAAAAGAGTGGGGGGAAAAGTTATAGACTTTATGTCCAGATTTGTAGTTACCAGATTTGTAGCTAAACCTCAGTAGCAGTAATGGTGCTGATCATGGCTAGGCACCACAAACAATCATTACTGAATATCCCATAATATCCCAAAACCTTAATTGTATTTTATTTTTCTTTTCTTTTCCTTGTCAGTTTTGGATGCTGTGACTTGATGCAGGTAGTTACCTATGGTTTAAATGGTACCTTAATCCTACAATTATAAAAATTCAGAACTATTGTACTTACCACAATGGTACTGATGGAGATGAACTGAATTTTCCATTTTATTCCAAAAGCTTTAAGTCTTTAGAGTCACAACACACAAACAAGCAAGTTTGTCCTTAAGACAACTCACCTACTAAATAATTTATTACCTCTTCTTATGAGCCTCAAGTGCTGTATGTTAATCTCTGGAGTAATGTTTAAAACCAATTTTTTGTATTTGCTATATTGGTATTTCCCAGACCAGTATACTTCATCATATTTCACTTCCTTAGGAAGCTCATATATATGCAGAGTAGGAGGAAAGAAAAGTCAATAATGTGGAAAAGCAACTCAGCTGCACTATATCTCACCTAGCCAGCTGTTTATGTTATTTCCTAAGCTAATATTCAACTAAGATGTTCAAAACAATGAGCTATAAATGAGATATCAGTACCTACCACATTTTTTTCTTTTCTGAGTTCAGTATCAAGAAGCATGAGATCTTGTAAAGTAAGACTGCAAAGGCAGAGCTTAACATCGAAACTAAAACAAAGATTAAAAATGCATTTATAGCAATCTAAATGACAGTTACACAAAAAGACAACATAATATGTTTCATTTAACCACTAGATCCTCCTAAAAAACACTTCCCCAAAAGAGAAGTAAAGTTACTTTATTTCTACATTGCCTCCTTTTTAAGAAAATATTTCTGTATGTAAAAGTAAACAAACATAGAGCTTTCAATAAAGTTGGCGCTGCAGTTTCCTCTAGAAAAAGACAAGGTGAACACAGGCATGAGTGGATTCAACCAGGGAAAGCAGGGCTCTAAATTGAAACAGCCATAGCAAGAGTGGATATTTTGTAAACATTCTTCATTGCTGGTATCTTTCCCAGTTCCTGGGACACAAACATGATTTTGTTACTCTTGCTAATGAGAGTGCAGACACATGTATTCGTCTAGGAGTACCTTGCCCTGGTGCAGCTGAAAGGAAATCAGAGCGTACAGTCCATTTCAATTAACTCTACCTGCTCATCAGCAGTGTCAGAGAGGAACTGTTCTCCCAGAGTAAGACATGAGTAGTTCCCATTAAAACAGAGAGAACAGAACACTGAGTGTTCTCAAGGCACCTGCAGTGTGAGATGTCATTGTACAGGGCACAGAGCTCCATCCCCAGCACACGTGAAAGAGCATACGAGACATAACAAAGACATCTCCTTATCCTAACAGTGACACACCTTTTATGAGACAGCTTTTGGCCAGCTCCGACTCCCAAAATTTCACAAAGAACAGGATGACTTCCAACAACTTAATGTATTAATCTCCCAACAACGTTTTTAGAATTATAAGCAGATAATCCTGTCCTGATGTGGTGACTGTGTGCATTCATACCCAGCCTTTCACCTTTAGTGACTGTCCTAAAAACACAGGAATTGACCAAGCAAGGGCAGGTTTACTGCTTACCTCTCACATGTCAGCACTTCAGGGAAGCTGGCCACCTTTAGAAAGGCTCGGGCCTGAAACCTGTCATCACTTGTTGTGGAATGGATTGTTGTGGAGGAGCTGCAGTCCTCTTTGTCTCCCTGGCTCAGGGATCCCAGGCTGCCTGACATAGATGTTTCCACCACTTGATTAGGCAGAACTGCTTGTTTTGGATTCTCATGCAAAGATGGATTGGATGAGCCATCTGCCAGAGGCTACAAGTCAAAGGAAATTCACAAGGTCAATTAATATAACACAATAAGGAAATAAACATCACATCAATTTTCAGTGTTTACTTTTAGGGGAAAAATTAAACAGTATACACAGCAAAAGTGTTTCCATGTACATGAGAGGCTTTTGCATTGCCCAGGAAAGCATTCTTCTGTTGTAGTTAGCTGCTTGGTGCATGCTTTCTCTTTCCGATCCTTGTGGTGTTTTTCTTATGGCTCCTTAGACAGATCCAACTCCCATTAATGTTAAGGGGAAGACAAGCTCCCTTAAATACAGTGAAAATTGACTGGACCATGTAAAGATTGCAGGTTCCAGCAATGAAGGGTAGCTGAAAGCAGCTGACACTTTACAGAATAAGCCCTGAGTCAATGGACTATAAAAAAAGGAAAGGTCCCTATTAAGCAGATTGGCAGTAAATTTTCTTCCATTACTTGACTCTGCAATTTACTCTGACACAGAATGATTGCCATTAATTTTTACAAGTAGAATCTACAACCTTACCCTAAATTTCTGGTTGATGGGATAGATCACTTTTGCCTTTAATGCAAATGCTGCAATGTTACTGTTCAGAGGAGACTCACCTTCCTGTATGGAAAAGAACAGAAAATCATTTGAGAACAGCAGCAGATCTGGCAATTATTCACTTTAAGTATTGTGTGCTCCTTTTTGTTACACAACTTAAATGCTCCTATTAATAACTGTTTATTGATTGTCCCTGCTTTGGTGCAAGAAGTCTTCTCATAAGGCTCATTCCAAGCAGGAAAACTTAAAAAGGGAACTCTTGTCATTATCACTGCTACAAAATATTTCTAATTCTCCAGGAGAAAATAGGTAGTATCTGGTATTTGCAAGGTATTTTCATTTCGTGTCTTGTCACTACCTCCACACCATTAGCAACAGCTAAAGATTTTACAAATGAGACTAATAATAAAAACTACTGAAGGATAATAAACTCCACAGATATCATCATGGCCATAAATTCTGTCTTTCAATTTAAATAAAGAAACAATAAATTAAAAAAACATAGTCATTATTTTTTCCCAGGAAAAACTTCTATAATACAACCCTTACCCAAAATCTAGAGAAAATAACAACGTTTTTCCAAATAACTTTTAATAGATATTGAATTCTTTTCACACAATTTTCTGTATCACAATCTGACTTTCTGCTACTGCCTTTTTCTATATGCTGGAACAATGAGATCATAATTTTTTTTGAGAGGTTAGGTATGGCATAATAAAAGTTTGGCTATAAATAGCAGATAATGTGTGTAAATCCAAGCACTAGGACTTCCTATTTTATCTCCTTTGGTTTTCTCATATGAAAGACTGATTTGTCAAAACACAGGGTTTTTCATAAAGCTTTTTCTAGGAAATATCAAAGCACTAATAGAGTCTAAAAATGGAAATGGAAAGAGAAGAGCAAACTATGCAATTCACTGAACTTTTACCATTGCACTTTTTCATCTCCATTTATTTTCATTTTTTTGGGTTTACTGATAAAGTTTTCTGATAAAGTTGCCCTGGTGAGCAGTTCCGGCAGGGACAGGAGTGGACAGAGCTACTGCTCTGCAGTGACTGGAGGCAAAGCTGCAAAGCTGTATTGCAGAGTGCTAGAACTAACACATCCTGCTTCTCAGCAGGCATAAGTAACACACAATTATTATTAATACAGTAATTATGGTTTTATTGTAATGTGAAAAGTCTCAGAATGAAAATACCTGTTTTTCTGAAGTGCTCTAACCTAATTAAAAGCATTTTCCATTTATGCTTCTTCATAAAATGTCAATTTGATGCTAGTAACAGCAAAAGCCTCTGGAAATCAGAATAAATTAGTAGAAAAAAATACATATAATTTCAGTAGTTAGACAGACAGATGGGAGAAAGTCCCCTCAAATAACAAGGTTACCTCTTAATGTCTTATAAATGAGCCATGTTATGGAAATGGATAGAGTTGTGAATTATCACCTTTAAAAGACTGTGATCCCATTTCAAAAACACTGGCAACAAGCATGAAGATGCAAAATTGTGTAAGCTCTCCCACAACATTTACACTTCAAAAAATAACCTAATCCATGCTCTCTTTTAATATTCTACTTTAACTCAAGCCACGTGACCAAGCATGTTGTGTCACCACTCCTGATCACAAAGGTGAAATGAAGATTCATTACCTGTCAGGATTTAAACCAACAATTTCAATATTAACAATAACATTTTCTTGAAACCAGTTCTTGTTACAAGCTAAGCACTAGACTGGCTGGTTCTGACTGACATTTTACCCATGTATTTAATTTATGTATAATAGACTGAATGAGTCAGCTGAACTGCACGTATTTAAACGAGCAGGCTTAAATCACAATCTTTAGCTCCAG
This sequence comes from Ammospiza caudacuta, assembly GCF_027887145.1. Classification (NCBI taxonomy): domain Eukaryota; kingdom Metazoa; phylum Chordata; class Aves; order Passeriformes; family Passerellidae; genus Ammospiza; species Ammospiza caudacuta. The sequence goes on from NC_080596.1 coordinate 61,094,888, forward strand.
CAAGACCAGTCAAATCAGCTTTGGGTGAAAGATAGTGACTACACAGTAGGACTGATTCTCCATTTATTTTGGGATTATTAAAAAAAAAGTTAAGTTACTTGATGTTTCCATGGAGAGTGGGTTGTTAGTTTTATATTTCTACTTTTTTTCACAAATTCTCTAATTGTCTTTGAATCCCAGCTCACCACAGTGGTCTTTCAGCACTTACAAACTTTTTCTTATGTTAATAGTGTTAATTTATCCCATCAGCCTTTTGAAACTAAGGAAAACATAGAGATGAAAGCAAAGAAGTCTCTGTCCAAAAAGAACTCGGGATCTTGATTAAAATATCCAAAGAGTGCCCCGGGAGAAATGGAATTCATAAGGGGAATAAGTGCTCGAAATGGTTGCATTCATAAGCAGCAACCAACTCCCACTCTCCATCTTACACTTTTTCTGAACACTTTTAAAAGTCTCTCTCCAAATCCACTAAAATTGAGACAATTTGGAGCAGGCCCTGAACATGCTTACTGCTACATGCAGCAAAATGGAGATCCACCTGTAAGAGCAGAGCTTTACCTCCAGCACCATCTCCTCTTTTGCTGTATAGGGTTCTGCTTTACTTTTCGTGAGCGTGTGCTCTTTTTCATCAGCATTGAAGCTTTCCAGAAGTCTCTGAGAATCATCTTTCTGAAATTCCAAGAGAAAACATAAAATGTAACACTTGAGATCAGGCAGGTTAACTGGAAACATCTTCCATGGCAGCCTGGATACATTCATGTCTCCATCATGAGAATTATTCCAGTATTAGTTGAAAATTTTGGAAAAATACACTCTAAAAATGGATGAAAATGTTACATATTCAGAAAGGAATAATTAAAATTAATGAACTTTTAAATTTGCCATTCCAGGAGTAGAATTTTAATCTAAAAATGTTTTAAGAGGCCGTGAACCTGTCAAATCAATCCATCTGCTCTCAAAATGTCATACTACAGACTTGGTAGTCAACCTCATGGTCTGAGCTCAAACATCTCAATTACAGCAAGTTAAGTAAAATTGTCTATAATAACCAGCAATAAAGAGAATGCCAAGTATTATTTATCCCTGGCCACAAGACAAATTTCCTAAATGAAGCTTTATGTGTGTGGAAGTTCCTGCCAGGGAGAAGTAACTATCAGAAAATGTTCATCACCTTCCTTCCCCAAAAGCAGCCCATCACTTCACAAACACAAAAAGCCACAGGTAGGGACACAGATACTGTGGCAATGAAACCCCCTGCTACACATGATCTGCCCTACACACTACAGAGATCAGAAAACAACACTAATGTGCCTCCCTCCAAAGACAGCATTGCAAAGTTTGTTTTCTTTTTTAATGAAGCAAAAGATAGCAGCCACACTACATGGATGACTTTTAAAATTCTTTTTCAGGTTTTCAATCCACTGACTACTTCTGGATGTAGACTAATGATACAGCTGCAGTGACTATGCATGTTGCCCTCTTATGGAAAGGTTCACCATAAATGATTTGGCCATTTGGTAGGTAAAGCAGTCCATTTGCCCAGAACACAGAGAACAGCCCAGCTTTGGAACACACTCAGTCCTGTATGACTTGCCTCTGACACCTCTCTGCATCTTAGATGGTGCAATAATTCAGATTATATTTTTGGGTTAGCCTTTTAGATGTGCTGAAGTGCAGACGCTGGTTCCTCAAAATCTACTGATGAGAAAAGAACAGCAAAAAATCTCCCTCAGCAATCTTGTAATTTACTTGTTACCACAGTAAAGAGCTCTTCTTAAAACTATCCCAGCGTATCCTATGTACAAACCAACAAATAAGAGAGTTATGCATCCTCCATGCATCCAAGTCCCACAGATTCAGGCTGTGATCTATAAAATAGTTGTAATTATTATAACTTAGGCTATAATTCGGGCTGAATGAGATTTACTGGGGCTGAGTGACAAATGTATTGGCTTACAGTGTGCTTAAAGATGCTTCAGGCTCCAGGTACTTGCCCTGCTAACACACTAAGGATAATTTAGCTGCGTGGGATGGAACATATACTCAGGAAAGCTATCCCTGCTTTTACTTTGGATACAGAAGGCTGCAATATGTGCAGTTCAGCACCTGCTTGCTCCATAGCATTGCTGGGGCAGATAGTGGGAAGGAGGAACAGCCTAAAGTTGTCCTGTTCAATTGGGGAAATCAGACCCACAGGATGCAACCTTCCCACCCTGCAATGTGCTCTGTATGCACCAGCAAGCAGTTTATTTTTCCTTCAAAAGAAATAACCCTTTTAGGGCAGCAGCATTATTTTTTTAGCATTTAAACATCTAAATGCATCTGAAGATCCAGACCAGGGAGAACTGACAGCTTCTATTCCCTATTGACATATATGGCATAAAGGATAAAAAGGAAAAAATTGCACATGACTACATTTGAGTTGGTAGTGGCAGTACAATAAAGATATACCCATTAAGGCATGGAAAATGAGGATTTGAATCAGAAGGGCTTGTACTTGCACAGGATGCATTGATCCAGCATTTGAAGTGCCTCCATTACTACACTAATGTCTGGCTTCAAACAGAACTTCAATCCTCCAACTTAAAAGCAGTTGGGAACTAGAGAGTTTGTCTCCTATGTCATGTTTAATGATGATCAACACCAGCAGATACACACATGCAGCAGAGCTGTTATAGCTGAGAAAAGGTATGGTAATAAACCAAGCTGGACCAGACCCTGCACCTGCAGGCTGGCAGAACTCTGCAGAACTCCAAATCCCACTGCTGTGCCAACACCAACCACTGCTACATCCTGTCAGTCCAGCATGGCCTGGGCCTAAGTGGGATGGGAGAATAAAGCATAAATCAATAACAATTCTCAGAAAATATACCTGCCTGGTAGATGGGTGCCTGCCTGGTTCAGTGAGTGCATGCTACACCTTCTACAATCTTTGAGTCCAAAGAAACATTATGAAATAGATAGGAACCACAGTACTTAAAAGAGAATAGCAAGTATGTTATTAACAAAATCGCACACTTTAGAAAACCATGTTAGTTTGGCATCAAGCAAACCATCAGCAGTGCTCATGGTCCTTTATTTCTTCAGGTATCTATGTGCATACTCTCAGTGCAAAGGTATTGCAGTGGGTTAGTACTAATACTCAGTGCTGTGTTGTAACATGAACTTTGGTAAAGTCTGTAAAATACTCTGGAAATAAAATTACTCGTTTATTTTCAATTATCTCACACAGCTTCTGCAAACTAGGTATATCTTCCATTATCCTCAAAAGCAACACTGCCTCGTACACGAAGCGACGGTTGCAAGAGGCAACTTGCAGGTCACAAATGTTAGAGATACAGGCAGGGGGACAACACTCAGAACACTTCAACACTTTCACCGGCCTCCTTTTAGAGTTAGTCCACTTCTTTCAGCAACTTTTAAAAGGAAGTAGTGAAATCTTTTCCAGCAGAGGCGTGGCAGGAATTACGGGGCTCTGCACCCACGCCCGCTGCAGCGCGCACCGCGCCGCGCCGCTCGCCCCGAGGCAGCCGCGGCTGTCCCGTGCAGCGGGCAAAGCCGTTCCCGGCTGTCCCGTGCAGCGGGCAAAGCCGGCAGGCGACTCCTCCCGGGCCCTCAAACCTCGGCAAACCCCTCCTGCTCCCCCGAGCCGTTCTCCCGCGCCCCGTCCCCGCCGGTCCCGCGTACCTCTCCGCCCCGGCGCGGCCCGAGCGCGCAGCGGCAGAGCAGGGCGGCGGCGGCGGCGCCCAGCAGCAGCCCCAGCAGCGCGGCGGGAGCCAGCAGCGCGGGCAGGGCCTGCAGCGAGTCCGCCCAGAACTGCAGCCCCACGGCCCGCAGGCAGCCCTCCACCGCCGCCATCGTACGGGCCCAGCCCGCGGCGAGGAGAGGGCCGGGCATGAGGGGAGGTCCCGCTGCTCGGGGGCCCTCTCCCCTCCGCCCTCGCCGCGGTGGGAGGAGACCGATGGCGGGTGGATGCAGCGGCTGAGGCCCGGCCTGATTCGGGGCAACGCCTGGAGAAATCTCCGCGGCGCCGTCCGCACCCGCGGAGGGTCCGCCCGCTGCCATGGGGTGGCCGCTGGCCGGGCTGCTGCTGGCGCTGCTCCCCTCCGCGCCCGCTCAGCCCCTCGCAGCGGGCACCGGGCGGGGCCCGGCCCGGCAGCCCTGCGCTCGGACGGCGGCTGGGGTAAGCGCGGTGCCCGCGGTGCGCGGCTGTGAGCGGCCCCCGGCGCGGCGGGACGGTGCCGGGCTCCGGGCAGGCCGCGGGACGGTGCCGCAGCCCCCGCGGCCGGGCCGTGCTCGGGAGCGGGACCCGGCCCGGCAGCGGCCGCTTCCCCGGCACTGCGGCTGGGAGAACGGCCCGGGAAGCTGCCGGGCACCGGCGTGGTGAGACAGACGACAGGTTCTGGACAGGGTCCTCAGTACGCTGGAGAGGGTCCAGCAGAGGGCCACGGAAGCGATGAGGGGTGTGGGACATCTCCGTTACGAGAAGCGATTAGCGGAGCTGGGCCTGCTTATTCTATAGAAGAGAAAACTGAGAGGGGATCTCGTTAATACATAGAAATATTTCAAAGGTGGGCGTCAAGAGGATGGTGCCAGACTCTTTTCAGTGATAGCCGGGGACAAGACAAGGAGCAGTGCCCATAAAGTAAAACACAAGGAGTTTCACCTCAACATGAAGAACTTCTTTTCATTGACGGTGGCAGAGCATTGGGACAGCTGCCCAAAGAGGTCTTGGAGTCTCCCTCTCTGGGCACATTGCAGACCCACCTGGAGGTGTCCCTGTCACCTGCCTTGGCAGGGGATTGGGCTGGATGATCTCCAGAGTTCCCTTCCAACCCTAATGATGCTGTGTCTGTGCTTTGCTGTGCTTCTGAGCAGAGCCCCTTGGTGTTTATCTAGTCACAGCACCTCGGCTCTGTAGTGTCAGTCTCCAGTGAGGAGTGCAGTAGCTTTTAGGATGGAGCTTTTATGTTCATTCTTTCTCCTTATCTAGGTTTGTGTCTGTCAAGCCATCTCAAAATGTGTTGACATTGTTATCTTTTGCCCTTACTGTACAGTGGGGATTAGAGTGAGTTACAAATGTAGTTTGTTGGTAGGATTACAGAAAGACTAATAAACAGGAAATAGTATTGCAGGAAAACAAACAAACAAAACCCTCCCAAACCCAGGACCTTCCCCAAAACCAACAAACAGCACACCAAATTACTTTACCAGAAGAACACAATGAAGAAAATTGCCCCTAACATGCTGTGCTGTAACCGTGGTGTTGACATAAGTCAGTATTTAACATTACTCACATGCAGTGCTTGGTAGCAAACAGAAACAGTGAATGTGGCTGATGTCATGAGGCTGAGTTAGATCCCTGTTGATTACCCACATCCCTACCTCTCTATTAGCTCCTGCAAGGAAGAATCTTTGATAAACAAGAACTTGCTTGTATGACTACTACATCTTGATCAAAACACTGGGCAACAAAACTCCTTAAAAACATTGGTTTCTTCCACTGATGTTTTGAGCAGTGATTTCTATCGCAGTGTCTAGGCACAGGCAGGAGGCTGTCACAGATTGCCTTGCAAGCTGCAATTTTAGCATGTGGCCCCTTTGAAAGGCTCTGTGGAGTTCTCTGGAGGAAAAATGAGTGTAATGTCATTGGGCTTGATATCTCATATTGACACATTCCTGCTGCCTCCCAGTGATCAGATTTTCCTGTGTCCTCAAATAGGCCTGTGAAAAGGACAAAGAAAGATTATTTAATGAAAGTAAACTAATAGCCAGCCCAGCTCCACTATTGTGCAGGGACTCATCCTGATAATATGGAGTGTAAGTACAATTTGAGCCCCAAGTGTGCATATCCACACTGGGCAGCAGAGCCTCATACTGCTTATCAAGCTGTGGGAGAACTCTAGAGCCAAGCTGTGTCTCTTATAGTTAATTTTGGAGACACTCGAGGCTTTGTAGGATAGGCTTCTGTGTAATTGTGTAATTGAAGTATAAATTCAGCATAAAAGTTCAATAATAGATATTTATGAAAAGTGCTTTTATAATAATTGCTCTCTTCCAGGTTTTTGAACATAATCTGTGGCTTCAGAAAGAGATGGGATGCCTAGGAATGGCAGGTATGCAACTGTTTCCTCTCTCTTTTCAGCATTGTAGGGTCCCAGGACTCACAGGGCATGTGTGTGAAGGTGACTGGGGGCCTGGAACTGCACCCTGGTGGCCTGCTGACACCAGTGAGACTGTCAGTCTTGAGCTACAGGAGAGTGTTTGCACAGAAGTTAGGAACAAGGGTGCTTTAGGTTCCCTAAATGGCTCATCTAGAATGAAGCCCTTGTGAAGACGCTTCATTTCATACCCTGCTCTGAATCATTTTCAGGAGGAGCCCTTTTTCAGTATTAAACATAGTGCTATGGGGGAGCACCCTCTGATGTCCAGAGTTCCCAGGTTTGTGAAAAACCCAAACTACTTAAAGCTGATCAAGATGTTCAGAAGCTAGCTTAACCCTTGTGCATTTACCAGCAGTGTTGCAGTGCCTGTTCTTGAAGCTATTTTTATAGACCTCTGGAACTGCAATGGCTGGACCACTTTGTCCTGGACCAAAGACTGATTGTTAAAGACTGTTAGATGTTGTTGGTTAGAGACTGATAGATGTAGTGGGTTTAGAGGTACTGCTGGGATGCTGGTAAATCTTCACAGCAGATAACAAGTATTCTTGTCAGTGATCTCAGGTGTGGTCAGTGTCTCCAGTGGTAGTTGCCTAATCTAATTAAAACTTAGAGTAAGTCACTTTGAGCTTGGTGTAGCTGCATCTGAGGGCTGACTGCCACAGGCTCTTTATGTAAATTTGAGAAAAACACTGTTTCTCTGAGTGTCTTCTTTAATTTCTATGTATGTATTATAAATAGTGTTCTATTTCACCTGAGCATGGTAGAGATGAGTATATCCTGTAAGGTTAGGATGTCCTCATATAGCACATTAACAGGGTAACACTGGGTTAAATAAACATCTCCATCACTATGGTTCCCCAAGAGATTATTTCATGACATGTGTTTGCCTTGAAATTACATGCTTTGAAGCAGTTATCAAGTGAGATACCTCTAATTTCTCTGCCCTGTGCCATGGCTAATTCACAAATGAGTTTATTAATTTAAATATGAAAGCAAGTAATTCAGATTTGCTGAGCTTGTTTTTTCCCAGTGTTTATTCAATGTCATCTTTACTGTGTGCATCCTGCTTTGTGATGGATTGCAAATTATTCATGTAGCATCCACCAAGAGAGGAAATGAGTATGGTTTTATACTTAAGAAAAACCTTCTAGCCCTAAAAAAAAGGAGGATTTTGATATGCAGTATCATTTTGTTAATAGTTAAAACAGTGTGGCCAGCAGGATGAAGGAACTGGTATCCCTTTGAACTGGACACTGGGGAGGCTGCACCTCAAATCTTGTCTTCAGCCAGCAAGAAAGACATTAAAATACTGGTGTGTGTCTAGAGGAAGGCAACAAAGTTGGTGAAGGCTCTGGAGAATGAGTCTTAAGGGGAGCAGCTGGGGAAGCTGGGCTTGATGAACCTGGAGAGGAGCCTCGGGGGGGACCCTCTCACTTTCTGTACTACCTGAAAGGGGGTTGTAGTGAAGTGGGGATCGGCCTCTTCTCTCAGGTAACAGGTGACAGGATGACACAAAACGGCCTCAGGTTGTGCCAGAGGAGATTTAGTTTGGATATTAGGAGAAATGCCTTCATGGGAAGGGTTACCAGGCATTGGAAAAGGCTGCCCAAGGAAGTGGTTGGGTCGCTGTGCCATACCTGGAGGCATTTAAAAGATGTGTGCTTTGAGACATGGTCTACTGGTGAACTTCACAGTGCTAGGTTTGCAATTGGACTTAATCTCAAGAGTAATTTCCAAACTCAATTATTGTGATTCTGTGAAATTCTGGCATTTTGTTAGTAGGTAAATATATATGTTGAGTGCTACATGCACTGAATTATATGCTTGATTTTATAACTGAAAACTGTCCCATTCTAGTAAATATAAATTTTTCATATATTTAAGACTTAAGATTTTAGTGATTTGCCTAATCAGAGTATTACACTCTTTAGGTTTTACTGAAGAAGTACTTGATGAAAGCTAAGAGATGCATAAAACCTTTGTCATTGAGACTGGCAGTGTGCTGAAGTGTGAAATGGTTTGTGATGGCACACTGATCTCAGTGTTTCTTTTGGAAGCTTTTTTGAGTTGTTTCTGCATAAGATGAGAAAAGACAACCCCAGAATATTCCTGTGACTGAGGAACACAGTGGATTTTTCAGAGCTATATTTTGAGTCTGCTCTGATTTATTCAAAACAGACCTGGAAAGTAGATTTGTTTTTTCTTGTTGATGCCCGTAGTTTCTTTGACATTGTAACAAGAAAAGCTAATGGCAACATTCAAAACTGAATACCGTAAATTGCTACCTTTGCCTGTTCATTGTTGTGTGTAATTGAAAGGACTTCAAATTGGATCTTGTATCCTGGATGGTTTTCAAGACAGGGAGTAATTTAGAACAACAACAACAAAAATATAGCAAGTGAGTATATTTAACTCCTGTCTTACCCACTGAAATAAAGCAAAATTATTCAAAGCTTTGCTGATAAATTTGTGGTGGGTAAGCAAGTGAGACTCTGGAATCTGAATTGAAATATTTAGCCCTTGAGAACCATAAATTAGAATTAATGTCTTAGTTAAATTGTTGGGCTTTTTTTCTCATTTTTAATTCTGAACTTGAAATTTCACAAACTTGTCAGTGTCTTTGCTTTCCTCCTGTAATTTGGCATTCTACTGCTTAGAATGGGCTGTAAAGGTATAGAAGCCTTAAGGACATACTGGAGTTTTTGATGTAAATATATTGTAGGATGATTTTGATTTTCTCTTATCCTATCTAATTGCTGTAGCCAGGAGTAACCTTCAGCTTAACTTCTGTTGTGATGTTGTGTGTGCAGTTCTAAAGGTGGGTGGTCGATGCCACTGACAAGTTCAGGACTCAGCCCCCTGAGTCCAGTGGTCAAGGCTTCTGCTGTGCCAGGTCCATGTCCTTACACAGAACTAATTTCAGAGTAAAGGACAGTGTGCTGTCCACAATCAGGGGAAAAAACCTTTTCTTACAACACCCATCCTTCTACCCCCAGCCTGTATGAACACAGATCCACTTTCATCACATTCTCTACACTGCAGGTGCCTTTTGTACAAGGTTGGATCCTCAGTATTTGCACTCCCTGAGCATCAAGTGAGTGCAGTGAGGGCTGGCAGTGGGTGCTCTCCTTCCTAAGTGTAGTGCCTGCGCCTTGAGTGGCAGCTGGAAGCCCAGAAGAGCCATATTGCCCAGAAGGCAATAGTGCACAGAGCTGGAGTGGCAAGTAGCAACCTAGGGAGAACAGCAAAGAAAATTGAACATTAAGTAGCAGAGGATGCTCTGATCAACTGTGCATTTGTTATTTCATATGGTGGTGGAATGCTCACGTGGGGAACTGAGTGAATCCTGCGGGAATGTGAGAGGTAAAATGTTACACCAGCATTCCAGCTGTTGCAGCTATATTAATATGTTTTTTGTGTTTTCATTTTGAAATTCAATTCAAGGTCTACCTAAGACAGGGTTCTGATCTATCCACTTATATTGGATTTATGTAGAATTAAATAATGGGAAAACGTTTTATTAATGTGCTAATTAAAAGTAAGATAAAATATTTAACAGCTTGATGATGCCTTGTAAAACAGGGGAATTTTTAATTAAAAAAAAAAAAAAACCAAAAAATTGTTCTTAAAGATTGTGATATTGTCTCACAGCTCAAAAGAAAGTGAAATTTCTGTCTTTCTTTGATGAACTGTTTGATTTGGCATCTTTGGAGATGTTTACAGGAAAGCCCCAGTTGAAGCCCCATGCTCTGGTAGTTTGCTTGCTGGGAAATGTTTTTGCCTGAGGCCCTGTAGTCAGGGAGTGCCTGGTGGCAGCCTGGCCAGCCCAGCTGAGAGGGGCTGCTTGGTGCAAAGCTGAAACTGTTCCCCCGCGTTGCAGAGATTTTCTTCCAAAAAGGGGTGGGAATAGTTGCCATTTAGAAACCAATGAAAATTATGACCTTGCAGCCTGATAATGGCTTTTCCGAAAACAGCCAGAAAATTATGAAGATTGAAGCTGTAGGAAGAAAAGAGTGGAAGGAACAAAGAGACCTCAGAGTCACTGTCAGCACTGGGATGCATCTCTGAAAGGGCAGTGTTGATGGCACCGTGGAAACAAATTGCACCTCTGAGCAGCTTCCAAAAGAAAGCCCAGTGCTTTTCAGTGAAAGGGTTCAGCAGTCAAATGTTAGTATTTTCCCGAGTCTGATTAATCTATTTGTTAAAAAAAAAAAACAACAAACGTTTCAGAACAGAAATCTAGAATGTATGTGAAGAAGACAGAATGTATTATGCCTGTACCACCATCCTTTCTCACATATTTAGAGTCTAGCTTTTCAAGCATCCAGCAGACATCTACAATCCCACATCTACAATAGGAACTTACCTGAAAAGAGACAGAAGGTGAATTGATAAATACAATTATGTTGGCTGATGTTGAATATGCAGCAAGTTATGTGGCAAAGCAGTTAAATTCTTGTAGATTAGCTGTTGCAGTGACAGTTAAATATCTGTGGATCAGAAAAAACTTATTTAATTGGCAGTCAATACTTGAAACAAGAATGCCACAGAAAAGTGCAGCTTTAATGACAGTGGATCTAGAGTATTGTAGAACAGACTATAATGTTAAAAATTAATAGGCAGGATGAGAAAAATTCTAGAGAAAAGCAGTGGCACAAGTTGCTGTATGGACATGCATCATACTGGGTGAATCTGTTAAAGCAAAACCTTCCACTGGGAATATACAAGTGGATTTGCAGAAACATCCCTGTCATCATCATCAATGTTGAGCTGCTTAACATAAAAAGTTCAACTACTTCAGCTACTGATGATGGAGCAGCTAAATAACATGCTGGAGACTTCTGCTGGGAATGGGGAACATTATCTTGGGATTGTAAGTGGTGGCAAAGCACGACTTGAAAACAGACTCATCTGTGTAATTAGTAATACAGAGATTCATTCCCAGTCAGGGAACATGATCAGTTAATTAAATTGGTTACTGTGGATTTGATACTCTTTAGAGGGAGAGTGTCAGGCTTTGCTGTCACATGTAGAGTGCAGCTGGGTGTGCTCATGGAAATGTTATACTACACAGGACACAAGGTCAAAAGATACCCTATGAAGCAATAGCACGCTTCTTATTGGCTGACGACCCTTATCCCAAATTCAGAAGTAAATGAACTGCAAAACAAGAAGCACCTTAAAGGTAGTAGCTGCTCAACAGAATCAATACATTTTTGTCACTTTGACTTACAAAGCCCTACAAAGAAGCTCATTCAGGGTTTCTGTTTATGGTAAAGGAAAGTTCCTGTAGTCAAGAAAACAAAAGGAGAATTGGTGCCCTCCTTCATAGGAATGGGGTGACAGTTGCATTAATATATGAGAGACACAGCATATATAAAATTAATCTTTTTCGGTGTGTGAATATATTTTTATAAAACTGCAAAGAGGCTTGATTCAGTAGTCAGAAACAGGTTTAAAACCACTGGAGGTGAGATACAATGTATTTGGATCTGCTGGGGAGTGTCATGGCTAGGTGAGCTCAAATTCATATCAAGCAGATTTGTACTGCACTGAAAATTCAGCACCGGTTTCATTCTGAGTGATTTGCAGCATTGCTTAGTCTTGAAATTGAAATAAGCCATGCATGACTGTCTTGAAAAAATTCCAACCCCAAAGATATGTGGACATTTGTTATAATTCTACATGTTCCTGTTCTCACCAAGTTTGCCATGTTGTTTTTAAAGTCCCCAAATTAGTCCAAATCTGTCACATTGTTTAACAGTGGTTTAAATACTTAAGTAAAACTTAGAGAAGTGAATTAAAACTGGTCATAAAATATAGACACCAACTTTCCCTGGCCAATATATTCACAATTTTGTTGAGTATACTCCCTTCCAAACAAACATTGGGAAGACAGGAAAACTTCCCAAGTGCTTGTCCACCTGGGTTTTGTAAGCAACAGGATTGCATCTCATTCATTCTGTTAACAGAATTATTTTTAGTGATTCGTGTGCATTGATGCTTTAAGGCTCCTTTTAAGGGTCCAGTTCTGAATGCTCTGTCCATGCTTTTCTATTTGCAACTAATTGTATTTCCCTATATTGTTCTTCTTATAGAGCAGTGGCTTTTCAGAAAAACTGCTGCTACTCATATTGGTGAGATTTTAGTGTCTTCAGCTTTTCATATTTTATTAATATGTAATAGGCTTTTTCATAGAAAAGTAATTTCAAAAAATTACTTGCCTTTTTAATGGGAGTTTTTGTTCATTTTAATGTATATTGCTGAAAATTAATTTAAAAATAAGTAATAAATGAGAATAATATTAAGCAAAAAATGAAAAAAATAACTTATTTGAACATAGGCAACCAGCTATCTTTTTAAATTTTCATAAAATATTTCTCTTAATTCAGCAGCTTTACCTTTTGGCAATTTAACATATTAAATTATTTATTTTTAGTATAAGCTTATTTTATTAATGTCATATGTGCTTTACTCTCTTAGATCAAAGTGATATGATTTCAAAACTATGCCTGTTACTTTGTGTAATATCACTGACTAATCTTTCATAAAAATTTAAGAGTATAAGCTAGCATTTATATTGCTTATTACTAAATTTATGAGCATTTGATTTGATGGCACTTCAACTGAAATGTAACTGAGACCCATCTTCAGCTGAGAAGTATTTCAGTTCTGAATGTGTATTGGCAAGGTCAATGCTTAATTGGAAGACAGCATTTTTAAAGCAGAACACCTTTAGCACTGATGCCCCTCACACTGTGGATTATTTGAATTCTTTATGCTTTGCTGAAAGTTTGTGTTGAAAACATTAACAGTTGATTTATGGCTTAAACCTTTTAATTCATGCATTAAATACTTTACATTTAAAGGGCAGGAAGTTTTCTGTTGGGTATATGGGAGGAAAGAGTTTTCTTCTGACTCCTGCTGGGTTTTGCAGGACAAATCCCATCTCTGTTTCCTGGCTGGCCTCAGTCTCTGTTGCTTGTCGTGATTTTGAGTGCCTTGGGAGAGGCGCACGGAGCACTGGTGCCTGAGCCCTCTCCCTGGCTGGCCTCTGCACCAAGTGGCTGCCATGCAGGACCCAGCCTGAGCTCTGATGCTGGATGTTGCCTTGGTTTTCAGCAGTGCCCTTGCCTGAGGCCATTCAGGCCAGCAGAGCCCCTGCCCAGGTGCTGAGCTCGGCAGCCCCGGACAGCCCCTGGAGCCATTCGCTGTTCGCCCTGATCCCCTCCTGGACCAAGAAGGTGCTGTTCAAACGGGAGTCTGACCTCAGCCGCCTCCCGGTCAGTAGCAGATGCTTTGCCAGTTTCAGTGTTTGTCAGGGTTGTAGCAACTCTGTAAAACTGAATGTTGGGAATTTACTATCCAGTTAGTACATTTCTAGTTCTGTCTCAGATGATTGTGTTCATTTGACCTGACTTCAGCAGCATCAGATAGTTTTGGGATTTCCAAAGAATTCCTGTGACAGGTACAGCTGTGTGATTGCTGTGTAAATTCTGATGGAAACTTAGTAGTGAAAAGAAGCTGTATAGTCTGATGAACTTTGTGCATAGTGTGTTTTTTTTGTGAATCATGATAGTCAAAAGATGAATATATCAATAAGATTCTAATCTAATACTTATGGGAACAAGTAGTTTTTACACATTTAGACTAGGAAAAAGATTAAACTGTTGGGATAACAAAACTCCTAAATTGGAAGCCAATTGGTACCTCTATATTTTTTTTTATTATTTATTTATTTACATAATTTAACTTGTTGCTGAAGTTTGTGAATTGTGTTTTCATACACTATGTAGATTTTTCCCCTTCTTCCTTAGCCTGAAGATGTGTCCAATATGTCAGTGTCTTCTGAATTTGGAATAACCCTTCAGAAATGTGGCATGGTAAGTTTTCTTACATTTCTCTTGTTGGTAGGAAGTTTGTGTCCAAATGATCTTTCAAAAGTGGGAACCTGATTGTGCCCATGCTGAGTTTTTGGCCATATGTGCATTTTGATGTTACAATGGTCCCACTCTCTGAGAGGCATTGTTTTTGCAATGTTGATTCAAAACAGAAGTCAGTGAAATCTCAGGCTTCAGGGCATTTTGGATTGTGGTAAAATGAAGTAAAAACCTGACTGTCAATTTCTAAAACTGCAAATGAGCAAACCCCAATAACTCCAGAGTAATCAGCCAAGAGACTGGGTAGAGATAGACAAATTTTACAAGATGAGATAAACCTTCTGAGATATTCCCCTAGCCCAGCCATTGGTGCCCTACCTGGGTCAAGTGTGGACTTTGAAGGATGAAGCCCTGACCCCTCTGTGGCCCATTGTGTGTTTTTTTTAACTTTCCATTTCATTTTTTTTCCTGTTATTTTTCCTTTTTTTTCCCCTTTTTTATTTTCTCTTTCTTTGCACTTGATGAAGCAGGTATGAATTTTTATAATTACAGTCAGTTCATCTTAGCTGTCTCCTGGAGAGAGAGAGAGAACACATCCAACTTTAGGACCAATCTGAATTCAGCCCCTGAAATGGTGCCTGAGGGTAGAGGATTCAGTAACCAGTACAGAGGAGGTGACATTATAACCTTCACCAGATCAGCTGTGTAGAGAAGACTGAATATGCATCACATCTCATGGTGCTAATTACCTCTGATGTTGTTATTGAAATGGCAGCATATCATGATTAATGAGGCTGAGAAGTAAGCATTTCAGACATAGAAGTAGTAACAAAGAATCTTCTGCTTTTCTGTCTGTGCATCTCCAGTTTTTATGGCAAAGCCTCTCAGGAACAGGCCTTGAAACAGTCCCATCTCTTTTTTTCTGCTGTTTACAACAGCCTCACACAGGCTCATTAAAAGCTGCAAAATAACTGCTGTAGGAGATTAAAGGTAATGTGTTATAGATGCTGTCTTTATCAGAAAATACTTTTGTGGTGCTATTAGTTGTAAATTACTGAAAACTGTACAATTATATGTGATTGTCTTCCACCTGCAAATGCAGTTCACATTTAATTTTCCTTGGCTTACATTGTCTTCTGCTTCAGTCCTATTTTGAGTGAACAAATGCTTTCATGCTAAGAGACAGACTGGCCATATGGTGCTCTTCAGCTGTTTAAAATAGAGAAAAGTGCATTTTGCACATTTTCCTCCTCCTGCAATGAATCGCTCCTCAGAGCATGGAGGTGTCTCATGTTTGCTTCTTGGAATCAGAATCTTTCCAACATCTTGATGTAGAAATAGCCTTATTGAAACTGAAGTGTTTAAGTTTTACCAGTGCTTCCAGCACCCATTGTCTTCCTTCTTTCCAGAAATGTGTTTCTTCAAGAGCTTCATTCCATGGTATGATGTGAACTTTTCTGTAACAGTACTACACAGTGACAATAATCTTTAACAGAGCTGAAATAAATCTTTAAATTTAATTGATTGTCTTCTAACACTTTTACCTGGCTTGTTTCTTAATCTCCTAAGTCTTCGTGCATTGGAAGGCCTAATCTTTTTTCTCCTTTCTTTCCTGTTTCTAGTTGTTCTAACTTACTCCTAACAAGGATCCTCCATTCCTTTCAATTTCTGTGTCAGTTCCTTCCTCCTCTCTTTTCTCTTGTCGTGTCCATGCTCTTGCTGTGGTCTTTCATACCACTCTCCCAGGTACCTGAAGTGAACTGCCAAACCATACCTGTTGCTTAATTCTCATCTGCTGATTTCAGGGGAAAAAATCCAAATTTTTTCAACCCCTTTGCAATTGAGCTGAGGTCTGATTACCAGTCAAAAATAAGGAATGAAAAACATGGATTTAATATTAATGAGAAATGGGGTTTTGAGACTTTTTTCTTGTTTCATTTTGATTTTGCTTTTTAAAGCAGGTATCTAGACTTTGTGATTGCACATGAAATGTTGAAAGGCATCTTGGCTGCATCATGCCAGTTCAGAAACCAGGAGAGAGAAAATCTGACCAAAGCATATTTTTAATACTTGTTGATTTTAACTCTCAGAAGCTGGGGTGTAACTCATGATATACAAGCATATGATATCGGCAATGGTTTCCTCAGGAAGATAACTAATAATATATAATAATAATTTTTACACATACATTAATATATACATTTTTATACATTGCTTACAGCTTCTAGTACAATAAATAGTTGGGAATTTCATCCCTTAATTTCTAAAACTGTCATCTGGTTCTATGCTGAATTAGTAAGAAATGCAGAGATCAGTGCACAGTGAGACCATAGCTGCATGTATTGAACCCTATGGATACCATGGACTCTGGATACCATGAAGTCTTTCACAATTCTTATTTTTAGAACTAATTTTTCATGAGGACTGCTTTATTATTTTATATTTGCGGGTGTCCGTATACAGTGTAGATGTTTCCTTCAAAGGAAGATCTAAAAAGAGAAAAGTTCGGCCTGAATCATAATTCTGTCAGTTAAAGGACTATTAATTTAGTGTCATTATTTAAACCTCATAAATCATCATGAATATACTATAGATCACCATAGTATTATAGATCCTATAAAGATTTAGACAATTCTAATTTAATATGAGTTACAGAGGAAGGCAGTTTGGGAGGTGAGAGGTCAATAAGCAACTCTGAATAATTTCATTTAGAGGGTATAATTTGCTCAATGAGACTTAAGGGCTTAGTGGAATAAATAAATCACATGAGTGCATGTTGCTAGAGATTGGTAATTAGTGTATGACCATCACTGCTAACTGGAAGCAGAGCCATGGACTCCCAAGTTCACTGGGGGCTCCATCTGTCCTCATGTGAGAAGGGCAAGTCAAGACAGCCAGTGTCCTTCAGAGAATGGGGTTGCTGTGAAAGAAAGGAAAATAGAACCCAAAACTGCATGGAGAGAATTACTTTGCAGTGAAGAAGCTTGCAAAAAAACATCCTTGTGGTACAAAGGTAAAAATTTAAGAATTTTCCAAACTCTAGTTATAAAGTTGTGATCCAGTTTTGTGTTGTATGCAGTATCATGGGGATATTCAGAATTTGATTATGCTTCTGGTCCTGTATGAGCTGAGTTTCCACCTTCTGGCTTTCTGCCGCTGTCTCCAAGCAACAGCTTGACATACCAAAGATTAAAATCTCACTGGGAATGTGAGATCAAACTGAGTGTAGTTTCATTTGCAAATCACTCAGAATACCTTCAAAAAATAAGTCTGCACAAATAATGAAGTTTTATTTGTAATCAAGGCTATGAATTTTACTGTTAAGATGTCCATACAGCTATCTTGCACCATTAATACTAATATTTCTGATTTCAGGTGGATGTTGAACATGACCCTCAAACTGCATACATTACACTTGTGATTAATAACACCAACACATTGCTCTCAACAAACATCACAGATCTTATCATCATGGACAACATCACTGGTCTACATGTTCAAAAAAACAGTGGGAATAAGACCACAAATGGCATACAGATTTACAGGAAAAGTTTCTTGCAAGGTAACAAAATCTGCAGTAAAATACCCCTCATAAAATATGTCAGAGTGCATCTGTTAAAATCACAGTATTTCTTTATGTATTTATTTATTTAATGAATTAATTACAGTGGTGTAAATTGTTTGATTATGAGTTAATACAGGTGAAAAAGTCTGGGAAAGGTTTTAGGCTGCAGTTTCCAATTCTGTCAGCTCACTGTTAGCTATTTTGACTCCCACCTTTGAACTGCTTCCAGTCTTCCAGGCACAGAACTGAGCCTTCTTTACTTTTTAAAAGTTGCCATCAAAAATGAAAGAGAGTCTTTCACAATTGTATGTGTTAATTTTGGGTATTTTTAAAAGTTTCTGCAAAAGGCATTTTAATCATATTTTTGAGGCATTTTTAGACAAGTGTAGCAGCTCAACTTGCTCAGGTATTGAGGTGCATTGGAATTGTAAAAGGCCATACAAACTGGGAAGATGATTCACCAGAAATAAGGCAGCTCTTCTCAGTATGGGTTCTCTCCAAACTGAACAAATTATGAAGTCAAAGCAAGTAATAGAGAAATAAACCTCTTCCAGTTGTGAAGTCAGATTGTTCCTTTTCTAATTGGTAGCAGTTCAATCAGTGCACATGCATTAAATTTTCTCTTTCTTGATTTCTTCATCTCCATTTTCCTAATCACAAGCATGTTGAAAATTAGCAGCTTTCTTTAGGGAGTCACAGCATTTCTCCAGTTGCTTCAGAAGTGTTCACTGATTTCTCTTTATGATGGAAGTATCTCTGGTTATGATAGTTTTATGGTGAAAGATTTCCACGTAGAAAAGGAAAATAAATAGACCTGAGGCTGCTGTCTGGTTGCAATTGGATAGCCAAACTCCATTCCTGTTAACAGCAGTTTGAGCAGAGGTTGTAGGACTGGTCTTTTTGGAAATGGGAAGAAATTGATGGCTTTCTACAGAGATTTCCTGGAAACTATATATTATCCCTGAAAACGAATAGAAAAATGGCTTTCATATCTGATAAGCCAAATTGGAGCTGCTAAATAATTTATTTATAATTACTGAATCTGGAGTTGAAACTAGATTTTCCAGACAAATCAGTGTGAAAAATACTGAAGTGGAAAAAACCCCAGCAGACTAGATTTCTGCATAGTTTGAAGTTTCGTCATGACTATATTAATGCTGAAGTCAGCCCATACCTTGCGTGTGTACCTTGTCATGCTCAATTTTGGCCATAATAATTTTTCCATACTTCAGTGCATTGTGAATGAAAATTCAGCTGAATTCTGTCATATTTCTCTTTGGTTTCAATAAGGAGAGAATCAACAAGTTAGTAGTTAAAATTTAGGCAGTCCATTTTGTAATAAAAATATTTTAAAATAACCTCATGTGACTTTTGGTATCAAAAATTAATGGTTTTGGGTAGGTCAGGGCATCATTTAATGCAGTTTCCAGATCCTGGGCTGAATTTGCTTGAATTCTTAAGAGGCAGCAGATATGAAGGATGTTGGTGAGCTCAGGTGGCCGTGTACTGTCTACTTTGGATGTGTGGCATCTGCTGTGACATAAAGGAGAAGCTCCAGTGCTGTTCCAAGCCTTCCCTAGGGATCTTTGAGAAATCTTCATGGAAGAAAGCAAATCTCTCCATATCCCTGTTTTAATAGGTGGAGAACACTTTGCAATCAACTACTCTGCACTTCTTGATTCAGAAGAAATGTGGCACGGCAGGGTCCTGACACTGCCTGCGAAGCTAACTTTCAGTTCATCACAGGTATTTTATTCACAATTTTATTCTGCTCCTCACAAGTTTTGTAAAAAAACTAGTCTCCAAGGTGGTTCTAGACTCCCTAAACAACGAAGCCATCATGTAATGAAATGAAACTCTTGGGCTCTCTGATTGTTTACTACGAATTTATAAATGCATTAATTATTCTTCATAGCTTAAGAAGTCCTAGATCTCCTTAAGTAAAGTATTTTTGTGTGTTGTCTTGTAGCCTTTCTTTATACTTTTCATATTTCTCTGCAGATTATTAATTTGCCCTGGAAATAAATGTCCCACAGACTTACATGTATATTGCTGAAGTCTCAGAGAGATTGAAAGTTTTGCCATATTTTTATAATAACTGAAAAAAAAAGTTGCAGCCATGGAAAAATCTCATTGCTCATAAGACACCTTTTAAAGAGTTTTCTGTGTCTGAAAGATTTTTCAGAGAAGCTGACAAATCTCCATCCTTGCTGACTTTGGAGAATTCTGTTGCATCAGGTTCTGAAACAACTGGTTCTAATGCTGGAATTAGCCTGGCTTTGAGTAGGAGACAGGACAAGTGGTTTCTGCCAAAGTAAAAATTTTCAGTTCTTAAATATGACTTGATGGTTTTTCTGTAGTTTTCATAATTACATGTAATTATAAACTGCAGTTATATTTTCATTTCAATTGCCTTTCTCCTTGGTTTTGGAGGAAAAGGTGTTCTGCGTGAATGGGAGTGGTGCTAGAGCGGTAGAGAGGAAAACTTTAAAAAACAGGGCATGGCATGGTAAAAGTAGAGATTTATGGAGACTGTGGCTCCTGTTCTGTACATTCTCAGCCAGCCCAGATGTTATAGGCAAAGAAAAATGTAATACTTTGTGCATTGGGATATGGGGGAGTGAATTCCACAGAGCAGCTGCTTCATGTCTTTTAGTGTTACCCCTAAGTACACTGCGTTTTCCTATCAGATTTATTTCAGCTTTAAGCTTAATGAGAAGTATAGCTAACCTTCTAAGGAGAAGCTTTTCTAGAGACTCTAGGCTGTTTGCCAGTGGATTCTGCTGCTTTTTTTTTTAATACAGGTAATTTTTTTGTATCTCTCTCAGAATAAAACACATCTTGTGTCATTGACAGCATCACTTACCATAACAGAAGAAGAAAAGACCAAGGTAAATTCTATGATTTGATATTAGATTGACTCTCCTGCTGATACTTCTGCACAATCTAAAGTAAATCCTAGGAGCTAAGGATGTACATGTGTACTTGTGTCTCATCACTCAGCTATTGGCTAGTAATTACACACAGGTTCTGCCTTCTCAGATTTTGAGAAGAAAACAGGACTAAACATAAGGGGTCTTTTTTATTGTCTTAAACCAGCAATATTTAGTACAGAAAATCTAAAAATCCCATTATGCCATTATGCTTCTTGCCATGTTCTTTCATTTGAAGAATTGTCCAGGCATCGGAAACTGTGATGGGGATTATGCTCACCTGCTGCTGTGCCTAACCACCATGAGAAAACGGGTTTTTTTACAAAAGATTAAAAGTGTCCTCCACTTGTTGAGGAAAGGTTTCTGTATGATGCTGATACTCAAGCCTGACAAATAAAACTGTGGAAAGAGTGGCATAGTTTATGCTTACTTTCATTTTTTAACTAGTCATTCTTCCAATATGACTTTCTGTTCTTGGCTTTTGAAGTATTTCTGAAACATAGGTTTTAACAGGCCAAATAAACCTTCAAAATTACATTGATTGCAGCACTATTATTCTTTGAGATAGTTTTTTTATTAAAAAACTCTCTACTTCATCCATCAGTTTTATTGCTAGAGTAATCCCTTCCCCGAACTTGTTTCTCTCCCCCAGCCTCTCATTAATTTGACAGGCTGCTGTTGCAAGGGGTTGTTTTTAAAGAAGCTGTGGCTTGGTTGGCAAGAGTATTGGGATTATTTGTGTTCAGGCAGAAGCAAACAGTTTGTTTCACCACAGAACATTTTGCTGTAGCTGTGCATGTGGATAGGGCTTGCCTGAATAGGTCCTGAAGACTAGAGCACTCATTCCTTCCATGGACCTGTCCCATGAGCTTCTCTCTGCCTTTAGAATAAGCAATCTTTTGGGAGATTGGGCACAGGGGCCTCTTGTTCCAGTATTCTCTTCTGCTGGGATCTCTGCCTTCTCAGCTTTTATTATTGTAATAGATAACGTGTCCAGACCTGGCTTTCTTGTAACTGAAGATCAAGTGCCCATTCTGTTAAAATGAAAGCCATGATTAAACATGGTAGGAACTAAAACTATACATAAGCTAGAGAACTCATAGTCCCTGGGTAAAGATCTAGTAATATTTAAAAGGATTGGACATTTGTATAGCTAAGAATTACAAATGGACTTGCCATAAATCTATTTTTTGGAAACTCTTAGAGGTGTAAACCATGAGGCAGCTGACTGGGTTAGAAAAATAACCTCATGAATTTGTAAAATTCATGTAAAATTTGCTATGAATTGATTTGCAGCAGTTGCTAATGTCTAAAGCCAAGGCTGTAAGCTACATTGATCTCAACTGACCATGAAAATTTCTGTAAACTGTTATTATAATAAAGCCTTTTTACTGTGCTTGTTATTTTTTCCAATTTGAACTTGATATTGGACCTCAAAAAGTTCTTGTGAACTTTTCTGTAGGTCAGTAAAATTAGCTCAGCTGCATTTGAACTTAGTAAATCAACAGGCTTTGTAACTAAAACGTGTGGTAAAAGTGTGTGGAAAATACCATAAATTTTTAAAAAATAAAGCTTAGGAATTATTTAAAACATGATGTTTCACATGCATAATATTTGACTTTGGGCTGTGGCCAAACATGAGGTGTTTTGGAATGAAACCAGTTTGTGCAAGAAAATTAGGATTAGCTGGAGAAGGTGTGATATATTTTATTTCATTCATATTGTCAGCTGTCATAAATGCTCTCCATCTCAGATGTATTTATTAAAAGTAATTATTTAAGCCTGTTCATGGATATGTTAAAGCCAAGGCACATATGTGACTAAGTGGGCAGTATTTGGGAATGACAAGTGAAGAATTAATTACATGGTCATGACAGTGTCATGCTACATTGGTCCCATCAGCTTTCACATGATTTGTTTGAACACTTAGATACTATGCTGTTCTTTAAAGTTTTACAAACCCTTTCTCTTCTGTGCCACTGGAAGAAAGTGCTTGCTTGCCTGGAACAAGGTAATTTTGTGGGTTATGAAAAAAATATGAGTATTGCTCATCTGAGTGTCCGTGCCACAGTGCTTCAGGGCCTGTCAGTACTTTGTGCCTCTGCCCTTGGCTGGGGGACTTTGATGCTGAATGGGACACTGGTGAAAAGGGAAGCTCTCCCATCTAAGCCTGTTGCATGGGAGAGATGATGGTAATTCCTTTACACTGATTTTCATGAGGCTTGCTTCTCTCAGCACCATGCAAAGCAGTGGGATCATATCAGTTCTTGGGCCTGTAATGCCTCTTCCCACTGCTGGGATGGCTTTAGAGGCTGGCTTCAGGAATGGCTTTTCAGGCCTGCTGATGTGTCTGTGGTTTGAAGGTCATTCTGCAGGGCCAACACTGGGCTTGACTTGAGCCAGGGCTCTGGCACCTCCCCTGCACCATCTGCTGTGGTGCTTTCAGATGGCATTAAAGCACCTGCTGTGTTCTGCTTGGACTGACAGCCCCCCAATGACATGGACTGTCCTTCCAGAGCCCATTTTCTTCAAATATGAAAGCACAGACCAAACTGCCTTCCCTCATGCAAACTGACTGTCCCACCATGGGTCTCACCTCTTAGGAAGCACAGTCATTCCAGAGCCAGTGCTTTTTCTTCACCAAAAGAAAAGCAGCTTCTTTCCAGCTTCACAAATCCATAGCCTCACCAGATCCTTGCTTTCTCCAGAAGCCTCAAGAGATCCTTAAATTTCACAGAGTGCATGGAAATTAGACAAATGCAAGTGGGTTCAGACAAAATGATGGAGTTTCAAAGCAGCTTTTTTTTCCTAAGTATTATCTGTGGCATCTCCTGTTCCCTGAAAGTGGAGGGATCTCAGTCAGAGTCCTGATGTGACAGAGGTGTCAAATTACAATAAATTATTTTCAAATTGTGGGCCATGTTTGAATATCATTTCCTATGCAGAATTACCATTGACTCTGTGGAATGCTGTCAGGTTTCTGTTCCAAGAAAAAAACAAACCCAGCTTACAAGCAGCATGTTAATTATTTACAGTTCCTAGCCCCAGCAGAATGATCAGTGGTGAAACATTATACCAATAGCTGTGCTATGTTTTTCATTGGAAGATCTCATAGAACTAAACAAACACTGAATTAACTTTTGCTACGTAGAGCATGAAGTAAAAATTAATTTTTAATGCAATTCAGTTTAAAGATTAAGTTAAGAGTTAAAGTGAAAGGTCTAAAAAGTTGTTTGTGGCTTATGGTTATGCCAGCTTTTTCTGACTCAGGCTAATGCAGAAGCTGCAAGGTTGCACACTGATTGGGTGGGTGTCAGTTGCATGTTTATTCTGAACTCATATTGGTACTTTCTCCCTATGGTTTTTCTCAGTTTCATTGAATCAATAAATGGCCATTAATTAAAGTAGCCAACATCTGACTGACTTTCCAGAGCCTGTGAGCAACATCAAATGCCAGAAATTTCAATGAGACTTCTTAGGAAAGTGGCAGCTTTGGAAAATAAGCTATTAAGTACAGGGCACCCAAAAGTCAAAGCAAAAAAATTTAGTCTGTGGGGTTCTCTTGCTTGAAATTCACAGGAATTTGGACAAGGTGAACATAGCAAACTGTGCTGACTTGGAAACCTATTGAAAATACACACTTCTTTGAAAATATTCATCAAAATGTAGTAAGAGCATAGAGCTGAGAATTCCTGAAGTTGTGTGAAGCCATTTAAAAATCATTTACAGTTTGCTTACAGTTACAGTGTTTGAATTACAGTTATGATCTGACCTTTTTACATATTAAAGATAGCATTTTAATAAATGATCTTTTAATTTCAGATTTTATACAGCCATGCCATCAGTGCTTCAGCATTCTTCATTGCTTTTTTCATTTCCCTTGTGTTGACATGTGCTGTCTTTTTCATCATTTACCGAACCCAAATATTAAAATGGAGTTTCTGTTGTAAAAACCAGGTGAGTTGTACTGTCTGTCAGGGTAGGTTATTTAATTTTTTTCACTGATCATATGTGATGATTTAACTTGCTAAGATTGTCTGAAGAGTTTTTGAAGATGAATAAGAAGCCACCAAGTGATGAATTTGGCTCACAGATAATGTAATCTCTACATCCTCTAAACTTCAGTGCAGTCAGGTTTAGAGGTGAGTGTAAGAATGATACCCAGATCAAAAAAAAACTGCTGTCAGTACCTGGATATTGGCTCTAGATCAGAGGGGGATTACCCTATGCCTTTTCATGTCTTTCCATATTTCTCTCTTCCTCCCCTCCATCCCTCAGAATAAGAAGCAGGATGTCTATGGGTTATAAGAAGTTGCCAAGGGAGTAGACAACTTAATTTGAACACAACAACTTTGGTGCAATTTTTTTCTGATTATCAGGAATAGGGATTTGAGTTTTGGTCTTAGTTTCTTCAATGTGCAATAATATATATCTTCAGTGATTAAGCAAAGCAGATAGGATTAAGAATGAAGTATTTTCATTGCTCTGTTCCATTTTTAAGTATTTCAGTATATATTGCACCAGAGAAAGAAAATACAGAATCCGATA
This sequence comes from Ammospiza caudacuta, assembly GCF_027887145.1. NCBI lineage: Eukaryota > Metazoa > Chordata > Aves > Passeriformes > Passerellidae > Ammospiza > Ammospiza caudacuta. The sequence goes on from NC_080596.1 coordinate 61,119,978, forward strand.
GATATTAATCAAGTTGGTGCAATTCCAGCCATTCTTACTGTTATTTTTGTGTTTATGTAAAGTATAACAACTTCATTGGGAGGGAGCTAGAGACCTTAGTGAGACTATTGCAGTGATTGGAGCAGTCCTAAGAGAGGTGTGCTGAGAGCTTTGAACCCCTCATTTGCCAAAAGGGTGGTGATCTCTCATCCCTCTGGACTGACCAGAGTAGCTCACAAATCACTTACAGCCTTTCTGCTGTTGAAAATCACACCATCAGTAACTTTTATTTATTTTAGGTTTGAAAAATAAATCTCTTTAAATTAAAAGGATACAAAAGAAATAGTGATAATGAATTAGTAAAAAAGGTCCATCTTGGTCTAGCAGCAGATATTTATAGTGGGGTTTTTACACAATAGTGTTAGCCCTCAATCTGAAGTCTCTGTGAACTAAATCACTTCCATCATGGATAGGATTCATTTTTCCATCTTGTTCACCTAATAATACTGTAATGTTGCCATAGGTAATTTGTATAGTGTGGCAATTTTTTTAATTACCTAGAAAGTTTGAAGTGGAAGACAACTTCCTAGATGACTTTCACAAGTGTTCTGTGTTCTTCATTTCTTAATCTGTATTCCAGATCAGATGTATACTAACAAAGATCAGTCTGAGACAAAAGTAGTATATTTGATTTCAGATACATATCTGATTGCACCTCTTTCTACTCTTTGCAGCTTTACAGTTTGATGATAAATAGAAACCTTCTCACCCAGAGGTAAACTGCAATAAAATTAGATCAGACACTCATTATACATTCTTTTATAATCTAAAGTTTGCTACTTTTTCTCCCTTTTTTTCTCTTTTGTAGGAGACACAGCCTGATCTAAGCCAAAATCACAAACTGGAGCCTTCTCAATTTAATTCAGGTGATCTCTTTAGTGAAGATATAATTATGAATGACCAAATCATTGATATTCTGTCCTTTGAAGAACCTGGGAACATGCATCAGGCTTTAGAAGAGTAAGAATTCACTGCCATTACATCACATTTATTATTTTATCATCAGCCAAACCTTTGAATATGTTTTGAGTATCTCCTCTTTATTGTTTTTTTTTATGGTGTTTGTTTACACATATTACTGAGCTACCTTAGGTTTTTGAACTATTTTAGACAATGATCTATGTGAAGGGAGAGCCATTATGTTTCATATTGATCCACTTGTAGAAGTCACACCATCTAGGCCTTAGACATGCAAGTTTTCCAATGCAAATGAACACCCTGCTTTGTCTCTCTGTGGTTCACTATGTGAAAGGAAACTTCTTGGTGTGCAAGAAAATACTGAAACCCAGTACTCTACTATTGCTTAACACATTCTGCTTTCAAAAGGGTGGCTTTTGTCCTAGAAAAGAGAGCCCCTGCTGAGTGCCAGCATTACTGTTCAGCAGAGTATTTTGAAAACAGCTGGATCAGAGTCTAAGGTGTGACAGTTTGTAGTGCTGCCAGAAAGATACCATGTACCTATGATTGCTGGGACCACTTGCTAGAGCAAAGAAACACTCCTGCTACTGTTGAAAGGCTTTTTGACAGAAACATGCCACTGCTAAAGGTCATCTGTTCTTCAGCTGAGTTTTATAAAAAGGTCTTATGAGAGGATGAGCAAATGTTGTTTATGCAGTCTTATCATTACCTCCTGGTAAGGGAGGCTAAAGGCAGTAATATACAACTATAAAGTCCGTAGAAGCCAAAAAGTTACAGAACCATGGATGGAATTTTCTTTCTTGAAGGGTAACTAACAGCATTATTATTTTCTGCCTTTCCCTGTTAATTGGGAACTTATCTCTATAAATTGCACATAGGTGCTTGCTTTTATAACTGTATAGCAACTCAGGCTTTGAGAAGGCTTATCCTGAAAATAATTTTGTGACTGTTAAGAAGAACAGGATCAAAGATTTTTTTAAGCTCACTTCAGCATTAATTTATTTCAGGGATAGTTAGTATCTAGCTAGGTTGAAAAAATTGGCTGGACTATTTTCAGATACATTATGGATTAAAAAGGTAAATATTCTTGCAGACCTTTCTAAAGGTTTATTTTTATAATATTATTTATTTCTAAACCTATAAAACAGGTTTATTTCTAAACCTATAAAACAGGATTTGTCATCTTGTTTGAATATGTGTCTGGGGCTGAAGCTTTTTAATGTTTTTATAAAGTTAGTGCATATGTCTCTTGCTTCCTTTTCTTTCCTCAGTTTCTATTTTGTTTACCTCTAAAGAGGTAGAGCATTGCAGTGAATAAAGTAGATGCCCATTAGTCAACACTCACTAACCTGCTTTACCTTCTAAGCTATATTTTCCTTTTCCAGGGTGAGGATAGTAGATAGACCACAAAGGTGTCCACAGTCAGAGTGATTCCTGCTAATGAAAGATGATGGAAAGGGTGTTAGGTATTTTCAGCCAACCAACATCATCTTGCTTGTATGCTAGCTTGGTAATCCCTTCTGTGTGTTCTGGTGCAGGTATGTTTCATTTTTGTCTATGTGACACACATACAAGCTTGCCAGCATAATTGATAGCATCCTTTTCATTGTGCTCTCATGGTTGGAATTATTCTAGTCTTTCAGATACAAATGAGAAAAATACTCTGAAAAGTAAGAGCCACATGTTGTTTTATTCTTTGCAACATAAAGGTGTTCTGTCTTCTAAGAAGTGACAGTGCCAAATTGTTTAGGAGATACATCAGGAACATGTGTTCAGTATTTATGAACAGGGACAGCTTTGGAGTGTAGACAGTTTGCAGTGTCAGGAGGATTGGCTAGAGAACAAAACATACTTTTAATGTTTCATAAGGAAGCTTCTTGGTTACTCATTTTGTGAATTTTGTCTTAATAAGTCATATCCTTGATGTACATTATGCAGCAAAATAGCTTGGCTTTTATTCTCAGTAGGTTCCTTGCTGTGTGTGTTACTGAATATTGGTTTCTGGGCAGTGAGTACTAATGAGGGGAAGCTATATGACTTGGATATTTGACTGGCATACTAGAAGATCATGCTCAAAAATTTTGTGAGTCTCTTTTTCTGTATGACTTCAGGAGAATGAGAAGAAAGCTGAGCAATTTGGGTTTGTGTCCAGTGTGATGGAGCTTGACCATTCTCATAGTCTCAAAAGATACAAATGTGTTAAAGAGAACTTAATTTCTTTAAATGGCTTTTCACTACTACACCTTTTCTTTTAAATCTTCATTTTGTAAGCTGTGCTTCCTTGAGCTTGTCAAAGCTTTAGCTGAATATGTACCTGTTTGCTGGTACACACTACATACTGCCAATTGTTTTAGTAAATTAGTAAGTAATATGTGTATATTGTAGCTGATTTTTTCCTGTGGTAGAGGACACTGAGCCCAATGTACTAGAGAATAGTATCAAACTGTCTCCAAAAAGCCTTGATAGAAAAATAAAACCAATTTACCATGATCTTAGAAGTTCACTTTTTCTTTTAAAATCTAATTTTCTTGCTGAACACACCAGTTTGATTTGCTATGGAACAAATGTTCTATTTTTTTAAACCTTGAATTTAAATAGAAAGTAAGAATTAAGAATATTAAGGGATTGGAAGTGACCTTAGAGATCCTCTAGTCCCAGCCCCCCACCATAAGCAAGGACAACTCCCACCAGACCAGGTTGCTCAAGGGCTTATCCAGCCTGGCTTGGAACACTGCCAGGGATGGGGAATAAATGATCATAGCACCTAGACTTGACTATTCCTACACTGAAAATGGTGAGAAATAGTTGCATGGTTAGTACAAAAAAAATACGAGGAGCTAAATTTCTGGTTTTCATAACTTGGAAAGAATATAATTAAAAGTTTTAGAATTTTTGAAGGGAGAGCATATTCAGTATTCTCTTTTTGTGAAATGTGTACAATGCAGGAATAGAACTAAATAGTGATCATGTTGATATAAGATGCAGTGAATGCTCACGGTATGAACTCCAAACCCTGCATTTGTGGTTCTGTGTTATGAATGCTGCTAGAAACTTCACAAGTGTGTAAACCATACTTTTTTTTTTATCAGAAATCAACTGCTTAATATATTATGGGAGCCTGTAAGACTAGGGAGCTGAAGAAAACAAGTAATTTAAAATTGATGAATGCATATCTTTCTTCATCTTAAAAATGCCACTTTTCTTTGATGTTGGCTAACTATGAAGTGTTTAGAATTATGTGGGTCATTTCTGCTGTCTACCTGGAACAATTTATCTCATCCAGAAGAGAGTCTTAGAGTTATGCTATTCCTAATGCTTTATTCCATATTATTTTTAATAAAGATTGATATGTCCTACCATTTCTGTCATCTGAATACTCACCCTGTGTGGATAGATCAGAAGAATCTGAGGAAATCATAGCAGAGCTGGAAGCTCCTCAGGCATTCATGCATAATGCATATAGCAATAATATTTATTTATTATTTTTTGAGTATCCAGGCTGAAGTTGGTGTTTGTGAAATCAGTGGTGAAATGTGTGAATGACTTCAGCAGAAGCAGAATTGGAATCTTTCATACACTCTTTTTGTATAGTATCTTTTCTGAGCAAAAGAGTGAAATAACCATTTTCTGAACTGTGTTGCAGCAGCACTATTTATAGGTAGATGTATTTTTTAAATTGATTTTCTGAAGATCGCCAATTTGTCATATTTCTTATTTTCTGCAAGCAATGCAGAGGTTCTCAGTCTCTTAAATGCTGTATTTTAAAAATGTTTTCTAAACAGATAATTGTAAGAATTGAAATACTCTCTTTATATTGCTGTGGAGAATTAAAGGAATTTGGTAGGTGAAACTGGTGCCAGAGCTAATTCTTAGACTTTCTATCAGGTTTTCATGAACCTTTGTTTTCTGAAGAGCTTCTGGTCTCTCAGCTCAATTTTTCATCTTTTTCTGTTTTTTATTTAGTTATTATTTCTTGGCTGTATATCAGGAACCCTGGTTTTGTTTTTGTCAGCATTCTGACCTCTGGAAAGCTAAACTTAACCTGTGACTCACCCATGTGAAATCATCCTTAGATAGTGCTCATGTACCTTTCTTAGCAATTTCATTTACTGCTCTGATGTTTGTGTTCTCTGTTAGGCTGCTGCAGGGGCTGTGCTGAGTTCACACTTGGCTGTGTAAGTGCTGCAGGACTGATGGATGAACTCCCCCAGTTCAGAGCTGGCAGCAGGCCAGTTCAGCTTCTGGTGTATGACAGAATATTCTTCAGACCTGTGCTAACACAGCCTGGCAGCAGGCAGGGACCAGGGAAATGCAGCACATCCCACTGTGGCCCAGGAGTGCCAGAAGAATTTGGGTTTGGGCAGTCAGTAGCTGTGGGTGGGTGTTCAGACCTCATGCCATTGCCTCTGCTTCTACTTTAGTGCAGTTTGAGTCTCCTGCAGAGGTTTGTGCCCTGTTGTGCTGCAGCTCTGTAAATCCCAGCCCTAAATTGTTTACAGCCTCTGTTGAGCCTGGAGCCAGCAGAAGAACATGGAATGCAAAGGAAGGAAAAAGAAGGGAGGTGTTGAAGGGAGGAAGGTATGGGACTGCACAGAGGGGTCACATTGACATTCTTTAAAAAGCCACCAAGAAAACACAACAACAGACTAAAAACCAAAAGACAGCCCAGCTTACTGATACTGTATTACTAATCCCTCAATAAATGGATAATTTGTGAAACAGCACATCAACAGCTTTTGAAGACCACTAATGCCCATTACGCTCAAATTGGCTTTCTTTATTTACTGTGACTAAAGCCAGCACTGCAGGAACTGGTTTCTTTGTGATTCTTCTTGTCTGACTCTTTCTCCATCTTCACTCCTCTGAAGTGTGACAAGGCAACATAGCCCATAATGTCTGGATATTGTCCTCCCATTTCTTTCCTCATTGCAGCTGTCTCATCGTCACCCACTGTGCCCACGGGTACAGGACATGTGCTGCTCTGGCTGTAAGAGTGGATGCCACAGTGCTGGGGTGCTTGTCTGTCTGTCTGTCCTTCCCTCTTCCCTTTCTCCTCTCCATCCCGAGTTGGTCCAGCTGCTGTGCCTTAGGGCTCTGAGTCACTGCTGAAGTGGAAACAGTGGAGACAAAGTGTCCACAAATGTCTCTAAATTACTTAATTACATGCTTTTCAGGAGCCTTGTGTATTTGAAGCAGTACTTTTACAGAAACAGCTTCAACAGAGCTCCACTCTGCTCTGGATACTTTTGTAATACGTGTGCTACTAATTAGCTTCCATTGGCAGAGGAGAGATGAGCATTCTGAGAATGACGGGCTTTTCTGTTTTCATGAGAAAATGTCATCGAAGGGAAATTTGTTTAATGCTTCTCTTCCTTTTAGACTTCAGAAAGTTGCATTACAGTAGCTTCTTAACTTTATAAATTCAGAATTAGTTTTTAAAATGTGTTTGAAAGCCATTAATTATTTTTAGGGCTGTTAAATTCAGCAGCTGTAAGTTCTCCTATTCAAAAATTCTCTCTGTGATTTGAATAATAAGTAATTTGAATAATAAGACTTAAAGCCACAAATACATGGTCATTAATGAGAGGTTTCAATTTTTTGTAGTGTGTTGTGTTTTGGTCTGTCTTTTTTTGAATTAACTATATTTGGTTTCCTGACCTCAGCTGCTTTCCTGTATTCTTTCATTAGGTCTGTGGAGGACATCACTTTCTCAGGAATTCTCTCTACTTCTCTGTGTTTGGCGTCTGGGATTCTCCCCTTCCAGATCCCTCTAATAGATTTTTAAAACCTCTTTCTCTTCAAGTGAGTGAAAAAGCTTTGCACTTGCTGTTTGAAGTTTCATTTTCTATGTGTCAGTCCAGCTTTCCCTTCCCTGCCCTTTTGTGTTACCTGCTTTCTTACTGTTCTCATCCTTTCTCTGCATGCTTTGTCCAACAAAAGCTTTCAACTTTTTCATCAATAGGTTGCCATCAGCTACCCGTACTTCATTAGCTTTCATGTTTCTATGATGCTGAATATGCTCAGGAAGTGAGGCAAGACCTTTTAAACATGAATTACTGTAGCAAGCAGAGTGCAGAGCATTTAAAGCAAATTATTAAATGTACCTTGGCTGGAGGAGACCGAGTGTCAGCCTGGAATTTTTTTCCCTATGTGCGTGAAACGTTTAATCTGGTTGATTGTAAATATTGTTCTTCTGAGGGACTTGAATGAAACCAAATGAAAGCATTCAGTTTATTATATGTACAGGATTCCTGCTTTACTGACCATTGGTGTGAAGCAGCATGAAAGGGGTGCCCTCAGCCTCTCTGTTTTGAGTAAAGAGCTTGAAGCAGGGTTTCTGATCTGTGTGATGAGCTTGCCTCATTTCTGCTGGCTGCTGTATGAAGCCCACAGACCAGAAGCAGGGCACATCAGATGAAGGGAGCCAGCCACAACCTTTCTTCAGCTGCCACTGCCAAAAGGTGATAGTGTGGGTGCTGTCTTCAAAGATGTGACCTGGGAGAGCTATGGCTTGTAATGATTTTTCTCTCTGCTGATACCCTTGGTTTGGTGGAACAGTTCATAAATTTCCCTTCCATTGCCTTCTTCACCAGTGTGCTGTCAGGAAAATGAAGAGTGTGAGTTGCAGGTTAAATACACCTGAGATCCCCAGAGCCTCATTATTCACTTGCTGAGACAGCAGCAGCAGGTGATTATTACCATTGCTCCTCCTGCATTTTGCATCATGTGGAGTTACTGGGGTACTGTAGTTCTTGAGGGTGAAAAGGAGCATGGGAATCTTGCTGGAAATGGAATCAGGTTGAGTCTGTAATGACTTGCAGCAAGTAGGAAGAAGTGCTGTGGGAAGACTGAGGGAAAGAACAGGAAATGTTCTGATGGTGCTTCATTTTGGTTTTCGTTCTTGGTGTCACTGATGAAGAACAGTGGAAAAATAACAGGGAAGTGGGTGAGGAACAGCCTTAATCTTCTTTGAGGCATGCTTTAAAAAACTCCTGTATTTGTGATGAGGAATAAATGATGTGTTATGAACTATGTAACAATGTGGTAGAGCTGTGAAGTGTTACTTTCCAAGGAGATGTGAAGAATTCAGTCTTTCACATCTCAGTAAGAAAGGGTTAGAGGGTGCTGGGGCAGCCATCTATCATTGTATGCTTGAAGAACAGAAAAACAATGACTAAGCAACTTGTTGTTCCAGCAAACAAAGAGAGTTGAAAGTTGTAACTAATAAAATTCTGAGGATGAGGCATTCTTTGGAGAAATTACCTAGTGGAACAATTGATTAAAATGTTTAGTTCTTTGTTAGGGGATGCTTGAAAGCCAGGATGTTTCTCACAGAAGACAAATATGCTTCAATTAAATTAGAGCTGCTGAACTTAAAGCAGGAAGTAAAAAAGAAAAATAAATCTGGTGGCTTGGATTTTACAGGCTAGTAATGAATTTGTGAATCTATGAAGGAAAGCCTCCTACAACTGCCTTACAGTCATTAGAGAAATAATATAGCAAAAAGCTCCCATTCTCTGATGCCTTGTTTTTGTTCAAGTGCATTTACACAACTGTTTTTTTCAAGTTGTCAAAAACAGCTTGATAATTGCTGGCTGCGTCAGCAGAAGTCCTGAGACTGTAAGCGAAATTACTTAAGAGAAAACACACATCCTGTTACCTTGATCCTGCCATCACTTGCCCTCTTTCCTGGAGCAAGAAGGACTCTGCCCAGGGATCAGTGCCCTGAGGTACTTTACCGTGAGTGTAGATGAATGTTCCCCAAGAAAGCCATGTGCCTCCAGCTGCAGTGTCCATCTGTAGACAGGACAGAGAAGCTGGATGCTTGTGTTGCCCTGGGGATATTATAGCAAATATTAGCTCTTAGAGGATCTTCAGGTTACTGTGAGAAATGTTTCAGGCTCATGGTACTTCAATTGCAGGAATTTCTGTTCCTGTATATGAGGAAGGGGGGGTAAAATAGAGGAGGTTTAGCAGCTGCAGCCAACCAGCCAGCCTTGCAGCAGATTGCCATGATGAGGACAGCCATCACCAGTGTGTTTCTGTGGTGTGGAGGAAATTGCAACAGAAAATCAGTCTGTGGTAGATGATTACATTTCAAAGCCAGTCTCCCAAATACTCTTCAAGTATTTGAGTCATTGTAAGAAAACAATTCCACCCCATCAATTTCAGGATGGGGAGAATACATCTCTTGTGCTGTCAGGGAGGCAGTGATGGTATGTCAGTTGTTTACTTTTAATTAAACTTTACTTGCTTTCATAAAGAAAGGAAAGTTTGACCAAAATTCACAGTATTTCTAGATTTTCATATCTTCATTTATACAATTCTGAATGTAGTATCATTCCACTCTCTTGCAAGTCTTTCCAAGATCTTTGCTATGGATTTGAAATTTATTCTGAGATTTTTCTGCAGAAAAATTAGGCCAATAATTTAGTGTAAGCAAAAAAAATGAATGAGTTTAAGCCCCTAAAAGTATGTTTTTAGGTCACAAAGAAATTTGTGTATACGTGGTCCACACACGGAAGTATACAGTGTTGTGTATTCATGTAATTTGACATGCAGGAGCATCCACTGAATTTTCCAGTGTGAAATTGAGTTCAGGTGTAGAATTTAGAGTAGTTACATTGTATATGAAATTAGAATAATTATAATTCCAATTTAACTCTATAGATAAATGAGAATGTATTTATATGCAACATGATGTATTGCATTTTCTAAAAGTTCTTGTATTTCTATATGATTTTAATCTCTTTTCTAGAGCTCTATTAATGTTCATGAGAGACAGATACCAGCTATTTTATTTGTATTAGCATAAAATTGAAACTGTCCCTTCTTCCCTGCAGAGAAGGGAGTACACCAGCCAAGAATATGAAACAGTGATGTATCAATCTAGATGGGTCAGTGAGTTTAGAACTATTTTACAGTCAGTAAAATTTATAGTCTATTCAGGTGCCCATTTGATCTGCTTCCCAACAGAGATAGCAGGTTGGTTTTGTTCCTTTATTTTTTTTGGCGGGGAGGGTGTCAGACATTTCTATTGGCTTTTATCTGAGGGAATGTTTTGAGTATTAGTAAAGAAAAGGTTTTTCTTTTTCTGTCTGAAATGGAAGTGTGGACATACTTAATTAAAGTTGCTGTAGTAGAAGTTGACTCACCCTGTTGTTGAATGAATAATTACTATCATGATTAATAAACTCATATACTATGATATTCCTGCACATCTCTGACTGCCATTTCACTACCCAATATTGAGTGAATCTAGATGCAATCTGGAGATTGAATGCTCTAGATACCAAGATCTTGTTTTCTGACAGAAATTTCCCATAATCTGTGGTTTCTAACAGTCCTGATTACTTTGCAGTTTGGAGGTTGCCAGCCTGACACGGGCAGATGCCGATCTGGAGGCCGGTCGAACACAGATCTGTAAGGAGGTGATTGCTATGATGTTGAAGAACATGGTCTTAAATCACAGCCTCTTTTCTCATGTGGAGAAGAAGATAAGTTCAGTTTTCAAAAAGCAGTTTCTTGCAATGGAGGAAGAGATTCAAGAGGAGTATGAAAGGAAGATGGTGGCTTTAACAGCTGAATGTAATCTGGAAACTAGGAAGACAATGGAGGCTCAATGCCAGAAAGCACGAGCTGCAAGTGAAGAGGCTGAGGAGTTAATGAAGAAAATTAATGAAAAGGTAAATCTGGTTTTAAGCCAAGATATTTTGCATCATAGGTAGTTTTATGGAGATGTTTTCTCTTTTAGGCTAGAACAGCTTAGTTGTCCTCCTAGAAGAGTAAAGATCTACAATTAAATGGGTTCAGAAATTCAGATATCATAATCAGGGTAGTTATTGAAAGAAATTGTGTTTAATTCACCAGAAAATGATTTTTTCTCAAGACAATCTATGACATCTGCAGACAAAGGGTTGTCATTACCCTTTTTGTTTTGGGTTTTTTTTATAATTACTTATATTATTGTAAAGTGGTGTACTTTTATTTACTGTATTTTATTGCAGCACTTTCTGAGATTTCAGACACTGAGGTAAATTTTGTGCATTCAGAGCAGAACAAACTCCATCATAAGCCTTACAGTCTAGGTAAAACGCTTCCAATATTTATGTTCTGTTTTTGAAGAAAATTAGAATATAAGCACAACCAAGGGCTGATTTCCCTCTGAAATGAGTGAAGGCAAGCAGAACAATCTGTATTATAGAGCGAGGAGTGGACTTTTCTTGGAAATAGCCTTTTTGTAATAAATAAATAACTGAAGTCAGAGTAAGATTCCTTATAATGCTCGTTACCCATGTCTTTTTTTGAGTATATTGGATGTTTACAATAAAACTGATTTTTCCCCACCCTTTATTATTATTTTTAACAACTTCCTGTGGCTTGGAAGGATTCTGGTAAGTTTTGAATATTTCATCTCTGTAAGCTTAAAATGCCAAAATGCCCCAAGTTGTTGTTTCATATTTGTTAAGAGGGTGACTTGGTGGGAACAAATAGTACAGTTTGTTACTGGTGGGGCTTTGCTTCTGGATCACAAGTGGTATGTGCATATCACATACCCATAATTGTTTAGGTCATTTATGACAATTCATGATTAAAGTTTTGACATAAGAAGTTTTTTTTGCAGAGTGTGACCCATTAAATGTACTCCAGTATGCTGAGGCTCTCAGGAAGTACTTTGCTTTATCAGGCTGTGGCATAGATAAAATTAATGGCACAAGGCTAGTGAGCCAGTAGAATTTCTCTGAAATCCAATTTCAGGTGGATTTTAAATTGTGACTCTGTGGAACTTTCCATGCCTGTCTAGACCTAGCACCTAGAGGTGCTAGAAACACAAAAGGTGGGAAGGAAGAGATACTTGTGGGCACCTTCTTAAGGATGAGTTGAACTGTACTCTGCTGGAGGCTTTCTCCTTCAGTTGGACATAGAAGGAGCCTGCACCTCACTGAGATAAGTCCTGCCTTTGCAGAGAGAGGGCCCTGACTGAAACTCAGTGTATGAACTCACAGTAAATATACTTTCACAAAGTGGCTTTGATTTGTATGAAATGTATTGGTGTTGGGGCTGTCTGATTAGTACTGAAAATCCTGAATAGTAGGAATCAAGCAAGCAATTAAGGCTAGTCCAGTATCTGTCCTGATGCATTCACCATATCCTATCATTGCTGTTGACTTTTCTGTCTACAGAAGGACCTGGTTTTATATGTGCCCCAGTGCAGAAGGACATTCTGAGTGTGAGGGTTGCCTCAGCCCATTCTCCTGGGCAGCAGGTGTACTGACACCCAAGGGATGGCAGTGGGAAACAACTAGAGCATGAACCTCCTCCCCTTCTCAGCCAAGACATAGAATTTCCATTCCTTTTTGATTAATTATTTGCTGCCTGCAGTGTGTCTCTTGGGAAAGAGAAATGAAGTGCAGAGGGCAGTTCTCCTCAAGATAACTGGTATGAAATTTAGAACAAGACTGACATTGTGACTTTTAGGTAGCTCTGTTGGCATAAGAAGCATTCTTTGCTCTGTGGGACATGTATGTTTTGATTCTATAATGACTTTATGCCATCTGAGATTAAAACTATGAATATGTAAGTCTTACTAGAGAACTAAGAGGAAATATTTCTGGCAAGGAAGCTTTGAAAGTAATTGACATTTAATACTACTCCATGGTTTGTAAATGTAAATCTAAAGCAATGCACTTGGATTAATTTGTAGAAACTGATGGTTAAAGTAGGTCACCAATAATAAAAAACTTCTCGGGATTTTTAGTAGAACAGGGGTTTTTTTCTAATTTATGTTGTTTTTAAAATTATGCTTATTATTATTTAACTGGTATGTGTTATGAGTCTGAGTCTGTTTAATTTTAATAGGATTTCAGGATTGGTGAAACCTAAAAATTAATTTAATATATTATCTTTGTGTTGAATTTCATGGCATTTTATATAATTTATGTTTTATAAGACTTGTGAATTTTAAAAGGACTTTATTATGCCTTGGAAGTGATATCTGGATTAGAAACTGGCAGCTGTACAGCCCTGCCATCCAAACAGGTGAAAACTATACAAAGCGTACACTGATTCAATATTAGCCTTCACATAAACCTGAAATGACAGTGACTAAAGTATTTATAAAATTTATATGAGCTAGTAGCACTGATATTTTAAAATATGTTGAATTCTGAAAATCACTTCTGATGCATTTATTTCTTTCTTTTCTGCAGCCTGCTATAGAATGCAGAAGCCTTCTGGACAAACTTCACAGGCTGGAGCAGGACTGCCTGAAGAGGTTCCTTTTCGTAAAGCAAGAGGAATATTTTGCAAAGGCTTATAGAGAGCTGGCTGTTACCCAAAGAAAGGAGCTCCATACCATCTTTTTTACACAAATAATAAATGCCACTTCAAAGGGAGAACTGAAGGTGGAAGCAGCTAAAACATTAGTTGAAGGTTACTCTAAAGTACAGGTAATAGGATGATATCTATACTCCTAACCTAAAGACAGAATATAAACCTGCAGTAACTTTCGAGAATTGTTTCAGGATTAATGTTATCACTTTCATAACAAGCTTTTGTAGAAAGTATTTTAAAAAATTATAATGCATTCATTATGCACATCTAGACATCTACACAACTGTAATCTTGAGGTATATTCACATGTTCAAAATCCCCTAGGCACCAAGTGGTCTTATATACTTCAGAAGATGTACTGAGCTGCCCAGTCTAAATATGTACATTATTGAAATTGTGGTGTGTCTGAAGTACCATGATTATGTACTTAGAGAGGTTGAGTATCTCCAGGTTCTGTTATCAAGGGGTGCTGATGGAGAGTATGTTCAGGACTTAAGTTTTGCTTTCGTCTACATTTTAAACCTCTTGCAATAGAGTAGCTGAAGTTATTTCCTCATGGTTTGCTTTTTTTTGTTTTGTTGTTTTTACTCCATTTGTATTGAAAGTTAGTGCTCTGGATTACAAAAGTTCTGGGCATTTTTCTTCTGGCTGCTTCTTGAGGAAGAGTGTGATTGTTGTGGTCCTGTAGGTTGAGGGAGGAGGTTAAAAAACAGTATCTGAAAAGTAGGTGTCAGAGCATGTAGGCCCACTCCTAAAACCTGATGCACAACCTTGTATACAGGAGCTGCACATGGCCCACTGTCAGAGGGAGATGCAGCAAGCACTTTGTGCAGAAGATAGTTAAGCATCTAGATCAAAGAGGTAGAGCAAGTGAAAAAAGGTTTGACGGTTTTGGCTGCTCAGACATGGCTCAGGTAACGTGCAGACCTTGGCCATTTATGCTGGCAGAATGTCTGCTGTAAAGCACTGTGTGTCTAACTCTGGTCTCTGCCCACACCCATCTGTAGGTATTTAAACCCTTTCTGTTTGCCACTGTTGGAAGGGGGAACTTCTAAGCCAGCCTGTGTGCAGTGGGCTTGGCTTTCCCTATGCTGTACTCTACATACATGGAAGAGTTGGCTTTGAAGCCAACTTGTAGACATTATCTTTGAAAATGTGACCCTTTATGTAATTATACAGTTCATTGTAAAGAACAGTTCTGCTAACACTGGCAGGGTTGCTTGTGTATGTAATAGTATGTAGTAGTGAATATCTGATCAAATGGCCTGTTAACTCAGGGCACTTAGGACATGCACCAACTGTTCATGAAAGTGCACACAGTATTGAAGTTATCAGGCCAAAAGCTTTGAACTTTTCTTTTTTTTTTTTTTTTTTGTTGTTGTTGAAATAACCATAGTAATTTGATGTGATCATTAGAGTTTAGTTGATACAAGCTTATTATTTTACACTTGTAGGAGTTTTTAAACTTTGCCCTATTAATGAACAAATCTGCTCTGACACTCACAGGTTTTAGCCAAAATTAGCGTTACATCTAATTAAATGTTCACATTTGTTCATATTCTTTCCTGTAGGGTGACATTGAAGAGCTAATGGATTTTTTGCAAGCTTGCAAGAAATATCATCTGAGTAAAAGGTTTTCTTACAGAGAATATCTTATAAGTAAGATACAGTCAAGGGATTCTCGTGTCTCTGCTCTTATAAATGCCACAGCAGCCCAGATACGGAGCCTCATTAACAAAACAGAAAGGTAAAGAACTCAGCTGTTTCCTTGTCAGCCATTTGACTACGTTATCTTACAGACAACAGACTCTTCAAAAGTCTTTTTTCTGTGTTACCTAGCAGGAAAGATGCATAAAATGTTATCTTTTAGTTAATTCTAAGGAAATATTTTGTAACTGATTGCCTTTGTTAGTTAAATCCCAGCAGGTGCTAAGGTGACGTTTTGTTGTCTGTGTCCACTTTGTACAGCACAGAGATGAATTGCTGGAAACATATGTAGTACCTGGTTGTAATTCTGAGTTCAGTGGGAACCAAACTCATCTAAGATTCTCAATGTCTTTATACATCCATTATTTGTGTAAATACTTGTCAGTCATGTGAAAACTCATGCCAGAGTCCATTGCAACATGTACTGGTGAAGACCATTTGTCTGCATGCTTTATACACAAATATCTGGATTTAATGGCAAAGAACAATTTTGATTCACTTGTGATTGAATGTGTTTGAGGAGCTGGACATATAGTTTCTCCTTTTGAGCTGAAATTCTTGAATATTTTCTAAAGAAAATAGATGAAGTTTATAAATAATTTGGAGGATTTTGACTAGCAGAGAATACACCTGTTGCAGAAAATTAAGAGGTAGATGTCAGGGAAGTAAAAAGTAGACCTGGAAATGTACTGTTGTAATACACACATTTAATTTATTTGGGATATCATACCAGACCCAGGCAGACTGAGTACTCTGTGATGGGATACTCAGAATCAAGGTACAGAGGTAGAAATGGTGACCCAGCAGACACACAGAGATGTAGTTATTTAGAATTGTGTGGCTGTAAGGAGCACTGAGGGAGATATTGTGCTGCAACCCAGGGAACGGTGTTAGTTTGGCATATGGAGAGATTAGTGAGGAGCCTGCCAGGGCAGTAAAATATGTCAGTGTAATGATAAACAACCTAACACTGCTGCTGTTGGTCCTGTGCATGCAGCTTTATTTGTATATTTGAGATGTCTGTATTGATGTCAGTCACTGACAATATGTGAAATGTGCATTAAGAGAACTAGATGAACACTGGTCTTTCAGGTGTGTTTTTTTTCTTCCATAATGTCAATTTAATTTAAAAGTAATATAGTATTAGGAAGCAGGAAGTCTGTTCAAAGCTATCAAAGATTGCATCTGTTGATGTGACAAAATAATTTATCAGGGTGTTTAGGTATCTTTTCCTTGCTTTTCTTTTTGGTTGTCCTGTGTTCTGCCTCATTGGAATCATAAAATGCTAAGTTTATCTTGAATCACCCTGAGTTTAGCCCCCAGATTCATTGAGCAGAGAGCTTCTTCCAGTAGTCTTGCACTGTTTTGCTAAGGTCTGCAGCTGTGTGGCTCAAAGACAAAATGTCCTGGAATCAGAAATATAGATCAGACATGTCTTTCACAGAGAGTTCCCTTCCATCAGTTCATGCCTCTCTTTGGAATTGTATTATAAGGTCTGAGATGTTTTCTCTGGTGATTTGGTTATGTCAAAAGCCTTTGTGAGAACCTCACTATGTGACCATTGCAGTGAACAAATGGGACTTTTTGAGCTGGAAAAATCAGTTTCACCCATTGTTTAATGCCTGTTATTGCATTTACCAGTCACAAAACATCAGCTATTAAGCAGAAAGGAAAGGCATAGTGTTAGTTAATTATGGATCTCATCCCCAAAAATGAATTAAATGTATTAAATGTATTAAAAAACTTTCCAAAACCCCCCAAACTTCCAAAAGCAGCAAGTATTATTACCAAGATGAAAAATTAATTTTTCTAGCACTCTCCTATAAAACTTGCAGAGTATGTATTTGTTGGTTGTCTGTGGAGAAAGGACATGTGCCAATAGTTGGAGATATCATTTGGAGGGCAGCAATCCCATGTGGTTTTCTGGGCTTAGAACTAGTTATTTTCCTGTAACTTCCCACACCTGCTGCTGCAGTAATTCCTCTCAGACAAATGTTGGCTAAACTCTTATAATTCATTCTTTATCTGGTGTGATTATAAAACTCCAGAATGTAGTATCTCAGTTTATTTGCTACTGTTTTGTTGTCTACAGGTAAACTGGAATAGCCTAGTATAACTCACGAGAAATTCATAATTACATAAGATAGGCTTTTATTTCAGTTTCTAACTAGAAGGTGATTTTGAAAATGTTTACAAGTTGGAGCACTAAAATTTGAGCAGCAAGAGCAGTCAGGTCTAAACAGTACTTTAAATTTGTAACCATAGTATCCTTTTATTTTTCACTTTATGATTGAATCTGCTTGCTAAATATAGATACAGCTCTGTCTCAATCTGTTTTGTCCAGCTTTATAACAGAGTGCCTTAAACTTAGTGTTATAAATGGAATTCTAAAATACAAAACTTAAATGGAGAAGAGAGAAAAGATATAGATTAGATATACCACAGATAGATGCAGTGATAAACCAGCAGGTAGATATTGAGGGGAGAAGTCTTTTTAAAATGAAGCTTGATTGGTATGTTTAAAATTTATCAAATAGCAAGGCAATTTCAAATTATTGTGAAAAGGATTCTGTGTGGCTAGAAATGAATGTTATAAAAAGAAAAATAAATCCAAACCTGTTCTAGGGAGGGCTGTGAAGATTTTAAATGAAATACAGCAGCCAGAGTTTTCATGTTGTATTTAAATAAAGTGTCCCATTTGTCTGGACTAGTATTTCAGTACTCAGTGTCATTTGAAAGTCAAGTGTCTGGACTGCAGTGCCAAAAAGCAGGAAAGGAGAATTTAAAATATAATCTGTAATTATCACCTATGTAGCCATCCCTCATGGATTTGAGGGATGGCTACATAGGCTCTTTATGTTTTTTCTTAAAGTGTAATGGGCAAAAGGGCAATACTTGAGGCAGTGTTTATCTTGGGTTGTTCTTGCTATCAACAGAGGTGCAAGGTTCTTGATGGTTTTAAACTATAATATTGGTAAAACACTGTGTTATTCTTTTGCCAGTATCTTCTTGTTCACAAGAAATGTCTTTTTTCTTCAGTCTCTTAAAAATTGAATTCAGTTCTTCTGACTCATTAGATACAAATGGTTGCAAACTTGTTCGTAAATTTCTCCCTAAAACTTAAATTTTTTAAGACCTCAAGGATTTCTTGTGTACTGTGTTTCTAAAATGGTCAAAAGATTAAAGCAAGCACCTTATGCTGGTCTCGTTCTTCTTAATAATCACTATTTATATGGACCTTGTCCATAGAAAGTAGTTTTCCAGCAATGTCTTGACTGGACATTTGTGGAAGTCAGCAGTTATCCATCAGTGTGAAGTTTTCTAATAATCTCTTAAAGCCTTTTCTGCTTGTAGCACTCTGCTATATAGGGGAGGCATTTATTGCCCTAAATTTTTAACATGAATTGTGTTCTGGACAACAGCAAGATGCCAATTCAGCAGGTGAAATCCTGATGTAGCTGGAGTAGCATGGGCAGAGCCATGCAGGCTGTCTCTCTGTGGTTTCTGTATGGTGATGTGACTCAGCCTCCATGTACATTCAGGCCTGTGCAGCTTTTCTGCTTCGTATCGATCTCGCTTTTGCTTTAGTGATGCTCCTGTTCCTCTTCTAGCTTTCATGAAACAATTTTCCTTTGCTGGGGTCCAGCATCCCAGAACATTGATTCCCTGTAACATCAAATACAAAGTCCTGCTTTTTACTTCAGTGCTCTCTGTATTTGCTCCTTAATTTGTTGACTTTCATTCAATACAGAGGAGTCAAGGTCTCTCTCTGATTGACCTGTGATGCTGCTGCTGTCGGCTCCACACTTCACCTCTGTACTTTAAACATCCTTGGTATTATCACAGTATTCTCCTTCATTAAAATTCTCTTTGTTCAAAGATATGTACCTGCACATTTCTTCAGTGATTAAATTTCCACTATGCTGAGACCAGGCAGTTTTATCATACAGTCTATACTATCTCATTACCTTTCTTCACTCCTTTTGTTTTGCATTTCTATTTGGATTCCTTTGAGACATCTTTTATTCCTAATACTGTAATTGTTTTATATTGTATTTTTATGAAACCAGAAATGAAGGTGTCTTGCCAGGACTGAGCCTTTTAGGAGTTACCATAGCACCAATTAATATGAGTTGGCACATAAACAGACATAGAGCTTCTGTGATGGGATACTGCATCACCTGCAATTTTAGCTATGGACATACTGGATCTCTAAATAAACCAACTGAAACACTGTAGACCTTTTTTTTTAAATCCTAAAAATAGGTAGCTATATATCATCTTCCTATCATTCTGTGTTGCATGACTTTTCTTAAACTTTCATTTGCTGTGTGGCTCCAGCACATCTATCTTTTTCTTTTGCACACTCTTCAGTGCTCTGCACAGGGATTTTAATTGGCTGTAGCAAGCCTGGGTTTATTTCCTCAGTACAAAAAAAGATGAAGGTGTTAAAAATAATATCTTGGTTATTATCTTTCTGCACTTTCTCACCATAATTAATTACCTTTATTCACATATCTTTTGCCTTGGATTCAGTCAAAAAGGAGGTGGAGGACTTAGAGTTAGAAAAAAAACCTTGGTGCTTTTAGTGAGATTTTGACATAACACTCAATTTTAAGATTGATTAGTTTCAAGGCAGAAATTACCTGGCCAAGAATGATGCTTGGTGGATTACCCAAAAAATACTGAAAGGTATTTTAATCCTCTTTGCAGATTAAAGAAATGCAATAGATAGACTTTGAAAAAGCTCTGCAAAAGGAGGATCTGTTTTGTTGCCATAACTGTGATAAAGCACATCTGAGTTTCTATCCAGCATCTAAGTTATAGAGTGATGTTTCATGGCTTGCTCAGATAGTTGTGGATGCTTGAGCAGAAGATGGGGAGGTGTGAATTATGGGTTCTGGCAACCCTGGTTACAGTGCAGTGGGTGCAAATAAGCTAATTTGTTAATCTGCTTTATTTTGGCACTTATTTTGAGGATTTTGGTTGGAATTGAGTTGTCACAGTAGCAATAAATCCTAATAAACCAAAATAAGGTTCTCCTTTCTGGAGAAGGGCTTGCTTACCACATTTAGATACAACCTTAATTCAGGAATTGGGCCAGGTATTACACTGGAATGAAACCTTGAAAGCCTTGGATTCATCTGAGTCCTGACTGTAATCTTTGAGAAATGGGGACTGGATAGGTAAATTAGAAGGTATCTGTATAACATCCAATTTCAGGTCAGGAATTGGTGCTTTCAATTCAAAGTTTTGTGTTAACCTTACAACACCACATTTTGTAAGTCCACTGTGCTTAATAGAAATTATAACTCACAAATATCTAACAGCCTGGTCAGAATTAAGATGTTCTTTTACTCTTCTGTTGAATAAGAAAGATTTGGGGAACTTGCAGTGTAAGTGTAATAGCAGGTAAGTCCTGAAATTCAATTTGAGTTTGTGGAGGTGGAGATTTTTTTTAACTGTTGCAGCCACTGTTGAGATCTTGTTTTCTCTTTGACATTAAATACTGTAGCAACTGGAGGTAGACCATAGTGTTGAACTTCCACTTGAAAGCACTGTGGGCTTATGACTGACAATTTGCTGTTTCAGATAAGTGAATTTTGCTCTTATTTTGATTTTTTTATAATTCTTCTGATGTAAAATTAGTAGAAAGTGTGACTATAACTATTTTGTGGATATGATTGCTTTGTCTATTAAAAATAAGGTTTTTTTACTTGATTACATACTTTAAAGAGAGTTTTGTTTTAATAAGGAGAAGGAATTATAAAAAACATAAAATGGCATTTCAGGGGCATTAAATGAAAAAAATTAAATATGAATAATATATAAGGTTTAAAATTTGAATATCACATTACAAACTGATGTGTAATTGATTTTGCACTTGCCTGTCCTTCCCATCTGTCATTTCTGTCTATCCTTCCTGTCTATCCATCCTTCTTCTTGTTTCTTTTTATACATCTTCACAAACTGCCTCAATTCTGTGCTCATCTCTGAGATTGTCCTCTGATTATCCACTTCCTTGTTTGATTCTCCTGGGTATCACTGCTAAAGAAACAAAGATCATTCTTTGTGTCTATTTTGCTGAGCCTTTTATGGTGCTAATTGCCTCATATATCCTTTTGCTCTTAAGAATTTGGGATAACAGCCTTCAAACACTGTTATTACAGAGCGGGTCATCTACCTGAAAGTCATTTGGGAATCCTGCTGGACCGAGCTGAGGCTGAAATTAATTTTGTTAAACAGAAATTTGATCATGATTTAAAACAAGAAAAGCAGAAGCTTTGCCAGAAACTCATTACCAAGCGAAGGCAGGAAATGCTGAAAAAGGTAATTATTTTCCATGTTTTTATTTTCATAGGGCTTCTCATTAATTAGACACTGAATGACTTGAAAATAAGATGTAGTTCTTATAGCAGAGGTCAGCACTGCCAGGAGCATGGTTTAAAATAAGTGCCAGTTGGTTTTAACTGTGTACCATCATATTCTGTATTAGTCATGCAGATATTCATAGCTGTGAAACCACATGATGATGCATTTATTTAGATGTTAGCTCTTTTATCTAGCAACAGTCCATATTATCACAGCCTTTGTATCTAACAATAGTCAGAGTTATCACAGACCTCCTAGGTGCTCACAAAGCTGATCTGTTGAGGGCTAGGTGATCCTCTGGACACTGAAAAGCAGTTTCAAGAACATGAAAAAGAAAAAATATGAAATTTTGCATTGCTATGAAATTCATACTTGAGGAGCTAGAATTCAAAATGTTCTTTTTTCATAACTTTGTTCCTCCTTTTGGTAAATGAATCAGCAGAAAGAGCATCAGAAGGAGCAGCTGTCACTTGGAGACCCCTTCAAAACTACTGATGAGATCTCTCACTACCTGAGACACTGGAAAAATCTTCTGAGTGATCACACCATTGAATTTGAAGAACTTACTGAAAAGCTTGACAATGAGGCCAACGAAGAGCTGAAGGAGCTTCTATTTAGCCTAGCAGAGAAAGCCATTGAGGAGCTTAAACGTGTTCAGTGTGGAGTGGTTGTGCAAGAGCTGGTCAAGCTCAATGTGCCAAAGTTGTTCCTACTAGAAGTTGTGGAGGAGCACAAAAAAGAGATGGTGGTTAAACATGCACAGCTTGAAAGGGAAGAACATGACAAGAGCATGGCTGCTGAAGAGCTGCTTCAGCTCACCAGGCAGAAGCTAAGCCAAGAGCTGGAAACAGGCATCTCAGAACAAAAGAAAATAAGGAGCTGGGAACAGTCAATATTCATGCAAGTATCTCTCTGCACTCTTTTCTTAGTTACTATGGCAAGTAGAATAGAACTGTGAGTTTTCACACCTGTTCACTTGTTATTCCTAATGATAGTTCTCTGTTGGGCACTTAAGAATTGATTTTAAGTGCTCAGCCCATGCAGTACCAGTGGGTGAACGCTGCAGTGGAAATCCTAGGAAGCAGCAGTCTTGAAGCTAAAAATGTGAAATAAAGGTTTTATACTTCCATTCATTCCATGGGAGGTATCATTTAGACATCTTTCATTGTTATTCTCAGTCTGTTCTTTGAGTTCCCACACTTTGGAAATGCCAATTAGCATGTCAGACCTAATTGGCCCCAAGTCTAAGTTGAATATATTTCTTCTAGCCACAAGTCAAGCCTTACTCATCAGGTTTGGTTTAAGCTTTGGCACAAAGTACACAGTGCAGTATCTGCCTGTCCTGCTCATGGCTCCATGTGTCAGACTGGGCTGCTGTGGCCTGGGGACAGCGTGTCCCGGACAGGCGTCATGGCCCAGGCAGAGCTGCAGAGAGGAGTTCTGGCCCCTTGTTAGAAAGTGTTAGGGCCATTGCTGCCTGCTACAATGTGACCCTGGGGAGGTGGGAAAGCAGGGGGTGGCCTTGCCACAGCTGGGAGACCTTGCACAGGGAGAGCCCATGGCTGTGGCCAGGAGTGGTTGTGCCTCTCACAGTGGGCAGAAAGGTCCCTGAGAGATCAGGGGATGTTGGTGAGCATTTCTTGTTAGCTTTCAAGTACATTTATGTCTGGTTGTTTGATTGCCTGAATATTTCCAGTACTACATTTCCTATACAATGTCTATTTAATAAGAGACATTGTTAGAGACATGGGAACATGAAAAAATAAAATTGCAGCTTTAGGGGAAGCAGCTGGAACAGGCAAACCTATAATAAGGTGTGTGGCTCTGAAGAAAATGTACCAGGCATAAGAGATTGAACAGGGAGGGAGAAAAAAAAAAGAAAAAAAAAAGGCACTGGTACAAGTTTCTCCTTCATACCTCTTCTTTAAAGCAAAATAGATTTGTATGGGCAGTTTTATCCAGACAGAATAAGTTTTCCTGCCACATATTGTAAAACCATATAACAGGAGTATAAAAAGAAACTTTACCCATTGCATTTGCTTTGCTGAAGAAGAAAATTCCATTTTTTCCCATTGTTTTGGTTCTAATTTCAAGGGCTTTGTATTTTATTCAGCATTTTAAATACTTTTCTGTGAGTCATTTGTATGCATTTTCGAGCTTGTCTTAACTATCTCTCACTTACATTGCCAAGAGCAGACCTGCAGAAATATGGAGGTAGATTGTATGACCCAGCAGGACTTTACTGTTTCTATCTTAGTATTCCATAATAACTCCATTCCAACCTGCAGTGTGCCTGTCATATTTATTAGATGCTATCATTATTTGTAGCAGCAGTAATCTGTTTGGGTTTTTTTTCAGTAAAATGCAGGAAAATATATACAGAAAATGCAGCAAAAACTTTCCTACCAATAGCCCCTTAGAATCTGTCATGGTCATTTTGCAGTCCAGTGTCTGTCAGTTATGGTATTTTGATGACAGATGCCAGCTCTCATGTTTATGTTCTCATCTACTGTCTAGTTTGCAAAAAGCATTATTTTGAACGATACTTTTCATTTTTGTTGCTTATTCAAGAGACCATGGATTAGTCCAAAATATTTGTGAAGATTTTTAGTGCTTATAGTCCTTTTTAAATATAGACATATAGCAAAACTCTATTTGCTGTATTTAATTTCCTATCTTTCTCTATATATCTATGTATGCGGATTTATGGCATGGTTTTTCTTCCATGAGTCTAAGACAAGATGACAAATGGCTAAGTATGCTACAAATGATCTGGACTAGTTAGGAGTAGTCTTGTCTTAAAGTAAACAACTTTTTGAAAGGAAAAACCTCATGCATTAGAAGTTTTTAACTGTTCTTTGCTGATTCAGTAGAAAGAAAAAAGGATTTCTAAACTCAGATATTTTAGTGAATACCAGGCAGTATAGGCCTGGTATACATTAAATAAAAGTATCAGTACTAATGAAACATGCAGCATAATACTGTTTTCAATGAAAAGTCCTTTTTGAAAAACATGCTGTTCATATTTTTAATACAAACATTTTTGTGGAATAAAAGAGATTGCCAAACAAATAAAAGTATGTTATTTTTTGTGAAATATCCTTAAGGAAATAAGATACACAAGGTGAGAAAATGAGTGTAGTCTATGGTTAATGAAAACTTTGCATGCTTTATTTTTAAGTCAACTTCAGCTTGACCCAATGATCAGTTCCTTAGAGATCTGTGTTGAGAACCTTAATTCTGCAAAATGAGAACTTTGAGTAAATCAAATTATGCTTAAAATATATTGTGTTTTTCAAACTGCAAAGTGGCTTTTTACAATTGACAGCTGTAACCATTGTTATAAGTTGATCAAAGCAATGGCATATGCATTTATAATAGAGATTTTATTTTTTCTTTCTCAGTAGCTGTGGATGCTAAGTAGTGGGAAACAGCTCAGGTAGGCTTTATGGGAAGCTTTTATCTTGATTTCAGCTGATGCTCAGTGTATTGTCTGAAGAGGTGGAAGGATTCTATGCATAGGAAATGTACTAAAAATATTATTTATTTTTAAAATATTCAAAAGCTGTTTTCCTTTGAAAATGAAGTTTTACAGTCCAGGAAGCTCTTCTGTATGCAGAATTTAAGGTAACCTCAGGAGTATTTTTTACATGGTGAGCAGTTCATTGCTGTGTGTGGAATCACTAACTGATATATGAAATAGATCAAAAAAGGATTATTGCTCTGTGTAAAGTGTTTGCGTGCATGTCTCTTACATTTTATGCAATATTGCCTAAATCACTAAACAGCAAATGGCTCTTGTGTTTTTTAACAGGAAGCTTCTATGTTTACCTCTCTCACTCTCAGAAGAGGAGTTGCTTAGAATGAGGCAAGAGTTGCACTGCTGCTTCTCCCAGGTGGACAGCAGCTTGGCTTGGCCCAAGATAAGAGCAAGAACCTTGCTTCAGGCTTTTGAAGTGGAGCAGAGGGACACTGAGGTGCTGAAAGTTGAGCAGAATTTAGCAGTGACCAATGAACAGGTGAGAACAGTGTGGGATCAGCGTGGGGATGCGGAAGGGGATCCTGGGGTACCTGTGGCTGCTGGCATTGGCTGCAGATCTGGATCTGTAGCTTCTTCACAGGTACAACAGCAGTGTACACTTCTCCTGTCTGCATGGACCTGTGGGCTTGAAGATAATTGTTTGGGCAGCCGTTGGATAAATAGATGCTTTTCACATACACCTATGTATTTCTGTTGCTTTCATGAAAATTATGGGAATTTCTGAATAAGACCCTTCTACATTGTTTTGTCTGTTTACAAAATTAAAGTTCCTGAGTTAGATGGCCTTTCTTGGCAAGAAATTTGGAATTATTTATGTTTTCTGTTTGCAAAATATTTAAGTGTATGCAGACAGTTTGGTGTTATTTTCCAAAATCTAAATATGTGGAAGATGAGGCTTACTCAAAGTTAGAGAAATATTTCCAACAAGAAGTCTATCTGCCTATTGAATCTAGCCCTTTATAAAGAACCATGTGAGGGGTGTTTAATTCCTTCAGTAAAGTGTAAAAGCTCTGGAATTATAAATTGTTTTCAGTTCTTATAAAATATGGGAGCCAAAAATATTTCCTGTATTAGTTGTGTCTGATGCCATCGTAAAAAGGAGGACTTGCCCTTGCTTTGTTTTGGTTCAATTATGTTTTCTAAACATGTAAACTATGCTGGGTTAATTGAGCTAGGAATTAACCTAGTTCAAAGCCTTAATAGTTTCTAAAGTACTAAAGGAGAGAAATGACTTTGCAAAACCATACAGTTGAACAGATGTTATCATTTCCCCAGGAGTGCATATACTTAGTTGGTATTCTTGTAAAGAAATAGAAAGGTCAAGAGTAATTTGATTACATGGAACGGTGCTTCTTAATATTATCATGGTTCATTTGTGATTCACAGACTGTGTGTTGAAAACAATGTAGATCTTAAATTAATATTCCATGTTCATTTTTAACTGAGCTGAGGAGACAATGTATCAGTTAAAATCTTCTCTTATTATCACTGCTAAAGCTTGTTTAAAATCAAATTTATATGCTATGAGTTTTCATGGGAAGGATGAATATATAATTCTACTTAAAAGAATTTTTTTTTAAATTCTAACTTTGTCTGAATGTCCAAAATGAATGTTCTGAATGAATAGGCAGCACCTTAATTTCAGATGTACTTTCTCAGTGAAAGTCATATTTTCCAAGTTTTTGATTATAAGTAATAATTTTAACATTAATATCTTCATATACCTCTTACAAATAAAGCATTTTTGCTCATCTTGTTACAGCAGCATTCTAAAATGGGAAAAACAGGATCCAGGAATAAACATAAGTTAGATATTCTGAAGAAATCTTTACAGGACAAAATTTTAATTTATGAAGACTCAGTGAAAGGTGAAAATTTGAATAGGGTAAGTACAATCTTTTCTGGACTGAAGCTGAAACCTAGATCTTTAGTAATTAAAGATTGACAGCATTCTATCAATGTGAATAAGAGCCAGAGAAAAAAGGTGTAAGGTATAGTGGCATGATGCATCTCCCTACTATTGCCTGCCTTTATCAAGGTGTTGCATTTCACACATAATAGTTTTTGCTTTGTTTTAATTTTTGCGTCTTAGTTACAGAACTCGTTTCATGTCTCACCCCTTTTTCTTCCAATGTTTCTGGGGCTTGGTGTGTGCAAGATTGCAAGGCTCCCCTAGATCCTGTGGTTTTCTAGGAAGGCTTTCAAAACATGGAAGGTGCTTCAATGCATGCTTCAGCTGAGCAGCATTTAGTTCCTGGACATCTGCTAATGCTGCTGGAAATACAGAAGTGGATTCCTAGATCCAGAAGTTTTTTGGATGGGGTCTGAGTTTATTTGTACAGAACTAATTGAAAGGAAGTCCTGATTCTGGTGGGTACCTTTTAAAAACACACAGCCCCAGTCTAAAGTTAATCCTTGAGAAATGAGTGGGGCCAATCTTAATATGGGATTTTGAAGGCTTTTTACTTCCCTGCTAGTAGACGTTCCAAGAGATCTTTCACATGTATATGATATGGATAATATTGGGTTTGCATGTCAGGAGGACATTGCAAGGACATTAAGTTTGTTAAACAAAGGTGGTACACAGCTGTAGAAACTATGCATGACAAGCAGCTGTCATTGGTAATTAAAATTAGTAGATAAAAAAATAGTTTCAAAAGTGATTGCAAGATCATTTTTTGTACCAACTGGGACAAAAAGCTGTTTCTATACCTATTTCTTAGCTTTTTATACCTCTGTCCTGAAAAATGAAAAATACTGGGTCAATGTGTTAATTCAGAAATAATTTCACTTTTATGTGAGACCAACACATCAAACACATTGTTTGATTTGGTTGCAGATGATAAAAGTGAATTTTTTATCTAGTCTAGCACCCAATCTTTGAAAGTGAGAGCAGGTGCTTGGGGAAGACTGCAACAAGAAGGCAAGTATGTTCTAGCACTGTTCACGAGTTTAATAACTGTGGTCTGAGAATGTTCTAATCCTTTAATAGAGGCATTAAAATTTTGACTTCAATACCTAATGCCCTGATATTCAAAATTTCGGTGGTTTTAGTACTCTTCCTTGCATGTACATCAGATTATGGGCTAAGCTTTAGAGGCAAAAAAGTACTGAATAGTTTAGTAAATATAAGGCAGCAAATGCTGTCTTACATTTTTATTAGAATCTTAATTTTAAAATTGGAAATTTAGCTTCTCTAAACCTCCTTGCTCCAGTTTTATATGCACCATCTGGCATAGCTGTTGTCATTCTAATTGTATGGCTGGTTTCAGAGCTGGCAAGAGTCAGAAAGAAACTGTGTGGCTGGGAGTAGATAGCAATACCAATTGAGTGATGCAGCATTTTGTTTGTTTAAGAGGAGTTCATTTGCTGTATAATGTTGAAGATGTCTCACCACCCTCATTGTAAAATACTGTGAATTATTTCTTCCTATTTTAAAATATTTATATTAATTGTATACTAATTTAAAGGATGCATTATGTTTAAAAGATTAAATATTTCTAACTATTCTAAAACACCAAGTAGTGGAGTTGGAGCTGTCAGGGTCGCATGTGCTTTCTCTATCTGTGTTTTTTCTCTCTTACAATCCAGCTCTCTGGGCCCAAGTGAATAGTGCAGGGGTAGAGAAAACAAACTAACTGGTAATTGTTTACTGTAGTCTTTTGAAGATTCAGCTACCTAAATGTTAGATACGCAGTGGAGCCATCAGTGTCTAACCTAGACATCCACGGTACATGTCAGTGGAAATCCATATTTTAGGATAGGAAACCTACTGAGAAGTGTGTTTTCTTTGAGTATGAAGGGAGCTTAGAGTGACAAGCTGAGATGGAAGCACCTGAAGAAGGTAATGGCAGCTGGCTGCTCTGGACATTGTCCCACAGGAGAACAGTCACAGTGCAGTGTCCTTGGCTCTCAGTGGCACAGCATGGAGAGCTCATCACTCACACACATTGGATCGTGTGCCTGCACATGCTGCACTTGCCTTTCACCCCTCAATAGTTCCTAGGGATGTTCCATCAAATGTGTGGCAGCAACACAGCTATTGAGTTAAATCACTTTGATTTTATGCTGTTTGATGTTGATCCAATCCAGTTCTAATCTTATTTGAAATCTATTGCCAATAGACTTTTGATTTACAGTTTAACTCTGTTTTATATAAGAAGGTTTTTCATTATTTGCTCAAAGAATAGTTGAATGTCATCAGTCAGCATTAACTGACACTTGCCAATTTGAAACTAAATACAGTCTTTCTATAAGTTCCATGTTTTTTCCAAGCAAAAGGACATATTTTATCTTTCCATTTAACCATAGATTTATTTGTGTTTCTAGCTTTTAATTTTATTATAATAAAAATTATATTGATCCTCTGTTTTAGGTTAGTGTTTAATATTTCAGTTTTGACTACCTGAAAAGAAAGCCTGATCTCTTTAAAGTATTTGACTGTACTGTAATTTTTAATTTGGATTACAGTAAAAACTTGGAATTGAAGGTTAAAAGCAATTCTTGAAACAGTATATTGCATTATAAGATAACAGCACTGATGTCTTTGCTGTCATAATACTGCTTAATTACAGAGTACTAAAATCATAAGTGTGCATGTAAGAGTTTCTGTTAATCTATCTTTTGTGGTTTTGTTTTGTTTTGTTTTTTTTTAGATTAAGTATGAGTTGCAGCTTGAGAAAGAATGTCACCTGCGCAATCTGGAAAATAAACTTGGAGAGTACAGTGCTTCTTTAGCCTTTCAAAAGACTGTTAAAAAATCCAAAATGCTGGAGCTGTATACTGCTATCATAAATGTGCAAGCTTTTCTCTTTGAACAACTGAACACATCAAAAACCCTGTCAAAGCTGGAATGTATTCAAATTTTAGAAGCACATAATCCTGTAAGTAATGTAGTTGTTAAAATAAAAAATCCTGTTAGGAAACAGCCACTATTAGAGTATCTTTGATTAGCTGCTGTTTTGCAGCTTCTGGTTGTCCAGACTTTAATTTCTGTGAGTATGTGCACTTCACTGCATTCAGTAAAAGACATAAAGAGAAGGAGAACCAAGGAAGATTGTGTGTTATTATTTTTTATTTTGTTACAGTTGCATGCAGGCAGAAAGGGCAGTATTTCGGTGGCTACTTAGTATTTATTGATTGAAAGAAAGACAGTTTAGAAGTGATTTGGACTCATGACAGAAGAGTAAATTGTTGTGTCTGTCTTACAGAATTACTCCTGTTATAATGCTGTCCGTATGCTAAATCCATAACCACATGATATGCTTCAGTTGCCAAGTTTTTAGAGATTGCCTATACAGCCTCCTACCTGTCTCACTCCAGGCACACTCATGCAGCTTAAATAGCAGAAAATCTAGGAAAAACCTCTTCCCTTCACCATATTTATTACATATTTGATATCTGCCAATTTTCTAATCCTTTTTTAATACTTCAGTGCTCCGTTTTCACAAGGACTTTTTTTTCTGCATCTGCTATTTGAAACCATCCAAGTGAGGCTTGGGGAGAGCACTGGAGTAGAACAAGCAAAATGGGTTTTTGAGAAAAACCTCTTTGCTAGAGGGCATCATTAGACAACTACTGCTGTGAAAATTCCTTGTTTAATTTTAATGTGGTCATCTCTAAAGAGTTTTTCAGAGAGTGACAGTTAGAATGCTTATATGCCTCCAGTTTTTCTTGAATTTGTATTAGAGCTGTAGGAAATAGTGAAAGTTGAATGTAGGAAGTGTATTTTTTGCCTTTTGTGCCTTAAGTGTGAGGGGGCTTTTCAGAGAAGTTGCTTTTACCTTCTCTGTTCTTGAGCAGGTGAAGAAAAAGATTGAAGAAGGGGCAGAATTTAGACCTAGAATAGCTAACACTGGGTTAAATACAGCTGGTGAGGCAGAGGGATGGATTAAAATTCAGCATTTTCTCCAAGGTACAGGTTAGGAAGTGGGGCTTTGAGATAGTAAGCAATGTAAAAGTTGAGGTAAGACAACAGTGACATTGGAAATAGGAATATGGAGCCTTCCTTCTGGTGTCTAGTTTGACTTTTTGATCAAAGTGAGATTTTTAGCATGGAGGATCCAGTCCCCTGAAGACTTTGGATTTTAACCTTTTGATTTTCTGAGCATTTTATTTTAACCCTGACTTTATCAGACTAATTATGAATTACTGTCTTTTAACTTAAATCCCTTTGATATTAGCTGTAAATTTGGTATAAATAAAATTAGTTAGTCTGAGTTTCTCAAGCTGTTTCAGTGGATTTATGCAGCTTACAAATGAATTTGAATGGTTCCTTAGTTTTGATCTCAGCCATGCTAACAGTCTAGTTGCTGGAGGTCCTCTCCAGTGGAAGGTTTCAGAGAGCATTGACTTTTAACACAATGAAAATTGAGTCATAGCTTTCCTCATTGTTCTGATATTCATAACGTGCCAGTCATGTTTACTGAAGCTGTGCAATGAATTGAAAAGTGTAATGACTGCAAGTGGCTGGGTAGAATAAGAAATGAATAAAGTAATATCAGAAAATCTGATACCATCATCTTTTTTCTTCACTCCAAATGAAATTCTTTCTTTCAAGTTAAATTATAACTTCTTATCATCATGCATTTTCAACCTCTAGGAGATTGAAGAACTTGAAAAGAAGCTGGAGTATGAGATGTTGCATAAGGAGTCAGTGCAGCAGCATCTAATGAGTAGGCAGAGGTGGATTCTGGATGGTTTGGGACTCTCAAA
Source organism: Ammospiza caudacuta (assembly GCF_027887145.1). Taxonomy (NCBI): domain Eukaryota; kingdom Metazoa; phylum Chordata; class Aves; order Passeriformes; family Passerellidae; genus Ammospiza; species Ammospiza caudacuta. The sequence goes on from NC_080596.1 coordinate 61,151,602, forward strand.
TGAAGTTGTGGACACGAATGCAGAAAGACATGTGACAGTTCTGTTAAGACAGGCCATGAATAAATGTAAACAATTTATAAACCTGTACCAGCAATGGTAAGTTCTTTGGTCTCAGGTTTTACTATGTTACTGCAGTTCTTATGGACTCTGGAGAAGTAGCAGGAGGAATATTCTGCTCTACTGGAGAGGGACCATACATCTGTATTTGATCTCTGCCTTCTTGTACTGTGGCCCAGAGCACAACTGAGAAGTTGGGAATATTGAAATGAGAAACATGAAATAATAATAACTTAGTAGCATATAAATAGTGCTGTGTGTTGCATGGCAGTCACCATTTTTTTGACAGGGATAGTGGAAAAATAATGATACTCCTTAGCATTAAGGAGGAAAATCATTTTATTCCTATTGCTTTGTCTCCCAGGAAGATAGGGGGGGACTTCAGTGCAGCATGATCTGCTGGGGTCAGAGGAAATAGCTGAGACAATTTAAATTGAATTTCCATCTCCATTGTCATACTGTAGACTGAATTCCCTGGCACACAATTATTTTTGATGAGATGTATAAACTCCTCTTCAATTTCAATTTTCCCTGGCCAGTTTTTAAGTAAAAATATCAGCGACAAATAAAATGCCTCTTGGGAGGTATATAGAAATATCTGTCTTGTCATAATGGCTGCCTAGCAAAAATGGGTGATAATTTGCAAAATTGCAGCCTATTGTATTACTATTATTAGGGTTACAGGAGGTAGAAATGACATTTCCATGTGTATTGCACAGTATTAAAAGCCTAGCACATTTCAAGCTTCATGTAATGTCCTCAAAGTGTGCTTACCATTAGAAAGTGGTTTTCCATAAAAACCACTGATATATTAAAAATGGCTGTGATAGTGGTAAGTCTGTTTTAATTCTGAAAAAGCTAGAGCATTGCTCAGTTTAGATGAACATCTTTCCTGTTGCAGAAGTGAGGAGTCAGTAGAGGATCAGATAAATCTCTGCACCAGTATCCACAAGCTGGTAACCTATCAGAAAAACCTTCAAAGAAACTGCAGCTAGGCTTTACTTGAAAAATTACTGGAAGGAACAAGTTTTGTACTTTTGTACATTGCAGGATTTGTACATGATGTCATCATGTTTTAGTCTAGAAAAAAATATAATCACCAGCAATGAGGAAGTTTACTGTTTAATGTCATATTTCAGCTGCAAAAAGACCCACAGCTTGCCTTAAAGTGTGATGAAATTTAAAAAAGAGGGAAGAAGATGGAGACTGTTTGAATCACATTGCTTTGGAGTGATTCCAGATTTGAATTGTGTGCAAGAGCATAGCCTTAGATTCTGGTGTTTGCCTGGGGGTTCAGGGAAGCAGGGAAGAGAATTTGGCATGTTTTAGCAGTTAGGCTGCTCACAGCAGATTTGCTGACAGACAGATATGCTTCCTGAATGGGTGACCTTCCAGTTTTGTTTCCTATAATGCAGTCATTGCACCTGGGAAGATTTCAATGTTAATTCTGTCTTTCACTTCAGCTTGAGAGATGAGCAATGGAATTGTGTGGTGCTTGAAGATCTCCTGGAAAATATAGAAACGAATGTGTTTTTGGCAATTTATAGTCAGGTAAGCATGAAATTGAACAAAGTTCCAAGTTTAAATTACAGCTGTATCTGGATATCAGCTTTTCTTCTTTTTTGGGAACCATTAGATGTATTTAGAGTTACTCTCTGTTAGTAGTTGCTATCAGTTTGCAGCCTATATTATCAGTCACTTCAGTTAATTCTGGGCTACTTTCAGCCTTTTGAATTTTACTGAGTTATACTTCTATTTATTCATTTACAAATCCTTTCAGGGTTTGTCCTGTTGCATTTCATTCTATAGAGAGCTGAAGTGCCTGTTTTACTGGTTAACAGACAGATTTACAGTTGAATCTTCATGTAATGAAAAAAGGATCTTGTTTAGATTTTGATGAGTGTTAAGAATGATTTGCATTTAATATGTTTCAAAATTAAATGATAGCAGGACTGCTAGTTAAATTTTCTAGTATCATTACTCCTACTTGTTTTCAAAACTGGTTTAAAGATCCTGAGAACATTTAGCCAAAGAGAGCAGAATAGGTCTCAGAGATCTGTCATGTTTATTCTCATTTAATGTTGCATTTTGTAAGTTCAGAGCAGTGTTTAAAGACCAGAAGTACATGACAGTACTATAGAAATTAGACTTAGGTGTCTGTATTAAGACTTATGCTCTTATTTGCATTCCTCTCCAAAGAAGAATCAAATAATTTCTTTCACTAAGTAGCCTGAGCAAACATCTCTTTGGTGTTCAACTTTGGTGCCCAGTCATTATGAAAATATTTTAAGAACTGTACGAATTTACTAATCTCTCATCAGTCTTAGAATTTTGTCTTTTTAATTCTGTGTGATCTCAGTGATTTCCATGTAAAATCTATAACAACACTGAAGAGGCCAGAAAACTTTGAAAAGTGTTTTCTTACCTTTCAGAGAGAATTCTCTGCTTGAAGGACAATTAAGGGGGAAGGAGGTTGATTGATTTCTTTATTTTGTGTGGCTGTCTAAATTTGACTTAAGACTGCTTTGCTGGTGATGTTTTGTTTCTTTCAAAGAGGATTCAGGTAATTCAGGAATCTCCTAGGCGAATTTACTCCTCTGAAAAGTTGTCATACAGAAAAGAAGGCAAACATTTGCTGTGACTTTTTGAAACTACTGTGGACAAAGAACCTGGCTGTCTTCCTGGGATCTTGTGGGGTTTTATGTGACATGGGCTTTGTAGTCATCTCCTCCATCAGCACTTACAAGAGGGTCTGCAGAGTGCTGATAACTCAGCTGTCATGAGGCATTGCATTTGGCATGTCTTACCTAACTTCAGCTACCTGAGTTACATGTATGGCTTGAATAGACAACAGCAGCTTTTATCTGGCATTCTTTGAGACCTTTAACTTGTTTTCACTTGCCTTACTCTTTCCTTTCCACATACTCCTTAATATTTTGTAGACTTTTTATATTTGATACACACAAGAGAGCTGCAGAAATACCCTAGGGACAGTGTATTTATGACAACAGAGCAGAAAATAGCAATGGAAATTTGGTGTTTGGAGTGGGGCAGGAGATGGGGCTGGCTGAGTGTCTATGGAAAAACTAAATTTGAATTCAGTCTACTTGAACATTATATGAACGTGCTTTACCATTGACCTTTGGGCAAAAAATAGGCAGGATGTTTGGAAATAAAAAAATACTACCAAAAGAAAAGCAGTTCTTCACTTCACCCCTTAACAAGTGTTACAAGCTGTTCTCTGAGCTTATCGCAGAAACTTGTGTTAAGAGAAGCTGAACAATGATGTGATCAACCATGACAACGTGTAAAATTTTTCAAGGCTATTTTTCCCTCCATAATTTTACAGACCAAGGAATGCCACATTGCTTCCTTGCTATCTTGAATTTATTTCCTTATAGTAGAAGAATCCATAAATTAGTTAAGCCTTACATATTAGAATGTAATTGTCTTGTGATTTTTCAAACCAAAGGGCATCAAGTACATGCCCTGAGCAGATATGCCAAGATCAACTGATTATTTAGCATTTACATTGCCAAAATCCCAAATGAAATGGACAGCCATGATATACATGGGCCACTGTGGGTAGAAACAGCAGACATGGAAGTGTGAGCACTTGATGCCAAAATTGTCACTACTAAAATAATCTTCAGTAATATTTTTTGCTTCCATAATGACTATTTATTTAAAACATTAACTAAGATTGGCTAACATTTATTTTCAGTGCTGAATTTATCTTTCTTTTACTCATTTATCCTCTAGGAGCTCCGTCTGGCAGGTTATTTAGCTAAACTGACGAGGGTGCCAGTGGGGGTGTTGCACAGGGTCCTGAACTTGCTGCTGCCATCCAGCTCACAAAGTGAGGTTCTTTCTGTCCTTGATTCCATCAGTAAATATTCAGATGGTGCTGTTGAAAGTGAAAGTAATGCAGATGAGTCTGGCAGCTGTAAGAAAAGGTAGGTGTGGTGTTTTCTGGTAGACCACTGCAAGACAAGATTGTTGTTTTATGTGTATGTCTGTTTGCTGGACAATGAGATTGAGAGCTATAGAAAAAAATCACAGGTGCCTAAATTTCCTTTTGAGCTATTTTTCTGGGGTAAAAGTACTTTAAAACTACTACCTTATTTTGTGAAATGTTTTAACTATAATAAATTTATTGATAAAAACTTAAAGTAATTTTATAAGTTCATTAATTAAACAGTTATTTCATAGATTTATAAATCCTGTTCTGATCATTTTCTTTCTAATGCCTGAATTGGAGTTTGTTAAAATATTTTCCTTACACTTTTTTTTTTAATAATGTTCATGACACACTGTGTTTTAGGTGTCTATAGCTCTTAAAGAGGTAAAGGAGATTGTCCTTCCTAATAGTGAAAGTTGCAGCCTTGCAGATGTCTGTCCCTTTGTAGTTAATTACTGAAGTTGGAGGTGGGCACTGAGTTTCCCTTTTCTCACAGACACGGGTAGAATCTCAGGGCCTTTGTCACTCCCTTTAGCCCCATTAACATGAGCTGAAATCTGTGCAGTAACACCAAGGGATGCTCAGGATCTGCTCTCCCAACTCCCTGCCCTGACCTGGGCAGGAGACAAAAGCAGATGTTGTGGCACTGAGCCCAGTCCTTGGCAGCTGTGCGTTCTCAAGGAGCAGATAAGAGTCCTTGGTACCATGCCCTGAGGTCTGATCTTAACTGATTTAAATGATTTTTGGCAGGGCAGCAAGAGTTCTTGAACACTCTGACTGCGTTTGTGCTGTTGCTGTCATGGGTTTGTTAGCTAAAGTCAGAGAAGGAACAAAAATGTGTATATTTGGGGATTTTTTTTCCTTCTCCTTCAGGAAGAGCCAAGAGTTGTGGCAAGCGCTGGAGAGCAAAATAAGGCAAGATCTGATAAACAGAAGTTTAGAAAAGATCCCTTCTCTAAACAAGAGAAAAGGCAGGTAAGGAAAAAACCAGAATAATCATACTGGGTGTTTTTTTTTTTTTCTTTATAGTTTATTTAATGGGCCAAGATTGTTCTTACAGCTTTTAGAATTAGTTCATAATATGCATTTTTTAACACTTCTCTATCTAGTGCCTATGGTTCCTACAACATATTTACACATAATAAGCAAGATAGTAAATACCTAAAAAGATTTTTCTGTACCTACACACAAAATTCTCACATTTTTCACATACATTGCTCATCTTCCCTATGTTTATTTATTATGAGGTTGCCTTTCCTTTTGCAATTTTATATCTCAGAAAATGACACGTGAATTATTGGGAATTAGAATGAAAACTACAATTCTCTCTGTTGAAATATGATTTTCTTTAGCTTCCAAGTAGCTTCACCACTTCTGTGGCTAGGTGTGGTATAGGACGTTGTGCATTTTTTGCCTCAGTTTTCACTTTTCACCTCAATTTTTCTCATTAATGTAGTTTGATAAAGAAGAAGCAACTTGCTGTCTTGGAAAAAGCAGTGTTCATTCATCTGGGATGTTCAGCTGCACACCCTCCTGCGGAACAGCCTGATCCAAATGATCCACCAGCTTCTCTGAGCTCTGCAGCTGCTGAAGCCATAGAGCTCTTTGACACAGGGGAGAAGATACTTCTGTTCCGTGAACCAAGTGATCCAAAACTTGCTTTGCATAGTTTTCCAAGGAAAAAGAAGAAGAACTTTCTTAATTCTAAAAAGGCTGCTCGTGCAAACGTGGATTCACAAGAGCAATTTCCATTTAGAGTATCACTTAGGGAAGAGGAAGTTATTTCAAATTCAGTAAAATGATGAAGAATGAAGTGTACAGTTCAAATAACATATGGGTTGTTTTAATCTGATTTGTCTGATATTGGAAATAGATGTAATTTTAGAATGGCACAGTTGGTGGTGTGCATCTTGCATTTTTTAATTCCTGTCAGTGCTTTGTTGTACTAGGTAAATATGGGTTTTCCATGATGCACATTCTAGCAGGCAGGACTCTGTGTTCCTTCACTACATTTTGGTCATTTTTGCACTGATTTTACCATAGTTGTATTTTCATAATTTATACAGAAAGGTTATTTATTGTATATAGTAGGTACTGATTTACTATTTTTGTATTTATATTTTTGTGGTAAGCTGCAGTATAGCAGATGACGTGAAGAGATGTGGTAGAAGAACCACATGTCCTCTGTTCTCTGATTTTATATTATTCTAGTTAATTTACTGTTTAACACTGTGTTCCTAATAGGCTTTGCATGTTACTTCTGCAGTCTGTGTTCTGCAATGACAGCTGGTAGTCCAGATCTTTAGCATATACTGTGTACTGAGCCTTTCATCCTGGAGTAACTTCAGCGTTTCTCTGTTTCTAAACTTGCTTCTGTTGAACTGTGACTGTGGCTACATTTCATGTAAATATGTAACATGTACAATGTTACATATTTACAACCTGTTGCAGTCTTTTCCTTGGTGAAGCAGTGTCATCACATTTGCTCAGTAGAAAAGTGAAAAATGTAAATGGGCATGTAATGCCTTCAGGAGCTCTTTTGATTGCAGTGCTGCCAATTTTTGCAATTTTAGATATTTTTGAAGTTTTTATTCCTGAATTTCTCTAAGTTGATAAAAATATAATTTTATACTTCAGAAAGAGTTAATTTTTAAACCTGTCTGGTTGACTTGAAGAGTCCAATAAACATGAATCCCAAAAAGAGGAACAGGAAAAGCTAATTAAAATAACCACATGCAATTATTAATATCTTATATTATTCAAGCCTGTTTTGAAGGTGTTGTAACTGTATTTGAATGCTGTGCTCTGAGGCCACTGTGATCACATCTTTTCTGTTTTTTCTTGTACAGATCTTCAGTGCCTTTTTATTAATAGGGTGCCATATTATTTGAAAATTAAAATGTTATACATGTATCTACAGTTGGCTTTTTTTTCCCCACTTCTCTGACAAGTTTAAATATTCGTTCCACAGAAGACAATTAGTGTTTCCTATCACTACTAGCATTAGAAATTGTATGCAGTAATTAGAATGACAGTCCTAATTATTATTTGATTGCATTCTTCAGTCTTTTCATGGAAGTATTTGCTGTCACAGGAAGAGGAGTCTGTCAGGGTTGTGGGAGTTCAAAGCTGCTGTTTTAACTGGGTCTGGTATTTCATCCCCAAGGCATGAGTGGGTAAAGAGAAGGGTCTGTCCTGCCTTGGAAGTGGGCCAGAGCTGTACAGGAGGAGCCTCAGGTGTTTCAGAAAAGGCAAGAAAGCAATTAAGCAATTGGAAAATTTGGACAGCTCATGGCTGCAAGGAGCACTTGAAAGCTGAAGTACCTTCTTGAATGTCAGTCCCTTCAGGATGTCTTTGCAAGCCCAGGCTCCTCACTGTTACAGTATAAGAGGGAAATGACATTAACTCATCATAGATATGACATGGAGCCCAATAGCTGTACTAGGTTACAATAATAAAATGCAACATCTGAATATTGATTACAATATCAATTTATTATCCTTAATAAATAATCTCACTGTCTAGCAATAGAAACCTGATTTGTAACTCTCTCACACCTCATTACAAATTTGAAGCAGTTCAGTGACCATAACTTTGTAGCAGGGAAAGTCACTCCCTGCTATGAGTCACTCTCATATCATGCAGTACATATCCAAAGAAACATCCAGATCTTGACATCTCTTGTGCCTTGTGAAAGAAGTACTAACTAGGAAATAGCCCACTTCAGTGAAGAGTTGGCTTGCATTCAGCTTTGAGTCACGCCAGAGGACAGAGGGCCAGCTGTTGATTGTGCAGCTTTGTGTGTGTGCCACAGGTATTGCCGTCCTTGTTTCACAGCTGAAGTCTCCCAAAGAATGTGTGTGCTGGACAAGCCATTCAAATTCATCCCATTTGGTTTCACAGTCATCAATACAAGAAGTAATAGAAGGCCAACTTCTTCAGTGTTTGAAACATTATCCAAATCAGTTGTGTTCCCCTGGAAGTTCATTGCTTCTCCTGTTGCCCTTGACAGTTCCCTGTGTACTCCCATATCCATTGCACTGTTGTCCTCCCTCAACATGAAGCCATTGCACAAGGAGCCAAAGCATACAAAGAACAAGCAAATGTAACTGTCCTTGGTCAATGATTTAATCCATACAGTAAATAACAACTTACTGGCCATGGTAAATTTTATTGAAGAAATTATTCTCCATGCTAGACAAATAAACTGTAGCTTTGTTACGATTTTTTCAACATGTGCTTCAGTAATGTCAGCTTGCAGCAAACAGCCCTTGTGCCCAGGGTTCAGGATTTTCAGGAGGCTTAGTTATGCCCAGGCTCTTCAGCATTAACAACAACCCACTTTCTGCTCACCTTGCTGTATTTTTGGCTTGGGATACCTGGATACTGGATTAGCATGCAATACATTTTCCCCACGCTGTCAAGTTTTTATTTAAAAGAATACATTTTGAAGATTGGTGGTTTTTTTAATAAAAAGGATCCCACATGATGAAAAATATTTCAGGAAAGATGTACTAAAAATGTCCTGCAGTGATTGAGGTGAAAATGCTTCTGTGAAACAAGTGGGTTGAGATTTCTTATCATAAATTTATATTAAATTTCTTTAACCTTGGTGTTGCGTATTAATTTATTATGAAGTCGAATACACATGCTAGGCCTAATGAAGAATAATTCATACCAAGAGTGAATAACTGGATGTTCTGGAAGAGACTATCTGTGTCAAAGTCAATCTGTTGTAAACAAAAGTGGGAATACCTATATGGACCTGGCACTTCACTACAAAAAAATGTAAATGGAAGTAAAAGGATTGACACTTTAGCAGTAATAATTGTTATATTTTATAGGTAACTTTTATCTTCGCTGATTACTGTAACTGTTTCAGGTTTAGATGAATTTTTAAACAGATAATGTCTCTTTAATAAGGTCAGTTCTACAAAGTACTTGTCTGCCTTTTTTGAACCTGGGGAACTCATGCTGCTTTCTTTCATTATGTGGTATTTACCCAGCTGCTATTTTAACACCTTCATTTCTTCTGGGGAATGTTAAGTTTTTATGCTGTTACCTTTGTACAACCCAGTTCCAATAATTACACTGCCTTTTGTCAACAGCTCCAGCTTCCCAAGAGACTGACAGTGGGATTTGCAAAGCATCAAATGCCAGGTTCACTCATCTGTTGCCCCATGCTGTGCTTGTGTAGCTGGTGCAGCCTCAGGTGTAGCAGCATACAGCTTGTTTTCCTTGCTGAGCTGTGAAGCTGTGCTGTCACAGGCTGTTGAGAGCTGTGTGAGTTCACATGAATAGCAATGCTGTGCAAGTGAGGAACATTGTCCTTCTATCTGAGTGTTCCAGGAAGGATCTAGCCTTTTCCACAGTCTGCTTCTCCACTCAAGGTCTCTTGTAAAAATGACTGAAAAAGGCCACCAGCTCAGGTCTTTAGTACTGTCTTCCTATTTGTTCTTTTGTTATTCACAGGGAGCAGGGCAGGGAAAGTCAGTACTCCACCCTTGTGGAAGAGTATACAGCAGGCTCACTGTTTGCCTTTGTGTGCAGACAAACTGTGACCTATATTTAATGTTAATCTCATTAATATGTTCCATGACAACTGGTAATGTCCACCTCTGTATTTGAGCAGTCTTGTTATCTAAAACCACTAGTTACTTTTCTCACCTCAGCTGTCAAGTGACCAAAAGCAATTTGCTTTCTCCAAGGTTCAGAGATTCCTCTGGAGAGCAGAATACAGATACTTGCAGGGAACTGAATTTTGAAGAAGTCAACATTGTTGGAGCATCTTCTTCAATTATGCCAGAGAAATTATCTCACAAAAGAGGCTGTGTATTTTCGACCACTTTTGTTTGAAAAAAAATGACCAAATAAGAAAATAATTAAAACCTGGAAGTGGCACGTATCATTCCAAGCCATAGTAGCACTCAGAACTTGGCAGATTTGAGCATTGCTGATTGAATTTGGTTCTTAATACTGTGTAGTTGAGAATGACATCTGGTTACAATGTGTAATGGTTTTATAGTTACTCAGCTGCGCAAAGATATCCCTATATAGTGATCCAAAAGAAATAAAATATTTCTGTGCAGCAGCCAGTGAAGTCTGTAGCTTTCAAGAAACCCTTGTGTGTTCCCAGTTGAAGAAGGTAATCCTTGGGGATGTGTTTGGTTTTGCTTTTTGTTTTTTTTTTTTTAATGAGTTCTAGGAGACAATATATAAATGTAGATTTACTTTGCAATCTCTGAAAATAGTCCAAGCTTTGTCAGTGCTAAGAATCTGCTTATACACACTGGGTTTTATCTTTGGTGTCTGCAAACCCAAAGAGTCATTCTGTGTCATCTCTGCTCAGAAAGCACCCAGGACGAAGTGGTTCCCTACAGATCAGCTCCTACCTTGCCCTCTAGAGTCTCTGACATTTTGGCTGGAGTTATGACAATTTGTCACACGTACTGGAATACAAAAACTTAAGAAAAGCTCTGGTATTTTTTGTCAACTCCTTTCATTCAGTTTTAGTTTTCTGTCATGAGAGGGTTAAACAAGAAGCCTGTGTGAATCCCAGTGGTGGATGAATAAAGATCTGGGAACTGAGGCCCTGATGCACTTCATTTCACTTGTAAATAGAACAACCAGTGAAAAATCCTACCGGTAGTGGAATAAGGCAGTTTGCAGCCAGCTGTTGAATATGCAGCATGGCCCTTCATGGAAATTCACTCCCAAACAGCAGTGCAGTGGTGGAAAGGGGATTTGTGAGCTCTCTTCTCTGAAGCAGGCATAGAAAAGCTGTGGGGTCAGCAGATTTCCTCTGAGGTTTTGATGCAAAGCAGTAAGTTGTAGCACTAATGGTGCATGTGCTGAAAAAGATCTTTGAATGCATCTTGTATGTGTCTTTTAAGAGAAAAGTTAATTTCTTATACCAAGCCCAGACTGAGGAAGGAATACAATGAGGTTATGAAATTACTTTTTTTCTGAGGGTAACTGTATTTCTGCCCTTTTGTCTGTGTTTGAGAGGTTTTCTTCCTAATTGAAGTGTATGAAGAGAGCATTCATTTGGAAGTAATATTTGCCAAGAATATGCGATAAGAAAATTATTATATGAAAAACCCTATAGATTTGGGGGAGAAAAAAAACTCTGCAGAAATGACTGGGCATCTTCCTGGCTCCTCCAATTTTTATGTGTATGAATAGTTCCTTAAATGTGGTCCTATTTACATAAATAAGGATGTCAGGGTTTGGTTAATGCAGCCCCTGCAGACAGTGATTCAGTGTCATGTACCTCTAGAAAGTAATTCAGAGTGGCACAAAATCCTGCTAGCGTGTTCTGTCTGTCAGAGCTCTGGGCACAGGGTACATGCTGCAATTTGTTTTGCTACATTTTGACCATCTAAATGTGTCTAATCAAAGCAAAATGTTGGGGCTTTCCTCATAACTGAAAGACAGGTACAGGCGCCACCCTGGAATGGTTTCTCCTTCTCTTGGACCTTTTTGCTGCGTATGGCTTCTGCAAGGCAGAGGAGCATTTTCATTGTGCACCTCAGAACCTCTTTGTAGAAGAGACACTAAGTTCCAGACATCATGGTTAGGAGAAAGAACAACTATGTTTTATTAGACTAACAAATACATTTGGGCAAAGCAGAGCAGCTTTACTGCTATTGTTTTTCAAAGAAAACCAGAACTTTTCCGCTCTTGGCAGTTGCTGTGGGAACAATTTCAAACAAAAATGGTATTAGAACTGGTCAATGTTTATAATGAAGGAGTGTCTTTCATTTAAAAACAAAACTCATTTAGCACACAGTAAACAAAATGAAATAAAAATATTTAGGCTGGTTTGTTTCCACTTTCCTTTTCCCTCTTATACTCAATTCTTTTAAATAACTGAATATCTTTTTCCCTTTCCCCTGATTTTATTTAATTAGGACTTGTTTTGGTCTTTTTATTAGAAGCAAAACATATTACAAAATGCTTGGATAAAAGAGTTGTTCATTTTAAACCAGTTCTTCATGGCTAAATCCACAATCATGTGACCTTGTATTAGTACTAATAGTAGGAGATGTATTTAGGGATCCAACATCCAAAATATGATCTTCAATGAATTCTCTAAAGACACCTACATTTCAGAAGCCTTGAACTGTTATTTTCCCAGTTACCTAAATGTTAATTAGCAGTTATGTGCCAGTGGTCCCAAAGTATTCCAGTCTCAGTGGAACTACATAACTTAGTGTCTGATTGATCCTGAAGTATCTTTGTCATCTGGAAATTAGGTGAGGCTGGCTCAGTGGAGGCTCTCCAGCTGTGTGCTGCTCCCAGAGCAGCATTTCATGTGTGAGCATTTGAGGGGCTGGGATGGCCAAGGGGTGACTGACTGGCTGGCACAGATCACACTTGCTAGAGAAATCATAGATGTACATGTATTTTCTTAGTTAAGAGTTAGGTTTTTACTTTCTAATTCCTTCTTAATGAGTCATTGGGGCTTTACAAGGTGAGTGTTTTTAACAAGTTATTTTAATGTTTCATCCTCCAGAAACAGTCAGATATATTAAAAACAGTCCTAGAAATCATGTAAAGATGCAATTTGATAGCCCTTTCCTGCCTATATGAATGGAGGCACTCACTGTAAGCTTGAAAGCAGAGGTGTTCCTACCCACCAGAGAGGAGTTATGTTATGTTATTGCCAGAGAGGTAGCCTTTAAAATGTAAATTATCCAAAATCCTTACTGTAGTTGTATGAAATCTGAAAATCCAGTAATTCAAGTGCCTTAATTTCAGTGGGTGGAGAAAGTGAGGCAGCAGAGTCATCTGGGGTTTGGTCTGGATCCTTGGAGCAGTCAGTCTGAAGGGAAGCTGAGTAACCCCTGTGCTCTATACCTGCTGGTGTTAAGCAACACTTTAGCCTATCACTTTATAACCATACGACAAGATTTTTGGGTGAATGAAAGATTTCTGGCAAACAGTTGAATTTTGGCATTGTCACACTGAGAAATACATATTTTATGAAAGCATTTAGCTGATTGCTGCCAGTTGTCATGCCCAACAGCTCTTGCTCCTTTTCTAGCTACTCTGAGTGAGGACTGGGGCTGAGCCCTGGGGGAGTCAGGTTTGGGTTTTTGTGGTTGAGATAACCTCTGAGGTATTAGAAAGTCTTTTTTCTCAGCCTTGTGACTGAAGAAGAAGTCGAGATTCATCAGTTCTGCTTTTCAAGGTTGTTTATTTTTTCTTATTTATGACATTCTTTGACCTGCTGAGATCAGTCCAGCAGGTTGGGTTGTGGCACAGTGACCACCCTTGGGGTGGTGTTAACTTTTAGTACTATGAACTACGTGTACTTTATTTACAATAATTTTCCAATATTTATCACCTATGTTAGACAGTTTGTCTCTACTCTAAACTAATCAAAAGTTTAGAGTAGAAGATGGAGGACAAGAAGAAGGAGAAGGACAGAGCATGCTTAGATTCTTCTATTTTTCTTCCCGAACCTCCATTCTAAAACCCCAAAATTTTACTTTTTCACCCTGTGACAAATTAGGTATCATTCTTCTCAAACTCTTGTGGCTTGTAAAGCTTTGCACAAAGTTGGTAGTTTTTTCTATGGACTAAAATTGAAAGTACAGGTGTTTTTGACTCTGTGCCAGGGTCTCTGAGCCCCCTGCCAGGGTCTCAAATCACCCAGGGCAACCAGAGGAATGTCCTGGGTCCCAACAGTCAGGTACAGACACTTTACTAGAGATTGAAGGATATTATGAGGCCAATATGCTCAGGACGCTGCCATGCTCAGCTGTAACTCACCATGCTGGGAGAGTGTCACTGCCATATTTTCTGGAAAAATCCCTTCACTCAGGATTTTGCTCCTGGGAAGTTGAGAAGCCTCAGAGAAAAAGGAAACAATAATTATCTGGTTTGGTTCCCCTGTGTTTTGCTGCTTTGGAATGTGTTTGGAGATTGTTTACCAATGGATGGTTGTTTCATTGGTTTAATGTGAATTGTTTTGACTTAATGGCCAATCATGGCCAAGCTGTGTTGGGACTCTGGAAGGAGTCACGAGTTTTCATTATTATCTTTTAGCTTTCTGTAACTATCCTTTCTCTATACTTTAGTATAGTTTAGTATAGTAATTAGTAGTGTAGTATAGTAAAAAATATTCTTTAATATATTCTAGTATCATAAAATAATAAATTAACCTTCTAAGAACATGGAGTCAGATGCATCATTCCTCCCTTCATCTGGGAACCTCGTAAATACAAGAGGAGATATTCCTGGTTTTATTGCTAGAGATTGTGTTAATTAAAATGAATACCAACAAATTTTTAGACTCATGACAATTAATATCTACAGAGCCTGCAAAGCTATTTTGGAGATAGATTTGGCTGGGAGAATGCATGGCTCTGTAGCTGAAAAGACACAAGAAATCTGCTCCCTCTGGTTGAGGATGATGCCATTGTGTGCAGGAACTGCCATGAGCTGAAATGCAAATAGTTACCCATGTGCCATGCAATTGCATGACAAATTAAGAGTTGATCATATCTTTCCATCAGTCCCAAGAGGAAATTTTATGTTTTGTTTTTTTCCTTAGTGCTTCCTGGTGCTTGAATTAAAAACCAGCAAGCTAAGAATGTGGATGTGCTTGGTGAAACACTGGTGTTTAATTACACGTCTGTGAAAGTTTCACTTGGAGCCAGATCTCGAGCACAGATCTACCAATGTCAACAGATGTCTCCTGATTGGTACCCCTTGAAGTTCTTTTGTTGATTCATACATTTCTGCTGCATTGTTGGTTTTTTAAAAAATTCTATTTCTGCTTTAGCCTAAACATATAAATACAAGCAATAAATACATCTGTGCATACTTTCTGCATTTTAACTGGAAACAAATCCCTAAATCTGAAGTCCATGTCTGCCCTATTCATCTTTGCATGCCCTCCCAGTGACTAGGGAATTTTCATTCCATTTGATTCCCACCACAGCTAAAATGCATAATTCTAACTGCTTTGTGTTCAGCCTGTCTGGTAACACTGAGCAGCCTTGCAGGTGTACAGAATTTCAGGTGGAATGACAACTCCCAGATGACAACCACAGCCTAGTGCTGCACACTGTGGGCAAGTACATCAAAACATAATTTCCATCTCTTCCTTTTACTCACTTTCAGTGATTGCTATTCTTTTATAAAACAACTGTTTGTGTTTTAGCAATACAAACTTCTAATATTTCCATTCCTCCAGCATTTGTTTTGATTATAAATAGTAAGGAAATTACTATCACTACTCTCATTTCACCGAGGGGGAAATGAAGCACAGAATAACTAGATTTAAGGAGAGTGGTCTTTCCAGCAGATGCTGCCACGTGGCATTTATTCCATGAACTTTTGTTAGGAGTAAATGATGCCATTGCTTCCCAGCGAGGGGTAAAAAACAGCTGATGCTATTTCACAAGTGCCCTGAACACAAAGGGCTGGGAGAACAATTGAGGGGAAAAAGCAGCAGCATGTATTTCTTGAGCTTGCAACAGTTTAAATGAGGGACTAAAAGTCTTTCACTTCAAATAACACAGAGTTGTCATTTTAAAAAATTCCTTTATTGCTCAGGTTTTTAGTTATTTCTTGAGAATAATTTTCATTTCAAAAGTGGTTTATTTTCGATTCTATTGTGGAAGTAATCACTTTAAAAAAGAATATGATTGCAAAGTAGTTAGTGTGGACTTAAGGACTATCCATCCAATTCTACCACTACTATTTCAGCGAAATAGTGTGGAGAAAGAGCTGGGGATGAGATTCCAGTTTCTTTTCAGTGAATAGAAACCTATTCACGTTGCCATGAGGTTAATGGAATATAATGTCAGATGTAAAATTCAGGAGCATGGATAGACTCATCAGGAAGGGTTTCAATCAGCATGCAGAGAGTATAACAGCTTGAAAAATATGTGTGTGGATACAGCCCTCCTGGAGCTCTCTTTCACACAGCAGCTCCTGAATACCAATGAAAGTCTTGGCCTGGCAGGAGTAGTCCTGAGGCAGGAGCAGGGAATGGGTTCAGAGTTACTGCCTACAGAGGTTTGGATTAGTCACTTCATGTTTTCTCTGAACATAATTGTTGGCTGTGGCTGATAGTGGGAAAATAGCTATTCTGGTTGCCTTTTCTTGAATCAAGTTTTGATTAGTTTCCAGAAAGATCACAAAAGTAGCGTTTGCTCAAATTGCAAGTGCTTTTATTAAAAATAGGTCTACTTGCAGCCCTGGGGCTGTTCCTCAGGGCTGCAGTCATTGTCCTGTGCTCTGTGCAGGGCTCACTGACTTGGCAACAGGGAAAAGCAATCTCTCTCTCTAAATCCTACCTTTTGCAGCTTTCCCAAAGCCCTCTAATTTTAAGGATTCCCTCACTTTAGCATTTGCATTGCATTTCACTGCTGGGCTGTGCATATCACCAAAGTGAGACAAAAGAATTTTATGGGAAGATAAGACATAGAGAGACTTAAAACCCAAGCTGTCCAAAATGTGATTCCTTTTTCTATAAATGTTTTTGCAAGCAGTATAAACTTCTGAACCTGTCAGAAAAAAAAACCCAAAAGGTTACTGCTCCAGCTATGATCAAAAGTTACCTGGAAGACAACATGAAAAAAGAATCAAGCTTTGATTCATGCTCAACTGACAGAAAAATTGAGAAAATATATTGTTCCCTGTCTCAGTTCCTTCCCTTGGTCCATAATCTTTCAGGTGGTGTGAAGAAGGCAGGTGGGCTGGCAGGAGCAAGCCCATCTCTGGGATATATTTGGTGATCACCACTGTGAAACATCTCCACACCTTCGTTTTGCTCCTCAGCAGTGACTGAAACAGGCAGGGTGTGTTTGAGGCTGTGTGTGCCATCACCTGCACCCTGGCCCCAGCCCTGGAACTCTGCTTACCTGGATCATCCCTGTTTCATATACTGTCCATTCCCTGCTTGCAGCATCCACCTCTCTTTGGTTTCTTTTAGGAAAGAGGGTTGGGGGAAGGAAGTGTCGGAAGGAAGTGTCGGAAGGAAGTGTCGGAAGGAAGTGTCGGAAGGAAGGAAGGAAGTGTCGGAAGGAAGTGTCGGAAGGAAGTGTCGGAAGGAAGTGTCGGAAGGAAGGAAGGAAGTGTCGGAAGGAAGTGTCGGAAGGAAGTGTCGGAAGGAAGTGTCGGAAGGAAGTGTCGGAAGGAAGTGTCGGAAGGAAGTGTCGGAAGGAAGGAAGGAAGGAAGGAAGGAAGGAAGGAAGGAAGGAAGGAAGGAAGGAAGGAAGGAAGTGTCGGAAGGAAGTGTCGGAAGGAAGGAAGGAAGGAAGGAAGGAAGGAAGGAAGGAAGGAAGGAAGTGTCGGAAGGAAGTGTCGGAAGTGTCGGAAGGAAGGAAGTGTCGGAAGGAAGGAAGGAAGTGTCGGAAGGAAGGAAGGAAGGAAGGAAGGAAGGAAGGAAGGAAGGAAGTGTCGGAAGGAAGGAAGTGTCGGAAGGAAGTGTCGGAAGGAAGTGTCGGAAGGAAGTGTCGGAAGGAAGGAAGGAAGGAAGGAAGGAAGGAAGGAAGGAAGGAAGGAAGGAAGGAAGGAAGTGTCGGAAGGAAGTGTCGGAAGGAAGTGTCGGAAGGAAGGAAGTGTCGGAAGGAAGGAAGGAAGTGTCGGAAGGAAGGAAGTGTCGGAAGGAAGGAAGGAAGGAAGGAAGGAAGGAAGGAAGGAAGGAAGGAAGGAAGGAAGGAAGGAAGTGTCGGAAGGAAGGAAGGAAGTGTCGGAAGGAAGTGTCGGAAGGAAGTGTCGGAAGGAAGTGTCGGAAGGAAGTGTCGGAAGGAAGGAAGGAAGGAAGGAAGGAAGGAAGGAAGGAAGGAAGGAAGGAAGGAAGGAAAAAGGCCAGGTATTTAGCAGCTGTACACCAGAGAGGCAGCAAAACCAGGTCTCCCTGCAGTGCTCCCCTAGTCTGAGATTTATCAGGTCTGGACAAGCACTGAGCATCTCTGTTAGTCTTTTGTCTGCTCCCATTTTGTCCTTTAGGAAACAAAAGCAGCCTCAAAGAGCAGTGACAATTCTAATTCCTCTCTTTTTGCAGAAGAGACAGCTAAATGCTTTAATGCCCTTGAAAAGAGTGGCAAATAAATGTATTTTTCATTCAATAGGATTCTTTGTACAGGTCAAAGGAAAGTGGTAAGTGGCATTGTAAAATTTAATTTCACTTTGGCTTTTACCTTTCAAATGCTTTAAGAGTTTTCTTCTTCTCCTTTATATCTTTAAGAGAGTGTTAAAAAGATTTCCTGGAGGCTGTTGCTATGGTGCTCATATCAAGGTATCTGCATTCATTCCTCTGAACCTTGGTTAGTTCTTGTACATGTTTACATCTTTGTCTGTCTGGATCTATTTGCTCTATCAAAATTAACACAGTGCACCCCAGCTGGTAAAGAATGTGTGCTTGGTTTTGCCTTGAGAAGATGCAGAATAAATGCAAAGTGAAAGGTCTGCAGGCCTTTTTATAACACTTCTCAAGTCTTCTGTAAACTCAAAATATGCATGTGCAGAGCGACATGAGAGATGCTTTACTTGGCAATGTTTGCAAATCGGGACAAATTAGGTTATTTTAATAATTAATTAATTTTAATAGCATTTGAAACTTTCAACTGAAATCACAGCATAAGATGGATATGTTTCCAAACACACCATCAGGCCAGGGCTCAAATTAGCATTAATGAACTGCAGAGGAATTAAAAGGTGCTGCTGTTTTCTACAGGATGTGTCGAGCTACACCAATATACGAGTGAATGCCACAAACTCCAAGAACTTGTGTTTTTGACAGCTGTACCTCTATATATTTTACATAGTTCTCTACTCTTCCTCCATTTGTGAGCTGATGGCAGTGTGATTTGATTAGTTGATACCAGTGGATTTATCTTGTATATTTGTCGTCCTCTCTCCTGAGGTAAATCTGGAGAAATACAACTCAAGAGGGGTTCTGTGATATGTGCATTTGTTCTGATGTGACCTGGCAGCATTTTTGTCTGTGACATGGATATTTTCATCACTGGCTAATCATACCTGTTCTAAAATACAGGCTGTTTCCTATTGATTGCTTTAAAAAATGTGTCCCCATTTCAAAGAAGAGGGTGGCATCATAAATGGGGGCTTCTGTATTAGAGGAGAAAGAGCAGAACATCATCAGTGGGGATGGAGGTCTCTTGGCCTGGGTGGTGCAGCCTAAGCTCATCACTACTAATGTTCTCCTTGGGGGGTTTGGGTCTTGGCAACAAGAAAGTGTGTTTGTGTCCTTGGAAGTTTATTCTGAAATGCCTCAAGAAAGGCTTTAAGTGGTCCAGTTGAAAGTCTTTTGAAGTCAGTGTTGTGTCCCCAGCTTTGGTGCTAAGGGAAAACCAAGAACAGGGTCAGCAGGTCTCACCCTTTCCCACTTTGCAGCTAGTTTAAGTATCTGACAGTGTGATGTGTTTTCTGTGTTTTCAGTGAGTTTCTCTTTCATCTGTTTCTCCACCCTTGTACCCATGTAATGTTGAGACTTATAGCACTCTTTGGCAATGAGATCCACAGGTGTACTTCCTAAGTACAGCAAAATTTGTCTATTTTCTATAAACAGTGGTTTACCTAGGATATAAATAAGCGTGCCAAGTTGCTTCAAAATTAGTTTTTTCTGTAGTCTGTCCACCTTTGTCTCCTACTCTGGCCAGTGTAGAGGGGGTAGAACATAAGTAAATAAAGGTAGAATAGAAAATAATCTTAAGCCCTAAAGAGTTGCAGCTGGGTTAATTATTAAAGATTAGGAGCAGGCCTGATTTTAACAGGCCACAGCTGTAGCCAATAAGAAGAGTGTTATAAAAGAGTGGGTTGGTTAGTTGAAGAGGAACTGGAGTCATTTGGGTGCTGTGAGGATAAGGAAGAGTCAGTGCTTAGAGGAGCTGGCTATGAGAAACATCAAGGAGGTACAAATCTCTACCAATATGAAACCTTTGCAATGCAATGGCAATAGAACTCTTCTAATGCAGTGACAACAGGCCAGAGCTGTTCTCCTGGAGTCACATTCCTCCTCAGCACACGTGTGCCAAACGAAAGGTCTGAATGGGAGCACCGTGTGACATCACTCAGGGTTTACACATTGACTTGTGCCTGTCTACTTTCTAAGCTGGCTGTGTTTACTGTGCTTACTGTGCAACTGTTGTATGGTTGAAGAGAAAAGTAAAAATTTCCTATTTTTAGAGAAAATAATATGAAAATGTCTCTTTCAAAAACACCTCCTCACAGTTTGGTGACTGACAGTACAAGTTTTATCTCGCTACAGTTTGGTTTTGTACAGTGCTTATCACCACGGCGTCTAAACCTTTCACAATGCATCCTCACAACCACTTTCTAGAGAAGGATCATTCTCCTGCTTTGGAGGGAGAGCTGAGACATTTGAGGTCTGGTTTAGCACCTGAGAAAGCTGGTGGCAAACCTGTTTGCTAAAGGTCAGAGCAGGAGTCTGGTAGAGCTGAGAACAGAATAACAGCTCAGTACTTTCACCTCTGGACCATTTCTCTCCCTCTTTTTCAATATCTCTGCAGTTTTTTGGAGTGTTCTCACTTGTCAGAATTCACTCATACACCTACATCTCTAAGATGATGTATTATTGAAATATTTTGGCACTTGGTATGTATGTTCTGCTTAATATTTGCAATCAGATAGAAAGTGCAGTTTCCAAAAGGAGATATCAGTGGGTGAAGAAGGAGTGATTAATTTTCTGTGGGAATATAAAGTATTGTATATCAATATAAAGAATATAATATCAGACTGTTACTTTCTTTTCTTGAAGTAGATCAGGTAGGGTAGGCTGCTGTATTTGGCTCTGCTCATATATCCTAAGTTTGTTACAGGTTTTCTCCATTGATAAATAATCCTCAAACCATTTGCTTTGTGTGACAACAAGCCCTGTAAAATTGAGGCTTATATGTGGTCAAGAAATGTCTTAGAATAGTTGTCCTCTTGTTCTTATTCTAACTCTTATTTTGGATGGAGCTTTTAGCAACTTGATCAAGCTAAAGATGATCTTGCTCATTGCAGGGGTCTTGGGCAGATGAACTTAAAAGGCCCCTTCAAGCCTGAACTATTCCATTGTTCTATGATTTTGGTTTTTCAAACAGAGAAAGTTATATTTCCAAAGTTCTTATTGTGGCTTATTTTCTTTGCAGGGTAATCAGTTTATTTTTTCTGGGATACTGCATGAGATGTCACTTTTAAAATTTCATTAACTTCCCCCAAAAATATTCCACAAGGTTACTGTGAATTTAGTTATTTTATCCTTTTTTCTTCCTGATTCAATTAAATAATCCATTACTACATTTATATTCAGTGAAAAAAAATTTTAGTAGCATAGATATATTCCTGAATTCCTTTTAAAAACTGGATGCAGTTTCAGAGAAGCAGAAACAATGAGGAATATGAGCAAGAGTGATGGATTCCTGGGTGAATTTTGCTGAAGCAGTCATAGGAAACACTCAGAACTTGCTAGGAATAATAGCAATCATGGACAGAGGGATCACGACTCTCAGCAGAGCAGCTATTGCTGTTAAATGGCACTGTGGGTTTAAATGACAGAGCCCATGTATTTTCAAATGACTGTGAGAGTAGGACAGAACTAATTTAACCCAAACTACATTTATGCCAGTTAGCTGTGCTAAAATCTAGGCAGAGTGAATCCTGAACAAAAATAGTCGTAATGAAACAAAATCAGTGTTTACCAAGAATTACTGTCTTCTGAAATGTGATGGGAAACAGACATTGCCTGAAATGTAATAGTGAAACAAAGACCCTGATTCAAAATTTCCTAATGGCATTGGGAGGTTCTCCATGCAGTTCAGAGAATTTGGGTTCTGATCTTTTGGAGGCTCAGTTTGTCAGCCAGTCTGAAGGGCCTGGCACGGAGGAGTGTTCTAACTGCTGCCACTGCTCCTGGAGAGATGCTGGGCCCTGTGTTTATGTAACTCAGCCACTGCCAACAACTGAAACACAATGTTTTTCTGTCCTTCTTGGTCTCATAGTAAATTAGCACTGAATTCTTCGGCTATTAAATCATGCAAACCACTAGAGATATTTAGTGTTAAACTGAAAAATTATTCACTAATCAATCAATTGCATAAAAACCTCAAACAGAGCAAATAAATTGCTCAGCTGAAGCTATTATAAAATCTAGTACAGCAGGAAATTAATTTCAGTTCTTCAATTAATTTAGTTAAGTGACCTAATTCAATTAGTTTAGGCTTATTTTAAAACCCTGATCTGAGGACTGAATCTCCAGGTCCATATATTTTATTTCTGTCATTCTCTATTTCTTCCAGGTCCCAAATTCCAAAGTTGTGTAAGTAGTAATTTCATTAAACTTTGACACAGGCTACTCAGTGTAAGTCTTGCATCTCTCATTTTTCTATTTATCCCATATAGACTTATGTTCCTGGGCTGAACAATCAAGATTTTTTTCTGATTTTCTCAGTAACTAAAAGTTAATTTTTTTCTTTCTTTTTTTCCCAAGGTCCCCATAAAATATGGCGAAATGGCTGAAACCAAGTGTCACTTAACAGCAATTGGAGGATCCAAAAGGAACACTGACAAACTTCCAGATTAATATGTCCCTAAAGAAAAATGTTGACATTCTGAATTTTTCCCCGTTAGCACTAAATATGTTGATAACAAGAACTGTGTTCTCTCCCAAGGCCAGCTTGGGCTGAGGCTGCATTCACCTAAGCAAGGTCAGCAGTGCAGCAGATTTGGGTGGCATCTCTGGAGGAGACTACATGATACAGAACAGAATACAAAACCAAGTTTTGGAGATATTTCTAACCTTCCTTTCATTACTTTCTAATGGGAGAGGTATTTTGCAGTTGAAAAAAAAAAAGAATGTGTGTCTTAAATACCCAAGGGACTGTTCAGCTGCTGTCCTGCACACTCTGTAAATTGTTCAGCTGATGACTCAGTCTGATACCAGACCTTTTCCCCATGTTTGCTGTAGGGTTTGCGTAACACAGCCCCTGAAATTGTACCACAATATTGGCTATTATTGTCATCAGCTGGCTGAGACAGAGCCATTTGAAGGAGTGAAATACAGAAAATGAACCTCTTTTTTCAGAAGTATAGGTGTGTGAAGGTCTTCACAGGGGTCCTAGGATGAGGGAAGAGATGAGAATGTTGACTCTATGTTTCAGAAGGCTTCATTTATTATTTTATTAAATATATTATATTAAATCTATACTAAAAGAATAGAAGAAAGGATTTCATCAGAAGGCTAGCTAAGGATAGAATAGGAAAGAATGATAACAACAGCTTGTGTCTTGGACTCTTTGTCCGAGCCAGCTGACTGTGATTGGCCATTAATTAGAAACAACCACATGAGACCAATCACAGTGGCACCTGTTGCATTCCACAGCAGCAGATAACCATTGTTTACATTTTGTTCCTGAGGCCTCCCAGCTTCTCAGGAGAAAAAATCCTAAGGAAAGGATTTTTCATAAAATGTGTCTGTGACATAGGTGCTTATGGAACCTGTGGACCATTGTTAAGCAACAGTTAAATCTCAGCATGCTAAATGTGTAAAATGATTTTAAAAGAGTTGGAGTTTTGTAACTATTGAGATTATACAGTGAAATTAGGTAGAAAAATTTCTAACCATAGTTTACATCTTATGGGAGATTCTTCTACTTCAATAACTTTTTGGTTTTAATTTTGAAAAACGCTGCAAAAAACCCAGTTAAAATTGCCTAGGTTTGATTTTCCTTATTCCCAAAAGACAGAAGATAGGTTTTTTTTTCTTTACTAAATAGAATAAAGAATCATGAAAATTAAGTATAAATGAACTTTTTTCTGAGAAATTTTGATTTTTGAATCTGCCAGTGTTCTTCTGTGAATTTTCTGAGCTATAATGTACTTGGTATTTTTACTGAAATGCAGAGATTTAGTTCAGAATCATTATATTTGCCATAGGCTGCCACACATTCTGTAACTGGTTTTCGCCCCCACCTTTTCATCTCCATTTATAGTGGAAAAATTGTGAATTTTATTACTAGGAAATAAAATATTAATGCAGAATTGGTTCCAATGAAGCCTAAGGATGAATATTATTAGAATATGGCACATTTATTTAAATTTCAAGAACAATTTTGATAACTAGACATCTATTCCAAGAATTCGTTAGAGAAGATGCAATTAAAAAAATTATGATATTGTCTCATAGAATCCACTCCCAGAACAAACTAGCCCAGTGATGACTCTTGGCTCTGCATGGGTTTCATGCTCAATATAACCTGACTCATCTGAATTTTTGCCATCTACCACATAACTCTTATGGAACGTAAACTAAATGTCTAGATAAGACTATCTAGATAAGATTCCTATAGGAGACACGTTATAGTTGATAAAACTAAAAATCTCTATCTCTCTATCCCATAGGAAATGGGCAATTTCAAATTACATGCAATTGGATTTCACAAGTGGTGCTTGAACTGGATTTTCACAGAGTGAAATGGAGATGCTGCTGTAGTCTCTCTGTGTAGGTGACCTGTTTCTCTTTGACCACAGTGCCTGGACCTGAAGCAACAAAGGGCTTTCTGTTCCTAATACTGAGCTCTAAAAGGGCTCTGGCTCCTTATGTGTCTGATCTCCAGGTGACCCTTTTGTCCTTAGCTGCTCCCAGTCTCTAGCAGTGCTGCAGTTCACTCTCTCCCAGGGAATGCTGGAGCATCTCAGGGCTCTCAAACTTCAGGGAGGAGGTTACTAGGACAGAACACAGTTTCTAGGGTGTCGTGGGGTGACAGCCTTTATCCCAATATCATGTGCTGTGTCTGGCAGCTGTGCCTTTTCTCTCTCTTCCCCCCCCGGCCGTCGGGGCGGGGCGGGAGGAGTGAGTGTGACCAGACACTTTCACTTTTGGGCTGCTTGGCTGGGCTTGCCGCTGCTTGCTTGCTTGCTTGCCCGCTTGCTTGCTCCTACCTCGGCCCCTAGCTGATAGCTTTTTTTTTTTTTTTTTTTCCTGCTTTCTGCGCTGTTTTTTTCTTTTCTTTTGTTCCCTCTTTCTTACCCTCCCCTGAAGATACTGGACCAGCTCCGGACCTGACCTGGCACGTCCAGAACCCCCGGAGTCTGCGAGAGAAGGTCAGCGCCCTCCACAACACTGCCTGGTTTCTTTTCTTTTCTTGTGTTGGGGAGTGTTCTTTTTTTACTTGTCAATAAATAGGTCTTGTTTTCCACTTTGCTCCTTTGAGGAGTTCCTTCCCAAACCCGGTATTGGAGGAGGGGTGGTTGGAGGTTTGTATTTTTTTGGGGGGCTCCCTTTTGGAGATTTCCCCTAATTTGTCCTAAACCAGGACATAGGGAGAGTGAAATCCTGCTTCCATGGGAATCAGTGGTAAAACTTTAATGGATTTCAAAACGATTACAACTTTCTCTACAGCTTTATGTTGACTTCTTTCGATGTAAATACCAAAAGATCTTCAATGACAGCTGAATTTTAATTCCATTTAAAGAGAGCAGTTCCAGTAGAATGTATTAGGCTCCTGCGACCCTAATAAGCTAGGAGGAAAAGTCAACAGCAACATAGCTGTATTGTTTGGAAGGAAGACACATAACAAAAATGGTAATATGAAAAGGGTAGGATTTTAAAAGGAAGAATCAAAAATAGTAAAGACAATGTCTTGACATTAACAGTACAGGGGAATAAAATAGTCATTGCTTTAATCTTCCATTTATGCACTTTACAAGAAAGCCAAAGACTAGAAATACTATTTGATCTAGGCAAGTATGAAAGTCTTTCGAGTACGTGGAAGGACTTGAGAGTTGTGTCCTAGAAACCTACACATCTGAGAGTTCAAAACTCCATCTGTTCCCTTTGCTGACATTAGCAGGCACGTGTGATTCTGACAAAATATCCTCTGCTATCCTAAATTATGACCCCAGGAAAATATTAAAAATAGAAAACTACTTCTCAGTCATTAACCTTTTCCTAGGAGCTTAAAGATTCCTTTGTAGCTGAATTTCCAAGTGTAACTGAACACAGGACAAGAATGAATTCTTGCAAACTCAGGAAATCAGAGCAATTAATTAGCGGGCACACAGGTAAGAAAGTAATAATAATATTGGCTTAAAGTGACAGTGTAATGTCAGAATAAATAATATAATATATAATGTCAGAATAAAACATTAGTGATTAGCTGTTCCTTATTTTTTGCACCTCTAAATGTTTATGAGCAGGATCTGCTGCGCAGCACTGCACATGTATTTGTGTGTTTGCTGGGGGGCTCCTGTTACAAGTGACCAATTCTGTTCACAAACAAGGACCTCCCATGCTTGCTCCTGAATCCCAACTGAGACATTAAAATTATCTGGTCATGCAATTGTCCACTTCAGCTTCCTCTGGGACACTGGCAGTGCCCAGGAGTGTTTCTTCCTTGTGGGCTACTTTCCATGTGAACATCTTGCCTTTGATAAAACTGTGTAATAAAGCAAGATTAAAAGGTGGGATATCTTTTCAGAAATTGAATCAAAATTAGAGGAAGACAAGTGCTGAATACTTGTATAAAATATAGTTAATCTTAGCATGGATATACTTAAAAGACTATCAAAACTTACACATTAAACCTTATGAAATCACCTTGAAGGAAGATTAGGAAATTGGGATTTCTTTCACTTCCCATCCTGCTGAATCCAGACATTGATTAGAACAGTATGAGAATGAAAAATCCTGTACTCCTGCTTTTCTCGGGGTCTGATGGCATCAGCCAGCACAGTGCTCATTTCCTGGTGCACCAGAGCTGGGTGCTGATCCCTTCTGGAGCCACTTCTCCCTGAGCAGAGGCACAGCAGCAGCCTCTCCCTATGGTGAAGTGATTGGTGATTACTCAGGAGAAAATTGCTCCAAATCACTGTCCATCAACTGCTTGTTTTCACAAGACACAGGGCCCTCACACCTCATTGTGCACTAGGTCTGTGGGATTCTGCGAGTGTAGTTTTCTTGTCCCATCTGCTGCCTTGGGAGGGATGCAGGGCTCTGCTGTTGCTTGCAGTTTCTTTTTCCCATCAGTATACATTAATGAAGTGGAATGTTGCTCTATTGCAGAGTCCCAAGTCCCATAGCATTTACAGTTGGGAATTGTTGGTTTTTACAAATGGTTTCTGTTGGGTTTTTTGAGACCGGGTGTCTCTTCCTGGCCAAACTCTGCCAGCAGTTCCAGGCTCCACATCTCTTGGAGTGTCTCAGCCTTAACCTCCAGCCCAATCTCCTCGTGTAATCTCAGACTTTTGCCTCATTCCTTGCTTTTCTCTTCCTCTTTTCAGCTTTTCAGCCCAGGTATTTTCTGTTCTGCTTCACCACCACCACTTTTGCTACTTCTCCAGGTACTGCTCCAGCTCTTTCTGTTCACAAACACACCACAGCAGCATTCAGTGAACCACAAAACAAAGAATGTTTGGATAGACTTCTGGGTTTACGTTTCCTAGGGTTTTACTGAATTTGATGCTAAATGCCAGTGGGAGAGGATCAGGCAGGATTCTGTGACCTGTGTGCTTCTGCCCAGGTAGCTTGTGGCAGCTTGTTTGCAATTGGGTGCAGAAATGTCACAGGAATTGGATAAACTGGGATCCTGAGAGCTGCTTGTGGATGAGGCTGTGGAGCACTTGGCCTGGATTTTACAGAAATCTTTAGACTATAAACTTGGGGTTGTGCTCATGCGCCATGTGTGTTGGACTGGGTCTTTGCAAAAAAGCCCAAACTGGGCTGATGATTCCTTTACATCAATTTGCAGCGTTGGGGAGAGCAGGTGAGAAAGTTGTTAGAGTGAAACTACATTCCTTAAAAGAGAAGTATAGCAAAATACAATTCTGTATCTTCCTTCTCAGTAAGGGGAGAATGGAGAAAGTTGTATCTCAAAAATAAGTCAGCTGCAGTCATATACCAGACTTGGACAGAACATAAATCACTGAGTGGTTAAAATATGAAGTAGTAGGCAAGAGACCAAAACTATTTCCAATATAAGTGATGTTTTTCTATGCATTTGTTCATGTCCAATTTGTCTATACACCTGTTCATGCTTAGCAGAAAGTAAAAGACTTGAATTTTTCATTACTGGCCATCTTTCTTCAGAGGGACTGTGGGAAGGGACTCTTCACTTTTGTAGCAGACACTGATGGCTACTTAATGAGGTTAATATCAGTCAGGAAAATTGCCATCAACATGTCAGGAGAAAAGATTTTGATAGATTTCCATTCAGCAGCTTTTACCATTTACCTTGAAAGTAGAAGAAAATGCTTCAGCTGACACTTGTTTTTATGTTGTTGCTTTGATCTTCCAATGGAAATGGATGTATAATGGCACCAGTGACTTCCCTTGTGTCCTTTACAGTGGAGAGACCTTTTCAGTAACATGATTTCTTGATAAAAGGAAAAGCACATAGTGCTCCTTATTTTGGGTCACTGCACATTCCTCTTGTTCCTCTAAATTTTGTGGATGGACTACTTCACAGCCTGGTTGAATGGTGTTTACTTGTCAATTTGTTTTTGCAGCAAATGAAATGAATTTTCTTGGCCTTATGCACCCCATCTTAGCTCTGATACACACTTCTGTTCTTTTTGCAAAACAAAATTCTGCATGAATGTTAATGAAGGATCTTGCCAATTGCATTTTTTGTTAAAAACGCCTATTTTCAAACTTACTCCATTCACTATGCCATATTCTTCAGCCAAGAAAAGGGGTCATTCAATGTGGTTGTGTTTTGAATAATATAAATTCAAAACCAAGCCTCCTTTCAGGATATGTTTTAAATGTGCTTTCATAAAATGGTTTAAAAAAATTGTTTGCCATCTAAGAAAATGTTTGTCATCTAATGAAAGACCAAACCAAGAACATACAGGCATTAAGATTTGTTGAAGCAAATAATTTTCTCCTAACTGATGTGGAAAAAAAGCCTGAAATACATCAAAGCTACCACTGAAATTGAATTCATTCTCATTTTAAAAAGATGGAACTGAGAAGCGTTCCAGTCTCTCAGGATTCTGAGTTACAGTTTGAACACTTTCATATGAATACTGATTAGAGACCAGCAACTTTTTGTCCTGTAGTTGATCTTGAGAGCAAGTAATATAGATGTGATACTTGAACAGAATGATTGAAGAGAGATTTTTCCTTAATTTTGTGTTGTGTACAGCACTCGTTGTGCTCTTCTGCACAGTTCTCTATATAAGGACATTGTGTTTTCTTTCATAGCATTTCCCCCCTGAATTGAAGATTTGTGAAATAATCTGGGATTCCTCAGAGACTGGGAAAAAAACAACAACAAAACAAGTTATTTATTTCTACTTTGTGGCCCCCTGTCCTGAAAGGACATATTTTAAATTCCCTGAGCTTTGGAAAGTTTCAAACTGGAGGTTTTGAATTTTCTGGATTCATTTTCTCGGTGTGCAGCTGTCAAGGTAGTTGCTGGTGTAGGAGTGCATTATCCAGGACAGCTGCAGGGCTGAGCTGGATGGAGACCTCACTCCCCAGGAAAGGCAGGAATTCCAGACTCGTCCCAGAGCCCTGGACATGGTGCTGGTGAGCTCTGCATGCCTGACACAGCTGCAGGGCTGTGAGGTCTCCATCTGAACTAAAAGAAAAGGGCAGGCTCTAAGCTCATGGTCCTGGATTTCCCTGTGTTCTGAGCCTCAGGCATCTACATTTATGGCACTTGAATATTTCAGCCACTCAAATCCCTCATTAGAGAAGGACCCAGCAAAGCCTGTTTCTAGGAGGGGCTGCCAAAGATGATCTCACATCCCCACAGCAGAAATGGCATCCAGCATGGTTAATGAAGACCTTTCTTTGTAGTACAAAATATTACTGTCATTAAATTATTTTACTTGAAGACATGGTGGGAAGCAGAGATATGCAGATCAGAGTGGAAATTCTTGAGAGGAATAGGGTCTTTAGCACTTGGGCATTGAAAGTGGGCAGAAATGGAGAGGTGCAGAAGGGAAGTTTAAAAAAACTTTGTTAAATTCTGACATAAACAGACAGAAATTTATCTGATAGCATGAGAGAAAGCTCATCATGTGCAAGCTTTTTGCAAAAAACCTTTTGCTATTAATACAGTATCTCTAGGTAACAATAAGCTATGGCTGGAGCAACACAAATGTATTTAAATTATTTTTCTATGTCTAGTCTTGCTGGTTTATGTTAAGCAAAACACCCTTATTTGGGAAGACATGACTTAACAAGAAAACATTGTCAGCTTCCAAATATTGGGCCAGTGCATTTTTTCTGTCTCCTAGAAGCACTGCCTTCTCTCCAGCCCACTCTAAAAAAAATTCTAACTTTTCTGGCAGGAAATCTGCAGCTCTCAAATCCCTAGAGAGAAAGCAAGATTTTATTTTTTAACACACTTGTAGATGTGTCTGCATTACGTCTCATTATACTTCAGCACATTATTTAGCTTGGAAGATTGAGGCTTCTGCCATCCATGGACAGGAAAAATCTGTTATCTATGTTATAACTGTTATCATGTGTATGTTTTCATGTAGGTGTGGCTTACGACTTGTAAAGGGTTATGTATTCCAAATCTGTTGATGAACATGGGGAAAATGAACTACAGCCACCCCTTTTAATTATAGATTAATATGTATATGCTACATAATGAGCATATCATAGATAAAGATCAGAAGGATGGCTGCTTTATTTAAATGGACAGGGTTTTGGAATAAATGTCTTCAAGATAAACAGAAGCATATTTTCAGCACCTTTTAAATCTCATAGCATTCATTTAGGAAGAGATTTAAACAGTTGATAGGAAGTGAGAAAATTATTTTTCAAGTGTACTAAATGGAAAATATTTAATTTGGTCTTCTCAGCTAGTACAAATAAATATTCCTTCCTCAAAGAGAAAAATAGAGTCAAATAATTGGTTCATACATATGTATGCTCTTCAAAAACAGCAGGGCTGTGTCCCTGCTATACATACTGACTCAGTAAACCAATAATCTTGGTCCTACCAAGAAGAGTGGCAGCACTATGGAGTGGAAGGTGAAAATCAGTATTGACACACTCAAGGTGGGAAGGAGCAGGCTCAGGGAGTTAAACACATTGCTGTAGTACAAACATGCTGAAGCTATGCAATAAAATGCCCAGAGTTTTGCTGTACGTTCAGCTGCTGTGCATACCCACACTTAAAAACAAAACAAAACAAAAAGCTTTAAGTCCCTTTTCTCCAAGACCCTACAGTATTATGGAACATGATAGTGTGAAGTATTAGCAACTTCATGCATCTTAAATATGATAATGCAGCCTCATATCAATAACTTCCAGTTTACAGGGCAATTGCAAACTGTCAGCATGATTCACAGAGAAGATTTTCCCAGAAAGGGACAGCACAATGTCTGAGAGACACAGAAATCTTCATTTGTGTGGGAAAACTGAAAATACTGTGAGGGGAAAACACAGAAATATGTTTGTGGTGTGTGTTGCCAGGGGAATATTTGTTTTTATAGAGGGGATAAATTACAGTGAGGGTAATATGAAGCAATGAAGGATCCAGAAAAGGCTTATTGTCTGCACCTATTAGTCTTCCAAATAAAAACAAAAAGTGGAATAAAAGACTGTTAATATGATATGGTATTATTTTTAAAATACAGTTCCCACAATTTGACCTGTAGGGTTCAATATTGCTGCTACAAGCTTTAGCAGATACTTTATCTTGAAGAAAATAATGAGAAGAAAGTAAGGAAAGTTAGTGCTGTGGTCTGAGAGTACACTGTCAGTCACATTTTCTCTGATTTCTCTGCCCACACTGTGCGCTTATGCCTCCCATTTGCAAAAAAGAAAGAAGCTATGACACTTACTTAAATAGCTGTGCCTATAAGATGGGGAAAACATTTCAGAAATCTCTTTAAAATATATGTTGAAACACAAGACAAGGAGCCTTACCTTACTTTTATTTTACTGGCTGTTCAGTATTAATGTGTACCTCTGAAAAATGTAACATTAAGCTCAACATTGAAGAAAGAGGAGTTGAAGAAAGAGGAGTTCTGGCCACAGGAAACACTTTGAAACACTGGTGGACTTGATGGGGCATCAGAAGACTCTAAGCATTTCCAAGACCTTTAATTCCTGGAGTTTGTGACTCAGCAGTAGCAGAGTAGGTGGGAGGCAAGGTGTTTTGGATGACAGGCATGGCTGAGGTGGGGATGTGTCTGGGGGTGTAGTTTGGCTGGGCTTTGGAAGGGCAGGAATTGTGTGTGTCAGTCAGAATGCTGTTGAGCAGGGATGGATTTCTGTGCGGCAGTGCTCACATGCAGGGGTTTGTTTCTCTGCACAAACATGCAGGGGTTTGTTTCTCTCACAAACATGCAGGAGTTTGTCTGCACAAACATGCAGGGCTTTGTTTCTCTGCACAAACATGCAGGGGTTTGTTTCTCTCACAAACATGCAGGAGTTTGTCTGCACAAACATGTAGAGGTTTGTTTCTCTGCACAAACATGCAGGGGTTTGTTTCTCTCACTAACATGCAGGGGTTTGTTTCTCTGCACAAACATGCAGGGGTTTGTTTCTCTCACTAACATGCAGGGGTTTGTTTCTCTGCACAAACATGCAGAGGTTTCTGTGCACAAACATGCAGAGGTTTGTTTCTCTCACAAACATGCAGGGGTCTGTTTCTGTACACTAACATGCAGGGGGTGTTTCTGTGCACAAACATGCAGAGGTTTTCACCCCACACCTGGAGCAGTGACAGACCCTGGGGATGACAGGATTTAGGGGTCTTTTAGATTTGGAACCACACGAGGTCTTGACAAGGGGTGCAGAAGCAGCAAGCCATCTCTGTTGCAGCTCTCATCATGTTTACATACTTCATTTCAGCTCTCCACATCTGCCTTCAGCTGGATTCTGCAGATGCAGTGATCTGCTCAGCAGAAGGAGCCTGGTGTGCTCCTGCTGCCCTGAGGATGAGGCACAGGTTGCAGCTGCTGGTGTCACTGCAGCAGGCTCTGTGAGCCCTTGTACTCTCCAAGATTATAATGCCTGAGGGTTTGGATATAAATGGGAAATTTATGGCACTAAAGGAGATATTGAACGCAACTAAATGTAGAAAATAATCCATAAGTCTGCATTATATGAGTGCCTGTTACATTTGTTAAGCTGATTTCATTGTTGCCTGCTGCCCTGAACACTTTTTCTAGTTTATATCTGGTTTCAAGGTATATCTCACAAAGCTGGTTCCAATTGTAAATTCATTGCAGTAGTGTCTTGTGATGGTGTTTGCAGGGGTCTTAGTATGAGGGAAGAGACGAGGATCTGACTCCATGTTTCAGAAGGCTTGATTTATTATTTTATGATATTTATATATTATATTAAAACTATATATTATATTAAAACTATACTAAAAGAATAGAAGAAAGGAGTTCCTCAGAAGGCTAGCTAAGAATAGCAAAAAAAAGAATGATAACAATGGCTCTGTCTCAGACAGAGAGTCCGAGCCAGCTCACTGTGATTGGCCATTAATTACAAACATTCAACATGGGCCAACCACAGATGCACCTGTTGCATTCCACAGCAGCAGATAATCATTGTTTACATTTTGTTCCTGAGGCCTCTCAGCTTCTCAGGAGGAAAAATTCTAAGGAAAGGATTTTTTATAAAAGATGGCTGTGACAGTGTCTGACTTACCTTAATGTGTGGATAAACTATTTATTATTGTAGGACTCAGGACTTGGAGCAGACTTAGAGTATTCTCTCATTACTAATTAACACAACAAAATTGCCTCAATACTTTTGCACAGAGGGTGGAGAATATTATAGTCACGACAAAACACGACTTTTCTGTGTAGAAAAGTCATAATTAAATTGTATAGTACTCTTCCAAGAGGGATTTTTCAAGTACAAAATTATCACTGTGAGAAAATTCCAGGGCTGTATTATAGCACACATCAAAACAATGGATAGTAAGAAACAAAAAATTCTCAAGAGCACTAGTTCTAACATAGTTTTGCCCGTGAAAGTGTCTGTGGCTAAATCTAATTCCATTTAAAGGACACTGGTTTTACATAACTGTGTGTTCTTGGCATACATTTTAGAAGGACTTGCATTTTATGATTGTTCTTAGTTGTGTTTCCTTTAATGGATATAGAAAGTTACAGTAGTTTATTTATGCCTGCTTTGTTGTTTTTAATAGACTTAAAGAAACCCACAAACATGGAACAGCAAAGCTCTCTGCCCTATATTACAATTTTGATTCTTTGGAATGACTCACAAGGACAGTTGGGCAATATTGTACAAAAAATTGTTTAATTGATTAGATACATTGCTCCTTTCCAATTAAAAAGGACAAAAAAGGGAGGTTGTGACTCTGAGCCAATTTCATTGATGTATGGAGCATAGCTAATATCTGTCATTATTGAGGTCCTGATTGTAGCATGTGTTTTCTCACAAACAAGATTATAGGAAGCTCATTTGCATCACTAAATGAAGGCTAAAAATACCAAAACATTTTTCCCTGCTGGCCAGAGCATAGCTGATTCAATCACTAAAATACAGATAAACAGAAGTAACTACTCTGATGAAGGCTGAGATGATGAAGCACAGTGTGCATGAGAAATCAGTCATTGAGCTGGTAGCATGCTCTCCAGGAGAAGAACCACAAAGCTCCTCTTTAAAAATCACATCAGTCTATCATGGAAGTTCTTGTGTGGCAGCAGAAGGATCTCTAAAAGCTTTACATTATCCCTCATTCAAAATTCATCACTGACATGTTGGTAGCATGTGCTAAGGGACTGAACTGCAATGGATGTGTAAGAGAAAGCAATTCCTGCTGTCCCCAGCAGGACTGATAGCAGCTGCAGCAAGCGGCATAAATTGTTGTTTGTCCCTTTTGCTGCACTGGAAGGGAGAATCTGAGCAGCCCAGCACTGCTGACAGGGGAGTTTTTCCTTCCTTTGCTTCTTATTTAGAGTCTGCATAGATGGACTCACTTCTTCATGGATGAAATCTGGGTCAAATAAGGAAATAATGGAGATCACTTGCAGGGCAGTGGTTTGTTCCAGGTCTCCTCTTGGGGCCAGTGCCAGAGCAGTGAAGCTACCAGAGACAGCCTATTAAATCTGTAGCTTTTTTTATTAATGCACTTTCAGTATATCCTTGCTTCCCAGCTCCCACCAAAACTGTAAATGTTCCTGTTCAAAACCTCTAAGCTTCTCCTTCGCTGGCATCCACATTTTTAGTAGCAGAAGTATTGGCACACCTATCCATGTGGAAAACAGAAGAATGCTTTGGGTCTAATTCAGCCTCGTTCAGCTTCCCAGTACACCCCATTACAGCATTATTTAGCTTTAGTTTGAACAGTCAGAAATAAGTTTGAAATTGTGATCACATGTTCCTACAAGCAGAAAACATCTCAATGACTGGAATGGATGGATCAGTGCCTATTATTTCCTCTGTAATGTACTTAGCTGTCACTTTAATATTGTGCCAAGACCTACAACTAACCCTCCTCTTCCCCCAGATTTACAGGAAAATCTTCTGGAAATATTACAGTAATCATTTTTGTCAAGACTACAGATAAAAGGAGCCATTTGTACTTTATGACAGTTGGTAATTAAGCATTTACAGTACTGTGCCAATATTTAATACACAAGATAGAAGGAGCAAATGGAACAGAAGGTAAATCTGGCAGAGTTTAAACGTGGAGTGATGCTGTGGGAATCTGCATGTGGGATCAGAACTGCAACACCACAGAGCAAGAGGCACTGCAATAAACTGTGGCAGCAGCAAACTGCTTTTCCAGCTGTGTTAGACTTCTTTATCTCTTCCCTGGAGCAGAAAGGAGAAAAATATTTTTATCTTTTAAATGACTTAGAGAAACCAGGTGAGATTTTGGGAGTCAAGATCACTGTCCACTTTTGCAAGGCAAGAAAGCTGTATAGAATAAATGAGTCCCAAAGAGTTTCTTCTGGATTTATGCCTGCCCTGCTTTCCTTTTGTCCTCCATCTTGCTGAGTTTATTGTAAAAACCTTCTATGTCTTATTTAGGACTTCCCTATTTTCATTTCTGGTGGAACACCAGATGAAAGTATGTTTGTGTATTTTCTAATCACTCTAATACCACTTCTGCACTTAAAGATGAAAACTGTTTAATGTCTCTTACTCCCATTGAATAGATCAGAAATTATCCCATTTTTTCATAAGGATTAGACTGCAACTTGACAAATTGCCTGTGTCATCACAAACCAGATTCATCTGACTAAATGTCAGTGCACAATGTGCATGTCCACATCTGAGCTGTGTGCACTCATGTTTACTCCATGGAGGCAGAGCTACAGGGAGAACCATCTGCTAAAACAGACAATCAAGACAGGGAAAGTGCATCACATCCTAAAAGCTTTTTTTTTCCCTTTTTCATCTCTACTTTTGAGCCTGGATCTGGATAATTCATTTTTCTTTTGTCTAAATAAGAGAAACAAGTCTAAACCAAGCATTTCTCTCCGGCATGTTCCCGGGCTTTGTGACTTTCCTTGTTGCATGTGTTCTGTCCCCACAAATAATATTCTATTAAAAATAACCTCTCAGTTATCTTCTACACCATTATCAGAGCTTCCCATGGCAAGACAGATCCTTATAGCTAGGCTGGTTGAAAGGAAAGATGAAATAAGAGTGTGGGTGTTCCAGAGAGATGGGGGTCCATCCCTAGAAGCATATGGGGCATATTGGATGGGGCTCTGAGCACCTGATCTAGGTGAAGGTGTCCCTGCTCATGGCAGGGGAGTTGGACTGGGTGACCTTTAAATGTCTCTTCCAACCCCAACCATTCCCCAATTCTTTGATTCAATATTGGGTCTCCATGGTATAACTGAGGGCATTCACTGATCTGTGTAATAAGTTGACACAGATAATTATATGCAGCATAAGGTAGAGCTTCAGTCAGAGGAAGTGCAATGGACTATGGATAAAGCTGATTGGTGCCATGATTTCATTTTTTTTGCAAGCAGTACAGTTTGGGAAATGATTGTGTGGCAACAAGCGTGAAATTAAAGTGTCTGAGTGAGCTTGCATTCATGCACAATGCTCTGTGCAAATATATTTAAGTAGATGCAATTTATTGAATAGCCAATCTCCTCTCAAAACCAGCTCAGTAAAGCACTGGCAAATACACCCAACAAGAGACAGATCAGGCTGCAAATATTTGGTAGAATCATGCTGCTAATTAAATTCTATCTGCAATAAACTCCTCCGATTTTTAATGCAGTCACTGATGATCTTGCACTACGTAGCTCTTTCATTTCACCACTTCCCATCCTAAAAATCCAGGCTTCTTGGGGGCTATGTGTGCATTGGCTGACAGTGCAGCTGGACAGGAGAGGCTCTGCTGACCTGACATCCACATGAGAAACATCTGGGGAAGTTCCATCTCAGATTTTCCCTCACCTGTTCCAGTTGTCTACAGGCTCAACACTGGAAAGATGGCAATAAGTGCTCTCATGGAACACATCTTCTGGTGTTGTATCATCCAAAAAGCATCTGATTTGGGTGCTAAAATGTGTATCAAAATGCAGTAAGGGTGTAAGGTTAGGGCATTTACTTCAAAATTGCCTTCCCAGCCTCAGTTAAGGTGCTAGCACTGTGGCATCATATGTGGTTGATGTATAAAATCACCCAGAGCAGCTCTTCTTGCTCAAAATAAAGATTTTCTTTCAGATCCAGATCAAGGTTCAAGATCACCATACATTTTGTTTGGAACAGAACAATAGGTGTTTCCAGAAATAATCTGAAATCTTATCTAATTTGGTCCTTCCCAAGGGAAACGAATATCAAGTAAAAGAAAAAAAAATAAAGAAAGGATGGATGGGAAATAATTTATTCTGGGTGATGAAATTTATCCTCTTATGACCAGAAAAATTTTGGTCCTTTGTTTGATTGTATGATTATTTCAGTCTGTGACCAAATTAAGAAAGAAGACCAACACCATACGTGTGACAGACATAAAATCTTTACCTTTGTACATTTGTAAACTGTTTGTTGTTGATGATATGGAACACTGTATCATTTCATGGAGTGATAAAAATCTGTATTTGTGAAAAAGTTGTGACCAAAATTACATATAACATAAACCAAAATTTACAATAGATTCAATTACAAAGAACTTTTTTTTTAAAGAATGAAAATGATGCTGTAAAAATAGATTATTTCAAATAAAATGTTTCTCACTTCCAAAAACCTAACCTAATTGTTTTAAAAAGTTGAAATGAAATTTGCTTACAGGTGGTAACCTTTCAAAACAAAAGCACAATGGGACAGAATAAACATGCATTTATTATCAAAATGTGGATGTACAAGTTGTAAAATATCATAAATGTTTGGAATTTTGAGTGCTGTTTAAAATAAAAGGATTTCATGTCAGCAATATTTTGACTAAAATAGGTTTCTTTCTATTCAAGATAGTTTCATCCAGAATAGATCAATGAAAACAGAGACACATGTAACTTTTTAACATTTTATAACACCTAGCTATGGATCTGAGCAAATTCTTAATGTTTTTAGCTCTCCTTACTAAGCTGCCTTTCAGCTCTGGCTCGGTCAGCCTATTGTTACAAATAAAAAGGTGTTTCTGGTCCTGCATCCACTAAAGTCACTAGCAAAACTTTGACTTGGCCAGGGTCACACCTGTTATTACAAAGCAGAACACAGGATGTTAAAGAACAATGTGAATACACTTACACTGCAACTTTCTCAATGAGTTTCAGGTATTTAAATGAAATTATTCAGTGTTTGGCCTATTTGACACTACATTAATGTATTTACATCATGTACATCTGTTATAAACTCAACAGCAGATGCTTAGAGACAGCTGTGTCCAGCAGTTTCACAAAATTTCAAACTGGACCATTTTAATTAACAGAGAGATTGGGGTAATATTAAAGCCTTCAAGATAAAGCTGGCTCCAGTTGTCTCTTGCAAATATCCAGGAATGTGGCAATCTTTGAGAGGCTGCCCAATGAATTGCTTCAAGTTTTCTTCCAGGATTTTGAAAACAAAAGTCACACTTACTTAAAAAACTGTATTTTGCTGCTGATGGTCATTTTTCCAGTGGCAGAGTCAAGAGCAGAGTTGTAGGTGGAGAACCTCAGCCTGTGTGCTGTGCGGGTTTGTCCTTGGCCAGGGATGCTGTTTTGGGTGGGCCAGGATGGATGCAGGGATGCAGAGGAAGGGGTGCAGGGCGGATCCCCCCTCCCTGCCTGTGTGGGAGCAGGCTGGGCTCACTAGCTGCTGCAGCCCCTGGTGCAGCCCTGCCCCAGCAAATTGTTGTTCCTCCCGTCTTGGAGCTTCTCGTGGCTCTGGAGAGATGCTCGGCTGTCAATGCTGGAAGTCTGCCCACTTTGATCCTGCTGTCTTCTTAACCTGCCAGAGGTTAAAAACACAGACAGAGCTGTCATGTGCAGGTAGCTGTACTGCAAGGACAGCTGCTGCCTGCCCTGTGGACAGCCACATCCTCCTGGTACTAAGCATTCCTGCATCATTTCACCCTTATTCAATGCTTGAGCTTTACAGCTGCCATTTCCTCTAAACACTGATGATTGCTTCCCCTTAAATACGTGCAATTAGGTCTTGGACAAATCCTGCTGCCCTTAATGCCTGCCATAAAGAGCCAGCAGAGAATTGTGCTGGCTTTAGCACCTCTGCTCAGGCTGCAGCTTGGTAAAACCTCCAGCTAGCTGGAGGCTGATGGAAGCTGCTGACTGGGCACACAACAGCTGCTCCTCTCTGTTGTCCTACAAAATGATCAGTAACCTTCATCAGTAAAGGAGAAAAAAAGCATGAGATAAAAGTATTTTCAGTATTCCTCTTGTTATTACTTCATGTTATCCAAACCTCATGACTGGCGTCGAGGAACATCAGCAACAAAATCCTATGCTCCAAGACTGCAAAGTTCTCCTCTTTTTACTTAATTTTCTGGAGAACAGCAACAGTCCTAGAATCACCTGCAGTCCCCATGAACTGTGTTATCAAAGAACTTCTCAGCATTTCTGCTCAACAGCAATCTCTGTGATTTTACTATGATTCATGTCATATTCAATATTTTCTTCCAAACACTGTGTAAAGATGTAACTTTCAGAAATGATGTAAAGATTCATGGGAAAGCTATGCTATGCGATGGAAAACTTTTTTTTTTTTTGAAACAGGAACAGCTACTTTTTTGAAGGATTTTTTTCTCTGTTTTTTTTTTTTTTGTTTGTTTGTTTTTTTTTTTTTTTTCCTCAAAATGGGAAATAGTATTCCTCAAAAAGACACCAAGACTTGGCACCAGAGACATTATGGAAGAGCTCTTTGCTACAGCAATTATAAAAGGTATATATGCTATACCCCAAAAAAATCCCAACTTTGCAAATAATATAGAATACCTAGGAAATAGTCATTAGAGGAAAAGCGTGCAAAAATCAAATTTAAAGGGTCAATTTCAAAGCCTTAAATACTTCCAGGTGGCATAAACAATATGGAGACACCATACTGAACACTCAGAAGAGAATGTGATGGGACATGAAAATACTGTAATTAAACACATGAATAGGGGAGGCTATTAAAGCAAAAAAAAAAAAAAAAAAGGGAACACTGTGTAAAAGGGCAGACACATTAAATGAAAAGCTTCAAGGCAGATTGAAAACAACAAATTAGAGGAACAAATTGCCAAAAGAATTTTTGGTGCAGTTTTCTAAGTGCAGAAGAAATTCAATGGATACCATTGAATCTGTAGGTCAGTGTATGAGTGAATTATTAGAGAACATCACAGAAAATATGAGTCCCCAGCTGAAAAGCCAATTAATTATCTTCACCAATGTTCATGACAAACGAGCTGAGGGAGATTCCTTTCCTTAAGAGAAATTTGTCCATTGTCTCCAGTTAAAATTTCAGTGAAACAGCTTTAAAACCAGTTGCTTAAATTAATGTTGACAAAGCATCAAGACAATGGATTTTCACCCTAAGCACTTTAAGAAAATTGCAATTTTTGCACAGCTGAATGGAGAGTGTAGCTCTTCAAAGTGTCTTAGCATCCATGGAAGACAGCATATGTGATGATGTTGGTCGTTAGCTGGTTTGGGGTGTTTTTTGTTTGCTTGTTTGTTTGGGGTTTTTTTAACAAGATCTTCAAAAAAGATCCAAGAGACTACCAGGAGAGCAATAGACTTCAACTTGAGACTTGAAACATCTCAGGATCTGAGCTACTGGCACAAGAATAATGGCTTGTAGGCATCAAGAGAAAAGACTGCAGTGCTTGGAAACTCATGTTGCAAAGTGTGGGTGGCAAACCTTGCAAACTGCTGAACAGTGCAGTGAGAAAAACTTTGGGTCCATAGAGATCTGAGGAATCACTGCATTGGGCTAAGACATATAAGTGCTTTCTTCCTGGAATTGTCTATTTCCTTTGTAAAATGCTGAAAAAGAAGGCATTTACTGCACTGCTCAATTTAAAAGGAAAATAAGAATTCTCTCAACATGAAGCAAGAAAACACCAATTTAATTTTTTTTTTGAGAACCACTCGAACTGGCACAAAGGCAGGATGCATGTAAGGAGGACAGTGGAAAAAGGAGAGAAATAAAGCCCATGCTGAGTTCAAAGGATACCTCTGGCCAGCTTCAATTTTTTCACTCTCTACAGAGGTGGTTAACAACACTGATTCATTTCCATTATTTTCTTTTATCCTGGTCCTACTCCCAGGTCTACTATTGAAACAGAATATGAGGATTTGTAAGTCTTAAAGAAATATATTGTTTTAGCAATGCTTCACTATAGTCTCTTTTCAGACACTTTTTCTGTAGCTAGATTCACTATGCATATTTCAAACTATCAAAGTAAGCAATGGGTTATTAACCTGATGATGAGGTAAAAAATAACTGCTATTTAACTCTTTGATAATTTATTAATGACTGTATATAGTTATTAAAATTACATTAAGGATTTCACTCTAGGGGTTTATTTATTACAGGCATACCAGAACCTGCTCACCAGTGTACCCTTGGGGCTGGGAAACTGGACTAAGAACCAGGAGATGCTGATTCTGTTTCCATGTCTGTCACCCTTTGCACAAACTGCAGCACATTTCTGTGTCTCAGCTTCTCTCATCAGAGGCCAAGCAGCTGCTGTCAAGAATGATGGAAGCTGAGAACTCTGTGTCTCTAAGTGCTGCTCTGTGTCTCACAGGCCTGAGTGAAACAAGGAATTACAGTCTGGTGTCTGTGATAATTAGAAAAGAAGGTGGCATGTATAAGCAACCAAAATGTAATTATGTGGCATATATAATTATGCCTGTATGCATTATTGAATATGTAAAAATACAAAAGTAAAGAGAACAGACTGGCTAAAAGCTAGCATGGAAAATAAAATATTGAACAGAAAAAGACTGCAACAACTATGGCAGGACAAAAAGAAAATCACAAACATTTAATGAAAGACAGAGAAAACTTGGGACCAGCAGGGAATTGCTTGCAGCTCAGCTTTGTTCTCTAGATGAAGAAGAATTTTGAAGTTTGTCTTTAGACTGCGTAGTAGGATAAGTTCAATGACAAAGAATGAAAAAGTTGCAGATTCAACATAACTGTCAAAAGTGCAGATTTGCTAAGAATAAGCCCTCCTCCCAACAGCACAGCAGTTTCAGAAAAAATAAAATAAAGCAATTGGTTTGTATTTCTCTTTACCTCAAAACTGCAGACTCAGGTCAAGACACAAAGAAATATGCGTGCACAGTCTCTTCAGTCAAAATATTGGACTGTTACAGAAGTGAAATTTCTCTCTTTTTGGTGCATTCTTGGTTCCTCGATGTCAAACCCAGAGCACTTTTCTGTCAGATGTTCTAAGGTCTTAAAAAATACGAGTACCTTGACATGTTTCCTGTAATCATGGCAAAATAAATGCAGTCTGGGCCATTCTGTTCAAAAATGACACTAGTGCAATAAATCATTTGTAGGAAGCTGCTCTCCAGTGAATGACTTATCTTGCCTTTAAGCTGGTGCAGCTACAGCCTGTGGTAACTTTATAAGGGCCCAGGGAGAATGGATGGATTGATGTGGTGGATCTGAAGCAGGTACCTGTTCCTGTGCTGAATACTGTTGGCTAAGAATAAATAATAAAATGGCCAGCTATGGATGAAAAAGTGAACAAGTGGTTCTAGTGGATATAGTCATATGGAATAAAAAAAAAAATCCTGCAGGGAAAAGAGGATGAAAATGAATTTGAACAGTGTCTGTTGCATTTATTTCATGACAGTTCTGTACAAATACATAAGGAGTCTCAGAGGCAATTATGCTGGGAACTAAGAGTGGTTCTGCTGAACCAACAAAGAGTTTTCCTTCTCTTCACTATTGATCCATGCAGTATTGACAGTGTGTGACACTGAGCATTGCAGACTCCTCTCCAGCAGTGAGGAGGAAAGAGGCTGTTCCAGCCACTACAGGAATGCATCAACAACAGTAACTGAACCTCCAGTCAAATCTTGGTTTTGTCAGTATTTCTGACAGAGAGAAAGAGCTGTGTGAGCCATAACTTGGTTTGCAAGGTTCTTATTTTCTCAATACTCTGATACTATAATAGCATTCCTGCAGCATTGATTTCTGATACTGGATCTTGAATCTGATATCAGTCAGTGGAAGGGAATTCAGTGGAGAGGGGTCCAAACCCATTACAGCAGTAGAGAGCATTGGCATCAGGCTTTGCAAAATGTACTTGCTGTGTTTGAGAGCCATGTGGAGAATGTTACACTGCCTGGAGTGTGGTACCACCTTTGGGCAGCTGATGCATTCCTCAGGGGGTCCTGCCAGGCTGCACCTTTCAGGGTGAAACTGAAGCCTCAGAAATGCCAGGAGTTGTTTCAAACTGTGGGCCTGCTCTCTGCAGCCATGAGAGTACAAAAGAAACTTTCTACTGACAA
Source organism: Ammospiza caudacuta (assembly GCF_027887145.1). Taxonomy (NCBI): domain Eukaryota; kingdom Metazoa; phylum Chordata; class Aves; order Passeriformes; family Passerellidae; genus Ammospiza; species Ammospiza caudacuta. Next base: position 61,195,482 of record NC_080596.1, read on the forward strand.
AAGAGAACTCAAGCCAGCAGAGCTGCCCCTCCCCTGAGACTCCCACACTCATCACCTCCTAAAGGAAACTCTTTTTATTATGAAAAATCTGCAAGTGAGTTTGCCAAAGTTGCAAATCAAGTGTCCCGAGTGTGGAGGAAACTGAACAGTCTGAGTGGGCAGTGGATTTGCTTTGCTATTTCTAGATTTAGCATTTTACCTTGGCTTCTTGATATTTCACTTTGCTGGAGAAAACAGATGCTTTTGCTTTTGGTTTGGGGAAAAGAAGAGCTTAGTAAAATGAATTATAGAAACTAGTTTTATTGTAGGAAACAAAAGCCTATTAATGAAAACTTTTACATCCCTTGGGATAAGTCCCAATAAATAAATAAATCTGTGGAATATTTATCCCAGTTATTTTTCTCAAGGGATGGGGACTGAGATTTGAATAGATGAGGCATGTCTATGTTGGCTTTTTGAAATTCATGAGTCCTGACAGTTTGCTAAATAATCAGAAACCCATTTCAGCTGTATGATTTAGCAGCTACACAGAAGTAATGCTGGTGGCTTGTGCAGATGGCCTTGCTGTAAAGCTAATTCTGAACATGTCAGAATCAGAGGAAAAAAAATGACTGATCAGGCATGGGGATGACTGTTCTCAGGAAAGAACTACATGTCTCTGACCATGCCATGTGTTTTGGCTACTGGACCAGAGATGCAAAGTCACAAGGGGATTTTTAAAAAGGAGTAAATTTCCTAATGGCCATTTTGGGATTAGCTGGCAACTAACACAGCACTAGAAACTTTTCATTCTCAATATAAAAATCTAGCAATGACATTTTGTGAAGGACTTAGAAGAAGCTGGAAAGGGACAGAGATAGGCACTATTTTTTATATCCCAGCCATAAAAAATAGAAACCTTGAAGTTATGCCATATAGCTAAAATTGCTGGATATTGTCATGCTGAAAAACTTGCATACAAATAATTTTTACAGAGTGGTGTAATTCTGTAGAGGGACTCCACAAAGTAAGAAGATCCCCACAGCAGCAACGTCTCACAGGGATCCTGCCAGAGCTGGGACACCCAGCATGTCCAGCCAAGATGGGAGCAAGTTGCTAAGATAGCCAAGGATGGAGTGAGAGATTTCTTGGCACTGAGGGCAGGTAAGTTTGGTAACCACTGCCCTTTCCCACTGTTTGTTTCCAATTTTAATTTTTATTCCGTGTGGTATTGATTCATCCAAATTTGTGTACAAACAGAACCAAGAAAATGCCTGGATGAATAAATCACAACTGGTCAACACAATTTCTTCATCAAGCTGGTGACTCTTTACTATTCCCACACCACCACTGCCTGTCCCTGAACACAACTAATTTGTTTGACTGATAACTAAGCACTTTTACCAAATGGTCCAGAAATTGCTTCCTAAGGAAATAAAAGTTGTTAGCAGCTGGTTATTGAAACTGGCTTCAAGGCTTAGTTCCACACAAAAGAAAGATGAAATGCTTAGCCCAAGTAGTTTGTAACATTTGTGGCAGTCTGGAGCTCCACAAACTATATCCCCATCCATCTCCATTATTTCCAGTCAAAAGGTATAAAAAGGAAAACTTAATGGAACTTTGGAGTCTAACTGTGGCAATAAGATTTCCTTATTGTGGAACAAGTTCAGACTATATCTCTGTGTTAGTCACATTTTTAAGTGGCTTTATGCAGAGAAACATGTTCTAGAAAGAACAGAAATATTTGGACTGTAAGGATTCAAAAGGATTCACATTGAGTGTGATAAAAATTATAACAAAGCTGCTGGGTGGTTTGAACTGTACATGTTGGTATATCTCTCATGAAAAGGGATAAGTTTTGGTTTACATCTCAGTCCTAAATAATAAGTATTCAGAGGTAAGTGGGTGGTTGACAGGTGGAAATTAATGATGTTGGTCATACCGGCTCATTTTCTGCATCAGCTCACCCAGCAGCCCCAAAAGACTCTTCCCTTGGCTTGGCACCGAGGATAAATGTTCACAGCACCCACAATCTCTCATGTTTTAGCCAGAAGAGTCACTTCCCCAAAATCATACAAAACCTGATCATTTATAAAACCCCTGTCTAACCTTTATAGCACTTCATGCACTTCTGTAAAGCAGACACTGCAAAAACAGGGCAAATAAAATGTAGGCCCTGCAGTGCACAATGTCTTTTCAAAAATAATGGGCTGTGTGCACGTGCATCTCACACTCCACTTTGAAAACTTCACCCATTAATTCTCTGCCATCATTTTAATATCGACTACAGGCAATGATTGTGGAAATACTGATAAGGGAGCATGGCTTCTGGGACAATGAGCAGCTTGGATTGTCATCTGCTTTCCTCTGTCAAGAATAAGAATGGACTTTGATACACAGTCACTTCATAATTTTCTGCCTGCATGTTTTAAGGTTTCCCTTAAAAATTGGTCCTTGCTGTGTTCTATTTTTGGGAAAATGGAAGAAGCTGGCAGTATTTTACAATTGTAAATGAGTGCCACTCTTTCTCTTATATCTCCTTTATTCTGCTCACTAGTTCTCTTGTGCCAGGTTTTCATTCAGCTATAGCTTTCAGTGAAAAGGTGAAATAAAGAAGGAAGAAGTGAGCAAGGAGTTCCAATCAAGTTATTTTTTAAATGAATAAGTATCTTGGAAAGAGTATTTTTACTTTTCGAAACAAAATAGCCATAAAATTTGTCATAAAGCACTGAAAATTCCTAGATTAAAAAAAAAAAGTTAGCAAAAATGAGCCTATGAGTTGATCAGAAATTCAGACAAGTTGCTTAATTTACACTTTCATTCATAAAGAAGAAAATAGTTACTTTGCTCAGTGTAAATCTTAAGGAACAGAGACAAGTTTGTCCAAATACAATGAAATCCTCCAGTTTGAAAAGATGTGCTTTAATTTCATATAGCAGAAATAATTGTTAATCCTGAACATCTGACAAATTATTCATGCATTTCCTATTCCCCAGTGGGATCTGGGAGGGCTCTCATGACAGGCAGCAAACAGAGCACTGCATGGAAAAGCAATTCCTGCATTTAGGTAGGGATCAATGCCTGGGAGCTGAGTGAGTGGCACAGACTGCCTCCCATCCTTCTGGCTGATCTCTAACCTGCAAACCAGAGCTGCTGTATTCCAGCTGCTTGTTGGGCAGCCTTTGGTCTAGGATAACCCCTGAAACATGAAGGGATTTGCTTCAGAGAGTCATTTTGGCCTGGGAAAAATTTATGCCAGGGACCACGTTAACAATGAAGCAGTATGGAAGACTGCCTCTGAAAAATAGGTAGAAAACAGCAGTGAAGGTGGAAAATGCAGGGGAAGAAAAAGGAGTAGAAATGAAGGAAGGAGAGTTAAACACTTTTTAAATTATGAAGGATTCAAAAGAATCCCAACCATGTAGATCTAATTAATTAAACTAAATAATTATATAGCTAATTAAAACTATCTCAAAAGACAGCTGTATATAGATAATTTCTTTTTTGGTTTGTTTATTAAAAATCCCACTTTACACCGAGCAGAGGAACAGAAAGCATGGGAGAGTTAATAGTGGGCTTTTCTTTTCTTCAGTCTCTGCACAGAGTGATCTCAGAAGTCTTTTCAGGAAAACAGAAATCACTAAAAGTGTATGAATTTTCTAAGCATTTCTGAGTAAACAAGGAAGGCACAATCCTCCTCTGTGCCAGAGGAAGCCTGAGGCAGACCAGGACAGAATCAAGGAGCTGCTGGAGCAGAGACAGCACTCATCAGTCAGCAACATCAGAGCTGAGTCACACAGCTCCAAAGTGAAAATCAGTCTGTAAATGTAGATAATTTCCCCTTGATCTGGAGCTGGTGTAGAGAACCAATGTGTGCAGAGCAGCTTTAAATGGAACACAATCCTCCATCCTCCCCACCACCTGTTTTATAGAAGGTGAGTGTTTTGGGAAACCTGGGTCCAAGCAGTAACTCCATCTCACCAGTAGCCAAGAGTGGATGTCATGAATCTTTGGCACTTCCTTGAAAATGTTTCCACCCATGGCTTGCTTGTTCTTGGTCTCCTGCCCCCATGGCTGTGGGCATACAATCCCAATATACAGCCAAATGCAGCTGCCTCCCAAGTGATGCTTTGTGCTGCATGAGATGCCCCTGACTACCTGACACAGAGAGGGGGTCAGACCACAGAGCACCTGCGCCTGCAGAACCGACACTTAGAAATTATCTGAGTGCACAAATATGGGATGGATTTTATGCCAGCTAACTGCAGACAACTGAAAGATTAGTTCAGGCTCTCTCTACAGGGTAAATAGAGTCACCAACCTAGATTAATTTCTTCAGGTCTAAGCTACCTGTGTCATATATGTGTCACAGATCAGTCTTGAGAGAATCAAGTCTCTCCTCACTGAGTACTAAAGGAGCTTAAACTAAAGAAATTATTTTTAGATATATTAATTTAAAGGGATGCAGTCTTGTTGCATCTCTAGGAAAACTTATACGCCTTCCCTCTTTGAGAAACAGATTCAAGGCCCTTCCTGTTTAGTGGCCCTCCAAGCTCTGCACAGACTGAACTGCTTAGCAGAGCCAATTTACTGCTGTATTAAAGCTCATTTGTGCCCACACAGTTCAGGTGAGCAGGAATGGAATGGTCCCATCAGTCTGTAACCCAACACAAGGTGATGAGCTCTGCCAAGAGCTGGACAATGAAATCACCAACAAGAACAGGGCTGCCATTGCCTGTTCATCCATGCAGATGTGCCTGTAGCATATTCAGGCTCTGGCTCTGCCAGGAGTGGCTCTTCTGCAGGACTTGGTCTATATCTTGAAAAATACTTGGCCATCTACTTCCCATTTAATTCAGATATCTCTGTAAAACCTAGTGTATAGGAGTTGTTCTCTGTCCAACCATTATTTCGCTCAGGCTGTCTTTGGCCCCAGACATGCTCTCCTGGTACTGAGTGATTTAATAGAAACAGCCAAAATCTCAGGTCTGTTTTCCTAACACACTGTGATGTATGTGTTTGGATAGCTCAGAAGACTACCAACTAATTATTCAAATAATTATATTTTAACTCCATTTAAATTTAAATTAATGATTTTCAGATGAAAAGTTATGCTTCATTACAGCTTAATGTGAAAAGTAAAATTTTGGGGGCAGTATTCGCATGTAACACATATGTCTTCTTTTACCACTGACATTCATGGCATTTACTCCCACTCTTTCCAAAAATCCTTGGGGAAACATTCTTAGAGTTTGGATAATTGATTCAGGTTGATGGTTCCTGCTGAGTAATTACACTCAGTAAATGGCTGTGAATATAATTTTCTATCAGCCAGCAATTTATAATCAAACCTAGCAGGCTCAGGTGCACACAGTGTGAGTGACATGTGAAATACTGTCACTATGCAGAAGGCAAGTGAAAAACTGTGCTGTGTCCTATGGTATACTGACCTGTACTGTATGGAGATCTGAGGTTTATCCTGGGATTTGATAAAGCAAAATAAGTAGACATGAAATAAATAAATGAAGCCTTCAAATTATGTGCAGTCATTTAAGAAATCGTGACTAAACCAAGTGATTAACTCTAACATTAAAGCCAAGTTCAGATTGGTAAAATAGGTGTTTCTTAGAAGTGGGCTATTGTCTCTTCAAGACCAGGTGCATCCTAACCAATGCTTGTCTTGTTCAGGCACATTTTAAAATGTGCACAAAATTTCTAGTTTAAAGTGTTTGCAGATCCACATCTACAAGGAACAGGAGAGTAGCTATGAAATTTCCCGATAACTTACTGTGTTTCAGACCTTTTGGGATGACAGGGGAAAAATTTTCTTTCTAGTTAGTCAAAACCCAGTTTTAAGACTATAGTCACCTGTCCATAAATGAGGATATTTCTCAGCAGTGTGGGCCAACCATCATTTTTTTAAAATACATTAATTTCCTAGCCTGTCTTTGGTGTGTATCCTGCAGGGTGTTGTTGGAATCCATAAAATTAGAGGGTTTTTGGGAAATGGTTAAAATGGTTAAAAAAGTATAGGCCTCAGACTGAAGTTCTGTTAGCATTGCAGATACAGCAGAAAAGTTTCCCAAGCAAGCAGAAAAGTTTCCCAAGCAGTAGAGCATAGGTGACAAATAACAATAGGCCTCTGTAGAATTGGCTTTAGGATGGCAACAAGGTTATTTAATGTATATCTTTAGAAGGTTAGCATGAATAGAGCTCTGTTCTTTGTCTCTTATGAACCAGTCTTTGTTTTAACTACCATTATGTGTGTTTTATAAGATTGGATAGAATGCTTGTCAATATGTGTTTTTCTATGTATGATTGGCTGAAATCTAGACTGAGATGGTTTTATGTCTTTCTGTATTACCCCACCCTCTTGGGACATTTTTGGTGGATCAGCGAGCTGTTAACATCCTGTCTCCATTGTAACAATGTTCTGAGACTGATGTGCCAACAATAAAAAAAGGCTCTTCACTGGTCTGATTTGTCCAGTGTTGTCCATATTTGGAAGTAACTGCCACGGCAAGTGGGTTCCTTTTTTAAGACGTGGGTTCCTGACACAATTGGACCTCTATCTACCCTTCAACCCCATAGGTGTAGGCTCACCCTTTTGTTCAGGTACCTGCAGATGGATAGATCACAGGGAAGTCAAGGGACCCACTCTGTAGCAGTTCATGAAGAAATGCAGTCTGTATGAGGAAACCCATATCTGAGCAGGGGAAGAGTGTGAGGAGGAAGCAGCAGCAGAGACAACATGCAGTGAACTGGCTGCATTCCCCATCCCATGTGCCCCTGGCATGGAGGAGGCAGAGGTTTTGGGACCAGGAGAAGGGAGGGGTAGAGGGATGGTGGGTTTAAGATTTGGAGTTTACTTATTACTGTCCTGGTCTTTTAGTTATTGGCAATAAATTAAATTAACCTTCCCCAAGCCGAGCCTGTTTTACCCATGACAGTAACTGGTGAGTGATGTAACATAACATAACATAACATAACATAACATAACATAACATAACATAAACATAACATAACATAACAGGTGAGTGATCTCTCCCTCCCTGTCCTTTCCTCACTCCATGACCCTTTTGTGATAATTTCTTTCCCCTGCCCAGCTGACGAGGGCCATGATTGAGTGACTTTGGTGGGCACCTGGCACTCAGACAGAGCCAACACACCTCTAAAGTCAGTCTGGCTCTGCCTAATTATTTGACAAGATTTCACTCCACTGAACACCACATCCCCCAGGTCAGTCAGTGAGGTGTACCCACAACAGGAGCATGGACTGAGCACCAGGAGGGACACAGGAAAATTACCTGCAAATGTGAGGTCTTCCCAAAGGATGGGGGATGTGTCCTGGAACATAGCAATGGACAGTTTGAATCTTACCTAAATCTCTTACTGACCTAAGTCTGCATTTATTTTCCTATTTCCAAAAGGTTAGATATATGTATAACACATACACATACACACACACACACACACACACACACACACACATATATATACACACACACATTTATATATATACATGCATACTTGCATATATACAATATATCCATACTTGTATGCATAAATATGTATATTTTATTGTTCAACCTTTGTGCCGTTGTGAAGACTATATGAAAATGGAAATCTTGGAAGCTGTGAGAAGCCATAAATGCACGTGCCCAGCAATTCCAGCTAACAAAGATTCCCCTTTCTCATAGTGGCCCATTTCAGACACCAGGGCATGCTGTTGACAAATAAGCTGAGTGGAGATAAATGTCTGCTGTGGTTTATTCCCCTCACTTTTGACATTTCCATATTTCCTGAACCAATGACTGCATCAGAAGCCTCACATCTCAAACATCTTGATGGATTTTTTCTCATGAATTTCTCTAATTCTCTTATGAATCTTTTTCTATGTTTAACATCCAAATCACCACTGAGCAACATGCTGCATTTCACAAAAAAGCATGGTTGATTTTCTTATTACCCTGCTGCCTGATAACTTTGTGACCTTGGGTAACTACAAAGAGTGAATAATCATTGCTTAGTCATCTTCTCAATAAGTTTCAGACCATGTTATTATTTATCCTGTTTCTGTCTTTTCAGTTGCCTCTTCTCTGAGTTTAAATAAGTTCAAGTTTATTAAACCCTTCAACATGACCCATGTCACCCCCCTGGCCAATTCAGTTTTTCTTAAAAACTTTCTAAGTCTTTTTTAACCTTTTTGAGATGAGGAAGCAGAGCAGCACACAGAATGGAACATGCAGGTGTATGTATTGAACATACATTTATCTGTGGCTGGTTTTTGCAGGAACATTTCAATATCTTTCAGTCTTACACTAAGCATTGTGCTATCCACAGTATTTTCAAACTCTCCCTCCTTCATAACTGAAGCTAATTTTGATATAAAATTTAGATTTTCTTCTTCTGACTGTATTTGCATTTATCAGCACTGAATTTGAGCTGCCATTTTCTCACCCATTTGAGCTGCCATTTTCTGTAACTCAGAACCATGGCTATCATTATCTACTGCAGTTCTTTTCACTCAGATTTAGCTGTGACTGGTCTGGTATCATAAGTGAACTTTGTGACCTCAGCATTCACCTTCCTTTCCAACTCATCTATGAATGTGTTCCACAGACACATGGACATCAGAGTGACTGGCAGTAATAATGTTATCTCATTACTGGCTTGTTTCTGCATTGCTTCAGCAATTGGACACACATTTCTGCCTTAAAACAGGACAAGGAGTTCAGTCTTCATGACTCAGTTTATGGAGACTCATAATAAGGGAAAATTTATGTTAGAAGACTGGAAGACTTTTAAAATGAGGTTCCAGATAGTGACTATCCTTTGTAGTTTTTGGTTTTTTTTTTTTTCCCTCCATGAAACTGTGAAGGGAACACATTATTGAAACTGGCATTTTTATGACCACTCCTTTCTCCAAAAAAAGTGAATATGAAGGTATGCCTATAGAAAAATTACCAGTTTGGGATTGCTATGTTCAAACTTTTAGGTAGCTTGGCTCACTAAGAAGACAGTGACATTTGGATTGGTAATTCTAAACCAGTAATAACAGGCAGGAATCAGAGGCAGAAGTGAAAGGGGTCCTGTGGGCAAGCAACAGTTATTACTGCCCAAACACAAACCAGGTTCAATCATCACATTCAGAAAAGCATCTTTCCAATTGCAAGAGCAATCTCCAAAAACAGATAGATCCATTACAAAAGGGAGAAGAAAGGTTCAGTGAAGAGCAGTGTAACCACTAGAAACACTCAGAAAGAAATGGATTTGAACTGAATTAAGGTCAGCAGAAGGGGCAAGAAAAGGACTGCAGCATCATCCAAAAAGCATTCAGATATTTGAAGGATTATGATAAATATCTCCAGAGACACTCAGAGACATAAAATACATATTAAGAAAAATACATTCAATGAGTTACACTGCAAATCATTATGAATATTCAATTTCAATCAAATTGAAATGAGAGTACTCAGAGACTCTGAATTTGAATCTTAAAAGACAATTAAAAGGAAAGAAAAAGAACAAAAATGAGAGAGATAATAAATTTGATCTTATAAAAAATGCAGAGAATATTAAGTAAGCTTTTAATCTATAATATGGAAAAAATCAGACAAGAGGATTTTATGCATCTTAATATGCTTTAAATATGCTCCCTCAAGTTTTGGTGTTTATTCTGGGAACAGAGAGCTGTCTGTTCACCTCGAGCTGTTCAGGTTCATTTATAAGAGAATGAGATATGCTCAAATGGAAAGAATGATAGCAGGAAAAGACAGAATAATGTGCTTCAATTTATGGCACATTTTTTAGTGTGCTAGCATTGAACAAATACTGAGCAGAGGAATAAGGTGTATCAGTACTTAGGGCAGAGACAAATCTGTTCAGATCAGCAGGGACAAGACAGGTGAATATCATAACAATGCTATTGCAGCATATTAGTATTAAGTTAAAAATCTCCAAATTCAAAATCACTAGCAATGATTTGAAAGTTCTTGCTGGAATTATTAAAAACATGGATATTTTTCTAATCTGTTCATTGCATTTGTTAAAATAGTTTTGCAGAATTCTAACCCATTTTCTTGTACATTGGATATATGAAATATATATTCTACTCAGTAAAATGTGGATGTTTGATTTTGCTTTCTTTAGCAGGCTGATTATTTTGATTAAGTTTGTGAAGCATCTAACTGAAGGATTATTCTGCCTGATAAGTAAATATTTCTTGTGTTTTCTTCTCTCTTCTTTGAATTCTCACATCTTCAATCTAAAAGGCATCTTTCAGGGAGAAGAAGAGACTCAGGACCTTAAAGGGTAAGAAATATGATTTCATCACATGCAAATATTGGGTCTTTTTCTTAATTTCTGGTCATTCCATATTTTAGATATTCTTGAAGAGATGTAGTTGTATGTGAAGATCTGTTTAGTGATAACAGTACAAAAATAGCAAAATAATCTCTGCTCAGCTTTTTAATAAAACTACAAGCAAACAGTGTGGCTTTATCTGTACAATCTCCCCCACCACAGACACACACACAAAATTCAAAAAAGAAAACTTGAAAATGTAGCCTACAGCTTCTAAATTATATCAAATTCTGGAAAAATTGCTGGCAATTCTATGGGAATACACATTAAGATGCTGCAAAATGTTTGGTTTCTGGATATAAAAAAAAAAAATAAAAAATACAGAAATTAAATTTAAAAACTAATTATTTTGCCACAAAAAGGAGACAAACAGATCCTTGAAAACTACTTTAGATACTATTTTCAAGCTAATCAGTATGTAGATCATTTGTATATCAGAGTTTATTTAGTTTATGTGTTCAAAACTAAGAGGCTATACTGACACTTTTTACAATAGAAAACAAATCCTGCAAAAGGATTTTCCTATGTTATTTTACTTTGGATCAGGGCAGCGTGTGCCCCTCTCTTGTAGGTACTGGAAGATAATGTCACTGTGGACAGATGCCATACCCCCATGTCACATCAAAACACACACACTGTGTGTGTTTTACAAATAACTGTGTATGTTAAAATAACACACACAGTTATTTTAATTTGTAGCTCACATCCACTGAAATATTCAACAGAAGATGCCCTCTAATCAGGATTATGTAAGGGATACAAATCTAACTTTTTACCCACTGCTGACTATCACTAACTTCATGTCTTTGTCCATGAAACCCTTGCTTAAAACATCCCTACAAATATCAGTTTTCCATTACTTAAATACAGAAAGCAACAGAATAAATGTGCACATTCTGTCTTTGTCTGCATTAACCAAAATTTTTAACATACTCCAGTCCCTTTCACTGTGTTTAAATTCTTTTTAGCATAGTGGGCCTTTTCTCTACCTCCCCTGCTCCTCTTGCCTACAATCAAAGAGTTTCTGATAATCTCCTGAGCTCCTTGAGAAGAAAGCCAGTATGACACATTGCAAGATTTGCAGTGTCTGTTGAAGCATGAAAGACACACAGTGGAACAGAGGCACAGTGTAGAACTACCAGCAAGGCATTCAAAAATACCAGATTTTGCTTTTCACAGCAGATATTTTGCAAGTATTGGATTGCAGGATGTTGTGTAACTGTGATGGCTAACACCACAAAATTAACTATGTATTAACAACTGACTTTATGTTGCTCAGTTAGAAGTATCTGAATTTTTTTCTTGCATCCTTGTAGTTTGGGGAGTCTCTTTTCTTCCCTTGAAAGACATGCTATTTTTTTTCCCATCCTTTATTAGTATTTATGTAGTTTTCTGTGACACGGAAGTAAACTGAGCAGAAGGCTTAAGTGACAATAAAATGTAGATTTTTTGCTGCTGAATTTAATGAAGATCTAAGGAAATAAGCAGATACTTTCAACAGTTTCTATATAGAGGAACATGGAAGAATATCAGAATGTCTGGCTGCATTAATCTGAGAGTGATTTAAAGGCCTGTTTGGGATTGACACCTCACCTAATAATACAATCACATTTTAATATGTATTATATTTGTAGAAAGAAATAGTTCACATCTTTCAGCATTTTCAGTTGTTCCTAGAAACTTGTTGGCCATGTGGCTTTGGAAACACATGTAAGCACAGCCTCAGCTTGTTCATCCAGTCCTGAGGGCACAGAAGGTCTGAGGAAACCCACCCTGAGTTCCTCTGGTGTATGCTGTGTAGCTTCTGGTTTGATGGCAGCTGTGCCTGCCACTGCTCCTGTTTTGTTCTCATTAACTTGAATTCACTTTGCACTTCAAACATTCGACTCCTGCTTCCCCCTTCTTAACATTTTTTCCTTGAAAAATATTACAGGAATCTCTCCATGACTTTCTTAAGCTATGATGCAATTGAAAAGAGAAATGGTTGTGATCTGGTGCAGGATCTGCTATAGGTCAAAACTAAATATTCTTCCTTTACCTTGTCAAAGCCAATCAAGCAATGACCAAAACACATGCTTTTCTGGTTGAAGTGCATGTGGTTTATCTTTTGCTTCCATTTTACTTGTACTCCATTTCTCTTGATTTCAGAGTTCTTTATAGATTGTGTTGTTATTGTGCAATATGGAACAAATGAAAAAATTTTCTATGCATAAAAAGATTTAAGAATAACGCAGTAAAATCATGACAAGAAACTTTGTTCAAGGTAGTGAACGCACCAATGAGATTTTGAGTGTCTTACAAAATCTGGTGTTCTGGCTTCCAAAAATTGCTGCATATTGGATATGCCTCATATATGACTCTAGGGTAAGTGGGAGACTCACACCTGGAAATGAATTACTTGTATGAACAGCTTCTAGGAAACTCATTAAATTGATTAACCAATGTCATATTTTTCTAATCTTGTTACTATGATCTTAATAATTTTTAATTTTGTGGGTTAAACTACAAAGTTCAAACATTCACTAGTTCAACTGATTCAAGGAACCCAACCCACCAAGATGCTTCTTGAAACTTTCTATGGGCTGACTTGGTCTGGGTTCTCTTCTTTATGGCTTTTACAGAAACCAATGGCTTCCTTGTACTATAGATCATGCAAAATAACGTGAAGAATCTGCTGGACCTTCCTTTTCTTTCTAAGACCTTGTATTTTCTGTGAGGAGGCTGTATCAGTCAGAAATGTGCCATGGATTGTAACAGGAAGAAAGGTAGATCGTGGCATAATTTCCTGTGTGCTATTGTGTGAACTGTGCAAAGCTGACAGTTCCTTTTCAGTTTTAATTACAGAGACAGTAATTACCTGCACTGTATGCATTAAATAAAATAGTCACAACTTTTAAATTACTTTTTAACATCTCACAACTCTATTAGAAAGGCTTGCATGTATAATTAGATCAAATAAAAACATGGAATTCACTTGAATGAAATGCAATAATTTGACCAAAAACACAAACAAATCCATTGTTATGACTTGCATCTGCTAATACAAATAGGTCCACAATGACTCAGGGGCAGTAATTACAAGAAAGGTAGTGCATTAATTGAAGCAGGAAGTTTATTGATATCCTTGGGAATCAGTCTTGTGCTTCTGGCAACCCTGGCTGACCCTTAGATTAGAAGTTCTTGCTTCATGTTTGGTAGAGGTGTAATACTTAGCTTTGTTGAAATAGTTCATGTTGGAATACACTTTTTTTTTAATAGTGGGTAAGTATGAACAGCTTTTCCAAGTCAGAACAGTGCTGTCCATAGCATTAAAATTTCATGAGTTATGACTTCCCTTGGTTTTGTTTGAGTTGTGAAAAAGCAGTACCTTTTATTGCATTCCTCTGCTTAATTACTGACAGTTTCTCTGGGGAGTTCCAGTAACATTTACCTCACATTTCTAACATACTTTCATCACAAGGTCTTCTGCTTGCTTTCAGAGATGCAAGAACTACAAAACCATCACACCAGAGACTATAAGAGGAAGAAATCAATGGAAATCCAGTCTTTTAGGCTCTGCTGCTGTGATCATTAATCACCTTCCCTTACACTGTGACAAAAAAAATAGTTCTCAATTTAATTTTAGTACTGAATGCTAAAGAGGCATTAAGAAATGCACTTACTTCTCTCTGTTGAATATGATGAATTCTTTCCTAACGGTTTCCAAGCACTGCTGCAGGTGTACGTTCTTTAAAAAACAGCATGAATAGGTTGATTAAAAAAGATGAGGAATCATAGACAAAAATCACAACAACACAAACAACACTGAACAAAATGCTTATGAATGAATGCTATCAAGAGGCATTTCGAAGACTCATTAAATTGGGCTGTGATAGCACAATCAATCCCATTCTTTTGGAAGAAGTTCCTCACAAAGAGTTCCTGAGGATTTTTACATCTGATAGCTCTAGGAAGAACAGCTTTTATGAACATTCAAAATCATTAGGAGTAGCAGCATAATTTATAAAACCTCACTGGGATGATAATTCAAGTCTGGAAATTATTATTAATCTTCTTGGTACTCTTGACTGTTCAAATAATGCATCTTTCTACGTGGCACACATTAGTCAAGAGTGGAAGAGACAGCTTTAACATATTTATAAATAACAAGCCTTTTCAGTTTTGGGTAGTAGTAGCAAATAAATACTCTTTGTAACTATCTGTGCATGTGTGGGAAGTGTTTTTCGCAACTGGTACAGTTTTTTATACTTTAAATGAGCATCTGTGATAATCTTAAAAATTATTCTAGCTTAAAGATATGTTACTATTTGACTGAAATAAATGGTTGCTTTTCATCTTGCTTTGGAGGTGATTTATGCAATGTATAAAATGACAGAGAGGTTGAGTATATTTTCAGAGGTGATAAAGCTGAACATAACTGAGTTTACAATTATTATTACACTATTAGAGTGTAAGCAAAATGCCACTGACCGCAGTCACAGTCCCCATCTTACCAGTGGGCAGGTTTCCTTAGCTCCATCTTTGGATTTGTTTTTGGCAAGTCGCTTTTTCTTTTTATGGAGAGGCTTGGACTCTAAAATCATTTCTTCAAGTTCAAATGTGGGATCACAGTTCAGTCTTCCTTTCTGGTAAAAAAGGATTCAAAGTTAATCTTTGAAGCATCGTTGTGTTTTTTTAATTTGCTTGGCAAGTGTTAACAGCAGTAATAATGAACCAGCTCCTAAATCACATCTGTAAAATGAAAACTGTCTTTTTAGGTCTGAAGTGATGCTCAAAGTTTAAATAAGGGAGAGAAAATAAAAATCATATTATAAAGCAATTATAAAGAGTTAGATTCTCTTCCTGGTTATAAACAGATAGATTCCTACAGTGACAAAAGTTATGTTACCCGGGGAGAGATTAATCTGGCCCAGGGTCTTCATCAGAATATCAGTTAGTGCTGAAGAGTAATAGTGACACCAGCAATAGTGCAGAAGAGCTGGGGAGTACCTCTAAGACCTTGCTGAAATCTGATTTGCCGAAGTGTTGCAGTGGATTCATTTACTTAGATGCTGTCCATGAGAACAAAGGAAGGAGCAGGCCTGTTTAGGTTAGCAGCATTCATATAAAAAAGAGTTCAGAGCCTTATAGAATCCCAGGTTGGAAAGGGTGTCAAGGATCATCTGACCCAACTTTTTTGGGCAAAACCACAGTCCCCAGTCTGGACAAGATAGCCCAGCAACCTGTCCAGCTGAATCTTCAGAGTCCAGTTTTAGAGACTCCACTGTTTTTGTGGACAGATTCTTGAAATGGCTGATTGTTGTTACAAAAGATTTTGCTCTTGTGTCCAACTGGAATCTTCCCAGGAGTTACTTGTACCCAATGCCCCTTGTCTTTTCCATGTGACCCCCTGTAAAAGGGAGCTTCCATCTTGGTAGCTAACCTTTAGATAGTGGGGCATGGTGATAAGGTCTCCCTTAATCCTTCTTTTCTCAAGGCTCTACAAGCCCTGTTCTCTCAGCCTTTCCTCTTATGGCCTATTTCTCACTCCTCTGATCATCTCTGTGGCCCTTCTCTGGACCCTCTCCAGCCTGTCCACATCTTCTTTGTGTAGTGGGGACCAAAACTGAGCACAGTATTTCAGGTGTGGCCTGGCAAGTGCTGAGTAGATTGGGTCAATGACTTCTTTGTCTCTGTTGGTGATGCACTTGTTGATGCAAATCAACATCCCCTTGGCTTTCTTTGCCATGGCAGCACCCTGGTCCCCCACACTGAGCTTGCTGTTCACCTAGACCTCCAGAGCTGCTGGAGCTGTTCCTCAGCTGGACAGATCCCACCCTGGACTATATTTTCCCAGGTTTAAGACCTTATACTTGCTGAAGTTCATAAGGTTCTTGTTAGCCCACTCCTAAAGGGCCTTCCTGCAGGGTAGTTCTCCCAAGGTGTCCACTTTCTCACTCAGTTTGGTATCATCAGTGTCTTCCTCAGGGTACACTTGATCCCTTGATCCACATCATTTGTTAGGGTTTTAAGCAGTGTTGGACCCAATATTGATCCCTGGGACCCCACTTGTGACAGGCTCCCAGTTTGAGGAGCAGCTTTTTCCAACTCCCCCAGGTGCAGCCCCATCACCAGTTCCCCACCCATTAAATGGATCACTTTTCTATACCATAACACATAAATATCTCACAAAGGAGGCAGTGGGAAACTGTTTCAAAAGCCTTAGAGAAATCCAGGTAAACAATGAGAACCACTTGCCCCATATCAGCTGAGCAGGTTACTTGTCATGATAAAGTTTGGAAAATCCCATTTGTCCTTGGTGAATCATTGCTGGCTTTTCCCAATCAGGTGCTTCATTCTAATCTATTATTCTTTTTCTATTCTATCCGCTTTATTGAGGTTTTCCTTATCCATTACACATATTACTTAAATATTTTGGATTCTTTATTTAAAAAATGCCATGCTAATTTCTGATGCTTGACTCAAATTTTAAGATTCTTTGTTATACCAGAAAGTCCTTCACAAAAACTTTGCAAACAATTTGAATTGTGTAGTGGAAGATGTTAACCTATTTTCCTCTGGGACTTCTGAGATTTCAATCACATCATTGTCACTGTCAAGGTGGAAGTACTAAAATAAGTCATACATAAATGACAGATATTTATAGTAAGCAAAGACACTAAGCAGCAAAATCACATCAGAAACTACTTGTATAATTTGTGGTGTCCTACAATGAAACATTTGGTTTACAGATCACTCCATCATTTTTGTTCCTAGCAAACTCTCTATAGTCAGAGCATGATATTTAGATATCTGATGCCTTTTCCTGCATATTATCCAGTCAGCTTTAGTAGAACATAGATTTTAGATTTGATTCAGTACTTAAAAATTATATCACTTTAATTCCAAAGCTTTAAAAATAAAAGCAAATTGTATTTTAAGAAACCCTACAACAATTTATGACTCTAAGCTGAAAATGAAGAAACTAACTAAGCCATAAAGAAACACATGTGCTAGTTAAGTAAGAGCTATGTTTATGGAATCAAATTAAGCTGTTAGAAATTAAGCTATGCGCCTCCTGTGTGCCCTCCTAGCTGTAGAGGACAGACAAGCTCCTGACAGTCCAGGTAAGCTGTCAAAATTTATAAAACCCTCTGGTTTCAAAACACATGTCACAGAGGCCTCAGTTCACCTTCTCATCAAAGGCTGAAAAACAAGAAATATTCTGTTGTGTGGCCTCAATTAATCAGTGAACGTTTTGCAGATGCTACAAATAAAAAGCTCCTGGAAAATGTGTGACCAAGCTTGGTCTCATGAAACAACAAAATTTCTATGAAAAGAAATGTTGGGCTGGAAAAGACACTTTGGTTCTCACCTCACTGCTCTTCCTGACGCACTTGATCAACCAGGTGGAACAAGCCCTGCAGTATCAGACTCTCCATGGAAGAGTCTGGTTGAGCTTGTAATGGGACTTTCAGATAATTCTGGATAGATAAATGAAACACTTTATTTCCTTTTAAGTGTAGAATATTATTTTGCTTCACATATTATGGATTTCTCCTTCAGTTTTATAGATGCTGCCAAAACACAAATAAAGTGAATCCAAATGTGAAAAGAAAAGCTGTCTTTGCAGAGTCTGAGACTCCTGGAACCCCACCTACATTGCATCTCTGGGTATTGGGAACTGGATCTCCCTTATGAAATACTATGTTGTGAAGTTTTCTGTATGCTGACACTTCTGGATTAAACATTTAGCTGGGAGTAGGAAGTAAATAATTGGTTGAGTTTTGCCTGAGGAGCAAGTCCACACCTCGGATGTCTCTAAAAGCAGCTCTAACTTGAAAAAAGGAAGAAAGTCAGTCTCCACTCATCTTGTAGATCCACACACCAGGAGAATGGAGGATAAGAAGGGGATTTGTTCTGCATTGCTTTGCTTAGGACAGTGACCTGAGAGGGTGTAGAGGAGGATCCTGGCCTGGCACAGCAATTATTCCGGGTGCATGGGCATCAAGTAAGAGTGAAAGAGTCATGGCCTGGTAGATATGACATTCACCTCTCCAGCTTCTCTCTTGCACTAGGATTGAGCAAGTGAAAGGAAGGAATTTCCCCACAAATGAACATTGCTCTGGAGTGCCTGTAAGAGGGACCTGCCTTTCCTTTCTCCTGTGTGCTTGTTACCTGCTGTGTTCCTGGTCTTTCTCCCGTTCCCTGAGGGAGACCCTGCCTGCCCACCCACAGCTCTCTTCTCCTGCAGGATGTTGTTTCCAGAGAGGCTCTGGTCAGGTGCCAAGGAGCCCAGCAATCACAGAGAACAGTGTCTTGGCAACACACCTGGCTACCTTTGCTCCATTAGGCAATGCTCTCTCACCTTCAGCTTCTGAAGGGCTGGATCCTGTCCCCATCACGTTTGTCATGAGCTCTGATGCACGCCTGGATAAGACAGGGTCCACCTATTCCACTTTCCTCATCTTTACTTGCATGATATAAAAATATATGCATAATATAAAAACCCAGAAACAAACCTTGGTATGCTACAAATATGTTGTTTGGACAACAATTATAGTGCAACATGGCTGAAAAAAGTGAAGCAGCATATTAACACTACAGTCATTGCTTTTTATTCACGGCCTTCAAATACATTTAACTTGAAAATGAGCAAAAAGGAAATATCCAGAAAATACTGACAAAATGGGACCACAGTAAAAAAGAAACCACCAGATTCCCTCACAGAATCTGAATGTTTTATTTGTAAGAAATTGCCACAAAGAAAAGAGGTCAGACTTTTGGAATACTATTTTTTAAGTGAAAAACTAACAGCATACTGGGATGTTAAAAAGTTTTCCAAATGTTATTCAAATGTCTAACTTTCACAGCCACAAAGTCTTCTTGGTATTCTTTGTCTCAGAGTTAACTCTGACAATCATTTACTATAACAGCTGAAATGCAAAGTCTGGAAAAGGTTTTCTTTTATTTGAAAAGGAACGAAAAGTGAACCAAGGTTAACTAGTTTTTGTTGTGATCTATTGGAATGGGACAAATTTTCCCTTAGCTGTGACTGAGTAAATGAAAGCAGAAACCAAAGTAAATCACTGAAGAGCAATAAATACAAGCATAAACAAGTAAAACATCAGTGATAATTAAAGTCAGAATTTACAAACACTGTTCACCTGGAATATTGACTTACGTTAGGAACGAAGCCTGGGGTAACAGCTTTCTCTAGAACAGCATCCCAGTTGACATCAGCCAGGTATGGAGAGTTCTGGATGTCTGCAAGGCTTGAAAGGCGACACTCTGGGTCCTTAATGAGAAGCTGTGATCAAGCACAAGGCATTTTCTAAGGAACTGCATGTCATATAGAACAGCAAATGTATCACACACATGAATTTTATGATACATATTTATAAATAAGAAAATGGCTAGGGAATCTTCTAACAGATGCTAGAAGTCCCAGCTTTGAAAAAAATTAAAAGTAATAAGTCACAGGATATGAGTACAGTTTAATTGCCACCAGATGGCTGTTGCAGGCATGAAGTGTATAAATGTATCAGCAACAAAAGTCTGCTTACAAATACACAAGAGTCCTCATGAAATGAAACATCACAGATCAATGCCACCCAACAATTTGTATTCTCTCTTTAATTTTTTGGAAAACACAGTTACACTGAGAATCCTGACAGCAATTAAAATTATCCACCTCAGTGCTCTATCTATTCAAGACTACATTGATAATTGCTGCTAAAGACATATTTTTTATTACTCTATTCAGACATTCACAAATATTTCCTGTTCAATAATCAGTATTGATGATTTGAAATACCTAAAAGAGAGAGATTATCTTTGTGGGTAGTCAGGCAATTAAAGCAAACAAAAAACTTAGATTTTAGGAAGAAAACAATTTTTAGGTTCAGATGCATTCAGAAAGAGCCCTGCCTTGTGGTTTAGTGATGTTTACAGCAAAGAGGCTCGACTTTTGTTATTGCAACTATAGCAACATGGGACAGTAAGAGATACAGCCATTCTAATTTCTAATCTCCCTGTCTGGAAACTGCAGCAGAAATTCAGAGGGCAGAGTGGTCCTTCCTTCCCTGTCCCACTTGTATATTCATAGCTGGGGGGGTAATGAGGCCAGGGCACAAAGAGGAATTACTGATCCCCAAACTTTTACTATCTCTAGTGAATCAGCTTTAAAATAAAAGAAATTTTAAATTTTTACTTTGAAGCCATGAAAAGCCTGATTCTAAGCCTAAGAACACTGCACCTTCTGAAAATACCACACCGCTCACATTCAGAGCAGCTAGAAATAAGCTCTGCTCTCTTATCCTTGAGATGTTGGCTTCCTAATGTGTGTGCTTGTCTGATGCCTTTTCAAGAGCTGGAGAGGCTTCAGGAAGAGGAGAGAACAGAGGACAGAAGGTATTTGTGCTTTCTTACCCTTTTCAGTAGTGCTATCATGCCCTTGCACCATGCGGATGAGTAGTGAACTCTTTCAATCTTGAACATGTTGAGTATCTCATCGATGGGGGTGGCTGAATGGATTTCATAGGGCCTCTGGGATAAAATAAAATCAACATCAAGTCAAAAAGAATGGATAAAAGAGTGCAGACTAGTCACATTTTCCTGAGCTCAGTATTGTGTGTCTTGAAAATATCAAAACCACGAAAATATTGCATAACAATTTTAAGTCTAATCTTTTGTGTGTGTGCTCTTCTTTGGTTGCAATGAATATAATTACTCATAGATGCATTTCCTCTGCAAATTTTTCTCTCATGAAAGGTAGTATCAGTTCAAATGAGATGAATAAATAATTTTGTTCCTTGGGCGTTCCATGTGAAATGTGGATTGTTTACTACTTTTTGCTTGTAATCCTAGTGATCAGTTCTTGCAACCTAAACCAACAAAGCTGATGACAAAAGGAGCTTTGTCGTCCTTATTTTACTCTACTATAGTAGAGAAAGAAACTAAAAAATGCTTACAAAAGTCTGTGTCAGAATCACAATAAAAAAAGAGGACTCCAAATCCCAATTTTTCTTGTTTGATTTTTTTAAAATCCAAAATTAACACACTACATGGATCTGCTGTCATGTGTTTGCAGTGCCTAATTTCTTCTATAGATGAAGAAAAGCTCTGATCTTTGCAGTGCTTTGTTCATTAAGTTTTCTATGATTTATCTTTTATTACATGCAGAATTTGGAAATAAAATACTACATATAATTTTATATTCTTGTTATTTTCTGTGCACACACTTGTGTATTTGAAGCAAGTTGTTATAATTATACTTAATGTATTTTTGTAAACAAGTGCAGAGAGTGGATTGTTAGTGAATTAAGTTTTAGCCAGCAGGTGATAAATATGTGATATGAGATCTGCAGCTAAATGCCATCCTAGCAGCAGTGTGCAAATTAATGCATCATAATTCATAATCAACATAGAGTTACCTATTAATCCAATATCCTGAACAGCAAAGGGCAGACACTCATTACCTTGACTAAGAAATGAATCATCCCTTGACTTTTGCTAGTATGTACTGGTAGAAGATTATAATTTAAGAATATTTCTAGGCATTAGTTATCTAATCTGTTTAGGAATTGGAGTAACTCCTCATAAATACCCAGGACATGTTCTTATTCTGGGACAATTCATGCATATATTTAACTTTCATATGCATGAAACCAAGTGCATTCCAAGGTACTCAGGTGCTCTAAAAATACATTCAAGGAGTGTCTAAATCTTTTTGTTTTGATTCACATTCAGTTAGCCCATTATCATTTAGCTATACCATGTCCATATAAATTCAACAGAACTTAAACATCACTTTAAATGCATAATTTTCCTGAACTGGGTTCAAAATTTTCAGTAGAAATAGTCTGTTATATGCTTTCCTCTACATGTGGTAATGTTGCCATGAAACAGTTATTAAAAATGAGACTTTTGCATGTTTTCTGTCACCAAAAAGCAATGTACTGCTGAGTTAACTTGATCTAACAACATGATCAATAGGATCATTGAGTCAGAATGTACATCAATTGTTGAAAATGGCAATTAACTCAAAAATTGGCAATTATAAGGAATTACAAATCATCAAAAGTTTTTCTGTTAAGGATATTTCTGCCCATGCATTTTTCCTGACACAAAAATCCCTAAAATTTGCCTTATTTTCAAGATTATTGGCATTTTAAAATCTTGAATTTTTGAGATTTGCAGACATTTAAAATGTTTTTATTAGTTAATTCAAACTATAAATGGCCATTATAAGTTTAGTCTTTTGAGGCCCTTCATACCTCTATCTCCCCCGTTTTTCAGCTGTTCAATCCACTCAAGGATTCCTTCAGTTATATTTTGCAGAAAAAGGAAAGAAATCTGGTTTGCTTTTGTTGAGGATTTTTTGTCAAGGTTTGTTGTTAGTTGTTCACACTGCAGTGAAAGTCAGAATCTGGGAATCCTACCTACTACTCATTCCTTCACTTTGTCTCTACTGAATTCATGGTATATACATTTATTGTAGCATTTTATCAGTTGTCTATAGCTCAAGAACAGACTGGCACACGGCATGGTTTGCATCATACAGTTTAATTATAGTTTAATTTCTTGTACTTTGTGAGAAGATCGATATTTGATGCAAAGCTGTATGAATTTGTATTTTTCTTGCTAGCTTTTTTACCAGCAGCTGGATAAGGAGAAAAATGTACCTATAACTTATTAAGAAATGTTAGTTATACTATAGATAACTAAAAAATGGTGCAGAAAGATCTGTACTGGACATGCTTCTATATCTGCAGGCTCATTTTAAGCAGAACATGGTTTTGGCTGCCCAGCAGTGGGAAACCAGAAATGAGAATGGCTGGAATGCCTTGATCACCCTGAGCAGCAGATGCAAATAAAACCAAAAATTCAACTCAATGAAAAACAACTAATTTTTACTCATTTTTCTTTTCCTTATCACCTCTTGAATTCAGGCGGTCAGCATCATACGCTACGCACAGCTCCGAGGTGGAAAATCAAATTTGCGATGTTTCTTATTTCTAACGCTCTGTCCTTCTTTGGCTCCTGCCTTTCCCATGCAGCAGCACGAAGCAGGCTCCAGCTGCAGAAAGCCCTGTGTCCTGTGGCTCTGCCCCGTGCCACAGCTCCTCCTTGCCCAGGGCTGCTGCTGCGGGCGCGGGTGGGCTGCTCCGAGAGCCTGCCCGTGTTCAGGGGGCATGGGGCTGTTCCCTCTGGCTGTTCCTCTGCTGGACAGAGCTGTGGGAGCCTGGAGGAGCAGGACTGCATGCCTGCAGGTTTAGCTCTCAGCCTTGTGTGCAAACTGTGCCTCCAGAGCCATCTGCTGCTGTGGCAGATGGGGCTCCGGAGCTCGCAGTTGTTGAGACGGCAACGTGCCTCGGGTTAAGCACATCTCCTCAACCCACTGCTACTCCTCTTGTCATCACTCGGGTCAGTTTGGGCCTTGTTTAGACTACAAAAATTTGGAAAATACACACCTTTTCCTTGTCCATACAGTGATGTGAGCTGCCAAGCCATCCTCTGGCTGGCTCAGTAGCCAAGGGCTGCTCGTCAGGAGAAAACAAGCAGCTGGCTTGGGTAGCTTGAGCAGGTTCAGATGGCAACATTTTCATTTTATAAAAAACCTAACAAGAAATTGATTCAGTCTCAACTGTGCTTTGTTTGTAGCCAGACTGGCTTATTCAGGAAAGACTGTATGGGTCTCGGCAAATGGATATCATATATAATTTTTTATTTTTTAATTGAATTGTCACATCAAAGTGATCTTTTGTGATTAGTCTTGGGAGTTCAGCTTTCATTAGCAATCTATCATTGCTCTCCTTTCTTGGAGACAGTCAGTGGTGAAAGGGTTGATATAAAACCATCAGAAATGTTCTCTTAATTTACTGTAAGTGCAGCTAGAACTACTGTCTGTACTAGGACTGAGGATGTATTATGCTTATCATTGCCAGACTTTAACTCCTCCATTCCAGAAATAATGTCAGTCTAAAAACTCCCTAAGGTTTGAGAATTATGGTAGAGAAAAATTGATAATAATTGTCAGTTTGTTGTTTTTGTTAAGAAAGGTTTTAATACTCCTCTATTTTGAGGGATGAAACAGTCTTAGCATGGGAGAGATCTTTGTCTCAGGAGCATGACTTTTGTTATTCCTATGGAAATACAAAATAGATTGGCCAAATTTTAGGCCTTTGGAAAAAGTCGCTTCTGAAGTAACAATATGCAGACACTCTGAAATTAAATTTTCTATTTAAAAGTAAGAATAATAATTATTTCTTATTTCTATTTTCCTTTATCTGTTTTCCTACATGAAACTGTGAGATCTTTGTGGGATGAATTGTCTAGCAAGACAAGGTAGCCAAACTCTATTAGTGTCATAATATAAAAAAACATACTGCAATGCAATAACATCCACTTTCCAAAACAGGCATGAAAAATAATTTTAAAAACCCCAAACAGCTGCTTTAGCTATGTCATCATCCTGAAATAGTATCTAAATTACTGTTTTCTGTGGGGAATAGTAAATATTTAAGCAACTGACTGAAATCCTTTGAACCAAAATGGAAAAGAGTTTTCCATTATCTTCTGTGATATTCAACCATGCTCAGGAAGATTTTTCATTAAGCTTATTCACATAATTGATTAGATAAGAAACAAATGCACTGGCACTAAGCATTTCCTGTAGTTGGGCCAAGCATCTTAGGAAATTAGATTAGATCTCTTACGGTATTAGCCAAGAGAATCAAAGAGAAAATAGAGTGTGAAGTAACTCAACTTCTATTTGAAAAAAAATACCATTGTTTGCAATTCAGCATTATAAAGAAGCTGTTAAACATTAGGCCTTTCCTTTGCCAAACTGAGGCAAGTTTCCATAATTTGAGTATGGGGTGAAACTTTCCCAAGAGTGTTTTCAGCTGGGAAAGAACCAGGGCAGCATTCCTGACCTGGGCCTTGCACACTCAAATTTTATCCTGAAGAGTGCACTCAGGGCCACTGCAAACCTGAGATTTTTGTTAGATAACAACAAATTCCATCATTCTTACCCAGCCCCTCAGCAATTCATATGCTGTAATTCCTAGGGACCACCAGTCTACTGGGTACGAGTATCCTGGACCTCCATCCATAAAAGCCTGGAACACTTCTGGAGCTGAAATAGTAAATCAAATTGAACAAAAAAGCATTTCATTAAGGTTAGACTATGGGTAATATTTCACAGCTGAAAAATGAATAAGGACTCAACAAACTGGAATTAAATAGATTAAGAAGCACAGCATCTTCAGGGTGAAGTTTCAGTGCCTTGTTTTACTCATAACAAGCAACCTTTGCCAGGCAGGGTATTTCAAAAGTCAGTAATTTCATATGTTAATTCTTACTTGGTTCATTTAAGTTTTAAGTTATGTGAATAAAAATAAGTAATAGGAGGAGAATTCTAGGTCTGAAGTGTGACTTAGTGCACTTAGGATAATGTAAACATTTTATGGGAGAAATATCTGCAAGTGAGGTGATTCTTCGTGATTGATGAAGGTGTTGAATATGGTAAATCTCATCCTTATTCTACATTTGGATAGAACTAATCAGACAGGTTTTAAAGGTATTCAACACAGAAAAATGGTAGATAGAGAAATCCTGACACTGATTTTATGATGTGAGAAACTGTCACAACTGGAAGCAAACACTCTGTCAATGAAGTAATGACTTCCATAAACTTCTGTGGATGAAAAGAAAAGGTATTTTCAATACAAGGATCCACTTTATCTTACTTTTATGAAAAAAACCTATACTGTATGTAATGTTACGGTAATTTCTTCAAAAAACCAGATATAAATAAGAGTGCATGTGAAATGAAATGAAATGAAATGAAATGAAATGAAATGAAGTGAAAAGAGAACTTGGTCATGCTTTTACAATGATTTAACAGCAGAATCTCAGTACACTTTGGTAAAGCAACATTTTCACTGGAGATTTTCTAAACAGCACTGTCCCCAGCAGTAACATCATGCTAGATTACAATCACCATGTGAGCCTCTCCTGACCATGAATGATACTGAGGCTAATTTACCACATCACCACTTATTTCCACAGCCTCACTTTGTGGTGTGCACACTGCAGTGAATGCTGCAGTCTGGTCACACTTCTGACTGGCAGCTTGGGATTTGACTATTTATGGCATTTAGAGAAGCTCCTTTAATAAATGGAAAGGCATTCCTCTTAGAGGAGTTTTGGCAGTCCTTGCATTATGGATGACAACCTAATAATTTACAGCTCCAGACCTGACTTCAGAAAGTCTTCAAGTGCCAAATATAATAGAAGGTTTCAGCATCCATTCATTAGTTATGGCAAAACTCTGATCTGTAGAATAAAAACAGTGAATATATGAAAGTGTTCTTATACTCTTTGACCAGCAGGATCATGTCTAAACATGTTTGGTATGAGATCTGCAGGCACGCAAATAAACTTTTTTTCTGGAATACATGTGTTTGGAGAATAGGTGACCATGGATCTCTGGCAGAGGAAGTGCTGTGATCCAGTATGACATAAAACAGAAATGCCATGAGTCATTACACTGACTGTCGTGGGTTGACAGCCTTTATCCCAATATCATGTGTTGTGTCTGGCAGCTGTGCCTTTTCTCTTCCCCCCCCCCCCCCCCCCCCCGCAGCCGTCTTGCCGCGGCGGGGCGGGGAAGAGAGGAGGGAGGGTTTGACCAGGCCTCTTTGGCTTTTTGTTTTGCTGCTTGGCTTGGCTAGCCGCTTTGCTTGCTTGCTTTCTGCTTTTTGCACTGTTTTTTTTCTTTTCTCTTGTTCCCTCTTTCTTACCCTCCCCTGAAGATACTGGACCGGCTCCGGACCTGACCTGAGAGCTCCAGGACACCCGAAGCTTGCAAAGAAGAGCGGCGCCCTCTCAACACAGTCTGTTTTTTGTTTTCTTTTCTTTTCTTGTGTTGGGGAGTGTTCTTTTGTTACTTGTAAATAAATAGGTTTTGTTTTCCACTTTGCTCCTCCGAGAAATTCCTTCCCGAACCCGGTATTGGGGGAGGGGTGGTTGGAGGTTTGTTTTGTTTTGGGGGGCTCCCTTTTGGAGATTTCCCCTAATTTGTCCTAAACCAGGACACTGACTTAACTCTTTCTCACCTCTAGATGACACAGCTTCCCCGGGCATGCTATATCTTCATGTGTATTTTAGCTCTTATTTGTGTGCTGCTGGTGTGCAGGCACATCCTACAGGTGTGCATTGTATCACATAGGTGGTGAGAGCATAAGAAGGATTCTTTTTGTTACTTTAGTGGATCAATGCACCTAAATTGCACATCAGGCACCAAACTTACATTTTGAATATCACCACAGGAACCTTGTAGTGAAGGTTTGCTTGACTTAGCCCCATTTGTTATGGTTTTTGCCCACTGTGCCTAGATGATGTACAATATCTCATTACAGAAAATAGCCTTTTGGCATTTTTACTGAACTATGCAGGTATAATGCTGGTTTCACTATTTCTTTTATAGCTTTAACATTTTATTAATGAGACACATCACTATCTGATTTCTGTGAGATAGAGGTGAAAGTACTTTATTGATGTAACCTATGACATTGACAGAATGGTGCAGCTGTTTTGCTAATTTAGTGACAGAGCTATTGACTTTTATTTTATTTTATTGTTCTAAAATTCTCAAGGTCATCTCATCCTACATTATGCAGATCTGCAGCAAGTACTTTATTTTGCCCTGGAGTTTTAAAGCTGTTTTCTCACCTTAAGCTGTTGGCATTCTGAGGACAGAATCTGAGCAGTTAAGGTCCTGATTTTTAAAGCCTCTTTTTGCCCACTTCAACAGCATTATTTTCAGTCCAGCTGGAATGCCTCTCTGCATTCCATTAGCTCCAGTGAAATGGTTGTAAACACTCTCTTTCCATGGTGGGGGCACTGGCAGAGGGTGCAATATGATTTGCAGTATCCTACACTCAGGTTTTTTCTCAGGGTGAAATCTCAACCATGTTGAAGCCAAAAGACCTTTCTCTAGTTTGACAAGGCTGTTGAATACCCATTTCACACTTAGCTTGTGCTTAATGTGTCTAAAAGTCATTTTGAACTGAGACATTAGGTGCGAACAGAGGGTTCCAGGCTGTGTGCAGACTGCTGGAGTTTGCCTGCTCATTCAGAAACAGAGCATGATCTTACAGATAGACAGCAGACCCTCCAAGTCATGGAATTAACCAAGCTCTGAAGAACTAGAGCCACGAAATACAGGACATAATATTAGATTTTTCTGTAAGAAATAACTATGCCTGGGGAACCAATTCAGAGTGCAAACTGGTTAGGATAAAAGCAAATAAAAACTCTATAAGGAAAGATTAAATTCTGCATTGATTTTCTTTTACACCGTTGCTTTAATATCTGTAATCTTTTAAAATTTGAACTTGATTCCAGGATCAGCTTGGACAGCCATCCTGTAGCCTGCTCTGGGTAGATTCTTCCAGAGGATGATCAAATTTGAGTTTGCCAGCTTGGAGCAAAGGCAACAGCTCTGCTATATATGCCTGTTGTGAACATATCCTCTATTGATAACAGATATAGGATGAGAAGAATACTTCATCTTTTATCCCATAGGCAGAAGTATTCTGCCTTCAAGAGTTTGTGTGAACAAGTGTGAGAGTACCTGCAAGAACAAGAGTTTCATATCTTTTCCTCTAGAAGTTTCCACTAAGCAAAGGCTTTTCAGGAAAATAAATGGGTTTAATATTGGGTGTGATCCTGCAGTTTGTTGTGGCCAAGAGCTGTAGTTGCAATCACACACACTTGGGGGAAAGGCAGCTGATGTTTGCATGGCAGGAGCTCAACTGTTAAACAGTGAGGGTAAGTCAAGTAATAGCAAAGTGTGATCTGACACCTTTCATGCAACTTTTTGAAAATGACAAAGAAACACCATTTAAATATCAATGCCATTCCAAGATGGGACACCTGGACTAAGTTTAACAGAGCAAAGAAAATCAGGAATGTCTCTGTCTTATATAATAACAAGTAATTGCACATATTAACTTTGGCAACTAGCCAAGCTAGAAGTCCTTCTATTGTTTCTTTGCCACATCTATGTTTTTCTGTTAATAATACACTTTCATTATTTTACTGTTTACCTGCTTTGCTTTCTTGAAAAGTTATATAAATAATCCACATTTGTAATGTATTGTGTGCTTCAGTGCATTTCTTGGTTGTTCCCAATAAAAATTTCCAGTCAATACTTTTTTCCAATTGATAAATTGAAATAAATCCTCTTCAGGCATGTATCTTCTGATGCTTTTGCACTGTATCTTTTTAATAATGCCATACTACTGCAGAGTGTAGGAAGTAAATAAATGGTTATTTCTCTCTAAAACGAAACCATACTAGAGGACAACCTATGAAACCTATGAACAAATTGAATGTGAGAGCAAATCTAGTGGGTCTGCATCCATCTCAGAAGCAATGGCATACTGAGATATCCTCACTCCTGTTCTGTAGTTTTGTGCAAAAGGGAGTAATTTCTGACAAATCCATTCATGTATTTAATTATCCACTGGAATTTTCATACCAGTCATATGATCTGCAATGTGAATTATGTAGATGATGCATCTCATATTGCATACATATTTTCCTAGGGATCTGCAATAAAAATAAAGTTATAAAAAAGGAAATTTTATGTAGCTGGTTGGTAATTATCTACCTTTATTTGTGGAAAGATATTAGTATCTAATAATGTGATTCACAAGCTTGAAATACATTAGAATATCAATGTAAATGCAAATAATGCTAAAAAAATTTTTCACTCTTTATTCCTATTGTAAAAGTCCATTTTGTACAAAGATTAAAATGTTTTAAGTAGGGTTTCTGAAAATCTGCTGAGTATTCATTGGTATCACAACTTCATAAATTGAAAGTGGTCTAGGTCTGTGAAATTCAGACTATTTTTAATTTGATGCTCAAAGGTGAGTTTGAAAATGCTGTCCATGATAGAATGATCAATTTGAGGTCTATCTCTTGGTTGGCCAAAAGAAAAGCTGCTGTTATTTCTGATGGAGCATCTACAGACTAACAAATCAGTCTCTTTAAGCCATAACTTGTAAGTCGGTCTTGCAAGAGGGATTACTGTAAGGAGCTGACTGTCACTGAAAAGCTAAATATTGCCAATGACTTCTGGTCATCACTTCCTGCACAATGCCCTGTGCCAGTTATGTAATCAATATGAGAAACTGAAAATGAAACAAACAAACAGAAAACCCAAGTGTTTTTGTTTTTTGTTTGTTTGTTTGTTTGTTTTAAGTGATCCTGTTCAGGTGGATATGTCCAAAACATTTCTTAAGAATGAAATCCCTGACACTGCTCATCCAGTTGTTGAGCTACAGCTCTCTGATGTCTATTTCCAGATCAGCAGAGACTCTGCATGTCAGTGAGGGGAATCAGAGGTTTGTGGCTCACTGGGGGTGTTGCAAAGCAACACACTCTGGTGTAGCCATTGCAAAAAACCATATTTCAGTGGTGTGGGTCTTACTGCAGTGCCTGAGATTTCAGATTATGAAAATACATTCCAGAGTCATTAACTGAGATTCAGAGTAATATCACACTGCCAGTTATCACTCTCCTTCCACATCTTAGTCCCTGATCTTGGGGAAAAAATTGTGTGTATTGATGTATGTCCATTGATATATGCCCATTGATATATGCCCAAATTGATATGTGCCCATGTATACAATACACACAGCATAAGCAATATTTTGATTGACTAGCACAGGACAAGCTGTTAAAAGGTTGGATGTTTACATCTAACAAACTTGTGAATGATGATGTATAGAACACATTTATAGTTTCACCTTGTTGAATCAGGCTTAAGGCATGACAGATTGAGCTGAATAAAAAATGAACTTGATTTTTGGAATAATATTCCAAGAACCTTGAACTGAGATGTTTCAGTGAAATATTAATTGCTTTCACAGCACTGTGATGATAATGTAATTTTCACTTTCCCCTGAGAAGTAAATTCAGGGGTCAGTAATTTTTCTGGATCATGGTTTAAATGAAAAACAGAAATCAAACTACAATAATAACCAGTGATCTTCTATCCAGAGTAGAAGCTGTTTCAAGAGCAAAATGGAAGAAAACAATTTCCCTCTCCCTGAATAGAAATGTGGATTTGGTAAACTATCAATTTAGCTCCTAGTGTTTACTTCTTATGTGCTAAAAAGGTCTAAATTATAGTGGTCAGCCTTCTGACTCAGAGCTTTAGACTAGCCAGCTGCTAACTTCTATTTTATAAGGCAAAATGCTGCTTAAAGCCTGGGCATGCTGGGATGGCAATTTTCTAGCATGAGATTTTTACTTGTTACAGCCATGTAACTGATTTTGCAACATTATTCACATTATACACCTCAATAGTTTTAATACTCATACTTAATGAAATTATTCAATCAAAGTAAATAATTTAGATACCATTACCTGAAAACAGACATGGCATTTAGAATGCCTTATTAGTTTTCCATATGGCTATATAACCTCTCCTGCCCTTATTCAGCCTCTATCCTCACACAACCCCCTGCTTTACTCAACCACTGAACAGAGCTCACTTCTTGACCTTGCACAGAGAAGCCCTTGGTGGCTGAACATCTGGATCAGCCCCAGAGAAACAACCTTGAGCTGCTGCCCCTGCTGAAAGAAAGCCCAGCAGCAAAGAGCAAGTCATGTTCTCCCATTATTGAACATGAAATTGTACACAAGCACCTTTGTTACTCCATACAAAAAGCTCACAGTGGCTGCAGGGCCAGTTTTTCTAGCAATTTTTAGAAGGGGTTTTGTCCAAAAGTATCCATTTGGTGTTTGGAAGATTGTTTCAGAGTATAGCCAGCAGCTGTTCTGCCCAGTACTGAAATTAGTGGGTCTGCGTAATGGGATTTTCAGGACAGACTGTACCTGACACACCAGAAGGGCTGTTCCATGCTCCTGCATCACATTCTCCCAGCAGGTTAGAAAATATCTTTGCACCAGTTTTTGCATGCAAAAACCTGGGGGTTAACCAGGAGTTAAACAGGGGGCAGAAGGGCCCTGCTGGGCATTTTCCACCTCTGCTCCGCTCAGATCTGCCTGCAGAGCTCCACAGCACACCAGGCCCTTTTAGGCTGGCAATGAATAAACAAACAAACAAATTAACAAAAAAAAAAAACCCAAACCAAAACTACCTCTTGAACTCTGAGTGAGGTAATTATTAACTGAAATAGTAAAAAAATTATTATATTAGTAGTTCTGTTGGAAGATCTTAAAGGATCATAGCAGGTCAGAGAGCACAAGGAGGTGAAGAGCAGCTGGGGGTAATAGGTAATAACTTCTTTCCTCCTGGGGTTCCTCATCTGCTTATGTTC
This sequence comes from Ammospiza caudacuta, assembly GCF_027887145.1. Classification (NCBI taxonomy): domain Eukaryota; kingdom Metazoa; phylum Chordata; class Aves; order Passeriformes; family Passerellidae; genus Ammospiza; species Ammospiza caudacuta. Next base: position 61,228,175 of record NC_080596.1, read on the forward strand.
CTACTCATTAGTGTCAGAGTGGAACCAAAACCTGACTATGTTTAATCACACATGTTTACATGTGTGTAAACATCACAGGGTTTAAGGGATTAAATGTTGATGTGTGTTTAATCCCCTCAGCCACATAGCTCCTAGCACGAGCTGAAAATCCCATCAGTGTGGGGAATATTTATTTCAGCACCTCAGAGTCTCACACAGCCACTCTTAGTTCTTGCTACTCAGAACAAAGAGAAGCCTCCCTTGTCATACTGACATCATGAGATCTCCCTGGGATCAGAAGGTCAGGTAATGATCTCACCAGAGAAACTCTGCAGACAGGCAGTCAAACCCCCTGTAGGATAAAAGTAGGATTTTTAAAAACCTAAACACTGCCTTAACTGCATTCAAAATGCAATGCGCTGAAAAACAGTATTTAATTTCAGAGCACTGTTTATTATGAGTTCAAGAAAGACCAAAGAATGATGACTTTTGAAAACTCAACTCAAAATTTTCCCTGCTATATTTTAAGCATCCGAGAAACAAATTTAGTTCAACGGGATAATTTTTTCCATGTGAAAGGTTTATACCAGGACATCCACTGGCTTTCCTCTGAGTACAATTGTACACCTACAGAGGATTAATTAATAAATATGGATGACTCAGACATTTTAGAAGTTCAGTGAACCAGTGTAAATCCACAATACTTTGGTAATCTCAGGCATACAGTCATTCTTCACCATGACAGCAGCCTATGAAAGGAGCTGTGAAAACCTGAGATAACAGGCCTGTGAGATAGGAATGGGGTAGCTGAAACCTTTCACATAATTTATGACTGATTTTATTGACTTTGGATTTTTGTCAGGTGTATTTGTGTAATAAAATGTATTTTATTGGTTCAATTTCAGGTTAAGTCACAGTGCATCATTTGAATATCCTCAGTCTCTGGCTGTGAAAAACATCAAAGGCTCTACCTAGTCCCCCCCAAACCCTCCTACCACTAAATCAAAAGTTCCCCCCCCCCCAAAAAAAAAAAGAAAACAAAAAAACCCCCAAAAACAAAAACAAAAAAAAAAGCAACAACAGCAACAAAACCATACAAAACCCACACATTTTAAAAAAACCCAAAACAAAGAACCTTAAGCCCCTCCAAAATATAACTTGTGAATGGAAAGGTTTTGCAACACAGAAATCATACACAGATCTATAGAAATTGAGCATTCCAAAATATTTCAATAAGGAAAAAGCATATGCTGTAAGACTCAAACACACATAAATTTGCCAGAGTGAGGAATAAAAGAAAGGTGGCATCTGTCATGTTTTCTAGATGTGTTTTACTGTTTAACTTTTGGGTTCTGAGCACTCTATTGCAGGATAGAGGGCCATCACTGCAGATGGGTGCCCAGCACAGAGCATATTTGAGACACACAGATATTTCTTGCACCCTTGTTCACAAGGGAGAAATTGAAGAAATTTCCTTTTATTTGGTTTTTGGGGGTTTTTTTCACTCGTAAAGATGGAACAGTGTTGAAAGTAGCAAGGCCTTACAGAGGTGCTTCCAGCCAGCAAACACATAATTCCCTTTCTCACAGAGGCCAGAGTAAAATCCCTCTGCAGGCAGAAGGAGTCCCAGCTGCACAGAGCAGCCCGTGCAACAGGGACCACGTCCTGCCTGCCCTGGCTCTCCTGCCCCACATCCCCTGCACAATGGAGGGATCCTCCACAGTGCTTGAGGTGCTTTGCTGGCAGCAGCTGTGCCTGCCTAAAGCCAGCCTGGTCCCAAAGGACATTTTGCATTGCTTGCCAGGGCAGGATGACAGCCTGAAACTCTACAAGTTTACAAAAAGCTCTTCCTACAACAAAGTTCTTCCTATAGCAAAGGGTGTGACAACACCCTCAGTCACAGGCATTGTAAAAGGTTTGAGCCGTGAATTTGAGAAGGTAAAATCAGGCACAGGTGGCACAGAGGTTTCCCAAATCAGCAGAGGGCACACATTGCCTTCCACAGTCCCAACCACCTGAAAACACAAGACAAACTCGGAGGACCCCCAAACTCTAAGAAGTTGAACTCATTTCAGCTTTTCAGGTCACTGGCTTTGAGAGGAATATCACTGGCCGGGACTGCTTGGAACATGCCTTGAGCTGTTTTATTTTCCAGCATCAGTCTCATTACATGGTTATGACAATGGGAAGATGCTATCAGCTCACATCCCAGGCAGCAGACCAAGAACTTTATGTTACAACTTACTTTATAAGCTGTTTAACCAATCACACAAAGCAAAAGCACATTGACAGTAGGTCTATCCAACCACTATAAGCACATACCTTTGGTTAAAATAATGCCTGCTTATTTTGAATACAGTATCTGCTTCTAAGCTTTAAAACACAATGGACAAAGCTCCATTATTAAGTTTAAAACTTCCTAATATCTTGCTAGATAAACTTTTCCATAGCTTGGAGAGTTATTCTAGACAAGCATTAATACAGAGACCATTGTTCTATTTGTCCTTGCTTTTCTACTTTTTAAATAATTTTTCTGCTGACCTATCTCATGGCTGCTGCTTAGCTCTAATCCCAGTTCTGCTGTCTCTGATGTCTGCCTTTTGCAACTTTCCCAAAACTTTCTGATATTATGGATTCCCACAAGGCAAGGCTGCAGAAGCAGTAGAAGCAGCTGGAAATGCCCTGCATTTTCTTGTCCTGCACTGCCTTGTCCTGCACTGCCTTGTCCTGCATTGCCTTGTCCTGCATTTTCTTGCCCTGCACTGCCTTGTTCTGCATTGCCAGCCTGCTGGCCTTGCTCCTTTCACACATACTGCTGTCCCAGTCTTTGTTCCTATGTGGGGTGGGCATTTCACTTGTCTGAATGAATGGGCTGGGAAGGGGTAACATGTAAACTGACAGTTTCTAGAGAAACACTCTGGTTCAGGTACAGTGCATTCTGCATAAACTTTTAATAAGTAGGGAAATAGGCAAGGAACATTTCAGGCTGAAATATTTGGGGCTAATGTGAAGTGGGATTAAGCAAAGAGTTTGGGGCTAAAAGGTTGATGTGAAGTGAGATTAAGCAAAGGCTGCAGGAGCTGACTCACACCATGCTTAGCATTACAAGATAGTCATCTTAATCAGAACAGCTAGGGCATTTTTATAACACAATATCAATTCACTCAGTTTTTTTCCTGGAAACCATTTTTATTTTGTCATGCTGCATGTGAACAAATCTCTCCCTAGCAATTCCTCAGCCTATTTCAATCAGATTTCAAAGAAAAATGGAGGCTTTAGAGATAAAGTTTTTCTGTTTATTTCCTTAAATTTCCCATAGCAAGAAGTGAGAAATCCTGTGAGTGCCTCTGCTAAGGGAAAGGCTGGAGAGTCCCCTCATATCTGATTAAACACAACAGGCTCCGCATGAAAGTAAGACTTTATAAAACTTCAAGAGGGGGAAATAGCTTTCATCACATCTCATACTGTCATCATTGTGAAAATCAGCATAGCATAAGGCATGTCTTATAGAAACTGCTAAGTTTCCTTGGTTCTGGTGCTCAGCAGGTACCATGCTTGAAGTTACTTTGTCTTGTTACACCAAGGTTAAATTGTGGTTTGAATTCCTGGTAATAGAAGCTTGCCAGCAACCATAAAGCCAACTTCCCTAATACAGTTTTGTTTTTTTCTATTTGTCTCATAGTCTAAACATCTCAGGAGAAGCCACACGGAAAGTGGTACTGCCTTACAATCAGAAGTCACTGCAAACTGAAAATTCCTTGTAGAATTGCACTGAAGTTAGAATTCCTCACAAAGTAAAAGATATAAACTAAAGGAGGAAAGCAGCACCAATGAATGTCTGACCATATCTGTCACACACTTAATATTTGGTTTGTTGAAGCTTTGGTGTCCAAACTGTGCAACAGAGAATCCTTACCCATCACTTTTCATCTGAAACAGAGGATTTTTACAGCTCTTAAAGCTTTTCTGTCTTCTTACAGCTCCAAATAAATGCAAGGGTGACTCTTTTGGCTCTTTCTGAATGGTAAAGACTGCAACTGGGGCTTTTGCAGCATCTTTACATTTCCAGGAGGTGAGGAAGGTGCAATGAAGAGAAAGTAAGTTGGTGGATGGTGTGATAGCCTTCATAAAGGAAAGGAGAGAATATTTTGGTACTGTTTCTTCTTGTGAGGTTGATGGATATGGTGGAGATCTGATGAGTGGGGAGGAGGCTTCAGGAGTGAAACAACTACGTGAGCTGAGGTGAGTTTAGACCAGATCCATCAGTGTGAAAAGGTAAAATCTTTTCCATCTCCCATCTTTCCCTTGACCTCCTAATGCTCTGTATGTCATGCACATTTCACCTAAGCAGATATACCATATATTCTTGTGGTGCAAATATATCATATATTCTTGTCTCAAGGTGTGGGGATTTACAGAAAGTAATACACAAATTCTCCTGAATTTGAATTCACAAAACCTAACAGAAACTGACTAGAAGAGTGTAGAGATCAAGCTCCTGTATAAAAGAACATCCAAACAACATCCTTCATCTCTGAAGATTTTCACTGTTGACGCACATATATACTGTCAAAAAAAGAAGTTGATCACATCTATTTTATGCTTTTACAACTTGAAATCCTTTTTCTATATCATTAGTAAGACTTAATATGCAACTTTTCTTACATTTTTAAATGTATTGAGAACTTACCCATGTAGGGTTTTGTGCCAGCCATAGAAGAAGCTTTTTCTGAGCCTTTCACTATGGTTGCTACATTAAAGTCAGTGATATGAACGTGTCCTACAATTACCAAAGTAAAAACAGAAGTTAAAATAGCACATCATACAAATATTCCTCACTTTATCAAACATTTAAGGAATAATGGAAAAAACCATGATTTGAAAGATATGTTACATTAATAGAAACTTAATATTGAATGTTATTCTGAACTAGGAAAAACAATTTGGAAGCACAGTGATGGAATAGTTTTCTTGTCACCCACTCCCTGTCTGTGCTCCTGAACTGTTTTTGCTGATCACCCCTGAATCTTCTCATGCAATGAATAAAGATAAGAAATGGCCCACAAGAACCCATTGAAGCTGGGTTTAGCAAGTTTAACTTGAAGTTTAGCAAGTCCAAGTGTAGGGTACTGGATGGGGGCAATCTCAGACCTGAGCACACATTGGGAGGTATGGTAACTCATTGAGGGCAGCCCTGGGGGGAAGAACTGGGGGTTTCTGGTGGATGAAAACCTGGAAATGCCCCAGCAGTGTGCATTTGCAGAAGGCTGACCCTCTCCTGGACTGCATCAAAGGAGGCACAGCTGTAAAAGCGAAGGGAGACGACCCATCCTTTGATCAGCATCGAACTTCCATTTATTGATCCAACATGCACATTTTATAACCGTGTTAATTAAGTTCATACATATTGCAAAACCCGAGCTCATCATTGGTTACAGATTACACACCAACCCCTCCTTTTATTTTCAATACCTGTGGTTTGTTATTGAGACCAAGGCTTGTTTTTCTCATCCTGTTATGAACGGTTCTCAAGGCCTCTATGTTTGTCACTCTGCTTTCCCATAACTATCCAAGAACAAGATATTTACTTGTTATTAAAAAACAAGGCCTGAGAATTCTGCTGTTTACAGAAACATGCCTGAGAATTTTGTTGTTTACAGGAACAGGCTTGAGAATTTGCTGCTTACAGCTGCCTTTTACTTTTCAATCAGCCGTATATGATTATGGCATGTCTGAACAAAACTCTATAAGCCATGTCTGAGCAAAATTCTCCGACACACAGCCAGCAGGCTGAGGGAGGTGATTTCTCTCTCTCTGCCCTTGAGAGACCCCTCTGGAGGGTGGTGAGACACTGGCCCAGGTTGCCCAGGGGGTTGTGGATGCCCATCCCTGGCAGTGTTCAGGCCAGGCTGGACTGGGCTCTGAGCCCTGGTATGATTGAAGGTGCTCCTGCCCACAGCAGGAGGGTTGGAACATGATGATCTTGAAGGTCCCTTCCAACCAGAACTATTCTGTTATTCTGTAATTCTCCTTGTCTTCTCAGAAGTAACATGCAGAGGCAGATGTGAAGCTGGGTGTGAAATTTGCCTCATCCCCAGCTACAGTCATCCCTCACATCTCAGGTACTTGTGACACTGCCTGCAATTGCATCCACTACAGGTCACCATCAGCCTTTTTTGAGTCTTCTCAAGGAAAAGAGGGAGAGGAGAAAACAAATGGCATTTTTATCACACAATAAGTATAATATTAGATCCACAGTAACAGAAGATGTGCATATAACAGGAGCAGATCCCAAATCATCACTTATTTGACAGCAGGTTGCAAGATGAACAGTAAGTGGCAGAAGTCAGCCTGAGAATGTGCTGCCTGACCAGCCAGACATGATTCAAATTGCACTAATGAGGCTGAATGGCCCAAACCTTCTATTACTCCTTTCCTGGGATAGTTTATGATAAGCATGGGTTCAATAGCTCCACCACTGTGAAGTAATAGCTGTTAATCCTGGTTTGTTATATGCAGGTAAACTGAATAGAAATCCAGCTTGAAAATATGTAAAGCTTTAATTTGACAAGTCTTCTGTTAGGTTTTGCATCTTTGCTCAAGGACTGGTGTTGTGGAGTGATGCAGATGCCATCCTTGCTGTGATTACATCTGACAGTGCCATGGAGGACATGGAACTCCCTTCCCCATCTTAGCTCTGCACTCAGATCAGGATTAATATATCATGTGTTGAGATACACTTCTGAGTGACAAATTTGTGTGGGGTTTTTTTTATCAAGGTCTCAGTCTCATTCAATCCACAGAGTGGATCAGGCTTTGGGCATGTTAAGCAAGGGAGGTTTTTAATCATGTTTGCTGCCAGAGATGAGAAGAGTGTAACAATTGACTGATGGATTTTACCCTGGTGCCTGACGGAGGAAGAGCAGTCTCAACAAAATGTCATGCTGCTCCAACAATCTAACCCAGATCCTGCTCAAAGACCACAGGAAAGGTATCAGCCAACCTCTAACTGTGCAGCTGTGCATGTGTGAACTGAAATTCTCAGAGGACCCTAATTTGGTTAGATCTGAGCTGATTTTGAAGGGGGAAGTACTTCAGAAGGTACTTCCCACTGCTAAACTTTAAGCTGTTTCTCCAAATGAGAGACACAGTAGAACTCTTCAATGAAATGGTTTGCCCACTTCTCCACAATTTTTTTGAAAATCTTGCCTGGATTTTATTAACACTTTTTTCCTAAGATGCCCAGGCCAGGAAGCCCTCTACACATGGCAGAGAAAAAGTACGAGCCAAGGAAAGGCATCTCTTTATTCAAGGTGGGAAGTGTTAGGCTGCCATGACAAGAATCAGTGCTCACAGCCCAGCTTGACAAAGCAATTCCAAGGTGGTATCCTACTCCCTGCTGGCTGGAGTGTAGCATATTTGCAGTTTATTTCTGCCATCATAAAACACTGTGGCTGAAGGCTTCTTGAAAAATCATAACTGAAAAATAAATAAATCCACCTCATGGCAGTAGTTTAAAGCAATTCTATGTACACTTTAGAATGAAAGGTTGCAAGGATCTTGGTAGCCTAATATTATCTCTCTTTTTTTGACAGATAATAGAAATAGAAATATATATGAAGTTCTGCCACTTAAATGACAGCATTGCAAGTGTTTGCAAGTGATGCTCCATTGGAGTGCCAGTGTCACTGTCCATTGCAAAACATCTACTGCATCACATCCATTCAGACTGATCCAAACAGGTGATTTGCAATGAAAATTGCCTCTCCTGCAGTGCATTATTTTCTCTCCCTTTAATTAGATTTCGTGTAGCAAAATCAAAATAGCACACATGAAATGTTGTATTCATTTTGGGTTTTTTTGTTTAAAATGCCTTTTTGGAAGGTAAAGTATGGATCATGAAGGTAGATTCTGAACACCTCCTCTGCATCCTGCTACCCGTAGAGCAACAGGCAGCTCCTGTGCATGAGGCAGGGCAGAGTTTACTGCTGGAAAAGCTGCCCCTTTGCTTTTCCCCATCACTGAGCTGCTCCACCTACGGCAAGAGAGAGACAGAGAAAACATCTCCCCAGTAGGGAGACACTGAAAAAGCTGAGGGTCTTCTGCTGACAGGAGGGTGCTGAAGGAGTCTTTGAATATCTTCAGTCTGGTGATTGCAAGTTATTATTCATCAAATCCTAGAATTCTAGATGTTTGGGGTTTTTTGTTTTTGTTTTGGGTTTTTGGTTTTGGTTTTTTTTTTTTTTGTTTTTTGTTTTGGTTTTTTTTTAAGAATCTTTTAAAACATATTAAAGAAAACATTTTCTTTCTTAAAGGATGGTAAACTTCTACAATTTGTTGCTCCAGGGGATTGTAAAGGCCAATATCAGCTGCAGCTTCAAGAAGGCAGCTAACTCAGTAACAAGACTTTCTTCACATTCTAAATGGAATATGCAAAGATGCTCTAAAATTCTACCACAAAAAAATTGTGGGTGATAGGCAACACTGATGGCAAAGTGGCAAAAATCATGTTCCAGAAATGTTTCCTCTTATCACCAGTTGCAACAAAATGCTGGCCAAGGTCTTGGATCTGACCTAGCAGGGAGTCCTTGCTCAGTAAACCAAGCATGGATTTTGCTGAACGAAACCATGTTGGGGAAAGCTTGCCTGAGAGGTGTTCAAACCCTTACAGGCTCTTTGTAAACAGATTGTATTGATGGTGTGGTCACTTAGCAAAAGGCTAAGCCTGGATGCAAAAGTAGAGCCTGTAATTTCTGCAGAACCACCAGCAATGTTAATTTCAACGGTGCTACCAAAGAGCTGTAGGAATAATGTTATCATCTCTTGAAAAAGTCAGTTTATTACTCTGTTTACCACTGCTTGTTTTACTGCATTTAAGAAATTCTATGTCTCTTTGACATCATAGTTAATAGATCATGCAAACTTTTAAAGATATTTTTAATTTCTTTGATATTTAGACAAAAATACAACATGGACCAAACTTAGATTCCAGATCTAAGTGCTGTCACTTCAGTTATATTGTTCTAAAGCATTAAAATGAAGGGAATAGAAGAGGAACCAGAATTCTATCACTCAGAGAATTCTAAAATGCTTTTTTCTGTACAATACAGTTGTAATAGCTCCCATGAAACACGAGCCAGTCCCTTCAGCTGTCACTGGAATAATTCTATTTTAGATATATGTTAGCAGAACAGAGAATTACTACTAATATTAGAGATTAGTGTTAGTCATAAGAGGAAGAGCTTTCTGGTAAAGCTGAGAAAAAAAAACATTAAAAAGGAGCTTTATTGATTGAATTAATTTCCTTAGAGGGTCTGATTCTGGTTCAGAGAATGAACCCTTAAACCATCCCTACTTTCTCTCTCAGAGATTGGATGTGAATTCTCTCCAGGAGACCATGCAATCATCCCCTCACAGGGGCTGAACACCACTTTTAATGGCTGGTTATCCCATTCTCACATACCATTTTGCTTTTCAGGATCATCAAACATTTATTTCCACTGATGCATCAGAACATGTGATCAGCAGTGCTGAGATTTGGCTTTGATGAAAAGGATAGGGAAAAATTCAGGATTCATCTGCCAGAATGATTTTGAATAGGTTGTATATGTTTTTGTGTGATGGGTTTTTATTTTTTTTTCTTTTTAATTTGTAAATTAGATTGATTACTTTTAAGAAAAATCTTTTGTTTTCATTACTTGTGTACTCCTGAGGTATGTCCCCTAAGCCCTACAGATAAATTGCAGTGAAACTAGTTTTACTGAGCACAAATATCTATAATATGTATTCTTGGTATATGCTATGAAAGTTAGTCAATTTGACTGCTTGGAGATGTAAAGTAATGTGAATGGTGTAACCCTAAATTTTTATTTCAGCCAGAATAGGTTTCTTCAGTGAGGCCAAAGAAATCTGAGTCACTGAGACAAAGTCTCAGTCAGAAATGTTGTGCATATCCAATTACTTGATACTTTGTGTAAGCATAATTTGTTTAATGAACTGTAAGAAAGGCCTAGGGGTAAAGTCAAGCACATAGGAAACTGTTGTGCCATCTTAGAGGCCACAGGCTAAAATAAAGTTCCTTCCTGTACACCTGGTTAGGCTCATGTTAGGTGAATTTGTTACGCTTACTCTGCAGCCAAATATATTTGTGGTGCATAAATTCAGCATATTTTTCCATTGAGTGAAATCTGATGATTTTGTTAAAATGACATTGCTACGTTGCAGCTTAATCAGAGCTGTTAAAGACATCAAGAATAGCTTTCTTCTTGCAGAAGAGCTTCACTTCTGTAAGGTAAGCCCGAGGTAATTAGCATGGAACAGACACTGTCCACATTAGTGAGTTGAAGTGTATAGACCCTTTACAGGCTTAAGGGAATTCCTTCCCCAAATGTGTGAGAGCTCTTTGAACCTGTTTGAACCCATGAATTGATAAATTCTGCTGACCAAGACTGGTGTGCTTGTCTGGAGAGGTCTGTTCTTTCACCCCTTGTCTGCAGGTGTGCAATGAGGGAGCAGCACTCTGCTGCTCTGCAGAAGAGAGGCCATCCCCCCCAAAATTTCCAAGCTGCCTGCGGATAACTTTGTTGCTGAATAGTTTGTAATCACAAAAAATCCCCTTCATTTTGCATCAAGTGCTCACTCTGGTGTAGGTTCTTCTTTGTGATGCCTGAGTTCCCATAGGAAAGCTCTCACAAGAGAGTTTGTTTTTTAGCCACAAGAGGCTGGGTTTGTGCACTAATTGACCTTGATGAGGGGCAGGGAGAGATAAAGGTGACTGTGCTTCCAAGGCTGTCAATCAGAGATTTAACATACTCATACTCATTTTGTTTTGCTGTTGACATCTTTAATTTACCAGGACTTAAAGGCAAGATATTTCTATTTCATGCTTGTTTGCTGATACCAGAGTCTTGGGAACATTAGCACTTATGGGTCTGAAGCATTAAATTGCTGAAGTTCTAGATGGTTTAAAACTCCAGTATCACTTAGCTTTATTAGCTTTTGTGTTCCCAGGAACAAACATCATCTATGCTGAATGTTACTTTAATCAACTTTTACTTGTGTACCCAGCAGCTCTACAACAGATTTTGAAACATAATGCCATCATTGGCATAATTTCAATATTATATTTTCTCAGAGGTTTTCTGCTTTTAATCAGTTTTGGAAGTAAACTTTCCCACAGTAGCAAGCACACATCTCCTTTTTCTAGCTAGGCTTTTTCCTCTATGTATTTCTGTTCTAACTGATACAAGATCAGTGCCCTCTTTACCTACATTTCTCATGTTTTCCCTATAAACTGTTGCAAGAAGATATATGACATTTTAACTAAATACTTCTTGGAGATAGTATATGTTTAAATTTTAAGTTTAAAAGAATCAGCTGCTTTTCTTTCATACCATATCTTTTATTTTTACGAACCTGGAATTAGTAGTAAAAGTTCAAAGCTATTTATTCTTGTCTATTCCTTTTTATGCTATTTAAGCCAGAGCTATATGTGTGGAGAGAAACTTTGCAGTCAAATTTCCAAAATCCCTATCTAGATTCTAGAAAGATAATTTTAGAAATCCACATGAGAAATAATTTGCTATGTAGAATTTCTTAGCCCTTCAGAAGTTCTAAAAGAGAAGATAAAGTACTTGGTACTGTTCTATTGGTAAGCACCTTAAAAGGGGTTATGATGATCCACATAATCCTGTTAATAAAATACAAATTTCTTTTTACTAAATGTCCTTGCTTATCTCAATTCGTATTGAATTCCTTTGAATTCAGACCTTGAAAATTTCTGATCTGCATGTTTCTTTGGCAATGGGAGGGAAAACTACAAAATCTACAAGGTGGTCTGGGGGAGTTTTTTGAGAAAGCCCAGATTTAGGTAGGAATTCAACATTGGAGGTTGATTTACGAAGTGTGTCATGAGCATGCCACTGAGATCTCAGGAATTAGAGATTTTGAGGGAAAGCAATACTCACTTACCATGTTCATCCAGCAGTATATTGTCAGGTTTGATGTCCCTGGAAAATAAGGAAAGGAAAACATTACATTTTGTACCCAAAGAAAATCTGCAATTTTAAAGTTTTCCCCATTTGGGTGTGAGGACTAAATCACTTAAATCATTACAAACCCAATGAAAACTATATAATACATAAAGGCAAATTATTTTTATCTACATATTTTTGCTTCCCTGAGAAAACATGCATACTAAAGAGTCTCTCTGGGTTTCCATTTATTGTAGTTTTGTTTTCATATGTTTAGCATTGACATGGGTCTGGTTTTTAAGACTGTGTGCTTTGTTCTTTATAGCAGCAGTAAAATGAGAAGGCAGACTTGCATCTAGAAGGTGCCCGATTGCTTCAGGGACTCCACATTTGACAGAAATAATTTAATTGGAAGCATAGGTGGTTTACCCCGTCTGCCAGACCCTGCTAATCTGCCATGCATCCTCACTCACACACAGCAGAGCCCTGTGATCTGTCTTGTGCTAATTGAGTATGTCCAGCAGCACTGCTGTCACTCCCAGATCCCCACTTGGCTGTCTGTGACCAAATACCATGCTGGGGAAAGGAGCATGTATAAGGGAAAGTGGAGATTGTGACAGGCTAAAGCATCAGCTCAACTCTGCCATTCTTGGCACAAGAGAACAATATGCCCTAGAGAGTTGCACTTTCACGATTATTTTCTGTTCACCCAAATTCATGCTGCTGTGAGGAGGGATGGAAACAACTTTTCCCCACCACTTTCAGGCATTCCCTTTCTCTTTCCTTGGCCCAGAATTACTGCCACTGGTGTGGAGCTGCTCAGGGAAAATTCATGTCCTGGCTTTGTTGGCCAGAATGGCCCTCGTGAGGCTCAGCTGGGGCTGGGTGAGCCTGATGGGACAGTGCTGGGTGGCACTGCCTCGTCACTGGCACTTGGGGTGAGCCCGATGGGACAGTGCTGGGTGGCACTGCCTCGTCACTGGCAGCCAGCACTTCATGCAGGTTTGAAACCCTTTGTTCTCAGTGAGGCATTGCCAGAGTGGCAGAGCAACAGCTGAGCAACTTGAGCAACAGTTTTGGCCCTTGGGCTGAACTTTCCACTTAACCTCAAAAGGCAAGGAACCGTAAATTGGCAAAATAAGCTGTTGAATGTCTGCAAATGGACTGCAAACACTCCCACCTCTGTAATCTCTTTTAGATAAGAGATGGCTTGATTATTCCAATTTAAACATTTCTTAGGAAAGTTTTTTCCCCAATGTGCCCATAAATGAAATAATCAAAAAAGTGAAGTGTCACAAAAGGAAAATGTGTTGCACCATATTTTTTTTTTCTAAATATAAAGTAGAAGGACTTCTAAAGTCAACATTACACAGGAATAAGATAGCAAAAGCAATTACAATATATTTATTGATTGCATGATATGAACTCAGACATCATCTAAGTTTCACATCTTTATTGACAGAAGAAGGAAACCTACACTTTCCTTAGCATTCTGGATTCCATGCTTTCTAGCCCTTGCTGAGATTCATATGAAATCATGAAGTATTGTAAAATTATTTTTATAATTTGTGTAGTGGAAGCTGAGGAAACAGTATGAATAAGAAATTAGTTTGAATATTCTCTGCATATTTGTAAATAATGTAGAATGCATATATATATGCATATATAAGTCTGTGTAAGGAACAGGATCTCATTATGAAGAACTATCTGGCATGGAAATTTAAAGTTATACCAATATTTCAGTGTGAAATACTGGCTACATATAATTGTCTGATTCAGCAGCAGTTCTGGCTATTTGTGTAATAAAAAGAACATCAGTCCTAGAGCCTATTTCACCCAAAATCTTCCAGACTCTGAGTTCTCTTTCCTTTCCCCTGTAATCACTTGGCATATCATTTGCAAGACTATAATATTTCCTTCCCTGATTTCATATGGGTGAAGTTGTGAGAAAAACTGTAGGGATAAATATATTTGTTTATATTATGAAACATGTCTGTGTTTTGTTTAAAATTGGAATTTTGTATTTTGTTGAATTTGGTTAAATTAGCATAGGAGGTCCTATGCAATTCTAGATGTAATGTTTTATCTAATCTCTCAAGTGATGAGAGGGTTTTTGAAGGAGTTACTGCTCAGATGCTTTCTATATTTTCCAGTGGCAATTTTGTCTTTGGTTTCTGATAACAGTTTTGTGATAAGAGCTGGAATTGTGATTTCCTGTTGAATAGTCTTTGTGGTTGATTCATGACTTGAAAATACAGCAATAACTTTCCATGGAAGTAAGTAAGTAAGTAAGTAATAGTTTTGACAGCTGAATTGAATATTTTAAACTTTGCCTTCCCAAATTTTAGCAAGCACAAACTGACTCTGCACTTCTCATGTGGGTAAAAAGATTGGAGTCATACACATGTACATTTGGGTCTTCTTGTGGCTTCCTGAAATCAGTGATACATTCAACAGCACTCCAAACTCTTTTCCCCAGTTTAAGAAAATGAAGAATTAGAATTGTACAGTGATTAGCATTTCACAGAATCACAGAATCACAGAAGTTCAAGACTGGAAGAGACCTATAAGATCATCAAGTCCAGTCCACCAAGAACAAAACTGATCAAAAGGATAAATTCATCTTTATGAGCTACTGCCATGTGTATGACAATACAGCACCCAAAGATTGCTCATTACAGGACAGTGCCTTTTTTGTCATTTTTTTTAAAGAAGATCAGTTCAAACAATATGAATATCTGCTATGGTATTTCATCATTAAACAGTCTATACATTTTTATAGCCACCAGAAAAGACATTGACAAATCCACTTGACAACTGTATGTATCATCAAATATATTCTTCATTCAGTTGGTGTCCGTAATGTTCAGAAAGTTCAGTGGTAAAATTAGATCCGTGCTTACCCTTCCATGACTAATTCAGGCAGAGGCTGATACTTGATACAGATGTGCACAAACCACAAAGCCTTTCCCACCTGAGGGATGTTCCTCACTGTTGGCTTTGCTCATTTTGCTCAGGGGCAGGCTGTAACTGGGGGCAGGCACCACAGGGCGTATGGCCTTGCACACAGCAGCACAACCCCTCACTCCCTGAGGCAACCTGCTGGACTCACAGCCCTGCCTCAGACCTCAAACAGGGTATTTTAAACTGGTCTAACAGCGAGTGAAAGTCCTGGGCTATTTTAAGCCAGAAGGTAAACAAGTTTATTAAGTCAGACACTGCTGCTCTGGGGTCACGCTGGGAGATGCGTGAGGTGCGCCGATTCACGAGGCGGGTGAGGACAAGCACAGGGTCACTGTGCACACAGAGTGTCACCATGCACACACAGAGTGTCACCGTGCACACAGAGTGTCACCATGTACACAGTGTCACGGTGCACACACAGAGTGTCACCATGCACACACAGAGTGCCACCCTGCACACAGACTGCCACCATGCACACAGCGTCACCATGCACACACAGTGTCACCATGCGCACAGTGTCACCATGCACACAGGGTGTCACCATGCACACAGAGTGTCCCTGCGTACACAGTGTCACCGTGCACACAGAGTGCCACTGTGCACACACAGTGTCAGTGCACACACAGAGTGTCACCATGCACACACAGTGTCACTGCGCACACAGTGTCACCATGTACACAGTGTCACCCTGCACACACAGAGTGTCACTGCGCACACAGAGTGAGTGTCACTGTGCACACAGAGTGTCACTGCGCACACAGAGTGTCACCATGTACACAGTGTCACCCTGCACACACAGAGTGTCACTGTGCACACAGAGTGTCACTGCGCACACAGTGTCACCATGTACACAGTGTCACCCTGCACACACAGAGTGTCACTGCGCACACAGAATGAGTGTCACTGTGCACACAGAGTGTCACTGCGCACACAGAGTGTCACCATGTACACAGTGTCACCCTGCACACACAGAGTGTCACTGTGCACACAGAGTGTCACTGCGCACACAGAGTGTCACCATGTACACAGTGTCACCCTGCACACACAGTGTCACGGTGCACACACAGTGTCACCATGCACACAGAGTGCCACCATGCACACAGAGTGCTACCATGCACACAGGGTCACCATGCACACAGAGTGTCACCATGCACACACAGTGTCACTATGCACACAGTGTCACCATGCACACACAGTGTCACCATGCATATAGGGTGTCACCATACACACAGAGTGTCACCATGCACACAGAGTGCCACCATGCACACACAGGGTGTCACTGCGCACACAGGGTGTCACCGCACACACAGAGTGCCACCATGCACACAGAGTGTCACTGCGCACACAGAGTGCCACCATGCACACAGAGTGTCACTGCGCACACAGAGTGTCACCATGCACACAGGGTGTCACCGCGCACACAGAGTGTCACCATGCACACAGAGTGTCACTGCGCACACAGAGTGCCACCATGCACACAGAGTGTCACTGCGCACACAGAGTGCCACCATGCACACAGAGTGTCACTGCGCACACAGAGTGTCACCATGCACACAGAGTGTCACTGCGCACACAGAGTGTCACCATGCACACACAGTGTCACCATGCACACAGAGTGTCACCCTGCACACAGTGTCACTGCGCACACACAGTGTCACCATGCACACAGAGTGTCACCATGCACACAGGGTGTCACCGCGCACACAGAGTGTCACCATGCACACACAGAGTGTCACTGCGCACGCAGAGTGTCACCATGCACACACAGGGTGTCACCCTGCACACAAAGTGTGCCTTCCAGCAGCTCCCTGCTGCGTGATTGGCCCCAGTTTGCAGCGAGCACCAAAAGCTCTGCTCTCCAGAGGCAGCTTGTTGAGAGCTCTAAAGAGTGCAGAGGAGCAGGGGCACTGCTCTGCCCTTGCACTGAGCACTGCCAGCTGGGAGCAGGGCACAGAAGGTTCAGTGGGGTCCAGGGAAAGACTTGGCAGGCCAGGTGCATCACAAGTTACTGGATGTATTCAGGACTGAGGTCTTCTGGACTCTGTTATATTTAATTTCTCTAGATAAATACTCTAATTAAATTCACTAAACCACTGTTTTAGTGAATTTAAAAGATAAATCCTCTTTAGTTAAGCAGTTTAAATTCAAACATACTGTGTAAGTGAAATTTTGGTTTGATTACACATCAATTTTCCTGAAAAAAATTCCCATTAGCAAGATGTTTAAACAGCAGGATGCGAAATGCAGCACCTTCACTTTAGGATTTCCCTGTTACACATATCCCTAGTTAAGAGAATTAATTGAAACACTCATTTCATAATCCAAGTACTTTGAACCAGCTCATAGGAGAAATTGAAGGACTTTTGCAAGGATCACATTCACCATAGCTTGGATTCAGACATGCCCTGGGCTTCTCTCTCACCATTCATCAAACAATGACCAGCAGAGCTATGGAAGCATCCTTGACACTGATCTCAAAAATACAACTTTGTCTGTCTGTATCACTACTACTCCAACTCCTTTTGTATGGAGAAATATCAGACCCACATAGAAATGAGAGTGGAGAAACCTTCAAAGTGTTTTGCTCAGTGACAGGACAAGGCATAAGTAACATCAAAACTGGCTCAAGAAACTCAAAGGTGCGAACAATATAGAAAAAAAGATAAAAATCCCACAATTTAATTGCCATTTCTTGATATTGCCCATGAAAGCGTTTCTAGATTTCTTCAATTGCCTTAGCTACAAATAGCAAAATAAAACTGCCTGAAGGATGGAAGTTGAGTTAGAAGATGCTGCATATAATTTCCAAGTAGGAAAGAATGATTAATAATCTACTTGTATCTTTTATAACATCTAGACTCTGTGTGCATCCCATGTGCTTGATGATTTTCTCTCTGCATGGAGTAAAACCATGCACATGGCTCAATTCATGTTCACTGAATCTGCTAGTCAGAATATCCTCCCTGGAAAGGCTCACAACGGTTATAAAGGACTTGGGTTCAAGAATCTGCAGTCTTAATTACCTTTTCCATCAGTTTCCTTTTGATGTTATGAAGTAGAAGTGGGTTTCTAAGTCAAGAGGTGGAGAAGTCATGCAGACTTCATCCTTGTTGGTTTTCAAGACCTGACTGGATAAATCCCAAATAACCTGTTCTGATCTGAAGGCTGACCCTGCTTTGGGAAAATCATTATGCCAGAGGTGTCTGGAGGTCTCTTCCACTCTGAATTAGTCTGAGTCTATGAAAAATAATGTATCCAAGTTCAAAGACTGTCTTACTTCTCCTCCTTTTGACTACTAGGAAGTTCATGAAAAATTGAAGAAAGCGGTGAGAAAACTGCATATGGGGAATTTAGTGAGTCTTTGATATAGTCCATAACAGCTGGCAGCTAGTGAGAGCTTTCACCTCTTAAATTCTATCATGGGGCTTGAATGCTCATGAAGAAAATGGTAGGAATAAATAGCCTATCTTCATCCTGAAATGAGGTTAAAATTGAAATGCCCGGCAGTTCATCACTGGAGAGGTGTAACACAGTATTTATTATCTATGTAAGTGGTAAAAGAATGAGGATTATATCACCTAAAGACGATTCTGAGAAATCTCAGTAGGAATGACTAAATCTAGATGACTGCATTGTTAGTGTCAGATAAAATGACGGGAACTATATATATATATATATGTATATATATACATCAAAAGAAGAATCTGAATTGCTCAATTGAATTAATGACCATAAATAACCTTCCAGAGGTCACACTTTCGTGTTCCTTATTAGATTAAATAATTATAATAAAAAGACTGAAAAACATGGGATGATGCCACTTGCTCTAAAGCTTGAAATTCAATACAATCTCAAAAAAAGTTTCATGTGATGTGATCAGTCAGGGCTTCATAACTTTTTGTCTCTGTTTTTACTGACTGGACTTGAAATATCCATCTACAAAAGAAAGGAGTACCTCTGGTGAATTCAACCATTATTTGCCCATTTTTCTCAAGAAAACATTGACGGCTGGTTCAGTGGCTACCACCTCACATTGAAAACAACTAACTTTGGGTAGGTTACAGAAAATTATTTTTAAAAGGTACTATGCAGTAATTTTAAATAACATCAGTCCTTCTGGTTATACAATTTCTTAGGATCTGTAAGAAAACAGACAAAAAAGAAAAGATCTAAGGCTAAACAAAAAAATTCCTTGTGAATAAAGAACAAATAGGTTTGATTTCTTAGTCAGCAGCAGAGACCTGTAAGGTGCGATGAGACAAATAATAGTATCTACATGGTCAAAAAAACTTCTCTATTTGCTTTTGGAACATGAATGTGATTCATATTCCATAAAACCAAGGTAAGATAAACAAACATTGTTTTATTTTTACAACAGAGAATTAAACTCAAGTTGATTACTACAAGACATAATTTCATAAAATTCTTCTGATGTGAATAACAGAACTACCAGCTAGAGATATTTCAGCTAAGATTAATCTAATTGATTGAGGAAAGCACTTCTACACCAAATGCAGACACGTCTACCTCCTCCTCCAGGGCAATGGTGATGCCTTGAGCCCATGGACAGCCAAACTCCATGGGTCACAAGACATGTTTGTCTCAGTCTGGGTGTAGTGACCCAAAATTCACGTGTGAATCACTGAAAATTCATTGGCTGGCAGTGAAGGCAACCCATGTCCTTGCAGAACACTAAGGGTTTATTTTCTCAAAGATAGCTTCAACACATCACAGAGAAATCAAATTAGATGGATTTTGCATTCTCATAAGGATGCAAAAGAAGGATTAGGATTCAAACAAAGGGTAAGGATTCAGACAAAGGCCCTTGAGGTCAGTGGAAGGATTACACTGGCTTCAGCCAACATTGTTTCCACTCTATACAAGATTTTCTAGTACATTTTTCTCTTTAGTGCTAACAACTGAACTGTTGTGTAGGATAAACCTTAAAGTATTGAGTTAAAGGTTTTCTCTTTATCATGCAGTTTGTGTCCGATGATAACATTTTTTTCCTTAAATAGAAATAGGCATTAAGATTAATACTAGGTGCATAGCAGTTCTCAACAGCCATAAAAAGGGCAATGAGTTGGGAAATATAAGCTTCAGCTATGGATTATTTGAGTTCACATGAGACATCACTGGATCAGAGCATGAAGTGAACCATATAATGTGTGATAAAGGGTTTTCTCCTAGTTATGGAAAGAAATGTAAACAAATTCTGATTTTCACAGAGAGGCACCTTATTTCCTTCCTATTTTTTTATTACACTCACAAATAATACCAATATCCAAGGCATACAGCTCATAAAAGAAGTGACTGCATAGATATTGAGGTTTTCTGTAGCTGAATTTATTGACACTTTGGAGAAAGGAAAATTCAATATATAGTAGCTACTGTACACCCAGAGATTAATTTTTCCTAACATGTTTTGCTTCAGTGAGGGTAGCCCAGAACTGAGGTATCTTCCAGAGCTGAACTGTGCAGGGCACCTACCAGGAGGACTTGCTCAAGAAAAAGCCTTAATGAAATGAGATGAATCTTTTATTCCCTTTGTCAACACCTCATCACTCATTTATCTTTTTATTTTTCTGTCCTGACCAACATTGTTCCTAGTTTCCAGAACTGCTCAATGGTTTTAAAAAAAGATCATAGTAAGAATCTCTGAATTCTTTACTGTTATTTACAATTAGATGAATGGGAATGAAAGACTTTGACAGCTCCAGGCCTCTGATTGCCTGTTCACAAACCACTCACTTAGATTTCAGCGGTAATTGCTGCCACTTACGGTCCTTTCATAAAAAGATCTTCAGAGTCTTCTGTTCCTGCTCAAATGAATGTTGTGACAGTATATGACCCTGTGCATCACTGTAATTTTGAAATTTAAACAATTCAGTAAAACCGAAAATAAGCTGAGAAGATGAGGTATAAGAGTATTCTGTTTTTCTCTGCAATTTCCCTTCCTGGTCTTTAATGCAGAAATAAAAAAAAAAAATCCATAACTACTTCCAACTACTTGTCTGGTAGCAAGCATTTACATATTTATAATCAAACTCCCACCATCCAGTCCATTATCACATTTTGGAGCCTTTTCCTTCTGTGGGACAACCTGTGTGCAAGACCATTGTCTAGCCTGTATGAAACATAACTGCTGTAGTAATTTTCACAAGTGAAAAAGCTCTCACCCATGACTGGAGGCCCTACCTCTCCCCAAGTGCATTTAAAGAATGTCTGAACACCTGGCTCAAGGCTTGGGATTGTAGTGCAATTATATAGAAACAAGTTACTGTGGTGCTGAGTTGTGTGGTTCCTTTCTAGTTTAGTACTATTTTTTACCAGGTGTCCATGACAATGCTGGATTTACTTAACACTTGTTCTAGCCAATTTTATATATCTCTGAAAATAAAACTGTCAAAGAAGATATCAAAACACGTTCACTTACAAATGCCTGAACTCGAACAAGCTTGTTATTTTCCAATTTTATCCCCATGTGGAAATATACAAATATGAAAACATCAATTCCTTCCTTGTAGCAATAGGTGGCAGTAATGATATCTATATTTGTCTGGATGGCCAGTGGGCTTTGGAAACACTGTATTTGTCAGTTTTAGCTTGGATAAATAGTTGTAATATATGTTGTTATCCCAGGTTGAAGGAAATTACCTTTTTACAATAAAGGAATCCTATAGCTAACCTTTCAAATATCTGGATATATATAGCCAGATAATAGTCTTCTTTAGCTATGTTCAACTTCTGAATTTGCACAGATGTCAAATTAAAATAAAAATATTAAACAGAGTGTTTCATCATATTGTTCTTATTGAATAACCCAAAATTACTTTACCATAGAGGTAATTATATACTGCAGTAGCAAGAAAAATAGACAAAGATTCTTAAATGTTATAAAAGCTAGAAAGATTTGCCCAAAGGAGTCTGTGAATTTGTACTTTGTCTCCTGTGTGCTGATATCTCAGAGAATGGGACTGGAAAGTACCACTGCAGCCTTATAAACTGAGCTTTTATATCTTCCTGACACAATGGTTCTTTTTCTCCTAAACATTTATAAGCACAAGCAACTTGCAGGCAATCTAATGCTTAGTTTTCATTTTGCCTGAAGGACTTAAAGTAATGACAAATGTTACAAATCCTTTGCTGGAGCTGTTTTCTAGAGTTAATGTTACACAGGTACAGGTCTTGGAATTCCACGCAGTGCTGAAGGGACCCTGGGACAGCTGTCAACACTGATGATGCCAAGCATCGCTGCATTGCAAATAAAAAGCTTCTTCAGCCAAATCCTTCTTCAGAGCACGTGGAGGAGTCATGAAAAATCACCACAGGGCAGTAATTTTTGATAATCTCACAGCTGATGACTTCAACATTTTCTGTGTTATAGAGTCAAGTATTACTGGGACCTTCTGTGTGTACATGTCCAAGGGTCAAACCACTCTGAGTGAATCAGCTTTTAAGAGCAGGTGACACCTCTGATAACCATGGGAAGGGCACGACTCATTAGGCATTAACTGGAGCGTGGCACTGGGAGGGAATTGTCTGGTACAGCAGGAAAGTGTCTGCATTGCAATGGTGCTGCTTTCTTCCATGGCCCTGTGTAGAGAGCTTCTGACTAGAAATAAGGGAGAATGTACTTGGTGTGTACTCTGCCAGCAATTGCAAGACTATCAGACTCCTTCCAGTAGAAGGCATAGGCTGTCTTCCAATTTTCACAGGCAGAAGTCCATGTGTGAAACTAAATGACAGAAGAAATTGATGACATTTGCCCTCTGCCTAAAGACAAATCAGGAGAACATTGTTACTGATAGGCACATTTGGCTTCATCTGTTGTAAAAAGCCAGCATCATAAGTGTGGTGTTTTGTAATGACTGAAATTCATATAGCTGCTCCTTTGTTTTTCTCTGCATGAAATATGGAAAAATCCATTCAGATGTATTGCATCCCCAAGAGTATGCTCAGCTTATCAGGCAAATTCAAAAAGAAAATTTACAAAATTCCAAGCACACAGGTGTGATTTTCAGCCACTGTTCTTAAGTGCGTAATTACTGTATAATATCCCTAATATTTACCTTAAACACTCTACCAGCTTCTATACCTAAAAGTTCATGTGACACCTGTTAGAACAACAGTGCCCACAGTAATATTATCACATTATTTAACAGCTGTTTCCTTCATCCATACCACAGTACAACCAGTTATGGTCAACAGGGCTGGCAACTAAAGTGTGTCTCAGCATGGTGCTCTTCATGTGCAGGGCAAACAAAGAAACAGCAACTTCTGAAGGTTCCAGGCTTTCACAAAGTGCCTGGGCTCAATGCAGAGGTGAAAATTCCCAATAGGCACATTTTCTGCTGATCTGAGTTTCAGCAGCAGTTTCAGCAGCAAGAGAAGGGCCATGTGAATCTGGGTGGTTCACTCTGATCTGAAGCCCCAAATCACCCTCACCACTGACAGCATCTCCTGCTGGCTTGTGCCTCTGACATGGGTATGGGGATTTGGACCTTTATTCCTCAAACTGACCACCTGGCATCCCACAATATACACAACCAGAACATATCACCAAGAGGATATTGAATGTTTTCCACAGACAAGTGAACTTTGATGTCCTGCATATTCTTCCCCTTCTGGGTAATTTTATGGATTTAATGTATGCAGAAGTTTGCTGCGGTACACCAGGAAGGGAGGTGCAGTCTATTCCAGAAAAGAAAAGTGAATTTCATAAATGGTTAAAAAACTGACCTGCTACTACCTGAAACATCAGTAGCATGTCCCATGACACCTTTCTATGTTGAGCTTCACGTATCTTAGTAATAAGCTATTTGTAAGGATAGTTTTGTATGCTTTTAAGAAGGAACATTTGCAAACAAACCCACACAGCAATAAATATGTGTATTAATGCATGTTGCTGTTTAGAGTACATGAGACATGGCAGGCCACATTTGACCCAAACCCAACTCCTAGTTCAGCACACCACCCTTCTAAGAAATTTCCCTATTCTAGGAGATGTCAACAACATATTGCTTGTTGCCTGAAATCAAGCAGCCACGTATTCTAACTCCCCTTGAAGAATCTGGATGAGGAATCAGGAATTGGCAATACTGTTAGAGCCCACAGTGCCTGGTTAACTGGATTAGCTAGGCAAGAATGCAGCAGGGTTTAAGGTGAGTTTAGGCTCTGTGCAGAGAAACTGCTGCTACGGTAACTACTTGCACTGAAATGATTATGAGGATTATTCTTGCTATTTATTCAAGTGAAAACAGATATGGGATTCTGATCTCAGGTTAAAACACTTGGATTAGGTTCTGTTGTGAATTAGACATCTATATACCCATTTATTGCCTTCAGATGTATAAACATCACAGTCTTTGGAGTGCAGAAGCCATTCATATGACTGTCTATTTTTAGATGAACTGAAAACTTTATAGATTATTTTAGCTTTATAGATGTTTTTGGCTTGGTTGGCTTCTTTGAACAGACAATTAAAAAGTACAGACTCCCTCATTTAAGTCTTGGTGAGCTGTGGACTAAGTTTTTTAAGACATAAGAAAAATCTTGCATGCTGTGTGAAATTATGAAAACAACTGGGGATGTTCTCAAGTCAAATTATTGTAAGGTGTTATCACAGAAGTGCAGGCAGGTGTTTAAGCCTCTTGCAGGAGTCACACTCCGAGCTCTCATTGTCTTGTTTGACGTCATCTCACACCATGAACAACGCAATCCCTCATACATGGTTAATTGTGCTGTATTTAAAACACCTTGCACACTTCAGAATTTTTTTAGTTGCTGCCTTAAAAAAACCCCATACTTCTCATCAGCAGCATGAACCTTCTGAAGTTCTGTATTGTCTTCCATCTGTGTGAGGCTTGGAGGGAGATGTCTGTGGAAGAAGCCCGGGGGTTCCTTGCTTCCCTCCAAGGCAGGTGGACTTCACAAGCTCAGCTGTTTGTGGCATGCAGGGAACCTGGAAATACCACACAGTGGTACAACTTTTTATTGTTTGTGTACAACTGAAGCCACACCTCTGCTTGGGGAGTTAAGATCTTGTCTCATGTAAGGAAACTTGTGACCAAGTGTTTCATAGGAGGGAACAACAACAGGAATTACTGACCCCATTAACTGAAGAGTTACAGTGATCTGATGTATAGGTTCAAAAATCTAGACAACTAAAGCCTAATAATTCCATTTCTCAGCTGCAGATCTCATATGCTATTTCTTTTTGACACTGTCTCTTCCAAAAGCAAATATTAAACAATAATGACAGGATAAAAGACTGTTTGCTGGAAATGTACTTCCTTAAATACATACTCATAGTTCTTAGTTTCAGCAGCAGAGGTACTCTGGGACTCAGGGAAATAAGCTGGTACTTTAATTAGTGTTAACTCTCTTTACATATGTCAGTGCATGTGTTTGCATTGGGGTGCATCTGTAAAACATTTCTGTGGCTTAGGAGATTTGCAGAAGACAGTTGAAGGAGCACCACCAGGGAAAAATTCTGCAGTCTGAAATTAAGAGGCAAGCTGTGACTCTCTGTGGGTTTTAAAGGCAGAACTCTAGATAACTAATACATTTAATTAGCATAAAAGCTGAGAAATGCAGCATCCTGGCAATAGCTTTTCCACTCAGCAAGTCTTGTTAAGTGACTATATTAGTAATTGTTACTGATTATTGAAAATACATCCATTATTTTTTATTGGATTTCATTCAAAATAGATGTCTGACAGTCATTGAGTAGTCCTGTTGGCCTGAGATTTTAATGAAGATCATATCTTAATTGTTGTAGCAACCTGGGGGAGAAACATAGGAAATGTAAAACTGCATTTCCCCACATCATCATCTTTTCTAGAAATACACAGACAGATTGATCTTTATGTCTGTGTATTAATTTTTATCTGCAGAGTTCTGAGCAGAGGTTTTCACAGCTGGTAAATAAAGCTGTTTGACCCCTACAATGACAAAGAAAGACATACTCAAAACCACTGAGCCTTCAGTAAATCTTATCCCACTGACTGGGAATTCACACAAGCCACCAAGCCCCTATTTCCTCTGTTACTGCACCCCTGTGTTCACTCTCTCTGCTCACTCCTAACTTTGGCTTTTTGGGTCTGACTCTTTCCACAGCAGTTTTCTCTTGCCCATTCCTACACCACACTCTGCACTCCCTGGTCTTTCCCCCAGCCATCCTGGTTCCCCTCTGGACGTCTCTGCCCCACTTGATGCAGGTAGATGATGTCCTTGCTTTGGTGCCCTCAAATTAATCTATTTTACCTCCAATTTCTCTTTATTGCTACTGTCTGTCCAAAGAGTAATGTCCAAAATATTTGCAATCTAAACTCAGCCTGATAGTACAGTAAAGACAGTATCTGAGTATAGAAAGGGGGCCTACAGGTTTATCATAAAACCCTCACATTTATCTTCTAATGTATCTGTGTCCATAACTAAAACTCCAAACCTTAAAAATTGTGACATGTGCACTAAGAATATCACTGAAATAAAATTTGAGACTCTAATGGGATTAGACACAGAATAGTCACTCTGAAAGGCAAAAAAAGAGAAATGCTCTGCTTTTGTATTGTGTTTTTCTTGGGCTAGAAAGGAACTCCTCTGCATTCAGAACACTACAAAAGTTTCACATTTATAACAAAATGAAGAGCTAAATGCCTGCATTAAAATGGGTAGCCACTGGATAGAGGCTATTTCTCATTATTATTAGTCAGACTGTGGAGATGATTTTGATCATCACTATAAAGAATGACCCAATTAATCTGAACTCAATTTAATAAATTTTGGTTTATTGAAAATGCACTGCCTACCAAGTGCTGTTCCCACCTTACAAGGTCCCAGTTTGACCTAGTGTTTTAATGTCTTTCCCCACTGACAGTATTTCTTCATGTGCAAGAGCACCACAGCTGCTGAATTGCAGGTTTGCCTTGTCTCCTCTGCTGCAGGAAAGCACAATTATCCACCCTGCATTATCCTGGGAAATTCCCCTGGGATAAATGTAAGCTGTGTGTGCACATGTTGGGAGAAGCAGAGGCTCATCAGTAGCACTGTCTGTCATACAACATCAAAGCTTTGAGCTGCTGTGCTTTCCCCTCTCTAAAACCCATCCAGGGGAGTTGGGACAGGATTTAACAGAGAATATAGAAATGGTTGAAAATAACCTTGAGGGAGTGTCATGAGGAGCATTCAAGGAGAGGTAGAGAGAAGAAATGCAAGGGAAAAAATTGAAAAGGCAACTTCAGCATAACAAAGCTGATGGCAATTTGTGTCTTAATTGCAGTCCCTGCTAATAAGATAATTTATTTTTAAAGAAGAAACTGTCAGATGATCACAATTACAACTCTCACTCTTTCTCATCTCTCAGTATATCTGTGGAATCAAAAGTTGTGCAAAGGAGACCGCATCTCACCCAAAATATCAAAGCCATACTGAAAGCTTCTGAATGCATTTCCAAGGCATGAAGGAAGCTCAAATTGCAATATCCATTAATGAAATATCTTTTGCCATACAATGAACAGTTCACTCAACAGCGGAGATACAGAAGACTACTGCAAGCATGGAGAAATCAAGTAAAAGTGCACTTTTTTCTTAAGTCTTTTTTATTTTGCCATATATTGGAAAAACTTGCATTGTAAGGAAATCTCCAAGGGAATGATAGAATACTTTATGTACGTGTTACTCATCCAAATTGAAAAATATGTTGCCACCACTGAAGCAGAAACAGGAGAAGGAAACAATTGTCCATATGTTGCTCTTGGTTCATACTTTGCTTAGCATTAAATTTACAGTCTTTTTCCATATTCCATTTTCCATCTACGTACTTTAATCAAAAATTTTAGATTTCTTCACTTACTGCAAACAGAAAAGATTCAAGCACACTGCCTGCAAATCTGCCATTTCAGTGGAGAGAATATGCCTGCTCAGAGTCATGGTGGTGCGAAATTTCCAAGATACAAAGATACAAATATCAGAATATTTACAATGCTAACACTAAAGCTTTGGGGAAAAAGGGATTACTGTTGTATCACATATGGTTAGCTCTGTTCTCTCCTCTGTTAGTTAGGACTTCACATCATTGCTCATTTGATCTCTCTGGATCAGCCTTTCATCCACTTTCAGATGCATGGAGGGGTTGGGGTAGGAGGTGGAAGGCCAAAAACCAGGGTAAGCCAGGCAATGCCATATGAGACAGTGGATACTGTTATGCCTCTGTAGAAAGAGTGCCTAATCATTTTAGTTATTAATAAAAATTATTTGCATATATTTATTCATACTCTTGATTATTATATTTAGCATAACAGTATCAACATGCTATTAATGTGGTGGGTTTTGCTGGCATAAATCAGCTTGGAGCAGACACCCATACTAAAATCGCTTGAAGCTTTAAAGCAAAACCAACAATTTTAATGGACTTGTGTGAAAAAAGGTATCTCTTATAATTGGTCACAAAGAAACTAGCAATATGCTAAAGCAGAAAACTGGCATTAACCAGATCAGATTGGTGGGTGGAGATCTGAGATAATCTTGAATATAAAACTCTGCTTTAATTCTTTCAGCATCTTCTGCTTCAGTGTCTGAATGTCTAAAAATGATTCATGATTGAAATTTCAATACTGAGAAGTGGGGGGAGGAAGGAAGGAAACAAAGCATTAAATTTTATTATCCATCAATAGGATGCTAAATTATGGAGATGAGGGATATGTAGCATTTTAATACATATCATGAGCCTTAGAGCCTGCTTTTCCTAAAAGTTCATGTAAAGGGATTATTGAAGAAAACCAGGAAGGGAAAAGCAGGAATAAAGGCAGGTGATGGAAGCTGCTTTACATGGGGGTGCAACCAGTGTTTGTGTTTGTGATGTACACAGCACATTAGATGATTTTCTTATTGATTGCTTCTCTGTTTAAAAACAGAGACCCAGACAAGTGTAGATATAATCTAGACACAAAGAAGTGTATGACAAATCTAGAAGAAAGAGTTATTGATTCTTCTAGAAATTTCTTCTAGAAATTTCAAACAATGTTGTCTAAATCATAATTTTTTTACACTGATTTCAAGGTTTCCCTGAATCCTCCCCCACTTCATTGTCATTTAGCTTCAACCAGCAGAAAACCCATTAGAAATCTCTAAAATCACAATGCCATCACTAGGGTATTGAGGACTTCTACATGTCTAGATCATATCTACCCTTGCCTGGCTGTCTGATTTCAGACAGAGATGCAATCAATAAGAAAGCCAGTTATTGTGCTGTGCATGTCACAAACACACACTTAAGATGGCCTTGATTTAGGTTATCTTTAGCCACTAGTTTTGTTACCTAATGCAAGATGGTCAGCCAAGCTCAGTCTATAAGTCACATGGTCCATCTCCCACTATTGACCAGACATGTAAACTCTAAATTATTTAGGGTTTGTGAGATGAGTTTTCTTTGGCTAAACAAAAGATTTCATATAAGCACGTTCCTATTATTATTCCTAATAATGAGAGAGGGAAGATGAAATTAGGGACAAGTGGTGACTTAATCTACTCACTTGAAAACTGTAAGGAAAGAGCAATTCCCTGCTGGCTTCAGTGAAGGCGTCTCAGCCATGGGGAATTGAAAGATCGATGGGCACCTTGTGGTATTTCACCTCAGTAAGGAAGGGAGAACATATCAGGCCCACAATAAAAGATTATATCTGTGCCAGTGGGAGGAACTGGAGCACCTGATGGGACATCCTGCATCTCAGAGTGTTCCCTGTGTCTCCATCCCAATACAGCCTGCATTACTTTATTTGTAGTTTATATACTCTGTGTGTGGAATTCTCTGTATTTCCAAACTAGCTTCATTTATTAGCAGTATCTTATCTGGTATATCAAATAACTTTTTCTGTAGCTAAACAGAAGTAAAATTAATTTGTTCTTGTAGGGAGAGAACTCTGTTCAGAAGTCAAAAGGCTTGTTCTCTGTGTATTTGTGTCTTGTGGTATCTAATTCTTTGTTAAATGCATGACTGAAATTTAAATACCTTTTGTGCCTAGAATTTATGAATCACTTTCTTTATTCATCTTTGCTGGCACATAAGCATTCAGCAGGTGCTATGGCTTGCATGGTGCTTATTTTTTGACTGGTTTTGATATGTTTTCTGATTTACTTCTCTTACGCAGCTCATTGCTCAGTTCCTGCAATTTTTCCTTGGAATAATGTGGGCTAGCACTTGTTTAAAGGACATGATACAATGCCATGGAAGAGACATGGGAACACAAACTAAGAAAATTCAGTGGATGAGCCTCTTGATCTGCTGTGATCTTTGATAGTCCTTATAAACTGTAGCTGTATTATGGTTATTTTTTCCCTAGGTCATCTACTTCAGACCCTACTACATTTTTTCTCCATCTACACACACTTGCCAGAAAGTAAAAGACTATTAGTATGAGCAGAAATCTGTAAGGAACTGTGTTTCATTTAGTATATCCAGCTAAATCTCAGGTTGGCACTATTCTGCCTGTGAAACCTGTGAAAATCTAGGGGCAAATTTTCCATCTCCAAGTAATTTTCAAAACTATTTACTGCTTACATGATAAATGGAAAATGCATGAAGGGCACTGTTTTAAATTGAGTTTGTTCTTTTGCTGTATGTTGTCACAAGTGAGACAGGGAAGGCCCATTTTTAAAGTGTCTAATCATTTAGATGTAGCATCTTCTTTCACCAGACTGTCAAACAACTTGGCAGGCTCAATGATAATGAGCAGTTCTGAACACAGAGTAACTCTTGTCTAGTTGGTGGCAGCAAGACAGCCTTAGCCTGCAGTGGATCATCTGGCAGAGGAAACTGCAATGCTCAATTTGCCACCATTTTCCATTAGCTTTGGCCCACCCTGCTCTGCTATTGAGTTATTGAGTTTGGCCCACCCTGCACTGCTATTCAGAGCTGGAATAACTCCTGGTGCTGTTCTCCGTTGGAAGCAGCACTTGGAGAAATGGAAAACAGATTGGTGATCACACAGCACAGACCTGCCAAGCCAGGCTGATTCCAGTCATATTGTGCTCAAAAAAATTTTATATGTGTACTTACATATGTACACACACACACACAAACAGTTTTGCATTAAATAAACCCCACTAAAATAAAAGTGTCCTGGGCACACTGATCAAAGAGCTAGTCCAGTATCCTCAAATTGTGCTGGAAGGTTACTGCAATTTCCATTCCAGACATCTGCCACATCCAGCCTCCTCTCTAAGCAGATGAAAACCAGTGGAGCCAGACGATGATGAAAAGTTGTGAGGGCAATGCAGTTAACACTTGTCCCTTAGAAAGAGAAAATGTGATTTTTTTTCAGCATGAGCATGTTACCAGGGCAGCAGCCACAGCACTGCAGGGCCAGCACTGCTCTGAGCCAAGGCTGTAGCTGCAAGAGCATCCTGGAAGAGACAACACTGGAGCTACTGCAGGAAGAACTCTCTGAACGGAAACAGGCAGCCTGCTTTGGTGAGGGGGCAGGTGGTTTTATTGAAATGTATGAACAGCAACATTTGTGAAAGGAGAAAGTTGAGTTACTCATGGCTGAAATAAATTTATTCAGCCTTTGATGAGAAAACTTTTGTCCAATACATTATTCACTGGCATTATACAAGTTCTGGAAGGAATGTGTTTAGTCATACCATCTTGAAATGGCAGAATTCCGGATTTGATCCAAAATTTGACAATGTTTGAGATGATGTATACTGTAAGAAGCCTTTCTGGGTGTACTGGGATCCAAGGGTCTATAAGAAATGCCACCCATCTAGCTTTAAAATAGTAATTTTTTCATGTGAGAAATGTGGATAAAGTATAATTACAGCAAGGCTGTGAGAAAATAAGGGGTTTTGGTGTAACTCTTGTCTGTGACCAGCAATCTCAATATTAAGTTAGCTGTTGTATAAGTGAAAAATTTACTCAGAATAGCCTTCTAATAATAGCTGGAAACTTAGATATTTTCTTTTTAAAGTTTTTATAATTCTGGGTGAACATCCATGCAAATGCAAACATTTACAATAGAGCTGCAAGACACAGAGCAGCATTCATTATTGTACCATAATAAATAAATCCACTATAGCAGAATTATGCATGACAAATACAGATTTTATACACATGGATGTGATTAATAAAAATTGCAAGTTTCATAAATACACCAGAACAGTTTTATTCTATTTATAGCTAAATTTTTCCCTGCAGTAACAACAGTCCTATTGCTGAAATGATTGCCACTTTCAAAGTACACGCCACTAACCACATCAACAAACACAGAGGCACTGCAAGGCATCCCCAAGGGGAATGGGCACAGTACTGATCTCTGCACTCCCGCATCCATTGTCACATGCTGGGAATTCCTGTCCCCTTCAGTACCATCTCCTTTTCTAGCAAACTTCTGGGGCCACAGGCTAACCTAGAAGAACCGATTTTGTCATGGTGCTGGATGCAATAGTAATGGAAATCTCAACATATTTCATACAAATATGGTATATTAGGAGGAATTAAACTCCTAATTCACACCCCATATATTCAGTTCTTTGTGATGCTGCAGTTTGAAAATCCACCAACTCGGTCTGATAAGTCCTTTTACTATTCTTTCTTTGTAGCCAAGACAACATCTAGGATATGTTGTCTCTCAGAGGCTCTCTCAATGACTCTCTGACTTACTAACATTTTTTCCTTTTTGCTGCTAACACATTCATTTTAAAATGAAAGATCTTATATAGGTTAGCATGTGAATGCTGACTGGAAACACAATGATATTGCTGAGGCCTGCTACCACAAGGTATAAACACCAAGCAGATCACTGGTTTCATCTCCAAATGAGATGGCGTGTTTGCAGTGATAAAGGAATGACTAGATGTGCCCTCACCATGCATCACTGCTGGCTCTGATCCTGCACCAAATTGAGTCAGCATTGCACTCTTGATGCCGGATATGCTACAGAGATTTAAGGCAGCTGAAGACCCATCCCACAGACTGCAGCTCCAGGTGGTGGTGAGACAGAAGGCAGAGTACTCTGGGTTTCACCTGGCTAAATAACATGACCATGGACAAGTGGATCATTTGGGATTTTGCTGTAACTTGTGAGAAGATGAGAGGCAAAAGACTCCTCATGCCACAGTTGTATCATTTGGGCAGTGAGCAGTGAAGTGGGACAGACACACGCAGCTCTCAGGACTGCAAGCTTCAAAATAAACATCTCTTCCATAACACAGGAGGGTCCTGAAGCAGATCCCTAGACAACAATCCTAGCCAACCAGTCAGTGACACTCTGCAGCCTGAGAGAAAGCTATTTTGTCCAATCTTTCTGTCAAAACTTTTGATGCAGAGTGAAAGCCAAATCCAAATCCCAGAACTTGCTCCCAAACGGAGCCAACAACCAGCTCTGGATGGCCATGCCTTCCCCCACCTCAGTGCGAATCAGCAAGTGTTGAACCACTATGACTCAAAAAAAGAAAAAAAAGAAAAAAAAAAAATCGAGTGTTCACTTGATTAAGTAATACAAAAGAGATCGAAGTGTCAAGCCAGTTTCATAGTGGGACCATGACAAGGCAGACATTGTCACAAAAAGCCATGAACAAGCACAATGACTTCAATCCAGTCCTTCATTCTTTCAAGACATCTGTCACCTTTCTCAGGCTTTTCTGTGATACATTTTTAAGCTACAGACTTCTAGCAAAATACAAGTTTTGGCTGCAAACTGGATTATCTGAGGAATATTTTGCCAGCCTATTTGCATAAAAGATCTCACCAATCTGTTTTCCACCAAGAGCATTCCTTAAGGGATTAGAAACAAAGGTCAGCTATAATTCTGAGCTCCACTTTTAAAATACTCACTGAGAAAATAAAACTTCTGCAAAATTCATGGAAATATACTAAAATTGTAACAGTGTACTAAAGAATTCTCTTGCAATATTTGCAAGTTTTATTATATTTGAAGTTCTAACTGCAAGCAAAGCAAGTGTTGCAATGTTTACTGGAATTTTGCACAGTTTCAGTAACATGAAATACCCACCTACCACTGCATCTCTGCTCAGATAGATTTCATGCTGGCCATTCCTCCTCTGAAAGTCTGACCATATTTTTTATTGTATCTTTATTACAAAATCAGGGGGCAGCTCTGGCAAGTGGATGGGGTGAAAACTCTCCATTAATGTATTTGAAGGAATTTGTTCATACTGGACTTTGGGAGATCTATGGCACAGCTTAGTTTAGTTTGATCTCTGAAAGCCACATCCAGATTTTGTATATACAAAACTGTATTTTTGCATTCATACCACTCAAATCAGAAAAGAGAGCCCTGAATTTGGCCTAAAAAAGAGTTAAGAAAAGGTTCAAGCCATAATTTTATAATTTCATAGTTACTGTGTTGACATAGAAATAGAAGTTATCCCTGATAATTCAGTTAAATGCCAAAATGTTTAAGGGAAACAGACCCTGATTCCTGACACATTTTTTGAAATGAATACTATCTTTGCTACTGTATGGCAGAAAACCTAACAGATTGCTGTGATATAAAAAGTACAAAAAGGATGCAGCATCTATCATTGTTCCAATTGATTTGTACTATTATTCCTACTTCCCCACCTCTCTTCCTCCTGACCTTCATGCAGATGCTGCCAGTAAATGAATTATTCTCAGCTTTAGGTTCCATAACTGCTCCCTGATCTTGTTGTGGGAAGCTCTGGTACTGGATTACAACAACATTTTTGTGTTCAGTAACATTGGGGCACTGGAGAATTAAAAATAAATTGAAAGCAATCAGGCTGCTATTATGGGTTGTATTTAGTGTTTGAAGACCATAGTGAAAAATGTAGATCATAGTAAGAGATCAGGGGAAAAGGGCAGTATGAGAAGGATACAAGGCTACTGAATGGCTGTGGACTGAAAGAAAGCACTTAAAAAGAAAACGTTCCAGACCCAAATTTCACCCTTGAATAAGCAATGGGAACTTTACAGGGGTTTTGAATAAACAGAACTATAAAGTCAGATATATGATAAAGTTCCTCTGCTTTGCCAAAAGCAAGCAGCCCACTCTTCAAATGAAATGCACTTACCTGTGAATGATGTGGTATCTCTGCAAATAATCCAGGGAAAGGGCCAGCTCACAAATGTAGAGTTTTACAGTTCCTTCATTGAAGTGCACGTTCTGCTGCAGATGGTAGCGCAGGTCCCCTCCGAGTAAGAGATCCACCACCATGAACATGTCCTCTTCATCTTGAAAGGAATACCTGCAGGAAAGAGTTACAGCTGAGATCTCAGGGCAGATGGTGCAGTCACAGCCATGCCTTGGGCTGGCTCTCATTAATGAGATCCTGGTATGTCCCTGATTTGCTCAAAAGGCACGCAGAGAGGCTTTCTCACTGCTGAGGTCAGTCCTGCAAACAGTCTTGGATTGTGGTGGGACTCCGAATGTTTAAATGTTGTGCTTTAACCCCAGTGACAGCTAAGTACCATGCAGATGCTCTCTCACTCCTTTTTCCCCCAGTGAGCTGGGGAGGAGAACCAGAAAAAAGTAAAAACTTGTGGGTTGAGATAAGAACAGTTTAGTAACTGAAAAAAAGGAAAGTATAATAACAGTACTGAGGATAAAACCAGTAATAATTGTAATGAAAAGGAGAGAAAGAAAGAAAACCTGAGAAGAACAAGTGATGGACAACACCAGTGCTCACGATTCCCTGAATGTCAAGCCTGTCCCCCAGGGGCTATCAGCCCTTCCCTTCTGAATCCCCCAGTTTATATGAGCATGATACTTGATGGTGTGGAATATCCCTTTGGACAGTTTGGACCAGCTGTCCCAGCTGTGCTCCCCCCAGCTCCTGGTGCAGCTCCTCACTGGCAGACAGGAGCCACTGAAGAGTCCTTGACACAGGGTGAGCACTGCTGAGCAGCAGCCAAAACATCAGAGTGTGATCAGCATTATTCTCATCCCAAATCCAAAACACAGCACTCTTCTAGTAAGAACAAAACTAATTTTATCCCAGCTGAAACCAGAACATGAAGGCAAGCAGAGCTTGAGCTACTGCCATACTACTGTCTTATTTGAAACATGAATTAACACCTGAATGTTGATAAAACAGAATTTAAAATACCTTTAAGATTTTAACATTCTTAAATAACCATATACTCATTCAGGTGACAAAATACCTTACAAAGTAGTACCAATAAAATGGAAGGCCTTGAAACACACTTAGTATTTACACACATACAACTCTAGTTCAGTGCTTATGGAAAGTATCCTGGTAGCATTGAGAGCTGCTGTCTCAGGAGTATTTTCCATATTCAATAAAAATACACAATATTCTATTAGCTGAGTATTTTTTACAGCTTGCAGTGTAGGTCCAAATTCAATAAGGATTAAAACTGCAATTTTACTGCCTAACAATACTTTTTCTTTTCAGTCAGCAACCTATATCTTGTAAAATGACAGAGTCTTCATGGTTACTGACTGAATTCTTCTGGACCCTTTCCCAGAACTGCCTGCTGAACACTCTGAGGAGCAAATTTTGATGTGATTTAAATCCTGTAAATCTGAAGGTATAGCCAGTCAATGTAGAGTATATATATACACATATATAGTGTTTGGGCAAGCAGGAATTTCCATGTGTTTCTACTTACCTTGGCTATGCTGCCATTGCTCTGGGCTTTTGTGCTCTGAGTGAAGTGACAGAAACCTCTGGATTTAGTTTCTAAATGCAACTGTATAAGATTCCCCAAATGGGGTATGGTAAATACCTTATTTCTGATGTGAAATCACTCTTTTCTTATAAATTGTTTTAGAATTGATTTTGATGTGAAGTTATATTATAGCAGATATATATGGAGTACTGAGAGGTGATCCACAATGATAGTGCCTCTTCCAGCACCTTTGCTCCCATGAGGTGTGTAATGTATGTTGGCTGCAGATGTGATTCTGTTCTCCTGAACTTTAAAATTTATGCCAAGAAAATGGAAAAGAGAGGGTTTGCAAAAAATCTGTGCACACCCTCCCCCCAGAGGCAGAAAAGTCTATATTAGATTATTTTAATTGACAGTTATGTACGGTTTCACTTTCATTCCCAGGCTTGCACTTACTGAAATGAAGCACTGCTCAGGGGTTGTCACAGATGGTTCATTTTGAATTTAATGCTTGTTATTCTTTCTGAACACACTTCTGAGAAGTGACTTTCTTTCATACTCTGCTCTTGCATTTCCGTGTGACTGCCAAATGCCAGGAGGGGAAAGTCATTTTATTTGCATGAAGCTTACTTCTCAATAAGTGAAACCTCTGAAGCAAAATGGCAAAGTAGGTGGCACATGGTGTCTGCTCACCTCTAGAGAGCCAGAATTTTGTAACACACAAACATATAAACAGGATAACAAAACAGAAGGCTTCAAGTATATTCAAATTCTTCCAAGCATTGTGCATTACTGAGCCTGAAGCAATTGCAGAAGCGAAGCTTAAAAGTGTAGTTACATTTAAGATTTTTTTTATTTTTTGACACTTGTTGTTTTAGGTGAAGAAATTGTAGCAATTAGCAGTGGTAAAATCATCATCATAGAATGGCTTTGGTTGGAAGGGGTCTTAAAAATAATCTGCTTCCAAGCCCCCCGCCATGTGTGGGCACACCTTGCACACATTGGACCAGGCTGCTCAAAGTCCATCCAGCCTGGCCTTGAACACTTCCAAGGACAGGGCAGCCACAGCTGCTCTGGGCAACCTGTTCCAGTGCCTCACAATCCTCTGAAAAATGTTAATTTTTCTCTTCAGTTACCACTTAAGTAAGGCACAGATTTTCTTTCTTTCTTTTTTATATTATTAAAATAATTTTTGGAAAAAAAATGCAGATTGAAAACTCTACTTCAATAGTAAGTGAAATATTGTGTTTTGTCTGGGACTAAAGAGTACCCTTGGTGTCTAAAGTCATATGATGACATGTCAGTAGAATGGTAGTGATGCACCTCTAGTTTTGAGATATAAATGTCCTTAGTCTTTTTTTTGGGCAGAGTGTGAAAGCAGGGTAAAGAGTGACTGCTGTGAACTTTAAATTCAATGATTATTCCCTTTTTTTTTTTTTTTAATTATGAGTATGTTTTAAGGTGAATGTCCAGTCTAGACAAAAGACCCATGAGAATCATCTATGGAATGTGCAGTCCTTTTCACATCCAGATAAATGCTAACACTTTGTGGAACACGATTTTCACTCCAAACGTTTTTAGGCTGATGTACTCTGGCTTTCTGTGCTTGTGAGCGGGGAATGATGGTTTTCTGTCACCTGCCAGGGAAGCTTTTGTGCATTTGTAATTATTAATGATTTTAGAAAGATATCAAACAAAGCTTTCCTACTGGGCTCAACCAACCTGCACCCATTCACTGCCTTGGGACCCTCAGGGAATTTCTGGGAATCCAGGCTGGGATGACAACAGATGACAACAGATCTGCTAGTGAATCAATCTCCTGCTACTGTGCCTTGCCTCTCAGGTAAGGACATGAAGTGCAATTCCTAAGGACAGAGCTACAAGGCATTCCAGAATAACTGTACCTCTAGAACAAAATACTTTAAACCCAATCACAAAATCCAAACAAAGAAAACCCTCAACAAAACCAAAAATACCCCCAACAACACCAAAACTAAACTGGGAGACATTCAGAAGTACAGCTAATGTTTGCACTAGGCAGCCTTCCCACATAGAACACTTCTCAGATTTGTCTGGGCCATCTTGACTAGATCTTGATTTGCTAAGAAAGATTGAAGCAGATGATCCTTGACACCCTCCTACCCTTTTATTCTATGGTTCTGTGATCTTTCATGACCTGTGGAGGGAGCACAAGTCAGTTTTATATAGATGCTGAAGGTAGAATGATGTACACCAAGACACAGAGGTTGTGAAGCTCCCAAATCCTCTCTGATGTTCTGCTCTTGCACTCAGCGTTATTCTTTTTGTTTTGTATTAATATGTGTCTCTGATAACTGCTAACTGCCAGTTCTGAATACAGTTCAGTATACTGGC
Source organism: Ammospiza caudacuta (assembly GCF_027887145.1). Lineage (NCBI taxonomy): Eukaryota > Metazoa > Chordata > Aves > Passeriformes > Passerellidae > Ammospiza > Ammospiza caudacuta. Next base: position 61,267,079 of record NC_080596.1, read on the forward strand.
TCAGTTAAGACAAAAGCTGTAAAGGCACAGTTTGAAGGAATGCACATGTTCAGCATGGTATCACCAGGTTTTTCCACCCCCTCTAAATTCTCTCACACCTGACACCCGTCACTGTGCTACTCTTACACCTCTTCTCATGGGCAGCGGTGTCTTCCCCACGCAGTTGATCCAGCTGGGTCAAACCTTCATGGGTGTGGTTCCCTGTCTGGATCAGACCACAGAGTGATTAGGAACACTCCAAGACATTTCCTGGAAGGTAAAGAAATTCACCCTAGTGAGACTGTGTGTCTTTGACCTGGAGGACAGCTTGGGCATGGCAAACAGGGGAAGATCTCTGGAGTTGTCAGGCACTCCGCTAAGCAGATCTTGCAGCTACCAATTTCTAAGCTACTGAATGCAGAGCAGGAGTTTCTCCAGGTCCTGCTGTGCAGCTGGGTAACAAATGGTGTTATTTTCCTCCTACCCAGCTTTAAGGACTAACAGGACTTTGTGTACCAGCTTAGACAAATTTGGTTTGTCATGGTCACAAGCAATCTAGTCCTATGCCTCTCTCCCTCCCACAAATCCAGTATTCTGCCTTTACATAAGAAATGAAATATTACCTTTATCTTTTTTATTCTATTGCAGTATTTTAAGAAAAAGGAGGTTTTTATATATTGATCTAAGAATTGAAATAGACAAGTGAAATACTTGCCATGGGAGAAAGGAATCTTTGAAAATATTGGTACTGGTTGGGGAGGGGCTGGTGGCAAATCAGAGCAGTGAAGATTAGTTTTCAAGCAAACACTGTAATTTTACTTTTGTAAGCTTCTTATCTGTTCAAAGGGAAATGACACAGAAAAGGGTTGATTGGTTTTTGGAATGAATTCAGGGGTTGTTTGGGATTTTTATGTTAACCAGGTAGCTGAGAAATACCTTCCAAATGAATTGTAACATTGTGACTTATGTTGAATATTAATCAATTGATACTGAATACCAATAATACATTATTAGTTATACTAAAGACAATGTTCTAATCCTTCTTGAAATGAAAGAGTAAATTACTTGAAATAATTGTTCTTGTTTTTTTCCTAAGTAGTGTCATTCTCCAATTATAGGAAAACAGTTCTAAACACAGATCCAGCCTCTGCTTTCACTTGGTTGGAGAAAAGTTTGAATGCATTATAATCATCTTTCTCCAAATTAAGATAAAATTATATAATTCCCATAGCAAACAGGGAATTGAATTTTTGATTATCTTCAGACTGGAAGATAAAGTATTATTGAACATAGTCCTTGATGGAAACACATTTAAATAAAGTAGTCTGAATAAGTTGTATCTGTTTCCACATTTATATCTGTATATTTGTTTTAATAATATCTAATTTTTAGTATTTATATCATATATTTATTTAGTATTTGTAACTCTGTCTTCATAAAAGCAATTACAGATGAATTATTAAGATAATTTTTCCTCCTTTCATTCCTTCTTTTTAGTTAACCAGGGTAATTTTTCATTTAAATCCTTCCAGTTGAGGCACCCAGTATTAATATATCTTGTTTCATATGAATTACCTGGGGAAAATGACATAGTGATGGATATTTTATATACTACTTAAATTAAAGATTAGAAGCAGATTAGAAAAATTTCATCATTAAGACTAAACCTAACTTCATAATCTTGAGCTAATCAGTTAAAGCAAGGTATGCACAGTTCATATATTCAGATAACACTTCTGCTTTCCCCTGAATATGACAGATGATTGATCCTTGGTGTCTCCTAACTACGAAATTAAAGAGGGATTCTTTTCCAGCTTTCCTGGTAACATCAAAGGGACATGGGAATTTTTTCAATGACAGAAACCCCCCACTAGTAACTGCAGATTTTCCCAGTGTAGATGGCATTTCATGATGTGGTTACCTTGCTTTTTTTTTCTTACCAGTCCAATTTGTGCAATTATGTTACAGAATACTCCTCACCCACTGTAAAGCAGCAACAGGTTAACCAAGATTTACTGCATTGAAAAAGAACGGGTCACTTAAAGGCCTGAATAATTTGACATTTGCCAAAGAACAGAGTGGAAAAATAACAGTCCAGGGCTCTCTTGTATGGTAGAATAAAATATAGCTGTAATATAAGGTGCCATAAGTATAGGATATAATATAGGTGTCAAAAATAGCAACTTTCATCAGTCAAACATCAAATCATTTCAAACTGCCCTAGGCTGAAAAGGTGTGCTGAAAACTGTTACACCCACTGAGACTGCAAATAGCAAATACTTACCTTTGAATTACATTTTTCATAAAATGAAGTGTCCAAGCCAACCAAATTAATGTTTTTGTTGAAGTTTGTGTGTTCTGCCAGCCAAGGACAAGCCTCAAGAGACAAAGCCTCAAGATTTATTAACTTTGTAAATACAAATATGCAAGTATTTTGAAGGAATGTTGGAAATGTTCCTTCATAATGTCAGTTTTGTTTACATTTCTATAGATTTCTTTGTTATTTTGGAAAATGGATAAACATTACTGGAATTTGGAATTTATTGGAATTTGAGATTTGTGCTTGCAAAGTCTTTAATAGAAGTCCATTGTTGGAAAAAAAAAAGGAAATACGCTGTTTCCAAACTCAGAGGGACAAGAGTCATTTCTACAAATGTTGTTAAGAACAAAGGACAATTACTTCCTTTATTCTTCCTATATTTCTTTATAAAGTTATGAAAATATCTTTTAATATTCTCTAAGAAAACTCCTGAGAATAGGGAATTTCTTCTATAAGGAATTTGGATGTTCATGCTTATACTTTCTCAAAGTCTATTTAGTGATGAAGTAACCAAATAAAACTGGTAAGAAAAATGCCTAAATAAAAAGTAGCCTGAAATTAGGTTGAAAGATTACTAGAATTTTTTTCAACAAAGATAGCAAGAGACTTATTAGCATAGTAAATATTTACCATTAGCTCCAATGCAGGCAAATATTATTAATTAGAGACAGCTTAGTATTTATCCTCACAAGGAAGAAAATTTTCTCTCTCCAGGAGGTTGAGAAGACCACAAATCCTCTTTGATCTGGGAAAGAACTGTTCATTGTCTGGACATGAGCTGGCCATGTGCACTGCCAGCCCAGAGAGCCAAAGCTGTCCTGGGCTGCATCCAAGGCAGAGTGGGCAGCAGGGCAGGGAGGGGATTCTGCCCCTCTGCTCTGCTCTGCTGAGACCCCACCGGCAGGGCTCATCCAGCTCTGGGGCCTCCAGCACAGGGGGGACAGGGACCTGATGCAGCAAGCCCAGAGGAGGCCACCAAGGTGATCAGAGGGATGGAGCCCCTCTTCTGTGAGGAAATGCTGAGAGAATTGGGATTGTTCAGCCTGGAAAACAAAAGGCTTTGGGGTGACCTAACTGGGGCCTTCTAATACCTGAAGGGAGCCTACAAGAAACAAAGCATGTAGGGACAAGACAAGAAATAGCTTTAAACTGAAGACAAGTTTAGATTAGATATTAGGAAGAAATTCTTTACTGTGAGGGTGCTGAGGCCCTGGAACAGGTTTCCCAGAAAAGTTGTGGATGCCCCTACCCAGAAAGTGTTCAAGGCCAGGTCTGGTGAGGTTCTGATCAACCTGGTCTAGTGAAAGGCATCCATGTCCAGGGCAGCTGGAACTAGATGAAACTTGAGGTAAGTCCCTTGCAACCCATGCCTCTCTGTGATTTTGTGATCATTTCCATATGCACTGTCAACATTTGGATCAGTTGAGATACCCAAGTCACACAACCACGCCATGGGCTGGCAGCAAGTGATAATGAGCTAAACAGGAAAAAGCAAAATGCAAAATACTTGTCGCTTGCTCTATTACTATGCACTTTGCTTTCAGCTGATGAAATAAACCTCATTTCTATATTTTTGCATTCACAAAATACAGTTATTGATCGATGCTCTTTGGAAGTGTTTCAGTTCTTTCTGAGTCCTGATTATTTGAGATGGTTTGTTTTAGAACACATTTTCTTTCACTCCTTCACCTGGTTCTAATCAACGAATGTTTTGCTCCACCTAAAAGAAGCTTCTTTATTTCTGCCTCTGATTTTCCAAATGCTAGGGGAGTAAGAGGTCATTTGAGATGTGGGTTATGGTAATAATTGTAGATTGTGAAAAAGGGCAGGCTAATATTTGATGTTAGGAAGAACTTCTTTACTCAGAGGCACTGGAACATGTTGCCCAGAGAAGCTGAGCATGACCCATTCATGGAAATGTTCAAGGCCAGGTTGGATGGGGCTTTGAGCAGCCTGATCTAGTGGGAGGTGTCCCTGCCCATTGAAAGTAGATGATCCTTAAAGTCTTTCCCAACCCTGACCTTTCATATTCTATGAAAACATGGTATTTTGTTTGTCTTTCATCATGGTGATATGGTAGAGAAACCATGAGACAAACCATATGATTAAATGTAGGTGATCATCTACTACATGAGAAAGAGTTCTTACAATTTTCTGTTCCTTTTAGGCTGGGACTAAAGAGCTTAGATGCAGGGTTTGCATATGACCCATGGTCATGTGAGATCTCTTACACTGTGATTAAACAGTGTTCACTGAACATTAGAAGAGACACACAGAATAATTTTGGATGGAAAATCCCTTCAGATGTCAGGAATTCCAAATTCCAACCTCCTCAAAGCAGGGCTAATTTCAAATTAAGTCAGATTTCCTGGAACCTGACCCAGGGCAGTTTTGAAAGTCTCCAGGGATCAGAATTCCACAGCCTCTCAGGGAAGCACGTTCCAGCCTCATTTAGTCTTGAAGAGGCATTTTGCTTTTATCTAGTTAGGATTTCTCTTGCTGACCTATGTCACTTGTGTCACTCATGCTTTCAGTGTACATGAGTTTTTCTCCATCTTCATGTCATCACCACCACACCTTTGGGTAATGGCCATAATTAGTTCCCTCCCTCAGCTCAGCAGTGTCATGTCCCTGCTTTCCTCTCCAACCCAAGAACAATGATGCTTCCTCAGATCTTGTAGAAAAGGGCTGGATGAACTTATTCCAAGGAAGACCACTGCCGTAGGTAAACTTTGAGAAAATAAGTGGCATTAGTTGAACTTTTCATGAATACTTGTTTAAAGCCTAGAAAGTTTCAGACAAATAGGATGAATTTTTGGTACATTATGAACAATGAATCGGAGGGAAAAAATCACACTGCTATCAATTACTGTGACTCTGGAAACATTTTTATTTCCACATATTAAGAGCTCTGTTTTTGCAAAAGGCTGGTCTCTAAAAGTGTTTTCTCATAATTTGTTTTTCAGGAGAAAATTAATTACTTTTCTGGCTCATTTGCTCATATTCTTGTAGACTTAATGACACAGTCTCATGATAAAGTCTGTGTTTTCTCAAATATTATTAGACCAATGATAAAGTAAGACTTGCAAATGAATGCAAAATAAGCTCATTTCTCAGTCTATTTGTTTGGGATTTTTAGCAGACTTGGATGCAATATCCTCAAAGCTCATTTTAATTGTTCTGCTCTCATGAAAAGCATGGCAGCTTTCACCAAGCTCACTCAGTTTTACTCCCTGCAACCAAAGTCTGCTTCATTCTTCATCAATTGTTTTCCAAGTGTTTTATCTTTCATCTATCTTTTGTTGAGTAGAATAAAGAAAAGTCTCCACTATCTTCTGTTCTATTTATAGTCTTTAAAATAGATACATCACAATTATACATGAGACCTCAATTTTGTTTGAGTGAATTAGAACATATATATATAGAAGGCACTTGGGATTTGTTGATACTCTCATCTGAATGCAGCCTCTGAACTCCATTCAGCTGTGTTGGAGATTTGCAGTGGCTTGGCCAATGTTCACCGAGTTCTTCATTATCACTTTGTGTTATTATCACTGCCAATTTATAGCACTTCATGTGCACGTGGCACTACAGCAGTAGCAATTATGTCTGCAGTGCCAACGAGTCTCTCTTGTCTCTGGCTCGTCTCAAACACTTCCAATTAAAGCAGGCAACAGACAGCTTGTGTGACGAACTCAGGGAAACTGCTCACACAAACAAGGGCCCCACTACCAATACAGGAAACTGCTCACCTAGGAAAATAGGTGCCTGAGAAATTTGTGGGTGAGGAAAAACTCATGGGGAATAATGGACTGAAAACTTGTACCCCATTTGAGATGCAGGTGAAGATCTCAGTCTGTAACTTGCAGAGATTGATATATACATAAATTATGGAATAACAGAATCCTTTAGGTTGGAAAAGACCTGCAAGATCAAGTCCCACCATTAACCCAGGACTGTTAAGCCTACTACTAAACCATGTCCTTAAGATCCACACAGTGTAACCTTAGACACTGCACAGATTGTGTAGGTGTATCTCTGTGTGTTTGGCACCCTGCACGGGTTGAGAGGCTTAAAATAGTGCTTTTCTTTTTCATTTATTTAGGCATGAACGAGATTTTCCTCTGAGCTACACAAAGCCCTTAATTTTCCTAGTATGGAAGCTAGAAAAGGCAGATCAGTCTTTCCTTGCATGCATAAAACCTTCTGTGGTTAATTTACTCACTCCAATTGGACAAATTTCCTATTATCCCTTCCCTCTTCCTGACTTCACTATAAAGGAAAATTTCTCACTGCTAATGAAATAAATGTTCATCTTGTTTTGGTTTTGTTAAAAATATACAAACACTCTTCAATCAGCTTCCAGAGAATCTCCTCCACTCCAGTATAATCCTGGTGAATAAAGCCAGCTACTCAAAAGGTTTCACTCAAACAGTTTCTCTTAATATTTGTCAATAAAATAGTTAATTTAAAACTGTGGTGCCAATGTATGATGCTTCCAATCATGTGTAGATGCCTACAAACATTTTCAGACATTCCTCTTCGTATGATGTACCTTATTTCTTAATTGTGGATATTTCTAAAATGTTAAGATAAATTAAACATGATGGACCAAAACACATCTCACTCTGTCAAATCTTCACTAGCTCATTTCAGACTTACCCTCTTAATTGGCATGCAAGTTATTTTGCTAGCTTTCCAAACCCAAAAGATGAAGCAAAAATCTGAATAGTAATGTGAAGAATGTAGTGCAAAACAAATTAGGCTTATTGTTTCTCTGTCATTTTAAGCAAGGACAGAAAGCTGTTTTCAGTTTAAATTGAAAGACGATTTCTTTCATACAAAAATTTCCTTACAAAATTCAATTTCCATGTAAAACCCAATTCTTCTGGAAGGAATGTAAAATTACAGTGTGATTCAAATGATCCTTCAAGCAGCATGAGCATGCATGAAATAACCTTTTCTTTTTATTGTTGTTTCTCACCCATACACCAAACCTAGGAGAAACCTTAAAAATCCAAATGGGCACGTGCTCAACAGCTTACTAGAACTGAGTTTCTTCGACCCAGTTTTGTCCAGACTACCTTTGGGTACATGATTAATGTACTTTGGGTTAGAAAAGTGGTTTCTCTACGGTCACTGTGCAGTAAGTAGGACAACTGTGGTCCTACTCACAGCTGTGGTAACTGCCCTATGGAATTTCTCTTTTTCCCACTGATTACAGAGGCAGACCAAGGTGATGAGGCTGATGTTTGAAGTGAGCTAGGAAGAATTCAAGTTCTCTAGAACTTGTTTTTTCTTGTTTTGGGAAGTGCCTAATATGCTCAGCACATCACAGTCACATGTACATTTTCACTGGTACAGAAAGGTTGATAATTATGACTGTCAGAGAAATTATGACTGGTTTTTGTTTGATCAGCAGAGAAAAGTATAAGACAGATTTTCTGAATTATGCTGGTCTTAAAAAATTCTGAGTTCCTTCCATAACTGTGGTGCATACCTTGCTTCTGATCACTTAATTGATTTTACATTTAACTCCAGGAAGATAAACCTTCATCTATTCAGGTTAAAAAGACAGGAAAGTCATTAACTTGCAAACACAACATTATGATGCATAGGCCAGGAAAAAAGGCAAATAATGAAAATTTCCCTAATTTTCTATCTATGTTGCTCAACCTCATCTTAAGAAGCTTTTTGTTAATGTTCAATTCCACGTAAAGGGCACCTTGTTCTTTAATAAGAACAAGATTTAGTAAAATGTTACATTTAAAAAAAGAGAAACACTGAAGGCTTGACAGCGTGAAGCGTATGGAAAGCGTAAGGAGCCCTTCAGGTTAGGGATCCTGAATTAAGGAGATTCTTTTCGGCAGTTATAGGAATAAGTAAATTAAATAAACATAGGCAATTCTTCTGTGCTTTTTAAAATTTTTTTTTATATTGCTATCTCTACATTAACGCCAGCATATCAGTGAAACTCAAAGGAAGAAAAGCTGCTCAAAAATCTCTTCTGTTTAATACATCTTACTCCCACATAATGATAAGCAATTGATTTTTTCCAGATTCAGCAGTGATCAGTGACACAGCTGGTCCCAAAGTGACCTGCACAGGCCCACAGCAGTGTGAGGATCCAGACCAGCACATCTCTGTGGTTATTTCTCAGCCAGCAGCACCTTGTGCTCATTAATTTGAGCATGAGCACTCAGATAATCAACGCCCATGATTGTTGGTGTCCTGTTTCATGGCAGCTCTTTGCCATGCTCATGCCATGGTTACTGCCACAGGAGGCAATGAGGCTCCCATTTATATTTTGTGTGTGTGCCACATCTTCCTGTCCCCTCCTTTTCCCAGCATGAGGAGTGGGACATCTTCCCTTGGTAGACCTCTTGGGTCTTCTTATTTTCTGAAATGTGAGTACTGTTAGGAACATTCTTTGGTGCGCCCAGCAGATAGAGAAGTTGTTTAACACAGTTCTTAGATCATGGTTAGAACTATAGCTCTAAAGAAATAAAAGGGAGGAAACCCTTTTACTGCTTTATTTTATCCATGAATTAGCAAATCTCTGAGCACAAATATATTTTTCAGAGAGGATGTGCTGAATGGGAATTTATGATCTCATCAAGTGGAAAAAAAACCCAAACCCAAACTCTAGTTCTGCCTGTATTCTCTTTGTTTAAATTTTCTGGGAATGGATCTCGATTCACTTTATTCATTGTAACTGCTGCCAAAAAGAAATATCTTTGTCATTGCAGAAATTTATTTCAGAATATGAATAATCAAACCTTACTGTCACCTTTAGATTCAGCATCTTGTTTTTTCAATTCCAATTATAGGCACAATAAATGTTAAGATTTGTTACAAAACTGAGATAACTCTTGCCTTTCTAATTTATAGTTGAGTTTATCAAGTTGATTCAGAGCAATCAAAAAGAAGCAACTTCATATGTCAACTTCTGTCATTCTATCTCACCCCAGACATTTAAATTATTCTGCAAAATTGTCTGTCAAGCCTTCAGTGCTTCCTCATTTTTTAAATTTAACATGTCAGAGTCATGTTATTTGTGGAAACATTGCTTAGGTTAGTAGAGGTGCAGAGAGGAGGAGCATGTCAAACTCTCAGGAGCAAGGGAGAGACCCCAATGGACGCAAACATCACCTTCAAAAAGCACCATTGCACTGAGGAGGGATCATGAGCTAAATCCTCATTTAGGTGCACAGAGGGCCTTTGCCATCAGACACCTTTTTTTCCAGATGCAAACAGAAACAGACATGAAGGAGCAATACTAAAAGCTGCCTCATAGGCATTACTTCCCAGCTTCCACATACAGGGCGTCTTGAACCACAATTTCTGCGTCAAGAATGGAACAAAACGCAGCAGTTATTAATTAAATACAGTAGATTTAAATGGCCTTAATGGTGTCTATCAGGAGGACTCCCCTGACTGGATGTTCTGCACTACTGCCGGCCACCTGCCAGAGACAGGCTGTGCTATTGGCTACAGATGAGAAAAGGAGTAAACTGGATGCAATGGCTGTGGATGGCCAAATGTACAGCTGAAGAGCTACAGCCCATTCTCTGTATTGATGAGCAAATGGCTGGGCAGATGCTGTTTCCAGGGACTCCAGACAGGATGGGATGTTGCTTCCCCTCCTGACCTGTCCTGCCTCTGCACGACTATGTCCTGATCTTACCTTGAATCTCTCTTAGCCTGTTTCCTTATAAAGAAAATAAAGGAAATTTAAGCAACTGTGCTTCAAAATTAGTTTCACTGATACTTATAAATGTCCATAGAAATATCAGATTTTTACTTTCATTTTTAACGTGTGCCCAAACAATACAAAAGCTGGGAAAGGCACCAGCCTGGTGACATGACAACTTCAGAGCAGGGCAGTCCAGAAACTGAAGTGGGTGTAGATCTTCTGGCTCAGGCAATCCAGCAGCCTGCATATGGGAGAAGGCAGAAATCCAACCTGGGAGCTCTTTCTTCTTCACAACCCACTAGCAAGGGAGTCAAGAGTCTGGCTCCAGGCAAGACATGTAGGTGGCAAGTTTCCAACAAATTTTTTTCTTAATTGACATGTCTTCTGAACATTTGATTCGCTTTAATTGAGGATCTTCTCATTTTTCTGTAAAAGTCTCAGCCAGATTCAAACAAATGGCAAATTTATCTTACTCCACATGAAGAGAAAATTATTATAAGCTGTGCCCCCAAGTAGTATTTGTCTTAATTTGAAGCAATAATTGAACTGGATCTGTCTCTCAGTGCAAAGGCTGGCAGCTATAGCTAAATTGAATGGGACAATGGAAAAAATATATTCCTTTAATAAGCTCATTGAGTCTGAAAAACGTTTGCATTTGGGACTGGGACCAAGAGAGAAACATCACTTTGTTGAACACATTAACCAAGCTTCTAGCAGAGGCTGATAGCAATTTACACACAATAGCAGAAAGTGGCAAGATACTTTTAGCATTCAAATATGTAGACTGAAGATGTAAATTTATCCTCTGACAGAAGGAGGCAAATAGCTGCAGAAAAAGGATGTTTCCTTTTGAATTGATGTATTAACTACAATCTCGAGTACAGGCATGGTAATGCAGTGGAAGCAGTCAAGAAAACTGAAATTCTGAGAATGAAGTTGGGTAAGAGCCTAAAACCAAAACTAGCAGGGACCTTTTTTTTTTTTTCTTGGTCTCATATTCTTCTGAATTCTTAGGCCACATCTTTAAATAGGCAGGAAAGAAGCAGGAAATTGTTTGTATCTATAAGTTCATCTGTGTGCAAATATGGAATCACCTGTACACATCCCTGAGCACTACACCAGTGTGATAAATCTGTCATCTCTCTTTTCTTTTCTAGTTTTCAATATTCAGCACCCTCGCAACTTGTCCTTAGGAGGAAATGAGTGCAGAGCATCCTGCACATCCTACTGAGGCTGCTGCCCCACTGTTCTGGTTTGTGGTTCTGCCCCAGGAAAGGAAATTGTATTGCAAGATGTAGGACTGGTTGCTCTGCAAAGAAATGAAAAGAAAGGAAGGTTTTTAACAATGGGCAAGGCACACACTGCCTTCTGTCACTGCCCTGCATTTTGTCAACAGCATCCCACTTTAACAGGAGCACAGATCTTTGTTGTTCCTGGCCAGATTCCCAGGTCAGAGGTTTTTCACTCTGACTTCCCAGTGCAGGAACAACCAGACAGCCCTGGTTGGAGATGAAACAGTCTGTTTCAATGGATACTTATGAGAAAACCAATATGAAATTTCTTTGTCCTTACACAGCAGCTTATTACGTAGAAGGGACAGAACAAATGCCCCATGGACCAATGTCATTATCCCTGGTTATCCCTGTTTCACTCCTGGTAAAGGATTCCATTTGCCAGCAGGGAGGAGGGGAGTCTGGGCTGTGACACTGCTGGATGTGTTCATTCACACCCAGCCTGTGGACTACACATTCTCCTTTTGTTTCCCTGCTGCCCTCAACTTGGGTCCCAAGATCTCCACCCCAGGTCATTGCTTGTAGAGATTTACATTGTACTAAAGAATCTCCCTTCCATTTTGGCTCTGCACCAAATCACTTCCACACAAATTGTTTTCCAGTGAAGCACCTCTGACTTAATTACTGAGCAGTGATTTAGTTCAGTCATTAAGTGCATATAGTTCATGTACAAAAGCAGATCCAGAACCTTTAAGCAATCCTTCTCACCTGCTGGGAGGCAGGGCATTCAAAAAGAAGCCCACTGGTTTTTGCATAGAAGTGACTGCCACTTTCTTACTTATGAAATGAGGAAAGAAAAACACTATTTAATCAGAAAAGCTCAAAAGTGGTCTCATCTGTAACATAACATTTATAGTGAGGTGGATGTGATGATGGTCTGTGCTCAGAAAGATAAGACCAGAGTATGAGATAAAAAATCACCTCAAATGAATAACAAGAGAATAATATTAAAAATTAAAAAGGGTTAATACAATCATTTTCCCAAATGCCAGACTGAAAATCACCTTATCTGACAGCCTCAAGTCCTCTCTCACAATGTGGCAGAAAAATATTTAATAACAAAAATATGCATTCACACTCACCACACAAAACCCCAAAGAACTGAATAAAAGCAAACAAAGCAATTACTACAGAAGTAAAAAAATGTACATTTAAAAGGCTCATTTAGATATCTACAAGGGAGGATAAACAATTTGTTTGTTCCTTTGCTACCATTACAACTTGCTACTTTTGTTTTTGGCAGAAAGTGCATCATCTGCTGATGCACAGAACTGGTGACAATTCTCAGAAGCATGATCTAGTGGGAACTGGAAAGAGAACAGAAGAACATCAGCATTTAGTGGAATGTTAATAGGGTGAAAACTGTAAAATCAGCTGATGGCAGCATGAGGCCATCAAGGTACCAGCAGAACTGAAGTTTGGTCTCCATGACAATGTCATAAATTGTGTATGAAATTAATATTTAAAAGGCAGGAAGGAAGTCCTCTGAAGCACCAGGGTTTCATCAGAGAGCACACAAAAAGGGCAGTAGACACCTTGAACTAAATATTTCCAGAAAAACAGCTCAACAGCTGGGAAAGCCATTCAGTACTTTCTCCAGGTCCTCAGCCATTTTCCACATCAGGGTTATAACTAAATTCTCTGTAGCAAAACCTTTGTAGGATTGATGCAGTTCATACATTTATCAGATCTGTTGACATGTAGGTTTGAATTTTACAAATATTCTGAAATATGCGCTTTCTTCCCACCTAAAGCAAATTGAATTTTTATAGCTATCAAGAGCTAAGATTTGGGACGCAATTAAAAAGTGGTTTAGATGGTTAATAATTTTACCTCTAACAGGTGGATTGGCCTTGCTTTTTGGTGTTTAATTGCACTGTGCAACAAAAAAATTACTCAAATGCTTTTAAACAATTGGTGAATATCCACTTTGGCATTTTATAACTTTTCTTATATATAATTACAGAATACTGGGTATTTATTCATTTGCTTACTAACAGAAATTTGTGTGTATTTGACCAGTAATTCACAAGAAGACATTGATTGGTTTTGTTTCATTTTTGCTCTCTCAGCTTCTGCATTTTAAGATAATGGGTCAAACCCTGAATTTTTTTAATTTTGGGGAATTCTGAATGGTAAAACTCTCTAGGACCTTCTACTTCTTCCTTTTTTCACAGTCATATCAATTACTATCCTACAAGTGTCAAAATGAAGCATAGTAAGAAGCAGAGGAAAGAGAGATAATGTTAACTGAGAGTTTATTTCCTGAAGTCAAATTAGTAAGAAATACCATTTCTTCAAAGTGCCATGTTAAGTTCACAATAAACTGCTTTTACTACATCAGTACACCAGTGACTTTTACATTGGTTCCAAACTTTAAAAGACATGAATTCAAGCAATTTCAAACCCATCTCATTTTCCAACCTCTCCTGCTCCAAATGAGAACACCCAGTTTCAGGGACTGTGCCAGCACAGAGAATCAATCCCTTCATTAAAAGGAAACTGAAGTGTTCACAACTCATTAGCACTGATCTTGTCTATTAAATCATCATAATTGTCACCTCTCCCAGAACAGACCCATTTCTTGTCAAGGGTTCTCATCTCTTACCAGCTCTTCCCCACACTTATCTGTGTGGTTCCAAATACTAATTTTTCATCTTTAGTAATATCCTTCTTTTCCCTTGCTCTTCAAGTTCCCCTGTTCAAGGTCAGCTAACCACAGTATGCCCTTAGGATGAGACACATGGGCAGCCTGCTCTATCTGCTCTTTCCTCTCTCCACATCCCACACTACCCACAGAGGCAACCTGTGTCAGTTTTAGGAGCAGTTTGTTCATATAGAATCATCAGGGTTGCTGTTTTTTCCAGGGCAGGAGTTGATGCCATCAGCAGAAAATCTGATGTGTAAATCCACTCCTTGCTTAACCCTCTATTTCCATGTCCAGGGTTTAGATCCTGTACCTCAGGAGTCATGAGATACAGCACAAATACACAGAGATTCTTAAAATTAAATGTATGAAGCAAGTCTCCTCCCAGCAATCATCTTTATGCAGGAAAGGGAGAAATCTTCAAAGCCTTTAAAGAGGAGTATCACATTGATATGAATTAAAGAATTAATAGGCCTCAAGTACAATACTGATTAGTGACTTTTAATGGGTTTCACAGCATCCCTGTGAATTACATGGGTAACACTCATGTCTCCATTCTACTAATACATTTGCAATAATAAGATAACCTAAAGCTGCTGAGAACTGTTCATCTTGTAAGTGGAATCCAATATTGAAAGAATTTCTCAATTCCTCTATTTGTGGGAGCATGGCCAGAAGAGATCAGGTCAGCTCTAACATCAAATGCAATGAAACGATGTTCAGTGTCTTGGTGTGTATCTTTCAATTATATTTAATACTCAGTAACTGTAATTGCCTTTATTTCTAATGGTTGGTTTAATTAGGCAGCAGCTCATTAGTATGGCACAGCTCTTCTTTAAATAATCTGGTAGCAAATATCTTTATTGGTATTTCAGGTGTTTCAAAAGAAAAAGAGGGAAATTTCATGATGAAAACTTCAGATTTTGGCAATTATTGCAGAAAGATGATCTGATTCTATGCTGTAATGCTGTGGTTTTTAGTGTTCATATTATATCAAATTTCTAAAAGACTGATGTGATATAAGAGTCAGGACATTTGTAATTCACTGGTGAAAGAGGTGATGTGGCCAACAAATGAGTTTGAAAGTCTAATGGAGATTTTTTAGATTTAATAATCCAAAAAAGGTGTTGCTGTTTTCAATGAGTGTTGGATTTTAATCAGCAGAGTCAATAATTACCAGCTACTGCTTATAGAAATATGAATGTTGCTCTGACAGAATAGTTTCTGGGCTATTGCATCTGCAAATGTGATTCTCTACAGTTGTTGGGATGTTCATTTTGAATCATGACTGGTCAACCTTGGCACATCCCTTTAGCTGAACAAACACTTTGTGCTACTTCTTACCTCTCAACTGACCTGTAAGCGATTTTATAGCATGGGAAACAGAGTCAATGTTGTCAAAATAGAAGTTTATTCAGGAAAATTATTCCAAGCCAGTACAAAAAATAAATTAAGATGGATATCCATCATTATGATGACATATACATCATGTTTCACATAATTTAGAGAGAGCGTACCTGGAAGTTTAATGTAAAAATTTCAAAAAATGTAGAACTTTTGGGTAAAGTGTATGAATCTGTCAAAGAAACAAAACATCAGTCCACCTGTAGGCCATTAACTAAGATATTCAAGTGATCTAAATCACCCATTTATACAAAAAAGCCTAATATTTTCAGGCCACCAAAGACAAAAGTAGGTATTTTGATTGTGAGGAATCAATTAGGTGAGCTTCCCTGCAGCATAAATGATTGCAAGGTCCCATTTTCACATTTGAGAAGGGATGGTTGATGGTACCACGTTCACTTTTTACTCACACTTGTTCTGTCTCAGAACTAAGCTGTTTGAAGCTGCCCAAAGAATTTAACTATTGGAATAAAATTTAGTAAGAAAAAATTCCAGGGTTAATTTCATTAATTGATCAGCAGTATTTTTCCTCTGTAGGCAGTAGGGAATACTGACAATATTGATAAAACCAGAGACACTTATGCTTTTGAGCCATTATATTTGTAGAAAAACATTGTGATCTTAAATACAAAGAAATCTTTTCAGACTTCTCGTTTTTGAAGCTTTTAATTAGTATATTTGAGCTCTTCACCACTACATGATAGTCACACATTAAGTGATGTGCTTCAGACGTGAGTCAATTTTCCACAGCTCCTCAACTGCAGGTTTTTATAAATAAATAAAAACAATGCATGGAAAAAAAATCTTTCATATTTTATGAATACTTTATCAGGGTTCATGCTCCCTTTTTCCACAATATTTAATTTCTTCTCCTATAAGCACTTGGATAGTTCAGAAAAGCTGAGTGACACATGTCACTCAACTTTTTGTTCCCCCTGGTGAAAATGTATTTTGTCCAAAACACAGTTTAGTCAATAAATGTCTCTTGGCTCTATTGTTTTACTTAAAAAACACCAGAAATATCCCTGAACTATATTTGATTTAAGTGGTTGCTGCTTTTACAGATGCAGTTTTTGCAGTCAATATGTCTAATTTGCCAGTCACCAACCCCTGAAACTTGATTTCCACTTGCCAAGGAAAATGTACGATGAAGTACTGCATATTCTGACTTTGATCTGAACATCTAAGCCTCCATTTGGAGGACAAACATACATGAATCAAAGAAAAGTATAAAACTCTGGGGTATATCCTCATTTCAGAGCAGCAGTTGCACTATTAGTTCTGAACTTTCTACTTGACTATTCACTTAATGGAATGAAATAGAATTGTAGCAGGAGGCAGAATGTGATTCAAGCTCAAATCTGGCTTTTGAATTACAAATGGCTGTATTATCTTTGCACCAAGAGAAAGGCAAAGTAGTAGCTCATAATCTGCAACAGAATCAACATACACAAGAGAAGAGAAGATAATTTGCATGCTTTTCAATTTTTATGGAAGACTGAAAAACAAAATCTAGCAAGCAAGATTAATTTATATGTTAGAAGAATATTTTGAAGAGAAAAGCACATGAAAATACATAAAGGGAGGGCAGTGAGGGAGAAAAATCTCTCAGCAGGGAATTCTTCGGTTATTTGTCAAAGCTAGGCAGATAGTGATGTATGAAACAAGTCAACAATTTCCTAACAACTGGAAGACGTTCCCAAACAAAGACCAGAGCACAAGGAGAACACTTTTGCAAGAACAGCACCACAACAAGTCATTTTGTATGCATTTAAATGAACTTCAGATCTCTCAGTTTATAAATAAGATAACAGCTGGAGATGCCACTGGTAGCCACAGAATATGTGAGCTGATCTTCAGCAAACCGTGCTTGCATCCCACATCATAGGCAGTGAAGCCTGAGATGACAGACACTGCAGATACATACAGTATGTATTACCTCCAGTCGGGAAAATTGCTTCTGGGTTTGGGGTTTTTTTTTTAATTGCTTTCAGACCTGCTTAATGTGCTAAATTCATAGATTATCTAAAAGAGAAGAGATGAAGATTCCTCTCTTGGAAGAAGGTTCTCATAGTAGACTTGTCAGTGCTTAAAAAAGGAAAACCCCTCCCCACAAAACAAACAAACGGTTACAAAAATAAAGCCTACAAACTAACAAAAAAAAGGCAAGCCAAAAGCAGCTCTTCATGCACTGTCTGTTGATGTTGTCACTTTGATATTTGACCTTCCTGTGAGATCTGACATACAGAGAAAGGGCAATTTGTGAGGTTCTGGTCCATTGAGTAAAAGGAGCATTTAATTTCCAAATGTAGGCAGCTGTGTACATTGGGTAGACAGCATCTGTTTTGCATTAATAGTCAGGAGAGCAGGTGCTGACTCTTTCTGTAGAATAGAAATCAGCCTGCACTGTGCTGCCATGCCTAAAGACCTTTCCTGTGCTTGTGCCTTATAGAGCAGGAGGATTCATCCACATTCTACCCATGTACGAATGATTTTCCATCAATCCCCTTGGCATGCTGCATGATCCTGGCATCCCCTCCATGCCCAGCCATTCTGAATGGAGTCAGCACAAAGTGACACACTTTTAAAGTGATCCTGGGGCTGAAACATCACTGATGGCCCACATGTGAAGCAGGATTCAAGCTGTATTTTTTTAGGCTTGAACTAATATTCAGTAGAAAACCCAAACCTTTTCTCACAAGTTCATCCAACTGATAAGGTAGCCATGAAATTCTGTGGAGTGATCTCCACACGTATGGAGCCAAAGGAGTCCAGTGGAGCAACAGGACAGGGGAGAACTGAACTGTCCCTTCACCTGGCTTCTCCCAGATCTACAGCACAGGAAATACAATCACTGATGGACCACCCAAGTCTGAGCCCCATTTCCAAAGGGATCTACACTGTGTATGCACATTTCCATGTATGTTACCTCCCAGTAGGAGGCTGTCATCCTGGATAAGGCCCCTGGTGGTGCTTGTGTGTTCTGCCTGTGCCAGTCCTGTGCTTGGCACAAGTATGTGTGTGATGCAGGGTTTCTTTACATGTGCCTGGTGGGAAAACGTGCTCAGCCTTACTCCTGGTGACACCCACAAGCACAGAGCTCTGCTGGATGGCTAAACTTTGCAACCCATGTCAGAAACAGTGATATTTCACCTTCAGAGAAGTGAAATTGCACCAGCAACAGTAAGATTTTGCAATAGACTTCCTTTATAATGGGAATAATTTTAAATCCCTACTTATCTGCATCTTACAGATCTGATTTTAACAAACCCATTTGATGATGTTATCTCAGTGGCAAAATCTAGGTAAGACAAGACATTGTGTCATTTCACTGTTACTTTCCAGACTTTAACACACATAATTATGCTTATGGGTGTTCTGCTAGCAGGGATGGTGACATTTGAGTAGCCCTTTTAATTAATTTTGACCTTTTGTTGTCAATAAATAATTTCCAAATACATTTTGTCCTTGTTCATTGCAATTTTTTGCTCTAGATTGGATGGAGTGTTGTGTTCTCAGAGTAATTGGTAAACAATGCTGGTGATCACTAAGCAGGATTCCTCTGTAAAGAGCAGTGATACTGGAACAATAGAACCACATCAGACTCAGAGACACAGATTGAGACCCAGTCAGAGGTGCTGGAAATTTACTAGAAATTCTTAAATTCCCTAAATAATTTAATGGTGAGAAAAATCCAGGGCTTCCTGGCTGAAAAGCTTTGCAGGGCTAATTCTTCTGTCTCAGAGGAGGATGTGTACTGCGCCTGCAGCCAGTGCTGACTGTACCTGTCATGGTAACTCCAGCTGGCAGCTCAGCCACTCACTGCCCCCACAGCACAGTGGGGAGCGAACCAGAATGGGAAAAATGGGTTGAGATAAGTTATTTTAACAGGAAAAGAAAAAGGCACATGCCCAAGCATAGCAAAAGAAGGAATTTATTCACCATGGGCAGGCTGGTGTTCAGCCACCCCCAGGAAAGCAGGGCTCCATCACACATCACAGTGACTAGGGAAGGCAAACGCCATCACTCCAAATGTAATCCCCTTCCTTCTCCTTCCCCAGCTGCATGTGCTGAGCATGGCTCCAGCCATGAAGCCATGAGATCTGGAGCATCCCTGGGCTCAGCTGTCGTGGCTGTGTCCCTGCCCAGCCTCCTCACTGGTGGGATGGATGGTGAGGAGCAGAAAGGTGTGAGCACTGCCCAGCGCCAGCTCAACCCCTGGGTCACCAGCTCTGTTTCCAGCCCAAATCCCAGCACAGCCCTGTGTCTGTACTGTGCAGGCAATTAACCCTGCCACAGCCAAAACCAGCGCAGGATCCTACACCCACAGCTGCCCAGGGCACAGACACATTTGCTACTTTTCTATTGCTGCGCCCTTCTGCAACATTTGCAAGTATCAAACAAGGCAGAGTGGGCAGTGATTGCTTTCTATCGCTGTGCTGTGATGTGCATTTAAAGCAGAATGGAAATTCTAGTTTTTCATGTTTGCAGGCTAGATTCAAGTCCTGCTTGCTGCATCATGTTTGTTGGAGTATTTTAAATTTTGTGAGCAAGACATTAAGACATTTCAATTTGTCTCCAAGACAAAGTATTTCCCTACATCCTAAAGTCCCCAATCAATAAAAATGGATAGGTTTTCTATACAGAAAAATTATCATAATGTCTGGGGGATTGAATCTCAGAATTCAATTAATTCTGATTTTGATCAATCACTTCCCAACTTCTTTGCAATTTAAGGAGCTGCACAAGGGGAAAACAGAATATCCTAGATGCCCAGCTTCTTACTCTTGCCATTATAGTTGCCATAATTCATTATATGTGTCCTATTTTCTTTGTGGACTGTGAATGTATCTTGGATTTAGAAATAACCAGTGGGTTGTTTCCACTCGCCCACTGCTCAACATAATTCTGAAGCACTTTACTCAAGCTTTCATTTACTGAGAGTAATAATCAGTATTTGACTATATATTTGACTATATAAATTAAAGTCACTTAAACAAATTGAGTTCACACATTAGCTGGTATTCACAAAACACAGAAAATTTTCATGTGTGTGCAAACAGGCTTAAAATGATTAAAAGCTGAGGTCTTGCAAGAAATTTAAGGTAGTTGCCCAATGATTAAAACCATCTTATGTTTTTTTTCTTTAAAATCCCTCTCTTAGAATATCAGTGACATTAGATTTTTGCTACAAGATGTGATAACTAAACACATAGGAGTTTATTCTGACCTAAAAATGCTCATACCCTATTTTACTACAACACAGACCTATTACAAGTAAATATGAAAACTAATCAAGATAATCTAAGACCAAAAGGGGCAAACCAATGCTTATTTTTGTCATTCTGGATGCAATAAAGAAACCAGAAAATTTAATTTTTAATACATTATTCTCTCTCTAGCTGGACTTTGTATATTTGAAGATCTCAAGAAAACCATGCTACCATAGTTTATATTATGCAACACTTTGTGATCAATATGCATTTTTTTAAAAAGAAGATAAAAATTAAAGATCATTTCAGCCCAATTGGTCAATCCTGAAGTTAGGTATGTATGGCAAAAAACATCAATAAAATTTTCTGACTAAAGTTAACTTTTTTTTCCAATTCCTACTGAAACTGCTTCCCATCAGAAAATTTAGACCAATCTGACCAAAGCAAAGTGCTAAAATCAGATATCCTAAACTTATAAGTGAGTAACTAATATGAAACATTCAGAAAATAGTAACTTTCACAGCAATAAAAAGTGCCCACATTAGGCAATGTAACTGTATGTTTTTGTATGCTAAAGGCCCAAACTATGTAAGACAAAATTATCAACCCCTCAGCTTTTGAAGTCTATACAGACATTGTTGGACTTTTCTGTCAGATTTCACTTCACCCTCCTCTTCCTGCTGCTGATCCAAAGGACACACACTTGAGAAAAAAGAATTGAAAAGATTGAAATAACAGTAACAGTAGGAGTTAGTAACACATACACCTGATTTTTGCATTCAACATCAGAGTGAAATCTCTCAGCTCTTACAGAAGTGTTTGCTAAGCAAAGGGAGTGTCAGGAATAGACAAGGACAACTTTCCAACCACTTCCACAGCCACTGGCCTCTAGGGGAGAGGGCTGGTCTGTGGGGCACTCACTCATACAGTGAGAATATGACATTCTCAGTTTTTCTGAAAAATATTTACTGAAACACCTTTGTGCCCTGCATGGCAATAACTGATTTCCAGACAAACATTGCCTGAGATGTGACGGAACATTAATTAAGGGTCGGCTCAGTTACAATGACTTCCACTGATAACCAAACACACACACACACACATTCTGGGCTGAGGCTTTGACAGCAAATATTACATTTGGGAGACTGATAAACATCTCCACCAGCAAGACACTTAACAAGCTCCTCCATTTCTGATTACTTTTGTAAGGAAACATGTGCAAAGTGAGTAAAACCATTTAATTTATTCATTATGTGGGTCATTAGATTTTCATTAATTAAAAGCAAACTTGTCACAGTACTGAGCTAGGATTATGATTAAAATTCATATGAAGTCACTTTTGCTCCTGTTTCCTTTATGTTTGTATTTGAATGGCAAGAAAACAAACAAAAGCTCCAAGCAGAAGCCCTGATTACCTTATCCTTGCAGGTTAGCTTAGAGCCATGTCTTGCATCAGAATGGTTTTTGAGACAGGCTTGGGGGTTTTCTGGGTGAAAGCAAACTTTGAAATTGCTGGTGCCAGGATACAGTTATAAAGACAGAAGAAATAAGCATGGTCTGAGGAACAAGTGAGTACTATTACTTTTGGAAAATCGGCTTTCCATTTAATATGCAATCTTAAGTTGTTAAAAGTTTTTTTCTTATTTGGGATTCTGGGATTGTGAATTCTGTGAGATGTTTTGAGAAGAAACTAATATGAATCATTTTGACTGGTAGCACAATATATTAAAATTATTGGATTTCTTTACAACCTGCATATATTGTAAACTAGGAAAAATCTGACAAAATATCCATATTTAATTTTCATTGTTTCTCACTAATATTTTTTTCTTTTGACAAAGAAATATATCTATCACGAAGAAATATATTTAAGTTTTCCAGTAAAAAACTGAGGAACATAAAATTATGATTCTGTCTGGTAAAAAGAGAATATATTTTTATATGAAATGGCAACCATTATCATTGCTAATGCTCCGCTTTTTATTCTACCACATTTTTTCATTTATATGGTACTCTGTGCTTTCTTTTCATAGAAGGGTAGAGGGGGTCTGGGTGTTTGATTATATTTTATATTCTACTGATGGCCTGAGAGGTTTTTTTGAAAGAAGGTTTAACAAACAGCTTCTAATGGCAGTTTATCCATTTTTCAAGATGCAAAATTACAGGGAAAATAAAATAAGAGGATCCATATCAGTAATTTGTTTCCCAGTGAGACATAAATACTGTTCTTATACTCTTACTAAAAAAAGATCTGTTGCACTAGGAAAAAAGGCTTTTGATTTACAGTTTCTTAAAGCTAAAAGATTTTTACAGAATAGTGACCCTTTCCTGAAAGGAACCAGAAAATGAGCTGCCTTGAAGAATGACTCCCTCTCTCAATGAAGGGGCCGTGCACCACATGGTCAATACTTGACTGAATGCCAAAGAGATTCTGGCTCAGGGATAGATCACACACCAAAATACCACAAATGCAAACAACTCGACCCCAATAATTCTTTTTAGCAGTTACTCCAGAACATGAATTTGGAAAGGATTAACACGTTTGGCCATTGTGACTTTGCCAGCATCATGGATATTTGTCAGCAGCACAAAACCCTTTAGGGCAGACTTCACAAGAACAGAAAAAGCAATTATGACACTAGCTTTCCTCTGGCATTCCTGAAACAAACAGAATACTTGGGCAGTGGAATTAAAGCAGTATTGTCCCATTCCTATCTTTATTTTCACTATATATTTACAGAGTTACTCAAAAATTAACTTGACTCACCGAGTTCTACTCAGGTATTTATTGTGATGTTATATATTAAACAATTTTTCAATATATAAACATTTTCTTCACTGAATATGAAATATTTCAAAATATTAGATGTTGTTATAGAGAACTGTGTGATATAGACTGTTAGATGATGTGCTATTATGTATTTAAATACATAAGAATAACAATGACTATTTATTAAAGTGATACTGTTTTCCATCTTCCAGTGGAGTTGAAGACACCTACAGTAATATTTGCTAAATAAATATCAAAATTACTAAAAAATACAAAAATAAGAAAACAGTAGTATGACAAAATCTTCAAAAATCAGGGATTTGAGCATACAATAATTGCGAGTGTCCCAAAATCAGTATGGCCTTACTAGAAAACAAAGAAGAGTATCATTGCTGTAGCCCTCAGGAAAAAGAAATTTAATATGTCATAAGAGAGCACCATTGACACTTTGGAGCTGACTCAGAGTTATTAAACTGCTCTTATGCAGCACTGTGTTCTTTGTGCAGTGTTAATGCAAGGAAATAATGATGTCTCAATGAAGGAAATTAAAATAAACTGTGACCTAACATTTTGTTATTGGAAGTGTTGTCAATGCATTCCTCTTGTAAAAAGATTCAGTGCCAACTAGTCACTGATCTGAAAATTTTAGAGAGCATCTGGCTATAGAATGGCATATACATAATGACAAAGATGTACCAGTTTTAAAATCCAAGTTTGTGTAGAGTCTGCTGGAAGCAAACCATTTAGGCACTTCAAAAACTTGCATGCATTTATCATAATCTATGTTACGGACAACATCAGACAAAAGACCAAATTTTATTCCCAGAAACATTTCTACAGCCTTAAAGCCTTCATGCTTACAGTGGAATATTGCTAAATATCACAGTTAATTTGATCAATTGTTTATTTTATTCAACCAAGTTTTTCAGATGTCATTTTCCATTTAAGTAGCAGTGAATCACTCTATGTTCCTCTTACAGGACACATTTTTCTTATACTCATGAGAAAATACACTCCTCCTGTTTGGTCTGTTATGATCACTTACACATTGCTGAGACAGTCCCAGCACTAGCCTAAATGAGGAAAAAAAAAACTCTTCAGAATGTTTTAGCCAAAATAAAACTGAACAAATTAAAAAAGAAATAATACCTGCCAAACTGAGTTTTTAATACTGACCTTTGCTGAAGCATTGAATATTCCTACAGACAAGCTTTAAGGCTGTAAATTAGCTGGAAAGGGGCAGAGGAAGGCAGAGTTGTGCAGCTAGAGGCAAAGAAAGGGGCAGAGAAAGGCAGAGGAAGGGGCAGAGAAAGGCAGAGAAAGAGGCAGAGGAAGGGGCAGAGGAAGGGGCAGAGAAAGGCAGAGGAAGGGGCAGAGAAAGGCAGAGAAAGAGGCAGAGGAAGGGGCAGAGGAAGGCAGAGTTGTGCAGCTCTCAGAGGCCACGTGCTGCCTGCAAGGCAAGGACAGTCAGAAACAACAGTCCATCCATGTACACGGTACCTGTGAGTCAACCACAGCAACACCAGGCTGAAACCAGCAGCAAGAACAGGGATGGATCCTTAAAAATTTATATAATGATCTCTCAGGTATTGAAGTGTCTTTCTTGTAACAACATCTGGCAAGTTCTTTGCTAGCAACAGAGCTGATTATTGACTACCTACAACAATTTTAGTCACCTATATAATAGGAAATATGCATAACAGGATGATGGATGAGTGGTAAGACATTTGCAGCTTTGGGAAAGGGAGATTATACTTCCTTTATTCTGGAAAGTATTGCATTAATAATACAAATAGATGTACATTAATAAGGCAGGGAGAGGAAATAAAATGGGTGACAAGAAGGCAGAACATTGTCAGGTCTAGAGAACGAACCAGTTGCCCTTGGATCAGCTGAGGCTCCTCTGATAACTGGTCCAGATACTGGCACACAAGAGAAATTGTGCCTTCCACAGCTTTCAATTTCATAAATTCCCAGCCAAAAAGTCTCAAAACCTATTGAAAATGGAGAAGAGCTCTGTGGTGACAGGAACTGATGTCATTCTGAGTCAAACCTTTGCTTCCACAGCAAGAAATTTTAATTGCTTTGTGAGCAACATCACAACAAGAGATGTTGAAGAAGAAAACTGTAAGAACAGATTTTCAACACATAGAAACACTGTCTCTGTGAGAAGCTATACTTTCAGATATTCATCTCAAGGAAAGAGAGATTAGAATAAGTATTCTGGGCTAAGAGCAAAATTACAGTGGCCTTATTAACTCAGAAAATTACACTGGTATAAAACTGGTGATACAATTCAGACTTAATGCAAATCTTCTCATCCATATATCCAGAACAAAACCAAACGCCAAAAATATATAACAGCTATGTCTGGTAATTTCTTGCCTTTAACCTGCTGTAAGCCTTTCCCTTATGAAGTGATGAATGTTGCTAATTGCAATAAAAATGCTGTCACGAATGAATGAAATAATTTCACACTCATTCTCTATGGGAATTTATATAAAGCTTGAAACAGCAGAGACTTCTGCAAAAACAGAAAAAGTCTGTCATATTTAAATTAATTCTTGCTGCTCACAACTTTAGGTGGAAGACAAAAATTACAATTTTTAAACTGTTAGTAGTAAATTCAGTGGATCTCAAGAGCCCCTCCCTGAAGTGGAAGAAATTTTCATCTTTATTCCATATATATGTGTCCTTCAGTGTTATAGAAACTGAGTGAAATAACTCCTGGGCTATGTTTTCCTTGCAGTACTCTTCAGAAGGTTTAGGAGGAGTGTGTTGCTCCCAGCAAAGAGCACACACCCAGAGGAAAGGCAAATGCCAGTGATGCACTGCCAGTGCGTGTGACAGCACTCAGCTGCAGACTCCTGACACTCAAGAAGTTCAAAGAGGAAGATGAAGGGTAAATAATGATTCTGCTCTCCACAGCCAGCTCTTGATCTTTTATCTACAGCAGGGATAAATAATTTTGGCATTACAGATGTATCCTTTTTTCTTTTATGGCTGAGAACTTCATCTGAAAAGAGAGTTCATGCAGCTTCATCAGAGAGACACATGCTTCACTGAAGGATGGACAGGTACCAGCTCCTTCTCAGCTATTTATTCCTCTGAAACTAACTTTGCTCCAGTAACCTGGCTGCTTCCTGTTTAAGCAGAAGCAGATCTGGCTGTTGAAAGTGCTCCACAAAAGCATCTTTCATTTCCTCCCTTTCAGCAGCTGTTTATGACTCACCATTAGCAATTTTAATTATAAAAGCCTCCAGTTATCATTTTTGTATTCTCCCATTATTGCTTATCACTACACACCTAAATCTAATTACTATGAGGTAATTACTGCTGTTGAATTATGACAGTCCTCTATCTTTGATTTAAACTAGTAAAATCAATGGTTCTGCCTCCAAAGAAGCTACCACCATAAAATATTGATCACATAACTTTACAGTGTTGGAAGCAGTATAATATGGATATTTAAGACCAGCAATTAGCAGGAGACTTTGCTGAACACAATGACATTTAAATCAGTAGTGGATGTCCGAAATGCCAGAGAGGGTTATCTACAAAATGAAAGGGTTCTTACTGCTTAATGAGGGTTAAAGATTTTCACTGCTCTCAACCTGGGCCTTGAATACCAATTCCAAAACAGTATTTGTTGCATGGTGGTTAAATTACTGTGATACTGAGGAAGGACCTTTCGTTGGCAAGCATCCTGCCTGCCCTTCCTGTGCACCCAAAGGCACTGGGCAGGGCTCTGCCTGAAGGGAAACCATCCCATGTGCCTTTGCCTGATTCTTCAACACAGAGTTTGTGGAGTGCCCTCATAGCTTTATCTCTTCATATTCCCCTTGAAGATTCCAACTTTACAGCCCTGGAAATAACAAGAAAAAACCAGTGACAGGGAGTTTGAGAGAGTGCCAATGTCCAACACCACGGTCCCAGTCCCCAAACCCAGACTGAAGCCAAACATCCTGAAATGGGTAGATCATTGGTCTTCAAACATCAGCAACCACTGCTCCTCTCCAGAAATCCATTCCTGGAGGGCAAGCACTGTGCTGCCCAGACACAGCCTAAAGAACTAAATAAAACACAGTCAGACCTTCCAGCCACCACTCTGCTGCTGATGGTTGGTTGCAACAATTTCTCATCTTTCTCCAAGAAGGACAAACATGTAAATTCATTTACCACTTCATGAACATTTTTATTTTCTGTAATAAGAAAAATACATCCCAGCTTGGGTTATCACAGTTCATTTTCCACTGAAATAGATCTGAACCAAAGAGCCCACAGGTTCTAGAAGACCAACTGAGCTACAGGAAACCAAAACCTTGAATCTTTGGGTCTGTACTAAAAATATGATGTTCCAGTAGTTTCAAACACTGGATATTTTTTTCCCTTTCACATTTTTTTAGGCAAAAGAACTAGCTCAGTTGACATCTTGGTTTAGAAAAAGCTCATCTGATAAACAACTTGCTGCAACTTAAATGGTAAGACAGCTACAAAATCAAAAGACAAGAAAGAGCTCTAACTACTTTTCTTGAAGCCATGAAACAAAAAATTGATTGAGTATAGAAGGATATGTGGATAGAAAATATTGTCTTCCAAAAGGCAGAATATAAAACACTTACTAGGCTAAGAATTCAGAAAAGTGGAAGGAAGAGTTACTGCATCTTTTGCTTTACAATACCCTTAAAAACAAACAAGGAAACAAACAATCTTATAATAAAAATAAAAAAAAAAACCAGGGAAAACCCCACCTACAAAAGGAGTCCTCCCTGTATTTTACCCAAACTGACCCCACTTTCAACTGTGTAAGGTGTTGCTCCTCTGTGAGTTACTGAGATGCTGTGATAAGTAGACCTTGTATGGGAAATAAAAGTCAGGACTGTCAACATACCTTGGAAAAAAAAAGATATAGAAAAAAGCTGCTTTAAAAAATAAAATATTTCATCCTGTAGCCATTTTTTTGGCACAGAATCCTTAGTTTTCTCTCCATATTTGGATTTCAGCTCCACCTGCTCCCTCAGTCATACAGCCAAAGTCAAGAGGCTGACTGGACTTTGTTCCTCCAGAAAAGTTCTTCCCTCAGCGCTCCTCCTGCCTGCCCCACCACAGAGGGTGGGTTACAGGAGCCCTCCTTGCCAACAGCCTCTTCAAGCACTAGGAGCTGCTGAAGTGACAGGCATGGGCACACACCACACAGCATCTTGTGTTGTCTTTTCTTCTCCCCTCTCTCTGGCAGAGACAAAACAGTCTTTAAGAGACATTTAGATTGGCTTGTGTCAGAGGCAAAAGCAGCATCACTGCAGGGAAGATACCATTTACAAGAATTATGATTGTTCCTGTCCCCAAATGACTGTAATATTTGGGCTCTTTCAAGGGCAAAGGGCTTAAGTATCTGCTGCTTCCCAGATGTTTGGGAACACTTCTTTCCTTCTGCAGCATAATTACTCATAGTAAATATGCTCCTGGTTAACTTGTGAGCCATTCCCATTTTTCTAATCCCCTGCAACACTGCTCTGCTATGCCTCATACAACATAAAAGTTTCTAGAATTGCATTTACTTCTTTAAAAGGCTCTATTCCATTTTATTTTCTGCCTCTGAGGTTTGTGCTCTCTGTGGGGATTTCATAGATGAACCACACTACCACATCCTCTACAGATGAGTCTCATGAGTACAGCAAAAGAGGATTCCAGACACTCTTTTCACATCCCCTTGCAGGCCAAACGTTACTCCAGCCTTCATCTCCAAGAGTTATTCCAGTAGATTATCATAGCAAGGTTTTGGTAGCAGGTTGCTGCAGGTGTGGCTTCTGTGAGCATTAAGGTAATTTCTCCAGGCTGAGTCTGTTTTGCCTGTGATGGTTACCAGTGAATGATCTCCCCTATCCTTATCTTAACCCATGAGCCTTTTATTCTATTTTCTCTCCCCCATCCAGCTGAGGTGGGCAGTGACAGAGTGGCACCTGCAGTGCAGCCAGAGTCAACCCAATACATTTACCTTTTCCAGAAACCCCCATTTCCATTCTCACTGTCATTATTTCTACTTTTAATTTATCTGTACTCAAATTATATCAGCAGCACTTAGAGGGAGAGGCAGATTTATTCCAAAATAAAATGAGCCAAAGGGGAGTTTTGAGTATTCCCACAAGCACTGAACCATCTCAAACCCTCCCCTGTAATTCCTTCTCTTTGAAGGCAGGCTGTCACCACTGTAATCAGATTCCATTCAACTCAGTCATTTTTGTAATGACCTAATTCTCCAATGCATCCTCTACCAGGAGGTTCCATTTGGGGTTTCATTTGTGATCCTTTTCACTCTCACCACATCTTTACACATCAAACCACTTTCAGAGCTTTCTTTTTACAGAGCTACCTGCCATCCTTGGGCTTTACAAATGAATTGTTTTCTCCAACAGCCAAGCTTTGCATTTCTAAAATGTTACCAGAAGTAACAGGTGTGCCAAAGCAAACTTTTCTCCTACAAAGCAGACCTTGCAATTGTCAAAGGCAGAATTTATAGAAATAATTTTTCCTTAAAGGCAAGTAATAACAGAAACCACTTTCTCCAGTCCACTGTTACTTACTCAATAAGGTTTATAATGTCCATCCTGATAACCTTTTTTAGAGACCATTTGTCTCATAAATCCTTTGCATAGTTTGTCTTCTCTTCCATTGCAGCTATTTCCAATATTTGTTTTCCTTTAAAAAGTCCAGATTAAACAAGCAACTCCTCCTTCCACTACTCAAGTTCCCTCCAGGGTGTCCATCTTTGAGCTGTTTGGTCCTTTAGTATTTTAAATTGTGCAGTTTTCTACCATTTGTGATGCAATATTTCCTTATCTGCAGAAAGAGATGCAAGGTACAAAATCTGATTTCTCATGCCTAGCTCATTACCCCTTTGGAGGAGCAGGGTGGGGATGTATCTTGCACTCTATAAATAGTGCAGTCAGTTGGTTGGGCCTTCAGAGACATCCCTAAGATGACATCTAGAAGCACCCAGGGTGAGGCTGAGGGTGTTTGGGGAGGGAGCACGGCACACAATTTTCATAATCTAATAATTTACATACCATTAAGAACTGGGTCTGATGAAGTCACATTCCCTTCAGCCAGCTGTCCCCAGCTGCTAACAAGTTTATTTCCACTGAACATGTTGAGTAGTTGAATTGGGCACTTTGCTCACCTTGTCATAAAATGTGACAACTGCCCCACAGGTATCTGACCCCAGCTTTTGTATTTAGAAGTTTCTGCTGCTTGAAATTTCTCTTAGATAAAGTGGAAACGTCTCTGGCTTGTGCCAATGAAATACAGATGCAACATTTGGGACTGTCCTCAGACCCTGATGCCCCAGAAAGACAGCTGAAAAAAGACGAATTATTGTATGTGTATGTTTCAGTGCTTTCCATCACACACAAAAGAAGGAGCATTTTAAGGTGGGAAACACTGTTCACCAAAGTCAACTGACTGATTCATTATGTAGACCCATATCAGATCAATTTGACAGAAAGAATATTAAAATCAAAATTCTTGTCTATCAGGACTTAAGAAAATTTACAATGACTTCATAGTTCCACTCTTAGCAGTTCTCCATGGGGAAATCTGCAGCTATTTTAAATACCTGTGCTACAGGTTAATATTGATGATTGAGAACATGAATAGATATCATATATTTCCAGAATTTTTTCCTAAGCACTTTTTACAGCAAGATACAAACTTTTTTTTAAAAAATACCTAAGTCAATGTGTGCAGATTAGATTGCTGTGTGTGCCTAAACTCCTCTCATCTTTGTCTCTAGATTGAAACAGTAAGAAAATGCAGCAGACTAAAATTTGCAGTAGAACTGATGCCAACATTGGAGAATCTAGATGTTTCTGGAGTTCAGGGGTTTTTTTCTAGTAGAAGACAGACATTTAGAATAAGAAAAAAAAAATAGATTTTAGTTGGAATGTCATTTTCTGTTAAAACTATTTTAAGGCATCTCTATGCACGATTTTCATATAGCTATGTAGTTAGCCTACAGCATAACAACTCCTACCCTGGTTTTATTACTCCTTATTACTGCATTAGTTAGGATAAAATCCCTTATTGTATTTGAATAGCCTATTCTGCAAATAGCAGAGAGTCAAAATTGCAGATCAGCATCTCATAATAGTTTACATTTTTACAGAAGACTGCTGTAAATAAAGACACAGCAGTATAATATGTGACCAAACACCAAGACAATCTAATTATTCAAATGTACATTGCATTTTTAGGACTACTGACCAGAATGCAAATTATCAGTTTTAACTACTGGCTTTGACTGATTTCTCTCTCTCTGCTGTCATGGAAACCTGCATTAAAGGCAAAGAAACAATGGAACCTAATTCATGTCTCCTCATTCTTCTGTACAGAAGATGTATTGGGCAATACTTGGTTCCATTATGACAGCACATAAACATGATGTTCAAATGCATAGTTAAAGGATTTCTGCCAAAACAAACGTTTTGATATAAAAAATATTTCAAAAGAGAAGTAAGTCAGAAGTATAATATAGATAAAGGAGAGTCTGTCCCACCACTCTTCCCCCAGATACATTTTGAGAGTAAATTTAGAGGAGGAAACATCACTTTGAAATGTTTTTGCATTCAGACCCTTTATCTGTGTAAGATAAAGGATCACCTTGGGTTGGAAGCAAGAGCCTGTCAGGCTGCCATGAGAGATGTCAGGGTGTGGGTGCTGGCAGGGGGAGGCAGCATCAAGATGGTGGCAAGAGAGTGTTAAAGCAATAACTGAGAAAGAAGAATCTCTCTTCTTTGTCACCTGCCAGGTTTCAGTCTTCTGTGCACTGTGGTACCCCTGTACTTCACTTCCAGATCTCATTTTTTCCCCAAAGATTCTGTATTTAAAGTGGTACAAACCACCACATCTTGTTGTTCCAGTCTTGTCCTTTGCAGAAGGCTCTGCAAACACGATGGTGCACATGATGCTTTCATTCCCTGCTGCAGCTTCATGTTACAAATTCAATATTCACAGAGAATATGGGAGAGGATAGCATGGGTGGAAGTCCTGTAAGCTTAATTGGAACTTTTTATTTATTACATAATGAAGTTCTGCAAGTAGGTTAGACAGGAGATTAAGAATAATGATTTTTTCCCCCAGATTAAACAATGGATAGTTAGAGAATTTTTTCTTTACCACAATTCTAGACTGCAACAAAACCCATCATGTCTCAGGGAAGGAGATGCTTGTTGGACATTGTAATTTAATTTCATTATAACTATCCATCCTCTTCTTCTGAGAGTTATGAATGAATAAAACAAAGACTTTGCCCAATGTTAAACTGAATCACTTCACACACAACTGATTAAACAGGGAAAAAAGTGTTTGAGCATATTGATTTCTGCTGATGTGCACCAAGCTGTCTGTCAGTGGCAGTGACAGGAGCCTGGTTCCAGCTGCCTCATGCTGTCAGCCTGGCTGGGAGGCTCAGCCATGACTCCTGGTCCCTCCTGTGCTCAGCACTGCTCCCCAGCCTCGTCGTGCCTGACAGCCCCACCACTCCAAAGCCACTGACAGCATCCTTAGCTTCTTGTGATCTATGGTTTGTTACAAAGTCATGCTTGCAAGGCTCTAGAGGCATTGTGCAGCCAGGATTTCCTACTTAGACAAAAGCTGGACAACAATCTGGAGAGTCTTGTTTTTCTCTTGTCCCTGGGAAAGAGCACAGACATACAAGGAGACCACCAGACCCTCGGTGACAAAAAAATTTCAGTTGCCTCACAAGTAGAGCAGGTACAGAAAAATGAATATAGGATGCCATTAAAGCAGGCTGCACTTGTCAAAGGTTGTGATAATAATAATTAAAAATAAATTTCTTCTGAATTGGGAGTATCAACCATTGCCACTAGTTATGCAGATACTGTGCATGGGGCATCAATTGTACTAAATAGACAACTAAAGAAAGAACCACAGACAGCTCTATATTTATTGATGGGCCATCCTGAAGCTGGCAAATCAAACGCTATTAAAAGGTCATAATATTTTCTTGCATTATCTACAGAAAAGAAAACAGAAGGAGAGAGGTATTAAAAAATATGTGGTTCCTCCAGCCACGGAATAAACCCAGGGATACCTCTGAGCAAGTGTTTCTCTGTATGTCACAAGTGAGTGACAGACCTAGCCAAGCAGGAAAATGCCTATCATGATTGATTAGGAACAGACAGACACTGTGTGGTGTTCTTTTAAGAGCTCAAAGGAAATTTAAATACAAGCTGGCTGAAAATGCAGTGCCAACAGAAAAGTGAAAACTCTTCTTTAGCACTGAACTTTGTTAGAGAGTCATAAGAGTATTATTTTTTTCCCTGTTAGTCTAAATGGATCCTGTTGTGCTGTTTAGCTGCCCCAGGCTGCTGAGGTGCACAATGGTCAAACAGACTTTTATTTTCTGTGTGGAGGAAAGGCTGTTCATTTCTTGGTAGCACTCATGCATGAGGCATTCACCTCATGCATGAGGCCAGTAATAAAGACACCCTCTGCTCTGGCATTCCAGATACTCACAGTGATATTTTTTCATGTGTCACTGCTTTTTAAAAGACTGCCTTATAATTCTTATATCTTTGTGTGCTAATTGCTAGTGTCAATTTTTCATTCAACTATAATTCCACTTTCCACTTGAACAAATGCTGGAAAACTCTATGCTTCATTAGTGCCATTCTGCAATTTAGTGATCCCAAATATGGATCACAATCAGAGTTTTGCCATTATTATTTCATAGGGACTTTGTTATGCACCATATTCAACAAACTTTTAGGGGAGAGAAAGGACCCCTGCAGGTATCTTGGTCCAAACCATAATTTGCTACAGACTGCAGAAATGCAGGCAACTCCACCATGGCTGAAGATGGATGGAAGGTGTTGCTGCATCAGACTTCCCAGACCCAGCAAAAACAGGCAGGTGCTCACCCCATGAACCTGGATCATCAGTAAAGCTGGTACAAGAAATGGAAATTGTCCCACCTGTCAGTTCCACAGAGCTGGTTTGTAGTGACTGGAAGGAAGCCATGCTTATCCTTCCCTTAGGAATGCAGCACTGTCAAGGCTACAGATGTCACCATTTACTGAGCAATGAACAATAATGAAAAGGATAATACTTGAGACCAGCATAACATATTTTATTCTTCTTTGATGTCAATATCTTCACTTCTAATTATATCTCTACATTTTTAGTGTCTTACGAAGCTTAACTCCTAAAATTCCTTTTAAATGGGAAAGTTCCTGTTCCTTTTTATCATATCATTTGATCATTTATCAATTAGCACATTTTCTCTATGAAGGAATATCTAGGTTTTTAATATTTTCTTCAAATAAAGAACATTTTCCTCAAGACAGAATTTCAAGTGCTCTAGTTTAAGATGAACAAATATTATAACACACTTGGTTATTTTTAAAAAAGGTTTCAGAGTTTTCCACTTCCACAAAAAGAACAACCTGCTCAGAAATCTATAGTTCATCTCTCTTTGGAGAGACAAGAAACAATACCTGATTTTCTCTTCTGCTTTCTTTTCAAATATCAGTAAAGGAAGTCCCTATCTTGAAGAATCTGTTTTATGATATTGGTTACACTTTCTAATTAGGTTAGATTTTGTACCACTGAAAATGCCTTCTCCTTTCAGCCTACAGTTTACATTCTCACCAGGCTCATTGCCATTTTTTTTTTGCACCTGTATTTTCTCTTGTCCTCCCAGCTCATCTCTTGATGAGACTCTGAAAGCTATGGTCAAGAAGAAGAATTTTCTCTGTTAGGTCTATTTCACTTACTCATTTGTCAACAAGGTTCAATCCCACCATCTCAGCAAGAAAGAATTTGCTCTCTGCACCCTGGATAAATTCTGGTTCAGGTAGTTAGAGAGAATTCGATGGGCAGAAGTAATTTTCCTACTGGCCATATCCATTTTACAGAGGAATTTAAATAGTCATCTTCATAACCTTTCTTTGTTCTGCATGTTAATTTGTAAAGTGTACATCAACACAGAAAAGGAACCTTAAATCCTCCCTTATGTGTCATGTACTTATGAAACATGAGAGTGATCTTCTTCTCATTAGAACTTTACACTGCACAACTGCCATTAATCTTGAAACAGGATGCCATTAATAATTTTCTGAAGTCTTAGTATCAGGTTCTCACTGCACTTTACAAGTACAATAAATATAATTTTTGTTCAATAAAATGAAATTAAAAGTGCACTTATGCTGTAAAAATTTGTAGTTGACTTTTAAATTAATAAAAGCTTTGATAAATTTTAATGCGTTAAAGCAAAGGTTCTCCTAAGCAGGCAAAATTAATGCATTACAGAAATTCCTGATTTGGTTTAATTGCACTATTTTCCATTTTAAATTCACTCTGATACAATTCTAACAATGGACATTTTAAATTGCCTTGCACTCAGGATTTATTATTATTATTATTTAATAATGTATTTACATCTTTTTTACCCTTATGTGCAAGGTTTTGGCTTCTGTTCTGTCCTTCAGAACAGCTGGCAAAAATCATCCCCAACTTTTAATACTTGGAACTTGAAAAATATCCTTGATATCCTTGCAGAACAAAAAGGAAATATTACTTGGAGAGATAACATATCACCTGAAGCACATAGATATTCAATTACCCTTATTTTGATACTTCTTGCTAGTTCCATTGGGGCTTTGGTTTTGTTTTTAGTATCACTACTCTGACTTTTACTTCAGCCTGTTATAAATAAAAAGGAATTCCCCTATGTGTTTTGTCTGGTTTGAATGAAAAAGCATCATCACTAAAACCAAAAATATACGGAAAAGCAAACCAGGACAAGTTTCTATAAATATTACAGTTGTAACATTTTTGGACTAGTTGTGTATCTTTAGGATCTGTTCAGTACCAAGGTTTTGCAGTGCAAGTGTTAAGGACTTATTCCTATTCTGCAATGACCACCTACTTCAGATGATTTTACAGGTGCATCCGAGACAGCTTTACCCTCTGAAGGCCATTCCACTGTGGTTGGGCTTTGTTAACACAGCACTGAGCTGCATCTTGTGCAATCTACATTTAGCAGAGCCTTTACTAGAGGCTAACTGCAGTCCCAGTTTCCACAGCATAGGTAAGAGTTGATCCTGACTGAAAACTGTAGATTTACATGATGTACTCATTACTCTGTCAAAAAAACCACTTTACCTACAGGACCTTGGTTATCAGTCTAATTGCACACTCTAGCTATTGTGTTTGGCATTCATAACCTTTAAAGTATAGAATGGAAAAAATAAAGAAAAATAAAAAAAAGCACTACTTGCTAAAAGTGGCAATTGAGGAGTCTGAAGCAATATCTAAGTGCTTTTCTGCTTTATTTCACATTGCATTAAATTGACAGCACCAAAACCCTGCTCTCATGCTCTCTTGAGAATACCCCTGCCACAGCACTGGAGCTCTGCATCTGCCTAAAAGGAATAACACTCATTCCTGCCACTCATTCCACATAAATGTGCACAGGATTTCTGCCTCTGTCTATACCACAAATGTGAGACATGGCCAAGACTCCCTCCAAGCTCAAGAGGGTCTGCTTTGGGTAGCAGCTGCCCCACTGCAAAGGACAAACAAGGTAGGAATTGCAAATTCATAAGAGGAACACGGCTGGAAATGAAAATTTTTAGAACAGGAGGGATTATTTTTCCCAGCAGTTCAATATTTATCAATATTTATAGTAAGATTCCTCTTGCAAAGAAAGCTTTCTGTGAGAAAAGTTGATTAGGGTCAGCAAATAAAGCGTGTGTGTCAGTAAGAGTGATGCAGAAGGCACAATCCTAAGAAGGGTCCCAGGATGCAGAGAGACACACAGGAGATGAAATATCTCGTGCAGCAGTTTCTAATGCAAAAAAGATCAAAACTTAAACTGTGCCAAAGGCCAATTCTCACTTTTAAAAGGAATGTATTAAAGTTGGGCCCAAAGATATATTATTTCAAGGTGACAGCAATTTCTCACAGGAAACAATTAGTCACCAGAATAAAACTTATCCAGACAGTGTCCCAATACTGTCAATTGTTATCTTAGGTTATTAAAATCAGCACAAAAAATAAATAACTGCTGGATCATGCTTTCATCAGTTGGTGGTGATGTTACAGCTAACATTCATTTAGCAAAAACACCCAGAGGTCACCAGCTGGCAGTGTTGAGTCCAATGTAATTTCCACAGCTAGAAATAATATCCTGAACATTTACAACTCAAGTCAAATCTATTCTAAACTCTTTTCTTCCAATTATCTTACCCTTCCTGCTGCCTCATCACCTTTCTCTGCCCTTTTTCCTCCATCATTATCTCTTCTAAGTCTCTGGAGAACATAAATTTTTTTCAGTCTTTTTCAATATCTTCACCTATTTCAGATTTACATTAATGCAGTGATGAATTAATCTAGCTATTTGAGAAATCCACTCACCCTTTGCTTCATCTCTAGCAAAAATAATTCACCCATCTAAGATCTGTGCAAGATGCTAAATATATCTTCCCCCCTTGATTTACAATCTTTTCTTGGCTGGAAAAGAAACTTAGACACTGTCAAATATCTGGAAAGGACCAGGATTACAAGCCTGGCATTCATGACCTCAGCTAAATTCACAAAAGAAACACAATTGCATCAATAAACACAGCAGTGGCTGTTGCCCAAATGCACTGAGACCAAGCAGCACAGAAAATTCTGTTCCTGGTCAGCTCCCAAACCCAGGCACAGGGTGTGCAGGTTTCCTTCCTGCTGGGAACAGCCTGGCTGCACCTGGGCTCCTCTGGGATGGTGCTGATGCCCCATCCACAGCGAGGCTGGGAGTGAGCCTAGAAACACTTTGTAATGTGAAATATTGGGTTTGAGAGCCCAGAGAGGACGCCTAGTTTTAAGTTACTGGTATAGACATAGCCAATGAGGATGACACTGAAGTCTTTGCTCTCTGGTTGTACCCAGCTGCTCCAAGTCATAAACCAGAGAGCAAAGATCATTAAGCACCTTCATTACTCTCCAGGAAAACTGAAAATGTGAGTCAGGAATTTTTTGAATACAACACATACTATGAAGACAGATGTTGAGTTTGCGAGGTCCCCAGGATGAGGTGAGAGATGAGTGAATCTCCATGTTCTCAGAAAGCTGATCTATTCTATTCTATTCTATTCTATTCTATTCTATTCTATTCTATTCTACCAAAACTATACTAAAGAAAGATAAATGATACATCAGAAGGCTTAATAAGAATGATCATAAGAAACTTGTGCTTGACTTCTCAGAGTCCGACACAGCTGATGGTGATTGGTCATTAAGTAAAAACAATTCCCATGAAACCAATCAAACATGCACCTGTTGGTAAACAATCCCCAGCCACATTCCAAAGCAGCAAAACAGGGAGAAGCAAATGAGATAATATTGATTTTTTCCTGAGGCTTCTCATCTTCCCCGGAGAAGAAATCCTGGCAAAGGGATTTTTCAGAAAATATGACAGGGACAGATGGACATCAGTACAGTTTACCTTTCCTTTTCATCAGAACTTCTTACTGCCCACAGGGCTGTCAGGCCAATTGCAAACACCCAGCCTGGTCTAGCCCAAAGAACACAACTCTTCTCTTCCAAAAACAGTGCAATTATTCTCTTTAGTCACAACCATTATTGTAGTGTCTCATGAAGTCAGAAAACCAGTCACAACACACGTCAGAAAAGAAATTTTCAATCCCCTCATAGAGTCTTTAGACCACCTATTTCAAGGCAAGTTAAGCAGCCGCAAGACCACAGCCACTAAACAAGGTCACCTGAGATGGACCTAAACCACCTTCTCTCATTGCCTTGGTCTCTGATAGGTAATTGGTGTTCCTTGGTTGGTCATCTTCATCTTCATTTCCACCCAGCACATTTGGTGAGGTGTTCTTGCTTCCCTAAGTTTGTAGATTTATGCACATTTTGATACCAGCCTGAGGAGCAAAGCCATGCCATGGGGCAGTCCAAGGTGACCTTGCTCCCAAAATACTCTAGAAAGAGCAGCTTTCACAGGGAAGTGCTAATTTCCAGTTGTGTGTCTGTATATATGTGTACATTGAGCAACCCACCCAACACTTGAGACGGAACAAAGAATTTCTTGACTCCAGAATCCTTTTTTTTTTTTACTTCCTCTTTCTTTTGAAGATATGTTGGGGTATTAGATGAACTGAGAAGTGCATGAACGTTTTTACTGCAATGTGTGTTCTTCAGTTTTCACTGGATTTGAGACTTAGTCTTACTGTAGCTGCAACAGTAATGTACTTCTGTCATGGAACACATGCAGTTCCATAGACTGATAAGTGAACAGAAAAATACATCACAGTGTATAGCCACTCAGAGAATGCAGCTAAAACTTCTTCACGGCTTGTTAAATAAATCAAACATACTATTTTGTCTATACCAGGAAAATTACCTATAAGCTGAAAAAAGAAAATGGTTATCCTTCTCCCTCCATTGCTTTAGAAAATGTTCTGGCAGGTTAAAAAAATTTTGCAAGGCTATTAAAAATAAGATCAATGTTTCAAAACTTTTGAGAAAGGGTTCAATTTTTTTTTTTTTTTCACGTTTTTCAGGTCCTCATCAGCTTAGAAACCCCTTTGATACATGATTTTTTTGAGAAAAAAAAAATCTGTCTTTTGTGGTAAGCCATGTTGTTTTCAGAGCAGCCAGGGGATGCTTCAAATATCTCTCCATGATTGAGGACAAGCCACATGATGCCAAATCTGCCTGCACTGGTACCTGGCAAGTAACCCTGCTCCTGGCTCAGTCTTAATGCATGTTGTAAGAAATGTATTTAAAAAATGAATACGTCCAGAAACATCACTCATCTTGGCCAGGGGACACTCAGATATCTGGGGAAGGATGAACATGGAGAAAGTGCTAAATATTAGAGAGGAACAGACTCAAGGTGGGACCAAGTTGGCAGCTGACATTTCTGCAGCCCATTCATCTTCTCTGTTATCAGAAATGCCTCTAATGGTGATAAAAGTGGCTTTAAGCATTTATTCAATTTCATTTCTAAAATGAAGATTATAAATCAATCCAAAACCCTTCCTGAAAAACACTGTTATCCTCCAAGCTTTTATGAGCATTTACAAAGGAATGATGCCTTCTGTGTCAGATGTTTTGAAAGACAGCTCATACTTCAAATAATGTAATTTATAAGTTGAGATTGTGAAGTCAAATTTAATAAAGCTCAGAGAAGATGCATGAGCCTCAAAAGGTTTAATAGAGATCTTTCAGTGTTGAGATGCTACCCTTGTTTTATATGAGCTTCTCTGTATTCTTGTGTAGGCTGTGGTCAGTGATAGATGCAGCAGAACCACCCACCACAGAACATTTACCTTCTTTCCTCTTCTTTTTATCTCCGCTAGAATTTAACTGATGAAGGGTTGTATACACACATCTCATTACTTTCTTCAGTCATCATGAAAAATGAAGGGACTTTCCAGTATTCATGTTTGTTTCTTAAACTGCCAGCTTTTATTTTTGGTGATGTAATTTCTCAAAGAAAGATTAATATGTTCAAGGAGTTGTTAGGATATTTATTACTATTTTAATTTTATTTTGAAATCCAGATGATAAACTATGGCAAATCAGCTGCTCACATCAGGGAAAGTACCACAAACTCATGGAAAGCTTGTCATGATGGAATTTCCTCCAAATATAATTTTCAATATTGATTTAGGATTTGACATTTTAAATTGAAAGATGTAGGGTTTAATTTCAATTCATCACTGCAGAAACACCACAATGAAAAAAATAGGACACTGAAATTTTTTTATTACAGAAAATGATACTTCATGAAAAATAAAAATATTTTAATTTCAGGATTTTAGTCACCAAAACCGTACCTTAGACAGGATTTCTAAAAACTGATATGAACCCTAAGAAAGTGTGATAAAGCCTGGAAAGAGAGACCAGGCCAAAAGAACTTTGGCATTTAAACAAGCTGAAGTTGTCATATTCCCCATACACCATGACAATACTGCTCCTTCTTAGATTGATATTCCACTTTCTGAAACAATCTAGGCTTAGTCATTCCTGTTACAGTCCCTGTTACATTTACAGTGCAATCAACAAAACAGCAAAATCCAACTCTGAAAAATGAAACTAATTTAGCTGCATCTACTACAGAAGAAATGCAGATTCAACTGTTTCCTTCCATTAGTGCGTCAGGAATTGACTCTTAGAAGGAAAACTCATAGATTCATGCCAATCATCTAATATAACTTGTAAATATAATGTAATTTGATGTAAATCATTATTGTATCTAAACTGCAAGTAGAAATACATTAAACAGATTTCTAGTTCACCAACAATCAATGAAAATGTTATTTTAAGAAATTATTTCTGGGAAAAACATATTTAACGACTATTCCATTCATACTTGCAGTGTTCCTTTTCCCATGGTAGAAATAAAAATTTAGTTTCAAATATTAAATAAATGAAATATAATTAATATGTTTAAAAGCTTCATACGGCTTGAACAGATGTGACCATTATTCATGGATCATTTATGATTTTTGTTCTTTGTCTTTGTTGCAGCTCAATAACTAAAGTCATTATTTGAAGATAATGTGTAGAATATCCTGAAATTCAGCTGAAATTTGAGACAGAGAAGTCAGAGGTCTGGAAAATTCTACTGTAGCCTGCAAGTGTAGACACTCCAAAAGTACATCACAAGTTAATTTAAATTAATTTAGGATTGTTCAAGGGTAATTTTTTATAGAAACATATTTTAAGCCTGATACAAGGAAAGAGTTATTCAGGGTAGACTAGATTAATTTGGGAAGGTTCGGGCTCAAGATTTCCCTTTGCTGTCCCAGGGTGAAATACAGATTCTCCAGCAGTTCAGTAGCTCACTCTGGAGTCCGATCTTTGAATCACCAGACATTTGAATATGAAGTGTTTGAGGTGAGCACTTCAGGTCAAAATAATAAGGGTCAATGAAAGTATTTTTTTTAAATTTCTACAATTCAAATTGTATCAAGTTCCTAAATGTCAGTAGAGCCACTGAACACCCTGAGTTGGAAGGGGTCAACAGGGATCAATGAGTCCAACTCCAGGCCCTACACAGGACACCCCAAGAGTCACACCATGTGCCTGAGAGCATTTTCCAAATGCTTCTTGAGCTCTGTCAGGCTGGAGCTGTGACCCCTTCCCTGGGGAGCTGTTCCAGCGCCCAACCTT
This sequence comes from Ammospiza caudacuta, assembly GCF_027887145.1. Classification (NCBI taxonomy): domain Eukaryota; kingdom Metazoa; phylum Chordata; class Aves; order Passeriformes; family Passerellidae; genus Ammospiza; species Ammospiza caudacuta. Next base: position 61,309,603 of record NC_080596.1, read on the forward strand.
TCTCTGGGTGAGGAACCTTTTCCTGATACCCAACCTCAACCTTCTCTACCTCAACTTCATGACATTTCCTCAGTCCAGTCCCCAGTCAGGAGAGTGAAGAGATCAGAGCTTGTAGATGGATTGGTCAACTGCAACCATTGCTAGTGACATCAAATATAAAACATTGTTTTATATATTTCACTGAAGCATCTTGAATAGTGTCCTGTTTGCCTGAAATGTTTTGTAACTCTAGAGTACTATATTTCTCTTTCATTTTCTGCATTTCTCATACACACATATAATATAACATCTGAGTCTTGATATCCTGTGATGGTATTTTAGAAGTGTAGGAAGGATAAAAGGCATCATAATGCCCAGTGCATTTTAAGGTATTGCTTATTTCAAGTTTAATCTTCGGCATGGAAAAAGAAAAGGAAAAAGAATATATATCATCTGAGTATTACTCAGTAATGGGAATCTAGCATTCTTTTTGTTTCACAATAAATATTTGATCTTCAGTCTTTCAGCACTGCTATGTTTATCTCTCAGATCACATTAACCTATGACTGTTTCTGTGCAGTGTCTAGTTACACAGTGGAAACTTCCACAGCTCCTGATGAAGAATAAAACTTTGTGGGATTTCAAAAAAGGTAGATAAATACATAACAGAGAACTCCACAGCCTCCTAAGCACAGATATATATATATATATATATACACACACATATATATATATATACACACACCATATCTTTGGTAAAGAGATCCCAAGACTACAGCTTGCTGGAACCTTGGAAAATATACTGGGAAAGTTTTGTATTGCAGTAACAATGATGTATTTTTTAAAGCCTTCAACAAGGAATTAGATTAGCTCAGATCATTCATATAAAGTGAAGAGCACATATGTATTTATATAATTAGCTCCTTTTGGACCTAATCTGGAATCAATTTTGGGTTTAAATGCTTTCTATCAGAGTGCAATTATACTAAAGCTGTTTTCGCTCAAGACAGAACACAATTTGGCTTTTAATTTGTGAAAGGTGCTAACCTGGCACCAGGAGTGAGCTAAGGGATGGGCAGAACACTGTAGTTGGGCAGTGACCTCAAGTAAGACAGCTAAAACTCACAAAACACAAGATCAATGTGCACTCTAACCATCTGCAGCCAATCAAGCTATTCACGGACTGAATAATTTTCATATTGTAATGGTTTATGTCCCCTCCACCTTTTCATTTTCTGAATGATGCAGGTCATTAGATAAGGAGCAAAACCCTGCATCCCATTACTACTATCACTACAGAAGGCAGCAAGTATTATCACACTGCATAAGAGCCAGCAAATATTTTAAGCTGCTGGTGTAGTCAAAGCCAGTCAATTTTTGACCAGCATTTTCTCACAATCATGTGTGGCCAAAAGATTCAGTGTCTAGAATGGAGAAGATAAGGGAAATTCCAGGTGACAAAAAGGCACTTTTCTGTTGTCCTGTGGCAGTAATTTTTAGAAAGTAATTGAGTTTTGAATTTTCTCTGAATCGACTTAAAAAAGAAATGGTTGTATTTGCTATTCCACAGCTTTATTAGAGAGATTTAGTCCAGGTATTGTCAAAAACAAATGGGACAGGACAACACATTTCAATACAGTATTGTAAAAATTTGGAGAGAAACCAAAGCAGAAATTAACAGATGAATATGATATTTTAATATTTCAATTAAAAAAGACACCTTAAAAATATTAATGAAAAATAAAACTCCCTGTGAAACCTAATACCTTTAACAAAGGAAGTCACCAAAAATCTTTTGTTGTTTTCAGCTTTCCAGCCTTCCATATTCTGAACTGATTCAGCAACAAGGAGAAAATGAGAGCTCTATGAAAGCATTTTAATGATTTTCTTACCACAGATTGACCAGGAAGGGATGTTCCAGGCCTTGCATTATCTGCAGCTCCCGGAAAACATTGCGGACTTCATCTCTCTCAATGCATTTCTGTTTATTCATGTACTTCATGGCATACATTTTCTTGGTGTCTCTCTTCTGTACAATGCACACCTAATTGGCAGCAAAGTAAAAGAAAAATTTTGACACCTTGAGAAAGTGTATTCAATTGTGACTTTGGAAAAAAGAGGTCTTTAATGATATTTCAATAATTCAGATCTGGATATTACAACTGAGTAACACATTCAGTAAGTTCACTTCACAGCTCTGCAGGATTCTTTGTAATAGATTCTAATTAAAAATTAACAAAAACCCAACCCAACCCTGTATAAGAGGAAATGGGGACCCAGAAAAATATCATAACTTTCAGAACTTACATGGTAAAGCTGAGAGTAATATGCTGCAATGGCTGAAATCACAGGCTATTTAATTATTCAGAGAAATTACTGCCTCCTGCCTAGGAAAATGCTCAGTCATTGTCCTCATTCCCACAAGTCAATACTCACATCTTGATTATTGCATCATAAACCTTGCCTGTGTTCCCAAGGCTCAATATTTCATCTAAATATCAGAATTATGCTCCCTTAATTACTGTTGAAAGGAAAAGAATTTTTATACAGGTATTCATCATAATATTTCTGAATTCACAAGAGACCATTACAATGATTTAGTCTCTGGCAGTAAATGTCTATGCTTTTACTTTCTCTTTTTTTTCACCAATGCCAAATAATGCAAATGCATGAAGAAAATCTTAGTCAAGAGAACTTCCATAGGAATTCTGGATTTCTTTTTGTCATGGTATTTTACCTTGAGAATGGAGCTGGAGACTGGCACAAGCACCACAACCAAGTATCATGTTAAGTACAATTTTTGGCAGCAGAGAAATACACAATTGTTCTGAATGTACTGGAAACATCTGGTTTAGGTACCCCAGGTCTGCAGTGTCTAAGTTCAAAGGTTTCACTTGGTCTGGGCATTATTTTTTTATTTGTATATTTAAATACATACACATACATGCTCCCATATTTTACACACAAAAAATTATACTATGCCCTCATAAATTCATGTTAAGGTATCAGATTACAACACAGTGGCAGCCAAAAAGAAATCCTTTGTGACTGACAAAAGTTTAAGAAATTTATGCACCCAATATTTAGGAACAATCAGGAGTAACTAAGGCAACTTCCCACAGCTGAAACTGGGAGGAACAAGGCCAGTGAAGTCAAACCATGTTTATTTCTCTGAAACTCTATTTTCCTAAAGTGTGTCCTTGAGCACAAATCTACTCCAAATAGAGGAGTTAATAGAGTACCTTTAACCTATAATGATAAGGCATGATTAAGCAGTGTTTCTAATTACCTTTCCTAGTATCAGGAAATGTTCTGCTATTAGGGAAATCAGGGATAGTGACATTTTGTTTTGAGCCCATTAATTGTTGCACAATGCTGAGTACAGAAGTTTTGTTTCATTTTTCACCTTGGACTGTTACGAAAGATCTGAAAATTGTTGATGCTCTTAAGATAACTAAAGGTTCACATTTATATGGAAAGAAGCCTGGCTGTGGAACAATGGGGAATTATGTTTGGCCTTTTGGGGGAAGAAAAAGCAGCAAATGGGATTGAGCTGAAACTGAGTGGGAAAAGTAGGGATGAAAACGAATTTTTCAAGCTCCCACAGGTCCTTCAAAAGCATAAGAAGAATTTTCAGGGGCAAATCCTGACATCCTGTCTTAGAATATGTGGAGAGTCCAATTTAGCAAGTCACATTATAAAGTGCAACATTTGGGGATTTTAGCTCAGAACCTAAGTCCATAAATTAAGCCATGTACATTAGTTTGCACCATGATTTTCACGTACAACTTGGCCAAGAGTTAGGTGTTTGCAGAAACCTCCTAGTCCGTTACATTAAAAGCCTCCCTATTGAAGGATTGATGTGAGAGACTGCTGAGAGAATGGGTTTGAGAATTACAGCTTTGACCAATGTGGCAAATCAAGATCATATGCAGCACCAAAATATGCAATGTAAACCAGTTTTGCAATGCTGCTGGGACTCCAGAAGGCACTCAGCTCTCTTACCTGGCAGTAAAGACAAGGGTGTTCAGCACAGCTGAAACAGACCTTCTGTTGTTGGTAGAAGCTTGCCTAACACACAGCTTCAGAGCAGAATGATAGTAAACATTTTCTAGCAATGTGTACCTACACAAATCCTTTAACATGGTTACAAAATCAATAGGGTTTTAATGAATGTAATGAAGCTACTTCCTACTAAAAATCAAGAAACACAATCTGCATCCGTGTTGATGTTATTGTGAAAAATGCCTGACATTGCTATGACAGCGCTGGATGGTATTGGAGATCCTCCCTGGCACTTCTACCTGCTGGCTGTCAGCTCTTCTCCTGAGCAGGACAGCAATGGATTGAAACTTTCCACTAAAGCAAGAAAGAAAGGAAAAGTCCTTGAGCCTTGTCATATGTACAGTCTGAATGGGAAATGTTTAAGCTGGGGGGTTTTTTGTTCCAAAGGAGCAATTTAAAATAGGGATAAACAGGTGCTCTGGAACCTCAACAAAAAAATTCTGTGATGACTCATTATGATGAAATTCTGTGCAGAAATGCCTTATTTACATGTATCAGTATGGAAGCCTGTGACACTCACACTCTTTCCATTTTTCTGTGAATATCATTTACCAAAGGCCAGACAGTGTGATGATTCAGAGCAAATATGTGTTCTGAACTCAACTATTCTGCTTCATAGTCAGTAGAGAAGGACAGGCAGCCACCTCCATAAGGTGTGGATCTAAAGAGGCACAGGGGACTATCTCTGTACCTGGAATGGTTTCCCTCTAATGTCCCCTAAAGATGTTGTAGATTACCAGTTTGGATATAGGCATCTGTGTGGTACATATTTAAAGGCAGGCATTATGAACCCCACTAATTTTCTCTGGAATGGTAGAATGCTATTTTTAAAAATCTCACTTCCCTTTCTAAAGTTTTTTTTTTTTTAATGTAACTTAGTTGTTATCACAGGGTGGTGTCTTTTGTTATTCCTGGTAGAAGGTAACAGTGAGTTGCCTTAAAACCTATCAGGTTAGAAGAAATTTGACCAGACAGTGACTTGGGGCCACTTTCCCTCAGAATCTGGGGAAGGAAACCAATAGATTATGGCTGCAGGGCTAAGCTTCATTTTTCCAGAGCAACATGTGCTGTGGCCCACTTCTAAACTACCTTCTTGGATTTCCTCTGATTTCACATGCAGAAAACAGAGAAGCTTGCTGAAGGAAGCTGCATCATGCTTGGCAGAGAGCAACCATGGGTAGCTTCAACAAAGTTCTTCCCAGAGAAAAGATAGAGACGGCTGAAATACCAGACTTGCTGCAAAACACAGATTTTTCCTGTTTCCCACTAGAAGAGACTTACAGCTGCTGTGTGCATGGTGTGGAAAGAACAAGGTGCACTTAGTGTGAATTCTGGTCTAAATTTGGCACAGGAGTACTTAGACCTCTCAGACTGCCACAAGATGCGGTTTCACAACAGGTGATGAAAGAGGAGGGAGGCAAACCCACAGCCAGAAGAACGTTTGCATGAGGCCACTGCTGGGTGGAGAGCTGGCAGCTGGGGTGCTCCCTCACCCATGCTGCTGTACGGTATTTTACATCTCACACCATGGATGAGATGGGGCGGCTTTGGCTGCCATGAGGAGCCCCAGCCCAGCAGAGGGGCTGTGGCACTCACCCAACACAGAGGGCTACAAGACAGAAATCAGGTGCACTCCAGATGGGAATTGATGAACCTGCTGTGGAGCATCTGCCTGAAATATTGCTCCCTTGTATGTCCTACCCATGTGCTCTGAAAAATTGGTTCTCATAGTCTTAGCCTGCAAGAAGAGCTGGCAAGATTTACTCAAAGAGGCTGGAGAATGGATGTCTTTAGGCTGCCAGGGGGTTTCCTTTAAAGAGGGAGATTCATTCCCAGATTCCCCTGAGCAAAGCATGACATCTGGAGCAGCCAAAGCATCTGCTTAGTATCCTTTCATATTAACTCAAGCTAAAAAACAGGTCATAATACTGTCAAACAATATTAATATTCTGCAGTGGTGTGTTATGTTGCTTTTAGGGTAGAAGCATATTTTTTTCTGAAGTATTTTGCATACTATTTACTAAAGTACCCTCAATCAGTGCTGACATGATTCTGGGCTCCCATCTGGTTTACACCACTGTAATTTCAATTTTACTTCATCACAGGAAGTCACTGTTTTATTCAACCAAATTCATCAGAACTAAGTCTTGTGTCTCAGCATCTTAGACAAACAGGAGAGAGTTTGTACCTTGAAATTATAATTTGAATTCAATTTAAGGATGTTAGTTAAACATAACTGCTCCAACGAACAGAGAAGTCAGAGAAAATTGGTACTATAATATCTCTGAGAACTAGTTGTTGCACCTGAATACAAATTATTGTGCAGCAGTAACCCTACAATTATGTGGTTATTGTTGCAGTAAAGGACAATGAGAATTCTTGTATTTCAATCCTTATTGGCTTTGTACTTATTGGATGATCTTCAAATATATAATTTTTTGCAATATTTTGTTTGAGAAGAGTGATAGCTCTACAGATAACAATATTGAAAAAAAATAGCCAGATTAAGCAGGAGACAGCACTTCTAACATATCATATATCCCTGTTTCTACTGTCTCTGCCCTTGCAAAAGAGTCCTCAGCCTTTCACATCATGCAGGAAAATAAAACAAGCCTGTTTTATGAAGGCTCGGTTGATTTTAATCCACTCTTCTCCATGGCACTCAGGAAACTGGTGAATGTTTCTATGATATTTCTAGAAATATCTAGTTTTTTACAGGTTTACATGAGTATGGTTCTTGTTTATAAGGTTCAGGTTTATATGAGTATGGTTCCCTGCTTTGGGGAATCTGTATTGGTGAAAATGGAGTTGTATGAGAGAGAAAATGTTTAAAGTATGAGTTCCCTCCAAACTTAAATCCTTTTTTACAGTTGTCAAATGCAACAGGAAAGTCTCTTGGTGTAACAGGTTTCTTTTTCCCAAATGAGTACAGGCTTCTGACAAATCACGTTGTTTTTCCTTCCATGGGCAAGGGAAAGAAAGAAGCCCATTTTAAAATGACCTATTAAAACATAGCCAAAAGCACAACATGGTAAATCAGTCACCATTTCAAATGTCTGTCTCTGTGAGTCAGTCCTGCCTTTATTGTTCATTTAGAAGCCTCGTTGCTGGCAACTTTTCCTATTATTGTCCTTCTGGAAGTACCTGGCAGCAGAAAATGTCCAAAAAGGATGCAAGGCTGTTAATCTCTATTGCAGGGTGTTTACTGCTCAGGGTCTGCTGTGCTTTAGCACCTTGCAGTGTATAACACCACGTTCAGTGCCACGCTTTCCTAAACTGCCTGCTTCCTTTATGGCTCCTCTGTGGCCTTTTCTGTTTTCTGAGAGAAATAGGATGTTTTAAGACATACTCTATTTTTTTATTTTATTGCTCTTGGTACAATATCCCTGTGTCTCTCTCTCTCAATATTTCTTAAATTACTCTGGTTGCTGCGGCAACCTGAGCAGGGTATTGCTGCAGGAGGATTCTGGTATGGCAGAGCCCCTGTGCTGCTCAGCTCACTCGTGTGCACAGAGCTCAAGGTGATGCTCAGCACCTCAGCTCCTCCATGGGGCTGGCTTCCTCATCACCTGGGATCTGTCCCCACAGCCGGTGTCAGAAATCAGCTCCCTGCCTTGCCTTTGGCCTTTTCAATCCACAGTCACAACATTTTCTGTCACAGGAACTCCTAGGCCATTTGGTACCAAATATTTTGTATCTCAAGTTCTTGTCTTTTCTACGTGGCCACCTGCTTTCAGCTGCTGCCTCTGTACCCAATCCTTCTTAGGGACGTCTTAACAGCAGGTACTGTCTCCTAGACACTGTTGAATATTTTTCAGGAAAAGATACACCACAGCAGTATTGAGGAGGGTAGGAAATGCTTGTGGAGAGAAGAGAAACCACCAGCATGCTCCTTTTTCTGGAAACAAAGAGCACCTTTGGTCATTCCAAAGGTGTCCTTCGAGAGCTCAGGTTCCCCTTTTTAGGGGCAGATGAAGGAGGTGAGGTCTGAGCCTGCCAGGACCATCTCAGCCACAGCTTCTGTGTGAGCTGGCTGTTCTTTTGTTCAAGCCAATTGATGGGCAGGCTGTGGCAGAATGTGTGTGGCCAGTCATGGAGCACATGGAGTTCCCACACTCCTGGGCACATGCAGACCTGCCTGGAGCATTACCTGTGCAGACACACCTGGCACAGAGCTGGTGCACTGTCTGCTGCACTCCCAAAGAGGCACACACAGGGCACGGATCAGTGGTACCCGAGTGACGTGCAGGGCACTAGTCTGAAAGGAGCCCTTCTGGCTTCAGTGACCTTGCTTTGCCAAGCAGGTAAAGGCAGCTCTTTGCTTATGCTTTGGTCTTCATAAATACCAGGAAATTGCTTGTTTGTTTGTTTGTTTGATTGATTGATTTTTTATTTATTGTTGGTTTGTTTGTTTGTGGAAGAACTTTACACTAGCTATGCTTAGCATATTCCAGTTACTAGTGATTCCATGTACATTGGAAGAAGCCAAGTTAGAAATTTTGATGAAACAAGTTTTATTTGAATATTAAAAATTTGCCAAGTGAATTCAGAAGTAGGCAGTTTGAAACCAAAAATGCTGAACTCTGATCTAACTAGCTTTTCCTTTGTGAGGGTCAACATGATTTGGACATGTCTTTAACTTTTTTTCCTGTACATAACTTGCACTCTTGACCTTCATTTAGTTTGACTTAGTATTCCACCTCTGTACTGTGATAATAAACAATCACAGATCTCTGCTGCCCTGATTTTAAGGGGTTTATAAGCACTTTTTTGCCCGAGCAGGATATACTCCTATTGACCTCAAAGACAGTTTCTGCTGAAAACTACTGAATTGAAAAAGGACTGTGCCATGAGGGACCATGCTGTTCTGCAAGTATATCTGGCCTCTCTAAAATTAAAGTCATTGTTCTGCACGGAGGCCAAGAACCAGCAAAATCCTTTGTGTGTTCTTAATGCATGGCTACAGAAGTGCCTCACGAGCACTGAGCTGGCATTTACTCAGGAATCATTGAAATCAAGATTTAGACAGCTGTTGTTCCATCAGTCACCTGATCAACTACCAGTTATATTTCACCCTCAGATCTATTCCTGTGAGAAATGGTTTCTAATAGTTTTTTAAATAGTATTTTCTCTGACTTTGTGGCTTTGTATTTGTATTATATGTGGCTATGTGGCTTTGTATTATAAATGTAAAACCTTGTTATAATCACTATTTATAGGAAAGAAATGTTGTCTACTCAAGTGTAAACAAACCATTAATCTTCTCTGTTTCAGAAAAATCCTGTTGAATTGAACAAACATTTACTTGGTGCTCATAATTATATTGTATGTCAGTTTACACAGTGCCAAGAGGATTTATTCTATGTAAAATACCTTTAAAATACTGCAATTATTTTAAAGACACAAGCTCAGGGAATTAAGAACAAGATCACTTTGGTGGACTGTCTAAAGAAGTAGTCTGCTCCTACCTTTTTGTTGATTTTTGATTCCAGGAGAGATTTCTAAATTCTGTTAATGTCCATTTGGGATAATTAATTATTATAATAACTTTTGCTCAATTAATTTTAGCAAATAGATTATAACAGAAATAATTTAATGAAGAGACAGTTCATACTGGTGGTCAGATGTCCTTAAGAAGGAAAAGGCTACAAAACCTATGTTCTTTTACCATAATCAAGCCAGCAAAACACAAAGGTATTCCCTATTAGACATTTAACTGCTAAAAATAGGTTGATTCTTACCTTTCCAAAACTCCCTTTCCCAATAGCCCGCAATATTTGAAAGTGGTCAAAGTTAACTGCAAAATAAAGGAGAGAAGAAAAGGAAAATAGTTTGTAGTGTGCTAAGTCAGAATCAGACATCAGATAGGAAAAGAAATTACAGTGTGTCCAACTAATGTCTTTTTACAATGTGGTATTCCATTTTTCCTCTTTAAACACCAAACATACTTAATAGCTAGCAAAGAAGAAGTTTGCTTTAAAATATGTTGCATTCATTTTGTTCCCCAATTCAACTTGGACCAATGTCTTCAGTGCCCAGTATATCCAAACAGAAATATATCTCTGTCCTAACCAAGTAACAAGGCAAAAGTTAGCATTTTGCAGCCAGTAGCAATAACTGCTCAGCATTTTCCAGAAATATTGAGATCTATTAAAAGGACACTGAGTAATTCAAGTAAGTAACACCCTCTACCTACAGATATGTAATGACATATGGTTAGTATTTTTATATTATCACTGTTCAGGATAATTCCTATATTTTGTTACAGTGATGGAAGTTTGTCCCATGATGAGGTAGTATGATCACCAAAGTTTCCCACCTTAATGCAATACATAATGCTAACATTGTAAGACTATTTCATAATTTTAGCATAAGTTTGTTTTGAGAGATTGCATTTTAGGTTGGAAGTGGAATGGATTTACTTGCACTTCGGGAAAATCTGACAGCACAGCCTGCTCCAGACACTGAAGTGCTTTGGTGGTAGGGTGAATGAGATTTCACTTCTCAGAAATGCCATTTTATTAGTGTTACATGAGTTTAAACACAGCATGACCTTCAAATCTTCATTGTTATATCCGGTGTTTTTAAAAAAATTCTAACATCCTGAACAAAATTGATGCAAAGTCACTGAAATACAAACACAACAATGTGTGATACAGTTTTTACAGTCTCTTCTCAAAAAAAGTCACACTTAGAGCTAAATTCAGTGAACCAGAGAAGACAAGGTTCAGTGCAACATAAGAGGATTTTTTTTAAATTAAAATTTATGCTCCTGGCTTTGGCCATGGACCTTCATTTATGCACCTGTCATAGATGTAACAGTAACTAGCAAAATTGTGGAGACAGACTATCACTGGAAAAATCACAGAACCATACAATGGTTTGGGTTGGAAGGGACCTTAAAGATTATCTCATTCCAACCCCCCTGCCATGGGCAGGGCCACTTTTCCTGGAGCAGTTTCTCAAAGCCTCATCCCACCTGGCCTTGAGCTCTCCAGGGATGGGGCAGCCACAGCCTCACTGGGCAACCTGGGCCATGTCCACCCAAAAATGTGGTAACAAGAACAAACACAGCAAAAAATGTGATACATCAAGATGAAGGAGAAAATTCTATAAAACTCATAATATAATTATTTATGGAAAAGAGTTATCCATCTCAAGCTAAGCTCTGCATAGAAAGTTGAAAGGTTGATAGCTATCAAGCCTCTAAAATGGGTTAATAGCTTACTTGCTCTGTTGCAATAATATCTCATTTACACTATTAACACCACAAAGAATTTGTTTATTTATGCTTGCTTATATTGCCTTCAAGGAAACATGGTTGCTCCTTTCATTAGTGCAGCATAGCAACCACCTTCCTGGTAATTGCTGGAGACAAATCAAGCCCAGAGCTGACAGGGCTGAGAGCAGCAGACTCTGTTCTGCAGGAAACAAAGATGGTGAGTAAAGCAGCTTTAGAATTCGGATACTGAAATAAAAACATATAACCTTGGAAAGGATTTATAACCTGCTTGGAAAGTGGAAATTTGGAATAAAATTTTGAGCTGAATCCTGTGAGAGTTGGGGCTGCCCAGATGTTTGAGAAGCAGAATTGCTGCCAGCAACCTGCAGCTGGGGTCTCTGCTGAGAGACTTTACAGTGTAAAATCCCTTGTAGTTCTTGCTGGCCAGTACAGGTCAGATGAACAAGATAGTCAGTTTAGCAAAACCACCTTCCACACAAACTTACATCCATTTAAATCCTGTGCCTACCACTCATCCCTCCCAAATGCATGACTGGGCTGTCTAAGACGACCTTTAATTTAGGTAGGAATTCAACACAGTGCAGAAAATATCCTAAACAACATGTTAATCTCATTAATTTCTTTGATGGGAAAAAAATAATCCTAAAAGTTCAGCACAGCATGCTGGGGGTTTTTGTGTCACTCCTCTGTTTCAAACTTTCTCATGTTTCTGCTTATTTTGCTAAAGACTTAACATGAATCTTCCTTAAAAAAACTTATTTTGAATTTGTTCTTTACCTTTCAGTCATTCAGCTAAGTCCAGCTGCCAAAACAAGTGAGAAATTGTAGAATCATTCTCTAATTATCTCAATTTGAGTCAAGTCACATTTCAGTAATACTTGACTATATTATATTCTGAAATCTGACATGTTTTGAAATACATCAGTTTGAAGAATTATTTTGTTTTTGTAAAACTAAGATTAAGCATTTATCTGTAGCTATGTAAAAGATATTTTTTATTGTCCACATAACTTCTATTTCTCTACACTTCATCTTCCCTGTGTTTATTGCTCTGTATGACTAGAACAACCTTAATTTTTTAATTAGATTATTTGTAAATTTGACTTCCATACAAATGATATTATCAAATGAAGCACTGGAACATGGAGTTGAAGATGGATTACTAGTAAACTAAATAAGTGGTTAAAAATCATACATGCAACAATTGATCAAATTTTCTTAGTTTCTATGTTTAACTTGAATAGAAATTGAGATGTTACATTTTCACATCTTCATTAAAAAAAACCCAATTTTTTTCTATAACTAACAGTCCCATGGGCCTTATTTAAATTAAGGTACAATTATTGTAATGCATTTTTTGCAAGAGAAAATAAAGCAAATTTTAAATTACTGAGGAAATATGTAAACATGCCTGAGCCTGCATCTAAATGAGCAAGGCTTGCAGCCACTGTGGCTCTCTGGAAAGGGATAATTCACTGAAGAGAGACAATTCAGTCTCTTTTGATCATTCAAACATACTCCCAACACTGCAGATTCACAAACTGAGGAAGTTCTTCCTTTGGAATATTAGGACAGAATAAAAAATGGGCTACTTTGCAGCTGAGACTAATACCAAATTTGCTGAGTAAAACTAAAGTGCTTCAAGCAGCATTCCATCTAGGACAGAGCAGCACCTCCCTGATAACAGTGAAAGGCTGAGCTGAGTTCACTGCCACCTTGGTACTACATTAGCCATACACCCCAGCTGTTTTCCTCAGAGGTTCTTAATCTCACACTCTCAAAATTAGGGGCTAATTTTGTTCATCTCAATTTTTTTTTCATGTTCTGTATGTGCTTTTTGTGTCTTTTCTGGTGAAAATTCAATGCCAAAATATCACCACTTACTCTGAGAAGAATTACACCTCATTATGACCTCTGTCATTTTCCAATGTTGAAAATATTAAGTTCAAACACTGCCATTTCCTCTGTGCAACAAGGACATCAGGAGTATTAAATTCTTGTCCTCCAAAACATGGCATGTCTTTTTCTTGTGGTGCCTGGTGCTGTAGCTAATGACATTTTTCTAGTGCAAAGCCCCACTGAGATAATGGTATGGCTGGCAGAAGGACATTTTCTTCAGTGTCAGTAATATGACTATTACTCTTTTGAAAATAGCTTCCTTTACTCAAGAGAAAATACTTCAATTCTCAAGAGAATACTTTCTTTTACAGAGGAAAAAAAATATTTTCCAACTCTTTGAGCACTTCTTTCATTTTATTATCATACTTTGGTAATATAATTGTCTCAGAATTTGAGTATAGGAATATGAACTATTTTCAGAAAACAAAATTTGTTTGTATTGTCCTCAGGTAATTTTTCATGCAAGTAAACCCATGGTTAAACTTATGAACAGCACCACGAGAGAGTTTCTTTCCAGTTTCTTTGATTTCCCTCAGTTTGGAAAAATCAAGTATTATAATTTGCCCTCCCTCATCTCCCACCTTCATCCCTTAAAACGTCACCATTGATTCAAAACTAAGAGGGAATATGGAATAAACCAGACATTTTGCTAACTAAGAGAGAAAACAAATCAGCATTTATGACACCTCTTTCATGTTATGGTATTACAGCAATGGATGCCTGTTAATTTCAGCAATGTGTTGTATATATACATATAAATATTGTTTCTTTCCATTTAGTCATACTCAAATAAACCTTCAATTCATTCCTTTGCGCAGATTCAACTGTCTATTAATAACTATTAATGCAAGTATACTTTACTTGGATTAGAATATTAGATATTTTCAAATTAGCCCCACGCAGAGCATTTTCCTGTAGTTTGATCTTGTACACATAAGAGCCAGATGATGGCAACAGGATTCACAACTGAATTAAAGGTTTCATCCTGCTTGCCATGAAAAGCAAAAAAATGTGGTCCTAACCATTTTAGATAGTTGGTCAAATATATTAGTGTACTCAAAAACTCTCAGGAATATCTAGAAGCATGGTGCTGTGGTTTGTGACTGAGTTATACACAAGAGCATCTCTGCTGCCACAGTCTTCTCACGTGACCTTAGGTGAGTGCTCCAAAATCTTCTGCTGCTGTCTGTAGAAAAATGAATTATTACATCTCCGGCAGCTGTAAAATTAGGTATGGAAAGCACCTTAGAGCTCAGACACACAAGTAATTGGGAGAGCAGTGAAAGCCAATTCAGGTGATAGTGCTTCATAAAAGCACCATGGACACTGAAAGCCATTTTTAAAATGTAGGTGTCTACACCACCATGGAAGTAGAGGTAGAGATTGATTCAAACCCCACCCATGAGGTTGTGGCAGAGCTGAGAACAGAACCCACATTCCACTCCACACCTTCTCACGCATGTCCTCCAAACTGCACAAGCCCTGGTGGTGTAGGTATTTGGTATCAAACTTTCTAGTGAAAGATAAAATACTTATTTCTTTCTCCACTGCTTCCTGAGGATAAAGTATAATTTGGAGAAAATATTCACATCACAGACTTGTTTTTTTATAACCACACTGCAAAAACACTGCATAGTTTTAGTGGAAATGCCTATTCTTTTTTTTAATCAGCACTATATACATAATGATATATACATAATAAAACAATGAAGTGTATGCATTCACCTCTGCTGCATTATTCACAAATACTATATTTTCTGGAACAAAAAAAATCCCAAAGAATTTACATCAGCAACACACCATTATGTATTATGTGTTTGATTTATGATCTTACAAAGGAATATAAGATTTTGACCCTTTCACTTGCAGTTTTACTGTTCAAAATATTCTCATGTTGTACAATATTTGTTCAAGTGTAAATTACATTTAGCTAAAGAGGCAATATGAATATTGGGTGGATTCTAGGTAGAGCTGATATCTGTTTTCTCACTGCACCTGAGGACAATTTATTGTATGTATATGTGATTAGTCCAAATACACAATAACCATTACCTGAAAGAACTTTGTTTCCCCTAGAGAAAATATCCAACTGAATGTGGCCAAAACACTGGCATGCACATGCTTTGCAGAATGAAAAATGAAGTAGGGGCCTTTCTGGAAGTACTTGATAAGCTAAATTCACACTCTCCTTCCCTGGTTGAGTCCTACTGATTTATTTGGACTGTCTGGGAGTAGCCAAAACCAGACATGAGCACTAGGCATTAGGAGGTGTACAGTAAAGCCATGTTTTTAACACAATGAGCTTTTCAACACATTGAGATTCATTCTCACTGATCTCAAGAGAAAATAGAAACAAGGAGATATGATGTGGCCATTAGCCAAGAAAATAGATTTTTATTTAAGTCTGACCCCTGTCTTGCAAGTCTGTTTTGGGGTGGATTAATGCTTCCTGTTCTGTGAATCAGGAAAACAGAATAATAACTAAACCAAATGTCCTGCTAGATTTGGCCTGTATGGTTTGACCTGAGACTCACTGGATAACTCTGCTGATAGGATCTCAAACTAGTTCTGCAGTCCTCTTTCCATGTCTGTCTGCTTTTCAGATGCTCCAGCCTTTTCCAGGGAGAGCCAGAGGCTGTGCTGACAGAACCTCAGTAGATCCTAGCAGCTATCAGATCTTGTTAAAATTGTTGCTGTCCTTCCACACAAAACACATAGGAGGAGTAACCAAGTATATGCAGACATACATATTCAATACTGCTAATAAAATCCCCTGCTTGAATGAACATAGATAGGAGAAACATGAACAGAGACTAAAAATTAAATTCAGGATGATAAAATGGTTCGGGCAGTCATGAGGAGTCACATCCCATCATGCTCTGTTCATGATAAGTGCATTAGTGAAGAAAGACTCTGCTTAAATAAAGGAAGAAATGAATTTCTGCTGACAGAATGATAAAGCCAGGCATGCCTTTGAAGTGAATAAAGAGTACAAATCTGCATAGCTCCACAGGTTTCTGAGTAAAATAGAACATTGCTATACATTATTTGACTGGGAAACTTACTAGTTAGATAGAGATACATAACCAAAAAGAAGTTTCAGAGTGGGTTTTATCTCACTAATGATGAATCATGATGTTTCCAATCATATTTAGGGCCTTTGTATTTAAATTGCATAACAATGTCTCAATTCTTCATGATTAATAAGTGTTTTAGTCTCAATATAAACTAATTATGTTAATATGCTTTTATAATTATTCAGAATTTATTTGCAATTAGAAAGAATTTTAGATCTTTGTATGCAAAACAAATTTTACTTAGAATTCAGCTAATTTTGTTTTGAACTGTACAATGCATTTCAGTCTGATCATGTTTGCATACTTCGCTTTCTTCAGTGGAAGTGAAACATTTCTGTATGTCAAAAGACTTTGGATCAGCCAAGAGCTCTGAAATGAAAGTGGCTTTTTCACAACAGTTCATTTCTGTATTTTGCTTCCTTGTGAAGGCACCTGCAGGCTGGGGTGTGTGGCTGGACTGCCTGTCCCTGTCAGAGCTGTCCTGGGCCTGGCCTGGGTTTGCTGCCCTGGGCTGGCGGCGCTGGGCTCTGGAGCTGTCAACAGGGGCTGGGTCTGCACAAGGGATACAAGGATCAGATCCCAACGCCTTTGAAGAGGTGTCACACCACAGAAATGTAGTCCAGCTTTGAACTGGGACAGAAGGAGATCTGAAAAGGTAAACTTGAATTCCATTCAAGCTTTCAAAACCGGTTTTATTTTCCCAACATAAGGCTTAATTTTTTTCTGGGAAAGTAACAGCATTTTAATTTGGCAACAAGTTCAATTATCCATTAAAATTGTTTTCAGAGGAAAAGTCAGATTCAAAGGAAAAAAGAAAACAGGATGACAGTGTTCTTATCTTCCATCTATGTCACATTTCAAACAAGACATAGGAGAAGTAACCTTTTCCCTTATTAAAATGGGGGGAAAATCTCAGTACCAGGGCGCTGGAAAAGCAGCAATGTGATTCTATTTATACCTCTCTTATTTCTATATTCTATAAATAAATAGCTGATACCATAGATAAAAGAGTGGGCTAAAGAACATCTGCTGTGATGCATTACAGACATTCTGATTTCCTTATGTCAATCCTCCTACAAGGCAGTACTTCACATGCAATTTAGTACACATTTGATAAAATTCACAGAATATTTAGACCATGCATGCTTTGTTCATCCAAAGCAGTGCCAGCATCATGGGGTTCTACACTGTAATTAGTGAAATCCACCTCACATCACATCATTAAAATGAGTGGGGTTTTCCCTAAATGGCTGGGAAATTTTCTGAATGTGTTAGTTAAAATGAATACTGGAAAGAACTAAAAGAGCCTTCCATTTTTCAAAATGCTATAAAACAGACTGGAAGAATTTGGTGAATCAGCTAATAATTTACACTGTTACAGAACAGGCATGTGTTGCCACAACCAGAAGTAAAATTGCAATTCTAAAGAAAATTAGCATTTGAAAGTAACCAAGCTGCTAAGTAAAAAAGATCTAAGTACTGATTCTCAAAACTCTTCTTCCTTTTTAACTCTGTAAAAGAACATAATTGTATTTCTAATGCTATTCTATAAAAGCTAAAAAAAAAAAAAAAAGATAAGATGAGATTTTGCATTCACAAGGAAACTGTGAGTCTTTGGTAAACAAGAATCTGTTTGAACCTAGGATCGAATGAAAATGTCTTTCCAGAGCTGCTTATTAAATAAGCCAATAAGCCAAATTAAAATGATACTGCCATTAAATACATCTATACTGAAAAATGTCTAAGGCAGCTACCTGAAGCCTGTAAAACAAAGTTTGCTCCTTGGACAAAGTAGAACAGACTGCAAATTGTTACAGCTTTTCTCTGAAGTATGTTGAAACTGAAACTCCTGAGTGCTGTCCCACAACCTCCAGACCTTGAGTAGGAAACTGGAGGTCTATCACCAAACCAATAATCAAGAAAGGACATCTGCTGCTTTCAGGGACGTGGGTGTCAACCTCTGTGAGCCACTGGGAGGGATTTGTCTGTCCAGCCACTGGAGTCAGGACAGAGCCTTACAGCTCTAAACTGCAGTAGGATTTTGTGGTTTCACATTCTCTGAACAGAGAGAGACCTAATTCTCTCTCCCAGGATTTTTCCTGGGGAAGGCAGCACAGAGGGAGAAGAGAAAACAATTCTTATCTCCGCTTGCTGCTGCTTTTGTTTGGCACATGTGGAATGTGTTATGGGGATTGTTTACTGAAGGTGAGCCTTGTTTGGATTCACTGCCCAGTTGGGCCAGAGCTGGGTCGTGGCTGTCCCCAGACAGTCACGGGGTTTTGTCTAGGATCTCTTTAGTACAGTTCTGGTATAGTATTAGTCTAATATAATATATCTAATAAAGCATTTCTTCAGCCTTCTGAAACCATGGAGTCAGAGCACATTATTCACCATGATGGGATCATCCTGCCTTGATGGGTTTTGGTCTAAGAACACAATAATCAGTTTTTGCCTAAAATCTACTGACAGGTTGCCCCATGGTAGCCCAGAAAAGGCTTCACCAGCAGCACCAATGACTCCAGGGGCTGCTGTTATCATTATCCTGTGGAAAAACCAAAGTTTCTTGTTCTGTGGAAGGTGTGGGGATGTTTAGCTGCTGCTTTGCTCCACAGAATTTTAGCACAAATTGGATGAAATTAGCTGCTCTTTCTGAAGGATTGAGCACAAATAGGTGTTTACTGGCAAAGATTAGTTGCACTGATCAGAAGAGCTCTTGTGTCTGCATCTCTCTCCCATGGTGTTTCTTGGGAGCAATAGATTAAAAAATAAAGTTATTTTTTTTTTATCTTTATGCCTCTTTAAAACTAGACCAAATTTTTACCCTAACAATTCCTCATTGGAGATTTTAGTGCGCTGCCTCCATCTTCAGACAGGTTACTCTGTTTCAGAGGCATACAGCAGCATTCTCAGGTGGCTGGGGGGGAAATAGAGAAAATGAAAAGCCAATTCTTGTGATGGTTTGTGTGAGCAAATCCAGGAGGAGGTGAGGGAAAAAAACTATTATTATAAATAAATAATCTCAGTCTGAAGGACACAAAGCAATATGAAAGTTCTGTCCCTATGAGTGACTTCAGCTCCAATGAAAGCAAACAGAAAGTTACCTAGTTTTGGAGTCTTTCTCATAATTTTGCTTTGTGCCTTGTTTCCATTTTCATCTTTTTTTATTGGAGAAGGAATAGAAAGAACTACAAAATCAAATGGTCTTCACTGATCTCAGCTGAAATGAAAAATTTCTGAGTATTGACTCATGATGATTTCTCCTTCACTATTACTGCTGTGTCCATTTAGACTGAGTGCATTTTTGATCTTTTTTTTTTTCTAAAATGAGAACATTTGAAGAAATTCTCCTTTTCTATTTGCTTTTGGCTTTTCACAGGAAAGATTTCTATTTTCATACAGCCTGAAATGAGGAAAAGTAGAAAATATTTATATTTCCCACCATCAGAAACATATGCTTTGGGCCCTACACCACACCAAAGATCTCTCACAGTCCACTTCACCCACTGTATTTTAACCCTTTTTATGAACCTTTTCATGTGATGCTATGATGAGAGCACACAATCATCCAGGAAAAGACTTGTTCTTTGAAAAACTGAGAAGAAAATGAGGCAGTCAGAGAGACACCATGTCTGGCGTGCTGCAGCAGCAGGAACAGAGCAGAGCACAAGCACATCCCTTTTGATGGCAGGATGGGTGTTTGGACTAGATTAAGCTGATTGTGACACCCTGTGACACACATGTGATGCTGCTTTGGTTACAAGTCCGGCTGCAAGGGCAGTGAAATGAAAGGTCATCTCCACAGGGAAGTTATAATGCCTATCAGTACAGAATTTGTGTATTTTACTTTAACAGGAATTGCTTTATATCAAAGTAGAGATCAAACTCTGATCCCTGCCATGTTAATACACCCTGACACCAATTCTCCCTCACACATAAGTGAGCACAGGCAATAAAGACAAGTTTAAAACTATCTGCTGAGCATGTCTTTTGACTTTGATGGCAATTCCAGGAAGCCAACCAATTAGTTTTATGAAAATAATTAAAAATGGTAGTAAACATCCTATGAGAGAAAAATTTAAGCTAATATGAAGTTCAATTGCTATTATTTGATGGCAAAGTTAATAATTAATGAATTTTAAATTGTTTCTTATTAATAAACAACAACAAAAAGGAGGTCAAATATTGCTGTCAGAGCTTGGCAGAAGACATCAGGAACATGAAATATTTATTATCATGGCAAAAAGTAATCTGGACAGTCTAGTAGGACTCAAGCTTAAATTCATAGCATGTCCTCATTGGCAGTGCAGTACAAAACAGGGAAGAATGACTGTCTGTGTAGCGTCACCACTGATGATGTCAGCTGCAAAAAATTTAGCACAAGCAATGATGTGTTTTAGTTGTCTTTTTTTTTGAGATAATGAAGGATCTTCAGAAATCCTGATGATGACTAATGGTGCAGGCAATTACCAAGGTGAAGCTCCCTTGACAAATACTTCAGATTTAAACCAGCAGCAGCTGAGATGGCTTTAAAAGGAAAAAGAGACAAAATACAACAGTGGCAAGCATGAATGGAGGATAACACTGCAAAAAGTCAATTAAATTTATAATAATTCCTGTCCCAGGACGTCATCAATTGAAAGGCAAGTTCAGAAAGGGATAGAACTAGCACATAGCGAAGGCACAAAGTGGGAAAGACTCAGACTGTGACTAAGAAGAGAGATCTGTGCAGAACTGACCCTGTGCAGGGCAACCACTAATAACACTCTTTTAATATTACTTCCATGCCCGTGGAGGTGGAGGGTCACTGATCTGATCAGTCTGACAATGTGATATCATGGAGAATGAGAATTTGAATGTTTGTGATAGGCTGTCAGCCCAGATGATCTTGATTGTGTGGGTCAGTTTGCTGTAATCCTTCAGAAACGTAATTTTAAAGCAGACCTTTTCAACATCTCATTATCTTCTGCTACGATGTCTGGTTAAACACCCATAAATTGAGCTAAAAAATACCCAAAACAATTGGACTTCAAACACATTGGCTTTTACTATTAGATTTAACAGGAAAGCAAAAGGAATTTGGAGTACCAAATCTATGACTCTTTTTCAACAAAGAGCAAATAGCACTAGATTGTTGTGAAAAGCCTGTAGCAGCTGATCAGGGATTTTACGTATTGGTGTATAACTCAGGGCTATGAAAAATATCATGAGAGGTCAGATGTTCCTCTGGATGGACTGAAATAAGGTAACAATCCTCACCTTTGCTAAATAACTGATATTGATGTCTGGAAATGACCAGAGCCTAGTTAACACTTTTCAGAAGTCAGAAAAGATTTGGTAGCAGTTGAAAGCAGCACACAGCATGGCAGATGTGTTCACTTCTTGTGCACAGGACTCAGTGTCACTGGTCACTGGAGCTGGCCAGTGAAAATGGCCACACCATTCTATGATTCTATGAAAGAACATGATTCTCTCTCTATTTAGGCTGGCACTGAAGCTAAGTGACATGAATAACTGGAATTATTATGCTATAATAAGGTTTGATGCATTGGCTAACAGAGTCCATAGCCCTGACCTCACTGTCGCACAGAAACAAACAGGATTTACTCAGGCAGTGTCAAATCTTCAGTATAACTACAGGTTAATTTGTCATAACAGAGATGTTTTGGCTGCTTCTGTGTTCTGTTAGCATATAGCATTCAGGTAATCTATTTTCCAGTAGAAAGGTTTCTTTTCATTGACTCATTTGGTTCAGTGGAAAGTAATTGGAACTTCTCATCCATATATCCTACTATAGCCAGCAATCTACAAAATTTTACTATTATAAACCCACAAGTCAGTGAATTATTTTTTAGATCAGTGAAAGTGTGAATTAAAGATCCCTTTTTGCTGCCATCAAAACAGTTCTGGTTTGTGACAGGACAGAGATTTGGTGCAGAAAAGCTGTTAACTTAGCAGCACCACTGGAAACATCAGAAGTCATCAAGGACCAGCTGGATTGATGTCCTGGCCCTTATCACAGCCACTGAATAGCAGGGAAGCCTCTGAGAGTCTCCATGCTTTCAAAAAGACATTGACACTAAGGAGAAAAGTTTCAGGAGCTGCTCCAACATAAAATGTGAGACCTCTGTTAAGTGATAAAACACAGCACCCTTTTGTTGAGAAAAGAGAGATTCTGATCGACCGTGTTGTTCTCTTATGGATGAGCTGACAAAAACAATCTCTGAAATCATTGCAAGGAGAAACAGGTTGACAGCTATAAGCAGCAGAAAAGATACTCCTTGAGAAAATGTATTGCTACAATATAGAAAATCTAAATTTCACTTTACTGTAATAGACTTCCCTGTGAGATCAGGATACACATAATGGACTATGAAGCATCTTTTTCAGCTGGAAAGTGGGAATATTCACCTCCCTCAGAGTTTCTATGAAAATAACCTCATTAATAACTGAACTGGAAGGCTCTCTGAGGGAAGTTGCTATGGGAATAAAATGTCAAATATCAGTGTACCAAACTGTTTTCTCCTGCAATAAAATTTATCAGAGTGATCCCCAGGTGAAGGAAAATTCTTTAAATTAAGTTAACAACAAAATCCTCAGTGAGACATCCATCAATTTTATCCATGCAAAGGTCTCTGTAATTCCAAGCATGCCAGAGGAAGTGAATAAACCTCTTTGCTCTCAGCTCCTCCGGGCAGTGCCTCTGAAGGAATTGTTCTTGCAGATAAAATGAGTCTTGGTGCTATGTTAATGGGAGGCTGGGGACCCATGTGAAGAAGATTTTACTCAAACACCTAGAGACAGTATGAGCTGTTCTCTTTCTCCTATGAATTCAGAACCTAAGACATGAGGAGTCTCTCTCCAGAGCTGAATATTGAAAAAATATCTCTTCTATTTTTAACCACAGCTACAAATTAAACACTTGGGGTGGGAAAGGACACTAAAGATCAGAATTATTCCCATTTCAATTGGAATTGCTTCCGATTTGGTGAGTTTAAACCAAACCCATCACCATGGGCTTCAAATAAATGACACCAGTTCTAGCTGGCAGCAGAAGTGTGTCTGGGGTGTCCCTGCCTGCTCCACTGCTGCGGTGCATCCCAGCCACAGCCTGGGGATCCAGCTGCAGGCAGCGGGGTCACACAGCGTTAGATGGGGGTACAATGGGGATTGTGAACAGGAAAACTGCTCCTCATCATGGAAAAAAGCAGTATTTCATTAAATACACAGCACACCTAGTGAGTACATTGAAGGGCCAGGTCTCCAGTAGAGGAGAATTAAAGAAAATTTCAAGTATTCCATTACTGGCTGACCACAAAGTAGCACCTCAGAGTCCAGCAGATACTAGACACCTCTTAAACTGGCCAGATTTCTATTGACTGTTTAAATAAAAGACACAGCACACTTTTAAGAGGGCTGACCTCCTCCATCAATTCTATCTGTTAGCCTACACATAGTTATCCATCCTCTGCAGTTAAATGACTTTCACTGTGTACTTCAGTGCCCAAGTTGCATTTTATTCGTAGGTGTTCCAAGTGTTTCAAGCCAGGTTATATTTCTTAGAAAAATAAAATCCATTTTAGAGATGGAACCTCAAATCCCAGCCTCTGAGGTTGTAAAGGCACTGACCTGAACTCATCTTGGCAGTTCTGATTTTTAGAGTTATCTGGAGCCAGGAAGAGGCTTCTTTTTGATTCTAGCTAGGGTTCATAATATTTCTCTGTGTGAATCATCTACTTGCATAAGAATCACTCCACCTTCTCTGCCATTTTGGAAGAAAGCAGGTCTCACAAAAGGTTTTTTTTTTTTTACCTACATACTCCAGACTAAATTATTGTTGATCAAATATGATCAATTTTTTCCAGCTTCAGATGAAGCGATATCCTGCCCTATTAATAATCATTAACACCTTTGTATACATCACTTTTTTGTGGTTGTTTCTATCCAGGGTGGTATAGAAAGGGTAGGGGGAAAAACCGATTATAACAGCTATATTTAATTCATAAAAACTTCCATCATTTCAGTGCAAGACATAGTTCTTCATCTCAGTGTTTACAGATGAATATTTGATGATGGAATGGGTAATTTTTCTATGGAGACTGAAAAAAATGGGCTGACGACATAAAATGACCATCTAACTGTAGAAGGTTTTATACTTGGTGCTGATGATTTATTTTCTCATCATTGTGCTTTTTACCTCTGGGAAATCCTTGTATATTTATTTTACAAGTTATTTATAAATATGCTTACTTACAGTCCACAAGCAATTACACCAAAGCTGATAGGACTGTTCACTGCAGAAAAGAGTAAAAAGAGTAAATATGAATAAAGAAAGCAGGCACTTTATCTTATCTACCCACTGCTAAGATTAGGAGTTGTCCTTGTTTCAGCTGGAATAGAGTTAATTTTCTTCTTTGTATCTATTATAGTGTTGTTTATTATTATTGCTATAATCATTATTATAATTTACTTTATTTCAATTATATTCTTATCTCAACCCATGCGTTTTACCTTATTCTGATTCTCCTCTCTATCCAGCTGGGAAGGGGGGCAGAGTGAGCAAGGAGGTGTGTGGTATTTTGTTGCCATCTGAGATTAAAACCACAACTGAAGTGAAATATTAAAGACTTCAAGCAAAGCAAACATAGATACACTTGGGAAACAAACCAAATCCCCCTCAGGTCAGCTGGTACAGAGGTGACTGAGGAGAGGAGGAGGACTTCAGACCAGCCACAATATCCAGGTTATGGCTGGGTGTTGGCATTAACAGCAGGTCATTAGACTCTAAGCTACAACTTAGATTTACCTCATATCATCTCACAACAGGCAAAAATAAAACTATTCACTTGGCAAGCAGGTTGGGGAGCTGATAGATATTAATGTAGAGAGCACAAGTTCTAATTTTAACTACAGAAGTTATTAGGTGCAAAGCACAAACAAATAGTGAGCTGCAGAGGATAAAATTGCTCAATGTAGCAGAAGGCTTAGTGCCTAAAACATTCAGTGGCACTAAATGTGCCATACCAGTTCTGTATAATCACAGAAATAGAACCTCAAATGAGTTTAATTATAGATGTTAGATGAAAATAATGAATATTGGTGACTCAGTTCTAGAGTTCCCTACTGCATACACTGGGTTTGTTTTGATGAGAGTAAAGTATATAAAAAAACCTCTGTGTATATATAGAGAAAAAGAGGGAGAGAGAGAGATAGCCTCTAAAATATATGTGTGTTTATATTATATTTTCTTAACTAGAATAAAATGGCAAATCATATATCAGAGCTTCTTCTGGTTATCTATGAAAATAACATTAAACAACCTTGGCTTCTTCACAGTACAGAATGGAAAACTTACAACATGGCAAAAAAATATATATCACGGCTTTTTTTTTTTATTTACAGGTTGTGAAAAGGACTGGAAATCATATCATTAAAGACTAGAAGAAACATTTTGTATACAACAGTTGCCAGCAATATTTTTTGGGTGATCTGCTGGGGTGTATTCTTCTTTTCCAAATTGGAATGCAGTGCTTCAGGAAGATTTTTACAAAATCCAGGACATCCTGTCATTCAAAAATCCAGGATGTCATTGATCCACATATGTCTGTGGATCACAGGATGTGTATGCACTATCAGCAGAGGAAGGTTAGAGGGCTGAGAGCAGCCTGCAGTGACTCTCAAGTATTTGTATGCTCAGAGAAGCACTTAAAATTCTCTGCATCTCACAAGTGAGAAACCTGAATGCCACAATCTTTTCTCTGAAATGGACAGCTACAACAGTGAAAGGGCTGCCTTCTGCTATGGCAGTTTAGAATCCAGGACTGTGCTTCATCCGACACCGCTGGGACAGACCGACGGCTCCTGGCTCGGGAGCATCAAGGAGCTGAAGTCAAGGCAGCACTCAGCCTAAGTGCTTGAAACCACTGAAAACAAGGTGTCTCTGCACTGCCACACACTACTCAATCCTTTCTAAACAGCAGACAGGACCTCTCCTCACTCTCAGAAAAGCCTTGTGGAAGCCATTCAGAGAGCAGATGTTATCCCAGCAACAGCTGGAATTTGCCTCTACCTGGATGTGCTGCCTCCCACAGCCACAGCCAGCACCTGTGAACTTGATGCCCAGTCCTTTTCCAAAACTATGATTTAAAATAAAAAAGGAAAAAAAGGACAAAATAGACTGGATGATTGTAAATAAGTTTGTTTTGCTATTTTGAAGCTGCCCAGGCAACTTTACTGTAGCTGCTCTCTTCCCCTGTTATCAACAGAGAGCTCACTAAATCCAAAAGAAAAAGAAAAATTATTGCCCTGCTGAACATTTGGATTGACAGCAAGTGTTAACTACACTATGACTCTTTTCCAGCAAAATTGCACAGCACTTAATGCTGACAATTTTGTTCAATAAAGGTCAATAAATCCTTCCAGAAAGTCTTTCAATACTGAGATTTTTATGGAGAATTTCACACTAAAAATATATTTCTCCTTCTAAAGTACTTTTCATCTGCTATTATTATTTGCACCATACAAAAAACCTCTAGTTTAATAACTTAGCTCAAAAACTTGAGCAAGAGATCTCAAAGGCATCTCACTGGGCAGGAAAAGATGTGGCAATAAGGGCATAATTGGCATGCAGTTACTGAAAAATCACATGAAAAGGCTGGGCAGAGAAGAATCTCATGAATCTGCATAAAACTTCTGGCAAATCTGTCCCTTGTGTTATGTCCAAACCAATCTCAATAAAAGCTAACTTTGTTTTACAGCAATTCCCCACACATAAGATTGTATTTCTGTAGTTTTCACATGCTAAAACAGTCTAATATGATCTGGGCTTCAGAGAATGACTTTTCCTACTTCTCAAAGTGATCTTTTGATGATCTCTTGTTGTTTGACTTCAAGCTCTGCGTAGCAGTTCACAGTCCTTAAGATGTGGTATTGCCCCAAAAGCATTTGCAGGCTTTACAGCTTGGAAAGAGATTTATCTAAACCTCACCCCAAAAGGCACAAAATCAATCTTCCTAACATAATGTGAAAGCAGTCCAGGGGAAGTGGAAGATAGTTTCAGAAAGGTGTGAAGGACACTCAGGAGGCTGACAGTGATTTTGTGATTATATTGCATCTTTGTTTTAACAAGGGAGCTAAGAACAGTTCTCATTGCTCAGCAAGGGAGGTGGAACAATCTCAAAAGGAAATTATAATTACTGGAAGGATTAACTCAGTTTGCATTTTTATATCTTAAATAAGGAACAGAAGGCGTTCCCTTATCGCTGTAAAAATAGGAAAAAGAAGGAAAGTATTTTTTGTCCACTGCAGCAGGTTGCCTTGTACTGTATTTACCTTACTAAATACAACTTAGTCCTTCTTACACAGAACAGTGTTAACAGTAGAATGATGAAATCACTGCTCTTTTTTATTCAGGATCATACCAAGCAAAAAAATGACAGGACAGAAAAATACATCAGGTGTAGAACTTATCTAAATGTTTCTAAATTTCAAAAAACTAGAATTGATATTTATTTCTTAAAGAACAAGAAAAGAAAATAAAGAAAATGAGAAAGAAAGTGGGAATAACACAAAATCAATAAAATATTACCAGATAGAAGTTAAAAGCATTGATTTATTCATATTTTGAGTCAGATAAACAAACTGTAGGGTAGATTTCATTAATATATCTAAACAAGCTTTTTTCACAATAGAAAAAGTTTAATGAAGTATAGAACAGGAACTTTCATACTATGTTGTGATATTATAAAGAAAATATTTATGGGAATATAAAATTTGGGAAATAAATTTCAGATTCATCAACCATGTTCAGTTATCACTAGAGCCTCAAAAACCTGTTTAAATAAGCTTCCACCAACCCTGGTAAAGCTTTCTAAGACTCATCCTTCAATTTAAAAGGAAAATATCTCTGTCTTAATTACAGGAAGAATGAAACTTAGGTGTCTACATTGTACTGAATATCCATATTAGAAAATACAATGCAACATTTCTAAGAACAAAAGCATTGATACTTTTGTGTCAAGACCTGTGACAGCAATCATAGAAAAGGGTGTGGGAGAGAAATTGATTATAAAGAATCTTCCATTAGGTATAGCAGAAATAAATCATATGCAAAACAGCAAGAACCTTGAGGTACTGACTACCAGTAAAATAAACTGAAACCAAAGAATCATACAATGTTTTTTATGTTGGAAAAGGCATTTAAGATCTTTAAGCCCAACCATAAACCTAACGCTGCCAAGTCCACCACTAAACCATGTCCATAAGGCCCCAATCTCCTGTAAGCTTTCCTTGCCAGGTTGGAAAATACATAAAGCTGATAGTCTTTAGAAGGGAGGTGATGAACTAAGAAGATTTTTACAAACACCTTTTTGCAGAGTTCCAATTTCCAGTGATTAAAACCAGACCTGTCCAGTGACTTCACAAATCCTAGCCTTTCCATTCAGACTGTTTCATTTCCTTATTAAAATACAGGTTGATGAGAGTCAAAGTGGGAATTAAGGAGTTAAAGATGAGGTCAAATTGAGCATATGAGAGCTGCATGTAAATAAGTCTTCTAATTATTGGAGTGGAAAATAACTTATTTAGGAGCAAAAGGAAAGAAGGCCTCATTTCTGTGATACAAAGTACAACCCTCCTCATCCCCTTGTTGATGGATATTTGAGGTGAATGCTGACTGCCTAAGGGAACAGACCAATGTATAACATTCAGGTTTTCTTGAGGACAAGCTGAACACACGTCCCAGGCAGTGCTTTCATTCTATTTGCCAGATTTTAGTAAGTGAGGAATCTGAAAGGGAAAGCCTGGTAGTACTCACAATGAACAGATGCCTTCTTTCTCTCCTCTTTCCTCCAGAAATGTGTGTTTTATAAAGGTACAGTACTATATTGTAGCATATAAATAGTCTATTTTGGCCTAACTATAAAACTGTACTGTATACATGTACTGTAAAATTTAAACAGTATAATGTTAATTTCTAAGGCTCTAAAATGAAATACAAGGATATTCCAGCAAATACTGCATTAAGAGAATCAGTTCTAAGTCCTGATGAACATATTTATGCTCAACATCCTCTTGCACTGAGAAGGTGGAGGCATCTTGGGCCCCACCAGTGCTCATCTGCAGATACAGTGTGGTTTGAACACACATTTCTGATAAAGAAAATAGTTTCCTGGGATCAAGCGCAGCCAAATAAAAACCAGTGTTATTCTTCAAAACATTCAGTGTATTAGACACTGGACCCTAGAAAGCAAACCAACTTTGTTCTTCTTTAACCACAGGGGAAAAAAAAAGACATTTGCCTGTTAGTTTTTTCTAAGACCCTGTATTTGCTACTCATGCTGGATTTTGATTGAGTCCAAGGAAACTCAGAATATGATTTAGTTAAGGAAATAACTTTTATTGATCTGTTCAGTTTTTCATGTTTATATAATAATAATCTTTTTCCTGTTGCAGGGAAGCTTACATACACAGTGTTCAAAAGTACAACAGCAAATTAGGCAACAGCTCAGCATAGGCCTACATTAGGCAGTAAGTAATGTCATTCAAGGTAATCAATTTAACTAGCTCATGAAACTAAGTGGAACTGTGCTCAAGAGAGATATAACACCCTTGATGTGCACACTGCTTACTGCTGCTGCTCTTCCCCCTCCAAAAAGTCCAGGCTTTTCCTGCTGAGTTTGGTGGGTGTCCTGTACCTCTTGCTCCTTCCCCTCACATGTTTTACCCTGACAGGATGCTGTGGAGCTCCTCTACCAGACTGAACTGGAAGTTTTCCTTTTTAATTGAATACTGTCTAAGAATTTTTACTTTGTATTGATTGATCTCAGTAGCAACCTTTTCTCTTCCACACCTTTCCCATCAGCTCACTCTGGCTAAGTCAAAATGTTGTGAAACCACCAAAATAACTTGACATTCTTTCCTCTATCTCACCCTTCAGTGTTTAGTCACAGGTGTCACTGCCCACCAGGTTTTGCTTCAGGATGATTTCAACTTCTGCCTTCTCAAACTTGCTTTTTAAATGAGAAATGCAGAAAAGAGTGAGTCTTGTGCTTGGCCAACAAAACCCTGCCTTCTTTGGATTGATGCACACGTTCAGAAAGTACTGTACAAAGACAGTTCTGGTGAGGCAGTTCTCTGAGGATCTATGAACAAGACCATAATTCCTTACCATGTTTATTTCCCAAAGATTTTCTAATTCAGTCAGGTACAACATTTGATTCTAGGCTGAACTTCATTCATTGGACAGTGTGGTACCCCAGTTCACAAAAAGCCCCCTAGTAGGTACTGCGGGCCTTGTAACCCACATTCACACATCCACATCAAGGAACTCCTTCACTTTCATGTCCAGGGCTCAGTGTCTGTCCCACTGCTGCCAGGTGGGGTGAGGTAGATCTGTTCCCCCTTTTCTATGGGAAGCTGTCTGATCTTTTGAACTCCACTGGAAGTGAAACCAGTATTGAGCAGTAGAGTCAGTTTAATATCTCTGTGCATTTGAAAACCATTTGTCCTGGGATACAACCAATAATTTACTTCTCAGATTGATACCTCTTCCACCATTCAGCTTTTCCAGTCCTTCAGAGCCCAGCTCTCTGAAAGTCTGCTCTTTGGCACAGAAAACAACAACAGCACACCTGAGGGAGCAAAGCCTTTTCACTTTAAGCAACAGCTGTGGGCAGGGATGGGAGACAATGGCTGAATTTGTGAAGGAGGGATTGTAAAAGCAATGGTGTTGAGATTGAGACAATAATCTTGTTTTCTGAGTTTATTTCACAAATTTTTCCTTGATCTTGAATAGAAGTCTCTAAGTTTACCTTGCTCAATGCTTGATTAACTTTGAATTATTTATACTTACTTACTCACAAAAAGCCTATCTTGATATCCAGGCACACCACATAACACATATTGCAACAAGGGTAAATGTTACCTCTCCTGAGCACTTCCTCAATAACAAGTCAACAAGAAATTCCTTCACACTCTTAGAGTTATGTGTCATGCCGACCACTTCTGCAAATTTTGGAAGTCTACAAATGCAGCAGCAATGATTCCCGTGGTGCCTTTGTTTAAGATGGAGGTCCTGACAAGGAAGTTTCCACTGAAGAAGTAAATCTTGGAAATGTAATAAATATTATTAGGAAGGATCTTGAAAATTTATCTGGACCATCTCTAAGATATTGCTGGCAGAGATTTTGTTGAATCTGGATGATGTAAAGTTGACTACAATTACAAATACTTTAGCTGTCCCTGGAACGGATCTTTGCTCTAATCCTGACAGTGTGATGTAAATCTGATATTGCACAACCTTTTTAGGATATTCAAATGGAATAGAGATGCAGCTCATTTGAGACAGCAAGAAGCTAAGATGAAAGTGCCAGATTCATCTTTAGGGCTCCCTGTAAAAGAGGTAAACTGATACAGTATTAAACTTCACCTCCAATTATCATTTAGTGTCTGAAGAGGTGCACATTTTATTTGTGTTCATTGTACCAAAGCCCAGGCTGGGAAGATAAGGGCTGATGGTGATTGCAATATCACAATATTCCTTCTGAACCTCCTTGGACACAGACCATGTAAACGGTGAACAACAGTTTGGCATTTAGTACCACTGTGGCTACCTGAGATGATCACATTGCTCTGTGCTCTCCTTTTTGTCTATATTCTCCCACTGTCTCATATTATGCTGTAAGTGTATTATGCTGTAAGTGTAAGCTCAACACTGATCTATTTTGCTCTGTGATTGTACAGACACTGGTATTAGGGTTTCTGAAGTGTTTTTCACTTCACATAATGATGAATTCCTGTCTAAAGTTCAATAAATGCAAACTAAAATTGTATAAAATTCAACACGGTCATAAAACAAAGTATTTAAAAAATCCAGTGGTCTGTATCTAATCTATCCAAAATATTGATATTCAGCATAAAATAATGCCTTTGACAGCTGTAGTTTTAACAGAAAAGCCTTTGAGCAGTTTTTAAACCACATTTTGGTATTCTTATCCAATTCAGTACTAAAGGGAACTGGAATATTCATCTTTGCAAGGAAAAAAATAAAATGCAACGTAACACACCACAGAACTTTCATGAACAAATAAAAATCCAGCAGAAATATTGATCCCACATGATGTTTGCTGCTCTCTCCAACAGAAGGTATTTAGGTTCCAACCCGTTATTTTTACTGTTCTTTAGGGCTTTATCTTGTGAAACAAGTAGTTAGAAAAGAGTGTGTTATTATCCTCATGATCTGAGCATTGTGCAGCAGCTCTGTGGCTGCATCAGGCACTGTCCATCACAGCTGTGTGCCAGCAGGATGATGAGCACCATCAGATCACTGACAATAACTGGACACTGAATGCTCTGTTCTCAATCTGACTCACTTTGACATCTAACCATTGCTTTAAATTGGTTCTAAGTAAAACTCTTGTTTGTCATTTTTCCCTATGTCACTTTATGGTTCTTCCGCTTTCACTGCACTTATACATAAACTCAGCCATTATGTTCAGAATTTAGCTACCTGAATCCATACCAATTTCAGGCATTTTTCTTAGGCTCTTTATCTGGGTTTTAGGCTTTTAGTACAAGTCTTTGCAGCAGCTGGCCATTTAATAATGATGTTTTCTGACACTCACCAACAATTTTAAATCATTCATTTAAGCTGAAGGCTTTTCTGCAGAGGAGAGGTAGAAATCAATTTTAAATTACAACTTCAAATTGGAAGTTTAACTCCAGAGGATGGATGCTATATTCTCTAGTACATAAGATTTCCATTGAGCTCTGCAGCTCTGGCACTGCAGCAGAACAAAGCCTGGTGGCTCAGGCAGGGAAGTGGGACTTGAGCACTTCCCTGAAGTAGATAAAAAAGCACTGCAGAGAATCAGGCTCTGGCCATGGGGAATAAGCCAAGGCTGTGCCTCATTCCCCACAGACAGGACCACACTGCTGAGGGACAGCTGTCACAGTGACCTCCACAGAGGGGTGCTCCAGCTCTGCACCTTCAGGATGCTCACTGGAAATACATATTTACCTTAAATGTAAAGTCATGTACACCAAAAGCAAAAACAAGCTCTTTAAAAGTTCAGAATACTTATTTCTAAAAGTAACTGTAGCAAAGTTGACTTTTTTAAGCCCCAAATAATCAAATACAACTGCCATATCACTTGGCAGGACCAGCTTCTAGCTTCTAATGCTTTATTTCTTATCCTTTCCTCTGTATCTTCCACCACAATGTAGGCAAATACATTATTCCTGTTTGATAGTAGTAATATCTCTCCTGAGTCAGCTCTTTTCTAAATTATTCTTTTTGACTATTTAATTTTCACACTTTGAATACGATTGAAATTTTAACTGAACACAGTCAAGCAAATCCAGCATGAAAGACACTCTTTACAGTCACTAGGTTATTGCTAATATATTCATTACTTGTGATATTTACTGAGAATTTGCAAGGAGAATTTACCAATGGTGAATATTAGCCTTACACTTCTATTGCCATTCTTGTGAGAATATTGCTGGTTTTGAAGAGTTGAACATGAGGAAAAATTTACTTCTTTGCTCTCCTGATAGTAGCACTGGATATCCATATGCAGGAGAGGGTAGTTGTTATGGGAATAGGAAATATTCAAGGTGGAGAGAGTCAAGTTCCTTTGCTTCAGTGGTATTAACCAAAGTAAAACTGTTTTCCTTTTACCTGAATTGACTACATAATTTGTGTAGAATCTTGCTTAAAGCTCCTTTTAAAGTCTGAAAAAATTTTATAATTACACACCATATAAGGGTCTTGCTTTGGTAAGGGGTAGTGATGCTGAACAACACCAGATGTAGTTCTCTATGCAACCTATACAGCAATAAAAATCAAGAAATGAAACATATTTTTCTATATCTTTAGGCAGAGTACAAGGTCTAGGCAAACAAAGGGCTCTGTTCCCTGGATTATTCCTAGCTGTTCTTGTGCCTTATCCTAGTCTAAGAAGAGAAAATTAGATAAATACAACATGGTTTTACCAGAAGTTTTTTTGCACATGAGTAACCAGATATTTTTCCTTGATGACAAACTTATTTTGTAGATGGTAGAGTTGGCTTAAATTTAATTTTTCTCAGTTTCTGTGGAATGACACGTAAGAAGGTATAAGCAAAGCTGAATAAGGTCAGGATAAACTGACAAAAGGCAAGGTGGGGAGCTGTGCTGGTTTTGGCTGGAATAAAGTTAATTTTCTCAGAGCACCAAGTGTGGGGCTGTGCTTGGGATTCATGCTGGAAACAGAGCTCAGGGATATTTTAGCTATTGCTGAGCAGCCCTTCCACAGAGCCAAGGCCTTTCCTGTCCATCATCCCACCCCAGCAGAGAGGAGGCTGGGGGGGCACAAGGGGCTGGGAGGGGACACAGCCAGGACAGCTGAGCCAGGGATATCCCACATCCCACACCTCATCCCTATGGCTTCATGCTCAGTATGCAAAGTTGGATGATGAAGAAGGGGGAAACATTCAGTGTGATGCCATTTGTCTTCCCAAGTCACCATCACACGTTATTGGCCCGGCTCTCCTGGTTATGGCTGAGCACTGCCTGCCCCTGGGAAGCAGTGAATAAATTCCTTGTTTTGCACTGTTTGGGTGCACAGCTTTTGCTTTCCCTATTAAACTGTCTTTATATCAACCCATGTAACTTTTGTTCCTCTGATCCTCTCCCTCATCCCACCTGGGGAGTGAGCAAGTGGCTGTGTGGGGCTGAGTGAGGTCCTGCTTGGGTTAAACCACGGCAGTAACAAAGGAAAAAATATTATTTAGAAAAGGGAAATATGAGGCTGGCAGGGGTTAAAAGCAAAGAAGATTAAGTCTGGATATGATCCAGATGAATACTCACACAAAGTGTTCAGTGGTCTTGATAATTGACATGAACAGTGTGGTCATAATTTAAAACATTGTATTAAAAAGAATCAGAGTGTTGCAAGGAAAGAAGTAAGTGATCATCTTTGAGACTATGAATAACAGAAGTGGACCAAAATTCAGTCCTGCAAAAGGCCATGTACATAGAAGCACCAAATCTTCTAATGTGGATTGGAGTTCATCAGTGGAAGTTACTGAGAGGGCACTGACCCCAGGGTGACGGAACTATTCACACGGTATGTCCATGGAAAGGGCACATGGAATTATACACTGTGCTAGAACTTACTTCCAGTAGAGAACAGGATGTATTCTTTCCAACACATGGTCCTGGGGAAAACTCAGCTACAATTCTGTGTATAATTTGGGTTATCTGTGTGAAACCAAGACAGGTTCAAATGCAAACAGATGCAGGACACAGGAAATGAGAAAGCAGTAGAAATAATAGAAAATTAGAAAAGGTTTCCCTGCAAATCAAAGCGTGAGAGGGGACATTTTTGCTGTCTATCAAAGCCCCAGAATAATCCTGGAGGGGGAGAGCATTTTAAACCAACAAAACTTGAATTCAACACAAATCTTGTACGTAGGTGAAGAAACCTAGTCACGAAAACAGATACTTCTGACCATTCAAAGAGTGAAGTTCTGGAAGATCTTTCTAATAAAAATGGAACACAGAGAACTAATGTAGCTGGTAAAAATGGTATGCATCACTGCCTTTAAAAAGATTAGTGTATGATAATGATGTGTTGTACTGGCTCTAATAACTGGGAACTAACAGCATGAAGTTCAGGCTTCTGGTTCTCCAGAATATTTTTTCTATTATTCTGAGCATGGAGGGGAGTCTACATTCAGCTTACAGGTTTTAGATCTGCTCAGGGGCTCAATAACTGTTCTCATCAGAAAGCAGGAGGTAACTCTGGAACAGAAACCCCATAAGCTTGTCAGGCAGCGTCTGGGTGCTCTGCATACACTATTTTCATATATTTATTTATTAACTAATACACTGAGTAAGTAACGTTTTTCTATGATTTCCAGAGTGATGATAAATGGCTTTAAACCTCTACTTCCAAAATTCATGTTTTATTCTACGCTCATCATAAACATGCATGGATATAAAATGGCAATACTTTTTTACTGTTAATTTTTATAATTTTAAGAGGCAGCTGTGACATTATACACAATACACTAAATAGATTAGTTTATAATATTCCTACATCTTCCTATTCATACACAACTTACTTATTCAGTTCTCTATGAATTGATTATTCTTCTTGAGCAATTACACCATTTCAAGAAACAAATCCACTTTTTCTTGTTATACTTTTCATTAGCTTTTTTTTATTATTATTATATGTTGAGTCCAATATTGTGGGAAATGGTGACTTTTATAGCTACTAGTGGGAATAAGAAAAAACAGCTTCATTTTGCATTAAATCCTGTTAGATACAGTTTCAAACAGGAGATATTTCCTCATATTGTTTAGGTACTTGGGAAAATGCCATCCTGAATGTAAGTACTTTTGTAAGTACTATTGGAAATTGGTTATTGTTTCAAGAGCAATGGACTCTTCTGAACTAGATGGTTGTGTCAAGCAAAATATATTAAGAGGACTAAAAGATTATGTTAGCAACATTCATAATGGGGAAAACCACCTCAGAACAAAACAAAACCATGCAAAGAATAAATAATGGCCTAATTGAAATCCATAAATATTTCATGTGCTCTTTTTTTTTATTAGCTGTTAATAATGGCTGCATTGCAGAAATGCTTTCTGGATAGAAAGAGAAAGTGCCTTGAAGTCTTTTCTGCAATAATTTGCTATTGAACTTTGTTGATTTTGTTCAAAAACTGACCACAGTTTTGTAGCATGGGGAAAAAAATTAACATGGTAATAGTTCATGGAAACTGCTAACTCAGAGAGTCCAATTAGAAGTCTTCAAAGGCAGGACTGTGGGTATCTTTTTACCTTAGGGTGTCTGGACAAGATTAACTTTTCATGCTTTCACTCTGGAGTATTTCTCAGCGAGTTTCCTCAAGGTTTGCAGCCCCACCTGAGCATGGTTGAGACTTTGCCTGGGGGGAGGTGAGGGGGGCTCTTTCCCACTTGTATGTTTGCGCAGCTTGACCTATGGTAAAGGTCTGAAATTTTCTATCAGTACAAGGAAATGGCAGCTATGGCTCCACAACACACAAATTGTACATGATCTGTCCCATTCCCCACACAAATAATGGAATGCTGTAAACCACACCTCACCACGCTTTGCCGAGGAATAGGAAATGGCAATCTCATCTTAAATGCAAGATGCAGTCACCCTTTCAAGCACTTTACCTGCATTTAAGACATTTCCCCCCTACTAGGAAAACAATACGAGTATCTCCATGTGCCCTGAACATACAGGGCAGAACATATGTGTTTTTACTTGTTATAAAACCCAGAAAACCAATGTGAGTCTATTAGGGCACAATCACTTCCTAATAAAATATATTGGGAACTTCCAGGGAAGTTCCTCAAAATTAAGCACCCATTGCCTAGATAGGCAGCAACATCCATCCCATAAGTAACATTAAAAACATTTCTACATTAATGTACAAATATCTGCTCACTGAGAGTGCTGTGTTCTCTCTGCTTTGAGAACCAAAATTATTTTAACTGAAATGCATTCACATAATTCTAATTAAATACAGTCTACATTGGAAAATTACACTGAAATGCATAAAGAGCAAAGAAACACCACATTTTAGGCAAACTTTTCCATTGCCTTCCACAAACTTTACAAGATATACTTTCTTATGACACATTATCTAAGTAGGGACTAGAACCTCGTAGTAATAGAACATGCTAAAAAAAAGTTTCAGAAAGTAAAGGTGATGGAATAAGTATAGAGTACGAGAGACATCACCATTTAAAACAGGCAGGTGGGCAAAGCGACAACTATAAACAAAACCAAAAGCGTGGGCATCCATCTCACACGCGATGCCCATTCATAAACGCGGGTTCGAAGCTACCTGCCATGTGCTTAAAGCCCGGCTGGCGATGTGCTAGACGCGAGCCTCCCGCTCTGCCGGTGCGGACGGCAGGACAAAGGCGGGCAGCGCACCCGCACCCGCACCCGCAGCCCGGGGGAGGCTCCGCGCCCGCGGCTCCCGCACGGAGCGGGGCCGGAGCCGCCCGGGGCCGCCGCGGCGCCCGGAGAGGCGCGGCTCGGTACCGCGGACAGCTCCGCACTCACCGTCCTCATTCTCGTCGAAGACGGGCGCCCTGTGGGAGTGGCCGCCCCCCATGTTATTCCGCGGCCGGCTCCGCATCCCCCGCCGCCAGCATCCCCCCGAGCGGGGCACTGCCCGCCCGCCGCCTGCCCGCCCGGCCCGGCCCGGCCCGGCCGGGGGAGCTCCGCAGGGCTAGCAGTCACCCTGCGACATGGAAGCGATCCGTCTGCCCCTGGCAGAGACCGCTGCTGCCTGGCAGAGACCGACTTGGCCCTTCTCTCATCGCGGAGGGGCAGGGGAGGGAGGGAGGGACGGAGTTAGGGGAGGAGGGAGGGATGGAGAGGGAGGGAGGGAGGAGGAGGCGGAGGTCCTGCTGCCGGTGGCTTTTGGTAAGCGGTAAAAGCTGGATCTACCTGGATCCTCGCGGATCCTCCCTCCTCCGCTTTCCCTCCTCCCAGACCTCCACTGGGGAGCGCGGAGTGCCCGCTCCTGCCCCGGCCCCGCGCCCTGCCCGGCCCTGCCCGGCCCCCGGCGGCGGTGTCTGACGGGCAGTGTGTGCAGAGCCGCTCCTGCCGCCCGGCCGCGCTGGCACCACGGGGGCCATCGCTCCCGAGGCGCGGCAGAGGCGGGAGGGCGAGCACTGCCCGGGCTCCAGATGGTTTTGTTTTGCCTCCCAACTGCGAGGGGGCGTTCATCGCCGGCAACCCGGAGGGACGCGGCCGGCCGACCGAAGTTCGCTGAGTTTACGAAGCGGCAAAAAGAACCAAAGGGAGCTGCTCCTTTCCCTCCCGCTCCCTCCCGTTCCCCCGTTCCCCGGGCGGGGCGGCCCCGAGAGCGCGCCCCGGGAGCGCGGCCCCGCAGCGCCACCTGCCGGCCGCGCCGGGCAGCCCCGAGCCGGGGCGGCTGCGGGCACCGGGAGGGCGGCGGCTCCTGCGGGGCGGGGGGGAAGGCAGAGGGACAGGTGAATGTGTGTGAGTGTGAGTGTGTGGAGAGGGACAGGTGAGTGTGTGTGAGTCTGTGGAGAGGGACAGGTGAGTGTGTGTGAGTGTGTGTGTGAGTGTGTGGAGAGGGACAGGTGAATGTGTGTGTGTGTGTGTGTGTGTGAGTGTGTGGAGAGGGACAGGTGAATGTGTGTGAGTGTGAGTGTGTGGAGAGGGACAGGTGAATGTGTGTGTGTGTGAGTGTGTGGAGAGGGACAGGTGAATGTGTGTGAGTGTGTGTGTGTGCGTGCAGAGAGGGACAGGTGAGTGTGTGTGAGTGTGTGTGTGTGTGGAGAGGGACAGGTGAATGTGTGTGAGTGTGTGTGTGTGCGTGCAGAGAGGGACAGGTGAGTGTGTGTGAGTGTGTGTGTGTGTGGAGAGGGACAGGTGAATGTGTGTGAGTTTGTGTGTGTGTGGGGAGAGGGACAGGTGAATGTGTGTGAGTGTGTGCGTGTGCGTGTGTGTGTGTGTGTGCGGAGAGGGACAGGTGAGTGTGTGTGAGTGTGTGAGTGTGTGAGTGTGTGTGTGTGCGGAGAGGGACAGGTGAGTGTGTGTGCGTGTGTGTGTGTGTGTGTGTGTGTGTGGAGAGGGACAGGTGAATGTGTGTGAGTGTGTGTGTGTGTGGAGAGGGACAGGTGAGTGTGTGTGAGTGTGTGAGTGTGAGTGTGTGTGTGTGTGGAGATGGACAGGTGAATGTGTGTGAGTGTGTGAGTGTGTGTGTGTGCGGAGAGGGACAGGTGAATGTGTGTGAGTGTGTGTGTGTGTGTGTGGAGATGGAGATGGACACAGGTAAACAGGTGTGCATGCATACCCATGTGTGTGAGATGGAGGTGGACATGGGTAAATATGTGTCCATGTAAATGCATACACGTGTGTGTCTGGAAATCTCTCCCCTCTAAAAGTGCATTAGCTAAAACTGCCAGCACTGGAAAGGGATTACACGGATCACCTGCCATGTAGCAAACAATGAGAGCTTTCTAGGCTTGCTGTTGATATTTATAGACTGAAATAGCTGTATCGCTCCCTTACGAAAATTCTACCGTTAGCAACCTCTGAGTGAAGTAGAAACAATTGTGTTCAGCGCTTCCTCCAAAGGGAAACAGGTAAAAAAATTAAATATCTATATTAATACTGTATCCAGGTCAAAGCCTTTGCAGTTGCTCCAGAGGAAACCTGCAGACAGAAAAAAAAATCAAATGAAAGTTGCATTTTTGCTTCTTCACTGTTACATGGGGAGAAGAGGGAGAAGGAATAGAAGGCAGAAACAGGGTATATGTATTTCCATATAGAGGCAGAAAGGCTTTACCATTCTCCTATAATATTTATCACCCTTCTTTCAGTATAGCTGTTTAGAAAAGCCCAGGAGCAAATACTACAAAGCAGAAGAACTTTCAGTCTCTTTGTATATGACTTTAACCTGCCATAGTTACTCTCATGACCTGTCTTTGAACCCTATGTAATGCTGCTGTAACCTCTCTGGGAAAGGCTGATTAGACTTAAATGAAGTGAGTAAGATCCTGAGCTGTGTGGCTGAGAACTCAGAGCTTACAGCCTCTACAAACCCAGAAAATGGATAAATTCAGACATGGTGATATTTTTTCAATAAGTGGACATGGACAGATTGTATCACCTGCTGACGTCCTTTACCTAAATTATTTGGGTTATCATTACTTCCATGTGAAAACGTTTGCAAAATAAGGAAGCTTTCAAAACTTTGACCAGTGATTATTCTTCTAAAATGGAGTCTGGAAAGCATGACATACTCTTCGTCATTCTTTTGTTTATTACTCACCCATTCAAAGATTTAGTCATCCAATCAGGAGCAGAAATAACGTCATGTTACTGAGTTTGTGTTCCTTCAGCCAGAAGACAGCAATAATACTCAGAAATCACAGAGCTTCAGTTCTCTTTTGGGTTACCTAACCAATGTGGTGCTTGATGTTAATCCATTTTCTTTAGCAGGAATAAGGAGGAGTGCACTTAGGTTTCAGCTGACAAGAGTTACCTTCTGCCTGAGCTAAGGGCTTACATCCAGTCAATCTAACTGCTTCAATTCACGTGGAAGTGTTTCAAAGCGGCCTTCCAAGTAACGTGAGAAACTGGTTTGCCCCGAGGCTGATCATTTTACACAGGAGAAGCTCATCCATAGAACATAGACATGAGGGATGAGCAGGAGCAGTTTGGTATCCCACTGCATGCAGAAAATACAAATTCATTGAAAACTACTCAAAACTGCCTCCAAGAGTTGTTCCACTTCTTTTTTGTGCCTGACTTCCTTCACATAGACCATAAG
Source organism: Ammospiza caudacuta (assembly GCF_027887145.1). Taxonomy (NCBI): domain Eukaryota; kingdom Metazoa; phylum Chordata; class Aves; order Passeriformes; family Passerellidae; genus Ammospiza; species Ammospiza caudacuta. Next base: position 61,351,213 of record NC_080596.1, read on the forward strand.
TCTAACAAGTTTCCTGATATTACTTTCTTGATTTCTTATGACAAGACCCATCATGAACCAAAGCAGTTCTAACAATGAGTTGTATCTATCCATTAATTAGTCACTCCAAATAGGCTGGTGGGTCATTTTGGCTCCTTTTTGACAGCTTTGCAATAAATCTGCCCTTGATTTGTGCAAAATTCAGGTTTATGTTTAAACCTCAGCATAGCTAGGAGGTTAAGACAAATGGCATTCTGTGTTCATATGAAATGTGAAAAATTAACATTTAGTAATAAAGTATTGATGAGACATTATTTTTAATTGATAACATTATATTCCTCTATAATGCTTGTACTTGAGTAGTGGCAGACATTATCCTTCACAGTAATTTTCTGTTGAAACAGACAAAAAAAAAAAGATGGTCTGACAAGAATTGTTGGGTTTGCTGTTCTGAAAGCAATGTAACGTATTCTTTGCATCAGTGTCTGTGCTCTGAACTAAGATGTGTTTGTATGATACTCATCATCTTCCTGGGAGCGTCAGTGTTTCTGCAAGTAAATCAGAAGTTGTTTATAATGGTGTCCAATGGTGCTAAGCTTGGATGTGTGCTCAGAGCCCAGCCAAGCCTCAAGGAAACCAGTGGCAGTTTCCAGTGCCTTTGACATGAGTAATGTCCAGCCTTGGACACATGGGCTGCTTATTCACATGGTCCTGGGCTCCCCTTTGTCCTTTGCAACCCTGAATGCATGCTAAATTCTGAACAGAGGTATAACTCCAGCATCTTTTTTCTTAAAAATACTCAGAACAATCTGAATTCCATTGTGTCTGCTTCAAATTTAGCAACAACTCTTCAAGAGCAATTACTCATATGTTTTTCCAATTGCTTTTGTAAACCAGAAATAAGTCTGAAATTCTTTATCATAACATCATGCATATCAGTACAGCTCTCTGAAGCCTGAGAATTCTCAGAACAATTAAATGTTTACTCTTCTGGGACAGAGATTTCTAAGCTAAAAGCAGTTTCTAAGTCTTGCAAGACCAAAACCAAATCAAACTTCTCATGCTTATCCTTTCCCTGAAAAGACAGTCAGGTTTTGCTTGAGATAAACAAAGTTCTAAACTTAAAAACACATTTTATTTTTAGCAGGTATCTGCTGCATAGCCTATGCAGAAAACACAGCAAGGAAAAAGGACAGTCAAATAGAGATCCTTTCTTCCCTCTCTTTTCTTTCCCCCTTCCTCCTGCAATCAGCATGAACATCATTTTGAGATATTGTTTTACATTTTCATTTAAGTCCTATGTTGTCTGGCTTAGATTAACAGTGATTTTTTCAGATCTCCCTGCAGCGTTAGCTATAAAGAAAATCAAATATGATTACAATCCTTTGCATTATAAAACTTCCCTCAGGGAATTCAGTGATTTAAAGCCAGTAATTCTATGATTACAGCTTTTGTATTAAAATGCTTCTGATGAGACTTACGGGGTGAGGGTGACCTTACAATTCTTGATTTCACAGCACACCTTGTTGATATGCTAATATTTTTTAATTGCAGACTGTTTACGCTGACATTTTTGTGTTTGAATACTATCCTGGAATTAACAATGAAGATATTAAAATAGCATCTTTTGACTTTATGATTATGACTACTTTAAAAGGAAAGATGATGGGTTATAAAGTCCCCTTTTTGGAAACCAGTAGGGTCACCTATTCTATTCTATTCTATTCTATTCTATTCTATTCTATTCTATTCTATTCTATTCTAAACTTTGCACAGGACTGCAGTAAGCTCACTTTGGCTGTTCACTATGTCAGCTGAAGCAGTGGTAAATCTGCTCAAACCCTGTTTCCAAAGCACATATACTCTCCTCTGACCCCTTTCAGATCAGTAGGATGTGCTAAAAGGCAGAACATGCTGAAATCAGAAGAAAAACTTTGTCTTTCCATGGTTTGCTCTCAGAGCATGGCCTCTGCTCATATTTATTTTTGTTTTAGAGAACTTATGCATTGGGAGTGTTTGCTAAAGAACCAAGCAAGAACCTGAAGTACAGTCTGACAGTCTTCTATTCCCTCTTCAGGCACAAGTGCTTGCTGTTCCTAACAAAGGCCAGAGACTCTGCAAATTGACTGACTCCTATTTCATTCCTTTTAGATTTTAGAGAAAACTGTTTCTCCTAAGACTCTATCAAAATAGTGCTAAACCCCTGGAGTTTTATTGAGATTTACTGTGAAAAGCAGTGAGTCTAACTGGTATTGTCTGGGATATCCATGTGAGAGACAGAGTATAAGTTGAAGCATAGATCAGATCAAAGTGTCCAACAAAGGATCCAAGCACAGACCAAAGTTTCCTTTACTTTTCCAAGATTAAGACAATGCTGGGAAAGAGTGGCTTAGTTTGGCTTCACAACCTGCTCTCCTAACTGCTCCTTCCCCAGCAGTCCCATCTCTATTCCCCAAACAGTCCCACCAGTTTAAAGCATAACAGACTTTTGGACTAATGCCAGTATGGGTGACCAGGCATGGATTTGTGTGAGGCTACAAGCACCTATTGCCAAGATAATGGATTATGGAATAAATTCATGGACAAGTCCTGCACAACCAAATCTCATGGTTAGAATGTGAGTGTTGCTTTTCCCACCATCCATTTTACAGGAAGGCTGACAGATTTCACTAAGGGTTATTTATAAAAGGCTGTCAGCCAGATCCTGCATTTTCATTGCATCAGTGTGAACACAACACCACAACAGTGACCATTTACTCAGACCTGCTGTATCTTCAGCCTTCTTTCAGGAGAAAAAGAAAATGATTAGTCACAGGTAAGCTTAGGAAACCATAGGAAAAATTTACCACCTTTAAAAGGACATAAAGGACAAGAAGAACAAGGACACCTGAATAAGCTATATATTAGAGCAAAACTGGAAAAATTTGTTTGTACAGATCCTAAACAGGTTAAGAGGGGGAAGTCAGTTCTGTACTATATCAAATGCACTGGGGTCTTAATAACAGTAGGTTTAGGGCTGGGCATCTAGTTAAGTTCTAGTCTTATTTGTCATATATACTTTATCTGTACAATAGTGGGATACCAGCCAAGTATTCAAATAAGATTAAATTGCCTGCTTGCGCAGCAAACACCATTCCAGCCCTGGCTCTCTTAAAAGAGTCTCCAACCCACTGGAGTCCATCAGAAGCTGATTGTCTAAAGTAAGAAAGTCAGCTTCCTGTGCCTCTTCAAGGAGTGAAAAGAAAATGGTTACCAGAATCTAAGATCAAAAATAATTACAGGTCCAGAATTGCTGGCCCCAGTTTGGACATATCACTATTGAGCTGTGGTTTTGCAATTGGCTTCAGTCACAGCCTGATCAGGTCCATTATGCCCATCTTGTGATTTGACACTCTTACACTGAATCTCAGATTGATAAATCCTAAGCAATTTTCACTGCAGTATATAGCAGAAATCACTTTAAAATAGAGAGCATTTTGTTCCTTTGCAGCTTTTACCTGTTTTCTCTAGAATTCAATGTGGTATGCACTATTTATTTCCCTCAGAAAGACCATGGAAAACTTGTGAGAGATTTTCCTTGATATGGCTGAAGTTTTGGAGTCCAGGGTGTGAGAAAGCAAACCCCAATGGTACAGCTGGAAGGTGAGAAACTTGGTGTCATCTCTCTGCAGGATTGTGTGTGGTTGTCCTCTTAAGATCCCTGGTAATACTCTGGTCTGAAACAGCTGTGGTGGAACAGAGTCAAGTGATGTAAGATCAAAAAAAAGTATAACAAAAAAGTCAAGAGATTGGTCTTTATTCCATGCAGGAACATGAGCAGGAAGCATGGACAAAATATCTTCTGCCTGTACAAGTTTTGGTCACAGCCTTTGGTTTTGTGTTTGGGATGTTAAAAAGGAATTTTTCTATGCCTTCTGAAGTTGTCCAAACAGGTGTAGGACAAAAGACTTGGGACACCACAGGACATTGCTCTGATCTACTTACTGCAACACCATGTACTTCAGCATATTCAGCTTGGGCATGAAACTGTGACTTGGGATCCCCCTGTTCCAGTGCTCATGCTCTGTGACTGCTGCACTCTTCTTTGTCTTTTCACAAGGTGTTTTCATGTGCACGGTATATTTTTTGAAGTAGGCTTTTTGCAACCTAGGGAAGGGGCAAATGAAAACCTCTGGAGCTCCTTTCCTTGCTTTAGAGAGACAAACTGGTTCCAGCACCTAACACAGCTCCTGCCCCTCCCCACAGCTGGGTATTCCAAAGGAGGTCACACTGGATCTGTGCTTTCCAGGTGTCCTGGTTTAGGGCAAATTTGTTAAAGAATCTGCAAAGGAGGGCCCCTCCAGAAAGCAAAACCCACGCTGCCCCTCCCCCCAACAGGTTCGGGAAAAAATTCCTTGGAGAGAGGTGGAAAGAACCTGTTTATTTCAGGCACAGCACCCCCCAGCACACAAAATGAACAATACCCGATGACACCGCTCTGAGAAAGATGACAAAATCAGAAAGTCTCTTTCGGGGGTGGGTGCTCTGTTCCCAGTCCCTCCGGCGCTGGGGCAGCTGCTGCAGCCACACGGTGCAAACTCTCGATGTTCCCGGGTCCCAGTCCGGAGCAGGTTCGAGATGGTCACAGAAACAGGAGAGGAGAAACAGTCCAGGAAGGAATGTGGACTGTTTAGCTAGAACTAGCTAATAAGCAGAGGCCAAAGCAGAGCAGAAGCGAGAGCAAAAAAGAGAGCAAGCAAAGCAGCAAGCTGAAAGCAAGAAGCCAAAACAGCCCTATGTACTGCCCGTCTCTGTGTCCCTGATAAGAGAAAGCCAAGCAAAACTTGCACTCTTCAGAGCCGGTCTTAAAGGCACAGAACAGATGAATGGGGATACAAGCATCATAACGTCACCCCAGGAGGCCAGGGCAGCCTGCTCTGCTGTTCTGCTGCTCAGCAGTGCTGCCATTGCCCTGTAACAGCTCAGCCCTTCTCCCTCACAGCCTGCACCAGCCCTGTGTGCTTTATGCTCCCCTCAGTCTCAGCTGTTTAATAAGCTTTATTGCTTAACGATTTCTCCCTTCCTCTCTTCGTGTAATGTAGCTGTATCAGGAGCACTGGGGATTCTCCGTTAATAACTTGTCCTATTGTGTCTTGTCAACGTCCTTTCTTGTGACTAGTAATTTATCAGCGGCATTGATTGATGGAAAATTATAGACTTCCCAATCTTTCCTAGCCTGCACTGTGTCTTTCAAGAACTCATAAAGTAGCTCAAGTGATGAAGAGCCCCTACTTAGAAGAATAGTTGAGGTGCTGCTCTTTTAGAGCTATTACATTTGGGCTATTAAAGCAAAACACTTAAATAGGCGAGCCAGGATGACTTACACCTCTTGTTTCTTTTCTTCTCAGGAGTGTAGCTACACCTTCTCATTTAGGTTTTGTGTTGCTTTGTTTTTTAATTTGGACATAAAAATCCAAAGCTGCTCAAGACGTGTATTCTCATCTCAGAGATAAGAAAATAAAAGATTGCTATTTGAAAACTGAAGTCCCCTGCTGAATTCACAAGATAAAACCATGCAAGTTGAGGAACCATGATGGTTTTGAACACAGGTAGCTGAGAAATGAAAAAGAAAAATCAACTGTTCACAAAAGTGGCACCTGGATGAACTGTTATCAACAATAATTGGATGTATAAAATAAAGGAAAACATTAGTTGCTGAACAACCCATTCCATTTGCTAAAACGTGTCAGAGTAAAGCCTAGATAGATGCATTCATGAATTGTTCAAGTTTGCAGCAGGGAGGGGAAAATTCGCATTATAATTTACAGAGCAAGTGAACAAAATTTAAAGGTTTTCACATGTCTGCTGAAAAAATAAATGAGAATCTAAGATTTTATAAGTGTTCTTGCAATTAGCAATTTTATTATTTTGCACTACTTTAATTGCTTAGAGGGTAGAAAATAAATACTTGCTGATAATTTTCAGGAGAAAAAGCTGAAGAACAACACAGTAGTCCTAAGAAAGATATCTATATTTTCCTCTGATTTGTTTGCTTTACTCTGCTTCAGATTTAATCAAATCTCTCTTTTCCCTTGTCTCATAAAGAGATTTGCTGCATGTACATTCAGTACATGCATACAAGACTCTAATCTGTGCAATAGGATTGTGGAAGAGGCAAAGTAGGAGGGATAGGCTTAAGTGTGCTGTGCAAGTGAGGCTCAGTGGTGCTTGAGAACTACATGGGTTTGGAAAGTTAGAGCTATGCAATTGCACCTTATAAATAATAGCAGGAATTATGTATCTGACACCTTTTAATTTACCTTTGGTCACACATAAGCATGGGAAAGCATTTTGCTGCTCATTGCTATTACATTTACTGGAATAATATCCAATTAACACAAGAGCCCAGCTCTCTGTCAGAACCTTGTTACAGAGGCAAAGTCATCTCCAATCCCTCTAAAATATACTTCCATGAACCCACTAAGCTCCTTTACCCCGCAGTCATGCACTAGTTCAATGAAAATAATGAGACTAATAAAGTTTTCATGGAATGTATGTTTGTCTTCTCAGCCCTAGTATGTCCCTCAGGTGAAACTGCTGCAGATGTCCTGGACAAACATGTCCCTAGGACTGTGACCACATGCATTTTTATCCCTCAGCACTGGCTGCATTGACATTGCTGGTTTGGTTTGACACAGGAGTGCAAACCTCACAGCTGAGTCAGTCCAAGCCTGGATTCCTCTGGGGGGCACCAGACCCAGAAGGTGCCTTGCAGGAGTGCAGCCTGTGCAGCCTGATGGTACTGGGCACCACAAGGGAGGTCATCCAAGTGAACCCCAAAACACACGCACAGTATGGATATTACAGCCTCAGCACCAACCTTTCCCACTCCAGATCTGCTCCAACAGCACTGATCTGTCTGCTAATATAGATAGAGAAGACAGTTCCAGGCCTCTAAATGTTATAGCCCCTGTTTCATTACTTTTTTGCCTCCCTGGGCCCTTCCAAACCCTTACTCCCAATGTTTCTGTCATTATCATGAACATGAAGCAATACATCAGACCAATTGCAGAGTTTATCTATTCTTTCTTTCTTCATTCTTTCTCTAAAAAAATTAACACAAAAGAATGTGAAAATGCATCTTATGGAAAATAGTGGTGAATAAAGCTCTTTTGCTATGTACAGTCACAACAGCATTTAGTTCCATGTTGCACTCCAGTTTATCTCAATTTATATTCAAACAAGGATTGAAGGAGAAAAATGTGCAAAAGTACCAGGAGAGGCAGCCTATTTAGAGCCCTCAGAACCGTGCATGGGTGCAGGGGATGAGCAGACCACAGGCAGACACATCAGCTGTCCCTGGGAGCCAGTCAGCTGTGAGAAATGAGTTGGGCTCCTGGGGGAATCCTGCAGGATAACACACATTCACAGCAACAATTTTTTTCTTGTTAAAGTAGAATTGGACACCCGGTTTGGTTCAGTCACGCTTGGTTAGGAAGGGGAAGGAGCTCTTTCTACACAGAGTAGTCAGGGCAGAAGGGGAAAATTTGCTCTGCTCATGCTCTCTGGGGTCTTCTAGGATTCCAAGTATATGCAGCTCTGTAGATGCCATTGATTTGATGCAGTTGTGAGTCCTTATAGTGTGAAGAAGTTCCTTATTATTCTGCATGTCTATTTTATTCAGATATTATAGCACTGTTTTCCTCTGAAAAAAATCTGTGTGATGGCATAGTTAAATTCAGGAAAGAAACTTCTGTCAAAGGTTAAATTTACAGTAAAATTATGCTTTTAAAATAGCTTAATTTTAGCCTTTTTATGCCTTAAAAATAATTTTATAATTAAAAATTAATTAAACTTTTCAATAGGTATAGGTCTATTAGTGTCATTTTATATGTCTGATGTTTTTCTGACTTTTCTGGACACCATCACTCAGGAAAGAAGAGAAAAAAGACAACCAACACTGAATGGAGATCCAATTTCTCCTGTCCTGATACAGAAATGAGATTTATGACAACTTGGTCTAGACTTTAAGGCCTTTCAGACCTACTGTAACCTTCAGCGCTCTTCACCCTTCAAGCCTGTTTATTTTATATCTTTCCTGAATTCTTTTTTATCTTCCTGGACTCTTTCATGAAAGGGAATAGAGAGAGGAAATAGTACAGTAACAAATACACAAAATTTTCTACAACTGGTGACACAATATGTGGTTCTTATATGAGTTTTATGATTTTTACCTCCCTTTAAGGATGTTTTAAAATAGCTTTAGAGTACATTTGTGGGAATTGTGACATTTATAGACAATTATAATTCCTGTTAGAACCTTAAAAATGGATCTAGCTTCCAGAAGGATCCTTTTTTTATGTGCATATAAAGGTGTTTGTCTCTTCTGCTTCTGAACAAACATTTGTGAGCAGAGTTACAAACGTCGATGCTCAGCAGTGACTGCCACCTGCCCCATCCATCCTTCTGCCTTTGTGTGTATTTTCCATAACGAAAACCCCACTGCATCTTCAAGATGGAAAATGAGACTAAAGTAGTGATGCAAATGGTGAACTGATAATTCACCATTATCTGAAGCTGAAGAAAACATGGCTACTGCTTCCATTACTCTGCAGCCAAAATCTGATTAGTGTCACTGAAGGCAGCTTGTGAAAATTGTTTCATTTGGTAACACAGTTCCCAAAAGCAGGAGTCACCTCATGTCTCCTGAAAAGCATGAGAACTTTTCAGGTCAAAGAAGTGTGATGCTCACCCTGCAAAGGGCTTTACCCCTCAGCCTGGAGAGGAGAAACTGCAGCAAGACCATAGGAAGGAACAGAAGCTTCTGCAGGTAGGCAAAGTGCAAATAGTTGGGTTCTTTTCTCTGCAGAAGGAAAATGTTTTATCTTGCTTATGTGTTTTGTTTCAACTCTGTTTGTAGCCTTTGTCTTGCTGGGCTGGGAGAGGGTGATTTGTGATTTGGAGCACATTTGTGTGCCTGAATGAAGTCAGAGTGTGCTTGCTTGGAGGGAAATGTGTTACTGTTTCTTGCTGCGACGCTGCTGCTATTGATTGAAAGGATCCTGCTGTGCCTTATTGCTAAAATTACAGGAATCTTCAATAGACCAACCAACAGCCCTTGGAGGGGGATAAAAAACACAGAAAGGAAAATGTTGATGTAAAATTATGTTGGTGGTGAAGTTTGTTGTTATTAACTGTTCCTGCTATGAGCCCAAAAGTGACCTTTTCTCACACAGGGTGCTGGAGCTTGTTCCAGGAGAAAGTATTTGAGAGTGTGCTCGCTAATGAGGATTTTCCAGAAATCCAGGCAGTTTCTTGTGAGTCATCTCCCAAGAATGGGATGAGAGTGCTAGGGGTCAAACACCCCAGCTCATGCTGATCTGCTGTGGCCCGTGGTCATGGCAGCAATGTGGGAGTAAATATGTGCTCTTGCTCGTTTCAAAGCAATTTGGTTTCAGTTGATCACTGAAAATTAATAGACCAGAAAACATCTCATTTTCTTAAGAATTACAGGACTGTTTAGAAGATAGTATGTGCAGAGGAGTCAGACTACACCTCCTATACAGCACTGACCAAGGGAAAAATGAGTCTCCAGCAATATCTATTCTAGTGTGTGGACTCTATGTGTGTGTAGTTACTCAAGCATTCAGTAACCCAATTTTTAAACGTTCTTTAAAAGCTGCTTTTGAAATTAAATATTACACAGGAAAGAAAAGGAGGAAAAATTGTAAAAGTTGGAGTGAAATATGGTGAAACAATTGTGAATTTATTTCTTGGTTTTGATTTACATGCTACCTGTACCTAAAGAGGTGTGGTATGTTCAGCTAGTGAATAGACACATTCCAAGCCAGTGGCATTGTATATCCTTGAAATTCATCTGAATGTGTGTTTTCTTCCTATATTTTGTGAAAACATTTACTTTCTTGCCAAAAAGACCAGAAATTATTTTTAGGCAGCATTGAACACACAGCTCATGCTTGCTTGAACACACAACTTGTGTTTACTCTCTTGCTTTATTCAGTGCAGAACTCGCTGGTCATTTACCATCATGATTGCTTGTCCATGGTTCATTCTGTGCTCTCCCACTTCCCATGCCCTCAGGGTTTTCATCCTCACTCCCAGGCAGACACCAGCTCACAGTATTTCATTTTCAGCCCTCAGCATCACCAAGATTGAAGCCACCATAGAGAAGCAAACAACTCTCAAGCACATGGCACACACAGCCCAGTGGCTGGCACTGGACTCCTCTGTCCAGTGCCAAATGAGCCTCCATTAGAGAACTATAGATATTAAAATGACAGGAATTGAGCTGAGGCTTTCTGAAGCTGAATACACAAGCTGGAGCAGGATAGCCAAGTTTTTGGTGCTGTGAAAGCTCTCTGCTCTGTGATGCGCTAGCACAAAGGAAGAGTTTGCTTTTTGGGTTTAAACCCAAACAGAAGAAACTATTTACAAAGACTGACATAGTCAATGTGCTATTCATCCCAAATATTGTCAGGTGAAATAAACTCCAAAAGCAACATTTCTTCTTCTAGGGAGAACTGTTGGAGGAGGAGCTGGCCAGTCTGAAAATCCCATGTACACAAAACCCCCAAATCAGTTACAGACTTTTTCAGGTGGATGTGTGTGCTCTTGGAAGGGAGAGAAATTGGAGAACCTTCTCAGTGTGCTACCTCAAGAGGGAATGATTCATTGATGCCAGTAGACACAACAGTGAGAAATCCACCATATTAACACAGACATTTTTCATGTATTGATTTCATGAAACAAATGCTAAGCAGGCATGCAATTGCCAGACAAGAAAATACATCGTTACTAATGGACTGTAGGGAAACAACCTGTGGAGAAAAACGGCAGTAGGTTAAACAGAGAAGTGTGCAGAGGTTACAGCAAAGTTCTGTGACCCAGGGATCATCTTTTCACCACATGTTTACACAGCTTCTAGCTCAGTGGGAGTCTTGATCTATGGCTTTGCCCCCTAAGCTGTAATCCATACAGCAGTGCTAACAGCATATGTCATCTGGAAATTGGTCTCCAACCCTCAGCAGTGTAGTAGATAATGACATGTAGTGTCTTCTTATTCTGTGCTTCAGATATTCTCTAGTTACACTAACAGCAGATTTCGTTCTCTCACTGGAGGCTGTGAGCCAACAGGCAAAAGGAATTTTTTTAAAAAGCATGCATAAACAAAAAAAAAAAGTGAGAAATCATTATAGTCCCTAAGGCATCTATGCTTCAGAAGGACCAATGGCCACATGATTTATTAAAGAAGATTCTGCATTATGCATTAAAAGCTCCAGCACAGAGTCCACCTAAGCATTCCTCACTTGAGTAGGTAGCTGTACACAAGTCTTTGTCCATAACTTCTTCTGGGTCTTTTTTATGCTCTTGGCACACACATGCACACAGTTTTAAGTCAGAGGGTGCCCTTACTGAATTCACCAGCAGGCTGTGAACCTTGAGCTGTGCCCCAAAAAGAACACCATCATCTTTTAATCAGTACTTTCTTTGAAACAAAGGTCAGCATCTGATGCTGGTCTCTAACACAGCTGAAGGTCTTTCAGGGATTGCACTGGGAATTAAAGTAATTTATACACCAATTCTGTGCCAAGAATCTCTAAAGGTCAGCAGCCTAACCCAAAATTATTTTGTATTTCTTCTAAGAATATAGTTCTCACATCTACTGTTTAATGTTAGCTTAAGCACCAGAATAATTTGAAAGGGAAAGAAACACCCTCATTTACTTTAGTCTTATCCTAACTTTTAAGTATCTGCTTTCTAATTACTTATAGAATTCTAATAAACTTATTTGCTAATAAATGATGGTGTGTTCAACACTGCCCAAAATACTTATAAAAACTTTATGCCTATCTAGCAGTGATTTTTAGTAAAAGAAGCTGCAATATCCATTCCAGAGCTTGTGACATTTTCACCATGAGTGGAGAATTTTTTCTGTATCATTGCAGCATCTGGCATCTCTTAGCCTTTGTTCACCTAAGACAGGACCATGTAGCTTCTGACTCTTCCTCTGCTGCACTTGGGGAAGCTGTAATGGAGGGAGCCCCAGGAGAGAGAGTCCTTGAACTCCGTGCCATGAGGGGCTGTGGTCCTCTGGGACTTTGCCTGGGTCTGGCAGGACAAGCATACCTCATGGTTTGTCCTCATGTTTGGTCATCTGAACCATATAGAAGCAGCCCACAAATCCCTGGTGATTTTAGTTCCTGTGATCAGAATCTACCCAAAAAAAAAAAAAAAAAGTTAAATAATAAAAATCTTGACAAATAAGATTCAATTAATAGCACGTGAGAGAGAGTGTTAAATAAACCAAAAATTAAAGCCCTAGAATATAATAGAATTTCAGAGAGGCTCTGGCCTAATAGCTGCTCTGTTTCAGGGCTGAAGCCAAGTCCTAAGTGAGGGTGAGACCCTGATAGTTTTAATCAAGTTACTGTATCAGTTGTCCAGTTCCTGACACCAGCTGCCAAGGTGGATGCCAGCATCTGGCTCCACTCAAGAATAAAATGGAACTTGATTTTCCTCATAGCTCTGCCTTGGGTGAGTGAAAAGAGAAGAATGCATGAAAGAGTAATCATACATACATATATGACTTCTCTTACCTCCTGGCTTGAATGATTTTCCTCCAGAACCACATACTGTGCAGCCAACTCTTGACTCATGACAACAATCACCACTCTCCCTGTCTGTCTCACACATGGCAGAAACATGTTAGTGCTGGATATGCAAATATTTTTTTCCATGTTGTTTTTTTTTCTTTTTCCCACTCTGACATGACCAGAGGATATAGGGCTGTCCTTGGACAGTGCTACCTGTGTTCAGAAAATGCCTATGTTGGTCCACATCCCAGCTGGTAAAAACAAAGAATGTGAAAACACAATTCAACATGAGCTGAAGTTCAGATTCCAGACCCAGGAAGGACTGGTTTGTTTTCTCTTCAAGCTTTGAATTCTTCTAATAGAGAGCCTGTGTGTGTGTGTGTGTGTGTGTGTGTGTGTGTGTGTGTGTGTGGTTTGGCTTCAATATTTCCTGGAGGAATGTGTCCACACAGCTAAACAAAATACCTCCCTGGGGGCAGCTTGGGCTTCACGGTTGCTGCAGCACAGAGAGAAAATTTGATTTTACAAAGACAGAAATGGAGTACATCCTGCCAGGGTATAAGAAAATGTCATGCTTGACATCATTAATGGTCAAATGATAACATCGAAAAAATAGTATATTCCTTCAGTGCATTTAGATCTGGTGCCTTGAAACCTTGTCTATGTCTTTGGGAAAATAATGGGAGATAGCTATATAAAAATAATCAATATTTTCCAGCTATAAAAGGACTATGGTCAGACACCTTTTCCAAAATGCTCTTATATGCCTTGTAAGTTTGGCTTTTTCTTTTTTTTTTTCCCTGAGGCTTGGTCTGCTAACAAAGAGGTGTATTAAATACAGATGAACAAAAAATCTGCTCAGAGCTTTTCCTTGTGCTTGCAAATGCTGATTTGTCTATAGGGCTACTCAGGCCTGACACCAGGTCTCCCTCAATGAAGGTTCAGCTTCCTCAAAGAACAACAAATACATTTAGCCTTTTCCTAGCAAGTTCAACATTTGATGGAAAGGCTTAGAAAATGCTGCTCACTGAAGAGTTTTTTTGTTCCTACTCCTATCAAAGCATAAAGCTAAACAGAGCTAGTTTATTGGCATCAAGAACGGACAGAGTGTGTTTGGAAATGTAACACTTCTTTGAAAAGTGTGTGTAAAGCAGAATCAAAGAGTCTGCTTTGATCACTTTGATACTTTCCTGAATGTGTTTGGTTTCTTTGACTCCATTTGCTTCATTTCTCTTTGGTGTCAGAGAGACAATGGTGTGGACAATGCTATCATTCTCTGCCCGTTGCATTATTACAGAAGCTCATGTACCTAAATTATGCAGTAGGGAGAATTGGAACTGTATCTTTTTGATGTGAACAAAGTTGATGCCAATCTTTTTTGTTAGCCTATATTTAATGAGTAAAACGGGTTGATGTTGTGTGTGTAGCAGCTGCTTTGCTGCCTGTACATGTGCTTTTCATGTTCCCCAGGAGCAGAACCAGCCTTTCTGAGAGCACCCTGTAGCTGCACAGCGCTGCTGGCACAGCACTGAAAACGCTCCATTCGGAGCAGGTGGGACGACTGTCCTCCTCTGGCCAGGGCATTGTCACGTCCTTCTCTGGGCTGGACTCCAAGGCCTCCAGCTTCTATTTCAGGCAGCTGTGAGCTCTCTCCTAGAAAGCCATGGACCATTGTGCCTCTGCAGCTTCAATTCTCACCTCAGACAAAGTGAGAGTTACTGGTCAGCCACCAAGGCACAGAAGCAGAGCTCCAGCTTTGCCTGGGCTCTACAGCCTCAGTGTGCCTCACCTTGGGAGGCTGGGATGTATGTGCATAGTGGGCTGCAGGAACACCTCCCTTTCCATCCCCTACTACAGAATTCCCAGCAGCAGCCATGGCAAAATGGATTGTGAGCAAGGCAGGCTCTGATGGGCATGGAGTGCTCAGAGCTGGCCTTGGCAGGAGAGCAGGGCAAGGACCCAGCTGATGGAAGAGTAACTGGGGTGACAAGGAAAGAGAGGTAGAAGGGAAATATGGATGTGTTGTCCCAACTTTCCCATACACTGAATGTTCTCACTGTTTCTTTCTGCACCCCACACAATCTGAATTCCTCCTCCACAGCTATGGGTGGCCAAAAGTGGCCAACATGCCAGATGAGCAGATCCCTGCATTTATACTGACACCAGTATCTCCTTGTCCCTGCTGGCTGTAACTCCTCTGAAACATCCTAAGACTAAATTCACCTATTTCATGGCAATTCTAACGAGTGGCTAGCATTTATCCCATGATTAATGAGCAAGTATGTAGTAATTAACTTGGCACCTTTTTTTTTACATCCTCCATAGTCAACATATAATGAGTTCTTGCACTACAGTAGAAATTTTATGTGAAATCTCATAGACAAACACATAGTGTTATTGGATTTGATTCTTTCCATTAATCCAGTCTCTAGCTATCTGCTTTTTATTTCTGATCATTTATGTTGATACAGACTCCTAAATGTTGACATTAGGTCAGTGGAAGGGTGTATGGTTACACTTGCCACAAAGATAGATTGTGAGTAATACAAATTAAAACTTCAGCTGTGTGTCTTTGTATTACCAGGAAGTCATTATTTCACACAAGCTGCTTGGTTATAAGGTGATGAGTACAGTAAGTCTGGATAATTTAAGACAAACAGACATGGTTTTCCTTTAGTATTTCCTCAGGATTACTGGGGAATTGGGAATGCTCTTTCCCTCTTGTGCACTCACTCCTGCTTTTACCTTTTTTGGGCTATTTATCTGAGAAACAAAGAACATTTAAATTTTCCCTGCAGACTTTAGCGTGACTTCACTCTTGTGTGCTCTATATATATGTATATCAGAAGGACACTTTACATTTCAAAAGCAACAGTTCTCAGTTTTTTGAAGACAGCTGCTTATTTCAAGAGGGCTTCTCATTTGCAAGGGTAGCCTCAGCTCTCAGCAAGAAAGATCACTGCAATGATATAACTAACTCTCATTGCTGATAAGATTGCTTTTAGCCCAAATGCAGTTTGCCTAGTTTTCAGCTTGGGAAACTTCTCTAAATTCTCCAGTGACTTTGCCAGCTAGACAACGACAGCATCAGAATGTGAATCACACCATTTGAATGGGCTGATTGTGAAATAAATATGAACAGGAACAGCAGGGGGTAGCTTTTCTTTAGCAGTCACAATTTCCTTTTCACTATATGCCCTTAAAATGCCCAGGCAGACCATTAGCAGAGGGAAAGATTGATAGAATTGCATTTACATCTTAAATCAGGCCAAGTTCTCTCTTCCCTAGCCACAACCCTTCCAAAACATCAAACAAACAAACAAAACAAAACAAGAAAAGCTGCAGCCAAATAGAAAGGAGGAAAATAAATGTTAATTTGATTAGCCTTCCAATGGAAATTAGCTTAATGGTCCAAAATTAAAGGTGTAGATGTTCAAGACTTTGGCTGGTTCTACTCATGAAAGATATGTCTCTCCAACTAGAGTGATTCTTCATTCAAAATATTTCTCTTTGTGCCATCCCTCAGTGCTTTCCTCACTACATTACCCAGCTGTAATGTTGTCTAACTCTTGTGTCACTACTTCTTGTTTCTTTTGGGAATAATTATAAACCAAAAGTTTATAAAACTGTGAGAGTAAGTAACCACTTCTGCTGAGGAAGGCCCCTGAGGTAGCCTTGGCTTGGCCACCACCCAGCTGGTGACCATGGGCACACATCCCTGGCCTGGCACCTGCTGCCCTGGGCTCCCCACGGCACTGCCCATCCCAGGGCTGGCTTAACCCAGAGCTGGGCTCTCTCTGGGAAGCTGCCTGAGAACAGCCCTGCAGTCAGGAGGGGCCTGTCCAGCGCCTCATCCCTGCAAATGTTCTCAAAACTACCTGTGAGGATGACAGGGTGTTGAAGATTGTAATGCAAGATGTTTTCGATTACCATCTGTACGGCAGATTACCTTTGTCAAGTGGGCAGTTTGCCTTATCTCTCTCTTTGAGTGACCACAATCACTCCTCCCTCAGGAGGGGACATCTGATAACAGAATATTGAATGTCACTGCATGACTTATAAGATCTAACATCCCATTGTGAGATGCTCCGCCCAGAGGGAGGAGCCAAGCATTCCTAACTGGATATAATCCAGAGGTTTTTGAAACATCCACACTGGCTTTTCTCCACTGGATTCCCCAGAGGAATAGTAGTTGTCTCTTCTTCCACAGGATCTTCAGAGGAAGAATACGTCCTTCTCTACAGATCCCCCTTGCTCCAACAGAACCACACCTGGCACTTCAGGAGGACTGCAGTCACATTTCCAATTGGACTGCCACCAACACCCTGACCCACAGGGTGTCAGGTTGGGTTCTGACTCTGTCAGTGCTGTTCTAGTGTACTGCATTGTTTTATTTTATCCTTTATTTTTTTTCTTTTCCCTATTAAAGAACAGTTATTTTCTGCTCTCATATTTTTTGCCTGAGAGCCCCTTAATTTAAAATTTATAGCAATGTGGAGGGGTGTGGAGGGTTTACATTCTCCATTTCAGGGGAGACTCCTGCCTTCCTTAGCAGACTCCTGTCTTTCCAAACCAAGACACAGGGCAATCTCTGGGTGTACCCACCACAATCTCCAGCAAGACCCACCACAAGCTGCAGTCTTATTCTCATAGCAAACTATCAGCTGTACCATGTATGTATGCAGCTACATTCCTTGTACCCTCAACTCATTCTCTCCTTAGTCATCCCACTTCAACAAAACCAAACTAAAACCATACTTGTAGGGACACTTAGCCAATATGTGATTCAGAAGCAAAAGAGATCCTTTTTCTGTTTTATTTTTATCAAAAGAATTTAAAACAGAAATGCTGTTCAGGTTTAGGTGGCAATTGCATCTGAAACACAGTCTGTTGTTAACACCAGTTTCTGACACTGTCTGGTATTTATTTTTCATTTGTTTCAAGGCAAGCTGGCAGAACAAAAATACAATTACTAAGTTTATGGATTTCTTTTTTAATAAAATGAACCTCCATTCATTTTCATCACTTCTGGATATTAGCAAGTAGAATAGATCCTCAGCTATTCCCCTCTATTTTATACATTCATATTCCTTAGAAGAGTATTTTAGCTGTACAAGGTATTTATCACATCATTTGGTTTCAAGGGACTGACAAAGCTCTGAATCTGTGTTGTGTCACCAACTCACAGGACTCCAAAGGTTTCTCTGTGAGAAACAAGAAAAATTGTGACTGATTTACTCTTACTTCGGCTTCAGGGCTTTTGTGCTGCTAAGGCCAACTGAACTGAACAAGTTTTAATCTAAAGTGAGAATGTGGATCCACAGGAGTCTATGACTTGTGTTACTGATTTCAGAAATGGCAGGATTTCTTCCACTATGCTTAGTTATAAAACCTGAAAGCCGTGTTCAGGAAGAAAGCAGAACTAGGAAACCTGATGTATTGTGTGGACTTGTACTTTGCCTTCTCAGCTAGCTGAGACGAGAATTTATGTTACCTTGCAATTGCTGGGAGTACTGTTTGTATCCAGAAACAGTACACACAACAATATAAGATATGACATTTGCAGTTTTCTAGGCAAGAAAAAGTAGAAAACTCTGCCTGCTAGCATGCTAAGCAGCTACTAAAAAGCTCTTGTGTAGGCAGTGGTTCAGCAAAGTCTCTTTGCATTCTTGTTTGGCTTGGATTGGATTGTTATACAGAGCTGCACTTTCAGTCTCATCAATTATTTCCTTCAGTGACATAATTGTTCTGAAAGGTGCTGCAACACCAGTCCTAAAAATTATAGTCCCTCATCTCCTTGCATATTAACCACAGTGCAGACAAGAGCTCCTTGGAGGGACAGCAGAGAGCTTAGACCCTGCATTTTTCAACATCTGAATTCCCCAGGGGGCTCGTATCAGGGACAAATTTGGTAGATGAATACATTTCTTTCTATCACCTCCAGTACACTCCTTGGTGGCTGACATAATTTTTCATCAGGAGGGTAATCAGGGAGGGTGGGAAGCTGACCAGCAATGATAAGACCGGGAGCTATCTGCCACATTTGCTTGTGAGAGAGAGAGAGGAGGATGGAAAGCAAGGCACAGCAGGAAAGTGCGAATAACTTGAAATACTGCTGCTGTAAACATGAGCAAGGCTCCCTCCTTGAAACCCTGCTATTGTAACCCTGACTGCAGTGTTAACAAAGAATGGTGTTAGCTTGGGGTAACTCACACAGGAGTGGTCCCAAAGCCCAGGCAGGGTCCAGACAAGGCACTTGTGTGTTCCTAGACAAGGCAGCTCTGCCATGGCCAGGGAGAGAGGCAGGCTGAAAGCACCACTGTTATTTCACTGGAGAGGTCTGCAAGTTACTCCAACCTAAAATTGACTTTTCTTAGCGAGGCGGTGAAGGCTTAAGCCTCTAAATCCTGCATTACTTGAATCAATAGGCCTTGCAGTCACTGAAAAGAGTATCCCTGACAAGGCTAAACCACATAATCTCCGTCTCCCTGGTGCTGATGGCCGAGTTCCCACAGTGTCTCTGGGAAATACCATTATCCCATCATGGAGACAGCAGCCAGCACAGAGACAAGCCAGGCAATGCCTGCACTGCAGTGACAGACACTGGTGTGGACATCTCTGTGCTGTCCTGGGCTCTGCCATCCTCCAGAGCACCCTGTGCCCTCTGGGTGCTGCTGCTGCCCAAGCCCCTGCTCTGTTGCAAATGTGGGCTGGGCACTGCCTGCAGAGAGGGCTGGTCAGCACAGACTGTGCAAATGTAACCGGTCTGAGGCAGCACAGGGAAGTGATTCCTGTTCTCAGCTCTGCTAGGCTGTCCTGTCTCTGCCCTGGCCCACAGGACTCCCCATTTCCTTACTCAGTGATGTTTTCCTTCAGGGAATGTACCCAGTGCAAGGTTTGTGCTAGCAAGACCAACAGATTTCAGGACACCTACTTTCTTTTTCTGACCCAGATGGCTTTACCTGCTTCTATAACTATTTTGTGTAAGAAAAGGCTATTGGGCAGTAGCATTAGTTTCCTCAATATATATGTAAATTTTTTAAAATAACAATAACAGGAAAGAAAAAAGAAGCCTCTGTCACTGAGTAAGGAAAAAGACTTTTGCTTAATTATCATGGAGAAAGGGCATTGCAGCACCAGCCCAGAGACAGCTCTGAGACCCTGCCTGCCTTGCCCACTGCTCACAGCTTGGCCACACCACACAGATCACCAGCAGAATCTTACTGCTGTCAAGGAAGAGAAAACAAAACAATGGATGGGGTGAACCCCAGCTTCAAATGCAGGCTCACAGTGCTGCCACACCAGGCTTCCCTCTGTGCCAGGAAAATGCCAGTGCTGTGCACCAGCACCCGCAGATTCAGGAAAATGTGAGGTTGCACAAACTCTGCACTGAATTCCAGCTGATGTTTATGGAAAGCCTCAGCAAAGTTCGCTGTTGTACAGCAAGGGAAAACATGACAAACAGATGAGACCTTACCAAAAGGCCAAGTTTTCCAAAAAGTCTTGTCCTGAGCTGGAAGCTTGCAGAGCAGTTAATCCCTGCTCTGAAGCAAGAAGTGACACCTTCACCACAGCAAACAGCTGAGTCACTTTGGGCTTTGAGGTGCTGCTTAAATACACGGGGATTTCTCTGTTTTACTCTTTTTATGTTCTACCTTTTCTATTTTTCAATATAATCAGAAATTCATTTCATGAGGTGTCTCATGACAGCCTCCAACAATCTTAAAATCAACATTTTTATTAAGCAGTTGGATTTTGGTATTAAGAAATCAGCAACTTGCAAGGGCTTCTAACAAAAGTTGGCGGACACCCTGGTAGACTGCTCAAACATGGGAGGAATTTCTGGCTGCATAGTGAGTCCCTAGACTTTTAGAATAATATTATTGGTTGAGTTTTCAGTAAATTGGAAGCAAAAAGACAACATAGTCAAATTTTTCTTTTAATAAAAATATGTCATTTTTAATAAAAATGATAGTTATGTCATTGTAGGCTTCTAAGTTTCTTCTCATCCCATGTGTCTGCTTTTGCTATGGAATATTCCTGATATAAGAGTAAATAAGTGCACTGTGAAGAGCACTCAGAGATGTGGTGACACCATCAGCCTCAAGGGTTAAGGCAAAACTGTGAGAGTGGTCCCGAGCCCTTGAAGCCCCATGCTCACTGAAAGAAGAGCATGATAAAGATGTGTCTGTGCTGGAGATATCCCCAGAGTGATGGTTGTAACAAATATGGAGACACTGACTGATTCCTGCTGTGCTCCCCGCTAATGCCAGCCTGAGCATTGTCCCATGGACTGGAAGGGCTGTAAACAGCAGCTTCTCCATAGAGGCAATCCTTAGGCAAATTTTGACTATAATATATTTTCCCCCTTCCCCCCCGTAGCTCTAAATTCCATTTCCATGTCCGTTTTGAATATTGCCTGTAAGAGGCTATTAGCCTTTGTGAAGAACAGCTTGTGTTTCCCTGTTAAAGACCTTCTCTGCCCAAGGCGGGGAATGCACCAGAATTAATAAGTGGCTTTGCATAAGTGACTGGATAAAAACAGTCACTGAAAAGATTCTGGAGGGCTTTGGTAGCTGTGTATCTGGCTCACAGATGTGCCAGGTGCCCCAGACTGAAAGGACTGCCAGTGCCTGGTGTCACTTACAAGTTCTCCTGAAGACACCTCTGAACTTCTTAGAGAAAGAAGAAATTATTTACTCATACCTGGATCATAAATGGAATGCACTCAGAGATCAAGGATAATCTTGCTGATGAGCTACAAATAGAAATAACTGAGAAGAAAGTATTTGTTTAACTGAGTTGCAGATTCTGCACGCTGAGACAGGCAGTAGTGCTGATGAGATACTGGATATTGGATAATACTCATTTGGGTCAGAGTCAGCTATGCAAGTAAATCTGGCCCAGGGAAAAGATGTGGGTGAGGAAATTAAATTCCAGTACTTTGTGTTTTTTCAGGGGAAAAAAAAAACCCTACTGTTTCTGAGGGTAGCTGAGCAAAACTCTCACAGCAAATTGTCTCAGCAATTTTTCCCCTTAACAAAATAGCTATTTGGGGTAGGGTTTTGTTGTGGGGTGAGGTTTTTTTGTGTTTTTGTTTGGTTTTGGTTTTTGTTTGCTTGATTTGGGTTTTTTTTTGGTTTTTTTGTTTGCTTGTTTTGTTGGTGCTTTTGGTTTGGTTGGGTTTTGGGCAGGGGGGGTTTGGTGGTTTTTTTGGTGTTTTTTTTTTGTTGTTGCTGTTGGTTGGTTGGTTGGTATTTTTTATTTTTTAAATTTGATTAAGTGTTTTGGTGAAGCCTGGATCCAGTCTTTGCTTTCCTAAGTCATCCTTGGCAGCAGCTGGGTTGCTGACTAGTAGTACTGGGAGACCATTTATGCTGTTCAGAAAACTGCTGTTCTGGCAGAGCAGAACATTTTAGCAGCTTGCCAAACATGACTGTGATAGAAGGATAATATTTCACTCCTACCTTCAGCTATTCTTTACAATCACAGCAATGAGATGGTGATTAAGAGTCTGTTTCTTCCCCTGCAAGGCTCCCAGGCAGTAGGATCCTTTCCTTGGACTTGTTTACATTGATGATCTGGCTGCTTGGGACCCTCTCAAAAGCCTACCTGTCTCCCTCTGGCCTCTTCACTGACTTGTCCAGACAACTCTTCCCAAAAATAGGATCCAGCACTCCTAAAATTCCCACAGCCAGGACTCCCAACTTTTCTTTCCGCTCCAAGGATCTACCACTTTAACATTCAGGAGCACATGTTGTTACTAAACCAGCTGGTTTTTATGAAGGCAAAGAAGTGCATAACAAGACAGTAATATACAGCCCTGTTCTCCTGCTTCCCCCAGGTGTTTTGATGCATTTAACTCAGAGTTCTCTGTAACATATAGAGTATGTCTTTTCTCCAAAACTAGTTTTACCACCTTAAAATGAATCTTCCTGGTGTACTACAATGTCAGGGGACTGCAGTACTTCATCAGATACTTTTTTGTTTTAGTTAATACCTTATTAAAATCTGAATTTAAAAATTTGGGGGTGGCATAACTTTCAAAATAACCAATTCTTCATTCAAGGGTACCTCCATTTTACGGGACAATTAACATATAAAACAACATAGGTTCAGCTTCAGGCTTGTATCCCAGCATCTGGATTTCTCAGCTCCGTCTGGAATCTAATAAAAGAACAAAGCCTCATAAATTCAAGCCAGAAAGCAAAATAACTTTTATACTTTTATCAAAGCCATATAGAGAAGTATTCACTTTGCTTGAGACTACAAATATATATGTACATGGGTCTTCCAAAGCAGCCATCACAAGCACTACTGTTTGATTGACAAATTGGGAATAATAGAATCATAGAATGGCTTGTTTTGGAAGCAACTTTAAAAATCATCTTGTTCCAACCACACTGTCACAAATGGGGACACCTTTCACCAGACCAGGTTGCTTGCTCAGAATGCAACCCAACCCAGCCTTCAACAATTCTGCAGATGGGGCATCCACAAATTCTAGAGGTAACCTGTTCCAGTGTCTTACCAACCTCACAGGAAAGAATTTCTTCCCAATATCTAGCCTAAACCTACTCATTTTCAGTTTGAAGCCATTCCTTGTTGTGTCACTCCCAATCCTTGTAAAAAGTTCCTCTCTATATTTCTTCTAGGCTTCCTTCAAGTACTGGAAGGCTGTAATTAGGTCACCCTGATGTTTTCTCTTCTCCAGGCATAAAAATTCCAATTCTGTTAGCCTTTCCTCATAGGAGAGCTGCTCCATTCCTTTAATCAACTTGATGGCCTCCTCTGGACTCACTGCAACAGGTCTGCGTCCTTCCTGTGCTGGGGAAGTTTGCTTTTTGGAAGGATTTCTCTCATTCTGCAGCCAATTCAGGGAAGAGACAGAATTAGCACCTATGACACTTTGAGAACCCAGTGCTTTTCCTTACACGTATTTCTGTTGTTTGAGGTGCTCACTAGGTTGTTTTCCTTCTGGAAAGAAAAGAGCCAGTGGTGTTTGTTTTGGTTACCCTCATTCCCTCTTTCCCTGCTCTGGGCAGGAGAGCTCTTGCAGCTCTGCCTCACAGGCTGGCAGGAAATTCAAGACGGCAGTGAGCCGCTGCTCGGACCACCCCCAGGCTTTTCTTCCTGTTGATGCAGGAGACTATTTAATTGAGGGCTGATTTGTCCAGCTTACTCATTGATACTCAGCAGTACCTACCTAACCAGTGGGAGTGATTTTTTCCCTCCTTCCCTTCCTCCTCTTTTGGACAAGCTGCCCACCATGAAGATGCTGCTGCTGCTGGTTGCTCTGCTCTCCACTGCCAGCGCAGCCCCTCCGACCTGCTACTCCAGGGTGCTGTCTCTGAGCAAGGAAATCACTGAGTCCTTCAAGCAGCTGCAGACCTCCACAACTGTGGTGAGCCCACCTCAAAACTGCTCCTGCACAGACGCTGCAGGTTGCCACTTTTGAGAGCGACTTCTCTCCAAACAAAATCTCAGTGAGCTTTTCCTCCTTCCCGCAGGACTCGTGCGTGGGGACGCTGCCCAGGCTGTACTTGGACATACACGTAAGTCTGCACACTTTTCTTACTGTTGTGCAGGAAAAGCCGTCAATAAAAAGTGAGAATAACTCTTAATATTATACCTCAGAGGAGTGATTTAAAAGGATGTTTAAAAGTTTAATTAACTAGGTAGATGAGTAACAAAAAAAAAGTTATTTTGAATCTTATTATTGTCCCAATGGACTTTCTGAGATTTTACTTGATTAAAAATTTTAAAATTAGGAAATTAATGTTTTTTAAGTTATTACCATATGCACACAATTAATTTACTGTGACAGAGCCTTTTCAGAAGTTAAGTAAGTGCAAACAAAACTTTGAATAATAGTGTAAAAGAAGAAATTTAGAATTAACTTTCTTCACTCAATAAATCTACATCATTTTATATCCTGAGTGATTTTTGGCAGATAGTTTTAATAAAAAGCAATGCAGGAATACCTTGCTGGCTTTTTCTCTTTTAAAGAACTACTTGTTAAATACAGAAAGAAAAAGTGTGCCTGAGGATATGGAAGTGTGATACTGAGGGAAAAAACAAACCAGTAGTTGTCTCCCAGCTAAGAAAAAATAGATACTGCACACACAGTTAGTATCCTAGTGTTCTGCAGTGGGGTATTTGATACATTTTGCTTCTTTTTCCAGTGTTCAACAGAGTAGATAAAAAATAGAAAATATCAGACAAAACAAATTTCTGACACTTTTTTTCATAAGCAACTACACCAAGTCTCGTAATTCAGGACTCTCTAGATCCCAATTCCAGAGCTGCTAGTGTCTCACATCATGGCAAAGACCAAGGAATGTGATTCCAGTGCCTCAGTTTCCCTGGCTTTAAAGCAAAACTGGAATATTTATTTGCCTGCTTCACAAGGACATTGTGAAATTCATGTTGTCTGTGTTTTAGTTTGATAACACAAAGTCTGAGGTAAAAATTGCTTCGAAAAAATCAGGATTGGTCACAGTTCCTCCTATTGTACAGGAACAGAGGAATCAGTCTGTGAGACCTTGATAATCTCTTCATCTCCTAAATCAGGTGCTCTCTAAAAAGTGAGAGAGTGCACCTATTCTGTAGAATACTCCACCTACTATGGGAGCAGATTTGATTGCCTTGGAGCTGCTGCATGTGAGAAATTAGCTGGCAGACTAAGACTGTATACATGCAATTTTCCAAGCACTTATTTGGACCAAACATCTTTGTTATAAAATACTAATGATTAATTTGCCTGACTAAAGGTTGCACAGATTACATGTACATAGAGGTAGGAATTCAAGGTTCCCACACAGCAGTAAGAAATTTGGAAGTGGTGGGCTTAACATAAATCTGTGTTGTGCAGGGTTACACAGACCTCTTTTGCGTGCTTTGCAGAATTACTGTGTGCTGGCAAAGCTCCGTGACTTTGTGGCCTACCCTGGCTGTGACAGAGTGCCTGAGGTGAATGAGCTGAAGGAAAAAGCCCGGAGCCTGTACACCATCCTGATCTCCTACTGCAGAAGGGTAGGTTAAGATGCACCAACAGGGACAGAGTCCCTGCTTTTAGCCCTGCCTGTCTCCACACCGTCCCCTGATCACCAAAACTCAGGCCCTGGCTTCTCACTGTGCTGTCTTCTGCCTTCCTCCTTATAAATCTTACTCTTCTTTTTTTTTCTTTTTTTTCTTTTTTTTTTTTTTTTTTTTTTTTTTTTTTTGTTGTTGTTTTGTTTTTTGTTTCTTCAGGACCTGGTGTTCCTCACTGATGACTGCAATGCTCTGGAAATTCCTATTTCACCTCCCATTGAACACTCCATCACTGAGAGCTAAAAGACACTTAACCTAAAAGTTTTACCTGGGAAAGTTTCAAGGAGACCAAAAGTATCAAAATATGTATATGCAGTCTGTAGCATTAACAACTAAGATATTTTTCAAGCACACTAGCAATATAATCTCAGACCTACCCATTTTTCTCTGCCTTGGCAGGAAATGAATTGCATGCCTTGCATACCTACTGAGCTGCTAGGGAACCTACCATTAGGGAGCAGTTTTTCGTTTGGCAAGGTACAATATTGCAGCTCAGCCAAATGTATAAAGTATGTTTTGTTTAAACATCAGAAACTAGATTTTTTTTATTTTTACTCTTTTATGAATAACTAGACTCATATATATATATATTCTCTCTTGACTTAGCTGTTTTTCTTGTATTAGATGGGCATGGAAGGGACCATATTTGTTTTTCTTAGAATGTTTGATAGAAGGAGAGTAATGCTGTACTGACAGATTTCTCTGCCTGTATAGCTCATATGTATATATATATCTTGATAGTTTTTGATGTCAGATTTGTAAGAATAGAGGTGAAAGAAACATGTCTCTGTGGAAAACTAAATAAAAACAATCTTCTAATCCAAGATGCCTGTGTTGCAATATGTCTTTCAAGATCAAGCTGAAAGTGTCACTCTTATAAACTTACTTTTCACAGTCACTTGCAAGTTGTTTTTCCCAGCATAACCTTTTTTTCCATAGCAATGCAAACTTTGTTGTGTCTGCATGCTTTGACACAACAAGTTGTAAGTTTCTACTAGTAGAATTTTTCTATAATAGAAACAATTTGTTTGATGAAATTAGTGCTTTGTTTTTAATAGTATTTCTGGGTTGTGAGATAAATTCTGAGCCAGAGGCTCAGAAAGCCTATTAAAATTTTAGATAGTTTTTTGAGACATAACCCATATAGTTGAGCCAGCAGGATTAATAAAATTTCCAGACAGTAACTCCAAAGTCATGGGTGTCTTCAGCATGTGCAGCGCATGAGACCTTCACAACCAACAGGTCTTTGGCATCAAGAATAGAAAATATCTTCCCCATATTCTTGGAAGTAGCTGTTGTTACCTCAGAGAATCCCTTCCTTTCCCCAGTGCAAGTAATTCCTCTCTCTCCAGAATAGTATTTGTTAACCATTTAAATACAGCACCGCCAGCCCTGGTGGCTTAGTCAGTGGTCTCACCACGTTTCATAAAAACCTCATCTTCCATAACTGGGTGTTTGCACAACAATCACAGCTCCTCTACTTGACATCCTGATGGTACAAATCAACATGTTTGACAACTGTTATGTAAATAAGTGAATAACAAGATTAATTCAAAGCAAAAAGAGTGCTGGGGAGGGCAGGAAAGGGTTTTTCTTCATTATGGAATCACCTTGTTTTGTTGAAACTACTAGTCTGATTTTAGCAATAGAAACTTTGACTGTGCCTTTGAATAGAATAAGGATGGGAAAATCTTCTTCCCCCTGTACCAGGAGAGGTACATGGGGGAAAAGTAAACAAGGACTTTTCTTTCCAGTTCATTTCAATTTTAAGTGTACATTCAAGGAAAATGCCTATCAGACTTCGTAATTCCCTCTTGAAGATTAAGTCATCACATGCTAACGCTACTAATCCTTTAGATGAGCCATTCTGCCTGCAGTGGTTTCACTCCAGTGTCTCTGCAAGCATCTGGTAAGAGACAGTAGCAACTCAGCAAATCTGATCTAGTACCAGGCTGAACTCAAAAACTTACACAGCTCAGACAGCCCTACTATCAGGAAAATCATTGCTTGGTTTGCCTTTCAGAACCCTTCTCTCCAAGCCAACAGCCTCTGTACAACACCCAACACACTCTAGAGATACCAATACCTGTTTTTCTGCATGACCTGGACATGCCCAAGGCAAATTCCTTCCACAACAGCCACATTCTGCAATAAGGACACCTCATATTGGCAGGTAGCCTGGTACCCACAGAAGGAGTGTGTAAGCACTGGCAGGTCCCTGGATCAAGGTAGAGTTGAACCATTTGCTGTCAGACTCCACGTTCAGATTTTTGCTCCCTCTAACCAGGGAGTGAGATTCCTCCTGGGGAAGCAAGCAGTGCTGGAATAACATGAAGTTCTATCCATTTCCACAAAAGTACCAAAACCACATCACAGCCTCTGTTTTTCATATCTTTGTACAAAGCCAGCCAGAGATGAACCCTACAAGAAAGTGTGGTGCAGTCACCACAGGCCGTGGTGCTTACAAAGCTCACCCAGGGACTGCACAGTACACATGCCTGAAACTGGCTGCAGAAGCTGTTAATTTTGGGCTGTTTTTTCCACCCCCGGATGTCACAGGCTTTAAACACTGGCCTGTTGTAAAGCTTGTGTTGTCACTTGGCAAGCAAACTGCAGAGGAGGATGTGTTTCCTCTCCTGCAGAAGCTCATATCATAGTGCCTAGAACCAGACCCTGGGTGAACGTGTAGGTAACTGTGGCACTTCTGCCCCTGCCGCTTTCCTGTCCCAGGGACACACACTCTCTGAAATTGAGTATTTGACGGGGATTTTCTCATGGACCTTCTCAAAACTCCTCTTTTTCTTTATCGAGGGTAATAAGCCTTCCCTAGACATTTTGATGAAACATGTGAGCATAACTCCAGATTTCTCCCATGATGTTCCCATTCCTACAACCATCTTCCAAATATGTTTTCACCTGTTTCAGGCTGATTATTTCTGTGAAGAAAATGTAACCTAATTTATTTAGTACTAAATATCTTGCAAGAAATCTTTGGAATTGGAAACAGAACAGAAATCATTGTTTTATTTGCACTGTTTAGCTTTTTCATGACTGACAGGGACAGACTCTGCAGTGCACTCAGCCTGGCTGCTTACCAACAGCTCTGCTCGGCACTGGTACATCCGCGTTCTGCAGAAGCTGCAAAAAGCAAGTTGGTGCTTTGGGGACTGTATATATTTGAATGGATTTTAAAAGCCTATCCCTGTTTGCAGGTGTTGTATATTTTATTCCCAGAATCAGGTTTTTCTGGTCGTTGGTGGGCCTTGATAAGTATATTCCCTATGGCTTATGCTGTGACTCTCTCTACATCTCATATGACATTTTTAATGGAAAGTGTGCTGAGAGCAAAGCCCTGCTCTTTCAGTTCACAGTAACCTCCTGTCATTCAGACTGTCTTAATAAGATTTGTGATTAGATGAAGCCTTTTTATGAACAATGTATTTTGTTTTCACAGTCCAGCGACAAAAAATCCCCACTGATAAAGGGATATAATACACTTGTAATTTGGCAAGAAAACATCCACCCCTCCCTTTCAGTACAACATAAGTTTATCAACTTTTTAAGTCACCAGGTATATAAGGAGCATTGGAGCCATTCATGCAGCTGAGCATTTATTCCTGCAACACAGCAGTCCAGACTCATTAGGGCTCTGGCCAACAAGGGAGACTGTGGAGGGATTAAGAAGGACATATTTGTTGTAATGTGCCAACTGGCAGCTTGCCTAGTTATTGCAGAATTTTACTATAAGCACATCATTAAGAAAGTGCACTCAGTTTGTACAGTGATTAGGGAAGAACTGTAGAAAGACAAAGCATCTGTTCTGTTTTCTTGCCTGCTGAAGGAAGTTTTTTGGAAGGAGCAGTCAATCCTAGGAATAGGTTTTCTTTTGGAGACTTCTCTGGCTCTGCAAGAAGCCTCACTGAAGACCTGCCCTAGGACTGCTAAACTCTCCCTTATATTATATGGAATCCCAAGATCCTGGGTACTCTCTTTGCAAAGCTATTAAAAATATCCATTTCCAATTTTGCAAAAAACCCACAGATCAATTTTACTGGAACCAGCTCCTTTCCCTTCTCTTTTTTTCCTAGTCAAATTTGCTTTCCTTAAGTGGGCACTCTGATCACTTAACTCCTCATACACTGGGTTTTGTGAAATCAGGAAGGATGGTAGACTTCAAACAAATAATTAGGTCATTCAGGGTGATGAAGTTCCATGATGATGATGATAGAATGTTATTTGCTAGTAATTAAAGTGGTACAAATACTATGGGGTTTTTGTTTGGTTTTGTTTTGTTTGTTTGTTGAGGTTTTTTTTGTTTCTTTTTTTTTTTTTTTTTTGTTATGAGAAGGGAAAGCATTAATGCAGCATTGGAGAGGAATCTGATCTTTTAGGCTGTACACTTTGAGAAGAGCATTGCTTTGTCCAAACACCACATTTGGAAGTGCCCATTTTTCCATTGCACCATTTCCAATGCTTGAGGTGTTTGCAGGTTGCCTTAAGAAAATTTTGACATAGATTTTCCAAAAATTTGCTACAATGTTAAATTCTGGTAAATAGTATTACCTTAAAAACATTTATCCACTGTACTTGGACCAGTACTTTTATCTTCATTAAAATCTTCTCATTTTTTGAGCGTATGGCACTGCAAGTGAAAATTACAATGGGCAAGCTCCAGCAACTTTATTTGTGCAATCTTTTGGGTTCACAATTTTCTTTTGCTATGGCCAGGAACCCTGTGCCATCCAGAGTAAATAAACCTGTCTGCAAGGGAGCTCTTGGTAACTAAGTCGAAATTCAGAGACAACATCCAGAGAAGAGTCATGGTCTTATTATCAAGGGATTTTTAATAGTCTAAGTTTCCTCAGCATAGGGCAAATGGATATCCTGAGATGAATAATATAGCAATGAGCAGAAAACCTATAAAAATATTTATTTTTCTAATATAAAAAATTATATAGATATATAGCCTGAAATCTTGTGTCATATTTGCAGATCTGTAAAGAGGATGTGTTCAGACCGATAAGAGGATCTTGAAGCCAAACTGATTTGGGGGGGGAAAGAAATTTCTCCAAAGTTGTTTTGCAATAGATTGGAATCACTTCATTAGTGATGATCACTTCATTGGCATCACTTCATTAATACTCAAACCTTACAGAAGGAAAAAGCAAAGTCATAGAACAAGAAAGAAACTCAAGATTCTCCTACTGCATCCCTTAAGCCCAAGACTAACCTGACTATCACAGGTCTTTTCTGGTAGCAGCTGGGATGAAAGACTTTATGAAACAGTTGATCTAGAATGCCCACAGAAGTTCAAATCAATCCATTCTAGACCCTTCTTTTGTTACTAAGTTTTACCTGGAACCCAATTTACCCTCTAAAAATTTAAACCCTTTGCTTTCAGATTTATTTATCACAGAAATGGGGATTGTATTGTTATTTCTTGTCTTTACAACAGATGTTAGTTGAAAGACTTCCATCTCTCTCTCCCTATTCTCCCTATTACCTATACAAATAAGATTCTTTCAATCTTTCTTCATTGATCAGAGGTCTAGAAAATACTGCTTGTTGCCTTTCTTTTATCTCTATTCACTTGTTTCCCATCTTTTTAGGGCACAGTGCCTGACATTAAATATAGATATCCAGCTGAGGCTTTATCAATGTCAAGTAGTGTAGAAAGAAAGATTTATTGGTATTGCCATGAAAACAGTATATTACAAAGGAAAAATTAACTCCAAGTATTAGGAGACCAATTTTCACGTTTTAATTTAAATTTTAAAATGAGTATAAAAAGTTAGAGTACAAGTTGTCCTCACTGCTCCATAAAAAAGAAAATGCATGGGGGAAAACAGACAAACAAAAGCAATGGATAATGAAATACCGTGGCTGCTCCTTTTGCTGTCCTGTCCTAACTAGTAAACACTTGCCTTCCTAACCAGAGTGGCTGCAGTCAGGCTGCTCCTTGGCAATGGTCTCTGGTCCATGCTATCCCCTAGAACACATCCAAAACTTGTTTGGAGCAGTGACATCTGTCCCAGGTCAAAACTGTGCCCAGAACTGCTATAACAATTTCCAAGTAGCCAAGCATGCTTCAGTACCTGGAATGCTCCTGACACTGAGCAAATAAATAACTGATTTTGGAGCACAGTGTTACAGTTGTTCTCCTGGGAACAGCTGTGCTTTTCAAATGGTTAATGCATTTCATATTGTTATTGAGTTCAAACACAAACCCTGAAATAGTGAAGGGAACAGACCCCAGATCTTCCCAGTCTCCTGATGACTTTGCCATTGGATAAGTACCAGATAAATGAGTTAGAAAGATGTTACTCCTACCGAGAGATAAAGGCAAGCAAGAATGTCATTTTTAGCAAACCAAGGTCAGACAGAACACTAACGACTTAGAAAGGAAAAAAAAAAAAAAGTTATTTGAACATCACAACCTATTTTGTTTGTTTGTTTTTCACTGTTTAATACAGAGGGATCTTTTCCTGCCATTGCAGAATTAAAACTTTTTTTTCCCACTGTGTTCTCTGAGGTTCATAAGTGCTTGGCTGTTCCTGTCTTCTTATGACAGCTAGACAGTCAGAAGATGTGGGTTTGGAAAGTATGTTGTTTATCAAAAATTTTTCCTTGATCAGGACACAGAGGCCAGGTCAAGGAAGAAAAGACATACACTCAGGCTGTTCTATAGCCTCCCTCTTCTAGTGAAGAGGTCACTAGCCATACATCCAGGAATTTTTTACATTTGATGCCCTGAAGCAGAACAATCTGTCTCTTAGTTGCTGTGAAATACACTGCTTGCCTTAGTGTCCTCCTCTGAAATCTTAATAACCAGCCCTAACTGATTTTTAAGTAATTTTTTGCAAACTCAGTCCTTGACTAAAACATGTCCTGGGTACCTTTTGTTCAGCCTTTACCCTCATCTGATTGTACAGCCTGGGCCTGACCCACATCCAGCTGGTGCAGTTCAGAGCTGGGGAAGCCATAACATTCTTCATTTCCTTCTTTCATTCCCTTCAACCACTACTGTCTCATTTGCATTAAGTATCTGAATGTGTCATGATGAACTCCTAGGAGTCCATCCTAGCCCTGGAGCACCTAGCTGTGTGTTCTGAGCTTTCCCAGGCTTGTACAGATATCAGGAGAAAGTCTGTGGCCAAATTACTTGGAGCATGGGGTGCATATGTCATCCCTGAAATCTTCTGCATTAAAGGTAAAAGATGCCATGAGGTGAGACAAGAGAAAGAAAGAATGATATAGGATCAGTGTTTGCAGGAGGATGGCTGGGCAAGCTTCCACCATGGCCACAAGGAGCACACAGAAGGTCAGAGCCACATCTTCCCCCTCTCCCACACCCCACTCACTGCTCAGCACTTGTGGGGACAAATGGGCTGATCCAGCTGCCTGAAACAAACTTGACATAAACCTTGTTATTTTGCCATGACCTGCAGAGTCAAAAATTTTCACGTGATCCTAAAGGTCATTTTGTCATTTTGGCTGAACAGAGAGCACACAGTGGGGATGGGAATGAAGAAAAACTAGGAAATAATATCCTGCCTCCTTGGTTTTTTCAAAGAAAGATACTTAAATTTTCACAAAACTGTTTTCTTCAATCAATGCAAATTCATCAGTCTTGCTCCAGTCTCCTGTAATAGCATTTTATCACTTATGTCCTCATAAAGCAGGCTGATGCAGAAGAGAAATTATGCAAATAAAATCATTTCTAATCATCACTGTCTTCAAAGGAGGACAACAAAAAGTTGCTTTCAAAAAAAATCTATTGATAAGGATAATTATACTATTAGGCTTTCTCAGTTATCTCTTCATTCACACAGTAATTGCTTTCAACTTAGAATTTTTTATCAGCATGGCATAAAAATCTGGATAGAAGTGTAGACAGGTGAAGAAAAGATCATGAAGTGTTTTATTTACATTAATTACATTTCATAATACCTCTCACAGCTCAGAAAAAGATTATTAAGTTGAGGCATTGAGGCTTTTAAACAGACAGCTTATTTTGTTATTTAAATGTGGGTTTGAGGATGTGTGCATGAACACTGTAGCACAAACAGCTAGCCTAGAATCAGACAGCAAATTGATGACAGTGACAAAAATTAAACAGATGCCTTTTGAGCTTTCTCCTCCAGCACTCTGAGCAGTAACTCCAGTATATCCTCACACCATCTGGGTGTGGCTCACAACCAGTATTTTACATGGCAATCAAACAAATTGCTATTTTATTGTTCTTGGCAAGCTTTTGATCAAAGCTAGGTTTGTGGTCCAAATTTAAAATGTATTATTATATGTGCCAGAACCAGTCTGAAGAAAAATTTCGTCCTTGTTAAAACTATTTTCAAGCCAAAGAAAGGTCAGCCTATTCTCTGTAATACTCTCACAGGGACTTGCATGGGACTCATGCTACTGAAAAACAAAGACCTGATGGTCACAGCAAAATGCACTTTACAAATTGCCTTTTGCAAAGAACAAAGTCCAGAATTCAGCAGCAAACAACAATCTCAGAACAGCCTTGGATTCCTTAAAAAATGTTGAAATCCTGAAGAACAATAACAAACTGTTTAAGCTGGATCACTAAAAGCACAGTAATTCATTATTAATGCCTTCAAAAGCCAATTCCGCAGCCCCCACCACTGAAACCATATAATGTGTCTCCATACACGTGGCACGTTTGGAGTCAGACACCAAGAGAGCCCCACACCTCTTCTCTCTTTTACCTGGGCAATCAAATGCAATTTCATACAATGCCACTGTACAGCGGGTGAAAGTCAGGAGTCCAGTCAGGATCAGGGTTGACAAATCCTCTTAAAAAATGAGGGAAAGGAATCAACACATACAAGAGGTGTTAACTATGTTACTGTAAGTTAGCACTAATATTTTAAGTGTGATTTGTAGTGACTGTAATGATATGTTATTGGGAATTTAGGGTAGAGATCAGATCAAGTACTGGATCCCAGTAAACAGGAAGCTCTAGCAGGCAGTAATATATCCTTTTATGAACTGTGCAGAGCAATCAATACCAGGATCTTACACAAATATGCAGTGTAGTTAAAGGGATGTTCTGCCATACTGCAGCTGCTGTGGGACCTAAAAGAAGACCCCCAGGAGGGGATGTACCCACAAACATCAAGAAGACCCCCAGGAGGGGATGTACCCACAAACATCCTGTTCTTTCTCCATCACACAAACCCTTCATGAGCTGGCACTATGCTAAAACTTAAGCAAGGAGCACAAAGGGTCTGCAATGGTCAAAGATTTGTTAAAAAAATCTTTATAGCTTTCTACTACTGCTACTTGAAGTCAGTCAATATGTTGAATTGTAAGTAACCTTTGTTCATTGCCTGTTCAGTCTGGAAAATGGATGCCGTGTCTCAGCATCTGAGTCATTGAGCTGGACTCAAAAGAAAAAAACACAGCAGAAACACTCCTACCAACTCTTGAAACTGAGTGCTGCATAAGTTTTAACAGCACATTTGCAGTGAAAACAGTGAGGTTAGCAATAATAACTCACACCTTTCAACTCTGTTTTTTTTCCTTAGCTTGAGCTCACCCTTAAAAACCAGTATGCTGGTCAGTTCAAACAGGTTTTACAATCAGGATTTTGGCATTTCACCATTTTTGCTTTTCATTTGTTAATTTATGACTCAATTCACCAAGTCAGATTGCAAAGTCAGATAGCTGCTTACATGGGCTGTTTTTGCCTTCTTCACTCCACTTAGCATCATTGATTTTGAAATCTGCCTCTCTACAGCTGACTCAGGGTTTATTATTAACAATAGCCAGACAGATTCTGATGCTACTTGATGCTGAAGATAGCTTTGGACAAATTGGAGGAAGATTGTTGTAATAAAAGAAAGCATGAGGATCGGGTTTGTCTCTGTAAGTCTGGAGCATGGAAAGTTTATTGCCATATTTCATTTCTCTTTGCTGGAAGACACATGAACTCCAAGAGATAAATTTGTCCCAAATGTGCAGAAAACAGAGAATCTCATAAAAGCTGAGTTCATTTATCCTTTCAGTCAATTCCCATAAATAAAATCCCAAAAATGTGATTTATTAGTATCCTATTATGTAATGGAAGTTGCAGACTGTAAATCTATTCCCCTTGAAATTACATTCCCTGTGCTCCACACTTTTCAAAGAGGGGATCTTCATCCATGTTAAAGCAAGAGCACCTAAAGGCCTGCATGGGTGACCACGAAGACCCTGTCAAAACTCAAACATAAAAATAAAGCTCACATGAGGTGACATTGGGGTCAGAAGACTGAGGAGGAATATAGAGGCACTGTCTGAGCAGTCAGAGACAGGGCTGGGCAAGACAAAGCTCGTCCTGAATCTGGCAAGGGATTGTAAGGGTCCCTACAGTCCATGGAGCTACATTCTACAGCAGCATGGGGTCACTGCAGGAACAGCAGGAGGCAAAGCTGGAGCAAAGGTGCTCACTGCCTTTTTCATCTTCTCTGGTAAGATCAGACTTCAGAAATGTCAGGCCCCAGAGACCATTAGGAACATCCTAAGCAAAGAAGACTTACTCTGGGGATACAGGAGTTATGTGGGGAACATTTAGATGATCTGGACCGACCTAAGTCTGTGCAGCGTGATGGGTTGCACTTGTGAGTGCTGAGGGTTAGTGTCATTGCAAGGCCACTCTCAGTTATCTTTGTAAAGTAATGGTGTTTGTGGGAGGTCTCCAAGGACCAGAAGAAAGCAAAAATTGTATCTTTTAATAGGCAAAAAGAATTTGTGGAATTACAGGTTGGTCAACAGTCAACATAACCTCCATCCCTGAGCAAGTGCTCATGAAAACTATTTCCAAACATGTAATGGGAAAGTAGGTGATATGGTTGGTTGGGATTAATGAAGGGGAAAATCAAGTTTAACCAGCCTGACAGACTTCTACAACCAGCTGATGAGAACAGTGGGTGAGATGAAAACAGAGGATTCTGTTTACCTCAACCTCAAAAAGGCTTTCCCCTAATATCATCAAAAACAAGCTGGCATACAGCCTAGAAAAATAAACAATAAGATAGATTGAAAAGTGGATAAATTGTCAGGTTCAAAGGGCTGTTATTGGCAGAATGAAGTCCTGCTAGAGGCTGGCCACTAGTGACATACCTCAAGGGTTGATGCTGGGGCCAACAGTTTTGGTCTGTTGTACAAGGTCCACACCTGGAGAGAAGCAACCCCAGGCACATGAGCAGAGACCAAGAGTCTAGAAAGAAGCTTTGTAGAAGAGGACATGGAAATGCTGCTGGACACCAGATTAAATACACACACCAACAATTCCCAGCTGTGGCTGCAATGGAAGGAGTGCTGCCAACAGCCTGATGAAAGCGACCCTTCCCCTCTGCTTCCCCCACTCGCTCCTACTGAGGGTGGCCAGACACTGGGACAGGCTGACCAGAGAGACTGAAGAGTTTCTGTCTCTGTGGATATTTGAAGTGTAACTGGGCAGGGCCCTCAGAAACCTCTTCTAGCTGATTCTACTTTGAGCATGTGGGGTGAATTAGACTTTCCCCAAATCTGCACCTTTCTGTGATTCAGCAATGACATCCATGTGTTTTTGCAGGCCCATGCTCCTGATGAACGTCTCTGAGGAATATGGGTTAGTGCAGCTTTACCAAAACTATCTGAAAGGTTTATTCTGTTCTCAGCAGAGAAAGGACTCCATTAAAAGGTAGTTTATATAATAGACTCCACCAGTGCAGCTTTTCTTCTTAGAACCTTTTCCTTCAAACTATTAGTTTCTCTGACAGAAGGACTAAATATAGACTTGGTCAGAAGAACAGTTGCAGCAGTCTAATCTATTTAAACAGCTCATGTGGGATTTTCCATTTACAAGAACTCTTTGCTAATTTTTACACTTGCAAATACCTTTCTGTTAAGTCCAGCTTGGAATAGCAGAAACAGTTGCTTCTGTCATAGAAGAGAAGAGGGTGGGGAGACCTGAATGATGTCTTTGTTTGGAGGACAGAAATCTTCCTTGAGAATGGAAAAACAAACTGAAAAAACCCACAATTACTCTTCAAGAGCAGAGAGGTGAGTAGCACTTGATAGGGCTCCTTCCATGAGTTGCTGCCTTGCCATGCTCCATCACTTCCCTTTCCCTTCTTTTCTCTGACCATATACTCAGTGTTAGAAATATTCCTCTAGGGAGGACACACTATTTCCTTTTCTCTCCCTTTTTAATTAAATTCCTAATCAAGTCTTGACAAAGAAGAGATTTAAGATATCAAAGGCAGAGCCATCACCACCTCTTGACAGCATAGGATGATGTGAAGAGATGTGAAAAACCTTCTGATGGCCCTAAAGCTCACACTGTATCTTTCCCTCAATAAAAGGAACAGTGTGTTGAAGTGGTTCCATAGTGAGCACAAGGGCTGGATTGCCCACCAAAAACACTTGCCACCAATTCTCACCTTGGTGACAAGTTACTACCTTGTTTAAGGACTGTGGGCTCAGCACAACAAATTAGATAGACAGTTATTAATTAAACCTATACTTAAATGTTCTGCTTATTTGGAATGGATTTTAAAACACAGCATAGAATGAACTTCTAACTGGATATTACTGGAAGAGTTTTGTAGGAAAATGTGTTCTCAGGCAATGCATCAAAATAAGGTGGGCCTATTTTACATAATCTTCTTATTAAAACTAATGCTTTATGCTGTTCCAGTAAGAGAATAACAATAGCAAGGTTACATAACATATTCTCCTGAATGATATGAATCCTTTTGTATCTAGGGAAATCAAAGTCTCTTTTCTCCAAGTACATAAATGTTGAGATCATCCAGGGAGCTATTAATAAGTCAACATTTATGAATTCTAGAAGTACCTTGTAGACCAATAAATTAGAGGAATCATGCAACTGAACATACTTTGCAGATATATGGGCATGAAAAACGTCTTTTTAGCAATCCCTTTGAATTCAAGAGATTATTCTGAAAAGTTACCCAGTACCCCAACACTAAACTTTCCAAAGGTTAAACACACAAATACCTT
This sequence comes from Ammospiza caudacuta, assembly GCF_027887145.1. Classification (NCBI taxonomy): domain Eukaryota; kingdom Metazoa; phylum Chordata; class Aves; order Passeriformes; family Passerellidae; genus Ammospiza; species Ammospiza caudacuta. The sequence goes on from NC_080596.1 coordinate 61,389,894, forward strand.
GAGCAAGATTGGTACAAGCATCTCAAGAGTTGTATCACAGTAATAGAAGCTGTCAGGAAAGTGTGGATAGAATTGATACCCACTGTAAAAGAATAGAAAAAGCTTTAAAAGATTTAGACACTATTATGTCTCCTACCATTGAGGCAAAAAAGTGTAGGCAAGAAATAAGGTGTTTGCACAACTGTTACTAAATAAAACAGTTTCTGCAATCACCAACAGAGATGAGTCCTGCTGTGCCTATGAAATTTACTTGTGGTCTAAATAACATATCTAGAAAAAAAGCTAAAAGATATATTTGCTTCAATTTCAGAAATTTCTGAGACAGCTTTGATTTCTGAAAAGTAGAAATTCTAGCTTTGTGTGGTCACATCCAGAAGAACAGGGTAATTCAATGCTGTTAAAGAACAAGGGTAACAGTTTTTGCTCCCTCTTCAACCTTCCCCCATTCTAGAAACTTGTTTCAGTTAATTGATGCTGATAAATGCCCAACTTTTGCAAGGAACACATTGCATACTTACATATATGTACATTTTAATTTTTTTTTCCTCCAAAACCTGCCGTTTGTTACTTTAACCATAAACATAACATCAAATCATCTCAATGAGCCAGGATTCATACAGGTTTTTTTTTTTTCCTGTGGTAGACACCACAGAGGAAAATAAAGCCTTATCACAGCAGAGAAAACAGAAAAGAAATGTGTTTTATTCAGCATCACAGGAGGCAAGACCTGCACAGGCCAATGAAAAGTCACAGCCAGGGGGCAACTCCACCTTGTTTAGTTCATTTCAGAGCTGTCCTCCTGTGGCCATCATGTTTATACCCACAAAACTTGGAGTGCTCCTGTTTGCTTTGAGTCTGGTGTTCAATGTTGAAAGCTCCACAGTAAGACCAGGTCAAAGTCTAAATGAGCCTGGCAATATCATGGCTTAGATGGAGAGAATTAGAAGCTCCATTAAAACAAAGCAAATCAAAACAAAGTAAAATGAAGCAAAACAAAGCAAGCAAACTGCAACAAAAACAAAAAAAAAAAAAAAAGGAAAGAAAAAATATTTGACCTATAATCCAACAAATTGACCCATGTAACACTAAGTAACTTGAAGTTCTGTCAAATCTAATTATTAAGGATAAACTCTGCAAAATTTAAGTTGCAACAACTGAAGTGAGAACAGTTCACAGAATCCTGTGAACCACACAGGCCCCCTGTTAAACTATTACTCTTGCCTCCACTAATTGGTTTTGGCTTGAGATAAAGATGAGATTAATTCTGCTTTGGAGGCAGCACATTAGTGACAAGATAGAAAATCCTACTCTAGGAAAGAGAGTGATTATTGAATTACTGTAGTTCTGCCTCTTAAAGCTTCCTTTTCATTCTTATACCAAAGTGTGATTTGAACTATCCCATTCCAATTACTGATCTTGTGAAATCAGACACTCATTAAGGACTTCACTTGCTGCATTTGTGAAACTTTTTGACATACACTGATCTGACAGAAAAAGGAAAATACCCATAATTTATGGGTAGCTCAGAGTGACGAATGCTGGACAAAGCAAAGCAGAGCAGGTTGTGTTAGAAATACCCTTGTGCTAAGCAATGGATGATAGAGATAAAACTTGAGATTGAGAAGAGGGAAGGCTTTTCTAAAAATAAAAATTAGGAGAGATGGGAACCAATTCCAACAATCATCTGTCCAACATGACAGGCTTAAACTCAGAAAATGGACAGGCCTGCATGGAATGGGTCTGCAAATCTTCTCTGCCTGGTGTGTGGAGAAAGCAGAAGATGCTCTTAGTGGCATTTATGGGCTCTATGGACCAGCATTGGCCTCCTCCTGTGGCACTGACTCAGGCCAGCAAGATCTGAGGAGAAACTCTTGTGGATATGAGTCAGATCCTGAATAGCCTTTGAGGACTCAGTCCTGCTCAAACTGGGCAAAAGTGTCCTTCTACCTCCAAATGCCACGCCATTCCCCTTCCATATCTCTTCATAGACCATATCAGCTTTGCTCCCTGTTGCTGTAAAGCCTTAAAATTCTTCTTCCTTACCTCAAGCACCTCCCATGGATGTAGGCAAAACCACATTTTTTACAGTAATTGATGCAAAAAATTCTGTTCTTTAATCACTTAGAATGTGATGACTCCACTTCCATGGTCCCATAAAGCATTGTCTTTTGCCTCATGTTTTATGAATGAAATCTTTAAAAAACCCATTCATATAAAAAATGCAACTCTCAACAGTATTTCCCTTCCAGGCTTGCTTGGAGCTAATTTTAGATCCAGCCACAAATTCCTGCTAGTTCACAGCCACCAGGGATGGTGGGGAGAAATCCTCCATCTGTTCCCTGACTTTCTAGTCATCCCTTTTCTGCCGAGGGAATCGCTACTGATAGAGAGAACCAAAACTTCCCACTACCCCTGCAGAGAGGAGAGGCAGGACACACATGTTTGTAAGTGTTTGGCATGCTCAGCTGTCACTCAGGTCTTGTAGGGCTTGAAGCTATTTTATCTCTCCTTCCAAGGATGGAGGGAAGAGCATCCTGTGCAAGTGTCCTGCACCTCCCCATCCCAGCCCCACATTTCTCCTCTTTGCTGCACAACCCATGCAGGCTCTGCAGGAGAAACCATGCTCCAGGGACAATAATAACAAATACAGAGGCACTATCCAGCTCTCCAGGAATGCCAGAAGGAGAACTTCTGTATGCTGATATTTAGTAGTAATGGAACTGATGCATTTTTTTTATCAGTCGGTGTCAGTCCCAAGGGAGAGAATTTGTGCTTGTGATGGATTTTAATCACATGCATCCAACTGATTTTGGTGGGATTTCCCACCAACCACATTTCTGTACATGTACAAATGCCCACCAGATCCAGAGCAAACACAAACAACCCTGACACATCTGCATTCCCACTTCCACCAGCTGCTGAAGGCAGTCAAGGAGCAGCTCTGGATGTAATACAAGTTGGCAGAGTTTGAGGGTGGAAAGAGTAAAACCACATGGTCGCTTTGTTCTGTTGTGACAACACCAGCAGTAGATAGGCAGGAAGGATGTTGAACAGATCTCCCTACACCTACCTGCCTATTCAGCATGTGAGTTGGCAAGATTTCCCCGTCATGATTTATATATATTGTCATAGTTCATATATATTGTCATGATTTAACCCCAACTGGCAACAAAGCCCCACACAGCCACTCGCTCACTTCCCCCCTCTGGGATGGAGGAGAGATCCAACAGAGGGAGAAAACTGGTGGGTTGAGATAAAAGCAGTTTAATAGGAAAGCAAAAGCTTTGAATGCAAGGAAAGCAAAACAATGAGTCCATCCTCTGATCCCAAGGGCAGGCTGGTGTTCATGAATGGGAAAGAAGGGCTCCATCACACATAACAATGACTTAGGAAGACAAAAGCCATCACCCCAAATGTTGGAATTCAGGACATCCCTCTGGCTGTCCTGAGCAGCCAAGACCCCTGCCAGGGGGCTCTGAAGCCCTGGCACAGAGCCCAAAATGCCTGTGGTTTTGATTATGACCCATGGAGCAAATTACCAACCTTAGACGAAGATCTGCAAGCCATGACAGTTTAAGCAGAATGATAGTGAAGTTGTCACAGGGTGAAAAAATAGATTTTGCAGTTGTTTAGAATGGGGGTTCAGGAGGCAAGATGGAGGAATCTGGGTGTATGCAGCCTTTCTTCTTCTTCTTCTCAGCCTCCATCTTCTGCTGTGATGTTGGCAATTACAGATTGGTTTAGAGTAGAAGATCACTGTCAAACATAGGTGATAGGTATTGGAAAGTAATTGTAAACATTGTATATGTAGTTTTTAGTATAAAAAATAAAACTGCCCCAGGGACAGGCAGAGTGCCTCTGACTGTCTTGCTGAGCAGACCTCAGCAGGTCAGGAGACAAAAATTTATAGATAAGATAAACAACCTTGAGATCAAGAAATGAAGAGCTCAGACTCCTTCTTCAACTGCCAGGCTGGGAAAAGAGACTTTTTAAAATATCCCAGGGTCACTCTGACCAGCTAGAGACCCCGAGACGCAAACATCCCCCTTCCCACTTCACCCCCCAGTTTATTGCTGACCATATGGTCTGGAATATCCCTGTGGTCAGTTGGGGTCAGCTGCCCTGGCTGTGTCCCCTCCCAGCCCCCTGTGCGCCCCCAGCTCCTCATGGGGGGCGGGAAAGGCCTTGGCTCTGTGTAAGCACTGCCCAGCAGCAGCTACAGCACCCCTGTGTCACCAACACTCTTTCCATCACAAATCCAAAACACAGCCACACACTAGCTGCTGTGAAGAAAATTAATTCTATCCCAGCCAAAACCAGCACACACCACAGTTTTCTGAAAAGAGCATTCCCTGCAGAAATATCCTGTGCAGACACAAAAACATTTGAGCTACAAGTAGGATAATTTACAAAACACTGATATGGAAAAATCAGATCTGGACAATAGCCACATCCCTTCCTGCTTAATGGAGTTTTAAGAGTGGAGGGATTCTATCTTGGGATACATTGTCAACACTCCCACCACACCAAATTACATAACACCATGGGTGGCTTTCACAGTGATTTTTATTTGGCATATTATATCAAACACATTAATAATAATACATCTCTAAATAAGCTACGCTTCTATAGCTGTTCAGATAGACTTCTGTGGAAACTGGAATTTCTTATTGTTCCCCTTAGATTTTACAATCAGAGAAACATGTAATTATTTACCATACAGCCACGCTGTGTTCAGTTAGTACTTACTTGTATGTAAAACCATAAAAATTATTTTTCTCTTGTCAGTGTAACATTCTTCCTCCAATTTCTGATAAGACATCATAGCACCTGCTTCACAATACCCTAGATTTGTCATTCAGAAATCTGGCCAGCTTATTTTCAGTGCAAGAGAATAGCTTATTATCTTGCTTTAGGGGATTGTGATTCTATTTTTAATTAAAATAGATTTATTTCCTTCTGTTATCACTAGGTTCAGACTGCATTTTCTCAAAATGGATTCAGGCCAGAAAGAAATGTGAAAACACACAATGAATCCCATTAAACCTGAAATAGTTGTTTTAGCTGTATTCACAAGCCAGTCTTGTTTTGAGGTTTAACCCAGCTCTTGCAAAGAACATCCAGTTCTTTCTGCACTACACAATTCATAAGATGGCTTCAGATTATGAAGAAAAAAAATAAAAGACGAATTCTACTCCATTCTCAGTCATAAGAGTGTTTATTTTTTCAGTTTGATGACTACATCCTATTGAATTGATCTTTGAAGATGCTCAGAGGTCTGTGTTCTCAGTACTTGTCCCACACCTCTTACAGCTTAACTTTTCAATCGATGAAGAAAGTTCTTTGAAATTGCAAGGATTTGAGCTTTCCCTGAACTTCTTTGTTTGGAGCAGGATGATAAGGACAGTAGAGCAGAACAGCCTTGGAGCAGCAGATAAAGGATGTAACTCAGGCAAAGAGGAGTCATGCAAAACGCAAGCAGGATGCCAGCTCAGCTCTGCCAGGCTGACAAAGCAGAAGTTATACAAAACACCATGTTGTGCTTACTCAAAAGTTGAGGTCAAGGAACAGCCACCTAAAAAGAGCACCAGACTTTGAAGACAGATCCCAAAGAATGAAATAAGGACTTCCAATAAGGGGCATAAGTGTGTAAAATAAAGTAATATATAAACATCAATTAAGTGGGCATAGACATGTAATCAGTGTGTATGATCAAAACTCTGTTTACCTGATGCTTGGGGCACTCAATTAGAGGAAGGATCCTCTGAGTGATCAGCATGCTGCAGTAAATAATTCCTACTTTCTAATACTCAAAATTGTATTATAAAGTTTATATCTGGCTGAAATCAGCATCAGGATTCAAGGGAAATCAGTGCTATGCAGACCTTTAGCATCAAGAACTCCTCAGCTCTTCTATTTGAAATGTATGGAAATAGGGCAGTGTCTTCACAATAATGCAGTTCTCCAATATTTGTGAATGTTGGGGCGATATTTAGGCCTCAGTGAAGTAAAAGAGGTCACTTACTCCTGCTCCCTTGGAATTAGGATTTCAGATCTTCAACCAGTAGCACATACCATTGAAAACTTGATCTTATATAAAAAGCTCCAGCATTTTTTCCTTCAAACCCAGTGACTTGTTCCATCTTGTGGCAGCACAGGCAGCCAGACACAAGTGAAGCACCTATGTTTGGCTCCCTGCTGTTTCCTCTCCCTCTCTCAAGGATCTGTTTTGCCCCAGCAAGAATATTAGGGTGGGCAATGGGAGTGTTTATGTGGTGACTCTAATATTGTCCTCTTTTCTCAATAAATCTGCTTGTTAAAGCTTTAGCAGATATAAATTTCTTTATTCTTCCTTCTGTGGGGGACAAAAGGAGATTGATTAAATGCAGCCACAAAGGATGGATACGTTATTTCAGGTGCAATACTCTCAGCTTTGTGTCAGGATTTAATATCTCCTTGATGCTCACATGGGCAGCTGGCTCTTCAGTTTTGGAAAGCTGAGGTATCTGATCTGTTTGATAAGCAATGCAGGAATGAGGATTTCCTAGATGGGATAGAGGAAAGTACTGCTCAAGTCCACACGGCCCCACTTTGTGAATTGTGGCAAATTGCACTCCTAAAATCCTCCTCAGAGGTGCAATGTAACCATGCAAGAGAAGCTGCTTCCTTACCCAGAGGAAGCACAGACTGATTCACAGCCTCACAGCTGAGAAAAGCTTTCCAGAAGCCTTTATGGAGTACATTCCCCACAGGAATGTGAGTCCACTCTGAGACCTTAGAGCAAGAATGCTGTATGAAGCTCAGACATGGTGCCTTGCCTTGTTTTACGACGTGCACTAATTGAACTCCTTGTCAGGCTCTGGGGAATAAGGTGGCAGCACAGATGCTGGGCTATTAAAATCCAAGTGAATATGAGGTGAATATGACTAGTGGCTGGTTACTTGCTGGTACCAGGTGGAGCACATCATTTCACCCATGGTTCATTGACAGCAGCCCTGTGGGTGCTGACACAGCCACGTGTTAATCCCCTGCCTCCTGTGCTTCCCATCCATTCAGGAGCTGAGCACCAGACTTGTCAATTTTCCCCTTTCACAAACACATACTTCCACTTGGAGTTGATTTTGTTGTGGGAAAGGATTTATAGGGCAGCACTTTGCACCACCTGGTCAGTGTTTAACAAGAAGCTGAACCATATTTGATTCATTCAGGGGCTACCCTCCTGGCTAGCAGCTAGCTGCCTAAGTCATTTCCCCTCCCTATCACATGCTTTAGAGACAGATGCAGTGAGTTAAGCACTGAAAAAGCAATCTCTAAGGTAAGTCATCTGTCTCACCTTACATACCTGTTCTACTGACATGATCCTTACTTTCTTCTCCCCCGGGGTTAGGTGTCAGAATTGTATTGGTGTACACAACTCCTCCTGCAACCATGCCAGAGCAGGCAGAAATACCCTGCAGCCATGTTCTCCATCTATTTCAGACAAATGAGAGGTTTCAAAACAGTCTCAGCAGATCTAGTGAGGCTGCTATACTCCTGCTTTCCTCTTGGACACACACACCCACCCCATCCTTTACAAAAGATGTTGATTTTCAGACAACTCCTTTACTGCACTGCCTTACCCCACCATTGCCTGTCGTAGTGGCAGGGTAGGAGGCAGAATCACACAGCTGTGGAGGGCAGAAGAGTCCAACCTAGACTGGGATGAGCTGCTGGGAAATCATGATTCATGATCATTTCCTCTACTCAGGAAATGTGGAACTGCACTTAGGAGGCAGCAGCAAGCCCCAGTGAAAGGTAAAATAGATTGAGACTTGACTGAGGCTGAGCAAATGGAGATGAGGATGTGCAGTCAGGACAATTGTGCCACTCTGGCAGAGCACCCTCGGGCTGCTTGCCAAAGCTGGTGCACACATACCCACAGTGTACCTTCCTTTTACAGCACATCTCCTGCTCTCCAAGCACTTTCATGTCTCAGCTTTATGTGTCCAAGCTGCACCCACTCGGCAGGTCTTTCTCACAGACAAGCCATTGTCATGCCTCCATCCTGCCCAGATGGATCCTGAGGGTACAGAACCCCTGGGTAAAACAAGACCTAAAGACAGACCCCACCAGGGTTGTACAGAGAAATCCATGAGATCAAGGGACAAGAACAACACCACTCATCTTCCTCCTGCCTCTACAGGAACAGAAAGCATGTTCCAAAAGGGTAGGGGTTATTCTCTCTGGTACATGCAACAAAGAGAGTTCTGCTTTTCAGAACTTCTTGAGCCAAAGACTTTAAAAGCATTAGATAATAACTGGAAAGTCCCATGAGAAACAAATCAACCAATATTTTTGTGACAAATTTTGAAGTAATTCTGCATTCAGAATGTAATTTATTTTTCTTTGAAATGGGCCCAATGTTGATAAAGTAATTTAAGTCACTGAGTCATTAACTGTTCCACATTTTAGGTGTTTGACACCACTTGTTTAGGAAGAATTCTTAGTTTTGGCCTTCTCATCTCGTAGCAGGGTTTGGTTTTGTTTTGAGCATGTTTTTCTCCATGGAAGAGAATTTCCAGAGGGTAACTAAATTAACCAGGCCAGGAAGGTATGAATTTAGATACTTTTGCAGTTGTGCAACCCCTGAGGCAGAAGATGTGGATCAGATCATATCTGCATGAATCCCACCTAAATTCCTGATAGCTATGACTAAATTTTTCCCCAAGGATGTCCTCCCTTCCATATCAGTCGAACTGTAATGAACTCACTACAGAAAGCTAATAAACAGTCAAACAAATTTCTGTTTTGTCTGCCCATGTTTTTCACTTCCTTTCTCCTCAATAGCTCATTCATCAAGCCAAGCAAGAAAAAAAACCCAGAGAACTACTTAAAATAGTACTTCAGCCAGCACATTGGCTTTGCTACCATGTGTACTATGTGCAGACTGCCAGTAATGAAAAGTGGAACTCACCTCATCAAACAAAGTTTACAAATTTGTTTGAGGATAATATGTCAGTAGAAAAGCAGATACATATTTGAGGCCCAAATTAAACACAAGTGAACAGTTCTTAAGTAACAGAGTCGCTGTTGTGGCTACTGTTTATTAGCAACCCTAGGAAACCTCAACCAAAACATTTAAAACACTGGTTTAAGTTTTAGTCCATCTGGTCTGGTCTCTTTCATTTGGTGGTAATTCTCAACCTGCGCTTTAGAGGAACAGCCATCCACAATGCTGCAAATAGAAGAGACCTCCAGACACAGAAACAACCACTTAATGCTCAAACAGCCTTGTATTTCTCCCTTTGACACTTCCATGTCTGTTGATTTTAGTGTGGCAGATGCTTAGACATAAAATGCCTTTTGCTGTCTTAGGGCCAGTCTATCATTCTTTATTTCTTTTGGCATTAATGGCATTGCATTTGATAATACAAACTGTTCCCATCTCAGGAATCAGGTCTTATCTTATGTGCCAGATGTCAGGGCTTGTGAAGGCAGCTGGAGACAAAAGTCCATTCCTCTGCCTATGGAGGAAAGGTCTGGCCCAAGGGGCTTTCCCTCTATACTTTTGTTCAAATAGTCAAAGCTCAGCTTAAACATCACAACTGTCTATACAAGCACAATAGAAGTGAACTCCATAACTGGAAAATTATGGAAGCAGGGAATTCCCTCCTTCTTCCCATGCTAGGCAGTGTTGATGGGACTGCCTGTACCCCCAGGACAAGGATGGAGGGGCTGGATAACCTGGCCCTGTGCAGAGGTAGCAGGGATCACTATCACCTTGTACTTCTGCCAAGCTCTAGGATCAGTACTACAACAAATCCTTTGTCATCCATAGGGATGATTCAGGACTGAGAAGGAGGAAAAATATGAAAGATATAAATTTAAAACTGCAGGATTTTTCTGGTGCTTCTATGTCATATAACTGTCCCCAGAGCTATCAGGAGCCCATAATGGGGCTGAGAGCAGCAAGTGTTCTCCACAAAGCAATGACACAGTTTTGCTTCAGTCATTAAGGAAATTCCTCTTCCTTGATGCACTGGGGCAGCAGCAATCTAAGAAGACAGATGCTCCTGAGAAGAGTCGACCTGAATTCATGAAGCTGTTCCATGCTGTCCAAACACAAGTATATCTCATGTCTTTGGTATTAAATGACCTTTGGAACAGCACTTCAGATTTATCCTGACAGGCATAAACTACATAAGGCTAAAAGGAACTTAAAGTGAAATAAATAAGCTGCTCTTACTGAGAACATGCTAAACAGAAGGTCTGTCATTAATTCCTCTCCCAGGCAGAAGGGTGACCACAAGTAACAACAGAGACTCTGCCTCTATCCCCAGTTTTCAACATGACTGAGTCAATGCAGTTAGTGCATCCTGCAGCAGCCAGGTGTCCTTTCTCTGTGGGGTGGGAGAGAAATCCATCTCACAGAAATATCTATGAGAAATATTTCTTCTCAAAGCTGCTTCATTCAGACCTGCAATCCCTCTCCTGCCTTTTTCAGAAACAAGCAACCACTTTATTCCACAGCAGTCCCACCCAGATGTAGTCTGTTTTACAAGTCATACTTTAGTGCAGAAAACAGAAAGGCAGCCTGATAGTGTTCTGTGTGAGTACAAGAAGTTTTTTCCATAAGGGTTCAATTTTCCTGGCTGCACAGAGATTAAATCCTTGTTTTTTTAAAAAATCCACCAGGGTCACAACATCAAACCTCATCTGACTTCTGCTTTGCCTGTCATCAGCTGCTACCCTTTCCTCGTGCCAGCCAGGATCTCCAATGAGCCAAAGACCAGGATGTTCAACAACCATAGATCTGAGGGCACTGTGGGATTTTGAGGTGTCCCTACATATTTTTCCCCTAATGCCACTTGTTAAAATATAGGAAAACCCATTTTCATCCTTGCTTAGCTAGAAATCATATTACTATGACCAGAGTGAAAACATGGTAATGCAGCAACTCATACAGAGGTTAAACCATCAGCAATACAGACATGGGCTCAAGATCCCAGATCTTAGTATCTTTGTACCCAGCAAAAGTGTAAAAGGCTAAGCAGTACTGTTGTATTCATATTTCTAGAGTCCCGTACCTTCTCAATGGTATTTCTTGGGAGCAGTACTTCACAGCATAGACTTCTTCTTCTGCTTGTTGCTGCTCTTAGTCAGGGCTCCTTCCAAGCTCTCCCTGACCGGCCAAGCCCACCCCCTTTTATCTCAGTTATCTTCACTAGCTATAGCTGCAGCCCATCAAGAACAACTAGGGCTTATCAGGGCAAGGCCTATATACAGATATTCAAATACAATACAGATATTTTACTAGGACTCAAAGGCCACCTCTACTATAGTTCCGCCTTTTCATTTACTTACAGGAACAGATTTTACATAGACATATTTACATATTCTACAATACGTATCTTTCACTGTGACTCAAAGGCCACCTATATTTCCCCAACTCAATACATATATTTTACTTGTGACTCAAAGGCCATATTACAATACACACATTTTCCCGTGACTCAAAGGCCACATACAACACAGATGGCTCCTTGCTCAAAGGCCATATTCTTCACAGCTCTTGGCTGTCTTAACCTCCACAGCTCTCAGGCTGCCACAGCTCCCAGCTGTCCTGCCTTCTATTGTTGTTGTTATATTTCTAGAGTCCCAGCTCTCAGGCTGCCACAGCTCTCGGCTGCCCTATCCCCTATCACGTCGGGGTCACCACTGGCTGTATTCATATTTCTAGAGTCCCATACCTTCTCGACGATATTTCTTGGGGGCAGTTCTTCACAGCACAGACTTCTTCTGTTTGTTGCTTCTTCTTGGCCAGAGCTCCTTCCAGGCTCTCCCTGACTGGCCAAGCCCACCCCCTTTTATCTCAGTTATCTTCACTAGCTATAGCTGCAGCCCAATTAAGGACATCACAGCTGCAGCCCTTCCAGAACAACCGGGGCTTATCAGGGCAAGGCCTATATACAGATATTCAAATACAATACAGATATTTTACTAGGACTCAAAGGCCACCTCTACTATACAGTACCAAGATATCTCCTTGAGTCTGCAGATAATGTGAGATGATATCTTTAGGAACTGGAGACTCCACCTGCTTCCCTGTGATGGTAAGCTCAGAACTATGCAAGAAAATAAGTATTAATCAGGATTTCCCCCCTGTGGGAAGGATTCTATCAGTTCCAAAACCAGAGAAAACCTGGCCTATCCATGGAGAGTTGCATCCTCACCCTCCAGCTCCTACCACTCTCCTCCTTGGAACAGAAGGAGGCATTCTTGTGCAAGGCACAAATTTTGGTGTCTCTCAGTGAAGAAGGATTTTACATTGCCCACTCCTGAGCAACACCTGCTGGAACCTGGAGCCCTCACCAGCCACCCTTAGTGTCCCTTCTGGGGAGCAACTTCCCTGTCCTTCCTCACCCTGCAAACAGCAAGAAACAAGGAGGACTCTTACATGATGACTGCTAAAATCTTGTCAGGGCCAGGACATACATGGACTGTTATCTTTTGGAACAGCATCTAACAAGAGCTTGGACATGTTCATACAGAGATAAAGAATGTGAACTGTGTGGTGTGGGTCTAAGTCCAGCTCAGGGCAACCTGGTGGTTCCTCCTCCAAAAGTCTACAAAATCTCCATTGACAAAGTTATTAAACTCACTGCCAAATTTAGGGATACTTAGAGAAATTAACAATATAATCCATGTGGGATCTATGTATTCTATAAAACATGCTAGAAATGCTAAAACCTCGCATTTTTTCCATCAAAGCTTTTTCACTCAGAGAGGAGATAAAAGAGGAAAATGTTTCTTATAACAGATGCGTTTTTCCCTGGTCCTAAAAATCATGAGCCAGACACAGCTGGGTGATAACATGCAGTTACCTTTATAAGGATCTTTATGGTGCACAACGTCCTGGAACACCGCTGAAAAGCAATGAGGATGCACACCATGACATAAAGTGGGCACCGTTTAATATGTTTAGCAAATTAGCATAACTGACAAGGATCACCAATCAGAGACAGGGGTAATTAGATAATTCTCCTGGTTTGACCATTTTCTGAAACTCCCCCTTTAGATAGTAAATTCATAAACTAAACTTTGCTTGTGAAGAAGTGTCTCAAGAAGATGGTTTTAACCTTCATTCCCAGAAAACTTAACCCAGGGGCTTGGTGCTCTAGGGAATGTATTTGTCTTTCTGTCCAATAGAGTAAGAGAAATGCTGGCTACAAATCTATGTAGTTATGCAATAATGAGCTACAGAGCTACAAATATAAATGTATGAAGAATATAAAGAATATATAAAGGAAAAAGGCAAAAATCAATTCAGCATCATAACCATTACCTAAAATCTTATGAAAAAGAATGGAGTAATGTATTTCTTAGCAAAGGACTACAGAATCCACCCAGCCTCAGTATGATGGACGTTCTCATCACTGCGGCAAGGGAAGATCTCCAGCAGTGCCCTCGTGTGCTGTGAGTGAGCAGGGTTACCCACTCTGGCACCTGACAGAGGTAAGAATCTCAGGACACACTGACAGACAAGCAGGAGATGTAAAACTGTAACTCAGGATCTGCATCACATCCAGCCCTGCCCTTCCATGGACTGCCAGGATCAGCCACAAGGACAGGGTGGAACAGGAACAGGAACAGGAATGTGCTGCAGTCTCTGGGGTGTCTGGAAGGACACAGGGATTCCCCCAGGAGAGGGAGCAGGGGGAAAGGGACACCTCCCAGGAAATTTGGTGATCATTACAATGTCACTACACATCCGAAGCAGAGCCATATCTCAACTTATTCCCACATCTTCCATGGTTTTTTTGTCCTTCCTAATTTCAACACCTCTCGAAACACATGACTTACAGGGCAGAGAGCTCTGCAGAAATACAAAATTTCTGAAAAGAAAGAGAGCATTTAAGAGAAAACATGTTAACCACATTTTTTGGTTTTAAGATGACAGCAAGGCAGTAAATATCAGGTATTGTACAAGGTTACCCTCAGGAAGAGCACTTAAAACACATGCACAGTTCTGAATTATTTCCTCCAAGCTTTACACAGAATTTTTTTCCTCTGTAAAAAGACACATAATCAGCTTACATGCACCACACTTTGTCTTCCTCCTTAGATTTAAGACATGCTTTTCAACTCACCAGTCCTGCTGTTTACTAGTTGCTGCCCTGTCTGGCAGCTTTTGACAGACTGACTTCATTTTGAATTCAAATCCTCACTCAATTTTCACTACACAAACAAATTTCACCAATCAATCTAACCTGATCCCTAGCCAAGATGAATTAGTCACATGAGATGAATTAGTCACATGTAAATTAAGATAGATGCACATCTGATGCAAGTCACTGTATTTATGTGAAAAACCCCAGCTACATTCTCTCCACTGGGGACCAAGCTTTAAGGGATTATGACAGAGGAAACAGTGAAGCAGGGCCACAGCAGATGTCAGGGCATAGCAGCAATGTTGGCAACAGCCACAGCCACCACCAGCAGCCTTTGAAGTTTCTGCCATCTCCAGCATCAACACCTTCTTTCACTAAACCATTTTAGGATTCAGCATCAGTGTTAACTCTCATGTGTCCTTTGGGGCAAATACTGATCTACCTGAGCAGCCTCTCTACACCAAAAGAAAAAGAAAAGAACAAAACACACTTAGTTTTACCTTTACCTTGTGGGTTGATTTTGAGAGTACTTTGTTTCTCAGCAAGTGCAGGGAACATTTATGAACGAAAAACTGAGACAGGAGAGAAACATCTGAGATTTTAAAGTAATAGGGAATTCTTTTCTCTGCTTTCTCCTTCTGCCATTTTCCCCGTGTCTGCCCTGAGTTTGGGAGCAGGGGCTGTGTTTGTTCAGCCAGCACTCCAGGGCCCCTCTGGAGCCAGCATTCATTGCTGCACACTGCTATCTAGTGGTGCAGCTGCACATGGTCGGGGAGGAAGGGCCAGCAGATCTCACCCCACTTACAGGGTCAGGGATTCTCTTGTCATAGCAGAGATGTTTAGAGTGCAAAAGCCTCTGCTATGACAAGAGAATCCATGACCCTATAAATATTCATTCCCCTTAAATAGCCAGCACACGTGAAAAGCATGTACTTCTTGAAACAGACCCATTCTAAAGCGTGCTTCATATACTCTACATTTCACTGTTTGTGAAGGAATTATTTTCTTTTAGACCAATGGGTGAGTCTAGCCCCATATGATTAAGGAAGATGAAAACAAAAGGGTTGTTTAAAAAGATAACTTACCTTCCCTTCGGAAGGGATGTTGTATTGTAGAAGAGAAATTACAGTTATCTCTGCCTTAGTTATTGCTCCCTGAGGGAACAACTGTGTTGGAGGAGAAGAACAAAAGAGTGGCTAAGGTTAGAAGGAACCTCTGGAAATCACCACATTCAAGCTCTCTGGTCAAGCAGGGCCAGCCAGTTGTCAAGGACCAGTCCTGGCTTTTGAATAAGGACAGGAATTCCACAACAACTCTGTGCCAGTCCACAGTCACCCTCAGAGTAGAAAAAATTAGTGTCAGAGGAGATGGTTTCTGCTCTGTGACTGCAGGGCCTAAGCACTGCCAGCAGCAAGAGTGTCTGAACAGCCCCTCTGGGCTCTAGTTCAGAGAGGGAGAAAACAGTGGCTAATAATCATGAAGTGATACACTTTGAGGTCCTCATCTTTATTGAACTGACAAGAACAATTGGGTTGCCTGTGGACAAGTCATCCCACATACATATTCTGAAAAGCAGAAGACATTAATTGAGCTA
This sequence comes from Ammospiza caudacuta, assembly GCF_027887145.1. Taxonomy (NCBI): domain Eukaryota; kingdom Metazoa; phylum Chordata; class Aves; order Passeriformes; family Passerellidae; genus Ammospiza; species Ammospiza caudacuta. The sequence continues at coordinate 61,405,638 of NC_080596.1, forward strand.
AGTTAGTAGTCAGGTCTTAAAGATGAGGACTTCTTAAATTGAATTATCTGTCATAAATTTGGATCCCTGTTATTTCTCAAACACGGGTTCAGGCTCCTGATCTGCTACTGTAACAGCCACTAATCACTAGGGAGACATTATCCCACAACCTCAGTACAGATTTCTGCTTTTTCCTTGGGTATTAAATATACTGCATGAGCCATCACTCTGTACAAGCTCTTCTTTCTCCTGCTCTGTAATAGAAAATGATGAGGATGTAATTATGGCTTAGAAATGGTTTCATGAAACAATTGAATTTGTGGAGCCTAATCCTGTTTGAACAACTATTTTCCCTCAATATCCTCAGTTCCTCTGAACTTCTCCACAAAACTCCCTCCACTTTCTGGGTGCCAGGTATCTGTAGTGCACCCACCACCACCTCTTCAAAACAAAATGAAACAAAAAGTTTAATGAATGACAAAAGAAGAGGGGAGATGTGGACTGAGAGTAGCCCAACCTGCCCTGGGTAGCTTCACTGGGAAGCTAAAGAAGCTGCTTTCTTTTGCATGCTTCAATGCTTGGGTAGGAAAATAGTTTGGAAATCTAGTATGTCTTAATCTGTCTGCTGAAAATGTGCATCTGAAGATGAGCTGCTCTGTGATACTGAATCTGCCATGAGAAATGATTAAGCAGAAGAAAAACATTTGAGGTCTGGGATGAACATCTGTTAGATAATGAGCAGCAGAGTGATTGTTCTGGAGGCAAACAAATTACAGCCCTTTCACCTTACATCACAGCCATACCCAATGGAAATGGGAAAGCAGCCCTGAGCAAAGACTGAAGGGGACAATATGAGTGGAAAGCAGCTCTGGCTGGGAAAGCTCAGCTCCTTGAAGTTTGAAAAAAGTTGCCAGAAAAGCTCAGACAGGAGTTGTGAAAGCACATTTGCTTTAATGGATGATACTGTGGGTCCTACCAAACTTATCTGGTAAAAAACAACCTATATCTTACTCCTTCCTCCAACTCACACTTTCCAACCCCTGCTGCAGTGGCACTGTGTGATTGTGACAGGATCCCTTTGATCAGACACTCCTTAACTAGAGACAGCCTGGTCCCTGAGCTTTTATCAGCTGAAGCTGCTGCTGACCACACCACAATAATGCGCTCCATACCATATGATTTTACCACTGTACTTACAGGGTATCTGGGCTGAACAGAGCCCCATTTCTTCTTAAAACTCAATATGAATCCAGGTATGTGGAAAACACACACACTTGAAACACCACCAGTCTTGGGCCTGAATTTTTGTCACAAAATAATTTCATAAAAGCATTAAAACAGCTTGGATCTGGTTTAGTGTATTGTCTTTGGATGCAGCATTGCACATAGGGGCACAGAGGAGGCAGAAAAGGGAATGATTCATTTTCTTTTTTTCTGCTTTCCCAGGACTTTTATGTTCTCCCTTCAGGATTTTGAGACAAAAAAAAAATCAATTTTGCTGTTAATTGCCCTTTTTAGATTGGATCTTTTGCTGAAAACACTGGTGCAGCTTGCTGTCTACCAGGTTGCCCAGGTCCTTCTTGGCAGAGATGCTCTCCATCAGGCTGCCCCCAGCTGGTGCCTGGGGTTATTCTTCCCCAGGTGCAGGACCCTGCCTTTGCCTTTGTTGGATTTCAGGTGGTTCACATCTGCCTACTTTTCCAGCCTGCCCAGATCCTTCTGAAGGGCTGCACAGCACTCAGGGCAATCAGCCCAAGCTCCTCCGAGCTTTGTGCCATCAGTGACCTTTCTGAGGAGGCATTTGCCCCTTCATCCAAGTCACTGATGAACAAGTCAATCAGCTCTGGCCCCACACACTGAGTAGTGCAAGCTGAGGGAGTCAAAACCTTCACCACAGTTGAATTATTTGAAATGGAAAGAGCATATGGTGCTATTGCTCCCTTTGCTGGCATGTTACACATATTTGTCCTGCTGAAGACTTATCCTTTGGAGCCTCTAAATTACATGTGCACATTGTGAAACATGGATCTGTCATCCAGTGTAGGAAAGCAGAGGATTAAGGCAGCAATGGCAGGTAATTCTCTGGCCTAAAAAGGCAGGAGAGCACGTGCTGTTATCCTAATTACTGCCATGCCCAATTCCCTGGGAAAACTGCCAGGGAACAGATTCAGAGTAATGCATCTGAGCAATGAATAAATTACACAAACCATCTTAAGTACAGTAATTCACCCTAGTTTTGTCTGCAAGATGTTACACAGCAATGTCCAGTGGAAATGAATCAGTATCAGGCTTGCCTGCCTGCCCTTCCCAGGGGGGCCGTCATTAAATCCTTGCTGAGTCATAGTCTTGCTGTGCTTAACACTAAAGAGCTCAGGACTAAAGTACGTTATGGTAAAAATTTATTTTACAGAGTTTAGTCAAAATTCTATTGTCAGTTAGAGTAGTGCTGCATGGTACAGTGTGGGGTCCCTCTGATGCTGCTCCAAAGTAAAAACCCACGTTTCCCAGCTAGAGAGGAAGCAGTATTTCCATCCTTTGAAAAACATGCCAGCTCATTAGAAACTCGTGACTTGCTCCCCTGCCATGCACGCACTCAAAAGAGATTTCAGCATGGACAGCTAAAAAGATAAATCTTTACAAGCAGTAATGGAGAGAACCACATAGATAGCACTCCAGCATCCCAGTACTGGCTTGATTTCCCACTCAGTAAGAAAGGAATCTTGCATGCCTCTGAATGCAAGGGAGACTTTGTGGAGGGGGAGGAAGCATGGGCAGTTTGTGGATTCATGTGGAACAGCTGAAAAATCACTTGGACTTTGAAATGCAGGCAAGGGGATTAATTTATCTTGTTTGAACTGAAAGCCCTAAAATGTTCAAACCTGGTCATTCAAAACATCAACTAATTAAGAATTAAAGGAAGAATATAAAGATCCGAAATTTGAAGATTTCTCAGAGAACCAGGTCACCCCCAAAGAGACCAAAATCCTTGGCAGAGAGTAAACTGGTGTTGCATGTTAAAGTTTCAGCTACTGCCCTGTGTTTGAAGTGAATGGATCTGTGCTAATATCTGCCAGTTGATCAACAGTTACATCAGTGTGCCATACTGTGCTGTGAAGATTTTCCACCATAATGTTGAAAAGTACCTCTGTAAAAGTAACTTGTTTGACTACAATATTCTCCTGCTATCATTTCCTTCACATGGTAGACTCTGGGATTTATTTACAAAAGTGAAGGGCAGTCATTATTTTGTTTGTGAGTTTAACTTTGACCAAAAAAATACAGCAATAATAGAATGAAACAGAATGGAACATGGAAATAATTTTGCTAAAATAAAAGCACAACTGACCTCTAGTGGCTGCTTGTCAAAATTAAAGTTGTTGAAAAACTCCAATTGGAAAAAAAATCACCACATTTTTCTGATTAAGTCTTCATTATGGATTCAAAGATTCTTTTTTCCTCTATTTCTCTAGGAAGTATCATTTTTCCTGATGCATTTCTTTCCCAATTCCAGGCCTCCTCCAGATAGCATCTTAGAGTTTTACAAGAAAGATAAAAAAGATAAACTCAAATGTTTGTTCCTTTTAAGCAAAATTTAACTGCAAATTTCCATTTTCCACATTTTAAAATATTTTTTTGAAAAACGTACTTTTAAAAATACCTGTGCTGAATAATTTATTAATTTGGTAGCACGTTTATACCTCTGCCTCATGTGTTATCCTAGGCCTATTGGATCAAGTGGGAACAGCTCCATTTTTTTAACATACAATGAAATGGAGTTATGCCTTTTAAAGCAGCCATCCCAAACCCCAGCTGGTTAAGTCCGTGCATGTGTCCTGGACAGGGCTGGAAGGGCATGGTGTGAGCACCAAGTCACAGAGGCTCTGCTTAAGGAGGAACCCCAATTGCCTCACTGCCTTGGGAAGAGCTTCATCTCCTACCCAAGTGAGGCCAAAAGTGGCTCTTGTACCTCCTCCTCTCTTGCTGCCCCCACCTGTGGGATTCACATTCTCTGAACCTGAGAGAAGCAAAGAAAAGAATGATCAAAACAATTCTTATCTCATTTGCTGCTCCTGTGTTTGTGCAAAAGTAGAATGCAATATGGAGGTTGTTTACCCAAAGTGAGGGTGTTTTGTTTTCTTGGCCTATCAGGGCGAAGTGTGTGCGTGTCTGTCAGAACTGTCAGGGGACAGTCATGAGATTCTGTGCAGTGTGTGCAATTGGGTGTTTGTGCAGATTCAATTTAGATGTAATGTAATATAGTGTAATATTGTATAAACTAATATAGTGTGATAAAGTTATTAATTAGCCTTCTGATAAGATGGAGTCATCATTCTCCCTCATCGGGGTTGCCTGGCTTTCCAACACTCACCTGCCTGCTGGGTGTGATGCCCACAGTGTGAAGCCTCTGGGATCCCTCCTCCATGGCCTTCTCCTCTTACCCACCCCACCACAGCCAGGCAGAGGAGTCTGCCATGAACACATCATCCTTCCAACATTGGTGTGGGGATGTCTCAAGTGCTTGAAGATTTTGGGGTTTTTATTCTTCCTGCAGATCACAGAATCACACAGAATCACAGAATAATGAGGTTGGAAGACACGTCTAAGATCAACAAGTCCAATCCATGCCCTAACACCTCAACTAGACTGTAGCACCCAGTGCCATGTCCAGTCTTTCTTTAAACACATCCAGAGATGGTGATTCTACCACCTTCCTAGAAAGAGCGTTCCAGTACTTAATTATTCTTTTAGTGAAAAATTTCTTCCTAATATCCAACATGTACCTCCCCTGACATAGCTTGAGACTGTGTCCTCTGGTTCTGTCAGTGCTGCGCGGGGGAAGAGACCGACCCCCATCTGTCTACATTGAAACTTCCTTTGTTCTTTGGAAAATACCTGTGTGGAGAGCTTTTGGTCAGTCTGCCTTTTGTACTTCAGCAGGGCCCATGGCTCCCATCACTGCAGCGTGTCAGAGCCATGAGTGTGAGTGTGGGGCACAAGAGGGGAGCCCATGCACATTATCCAGCGTGTTGTGGGCAGGAAACCAAAGGCTGGCTCAGCTTGGAGAAGCACTTCAAAAAATTATTTTTGAATAAACCACAAAGGACCTACCCGTGCTCAAAGTGTTCTGATGCCCAGCTGGACCAACAATCAGCACAGTGGTGTGGCTCTGATGGTCTGAGGATAGAAGCAATGTTCTTAAGGAAAAGGTAATTACTGTAAGTCAAGCAGCTGAGAAGCTGCTGCGCTCAAGAGTGTCTCTGCTTCTTACAGCTCTACCAGTTGCCATTGTAGCACACTTCCCCCTACTTGGTTTATGTTTTCTAGGCACTGGCAGGGAGCTGTGAATAAAGTCTAGAATTCCTTGAGACCTCCAGAGGGGTGATCGATTTCTCTGGGTGAGGTCACCAATGCTGCTGTCACTAGGCTGAAGATTTTACATGTTGGGACATCTGTACTTCAAAAAAGCTCCCACACGGCTGGGTCGAGGTCAGTGCCTGGCTCACAGATGGCTCAGATGGGGTTGCTCATGATGCTGTTGACAGTCACCTGCCCTGGTGACAAAGCAGCTCAGGACAAAGCCTGCAAATGACCTGGGTGGGCTTCAAAGTGAGCTTTAACTGAGACCCTTGCAGGCTGTCACTGGCACTCTTTTATTCATATTGACATTCTTAAAAAGCCAAGACAACAGAAGTTTTTGAAATGGAGTCTAGATGCATAATATTTTTCTTGTAAATCGGTCTCAGAAATCACACTGGGCCTGTACAAACTTCCAAAATGCTGCAAACTTGTATTGACGTGTGTTTGAGAAGTTCCAAATCAAGTCACTGTAATACCATATAAAAATAGCTAAAATGGAAAATTGTCAACAGAAAAGCTGGAGCACTAAATGATCTATGTTATTATTCCCATAGTGATTAACATACTGCATTTTCCCAGCCTGTTGCAATTTATTAGGCCATGTTCTTCTGTATCAATATCAAATATTATTTCATTATAAAAACTTGTGTGCTTGTTAACAAAAAAAATCCAAATTAACTGTCAACATATGTTACTTTCACTTTTTCAAATTGGAGTAAGCAAACTGGCTCTAATTAGTTTCCTGATTAATGAGTGCATGGTAAGCAAAAGAATTACATTAAGAACAATTTCCAGTTTACACTGGTTAGGAGGAGGTAAAAAATAATTTTTCAACAGGGATCAAATAAATCTACAGAACCCCATTTTTTTACAGTGCTGTGAAAATATGCAAGGCATCACGTTGTAAATTGCTGGTTAGGTCACTGGAGCAGGATGAATAAATACTCTTTGCCATATGAAATTGGCTAGTTAAATGAAGATCACAAAATTGTTTGTTGCTATATAAGGTTCATTTTTGCTATAAAAAGAGCAATTTTAATTTACAGGGGCTTAAGGCAATTTTCCATCTAATTTTATGTTTTATAATGTCTGCTAAAACACTGGTGCCTTATTAGTTTGTGTGGTCGAATATATATTGTTTCCAAATTTCAAGGCTATTGATTTATCTTGACCAAAGCAAAACGGGGTCACTTTTTTTTTCTAAGTTCTAAGAAAAATCCACACAGATCACATTAAGACAGCTAAAGTAACTGCATCGTAGGTACAGTTTACTTTTTGTGACCAATAGAAAAACAGTCTGATTTATTTGGGTATGAGTAATGACAGGTTAACTTCACTGGTCAGAACTATAATCCTTCCCATGCCATTTTTTCCTGTGCAATTTCACTCCTAAAACCCTTAAAACTGAAGTGAATTAAATGGCTGCTATAACACAGAAACAGCTGGATAGACACACAGCATGATTTCTTTAGCATCTGAGCTCTGTTTTCTCCAGCAAAGGTCCTGGCAGCCAGGTCAGAGGTAGCTTTAAGGCTTTTCATCATGCTGTGGATCAGAGGCTCCCTTGGGGTGGACTAGAGAGGAAAGACGCCCAAAGATGGGTTTTTGTAAAAATGTATATGTAGGGTTGCAATAGAAAGCAGGAATGTAGCTGTTTTAGTTAGCATTATCTGCAGTAATATAGGAATATGAAAGCATGAAAATATTACTTAAGATAGAGAAAAGAAAGAAAGGGGAAGAGTAGAAAGATACATAATCACCACCAGTGCATCTTTGATGAGGCTTGGTTGTTGCAGTTTAGATGTCCACTGGTCAAAGTGATGGTTTTTATCCATCTTCATCTGTTGGAATTAGAAAAAACCCCCAAAACACAAAGTCCGATGGGCTAAAATATGGCTCAGGCTGGCTGGGAGCCCCCAGGAAGGCACCTGGGGGGGAGCCTTCAGTCCTGTGGTGGCAGGCTCCAGAAATGAGTCAGGGGGTGCCTGGGGGCTCTTTGGTGCTTTCTGACACCTTCTCAGCCTCCCTCACTTCAGCACAGCTGAGCCTGCAATGCCCCATCAGACCTTCCCGGGGTGTGTTCAGCCCAGTGAGTGTGCAAAGCAGAGCAATTAGCGTGATAAAAGCACCTTCCCCTCGCTCCTTATCAACCTCAAAGCCAAATAAGTTTGCAGCATCCAGGTGGGGATAGTTCACCCCTCTGCCTTATGCAGACCAGTCATTACACACCCAAAAACTCACCTCCTCCTTGGAGGGATGCAAACCTGGCCTCAGTTAAGCACCTTGGAACCTCCACAAATGGGTAAATGAGTCATTAATCTTTAATGGTCCAGTCTTTCACAGTCTCCACTGCTCAGGAAAATCCATCATCTCACTTCTTGGCCACGACACAGTAAAGAGGGCAAAAAGCAAAACATCAACCCTCCACCTACACACTAAATTGCTCTGTAACCTTGGCCATTATACATTTTATCTAGTCAAAAAGCAGACAACCTTCCAGACAGATGCTTTTATATTTTTAGTTTCTTAATTAACACCCCTTTCCCTGTCCTTATTTCAGACACAGGGGCTCCAAAAACAAAGTATCTACGCCGTTTGTGTTGCCTCCCTGGCTCACCATGAGGACATGTAGAGGACAAGGAGTGATGGATTTGGGGTTGACTGGGACTTCATGGTAGATCTACTCTGACAATACAGAGTAGATTACAATACAATTTCCTTTTCTGAGTCCATCTGCACAGTGGCAGTATCACAGCCTAGCTGTGGCTCTCAGCCCACCATACACATTGAATTAACTCAAAGCAAGGCTGATCTCAAAGACATTTCCTCCGAAGACTTTTCCTGCTTTTGTTTCTCAGCCACTGGTATTGTATCACCTTTGCTCCAGAATTTCTCCACCTTCTGTTTTACCTTTGTGCTTTCACCCCCATTTTTTCTTCCTGTCATCAGCTGTTCTTTCTGCCTTCTCTCTCTCAGGTGTGTCACAACCTTTTACCCCAAGAACATCCTAATGCCATTTAACGGAACAGTTTTATTTTCGGGTCACATGATGGTGTATTCTGAAGAAATACATTTTTTTAGTGCCAGTGAAATGGGTGAGGTGAAAGTTTGAAAGCAGCCAGTGCAGCTGCATGTGTGTCATTATCAGTGCTGCAACAGGCTCGTCTGGATGCATCATTGAGTGATGTGTTCTCAGCACTTAGCAAAGCCAAACCATGATATTTTCTGGCTAAGTAGTGACAGTCTTATGTCAGAAAACTGGGTAACACTTGTGGGAGTGGATAATACCATGCCTGTTAGAAGGGCCAGTAAGTCTTCTTCCATCCTTTCAACTTCTGAGCAGATGCTGATGTGGAGGGGCAAAAATTACAATTTCCTGACCCAGCAGCCCTGTTTTGTTGTACATTTCTTTGTACTGGTACTGCACAGGAAGGAGAACTCCCACCAAAAGTTTGCAAATATCTCTGCCTGCTTTCACATAGTCTGAACTTAGGTGTTGCTGAAGAGTTGGAGTTGGAAGCTGGCTCAGTGCAAGCAGCCCCTGTGCGCAGCTTGGTACAAGGTGGCAGAGCCTGGTGGGTGCTGCTTTCTGCCAGCTGGGTTTGGCTGAAGAGGTGAACACCATTGAGGAAAAGTGGATCTGGGAGAAAGATGCAAGACAGGGACTGACTGAGGTGGATAGGCTGTTTCTAGCTGGTCAAGGACAAATGCATGCTTTGTGTCCAAACAGGAGACAGCCCCATCCCTCTCCTGCCCAGAGGAGCCCCACAGCTGCACTGATTATTTTTTTTTGGAATTTGCTTTGGTTTTATAGTAACACTTGGTAAGTGCTGTCCCACAAAAAGAATGAGCTCAGGAATGATGTCCCTTATAGACATAAAGAGGATTCATGTGATTATCCTAATATGAAGCTTTAGCAGATGTTCCAAGTAATTATCTTTCCTTTCCATGACCTCAAAAAAAAAAAAAAAAAACCAAAAAAAAAAAACACATTTTCAAAAAAACCTTTATTTTTTAAGCTAACCAGGATTTCTGGTCATAAAGAATAATGGCAAAGGCAAGCATTTTTCCTTTGCATGAAAATTCTTGGAGCAGCATGCAAACAGACCTTCTTGTGGTATTAATATTGCCCCATTTATGCTGAAGCTATGCAAACAGAGACATATAAAACTGTGCTCCTAAAAACTTAGGTTGCCAATAAATATTTTTACCACTTTTAATTTATACTGTTTGCAACTTTGCCCCCTTGCAGAAAAGTGATCCCAGAATGCAAACTAAGTTATTCTGAGGTTACTGAAGCTATCAGGCATTTAACATAAATATCATTTGTGTTCCTCTGAACTTAACTTGTTGCTTCTTTGAAAAGATTTGACTTGGCAGTTTGCAAAGTTTCACCTCATGGACTAGTGATAAAAACATGGAAGTTTTAGCTTGAATCGATAGCAAGCAGCCTTGTTTACTGCCTCAGGACATTTGAGCTCCCATCCTGACCTTACTGTATCTGCCCTTGCTGCAAATATTGGTGTATTTTCACAAGGTTACCACTCTCCAGTTAGCTGTCTTGATATCTCAGTGCTAAAAATGCCTCAGTGTTAAATAGATTTAATGTACCTTGCCACATAAAGATACCAACCTGTATTCCATTAAAACAAAAAACATAGTTTCAAGCTTCCTTTATGAGCTTACTGAGTTAATGGAAGTTACAAATTCTCACCACACTGAAAAACTGGTGTGAAAAACCAGCACTTCTATTCTGGCGCCTACATAGTGCCTGCTGCATTTACTATCTAATTTTCACAGTGCTTAAGGTGATATTCATCTTTAAAAGGTGAAAGCTGTGCCTCAAATATTGGCTTATAAGTAAGAAAGGGGTTTGAAGTAATGAACCTGTGCATTTTAAAGACTTTTGGGTTCAAACTCCAAAAATTTTATCCATATTCAATAGGAGGAGAAAAAAGACAGCTGAAGTTCTTACACAGTACTTTAATATGTGAGCTGTGGAATTCAAAGGAAAACAGAAAATTGTGACAAAAGCAGTATAGCTTGCAACTCAATCTGCCTCAGGGGTTGCTGAAACTAGCTCTGAGCTATTTTATTTACAGTTAAGTGAATTTTAAAAAGTTAGAGAATACTTAGAGGGTCATGGGCAACCTGACTTTTTTCATTTTTGAGTGTTTGACTTAACAAATTTTTGACTGTTATTTTAGACACATATGTAAATGTTCACATTTCTACTGAAGGATAGATTCCATATAGTTTTAATTTCTGTCGCTTCTGCATTTTACAAGGATGTTAATAATGGCAATTCTGATATGGTCTATTCTAGTACTAGCTATTTACTAAAGAAATAGATTATTTTTATTTGGAATTTTCTTTGGTTTTAAGCAGCATTCAAAGCACTGAGGTAGCTCCTAACTGACTGGTGCTATAATTTTGGGACTTAAGCCCATAAAACTTCACGCACTGGCAAGCCTCTGATCTCCTTTCATTCCAAAATTCTCCTTCTTGAGATGAAAACAAAGCAGAAAATATTTGCAATTATAATGTCGTAAACTTCTATTTGCTTGTTACGTGTTCTCAGCTCTCAGCCTGGAACCGAGGATGATGGATTGAAACCTGCCAGCCTGATAATGAGGCAGCCTCGCCCCGGGGAGGGGAAATCTGGGCAAACAGGTACAACTGCACAAGGAGACAGCTGCCATCAAAGCAGCTTCTCCGAGGACCTGATAGTCCTGCGGGGGGAAGGATCCAGCTGTGAGCTCTTCTCAGCTCTCTGTGGCCAGCACAGGGGAACTGCAGGGCCCAGGGAATTCCCTCTGTATCCCCCAGAGCGCCGGCCGTGGGCATCATAACCAGATCCTGTTAAAATGTGCCCTGGTGCTGGGGGTTTGCATCTACCTGAAAATTTTCTCAGAGCAGGAAGAGTTTTGTGTATACACGTGGAACAAAATAAAACCCAACTTGAGAGAGAGAGAAAGGCAACATGAGAAAAACAGGCAAGAAAAGAAAGACTGTGGCAAATGTCACTGTTCAACAAAGCTCAGTTTTGATGAAGGTCAATGAAGCTGGTTGGCAATTAGCCCTTGGCTGTGTGAAGAAAGCACTTTTGACTAGTTCTTGCATAATTCTGCAGAGGTTGGTGTTATATATACTCCCAAAGTCCTCCTATGCCACCCAGCTTGCAAGCATCAAGCCAGGAAAAAATTTTGCTTTTTGCCAGTTGGCTATATAATTTTCAGTGGCCAAAAGCCAACTAGCTGCTAATTGTTATTGCAGTGAAACTGAAAACAAAGCTCTTGGTATGAATACTTGGACTGTTTTTTATATTCCCCCTTGAGATCCTTCAGGAAGTGCCACGAGCTGCAGCTCACACCCACGGCTCCCAGAAAGGATGGACTGGGTGCCTGTGTCTGCACACTGCACCTGGTCTGCAGCCTGGCTGAATACTTTCCAAATATTTTACAGTTGAAATTAGCTGTCTGCTAAGAAATTGTTAGTTAGGTGTTGTGCATGCTTAGAGTATTTTCCAAAAATCCAGTGCTTGTAGGTCCATGGAGGCCCCAGCAAATGTGTGTGACAGGAGACAGCTGGTGAAAGGTGAAATTGTTTTCAATAGTAAGGGAGATAACTCACATCTATTTGTTATTATTTGTGGAAGAAACTCCTGAGGCAAGGAACAAGTCTTTGTTGGGTATTTGTGCAGCAGCCAGCACAGTGGAGCGCTGAGCCATGACAGGGGAAGCAGGGCACTTCCATCATTCAATAAATAATAATGGTTATTTCCAAAGCTGACTGAGCAGGCACAGCTGCATCACCTGTGCTCGTCCTGTGAGTCATAACCACCTAAAGTAAACACGAGGAAATTTTGTCTAGGATCATTCTTATCTCTCCCTCACACAACCCATTCCACAGGACAGCAACACTGGAAAAAATTGCTTCTAAATAAGTTTAGAAATATTGATAAGCACCTCCATGAGTGCTTGGTTTCCACTTAGTTACAAACTGAAGGCAGATCTCTGAACGAAAGTTTTGCTGCTATTAGTTATGTTCTTCCAAATACAAATTTGTTGTGTCCCCATCAGCTGCTTTTGCTGAGCCAAGAAACATCCAGCAAGGGTAGAAAAGGTAAGCAGCAAAGGGTGCACTTCATTCCAGCCACACTTTTAGCACCCATAAAGGCACCAAGCAAATACACAAATTTCTCAGACTTGTACCTGCTAATTGTTTTCCCCTGGAGGTTGTCACTAGCTGCAATGGAAAGAGGGAAAAAGATAAGGGACCTTGTCTACTAGAATTGAGGGACAGTATGTGAGGGGTGAGCAGTGAGTAGTGGAAATGGTGAACTTTGAAACAAAGAGACAAAGAAAATCTTGTATATTTGCCAGCAAAGGAAAGTCGTGGTGAAAACCAGCAGGGGATGCTTACTCACAGTGAATCAGCCTATGCAGAGCCCCTCAAGACAATCCATGCCTTTGGTTTTATGACCAATGTAACTATTTATTTTATATAGGCAAATGCTTAATTTTGTTAATGCAAACATCAGGTGTGTTCTGCGATTACATAAAACCTTTTTTAAAAAGATTCTACTTTAGAATATCTGCCAATTGGATGGGCAGATATTTTATCATTAGTATATACTATTATGAATATAGTATATACTAATTATGTGTATATTATATTAGTATATACATATTTGTGCATATGTCACAAACACAAAATCAGAAACCGGATCCAACTCGGTTTGCAAACACATAGCGAGACATTGTCCTTCCTCCAGCGCAGATTTAAAACGTTGATCAGCAAATACTTAGGAAAGAATTTCTCCAAAGAATAGTCTAATTGGATGTAAGAGGATGGCTCGTTTTAGGTAAATAATCTGCACACATTTGCAAGATCAAAGCCTTACTTAGGGCAATTCACAGGTTGTGAAAAACACTGAGAGATAAAGAGAAAGAAGGCCTGAGCACAATAGTGAAAGGAACATGACATGGCACGTTAACATAATAAACTGTTTTGAATGCAAAGGTGTCATTCTAAAAACTATTAATAATGTTATTAATCTCCATAGTAGATGTGTCTACCATCGTTTGTCACTCATTATTCAATTTAATACACAAAGAGGAATATATTAGAAATGAAAAAGGATTATCACTGTGCAGAAGCAAAAGAGGGAAATGTCTTTCCTTCTCCAGAAATTGCTAAAGGGGTAATCTCTCTCACTGCTGTTGCTGTTATTATGGAGAACTGAGAAACGCTTAAAATACTGACCAGGTTCAAATCACACAGGACACAAATGTGGTCAGCGCTGCTGTCCCCAGCTCTCCATCCTCATCATCAAGGGCTCACAGAGCCACATTGCCCCTGGGAAACCCTGGGAGATGTTCTTCCTCAGGGAGAAATAGATGTCTCCCAGGCTCAACAGCTGCCTTATGCAGAACCCTTGATGCAAATATATCTTAAATTGTGCTTCGCCTCCAAGCTATCGTTTGCTTAATTTGTACCCCCAGCTATTCCCTCTTCATTCCCTCTGGTAACTTAGGTTGTACAGTCAGCCCCAAGTACTCAAATATTCTTAGGTAAAGAAAAAGCAGATCAATCTTTGATTTAAAGATGGATATGTTTATTAGTTTTGAGCTGGTCCTTGGATTTCTGTAATGTCAAGAAAGGTTTATCTTGTTGAATCTTGGTGAATAACAGGACAATGAGTTAACCACTTAGTTTAGAGAAACTGCAAATCTGCTGTAATATTTCTTCAGTTTTATGAACTTAGAAAAATACCCAATGCCATCAGCCTTAGAAACAGTGCTCAAGACATTTGGCAAAACTACCCCTCCTGAATCAGGTATCTTAACACCCATACACAGGAGCAGAGACTGCAGAGAAATTTCATTATGGCCACAGAAATGTGTCTGCTGCAGATCTTGTTGGAAACCTCCATTCATTTAAGAATTCTTAACTTTTTCTTTACTTCTACCAGTATTGCTGTAAACCAAAACTCTCAAGATAAGTGGAAAACAAACAGCAAGATGCAATAGAACAAGCTAAGCCAATGCAACATCACAAATCCAAATAATTGCAACTTCTCTGGAAGACTCATTCAGCTGTGGAATTGATAATATTCCTCAACTAAAAATGCCTGACACTTTTGTTGTATAGTACTTTTTCTTAGTGGCTTTACAAAGGTTATATATTATATATGTTATATATATTTCTGGTTTCATTTGTATTTTGCAAACATGACCATTCAAATAAAAATCACGGTGAAGTGGGGTACTTGAAACCGTTTCTACAGCAGAATTTTAATTGCCTGGAAAGAAATGTATTCAGGTCAGCAAATAATGAAGCTTGAAAGGTTTAACAGTCACTGAATTCTGCTAGTAGCTCCCATTGCTAGTACAAGCCTAAAATCACCCACAATCCTTATGATTGTTCACAGGGAATTTGCCAGTAGTAATACATGTTTTTATTATAGAGTTTTAGGTCACACCCCAGAACAGACTTCAGCTCAGGAAGAGACAGAGGACAGGGTGGGAGAACTGCTAAGAATTGTGTTTTCCCTAAGATACAGTATTTATTTTATTTATTTACCTCCAGCCAGTGATGTCCTGTAAGGTAGCACAAGACTGACCTTGTAAGTTCAGAAAAGAATCTCAGCTTTTAGGCACCCAAAAAGCCGATGAGCCACCTTGCAGAGAGAGGCCTGTGGCACACAGGAATGTGCCAATAGTTCCTGCAGTGTCACAGGGATGCTGCAGCCTTCCTGAAGATCTCTCCAGACCTCATAGAGGACACATTGCACCAGAGCCACACTAGGGAAGTATTTTAAAAGAGAAGCAGAGCCCCTGTGCTCTGAGGGCCTGGGGATTTGACATGTGACCACCTTTTATCATTAAAATTTGTTCTTCAGTTTCAGCCTTCCTTCCTTAAAAATGTGTGTGGCTCTGCTTTCTGACTGAGAAAAAGCTTGAGAACATTCTGAGCAAGAGAAGTGCTCCTGAGCCATGACTGCAGCCTCAAAATCTGTTGTTTCCTATTATGTTCTAAAACTCAGCAGTTTGGGCATCAAAGAATCTGCTTTGCTCCAGGCAGGTATCACATGAGGTTTTTTCTGTCCCCTTCTCAGTGAGGACCTGCCTCTTGCTGTTCCCCTTTCCCCACAGAGAGAAGTCAACTGGACAAGTATTTGTACTTTCTGCTATGTTTTATGGAGATGGACAGCTGTGTAACAGAGAGCCAGTTATTATGGCTTTGACAGACACCTTTCCCCTGGTGTAATTATAATTACCTTGCATAGCTAGGGTATAATTACTGTCTGGATAATGCCAAAGTGATTAATGATCATTCTTTCCTTGTGAAATAACATTTTTACAATTTCTTTTATTATCTGAAAAGTAAAAATTAGATCTATATTTCAATGTTGCCTAAACTTGTGTGTGCTCTTCTTGGACTTCTAATCTTAAAAGTATTTTAACAGCAGTGTCTGGCTTTTCAACCTTGGTAGCAGCCACATCTCACTATTCCCAGACACAGTAAAACATTTTCAATTGTAGATTTTTTTAAAAAATCTCGTTTGCTACAGAAAGGCTGCCTTGGGTCTTCAACATTGCTGCTGTTAATGACAGCTGTTCCTGCAGAAATCTCTCATGCCAGCTCCTTATGAGACTCTGTTTCATGGTACAACCTCTTGGTGTACAGACTTTCCTGCAGTGGGTAAGGGAGAACGTGTGGAAGGCAAAGCCAGAATGGAAATGCCAAGGGAAGGTGGACCCATACTGAGATGAAGAAGAAATGAGTTTTGACTTTTTGAGGGTACCTGAAATCCAGTGGTCACTTACCTGGCTGGTCATGTCTTTCTGGCTCTTTTCCATGAGTCAAAGAACGAAACATCTAAAAATTTTCAGCATCACTGTTTAATACTTCTTCAGAGACTTTTGATCTTTCTGTTCCTGTTTATCTCTGTCTTTCTTCCATGGGGCTAGGGTGGGGGAGATTAGGAAATTAGATTTTCCCTCTCTTTTCTTGGTGGGAATAAATGTGAGGGGATTAAGAAGGTTTTTCACCTCCCCTTCATCCCTCATCCAGTTTGGCTAAAAGAATTGTTCCACTTGTAAAAACTCAAGTGATTACTAACACACCCACTAGTTCGCAGATCATCTGAGACATTCGTTAGAAATTCAAAGGTCTTTTCTAGCTGGAAAGAGAAGTCTTTGCATTAAGTACTAAAATAGAAGCACTCTGGCATTCTGCAACCCTCTATAACAGATCATTATGCAGAGACAGACTGGGTTCCAAATTTTCTACAGGGCAAAGCTAACAATGTTTTACTGAAGAGAAGACCAAAGTTCCTGAAACATCGAAGTACGTGCTGTCTTTTCCACAATAAAAGCTCACATATTTTGAAGTTTTTTCAAGTTTTGTGACTTATTTTTGTGTGCAATGAGAAAGAAGTGCCAGATAGTTTCTTTCTTTTTTTTTTCCAGATCAATAATATTTCTTTTTTCCTTCTTCCTAAGAGTTCAAGCCAGTGTTGTTCCAAGTATTTCCCATTCAGCTAAAGATGTGTAGATTCTTTTTGTTTTGAATGACACTGCTTTGCTTTTGGGTATCAACACCTCTAAGTTTGCCTTGGACTGTCCTGAATTTCAACACATACTGTAGGAAGGTGTTAAGCAGTACAGACAGAGAAAAAATGCAGACAGTACACAGTAGGGTACAGCACATGACTGAACACCCCTGAGCTACAGCAGCTCCCATGATGAACTCCCATTTGTTATCCCATTTTTCCTGTATCACACTTAATTGTGAATCCATGTCCACAGAGTTCTGCTGTTCTGACCTCACTGAGTGATTTACAGTAGGACAAATAACATGACTGAGTGGTGTTAGCTCATAATGCGCCAAGTGCTGTCTCAGCTAACAAGATGTACCCAGCCAGCAAAGGTTGTGTTCTTGCTGATACATTACCCTGTTCAGTGGGACCCTAATTCTGGGACAAAGTTCTTACATACATACATATACCTTACATACATAAACAAATATACCTAAACAGAAGCAACCCCGCAACACAACAGACACACTAATAATAATAATAATAATAACAATCCATATGACCACACAAGGTGGTATAATTTAATACACAATTTTTCACATAAAGTTGTATTTTAGCTATGGAAATATGAGGGGAAATTTACACAGTTTCCTATCAACACCTGGCTTAACACAGGCATGGTCCCAGATTGATTTTCCCTCTGCTTGCTCTCCTGTTCATTACTACAACATAGAGAAAGTGCTTTAAAGCCTTTGAATATGGATTTCTGCCTCATAGATGTTTGATTCCAAATGAAATGTCTGATCTCTAAGTCTTCTGAGGTTTCAGACTTGTGAAGTATCTCACTTTAGCAGCTGCACCCATAAAATTGCATATATAAGCAAATTAGTAGAGACCTGAATCTTTCCCTACTTCCTCATGAAAATTCTGGAGTAAAACCAGTCAGATTGATCTATTGCCACCTTCCCAGCTGTTTCTTACCACCCCTGTAACTGTCAAGCATAAAGGGGTGAGCATTGTAGGGAAATCTAGTGGGATAAACTAGCTCCATGACTTCTTGAGTTTGTGTTGAAGTGGATTTATGAGTGAATTTTTTTCTTCTTCTATGATATTGGTAACTCCTTTTAATGTCCTATTGCAAAGCTTTGTGCTGAGCAGTGCTTCAGCTGCCCAGGAGTTCCCATAGCTCTCCAAAAGGCTACTGCAGGAAAAACCAGCAGCAGACATAGGCTCCTGCCTCCTGACATGCTCATATAAGTGAGCAGTGGCTGAAATGAGCATTTTTTTTCCTCCTGGTTTGATATTAGGAAACTAACTCACCATGGACAAAGTGAGAGTGCACAGTGGCAATTAATTCCAACACCCCAAATCATCACCCTTGCATCGTAACTTAATGAGAAGAAGGGCAAGCAAAGTGCTTTAGCTTATATTTAACTAGAAGCTGTTAAGAAATCTTTTTAAATTACCCCTTTGAACTCCAAAGCAAGGACGTAACTAGAAAGTGTTAGCAGAGAGCAGCTGCCCATGGCCCCAGACTCTGACACTTAATAGCTTTTTCTGCTAGGTACCAGCTCTGTTCTTCCAGCCTCCCTCTCATTTTCTTCCAGGTTTTGACAAAAGATCTTTCCTGGTAGCTCAAGCTTCAATTTTCCCAGCAAGTTAGTCCTGGTGAGAAGGTGTCTGACTTCAATATTTCTTAACAGAAACAGCACTTCTAGATTTACAAGGCCCAAGAGAAAAGCTGTGTTTAACCAGAGCAGTCTGTCTTATAGACAGAGTCTATAATCAGAGCTGTGAATTCTCATGCTGAGCATGGGACTTACCCTGCTGGTTTCTCCCCAAGGTCCCTGGTTGGGGATGTATCCACACAGTGCACTATCCCCCATTTCCCCTGGGAACAGAGTAGTCCAGAAGCTGCTAAAGAGCAGTAATTGATACAGCATGATGGATTTGGAAGGTTGGGGCCAGCAGGGCTGCCAGGGGTCCCCTGTTCAAAGGCACCATTGGAGACACGTTCCTCAGCTCCAGCCATGCACTGTATCCTTTCCTGAGCACCTGCATGAATAAAACACCTTTCTGTGATGCTATTCATAGGTCCATCCTAACATATAATCTAGGGCCCAGACAGAGGCTGCCCCTCAATATTTGACTGGAAATGGAGCATTAACCCATCTGATTCTTATATAAACATTCAAAACCATGGCAGGGGCTACCTACACCTGTTTGAATCACAGAAACTCTTCTGATGTGAAAAGCTTTTACACCCAAGAGCAGTCTGCTTGATAACTATCTGAGGCTGTTTGAGCATGACAGCCTGAGTTCACTATTTCTGGAACCAAAATGCTGCCTGGGACCAAAATATTGCCACTCACACAGCAACACTGTCCCTTAATGAGGGAAGACAGGGTTTTGCTTTCCATCGCCATCTCTCGCAGCATGACTTCTCTTTATCTCAGTCCATTTTGAATAAAGGCTTCAAAACTTTTATAGTTCATAAGCATGGGTACTTTTTCTCCAATAAAATTAAGAAGATCTCTAGTTTTAATGAGTAATATGTTGTGGCAGCAACTTGAAACTAATGTATTACAGAACAGAGGTTGGCAGCAGAGGCTGACCATAAGTTACAGTGTGCCCAATTATGTTAACAAGCTGGGTAGCAGCAAGTGAATGATTCCAACAGAATATAAACCAGCATAATTGTTTTCCTGCAATTTTTTATATAAAATATCACTTTTAAAAAAAACAAAAAAACTATTTCTTCTTTTCTTTACTATAGTCTCCTGTTGAGGAGAAGCTTAATCTATGCCTGATCAGTTTGTTGCACCCATTGGAAAAGAGAGAACACATTGCTTATACATGGATTAATCTGCCTGTTTCCTCACAGATTTTCTCCTCTATCTACCTTTAGGAGAGAAGCCTCCCCAAGGGCTTTCTCATGGGCACAGTCAGCAGCATTAACTCAGTGTGGGTAAGTTGCTACAGACCCTGAGCTGATGCAGCTCAGACTGGCTTTGGGCTGTTGTCTTTTTTGCTCACCTACATTCTAAAAGCCATAGTGAAAACACAGCGCATCACAGGAGAGGAGAGGGCTCCCTGAGAGCCCAGCTGCAGAGCTGCCTCACACAGGCAAGGTGCAGTGACACCACCCTGTGCCTGTGTCAAGGGGTTTGCTGCAGGTTCTTTTCCTTTTATGGTTGGTGGGGTTCTTTCCATGCTGTTATTCCGTATTACATAGCTTTAAAAAAAATTAAATTCATCACTGAGACCTGGCCTTTCAGTGAGTCTCTTTGCTCCCATTTTAGGCAAGGCTAAGGAATCACTATATATAAAACGTGGCTTACAGCAGTTCTGACTTTTTAGGGTAAGGATTTGAACTAAAGTAGTTTTATGATGATGATTTCTAATGATGGAGGTCCCCAGTGGGACAGTTAAGAAAAACAATTAATTCACCAACACTGATTTGTACTTGGATAATATTTTGGGGTGAAATTTTATATAAAAATCAACAAAGAACACAAGAGTAAAAGGAGTCTTTCAGTCTTTCAATTTGCCTTCTTCCAGGGGCACAGATTAAAAAGATATGACTGTTCTAGTAGAAAGACTTTACTCATTTCTCACTCCAGAAGCTTGTAAAAATAGTAGTCTGGGGTATATTTTATTTTACTTCATTTTACTTTATTTTATTTCATTTTATTTCATTTTATTTCATTTCATTTTATTTCATTTTATTTCATTTCATTTATTGCCTTATTTTCACAGACTTAGCTGATCGCAGAGCCTTCAAGTATTCCGGGGTAAGTGGTCACTGAAAGAGGCCAATGACTGTGGCTCTTTAGCAGTCCCAGAGATGCACTTTGGCATTCCCAAACCGCCCCAAGCCATGGCATCTGGCCATGCACCCTCTGAGAGGCAAGGCCTGACCTGAGCAGCACCTTCAGCGCCAGGAGCACGCAGGGACCATGGCCAGCCCCACACACAGACCATGGCCAGCCCCACACAGGGACCATGCCCAGCCTCACACACAGACCATGCCCAGCCCCTCAAACAGGCCATGCCCAGCCCCACACACAGACCATGCCCAGCCCTACACAGGGACCATGGCCAGCCCTACACAGGGACCATGCTCAGCCCCACACACAGAGACCATGGCCAGCCCCACACAGGGACCATGCTCAGCCCTACACAGGGACCATGCCCAGCCCCACACACAGACCATGGCCAGCCCCACACAGGGACCATGCCCAGCCTCACACACAGACCATGCCCAGCCCCTCAAACAGGCCATGCCCAGCCCCACACAGAGACCATGCCCAGCCCTACACAGGGACCATGCCCAGCCCCACACACAGGCCATAGCCAGCCCCACACACAGACCATGCCCAGCCCTACACAGGGACCATGCTCAGCCCCACACACAGACCATAGCCAGCCCCACACACAGACCATGGCTAGCCCCACACAGGGACCATGCCCAGCCCCTCACACAGACCATGCCCAGCCCCACACACAGACCATGCCCAGCTCCACACAGGGACCATGCCCAGCCCTACACAGGGACCATGCTCAGCCCCACACACAGAGACCATGCCCAGCCCTACACAGGGACTATGCTCAGCCCCACACACAGACCATGCCCAGCCCCACACACAGACCATGCCCAGCCCCTCACACAGACCATAGCCAGCCCCACACACAGACCATGCCCAACCCCACACAGGGACCATGGCCAGCCCCATACACAGACCATGCCCAACCCCACACAGGGACCATGGCCAGCCCCACACACAGACCATGCTCAGCCCCACACAGGGACCATGCCCAACCCCACACAGGGACCATGGCCAGCTCCACACAGACCATGCCCAGCCCCACACACAGACCATGCCCAGCCCCACACAGGGACCATGCCCAGCCCCACACAGGGACCATGGCCAGCCCCACACAGGGACCATGCCCAACCCCACACAGGGACCATGCCCAGCCCCACACAGGGACCATGCCCAGCCCCACACACAGACCATGGCCAACCCCACACAGGGACCATGGCCAGCCCCACACAGGGACCATGGCCAGCCCCACACACAGACCATGGCCAACCCCACACAGGGACCATGCCCAGCCCCACACAGGGACCATGCCCAGCCCCATCTCAGGCCACACAATGCCACGACCTGAGGAGTACTCTGCAGCACCCCGGATTTCAGGCAGCATTTTTCCTCCAGATGTAGCAGGGCATTTCCCTGCCACCACCCCTCTGTGCAGCCCCCTGCCCCTGTGTGATGTGAGTTCACTGCAGAAAAGAATGTGCAATCAAGATCTACAGTTCAGACCCAGGAGCAGAATGCTGTCTTTAATTTATAAAATGTATACACAAAGTGAACCCTCAATCTGATTTGTATTGTTTGTGCATATACTATTTTCCTAGTATCAACACAGACTTATGCATATAATTTCATTTGTTTCGGTTGGGTTTTTAAATTTTAAAAATTCTTTTCAGCTTCTACTGCACAACACCCTTCCTGTCTCTTTCTTTCTCTTAGTAAATTCAAATGTGTACATGTGGTTGTGCAGATAGATGTGCACACACAGAGCCTCCATTCAACCCTGTGCTCTATTGAGGTTCCCAAGCTGGGCATTTCCTATTGCTCAGCTCCAGCATCTCTGGAGCTGGAGCTCTCTCTATTTATGTGTAAGTTGCTTCTAAATAATAATAATTTCCTGCATCATACGAGAATTATTTCTGATTATGTTTCCTGTGGCAATAGGGATGCCAGGTGAGAAGGGTCTTCAGGGATGATGACAGCAGTTATTACTTCTGCCTCCATCACACAACAATTTAAAGAAACTCATCCCATCTTTAGGCTCTATTGGTTACCAGAGAACTTAACAAATTGTAATGAACCAAATAATTTTTAAGAGGCAAAACCACTTCATACTAGCATCAAATTCAAGCAATATGTTTTTCAAAGTTCCTTATTAATAAAGCAAAAGTATTTTTGATTTTCACTGCATTTTTCCATGTTGTGCCATGTCCAGAATCTAGAAAATCTATCTGACAGATGTTTGAACCCGGCAGTTAGGCAAGCCAAGAAGGTTGCTAAGAAATATAGGAGTTTTGTACACAGTATTATCAACAATAGTGAAAAAAATGTTATTATGGCTAGCAAACAAACTAGAAACAGAAACAGAATAGTCTAGGCTTTATAAAACATGTTAAATTGTGGCTTATGACATTTCCTCTTTTCATCCAATGAATTAGCCAAGAAGTAAAGTCTGGTCACTTTTATTGCCGTTTTGGTACAGGACATGTTAAACACGATCCCATTGTGACTGAGGGGTGTCCTGCAACAATTGTAATGATTGGGTGGTTGATCAATGCCATCTGCTTCCAGGACTAGAGAACTCCTGGTCTGAGAATGCAATACAGGCACTCTCGGAATGTAGTCCAGCCCCAGGAGTGAGTGGTCAGTGGTGGAAGGACAACTTGTGAAAGAGCCTTCAAAGGACAGAGTTTCAAAGGTGGAACTTGGCATGCAGGAGCAGGGAGAAAGCTCCAAGGGTAGGAATGAGTAACAAAAAAAATCAAAATGCCAAATGTGGGAAACTGAGACACAGGAATCAGTAATGCAATACAATCAGAAGTGTATGGTTGAGAGATCCCAAAAAGAGGCGGAGAGGCTTTACCAACTTGTTTGTGCACATGTTGGATAAAATGTCACATTCTATTTGCTGTGTATTTTGGATGGATGAAAAACTCCTTGAAGTCTTCCAACATTTCACAGGAAAAGATTCTGGGATTTTTCCTGGGGGTGTCAGAAGGGGGAGGGGTCTTTTTTCATTTAACATTTTTAGTATTCAAATTAGAAGACTTTCAGCATCCTGGGGTGAAACTGAAAAGCCTTTCCCTAGGAAGCCTGGGAGCATATCAAAAATCAATGGCATGGAGGATGGAAAAAGTTTCAAAAATGTGAGACTGGCAGGAAATACTGGCACATTTCTGTTTGATATTTACTTTCTTGGCATGCAGTGGCTCTTTTAGCGCCAATGGAAAATCCTTCAGTGCCAAGCCACTCTCAGATAAATCTGCACACAAATACACTTTGAATTGGCATGTAGCTTTTGAGATTAAGTTTTAACCCTTGCCAAAATATGCATTTTTGGATTCTAGCATCTCTCTTAAGTTAATTAGGTAACTTTATAATACTAAAATGCTACACATGACTGATTTGAATTTGATGCATCTGAGCTCTGCAAAACCAAATGAATGGGGAAGAGTGAAAACACCTGACATGGAAGAACAAACAACCAAGGCTCTGAATTTTGTAGAGACATCAAGGAAATTGCAGCCAAAAAAACTACACAGCCTAAACCTAATCTCTGGGGATGACTGAGTCCCATTACAAGAGCAGAAGTGATCTTCATATGGGTGGGGAATGTGGAGAGGTTGAGGAAACACAAGCAGATCTTACATCTAGTCAAGCCTACAAGCACTCCTTACATCTAAGGAATTTTAAAGTCCCCTAGCCATCCTTATTAAATCCATGCTTGCACTGTAACCTACTTAAAATCATGGACTTTCAAGTTCAACCTTCAACTGAACAGTCTGTATAATCCTGAAAGAAAAAAACTAAAAGCTTACATTATTCCAGAGTCCATGGTTTTCAGCTTAGCCTACTGACTGTCCTATCCCCAGGCTGATCAGGGACTGGGTGGAGGTTTACTGCTGTCTGTTTTACTAACAAAGCACTTTTATGGGAATATCTCAGGTCAGGAGTGCTCCCTGCAGCAGTCTGGGAGCCAGTACCGGAGCCCCAGGTCATGCAGGGATTGAACATGACTGTGTTTCAATGTAATAAAATCCATGTGGCGCTACGGGCACGAGCAGGGCAGGTACCCCACTGCCAGCAGTGCCATGGTCACAGAACCAGGGGTGTGGTGAGGATCAGGAGCCAAAGTCAGGCAGCACCAAGAAACATCTACAGGGCTAAAAAATTATGATTATCAATCAAAGCCTGGAGCTGGGTCCTCTGCCCATTTCTTCCTTCTTCATAGTTATTTATTTTTTCTCATTCATTAGCATCATGCAGAATATTTCTCAGGAAGGGAAGGTTCCTTGCAACCTCTTTTTCCTCACAGCTTTGCAAACCAGCGCTTCTGATAGAGAGCCTCTCTGCTGTCAGTGGTGCAACAAGAACCCATTGGCACTTTTGAAAGCTGGAGAATACTTTTGGATCAGCTGGAATTCTTGAAATGGCACACTTTTTCCTGCCAGTATGTGAACACAATATAATTAATTGCATATAAATGAAAGGTACGAGAAGAGAGATCAACTCAAGAAATTCTGCTGGTGTTGTTTTTATATAGAGTTTAATTAGGCTAGTTTTAAAAGGCTAAGGCATTCAGGCTAATTCAGCCTGAATCTGAATTACCTGTATTGCATAATCCCATTATTATACCTCATCAGAAAGCAATTACTTGAAATATAGCTTGCTCTAAAACAGTCCCTTCTTGGCAGCAGTAGAACAGAAATCTTAAAGTTCAGCCATGTCAGCTAAGACAAAGCCTAGTGCTGTTAAAAACTGCAAAGTCTTCCAGTGTAATGTAAGAGAAATATTAACATTTAGTAGAACACAATGGACATTCTATTCAATAAGGTATGACAGACCTTGTTTATATAATTTATCTCCTCTAATGTTGCTTCTTTGGATTCAAACCAGTTAAGTCAGAGAACCCTAACACAAAGTTTCTAGATCAGTATTCCTAGGCCTAACCAACGCATGAACAATGTCAGACTCCAGATTATTCTGTCTGCCCCGCTGCAAAATGACTTGAACTTGTAGATTTATGAAAAGAGGAACATCAGCTGTCATCCTAGCTTTCCAGTATTTGGCTAACTTGCTTCAATTCTGTCAATAGAAGTAGGTTTTATTAACAGAGCAGGAACTCAAAGGAATTGCTTGAAGCCTGTTTCTTAGATACACAGTTTATGGTATTCAGACAAATTCACCAAAAACATGTCAGGAGAAAAAGGTTGTTTCATATATTTTCTGATCAAAGAGCTTATTATCTAAAATACTGTCAGCTTGTCTTTCATCTTCAGAACTGGCAAGTATAGGAAAACATATTGCAAATAAAAGCAGCCTTCCAAAATGTCATACTGATTATGCATTCACAAGTCAGCTACTTGAGGCTCAGTGAGACAACAAATATCACAGAGCCCACTATGTGTTTTAGCAGTTGGTTTGAGAGGCTGGACAACAGCCTGTTCTACACATATTGCCAGAACAGCCATGTCACAATATGGATAACCAGTGACAGTATTTCCCAACCTATACATTCAAGGTTAGGTTAATTTCTTTTGGTGGTTGATAGAATATGGTAGAGACAGGAATCAAGTTCCTAGCATTTTATCACACCACTTATTTCACAAGACATATGTTGACATGTTCTGTAATTTGGTCAACTATTTTTTCCCCACTATTTCCCCACACTATGACAGCGACTACAATATATGACAATTTGGCTCTAGGAACCTAGAAAAACTACTGTAATGCATGGTTAGACACTTTTTGTGCCTGCAGGGTCTTCTTCAAAGTTATGAGATGTTCCCCAGTGTGCACCTTTCCAACATCAATAAGGTGTTGAGAAATAAAAGGAATTCATGTTAAATTGTAACTATTAATGTGCAGCTATTTACTTCTACTGACTTTAACAGATATTCTCTCTCAGAAAAAAAATCTTTAGTGTATATTTTCATTAGTATGGTATTCTCAGAAGAACAGGGAAATTGAGACTATTTAATGTCTCTTGAAGGAATGCTTTCAACTGCTGAGAATGGAGGGGAAAAGCCATGGAAGTAATTTGCTACCGAATTTCTACATAATTACAGGGTTACGACACATGCAAAAACAATGAGTCTCCTTTTGAAATTTTACGTGGGTGAAAGGTGAAGATCAAGCTGAATTGGGTCACTTGTTTACTCTGACAGTGATGACAATCTTAAATATATAATAATAAAGAGAAGCCAAGAGCCACAGTGACATAAATGAAAATTAACACACCCTAAATTTCAGAAAAGCATAAAATTATTCAGTCTTTCTTTTCGCAAAATAGTTTCTGCTGATTCTGGTAGCACCAGTAAAAAGTGATAAAACACCAATGTAGCTTAATTATCCCCATACTTTTTCATGTTCATATAGTCTGTGTCTGTAGTAGTGCCCATCATGACAGCCTTTTTTTGTCTTGGGAAACTGGCAGTAAGTTAATGTTTGATGATATAAAACAATTCCACTGAATTGCTGTTTAGTGGTATAGGATTAAGGTTTGTGAAGAAATCATTACATGGTGTGCCACTGACATTTTAATCCATTAATATTCTTTAGCACACACAGGTAGGAAATTCTTCAAGGATGGTGAGGCACTGGAGCAGGCTGCCCAGAGATGTTGTAGAATCCCCGTCCCAGGAAGTGTCCAAGCCAGGCTGGATGAGGTCCTGAGCAACCTGCCTGAGTGGATGGTGTTCCTGCTCACGGCAGGGTGCTGGACCTTGAGGATCTAGAACATCTTGAAGGTTTGTTCCAACTCAAATCATTCTATGACTATATGAATTTCAGCTGAAATTAGAATCTCTTTGTCAAAGGGATGGTGAATGAACTGTCATTCATCAGGGCCAGTTCAAGGTCCTGCACAGATCAAAAACTGTCCCAGGTGTTCACACATGTCTCTTTACAAATGTAAATATGGTGCTGATAGGAATTCCTCTTCTGAGGAAACAGAATTATAAATCTTTGTGAGCATAAGACACACCATTTTTCCAAAATTTTTCCTGGGCTTTTAGAAACAAAATATTAGATTCAATCTACACAATTAATGTAATTCCCATCACTTCATTTCCTCTTTTAGCCCTGAAGAGATCCATACTGTGAATGAACAAACTTTCCTGCTTTCTTTGGGAAGGAAAGGAGACCTTTTGTGCTCAGACAGAATTATTTTGTAGTAGTCATCTTCTTGGGGATGAAGAATCAGATTTTAACAGATTTTACATGGTAAAGAATTAGAGACTCCACACAACCAACTAGAGACCAGGTAAATTCAATGAGCTCTTCAGAGTCACGCTGAGGGCTTGTAGCCATACCTGCTCTCAAACACAGACCTCTGGGAGCCAAATAACTTCTGTACAAGATCTTCCTTATTCATCACCATGAAGGCCCAAATCTTGTTTTAAAAGTAATCTAGGGAGGTCTATAATTATAATTAGGGGTATTATTAAGAATGTGTCTTGAGAACACCTTCCAGGTGATCAAATCAGACTGTGATCTCAACAGTGTTACTAAAAGCATTAGAGAAAAGAACATCATTTCAGGCTGGAAAAAGAGTACCTGTTATGAACTAGTGAATTAACATTTTCTTCTAGATAAAATATAATGGCAGCATATCCAGTTTGTCATGATGAACAAAAGAATTTATTAGGTTTCTTTCAACTCTAATTTTAAAAATCACTTATCTACTTTAACAAGATGGGAGTTTTGACAAGGGCCAACAATAATGATGATTAGGACATACCCTTTTTGGTTACAGGGGATTTTTTATTTACATATTTAACAATTTTCATAGCATTAACAGTATTCAAAAATATGCTGAAAAGGTTATTGAAGCAAGTCTAGATCTGCCTGTCATGTAAACATGGGGAGTGCACATATGTACAGGATGATTATCAGTCACTTAAGTGTCTTTTGTCATAATGGCATTTAAGCCTTATTTCATGTGTTCTGAGGTTATTTTTAAAAATCTGTTATTTAGGAAGACAACTTCTTGTGAGTTGTTCAGCCATTTGACTACTCTTTACCCCAAAAATTCTGCAGCTGTTCTAGCATAAAATTTAAAGTCAAGATATTGTAAATACCAGGAATAATATTGCAATTATTTGATTTAAAGTGTATTTGTTTATTTTTTTTGGTTCTCTACATTCTTAAAATATAGTTCTTAAAAGTTATAACAAGAACTAATTTAAGTAGCAGCTCAAAAATGCAAAGAACTCAAGTCCTTTTCATCCTTACTATGTTTGGTTTTCATTTTGTAAAATGAAGTATGAAATGAAGCCTGAAGCACAAAGATTAAGAAACACAACTGTAACAAAAATGTCACCTTTCTCAGTATATGCTTTCCTGCTTCTTCTGATCCCAGTATTCATTTCCCACAGCAGTATATCTGTTTCTCTGCACAAACATATGGGCCAGAGGCTGATTTCTCATCTGTGGAAAAAACTAAGTATAGCAGTATAGAATCTAAGTACATTCTTTTTGCAACCTGCCTTGCTTACCTACACATACCAACACCCATCACTCCTGCAATGGGATGGTCAGACAGCACGCAAAGAAATCTCTTTTTCCAGAAAACTCAGCCTAGCAGTAATTGTGGGTTTGGGGGAAAAACTTTGCCACAAGAATTGACCTAATCAGAGCCTAAAGCAAAGAGCAAACATTTCTTTTGCCTACACAGCTCCCTGTCATCCAGCTGCCTTCTGCATGCCCTTGCACAAGTCAGGAGCAATAATGTGTCCTCCAAAATGCAACTGTTATTTGGTATTAAAAAAAAAAAAAAAAAAAAAAAAAAAAAAACCAAAAAAAAAAAAAAAAAAAAAAAAAACAAAAAGAAGACTTTGGCTGTACTGATCCACAATGAAAAATGTTGGTTCACAACACAGTCAGACAAAGACAGAAAATGGAATCAGGAGGAAATCATGAAAAGTACTATACCAAGAGCCTGAGAGAAGGTTTGTTGAAATGGGAAAATCTCATAATTTTATTGAAGTTGTTGAATACAAAAGTAAAGATGGTTCCTAAGCCAGCAATGCCATGAGGCAATTTTGATGGTAATTTTTGTATTATGCCATCAGTTATTTATAACTAAATATGTGCTCTTCTCAAGATGAAAATCATATGCTGGAAACAGAAGTTAAAATTATTTTTTCCCTATTAGCCTGTTTGTGATTTTTGAGAATAGGCTTTCCACTAAGCCTGCCTTTTGTCTCACTGGATGTGAATAACAAGATTAAAACTTCAAGGGCTCTGTCCTCAGCCAGTTTACATTTGAGTACAAGAGTTGAGGCTTTGGACTAAACTATTCAAAAGCTCAATTGTGTTTTAAAAATTCAAACAATCTTAATATTTTAATATTCCCCCTCGGGTTATTGAGAAAAATCAGATTTAATACTCACCAACCATCTGATTTATATAAATATCTTATAAACTTTAATACTGGTGCCTTTGCTCACTTAAGAGCCACATGGGATATGAGAACAGGGAAAAGTTGCAGAGAAAGTCAGTGGGAAAAGATCTGGTTTCTTAGTTATAAAGCAATAAAAAGCATGCATTTAAAATTACATATTTTAATATTTCACATAACCTGTAGTGGATGCTGTGCAGAATGAGGCTGTGGGTTCTGAGCTTTGTGTGTGCTTGGTGATGGTAACGAGCCCAGGTGGGGGGCCCTCGCTGTGGGCTCAGGCACTGTGTGGTCAGGCATGCCTGCTGAGGAAACATCATCCTCAAAGCTCAAACTCCATGGCCATTCCTGCTTTTTGTTATTCATATTCCTCATCTGTGAGATTTACCATCAGTAAAGGTAACTGGGCTGCTTCTAACACGGATGGCAGAGGTGTCATTTGCTGTACAGCACTAGAATGACAGAATTCATTAGACTTCATCACCTGACTTCCTCCCTACAGGGAGGGTTGATATGAAACGAGTGCACTGCAGAAGTTCCAGCTAAATCTTCAAAATAAGCTGCGGGCTGGGGAACACAGGAGGGAATCCGTGAGGATGGAGCAAGAGGAATCAGAGAGTGGAGCAAAGTAAAAATGTGTCAGGTAGGCCTCAAGGACAACCCTCCTGCGTGAATCCTGGAGGGTGTGAACACTCCCTGTGCTCCCCTGGAGATGGAGAGGAGAGCTGGGAGGTGTCTGAGGGGCTGCTGGCACTGGGATAGCCCTGTGATGGCCTGGGTGTGCACAAGGGGACTGAGGAAGGAACTCAGAGCCATACCTTTATCTGATGCCATCTATTGCTGTATTGCTTCACAGCACTGTGGAAGGGCCTTTTTTTCCAGGACTGACTGTGTTATGTTATGCTGTGAGAGCTGAGGGGCAAAAGCAGGGCCCTGTGCTGAAAGCTGCCATTGACCCAAGAGTGAAATGCCAGAGCTGCAAAATGCCAACAGCCACGAGATGTGACAAGAGCCAAATCCCACAGTTGTTGCTGGACCCATGCAGACCCCTGGCTCTGTTCAGAACAGCACTGTGCTCCAATGTCACTTTGGAATTTAAGTGGTTTCAAAGCCAAAAGAAACTGACTCTTATCACAGGGCAAGCATCTCCCCAGACAGCAGTGCAAGAGCACAGTTACACTGGAGCCATGCTGCAGGAACAACTGCTGAAGCCTTCCCGTGATGACAAGCCCCCAGCTTGATGCTCCCTCTGGAGCTCTCACAGCTGCAGACACCAGGAGACTCCAGAGAGAGGCCCATGGAAAGGCAGAAGCAAGGGGCAGCCTCTGCACAGTGTCCTCCTCTCCTTCCACTCATCTTGGATAATGTCACCATAGAGGAATCATCTGAGGATCACTAAAAATTAAAAGAAACTTAAAAAGTTATTTAGTTCACTCTCCTTTCCCCCTTTCAAATGCAGAAGCAAATTTAAATCAACTCATGATAGGTGCTGGTTCCCCTGTCCTGAAGGAATTTCTAGTTATGGACATTACTTAATTTCCTTAGTAATTTGTTTTTGTCTTTTTTTAGTCTTTACCATCAGACATTTTTCCCCAATAGCCCACTAAACGATGAAATGTATGCTCATCATTTATTTTAGCAGACAGAGGAGCACTTTTTCCCTTCCTCACTGAGGAACACTTGACATGTTTGAGGCTCCAAGGACATCTTCCAGAACCCATCTCCTCAATTCCAGACTGGGAAAGGCAGGCAGATGGTAAATTACTTACACAGGAAGCTTATGTGTTGGACTATTGCACCCAAGTCTGTTAATGTAACACAGATATAACAGGTAATCCATCAGGAAGAAGCCCTCTACTAGGAACAATTATTTCAATGGTGAAATTGAGCAAATAGTAAATATTAGAAGAATCCAATCATTTTATTGAACTCCGTCCTCCAGAACTGACTTTATTGTGATTTACAGAGCTTCTCTTTTTGTTGTCAGCGAAAGAGTAGTATATGATCCATAACTTTATAGAACTTCAAGTTATAACTCCATAACTTAAAGGGATTGGGAGTGGCAGTGCTTAGTTCTGATAAACTGCTGGTCCATGACCCATTTTGTATATGCCACTCTTGCTGGAGACAGATGTGAAAATGGAAGAGGTGATTTGCACATTGGCCAAGCCTTTTGTTCCATAACAGTGTTTTATAAATGTAAAATATCCAGAGGATTCCCAAAACAGGCAAAATATTCATTTCAATATTGATTTTGACTTTTTAAAGTCTCATATGTGTCTATGTCTCACTGCACACTGAGACCTAAATTCACCCTCTCTAACTGAATCATCTAACTGAGGTCCTATACAGGCAATACAGAAATATAGGACCCTCCAGAGAGCTGCAGGAAAATCATTCACTAATTGCCCATTGGCTTAATTGAGGAATTAAAGGCAATTTTATTCCCAACTTTGTCACCTTAGCCAACCCAAAGCTCTAATTATGTAGGCTAGGCCTAAGAGAGGAATTTGAGGAATATGATCTCTTACAGACACTGTTGGAGCCCCTAGCCTACATACAGTGATACCAACAACATTTTCCTGCATATCTTGCTCTGATTCCTGGCCATAGATTGTCTATACGGACTCCAACTGCAACCAGTTGCTCTGATATCTCTACTACATTGTATTTATGATAAAATACAACAATCCAAGCTTTTTCTTCCACAGAAGTGTTAGCATTTGGAGCAACATGAGCAGAAAAACAATTCTGAAATGAAGAAAAACAGGAATAATTTTATAGAAAATTTCTGTCTTTCTAGAAGGAAATGTAGAGAAGAAATGAGGACATACAATTGTGTAAGCAAAGAAACAAGTTTTATAGATTGTCAACCAGTATAATTTAGCCTGAGAATCTACTTTCAAAGCCTAAGACTTATTTACTACATGCAGAAGACATGTAAAGCAATATGGAATTTCCCACAGCAAGGTCACCTCAGAAATTCTGCATGTTGACAGTAACCCAAAAACTTTGCCAGCTGGCTATCACTTCAGTGACCAGTACAAAACAAGTAGATGGTCTCAGCTCAGTTTCCAGATGTAAGGTGGCCACAGTGTGGGAATCTCCATTAAAATTAACTGTACTTGGCAGCTATGCCAGCAAGGTCTCACATGTCCCCTGAGAGCTGGGCAGGAATGGGAAGAGCACCTTCAGTTTATAGTCACTGATAAATAGCTTGCACCCTTGCTAGCCTTACAGCATAACAACCAGTGATGGCCACACAACTTATTTTAAAATGCAAGATCTGAAGTTTTTTGTTTTATTTCCTTTTACAGCATTTATTTCTCAACACCCTGTGTACCTGCACAACATTTTTACTGCAAACATAATTTTTGCAAAGAAATCCTCATTTTATGTATTTGTACCACATAAGGGGGTGAAAAAGATCAAATTTGAACATATTTCCTAAATAAAATACAACACAGACTCACAAATCTGACAGAGAATTTGGTTAGCAAAAGCTTTATTAAGATAATGCAGTGCATGCTGTTTTTATGGCTGGGATGTGGCTGCTGAGGCAGTGCAGTCAGACCCTGCTTGGACAGCAGATGGTGTCCTACTGTAACACTAAGCTCCAGTGCTCAAAGAGGAATCTTAAACCAGCCTTTAAAATACTCTCCAATTTCCATTTAATTACTTTAATTGGCTTTATAGGCTATGTAATAAAAATGATGGATCTGTTTAAGCACTAGGCTGAATTAAAAGGTTTAGTGTGTCAAAACCAGTGATTTTGAAATATATGTCGTATTTCTATGAGTATTTTCCAGTATTTAAATGAGTTTTCAAAAAATGTGATCATACCACTTAGATGCCTGTGCAGTTCTTTTCAAAGGTACCATATGCAAATAGCTATTAAGAATCCCATTGAATGTCAAGGGAATCAAATGCCTCCCAATTCTCTGGGCCTTGGAAAATGCTCTCCTTACAGTATAAGTCATCTCCATATAATAATGAGAAATCAAAACATGCACTGTTCCAATAAAGGCAATGCAAAGGCTTCTGAGCCTTCATGGGAAAGGACAATTTTTTTCTTTCTGTGCTGTATAGCATCTTGTGCTGTATAGCAACTTGTTCAGTGGGCATCTGGTCCCTATTGCAGCTCTCAGAGACCAACAGTACAATTAAAACTCCACAGGAATTAAATTTATTCCTGATAAATTACATATTGTTCTTGTAATAATAAATCTAAAGGAATAATTTCATGCTTTCACTCTGCGACCAAAGATATTTTTCCTTGTATGGTTTTTTCCCCAGCCTTTGGAATCTGCAGATGTTCCCAGAACTTTGTGACTAATAAGGTGAACTGGGTGGTGAAAAGAAACCTGTTGTGTTAAGAAGCTCCAAGCTCCAACTTCTGTTGTGTTAAGAAACTCCAAGTCTGTGGAAGCCCCTGGACTTCAGGAAAGTAGATAGGTAAAAGTGAGAGATCCTTGCAGGATTTCCACTTTGAGGAGCCCTTCAAAGTGCTGCACAGAACCTGAGTCATGAGAGAGCCTGGTCTGGAAACCCTTCTCCAGATGTGCAAATCACAGCTGTGGTCAATGTGGGCTCTGATGCATTGCAGCAGACCAGTGTGACTCAGCTCAGAGATATCTGGAGTCTGCAAGCCTAGATTGGATTTACTGTCACTGGGAGGGCAACATTTGTTGGGAACAGTTTTGTCATTCATACTGGGAGGTGATGAAATCTTTGCCTGCTGGAGCAGATAATCATCATCCTGTACAGCCAAACCCAGGCTGGGACAGGGAATCATAAATGGTGCTACGCATCCAATCATCGCTGAATCTTTTTTATTTTTTCCACACAGAGACTCTTGTAAAATTCTACTGTCTTTTTACTTCTTTCTGAAAAAAAAGATATTATTTCTCTAGCTCCAAGTTATGAAAGCAATCTCACAAATTTTGGTGAGATTCTTCACATGAGAAAGCACTCTGGACTTGGTTCCTTAGAGAAACAGGTTAGGACTAACAGTATAAATGAGATACCTGGTTTTCAAAAAATCCTTTCATTTTCTTTCTCATCCCAGATATGACAGGGGATGCAGGAGTCAGTATTCTCCAAGAACATTTATATAACTTCTTCAAAAGCAATAAAATGATGAAACCCAAAATCTGCAAATTGTGGTGATTTGTAGTGCTTTGATTTATAGCCCTGTTGGGTTTGGAGTGAATGATTTCTACAGAGACCAGTCCCTCTAATCGGAATTTTACAAGAAACGGATGTGCTAAAAGAAACAGAAAGCTAACAGGGCTTCTGGTTACATTTTCAGCCTGATTTATAGAGCTGTAAAACTCTCTGTATCAGGGAGCTGACACCAATTTCTAGAAAGCTGTGAACATTTGTTTCCATCTGATTTTCCTGCAGGGCTCCTAGGCCAGCTTCTTTCCCAAACAACCCCAGTGAAATCCATGCCAGGTGTTTGAGAGTCTGGGACACTGGTGAGACATGAGAGCTGGCAGCAAAGGAGAGCAAGCCAGTCCTGGAATGTCAGTTTTGGGGACAGAAGTGTGCTTTTAAGGGGAAGGGAAGGGAAGGGAAGGGAAGGGAAGGGAAGGGAAGGGAAGGGAAGGGAAGGGAAGGGAAGGGAAGGGAAGGGAAGGGAAGGGAAGGGAAGGGAAGGGAAGGGAAGGGAAGGGAAGGGAAGGGAAGGGAAGGGAAGGGAAGGGAAGGGAAGGGAAGGGAAGGGAAGGGAAGGGAAGGGAAGGGAAGGGAAGGGAAGGGAAGGGAAGGGAAGGGAAGGGAAGGGAAGGGAAGGGAAAGGAAAAGGAAAAGGAGAAGGGAAAGGAAAAGGAAAAGGAAAAGGAAAAGGAAAAGGAAAAGGAAAAGGAAAAGGAAAAGGAAAAGGAAAAGGAAAAGGAGCTGAAATGGGAGCAGGCATTACCAGGGTTGGAATGGCTAAGGGAGGTCTGATCTGGCACAGCAAGGGATGCTGCAGAACTGAGGGGTGCCTGGTTGAGGACAAGCAGGTGCAGGAGGCAGATGGCCAAGCCTGGAGCTGCAGCAGCCATGCCACCGCAGCACCAATTGCACCCTGACAGAGGCAAATGCCACCTGCATGTGGATGCATTCAGACAGCAGAAGAACAAGGTCGTGAGAAGAGGAAGAACTGGAGAGAAAATGGTCAACAAGCCAGGGACAGGAGGTGCATTCTAGTCGAGGGTGCAGCCTTGGTTAGTGCACACAGCACAGCACAGGGACATGGTAAGGCTGGGCACACAGGCAGAGAGGTGCCCATGAGCTGTGAGCAGAGGGGGTGGCTGGACAAGTGCCATGGCTGCTCTCTGCAAACCTCACCAGAGCTGGGCTGCAGAGGGGAACATGCACTTATTTAACAGGCAATGCCCATGGCCAGTTTGACAGCAAAACTCCCCAAGGAGAACCAAACTAAACCAGCACATACACGCAGCCAAGAGCAATGCCCAAGATCAGGAAGAGATGGTGGTGAGGAGCGAGACGAGGCATGGATCAGGACAAGGGTCAGGAGAGGAGAGATGCAGTGAACTCACAGGTCATTAGATCACCAAGAACTGTCCTCTGGACCCGGACTGTGATTCACAGTAAAACATCCATCTGCCTCTGTGAGGATGCTAAACTGTTTGACCCACAGCAAAGAAAAGCTCCACAGCTTGGATATTTACAGTTCTGCTCCTTCTGATAGCTAGACATGTGTAGAAATGTTTGTTTTACAATTTCATGATGGAAAGGAAAATGGTGTAGAGGTTCAAACAAAATGATCAGAGGTCTCTTTTGAAAAGGTAAGCTGTTCCCACCCAGAAAACAAATTATGTGACAGGATTTTACAAACAAACAGTCACAGGTTTTTACAGGTGCTTGAACTAGCGTTCCATCCAAAGAGAGTTACAGATGATTTTAGTGAAAAGGAAAAGAGAAAATTACTTTAAGCCAGCACTTTAAGCCTTGTGGATCTTCAGATCCAAAGTCCTGACCATTCATTGTTCTAAGGTCCTCTGCATTCAAGGCAGGATGCCCAATTAGAAAAGGTTTGGGGATCAAAGTCTAAGTAGGCCAACAGGCAACAAAAAATGGCAGCTTCTGTTGAT
Source organism: Ammospiza caudacuta (assembly GCF_027887145.1). NCBI lineage: Eukaryota > Metazoa > Chordata > Aves > Passeriformes > Passerellidae > Ammospiza > Ammospiza caudacuta. Next base: position 61,442,850 of record NC_080596.1, read on the forward strand.
ATAGCATTTAATAAAATGTTCTTACCTTGTTATGCTGTTTAAAGAAACCCTAATCAAGTTGCCTTACTGTATAAAATTATTAAGTATTAAATACATTGTTTTATAAAATGGTTTAGTAGTATGCCAAGTTATTTTGGTTTTAGAGTGTCAAATTAAAAAAACAGACACTAATTAATAAACCAAGATGCATTTTATTGCACTAAGTCCAGCTCCAAAGTTTATTACCCCTTTCTTTATTTCCTTTATCTAAAAATAAATGTATAGGTGTCTTAAATTAATTATAAAAATCACTCTTACACGGAGAAGCCCTGATCCAGCAAACACATATGCTTATGAGTAATTTAGCTGCATGAGTAACTTCATATAATTCAGTGGGTGAGAGAGAAGCTGTGATCCATGGAGCTCCTAGTGTGGGTAAAGTTTTTCGTGGGCACAACTGTTTGCAGGACAGGAGCCAAGTATAACACCTCTACAAATTCCCATCTAGAAGAAAAGGCAAATGAATACATAGTAAAAAGCAATTACATGCTATTGCATGTTCTAACAACTATATATTCTACAATAAGTGCACAAACACAATTATGGGTTGGAAGATATTCAGGACCCACCCATAACTGATGGATAATGAATGGAGAGATGTAATGAAATGGAGAAGTGAAAGGAACACAGTGTAACTCTCTTCATGTCTGAGTGTCTCTCTAATTTAGGTGTTTCATAGATGCAATAGGTATACACAGGACATATGCAGACAAAATAAAAGGGAGTTGCTCTCAACTACCATCTTTGGACACTGGATGAAGGTGTTGTCTAAAGAGAAATTATTTTGGTCTCTCAATGTGTTTTAGAGCACCTAAGGCAGATGCTTTACAGATGCTCAGTGTGGTCTGTAAGTGAAAAGCAGGCATCTCTAAAGATTAAAAAAGCCTTCTGCTGCACTCGGGGCCCTGACACAGAAATTACCTATGCATTTTCTATCAGGTAATTGCTAGCCAGAACATTAAAGCTGAGCCAGGTTCCTCCTGTTCCTTATTCTTCCTGGGAAACCCTTGTCTGTACCCTGAGTGCTGCACAGGGACATGGCTCCCACAGGAGAAGGGGGCTTCAGGGGGAAAAGGCCACTGCCCTGGGAGGTGGGAGTGTTGGCTTTGAACTCCTTGTGGAGGGCAGCCCTGCTTGCTCTGAGCTAGGCTGCTGTGTTCTGTTCCAGCTGTAAATTTTTAAGCGAGTGATGCCCACTGACCTGTCTGATGTGCAGGGCAGCACTTCCCAGCAGTGGAGTGTTGTTTGAGTAGCTTCACACCCTCTCTGTGAGCTGCGCTTCCTTGAGAGAGACCATCATGTAGCTGCTGAGTTTCTGCTTGTTAGGAAGTGCTGTTATGCCTTCAGGAAGCTGTGTATTCGAGCACAGGAGCACCAGCTGGTTCTAGACAGCAGCAAGCATGCCAAATTTCTCTCCAAGATGTAGGCACCTGGGGCTTACCTGTGCCCCAGGACAAGCAGAATCCAAATGGCTATCAGCTCTCCCACAAAGCCAAAACCTTACAACTGGGAGAGACTGGATAATTTCATTTTTGGCCTGTCCACCTTATTAAAATGTGTGTGAATACCTTCAGTCCCCCTGGGCCTGGCTGTGGAAGCATTAAACATTCTGCAAGTTCTCCTTATGAATTGCCAGTAAAATAGATGGCTTGCAAATGTTTATGTTCCTGCACTTACCTTGCCCCTATGAAATAACTGCTGCTGCCAACCACAATACAATGCACCATATGTCTTCTGCAGTGCTCTTGCTGCTGCTCACTCTAAAATGCATCTTTAGGGGTGTGTTTCTACCGGTCCACCTCCCTGCCCCCAGCTGTACTTTGGCAATCCCTACACGGAAGAGGCTGTGTTTGCTCTCTTTACAGACATGACATTCACTTTTGTTCTACTGCATGCTAATTGCCTGTTTTTCTTTTGCATTGCTTTTTGCCGTTCACATTTCTCTGAGTTTGCTCTCCTCTCTGGCTGAATTTTGCTGTCTTATATCCTGCACATCTCCTGAAAGTCCTTCCAGGCTGGGTGCTGCCCCAGTGTGGTAGGAATACTACAAAAGGTGAAGCTATTTTGCCAGCATTTCTTCCTGGTGCATGCTCGGGATGCACAGCTGGTGACTGGGTCTTTTGTTCAGATATATAATATCTAAAGTATACAAATGCTTCCTTTCTGTTTACACAGAAGGTAAAAAAAAAAAAAAAAAAAAAAAACCACAAAAAAACCTTAATGAGCCCTTCCTTCTCATTTGCAATTAAAATTTAAAATAAAAATTCCTCTTCATATCAACACAGAGTTTTGTGATGGGGCAAGTGCCACAGTTTCCCTGGTGTCATTGTCACCTTACAGAGTTCAGTGTGCTATGACTTTCTAACCACTTCTCCCTTGCCACACCCTTTTTGTCAGCGCAACCATCAGCAAAGGTCGCAGCTCTAAATCTCATCAGGCAACTGATGCAGGCTTAAAAATGCCATGGCATGTTTTGTGACACATAGCCGAGGGGAATGGGGCTATGGGCAATGGAAGAAACGGGGAATAGGGATAACGAGGAACAGATAAGCTAATACCACCTCTAAAAGCATGGAAATGTGAAGCCACATCTTCAGGCACATTACAACCACTTCGCAGGTAATCAGGTGCTCGTAACAGGTCTGAACGTGCACATACCTGAATAATCAGCGGTGCTGCTGCCACTGAGTTTATATTCGGGCTAAACACAAGGAAGTTTCATCTGAAGGGAGCAGCCAGTAAAAGTAAGGGTTAATCATACCTGCAACAGAGAAAAGGTTTCTACTGCATCATCCAAAATAGTGCCCCTTGTGTGTTATTTCCCCCTTTACGCAAGAATTTCTCGACTGTTCTTTGAATGCGAGCTAACTTTGCTTATCAGTACCCAAAAAGCAAGCCCCTGCAGGGTCCCTGCCGACAAACGCTGCAAGGCACTCGTGTCCTTTCCTCTGCCCTGAATGCAGTAATCGGAGAGATGCAATTTTCCAGTAGTGCTTGACAGCTTACATCAAAGGCACAGAAACTGTTTCTGGACATTGAAAAGATAAAATTCTAATACTAACTGATGCCGCCTTCAGTTTTTATTGCAGTTCAGTGTAAACAGATGCTGCTGGTTTTGAAAGCATATGTTCATATCTGTCAAAGTGTGTGCATGGCAGCGGTGATATCTGCCGTAGTAAAGGCTGGAATTTGCCATCGTGTACATTTTCTTGATTCAATCATCTCTGAGGCACTAGCCCTGTGTGTGTGCTTACACAGATGTCTGTCTTTGCATGTGCACGCATACAAACACAAACACATGCATATGCATGAAATGGAAACTGTAACCCAATCTCAACCAGGGGTTTAAATTAATCGTAATACATACACACACTTACAAACATTGGGCTATATTTAACTTTCACATAAGCAATGCAGGACTATTATCTTCTGAGGAGCTCTGCAGTGTATGAGTCAGCCCCAAAGCCTCTTAGTTAGTCCATGGAAAGATGCCACTGACTTTATTGGGCTTTGGATCAGTCTGAAACCAATGGCTAATTCTCTCGTATAATATAACTTTCCCTTCCAGCAAACTTAAGATAAACTTAGATTCTAATTCCAACAACTCTATAATTTTTTCCAAACAAATTCCTTATGGAATGGAAATGCCCATTCTAGTTCTGGGCATTTTTCAACGTTTTCATGTTTCTTCGTTTTGAAAATTGATTCAGTCATGTTAAACATTATGCAAGCTTGAAAAAGATCACAGTCTCCAACTATGCAAAGTGAAATTCTCATGCATACATAGCTCAGAAATAAATGTCATTAGCAACTTCAAACTTGGCTAGTATTAAAGCCATCTTTGAGGAAGGGTAAAAAAATCACATTTGGAGAAATTCAGCCTGCTGTTTTAGAGAGTAAGAATAATTTAGGATTACAAATCCATCTCAGCTTTCTCATTTTATTTAACATTCTCTACAACTTTCTATGTGCTTTCCACATGTTTCGAGATGGATTTATTTGAGTATGTACTTGAAATTTGCAATTATTTAGAGGGAAAATTAACATGTTTGCACAGGTCTTCTTGAACTAAAGGGAGCACTATCTGAAGATCTACATTTGAACTCTGAGCTATTAAGGCCATTAAATTCATCCTAATTCAAGTATCACACTTGACAGAAAAGTAGTTGTGGTAAAGTAATTTTAAGAAATTAGTCTTGAAGAATCTTTTGACTGCCAATCCTCCTTTGAGTAACCTATAAATTTAAAAGCTGAGTTACAAATTAATTACTAATTTTTCTGAATGTAGATTTTGTACATGCTGTTAACACTTAAGCTGTATTTAAAAAGAATGTGGCTGTGCTAATCACTAAAGTAAGTTCACATTTGGATTATTATTTATATCAGTGATATCTGATATGATCACTGATATGGAGTCGTCATGCTGCTTTCTGGCTCTGTAGGGTCTCAGCTGATGGGCATCTCACAGGGTACTGGAGTTTGGGTTCCCTGATAAGAGGCAACAGAGAACATCTCTGCTCAGTAACATATAGTCTGCATATTCAGGTGGGTGCCTACAGCCTTAATGAGAGGCAATTAATGCTTAAAGTTCTAAATTGTTTTGAAAACCACTGAATCCTGTTTCTATGTTTATTCCAGTCCCATGCCATATGTACTGTGTTTTGCAAATAGAATTTAGTGTGTATTATTTATGTAGCCTCCTACCGAAAGAGAAGATTGACAATGTCACAGAAAGAAAATTTTGGTCAGACTGACAATATCTACAACATCCCACTGTCTCTTCTTGTGGTGTACCACAGACTCAGTTTTCACAGTAAGTCCAAAGCTCATTATGAGGTTTAGAAAAGCATTTATGGCTTTTAGTGAGTACAGTGTGAGGAGCAGATGCTTCCCAGGACTAATGCACACAAGCTTGCCATAATGCAGGGCAAGTCTCAGAGCCTCCCTTGCTGATGTAAATGGGAACAGGGCCATTGCCTTACATCTAAATGCAGTGTAATGTAAGTCAATCACCCCTCCAGTTTTAAAGCATCCTTACTTCGGTGTTTGTCTTAGCTGATATTTGCATAATAATGCCCAATGCACACAAAACATTGCATCAAAAGAAAGTTGCTCCTTCCCTCCAGCTTGTCTTTTTGGAAATAATTCTCTTTTGCTCCATTCCTGAGACCTCCCCACACCACCCGAATTCTTCCAGCTAACATTTTTGCCATCCTTTGCCACCAGATCTCTTTCCCTCACGCTGCCACTTCCTTTCTCTCTGACATGCAAATGGAACCTGAATTCTAGAAAAACCTTTAAATACTGCCTCACCTGAGTGCTTCTCCTCTTTGTACCCTTGCACTGGGCAGTGACAGTGGTGGTCAGAAGGTCTGGAATGTGTTTGATGTTATGAGGTGCCTCTTTCTCTGATATACATCACATGCACACCCACCCTGCCTGTTGCTGTGTGCCCGATACAAACACAACAAAAGCATTGCTCAATTAGGCTGAAATTAATATTTAGTTTGGGCTGCATCTTTTTGTGCCTGTCTGAACCTCAGGTCTGTCGGATGCTAATTACTGTGACCCCATTGTCTGCCCCAGCTTTGATGAGAATGGACCATAGATGTACAATCAATCTCGGATTTTAAACTGTGCTCTTACAAAACTCTCTCCCCAAGGTTTGTCTCACGGCTCACTGGCAAGGCCTGTACTATTGAAGTGGGTAGCTCTGGTGGCTCTGTGACACACGCAGGAGATTTCTTTCTCTGCTGAGCTAGAAGAAAAGCAGAGGGTGCTGTTCACATCGCAGTCAGAACGGGTTGTGGGCCATGGGGACTCCATCGCACCCCGGGCAGCAGCGCAGGGTGAGCCGGAGCTCGGCTCCAGAGCAGGGGGATCCCCAGCAGCGCCACTTCCAGATGAAAACAGCTTTGCTCGGGGTTTTATTGCACATTCCTGGTCGCACGAGGGAGACTGGGTCCAGGTAGCTGCCTCCTCGCTTTCCCTTTAATCACTGCAGGGTGGGAACCGGATCCCACTGGAGGGATAAAAGATCTCTGAGATGAAGAAGTACAATGGAGCAGAGTTAATGTCGATCGGTTTACTGCTGTAAGCAAATCACTGCCACATCTCTCTGTGCTCCATGTTAAAATTTACAACTCAGTAGTTAAATGAGTCAGAGCTGTTGCTTCTGGTTCTGCCTCCAGCTTCTCCTGCCACATAGCTGGACAGACAATGGGTCCGTGTTGCAGAAGGGGCCTCGGGCCAGCCCCAAGGAGCTGTGTTGCAATGCCCATTATCGCAATGCCTCATTTTTAGGCTCCCTGCTGTGGAACAGATTGCTCAGCCAGGGACAGACACCACTGTGCTTCACATAAGGTGTGTAGAGAGTTAAAAGCTAATAAAATAAAATTTCAGAGGTTCACATACTCCTTGGGTGAGAATATATATATATTCTACTACAGATACATATGTATAGATTATACAGATATACATTTAGATATAGATAATATGGATATAAATAGATATAGCTATATAGTGGGGGCCAGAACTATGAAAGACAGGAAGAAGGTATCTCTTTCTGCCACAGATTCACTCACAGTTCGATGCAGAGTGAGTGAACTACCTCATTGCATCCAGGAGCTCTTTGGGTACAGAATATTATATTCCAAGCAGTGGGAGACTTACTCACCAGTCACCATGCCGCTGGATTTAATTTGGACAGCCCCATGACTGCTCTGAGGAGTGTCCTGGTCTCAAGACTGCTTATGTAGCCACATTTCTTGCTCTCTCTGGCCACCTCCGTGTCTAATATAAAATCAGATGTATCATTACAAGAGATAAAGAGCAATTACCTCTGAGTCTCTAATAAGTTGGTGATTGGTATTTTCACTTTGCATATAGAATATCTGAGTTCATCTGTTTACTTAAATTCAGGCAGTACCAAGGAGTTAGTGCCAAACATCCCACTTCTTCCTGAAGGTGTCCAGCCAGTTTGTTCAACGGACCTTTCACTTCCCAGATTTTTAGGAAAAAGGTCTGATGTGACCCAGGAGATTCACACAAAATGATGAGCCTGGATTTAAGCTTATAAGCACTACTGAGAAGTACTCAGCCCCCTCCCCTTCCCCGGGCCTTTACAATGGCTAAGTTAGGCAGCTTCCCTGTTTTGCCTCTGATTTCTTAAGATTCTGTTCTCAGGCACAATCCTGAGCAGCAGGAGGCTGCTGCTGCGCCTAACTCACTTGCTGAATTTAGCCTGCCCTAACTTTAGAAAGCAAGATTTTAAGCTCCCACTTTACTTGAACACTACGGAAAACATTCGATAAAATATTCAACGGGGCACGAATTCGTGTTTCAAGTGAAAGAGCGAATTCGGAAAGAAACCCCCAAACCACAAGAAATTCAGAGCAGATGACAAATGTACGGTTTAACCAACGATTTGCGCAGCAGGTTTACCCGGTAGTCACCTTCTCTGTAGCTAAAACTGAAGGGGATCCTTTCCGTGCTTTTTAAGCTCCCGGCCCTCGCTGTGTGCCACTCTGCCCTTCTGGCACAACCGGAGCCGGGCGCGATCCCGCCGCTCTCCCAGCCGGGGCTCTGGAGCCGGTGTCGGGAAGATGCGCCCGGGCGCTGCACCCGTGCGCGGGTAACGGAGCCGTTCCGCTCCTTTGTGGGAATAAGAGTAGAAAAAATAGCTTTTATTTGTATGTGTTTCTGCGCGTGCTTGCTTCCTCTCCGTGCTCTGGCTACTGTGAGCTGTATTTGCTGCGCCCCGTGGAAAGCGTCGCACCAAGGCACCATCGCTTTCCCACGGCTGAGAGCCCGTGGTGGGACGTGGATGTGCTCGGGGCCCCTCCGCTTTCTCTCGTCTGTCTGCCGAGGCTCTCTAGGAGTGCATGTGGAGATATGCATGGAGGGGAGGGGGGTACCGCCGTGGCTGGGGAGGGGTGGCGGGGGAGAGGGGAGTTATTAGGAAACTTTGCTTTGGCTACTCTCTATCCTTGGGGCTGCGTGGCGCCAGCACCCTCAAGTTGAAAGGAAAACAGCCATTCTCACTTCCAACTGCCCACTGAGATCCTTAAGGCGACAAAGACACAAAAGTGAGTTTTATTTGCTGGTAAGCCAGAGGCAAGAAAAAAGAAAAGCCAATTCCCCCTTAAAAAGAGCCGACAAATCCTTTTTGCTCTTTTGTGTGAGCTTTTCCTATTCACATGGAGCGTTCATCCGTGTGATTCCCAACTTATTGTCATTACTTAGTTATTAATTGTTCTCATCTGGGTTTAATTGAGCAACCAAGGACTTTAGCCCAAGGGTCAGGGGGAAAACTTAAAGCAAAGACATGTTCAATAGGAATCCTGCGCTTCGAATATCCACCCCGAGTTAACAAAATGTAAAAAAAAAAAAAAAAAAAAAAAAAAAAAAAAAAAAAAATAAAGCAAAGCAAACAGAGACAAAGCGGAGAGATTAGAGAGATTAAAGGGTGCCGCTGCTTTGCCCGGAGTCTCGAGCCGCAGCGCCCAAAGGTGCCAGCAAAGGGGAGCAGCGCTTGTGGGGAGGCAGCTCCAGGCTGTCCTCCCTGTTTAAAATCTCTCGGATTTTAAGGGCATCTTTACAGGATAAACCCGGCCTCCTGAGCGATTAGATCTCCCCAAACCCGCTGTCTAATCGCGCAGAGGCTAAGTTAGAGAAAGAGATAAGCTGGAGATACCCAGCCTTTTTCTGCCAGAGACACAACGTGGGAAAAAGTCGGCACAGAGCTTTCCCGCTCCGGCGCGGCGTTGGGCGCTGGGGTCGGGATCACAGACACTGTCATTTGCACAGAGAAAAGAAATGATAGGAAAAGAAAAGGGTTAGGAAAAAAGTACAGGGAAAAAAAAAAAAGGGCAAGAAAAGAAAACAAACAACCACAAAAGCCCCAAACTCACCCCAGCTCAAAAATGACTGGGCGGCCAGAGCCGAGCGAGAGAAGAGAAGGGGGATTAGAGCAGCGAGCTCTGGAGAAAGTGACTGTGTTCAGGTATGTTGTTTCGCTGAGTTATTGAAAGCATCATTGATACTTAGGAGATGATAAAAGTCCTGCCTCGCCCCCAGCTACAGTCTCGCTGGAGCCACAGTGCCTGCAGAAGATTGCCGAGCCTCATTACAGCAATTATTTTCCTTCTAACTTTGCTTCAACCTTAACGTTTTAAATTGCTGGAAATGAAAGCAGCGGGGTGGGGGGTAGGGGGAAAGACAGAAAGAAAAATAGAGTCCCGATTTCTCAGCGACTATTCCTTGAGCACAAAGATAAAGCACGAAAAAAAAATAAAAGGAAAAGGAAAAAAAAAAAAAAGAAAATGAGGAAACCAACTCTCTCCCTTACCCGAGGGATTCGTCAAACCAAAGCGGGTGGAGCGGCGCACTGAGGGGGCTCAGGGCGCAGCTGGCGGGGACGCGGCGAGGCGGCGGCGCCGGTGCTGGCGGGAGCGGCAGGCGCGGAGCCGGGGCTGCGTGTCCGCCGGTTTCCTCCGCGGGGCTCTCAGACGTCGCCAGCGGCTTCCTCGGGGCCGTGGTCGGCCGGGACGAGTTTCTAGCGGAGCCAGCCGCTGAGAACGGCGGGTGTTCGAAAACCCGAGGGTGAGCAGGAGACACGGCGCCGAGCGGTCCCGACCGTCGGTCCCGCGGGTGCCGCCGGGCCCGCACTCCTGCCCAGCGCCATGGTCCCCACGCCCCATCGGCTCCGGTGCTGACACTGCCTCGCCATTAGCGTCCTTTATCCCCATCTTCAGCACCAGCCGAACCGCGACAGCCCCTCTCGTCCCCACCGCCCCAAATCCCGGTACTCCGTCCCTCCGAGTCACATCGGCCGGCAAATGGAGCTCTGGGGAAAGCCCCTTCTCTCGCACCACGCTCGGCACTGAGGCGTGGGACACGTCAGGCCCTCCCCAGTCTTCACGGCTAGAGGGTCTGCGGCCGGGACCCTCCCAGGCACAGGGACCGGGCAGGGAGAGGAACAACTTTTCTCTTTCCTAGGGCCAAGGAAACACGGCCGGTCCCGGCGCCGCTGGGGGAAGCAGCAGCGATCACATGCACCTTCGGGGCAGGAATGCGGAGGGAACTGCTGGCCAGGAGCAGTGGGGGAAAGGAGAAAACCTCAAACAGCTGTGAGGACCGGGTAGCTCCGGGATACACAGAAAATTGAAAACTCAGCTGCTGTCTCACCATCCAAGGCTGAAGTCTCCTGGAGAAGAGGGAAAACGGCTGCTTAGAGCCGGTCCCTCTCTCATCCCCTAATACACATTCAGTATCTCTCATCCCCTAACACACATTCAGTATCTTCTTCTGTCACACCCCAGAGGGCAAAGAGCAAATAAATTGCAAACAGTAGCTTAAAATTAATTTATTTAACAAATATAGCTATAATATAAATGATAATAAAATTTCAAATATACAGTATATTACATAGTACACAGAGCCCCTTCCAAAGGAGCTGGTGAAGGAGCAAAGAAGGTAACAGACAACACTGTTACACGGGAATGGGAAAGGCTGTTGTACACTTCTGTCTCTTGACCTCAGCCTTGCAGAAAGTAAGAGAAATGTCCTGTCTTTCAGTCCCCTTTTTCCATCTCTTCCACAGTTCCTTCCCCTGCGTCAGGGGGCTCTCTGCAGGCTGCCAGCTGGACCCAGTAAAGCAGGACACATTCGGCCCATCACCACGCTGCATCTGGAAAAAGCTGGGGCAATGCCTCAGGTGTCTGCCAGCTCCCCAGGACTGCTGAGGAGACCAGAACAGTGCTGGGATAAGGGCTCAGCATCAGAGGGGGAAGCAGAGAGGTCAAGCAGAGCCAAACTGGAGGAGTCTCTGCCATAGGCTCCACGGGGAAGTCCACAGAAAAGAGCCAGAGGAGCAGGGAGGGAGTTTGTATGGAGCCAGCGGGAGCAGACAGCAGGGCTGGGCTCGGCTCAGGCTCTATGTGAGGTGGTACATGCTGTATCCCACATGTGCTGTGTACAGTCCCACAGGAGCCACGGGCAGCCCTGCCCGCTGAAAAGGGCTGGAGGCACCGTACAGGGATGCACCGGCCACGGCCGGGCCGCCCAGTGGGAAGGAGATGCCAAAAGCAGCAGGCGGGAGCATGGGCTTGGCTGCCATCTTCAGCTTCTCCAGCTCAGCCTCCTGAAGCCTCTTGGCCTTGGCGCGACGGTTCTGGAACCAGATCTTCACCTGGGTCTCGGTGAGGCTGAGCGAGCTGGAGAACTCGGCGCGCTCGGCGATGGACAGGTACTGCTTCTGCCGAAACTTCCTCTCGAGGGCCAGCAGCTGCGCCGTGGTGAAGGGTGTCCGGGGCTTCCTGTTTGTCTTGTGCTTGCGCAGGGTGCAGGCGGGCGGGCTCAGCCGTCCTGTGCCCGGGAGCAGCCGGGGAAGAGGGGAAAGGAGACACCTCGGTTAGCAGCGGCCAAACCCCACAGCCTGCAGAGCCCCCTCCCTTGTCAAAGCTGAGGTGGAGAAAGGGAGAGGTAGGGTCCCACTTCAAGTAAGGTGCCCCAAATCACCAGGGTTGCCTGGGACACACTGAAAATTGCCGTCTCCCTTTCTAAAAAAGAGAGCTGTGCTTCACATCAGGAAGCTCTGACTCCATTGAAAATGCCCGGCAACGGGCAGGAATCAGACACCCACAAACCCTGCACCTCCTGCCTTCACGGCTACCTTGGCTCATGCACAGGAGACGCAAATAAAGGGAATGGCCTTCCAAAAAGAAGGAAAAAACTCCTGTTTTTTTTATTGGATTACAGGAAAAAAAATAAAACGGGCTGGCTTCTCAGTCTCACACCCTCTTCATTAGGCCCCTGGGAACCGGATTAAGCATGTAATTAATTACGAGGTCTGAATTGACACTCATGCTGTATCTACCACTCTTCACTGGCCTGCTCCTCTCTTATTTAACATTTCTAAGGGTCTCCAACATCCATCTGTCCCGGTTTACTTAGCAACAGCAAATTTAACTTCGCAATTTAAATAAATTAAACCACTGCTTTGCTCTACACAAGTCCTGTCGGAAAACCTGCCGTTTTCCAAGGGACAGAGAAAGCAGCTCTGTTTGCAGCTTTGCTAAGGGCACCCCAAACGCTTGGAGATCCTCAGACCGAGGTCATCCCTTTGCACGGGATCCCTGGCAGGAAGGGAGCGCGGCCAGGCCGAGGGCACCCGGCCCATACTGCCCAGACCCGGGCTCGGCGCAGCCACTGGAAATTACCGGCCTTCTCTGATCTCGGCTCTCACGCTGTTTTCGTATTAATTTAACTTTCTCTGCATTAAAGCAGGAAAACATCACTGATTATGACTCTTCGGTGTTCGGACGTGCACCATTTAAGACACCACCCGGTGGGGCTGAAGCCCGCAAAGCTGCCGCTTCTAAGAACCCGGTCTGTGCGCATCCTTAAGGAATTACTTGAGCCACTTTCTGACGAGAGGCTCAGTGATGTTGAGTCGAAATTTACATAGCTAGTTCGAGCCCCAGGTTAAATTAACAGGCTGACCGCGTTGCTTTTTCTTCTAACCCCCCCCCCCGTTAACATTTGGCACGAGATGTCAGCCTGGCACGGCCGCTCTTCCTGTGCGCTCGCAGCCATCCTACACTCTCGAATCCGTCCAGTACTTTGGACGGATCGAAGTGGCCCAGAAAAGTGCGAACAGCACGGAAAAATATACCGGGAGAGGCAGGCAGGGCGAAAGCGACAGGAAAACCCCGGTCACCCGCGCAGCTTTGCCCTCGGTCCGCCCGGCCCCGCGGAATGTCGCAGCCAGCCCGCAGAGTTCCCATCCCATTACTTACTCGGGGGAGGCGGCGAGAACCGTGGGGTTTGCATCCAGGGGCTCCGCTCCTGCTTCTCGGGGCTCTCCGCCTTGACGAGCGTGTCCTCGGGCAGTTTGACCAGCCCCCCGACGGAGAAGTGCCCGCCGAGGGGCAGCGGGGAAGGCGGCGCCTCCGCCGACAGCGCGCCCAGCCGAGGGCTGAGACTGGCGCGGGAGGCCGCCCCAGCGCCCTCGGGTCCGTCCCTGCCTCCCGGCTTCCTGTGGTCGGCCATGAGCGCCTCCACGCTGAACGGCAGGAGGGATGGGGAAACCTTGGGCTTGTCGCTTTCCTCCTCCCCGCCCATCGCCGCCACGACGGGGAGCGCGCCGCCGCCGGGACTGCTGAAGGCGGATGCGGGCAGCTCGTCGCTGCGGACCCCGGTGGGCGCGGCGGTCATATCCACAGCCGGGGCCATGCAGGGGCAGCCGACCGATGCCACCGCAGCGCCGGGCGGGAGCGATCGGCACCGCCGCTCATGGGGCCGGGGGACGCAGGCAGCCGACAGCACGCTCCAGCCCCGCGCCGCCGGCACCGCCTCATAAAGCGGCGCGCGGGCGGCTCCGCCCAACCGGCGCGCGGGGGGCGGGGCCACACCGCCCCATTGGTTGCGGCCCCGGCGGCGCGCGGGGGGGCGGGGCCGGGACTGCCGTCGGAACGTCCCGCGCGCCCCGCCCCTCCCCTCAGCCCTCTGTTCCGCTCCGCGTCCCCCGGGCCCGCTCCACGCCCCGGCTCTCGACTCGGGACGGAGAGAAGGGAGCCGGCGCAGTCCTCCGCTGCGGAGATGGGAAGGCTCAAAACTCGGGCAAAGATGCCGGCCTTTCTGTTCGTAAAGAACAAGGGAGGGAGCCCGAGCCCGTTCTTCTTCAAAACTAGCAAATACCGGGCTGTCCCGAGTGTGACCTCTCAAAGGGAAGAAGACCCTACCCGTTCCGCTGTCGTTTTGAGTTTTTTTTGGGGGGGTTGTTTGTTGGTTTTTTTTTTTTGTTGTTGTTGTTTTATTTTGTTTGGGGTTTTGTTAGTTTAGTTGGTTGGTTGGTTTGGTTTTTACACGATCGCCGGCCCTGCAGTGTGTTCGATGTGACCGCGTTTATATCCGTACCCACATACACAACGCATAAATTGAGCGACTTCTTATGGCATAGATGTGTGCGTGTCTGCAGATAACGAAATGTTCGTTCACTTAAAAAGGAACATATAAGCCCCTGAGCCCTTAAAGTCCCGGCTATTTTGTTTTGTTAATTCGTTTTACGATCTCTTATCCCCGCGCCCAGGACGGATGTGCAGTAAAACGGAGCCGCTCTCTAATAACGGGATTGGCCGCTCGCTGAGAAAAGTTTATTGATAGCTGCAGGGCTCTAATCTCCTCGGAACACAAGAGCCTCTTGCAGTCATTTAAGGGCAATTATCTAAACGGGGAGGGACAGCGAATTCCCTTTCCTTTTAACTGGACCCTATAAAGATGGTAGATTAGAAACATATAGATTATGAAATGAATTGATATAATAGACATTTTACTAACTGATAAGCAACAGGATCTGACTGAAATGAATTGTCCTGCGCGCAGTTCCACACACTTATCTCACACACGCGTGAGCACATGCCCTAGCGGGGTGTTTCCTGCGTCCCGCACATACATCGCACCCCGTCCCGCGTGTGCTGGGCTCACGGAGGGTCCCTCTCACCCGTGGAGGTGATCTGGAGGCGGTTTGCGGGCTGCTCCCGCAGATTCCTGTACATGAAGGTGAACGCGCTTCGCACAGACATATAGCTCACGCTGGTACCTCCAGCTGCCCTCCTGCTCCGTGCCGCCCGCTGATCGCTCCTGCCCGGCGGGAGCAGCGGCGCCGCCGCCCAACCCAGGCCGGCTCCGGGCCCCGCCGGTGCCGCTGCCGGTGCCGGTGCCGGCGCTGCCCGCAGCCTCCCCCGCGCCCCATCGGGCCGGGGTGCCGGGTCGGGCCGCGTCGGAGAGAGGGGGTGGGGGTGCTCGGAGAAGCGGCTGCATTGCTAATTGCGAGAATAAACAATCTGTCACGATTAGTCAGTGCCTCTAATAGGCAGACAAGTGATGTTGTTTTTAGGCGCCAGCAGCGGTCTGATCAAAGGCTTCAGCTGGAGGGGGACTATTGAGGACGTTAACCCGCATCAAGGGAGCAAGGCGCCTTAGCCCTGGGACATCGGCACATTCAGCCCGACAAAATTAGTTTGCTCTACCAATCACAGGACATTTTCCCAAAGCCCGGTACTCGTCTCGAAGATGCACCCCCACCCCGACTAAGAAAACACGCACACATATCGATGCATCGTGTTTTCCCGTGTCACGGTGTCCCCTCCACCCGATCCTACAGGTAGGATCTTGTTTTGTTTGAGTTTTTAAATTATTATTATTTTCCCCCTGATTCCTAACTTCACCACGCAAAAGAAGAAGTGATATATTTATTAGACCTCGAGGAAGCCCCTGGGCTGAGTTCAATCTGGTTGTTTGATGGCAATATGGAAATTAAAATTATAGCTGCTGGGTTTTTCTCCCTTCCTCACTTTTCTTTTGCACAATGATTTGAGCAATGGGATGTTGCTAAGGTTTGAAGAGATGCGTGTGCGTCCCATACCGGGAGCGCGATCCCGCTCTCATTTAGAGTTGACAGAATGAGATAATTAGCTCTTTATTTATCTCTCAGCAATGAGCGCTTTGTGTTTACATTTCTGTCATACTCGCTGGTATTTCAATCACTGTAGCAATCACTACAGCAAGGACTTGATTCTAATTTACATGCTGGCTTTTCATCTGTTTGGCTGGAAACGAAATGCCAGTAAAGTTTCTTTCGTTTCTTGCTCATTTTTATTTACCTTCTTTCTTAATGAAATCTACAAGTTTTAAGTTTGGAATGGAGAAAATAAATTTATAAAACGAAATGTCCCTCAAGATTGACTTCTGTGTTCAGAGGGAAATTTTTAGTTTCCAAACTCTTCCTCCCTTGCTCGCTGCAGTTTAGGTGACCAAAACACCACCGGATTTTAGGAAATTTTTAATACCTGTTTCATGTTGCTGATACTCTGGTTTGCTTTTAGGTGCCTCTCTTATGTTCCGCCCTGGGCTGCAAGAAAAATCGAAGTGAAAGGGCAGAGGGAAATAGGTGACTTTATTGGTGCTTGTTCCAGTCCGGTGTGTTTATTGGGAGCCGTGGCGTTTCCCCGAAGGCAGTTGTGCTAGATAACAATATTGGGCAATTAGCATCTTAAACAGTCCCGTTTCAGTATAATGAATGTGCTAGGCAAAGCCATTACCCATAGCATTTTATTTCGGTGGGAATACAACAAGGGCTGGGAGGAGTGCGTGGGGGATGGGGAGAAAGGACAGGAGGCAGAGCTAAGCCAATTCAGGGCATTGTCTGACTTTTGTAAACGTTATCTTTGACTTAAAGGCAGAACTCAGAAAGGAGAGGGGTGTTGTTGTTTCCCTTGTTTCTACTTTATTTCTCCCGAGACAGCAGCTCTTCGGAGACCAGACGGTCCGGCAGGACACGGGCCGGCTCTGGGGACGGGCAGCTCCGGGGCGGTTCAGCCGCGCCGGGCACCGCCTGCGCGCTCCCTGCGCGCTCCCTGCGCGCCCCCTGCGCGCCCTTCAGCCGCCTTGCTTCATCTCTGCGAGACTCAGCCCTGGGGGCAGAGAGCCAGAACTGTCGCAAGTGCTAAAATGTCCCGCGGGCTTTACAAGCCCTCAAAGCCCTTCAAGTACTCAAAGCCCTCCCTAATTCCGTCGCTGGTTTCCGAGTGTCGGCAAAAGGCGAAAACACCTCAGTTCTTTGCTTTTTGTCTTTCCCAACTCCGTCTCCCCCTTTATTTTCATTTTCTCTTCCTCTCTCTCTCTCCCTAATCCTTTCTGTCCAGATTAAACATAATCCAAACTACTTCCAAGGCTTCAGGGACCTGGGCTGGTCCTCGGGAGGTCACCAGGAGCTGTTTGGATGGCCAAACTCCAGTCGCCGAGGCGTCCCCGGCTCTTTGAGGGTCGGAGGAGTCGGGCTGAAAGGAAGGCACTATTTCAAGTGGCCTAAATTAATTTGATCGCGACATTATGATGCACTTGGAAAAGATGAAAGAAAAGGCTGGCCGTCTCCGCTAAGATCTCTATAATTATAGATAATATATCATATTTCAAAGCAATTAGCTCAATCAGGCGTAACGAGGCACTTTGCTGCCAGGGAGTAACAATGCCTTACGGTTATTTAAGCTTCAAGATGTCAAGCAGACTTCGAGACTCTGCTCTGTCCAAAAGGGAACTTGGCTGCCTTGGTGAAAGCCCCATGGCTAAGGCACTGGTTTCCCTTCAGTGACAACACCCCTATTTAATTTAATATATTCTTTTAAAGCTCTTGCAAAGGTGTCGACTCTGCTGGAGAAGAGCACCGTCCTCCAGGTGCGTTTGGGGCCGGCGCCTGTGTGGCATCACCTCTGCCCCTGCCAGCCATCGCCGACCTGCCTCACGTCGGCGGCTTGCTCCGGGATGCTGGTGCTCTCCGAGCCTTTCCCCACTCGGTACCTTTCTCTCGTTGGCTTTTCGGGGTGGTTCCTGCTATGTCTCACGGAGTTCTGCAGGAGCAGTCGCTGATGGGGCGCACTAGTGGATTCGCTGTCTCCAGCCCCAGTGCAGACCTCCCTGCCGACTCAGCGCCTCCTCCAGCCCCAGGGCTTTACCCGGCCCTCGCCTCGATTTTTAGCTGAAGCGCTTGCAGATGGCAAGATCGCTGTCGAGAGCCCCGAGGGCATTGCGTTCAATGTGTGCAGAGGGGACTCTGCAGTAACACCGAGCCCGCCGGGGTGTGTGAGGGAGCTCTGCAGTAACACCGAGCCCGCCGGGGTGTGTGAGAGGGCTCTGCAGTAACACCGAGCCCGCCGGGGTGTGTGAGGGGGCTCTGCAGTAACACGGAGCCCGCCCGTGTATGAGGGGGGCTCTGCAGTAACACCGAGCCCGCCCGGGTGTGCAGAGAGGGCTCTGCAGCAACACCGAGCCCGCCCGGGTGTGTGAGGGGGCTCTGCAGTAACACCGAGCCCGCCCGGGTGTGCAGAGAGGGCTCTGCAGTAACACCGAGCCCGCCCGGGTGTGTGAGGGGGCTCTGCAGTAACACCTCCAGGAGAGCACGGCCCAGGGCCCTCCTGATCCTGACTCAAACCCGCAAGTGGGGTGGGCAGAGTGGGCTGTTGCCCCCTGCCCAGGGCCGGTGGCTGTGGCTGGGGTTTAGGCCGAAATGCCAAAAAGCAGTTTCTGCCCGTTCTCCGGAGCCGCAGAGCCGCTCCCCGCCACAGCCGCGCTGGGCCCGGGGCGCTCCGCGGGGCTCCGCAGGGCCGGGCCGGGCCGGGCGCTCGGCGGGGCCGCCGCGGGCGCAGGGCGGGCCGGGAGCCTTTGCCCAGCGCGGCACGGCGCGGCCCCGGGAAGCCGCTAGTGCAGAGTCGTGCTCGCACGAATCGCTGCCGAAGGAAAATTATTAGCTGTACAATTAGCCTGTCAGCATTCCTTTCAGGAATTTTTACTGTTGGGGCATAACTGAAGGGAAGAAAAATTATAAATACAATTTAAAAAATAATGTTCCAAACCGGTAAAGCAGTTCAAGGTATAGAGGCTGGCGATGTGAATGCGAACTAAACAAAGTTTAACTGTGTCTCCTTCTTCTCCCCATGTGCAAAATGGAAAGCTTATTACATGATTCACTGTGAATCACTATATTGAATGCGATTATTATGAGTGAATGATAGTCAGAGCTCTGCTAGCCCTTTATTTCTTAGAGGCAAAAGTATAAAATATGAAGGATATAAATGATCTTCTCTCTGCTCTGTCATAAAGGACATTCATTCAAAACTGCACTCTCTCTTCCGATTGCTTTGGTCCCCCCGAATTCCACAACCATCAAGGTGGATTATGAAGAGTCCCAGTTTATTTGTCTTCATGTCCTTGTTTATTGGTGGAATATCACAACATGTAATTTGTCCCAAATTCTTTAAGATGAGAAAATAGTTTGTGGTTGAAGGAATCCATGCCAGTACTGCCAAGGGAGTCTCCAATGCTCAGAGCAAGTCCATTATCATGTTATTTTATAGCATTTCCATATTTAGTCCTCATTTCTCAGGCGTCTTTTACATATTGTTGCATAAGAAAGGGATTCAACAGTTCTAGTTATGAGATTTCCTACATTTTTTACAGGCGGAGCCAGTTTACAAAAGCTGTATTGTTTGTCTGAGGTCTGGGTTTCCATTTGGGGTAATTATTGTATTCCCAGTCTTCTTCTAATCATTTGCTCACAAGGACAGGTTTTTTTTCTCTCGCCTTTTGAAGAAGATGAAATACCCCAAAGTTGCAAGACTTTGAAATAATCCTCCCACTTCTTTGTCTATTGTGTAAAAGCTATTTCTTACATCTCTCTAAATTACTGGAAAATATGTGACACAAAGGACCACATGAAAACATACAGCACAGTAGAAATGCATGTCACCACATTTTGAAAAACTCTGCAATCCTCATCTAAGCCTGATCCCACTAGAGAGGTGTGTGCAAGTGGAGGGAGAAGAAGGGGAGACCAAACACAAAACAAACCCACTTTTCAGAAGGAAGTACATTTCAGCTCTATAATAGTCAGCTCCTGAGGAAAGAATGTCTGTAGAATGGAAAATGAAGTGAAAGCAATGCCTGTGTGTGTCAGGGCTGCCTGTGCAGAAGAATTTCTCCTCCAGCTGCTGCCTCCAGCTGCAGAGCTGTAGGAGAGCCGTGAGCCACGGCCCCACAGGCAGACACTGGCTCAGCCTGAGGCACAGCAGTGGAGCTTGGCAGATCTCTTCTTCCCAGCACCCCTTTTCCACCTTCCTGCTGGTGTCACACAGCATCCCAAGCCAGACTGCTTCTTCCCCCACCTTTAATTTGCATCGGTAAAATCCCAGGCCCAAGAATATCCCTCTAAACTCACAAGGAATAAGTTAGGGGAAAATGTTTATTTTCTTCCTCTGCTAAGATGCTTCAAAAGAGATTGCCTTAAGCCAAAACCTTCCCCTCAGGGAAACATATATTTGTGCAAATACATATAGAAGGATTTTAATTTTTTGTGTAAAGGAAACTACAGCTAAACAGCAGAGTAACTGGTGTCAGGTATTTTCCAGACTCTGTCAACTGAAAAACAAAACATCATCACACTCCTGCAAATATCAAAGTCATCCTCAAGTATTTGAAAGTCCTCATGATATGCAACCCCAGCTTAGAACCTCCAGAACTGCCTTATTTTAGTGATGTAACCTCACCACATCATTTTGCTTAGTGGCAGCTGACGGCTAGATATGATACTGGGAGCTACATCATTCTAATAAATCAATACATCCAAACCAATTCACTGCCAGAGGAGGAATAAAATAAATCCCAACTATTTTGTAGGGAAACACAGCTTTTAGAAAGCTTATGTTCCTCTAGACTTTCCATCAACCACAAACATAATCTAAAATGTTCTTGGCTTGCCCACTTCTGGGCTGATTAGCTTTTGGAACAGAAGAGAACCTTTCTAGATATTGGTCTGTCTTGTGCTGCCTTCATGTTATTGTCAGTGTGAGTGCTTTTGACATTATTTATGTAGAGAGCGTGGGGTCTCTTTTGGTGTTGGGTCACTTTGCTTTTCAACATCTGGGGTTTTTTGTGTTTCTCAAAGCTGGACTTATTTCAGCCTCTCAAACAGTGTCAGACTTCTTGCAATCCGTGGCTTTAAGGTACAACAGCCTCCACGTACCCTCCAGTCCCTGCAGGACAAGCCCAGGCCATGGGTGGCTGTGGGGTGCCCAGAGCAGCACACCAGCTGCTGCCCACCACCCTGCCAGCAGCACAGACCACACTGAGGAGTGGGATGGTGTCCTGCCATTGGGTCTGAGCTTGGCTGGTTTGGAGTGGCACCAGGTGCAGTCTGTCCCCTGCTGTTAATGGTCTGATTACCCCTGGATGGATTTAGGTCTGTTTGATTTTTACTTCTGAAGCAATCTTAAGATAACACAGAGACACAAGGAGGAGGCTCTGACAGCAGGCAGAGCAGGGACACGTTCAACACACGGAATTAGTTATCTCCCTGAGGTTTGCTGCTGCTATTTTGCAAGTCATATCACCTTTTTTATGCAGAAATCTCCCATCAGAGTCCAACCTTTACTAGTTACTAAGTGCAGCTGCAAACCCTGGCAATAGGTGACATAGAAGCACACACACACACACACACACACACACACACACACACACACACACTGCACATCCTGACTCCCACACTGTGGTCATGTGGTCATGGGGGCTTCAATCTGGGGGCAATTCACAGCTCACATGACCCAGCAGTAGCTATTTACAGAAAAAAATCATGTGCAGCAGCCTCACAGGTAAATTCAATCCTTCTCTCTAGCTAACACGAGTAGCTAAATGCCAGTGACGTATAAATCCAGGGACTGAAAAAGAAATGCCACAGGAGTGTACACAGACTCGGCAAGAAATGGAAGCAGTACATTCACTGATAGTGACAGGGAACACCTCTATTCCAGCAGAAAGTTTGAAAAATAAGGGTGGGAGGGAAGGAGGAGAAGGAAAAAAGGGGGAAAGGAGTAGCACGAGCATCTTGGAAAGTCACCGGAAGCTTTGTTCTTAGGAATAAATCTGGCTTCTTGTGATCCCCTTTCAGCAGTGCTGGCTGGGAGCCAGCTGGGTCCCCTGGAGTCCCCCTGGCCTTTTTGTCTGGAGCCTGGGAATCTGTCTAGAGCACAAGGCTGGGGGGACCAGACTTGTATTTGCAGGAGGGGTAGGCTTAGGCAGTGCTCACGTAGAGGAAAGGGAGTTTGCAGTGCTCAGACCTTTGGGAAATTTTCCCCCAGGGCTGGTGGGTGGGCAGGGGAGCTTTTCCTGCTTTGGGGGCACTCTCCAGGGAGATGTGTGGACTAGGGAGCAGGAGGAAATGCAGGCTGGCTGTCTCCAGGCCTGAGATGCTGGAGCAAATGGGGTGTGATGGAGGGATGGAGGGGAGTGAGCAACGCTCTCTGGCCCTCACCCAGCTGGCCTGTGCAAGTTGTGCCAGGGTGTCTCACCCTCCCCAAGACATTGTTGCAAAGGCAAATGCCAAATAAAATGATAAATTACCAACAAACAGAACAAAACCAAAAGCTTTGGACCCATGGAGCATTATATTTCCCTTGCCCCACTAGGCCTCCCTTTCTGCAGACCTCTTTTAGAGTGATGAAAACTGGGCTCTCAAATCTCCCTGCCAGATCCAAAGATGCTGATTGGTATCTTTCCAATACTTATGGGTTTTCACGCATGATTGAGACCTTTCCAAAGATTTATTCATTTATTTTTTCAGATTCAGTTATCCTGCTATCCAGTTATTCTGCCTTTATTTTTGTATTTCCCCCCGCCCTCTTTATGACCTTTAGAAATAAAATTCAATTTATTTGGCTACTTCATAGACAAAATCTAAAGCCTGCCTTAATTTGTAGTTTACTAGCCTTCAGATGTGAGACTACATAGAGAGCCCCTATCTGATCAAATGGCTGGTACACTGACACAGTCCAATTATGTGAAAATATATCCTTGCTTATCATTTCAAATATCGTAAAAGTGGAGAAACTGAAGTAGCTCCCTGTCTGTTGGATTTTCCTGTTCAGACACACTTGTTTGAACAGGCACCGTGAGACTTTTCTGTCATCTTGGAGGAGTTCAAAAAGCGTTTTCTCCTTGAAAGCCCTGAGATGGGTGATGGTGGCCACCCCCAGCCAGCTCCCAGTCAGGCAAGGCAGGGAGAGGGTGAGAAAGGGATGTCCCCTGCAGCTGAGGACTCTGCCCTCTGGCCATGAAATGCACCTGGCATCTCCCTGCAGCCTCCCCCAGCTCTGCCCCCCAGACTGGCCCTGCTCCCAAACTGGTACTCACCCTGCCCCACAGAAACCCCTGTCCCAGCCTGGTCTCTCTGCATCCCACTCCCCACCCAGTAAAGGATTTTTTCAACTTTTTGATAATTTCATAGGAGTAGGTTTCATTGAAATCATTGATAACGTTATTAGAGTTGAGTTGAGTATATAAAACTCAACTATAGTTGAATATATAAAATAGGTCTTGAGGATTTTAAGTATTCTTATGCTTTCCCTTGCTAAGCATCTGCAATAATTCTGTCTTTAGTAACTTGACAAAATTGGTTGTCTGTTAAGGCATATGCAGAACTGGTAAGACACTGAGAAAACCAAATTATGTACAATAAGTTACTGCTTTTGAAAAATCATATTTTCTACCAATTTCCTTCTTTTTACCATTTTTTTACTCCTTTTTATTCTCAATTGTAAAGATGCAATAAAATTCACTTTTTCTTGAAATAGAACTATATTTAGTAATTATATTTGATAAAGAAGATTACCTCTTTTTGCTTTGATCTGATTTTGTTTATGTTTTTGTTGTATTTGGGAAGACTGACATACAGTGCTGACTAGGTCTTCCAGTGTGCTTCTCTGTGATTCTTTAAATCAAGTTATGGCTGAAAAGAGCCATAGTGCTCAGTCTTTTATTTAGCAGTGCTATCAGTTTGCAGACTTGAGAAAGACAAATTTCTTACAGAGAGAGGAAGGAACTTGTGAACAAGTTGAAGCAGACTGTAAAGTCAGAGATATGAGTAGCCAAACCAGTCAGAGGCTTCTCCAGATACAAGGATGTTGGAACCAGGTGGGAAGCATTCCCTGGCTCAGCACTGTAAGGGCAGGGTGCTATTTAAAGAATAGCTTGCAATAACATTTTT
Organism: Ammospiza caudacuta; assembly: GCF_027887145.1. NCBI lineage: Eukaryota > Metazoa > Chordata > Aves > Passeriformes > Passerellidae > Ammospiza > Ammospiza caudacuta. The sequence goes on from NC_080596.1 coordinate 61,466,479, forward strand.
CAGGTATCTTTATGGGAAGTGTTGAACATACTCAATTACTGAAGCATAAAATAGAAAATGAAACAAAAATCTCTCCTGCAGGCTGCAATCCTTAAACACAGAGCACTCTGAGTTCCTGCCTGGATCAGGGGGGACTGAATAACTGAGAGTACTCCATACAGAGCCAAGGCCACTCCACACAAAGCCAGGTGTTTATCCCAACCCAGAGTCAGGCTTTGGTTAAAGGAGGGTTGAGCTGGTAAAGCTCCAGGGACCAAGGGCTGCTCTTGATTCACATGTAAGAGACCATCTTGCAGATGATGTTGCCTTGCAGAACGTAGTGAAACCATGCAACTGTAGGCTTGATCACCGAATTCTGGTTGCATCGCTTGAAATGGAGAATTGCACTTTGGGAGTTGCAGTCTTCACACCTGTCATCACCCTGAGAAGTTTCTGGGTTCATTTATAGTGTATAAGGACTGATGGAAACATCACATTCCTTAAAATGATCTCCTATATACATAACAGGCCTTTGCATTTTATCCAGTCATAATAGCATTGTGTTCAAAGGTGTGTACTTGGATAAAAGATGGCTTCCAAAAAGGTAGCTGCTCTTAAGCTGGAAATATAAGAAGTCATCACTGAAAGTCAGAGATTGTTTTAGCAGTTAATTACCTGAGCAGTAAGAAGCCTGTTTTAATTCCAGCATAACTCTCTGTTCTCAGCTTTTTTGTGTCGTTCTATACAACTAGCACTTCTAAATTAAGTGGTGAATGATCTTTCCTCCTGTAAGGAGATGAAACCCTTTCTCATGTTTTCTTTAAGTAAAGAAACACTTGGATGGAGTTGTTTCTCCATCTATCTGCCCTTGTTTGCAGTCTCTAGTCCCATCTGTGTAAGTCTTGTTGACACTCACTCCAGCATTGTGCCTTTCTCCAAGTGCAGACTGAGGCCTGGCTTTGCTGTTACAGGGTGCACTCAGATGGTGTATGCTGAGGTGCTTGAGCCTGTCCACCCTTCTGCTCCTCATGTCTCAACACCAGTGAACTTTGGGTCTGTCACTGAGCACTTATCCTACTGCCCAAAGCAACCACAACCTACCAGGAGCATCCACACAGATGGCACTTGTGAATTATTCAGGTGTTCTCAGCATTTACACCAGGAGCTGGGTTTGCAGGGCTTCCTGCACTCCTCCATAAGGTATGAGAGGTGAAGAGGCGCTAGCCCTCCACAGATGAACCTTCCCCCTGCCCTTTACAGCAGCCTTAAAGGGAAAACCCTGTAACAACTGTCAGCTGTGTTTGGATATGGAGTCACTTCTGCTTCTTACGCATGTCCTAAAAAATCTCATGGGATGCACCATAGCTTGCAGATCCATGAAAGGGCTTAGTAGACATCTGAGCTAATGGCAACAGATAATCTATTACAATGTAATTCACACCCTGCACTGACTTATCCATCACTTTTCCTCCTTCTTTTAGCACCTATGTACATTTTCTGTGCTTGGTGTGCCTGTCAACTGGGTTAACAGTAATCATTAAACAGGTTGTAATATTCAGCATACAATGTATGTGTTACTTCTGTAGAAACATACATTTACTGCAGGCCTCATAACTTTTGCTTTACTTCTCGCATCATTTGAGAGCAGTGGCTTGTTTGAAGGCATATGTCCTGTGGCAGCAGAGGACCTTATCCTCACTCTGTCTGCACAGTGTCCTTTGCTGGGCATTTGCTCCCAACCAGGCCATCATGGTGTGCTGCAAACACATGGGCTGTGATCCCACAGATTCTGCTGAGTATGTGGGATGAAAACTGGGGCTTAGTGCATGATTTTTGGAACTGGTTGTCTTTGCTTATTGTCCTAATTTCTTTGCATGTCAGAAAAAAATATGGGGTAGGAGGATTGGGAGGAAAAGATGGAGAGTCCCAGAGAGGGGAGGCCATATTCAGCAGTAGCAGAGTCTGGTTTCTAATGCCACAGGGAATCTTGTGGAATATTCCTCCTTGATGTGGTTAGAAATTTCTCTTTAGGAGATGCCACAGCAGCTAGGCAGCCTGGCACAAGTTTGGCTTCGCTGAGGTTTTAGTGAGCAGGTCCATTGCACTTATTCACATCAAAGAAGGAATATGCAGGATCAGGGAGCATGAACTGGAAGGTAAACTCAGTTTTTACCACTTCATCCTGGAACAAAACCAGGCAGTTTCCTATTTTTTTGTTTGTTTGTTTTATTTCAGTTTCGATTATAACATGTCTGACATTTCTAGACTGAAAGAGACAGATGCACCTTTAACCTGGGACTCAGTTCTGAGGTGAAAAACTCTGTTCTAAATATTGAAGTCCATTGACTCAAAGTCCATTGACTCCTATAAGAGGCTTGTTTTGGTCCTGTCTGTGATAGCAAAACCTCCCTGAAATTAGAAAATGCCAGCCCGGAGCAAAAATCAGTTCAGCACAGAGGAAATAATTTTATCTGAGGGATACTTGGTATGGGCTTCAGTAACAGTTAAAGAAAAATATGGTAACACTTAAGAGTTCAACAACAAGCAAGAGCAAGTCATGGACTCCTTGCAGTTAATGTAACCCCCTTGAAGTCTACAAGCTGAATGCATGGGAGGTGAGGATCTGTCCCTCTATCCTATGGGCACACTCGGCTCAGATAACACAGATGTGTTAGATTAAGGAGAGAACCTTATAAAATAAAGCAGTGGCTGCAATGGGAAAGGCTTTTTTTTTTTTTTTTTTTTATCTGTCTATTAAAACACTAAAACACAACAATGAAAAAAAAGGTATAAGGCAGAGCAGAGAAGTAAATCAAAGAAGTTGATACAGTCCTCCAGATTTATACTCTTTAGACTTTTTTTTTTTTTGTCTCATGCACCCAACCGGTTTAAAGGTCTATTCTCTTTGTGGTACATGCATGCACATAACTACCATTGATGTGGAGTCTCCAGGTGATTTGATGTGCATTCCACATAAGGCATGGTGTCAAGTATATGATCCCCACACAAAAGAGCTGCCTGAGAACTACTCTTTGGAATATTTTTTTTTTTTTTTAGATTCCTTTGCTCTACATCTAAAATTTAGCAGATCAGAGTGCCTAACCAAGCAGTGGAACTACCACTGCTACTCTTTCATCAGCTTTGATCTGTGTCAATTTATGGGGGCGGGGGGGAAGGGGGCCTAATGGGGAGAAAAATTTCAAATATGGGTGCAGTCTTGCAAAATGTTGAATATTTTGTAGAAAAAACAATTAAATAAATAATAAATAATTAAAAGGGCTTGAGATTTTTTAGCAAATCAAAAGAGGCAAGCAGAAGTGAAAATGTGTTTTTGGAACACACAAATTTCAGAAATCATTGTCACTGTATGGTCTCTGTTAAGGGTTTTTAGGTCCACACTGTGACTTATTCCAACTCAAGCCTAGAGCGAGTCTGCTCTCCTCTCCACTGGGTGCTGCAAGCCCGGCTACACAGGCAATCACAGCTCGTGTGAGATACAGACATTTAGCCAAGCCAGCAGGTGAATATACCCATGCCCATGCCCAGCAGCTGATTTCATGTCAGCCACAGCATCACAAGTCAGGATGCACCGAGACATCCTTCCAGGAGGGACTAAAGATACATACTAGGCCTTGAGCTTTCTATTCTGGTTTGATATTTTGTTCTTCCATGGCAGGAAGGACAAAAAAATCCTATTTGAAGGTAGGATTCTCAGATAAAATCTAAGCTCAGTATTCTATGTTGTCAGCATAAGACTTTTCCTGTGTTTCAGAGACAAGCACCAACAATCTTTGTTGTACCAGATCTCTTCTTTCTTGCATACACACATGCAGTCCACCTCCCATGTGGGAGCCAGCTGGAATTGTGGTAGAAAAACTTCTAAATTATTGTTAATTTTATTGTGTGATCAGACATTTCCCATTTTAAACCAAATGAAAATGTGGCCCTTTTGGAACAGCTGTATGTGTATATTGTTTCCAGTTTTCCAAGTTTGCCTTCCTGTCTTCTGTTCTTCTACTCTCCCAAATGCCCTGCTTGAATGGAGAAGCAGAGTGACTAGGAAAAGGGAGGAAGGATTTGGAGAAAATTGGGATGCATGGTTTGAAGGAATGAAGGTGGTAGACAGACAAAGAGGGTTTGTGACAGGGCTAGGATGGGCTCAGCAGAACACTGGAAAAAAACCAATATGAGATTCATATGGATATGCTGTAGGTTTTCTTTCATGGAGAAAGAGGAAAAGGGAAATTTAGATGGTACTGATTTATTTTTTTATTAGGAAACTGAGCTGGAAAGAATCACATATGGTAATAGTCCTTTGAGCCCTCTGATCTAGTTGCTGTCTGAAAGATTTTTTTGCTGGAAAATGCACACCTAGATAAGACAAAATCAAATGCTATCAAATTTGATTATTTTTATTCAGTCAAACTCCCCTCTAATTCAAAAATATCAGATTGTTTTTCCTGTTCACACCTATTCTCTAACACTTGTCACTTTTTAAAATATGAGTAGCTAAAAAAACTAAACTCAGTTTTCTCTTTGAACAAATTGCAGGTTTTAATCGTTTTTTTCTTCATGCCAAGAGAAATTTTAAATTAAAATCCTTAATTCTCCTCTGATTAAATTCACAACAACTTAGACACTTCCTTCTGCTGCATAGCTGACATTTCTATGCACATCTTTCACCATTCAAATCATTAAGGAGCACAACATGTTTCAATTTCAGTGTCCTTACAGTAATGAAACACCAAACATAGGCTGTTGGAATGGTCCCTCTATCAGAGATCACACAGAAACTCATGTTTTAAGGTGCTGAAAAAACAACATATTTCAAAGCCACCATCTGCCATCTGACCCTGTACCTCATGGATTCTTGGCAAGACAAAACTGCAAGAGTTACCTGCAGTAGGACCCACAAAAACCACAATGGACCTTATCAGTTGCCAAAACACTTGGATTGTTATCAATAAACACTGGCAGAGGTCAAAGGTCTCCTCTGGCTGTGGGGCTGAGGATGCTGGGATGTGTCAGGAGAGCAGGACTGGACAATGGAGGGTACTGGGGAGGAGGACTGCAAAATGGGAATAGGGAGAGCTGAACTACCAAAATACTTTTCACCTGCTACTCCATATCCTTTTGCAGGACTGCTGTGCAGTGGGACAGGCTTCATCCAAGCAAGGAGAAAAAACATTTGCTTCTGACCTAGATAAGTCATGATTTCAAGAATGCGTATAGATATGAACTACAGCATTTCCGTAAATGTATTTTTGAGTTGTAACTTTCCTATGTAAACTACTGGGGCAGCAGCTCCTCAAACTGAGGACCAAAATACTTTTATACAGATTATTGTGATGTCTTTAATAATCTCAAATGAAGGTGCAGCTATATTGTATACTGTGGCTTTGAGAATCTTTTTTGCAACATGAATCCCCATCATACACTTGCAGAAGGACCAGTAAAAAATACTCTTTTATAGGTGCAAGTGCCATTTGTTTCTAGATATATAAGGACTATATTTTGTTTTTAATGTTTTGATTTAGCAAACCCAGAAAATTTAAAGAAATAAAAGGTTACTTAGCAGACAGTTGTTCATTAGCTAGTCTGAATTACACACAATTGAGGCAATATTAGCCATTAAAAAAAAATAGAAAAGGTTTGGAAGGGGGCACAGAAGAAAAACTCAGAAGTACCTTGACACTACCAGAAATTTGTTGACAGATTGTGGATATTTTTTTTTCTCTCTTTAGTTTTAATGCTAAGAATATTTTTCATGAAAAGACATGATTGATCTCGATCTTGGAATTCATATGCTTCACTCAATTATTCCATATTTGAAGATAGCTTGTCATTTATGACAACAGAGTCATTATTTTTCTTAGCAATGAATAGAATGACAAGACAATAATTAGTGTGTGGGTAGAAGACCAGAAGATAGGAGAAGCTGCTGCAAACATCTGATCTAGAATTTTGTACCCTGCCCAGAAGGTTATTTTGCAGAGAGTTTTAACAATCCTTTCCATGGCCTGTGAAATTTTCAATTTAAAATGGTGAATTGTTCCTTCTGCCTTTTGGAGTTTATATTTATTCTTGCATCTACATAGTATCAAGAGGAAAGTCTCCATCCTCCCCAGGTTTTAACTCCAGCAGATTGAGCCTGCTAAGGTCTACCCTACACTGTGGCTGACCAGTAATCCAGCTTCCCACTGCTTGGAGGAAGGGAAAATAAATCCTGTTAAGCCATAGAGAACATTTTAGGTCACTGTTGTCTTACATCCATACCAGAAACTGCTTTCTCTGCCTTTCTTATTCTGGCATTTCAGACAGCTGAAAACCAGCAGGTTTTTGGGGTTGCAGGTCAGTGGCATAGCCACGACTGACTGTGCTGGGAAGTAGGTCAAAGCCATGATGAGCTTCACAAACATTAAGAGATTTGGCTAAAGTAGGTCTCAGAAAGGGAATTTAGTGTTTCAACTATTTTGAAACTTTGAAAATGTTCATTATTTTGCTTTTTAAGATCCCAGATGATCCCACATTAAGATCTCAATGTGCAGATGGGACATACCTATTCTGCTGTGAATCAGTGTGGAGGGGGAGAATGCAGACATAAATAATCTGTCAGCCCAGCTGCCTGGTATGAATTCAGACAAATATGTTTAACCAAACATGGATGCTTCAGAGGGTGTTCTTGTGGTTACTCCAACTGCTTCTATTATACTTTTATATTAACAGTGTGTCTGCTCACCATGTGCAATAAAACAATTTCTGAGGCTCAGCTCAGAACATGGGGCTCATTCACTGTCTCGGATAATAGCTTTGCTTGTTTGCACTGTTCTTATTTAACTTTCTAAATATATGTCATTTTCCTTTTCATTCTAGGAGTGATTGTACATTACAGCAATTACAGACAAACCCTTCCAGACAGTTTGAAGACCAAAACTTTCTTTGTGTGGAAGTCCAAAGGCAATTATTGGCATTACAGTTTAAGAGAAGCATTCCATCTCCCTGATGCAACAGCAGTAGCTTTCTGTGGCATGTTAAATAAAGCAATTTGCCCTGTAGGAGACTAATGCATGCAGAGTCATGATGGAAAAAAAAAGAAAATCAAACAGCTGCACTGAAAGAAGTAGAAACCTCCTCTTCAGAAAGATACAAAACTTATTCTGACACTGTTTTAACCGAAAGGCACCAAGAATCTTTAACCTTTGCCTTAAGCTCCTTGACATTTCATATATTGCTTCAAGACTGAGACTCTGTAAAGACACAGGCGTGCTAATTATCAGTCAAATAGTTGCTTTTTAACCAAAAATAGTTGATAAAAATGGAATAAGACAGTGCTTTCATAACACATGCCAGAATGTAGAAGTCAGTTCAAGCCAATTTTTTGTTCTCACAGCAATTCCCATTTGCAGAATAGAAGGAAATTAATAGGCTTGAGCTTGAAGTATTGAGACTTGATCTCTAAGGTAATATCTTCCTATTTTGGGGAATCTTAAATATTAGGCAAATAATAAAACCAAAATTATTTACTCCTTTCAAATATGCGATTTACAATATTTAATTAATTAAATTATTCACATGACATAACTATGAATATTTGCCTAGCTTTGGAAGCTGTGTGAGGGGATTATCAAATACTCTCAGGCCTGAGCACCTTAGAAAAAGTTAGGATATATCTTCAGCAAAACCAGTAGGTACTTTTTATATTTTATTTATATTATTTTCATATTTTATATTTCCCATCATTTTTAGATCCTTGGAAACACTAGGGTCTTGATCCTAAAACATTATTAACTGCTCACCCTAAATGTACTTACACCAGCTGAGAATTAGTCTGGAATAACAAGCATAATAAGATAAAGAGGACACAATTACTAAAACAATAAATGTATAGCAAGTAATTGTCAGGTGAGAGTTAGAACAAACATGCCCTCAGGATAATGTATGTGATTAAAAGAAATGCATTGTATATTACAGCAGCTCATTGGCATCTATAAATGGAATTGTAACATTTTTTCCAGAAAGTTTCAGCTCAAGAGGATAGAAAAAGCTTTGAAGAGAAAGGAATTGATTTAACAGCTCTATTATAATAATGAAATGCAAGAGCAGCTGATTTCGCCACCCATCACACAGACTGCTCTTTTGAATGGTGAATGTGATGAGGTTTTCAAAATAGAGAACATTGATATTTCTGAGATGGAGCCAGGTTTACTAAGACAGACCCAGAACATGAGGAAATTTCCCATTTTTAAGAACAAATTAAGCCACTAAACTTTCTCTGCTGTCAGAATGAATTCTAGTCTTGCAATTTGATGGGAAAGCTGGAAACTTACGTTCTTAAAGAGGATGGAAAGGTAGATAAGATTGGCCAGCAACTGTTGCTTTTTGAATCATCAAGTGATAAGGCAAACAGCAGCCTTTCCATAAGCCTTCAGCATGCAGAAATGTGGGCCTGCTTATACTGTATTGATGTTCTCACAAGCACTTTTTAAAATGTGAATTGATTTAAGGATGGTTAGTCAAATGTGACTATTAATTTGGGGTTTTGTGTGCCGTCTGTGCCATGGAAGGGCTCAGTTTGTATTGACAGTTTGAGCCCTGCATGAAGTGTGATTATACATGGCATCAGCTGACTGGAAACCCTATCATACCATTTGCAAGGCCAGATGAGGCTGATTTAACAATGAACACTGATGAAGTACTCTCCCACTGGTCGCCAAGAGCTGCACTGTGAACATCTTTCATCATCTGGCGCTCAGCTTTTTGTGTATGGTCTGGGTTTAGATATAATGGTGACTCTTCAGAAAGCAAAAGGGGGTATTCAAAGAAAATGTTTTTCTGAAGTTGGGAGAAACAGCCTGGCTATTGTTTATTCTCTGACCACACAAATACCTTGTGGCAATTATGTCTTTTAAAACTGTAGTTCTGTCTCACTCCTTACATGTGAACGGCTCTGTAATAGCAAATAACAAACAACAAAAAATCACAACAGAATGTCAGCTTTGATTTGAGGTTTAGAGGAATTATAACATTGTGTAATAAAATGATAAAATCAGTGAAAGGCAACTCTCCTGTGATGTGTGTCAGCACAAGTTGCTTGTACCATGGTCCTGTGTGTGTCGACTAAGGAACTTTTGGAGCTCTGCATCACTCAGTTCATATCACTTCCATGGCAGGGGACTGGAACTGGATGGTCTTTAAAGGTCCCTTCCAAACCAAACCATTCTATAAGTCCACCATTAATACAGAGCTTTCATGTTCAGAACTGTGTAAATATGCCAGATCACACCCTCAAAAGCAGCTTCTTTGAAATATGTAACAGGGAAAAAAGGAAGAAAATTCACTATCAGACAACTTCCACCAAAGAAAACAACCTTGTCTTTTTTCCATCCTGGACATTTTCAAAAATGGAAAGAACTGAAATATATGGGGGCTGGAAGCATTTTGGAATATATTTAAATACAGATCAGAAAAAAAAAGCCTCAGACTCTTCAATAAATGATCACAATTAATCAACAAGAATGGAAGCTGACTCTTTAATAAATGTGTTGGAATTATGCTCCTTTCTAGGAGGCAGCTCTTGGATGTTAACAGAGCAGCTTTCAATGTTTATGGCTTTGCTGCCATGGGAAGGAGTTGTGGGATGGCATCCTCTGTGGTTTAACATGATCCATCAGCTGATGGCTCGTTCTGCTGCAAGGCAGATCATTGTCACCATTACGATTTCATCCCTGCCTCAAAGCCAATTTCCCTGCATATAAACGCTTCATTCAGAGCACAGAGAAAATACATTAGGGAAACAATATAGCATACTGTACAACAAGGATTTTCCTGCACTGTAACTCTACAGCTCACCAGGCAAAAGCCACTTCTTTTTATTCTAGTTCCCCAGGGTGCTGCATGGAGACACCAGTCCTGAGACGGATTAACTGTGGCGCTTTCATCAAGAGGAACTTGTCTTCACTCTGACTTTGGAATAGAAAGGACGTGCTATTACCCTTGCCTTTGAAAGAGAAAAGCTTTCTACCTGCATTCCTTGCTCGCTTCCAAAGTTTAGCTCATAGGGATTAGAATTTGCTAGATATAGGATAAGCCCCTTTCAAAATACTCATATAAAGAAAGATGGAGAGAGCTTTCAGATGTATTTACTGAATGTTTATTACTGTTAGAAAGAGGTAAAATTGAGTTAAAGTATGAGCAAAATTTTAATTCTTCACATGAAATAAATGAGAGTAGTCAGGAAAAAAAATACACTTTTTTCCCCCCTCTCTGTTACTTTTACATAAGATCTGCTATTTGCTGTTTGAAACCAACCTTTTCATTTCTGCAACACATGAGTGATTTTGGGGGCACTTTTATTTTGGGAACTTGACTTGATCCATACTATAGAGAATAAAGTTTCTGGCAGCAAGTGTTTAATATCTCCTCAATACTGAGGTCTCTGTAAGGTATTTCTTACCTAGCCTTGAAGAGTGCAGAAAGCCTAAATCACTACAGATCTCAGGCCAACATCCCAGCCCCCACCCGGGATGTTTTTGTGTCACTGGCTTCAAAGGAGGCTGAAAATGCTAAATATTGGGTAAGGAGGTCTGGTAGCACATGATGATTTTGTAATTATTTTATAACTATAATTATGTCAGATATGAGAAGAGAAGCAAAGCTCCTTCTGTGTTTGACTTGGATTTAATTTAAACCTGTTTTAAACCCTGCAATAATTTTAGCTGATTTCACTGCCATTGAACAAGTCTGTAATATGAAACATCACCCACAGCTTCCTGGCCATGGGCAGGGTCAAACAAAGCCCAGTTTTCTCCCTGGGCTTTTAGAGCAATGTAACCAGGCACAGAAACATGGGGCTGGTGGTGAAATAAGTAGCTAGTCTGATTTGGGAGAGGATATTCTTTATGACCAATGCCCAACAACATTATTTCTGAAACTGATACTTCCAGTTTTAGAAAAAACAGAAAATTTAGTAGGGCAGCAGTGTGCAGAGGACAGTCTGACACTGGCCTTGACTGTGCCCAGTGCATGAGTGAGCCATGGTGCTCCTGCTGCAGGTCACAGCTCATCCCTCACAGAGGACTGTCACTCACCATGGGAAGGGCTGTCCCACACTGTGGTGGCAGGTGACCATGGCATTGTGGCTGACACTCATGGTCCATGTTGGCACAAAAATGCTCTTCACACACCACCAGCTCTTCTCAGATTCTGATGGCCTTAAACACAAGAGGACTGAGGTAACGCTTTTTATCAGTGTCCCAAGTCTTGAAAAAAAAAGGAAAAAAGTGGAAAAATCTGTAAAAATGCTGAATTATAGCCATCAGTGGAAGTATATTCACCGTTTTTAGTAATCTCCATCATTTCTGGTGAGCAACACATCTGGTAGGGAACAGCAGGCAGAGACCTAATGCTTTCTCAACTTTCCTGGGCTGCCCTCCCTGCTGTTGGGGAAAGTGCTTGCGCTGCTCTGACAAGGAAGAGGATTAGGGTAGCTGTCCTAGCAGAGGAAGTCCTCCCATGGGATAAGGGCGGACTTTGAAAAGTTGTCTTTTCACTTCCACCTGTTAGCCAGCTTGATTTTCCTTTTGCCTGCTTGGCTGGAGGAGCAGCTCCATGCATTGATGACAGCAGAAGCTGGAAATGCTCATACGGGAAAGAAAGAGAAATCAGGAGGCAAATTGCTTTCCCTAAGCGTCGGTTTAAACGCTTATCAAAGGGCAGGGTCAGTCCCTTGAGTGTTGTCCCCAGTGGTTCAAAGCACTCAGGGCAGAGGCTTTTGACTCACCCATCCTTCTGTCCTGCAGCTGCCCAGGCACTGCTCCGTGCCTGCACGGCGAACCGGAGCAGGGAACCGATCTGGCTGGAAAAAGACAGTTAAAACACCCTCCAAAAAGCAACGTGTTTTTCTTTCCAGCCAGAATCGCTTCTCCCATCTGGCCGGGCGCACAGCTGCACAAACAGCTGCGGCAGCGCGGCGGCGGGAGCGGGGCTGCGTGGGCCGGGCAGCGGCACCGCCGATGAAAGGGAAGCTCCGCCGGAGCCGGCCCCGAGCACAGGGACCCCGAGGGACCCGGCCCCGAGCACGGGGACCCCGAGGGACCCGGCCCCGAGCACGGGGACCCCGAGGGACCCGGCCCCGAGCACGGGGACCCCGAGGGACCCGGCCCCGCGGGCATTCGGCTGCCCCGGACGGCAGCGACATCCCGGCTGTCCCTGAGAGGGGACTGCTGCTCTGGCACAAGGGACAAGCGGGGTCATTCGCGCTGGTTTGCACCTCTGATCTCCCTCTCCTGCCAGACAGGCTGAGAGGGAGAAGGATGCTCACACTGCTCAACAGCCAGCGGCAACGAGTCCCGTTTCAGGTCTGGAATTAAGGGAGAATCCTGGAGAAACGCCCGGTTTAAACCTGAGTTACATTTGGAGAAGTTGAATAGATAATCATATCCAAATTATGTTCCTTCAGGGAAATGAAACATGGTTGAGATAACTAATAACTTTCAAATCCCAAGTGCTTGTGATCTTTGTGCATGCCAACACCACCAGACGGTGGCTGGGGTTTTTCTTCAACAACCAGAGGAGAAGATGGTCAGGTACTGAGTCATTTGTACCAACACACTACAAATACAGAGCCATGGCTCAAGTAACTCACTAGGTCAGCTCAGTATTTGAAACTGGACTAAGGCAAATCAAAGCTGGAGGTGTAACAGACTGCAATGACTGCAGACAGGCTGACATAGTGTTGTCAATCTAAAGCACTGGGAGATCAGTCAGCAAGTGTTCCTTCATATAGAGATCATGAAATAATGTTTCTGAAGCTTGACGCTTTAATTACATCATAGTTTCTAACATTTATTGTGAGGTTGATATTCTCTATCAATAGAGAATATCAATACAGAATATGATTTTCTCTATCAATAGAGAGTATCATAATGTGAGGCTGACATAATGTGAGGCTGATATCAATAGCAATAGTGAGGTTTAAAAAAGATTCAGGGTACAAACAGCAGAGCTGGCCAGTGTGTTAGGCAAATAAAATATGACTTCTTCAGATGCAGAATGCTTGAACTCATCTTTGTGACAAACTACTTCTTCTGTGAATCTTCCTTCACATGGCAGGATTAAAGTCTCTACAGAGTTATATTGGTTTTACTTGAGTAGTACCAATTCCCTCCCCAAAGATGCTCTAAGCATTGGATGTAAAAGTTGCACTCCTACTCAAAGAGTGACCATCCCATGCGATTTGAATGCTGTTGGTAAGGTTCCTGATGGCACCCTGTAGCAGAATTGCTGGGTGGTGTTGTATCATCATTGTCCTTGGATAATTATACAGCACCACAAGAATAGAGGATTCAGTTGGTGGATTGGAAAAATATTCATAGACAGTGGAACAGAAGGTCCATTCTCATACAACTCAACTGATACTGCAGCTAAATATCAAACAAGATGGACTGGTCTGCTGAAAAATTCAGTGATGGGTACTGCTAAAGCCACTCACAATGTCAGATTCAACTCCATTAATGCTAATTTTTTTTCAATTTTTAGGAAATGTCCTTCTATTTCTCATCAACCATATTTTACTGTAAATACAATGACTAAAACGAACACAAGCCACTCAAACAGGTTTTGACATAATGTGCTGTGGTGGTTTGACCAGGAAGAAGTGGGAATTCTGGGATGTTGTGGTCAAACCAATGGGTGCTTGGATTTTGATATTGGCACCTGGTGTAGCCAGTGGGATTTTGGACACACCTCCGAGAACACCCAGGGGTTAAAAGCAGAGCTTCGGGCTTGGGAGGCTCTCTTGGGACTTCGAGAGACGGAGGTCGGATCTCCCCGTCCAGCCGCTGCTGCTGGGCAGGGGAGGGGCAGCCATGTGATAGGCCTGGGCCTGGACAGAGATGGGAGACGAGTGATAAGAGTGGAGGAGGACGAAGGACATGAACGAGTGATGGGGGTCTGGACCAGAGAGAGAGAGAGTGAGAGATGTTGGAAAGATGGAGAAGATGGAGTGGCATTTTATGCTGGACTCTTTCGTGTAGCCATGGACAGAGCCATGTTTCTGTGTGATACAGAGACTGAGTCCAGGGGGAGAAATGTCCCAGAGCCAAAGAAGATTCAGTGTGGGTACCCCTCGGCCCCAGGGGGTATATAAAATATGGGGGCGGACAGATGTCCCAAAGGTGAGATACTGTGCTTTTCTGGAACTGGACAAAGCATCCTTAAAAAGACAACCCTGGAAGCAGTCCTGATCCCTGTTCGGTGGTGAGAGCACCGGAACAAGGACAGAAAAGGCCACCACGACACACGGAAGGACTCCCTCTCCTCTTGAGGAGCTGAAAGTTTGAGCAATCTAAAGGGTGGTGTTGGACCCAGAACTGGTGATTTTGGAGGATGTATTGTATTGGGAATTTAGGGGGGAGAAGGGGGAGAGTGTTTTTGTGAGGTTTTCATTTTCCTCGTGTTTTCTTTTTTTCTTTTGTGTGTAGTTTAGTAATTGTTTGTGTGTAGTTTAGTTAATAAACTTTTCTTTATGTTTAAGCTGGAGCCTGCTTTGCTTATTCCTGGTCACATCTCACGGCAGACACCGGAGAGAAGGTGTACTCATGGGGGCTCTGGCTTTGCCAGGCCAAAACCATAACATGTGCATAGGTTTGTGCAGGTGTGTGTATATGGATATACTAAAAATAGTAGCTTAATTTTTTCTGCATCCATAGTTTTCCCCATGAAGTGTATAGCAGACACAATTTTTTTAGTGATTCTAAATATTCAGCTCTGTGTTGCAATTTTAAATGGTAACAGTTTACGCTCAAACAAGCATGAAGTAAAATGCCGCATTTGTCTTGCAATGGAATTTTTCTGTCTTTAGTTCTGATTGAAGCTTTCCCCAGTTTAATGTGAAATACATTTGAATAAATGATGAGCTGATTAGTATGAAATCAGTTTCCATTTAACAGAAATATTTCTTTGCATTGTATTATAACTATTATTAACCATTTACATTCTGGTACCATATACAGAACATGATGAAACAGAATCAACGCAGAGAAATATTTTTTTCATTGTATTACTGTTCTGGGTCTTTATTAGCTGTATCAGTAGGGATAATGTTATATTGCTTCCAATTACCAAGAACAGTGTATTAGAGTAAATATACAGGTTATCCCACTGCTTGAGTATGCTCCAAACAGTCATTTCTCTGATGTATCAGTAACATTTTTCTCCTGTTGATTTGTGGAAGACCATTTTATTTGATCTGGGCCAACACAAAGCTTTTACAGCAACAACAACAAAAAAAGTTTGTTTTAAAAACTGATTCTTTTTCCTCATATTCTACAACTAATTTCTTAAGTGGCCCATTTTCAAGGGATTGTAAGCAACTTAGAAAAACATATTCTTTGAAAAAACAATCATTCATTCATTCATTCATTCATTCGTTCATTCATTCATTCATTCTTCTACTTATCCAAGACAGCAAACTCTAAATTAAACCTTTTTAAAATTATTGTACTTAAAAGTTTCATGCTGATAGCAGACAAAAACATTTTCACAGTATATCTAAAAAAAACCTAATTTACTAAAATGTGCAACAAAAAGTAAATAATACTTTCTTTACTTTCTCCCAATTATTCTAACTATAATTACTCACTATTGGGAGTTATTCTAACTCCCAATTATTCACTATATAGATTTTGCAAGACTGTGCTTTGGTTATTTTTTGTCTAGGAATTCAGGACACATAAATATTGCAATAACAAAGTGGAAATCCTTGGAGCCAATTTATCTATTGAAAAGAAGTCTACACATCTTAAAATATGATAATGGCAAAATATCAAGGGGAACTTATTTACTTTCTCTACTGGAGACTTCATTGAACTAAAGCTAAATATTCAAGAATAAACCCAGTCTTTCAAATGCACAGGTGCTTAGCTGGAATCTTTCGTTTTGCAGCAGCAGAACCAAGATGAGAATCTGACCCTGGAGCCAGCAGGAATGCCATATGATATCTGAATGGCAATTTTCTCTGTATGTGCCACAATAATGCCTCAGACTTGACCTTTGGCTTTGTTGTCACCAAGTATTATCATATGTATAATTTGACCTTTCTTACTTGTATGAATGCTTGGCCTTGAACTCCATCTAACCTTCTAGAAGCTGTAAAGATAATTTCTATGCATTTTCAATAAGGTCCATGATTTGACCTATGACTCAAATGAACAATAATTTCTTAATATTCCCATTTCTCCTAAGACTGTTTCCCATAATAGTATAATAATAAGGCAATAAAATGTCCTTCAGTGTGAACTCTTGTTATTCTAAATTTTGAAGGTCTGTGCTTTAGGGCATTCACAGTTCATTACATTTCAGTGTTGTCTAAAGATAGTATCAAGGTATCAAAAGTTTCTAGAATTTAAATCAAAATAAATGGAAGGACAAAAGTGACATTATTTCACTGTGTCTATATTTAGACAAAACTAAAGACAATAACAAGCTTAATTTAGGGAGAGTGAAACAAAAGCATATCTTAGCACTAGCAGAAGACAATTAATACTCCTGCCATTTCTATTTAGCAGTTTCAAAGCAGAAAAAGGAAGAAGCATTAAAAAAATTTCAGTTCAGAACTTTGGAAAAAATTTTGCATTCCATCATTATTCAACAAAACAATAAATAATCCAACATCATAACATTCTTCAGCAAAATATAGTAAATATGAATTTTTTCAGGAAAAAAACTTTGTTAATATTGGTACACAAAAGGAATGCAAACTGCTAGAAGTGTGCAAAGGAGTTGTGACTATACTGAAAATGGATTCAGCCTGATGACATCCAGTGTGTGATGCAGAAGCACCTCTTTCAACTGTGCAAGACTGTGAGATCACCCTTCCAACTACACAACTTGCCTTCAGCACCTAAAGCTGTATTTCCCACCATATTTTGCTCAGAGTGGAATGCTAATGGATCATCATATTTGATGATCAGGCCCAGTACAGAAGTTTTTGCTTTTTGTGCAGCTACACCCAAAACATGAATGCATCTAAACACTGCCTGCATATAAAAGGCTCTGATTTGAAACTCAGTAACTCAGGAACTTGTTCCTGTACAAGTAGAATATAGAATACAAATTATAGAATATAGAATATAGATTAGTAGAACATAGGATACATACAATTAGATATGAGACTCATGAGTAAGGTAAGTACAGCCAACACACAGTGATTGAAATCAGTAGAGCTAAGAGCAGCTGCCAGCAGCTGCTCACATTTTGCTGATATCCAGGCAGAGATGAGTTTTGGGGACCATGAAGTGACTTTGGCAAGGCCAGCTGCAACTGGAATACTTATGAAAGGAGGTGTGCAGCAATACACCCGCACTTGTGCTAGTACCATGACCAGGATCCACCATCCTTACAGTGTCTCCTTTTCCAGCCACCCAGAAAACCCACCCCAACATACACTTTGCAGAAGATATTCCATACACTCCTTAATATTTTCTTCTTTCCTTTCTTTTTCTTTGAAACTGTACTTCTTGGAAACTACTTTGCATGGCTTTCACTCTTTGGCTATTCAAGCCAAGGATCTTTTTGTGGAAATGAATCTTTTCTACTTCGAGCTGAAGTGTCCATGTGACTGGTAGTGATGCTATGACATGATCAATGTGACTCTCCTCCTTATACAAATTGCTCCTTCCCAGCTATCTGTCTTGCTATCACAGTTTTCTTCCCCACTGCAAAGGCTGGTGACACAAGACTAGCTCAGACACATCACTCAAGATAATTCTGAAGCTTCGGAGTACGGAGAACAATGTAAGAGATAAAGACCAAATTATTAGTAGAATGTGCAAACTGAGAGTCAATTCAAAACCTTTATGCTGCTCTTCTTTTTTTTGCTTTCAAGCAGAGGGTTTTTACACTCCAGTCCTGGTGGCAAGGGCCAGCCTCCATTGTCACTCGGAGCTCAGCTGCCCCAGACAGAACTGAGGGTTGAAAACTGAATGACGAAGGTGCCTGCAGCTAAACAGACCTCTCCTAAACATGAAATGTTTCTTTGGCAACAAGTAAATGCTTTGGGTTCTTTAAGATTAGAGAGATATAGTATGGTTGGCCAAAAATAACAGAACATTCAGAAAAGTTTGGCTCCAGAGTGTATCTCTATCTTGAATAAGCAGATTAAGAATCACTTATTTTAAACTGTTTTCCCAACCAGAGTGAGCTTGAATGTTTGGCTTGCTGCAGATGTACTGGTCAAGAGATACTAAAAGAACAAAACCTTAAGGATTTAAGTTTTAAGTTCATGTTTTGTCACCCAGACTTTCCAGAAAAATGCAAATTTGACACTGCTCTCTGATCCAAGCTTTGAGACTTTCATTATCATGACTCCTTCCAGAAATATCCAACAACCTTCTCTTCCCAATCCTCTCAGTGTCCAAGGGAGGGTTGCTGAGGCACTTACTGACATGGTGGGATCAGGTGAAACAGGGATCATGCTGGAGCAGGGGACACAATCCTTCTGCTCATTCCACCGAGCCTCAGGCTCCTGTCTCCTTGCAGAAGGACTCCCTGAACAGGCACTGGTGGGCTCAGCTCCTCTCCCTCCTCCCAAGCATTATCAGTGTGACAAAAGCAGAGTATCCCAAGGGTGCAGGCTCAGTAAATTGTTTTTCAGGCAGTAAAAGTCTGTTGGTTTCTAACACCAGTAGCACTGGGGAATGAGGGTTGTGCTGGCTGCATTTGCTCCCCCACATCCCCCTGCCACGCTGCAGCCCAACAGCAGCATCCCTAAAGCTGTGCTCACCACTGGAGTGGTGGGGAAAAGCACCTGTTGGGGCTCAGGTACAACAGGAAAAAAGAGGCAAAAAGAGAGTTAAACAAGGAAAAGAGAGAAGATGGAGAGAGCTCTAAGGGATTGGATGGAGCTGGCAGGACATTTCAGGCAACAGGCAGATAATCAGTCAGCTGGCCAGAAAAACAGCCCTGCTGTGGAGGGTGACAGAGGAGGAGCTGTCCTTCAGTGGCTTTTGGGCCTCACACTGGCTCTCTGCTGAGGGTGAGCAGCTTTCTGGGCTGTCAGACCATTGGAAAAATTCTCTTTTCCATTCTGCTCTTCTAGGGATGCAATCACAGCTCTAGTTCTTTACGTGAGGAGTTTTCACTCTCTGGGAAGTCTCTTTTGCTCTATAAGCCCTTTTCTCCATTCTCTTCCCAGTAATATTAACTGCTCCATCACAGGCATAAAGGTTCTTCATCCTGCTGTAAGGAGAAATGACTGTAAAAGCATTTTTTACTTCTGATAATGTAACTAATATATTTTTTTACTAATAATTTGCTATTATTTGATGCTGTCACTGAAAGGCAAATAGCATTTAGAGGCAGAATTTGCACCAGCCCCTACAGATTTTTATGGCAAGTCTGGCATCTATCTGACCCCAACAGTGTCATAATTCTCCACTAATAATAATGAAAACAATACACAGTACTTAGAACATAAAAAGGCAATTTTTATTTTTATTTAACTTCAAGTTAAAAAAGGAAAGGGGAATGGAAGGTTAAGGGGAGGAGGAATGGAAAGGGAATGACAAGAAGAAGGGGAAGGAGAACCACCAAAAAAAGAAAAAAAAAAAGGGAAAAGGGGAAAAAGGACTGAGAGTTCCAAAATCCAAACTCTACCTCTCCTTCCACTCTCTGCAAACTGCTTTCTTATGCAGTGGATTATGAAGTTTTAGAGGCTGGATTAGAGACTGCTATAAAACAGTTTGCCTGACACAGAAGCACATTTAAATTAGCAATGCCATAAACGGCCCTGCGAGGGAGGGAGGGCCTGCTCGTGATTCAGGGATATCATCTTTTGGGTAATTTTTCCAGTATCATAAATTTCTGCCCGAAGTTCCTAGCAGAATAGCACTGCTCCAACATATATTGAATAGGTGTCTTTCATAAAATGTTATACCTGGAACAGAACTACAATTTGTGGATCACATTTATTTAAGATTAATGTAATTTTTATATATGCACCTCAACAGCATGATTTAAACCCATAGGTTTTTAGATGTAATTCTTTACCTTTCTGAGACCTTTGTGCTTAGCTGGAGGGTGTTTACTGTGACTGAGGTATTTTTTCTAAACAGAGAGGCGGATTATTTAAAACCTTTTGGTATGGAAAACCCACAGTTTGTCCACCTCAAACAATCTCTTCTCTCCCCCAGTTGTCACAGCAACAACTTCAGCATTTGAAAGGAATCTACTTCAATAATCTAAGCCTCTGATCTTTGACAGGCCTATAATGAAGGAACAGTTTGTTAATGCTGACATAAACATTTTGAAAACTTAAAGGTACAATTATTTCATGTTGTTTAGGAAGTGAGCACTACATGCTCAAGAGAACAGCACTCTTCAAAAATATTTACTCATGCAATTTCCTAGTGAGAAAAACAACTGCTGACTGTAAAGCCGAACTGAGATTCCAGCCCTGTGGTTTGAGCAGCAAGAATTTTTCTTTGTCTCCTGCCCATTTATAGTTGTTTTTTTTTCTCTCTTAGAATCCCATGATGATCTTTCGGATAATTCCAGGATATATCAGCCCAATCTCTTAATTTTAAAAGATAAAACTTAGAAACCCAGGTTGAATCAAACCCAATTCCAAGTGGGTTTCCTGACTATGCTGCTTGTAATAAAAACTCAGAACCGCTTCTCAGCCAGGCAGCTGCGATGGAGTTGTTTGCCTGTTAGCAAACAAAACTGTTATTTCTGCTGGGAGGAGGGCAGAAAGCTGACACAGTGACAGGGCTCCCCAGGCTGTGCTCAGCAAAGCAGCCCCTGTGCTTTGTGGGCAAAGCAGGGCCAGAGCAGGGACAAACTCGGGGCTGCCCTTTGCTGGCCCAGCCCCAGTTGCTCCGGGGACTCCGTCGCTCTCGGAGCAATTTCCTCCAGCAGCACCAGGGCTCCAGTGGTCCTGGGGGTGAAATCCATCATCCTGCATGCTGCACTCTATCAGCTGGGGCTCCCAGAAAGGGTCAAGTGGTCCGCTGCCATGCTGTTTGAGCTCATCAGAGACATATTTAATTTAATTAAGGTTGTCAGCACTATTGATTTTGGCAGTTTCAATTACCGTGCTGTTATGGCTTCTGGATCTACTGATCTGTGATGAGCCCTATCAGCACTGGCACACATTGAGGAAAAAGCCCTTTGTCTCCTTTAAAACCTGACACATCCTGCCATAGGCCATAACTTATTGCTTTTATCCAGCCCAGCTCCTCTTCTGTTCCTCATAATTAATTTCTCATTAGACAGCTCTTTATTGTTTAATTTGTGCAGTTTATAATCAAATTGGGCACATTAATTGTAGTTGAATTTAAGGCTAATGAAAAATAAAGGTTTTCAATAACTTACTCTTCAATTATTTCAGACAAGATAAAATAAAACACTTTAAGAGTTGTCAGCTTTTTAAATTATAAATTAGGTTGTTTAAAGAGCATGGGCATTTAGGAAGCAGTTATCACACATTTAGTAATTATAAATCCTATGCTCCAATACAATTATTAGGATATATTTACAATTCCTCTTAGTTTTTTCCACCCTGTTGTTAGTTAACTGCATAACATCTAATTGTTGGTGGTTAAAAATAGCATAATCTGAAGTCTCTGGGCCTGATTCCTTTCCTTTAGCAGAGTGAACTGTAAATCAGCGTGTCTGAGGAAGTCCATATCCTTAACATGGAACAGGAGAGGTGTCTGAAACAGGAGAGATGTCTGGGTAAGAGGAAGAGGACCCCATTTGGTAGAGATTTTATAAAATGCTGATCATTCTTCTAGGCAGCACTGTAGAATTCAGCCCCTTTCTGTCAAGAAAAAGGTAATACACAATTTACCTTGGGACCAGGACATCAGCAGGCAAAAATCAGCAAAGTCCTCTGGATGTAGACTACAGTTTTCCCCATGATGAGCATAATCTTCATTTTAGCAATGGGAAAACAAAGGCAGAGAAGCAGCTTATTTGAAAGGGCACATGTGAGGTGAGGCCAGCCTGCTGGTTCTTTGTTTTGTTTTTGGCTTTTTTCTATTTTACAGTGAACAGTGAACAGGAAGGGTGAAGGAGGATGGGAAAGAATATGGAATAAAAAATTTGAGTAATACCCACCTTCTTTCTAGACAAGATGAAAGCCAGGAAAACTGAGTTTCCTTCCTTTCTCAAAGGCTGCACTCAATGCACAGCATGTTAGGGGTGAGCATGAAAAGCAAAGGAAAGAAAGGCGAGTTTCTCATTGCTGCTGAGGGGCAAGCTGGGGGGCTGTAGGTCCATAGTTTGGGTATGAGGAGGTGATGGGAGAATTTGTGGGTTCTAAGACCTGTCCTTGGCCAGGCAGGCAGGGTCCCAGCATGACACACTGTGTTAGAGTATGGTCTGGACATGTCCCCAGGGCAGGGATCTCTGGTCACAGTGTGAGTTTGGGAGGGGTGTGTGTGAGCTGCTCCACATTCCCTGCCCAAGCATCCAAATGATGACCCTGCTCCTGCCCAGTGAGAGCTGAAGCTGTGCCTGATGGTGCACCTGCATCAAGGAAAGATGGGTCAGAGACAAAAGCATGTCCAGTAGCTATGGACCAGAAAATGTATAAACTGAAATACTGTTGAGAAAATGGTCACATCCACTACTGTAAAAGTGTAAGTGGTCTTTTTAATTAAAAAAAAAAAAGCTTGTGCTGTTAAAAAGGATAAAATTCACCCATATCCTCACAAGATCTATTTACTAACCAAATCCTGTGTATAAAAAAAGCAATGTCCAAGATTTTTTTGCATACCCCATTCAAACAGAGGCTATTTTTTATTTCAGCAAAGTATCTTTGTCCAAAATTCCTTGGTGGGGACCCTGCCCTTGTGTATTTGTAGGAATCTTCTAATTTACATATTTCTTCCTGTCTGGAATGAAGGGCAGGTCACTATTGCTAAATATTTCAGCATCATGCGTATTCTGTAGTTCAAAATTATTTGGAACAGAAGCAGGAGGTACTGTTTTCCCAAGTACTCCCAAACACTCTACATCAATCACCAATTGAACAGGACAATCTTCACCTGCCCAGCTTTTTGGAAGGGAAAGTGAGAATACCTTCCTTCAATAAGAGCATGAGAAACGCTGGATGCAGGAGTTTTGTCAGCATCATATGCAGCCAGGGAACAAGGGAGCTGGGGAATCAGGGAACCAGGCAGCACCTCCCCAGGGCTGAGTGCAAGGGCAGGAAAGGAAATCAGTGCTTTGGCTGGAGAAGAGGGCTCCTGGAAACTCAGCCTCTGATAAGGATGTGTGGGAACAGCCGGGGGAAAACAGATCAGCAAGCCTTGAGTAATGTGTGATGGGAAAGCAGCACACACTTAGTGCTTGGCCCTGCTTGGTGTAAGCCATGCAGTGAAAGCACGGGCACCTGCTGGGCACCACAGGCAGAGTTTACAGCCCTTGGGCTGCTTGAAGTTACTTTCCTCTAACAACTCAGGGTGCACCACTCACTTCTGAGGTAGTGAACCTTCTGCTGTTGCGCTCTGTCTTCCCTCAACCTTTACATTCCTGGATATATTATTTCCAAAACACCTTGCCTAAGGTCTGGTCTCTTTCTAGGAACTGGAATTATCCAAATAGACAAGAGCAAAAGATCTTCCATGCAGTTTGTCATCACCCCTTGACAGCAGCTCAGTGGTTTTGTGCTGTGTCACTCACACGACAATCAGATCTGGTAATTTCTGGCTGGCATCCAACTCTAAGTAGAACCACCAGACCCAGCAGTATATGGAGGGAGTAGGCATCTGAACCCTACAAAGTTCTTTCTCTTTTAATTTAAAAACAACAGAAAGATTTTTAAAAGGGAATTTATATAAGAATATTACTAATAATTGTTCCCAGCAAAGTTTCCTTTAGCCAAGTTTCAAGTGTGAGGAAACTCATTAAGCAAGAAATGAACTCATGAAGAGAGAGGTTCATAATGGGACCAGCGAGAGGCTGCAGCAGCCCTGCTAACAGGTGCCACTGTCACAAGCAGTGACAAGGTGAGTAAGGCTTCTAAAGACATTATAGCCAGGGCTGTGCCCACCCATGCAGCTAAAGATCTACCAGGGTTTCTGTTATGGACCTCTGTTTGCAGGGTCTTGATACTTTAGTCATAAAAAGCATACCACAGGCTGAGAGTGAGAAAATAAAGATACAGCGCTCCAGGGCAGTTGGAATAAAATTAATAAAATCCACATAGGTGTTTTGAAGGATCTCTTTGGGATTTTGTAATTAAAAAAAAAAATCCTTCTTTTGCAATTAAATTTGGCAGATTACTGGTCAATAGCATTAACTGGGGAGGGGTTTTTTCAGTTTGTTGCATTTTCATTTAGAGCCCCTAAAATGCCTGTAGCATTTTTTAAGCTTAAAAAAAATCTTATAGCTCAATTAAGGGATAACAGAAATAAACCAGGATTACCTGTATGTAATTACACAAAGTTAAATCCAAGAAAACAATACACTACCACAACTCTCTTGGGTAATTTGAGCAGTCTCCTTAGAATCTCCAGAGGCAAAAAAAATGAAGGTTGTCTCAGCTCATACCTGAGCATTTACCGCAATATAGCAAAAGATTGAACTCCAAAAGACCACAGAAGTAGATGGAAAGACCTCACTTTTTTCTTGATCAACATTTTAATAGGAATATGCTAGAGAACTGAGCAAACTCTGTACTGAGGCAGAAATTAGATTCAATGCTCAACTCTCAAACTTTTCTATTGCTCTTGACCATTCTGCTCCCACTGTCTTCCCTTTGTCCACCACTACAGTCTAGACTGAGCTTCACTTCATACACTTGGCAAGAAATAATTCAAATCAGCTAAGAGTATCCAGATCTGAAGACAGAAGCTATTATTTAATACTTCCTAGAAGGGGTAAAAATTTTCTGTCAAATTAATGTCAAATTAATCCTCAAACTGCCTTAAGATGTGAAGACATCTTCATTGCAACTTGGAAAATATAAAATCAACCAAATACCCTGTCCTGTTTTTGAAGAACAGGAAAGTGTGGCAGAAGAGTTATCTGGGGAGCAAAGCAGCTTCTTTCTTACCATATTCTGGGTGGGACTACCTAAACTCCAGGCACTTTTTGGCTACCAATACCTGCAGGCACAGTGGCACATTAGCTGAATTTAGCTCTCTGTGTTTGATCATTGGATGAAATTCAATCTGTTTGAGTTTAAACTTTTTATCCTGAATAATTTTCCCAAGCTTCAGAGTAAATGCATATATGAATAAGTATATATGAATGATATACGTATATGTGAATTATATATGTGTACATGAATGATACATAAGGATAAGGGGACCCACACCTTGACTGCTTGAGAAAATTGGCCATAAAACCAATGCCAATTATTTTCTTCCATCAAAAACTTCCAAAGGGAAAAGATTGACTCTATCTGCAATTACAAGATTATTTTCATTATAACCATTCCAGCCTGGATTTAAACCTGAGTATGTGAATAGCAGCACAGTATACACAGTATATATGTAGTACTGGTACATGCCATGTCAGTAACTCAAAACATATGCCATATGTTTCTGAAAAGCAGCCAGGTAGAGTGTAGCTACCCCCTTATCACCACCAGAGTTCCCTACCTGGACCAAGTCTCCATATTTATTGGTGTTGTACATGAAGTGGTCCTGCCCTCAGCTGTGTTTGGTTAAACTGGGTATAAACAGCACCTTTCAATCCTGGGCTCCTTCACCAGCCTGGTGATAAGGCATCCATTCCTCAGTGTATCATAGCAGTATATCACAGCCTGTGAGCTGGGTTAATTTACACCAGCTGAACTAGTCCTGCACAGGCTGGGCAGACACAACACCACGACCCTGGGAGGCTCCTTGTGTGTTACAGAAACCCCTGACCTCCCCTTCGGAGCAACCTTTCCACCCTCACCACTGTGGAGACTGTACAAAGCATCTGAACCATGGGCCCTAACCTTTTATCTTTGAACTTTTCAAATTTATTTTTCTATGCCTGAAGTATTTGCTTATAAAACCAACATGACCACCAGAATAAAAATGAGCAGTGACTCTTGGCTTTGTCTTTTGTGCTCCACTCCCTGTACCCTCAGACAGGGAGTGCACAAGGAGCACCAAAGGCAAGGGTTTGGAAACTCAACACATACACCACCTCTGCTCACCAGGGGCAGGAATCTATTTCCAGACCAGGGAGTGCAAATGGATATTTATTTTATTTTGCTCTTAATTTTAAGATACTTATTGTCATTTCCCTGGCAGCAGGGTGTCAGAGAGGATAAGAATTCCAAACTCAGAGGAATGACCCTTTCCATTCATCTGCCCTTATTTAGAAGTGATGGCCTCCATTTCTTTTTTCCTTTTTTTAATAGGGAAAAAACCCTCTCTATTCTGTCCTTCAGGCAAGTTCACTGAGTCCACTGTATTTCAACAGGAGCTAAAGACATGGTTCCATTTACCCTCCCCCAAAAGGTCTCTATTAATTGTTTTCAAATGTTGGCAGCCATGTGAAACCCTGCCTAGCAAGTCTGGCTCCTTATATGATTTTTATTAAAATTCACTTTGCACACAAGGCACAAGAGATTTATGGCTGAAACTAATAGGTTGGTTCTCACTAAGACATAAATCCATAGGCTGTTTATTGAGGCTCATGGACATTGAGAACTCAGGTAATTGTTACTGTGAGTGCTCAGCTTAAAAACAGTCAGTTATGTCTCTAAGGAAATTTGTTTAACTAAGCACACCACATAAGCTCCTGAAAAATCACTTTATCTGTGATGGTGAATGGGAGGACTGTGCAGGGTAAGTTCTGTATCTCATCTGTACATTTAATGTCACTTGTAACCCTTTTCATATTTTCCTTTTACATGGTGTCTTATAATATAAAGAGCACGTGTAAAAAGGATCACATTCATTTTCTTTCCACGCCTGTTTTAGCCATTTTTCATTTATATATCAGAATTTTTGCTTTCTTGCAACAGACCCTTACAAACTCCAGCTGAGGTTTTGCAAGTCCAGTTCCTCCTGTCTCGCTCAGGACCACAGTCTGCCACATGAACATAATTCTGGTGACAACACACAAGGTGAAGCAGAGCCTGGGCTGATCTTTTCCTCTTGGGCTCCAGCCACATTGCCACATGCTAACAGTTGCCAGCCAGACTGGCAGGGGAGCCAGCTGCACTCTGGAAGATCTTCAGAGGTGTCAGCTCAGTCCTGCGTCCAGCAAATAAGTCCTGCCTCTTGATACTGTGCTATCTTTCAGCAAGACCCAAACCTGCCTGAATGGCTTTCCCCTCACATTTGTTTTGCAGCATGTCCGCTCACAGGGGAGAGGGAGGCAGCTCGTGGCACCTGAGTGGCTGTGGGTCTCACCCAGGTGCCATGTTATATCTGCCAGCTTCATGTGATAGTCTTGAACACCCTAGGACATCTCACATAGCCCTTGACATTTTTATCTATACAGAGTACACCTCAGTGAAATATACCAGCTGCTTCTAAAAAAAAATAAGGGTCACAGAATCATTGAATGGCCTGGTTTAGAAGGGACCTGGAAGATGACTTAGTTCCAACTCCCCTGCAGTGGGCAGGAACACCTTTCACTGGGCCAGGTTTCTCAGAGCTTCATCCAGTCTGGCACTGAACACTTCCAGGGATGGGGCATCCACAACCTCAGCCTTCCTGGACAACATGTTCCACTGTCTCACCACTCTCACAGTGAAGAATTTCTTGCCAATATCTAATCTAAACCTATTACTCTTACTCAGTTTGAAGCCATTTCTCCTTGTTCTGTCACTACATGCCCTTTTAAAAAAGTCCCTCTCCATCTTTTTGTAGTATTCCTTCAGGTACTGAAAGGTTGCAATTAGGATACCCCAAAACCTTCTCTTCTCCAGCCCGGAAAATCCCAATTCTCCCAGTTTTTCCTCTCAGGAGAGGTGCTCCATCCCTCTGATCATCCTGGTGGCCTCCTCTGCACTTGCTCCAACAGGTCAATGTTCTCCTTTGCTGGGTACCCCAGAGTTGGATGTAATGCTCAAGGTGAGTTGCTATTGCTTTTCTATCACTTTTACCATACTGAACTTCCGATATCAGTTTTATTTATTATTATGGTCATGTCAAAACCAGCCCAAAGAGCTGAACACTTCACTGAATGTTGCATACACACATGGGAAGGCTCACATACCAAGGTTACTTACTGAAGCCTCAAAGAGTGTTTATGCTATGCATAAGTGTCACAGAAAAGCAGTGTAGCCACATTAATTTTGGGTTCAAAATGACTAACCATTCTGACTGATGGAGTTCAGTAGCT
The DNA here is from genome assembly GCF_027887145.1 of Ammospiza caudacuta. Taxonomy (NCBI): domain Eukaryota; kingdom Metazoa; phylum Chordata; class Aves; order Passeriformes; family Passerellidae; genus Ammospiza; species Ammospiza caudacuta. The sequence goes on from NC_080596.1 coordinate 61,494,763, forward strand.
TGGCACAGTCTATAATATTAGAGACATATTGCTTTAGCAATCTAAGCTGCCACCTCTTAAAACATTTGCTTGGATGTAGATTTTTGTCTCTTTTGCAACATGCTGCCAAAACCAAAGCAAACCAGCCCTACAAAATAAGGATAAAAGGGTGGGAGAGTGCCTACAATGCAGCTGACTGTATTTTAAAGTTGATACCTCATTCATTTAAAAATGGTATGTAAATACTGAAACCCCCCAGACAGCTAAAGAAATACCTAAAATTCCATAAATTCTTTAACAGATGAAGAATTAGCACCAGTACAGACCTCAACAATTTGCAGCAGCTTAGGTATCTTTATGCCAATGGTGTTTACGCTGAGTGTCTCATACATCCTGGTACTGGTGTCGAGACAAAGAAAAACACATTTTTGGAACACTTTCTCTCTCTCTCCCCCCCAGTTTTTTCTTCTTAACAAGCAGCTTCTGCTTTTACAGCATGTGCTTGGCAGTCTATCAGTTACCTAAATCTGTGAGGTTGTTGCTTGCTGATGAAGTCTCAGCGCTCTTGTCTGATCCAGTGACTGGGTCAGCGAGGTTGTGTGTCCTGGGGACTCGGGGAACTGTATGGAGGTGACCTCTGACACTCATCAAAGGCTCCACAGCTCTGTTTGGCTCCTATCAGTTTAATCAGCTGGCGCATTGCTGCTCCCTCCCCATTCATGGCAGGCTGTGTCCCTCAGTGCCTGCCTGTGGAGCTCACAGCCCTGCTCACATGCGCTGCTCCTCGTGCAATCAGCCATTCATTCTCCTGAATCTCACAGAAAACTTCCTTCACGCTGAAAGGGAGGGCAACAGATAGGAAGCTTTCTTTTATTTCAGAGACACAGAGGTCAGTGTTAGTCCTGAATCTTTTTTGGCAGTTCAAGGTGGTGCTTAAACTGTAGATTCCATGTCTGTTACACGCTTGCCAAGAATTAGAGGTGGTTTTGGGAAAAAAAAAACCAAACGACCCTAAAACTACAAACTAAATAACATTTCCATGAAGACGTGATGAAAAACACATATAAACTACTGCAGAAATCTGTCTGCTCTTATCTAGTGAAAATAAGAAAATGAAAAATTGACTCAAAGTGTTACTTAATTTTTTAAAAAAATTAGGATCCTATAAAATATTTTCCCAATTTTCTTCCAAAGTATACAAGTCAGACATTTATAAACAAAGTTGAAGAAGCTGTTCCAGGGGTCTTGCTGCTCTGTGGTTAGCTCCACATATTGGGAGCACATACTTCATACCTCTTTATGGAGAGGGCATGAAACCAGGCTCCATGGCTTCATCGTGGTTGCACCTGGGCTTGCCAGTGGAGGACATCAAACACCACAGGAATGAAGGCAAAACAAAAGTTTAAAATTTTAAAACTATCAGAATCTCAAGAGTGATTGAGAGATTAGACTACCCAGGAACATTTCAGCTTTCTGATGAAGGAGCTCAATTTCCTGTGAGATAAAGGACAAGTGTTGTGTTTTTCTGTGTTTCATCCATGCAAGTGAAGGACAACTTGGAATCAGAATAACATTCCAAAAATGGATTTAGATCAGCAAGTGGCCACTGCAACCATCATTTCTTCAGACACAGAGAGGTATCCCACAGTATATCACCAAAACTATCCACAGCACAATGAACTCTGAGAAATGCCAGAATGCCAGCAGGGCTCAGGCACCTTGTCTGCAATGAAAGGATCATGGCAGAGTGCTCTGTGGACATTGCCACAACAGCATGAATGTGTTTAATTGGTGCAATACCAACTCAGCTAAAGCAATATAATTTATGCTGACAATACTTCTCTGTGCAAAGAAATGCTTAAATTGTCTTATCTGAATGCATTTTTTTGCAACACAAGAGAGGTAGATTATATAAATTACAGCAGTTAATAGCCTTTTGATTCTTCACTGAATCTCACAGAAACAGAGAGTCTGAAGTGATTCCTGAGGTGGATAAAGTCTGTTGTGTAATGTGAGGATCAGTCTTGTAATCCTGGCTAAATCAACAATGCTTTGCTCCCATTGAACTCAAAACCTGTCCAGGGAAACAGGGAAAAAGTAGTCTTTCACTATAGAAAGCAAAACTATTTCTAAATATTTATAGCTTTTTTTTTCCTATGAATGTCATTCATCAAGAAACCTTCATTTTCTGTAATACATTTCAGAGCTTTTTCTTGTAGCCCTATTCTTTGCTATTCACTCTAAATTCTGAAGTGGCAAGTTAGACTAGCAATCTCATTAGCAATTGAATTTGTCTGTCTAGTCTGATATGCCTGGCAATGACCTGTTAGTATTAACTATTCAGTTTCCTTCTTTTTACTGAACATTCTTAGCCACTCAAGCTTCACAAAATACACTAATTAAAGTGCATGGATTAATATTTTCTTTAAGAACTAAGATAAAGTATATAAAAGCCATAATAAGAAGAGTTACTGCACATTTTTGTGCTGCTGCTTTAGGAAACTTTCAAATTGAAAAATATACACCATTGCAATGAAGATGATGAGCTTGTATTTCTAAGGTGTCAACTCTTGAGCTGCTGTCAGTTATGAAGTATTGCCTCTTGGTGTGTAAAATAAGTGAGGTTTTTCTCTGTCTTCTCATTCCTTTTGCTGAGTTGGTCAGATTTCTGCAATTAACACATATTTAGTGCTGTTTGTCAGGACATATCAACATCACTGTTACACAGGAAGAAACTGCAATCATATATTTGGGAAACTGAGGCACAGAACCGAAGCATCAAGTAACTAGTAGAGCCAAAATATGAACAAACATCTATCATCCTCCAGATTTTAATTCCAACCTCTGGTTCACCCTACCTTAAGAAAAGAAGGAATATTTCCTTATTTCTTTCATATATTTTAATAGCATAGATTGAACCAATTCACTGTGATCATAAGTGAATTCCAGAAGATCTCCCTTAAAGCCACTGTTTTTTTCTATATTGCTTTCCCAGAAATAGCTGGATGGGTGGAGAGTCCCTGGCTTTGTGTACCTGCAGTTCCCTGCAAATGAATGGGGTTCCTCTCAAGCGCAGCTTTAGATCTCTGCAGGGCAGGTTTGGAGAAAAGCAGGGTTGGGCAGGGAACACAAAGAAAAACAACACCACCACAAACAGCAAGTATTCAGCTTAGAGTACTTGCTCCATTTCTTCACTAGCATAAAAGTAAAGGACTAGGAGTCCATTTTACACCACATTTTCCACTTAATGTGCTTTTAAAAAGGCAGAGAGAAATCAGTTACCTTGTCTACCTCTTTTACTGAGGAGTAAAAGGCTTCTCTACCTGCACAACAGTCAGGCCTTACCTTTATTTCTTTATTTAGTTACTTACCACCAAAATATTACAGAATACAAATATACACACCCCTGTAACTATAATATGTTACACAAAAAGAAATATTATCATTTGATAGCTCAGTTAAAAGAATAAGCAAATATTTTGGATTTACCATCCATAGTTAACCTTTCTAACAGATATGCGTTTCAATGGACTTTCTATGAAATTGTAGACTCTTTAAAAAGGGGAAGGGGTTCTAAAATTAAAAGTGTGCCAAATAGCTTGCATGGAAGTCAGAAGCAAATTCATACTTCAGAAGATCTCTCAGAATCACAGCTACAGTTTTTAGGGGTTGGCCACTGGTTCATTCAAAGATAAGAAAATGGCAAATATTAGTATTTATTTCTGTTTTCTAGCCAATTAAATATTCTGTGACTAAAATGACATAATATAGGGTTATTAGATATATTAGAATAATATATAAGATATATATTAGAATGATAGATATATTAGAATAATATAGACAGGTGATTTTATCAATGTACTGATGAGACACTGATGGTGACAATAATGTGGTGCAAGTACCCACGTGGGTCAGGGGCCCTGAGGCTACAGAGGGGGTGCCTTCTGAAAGACAACTTGTTTGTAGCATGATGGGGTCAGTATTACAGCAACTGTGCTGTGCAGGAGAACTTTAAGAACAATTAATAAATAAAGGGCATGTTAAATAGGGAGAAACAGATATATTTGGCACCTTTCTTTGGATACTGCTATTATATTACTATTACTGGCCCCATGTTCAGGTGGAGGACACAGACCTGTGAAAGTAGCTTCAGCAGCTGTCTGGTTAGAAATGAGCCAGACACTAATCCTGTCTTTAGGCACTTGCTACAGCAGTTCTATGCTTGGACTTTTAAGAGAAATGGGAAACACGTAGCTGTACCTGGAACATTCTTTCTTCCAGCAGGCACAGTTGGAGCTGGGAAGCTAAGGCAGAGATTCATTGCCCTCCATCACAAGCTCTCCTTCATTCCTCAAACTGGTGAGCTCCCAATGGGAACTCTTCTTGGCCACCACCAAAAAGCAGTACCAAATTGGACTTGGAGGTTCTTTCCAACCTAATCCAATGTATTATTCACAAACAGGTATGCAGATTAATTCTATCAACCAAGGCCTAAAAAGGGAATCAGTCTTGTTTCACAGAGACTCTGGGTAGCCTGGGCTATACTGGCACCATTTTGCAGCAAACATCAGCAGTGCCAACTAACAACTGTGGCAAATTCTGGTTCTTGGGACATGGACAAAGAAAGTGGAGAGAGAATAAGAGAATGTTAAAGTAATCTAATTAAATTTCTAATCCAGGTTTACATAATTAAGCAATAATGACTATGGGGAAGGGCATTTCCTGGCAGTTAATGACCGGCTGGAGGATTTGAAGGCTTGAGGTAAAGCCAAGTGTTCTTAACACTGTCAGTCATTAATTGCCAGGAAATGCCCAACTCAGGAGGTTATTACTGCTGTTATAAACCAAGAATAGAAAAATATAAAGAAAAAAGACAGTAATTACCTTTTTAAAGTGTTGAAAGCTGAGCACTGAACTGCCTGTCACTATGGAGACAGAGTTTTATTTATAGCATCAGTCCTTTGCCAGTGTTTGAAGACTGCCTCAGTACCCAGAGGAGGGCAGGAGTTAGTTCTCAGGGCTCCATTAGGTATATAATTGGTAATTCAGAACATCAGCTCTGTGCCACGGGCCACATAACATCTGCAGACATCAAGAGTATCACAAAACTTTACAACACTGATTACAAAATACTGGCAGCCACTCAAAACATTTTATAGTTACACATACCTTCAGAAAGCATTTCCAGTAGTTCCTGCTTTGATCTACAGAGTGTGTGTCTCTAAATAGGATCCTTGTAATGTCACATTGTGCTGTTTCCTAGAAATTAAGTACTTAGGGACCAGATCTTTAAAACTGATTAATGCCACAGGTCTATGTAGCCAGACCACGATCGCTAACTGATTTTACAATTGTGTAACTACTGATTTCATTGGAACTGCTCCTGATTTACACCAGTTAGTATAAAGGTTGGATCCAACACACACTGAGTACAAATGCAAAGCCCAAAACCTCCTTCTTTGAAGCCTCTGAAAGAAATTATTCAATAGCTGAGTCCAAAAGCAGCCAAAAAAGAAAAAATTATTTTTCTCCTTTTAGTGTTCATTTCCCAAAAGATTCTGTTGCTTTTTATGTGATATGGTATTTGAAATCTGACCAATGCTTCAATGAACACAGCCTTCCAAATGAACTGGTCAAAAACTTAATTTCTATAATTTAATTAATTTGGAACAATGATTTAAAAAAAAAAAAAACAGAAACAAACCAAGACAAAAAAAACTCCATTAAAGATCTTAGGTACCTAAGTCAGAATGGAAGCAGGACTGAGGTGTCTGACAATAAAGTCACAATCAAAAACACTTGCTTCATTTTTCCATCCTGCTAAGTTCTCTGATTATCAGATCTATAAATTCTCCCTGTGTGAAGACACAGGGCCTGATTTCTTAGACATTCTCAGAATAAATGGATCAGACATCAATAGAAGAATTTAATTTAAAAACAAAATTAGATGAGGGTAGATAGGTGGGTTCCACTCCCACCTCTCCTCTCCTCCAGCCTGTGTAGCAGCCTGGTAGTATGAGTACCCAGCCAGGGATGCAAGACTATAGAACATCAAACACTGAACCTAAGTCTCTCCAATCCCTGCTGAGTGCCCAAACCATTATTACAGGGTGAGGATTCCTTTTGTGCTTGATTTCCAGCCCCATTAATCTTGCATCCTTTGCTGACTGCAGCGCAGATCAACAGAGGGGGGTACTTGTGTTTCTTTATTTGGCCACATTTCAAAACAGAAGCCTGAGGCTTCTGAGCCAAAACAAGCCCTTATCTCAGGACTGACTTTTGAAATGTGGATCTTTAATCACTTCTCTATAAATGCAAGCACAGAATTTTATGCTTAGTAAAATTAATGTACTCAGCAGAGTATTTACGCTTCAGAGCAAGGTGAAAGCAGTGCCTCCCTCTTCTCTCTTTTCCCTCACCTCATAATTTTCCTTTAGTGTTCCATCCATTCACAGTTTGAGCCACACAGCTGGCTGTAGGCAGATGTGGCCTTGCTTTGCCTGTTCTGTGTGGTGCTGTCTGGAAGCTTTATTAGCTCAAGCCCTGTGCTGTGCTGGGGTGGTTGTGTGGCTGCTGGACTGAGGTGGCACACTCCAGTCAGAGTCATCTAAAGTCAGAGAGAACACATCTACAGCCTGGTGACTGAACAGGAGCTGCCTAATTGTCCAGAGAGACTTCATGGGCAGGTTACATGCTGAGTTCATGAAGCCTAGACTCCATCCTGGGCACCAAACACCTAAAATCTGGAGGCTACAAAGTCTTCACCATATTTAGGTGATGCTGGATACCAGTAAAACCTTCCATACATTTCCAAGCACTCCTCAACCTATTTAAGATAGATGCTGCAGCATCTTCATTGTAAGCTGTAATCCACTGCAAGATGGGCAATTTTTACTAATTCCTGAATTTAGCACCTTAGCCTTGAAAAATTAATTTTATTCAGTGCTGAAATTTCTTCTATCCTGGTGCATGAGCCAGTGACATACTGGATGATGTACCAGGGGACACACATGTCACAAGGTGAGGACACAGCAGAGGCTTCAGTGATGTGCAGTGACAAGGAAAACTTTGGGATGGGATTCTGCTTTGAACATGATGCTGTGGCTTCTCTCCTGCATGGCCCAGCTGATTGGCAGGTGTGGCCAATCTAGATGGGGTAGATCTAGATGGGGAAGAGAAGAACGTGGAGATAAAGGCATTGCCTTTGTCCCAGGAGAATCACTATTTCTGCACTTGCAGGAGGGGAGAAAGAAAAGATTTTTTTTATTTTTCCTTAGGTCCGTGTAAACTCTTGGCCTTTAGGTCACAGTGTCAAGTTTTCCTCTTTCATTATTAAATCATGATAACTTCCAGATTTCTTGATGAACTATAATCTATATATTTTTTTCTCTCTTTTTTTTCCTCACAGAAAATCTTTAATATTACCATTCCATAGCATATTTCTATCTCCAGGGTTAGTGTTATTTTTCCCTCTTGCCTAGAAAAGGTCTATCCTATATCCAAACACACAAAAAATGTTTTAATACAGACCATTTTCCCAGCTTGATTGTTTTATTCTGGTTTCTTTCACTGTACCCTTCTTAACTGATCCATAAAATACAAGAAATTAAATATAGCTAAAATGTTGGAACAGGCTTGTATTCTTGCAAACACTGCTGCCCAATCTTGTTTGTAGGTGCTTTTAGAAACAGCATTGCTGCAGAATTCTCTGCTTGTAAGACTGAGAACTACCTGGTGTGTTCCCCAAAGCAGAGTTAACAATGTGGTGTGCCACGTTACTGCCCCAGTATTTATTCTAATGACTAAACACAGTTGTGAATGCTGCAAAACATGTCAGGAGCTCATGGCCCAAAGCAGCACAGCCACAGCCATGCATGTCCTATCATAAGAAACAGGAAGGAAAAACTGGACTTGGTGTTTTCCCACTCACACCAGGAATGTCAGACTGTCAGCAAGGATCCCACCCTCCTGCAGATTCCAGGTTCCCCAGCACACTTCAGGTACTCTGTTCCACGTCCCTTCAAAAGGCTGCAAAACAACAGCTGAATTACCAGGTTTTGTACCTATTCAGACACGTTTACCCCTGCTGCCTAGATTGGAGAAGCAAATATACCCTTTATTTTCAAGGAAGGTCATAAGGCTTATGCAAAAGATTAAGGAAAACTTTTGAGGAGCCTTAAAACAGAAGATACTTACACAGAGGAACAACCAGAAAGTCGTAATTGAGCACTTCCTTGCTTTGCAGGCTTAGGGATTGGCAACATGTGGCTCCTTTGCATTCCAGCTTTGAACAGGGAGGCATTTAGATACAAACTGGAATTCACTCACTATATCTCAGATTTACTATTACAAAGTCTCTATTTTTCTAGTAAATATTTTAAAAGTAGCAAGTTGTGAAAAAATGAAAATATTCATTTAGGAAATTGGAATTGCACTGCTTATAACATTTTTCTTATTTGATGGCATAGTTCATAGGGGGAGGGAACAATAATCCAACATTGTAAAAATGGATTAATTTAAGTTCTACTATATACAGCTAGAGCACATTATCCCATCAACTGAGTCAGCGTGTTTCTCAACATTTACAATAAGCTTCATTATTTCATACTTAATTGGATGCCCATCATCAACTTTTCAAGCAAAGTTAAGCCTGGTAGCAATATTAACTGTACTGAGCAGAAGAGAGTATCATGAAGCGCAACAGCTAAATATATGGGTTTTCTAAGTCATCATGAGCTGATTACTTATAAAAGAAAGAACATTTAAAACATTTAAGGTCAGGGTGGATGGGACTTTGAGCGCTTGGTCTAAAGGAAGATGTCCCATGGTAGGGGGTTTGGAACTAGATCACCTTGCAGGTGCCTTCCAACCCAAACCATTCTGTGATTCCATGATTGAACCTCCATGCAACTTTGTATACTAATGAGCTTGCTCATGAACAAATTTCTACATTTCTGAGTCCCTAAATGCAGTCATTACAGGCAGCGTGAGTGTAGATATATTAATGGATATTGTGGCCTGTATGTTATCAACTGCAAAGCTGAAATGTCACAGCCACACTGGGCTGGTTGCATGTGCAGGACTTGACAGACCTCTGAGCCCTGTGGTAGCAGGAAAAGGTAAACATTAGAATCAAAGAGAAGATAAAATTTCCATTTTATAAGATTTTCAGTAAATTCCCTTCATGATTGCCCAGAAAGTCCTACAAATTGAAGCAAAATGCATAAATAAAATCCTTAAAAATTTTATTATGGTCACAGCATTAAAAGTAAGTAATTTTATTCTTTTCAATTATGACTTGTCAAATACAGTCTATGTATGCTAACTAAAAGAGAAATAAAGTAATTTCAATATAAAATCATTAAGTATCTTTGCTTGAGAACTGTTGAAATTGTACATTTCAGTATTTTCAAACTTTCAAAATTTCATTTTACTTTGGCAAATATATATTAATTTAGCAATTTAACTTAAACTTAGTACTCCCCCCAAAAAGTTGCATTTTTTTTCAACGTACCATTTTTTTTAACAGGAAATGCTTTCATATTAAATATAATTTTTTCATATTTTTTGCCTTTCACAAGTATTAAAAAGGATATACATTTAAAATTAAATGTCTTTCTACCAAAGTGAACCTTTTTCTGAAAAATATATGCTCAAGTCCAGAACACTTAGAATGTTTGCCAAAATAATATATTTTAATGAAAAGAATAATGACTGAAAAAGACATCTTCTATTTGAAAACAAAAATTTAAATTGCTTTATAAATTACTATCAAATTATGGTTCAGCAATAAATTAAACAATAGATTGATTTTTGTATGCATATGATGAAAGGAATGCAAAAGTCTCTACCTGGAATTCCTAACATGTACTTTGGGGTGAGCATTAAGTCACCAGGTGATTATTACACATCAGGGAGCAAACATAAAAATCACAGAGTGAAAAAATTGATATTTTCTGTTATATTCCGGCAGCATAATGTACAAATATTATAAAGCCAATACTCTGACTCTAGACTGGATTTTCCTGATGCTTAGATCTGTCTGTAATTCATTTACAGGGAAGTGCCATCACACTATGAGGTCAAATGGGCCTCGCTACAAAAAAGAAGGGAACTGTAATGCTGGAGGCTGCTGCTCAAGATGGGATCGGTAACTTGGACCAATAAATACCTACAAGATCCAGACACACAGACATTCCTCAAAATGTAAAGTTGTTTACTGAAAGTGTAAGAAAATATTTTGAAGTGCAAGTACAGTTAATCCAAAGAGCACTGAGAAATTGCAGTGGGCTTTGGAATCCAACTTTAAAACTCAAATGGGGCCAGTCGCTTCTTGCACATCGCCTCACATTCAGTCTGACAGGTGACTGCACTGAGCTGTGCCCTGTGTTTTGCTTGTCCTGCTTCAGCACAAGCTTCTCCTTCACAGCCTCAGTGCTATTCTGGACCTCTTGCTGCTGGATCTCTGCTTCATGTCTCAATCTGCAGATCCAATAGCTTTGGAAGGGAACTCCCAGTTGAAAAAGAAGAATTTGGAAATATCCTTTTTTTGCCCAGAGAGCAGGAAAATGCACTCAGGGCCAAAACACAGTCTGACATGATGCATCAAGCAGAAAGTGGGCAAGAAGTGCTTATGTTCATATTTAATTGGAAACATCCAACAAGCAGAGGTTATTCTAACTTTTTTTTTTTTTTAAGTTACTCTTTAGGGTATATAATGAAATATAATGAAATTACAAATTTTAGTTAATGACTCACAAAAATTTCCTTACCAGATCACTTTTACAAGTATTTTTGGACACGTTGCTAAATGATCAGTAACAGGCAGAATTTTCCTGGTATGAACTAAAATCCTCTCAAAGAACAACTGCAATAAGGATTAGCCATATCTTCAGCACAACTGGCTGGTTTTAATGACTTTTCCATCATACGAAAACCAATCTACAACCAGATGTTGTTTGGTATTCCGAATACCTGTTGAAATCTATCCCCCCACACAAGTGAAACAGAGAACCCAACCAAATAAACCACAAAGCAAAATAGAAGTTGGACAACGACTCCTGGTACCTCTGGACTCTGAATACTCCCCACAGACAGAAAAAAAAAATCTGTTGCTTTTATGAACCGTGTCAGAAGAAACCTCTGTGGAGGTCTCTTACTCCCAGATTCTGTGACTCTTGTATTAGTCAGAGTTTCCAGCTGCAGGTCCTTCAGGGGAGGACATTGCTCACACACCTGAACATTTCCTTCTAAGCTCATTCCTGTGCATGCAGTGCAGAGCCAAGAGAAGATGCCATTGCCAGTACCAAAGCAGCCCAGTGCAGTGTGAAATTGAGGTGAAACTCATGAGGAACCACAGGCCACCATTTCAGCTGCACGAGGCTGGGGAAACAAACACTGGTGCTGACACTGCTGGAGCATCCATTCTCACTGTGGAGCATCCTCTTCCCTTGTCCTGGCATTCCATGCCTTTATCACTCCTTCCATTGTGCCAACATGAGAGTTTGTACAGCTGAACAATGACTCAGAGTGGGGAACTGATCCAACTGAAAATTGATTTTTAATTTTTTTTCCTTTTTTTTTTTTTTTTTTCTAGCAGTGTTACTCCTACCCTCTCTCAACTCTGGTTCACTGTGTGGTCACAAGAAAAGTTGTTCCAGCAAAAGTAAAGGCTCAGCAAAAAGAAGCAAGTTCCACTGTACTAGAAGTGCTGGGTTTTATTAAGTGAAAATGATCCTATGGAGCTCTAGAAGACTACTCCCAGCTACAAAACTAAATTGCTGTATGGTGCATGGCAAGCTGCTCCAAGTCTCTCTCTTCTCAATTTCAGTCTATTTAAACTATATATGCTTCAAAGCAGAAATGTTCCCTCATTATGTATTCATGCAATTAATTCCTAGTCTATGTTGGGGAGCTGTCATAATAAAAAGAAATAAAAATAATGATTTCTAAAGGAAGAAGCAGTTTACTTTCAACGGACTCATGTTAAGCTAATGGAATTGTAAACCTCCTGCACTTCAGTCCTATACTGAAAACTGCAGACATGATATTCTGTTTATCAGTGAGATCAAATTTCATTAAAAAGTCAAGAAATTCACAGGAAAGATATCTACCTAATAAAGGAATTTGCATTATATACAAACTCTTTAAAGATAGCATTATATTTGGCACTTGGAATGTTACAGGCTTCTCTTTCTTGTTCATAAGATAAAATAATCTAAACTTTTTTTTTCATTTTAACTGTTTAGGCTATCTGAGTGTATATTTAATCGTAAATTACTAAAACTATTACTAGAAGTTTGATGTTACCTGGGGGGAGCAAGAGGGAGACATAAGTTTCAGATTATTTTTATAACCTTTATATTAATGTATCAGAGCAGTGTGAAGGGATTATACCTGAGACAAGGAAGGTGTTCCACACACAAAGAAGATTTAACAAGGAGTTTCTAGGGCCTCACAAGGATCCTCTTTGGCATTTTATCACCTTAGAAGAGTTCAGTAGGGCTGTTAGTGCTCAGGGCTTCACTTCTGCACCAAGACTTTTCCCCTTTGCTACAAACAAGGATGATGGATAAACATTGTGACAGTTGTCAATACTCCCCTTGAAAATGCACAAGGTTGTCTACTCCAGATTTTTCACAATATTTTTCTGGTTCTTGGTGTAGATTTCCCAAGGTGAGGATCTCTGCGTATTAGAAGTGGTAACCCTGGGGATGGAGACACAGCTCAGCCAGCATCTCTACCCTCACAACTACTGATGGAGATAAGCAGGGGTGGCATCAGTAGGAAACAGCACTGTAGGACCAACCAAGGACACATTGTTGCTCTATCACTGATTCAAATTAGCAGTAACAGTGCTGAGTGTGATGTAAATCCCATAAGCAAGAACAGATTCCTTACTTCAGGGACCCTGTAGGCTATACTTGTCATCCTACACTCAAGTGCTGATGATGTACTTAAAAATCATTTTTGCTTTGCTAGTGTCCCAGTAGGAGTTTAAGAAGTCAGTTGCAGCCAATTGTACTTTCTCCTTTCTCTCTAAAGGGGATAAAGCTTTCAAACTATTTGAATAAACTGTGATTACATCTTCATTTGTCAGTAATGGGATTACCACGCTGATAAAAGAGACTTCAGACAAACATACATGTTTAAGATTGGTGTAAATTACCCAAGAGGGTCGGGAAAATCCTTTGGGTTCCTTAGGGCCCATCCCTCCCTCTTTGACAGCTAGCTGGCACCAAGAGTCCTGAATAGGCTGGGACCAGCTGACCATTCCCTGCTGGGGGTTGGGGCTGTTTTCCTGAGCACATGCTCACTGAACTGGAAAATACAATTATGCACATCCAAGTTCACAGTTAATGTTCTGACTGTAGCTAACAAGCTAAAGATTTTTCAACTAATTGATTTTATCTCTAGATGAAGAAGATGTCATAAATCTTGGTCAGCTAATAATGATTAAGAGATAAAGGCAACCTGAGAAAAATATAAGTGCTGTTGTTGCTAAATGCTGATGGGCTCCACGGTGAGATAATCTTTTTAACATGGCGACCCATCCCACATACAAAATGTTTACCCAAAGATCCATTTGTGAAAGAGAACAAATGGGCAATCTGAAAGCAAGCAGGAAAGATATGAGTGAGAAATGAAATGCAGATTCAAATCCTGTTAGGGCTAAAGAAAAAGAAAGGCTGGAAAATAATCCAACTTTGAGTCTCTATAATGAATTGCGTATTACAATACGGAGGGATTGCTCAGGAGGATTCTAAACTCTGCAGAGAGCAAGCACAGGGATTAGTTAACTCTGTAGTTGTCTTCAACTTTATGAGGTCTTGATTCTGCCATCCATATACCTTTTCAGTGGGTTTTACTTGCATTGGCACCACTGGGATTCCTTGTTCTGCTAAATGTACAGGCTGCAAAGCTGGGTGTTTATATTGGAAACTGAGAAATACAATTTGAGTATGTGGGTTAATCTAATGGGAAATAACTTGACTGGATTACATCAGAATTACATATGCAAAACTCAGGGAAAAAAGGAAAAGAATGAAAAAGTATGGTTTGGAGAATTGCTATATATAATGCACAGCTTTGGGCAGTTAGCCAAAAACCATGATGTCAAATGATTGGCCAAGGATTCACTGATGGCACTTTTTACATCTGACATATTTTCTTGGATGAATTATACTCCTTCATGGGAATTTACTGAAGTAGTCAAAATTTCCTACTACAATGAAGCAAAACTTCTGTTTTTCTGATATTATGTTGCAGGATATAATATAACAAGCTTCTGATTAAGTTGCAATGTTTAAAGAATGTTTCATTCAGGAGAAAGTCTGTAATGAATTTTTTTTCTCTCAAAGTTTCTAAATGTTCTGGAGAATGATTTTCCATTACTTTGATCAATGAGAATGGATTTATAGATTAAGAAACTAAATGTCTAAGAACTAAAGCTATGTTTTGCTGATTAGGAAAAGTTTATCCTCTTTATGAAGGCTTTCAAGGATTGCACCAGATATATGCATAAGAAACAAAAGCAGTGATTTGCCATAGTTTAAACTTTGTTGTTGCTAAACATTCTTCACAATAAGTGAAGTGATTGACTTTCGGGCATCTTATTTTCCACCCTGATAGAAGAATCTGTATTTTAAGGAAAAAGCGAGGGTTGATACTATGATAGTTCCCATGTTGTTACTCAGGAAAAATAGAGCCATCATGCCAAGATGCAAACAAAACCAAATAAATGAAAACCTTGTGACAAAGATCCCATTATCTATCAAGGCAGGATTCAACAACCACCTAGAATAAATAATGAGGAGTAGCACGACTAAAATAAATCTTCAGTCTCTCCTGAGGACCTCCTTAGTTGCCAGTCACAGTTTCCCCCTGGGCCTGCCAGAAGCAGCAAGTTTTGAGCTGTTCAATGTGGTCTGTGCATAAATGATGCTATTGAAGGAAAGAAGCACAGGCAATACTGAACTGAGGCTGAGCTGCCACCAGAGCTGATCATGAGCAGTGTAATTAAGTTGTATATAACACATGGGAGGAGAAGGAGAATTCAAAGGGAGAGACAAAATGCTCAGAATGTAATGCTAAACATATCTACAGCTATAAAGAAACCACCTGGGCAGATGTGGGAGGATGATGTAGACACCAAGGAAGCCATAGATGAGAAGATTACGGTTATGAGGTTCCTCTGGTTGATTTTGGAAGAAGAAAAGACAAAATTTCAGAGAAAGCAGAATAAGGTTTTTGAAATGTGAAAGATGAAAAATTGAAGTCAAGAATGGCTTTCCAGAAAGGAAATTAAATTCCAGTTGGCCTCCATTTTTATAGTGACAACAATAACATAGTGGTCATTATCTGTGACAAAAACAAGCGACAGGTTTTAATATATTATATTTAAATGGAGACACAGGCTAAGTATAGATGAAAAGTGATTGAGGATATTGGTGAAAGCAACGGGCAAAACCAAATTTTTTAAGTATTTACCACAATAAGGGCAGTAGAAAACCACCATATAAGGGGATGATGATGTGAAATCAAAAAGTTGAGAGAAAGCAAAAGAGAGCTCTGTCAAGTGGTACAAAAAATAAACCACCTAGTTAAAAAAATAACCACATAGCAGGGACACAGAAGAGTAGAAAGGGATAGACAAGAGAGTTAGTTATAACTGAAGGAAGTAGTGAATCTGACAGAAAGTGATAGAAGGATATGGTCAATGGCTCAGTGAGAAGTTGAGAGACAGCAAACTGTGAGTTGGCAGGGAAATTAATGAGTGTGTTCAATAACACAACAAGTTAAGCTTTAAAATAAGGCAATACAGCTGTTGAAAGGATTACCAGGCAACAGGAGCAGTGAGCTAATGAGAGTCAGTAGGTAAATGAAGAGGAGAAGCTTCTGGAACAGTGACATTTAGAGCTCAAGAGTTTTCCAATTGTGCCAGAACTTGTGGGTGCCAGTAGTGATCCAGACTTGTGATGTGAATAGAGGCAATCCTCCTTCCCCAAAACCTCTCACTCATGTCGCCAGTGCTGCCTCATGTCTGCCTCTGATTCTGAGCACTAAAATTGGTCAAAACAAGATCTCATTCCTTTCCCCTTCCTCACCCTGTTTCTAATCTATTCTGCAACAAGAAAAGCCCCAAGGAAGGATGTGTCTGATGTTCTTTGAATGCAGTAAATGCAAGTTCCAAAATCAGGACCCATCTGCCCAGAGTGTCCTTCCATTATATACATGCAATTTATGTAAATATATATATATTATATATATATATTTATGTAAATATATATAAAACATATATGTTTTTTATATATAGCATATGTGATATATAACACATATATATAAGATATATATATAAAATAATAATAAGATAGATATATAATAAATTATAATTATTTATTATAATAATAATTTATTATACAATAATATAATAATAAAGGGACACTTCTTTCCCTGCTAACAATGGAACCATACCCTTCTGAATAGTTCAAGGATCACTTGGAGAGAGGATTAAACAGGTTTTTAAAGCCTGTAATTCAAGGCACGGTTTTATAGGAGTAATTAATCATGGTATCATGTGAGAAGAGACACCAAGAACATCAACTATAGAGAGAAGTTTTTTAATATATCCATGCCATGGCCTGAGTTTCATCTATGTTGAACATCCAGCAGCTTCTTAATAAATGTAATAAATTATTACAAACTGCCAAAAACTCAAGTATTTTGGAAATTCTATCCTAAGGAGTAATCTAAAAGAGTTAAAAGTCCAAGACTCATGGTATTCAATTAGATTTATATTCCTATTTCCCTTGTGTAAAAATCCTATTCACAGAAACTTTGATTAAAAAAAAATGGTCCTGATTCTCAAATGTATTTCTAAGTTCTTGTGATTTCAAAGGAAACTAAGCACAAAAAACTTTGGAGGATTAGGTTCTCGGTGTGTAAGAGCAGCCCAAGTCAAAGTTACTCCAGGCTTTACTGGAAAAACACAGACTTTAAAACTTGAGAGCTGATAAACATCACAGCAAGCAGCAGCAGCACACTTTGTGTGAAGCTGCACTCCATGACCAGACACTGCAACAGCTGCAATTTCTGGGCAATCTGAAAGTGCAATATTGGAGCATCAAACACAACATCTATTGTGGAGAGTTATGTTTCAAAAAGAAAAGGTAGTAAAGACTTTATGGAACACACAAGCTGGGAACAACTGCACATTTCCTATCCAAAAGTAGTAGAATATCTTACAAAGCACTTTTGAATGTGAATTGGAAATGGCAGCTATGGCCACTCAATCAAGGGCAGTAACATAATCTCTGCTTTTTCATTCAATTATTTCTCACAGTCTAAAGGATTTCTCAGGCTTCAATTCTCTGTGGGGAATGAAATTCTGCCCCTGAAGATGAAAAACCCAGAATCTAATTCCTTACTTTCTTATACAGGTTTTCAGTGATTTCTATTAAAACTGTCTGGATGATCCCTGTTATTACAATCTGAAAGAATAGCACTAAATTTCCCCTATTTAAAAATCATGGAACTGAAGTGGAGGGATGCAAAGTGAGGTGTCTCATATCGTAACAAGGAGTACGTATCCAAGACTCTAAATCCAAGATAAGTGCTCTGACCCTGTGGGATTTAAGTCTTCTCTGCAAGAGCAAGCTATATGAAAGCAGTATGTATGTCTCCCACCTGTGGTTTGGACATACATCCCCTAAACAGCCCACATCTCTCTGATTTTATTGCTGGACTGTTTATACCATCAAATGTTCATATTTGTCCCCATCACCAAGCCACTACAAAGTTTTACTTTTGCATGTCAGGCCAACATCTCTTATCTGACCATGGATGCCTTCCTAGGGTGATCAAATGCAAACTGAATGATCTCTATCATCTGGTTGCTTTTCAGCCCACATGAAGCACTGCTCCTGCAAAGATTTCTGTGTGATTGCTGGGCCCAGCACAGTGGTGTGGCTGCAGTTTGTCAGATGATCCTCCTTCCCAAGTGTAGAACACAGTCACAAAGATCTGTACTGAGAAGAAAACATTTTTAACATTTAATCACTCCTTGGCTAAGGAAAGAAGACAATAAGGAATTAGGCTCTTGAATGGCTATCTCTGCCCTAATAATTTTGGAGAACTCAGATGTAAGCATCAAATTGTTTGTTAGTAAGTTTGTCATCACAAAGACCATGACTGGAAAATCCTCAGTGGAAATGACTTTCCAGTTTGAATCAGACAACATCCTTGTCATTGGATGGTAGGGGCAGAGGAAGAGATGATCAGAAAGAAGGTTTCAGAATGAGAGAATGTAGTCACACTTTAAAACCCTATGCAGACCTCACAGAAGAAAAAAATAATCCCAACATGAGACAGCCACCAACCTAGTTAGAGAAGAGAAAAAGAGTGACATTCTGTATTGTTGTACAACTGGCATGTAGCCAAGACATTTTTTGAGTGTTTGTTAAAATATATAGATTTTAGGGGTTTTTTGTTCTAAATCCTTTGTCCCCTGGTTATACATTCCACATCACTGGATTTTTTCTCATCTCTAAACATCAAGGTCACCCTGAGGACAAGGCTGTATGGTCTATAAGATGTAAATTTTCTTTGGCTGAGAGAATACTTGTGGCTGGGTCATGTGATACTGCCTTTTTTTTTGTTTAGAAACTTTCAGATTAGAGAGCAATGGCCTTAAAAACTCACACAATACTCTGCAAAATTGTCCATCTGTCTATCAATCACTCAATTTCCTCCACAGCCCGCTGTGGTGGTTATGAAAGGGGCAGTAATCTCTGGGGTGACCTTCAAGAAAGAGTTTCAAAATAAGTCTTTTCATAGGATATTTGAAAGGAATCAGTATGTTTTTTCCTAAAATTGTGACAATTCTTCTTCAATTGTGACAAAATTTCTCTAAAAAGGTTCTGGTTTATAATATATCCTCACAACTGTAAATGCTCAAGTACAGTGCTTACATGGCTACATGAGTGGGTTGACATTTCTAACCCCATTAAATATGAATCCATGTATTTCTTTGGAAGCATGTCAAGGTCTGTATGATGAAAGGCAGATCCAGATCCACAAACTATTTTACAAGGACAAGCTGAACAACTGTGGTCAAATAAAATATAAAGAAAATATCACAGCTAGAAATAATTTCTGAGAAATAAATCATGGAACTGGAAGAAAGTTGAAATGTTTTGGTTTTATTGACCAGTTCCATAATGTGGAATCTTTCAACACACTTCTAAACTGACCCTTCACAATGGGGGTAGAACACACTCTTTACATATTTTGGATCTATGTTGGCTTCATGTTACCAAATATGCTTTCCCAACCTCATATGATTCCCTGTTGTAAAACATAATGCCAGTGGAAGAAAAAAAGACAAATAGATTATGAATCAGAGTTCACATTTTGAACATTGAGTAAACTTCTCTAGACTCAGTTACTGCCTGAAGAAATAGTATTTCAAATGCCATTCAAAGTTCTTTTGGTAAAAATTAGGGTAAAGGCTACTACTTTTAAACTGCAAGGGTAAACACAGACTTTAGAATTTAGTAAAGATTGGCCTGAAACTAATCAGGCATCTGCAGATCTGATCACTTCAGCTGTATTGACTGGGCTTTGGACACTCCTTGCCAACAGACATCACTTTCTTCCACAAAGCTACCAAATTGTTACTTAATACCCAAAACCTAGTATTTCTTACTTGCCTTGCAATTTAGTAGACACTGGAAGTTATGTAGATGAAATTTAGAGTGCCAAATTCCATCATTTAGCACAGCTGAAGACAGTCACTCAGCTGTTCTTTAGAAGCAAAGAGGTAAAACTACTGTTTTTTGTGCATTAGACATAAACACAGATCAAAAGGCAAAGCAAAGATGGTTGTAAGTGTGTATGTGGGAGAAATAACATTAATATGTATATACATTGCAAGGTGTGAGACCCAGATTGGCTGGTGAAGGTGAAAGAAAAGGCAAGAAGAAGATACCAGATGTAACCACAGAGGCAATGTAAAAATATGAGAGTACTTCTTAGCCAGCGGCTGGATCATAGACATTTAGAGCTATCTGTGAAAAATTTGTCTCTTCTTTGATTTCTTCTGTGCTTAGGGAAACAGGACTTTGTATATTGTAAAGGAATAGGATTGCATCAGATATGCTAAAGTCAATTATCCCTCCCCCTACTGAAAAGAGTTCACGAAGCTGTGCACTAGGTTAACTGTTCTGCTCAAAAACCAGTCATAATACTGATATTAACCTGATGCTGTGTTGATTCATCATTCAGGAGAGGAATTACAAATAAAGGCATGTGGCAGATGGATGGACTAAAAACAATAGGGACAAAATGGTGACTGTATGCTACACTAGAAGTTGTGTATGCTACGCAACATATAAGGAGCCTGTCTTCTGATTTTTAATTTCTTTTTTTTGGTAAATGTAAATTTCCACAGCATTTAAATAATGTTACTTGAGGAAATTAAATGTAGCTTGTGACTTCAGCAAATGACTGCTTGGGTTTTCTCCCTGCAAAGAAGAAAATTTTTGCTAATCTCTGAACGAGTGTAACTGAGCTGAGCCCAGCTGAGGAAACTTGACAACTATAAAGAGAGGAGAAGGGATTTTCCACTTGCTGGGGTGGTCTGCTACTGATATCACTGATGATCACAGGACTGGAGTATGTGTCTCCCAAAGAAGAAGATAGTGATGCATTGTCTGTATTTCTACAGAGAATCACTCTGCAGCTAACCAAGATCACAGGCCTGCAGTAATAAACAAGATTCTATCAGCTTGAGGTAAGAGGCAATCTTCATGCTCAGCACAGAAATTGCTGTCCTCTAGAGCTAGGACTTTATACTTGGAAGAAGAAAGAAGCCATAGATTAACCACTAAATGGAACATGTTGCTGCTCATAAAACTCTATATGTCAACCTAATTGTTTCACCTGCATACAAGTAATAGAGTAGTTTTTAAATAGTTATGTACATAACTGCTACATATAACCACAGAGTTCCATGGTTTGGAACTTGACACTGTCTTGGCTGGACCTCAGCAGAGCCTCAAATTTAAGTTTTTTGGAGGCAGTTTTAATACTCAAAGGCACTTTTTGTAACAATAGTTTCAGCAGACATTAAAAGTAGAATGATTAGCATTCTAAGGTAATATATTTCGACATACCTCCACAGTCCCAGCCTTACTTGTGACCATTAATTTTAATAAATATTTTTTAAAAGTAAAACTATGCCTTTCACAACTGACTAATGTGTTTATTGATAATAAGTAAACACACAGGTAGACTCCCACTAAGCAAATAGTAACTGCAGACACCAAATACTGTTATTCTTCTTGTAATTTAAATGAGACCCTCAAAAGAAATTCAGCTGCTTTCCAAGACTTGGATCTTGGAAATTCTGTGAAATTAATCAGGTTTCTTAAAAGATGGTGCCAGGCAAAACATAAATCATATGTTTGACATCAGTTTGTGCTGTAAAATTTACTTTAGAATCACTGAATAAATACTAGTGAGAAAGGTGAGCTGCCAGGTGGCAATGGGCTACATTGTGCTGCACAAGACCTGGCAGAAGGCAACACTACTTGACATTCTGTAAGTGAAAGTAACAAGGTCAAAATCTGGAACAAAAATGAGAAAAAAATTCATGCCATGTACTTGAACTGCACTGTGGTTATTAGGAACAACTTTTTCATCACTAGATAAGTTAGAGAGTTTAGCAAATATCTAGTCATAATATTAGAGTGAGTAAATTATTGATGTAGCAACAAGATAAAGAGGCTAAAATATTTAACACTTGCTCCTAATAAATCTCTGGAATATCACATTCAAAGGACTGGGAAACAGAATGAAGTCTCTATTTCATTTTGCAAACAGAATTTGGAGGAAAAAGCAACACAGGGGGAAAGATTATACTTTCATTCTCATGGTCATGTCTGCATACTTATGTTCAGACCACAGTTCCCAATAACTTTACATTTCAGATGCATATCTTCTGAAATTCTGAAGACATGCATCTGAAATGTAAAATTGTCCCAAAATTTAAAAAAAATCAAAATAAAAAGGTCCCCAAATTTCAAGTTAAACAGCAAGAACATTGAGAAAGAGTTTTCCAGCAGGACTCTGAGTTATTGATGCTCTGTGAACGCCTGTTGCAAAGCCTTCATTTAAAATGCGGGTAGGTGTTTTCAGGCAGATAGTTAGGGGCTGTTACCCATGGGAATTAACACTTTTCAGCATTACTTTAATTCTTCAGTAGAGTTAATAAACTATTCACAAATAAAATTAGATATCAAAGAAGGAGAATCATAGCACCCTACAGCTAATACCAGTAAAAATGATACATTTGGTATCAAAATTCTCAACTCACTTTAAGGAGGAATTGGATGAGCTAGGTATTTTAACATTTGAAATACATTCATGACCACAATTCCCCACAAACTAATGCAAAACAAAAGCCCGAGAGGTACCTGTGGCTTGTGGCTGATAGGCCTGACATTTTTGGCCAGATATGTTTAAGCTCACTGACAATGAAGCAACTCCAAAATCTGTGAATCTGCTTCAGTGCTGTGGTGAACCTAATTAATAGACCCTGGAAATAAAAAGCTTTAATAGCTTTGTTTTGCTGTATTGAATTGCACAGATTCATGAAGGAGCACAGACAGAGTTGGGCTGGTATCTTATGGCTCATCAAGTGATGCTCAAGTACCACGGGGTGTGTTCAGAAGAGCAGTGACCCTGCTGGTCATGGGAGAGGATCCTGCCCCTACCCTGCCCTGGTAGGGCCTCACTGGGGCTGCTGTGCCCAGTTCTGAGCTCCTCAGCACAAAAGACATGGAGCTCCTGCAGCAGGTCCAGTGGGGAGTGGCAAAGAGGATTAGATCTCTTTAGGTTGAGTGACAAACATGATTAGGACATTTCTCTTGAGAGGAAAGGCTGAGGGAGCTGTGTCTGTTCAGCCTCGAGAAAAGACAATTTCTTCAAGAGGAGACCTTAGGAATGGATCCCCCTGGACACAATCCTGCGCCATGTGCCTCAGGTGACCCTGCCTGAGCAGGGTGTATTGATCAGATGATCCTCTGTGCTCCCTTCCAGCCTGACCCATCTGTGATTCTGCATGGATGACTGGGACAGATTGTCCAGTCATCCATGCGGACAATATCTCACTGGAGATATTCACGAGCTGTCTGGACACTATCAGGTCAGGTTTAGAAAGAAGATATATTATAAAGAAATTTTCATTGTGAGTGTGATGAGGCACTGGTACCTGTGGCCCAAGGACATTGGGGATGCCCCATCCCTGGAATTGTTGAAGACCAGGTTGGATGGGGCTTTCAACACTCTGGTCTAGTGGAAGGTGCTCCTGCCTGTGGCATGGGGGGATGATATTCAAGGTGCCTTCCAAATGAAACCATTCCATGAATGTAGGATTCCAGAATCACATGCCCTTAACTCAGACACTTGAGACATGATGCAATGTAGCTGTTATTGATAAGAAACAAATCAGCAGAAAAGTGGGGCCAAGGATAGCTGAAGCACATGATAAGACGAGCAACTATCCTTCTCTAAACAAAATTTCTTGGCCAATATGAGATGTTTCTACAAATAGATCATGTCAGAAAATAATTTGTCCATAACACTTGATATTATAAAGGTTTTCTCTAGCTCTGTCTTGTGCAGACATCTAAGGAATTCAATTCCTTTCCCACAAGCAATCTGTCTACATTATGATTCCCAGCACAATGGCCAGATAGATATAGCAAAGAAAAAGGAGTTTAAAAAATTATTCAGATTTGTCCTGCCTCCCAAACAAAAGAATATTAGGAGAATGCTCCTGAAAAGAGATTATAGGCCTTGATTGCCTCTTCTACTGTAATAATGACCAAAGCAATCACAATTTGGTGCATGGGAAACAGGGAGGGTTGCAAAGAGGAACAACTTTCCTTGCATAAAACTTTTCTGGCAGGAATAGTCAAACCTATAATACTTACCTGGCAGAGAATCAAAAGCAAACTGACATTGAGTTAGCTTTTTTTAGCTTTTATTATTGACTTCTCAAGAATGACAAATTTTGAAGGAAATTAAGGATTTACCACAGTCTTGAGAAGATGCTGCTGCAGGGCTCAATTGTGTGGTAAACCATGTGGAAGTGGTGCAGGTAGGGATGGTGTAAAGGCTCCAGCTCATCACCACACCCAGCTGAAGCTCAAAGGAAGAGACAGGTATAATCTCTATTGGAGGCACTGAGAATTCCTGCATTTTGAAGTTTGAGGGTGAAGGTAATCTTTATAAGCAGACCATACACTCTCAAGCAAAGGGTGTCTAACCCCAAAGTTTTCTTCAAGGATTTTCCACAAGAAAAATATTTGTTTGCTAAGCGATTTTTTCTAGAAATATAGCACCTATTTCAAAAGTTTGGCCAACCCTACTGAAAATGCAGAATATCAGTTTTTCTGCACATCTGTATTTGGCTGGGCAGCCTTGGTGCTGCTGACCAAGTGGGTGAAGCATTGTACCATGACTTGCAGAAGAGGCAGTTTGAGAGCTTTACCTTGCCACATCAGCAACATTAGCCACATTAGTAATATTAGCCACTTCAGCAGTATTAGCCACATTAGTAATATCAGCCACATTAGCAACATTAGCCACATTAGCAATATCAGCAACTTTAGCAGTATTAGCCACATAAGTAATATTAGCCACTTTAGCAGTATCAGCCACTTTAGTACCTAAGTAAAATATTAGCCACTTTAGTACCTAAGTCAGTAATGATTTTCCCCAGAAAAGCTGTTTTCTTTGTAACTTTGTGCTACACTGCTTTAAGCCAGCCGGCTCACTCAGCAAAAGCTATGTGAGGGCAAATGGAGAAGAAGACAGAGGCAGTGTCCTGTCCCTGCAACAGATTCCAGTGCAGGGAAAGAAAACTGACTCTGTCACTTTCATCCATCATATTTCATTACATTCCCCTACAGGGGAATTGTATTGAAATGAGAAGATACAACGAATAAAGCCACTGTGGTCTTCAGTTCATAAATGCAATTTGTGCAAGTTCATTGCCCAAGAAAGCAATTCAAGTTCAGCTTCTAAAAGTCTAACTCTGATGGAAACGGCACATTAAATCCTCCAGGGGTAATGGATGTGTAAATGGTGTTTCCCACAGCTGGTACATTTGGATTTAAACCAGAAGGTTAAGATTGCCTGAGCACATAGTTCAAACGCTCCAGGAAAAAAATGCTCAAGTTCCAATACAAAGTAGACAAGTATGGGTTTATGCTCCTGGTTGAAGTTTTTTTAAATTACCAGAATGTTATCAGTTAAATAACAGCAGCTGCCATAATGAAGATATGGTAGGAAATCTGTGTTTCTCAAAACTCTTTGGACAAAAATTTGGGTAGTTAGGCCTCAATCCAGACCAAAAAAAAATATGGAAAACTATTTCAAAGCTACCAAAAAAATGCAGAGTCCAAATATGTATTTGTAGCTGAAAGGCCAATAAGTAAGGAACAGTTTTTAAACCACTTATTCACAATACTGAGATCTTACAAGAACTAGACTTAAATATATAAATAACCGTTAATAAATCTTTTCAAATGGTTTGTTCTTAGGATGGGTACTTTTATATCTCTTTAATCTACAACTTGATTGAGGTCTTTAGGTATTTTAGAAATAAACATGACCATGGAAATGTATTTAAAATGTGGTTTACTGTGAATGGCCTCTAAAGTTGAGTGTATTAGCAGCTCCCTGAAATCTCTTCCATCTCCCTCTGAACTGCAGGACCTGACTGCATCTCCCTGTGTTGCCAATAGAAATGTTAGCAGAATCAAACCCTTAACAAATGTATGTCAACATGGCAATAATAGATTCCAGTCCTGCACAGGCTGCTGCGTGTGCTTAATATCAAGCACATGAGTAACTCCAGGCTAGAACCTGAGCATACAAAGGAGCACAGTCCAATCCATTGAACTCCTGTGTACTCTTTGACAGGTATTCTTTTGCTTGTCACCTCCACTCCAGACCACGAAACACAAGTCTCCCTTTTATTAGATTCCCAAGCATAGATTTTTACCATCATTTAGTGCTTTTAAGGTCTCAGGAGAAATAAAATATCCAAGCTTGTTATAATATATTAGACAAATGCAAAAATTATCAAGAGTTCAGGTTTTTGTTAAAATAAATTGATAAACATATGCCCTGATCTCTATGTTAAATGTGCAAGAAAGGCAAAAATTTAAGGAAACAAAACCAAAGCAAAGCAATACAAACAAAACATTTTCAGGTAAAAAAAGTCAGTAGAAATTCTATGACCTTTAGGATGATTCATGAAGATGTCCTAAGCAGGGCTAAAATCATCATGAATTCACCTTGTTCTTCTTTGGCATGCTTCTGGCATATGCCTCAAAGGTGGCTTAAGAGAGTGGGTAATTATATCCAACATTTGAGGTGCTTTGTTAAGTCCCTCAGGGTAAGCTGGGGAAGAGTTTTGGTCTTGGCTTTCTGGCTTCTTCAGGATTGCCACTAGTCTGTCAGGGTGCTTGGGGTTTCTTTCCCCAGGTAGGAATAGAAATGATGTACTGACCAAAGCCAGGGAAAATATTATGTCTTTAAATAGGCAAAGTTTTCCCATATTTTTTGAGCTATGTCTACAAGTAGAAATTTTTCAGTGGGTAACAGAAAAGTACATGTTAAGTAAAGTGTCTTGACTTTTTGATTTTCAGCTGTAACAAATATTTGTTTCATTATCTTTATGTATTTTTAAAAATATTACCTGCTGTATAATACTTATTATTTTACTGTTTTATGCCCTATAAACACTGTTTTCAGTCTTGTCCCTTCCTGCAGTAGTAGCTTGTTGTCAAAGTAAAAGTAAACTGCTTTACAACATCAAAAGAATACAGCTGGTCTGGATTAGATTGCCAGCATGTAAAAACCAGCTGGCATGAGTGCTTACCTGTCTACAGTCACATGGAGCTCCTTCTCTGTTAAACTTTGGATATCCAATTGTGAAATGCAGTTTCTAAGCAATTTATTGCAGGGTGAGAAAGTCCCATTACTTTAATTCAGATATTTACCAAGGACAGAAGAACAGTTAGACCCAGCACCTCTGGTACAGTGCCTGTGTTCATGGCCATCAGAAATTGCAGCCTTGCCTGTGCTCGCACAACTTCCCCCACATGTGTCTCCAGCTTCAGTGCTGGTCATCAGTGGCGTTCAGTGTCTGCAGGACTGGGCTCATCTGGCTCATTTAGATCAGATTTTACTCACCGAAAGATAAGTACAGGGTGTGGATGAGTGGGGAGAATCACTGCAATTAGTGAGTTTGAGTGGATGATACTGTGGGGAAGGATTTTTTTTTTAATAGACTATTTGAGCGATTACTTTTAAAAACAATATATATCAATCAGTCTTCTCAATGGCAAGAAAAATACTTTGTGCCTTTAAAAGTGACTCTAAAACCTCATTCCCAAAGCTTAATTATTTAATAAAAAATCTCAATTTTTAACAAAATGAGGTTACCTTTGATAATGTGTTTACTGTTGCCCATTTCAAAAATAACTGCTGTAGTAGGAAATGTAAGATCTTTTTTAAAAAGTGATACTTTCCCTGTCCTTTGTTTTCATGGCATGCCCATAGGCCTGAGGTCTGGCAGTAAAGCCCTGTACACATCCAGCTGGCAGGGACAGGGCTCAGCAGTTCCCCAGATCTGCAAGCCATATCTGGCCATGTGGCAGGAGTGGCCAGGAGACGATAACTGACCGGCTGTCCCCAGATAAGGGACAGACATTTGCATCCCAGGACACAGGCTGCCTGACGCTCACTGAAATTGGGCACTCTGAACTGCATAACCCACTTAGCCACATATGCAAATGATGCATAAATCACTGCAAACAATAACAAGCCTGGGCAAACCAGGCACTGGAATAAAATAGTTCTTTCCCATTCTCATCCCTGACCTCCCTACCAGTTCACCCAGTGTGCTGGATGAGGCCTGTGCCGGCCCAGTGATGTTTCTGCCCTTCCCTGGGTCTCTGCTTCCTCCTCCTGCAGCAGAGGCTGTTGAGCCCAGGTGAGTTCCCAGCAGGGAGACAGAGCCATCCCAGCCCTGACAGGGTGTGCCAGGGGATGGCAACCATTTGGGGACCCCGCTGTTCTGTCCCTTTAGAAACCATGGCCAGGGATGCAGAGCTGAGGGGAGAACCTGCCCACCTGTGCCACGCAGGGGGAGGGCAAGGAGAGCAGCCATTCCCAGAGAGCTCTCCAGCAAGAAGCCTGGCCCCTGGAGGAGATGGCTCTGAGAAGGCAGCAGAGGTGGAGGAAGAACTTCCTGAGCTTCCAGAGCTTCATGCGCTCACAAAGAGAGCAGCTGAGCCTGGCTGGCTCTGCAGACAGAGCACAACCCCAGGGAGCACAGGGCTGCCCTCAGCTGACCCAAGAAGCTGTGATCAGCCTGGTTCCATCTGCTGTGTCCCAGGGCTGCTCTGGGCACCCTGGCAAAGTGGGAGTGCTGAGGCAATGTCAGGGGTGAGGGAGGAGCTGTTGCACACAGTTCCCACATCCTGCAGTGGTACAGGGGCTTTGTGAGAGGTGGTGGTCCCCGTGCTTCATTGCCAAACTCAGGTGGCACTGAGAACAGTAAGAAATATTTAGAAGTGTTAAATAACAAAGGTCTCAGTGCAAAATATTCCCCCTTCAGCACTTGCTCTTTCACATGCTTCTCCCATACCTCTCCTTTCCACAGCAATTCAGGAGCAGGTATCTGCTTTGCACTAGAGGTAGATGTCTGATGATTGGCAAGTATAACCATTGTCTTTTATTTCCATGACCATCCAGCAATGAAAAGTTCCCCTGCTGCCTTCTCCTGAAATAAAGCAGAGAGACAAAGAGAAGTGGTCAGGCAGAGAAGTGACAGACCCTCTCTTGGAGCCAGTCATTTACCAGTGATCACTTTGCAGCTCTTTGCCCAGCAGAAATGAGATGGAGGTGCATTAGGGTAAGAAAGTGATTACACTGCCTCCCTTTCAAGCTCCAGACCGGTGCTGTGACTTGATACGGTTTTTATCAGAGACTGCAATGCTGCATTACCAAGTAAGCAGTAAATTATGTCAAAATCAATTATACTACCCCAAGCAGAGATTCTGAGTGGAAAATGAATGGGTCTGGGGGTGGAAGGAACAGACACTGCTTATGCATTTTGATGAGATAGCTAGCTATCATCCTCCAGGAGAAAGGAACAGCCAGCAAGTCATGAGATCAGGAATATTAGGGTGACTTATCACACGTTATATTTTATGTGTATTTTGCTGTGGCCTACAAAAGGAGATCATGGACCTTACTAGGAGTCCTCTTGTATGATACAAGCTTTTCTGCTTTCAAGTGCTTTAATCCAGTTTCTGAAAAAAAATTAGTTATATGACCTATATGTACAGGCTGACAGAGAAGATATTCACTGTGAACATTTATGTCCAGAAAGTGTATGGATCAATATTTTTAAAAGGCGGGATGATCAATGTAATAGATTTATGTTGGAAAAAAACTCCCCATTTTGCTGCAAATTTTAGTGGTCTTTGCATGAAAATGATCAGACAAAAATCCCTCCGGAAATCCTAATGGGCGAAAAGATTCTTGTTACAGTAGATTACTACAAACAAAAACCAAAGCATTTACTGCCAGCTTGTTAAACAGGGCAGGAGGAAAATTACTCAGGCTGACATTCAGAGTCCAGTTACAGGCCTGTAAAGCTGAAGTAAGGGCACTTGAATTTCCAGAACTCAGGTAACTCCCAAATTGGTGAGAAACATTTCTGTCTTCTTTGAAGATCATGGGCAGTGCTTACATTGATGACTGACATCTCTGTATTGAGAGAAAAATAATCACTGTGTTTGGGGTTGTGGAGATTTGTGCTGGTGTGTTTCTGTCATATAACAGGACATCTGATCCTTTCTGCACACATATTGCCATTCAAGCAGACATGTTACCCTGCAATTTCAGCTCCCTCTAATTTCACTCCAGCACCATTGGAGCAATATGAATATAGTGAGATGCAGTGCAAGGCAGAATTGACTTCTTTAGGTGTAAATACAAATTTATTGGACCATTGGACCTGTATTGAATATAATTCTTCACCTCAAAAGCATTTTTAGTCTTGGAGTTTCTGCAGTAGTAAAAAGCGGCTTCTAGGAGCTCCCAACAGGTTGATATGGCTTTTGTCTCACAAAAATGTGTACTTCCCTGTGTCACTACTTTCTCCCTTATTCTCATTCTTGCAGGAAGCAGAGCTAGAGAGAAGCCACTAGGGAGGTGCTAAACCTTGAAAAGGCTCAGCAGTTCATTCTCTCCTCTAGCAGCCAGTCCTGTTCAACAACTCCACTCAGAAGTAAAACTGTATTCTCTACAAAGATGAGACCTAAAATGACCTAATTTGTATTATAATGAAAAGGGATGTAAAAAACGTTTTAAAAGAACCAAAAAAAAAACCCCAAGAAACAAGAACTAACTAAAACCGTTAAATAAATTTTAGCAAATTTCTAATATCCTGGTAGATAGTTTGCTCTGTATTTGATTTACCCTTTTCTTGCCTCTGAAATCTTGTACTATTACAAAATGAAACCTGCTAAAACTATTACACCTGTGGAAATTATTGAAGAAACCTAGATTTGATTTTATTTGATTTAAAAGTTGATTTCTAGTAAAAAAAGATTAAGTTCCATACCTGACTAACATTTTTCTACAGGAAATTAGAGGCTTGCTTTAATTTCTTCTGTGATGGGATGCAGCATGGATAATTTTCATGACTGAACCACTACCTTTATGGATGAGACCACTTTAATTATTGTGTACTTCAGCTTCTGCACCTGTAAAACAGGAATATTATCGTTCAAGATGTTTTGAGATCTCTTGTGCAAAGAGATACTTAAAAATTTACTACTGGAATAATTAAATTACATTATTGATAATAAATTCAGATGTTATGACAGCTGTATATGTTAAACCTGATAAAAAAAGGTGTTTCTCTATGGTGATGTCAGAAATGTGGTAGAAGTACAGTCTTTTAGCAAAGCTGCCTTCCCAAGCACTTGTGAGCACCAGGTTCTGTGCTGTTCTAGCAGAGCCGTTTGCAGAGCTGGTTACAGCTTGCACCTAGCCCAGCTTTTTGGACTCAGTCACAAGGGTGTAGGACGTCTTCACAGGGTCTTCTCAACATTCACTGGCACCCTTAGTTTTCTGAGTCCTGCAGCCACCATGCTTCCTCTTGCCACTTCATGTCTTGGCCCACATCAACTTTTCTGACCACAGCCACACGTTGGTGCCACAAAAGCAAATGTCATTCATGGTCCAGGTCCCTCCACATTACAGGTTTGGGCAAATCTGTTCTTTGTTTCAAAATAATGACTGGGATGGTGATAACTTCAAGACACACAGGTGTGGTCTCAAGCACAGATTCAAGCTTTGCTTAAATTGCGCAACAGGTATCCAAAGCTACCACATATGAAAATAGATGCATTGATACATTTCATCCCTGTTTGTCTTGTGCTGTTTTTTAACTTATATTGTCTTGGACAGTGAAAAAATGTCCTATTTCACTCCTGAGGATGATGTTCAGTTGCATGTAGAGGCTGCTAGGTGCCCAGCATGAGGCGGGAGTTCCTATAATACAATCCCAAATCCCATGTCCCTTACCAAAAGCAGATGGGATGTGGCTCTACTTCTTTTTCATCACTTACAACTGGGGAAACTGAGGACATTTGTAAAGTAACCTGAGTTCTCTAAAGTGTTATCCTGACTTGGACTTTATGTATCCTGGACAAGGGGAGGTAGGGCCTGATGCCTCAGCCTGGGTTGTGACCCTGCACATCTTTGCAGCAGCAGCTGCACAGTGCGAATCAGGGTCTTCCCTTCTATGGAAGGAATCCTCCCACCACCAATCCACACCTGGGCTACTCTGTGCTTGCTGTTCCTATTGCCTTGTTCGTGTCTGTCCTGTCAAGCTTTAAATATCTTGATCTTTCCTCCCCTTTTCTCCTGCTCCCTGAATCTGAACTGCAGCTGAACTAGACAGCGGCCATTCCAGTGGAATGCACAGAGATGGAGGTGTCTGTCTGCTTGCCAGCACAGCAAGAATGGGAAACTCCTTCTTCCCTCCCATTGGAAGTGAGATATTACAAATTCTGATGTTATTATTTTCATGTGTAAAGTCTGGCAACATCAACAGAGGGTACAATAAGATCATTCTTTGGGACTAGGAGGAGTACCTGAGCATACACATCAACACTCAAGGAGGAAAGTGTGGCTGAAGCTATCCTGGAGAACCACTTCATGCTTTAAAAAGGATAAAGTCCCTTCCTTGTGAAAGGAGTTACCTGGGTGCAGTTGCTGTACAACTTTCAAGGATATTTCAATGGTTTTGGCAGCTGTGGGGACTTAGGCTCTTATGCAACTTCATTGCTCCTGAAAATGTTATGCATTTTTTAACATTTTTAGCTTCCCAACAGGGAGTTTTTCTGTGGTGCTCTTATAACTTTCTGTCAAGGCACATTTTACAGCATAGTTTAGAAAATCTCAACGGTGGTAATTTAGAAAATCTTGCTTTCTACTGTTATTTGAATAATTTTTTTCTTACCCCTTTTCTTCTTGCATGTTTAAATTCTCTGCATATTTAAAAGCCTCCTTGGGCCCTCAATATGGAAACTCAAAATTTTAAAGGAAAAAACAATAGAGCAAGGCTCTCCTCCATTTGCAGGAAAAATTCCTCTAGTGTTTCTAGGGGAAAATAAAGCACTTGAACACAGTGGCTTACAATTCCATGCTCAATGTAAAGGCACTATCAGTGTAGTGTATACAAAGTGATAGTGTAGTGTTTGTTCCCTGAGGAAGAGTAGATAAAGTAATCTACCAACACAAATGGACTTCAAACAGTAGTTTTCAGCTAACGAAAACAAACACCACATCCCAGATTAAGAAAAAAAAAAAGGTAAAAAAATTGTTTGCACTTCTCAGCTTTCCCCCAGGAACAGTCTTCCTTCCTCTGAGTTCCATGTTGTCATGGAGAGTGATGTGTTAAGGTCTGTGAAACTGGCAGGCTGCTTACTTTCAATGTTTTAATTCACAACTGATGTCCACTGAGCAGAAGGAGGCCTTGTTACTGCTGCAAAAACTAAAAAAACATAACTTTATAGTGCAGAGCTGGCTGCAGAGGAGGAAATGTAGGCATCCATATTTGCTCAGGTGCTTGAATTAAGTATTTCCCTGAAAAAAGGCTTTTTGGTTTAAACTTGTGAATGCTGTGGATTCCTCAAGCAGGGTTTCTTCCACATTAATTCAGGATGAAATTATTGAAGGGGACAACATTTAAAATTTGTATTTGACACCTTACAAGAGTCAATTGTTTGCAAAGGTTTGATTTGTCAATTGCCACCAATTTACAATTTCAAGGGAACAGCAGCTTTCAAGGAATAACCAGAAGACTGTTTGAGGGAAAATATCTGAAAAATAGTTGTGAAAATGAAGAATTAAGTCAATGCCAGAAAGCTCAGGAACAATTTAGCTGATAATAAAATGGCAGGCAAGATATTGGAGAGAGGATAACAGATATTAGCAAGAAAATCAAGAAAGATCCCTGTAGTTACAGTCCTTTCCTTAAATAT
Organism: Ammospiza caudacuta; assembly: GCF_027887145.1. NCBI lineage: Eukaryota > Metazoa > Chordata > Aves > Passeriformes > Passerellidae > Ammospiza > Ammospiza caudacuta. Next base: position 61,528,389 of record NC_080596.1, read on the forward strand.
TGCTTCATTTTAACACAGGTTGCTCACAGAAAGGATTTCAATGTAACTACCATTACTATAAGATAAAGATTTGGTATATTCTCTAATTTTATTACCTTCTTTCCTGTAATATGCTTATCTCATTTTCATCCTGGACTTTGTGGAGGTGAGAGTATCTTAAAAGATAAAATCTTATGAAAACCAATGAAAAGCGTGTTTGTTATCACACAAGTTAAAAGCAGCATTAACCATTTAAAATTAAAAATCATATGATTATAGAACTATAAAGAACATACCTGTATCTGTATTGAGAACTACAGAATATCTTATTTGAGTATATTTCTGACAGTGCTGACCCTGTATACATGCAGAGAGGCAGCATTAGCTATTGATATAGATTCCTGCAGTCCTCAGTGTAAATGCATGGAGTTCATAATCCAGTGTTTCATTTTTTGAGGCAGTACTAAAACTAGATTAGTTGTTAATTTTTATGATCGGTCCTAATATCCCAGCCCTTTACTGGTGATATCAAACAGTTTGTAAAAAATGTTCCTAAATACTTTGGTAAAGATGCTGTCTTCTTCCTTTCACCTAATGTACTTAGAGCTTTTGATAAATTAAGGTAATGTCATTCACATTGGGCACATTACAGGAAATCTGGAAAAAAATTGAATTATTTTGAAGGATAAGGAAAAAACCACCTATTTGATTGATAATATTTGAATTTAAAAACAATGGCAATGCTCATATCTTCTGCAAACAATGTAACAGGACAGAAAGGCAGATTTTACCCCGATTTACTGAGTTTATCCTCATTGTTTACTTATGTAAGATTTTCTTCCTAGCTTTGGTGGAGAGTACTGATTACATTCTTTCCTATCTTATGCAATTTCTCTTCAGAGTTGTTGCATTGTTGCAATACTTATTAATGCTCAATGGAAGCCACTACTTTGTGTGGGTTTTAGCCCATAAATAGTTATGCTTAGACTCGGAGACTTTGTGCACCCTGTAACACCATGTCACTTAAGCCACCACTACCTCATTTTCATTCCTCCTGCTGTTTGTAATTCTCTGTCATTTAGGTCTTTGAAATGGGCAGGGAATTAAGCTCCAGAAACATTTTCCCTGATGGTACTGCACTGATCGTAGAATAGAACAGCACTCTGAACTGTGAATGGTTTATTTGGGTTCCTTGGTTTCATTTCAATCAAAGAGAAATTCCTTCTATTTCTGTTTACAGGGATTATGGTACAGTAGGAGATAATGTATATACATTACTCTTTGTAAAATAATTTTTACTTTCACAGCCTTGACAATAAGTAATCTCTTCTGTGCTTTCTAGACTACCTCTTCCATTTAGAGGTAGAAGCATTTGAGGATAAAAGTGTATTCCAGAATCAATGGCTATGAATCCCATAAATAATGTATCCTGAAAACAAGCGAACACATATTTGGATATTTCCTCCACTGGAAAAAATTGAGCTAAATTCCAACAAGAAACCATTAGGTCAGTACTTGGTCAACATAGGCCTGAAAAATGAATAAAATCATTCATATTTTACATGGGAACTTCAAAATCCTGCAGATTAATTTTGACTCTTTGCATGATTTGAAAAGGGAAAAACTACTGTAAAAGCTTTTGACAGCCAGTGTATGCTATTCAACCAGGATAGAATTAATTGGCTTGGAGGAGAAATAATTTGCTGAAGTAACAACTAATGCATGTCATCAGTGCAGTGATTGAGCCAGACCCTCTAAATCATTGCTGGGATCTACTCCCTGTGCATAAGTTAAAGGTGCTAATCAGAGAATTTTCAATTGTTTTTGTATGAACTAAATATTTGAAAGAGCCATGTGTCTTGAGTCTTATTTGCTGATGTATATTTTCCTAGGTTTGCTTCAAATGTAGAATAGGAATGACTGAGGTATTTCAGTAGTGTGTAAAACATATTTTCAAGTCTATAAATGCAGAAGTGCTGACCTACAGTACCTTTATATTGATCCATATGGGTTTGCACTGACCTTTAAAACTACTAAAATGTTTGGTTTATTTGAAATTTTCTTTCCTTTTCTTTCTTTTCTTTTTTCAAGCCAACATTTAAATTAAACTACTTGAGTCAGGGTCTGACTCTGTTAGGCAGAAGCTACTAATATGCATTTGTTTTTGCAGAAACCCAAGCACTTCTCTGTTCAGCCAATGTGACTGATGGAAGAAAATACCATAAAATCAAAGAGCTGACCAGTCCCTGCCATATGCAGAGGTAATGTAATGCTGAGATTGGCACAGCTTTGGAGAGTGGCCAGGCAGCTGCAGCTGAGTTTTGGCAGTGAAATTAACTGGGTAACAAAACACAAAAACAGGGACAGTTACAGAGAATCATGGGACACTGACCCCAAAAGAGATTGGGTTAAAAGTACTTACCCTCGTGTATTAAGTACAAACATTCTGATCATCTCCCATGACAGAGCCTGTTGTGAAGTTGGGAAAAGTGCACATGCATGATTATATTTCCCTTTGCTGGACATGACCTACTCCTTATCTAAGAATTCCCAAAATTTGCTTTCTCATATTTCACATCACTCATAGTTATTCTGTTTAAAAAAACCCAAAACCAAAAACCAACCAACTAAACTAACAAAAAAAAAAAAAAGAAAAATGGGAAAAACAAGTCAGTAAAATTTGCTTTTAAAATTGTATTTCTTCCTTCTTTCTTTTGCTTTAAAAAGGAAACCATGAAATCTGTAGAGAAGGATCTCATTCACGTTTGGCCACGGAGTTACATTTTCCTATGTTATACACTGATTAATAATAAAATAATATCCTCTGTAGAGCCACAAACCATCCAGACAAAAGGATGTGGATCAACTCTTTGGCCCAGTAACCTTAACAATGTACATTTAAGCTAATTCACGGATAAATCCTGAGTTACACCAATTGAATGAAGGAACAGCCTCTGCATGTCAGAAGGAGAAAAATATCACATGGTGCAGAGTCCCACTGCACACAGACTGTGATGCAATGTAATTCAACTGTAAATATGTAAGCCATAGATGTTTCGTGAGAGGCAAGAAATATTGTCATTTTGATGCACAAAGTGTAAGAAATGACTGATATTACAGAATTTTCATCGGCTCATGGTGAGCGGTCTCTAGATTAGAGGTGGGGGAAATTAAAAGATGCGTATATGCAATCTTTGCAGTCTTTGGGGGATAAAGCAAATAAGAAAATCAAAACTCTTTTGTTTATACTTGAGGGTAATTCAATTTCATCTCATTTAGAACATGACAGAAAGATGAAAACTAAAATGAAAACAGCTTTTAAATTAAAGACAATCTTCAAATCAATCAACATTAAAGAAGAAAGAAATTGGAATAATAAGTGAATGACATGCGCTATTGCTTGGAAACTTTTGAAATCTTATCTTTGTAAACAAAAGAAAATCTTCTATATTTGTGTATTGATGGGACTAATTTCATCACTTAAATTCCCTAAAACCATAATATACCGGGTGACTCCAGTCATATTCTGTTCATAAAGCTGTTTGAAATTTGCTCTGATCTTTTAATATTTGGATAGTCTTTATATATCTAAATGTTCTGTTCTCTTAACAGAGAATATCTATCTGGCTCAACATTTGTAAGTAGTTCTGTTTACCTCTTGGTTGATTAACAGTAACCTATGGAGTGGATTGTAGAAATGTCCTTGCAGGCTTGTGGAAGAGAACACCCAGGATGGACTGAGCCCAGTAATTCATTAGAATTAATTTATGCATTACATCTTAATCTCATAATCCAATTCTTAGTAAGAATTTTGGTGTATAAAAGTCCATTTTATATACTTCCATGTAATTTTGGGGGATTTGGGCATTTAATTAAGGAGCTTTAAAAATAAATTACAAGATACTCTGTTCTCCACTATATTTCCCTGGAGAATGTATTAAATTAGGTGACAATAAGGTGAATTTATATTGCACTTGATTGAATAATTGAGTGAATTAAAATGGAACTAACTGGAAATGCATCTTTTCTTTTATGCCACATGTTCAAGTGTAGTTCAAGTGTGTGTCCATGATATGCCCAGTTGCAAGAATATAGATGTGGATGATATAGATATATACATATATACACAAAAATGGTGTTCCTGTAAGAAAGTTCAGCTGAAGACACTCATGCAACTGAAATAGTAGGCCTTTGGTCCAGTGGTGGCATTGATGGTATGTTCAGATGTTTTACTGCAAAAGCTTTACAGTCACTTTTTAATAAGAAAATATAATATTTTTGCTTTTTTCTGGTTGTCCACTCTCATCTTTGACACCTTCCCCACGCTGCCCACTTCAGCTGCCATATTCTCACAAAAGTCACTGTTGCCTTTGTATTTCTCTCTGCACTGCTCCTAGAGCTAGGAATTTCTTGCCTGAAGTAAATATTCTTCCTCTTTCATGTGTCTCTTCTATGGTTCTACCACAAAACAGACAAAAATTAGCTAACTTTAAATGGCTAATTGAGAGTCATTTGGAGCCTGAGGGACTAGTGGAGAAAGACTACTTTCATACATTTAATCAAAACCTGATTAAAATGTATATGAATACAAAAAGGTTTATATTGACAACCTCTTTTTTTCCTCACTCATTACCTTTTGGGTTTTTTCTACAGTTTCTTTGTGGAAGAGGCCACGTTTAGTTTCTGTTATACAGTGTCTGGTACAACAGATCAGTTCTCATTGGAATTTCTGGGCTTTGCTTAAGTGGAAGTATAAGATCAGTAAAACTAAAGTTTTTTCCAGTGTTATGCAGTCATTTTAGGCAAGCTCTTATTCCAATAGAAGCCAACAGACTAAAATTTGAACTTTTATGAAGCAAATCACAAAATCCAATTGATTCTCCTTTTTTTAAGGAGTAAAAGAACCCCAAAGAACAATAACTGCCCCCATCCTTGAAGTTTTATCACTGCATTCATACCACCAAATTCATCACTTGACTCAGAAAGTCAAGTACCTTCTGAGTTTTTCAACTCAAACACCTGAGTATCATGATCTGCCAAGTAAACCTGGCATCTATAATGCCATGCAAACTTAACACAATATTAAAAAAAAAAACCAACAAAATCCCCAAGAAACCAAATAACACTGTGGAATATTTTTTTGTTCTAAACATAACTTCAACTTGTACATCTGTCATTGAGTAGTAGCTACGATGCCTAACAACCATGCTCCATTCAGGAAATATCCATTATTCATTTCCAGTGTACCTCCTGGCTGATTCAGTGAATCTATCTTCTGTTGGAGAGTTTTCTGCTAGATTGAATCAGCCTTTATGTGGCAGTGCCTCAGTGTCCAGGTATTTTAGTTTCAGCTTTTTACCATGCTCTGTGTCCGTAACTCCACTTGACACCAGCCGAAGTCTTGGGAATTCCCAGCAGGAAATGCTGCCCCCGCTGCGATCAGGCCCACTCCTGTTGTCTGCACTTGATGTTTTATTTTGAACACCAAGCATTCCTCCCTTCATATATCTGAGAGCATTGCAGTTTTGTGATTAAGGCGGGTATTAGATGACCTTTACTCTTCTTTCCCTTGCTTTCCTCTTAAGAGTTAAATAAAAGCCTTCCGTTCCTCTACAGGGTACTTAGAACTAAGGCACGATGGCGCTAGCAGCAGGTTGGTTTCATTACACTGATAGGATACATGTGCTGTTTTTTATCTCTAGCATTTTCTCAGTAATTCAGCACTTTAAAGTCTCAGCTGTCTACCGATCTGCAGACAATTGTTTGGTGTAATACTATCCGGAAAAAGCTGATAAAACACAGATGTGACTAGGTCTCTGAAATTTGTGGTTTGCTAAGTGGTTTTTCCCCCCCCCCCCTTTATTTTTTTTTTTTAAGGCCACTCTTGCCCATGGCAAGTTAGCTTCCCTACTAGGCATGAAGGCACAGACTTTTATTAAAATGTTGCAACAAGGAGGTAATTGCTAAAAATTAAGAAAGTTAGCCGAAATATAAAGCAGAGACATTATAACTATTTTTCCTATTTTTTGTCATAATCCCTGGCAACCATTTCTCCATATTTTGCCCAATGCATATCCAAAATAATTTTCTTTTTGAAAAACTTCCCACTAAAGTGTGGATTTCTGGCAATCCTATACAGATCTGTTTAAAGAAAAATGGTTTTTAGTCTTTTTTTAGGCATTAAGAGCCAACATCTTGGCTTTTCAAAGTGGCTGAGATTTTACAGTCACTGTGAGGCTTGTCTAGATAAAAGATTTTATTGTGCTGGAACGAGATTGGAAGCAATCTAGTTAGATGGCAGGATGTTACCATCTCCTAGTGGTTAGTGTTTAGACAAGGACAAATTATTTTCACCATAGCATCAGCTGAACACAATTTTTCCTGGCTTCCATTGACCTCTAACTTGTGACTGGCCTCCCGTCCTCTCACTCAGCTATCACAATTCCATTCAAACACAACCACATTTTGCAGTGCAGGCAATCTTTACTGACAGGGTAAGAACAGTTGCATGTGCTCAGTTCTTTTACAAACAGGCCCACCTCATCTTAGGCATCTGTGCACAAGGGTATTGCTTGGACAGTTCATGTATTGTAGATGTTCTGAGCATGGTAGGCTTCTATTCTGATTATCTGAGTTATTATTTTAACTCTGGTGTGTAGTTTATGATTTTTTTTTTAATTTATATAACTGGACCAGTACACTTTTGAATGTGAATGCAGTTTGTTGGCATAGTGGTACCTTGTTTACTCACACAGGAGTTAACACTAAGATTTTAAATACTACAGCTCTTTCCCTGCTCCCAAAGACACTCGGCCTCAGTTGTAGTAACCAGTTTTACTTAGAACTTTACTTACTTATTTTTGCTTACTTCCTCTAGTTGCAAAGTAAAATGAGAATTTGCAAAGACTAAATAAATGAACCAGACTATGCTGTAATATTCCTATTTGGTTGTAGAGTGTGGGGGAAGGAAAGAAAATTGCAAAAGGCTGCTGATTGACATCTGTGTGTCTGTATGATAACTACACACAGCTTTAGTGATTTACGTGCTAGACAGGTTTTCCATTCCCATTCAAACGAAAGGCCATCTTGCAATTAAAGGCTCAGTTTGCAGTTCCTGATTTCTGAAGGAAGAGGGCGTTTCTATTTATTCCAGAAACATTTAGTGGTTACATGCATGGCTGGCAGCAATTTCCCACAATGTGTAAATTAGTCAATCCCAAAGTCAGTAAACTTTTGCTTTGAAGTGGACATTAATGAAGTGCACCATTAGAGCCTAATGATTGTTCACATTTGTATTTTAGGGGCCCCTCTTGCTTTTGAAGTCTTAGTGCCTTGGTTCCTTGACTTTAGTTATCTAAGTGCCAGGACTGCTAAACTCCTAAGAGAACTCAAAAAAAATTTAATGAAAAAAGTTAGTACTAGCCTGACTGATGTTGGCACTTCAAAGCTGGAACAGACTAAATTGCTGTAGACTGCTTAATTCAAAATGCTCCCTTGTGGATGACAGTGCATGGTGACAAAGTTCAATTGGCAACAGGAGACAGGCAAGATCAAAGACCCTCTATTGTAATAGTTTTGTTCCATGAAGAATTGCTTATTGTCAGTAGTTTTTCAAGCCTTTACTGGCTCCAGCTTCATATCAAGATTCTCTGGTTCAGAACCAGCTTAAATAAATAATTGTAATTACATCCTTCTGATAATGCATTGCAGTCCTAAATGCTGGATGTTGTGTCTCTCCAAGGTCCAAAACAGAAAAGTGGGTGTTAGGAACAAGGACTTGGGGGAGAACCTTCTTTTTTGTAACCTTCTTTGTTCAGAAGCATCCAAAATACTGCAGACAGTTAATGCCATGTTAGCAGCAATTGAGACTTGCTCCGCACAAAGACACACTGCCCTTCTACCGCAGCAGTGATGCTGCAGTTTCTAGTTTGCATTTCCTGCCATTTAATGTAAGATTAAACTGAATATAATCCTGTAAACTGTGCTTTCTCTCTTTCTGGTTATGGCCCAAGTTTGAATGAACTTTTAAGAAATGCTGAACTCCATGCTAACAATGGTAAGGCTACAGAAATCTCAGAAATATTTATCATTCACAGGATACTGCAACTCTGTTTTCCTCTCATGAAAAATATAAGGGTTTTTTTTTCTCCCAATCAGAAGCAGAGAAAGAGACCCTGTCTGAAGTTAGCCAGTTACACTGGAAATTCTGCTCATTTTCAGTTTTTTTGCTATTGTGTTGTTTTGAGGTTTTTTTCCCAATGGTGTTCACCATCTGTAAGGAACTGCTGAAAGACAAGAAAAGCACCATCCCTCAGTAAGAGTATTCAGGGATGTTGCCTCATAAAATCTACATGGTATTGTCAGAATTGCTTGTCTTGAACTAATTACAGAAACATGTTTGGTGACAATTAAGGAAGCCACTGTGTGATCATTTTCATGCATCATATTGACAGAAGTGACTTTTATTTTTTAATAATCACAAATTACATTTTTTCAAAGAAAATTTCATTTCATTTCATTAGCATAAGCTGAGCAAGTAGAAAGGAGAGATGAGCAAGTCCACTTAGAAAGGAGGCAGCAAAAAAAGTGCACTACATTTACATCACATTTGCAGTGGACTCGTATCTGTTGATCTGATTTTATTGATAATTTTAAAGAAACCAAAAGACAGCATACTAGTTTCAATCCTTCCTTGAAACTCATTTATGAAAAACATCAGAAGTGTGGTTGGGTTATTTCTTTCTTCTACTTTTTTTTTTTTTTTGGCAAGATCTGAAAAAACATTTTAAACAGGATTAGAAATTTACAATGTCTATGCAATTTAGCTCTAGCGACTTCACGGTTGTAAATTATGATGGAACACATCATTAGCTGCAGACTTGTATGTTCTTCCTTAATCATGCTGAAGTACACATAAGCCCCAGCTGAGCAATTATGAATAATTAAATCAATTAGAGACAGTCTAACACCAGGTCTTGGGGCTAAACTGGTGTCAGCATCCATAATATTTTAACAGTAAATGCAAATGTGTGCATTTGGGTAGAGGGAAGGAGGTGGACAAAGGCTTATACAAATGCCAAAGCATGTTGCTTAGTAATGGCTTTACAATAATATCATGAAGATTATAAGCTGCCTTCCCAAGGAAAACAATGGTAATGAAATTCCAATAAAATATTTTTGTACAAGATTTAAAGCTTAGAGATGAGTTAATTAAAAAGGGATAAAGAGCAAGACCCAAAAAATATGCTGAATAAATTAGGACTTCACATTCACCCAAAACAAATACTTTCCTTCATCAAATGTGCCCAGCCTCCTTCATTTTGACACATTATTCTTCTGTAGCCTGGTGCTAATAAAGAAACCAATTCACTTTCCTTAGAACTGTTTCAGTAAAAAATTACACATTTTCTCTACATTTTGTAGAGGAAACTCTGAAGAAAACATGGAGATTTTGCACAGTGCAGTGCCAGCACTTTTACCTTGTAGAGCAAGCCAACGTGCCTGCTAACAGAAAGGCAGGTTTGAGAGCTCTGTGCACTCTTCTAGGATATGGATGTGGAGAGTCCCTTCATCCTCTGGCCAGAACGTGCCAAAGCTGTCTGTGCTGGGATCTGCTCCTCTGTGCCAGCTGCAGACGCAGCCCTTGCTCTGCCACTGCCCCCTCCCCGTGCCTGCAGCAGGTGTTGGATGTTCCCCCACTGCCTCATTCCTCCCAGGGAGAAGGAGAGAACAATTTTGTCTCTCCCACCTTGCCCCTCATGCAGGTAAGTGGCATAGTTCCCCTTTCTGCAGATTATCCACAGACTAATAAAGGAACTCAGAATTAGCATCTATTTAGAAGGCTGGTCTCCTAAGGATGTGTTTAACTTTTAGAAGACTTTTCTGTTCTCTTCACGGAGGTCCAAAGCAGGTCCTCACAGATAATTAAATCCTCTGCTGACCTAGTGATGCCTTGTGAAGGCTGACCTAGAACAGAGGCTAGGCAGAGCTAAGGAATAAAGTGGGTATTTATTAGAAAGCCTCAATGGATACACCTTGGGCAGCACAAGAGCCCAACCAGGGCTACACCCAAGGTGAACCCAAAAGGGTCACAAAATGGACACCTGGTCATGGGGTCTCACACTTTTTCAAGTTCTGGTCCATTTGCATATTGGAGTTAATTGTCCAATTACAGCTTTAGCTTATGAAATCCCATCCTTCTTGTTTCTCTCTCCTCAGTCCACTGTTGTTTATGTTGCTCAGCTTGAGATTTGGATCATTTGTCCTTTGTCTCCCGCTAGAGGAGGAATTTGTTTTGTCTACCTACTCTGTAAAGAGAGCTCACTATCCCCTAATAAGAAGCTCAGAACTACACACTGAAGCAGTACAGAATCTGAAAAATGTAAAAGCTAAAACCTGAGGCATCATTACATCCCAGTTCTGTACAACAGTGACAAGGAGTTATGTTCAAGGCTGTTATCCCACCCAACCACAGAAGCCAATGAACCCTGAAATTAATAATCAGTTGATTATTTTCCCTACAAATCTGTAATTTTATCAACAAAATAACTTGGAAATAGTATTTACTATAACTGGTAACCAAGAGATTGTACAAACAGTGATTCTGCTGTTGTTATTACTTGTGAATGTCAAGACTTTCTATAATCTCCATCACACAGACATGAATGAACCAAGTGTTCTGCTCTGAGAAGGCTCAGGGTACCTTGAAGCACTTGCCAGTTAATACAGACATGTATTCATGAATACCTGTCTGTATTCAGACATAGGGAATGAATACTGACATAGGGAAATGAATACAGACATAGGGAAAGACAATCAGACCTAAAAATAGTTAATGTATATTGTGTTTAAGACTTGCTGAATATACAAATTGCAGAGATACACCAAGCTTGTTCATCCCACATGAGGTCTTTCAGTATGTTACAAATGCAATTATTACGCAGCACTCAATGAAGTAGTGTTTTCAGAACATCAGAAACAGAACATCAGCCCACTGATCCCTCTACCAGGCAGCTCTGCTTCCTTGTGCCTGTGCAACTTGGTCTACACTGAATGATTTTCATATTTCATGGTGTCCTTTGTAAGAAACAGAACCTCACACATGTACCAATCGACTCAGGAATCATGATGGACAAGGAAAGCTTAACCTTCTTCTCACTTGTGGAGAATAGGCCAGTTGCTCTGGAAAAAGAAACAAAATCCTGAACACTTTCACTTTTGAGTAGGATTTTTAAAATTTACTACACAAAAAAAATTCACATCATTATGTCCCAACCTTACTACAAGATCTGTTAAGGAAGCATCTAATGCAGAAATCAAAATATGAACTGAATGTCAAGGAAAAAAAATCTCCAAATCCTTTAGAGGTGGCATTTATTTCTCTAGATGTGACATTTTGAGGTTGCTCATATGATCTATTGATCACTGTTTATAGTGAAATTATTTCCCATGTGAACTCTCTCCTGGGATAAGTGGTGTCTTTCTAGAATGGTGACTCTCATTTGGAAAAGTAGTGATTGTTGCAGGATTAAATCACTTTTCTTCAAGAACAGACTATCCCTGAGTGGCTATTTCACCATAAATAACTATTTCGGTGGTTTTCCTCTGTAGACAGGCCCTGGTGGAGTTCAGGGGACTGGAGAGGTTCCAGAGCAAAAACTAAGACAGGGGCTGTCTGAAAATGAGGCTGCAGCTACAATGGTATGGGGCTCTTCAGGAAAGAGTCCTTTCCAGATTCCTTCCTCTGCCTCTTCCCTCTGTGGGAACTAATTAACCTGATCACTCCTGAGCTCTCCTGAGGACCTGCAGGAGCTGCTCTCAGGGCAGGGGCAGCACTCCACACTGACTGCCTTTGCAGAAGTGCACATGAGAGGAAAGTGTGATTCAGGAGGGCATAAACCCTGCCAAAGAGTAGGACTGCTTAAATACTTGAGTGGTTATGGTGCCTCAGTCTGAGCACAAGGTGATGCAGAGGTGCCAGAGGTGGATCAGTGGCAGCTCACCTGGGCTCTGCAATGTCTGCTGAGCACTGTGGGCTGATCCTGGGCTCTTTCTGCATAAACCAGCTTGGGTACAAAAACCATCTTACCCAATTTGCCAGGCACTTTGCTAAGGAAAATAATCCTTGTAGGTGAGCTGGCTGGTAGTACTCACAGAATCTTTTCACTGCTCTCCCTTATATGATATAGACATATTTTGAGTGTATTGACTGGCAAAAATTATATGATGGTGGCAAGCATTTGAATTTGAGGATCTTACATATGTAATCCTAGTCATTCAAATAATTGGACATGAAATTCTTCCCTGGAACTGGTTTGATGAGGCATGATTACTTCCTGAAGGACTGGCAGATCAACTTTCTATAAAAGAAAGGAGATGTAACTTCTGTGGTTAGTGGTCACTGCAGAATCAGATCTAGTTTGCAATTTAGCATTTCCTTTATACATACATATATGCAATAAAAAACTATACTAACTTCAATAAACATTTCAAATACTGGCTTATTTTTGTGTTGATCTTGATAAAGGGCAAAATAGAACAGAATAGAATAGAATAGAATAGAATAGAATAGAATAGAACAGAACAGAACAGAATAGAATAGAATAGAATAGAATAGAATAGAATAGAATAGAATAGAATAGAATTAATATATTTTTAAAATCTAGCAAGCATTTTTGTCTGAAATGCAGTACATGCTGTACAACAAAATAATTTGTGAGATCCATCAAAATTGCTACTTCTATCAATCATTTTATGCTACATATGGTGCTGTATCTGAAAAGTCTTTGAGAAAAATTTTAGCCTGTGGTAAAGTCTGTTGGCATAATTGCCAGTAACTGAGGCAGCCAGGGTATTACAACATTGCTTTTTGCAAGCAGAATTGTGAATTTTTTAATATATATTTAAAACACATTTTTAGATTAACAAATTATTAAAATATTAGAATATAATTGCATCCTTGCTAAAAATTCATATTGAAGGGAAGTATGCCCTGGAAAAAAAATATTAAAATGGCCCAGCTGTAGGAAAAAGGAGTCTTCCTAGTTTTGTTTTTCTACATTGCCTTTAGTGAAAAGATAACTCTGGAAAAAAAGCTCTTATGTTAAGCTGTCATTATTACTCCTTTTGTTGTTCTTTCTGGTGACTACATATTTAAGATGAACTGATTTTCTGAAAACAGAAGGGTTTTTCTTCCTGAGCAAAAACAAACAGGATAAACTGAGAACAAATTCAATCATGTTTGGATTTTAATTATTTTTTTCCTTTTGTTTTCCCTCAAAACATTTTCTTCCAAATGCATTGTCTTGTTTAATGTTTTGGCAATCCAAGTGACTATTGGTCTGATGTGCCTTTGTTCATGCATGTAGAACAAAGTTTCCTTAAATACAAAATCAAGCCCTAAATATACTGATTTCTCTGGATTTTTATTTATGAGCTGTGTCTTACTTTTAACAAGAGTAGATGTAAGAATGCATCTGTAACCAAAGTCACAGCAAAGTTTTATCTCTTGACCAATTATTCTCCATTCTTTCTCCTCTGTTACTTCTTGGAGAAAATAAATTATATTTCTTTACTGTTCAGTGCAGCAGTACTTCCTTTCTCTTCTTCAAGTGCACTGGAGTGCTGGTGGGGCAACAAACATTTCTGTTTTTTCCTTGGCTACATATTCCTGAGGCAGGAAATATGGGATATTGTCAAATGAACTGGGATCTGCCTCATGATGACATGGTGATCAAACGTGCATCTAGTTCAGATTTATACTTCTGGCCACAGTTTTCAAAGAATAAACTCTATTTTCCTGCAAAATGCAGTAAGGCTAAATCTGTAGATGACCTCAGATTTCATATTTAATGCACAGCATGCAGTTTTGAGTAGCTTTTGGTGGCTGGTGGCTCTATTATCTTCTCTAAATCCTATCCTAGAAACTTCTAAGGATTAACCCTCTCCTACTTTGCCTTGCAGAGCGCTAATTAATTTGCTCACAGTTGGGCAAAGTTTTCACTTTGTCATTGATTTTACTTTGCCATATTCTTTGGAGTCAGCTATCAAGTGGAGATATGCAGCCATTCCATCCAAGATAAAAACACTGCATCAGAGAATGAAAGAGGATACCTTAAATTTATTTTGTCTTTTTTTTGGGGGAGGGGGGGTATTATAAATCAATTTTCTTACTGAAAATCAGAATGAATCTGAAATCGTTCTTGCTGCTCATCACTAAGTATATCCAGAGTGTGAAGTGCTGTGTGGAGGAAACAGGCATGAGATTAATGAATTATTGTGTTTGTTCCGGCACTTTTAACAGGCAAAGGTAAATCAGGTTTAGAAACACTGTGTTGAAAAGAAAATCAGACTATCATCTAGCATGAAATCTGTGTCCCCTCTACATGAAGTGAGCTCCCAGAAGCTGGGTGTCCATGACACATCTCTGCCCAGCAGAGCAATGTAGAGGTGCCTGAAGTGGAAATACCTTTTCTTGTGGTTGAAGGGTTTACTGTCTAGAGAAGGGAGTAATTTACTACATGAATTAAAAAAATAACCAAAAACAAACACATACAAAAAACAAACAAAACCAAAAACAAATACAAAAAAAAACCCCAACATAAAACCCAAACCAACAAAACCATGAAAGCAGTTTTCAGGTGAGAGAGTAGGAACTTTAAACAAAGAAGTATGAACAAGAAAAAATGTAAGACTCCTGGTTATCACTGTAAAGTTTTTTGCTCAATTTATTAATTATATGCAAAGTAATGACAAGAATCAGATGGTATCTTTATTTTAAGGTGACATTTCAATTTTTTACAGGCATTATTAATGCAGCATGATTAGCTGGCCAGGAGGGAAAAATTGAGGATAAATTGTATGGTTATCAACTGCAGGTTTATTGGTCTGAGACTTCCACCACAGGGAGTGGCTGCTGTATGGAATTGATAAACACAGAGATTTATAAGGTCAAGTTTTATGAGTCTACAGATTCCTTGTGGTGTATTACCACATCCTTATTACAAGCCCCTGCTGCTGTCCAGCTAAGCCACCAGAGGTAATATATTACACTTGCTTGTCTGTTCTTCAGGTTTTTTCCAAAGGAAAAGAGGAACAGGTCAAAATAAAATATTGCTTTCTGGGGTTATATTTGCAGCTTACTTTGGGAGATGTAAGAGCAGACTGTCAGGAACTGGGGAGTCAGGCTCAAAAAAGTGTGAAAAAGAGATTGTTTGTGACATTGGGAGAAGCATGAAGTTACATTCTTATGGGGGTAATGATTTTGTTTTCAGAAAGATAAAGAACAGTTGCATTTAATAGTGACATCTTTAGCAGAAAAAACTCAGTGGCTTGAGTACAGTAAAATAAGTGAGCATAAGGCTCTCACTCAGCAGCTGATGTCTTGCTAAATGGTAATTTCTAATAATTAGTTAATTTGGGAAAAGATGAAAAGTCAAAAAATTACCTAGATCAGTCTAAGGTGTTTGTATATTGGATAAAGTTTTGTATGGTCTGAGCAGG
Source organism: Ammospiza caudacuta (assembly GCF_027887145.1). Taxonomy (NCBI): domain Eukaryota; kingdom Metazoa; phylum Chordata; class Aves; order Passeriformes; family Passerellidae; genus Ammospiza; species Ammospiza caudacuta. The sequence goes on from NC_080596.1 coordinate 61,543,869, forward strand.
CTATTTGTGAGATCATCTGTTAATAGGATTGTTAGCAGTCTGTGATATAACACCACACGTAAAAGTCTCTCTGTGGTTTTGTTGTGGTTTTTCCATAATGGTTTCCTCTCTATCATATCAACAGAGAGCTATTGCATTACTGTTTGATGATTTTGATTGAAACACATTGATCTGACAGCCAATTAATGAAAATACTAGTTTGTTTTTTTCCCAATTCTCTGATATGTCACAAGAAGGGACATGATTAAGATGTCCTGTGCAAGTACTTGATAATTATTTAAATCAAACTGATAACATCATGATTTAGATGACAAAACTGATGCCAATATATTCATTCTGCCTATTCCTTAGTTAATTCAAAATTGCTTGTGTTATGAAACCGCAAGCTTTATAGTCATTCAGGATGAGTGTAATTTGTGCTATTTCGGTTGCATTGAGTTCCCATAGAAAGGACTGCTCAATGGAATGATGGTGTAAATCCATCATGATTCACACAATATGTAATCATGCCAATGGATTCATCCATAGAAGTCATAGGAGTGGAATGATACCTTTAAAAGTTACTTTGCCATGTTCTTAGTGGATTATTCATGTGTAACACCATTGACACCATTTATTTTAGCAGAACTAAGCTATGTTCTGCCCCTAGAATCTGATGCAAAGCTGTACAGAGCATAAAGCCTAACCAGAAAACAACAATTAAACTTTCTAAGTACTCATCATATAACTATCTTATGTAGTTGTGAGCACCCTTCATTGTGTTCTGCCTTGCATACAATTAATTGCATTGAAGATTGGATGGATCCCTGATCTTGAGCCTTTAATCAATTGCAGAAGTAATTTATTGCCTGAAATAGTACAAATTAACAGAAACATAACCTGAATGGCCAAATTCCGGTCCATGTACCAAGCCTCAGACGGAAATCTTTGATGTTGATAGTGAAAAAAGGAAAAGCAGACTAACACTAGCAGAGTTGCAGCACACAGACTGAAAGAGATTACATAATGATATAGTTCAGTCTTTAGGCAGTTATGATTTTCCAATGGAAATAGCTCATTTACTGTGCAATTTAGCAAGGTTTACATCCAATGGACAAAAAGTGGTTTCAAAACAAGACATTGTTTTCCAGGAGTTGATGATATTAAAAAAGTGTTGCATGAGCCAAAATCAGCTACTTTGCAATATAAAATTATTCAAAATATCACAGGGTAAAAATTGAAAGAACTATGAGCTATCAGTGCTTTCAAGATCCTTCTAAGAATGCCTCTTAAAATACATCTATTTTAAATCTAGCTCAACAAATAATCTTACATGTGTACTCTACATGTCTACATTCGGCCTTTTCCAGCAATAAAAACAAAACAAAAGAGTAAATTAATGGATTTTTTCCCTATCTGTGGCAACTTACTCACAGATTTTAAAACTGAAAGAATTTAGATCATCCACTCCAACACTCATCTGGTTCTAGTCCTCTTGACATACAAACTCTTGCTTCAGAATTTAGGGAAAGGAATGAGCGCAGGGCCTGTGAATGTAATTATACATATGGACATAATTGGCATTTAGTGCCATGGTTTAGCTGCCAGGGTTGTCTTCAAAGTTTGGACTCCATGATCCTGGAGGTCTTTTCTGACCTTACTGATTCTATGATTCTGTATATATAACAAAGCAATAGGTTTGGCCAAATGGTAAAGGACACATAGCTGCATAGAAACCACTTTGGTTCAGAAATTAAGATTTTCTTAGTGACCAGCAAAGCAAAATGACTTCAAAATAATTTCATTTGATGTCTGGGCTATTTGATGAGGGTGTTGGAGAAAATGGACTAGAAAGACACTGATAGGAAGAGAATTCTTTTTATTTTAGAGGAAGAAGAATCTCTTGAAATGTTAAAATCAGTAAGAACATAATGGAAAGATGTTGATAGCAAAAGAGAGAAAAAGGGAACAAACATAAAATATTGAATGTAAACAAAATAAGATGGTTGAGAAAAATGGACATGACACGCAAGAGGAATGATTCCACTTACCCAGCTACTTTATAAAGTAAATACTTGTACTGGTGATAGTAAACTTCTCTGTCTGTGTTTTTACCTTACCTCTGTGTATGAGAGTTTGGTCAAATGATGGTGCTTTGTAGCTGCTGAGATGATTGTTGAGAGACACACAGGCTTGGAGATGAGACGAAGTTCTTCAGATGACAGCCTAGTAGATCTCTGCTGCCTTTTGCAGGTAGAGAGGATAGAAAATTGGAAAATATCTTCTCTCCCATGAAAACAATATAAACATCATGTTGGTGTCTTTGCATTTAAATAGCAAGTATTTAAAACATCATATACAGTTGTTTTAGGATATTTATGTAAAATGAGTAATTAATAGAAAAAAGTGAGAGATTACAGAGCAGGAAAAGAGATTCCAAAAGATGAAACAATGCAACTGGAGAATGAAAGAAAATGAAGGGAGAAACTAATACTGAAAGCAAGAAAGAGGAAAATTTTTTTTCCTTCACTTGATTTCTATCCTTGTTCTTTCAATATTCCTGCTCTTTTCTATTTCTCTTCCCTTCCTCTTTTTTTAACTCTCTTTCCTTACAGATGGTCTTTCTTTTTTTTCCCCCCCTCTCAATTTGGAACTGAGTGGGATTTTTGTTAAAAATGGAATGTCCTTCTACCCTCACCCTCAGAACAGACATTGAAAGAGATCTCTGTAAGGCAGAGAGGAGAATGGAGGACCACTCTTTATGTCATACAATATTGGTTCAATACTGAAAGAGAAAAATTCTCTAAGGCTGTTTAATATGTGTTTCCTGACCCATGGGACTTGTCAAATCCTCAAACAGTTCCACTTTATTAAGAAGTAGTTAGAGCAAACTGGAAAGTGCTTTGACCTGCTGGCACATCCTGAAGAGCCTCAGAGATTCCTTTATACTTAAACTCAGCATTGAAACAACATTAAACCATTGAAATTTCTAGCTCTTTTTGTCTTTTATTCTCTTCTCCAAGCCTTAAGTGAAAAAAAATGTTTTATTTGTTCCTATAGCTGTTGCCAGCTTTACACATTATGACATATTTTAGCGTGCTCATTGAGCTCAAACTAGGTCAACACCAATTTTAAAATAAAGTTTTCTGTTTTTTGAACTCCAAGCTTTACAGTAAAGTCATGAAATAAGGCAATGATAAATTTGATGCAAAAAGAGGAGACCAATCCTAAATATAAATGCAAAGGAAATGCAAAACTCCTGTTCATACAGACACTATCTTATTTCATTTTATAAACTCTTAAAGCTAGAAGAGGTGAACTGATCCCTGGATACTAAAACCACAAGGAAGGTCTAAATCATTGCCCCTCATTTAGAATGGCAGATTAATCATTTCTACTGCATAGTGACACATGATGTTAGGAACATGAAAGAGACAGACAAAAAGACATGTCATAGTCACAGTTGCTGACTGGCTCTCTTTTTATATGGTAAAGAGAGAGGAAAATATCCAAGGAAATGGTGGATTTGTTTTGGACAGATAAATTCAGCAGAGCAGCATTACTTTCAATGCCCTGCCAGGTGCAGTGGAGTGCAACTACTGCAGAAATGTTGGCAGCTAAGAAGCAGGACTGCTGCTGTTTTCCAAGGAGCTGGGAGCTTGATCCAAGGTTCAGTGGATCAGAGAAAAGTCTCCATGGGTTTCAGAGAGTTTTGGATCAGATCCCACTTCTTAATTCCTCTTTGCTTCCACAAGGTTTTGAGGAATGCACTTCCATTGACTTCAAGTGAAAATATTACCGATTATAACTGCAGACACACAATTCTGTGACATTTGTTCTTCTTGATTGTCCTTATACCTCATACTTGCTAATAAAACTAGAAGGCACATGATGATTTTGAAGTCAGTGAAGGCACTGTCTTTAGCAGAAACTCTCTGCTCAAACCAGTGATCTGCCCATTCTCCACATCATGGACATAATTCTGTTTATTAGTAATCAAGAGCTCTTTGAGTTTGGGATTAAATGTTAGGTACTTAATCATGATGATAATAGAATCAATTGAAATGGATGAGCATTTGCAGCAGGTCAGTCACCCTAGCTATTTTAAGAAGGAATCATTCATTTTCTACAATTTTCTCCTACTTTTTACTACATAGATGGCAAACTTGATTAAATTATCCACCTATTTTCTAGACAGGTACCAAGTCAGAGGAATATGCTGAGATGTTAATGTCTTTAAAATCAGTTATTTTTATCATGCATTCACTAGACATAACACTGCCTTCAGTTCTTTTGCAAAGAACAAATATGACAGGTGATTCTACCATAATAACAGAGCAGCCCAAATGAGGTAGATTTGGCTCTTTCCCCTGGGCAACTAAAAACTATTTGGGAATGGCAGACAGGAAATGCTCAGCCACACGGCAGCTTGTAAGTTTTAACTAAGAAAAACAAAGAGAAAAGCAGACTTTATTGCTTGCAAATATAAACATTTACATTTGCATGATACTGTAAATCTCTAGATCTGTGTTGTATTCTATGCCTTGGAAGAAAATTTTTAATTGCATTTAGAAGGCAATATTTCTATTTTTTTACTTATTGAGTCTTTTTCTCTCCCTAGCCAGTTAGAGCCCTGCTATTTTCATGGCACCGGGGACTAGCATGATGTGACAGACATCTGGCCTTAAGAGTCTCATAAATCCTTTTGTTTCTCATCACCTCATCCTTCCTTCCTCAAAGACTTCCAGTGTTCCAAGTTCTGACTTGTGCTCTTATAAGGACCACTGATCAAAGATACTTCACATGTGAAAAACATGAAAAATAATCACAAATAAGAATCAAAGACCTAGTTTTTAAATGGAGAATAATTATGCAACGATCATGTGAGTGCTTTACTCTCTTTCTTCACAGGTCTTCCCTCTTGACACTTGACAAGTTCTGTCATTAGATGTGGGAAGATTGCAACTATATGTGGGTAGTTGCATGTAGGAACTACATCCTCATTATTTTCCTGAAGATCTAACATTTGAAATGCTTCCTTTCTGCTAGAGCCACTAGGGATCTTAGGATCTCGGTGACTGAATCCTGCTTTGCATGTCACCTGGTCCTGCCTGGCAATGGCTAGGTCATTTTCCATAATGCTGACTGAAACTGTTTGTGATTGTTTAAGGATAAAGGGAGGTTAAAGAGGAACAACTGCCAGCAGGAGAAGAGATGAAGGTGTTTCCGGAAATCAGTGGTTTGGCTTGGAAATTAAAATTTTGATTTTGCTCAGGAGTATTATTATTGAATTCCTTTGGTTTAAGATCAGGCCTTACCTAAGTATTTCTCAGAAAGCAGAATGCTTATTTGCCCCAAAACACCAAAGAAAAAGGCATAGCAAAGTTCCACAAAAGCTTCTGCTCTTGGATTTACATCCCAAGCTGCATGCCAGTTCATGCTTCACAAAGTGGACCCTTGTCAACAAAAACAATATGTCCTTTCCTATGGGCTAGCCAATTCTTAACTAACCAGTCACCAATAACTAGTTCCAACTGCTGAGTTTCACCTTTTACACAAGGAAGACTGTAGGTTCAAGTACTGTGAAACCCCAAGCTGTGTCATAGTAGTAGATCAAAGAAAGGACTCTCTAGAAATCCATTCAGAACAAGACTTTTTGCAGACTTTAACTACTAAATTTATAGAAGTTAAAGGACACAAATGAAGCAGTTATGAAACCATGCCTCAAGCTTGAGTCAACCATTGTAAAATTTTTATCTGTAGCATTTCTTGAATCTAGAAAATGATTGTATTAATTATTCCTCTGTACCTCCTGTGCACAGGAGCATTGGTCTCTGTAATGGAACAAGAGCTGTTGCAGAGAAAATCACAGGGAGACTTTGCTTGAAAATTAACCTTAAGCCAAATAATAATTATTTGGACAACTAAAGTTAGGCTTTTGTAGCATGAAATATCTGACACCTTAACAGTGAGAAGTTTCATGAGTCTACTTCTTTTATCATGTGCTTACCTTGGGGTAGTATAGAGCAGATTCATCTTGATCTGTTACTGAATTCTACTGTTGAGATTAAAACACAGAGATAAAATATGCCTCTTTCATAATAGCTTCATTACAAATGTTCTCTTCTTTTTATTGTTATTTAATTAAATCTATATTTGTAATAAGAGAATTGTTTCAATCACAGCTCGTGTGTGATTATGGTTTTCACTGTTCAGGTGAAATTGCTGATATGGTCATGCATATATATATGTATATATGTGTGTGTGTGTGTGTGTCTGTGTATAATTATATATGCACTCATGAAGCAGCTGTGATTGTTATCTCAGGGTTGTGCTTGCAGTCACCAATGATCACCCTCCACTTCAGGAGGCAAGCACTGAATGTTGGGAAGCTGTCATCAACCCAGCAATTCAATTTCTGGTTACTTTTCTTGTTAGAGTCATAAATTCAAACCACATTGACAAAGACAACAGACACACTGCAAGTCACCATTTGCACCTGAGACGTGTAATGCCTAATTGAAGCCATTTCACTGGCTCAAACTGAAGTTCACATGGCATTTCTTGGCTACAGAGGAGCTCTGCAGTGATGGAGCAGTGGTTGTGGCTGGATATAACCAGGGAAATCCCCTGCACAGGACAAGGTGTGTGTTTATCTCACTGCACAGGTCCCCCTGGGATAATCATAATGCTGATCTGACAGATCAGTAAATTATCAGCTGATTGCTCCTTCAGTACTTTTAACATGAAGTAACGATGCAGTTTCCCAAAAACAAAGGAGAGGGAGAGGAAATGCTGTGTGAATCCTCGGTGGATGGTGCCATCACGTTCTACTCAGTGTCATTCTGCCCAGAGATACAGCTCTGACTAACCCTGAATGAGCCAATGGTTGTGTTCTGGGAGACCCAAGTTTTTCTCAATAACACATGCACTGCAGCTGCAGTTGAAATCTGTTTCATATTTAGTGTAACAAATTATGCAAAGTACACCAAATAAGACCCATTTCAAATTCCAGTGGGCCTTTCTGAAAACATTTTAGAGAAATGTTTTCTTTGCTATTTCCCTTCTACTCTCATTAAAAAGGTGAATCACTGAAAGTAATTGTGCAACAAAGAAGAGTGACAGTCTGTTCAGAAAACAACATGATAGGCTATGGTTTTCCCAAAGACCTTCACATCTTTCATATTAGTGAGTTTGACTACATAATCCAGAATGGACCCTTGGCTTAGAAACTGCATATTCCTAGCCAACAAGAAAAGTTTCAAATATTTCTCACCATAAAATATTTTAAATTACCCTTTTTAACATTAGTCTGTATTGAAATTTTGTTTTCATGGAAAATACCACACAACATCAACAAGACTGGATTATTTTGAGAACTGTTTTAAGAAGGAAACAGTTTTAAGAGAAGAGTTAATTAGAAATAGAAGGGGAAAAGAATAGACTGGAAGTCCTTGTTTCAGATCAAAACTCTGTTGGTGGTTACCAAATTGTAGAGTAATTTGTTTGGGTTCCTTGGGGGACAAAGTCATCTTGTTTGTTTGTTTTTTACATGACATTAACTTCATATTGTAAACCTCAGATGTTAAAGTCATGTCAGGCCACAGAAATAATGATGCTTAGAAAACTAAGAATTTGGGGCTTTTTATTTGTTGTTTTGGTTTATAGCTTTTCTTTTTAAAAACAAAACACCACAAACCCAGTTTTAAGGTCTGGAAATTTTTTGTCTGATGTAATCACATGATTCCAAAACAGGGGTTTTGCAGAGAAGTATCAAATATCATGGCCATGATAAAAATCCCAAGAACAGGGAATACTCCTAATTAGTGGGTGATGAGATGAGGGAAAATTAAATCTGACTGACAGTCTTGCCTTCAGTAGTCACTAAGCCATTCCTGTCATGGCTAAGGCATAAATACATGTGGGAAAAAGCTTGCTCTGTTTGTGTGTTCTGTACAATATTGGCAATTATTTATGAGTCTGTGGTGTGAGGACTCAGTCCTCTATGAGGTCATTTGGCCCAGCATCCCCAGCTGCTCACTGACACCATAATCCTGATCTTTATAGGTAAATCTATACAGCCTTGCTGGGTTATGGCTCAAGCCTGCATGCAGGACTAAATTCCCCAGCCATCCATACTGCTCCTAGGAGTTGTCTCACACTTTGGCTCAGACCTGGAGCAAGAAAGAAAATTTGCCAAGCAGAGAAACTCTTGGCAAATTGTGGATTCAGGGATGGATTAAGCAGTATGGATACAACTGAACCCACAATGGGTGAAAATCTGGGCACAGCTAAAGCAGTACAGAGACACCCTTTGAGATTCTCTCAGTGACTTGAACCAGCTACTGTCATGTGTAAAGGCCCTCAGCTTATCAAGTCCTGGAAAAATCTTGTATCCCAATAACATTCAGGGATAACTCCTACTGCCCAGGGAATGCTTGTGCCTTTTTGCCCTTTTCAGCAGACAAAACGAAGGCAACAAGCAGAAAAAACCCCGGAGAATGTGAATTTACTCAAGCTCAACGGTAAAGATGAGGGAATTCCCTTTCTCATTTCATCATCAAAAAGAAAACTGTTCATTCTTGACTTAACTGCATCCTTGGCATTAAGCATGGTATATTCTAGAACATTTTACCTTTTCTTTATTCCAAGGGAATGTTTTAGGTTTTGGTTTTTTTTTTCAATTGAATTGGAATCTTAAACTATCTTGTTAGGTAAAAAGACAATTAACAAAAATAAACAAATACAATAACAAAATTGCTAAATAATCCTTACTTCACAATTATTTCTCTAAGATACCTGATCTCTGGCATGCCAGTATAAAAAATTTAATTTCCTTGGCACGTTTATATTCTGTAAAACGTAGCCTAGATGGCTCTACTTCAGCTATCATTCTTCTTTTCTTTGTGCTCTATGCAGGTGATGCATCTTTTTGACAACAGAGTTTCATTGAGTTTAATAGTCTTATAATCACATAGGGGCTTATTGTTGTACTCTTTATCAAGTATTGTTATTTCTCTAACAGTTTAAGACTTAATTTAATTATTTCTTCTTTTGGCTGACATACGGCCTTAGAAACTCAGATGAGATGTCCAGTATTATTTCTACCCACAGTCTCAGCACTGCCCCTTTCAAAGCAGAGCTCCCAACAAGTATAAGAATTGGGTATGCCCATATTACTGGATGGCAATATCACATTCTCATGGCAAATGGGTGTTTTGCTTTGTTTCTAGCCTTTCAGTCTCCAGCAGCATGTAGTCCTTTGGCAGTAGCATCAGCACTCAGTGCAGGTTGGTAAGTGCCTGTCGGGATCTCTCGCTGCTCAGAGTGACCCCGAGAAAAGTTGGAAAGTCTCTTTTCCCAGCCTGGCGGTCGAAGAAGGAGTCAGGCCTCTTCATTTCTAGGTCTCAAGGTTCTTTATTGTATCTTATGCATAAAATTATTTCTCCTGCCCTGCTGAGGTCTGCTCAGCAAGATAGTTCCAGGCACTCTGCCTGCCCCCAGGGCAGTGTTATATCTTTATACTAAAAACTACATATACAATGTTTATAACTACTTTCCAATACCTATCACCTATGTCAGACAGTGAGCTTGTACTCTAAACCAATCTGTAAGTACCAACATCACAGCAGAAGATGGAGGCCAAGAAGAAGAAGGAGAAAGGCTGGACATGCCCAGATTCCTCCATCTTGCCTCCTGAACCTCCATGCCAAAAACCCCAAAATCTACTTTTTCACCCTGTGATAAATTCACCATCATTCTACTTAATTTGTCATGGCTTGCAGATCTTCATCTAAGGTTGGTAACTTGCTCCATGGGTCATAATCAAAGCCACAGATGTTTTGGGCTCTGTGCCAGGGTCTCTGAGCCCCCTGGCAGGGGTCTTGGCCATCCTGGACAGCCAGAGGGATGTTCTGGGTCCTGACAAGCGCCCACAGCAGGGCAGGTGCGGCACAAAGCCTTGGCATCAAGGCAGAACTGTGCTGAAATCTCCATTCTGTGTGTGAGTAAATGTCAGGAAGATCAGCTGGCTTCAGAACTGTCCCCCTGTCCCTCTGCCAGGCCACCATGTGCCCTGCTCCAGGTAAATCCCCTGTCTGACTCGCTCACAGCCAGAGGAGCCCTGAGCTCTCCCTGCCAAACCGAGCTGACCGTGACTGGGGAGCTGCCCTGACCGAGACAACAGCATCCTCCCCCCCTTTTCTCATCAGCTGCTAATTTTGTTATGCTTTCCCATAAAGAAAAAAAGCTTAAAACAAATAAACTCATCTGGCAGGAATTACTCTTCCCCAAGCAATTGTGGTTGATAGTTCAGCTATCCTCTGAGAGAGGAATTTTATTGAAAAATTCAGCACTAACCTAACCCAAACTCTGTCCAAATCCATGTTATTTTTATCACTGGGTTAAAGTGCGCAAAGTTAGGGTAATGTTGGCAGTTTTATTGCCACATTTTTTTCAATTTTTTTAATGTTTTCTTTATTATTTTCAAGGTATAATTAAAAATTCATGGCACTTCCATTCTCAGTAGGTTTTATTCTTATTATCTATCAAGGGAGCTGACTTTCATTGCTGATGTAGGGAAGATTATCACCAATTCCTATCCTCTCTTCATTTAGATAGAAACATTCCTCATATATTTGCAAAAGATAAGTATTTTCTTCTGAATACCTCTAAAAAAAACTTTGTCTTCCCATCTGTAGGTTTTTAATTGCCTCCTGTTAGACTGCACTTACTTCTCCTTCCCAATCCCTCTTCTTCCTATCACTGTCCATATTTATCTGTATCTGACCTTAGATAATTACTATTTTCAAATTTTTCGTGTTCAAGGAGAGTCACATTTGTTGAAGCTTACAGTAGCTCAGATCTTATACACATTCATTCTTCAGTTCAGATTTAGTGATTTTGTAACTGCCTTGATAATTAAATTGTTTTGGCTTTGGCTGTGGCCACATGGCCCTGGATACTGCTGCAAAAATAGCATACAAGAGGTATACAACATTTACTAAGGATATACAGAGTGTTCAGTTTTCAGATGCCTCCAGATTTTACAGTTATTGCTGATTATTTTCAGCTTTACATTCCGCTGTATATCTTATATTCAACTTGCATTGTCAGATTATAGCTGTGAGCTTGTTTTAGTTATGACACTAAGAGCATCTCATCTTTCTGTAGATTTCTTTCTTATAGCTGAAGTTAAATTTCACTTCACAATCCACCCACCAGAATTTTCATTATGCCCCCAAAGCCATAATTATTGTCAGATGCTGTATCATTCCTCTTGATCATTTGACATATTCCTCAAATATACATACAGACATGGAGGTAATTAAACTCATGTATCCTTACTATTCTTCTTCTCTTGTTTCAGAAAACCATATCTTTCCTTTTACTTTGCAAGAAATGACATCTGAGTTAACAGAACTCCATGCAGCTGCTATGGTTTGAAGTCTATTCAATAACATCTTCATGTTTATCTGTGCTCCTCCTACCACGATGGAAATTGTTTCACCCAAACAGACCATTGCCTCGTTGAGACATCCTGAGAATCAAAAACCTGCCTCTTTCTACTGCCATGATGAAAATCACCCTATGTATGTGTTTGCTCCCTTTAACAGGGACCTCTCTTTATTCTGACATTTCCTCAAAACCGCTGCCCAAACGATGTTCTTCTGGAGGCTAAAACTTCATAGCATCAAATGATAAAACTTGCCCAACTGCAAATGAGATTTTCTGTCTTGAAAGAAAATGGATGGTATAGTCTCACAGCTCTCTGAGTAAGAAGTTGAAGATATTGAAACTCTACAATATCTGTGATTATTAAAACAAGGGAGATCAATGGAGGCTAGCTGAAATTATGTATGGTGTGTGAAATTATCTGTGGTCTGAAATTATGTGTATTAGACATCTCTATGTAAAATTATGAAAGATCAGAGCAACATGGTAATTAAGTTGTATAGGTCGGCTGAGAGCTTGATTATCTAAAGGTGAATATAGAAAAGGCACGTTGTTCAAGAGTGTTTTTTGAGCAGAAGTCCATCTGGTGATTTGATAAAAGTATTTAGTTTCTCAAGGCAATCTGAGTGCATACTCCCTAGGCGCCACTGTTTATAGCTTAAATATGACTTGCATGTGGATTCAGCATTACAAATAGGAAACAGCAGCCCTTGGACTTGTACTCTAATGTAGTCCTTTCATCACCCAGTTACCCTTAAGCATCTCCTTTCTTATTGTAATTTGGTCTAAATGCAAAGCATTAGTGCTATCGATAAAAACTAATGGTTCTACTTAGAAAAAGAGGTATATTTAAAATAAAGGAGATGGCTGGCTTGCTTTTCCTTGCATCCAGGAAGTCAAGCAGGGATACTGGCCTGCAGGCACCTACTTCTGGACACAGATTGTAGAAGCAGCACCATTGTCATGAAGGATCAGCCTACACCTGCATCCTTCAAACCTGTTTGTCAGGGAATGTATCTTACTTACTAGTGTATGCAGCCAAAATCAAGGAACTGCTTTGTTTTTCCATTGTCAGTTTAACTGAAACAAATATTACAGTCCTTATGAATATGAGGAAACATAATTGAAGGAATAGGCAGCATAGATGCAGCAACAGGGATATTTACGATGTTTTGCCACTGTGAGAAAATGTAACCTTAATGGTCTTTCTCAGTTTAGATTAGTTGATGCAGTAATTGAACTTTGTCTTCAGTGTTGATGTTTCAACTAAAATTCAGAATCAAGATATCATTATAGAAAATACACGCAAGACTAATAAAATGCCGTATTCTAGAAAATCAAGGTAAAAATCACATTTTCAACTCCTGTTCAGCAAGGTAATTACAGTAAAGAGAAGTACTTTTAACTTCCAGTAGCTGAAGACCTGACACCATCTCTGCCCTTGCTACTAAGACATTTGGAATAGAGAGTTGTGTAAATTCCCCATGTCAGTGAATCTGTAATTTGCATAAAAAGAAAATCTGCACAATAAACTGAGAGAAATATTTGGACAAGCTGCAACTTTAAAATTCAAAGTGCTGGGTTGTTCAGGAAAGCAGCACTGAATCCTCACTCTTGTGCCTCTTCAGTCAAGAGAAAAGGTGGCTTTGTGGGAGCCCTATCTAAGTAAAGCAGAAGGGTAATAAATTCTATGCAAAATCTTTAATTTCTAAGCATAGTCACTGCAGTGAAGAAATTAGTGAATTGCAGTCTAGATCTCACCTTGGTAGTCCATCCATTTCTTACACTGGAAGTCAGGCTGTTCTTAAGCTTTGGCATAACTGCAGCTTGGCACAGGAACTTGCAAGAACCACAGTGGGTAAAACTAAACTACCAGCTTTTCAGATAGCAAATTCTTTTGTGCCTTGGGCAATGTCCTCTGTGTAGTGTGCAGCTTCAAGCACAGCAAGGAGTGTTAGCAAACAGTCTCCCATCCTCACTTTCCAAGGAAAGGTTTGCCCCAGCCCCCCTATTGACTTACCCTGTTTCCTCCCTGCAGCCCGACAGATTCTACTTCCGTTGCCCTCTTTGTTTCACAAAGGACACATGCCTTTGTTTGCTTCATGCTTCTTATCCCTGCACAATGATTCTCCCTTTTTCAGATCTCTCTCCAAAGCCCTCAGCTTCCAGTTAGGCACCCTGTGCTAGGCACTTGTCTTTGTTCCAGCTTTTCCATTTCAGTTTTGTGTAAACAGGCAAGTTTTGCCTCTAACAGTAAGCACATTTGTGACCTTTCAATCGTGCAATAATTCCTGTCATCTCGCCCTTTTCCCAAATGCTTGCACCTTTTTTTAATAGTTACTGTTTTAGTTAATTGGGCTATGGCCTATTTTTTAAATTGCCTGTTAAGGTCCATAGACACCTGGGGCACTGGATGCATAAATAATACTTAGTAAAAAACAATGAGATGGAAGCTCCCATTAAATTGTTTCATGGTAACTTTCACCTAATGAATTCACATCCGGCAACAGGAAAAGCAGATAGTTTGTAGCGAGTATTAAAGCAGGTTTTGAGGTGATTCATAAAAGATACAGAGTCAAGAAATCTGGAGGGCCTGGAAAACACCAGCTAGAGGTCTTTGATTAATGGATATATTTAGGTAACTGAAATTGAGGAAGCATTTTCTAGGTTCCAAATCATTATGGAAAATAGAAGATGAACACTGACAATTAGTTCCGTGTATTAGGTGAGAGGGAAAATCTATTAGTCTCCAAATATGTTTGGAATTCTCACCAAAAAGCTCATAAATGCATACATCCATGATGTTCAGAAAGAAGTAGTTCAGCTACAAATGTCAGCTAATTCAGTTCTTCTGAATTGTGTTTTGACTGCTCATATTTTTAGGAGAATGATGTGTAATCTTAGACCTCATTTTTATCATTCTGTTACTGTCATGATCCTTAACCTTGAACACCTCTGTGGGCTACAGCACAGTAATTGTCCTAATTTTAGATATGGAAAACAGCTACCCAGAGAGTCATCCTCAAATGGACTCAGGTATCATGATGACATGTAATGCAGTACCCATACACATAAGTCCTTCAATCCTGTTTACATTCCAATGGGAGATTTGAGAGGCCATGAACATGGTCTGGTTTGAATATTCATTCAGATGCAGAAAAAATGCTGACTTGCCTACCCTCCAGAAAGAAACTCTGTTGTCCCACTGAATTATGTCCTTTGGTGGTTAAACAAAGCCTCGTGAAGGGCATGAGATGGCTGTATATGTGTGTGTCTTCTATTTGTCTGTTTCTGTTTCTATTTCTTTGGCATAATTAAAATGTTATTGGGCCAGAAAAATATGAGGAGAAACAGAAAAAATATATATAAATAAAGAGACAGCATAACCCTGTAGGTAAGAAACATGATGTAATGGGATTATGTATCTGCATAATCTTACTGTCTGATTAATTCTGAATCTAAACACCATCTTCAGTAATCATTTGCAGGATTAAAACCTTGATTTATATCTTCTAAACTGAGTATCCTGACTCTGAACATTATTTAATTATGCTCTCTCTTTTTGCTTCCATTTTTCATATAAATCAGCAGTTTTAAAAGATGCTCAGCAGGGTTCCATCTCAGTTTAAAACTTTGCAGTTCAAGTGCTCAGGTAGCAGAGAGCAGGGGCTCAGATTGTTTTATGAAGAAAAGGAAATTTAATTTAACACACCCATGTCACCACTAACCCTTGTGTTGTGGCTCCTGCTGAGGGCTGTGGGTTTCAGCTATGATATCATTACAACATTCAGTACAGAACCAAGGAGCTACATTTTACTGAGGCTGTCTTGGCTCCACAAGAGCTTTTTCAGGAAAATATGCATTGCTCCTCCAGAAGCGAGAGGCCTGAGGAGGTGACACATTGCAGACACACATTAGGGTCTTTGGGGAATTAATGGAGTTCAGCCAACACGTTTGGGGTTTGCCAGTGCAGGAAGGGGAGGTGGCAATATGAGAACTCAAGGGACACCAGCACTCCCATGCAATGCAAACCAGACTGAAGAGGCAGCACATGAAGGCCTCATCTGGGAAATAGGAAGGTCATGAGAGTCTAAAAGAATGGGTGGAAGAAGCCATGAACTGCATTGCCTAAATGCAGACACCACAATTTTATTAAATGGGTATCATTTACCAAAACATCTGAAATTTCTGAATTAAAATGAGAGAAACCCTCCTCCTCCTCCTGCTATCAGCCACCATTTGGCCTATGGATCAAATCCTGCAAACAGCATGGACAGTCCACCTACCACTATTGGGCAGTCCTGGGCACTGCCAGGAGCATCATGTGTAGTGAGCTTTCAACTTCCACATTGTTTTCAATTAATCTGAAGTATTTTAGTTAATTTAATAGACAGTTTTTTGTTGCAACATGTAAAACTTAATCAAGACATGAAAAACTATCCACAACCAAAAGAGTGCAACAATTACCTGTTCTAGAAACGCACCTATTAAAGACTTACTATGTAATAATGTCTGTTTTCAATAACTTTTAAAAGTCTAAATTTTCTCCTGGTGTATGCATTTTCAGAATATGACTTTGAGGCCAAGAAAAAGCTGTATTAGTGTATAACAAGCATGTGTGACTGTGTCTCTGTGTGTTTGTGTGTGCCTGCATGACATACTTGCACTTACAAATATGAAAGTGTTGCAGTGGTTGCACAAAAAAGGCTTTTATTTTACCTACAATATCCCTATGAGGATAAAACCCTGGTCTATAAAGATAGCCCATAAACCTGTTTTTCCCATTTGTTCTTTTATTTTGTTTTGTCTCCTACTCGTTGCTGAGAGAAACAGTGAGAAGGGAGGCAATAGACATCAGCGATCCCATAAAACGTGTTCAATTTATTAATAAGATTTTAGAAAAAGATGAGACCCAGCAGCCTGTAGACAGGAGTAAGTTCTACAACAGTCTGGTTACCAATCATTCTGAGAGCCAGCTAACAGCTGTCTGACCATTGGATATGGCTATTTGCATGGCTAACAATTGGATGTCTATCTGCTGTGTGAATGCCTTGCTGTTTGTTTGGGGACTATTCATAACGGCACAGTCAAAAGTCTCCTGAAAGGCATACTCCTTTCCATTTCTGTTCTTTACCCTTCTAAAATTGGCAATTTATTACATCAAAAAATAGCAGTCAACCCAGAAAAGGACAAAATTGACACAGTTCCCTTTTGATCTTTCAGTTTTGAATAGGCACCCACCAATGAACTTCCCAATGAATATTCATTGGATGCAAAAGAAGTACCCTGCATTTTTTAGATAGAGATTTTTACTCTAAATATTTAATAAAAGAGATAACCCTTGATATTTTATACAGCAGAGATGCATTTTCTACCAACTTTAGAAAAGGGAGTTAATTTCATTGCATGCATTTTCTGCATTATTCTCTTTCATTTTATATATATAGTCCTTTCCTATATTTCCCCATGCCTCTACCCTTGTGGCAGGTTATTCCATACCTCTTCTTTGCACAGTTTCTTTTACTTTTCTTTAAAGCAATTGTTAGCGTTGCCTTTGACCTAAGTAGTTTATACCACCAGTTTGATCCAATACATACCAAATACTGTCCTCCTTTGAAATCTATAGAACTATTTAGAAATTTACATGGAAATTATATGAAACTTCCTTTTGCTACAAAAAGGTAATGGGCCAAAACACATTTTGTATGTGCAAAATTCCATTCATTCAAGTTTCTCTGCTCTTAAGGCAATAATTCCAAATTTTCACCAGTGTAATCAAGCATGGAGTTGGTCCTTTAGAAGAAGTTCTGATTTGCTATAAATCACTCTATAACTGGAGAGATGGATAATGGGATTTCATGTGTGACACACAGAGTACATTATTGTCAATGTTGGTTTTCCTCTTAGACCTGATGTGATAAAAGCTAAATAAGAGCCCTTAAGGGCAGAGTCTACCATCTTCACACAAGATATTTTATAGCTTCCCAAGGAGAAGACATCTTAGTTAATATAATTAATAAATCAATTTTTCATCTACTGTAATTTCATATCATATTTTAGTGTCATGGTCTATGTTTAAGTATTCAGGTGTTCTCATACCAGAGCCATTTAAAAGGACTGTTCAAGAAAATCAGCATACTCTGCAGTTGTAGTTGCTTCTCCACTGCATAAAAGGCTGGTCTTTTTCCTTGGGATGTCAGCTTGCTACTTCAGACATCTTAAATAGAAACTAGTTGTGGCTTAGAAAATGTACAAAGTTCAGTCCCAGTGCATAACTGCAGCAGGAGCTGCTTTTAGGATCCTTACCAAAGCAAGGAGCTGCAGATTAGAGTTGGCTGCAGACAGGACCAGAGGTTTTTGCACACTCCTTCAACCCACATTGAAGCAGCAATTTACAATGCAGCAGTTTACAACTGGTGAGATACAATGCTACTCAAGATTTCTGTTGATATGATACCAAGATGTCTGGCAGCCAGATTTGTTACATAGCAATCAAATTAATTACAACCCCTGGAAACAGATTAAAAACAATGCAGGTTCAAAGATACCGAGGGAAGTCTACTTTGTTTTCCCTTTTAACTATAAGTTCTTAGCATTCTGCCACATTTTGCCTACAGTCATGCTTTTCCCATTCACTGATTAGATTACCGTGCTGCTTGCTAACTGTATTATGCTCCTGAGAGTGCCTCCCCAGAAGCTCCAGCTGGTGCAGATGCAGTGACCCTCTCCTTCAGTCAGCCTGGCCAGAGGAAACACTGCACTGGGGCATTAGTTACTGCATCCCTCCACAGGCAAATCACCATGCTCCTTTCTATTTGGGAGCCTTACCTGGTCTGAGACTTTACCTGAGACACACTTTCTCTCATGCACTGCTGCAAGCCTTTTGAGGACAGCTGAGAACAAGGGATTTAGTTGCATTTCAACTGCAGATGAAGATATCAAATTCACACCAGACTTCCCAGCTGTAGTTTTCATGCCCATATTACAACAGCAGCTGGAGCTGCATCTTCTGCATGTGGAAGTGGTAGCACTGATTAATTAGCTCTGTTTACTTAATAATGCTGTCCTAGTGATAGATATATAGCTATTTTGAAATTAAGGTCCAATTTTTACTTTATTACTCTTACACTCAAACCACCAAAAATAGGATTCATCTGAAATAATATATCTACAATGTGAAATTTTCCAGCTGAACAAATCATCCAGCCCTCCCTTGGAGTCAGTACGGAGAAACAGAAAGAAAACTATACTCATTACTTTAAGGATCAGATCTACAGGGATCCTACAATGGGAATGTGTGGTTGAGTCTGTATTCTGTAAGTCAGAACAACAGTAACGATGAACCAATCAATTCTGAGTGTGCAGATTTGTCCACAGAGCACAGGGCAGCAATGGTTTTAAGCAAATGTTAAAGCCCAGGAGCACCAGAGCCACGTTACCACAGTTCTGTGGTTGCCCTACTGTAAATACCCCGAGGATTGCTCAGTGCCGTCCAAACAAAGCCACAATTGTTGACTTCTGTAAGGTGGAACTAGCCCAGGTATCTCTGCAACAGAATACACTGCAGACAAGGCTCTTCATGTTCATTCATCAGCAAGATACACTTGCACTGAAATTGATCTGGGGCCTGATCTAATAAGATCAAGCCTCTTCACACTGTTAGAAGTGCATGTGTCAAGGGTTATATATGTTTAAAATCAGTCCCCAAAGTGACATAGTTATACTAGAAAGCTGCATGTATAGTCCAAGTCCCTCTCTGTGGACCTTTGGGGCACAGTGTAAAGCCCATCTCTTTATTCAGGCTTTTCTCTAGTGTAAATAGCCTTTTTTTTTTTTTTGATTGCTCAGCCAGAGGGTTAAGGACATTACTTGTGTGTCTTTGTTGTATTATATCATAGGTAATTGAAAACTTAAGTAGTTTAATCTTCAGGCAGGCAACAGTTGGCAACATATCAAATTTTATTGAATGGTTTTAATGTGGGGTGTACTCCGAGGCCAAGGGCAAGGCAGAGAGTTTCAGTTTTATTGAATCAAATTTGGAGAGTATGTATTTGGTCTCCACATATACTCTATTCATGTAGAACATCAAAGACCTCTTCCAAGCCTTGGAATTTTATCTCTTACTGCACAGGCTGACTTGTGCTGTTTACTTGTTCCCTGGTGGATGTAAATTTTCCAAAAACCAGTACAAATGCCTCTGGTAGGGCTATGGGAATTACAAATTGTGGCTAATAGCAATGATGTCTCTGCTGAAATGCTCCACTGTATCACATTTTGTTTCAATAGTTACAGAAGACCCACTAAGGCAATGCCTGTGTATGTATAGCTTGGAACCCACAGTCTGTGTCCCAGTTCTGTTATTAACAGCTGTAGAAAGATGGATTTTGCTGGAGCTTGGTCCAAGGCCAGTGATAGAGCAGGTGTGGCTCACACTATCCCAGTGTGAACTACCCACCATTACACATCTCAGCTGCCTCTTAGACACAACTACACTGATAACTTCTCATCCAAGTTCTTATGTAACATCTGGATTATTTTTACTGTAACAGATAGAGTTTTGCCTTATAGATGTTGGCACAAGAAGTTCCTGTTTGTCACACTGATCACACTACATATCCCATGGCATCTCTCAGTTGGTTCCCATATCCCTAAAAGATCCAAGATAGGTGCTTTACCTCAGTTACAAAGGCCTTCCTTTGTAACATACTGCATCACTCATATAATTCCTGTGCAGTACCCAGTCTCACCACCTCTCATCCTGTGAACTGTGTTGTACAAATCCCAAATAAGCACTTCAATGATCTCTCCCTTCTTGGGGAGAAATTTTCTGTAAGCATGTTCAAATTTTCTGTAAGCATGCTCAAATTTTCTGTAAACATGTTCAAATTTTTCTCAATCTTCCTTCAAGCCCAACCTGAGGGTCATCCTGCTCAGCTTCCCACCACACCCAGAGCATTGCTTCCCACAGCTAACAGGAAAGGAGCTCTGTTCTCAAGGGGCTGCTCATCTACAGCCTAGAGGGCTTCCCTGGAGGCACAAGTCATTACTTATGACGGTCATGCTTGCACTGAGAGAGGAACAGGCAGCAGCCAAAGAGATTTTTGCAGCCAGCAGGTTGATTGTTGAATGGAAAGTCAAGGTGCTCAGAAATAGGAGAGCTCTTCTCTTCCCTGTGGGTAGCAGGCAATTGAGTGAGACTATGCACGGACAACAAGGAGGCAGCTTCTCAAGCCATCACAAACTAAGCACTACAGGCTTTATAAGTCAAAAACATTTAAACTTCACCCAGAAATTAGTGTTGGGTATTGCCTTAAATACAGTTTTCTGTGGGGAAACACAAGTGACCTGCACTGCCCTTTGAGAAGTCTTGTGCCGTCAAATACTTGGATTTTCAGTAGATAAAACATACTGTGTTGGAGCATGATTAGAAGACAGCTCCAACAAAAGATCTAATGCAAATAAACCCCTACATTTTTGGCTATATTTTGGCATATAAACCTTCTTCACTAAATCTCAGTCTCTTCCCTGCTATGAAAAATAAAAAGCCTGGGATGGATTTGTCACACAATGAAACATAAAGGGAAGAATTTCTTTGGGTATTTACATTTAAAATACCAGCAATTTACTGGGCAATAAATAAATAATTGAAAAAGGCCTTTTACATTCTTCTGGCCAGCCATCCTTAGGATGTGCTATAACTCCCAAACTCTTTTTAGCTTCCATGGGAGCATTTTGTACACACCTTCATGTAGAATATTGCAATTAATGGTCATAGACCACATCATACAGCACTGAGCAGATATTGGTGTTGTGTAGATATCATTAACCTGCCTCCATTAACCCAGTCAGCTCTGTGCTGTCCATTTGTGTCTTGGTGAAGATAAAGCCATTCACTGTGTACTCATGGTTTTTGGGGCAGGAATAATGAGTTTGGAAGAATTCAGGTGCTGTAATAAACTTGATGGTGCCATGTTGCTGGTGCCACTGTATACACTGGATATGGCTCAAAATAATATTTAAATGATGTCAGTTTTGCTGATATATGTAAAGAAGTGCTACAATTACACCGAAATCTACTAATTATACTCTATGGTTTGTTGGATTTTTATATATTTAGAATTTATTTACCAATAAGCTCTATAAATAGAATGTTTATTCTCAATAAACATTATTATTATTGTAGTCAGGTTTTAAAATATGCATTAAATATGAAAATACAGTAATATATTTATATGTTTAGTGTATAAATTTGAGAGTTAGTCACAATTACTCAACACAGCACAATGTCAAAATACTCTAGAGATCATGTCTGTATAGTGTTGTTTTTTTATGCATTATAGACTATATTTTCAGGATCTGCTCTATGACATAAAAGCTTAAAGTGTATGGCCCAAACCCTTCTCACTTCTCAATCATTATTTCTTTTTTGACCAGCTTCTCCTGGAAACTCTCCAGTATTTAAATATGACAGTGAAAGACAGGTGATGTTAGGATACAGTTTTGTCAGAACATGAAACATACCAGATTTAAATTATTTTCATAATCCTGTACAACTCATATAATATAAGAAGATGTTTTAGTTCGAATATTGTCAAATCAATCTTTTTGTAATTAAGCATTTATTTTATTCTGCTCTTCACAAGTGACAGTGAAATGAGGTGTTGGTTTTAAACTTGTCCCCAAACATGCAAGGCAGCCCCTCACTACAATATCTAAATATTTTTAATCTTGGATTTATTTATCTTTGTTAAAAGTTTCTGTGATAATCATAAATTAATGGCCAGTCATAGAACTGAGACATAAATGAAAGAGCTAATGCAAGTGTTATTCTCCACTTCTAATTTAAAATCTACACATATTAGCAGACCTACCATTCCTAACAAAAGTATGCATGACAGGCTTTTAGCTCCATGTACCAGCTGCAGTTCAGTGTTTCTGATGAGAGCTGTGAAATAAAAACTCACATATCCTCTCAGCTGAATGTCTAACAGCAGTGAACAACAGTATATATGTGATTTTCCATTCTTTATTTTGAAAATTGTCTCTTCTGGTTCTCCCTTTTCCTCACTCTTCCCTTTATCTTTGATGCCGTTTTCTTGGAGATGGAAACATCTGAATGCAAACCACTTTAATGTCATTCATGAAATTATTGTTTTCTGCTACAGCTCCAGAATAATATTACAATATTGTATCTTGACAGACTTAGGCAAGCAAAAAGTCTTCAAAGTTCTGATCACCAGAAGTGGCTGTAACCATTATCTTACAAAAAATATTCAAAATACTTTTATATTTATTCCTCAGTGGTTTGCACAGCTCCACAACTGTTATGTCCTTTGCTGTGATATCACAAATTCAGCATCCATAAGGGGTTAGCTGAGCAGTGGGTGCCTTACCTCTGATGTCACAGCTGCACCACTTGACACAAAGCTTTACCTAAAGCAGCAGCAGAAGGAATGGAGCCAGCAGTGGTGGGGGGAGGAAAAGAAATTCACTTCTGTGCCAAAGTTCCACTATATGTCTATGCTTCCCAGCCAAAGTTTGTTTAAGTTGTTACCAAATCGTTTTTATTTGCTTGGAATATCAAATACCACATTTTCCAGCATGTCTTAAGGATAAAGAAAGCTAAAATATTAGCTGGGAAATCAGTTTTGCTCACTGTACAAAATAGTACTCACTGTACATTACTGGAGTAGAAAAGCCTTGGTAATTCATGGCCATCAGATTGATGAGGAGAATTTTATTGAATTACTGAAGCTTCACAGCAATGACAATGAGACCCTGGGAAGCTAGCTGAAGAGAAAACAAGATTACACAAGTCCAACAATTCCAAATGAAATCATCAGTCTAATGAGCCGTGAAGTTATCCCCACTATTGTAAAGGAAATTAATTGTGGTTGACAATACCATTCTGTCATAGCTGATAGAACTCAGGATTACACAGATATAGTATGCAGAAGAAAAATGTCCATCTTCACTACGTTGACCCTGGCGAGCAAACCAACAAAAAAATTGGTTATAATTTCCTATACACCAAACAATTCCATGGATTTAATTGGAAAAATTGCTTACTGACATTGTGTACTTGTTTGTAATGCACAACACTCATGAACAAATCAAAAACATTCTTGGGAAAATGTCCAGAAGTGCACAGACTTTCAAGTGAAGATATATTTTGAAGTAGAGATAGGTTTCATAGATCATCTAGCCTGCTTCTCCTCTGTAAAAGAAGAGTTTCAAAAGAATCTACTATCCAGCCTTATGAGACATTGAGAGGAAGTCAGGAGTGGACATATGAAAACTAAGGCCAGCAGGGTCTCAATGGGAGCAAGACACTGTAAATGTGCTTGCTTTAATGTTCCACACTCATAAAACCCGTGATGAGTCTGAAATAAAAGTTTATAAGAGGGACAAAGCACAACACTAAGCAGAGTATGTGAAGTAAATTTTGTCAAAGGAGGGTTAATGAGGTAAAGAACTGATTCAACTGTGTCTATTACTAAATAAGCAGAAGAAATTGTCCAAACATCAGACTTGGTTCCAACAGCACCTCCACAGTCCAAAGCTTCCTCTGCTATTTAGCTGTGAGAGGAGATAATTTTATGTAATCAAAGGAAAATAATTTTTCAGCCTGTAGTACTTCAAAGAAATTTAAGTGTGTTTTTTCCAGCTGAAGACCATGTTCCTCTAGGCTGATCTGAATGAATATCCACCATGGGAAGGCATGTTTCATGTCAATGTGAATGAGGAATTTGCTGGCTGTGAACTTGGGGGAAAAAATCATGATTAAGAAATATCCCCCACTCAGAATCTGACCATAGGAAATACAACTAGAGACATTTCACAGACTAGAACAACTCCTGTGGGGAGCTTGCAGTCTGGTAAGTGTCTCAGCACAGCTGCAGTCCCTTCAGTGTGACAACTTCACCATCAGCTGCCACAGAGAGGCTGTGCCTGCAGAGCTCCACAGCTGAGCCTCCTCCAGACTAGGCTGAGGACAGATTAATTTATTTTCCTATTCTACCAGCTTTGCCTGCAGTGCTTGTTATTATACTTAGCAGCCCAAAGATTCACGGCACATGCTGTTTCCTCAAATGTCTGCTTTGTTCAGAACTGTCTGCTCTGAATGCTCGGCAAGCATCATGTCATCATTTCAGGTCACTCCAGGCTTTACCAGAGCCTTACCCTTTAGACAAAGCTATGCCTTTACCCAAAAGAAAACACATGTTTAGGCAAAATGCTTAACACAGAGAGCTTTGAAAAAGGAGCAAAGGAAGGATCTCAGGTGACCCTTGTTAAAATTTCCCTGTTGTACTGAAAAGGTTCTTTGGCTGTTACTGCTTATGCCCACTCTCACTACTAGTGAAGCATCCTTTCTGGGTGACACTCCTGTAGCTCTTAAAAACAGATCTAAAGACAAATTGTAGTGACTTTGAGAACATGTTGGACAGCAATTTAATAATTCCTTTTCACCCAAAAAATGTTCAAGGCAAAGAGGGGATGAAATTCAGGACCACAAGCTACCATGAGATCAGAAGAAGTAATTCAGAAGTAGAAACAGCTATCAAGTACACAGAGAAGCTGCTGACAAAATCCATCATTTTTTAAGCAGGTGATGTATTTAATAGACATCCTATGTTCAGCTACGAGTTGGAAACCTGAATTTTCAAGGTAAGTGTGCAAGTGGTTAAAGGGGGTAGAATAGTGTAAGAAACCATCAGTCTACATGAAAACTAAAGTATTTGGGCCTACTACAAGGACTTGGATTTTTGTTTTGGAGAGTCTTTATTTGGGGGGAAATATTTAAAACTGTGAGAGTATTCTGATATCACGATATCAGAATCAGCCAAAGGTTGTATTTGATGAGGGGAATCAGACAATTGCCAATTAGAGGTGCTTCTCTCCGTGTCACGTTATAAAATATAAATGGAGGCATAAGGAATTTCAGAGTAATTTTATGAATAATTTGTGTATTCTGATTTCTTTGGCTCTAAAAAGCACTACTTTAAAAACTTATTCAGTGAAGAGACTTTAGACTATTTTGTCTCTAAGTCATGTGTACAGAGATATCCACGCATCTCATTGCATCACAGTTTATCCATTATGAAGGCAAACAGGACATTTTGATTTTTTAAAATAATTTTAGAGAAACTGATATTGCACAGTAGCAACTGTAGTGAGTCAGGTCAAGATTCCTGATTCTAACACCAAAAGAGGATAAATGTTTTGAAGGAAAAGCTATAATAGCTATGATCATATACCATTGCAGACTTTAGAGCAAAATTCCAGCATCCTGAGGCTGCTTCCTTTACCTGCTTTTGTTCTACTAAATAAAAGCCCAGTGCATTCATGATTAATCTCTGCATTCAATTGCAATAACTTGACTAATTTTGAAGTGAGCTTCCTCAGTGCAGTCTGTCCACCTGCTCATTACTCTTCTTTTTCATTTTCATGCCTGACCAGTTCCTTACAAATATTCATACTGCCAATTTCTTTACTAGTCTCATCTTACTATCTGTGGCTGCTCTTGAACAATCCTGGTCCCCCCTGTGTGCATCTGAAGGGTACCCAAAGGTGTAAAACACTGCATGGCAGCAAGAGAGTGTGCACATCTCAGCGCTGTGCTCAGCCCAAGTTGGGAATACACCAGTGCAGGAAGCTAAATTGGTCATGAGCATGAATTTCTTGCACAGTACACACAAATATATCCTTCCACTCCCACCCCTTCTGAGGAGACCTGGGTTGTTTGTGTAGGCTGGTGCTTCCTGCTACCCAGTGAACAAATACATTTATTAAGTAAGGTCACTTTAAAGTTAAGAGCTCCACAAAATAGCAAACTACCCAACTGCAGGTCAGTGCACAGTCCTCTCTTATCCTGTATCTCACAGTGGGCCAGAGCCATGGTCTGGCTTGCAACAAGCAATAGCAATATCTCCTAGTATGAAAATGCAGATATTCCTTATACTTTCAAAATTATAGGGAGAATGAAAGAAAGCAGACCTGGGGGCATTTTCAAGAACACCTGGTGATGGAGACAATTCCAAAAGCACTGACTTAGAGAATAGTTCATCTGTCAGCAGAGCTGCATCACTTTTAAAATAATCAAGTTTTCCCTCTCAAGAAAACCCAAGGACAGCAAAACCCCTTGAGTAAAATTTAGCTACCATGGCTGGAGTTTACACTCCATGAAAGGACAAGAAGTAGTTCTGTTCTCTCCAGCCATACTCTATGAATTGGACCCTCTCCTTGGATTCTGTTACCTCTCCTACAACCCATATATCCCCACTCACATCCTGGCCACAGCAGCCATAAGTGTAACACACCAAAGCACTTTGGCAAATTCTAATTCTGCAAATCCTTCATAAAAAAATACAAGTGTAGAAAAAAATCAATCATAGATCAGCTATTGAGACATTTTCATGAATATTAGAAAAACACAACTTGAAGCTACCATTTTTCACTGTATCTCACTTTCTTCCACATCCCAACAGAAAACCACACACCGAATTGCTTAAAGTGTAATTCATGAAAGCCACACCAACCCTAGAATAATCACTGTAATGTAGGAACTTACAACCCATAAATGTTGTTTAAAGTACAAGGCTGCATGGTGGTGGCTCTGAGCTGAGGTGGGAGTGTGGGGCTTGTGGGTCACAGAAGGAAAGTAGTTGAGGAAAAATTGAACAGTGACTGTAAATGGGGTGTGGAATGATTTAACTGCTAGTTTGATCTCATTTGTGGCCTGTGAAATTAGGAGCCTTCTCTCACACCTTATGAAGATCTGGTGCACGTGTCTGCAGTGTGAGTGTGGGTGTGAAGTAAAATTAAATATACATTGCCTTGTGTCAGCTTTCTTGTACAGGAAATTAACTAGAGTATCATGCATCAAAGCAAAACCAGCATCATTCAGCTGAGGAGTTATGAGATGACACTGGTAGGAACTCAGTAAGAATGAGTCAAAAGCCAGAAGTACATGACTCATGGCCAGTGTTTTACACAGAAATTATAGAGCAGCATTTAAAGAACAGACACAACATCATCTAAACGCCCCCTCTTGTGTTTGTTCTGAAAACGGCACATTTTGCTTGGCAGTCGGCAGTAGGAGAAGAGAAATCTGCTTTTTAGTTGACAAGCCCCTTACAGCAATGCTTAGTGACACCTAAAAGACTTTAAAACATATCCCAATTTTGAATGTATAGACAAAGTCAAATACCATGTAAAGATTTTTGTAAAAAATCAACTTGCAATGTGCAAAAATGCATTGCTGTTATAAAGTCACCTCACCTACCACAAAGGTAGAAGGTATCCTGAGGTTCTAAAAATGCTTTTCCTTGCAGAGAAATCTCAGCTGCTCTTTGGAAACACAAGACACTTGCATTTTCGAGTGCATTCTATATTTTACAAAAAAGTTATTGTAGAAGCCCAAAGTAAACAAATGTGAAAGGATATTTTGTTGGACAGCAAGCATAGATTACAGGATTTTAAGGGTAGTGTTCATAGAAAAGCCCATGTGCTAGTGAAGCTTCTAAAGAAAAGGAGTATATGTAACAGGTTCTGTTGCTGTTTCAACCTCAGCCTAGAAATTTGGTATGAATAGTGTCAACTTTATATTTTGCCTGGAAATCTGACCACTCAGAAAGTGCAGTATATTTTGTTAAAGGTTTACTGCCTGTGGCTTGAAAGCATTAATATTAAGTACAAGAATTTTAAAGCAAAAGTAAGAGCTGCTTTGGCATGGGTGTTTATAGCTTGCATATTTGAGGTTTATTTAAAATCTGACCCCACAAACTACTCTGATGCAAACTTGCTGATTTAGATGCTGGTGGCACTATTGGTCATGCGCTACTCTCATTTGACAAAGTGGGTGCAACTGTTTTTGGCAATAAAATATTACTTTTGTAACATTTTCTGTCACAGAAGTGACTAAATACTTTACTTCATCATAGAAGTACCTGACAGAAATAGGAGATTGGTTGGAACAAATAAGGGACAACCACACATTGGGAGACTCACTACTGGACAGTCAAATCTAAACTGAAATCAATAAACTACTCCATGTTATCTGTTGCAAGATGTCATATCATTTTTCAGCTTCTAACTATTTGAAGAATATCTGCTTGTGATGAAATTCTGAGAAAATGAATACAAGGGCAGACATGTTTTAGACAATTCCAGCAGGCCTTGGCAGATTTTTCATTAATTCTCCATTCATTTCAATGACTATTTCAACTAAGGACAAATAAGACATATTTCTGCCTTTTGTCAAGATTCTCAGACCAGTCTTAGTTCTTAGAAATCCTCACTTATATGAATTCCTCTGCAAATGTGGTCTGCCCCACTGTATTAGAAAAAAAAAAAAAAAAAAAAAAAAGGGAAAAAAGGCAAAACCCTACTACTAATAGTAGAGTTTTGAAAGACTCAGACTTGAGTTTTCCCTGTTGAGGTACATGGTCACTTATATGATTCTTCTTATCCAGAATATTGGTAACAGTTTTAATGCAATTTGAAAGCTCTGGCATCCTTTTGCTATTTATACTCTTGCACAAAATGACCCCTTTCTGTCTCTACATGAAATCCCCTTCCTGCATCATTCCTAAGCACTCATGGAAGAGTTCATGGCTCTGAATAGAGAACCACTAGCCATTTTATTGCTGCCTTCCTTAAAACTTTCTTTAAGAAAGATCTCTGAGAAGTTCCAGCAAGAATGAAGGCAATCATTTCTCTGTGAATTTATTCCAGAGCTAAAGATGGGAGAAATCACATGAAATAACCTAGAATCTGTGTGCTATTATCCCCCAGCTCTGTGGACCCAAGAATGTCTGGCGGATTTTCTCCTACCTCGTGTAGCCAAATCCATATTTCTGCCTTTGATGGTGATTCATATTACGAGCAATTAGGTCTTACTCAATATTATCTTTCCACGTTCTTCATTGGCCTGAGGATTGAAACTCCTAATGATGGCTGTCCAAAATAAGCCTCTCTGGTCTGTCTTCCATCATCCTAACCACATACTCTGCCCACTCAGGTCACTGGGATTTCACTCCATTCACTGCATTTGGCTCTTCTCAGACCTCCCACAGTTCCTTGTTCAATAGTTCTCTCAACACATCTCTCTCTCTCTCACTGCTCCAAATATTTATCACATTTATCATATTCTCAAAGATCTGTGACTTTTTTTTTCTTTTTTAGAAGATTGCCTCATTTTCCCCTCCACATCTCCCAGCAGTTCCATGCATTGGCAGCCTGGCCTTTCTCCACAATTGCCTCAAGCTAAACATTATCTTCAGAGAAAAGCAACAACTGTTCAACTCTGTACTGACTGAACATTGCCCATCACCAAAATGTTGCTGAGTATTCTTGAAATTCATAGGTGAAATACTTGATTTTGTAACTGTCTTTAGAAATTATGAGTTCAGTGGTTTTAATAAAACTGCTATATTTATGAGGTTTTACTAATGCCTCGTTAATATCTATTAAATGTTTTTATGACTGTTTTATTTTTCTCTGTCACCTAAACAACAAAGTTTCAAAGCTAAAATGTAATTTCTGACTTTGTTCCAAGTATCTAACATGAATTACACATGCATTACCATGTGTACTTATCTTCCCACAGCTATTGTTTTTCCTGTTCCTGACCACCAAGTTACACAATTCCAATATTGCATATTTATTGCAGATTAGCATGGAGTTTTCCCATACAAACAATAGTTTTATTACATTTTACCCATATTTACATTTTTTGAAAATCAAATCCTCTAGTATTTGATTCCATGGCAGAGAGGGAACATAATATGCTATAAAATTAGCCTTAAATCATGTAAATATCCCCTAATTCCTTTACCTCCAGGCAAAAGATGGTATCTCTGAGAGAAGAGATTTTTAAAGCTTAAGGACTTCTATTTTGCATCCAAGCAATAAAAGCCCCTGAAGTACTGCTGTTACCTTTGTATCACTATTTGTAAAGAACAAAGGCCTTTTTAAGCAGTGAAAAGCATATTGGTGCAATTAAAGTCTGCTAATAACAACTGAAATTATTTTCATAAGTCAGTGCAAACTGGGGTTTTAATCTTCGGTGAAAAGTTTAAATCAGGAATTTCTATAACACTGTAATTACTGTAAAAACTGCCAACTGGTAAGGAGTTAGGAAGAGATTTTATCTTGTGATCATCTGTCCATATTTTCTCCATTTTATATTGCCTTGTAAGCTCCCTCTTTATCCAGAGATTTAATTTCATTCTCACACTGCTTTTAGTCTTTGGCAGAATGGAGTAGAAGCACAACTTCTGTCAAGTTTTAAAACTAGTTGGGCTGTAAGGAAATGCTGTTTGGAAGTGCACTGCATTTTAAATGAAAGTGCAAAACAAAAGCATTAAGCCAGAAAGAAACAAAATGAGATCCAGAGTATAATGCAACAAGAGCACGGGGAGGCTGGACATCGCTTCAGCGGGGTTTTGTGGAAGCTGACTGGGGAGGAAGTTATTCTCTCTGCTATACATTTTGCCAATGGAACAAACAGTCCCTGGCATTTGGGAAAGAGCCAGCAGCACGCAATAATGCCAACAGACTCAGTTAAAATAATTTATAAATACTAGTATTAAGGAACTGCTTCTCTTGCAGGTGTTTGAATGGCTGCAAAGCCCTCATATTGCAGCTTGCTGGGTGGGTATCACACAGACTTTTTTCTTTGCATAGGCAGCCAGAGGCTTGCCCTCAGAAAGCTTTGCCTTGCAGAAGGTGTTTCCTGTGCCATTCTGGCCTAGTTTAATGTTGCTAAACTGCCCTTCACACCACCAGCCATGCTGAACACATATGGGCCCTTAAACCAAAGGACACAGGGAAGGACTGGAGGCAGAGGAGTCCTGAAGGCTTCCCTGCATGAAGGGCTGATGGGAATTGAAATAAATAGGGCAAGAGATCTTTCTCCCTTTTAATGTGTTTATTAAAAATCAGTTTAGGTGGGAGAACCGACGGGTCTGCGCTCACACCACCGCTGCTCCCAGGAGAGACTCGGAGGAGGAGGAAGAAAAGTGCAGCTGTGCCCACTGGTCTGTGGCCAGAGCTGGGGATTCTGTCCTCAGGAGAGAATCAGTAGAGTCCCTGTTATTTGGTTTGACATTCAGTGTCTCCTCTGTCTAGCTGACATCTTTGGGGTTAGGGTGAGGGTAAGAAGGGTCTTAGCGGACACTGGATTCTGTTCCTCACGTCTAGACATCACTTTGATCCCTTAATTGCATGTTGGCTTGTTGTTTTTAGGGGTTTTTCCTAGGTTTGGTGAGGAGTTTCCTCATTTGCATGCCAACTTCATTGTCCCTTCACCATCTTGGTGCCATCCTCCAGGAAGCAGCAGGCTGTTACTGGACAAAAAGGGGAATTCCCAACCATCAACCACAGGTAGTTAATGAAAAACTATTAACAACAGGTGATCACAACAACAAACAGTTAGAACTCCACCGTGGCAGCAACTGGCCCAACCTGTGAACTCTTCAAGCTTTTAAAAAATGGGCAACTTTTCTACTCATAACTGGAATCCTCCCTTTACCCGGCATTTTTTAAGTTATTCTGTGTAGAACGTACGACCTCTAGACAAAGGAGTGTCTCTGCTCACAGGCCCGGCCTAGAGTCCCTGAAGGAGGCAGACACACTTTGGTGATCCTCAGCTCCCTGCATTCCCCCTGTGTGTGTCCACGGGCAGTATCTCAGCCAGGCCAGGGCAGGCTGATGCTGTTCCCCCTGCAGAGGAGATACCTGTGCCTCTGCCACAAGGGCTCGGTGTTACTGAGAGCACAAAGCAGAGAGTGGATTACCCAGCAAATCCACCCTGTACTCACAGAACAATTTTGGAGCACAGGGTCAGCCTTTTTAAGTCCCCTGGTGAATGCATTTTCTTAATTTAGACATAATTTGTTTAAAACTGGTTGGTCCTACAAGAAATTTAGTATCGGTGTCAGTGTTTTTTTTGAGTCTGGTTACACATAATGGTAATCCAAACATATTAAGATTAGGGCAGTCTGGCACCTAACTTTAACTCTGCCCTTCCCTGATACCACAAGTAGTAAAAACATAGGATTGGAGAATCTCATCTTCTTTTAAAAATTAATTATAAATATTAAACACTTTCATTATATTAATATAATTACCACAGAGTTAAAGATGTGTGAGAGCTTTAATCTTTGCTGAGCACCTTAATGAGTGTGTAATTTTTAAGTTTAATCATGTTTTCCAGCTTTGAATTTGATGCAATTGAAACAAATCTGAAAAATATTTTTCCTTGAATTAATTGTTTTCTTGGGTCCAATGCCATCTTAATTTAGTTTTTTATAAGGGTATACCAAGTAATTAATTTATAAAATTAGTAGCTATCAGCCTACATCAATGGAAAAACTAATTTTTCAAGAGATTTATACAGCATGTTGAAAAATACTTTGCTTCGATTTAATTTAATACACTAGCAGTAGGAAACACAAGGAAATGTATTAACTTTATAGCTCAGTAGTTATATCTTCATGTATTTGCTTTTAAATAAAAATCTCAACAGTTTTTCACATTATTTAATTTTTGTACATGTTTCCTAGTATTACAATGTTATTGGAATTTGATACCAGGGTGTATTGCACTAGGTGCAGTTCTTAAAGCAGAACACAAAAGTGTCATAGCAGAACACAAAAAGTAAGTTCTAGCAGGCAACATTGCAGTTTATACATCTTTATCTTGGAATTACCTTGTCTCTGGTGTAAATAGGTTAGTTTTTCATATGTTGCTACAAATTGGTCTGTCAATAAATGCCTTTGATCAATATCTAGGGCGAAGCACCACCCTTTGATTGTGATATCTATTTCTTCAAGCCACTCAGTAGTAAATGCTGATAAGAGCAGAGATAAAAGGTTACCAACAGCCTGAGGTTTGGAATGTGGTTGAAAGCTAAGATACCCACAAATCAGTGGGCTGCTGTTTAAAGAATGGGATCATCCACAGGAAACACTAAGAGTGAGTGTTTTGCATGTCACAATCATGAGTGCTATCCTTGCTTGCTATTGATGCTGAATTACTAATGACCAAGCACTGCACTTTGAAAAGGCAGAAATTAAATTAAAGGTGGGACTTTTAGGACAAATCATTTATGCATAAAACTGCTGCAGATAAACTTTTGTTTTTATACCAAAATCTGGCAATCTAGACATGTTGGGCAGTGGCAATTCCTGCATTTGTGGAGTCACAGTCAATGCAGGAAAACATGAAAAGCTAAGGTTTAACTCACTCAGTGCCCCAGGTGATGCTGCAGCCAAGAGGGGTGATTGCAGCCCTGCAGTCAGATCTGCCAGGTGAGCTGTGGTAGTAGTTGATACAACAGAACACTGCCTCCCTTTGAAGAAAATGAAGATGAAAATGACAGCTACTAGCAAGAACATTTATACAGATTTCCTTTTTGTCATAATCTCTTTCAATGCAGTTGGCAGTGCAGTATGGTTCAGTCCATGCCACCAGGTGATAATGGCACCTTACTCTCTGTGCTCCCATTGCTTGGAAAGGGGAAATTCAACCTCAATCCACTGAAATTTAGACAAATGGCACCATCTACATCCTGATATGAAGTTGATTGTGATGCCTGCTTTAATGCTTTGGTGAATGAGGACTAAACAAAAAAGAAAGCCAAGCAGTATCTCAGCATTATAGGGGGGATGGGAAAAATCAGTCAAGCTCTAAATAAGGAAACACAGTTCACTGCACTATATGGGAAATATCTAATTTTGGCAGAAGCATGTTACAAGCAATTGCATAATAGGAAGAACAATGACTATATGAGTAACAATTTGCTCTGTTTGTGGCACTCATTTTGTCTTCCCTTCAGCACTTTTTGACAACTAAAAAATACTTGAAACCTTTCTTTTCTGATTATGTAAACATAGTTTGCTCTAAGTTAGGATATCACCTACACCTAAAGTTTCTGCAAGAGTCTTCCACGATGTGTTTATTGCTTCCTCTGACAGGACACTGAGCATCAGTTTTTGGGGCATTTTTTATTGAATGCCCACAGAGGCACACAATATGGTTGAACACGTGATTATACCCAAAATCTGAGACTATCCAATACTCTGTGCTGCAACAAAGCCCTGTCTGAGACCAAGACTGGCCCTGCCTTCTGGCAGTTTCTAGTCCGTTCAGGATAATTATTCAGACATTCACAAAAGAGTATTAAAATTAATACTTTGTTTATAAATACATATTTTCCATGAAGCTCACAGTTACTTCTAGTCGCTGGGAAAGCTCTCAGAGTGATAGTAAAGCTTAAAATATACCCCTAGAAGGCAAGAATATGAGTATTCAAGTTAAGCTAAGAAGCAGACAGTAATACAATAATTTTTCTGAAGTGGTGGCCGAGCTTGTTTTACTTACTAGCTACACAGTTGTTAGCTATTTTACACATATAACTATCATTTGGTTACTATGCAGTACAGACTGGAGTAGTCATTGGATAATTGTGTTTGTTTTATTTAGTTGAAGCTCATGGACTCAGCAGCTTTTCTTCTCACTTCAAAAGCACTGAGTTTACCCCCAGCTTAGCAACCTCACTCAGCTCCATGGAGAAACTGCGGATGGGATTTATCTTACCTAAATACAGCTGCCTTAAGGTGAGCAGTCTAGTCTGGACAATTACCCAGACTTCCTGCATGGCCAGAGAAAAACTGCAGTCATTTTATGCCATACATTCCATCTGCCTTGGATGCTTTATTACAGTTCCAGCTGCACCACTATGAATCCATGGCTATGCTCTCCTAAATCACCATGGAGTATGGGCTGTTCCTTCCACTTCTCTCAGCCTGCAGAACACTCCAGGGTGCTCCTGGAGTGCTGTGTCTGTGAGGGCAGCTCTGCATGGTCTCTCCTACCTGGCTTTTCTTTTCAACAAATGCTCTGACTTCAAAATAACCCTGCTGATGTTCTTTGCTACCAGATGCAGGCTGTGAGATGATTAAGCTAGAGACACACACAAATGGCTGAGGGGGGCAAGGACAGGCTGCAGCAGAACGCTGATCTCATGGGGCTGCAGCAGCTCCAGCGGCAGTGGAGCAGAGCCATGGCCCAGGCTTTTGGGAGCTGAGATTTTGTGTAAGACCAAACTGCTGAGAGGTCACACACAGGAGTTTCCTCCTTCATCTCTCCACTGTAGCTATGACTGTATGGAGAATTTATCCTATTTCAAATAACAAATGGGCAAGTTTAAAGCTTCCTCCTTAGCAGAGATGTCAACTGGCCTCTCAATTTGATTTTGTCTTAAACAGCCTTGTAGACACCACAGAACATGCTAAATTTCTCAGCTGAGCAGCTACTATCTGAAAATTGGCATCTCTCAAACCATTTTTGTATGAAGATTGTGTTTTCAAAGCCAAGTCAAACTTGACAGTCTAAATTACTCTTAGAATTTAAGGTAGTATCAGGTTAAGCAAGTACTTTAAGAATGTGTTCCTTTCTGCTTTCAGTAGTGAATTACCACTTCTCAGATAAGGCTGAGCAACCAATACATATGTATATGAGGACTTACCTGGTGAACACCAAATGGGAAAAACAAAGACAAATTAGCATAATCCAGTTTGGGGATTATAATATAATTGATTTTTTTAATACTAGTGAAAACCTTTCTCTTTGTAAAGACATTATCCCTGGTAGACTGAAGCTCTTCTGCAGAAAAATTCTTCAACAGAAAACTTTTCTTCCCCAAAATATGATATTTTAGTCTTCTGTTCCTTGTAGATCAGTAAATGGTTTTGTAGTCTCTCTACCTCATGTAATGAGGATTCACAGCTTTTGCAAACATGTTTTGAGAAGAAGAAAGGACTTGAAAGACTGCAGTCTTAAGGGACCATATAATCTGCTGTTTTACTCAATCTTATCTTCATGGTAAACTCCATAAACTGCCTACTCATGCAGCATCTAGCCTGTTTGCTTGATTAGAGTCTTCAGTTGCTGTTGTAAAGAAAAGAAATCAGGAATTCCCAGTGTTAACAGCTCTCATATTTAAGAGCAATTACTGCAATATATACGTAAGGATGGGTGGTAGAATCATCAGGGATTTATTTGAATATGTTCTACTATTTCAACATTATCTAGAAGAAATAATTTGAGTAAGATGTTTGTCTAAATTGGCAGGAAGCAACAACATAAGGCTGAAATTAAAGGACATGTACTTATTCACTGTGAGTTGAAAGAGAGTTTGATTATTCTTGTGTAGTTTGAAGTTACATCTAATGTCATGAAATTGCACTTGCAACCCTCAAATAGGGTTGGTTATTCTAATCTTGCAGTGGTTCTTTTATACGTTCCCTGCCATCTCACTTGCTTGGACCTAACCACCAAGTGAACTATGTGTGAGTTAGCAGAACATTGGTTAAAATGCTGTTCCAGTGGAAAAGTAATCCACCAAAAGAAAAGAAAAATAAAATTCTCTTCTGTCAGTTCATTGGACCATTTTCTACTCTGCTAGAGCTGTCACAAAGGAAGGGGAAAAAGCAAACATTCAGGAAGGGAATGTGACCAGTCATTCCAGAGGATGCAGAGCTTTGAGTACAACAAACCTCAGATCTCAGTCTTACAAATGCTTTCATTTCATCTGATAGGAGATCTCCATGCTGCTAATAATATGTTCTCACATGATCCTCTGCGCTGACATTGCATTTAAGTATACCTGGGCCAGGCACCTCATGTACAGCAAAAGGGCTTTGCAGCACCAGTAAACCCAAACCACTGGACAAAAAAAACCAAAAAAAACCAAAAAAAAAAAAACCAAAAAAAAAAAAAAAAAAAAAAAAAACCAAAAAAAAAAAAAAAAAAAACAAAAACAAAAACAAACAAACAAAAACACAAATTAAAAAACCTTCACTTTTTGAATTCTTATAAGTAAATTGAAATTCAGGTATGTCAGTTCCCTGGTCTAGATCATTGGATAGTTATCCAATTGCTAGATCTGGCACAGGAGGAAATGTCAAGTTATGAGCAGAAAAAGCTCCCTTTGGTAGTTCATTAGTTCATTCCTACATCACCTCAAAGCAAACATGAGATGTGAGAGTACACCCAGGCCACAATGGATATCAGGTGTATTTCTGAAACACAAAGGAAGAAACACCATCTGTACATGCAATACCATCTGCTGTAATTTTGTTACATCTTTTTGTGAATGTTGCCTGGTTTATGCTTTTAGGGGTCATCCTCTCTGCAGCAGCTGCTGTGGCTGCCCCATCCCTGGCAGTGCTCAAGGCCAGGCTGGATGGGGCTCTGAGCAGCCTGGGATAGTGGGAACTCTCCCTGCCCATGGCAGAAAATTGGAACTATTTGATCTCACAGTCTCTTCCAACCCCAACCATTTTACAACTCTAGGATTCTGTTCTTCTAAGACCATTTTCAGCAAATGTTTTCTATACTGCTATAATCATTATTCTGAATATCAATCAATATTACACAACATTCTGAATATGGTTTCTGGTTTTGATCTGTTGATTCAAATAAAATGTGTCTTTAATTAACTTCTGAAAGGATATATTATATGTGTTGTGTAAAAAAAAATGCCATTTTTACCAGCCCAGACAGACTCTGCTCTGCTAAAAAAAATGCTGTGCATAAATCCACAGTATAACATGAATACTCAGGGGACTCAGCTGTACACAAAATATGGCTTATAAGCCAACAGCTCCATGATATATTTTTGTGTTTGTTTTGTATAATAGATTTTTACACCATGTATTTCTTCCTTCTTTCATGAGGCACACATATGGGAGCTCCTTAATGTAAAAGGGTTTTTTTTCTTACTTTGCACCTTCTCAGGACTTTCCTGCTAGTCATCTATGTCATATCTTGCAATTTCCACCTCTTCAGGGGACAGAGAGGCTTCACCTTCCAGTCTGCTGCACCTTCCTCACTTCTAGTTGTTGCTTGCAGACAAAACAGACCTCTAATTTTCAGCCAGATGTCTGCCTTCCAAAACCTGAAAATTAAGTCCATCTAGTAAATATAATAATCATCACTCGGCATTTTAAAGGGGGATCCTTGCATACAGTTCTCTTAACACTTCTTTGTTTTTGCTTCCTGTGACAACCTGTTGTGAAAAAAAGCATATGCCAATACTGAAAAAAACTCCTGCATTTTTTAAAAATATGAAAATACTTTCCAAGGGTGAAGATAACGAGAACAGTAGTTGTTTCATTATAGAATTGTTCAGAAAATAGAGCAGGAAATCAGTAATTGTTGTGAACAAAAAATAAGATATAGAAATGTCTTAGTGGAAAAAAATATCTAAGATGAAATTCTGACCCTTAAAGCAGGTGTTTCCCATTGATTCCCACAAGGTGAGGATTTTATCACTAGCATTTTTACTAATTATGCTTACTATTAACTCCTTCATCCTGCCCATGAGACAGGAAACTCTGATTTTCTTTTTTATGTCTTAGAGCAACCTGGGGATGTGCAGTGCTCACTCTCACAGCTTTCAGCAGAACCCAGGCTCAGCACCATGTCAGTGATGTGGTCACATTCTAAAAAATGCTTGGTCTCAGGTTATTCTGTCTGTTTTCTACAGCAGCTGGAGAGAGGGGTAACATACAACACTTGGAGTTTACCTGCAGATTCTCTACCGCATAAACCACTGAAAGGTACTTCATGCAATGAGTTACTTTTAGCTTCCATTAGCCGAGCATCTTCCCATTTTTCACAAATGAAACAATAATGTTGTGGGGCCTTTCATCTTCATGAGCTTTCATGGTTTTCATTGTGAAACGGTTCTTGGGAAAACATGGAGCTTGAAAGTGGTTAATGAGGTTGCCCTGGTGCCATTAATTTAACAGAGAAGTACACAGTCCATAGTTGCCACAGAAAAGATGCAAGATACTACCCAGCCTCTTTCATCTTCTGAGAAAACACCCTAAAATAGCTCTAAAATACAAAATGTGGAGAAAAATTAGAAGCAACCTGGATATTCACACCTCTTCATCTGCAGTGCAGTGTAACACCCAGAGAATTAACATTATATTTCTTCATTTTTACATAATTATATTACTATCTCCATTGACTCTGCTGAACCCTCAGAGTACAAAGGATTGACAAATATTTAAGTATCCATTCTTTTTACAATGAAAACTACAGAATTATAGCTGTGTTTGTGAACAAACACAAGCCCAGGCTGCAGATCTATGTGATCAGCCATGATGTTAAACTTTTAGCACAATCCCTGGGACAATTTTAGTCTGTGCCAAAAAAAACCCCCTAATCTCCCAAATTGCATCTGAGGCAATGAACATTATCAAGGCAGAGCCTGGATTTGGCTTCCTGATACCAAGAGAATTC
Source organism: Ammospiza caudacuta (assembly GCF_027887145.1). NCBI lineage: Eukaryota > Metazoa > Chordata > Aves > Passeriformes > Passerellidae > Ammospiza > Ammospiza caudacuta. The sequence goes on from NC_080596.1 coordinate 61,583,625, forward strand.
AACCATGAAGATGTGAGCAGTGTCACAACACTTAACCATGGGGCCTGTTTTATTTATTGCTACAGATATAATCTAAGGATGTCAAAGAAGAGGAACTGTATTTTCTGATACAGCTAAAGAAACCAAGACTGATACTACCACATTCTTACACATGGCAGCTACAATTACACACCATTCCATAAAAATTTAGTCATGTAAAAATACACTTTAATGTATCTTAATGTCATGTTGACATGTTTTATTATTTTCATTGTTAAAATCTCATCATAATATCATTGTTTTTGATAAAAATATATGCTGGATGTTGCTTTAAGAGCTAAAAAACTGATCTTCTGACTTGTATCATCAATAGAATCTTGTCTAGTATGTGCATCACACTCATCAAAAATTGAAATGTGGTTTGTTTAAAAATGTTTGTGATTAGCAAATTCTTGCCCTTGAGCAATAGCAGCATCATACCTCAATGGAAATAAGAAGTCTATGTAGACAATCAGAAGGAGAACAAACCAGAAGATTCTAGTAGTCACATCACTTGTCATTTGGTATGATGTAAAAATCCAATACCAAAGTGGGGAGAAAACAAATCAAAAGTTATAAATCAGCCAAGATTTATTAGCACTATAGAGAAATCAAACACTATGTGTTTTACATGAATGTTAAAGCTAATGTAATTTGCTTTTTTTAAATAAAGACTAACATCCAAGCATGCATATTTATCTCTTGAAAAGATAAGTGTTCTATCTGCCAGTAGTCTCTGCCTACAAGGTTGGGGTTTATCTTATTGCATATTTTCCATATCTAATGATCATGATCAACAGTGATCTCTGCCATGTGGAACTGCTTTGGCATTTGATCATTTTAATCTTATTTTCATTTAGCACTTTAACATATGATTCATAAAAAGCAAAATTAGGTTGCCAAAGTCTGTGTTTCAACCATCATTTTAGTTATGTCTGCTTTCCTGTTTTCTAATAGTACATATATATCACTGGAATTTAATACCAGTAATTGCCTGAGCATTTCCCTCTTCTTACCCTTCAACTCTTATGATGGTGAGAATTATGCTGCATTCTTCATTGCAGAAGGTGAGAGAAATCTGGCAGTAAGTTTATGCAGTTATAATGCTGCTCAGACTGGAAGCACCAATGCATGATGTGGATATGTGATAACATTTCTGAGAAGAAATATGATCAGAAAAATCATTATACAAGCTGTGGTTTCATTTAACCTTTTTAGTCCATGAACATGTTTGAAGTTTTCTTAGAGCAAATTTAATAATTTCAAACATCCTGAGACTTTCTGGCCACCACTGTCCTTTGCTGGCATGTGGATCTCTGAAACTTGAATAGCTGGAGGTAACTTACACAATCTGTTCAAGCTACCTTTGCTACTTACACTTTAATCCAGTATAAAGCAAATAAACTTTCATCTTCTAAGCACTTAAGTTAATTACATTTAGACAGAATCTCAAGTACTGGAATCAGTTCTATATACAGCCATTAAAAAGACAAACATCATAAAATCCAGATGCAAAAAACATGGCAACTAAGTCTAACAAATTTTCTTTGGCGTGAAATATAAACAAAACTGTATCAGCCGCTGTGGCCCTTCAGATCTTCAACTGTTAATCAGTGTTTTCAAATAAACTTCTTTTACTATGATGGTTATACACATGTACATTATTACTAAAATGTACTTTGATTCAAATACCAGTGGATGTTACCCTAACTTGTAGAATCTTTGAAAGTATTTTTGAAGAATAGTAGCCATGAGTTGTAGAATAAATTTCATTTTAATTTGATACTGTCTATTATTTTTCCCATTTAAAGATTTTCTGTATTTTCATTTCTATGCCACAAGTATTGGGGAATTACTGTTTTTTCAAAACCTACTACTAGAGTTCATAATTTTAAAGTCCTTTTCAAATCTATCCAAGTTTCAACTCAAGTTAACCCTCCAAGCTTTGCAGTGTTTGATTGTTCCCTCATGTTGTTAGTGTAAAACTGTTCCATCTTCGGTGCTCTGATTCCCAAACTCACACCCAGTTCATATTGTTGCTCATCACTTTAGGTTCACAAGGCTTTTTACATAAAAGTAAGCCCCAAGTATTCTATGAAATGTATAAGATCTATAGTGTACCACTTGAGATAGCTTGGGAGTTTTATGCCTTATTAATTAATAGAAACTTATTTACCACTGGGTTAATTTCGCAGAAGGTACACTGTGCATGAGTGTGAAGTCCAGCTCCTTTTATGTTACAGAAGTAATTTAAAAAATTATCATCTGGCAACATCCTGAAGGCAGCCTATGAGCTGGTCTGCTTTTCAGTCATGAATCCTCAGTGCCTCTGAAGCAAAGGTGACAACTACAGTTCATCAGGGACCTCCTGTCATGTAATTTTCATCAATGCCAATCAAAATGAAAACTTCTCAGTGGGATATTTGCGCCAGTTCTAATGAAGGTGCGATTCTTGTCCACAATAAGGAGGAGAGTAACCCACATTAGTCGGTATCAGGGATATGAGAGAAAACAGTTCAGGATTTATATCTAGTAACTTTATTTTTTAAAGCAGTTCCTATATAAAGGCTGAGAAGATGCACCTCAAATGAAGCAGATGGAGCCATTCTTGTGGGATTCAGGAGCCTGAGGCAGGCACAGTTACAGCAGGACATGCTGAAACTGTGACTACTCCTTTTTGGCTGGAAATTACTGCCCCACAGCTCTGATGGAGGAAAGAATCATGTTCCTTTTACTTCAGAAAGAGTTAAATTAAACTGTGAGTGTAGGTGTTTTGGTGTCGTTTGGTGCAGGCTAAAGAGTGCTTTTGTTACTCTTCCCCCATCTTGCTGCTGGCAGAGAGATGAGATAATGCACAGTAGGTGTGGCTTGAGCTGGAGGAACCACCTCCACTGCCCCAGATTCCCGTCCTCTGCCTCTCACACAGTCCATGATGAAGGCTTCTCCTAACACAGGCTTAGATCCTAACTACTGTTTGTCTCATTTTCTTCTGCTGTGAGATAAGAAGTGTTGTTCCTTACGTCTCAGAAGCTGACAGTGAAAGGCTTGAAGAGCAGAAAGGTGAGATATTCCAGGATTCAATCCTTTCCATGGCTGCTGCACTGCAAAATGCTTAAAATTTGACTAAAAGCTGCCTAAGAAAAACTTCTAAGCATATTCCATTATTTGGGAACCAAACACCAAACTAAATGACAAGCGTAACTTGACCAATCCTCTAGGCTCAATAAATTTCTGAAGCTCATTAAAATAACTTTCATTGTAACACATTTGTTTACAGCTTTAAAAAAGGACTGATCAGGATTTGTCATTGTTGCTGTAGTTATGTTACTGCTGGCATCCCCTGAAACATGATCATTTCAAGGACAAAACCCTTTAAAAAGAGAACAATAATTCTTGTGCTTTGAAAGGAGCCAGTACTACACAGGTCACACTCCAACTTCTTCACAGGGGACTGCCAAATTTTTTTTAGTGCTTAGAGGCACTCCTTCCTTCACCTAAATAAGCAATAAACCAGCAATACAATGTTTATAACTCAGTTCTAACAACTCATGTTATTCCTTTTCCCCAGGAATGCTACAGCCCCTTCCTCACAACCTTCCTGTGAGATCAACTTCAGGCATTTTGCACAGGGAAATGCTAAATATGCTTTATTTACACACTGCCTTGTTAGCACATCTCACACATTAGAATACATTAAATCAAAATATTTTAATTTTTGACTCTCCTTATGCTCTAATTAATACACTGTGCCTCCACAGAGGTTATACTTACAGGGAAGCTGTCCATATCATCCACATCAGAGCAAGCATGATTTATAAGGTTCTTCAGAAATACCACCTATATGTGTCTGAGGAATCCCAATTTAAGTGGATTTGAGTAAGGATAATGCCTTACCTATATCAGAAATTAACTACATATATTTAAATTTATTACAATATTTAAACATTTATGTAGTTGCATTGGTGCAAACCGTTACTAAAATAAGCTTATTTATCATAAATAATATAAGAGAGCAGGTCTGACATTTCTCAGGTCAATGCAGACTTTTGCACGGTGAGGGTTAGAATTAGATGGAGTATGTAGGCCAGTCTCAGAGCAAATTTTAATAACTGATGACACCATAGATCTCCAAATGCATGGGTAGTGGGTAGCACTGGATTACTTTCCACCAAAAGCCAGCATCAGTTGGATGAATAGTTTCCATGGTGTTCTCTTCCTGGGCAATTTATTTCTCACAGCCATTGGATTTCTTAAAGCAAAATAAAAGTCATTTTTGTTTCACACAGTGCTCATAAACTTACAGCTTGATTTCCCCCATGGGGAAAAGTGGTCTACAGGGAAAGATAAGGCCAGTGACCAGTGTGCAATCATTGTAGAATTAAGAATCTGATTTAATCTAAGTGTTTGATCATGTCTGAAGTACAATGGGCCAGTCAATGTTTTTATATAAAATGCTGTTGGAACAGTATACAGACACTTAGAAGGTCTCTTCTAGCTATATATTTTATTTCAGGATCAATTTAATGTTAGCATACATTTGCCATAATGCTTCAGTAGGGTTAAAATTCAGAGGCCTTTTTCTCCTCTGAAGCTGGATCCCTGATGCAGCAAGGTCACATCTCCTTTCTGGCTGCTGTGCAAGAGGGACTGTCTGACACAGGGCATTCAAGGACATTTATAAAGGATGTTCAGCCAGTGAAGGAGTACCAGGCTTGAGTCACTCAAGCTACAATTCCCATCAGGCAGCTGAAGGATTCCTAGGGCAGCATGCCAAGGCTGGGCACTTGGGCTTGTGTCTGTAAAAATACCTCAGCTTTAATTTTCTTGGCATTACTGACATTGCATTCCAAAGGAAGACCTATTTCTTCAGATGCCTGCCCTAATAAATGTGTTACTTGAAAATACACTTTCCAATACAAAGCTAAAGAGCAAAATCCTTAATATACTGTTTGAGCCAGCCACGTGCTTTGCTTCTTTAACCAGAATGACAGGAAAAGTAACTGTCAGCATTTTCTTAGACACTCACACATTCAGCTTTTCCAAATGACATGGATATCCCATTGCAATATTTGAACTCTGTTAAGAACAGCAGTTTCTTCTAAGGATGGGGGTGAACTTTGGTAACTACTTTTCCTTTTCTTTGTTTTTTCCCCCAAAATACATAGTTTTAGTGAGGGTCCAGTGGGCTGTTAAGGACTGTCTTTATTTTGGCTTTCCTTTTGACTGAACCCTTTATAAGAGATGTTGTGTGGTTTCCCTTTAGAAGAAGAGGAGTTTTGTGAGTAGTTAAGGGCAAAAAATTGAATTTGTTAGTGGTGCATTCCACACTTTTATGACTAAGCCAATAGCACATGTCTATGTAACTGGTACATAACATGATACTAAATCAGCCTGCATAACTAAATTGCAACATGCCATTGATTTTAGTCACTAATAAAACACATACATGTGTTTCAAGTGGTTTTAATTATCTGTTTATTATTAAAGCATGTTTGCTTTGCTGTGCTTCTATAAAGTTTTGATGTAAGAAAGAATTTTTCTTCCAAATTTAAGCTCGACTGTAATACTTGATACATTTTTGGACCAGGCAAACAGTGTCAAATGGCCATTTACCAAACTATTGTTCTTTAACTTTGACCTCCTAAAGGTGGCACAGAAATCATGCCTGGGACTTGGTGTTCAGGGAAAGATAATTAAAGGTCTGATGGGTTGCATTGATAGGACTTTGTCATTAGCTGCACAGAAATAAAACACTTGAGCTGAGGCCAGAACAATCTGTAAACCTGACTAGCAAACTCACAGCTCTCTGCTCACAGTCCGGTCCCTTCTCCCTCTGATCTGATAACTCCTGCCTCTGTTATTCCCTGTCTTCCACTCTTCATTTTGTTTCTATCCCTTCCCTGACAGCAGAACTCTAACTCACTCTCAATGTTCTTTCCCTCTCTTCTTGATCTTGCACAGCACAGGGTGACTTGGGGATTTGGAAGCTTTCCTGTGTCATAGATGTGTTTTCTCTCCCAGTTTTGCCATTTTCCTAAGTAACACTGTTCAGAGCAAATCTGCTTAATTACAGCAATTTTTTCCACATCTCTGACTTACTCTTTAAGCTCCCCATCTTCCTGTATCCACTCATCTCTCCACTCAGGTGGCATCTCACTAAAATCTATGGGGAGGAAATCAGCAAAGGCTTCTGCTTTGTCTTGCTTTCACTTCTCCACAACTTTCCTTTACCTTTGAGGCAGAGATGCTGTAGCACTTCTCACAACTCTGCTTTCCACAGCAATCCCATCATCTTCCACTTCAGTTAAAGGAAAATGGAAAACAGAGACATCCATGTTACATTTTTTTATAGCTGTTCATCTCACTCTTCCATTTTAACCTTTACTCTTCCAGTGGCTTTTGGCACTTTCCCCTTTCAGTACAATCTCACTACACTTTACCCCACAGTCACCTCCCTGCCCTTGTCTCTCCAGCCAGTGCCCTATTTACCTCCTGCTTTACAGGTTCACTGAATGAAAAATTGAGCTTCTCTCCTCTGGTTCCATCCAGGGCCAAATTCTAACAAAACATTGATTGACAAGGTCTTTAAACTTTTAGATGATGTATCCTTATTCTGCTTAGTATCTCTCCCTCAGTTTCCATTATTGGCTCACAGATATTAACAGAAACATAATGGTGCTCTCTGCAGCTTATACTCACTAATTCTGAAACAAGGATCTACATTCCTCTTCCAGCTTTGTTTGTTATGTTTGGGAGGAGCTATTGACAAACATTGACAGGATGTGGTTGCTTTACAGTCAGAATCCTCTCGCCTTGATCTCTGGGGATGATTAGGCAAATGCTAGATTACTGCCCTGCAGAGACCTTTATCACTACTTTTGATAAAATAATTTGGTATTGCCTAGTTTCCCTGAACTCATTTGTCTGCATCAGTTCCTTTGTCTTATCCTTAGATGATTTTTGAGGCAGGACTGTGGGGTTTATCCAAACTTCACAGAACTCTTCCCACAGTGGAGTCCATGACTAAGGCACCACTTGATTTTGTTAGTAACAGCCATACTTTAAAGGCTTAACTGAATTTCAGCTGTACCTAAAAGCACATAATTGTCAATAAACCAGCTCTTATTTTTATTGGAATTGTTGAAATTTAAGGCCTTTTTCAGTAATTTAGTCTTCTTTGTAATTAGCAATAGTGAGAAACATATGGTTACTCTTTTTGATCTGACCAATTAACCATATTTTGAGATCTCATAGGTTATTCCCAGGGGATTGAGAAATTGATGGGGTAGTAAGTATTCTTTGATGTTTATTTTTCTTTATTTCTGGAAAGGTTTATTTCTGAGAAATAAATTACTTTTTTCTTGAAAATATCAGGATTTAAGCTGCTAGAAATTTTGCATCTCCAAGTCAGTACCCAAGCAATAATACACTCTGTGGACTTTTCCTAAGGCATAAATGAGCATTAATTCTTTTTATGTATTCAGTTATTACTGAGCTTTACTCCACTTCTTAATTTGAAGTCTCTTCTACATACACATATATTTCCTTGCATGTTCCAAGCTAAGCAAAACTGCTTCACTATTTTTATTTGGATTTCTGTTTTGAATCTGGAAACTCCTGCTTGCCTACATGGAGGGCTTGAATGACCTCTTACAAATATTATAAATAAGCAGCAAGTTCATCTCTATGAAAAGAATGCATCAATTAAACTGAGGTTTCTTTCAATAATTACATGCAGATGCTTTGACGATGGATTTTTGCTTCATGGTCTGCAAAATCCCAACATATAATAAAACTGGGTTTGTATTTTTGCTTTGTAAATATCTGGAAAAACTGTTTCACTCAAAAACATAAAGGATTTTTCACAGATGACTGGAAATGCAACATTTACGTTGAGATATTGAGATATCTTCATTTTAAAGCTGTAAGAGAAATATTTTTTATGTAGTAAGAGAAGCAAAAGTAGTAGAAGTCTTTTGCTAGCACTCACTGAGCTCCATTTCAGAACCTATCAGAAACCCAGCCAGAACCTTTGCATGTAGCTTTAGGCTTTGCTGCTTGTGTGCATTTGGAAGAATCATTTGTGGCTACATGGTTATGTCACGTGATTCTGTGGCGTTGTGACTAAAAGGCACGTCACAGAATTCATTATAAACTGTAAATAATGTAGTACAGCCCTTGCCAAACCATGTGTAAGGGCTCTGTTAGTTTCACTCACACATCCCATAATAGTATTTTGCAATACTTTTTTATTAGCACATTTTAACTAAAAGCTATGTTGTAAAGTCTAATATATTGTGACATGCTAAAGAATGCATAATGTATTTCTGTCAGGAAGAATCCTTTTAAATTGCCTTAGTTATTGATTTGTACTTTCAATTCTAAATTTGTTTGGATAATCTTCTGTACATACCCTGCATGCAATTACTGTCTCCCAGTAGCTGTGGGGTAAAAAAGCTAATTTGGGATTTGTATCAATATTTTGTGCAATTTCCTTGGGTCTTAGTTCATGTTAAAACACCATTTGCTTCATTAGTAATCTACTGTAGCATTGTAATTTTGGCCTTTTTATTCATCTACAAGTTTTACACCTCTGCTAAATCTGACAAACAAGGGTCAGTTCTACCAATGCTGCATTCCACTGGGTACAGGAGCATACTGTGTTCCTGTATGTTAGGAACATAGGAATTGGCCTCCACAGACCCAGCAGACAGCAGTGTGCCCTGCCCTGCTTCAGGGATGGGCTCCTCCAAGCCTGCTCTAGTCAGAGACCTGGTTTGTGTCAGTGCCACACGGTGTCTCAGCAGTCACAAGGGAGTTTTGGGAGCAGGGCTCCCTAAAGCAGTGGTGTGGCTCCCACTGGATTGTGCCCACCAAGCTCATGGCAGCTTGTCTAGGCAGAATCACAGTTAACATTTTGTGGTTTATATTCTGTGTTCTTCACCTGACAGTGTTCAGATCACTGGGGCATTGTCTCCACCTATTACAGCGTCCTGAGTGGGTCGCTGGAGGTGAGAGAGAGACGAGAATCTTGTTTCTTGATCAGAAGGCTGGATTCATTGATATATGATATATAATACATTATGACTATGCTAAATAGAATAAAGAGAGAAGTTTGCAGAGGCTTCCTAGCTAAGAATAGAAAGAAAGAATCTATAACAAAGTTGTGTCCAGGGACTCTGTCCCCAACTTGTTCCTGTGATTGGCCCTTAATTATAAACATGGGAACATGAACCAATCACAGGTCAAAATAGGTGCATCCTATTGCATTCCACAGCAGCTGATAACAATTGTTTACATTCTCTTTCTGAGGCTCTTCCTTCCCAGAAAATGCAGAAATCTGAAAGAAAGGATTTCTGTGAAAAAATGTCTGCGACATCCATCCAGCCTTACACAGGGGCAAATACAGAAAGTTGGGTGACACCTGCTACAGCTCTATATATGCATCCTCAAATTATATGTGCAAACTTCTGCAGGCCCATAAAAAAGTTTTTTTTCAGCCTTATTTATAGTATAACAAAGTAGTTGTTATAAACTGCAACCTTTCAACACTGATCTTGGTGAGTATGCAACAAAAAGATAAGGGTTTTGAGAAAAGCAATTGCAATGATCTACCTATAATAATACCTAGTACTGTCCTTTTCATCAACTGATCTCAGAGCACTTTAGAAAGGAGATCAGTATCATTATCCCCATTTTACTCATTGGCTTCATTTTCTTACAGTGCATTGTGCTGATTTGCAAAATGTATACAAAACTCTTTATATCCATCTTTCAGACCCAATGTGAAGTGGGAGTTATACTCACTCTGGCATGAGAGGGTGCTTTTTGCCTTTCACATCCTCCAACCCCTACGCACACAGACCCTTCTATTTTTTCCTGACTGAGTGGTTTTGCAGAGTAGAGATCAAAAGGAAATTTATCAGTATCTGTCTCCCTTCAGACCATTGAAGCCAGACTTCTGACAACAGTGTAGCAGCCTTAAAGCTGAAAGAAGCATCAAGAACGGAGAAAGAAAAGAAAGAAAAAGTCCCATGGCTACACTGTCATTGTCAGATTATGGAGGAGGAAATTGCAGTGTGAGAGCACCACAGATGCTTTGAAGGTAGGGAGGCAGGGGATGGGGGACTCTGGCCTCACTAGATTGTTGGTTTGTCCAACCTAAAAAACTCCAGACCCCCCAGTCCCCAAAGACTCCTGAGCCCTGAAGCTGAAACAGCATCCTTGTGCATTATACTGTTGTGGTTAAAGGTGATCTAAACTGCTTCAAACACATAAAGTTCATCAGAAAGTACCAAGTGTGGAATTTAAATGTAGTCCTTCCTTCATCTAGCTCCTAAAACTAGAACAATAGGATTCAGAATTTCCTTTGCTAGAAAAACTCTTGTGTATAAACGCTGAAGGAAAAACTTCGTAGCCTGAACTTTTCAAGACTCCAAGGGATCCAGACTAGGGATTGTCTGAAGCTCCTTGCCTAAATACTTGGCCAAGACTGCTGGGGTGATATTACACAGCACAGACTGTTCAGCTAAATCAGAGGAAAAGCCAGTGGCTCCTTTTATGTCAGATGTGCTCAGAACCCCTTTAACAGTATCCTCTATCCACTGTATTCCAAGTGACTTCACTGAAGCACTAGGGAGTGTTCTGCTTCTGCATAGCTTGAAATAATCATGTTAGTTATGTGATTCACTGATGAAAGAGGAGCAGATAAATCCCTGAGCTCTGAACTTGGATAGCAGAAAGAAATGATGGATGAACCTTCTGCATTGGCAATTCAATTGGGTTCAGATAATGAATCAAATGTTTAGCTGCTTACCCAGACCGTATCCCCCCAAAACTCTCCAAACAGTTCTCTCTGACACTGGGATTTCATCCAGCTCCCTTTGAAATCAATTAGCAGACTCTCATGACTTCAGCTGGGAGGCCACCAGGCCCTGGGGCTCAAACAGGTTTGCTCTCGCGTGACTTACAGATTGTTTGGCACTGTGGTGAGATGGGGACAAGGCTGACAGAACACTAGTCAAAAGACAAATCTCCAGTCATGGAGAAATGGGACAAGTGAAAATTCAAAGGACTTTAAAAATCCTCTAAGAAAATCTCTGGTGGCAAACCATTATCATGTATTTATTTTCTTTAGAAAATAGTTGATTCAGTTTGGCTTTGTGGAAAAAGAAAACCAACACCAACACCAGACATTCTTATTTAGACTATTCTGGTTCACCCACATCAGTAAAATGCATTACATTTTATTGTCAATAGATAATTATTTGGAACTTGATGACTGAGAGATGCATTTTAGTAATGGGTAGGACCTGAAAGAACCTTCTCAAAAAATATTCAGAATTACATGTGAATTAAATAACAGGAGCATATCTAGCAACTTCTCCACTCACGGTCAGGCAAGAGTTTAGATGTTCCATATGGCAACTTGCACCAAACAAAGGGGACCTGGCCAAAGAGGTAAATTAATTGGGACACATTGTCTCAAAGTTTTGCACAGTGTCATTACTACCCAGAGATGCTCAACAGGATGTGGCTGCATTTCATCTTCTTGGCATTTCAAAAATGTGTCTGAGCCTGCATTGTTGAACCCTTTTCAGATTTAAGAGTTGTCAGTCCCAATACTTTTGTGTGACAGTATAAATAAGAGAAGGATAAATGTTTATAGGGAGGTTGTCAACACAGTATTCCTGCATTTACAGGGGAAAAAATCTATACATTGCTAGGCAGTAGCAACATATTTATTTTTTCAGGAAATAACACTGGGGTTTAATTTTTTTCCTAAAGAAGATGTAAAACATTTCTAATTGAAATATAAAAAACTTTAAATCAACCATTTTCTCATTAAAATATACCAGACTGATCAAAAAAATGTCACTTTCTGATAAGAAGAAACTTCATGGTAAGAAAATGAGCCAGTTCTATTAATAAATCCTTGTATCTTCATAACTATTTGACACATATTTCTAGACTCCGTGATTTTCCTTCCAAATTAACCTTCTTAATTTGAAAGGGAGAACACAGATGTGTTTTGTCTCTGTGCAGCAGTTGGGTCACAGTTGCAGATCCTTTTTATCACTCTCTTTGGCTGGAGACACCCAAAAATGAGTTTGAAAGGCCTTAAAGAATTAAAGTTCCAGGTGTCAGCGTGCTGGTACCATTTTAGGCCTCCTCTGTGAGAGCACTGAGCCCACAGGAGCAGCTGTAGGGACGCCTTCTACCCAGTGTGGCCATGCACACTGACATGGAAAGACTCTAGTGTAAAAGGCTCTAATATAAAAAGGCTACATAGAGCTGAGACAAACCTGACCATACACACCCTAAAGTGCACATTTCTGACCCTAGTCTGCTGCCTCAGAATTGTTTCATGACCTTCTGTAGGGTGACTGTGGTCTGTGAAGATTTTGGGGAAGCTACAATTTAGTGTATGCCTGTACAAGGAGCCCAAATGACAGAACTGAGACCAAAATGTTTTTTAATCCAATTTTCTTATTATTATCTTCCACTTGAGTTAAAGGAAAATGGAAAACAGAGACATCCATGTTACTTTTTTTTATAGCTGTTTTCTGGCTGGTTCATAGTCTGGTTCTCAGGAGCTCACAGAGGGTTAGCTGGGCTCACAGTACTGAAAGAGAATGTTCAAATGCAAAACATTTCCCTTTATAATGAGCAGAGGTCATGGCAATATTTCCATTCCTACTGTCTTTCAGAAACCAACTTCATGAAATGTAATTTGAGGCCTCAAACTGCTTGACATAGTCCTGATAGAGGTAAAAAAATAATCTGGAAAAAAAAAAAAAAGCTGTTTTGCCTACTAGTTACTATTCCTGAAAGTTATCCCATATTTTTAATTTCTACTCAGTTGTGGATAATGTGAAAGCTCTTGCCTTGAGGAAAAAGACCTTATACTGGTTCTGATAAGCTGGCTTCACTGCAACAGATGCAGGAAAAAAATAAATCAGGACTTGAAGTATGTTTCTGTCTTCTCTGAAAGTAATTTAATACTGGTCTTATCAGTAGCAGGTTACCGCTCATGTCTGGGTCTGTTACTTGTGGTACAATGTACACAGTGCTGTAGAAGACAAAGCATGCCTGATGTGTCACATCAAAACCACAGGCATGTCAAAAGATTTCTTCCTTAGTCTACCTCTGTCTGAAGGAATTGGCCATGGATCCCAGTGCCCTGAGTGTGCCCATCCAAACATGGGCACTGTGAGGCGCAGGCTGGCAGATTCTGCATCACACCGGTGTCCAAAGGCTGTTCCAGAAACATCTCCCAAAAGTGGGCACAAAGATTAAGTGCTTTCTTCAGGGAGCTAAACAGTGAGAACCTGAGGAAAAGGAATTCTAATTCACAGGAAAGGCTAATAGAGTTTTTTCCACTGTCAGTAATATAACAACACAAGGCAAAGATGGTAGTCTGTTTAGAACAGTTTATTATGAATGTCCAGATTCTACAGAAATTACCAAAAAACTCTTCATTCTCTTGTGATGTTTGTCACAACATAATGAAAGTCGCTTTAAAATGCTTTTGGGCAACAAGTGCTTGTAGAAAACTCTTTTGTGTTGTGGGCAAACTCACAATAGAATGTGTTCTTCCACTGAAAGTATTGGAAAAAGTAGATTTAGAGACACATCACCCTAGAGGAGATCAGGTCATTTGGGAAGACTGTGTTGACATTGTTGTTTCAAGCCTGATGTCACCAATTCTAAGAAACATCTACTCTTTTTTTGTCTAATATGTATATATGAACGAACGACAGCGCAATTTTGCTGATGGAGGATACCTTCTGAACTTCTCACACATGCATTTCAGAAGAAATTCAAATGCAGTATAGAAACTCTGTTCTTTAGAGTAATTAATTAATTTGTTATAGAAAATGTTGTTTTGCAAGGCAGTAACTGGAGCCACTGGGACATTTCTTTGTGCTGAATGTCTCAAGTGATATAATTCCTAATAGTCAGGTCAAATCACACATTTGTAAATTTAACTCCTCCCTGAAAATGCATCCATGACTGAATAGCAATTAAATTGAAAACTGGAAAAGCAAAACTGGATAGAAGAATGGCAAAATTATGTATTAGGCCCTTTTATTTACTCTCTTTAGCAGGCCAGATGCTGAAGTCCTGACTCAATCCTTACTATCCTACCTAAGCAAAAATGTCATTCAAGTCAAAAAGTAATAATTAAATTATTAACTGACAAAGGAGGTAGATTTGGGGATGGAGGGAATAAATAGTAAAATTGATATTTTCACTATTGCATGCATTAGAACTGCCACATTTTCAAGGACATGACAAAGCAGACCAAATTTTTGAAAACTGTAATCCACACAAGAAATAGCCTTTTCTCAGTTGGAAAAATTCCTTTTTTTTCTCTCTTATTGTCTCCAGAACTCTCTTCTCCTTTCTTCTTTGGCATTCTTTGCTTATTACTATATTCATCATGATTGTGGTGCATTTGAAGAAAGAGTATGTTGATAAACCTCCTCATTCATTATGGACCCAAAATACAATTACAGCAATTACATATAATACTGGCAATACATTTTTAAAAGCCTTGCTGAGACAGCTTTGAGACAATAATGAACACCCGTGATTTAAATCACTTGTATCTGAGATTAGCTCTTTTGCCTTACGTATTTCCTAGAAATGTTATGAAAAGTATTTAAAACAGAATAGCACAGGGTAGTCATTAAAATTTTGTGGCAAAACACACAAAAAGAATACCTAAAAACAGAGATGACAGTCACTGACTGCATTGCTCTCATTTCTTAACAGCTTATTCCCTTATGCAGAATTGAGGCTCTTAGGAAGATGTGAATTCTTTCTGTGCCAAAATAAGTGCCTGATCTTCAATAATTCAGCACCACTTAACAGAAAATCCCTCCCCATAAGCTCTAATACGGGATCTGCTCTGTGCCAAGAACATTTGAAATGTAAGTCTCACTTACCTGGTAGGTAAACTTTCCTTCTAGGTGGGTGCTGAGTTTATCTGAAATGCTGGTTCACTGATATTCCAGTGATGAACTCCAGGAAAATGAAAAAGTCACAAATGTCTGCTTCCTGTGGCTTAGACTACAGCATACTTTCAGGAAAAAATCCTGATGTTCATCTCCTAAAAACACATTTAACTCTTACTTGAGCTAAAGAACTGTCTGCTGACTCCTTACTAATGTCCATCAATCAAGTATGTTTTCATCTTCCTTTATGTCAATTGATGGACATTTTATCAGACAGATTTTTCTGCAGAGAAGGAGAATACAATCAGCATATAGCCACAGTCTCTGCATTTCTGTGGGCCCATATTGCCTGACTCACTATATTTTTAGTGATCATCACCTCATATTTTTAGAAGTTTTATAATTAGCACTTTACAATGCCTGGAGAAGTCTGAAACACTTGGATGATACCAAGCTATCACAATCTGACAAAGTTTGCACATCCTTCACTCTGCCCAACCCAGTGTCATGGCAGAAGGCATGTGCTCTAGGTATGTATTGATTTGTGTATTGATTAGTGTATTGATTTGTGTATTGATTAGTGTATTGATTTGTGTATTGATTTGTGTACAGTTACAATGACTGCAGTATATGCTGATGGGGAGGCTTTTTTCCATAAATAGGGGATTTTACTTCATAAGTGGCACTCAGGTAGAATTAGCAACTTTCTTCTCACCCATTCTTAACCTGTAATCACCAGATAATAAACTGCATCTTTCTTCCCCTCTCATTGCATTTTTTTCTTTTAAACCCCATTCTAAGTTATTTAACTTTTGCATTGCACTAGAAGCTTTGCAGTATTAAGTTCTTCAGGTTATTTCAGAAGACAGATAACAAAATATTAGCTATAGCACCATTTAGCACCATAACTACACCTCTTATGAGACACAGCTCCTGGTATGGGGAAACTTTCAGAGGAAGAGCAGGTAAAGCAAGATAAAAGAACACAGCTGAACAGTAACATTTAAATATTTTAGCAATGAAAAAGCCATTAACGTGTAACAGGTGATTTATATTGCCATGTAATTCAAATGCATTGCACATGATGAGGAGGGCATTGGAGGTCAGGTGGGGATCAGTAAGTATCTTGCAAGATTAGACTCATGTGATATTTTCCGTAGAATTACTTTTTTACTCACCACTAATCACATCTACTGCCTTTTCTTTTCTAGTCACTTTATTTGTTTCAAGGGGACTGATAAGGTCCTTAAGGCAGTCCCATAATGATACTAATTAATTAATAATTGGTAGCAATTTGGGTGTGTTGAAGAGCTGACCTCAGATAATTCATGCATTGTGACATGATGTACTTGACAGTGCCAGCAGCAGAAACAGCAGGAGTGCCATCCTCCAGCTGCCAGAACTAATTATAAGCAGTTTGTCTTTTCCCTTAATGGCAGATTCTGTTTGTTTCACAACAGCCAATTTAAAAGTCACTTTTAATATCATCATCAACAAAAAAATACCTGGAAAAAAATGTGTTCACTTTTGACCCAGAAACTGCAGAATGAGTTGGATTTCCATGGTCACTTTTGCTAATTCAAACACTGAACAGAAGCTAAAAAGCAGATGGAAAGTTTCTCACAGGAAAACATAAAAACTGCTCTTTCTTCTGCACAGTTGATGTGGTGCTGATGAGTTAATACAGCAACTTTAACAACACGAAGTCCCCTCCTGAAGCTCTTATATTATGTGATCAAGCTTATGACAAAGGACCATAGGCTACATTTTCCACGAAAACTAATTCTGTGTAAGTCTTAGCAGGGATAAGGTGCTGAGAAAGTCATGTAGTCTTATAGATCTATCCAGTGTCAGCTGAAGGTAATTCACTGTTATGAATTCTCATCCTTCCTATTACTTTGTAGGCTCACACCATTAAAATCCTGTCTTAAAATTTCATCCTTCTTCTATAGTAAGGTGAAAAGGTTAATTCCCAAGGGACTAATCCTGTGAGGTGCTGGGCTCTCTCAGCTCCCACTGACTTCAAAGCTAAATATTTGCTTCACATGAAAGCCTCTTTAATTCCCCATTACTGTAAGGTATACTTGTATACAACAGTGGGAGCAGTTGTCATTATAAATCAGACAGTTTATCAGGGGAGCTATTCTCCAGGGCAGAGCAGATTCTAACACACCACGACATACTTTATTTGTTAGCCTTAGTTCCACAGGAATTTTATTCAGGCAGACACCTCAAGGCATGCATCTTTTCAAAGTGTTTAGGCAGGAAGTGAGATTCAAATTAGATACACTTACGATGCAAATGCATTATTATTTGACTCAAAACGACTGAGGCTGGGGGTTGTAAATCCTGCCATAAAGAGATCTTTCAATTACCTTCTGTTCAGTGAATCAGAGAAGAGGAACCCTTTCCCTGGCTTTTTCATGCAGAACAAATTTGACTCCCAAACAAATATCAATCACCATAATACTCTATATTTTAACCTCTATAGAGAGCTAACTCCTAGCTGTTTTATATGGGGTTTTCTTTTAAGATGGTATCAAACCAAAACCTTGTATCTTCAGTGTGACTGAATCTGAATCCAGTCTTTAATGGCTCCTCCCTTTGTAAGCTCAGCAAAACTCCAGAGGATGTGTGAAACCTGGAGCCAGATCTAGATCTGATTTAGGAACTTTTTCTTTCCTTTGGAATTTCATTTCTTCCTCAGTTCATCCCTGTCCTTTGTTCCAAAATTCCAAACTACAGATAAAATAAATTACTGCTTTCCCTGTAATATTTCCACAGTGTGAATTTTTCTGATGGCTCAGATTTCCCTTCACCTCCTTCTAACTTTCAGCTGATTCTCCTTCTCTGCCTTTCCTGTCCCCATCTTTTAAACCTGCCTGTTTAAAACATGGCTGTTATAGTCTTTACCTAACATAGAATCTTTTTGTTAGTTTCTCTCATTCCACTGCACCACATTCACACCTTATTCCCCTCATAATATCTTAAACGTTTCCTTTTCCTTGCCTCTCTGTTTTTGTGTTATATTGATCAATCACACCCTTCTGCTCCCCAGCAGCCAAATTTCACCTTTCCATCCTTGAGTTTTGCGGCACAAAACATTGGGAAAGTTTTACTTTTGCTTCTGCTTTGATCTTCTGAGGAGGCAAAAGAGCAGACAAGCACAACATCACTTTTCATGGATGTTTAAATACCGTGTGAACACCTGTGTCCACACACAGTGCCTTGGCTGGAGCTGTTTCTTTGCAGGAGCATAAGGCTTCAATCAGTAGAGTTCTAGGCATGTGTATCCACTCTTTAGATTGTCTGTAGGTAAATTCAGCTTTCTCATTGCACAGTGATAATTGCAGAAGTGATGGTTTAAAGCTTCTGTATGACACAAACTAAAGGAAAGAAACAACTCCTCAGATACACAAAGCCATCTCAATAAAACTTTACAAAAAGCCTGTTTTTCTGACATGGAGAACCTGCAGGATCAAGTTTGAAGTTGCTCATATTTTCAAAAAAAAACCTTAGATTAATATTTAAATATCATTTGAGGACAAATTTATAACAAAACATATATTCCAGCAACACTTTTTGCAAATACATATTGTATATATGTTAGAACAACATTCAAATACATCTTAGCAAAACCTGCTAGTGAAGCTCATATTCAGCAAAACTAAATATTTGTTTCTTTCATCTAGTTAAATATTTGGTTGGATTCTAACTGTATATATGTATTGCCTCACATAATATATGAATAATTAAAGTTTTCAATGTATTTTAAATGAGGCCATGCTTTCCCAAAGCGAGACTGTATGACTGCAGTGCCAGTGAAAAGTGCCAAAGAAATGTCTGCAGAGCCTGCAGTCTCCTGGGGGTTTCATCTAGAGACTATTACTTGACATGACAATTGCAGAAGGACTTTTACAGGTCCTGTGCTTAGGGCACAGAGGCTGTGTCAGGAGGTCAGGGCTCCACTCCCCACCCTGCAGGACCTGCTGCTTCACCTCAGGCCACTCACCTGAGCTCTCTGGAACTCAGTTTGCCCATCCGTGAGGGGGGCTTAATCTTTCCTGCCTACTCCACAGGGCAGTTATAAGCTTATTTTGCTAATGTTCATGAAGTACTTTGAAATATTTGACTCAAAAGCAAAGCATTTTTCCTATGGTGTTGTTTTTTTCCGCACAATTGCTACACATTTATAGTCATGGTACCAGCTCTCCAACGTCACTAATAAAACTGAGTCCCAGTGAGAAGAGTGGTTTCTACACTGTAACATTTTGGGGTTTTTTTTCTTTCTGTTTCCTCTTGTCCTGTCAGTTTAGGTGATGATTTGGGGGGGGCAGGCGTTGATCCTTTCACTTTGCTTTTTTCCAGACTAAAGCCACAAAGACTCAAAAGCAAATAATAAACCTTTCTCTCAACCAAAAGGGAAAATAAAATTTGGACTGTGTACATTTCCAATTATTTTTAAATTAGCCTTCATGAGCAAGTAAGAGCAAGCACAGTGCCACAACTTCAAAGATAATATCACTGCTTCTTGAGTTTATGCAGGCCTGCTTAGTCTTTATCTGTGATCCCACTATCTAAACAAAAGCTTAGCTTTCTTTTTCTGCCCTTATCTTGTTCGTCAGTTGATTGTTTGCTAAGTATCTCAGCGAATGAAACTGACTGTTCGTGTATAATTTGTTTGGATCAGAGTAAATTGGAAAGAAGGTAAAAGTGAGAGAGAAAGTAGACCGCACTTACAAATGAGTAGCGAAGGTCAAAATGAATTACCAAACATCGTGCTCGAAGCTTTCTCTTCCTCTTGTCTGATTTTTCTATGCACTTTGTGGAAAAGGGTAGCTATAACAGCATGTCCAAAGGAAATTCCTTAGATTATGTGAATTTGAAATGTCTCAGTATTGTAATAAGAAAATATCTTGTGAATAATAGAATAATCTAACACAATTAAAGTTAACATAGTCGGTTCCTTTGTCACACTGTTGCCTGCTGACAATTCTTCTGCCTGCTACTACTTTCTGTAATGCTCTGCATTTCTCAGCTGATTAATTTTAATTGCTGTATCAGTGCAAGTCTTTCAAATTGATCCTAAATTTTTTGCAAGAAGACTCAGAAATGTGACTGGCATATGATTTGGAAGTGAGACACTAACCACGTTAAAGTTCTTTGGATTTGTTCTCTTTTTGTATTGCAATAAAACCTGTTTGTGAGAGTTCAACTGTTTTTTTTCAGAAGCAGCACTCTTACGACTTCATTTCAAGTAGATAAGATAATCACAGGATTCCTGGGGAATTAAAATCCTTGCAAGACATCATGACATGCCAAAGGCACAGCAGGCCAACAGCGTCAGGGCCAGGATTCCAGAGATCTGTCGTGCTTCAGCAGAATCTGCAAGCTGCTAGAAATGCATCTTTCCACTTCTCACTCCCTCCTCAGCTCCTCTTTACTTCACTCTCATAAAAAATAAATGCTGAAGGGAAAACACAGTTATCTAGTCAATGCCCCTTCATCATCCTACAAGCTGGATAATTTTATAGTGGCACTCTTCTTCCATTCCCTCTGGCCTATTTCTTAATTATTCCAGACTTGTTGATTTAAAACCAAAACCCAAGCCACACCACTCCTATGTAACCTTGCACTCTTGTGTAACATCTTTCAATGGTACATTTTTTTAAATGTAGGATTTATTCTTTTGTCTGGACTTGGACACTTTCAGTTTCCAGATGTTGATTCTTGTTAAGTATTTGTCTGAGAGATTAAAATATCTCAACTAAATTGATGATTTTGACTGGTCTTAAGCTTCTTTTAGATAAATTAAATAATTAGGATTTTTAGTCATTCACACATCTTTATAGCTGTTTTCTGTACTACTACCTTGCCAGTACTCTCCTTTGGCAAAACGAGTATCCAAACTTAGTACAATATTCTCTTTCTGCAGCAGTTTCAGAAAGACCATGTACAGTTGCAATATTTTGCTTGTGTTTGCCTAATCCTCTGCTGACACATCTAGAGATTTTCCAGCCATACCATATTCAGCTCATTATTTACCATGATGACAAAAAGTAGATAACCTGTACATGCCTCTGTCCACACAGATTTGCTCGTCTCCCACTGCCACAAGTTACAGATGCTGCTTGAAGCTTTGACCACCCCATTGAACTGAATCCCATCAAGTTACCTTCCCTCCCATGCCTAACCTCACAGCTCCCTATGTCCTAATCCTTTCCTTGCCTGGGCCTTCCCTGAACCACACAAACTCCACAGATCATTTTTCTTCCCTGCTGTGAGCATGTCCAACAAGATGTGATCAGTGCTATCTGTTGGGAAATCATTTACATCAGAGGCAGCCCAAATGAGAAGCCCTGGCAATCATTGCTATGTGTCCCCAAAGCCTTACTCTGTAGAAAGGAAAGGTCAATGGGAAATTAACAGAAGACAAGAGGAAAGAAAAACATGTAGCAGTGTTCTTTCAAGCTACTTCACCTTCATTTATATGCTGTATATGCATATACCTTTTAAATCTGCAGAGCTGTCATGTTTCCTTTTTTTGCCTATCTCATGGAGACATTCTTAGGCTTACTTAGTCTGACATATCCTTTGTGGTTCTCAGCTGACAAAAAACCATAAAGCATTACTTATGCATTGACAATTTATACAATATTAAAACAGAAGTCCCCATAATCGCAGGGTGATGAAATCACAAGTAATATTACACAGCCTTCAGTCCAAAAATTGCCACCCTAAAAACTGAAAGGATCTACTCTGACATTTCCAACACCATGGTCATCTCTTTAGGACTTCAATACAACCAGAGGGCTTGTTGCAGTAACTGAGCTCCCTCTTTGAGAAATTTAAGAGTCAGTGGCTCTCTCCTTGACACCTCCAGGAGGAAAACGACAGAGTATTTCCTTTTCCAAAACAATATGGGTCAAACTTGAACATAAATTGGATATTTTCTTCCTTGTTTACTGTGATCCTCATGCAGATTTCAAAATGATGCCAGAACATTACATGGTGGGAATGAATTCATAAGAATAGTTTATTGTGTTGCAGCAGAGGACCAGTGAGTGAGACCTAGATTGCCTTGGTGGTAATGGACAGAAGGCTTGTTCTGACAGGTTTGTGCCACTGTGTAAACAGGAATGTTTATAACTGTGCTGGAAAAGTGAAGAGTTTGTTACTGGGACAACATGACACATGAATGCCAGCCAGGGTGAAGTTTTGCCAATACAATTCTTCATGCAGCCCAGGCTCTGGCCCTTTTGTGCCAGTCTGACTTTCCCAGCAGTAGTTTGTTAATCTGATTTCTGTCCCACCGCCCTGGCAGCACTGAGCCCAGCCCAAGCTCCATTCCCAGCTCCAGCCCAAGCTCCATCCTCAGCTCCATCCTCAGCTCAGCCCCAGCTCCATCCCCAGTTCCATCCCCGGCTCAGCCTCAGCTCCATCCCCAGCTCCATCCCCATTCCCAGCCCCAGCTCCATCCCCAGCCCCAGTTCCGTCCCCATCTCCAGCCCCACCTCCAGCCCCAGCCCCAGCTCTATCCCCATCTCCAGCCCCAACTCCAGCTCCAGCTCTATCCCCATCTCCAACCCCAGCTCCACCTCCAGCCCCACGCACTGGCCCCGGGAATCGGGAGATCCAAAACGGCAAAGCTTCCTCTGACCCCTAAACCGATCATTATTCACTTGAAAGGCAGGCTTGCACAAACAAATATTTTGTATAGCTGTTATGATTATTGTCAGTATCTGTCCCCATTGTTCGGGCGCAGGAATTCCTTTGGTCTCATAAATACTGAGCCCGGCCCTCCCCTCCCCCCTTTAACTGTCAGATAATTACACAGTTGGCTTTAGAGTTTAAGTTGTCAAAGGAGTTTCATTACTTTGTTCCTTTTGGGCAGCTTCCACTATTGTGCTTTCTGAACACTAAACAGAACCTATATTAACTGTCAGTTAATTACACACCGTTTTTCTTCAGTATTTACCAGTCAAAGGGGCAGGTAGGCTGCAATCCTATCATCTCAATCACTGTCTCTGCTCACAAAAGAATCAATAAAGATGAGTCACTTAGTGTCACCCAGTGTCTGATACTCAAAGCCACCCATTCCTAATTGCCTTTAGAGATGGATGATAATACAAACTTTGAAGTGATAATCAGCCTAATGAGTGGCCTTGCTGAGAGGGTAGATCATGTGTCAGAACAGTTTGCAGATGCTTACAGGCAAACAAAGCCAGCTTTCCTTTTAGACCTGAGAGGACCATGGCGAGTCTGGTACCCAGAGCCGCGCACAATGGCAGAGACTGGGGCGCAGCAGGACGCTGCAGCCTGCTGATCACAACTGACTCCATCCATCTTGCTCTTTGCCTTTAATCAGCGCAGTCAGAACAAGTCCTCCAGATCCCGGCGTGTTTATGCTGGATGTTTAGGCAAAAACTGTGTAAAAGATAAATTCTCTGATTCCGAGTCGTTGGATTTAAATAATAGCGATCGGACTTGATAGGTAATGGCCGGGGATCCCGGCTAAAACTACTGAGTAAATGTAATTAAATACAATCGGGTGCAGTCAGCCAGGCAGAGCCAGAGACCATAAAAGGCTCATTCAGACAGCAATGAAAACAAACAACGTCAGCAACAAAAACAAAACCAGTGTTTGGTTTGCTAATAAGAGCATGATCTGAGGCCTGATCTACAGCATTTTTTGCGCCCAACAATTTGACCAAATCAATAATTTGTAAAAAGCTAGCAACAAACAAATAAACAAACAAAAAGACAAATTAAATTGCTATAATCCCTTAATCTGAATGCAGTAATGTTATCATAAAGACATTTTCTATTTAAAATAGTTAAACTGTCATAAATTCAGTCAAGTGTGAACAAATAGTCTATGACCATGTTTGTGCTAATAGGTAAAAGGGTTGCGTTGATTTGACAATCCTTTGGGAATTTAGCTAAATTTTGACAAGAGCTGACCAATGACATTGCTTCAAAATCAACTCACAAGGACTGGGAATCTGCAGGATTACACCGATTTGACTTCTAAGTATAAAGGAAATATATGTGAAAAAACATGTATGAATGAGTTAGCATGCTTAACAATTTGGATGTAACAACCTAAAATTCTTTTGGGGGCAAATCTGTAGTCACTTGGGGAAAGGTGGTGAAAAAGCTGAACAAGAGTGTTCAAGATTTACACTGTTTTAATTAGAAGTTGTCAAGTTTTAATATTTTGTAGTCAACAATTTCACTTGTAAAACCTATCATGTAAATAAGGAAATAAAGCAAATGAGAAACAGAAATTTTCATAGAAGTAAACCCACCTTTTGATACTAAGAGCAAGATTATTGCTGTCATTTCAAAAACTACAGAACGAGGCATCTTTCAAATAAAACCAATGATATTTTTGTATTTTTTCTAGGTCTATATCTGCCTGGCGCCCTTTCTTCAAGTCAGTAAGAAAAGTACAATCTTTTGGATCTGAAAGTACAGGAAAAAACAGTCTTTTTATTTTGTGTAGTTTTTGCATGAATATAACACACGTGTCTGTGGAAAGACTTTATAGTTTTCTGATTTGAAGTTTTGTTTTGAGACAGCATTCTCCAGTAAGCGATGTCTGGTAATACTTGCTGCATGCTGACATGAAAACCTATGTCTTTAAGCTCTCTGCTATAACTAATATCAGCAATTAGCCCAACCTAACACTATTTGAAACTGAATGCACCTGAAGAATTTAATTTCTTTTACTAGAGAGCATGAGAAAGAAAATACTTCACGGAATTAGTAAGTGGGCTTTGAGGCATGTGTCCCTCAGCACTCACAAGCTGCCCGTGATCACACAGGTTGTTTAAGGTTCCTGAATTCACAAAGCTGGAAACACACGAGTGCCTGCCAGTGCCCTGCTCTCACTCCTGCGGCAGTCAAACAAACCCAGCTCTGCTCAGCTCCCTCAGTGGCAGCTGGGAATAACACAAGAGTTTTCCATGCATTGAAGCTGTGGGCTCATTCCCTACAGCCCGTTCATCTCTGCTCTCAAAGCACCCCAGAGAACCAGACTTCTCTAACAATGCTACATCAGAACTTTTGGGAAGTGGTTTTGAGCTGTGGAGGAACCTCATGTTCCTTCTCACCTGGTGAATCAGCTGGGAAAGACCACCCTTAAGTAATATCCTTCTCCAAGGAAAATTCTAATCCACAGTTATAATTCTCCTACAGAAAATATTCCTTTTAAATTCTCTTCACTTACACCTTTATAGTTTATACGATTGAAGTGAATTGTTAAGCAATAAAGTTGCTAAACATGTTTTATAAAATCACTGTATAATTCCATAGACATATGCATTGGACTATATGCACACCATACATGGTTTCATAGTAATTTAGTTCTACACAAATGCATTCACAAGCATAGAAGTCTAAAAATACTCTTTCAAGCACAAAATATTGCCATCATTACATATTTTATCACTTGTTATCACATTCAAAATCTCCATTTGATCTCTAAGGTGTGTTGGACTAAGGGAAAACTTCCCTGTAGTCAGACCTATAGAACTGAAGCTGATAATTTGTGATTAGTTAATGGAAATGTGCTGACAAATGAATTACAGTTGCAAGTTTAAGCATGTGTGTTGCAAGCAATTATGAATTGGAAAGGAAAGGAGACAATGAACTGAATAATGGGTTTGGTGATGCATGATGGCTGATACCCACGCAATCTCAATTCAAAGTTTGGATTACAGGCAGAGATGTTAAAATTCACATGACATGAGACACTGCAAGGTATATCTTTCTAAATATTCTTTTCTAACTATTCTTTTAAAACTCCCATTTTTTTGTTTTAAAAAAATAGAAACTTTTCTAAAAGTTTTAAAACAAAAAAATAGGACTTTTAATGTATCTTTGAAATCCACTCTTTTGATACTAACCTTAGAATATGAATTTAGAGTTATTTTGTTATCTCATATTTGTATTATAGCGTCGCATAGTCATAAAGAAGAGGGTTTCATAGTCATAAAGAAGAGGGTTTTGATGCTCAGCTCCAAACAGGTGACAAGAAAATAATCCGTGTCTGAAAGATTTCTCTAGAGATAAAGCCCTAAGGAAAATAATTGTAGCCAAGATTTTCAGAAATTGTGTGTGTGTGTGCATATGTGTGTGTGTGTGTGAGCTAGATTTGAGAACCATAGAGATGTCTGATTATCAGAGGATTTTTATCTTCACATGTTCTAAAAAAATATCTCAAATTAGACACCCAGAAACAAGGGCATCCAGGATCAGCAGTCATTGCACAGGTATGGTTTCTCTCTCCTTCCATCACCCCTGCATGGGGTCACTGCTGGAAAAGGCAGTCCTGACCTCCGGGTCGCCTCTGGTTACGCACCCTCGCTGCATTAGATATGCTGGCACTCGTGAGCAAGCCAATGCGATGGAAACATGAAGCTGCAGGAGGTGCAAGGCGATCCGCCCCGGCTCTGGGCAGCCCCACAGCGGCGATGAGAGCCCGGGGCAGCGGGGCCGGCTCTGTCAGCGCCCCGGAGCCGCTGGAAGCGCTCCCGGCTCCTCCCGCCCTGTCCCCAGCCTGCCGGGGCTCTGCCAGCGAGCCGCCCAAGAAACAGAAACAGCACGATAAATAGTAACCTTTAATAAAACAGAGTCAGGGGAAATGTGGAAAAAGAAACTATGTTTTTGCTTTAATCCTTTGATTTACATATTGGGATTTCCAGAGATTATGAATTTAAACTAGCATCTCCAAGGTCTTTTTCAAACAAGTAGCTCTAAGTGTTTCACAGATACCTACAAAATGCCATAAACCTTTCCATGAGGCAGCAAAACATACCAGGAGCCAGTCACCTGTTAGTGGAAGGCAAGTACATTTTGAGGAAAATGCAGCAGGGGTAGTAAAATCTAGCACCGCTATAAATAATGGAAACCACAGATTGAAATGAAGGTAGTTAAACAGCTACTGGAGATGAAATTTAGCCAAGACATGATGGTCTACAATCCTTTTCCCAGTCTCAATCCTGTTATAAACAGCCATGAAACTGGTAATGACGAAAAGGAATGGCACACTACTTTTGTCTCATCTGAGATGTATCTCTGGAGTAAGAAGCTTGCTTTTAAAATTGTTTGCTTTGTATTTATTCCCTCTGAGCCAGTGTAAACTTTGCCCATTATTTTAATTGGACCAGATTCTTAGTGTGTTACCGAATAAATTACCAAACCCACTTCCTACTTTTCTCGGAAATGTCTCCATACCCCATATTCATTCAGTTCAGTTCTTCCCTGAGCTGCAACTCTGTCCAATCTTACAAACTCATAGGACAGGACAGAACTGTAGCTCTGGAACTCTGCAATACATTTTGAACATTTTTATTGAACACATGCTGTATGGCAGTATGGCAGGATTTTGAACAGATAAACTCTACAGCAAAAATCATGCACAGAAAACCAAATGTGGCTTTTGCAAAGTATTTTCTTATTTTTTAGAAACCCCACTATATGATTGCTGTTATGCTAAAATGCAGCCTGATTCAGCACTGGGCTGTATTGCCTTCCCTCCCATTGACTTCAAAATGAATAAGCTCAGCCTGGGTATTTGAGAATTCATTGCTGTGAAGACATATTCTGGCAGGTCAACACAAGCATTATTCATAGGCCTCAATTCAGTCTGTCATCTGAAATGAAAGAGAGCCTTTCTTTAAAAAGCTAAAATCCATCTTTAATTTCTTATCCTAGTAACTGTATCAAAAACTGTTATAAAACAAATATTAAAAACGAGAGCAAGCTGATGAGCAATTGAAACACAGTAAAATAGATCTGGAAGTGCTACAGAGCCACCAAATCCTTGTTCCAGCTATTTCAGACAACCAGTTTATGTAACTTTTTTCATTAATATATGAAGATCTCTCTTAAAAACAGATAGTTTTATTTCTTAATTTACTGCTATGGTACAGTTATTTGTAGTTCTTACAGTTTGAGTTACAGATTCATAGATTATATGCCAGAGTGGACCATTGTGATCATCAAATTTGACCTCCATATTTTGCAAGATTGCCCTGAATTCATTTAGGAAGCCAGTGATTTTGCAAGCAGAAGTCTATTAGGGAAAGGGCACAAGAGCCATGGTATCAGTGTTGACTGATGGGATTAATCAGCTCATGTTAACACACTGATTATCATATAGTAAAGGGAAATGTTTCAAAAGAATACTCCAGTCTGAAACATAAAGCAAAATCATTTAGACTTCCAGAGAGGTCATGGTTGAAATATCACAAAACTCTCTTTACTCAAAGCAGATGTTTATTAAGATTAATTTAGTGTGAAAAATGAACCAGAATGCATATAAAAGACAATGCCTCCTCAATTATGTAATAGGACACCTCCTCATTATATTGTGTTCACTGAAGATGATGGTATTTTCCTAGGGGATGTATAACTACAGTCTGCCAAAGTCCCTCTCCCTCATTTTAGATTAAATATCAGACTGCAGAGCATGAAGCCAAGTGAACAGAAACAAGAGAACTCAAATAAACATAATTTAAATGAAAAAGAAAAGGCCTCTTAAGCATGTTTTCTGAGTAAATGTGTTCAAAATAGAAAGTTACAATGATGCCAGGATACAAATACAGAGAAAAATCACCAGAATTTAATATAAGCAAAAATACCTCTTTCCTACATTTGTACATGTATTGAAATGAAATGCAATCTTTTAAGTCTGAACTTTTCACAGAACAGAAACAACTTCTCTTTCTTGCCACCTTTTCTCTTTTTCTTTCCTGTCTCTTTCTGTGAGCTCCCTCCAGTGTTCTCAAGGAAGTATTGAATCATTTCATTTTGGTATATTATATTTTTATCACAGGAATCATCATTATACGAAAAATTATACTATTCTAATCCCCAAGGATGCCCAGTCTGAGCTAAAGGTCTGATCTAAACCTGGTTGTGAAAACAGGCACTGGAAGAATAAGATTCCTCTCACCCACCACAGATGTCCCTTAGAATGAATGGCACATGTACCTAAAGGGCTGCTGGCTGTAGAGGTGACTAGACAATGAGCTGAGACTGTAAAACTCTGAGATTGTTTAGAGTTAAAGAATATAAATTACTTCCTTATTTTCCTCTAGGGACTAACAAAAACAATTTCTCCTCTAAACAGCAGGTTCATCAGCTGGAAAAGACAAAATGACCAGGAAAACCAGGTCACTGACTCAGTCATCAACATGAAAAGACCCTGTCAGGTAAGGTACATTCCATATTGCAATAATAATGCCTTTGTATAAATCTAAGCTGAAAAGGGATATGATTACACTTTGGCAGAAGCCAGCCAGGGCACTGAATCCAGTATGCTGTGGACATGGCAGCCTGCTTGGAGCCAGCTCAGGATCTCTATACAGAGCTGTTATGCAGGCTACAAACCTGCCAAAAATGCTCTAACACCTATTTACATCTACTCCAACTCCTGCTTCCACCAAGATAAACAAAAATAGAGTAAAACACTTTATTTCCATGCCTCTTCCACTGACTTTGTGGAGTTACTAAACAAATAAGAATAAAATTATTCTCTGTAAGGCTCCTCTGCCTGGTTTATTTCTGCTGGTTTGTGTTTAGTGCTTGTTCACTGACAGAATAAACCAGTCTGAGCTGAGACTGTTGCAGAGCCTTCCTACACCTTCTTCACAAGTTATTTGTTCCCACCCCTTCCCTTGTACTACCCACAGCAGTGATTTGGGCAACTGAGCCATGGAAAGGGTCAGGGAGCTTTGTTGTAACAAAACCAGGGAAATATCTGGAGAACATACAGAAGCTTAAAGTTATAAGTAGTAGAACTAAGGATAACTTAATTCTGAGTACTGCCATGTCAATTAATTTGGTGCCTTTACTGGTGTAAAATGGTGCTGCCTTCAGCTACTGTACAGGCGACTGTGACAAGCCACTCCTGCTAATCTGCATGATATCCAGCAGATAGTGAGCCATTGCCTAACCTCAGAAATGTCCAAATGGAGCTATGGAATCACTCCAGTCCTTTGTGGGTTTGGCAAAGACCTTGTAGGATTTCTAGTGACGTATGCTGGGCCTGACTCAAATCCCAGCACTGGAAATTTCTTTGGTTTGGCTTATTGTTATTTCTGACCCTGCAAATGTGGTAAGCACTCAGGCATTAAGACATTGTTTCCCTGACATATCTTTTGGTCACTGCTGTTTACATCAATTGAAACAGAATTAAAATTCTAATTTAATTTTTCCTCTTTCAAAGCACATAAAATAACATCAATTCAATGCCCATCCAACCATCATGTTGGATGGTTTGTTATGTACACATTAGGATTTGAGTTTCTTATGAGAAAATTAAAAAAAAAGATCCAGATTTCATAACATCCTTTCCCCTATCATTGTCTGTAAGTAACTTCAGAGAAGCTATCCTTTTCCTCCCCTGGTCTCCTTTACAATAATTCTTTAAATAGGTTCTTTCTACATTTTAATTTTTCTACCCTTTTTGCATTTTTGTTTTACCCATCCTTTGGTAAGGGCCACCCTACCATCACTTTTCCATGTTGTTAACAGGGAATCAATGGAAGATCACTCTTCTGCCAGTTGAACTGGTTTCTAGCAGCCAATATTTGTGGCCACAGACAACACAAGTTGCAGTTAACATCCATTCTTTCCACAAAACTCTGTTTCAATTAAGTGATCATACTTCCTTGTACAGGTTGTACTGTCTTCCAGCCCCACTTTTAAACACTGAAGAAAATTTCTCTGCACATCAACAAAGTTGTATTTACTTTGAGTGTAAGCCAGTAAGTATGTACACTACTGGCTTAAAAGTTCAAGCTGACATCAAATGGAGTTTCTCCCTTTCTGATTTGTCTTGGTTACAAATGTGCACTGTGAACAAATTGCCTTCCTCATTATATTCTCTTCAGTTTGCAACACTGGCATCTAATAAAGAAAGTTACTGGGTTTATGCCAGAAAAAAAAAATAAAATGGACCACATGTAGTTTTCTATTGCCTGGGCCAAATTAGGACCTTTGTAACATTGGGAGGAAGTTCAGGAGCTTTTTCCCTTTTGTCTGTCTTTCACACCAAAGGAAATTACAATTTGAGGAGTTACCTGTCTCTGAGACAACCCCATCAGCCCCTCTTTAACAGGCACATTGATTGATAATCACAGGGAAACATGAACTCCTTTTCACTGGCAGATTTTCCTAAGACTGCCTATTAAGCAGAAAGGTATACCAAGACCTGATAATCAGTTTGCTGTCCTTACAATGAACACAAAACTGTTGTAGTTTGCAATGTCCTAATTTCTTCTCTTCCAGACATGCTCCTGCTGGGGCACAACAGAGTGCACAGTGCATGTGGTCTCACCAATTTACCTGCATTGCTCCAGGTGGGTCTGTAGTGCTTTGTGAGTGTTTTTGGAATTTTACTCCAACCCTAAAATCTTAAATTTCAAGGTGAGTGTTTTTAGCAATTACAGGAAGCTCCAGTATGTACTATTGAAACATATCTGCTCCAAAGTAAGCTCTAAGCTTTTAAAAGAAGGTGGCTGTGGAAGTGCAAATGCCTAGTGAGGAGATGCAGTTACTGTACACAGGAAGCTGGGATCAAGTTCGCATGAAAGCTCTGGGCACCAGTTCTTAGCAGCTGATTTTAAAGCAGTTGTAATCTCCAAAGCTATCTATCTCTACAGCAGAGGCCCTGGGTATTATATACCTAATGAGTCAGTCCATTTGAGCAACCTTCTTTCACATTAAAAAGGCACTTTAAGTTTTTCTTTTGCCAGATTAACTGTTCAGTCTATTTCTGACAGATGAGATCAGCTTTATGGAATTTTAATACTCTGTTTCTCCTAAAATGTGTCTCTGTTTATTTCCTTGGGCTGGAATGGAAGTTTTAAGACTGTTGAGGTTCAAAATTGGTTGTGTAATATTACTATTACTGTTTCGGGGTGTTTTTCAGTAACTATTGGTCACATGCATAAAGCACAAATAAATAAGTAAAAGTAGAAATAAAGACGTGATCTTGTGCCCAAAGAATTTCCAGCTAAGGTCCTGATCTAGTAAAAGAGTTATGTGTGTGCCTTGTGAGGTTCCATTGACCTCAGTGGAAGTATTCAAAGTAGTTTAATGTGTGTATAAACCTTTGCAAAATTAGGAGGTAAAATATAGTATGTCTGTTAAAATTTACTCTGCTTTAATGAACTGTAGATTCCTTTTTTGGTCAAAACACCTATAGAGCATTCCAGTTATTGTAAAGAATTTAAATCTCATTAGAAAATAATTAAACTATTACTTGACACAGGCACCAAAACATTGGTTTTTTTCTAAAAGAAGGAAGGGAAGGTGAAGTTCAAAATTTCAAAATAGCTTTCATATTTCTACAGTTTAAATATAATAAAAACAGCACTCTAATAGAAAAACTCTGCAGATTCTTATCCAATGGCCACTTCAGTGAGAATACCTTAAGGGAGTGTAAATCTTCGCTTCATTAAATATTGGAACAAACCATACAGTTGAATGTGCACAAAACCACAGGTTAATGCTATCACCTACACTTTCAGCAGCATACTACTATGGGCCAAGATGTGTCCTTCTTATTTCTACTGAAAAAAACTGACCTGTGCAAGTGCCTGTGAAAGAATGTGCACGTGGAATGAGTTAATAATTATGATAAGGATGGCAGAACCACAGCACATGAAAATTACCTTAACAGGTAGCATTCATGAACATGTCTCAGAAGTGTTTTCAAGAAGTTTAAGACTGAGGATGTCAGCATGATCAAGTCACTCCTGAAAGTTTATTAAATGTGACTGCTCAGGTTTTGGTAATGCAAGGAAAAGAAAATCCATCAATATTGGGAACATACCTGAAAGGATCTGATTTACTACGTGTGTGTTTCACATAGCTTTATTAAACATGTCCTTTGCTGAAGTATCATTATACTGAATTTCTTAATCTTGAAAGAGAAAGCATTTGGCTCAGGGTTCAATCAAGTACTGCTGGCATTCCTGGAATGACAACTCTAATCTCCTTCATTGTCCACTTATTTAATGCCATAAATATATTCTCGTGGTAAATCCAGCACCGAGGACAGAGACTTAAACCAGTTTATTCCTTTAATTAGAAATATGTATCCATACCACAATAAAAACACAATTTAAAATAGAACAATAATAACAAAGTATGAATGAATGCTAATTACAATATGACTGTGAGGGAACCACTAATATGCAGCTAAGGCTGAATTGATGGGAACTGAACTGAAAGCAGAGCAGTAATCAACATGAGAAGAAAGCCTGATACCCTGGAATAGATGGGAAAAATAGTTCTGGTTGATTAAGTTTCAGTCTGCTGGGGTGCAGTAGCATTTTGAAATTGTGTTCTTTGGAGACTGTGTCAGGGAATAAACATGCTTCTGGTCAGTGAAAGGACAGTTAAAAACTACATGGTGTCTGCTGGATACTGGAGCATTGGGCAGCACATATGTATGCATAAGAATATTTATATGAATAACACCACAGGTTATTTGGTCAAAAGCTTTCCCCACGGTGCCACGTAATCTCATGTAGCTAGGCCACTGTACAGAACATTATAATAAAGTTATAGCATCTATAACAAAGGTCATTTCACAAAGTTTATTCTGGAATCAGATTACAAACATTGTGCTACACCTTGCAGGTACTGATGTGACACTGTCCCAGTGCAGGATGGCAGCAGCCTGGGGGTCCTGGGAATTCAGCTTTCTCTTCTGCAGAGGAAACCATCGCTGCACACCCCAGGTCTAACAAGGCTGCTCTGCCTACACAGGGAGAGGTGATCATGGGACATACACAGAATCACAGAAACACAGAATACTCTGCGTTGGAAGGGACCCACAAGGATCATCGAGTCCAACTCCTGGTCCCACACAGGACACTCCAAGAGTCACAGCGTGTGCCCAAACTCTTCCTGATCTCTGTCAGGCTGTGGCTGTTTCCCTGGGGAGCCTGTGCCAGTACCCATCTCTGGGAGAAGAACATTTTCTAACACCCCACCTAAACCTCCCCGACACAACCTCAGGCCATTGCCTCGGGTCCGGTCCCTGCCACCAGGGAGATCAGTGTCCGATCACACCGATGGCATTGCCTAGGGGAGTCTCACACTAGCGCCTACCCCAGATCGCAGTGCAGATCGCGTTAATATGTATTAATCAGCTCTAATTAACCTGCCTTGCACCAGCACTGCTCGGCTACACCTCGCAGGACGCCCTGGAGGGGGATCGTTACACCGTACACGTTCTATTTTCCGTACAGCGCTGGTTACACGGCAGGCTGTGCCGGGACACGGCTCCGGTCCCTCCCGTCCCTCCCAGGGCGCTGCTGTCCCGGGCCTGGCGCGGCCGGAGCCGCTCCCGCGCCGCCGCGGCCTCCCCGCCCCTCAGGCGGAACGCGCCGCGCGGGGCCGCGTTGCGCGGGGAAGGGCGCGCGGCGGCACCGGCGGCCGCCATGGCGGTGGACATCACTCTGCTCTTCAAGGCCAGCGTGAAGACCGTGAAGACACGCAACAAGGCGCTGGGGGTGGCGGCGGCGGGGGACAGCGCCAGGGACGAGCTGCTCAAGCGGGGCACCGCCCGCTCCAAAAGCGACTTCACCAGCAGGGCGCGGGAGGTGGTGAGTGCGGCGCCGGGGAGAGGGCGAGGGGCGGCCGGGGCCGCCGGCAGCGGCTCCTCCCGGGCGGGCAGCCCGGCCCTCACCGCCGCCTCGGAGCGTCCGGCGCTCCCGGGGGAGAGCGAGCGGGCCCCGGAGTCGCCCGCAAAGAGCGGCGGGGCGGCACTTTCCCACACACGGCTGTGGGCTGGGAGCGCGCCGTGAGAGCCGGGGCCCGGCGCTGCTGGGCCGGCTCCGAGCCCGCCTGTCGCCCGCGTTCCCCGCGGCGCGGCCCCTCCCGCCGGGGCTGCGGCTGTGTCCGTGCGGATCCGCCGCCCCTCCGGCCGTGCCTGCGGGCTGAGCACGGTTGATTCCTCCTGCCGGCTGCCACGTAACACAGCTGCCATGGCACACGGGTTCGTCTGCGTCTGCAGCGCTGCTCCCTTTACTGCCTTTGGCGTGCTGGCTTCCGCTCTCACACGGGGTGGCACCTAAGTGCCAGCGCTAGGCAGATTACATGTACAAAGGTCGTCGGAAAGTTTTAAGACTTGCAAAGACAAACACTGAAAAGTTAAGGAGTAAAAGAGGTGAAAGATGATCGGCATTAACAGCAGTCCTCAGTCCATAGTCGTTCTGTAAAGACAATTTTGCTGCATATTCTTTTCCTCCATTCTTAGTCAAAGGCAGGGTTTGAATAACATGTCTTTGATAAAGCACTGGACTGCATGTTGAAAAACTAAGGAACTGTGAGGAGACAGACTTACAGAATGGATTTGCAAGTTTGGGACTAAATGAGAAATGCACAAGTGTTTTATAGTAGCAGAGGAAGCACAAGGAAATATGAGGTTTTATGTTCCATTCTAGACACTCTTATAGCCACAGATTTGTTTGTTCCCTCTGAACAAGCCTTTTGTCCCATTGCCATTAGTATTTTCTCTGTCTTCATTTTTATTCCTCCTGCTCAGTTTCTGTGTCTGTATTTCAAAGTATTTACAGTCTCAGACTAGGTTCATGCCAACCTCCTCCTCCCTTCTAGTCTTTGCTCCCTCTTACCTTCCTGCTACCAGGGCTTCTTTGCTTTTGCCTATTCCCAAGTTTGGTTTTGTTTTTTAAAGTTGTATTCATACTCAAGCCTACCCTGACCTCCATCTTCTCCTTGCCCTGCTGTGGTTCTGTGCAGTGATAGCATGCTATAGCCATGCCATTTTTTTCTGCCCTGGTTCTTTGGCTCACCCCTGTTCACAGCTGCTGTTTCCTGATGATCCCAGTTTTTTCTCTGAACTCCTCACCCTTTCTGAGTTTCCTCAGTGCACTGTCCAGACAACAGAAAGAAGGACAAAGGTGTGGAGAAGGATGTCTTATTTAATTTGTAAGAGCATCAGGTGAAGTAAACAGCTAGTGCCAAGGGGGATGAGCTGAACTGTCTGAGTGGGACAATGATTTAATTAATGGTGCTTATATAAACGTGACTTTGGAGAAGAAGCAAAAGCTGCAGTGTGTTGCTGTGTGAACACGTGGTGCCTGTTGACAGCTGGTCAGTGAGAAGGAGCAAGGTGGGCTGGCTTTCCTCTCTAAGTCCTGTACCTTTGTGATAGTGAGCCAACAGCCCACCAGACCACAGAACATCATTTTAATGTGTGAATAAAACATTGAAACTGCAGCTAGAAGAATTAAGATTTATAGTAAAATAAATGATGATTTTATGTGTTTGTTTCAGCCAAATACAGTTCAGTTTAATCATGTATGTGTCAAACTCTCTAATAGTAAAGACCCTGAATAAGCTACACTTAGTCACCACTTTCTTTATGCCTTACTTGGTTGCAGAATAGAATATTTCAGTTTGGAAGGACCTACAACCATCATCTGCTCCAACTGCCTGACCCCTTCAGGGCTGAGCAAAAGTTAAAGCGAGTAATTAAGGGAATTGTCCGAATGCTCCTTGAACACTGACAGCCTTGGGGCACCAGCCACCTCCCTGGGAAGCCTCTTCTGATGTTTTACCACCTGCTCATTATAAAATGCTTCCTAATGTCCAGTCTAAGCCTCCCCTGGCACAGCTTTGAACCATTCCCAGTCATCCTGACCCTGGATACCAGAGGGAAAAGATTGCCACTTCCTTCTTCATGTCCTCTCCTCAGGCAATGTAGAGCAATGAGATTGCCACTCAGCCTTCTTTTCTCCAAACTAGAGAAGCCCAAAGTGCTTAGTGCAAGTTCTCCACCTGACATGGAAATGTGGAAGTAGTGAAATAATAGAGTCTGCATAAAGAACGACTCCTTTCAACATTCTATTCTGTGTGGGCTTGCCCAGCATCTTGCAGGTGGAGCTGTGCAGGTGCTGCTTGTGCTCCAAGCTCCAGGAGGAGCAGCCAGTTGCTCACAGCTGCAGCACAGCTGGAATGTGGCACTGGGCAGGCACTCAGCTGTAGGATCAGAGATCTCTCTAGCCCATCCCACAGAGGTTTTGTATCACATAATTTAGGTGTTTGAGCACTTTGCTGAACTATATTGAGTGAAATAATTATCATACATTGAATGTTCTCGTTCTCCTTTCTGCCCCTGAAGGACTGTGACTTTTGCTGTAGCATCCAAGGACTGTGGAAACCTCTTTGGGTTTTGACTTCTTTGTATACAGTCTCTAAGTGATGCTTAGGAGGGAAGATTGAAGGTGCTCAGTGTTTGGAGGAGAAGCTGTAACAAATTGTAACCAGTAATTGTAACCAATAATCCTACAATATTGTAACCAGAATCCTACACAGCTTCTGTATTTATGTAGAGGTTCATTGTGCCTGGGAGATAAAGTTATAAATTCCTATTTTACATTCTGAAACTTAACATGATTTTTTTAGGTGGATTGAGGGAGGCACAGAGAATGTAGAATATAAGAGTTTTGACTTGAATCAATATTGTGTGGGGAAGCTGGTTTAGAGATGTGTGCTCTTGATGTTTTGTGTTACTCACAAGTAAATATTTCAACATTCTGTATTAGTTTATATTTTTTTGAACCTGGCTATTTTATGCTCAGGTATACTGTGTTGCTGCAGTCCCTGGAGAGCTGATGAAGGTGTTTGTATTTGAGGCTAAGTTCTTAACACAATGATGTTAGGAGTTCATCTATAACCATGGTAAAGTTAGTTGCAGAGACTGGTGTTGTTGGTGATGTTATTAAACTGTGATAAAATTGTTCAATTCATATAAATCAAAGATGGCTGTTATGGCTCTGAGCTGTTGAAAGGATTTACTTTGCCCTGGCATTGACCCATCACTGTTTATTAGGTTTGGGTTTTTTTTTGGTCTGTCAGCTGCCATTGTACAACCATTGGGCTGTCTGATATGTAATGTGACTTATGTTTTTTTATGGTGAAAATTTTTGACACCTCTCAGTCTCTTCACCATCTGCATAATGTCTAGGACCAGGTAAGAAATTATTGTTAAGGATCAACAGGACCCTGTAGCTACAGGAAAGCTACAGTTCCAGTGACAGACTTTCCATTACTTGCAATGTATAGAAGGCTTAGAATTCATTATGTGTATGTTAGTGCTTTTTAGTGAATGAAAGCAAAACATTTTCTTTCTCTTAGACTTTATGGTGACATTTGAAATGCAGTATCCAGGGTTAATATAGTTTGCATTTCTTCATACTTTTATGTAGGCTTATGTAGTTGTTTGATGCTGCCTGGATGCCAGGTACCCACCAAAGCTGCTCTGTCACTGCCCTCCTCATCTGGGCTGGAGAGAGGAAATAGAATGAAAGGTCCATGGGTCGAGGTAAGGACAGGGAGTGATCTCTCAGCACCTGGGTCATGGGCAAGACCAACTTGAGTTGGGGAAAATGAGTTTAATTTATTACCAGTCAAATCAGAGGAGGATAATAAGAAATAAACCAAAATCTTAATACCAAAACCTTGCCACACAAATCCAAGGCATTTGTTCCTTGGTATGGTGTCAGGTTTGGGATTAAGCTAAGTGATTGAAGAATTTTAAAGATTTGAGCAGAAATATTTAAGTAAAAAAAATGGGCTCACAGTAAGTGCTCAGTGACAAACATAAGCAGTTCAGAGCTCCAGTTTATGTGGCACTGGTTCACAGCTTTACAATGCCTTCAGTCTGTTGTTTTGGATGTTTTAAAAGATTGTCAGTTTTGCAAAGTCTTTGGCATTTGAGCTGCTGTTTTATTTAGGACAGTATTAGGAAATGTGACTCCTAAAGGCCTTCCCTTTTACTTTTTTATGGCACATGAGAGCAATTAGGAATATCCTCTGTCAAATATACTTCTTAGATATTTGAAAATATAGAAGGAACAAGAACTTTTTGTGATTGCTGACTGTTCAATTTGTGTTGGAGAAATGGAATCAAGGCTGATACAGCCAATAAACAGAAATAAATATAAATGAATGATCAAGCTGGATTTCATGGTGGATTTAATTGCAGTCTTGAATAAAATCTGTTTTGCTTTGGGAAATCATCTTATTTAAGGTTTTGTGAAAAGCTAAAAACTGAAGAGTTGGAACACAAATTATTCAAAAACAATATCAGGCATATGTGAATAAATATCCTTGAGAATGGAAAATTTGAAAGGTTAAATGCTTCTAAATCTTTAAGTGCAAAATTTCAAAATGATCAAATATCCATGTTTGAAACTGTTGAACACATAAGGATGCCAGATTCATGAGGCTTCAACATCTGTTATTCATATAAGTTCTGTGTATGGATTCTGTAGGATGATTAACTGATTCTTCAAAAAAAGCATGGTACAATAGGCCAATACTCACACAAAAATTATGTTCAGCTGCTCTGTACAAATGTGTAATGAGGAGGAAAAATCCCCACATAAAACTTGTCTCCAAAACTAGTTCTTGTGAAAGCCAGAACAAATGACATTGAATATAAATTTTAAGCAAACCTTTTAATTTCAAGGCCTTGACTTCTGTAGTACATTGCTTTGGCTACACATAGGGCAGTGGTGACTTAATTATTTTATTTTATTTTATTTTTTATTTTTATATGTAAAACAGCTATTCATGTGTACCTGTGAGAGTCCAACTTATTTCATTGTTTGGAGTGCAGCCTATGGGATAACTTACAATAGCAGTGCTATTAGAAGAAATGGAGAGCTGTTTTTTTGTCCTTGGTGCCAGATTTGAGATACTCCTGCACATCTTTGTACAGACTGGTATTTAGAGCATTCTCCTAGGACAGAAGAAGGTAGGAGTGTTTGTGTGTGAAGTTACAGTTTATTCATTGCCACTGTCACTGCATTAAATAAAGCCTAAAAAAGGCATGGGGAATGCCCAAACCAGGAGCTGGCCCCCCAGCTGACTATAGAGGACCACCTTGAATAGCATGATGTCATTGCTGACACAGGACAAATAAAAGGGAGTGTTTCTAAATATATGTACTTTCTGATGCCTGTCAGAGTGTTCAGGATTGTTTGAAGAGGCACCAAGAATAAAATTGAGCCACTGAAATAGTGTAATGTACACAGTGCTAGTAGGGAAAGACAAGACACTCACTGGAAAATATCTAGGTGTTTACAAATAGAAAGATTGAAAAATATTAGTAGATCAAATCTAGAGATCTAGATTTCAGAGGATTCCTTGTGCTTAATACAATTCTAATATGATAAGGGAAAAGTTGATTTTCAGACTGGGAGGTCCACAGGCTTTTCCACTGCCTACTGGTTTCAGATAGATCATAACTTCAGTGAGTGGCAGGTACCAATGTACTGGTCCTGGGAGTAACACCATCCCTGTTCTAAAAATGAAAGGTATAGAAAAATAAAAAAGCCAAATATTAAATATTTTATTGGCATATATTGTAATTATTATGATGCTGGTTCTGAGTCAAGTTCAGGTTGGTGATTCCAGAACAAGTCAGGTTATATATGAACTTTTAAAAAAACTGTGGAATATCCAAAGTAATGAAATAGTCAGTTTGCTGTATTAACCTTTACGAGATGGGACATGTATTCTCCAGGTCTGAAACAGAACTGAAAGGGACTTAATCCTAAAACTTCCATATCCAAGAGTGAATTTAGCATTGTGGGCTAACACAGGCAGAGCACCAGAGACTGTATGGTCATGTAGTGAGCTGTTTCTGTTGTAATTGGATAGCTGATACTTACCAGTGCTATGAAGGAAATGGCCAAAAATTGCTGAAGTTGTGTGCTTTAATGGTTTTGGTTTTATACTCCAACTAAAAAATTATAACCTGATTTAATAAGCCTGTTTAATAAGATTTTTTTAAACTCTGCTGATTGCATAAGAATAACTCCCATGAGAGAATATTTGAATGCAGGGGAAATATATACTGTTTGTGGTGTAGCCAAATTAGAGTCTTTATTAGAAATGAATGACCGTGCCAAATTTTGGACAGTGAGTGATTTCAGTTCACTTGACTTTTAATGAGAGTTAAGTTCTATTAAATTGGGCCCATTGCTGAGGTCATTAGGATTAATTCCTTCTTCTCTCATGAACAGTTAATGAACAGTTGCTCTTTCCCCCAAAGTTCACCGATGATGTTGCATTTTGTACTTATTTACATGCACATGGGTTTCCCTCCCCCATGTTGTAGGCAGAAAGTATAATTTGAAATTGTACTTTTTCAAATAGGGAGTTACAGCATACTGCTGCCTAATATCTCAGATTTATCTCTTCCCTTGTGCAAATTACAGTTAATGTTAGTTTTTTATTATGAGCATTTATTGGTTTTACTTCTCATTTCCTTCATCCTTGTTAGAGAAATTTAGTCTGAGAGACGGAAGGGAAAGACAATAATTTTAATTAGTAGATGAGAAACATAAAAAAAGCTGGTAAAGGAAATAGCAAAATAAAGATTGGGAAAAAAACCCTACAAACTGGGAGAAGAATGAAATGCTGACCTTGTTCAGTACATTAGGACTAAATGCCAAATCACTAATGTTCCCCATGTGATGCTTCTGGTTTTAGCAAAAGTCACTTCAAAAATAGTGAGGAGGGTATTGGCTGGCCTTGGGGAAAAGTTATGAACTCCTGCATTTTGGGAAATGTCTGTGCAAATGTCTCTCATTGTTTCCCCCTGCTTTGTTTGTTTGTTTTAAACTACATTCTTAACTCCATGGGAATTATTTTTTGAATTTAACAGAACAGCAGGATTGAAAGTTGGCTCAGGAAACAACTTTCCTTAGTTGCCTGTCAATTTTGTTTTGACTAACTGGACCTCATGTGGTGCTGAGGAGTCTAAAACACTGCAGTTCCCAT
Organism: Ammospiza caudacuta; assembly: GCF_027887145.1. Taxonomy (NCBI): domain Eukaryota; kingdom Metazoa; phylum Chordata; class Aves; order Passeriformes; family Passerellidae; genus Ammospiza; species Ammospiza caudacuta. The sequence goes on from NC_080596.1 coordinate 61,625,456, forward strand.
TTTGAGGATGTTGCCTTTGTCCTCACCTCACCTCACCTCCTTCCAGGCTGCTTGTGGGAGGCGCTTTCCTGGCTTGGAGTTGGAGGAATTGTTGTATCCTGCAGCTGGTAACCATGAACTCTTTCCTGATTGTGGTGTTCTCTTAAGCTGACACCTTTTCCAAGCTCTTGCTTTTTCATCCTGCCACAAATAAGGATAACATTTGTGGAAGTGGAAGAAAGCTGAGGTTTATCATGGGTAGCCTCCTTCTTTTCTTAAACATAATTTACATTAGCATAACCTCTGCAGGAGAAAGATGGGCTAGGGGCAAGGTGGTGGGCCTTGAGGTGTCTGAAAAGCTGGAGAGATACAGTGGAAAAGAGAGACAACAGAAAGTGTGCAGGCATAGCTGGAAGAAAATGGAATGATTGAGGTTGTAAAAGATACAGTCTAATATTAGAGGTAGAAATATGAGAGAAGAAGGAATATCAGGAAATTATGAGGTTGTGATATAGTTCATCTAAGTAGGGAAGAGAGGAAGGGAAGAAGGGAGAAAAAAGCTGGAACTTAATATTTTCAGGTTACTGAATTTACCTGATGCATTTATACTTTTTGCTGTTTTACTGAGTTCTTTATCAAAGACTTTGGAGCAAGAACAGCTCATTATTTTGAGTACCTTGATGCACTGCCATTGCTAGAAGCCTTGGGGTCTATATTTATTTGTGTTGAAATGTAGCCTCTTGTTTGGGACAGAAATGAACATAAAAATAAGCAAACACAAAAGAATATTGGTGTGATTTGTTAAGTGATGCCACTGTGAGGTTTATTTTTCCAGCTATTAATACTGAGGCCAAAATAAAGCTAATTTCCCTGGAAGTTGGTAACTTTAATGTGTCTGATTATTCTCCTCCTCTTCTTTTTTGAAAATAGGACAAGTTTGGTGGATAGCAGCCCAGAGAAGGTCTTGGCTGTGACACTTCCAGTATCCTGCAGTTCTTTCTGTGCATGCTGCATCCTGCTTCTTCACTTAGGTAGAGATGATGTTCTTGGACACTGGAAAAGTAATTTCTTTTGTTATCTTTTGCTAAATCGAGTCTGGACTAAGGAGTTTTCTCCTTATCAATTATCAAACAAATTCTGAATCATCACATATGTTAATTGGTTTAAACTCTGAAGCATATTGAAATATTAATAAAATGAGGAGATATTTTTATTTAGGATGCAAATTGTGCTTCACAAAAAAAGTTTAATCTCAGAGAACAGCTATTTCAAAACATAAAGGTGTTTGAACTTCTCACAAAAATTGGTTACATATCATTGCTTTCAATGAGTAGTACTCACACTTGTGTTTTTGCTAATTGAGACTCATTTTGGTCATCAGGTTTAGTTATTGCTGTAATACTGAGCTGATAGCTTGTGATTTTTTGGTAATGAGTCGATTAAGTTTTTGTGTGTTTCACCACAGATAAAAGGATACAATTTTTCAGTGAAAGGTTATGTAATTATATGCTCTGTCTTTGAAACTTCAGTCCATTGTACTTGAAAATATTTTTCAGACTGGCAAATATTAAAACCTGGCATGATAGCTTTGGCAGTGAGAGCAATTAAGGGGTGAAAATTGGAGGTATGAATAATTTCCAGTAATTCGAGGAAAATGTTCTTTAGTGTTAAAATATTACACTGTGGTATAATTGCATAGAATGTTAAATGATGGATACTTTTTTGAAAAGGCAAGTTTCCTGGCTTCAGGGTGGTTTGTCAAAACTTTCTGTCTGGCAAAAAATTACATTTTATAGTGATCAGGTGTTTGTTGTCCCTTTTTACCCTTTCATTCTGACTCTGCCTTCTCTTTCGATGGAGGCTGGTGAGACCTGTAGAAAAGTGCATGTGCTGCATTGACTCAAACGTGCATCTATTCCATTACTGCAGGTATTGTCCAGCATTTGAAAAGCAAACAAAATAAAAACCAGGTACAATTAAATGTAATCCAACTTTCTTTCACTCTTTGTTTTTCCACTATTAATGGATTGCTTGTTATTTCACACCGGATATTTTTTTTATGGACTTTTAAACAGTTTTGAATATGGAAGTAATCTCACCAGTTCTAAATTGAATATTTCATTCTGTATAGAAATTTCTGTAGATGCAACTGACTGCTGTTTCCCACCTCTCCAATTTTTCATCTGTGTAGGAAGAGTGAAGTGGGTTTCAACTGAATGTTGGTGGAGGTTCTGTGGGGATATCCAAAAGCTCTCAAATGTTATGTTGATTAATGATGGAAAATAAGAGAAGGGGTCTTGGTTTTACTCCTAAATTTATTTGACCTCTAATATGAAGTATTATTCTAATATTCTAACTAGAATAACTATAATTTTAATAAGGTCATTCCATACATTTTTAAATTTTTCTTATGGAAGAAAACCCTAAGGCCTCCACTGTTTAGTCAAGGTGAAAATATCACTTTATTTAGAAGACCAGAAATAGTTTTGCTGCAGGACTTGTGGGGATTTCTGGAATAAAATACACACCTGAGGCATGTCAGGTAGAAGAGGAGGTGTGAAGGGAGCCCCCCATGAGTGCCCTGGGGGCTCCTCCCTGGCTCTGTGGCAGCAGCCTCCAGAGAAGGGGAGAGTTGATTAAAAGGGTAGGAAAAACAGGAGTTTGTCAGTTATGGGTTGAAACCAAGGTGTTTGGTGTTTTGGAGAGGAAAACAGATTCATGGAGTTCTGAGTTACAAAAGTCTTGTGTCATCTGCTGGTTTTCAGACTGATGGGTAAAATCTGGATGTAATTGTGTGATGGATTTTTTTTCTTGACTATTTTCAGATGATTTGGATGTTTTAAAAAACAAATTTGAATTCCCAGGACTTCTGAGATTTCTTTTTCTTAAAAATTTCCAGCCTTCCTTTGAGACTTTTTGGGTGAGCTCACTTTTCCCCCATCTCCAATTTAACAAGTTTTGTTTCCTGCTTTTACTCTAATTCTTTCCTGGAAAAGAAGGAAAACATTGTGTGAGCTGTAGAAGAACATTCTGCCCTTAGGACACTCTGTGTGTAACATACAGCATGTTATACATGGTATCTGCCTTTTTTTATGACTTGTTCTCTTATATTAAAGTAAACACTGATAGCAAGCAGGCGTGAAAGGCAAACATGTAGTGGTGATGAAAACTATTTAATGATTAGTAGAGAAACATATTTATTGAAAATAAAAGCCATGTCTAATGGTGACTTCTTGAAACACTACCATGTTGTGGTATTTGCAGTGCTGTATGTCCTGTACAGTAGATATTGTTTAAAATTGCTTGGGAACTGGAGCTTGCAATAGTGAGCTTGGAATGTCCTGCAGATAATTAAGTTGTGGTCAGGCCTTACAAAAATATAAAGTTCTCGAACTATGATTTTATAAACATGCTACAATAACATTTCTTTATATTTAACAGTTTCTTATAGAAAGCTGATAGTCTCACAAGGCATTGACTAAAGGTAAAACATCAAGAAAGAAAAAATATTAAATTAAAACTTCACTTAGGATGTTGACAGTTGGCTTGTAATATTAAACAGATGTGTGTGTTCTTGGGATATTCTTCTTTCAGAACCTTGTTGCATACTAGTTTTCAAGTGACAGCTACAAATTTTTGATTAATTCAAAATTCTTCTTTCTTCAGTTATCTTTGTTATATGTTATTTTCTTTGGGTCTATTCAGCTAGACAGTGTGGTGCAAGCTGCAGTTTCTGCTGTGATATTGAAGGGAAAGTGTTCCTTTGTGTAGGCTTAAATTAAATTAAATGAGGCATTCCTCATTCAACTGTATAGAAAAATTATTACATATATGCAAATGTGCATGTATGAAATACGTGTATGTATTTCTTGGGCATGATATTACCTTTGCATGTGTAAGGGTGGCATTTATTGGTTCTGGTTGTGGCTGTGGTAGTAATTTGGCAGTTTTGGCTCCTAGTAAATATTGCACATAGAAGCCAATACCAAAATAATGGAACTTAAGTTTTTATAAGATGTAAGTTTAATGAAACATGGAGGGAATGGTCACTTAAAGGGAAAGTGTATAGCACTATTAAAATGGCAAAATGTTGTGTCCAGTTCTGATGTCAACCTTTTTCAGAAGTGTGGTAGTGGTGGGATGTTGCTTTGTTGGGTTTTGGGGTTTTCTATTGACAGAAAGAGCCACAAGAATGATTTAAAGTCTGAAAAATTACCTTGCAGTGAGAAATCCTTTAACCTTATTTTGTTATGATGCACAATCACAAGTCAAAAAAAAAAGACTTATTTCTTCATGAATGCTCTAAACAGCAAAATAAGATGCAGTGCTGCAAGTAGGATGCATTATTTGAGGTGTGATTCAGCTGATCCTTGATTTGGTAAATTCTGCATCACTTGAAATCTCTTGAGTCAAGTGCATGTATTTCAAAATACACATGGTACTGTACAAGTGATGCAGCAGTTAATGCACAGAGATGGCTCTGGAATTTCCTTTGACATATGGGATGTACATATCCTTATTGCTTCATACCAAAGCAAGCAATTGGATACTGCTGTTCCAGATCCCAGACTGCTGCTCCAGTGACCTGTGACTCTGATCAGTCTAACCTTGGACTGTGCAAATGTATGAATGTTCTCTCTTCATTTTTAATAATAAATGAACTTATGGGAAACAAATCATGCTAGAGTATTTCTAAAGTAAAATAGCTGTATTTGACTTCACAGGATGCTGAATCTACCACACACGTTTGTTGCTTACTGTGAAGTAAGCAACCACTTTTTAATTTTTTTTGGTTTTGTTTTTTTTTTTTTTTTAATTGTCAGGTTTCTTTTCCACAGATTTCAGGGGATGAGTGATGTACAAAGATGGTTATTTATTTATTTATTTATTTATTTATTTTTAGAACTGAAGGAATCAGTATGAAGTGATTGTTGATTAAATAGTGCCACATCGCTGTAGTCTGCATACTGACTCCATTTAATATATGTGAATAGGATATCTTTTTTTTTTTAATGATTGTATAAAGACAAAATTATACAACATAATATGAGTTGAGACTAGCTTGTAAGAATACACTTTATTTTTCTTGATGATGTTGCTTTCCGTTCCCAAAATTTTTAGCTCATTGTGGAATCTGTTAAAGTATAGATGGGAAATACTTAGGAGAGCTCAGATACAGTTTCTTATGGATTTTAACATGATGTAAGAGACTGTACAGCAAATACTTATTACAGATAGTAAAAATGTGAAGGAGAAGAAAAAGGAAAAATATCAAAGAGCTTATTAGTTGGTCTAAAATGTGACCTGGTGTAACTTCTTATATTCTATTCATTTTCTGATGTGTTGCAGCATACAGAACATGTGGTGCTATGGCCTGGCTATTTCACTTACTTGACCATTTCTTCACAATTTATTGTCTGAAAAATTACAGTAGTTTCAGGAATAGTATGTGGATTTCCACAATACACTTGAAATATGTACAGTTTTATTTTTTAGGGAAATAAGGCATGTGTATTTTTTGAAGGAAACTTTGTTGCTTACAAGGAAGGAGAAGAAGCCTTTTCTATATAGCTCTTAAGATTGAGACTTAAGACATATTATGTACCTCATGCAAATTCTGTATATGAGTATTATTTCAGTTTTAAAGAAATACATTCAAAACATCCATTAGAGATGTGGAGGAAGAAGATAATACAAATATTAATGGATTTTACCTTTTGAGTGAAATTGCATGCTCATTTCAAGGACTACTTTTATTTGCTTATAACGTGGTTGCTACTGATGCTCTTACATTTAAAGAAGAGCTACCACTGCAGAAACCCATAGTCTGTTTGCAGGCATTTTATAGATTGAAATGTTTTGAACAAACTGATTTGTATCAATCAGTTCTTAAAATGCAGCAGAACAAGTTTCTTTTTTCGGTGAGACTTGTAAGTTGTGGTGGGAATTCTGTGCAGCCTGATGATGATGGACAGGCTCTTCTGTCTGAGCAGGCACACAGATAATTCAGTTATTAGAATGTGTCTTTCTGCTGGGGCTTTGTGGTGGTTGGGTCTGCCTTCAGTTGTCCCTCTTGTGGACGACTTTGAAATAATATGAATAAAATATTAATCATGGAAATTACATGGATAACATGTTTGTTCATTAGCCCACTGAGAGACAAAGGATATTATATTAACATAGCTCCAATTATCCTTATTGCCAGTGCTTGAATACCAAGGCTCTGGCAGAACAGCTCTGTAGATGTATGCCTAGATATAGATCCTGCCAAGATAACTTGTTTGACTGAGGCTGTTGTCAGTGAGATAGTTATTTTAAGCACAAATGTATGTTTTAACAAAAAAATATTTTCTTCTTGGAATTTTATAAGGAAGAAGATTGTTGTAATACAAAGAAACTCAAACTCTTGAATAATAAGTTTGGAATTGTTTCCTACCTCTTTTAAGACTATGAACTGAACTATTATGTTGCCTTCTGATTGCATGGTGTGTTTCCTGCTTTAAATTGCTATTACAGTAGCTCTGAGAGTGCCTAACTGAGAGCAGAGCTAAATTCTCTTTGCAGAGCGTTTGAACTGTTAACTGAGCAAGACATTGAATGATGCAAGATGAAATCCTGGTTGTACTGGAACAGGCTGCAGAGTTATGGTTAATTTAATTGAAGAAAATACTGCAAAAAATTCTTAGCTGAGTGAAATTTCAATGCTTACATATTGTTTGTTCCACATTTTATCTTGACTAAGAATGAGGATGAAGGCTCAAATAAGAGATTGTGGAAAAAGAAGTCTTCTCAAGTGTTTTTAAGTGTTTTTTATCAAGACATATTTCTTTTTTTTTTTTTTTTTTTTTTTTTGCAATAAATGCACTTATTTAGTTGAGACTATTCAAATATTGTTCACTTTGGTCCTAAGAGAGCATTCCCCAAGTGGGGAGGCATTATGAGTAAGGACATTTCTAATTTGTGTCATTATTTGTATTTCCAAAGATATGCTGTATCCTAAATCAAAATAATTCTGAAAATATTTATTCATAACAGTTGTTGGGTAAAACTAGCAATTTTCTGAAAAAATGTAGTTTTGAAACTCTCTCTGAGTTGTAGCAATTAACCTACATGCACATTTATAATTCTAGAAAATGGACAGCATATTACATTCAAAGACTGGATCTGATAGACTCAAATTGCTTAAAACATCAGTTATTGAAGATGTCCCCCTGGGACTTTGAGAAACTATTTAACAGATGAAAGTACATTTTGAAAAGTCTGACCTTACAGGCAATCATAAAATGAATCAAAACAGTTCTTTCCTCCCCTGAAATGTACAGAGCCATCTGTATCTAATCCAGTAATTATAGACTGAGTTCAATTACCTTTTCAAACTTGGAGCAGACTGGAGACTAGGCAGTGAACAAACATAGGGTTTTGTCTAGACCTCAATTGACCACAGTCTAAAACTTGAATTTATATCTAATTTTATTTTTAGTGTAGCTTGATAGTTTTTAAAGGATTTATTTTGCTACCTAGTTGCTAGATCATGAAAGTTTTTTATTGTTGACTTAGTGTTTATGGTGACATTTTGTGTTCCAGTGAAGTTAATGAAATGGCACCAAGTCCTAAATGTTTACTGTATAAATAATTTTAAATTTTTAAAAAGTGGATTTAACAGCTCTTTTGAGTCTTTAATATTGCCACAATCAAATTATGAAAGAATCTGAACAAAATTATGTAATTTAATGTCTGTACTCATATCCATATATTTAATATTCAGATCAAAACACCCGCCTTTGATAGTTTTGGCTCTTTTAGAAATATGGATGCCAACTATGATATTACCAGTAGTTGACACAGATTAGAAACTGTGCTGAAACTAAATTTTTAACTATTTTTAAAAATTTATTTCAGTTAAAGAAGGTAAACTATCTGTTCAGCCACAGGCAGTGTTAGAGAATACATACACAGCTACAAGTTGTAGCAGTTCATGTAAATTATCAATTTGACCACCAAGTTGAAGCCTAGGCAACTTTTAATATTATCCCACAAGCAGAACAAACCACATAATATATAATATAATATAATATAATATGCATCTTGATGAGAGTAATCTTGTGCTGCATTCACTGTCTGACCATATTTCCAACAAGGTGCTGTTACTCCACATAGGGCAGCTCTGAGCAGCCTTCTCTTGGCAGGCATTGTTCACAACAAAGCTGTGTAGTTCATGGAACCTGGTGCAGTGCACTGGGGTTGTTACAGGAGAACATTTCCTATCTCTTGGGTAGCAGTGGAGGAGCAATGATTAAGGACAGAATAAATGCTTTATTTTTAACTTTTAATTGTGCAGTGTGCGTTTGACAGAATGGCGTTTCTTGGCAAGTGAAGCCTATGATAATTAGTGCATTTAGTTTAACTTACTTATTCTTAATAATAATCAGTATTTGTAGCAGTTGCTGTAATTAGTTAAGAATGTGGCTCATGGTGACTTCCAAGTCAACACATATTTGATGAATAAGGCACACTGTTCCAGTAAGTAGTAAATTTGACATGACAAGCTGGAGTCTTTTGATGTTTAATTGGCTTTCCTTGTAACACTTGAGGAAAAAAATGATCTAATGAATGTTGCATTGACCATAAAGCTGAAGCCCCAGAGATTGCATGGAATGCATTTTGTCTCCATATTTTGTAAGCATGGGAAAAGCTTTCTAATATTTCTGTTTTGGCATGGTTTTTTGGGTGGGAGGTGTTGGTTGGTTTGGTTTTTTAGTGTATAGTAGTTTTCTGGATGAATGATACTGTTATGAAGAGGTAATATGGAAATGTATAAAATCATATTAATAATCATAATCTTAAAGCAAAATTTGTAGTAGTATATTATCAGGAAGTGTAGTAGTATATAATATCAGTCTGGTTTGTTGTTTTGGTTTTTTTCCCCTCTCAAAAAGGAAGGACTGTCATGCACTCAGAAGTCAGGAAATCCAATTTAAAATTTCAGTCCTTCATCAAAATCTGATTTACAAAAGCATGGGAAGTCCTTTATTTCTCTCTGCTTTAACTCCACATCAGGAGCCAAGAAGACCTTTCAGCTGTTGCTAATAGCAAATGTCATCATCTGTTTCACAATCATATTTCTATTGGTAGATTTATCATAGAAGATATGACTATAAGCTGCTTCCAGTAAGTCCCCTAGCACTCTCTTTTCTTCCTCTTTCTGTTATGACCATAAGAAATAAAATTCACCTAGAAATTCTATTTAAATTTATGCTTCCACAGAATGTACCACCAGCCTGCAATGGAAAGTAGGGATGGTTGATGTAAGTTTCTGAATTTTTAATAATTCCATGTTACAGCTTCATAGGAAAAATCTGCTATGACCAGGATGCTATAGCCTGTAGCCTGCAGGTTACCTGAAACGAGAAGTCTAGATTTAGCACTGTGTCTATTTGGATCTGGATAATTTTAATTTTAAGGGGTAGTGACACTCCTGACCCCAAATTCTAAGGCTGCTAACAGTAGCTTAAGAATTATGCTGGCTGCAATAGACAGAATTTGTGTAACAGGAAAAAAGACTATTTCGTAGTCTCAAGATTTTTCATGACCACATCAAGTGTTTTTCCCAAGTAATGGTTGGTTCAGTTGCATCTCTTTGCTCGTTAGAGAAAGGACTTTGTTTTGTGACTGTTGCAAGAGACTGCTGTTGATTTTCAGTTGCATTCTGAAGACTGCCCGATAGATTTTGTGCTGTATGTATTGCGTACATTATACTTGTAGTGTAAGATTAAAAACAGTATTAAAAAACCAATTGTGTTTTTAGTTTAATGGAAAGAGAAAAGTGAAAGCATTTGTGCTTTGTGGCTAGTTGTGTGTTGGCTGGTTTCAAACTGGATCGCTGGAGTCAGCTCCTGTGATTGTCCAGGAGCCTCGGAGCAGGCGCCCCACGCCCACAGAGAGCACGCACCTCTTAGCTGCCTCTGTTCAAGGAAATGCATTGAATTTGCCTTGTGAGATCATTTTTAAATCTAAAGGGAATATTAACTTTATAGTAATCCCTGGAAAAAAATTGAGGTTCTTCAGGAGTCACCCTATTTTCTCCTGTTTCACTTATTTAAAAGAAGTAACTTTCTTTTGCCTTCATTTGTTCCTTCCAACTCTTTCATTTTTGATGTGTGCTTTTCTTTCTGATTCTGTGTATTTATTTTGTTAGGTTTCTGTTGAAATCTCTCACAGTTTTAGTGTCATTGATTTCTTATTGTTGGTATTCTTAATTTGCACTCCATTTGATTCCTTTGTTATATTTATTTTCTGATTTTTTGGCTGATTTTCTTTACATTTCAGAATTAGTTGACCCTTGTTTATTTAAGTGCTAAGAACCTGTTAACTACAAGAAGGATAATTTCGTTGCCCACAAATACCTAGTCAGTTGTTTCACTTTCTGCAGTAGAAGGGAAGCTTTTTCCTCTTGTTGCTGTCTGATGTGTTGTGTAAGATGAAGGAATTCAGAGTGCCTTCCATGTGAAGCTTGATCTTTATAAGTAGTTTTTCTTTTTTTTTCTTACTGAAAAGAATTCAGTAATTTTTTCCTGCATTGTCCAGCAATTGTTTTTTTGGACTTTTTCCTTTTCTTGACTCCATTTGTGATGTTAATTAGTATTAATAATGGCTACTAATGAAGCAGTAAAAAGATGCTTGTAGTCATTAAAGTTATGCTTTTAAAAAACTTTTGAAAGTAGAAAGTCCTCAAATTATTTTAAATAAAAGAAAAATTATGTTGTGTTAATTAAACTACGTAAGTCACAGTACAGCTCATTTGATATAGTGCAATGAGATAGAACTAAACAAAGTTGTGTGAGTAAAACTTTCTACTTTGACGTGGGTTTATTTTCCTTCCCTTTATTTTTCTATCCTTACTCATTTTTGTCTCTTCCATGCTTATTGATGCTGTAGTCAGACAGACACTTGAGTTGCTTATGCAGGAACCACATTTGAATTGCTCTGTAGGGGACTGAAGAACATTCAGGACAAAAAAGAAGAAATATCTTCAAACTAGTTTAGATATCCTGACTTTAAGTATACACTGCTGCTATACACTCTGTTCAACAATATGCTTTTCCACTGGTATGACATTAGAGCTACAGGCATTTGAAATTGTTTTGTGTTTCTGTGGGGAAAATTGTAGTTTTAGAATGCTCTGGTTCTAATGCTGGTGTGCCAAGGAGTAGAACGTGTTATTAATACATGAGGTCAGGTTAACCCTCTCCTTGCTAGCACATATGTAGCATAAAGTGTTTTGTTTAGGCTGTTTTGAACACTTTCAAGAACAATATTTTACATCCTTGGAGATTTGCTTTGAGAGTTTGTTTCTTTCTCCTTTAAGTGTGGAGTTTGGGTTTTTTTGCTTTTGATTTGGTTTATTATCCTAAATAAAGATCTTGATCTTCTAATACACGCTAGGCTCTCGTGTCTCTGATATCCGTCTCTCATTTGCACTGTAATTATATTTTCTGCTTTAGCTTGGGTGTACCTTACTTCTCATGTTTTTTCACTTGTTACTTCAAACCATACCCTTCTGCTTTTGTTTCTATTCCCCCTTCCATCTGCAATTCTTTCCTTCCTTCACTTCTCAGTGTTTCTCTTATTTTTCTACACTTGTGCCACAATGAGCTTTACCAGCTCCTGTTGCATTTATTCATACAGTCAGATATCTGCTTGACATTTACCACTTAATCTTGACTAATCTCTGTATGATAAATTCTCTTTCTAGTATTAAGTTTTCATGTTCTAATTGTGATTCATAGCCGTAACATTTTTATCTTAAAGTTGCTAGTGAGGTGGGTCCTCATCAGGGTGGTACTTCATGTTTACCTTTCTCTCTTCCTAAGATCATGCCAGTGCATGAGCAGACTACTGAAATACTGATGAAATGTATTTCAGTAATACTGACTCATCTGTAATGCAGAGCAGAGCTGTGGAGCAGTGGCGTGACATTTGTTAAATCCGGTGCTCGTAACCCAAATAGAAATGAAAATGTAGTATCATTTCTGTCCTTGACATGAGAGACCATTCACTAATTCATGTAAGAGCTGTGAAACATTGTGGCAAATTGCAATAGCATTTTAGCCTAACCTTGAGTGAAAACTGTACACAAACCTGTATCCATCTTACAAGAGATACTTCAATTTCTCCCTATGCTTGTCTGCTGAAATACAAGTATTTTTTATCCAGTTGTTCTGTTACTTGTCCACACAATGTAGTAGCATTCAGCTACTGCAACCCAACCTGGGAAACTAGTCCCTGTTTTAGTCTCTCTAATGGAGAGTTTCAAGTAAAATAAGAACTCAAATTCATTTTGCAGAGTAAGTATTTTAATAGATTTTTGTCTTCTGAAGCTCTTCTGATTCATCAGAGTTTACAGAGTAAGCTCAATCTTTTTCATTGCACTGGTGGTTTCTGTGATCTTATCTCCGTGTACTTCGGAGCCAGTGCAGCTCTCGCTGCTAAGTCCTTGTGAACAGGAATCTGTCAATAAATACATGTCAGTGTCTCTGCCACCATCTTGTTTCCTGAGATTGTCTCACAGCTGGCTGGGCACTTAGGAATTTCAGAATGGAGACCGTGTTCCTTTCCTGAGCAGCCATGAGGGTAATGCTGTAGTTTACAGCCCTCTCTTCTTGGAGACCCTTTGGAGTTGACTTCTGGTTGGAACCTCAGACTTAATGCAGCAGTATACAGTGGTGGTATGTCTCAGTACAGGGGCTATTTCACTTTATTTCAGCCAGCCCTTTTGTTTCCTTTTCTTTGTTTCTGTTTCTTTCCCTATTTATGCACTGTGTGTTTTCTGTGGATGTGTACTGTCAAAAAGCCACCTATTATGTGAAGTTACGGGTTCCTATGGATTTGAGACTGTCTAGAGATAGATAAAACACTTTCAGAAATTAGTAAGATGTTGCAGGGAATGGTAGCCAGTTACAGGACACAGGTCAGTTAACTCAGAGGCAGGAACAGATTGTTGTATTTTGAGGTGTCTTGCAAAGTTCACTTCAATGAGTCTCTTTTGGCATTTGTATTCCAAGCCAAGCTTTTTCATGCCCACGTGAGCCTTGGTTTGGCTGAGTCTCCTAAATCAGGCTCTCCTACAGACTGAGTTAAGAGAAGGAGACCAGAAGCTCGTATCTCTTGAGGTTTTCAGAGTTTGTACTCTGGCTTATGAACAGTTACTAGAAACTTTTAAGCAGCTTAATTTTCTTTCTCTTGGTTTGGTAAAGTGTTTGTCATTGTATAATAGATGGAATAATTGAGTTCACAGTTTAGCTGTAAATAAGGCTGAACTTTATTCTTTTTTTCATTACTTTCCAGACATGATTTGATTATTTCCTATTGATATAGTCAAGGAAGGCTTACATGGTGACTTTCATACAGGTTATATAACCACCACAAGTGCCATAGAATAGTATACTGTGAAACATACAAGAATTAGAGAAATTACCTGTTAAACTGTATTTTTTTGATAAAGTTTCCTTCTGCTTTTACTTCAGTATTTTTCACAACTTTACATGGCTAAGACAGATGTTCCCACAGGAAACTATTTCAGTCTATTGTGATGTGAATTTTTTTCTAGATTTTGGGCTATGTTTTTTGTTTTGATTTTACATTGTAAAGTACATCAGTGTTTCCTCATGTGAACTTCTAGTTCTTTTCCTTGCTTTTTCAAAATACAAAACATGCTGTTGCTCTTTTAACTGATCTATAAATCCTGAATTAGTTTAACCTTGAATTACTTTATGTAGCACAATTGTTGTTGAGGGTCAGCATGCTAGAATGTTTCAGGCAAACTTGTAAATACCTAGTCTATAGGAACCACTATTTCTGAACAATCTTTTAGCTATGCTGATATAAGAAAAGCTTTCCAGTTTATGCATTTTTGTTCTTCTCTGCTACTCCCAAACTTTTTATATGAGAAACTCATAAAATTTTTTGTGCTGTGTTCCTGTTGGCCTTGCAATGTCAAAGCTGTTTCTCATGATTGCTTTCATCATTGAAGATGTTTAATAGATTTATTTTAGCTTTTTAAATCTGAAAATCCTTAGCTTTTTTTTTTTTAGTGATTGGCATTTATATCAAGTGAAATTAAAACTCAGATATCTGAATGCTTTGTTCAAATTGGTTAAATGAGTATGATTGAGTTGTAAGAAGTAGCCCATCAAGTAAAATCTTACAATTGCATACAAAGCTGTCTGTTGAATTAAAAAAACAGAAACCCAACTTTCATTTGCAATAGCACTGTTCTGATTTTCATTAAATAAATTATGTTTTACTCTATTTTGTTTAAACTCTAGATTAATTTCTATGGTTACAGCGGATATAAATCTCTTAGATTGCCTTTAAAAGGGATTGTTTATTCAAAACAGGACTGACAGTCTCTCCTCAAGAGAAGCTATTACTTAATTTTATTTTTCTAAGTTTAAATGCTTAAAAAATATTTGTAATGATACCCCAAAGGCATCATAAAAATGTAAAAATAATTATACTCTAAAATTACCAAAATTACAGGAAGTGGACATTTAAAAAATCTTTCTGAGATTCATGGCTGAGAAAAAGTGAGGCTGGAAAAGTGCCTTACTTCACAACTTGAAATCTTGTCAGGGATTTCACTTTCGGCGATTAAAACTAAATATTTGAATTGTCAGTATTACTCAGCTGTGAGAGAATAGCATTGATTTCCCTTTTAATTACAGCTAAAACTTTCTGCTCACAAATTCTGCAAGCGCTTTCTAGAGAGAAATTTTTATGTGACTATTTTTTTCAGGTAGAAATTATTTTCCCCATGGGGGGGGCATCTTTTTTATAGGCAAAACAGCTGGCAAATACCCATAGGCAGATGAAAACCAACATAAAAAGCATTTTGTGATGATCAAATCCTGGGGTTCAGAGATACTTCTTTTGGATGCTTCATGTGTTATCTTGGGGGTGTAATGGTCATTTGGTAGTTAATGGAAATATGGAAGGACAACATGCTCTAAACGTTCTTCTCTTGTACTTTGGTCATGTCAGACGATTCTTGAGTGGGACCAAGATAAGATGTCTTTCTTCTGTGATGCTTTTATTCCCACTTGAGCTGTGATAAACTTCTAGCCCTTGCTGTAGAATTGAGAATCCGTCATGGTTTGCCTTCTAAGACATTCAGAAAGGGATAGGATGAAGGGAATTGGATAATACTTGGATTTCAGATTGACTGTTAGTATTCCTCTCTTTCCTCTCTCCAAGAGGTCCAAGAGCTATTAAAAGCATGATCCTTTTTTTTTTTTAAGGCTGTATTTTTACGCACCTCAGTGTACTGTTGTAAGAACTAATGGTGAAGAGTTGTTTTCCCCAGAGGTGGAGGAGTGGTGTTTTGTATGGTTCTATTTCCTAGGTGCTGTAACAAAGGAGTAGTGGCTTGCTCAGAAAAGGCAGTGAAGGAGAGCATTTGAAGTAGGGCAGAGGAGGAGATGTGTGTGCCTGATGGAGCAGCTCTGTCTGGGTTTCCTGAGGATGTGAATGCCTCTCTCAGTGCATCAGTCACTCTGCATCAACCATGGAAGGACTTAAGGCTACCAGGGCCCAGGAAGTTCTGCCATGTAGGGCAGAGGATCCAGCTCATAGAGTTTCCTGTTGCACGAGAAAAGGGGGCAGAAATGGCCCTTTGTCTTAATTTTTATGCTGATACCATAAAGCACTTGGATTAAAATCTTAATGTGTGCAGAATTGGCTTATTTCCAGTATATTTATTTTTTGCTTTTGTGCTTGAACTGTATATATGGTCTTTACATAAGGATTCATAAACATCTAATTTCTGACTGGGTGTTTTTCTTGGTGTTTTAGTGGGGGAGAAACTTATTTGGTATAAATGCTAGAGCAACCACTGAAGTAATGTTCAGTCTGTATAACAAATTAAGGAGTTGAAACATAGAAGTATTTTTGCACTAAGAATATTATTGTACAAATAATGAAAATCCAGGAAAATACTTGCCCCTCTGAATAATATTTGACAGGAGTTGTAGGATTTTGAGACAGAATAGGTGTTGTGTCGGTTCGTGCTCTGTATCACTATGGGTGTATGAGTGTAAGTACACCGAAAATGCGGAGCTCTCATGGGAAGGGCCTGGCGGAGGGGCTGCGGAGCCTGAGCAGGCTCGGCTCGGGCCGCGGCTTCAGGGAGCGCGGCCGCCGCGGCGGCTCGGCCTCAGCCCCGGGCTTGGTCCCGGGTTCGGCACCGGGTTCGGCACCAGCCCTGGGCTCGGCCCCTGTCCTGGACTCAGGCCCGGCCCCTGTCCCGGGCTCGGCACGGCACTGCATTCGCACTGGATTCGGCACCGGCCCTGGGCTAGGCCCCTGTCCCGGCCCCTGTGCCGGCCTCGGCCCCGGATTCGGCCCCAGTCCCTCTCCCGAGCTCGGCCTCGGCACTGGCCCCTGTCCCGCATGCGGCCCTGGCCCGGGTTCAGCCCCGGCCCCTGTCCCGGACATGGTCCCGGCCCCAGCCCTTGTCCCGGCCCCGGCTCCTGTCCCGAGCTCAGCCCCTGTCTCCGGGCTCAGCCCCTGTCCCGGCCCCGGCTCCGGCTCCGGCTCCTGTCCCGAACTCGGCCCCTGTCCCCGGGCTCAGCCCCTGTCCCGGCCCCTGTCCCCGGGCTCAGCCTCTGTCCCGGCCCCGGCTCCGGCTCCTGTCCCGAACTCGGCCCCTGTCCCCGGGCTCAGCCCCTGCCCTGGGTTCAGCTCCTGCGGTGCCCTGCAGTGTATTGCGGTGAAGCAGATTTCAGTCCCAAAGTGAAGTGCATGCACATAGAACTCTCTGAATTGCACTGCAAAAACCTTTCAGAAAATCAAAAGGTCTCATAATAATGGTCGGAAAGAGCAACCATTTATTACTGAGTATCTGTTAAATGAGACTGGACTTCTCTCTTTATATCATAGAACATCTTTCAGTCAAGAAAATGTAGTAATAAAATGAGCTCAGACTGAGAACAAGAGACAAGGAAAATATCTCTTACAGAAAGACTCAAGCTACGTTGAATGCAGTTACTGAAAGGTTGTAAATGGAGCATTTTCAACAGCAGTGGTAAAGGCCAATTATTGCAAATACATATTTTGACCAATTTCCTTGTATCTCTCAACCAAAACATTCCCCACAATTGTGGTGGGATATATATTTTAGTCAATGAGGTTTTGGATGATTGTGTAAAAATACAAGTTAAAGAAAGTTAAGATTGGAGTTTGACAATAGACAAGAGAAAGGGAAATAGTAAGTTTTATTAAAATCAGATGTTGTGCTCTTTTTTTTGTTGCTGCTGATAATAAATGAAAACTAGTTATTAAAACCATTTAGCATGATGATACATTGTAGGAAGTCCACTGTTAATTTTTTTCAGGTCATTTCATGTTCCTATTGACTGTCAACAGACCATTTTCAGAATATCTAGATGTGCTTCTATATGTGATGGTGTCAAACCAGTGTGTTCCACAAGAGCTAAGGAAACAGTGCCAAAATTAACGCAGACCTCTATCTTAAAGTCTGTGTGTGTTGCATTTCTTTGGTTTAGAGTTGAAATTCAGTATTTGTAAGTAATTACCCTAAAAAATAAGACTTCTTTTTTCCCCTTCTGTTCACAGATATCCAAAGCACAAAGCATTAAAAACAGTTTTAAGGATATACAATATGTTCATGGATATTTTCCTTAAGCAACAAAAATTTTAAAAAAATCAGTGACTTCAAAGTAATTTTTCTGTACAGGTGGAGTTTGCTGTCAATACCATACACATTTTTAAAATACTTATCAGCCTTATTCCCAGATAGCACTCCAGTGAAACCTTCATTCAGTGATAATACTGGGTATTGTGGTCCGTGGGGAACTGGAGTTTTTGAGCACTTGGATCTCAATTTTGTTTGACTCTTATTAGAAGTGTCTTGAACAACACAAGTTAGCAGTTGTGTCACAGAATTGCAAGAAGAATTTTTTTCTTGATATATTTGACTGAATCTTACAGTAACTCTGGATTATTTTTATGAAAGGCACAGTAAGATGAAATATGAGACTTTTAGGCTGATAGTGAGTTATTGACTACCAAATCTACCATTGCAGGTAATTAACAATGAATAAAAAATAAAAATAATGAAATGCAGATCTAAAGTGCACTTTAGAGGCAAAGTATTTAAATGTAAACTGACAGTAGTATAAATCAATGAGACATTTTTTGAACCACAGATAGTATATATAAAAATATGTTAAGCAGGAACTAAAAAACCCCAAAATTAAAAAAAAAAATATTTAGAGCAAACTGGGTTTTGTTTGTTTGTTTTAATGTACAAGACAGTGCTTTTTTCTTTTTTACTTTTTCCTTTTTTGACAGTTTGATATTAAACAAAATGAAGTGTTTTCTACTCCAGACCAAGTATCAGGAAATTGGCTTTGCTTCTTACTGCAGTTTAAAGATTTCTTAATCGCTTTGTTAATGTGCACCAAATACTGCCTGTGGTATTCTGCAGACAGGTTTTAACTTCCAGTATTCCACAATGACTAATGAAATCTCCTGCAATGATTCCTACAATTTTGCTTTCCTTTTATATTAAAAATGTGTTGTTTTAAATTAGAAAAATAGGAATAATATTAAACATATTTTAAAAAAATTAAGTTTTGTTCCATCTTTACCTTGAAGTTTCAAGTAGCCTCACTCTTCTTTTTCATGGCTTTTAATTCAATTAATTCAGTTTTGAATGTTCTTATCATATATGCTACACATTTTGTTAACATGACCCCCCCCATTCTTGGTTAATTCCTTTGCTTCAAATGCAAGGCTGCTAATAAAATGCAATAAGAAACGTTTCTGTGCCCGTTGCTGTAACATGTATGCTGATGTAAAGCAGGAACTGAACCAAGTCACAATTTTCCTGAGATTAGAGGTAGCCAGGCTGGCTGTCTCCCCGCTTCCAGCTCCGGGCCACCCCCTCGCCGCAGTTTAGATATTATTTGCTCTTTTGGGTCTCAGATTACGAGAGCAATTGATCTGCGTGACCTATTTTAGAAACTTTCACGTTTGCTGGGGAAACCTAAACCAAATGTATCCCCTCCAGAGACAAATGAGCTGCCCAGCGGCCGGGCTGACGCGTGGAGGCAGCCGGCGAGTCCCGGCCTCAATCCTGGGGGCACAGCTCCACCCCATGGCGCGCTGCGAACCCGCACCAACTCCTCAAAGAACAACCTTCACACGGGTAAAGGTCATTTCATTGGTTTTATCGCTGTTACAGCTACTTCACTGTACCAGCGAATTATTTCATTTCCTCTTTTGAAGGTTCCAGTTCTGAAATGTTAAATCCAAATTACAGTACTTTAAAAGCAAAAATCTTGTCAGTTCTTGGCAGCATCCAGCAAGAGTCTGTGTTGATTCAAAGGGCTGACAGTGTTTTAAATATAACCTAGGTAAAATATAACCAGTGTGGAATCTAGCCCGTCCTGTGTTGGGTTTTAAAAAATTCATCTATCTAGCCAAAGGTAGTTTGCACTGAAAAAGTTCTTTATAGGAGTAATTTCTGCATCAAAACATTTCTAACTAGTTTTCAACTGTAATAGTTTAGATAAGAGCTAAAGGTCTTATTTAAAAAATTATTTAATATAAATTTTGCTTCCATTTATAGTATCTATTCTGTTTGGGTTTTCACTCCAGACTTCTGAAAGCACTTACCTTCATTACATGCACTAACCATGGAAAATTTCCTTTCCCTCTTTTTTTTTTTTTCAATATGAATTAGACATTGGAAAAACAAGTTTATGTTCTTACAGTAATTACTGTATCTCCTCCTAGTACTGAAACTATTTCTTTTGGTAAAAATGTGCAGTTCCTGTTCATAAGCTGATGCCTTACTGAAATTCAGAATTTCTCTTGAAATAGGCAATGGGTTTGTTTGGCTTAACTATATGTTAGGAACTGAAAACGGGATAGGTGCCTAGATGCTAATATACTAATATTATACCAATCTTAAATTTTACACTTCTTGCCAAGGGGCTTGTAGAATATAGTCACCTTTTTATGAATCTGTAAATGGAATCTATTTAGGTAAGACATTGGAGATAATGTGTTTCAAACATATTGGAAAATTAAATGTAAAATTTTCTTCAAAGTTTTTCCCCCCCTGTTTTAAGGGATAATATAAGGGATAGTATGGCACTGTAGTCAGCAGTGCTTGTTAGTGCTGCTGAATCAACAGTAAATAACCACTCTCACAAGTTCTGCAAAAGCCTTTCAATTATATTTTGGTTTTAAGTAATTTTTAAAGTTTCTTTTAACAAAGTACATCTTTTAAAAAATTCAGAGTGACAATACAGCGCAAAGTGTAACAGTCAATTTTATATGGTAGGAAATAGTTGGGCATTGTTGTGATGGAAGAGTAAATTTGATAAAACGCTATATTTGTTCAATGAAAATGACCATTCAGCATGCTTGAATTCTCTCTACAATATGTCACGGGAACCTACTCCAATCATTTTAATCGTAAACAATGCTGCTGCTTCTTGCAGTGGGTTAAACGCATGCAAATTGGACCCTACTGTTTCATGAGGGATCAGTTCTTTGTTGGAGTGGAAAGCAATGCCCTATGTATTGCTAAGAGACTGAAGGAAGCGTAGTCAGCGTCTTGTTCTAAAGCCTCTGCGTCTCATCAAGATGCTGCTTTGCAGGCAATGCTTTCCTGCTTATCTTTTTAAATAACTTAGCCTGCTCTGAAATCATTAGAAAAATCTCCAAACAGAGGAACATCTACCATTTCTAGTGCAGGCCCCAAGTATAAATAGAGCTATGCATGCCACCTGTGGTAGCAGATGGCAGCCATTCACAGCTTCCTTTTGTGTCAGACCTGCATTAGATGCAATAATTGCTTTTATGCTTTAATAAGAGTTGTTTAAAAAATCTGTATTGGCAACAAAACACAGATATATATGTTAAAGAGATAGTTTACTGTGGGGATCAAGTGCAAACTGGAACCTATAGTAACTTTTAAAAAGTTATGTTACAGGCTTTAATGTGAATTTATAGTGTTTTTCACTTGCATGATGTTGATGCTTTTGTTTGTCACATAGTGGCAAACTGCTGCTGCTTCACTGTAGAGAGTCAATTGAGTTTTCATTATTAGAACTACAGTTTGGAGTTTTTAAATAACTCCTGGAGTCCCCAGATTCAGTAACTGAGCTTAGGAGGTTATCATGTTGAATTTTTTAGGTTGTAATTAAATATACCTTATCCATTCATGGCAGATGCATCTTGTAGGAAGTTCCCTACTGGTGCTGTTTAGCTCCTGCCCTCCCTTGTGCTGGTCCAGGTATTTGTGGAGCTGAAATGAAAGAAACCAGTTCTTTCCAGAAGAGTAATTTAAAAAAAAAAAAAAATTTTAGTGTTTTGGGGTGTGATATTGAGCCTCAAGGAGTATGAGTGGGAATGGGAAGAGAAGAGGGAGAGCCTGGAGTTTCCTAAGTAGTCCTCATTGTTAGAAGGAACATAACCCACCATATTGTGGTAGTGCACAGAAGCTGAAGAGGATGCTTTTGCTGTAATGATATAACTGGTGCTCCAGTATTGTGAGAAAAGGTATTTTATTCCCTGATTCCCTTAGAAATGTCAGTTATCTGGAAATTCAGCAGTGTTCTTCCTTGTAAGATAGGTTTAGTTGTTATGTAGTGCAAGAGTGCTGCAACTATGAAGGGCTTTTCTCTAAGCCCTCCTGTCTCTGTGGGGATGCAGGGGGAGAAAGGAAGTAATTTCTTTATTTCAGGGTTGAAGGTTTCAGGTTATTTCTCTGCTCCAGACTTTGGGAGAAAAAGGAAGTGAATTTCCAGATGCAAAGAATGAGAACCATGACGAGGCCAATACTCAGATGTGTTTGTGCTTCTTCAAATTGCTCTCATCTATCCTTTTGACACCTATGTCAAGTGGTGGTGAAAATGTTTTGAAAACAGGCATGTAGAGCAAATTGGAAGTTGCAGTTATGATGGATGGGTAAATGGAGTGGAAGAATGGGTATGCTGAAATGCAAGTGGGATTTAAAACTCTACTAGATCTACTTGGAAGATTAATTAAGAGAAGATACAAAAATTTATCCCAGAGGTGGTGGAAAGCAGGGTGAGAAAGACTGCCCAAGAAAACTGTTGCAAGAAGGGAAGACTTTTTTTACAGAGATAAAGTTAGTTTTGGCCAAGTTCACAATGCGTTGCTACTGGTATTAAAAGCCCCCTAAGGTTAAAATATTCTTCAGCTGGTTTAATAAAAAGAAAATTAGCAGAAAGTGTGGATTTGTCATGCAATTGGAGTATAAATGAGGAATGGACTCTAGGCTAAATTAATAATGAAAAAAACATAGACCAGTGGAGTAAAAGCAAGATACATACTGGGATCTAGAAAAATTAGTAGGAAAAAAAAGGTTTTTCCAGCAGAAATAGTTACAAAGTAACCAACACCAGTGAATGCCTTTCTAGTCATTTGCATTGGAAATGGATGGATGCAAACTGGAACAAATGCAGAGGGAAGCTGTGAGTTCTGCAACTTCAGAACTGTTCTGTGAGAAGGAAATAAAAGCTTGGAGGTTATTTGTCTGGGCTACAAAAGTTAGAGATAGGTAGATAGGTAGATAGGTAGATAGGTAGGTAGGTAGATAGATAGATAGATAGATAGATAGATAGATAGATAGATAGATAGATAGATAGATAGAATTACTGACAGCAAAATCAAACATGCATGCAGGGAAACAGAAATTTTAGGGAAAGGACCATTCTGAAGCAAGCAGAGATATATAGAAGTTGGTAATCAATAAACCTGGAAATTAGACAATAATTTGACAGTAAAAAGAGCAATAGGATTCTAGTAAAGACACTCAGTTGTAATAGGGAGAAGCTTTATTCCCTTTAGGCTGAAGCTTGCTGCCTTTGTAAAGAGTGTATGGTGGGCCTCTGATAACACCATATATAATTGCAAGTTGATGACCCTGGAGGTATCTTCAGGATTTTTCTTTGTATAATGTGGGATATTTTGTATCTACAAAAATTCGAGCATCATACAGAAAACCAATCAATTTTGTAAAATAAAATTAGCATTCCCTCCCTTTAATACTAGTGAGACCTTATTTTTAATTAAAAAAGTTAATTTTGTTCATATGGTTGTGACAAATTGAATTCAAAGCTGTGCCAGTCGTACATGGTAACAAAAGGAGAAAGAAATATCTGCCGTGCAGGATTGCAGAAGATGCTGTTAGAATTTGAGGGAAATGAAAACAAGAAGTCTCACTTCTGATGCAAATCTTGGGAACTAAGAGCTTGATGTGAGTATGGGCATAATGGTGTCATTCTAAATTCATGAAAATAGCTTTACAAATGAAGGAGAGGCAAAGTGGGGTCAGTGCAATTCAAACACGTGATGACAATTTTAGCCTAAATAGAATGCTCTTTGTGACTAGATGAATTAATTACTGTAAGACAGTGCTCTTGCTTGTCATTCTGATTCTTTCTGCTTGTTAATCACTCCTAAATTGTAACTATTGCAGTAATATGAAGATTTATTGCTTACAAAATTTTGCTTTTCTGTATTCTAGTTTAGTGTTTTCTCGTGTGTTAATGTAAATGTTTTGGAGTGTTTCTTATTTTACATTTGTTTTGTCCTCTGTAGTACTTTCTTTCTGCCTATTAAGTATGATTGTTCCACTGGAACACTGTATAACTGTTTTAGATGTTTTGTTTTCATAGTCAAACTTGACTTATATATTGAGCAAATTTGATGACATACCAAGTCTGAGCTGAGAAGGAGATTACTGTACAAATAATAAGTGGTAATGAGAAGGAATCTGTAGAATGGTTTATTTTACTCTTTGTGCCTCATTGGTCTTGTAACAATTGCAGTATTTCCTTCTTGCTGTGTATAATGGTGCTAACACACTTTGGGAAACTCCTGAAGGTACTGACAGAACTCAGTTTGCTATGAATGGGATGACATTTCCTGTGATAATCGCACAAAAAACTTGAGACATGAAAACTAGGAAAATCCTTTTCCAATATGATGAATTATAGTAAAAATGAAACAGAGCAAATAATAATAATAGGGAAATGGAGGCTTATTTATTTGCACAAGGAAATACTTATCTTAAGTTGTACAAATTACTGTGGTCTTACAAAGTACATTTTTTCCTTGCACTTTTTTTCAAAGAGCTGCTTTTGAAGAAAAATAATTGGGGGAATTAATCTTCTATTTATCCAAACTACTCTGTGTTCTTTCTCCGTGGTTTTTCTGTTTGTTTAATTGCAAAGATCATTTGCATGAAAATGGGATTTTAAGACTAGAGCAGTTGATGATACTTTTCCCCAGATACATGGAGTAAACTTTATTTATTGTAAATGAAAACAACTTTTGTTTTGTAAAATGCCTTCCATGCTTTGTTTACACTGAATTATTAACTAATATTTGAGAATATAGTTTTAAAAGTTGCCTCGGAAAATATATACTGCTAATGTATAGAATTCTCTTCCCTTTTCCCACCCTCCATCATGTCTTCTCATTTCTCTGGTGAATTAAGCTACACTTCTGTAGTTCCTCCATTCTCTAAAATAAGCAGCATCTTATGCTACACCAAATCTTTTCAATTAGACTGAAGTTTTCAAAAGTTGTTTCAGTTTGTTTTTTTTTTTTTTTGTGGCTTTCCAAAAGATCTTTGTAAAGATTTCTTAAAAAAGAAAATAAATAAAAAGTTATCCAGAGTGAGGTGGAAATTCAGAAATGGAAATTAGATTGAGATGTATGATCTGGCAAAGCTTACTAATGATTATCAGGTAGTAGAGAAACCACTTTAGTTTGGGCACAAACTGGTCACTGTATTAGGGCAAAAGTAGAAGGGAGGGTCAGTACCTTGCCATACAAGTTTTGATAGCTGGACTTGAACATGTATATCTGATATATCTGATCAGTAAAGAGCTGAAAATTTCTTGTGTGGTCTTCCAGAATGAATTTATTTCCAAACTGTACATTAAATTATGGAATAATTAAATTCTGGATTGAAAATTTAGATAATGTTCTATGTTACCATGTTTAATATTTTTAATGTTTAATATTGTAGTTACAGTTACTTCATATAATTTAGCTCATTTTCTTTGGGAAGAAGAAATGTATTTTTACTGCTGCTCTCCAAGCTAGACCTTTGTACAACAAATTTTTTTTAGATTATTTTTATGCTTGGAAAATGTGAAAATTCTAGTATAAAAGAGTAAATTTTATTATTCTATTTAGTTGTAGAATAAGAAATTTATGAATTCATGTTTGAAGTGTGAATACTGAACTTCAAATATAAAATCATCTGAAATTTATGATTTCTGTTCATTTAGATTTCTCATATTGGAAAGCTGAAAGATTTTCTTCTACAACACAGAAAGGATTATATTAATGCTTACAGGTAAGTTTGCACTGTATTTAAATGGGTTTATCTAATATTTATTTATTTATTTATCTTAATGCTTATAAAGTGAACAGATTTAAAGCCTATAGGCATAATGACTAAAGCCAAATCAGAGATTGTTATTAATTGGCTTGCTGTAAACCACTACAAGATGGAAGAATAGTGCTGTCACAAGAAAATAGGGCACCTGAATAAAATGAGGCTCAGAATTTGAAGATGATTCAAAACTGCTGTATCTGTTTGCTTGTTGGTACCTTTAGTAGTAGGATTTTCAGAAAATTAAAATACAAATTTACGAGTTTGTAAGAAAAACATAGTATCTTTTGGACTGCAGGTACTAAGTCAAGTGATCATAAGATCTAAATGTTAGTGCAGCCTGTATTTTGGTTAACTGAGTACAAATCATTGTAGCATTTGAGAAATGTAACATTTGCTTTGTTGTGATACTTTGTTACATACAAACCGGGTGAATCAGCCCTGACTGTATTCCAGTTCAGACTAAAGCTGAGCTGTTGCTTCTATCAAAGTAGATAAAATGCAGCCTGAAATCACTTTGGGTTAAAAGCTTCCTAGATAGCCAATAGAAGTGCTATCCAGACAGATATGCTTCCCCAGGGAAAGACAATAAGAATAGTTGAGCCATCTGCTGTTCCTTAGGCTCAGTCCATACAGGAGGAGCAGTTTTTGTGAGAAACTCTAATCCTGAAAGTGAAAGGGTCTGTCACAGTAACAGCAGTACTACCTCATCAGTGGAGTCAAAGTGTGTTCTCAGTAAGTTATCAGTAGACATCTGGCACCCTTTTTTGTCTTCACAAGAGTTTAAAAGCTGTATTTTGTTATTTTAAGAACAAAACAAAAAAGGAAGATGCCCTTTTTTATAAGTGACAGGCTGTGGGAGCTGTTCAGTCAGTGCTGGTGAAAATGCTGCTCAGGGTGTGCGCAGTTCTGTGTGTGAGGTGGGTCAGGGATGCTCTCTCCAAGGAGCAAGCAGAAGTAGTGCTCAGCTCCATGTTATGACTGGCTCCCTGCATTTCAGTGCCTGTAGGAATAGGGCATGAGCAACACTAGGTGGAGCCAGCAATTTAATACTGACAAAACTGAATGTGCATGCAGAGGTTGAGAAACTGCAAATAATTCCTGTAGGAGCAGTCAGTAGTGGTTAAATTTTGGATGTTATTTGTATTTTATTAACTATAGTGTGCATGAAATGGAAGTGGTTACAGTAAAAATGTGTCCAGATTATTTTGATTTCCCGAAGTTTTTAATGTTCTTTTTGTAAACAAGTTGTAACAAGTTATGGTAATTCTCAGTGCTTTCCACCTTCCTCTCCCCTCACCCAAGCCTTCATTAAGGAGAGGAAAGAAGTGTCATTTACTTTATTAAACCATAAAATAATCCTGCAGATCTCACCTGTGATTGCAGTTGATTCTGTTCTTAGTGGCCAAACTTTAATTGCTTATGTTTAGTTTGACATAAAAATGTCAAATTCCATACTAGATTACTTGTGCTGTTCTACTTCATGGATACAAAGAGCATCATAGCATCCATGCTATCAGCCTTGCAGTCTTAGCAAATGCCTCACTCAGTCAAGACTGCAGTTTTAACAACTCTTCAATACTCAAGTAATGGGGGCAGTTTTGGAACAATTTAATACTGAAAGTCTGTGCTGAAATGTATGTAGGACATGTCAAATTTCATGAAAAAAAGTGCTACTCTGTATTTTGTCAGTCCTGCTGTTTTTTTTCCCAACTACAGCACAATGTGTTGATGAAATTGAGCTTTTGAGTTACCAAGTTGTATTATTGTGTGCTTTTTAAAATTTCTTCATTATGTGTTAAGATCAGGTTCTTGATTGCTTCTTTGACCTTGCTTTTGAAGACTATGAATTCTTTAGTAATAGAGTTTTTATTTTTGGCATACATGAAATATCCTGCTACAGGTGGTATGTCTTTAATTCATTTTTAGAGGAAAATTTTTAGCAATGATAAAGTCAGTTAGAAGAGTGGTTATTTGAAACCTGGCCTATTTTATCAAACTTTAACTACTTAACTGAAATACCTAAAGTGACTTAGTAATTGCTTATTCATTTTCTTTCTTCTTGATTTGGCTATTACCTATAAAATATCTAAGTGGTAAAACACAAGAAATTCTTGATGTAGTGATCTAAGCTTGCTGGCTTACAGGCCACTGCACCTTTATCCTCTCCTGTTTATTAGGATTTATTTCCTTTCTCTTACATGTAGGGTTTTTGCCTTCTGTGATAAGGAATTTTTTGTCGTTGTTTTAACCCCAGCTGGCAGCTCAGCCCTACAGAGCCACTCACTCAGTGCCACCATAGTGGGACTGGAGAGAGAATCAGAAGAGTAAAAGTGAGAAAACTCAGGATTTGAGATAAAGGCAGTTTAATAGTGAAAGAAAAAGCCACTTACCCAAGCAAAGCAAAGCAAGGAATTTATTCACCATGGGCAGGCAGGTGTTCAGCCATCCCCAGGAAAGCAGGGCTCCATCACATGTAGCAGTGTCTTGGGAAGACAAATGCCATCACTCCCAGTGTCCCCTCTCCTTGCTCTTTTCTTTCCCCAGCTGTGTGTGCTGTGCATGAAGCATATGATCTGGAATACCATATGGTCTGGAATATCCCTGTGGTCAGTTGGAGTCAGCTGCCCTGGATGCGTCCCCTCCCAGTTCCTTGTGCACCCACAGCTCCTCACTGGGAAGGTGGGAGGCAGAGCAGGAAAGGCCTTGGCTCTGTGTAAGCACTGCCCAGCAATAACAAAAACATCCCTGAGTTATCAGCACTGTTTCCATCACAAATCCAAAACACAAACCCTGTACTTGCTGCTGGGAAGAAAATTCATTCTATCCCAAGCAAAACCAGTGCACACATGTTGATCACTCTTCCTGGAAACGTGGAGGCAGGGATTCTTGAGTCCTGAAGTTGTTAACAAGATGTGGGCGCTTTTTCATTTTTTCTTGTTGAGCAATAACTCCTTTCAGATGAGGATTTCAGATGAGGTCCCATTTCTAGTATATTGACTGCTATACATTCTGCATTGTTCCTCTCAGTCCATTTGCTACAATGCTTTCCTATGCTGCTTTTTACACTGTGCTAGGAGAGATCCCATCTTCAGTCTTTGGTAACTTGTCTGATGTCTCATCTGTGAACAACTTAACTTGTGCCTTTGCTTTTCATCACGAGCTCCTTCATGTTTTTGATCACTGAACCACCAAGACAACTCATATGTTTATGCAAAATGTACTTCAAGGAACTAGCTGTAGTGCCCTAACACCTGGAAATTTGAAATAATCCTCTTGGGATTCCTTCACAGCCTTCAGTTTCTCTGAAGGATCTTTCAAGGTTTAGGCAGTTTCAGGGACCAGTAATTATTCCTAGTGTTTTAATAAGACACTGGAAAGGAATTGAGAGAATTCTAGATTTTTTTTTTTTCCACAGAACACCTCATACTTAAAAGAAAAATACTTGAGAGAAGAGCTTTCCATCTGGGATTATTAGACATCTAATTAATTGTGTTTTGCAACTGCAGAGATACTTATGCAGTTGATCAGTGTAGTGTAGATGACTTCTGAATAGAAATGTCACTTTTTCCACCAGAAAGGCTGCATGGGTGGCTTTTGATATCTCTTCATTACATGCTTCTGTAGTCCTTTTGTGCAGTTAAGTGTTTGAACATTTGTTAATTGCAAATAATACACCTGGAAAAATTATTAACAAATTATCTTTCTGTCTTAAAAAATAATGTTAGTGCCCAGTAATTATGCCTCCTGCCCTAGCATTTATCTGCCTTTAGGAGTTCTCTGTCTCAAGGCAATAAATCAGTTACATCATTTGCCACTTAGTAAAAAATCATTGAATGCTTACACAGTGTTTTGTGGAGAGTGTTTCCTTGTATTTAACAATAAAAGAAGTAACCATTAAAGGACTCTAAAAATAGTGTTTTACTGACTCCTGTACAATGCCAGGCTGCATTCTTTTCTTGACTTAGTCACATTTTTACAACAAGTAAGGCTTCTTTTGTTGCATTGAAGAAGTAAAACATGTAGATGGTCTGTAAATACTTTCTTTCTGGAGGAGTATATTTTTCTGTTCTCTGGGGTATTCTCTTCAAATTATTTTTATATATATATATATATTTAAATTACATTAAATTCATATATCACATTTCAGAAATAGTAATTTTTCATAGTAGCACTCTGGAATATCCCAGCAATATTTTACAAAACTGTAGCTGCTAATTCAGGTATGCCTGTATTGCCTATTCTGGTAGCTGAGGCTTCCACAGAGAATTAAAAAAAACTATGTAAAAAATGTTGTGGAATGTTTTGTCATTTGAATCAAGGACCTTTTAGCTTGGATTTATGTCAAACAGCATTTGGATGGAAAAAGGCAGTAGATGAAAATGCATAAAACTTAATTAAGTAAGAAATCAAACGATTTAAAATATAGTAGATGCCCAAAGGGAAGAATGTGACTGCTGCATTTGCAGCTAAGCTTATCCATACTTGTCTGGGCACTTAGCACATGGCTAGCATTTCTGTATGGATTTGCTAGCCAATATCTGCAAGTGGTAAGTTGGGCAAATCTCCACTATTTTACAACTGATTTGTTTCTGCTTATTGCTTCTCTCTCTTTTGTTATACACTGTTGGAGGAAAATCAAATTTTTCTTCTTGATATGTTACCTTTGTTGGATTAGTAAGCAGAAGATATTTTATGTAGCAGCAGAATTCCTAATTCCAAAAGCTGATGTAACATCAGCTTTGCTTCCTTGTGCTTTGACAGCAAAATAGAATCACAGAAATGTTAGGCTGGAAGTACTATAGCTGAAACACCCAAAAAAAGAATGACTAGTGTTTTGCTTGCTTCAAAATATTTCTTTCAGTGAAGATTTCATATTCTTATTCTGCTTTTTCCTGTTTCCATATCTATGTTATTAGAATAATGTGTCCCATTGTAATGATGACTTTTTATGCAACAGTATGTTGTTGTGTTTGGTTTATGATCCAGTATGATCCCAGATGACTTTCTGAAGAACTGTTCCCTAATCAGTTATTCCCCATTCTCTGTGGGTTCAGATAGTTTTTCTTGCTGTAGCAAAGAGCTTCTGACCATTCCTTATTCAAATTCTTCGTGTCATTTCTCCAGGCAATATTGTTTTGAATTGAAGTCTTGATGTCTTTATACAGTTTTAATTTGCTTAACTTTATGCCTCTGAAAGGTTAGTAAGTATATATTCCATTCTGCTGAATTGTTAATGAAAGTATTAAATAGCATCAGATTCAGGACAAAATCCTGTGAAACACAACTCAGTGTTCCCTTCTGTTTTGGTGTGTAACCACCCCCAAGTTCAACTTTGCAGTTTCACATTCATATGGTGGTTATTTCTTCTAACTCATCTATTCTTCTAACTCATTTATTCATTGGTCAGAATGTTATGTGAGATAATAACAAGAGCCACACCAAAATATAGCAGTGATTGCTTTTCATCCATCCATAAGACCTGTGACTGTATCCCAGCAGTAAATTATACTGCCTGTGATGTACTACTGATACATCTTGGATGCTGTTAATCTTTTTGTTCTTTCCTAAGTGCTTAAATATTACTTATTTATTCCTGTGCTTTTCTAGACTGAGTGGTCTACAAGTCTTCTGCACTTCATTTTTGTCCCTTTAACCCTATTTTCAAAGATAGTTACTGACCTTTGTCTTTTTATCAATGTGTCATTTGCCTATTCTCTCCTAGTTCTTGGCAGTGAGGATCCATCTTGTCATTTGATGCATTTCCCATTTTGTTCCAGGGCTGGCTCTCCTGTCTCTGCACACTGTATGAATGTGCACACACCCTGGGCTTGTTTGGAAGTTGGTTAGTTTGTTCCAGAGCACAGCTTTGTCACACAGATAGGATGGATATGCACTTCTACTACCAGGAGCCACTGCACCTTCAGGTACACTTGTGCTATGACCTGGTTCATGTAGCTCTCTCTCTCACACAGTTCACTCAGCAACCTGTTCACTAATACACTATCTGACACTTGCTATTGCTGATGATAATATCAGCAAAGAATTGTGATCTTTTTAAAATGACTGAGGTATTAAATTTGGCCCAGATGCAGTAAGCTAAAAGAAGTAGTAACTACAGCTTTCAAGTGATATTCATGATGAAAAGTTAGTGCCAAAAAAACCCAAAACAAAGCAATAAACACCTAGAATTAATTCATGCTCTGCATATAATTTTATTTCTCTGTTGAGTAACAAGCCAGGGCAACATTCTTAAAGTGTTTCTTATAGTAGTGTTTGCAGAGCAATCTCTTGTTATCACTGGCATCCCTTCCCAACTGAGTCTCATCCTGCACTTGATCCTTTTCTGAGTGTGTCCCTGCATGCTGTGCTCCCTTAGACTTGTCAATAGAAATCACAACTAATTTGCACTTCGTATTCTGATCTTTCTGTTTGAGCTCAACAAAGCTCCATTGATCTCTCACTGAATTAATTGCCTACTCTTCCTTTTTATCAAGGACAGAGTTGCAAATTATAATGTAATTTCTGTATGAAAACTACTAGTTCATTTGAATTCTTTGCCTTTTTAAGTTTGCATTTTCTCTGCAATTTGACGTGCTAGTTTTTCTAGACTGGTGAAATCTGCCTACTTGATGGTCACTGTCTTCACTGTACTCTTCATTCACAGTTAAAAATCACAAATAAAGTGAGTTGCCTTGTAGCCCAAGTTTCTTATGAAGTTTTCTCATATTGGCAAGGATGACAATCCAGAGGATCTTATTTTCCTCCTTTCTCCATTCATTTTCTGTGCATATCTCGCTAATTATTCTGATTGCTTCTAAAAAAACCTGATTTGCTTGGCCCTTCTTGATTTAGTAATGGAGCCGTCCACTGCTGAGATACTGCCAGTGCACTTCTGAGCATGCATTTGAATCTCTGGCCTACAAGACACAGCTGGATTTTTTTTCTGTTCTGTTGGTTTTTGTTTGATGTTTTTCTGTGGTTTTGGTTTTCTTTGGCCTGTTTTATTTTAATGAGCGGTTCCTCTTCCGGTAGAGGATGGTGATTAAATGGATTTTCAGTATAATCTCTGTGTGCAGATTTTCTGGGGAATGCAATGGGGACTTCAGTACCCTGTTATAGTACTAGTGGATGCCATATGTGTTCTGACATAATGGGATGTGATTGTATGACTCCATTCTTGCCTTCCCAAGGAGGTTGTGTTTCAGGTATCCTTCTCTCTGAGTGCCTTGACCAGCTCATGTTCAAAAGCACTGGTGCCAGACACTATGTAAACTGTAAGCAGTTATAAAAGGAAAAGTATTCTGTTTCTTGTTTACTAGATTAAGCTGCATTTTACTAGCTTTGAAACTGTGAAACTACTACTTAAGAATTTAATCTGTCCTGTTTTTCTATCAGCAACTAGGGAAAGTAACTTAACAACTTCCCAAAGTTAAAAAGCTGTTGCAATTATCCTCAGTGTATCAATACACTAGCATTAGTTAAACTGTTAGTAAAAAATGAAGTGTGCCTGAGGCAAAGTTTTTCTTATTTATTTCTAAGTCTGATTTAAAAGAAAATTCTGGTTTGCAGTTTTTAATCTTTATTTTACCCTCTTATGTTAAAAAGTGCCTGGAAAGTGTGGAGCTCTTCAAACACTACAAAGCTGGGAGGAGTACAAGAAGCTAGACATATAAACACATTTACTTTATATCCTGTTCAATAGCAGACCAGCCAGAATTAATGATTGTAATCTGAAATAGAAGAGTAGAGTTTTTTTATCAAGAAGCTGTCATACAGCTGTTACTCCATCCTTATTTCTCACTTAAGTTTGTGTGCCCTAAAATGCTCAAGTAACTCTCTAGGCTGAGCTCACTGAAGGATATTATGAATTCTGCCATACCAGATGGTCTTAATGGTCCCTTTGTGTCTTGGTCTTTGTGGAAATGGATGGAGGAATGGATTTCCTAGCTTTACACATGCTTAGAATTATAAATGGAAACACTACCAAGGAATAAAGAATAATTTTATGACATTTAGAATAGTTTTAAACAGGGGAAGGGAAAAAAGCCCTGATATTTAGATGTCAAATACATGGCAGTTTTGGAAACAAACATATAAAATATAGAATATTACTTCTAATTAGTTTGTCTTACTGTTTGCTTGCTAATATGAGCTTGTGTACTAGCTGACCAATAAGTAGGTACTAATTTTCAGATGAACAATATACTGATTTTTTTATGTAAAACCAGTAATGTGGGATGGGAATGAGGAGATTGTGATATAATACTCAAAGAGTATTATGGAGTATTATTATTTAGAGTGTACTTAAAGCTTTGTGGAGGGGATCTAGACCCCTGCTTGCAGTACATTGATGATGCAGGAGGGAGCTGCTGGGTTTGTATGGGATGAGCTGATGGGACAGGGTTGTGTGAACTGGTTGTGGGCTTTCCTGCTTTCCTGTGCCTGGGATTGCAGCAGACACAGGGGAGCTTTGCCATTACTGCAGTGAACTGTGTAAGAGATCTCTAAAGAGATCAGGCTAAATATTGAACATCTCTTTTTACTTGTGTTACTGCAGCAATGTAGTTGCATTACACATGAGGAAATTTTCACATATTAAAAAATAGTTTCAAATGCAGGTATGAGTTATGGTCTTCTTTCCTTTTTTAAAGAGCAGGTATAATAGGCTGTGATCACTTCATCACCAGGAAACACAAGATGAACTTCTTTTGCTGTAGCAGTTTTATCCTGTCACCTATGGCTATGGAAACACTGTTAAATATCTTCATACAATATGCTTTTCTGCTGGTTACCTACAGTGAGTTAATATTTTAAGGACAGGTCTCCTTTTTTATTAATTTAGCAACAAAAATATATATTAATAGCATTAGAAAATACCAAATGCATAACGTATAATCTAAAATTGAAATAAACAACGGGAACAGGTTTTAATAAATACTGCAATCAATTTGATATTATAATTGTGCATCCAGTATTCTTTCTCTAGTTTGAATTCACAATTTCATAGTAGAGCTACTTTTAAAATGAAGCACTGTATTTATGATAATGACAATTCCTTTTTTTTTTTTGTACTTCTTTCAGTATTTGAGCTATTCCTTTATCTGAATTCGCTTTGTGTTTTTAGGACACTTTATTGGAATAAGTACCAAGGGTGATGTTATATTTTCTAGCTGTATTTTCTCCTTATCGGCTCTGTGTTTGGTTATGTACAAGATGATAGGAGATTCTCTTTTTTCTACATACTTTACTTAAAAAAAGCCTCCCAACTTTATGGGAGTAGCATTTTGATCAGTGGTAGTTACTGTACTTATTATTTTTTTCTGTGAAAATCAGTGTTGCAGAAAAGTTCTTGCAAAGATGGTAGGTCGCAAGAAGGTGTAAGGTGTGTGCTTGTGGATTTTATGTTGGGGATTTTTAAGTGACAAGTTTTTCTTGTTTCTCAGCCATGTTATGTCTGAGTATGTGAGGATGACAGATACAGAGCGTGACCAGATAGATCAAGATGCCCAGGTGTTTATGAGAACCTGTGCTGATGCCATTCATCAGCTCAGAACAGAAGGTAAACTAAGCAGCTCTTACATGTTTGTTTTTTTTTTAGCTCTTGATAAAGGCTGAGGTAATGCTGAATATTGGTACATAATAGTGAATCTTAAATGCTTTA
Organism: Ammospiza caudacuta; assembly: GCF_027887145.1. NCBI lineage: Eukaryota > Metazoa > Chordata > Aves > Passeriformes > Passerellidae > Ammospiza > Ammospiza caudacuta. The sequence goes on from NC_080596.1 coordinate 61,660,570, forward strand.
GGAAAAAGATGGGGGAAGTCTCCTTGCCTTTTTATTTGAATTGGTGTAATCCCATTGGCTGATTAGTACTGTAATTCCATTTTCTTTAATGATAGTGGAAAAAGAAGCCACAGCAGAGAATTTTGTTTATGTGTTCAAATACCAGTATTTGAACTTCAAACTTTGAGTAATAGCACAGAAACACTCAAGGTTAACAAGTATAAAAAAGGGTCTTAAATATTTACTACTTGAGTAGTAATTCTGCACTTTGGCACAGAGGCCTAAACCAAAGCTCTCTAAATTTGATGGTTGTCTTTTACTAGCTTGTCTACCTGTAAGGTAATACAGGTATAGTACTTCCAAGTTAGAGATAATTAAATAACTTTAACAGAGTCCTGGTAGATTAAAAGTGTTTTTGACAACCTGAATATGGGAGTCATACCTTTACTACACTATCTTGTGAAAGTTGTAGAGAGAGAATTTCTGTGTTGCTATTTTCAAGTTGACTTGCTGCATCTCTGTATTTTATTGATACACAAAAGATTTTAATCAGATTTAAAATGCCATCTAAACATAGTTGGAGTGTTATTCAGAATCATTGAATGTCAGTCATGCATGGGAACTGCATAATATAAAAATGAAAAATATCTATATATGTGAATTAAAAGGATTTGACACAATAAATCCCAAAAATTTCCACATAGTCTGTACACCAGAAAATTCAAGTTCAATAGTTTAAGTAAGTTAAATCTCTAGATTTATTCTGCTGTTCTTAGCTAGATGTCACTTATTCCTGTTTAGAGTTCATTTGACGTAATAGAACTCTGGCATATATAAAAATACTATAGGACACTAGTTATTTTCATTTTTTGGTTTGTTGTAATGACTTGCTCTTTTAGAGAATATATATTTAAATGTAGCTATGTTTAAAAGAAATATTAATACATAACATATATAAAATGTGACTAGGCTTTTGAATATAACTTGCATATCAACTGAAAGTGCAAACTGTTGTGGAATTGTTGTAAAAAGTTAAAAGATTGTTTTATATTTTCTTTTCTATTTCAGCACACAAGGGTGTCCAGTCTGCTCAGGTGAAGGAGCACAGAACAGCTGTCTTGGACTTCATTGAAGATTACTTAAAAAGTACTTAGTATTTACTGAATAGTTACAAATGGATGATTGCATTTTCCAAGAATGAAATCTTGCTCTTTTAACCTGAAATTTTGTTTACTGCTGTCTTGAACAGGAGTGTGCAAGCTGTATTCTGAGCAAAGGGCCATCCGAGTTAAGCGAGTGATAGATAAGAAGAGACTGTGAGTAGTGTCAAAAAATAGTTTAACTGTGCCTTTCACTTGTAGGACACTCAGCAAAACTATTGTTCATGTTTAGATGCTAAGGAGATTGTTTTAATGGAAGTTTGTGGTTGGATGAGCAACTTCTGCAGTCAACAGGTGCATTCTAGGGCTTTTTACTCTTCAGGCATGTGAAGTCAAGTCTGAAAGTGGCAAAGTGCCTTTATAGTGTTGTAGTTCTCATTTAGGTAAAGGATAAAAGCACCAAATAGGAAAATGTGGGTTAATAAATCTATTTGACCTCTACAAATTCACCAATTTTTTTTCTACTTTTTTTTAAAGGTCCTATCTTTCTGCTAAACAAGTATTTATTGACTGTGTTGTCAATAAATACTACTTGAGATGGCAGGTGTTCATGGCAAGCAGAAACATGATGAAAATAAAAAACTAGAATGTAATTTCTGAACTGAAACAAGAGCTTCCACTTCTTATAGTGGCACTTGTTAAGGCTGCTTATGTAGAGCTGAATATGTCTAGGAGACATTAAAGGTGATTGCTTGCTGCCTTTTTGGTCTGGTGGGATTTTTTTTCAGTCAAGTTTCAAACCCTATACTTCTTCACTTTCTTTTTCTGCATACTCCCAGTTGTGAGAATGACAGGGAAAGTGAGGAGGTTTGCAGTTTATTCAGTACCTGAGAAACTTTACGTGTCTTCTCATTCTGCATTATTTGGATAATAACCTCAAGGTCCATTATCTATATTTTAATTTTAAAAAATGTGCACATAAATAAATTCTTGAGCATTGTTCCAACACTTGATGCTGGTTTATCAGTTTGGTGTAGTATCAGCTACAGTTACATTGAACCCAGAGAGATTTTTTTCAAAAGTTCATAAGTGTATTTTATTCAGAATGATTCAGCCTGATTAGGCACAATTAGATTCACTCAAATATATCATTATGAGACATAAATGGTAGTACATGTGGAGGATCAGACCAAAACCAAGAAAACAAAATATCCCAAACCACTTCTGAAATTTGGTAAGAAGTAATGAGAGAAAAGTAAAGCATTGGTGTTTTTGTAGCTCCCATAACTTTTCAAAAAAAAGCTATACAGAAACAGTGTAATATTTTTAATGTGTAAAAATTCAGAATCTTATCAGTATTCTTCATGTGAAAGAGGTTCAAAGAAAGAGAGCATTGTTCCTGCAGTCGAAGCAGTAGCTAATGAATATGAGCTCTTCTGATAGTTAATACTCTTACATTACTCTTCCCAGGTGAATTCCCAGGTTCAGGATTTCTCAGATGAATAAACAGAGAAAAAACCTCAATTTGATGCATTATTTCAGAAGTTAGAGTACCACTTAACTAAAGAGTAGTAAGGCATTAAGAATTAACCCAAAAGATACATTCTTTTTTTTGGAGGGTCCCTCTATGTCTCTCTTTGTGGATGTAAGAACTAGAACACAGATGTTGACCAGGTGGAGTCTGTATGCATTGCAGATGTGATGTAGTGGCTCAATTGTCATTTAAATTAAAATTCAATTCAAATAAATCACAAGGCATAGCCCAATCTTTATTATGACTTAAAGAAGAACAGTATAATTGATTTGTAACTTCCCTGAGGATTTCAGCAGGTGCTTTATGTGATAAGAACATGTACCTTGAAAAAACCAGGCATCTTTTATACAGTGCACCCCAGACACCTTGTTCATTTTAAATTGAAAGTTTCCTATATTCCTGTACTGTGCACAATAAGGACAAACAATAAAGGAATATGTTTCTTTAGAAATAAATTAATCCTAGCGCAGCTCTTCTTTCCTGCAGTTTAGTCAGTTTAAAATATGTGCATATCAGACAATACTGAAAAGTTTGCCATAGAAATATATTTCATCATGTTTCCTTCTATATTGATAACTATCCTAAGCTCTTCAACAAATTGCCTGAGTGTTATAATTTCCTTTCAGAGGTTGCCCCTATGTATTCACTCACATATTTTGATTTAAAAGTTCTGCTGGTTAGGACTAGTTTCACTGAAAGAAAAGATGAGAAATAGAAACACAAGCATTTCTTTCTGTAAAGTACTTGGTTGTGATTTTCAATTTTAGTGTTTATTGGTCTTCAAGATTATATTTAATTTCAATTTTAAACTTCTTTTTCCATTAGAAGATTTTGTGAATTATGTATGGAGTTATTCAAATCAAGCTGATATTTTTGTTACCTGGGGAATTAGTGGTTTAGTAGTACTAAAAGTAATAGTTGAACTGCACAGATATGTAGATAAGTATTTTTTTTCTTATCATTAGGCAAATTTGAGAGGGAAGAGATTAGAGAAGAATTCTTCTTTGCAAAATTACCAAAAGCCTAATACTTGCAGAGGTTTTATCACTAAAAAAGGTTCCCTGCTACTGTTAAATAGCAACCACTCACTGATGACAATTGCATTATATTCTGGTTTTCACAGAATTTTCTAATTAAGGGTTAGAATTTAGGCACAATGCAATGAAGGAACACAAAAAGCAGGACCTTCTGTTAGGCACAGGGGAGAATTGCAAATCATAATGAGATTAACTGCTGATTGTATTTGAGAGGGTAGGAAGTGATAAAGGGTAGGGTGGAATCACCTGGCACAGCAGGCGATTCCACCCATTGGTTTTTGTTCTTTACCTTCTTCAACAGCAGTACTAAACATTTAACTGATTGCTATTTAGCAGTTACAGAATTCATTGTAGACAACAATAAACCACAGAAATTTACTGGAAAAAATACTTTACCGCTAATTTCAACATTTTTTGATGCCACACTGAAACATACTTGACAAATACTTAATATATAATCACTGAATAAGCTTCTCATGTTTTGCATTGTCTTTGTATTAAAATTACCTAATAGGGAGTAAGAAGTAGTATAAAAAGCTAATTCCATGATATTTCCTTATGACAATTGAAAATATAAAGTAAAATTGTCATTATTATTTGAAAAAAATGAAGAAGTAATGCTTGGCCGTTGCTGCTAAAAATTTTTCATGACCTAAATGTTGGCTAAAAAAAAAATAAATTTATACACTGGATGTTTGAAAAGAAGTTTAATAAAGTGTCAGTATTTTTATGCTGTAGCCTTCAATATTCTCAACTCTGAGCATGTGGTGCATTTTGTCCAGGAATAATATTCACACTTTCTTTGCCTTTGTAGCAATATTTCAGTGACAGTTGCTAAGTACATTTTGTATCTCAACTGGAAAATCTTTAATGTGAAGTTCACAAGAGTTGAAGTATTGAATTTAGTAATCTGTGTTTTTTCTCATTTTAGAGAAATACATCTGTATAGTATTAGTTAAATCATTGGCTCTTGTACTTCTAGGTCCAAACTTGAACCTGAGCAGAGCAATGTGTCCAAATCACCTCTTTCCACTGAAAAATCTTCACAGAGTGCTTTAGAGGATTCTGAAGAAAAACTTTCTGCTGAGGAAAGCAAAGGTAGGAATAAAATGTAGTTACATTTTACTTTTTGTGGCAAGACCTGTCTGGTTGATAGTACTTCACTTTAGAAGGGCCAATTGCTATGACTGGCAGGTTTTCCATTTTCATCTTGCTTGAGATGATCAAGCTTCTGTGAAGCATACTGTGAGACTGAGGAAGCAGAATCTTAAGCTTTTTGACATACCAGCTAAAGAAATCATATGCTCTGCTGAATTCTTCATCTTCTTAATAACCTCTTTATGTACTCTTTCCTTTTCATTTATTTTTATCAATATCTTCTGAAATTTGTCTAATTTTTCCATATTTCTTTCACTGAATGCAAGGAATTAGCAAGTAGGTCAATGACTCTCTCAGAACATTCTTAGTTTTTAAGCACAGAGACCTTGAGTTGGAGACTCCTACAGTAGGAACTCGAAGGTGGAACATGCTCACAGAGGAGGTTATTGGCTGGTCACATCCAGTAGTTTTGGGGCTTTCTTCTTGACAGCTTTGAGTTGCCCTGCTGGGAGAATTTCATTTCATCTTTCAGGGTGCAGGAGATAGCCAGAAGTCCAAAGCAGTATCTCTGACCTTGGGGTCATTTCAGATGGTGCAGGTCTTGATGGGTTTGTGAGCATTGGTTCTCATTCCTGGTTGCCTGCTTCTCAGGCTGAGGGATAGAAGCCATTTCAATTCTCTTAGCCATTTCAGCCTGTCCTGGGATGTGGGTGCTGGCAGAGCTTTGGAGCTAAGTGCCTTTTGGAGTACTATGCAGATAATTTCAGGTTTCATGCCTAGAGATCTTTCTGTGATTCTGAAATTGCTTTCCCTGGCTTGTGGTCTCCCACTCTTCGTCTAAAGGAGACCAAGGTACCCTGTGATTTACAGCAGGAATTTTTTTCCTTCTAATTACATTACATTGTGATAATACTTTGTCAAGGTAGAATAAATGCAGTGGTTGGCCATATTATTCGGATAAATAGTTGTTGTTTCTTTAGTGATTTTATTAAGAGTAAAGTTCCTCTGTTAGGTGACTCCAGGGCCATACAGAGCATGGATTCATGTGAAGTGGGTGCTCCACTTCTGGACGAAGTCTCTAACACTGAATTACCTCACAATGTCTGAACAACTTCATTTTCTGATAATGGCTTTGCTTATCTTCCTAACCAGTTTGTACTTCTGCAGCCCTATCAGTGTGCCTTTTTTCCCCCTCTAACACTGAATTTATCATAAGAGGTACAGGTTTTGATTCTGAGCCATTTCTAGTGCTTACCTTTTTATAGTGTGTCATAAGTGATGCAGCACACAGGCACACAGATGAGTTTCACCTTAACCTGTTATCAGTGTTTTGCAGCTGTGGGCTGGTGCCACTGGAGAAGCAGCAGCATAGTAGCATCTTCATTGCCCTGTGCTCTTTCCTTGTTACCACATGTCCCTGCATTCTCCCACCACATAGTGTCATTACAATTTTTAGCTCCAAAAATCTGTGCACCACTGTGGGAAATACTGTTCCTTGGTTGCCTTGGACACAGCAAACCACTACAGTAAATAGAAATGCAGCTGTTTTATTGCACATTAATTTTGATTACTCCAGTTCTCACTTTCATGAGTTTTTGCTTTAATTTTTATGAGAAAGTAGGGGTCCTGCCACACAAGTGGTGCTGCTGCAGTACTTATGAGGGGTTGCTGAGTAGACTTTGAGAAAACTATGAGACTTGTATATCAAAATAAATCTGTCTGGAACAGTATGCAAATGCACACAGCCTGTGATTCCTCACATAAGGGTAAGTGCTGGTTGTTGCTGCTTATAGGAATCAGCCTTGTGACTTTGCTGGTAGGTGGCTGTCAAAGTGTGAAAATAACATGAACAAGATGACTAGGAAACAAGAAGCCCAGCTTAAATTTTACAGCCTTTGATTTATACTTTTTTTTTCAAGTAACTTTTCAAATTTTTAGGAAGCCAGAGAAATGCTTGCATTTTAAAATCAGCTCTTTCATCTTCAAGATGTTGGTGGTTTAGAGAATGGTGATCATTTGTTTTTATGAATTAGCCATCAGCACCATGCCTTGGTCCCTTGGGTTAAATCTCATCTGTAAAGATACTTTTGAGAGCAGCTTGTGGTTCTGTCCTTAATTTGAACACTATGATGAACAGCTGAATGTGCTACTTAATGTGCTGAAGAACAACTTGGGTTTTGTCTGGTTTTTTGGCAGAAACCAAAGCAAAATGTGATTACCTTTGTTTTGTGGCAAAGCACCTGTTTACATTAGAATTATAGTGGACATGCCTCATGGTAGGAAAGTAGTCTCTGTGGAGAGTGCTTTTATATACTGGCAGTATTTATTTGCATATTACAAATTTGACATTTAGTTCATGGAAATAAATGTAAATAATGAGTAGCTTTTGAACTGGTCCACAAGCTTAGCAGCTGTCTCCTTTCAGTGTGGAAAAAGGTTCAGAGTATTTGATCATTATTTTATATCTCTGTCACAATTAACTACTTCTCTTTCTGAAATAAAAATGTAGTTTGGCTTTTGCCAGCTGAATTGCAGAAAAGCATTTATGTCAGCTCCATGAAAGCTGCAGAAAGCCCAAAACATCCCAACAGTGACAGGAGGAACCCTGGGGAGATACATGTGTCTTGCTTACCTCTTACAATAAGTATATTTGCTTATTAGCCATCACATTGGATACAAGTGCTGTTTTTTTACAGTGCTGGCAGGGCCTGAAACTAATTGGTTCCTCTGGGTTTTCTCCTTTTTTTTTTCTCCATAAACTAATTATCTTATTTTGTTCGAATACGGTAAATAATTTATTGTAATTTTGATATAATGTAAATACATTGATTACCTAAACAAATAAGTTTTGTGATTCTGTGGAATAGATTTGAAATACTGATAATACCCCATGGAAAAAAATACTTGGATGCTTTCTAAACAATCTTTAAAGACATTCTTGCGTTTATACTTTACTACTGTAAGAAAGAGCTGATCTATTTTTTGGTTTGAGGTTGTGTTTAAAATAAATTTATTATATTCCTTATCTGCATCCTCCATTTGTAACATTGTCATTGTTTATGCATCCTCGTTAGGTTGTTGGAAGGCAAAAAAAAGTTTATAAAGGAGACATACACAGTACTCTTTTACAGTATTGATATTTTCAAGAGTTCCATAAATACTATCATGGAGAATAAAAAAGGAAAACCTCTCCTTTTATCTCTTTTCATATATGTGTTTATAAATAAGACCACTTCTTTCAGAGGCTTCCCAGGACAAGGCTTCAGCCTCTGAATGATGATGCATTAGTGCTGCTTAAGCAATTAAAAACAATATGTCTAGGAAGTTATAAGAAAACAAATTGAAATACATATAAATGCTTAAAAGATTGACTGAAATAAATAGGGAGCCTAAAATGTATGAAAAACTAAAACCTAAATATTTCTGTGTTTTAATTTGCAACCTGCATCTGATGCCTCAAAGCAGGTTGAGGGCTGATCCTTTGTGGGGTGGTACAGATCTCTCTTGGGTTGTGTAAGATTGTTACAGCCAGTGGGGAGAGGAGAGGCTCTCTCAAGGCTGCAGTCTTACAAGGTTTTTAAACACTGATGCTAGAACAGCTTCAGAAACAGTGGATTCTTGAGCCAGTTTCTTTGCTCTCTTCTAATTTCTTCCTCTATAACCAGAAGTATATAATTAAGCCTAAAATTAAATCTTCCTGAAGGGAATATCCCAGAAATAGCCCTTCAAGATCTTTTATGCCAGACTTATACAAAGATTTATGCAGATGAATAGCTTTAATCAAAGGGAAAATACTACTGGAATGACTGAAGCAGCTTTGATGTGTTATGGTTAATTTGTGGGGTTGGAGCTGATTCCTGTTATATGCTGGAGGACCCCTTGCACAGTTGGTGTGGGATTTGCACTGTAAGAGGAAGTTTAAAGAGCATGACAAAATCGAGTTCATCTATGAGCTTTGCTCAAAACATCCTTGAGATTCTGTCTTTAGTTTCTGAAAGGAGGAACTGGTGGTTCTGTCAAGTCTTGCTGGAAGATAATACTTTGCATATAGGCTGTCATTTTGAAAATTGTGTGGTTTTATCTGTTAAAAGACTACTGCTACAGTATTTTGTGCCCTAAAAGCTCTTTTAGTGCATTATGTGTTATTTTACATCCCTCTCAGTCAGTATGTTAATGGAGCTCCCTTTAGTTTACAAAATTAAACCTACATGAAGACCTTTGGCCTTGTTTGGACATTAAAGGTTGTTGGTGTAATTTTGTGCTGTAAATACAGGGTGAATCTCAGTAACTGACAAAGGAGACACAACAATTTCATGATCAGTCTAACATGGATGAAAAATTATTTTTACTTTACTACTCAGTGCCCTGTGCTATTCAGTATCTCAAGTGTTTGGTGGTTCTTTTACAGACAGGAATCTGCCCGATGCCCAAAGTAACCTTGGATTATGGGGGGATAGCAGAGGTGAAGATGAGCTGTCACCTGAAGAAATACAAATGGTATGTTTATCCTGTGTCTAGTTGTCCATTTTATTGTATTTTCTGTTGTATTCACGTGTGGTAAAAAAAAGAAGTACAGATTCACCTAAATTAACTTTTAACATTTTATGCAGAATAATGCTGTAAAAAGATACACTTTTTGCTTGGGACTTCCTAGTTTTTCTGGTAGCAGCTAGTATTTAAAAATGCTATAAAATATTTACATGGAGACATGAAATTAATAAAAGCTATCTTTCAACAATCAAAATTAAAACTGTTTTCTACCACTACAATCACAAATTGCTTTGTTTAGTCAGTAAACAATAGAAGTCAAGGCAACATCAAAAGAATCATTATGAAAGTTCTGAAAGAATAAATTGTTTGCCCTTTTTCTTGGACAGTTTCTAGAACACAAATAGTTGTACTATTTAATATTACTGTGAAGTTATACTTCATTTTATTTCTTTCTATTTTTTATTATCAAAATCAGATTGGTTTCCTAGAAAGAATAGCTACAAGATGTCTGTCACAACAGAATTTCATTAATTTTAACACTTTTGCATTTCTTTGCATGTTTATAGATTGATCCAATTCTGCTTACATTTGAATAGGAAATTTTTGACATAGGTGTGATTGCTGACAGCCTGTCAGATTTTTTGATACTCCTAAAATTTATCATTTTGAGCATAGTTCAAAATTCTTAGAATACCTCTCTACATTAACACACACTGCCTTGGGTTTATATAAAGAAAAAAGAACTGATTTCAATCAGTAGCTGTACAGCTGTCAGAAGAGTGAACTTTACAGGGCAAAGGGCTGCAGCAGTATGACTTTGTGGAGCTTCCTTGGCAGTGATTCGAGGTGTTCCCAGACACAGTGCACGTCATTCTTCCAGTCAGAGATGACTGAGTTGCACACAATGATGGTATGGCTTGTTAAAGAGAAAATGTTCTTCAAAGGCTGCTCTGTACGCTCTCATGTTGTTCTTGAGTGCCAGTTTAAAATCTAGAGGATTATTCCTGCTTTGTGATTTCTTTTACAAGATAATTCTGCTCATATTATCATTCTCCTTTCTTTAGGCACAATACTTTTAGGCCCCTTGCTGTCAGCCTCCATGAAATGAGCGTTGGGCTCTGAGAGGGCCTTCTGACTGAAAACTAATGCAGGTTGTGTTTTGTAGAGAAATCTCCTCTCTGAAAGGGTTTTTGAGCTTTGGAACCAACTGCCCAGGGAAGTGGTGGAGACACCATCCCTGGTGGTGTTTAAAAGATATGTAGACGTGGCACTTAGGGACATGGTGTAGTGGTGGCCTTGGGTAGTTATCTTGATCTGTAAGATCTTTTCTATCCTATACAATTCTATGAAGAGGATAGCTGCAATCTGTGAACTGCTGTGTTGGCTTTAAATTGGGATGGTTTGTGTCATATCATACTTAGCAAATCCTCAGCCATGCTTCCATGATCCTTCATGTAGATAAAATAATGAATTAAAGCCCTATCATTGCTAAAGCACCAATTCCTATCACTAGTTTACCCTCAGGAGAGAGCTTGATGTTGATCAAAATATTTGCAGGCCTACTGCGTGATTTACACAATAAATTTCAGTTTATAACTCTGAATACAGGTATATTCATGTTTTTTACAGTTATTGTGAGCAGGTATCTTGTGATTGCATTGAGTGGGAAAAATCTCTGCTGTTTGGAGTCATGAAAATATCTACTTTTCTCTGACTTCATCTTTTTTTTGGTTGGTTGGTTTTGTCTTAAATTCAGGGGCAGCACATCTAATGACTTCTCTCGTGGAATAACTAAAAGGAGTGGTGATTATTTATTTTATGCCTTGGATTTTTTAGCCATATATTAAGCAGTTTGTCACTTTATGCCATACTTTGGTAACAGAATATTTCACTGTCATGAAAGAGGCTACTCAGTAAGCCATAAATCACTGAGCTATACTGATTGCTAGAGTTTGGTTTTACGTTCCCATCATGTAAATCCCTTTGTGAGGCACTGGTGTATCATGTGTTCAGAGCTCAAACCCTTTGTTCAATTGCCTGTTTTAGCATATCTTAACAGCTGTCTGTGCAAGTGCTCCATCAGCCATGATTTCAAGTTGCAAAGATCATTTAGCAGTTTAAAAGGCAATCTGTGCCAGTGGAAGGTTTTAAATATCAAAGAGACTTTTAAAAGAATACTTTCTCAAGTGGATTTGTGCTATTTGTAAAGGATTAAAGTCATTCACTGTTTCTTTACTGAAAATTTGTCTTCTCAATTAGCTACCATCTGGTTTTTCAGGCAGTTAAATAGGGGATTTCTAATGCTGAATATTTGTACAGATATCCTTACAGAAGCCAGAAAAAAAATTGCAGCATGGTGGCCCCACTTAACTCAAGGACCAACTGGCAATCACAGCACTAAATCTTGTGGCCCTATTTCATTGCCCTGTGCCTTGGCTTTGCTGTGACTCCACCAGAACCAGACATACAATGGTCATGAATGTAAAGCAGTGCAGTTATGAAGCACAGCATCTGCTGCTGTGAAGTAAATATAAAATAAATATATTTTAGGCGATAGTATTTTCAAAAATGCTCTGCTCTGTACGTGGTGTCACTACATACAGCAGTGACAATGACACTTGAATGTGTTGCAATGCTGGTATTACTTCATTTGACAAAACCATTGGATCTTTAGAGTGGAAATCAATGGAACTGTGCAGTATGTTGCTCTCTGTTCCCCTTCAATTCATGGAGCTGGGCACCTTCCCTGAGACTGCTACCCACAGTGAAGGTGGCAGTGCCCAGTAACCTTCCTCTTAGACTCTGTGGAATCCTTTACCTCAGGAGAGAAGGCTGTTCTTTACCAATGAGGTAGGCAGTGAGCCTCTTGCAGAAAGAAATCTGGATGTTTTAAAAAATCTGGATGTTCAAAGAAATAAAATCTTTTTCTTCATTCTTTATGATAGAAATTGCCCATGACAGAAGACTAAACCTTTCCCTGTGAGATACTGCTACCCTTCTTCAAAGGCATACCTGTCATTTCAGACTCACTTCTGGGAAGTTAAACATATACATTTCATGTGTCATTTCCTTCTCCCCTTTTTCCAGTTTGAGCAGGAGAACCAGAGACTTGTTGGTGAGATGAACAATCTCTTCGATGAAGTCAGGTACAGTTTCTGTCCCTTGACAGTGGCCTGTGCTGGTCCCATGCCCCCGTCAGCCCCCGTGTGCAGGGCGTTGGCTGCAGGACACCTGCCTGCTCCTGGGACAAATCACCAGTGCCCAGGAGAGGAACCATGTGCTGTCCCACAGTGTAAAGAATGGCAGCACTGGTTACATATGGAAGGCATTCTTACATTCTCCCTTATCCACATTTTAAAGTACTACATTTTCCATTTCTGTCCTGTTGTCTGCTGGATATCCAGATGGCAGTAGGGGAGGTGCCACTGCTGACCCCATGTAGAGGCAGGCAGTGGTGCCATCACTCTCCCCAGCTGTGCAGAACACCCAAACAGCTACTCAAGCTAGAAACTGACTTTTGGGTATCAGTCCTAGGCCAGGTGAACTGCACACACCAGAGTAGCATATGAAAAGGGTGTGTCAAAGTCAACTGCTTAAAGCCCAGCATGAATGGTATTATATGAAATGAAAGAAGGGAGACAAGTGAAATACCTGGCAGTGAAAGCTGCTCACTGAGCATTTCTGGGGCTCAGTGAGCCTTTCCCAGGGCTTCACTGGGGGCTGGTTGTCTTCCAACCAGGCACTGTCCAAGCCCCAGTCCCTGTTATTGCTGCCTCACAGACAACTGACAGAACAGTGGCCTCCTGAGCAGCCACTTACTGGCCTGGAGGGTCTGAATCTGCAGCAGCAAGACATGTTTGCACTAGTTTCTAATAGAGTGTTTCTGTTCTTTGCCAAGACAAATTGAAGGAAAAGTGGTGGAAATCTCCAGATTACAAGAGATATTCACTGAGAAAGTCTTGCAACAGGTTAGTATAATTTAATACTAGAGCAGCAAATACAACTTAAAGATTTTCTTGGGGGCATTTTGGTCTTGATTGCCAACTTGTGAATATAAAATTAACAAATCTTTAATACAAATGTGAAGGAAAATACTTTTGGTTTTCAAATTCAAAATCAAGATATTTACTGTTATTACTTATTAGAATGTACCAGGAATGGAAAATGAGAGATGTGTGTTAGAATGCTCCTTCTGCCTCAGAATTGGTGTTCTGTTAAATGTGTTATGTAACAACATCCTTTCTGGAAATGTTGGTACCTCTTCCAAAAGAGCTGGAAAAATCAGACAGGTTAGCTTTGACTCTAGATAAATGGGAGATTTCCTCATGGTCCTGGTAGTTTCCATTCAGGTTCATAAAATCACCGAAAAAGAAATTACAACTTTAATGTATTACTCTCTACCTTTGCATCAATGAAACAAAAATGTTAGTAATACCAGATTTTATTTTGAGTTCTGCTTGTTCCCCAAGTCCTTGGAAGTAGTTTGGTTTTTTTTGTAACATTCATTACTATTTCTCAATTTTATTTCTTTTTTAAACAGGAGACTGATATTGACAATATCCATCAATTAGTTGTGGGTGCAACAGAGAATATAAAAGAAGGCAATGAAGACATAAGAGAGGTAATATCTTGAAGTTGTGTTTTAGGCTCATTTCTCTTAACTTTCAGTTTTTTCCAGGTGTTGCTTTTGAACAGCACATGAGAGCCCACCCATGGCACTGGTGCAGTGGGTGTTGGGTGTCAGGACAGGGGTTTGGGAAAACTGTTCAAGGTAGCTGAGCTTCTCAATGGTTCACACTTGCTAAGCATGATCTGAATAGCTACACAGGACTGCAGAAATCTACTTGGCCTCAGCAGTTTTTAAACGTGAAGGTCACCTGGCTTGCTTTTAAGCACTTGTGAAGTTTTTTTAAAACAAAGAAGTGAGGGGCAGAAATTGCAAACTACCACTATAAGACAGTGTTGAAATGGTTGAAACAGAATGCTGAATGTTAGCAGAAGAAATTTTGAACACCTCTTGCATGCTCCTAGTAAACAAATCTCTTCCACTTTTACTAAATAGAAGGAAAGGTTGTTTTATTTTGAGAACTGAGATTACAATAAAAATGGAGTTTCTAAATTAGGCTACTGAGTAAATGGCTCACTTGTTTCTCCCTCCCGAGAGCACACAGAAAAGGTATTTCAAGGGTGAGTTGTCCACTGCTCTGCTCTTCTGAAGAGTGCACCAAATATGGCAAGAACTGAAGCTATATTTTATTTTACTTTTCACATTTTTAGGTAGAACTAAGTTTCCTAAACCATCCTGAGAAACAGTTGTGAAAGGTGGTAATATAAACTGTTACTCACATTAGTGTTTGTATCATATAAAAAAAATTCCTTATGTAAATATAAAATCTCAATCTAAAAAATTAGAGCAAAAACCAAGTCCCCTGCTGGTCAATATTGGAAAGGAGTAGCCAAGAAAAATACTGGCTCTGAGACTAAGTGACTGTGTTACCTCCAGAGGTGTCAAGGATTTTGTATTTGTTTGTTGTTTGGTTTTGTTGTTTTTTTCATTTGTTTCAAGTCAGATCTTTATTAGAAAGATGAAGGCCTGATTCCTTTTAATCAAGGAATTTCACTTCTGAAACTTAGAACTAAGTTTGAAGCATTGTACTTTGCAATATAGCTCCTGGAGTTTGATTTGTGCAATTTTAAGATTTTGAGTGTGACTTCAGTGTGATAAATCTAAAGAGGTACCAGCCAACCTGACTTGTATTCACCTGGAATTAAGGTCAAATTTTGTTGTTTCTCTCGTGGGAGGGAAGGGTGATGCCACAAACAGGCATTCTGAGTTGCCACTGTTGAAATTGTATTTACTGGTAATGGTAACAGGGATAACTTTCCCTCACAGGCCATCAAAAACAATGCTGGATTTAGAGTATGGATCCTCTTCTTCCTTGTGATGTGTTCATTCTCCTTGCTTTTCCTGGACTGGTATGATAATTAATTAAACATATATTGGCTCCATGCTCTGTTTGTAAATGTTCTGACATTTTTTTAGTGGAGCAGGGTATAACAGCATACCTATGTATTTTATGCATTTTCTCATACCTCTATGATGGAATTAAAGTTTTCCAGTAAATCAATTGTGCACATATCCATTAGTACATTCATTTTAAATCCCTGTATCAAACATAAAACCACGCTTATCCACTGGAGAACACAAAAATCTTTGAAAGAGCTGTGAAGAAAGCAACAAGCTGGAGCAGACCTAACAGAAGAAAAAGCAACAGTACTGGTTTTGTCACAGCCACCCACCTGTGCTGTGGGAAGTCCAGCTCCCATCCCAGAGCAAGAGAAAACTGTTACTGTGCAGCAGCATCTACGCTGTCTCAGGCGTTTATTTCATCACACCACTTCAGTACACAGTGAGCACTTTGCACATAAATGACCTTTACTTCTAATCCTTTGAAACTACTTGTCTCAGAAATCAGCTTGATCTAATGGTACTAATAATGATAAGGAGTCAAGGAGAGAGCTTTACTTGTAAGTGAAAAGAGAGAATACAACACAAACAGATTGTGCAATGAAACAGATGTTCTGGGATGCTGGAATAAAGCCAAAGGATAGACAATTCAACTCCTCAAAGTACTAAACCTGGCAGCAATCTGTTAACTAAAAAAAGTCTCAAAACCAAGTGTAGATAAGAGTCAATAAACTCCCTCCTGATTAATCAGACAGAAAATGGTTTTGACTTCAAGAAGCATAAACAATCTGTTTCTCCTAGCTCATAAGGCTTATTAATTTTTATTGTTTATTGTTATGAGGAGAAAAAGAAGTTGTTTCTCATCAGTATTTACTTTTGCATTAAAGTTTTTATTGTCCTAAATTTAAGGGGAGGAGATGTATCGTGAATCATTTCTATTTAGAACAGTCTTGGGAAACAGACCTTTCCATCCTGTAAAATCTGAATGTCCTCTATAAGTATGCTGATACGAAATGTGTGTGTTTTCCCATCTCTCTTCTGAAATGTATATTTCTTTACATTTTATGCAACAGGTAGCATCTTTCTTATTCTTTACTATGCATAGAGTGAAAATGTCAAAAGTTACATGTGAATCAATTGTATTCAATAAAGCAGATACCTGTTAGAAAATGCAAACATGGTATGTTTTAAAGATCTTCACATAAGCTTAATATTTTTAATTGCAAAGAAAAATTTGGCACATAGCTTATTGCTTCTTAGGCATTCCACATACCATGATGACTTAATAAAAGCCTTTCACAGCTGCACTGCGTAATGCACATTTCCTATCAAATTTAGAGCACTGAGTCATAATGGTTATTTTTTACTGTATTGGAATGACAGGCTTCTGCTGAAGAAAAACAGAAGTAGATATGACCACATTTGTTCTACTACAAATCTTGAGAAACAGCTTTTACTGATGTTTTCCCCTTAAAAAAAAGGAACTTTTGACATGTCCACTCTCCCTTGTCCCATTCAAGTTACATGAATAAAAAAGGCAACTTGCTTGCCCAGATGCTTCACACTTTTGTATATTAAATTAATAAGATGTCTTTTTATAATGTATATTTAAGATTTATAATAAAAATGAAAACATGATTTCACACAAAGAATAGGTAAGTTTGTAATTACAATGGACCTTTAACGTGCATCCACAATACTATGTTCTTCTACATCTTTTCCCCTCCCAAGCCATACACAAACAGTTCTACTCTTCACTCTCTTTCACATGGAGCTTTAACAGCCAGTTGTGGTACCTAACACACTACTGTTTCACTTGTGATGCTCCATGTTTTAAAAAGTATCAAACTGCAAACCATACATAAACAGAAAGCTCTTTCTAACTAATAAAAAGGGAAAATGTGATGTAATACAGGAGAAAATTTAGACATATTACTCCTTCAGCTGTATCCAACAAATGGCATAGTGGACTACATGTACTGTGAATAGGCTTTCTGCCTCTTCAGTATGATCAAAAGATGTCATTTCTCATTAGAACATCCTGAACTGTATATTTTTTACACTATCCTCAACACCCACCACTAAAACTGCCTGTGTTTTTCCATAAGTCTATCTAGTTTGTGTTTCAGTGCACATCCTTACCAAGATGCTAAAGCCACAGTGGAAATGCAGTTAAATCCTGCTGACAGCAATAAGAAAACATTGAGCATGCCTTGTTGCAGAGAACTTCATTATCACTTACAAAAACAGGAAAGGAAATGGAAGGAAAAATGCGACCTGACAGTTTCTTTCTCCATACAAGTCATTACATTACGCCCTGATGTCAGTACTGACTATCATTCCTGCTTGAGCCCAAACTAAACATTACTTACAGCTTTCAGCTAAACAAGAGATCACTCTAGTTATGGCTGGGGTGTTTCAGTTTGCAAAATGAAAAAGAATTCAAAAACTTAATAAATTAAGTATCTGTTCAGACAACAGAACACATGATTTATCTAAGGTTCAAGCCCTGAAAATCCAGTGACAAAATCTATCAGTATCCAATAAACTGCAAGAACATATCTAACATTGGATTTTTTTTTAACATTGAAAATGGTGTCAAAGCTCTACAGCAATGCTGATATGCACCTGGGGTTATGCCCATGAATGTTCTGCAGCAAGTTTTTGTTTTCACTTTTTTCTTTTTTTTTTTTTTTTGCAAAGCAGTATCAGCAAACAGAAGCAGTTACACCATAAACATGAGTAACCTCTAAATTATCCATAATTATATTTAATGAAAAGTTCCTTGAAGTCCCTTAGTTACCTTCAAATGACATACTTTTAATAATTAGCTTATCATACTAAGCTGATTTCTCAGCAGCTTCAGTCTCCTGTTCAGAAAGTTTCTCTTCTGACAGTACTGTCATCCAGGGGGACACGGAGCGCGTGATGGTTTGTTTGGCCAGGTTGTAGTGGTTTATGACCGTGTAAAATTTCCCTCGAGCGCTGGAGTCTTGTTCAGAGTAGTAGTTTTCCAAGCCAGCTGGAATGCACTGATTATTCTGAAAAGAAAATCCATTGCTTAGGTTTCCGATACAGCCCCCCACACACATGAAGTAGATTAGGTTTTTTTTCTCCTTTTCCTTTTAATCTAAGACAAGAGTCACTCTCTGTGAGTCAAGATGCAACATACATCAATTAACTACAGTATTGTCCTACTGTGTTCAAAATGTTCTTCCCTGCAATCCTTAAATTACTCATGCATTTGCCAGGAAGACCAATCTGGGTTTATATATCAGAATAATTAACATACAAGAAATATGCTTGCTGAAAATAATTTTGAAAAAGTATTCAGTCTCCAGTTCCAGCCACATTTTGCTGTTTATTCCTGCCCACCAAATTCCAACTGTTTGGTTTACAATTACAGCTGTCTGTATTGCACTGTTAGATTAACTTCAGGCAATTTGCCCTGGTGTTTGCAGTCTGAGGGACAGAAATTAATACAGATATATTGCTGCCAATGTATGAACAGTTTTACAGCCCAGTAGCTCACACATTATAGGGAAAACTCTGTGGGTGGCCAAGCATGTGTGGAAGTGTGTACACACGTACAAAATACTTCACTCCTTATTGTCAGAAGAGGTAGTCAACAGCAGGCTTTTAAAAAGCTCTCTGGAGCTGTGAGACTACATTATTTCATTTCCCAAGACTGCAGGAGCACTAAATAGAACCTGCTAGATGCTCAGAGCTTTGGAAAATGAAATAGATAATTTAGAGAGTAAAATAAAAGTCAAATCCACTTTGCTGTCATCTTAAAAGCCAAAGTGAATGTGGCTGTGCAGTGCATTTGTCGCAGGGATCATCCAGGAACTCTTCCAGTCACAGTGCAGGAAGAGCCTACAGAGCAGCTCGTTGCACTGAAGAAAAAAGTTATTTAGGCATATACTGTGGTCCCCAGGTTCTGCCCCAGAAGGTCTTGGGGTATCTCTGCAGGTCCTCTTGCCACACTGGCAATCTTGCCTGATAATTTACGATGTTAGGGCAGTCACCTGAGCAGTTGAATTGACTGTTGTAAGCCAGAAGTAGCTGCAGCTTGAGGAAAAATTCATTTAGTAATTTCTACTCTGGCTGTTTTGAAAGAAATAGAGTATTCAGTCCTCTTGATTCCAGCACCAGAGGACTAAAATTTATAATACTACAGCACAGCAGCTTTGAACTGCTGCTGTTCTCCTACTCAGCAAACAGAATTTTATATTGGGACTTTCTCAGCAGAAAAACACATGCAAAAATTCCATGGGTTTCAGGACCAGATTCTACCTTAGAAGTGTCCACATTTACTTCTGAGTTGACTTTTGTCCATGTCAAAAAAAAAAAAAAAGGCATAAATAAGCACAAGTAACAACTCTTTCAAATGGTTTTAAATCAGAAAGCAAAAGATGGATGAAGACCCAGCAGACAGTCTTGGCTTAATACAAATTTTGCCTCCTAAAAAGGAAAAAAATCATCAAAAGGTATGAAAGAAGAAAGGAATACTTGTCAAAACAAGAGGCCCACAGGTAGTCTTAGAACCTGTCTGCTCCTGACAAATTCCATCTCGTGGCACATGTGATGGCTCAGAGATGCCTGGCTGTCACAGGACTGGCAGCCTCCTACAGGCAGCACCTCACTGCCTCAAAGCCTGGCAGACTCACAGGAGTGCCCAGAGTTTCCACAGCCACCCTGGTTCCCTTCATCTGTAACCTTCTGTCAAGGCAGCAGCTGGGACAAGTCTCCCTTCTCAGTTTTGTTGAAGTGGCACCACAAAGCAGATGGGATTTACCCCTGGTAAACAGCACCTGTGGCAGTTCAGCACTGTAACTCAACAGAGGCTTTCCTGTCCTCATAGTCAACGTGTGTGTCAGCTGCAAGACTGGGACCTAGATTTATAAAAACATAATCCAGGAATATGGAATAGAGCTATTTGAGATGCATATTCATATACATCAACCATGTCATCTTCTGGAAGTATTATCCATGTTTTATCTGGGATAACTGACACTACTTCTGATGTGATAAAATGACTAAGAAGCACATAGACACAGACATATGTGTAGTGATTATTTCACTTAGTCATGGGATGTAATCACAATTCTAAATATTTAAAGTGGGGAAAGGAACACAGTCCATTGAACTAATGAAATCTGCCAAAGAAATTCAACCAAATATAATTATTAGAGCTGAAGACAAGCCAAGATTAATGACAGTCTGAAAAAAGCTACAGAATCCTCTGTTGATTTCAGAAGCAATTTGCTTTGTAGCAGGCAAAAATGACTCAGTGATGTTTTTTGGTTTCTTTTTTTTGATGGGGGGGGGGGGGGGGGTTGTAGTTACAAACATGCAAGACATCTGACAGAAGTGCCTTAAGAAACAGACATCAGTTTCCCTCCTGACTGCATTTTTGCTCCTGGGATTTCATGCTTCTAGAAGAGATGGAAAACAACCTCTCCTTTCACTCACTGCCCCATGTGTACTGCCTAAGGACAGCCCTTTGGATTAGTGCCCAGTCAAGGCAAGCCATGCACTCAGTGACTGAGTGATGGGAAGATGGGAACTGCTGCTGATTCGTACCCAGCCACTTTCAGCTATGTAGAACATTTATTTCCATCCTTTTTATTTGTTGCCATGGTTCCCAGGTGAGAGAAGAAGGAAGGCCATGAGGAGAAACTGGGATGCTCCAGAGTGACTTGCCAGTCTTTTTTTTTCACAACCCTTCTATTTTGGAAATTACTTACAGGTTATGGCCTTTGATGCCAGAGAAAACCCTGGTTGCCAGTCTATATCTGGCTGAATTAAGATGATTCCTTTTGTTCCTTTGACATGAAGACCCCAGTGGAATTCACTTATAAATAGTATCTTCTGTCACGTTAACTTTGCTGGGTCAGTAATTCCCAATTTCACAGATGATGGTGTGGTCCTCAATGCACTGAAGTGACTTTGCTGTACTGCCCACAAGTCTGTGTGAATGCAGGTGCTTTGGCAACAAAAGCTAAAGGGTAACACACAGTACAGAACACACTGAAACCCTGGGGAAATTCTTCTGGATCTAAGTGCACTCAGGTTTTTGTGGTGAGTCTCACCAGGAGGTTCTGATGAGTGCTCCAGAGAAGCAATCTGCACAGCAGCAGTACTGAGGCTGTGTCAGAAAGCTTAAGCAATCACAGAAATAAGAGTGCTGTACAAAGGCAAATGAGCACCTTTTTAAGCACACCTTCATGCCCTGGAGGCGTAGTACAGCAGAAAGCTTTGGAACTGCTCCATGGATGAGAGCATCAAAGCAGAGAAGAGAGGCTGACTCAGAGCTGTGGTTAGTTCAGCCTTTATGCAGAGATTCCTGCTGCACCAGGCTTCCTGAGGCAGGCACACCTTTGCCCTTAACCAGGAAATCACATCAGCATCTAAAGCCTGGGAACATGCAGGCTGGGTAATGTTGTTGAGTCCACCTGAAACATGAAGCCAGTCCACAGAGACACTGGTCACAAGGTGACAGACTTCACGTGTCCTAGGACATCTGTGCCAAGCTGTGCCATGACATATCATGGACTCTCCCAAAAAAAAGACACAAATAAATACAAAGTCATCTTAACAGTGGTAGTTTTCAGGCTTTGTGTCATTTGCCAATATCCTTATTGCAGAATTCTTTCTTAAAAGAGGTACATGACCAAAGATGCTCTGTCTCCTGGCATTATGCCATCAAGCAGCTGGAAACAAAACACCAGCTCCAAGAAAATCAACAGGAGAGTAACCATGATGCAGCTCTGTGTATGTACTGCACCTTATGAACAGAGCATGAGCTATGGGACATTCTGCCTAACTTCTGTCCCAAACACAGGACCACAAAGAGAGAAACACAACCAGACTCTGGTCACTGGGCAACTGAAATGTAGCTGAGAAAGTGTTCTTTCCTTAACTATTTGTGACACTGGCAAGAAAAGCCAGAAGAAGCCAGAAAGCTGCAACTCAAAGGAGAGGACAGCTTGGTGTGAAAGGAGGCAGAAGCAGGAGGCTGTTGCTAGACTCACACAGGAACATGTCAGGATCACATCAAGACAGGCTTGAAAGGCACATAACAGTCCATATTCCAGACTGTTCAATGCCAAAAGAAAGCTTAGGGGAAAAAAAAAGGCCTACTGTCCCCTGAGACATGAACACAGAGGGGTTTCAGTGCCTGTCTGAGGCAACACAAAAAGCCAACAGCAGAACCAAAAGCTGGATGTCCTGAGTTACAGCCAAGTATTCTAACCACAGTATCTTTTGCCCTTGAACAAAGGGGAAGCAGTAACCAACTGAATGCTTGAACCTAAATTAATCCAGAAGGGCATCACTGATTATAATTTTGAACTAGATTCTTGTAAGATATTTATGTGCTTGAAGTGACAGATAAAATCCTGAACAGAATAGTTGAGGAGTGCTGAGGCAGCCATCTCTTCTTGAATCCTTTTGAAGTTCATACTGGGCACCCTTTTGATTTATTACATGACTAAATATTATTAAAAAAATTAAAGGGAATAATGCCATTATCACTGCTACTTTTCCTACCTAATTACAGCCAAGTTCAACTCTGCGAAATTTACAACTGGGAAGTCAATGTTACTTTCCTGACTTTCCGTCCAGGTCATAGCAAAGGAGCCAGCACCACCATCTCACACAAATAAAGTGAGCCCAGCCTCCTTTTGGTTAGAACCACTACTTTTTACAATAAATGTGTTTTCCCTTTTTTGGCATCACTTTTGGCAGTAGGGCTCAGGGGTCACTGTTCTAGAACAAGAAGTTCTTAGTACAAAAATAACCCTGAAGTAACTCTACTACTCTTAATGAGAACATCACTCTACTTTTTCTTTGACACATATTCCAGATTTTTTTCTCCACATTTTATTATTTTCTCATTTCCTAAGACACAGTAATTTGGAGGAACGTGCATCATTAAACCATATGACCTATAAATGAGGGCTTTGTCCAGACAACTGCAGTTTGAGAGACACAAGTGTTTAGACTTTTGCTATATTTTCAATGTTTAAAGCATTAGCAAAATCACATTATTAATACTGTGCAATAGTACAACTTCAATTATAAATTCCAAAGCAAAAGCACAGCAGGAAGCACACTAACCTTGTAAAGAAACACCAAATCTATGCAATACATCATGCCTTAATCAAGGCTATGCCTAAAACAACACAGAATACTCCATACTCTACTGTTTTTCTAGAATGGGTATGCAATTTACCTTGAAAACAAATCCTTCTGGACAGGTATGATCATACTTGTAAACCTTGTAGACTACCAGAAATACAACACACGTTAAGAACGCAAGGGCAAAAAGGACCAGCACAGTTACCTGTAAAGAAAAATAAAACACACTTATGTTAGTAATGCACTGCTTGTTCTACTGCTGCTGGTTACTGCAGGCAGCAGAAGCCAGCTCTGAATGCACTGTACAGTAAAATCAGGCAAAGGATAAAACCAGCTGCTTAATTATTGAGGGACAACAGAGAAGCAGCACCTAAGTGCTTCCACCCTGCCCCTCTCAGAAGAAAGAGGATCATCTGGGCAGTACACATTGCCTGTGCACTGCAAGGCTTTATTTAGTGCATTTCTGTTCAAGGCACATGAGGCCAGGACACACCAAGGTAGCTTGTGTCTGCTGTTTTTTCAGTATGTGGATGATGTAAGTCTAAGTCTAGTTTATGTCAGCTGCTAAGCATGTTTGTTTTCCCTGTGCCTGTCCAGGAATGGAGTCAGGTGATAGTAAGTTAGCACAGGTGTCATCCAGAGGTGACTTGCAGGGCATGGACAAAGTCATGGCAGCCCTCTCTTGTAAGCATTAGAGGATTAGAGGTCATTGCACCTGCTCTGAACTTAGGGGCAGCTACACCAGTAGTCTGCATTCTTGGTTGCTCAATACTCCTTAATTTGTAGGTTGAAACAGTACTCGTTCATCACACAGAGCCTCTACAGGAGTAGCTGACTGCCAGATCAGTGAGGAGACACCCCCTGTTGGACACGGGGCTGGCCTCCAGGAGTTTGGCACCTCTTCCCACAGGGCTCACAGAGAAGCCTTACACACAGCCTGGCATGGCTTTTCACCTTCAGTACCTCTCTGCCCCTGAGCTGGGGCAGCAGAGAAGTCCAAGACACACCTTAGGACAAAGCTGAAATCAGTGTCAGGATCAAGCTAACCTTTCCCAGGTACAAACTGAGCAGCTGGAGACCAGCAGCCTTCTGCTGTGTCACAAGACAGAATTACATCACCCACTGATGAGAGAAAGCACAACATTTTGTCTGGCAGTTGCAGTACAAAACTCTCTAAATCAGATCCATTTTTGTGGAAGGTGTGAGTGAGCAAACAGCATTCTTTACCTGGGAAAGTATCCCAGATGTGTGTTTTTATTATTCTAAAACTTCTATGATAGACTAAATAGTAGGTCATGGAGACTACAGAGTAAGAGTGATTGAGATTAATTTTCTTTTGGCAAGTTAGAAAGAAGCAGGCATGTGCTACAGCATAAGAAACAGTAATAAACAAGATTATATTATTCATTTTTTAAAACAAAGCACAATATGATCTAAATTTGAAGTAAGATGAGTAAACCAGCTATATACACCTTCTGAAAAACGAATTTACACATATCAGTGTCAATTAATTGAAACAAGAATAATCTGGTATTTGAAAAAGCCAAATCAACAAAAAATTGTAGCTTTGCCTCTTGGTAAAAACAACCACCATGCAGCCTCCTTTTGGTAAAGCTCCGAACTAACAGTTTGCAACACTGCAAGCTGTGTGTGGCAGTGGTGTTAGGACATTTCAGGACAACAATAAACTTAAGGGACTTGTCATCCTGTGAAAGCAAATCTCTTCGTGGGCAGACAACAGCAAGTGCTGTATTTCTGGCTGAATCAAGGTTGAGTAGTGTGTGTTGCTGAAGCCAAGGATTTAATAAGGATTTTTGATAGGAAAAAAATAAGCAAAAAAAGGGAAGGCTGGAGTAGAGGCAAGGAGAACTGCAGATCAAAAAGTAATTTAGCAGCAGAAATGCAGATATTAATGTAACAATTGAAATGAGACATGGAGCAACATGTTTAGTTTCTCAGCTGTCATTGGAGTACAAAAAGAAAAAAAATTCTTAATTAACCTCTGAAAACATCACACTGACAACAATTTTCATATCTAATTAGCCTTTCTCCAAGTTCATTACTTATTTGCATACACAAAAATTAGCATGGATAGCTCACACTGTCTTGTCAACATTGTATGTTCTCCTTACATCTCCCATGCCTCCATTCCCTGCATGAATCCAAGAGACAAAGTACATTTTCACCTTCCTTTCTGGCCATTCTCTGTGGCCCAGTTTAATAACAACCAATGTAGCACTCCTACACATCTCAGCTGTGGCCTAGCTCAGCCTTTCCAACAGGTTTTTTATCAGGCTCCTGGCTCCACAGAGCCTTCAGCAAAGGCTGCTCCCTTCAGGAACACAGGCCTGTGACACGGGACACGGGCATCAGGCACAGCTGCTGTGGCACACATCAGTTCAGCTCGTATTTGTCTCCACCACGGATAGGAGCTAAGAGTTTTAAATGTTTTGAGAAGTACTCTTGAAAAATATATTTGAAAATATATCTGAAAAATATTCTATAGAAGTATTTTAACTGTGTTTCCCAGCCCTTCTACTAGCAGCCAGTAGTAGAATTGTAATATTATTTCCACACTGTAACCACTCAGTCATACAGATGAGGTCTCAGGAACATAGTGAGGCAACAAACTAACAAGCTGTTTTGTAATTGAGACTAAACGTTTAGATAGTAGAAAAAACTGTATTTCCACAGTCATTGCAGGATCACTCTTCAAAGCTTCAAAACTACTCTGAGAACTCACTGCTTTTTAAAAGAAGATCAAAGCCCAGTGTTTTGTTGATTGCTGGAGCCTGGCAAGCTGCAGAGCCATGGCCTCGGGTGATTTGCTGAGACCCGGTTTCAGTGGCACTGTGAGGCTGTGAGTTCTCACTGCTTGCACAAGTTCTTCCATTGCCACACAGTCAGCCATGGCAAGAGTTCTCAGGGGTCCTGCTTCAAAAATATCACAGAATTTTCTCTCTCACTTACTCTATTTCCTAATGTTACTAATTTTGGTATTAAGATGTAAATTTTTACTCTCATTATCTCCAGTGATTTGCAATCACACTCCATTTGCAAATCCCTAATCAAGTAAGCTCTTGTCTCCTTCCTATTAGGAGAGAAGCGCCCTTTTCTTACCACCCTTCAAGATACAAGGAACTTCTATTTAAAGACAGTTGCAGATGAAAATGGCACAGATGGAATCTAGCAATGGATTTCTTTCCAAGGTGATTGCCATCACCTGTTAATCCAATCCACTTCTCACTTTTAATAGCCATTTCTCTTCATTCTCATAACCCACCCCAGTGTTCCACAGGGACCACTTCTGAACCTGAGGCAGTCAGCTTCTCTCCCTAACACACTGCAACCCTACCTCTGTGCCTCACCTCCTGAGCCCTCTCTTCCCAGATGCTTTTCAGAGATAAAAGCATGAAAAAAGAGAAGGCAACAAACAGCTCTTCAGACCACAAGCAACCCCAAAGCTGTCATGGTATTGCTTTCTTCCATAGCAACTTTGCACCCTCACTATAAACTACAGTTATTTTCTTCTTCTTCCCAACACACTACTCACAACTTGCCCTCCTCCTCAGGCAGGAGCAGCTGCCATGCATGCACAAGCACCACTTCCCTTCCTCTGGAAGGAAATCTTGAATCTCCTTTTTTGTGGGAGCCAGCTGGCACTGCAGGACCCCACACAGTACATTCACGAGCAGAACTCTTGTGAATTACTGTGATCATTCACTGCCATGTACATCCTGCAAGAACTCCAAGGTGACTGTCACACCTCAAGAGTGATGGGCTTTTAAAATACTTTATTGAAGTACCTATAAGATAGGACAAACAACCATTTCTTTTAACTAGAAATCCAAAGTGTGATTTTGCTTTCATCTTGAGTGTGACATTTGAAGTTAGTTTTAAGGAATCTGGCAGCAAAACGAAGCAAACAGAGAAGATGACAAGACATTATGTATGTGGCAGATTTTTGAATAGATTGTAAGTGAAGAGCAGAAGAAGGACAACGTCTAGCCAGAAGCCATTAGAGTAATCAAAATGAGAGATGACTAATGAATGAACTAAGCATACCCAGAGCAAAAAACCTGTCTTCAGACTCTGTAAGCAGTTAGCTGAACAAATGAAACTCACCATATCTGACAACTACACTATCATGTAAACAGCTTGTGATAAGGCCTTTACCATAAGATCTAGCAGATCTTCCCCGTCAGTCTATGCTACTTTGCCTCAAGACTACAAGACTATAGACTATAAAGACTACAAACCATATTTTCTCTGCATGGCAACTGCAGTCTCCTTCTTCCTCACTCCACTAATGTTTATTTGGACTCCCTTTTTAATCAAGCTGGAATACTACAGCAAAACTGTACGAATAATGCCAGCTCATCTTCACACCCTTTCCTGGTTGTATTTCAAGCATGCACAAGTCTACCCATTTTGCTCCTCTCAGCTCCATCCTTTTGCTGTTTATTTTATCCCACTGTCCCATTAAAGCCTGGGTACAATTAATTTCTCCCCTGCCTTCACTTCTACTTGTCTAATCCTTGCTATTGCCTGAGATTCTTTCATTAAGCCACTCATACTGTGCTGTTGTGCACCACGCCTTCCTTCGTGCTTTTTCTTCTGTCAGCACACAAAGCCATGTCGAAGCATTCCTCTTATTAGAAGAACTAACAAGTTTATGCAATGATTTTCACTGCTCAGTCACTGGCTCTTGGTCACATCTCCTCTCTGCTCCACATCTATGCATTACCTATTTCAATTGCAGAACACAACTTTCATTTCTGATAGGTTTGTGAAGTGAGGCACAGACTTGCTGCCAGCCCTGAACAAGAAGAGTGAAAACATACACAGCACCTTTCATGGGAAATGATTTAGAGCCAGTTAATGTTTTGCTCACCAGTAAAATGCAGAGACCTTTGGGGTAAAATACAGCAACTCTGTACAACTACTTAGGACAGGAAATTAAGATTATTTCTATCAAATTTAAACTACAAGAGAATTTTAGGCAGACAGCCTGTAATTACAATAGATTGTGTCTGGCTACATCCCACAGACAAAAATTCGTAAAACATTGCATTGACTTTCTTGATAATGGCCATGACCTCCATTTCACCTCTCTCCACTAAAATCCTGCATCTCCAGCTACACAATGCCCTCTACCAGCATATTAGAGAACACAAAAATCAGCTTTCCACTTATCACTGCTTCTGCAAAATTATGTCCTTGTTTGCTATTACCTCAGCCTGTCCCTGAAAGTTTAACTGAAAAACATGTCTGAAACAACACACTCAAGGATTAAGAAATGTTAAGACATTGGAAATGGCAATGTGAAAGAAAAAAAGGAACATTTACATCTATACATGCAACATTTGACTCATATTCATTTACAGAGCAATGCAAATTACACAGAACACCCTGGTGCAGTGCCCTGCACTTGCTGTGGGAATATACAGGATGACCTGTGACTCCAGAAGACAACCAGGTGCCTTGTTTCAGAAGAGTATTTCTAATATTACATGTCAGGTTTAGCTCTATGACTGGTATCCATCCACTGAACTCAACTGCTTCACCACAACATTCCCATCAAAACTTTGTGCTCAAAGAGGATGATGGTTTGGGGGCAGATTGTACAGAAAAAGCAGTAGAAATCAAAACACTGTCCCTTTCAAACAGAAATGACAAAGAAGAGAGAGCTGTCTTGGATGCTTACCTGGAGATTGCTGGGAGTAGCAGCAAAAAATGCAAAAAAGGCAGGCAGATTCATGAGGACAGGAAAAGAAAAGAAGCTACAGAACCAGAGCTTACTAACAGCGACAGTGCCAGACAACAGGAGCAGTCTGCAAAGGAATTGATTAATGAAACCTGAGGGACACACTGTTACACAAGAACAGGTTAACAAGGCACTGGCCTTGAGATCCTAGAGCTGCAGCTTAACCCAGCTGTTCATGGCAATGTTCTTGTCACCTTCTATCACACAGCACCATATATTGTATTTCTTAACAGGGATCTGAGGAAGCAGTTCAAGAAACCCTGTGGCACCAAGATAAGAATCTTACTACCTTCTCATACAAACCCAGAAGATACTACTGCAGGCCAGGAAAAAGGCTGCATAATGTTATTACAGCAGAGGAAAGGTTATTTAAGTGATGCATCTGGAGACATCCAAAACATCATCTGTGTCACCTGTGTGACTGGTTCTGTTCCAGTAAATGGGTTTCTAATGGAGACTGTGGCAGAGGACACCTGACTTATAGCAGGGGAGCTGTGTTAAGCATCCACTCTACTTAAATCTTCCAGTTCTGACTACAAAATTCCTTTCAACCAAAAATTTAGCAGGAGGATTGTCAATGTCATATCAAAGAATATCAAACATAAAAAAAAGGAAAATGACAGTTGCCATGCAGTGCCTTTACTTGCATCAATTACTTTAAAATAACTGTTACACTGAAAGAACTACCTCCTTTATTTTTCTTATTTGAAGTAGTAATGAAAAAATATAAAGCCTGTCAAACACTTATACTTGTGAGTAACTTTAATCCTGTGAGTAGTTCCACTGGAGAAACAGAACTACTAATGACAGTAAGTACCTGTCACTCTTCCAACACTAAGTGACAGATACAGAATCTACTTAAGGAAGTGATACCTGTACAGGAATCAGTTGACATTTCCTGCTCTTAAAAGACTTTTAAAGTGGAAGCAAAGAGCTACTCATCACACAAAGTAATCACACAGCAGCAAAGAGAGAACTGTTTTCCTTGCTTCTGATTATTTTTGCAGCAATAATAATCACTGGCATTACTAAGAAGAGGTAGAAAATTGTTGAGGCAGAAACATGTTTGAAGGATGCCCCTTTTAAGACAGAAAAAAGCCCTGAACAGTTAGATATATGGTGCTTACATTTTTGCAGTCTTAAAGTGACCAGGTAAAACTGCAAGAACTGATCTTGAAGTTTCAATTCCTCTTCCATAACTTCATGCAGACATTTCATCAGCTGACTGCTACTTGATAGTACACTGTTTGCATGGTGTTAGCACAGAGGTAAGCTTGAGGCTTTGACTCTGCAGTTAGATGTATGCAGAGATGTCAAAGATAAAGTCAGAAGAACTGAACTGCCTTTGAACAGAAACCAAAGGCTGAAGGCATATCACAGTGTGGGTTGATTTAAGGACTTGAAATTTATTATGAAAAATCAGTGTTTATTTTCAAAATACCTCTAAATGTTCTTTAATGATGTTTTCTCAAAGACAGAAAAAAAAGTCATGCTTTGCTACAACAGATTTTTTTAATTGTTGTGTTTGTACACAACTGCCAGCTGTAGCCCAATCAGTGGGTGCCAGAGTAGACATCCCACTACAAAATCCAACCGGGGGTTGTAAAAACACTGTTCTGTCAATGGGGGAGGCAAAGGTTTGGCCTTGGGTAACTCAGACCATCAATTTTCTTCTGCCCTAACATCCTCCTATGTCCTGGTTCACAAGGATCCTGTGTTACTCTGTAGAGTGGACAATTTACAAGAGAGAAAAATCTGCCTTGTTCAAAGTCACTTTCCAGATGTTTTCCAGAACCAACTCCCTACATCAGCCTACACTGTTCAAAGAACAAAAGCAAGACATCTGTTTCTCAAAGGGAAAAAATCTTAAGTGAAAAAATCACACCTTCCTTGGTGTGGTTAGAGCCATAAAAATAAATTAAGACAACAGCGTTCTCAGAATCGGGAAATCTTCACATTCTTTTGAGACATTCTGATCTGAATTCAGAATGTGGCTTCATAGAGGAAAATGATACTTGCAGTTTTCTTTGAAAACATCCTCAGCTCTGTTATAACTGTGGTAATGTGAATTGAATGCAGAAAAATACATTTTATAATTGATTATTCACCAGGTGCTAAAACACCAAATGATCTACACGACATATGCAATGCTGGAGTGACTTCATTTGTTATAATGTGTAACTTCTCAAGAAGAACAGCTTTAGATGATCTGCACTGCTGAATCCCAAAAATGCAATCTGCTTTGTCATTATTTAAGGAGTACATCCTAGAATACACATGTGAATTATTTGTAAATATGACTGACTCACTTGCTTATTTTTAGCACAACACTTGGGCTGTGTCTTGTGGCAAGCTTGTGCATTGGTGATGTACCATACTGAAGTCATTAAAATGGCATCTGAAAGTTTTTTCATGAACACAAGCCAAAGTCAATATCTCACCAGTTAAATAATGCATTTCATAATTACAACAAATATTTAATTTTCAAACAAATATCTTTTTGCTCTCTCAGAATCAACAGCAGAAGTTAACATGATGGTTCACAATTAATAAGGACCCAGGAGAAAACCTCACACAATCAGTACTTTTCATCTACATATTTATGGAATGTTATCAACTATTCATGTAATATTTATTACTGGGAGTGGTGAATATGACAGTCATCCCCGCTGGAGATCTAGTCAGTTTTCCTTAAAATGTTGCAAGCAGCATAATTACATTCTAAGATTGTTATATAGAGATTAAGGGACATTTTTAGGACCTGAATGTTCTGCATGAACATGGTTTTCAATTAACTGAACAAAAATTTTCCTAACTGATCAATCCCCGTACTCTTCTCTGGAAACCTAGACTTACAGCCACAATGTGAATCACCCTGCAATTCCCAAGAGACAGCAAATCCTACAGAAACCTCTCTCTGATGCAGCAGTTACCTAGCAGCAAAACCTAGCAACCCTCTAGTATGAGATTAATCCCAGAGCGATCATCATAAAATAACATCTAAAGGATATTTTATCGAAGTATGCCATCCAAAGGTATATAAAAATGCGATGCAAAAATCCTCAGGCTTTTAGCTGTTCAGCTACACAAATTAGAAAAGACTACCCAACAGCACAACAAGCTATTTATTTGTTTTCAGCAAGGTCTCATTTGCTCAGCTTTCCCAACAAAGACAGAGAACCCCCCCAGGTTTACAAAAGGATGCACAAGCCTTTTAAATGTGACTAAGATATTCAAAACCTTTCCTTAGTTACAGTTTAATGTTCCAGCAATTAAATCCCTTGGGCCTACTGCTAAACCATAAGTACAAAGTTCTTCAGGTATAGGCTCTGCTCAGCTGCTTGGAACCAAAGTCCTATCAGGGCATTCAACATAAAAACTGCTTCTCTTTTCTCTTCTAGACACAGTAAGCATTTTCCAGTCACCTTAGTGTGACCAGGACACACACAAAGACAGCCAGACAAGCTCTCCTTGTTCTGAGCTGTCCATTTGCATTTACCCTACCCTCCTCACCTGAGAGGAAGGGGACTGCTCTCAAGGACTGGAACCATGGTGACAGAGATAAAGAGAGAATGTAGCATTCTCCCTGAGGAATGGCATGTCCTTGCCCCAAACCAAGGAAGAGGAAAAGCTGGAACTAGGATTCTTACCTCCTTGGTAAAACCCTACCACACCCCATCACATCTCTTCTTGGCTGTGTGGGGTTCCCCCCACAGCTTCACTGCATGGCTGGAGACCACAGGTGAATGGCACTTAAAACATTTGTCGCAGCAACACTCTGCAAAGTTCCTTTCCAAATATAGTCTAATCCCTCCTTGAGCCTTCACTTTGTTTGTTTAGCATGCTCTGATTCCACTGAGAGCTGCATATACACTTCTGAAGGTCAGCTTGGGCCTGGGCAGCTTTTAGAGCACAGCTCTGGCACAACAGTACCAAAATCTCTGCGTGTGCCCCAGAAGTCCTGTCATGCAGACAGAGTTTAGAACTGTGCAGTAGAAAGGGAATCCACACCTTTACTGAAACTCTGTATTTTCCCTTCATACTAAATATTAGGCTTTCCAAAGGTATTTGCACTTGTGAACTGCAGAGTGTGGATGCCTACTGCTTAAAAATGTTTTGTATCCTTGGGTAAGATGCCAAATTAGAAGCACTGGAAACCTGCAGTCTTATTGTTAAAAGGACAGGGGAGCACGAGCTGAAGTGCCAACTTTCCTGCTTTGCTTTAATTACCCAGAACAAGAAAAACTATCCTCTAGTGTGAAGGGAGAAAGGATATTCAAGCCTTGCATCAGATAAATCCTCAGGTTCCCTATGGGACTGATGAAGGGAGTTGTAAGGGTGTGGACACAATCTGAGTCAGATTCTTTCTGAACTGCCATGTGACAGTACCAGGCATCACCAAACCATAAGATTAAATGGGACCAGGAAAACTGATAGGAAAGCGCTCTGATATATATCCCTGGGTTGCCAAATCATATATTTAACTATAAAAAATACATAATGGACTATGACAGTGCTTTTAAGAGAATGGTTTGGCAACAGTGATAAATAAAAAGCCAAAAAAAAAAAGGAAATGTTCTGGTGGTTCTTGTCCTTCAACACAAACAGGAGCTTTACCCATGCCATGAGCGCTCCCCTGTGCAGCCCACACACACCCTGGCAAGGCACATTCTGGAGCCCACACACTGACAGAAATGCCTTTGGAATTCATCTGCCAGTGAGGGATTACAAGCAGTAAAGCTGCAAGATTTGATTTTGTTTCTAATTGTTCAATTTTGAACCATTATAACATTGAATTAATTTTTCTCATGTCCAGCTATATCCACAACAGGCACTCTGTTATAGCCAGTTCTGACTACAACCAGCAATTGATTTTAAGCACTTCTGCAAACACAACTGAGACATTAACATCTTCACATAGCACTGCTTACCTTAAACCTTTCTGAAACCCCTTCAGTGATGCTGATTGTGAATTCAGCTATTTTAGGAGTACGGAACTTTCCCTTCTTGCGGTCAGGTTCATATTCTGTTTTTGTTTTGACCACAACCTTTAAGAAAAAGAATCAATCACAAAACTGTCAACTAAAGCTGGCCACAAAAACCTTAATTATTCTTTAACTCTTCTTTTATCTGCTACAAGCACATCTAGCACCATATCTTTCCCCTCCCCACTTTGTGTAATTCTTCTTTGAAAGTGCAAAATTATTTATTCCTTTTTCCAGTATATCAATCATCAACTAACTTACCTCTCAAAGTGGTTTTGATGGACCTACAGCAAGACTTGTTATGCAACAGTTTCACAAAGGTTCCATTTTTTCATCTGTGGTGATACTGTGCTCTTATACTAAGCAAGGATAGGTCAAATCCAAATCATGGACCTTCCCACTTTGGATAGTTTGGAAACAGCTACCTTCATTTGCTTCAGGAAATTCCACTAATGGGATTTCAAACTGGACACCAAGAGAAGATTATTGACGACTACCCATAAAAATCTTACAGATGACAACGCCATGTTCTTTGATGGAAGGATTTTGAGGTTAAACAAAAGTGAAATAACCCATGTAGTCTAGTTGCCATTCACCATGTGATAGACTATGGCCCTTGGCATTCTTATTTTTAACATCTAATTTCTGAATTATCAGCTGCAAGCAGCAAGATGCACACAAACCCTTGTTAATGAGATTTCTTCAAACACCCAAGGCTCTTCAGTTTATTCCTTGCTATGAACTACTGCCCCAAGCTACACAATTTAGCACCTTAGCCCTATTCCCAAAATACTCACTACGTCAGTTGTAGCTCCAGTGTTCTCCTAGGCATTCTAATCATACGAAATTTTCACATACCTAACCTATTTGCCTCATTTTTGTCTTCTGCATTTTTCAGGAACTTTTTCCAAGTATTATTCTCAAACTAGGGTACAGTTTATTGTAGTGATGGTGCTATTACAATTTGCTCAATTTCCTCTGTTTTTCCAAGGAATAAGTATCTACTCTTTTAGATTTTTGAAAATCAAATTCTATCTTTATCCCAGCTCACGGTATTAATAGCAAACACATTAATCACAGAAAGGCCTGGCTTGGAAGGGATCTTGAAGATTATCTTGTTCCAACTCCACGCCCCAAGGCAGGGACCCCTTCCACTAGACCAGGCTGCTCAGAGCTCCATCCAGCCTGGCCTTGAACACCTGCAGGGATGGGGCATTCCCAGCCTCCGTGGGCCCTGTGCCAGGGCCTCTGCACTCTCACACTAAACCTTCTCTCTGTTTAAACCATCCCCTTGTCCTGTCACTACAGCCCCTTGTAAACAGGCTCTCTCCATCTTTCTGAAATTAGGATGGTGACACTTCAGGTAGTCAGACACTGAAATAACAAACCTTGGGCTCCCTTCTTCTCACTGCCCTGAGTGATACCTGGAATGTGTAACTGTACCTGGACTCAGTACTAAAAGTTTATTAGACACTTTCACAGTATTACACATACTTGTTCAGGACATAAGTTTAAAACCAACTTACCTATTTTCAGTTATAATTAGTAAGATAGTAGTTATCACCTATTTAACTTTATAGCTGCCCAATAGCATCATGGAAGTTAACCACCTGATGATTTCTGGAATGCTTTTAAACATCTTAGTTCCCTTCCTCCCCCCTTTATGTTACATAATCTCAGGCAACTCAAATCACATTCAGCTGACACTGAATGTACAGTTCTAACTGCTTGGTTATGTAATGTCTTCTTTTGTTTAACATATCTAAATATGAATTTAAATCACTTCATCCCTTTAATTTAGAAACTGTCAAAATCATCAAATCCTTAGCACTGTAGTCTCTACTGTTCAAGAAGTTATGCTTCACTGCCATGCTGGAGCCTTGCAAGTGGATAATAACCATAGACATATGAAGAATGTACTTCTATTCATTATACATGAGGGTCTGCATACTTCAGAATCTGATCTGTGTGTCAATCTTTTCTTAATACAGCTTCTTTTTTTCATGTCAGTTGCTCTGCTCCTGCCTTTGAGTCTCTAACAACCAGTAAAGAGACACTGACATGACTAACCAGTTACAGAAGGACACCAGCAGGACCAATAAATTTAATTTTCCCCCTCTATGTTTGCCAAAGGAAAAGAAAACTAATATACAATTGGACAGTGGCAAGTAGAAGAGCCAATCAAATATCCCTTTATTTAAGTTTCTAGCTTAGCTGGACATTTGCTTTCATTCAAGGCAAATGCCAAACAGGTGGGAGGAGTTCTGCCCATTCTAGCAGGAGCAAACGGGCTGGCACAGAGCCCCTGGGCTCACAACAGAGGCTCTGCTCAGGTTAAAGCCATTACCATGCAGTTCCCTCATTCTGCTTAGCAGTGCAGGAACAGAACAAATCCCTTTGGTCACTGGTCCCTGGTAATCGGTTCTATCCAGTCACCAGTTGGCAGATGTATCAGACACGGTAAGACTCCGCTTGTTCTAAAGCCTTAGGGTGTGATTTTGTCCTCAGTTACAAGATTTACACCCATGTAACTGAGGGCATAAAATGGACCCTCAGGCTCCTGAACAGCTGTTATGGCTTATTGCATTTATGCCTGCCAACTGGTCACTACACACAACACAGAATGCTGTTGATAGCAATTAAAATGGAGGTCACATATTTATTTGTATTGCCTACAAGCAGCACACTACCAAGGAAAATTTTACAAGCTAAAACTCTTTACCCTAACTTCAGATTATGTGAATTTTTTTTGAAGTTTGAGGAATGTATAGCTATCAGTTTATCTACAAGTAGAATGCAGCTTGTGGAAGACATAAGGCAAAAAATAAAAACTGTATGAAGACCACAAAGCTTTTTATTAGCAGATGCATGTGGGAAATTACAAGTAAGAATCTTATTAAAACAGGATACTGAAAACCCTGAAAAAATCCTACTCCTTTGTGCCTCATGTGTAGTAGCATTTACTGAATTCTTTATTGTGAGGACAATAAACATATTTACAGGCTATCACCTTTCTAAATCTTTAAAATTAAATCCCTAATAATCAAGACATTTAATGAGCAATGCAGGAAGCACACTTCCCCTCTAGCATGTAAGCAGCTCACTGGACTGCCCCCTTCCAGCTACAGAGGATATCTGAATCGCCTATTTGGAGGATTTTTTGAACAAAATAAATTGCCAAGGAGAAAACACAGTGGCCTGTTCTCATGTCATTATTTCAGCTTGTCTGGGGTTAGCATTAGTTTCTCACTGAAGCACAGAAGGAAAATGGAAGTGCTCTCTGTTGCTAGTATGCCCATGCCCAAGCCCATCTTACAGAGAAATAAGGCAGGGCTCTATTCCCCATCAGGGAGGCATTTTCTAGACAGAGAAAATCCATATTATCCACAGAGAACACACAGGACCTTCCAGATGCAAGAGAGAAAAATACAGAATAGGAAGGGTTATGACAATACAGTATAGAGAAGCTTGCATTTGTATAGTATATGTTTCATATAGCAGCACTAAAATCTCGACATGCCCATTGCTAACATTTCACACTGATTTTTAATGCAAATCACCATTAGTGGATTTTCATGAGCTTAGCTGTTGGGGTTTTTCCCTAAAGGTAACTAGCATGCCTTGAAACACCCCATATTTCTTGTCGCTCCTAAGCTGCTCTCTACCCATGACCTATTCTTTTGTTGTTTGCCAGAGATGTGGGTGTGATTCTCCAGGGTGGAAACTAAAGCCTACTGTACCTTATCAGGAGGTGGGAACTGGAGCTGATTGACATCCAGGGGTGTGATCAGGGGGATGGTGTCAAATCCATCCTCCAAAAGGGGCTGCTTTGTGCTCTTCTCGCTGAAATTATTCCCCAGTTTCACCATTCTTCCAGGATAGAGGGATTTTTCTGCTGGCACACACAGGCACACACGCAAAGAAATGCAAAATATCAGAAACCAGACCTTTTCCCAACCCTCGGGGGACCCGAAATACCTTCTGGAAAAAAAAAATTAAAATAAAAAAAATCCGTGTTGGTCGCTATGATTCGGTTAGCCACTGGCGTTCTGGGAAGTACGAACGACGACCAGACCATGTACTACGAAAATTAACAAAACCCCACGGCACCACGCACACAAAGCAGCACCCAAACCCCGGACGCGCCAGCGCGGTGCGAGCGATGCCGCCGGCGCGGCCCGGTGCGGCACCGCCCGCAGCCCCGTCCCCATCGCCATCCGCGGCGCTGCCCTCGCCCCATCCCCGGCACTCACCGCCGGCTGCCGGCCCTGGCTCGGGGCGCAGCGATGGCGGAGCGGGGGGCGAGGCGCGGCTCTCGCTCCGCGGGTGGCTCGGGGCGGCCGCAGCGCCGGGGCCGTGACGCAGCCGCCGCCTGGCTGAGGCAGCTCCGGAGCAGCAGCGGCAGCACAAAGGGGCCCGCGGGGACGAGCGGGCGGCGGCTCCCCCAGCCGGCGATGGCGCAGCGGCAGCAGGTGGAAGGGGCGGCGCGTCCCGCCCGGCCCCCCTCGGCCGCCCCTCCCCGGGCGGGGCCGCGCCGGGCCCTGCGCTAGCGGGGCGGGGAACCGGGAGCCGCCGCCCTGCCCCGCTCGGCAGCGCTGGGGCCCGGCACGGAGAGCCCCGGCACGGAGAGCCCCGGCACGGAGAGCCCCCGTCGGGGCAGCGGCGGTGGTTGGGGCGGGGAAGCTGCGATACATGAGGCGGCGGCGGCGGCGAGGGACCCCGGCCGCTGAGGGGGGCGAGCTGCGCTCCCTCCGGCCGTTCCTGAGGGGAAAGGAAGGGAAGGGAAGGTGAGGGAAGGTGTGCGGTCAGCACGGGGGAGCCCGGCCCGTGCCCGCTGTGCCAAGCGGGCCATGCCAGCCCTGGGACCGGCGCTCGCGTCCCTCCCGGGCAAAGGCGCTGCGGAGCCTGGCAGCCGGGAGACAGAGGACATCTTACAGGCTTCGGGCGGAAAAAACCCAGTGATTCGTATTCACTGCGCTGTCTCCTGTAACCCGAGGCAGCCAGCATGCTCCTCTTGCCGTCTTGCAGGTGCATTGCTGCCCAGCCGGCGCAGGGAAAGCGCTGTGGGCGATGCAACAAGTGCCTGGCATGGTAGGCAGCTCGGAGAGAGGAGAGGCAGACAGGTGCCCAGCCTAGAGCCAGTTTCGTGCTTCAAAACCAGCCAACCTCTTCTCGCAGATGCCAGCATGAGCAGCCTCTCTGCATGGTTTGTTCCAGTCGCTCAATGCAACACGCATCCCGTTTTCCCGAGATCAATGGTCTGTAATGCTAAAGGCCCTTTCTGGCTGTGGCACAAAGCAAGTCGTGTCTCCAGCTATGGATCATCTTGTCTATCTCATTTATATCTCCCATTAGTGTTCTGTCCTGAGTAAATAAAGTGTAAAATAACCTTGTCTTACCTGAGCAACGTTTCATAAATCATGCTTGCGTGTGTTAAGTAGAAGAAAAAGGTTTTCATTTTATATAGAAAATTGCACCTGTGAGTGGAAATGAAGGGGTTTCTCAGAAAACAAGAAACACTTGAATTTTATTTAATTTTGTCAAAGCCCTTGTCTTACAAGTGTTCTTGAACAGAACAGATTAATAACCCACAGAAGGATGAGTGTAATCCATTCATTTGTATGTGAAGCAAAGTCATTCAAAGTCCAAATGACATCAAAAGTCCAAGTGATGATCAGAAGTGTATTTGACAGTATACTACAGGGAGCCCAAATAACACAGCAAATGGTTTAACAAATTGACTGACTAGGTTCTTTCATCTCTAGCTTTTGTGATTTTATATTTGAGCCCTATTGGGTGAAGATTGTCAAAAGCTTAGGGCAATTGTGTATTAAGTGTGTGCCTGAGGAAGTATCAGTATTGGATTAAGATGAATGGATTTAAATTCCCCAGTTGCTGGTGAGGTATTTTTTTTTCATTATGTGAGCATGTGCACAGGTTATTATGTTTTAATATGTTTTAATGTCTGTTGTAGAGAAAAGGAGAAATTTGGATAGCCTGTTTAGAGAGTGAGTTATTCTCTTTGCCACTGTGCATTTCTTTAATGGTACCTGCTTTTGGTCTTGTCTGGTTTTCTAGTCTTTCAGAAAAAAATCTTTTTGTTAAGCAGCTGAACACAACACTTGTCACTCAGTACTTACACTCAGTGGCTTACATCATTTTCATTTTAATTGCACGTCACCCCATGTACTGTGACATAAAAAAAGAAAAGCTCTGTGGTTTTGTATGCAGGTACATGCACATACAGATACCTGTGACTAATAAGTGTCTTTATTTGCCAGCTGTGTAAAATGAGCTGTTAAAAGGCTCTAATTTCTGATATCAAATTGTCACCTCTAGCTTGCTACTGATGGTTTTAGAAGAAAAAATGAAGTAACTTAGTTATAAAAGCTTCCTAGTCAGAAGTTGCTGCCTTAACAAGGCAAAAAGGTGTATATTTGCATAGACATTATTTTAAAATAAATTGATTTGTCAAAACTAGCACACCTCATTTCTCCAGGGCTCCTGCTGTAGGTCATTTTGCTGTGGTTATTCAGGGGGTTTTAAATTTGGGGAAGAAACTGTCCTCTATCTTCTACAAAGTAACTCAGGTTCCAGGTGCTTAACAAATTGCCCACATCCTTGCTCAGCCAGTGAAGTGTCATGGCCAGCAATCCTTATCTTGTGTTAGTTATCTCTGAGGAAACATTGCAACTCCTTGTAGGTATGTGGGCAACAGGAACAGCAGCCCACTCACAGAATTGATGACCTGGGAGCTACTCTCATCAGGTCAGATTGTACCCTGATTTACTTACTCTGAAACCTTAATGGCCTCAGTGAGGTTAGAATTCCCCCTGTGTGCCATCAGCCTGACTATGAAAGCTGAAAATTTGCACTTCACCATCAAGCAGGTGTAGCACTTCCCAATGAAGTAACTACCAGAGGAAGTAGAAAAAAGGAAGTAGTGTGGAGCTTGTGTTTGCTGGCACTTGGTCTAGGAAAGGATATAGAAGTCTTTTTTCAAATAAGAATAGGCCCATGTCTCACAAAAGCTGGAGAAAGCACAATTGCAGGGAAGCCTACATTTACATCACTTATCAAGCCCTCATTTTGAAGCACAAACACGAAGAACAAAGTCACACAGTCTCCACATATGGAAATCAAGGAAACGTTGTAAACTGCTACGTTCCAGAGGGCTGGACTTCTGATTCATCATGGGCAAAGCATCTAGAAATTACAGGATTTTTTCCCTGCAGAATAGTTTTTCTAAAAATGAGGCCAAAATTGTGACAATTAATCTATTATTTGTGATTTGATGATGCTTTATTCGGGTTGACCACATGTCTTTTTCTTTGTGGGTTGTAGTTTACTGACACAATCGATTGAAATGGCTCTTCTGGAGCCATCATAATTTGTTGTGTGAGTGCAGCTGAAAACACTTCAACGTGCCATGTGTCACGCTTTGTCAAGCTAACAGTTGATGTTTCCAAATCAGGATTAGGAACAGTGCTGATGCAGTGAAATGCTGCAATTGCTTGTGCAACATAAGCATTCATGAAAGGGAACAAACTCTGCTGAAGAGAGCAGCAATACCTATTGCTGTTTGTCGGGTGCCCCAGTAGCTTTTTTCCCCCTAAAGCATCCAGCCCCTCTGGTATCTGAGCTACTTACAAATACCAAAGAAGAAGAGCATTCCCACCTATCCATTTTAGGAAGCTAATAAACTTCAGAAATTATATTGAACTCTTGGGCAGTGATAGGGAAACTTGGATGAAGTGATGTACCAAAGGAGGTGCAGGAAATGCAGCCAGGTAGAGGCAGCTGCATGGCTGCCAGCACATGATGCAGCCAGGAGTTCACCTCAGCAGGCAGGGCTCAGGTTATACAGCCCCTGTAGTCCCTCCCTCTGCCCAGCAAATCCACACTGGGAAAGCAGGGAACCTAAAACTTAACTTTTTCTTTAGGATTTTATTCTTGGATTTCTATATGTGAGAGGCTTATGTGTGAACAGCTCTAGAATTGTGGCATTCATACTGAAATGGGTAATGGATAAATGAATTGTGAACCTGTGCATGAACAGAAATTATACCTTTGTGACAGAAAATAGCAGTATGAAAAATAGTGGTTTTCACTTACTGTCAGATTTGTAGAATTGTCAGATGAAAATGAAAGTATGCACGTCTATTATTTCCAAAATTACTGAAAAGGATGGGTTTGAATTCTTCTTTGGGGAAAACTGAGAAATGGTCACTCGAAAGCTGTGAAATTCTTAAAACACTGAACCATTTTCCAAGTCTGGCAACCCTAGGTTAATGATACTAAATTCATACACACTTATCTAAATAAAATTTTTCAGAAAGAGTGTAGTCCACACATTGGAATAATGCTGAGACAAAACAAGTTCTAAGCACTCAGATTCTCAAGAGCAGTATTTCTCAAATGGTGACAAAACCATCAGTGATACACCCACATAAAATACAGGGCAGTAAAAGGCAGAAGGATTGCTCGGGGAATCAGAGCCCTGAGCTTGCAGGTGCAGCAGAAGGGATAAATTGTGCTGCAAGGCAGATTATGTCCTGTGCCTCCTCACACCATCTGCAGGCCTGCAGGTTCATCTCCTGGTGAGGAGAAGTGCCAAAATGCAGCAGGGAGATGACAGCTCTGGGTCTGGGGAGGAAGGCAGGGGAGAATCAGTACAGGGAGATGCTTTGTTCTCCAGGCCTCCTAATATTCCCAAATATCAGCCCCACCTCCTGGCTAAGCTGGGGCACAGAAGTGACAGTCCTGTGATGAGGAGGCAAAGCTGTCTGGCACAGGGATCTGGGGAGACAGCAGTGATGGGATCTACTTAAACACAAGGAAGCACAGCTTTAGGGGTAAAGTCAGGTTGATCTTTTACTGATCTCTTCCCAGGTTAATCCTGCTTATGATTTAAACAGTCATTTAAATGGCTGAAGTTACCTGATTTAGAGAGGCAAAATAACGTTTTGGCTATTATACAAATGGATTTCAAACAGCATCTAAGTAACAAAAGGTCATGCAGTTCAAAACAATCCTCTATTAATTTAGAGTATTACATGAATTTAAAGGATAAGATCAATTCCAACAAAAGCTGGACTTAACCACTAAACCATTTATTTTTTTTAAAAAAGGTTCATAAACAAACCTTTCACCAGGAATGCTAGAATGTGATCCTAAACTTCTCTTTGGCCTTGAACCACTTCAAATTAATTGGTTTGCAGCCAAAGGAGGTGCATAATATAACATCACAATTTATATTTAGGAAACCTCATTAGAAATGAAAAAGTTATGTAACTCCTCAGAGAAAGCAAAAGAAATATAGGACAAATTATACTCAAACACTGCAGTTAAATTATTTTAACAGCAGGGTAGCTTTTAAAAAAAAAACCTGTTAGGACAAAATCCTACATAGCATGAGGAAAAAAGCTCTTATATCTTACTGTAATTAGAAACTCATCAGGTTAATGGGACAATTTTTCAAAAACTGCCATTTAAGTTTTTGCACATGGCATTGATTTTGCTTTATTTCAGCTTGCAAATAGAACTTGGCCAGAGGGGGGAAAAAATAAAGCAATCAGACATTTTCTAATGTACATATAAATTCAAAGCTCTGTATCTTTTGTGTCTGTGCTCTTTCATTCAATTTGTACTTGTGATGGAGTTCTTGGATCTCACTATCACTTCAATATTCACTGACTGGAATTGCTCAAAGCACCAAGGGATTTTGTGGTATCTCAGTCTGTAGCAGGGAATCTAACAGGCTTCAAGGGAAAAAAGCCAGCTCATGAAGATTCACTCTTTATTTGGGCACTTAAAAGCTGAGGCATAGGAAATTAAAGATCACTTTTGATAATTAAGGTCAGCATTTTAAAAAGATGTTTGATATTTAAAGATATGATAAGAAGAAATGCCGGAAAGAATGGAAGGGGGTGTAGGATTATGGGAAAAGTTGTCCAAAACAGCCAA
This sequence comes from Ammospiza caudacuta, assembly GCF_027887145.1. Taxonomy (NCBI): domain Eukaryota; kingdom Metazoa; phylum Chordata; class Aves; order Passeriformes; family Passerellidae; genus Ammospiza; species Ammospiza caudacuta. The sequence goes on from NC_080596.1 coordinate 61,704,640, forward strand.
ATGACTGAGAAACCTAAATCTGTAGGCAATTCTGTTACTGACTATGGCAGGTTATGGGGATTCCTAAATATGCTTATTTACACAGATATCTAAATGTCAAAAGACAAAAGAAGGGGATGTACAAAACATCTGCTCACTCCAGATGACTAACAAGTGAAAAATAAGAGGGAGTCTGCAAAGCAACTCATGAATGAGCCAGCCACCTTTACTGAAAGGATGAATTATTCATTTTAGAAAGTAATGAATTATTAGAATTCGGTGCCTAGAATGCAGCAGCTGTCCACTGATGTATATATTTTTTAGAAAGCTTTCAATATGGTATACTGAAAAACAAATCTGCAAACAGAGATGTTACTAACAAACAAGGTACAGTGCTTACTATTATATTCATATTTTTCAGGGTGGGTAGAGCAAGGTAATTATGGGAATGGAATAATGGTATAGGACAGTACAGAATAGAGTATTTCAGCTGGAATGGACCTAAACTGATCTTCTAGTTTAACTGCCTGACCTATTCAGGGCTGAGCAAAAGTTAAAGCAAGTTATTAAGGGCAGTGTCCAAATGCCTCTTAAACACTGACTAACTTGGGGCATCAACCATCTCCCTTGTGGTGTTTGACCACACTCTTGGCAGGGAAATGCCTCCTAATGTCCAGTTGGAAGCTCTCCTGGTGCACCTTTGAACTATTCCCATGTGAAATAAAGTAACTCAATGAATGAAGCAGAACTGTATAGCTAATTAACTAATATCAGAAGGGTACTCTTGGATTAAAAATGTACTGCTATTTATATATAATATCTTTAGGTTTATATTCTAAATGGAAAGGGTTTTACACTTGCCTGTTATTAAGAACTGTAAAAGTGAAAAGCTGTGATGTGCAGTGCAGCTTATTTGCTCTGCATATCACACTCATCTGTAAGATTAGAGCTTTAAAACAGCAGAGTTTTTCCTCTGCTGGTAACCCATTTTGCATTCCTTTAAACTGACAATCCATGCAACAGGAGATACTTTGAAAAACAACAAGAAAAGGATGTAGCAAGCAATTTCAGTAGTAACTTCAAAGAAATTGTATTAACCCTGCAGGATCTGGTTGCCACAGGAATAATTCTGTCCCTGCTGGCTGAAAAGAATTAAACCCAAGACCAACTACATCCAGACAGCACAGATGTTGACTACCACAGGATTACTGGTACTTCACAGCAAGAGACCTAAGAACTTAAACCCCCTTATGTGTATTCTGTAAAATACACAACATTGTCACTGCTGTACTTGAATTACTTATGTTACTTTAGGAAACTGCAGCTGAGGGCATTAAGCAACCTACATTCTAAGAAATCTAAATCCAGTACTTACAAATTTTAAATCAATCAAATCTCTGAACATGATGCATATTTGAAAAAGAATTAGTTGAAATGAAACCACTGTGAAAAATAGAAAATAAGAATGACAAATGAGGAATAGTTCCAGAAAGACAGGGAAATAGTTCCAGAAAGACAGAATTCCCGCTAAATATTAAAGTACATCAGCTGAAGAAATCCACCAAACACATTCAACACTCCCCCTAAATTGGGTTCTTGAATCAGTGACTTCAATAGAGATGGCAGTAAAGACATCCAGTTGCCTTCTGTGGACACAAGGGAAGAGAGATCTCCTTGAATGCTCCACTAAGGGCTGTGGAGAGCAAATATTGTTTTAGTTTCCCTGAGGATAATATGGGCAATTGTACCAAGCAGCTTCCAAAAAAAATTTTACATCTTCAAAGCACTGGACAAAGATGAAATAACAATTCTCTATTCCATTTCTCATTACAGACAAATATGAATTCCAAAAGAAAAGCAGATCAGGCCTCAGGCTTGAGAGAGAAAAGGACAATTCTTCAAGAGTGTTGGGATGGCCAAGCTAGCTAATAGTAGTAGTTTAGTGAGAATCTCCTGGTCATAATTCCTACAGAAAAGTCCAAAGTGGTATATTTTAATACACTCCCAGCTGCCTAACTGCCTTTTGCTTGGCTGAACTCAATCCAACTGGCTCATACCAGCAAAAGAATTTGCAGATAGTGATGGGATCATAAAGCAACAGCTCAATGGACATAGAGAGGAGCAGGTAGATATTTTTTTGTTTCACAGTAGTCTGCTCTTGTTTTCATCCATCTCCAGTTATCATATGTAAATGCTGACTCCTAGAAAATCAAAAAGGAGTGTAAGGAAATATTTGGCAGTGACAAGGAAGAATCTATCACTTCTAAGGAGGACATCAGCCATTCAAGGGCTATCCTGTCTGTTCTGCCAGTCTAGTCCTACTGGGCAGCTCGGGATATTAGACAACATTCTAGAAGGAGCAGCAGCAAGGACTGGGTGCCTTCTTCCCACTGCAAGGGAAGAACTTTTAATCCATACAGACATTTTTTCTTAAACTAGATCACATTGAGCTTCACTAAGTCTAAGTCTCCAATATTTTCTTGTGGGGAAAACTTGTGATCTTAATGCATAGAGGCTTTTAATTACTTTCTTAAGACATTTTTCTGGAGGATCAGCATATTAACTCATGGAATTTCACTGAAATTTAAGCCTGTTCAAAACATCATTTCTGCTTAGGCTACAGTTATGTGAGTTTGAGACATGGTTTAGTTTTTAAAAAAGTTTTTAGTTTTTAAAAAAACCCCAAAGAGTGTCATACAGAGTGCAATACACAATGGCAGTTCCATTTCTGTAGAGGCATTTCATCCTCATCAAGCTTATTCTTCCTCTCTTTTAGGAAAAATTACATTTCTGTATGTCAAGCATAAATAGTGACTCCAGATAACAGTGACTACAAATAGAGAGCAAATATGGACCCTACATTCATTCAGTAATGTAACTGGCCCAACATGCATTGTATACACAAACTCTAAAGAAAACCAGTGACCAGCTCTGCTGGAAAGTCAAAGCCAACTTTTAGAGACATTTTTACCTATTTCCATGGTTATAGGTGGGTACAGGAGGGTGTATTTTTGAGACACCTCAGTGCTTTCCCAAGTCTAACAAAGAGCCTGAATATCCTTTACGTCCAATGTACATAACTCATTTAGATTACTTAAATAAAATCCAGTTGATGAGAAAAATACTGTTACCAAAATATTTAAATTATTTGGAAAGTAATTGTTTTCTTGAAAATAATTGGCTTGAGTTGTTCTAGAAGGGTTTTATGTATTACAAAACTGCCAGCTAATAGAGTAATTGACAATTCTGGTAGAGCTGGGTACTTACACTATGATAAAAAAGCAGTGGTTATCATAACTTGTGGTTATCAGCTGCTGTGCGCTCATAAAACTTGTGAAAATTGTTACCCTGTGAAAGCACAGTGCTTTCAAAGAGTAATAATGTGCAAATAAGCACAGTGACATTTACTCAAGATTTCCTTGGAAAAATTCAGCTGAGCAGAGCTGAAAGTGTAGCAGCAGTCAAATCCCTGTTGGAGCATGAGGGAAGGGCACATCCTGTATCACTTTTGGGTGTCTGCTGTTCTGCTGTGGCACAGGTACCAACAACAGGGCAGTTCCAGTTACAGCCAGCACCCACCACAAGTGCTACAGCAATGAAATGTAGCTGGGCTGTCAAGCTATGGCATTGACAAAGTCATTCTGGTTGACTCACAACACCTTACAGATTCCTTTTTTGCTTCCAGATGTGTAAATAGATTTAAAACTAATGATAGTGTTTGATCTGTATCTATTACCAAGTTGTACAGCCAAAATCACAAAACCAAATATTGAAACTCCACATCAGGACATCCTTGGAAATTACATGTAGGGAACAAAATCTGTATTTTTCACTTTACTATTAGAGTTTAGTTTTTGTAAATTTTAAAAGATATTTTCTGCTTACTCTTACAGGAAATACTTTCAGATATTATTGTTGTTATTATTATTATTATTATTATTATTATTATTATTATTATTATTATTATTATTATTATTATCCTATTTTCCTCTCGTTTTGAAGAAGACATTGCTGAACAATTTCAGTTTTGCATTTTCCACTCATACTCTAGTTATTCTGAACACAGACTTCTCACTGTTTTTGCTTTGTCTGGCTTCTGCGATCCCTGCCCTTTCGGCCTGAACACATGCAGCTGTGCAGTATTTTTATATCCTTGCCAGAAGCAGAAGCCAAAACACTTTTCTATAGGGGGATTTAGTGGGGAGTGACTTCCTGAGTTGGCAGGTGGGCATCCTACAGTGGAAGAATGGCAGACGTGGCTACCAGTGAGATCAAAATAGAGCTGTGTTGTTGTGCTGAGCACTTTCACTCCATGTGAAGGAAATGGCTAAGGGTTTGTGTAAAACATAGTATCGGGAAATGTAAAAGGTCCAGAGAGCCCACAGAGCTCTGCCAGGGGGTCAGTGTTTCCCAAGGGATCCCTGCAGGAGTGCCAGGGAGCTGGCTCACCTTGTGTGGCGACCTGCAGCGAGAGAAACAGCTGGAAGGGCACAGGGATAGGGCGGGAGCACATAAAGCACAGAGACAAAACCCATCCCAGAACTGACGGTGTTCAGATAAAACCCATCCCAGAACTGACGGTGTTTAAATAAAACCCATCCCAGAACTGACGGTGTTTGTGTCACACATCTCAGTACCCATGAGGCCGAGGCACAGCCGCGCTCTGCTCTCGCCGGCAGTGCAATCTCCAGCTCTGCTCAGCAGGAACGCCCAAGGGCAAGAAATGATGTCGTCGCAGTTTATTAAAGATGCGGATAACAAAGCAGTTAACACATTATCGCTTCCTAACAAAGCGGAAGGAGCTTTATCCCTGCTGATAACGCCGAGCCCGATTGCCGCGGATGGGCGGGAGGCTGCCGGGCGCAGCTGAGCTCAGCCCAGCCCGGCCCGGCCCAGCTCAGCTCGGCCCGGCCCGGCCCAGCCCAGCCCGGCCCGGCCCAGCTCAGCTCGGCCCGGCCCAGCCCAGCACGGTCCGGCCCGGCCCGGCCCAGCCCAGCCCAGCCCAGCCCAGCTCGGCTCAGCCCAGCCCAGCCCAGCCCAGCTCAGCTCAGCCCAGCCCAGCCCAGCCCGGCCTGGCCCAGCCCAGCCCAGCCCGGCCCAGCCCAGCCCGGCCCGGCCCAGCCCAGCCCAGCCCGGCCCAGCTCGGCTCAGCCCAGCCCAGCCCAGCCCAGCTCAGCTCAGCCCAGCCCGGCCCAGCTCAGCCCGGCCCAGCCCGGCCCGGCCCAGCTCAGCCCGGCCCGGCCCGGCCCAGCCCGTTTATCTCTCGGGCTTTCACTGCCCCCCGGCGGGCAGAGGCGCTGCAGCCGCCGGCCGGAGCGATGTATCAGGTGCGCTGATCTGGGGATGCGCGGGATAAAATCAGCCCAGCAACACTCATGGAGATGTTTTGAAACGCTTTTTGTCTTCTGATTTCCAGGCGCTTAAAGTGTGCTGGGCTTTTCTTGCAATGACCAGGGCTACCCCCTTAGAGGTAGGTTTTATTTAATCCTCTTTTTAAAGGGAGGGGTTTTTGAGAACAGCAAATAGCACAAATCATATAATTAAGCTTCTGAATAGTGGTGATACGATTACTGGTGGCTGACAGAGTTTCCTTGTTTAAAACAAAGCTTTCCAGTGATAAAACTTTGATGATTGCACTACAGCCAGGCTTGTTAGAAAGATGAAATATACCCAGGACAGTCAGAGTGTTCAGTGCTCATCCATATCACAGTCCACATATGACAGCACTCCCTATCAGAAGTAATTTAGATAGTTTCCAGACTTCAATTATTATTTAGTGTTTTGTCACAGAAGGGTTCTTCTAAGCACTTAAAAATACAAAGGGATGTGATATCAAAGCACCAAGAAAGTTCCAACGCAAACATGAAGTGGAAGTACGTGGCTCATAGTTTGTACAACACCTTCATTAGGACTTCAGACAAAAGCATCCTTTAGGGTGACTGCTTCTAGTCTTTGCAAAAGTAAACGTAACTTGGTCCTGGGTATTTAAAAGCCACATTTTATTTGAAAAAATGAAGTTCTTTCCAGCTGGGCATAGTCAGGATTCCTGTTTTGCCCATGTGCCAATGTAATAATTTGGAGCTGGAGCTCAAAAACTTGTACTCCTGACAAATATTAAAGTTATCAGAAGAGTCACTTACTAGCCAGTGGCAGAAGAACAAGATGTTTTTCCTCTTTGACTTATTACTGGGTGGTTCCAAAGGCCTTCCAGGCACTTAGCAAATATCCTTGGTGCCCTAAGGCCCCAGTGGGCATCCTTCTGCCAAAGAATAGATGAGAACAACAGAGAAACTTTTAAGATCAAAAACCTTTTTGGTCAATGTAATTTTTCTGGTAGCTCTGAAACTCATGATTACAAGGAAAATAGTTTATCAGCTCCATGATTATGTTCTTCATTTCAGGCTGTAAAGTAGCTGCTCTGAAGCAAACATGGCATAATCTAATCTACTTTACTGAAACAGCAGCTGAACTAAGCTTTGACAGTCATTTCCTTTTTGTCTGCTCAATTCCTAAACCAAAGTGAAGTTTGAGCTTGAGAGGGTGCAGAATACAATGGGTGAAACCAAAGGCAACATTTATATGAATCTTAGTGAAGCTGAATTCTCAAGCTTTAGGCAACTTCAAGTCATCTGCAAGTCAGACAATATCTGCATTACATGAGAACTTGATATAACATTACAATACTCTCACAAGTACAAAAGGTTGTATTTTCCAGTACCTGATTCCCCTGTGACCCAGCTTTTAGTCATGATTATGAAAGGTGTGGGCAAATGAAGGAAGTGTATGGAAAAACAGTGCAAATTGTTTGCTTAGCAGCATTTGCTTTTAGAGCACGTCCAGAAGTGTTAAAAATATGCTTCAGATGACGGGAGTGATTCATGACTAGACAGCTGCTGAGAGAGACATCACTGACAGGAGAGAGAGGGGGAGAGCATGGGAGAGAGAGAGAGAGAGAGAGAGATTTGACATGCAAATTACTTGGAGAAAAAGAAATTAAATACCATTTCTTCGGAGCTTTAGAAATTAGGAATTATTTTAATGACTTTTGAATTGAAATGAAGTTGCATTTCCTGGAGCTGTTGGAATTTCAGTGCCCCTCAGATCTGCCCCACAGGCCACAGTTGTTATCCAGCTGATGCCATGACTGCCTGTCATCACTTTCTGGGTAGGAAAAGGTAATATCCTTTTGCCCATTTGGCATTTTGCAATATTAAGAGACTGACTGCTGCATTTCCTGGCAAGTCTTAACTTCATAAATAATGCAATTTGGACACTGGTATCCATCTTCAGTAAAAAAATTGAATAGAATTGGCTGGAAGCAAGTCCCTGCTCAACAAGTAGAAGGGATAATTTCTACTCTCTGCATCCATAGGACAAATCCAGACAGTGATCGATTGAAATCCAAATCCAAAAGCAATGACTAAATAATTTAACAGTTGAATTTGAACTTTGATATTCTAGTGATATAGAGCATTCCCCACCTAAAAAATATCCTGGCAGAAGTTCCCAGCCCTGGTCTGTACCTGCAGTCCCACTGCTTTTCCCTATCCATTTAACATGGATCTGGCAGCACAGCCCTCAGCCCCTGGGCACAGACTTTACTGTGGCAGCAGACCAACAAAGAGCAATCTTCATTGATTTTCTGCTTTGATATTGCTAATTTCATATATGTTTATTGTGATATATGTGATATATGTTTACAGTGAAGGCCCAAACTTAAATTTTGGGTATTTGTCAAAACTAGTCAGCCTTAATCTTGGCCTTTTCACAGCTCCACATATGCACGCCTTCTGAATGATTTAATGTTTATGATTGTTCTGTTGGCTTTTTTTTTCCCTGAAATACTATGTCGTACTTTTTGTACATGGGAATATGTGAATATGTGGAGGGCATTTATTCTGAAGTAGAAGTAAACGACAGTAAAATCAGCTAGAACTCTCTACACCTAAATTATACAAATTTTCAACCACTTCTAAAATCAGCATGTTAAACATTCATATATTTGCATTGAAAAAGCTAAGCTGATTTTAGAAAACCAAAATGATTAAATCATAGGCAATTTGTGCTGACCACCTCCCTTTTAGAAAGGGCTTTTTTTCACATTCTTTGTTTCACCAGAATACAGATTATCTATTTGAAATACATGAACTGAATGGACTTCCCATTGAGGTTAGTGTATTCTAGCATTGTAATAAAGGTTATGAAAAGATGTCCGAGCACCAGCTGGCCTTCCTTTGATCCTCTCCATTCTTGTGATGATACATTTTCACACTTAAGATGATTCCCTTCTACCTCAAAGGCTGAGAGCTGCTTTGGTCCTTACAAATATTAACTGCAATCACAATGACCTATCTTTCTGGTTCCAGTCATCTGTTTAATATAGAGTGGAAGGTCAGAACTACATTAAAAGGGTCTGAAAGGCTTTATTTCAGTATACTGCCCCATGCAGAGCTTCACAAAAAGCTGGCAGACTTGTAGTTCATGCATGCACGCTCCTCAGCACTGCATTGTGTGCTGCTGTTAATGGGCTTTTGTAACCTTCCAGGAAAAATTCCCTCACCAAGTGAACAAAACTGTTGTCAGATCTGAACACACATGAGAATATCAACTACAAAAAAGAAGAAAAAATTATATTTAAACAGTAGGGGTGCTGTCTTCAGAAGAAAAAAAGGATGTCTGAGTCACTGGCTTGTGTCTTCACTAGGCTGTGTTTTAAAGGTAGTTTTAATCTATTTTCTAGGATGGAGATTTAATAGCAGAGGTGGAAACCAACTGTTTAGAGAAGGCAAATTCAATAATAGATGTCAGTAAGGATTAATGAATAAGGCTATGGACCAGAAAGCACAAGTATGTGTGTACCAATACAAAGAAATCTATTTGCAGCACAGTGGAGCACAGGTCATTTTGAAGTCATTAGCATACTGAATTACCAAATAGCTGCATCTGAGGCACTTCAGTTGTCCTTAGAATACATTTCCCAAGCTATCACATTTTTCCCTTGGAATATGTCTATAAAGCTCATGTTTATTTGCTTTCTATTAAGTCTTCTTCTGAAGCAGGACCATCTACATGTGTTGCCATGTTAATCTCACATACTACTCCTCAAACAAGCTCTTTAGCTAAAGAAAGCTAAAAATTCAAAATCCCAGCACCTACTCCAAAACATGGAGCCTGGTGAATTTATAAAGTTTTGCAGCTCTGTTCACTTATATGCCTCAACACTTGTCCTTCCTGAGCTTGCATACATTAACCCCTGGGCTGGATTATGAGGGGTGGGCAAGGGGCATGAAGTGAGCAGCAAGAATTGAATGCAGCTGTCCACGTATGAATGGAGCTACCCACAGTGGGGAGGACAATGCAAGGAAAGAAAAAAGTGGATTCCAGAAGCAAATGGACTATGGGGCCAGTTCCACTTGCTTCACACTGATTTTGTCTTAAATTTGGCTTGCTCTTGTATATGCCACTTTTGGGAATACTTCATGTGTAGCAATTACTTCCCTGTAAAATTATCACCAGGAGTTTAAGTGTATTTGAATTTGCTGAAGAAGCCATGGAAACAAAGCACAAGTGCTCTGTTCTAAAGCCCAACCTCTGAATTTGAGAAACATCCAGTAGGCCAGGTTTAAAAAGTGTGAGAGAATGCAGATGAGGTGTTAGATCACAAAAACACTCTGTGCTCAATGGCAACAGGTAATAAACAAGCAGTAAGTCCTGCCTAGTAAATTTCTTCTTCCTTACACAACCTTTTCAGTTCTAAGTAAACTAGAAAATAAGTCTCAAGCAGAGGATATTTTTTTTTTTTTGGGAAGGGGAATTATTTGAACTTAGATGTCATTATATGATATCTTCTTTTCCTATGTATACACAGTAAACACCCTCACATAAAAATGGCAGGTTATGTTTTGTATAGATTTAATGCTCTTTAATCAAAATAAATAAAAAAGCTAATCAAAATAAATCAAAATAACCACAGTAATGCCTTCCAAAGTCAAAACACTAATTTGATTTTTTAAATATTGCTCAGGAGTCAAATGACAGGTATGTCTGCCCTGAACAAACACAAACAAAGCCCTGAGTGGTCGCCTGCACCTTCTGTAAAAACAGTGAGTCTGATTTGTAAGACCAAGAGCAGCTCTGAGCTGCAGGATAATTATTGCAAGAAATAAGTCTTCCAATTTTACTAGGCCAGGTTGACTAACATCCTCTTCCCAAAAATATTTATTTATTTATTTTAATATCATACCATTTACATCAACTGGAATGGCACCAGTGCACTGTCTGGTACTGGCCAAAGGCCCAATGCTATCCATGCCCTCAGCACCCTGGCTGTGGCATTTGAGAGCAGTAACTATGCATGGGTGTCTGCTGCTTGTGGAATATCCTTGGCTCAGCACTGGTCTCAGTTTCCACCTGCTCCTCAAAGCCACAGGGGTCCCTGCTCCTCTCCAGCTCTGCCAGGTTTAGGGCAGCATTAGGACTGCCAAACCTTATTTGCTGTTCCCACTCAAACATCCTCTTCATTAGAGGTTGGCATAGGTAATTATTAGGATACAGCAAAGATCCTCTTTCAAGGTCATTTTCTGCTGACGTCTCCCTGACAAAAGCTCAGGCAATACTAATTTGACATGATAGACTGTATCTGATTTTGGAAACACAACAGCAAAATACATTTTCTTGCAGTCAGGCAGTGATATTCTCACTGCAGAGTGGCTGCAGGGATGGGGCTTCTTAATCCAAAATTTTTACTCCTTACATAAAAATTCATTCTCTTCCATCTGACTCCATCCACCTACTAATCTTTTGAATTTTCTCTCTTGCTCAGCTTTTCTTTCAAGCCAGCTAGAAACAACAGTTCTTAGTGCTCTTTCCCAGCGCTGTAACTCCTCCTTTTTTCTGGTTCCAGCTGCACAAACTCAGATGGAACAGTTTCCTCCTACCAATGTTTGCTCCACTTCCCTCTCAAAGCTGCCACATTGCAAGCTGGTGTTTTAACAAACCCTCCAAACTGCAGACAGCACCCCAGGCTGGTGGCAGCTTTGAGACCTGTCATGTTTCTGGTGTGAAACAACTCTCACAGAAATGCTGCCAAGCAAGGGGAATAATCCTGAATGCAACAGAGCTGCCCCTCATGGCACAAAGCACCGGCACTAATCCATGATCTGATGTAATCTATGTGTTTAGAGTATCTCAAGCTGCCACTTTCCCTTTATGACAGTCTTACACATTCCTCCAAACCTCCAACACACTGTTAGAAGAGCACAAAGGTTGCAACATGGTTTGATTTAAACTTACCCTATAGTGACTCCTCAAAAATGCAACAGAGAAAGCAAAATCACTGTGGAATCAGAGACAACTGAAAAGTTAGGAGATTTAAATTGCAGATGTATCCGTTCCAAGCAACAAAATCCTTGTGGCAACAGAGTCAAATTTCTATTTTCTCTTGGGATAAGTAATTTTAAAAATAGTTTCTGACAAGAGGAAACCTACAGAGCTGGTGACTGGCACATACCCACATTTTGCCTCAGGCAGCAGTGCAAAGAAAGCAGAGTGAGAGTGAGCACGAGCACACGTGGTCAGAACTGTAATACCTGGACTGTAGAATTCACATGGGCAATTCCCACAGGGAACTGCAGTGTTCCAAAGCAAACAATGTAAAAGAATGAGGGGAGAGCTCAGGGTTCACCTGTAGAAAGTGTTCCCTGCTTAATCTATGTGGGACTGCGCTCAGCTAGACTATGTGCTATTTTTAACACACACACCCTGCTTTGTTGTTTTGATTTCACTGGCTGGAAAAATAGTGGTTTTAAGTTTTCTAGTACATGTGCACTACAAGAAAAGAAAGGTGAAAAAAAATCCCAACTTGCTCTCCAGTGCAGCTCATTTTTTTTAAACTGGTCTCAAGGTAGTAAAAAAGTTTTTTTCAACATTAAATGACTATTGAGAGAAATGTGTATCTTTTGAGACTCACACAGACACTGCAATGGGCTGCCCCTTTTGTTTGAAGGTGTGCTGCACTCTGGCCAGAAACATTCTCTCATTTGAACTCAGGTTGAAAGCAGTTCAGGAAGGTGCAGGGACCAAGTAAAGGAAGCCAGGAAGTGAAGCCCCAAACTGTAGTGTATGGTGGTTAACACAACAAGAGATGTAACAACTAGTTTTGAATTCTTGGAGGGAAAAACACCTTAAAAAGATAGAAGAATACTGTATTTTCCAAACTTTAAATTTCCACAGAATGTTAAAAAGTATCTGTAGCAAGCAGTTTGAAATGCAGCAACTATTCAAAGCACTAAAGCAGAAAAAGGCCTTTCTAAGCAATGTTTCTATCCTGTGACAGTCTATTTATTCCATTAATCAGCCAATGTCTTATACTCATTCAAGTGCAAGACAACTTACTGGTGTATTGATTGCATTTATTTTATAGTGCAGCTCTTCTTGTGATGGCACCCTCTTTAGCATTGCAAAGATACCTGGAATAGATAGAACTACTGAAAATCCTTAGAAAGACAAAATACATCAAGCAGTATAAAACAATTTCTCTTTATTCACAACTTGATCTTTGCCTTCATTTTACAAATAATCTGCTCCGCAAAACAATTTATAAAATACTAAAAAAAAGGTTTTATTGTAAAAAAATAAAGTTTCTAGATATACAGTTACTTTGCACTATCACAAATATTGCCCAGTATTTACTATTTAAATTCAATGTCACAATGCTCAGGTCCTGTAACCCAATGACCCTACTGGTAAGAGAGCCACTACTGAAACTCAAGTTCACTAGAGATTGGTTAAGCATTTTCCTCCTGTCATATCTACACTATCACACAGCTCTGATGACCTATGCTTGGAACTGTACCCATATCATGAACTTAGACACTGGCCATCCTTTCCTCAATTTTTAGGTAAAAAAATTCCAAGTTAAATGGTAAATTTAGTTGGTGGCAAATTTTAGTAAATCATGGCTACACAGTGCAGTCACAGAACAACAAAGGTCCCCAACAGTGCATTTAAACTTTGCTGAGAAGCAGTGTAAATAAAGGCAGCCTACATGTGGTTCTGGGAACAAGCACTCTGATTCCTGTCAGTGTCCAAGACACCTGGCCTAAAAACTGACCGTGCTGCAGGGCAACTGCAGCCACATGAACCACCTCTGAGAAGTTTTGGTACAGCCAGCTGAGCCCTCATTGTTCCAACTCACTTTCATTTTGCAGGGTTTTCATGGCCAAGCCCCAGAGGGTCATGCTGGAGAAGAAGGGGCCCTCGTTGCTCTTGTAGGCGGCAGAGGAGGCGCGGCCGCCCAGGGGCTCGGCCTCCAGGCCGGGCACGGAGGGGCGGACCAGGGCCATGCCCTCGGCCTGCAGGGGCTGCTCTGCTGCAGGCACCTCCACCTCGGGGTAAGCGTACGCTGGGGGTGCCGCTGGGGCCGGCTGGGCCTGGCCTTTCAGCGCCTTGCCAGAATCCACACCGAGTTTCTCTGCGTTTGCCGAGTCGTGGTGCTGGATCATGGATCGCAGCTTACAGTAAGAATCCGCGGAACTGTCGAATTCAGGGGAGCTTCCAGCGGGATGAATGGGAAATTTAACAGACACTGGTAACAATGTGACAGACATCTCCGGGCCAAAGGAGTCAGAGCTCTGGGACTTGTCCAGGTCGGGCGTTTCCATCCCTTGGGTGAGCTCCTCGAGGGCCCTGCAGTGCACCTTGCTGTGCCGCCGCAGCACGGCCGAGCGCGTGAAGCACTTGTTGCATGTCTCGCACGTGTAGGGCTTCTCGCCCGTGTGCGTCCGCACGTGCCGCCGCAGGTCACCAGAGCCCGCAAAACACTTCCCTGCAAGGGACCAGGACAGGGTCACACACTGCTCCCAGCACGAATGAGTACACATGCTTTAGTCTTGGGATTTCCGCTGGTCAGAGCGACCCCGAGATACATACAAGTCCCTTCTCCCAGCCCAGCAGTCAAAGAAGGAGTCAGGATTCGTCTGTTCTGGCTCTCGAGGTTGTTTTTTATTTCTTATCTATAACATTCTTTCTCTGGCCTGCTGAGGTCTGTTCACCACCCTTGGAGGCAGTGTTGCCTTTTATACTAAAAACTACCTGTACATTATTTACAATAATTTCCCAATACCTATCACCTGTGTTAGAAAGCTTGTCTCTACCCTAAACCAATCCAAAAGTGCCACCGTCATAGAAGATGGAGGCCAAGAAGAAGAAGAAGAAAGACTGGACATGCCCAGATTCCTCCATCTTGCCTCCTGAACCCCCGTTCTAAAATCCCCAAAAATCTACATTTTCACCCTGTGATAAATTTGCTATCATTCTACTCAAACTTTTGTGGCTTGCAGATCCTCATATAAGGTTGGTAGTTTTTTCCACGGGTCAAAATCAAAGGCACGGGTGGTCTTGGGCTCTGTGTCGAGGTCTCCGAGCCCCCTGGCAGGGTCTCCAGTCCTCCAGGGCAGTCAGAGGAATTTCCTGGGCTCTGACATTTTAATTACAAAAACTATCAAGCAATAAAGTATCGTATGTCCCATCACTTATCTAGAACAGGTTCAAACAAGTTCCATCTATTTTTACAATTCCACTAACTTGTTTCTTCTTCTTGATCTGATTGTCTAACTTGTGTTTCCCAATGAATGGGTTTAGTTTTTGTCTCCAGAGACAGGAATATCCATTAGTACTTGAAAACTGTGAGTGCTCTCAGTTTGTCTCAAAGAAAAAAATAAATTAACAGAATTTCTCTGTTAACAGAGAAAAAAATAAATTAAACTATCAATTTAATTTGTCTGTCTGGAAAAACAGTATGCTGATAAGTTCTAAATATATTCTTCAAGTGAGAGCTGCATTATAGAAAGAAATGGTTTGTTCATTACCGAGGAACTACTCTCAAACTGCTGACAGTTAGCTTTTTTGTTTACTTGCAGCAGTCCTTTTTTACATTCTGGCCAAAGAATGTGTGAGAACTATAATTTTTTATTGCTGTAAATATTAGAACACAGAAAAATATTCAACTGTTGGTCTATCTTCAAAGCTACAGACTCAAATAAGCTCAATCACCATATTGCTAAGAAAAGAGTCTGAACCTCGGCAAAGTGTAGGAGAACAAGCAGAAAAAGAGACAATTAATTTCCAGAACTGCCACAAGATTGAGACACCTCACATTCTTTAAAATACTAAAAGAAAGCTTGTAATTTTTATCTCATTTATTTTGCAAGGACCATCTAAAATGAATCATTTTAAATGACTGCCCAATACAACTGCAGTCTCAATTTTCAGCAGCATACTTTTTATTTTGCTGCACAGATTTCTCTTCAGAACCATTTAACAGACACTGGTATTAAACAGTTATGATAAGATTAAAAATTACTGGAGTAATACATCTGGATGTTTTGCATAATGTGAATGATTTCTTAATGCTTCACCAGATCCTCTTTGCACAAATCAAAAATATTCAGAAGACCACTACAAGACAAAATGAAAACAAGCCTGTTTAATAGCAGCAACACAACTGTTTTTACTTTTGTATCCTGTGTATCTATTTCCTCATTCTGATGCAAGGCCTCCTGACAGTATTGACTTTTTCTTGTGCCTTAAGACAGTGCAAATAAAACATACTGCAGCTGGATTTGAACATAGGACGTTACCCTCCTGTGAAGCTGATTCCTCAGAACATGAATGAAATTCTGTCTAAATAACACATAATGGCCAAAAAACCACCAACAAACTGTGCAGGATCCCAAGTAACCTATGAGATCAAGATGTACCTGATCAAAAGACATTTTCAGACCTCTTGGCAGTATGGCCTATCTAAAAGATTTTGAAAATGAGTGTTCTGAAATATTGATCATGTTTTGATTTTATTTCCAGACGCTGAAGCAAAGTAGCAAAAGGTTGTTATTATCAGACTCTATGGGTGAATGGAGTTAAAATCAAATGGTATGCAACTGGAAAAATAAAAGACTCCATCAATAGCCAAATTATGTCAATCCTAACTTCCCATCAAAAGGACTATTCTGAAAAGAAATCTAATTTTGAAGCAGCTACTCTGAACAGCCCTGTAGCAAACACATTGGCAAACACACACAATGTTGATTCCTCTTACTTTCCTAATTCCTTTCTCTAATTTTCAACTGAAATTCTCTTTTAAACTTACAATAAAGGAGTTTATTACACCAAATGAAAGACTATGAAACATGCAAGAGAAAATTTTGTGACTGACTTTCACAACATGGTATTTCAACTTAAAATAGTTTTGATTAATTGTTACTCTGCTGACAAAGGAACTTTTACTCATCATTTGGAAAGCAAAGACACAACCAAGCAATGCACAGTGAACCTTACCACAAGCTGAACAGCTGTATGGTCTCTCTCCAGTGTGCCTTATCCTGTGCTTGACCAATTTTCGTTGCATATTAAATGACTTCCCACATTCATCACAGGTGAATACTTTATCTGCTGTATGGGTCTTTTTGTGCTCCTTTAAATTACTGAAGTTACTGAAACCTAGAAGAATATGACAGGCTCTGAGATTAAAATGATTCCTCACTTTTCAGTCAAAAAGCCTGAGACAGAAGCTTTGGTTCTTACACACCTCTGCCACAGATATCACACAGGTGAGGTTTTTCTCCAGAATGAATAATTATATGACGCTGAACATCACCAGAAGCAGCAAATCTGCAACACAAGACAGAAACCCAATCAGTGTCTTTATAAAGCCCTTACTTCCCTAAACTATCATATGGAAATTGGCTTGAATGAATGCCTGATGTTCTGAACAAGGACTATGACCTAAAATACAGATTAACTGATGCAATTAAGAAAACTGACAGTGCCCAATTAAATTTATGCAAGGAAAAAAACTCCAAATATTTTTACCATTAATGTTACTAATTCATTCTGCATTTTATGCTATTCCTGCATTAGTGTATTTTCTGTCACCTGTTAGCTAGCAGAATCATTTAATGCTTTGCTTAAATTTGCCAAATTTCCCATACTTCAGAATTTCATAAAACATAAAAAAAGAAAGTATCACCAAATAATGACAAAAATGTGAGGGAAAGGTACAAACCCACATGATTGATTGTGACTCACACTATTCAAAATACACACAACAATATACAACACAATACATATAACACAACAAAATACACTCCATGCTATTCTTACCTACATACCAATACACAAAAAACTTAGACCACAAGCTCTGGTGACACTGATTATCTTACAACAAGTCAATTGCAAACATTTATGTATTTTAATCCCACCAGCACATGTTTAAACCAGCATCTTCTAAACAGAACTGAGCAGCATGCTGCCTTAGCACTTGGCTTGTAGTTTATCATGAAGAGCAGCAGAAAACATAAACAAATTCTTTCATGTTAACTTTACTAAGATGAACAATTCTACTCACCTTTTGCCACAGATTTCACAAATGTATGGCTTCTCACCAGAATGTCGACGTAAATGTGTCTGGAGATTACCTGCCTGAAGGGAGAGCAATTTAAACATTTAAATATTTAAATTCAGCTTGCCTGTTGCTGTATACAGATTAAAAAAAATAATGATGGGAACTATGAGACTGGCTTTTTATTCCTACTTCTAAGGCAGTGAAGACTACAAAGCATGTATGAACTCAAGCATTCTTATCTAGTAAAGACAGACTACCATGTACTTCAAATTGTTTTTGTATGCAATTATCCATTGACAAGAATAGGGAAAAAAATAAAAACAAGAAGCCTGAAATCAAATGCTAAGAGAAAAGAAAGACCTATAATTGAAAGCAGATCCAATTATAAATGAAGACTACACTATCTAGAATGCAGTGAAAAAGAAAACTTACTAACTTACTAGCAATATGGTTCATGTCAGTCTCACTTTCCCTGTCCTACAAATAAAATATTGTTACACAAGGATGTCTGAATTCACCTACCAGGTGGTTAAAAAGAAAAGAATAGGGTGAGCATTTTTCTATCCATAAAATACTCAGATGCTCCAAACCTGAAATTATTTACTCATACCTAAATAAAACAGAATAGTAAGTACAGAAAAGAACAAATGGGACTACTGCTAACCATTTTGTTACATATCTTTCCTCTCTCAATCCTCTAAAAATCATGCTAGTTGCTAGTCCAGCCAGCCAGCCAGCCAATTACTAGGTAAAATCTTCTTACTGAGTCCAACTTTTTTTGAAATGTTTTAAAGCCACCAGTCCTTGTCAATGGCTACTCCACTGAGTCCAGCTCTCAAAGCACACAACACACCTTGTAGAAGAGCTGCAGATGTTCCATACATGGTGCACACTTCCACAGTCAGTTTTTAAACCTCTGATTGATTAATTGCCTGGTTTTTATTTATCTAAGGAAACATCAAGTCCTTTACAATGGGAAAGAAAATTTGGGATGCAAAGATTATCATGTCCTCGTCAGTCACAGTAAGATAACAAAAATTAGACTCCAATTCCTTCTGACCCATTTAGACAACAAATTACCTGTTATGATCTATCACTGTAATCAGACTGTATAATATCCTACAAACACACACACACACACACACACACACACAGAGGACAGTATTGAATGGATCAATGTGTGAACTCTGAAAGAGCTTTCTTTAATCCCTGTACACTTTTTCAAACAGTGTGACTGAACAACTGTTTTCTAAGGCCAAACTTTCTAATACTGAAATCTACTCAAGGAGAGGCATTAGGTACTTATTTCTGGGGAAGAAGAAGATGAATAATGGAATAATTTTTGCTTTTCAAAGACAAGGGATTTTATATCACAGTGCATTTAAGAAAAACATACGGAAAAAAAGACAGCACCTTTACTTCTATCCATGTCACAAACCAACCCCATCAGGGGCATTTGAAAGTTATTCCAGATAAAGACAAAGGGTGAATTTTAAGTGCAACAACAACTTCCCACAAAGGCATATAAAGTAAGAATAAAAACATTTTACAGAAAGCAGCAAGTAGATCCATTTCTTTATTACAAGCATATGTCCTTTCCTCCTAATGAGGGCAAAGTTTGTTACTATCTGTGCTAAGACAAAAAACGGTAAAAACATCAATAGCTTGTATTCTTTCTTAAGCCTTAAAGCAGGCACACAACCTTGGTTAAAGCATCACATGCCATCCCAATGGAAAAAAAACTAAGGGGATTTCTGCTTGCATTTCAGTGAAAGAAAAAAAATGTTCAGAAGAATCCTTGAAATGGTTGCATAGACTTCCTCCTAAATTTGGACCAGACTTAGTCCTTTTATAAATGGCAAGCTTTCAAAGTGAAGCACCTTATACACCTGGGCCCCCAAAAGAATCTCTGCAGGAGGAGGTGAAACACAATATCCTGGATCACCTGCCAGAGAGGGCTCACATCACAACAAGCTGTGTACAAGCAATAAGGGAAGATGAAGGCTTGGAAGTAAAAAAGAATGTTTTCCTCAAAAATCAAAGACTTTGATGGCTGTTTGTTCCCAACTATGAGTTCCCACATCAATTTCCCCTACTTTCATTTTCTGCTCCACACTCCAACACACAGCCCATCAGCTACATTCAGCAGGGGCAGACATCCCACCAGGCCCAACAGCTGCACTGTCTCACAGGCACAGAACATGAAGGCTTAAATAAGAAAAGTGTTTCTATTTCTGTGCCTGCAGACAGAGGAGATAAAGGACAAGATCGGAGATGGTATTTTAAGCAAAAAGTAGATAGTAATTATCCTTGCATCTTACTTTCTGGTGAGTGGAATCTTATTGCAAGTAGCTCAGACCCCTCTATGAGCAGAGAAAGAGCTGCAGCCCAGAGGCTGAGTGCTCTGGCTCTGTGCTGATGTGTAGGGATTGTCCATGAACACGTATCTGCCTGCCCCTTCAGGCCAGTCAGGTCACAGGGAGGGAAGGGAAGCTGTGTGGGAGGGTTTAATTAAAAGGCAGAAATTTCCAGCTTTGTCAGGGGTTTTGTTTGTTTCTGTAATTAGAGGAGCAAAGCACACTGCATGAGGAGTCTGTCATGCCTGTCAAACACTGTGTGACACTTCCCACCTCTTCCCCCACTGTAGTAGTACAAAATACCACTCTATTTGCCAAAAGTACTTTTAATGGAATTAGAAATATCCATGTTTTTCTTTTAATAGCTGGAAGTTCAGCCATCAAAATGAATGAAAATGCTGCTCTTTGCCTAAAAAAAATCATGCCCAGTTTTGCTGAAAATTGTCCAATAAGCATGATGAAACAGTATTGTTCACTGGATGCAGTCTTATATTCATATTTGGCAACGAGGTGTAGGACACAAAGGCATCAGATTCATGGGTCAAACAAGGCCCATGGTGGGCTGTGAAACTGAAGCAAGAGCAGCACAACCAGTGGTGGGTGGGTAGGCTAAAAGCACACAGCTCTAATACTTAAACCAGCACCCATAAGAAATGCCAAAGCTATTCAACCATAATTATGTAATCTTAGTATAAAAATATGCACCTGTTTATTGTCTGCTGTTCTTACATGTGCACCTCTCAACCACGAAATCAGAAAGGAAATAGACATTTTGGAAATGTGAGACAACTAGGCACCAACCTTGTAGAAATACAAATTAGTTGTTGCACCCAAAATAGCAACAACTGGAGGGCCAATAAAGCAGCTAAAGCTTAGGCCCTGTATGTAAGTATGGAATTTCACAAGAAGCTTTTTTTAAATCATAGCTGAGCTTTGTCACTTCCAACAGGTAGTGGTTTCTTTCTCACTGAAAGAAACTGAGCCCACGTATATGGATACAAATTCTTTTTATCTGACTCAAATCTACTTAATCATTTATGCCATTTAGGAAGATGAAACTGTATTGTGAATACATTACATAAAACTTGAATCTGCACTTTTTTTAGACACTGTAAAAATGCTATTCACAAAATACCTTTAAGCATAAAGCAAAAGAACAGTCTGGAAATTAATGTTCTTCGTATTTCAAATATGGCTGTGGCTCTGTATACATAAACATTCACTTGAATGTAAAATACATAACACATCTACTGAGAGCAGACAGAATCAAAGACATCTAAAACATTCAACATGTTTTTTTCATATAAGACATTTTAATAATTTATCCCTAGAGTGAATTGTGTCTTTGAACAAAAAAAAAATCTAATCTTAAACCCAAGACTTTTGAATCAACACAGAGATGCATTTCAAGTGTAAGTACCATAATATATAAAATATTCCCACCTGTGAGAAGTGTTTCCCACAAATGTTACATTCAAAAGGTTTCTCACCTAAAAGAAGAAACATAGTAATAATTCTAATAGTTGCAGTAGAACAGAAATGTTTAAAATTGGTACACTTCCTTTTAAAACATGTAATGTAAGAGTAAAAAATATCTCCAAAAGGATACTTACCCATCTATTTAAGGGTAAATTCAAGAGGGAAATACAGCTGAGTTTGTAAGGCAGACTTGCACAGAATTTATCTTTCAAAACAAGTAGAAGAGTTTTGATATGAATGGGCGCAGGTTTTAATATTTTAAAAATACTTTGATTCTAAATGAAAGGAGTATCATAACACCAGGAAAAACAGAATAGAAGACAAGGCCCAGCAACAACAGTGATGGGAAGGGCACTTGTTTTTTCACTTGCACATTCTTAAAAAGAAGGAGGACTAAAGGGAAGCTAATTTGAAGAATTGTGTTTCCTGGTTTTAATGTCTACCATATATCTCTGCTCAGCACATAGCTGTTCAGTTCCAGAAAATATATATATTTGCCTTCAAATTCTCATCCTATATAGAAGTACCTGAAGATTACCCAAGTATTTTGCTCCAAAATTCTGAATTTATACATGTAAAACTGTTATCCTTGAATCTCTAAAAACAGATTAGCAACTTTAGTAAAAACTGATGCAGCCCACTTTAGCTTTCCAAAATAACTTGACTCTCAATCTAGAATGTGACTGTACAACAATTCTCTTGCTGTTAATTTAAGACAAATATGTTTTAGTAAAAACTTTTTCTCCTCTATAGTACTTCATTTAGGTGTTTTTTAATTCCTCCTGCTTAGTTCCTGGTTTCCTAGTTTTTATACTGTTGATAAAATTTTAGAATTCATCTTTTAGAATTTTAAAACCAAAAATGATGCTCAAATTCCATTCATTCCATGGCAGTCACACTTATCATCATCTTTCATGAGTCTAACTGCACATTTAAAGGACATTTGTGCAGGGCACATGTGCAGGGCAACAAAACAAGTGTAAATCCATATGATTTTGAAAACAGAATATTTCCAAAGGGAAAAAAAGAGATCTTAAGCTGTGTTTCATCTTGATCACGATTAAAAAAATCTGTACAAAGATTTTTATTTACTTCTTTAATTTTAATTTTCCTGACTTTACAGAACACCTCTTGGCTTCTCTTCCATTAAGTATTCTTTACATCAATATTTTTCCTCCATCCTTGGAAATGTTACAAGCAACATCTACCACATCCAGGTGTGGGAATTCCATTTCCCTTTCCTCCTGCCAAATACAGATGAAGTTCTTCCAACATATTTTAAGATCAAGGACTAAATGCAATTCTCTTTAGATTCAAACCACAGAGTAAACACACAGTTATGTTGCTTCACAGATTGCAACCTTGCAGTTAGTATGACAGCTCGAGGCTTTACCTACTTTGTCTGCTTAATGAAGAATGGAAATCTTGCAGTTTTATTAAAGCTTTCTTTCAATTAAAGATAAAAATTATGAAACCAGTAAATCAACTATAAAGTCACTCAACTCTGAAGAGCCCTGAGGCTTGATTTCATTATGATTTTAAACTTGCAAAATACTAAAAATTCTGATGCTGACAACACAAATGTGAATGAAACCAACAGGGAGCCAGATCTGTAGCAATTGGGAAGGATTCTGAAAGCCATAAAAGCATCAAGATAATATGAAATGGAGGATAAAAAAACAATAGGAAGCAATTTTTGCAGAAATTACGTACAAAAAAGAAGTCACTGGAGACCAAAAGAATAGTATCTGAACAGGAATCCACTCTGAAATGACTAGAGGGAGAGGGGAGGAATTGGAGGCTCAAATTTCTCCAAACAATTATTGTAGGCTACATGCAGCCTCATTCTAACTGTACTGATGTACAAACAATTGGAGGTTTTCCCCCCACAAGATAAAACAAACAGGGTTTTTTTGAAAAAGAAACATCAAATGACTTTTTGGACAACAATTTTGCACTTGCATAGAACTCCACTGGGCTTATCAAGTAACCTATTGCTCAGAGGCAATTAGCCTCACTGGACCTGAGGGTGTATTAGTAAGAGTGCAGCTAATAAACTGAAGACTCTTCTTCTCTGCCTGTCACTGGTAAGACCATATCTGGAGCCTTAAGAAAAGAAGGCACACAGGAAATCTTACTGCTGGCTACAGGCTTGGGAGGGCAGATGCAAGCAGGTTGTTCCTGGTATACAGTCTTGGGAAAAGAGGCAACAGATGCAAGTTTGACCATGACAAATTCCAATTAGATACATGAAAATAATATTTTACCCCATGATGGTGGTCAGACACTGGGAGTGACTGTCTGGAGAGGTTGTGGAAACTCTGTCTCTGGAGATGTCCAAAATGTTCACTACACAAGGTCATGAGGAAAACAACCTGATCTAATTTGATGTGCCTTGAGCTGGAACCTGGAGCAGATTACCTCAGGAGACCCAAGGCAATCTAAATTAGTCTATGATTCTACAACTGTCAATAAATTCCAAACCAAAAACCTCATCTGAGAACACCAGGATTGCATCCTTCTTGTTCAACACCCTGCAAGAAGACAAAGTACACAATAGTGGGATACATGGCTGGATCAGCAGCAATAGAGAAAAACTGGGGCAAAGTAGTAACTGACTACAATTTAGACAGTGCTTAATGCAGGGGACTTTACTTTTAACCCTTCAGCTGCCATGTGCTTTCTACCTTCTGTTTCATCCCTTCTTGTTCAACATTCTGCAAGAAGAGGTGAAGATAAAGTACACAACAGTGATCAGAGCAGTGTTGTGTCAGCTCCAGAGGAGAAAGGCATGGAGGCAGAAGTGGTGTTCCTGATGAGATCACAAAGGTGAGGAGCTGTACTCTCTAAGGCAAGGAATGCTGGAAGTGGCTTAAGCAAAACCCAGAATGAAAAGGTTGAGGATCAACAAGGTATTGTATTACATGGCAGCGCTACTCTGCTCCTGTTCCATCCTGCCAAGAGTTCTTTCCATGGGCCCAAGTTTGTTTTGGGTTGCTCTTTTGAGATGTTGCCTGAAAATACATAAAATACCCCAACAAAACCACTGGATGTTTCTGGACAGGTATGGTCTATATAAAAGAGATAGACTTGCTTCCTTTTTTTCAGACAAGTCAATATAATAATAAAGAACAAATTATAACATTCAGTCAAAATCAACCAAAGTCAGTGCAGTAAGCTCTGTTCAGAGATTCCTTTAAATGTTCATGATAATAATACAAATAAAACAGTCAGACATGCCAGCACAATGACTGTTGAACACAGTCTGGCTGCCTTCACATAGAAAGCTCATCAATGCACCCATGCTAACCTGTAAATTCTTTAGTAGTTCCTAGTGTTCAGGGGCAGAGAATTTCACACATGCTTTTTCTTGACAACCAGACCACCACAGCACTTGTGTTGAAAGAATTGTCATTTTTGAGTTAAAAAAAGGTTTGCTACTGTGACATGTCCATATCAGCTTCCTCCATCTCTTCAGAAAGCTGTACTTGGAGGGCTTTCAGTGAGCCCTGTAAGACTTAAATGCCTGCTAACCCTTCTGCTTAGCTCTAGAAAATTAATGTTTTTAAATAAAATTGATAGCTAGAAATCTGCTATCCTTTCTGAAGTGGCAGATGCATAGAAATGGCGTTTAGCATACACTTCTATTACTTAACTACCAGTGTACCTAACAGTAACAACACAGATGTGCCCTGTACCTTCTGCTACAGGTCTTTCCAATATCAACATCCTACTCACCATCCACTGCAATTTCCCAAACACTCTTTTTGCACTAGTTGGGTATTTTAAAAAAAGAATTAACATGAATAACAGGCAAATAACAGGGAGTAATTCCCAAAAATAAGAAGGAAGCAAACAAGCATTTCTAGTCATATCCTTTCTTCAGTTTTTCCATCCTTTGATGTGCTTGATATTTGTTAAACTTAGGCTCTTACACTTTTGTCATCTTAGCACATCCATACAAGAATGCTAATGCTTTATTAACTAGCATTCAAGTCTGGAATTTTTGAAAACTACTGGAAGAAGATGGTATGTGAAAAGCAGCTGAGAATTCCTGAATGCTGGGGTCTCTCTAGCACAAACTAACATGTTACTGCAGTTAGCTGGGACTTTTCTAGATGCTCTTGTCTTCTATCTGATCATCTGTTTTCCTGAAAATCTAGGATATTAAAATAGACCGGATGATACCAGGTCAAACCAGGTAAGATTCAAAAAAATACAAGGCAAAAAGAGGATCTGAGTAAGAGACATATGCAACTCTTCCACAGGAGAACAAATTTTAGAAAAAGTCTTAGCAACATGAACATATACAAGCAGTTAAAGCTAACAATTGAAAACTTCAGGAAGCTAATGCAAAATGTTCATATTTCAGGTTCTGGGAAGATTTTTCCATTAATAAAATAGAAGAAGAAACTTTTAATTCTAAGGATCAGTTGACAAAAATTAATGTCTGCTAACAGAGTTTCATATTTAGTGTCAAAGTACCAATACATGATCATTTCAAAATGATGTTTATTTGACAAAATTGAGAGAGATGCATTTGTATATTTAATACAGGGAAAAAGAAAAACAAAAAATATTCAACAGCTTAACCAGGAGTAATACCATCTCAAGGAGTTTGAATCAATGGTGTTACCTGCCTAGCCAAGGTAATTTTTAAAAACTCTTCTAAAGAAGCATATCTAATAAAAGGACATGGTCATTAAATTGAACAGACAAATTAAATAATTTGCAGTTAAACTAAGGCTTGTTTTTCACTAGAATAAAAAGATACTTAGAAATAAATCTATGTTAGGTTTAAAAATATTACCTGTGAGTTTTTAAAACAAAGTACATTAATTCAAAATTCCCAATTTACTCTGCAGCCTGCAAGAGCCTTATTCTGTAGGTAAACACAATTAAAGTTGTTATAAGGCATATTTATACAGGTTAAGAAAAAATTACTACCAAGCCCCAA
This sequence comes from Ammospiza caudacuta, assembly GCF_027887145.1. Classification (NCBI taxonomy): domain Eukaryota; kingdom Metazoa; phylum Chordata; class Aves; order Passeriformes; family Passerellidae; genus Ammospiza; species Ammospiza caudacuta. The sequence goes on from NC_080596.1 coordinate 61,730,813, forward strand.
TTACTTGCATCTTACAATGAATATATGACCAGAGAGAACAAACATATTCTAGTACACTTATATTACCATTTACTTGTTTGCACCTTTTGTTGTCATCTGGCTCAAACATCTGGGCCACCTGACAAACTGACTAGAAATGACTCATCTAAATGCAGGACAAAAATAAAATTTTCATTGAAATTTCATTTTCATCAAATTCACACGATGTTCTTTGAAAAAGCACCCAAAGCCTCAAATACATAGAAATCTTTTCTACAATTCCCAGCAAAATTCGGTATTACAGTTCTTTATTTCTGTAAGATTATCCATTAAAAAAAAAAAAACAACAAAATAAAACCACAGCCTTTTGAAAGTAGACCCTTAACCAGCACCTCTTAAATCAAGAGACATTGCAAGATATTCTGTGTAACTGAAATATTTGGTCTGCAGACCAAGTAACTGATAACTGTACCTGTATGAGACCTTTTATGTAGCTCCAAATTGCTTGGATGTTTGAAAGCCTTCCCACATAACTCACAAGTATATTGTTTCTGTGACTGAAGAGTCTGTGATTGTCCTTCTTGTTCCAAAGGACCTTGAGATCTTTCCATTTCAACAGTCTGTTCAAAATTCTCTGAATTCATTAAATCTTCAGCTTCTTTTTCATCAGTAACTCTAACATCTGTTGTGTCCGTGGCACTTTCATTCACAGATTCAATTACTTCTGTTATTCTACTGTCACCTCTTTGGGGCTGCTCAGGGGGCTGCTCTGCTGATTTCTGAGATCTTAGGAAATTTAACTTTTTGAGGTGCACTGCCTTTTTCAGCCGCATCTGTCTGGTGGGCTGCACAACCGTGCTCTCTGCATTTTGGTCTGGAGCAGCTTCACTTGCAGACTGAACCAGGAAGTTTGATGGTAAATGCTCAGAGGTTTCCAGAATACACTCAGAGTGATTGACAGTGCAAGAATTACTCTGCACTGTGTTTATTTCCGTGGATGTGCTGTAAGAAAAGGCTGGTTCTGCTCCTCTCTCATGATCAGAGCAAGCGTTTTGTTTGTAGAACTGTTTGCTGTAGAAGTTGCGCAATTTATAGTAATAATTTGCTTGTTTAAATGGGAGCTCTGTGCAGCTGCCATCTAAGGAATCTTGTGGTGGTTTCTGTCCATCACCTGATGGGGTGTGCAGATTCACAGACTGTGAGTTCTGCTCAGCCAAGCCTTTGTTAGTCTGTCTGTCAGCTGAGCACTCAGGCAATAGGTTTGTCCCATAGGCATCCCCAGCACAGCTGGTATCTGTACCCAGAGTGTTCTGCAGTGAAAACACACTGTTGCATGGCATGCTGGCTGCCTGCTCCACAGCTGTGGAAGACTTTAGAAAGGTGTGGCAAATGTTCAGCACATTTTGCACTTGGAGGCACTGTGCAATGTCCAGCATAGCTTGTACATTGTCCTGACTAAGATCCAGGTGGGAGGTGTACATGAAGTCCAGGATCTGGCCTATGCCACCTACGTTTTTGATGTCCAAGTGAAACACATCATTCTTCTGGCCTGAAGAATTCTGGAAAAGGGTCCTGATAAAATAAGGCAAATATTCAAACACAAACACGAATAATTCACAAACACTACAATAAGAAAAACATACATACATCTCAAATAGGCTGCTTGGTATGAAACAAGTTTGTACTCTAAAGATTGCTCTGTTTCTGGTGATGAATTCCCCAAAACTGCTCAATGATTTGTCTTATATATTAGTCCTACATTAGTGCACTTGAAGTATAAATCAAAGCAAATGATCCTTTACCTAACTTTAATTCTGTATTTTTTAATGTTTTCACGTAACACCCTGTACTTATGGTTTCTTATCCACTGTTCATCACATATTAGGTGCAGTGGTGTATTTATGGACATTTGCAGAACTGGTTGACGCAGAATGGTTTTTCTCCTTTCATCAATGGCAGATCAAACAGGACATAAATTTTCTAGCAAAACAGAGAAGACAGACCTCAAAGTCAGCTAAACTCTTCTCCTCTGGCAACTGAGCTTGTCCATTGAACAACATCAGTAAGCCTATCAAAGGTCTTACCACTAGTTCTTTCTTCACAAATACACAAGAGCATGGCAATATTAACAAGAAGATGGCATTATTTTCAATTTATTTTCTCCTATCTAAAAAGGGACTTTTTTACTGGTACTGGATAAGAACCAAGTAAAAGGATAATGAAGAGTACAGGTACATAATCCTAAAACAGCAGTAAAACCAATACCCACAGAGTCATCATTGAATCCTTAAAATGCATGAATTCACAAAAGTTCTTACTGTTGGATGTAAAGTATTCTCAGCATCAGAGATGTAGTTCTTCACATGCACAAGTAGTCCTAGATTAAGTGAGTTCATACTCTCTTTCAGTCAAAGACCCATTAAAATCCTGACACTTCCACAGTAAACAATGACATATAAAAGGGGTCAGGTCACTCTTATGTAGTTACTTTCCTACACTAAAAAATGCCCCAAACTTAATGGTTCCTCTTTGTGGGCTAAATCTCAGATTTGGGTTTGGTTAAAGGAGGGCATGATATCAATGAGCTCTAAAATGTGAGTCTATGCTGAAACTTCACAAATGCAGCGGATACTCTGAAGCCAGTGCCCACATCCAAATTCCTTCATAAATCTAGACTATCCTATCTAAATTAAAACCAGAACTACAATGAACAGATCTGCGTTGAGAGCCTAAATTAATTAGTCACTTATATCCTATTGAACTTTAATAGGAGTTGAGCTCTTAGTTCTTTTTAACTACTTTAAAAATTTGGTCTTTGAGCATAATTGCACTTCATCAGCAGTACAGCTCTGGAGGAGAAAAAGGAACCTCTTATCTTTTTACTCTGGTCATAACATTCAAGTAGGTTTCTTACAAATGAATTAGCAGTCAAGCTTTAGAGATGTTTCAAAAAACAAGGTAAAAACTGCCAGATCTAACAGCTTACTCATAACTAATATAAAACACTAAGCTGGGAGAGCCAGCACCCTCCAAAATTTGGAGGCACCATTAAGGGTAGTACAGAAGAGTAAGAAAGCAGTGATGTGGTGCAATGGGCCACCTGTAAAACACAGTTGTTGTCTCTAAGAATCTGAGTAAGCAGAGATTCACCAATAACCTATATTGGCACATTTTATTTCGAATATGACTGATCAAACAAGTCCCATTATTTGGAAATGGATAATGTTTTATCAATTCTATCCATTATTTGGCTCTGTTCATATACTCTACTATGTTCCTTGTAAGCAGTTATCTTTTTCTGGAGAAATACTGAATGCAGGTCCATGCCAGAAACTATTATATGAAGCACTATAAGCAAGTAAATCAAGAAGAGCATACTGTGAATACTTGACACAACTTCATCTCCGGACAAACAATTTCCCCTTTTTCCTTATACTCCCAAGAGTTCCTGCGACCAACAGAAAAAAACACCCTTCTCAGAGAAAACCTCAGCCAACAGCATTTAGCTAACTTTTTAAAGAGAAGAATTTTCTGTCACATACCTGAAATATTGACTGAAAGCAGCCAACACATTCTTGTGTGCTTTGAAGCAGACACCCTTGACCACCAGCATGCAGTCACAGAGAAGCCCCTGGATGCGCTGTTCATGTAGCTGCTGCAGAAGATGACAGCTATGGCTAGCAACAGTGTCCATGCTAGAAAACCACCTAAATTACCTATAATGGAATAAAATCCTAAGGTGAATATTAAATTACAAAATTAATTTAAAATATTAAGAACATTTTTAACAATTTATTTTAGCTTTCAAAGGAAGCAGACTTCAGCTTAGACCTTCAATTTGATCACTAATGACATTTTTCTGGCTGGAGTCACAGCATTGCTCACCAACAGATACACAGCCATCCACATTTGAAATACTGACTTTAACAGAGATTTGCTTACCACAAAGAGCCTCTGCAAAAATCTAATGGTGCTGCCAATAAACTGGACTCCATAACCACAAAAAATGCACCCTAATTTAGACAACTCCCACAATAATTAGATTCTAATGCAAAAGACACATTGCATGTACAAAATCAGTAGCATTTGTAGAAGAAAACCTCGGTTTCTTCAGCCTCTAAACTCCAAAGGGAGAATATAGTACTAGTATTATGTCAGGCATTTGTTGCTGTTCTAGCTACATACATTTCCACCATGGATCTGATTAATTAGACACATTGGCATAGTATTGTTTTTAATACAATGTAATAACTAAATGAAAAAATCCCCTCTTAACAGGTTGAAAAGACAAGTTGCATTCCAACACAACACATTTATATTGCATTCTCTATTTCCTTTTATTTTTTTTCCCTAACAAGGATGTAATACTGCCCCTGTGGACTTGTAAACATAACAATTCCAACTATAAGGACAATCAGAATTTTTAGTCTTCTAACTAGGAATGATGGAGGAAAACCTTCCTATTCTAATGAATGAATTAGGAAAACCACCTTCTGTTAAGCATGACCAGATAGTGGTCAACCCATTCTCAAATCTCATAAATGAAAAGGGTTTCACATAAATTTATCCTGTTTTACTCTGCGATTCCCTGTTTCTGGAATTACATGGGCGGGATGGGGGCTGGTATTTTATTGTGCTTTTTCTCTATTAATGCTTAGCATGTTTTGACCAGGCTTTAAAATAAAGAAAGCACATCAATTTGCTTTCCCTGGGAACATCTCCCACCACGGCACCCTGCAATTACTTTGACAGCGAAGTGCCTCTCATCCATCAGGTGCGCGTCTCCCCGCGGGGCCGGCGGGCACGGGGAGCCGCTCCCGAGCGGGAACCCCGGCACAGCCGCTATGTATGGCCAAGCTCGGCTCAGCCTCGCCCGCTGGAGGTGCCGCACGGAGGCTTTGCCTCACTGCGGGCCGGCTCTGTCCGGGGCCGGGGCGGGAGGAGCCCCGGGACACACAGCCCCGGGACGGGGAGAACGCGGCGCGGCGCGGCACGGGTGCGACAGCGGCCCAAGGGCAGGAGCCGAGCCGAGCCGAGCCGGCCCTGCCCAGCCCAGCGCTTACCGGCTCCGGCCACCTCCCAGCTCCATCCCCGCCATCGGCCGCTTCCGCCGCCGCTCCCTCCCCTTCCCGTTGCCCTTCCCGTTCCGGTGCGCGGGGCGGCGGCAGCGCAGGCGCGGGGCGGCCAGGCCGGAGGGGCCGGTGCGGCACGTGCCGCGCGGGGCGGCGGCCGCTGCTGAGGTGCGGGGGAAGGGGAATGGGAGCGGGAGGAGAACGGGAACGGGAGCGGGAGCGGCACGGCACGGCACGGCACGGCTGCTGCCGCCCAGGAGCTCGGCTGGCGGCCACGCCGGGCTTCCCAAGCCGTGCGGCCCGGTCACTCCTCAGCGTTACCGCTCGGCGGGGCCCGCCGACACCGGTGTGCAGCTGCGGGGAGCGGGATGGAGCGGCGCGGTCCCGCAGGGGAAGGGAGCGGGACAGGGAACGCCGCCTGCGCGTATCGGCGTGGGCGCGGTACGGGGGTCACCGGTGCAGGAGTTACAGGTGGTTTCTCCGTTCGGGCGATGGGTTCGGGGGTTACCGGGTTCGGGTGATGGGTATGGGGGTTACCGGTTCCGGGTTCGGGGGTTACCGGGTTCGGGTGATGGGTTCGGGCGTTACCAGTTCCCTGCTGGCGTGGCGGATGCAGGGATTGCTGGTTCCCGGTACTGCTCTCCCCTGCTCTCACGGAGGGCATCAGGGGGAAGGAACTCTTGCACGTTCTGCACCGCGCTGCTCACCCTGGCCGTCAGTGGGTGCACGGGTGTGTTTCGCTTCGGCCCTCCAGGTGTTTCTTTCAAGCTGTGAATTAAGATAATCTTCTTGTATTCCTAGAGCTGCGCTTCTGTGGGAAGGAAGAGGCTCCTGACCGCTCGCCACCATGGTGGTTTTCACGTGCAATGCCTGTGGAGAAGCCGTGAAGAAAGCACAGGTTGAAAAGCATGTGAACATCTGCAGAAACTGTCAGTGCCTGTCTTGCATGGATTGTGGCAAGGATTTCTGGTATGTAAAGAATGGGAAATAACCTTGCTCACTCTGCAGACTCACTTGCTCACTCTTGTCACAAATGCAAGAGATGCAAGTCAGAAATTTTCAGTGAAAGCTGTAGCATGACAGCAATGCCTGTGGTCTTACAAGCACGTACTTTAAGCACATCACATTTTAATAATTTCAACGTTGACAATAATAAGGTTTAAATAATCTGTTCATTTAAATAATCTATTACTTCAGCTTGTTGGTTGGCTAAGTGTTGCACAGTTTGAGGAGTGAAGCGTTTCAGTGACCTGTGGTTAAAAATCTCTTCTACCCAGGGGTGATGACTATAAGGAACACATCAAGTGTGTAAGTGAAGACCAGAAATATGGTGGGAAAGGCTTTGAAGCCAAAGCTAGCAAAGGAGATGCTAAACAGCAGGAGTGGATTCAGGTATGGTTTATACTGTATACACCTACCGTAACTATTGTCTGTAATTATCAAAGATAGAAAAGAGCCTGTACTGGCTCAAGCCAGAGATCTGTTTTTACCAATATCCCCAGCTGTCTGTTGGTGTTTCCTTGATAGGTCTGTGTTTGTCCTGGTAAGAAATGTGGTTTTTGTTTTGAATCTATATCTTACTGGTTTGGTTTAGTGTAATGTTCCCAACTGCATACAAAGAGACATTGGTAGTTGTCAGTCCCTTTTGTGCCCTTTATGCTTTTGTAGACCTCTGTCAGGCACTCCTCCTCATCTCATATTCTTTGTTCAAGGTTCAAAAATCCTACCCTGCTTAGTTGTTCTTCATGTGTAAATTAGATCTTTGGGTTTTCTAAAATCTTCCCACTCTACTGTATGCTTGTGAAATGCTGTTCAAGATATAAGAGAACCATAGATTTACCACGTGTCATAATTATGTTTTCTGTGTCCTTTATTCCTTTCTAACTATTATTGGTCAGTTAACCTACTCTTGGGTGTTTTTTTTGTTTGGTTTTTTTTTACACTGCTGCTGATCATTGTGCTGGCATTTTCATGGCATTGGCTATTTTAACCCTGAGATACTGTATCTAAGCTCCAATGGTCAACTAAAGTCTGCCATTTTAGATGTGAAATTAGGATTGCTTTTCCCTTTCTTCTTGCTTTGAGTGAATTTGTGTTGAAGGCATTTCACCTTTTTATTCACCTTATTAGTCACTCATTTTCTTAAGATCTTTCTGGAATCCTCATAGTTCTCATTCTAAACAGCTTCATATCATAGGGAAAATTTTCTGTCCTCTTGTCAGATATTTTGTAAATATGTTGAACAGGAGAAGCTCCAGCATGGATAGAAATATTTCCTACTCTTTCTGTCTTACACAAGAATCTACTCTCTTATGGCTTTACTTCAAAGGTTTTGGAAGGACCTCAAACACATATTTAAAACCTCATTAGCAGTAAGTTAGATCACATTTATGCATGGAATTGTTGTTTCTATCAAGTAGAATACATCCTAAGAAGGTGCTAAGCTACATGCATGCTTGAAGCATGTGATGAATACCATTAAAGTCAGAGATGAGTGCTTTTGTTGAGATTGAACACTGTTTGGGGACATTTGTAAAGGCAGCATGATGTGAGTGTTGGTGCTTACTGAGCATTGGTAGCCTGCTTCAATAGTAAGTAATTCTTACACTGAAGGATGAGGGATTAGCAGTCACCTTTTTCTGAGTCTTAACATATTCACAAGCCTTTCAGTCACCAGGTGTTCAGAAGTACAGGAAGGCTCTGCAGTGTCCAGTGGCTGCACTCTAAGAACTGGGGAGCCCAGAGCCTTTGTCCCCCACAAGCAGCAGTGCTGTTCGAGGGGCTGCCATGAGGCCCTGGTCTAACCTCTCTCCTCTCATGCTGACACCCATAGCACAGGAATGTCCAGGGCTGTCATATAGGGATAAATGCTTGTTGAAGCTGGCACTGCTGCCAGAAGAAATGCATGTCAGCTGTGGCATCAAAAGTAAGCCTGATTTTTCATAATTAACTCCAAAACCAAAAAGCTTCTTTTCTTAATGCAGGTCTTTTTCATGCTGCAAGAATCCCTTCTGGGATATAGTTACTTTAGTTGGAAATGTTTTTATTACAGTTTGTAACTTATCAGAAAGCACTGATGAGCAGTCCTGCTTACCTCTGCTTACTACATAGGTATAAATGTTTATATAGATAATTTTGACACATTTAATGAGTAGTGATAGAGCCAAAGATCAGTGTTTTTCTTATGTTTTTTGAGCATTTCCTATGAACAGACGATACCAGCTGTAGGTGCTGGGTGATTTCTGCCCAGTGTATTTCAGACTTGCACACCTGATATGTACCATTTGATTCTTATGCTGCTGTGCTGATTTAATTCTGTTTTTCTTCATTCAGAAAATTCACGAGGTAATGAAGAAGCCCAACATAAGCCCCAAAGTGCGGAACATTTTGGAGCAAATACGTGCCTTTGATAACATTCCAAGAAAAAAAGTAAAGTTTCAGGTATGTTTTAATAGAGATTTGCAGTTATCTGTGCAGTGAAGACAAAAATAGACTTTTTTAGGGGCTGCTACTCTCTTTTAATAAAGGTGGAACAAATTACTTAGTTGGGCATTTGTACAGATTGTGTAATAACTGAATTTCAAATAGGCAGTGTTTGTAAAATTTGCTTAAAATGACTCTTGGTCTGCCAGTTTAATTAGGTGTTAAGTCAGAGACTTGCATTTTAACCTTAATCTCCATATGTAGGTTTGTTCTGTTTTCAATACCTTTCTTTTTTGACTATTTGCTATTTCTATTGAATGCCCAAATTCTTATACATACTTTTAAAGATTTCTTATTTCCTTGGCTTTGTTTTTTTCCTGAAGGCAAGGTCCTGTTTTGAGGGTTTTCCTGTTACTCAGTATTCTGACACTCTCCTGCTCTGCATGCTTCACTAAAGTAAATTACAGATGTGGAGAATTTACTGTGTAAAGAATTTCATTAAAAGTGAAGAATTACTCACAAATGGGCCTTCCCCCCCCCCCCCCCCCCTCTGTTCTTTGCCTCAGATTGTGAGGCTGAGAGAAGATCAGCCTTGCTTCCAAAGCACTCAAATAGAACTTATAGAGCTGTGGTGAAATTGCTGCTAGCAAGCTGAGGGTTAGACTGTTTCCCTACAGGATTAATGTTCTGAGCAGGAAAACTAGTATTTTCCAGATCCTCTCCTCTTGATAAGATACATTGCAGTAGAAGATCAAAAGTTTTTGCAGTTAATTGTTTCAATTTACTAATACACATTTCCTAGGGTTTTTATTGCAATGCAGAAATCTTTACATTACATTTAACAATGAATTCCACGTTTCTAAAAGTTGATCTCTTGCAGATAGTGTGAACAGCATAATTTACTGCTATATTTTCATTTTCACCAGGAACACGTGCAATAACCCAAACAACTTTGAAATGTTTGCATTGAGCTGTTTGCTTAAATTATACTTGCTTGTAATAAACTAAGATGTCTATTTAGGAGTGTGACCATATGTCCAGTACAAAATAAATAAGATATAAATAAGATCAGATCATTAATGTTTTAACTCATGGGAACAGTCAGAAGATTTGGAGAGACCTTAACATAGCCATTTGTATCAAAAAGCTTCAGGATTATCTTTTGTATATATTTACCACTTGGGGAGGCAATTGGTGTAGCCTTCTAACAGTTCCTAGACATTACACAAAATAATTCAGCAAAGAGGCTTGAGATATATAATAGGAGTAACCTCTAACCAGATCTTAGACAAAAGCAGTGATTTGATTCTTAAATGAAAAATAAAAAACAAGAACCAGTTATATTGCAATGAAGAAATCAAATTGGAGGATATTTTCAATTATTATTGTTTTTTCTATGCACAGAATTGGATCAAGAACAGTTTGAGAATTAATGACAGCAATTTGCAAGATCAGGTGTGGGGTGTTTTCTCAGAAGCAACCAGAAATGTAAGTGTAACTGGAGGTACATTATAAAATGGGAATGCACTCCAAATGTTTGAAGGAAAACCTTTCAGACTCCCTTTGTAGATGTTAGTGGAAACATTGTCTCCCATAGTTCCAACAGATTATGTTATGATGTAATATTTCTCGACTAAATTGTTAATTTGTGGAACACAGAACTGTTGCTGAAGTTGTTCATACTGAGAAAGTTGTGATTGAAAATTTGGACGTGGTGACACGATTGTGCCATCATAATCAGAAGGCTAATTTATGCTACTATAAAAAGGGAAAAGCTCTGCCTTTATCTTTGTTCCAATCTTCTATCACTCACTAAGATGGAATAAGACACCTTTCAGAGTTTATTGGTCTCAAATTTATGTGTATTGGAGTGAGAAATTTGCAAGCACATAGTTTACCTATTCATTAGTGGGGCGAGAAATCCTCCAGTTTGTGATGCAAGTTCCTCCCATTCCTTTGTCCAAATTGTGGCCTCACTCTTTTGTCACTGACCTTTTGCCAGTGCCTAATTCTTTGTGTTTTGGTAGGGTGTTGTTTATTTGCATCTATTGCTGCTACTCAAGAGCTGTTGGAGAAGCTCATTTCTCAGCTGAGTAAAGATGCTCTCCCCCCTTTCACCCAAATTCTTTTGAGGAAGAGTAGGCAAAGCTTTGGCATTATCCCCTCTTGATGATGCTTTGTGTTTCTGATTTGATGATTCCAGTTAAGTTTATTTGCAGTTTTTCTGAGGAATCCAAATGTAAGAGCCAGGAAAGAAAGAAGCACATTTAGTAAAGGATGGAACATAACATAAATTCTGAACACTGTTTTGCTGGAGCATTAATACTGAGTTTATACAACTTCACTAAAGTCATAAGCAGTTCTCCCTTGACTTACACTAATTTATAAGAGGTCTTCAATCTGAAAACCTTTTATTTAAACACAAATGTAAACAATTACTGTTCATAGAGCATAGCATTAAAATAAATTATATAACACAGCATTTCAATTCACTTTTAAGAAATCTTAAAAAGATCTTAAAATATGATTGGTAATACATACCTTGAAGTGTATATACTTAATTGGAATTCTCAAGCAGGAGTGCCTTTTTTAGCACCATGTCATAATGGTTTGTTGTCCCAGACACATTCAAGACAGGATGGCAAAAGAGATTATTACTCAAGGGCTGTGTATTTGGGAATAAGTTCTGCATCTTGCTGTAATGTGCTGTAGTTTTGTTTGTGTAAATTAAAGAGCTGTCACTTCCTTAATTACGTTTAACAAATAATTTAAAACACAATAGACACTTACTTCAACTAGGAATTACATATATTGTAAGATAATATTTCTCCTGTGATGTTCATTAGCATTTGGTCTGTTAAGTTAAAAGAATGAAGCACATTAGTTCACTGGTGCTGCTTCTCAGGTAACTGGTAACATCATATGTGAGCAATTTAAATTATTTCAGGATATCAGTGTTGTGAACAGTTACCAATGATCTAGTAGAGGAAAGTTGCAATGTCAAAAAGCACATTTGAAAACTGTAATTATCTTTCTTTCAACAAAAGACTTCAAATGAAAAGGAACAAGACAAACCACAACAGAAGGAAGAGCAGCAGCCTGCAGAAACTGGGGAAAATACAAAGGCAGAAGCAAATGGAATTACAGATGAAAAAACTGAGAGAAAAAAGAATAAGAGGGAACGAAAAGAAGAGAGACAAAAGAATAAAAAGAAGGAGAAAAAAGATCTGAAATTGGAAAACCAGGAAGAAGTAAAAAAGATTAAAAAGTCCAAAAAAGGAAAAGAGACTGTGGAGGATGAATGTGAAATAAATGGAAATGGCAATCACAGTGAAACAGAAGAGGAAACAAATGTAAAGAAACGCAAACATAAACATGTAGAAGGTATCCATCATACAATTTATATTCATGTTCTTTTTGAAGAGGCTTTTTCTCAATTCCACAGCTCAATAAACTACCTACTTTGTAGGCATACTACTACTAAGTAGAATTTTGAAGTAGTGCATAAGATATACAAATTAGATTATTTTTAACAATGACTGTACATTTATTTTATAAAACCTAAACCACTTTGCAAATATAAACTCACGTTAAAAGAACAAAAACTTAAGCCATGTCAGAATTTCTCATTTTAAATCTTTCTTGTGTGTGTTTTGTCCAATTCCATCTCTAGAGGAACCTCATACCAAAACAAAGAGAATGAAAACTGAAAGCATTTCAGAAGACATGGAAACAGAAGACGTCAATGACAATGAAGAAAATGTGGGAACAGATAAAGGTATTTTTAAAAGAACAATTTAGATTGTTACAAAACTACTCTGGAAAAGACCTAATGCTATAAACACAGCTTCTGTAGCAAGCCATGATATAAATTGTGCCTCAGCATACATGAATGTGTGTATACTCAGTATACACATCTGTTCCAGAGTAAGTAGCCTGTGCTACTCTTAACACCTGATAATGAATTACTTCTCTAATTTGTTGTTTGTGCTGTGCTGGCAGCCTTTGGCTGTGCTTGATTCCAGTGGACACTGATGTTTCACCACAGTGGATCTCTTTCCCTGCTGCCATGCCCATTAGACAGCACAACAAAAAGGGTAACAACTCTTAGACCTCTTGGTATCTCTCATATCCCCATTTTTGCTCAGTGAATCATAAATTGGACCTTAGTTTATGCTTACATAAACCTACTTCTGCCTATCACCTGTCCTGCTCTGACTGTGTTTGAACATACAGATCATTTATTTATAACTACCAATTAATGACCTCTGAAGGTGGTATGGTCAAATTTGACTGCCTTTGATTTAAGTGTGAAAAGACAGGATCTTAACTATCCCTGCATTAAGAGTTTCTGCTTAATAGCTGAAGTGCACAAGTTAAGTAAAAACAATTGTGACCCCTGTTGTTCAAGTACTGTGGTGATTCTTCATCTGCATTCCATTTTATATTCAGGAACAGCTGATGACTTTTATGCTTAAGACACCCTCCTGTTGTAGGTTCAGTCAGTTAACAACTGTTGTGGTAGCCAAACTGATTCCAAAATTAGGAGATTGATGGCTGGTTACTAGCAGAGAAGAAGACCCAGAATACCTCCTTTCACTAACAGTGTTGTACATTTAATTATTTCCTAGGTAAATTCAACTGGAAGGGAACCATCAAAGCAGTTCTGAAACAGGCTCCAGACAATGAAATTTCAATTAAGAAACTAAGAAAAAAGGTACTGTACAACATGGTTTTTTTTAGTCTCCTATGGTCTTGTGAATTTATTTGTGTAATGCCGAAGCTCAGAAAATTCTGGATTGCATAAACAAAAAGTTCAACATTTTTAGTGGGATATCAATTAACAGAATGTCAGCTGAAGGACAGGTTTTTTATTGCTTACTGAATTACACAAGAAATTCAGTGCTAGTTCTGGAAAGGAATAATAGCACAATAGCTTCCATAGCACTTTTAATGCAGTAATGTAAATGTGTTATTGCTTCCAATGGAATTATAGTCACAGACTAAAAACCTTTTCTCTGTCTTTGTGCAGGTGATAGCTCAATATTACGCAGTAGCTGGTGAACGTCACAAAACAGAAGAGGACATCCTAGCCATCTTCAATAAGAAAGTGAATAACAATCCTAAATTTAGAGTTCTAAAGGACAAAGTGAAACTTGTGAAATAAACAGTTTGCATACTTCTTGTGAAATAAAGTACTTTCCATAGCTGTTGCATTTTAATCTTGCAGATGGAGTGATACTCTTCTGTGAGCTGTACAAATACTATGCATTGGTATCAATTTGAATTGTGTATGTGAAAGCAGAATTTAACTTTTAATACTGGATCCCTGCCCTTTTTCTAGATTTATCACAGAACCTTTTTCAGATATTTTATTTTTTGATTTTATGGAAAATGTATATTTTTGGTACAAGTTTTAAGAGGCATTGAAAATAATTGCTGGCCTACTGTATTAAAGTTCTCCCAGTAATTAATATAATTTATAGGCATGAATGTTTCTCAGGACCTGGGTTGTGTGGCTTTTTGCAGGAACTGTTTTTGAAAGCAAATAGGATTTTCATATTCAGAAACCCACTGTGGAATAAATGTTTTGTCATGCTAAAACTCAAAATGGTATGGCTGATACCCACTTTATGCACTGTGGATAGTGTATGCAGCCTTTAATAAACTGTTGATTCTGTGTTGTAAAATGCATAAATAAAGTGTCAGATTTGTGTATGCAATATTGCACATTCAGTGAAAATCTAAAAACTGTGTTTTTAGATATGCGTTTTTAGATTAGATTCTGTATATGCAATCCTACTGAAAGTCTTGATTAGTAATGCAATAGACTTCAATAGAAGTGGTTACATGGACTGAAAATTGACTGATGAGATAGATTACTTTAAAATACAAGCTTAAATATAATGAATCTTGTCACTTTATAATTGCATAATAAATCCACAAATTATGCATGCTTTGAAGAGGCTGTTGTATTGCTGTCACCAAAACAATGTAGCTAGGCTAGAAATGTTACAGGTAAGGGACAAAGCTGCCTGACATTTTGTAGGTTTTTACTTAATGGTAAAATTACTTCCATGTAGGAAGTTTCCTATTATGATATACTCTGTTAAAAACAGCATTATAAAGCACTCAGTCATATGGTGCTTTTAAAAACTGCTTAGTGATTTCAAGCAGGTACACTTCTATAAAACTCCATGGTAAAAATATTTAAATTTATAGAAATATTAACTATATTAAAGGTATAAATACTAAAAATTCACTGTGATACACTGGGTTCAGTTTTTTTGAGTACATATTTGTCTCACTGTAAAGGTTGCAAGAAAGGACATAATGAAATTAAGGTGTTAGTTGTTTGTTGAAGCTATGCAACAGTTGTTTTTATTCAGTCTAACAGATAAGCAGAATCTTGGATCCTATCATTGCAGAGTTCTGGTGTCTGATGCTCAGGGTTTACTGCAGTGATCACTGAATGAAGCAAAGCAGCAGGTTAAGTATTCAAACATCATGGTTCAGCTGAAAGCTGGGAATAAGGAATATCAAATCAATAGCATGCAGATGATCTATCAGAGTAGGATGTGACCTTGTAATTTGCTTTCCTGCTTTAACTATTATCACTCTTTAAGGTTCAAGCAGTGTACTCCCCTGTGCATTGCCATGGTTGGGTTAGTGATGCCTGTGTGGAGTAATAAACACGCTGTAAATTATTATTCCCCTCCCTATCTAAAGGGTAAAGCAGCACCAGCTGATGTTCAGTTTTTTCCCCTCATGTTTTGGCACACATGAATCTAATGCTTGCCTCTATTTGTCAGTCATTAGTGGGAGTCTGTTGCAAGTAAGCCGTTATAATTACAATAATATCACCTCAGTGTGTGTTGCTGCAGTATTACCTTTCCTGCTCTGTTGGCAGAAAGAGGGGGGGCAGTATGCTTTGTAGGCATATTTTTCTTTCTGGGTGTTCCTGGCAATACTGTAGTATGGTCATATCTGTAATATGTAATGAAATATGGTAAGTAACATTTAGTATGGTAGATGAGTCTATGCCTTTAATTGTAGAAGGCTCCAAGTGCTACTCCAGTCCATGCATAGTTCCATTATTGACATGCAGCTCTCCAGTGAAAAAAATCCCAGACTTAGATGTTTTTTCATTAGACAATTAATGAAGTACTCAAGAGGATTGAATTTCACTTTTCCCCTTGCAACAGGTCTGGACTTTAATTTACTCCTTGCAAATAATGATGTCTTGATCAGATTGAATTTACTTCAAATTTGGTGGTAATTGTTTCAGAGGGAGGCATAATCCCTCAGAGATCATTGAGAATCCTTCAAGAAGACAGAAAACTAGCAGGACCTCCCTAATTTCTATTCAATAATTAAGCAGCATATTTACCAGTATTGTTTTAATCCAGAAAATGTTTTAGTGATTTTCTAAACAGCATAAAATAGGTCCATAATTATACCTTACTGTTAAAATTTTCTTTTCTAAAATATTGTATTGAGAAGTGAGTGTCTTTGTGGCAGGGTGAGGAAGGGAGAAATTAGAAAATTGTTTAAAGCTAGTGGCTTTCATTATAACTATAGCATAAGCACTTAAGCAGGGACTTTAATCAGTGGAAGAAAAAAGCTTCAAAGGACAGCTACTTATTTGTTGTGCTCAGCCCTCCACTGTGCTGGTGCATTAGAGTAGTTCATTCTTTCTCCAGTGAAAACTGATCCTCCCACCTGGTGCTATAATCCAATTGCATCAGGATAATGTAGTCAGAGCCCTACATGAGTAGTGGCTCATAGCTGATGACCACAGGATACAGAGACCCAATACATGATTTCATTCAGAAACTTTTAAGGCTGTAACACTCACCCTTATTAAGGAAATAAGAGAGCAAATATTAAAGTTTTTGTGCAAGATAAGTGAAAAAAGGCATATTGTTCTGTACATTGAGCTGTGTTCACAGGTTACAAGATATCTCAGTCAATATATTCAACATTTACCCCTTTTTTCTCCCAGATTAGCCTTTAAGAAAAAAACAGGAATAAGTCCTCTAAGTTTCTTTTCTGCTCTGTCAGCCAAGAAAAGCTGCATATTATGTTTCCCATTAGTGCTTTTACAGGAAGTATTACTTTATATTGAATTCTAAATTCCACTTGGACTAGAGGAAGTTTTATTAGTAACTTTCCTTTATACTTTTAAGATACAGTTCCTTTTACCCCTGGTAATCTACTGCTTCTCTTTGCAATTCTTGGATGTAATTCCTTTTGCACCTGAATCCTCATGCTTTTATGCTCTCAAGCAGCAAAGGCTGAAAAACCTTCAAGCTTTTTGCTTAGATTGGACTTTTTTCTTCAAGATTGCAGATCATAGATCTTAGTCCTTTCCAAACACATTTTTATCTTTTAAAATTTATTCTAGAAGATTTAGAATTGTCCAGTCTTTTGTGTGTTTTGCCCTTCTCATTAGAATCTTTTAGTAGAAACTGCTCTTGCTACACAACTTCAGCTACCTCAGCTACAGCAGCAGTAAAATACTGGCTTCCAACAGAAGTAGTTTTATAGTTCCTGAAACTACTTGAAAGTAACAGAAGACCAGAAATCATGTCTTGATGCCTGCCCACCCATTAAACCCCTCTTCTCAAGCTTCTATATGGAATGCATTAGTACAAAATTAGTATAAAAAGCCTAAGTAAGGCCTCATTAAAGTCAAGCTCAACTCACGTACACTTGGTTTACCAGAAAAAACGTACTTTTAAACATAATGGGATCTTCCTCTCAGGCAGCATGAAATCCTCTTGAAAGTATTCAGAACACTGCATCTCACTTAGGTGACAAAGAAAAAGAACCAGAATAAAAAAGAACCAGAATTCTGCCTGCATTGCAGATGGCTCAAACCACACTTCTGTTCCTTGAAGTAGCCACAAAATGAACTTCCACCATCCAGCCATTAATGTATAAACTCAAAGCACTAAGTGCACCTTTGTACTCTAATTTTTTGCCCTTCTGCTGGCCTTTTCTCTTGATGAGAAGGAATTCCAGAAGGAATACACACCTATTGACACTGTACAGTATCCATACATGGCAAAGGCTCATGTTTTCTGTGGATGAGACAGGACCAGGATTTTCTCCCAGACTGTTCTTTCTTACCATGTCTTATACCATGAAAATGTCTTTCCTCTTGCTTCTTGCTCCTACAGTTTTGTTCCAGGTGTTATGCCTTTGAAAGTTTCAGCTTTTTTTTTTTTGGTGAACTTTCAGTACCAGAAGTTGTTCCAGAGGTTAGCACTGGGTAAGTTTTCCATGAGAAGAAAAAAATTGAACTCAGCTGATGTTCTTAAGATCTGTTTATGTTATGCAGATTAGCCAGAACAGTAATGGGAATTTTGCAATCATCCTCTAGCAAAAAATTCAAATTGCTGAATTCAGTCTTTATAAAGGAAACATCTTTCTCTTCCTGTCTGTCTTGGACAGTTTAATACTCAGTGTTCCTTCTAAGTCTGTTGTCCAATTAATTACAATACCTGTTCAAAAGACATGAAAAATTGACCCTACAGAATATGTAAGTGGCAATAAACTGTGAAGGACACAAAGAAAACCTTCACTGTGAATGAAGCATGTAAGAGCTTTGGTTTGTTGTTTTTTTTTTTTCAAGACTCCACAGAAACAGCATGAGCTGAATCCCACAATACACAGCAAGGAGATGTTGCTATGCTGAACTGTACTTTCCAATCTTGTTAACAGAGAGAACCACTGCTTTAGTACATCAGTCAAATCACAAGCAGTGGTGGCACTAGACATCTCCAAAACCATAGTTAAAATTCTATCACAGCCTAAAATAATGCTAACCTCCACCAACAGAGAAATAGTGCCACACCAAGAGAGACTAATACTTCTGTGCAGTAAATGTTGAATGATACACTTGATTGCCCATTCCCACAACTGAAAGTTTTTTCCTGTGTGAATTAGGTCTGACATTCAGTATTCAAAAAACATACTTTAGGATGTTCCTAAATGCCCTAAGAATTAAGTTCTTTTCATATTGTTACAGATGCATCGTTGCACAGACTTTTTCCTAAGTAAAGAAATCGGTTTCAGTAAGTCCCTCTCTTTCCCACTCTCCCACATCTGGCCATTTGTTTTTGCCTCTCCACCACCCCCTGCATTTTTGCAGGCTTTTAAAACCAGATCAAATCCTCAAACTGAGAGGTATTATATACCACTACTGGGGATTGAGTAGTCAAGAACAATTATAGCTGGAGTATTGCTGCCAAGTGCTTTGTATCATTAAACTGTAGTCTTGGGAAAACATTTTGAGAGCCATTGTACCCCCTCAAGAAAGTAAGCATAGTTAAATGAAACTAAACAAATGGTTTAGAAGGGAGAGAGTAAGAAAATTTACTTAGCTACTTGTAGGAGAATGATTTATACAGATTTATTTTTGATAAATAGGATGAGTTTTGGATATTTGCATAAGTATTTTGGTGTTGTTTGCACAGTTAAAGATGGAAAGAACAGAACAGTCCTCTTATCTTTCAAATGCTGATTATAAAAAGGCAAGTGTCCAACACTAACATCTCTAATCAGGATAACTGAGGGCGAAGATGGTCTTCTATCAAATAAATACTTCACATCAGCTATTTTTTTTCTAATTTGCTGACAACTCTCAAGGTGAGGAATGACATACCTACATAAATTAGATGTCTTCATGTGGTGCATTTTCTTCTGTACTCCTAGATGGCCTCTTCACCTTTTAAACTGCCTTTATCTTTTCTGCTTTCTTTTTCTTCATGAAGTTCAAATGCTTGCATGCTTAAATATAGAGCCTTCTTGGTATCAAGCACGCTATTCTATGTATTGTTTCCTTCCTAAAGGGTCAATCCAAGGCTGCACTGCAATTTAATACTCGCATGAGAATTCAGCTTGAGTTCAGGAGTTTGTATATGGACCACATTCAGAGTCAATAGAGTTTTACCCAGCAGTTGTTTTTCAGATCTGCATTAAGTTATTCACACCAAATGCTTTTAAGTCCTTTTCCATTGTACTGAATTTAAAACAGTTGAAAGAATGCAAGATGAAAGCAGGGGAATTGTTTGTACTATTTGGAGGCTTTTTTGTTACCTAGATGAGTCAGACAATGTATTTACTTTTTCACCCCGTGTAAGAGCAGATGCACAATAGGTTCAGAAAGGATTGAGAATCTCTACCCATCCAGTCTTTTACTCCTGATAGTGGAAGGTAAGCAGCAGATTACTACTGACTTTATTTAGTTTGTGAACAGAAAACACAGACTATTATAGCACTATTATTTTATTCCTCAAAATGAAAAAATACATCTATATTGTATCCAACCTACTTCAGCTAAAATTTAACATAGGAAGGAGCCCATCCCACTTAGATATGAAATGAAGAAAATTCCAGTCAGGTGTTTTGTGAACAGATAACATTTGGACTAATTTAGCTTTTGATTTCTGTAATAGGGAAAAAGCTATGAAAATTGGCTGGAATATTAGAAAACTAATCTGACTTCCTAAAAGTGAGAATTTAACTGGGAATTCAAACTCTAAATTTTTTATCTACTTGGTCAAGAGACACAAAAAAACTACCACATTTGTATGCCATTAAGAATTACTTGTAAATTAACATATAACCAACTAGTCACTAAGCAGCAAATATTCAGTAAGCAATAAGAAAATAAAATTCAAAATATCCAAATAGATTCCAAAATTCAGCTTACAACCAAAAAACCTGAATATTTAAAGACATTCAACTAACATACAAAGTATTATTTTCTACTTAAAATAAAAGAATGTGAAGGTGTTGAATTAAGTTCCCAAGATGTGGAAACTGAATCATATTATGTGAGAGTCCGGGATTACAGTTCACGAGAAAATTTCTGCAAGCTCTGCCCTTTGTACATTTCTTTCACTGAAACTTCAAATTCACAAATTTATTTCACAGAGTTTTAACTAAAGTTATCACATCAAGCATCACATTTTAAAATACTTTTTAACTTTCATGAGAGTATTGTTAAACATTAACTTGGAAGAATTAATTATCCATAACAGGACCGCTGATTAGATGCTTTGTTAATTATGTTGTTCATTTTGTGACAGTCTCGGTTCAGCTCCTGATCACTATCTATTCTTTGGCAGATTAATAATATCTGAATCAGAGAAGCACTGTGAAAAGATCACAGAAAACATCTCAGCTCTACAAACACAGAACATGAGCGGTCTCAGTTAAGGTCAATAGTGAGCCCAGGAAGGAAGCTCTTATTTCAGCTCTTTGCACAATACCTACTCTGTAGGTAAACAGAAGTGTTCAGTTTAACAACACTGACAGATCTTAACCTTTCCAAGCATACATATTTATTTAATTGCTATGTTTAAATCAAAGATATATCCTATGAATAGCTTTTGCAAAGAAAGTGCATGAAGATTTCCTTTGTTTCTTATTTGAATCACTAAGATGAAAGTGAAGGCTGAGGTAGTCATTTCACTCAAAGGAAATAAAACAAAGAAACCTCTATTTCATTGATAAGAAAGCAGAGCTCTGATCTCCCATGAGCTGCTAACTTCAAAATATTCAACTGAACTACATAAAGAATAATCCCTGTAGTCATAAGGACTGCAGTGTGGTTGGCCCTTATGTGATACATGTTCTAAGGCTGGGAAAACAATTTCTACTTACTATGACACCTCTCACATGAAATTCAGGTGTAAATGAAGGCCTGTCTTTCTGCAGAAAAAGATTTATTTTTTCTGTTCTTGTATCTTTTAGGCTGAATATACTTAAATTCAATGTGCAGTAATAAAGAACAATGAGAACCCCGTTTTCCCTTGTCCCTAGAATCTCAGTCATTAATAAAACACACAATAGTATATTCAGGAAAATACAGTTAGCCAGCAGATTTAGAACTGCTTAAAAACAGTGCAAGTCACAGAAAGTTTAGCTTTTACCCTAATTAGTTTCTACCAGTTAGTTTCTTCCCTTAGGATTGCCTAAAATTAGCGATCTTTTTAGTTTTTTTAGAGTTTACTGATAAAATATGTAATTATTTATCCACAGCCTACATTCCATTCTTTTTTATTTTCCTGTTTTTTCAATATAAAACTACAAAGGAAGCATCTGCAAGGCATTTCTCTTGATAAATGCTGCACAATATGCAAAGGATGCATGTGGTAAGTGAAAATTTAACACATTTCTCATAATCATTGTTTTAATGCAAAATATTTTGCCTCCTGAGAGGAAAAGTACAATCAGGTTATGAAACATTGGATTTTTGAACTTTTACCTATATACAGCCAGTTATTTTGATTTTGGTAAGTAAAACACATGTACTGAAATTAGGTTCTTGTTTCTTCAACCTCCCTGATAATAATCTGAGCTTTCATTGAGTATTTCTACATTTAATCCCACAGTAAAGCTATACGTAACAGCTGCTGTATTGGACAGGTACTTCCACATTGAAGTCAGCAGGATTTTTGCCTCAAGTGGAATGTTTTGCCACCAAATTTTCTCTGAGAAAGCACAGGTTTTGTAACAATCACATGGATCATCTAATTAACCTAATCAATCATTACTATTAGAAACAATTTTCTATTTTAAATGTTTTATGTTAATGGCTTGATCACTGAACACACCCCAGAATATGCAGCACACATATTCACTCTTAATATTCATATTATTCTTATAATGACCAGACCTAAGGTTAACCTTCCAGCAAAATTGAGTAGTTTTGAATTTGTCCGTGTGAGTAAACAAGAAAGCCCAATTGGTTTCAAGGTTTTGTTTTCAGAAACATGCTAATGTGACTTTGTATCTAGCTACGCAGATATCAACTACAGAACTGAAACAATCTATTTTACCATTTTATTAGTTTATTTAACTTTGACATAGTTTGTCTTGCAAATATGTTTATTATTGCAGTTACGAGCTGCAGTCTCGAGTGCTACAGGATTCCCGTGGCTCTGGAAAGCCCCCAGAGCTCTGCATTTCACAGTCCCACAATATTCCGAGTGGGGAGGGTTCCAGAAGGGTCATGGAATCCAACCCTTGAGTGAGCGGCCCGTACGCTGATCAAACCTCAGAGCTTGGTGTAATTAGCATCATGCCACAATCATTTTTAACCTACACCACTGGCTTGTGTCACAGAAATCGAGATTTCCCTAACATCTGCCGTGGAGAACATCTGCTTGGCAGACGAGGAAAACATTTCTACCCACAGAGTTTTTTGGGGTTTTTTTCTGAATCATTTCGGCACCACAGCCTTCAGTGCGGCACTCGGCTGTACACGGCAGTGCTCGCTCCCTCCAGAGGGGCTCAGCGCGATTCCCGAAGCTGTTTCTGGATCCCGTACAGCGGGCCCTGGCCCGGCCGCCGCCGCTGCCCCTCACGCCAGGGCGGTGGCGGCCGCCGCGCTCCCGCCCCGCCGCGTCACTGCCGGAGCGGCCCAACATGGAGCCCGGCGGCGGCGGGGACGCGCTCCCGAGGCTGCGGCGCCCGGGGCGGCGCGGGCCGGAGCCCCGGGACCCGCAGCAGCCGCAGGCGCCTGCCCGGGGCGGCGGGACGGCCGGTGGGTGGTGCCGGGGCGCGGGGAGCGGTGCCGGGCCCCGCCGGGCGGGCGCTGGGACGGCAGCGGAGCCGCCTCGGGCGGAGCGGCGCGGAGCGCGGCCCCGCTGCCCTCAGGTGTCCGCTCCTGGCTGCGAGCTGGGCGCGGGGGATGCGAGGGGCTGGCAGCAGCCGACTGCCTGATCTGCCTGATGCGGATGAAATACTCGAGTGCTCCGGGCCCAAGCTCCAGTAGGATGACGAGGAATGTAGGAAATGAAAAATAAAGCTGTCTGTAAGCTCCAGCAGAGCTGTGAGTACGCTCGGCTGGTGGCGGTGCGTGTGGAGGAGTCGGCACATGTGACAGTGCTGAAGGCACACGGCCCACCAGGAGCTCCTGAGATAAACTTCAGAGACACCAAAACTACCTCTGACACCTTTTGTGACAGTGTGTATAAATACTGTTTTACGTGGTTACTGTCGTGCACAAAAATGGCTTTCTTATCTGCTTGCTCTGATGTCTCCCTCTCTCTAAAACAGTACGTGGTAATGAGGGGAGAAAGAGAAGGTCGTTTCCTGCACAATGATAGTTGCAGTTTGCCTGCTGAAGGTGCGCAGCATAAGTCCAGCTAGCTCCTGAAGCTGCAGCTGAAAATTTGTGAATTATCTGCAGTTGAGAACAAGAAAATGATGCCTGCAATCGTTTTGCAAATACTAAAATTCATAAAGAAGGATAAAAATAAATTAGTGATGTAGCAACCTGAAATTCTATATGCTAAATTAATAAAAATTGTTTCATAAAACCAGGGCTTTTTCATTAGTTAAACAACCTTTAGAAAATCTAGTCAGCTGTTTCCTAAAAAGATACACAGATACAGTGTTGTGCTGATTGTTACTGCTTTATCCTTTTATCAAAGGGTACTTTGTTTAGTCTGTTTCATTTCAGTAAATGTTCAGAGTTCTTCAGAATATTTGTAGCACAAAGTGTATTATGATGAGTAGAATAATTTCCCGAGATAAATGAATTAAAAAGATAAAGTATCATGCTTTATGTAACTATAATCATACTTCATTTAATGACTGGCTTTAGTGCTATAATTATGTTCTTCTTTACAGAAGAGTCTACAGCTGTACAGAAGAAGATGAGGCCTCTTAACAGACTGAATATTCATTCTGCATTCTGGATTTTGGCATCAATAGCTGTGACATACTACTTTGATTTTTTAAAAAATATCAAAGAAACTCTGCAAGCAGAGAGGTAAGGTATCTTTTCTTACAAAAAGGTGTGTTTTAGTCCTATAATCATACTCAGTTTGTTACATCTGGTCACTGTATTTTAAATAATGGATGAACAAGATCTGCAGTAGGAATAGAGAAACCTGGGAGTGTTCATCCTGGAGAAGAGAAGGCTCAGAGGCATTTTGTCAATGCATGTAAATACCTGAAGGGAGGGTGCAAAGAAGACAGAGCCAGGCTCTTTCCAGTGGTGTCCAGGACAGGACCAGAGGCAGTGGGCACCAAGTGAAATGGAGGAGTTTCCCTCTGAAGATTAGGAAACACTTTTTTACTGTGAGGGTGTCTGAGCACTGGATGGGTTGCCCAGGTAGGTTGGGGAGTCTCTGTCTTTGGAGATACTCAAAAACCATCTGGACATGATTCTGGGCAACTGGCAGTAGCTGAGCTTGCTTGAGCAGGGAGGTTGGACCAGGTGACCACCTAAGCTGATATTATTTAACTGATTTTAAAGTAAATACAGTGTTTAAAATTTGCTACAGTCGTTTTTTTCTCTATAAACTCTACTGAGCTGTCTTTGTACAGACTAAATACCAAACATTTTAATACTGTACCTTCAAGTTTTCATTTAAATCCAAGAAATAGCTGCCTGTTTTGTTTGAAGTATTTAGGTTTTGATTTTATTTTTTATAAACTCCCTGAAATTAATACATAGAGTTCAAAGAGAAGTTTTCATTTCTCTAGAAGATTTGTAGATGATTTTGAGTAGGTCAGCAAAAGATTAGTGAAATAATTTCTGTGAAGTAATTTTTACTTCTAGTCCATTTATTTTCTATTAAATTATTTTCAATGGGATTGATGTATGTTAAATGTTTTTAGATAGCTGGAAGTGCTTTTAAAACACCTTGCTGTTGGCATTGTTATATCAGTACGTGGAAGCTGCACAGGGCTCTGTGCTGGGGGGGTCTCTGGGGCTGCTCTCCCAGGCTGTTATACCCTTCATACAGCTCACTGTGAAAGCAAAACCAGTGACTCCAAGGTGTAATCAGAATTTGGGGTTACAACCCTGTCTTCCTGCACTGCTTGTGTAGGTAGGCCATGGCTGCAGTTCTCTGAGTGCAGGATTCTCCAGTGGTAGTAAATTTCAAACCAGCATATTATGTTTGCTGTACCATTCCAGAGCACATGGTACCTGAGCAGGAAGATCCTGGGTTACCTTTTGTAATATAGTAATCAAGTTATGGTAAGGATTCATTTTTCAAAATTTTTATTTGTTAATACACCTTCAGATAAGATTTTATTAAAGTGCATCTTCCTCCCAAGTTACCTTATCTGAACTAGTCTTGAAGTGTATCCTCAAAGGGGCTCAAAAGTGTCTCTCCCTAGTTAATCACATACCCTGTGTTTTTATGAATCTGAGTTTAAAATTCTGCATTTCTCCATGGTTTTCTTCAGCAGTTGTAAAGAATAATCTTCATGCTTCTTGTTAAATTTGAGAGTTCCCAGACTGAAATCATATGAAAGCTTCCTGCAGCATTTCTGTTGCACAAAGATCACCAGTCTAATTTATAGTGAAAAGCACAGTTGGAGTGGAGCCTATTTTACTTTATTATTGACAAAGTGGTTTTGGTGTGGTAGTATAGTAGATTCCTGACAAGGTCTGTCACATTGAATTTCCAAAATATTTGAGGGGACAATATATGAAAGGAATGTTTCATTGCAAAATTAAAGTCAATTTAACAGCTTTTAAGGGCAAAAAGTGTTTTGTAAGACCATTTTAAGGTAAAACCCACAGGAACTCTAGGCCACAATTGTGTTTTTAACAGATATTGTTCTGTTTGGTGACTGGAGTGAAGATTACTGGGCAAACTGCAGTGTGACTGTGCTAAACATGGTTTAATGTGCTTTTCTTCCCACAGCTGGTGGCTTTCCTGTGGCACTTGTTTGTTGGCTGTGTGTTTATGTGTGGCCTTTTACTGCATACTGTATCTTGAGTGGTACTGTGGAATTCAGGACTATGATGAGCAGTACCCTGCACTGATTCCTATCACAACAGCTACCTTCATAGCAGCAGCAATTTGGTGAGTTCAAACACTGTGCAAACTTCTGCTAAAGTCTGTGTTAATGGGCTCATTTTATAAGAACTGTCATTTCTGTAATTCTGCTATGTGTATTGGTGGCAATACCAGTTCTGTGTAGCAGAATTTCTTGCACTTTTAACTTTCATCCACAAAGCAAGAGTTGCAACAGTTGAAACTTTATATTGTGTACTTAGAGATGTACTGGATCTTTTCTGTCTTGAAAATTTAGGGGAAAACTGAAGTTATCTTTGTGTAAATTTCTCACCTCTGGCAACAACTTGTGCAGTTAACAAATTAAGACAAAGGTGCAGTCTCTCTATCTGAGAAAAAAATCAGTTTAATCAGTTTCTGTCAGAGTTCTTCATTATCAAACAATCTACAAGTTAGCAAACATACACAAAATGTTAGACTTCTGACTATTGCCATATGAGCTTTAAGGGTTTATATTTTGTCTGAGAATGGTACTTTTAGTAAGAGTTGCGTTACTTATGAGATTGTATGAGAACTGAGCACATGTGAATGAAGAAAATTCCATTGTACCAGTTAATTTATTTGCTTTCTGCATGAAAATTGATTTCCTCTTGTTTAGCAAAATTGTTACCTCTTGACAGGGTATCAGTCAGTATTTGTTGCAATGGTGAAAAAAGGAAGATTGAAGAAAATAAAAGTTCCCTATGGTTTATAATTAGTCAAATCTGTAATTCTTGTAAGTTAGATGTAAAATAAGTTGGTTTTCCCCTTGTCTCTTCAGTTAACTGAAATCTGTCAAGATCAAAGTTCAGATTAAAGCTTCTCTCAGCTGTAATGTATGCCTATTGAAAAATCAGAGTAGGTAATTATCAGGGGCTTCAGATACAGATTTTCTGAAAGTAAAAGGTATCTTTACCCTTTACCCTTGATGTGTTTTGTTTTCAGAAACAAAGTATATTTCCAGGTTAAGTAATTTAAGTCTTACTTCTTCTTTTGACATGTTTTCTTTGTATGCCTGACGTTTCTGTAATGTGACAACTGAACTTACCAAATACTTTCTGCTTTTACTCCCAGTTTCAATGTTGCCTTGTGGCCTGTCTGGTCATTTTTGACACCTGTGTTGCTCTTCATTCAGTTCATGGGTATTGTGATGCTTGTGTCACTCCTGGGATAAGCCCTTCAGGTAAATAATTGAATTTTTTAAGCACATAAAAGTATTTATCTTGTTGTGGGAAGTGCTTTGTTAGACATTTAAGGATTGGGAGGCTGTTTAGGGGTTCCTTCTCTATGTTTTGTGGGCATTCTTCAAATTGTGACATTTTGTGGCATATAGAGAAAACAGAGAACATGCAATTATCAAAAGGGGGAGAATATCCTTTCCACTTCTCTAAAATTCCATTCTAGACATTGAAAAGAAACATTAGTGACATTGGACGGTTTGGGGATGTATAGACCAAAAACCTGCAGCTTTTACCTAGCCTGGGGTACCTTAGTAAAGCTGTTTGACCTGATAGTAAAGGGGAGAAGATATCAACATCCATGGATGTTGCCTTCTCCATTTTTTTTAAATTAAAAATCTTTGTCATGTCTTTGTCTTCAAGTGTGCTGTTTTCATTTTCTGTGATGCACAGTCCAGATCAACCTGCTGTGTGGAAAATTGCCAGATAGGAGAAGTTATTTGTTCTTTTAAAAAGAACTTTTCAAAGGCCAACCCATCTGTTTTGTTGACTGGAAAAATGCATTCTCAATAACTGCCACATATTTTGTTAGATATACTTATCAAATTAATCCAGTGAAATGTAAAAAGCTAAGGATGACACCAAACACAGCTCAGTAAATAGGATGTCCCCTGTATCACAGGGGTCTCATATCATCCAGGGCAGCTCCTCCTTCAGCAGGTCTTGTTTGTTGTACTTCTCAAGGGAATGGGGAGGAAGCCTGCTTGGCTTTGCTTGCCACTTTCTAATGAGGAGATCCCTCAGCATTTTTAGGAATGCAGCAAAAAGAAGACTGTGCTGGATTGCTGGATTTAGAGTGTAGCCTCTTGTACTGACAAAGTTGTAGGCAAAAATTGTTTCATGTCTGGGATGGTGAAACTCAGATTTTTTTTTTTTTAATAACAAGCTGAACCACTGTTGCATTTTCCCCTCTATTTTTGAGATATCAAGAAACCTGATTTAAGGAGATAATTAACTTCTACTCTGACAAAACTCAGACTTCTGAAAATACAATACGTAGTTCAGAACCTCTTTACTGTGGCAAAATATTGGGTGACACTTGCTGATACAAACGTGTCCATGTTTGTTGGTTCTATCATTAGCCATGTTCTGCCTATGCACTTGAAGAATGTGGGGAAATTCTGTATTAGGTCAAATAATTATTTGCCTAATTATTAGGGACAAGTTATTACTTGATGTTCCTAAATCATTAATTCATTTTTGATAGAGCTTGTGCAGTATATAGAACATACAAAGATTTTTATTAAATTTTTTTTTTCTTTTCTTTCAGCTTCGTGTGAAGGACTCAAGTAACTGTAATCCTGCAAAGTGTATGTCACTTCTGTTACATTCCAGTACTTCTGTTGTTTCTAATACTGCCTGTTTGCTCTGACTAATACAGTAATTCTTAATCTACTTGATTTGTAAATCAATGGACATAACCATAGGAAAACCAGCTGATTAGTCAATAATTGGAAGATAAATATGTTGTACATCTCTTAGTAACATGAAGCCTTTAGTTTTGTAAAGCTTTGTAAAGCTTCTATTTATATTTGAGTATTAAGCACATGGGTAGTAAGTAATAGCACCATAGAATAGTTAGTGCTGAAAGGGACCTTTAAATATTATCTCTGGGGGCCTCAGAGGTTACCTACTCAAACTTCCTGCTCAAATCGTGTTGTTTGATTTGGAAGTAAGTGATACTTAAATCAAGTGTTGTGGGGTTTTAATACTATATTCTTTCCATTTGAATTGACAGGTAAAATACTGTTATCTGGAACCTGTGTTTGTACTTGTAAACTTACTTACAGGAGGCATTTCTTGATCTCTTAAATTTCTGCTGTTATATGTGTTACCATATAGGAAATATTTTACTATCTAATGTCTTGAATTCAGATCTGCTAGTGTTTAAAAAATGTATGGATAAGGGAAAGGGAAAGCTGGTTGACATTTGGCAGTGCCATCAATTAAATAAATAAATTCTACTGGTACTCATACAGTTTGTCCACAGCCAAAGGTGGATGATCAAGCTGTGAATAACCAGCAATACAATGAACAATATTAACACTACACAAGAAATTTGGAGCACACATTAAATTCTTTTATGTATGTAGTGTTTTAAAGTATTCAGGTAGTTTTTTCTTCTGTAAATCAAATTTTCATTCTTAGCAGTGCCTGTTAATGAAGTTGCCATTTTCCTTACTCAGCAATGAAGAGGCTGATATTAACTTAAAAGCTACTAGTTATACTCAGTTGGGAAAATAAAATAACATTTTATTTTTATTAAATGTCTGTTCATGTTGACTGAGATACTTAACTGTCTGAAGACGTGGGCACCATCTGGTTGCTAGACCACTTTGTGTAGGTCCTTGTGTAAATACTTTTCCAGGCATGCCTTTTGGAAAATAGGAGAATGTAGAAATTGGGTATTGAAGCCTGTTAAAATCTACTCCTTGTGAGTGTTGCTTGAAGTCTGGACTGCCAAAGGATACTGTGTTCTTTACTCTGACTTCCAAATCCACACCATTGCTGAACACATGGAATGTTTAGTAATGACAGAGAATGCACATTGTCTTTGGTTGTTACTGTTCCATTAATGAAAAAAGTTGGGACCTAGTAGTATGTAATACAAAGGATCAGACAAACCAAAATAAAGTGCATTCAGCACTACTTGAACTAGTTTGTAGGATAAGTTAACAGCTTGATTTGTTTAAATGTAATATTTAAATTTGCCAAAACCAGTCATGCTTCACATCTTTAAAGTGTAAGTTGCTTATCTTCAGGTCTTCAATTTGTAAAAGGTTTTACCAGTTTTTTCTGCATACACAGGTACATTTGAGTAACTTTCTTTATTACAACATTTAAAATGCAGTATTGCTCAGGGACGGTAATTATAGCTGTATTTTTATTTGTCAGCTATATAATTGCTCTAAGTGTTTTAAGTTGCCTTGTAATCTGAATTAAAATTACTGTTTACTACATGATTTTTAAAATTCATTCTTCTGAACATCTTAATAAACTTTGTACAAAAATGATCAATAGGTGTTCAATATTTAATTGTTTAACCATCTAATTACACTTTCTTGGAGACCTCCACCCCATCTCATTGCTTTTTCTGTAAAATAGATGTTCATGTAGATTTTAAATACTGTACTTGACTCAGGGTATCTTTGTCTTCATTCCCCTTCACCTGGGTTTACTGAAGGTGTAATAACACTCTGTTCACCTCTGGAGAGCTGTTTGCCTTCAGACTACTTTGATGTCTTTCTGAGAATCCCAGGTAGAAATGCTCATTGTACAAAGTCTTTCAGTAACAGATCTGAGTATCCAACACAATACTCATTCACTTATGTGCTCAAAAGGAAGTAGTGGCAAATCTGGTAAGAATATAAAACAATGCTTCTTTTAATTGTTGCAACCTGACACAATGCTGCTGCCACTTCTGTGAACTCCTTGCTT
This sequence comes from Ammospiza caudacuta, assembly GCF_027887145.1. Taxonomy (NCBI): domain Eukaryota; kingdom Metazoa; phylum Chordata; class Aves; order Passeriformes; family Passerellidae; genus Ammospiza; species Ammospiza caudacuta. The sequence goes on from NC_080596.1 coordinate 61,761,785, forward strand.
TTGTTATTTTCCTTACCACCAAATAAAGAATTTAGGGCAAGGGAGTAGAAAGCGATAGCATAATAATTCCCTGAAAAAAAAAAAATGAGGCAATTGAAATCCTCACCTCTACAAAAGCTTGAGCGTATTCTCTTGGTACAGACCACCATAGGTATCTTCTGTATCCATTTACATTATTTCATTTCAGGATGAGAATGTGTACCAGCACCAAAGAGCTTTCTATTACAGGTGACAAGGAATGCTCTTGGATAATTTGAAGTAAAATAGTCCATGCAATGAAGATTATTTATCACAGTTACCCATAGAAGCTCTGTAAAATGGAAACATCTTCCTTAGTTATTCTTTAAAGGTTACATTATATGAGATAGAAGTAGGATTTGGTAATCCCACAATGTCATTTCTGATAACAGTGGATGTAGCTGTGAGCTAGAGGTGGCCTGAATGACTGGTTATGCTTTTGATTTAACAGGCCAGACAGAAACATAGGGCTCTCTTCCTGTTTAGTGCATTTCTCAAAAGGAAAATTTGCAGATGGCTTAAAATACCTGTTTCTTGAGAACAGGACAAAATGAATAAAGGACAGGAACTACTTCTTTATGTTTACCTAAATAGGTGATTGTCCAGATTCACTGATTCCACCTTTCTGCCATTTTGTTTTTCTTCCCTGTTCTTTAAGAGGCTTGTGAACCCCAGACACTTATATGTAAGCTCAAAAGTGTCCTTTGTTATATGAGAAACACCCCTCTATTAATTTCTGGCTTCAGAAGAGAAAAAGCTTAAAATGACTTTGCCAGAGGAAGTGGAGTAAAATAGATGCTGTATTTTCAATATATCTTTTTTTTTTTTTAAATTGTAGTTGAACTAGTATCTTAATTTCATGCAAGGTATGGGTCACTCACTGTAAAAGCCAATGTTTTGGGTAATGAATATGCAACCAACAGGTACAGAGCAAAGATGTAAGACACTCTTGGCCAGAACAAAAACAAGTCTATCTTGGTATTTGGCCTCCAAGCTATGCTTAGCATCCAAATACCTAAAGTTAAGAGAATTCATTTTAAGTAGAAAAGGGTCAATATAAATATTGCGAAAATTAATATATAAGAAGGGGACTAAATTCTGCAGAAGGTTTTGCTACTTTGACGTCAGTAGTTGCTTCTCCAGCTAGCAGTTCCTATAGTACTGTGTTGTCAGAATGGGACTTTCTAAAAAAAACCAAGGTAAATGACCACTTTTGAAAGGTCTAGAGAATTCCTGAAAAACGAGGTTCTGTCCTACCAGTGAAAGTGCCGATTGCTCAGAAGAAGATGGCCTGTGGAGGCCAGAGTGTGAAGCACGCGTGTCGTCCCTCTGCCTGCCCTGCGGAGGAGCTCCATCAGCAGCTGCTGGCTGCGGGGCAGCTCCCAGGTTCTGGCCGTTCCTCGGCTTTCCAGCCGCCGGGCCGGGGGTTTGTTCAACACACGGTGTCTTTTGCATTTTCCTGCCCAGGGAATGTGTTACACCGCACGGGTCTCCCAACACAGACCATGTCACCAAAGGCAAGCGGGCAGAGCTGGCTCCGAGCTAACCTTCGTCCGAGTGACTTCTCGTCACTCTGGTCCGGAGCCCAGCCGTTGTCAGTGTCGGGGAAGAATGTCCCGCAGAACCCTCAGCAGCCTCCCCCGGCTGCCGGGCACCCCCGCCCGCGGGCAGGGCACGGCGGGGCCGGCGGTCCCGCTCCGCCCCCGCCGCTGTGGGGGACGGGCCAGCAGCGCCCTCGGGGCTCCCCGGGGAAAGCGGGGCCGCCCGCTTGGAGCACCTGGCCGGCAGCGTGGGACATGGAGCAAGCCGCCGGGTGCCCCGCGGTGGGCGGCAGCTACCCGCAGAAAAACGCCGAGATCCTCAGCAGCCAGTACGGCATCAACCTCTTCCTGGCCGGGCTGCTGCTCACCTTCGCCTGGGCTGTGCACGCCGTGGGCATCAGCAAGAGCCACCTGCTCTCCTACCTCATCACGCTGATGCTCATCCAGCTGCTGTGGATGCTGTGGTACCTCTGCAGGAGCTGCACGCAGAGGAGGCTGATCCGGGACAAGGACACACACGCCGGAGCCCGCTGGCTGAAGTGTAAGTATGGGCGGATGGCACGGAGTGGTACCGCGCAAGGGACATCTGTGCCGTCACCTGTGTCTGCTGCCGCTTTGTTGCCTCTCCATCCCTACCGGGAGGCATCCTGGTATTTGCAAACTGAATGAACATGCAGTGCAGTCTAAAGTAAATATATGCATAAGCTGAACATACTAGAAGATTGTATTGGGAAGCTGTTTGTTAAACATCCTTACTTTCCAACTACCCTTTATAGTGCTGAAAGCTTCTACACCTTTCTTCCTTACCAGGCTGGTTTGGTGAAACTTGAAAAATAAAATATGGCTATTGAAAGAGGCAGTTTTGTTGCTGTCTTGCAGCTGTTTTAGAGGAATTATCACCTTTTCCAGATGGTATAATGCAATTTACTTTATGGTAGTACCAGTCAGAAAGGTTCTGAAGCTCTGTCTATACCAACATGTATCAGAGATTCCTGTTTATATGTGTACAGTGATGCTTTTGAAACATCTAGAGTTAGACAGAAGAAGACAAAATCCCTGACCAGATCAGTTTGTAATCAGCACATAAAGCAGTTAAACAAGGAATCTAAACTAAGCATTTGCTTGCAGAAAAAGTATCCAAGTTTGCAAGGGTAGTGGTGGGGTGTGCTGGCCCTTATCTGCAGTCAGCTGTGCACCAGAGTGAGGATACAAAGGTAATTGAGAGAAGGTGTTTGGGCAGCCCATCACAGAATTGTAGTGACAGGAATCTGTGTTTTCAGGTACCAAGGAAAAGGAACAGCCTACATCAGTGCTTGTGCAATAATAGGCAATCCCAGTTTTACCAGCCTCTTCTGGTCTCAGCACTGTGAATGATAGATTGGAAAGTATTTAAGTGGAATGTTATGACAGATTTCCCCTAAAATGTTTTCTATTTACTAGCAATGAGACAACAGCTAATTTTCACAGCAGCTAATTAAACATCTAAATGAAAATTCCAAGAACACCTGACACCTGATTGTTTTGAAAAGTAAGGTTGTGCTGTGGAAATGTAGTCCTCAATCTCAGTGCTTGTGTATCATTTACTTTCTTCACAACAGTTAACATTTGTCTTTGAATTGCTGACAGAAAACCTGTTTTTTTTAATGTCTTATGTATAGCCATGGTCTGTAGACTCCTTCCTGAAATGTATGGAGTTCACATGCCAACTGTGACATTGTTCCTCTTGATTATTTATTATTTTTCAAGGAAATGTTAATCTCTCAAGCATTTTTCATTTATTAGCTTATGTGGCTTACAACCTCCTGAAATTCTTGCAAGGCTTAATATGATCCTACCTTGGGCCAAGCTAAGCTTTTGTTACTCAGAGGGTAGCTTTCCCCTCCTAAAAATGGAATAAATGTTGCCTAGCATGGGTAAGTACAGCAGGATCCCCCACCCTCTTTTTTTTTGGCGCCGCATTCACAGCATTTCATTTGTCCTACAGAATATAAGGAGTCACAGAAACTTAGAAATAAGATCTTAGATTGAGCTACTGGGTTACCATATCCATTTCTTTTACCAGCACAGGATGGCTCTTTGTACTGGCTTCTCAAGTGCTGTGGGTTCCATGGCTTCTCTTAGGCTGCAATTCAACAAATTTGCCCTTAGGGAATGACCTACACTTTCCTATTCTTGGGAGTTTCTTGTAGCTACAACAAGGCTGTACAACTCCTTTATCCTCTATTGGTGAAAGAAAACTGATTTGAGCTAAGGAAAAACTCAGGTGGCAATTCCTCTGCCAAGATCCCCTGTGCCCTCCTCTTTATCATGCTTTTGTCATAGAAGTCTTTTACCTAAAAGATCAAAAGTCCAAAAAGGAAAGGGGAGGAAGGAGTGGGACAGACATATTTTGTTTGGGTTTTTCCACTGAAAGCTTTCTGCAATTTTTTTACTAGCTCTATCAGCTACTTTTGAAGAACATCTCTTTGCTGTAATTGTGAGAGTGAATGTCCTTGTATTAAACAGTATAAAATGAGTGTATTTTCATGAATCCTTTCAAACTGTGAATATCACTTTAGTAAAAGTGGTGGCAGTTGCCTGCTTAGACCATTTTGCTCTGACAAATGTTGAAATGGAATGATTTAACAAAACCCTCCTATAACTGACCCCTTGTACGTGTTTAGCAACACTAGAAGGACAGTGATCAGTTTGCAAGAGCTGCTCACAGGAAGTCTTCCTCAAGCCTTTCTGCACAAAGGTGTCAATTGTGTGAACCCTTGAGCTTGGTTCTCCTCCCACCTGTGTGCTTGACCAAGAACCACTCTTGGAGTCTGAATGTGGGAAAAGTTTGTGGCAGAGCTGTGTCTTTAATAAAACACAGTTATCCTGACCCAAATTACCACAGGGAACCTTAGGAAGTCTTTCCTTGACTTATTCCAAATGTTATTCCCCTAAGTATGCTCTCCTGCTAGAAAAAGCTCTCTGACCATTTTTTTGGGAAAGTGCAGTGAAGTGAGCCAGAGAAGTCAAAATGAAAATCAGTTGGCTTTATTTTAAAGTCAACAAATGGCTTTATTTTATCACACTCTTTAGCAGCATAGTTTCTGTTTAAAGTATTGACAACTGGTCAGCTTAAAAGCTCTTGACAGACTTCGACTTGTATCTTTTTACTGCCTGCATTGAATTGCCAATTATTTGAACAATATTTTAAAGTGGGACTGGTGTTTTTGCAACTGTATCATTATGTTTTTCTGATCTTCTTGATGGTTACTAGCAAGAAATGAGCCAGCCCTTAGCAATATTAAAAATCCTATTAGTGATCCCTTAAAACACAGAGGTTTCAATGAATGTTTGAAAGGAAAAAATAATGAACCAGTGCTTAATAGCAATAATTTCACATTTCTTACAATTTTAAATGAAAATTACTAAGCGGTGGAATTATCTTCCTTGAAATAACTGGTGTCCTTCTAGTATTAGTACATACTACTGAAGTTTTTATCACAAAAAGTTGTCAGAAAACCTATTAACATACCATATGCATGGCCATTATTGTTGTGCTTTGATTTTTGACTAAGAAAATTAGTACAATCATTCTCTTTTGAAGCCCATAAATAAGCATGTTGGACACTTTGTATACACTTGTAGTGTGGCCACCTGGGTGATTGCAGAAATATCTAAATACCATTTGAATAAATGAAAAAAATCTAAAATTAGGAGTCATATAAAGTCTTCTAATCCTTGGAGGTCAGTAGTCTATAAACTTTTTGCTTCAGAAGATAGCTTTTGCCTTCTTACTGAAGCAATCATAACACGTGTGAAATGGACTCATTTCAGACAAATAGGCTGTTTCCTGCCTACTTTGTAAATAAATCATAAATCACAAAATCAATCTTAGAATAATTCAAGTGGGAAGGGACTTCTGAAGTTCATCTAGTCTACCTTGCTCAGAGCGTGCCTACTTAGGCAGAGTGATTTATAATCAGTTATATTTATAATTATATCATCAGAACTAGAAATTCTAATTTATTTCATAATTAACATTCTTTAGATAAGGCAAGAAACATACCATTTGATCTCAAGAGTAGCCTATAATTTTGTATTTTATGATACCATTTCGTTTCATACACAATAAAACTGGCACCTCTATTTAAAAACGTGGGCTCCAGTCTTGTTACATGTGTTAGAATACAAATTAGGTGACCTAAAAAGCATAAATTTAAAAAAACTTTATGGGATCATATACATGTATGAAGTAGAGACCTGAGGTTTTAGATTTTGAATATATAAGCAAAAGTTTTGAGCTCCTGGTAGAAATTACACTCAACCAGTAATTTTGCAGTGTTTTTATTGTAGAGAGATTATAAAGCAGAAGCATAAAATCCTGTTGGAATTCATGCCCTTGTGATTGAAAAGATTTCTGAAGTCTGTTTTTGTTAAATTTTAAAGAGTCAATGAAAAAATAAACAAAATTACTGTGTGTTTATATAATTTCTACTTAATTTTTATCAATGCAACTTCGAGAACAAAGGTATTAATTAAATAAATTTTAAATTTCGTGTTACTTTTTTACAACCACATGTCAAGTGGAACACATAGTACTTACATGGAAGTTATAGGTTGAACTAGAACTTATAGGTTGTGGCTCCATATAAAAGATAAATATTAATCCAAGTCAATACTGGTGATGTTATTTACTCTGTGAGGAATTGCAAAGAAAGATTAAGTTACTGATGCTGGTTTATATCATGAGGTCTGGTTAAGGTCCATGCATAAATTTTTATCTGGTTTTCATTCAAATAAGTCCAAATTAAATCCAGTGAAAACTTGCTTGAAAAAAGCTTTAATAAAGTAAAAAAAACCCATCCATGCCCCCAAAAAATCCCTCAAAACAAAACAAAACCAAGGTTTGGTTCAGTAATCTCGTAGCCAATTATACTTTGTCGTACAGGTACAAACCCAGTAATAACAGCACCAAAAAAATGAACAGAGGGAAATGTACTTCAAAGTTCTTTAGGGTATAGAGTAATATGTTAGGATATTTTTGTGTGTGTGTGAAATACAGACACTGAAATTAAATCTTTGGTTCTTTATCAGGAGAACAAACCATACAGCTCGTTGTGGTTGTGGTCTCTGAGTTAGAGTGTGAACCCCCAGCCATGGGGAGGGCACACCAAGTGATTGTGTTACTTCCCACTGTGCAGGGGTTGGGCTGGGGGATATGAGGTCGTTGTTCATGTCCCAGGAGTGCCCAGTTTGCTGTGGGGCTGCTGAGGGCAGGAATTCCTGCTCTCCATGGCTGTTTCAGTGCCACTGTCACCTGGGAGCGTGTCCTGCCCAGAGCTGGGCACTCTGCTGGGGCTGGATGTCCTGGGCAGGGCAGGGCTGGCAACTCCTCCCTGACCATGCAGGGGCTGCCAGTGGTGACCCTGCTTCATGTACTGGGCAGAGGCTCTCACAAATTAGAGGCACTTATGTCATAGAGTCAGTTATCTTCTTGAGCATTGATTCGCTCTTACTTTCCTAAACAAGAACACAGATATTGGTCAGCTTTCATTCCCCTAAATAGGTTTTTGTATATTTTATAAATAGTCTCTAGACACTATAACTATACATAAAATTTTCTAATATCTTTTTCATTCGTAGGTGGGATTACATTATTTGCAGTGATTACTTTAATTCTGGATTCCTTTAAAATTGGATATTATATTGATTTTTCAAACTGTTTATCACCAACTGAAGGCATTTTCCCTGTTACACATGCTGTCCACACCATCTTACAGGTAAAAGTCACTGGTTGCACTTTTATATTAATATTTGTTTCTTTTCAAAAATATATTTTATCTTGTCATCAGTGGACTTAAAACTAATTTGATTTCTAAGCATATCACAGAACACTTTTGAGGACTAAAGGCTTGTGTGTATAGTAAATTCAAGGTTTGCAACCTGAAGTTGCTTAGCCATAAAATTCATGGGTTTCAAACATGGGTGTGAAAAAAAGATAATTAAAAATAATTCTGCTGCAGTTGAAGTTATGTGTCCTTTTTGTTTGGTTGAAGTTACATACAGAATTTTCAGGCTGAAATGAGTATTTTGGCTAAAGACAATTCCCTTGCTTATGTATGTAGGACTTGCCACACAAGTTCAATTCCATCTGTCTAACCTGATGTTCCTCTGTGGTTAGAGGTGTAGGCTGGGTAAGTTAAAGGGGACAAAACACTTCCTAGCTGGTTCTAAAATACTTGTACAACTTTCCTGTCAAAATGAACTTGGATTTTTCTTCTAGAAGCATTTGCTTATTCTTATCAGTGGCTGCACAGTAGCAAACATAGTGACTCCTGTGAAATATTCCAGTTGTTTGTTATAAGGCTTTGGGTCTAGAGTGTGTGGTGGCACTCCAAAGCTGTTTGGTTCTCACATTAACTCCTCTGAACCCCTGTCAGCAGGTTTGTAGGGAAGAAGGAAGAAAAAGCCACTCAGATGAAGTATTCAATCATAGCCAGGCACTTTTATGAATTTTCCAAGGGGTTTATGTCATTCAGAAAGAAAAGAAATGTTTTCCTAGCAGTTGTGATTGAACAACCTACATTTTTCTGCTTTCTTCGACAGTAAAAAAAACAAAACAAAACAAGCAAACAAACAAACCCTGAAATTTAAACAGTTACTCTCAGCCCATCTATGTTTTTCTCTGAAATTCTGAGTTGGTTGAAGTAATCTTAATTTTACATTCTTGTAAAATCCACTCTCCATGTCCTGCAACTTAATTCCTTCATCTCTGAAAAACAAACCAATGAAATTAAGCTCTTCTGTATGCTGATCTGAACACAGCATTCTTCACTACAGCCAGCGACCCAGAGCTGACAAGGTTTCCAGCCACCATGAACTGGAGTGTGGAAGAATGATGAATAAAAATGCTGAACAAAGTCAATAAGAATTCTAATTTAAATTTTACATCACCCAGTGTCATTGAATTTATCATCTACAGAGCTTAAAATAATGAACACTTGAATGTTGGCCTGAGAAATCAAAGAAAAATTTAAACTTAAAAAGTAATGAACCACATACCTCTTACCTAAGAAAAATCTTCTTGTGTCTTTGAAACAGTGAATGAAATCACAGCAGAGAACATCCCTAATATGTGTCATCTAAAAACCAAAGAATTTGTTTTCTAATGGATATGTATCAGATTCTGTTGTCATTTACTCAAAGTGAGGCATCCTGATACATGTCATGAAATGAATATATACATTCTGCACTCATGTATGAGCTAACATGTACCTGCCCTCCCAGGGCAGGCTGTGCATTATGTTTTTCTGCAGGCAGAAGTATTCTGAGTATTCTGTGAGCCAAACTGGATTTTATGTTATTTCTGTACTGAGTTTTCCTATTTCTTCCCACTATCCTGTGTCTGAACAGATCATCAAAACTTACGTTTTTATAAGTTTTAAAGAATGGGTTCAAATCTGCTGTCAGATTTTACTGCATTTATCCCAGGATGGTAAATTGAATATGGCATTAGAGACTAAGGTAATTTCAATTTGATTTCAGTTGAAGCCTACATGAAATATTTTAGTCTTTACATCTGGGATTTTATGGTGGCCACTCCTCTCATTGATAAATGCTTCATTAGAGGAATTGTTACTGCTGGGTAGCAGAGTTGAGCCATAAAAAACTGCATTTGTCTAGCTTTGCTTGCCTCAGAAATAGTGACTGGGAAGGCATCCTGCAGTAATGGATGCTGTGGAAAAATGGACTTCCATTTTACTCTGGTTGCTGAAGAAGAACCCAAAGTTTTTATCACTTTTCAGACCATTTCTTTAGTACCAAACCAGGCAGGTTTCTAAGAGAAATCTTGGGACTCTTTCTCTCCTGATAGTTTACCTAGTGATGAGTTCAGTATCCTAGGAACTATTGAGCTGTTAATGTCACCCTAATATCCCTGAGGAACATTGGTATAGTTCTTCTTGAACCTATCCACACTTGGTTTTGTTTCAGTGGCAGTCTTTTTCTGAGGTCTCCATTATGCTGTCACAGAGAGTTCTAATTTTATTCCTCTTTGCCTTGACTTGCTAACTTATTATTGTTATCTCTCTCTTTTGTTCCTTGTTTGAGTTTTCTGCACTATCCTTGAGTGCAACTGCTGTGTTTTTAATGGGGTTGTCTCTCATGCAGTTAGTACAAACTTTTCTCATGCTTCCTGGGAATTTGTTGTTTTATTAGTCAAGTCTGGCATCCTTTCATCATCAATCTCTTTCCCTCCATAGAATTTAATATATTTCATAAATTATTCAAACTTTGCATCACCATGCCCTGCAGCAATCATACCTCTATCCACAGCCAGTGGCTTTGTCTGTCATTGAAATAAAATCTCTTCAGATACAGAAGGAAAATGTGTTTTAGTGAGTGATACTTAGACTTTCTACTGTTAAGCCACTGATTTTTCATGTAAGAAATATCAGGATTTGCGTAAATATCACATTAAATCATGAGCTCTTTCACATGTGTGGAGATGGAGCTGCCTCAATTTGAATCATCAGAAGTTTTAACCATTTGAATGTCTATCTGCAGATGCATATTCCTTTCTGAGTGTTACACATGTGCATTAGTGTAACAATATTTCTTTGTATTTCTTCTATTTAGGTATATTTTCTGTGGTGTCATGCAAAGGATGTTATCCAGTCTTTCAAAACACTTGAAAGGTAAAGTGGATCCGATCCTCATCTGCATGTTAATAGGTGTAGGTCTATTCAGTGCTTTAACACCAAAGTTTTATTGTATGAGAGACAGTGAAAATATCGAGATTGATTCTCTTCTGGATTGCATTAAGTAGAAAGAAACAGAACAGTTGAAGTAACTCCATTTACCCTTATTTAACCTGCCCTGATATTTTGTAACACAAAATAGTGTCAGAATACAAGTATTTTTCTCATGAGAGAGGAAAATGGTATCTTATCTTATTGTGGTATCAACATTTGATATCACAGAGTTACTTAAGAAGAAGGATCACATATGTGTTTCAAGACTATGCACTATATTATGTTTTATTTATTTACCTACTGAAAGGGAACTTGTATCAGCAACCTGCAGTCAATGTACTGTAACTGAGGTATTTGATATTGATTTTATGGAAAGCACCTTTTTAAAACTAGGTCTTAGACTCATACAATAGTTTGGGTTGGAAGAAACCTTTAAAAGCCATTAAGTCCAATCCCTCTGCAATAAGCAGGGACACCTTTAACTAGATCAGGTTGCTCAGAGGTCCATCCAACCCGACCTTGAATGTTTCCAGCCCATATTGGTGCTGGGGCTTGCCCTGACCCAGCGGCAGGACCTTGCACTTGCCTTTTTGAGCCTCATAAGGTTCCTATAGGGCCACTTCTTGAGCTCATCCAGGTCCTTCTGGCACCCCATCCCTCAGGCATGTCAACCACACCTCACAGCTGTGCTAGATGCAGCTGTGCACATGCACTTGGAAACACAGCCTCCCTGGTGGTATCCTGGTACCAAATCAGATCCAATGTGTTTTCTACTTTTGTGAGAAGGTGGATTAATGTATATTAATCTGTCTGTACATAGGACATAAGTAAGCAAACATGGTAATTTTTAAAGTACTTATTTGAAGTTATCAATGATGTGACCAGTTTCTATAGGAGGTAAAATAAATTTGCTCAGGAACATCATCTGTGGTGAAGGTTCTCCATTTGTTCTGCTCTCCTGGGTAAGTGTTGAAACCCCATGCTCAGGAAGAGAGTGATTACAAAAGGCTGTGCAATGTCGGCTGGTGCTATCAGCTCTGTTTATAAGTAGATTTTAAAAAATTCTAACTGCAAATTTATCACTGAGAACAGTGTTGTAATTAAGAACTGTTTCTTGGTGAAGAAACATAAACAGCCTCAGGTGCAGGAAATCACCTGGCATTGGTAGGTGAAAGGATTTGTCTAGGAAAGAGATAGATACATGATCTCCTATTAAAAAGGGAACTGCTTAGCAACAGAGGACAATGTTTTTTCTGGATTTTATTAGGAAGTTCAGAACCATTAATACACTTCTTTCTCCAATGCCATTCTGTTTCACCAAGCTGAAGTGACTTGTCAGAGGCCAGGAGCCTCAAAAATTCACGGAGACCTACCCACATTTGTACTTTGAATGGAATAAAGCCCTCTGATAGCTTCAGCTCTCTCCAGAAGACAAAAATGCATGGGCAAGAAGTTGGAGAAGATGGTGGTATCTGTGAAGAAAGATCAGACAGAGAATATGAAGAAGCACTGCAGAAGGCTGTGAAATATGGTTTGCAAACAAATAATCCTGTTCAGATTGTTCAACCACTAACATTAAGCTTGTCCAGCCCAAAGAATAAAACCCATCACATAAGAGAGCATAAGAAACAATAAAAGCATTCTATTAATAGTTTAATGCATTAGGTCATTTAATATATTGCATTTCTGTAAGGTTTTGGAAGACTGATTTAAGTGACTGCAGAACATCTTTAGAGATTGGTGATGATTTTTCAACTCTCCCCTTTCACTGACAAATAAATAGTGCCATATAGCTTGTACACAGAAAGTTAATCCATTTAATTTCATTTCACGTATTTAATGAGATACAGTCTGTGAGGATTCCTGCAATAATCACTTTGTTTTGTAGGTTTGGTGTCATCCATTCTGTTTTCACAAATCTGCTCCTGTGGACAAATGGTGTGTTAACAGAGTCAAAACATCAATTGAATGAACATAAGGAAAGACTAATCACACTTGGTTTTGGGAACATAACTATAGGTAAGCAAAAGGCTTGGTGCATTGTGAAATACCTGCTCTAGCATACTCATACAAAACACTGTCACTGTAGGATTTAGCTAAGTCATTCATGATTATGTCAGCATGGCCATTCCAGGGCACATGGTAATTAGCTGATACTGAAATGTTATATGATCATTATCATGTATGTGAACAAGGCAGTAATTTTCTTCTAAGTTCCAAACAGATTTTTTGAGAACATTTCAGGAATAGCATCACTGAGGAACACCACTAAGGAACCACTTTATTACTAAATCACAGTAATACATTAACATAGCAGTGTTAAAAAAGAGTTTACTACTTACTAAGTTATTTGTAAAAACCAAATATGGATAATCTTGCAAATCTTTCCCAGGAGAGTGATTGCATGTAGCCTGTGGTCCTACAGGATTCTGTGGGATGGCTCAAAAGAATATAAGCTATCCATTAGTGCTGTTTTGCAAGACAAAGATTTTGCTCTGGGTGTTTTTTTTACTAATGAATAATTTTCTCCATTGGCAAGATTGTGCAAGTTGTAGTCCGCAAATATTTAGGGTAAGGAGGATATAAAGAAAAAAGTTCTTCACTGTGAGGGTGGTAAGACACTGGGGCAGGTTACTCAGAGAAGCTGTGGATGCTCCATCCCTGGAAATGTTCAAGGAAATGTTCATGGGGCTTTGAGCAACCTGGTCTAGTGGAAGGCTCCCTGCCCACAGTGGGAGGGGGAGTTTGAAATAGATGATCTTTAAGGTCCCTTCCAACCCAGGCCATTCTATGACAACTGCTGGGGATGCCTTCTGCTTTCAAACCCCAGTGAAGCATGGGGAAGCCTTTTCTTAGGTGGGTAACTGGGCGTTGTTTGACTGAAGTCTTACCTTTTCTGTTTCAATATTTTATTTATGTTTTATTTATTCACTTAAACAAGGAACCTTGATAATGCACATAACTGATCTCTCCTTCTCCTTTAGTTCTAGATGATCATGCACCTCAATGCAACTGCACGACAACAACTCTCTGCTCAATATTTTCTCAGGGAATATATTACCTATATCCCTTTAATATAGAGTACCACATCCTGGCATCCACGATGCTCTATGTCCTGTGGAAGAACATTGGTCGGAAAGTTGAGCACCACCAGCAAACCAAAACTCCATTCAAATTCCATGGCATAACTGTTGGAATGATTTTTGGACTAATCGTGTTAACTAGCACAATAGGCATAGTTGTTGTGTATTTAATTCAGATTGGAGGCTCAAAAATCAAAAGTGAGTTAGCACTCACTATGTTTTACTTGCACGCTATCTTCGTGTTGTCTCTCATGTGCACAGCTGGAATTGTCGCCCTTCTCATCTACAGACTGGAGGATAGATCACTGGATAATTCCAAGAACCCTGCTCGAAAACTGGATGCAGAGCTGCTGGTGGGCACAGCTGCAGGGTCCTGGCTGCTCTCCTGGGGCTCAATCCTTGCCATTATCTGTGCCCAAGGTCATCCCAAATACACATGGTATAACCTGCCCTACTCTGTTCTGGTGATTATTGAGAAATATATTCAGAACCTCTTTATCATTGAATCCATCCACCGTGAGCAGGAGAAGGTGAATGAGGACATTAAAACTCTTCGAATAGTGACCATATCTCGGGGGAGCACCTTGTCCCTCAGCCCCTTATACAAAGAGATTTACAACGGTAGAGCTGCTCGTGACAGTGGTGACATACCCTGTCTGTTTAAAGGCAGCATCTGTGGGAGAGAAAACGATGCTGCTGGTGTTGCCAGAGAAGAAACGAGTCAGGACAATAGTTTGGTCATGCACTCAGCCTCGGATTTCTCATTTTACAGCAGAAACTCAGTTACTAACAACAAGAGGAGAATTTTGAAGAACATCGCTGCATTTTTATTCCTCTGCAACCTTTCGGTAAGACATTTTGAATGTAGTTCACAAGTTAATACCCAAAAGTTCCCATCCTTTCAAGTTTGATAAGTACATTAAAATTGCATGGTTCTATAGTTTTTAGGCAGAATATTTTACTTCTGGAAGAAGTGAATATGCTTTTGGGGAACAAAGTTTATTTAAATGAGGAACATGGGAAGTTCCTTTAAGTAACGGTCCAAAACCTGTAGCAACAGCAGAAGCTGAAACCCTCTTCCACCAGTGTGCCCCCGTAGCAACAGGGAGGGATTTCTTAGGGACTCCTGAAACCAGTGTGCAGCACGGTGAGTCACAGTCATTAAGGGCTATTGACTTGTAGGGCTGGTGATTAATACTGGCCTCACGTTCTTTCCCTGCAGCTGTGGATACCACCGGCGTTCGGGTGCCGCCCGGAGTATGACAATGGACTGGAAGAAATAGTTTTTGGCTTTGAACCCTGGATAATTGTTGTGAACCTTGCGATGCCTTTTTCTATTTTCTATCGGATGCATTCAGCTGCCTCGCTCTTTGAGGTCAATTGTAAAACATAGATCATATACGGTCCCTCAGTGAACAATTGATTGAATAATTAATTACATAAATAACAGTCGAGAGAGTGGATGAATGGATGAGTGAATGCAGCAGCTGCCCAATAAATAGAAGATTCAATATTTTTTTTTAAAGAAGGGACAATAGCTTATAGCATGTAATTTTTTTTCTTTCCACATGTTTTGTTATATATGTGGTGTTATTGTATAAATACACTTTTCAGAATCATATTAGTGTTAATATGATTAACTCTACATAGTAAAGTTAATTCAATCTCATTAATCTTTGTTTTAGTCAACTGGGATTTGTTCTCTATACAATTTGTATGACTTTGTTTTCATTCATTGTGACTTGTGAAAGGAGTTTACAAAAAATTCTGTATGGCTTAGAACAGAAAATCCCAGAAAGAGCTTCTCCTGAATCACAGAGATATTAGGAAAACTCCAAGTCTTAATTCATAGCGTTGGGGTTTTTTTGTAGTAAAATTAAAATAATTTTCAAATATTAATATTAATGTACTAAAATATTTGCTAGAAAATTGGGATGTGGGAATTAGTTTAAATTTCCTTATTACAGATGAAAATCAATATAGAATTATTATTTTGTGGATAGATATAAATAGTAAGAAATCCAGGTGAGTAATATGTATGATTAGATATAATGCTGTGTATAATTTTTTCTGATAAAATATATTTCTATTAATTTTCTTGTATTTACTCTATAACATAACTGAGAAATAAAATTATTCCTTTTACTAAATTCTTTATTCAAGTATTCTTGAAATGTTTTGAAAGAAAAAAATCTAGTCCTATAACTCATATTAAGTATATGTGTTCCAGTGCCAGAATGGTATGTATTCCCTGCACAATTTTTTAATGAGCTGCTAATTTCATTGTAGATCAGTCTCCTGGTTGGAAAATAATCATAGGTTTTCATACAGAGGTGCTGTAAAGCAAAGCTGAAGCCTTTAGAAACCTGGAGGGCCTTTGGCCAAGAGTTTTATAAGTGTGGTTTAAAAGATGTTAGAACATATTCTCAAAAAGCTTTGGTATTTCGTTGCTTGAATTCTCAGAGAAAGCAGTGAAAGTGCCTGAATATTCTTAGAGTCTTCACCTGCAAGAACAAAAGACTGGAGCAGCAACCAGGATACTGGAGCTACAGATCAATTAATTACTGGAATACCCTTGCTAATTTGTTGATGAGCTAGTCCTAAGTCTGGGGGGTCAAGGGCTGAAAAATTTCTGCTCCTGGTTCCTGAAAGTTGTAAACTTATCACCACCATCATCCCGAGAGCAGGAACATTTCTGTGTGGGAGAGGTTTGCTTCTGAGATAGGAAATTAAAGCAGTTGACTCTGCCCTCATGCAGCCGGAAAAAAAAAAATGTTGGCTTTGTACCACTAGATGGCAAGCACAGACCATTCGGTAAATTGCTTTGGGTTGCTTCAGGAATTGCTTCACATCATAATTAATCTTCAGTTCTATTTTGTGGTATGCATAGCCATAACTTGCTTAGGAATTCTTACTACCTTCTTTGCCTGTTGCAGAGCCCAGATCAGGTAAAGAAGTGTCAGTATCCATCGAAGTCTCAGGTGAAGTCTGAATTAGATGAAGCATCAGGAGACTGAGCAAAGCAGTCTTCTGCAAAGCAATTTCAGTTGTTTGGTTTTAAGGGGTTTTTAGAAGAGACACTATAGTACATTGCTGTAATCTCTGTCTGTCCCTAGGGCTGCTTGTCATGCTTTTTTATAACATCTTTATTGGCTTTTCTATTCATTCTTAGACAACATTTGTCTTTCTTATTCAACTCAGTAGCTTGATCTCACCTAGTTCCACGTAAATACCAGCTCTCACCACTCAGTTGTCTCTCTACAATTTGAGTAAATATGGCCATCCAGATAATGAAATAAAGCTTTAATCTTCCTTCCAAAGCAATAATTAATCTTTCATCCTGCACAAACTCTACAGCTAATTCCGGCATCATAAAAAAAATTTATTTCACTAGGTAGGGGCAAAAATTCCATTTCAACCTTCAAGTGCTCATAAAAATGGCCAGAGGAAGTCTCTTTCTTCTTCCTCTGTTCCTCTGGGATGGGTCCCATGTCATTCTTTCTCTAGAACTGGTGTTCTTTAACTGATTTCCAGCAGTTGTGCTCAGCCAAAGCAGAGCTAGCTCTAAATCCCTAAGGCCAAGAAGTGGCCATATGCTCTATTACAAACATGTAGCACACATCTGGAAGTTTCAAAAATAAATAGCATCCTTATTTAGTTAGATTTCATTTGCAATTACTTAGCCCTTTCTGCTTCTTCACATTATGATTGAAATAATTTCATTTGCCCACAATATTAAATTGCTTTTGAGTGCTGAAATTGAAGTTTATTCAGAGAAGTGAATTAAGGTAGCACTCTGGCAGTGAGCAAATGCTTTAAACATGCTAATGGGCAAATTCTATTCCAAGCTGCACTGATGAAATCCTGCTGACTGAAATGGTTCTGTTTCAGGACCAGAGACTTGATTTTGACCTGACATGCTTAAGAGGTTTTCACAACAGGACTTCTCTCAAAAAATATTGTTTCATCCAAATACAGACTGTTTTATGGAAGCAGCTCTTAGCTTAACTACTCTTGGAGCAATAGTGAGTCATGAAGTTCTGAATATTTGAGAATATACATTTTTAAGAAATATTGATTTTTGAACCAGGAAAAATAGAAGCATGCATTTTTAAGAAGCATAGATTTTTGGACAAGGAAGAATACTTAGATTAACTTAGTTAATATAGTGTGACCTCCAGCTCTCTGTTCAATGCTAAACCTGGGCTTTCTCCAACAACTGTTTTCTAATTGTTTTTCTCTAGTATATGTTGACAATACTGACTTATGACAGGTTTGAAAAGACAGTAAATAGCACAAAACTACCCTATTTCTGCCTACCTATCTGCTGGAGCATGTGACAGGAGGCACAAGAGCCATCTTACCCAGGAGAGAGGTGTAACAGCTGCTCATTGATATTCTCCTGAGGTGCTCCAATTTAATATTACTTTAAAAGAGACCTTTTTAAAAGGGAATTTTTTTTAGTGAAATGCACTTGATATGCAAAAGATTCCAATTTTTTTCTGCATAATCTTAACCAGAAAATAATTTTCGGATGTTCATCATTCTGTTAGGCTCTTCCACTCCTTCCCTTTCTTCATTGAATAATTTTATCTATTCAATAATTCATGCTTTGATCCCATTTAGACTCATATGTGTACAGAATTAAAGGCTGCTAAGGTGCAAAAAGAGCACTACAGTCCTCAATTTACCTGAAGAGTCAAACTTGCATGACCACAGATTTCCAAGTGTTTTTTTGTGTCAATGACACTGAGATAGAAGAAAATTGAAGAGTCGTGGTTGAGGCCTTCTAAAAGAATTTAATTCCTTTTACTAGCATTTCTCAATACTTTGAATTTCCTCTTTTAATCATGCAAAAATGAATGTCCATTTTGATAATTTTGGAAATATTTGTGTGTTGTATTGTCCACTTCTCTTCCATGGACTTTGAGTGGACTATATAAGAGCAGAGAAATAGATGGCTCCAGAGAACAGCAGAGAGGGAAATTACCCAAGTAATGTAAGTGCATTTTTCTTATCACTAGCTTAAATAATTCATTCAACCTCACCAGAAATCCATGAGATAAAAAAGATTCCCAAACTTCAAGATTTTAATAATCTGTTAATTTTTATTTTCCCCACCTCGGCCTGATTAGACATGATGTGTGTACAGATGGCTCATTGGATCACTTATTCCCTGGGAACCCTTGTCCCCAAGCATTTGGCCTCATTCTATGCATGCATGAATAAAATGAGATCTGGATTTAAACAGAATTGAAGCAGATGCAATTGTTAAGGAGAACTTTAAATAAGAGGTTTGGCTCTATTAGTTTCTAAAGGATCAATTTCATGTTGAAGTTGATGATACTTTAATGTCAGTAGTCAATGGTTAGATTTTTTTTTAGTTAGTTGTTTTTTTGGTTTTGTTTCTTTAATTAGGAGGTGTGTCATGTCCCATAATGTTAATTTGGCTGACATTTAAAGCAAAACTTATAGTTCTATATGGCATGCCTCCTGTGTTCCACTATTACTGTTCTTCACCTAAAAGAGAACTGAATTTCATCTTTAAAATATGATCTTTGGTAAAATCTTTACCAACCTATTTTTTATTTTCTTGACAGAAGTAAATGGATCACAATTTATGCCTAAGTACAAATAAAGATGGATGCAGTAGGTAGAAATTTTTGAAAGAACAGGGGTTGCAGGAAAACCAGCTGCTATCTCTCTACTTCATTTGTAACAAAGCAGCGGGTGTTTTATGTTTAGTTTCCAATAAATCTTTGCTTGAATGTCACTGGAATTAAAAGCCATACTGTGAAAACCGCACATAGAATCATTAATTCTGGTGAACTACATCAGCATTTTAATTTGAGTGAGGAACAGCTCCACATGTGCTGATTTTGGCTGGATAGAGTTAATTTTCTCAGAGCAGCAAGTGTGGGGCAGTGTTTGGGGTTTGTGCTGGAAGCAGAGCTGGCAGCTCAGGGATATTTTAGCTATTGCTGAGCAGCCCTTTCACAGAGCCAAGGCCTTTCCTGTCCATCATCCCACCCCAGCAGAGAGGAGGCTGGGGGGGCACAAGGGGCTGGGAGGGGACACAGCCAGGACAGCTGAGCCAGGGATATCCCACACCATATCCCACACCCTATGGCTTCGTGCTGAGCATAAATCTGATGGAAGAAGAAGGAAGCAGTGAGGGAGGGGGCACACATATTGACTGATGGCATTTGTCTTCCCAAGTCTCTGTTATGTGATGGATCCCTGCTTTCCTGGGAATGGCTGAACACCTGCCTGCCCACGGGAAGTGGGGAATTAATTCCTGGTTTCACTTTGCTTGCTCACATGCCTTTTGCATTATTACCTGTTAAATTGTCTTTTTCTCAACCCACAGATTTTTGTACCTTTACTGTTCTGATTCTCTCCTCCATCCCACTCTGGGGGGAGGGAGTGAGTGGCTGGCCAGGATTTTAAATGATACCATAACTTCTTTATTCTAATTTATTGTGCTATCAAATATTTTCCAGGCTTATCTGAAGATTAGAATGAACAGATACAATTAATATACCTAAGGCTAAGTCCACACTTTGTGTCTGCTTCCAACTTGAGTCCATAATTTTCTGAATTTAGTTAGAATTTAGAATTTCACTTCTAGCAGGCAATGACTTTTGTAGGAAGCTAGCAACAATGCAGTAAGCAACAGCTTTGTAACAACATCTTAATGGTGGCTGGTTCCATGAACCCCCTTCCTTGTCCCTCCTGCTGCTCCTCTCCCAGGTACAAGAAGCATGCCTGCAGTGCTCCCCAGGTAGGGATTTCCACCACTGCCTGCTTAAATCTAAGAGTTTAGTTACCAAGAAATAAATTTAAAAGATGTATCACTAGCCAAACAGGCTTTTGAAAGTCTCCCTTCCAAGCATCAGAATGTCTTCTTTCTAAACCTTTAATTTTATTTTCTTGATTCTCCATTTTGGAAAACCTCTCCAATCCAATAAGAGTCAAGAACCCAAAATTCACTATATCAAGAAGAACTGGCTGTGCCTGCACTTGCAAACTTTGTTCCACTGCAGCAATACATTCACCTTGTGCTGAATTTGGGGTATTTGCCTTGATTTATTTGAGCATATGCTTTTCAACCTGTATGTTCCCCCCTTTGATTTGCAGTGCACCAGCCAGGAGAATGGGGAGGTCCTAAAGGCATTACAGGGATGGTTGACACTCTCTGCACTTGAAACTCCTTTGACCCTCATTACATGTGTTGGAGAAGAAACCAGAAGGATTCTAAATGAGCATGTTATTTCAAGTACTGCTTAAGGGGGGGAAAGGCAGAAATAAGTAAAAGTTGCTCTTTATCTCAAAGTAACAAAGTTGCTCATCCTTACCACTAATATTTAAAAATTTGAAGCTGGAATTCTTTCTCCAAATAAATCCTGAACTACAAAATCTAATGCTGGTCTTCCACAACTCTAAAATGTACAGATTAAAAACCCTGTCATCTCTAACTGTTGGCACACTTGTAAAATTACCTGGCTTTGCAGTTTTCTGTGTAGCATTTGCAACAGGCTCTTCTGCAAGGATACAGCTGTCCCACATTGCCAGTGAAACAGATGAGGTTTGGGTGTCCTGCTTCCCAGCCCCATTCCCAGCCCCATTCCCTGTCCCATTCCCAGCCCCATTCCCTGTCCTGCTTCCCAGCCCCATTCCCTGCCCCATTCCCCGCCCCATTCCCTGCCCTGCTTCCCAGCCCCATTCCCAGCCCCATTCCCTGTCCCATTCCCAGCCCCATTCCCTGTCCTGCTTCCCAGCCCCTTTCCCTGCCCCATTCCCTGCCCCATTCCCAGCCCCATTCCCAGCCCCATTCCCTGCCCCATTCCCAGCCCCATTCCCAGCCCCATCCCTTGCATGCAGCAGCTGCCATCTGGGAGGAGGGGAGCCCAAGGATGAGTCACTGTCTGACCCTATGAGACATCATCTGTGTTCCTTGAGAGGCAGACACCCAGCTGCTGACTTCTGTTTGCTGAGCCCCATCTTTTCTATCATGTTAACAGTCTTCACAATAGTGTCTGATTTCATTGCTGAAATTACTGTTTGGTTCCATGAGGGATTTGGTTTTCCTACCCATTTCGTGAAAGATAATCTCATGCTATGTTAATGGACAGGGTAAAATCCTAAGAAAAATGATGCTGTTGGTAAAAGTTCCAATAAAAATTATTTAACTAAAAAAGCCTATATTTTACATGTTCAATATAAAATTCATAGATCCTCCTAATGTATGGTAGGTTAGAGGAACAGAGAAATCAGAACAATGAAATTTGTATTCAAATTACTGCACAGGGCATATTGTTACACTGTTGAAGTCAGATACAGAATTACAGCAGCTTCTTGGGGAATTAAGCTCACCTGATTTTTATTTGCAGTTTGATAGTACAGTTGGCAAAAGATAAAATAAAAATCTTGAAGTGTTCAGCATTAGAAAGTTAAAATCACCTTTTTCATCTTGATTATTTTCTCAGGACAGCTCTTCCCCTTGGATATGGCCATGCACACACAGAGAATACAAACAAAATTCCCAAATTGTAAAAAACAGGGGTTTCCCTATTTTTATTTTTCTTCTTTCAAATGTTACTGATCTTTAGCAGTTTTTAATCATGTGAGCTCTTGCTTTATTAGAAAAAATGACACTATTTTAAATTCATGTTTATAAATAACTAAAAAGAAAAGATAATATTTTATAAGACAAAAGCCCCCAAATTAACAAAGACAATGCAGTAGGAATCATATTTACAAAAATGCTGTTCCCTTTGATCTTGGCCTTGGCTTGCATCCATCTTTTATCTCTAACCATAGGTTTGAACGAAGTCAAGCTTGGTATGAATTTAAAAAAAAATAAAACTGTGGAAATGTCTTCTGTTAGCATCAGTTTTTCCATGATTTTCCTGAGTGATCCATGGCTGATGTGGGAACCATGTCACACTCATTACAGATCCTGTTACATATTGCTAATCATGTGAACAAAAACCTAAACAGGATTTAAGGCCAGTGGGGGTAACTGTAGCCATTCAAAATTACCTTTCCCACAACATGGGCTACAGAGCACTCTTTGGTAGCCCTGGAATGAAGACAGAGCTGAGGGATGAGCTGGGGCACAGCCTCTGAGAAATGCATTCAGCCTTGGCTTTCAGATTGCAAATGATGGCAAATCTATTACAATCCAAAACCAATTGCTTCAGCCATTAATCATCCTTACTGTTAAAAATGAATACCCCACCTCTACCCTGATTTCTCATAGATTCAGTTTTTAGCCTCTGAAATTTTTCTAATTTTACCTAAAATATTAAAAGCCATCTGTTACAGAAAAGTTTTCCCCTTGTCAGATATCACCAGCTGGTTCTAACCCTCCTGTTGCCCTCTCCTCAACTGAGGAAGTTTCCCAGACATAATTCCTGTAATGCATTTCTGATCATTTTCCAATTGCTCATGTTTATTTTTGTTTGAAACATGAACAGCAGAACCCAACCCAGTCTGCACGGATTTTTCTGTACTCCATGAAGTGGTGATACCAGTTATCTCCCTCCTTCCTCAGCACCCTCACATGGCTGTATATACACCTGCACCTGTGCAATAAAAAAAAGCATCAGTGTCAGTGAGTAAAAGCAACTGACCTTAAGCATGGGTTCAGCCATGCTCCTAAATACAGCTCCACTTGAGCATCCTTCTATGTTTAAGCCTCTACCACTCCCTCTTCTTCTCTGGCTTAGAGAGAAGTAATGGGAGGGTTTTGATGGGATGCTTTTACAGCCTAAACCTCAGCGGTACACCTGTGTCTCTGTGTTTTAATTTCCTTTCAGCATTAATTATTTTCCTATCTCTTTACACCAAGTGTCTCTCAAATGAGAGAATGTGTGAATTTATGCACGTTGATGATTTTTAAATAAATATTATTAGGCAGAACAATGGGTATTTGTATTTTGAAGTGGAGATAGAAAATGTGGCAATGAAGGGAAAGAGCTAGTAAAACACACTAAAATCAGGAACTGAAAAAAAATTTTTTTTTCTCAGAATCATTGCAATAGCAGTTAAATTCCATTACTTCCAATCTGCCAGCTGTGAGAGAGAACTGCAATTTTAACAGGTGAATAAAAAAAAAAAAATGAGGCAAAGCTCTGAAGGAAAAGCACAAAAGACATTAAAAAGATGATTTCAGGATGAAAAAAAACCCCACCCAAGATCTCTCAGCAAGTGACAGCTGTGGGTTTAATGGACTATTCTTAAAATGAGATTTATATGCAAACTGCCTACAGAAAGTTAAAAAAGGATGCTAATAACCTATAAATGCAAAAGGTTTTTATCTCAGGCTCAAAAAATTTTGATGGCAGTGGATGGAATGTTATAACAAACGTCCCCATTAAATGATTGTTTCTCTGACCTGATGCCATTATGAATGATCCCATAAAATCACAAAGCAGTTGTCCTGTTGCTCCTTCCTGCACTACTTCTTCTCAACTCACTGAGTCTGTCAGCATGGGGGTTTTAGTCTCACATGCCACCCCATCACAAACTAGGACTCCTTTCTACTACCACTGAAAATATTCTTGATCTCCTAATGCATTCCTTTGCCTTGAAAGAAAGTTTTGAACATGTATGAATGAAATGGATCAGCATTGGAGACCCTGCCATTGACAGCTGCACCTTTGGGGGACAAGTCTTCCCCCAGCTCAAAGCTGGATCTTTATCCACAGGGAGCTTTGGGGAACAACATCAGTTCACACCAGCTGGAAACCAAGAATGGTTCCTAAAGATTAAATAGGTGGGAAAGGATATTACATCCTCTAAATTCTGTGTTGCAGTATTCAGACAGCCAAATACAACTCTTCCAAAAATGGCATATTTTGGAAGGTCTTCCACTTTGGGTCCACCAATTGCAGACAGTAAAGAACAAAGCATAGCAAAACTTTATTCTTTAGACATCTGACAAGTGTGCTGTTATAATTTTTGTTTCAATGAGTTAAGGCATCTTTCCCATCTGCTTGCACCTCCTCTGTGCCTGACTCCAGCACAGCCGGCAGAGCTGGCAGGAGATAACACACACCTGCACCTCTGATTTGTACCAAGCCACCAGTGTGGGCAAGGGGCTGCTGAGTTGTGAGCAGGCTATGTTTTACTGGGCTACTTTTGCTATTGACACAGATATCTACATGTGGGTTTATTTAAATAGCTCATGCTTACTGGCAGCACATGTGTAAACACACGTGTAAATACACAGACACCACATTACAAGCAAATGCACACACCTCTACATTGCTGAAGCAATGAATATAAGCTAAACAAGCAACTGGATCATTGATTTTTGGAATAAAATGTCCCCATTAACTACATTAAAAAATATCTCCATGACAAGCAGCTCCAACGGGCATGTGCACAAATACTTGTGCAATCTGCTTCTTCGTTTAGAGAAATTGTAGGAGGCATTGCTTAGGAAAGCAGAGTTTGTGCAAGCAACGCATTGCCTCAGCACCAGAGCTTTAGTCACACTGTTTAGAATTCAGTGGTGACAAAAGCTAAATTCTTCCTCTTCTTATATTAAATATAACTATGCTTAAATGTAGAAAAGTAGCGACAATTTCTTAAGCGAGAGCTAAAGCGAAGCTTCACTTTTCTTGTGACAACTTTATAAAATTACCTAAAAGGTTTCAGAATTAGATTTAGTTTTTTTCCTTTTCCCTCTGTATTTAGTAATTCTAGCATTTAATCTTCCTTCATGTCACTGCAGATCCAGCAAGGTGTAGTGATTCCTGTCCTTCCCAATCTGCCTGGAGAAGCAGCTGGAAGGCCTCTGGAGAGTGTCAGTTCTTCAGCCCTTTCAGTGCCAAAACCCAGGCTGCCGAGTCAAGAATGGGCTTGATCTCTGGCAACTGTTTTGAAAAGAAATTAAGTTTTAGAGGAACTAAACCAATTGTATTTCCAATAAAAATAACTAAGACATGTTCTCTGAAGAAACTCAAGCATGACATTAGCACACGGTGAGTCCAAGAGCATTAACACCTGTAATGCTCACGGTCATAGTCTGTTTCTAGTTGTGCTGGAGCCCTACCGAGAGGAGTGATTCATCCCATGGAGCTGGAAAGAGAGAGAATCAGATTTTCTCTCGCCGGGCTTTCTGCCTCTAATACATCTCAGCCATCCAGCAGAAGCCACTGGAATAAGTACGGAGGCGCACTCTATTTCCCATCCCTGTAGAACACACCCAGCCCGTCCCGCTGTCCACACCGCACCTTTCAGCCCCGTTCGCTCCCGGCGAGAGGCCGGCCGAGCTGTGTCCGTGCCCGCCCTAGACAGCCCCTCTTGCCCCGGGGATGCTGGGGGTCATTTCCCCGCTCCCCGCGGCGGGACCGCGCTCTGCTCTTGTGCCGCGCACAGACCGGTGACGGCACCGAACGATGCGAGGGTGACTCGGTCCCGGAGGGAGGGAAGGAGTGGGTACGGCGGCTGGCCCTGCTGCACCTTTCCTTTCCGTTCCGTTCCGTGCCGCCCCGTCCCCGGCCAGCCGCGGTGCCCGGACGGGGCGTCCCTGGCGGCGGAGCATGCTCACAGGGCGGCGGGGGCGGGCGGGCCGGCCCGGGCGGCGGGGATCGGGCGGGCAGCCCCGGCGGGAGCGCCGCTCCGCCGCGCTGGGAGCCCGGGCGGGCACGGGGCGAGCGGAGCCGCCAGCCCGGGCGGGAGGCACCGGGAATCGCGGGGGCGTGGAGCGAACCCAGAAGGAGCGGGCGCGAAGCCGAGTGTGCCGCGGGCAGGGTACGCGCTGAGCCGCGGAGCCTGGCGAGAAAGGAGCGCGCTGAGCCGCGGAGCGGGAGCGCAAGCGAGAGGACGCGAGGCGGGTACCCAAAGCGGGTCCGCGGGACAGAGACCCGAGCAGGAGGACGCGCTGAACCGCGGAGCTGGAACCCCTGGAAGGAGCCGCGGGGCGGAGACCTCGAGCAGGGGGATCCGCACTGAGCCGCGGGGCGGGGATCCCGAGCAGAGAGAGGTACTCGCACTGAGCCGCGGGGCGGGGATCCCGAGCGGAGGTGCTCGCACTGAGCCGCGGGGCGGGGACCCCAGGCGGGGTCCCTGGAGCCGGCAGAGGGACCCCGGCGGCGCTGGCGCCGCGGTAGTGGCGAGGCGCGGAGCCCGGAGCGCGCTGAGCGGCCGAGCGGGGCCGTCCGGCGGGGGTGGCGGTGGGGCGGGGGGGCAGCGGCCCCATGGGGCCGGGCGGCGGGGCGGCGCTGGCTGCTCGGCGCATCCCGGCCGGAGCCGCCCCGCCGCCGGCGGGAGCCGCCAGCGATGCTGCGGGGTGGCCGGAGCCCACTGCCCCCGGCGACGGAGCCCCCCGGCGAGGCGCGGGGCACGGCGGGTTCCCCCGGGGCGGCGCAGGTGGCGGCGGGCAGCCTGCTGGCCCTGCTCATCCTCTGGACTCTCTTCGGGAACGTGCTCGTGTGCGCGGCCATCGTCCGCTACCGGCACCTGCGGAGCAAGGTCACCAACATCTTCATCGTCTCCCTGGCTGTCTCGGACCTACTGGTGGCCCTGCTCGTCATGCCCTGGAAGGCGGTGGCAGAGGTGGCTGGGTACTGGCCCTTTGGGGCTTTCTGCAACGTCTGGGTGGCCTTTGACATCATGTGCTCCACGGCCTCTATCCTGAACCTGTGTGTGATCAGCGTGGACAGGTACTGGGCTATCTCCAGCCCTTTCCGCTACGAGAGGAAGATGACCCAGCGCTTGGCTCTGGTGATGATCAGCGTGGCATGGGCGCTGTCTGTGCTCATCTCCTTCATCCCTGTCCAGCTCAACTGGCACAAAGGTGGGGATGTTGTTGCTGCTGCTGATATTGAAGATGGATTTGGCACTGCCTGGGCAGCAGCAGGTGCTGTCACCACCTGGGCAGAAGATATGAGTACCACATGGGTGGCATTAGCGGCAGTGAGACCCTCTGATGGGACCTCTGGCAGCAATGATACCCTCACTGGACCTTCGGAGAGCTGTGACTCCAGCCTCAACAGGACTTATGCTATTTCCTCCTCCTTGATCAGTTTTTATATCCCGGTGGCTATCATGATAGTCACCTACACCCGAATCTACCGCATTGCCCAGGTGCAGATTCGTCGTATCTCTTCCTTGGAGAGGGCAGCCGAGCATGCACAGAGCTGCCGGAGCAGCCACGTTGACTGCCACCATCACACAAGCCTCAAGTCCTCCATCAGGAAAGAAACCAAGGTGTTAAAGACGCTCTCTGTCATCATGGGTGTCTTTGTGTGTTGCTGGTTGCCATTCTTCATCCTGAACTGCATGGTTCCCTTCTGCGAGAGCCCACCCAGCGACCCCCACGCCGGCCTGCCCTGCGTCAGTGAGACCACCTTTAATATCTTTGTCTGGTTTGGTTGGGCTAACTCTTCTCTTAACCCCATCATCTACGCCTTCAATGCTGACTTTAGAAAGGTTTTCTCCAACCTCCTGGGATGTGGTCAGTTTTGCACTGGTACTGCAGTGGAGACTGTTAATATAAGCAATGAGCTTATCTCTTACAACCAGGACACCCTTTACCATAAGGAGATAGTGACTGCTTATGTTAACATGATCCCAAATGTGGTTGACTGTGAGGAGCATCGTGGGGACCCTTTTGATAGGATGTCCCAGATCTCCCCTGACCATGAGGTTGCCACTGACTCTGCCTGTGAGCTGGACTGCGAGGGGGAGATTTCGCTAGGCAAGATAACACCTTTCACTCCAAATGGTTTACATTAAATTGTGTCCTGGTCTGGTCAGTTCTTCTTGCAATATAAAAGAAAATATTAGCACTGACTGGAAACACCTGCTTGATGATGTGCTGTAGCTTGGTCAGTCAGTTTATGCTAAATTCACTTCTGAGGGTAGTACTTTGCAGGGTGTAGACACTGTCATACACGGCCTGGCGGTACAAACTGAAATCAGCACTTTCCCAGGCTGAGGGCAGACCAGGCAGTCCTGGTGATTAGCTGTGGTGAGGTATTGTGGTATAATTGCAGTCAGTTCATGTTTATAATGTGTTTGCAAATGAAAGGTGCCATTGTCACTGCTAAGTATTATGACTTCTAAAATCAGGGACAGATGTGGCTGGCATAGACATTAAATTAAAAAAAATTCTGGGCTGTTGGTTTGTTCAGATCTTATGTTTCTTTTTCTCCATTTTTTTGTTTGTTTAGTTTTAATTTTTTTTTTTTTTTTTAAGATAGAGATAGTGAGGTGGTGATTTGGATGATTATTTAAATGCGTGTTTCTGCCAAAACAGTTTATGTGAAATCCTTGTTCTCCTAGGCGGCGTTGTTGCCTATGATATCCTCTGTTCCTGGATGAATAAATAAAAGTTATATTGATCAAGGGTTTATTATCTTTCATTTGTCACCCTGAAAGATTTTATAACTAGTATTCCAACTAATGTTTCTATATGAATAGTTAGAATGACTAACAGCTTAACCCTATTATTTTAAAAGCAAATATTCTGGATAGAAAATACAGTTTTTGAGTAAAAGCAAGGCTCATAGGAATTCTTGACATAGATGCACTTGTTTATGTCACTCTTACAGCTAGATTTATACCTGTTTTTCTTTAATATTGTGGTGCTATCCCTTTCTGCAGCCAAGAATATCAAGTATACATATGGATAAGCTATTAAAACTTTCCATTTGATTCTGTACTTGAACTTTGTTAAAATGTTATTGATGTAAAGAGTTTGGTGATAGAATTAGGAGCTGGGTGTGTCTAAAAACAATAATTATGGTTGAAAATTATATTAATAATCATAATTTCCCATTGCAGACACTAGAGAACTCATTCACACAGAGAGAAGAAAGTAATTCTGATAATGTATTTTTTTAGTTACTTATTAACTGGAATTTTAAGGTGCTGTAAGTACAACTATACTAAACATTTTAAAGCAATCTTTAAAACTGAAAAGAGTATTTTTGACTCTGTTTCTATTGAATCATTTACATCAAATGGAATATTAGAAACAGTTGTAAGCTTTCAGCTCAGAAATCAAAACTGATGCTATTTCCAAAACAAGTGATCAAAGGTAGTAAAAGCAATACCAATATTTATTTCAAGTTTTGGCTCACAAAGTGAACAACACTTGGATTAATTTACCCTTTAAAAATACCTGTGCCATGAGCTGAGCAGAATTAAATTGAGTGGTAGGTGTAGATTCTGCAGCCCTCCCCCCTAATGGCCCTGAGCTGGGGCCTCCCCATCCTGCCTAACTGGGGGCTGAAGGCCCCTGTAAGATGTGTGGGGAAAAAGTGGGATCTGCATGGTTCAGGGGAAATAATTTAACCAAATGCTGCAACTTGTGAATGTTATGGGCTTAGTATTGAGCCTGCTTGGAAGTTAAACCCTTCATGCTGGTTTGGGGTTATCTTCCACCCCCTGGGGATATGGGGTGGGAGAAGCACAGGAGGCATGTGATTGAAATCCCTTTGTGGTGGCTCTGCTGCAATCTGGTCTGCAAGCAATGTTTTATGTATTTAGTCTTTGATATTAATTAGTTGTGTCATCTTGGATTACCTTTTCAATTGCTTGTCACTGAAGATTGACATCTACCTGAGCTTTTTTTTTTTTTTTTTTTTTTTTCTGTTGATATGAAATCTCAGTGTGATATCCCTTTACAGCTGTCCTTAGGGAAGGGTCTCGTGACTGTGGCTTAGGGAAGCTTGAAAAACAAATCTCATGCCCATAACCAGGTTCAGCCTACTAATGTATTGACACTGAGGGTGAATACATTCCTATGCTAAAGCAATCATATGTTGTTAGAGTTAACCATAGTTCTAGCCTGCTGCTTAGATAAACTTGCCCAGAATAAAATAATTTTCTCAAATGAAAATGAAGGAAACTGCTTCTGGTGGTGGAGAAATTAATTGTCCCAATGAGTAAGATTTTTTTTGCATTTTCTAGTTACTACTCAAATGTTGAGGCTAGTAGACCATTTTAAGCTGGATTGGTGCAAAAACCAGTGATATCAGATGCAAGAGGTGCAGGCACCTGGTGCTGACTCCAGCTCCCAGGGCAATACCTGTGTTTTATCCAGTTTTTCTGCATTTAATCAGAAGCAGGCTGGGGATATGGGGATGTGAAATCTTGATCTCTCCCTGAGCACCTGCGTGGTTGAGCAGGCTGTGCAGCCTGGTGCTGCGTGGTTCCCCTGCTCCAGCAGCAGCACAGAGGTGTCCCCCCAGCTGCCCTTGTGTCCTTCCTGCTCCCCAGGGATGCCTGTGTGGCTGTGACAGCTCCCCTGGATCCAGCTCACTGCAGCTGTGGCTCAGGGGTACACGTGCACAAAATGTTCCTGCGTCCCCCTGCCCAGAGCTCTGCTCATGGAGGCTTTACCTGCCCGGGTGTCTGGAACCAGTGAGTGGGCTGGCTCTGGGATGCAAGAAGACATCTCCATCAGTGGGTTTATGTAACAGCTCTGTGCAGAATATTAGAAAGAATCCTTAGCTTAGATCTGAAGGAAGGCATTTTTTAGCCAGCCCCTAGATTTTGTGAGCATGGTCAGGGCAGTACAGAAAACTGGCCAAATTGACACTTTCTATTAGTAATTTTCAGTTCATGACTTCATTTGGTAAACGATTTCTGGTGGTGGTTCTATGATAATAGAAATAAGTGTCTTGGAATATGTGTCTGTCAGGGGGTTTCATCTTTCAAAGCCTGGGAGCATCAGAAAGGGAACATTTCTGCTTCAAAAGACACACAGAAGGTACTTTCTTTGCTGGAAGCAGAGCTTGACCTTATGGATCTTAAAGAAAATATTTTCTTAACTCATAGGGACAATTTGTTGCATTTTAATATGTCTTAATTACTTACCACTGACAAAGCTAGAGTATTCAGAATTGTAAGATAAACTTTTAAATGAAATGTGTATCTTGCCTTGGACTATGAAAAGGGGCAGCCCCTTTTAATGAAAGCATCCCCAAAAGGATTGTTCTAACTTGTTTCCCTCTGACTTGCTGCCCTACTTTTTAATGGTTTCCCTCTTAAGGACTAATGCATCTGCTTCTACAAGGAGTGAAGTTCACTGGAAGTGCATGTGGGTTTTTATAATCCTCATATCCCTGTAGTGTCTGTCTAGAACTCCTCTATGTTGATGGCCTTTTTTTTTCTTTTTGTACCTAAATTATTTGAATTCATGATACAGTTTGACTTTAACTTAACCTAGTCCTGAGTGGTGGCTGATTTCAAGGTCCCAGATAATTTTCAGTTTCTGTTTTGTATTACTTTTACAAATCTTACCTTGCAATTTGTTAAAGTTTTAAACTACCTCTTAGGCAGCTGGATCTGTGAGTCCTGGATAGGACCATACCCAAGAAGGGTCAGTGTATTTGTAATTTTTGTGTATATCTTTGTGTGTAAGTACAGATGAGTCATTTTAAGGACTTATGGGAAAGTATCTTAATTTTTAAGAAGCTGTGGCATGGAGAACACGAAAGTTCTGTGATTCATGTAAAATGTGCAAACATCATATAAACTCCTTCACTCTTCAAACCCTCAAAGAGCTTTTAACAGCTCTGGCTTTTTGATGGATGTTGGGTTGTATAGTGTTGTATGTTTTTTTTTTTTCCACAAGCTAAAGAAATGTAGGTGTCTTTCTGAGATGTGAACACAAATAAAACACTTTCCAAAGGAAGAAAAAATACTGCAGTAAGTTTTGGTAAGTCTGGTACTTTATTGCTTTGCTTTCATTGTATTTTTTACTTTTGCCAACCATATCTGATGTGTGTCTGCAGGGAGGCTCCCGACTGAGAATTTTTGTAACATGTAACAAAAAAGGCTTTAAAATTAGGAAGCTTTCTTGTAGCAATGACACCGAGCACAATCTTACACCATTTAGGAGTCAATCATGTATAAAGTCAGCATTCAAAACTGACAGGACTGGAGGCAGTGTTCAGAACGTGCATCAAACTGGAGGTTTGAGAGGTCACGAGTTCCTCAGCTGTTTCTATGTACCAAAATCACCACTCTTAATAAGGAGGCCATTTTTGTCACTGTCACACAGAAGGCAGGGTACACACCTATGCTTATGCTAATAATTATGCAGAGATTTCTCTTTCCTCTGAGGCCATCTTCACTACTGTTTAATTGAATTCATAAGATCTTTAAAAATATGCAGTGCCTATTTAATTCAGCCGAAGACCTCAGGGAATAGATGTGTGCTTAGGTCACAGAGCAGTGAAATTATTTCTCCTTGCTTCTTATGAATATTGCCACTGGTATTCTCTGATAGTGGATGGAACCATCTTAAAGTCGGCACACCGAACAAAACATTTCACCTGCTGCAATGCAGAAATATTTTTTTTTACTCAGATGTATTTGTTTGTTTTCAGACTTTGGAAGGCTTTTCAAACTTCTCAGAAGATTTGTGAAGTCTGCACAGAGAATCTCCACTTTGATCATAGATCAGCAACAGCTATTTTGAGTCTTGTTAACAATATAATGCCCTACGTATTTATTGACAGGATTTTACCCTCCAAGTTTAATTTTTTTTTAAAGATAAGGGTATACTTATGGTTTAAAAACAATGATGTGCACAAAACAATAAATGAGGATATTTCTGTTAATGGGGCATCAAAGATATGTCTCTTCAGCCTTTTGTTTATTGTTGTAGTGTTATCATTGCAGTTGATGGTAGTGAACAGTAATAGCATTAGGTGTGTCAAGAGTGGAAATAGAAGTAATATCATTTGAAGCAGATGATGGATTGTTTTTTTCAGAGAACCTGCTCTCTCTCCCAGGGTAGTTTAGTTTAATGGAAAATTTACAAGATGATTTTATATTGTTATATGTTGAAATCCATTCTTAGTTGTAAATGGAGATAACAGTCAATAATATTTATAGTAGGCAGTTATTTAAGGAGGATAAATACTTTTATGGACTTAATCTTTATATCATGGCCATCACAGTCACATTTATGAGATTTATAAAATACTATGCAGTAATCATAAAAAAATTAAAATTCCAGTCTGTGAAAAAAATTTCTTCCTATTAATTATTCCCTGCAGTTAACAGCAAATACTTTTTTGTATTGAGAACTGTGCCCTCACTGCTACCAGAAGCTGGAAAGCTCTGAACCTTCTACTATTAATCTGCTGATTCACGGTAGGAGAGAGGTCTGAAAGGAAGGAAAGAAATGGCAAATGTGTTCTGTTCCCATGAAATCAGTGAGGTGTCAGCCAGCTGGTGCAGGGGACTGCAGGGAGCCATTCCTGACACACAAGGGTCTCACCCTCCACCACAGGTGCCTTGCTCCTAAGACAGGTGCTTAAAACCTGCATGTGATGCTTAGGAAATCTGAACATTTAAAAGAACAGAGAGGTTTTTAGGTTGTTAAAGAGAAGAGAAACCACATTTTCTTTTCTGAGGTTATGCTGTGACTGAGGTGGTTTCAAGTGAGATCTGCTCAGCGTGGCCCCTCCGGCGCAGCTGTGCCTGGCTGTGGCCTGAGCGGATGTGGCTGCGAGAGCTGCTCGGGGCTCTGCTGTCCGAGCTGCACGTAGGTCACAGTTTAGGGACCCAATATTGAGCTGAAGACATCCACAGAATCACAGAATCACAGAAGTTCAAGACTGGAAGAGACCTATAAGATCATCAAGTCCAGTTGATGTTCTAACTGTTCAACTAGATCATGGCAGCAAGTGCCACATCCAGTCTTTTTTTGAATTCTTCAAGGGATGATGACTCCACCACCTCACTGGGTAAATGATTCCAGTATCTGACCACTCTTACTGTGAAATATTTCCTTCTTAATTCTAACTTACATCTCGCTTGACGCAGCTTGAGACTGTGTCCTCTTGTTCTATCTGTTATCGCCCGGAGAAAGAGACCGACCCCCAGCTCACCACAGCCACCCTTCAGGAAGTTGTAGAGAGCGATGAGTCGCCCCTTAGTCTCCTTTTCTCCAGGCTGAACAACCCCAGCTCCCTCAGTCGCTCTTCGTATGGCTTGTGTTCCAAGCCCCTTATTATCCAATCCTAAATTCATATAGTTTTTCCAGAAGCCCTGGTAGTTGTGTAGCAGAGATGAGCCTTGACCATAACTTGAGCTTGGCTGCTTCTGAGGAATTGAAGGAATCTGGTCTGCAGCTCATCTGATGCAGTTTTGAAAATGTCCCATTAATCAAATATTAACCAGGAAGTTCAGTGCTTTTACCCTCTGACCCTGTTTTTCCAATCTGAAAGGTTTTCAGTAAGATTCAAAATTTAAGTTTCTGGCCTTTGGCCTTGACCTTTTGCTTTCTCTGTTGGCTTGATACAATTCGTCTCCTTTGGTGAGCAGAAGCTCCTGGCATGGAGCTTGCTGCTCAGGTACCTTACTGTCACCAGATCTGGAACTACCTCAAGCTACACTTAAATTACACTATTTCTCTGCCCAAAGGGAATCTTATATAATCTTATATATGTTGTTAGTTGTGGTTTTTTCCCAAGCAACCCCTCCTTTCTCAACACAAGATTATTCACCAAAACCATAATTTAGAGGACAAGAGTAAATGGAAGTTTTTTAAAAGCTCTTGGGGATTTTGCTTGAGAATACAAAGTGAGAATGGATCAGTATTAGACATAGAGGTAGTGGAGTTTTTTTCTACAAAAGGTTTAATTTTTTGGCTTTTCTAGAAATAAAGGCTGAATATTTTCATTGTGAAGAGTGTATGCATTTCATTTTTATATACTTGCATGTATAGGTTCTTTTCTATATATTAAAAAAACCCAATTCAACCATATTTATAAGGTAATTAAATATATTTTTCTCTTTATAAATGTAAAATGTACAAATTCATCCAGAAGAAGCAAGTCAGATCTTAAAATTTTATTATCTTTCATTACAAGAATAAAATACTAGTACACAGTCTTCCCAGATTAAACATCCCAGTGCAAATTTCTTTCAACTAATTTATATTCAAAGTTGTATAAAGTTTTGCTAATCAATCTTTATCTATAAGCATTCTGAGCCAACAAGAAAAGAAGTACCACCTCGAGGTCTCTCAACAATGGATATTAAACAAGGCTTTTGTCTTTCTGGATCGGTAAAACAAAGATGCAAACTCCTTCACAGTGTGCAAAGAATTTCTGCTTCATCAGAAGAGAAAATGTTTTGCCTAATTTCCAAACATCCAACTGAGGTAAGACTGTGTCTGAATGTTAAATGGCTTCTTAGGTAGAAACATTTTCTGAATTAAACAATTACTTTGGTAAGTTAAATAATGCCATTCTCTTAAAAAACAGTGTTTGCAGATAGGGTTTCATAGGTAAAATGAGATATTGAGATATGAGATATTGCCTTCCAGAAACTTTCTGAAGGTGCCTAATTGAAGTCTCAGGTAGAATGGCCCTCAGTATGTCAGTGCTATCACTTCTTTAATCTGTGCAATTAAGGTGCATAAGGAACATAGTTGAATTGTGGTGCTATATGTTAAATGCATATATTCATTGTGCCCAGCTGATCTGTGGTGACTTGTAACACAATGATACAGAGGTGACTCTTAGTGACTCAAGTCTAAATCTGCCAACGTGTCAGTACAAGGGATGTGGGGGCTCTACTTTCTGCTAAATGAAAGTATTAGCAACATTTTTTCAATATAGAGGTACCAAGTTCTGCTATTTTTGCCTATTGAATAAAGATGGTTTTGTACAGTGATAGGACAGCTGGAATGGGCCTAGGACAGAACGCTTAACTTCATACATAAATATTTATATATCATGTAGCATCTAATAGGAAGATTTTAGTATATAAGGTAGCAATGCTTGTGCTGTTTTACATCTTTGCAGAATGTGTCTTCTTTTTTTTTTTTTTAATCTTTTAGCAGCTTCTTTCAGGATATCCAGGTGATAGTAACAATCTGCAGAGCAAACTCCAAAAAGTAAATGTTTTGCATCTGTAATGTTTGAAAGAGAGGTGATGATACCTTTACTTGAATATGTTCCCATGTTAGCACAAAGACCTGCACCTCAAACCTGCACTCCTCCTGCATCTGTGCACCCCACAGTAGTGCCTCAGGTTTGAGAAGAGGAGATAATGCCCCTGCTCACCCTTCTGCTCAGCAGCTCCTTGGGGGTTGCAGAAGCTTGGTCTGTTTTCAGCAGGATCCCTTAACCACCAGAGTGTGATACACATTGCAAATAACTCTCCTTACTGGATGTTTCTCAGTCAAGCTAAATGTCAGGTTCTGAGTGTGCTCAGTAAATCAAGTGGGAGCAGTGCAGGAACACCTGGTCTGCAGGTGCCAGAGCTGGTGGGAAGTTGTCTCAGCAAAAATGAAGAGCACTGGGGTGTATGTGATGGCACAGCTTAAGGCATATGGAGGCAATATTGCCTTAAAAATCATCTGGGTGTGGAAACAAAATTTTTTCAAGACTGTTGTCCTGCCCTTAGGCACCTAAATTCCATGTAAATGAAAACGTAAGAACTTTAATGCCTTCTAGGTTACAGAGGTATTTGCCCAAGAATACCTGTAGATGTTGCAGATGAATCTGGATCCCATCCGGTCAAGATTTTAAATGCAGCATAAGTGTGTATGTACAAAGGGAATGATGTTGTAAATTCAGATTGAGTAGGATCATTCCTTCTCACTTGTGAGCATCACCTGGTTCAGCACCTGCTTTAAATTCTCTCACAGTAAGCTGAAGCAAACCACTGCCTCCCACATACTGCTGCACTGAATCATGTACAGGGGTTATTAAAACGCCCTGGAGCAGGATTTTGCAGCACTGGGATGCAAAGGATGCAGCAAAGGATGTAAAATGAGGACCATTCTATGTGATGTGCTCCCCAACTTGAGCTGGCCAAAGAACAGCTTGTGTTACATCAGTGCCTCTTTGCACAGCATTCAGGCTGCCTTGGGGAACCTAAGAGATGCCTTTAACTTCACATTTCTGGGCTGAGAGGTTTATTTTGTGACTCAAAGAGGCACAGCTGACTTCCAGTTGCTTTTTTGAAAGATAGTATGCTTCAGTGCCTTGTGTATAAAAGCAAATGGAATGAACACAGCGATGGCAGCAATACAAACTTTATAACTTTAATCTACTAGGACAGATCATTCAGTGGTGAAGCTGATTTAAAAGGGGTGGCTGCCATTCTAAATTTGTCTCTCCCTCTCCTTCTCCCTCTCCCTCTCCTCTCTTTCCAAGCATATTAGCTGAAGCACTAGAGGCAGTTCTTTGGTACGGGAAGAAATATTTTTTCTACTTTATCTGATATGATTAATTGTTCTGAAAGTGTCAAATAATCTCCTTAGGGGCTGCTAATCAGTAGCTGGAAGAAACATACCTTCTAGATCTTTCCTCTAGCCAAGACGTCATCATTCTTCTTTCTGTGCTCCCTTCTTCTTTCCAAGATGACTTCTTTTTGGGAACTCTACTTTTTTGCACCACCTCTGCTTTCCAGAGCCCCAAGCACCACAGAAGCACATTGCATGAGCAGCCAATTGGTGACTCGTTTACACTTCTTTATTTCTGGAGGATTTGGGATGTAGCCCATTAGTTCAGTCCAGGTTTTATCAAAATTTATCTGTCTGTATTTGTTTCAGTAGCAGGCTTCCGCTTGAGAGTCAAAAGTTTGGATTCAGATACTAGCTCTCCATATCAGTTTTCTGCAGCCTATTGATGTTCAAACTGAATTTTCTTCTTTCAACTTCAACAGCTAGAAAGGATTCTCTGCTAGGAACTATTCTTTGCAAATTCATTTTCCTTGTGATGAAACCCCAGATTTAGAGGAGACTTAATTCTGCATGTCTCATTCTGTGTCCAAGTCAGTAGCTTCCAGGTCACATGAGAACACCTCTGTGCATTCTTTCTGGCTGGCAAGCAGTGACAATCTTCAAGGTCCATCAGGGTTGTTTTGTTTAGTATTATATCCCTTTAGGAGTCTGTTCTCCTTTGAGAAAAGAGGAGCACACTTTCTGAGCCCTTGGAGGTCTCATGTGTTCCTTCTCTCAGGTTATGAAGTTCCTGCTGCTCTCATCTATTCAGTGAAGTGACTCTGACTCTCTTGGGGGTGGTGGGACCTGCACTGTGGACTCAAATTGTATCCATCAAGGCTCTGAGCAGTGGAAATGTCTTCTCATGTGCCCCTTTTTGCCTTCTCTACAGGATCAGCAGCATAGTGTGGCCAGTCGCCGTCTTTGTAAATTAGAATACACGCACAATACAAAAAGATAATACAGGGAAGGAGGATGAAATATAAAACAAAGTTAATAGCTACACAAAGACTTAACAATTTGTGGTCCCAGCACCCCATGCTGGCTCTTCATGAGTTGGCCACACCTGTGTATCTCCTTCCTTCAAGGACAGGCTTGGGACCAGCTCACACCCAGACTAACTTTGGCAGCAATTCTCTGTCCAGCTCTCCTCTCCCAGTGGGCAGAGCTCAGGGGGCCCTGGTGTAAATAATGTCTTTTGCAAGCTTAGCCCAGCTATGGTTCCCACCTGTTCAGAGGCCCAGCCCGGATCTAAAGTCCTTGATATAAATAGTTGTCTGGTATTCCCATGCCATAACTTCCACTTGTTTTTGATTTTCCAAAACTGAGTGTTAAATGGAAATTGTAATGCTTTTTTACCGTCTTGACTTCTGTGCTGTGCAGTCTATGTTGTGCACACCACTGGCTTAATTTCCTCCCTACTGGTAAGTCTCTGAACTTGATTAGAAGGAAAGATGAGATGTCCAGGCTGACAAACCTACGCTTAAAAAGTTAAAGAGGAAAAAAAAATCCCAACAAAAAATATTCTAGGCTTAGCAAGCAGTAATTGGATTGCTTTCTGGCTTCATTTCAGCCTCAGCTGCTTCCTCCCACTCCCACCTCTTAGCCAATAATTCATACAGCAACACAAAATATCTAAGAAGGTGGATTATACAAAATATCTCTGTATTTGGCCTCTGGTTGAAATCCGGACATGGTTAGTGATTGCAGGATCAATGAAGTCCATTGAGTGACCTATATAAGATAAATCATTGTACTCCCACAGCATGAAGTTCTTCCTGTAGGGAGACGTGGAGGAAAAGCTCCAAAAAGGGACTTAAATGTCACTTGTCAAACTTTTAATAAGCCCTAACGTGGGTGTGGTGAAGTGTTAGTTTTAACTTCTTCCCAAGTTTAGTAAGTTTATGTCCTGTCTGCCAGTCTGGTACTGAAGGCATTGGAGAATGAGCCAATAATCCTTTCCTGGACTGGGGATGGAGGTTGCTGATGTCTTCAGGAAGATCTTGCACTGAAATCCCAGACAAAAGGAACTTTTGTTACCCTTGGTAAGTTGTGTGCATGGTTTGTCTAACACCTTCAAATAGTGTGACTCAAAATGAAGACATTTCCTTTTCTATATCTGCTCCTTGTTAAATTCTGCTTAAGACACTGGTGTCTGAGGCATGAAGTTTTATACTCCATCCATGATTTTTATTGCCATTATTTTAAATCCCTAAAAAGCTCTGATATGTTCTCTCTAACCAATATAATAACAGTCAAATTTCTGGGAACAAAAACCCTACTTCTAAAGGTCTAAAGTACTATGCCTCTATATCTAGTGAAGCAACTTGTGTGTGCTTAAAAGTCTCTTGTCACAGAGGATACATGATATCACCACCTGCTACAAATAGTGCTGTGCTTGTAGCCCTGATGAGCAGTGATTCCTCTACAGTTTTAACTATTGGTGAAGATTTTGTAAATACACAGCTTGGTCTTAAAGTTCACTAGTTTCCCTTTCAAATCTGAGGATATCAAACTGAAGAATTAGTTGCTGTCGTCAGCTTTTGATTTACTGCCTTTCTGTTTCATCTTATGCTTCCCTATTTCTTATGTCACATGGCAAAAAGACCAAACCCTCCCAGTCTAGTGTACTGTGAGCTTCTTTGCTTGTTAAATGAATGGTTCCAAATTTTCAGTTACACTTTACCATGGAGTTGTTGATGACTCTCATAGTTCTTATGCAGAAGCTGTGCCCTGCTACAGTTCTGCCTCCCTAGTTTATGTAAAGTATTTGTGCACACTGCAGGCCTAATTTGGAGGTGAATTATGGCACTTTTACACCATCTTAATGTGTAATGTGTAATCTCAGTAAAAAGACAGCTGTAAATTTGCAATAGATTACTAGGAATTGTTAGTTGATAATAAAGCTGCAGGAAGAGAAGTAAAACAAAAAAAAAGAGAAGCAGGGAATGTAGTTCAGAGTCTGACTCACTGATGCAACTCAGAGGCATTGAACAGAGAATTGTCTTCTTTTTCCATGTATTTTCAATCTTAGGGAAGTTTGGAGACGAACTACCTTGTCCTGTGCAGATCTGGGAAAACAAAACACTGAAGTTATTTTTTGAATTGTCCATCTAGGGGGTGAAAGGCTGGATAAAAGAAAACAGCAAGTTGTATTTAACATCCCATACATCATTAACTATTTGAGTCAGTGCTGTGCAGATAACATGCCATTAAAAAACCTTCTTCTGCCAGTGTTCTTCCCCTGCTTGGAGGATTATAGCTGCAGGGTTTAGAGGGAAAAGAAGAAGTGTTAGGCTGAGGAAGGAAATGAAATGTTTTCAATGGCAGAACTGTGTCCATGCTGCCACAAGGCCATGCAGGAGCCCCGTGTGGCACTGCTGGGTGTGTCAGTGGCAGCCGCCACATGTGTGTGGCTCCCTGCAAAGGCCACCTGTTGTTTGCCTTCCCACAGCTGAAATGTGGAAGACTGTTTATTTCAGTGTTAAAATTTGGAGGTAACTACAACAACAAAAGAGTAAGTGCAGCATCCTGCTCTAGTAGGAGTAACTGACTAGTTTTGTAACTGAGTGGGTTTTTAATTTCCATATCCTTCTTAGGACAGATCTGGTTCTAAAGCTAGTGACAGATGACAAAAGTGAACATGTCATATATGCACAGATTTGGAGGTGCAGCTGACAGCTGAGATCTGATGAGTCTAGAAGGTCTCTTCCCCATTCCCAACCCAAATCATGATAACTCGGACTCCAAACAAGATATTGAAATGTGAGGATTCAAGTAAAAATATTTGACTCAGGTGCATCTAAAATAATTTTTATTTTTCCAGTTGATTGCTAGATTGTCAGGAAATTCCATCAGCAGTATTATGTTTCCCCTAGCTCTGTTCCTCCCTCACAAAAACCCACAAGTTAAAGACAAGGCTGCTCGGTTGCAGCTGGGTGGGGTGGTCCCAAGCCCAGGGTTCTGTATGAAATGGGGGGGGCTTGCAGAACCCCCCATGCCCCCATCCTCAGGCACAGGCAGCTGTCACTGGGGTGGGCAGGGCAGAGTCTCTTACCCTGAGCTTCTGGGACCTGTTCCATGCTGGTTCTTTGTGGGCCCTGTCACTTTCCTGCTTGTACCACAGTGTATCTAATCTTAGCCCATCATCCTGCCAGAACTGGAAACTTGCCTTAAAAAAAGAAAAAAGAGACTGGGAAAGGGAGGAACTGATGAGTGGTGTCTTTTGCAGGTGGGAAGAGCAAGATGAAGGAAGGCTGATTTAAAAAATTTGCTGTTTGCATGGATGATCTGATGAAATGCAAGTTTTTGAATATGCCCCAAATTTTTAGGTCATTATTATGCCTTTAGTGATGGAGACATTTGTCTGAGTATTACCTTCAATCATGCATTGAGAGATACTTAATGCCAGTGGAATTATCATTATGCTGCAAAAGAAATCTTCTCTATTTCTTTTGCCAATTTGACTCACCATTCTGTTAAGCTACATTTGCTCTTATTTAGGAGCTATTTTTCAGGTACCCATTTCAAGTCCAAGTAAAAAAATTATTTTCAAAATATTCTTTCAAATTCAGATAAAAACGACGCAGGCTGACAAAAGAAGACGCATTTCCAGGTAAAGCTTGTCTTTCTATTTTTACTAATCCCCTGATGATACCATTGTTTTCCCCTTAGCTGTTGGTCACTCTGTAACCATCATTGTGAGTGAGTTTACTGAACAGTAGAGTAGGTAAAGCACTTGTTTTATTTAGTGCAGTACCAGGGGCAGAGGAGACTGGGTGAGTGAGAGCAGGCTTTGACATCTCGTGCAATCATGCAGCTTCACAGTGAAGTGCAAATAAAGAGTGGACTACACACCTCACACAGCTATATTATCTATATCTATATAATCTATATCTATATCTATATAATCTATATCTATCTATATCTGTCTATCTGGTAAATCTCACACTGGTTCTAAAAAAAAAAAAAAAAAAAAAAAAAAGCAGCAGCCAGGAGAGAAAAACTCATCAATTTTTTTATACACATCTACTTTTTCAGGTTTCTACAGATAAAAAAAAGTCATGTTCCATGGCAGGATCTTCTGAAAAACTGAAGTGACTGCAGGATGCCACCCTAAAGTTGAGGCTTGTGAATAATCCCAAACATTGGTCATTTTACACGGGTGCCTTCACACTGACCTTGGTCCTGGGGCTGCAGGTACAGCTGCTCCTTGGGACAACAAACAAAGGACTGGCTGAGGCTTGGGGGATCAGGGTGGTTCCTTTTCTCTTCAGTGTAATTAGGGATGTGTCCATGGCCAGTGAGGAGGTGAAGGAGGGAGGAAGAGGAGGGAGCAGATTTGCTGTTGGATTGGCATTGCCTGGGGGCTCACTTGCAGGCAAGGAAGAGTATGGAGGAAGACAGGGGGTAAGGCACACTGGAGCAAAGAAACTAAGAAGGAAACTAATCAAGTGAGTAATTGAAAAGTACTGTAATTTTCTTTTGAGGAGAATAAAAGTAAACTCACCCTCTGTGCAATTAGCAAGGAAACACGT
Organism: Ammospiza caudacuta; assembly: GCF_027887145.1. Lineage (NCBI taxonomy): Eukaryota > Metazoa > Chordata > Aves > Passeriformes > Passerellidae > Ammospiza > Ammospiza caudacuta. Next base: position 61,804,919 of record NC_080596.1, read on the forward strand.
TAACAGTTATCACAGCTGTGTGGAAAAGGGAGGTGAACTAGAAAGGTAAAGAGACTAGTGATGAAATTTGATAATTTTTTTTCACTATCCTAGCTTCCTCTAGACTAGAAGGGGATATTTCTGTCTCGTGATTGTCAGGTTTGAGTCATGATCTGAACTGACGAGCTGGCAACACAGCAGTTCCTAGATAGGGCTAGAAAAACACATTTTTTCCCTTTAGTTTGGGGAGATAAAGATCAAGAAGACACCTGGGGCATGTCCCCAGAAGCTTAAGCAATGTTGTGGAAATGTTTGGCAGCTTTCTCCTGCAAAGCTGAAGTTTGAACATCCTGTCTCGCACAAAAGTAAAGCGATAAATCCAGGTCTTTGTGCTGTGCTTTAACCAGGTTTCTGTATGCCAGGTGAGAGACAGAGAAGGGAATGAGCTCGCAGGAGCTCTTTGACATGTTCCCAGCACATCTCAGTCTCTGGATCCCAAAGCCTGAAAGCTCATCACCCATCCTACAGGTCAGAATTGAGGTCCAGGCTTCATTCCAAGAACACGGATTTAGCACCAGCTCTGGACAACTCTCTTCCACAGCCTGTGGGCTCTTTGTGGGAGTCCTCCCACAATATGGAAGCCAGATACCTGTGGGAACCCAGGAGATTCCTCTGGCTGCCCTGGAGGGCTCAAGACCCTGCCTTTGATTTAACCCTTGTAAAAAACAATTACCAACCTTTATATGAAGGATAGTTTAAGTAGAATGATAGTGAATTTATCATGGGGTGAAAAAGTGGATTTTGGGTTTTGGAATGGGGGTTCAGGGGGCAAGATGGAGGGAACTGGGTGTGTGCAGCCTTTCTCCTTCTTCTTCTTGGCCTCCATCTTCTGCTGTGATGGTGGCACTTTTGGATTGGTTTAGGGTAGAAGCTCACTGTCTAACATAGGTGATAGGTAGATGATAGGTATTGGAAAGTAATTGTAAATATCGTACATATAGTTTTTAGTATAAAAAGATAACAGCTCCCCAGAGACAGGTAGTGTGCCTCTGAGTGTCTTGCTGAGTGGACCTCGGCAGGGCAGGAGAAAGAATTTTATAGATAAGAGACAATAAACAACCTTGAGACCAAGAAATGAAGAGCTCTGACTCCTTCTTCGACCACCAGGCTGGGAAAAGAGATTTTCTAACGCTTTTCAGGGCCACTCTGACCAGCTAGAGACCCCAAGAGACACCTGTTTGTTTGTATTTCAGACTGGAGTCCAGGCTGTGTTCCCTCACCTGAAGGGACAAAGTCCTTCCATGGCCTTAGACCATAAGAGCTCAGGTGTGTCTTCCCGGCCTGGATAATTTGTACTCAGGTACTGGCCATTAGAAAATCTTTCTATGATGCAAATTTTGTGTTTGGGATTTTTGATGTTCAGAATGAAGCAAGCCATGGCTAAGATGGAATTGTTGCTGAATTTATTCTTGATATCTGGTCTAGACCTACTCTCTTTTAGTTTGAAACCATTAAAATGCCCCTTCAGTATGTGCTGCTCTGCCAAGGATGGAGAAAACATAAGCTCATGACTCACCTTACCAGGTAGGCCTGCTCCATAACAGGCAATTGACAGAAGACATATACCTCATAAATGGGTTTTGTTTCTCCATTGTTTTACAAAATGCCACTTGGCTGTGTACAACTGCATGAATTTTCAGCTTGGACTTGTGGAGATGCTAAAAGAAGAGCTCACTAGACTCCTGGTTGTGCACGTTTTGCTGTCCTTCCCTATATCACAGGGTTTTTTATGTATTTGGGAAAAGATTGCATCTGTGTATCTAGTTGTCATCATGTCATTCACTCACTTGCTCTGGAGCTGTTCTCATCCATGCCAAGCTTTCTTTAGTGAAGCTGTCTGCATGTTCCTTGTCCTTGGTCTCTTGCTTACTGCTGTGTCTGCAGGAGGAGGGGCTGTCCCTCAGCCTGACTTCCCCAGCTTGGGCAGCCACCTTAACCTGCAGGGAGCCTTCATGGGATGGTTCCTCTAATTTAGGATAAAATAAAAATATGCTAGTTCACAATGCTTCCACATCATCAGCACGAAGCATCAACTATGGCAACAGCACTGCATTGCTAATGAACTTTGGGGAAGATGTTTTTTTTGAGCTATTTACTTTGAAAGACACAGTGGCTCTTTGAAAGCTGCTGACATTTTGAAATGTTAACGATGGCTGCAATGGAAGATAGATTAGTAAGCGAAGGCAAAAATGCCCAGAGGGCTGGTAAACTATATTTATTACATAGTTCTAGTAACAAATTTTTACCTGTTAGCTTGTTTTAGGATGTTACAGATAACTTCCTATATTCTTCCACATTTTGTTCTTTTGGGTTTCTTGTGCAAGACAAAGTGCATTCCCACTGTACACAGACAAACTGATTGGTGCTGTGTTGTATTTCTGTTTTAAAGCTGTCTTTGTTTCTGCTGAAAATGTGTTTTACTTTGCTACACCTGAGCAGTAATGTAACCTCCCCCAGGAGTGCAAACGTACCTTTCTAGAAAAGTTGATTTTTCTTTACCAGGGTGTTGAAATCAAAGCAGGAAATGTTCTTGGAAAGGTTATCATTCCATGCCATGGCTTTCAGAAATATATGAATGTAATAATTTGATTAAGGGCTTGAGAAGAAACCACATCTTACAAGATGTAGAAAACTTCAGTCACCAGACAGTACCTTCAGCTGGTGATAGTTTGCTTTTAAGTCTGTTTCCTCAGAATACCTTCTCCAGGAACAAAACTGGTTGCTGTGCATTGCTCTCAGCAAGACAGATGCCCATCTGAGAGATGAGTCATCTCATTTTGCTTTCAGGATTTTGATTTATGCACCATTGGAGATACTGTGGAGAATGGCAACAGCTTTACTCCCAGGGAGCAGACTGCATTGTGTACCATCCCTCTTTTATTTTGTTAAAAACAAAATCCTCATCTGTTTTTTTAGATTAATATGAAAATGATTCTGCTCTTTTTCTTCTGTGAATGCAAATGCCTTCCTTGTCAGTTCTTTGTTTTGCTCTCCATTGTGTTTTCCACTGGCCTGACCTGTGCTTTGCTGCTCCTGGGCTAAGCAGAGATGCAGTTCAAAGTCTGGTGAAGAGCTCTTTCCACTCATGCTTGTCAAATTGAAAGTCATTTTTGGAATGTTGAACTTGAGAACTTTGGCATTTTCTTTCTTGGTTTTTTTTTTGCTAGTTCAAAATGAGTCATCTCCTGCCACTTAACATCACAAAGAATTAAGGCAGTTGTCTTTTAGGGAGCTTCAGTACAGTAGGAAAAATGCAGAGAGCAGAAGGGCAGCTCTCCCCACCCTCTAACTGCAGTTCTGTGCTTGGACAACTGGCTTTACCCTGAGTCTGGTCACTGGGGCATCAGCTGCTATTTCTGAAGGTACTTGGAATTGTCTAAGAAAAGCAATTTTCCTGTCAACGAGCTTTGTGTCCTACAGGAATATGGAGCCAGTGGAAAATTTTTAGGGACCAGCAAATAGGAAAACATTGGTGAGTGTGAACCTGGAAATTATTTTCTGTTTTCCTGCTCCATATTGAAAAAAACCCAAAAAAAACCCCCAGAAAATTTTACATAACACTTTTCTGAGAGATGTGATGGTGTTGCACACAAATATGTTCTCCAAACAGTAGGGAAATTTGACCTATTATCTAGATGCATGAACTCATCACACTGATCTCCTGTAAGGAATGACAGAGAAATGAGAAACTGTTTGTCAGGAATGGTTCTTGTCTTGTCCCAACTCCCAGACTCTGCCTGGGAAATTTTTGGGAGGCTGCTGGTTAGCATGGGCCAAAACTGAGCCAGCATGTCTGTAGTGATTCTGTGCTAGACAGCTGCAGATTTGGAGTGTGTCTGGGCATGTTCCCTTCCCACTTACAGACCTGGGCTCAGCTGTCAGAGAACATAAGGAATATTATTTTTGGCCATCTCACTGAGATGAGTGCCATTCCTCTGTGCACCTGACCCCCGTGGGATGTGCATGGAGGCTGTGCAGTCAGGAGAGCCCCTGCTATGGACCAGGAGCAGGGGCACAGGGGCAGAGGGTGCCACCAGCAGCTTTCCTGTCAGACTCTGTGGAGCAGCAGTCAGTGTGCAGCGAGCCATGGCAGGAGGGTTCCACTGGAGACCAGGCAGCTGGTGTGAACACCACCTATTAGAATTTCAACTGAACCACAAATCCTGGCTCTGCAAGGAGGATGTCACGGACATCTTTTGTGAAAAATCCTTTCTTTAGGATTTTTCCCCTTTCTGAGAAGCTGTGGCCTCAGCAACAAATGTAAACAATGGTTATCTGCTGCTGTGGAATGCAACATGTGCAGCCGTGATTGATCTTGGGTGGATGTTTGGATTTACTGACCACTCACGGCAGAGCTGTTCTTGCTTTCTGCCTGGACACAGAACTTTGTGGATTTATTCCTTTTCTATTCTTAGTGTAGCTAGCTTCTGCGAACTTTTCTCTCTATTTCTTTTTAGTATAGTTATAATGTAACATATAGCATAAAATAATAAATCAAGCCTTCTGAACATGAGATCAACATTCTCGTCTCTCTCTCTCACCCTGAAAAACCCTTGCAAGCCTGGTAACAGGAGGGTGCAAGTTAGAGAGTTAAATGGGACTTGTGTGCAGACGTTTGTGAAAGTCAGGCTTTGGACTAGAGCCTAATAAATACTGACTTGTTTAGGAACAAATTTAGGGGCTAATATGTACACCAGCAAGAGGGGCAAGGTGATGGTGTCCTCTAGAGTTTAAATATAACCTGCTACTCTACTGGAGTGAAAAGAGATATATGCATTAAGGGAGACATTTATCTCCTTTTCTGGCACAACAGATTCATGTCCTCTCTGAAGTGATCTGAAAAGTAGCTTCCAATACACAATAAATTTTGCCTTTGTTTATTATTTTAGTAATGGACTGGGCCAAACCACAGCATTTACCATTTTTTACACTGTTTTTGTTTTGAAGCATGTGGGAAATTTACTAAGATAGAATTTAATCCTAAAGGACAGGAAAATTATTCCAGAAATTACTTGTGTTATATTGTATAGTAACAGTGTGTGCTTTGGGAGTTAAATTCAAGCCTTTGTAGGTAATAAATTGTGGACCATAGTGCACATTGATTACATTGTATGATACTTTATGAAATTATAGAAAAATATGTTTTTTTCCTGGCAGCTGTAATGTTACAATGAAATCAGTTCCAGATACCTGGCTATTATGTCTGAATTGGAAAAGCCAGGATGTCAGTTTATTCCAGGTGGTTCAAAGCCTGTATGTGCATTAATCCAATGCACATCTTAATTTAAAAAAATTCTCTAGCTCTGAAATATTTGAATGTGGGCTTTCCAGGAACAGCATGTAGGACCAGAGACCCAGAGTTTTGTGCAACGCTGTGTGGATGTCAGGACTTAGATTCACTTACTCCCAGGAACACCTTAAAATGGATTACAGATACAGTGATAGGACAAGGGGAATGATTTTAAACTGAAGGAGGTCATTTTTATATTAGATATTAGGAAGAAATTTACCTGAGGGTGTTGGTGGAGGGTACCCAGAAAATCTGTGGATGCCCCACCTCTGGGAGTGTTCAATTCCAGGTTCGATGAGGTTTTGAGAAACCTGGAATAGTGAAAAGTGTCCCTGCACATGGCAGGGAGTTGGATATTGATTATCTTGAAGGTACTTTCCAACTCACACCATTCTATGTTTCTATGATTTTTTTCCAACTTTGGAGAGATGATTAGAAAAATCTTACAAGACTTATTCAGTGGTGTTAGAAGAGGGAGGAAAAGGGACCAAACAACACAGGTTCATGAGGCCTGATCCCAAAAATTTCAACCCTATTAATAAAGATGTGTCCACATATTCAAACCTACATCACTCAAATATTTACTTATTTCATTCTTGCTTATTTATTGGTGCTCACTGAAAATCATGATAGCAGAAAAGGTATTTGATAGCTGTGCAAACAATACTAATTATTCCTTTGCCAAACTGTTTTAGAAGCACATTTAGATAAATGCCATAAGTAGATGGGGATGGTTTTTCCTGAAAACCAGAAATCTTGTGCACTGAATTCTTTGATCATCTGTGCTTGCAATGGAAGTAATTACCATTACACTTTAGTGTCTGCTTTCAACAGAATCAGCAGGACTTGATTAAGACTAAGAATCAACCAAAAGATCCAGGAAGAAAAAATGGCATCTATATAAATCTATACTTATTTGAAGAAAGAGTACATGGAAAAAAACCCCATAGAATCATAGAATGGCTTTGATTGGAAGGAACCTTAAAAATCATCTGGTTCCAACCCCACTCCCATGGGCAGGGACACCTTCCACCAGACCGGGTTGCTCAGGAGCACGGGAGGAGAGGCTGGAGTTGGGGTTCTCTCTCCCAGCCCATCTCACTGGGGCTGGGCTGAGCTGTCAGGCCATGGGTAAATCAGGATGGAATAGGGGTGCCTACAGGTCTGCTCAAGCACGGGCATGGCTGTAACCCATGCAAGACCAGGGGCTCATTAATCAGCTGCTCTGTGCAGCTCTGATCTTTTGACACCAGTTTCCTATGGATCACTGAAGAAGGGTTGCGCTCTTTGGCTTTGTGGTGGGCTACACTTACCACACTGAGTGTATCCCTTTGTGTGGCAGTTTTAGAAGAAAAAGGCTCACTTTCAGCTGTTGTGGCTCATTTCCTTGGCTGCCCTATAGCCCAGGGAGGGAAGGACTCCCTAGGACACAATCAGAGGCAGGCAGCCCCAGGACTGAGCGCAGCCTCTGTGGATGTGTCTCACTGCCTTGGAAAGCCTCTAAGTCTTTCCCCCCCATGAAAATCCTTTGTCATTAGCAAAGTTTCAATTTTTCACATTTACCTTAGCATGAAATTTTCATTTCTTCTTGGGGGTGTAAAAGACCAGGACTTTATCACTATTATAGTGATGATATACACTCAGGGCCAATATATGCAAACTTACACAGGCACAATAGCAGTTATGCTCTCACCACAATTTAGAGGATCATTTTTACTTCAGGAAAATACTATTTTAAATATTTTTTTCTTTTTGTTTTTAAATTATTGATCTAAAATTTCATTATGTAACTGTGGAAACAACGCCCTGCATCCAGCCCTGGTTACAGCTGGGACAATACTTTTGGTGGGAAGCAATGTAATGCTGTCATTCACTTATCACCATGGCATCCAGGTAGTACTTATTTTTCTTAATCTTTCTGCAAACTGCACACATTTATCAGCTCTCCAGCCTGATATTCCTGGCACAAAGTGATTAAAGGTGTGACTCCAGCAACTCTGGTATCTCTGAAACCTAGGCAATGTCAAGATGGACAGGGAAAGAATAATTCAGATAATTCTCAGGTTCATTTCTCTCCCTGTCTGTCATATCTTTCTATTTAAAAGTAATTTGTGTAACCTGTAAAATTGGAAGGTGATTATTAGATTACTGAGCAGCTGGGCAGAAATTTGAATGAGGCAGATATGATAACTGCAGGAATTACAAAAAGGGCACTTGATTTTACTCCCTAAAGACCAACACAAACTATAACATTTAAAAACTATTTTGAATAATTTAGACGAGACAGATTTCAAACCTATTCTGCTTGCAGACCTTTTCCCATAGCTCAGGTGCTGACAGAGTAGCCATTTTTAAAGATGCTCACGGCCCAACTTGCCATACTAATTTCATGTCAAAATCTAGCCACCTCTGTTATTGCTCATATGCTTTTCAAGGTCTCTTGAAAAGCCTGTCCTTTATCACTAGTATTTTATAAAGAAAAAATCCAACTAATTAAATATTGCCAGTCACTAGTGCTGTTCTGTGAACAATGGATGAACTGAGCACAAGAAGGGTCAGTCCAACAGTGGGATTTGGCCTTGGGTGGGAGGGAATAATTTTAATACTACCCTTGTTTTTCTTATACTGTTGGAAGAATGCTTTTAGACTTTGTGAGTGTAAAACTCAGGCCACTGCCCTGATTTTAGGTGTCTGTCTTTGTGCAATCAAAGTTGTTTCAGTTGGGTTTTTTTCCTGTAGTTTAGTCAGTCAGATGTTTTAGATAAGTTGTAACTGCTAAGAATGAGACATAAAGTGTGGATTTGCTACCGTTGCACTGCAAAATGCCTTTTATAGCAGTAATAGTGGAAACACATGACAGAGAGAGAAGCCAGGCCCCTTCTACCCCAAGGGCCACTGGCACTGGAGGGGATTCTGGATTTCAATGTCATTTACAATTGAACATATAATATATATACATATAATATATAACATATAATAATATATCTGCATCAGGGACTTGTAGAGCCTGAGAGATGATTATGGTGGAATTAACATGACAAAAAGTAAGCTGGGGATGATAGAGGTTTGGAGGGGTGTCCTGTAGCGGTGCTGTGCTCCCAGTTAAGAGTGGGGCCAGAGCCAGCCGAGTCCTCTCTGCCTCAAGCACTGCTGCCCCTGCAGTCTGCGCTGCTTTTGCTTTTATTCTGCTGCTCAGAAGCACTCTGGCTGTGGTAGGCATGGCCAGCTTCCCTGCCTCCTTTCAGGCTCATCTTTACAAGGGGAAAACCCATCAGATGTCCCTGTGCCTCCAGATGCCCTCTGTGATGGGACACAATGACCCTGGGCAGCCGGGGGGAGATGGAGCAGCTCCTCGGGGTCCCGGGGCTCTGCTCTCAGGGGAGGAGCAGCAGCATCTGCAGGTGGGCTCCTGAGTGTTCCCAGCCTCCCTGCAGGCACATTTCACCCTTTACTGCTGCAGCAGCTCTTGCAGCAGCAGAACTTCAGTGCTTGTTGTGTGGTGTTGTAAGCCATCGCCACAGAGCCACCTGAGGAGGTGCTGGGGGAGTCATGGGGCACAGCTCACCCCGAGGCTGACGTGGTGACCATGATCACATTGAAAGGTGATCCTTAAGATGCACTTCATGGGGTGTGTCTCTTCCAAGAGAGCTATTTAAGGTAAAGCATTATGTAACAACTGGAAATTGATAGTCAGCTATTCAAAGTTAATTACCTCTGCTGATGAAAGGACTAATGTTCAGCAACTGTGCCGTGTATGTTTATTGTGGAGCAGATGTTGGGAAATTGGAGTATATATTGAAGACACTCCATTTTCTGTTTATTTTCAACATGTCTGAGTGCATATTCTTGTGACTCCTTTGAGAAGATAAATTTGTGCCTCCCAAGTTCCAATGCCCAGCAAGGCACCTGGGAAGTTTTCAATGGGTTTTGGTAGAGCTTTTTCATTTAACATTGCCTTAATGGAGAGCACATTTACACCACCCACTGGTTCCATCCAGATGACACAAACTGGAATCTCCTGCTCCAGAACATCAACACAAATCACTGCTTCCACTAAAGTTGAGCCAAGAGAATAAAACTATTTAGCAGCAACTTTATTTTTTTGCCACATGGCTTTAAAACACAGTGTAACTGAGTGTTGTGGCATTTCTATATTGTGATGCTCAGATGTGATCACTAGAGACTATTACATGTAGCATTTTGAATTTTAGATGTTAACTAAAACTTTTTCCCATTCCTATTGATTTCCTTTTTTGCTCTTTTTCCATCAGCCAGGGGGGAGCGCAGTTAAGCCCTGGCTCTGTGCATAATGTATGGATGAGAGAAGGCAGCCCCATTTTGCAGAGCTATTATCCAAAAGTGATACACTCAGTATGACTATGGCTTTTTCTCTGCTGCACTGTAAAAAAATTCAGGGTGAAATGAGTTCTGAGCAAATAAAAACCCTCTCATCTGTACAGCATGGTTCTGCTGGAGACGAAAATATATGGATTAATGGGAGAGAGGCCTTTCTGGGTGAAGTCACTCAAAGATTCAACAATTATCTCTTGTTTTCTGTCAGCTAAGAAAATTGCACTGAAAGGCTTTGATTATAGTGTGGAAAAAGAGAAAAGGATGAAGAGAGCTGGAGCACAGATTATTCCACATGGAGTTAGAAACACCTGTGCCTGCAAATTTCTCACTCCCAGCCAGGGCTGGGCGATTCAGGGCACCTATAGAGTAAGAGAAATTGTCATTGCATTTCTGCTCACTATGTGATTTCTGGCTGTTCATAGTCTTTTTGTGATAAAGATTTTATCTTGCCTTGTATCAGGTTGCCAATGATTTAATCCAGAAGTTTGAACCTGTGAGCAACAGAAAACTGCTGCAAAAGGCCATGGGAGAACCATGGACGTAACCTAATGCCTTGTTAGAGAGGGATTAATTGCAACGAAGTCACCTTTGAGCAATTTATTCCTTAGCACCACCAGACAAAAACCTTCCCCAGCTCCCACAGACATCTACTCTACCATCATGCTGACCTTGCTGGTATAAAAAAAAAAAGAAATTGCAACTGAACCCCACTGGTTCTTGAGGAATCCAGCAAGAGCACAGATTATATCTTCCATTTCTGCAGCAAGCTCTTCTGTATGTGGCTTTTCTCTGTGTTGTAGATTTCTTTATACTGAGCCCTGGTTCTTTCATTCTTCAGAGGCTGATGTCTGTCAGCACCACAAAACCTTCTTCCTCAAAATCTCTGAGGTGAGACTCAGCCTCTTCCCTGGGCAGCCACTTCCAAGGGGTTGTCAGGGAGGTGGCAGAGTCATCACCCCTGGGGGTATTTAAAAGACATGTAGATGTTCCAGGTTTAGTGTTGAACCTGACACTGCTGGGTCAAGAGTAGGACTTCCAGCCTAAATGATTCCAGAACTGTTGGATTCTGTGGATTGGTTTCATTTCCCATCAGTGCAGCTTTGTGACCTGCAGGGCTGAACTGCAGCTTTGGTTTGTGAACTGCAGCTCCTTATGAGCCCTGGGCTCAACCACACTGGTGGTGGGCTTGAAGGGGGAGTGAAAATGTGTAAATCACAATCCTCATCAAAAGCCTGTAAAATGCTGTTTGCACTAGTAGAGGACAAGCTGGTAGAAGGCAGAAAGTGGAATTGATGGGTAGTATGAGGAGTGGGCTGGCACTTTGTGGGGAGTGAAGGTGCTGTAGGAATTGTGCTTAAAAGAAGCAGCTGAGACTAGAAAAAAGGGTGTTCTCAATGTTTTGGTGTCATTTTGAGTCAACATGTAGGCTGAATAATGTGATTTTCCCCCTCTGTAACCTTAGCAGTGCCCTGAAAACACTCATCAGAAGCCAGGATTTTGACCTGGTCAGGCAGGGTGAGGGCACCCACTGAGCAGCTCTAAAGTTGTTTGGCAAACTCAAACAAGGAGAACAGTTCCAGTTTGTGCAAAAACAGTGGATTTTGCTTGGGAGGTTAAATTAAAAAATGTTTTACTGTACCTGAGCCATCTTGTCATGTATAAACCCAGGCTTTAGCTGTCAAGCCCCAAAAACCTCTGAACTACGCATGTTATTTTCTACATACATTTTGCTGGAGTACATAAAAAGATGCAGGCTTCAATAGATTAATATAACTCCCCATTCTACTGCCAACATAAACTAAGCAATATAGAAAGGACTCCACTATTTCAGTATTAACAAGATCATAAAAATTCATGAGGCATTCAAAGCTGCTAGTTAAGCTGTGTGAGAATTTCTGAATATGCTCTGTGTAGGACTTGACTGAAAATAACTCACAAAAACTTAGTTTCAGTGGCTTTTTAAGCTGCTCTAAGTTCTGCAAGAACTATGATTTGCCTGTTGTTATTTGCTATTGTTATTTGCCCCTGGATTTGCACAGACAGCTCTCACAGAATTACACAGATATTATAAATTTTGCATCAATAACTGGTCGTGAATGTAGAAAAAGCCAAAGCAGCAGGGACCTGGAATCCCTCTTCACTAATTCTGAACCATGTACATTCACTAATTGTACCCAGTTGTATTTCTGTTTGAAGGACTAGAACTATTCCAGTGATGATTTCTAGAACTTCTCCTTTCTAACTAAAGAGAGCAAATCACTAAATTCTTGACAGATACATAAATAATTTATAAATCTGTGAACTGGTCTGGAGAAGTGCTTCAGTTTGAGCAATTTAGTAAAGACATACATGATGCAAGGAGATACAGCTTACTGAACTACTGCCATTAGAAATAGAAAAAAATGTTTAATATTTTACAGCACATAAAGCTGTATTTTATATGTATTTTTGTGTGTGTGTGTATGTATAAAATAATCTAAATATAAATAACTCTGCATGAAAATACATATATAATTATTTCCCTATGCTGCATATGATTTCCATTATTCTGGGAATGCATTTACTAACTGAATACAATTATTAAAATGAAAGGATATTTTTTTATACATTCCCTTGAATGTTTTGAATAAAAAGATCTCTGCACATGTAATTTTGGGAATGAATCACATAGCTGCACTGTTGACCCATAAACAAGACTCCCCTTGGGTCTGAGGTGCTTGTTTCTCTGTGCATAACTATTATTTGATTTTATTTCAGAAGAAACATTTGGAAAGAGCAATTATCTGAACATCATTATTTTAGAAGATCAACTACCATCATGACAGAAGAGATATATAAAGTCTGTGAGCATTCTTCATACTCTGCTGAATGTATACAAGGAATAACTGACTAATATCTGGCTGTCTACTCGTAGTTTTTCCTTCTGTTTTGCTCTGGGATGCATCTGATGCAGAGTCATTATTCACCACAGTGACAGAACTCTAGTTGCTCCACCAAATCACAGTGAGGTCTAACCAAACTGGCCATGACTGCAGTGCCATTGGCACTGGTCTGTCATACCTGAAGAAAACCCAACTTTTGCGCGTTACGCATGATTTTTTTCCAAGCAGGGATTTTTCCTTGGGCTAGAAATGTTTGCAGGCACTTTTGCTGTGTGCTCGATCTAATGTGCCAAGGATGCAGCTTAGGTTGAGGGGTCAGCTGGCAGAGCCCGGCTGGGCAGAGCCTGCCCTTTAGCTGCTATTTCTGCTTCTCACAAGCCCTTCAGAATTTGCTTTTTGCCGGAGAAGCTGTTGGAAAGATAAGCAGAATGCAGCCATGGGGAGTGGTGCTGCTCCCTCAGGTGTGTGGTAGGAGCCTCCCATCCCCAGGGCTGCCCTGCAGGTGAGCTGGCTCCTTCCAGGACAGCAGCAGCCAGAGCTTCAGCACCTCTGTGAACTTGTATGACATTTGCTCTTCTTCCTTTTTCTGTGATAGCCCCTTCACTATTGTCCAGATGACAAAAACATAGATTTTGAAGGGGGCTGTGAAAATGTTATTTGATGATTTATTAAATAAATACTGTGAAAGATTTTTTTGTTTTGTTTTCTTTTGCAAGAGAATCTGATCCCTCATGTTTCTAAATCTCGGGAAGAGGCAAGGGTGGGATTTTTTGCCTTGAAAAACACATATACAAATAAAGATAACACCAAAAATTACAGAACAAAGCAACTATTGAGTTTCATAAATATGAAGCATAAAATGTCATAGAAGCAGATTAGGCATTTACCATGTATCATCTCAATAAATGGTAAGATTTTTGTCCTTTAAGTGACTGTGAAAGGACTAAACCAAGCACTGCTGCCAGGCTGAGGGAGGGGGTGGATCTGTGACCTGCTGTGACCTGCTGCCAGCAGTGACACTGTGTAGGAGCTTGGCCAAACCCAGCCAGCTGTAAGGAGGGCAGAGCCTGAGCTGGTCGAGTTGTGCATGTAGGTCAGATGAAATATTACAGATAAACACCCAGGGCAAATCTGGCCATTGTAATAATTCCTACTGAGCATATTCTCAATGCAAAAAGAAACTTGTAGAGATGATTTTGATTTCACTCTTAGGAGGGAGCAGTCATACCCTGCTTAGCTCCACAATAAATCTTTAGGACCACAGACTGGAGAGATTGGTAATAAATGCTGTTTACTGAACAAGGACTCAGTCCTGCTAGTTTTTAACCTTATGACTCAGACTCAGCTCTCATTTGTGTTGCTTATCAATCATTTTCTCACCACCAAAAGTATTTATGTGAATATTCAGTGCTGTGTAAAGGTTTCTGAAATCCTGGCCTGTGATGACAGGGAAGGGTAAAATGCCAAGCATTGCCTACCTCAGATCCCACCTGCAATATTTAAAGGTAAAACCTCTCTAAGAGCTACGGTGTGGGGCTCCAGAGGCAGTGGCTTTAATATTTGACTATTTTGGCATTTTTCTTTTGATTCTGAAGTCTGAGCGGCCTAAAAGACATTGCATTATCTACTGGAGCTGGAAAAAGTTTTCTACTTTTCACCTAGTGAAGCTCTTCATGGTATAACTGATCAAAAGTGGCCATCATAAATGCCCATGATCTAATATTGTGTACAGAAGAAAGCATTGTCAATGTCTTTCATTTGAAAGATAAAAGAAATGTCTTTGCCTTCAAAATCTGATTTTTAAGTAGTATTGAGTAACTTAATGACAGTGAAAGCATGTATGATGTGTTACAATATTCTGTCACTTCTAAATTTAAACCAAAAATTGTCTTAGAGCTGAGAACAATTTTGAATTCCAGAGTGATCATCTCTTCAGCACCACCCACATCCTGAGTGCCAACGTCACCTACTCCATTTGGACTCCAGCTCTTCAAGGCAGTACTTTGGAGTACAAAGCTGACCCTATTTAGTAAATAGTTTGAGAATATTTAGAAAACCTACTGATTAAGTTTTTACAATTTTAAGTAATCAGAGCCAGCTGTCCTGGTTCATAGTGAACACACAAGCTTGCCAGACATGCTGATTCTCCTCCTACTCTTGCTGAATTGTTAGAATATTTTTTTTTGTCTTACTAACATTCATTTCTCATGCTGATTAGCCAAGGCTGTGAACAATGAGAAGAGGTTGAAACTTCTATCAAGTAACAGCTGTGAAAAATCTGAGTTAATAAAATGTAGCAAAGCTTTTAAAAGAGTTGAAAACGTTCAGAACACAATCTCCCAATGGTTATCACTAGGCATAATTCAAATTTAATATGAACGCTTCCTTGTGTGGAAACAACTTGAGGCTTGGGTTTTGGGTTTTTCTGAAACAATGTGAGACTTATATGCTAATTTGCTTAAATTTATTTTGAGGCATCAAAGGAAAACATCAAAACTGTTTTCATTCAACTAGAGAACAATTTACATTGAAGATCCTCAAGAAGCAGCATGTATTAGCATAGTGCTCAGGCTGGCCCAAGCTAAATATACTCTTCTGGGATCTAGAGATGCATTTTGTACACCACAATCTCTCAGCCTTTCAGTGGGGAGGCCCCATTGCCACCCCTCCCTTTTTTCCCTCCTCTATCCCCACCTTCCTCAAGTCTTATTTATTTTTTGGGTAGTGCTGGGGTTTCCCCACTTCTATGGTCAGTAAACACTGCTCCCTGCAACCTGTAAGAATTGTGACAGCATGCCTGAATGGTGGTCCAGAAAAGCATCGGCTTGTGTCCATAATTTATCTGTACATCTGAAAAGAAGATGGAAGTGTGATCTAATGGCCA
The DNA here is from genome assembly GCF_027887145.1 of Ammospiza caudacuta. Taxonomy (NCBI): domain Eukaryota; kingdom Metazoa; phylum Chordata; class Aves; order Passeriformes; family Passerellidae; genus Ammospiza; species Ammospiza caudacuta. Next base: position 61,820,367 of record NC_080596.1, read on the forward strand.
ATTATAGGCAATTCAGCTCCCTAGAGAAATTTCTTAGCTGTTATTAGCTACAGCTGTTCTTTATTCCTAGCGCCTAACCTAAATATGAAAGTTATCATTAATTTAAATATCTACTCCTATAAAAATTCATTAATTCTAATTTGTGCTAATGAATTCTACAGCTTTGGTTATGTATTTCTGAACTTTTCTATTACCTTTAAATTAATTTTTAATTGCTCATTGAATAGGTGTCATGTACCAAAAAATAAGCCATCTGTCTTGCATCCTGTTTTTCTTGGCCATGTTTATTCTTAACTGATATTCCATTAGAAAACTTAATTTGTAATATTAGATTTTTCTTGTGATCTCCACTGTTGTCCCTTTGGCCTTTTGTTTTCTTTGATTACTATTGCAAAGTGAGCAGTGCTTTTACTGTGATCTCAGAGTGATACCACAGATGCCCATCTACATGTTTCATACTGATTAAATCCACAGCAGCAATGCCTAAGCCACTCGGATGATTTCTCAGACACAGATTTCATCTGTCAGCAGCTGCCCAGTCACAAACTCCTGAGTTTCTTCCACCTTCCTTGTGGTTGCATTGCTCATGGTCTATTTAAAGTCCATAAAAGAAGTTTAAAAGTGCAGCTGTACCTGTCTGCAGGAGAGCCATGGTTGCACCCCTTTCATCCCACTGAGAGGTGAGCCCTCCTTTCTGCCTCTTTATGTATTTTTTGGGTGGTGCTGTGGTTTCCCCACTTCTGTGATAGTCTGAGTCAGGAAATAATGCTCACTGCAACCTGTAAGAATTGTGACAGCATGCCTGCCTGAATGGTGGTCCAGAGAAGCATCAGCTTTTCTAATTCTTTCAGTTGATGAAAATGCTGTTTCTAAAGATGTGCTGGCACACCTAGAGGCAAAGCACAGCCCATGTCAGGGGAAGGTGGGGATAGAGGAGAGAAAAGAAGGGAGGGGTGGCAGTGAGGCCTCCCCACTGAAAGGCTGTGATTCTGGTGTACAAACTGCATCACCAGATCCTGGAAAAGTATATTTAGCCTGAGGACTGTTCTAATACGTGCTGCTTCTTGGGGGTCTTCAGTCTAGCTGGATGAAAAGAGTTTTGATGTTTTCCTTTGATGCCTCAAAATAAATTTAAGCGAATTAGCATCATAGTCTCTCCCTAGCAGTCTAGAAAAGTGAAAAATGAAAAGTCCAAGGCTGGCCAAAAAGAGACAGCCTTGCTAGGCAACTTTTCCAAACCTTAGATGATGCAAACTTTGGCTAAGTTTGTAAATGCAAGTGTCTGAATCCCAGAGTGTCTCACCTGTCCAGTTCACAACTTGATATAGTATCCAAATGGTCCAATTTATTTTATGTACAGGAAATAAAGCTGCTGAACTTTTTCCATGGGATAACATAAAAGTGTCTCTATATATACACATATACATGGACAGTAGAATTTAATACAAAGACATGAAATTATATGAAATTTGGATTTAAGGGATTAAATCTTGAATTCATCTTTGAAAATGCCAGCCTGTAGAGAAAATTGTATTTATCACTTTTGTAATCTTTGGCATGTTTGCTTTTCCTAAGTAACTATTGCTTTCTGATTTTCAAGCGTGAACTGTAAAAGTTTTTATATAATTGGGTGGAACAAGTCAGAAACAAAAGGTGGAACAAATGTAGAGATGAGCATTTCATTTAGCTTGACTGACTTTTTTAACTGAGAGGACCAAGAGAAAATGAAACAAAAATCAATGTCTCTGCATGGTACCTTACACAGCAGCAGACAAATTACCTCCTACATTTGCAAGATCATGCTCTTAATGGATTGTGTTTCAAGGGTCTGACAGGGTCATATTTGTCTTTATACCTTTTGGGAATAATCTTAAGACAACCAACAACTCCAGCAGCCTCATTCTTGGTACTCTGCTTTGGTGTATGAGCCAGACTGAAAGTGATCTCTTAAAAAAACCTCAACCAACCAACCAACCAACCAACCAACCAAGCCTCTGCTCCCAAATTCAGAAAAAACGCCTCAGATGGGTGCTTTTGCAGCCTCTGAATTATGCCATTATTTTCCTAGACTGAGAAAACAAGCCACTGGTTTGCTATCTAAAGCAGATAAAAACATGCCAAACTTAGCATTCCTGTACATATAGTGTGTCTTTCTTGGCTACACTTGTGGAATTGAAATCACTGGAGAAGTTTACTGTTGACTTCACCATTCACTGTGTAAATGTCTCCTGAAAGCTTTTCTTGTGTATTTTTTTTTAAAAGTCAAAATCCAAGTTTAAAAGAGTTTAACTGTAGTGAAGCTTTAGCAGGAACATATCAAAAACCAGCTCAATTATCCACTGCCCATGTTTGTCTTGGGTCATGGCAAAAGCAAGGTTAATGCAACTTAGCCTGCAAGGGGGAGGCTCCAGTGACTCAGGTTATTCATGATTGCTTACTGGGCTGTGATAATTTGATTAGGAGTCCAAGCCCAAGAAATTCACCTTTCCATAGGTCTCACTTTCAAATAAAATTACTTGTAAAGAGAATTAAGTATGGAGTCAAACCTGAATGTTTTAACTGCACAAATGTTCACCTTAACCAACCTACTTCAGTTTGGGCCTGCATGTTTCAGGTTTTAGATTTTATCTGAACTCTGTTTACTAGAGTTAGACTGAAAGTCCACAGGCATTTCCTAAGAATGCTGTACTTGGATTTGTTCTTCCTGCTGTGTGAAGTGATGTGAGCTCCAGTAGTTTATATGGTGAAGTCTTTAAGGAAAAGCACATAAAAATAGTCAAATGAAAGAAAGCAAATTTCAAAGAGTTGATTTTGGAGTGGATATTTTTTTCACTTTTTTTTTACTTTTTAAGATTTTACTCTGAAGATGAAAATTATCCCATATGGATTATTACTCACATCTTCCCCCACTAGAAAGCAGATCCTTGTGGAGCAAAAATTGGCTTCAAAACCTGAAGTATGAAATTCAACCTTTTATACATCTTTCAGATTTCAGTTTTTGCATATCCTTGTAGCAGAAATAGTCACTTGACTGAATTTCTCATCAAAAAGTAGAGCTGTAGCAACTCAAATTCATCCATTGCTAATGACAACTTTCTGCAAAAAGCCTCACCAGTTTTAACAATTCTTATAAGCAGTTATTACTACCACTAGCCAGTTTTAATAATTTTCCTCACATCGTTGTCTGCATTTTTATTTCTGAAGCCCAGTATAAACATATGAAAGAATGAAGTGTGGAATCTGATTTGAGAATTAAAATATAAATAATACTTCAAAATAAAATATGCTACAAAAAATGCTTCAGGGGCCATTTTCTTCCCATAATTCCCAACCACCCAACTGCGGAGTTCACAATGACTTGGCTCCTCCAGATACAGGACTGAACAGCCTTGTGCTGGGACATACAAAACCCCAGGGAATTGAAACATGTGCACATGGGGAGGTTCAGATTTACCCAGAACAAAATCCACATAATTTCAATTTTATTCCAAAGGTTTACTTTTCAATCACTGTGCATGGACATAGTTGATCACACAGACTTGGGTACCCATACAAACACGACCTCACAGTACCTCACCCCAGTGTGAGACAGGAAAAGGGAATGTGGCACCACACAACACTTGCTGACAAACACACAGGCTATCGACAATTAGATACATTCAACAAGAAAAAATAAACTGTAAGTTGCTGATATTTTCCATGTGGTCCTGTCCTTGCTGGAAAAATTATAGCAGCGTAACAATGGAAAAAAACTGTATGGAACAACTTCAAGAACAACACACTCATTAGGGTCAGAGATGAGAAAGTTAATGAAGTACTGGCACAGCTCCCACAGCCCAAGGCAGAGGACACTTCCCTGGCTAGTGAACAGAGCACTAGCTTGGCCTGGAATTGCTTTGACCATTGGATGGCAAGAAAAATCAGGTGAGATGTGGAACCCCCGTCCCACACCGTGCTCAGTCTGTAGCAGCTCTTTGCAGCCACACAGAAAGTGTGTGCCCATCTCAGGCAGGACAGGAGAGGGCAAATGGGATTGCAGAAATGAAAACATGACCCCTTGCTGCTAATGCTGTACAGGGCCCCCGAGCTGTGACAGGAAATTCTATGAGACATCTCTACCTATGCATTCAGAGCTGGGCTCCAAATGCAACTGTAGGCAAATGTAAGATGATTTTATCTTGTTGCAGAAGTCCTGATTTCTGATACAACTGCTGTATCAGGTCAGCATGATATTTAATTGAAGTTATCCAGTGGTAACATTTTCAACAGTGTCTATAATGTATGCTGATGAACAGCACTAAGTGCTAAATTCTGCTCAATCTAATAATATTGGTTTCCAATTTTCCACCATGGCTCAAAGCACATCTTATCATACCATGTTAGTAGCCCTAACTACAAAGTAAAGTAATTCCCAGTCTGAAGGAGAAGGTCTGAATTTGCCAGTCTTGCCCTGAAGGCAAAAAAGGAAGAAATTTTTCATAACATTTTCTTGAGGGCTGGCATTCACACTCAGTGTTTACATAACCACTCACCTTGCAAGCCTCATGTAACCCTTGGAATAGGGAACTAAAGGCACTGAAAGGTAGTACTTTCATTTGCTGTATATATAATTTTAAAAGTGGTTATTACAACAATATTTTTGTACAGTTTTCTCCACAGTATTTGATTAACTTCCATTTATGACTGTCTGTTGGAATAATCCCACTTTGCTCTCTTTCTTAATAGTAGCACCAAACCCATAATTTTTTTATTTTTCATTCTCAATTCTCTTTCTCACATATATTTAATTTTCTTACTGCTGTACTTCTATCCCAGTGGAAAAAAACTCCATAAAGTCTGGCATAAAAGCACCCATCAATTTTTTGTAAATTACCTAGTAATGAAATTGCCCTATTAGGTCAGCTTACAATGTCTGTGGTAAATATGCCATATACAAATAAATCACAGTATAAAACTATATGCATAAATTAGTAGTAACAGCTGAACATTAGGATCTCTGATTATAATTTACAGTGTAATTTACAGTGTAGAACAAAACAAAAATGAGCTTATTACTTGGAGAAATACAAACAACCCCCCCCCCTCCCCCTGCAGATACCAGAAAATAATTATCCACTGTGTGTGTATATACATGAATATAAATCACAGAATCATAGAATAGCCTGGGTTGGAAGGCACCTTAAAGATCATCTTGTTCCAATCCCCCACCATGGGCAAGGACACCTTCCACTAGACCAGATTGCTCAAAGCCCCATCCAATCTGGACTTGAACAATTCCAGGGATGGGGCAGCCACAGTTTCTTTGGGCAACCTGCTCCAGTACCTCATCACCCTCACAGAAAAGAATTTCTTCATAATATCCAATCTCTATCTACCCTCTTTTACCTTAAAGGCACTAATATTAAGCCACTGAATATTAATATGCATCTATGCTTGGAATGTATATACATATATATTAATGTATGCATACATATATGAATGTATATGCAAATTTTCTTGCAAAAATGCTCCAAATTAATGAATTTCTAGATTAGTAAATATAACTTGTGGAAGCAGTTGACTCTACCTACATGCTGCACTTTCTTCTTGTGTCTTACTTCTAACTGAGAGCAGCTCAAAGACTTACTGACTTTCCATATAAAACAGCTATTTAATTTAAAAATTCTTTTTACATCAACATCCAGGTACCTAGAGGGATCAAGAAAAACTGTTATCAAAATTACAAACTGTAAAGATGATGTTCATTAAGAAAAAAAATCCCATTAATTGGTGACTGAACCACTGAGAGCCTGCTGAGTCTTTCTCTCATGAAATCAAGCAGTTTTACAAAGCTTTAGATAGCTTAGAAACTTGGTAATAAGAGGTAGGCCTGGTGGTTCAGAATCTAATGCCCAAATAAAAATTAGTGTTTAAGAAATAGGGGTCTAAATTCCTATGCAGACATCTAGTATTGAGAACTAAATTGTCAGGTCTCAGGGAAATTTGGGCTCCTAAGACTTGTTTTAAAAGGAATTTGAAAAGAAAAGCAATAAACAAACAAACAAAAAAATTAAAAAACCCTAACCCTTGGAACACTTCATGTTTGAATTTTTGTTTCAATACTATGCCCTACACATACCATCAGAGTTCTCTCACTTCCCCATGAGGTTTAGTTTTCCTTTATATTAAACCTTTTAAGTTTAAAAATTAAAATTATGTAAATATATATATTCAGAGAAATGCAGTGCCAGCAAACCCAGAAACTAGAGACAACTCTTGTTGAGCACGATTTTTACAAACTCGATTACTAGTGAATCAGAATTTGCAAGTGAGACAAGGAAACTCATCAGGACCCAGAGCTGCCATTTGTGGGAAGGTGGGAGATGTTCAAACAATGCAGCTGAAAGTCAAAATAGCTAGAAAAGGAATGGGAGGTCAGGGAAGTGCCATGTCAGATCTCGTGGGGAGCTTGAATGACATCTTGGGAAACATGGAGAAATTCATTCTGGTGCCATTCCAGCAGTCTGCTGCTTCTCAGCAGTCCCCACTGGGATCTCTTCCCTTGCCTCTGCCTCCTCCTCCTGCAGAGAGCATGCCCACCTCCCTGTGAGCACACAGGGGTGCTCAGCCAGCTGCTGCTCAACACCTGGCTCCCCACTGCCACTTCACATCTCCAAGTCTACATTCCCCATCCCACTCACCACTCACCTGCTTCACAGGTGCCAAGGAAACTCCATCTCATTTAATTTATCAATTGCCTCTCCTCCACCCCTCATTGTCTCAACTGTTACCCCAGCTGCTAATGAGTTCACCCATACTCACTTAGAACATTTTCAAAGGAGAAGCATTTCATGATCTTCGTAAAATATACAAGTTGTGCACTGCTATAAATAAAAAGAGCACTCTCTCCCCCATCCCCTGAAAGAACACGCTGGGTTTACACAATCCCTTTTATGGTTTCCCCATTGTCCACTGGAGATGTGAAGTTTGATTCTTGTTCTTCACTTGGTTTCCTCTCCCCGGGGTAGTGGTTCATCTCTTGCATTTCTAAAGTTACTTTATTCCTTTTGGCAAATGCTTGGCTGATCTCATGAAATGTCTTATTTTTTGTTTCAGGCAGGACAAAAAACAGGTAGGCTGCTCCTGCAAAGCAGACGCCAGCAAACACTAGGAAGCAGTAGGTCTGCAAACCAGCCTGTGAATAGAAAACAGAGGAGATGGCCATTACAAAGGAGAAAAAAATTCAGAAGAAAGGCAGGAATGGTTTGAAAGAAAAAATGGGGAGTATGGAGCAATTTTAAACCAAGTACATTACTGGCATTCATTGCTAGTTGGAGTGCTGAGATGTTCAAAAAAATGCATGAAATTTTGGTTCTTCCAACACTGCCTGTGCCTGTCGACAGCAAAGCAGGTTCCTGGCACAGGCACACAGAGCTGCAATCTGGGCAGCGCTGGGAGACACCAGACTGAGCTGGGGAGAGCAGGGGAGAGCAGGAATCCTGCACTGTGCTCAGCTGAGCCTGACACTGCCTGGGGTTCCTGGAAATGGGGCAGATGTTTCACTGGGTGGTTCTGCACACCACATCCCAGTCCCAGCTACAGGAACTGAGGCACGCCTCAGCAGTGCTGTGCACCTCTACAAACCCATGGAGAAACTGCCATAGCCAGGGGCATCTTCATCACAGCAGTTACAGGCTTTGAGATTTGCAAAATAAATGAGGAAAAACCCCAAATAGCACACATTTGTTATCACTCTTACAGTTAGGGGAGTTCACAGCAGGAAAAAAAGTCCTAAAATGCATTTCTTTTCATGCTAGAAAGTGTAAGAGTTAGTTAAGGGAATGCAAAGTACAGATCATATTTGAATATTATGGATTTTAGTTCACTGTAAAACCAAAGAGAGTAGGTGTAAAGAAGTTCATTTATAAATTGATTATAAAGGCTCCCACCAGCCAGGAGGAGTTGTAGTTCACTGAAACATAACTATTTCTTTCCTGGTGATTATTGGATCATTTAGAAGCTACCAGTTACCTTTCAGCAGTACAGTTGTGAAAAACATTTGATAAATACCATATTGCCATCTGAGCTTTGTTGAACTTGGAACAGGTTTGATACTATGGCTCCACAGAAGCCACTTGCAGCATTTGCGGAAACCTCCCTTCCTCCTCTATTAATTTACACTCTCAAACACCTTATGTACCCATATCTTTCTAATTTCTTTTATTAACAAGGCTGAATTAAGCCGGAAGGAGAATCTCCAACTCCAAAAATAAGGTGACATTTCTGTGATGCCTTGTCTGAGGTCATGAACAGCAAACCCAAGGAGAGCCAAACTCCTCACACATCACCTCAGGTGCTGCAAGGCTGAGGTTACCCCAGGGAAAGCCACTCAGGACAGAAGAAACAGACCTGTCTTCCTCAACACACATATTTATGGATGCCATTAAAGGTATGTAACTGAAACAAGTAAGACAGAGCCAGTAACCTTCATTTTACACATTTTTGTAACAGCCTCTCATCATGCCTCGTTAGTCACAGCAGTCCTACACTGCAGGCTGGTTTAACTCCCTGCTTTGGGTGCTCAAGGTGTATGCAATTCTTGGCACTATTTTTATGTTTCACTTGCTCATTATGCATCATGCGTGGTGTGCAAGAAGAACATTAATTCCTGCGTGGAACAAGAAAGAAAAAATGGAACAAACCCTTTCCTGCAGCTGCTTTTTAATACCATGGCTGATTTCCAGCCTGCCTAGTCACAATGTTCTTTGTTTCTGTGGATAATTCATTACCTAGTTCAGTGCTTCCAATCCTGCCTGAAACAGGAAAAGCCAGCAAGTGCATTCTCTGATATTGTTTATGGACTCTAGAGATCACCAATACTTTTTCATTAAATCCTAGAAGCATGAAGTCCTCAGCAAGCTGACAATCAGAAGCCAAACAGCATGGATAACGTGGAGGGGGGGAAATATTCTGGCATGTAACAGATAGAACTTAATAGAACAAATAGCTTATACAGAGGCAGAAGCAAAAGGATATAGTAGACAGGCGAAAAAAATTTTGCAGTGCCTCATAAATCATCCTGTCTTGCTAAGAATTGAAATTTTACATCTGGATCTTCTGCATTTGTAATTGCTCTTCAGCTGAATGGCAGAATTTCTACCCAGAATCATGTTTCTCACTTTTTTAAATTTCACTGAATTAAATATTCTCCATGATGAAAGTGAATCTTTAATACCCCATATAAATAAACATGGCAATCAATTAGAATAAATTAAAATAAATATTTTTTGGTGGTGCAGCCACAACTTTGTGCCCCCTTTCTAATTCCTCTTGATTTCTTTGCTGTCCATAAGCTAAATAAATTAGCGCTTATTATCTTTGATTCATATCTAAGTAAACCTCTTCTAATTGAACTAAACACTCATGAGAGCATGTTTTATTTGCAATTATTTTACCTAATGTATTTATATTTATTTGTAATAATCATGCTCTTCTTAATTTCTACAATCCTCGAGGAAGCAGCCCTCAAGGACCTCCAACTGAAGTTTTACAGAGAATAAGTTAAAAATTAAATTTTGTTATAAATCCTACAAGTGGGTTTTGTAGGGTTTATTGCATCCTGCAGGATTTCTCCAACAGGCCCATAATTCCCAGACAGGAGGAACACTGCAGGGTGACCATAAAAAGTCCTTTCATCACCAGCCATTCTTCAGTTATAATATTTTCTTAAAGTTGGTTATTATTTACCCTCACAGCAAAGGAAACCCCTCATTCATAAACCTTTCATAAGTCATCCAGGGTTCAATTTATATCACCCAAACCTGCATTTGACACAGAACATCACATACTAATTAAATTACTCATTATAAACATGAAACCCTCTATATGCACTGCAGACTGATAAAGGTTGTAAGACAGAAATACAGGGTAAAGGGGGAGGAAAATGTTAAATCACAAATCCCAACTCAGTAAAAACCTTTAGTGGGACATAGGTGGGATACAGTTCAGCCTAGATGTTTAATTAATTTTTGTCTGTTTCTGATGTATTTTGAACTGCCTGGTGCTGGAGGAAAGATCTGAGGGATGGAACATGCAATAGATTGGCCCAAACATGTCTGATGTGCCCATCAGGGAACCTAGAAGGTGAAATAATGTGGTGAAGTGCAGTAAATGCTGAGATATTGAACAATGGATACTACAGAAAAGGTACTAACAGACAGATCTGCAAGGAAACAGGATCTTTGTTCCATGAGATGTGTACTTTTATTGAATTTATTTATATTGGATATTGTTTATGTTATGTCCATGAAACCTGTGTACCTCACTATTTGTAATCACCACAGTCTCATAACTAACCTGTAGTTTCTCTGTTGTTTTACCCCTTCCAAGGTGCTAGAGGTGAGCCTGCTGCTGCTGCTGTAGAAGTAAAACCAGAGAATATTGCTTATCCTGGGCTGGGGTGGGAGTAAAAAGTTGAGGAAGAACTTCAGTTAAAGTCTTTGGTGACAAAGCACGGATTCTCTGCAGCTCTGGGTATTTGAGCCTACAGACATGGATGGCCTCAAGATTCTTCACTGACAGGTGCACTGCCAATGATACAAGAATAATGACAATATATATAATAAAATTGAAAAGATAAATCCTTTTTCTATGCTTTGTGACAGTATTTCACCTGCTAAATGGAGTAGAAGCCTCTCTGGTCAAAAATTTGAATACTCGTATCCATCAGAAGAGAAGCTTGATTCTTCTGGTGCATACAAGTATTCAATTTAGCAAAACATACCCCCTCTGAACAGTTGGAAGGGGTAGCTAAAAGAGGAAGGGAATGTCAGAGGAAGAAGTAAAAGCAAATCAATTCTGAATGGAAGTTCTAAGCAAATAGAGAAAAAATTCAAGGCAAGCGTGTGGTTTCTGTATCTCTGCATTTCCTCACGTGAGGACAGGCTCCTGCCTCACCCCCTGCTCCAAGCAGGAGCAGCAGCAGCGGCCCTGGGCATGCAGGAAGCTCCAGGGCAGCCCCATCCATGTCCCTCTGGCACCTCCACCCATGCTGCTCTTTTCACACCTCCACCCATGCTGCCCTCTCCACCCTGCCTGCACGAACTGCTCAGGCTCAGAACACAGTGCACCTTTCAGAACAAAGCTGCTCCTCCTCCCACACCCCCAGGCAGCCTTGCCAGAGCTGGGAACGTTTCCTCAGTAATACCTGAAGCCAGGCTTTCACCTGCAGGATTACAAACCCAAAGGTCAGAAGGAGGCCAGGACAAAGCTCTACAGCAGCCTGTGCCTTGCAGCTGTTTTCCCTCAGCATTTCCTTAAGCAAAACCTCCTGCAGGAACACCCAAGGTTCAAAGGTGAGCAGAGCTTCAGGTGGATCCCCAAATAGCAGCAGTGCTGTCTCCTGGTAGATATCCATTCCATATCAAGGGCAGATGCACACTGAGCATCCTTGAAGGACCAGGCTTTCTGGGGTTACTGAGGGTCACTGCCCTGTCAGGTCCATGGGGAGGGCAGAAGAACAGCAGACACATTTATTGATGCAATCTCCTGAGGGAAGCACCTACTAGGTCAGCAGACTAATAAAACCTCTCCAAAGCAGGATTTGCATTGGATTTTTCAATGCTGGTTAGGGCTATTTCTATATAGTTAATAGTTAAGCATAAACTTTAAAATGCATCACCTTCTATTTTTAATACCAGCTTTCTAAGGAGGCCATTTGAAAAACAACATTTCTGCAAATTCTGGCCAGCTGAATCCTGAATTACTCATTTTTGTCTTTTCTGCAGATGATCAAGGCTTTGTATTTGTGGGGAAAAAAAAAAAAAAAAAAAACCAAAGAAATTATTTACCTAAGACACACATGCAATTACCACAAAAAAGAATTGAAGTTGAATACTCATGCAATTCCCCCACATCAGATCCCAGCCATGGCAAGCAATCAGGGCTGACTTTGAGGATGAAATAGAGCTGCATAAGCAACATGTGTGAATAAGCAGGTGCAGCTTTGCCACATTTTCTTAAGCAAAGGGATGAACAAACCTATCCCCAGCTTGTGAGGGGCTGCTATTCACATTAGAGAGAATGTACAGGCATTTCCCCCATCTCCCTTTAAATTCAATAGTAAAAAATACTTAATTTTTAGCATCATGGACTGACTTTGAGTGCCCAAAATGAGTGAGAAAAAGAGCTCATTTTTTAAAGCTGAAAAGTAAACTGAAATAAAAAACCTAGCATTGAAATGACCAGAATTCTGGTTTTAATTAAAAAACCACACAATTTGCTACTTTTGAAGCAATCTAGCTGAGAACAGTCTTCCTGCTAATAGCTTGCATGCTGTGAACAGCATGTTCTGGAGGAATATAAAAGTAGTTGAGAGGACCATTATGTGCTATTTAACAATGGTCGCTTACTGACTTAACACACCCTGTAGCAAAAGTTAAATTCTAAGCAGGGCTGTGATACTGGAAACAGGAAAACATATATTCTAGGGCAGGTACAGCAAAATAAATGAGCAAATGAAAGAAATCTGAATTAATTTAACAAACATAACACATTAATATTTTTAAAACAAAACTTTTGGCTCTTCCCAGCAAATACTCCTTGCATTTGGAAGTTGCCATGAAGATTAATGTCATGAGATGTGGGTCAAATTGGCTTTTGAGGTGCTGAGGTCAAGTGATAATGGTTCAATGTCTTACAAAATTGATCAGCAGAAAAACTGTTATTCATGTAGACATTTGACTTCACTTTGTTTCAAATTGATATAATGCAGTGAAACAAATGGATAAGAGCTTGTGTCCTTTCCCCTTTGTCCTTCTGTTCCAGACATAATTTAAGGTTCTGCTGAAAGTGTAGGACAATGAAGAAGGACTGAATTATGCTCATGTAACATAATTCCTAAGTAAAAAATAGAGACATTTTTAGACATGAACTGCAATTTCAACCACGACCTTCACACACACACACTATCTCTTCATAAAAATGTAGCAGATCCTTATATTGTATCTCTGAAGTGGGTTGCTTCCAATTAAGACAAGCACGTCTAACCCTCTGATAACCTACATTTCATTTTCTTATCTTTGAGGGGAACTTTAACTATTTCCCCTAACACAGGGACACTGTCATTACATGAAACATCCAACGTATTTGAAGAACTTTGAAGCACCTTGGCTCAGGGAGACTATGCATAACTTTCTGTGCACACCTGTTATTAAAGTCCTTGTGCTGAGCAATAGAAAAAGTCAAGGGATGCTATCACACCGTAAGGAAATAATAAGGACAAACAAAAGACAATCTTGCTGAGTAAATGAATCTTGAGAATGAAATCCCTGGTGTAAAACCAAGGAAGAAATAAAGTAGAAGTAAAAGAGAGCCTCCAGAAACCAGTGTAATGACTCAGAAGTACTACTTCACAGGCACAAATAAATTAGTTTCTGAAAGGAGGAAAATAAACACATATACAAGTCTTGGCATAGTACTAATGGGCAATCTGAACTAAGACTTCCATGGTTTTAGCACCCTTATCCCATATGATACTGAGCTCCTTCTGGATCACAGGTCCAAGCAGATTATTTATATAAACCCCAGTTAAGAGTCAAATCAGTTTTCCATATAGCAGTTCCCTAATCACAATGGGAGATTCCTCTGCATTCCCCAGTTATTGGAAACTTTTATATTAGGAGGAAAGTCTAAAGATGAGCTGTTCTTGAAAATTAAAAATATAAAATACATAGTAATTTAAATATTTATTGAATATGTACTGAATATACAATGTGACTTCGACATCAACAAAAGACTCTGCACAGTTTTCTAGAAAGAGAAATTATTAGGACGGAAAACTTCTGGAGAAATCTGCCATGGTTTTCTACAGTGTATCACTAATTTACCATGGAGTCTTTAAGTGCCTCATAACAATCTAATAGCACAACTTGAAATATGAAATAAAAATGCATTAACATGTAGTGAGAATAGCATGTTGGGAAATTATTTGGTAATTATTGATGTTTAGTAATTCTTTGTATTTACACAACACATTACAAAAAGTAAACAGAAACTTTTTCTAGATGACATGAAATTTAAGGTCCTGCTACACCACTGGATTGCTGAAGTCTATCCCTGCAAACGAATGAAGAGTATTTCTTTAACACAAGAAGCCTATCCTACTGCACCAGAAGTTTTTGGCCTTTTAGATTATACTTTTCTGCTGGTTTGTTTTTCCCTGTGCCTGCTTCAGCTCATTGCACCCATTTCCACATATATACATTCTAATTTCTGATTTACTATGACCCTGTTCACATTTCAGCACCTCAAATAGGTAGTGATGAGGTCTGGAAGAGAAGCCACATCCAATTTCTTTTTAAATTTTGTCAAAAATTTATTTGTATACTAGATTTTCAATCTCATCCATATATTTTAATGTATGACTCAAGCCACTCTTTGATTACATTTATCTACAGATGGTTGAAGGGCAAAAATCTAGTCATTCAAATTAGTTAATTGGTGACATTTGGAAAACTAACTACTGGTTGATTTTTTTAGTAACCCTAAACTTAACAGATTTGTTTCCCAAATGTTTGGAATAATTTTGTAGAAGCATACCAAGGATCAAAAAAAGTGGCTGTTGTTTCTCAAGCAATCAGGTTAGTATTCAAATACACAGGCAGGATTATGCATTCATCCTGTGAAGGTACCTTAAAGATTTTTTTCCTGGTTAAGGTTTATAGAATGAGCTAAGAAGATATTGCCTCTATGTGAGGAAAGTGGTGACTCATAAACTGAATTTTGAGAATAAGGTTGACTGAAATAGGAAAAAAGTTAAAGCTTGGGAAAGAGGAGATATTCTATTTGATCTTGTGAAAAAGCTTTAAAAATCAAAGTTTGAGTAACACTGCTTTCATCTTTAGGTACAAACTCTAAGCTTTTTCTCTTTTTATTTCTCTTTTCTTTAAAAGAAGAAAAAAATCCCCCCCAAAAACTTTCAAGCTGGAAATAAAATTTATCCTCATTAAAACTAAACTGGATAATTTTCTAATCATACAACTGGATATTTTTATGACATCTAATGATAAATTCCCCAAGGCTACAGCAAACTTCATATGGATGCATACTAAATCACTCAGAAAGCTTTAATATGTGTGTGGGAAATTATAAAATGCAGTTTGCCTTTTAATCTGAATTTATTGAGGGTCTTTTTAAGCATTTTCACCAGATGATCTGTCAGGTAGCATTAGCAGAACAAGTAGGGATTGTCATGAGTTCCATTAATTCAAATCTGACAGCTACACAGAACTCGGGTTATCCCCAGTTTTGTGCAGGAGGCAGAAACTGCAGTTTTGAAGAAATGTGTCCGGATAATTTTAAAAAACCCCAAAAAACAGAACAAAAAAATACACCCCCCCCCCAAAAAAACCAAAAACAAACAAAAAACCCCAAACCCAAAAATTTACCTAAATGAAAGTATTCTGAGTAAATGTTCCTGGATTCATGATCTTGTTCTCTGTCCCTGCCCAGCTGCCATGGAGGCAGGTGGCAGAACCAGCTGGGCTGGAGCAGAGGGTCTAATGCTACCAAAACAGTCACTCCTCATCTTCTGGAAGAAAAACCTATTAAACCACACAGAAGCATCCATTTGCTGGATGAGCTGGGGCTGCCCCCTGGATTGGGTCATGTTTACAAAAGCTCAAGGGAATTGTCAGCAGCAGTGATGTCACAGCATGTCAGTCGGCAGGGATGCCGAGTACCTGGATGAAGGGGAAGAGCAGTCCCACTGCGAAGTTGCAGAGCCAGTTGACTGTCCCAGCTATCATGAATGCAGCTGGCCTCTGTGACTGCTGGAAAAGCTCTCCAGTGAGGACAAAGGGAATCCCACCTGAAACAGGGTCCAACAAGAGTGGTTTTAGTAAAGTCCCATCAGCAGAGATGAACAAGACTCGTGACGCACACCTCCATGAGTAGCACTGCTCTGCAAGGCCTTCTGAAACACATCTGTGCAAATCATATTTCAGAGAATTGGCCCTTCTTTCTTTCATGCCATCACATCTCCTGGTTGACATTCTTTTCAGAGATGACAAGCAGGTAACAGAGAAGAGAATCCACACAACAGCTACCACAGCATCATGTGATAAACTGTTTATTCAAAATAAGAATGATTGTTTCTACTACAATGCTTGAAATTCTGAAAATTCAGAGATACTCCAAAATACTTTTAGATCTTAGCAGTTGGAAAGATGGCTCCAAAGAGACTAACTCCTATTTTTTTATAATTATTACCCACTTTTTTCAGCAATAAAAAAGACCAAACTTTTGCTTCCCTATGAGTACACTTGTCATTGATGCTTATTTAATACATTCCCTTATCAGACACTGCTGGCACTTCTGGAGAGGTCTATTTCTCCCATCAGCCAAGGACTCTGACCTCCATAATAACAATTGCAGTTGAATACCACATTTGTGACATTTCTTTCCTTCCACTTAGGCAGTGGACTATTTTGTACAGCGCTGGCATATAGCAGTAACCCCCAGGGAGTAGCTGTCTAGTAGCTGAAAGTCTCAGTTTATGATCTTTGGCTTCCTTCATTCCCATCCGATATTTCCGTAGAAGTATTTCTATTTTTAGAGAATAAAACCTGGATTTTACTTGTTGATCAGCTACATAATTCAGTTAATATTACACATTAGACATATATCTACTTGCAGAATTATTTCAGTTTTGAAATAATTATTATTACAGTTTAAGAACTGTACAACTAGTAACATTCTGCTCTTACCAGTTTCTGCCTCTAGGTCCTCAGGTGTGCTGGTATTACCTGTCTCACCATTCAGCTTTGTAGGCAAGACCCATATACACTGTGTAAGACTATGTAAGTCCTTCCTCAGTTTTAAGCATTTTAATAAGATAGTATAAACAAACAAAACCATATTTATAGATATATTTACTTTCAAAAACCTCTATAGCAATACTGACCTCCAAAAGATTTATAAATTAATAAGAAAACACCACTACAGACTTATCCATCCCCTGGCTTTTCTCCTTGCACATCTTCCCTCGGTCTATGTGCTAATCTTTTGCACTGCCTTTACCCTTGGACATTTGGGAATTCATCTCTAAGTGCACTATGGGGCTGCATCCTTATGTAGCCCTGTGTGCTGGGGGGGCCTGAGCTTAAACACATGCACCAAAAGCTCCTGTGAGCAGTGTGAGATAGGGACTTGCAAACACAGAACACGACCTGCAGATGACACGTGTTGTCAGACATCCTTCCAGATGCAGAGGCCATGAATATGTGCATAAATAAAGGCAATGTGATGCAGCAAAGAGCTGCTCTCCATCGTGAGCTTGTGTGGCTTTTTGTGAGAATATATCTGAAGTGGTAGCAAAGCCTTCAACTGAACTTTCTGTGCCAAAGAGTGTCAGTATAAATTACACCAAAAAATGGAGAATAAATAAATTTTTTTACTCCTCTTTTTATACATAGGAAACTGAGATATGGAGAGTTTAAGCCATCCAAACTGCTGCTTTGTATCTTTCTACAAGACATATGTAGTATCAGAATTCTGTGATTAAGAAAAAGTAATCCCTTCCAGCAGAAGTTTGAACATGTAGAATAAGTATCTGAACCCCCAAAACTTAACAAAATTCCAGCAACATGGGAATGCTTGATGTCTTCCAGTGGCCATTCTATCACACCCTTGGGATTTGGATTCAAATCACATCTGTTTTGTCAGCAATCACATCTGTTCTGTCAGTATCTGGTTTGGGTCTTAAATACCATATGAGGCAGCAGCTTGCCAGGACGCTTGCCCCTTGGAGAGAGGAACTGAAAGACTGGAAACACAGAAATTGTGTAAGATGACTTATTTATAATCATTTATTCTGTCATGCCTTTGCTGTAGGACAATCTACAGAGGTGTTGCTGTTCTTGTCAGTATAATAAAATATGCCGTTGGAAGCAGCATTTGGAAAAACAGCATTTGGAAAAATACATATTATACAAGAGAGAAAAAAGCCAGAGGCAAAAAAAAAAAAAAAAGTATGAAAGGACAGAAAACTATCAGAAAGCATAAGTGTAATGGAAATAAAAATGCATGGGCACTATCTCGGAAACAGGTTCCTTGAAATTCCAATTTAATTTCTAAGAACATATCAACTATCACTAACTTTCAAAAATTCTGTGGAGGAATGGGAAGGGTGGCACAGCCAGACCCCTCATCTTTCTCATGGTCTAGAGAAGTGTAGCCACAGCATCACAAAACAGAAAGCTTCTGTAGGGGGATGTCTATAAAGAATTGTTAGGAGGAACCAAGGAGCCTGAAAAGTGGTACATGAGTTATGTGAAGTCAGGTTAGGTCTGGGAACACAAGAAATGGAATAAAGCCAGGTCACTGCTGTCTATTGCTGTGTGCCTGGAAGAGCACAGACTCGACCTCATGAAGATGAAGAGGAGGGCTTGTGAATGCTTCCCAAGGGCCACACCACTGTGAAAAACACACTCTGCAGCTGAGTGAAGGGAAAAAGAAATTTGGGAGAGCTGAAGGAGAACTGTAAAGCCTTAAAGTCACAGTCAGTGATGACACCTGAGATGAGCTGAACTTACAGCCCCAGCATTCCATCCCCAGTCATTTCAAGATGCCAGGGATGTGCTCAAGGAGTGCCTTTCTCCTGGACCTCACTGTTCTTTGAGATACAAGTCTGAGTGCCTGGGGCTGAAGGAAGCTGTATTGTGCTTTGACTGCCCAAGCTGGATCTGAGCAGAGATCACAATACTGTGAATCTCACTTAAGAGTCAATCTCTGCAAGGTACCCTACATAATCTCTAGGCCAGATGGGTCTGTCGTAGCCTGTGCTCAAACATGGAAGCTTGGAAACCACGGTCAAAAGCAATCCAACCAAACCACTGTAATTTTGGGAAAGCCTTTAAGCACTTTGTCATGAGTTTTGCAGCTTTAACATGTATTTGTATGTGGGCGAAACAATTCACAAAAATGCTACCTGATCTTTCTCATGGAGGATGAACCTGGCATTGTCTTTTCCCCTGGAAAGCTTTCCATATAATTTTCAGTGAAGCAGCTTTATTTTAGCTCAGATCATAAAACAAAAAAGGGTATATTAGGATTTCCCGTAGGAGTTTCTCAGCAAAGTAGCTTCCAAACATGAATTTAAATAGGTAATGCATTGACCACATAATTACAGTGATTAATTTCTAATACTTTGTTCTTTTAGCATTGCCGTGAACATAATAAAAAAATTCTTAACATACTGCAGTGCTAGTAAAGAAAGATTGTTATACCTGCAGGATTCTACATCTATTGGAAACTACAAACGTCTTACTGCAGGACTTGTATAAAAATAAGGTGTTTCATAAAACAAGATTAAACCCACATGGAACAATTAGACATGCATAAATACTCCTGTTTCTGTGTTCTTTATCAATTTATCTCTGTAATTAGTCCAGTTACACACAGAATCAATGTCATGTGCTAGTGAAATTCCAGACTCTCAATCCAGTACCCTTTTATGCATGAAATTTGAATGTTAGAACAGAAAAAATATTCTTGTATCCATGATCTAGATTTTCAAATATATATTTAAATTTATACAAATGTTTTCTCAGGAAAAATTAGGTGCTCATATTTACTGTTTTTTTCAGCGAGCAATTATGAATAAATATTGCTTAGTAGAAGTTACATGAGTCAGTGCAAAAGCCTGAATACAGAAAACATGACAAAGGAAGGAAAATGCTGAACTCCTCATTCTGTTTTTATCCAGTACCTAACTGGGAATTTATGTTATGGCTGTGCATATGATTTATGAAATGAGACTCTTACAAGTATAAATGCCTAATACAAATCAGGGAGATTTGTCACAGTGGTAAATCACCTCTAAAGGTGACAGAAACTTTGTGACCTCCTGCAGGTCTCAGCTCTCCAAATTCTGCTCTACATGGGGGAGCCTGGGAATCCCAAAAGGCTGTTTAGGGCAAGAGCTCCCAGACTTTCCACTTCCTTGCTTTGAGACAAGGAGTTATTGAGAAAACTGTTTTGAGAAAACAGACAATTACCTCGCAACAATGTTCTGGTTTTGGGGGGAAAAGAAGTCTGTGGAGCTCCAAATATGATCAAGCAAAATGGCTCTGTCTGCAAGGAAGGGCACATAGGGAAGACTGATATACCCTAAAAGGGTTGGCAGATAAAGCACTGTCCCAACCAAAGGTTTTGCTATTTGCAAGTCAAGGCACCTCTAGAGAGCAGCTCTGGGAGAGAAGCAGTGGAAGTGACACAAAACTCCTGGAAAATGACTGCTGGGAAAACAGCCCAGTGCACTTCAGTGGGAGAGCAAAAGCCTGTTAGTTTCTAACCAGACTTTAGTTATTAAAAAACAACAAACAAATAAACCAACAAACCCCAACCTAACCACCAACGAACAAAACCCCCAAAAATGTGCAACAAAACTCATGGGAAAATATATTCAAGGAATACTGCAAGGGAGGGATGCAATGCAGCTACTGAGTTTCTTCCATTTCTGTAGGTCTACAGATAGAATAAAAAATTTGCAAAATAGATATCTCAATCTTTATAAAGGTGTTCTGTCACCTGTTAGATGATTTTAACTTGCACTTTGTATTTGATTATACCTCACCAAATATGACATTACAGTCAGATATGACAGCTGTACTCCCAGCTAATCCTGCTGAGAGAACTGGGAACAGAAGGTGTGACAGGGGTGTACTGAGTCACAGCTTCATGCTACAGACTTTTCTGGCTGTCTGCAGCTCTTCTCCACAGGAGAATTAAGTAAAATAGGCACTTTGTTTATAGAAAATGGTATATTTCATTAACCATATTAATTTGTACCATTTGAATGTTTTCTTAGATTAAAGAACACTTGAGTAAAAGACCTTTAAGGCAGTCAGTCTGTGGCAAACAAAAAGTGCAAATGATAAGACCAAACTAAAACACAAGTAATACCTTGCAAACTCTGATATTATAATAAATAGTATTTATTCTTATTAAGGACTAGTTTTTAATTCAGTATTGTGTGAAAGACTTTGCATTGATTAATTGGTTTTTGGTTTAGCATCTATATAAAACCTGCTATTCCAACAGCATTTAGAAAGCCATTTCTGGAGGTATTCCGAACTTTGTTGGTACAAGGCAACCCATATCAATCAGGGTAAATAAAACAAAACTAAGCAATGGTTCAGAACAAAAATATTGATTCACTCTGTTCTAACCTCAGTAGTTAAAATATTATTTCTTGGTTCTCATCAGGTAATTTGTACTAAAATGGTTGACATACAACAACAAGGCTATTACATAAAACATAATAAATCACACAATATTCTTTCTAGGTCCATTTAGGTAATTAGTTCTACAGCAGATATTCCATGCAAAAAACCGCAATACCCTTACATGAACCACCTGATAATTTCCTCTTCAGTGAAATTCTCCCCCTCTTGAATATTAATTAGAGTACTTTCCTGGAATTTTTACTTCCATAAGTCAGTGCACTCAAGCAGAATTTTATGAGCAATCCTTTACTGACTGAATAATTTTTCTCTGAAATTTTTTTGACAAAATACTTATCATGTAACTGACGAATCCAAATGTGTTCAGTACTTTAAAGATATTTTTCTTTAGATGAGTTATAAAAACTCCCTTTGAAGTATAATTGTTGGCTGTAAATGTGAGAAATGTATTTAATCTTGAATTTATTTTAATTCATTAATGTAATGCAATATTTAAATTTTTTGCCTCTTTTATTGTAAGACAAATCAGCAGTATGTAGGCCATTCTGAACAAAATAAATACATTGGCTTTTTGGGTTTTTTTTGGTAACTATTTCAGTCTATTGGGATATTTGGTAAGTTTTTGGGGTTTTTTGTTATTATTATTGTTCTAGCTTTTTTGGTCTTGGCTTTTTGTAAAAACTGAACATCAACATTAAATTTCTCCTCTGGTTCTTGGCAACATTTCTTTTTTGCTTCACAATTATAATGCTGCATAGCTACCAAAGAATCAAACGCAATTTAAAAAAATACACTCAACTTATAACCACATAAACAGTTAATAATATTTTCAACATTTCCGCCATATATTCAGATCCACCATATAACATCGCAAATCTAATTTTAGCCCAACTTTCTGTTCTATTTGAATGCGAAGAACATTTTTTTCTACTGAGCTATGATTATGAGACTATATAATAGAATTAAATTTATAATTATTCTCAGTAACAATGATGATTAGGCACTTCTGTTCATATTAAATTGTTAAAACCAATTATCTCAATTATGAGAACAATGATGAAAGAGTTTTTACTATAACAAAAGCACAGAAGTGTCCCTTGTATATTCATCTACTATACAGATGGAAGTAGTGTGGAAATACCCAAATTAAAGACTCCTGTTCAGTCCTAGGTAAGAGAAATATTCATACAGTCACATCACTGTATGAGGACTGAAAAGAAGAAAAAACCCAACCCCAATGTATTCTAGGTTTATTACTTCTATGATAATCTTCTGAAAGAAATATAAAACCATCCAACATGATTTCCTGTTAGGAATTCAAGTTGACAGACCATTAGCACAAAATGCTGCTGGTTGTGAACCTGCAAGCTAAAGAAATCTTGTAAAGTCAGTATATTTTAACAAACAAATTATTCATGCTAGCAGGGCACAATTATGTAATTGTATAGCTGCATTCATCCTGAAGGATGCCGACAGTAAAAGAAGTGGGCCAAATTTTCAGAGAAGCTGGGACCAAAGAGTTCTCCCTGTCCTTCTCCTGCTTAAGATGGGTAACATATCATGCCTTCACTGCTTATGATTTCTGGAAACTGCTGAAGTTTTCAGGACACATGGCCTCAAATGCTGGTAATTAAAGAAATTGGTTGCTGCTACAGGATGGTGGACAAGTTATGAGGAGCAGTAGTTGTAGAACTAAGATAATAATAAAGGAAAAGATAAGATAATAATACCAAAAAAAGAAATCCTTACTGTGACCAATAACCAAAACAAATATAACAAATATAACAAATAGCAGTACTTGCTTGCTAACAAACAGAAAGGAAAAGGAAGAGAGATTCAGATGATCTCTGACTAGAAGCACCAGCTGAAGACAGTAACAGTCTTGCTGTGATGAACAGTATAAGCCTTCTTTCTGATGAAACTCAGAAAGAAGTCACATAAGCCATAACTCAGTGTTTCCAAAAAAGTGAAGTTTCTACATTAGGACAGATAACATCTGGAGATTTAAAGGAAACAACTGCTTTGACTGTTGGCTTGGTCAAACTGGCACTGAGTACCCCTGTCCATGTACTTCTCCTGACCTATTTTTTCCTCTGAAAGTCTATTACTGGTGTTTATTCATCTTTCTATAACAGTGCATCGGCTACCAAGAAACACTGTCTGGACTCCAGAGCAGTGTTCATTGCAACATTGAGTTAATAAACTTTTGTATTTAGATCTTAGCATGGAAATTAGTCAGAAATAGATGAGATGAACAGAAAACTTTTCTTTGCTGTGCATTGAGCCTGAGAATAAGGGAAATAAAATATTTTAATTGCTTTACATTCATTAATTCCACATCTATTGTTCTATATATTTATTAGTTTGCACCTTTGCAAGTATAACCATTTTATACGAACTCACAGAAAAAAAACCCTATGAATTCTGTGAAACTTTTTTTACTATGCTTTCCATATCAAATGCTTATTAATCTGAATAATGTACCTAGGTCACTTACACAGCTTTTGAATGGATGTTTTATTTCATGGTTACATGGACCTCTAAAACACATGGGTGCATTTTTGCACCAGTACATTTCTTCAGGATAGGGTTGTGAGCCATGAGCAACTAATTAATGATCATTCAGGAAAAGCTGCTTGTTCAGGTAGGAGGAGTGCTGTCAAGTGTCAAAGTATTCACATTTTGAAAGCTTCAATTAAGATAATTTTTTAATCTATTGTTAGCAGGATAAAGTTCATAAGTTTTCCTGCTGCTGAGAACTCCAGGTGTCACCTCCAGCAATTCCTTTATTCAACAGATACAATTGCCTTTCAAATACTAAGGATTCGTTTTTCTTTAGAACTGCCACTAATTATGAAGAATTTTAATCACTTTGCTGCAGAACTGTTAAAAGCTGCACAGTTTCTCTATGCTGCTCTTTAACAGAAAGGAATTCAAACAAAACGTAAAACAGGCATTAATCCCAAAATATACATTGAATGACACTGCATTTAATATATTCAAGGGACATATTATCCTCTACACCAATAAAAATTCAATTAATTTTGAAAGCAATTCTAGTCTTATTTCTTAACAGCCTAAAAAAATCAGTTTGCCCACTCAAAGGTAATAAAAAGATAAATTCTCAACTACTCGACTTGATAGAAGTAGTTAATACTGCTGCCCCCAGGGGCAGGCAGGAGCTTTTCCATTGCTGGAGAGAAGCAGAGGAGGGAAGGAAAGTGAACCTCCCATGGCTGTGCTGCACAGCCACAGCTGTTAAAGGGCATTGGCAGGGCAGGCTGCAGCTGGGAGGGCAAAGCACCAGCCCCAAGGACACCTGCTTTGGATGGATGGCACCTGAGAGCACGGGAATGGGGCCAGGGCTCTCAGAAAATCTTCAGCTGGGACTGGTATGTACTGTCTGCAGGTTATTACAAATTTCTGAACAGAACCATAACTCACATTTGCAGTATTTAACTGATATTTATGCAGCAGATTTTAATTTTGCTGTTGTGCCCACAAAGGCCTTGCAACTATCAATAAACCAAGCCTTTTCCTAAATACCTGGGAAAACTAAAGGTTATTTCTGCACAAATACCCTCTATATCCAATGCAGGAACTGCTTGACATTGTCAAAAATGCCTATCTGCTGGGAAGACTGGAAATGCTTCTAGTTTATAGAATTAAAAAAAAAAATTGAAAATTAACCTAACCTACAACTTTTTAACTAAATATAGAACAACATGGCTTTATTTGTTTCTTTTTTACTTCATACACTTTTCTGCTAGAGAGAGTGGGTTTTTTTGCACTCAAGCAAGCTCAAAGTCTTTCTCAAAGTGGACTGGCATAATGCCTCTGTGGGAGCCCATGTGTGTTAGAAATTCTTACATCCCACTCTAAGTGGAGAAGCTAAAACATCACACAAAACTTCTGTAAATGCCTATTTCAGGCAATAATACTGATGCTGCCTTTCACTGCAGTACTTTTGTGTCTACATGTGTGCTATCACACCTTTGGTTGTTTCACATCTAAAAAAAGCTGATTTTTGTCTTCTTCATGAACTCATGACATTTCAGGCTGAAGAAACCTTGTAACTTTCAAAGTGACCCTTTTAGGACAACAGCTCTGCTGTCAATACAGTTGCACGCTGGCATTCAGAGTAAGAGCATGGACTGATTTAAACTTTAAATACCAAAGTATCTCTGATATGCCTCAGGGCACAGCAGTGATTTCCTCTGAGTTTTCTTTTCTTTACCTTGTAATGTCAATTTAAAATGCTATTCCGTTGTATTCATTGTATTCAGCTGTGCTAGGGAAGACTTCACTCACCTTCCACAAGCCATGACAAATATTATAAAACTCTCAAAAAGAGACAAGCATAAGTGAAACATTTTCCTGGAATGGCCTGGTTCTTTGATATTTCTCAGTTGTGTTTGAAAATGCAATTACTGTAGAAAGTAACAACTGAAAACTGAAGATCTTGCTGCCATAAAATGACTATTTTTTCCAAATTCATCTGAGTTTGAATTTGACTGATTTCTCCTTCCTGTAACCACAGCATGACTGGAAAGATACCACTGATCTGATTTTGTCATCCTTATGCATACTAAATAGAAACTTATTTTAAAAGCGGAAATTTAAGTAAAATCACAGACTCCTGTTTGATCACACTAAATTCAGCCTTATCTGTGCTACACTGGACTCAGCAGGACTTGTGTGGGGAAATGCTACTTGTCCACAGAAATACTTAAAGGATTCAAGGCCAGAATAACTACTTCTAAGACATTACATAAGACAGTAAAGCCAAAATGCCTGAAGCCACTGTGTATGACTTAGCAAGAAACTCTTTCTTTCTTCTCTCTAGTGCCACTGATTTAAAAATAGCAGCTATTGACATAAATGAAGTCAGGGGCTGCATTTTGTTGCAGTAACCCACTATAAAATCCCTCTGGCCACATGTGTATCTTTGCAGACACCAAGGTATGACTTTATACAGAGGGCTGAGCATCTCACTTAGAGATAAAAAAAGAACACAAGATTTGAAGATAAAAGAATCTAGGATCATATTAGATCATCTGGTTCAAATACCATCCTCAGTTATTTCAGGCACTATTTAATTCTCAGCCTTCTCTGTGAGACACCATGAAGTTATTCTTGATCTTTTCATATATAAATCTATTTTCTTCACCTTCATGGTTTCTTCACCTTTGCAGCCCTTCTTTGCTAACTGCTGCCTGAGCAGTTTTGTGCTCCAACATTCAGCTCTAAGTCATCTCAAAAATGATGACATGATGCCTGACAGCACAATGAGCATTTTTCACCTTACAATACAGTGAGACAATGCATGGCAATATGATGTATTAGGTCTTTAAGAAAACATGTAAAAGAATGTGCATACAGAGTGTTCATATAAAACAATTTTTCAAATTACTGAGATAAAATATATGTGTAAGTCTTCCATGTGTTACTTAGACATATTATATTTTTCCCTAGCTAACTGGCATTTTTCAGACATCCTTAAATCCTCACCCTGTCCTGAGTTTCTAAGCCTCTTTTTCTCTGCAGGTCATGCAGGCATATATATCCCATTCTTAAAAATTGGCAAAATGCAAAAGATTTCAACGCTAATCTCCAACTTGGAGTGCCACCAAAATAACACAGATTTCTGGCACAAAAATGGCTTGAATTATCATGATCAGGCAACTGATATACAATCAACTCCTCAGATTTTTGGAACTTCCATGAATGTTACTGTTTGTTGCAATAAAAAGTTAATTTTTCTTTTCTTTCCAAAGGACTCCAAGGAACTCTTTGGAAGAAGGGGCATTACCAAATGCTTTCCTGTGCACACATGTGGCTGATCTCCCTCCCAGCTACAGTGGTCAAAGGGTGGGCAACACACTTGTGCTACACAAAAGTTTTTACAGATCTTACTGCTACAAGTAAGATCTGGGGTCTGGGGTTATTTCTACGTATTTCCAGTGGTAAAATAACTCCAATGCTTCAGTGTACCATGTTTCCAGAGCCAGAAAATTTGCAGGGATTTGAAAGCAACAATACTTATTCAGCTACTGAAAGAAGGTGGTAAAAAAAAATTATTTCAAAACTACGTATTTTATCAAAACAATACACTCCTCCCACCTCCTCCCATCCTTCCATTTAGTTAAAGACAGGCACCATGCCTAACCTCAGCCACCCTGGCTTCCTGTCCCTTCTCTGCAGCAGTGCCTTCTCCACTTACCAAAACTGGATGGAAAGGTGTTACACTTAAACAGAATACACTTCTAAGGAAGAAATACCAAGAGACCTCTTCTTCCAAAGATAATGCATGGAAATGCTTTATGCCAGGTTTCCAAGCTCTCAAGGTCTTGACTGTCTTTGTTACGCTTATTTTCACTAGGAAGTTTGTCTGGAACTCATGGCAATGTTTCTGTAATCTCCAATTAATCAGTTGATAAGGTTTTTTCTCCACATGCTCCACCATCTGATACATCTTGACAGGTGGCAGAAAAGCCATTATTTGGTTCAGAAGATGAACATATAATTGTGTTATGTGAGTGGGAAAAACTTCAAAATCAAAACCTGCAAGCCCTTCATCTGAAAATGCACGACAGACTTACTGACAAATGGGATCAACATCCCTGCAGACAAATGAGGAAACTGAATGGAATACATTCTGTGTCAGTTTTTGAGTGTTCAGTTCTTTTTGAAAATATTTGGCTGGTGGGTGAAAGGGAACAATCTGTAGCAGGTTTTCCAAAACTACAATGCACAATTTTTCAATGTTCTCTGAAAAATCAAAAATCTCTTGCTGGCACAAGCAACTGTTGTAAAGGTACAATGGGTGAATGGGGAGTTCAAGAAAATAGCTAAAAATAATCAAAACCTTTTCTTTTTTTCTGTTTAAGTCAGATTTTAGACCATCTTTACTTAAAGAGATTGATTCTGCAGGCACAGTTGAACATGAGTGCTCAGTCCATGAAGAGGCATCCACAGGTTTAACTGAGAAAGTGGGAATAAATCTTAGTTTTCCTTTTTTATTAAATATTAACTAAGGCAAAGTTAAAGAAGGAAGATGTTTCACACGTACCTAAACCTGTCTATCACTATTCAAATTTCAAAAAACTGCACGTTATTTACCCATTCTGTAAAGGCATTACAAATCAATGTGTTTGCTCATGATGCATAACCCAAACAGCACAAATGCTCTCTGCAGATCCTGAAAATGTTCTTTTACTTTTCCCTTTGGTTTGTTTTCTCAGCTGCAATCCCCTCAGTTTTTTCTATTTACTTTTTGCTGGATGACAATTCTTTGTTTGTATCCTATTCTTTGAAACGATTCTTTGAAATGTATCCTATATTTTTTTTAGGTCTAGCAAATAACTTGAGTAAAATTAACCAAATAGGCACAATGAAACAACTGTCTGGGGCAGCATGGCTCCCTAATCTATGGAACAATAAATAATTTTCTCACAGATCACTCATTGACTGTATAAGGGGCCCTTTAATTTTTAGAAAGTGAAAACTTTCTGATGTTTGCCTTTTGACAAAAATGATGAAGTACCAAACCCCACACATGCCTGAACATACCTGTTGCTAGCATTACTGTTTCAGTCCTCAAAAATACCTGCAAACTGAAAAGCTTGAGTTCAGAAAAATGAAACCAATGAACACCCTCCACAGTTTATAGTAACAGATGACCCTCACTGTAAAGCAGCAGATGGAACTCATGCATATGCTATCAGAAAATGGTTTACACAACATCTAAGCTATCAAGAAGGTATTAGATGTTCTAACAAGAGAGAAAATATTGTACCTTTAAAGGCAATTTTATGATCTAGAAAGTTAAAGCAGTATTTTTATAAACTCAATTCATCATGTTATTTGTTGTCTTTAGATGGGACAATTTTTCCAAGTACCAATAGCTCAATGAACATGAACTTAATTAGTCCTAGCTTAAGATTTGTACCTATGGAATCATCACAAACTGTTTTTGTAGTGTAACTACAGGAGGAATTAAGATACAGAGGATTAGTTGACAATTGTACCTGTTTAAGCACTACAAATGAATGGCAAGACCTCTACAAAAGGCTAGAAGTGTAAAAAATATTCAGCTTTATAATAGAGAATATATCTTAATTTTCATGGGGAAAACCCCTTTTACTACCAGAAAGGTGGGAAAGTTATTCTTGAACTTCAGTCTTGTCTCATTAAGCCATCAGAGTGCTACAAAACAACACCAAAGTTTTCCTGCTAAAGGGGTGTCATAAAATATCACTGAGAAATGGTGGCAATAAGAAATAGCTGTTCATTCCAGAAAAAACTTTGTTGATAAGGTAAAAGTTTACAAGACCACAAGAATGTTGAAAAGGAGGAAGAGGATCAGTTGCTCTGTTTCTGCAAGACCTAGAGGGTATCACACAAAAACTAACAAAAGATGTATGCATCAAAGGTGGTAGACGTGGTTTTCTTTGCCAAAGAATACTAAAATTCTGCTGTTTCAGACAGAGATTTAACAAATCCGCTGGAGAATATGAAAATGTTAGAAGCTATACATCAGAAAGTCTCTAAGCTGGAAAAAAAAAGTGCACTGGTTCTCTAAAAATGTCTCATCTACTTGCCCTGTTTTTACTGGGCTCTGGACACTTGCCTACAACCACTGCAATGGAGAAATAGAGAAGTACCAACTATTCAGTTTTGATCTTTGTGTAGTAATTAAGGACTCAGTATCCTTGGTAGCCTGCTTGACTGCCTAGAATCAAAAAGCTTTTCCTTACCGTCTGTATGCATCTTTTTTTTTACACTTTCATTATGCCTCTCAAGCAGCTCACCAACAGGAGAGTGGCTCTGCCCTTGCAACACCCTTCTCACAGGTAGTGGCACTGCTCTTAGTCCCCAAAGCTGTCTCTTCTCAGGCTGGACAAGCCCAGCTCACCCAGTCCCTTCTCACGGGTCTCCTGACACTGACACGGTGACTCTCCAATGGACTTGTCACAGGCTATTGATGCCTTTCCCATACAAGGAAAGGGGGACAAAAATGACACAGTAGTTGCTCTCAATTATTGAGTTGTGCCTTGTGGTACAAAAAGCAATGGATGCAAAGTGGACTTATTGGAAATAATTTATTTGTTCAGAAAAAAAACTAATATATGCTCTCTTCATATTCAATCATCTCAAAACATTGCTAATAATGGAAGTTGCCCAGCTAAAAGGCAGTAAAGTAATTCAGATCTATTAAGATCTTCTAAGGAGAACAGAGAAGTCTCATTGAAGATAAATCAGGCCCCATCAAAGTCAGATAAAATATTGCTATTGATTTGCAGAGATATCAGAATGTGACTCTTCATGGCTTCTTCTCAACAGCTGAAGAATCAATTACCAAGATTTTCATTAAAAGCAATTTAATTTTAAGTGCTACCCAGATATTCCCACTACTGTCAGATATGACATGTTTGAACACATAAGGAAAGGTGGAGAGGCCAACTAGGTAGTGGCTGGTACACTGTTAATGTTCTTTGGCTTTAACAGCACTGAGCACAGTGAAAAACACAATAGAAGCTTTAATTTTAATGAATTTGTGTAGAAAGCAAGCAAGCAATTTCTAACAATAGCTGTTTGTCCTGGATGTATCTGCAGACACTTTGGTCCAAAGAGATTGTGAAGTGCAGCACAAATCATGAATAACATCAGTAAAGAGAAAGAATCTAAATGAAGAATTCTAGAACCTATTTTGAAGAATGGTAAGGTGAAGAAGAAAAGCAGAGGGTTAATCTTAATATGCTGGAAATATAACATTTAAGAACACATTGATTTGGAGGTTCTAAAAATTGGTGGAACATATCTGTAATGGAGAAAAAACTTCAGTGTGATTCAACCAAGATTTAAAAAAACCCTAATGGTGATACTGCAAGTAGCTGCACTTAAACCCTCTGAACCACATAAAACACCAGAAGTTTTAAAGAAGTTTTAAAGAAGTTTCAAGTCAACATTTGACATTCCTAAGGTATTTAAAATTCAAGAAAAGTTCTATTCCACAGAATTCTTTAACATCCACCCCCCAGATCTCAATCTAAGAAACACATATCAGCAGAACAGTGGACTTAGCTGAACCTGAGATTTGTCCTTACAGAAGGACAAAGGGATTGCTATTTTTTTTCCCAATATTTTCACAGTATTTTGCACATAAATCATTGACAAACTTTTTTCCCAGAAACAAGGGTAAAGAACTATCTTGGTCTTCTCCCCATTTTTCTCTAAATTTTTTTCTCAGCTTTTCAAAAGAGGATCGATGGAATTACAGCAGTATTTCATTAGAGTCACATCAAATATCAGGAACTCTTCCACAAATAAACCACAATCAATCAATTAGACCACTTCAGTGGTGAAGACGTATAAACAGCTGATTAATGTTTAATGTCAAACTCCTTACAAAGAAAAAGAGGCAATAAATAGTGCATAAAGAAACCTCCAAAAGCTCAAGGGAACAAAAGTCTTACTTTCTGGTTTATTGCTAAAGTGAAGTTCTGTACAACTGATTTGCAAGCATAATGTCAGTGCAAAAATACCTGTCCTCAGATGTACAAAGAAATATGAAAAAATAGGTAAAGACATACCTGGTCCAATGCAGAACGATGCAATGATTGCAAGGATACAAAATATACTGAGGTAAGGAAGCCAATACACAGTGTTCTGGGTGGATAAAAGACATCAATTTTAGATATATTGTACATATCACAAATATTTCTTAAAACTTGCAGATAACAGATAGTGTTTTCCATGATTCTTGATCTATTTCAGAATTTAGTCTGGGGTTACTTTAGAAAATCCCAGCATTTCTGTAGGACCTTATTAGATGATTTGTGTTTAAAGGCTTTGGTCTCTGTGAAATCCCTGTAGAGAAACACTAGACAAGCAATGTACCACAGTCAGAATTCTAAAAAATCACAACATCTTGTGGTAAAGCTCAAGCCAACCTGGAACACTGAACACTTCAGCACCTCCATCCACATCTTTTAAAACATTCAGTAATGTTTGAAAAGAGCACCTAGGGAGGCCCACAGAGCTTCACAGTTCACCAGTGAAAGGCTTGGCTGAAGACTATGGCTGACATTTGGTTGGACAATCAGGATCTGAACCTTGGCAAAGCATGGGAAAGCCACAGTCCAGGGCTTTTCAGCTATAATCTGATTTTGCAGACAAGGAAGTCCATATATGCTATCTTTCCTCTATTTCTAAGTAGATTTTTCTGTACTGAGATCTCTAAATATCAGGAACTTGAAATACGAAGAGCAATTCCTCTGGAGCTTGCAGGACACTGTTTCTTAATAATGTATGTGAATATTTGATTCTAATACTAATAGATGAGGAAAAAAACATGGATACCCATTTCTTTCTCTCTCCATCAGGTGTAGTTTTAATGCAGCAAAGTGTGAATGATATTTTTAATAGAATTTTGCTATTTTTGAAAAATTTGTTACCATACATGTAAGTGTACTATCACTACCTTGAATGGCATTGTAAAAATATCCTTTCTAAAGAAAGTAATTATTTTTTCAGTGTTAAGGAAAGGCCCCCATTTTCTGATGTTTTTCCTCTTCTAGTCTGGGTTATTTCCTTAGTTCTGGAAACCATGGTCTCCTGGACATTAACATTAACCAAAAGGGTTGTAGATCTATCTACAATTACACAATCTAATTTTAGATCTATCTAAAATTACACAATCTAGGGTTCTTGTCTGGAAGCAAATCCAAGGTCTCTGAGAAAGAGAAGGTGCAAATATGGAGTAGATATTTAACATGTCTGAAAGAACAAGTCAGTATGGTATCTTATCTAGGACCACTGAAAAACATGTTCATTGTTTGAATGGCTCACAAATTTCTCTGAGATTAAGCCTATTTGTACCATGATGCTTTGTCCAAAGCAAATCTCATTTCTCCAAAATCCTCAGAAACATAAACAAACCACACTATTACATAGATGGAAGCTAAATAAGAAAAAATATACAGGGCCAGAGTTTAAACTGGTTTAATAAATAAAATATGATAATTTGAAATATCTGGGGAATTGAGTGCTAATAACATCTGATAACTTAGAATCATATCATCATAGGAAGATATTGATTGAAAGAGACCTTTAAAGCTCATCTAGTTCCAATCCCCTGCAATAAGCAGAGACATCTTCAACCAAATCAGTTTATTCAGGGCCTGTCCAACCTAGTCATGAGTGTTTCCAGAGATGGGGCACCAATCATTTCGCTGGACAACCTGTTCCAACACTTCACCATCCTCATTGCAAAATATTTCTTCCTAATACCTAATCTAAACTGACCCTGGTTCAGTTTAAAATTATTGCCCCTTGTCCTATCACAAAAAGCCCTGCTAAAGAGTCTATTCCCATCTTTCTTCTAAGGCCAAACGTTCTCCAAAGGATAATATATACAAATACCAGAAAAGTAACTTGAAAGAAACATCAAATGTGGAAATTTTTCCAAATGTAAAGTAGGAATGACATATAAAGCATGAAAGAAATCTCAGAGAGAGTGAATTACAAAGATACACCCACAGTATATGGGTAAACTGTTTATTCAGCTATGGGTAAAACTGTCTTCATAATGGTTCATCATATGCATAAATCTTTGAGTTAAGGAGTCTGAATGTGAGAATGTGAGAAAGTCCCTATACTTTTTTCAAAGCAAAATCTTTGGAGCAAACAGATTCATAAATTAGTACAAGAGACCTTTCCCTCCTCATGCCAAGCTGATTAAAAGGATTGGCATGTGCAGGAATGTCGAGACAAACCAGTATTAAGCATCTTTAAAACAGATAAACGAGAGAGTAAAAATCTGCAGTGCCCCTGGCGTTACCTGTAAGGTCAGGGAGACAGTGAGCACTGCGAAGAAGACGATCATCAGCCCGAAGCCTCCAATGAGGAGAGGCCTGCGCCCAAGCCGCTCAATAACCAAGCCCTGGAAAACAAAAGGTGGCATTTCACCTTCCTGAGAAAACACTGAAGAATGTGGATCATGAAATATGTTCTCTCATTAAATATGAAGGTCAAAACTCAACCATGAATTGATTTTACACCGTTCATAAGCTACGACATTCATAATTGTGCTCACAGTTATATTTAGAATATTTAACATGTCTGAAAGAGCAAGTCAGTATTGTATCCTTATCTAGGGCCACTGAAAAAATTGTGCATTGATTGAATGGCTCACAGATATGCACTAAATTTCTATGATAATGTTCTTACAATACATAATTTTAAAATACCACTGCCTTTAAGTGAATTATAGTCTCTTGCTTTTGCATTTTGATTGTTTCCTTATTTCAACATCTCTCTGAATTTAAGCTTAAGAAATTTAAAATTTGAGATTGAAATATTTTTAGCAGAAATTACATCTTAATTAAACAAAAATTTATTTTAAATTTCTTTCTTTCTCAAATGTAGAATAAGCATTTAGTTTTCATTTTGGATAATTAGAGTAATTAGAATATCCAAGCAAAAAAGTCCATGCAGCTGAAAATTTTGCTCAGAGAAGTGATTTTAACACTAATACTTGTGCAGTTACACCCATTTTCAATTTATATTTAACATCTGAATATAAATCACAAAATCTGAATACTTATCTGCTAGAGAAAAACACAATGGAAAATTTCTTAAAAAGATGTAACTGGAAACTCTGCTAGTCTGACTCATTAAAATAGGCTAATACGTATTTTGTCATAACAGCTGATGTACTTTTCATGTTGGTGACTACTAAAATTACTAATTACACTTGGCTTTCTTATAAGAAAAATAAGAGGATTTTATGAAGATTAAAATGTACCACTTCAAATAAGTTGAAGTCAGAATCACAAAACTATTTGCCATTTCATTATTGACTGGTGACTGAATGCCATCTTCTGCACATCCTTTGAGAAAAAAAAAATGGACAACTAAAACGAAACCTGAAGTAATACTCTTAATTCTGGGAAACAACACACATCACTCCACTGCCAGCATCTAGAAGAAATGTGTTAAAGCAAAGTACAGAGACACCCACAGATGAAATGCCTTGAGAGGCAAGTGCTTCTCCCTCAGTCTGGAGCTCACCAGGGGATTTTAGGGCAGGCTTGTCTGTCCTAAATACACGTTGATGTTGCACCCTGAGCTGAACTTCCTCACCAGAGATATGCTCTGTGATGCTGCAGGTCACTGAAAACAGCTCTGTGGCAAGATTTTTCATTCTTTATTTCTTTAAATGGTGAAATATATTTATTTGGACAATTTCCACGGCTTCCGTAATAGAATTTTGGAATTTTAAAAAGACCTGCACTGATATTAAGAAGATCTTATGAGGTACAAATGTTTCAAAACTGCAACTGCTTCACTGTCAAAACCTCTACAATATGGCAGCTATTTCCCATTATGATTAATAAATCCATCTTGCAAACACACATGACCACACAGACACCGAACCAAGAGACAACTTCAATGGCTTGGAGGGCTAAAAAAATATTTGATAGGTCTGTAAGACCCATCTTCTGCAATTTCTGCAAGAAACTTCTGCAACATATGTTTCACATGTAATTTGGAGTGGATTATATGTTCAGCAATAAATGTTGCACATGTAATTTGACATGCTGTGCAATTTCTGTTATTTTTTTCAATGCTGGATTGATGGTCATGATCAAGATATCTTGGTGTTACACAGCTGAGGGGTTTTGTATTAAAACAGGGCCAGGGATGATGCTTCTCTTAGAGGGAAAAAGTTCATAGATGCCTCTCATACAAAACATGGAAAAAATGTGATATATAGTTTTCACTTGTAAAACTCAAAGCAAAACAAATTCCAGTAAGGAAGGACAGTTTGGATTCGGTCTTCCATAACAGCAAGTTTTCCAGGTGAAAGAAATGCTGATTTTGAGGGTGTAAACAGACAACAACTACTTAATGTTTTAGTTATGATTATACAAATCCATAACTTGTTCACTTGCAGAACCCGCTAAGACACTTATGACTCATAAGAAGTGGAAGATGATTCACCATTTTCCAAGTATTTATAGTTCTGAATGCTCCACTGCTATGTACTGGTAACTGTTACCTATTGAAGATCTATAGCAAATCAAAATATGCTGTACAGAAGAGTAAATGAAATAACAAGAAATCCAGTGCATGCTCAAGTAGAGACAACAGAAGAGCATTAGAACTGTTTTCTGTGATAACACCTGAGTTATGTGCCAGGCTGTGTAGGTTGATACTTGTTTCTGTGTGATCATAAACATGTATTTGTAGAAACCTATAGCCAGCCATGATGGTTAGCACAGATGAATGATTGAAAATGTGTAAAAAATATTGCATCCAAAATTCTCACAACACAAATGTTTTGTGATAAAAAGGCAACTGATATACAAACTACATTAACAGCTCACACAACTTACTTCTGTCTGTCAGGAAACACTTGTGAATAAAGTTAAAGAAGCAAATGTCAACCTTTTCACTTGAGTCAGCTGCAGATACCAGGGCTGACATAATGAAAGCAGAGTGCATTAAAATAGGTCAGACAAGCTTCCTCGGATAAAATGAATGTGCAAGCAAGTCCTGCAGTCCAAATAGGAGGTTGCATACTATTCCCTACTTATATCCTGGCCCTATATTATACTAAGCAAACCCTGTCAGCTTTTCTTGATGTCTCAGCTCTGTGAAGAAGTTTGCTCTATAAGTTAATGTCAAGAATAGCCACACTTTCTTTCTCATATATTTTGGATAAAGGTCTGAGTAAGACTCTGTGACTGGACTGAGACTTAACATGGCAAGCTAACACTGTGTTATTTCCATTTTAAATATCAGGATTAAAATGGATAACCTCATTTATACCACTCTATGACACAATGTGTAGTATCTTGTACCCAGGAAGAAGAGAGGAACAGCAGACTGAGAATTATAAACTGAGGGGTTTTATTCATACTTTGATGTATATCCATTAGTCTACTATAAGAATTATTAATTTTAAAACACAAAAGGGGGTATTGTATTTAAGTACCTAAACTGGAATTTAAAGGCATAGCACCAACTTTGACCACATAAGCACAAGCCTTAAAGAAATGTCTGTCTGCAAGGTTCTCACATCAATTTGCCTGTATCTGTATTAAAGCCACAATAGGATCTTATAAACTTCTGCAGATATCTGTCTAAAGATTACTCTCAGTAAAGCATGGAATTGATTGCTGCATTTCTAAGCTCAGTCTGAAGTATTTTGTAGTGAGGCATCCTTAATCAGCTTCACTTGGCAGTGAAATTTTCTGTTCACTAAAGATGCTCTCCATACTCGATACCTGCCAAGACCAGCACAGCCAGGACATAGCCCATGCAAGGACCTATCTTAGCCAGCCACCTTTGCCTCAGCAGTGCTTGGCAACAGCCCTAGGGCAGCACAAACCCACTCATTTCCTTATCCCTATTCTGTCCCTTGAGTAAACTGTAGACATTTCTGAAGCAAAACTCCTTCTAGTGATGATTCAGTTGTTAAAAGTGTTGAGCTATCAAGTTTATGCTATAAAAGCCAGACTAGATCTCAACCTTGATCTGTGACAACTTATTGTGGCTGATGCTTTATTTTCTAATTATGATATTTGGATGCCCTGTTGCAGATCATCCCGAATAGATTGATAAAAGAATTACTCAAATTCAATGCTTTTAATCCTCAGCAGCAAAAGATACATCTTCCAATTTCTGAATTTATCCTACAAAAGAATTTGAACTACACAAATGCAGCCTTTAACCATGCACACCTTGGGTCTTGGGAGTGGTGTTGTCAGGCAGACCTTCTTGATGAAACTTTTTCTTTTGGAAGGCACTACACAGATACTTCAACACATGCAGTCCTCAAATCGATTCAAAAGTCCATGTGTATTAAAAAATTACAAAGGAATAATGCCTTTACCTAAAAAAAATCCTAAATAATCTTTACCTAAAACCAAAATGTTGATCAGTTGTGGCCTAAGCCAGGGTGTATTAGCACAGTCTCTCTCTGCAGTTCATCCTGCAGAGAAAATATTTCCAAATGCCTCTGGCCTTTGACAAACACCAAGATCTGAGATGCTGCTTGCCCAATCTCTTTTCTACTGCTGTCTCTGTCTGGGCTACTACAGACCAAGATATCACCTTCAAATTCTGGCAATCCTTGGGCAACAGCTTGGCAGGGTGAGGGGAGAAATAGGGGGAAATGCCCTGTTTGCCCCATTCTTGCCCTCTCTACTTACATCCTACTGGAAATTGTGGGTATGTGAAGGCTGATTCTGAGTTGGTGGGAACAATGTCACATGGGACTGCATTAAAAGCCTTACTAAAAATCAGATTCTAACAGAACTTCCTAGGAACCCTTGAGATTCTGGTATTTGTCAGCTCATTTTTTTCACTTGCTAAGACTGGCTGTTACTTGGACATATCTCTTTCTCCTCTGATGGTGGACCCAGGGTTTCTGTGGAGATGTCTTGCATCATCCTGTGGAAACCATGAAGGAAATGTGTTGGAGATGAGAAAACTTCTGGAAGTATCTGGAATATCCTTTATTTAATATGTGGCATGCCCTGAGCAGGGAATATTTCCTTCTATACTGAGATCTATTAGCAATAAAAGAAACAAAGAATGAGTCTAAGAGCCCTTTCTCATGACATCCTAAAGCAGATTAGAATCATCTTGCTAAAGAAGGCTGGCTTCCCTGACTTCTGTGTGATACTGCAAAGGATTTCCTACATTCTCTTGTGGTCTAGTACTGCAATGTATTTTAACTCATTCCAGGCTTCACACAGCTTGTCTCTGTCACAGGCTTTTAGTAACACCTTCATGCATCATCCTATGGGAAATACTTGGGGCACAGTCTTCTCAATATAGTCACGTCTAGACTCCTTCTGTGAACACTGTAAGAAAACCAAATTTGGTGCCACAGATGGCAAAATTGGATGTGGGATGCTTAATTTGAATAATATTCTCTTTTATTCTAGGCTGGGCTTCGTGGAGGAGGGAAGGAATCTTTTCAGACATTTCCTTCTGTCTCCCATTCACCCTGCTGCTGTGCTAAAGAAAGGCACTGGAAAATTGTTTTCTTTGCCCACTGAGAGTAAGACAACAACTAAAATTAAACCGAATTACTAAAACTTAGAAAACAGCAACAGTAATCAATCTTACAGAAGAACAACTAAGTTTGTGGTATTTTAGAAGTTATAGAACAGACTTCTACTAAACACAGAGAATTATTTAGGGTATATTCCACCCTGCTTCAAAGAATTGCATCAGGTTAGATAACTTACTGATGTAACATGTCTATGAATAGTAAATCTACTCAGTATTTCGTTCCAGAGGATAAAAACCTTCAGAAACAAATTATGAGCACCCCACTAAAAAGCAATTGTCTAGCAATTCCTCTAAATCAAATCTGGGTTAAGTACAATGGGTAGAATTCTCTATCATTAACCAAAAAATATACAGAAAATTTATATTGTCTCCCTTGAGAGAAGCCAGGGCATCAGGATGCAATGGTATACATATTTCATTAAGTAAATTAGGAAAAATTGGTGCAAGTGGAAGTTGCAGCCAAGTTATGTGAATGAAAGGAAAATTATGATGAATGTTTCATCTTTCAATGTCTTGTTTATATGGCTTTTGCTGGAAAGGAGGGGGGATGGAGCTGTAGGCAAATCATGCCACAAGTGGGCATATCAAGGGATCTGAGGCAATACAGAGCTATGAAAAGGATGGAATATTAATTGTCTTTCCTCATGGACCACATCAACATTATTATTGTTGTGCTGCTGCTGCTCCCAAGAGATGAATTAAAGGGAGACTTTCAGAAATTTTCACAGTTTCAGTATTTCATCTCCTAAATATTTCTTTGTTTCTCCATGAAATACATCTCTATTTCACTATTTTCCTTTGGCATTTATAAGGGTCCCTTTAATGGAGGTCATCAACACCAAAATATTCTTACTGAGGCTCAATCTCATGACTACCTAATTTATATATAATGATCACAGATGGTGCATGATTTCTAGTGGACATTTCCAACTGCTATTTCATTTAAGAGGACAGAAACTATACCTCTATAACTGTTTACCCTTACTGAAATGGTGAAGTTTATTGGGAGTAAAATCTGGTTTCTGCTAGCAAACACAACATATTAAAAAATACCAGGAAAATGGAGTTTTCTTCTTGCTTTCTTCTGTATAATCTCTGAGTAATATAAAAGGCATACACCTGACTTAACATTTAAGGCTGTGAAAGAGATTTTTTAAAAAAATATCAAAAGGAGACATTGGGAGAGGTTGGGAGTGGGAGGAATCCTGTCCTCACCACTAGGCATGAAATCTTGATGGGAACTTACTCAAATAAAGAAGCTGCAAAATCTTCAGCTGAAAAATTAAATTCATGTTGCTGTTCCTTTAAACAACAGAAATGAAACATTTATGAAGATTAAGGAAATAAAATTAAGGCTAAAAGGCAGTGTGTCCTGAACTGAGAAATTGGAAGGGAACAGGTGTATTGGTACATCAGCATTTCCAGAGGCACAGCAGGTAGCACTAACAAAAAAAATATTAAGAAAATCTACTCTTGAGTACAGAAAGTTAAAACACATACCAGGAGCCAAGGAACACCCATCCACCTCATTATGTGTGAGGAGTGTGCTCTGAAGAAACCCCACAAGCTGACAGCACAGAAGGAATTGAAAAATAACAGACCCTATTTATAGAATGGCTTTAATATCATGGAATCGTCTCCATGTAATTATCATCTGTTTTCACATAAAAGAGGTGTATTCTTCACCTAAATCAGTGGTAGAATTATCATTATTATTTTTCCATATATCTTAAACAAAGAACCATGTGTGCAGTATCACAAAGAAATTGTAAGAGTTAGGCACTTTCATATTTCTCTATTTCTACCTATTGAAATGAATCATAAAATAAAAGTCTCTTTAATATAAAAAAAAAAAAAAACAGCGGAAAACAGATTTGTGGAAATTCACAAACATCCAAAGGTTAAATGTGACCCCGTAGAGTCCTTATGTTCTAGACTATAAAAAAACATACCTGATAGCTGGATTTAGTTTAACATTTTGTAGGTCACAGGCAGTTACTCTGCCACTGAAAAGGACCCTTTTTCCAAAACCATTATTCTGACATTTAAAAATGCTTGCTGCTGTATTCAGTATTGTTCAGATGGAGTTGGTATAGAATATATGAAGAAAAAATTCTAACAAAGAAAGGTCTGCTGGCTTGTTTGCAGCTTTCCGTTCCAAAGATTTCTCCCATTGCTTCTTATCTATTGCAGTACAAACATAAATGTATTTCCTTTAGCAATTAATGATGTAATCACCTACTAAAACTTGAAGTTTTAGTTTGCTCATTTAGTGTATCATTTTCCCTAGTCCTTTCCTGTACATAGTTGAGTTTGTCTATGGACATCTCCCTGTACATTCAGAGCAGAGCAAAGGACCCGCTCTGGAGCCCGTGGGTTAGGAAAGGATGCCTGTTTGTGCTGAGTGAGCAGCACAACTGACACCACGTGGGACTCTCTTGCTCCAGCAGGGTGGCTTCACTGTTCCACCTCCCTGGGTGGCTGTTCCTGCCGGCCACACTGAACATCTGCAGCTGTGCTGTGCCTGAGCCCTCTCCAAACAGCTCCACAGCTGCCCAGCAGGCTCATGAGAAGACTGAGATGTGAATAAACCTCTGCCAGGTAAGGTTGTTCTACCAGGTGAACTAATTTATGAGTCATCACTAAATATACTTTGGCCCTTGCTGTTTCTGACTTATTTCTCTTCACACATACAGAGCGCTGCAAGACATACCAACTTTTTCTGTTCCTTTTGTGGATCTAAAATTAAAGAACATCTTAAAAAAATATTCCAAGAAAACAATTTGGTTTAGGATTAAAATTAGAAATAATATTTTGAATTGCATTATCAACCATTACACTTAATCAACATACTATTCTTTTTATATTTTTGGCTGTATAAGAAAATAAAATCTAATAATATTAAAATATCAAGCATGCTAATGGATTTTCATAACCATACTTACAGAAAAAACAGCAGCCAGAGTCTCAGCACCACCAGTACTTAGTGTAACATAAGGGATTGTTTCATGATTGATCCCAGACTCACTAAAGATGTTGTTTGTGTAGTACCAGATCTGCATCAGAGAGAATAAAATGAATTATTAATCATTAAAGGTTGAAATACAATATATTGGTATTCAGTCCAACCATTCAACCTGCTTGAGGTGAGACTTGTTAAAACTCTGAGCACTCCCAAGGCACCAAGGGCTGAACAGGACAACAGGCGAAGGGAAAGTGCAAATTCCAGGTGGATTAGGCACAATGCTTCTGTAGTTCCACTTGCAGGCCCAGGCAGAATTACAAACAGCTTCAACTCAATTTAGCTTAATTCACTTTAGAAGTAAATCAAAGAAACTCACTTTAAGCTTGAGCAACAGGATACAAACAGGTTTCATGCGGCTTACAAAGCAGTTTTGTGTAGCTTTATGGAATACTTCAATAGGATGCAACAACAGAGGAGAGAACAGGAAAGAGATGTTGTGAGGCAACAAGAGGCTGCTCATTTTTTGGACAGAAGGAGAGACGTGTGATTTCTGCTTTAACCTTACTGGAGTGTGGATAGCTGCAGTCAAGCCATCCGCCCAATCTCTCTCTATTATCCACAGAAAGAAAATATACTTTTAAGATTAGAGTTGCTTGGGGAAAAGTAATATGCTGTTTTAATCAGAGGCTTGAAGTAGCTGTCACTAAAGGATAGAAATACAGGTTGTATGACTTAGAGGAAGTCAGTCATCTTTAGTCATTAAAACCATATTCAGGCAGAGAATATATAGTGGCAACATTCTAAAATACCAAGTCTGGTAAGCATCAGGGTCTCATTCACATCAACTTCCCACTTTGGGAAAGAGTGCCTTAGAGCAGTACGTCATACAGTGTATTATACCTCAATATGAAAAAGTATAACATTCACCAGTGAAACTTCACCCTAGTTTTGTAACTTATTTAGAACTGAGATAAAATGGTGGAGGATAAATAAGTTTATTATGGTTCATATGTATCAGGTAAATGTTAACAGAGTAGAAGAGAAGAATAGGAAATAATTTATGTAAATTTAGGTCAGGCAGTCTGGTATTTTGTTCTAATTGAAAACATTAACATGATTGGAGCTTCACCATGATTTCTGTTCAATGTTGAAATAAACAAATGTACAGTTTTAAGTAAAACAAATTTTGATCTTAAGTAAAATCCTTAAAAAGAAGCAAGTGTTCTCAGGTGCCAACAGGGTGATTACACAAATCTGCCAGCTGGCAATTTCCCTGGAGAATGACCTGAGATTGTCGCCCGAAGGAATCCCAACTTTCCCATATGTCCTGTCCAGATGGTAGTTGTGGAAAAGACCAGACTGACTAACAGGGCACTACAGACAAAGCAAATGAGTTATAAGGAGCCTTCCCTGCCAGCAAAACCTGGCTGGTGCTGGCTCACACCCAGCAGGTTGGTTCAGAGGCACTCAGGCAAACCAAGACCCGGGTTCACCAGTATCTGTCACACCTGGACCTGTCCTCTCATCTTCGAGCTTTGGATGACTAGAGCAGCATCAGCCAGGAAAGCCAAGTGGTCCAGCTATTTCTCTTGACTTCTCAATTTTCTTGGTTTTACTATTAACTGTTACTAACAACTGTTTAAATAATCCATTTCAGAACAAAATTTTTGTGTGAATAATTTTTTTTCATGTTTGGTGACATTGCATGAGAGGAGAAACAGAGTAATAATAATAAGGAAGGCTTGAAATAGCCAACTCAACACACAGGTTCCCTGACAAAGAAAGTTTTTCTGAGACATATTTTCAGAAAGTGGCCATCCAATGATGCTCTTAAGTAACTCTGGCATCCATTTTGGACTGGAGATGCCTGACTATCTACCCACACCCTCACTGAAGCCATGAGAGTGTGATTTTGTTCTGCCACAGAGTACTGGACAATTTCCATCAACTAGTAAGTATCCTCAAAGTCACAAAACTCCTTCATTTCCCCTGAAAATTTAGCTGTGATCTTTTCTTATAGGCAATGTGCTCCATTGAACAGTCTGTTTACTACTGTAAGTGTCATTTTTTCTCCATTATGTGTTGATAAATCTAAAAAGACTGGATGACAAGATAATTCTGGGGCTTTTTTCCTCAAAAATCTATCCATAATGAGGAATAAAATAACCTGCCATTAGCACTGAAATCCTACCATTAGAAGAAAACTCCACCTATGCAAACATTATTGTAGTTTACCCCACAGGATGAAAAAACTCTTTCAATTCCCTCCTAGTATTTTGCAAAAAGCTTTCAGATACCAGAGTTCCAATTGCATTAATCTTTTAAATAGTCTTAGACAAATTACTTATATTTGGAGTCTTAAAGCTATAGAGATACCTGAGATAAGCCTGAGCTAATATTCACAGGTACAAAAGCACATAGATTTATTAGCCTTGGGGGGAAAATCTAGCTGGAGTGTGATGCAGAGCACAGTGAGAGTTCCTTGCATGAGCAAGAATATTGCTTATATATATAAGCAAGTAATGCCTTTGAACTATGACAAAAAAACCTTCCCTTTGAGGTTCTTCATGAGAAAATTTTTTTTGTGCAGCACAAAGCATCTCAGCCAGATGCCACAA
The DNA here is from genome assembly GCF_027887145.1 of Ammospiza caudacuta. Lineage (NCBI taxonomy): Eukaryota > Metazoa > Chordata > Aves > Passeriformes > Passerellidae > Ammospiza > Ammospiza caudacuta. The sequence goes on from NC_080596.1 coordinate 61,865,270, forward strand.
GCTGCAGCAAGGATAGTTCTCGCTGGATGAAACGAACACACTTTCCACAGTGTAAGTGGTGTAAACACCTGGCAGAGGTTGCCTAGGAGGGTTATGACTCTTGACCCTTGAATATGTTTCAAACACAACTGCACAAGGCCCTCAGTGGCCTGAGACAACCCTGAAGTCATTCCTGCTCTAACTAAGGGCTTGGACCAGTGGAGGGATCTTCTGACCTAAACTGTCCTATGACCTTCTCATACAGGCTCAGATAGGTGCTGAAGGAGACTTCTGATATCCATTAGCCTCAGACATATTAATGGCCAATAGGATTCACTGTTTGATGTCTTGTCCCTCTTTTGCTTCACTTTCCAAGACAGGAATATTGAAGCAACAAAAAAAATCAAATATGCAGTGCAACCTTTTAAAATCCCTTATAGGAAGTTTTGATGACTTCTGTAAGTACTGAACTGAATGAATCCAAGCTGAAATGTCTACTGCAAAAACTCTGAATAAGCATGGGGCATGTTCAGAAACAGAGAATCTGAGCATCAGAAGTGAAAGCTGCATCCTCTTCCTTTGCTGATCTTTTCTACCTTTCCATGTATTCCTTCAAAGTTAACACAACATGGCTTTCCTCAAACATTTTTTGTTTTACAAGCCCCCAAGCAATACAGATCTCTGGATCTTCCCACACACTGCTGTCACAGAGTCACTGCTAAAGGGAATTCACAGAGGTTGGTAAATAGTGTAATCCAAAGCTCGTTATAAGGGAAAGGGGCTCCCCAGGAGGTGCCATGGCCCGAGGCAGGACACTTACAGCATTCAGCCCACAGAGCTGGTAGCAGCCCATGGTGACGACCACGGTCAGGATCTGCCATCGCACCGCGCGCGTTCGCAGCAGCTGAAGCACCGACACCAGCTTGGTGTTCCTCTGGGCCCGAGACTCTGCCAAGACTTCCTCTATCTCCTGAGACACATCACCTTTCCCAAGGAATCTCTGAAAGGCTGCAAAGACAGGACATGTACTTTAGGCCAGACACTTGGGACGGTGTGCATTTATAACTGTCTTGCTTCTTTAAAATGGAAATGTTTGGCACAAACAGGAGGCATACATGGGCTACAACTCAATTATTCTTCTGCCAACAATATCATTCTGCTCCAGATGTGATCTGGTTCATCCCTGCTTTTGGGATCAAAAACTGAAACCCAGCTATAAATTGTCTCCCTATGAGATCTCTCTTATGTTATTTCATATGTAATACAGCCTAAGGTCCAGTGAAGAGTGAAAACCCTGTGTGACTTGAAAATATTACCAGAGTGCCTCTGAACACTATTTGACCTGACTTTTGCAGCCTAACAGTATAGCTGTTCATTGTTGGAGATAGATTGGATAGAGAAGTAGCAAGATGTAAAGGAAATAGTAAGATGCAAAAATAATATAAGTCTGGTAAACCAAGAAAAGGCAGACATTGGAAAGGAATAGCTACTCTCTTCATACTTCCTCTTGTTTTTACTAGCATATAGACAAGAAATCACTTTGTCAAGGTAATTAATACTAGAAATAATTACCCAGAGCAGTTCAAGACTTAATATTTATCAATGCCGGAGTCATGGGAACAAATTTACATGGCCAATGTAAGGAACCAACCAACCTCATCTCCCCAGAAACACACCACACCATTTTGTACTGCACACTGATAGCTTCCTGAAATATCCCTCCACTAATAATACAGGCTTTACACCTCCCACCTCCTTCAAGACAGAGATACCTCCAACTGGATGTGATGTGTCTCCACCAACCTTGTTTGACAGATGCTGTCTATGCAGTCATAGATACTTTTGTCTCAATCTAATGAACACACCCCAGGGGCTGGCATTTTAAGAGATGTTTAAAATGCTCATCATCTCAGAGTCACTGCAGAGAAACAATGACATTACAAACACCCCTGCAACAAGGCTTTGCGACCCAGTAGGATGCTAACATTCAAAACAATCCTTTACACAGCAGGTCACCTGAAATTGTCATGTTTATTAAATGAATCAGTTCATTTAGTTCACCTAAGAGCAAAACCATTTTTTCTTATCCACAGCTTTGCATAACACTGCCTATAAACAAGTGACCACATATTTCGGTATGTTTAACACACCTTTGGATCATAAAAATCACTTAGATGGTCAAGAAAACTAGAGATAGACCAGTCATGGTTAATACATCCAGAATTTATTTAGATTTTGAAGTTAAAAAAATTTATCGTTACCCAGGTGAAAAGGACAATTTGTGGCACTTCATTGCTGTGATGGATAAGACACACAAATGAACTGGTGAGCTCCCAGAGCATCCCTCTCTGATACTTTGCTGAATGCACAAGGCTGCACATTCTGCCTTCTCTTGGTCTGGCAGTGGAGGGAGCTAACTTGAGCTCTGGGCCAAGCTTTTCTGAGGCACTCAGCACTTCTAATGCATTTTAATGGGCCCCAGCTGATTCTGCTTAACAGAGATGATGATTTTTTTAAGTCATGAACGACCTCTGGGTGTTGAATCAATTCATAACATTCATATATTCTGATAACCAGTTTCTCTCTTGTGAGAGGAGAGGTCAGAATTTTTAAATCTCCCAGTAAAAGTAATTTCACTTATCTTTTCAGACAGGCAGTACAATCAGAAATGAATGAACAAATTCAGACCTCAGAACTAAAATTAGGCTGCTCAGGTTTGTCCTTGGTTATTGCCCATTTTTTAATAAATAACGCTCATTGTAATGAGTGTGATCTATTTAAAGACAGTGATAAGAAATGTAAAATTAGAACAATGTGTGCCTACAGTATGTTTAAGTCCATGTCTCGTGCTGAAATTACACTTTCCTCAGTACTATTAGAATGTCGATTGAGAAAAATTCAAGTAAAGATGAGAACAACCAGACATATATCACCATGGTCTTCCATGAAAGGATTCTCTCAGATTTTTAAGCATCTGGTGTAAATTAGGTCAGTGCACAGCTTCCTTTATTTTTCCTGTTCTTAAAATCCTCAGCATTACTTTAGGTCACACAAGTCAAAAACATAGGTGCAATCAAGTAAAAAGATAGCAATCTGTCTTTTTTGCACAAAGGAGTTTGCTGTATTTCTAGAGGGACGAAGAACTAAAAAACTGCAATTACCAAAATTGTCAAGTACAAGGCGGGAAAAACATAGACACCTGATTCCCTTTCTTTTCTTCATGGCATTAAGTAAAAAGATGTAAATGCCACTAGGCAATGGTGATGGATATTAAAATTACCAACAAGTCAAGAAATACTAAGAAATTACTATGCTACCCATGCACAGTTTTGAATAGGCATCGCCCAACCTTCTTGGAAAAACATTTTCCTGCTACTCAATGTCTTTAATTTTCTTCCATTACCAGCTTTTCAGTACCATAAGAATCACAATTTTATATATAAATAATGTGGAAAGAAATTCTGCATTAGCAGAGAGATAGGGAAACTCAAAAGTCTCAAAAGAAAATGTGTGATGTTCAATTTATTAGTTTTACAGTCTAAACCACCAGTGCATTGCTGGCACTGAGAAGCACAGAAGTCGTTCCTCTCCTCGCTGCAATGACTCATTTCCCTCTGTGACTGGCTGCCTCTCTCTGTAGGGAAGCTTTATTTTCATGTAACACTTAAAACATCGAAGGAGTTGCAGCTCTAGAAACTTTTAAAAATTTCCAGATTCCTATTTAATTCCTTTGGATCAGAACGTTTTAGAAGCTCAGCCTCCAAAAGCTGGAATACTGCCTTCATAAAATAGGAAAAGAACTGGATGGTTCCAATCAAAGGCAAAGAAGTCAGGAAGCCCTTCCATTTACTCCACCAGTCTTTATTCATCTCACCTAAGTGAAGGTGAAGCACCTGAAAAAGGTTCAAATATCTGGAAAAAAAGTCAGTTGGTACCATCTCTAAAACAAATCAGGCCTTTAAATTAACTGAAGAGGGGCACTCAACATCTCAGCAACATAGGGAATTACTAATTCTTTTTCCACTATAGTACTTCCAGGACTTGGCAAAGAAAGCAGTTATTATCAACAAAATTAGCACATGAATTTTGAGATGAAATTTTAAAAGATCAAAATGCTATTGAGTGGTTCACAGTATAAAGCCAGCACCAGGCAAAGGGAGGCAGAAAAAGAGAGAAGTAGTCAAAGTTTGTTTGGGCTTACTCTTTGAAAAGAAATGGAAAAAACCTAAAATAAGCTGCTGGAGTATTATTGTCATCTGTTTCCCATGGACACATTTGCTTCCCTGATGATCAATTATATTAAATCCAGTGTCACCCTGTCTCACATATCTTTGTCTAAGTTCTGCTTAAACAGCATCTTATTTGGCCACTGTTGAAGATAGATAGTAGAAATTTCCCTGTAATAACTCCATGTTACCACAGAAATAATTCACAACATGAACTAACAGTTATTTCATATAAACTAATGTTATTAGAGTACTGAATATCCAGAAGAATAACTCGGGTATATCTTCCTAGAAGAGATATAAGTATAATCTTCCTAGAAGAGATATAAGTATAATAATGCTATTTAAATCTAGAAAAATATAGATTATCTACTAGCATGCAGCATAGCAAAATTTAAGAGAAAAAAATCTCAGAAAATATAACTACAGACAAATGACTTCAGGCTTTTCACATATGTCACCTCCCTCTTCTTCTAAGTAAAGAATACACAGATCTTTTTTGAATTATTATCCAGTTAAGGATTACATTTTTGCCTGCTTGTATTTGTGGTTTTACACACATCAATAGGCCTGTTCAGGTTCACCTGAAACTAGCCAAAATGTACTGGTAAAACAAAACATATACATGCCACCCTAAAATAACACAAGAATTGGTAAACAGAGTTATATTAAAGGTCCAATGACATAATATCCTTTCTAAAAGACAGGAGGCTTAAGAAAAACTTAAAGACAAATCAGGCACACCACAATCACTCCAGCTTTTGGCAGGTAAAAGTCTGAGATGAAGCCATCATCAAAAGCCAGCAAGTGTACTAGTCATGGCTGTCTCTTCCTTTCCAGTAAGAATAGTTTCTAATCCTTACAGACATACAAAACCCACAGAGAAACAAAAATAAATAATATGTGTGCTTGTTGTCAGTCATAACAACCAATTTAATCACCTGATTTGCAGCCACTTGTTCCTCTGTTAAAGTTTGGGTTTAACACCTCTCCAGTCCATGTGGGCCCCCTGAAGGCCTTCATAAAAAATTGGCTGCCTGCTTTTTTAAATCAGGAGTGGCCTTGCTCTTTTGTCACATGAAAAGATATCAACCCCAATCCATCTTTCTAAAAATTTAAATCCATGCTTCTCATTATACCTATTGTAATGCTTTTTTCATAACCATGGGACTTTTAATGTATGACTGAACATACTGGATGAACAGATTTTGTATGTCACCAACAGATGTTGCAGTGACATTTTATCCAAGTTGTTTGACCCTTAAGACATAATAATATTCTTTTCTCTGGCAAGCTGGGATACCAGCTGAATTATTGATTTACGTGACCTGCTACTGTGGCTGCATAGAAAATGCAAGATTCCTCCCTGTAAGAGTGCACTTCAAAAAAGACACCTCAACTCTCCAACTGCAAGTATTAATAACCCATGTTTTTAGTTGTAACAAATGTTCCATTTTATCACTACTATTGATGTTATTTCTTTTACATCGTTGTGATACTCACAGATCAGGGGAGCACTTGGCATGCAACTAATAGACAGCCAGTGTGAAATCCCTGTCTTAACTGTCCTAGAACTTGGATGTTAAACTGATGCAATTATAGCAGCAGGTTTTTCATTTTCTTCCTGTTTCTATCCCTGTCACTTTTCATTTCCACAATCTCCTTCCGAAGTCCTTCTCTTCAACCACTTGAATATCCATTTTTCTTCTGCTGTCTGGCCTTGATTGAGAAGGATCACGTCAGTTAAATGCTAGGCAATTTCTTACCTTCTATTCTTATCAAATGAGGAGGATATTAGTTATGGGACCTGGGAGAGGAGCTGGGGTGGTTCTGCCCTTGCTTCATTACCAGATTTTTCTTCTTGAGCAAAGCAGGTTTACAGATTATGCTGCTGTTCCAATGGACTGTTCTCTCCCCAAAACACATGGATCAGTTCTCCCACGCTCAGCAGTGAGAGACAGGAATATGAGAGATAGTTCAGATCCTTTGGGTCTCAGGGAGTAGGATATAGGTTGGTGACATGCAGGAAGATGAGCCAAGCTCATCTGTCAGTGCTGCTTTTGGCGGCAGAGAGCAGCAAGTCAGACAGGGTGTGTCGGCTCAGCCGCGCACCACGCGCACGGCTGGAAAAGGGAAAGCAGGGCACTGGCTAAAGCCCTGCTAATGGGGCTCAGGAGACCTCACTCATCTGAGGAATCGCTGCCCCTGTGCCCCAAAGAATAGCTTCTCTCACGGTGCTGTGACTTAGGCTTGCACATGATGCCTCTCTAACCCTCCACCCTCATCCCTTCGTTTTTTCATTGTTCATTCATCACGTTTTGGTCCTTCCCCTTCTCTCATCTCTTATTTGCCCCTTAAAGACATCTGCCACAAAAGGGTTTGACACCATTTGTATTTTGGTAGCTAAAGACTGGTTGTCTCCTGAGACAGAGATGGAAAGGAGGGGATGAAAGCAAGGGCAAAACTTTGTGGAAACTCAATGACCTAAATTATCTCACTGGATTTTATTGCTCTATAACAATTAGGAAGATTAATGTTGTCGGCTCCATTTTAGGAGCTTTGGCATACATGCATACTTTGGCGTATTTCATAAAGACTAACATAGTCATCTGCTTTAAATACAGCAGACCTTTTGCAAATAATAGTTTTATATTTCTCTGACAAGGTATAATCCACAGTGAAATATATATTTGCATGAATAGCCTTGATCCATTAAGGGAAAGAAAAGGGATTTAGTCAGTGGAAAGAGTTGCAATTTTCCAATATTAATATGCAGATTTAAGCTAAGAGGCAAATAATTTAAAAGCATTACTGTAGTCATCATTAAAATGAAGAATTCTGCTTTGTCATTATATGACTTACAAGCAGAAGGGCATTTTAATAAATCACAACTCCTCCAGTCTTCTTAATACTTAGACTTTTCCTCCCCCATTTCTGCTGATAATGCGAATATCCAGATGATTTGTCTCAAGTGTTGATTCACTCTCCTATTTTTTGAATTCCACTGTAGACCACAGTCAAAAATGAGTTACACTGTGTATTACAACATATCTCAGAATTGAGCCTTTTCTTATAGAATTAATAAAATCCAAAAGCGTATATTCATATGCAGTTACTTTGAAAAGCTTTTTATATCAGCTGTCTCTTTTTTCTCTGAGTATCTAAATTTACAGTCCTTAGGGTGGCTCATGAAAGCCATCTTCTTTTCATCAGTAAACCAGTGGCTAAAGCTCATTTCCACAGGCAACTGCTCTCCTTATGCTTTCTACTCCAAAACCTACCTCCAATGCCTCTGGATTAGATTTCAAATTATTTTCAGAACACGTATGCTGAAAACATCCCAGAGTGCAGTTGGCACATTACCAAGCAACAGTAAATGGTGTGAATTTCAAGGCAGGTGGTGTTATTTTACTGCCATGCTTTCTAATTTTTCAACTCTGCCTATGAGAGGTCCAGTTTCACTGTCAGTGCTGAGGTCTCCAGGTACTGTAGCAGGATTTTCAATGGTTCCTCATAGCAAGTGTAACATTATGCAATTGCATTGCAGATGCAGAGCCTTTGCCAGCCATAGCTCCGGAAATATATCTACAGATTTATCAGGCAGAAATGAGCCAGTTTAAACTTGGCACCCAAAAGCCAAATTTCTTCCCTGCCCAGCCATGGTGCTGCAGAAGTTTCCACCTAACAGCCAACCTGAGCCAGGTCCTGCTCTGAGCACCACTGACAGGGCAGCCCTTCCCTTGGAAAAGCTGCTCTCTGCCTCCTCAAAACTCTGCTGACTCCTTAAGAACACTTTCCAAAACCTTGTTTCTTTTGTGCTCTTTTTTTGTTTTTAAGCATTGAACTGTATGTCTGAGGCTCCAACCTTTATAGAATTCTTCATTCAACACCAAATTGAGACAGCATGGGAGTCTCTTCATCAGTATGCTATTGCTTGTTCAGAGGGCTCTTCAGAATAAAAAAGGCCAATTGTTAGTTTCAAAATAAAAGAAACTAGATGGAGTTGCATTAATTTCATGCTAAAAGGTTATTAAATTTGTATTTCAGGTGTTGATACACACTTTATAAGTTTTTGCAAGCAACTAGTTCATGACTAAAAATGTTAAGGGTCATATTCAAACAAAGTTTTTAAGAATAATTTGTAAAGCACTTATGTTTGGTATTTTGGTATTATAATCAAACTCCTTTTTTATAGACTCCTGTTTTTAATATGTTGTTATAATAAGCTAAACCAAACTTTTTAACATTCTCTCACCTGTATTGGGACCCTAGTAAATTTACTGGGGTGGGGAATGCAGCAACTGTGATCACGCAAGCAAATTATAGTTTTATATCTGGAACCTAAGGTAAGGACAAAATATTCTGTGTCTGCAAAGCTGAAGCAATATGGAAGCACTGGAATTTTTCAGTTAAACAGATGTATGAGGTTTTTATTAGATCAACCAAGGTTATTGAATTACAGAACACAGCAACTACTGGGGGGAAAATAGCAGCAACAGAATCTGTGTTTTTATTAGACAAAGTGCAAAGACTGTAGATAAGGGAGAGCCACGATGACTGAAACCACCTTTTACTTTCAAATGAACCCTGCACAGAGCGGCTGGCACACAACAGCAGGATGATTTGGTTAGTTCTGTATCACTGTGTGTACAATGTTATATAAGTTCCCTTGCTGGAGAATTTAATGTATAAAAACTTCAAAGCTACAGCTATATTTACGCATACAGAGACAAATGAAAAAGTGAGAAAAATTATTGTCAAGAGATTCTCTCCTATGAGAATACTCTGCTTCTAGTGTGGCACCAGAATCAGGTGTCTCCAGCCTGAATTCCTACAATAAACACCCTTTGTTGCAAAAAGGAACATATCTTACCTTTTTCTGCCTTGCTCCTGTTATGCTTTTCGAGTAGGAGGTACCGAGGGCTTTCGGGAAGAAAAGGCAGAATCACAACTTGTATCAATGATGGAACAATGATGGCTCCAAATAAGAAAGGCCACCGAGATTCCTGCAAATGGATGCAAACAGGAGTCAGTAATACTCTCCCAAAGTGACACTTGGAAGAAAAATAGCTTTGATAGGAAACACTGTAATTTTTCATCATTCAAAGTGTTGTGTCCACCACCAGAGTGACGTGTTCCTCCTAAGCTCAGTAAGTGGTTTGAGCACTTCCCTCTCAAATCACCTTACTCAAGGGCCAAGTCCCCAAAGCACTTTCCATTGTCAGTTTTTATTTTACATTCTTTCATTTCAGCAAAGCCTAAAGTATGTTCTGCATGGTATGGGATGTAATCCATGTCTCAAACCTGAAACAGGGCCCAAGATAACCAACTGAATAAATCCCAGAAATAATCGGTGGGGTATCTCCTAATCAAACTTTTCACCTGTCCTTTCAGGTGAGAGGAGTGTTTTTAAAAAATTCTCCTGGGATGGGAAAACAACTTGAGAAAGTGTTTTTTCCAACAATTTAAAGCTTGAGGTAATTGGTCATCCTAAGAGCCTGCATTACCATGAAGGCTTCAAGACCCTATTTCTTAATTCCTTTTTTCTCTTTTTTTTTTCCACATGAGTGGAAAACTTTCTGTAATGTAGATGAACCAAAAGTGGTGAATATTGTTTATGGACAAACAAGCATGGATCTTATTTTAAAAATTAGAAAACTAAGGTTCTGTCTTTAAAACCAGTCAATAATTATATAACCAAGTGGGTACTGCTTTGTAAAGGATAACTTGGGAAAACAGGCAGTAAAACTTGTCACCTTCATTCCATATCTGCCTGGAATAATTTCCTGCAATATAAACCTCTTTGCTATGTACCATATAAAAAAATTATAGGGTGTTATAATTTTTCACTGTACCTCCAGATAAAAATGTTACTCTTGATCAGCCCATCATATTTTCTGAAGGTTTTTTCCCACCATGTCACGGACACTTCTTAAAGGAAAAAAAGTATTTTTTCTATACTGTTATTATCAGCATTCTTCCCTCCTACCTATGGAGATTTCCATGGAATAAACTTACACTCCTTTTAAAGTCTCCTATAGTGTATAGGAGACTTTCTATGTTGGTCACATTTATCTCAAATAACTCTTCTTGAAAGCATTATTTTGAAAAACTTATGAACAAGACTCTGAACTTACCCTCCACAAAAAATAGAAAACTAGAAAACTGTGCTACTATAATGAAAAGCCCTTTATTTTTGCCATATAACACACTGAGTTTCCTTTATTTCCTCTGTTAAAATTTCTGTTTTAATTCTTATCATGCTAACTTCTAAAACCTTAAGGTAAACTCATAAATACTCAGAAATGCTCATAAATATGCTCCCACTTGCCATTTTGGCATGAATTGATCAGAAAGTCACTGAAGCCAGTGGAAACTTCTCCATCCATTTCAAAATATTTCATGCCTATTCAACATTTTGGAGCGTGTGCTCTACTTGCTTTTCTCCTCATTTACATTATACAATCTTAACTCCTTTCTCCCAGTACAGAAAAGAAATAGTAGGAGTAATATAAGCTTAAAGGATCATCAAAATTGCTGGAAATCAGGTTGAACTAGAACCTCTAAAGAGAACTAAGAGAAGCAGGCAAAAGGAGGGTTTCATAACCCCTTTAAGAAGGAATAGAATAGGACATATAGAGGGACAGTGCTCAGAAGCAGTAATAAGCTAAAGGCAAAAGACAGTGTAGGTGACTGAGAAGACACTTAAAGCACTTTACCTCAATTGTCAGCAGTAAGAAGAAGCACACAGGCACTGCTGGGAGAAATGAAAACAACCACATCCCATTTTATTTCAGGAAAAATTTAAAAGAGCATGAAATGTTTTAATTATAGGGGACCTGATTTCATCACCCGCTCAGAATTGGTACAAATAACATGTCAAGATGGTGAAATTTTCATTTTAAACTGTCACATTATGGATATTTGCTTAGGCTGGAGCATGAAAAACCTGGCTTTGATGTATTTACAAAAGACAGTTAAACAGTAGAGCAAGTTTGACAACCACAGACTCATTCAAAGGTTGATGGAATAAAATGCAAAGCTGCAGAGACAGAAGATTGGGTGGAAGGGAGGGAGATAAAGTATGGCATGGATTTATCAGCTGCAAATGAAACAAGATTATGGTGCACTGAAATACAGTAAAGAAAATGTTGCCATGTCAGAAAATCATGAGCTAAAATGCAGAAGATGGAACTTATTGTAACCATCAAAAGGTGGAAAAGAAAGTGGCATGGAGAAATGTCAACAGGCGCTGCTGACAGCTGAACTATCCCTATCAAATTGAATAATCTATTTAAGCACCAGTGACATTTAGTATTCTCAGTAATTAGGAAGATTTTGATGAAATGTGAAGACACTCTCAACACAGACCAGGTAAACAATATACACATAAATATATTTTAAAGGGAGAACAGAATTGTTAACAAGGCCATGCAACAGAGGTTGGGAAGAAGTGTTGTAGTGCCCTGGACATGGGCACCCATGGGCCAATTAAATATCCCAGTATGAGATGAATAACAGGAGTAAAAGAAATATGCAACTGTGACAGGCTTCACTCTCTTTGTTTCCCTCTGAATAATTTCACAGAAACAGAGAAACAGAATGGGTTGGAAGGGACCTCTAAGATCACCTTGTTCCAGTACTCTGCATGGGCAGGGACACCTTCTACTGTCCCAGATTCCTCAGAAACCCATCCAGCCTGGCCTTGAACACTTCCAGGGCTGGAGCATCCACAGTTTCTCTGGGCAGCCTGGTCCAGTGTCTCACCACTCTCATAGTGAAGGATTTCTTCCTAGCACCTGTGCTAAACCTCTCCTCTTTTAGTTTAATAAATAGATTTAATTATTTTTATCTATTTATTTTAAAAGCATAATCTGGACATATCTGGACATATAATCTGGAGAATCTCCCATTCTCAACTCAGCCACTATTGCACAGTCAGGGTTCTCATTTGCTCTCTGCCCAGAGTTTGGGTTTCTGTGCTGTGGAGATCCCCATGTCCCACTGAGCATCCTGACCCCAGCTGCTCCAGGTAGGCTTCCCCCATCCTGTCTCCTGTCCATTCTAGAGCCAAGGAAAATGCTCACACCCCAGACAGCTTCTCCTAGGCTCAGGCTGGACGTGGGGTAGCACAGGGCACTCCCCAGCCCTGCTCTGCATCCCTGTGCAGCCACCATGCTGCCTCACAGCACTGTCAAGGGCTTGGCTACCTCTAATGCTTGAAATGAGCAGGAGATGGTATCAAAATAAATACTCTTTTCCCCTTTTTAGCACCCAGTGCACAGGATGATCTGTGATCTCAGTGAGCAAGTCTATTTACCAGTCACTATTAAATAATCACCATTTAAGTATTTATTCTGGAATTAATTCCTTGGGGATGGGGTTGTGATGAATTTACTACAGTGCTGAACAACTTATAAACAGAAATGACCTTTTTATATAATGTTCTTCTGTAAAATGACATATTTTACCCATTTTGTATGTGGGGAACAAAGAGACAAAAGCCTCTGGCATGCAATGCAAGATACTGAAAATATCCAGGAAATAGTGATTTGGTAGTCTCTTCTTTTGCATTTTCTATAAAGAGCAGGAACACTTTTAAAATTTTAATTTTGCCAAATATAATCACACATACAGACAGAAATAATTACATCTAGTCTAATTTTTAGACGCCCTAGAGCATCTTGCCTCAGCCTCCTGCTGCAGCTACAGGAGGATGCAGGTCTCTGTGATATTCTGTGTCACACCTGCCAGTCTCACAGGGACACCTAAGGTACCATGGGGCATCATGATGTTACTGTCTGCTCATATTCAAGCAATTCAATTTTGTCCTTTCTTGTACAGACTTGGCACAAAAATTGGATATCAGAAATATCCCATTTGGCCCACAAAAAAAAAAAAAAAAAAAAATTGTATCCTTGCTCAGAACAGACTGGGAAAATTTACTTAGGCATGCAAAGCCCAGAATACTGCACAAGTTCAGCATTTCTCTGTTAATCTGCTACCACACCACATAAAACACTCCTAAAAGTAAAGGACAACCACGCTGGCCTGGGGCCAAGGACTGAAAAAACACTGAGATGGAACTAATTTCTTAGCTTTAGAACTAACTTTTCTTCCTTTAGTCAAGGCTATGGCACAGTGGTGATGATAATGTGGCAGCTGAGAAAAGAGAAGTTTTGCATCTCAGGCTTCAGAGCAGCTGCTCAAGTATAAGGTGCAAAACAATTGCCTTCCTCTTACCTTCCTTGCACCACTCCAAACACTGCTCTGCAATCTCCTCTGGCTGCAGGGGATGCTAATCTCACAGTTATAGCCCTGCTGGACACAATTTTCTCTTTGCATGACCCTTTCTGTAACCCAATTTGCCAAAAAGAATTTCAATAACAGAGGTACAAATTGCTTACCTTCCTGTTTAAAACAGAGGCAACTCAGACAATATGTGTATTTCACCGCTGTTCTGTACCCAGATGTTTATTTTTACAGGTCCCTACTACAGCTATAACTCTGACAAGAAGATTGCTCAGGTATCAGTATCTTCCCAGGTAATAATCTGTACAGAAAATCACAGACTCAAGGCTGTACAAGTCTGATATAAAATTCACAGAAATCAGCAGGAGATTTTTGTTACTGAGTAAATGGCCTTTGGATAAGAACTTAAAACAGCTTTGAAAGTGTTTGGTGTCTGAGTACCATGATTTTCTCTTCACTGAATGGCATGTTAGATCGTGGAAGTATTGAGAGGGAGAATTAAAGTATCTGTCACAAGTTCCCCAGATGGTTTTTTGTCCAGCTTTTTATTGGAGTAACAGCTAACTTTTCACTGCACACTTATATGGCATAATTTGTCCCCATTTATTCATATCCAAGAAAAGCAAAAATTTCAGAGAAAAAGCAATGGGAAATGGGAAGCTTTCACATGGGATTATTATCAGCAGCCAGCATATATATTTGAGCTTATTTAGGAAGAAATATTAGAGGTATGATGGAGCTAGAGACAAAATTTCTGACAGAGCTTCCTTTCAGTGATGCATTTAGACTCAGGTTAGCATCCATAAATAACAAAATATAAAAATAGTAAATTAAAATAATTGAGTAGGATAAGACTTAGCTTTTTAAACATGAGAAGATACAATAATTCTGATGCCCTTGGGTACCTCAGACGTCCCTGTGGGACTGGCAGATGCAGCACATAGAAATCCAGAGACCTGCTTCCTTTTGGGACTGTAGTGGGAGATGAAGAGAAGCACTCCAGGGCATCTAGAAATTGCGTTGGATGCAAATGTTTTTTTTATTTGATTATATTTTGCCAAAGTGAAGTTATGAAAGTTAGACTAAGGTATATTAAGGTTAAGAGAAAAACAAACATAAAAGCGCCCAAAGCACATTTGCTGTTTTAAAAACAATGGAAATTATTGAATATTTCATCTTAACATTTTTTTACTGACAAAAAAATTTGGTTTGGATTTTAAAAAATCAAAACCAAATTAATTTTAACTTGACATTTACTTCAAGTTTAAAAAAATCCCTCAAAATACTAATCAATAATATACCTCCCATTTTTTTTCTTTTGCCAGTAGTTTCAAAAGCAAAGGCACTCAAGAGTAGAAAACACACCCTCCTACTCAATATGATAACTGCATACTATCCTACAGTGTTTGACCAATCTACCATGGCATTAATACCCAATTTGTAGAGGATAAATTTACATATTAGGACATGAATTTGCAATAATAGATAGTTTTACAATGTATAATAGAAACTAAAACTGAAATGTTAATTTTGAAGGTTAAGAACCTTCAAAAATGTTTTAAGTGGTGGTTATTTCCCCAGTGTGTGAAACACACTTGGAAGGAAGTCACAGGTGAAAACAATTTAGATTTATTGTTTAATAACAGATTTGTAAGTATTATCAAATACTCAAACACTTAGGAAACAGGAAAATCCGAAATATTCATTTGCTCCTAAACATTTGAAGCAGAGTCCAACTTACACAAGGTAAGATGTGTTTTATAGACAGACACTATTTGTTATTAGGTCAGCTACAATAGGTGAAAAAACTCACCTTTTTAAGTCTGATCAAGTAGCAGAATGTCATATTTTAAATATCAGTATAAACAATGCTCTAAATTTAGTTACATAGGTTAACTATGTTTCAGTGGATAAGGAGAAAATTATAAACAACTGCTGTCAGCCTCCCTGGTGTTTTGATGTCTTTCTTTCCTTCACATCTTTTGAAGGATATCTTTCCAGGAAATCTTGTCTACTGCTTTTCCAACTGACCTAATTAAGCAGGGAACAGCTACATAGAAATCTTCTCAAGAGTCAGGTGAGCACTGTTTCACTGTCTATGAGCAGCAGTCCTCACTGACGATCAACTCTCATCCCAACATTAGATCTTCTGTAATTAAGTATTTTGTTCATTGTGGAGTGTAAATTATATATTTATCTCCATAGTGCTCTTATTTCCATAACCACATTTCCACTTTCAGACAACTCCTCTCTTGTAAGATGTTCTCCTTCCCAAATGCAAAACTGCAACATTTCAATATTACAAATGGCCCATCAGCCATATGTTGTTACAGCTTTGGGAATTGAAGCCTCACAGCACAACTTTAATGGACTGAAACTCATTTGCAAACATGAAGACACACAGCTGTTTTCCCATGTATTACTTAATGAGTTCTGTACAGAAAAAGGATGAATAAATACTGTTGTGTCTGTCTCAGGGAACCAATAAAAAGTTGATTTATAATCTCCAGTAAATACATAATCTCAGTTGATCCACAATAGATATAAACAGAGCACCTCACTTAATGTCTCCATTAGAAATTTATCAACTCTACCACATTCCCCCAGCAGGGCAGGTATGACAGAGTAGACCTCTTCCCATGGGTCCTACTGAACTGTGAATATGCAACAACCCAGAGGGTCCTGACAGCATTTCTGCACTTCTATCAGACCCAGCAAGGCTGTGCCTGGTGCCTGCACAGCATCTTTCCTTGTCTGGATCAATCAACCCTTGAGTGAGGTGACCTTCATGTCCCTGATCAGCAACTCACAGCTTGTATTGAAGTGCTTGTGCCTTGATAAAAGACTTGGAAATTGCTTCAGCAGTAACAAACTTCATGCCTTATGTGCTACTGTGAAAAGAGGATGGAAACGTCCCATGGCTAGAAAAAGAAAAAAACTGAGAATATTTGAAAAAGGATTTCCATCTTCAAAATCACTGCCTCAAGCAATTCTTAGTTGGTGTGTCTGGTAGCAGTTGCAGGAAGTGCAGGCAGACATCAAACACATGCTGAAATTAGTGACTATCTGAATAAGCACTGAAATATGTCCTTCCTTCCTTCCTTCCTTCCTTCCTTCCTTCCTTCCTTCCGACACTTCCGACACTTCCGACACTTCCGACACTTCCGACACTTCCTTCCGACACTTCCTTCCGACACTTCCTTCCTTCCTTCCTTCCTTCCGACACTTCCTTCCGACACTTCCTTCCTTCCTGAAATTCCTGAAATTCCTGAAATTCCTTCCTTCCTGAAACTCCTTCCTTCCTTCCTGAAATTCCTTCCTTCCTTCCTTCCTGAAATTCCTTCCTTCCTGAAATTCCTTCCTTCCTTCCTGAAATTCCTTCCTTCCTTCCTTCCTGAAATTCCTTCCTTCCTGAAATTCCTTCCTGAAATTCCTTTCTTTGTAAGGGTGTTTCTCTGAGTTTTTCTTAGCATTATCATCCCCTTAAAGGATTTGAGCAGCCACTTATAAGCACCAATGTGTCTCCTGTATCCTTAGCAGAAGTTTTAAAACACTCTTCAGGGAAGGCTTTAGCTTTTCATTCAGTTTTGTATTTTAGCACATGAATATAAGGCAGTTTTGCTTCTGTGTTTTTAAGAAATACTGTACAAGCTCAGCAGTCCAGTGGATTGGCAGGGACCAGGGTAACTTGGAGTCACCTTTTGCAAGCCTGGCTCAACAGCAGGATGGTTCCCAGGAGTACTATGAGGCCACTTCCTCAAACACTTGCTCTAAACTTAGACAAATCCTGACCAAAAACCCCCACAACTGGGAACCAGAGCTGATGAGGAAAATTCCTGATATTTATCCCAAGTCCTACACTCACCTTTGCTCTTAGGAACTCATTAAGAACTAGCAATTCATATACTCAAATAGACTCCACAAAGCAGCATGTTTCTACAGATACAAACAGCTCCACCACCATCCAGGTCATTATTGAAGATACTGAACAGGACTGGAACTCTGGGCCGCACCACTAATTACTGGCTTCCAATCTTGACTTTGCTTCAGTTCACTAGACTTTCAGAATATAACTAGGCAGAGTAAAGATGTTATGGGATTTTTTATTCTAGCCAGATGTTTGAAATTATTACAAAGAGGACACTTTAGGATTTCAAGTGATGCTGGAAAATGCTAAACTGGTGGAGGTATTTGTCCTACTCTAATGGAAAGTACAAACACCTTTTTATATTCTGTAGACAGCATAAGGATAAGCTACTTTAATTTCCAACACTCTGCATGAAGCTGCAAGAGTTCACCTGTCTCTTATTGCCAGAAGAGCTCTCTGTTCTATACTCTGAAATTCTCACTTGTATTTTAAAGAATAATATCTTTAACTATAGTCACTATCATGGCTCAAGAAGAAGACAAACACACAGAACAAAAGAGCTCATAGAAAAATACTCAGAAAGTGGTTGATTCATACTTTGTGTTATCATGCTAATGTGTCAGATTCATTTCAAGAGCATCTCCAGCAGACCATTTGCCATTAGTGTCCACCTGCAAGCTACAGGTCCCTAGAGCAATTTGGAATTGCTTTCTCTACTCATCTATAATTCACTGACAGTTTTTAAGGAATCCTTGAATCTGAGTCGAGAGTCTTAGGAAGAAGGATCAGTTAAAAAAAAAAAAAAAAGAAAATAAAAGAAAAACAAAGCAAAATCATGCTGAAAATGAAGCTTTGACAAGTAAAAAACAAAGCTTATTTTCAGAAAAGCCTTCAACTGCACAGGCTGTACAACCTATTCCATCGCTGTCTGTTTTTGTGCAAGTGAAGGAGTACTTTTAAAAGACCTTGGTAGAGCAAAATGTAACACTCCTATATAAACTTTCCTAAATACACAGTTACCTGTTGCATCAAATAAATCATTTTAAGAAGTCTGGTGAAGAAAATGAGAGTGTAACACAGCATCTACAGAAGTTTTTAGTTTTATCACAACTATTCCTCAGCAAGGCTCACTTGTCTAAAAAACTAACTGGAAAGGGACTCATCACAAAGATTCTTCCTTACTGACATATTGTACAGTGTCTATGGAGTTAATTGGTCCTTTTCAAGATTTAGCTCAATTTGCTGCAGAAATTGATATTGATACTTATATCAGTAGCAGAATTTCTTTGCTAAAATAATGAATTATGAGGAGGACAATTTGGCCAGTGTCATTGTGTATCACAAACCTATTTCTGGCTAAATACCTTTTTAACAACGGTATTGTCTATCCAAATATGCATTAAAGCTGCTAAAAATCCTCAAAAAAGTTTAATTAGACTAATTAATATGTCTTCTGTGACAAAAATAGCATCCAATTCATAAAGTTTGTAACTCTAACCATGTACAAGATTTTTGCAATAAATTCCAAGTGCTTTTAAAGAAAGATTGAGAAGAGTCTAGAAAAGACATCATGTCATTTCAGAATAAATTCTAAACCTTCTCTGGCACACTTTGTTTCTGATGCACTTATGCTTTGAGTGTTTCCCCAGCATGGGGTTACCCACAAGAGTTGTTTAACCCCGATTTTTCTCCTCAAGAAGCCACTTTCCAAATCCGATCATTGTTGCTCACTCCTGTACCTTGTACTGCTTGATTACACTCTTTTTATAACAGAATGACTAAATCTATTCTACTAGCAACACTCAAGAGATGAACACATCAGGATCTTTACCTTGTTGTGTTTGTGGGGTTTTTTTTGCCTTGAAACACTAACACATCATATGGGTTCATTCAGGAAGTGCTCCCCTGATAAGTCTTACCATGCAAGCCAAGCAAAGTTTTTAGGGAAACATGCTATCCACTAGGAAACAATGCAACCATGTAGTCAGGCAAGCTCCTGCCTGCATGACCTAGAAACACTTGAAGTTTTTAAAGTAGGGCTAGTGAAGTCAACAGACAAAAACCAAATTCTATTTGTCCATTGGTGTACCAATGGGAAGAGCAGCTGTTCAGTCAGAGAAGCAGCCAGAGCTGGCCAGGCACTGGGGCCAGTTCCAGGGAAAACAGCTGCAGCTTGGCAAAGCCTGGTACACCAAGAGCAGGAAAAAGGGGCTCAAAGCCAAGGTCTGAGGAAAGCATGGCATGGCAAAGGCAACTGTTTCAGCTTTACCTGTCCTGAATCAATATATACACTGTGAAACATTTTTTTTCTCTGGTATTGATACACAGAAAGAGATACTGAAGCCCAATGTATATTGAAAATAAGAATACTGTGACTACTGCAAATGGATTCAGAAACTAAATCCTCTATAATTTAGAGAAAGGTTAAAGCCCACCTTCATTAAACAGCATGAAGCCATAGACTAGACAATCAGACAGTTTACAATGTTTAGGAGATGTTACCATGCTAAGGAAAACCTGTGGAGCAGGACGTTCCCTGCAGGAGGAACTAGATGAGTTAGCCAGAGTGATACCTAAAGTTACATGGAATGTGTCAGAATCAGGCCACACAATATTTCCCCAAGACAGTAAGTGTAAATTTGAACTTTCAAAGCTGAAGCTGACAGTGTGCTGGCCTTTGCTTTGCAAGAGCAATCTGTCAGGAAAAATAGGCTGGGTGATTCAATTGCAGAATCACAGAAACAGAGAGAACAGAAATACCTGAAGGGCAGTGTTTGAAGACGTGACTGGTCTAAGATAGTTTGTCCTTATCTTATTATCTGTTTTTTTTTCCTTCAGTCAGATATATGAAAAGCTGCACATGCTGTACAACCAAAAATGGCCTGAATTAAATAATCCTGCAGCCAGCAGCAATAATTCAGTGCCCACATTACAGCAGATAACATCATTGCACACCCGTGGGCCTGCACCAAGTTGTCACCTACAGATGCCGTGGCTTCCTCAAGAGTTAAGGACTCTGGCTTACAGAACACAAGATGCCAGCAGGTGAAAAGAAGCACACAGCTTGTTGGGGCGCTGGGGAGAAGCAGGTCACCAGCACATGAAGTCATCGTGCTCTGTACTCTGATCACCAGCCCCCTTTACCATGGTGCAATTTCCCAAGCCTCAGGAATTTTCCAGACCTATAAGAATCAGAATCTTGAATAAAAAGCACAGCTGCAATTTGTTGGATGGGAGGCAATTAGGACTGTGGAGAGCAAGTAAGATTATCAAGTCACTGCAGCAGAGGACTGCTATCACAACTGGAACTTTTCTCACATAATCACTCTTGGTAAGCACTGCATACTGAAGAAACACATTCTAAAATTAGTACCTTTGGAGGCAAATACAATGAAATTCTATATATCCAGAATCAAAAATATTGCCTGTATTTGGGTATTACAGTCTTTATTAGATTGTAAATTTTTTGTTCCATTTGCTCTTTTATACTATAATTTAAAAATTGGACATAGTCATGTTTGTCTAGTTCATGTCAATATGGCAGGACACAGAAAAGAATTAAATTGTATTTAATTTGCATTAAAAATTGCATTTCTGCATTACTTCAGACAAAATATTCCCAGGAGAACCAGTAAATATTTAATATAATTCTTTTTTTATAAAGTATTATTTCATCTGGGTTAGCTGTATAATCTTGTTCTCCTAGGTTCGAATTTAAACCAGGAACTATTGGAGACAACAGCTTACAGGGTGAGAAAGAGATTAAAGAGCTTGTGTTACTAGAGGAGGTGAAGTTTAATCTGAAACACAAAGATCACAGGTGATAGGGGGAGGAGAGAGGAAGCACACTGTAGAAGGTGGTGAAAAAAAAAACAAACAGAAAAGTACTAAGGAATAAATAATAGTTGATCAAAAGAATTACGTGAATAAGTTGACAGAACTGTCATGAAAATGTATTAGAAGGAAATGAGAAGATTGCCAATCCTCAGCACTTTCAATAGAAAGCTTGGGAAAACTGAAGGAATGGGAAACAGCCAACCAGCCTTGAGCCAGTAACCCAGCCAGAGCTGACACTGCCCCTCAGCACTGCACCTGGGGCTGCCCACATCCCTCCTGCTGCACCTTGACCAATCTTGACAAAAGAAAGATTGCTAAAAAATCTGTTTAGGGCTCCTTAACATACTTGATACAAAAAGCAGTAAGGACTTTTGAGTTGCCTCAAGTAATACTCATTGCTTTAGAGCTATTTTTATCACAATTTCACATTTTAAGAAACACTTTTGCATTTGATAACAGAGGAAATCATCACTTAGGTTGTTAATAAGTGCTTGTTAACACTATGCCCCACAGCCAACATAAACACTTTCCTTTTCTGCAGAGAGACTTCTAAGAACCACTTAAGGCAACAACCTCATGTAATTCACATAAATGCATCAAGCTCCAATTTAAAATTTTAATTTTCTGCTCAAGTTACTTCAGCCGGGAGTCTGTTCCAAACATCACTCTGACAAATTTCAGCATGCAATTATTCACACAATATTTATTTTAAAAAATCATTCTTGTAGCCATATTGTCTTTGAGATTAGGCCACTCTATTCTTTGTTCCTTGTGTTAACAAGGTGCAGTCAGTTCCTGTCCCTTCCCTCTGCTGACTTGACCACACAAACAATATTGCTGTCACCTTCTCTTACAAGAAGGACCTCAGTCATGCCGACAGCCATTCTTATGTCCATCCCTTTTCCAAAGATTCTCTTCCAGCAAGACTCTCATCTCTGGTTTTGTCCCTCCTTTCTTCAATACCATCCATGCTTAGATACAATGTTTAACAACCTCTTAGATATTTGCTCAATTTACAAGTAATAGACATGACAGATCTCAGCAGAAACGTTATGAAACTATGACAGAAGACTAGTTTTTGTAAGTAGTATTATTTACAACAAATTCTGATAAGAAACAAACAACTACAGCGCAGCAAAATAAAAAACAACTCCCACTGAAGGAGTTTCAATGGGAACCCCACAAATCTAAGGAAAAAAAATCCTGTTTGACTGAAACCAAGAGGAATGAAAAGAAAAAACCCCACCCACCTACCCAACTAGAATATTCAAGCTGCCTCCAATAAATTGGTTGGAAATATTGTGATCCACATCAGCCAAAACTTTGTTTCTTTTACTTGCTGATGTTACCCATCTTGACAAAACTAATTCTGTAGATAAAGCATATTTCTTCCTACATAATGTCTGTCTTTAATGGTGGGATATTAATTAACTTCACACTAAAGCAATTTGTAGAAACAGAAACACTACCTCCATAATTTGGTAGCAGCAACAACAGTGATTAAAGGAAGCCAAGAAGAGAAATAAAACTAGCAATAATGAGCTGAAATCAAGGAATAAGAATTTTCCTGACACCTCAACTTTAAAAGTGCATGCATGTATCAAAAACCCAAATTAAAAAAATCTCCTGCTATATAAAGGCTGCCATACTCTGATCAATCAAATTGGCCTCTTGACATTTCATACGCTTGTTTGTAATAAACTTGCTCCCAAGCTAATTGAAGGGACATCTGTTGAAGTGACACAATAAAAGCCATTTTAAGTTTTTCCCTAAAATCTATTGCTTTGGATGGGCAGGGGAGAAATCAATCCTTCAGTAAAGGGTAAATTAAATCAAATCATTTGCCTTTAGGAGAGCTGAACAGAATAAAGGGACAGAATAAGAAAGCTGGTCAGGCAAAAATACAAGTGTCAGGGAGGGTGGCATCATGTATTTACAAAGGAGTTGCCTTTGGATGGACAGAGAAGGAAAAGCTCCTCTCACTTTCCAACCCCTTACTACTTTCTCTGGCTAACAGAAGGGATTCTGTTTTCAAGTTTCACTGTGAGAGGATTGCTGCAGACCTTTCCTCCACACTGCCTTGAAGAATCATCTCTGAATGGAAAACACCTGGTCAGATCAGATGACCAGCATGGCTCCCTCCATCCTTACCCGTTGTGTGATTCTGTATTTCCAATTGCCAGCCTGAACAAAACTCGAGTTCATTTATTCAGAGTAATGATGACATCCAGTGGCCACCAAGTTAATCTCAGCCTATGACAACAAGACAACCTCTTATCTGAATAGTTAATCTTTCCCTAGAGGTGTGTGTTAACTCTGCTCTTCTATCACTTAGTCTAAAAGCCGGGCAAGTAAGGATTGCACTACAAGGAACACTATAATCACTAAGCAAGTATCTTCCTATTCAGATTTTACAATAACTCTAACCAAGCCTTTTCAGCTCTATCTCACACTGAAAAATTAGAGATCAAAAATATAAAAACTCTTACGCATTTCCATGGTGTCCAAAGGAACTGGAAACTAAAAAAAATAGATGTACATCAAGAAAGGGGGAAAAGGAGATGTGCATATTGACACACACGCGCCACTCAAGCTGTTGAACCTGCTGGCCACATCTACCAAACTTAGCCATGCTTTTAGTATGTGCTTGTAGAAGACATGGAGGAAACTACTTTTCAAAGTGCTTCATAACAAAAAGGAAATATTTCTGTTTTCCACTTTTGTGAATCCAGTCACAATATGAAACTATGACACTTAGAGCATGCTTGTGTTCTTTGATAGAAAAGGTCTGTTAAATACTTACTTGCCCAAATATTTCTGGCAGCCCCAAAACTTGACCAGTGAAAACACCAATGCAAATGAAAATGGCTGTGACCTGACCCAATGAACCACGAATTTCCTTAGGAGATATTTCACTCAAATACATGGGGAGGGCACTTAATGAAATGCCTACAAAAGAAGAACAAAACCCATATATTAAGTCAAAACATATTTATTATGCCAGGTATGCAACAATTTCTATTGAAAGGAGCCTGAGTGATAATCTGCTCACAAGAGTGCCATAAAAACATGCAAGGAACAGAATTATATCTATCCATACATAACATGAATTATTTTCCCTGCATGTCTAATTAGTCTCACATGATTTAATAACAATGGGATTGATTATCTATTACAGATCTACAGCAACGTGTGTAGGCTGCTTTTTGATGTGGAGCACCAAAGGTTACTCAGAGATGAGAATCTCCAGGAGAACAGATTTTATATTTTAAATTTTCTCATCCCAAAGCAAGCAAAATCATGTTAACATGGGTGTGGGTAAGGGAACAAAAGCCCAGTGCATCAGTCAGACAGAACAGACATTGTCAGATGGAGTATTTTTACTGTAAACTGTATTAGCAGATGTTCCTCTCAATACAGGCTTATTGCTGCAATGAACTCTTCACAATAGGCATAAAATAAGAGTTGGAATGCTGTTTAAAGCCAGGAACAGAACAAACAAATGCATGACCCTGTTCAGTGCAATGGCAATGTTTGCACAGCTCCAGAAGTTTGGTTGCTTGATGGTAATCTGGGATAAAAATTAGCAGGAACCCTTCCTTCTAGCTGCCAGGTTATTCTGGTGCTGCAGCGCCTCCATGGTTTACTTTCAAACTGGGAACACCATATTGCTAGGAACAACTGATAAAGTACCAACCTTCCCTAGTCCTGCAGGTATTAACATGGGACCCAACAACTGCTAAGCACAGCAAAAAGCAGTGTTAATAGCAGAAAGCACTCTCCTAGTCAAGGGGTTTTCATGGCATGGAAACAAACACACTCTACCATGGCTGGAAAAGGAAAGGTGGGGAAACAACAGCTTTGTTAGCAGTGGTGAGCATCCATCCCAGTGTCTCCTCCAAACATCAGATCCTCCAGCCCTTAGTGTGCCATTTTGTCCCAGTGAAATCAGTGTGGCTATTGCTAGTCCCTGGAACACCTCTTTGATGTAAAGCAAATTCTGGCAGAGGAAGAGGAGACAGTGTGTGCACAGCACAATCATTTCAGACATGTAGAGTGTGACCAAAGCTGACCTGCAGTGTGTGCACAGCACAATCATTTCAGACATGTAGAGCAGGACCAAAGCTGACCTGCAGTGTGTGCACAGTCAAAGCATTTCAGACATGTAGAGTGTGACCAAAGCTGACCTGCAGTGTGTGCACAGCACAATAATTTCAGACATGTAGAGCAGGACCAAAGCTTACCTGCATCCACTCCCATGATGATGCGGCCCAGGATGAGCATTTCAAACGATCCAGCCAGCAAGGACAGGGACATCAGCAGTGCAGCTGCCACTGCAAACACATTATTGAGCACCAATGTGCATTTCCTAAAAGGCAAAGATGGTTTAGGTAGAAACCAGCATCCTGGCAGTTAAATGTAGCTATATTAGAAGCACACTAAGCTATTATTCTTAAATATCTAAAAATAAAAAGCGCCTAGCAAACACTGCCTCTTAGATGTGTGGAGTTCTGAAAAACAGCACTATACCCACGTGGGTACAGTTTCAAACCTACACCACAGTTTAAAAGAAAACATAACATAGGTAACTAAAGAGCTGTACTTCAACAGCGCAGCAAGGAGCCAGCTTATGCATCCTAAAACCCAAGTGCCAGGTCTGAGGCTCTGTAGATGAATATAATTAAGCATATTCTGGATAGATGACTGTATGGAGAACCCAAAGAATATACTTCAAATAGCAATAAGCTGATATAACTACAGGCACTTTAATGTGACATACAGTTTTTGACACTTCAAGAACTTCCCAACTGTGACATCACCTGTGTCATTATAATTCATCCTTAAATTCTCAATATTGAAACCATACATTAAGGAAAATTACTTCCTACTTGTAGAGTTAGGAAAAATGTTTGGGTTCATTCAAGTAATAAAAAGCAACGCTTTTCTAAAAATTATTGGAATTAATAAAAATACAGGTTTACATACTTCTTCCCCATTTTAAAATTAGTTCATTCTATAACAGTTAAATAAAATACTAGTTTTTTTTTTTCAAATAAAAGAAATACTCTTTATGGCAAATTATTACTTTTTTAAAAAGCATAAACCAAATCACAAAAATGCGTTTCAAAATTTTCAAAACATCTAAACTTTTGATTTGCCAACACCCTAATTCCTTTTAGTTTTCATCTCTCAGAACTTTCTGCTCAAGTTTGAGGCACAAATTAAAAAGGAGTGACCAGGAAAGCTGTCTATCCCTTTCCTGTCCCACCAGTTCTAATTTTTTTCAATGTGTAAGTATCAAGAGGAAATTTCACCCCCATTGAAAAAGTCACCCAACTTCTCACAACAGATGCATATGTTTTTGAAAGGAGCTATATTTAACACCTGTATTTTTAATCATGTTTCCTGCTTTCTAGTGAGTTTTGAACACTGAATGAATAGCATGGCTTGAAGATAGAAAAATTAGATACAATTCATTTGGTCTATACAGCACAACCATCAGACTGATGACTGTAACTGTTTAGAACAGATTTTTCAGATGGATATACACTCTGAGATGGCTGAAGTGATACAAATAATGACAGAACTGGAAAGAAAATGTTCATTTGGGTCAAACAAGTCTTATTCATCTGAAGATACTGCTTTTTTCTCCTTTAA
Organism: Ammospiza caudacuta; assembly: GCF_027887145.1. Lineage (NCBI taxonomy): Eukaryota > Metazoa > Chordata > Aves > Passeriformes > Passerellidae > Ammospiza > Ammospiza caudacuta. The sequence goes on from NC_080596.1 coordinate 61,892,090, forward strand.
TTTAAATAAAAACTATAAACTACATATTTTTGAGAAAAAGTTGGCCAGCAAACCCTTATACTATGCAGCTGAGAAAAGCACAGCCTACCAAAGCATGGTAAAAACAAAGACTTTGACAGAATGAAAAGGAAATGAAAAGAAGAGAACACTGCATTTAGGGTGTTGCTATGGAAAGCAGTGTCTGTGGCAGGGTTTGGGGGCTGTTGGGGCTGCAGGGGTGACTTCTGTGGGGAGACGGAGTGAGGGTGTAACGAGGCCACTGGAGGAGAGGGTGATCCAGGCCTGAGCAAGGACTGTGGGCCATGGGGACCCACGCTAGAGCACAGGGGAGTGAGGAGCGGGGAATGGCACAGAGGGATTTGTGCACACTGACCCTGAGCCCTTGCGCTGCCCCTTCTCTCACCGAAGGCACTGAGTGTGACCAATGGCTGCGGTACCAGGAGCAAGGAGAGGAGCCTGGTGTGATGCTCAGCCTCTCCCTCCTTCGAGAGAGATCCTGGAAGTGACCTAAACAATCCCTTGAGCATATTGGTCTGGGTGTCAGGATAAACAACAGCAGAGCCTCTTCGTTAGAAGAGGAGAATTTAAGTTACAAAGAGCTAAAGCCACATCTGAACTTGGGAATTATGTTTATGTGGATGAAGGTTCCCTTTCAAAAAATTACTTTACATGTCTCTTGAAGTAAATAGGAATCCAGTAATTTGGAATTTATGTTTTTAACCTTACAGCAATATGATTCAAAAGTGTTCTTTTAAAGTCATGCATTATTTCTGACTAGTGCTTTTAATCCCCCTTAGCTCATTATTCTGTGTCAGTGTAAATGGAGCTCAGCTTCATCATAGATACAACCCTCCAACCTACACTTGAGCAATTTAACAGCAAAGTATTTTATTGTTCTGTCAACATTTCACTGTGTGCTCCTCAATTTCCATAATGACGTGTCAGTCTGGGTTCCTAGACCAGACAAACACTCTGCAGGGTGAGCAGCAAACTCAAGAACCATTCTTTGGTGAGCAGCCTTTATTCACAGCCCCTTCCCATCTCTGCTCCAGCACTCTGTATCTGTAACAGAGCTGTTTTCATGGCATCATGGAGATAAACATAATAAACAGGGGCAGAGTCTGCAAGTGTAGAGATCTGCCCTGGAAACCCGACCAGCTCCAGTGGAAGTGTATCTACAGCAGAGATCAGCCACCATTTTAACTATTTTAACAATTTTATCAATTTTGACAAACCTGCACACAAAGCTCTTCTACTCTTCACTGAAAATTCTAGACTTCTGTGAACCCATTTTTACTTCACTTTGTTTTAATAAAGATTCAACTATTTACTGAGAATTAATCAGTCTGAGTCAGGCACAATTTCATATTTCTAACAAGTATGTTAAAACCAAATGCATGATTTGGCAGAAGAAATTGAAAACCTGAAAAAATAAATAATGTAACTAGGGAAAATATTTAAAAATTGGAAATCAAGTGCTGAAGTGACAAAAAAAAATCATGAAGAATGGGTAACAGCTAAGAATACTGACTTGCTGTAAGCATGAAATGAAGGAATCTGAAAATACACCCTTTGAGATGAAATATGACATATGGACAGGTTGGGAGAATGAAAAATAGACTTAGGAAAGTACAATCTATTGGAAATAGTCAGAATATGAAATAGGGAAGTAAGAACACTAAAGGTTTACACTTGTATTTAAGCCTCAATGATGATGTTCTCCTGTGATTTAGCTGACTAAAAGATATCAATTAATATTGAATTTACAATTAAGAAAAATCCAAACTAGCAGTTGTGATGAATGCTACAATGGTGAGGTTTTTTTCCCATGCTCTTCTAAATATAGATAAATGATAAATGACCTTTCAAATCCTATTTGAAAGACTGTATGACACAAAAATTTTACAGAAATACCTAGTTAGTACCTGCAGCAAAAATGCAAACACACACCAATACAAACATTCCTAAAACACTCATATTCTCTATGGTCAAGACTTGATAAAATACTGCATTGTACAGAATGCCCAACACCTTCTTGGGGAAGGCCATACAGGAACTTCATCCTAGTCCAGTTCTTCAAACTGTGCTTTGAGTTGACACAAGGATTGAAAAAAGAGTAAATTTTTATTACCGTATGACAGCAAATGCTGTTAAGAAGCAAATTAGATATGATGATAGCTTTGTTTGTTTACAGTAAGATACTTAGTAAACTCATGAAACAAGATGCTGCCAGTCTTTTCTGAAATAATTTGTATTTTATGTATTTTCCTTTGGCATATTTGACAAGTCACACTCCTTGAGATCTCAACCCACTGCCCGTTCAGAGCAAATGGCTTCTGCAACTCAAATGATGCACAGTAAGTTTTCAGAATTTAAAGTTTTGTTTTGTTTTGTTTTGTAATAAAAGTAAAACCTTCTAGAGAGACTAAGTGAGAAACTACTTTAGAAAATGCAAGTTTTCCAAAACACTTACCTCCCAAAGAACTTCACAATTGGGGTTACAATAATGGCGCCCACAAGGCCACCGATGGCAAAAATGGAAACGGTTATCGACCAGAGGAGTGTCAGCGTGCCTTCATCCACTGAGAAGCCATATCTCCTCTCCCAAGTTTCATTGTAAAACTTCTTGATAAACTGAAAGAAAATAAATAATAAAAATATGTGCAAAAAAATATATCACACTTGAGGAATACAACTGAGAGAAACAGAATTAAAAACTCAGAAAACCCACAATAGCTTTCTTGCAGGAATCACTTCTGCTCTTCTGTCTCTCTCCTCCAAAAAATGGGGCTTCATTTATAGATAAAACTGCAATAAAACTAGGTGAGTCTGTCCAAGTATATATACATATAACTACAAGGCAGTACCGAACCTTGTATGGGGATGGGGAAAAATCTCCACAGATAGCCAAGAATGCCCAGGATGAGATCACCCTTTAGCCTTTAACTTGCCAAAGTTTACACTCTTCCTCTGCTTTCCTCACATGAGCACAACCACAGATTTTTGAAGGATGCCTTCTAACAACTTCCCTTCCCTGATGTTTAATTAGAATAAGTTTTTCATCTTTTTAAAAGGTAAAGATGCCATAGCTCCAGGACAGTGTTTTAACACAGTCTCTGTTTGCCTGCAGAGACATCTCCTATTTACTTTCTCTTTAGTCAAGCTTCCTTGTTTTTGTGCTGCTCCTGCTTCAAAACCAAGGAAATGCCACGCTGTGCCTGATGCTCTGGTGAGGATGCAGTACCAAGAAGTTGCAGTCACTACAGCAGAAGGGCACAGCACCCTTGGGAAAAGCTCTCAAGCTCTACAGTATCAAAAGCTTGATCTTGTATCTTTACTTACTTCTTCCCAGTTTCTTCTCAGCATAATATTCCACCACATTTTCCCTGTTCAAACTAGGAATTTCAAACTTTGCCTGAAGTCTGGCCTTGGACACATGAAATATTCTATTTGAGGGCTTTTAGCAAACTAAAATCATCACCTCTCCATTGACAAAATAGCTAAGAAAGGTGAAGGTGGAATATACAATTCCTTGTCTTCCATCCATCAAATTTCTATTAAACTTTTTTTTACCCTGAATTAAAAGGAGAACAGGGTCATTTCTCTCATCCCATCTTGAATGTTTCTAAACAGACAGGGAAAAAACATTTAAAAATAACCTTAAAAATAAAAAAGACAAGTAATTTTGGTGCTTGAATCATTTAGAAGTTTCAGAGTAAGATTCCAAATGAATCTGCCATTAAATCAAGTAGTAACATCTTAGTTCTTTAACACCAGTACTCAGATTATATTTCGATTCAGACATCTTCTTGTCTATTTGAAATTAATTTCTGATAGTAATGATTACTGAGAGAAAACAGTTTTAGAACACTAATAGCATTTCTTGTTAATGATAATGGCTAAAAATAGTATGTAAATTACTCTCCCCTTGTGTTATGACTAATTTTCTCAGCATAGCTTTGTTATTTACAAGGAGACATCAAATAACTGCAAATATTCAAGAAAAGAAAGTACAAACTAAAACACTCACTAGTGACAGATGGATGCTCTGACATGTACTAACACCTCTCTCTGGACTCCCATTGCCAATAAATAGGAAGCTAATAAAACATAGAACTTTTCAGAAGATGCACATGAAAAAAAAAACAAACTTGGTAGAACAAATCCACTGGATTCAAATCCATTAAATTCTGTGTAAAACTCTCTTGGGAATTTTTGATCAGGTCTCTCAATAACACTAAAAGCATAAACTTGTATACAGAAATTTTAGCCTGTAAACAAAGCCTACAAAAAATGGTGGCTGACAGATATCAGTATCTTATTTTCTCAGCTGCCTCACTTCATTATGATAGTAGTGCTGGGATGAGAAAGACAAGAGGAATATAAGGAATATATAAATTTTTATATATATGAATTTAATGGATATATTTTAAAAACAAGAGAAATCTTTTCCTTGTCTTACCCCTAGTTACAGAGGTCACTCACACACAGTGACAACTACAGAATCAGCTGTCACAGCAGGCTGTGTGTTTGGGCCATAGGAACTCAGAGCCGCAGACTCCTGCAGGAAGAGGGCAAGGGCTGCAGAGCAGAAAGTAGCAGGGACTTTGCTTCCCTCACAGAGCACAAAGCACATCATTGTTCCACAGGCATTGCCACAATCAGTCCATGAAATGAACTGGAGAAATCCAGCTCAGAAAAAGACAGCTTCATCTTATATTCAATTAAAGCTTTTGTCTTCCTGTTGCCAAATGCTCCCATATGTTTTTAATAAATTCTGGTGACTCTTTGAACGAGCCCATGGAAACTTGTAATTCTGGGTTTCTCAGGGAATCATACCTGTGATGGGCCATGCTCTTTCCCCCAGAACCACAGGGAACTGAGTGGGAAGCAAGCTCAGCTGTGAACAGAGTATGTGCAGCTTATTTCCCCCTTGTAACAATCAGGAAGTCAGACTAACTCTGCCTCATGAGATGACCTGAAATAAAGCCCACCAGTGAGAACTGTAGGAGAATTCCCCTGTGGTTTGATGAGCTGACACAACTTGTCGCACTGAAAGGAAGTGGACACAGGAAGAATTTACATATAGTTCTTCAACAATTCTTCAACAATTCTTGGCTCTGCTGACAGCCCCAAGGCAGTGCAGGAAGGATTTTTCCAGCAGGACAATCAATACCATTGCTCACAGAATTACAGCTTCTTGCTGATTTTTTCTAAGCTGTTTTTATCCTCTGATGACTGCAAGGTAAAGTGATGACTGGACATGTCATGCTAACATCCAGTTTATCCAGCCTTGAATAACTAGTATATAAAAGGAACTTGAAGAAAACTCCCAGAAGTTATTAAGCAAGCAATTAAAGATTTCTATAGACTGAGTCTCTTCCTGCTCCTTTGGGTCAACAGTTTACCCAGTAAAATCCACATATAGAACATAAATTTTAAAAAATGCTTCTTTTGTTATTTGCATAAATATTGCATCCAGCTTTAACATGAAAAACCTGCTTAGGTATAAATCTAGCAACATATTTTAATAGGAGATTTTCATAAAAGAAGGAGCTTAGCTTTGGAAGTGAACTATTTTGGAAAGGAATTAAATATTTGGCACAGTTTATTTCCAATATTTACGAGCTACTTTTCAAAATAGTGTTGCTTGCAACTCCCCTGAATTTCTTTCTGCTGTGCTTGACTGAATTGAGGGTCTCTAGACAGCCAGTGTAAAAACAAAATGTTCAGATTTCCATTTGCAATAACTGATATTTTAATGAAATGCCACAAATTTTGTATACTGATTTCACAGTCCTCTATTCATCGAATCTATCCCACATGTTGCAGCCAGTAGTTGAAGAAGTTTAGAATTCAGAACCAAACAAGACATCACAACAGAACAGGGGGCCCATTATTTAAGAGGAAACCAGAGGCATTATTTACAATATCAGTGCTGTGGGAATGAAATGTTGTGCAGCCCTCTAGAATTGGATGACGTGAACAGAAGTTGCTGAACGTGTGCACGCAGCCACTGAATACTCACCAGTCCGATATTACAAATGCTTTATCACATAAAAGTGTGCAAGAAGAGTCATGATTAGCCTGGACCTGGGAGAATGAGAAGCAAACCATGTGCACCCACTCACCTCAACAGCACCATTTAGCTCTCTGACACTTACTGAATTTATGTGAAAACCTCACGGGAAGCAGAAAGAAGGTTTTGGGCAAACAATGTTGCTATACGAGATTTAATCCCCTTCTACTATGTAATCAGGGGTACTTTAAAGGCAGGATGCTGAGGAGACAATAGTTGGACAAGGCTGCCCTCTACTGATGTTAAATTCCGCTTCAGTCAGTCACTTACCCCTGCGGGAGCGTTCACCACCGACAGATTGTAGCCGTAAAGAAAAGACGACCCAAAAGCACCAGTTAAGGAGGCTACAACAAGACTCCCAGACCAATTCTGCAAAACAAAGAAAAGAAGCAGTCATTGCTAATACACTCAGAATTAACATACCTCAGGTTTTAAACACCCTTTAGCTATCTTGCATAGCTCCTGCAGGCAGATGTCCTTGCTGCAGAATAATAGCCTGAAACACTTTTCCCTGCTCATTCTGAGAAACATTACATTTGAAGTGACAGCATGTCACTTAACATCTATGGAGGCATAAGTGAACATTTGAACTTCTTTCAACCTCACAGAGTTCTGCTGCAAGTGTTGTAGCAGCTCCCACATCAAAAAGTAGAATGCTGGGGAAGCATAATCTCAGCAAAGGAAACTGTTGACAGTATATCACTAACACAGTGAAGTGAGGTATAGCATATATGTGATACAACAGGTCTGTGGGTAGATCTGACTTGGCTGAAAATCCATGAGATGGTGTGCACACCACATGCCCCACTCGCCACAAACTCTCCAGTGCCCTTTTGCCAGTGGCACACCCGTATTTCTCCCTCCTCAGGGCTCCTCCCCTCATCCTCTTCATACTCTTTTCAGCCCAAATCTGCACTTTCTGCTTCCACATCAGCTGTTGAATAAAAGGCAGAACTGCTTTGATTTGAGAGATTTTGCATTTGCATTCCTTTCCAGCTTCCCCAGCGTTACTTTCTGCCATTCAGTTCTCCTGCTGGATGACAGAATATGGCAGAAGAGACCATTCCCAGCCATTCCCAAGAGACATTGGAGTTAGTGTTTGGGTGGCTGGTCAATTGCAAATATCATTGTGTAGATAATGAAAGACAGCTCTGAATGTGCTAAAATGAATGTATTTTTAATGTGTTTTCAATTTAAAAACCAGCTATGATAAGAATATAGAATTTCAGGCTCAGCTCACTGCAATTTATGCCCAGCTTCCTCATTCACTGAAGCCCCAATCCTTTCAAAAGGAGGAAGACCTGCTTAAGCATGCCTAAAAGGAACTCAGCTTCAGTTCTATCACTGACCACACCACAACAGGTTAGAGTGAATACGTTCTGTCAGCTGCACAAAGCTGTGTGTTCACTTTGGGAAAAGCAGGTCCTGAGCATGAAGGAGGGTTGTGTAGCTGGCACATGGCATGGCTGCAGTGACAGTGACTGGAACGAGCTCCACCAGCCCTGTGGGCACAGCGGGGCAGGTGAACACGCCGTGGCTATGGGCATGTGCCAGAGCTCCTGTGCCACACTGTTGTCACCGGCTCTGTCACCTGTGGAGACGACATGAGACACCTGGGTGCCAGGGTGGGGAGCACAGCGTACAGCCCAGCACTTGTGGGTCTGCCACGCTCGGAGCTGCCAGCTCTGAGTGTTCAAAATGAACCCTGCAGGGTGGCTGAGTGCTTTTCACTTCATCCACATGGTGTGGGAACCTTTTAAGAGATTACACAGTTCATTAACCAGCCTGCTTTTGGCCAGGTCAGGAGGAAGTGTGCAGGGGGCCAAAAGCCTTGTGTACGAAATATATCCTGTTGAGATCATTACATAAGCCAAACACAATTTATTGTTATTAGCCAGCTTCTTAAAATGAGCCTGCCACACACACACATAGAGTTTGCCCCATTACTTTGTCAACAAAATGCAGAAACTTGACATAAGGCTTTATTTAACTTCTGATAATAACATCTCATATTGGGTGCTTATTATTTCTCTGCTATGCACAAACATTCCTGCACTTAGAAGGAATTGCTACTACTCTGAATGAATGCTGGGGAAAATATTTCTGGTGGTCTACCAGGCTGCTCCCAAAGGGTTCACAAGCAGTAAGTGTGAGTTCCCAAGTGTTATGCAGTAATCTCAATGCAATATTTCTAAAGGGCTCTACTTCAACAACATTAGACATATCAGAAAATCCTGCAATCAAAATTATTTGGAACATATAGCCAAATGGTTATTAAAACCATCAATGAATGCATAAAAATTTCAGTACAGGCAAATTATATGCACGTGAAGCTAAGTGGAAGATACTGCAGGGCAAATCACAGAGGTGCATAGAAAATTTCGCACTGTGATAGCTGGGTTTAGAAACTTATTCAATACCATGGAGTTTTTAAGTATGTAGGCAGCTGCAGAAAACTTCAGGCTCACTCAATTCAGAGGTTTTGGAACTTGGAACATGAACTTCAGCTTCTCCACAGCCTGTCTCCTCATTTACTATTTTAAATATTTGCTCAGGTTTCAGCAACACCAGATAAAGACAAAAGCACAATGAAGCAAGAATGCAAAAAAAAAAAAAACCCAAAAATCAAACTGTTGCTCAAAAAAAATATTTACCCTGTGGCAACATTAGTAGAAGATAAGCACAAGCCCCAGTGTCTTTTAAATGGCCAGGAAGCAAGAAGGCAGCCACGCCTCCTTCTCAGGTGTTCCTTGGCTTCACGGCCGGGTGTGTGTGTGCTCATGCGTCCCTGCTGTCAGCCCAGGGCAGGGACGTGTCACCGTCACCACAGCAATGAGAGTTCAGTCAGGAAAGTTGCATGTCAGCTCACAGCAAACACCTGCAGGTACCCGAGGAATGCTTACTTGTGAAAGCCTACGTTTTCGGGCACTGTGCTCTACAGATGTTTTTCTCAACTCCAGTCCTTGTTCAGTATGCAGTGAAATATTTGTGCTGGCTACCATGAGTCTCAATTTGCCTTTTTTTTTTTTTTTCATTTACTGCATGACAGTTCGCACCTCATTTTTCAAAACACAGTTTAGAGTGTTGTACTTTGGTTAGTTATAGCCCCCTCCTCAGACTAAAATTAAGCACAATCGTTAGCGGCAAACATTGCATGCATGCATAAGGAAGTTTAGTATTTTAAAATAGATATTGCTGATTGACACGGGAAGGCTGGACTCTGGAGCACCATACCGGGGAGCAGCAGCTCCGGCTGGGCCAGGCGCTCCCGGCAGGTGCCCGCGGTCCCGGCGCCCTCCGCCAGCTCTGCCCTCGGGGCTGCGGGCGAGCAATGGAAACCTGCGTCCCTCTCTCCGCCTCTGCCCTCGCCCTGAGAGCTTTGCAATAGGATGGTCCTGGGGAGCGGCGAGGGAGCAGCAGCGGCGCCCTCGCCTCGCTCAGCGCGGACCGGCCGGCGCTTCACCCGCGGCAGCGGCGGCGGCGCCCCCGGCCCCGCGCTGACCCCGCGCATCCTCCGCGTCCCGGCTGGGCGGCTGCGGCGCTTTTAGCTCTGCCCAACACCGGCCTGGCTCCCCTGCACCGGCACCAACAACTTCTCGAGCGGGGACGGGCTGTGCAACCTGTGAGCTGTGCCCGGCTCTCGGGGCAGCCCCGGGCTGTTACTCTGGCTCCCGCAGCTTCCGCGCACCACCCTCCCCGTCACGCCAGAGAGGATGGGAATCACTCCCTCTCCCGTTAATCCTCCCCGAGGCGTGGGCATCGCAGGCCGAGCTTCCCCGCCCGCAGCGCCTGGCTCTCTCCCGCTCCGCGGTAAGGGCCGCGGGCATTCCCGCACCGCGGAAAGCGCCCCGCGCTACTTACACCGCGGCCGCCGCTCCCCGCTCCGCGCTTCACCAGCGTGTGCGCCTCGGGCTCCGCCGCTCCGTCCATGGCTCCGTCCGCGCCGCCGCCGCACGGGCGCAGCGGCCGCGCATCTCCGGGGGCAGCGGGGGCGCGGCCGCGGGGGGCGGCGGCGGCGGCGGGGGGGCCGCGCAGGGCGCTCGGGGCGTCCGGGGCCCTGCGGCCCTGCCCCTGTCCCGGTCTCTATCTCTGCCCCTGCCCCTGTCCCTGCCCCTATCCCTGCCCCTGTCCCGGTCCCTGCCCCTGTCCCTATCCCTGCCCCTATCGCTGTCCCTGCCCCTGTCCCTGCCCCCGTCTCTGCCCCTGCCCCTGTCTCTGCCCCTGCCCCTGTCCCGCTCCCTGTCCCTATCCCTGTCCCGGTCCCTGCTCCGGCCGTGGGAGGAGGCGGCTCTCGGGAGGGGACTGATCCGGTGCCCGGGGCTGCGGGCAGGACCCGAGCGATGGGGAGGGAGCACGGCCTCGCTGCTGTTCGTGCTCGCACATAACTCAGGGGAATGTGCCCGCCCGCCGCCGTGCCCGGGGTGTCCCTCCGCGGGGACTGAGCCAGCAGAGCACGTAGGGCAGGGCAATGTCACCACTCGTGTCCATCGCGGCCCCGCCGCCGCGTGGCAGTGGGGCTGGGGGACCACGGCTTGCAGGGACCCCTGCCGCTGTCCCGACTGGAGATCCGGGCAGCCTTTCGGTGAGCAGGACTCTAGACTAAGGTGAGAAAGACTTCCCGTGTTGCCGAGGGTAGAAAGTGAAGGTACCACAAGACTTGTAGGCAATTAAGATGTTAAGGATGTTTCCACAGCCTTAGGAGGTTTAGATCTGAAACGCCACACTACTGCTGTGTTAAGGATGGGGATTAGGCATGCCACCTGGGGAAGATAAAAGCTTTCAGCTATTATATTTGAAGGTAACTACTTGCAAACACGGAATTTTGAACTGCTAAGAGTCAAATGACACCTTCTAGTTGGCAATGATGTGCATCTGGGAATTGTCCCCAAGTGACTGTAGCTGATACTGGTGTAAATCTGAGCTGTTTTCACTTCTGATATGTACATACCTCAGAACTATCTCAGAGCTCTCAGAGACATAGTAAGTAATTCCACTAAGCAATGCAGGCTGGGAAACAGTTTATGATGCAGAAATTTCAAGATGTCATTGGCTCAGATCAAGGTGACTGGTGTTTGAATAGAAAGTTAGAGGATACTCATGAGTGTGTACAATTATTATACATGTTGATAGAAGATCTGGACAACATTTATCATCCCTTTGAATTGTTGTAAAAGTCAAAAAAATAAGTTAAGGTAGGAGAATCAAGCCCCTGGAATAAAGAGAGTGCATTTGAGATGAATCAGACACCTGTGTTTTGTTTTGTTTCATGTTAAATAGGTGCAAGTAGTTCAGTTCATACTCAAATACAAATACCATGGCTACATGTGATTAATATGTACATAATTTCTCACCTTAACATGCTCACAATTTTTGACTCTTTCCAATCACTGTTGGTTAGTTACAGAAACTAAACATATGCTACTCAAAAAAAGAGTAAGTATTCATATAGGTTCCAAATAATTATTTTATAATAATTATTTTATAATTATTTTCCACCTCCAGTCTCCAAATAGCAAACAAATGCCTTGAAAGAAGATTTGATTAATTCACTCACCACTTTTTTCTTTACTGCATTATTTTCTTTCATCATGCCGTTGCTTTGCTGTTTGTTCTCCATTCTGTTACCTTGTGAAATAATAGCTGAGAAAGAAAAGAAGGAAAGTTGTGCTACTGTTCAGGATGGTAAAAGATGCAGGCTCTTTAGCAGATATGCTGTCACTGTTAGAGTAGGAACTTCAGACCCACAGCAACTACAAAAGAAGTTTAGTCAGTCAGGTGGAACTACATTACTATGGCTGGGCTCCAGCCAGGGCACTTGGATTAATTGTTGGTGTGATTCTAAAGATTGTTAGACCTATGCTAGCTAGGTCATTGCACATATGCAAATTTGGAAGAGTCCATTTATTTACTCTTCTATCAAGCAAATTCTTGCCTGTACGTCACCATAAGTACTTAAATAATGTTAAAGGGCATTTTAATCTTAATTTATGAAGATACTAAACTGGTTTCAGAGACAATCTGATATTTACATGGTGCTTCATTGTATGATCTTGGGCAGTCTGCCAGTTTGTTCAGTTAATTTGGAACAAGGATTACTGTGTTATTCCGCTTCAACCTCTTGAGATGATAGTGCATTTCAAGACTTTTGCTTACGTGGCCATTGAGGTAATGATAGATCCAGTCCTGAATACAAGTTGTCTTCTGGACAGGAGTCTACAAGGCAGTGAGCCATGAGACATGGGGAGTAACAGGCAGTTTGGTGAAGCAGTTTGGTTGTTGAGGCCATCACATTTACAAGAGGGTTTTAGGATGAAATCACTTCTATGAGACATTGACATTACTGAGGCCATTATATCAGATTGCTCCAAGCCAATCTGAGTTTCTAAGTGAGAGAAACCAGTGAGGTAACAACATCCTAGAAGCACAAAAAGAAAAGAAAAGATTCCTTCTTCCCTCTCTACTTACCAGCGCAGTCAATACTAACAACCCACAAACAACTTCCTTTCCCTCTGCTTCAAGGGGCCTTAGTCAATTCCCGCTAAATTGTTCTTCAAAAAGGACTTTCATGAAAATGTATTTAACTTTATAGGAGAGAGCCTTAGTCTCATCAAACAGTTCTCCTGTCCCATGCCACTTTTAACAAGTATATGAAAAATAATGTCATGACCTGTTCACTGAAGCTTCTCCATCCCATACAGATTTCATGTATGTGGATAATTTAGATAATTAAATTAATGAAGGTTCTGACAGAGCACAAACAAAGCATCATCAAACTGGAATTTAAGAGCTGACAAGATAAAGAATATATGGGTCATACCACTGAAACAGAAACAACAAAGTCAGAACCAATCTGCTAAACATCTTAGGAGGCATAACCTCACAGCTAAGCCACTAGCAGGAAAACTTGTGTCTGCCTTCCCTCACTCAACTTATTTTATGTGGCTGAATTTTTTTCAGAACACCTTTAAAACATTTTAAGATATGTCTGGAAAGTTTAATTGCTAGCAATGCACCATCAGTCTAAGTGTTAAGATTGAGCTATCCTTCCTGTATTTCAGGTAACCCTCTTTTACTTTTTTAAGATATCAACTTGACTGTAGCAAAAGCAACATTACCATATCCAGAACGGACATTCTAGTTGATGCAAAAAATAAGAAATCTGGACTGGAGATGGAGTAGAAATCACTGAAATCCTGTATGGCTTTGTCAATGATATTTTTTGTATCTTATTGACTCCTGTGCAGGGAAGGGAGACACGATTACAGCAAGCAGAAACCTGATCTTCAGATTGCAGAGTTTGACAAAATCTAAGGAAGTGATGATCGTCACAGGGTAATGAAAAGCTCATATTTGCTCTGATGCTGCTGTTTATCACTCACTGAAAAATTTTAGTAGATAATGTAGAAAAGTATTCCTTCCCTCTGAAGTTCATATTGCTAGTACCAGGTAAAGTTTCTAAAGTTGTTGATCCAAAGATATTAATTCAATATTTTTTCTTTGACACACCGGATTAGATTTTTCTGTTCCATAGCATGTACAGTTAGTCAGGAGGTGACTCACAAATCAGGAAAGGCTCATCTATGTCAGGCCCAGGGCATCTTCAATTTCAGCTACAGTTTGCTTATCTATTTATCCAACAGTTTATTTGGTGATGTATGAGTTGAGTTCACTGGTAGGACATGGAATCCAGCTGAGTCCTATGAATTGTTAGCTTTGGCAAGGAAGGCTCAGCAGTTCACAAAAAAGGAACATTATGACTGGTGCAGCAAACTGACTTGGGAGAGGTATGAATAAACCAACTGTAATCCAGGTTTAATTCTGAACTTCTATTGAACATTCAACTTTCACTTACTGACTGCAAGTCAGGAAAACTAAAAGCTCTTGGAAAGCTGTTCAGAAAAAGCAAATATGCAAAGGGAGCAGTTCAGATGAACTAAGATTTTCACCAGCCATATTTGCTAAGTTAGATGATGAAATCACCAAGAAGATGACCACCTCAGAAAAGCTGAGTTAAAGGACACAAATGTTACAAAACCCCAACAAGACCAAGCCAGAAATGTATAAAATGTGGACTGGATCAATTATTGTTGTCTGGTCTGAGCACAAGGCTCAGTAGCCATTGAAGGACCATTTGCCATCTTCATCAGATGAGCTTGGACTAACACCAAGGCACGGTCACCCCACCCAATGCAAAACACAAACAAGCTTCAGGCACTTTATCTGTGGTATAAAAGACTCTCCTGTCACAAATTCCTCGTGCTGGGCATGCAGAGCTTCCCTGTCTGTCTCCCAAGTACAAAATTATACCATCTCCATGGAAAAATAATGTCTGTGTCAACATTGCACTACTATGGACAGGAGAACTGTGGAAGAGCAGCCTCCAGCTGACAAAACTCCCTTATAATTATAAACTCTTGTGGCCTCTTAGGGATGGAAAGGGCTTTATACCCCTCAGGACACATCTCTCTCAACTGTAGCACAGAATTGTTTCCTTTCTTTTAAAAGCAGGAAAAAGAAGCACCAAGAGAGACAGCACCACAATAAGGTGTGAATGGCAAAGCTTTGGAAAACACTGGTGTAAAAATAACCCAAATAGGCTCAGCAAGTCTTATTGTCCATGATAGATTGACATCTAATAATTTTTGCCTTTGGGAGGCAAAATTGCCCAACTTAATTACTTTGGTTTGCTATGGTTAGTACTGGAAATAACACCATGTTATAAAATATCTTATTTTTTCTATTTTTCTTTGATTCAGCTCTAAAACTCTGGCAAAAGGGCATGGAGGAGAAAAGTTTTGCATCTCACTCTTATTCCATAGCTTGTGTGCTGCTATCTTTTTTCTACTCAGCCAGAGCAGAAGTTTTCTGTTGCTGACTGCTTGTGCTTTTCAAAAATGGAGCTCTTCTTGCAGTGTAAGACATGCAAGCAGAGGACTTGCCTGTGCTTCTAGACAGATACCTCTGCCCCTGGTTTGTGGTGTGTGCTACAATGAATGTGCTCCTCTCCCTGGTACCATAAAGCACACATAAACACTCACACAGAATAAATCCACCATTGATTAATTAAGAGATTGATTAATTAGAGCATCAAATGTGAAGAACACATTCTGAATGTCTGTGTCCCCAAAGCAGTAACAGTTTATGTATTAGATTCTGGTAAGTGACACAACTATCTGGTTATGTAAATAGGTACAATTGAACTCCATTGAAAACTGAAGGCATTATTTTCTTCTCAAGCAGTTTTGTTAATCTAGATCTATTCTGAGACTGTACAAGTCAATATTTCATATAGTGTTTATGAAAAATATCTAGGAGTCCCAGTATTAAAGTACCATTGATGGAATCAGATGGGGTATGACTTTAATTAGACACAGAGCATTCCTATGCTACTGAACTATTTAGAAAAAGTTATTCTCAAATGCTGTAGACACTCCATCCCAGAAATACATGTCTCATAAGTAATTGAGAGGGGAAAAACCACATATATCTTTTTTTCCTGTACCTGTATTATCTATCCTAAAGTGCCTTGCAAAATGATGAATTATTGTATTTGCATTTCAATATTTCGTACAAGTCTTAATCTGATTTCTTATACTGAGAAGTGGAAAGACTGAGTTTCTATCTCAAAGTGAAATGTTCTGTTGTGGTTTGTTCTTGGGTTTTGGGTGGATTTTCTTCTAAAAAATTGTGATGAAAATTAAGGCTATTTTCCATAGAAATGTGTTACACTAGGAGAGGAAGACAGATTTCAGAGTTAATGACTAGTTACAAAGAAGCTGAGAACTTGGCTAGCACAGGAAATTATTTGTTTATGAACTTCAAAACATTGGTTTATACCAAGACAAATCTATTCTTCCCTCCCCAAGTCAACCCCTTGAGAACATTGTCAGATTTGCTGCAAAGTATCAAGTCCAACTTTTAGATGCTACTCACCCCTTATCTCAAGTATTCTTCTCTTCCAGTGAAGTTCAGTGCAGCTCAGAAGCAGCCCTCCTGAGAATTGCTGCTGCTGACTTCTCTAAAATAGGGACAACGAAGTCATTGAGTTAAATGTAAAGCCAGATTTAACTCTTTTATACCATTTCAGAAGTAATAAATAATTAACAGTAGAAACAAAGCATAGCATGACGTTTCAGCTGGAATTCATGCAATGTCTCTTTTTTGCCCAATGGAAAAGAAACTGCCTTGTATGGCTGTGACACCCTACAAGAGGTCTTTGTTTCAGATACCACAAACGTGAAAAAGCCTTGCTTACCGAATTTGAACCATTAGATATTTGAAATGCATGTGCCTAAGGCTAGGGCCTGCATTCTTATACTTTTACCTGATTACAAGTGACTACACTGAGGAACACCCACAACATTCCACGTGCTAAAAATAGATTTTAACAGTGGCCAGGAGCTCAGCATGAGAGCTGGTGTGTGGTACTTGTGAGGATTCACCCCTTTGCAAGATGATAGGAGGTTTGAACAATACAGTACAGAACATAATGTACACCAATAAACCTCTCAGTAGTTAATAAAAAAGATTTACCTTGTCTATTGTTCTGGCTTTGTGCCATAGAGAGGTGTTCCATATTAGCACTAGTTTAAAAATTGAACAAAATATGGATCAGGACAAGGGTGTAGCAGTTGTGCTTTGCTATAAATTCCTTACATCCCAAAGCTAAGAGAGATAAGAACACTCCATTGTAAAAAGGTGCTATCTGCCTTGCCTTTTCCCTGATCCTACACATATTGCTCTCTTGGAAAATTCAAGGTATGTTAAATCAGTCTCATCAGCATTTTTCTAAGGACCTGATAGGTAATTTAGTTGGATTATTCCTAAATTTGCAGATGTTAAGGTATCCAAGATATGTTAGGTAAAGAAGCAGCTGTACAGAGGTGAGTTGGCTGAAACTGTAAACTCTGGCTGGGATTTGAAGTAACCTTGTTCTTTTGGGGAAAGTGGGATTATTGAGCATGTGGTACTTGGTTTGTATTTCAAGTTGTGATTGTTCTGGCAGCTCCTACGGATCACCTGTGACCCTGTTACATAAACCTTGCTGAGGTTCTCAAAAGATATTAGCATCAGTTTTTCTTCAGCTTAACATAGGCATCCTTCTCCCATTGCAAGATGCTAATCAAAGAAAACACCACTTCTGAGCAACAGGAAAGAAGTTCTCCTTCAGATCCCCTAGCATGTTTTGTGTAAAAGTGTCTTTAGACTTTAATCCAATGTCTTACAATTAACAGGAAATACAGTCTTGTACTTTAGCTCTATGTAACATGGTGGCTAAAAGCAAATAGGAGATTCATTCTCTAGAGGGAGAATGAGGGAGCAGACAGGTGAGTTTCAAACAAATCTTATATCTCAGCTACCAATGAGAGATGAGCCTTCCAGACTGATACACTTCTAATTTTCACTTCAAATAATCTATATTTGAACTGAAACTTTTACAACTTTAAAATTAATCCAAGGTGACTTGGTTATGAAAACTAAAACCAAGCTGCTCTACTTCCTAGCAGCATCTGTCACTACTGGAAAGGGCTTGTTGCTCTGTATGTCCCATGATTGGCATAAGGACAGGAAAATAAACAAGAAGGGCTATAAAGGTGGTGCTGCTACATTATAAAACAAGTTTCACATAGTTATGTATGCTTTGGACACACATGCATATTCAAAGAGCATTAATTCAATGATCATTGAAGCTCATTTTGTGATAAAACTAATCCTTTCAAACTTAGCAAACTACATCTTTGATCCAAGTTATCCCAAACTGTAGATTCAGGTTTTTTAGTTTGCCCTGTTTCATCTTGATCAAGAATACAAAGAAACCATCTCAAGGGCAACTTACACAGACATAACCAAGAAATAGCACAATGAAAACATGAACTTCTATGTTAGAAGTCATACAAGAAAGAAATCACAAACAAAACAGAAAAATTATAGTATTACAAGCAAGCCCATGTTAAAAGCTTACAAACTGATCATTCAAACAGAAGGCTGTGAAATTTTGCTGTTTGCAACGGTTTTTTTCATTGTTAGGAAGTTGGAAACGCAAATACTAGAGAAAATGTGATAACCAGAGGGTGTACAGTGTCTGTAACTACAGGTGTGAATGCTCATTCACACATAAAGATGGGTAGGTCCCTTTGGAAATGCAGGCTCAGACTGATGCTAAGATTTTAGGTCTACAAAAATGTTCTGTTCTAGAAAAGGAGTAGCATACAGTTTAGTTTTAAGCTAATTCCATAGGAAAATTAACTATATCCATAAATACTTTTCTAGTGAAAGAGAGAATATATAGCTTCTCATTTAGTCAAACCACCAAAAGTGGAATTTGGTGTCTTTTTATGGCTGCATGTCATTGATGAAATGCACTGCTTCCTGCACTGCTAAAAGCACATTTTTGAGACAAAGGCCAGGACACTGACCATTTTTATTTAGAAGTTCTTTAATCTTAAAAATCTCAAAGTTCCAAGTCGTTGTGCTTCTGTGCAAGGAGATCAAACAGATCTGGGGGGAACAGAACAAGAATACTGAATCTTTTAAAATAGTTTTTTGTTGATTTTATATGACAGTTCATAAGGTAAGCTACAACAAAGTGTTTTCCAGCTATTTTGCAAGAAAAAGTGGTTAATAATTACTCTTTGCTGTGTTGGCTATTAGTGTTGTTTTAACCATTTTTTCTTGTGTACACATGCAAGTCTGGTATGTCATCATTTAGGAAAAATCTTATGAGCCATGAGCTTAATGTTTTTTATTTTGTTAGGGTTATTTCCAACATTACCCTCCATGTAGAGTAAAGCTAGTTAAATCTTTGCAAAGTTATTACCAGTGAAATCAGCCTAACATCTATGTACCATTTAGTAAATGTTGAATTAAATATTGACAAGTGAAGGCTTTTATGTTGTGAGGTCATGCCCTGAGGTAAGACCGGAGCTGCTGCTTTGTACAGGTTCACTCCAGGTGGACAGGAAACACTTTTAAACTAATTTGTGTTATAAAGAAGGATGATGCCACAAAATGAAGCCCTCCTAGGATGGGAAATTTAGACTCAATCCGGAAGGCAGAGTACCCAGCATCTAAGTTCCTTTTGGTTGAATGTCAAAGAATACTTCAACATTTCTGAGACCAATGCCTTTGAGCAGAGTTATAACACTCAGGAATTGTTCATTACTTCTCAAAATCTTTAGAGAACTGGTGATCATTTTGAAAGATCACTTGAATTGCTAACCCTACAGACCAAGCTCTCTGTCCTGACTCAAGGATCATCCTCACTTCTTCTAGCCTTAGACATCACTCTTGATCTCTGAGGAGAGGAAAGAATCAAAACGCCTTTGCATGCACTGCAACCTCAGTCAGTCACGTGCTTGCTCAAATCTTGAGTTGCAAGGCTCCAGTCCCCTGAGAGCAGCAAGCACTGCCTGAGCCTGGAGTACACACATTCCTCTCAAGGCTGAATGCGCCTAAAAAGGATGCAGAACAAGCCTAGGGTAGAAATATATACTCATGTTACTTTCTTCTGAAAGTCAGTCCTGGAAATCAAGCTAGGAAAATAAACTTTGCCAAACTTTGCCCTATCCAACCTGTCCAGCTATTTTAAATAACCCCAATCCCTGCTCTGCTTCAATCTAAGTCAAAGCCTTTTAGTTTGCCTAGCTGTAGTTTTAGGTTTGAAGTTTCATTTTTCTTCATCTAGGGACTAAAAATAATCAGGAATATTTGTGTAACAAGTTATTCTCCCATTCTCAGATTCAGGAAACCTGGCAAACAGTGGTTCACCATTTATTCTCTTGAAGGTTAAGAGATATTATCAAAGTATTCTCCTCTAAAAGTAGGGTAGGTAATGTAATATAAAAATAGGTTTCAATGTATCACTACCCTAATTTGTGTAATTAAATCTTGATATGTAAATATGGTAAAATCCTGCATGTTTTGGACATGTGTGTTTTTCTCCCACTTTGAGGAACTGGGGAATAAAAGAAAAAGATAGTAAGGTAGGTCCTCCCTCCTCTCTCAAGCTTTAGCTGTGATTTCCAGAGGCATTTCAATGTCTTTTGTTGCAGTTTAAAAAATGGTACAAAAAATGCTTCGTCACACTCAGTAGGTTTCAATTACATGAACGTAAAGATACGCAACTCCCTTACATTGCCATGGCTTATGAAACACTGGAAATGCTGGTGGCTGAAGTGCCTGCTTTGCATTTCAAAGATAGTGGGATCAAAGTCTGTTAGTTATTACCATTTTCAGCTGCTCATGGCAGCCAGCCATGAGGGGGACTCCCCTCCACCTCCCTCAGCAGAACACCTCAGGGACGTTCTCAGCCCTGTCCTCAGTCCAGGTAAAACTGAACTTTACCCTGACTAACTCAGACCTGCCCTATCACTGTGGGCTTGCCTGTGGGTGACAGGGCTGCATCTGCCCCTGACGTGGTGACTTCAGCTCACACCTGAGCCCCAGACCTGCCTCATCACCTGGGCAGGTCGTGCTTCTGGCTGAGCCTGATCACTGCTTCCAGGTGACTGGAAGTCAAAGAAATTGTCAAAGAAATAGTACCAAAGACACAACTATATCATAAATCCAGAAGCTGTGGAGTTGCAGGCAAAAAGAACCCCAGAACCAAAGGACTTGGAGGTGCAGGTGAGTTGCCATAACCCACCCCTCACCAGGGCAAAGCCATCAGCCTTGGGAGGAGCAGGGCATGGATGAGTGCCATGCCAGGGAGAGGAGCAGGATCTGAGCAGTGTGGGGTAACATTGCTGACTCACTGTTGTTCTCTCTTTCGCTGTAATAAGTAGATCTGGACTAATAGCTAGACTCTTAAAATCTCAATTATAGAAACAGGCTCACAGTTAACAGTAAATTCTTAATAGATCTAAGGTGTGTTTCATCTTTGACAATAAACAATGCTTTGAGCAGTGTTTCTGTTCCATGTTTTTCTGCTCTGAAAGCCAGTCACTTGAAATGTGATGTCCAGACAAGGGGGTAGAAGATACTGCAAACGTTTAGTACAGTATCTTTGTCAAAAGCAGAACTCTCTCAGCTGGTTAGCACTAGTGACAGAAAAAGGAATTCTCCATAAAAGATCACCTGTACTTCATTTGCAGTTGAATTGTAAAATCATTTTTCTGCAGTAAACTTCATTGTCAATCTTTGTTTAGGATGGTAAGTAATACTTTTTAACCACCTAATTATTTAGGTGGTCTAATCATTCATGGAAATAATTATGTAAGCAGGACAGCATATCCTAGGAAGATGTTAGAAATTAAATGTCACTGTAATTTTGAGTGAATAAGACATTTTTTATCTCATTTTATAAAATAAAAGGACACTGACAGAAAGCCATCATTTTGGGTCCAGATTTTCCTGTGGAGGGAAAGAGTAGGACTAGAGCAGGGATCATCCCCCTGTACTCAGCCCTGGGGAGGCCTCACATGGAATCCTGTGTTCAGTTCCAGGCCCCTCAGTCCAGGAAGCACATTGGGGTGCTGGAGCAAGTTCAGAGAAGGGCAAAGGAGCTGATGATGGGGCAGGAGCTCCTCTTATGAGGAGCAGCTGAGGGAACAGGGGTTGTTTAGCCTGGAGAAAAGGAGGCTCAGGAGGGACCTTATCACTCTTAGGTCTTTTCCAAAGTAAATGATTCTATGATTCTTTGATTGCCTCCTCTGGAACAAGTATCCAGACAGATGCACAGCTTCTTAGGCAACACAAAATCCCCGTATGACATCCTAAATGGCCCAATATGCTCTGTTTGTGTTGCTACTGAGAGTTACTGCATTCCAGCTTTTCAGTTTCCCTTCACTCCAGCATTTCCCATTGCAGCAACCTTTTGGTCTCTTCAGTCTTAAGTACTGGTTTAAGGTTCAGTGGGAGTTGATTTCTGCCCACTCTTGTTATTAAAGGTTCAAAAATTGAACAAGCTACTGTAATTTCATGGTGTAGTGTGTGAAAGCAAGAACACTGATATAAGGCAAGTCACTAACAGTGAAATTGTTCCTAGTTTTATTGCCAATTATATGAACAGGGTGTGATAGTGACTGAATTAAGTCCAAGTGCATGACTCATGCCATGTATGGCCAAAAAAATCCTGTAACAACAGTATGTTACTGCATTCCACTTTGCTGTTGGTTCAAGGGGCATTACTTTCATGCTAAGACTTATGTTGTCAACTAATAAAACATTAACCTGAGAACAAAAACTGGAATCTATAGGTAGTGCACACAAAGCCATTGAGAAGAATATTCGAAGTAGTCATCTTATTCCACAAGCCATTATTGGAATTACTGAGAGCAGCACAGCAGAGTTCTGTTTATAGGTCCCCTTATCTCCCATTTATGGTTGTCATGAAAATCAGGTTTTTAAATACTTCCTGTGGCTTTGTTTTTTGAAAGGTCATTTGCTGTTCCAGACCAGTATAGGATGCAAGTAAATGCTATCCAAGCACACAAACAAGTTATGAAAGAGCTAAAGCACCATGCTAAACCTGGCCTTGGTAATACTGCTGAATTGAGCTGCTTCTGTATCAAATCAATTCCAGTAAATGAAAGAACAACACACAATAATATGGCTATCTGAGAATTGTATTGCTCAACTTATCATTGAGTTATTTTGAAACAAAGGGCAAATGTAAGGAGAAAGTTCACATAAAAGTGAACTAGGGACACTCAAATCTAAGGCTGATTACAAAGAGCTGCAGAAAGTCACTTTGTGGCAGATAAAATTAATCGCTATATATGCATATTAATGTAGAAAAACTTAATAAATACACAGAAATGGACTCACATGTAGCTATTTTTTGAAATATCCTGAAACCATTGTGAATAGTCTTAGAAAGCTGACAGTTGAGTACTCTGAGACAGAAAAAAACAAGAAAAACAGTAAAATTAATCTTATGAGAAACAAAGAAAGTTTATGTGTCCAGATTCTGATAATAGGTTCCTTAAAAACTTCTTAAATTGAAGTATTTGGATCCACTTTCCATTCTTCTGTGTTGCTTGCCCAATTTACTTATATTGCTTGCTCCAGCTTCCTGTGGCAATGAGTTTGACAGGGTTCATACATAGGTTGTCAGTTTTAACTTCTTTTCTGATTACTTATCTGGAATTTCCCTAATTCTTGTGTTGTGAGATTTACCAGCCATACCCGTCCTGAGTGAAGTTGTGCAGGTTTGCCTCCACATCCTTGCATTGGTTCCCTGGGCACACTCCCATTGTGCTACATTAAGCAATTACATCTCACAGGCTGTACATATATTAGTCACTAAAATAGTTCTCATTTTCCTAAATTTTACCAGACAACTAGTTCACATGTTTCAAGACTACTCTGCCTTACAAGCCAGAGCATGTCTTGGTTTACTGAAATTTAAACAAAAACACCACTGTGGTCTCACCATAATCTCCCCAATGTGCCCAAGGAATCTCCCTTCATGTAATGCTGTAACAGGCAACCTCAGCCTTGGGTTTCTCTTCTGCCCAGAGTGTTGTGGTGGATTTATTTTCAAAAGGAATTGCTATGGACAGGAAATGACTGTTTTGGCAAAATTCTTCACTTCTTTTTCTGAGCTGCTGCAGTAGTGTCAGGAACTGGTGCAAGAGATCACTCAGAGCACAGGCAAACCTGAGCTGGAGCCAGATGCTCCAGAACAGGGAAAAGCAGGGCATCAGAAGCAGCAAAGCAGAATTACCAACAAAATGGAGCACTACAGCCTACAGAGGCAGAGTTCTCAGTGTAAATACTCTCTTAGGGCAAGAGGCTGAGAATGAGAAGAGGCAATCAATCACACCTTGATTGAAGACTGGACTACTCTGAGTTATTAGTTTGCCTTTGGGACAATATTTAATTAATTTATTGTTCTCCATATTTTTCATCCTCTCAAGATTCCTGAAAAAAAATCCTTGCTCAGTTGTTTATTTCCTTTTCAGAAAAGGTTTAATTAAAGTTCTCGCCCCTTCACTCCCATCTTATTAGATGAATCCTTATGCTCTTTCTACTTCAGTTATGGTACAACAGGTTTGTAGTGTCTTTGGAGGAGAGGGGCACAGGTTTCTGACCATCTATTCCTAAAGTCCTGGAAAAAGAAATATTGTAGTTAAGCAAAAATATAGAGATTCTTGTACTTGCATACAAGTTTTGTGGCTCAGGAATACAACCCATCAGGATGTTGCATACCACCAATGCCCGGCATGCCTGCTTCTTTTTTCCCCCTGCCCAACCCCTTTCCAAGAGGAGAGTGTGCACATCAGGCTTTCACAGTGGTTTTTGTTCACTGACATTGCACAGCAAAGGTTTGTGCATGTTGTGGGTGTTGAGTGTTCTCTGGAGCCCTGCAAACTGCTGCAATACCATGACTCACAAATCTCACCATAGAGGGGCACAAAGCAATTAGGCAAACTCATTAACCTTTTTCCTCTCATTTATTTTGCAAAAGAGAGTGGATTCTCTATTAGTGAGACTAGGTCTGGTCAAAAACAAGGGGACAGCCAGGCAGGTAACTGAGACAGCAGAAACAGATGTGTCTTATAGGAATTGTTGGGAGCTTTTAGCAATATGTATAGTAAAATCCTTCTCTTTTGCACATTTGCTCTTCTTCTTCTCCTCAGTCTCATGACAGCTGAACTGTGAACATAAAACTGTCTGAAATGCCACTGTGAGGTCTGCTTCATGGATGGTTAATTCTAAAACAGTTTGTTGATGTTCCATAATACGTCATGTATCAATTAGCGAGATGCAGACAACATAATTAATCCTGTCCCTGAAAGAATCTTCTGAGTGGCATTTAGGCTTCAGATGAAACAGTTTAATAGGCATAATATGGTGTTCTGCAGAAGTAGTGAGAGCAAATATCCACCCTGTAGTTTAATAACTCATTATCAACAAATGGTATGACATTTAAATAGAACTGTTACTGTTTTATCAGCTGCATGAGAGCAAGACAATAATTTGCAAGCAAACATGATTATAATGCCACAGCATTCAGGTTTTCCAACTTTGTACTCAAGATTTTAATAGACATTGAGAGAAGAATCACCATGGAAGAGGGAAACACCATGCATTTGTATAAACTGTAACTCATGATGGTGTTTCCCAAGTTATTACAGACTGTTTGATATTTCCCCTTCTTCAAAAAAACCAATTCACATGCAGTTAACTAACAGCTGGAAACTTGCCTGATTGTTTCCTTGGACTGCAAAAAACATAACCCAGGGAGGCAGGAGCGCTAAAAAACTGACTTGTATTATTGTTGTTGCAAAAGAACTTGCAGTTTCTATGCAGCCTGGGAGAAACAGCTGGTGTGCTGATGTGCTACATTTAATGTAGTCTCTCTTACTCCTGCATGAATTACTGTCTCAAAGGAAGGAAAATGATGACATACCATAGTAACTTTTCTCTCTGTGGGATCTGCCACCAAAGCTGCATTGGGTAGATACATAAGCTCATACTTATAAACATATAATCTCTTTTCATGGAACACCCAGAATATATCTAAGTGCTTGAAAGGGTTAAATGCTGGTGTCAGCTGTAGTTTGATATGCTCCCAACAGTCCTCAAGGCAGCAAGTTATGATAAATGCTATGTTCTTCAGATGAAAGAGGTTTTGCATTTCTCTTGAAACAGAAATTTGGAAAATTTTTATGATCTTCTCCATTCATTCTCCCGTTCTTCTCTTACTATAATTTCCTGTTTGCCCCTCAAATTATTTAGTTAAAGCATGAAATTCATTCATGAAACTCCTTAAGCTCTCCCCATCTTGCCTTTCCTCCTATCTCTGCAAGATCATAATGTCATGTTATCTGAGGCTCAGTACTGCCACATGGCCCCCCTGTCCTTGATCATTTTGGTTAATATTTTTTTCCCTCTAGGTGCAAAGCACTGCCCCAATATCCTGCTGTCTGCAATTATCACAGCTTCAATTTTGTTTGAAACCCTAGCTTTAACTCTTCAACTCCTTTCTCTGTGTGTAAGTAATTTAATTCCTGCTGGAATTAGTACACATTATGATGTTCCTGGTCTCTTTATGGGGACATAACCGTATGGCTCATTCTTTACCCAAAAATCCACAACAGATATAACAGACTGTGTACCATACCAGGCCCTATGGCATTCAGACCTCATTGGTGACCTCTGTCCTGACCTACATCAGCTGATTAAGGTCTAGTATCCTTTGTGGGTGGGATATATCAAGGACAAGATAATCTCCCACACCAGAGGTTAGATTGCATCACCTTGCCATGCACATCTTTGCTCTGATTCATGCCTGTACACATAGTTACACGGAAGCCACAGCCTTCTCTGGCCTAATCAAGACTTGTTTGTGTCTTGTTTCTCGGTCTCTGACTGACCACAGATTTTAGAGACAACAGATTACACGTGATGTTACTTCTCAGGTCTTGGATCTACACTTCTGTTGTGGTAAACTTTAGGTGAAAGCAAACATGCAGAAGATTCCAACTCCATTTGGACACCAACCATCCAAAGCTCTCCTAATTCACTGTTGCCTCTAAGCTTAAGTTATCTGAACTACTGATACAGATTTTTCTACCTAAATTGCCAAGGAAACTCTTGGACTTCAAAGTGAGGGATCTTATAGATATGAAAGCACTGAAAGTGATAATGTGGCAACTGCAAGCAACTGTGGAGACTGAGAAGCTCTCACAGCTTTAGATCACATGTGGCTTAACTTTTTTTTGCAAAAATCCAAGGAGAGAGGAATCTGGCTTTGACTTTCTTTCAAGCTGCCCTCTTCTCTACATGTTCTTTCATGTTTGCTACTATTGCCTTGAAATACTAACAGCTTGGCAGACAAAACATTATGTTAACTACAGTTTCTCCTCTTCAAGGTTACTGTTAGGTGTTTTAGCATGAAATTAAATGATTTGGTTTCTGTAGCAATGTAGACTCCAAGTCCTTTGTGCAAGTCTAAGAGTTGATACCATTCCCTTCAAATGTTCCAGTCCCTGTGTTATGATCTTGTTCTATCTGCTTCACTTGCTCAAGAGCTCAAATTGGTTTTTTTTTTAAATCCTTTTAAAAACAGTTTGCAATCAAAAAGATTTTTACTGGAATACCTTCCTATTGAAAAATCTGAAGGGGTTTTTTCCAGCTGGAAATTCTGGTAGCTTCTAATATTACCTATTTGTTCTTCCTTTTAAACTTAAATTAAAATGTATCATTGTTGTATGACCGCAAAAGACTCCTGCCAACTTGTAAACTAAGAAGCAGTAATAAAGTAATGGAACAGTAATGGAACATCTTCCCCAAACTTTGTGGCACACCTCAAAATCATTTTGAAATTAGAGAAACCTGATTTGAAACTCTTTGTAAACAAATCTCTACTACTTCTCCTTCTACCCATTGTCTATGATGTTTGTTCATAAAATTCCTTCCTAGTAAAATTCTGTTAAGAGTCAAAAGCTTCATTGCCCTCTCCACTGTAACACACAGTTTAGGAATGAGGAACAACTTCTGTCTGCTAAAAGAAAGTCATGAGAATGTAATGCTATCATATCCCTTGGTAGGATTCCTCTGTTTCAGTGCAGTGTGGAAAAGAAGGAAAACCCCTTGTTCCATTACTTGTCCATTTTCTTCCTTCTCATTCATGAACTAGTTTTGTTTGACTGAAAATCCAGAAATAGAGATTAACTGTCTTTAAGCAGTTGGGGTTATAGATTAGTGTCAGAAATAAGTAGTTAATTTCTATTTGTTATCAGCTCCTTTTTTTTCCTGTGAAGAAAGACTGAAGATTATTCTTCAGCGATTTGCTGTACCTATATATATGTAAAAATTATAGAACTTATATTTGACTTTTTGTTTCCATAACATGAGACTCACTGGGAAACACACATCGCTGAAGCACACAGAGATAACCAGGTTTTTTGGATGTGGCAATGGATAGGGAGGGCTACTCTATGTTTCAGCATTGCATTATTTAGAAAGGTTTGTTTTGAAAAACAAGACAGGACAGAACAAACCCACTAAACCACCACCACCACACATACTCCAGGTTATGAGAACTGAGAAGCAGATATTTTCCCATTTTTTGTTTTCTCCATACAGCCATTAGCTTCCTCCTCTTCTACCCCTGCACTCTCAGCACTGTGACTGAGCAACAAAGAGCAAATCTCACCTACAGGCAGAGGAACAAAGCCTTTCCTCACATGAGGAGCAGAGGAAGGGAAGAATGAGAAATACGAGGTTAGTGAGACTGGAGCAGGGGCTTATAGGGAGAGAAGCAACCCTGTCTGGACTAGGAGCCTGGAGGTTCAGGCTGCTTCAGGAGCAAACAGGGCAGCGTGCAGAGCCTGCCATCAGCTGGCTCTCCAGCTCCCTGACAGTGGGACTGAGTCTGACCAACCATCACAGGTATTTGAGACTAAGATATTAGGATTTCATACACATTTTGTATTCGTTTTGATTCATCCTCTTGTGATTAGCATTAAATACATTCACTAGGAGAGTTAACCAGTAGGAGAGGGAGGTACCCACTGTCAAACCAGGTTCTTGACCTGCCTAACTTGCAGTTTTTCAGCCTTAGAGTTTTCAACTCTGTGACTTAGTGGAAGTGGAATTTCCAAGTAAAGAATTTTGGTGATTTAGCCATAATGTTGCACTCAAAAAGACTGGGTACAACCCATTAGACCATAGAGCATTAGGACCATTGGAACAGA
Source organism: Ammospiza caudacuta (assembly GCF_027887145.1). Classification (NCBI taxonomy): domain Eukaryota; kingdom Metazoa; phylum Chordata; class Aves; order Passeriformes; family Passerellidae; genus Ammospiza; species Ammospiza caudacuta. Next base: position 61,920,818 of record NC_080596.1, read on the forward strand.
AACACAGAAACAAAATTCAAAGCAAGCAACTAAAAAGTCTGTGGTATTGCCAGTTTTTGCCTCCTACCTCTGAGGATAGATGATCCAAAAAGTGCTTGCAGGAAGAAAGAATTTTACAGATGTTGGGTATTGTTCTTCTCAAAAATCATGAAGTGAAAATTTACTACAAATCAGGTAATACTGAAGGTTATTAAAAAGAGATGGGTCTGTTCTTTTGATGTTCTTGACAGACTTGAGGCAGTCTGTGATCTTTGCTTGCCTTTCACACTGTGTGGCTAAGCAAAGGGTGCTTTCTGTGAATTAATTTTTTCTACCTTTGGACTCAAAAAGATAATGGATAAAAAAAGATAAAAGATCACAACCTCAGTACTGTACAATACTTTCCAGTGTTTTCAGGAGATCAATGTAAATCTTTGCCCCTGAATTGCCTCACCATAAATAACATATGTAAAACAGAATTAGGACCCTTGGCTGAGTAAGGAATGTCTTAACTTGTTTTGTAAAGGATATGGTGCAAGGAAGATTTCCTTCACAGTTCTCAAAATGTATTTGGACTCAGAGTAGATCCCACAAGATTGAGTGAAAAAAGTCACATTCACATAAATATTTGATCCCTCTTAAATACAAACAAACAAGGATACAAGAGTGCCCATCTATCTGTTATGAGTTTCCACATAAATTACTGCACACTCTAAGAAACCACCATACCTTTCCTTTGGATCTTATTGTTGCAAGATTGTTCCCTTGTATATTGGTTAGAATACCTATGTCTGACCCCAAGTTCACAACTCACAATTTGTGCCATGGAGCTGAAACTCCCCATGAATTTTTGTTTCCTTTTTATAATGAGCTTTTTACTATTTTGTTATAATAAGCTGTACTGCTTGAAGACAGAAGTCAGTTCTAATAAAGCCACTTGCCAAGTTAGCATATGATTAATCTATACTTACATCAATTAAAGAAAGCACTCAAGATTTTTTTGCCTCCAAGTAATGCCATAGTTACAGAACAGTTCCTCCAGAAGATAAAAGCTGGGACATTACATGCACAGACTCCTCTCAGACAGAAGATTCCCCATAAAAACAAACCTTTTTTGAATCAGTAAAGAGATGGGGTGCTGCTGGGCATCCTCTGCCGTGCTGGCGCTCAAGAGAAAGGATGACAAAGAGAAGAAGCTCTTCCTTCCCTCCCAGAGAGCAGAAAAGGCTCTGGACGGCCAAGCCCTCTGCCCACGAGTGGAATTTCCCTCAGAGCACGGCTGATGGGGGCGGGGGAGGCGCCACTGCCCTCCCCATGGGGCAGAGACTGCTCAGGGCTCCCTCTGTCCCTCTGGTGCCCAGTAACCAAAGGCACCACAAGACACACCTCTCTGCTCCCCAAGAAAGCTCCTAACATGTCCCACATATTCCCTGCATATTCCCTGCCTGCATTGGCTTGGTAAGTACTCAGCCTTAAGTCCCTCAGGAGGGAAGAAACTGAATAGCATGTAAGGAACAAAGTCAGCTGGTGGGGGAAGAAACACAGAGCAGATAAGATAATCTGTTGCCTTAATATTAAGTCATTAATTGTACTAGAATAAAGTCAAAAGAAAAAAAAAAACCAGTGAGGTAATTCCTCAAAGAAAACAAGCATGTTTTTCCTTCATTTCATTGGTTTTCATGCAGTCTGTTTCACTGCAACAAAAGCCTTAGAAAGACAATAACACCTGTCTTAGGAAGCCTTTGAGCTAAGAAAAAAAGGAACAAGAATTTTAAATTAAGCATTAATACAATAACACAAAATTATCATTCATTGAAATACCCAGTTCTGTACTTGCTGTTTTTCATTCAATCTTACATATAGAGCATTCTGAAGAACACACAAGCTGAATATTTAAAGAACTGACGCATCTTAGAAAGTCTGCATTTTTCAGCTTTAGTCACATGGATGCTAATAAATTTAGTAAATTGGAAGCTGACTCCAGAATCTAGTTGTTTTTCTCAAAACTCTTTTCAAACCAGTATCTTTCTCTGCTTGAACTTTATATAGGAATTCAGCCTTGAGTTCACAATTATCACAGCAACTTTCTCAGACTCAGCACTGTTCAGTCAAAGGGACCACACAGTGCTTGAATAGGCACTGACAGGGGACACACTGTTGTATTTACATTAGTGCCTCACTTAAGGGTCTGAGTGTGCTTCCACCAGCATCTGCCAGACCTCCTGGCTTGGATCCAGGAGACTGTAATAGCAATGCCAGTAACAATTATTGGTGATACACCCTTTATTCCCAAAGAACCATTATCGTTGGTATTAAATATTTACACAGTAGTGACTACAAACCCCAGGTTTGGCATTTTGCTTCAATATCCAGCAGATAAAGAGCTTCTTTGTAGGGAGTTCACTGCACTTGGGGTGAAGAAAATAATATGAGAAAAACAATAAAAGAAGAAAGGGCAAGTCCCAGTAAGTCAGTCATGCTATACACTTTCATCTTACTCTGCTGGAACTTTCTGACCAGCATAGAACAGGATGATTCTAAAACATCAGTGAGGTATTTAAGAAAGTAATGAAAAGTTGGTAGTTTTCAAGACTGTGGTTGGGCCATGAGGAGTTTGCTGAGGTGTTTTCATCTCAGGACCATGCAAATGGTGTAAAGACAAACGTATACCATGGACAATGAGTCACAGAGTGTGCTGCTGAGTTTGTCTCTCATAGCCATGACATATGTATAGTTTCAGAGATTTACAGCTCAGAAACCTGCTGGGAGGACAATACTAGCAGCCATTCTCTGTGGGAACAGACTAACACCCACTGCCTGTTTGTTTTTCCCCTAAAAACTTTGGGCATTAACATTTCTAGCAATGCCACTATTATCCCCTGGAACGGCATCAGCAAGTGGGGAACTTTGCTTCAGTCTCATACCCAGCATAAGGAGAGCCATTTCTCTTCCTCCAGTTCCCATAGATCAGGCTTGGACTAGTGGAGACCTGGAATGGCACTGCCATGACCTGTCCTGGAAAAAAGGGTACTGAGTGTGCAGCAATGAGGAGGAGGTTCACTGGGGAAAAAAAATACAGCCAAAGAAAAGCTTGAGGCTGTGGTATAGCTATTCATGGTACTCCAATACAGAGCCTTGGAGTCACTGTCACCACACAGAGTTAAAGAAATACTGCTTTTGGTGGGACTTTTGCAGAGTGATACAGCCCTAATCCCTCCAGCCACTCAAGAGCAGCCAACAGTCTGTGTCTTGGGGTGAGCAAGCCTTTGAAAGGCACTGGAATGGAGAGGTCACTGAAGCTGCTCCTCCAGCTCGTGTCCATGGCTGCCTCTTTTTGTCAGGCCTGCTCCTAGCTGCTGCATTGAGGCATGCAGTAAGCACCTGGTTAGAGAGCTTTTCAGTGTGCTCAGAGCAGATTCCTACTTGATATGATTTCTATCATCTCACCCCAAACTGAGCACTATGGCTACTGCCAAAACAGCAAACAACTACAGAGTTTTTTACTATGTTTATGGCTATCCAGTCACACAACTGAGTTTAAAATTAAATTTAGCTTGACTTTATAAAGTCAGTTTTGAATCTTCCAATTCCATCCAAGTCCTGCTTTGAATTTAACCTAATATGCCAAATAAATGCCCACGTAATCTTGTTAATCTGCAGTCACTAAGTGATCATCATTCCACCCTGGAGCAGGATTTACAGGAGATTAGAGTGGAGAGTCTCCAAGCTGGCTCAGGGACAAAAGGCAGTGTTAGGCACAGCAGCCCATGTCCACAGAGCTGCACGTGGGGCAAGGCACAGGACAGAACCAGATCTGGGACCTCACCTCCGAGTCACACTGGCTGGGGGTGTGTACCAGCTCACTCCTGGGTGCAGGAGTCTCTGTGCTCCTACAGTCACTGCAGAAGTAGCTGCAGACTGGAAAAAATAGGCTATGAACAGACTGCACTGAAATAAACCTTAAGGAGTTTTCCTATTGACAAGACAATATGGTGAAAATGTTGAGCTGCTAGGGTAAGGATCAAGGGCTGCTAAACCCACATTGGTCAAGTTAAACTGAGTTTAGACATGTCCTGGAAAGACACAAGCCACAGCTAAAAAATATCAGCTATTTAACCCAGTGATTAATCTCTGATCTCGAGAGACAGCTCATGTACTTGATGACTGCTGCACCTGAATGACTTCTCTGAGGAAATGCACAAGAACTTAATCCAGAGGAAAAAACACTGATGAAATGAAGAAATGTCATGGACATCAATATTCCCTCAAATATATTTGCAGTCCAGACATATGTTCTTATTTTCCACAGGGAATCTTTTTCTGTAGATATCTGAACAGTAGGCTGAACCTTACTTAATTCTTAATTCTATACTTAATTCTAGAGCACAGACCAAGGAGAAGAAGATAACTAGAAACCCTGGAAGATAAGTAAAAACCCAAACTTGTTTTCGTTGTATAATATTTATACTTTGAACAATTGAAGAACCTGGCCTTTAAAATTAACTTGGTTTCTGTTTCAACAATCATATGAACTATGCACAAATACTTAATCGAAAATATAAAAAGGACAAGCTCCATTATTTCATAACACTATATAAGTTCAACAGATACTTCTGCTCCTATCAGTATTTGTATTGTTTGTTGCTTTTTTTCTTCTTCTTAGGTAACATATCTACCCCTAAAGCAGAGTTTAGTCTTGCATGAGAAATTCCTTTCTAGCAGTCCTCTCTGATCCCAGTAAATACATGCTAATGTGAGAGGTAGCAGTACTAGACTAGGCTATGCTAGTAAATATGCTCCATTGTGCACCATGTGATGAACTAAGGTTTTGTAAAATACAAATATGCCTCTGGGATTTTGTGGCAAATGTTAAGTTTTATTCAAGAATAAATTGTGGTTAATTATCTGTCCCAAAGGATGGCAGTTCTGGGGTTCTTATGGCTAATTCAAACAACTTAATATCAGTTATTCAGCAGTGATAGTAATTAGAAAGGTTTCCAAAGGAAAAAATCCCTTCTGGAAGTTTTCCAAGTTCTGTAGGCAGGTCAAGGAACATAAACTTTTCACAGTTCTAAGGTACTTTATAAATAAAATTTTAAAAATAAAATAAAGTAAGAAAATAAATTTACCATCACTTAACATTCTTTTTTTGACCTAGAAGCTATATTCTGAGTCATTTGAACACAGGAACATTAATCCATTGAATGGAACATTAATCCATTGAACAATGGATTAATGGATGTGAAGATGGAGATACAAATGGAAGAACGACCTGGAATCTGATGTGTGCCAAGATAATTGTAGTAGATATGTTATAAAAATATGCAAATCAAATAAATTAACCCAATAAAATTAAAGACAAAAATGTATATGTGGAGAAAACCAAGTGATTATAAGAAGTCAGTATTAGTCAGCTCATAAGGAGTCTGGTCATATGAGCTTTTAACAGATCACAATCTATGCAACATATATATATATACTATATTTATATACAGGTGAAGAGAGCACAAAATTAAGATGGTACAAACCACCCACCTTCCCCTGGCACACCTACACTCTTCTTTTAACTAGTTCAGAACTCCCCAGTTCAACATCCCAGCTTGTAAAATACACGAATATATGTGTAAAAAGAAATGGGTTGTTTAGATATATTATTCTACTTACTAAGGTCTTAATTCAGGCTGAAATTTATTCTCTCACTCATTCTTTCAAGAGCAAGTCTTCAGTTTTTCCTTTTCATCATTGCCAAACCTCTTTTATACTGTTTGTTCTAAGAGTGTTAGTCCATCCTTAATTCAGAAAAACTGACTAATTAAACAAAGCTGTTCAGCTGCATTCCTCTGCTCAATTGTTCCTGGAAGGGAAAGAACTCAACCCCACTCTGAGAGAAATGCTCACACTTTTGTGGCTGTTGGGAAAAATGGAACAATTTCCTTGAGCATTTTCCTTTGAATATTGCTCTTGAAAAAAAAAAAATTAAAATAACATACGAATTGTATTCAATTTAAAGAAAAAAAGAACCTAAGATTCTGCCTTTTGTTCAGTATTTTCAGAAGTTCTCTGATTTCAAACAAAGGAAAATTACATAAGAAAGTCCTATAAGAAATTGTGATTTCTTTAGAAACATAAGTTAATGCTGGCTTCTTTCATTTTAGTAAAAGTCTAGGGTAGGGATTTAGCTACTCTGAGATATAAATACAGACCTTTAAACTCACACAATCTAGAGAGATTCCCAAACTAGACTTTCAAAGAAAAATTACATCTCTGAGATCTTTTCAATAATATGTTAGTTTAATTCTTTAGTATTCAAAGAGATTTCTATATGAGCGAGTGTTGGTTCTAAAAAAGTGCTGACAGGACTAATGGCAGCCTCAGCAGTAAGTCAAAGGGACATGATAATGGATGATTTGGCATTTGCAGTGCTGCAATACCCTGTCAAGCTCTGGGTGCCTGGGGATGAGAGAGGGATGTGCAGATGGATGGAAGCTGCTCGGGGTATTGGTACATCCAACATAGAGGCAGAGTCTGAAGGAGTTCAGTCTGGAGAAGCAGAAGCTTAGGAGTGAATTTAATTACTGTCTTCCACTTCATGTGGCAGGGGGAGGTGAGAAAGGGCACGAGGACACAAACAAGCTCTTCTTTGAAGCAGAAAGGGAAATTCTGGTTGTACATTCAAAAAGATAATGTTCACAATGGACGCAAATTCTGAGAAAAATGTTTTAGCATTGAAGTTACTTCCACACTGCTACTCCAGAAATCTGGCCTAGGTGAAGCCAGAGGTCACTTCCAATCTAAATTATTTTATGATTGTATGACAAAATAATTTTAATAGACATAGCTTTTGACAACATAAATTATACAAATTCCCTTAAGGAAATAAATTATACTACCAATAGTGCTCTCTAATTGGTGCACTTCACTTTATTTTTCGATCTTTCTTGTATATAAAGACCAAAAAGGCAATCAGACTAATAAAACCAATGAAAACATTGTCATACTGACAATTGCCTCCTGCAGTTCCAGTCCAAATCCCTAGTCAATGGTCAGCATGAAGTAGCACATGTGCAAATCTTAACTATTTCTGATTCAGTGTAATAATCAAATCCAGTATTGAGGAATATTGTGGCTATTATTGCGGCACATTAACAGCCACAGAATATTTCAGGCTATTTGTCATTCCCCACGGGACTTTGAGCTGTTGGATTTCTGGGTAAAGCTCACTGTCATAAGATCTTTATGGATTTGCAAGAAATGGTTAATTTTTTGTCAATTCCAAGATTTCATTCTTCAAACATATTCTGCCTATTGTATTTTTTGTGGTTTTTTTCTGTCAGACATGATATGCCTAAAACAAATAGGTTTCCACTGATATTTTCTCTTAATCTTGAACTTTGCCGAGGCAAAGTGAAAATTTTAGAACCCCTTTTTTTAGCCATCATAGCCATCATCAAGTCTGTAGTTTGAGGAGTTAGTTCTAGGCAACTAATACAAAATTATTCTAGAAGTAATTGATTCAATCATGTACGTAAATTACAAAGCTCTTTAAAATGTAGGAGATGAAGGATCAGGATGCATATTCCAAGTTGATACTTAAATTACTTTCCATATCATTTAGTAATCTAAAATACAGAACTATCTGTTCATCTATTCATTAGACAGACCACAAAAATATTATTCTCTGTCAACAAACTTTGGCTTAATCAGGTTTGGGCAAAAGGGGACTGGAGATTACAGCTACCTCTTCCTATACATTTGACTGTGATTGACATGTCTTTGATAAATTTTAAGCACAACATGGATTTCATGACTTTAAGTAATGTTTTGTTTCTGCTCCATTTTGTAGCTTTCCTGCGCTGCAGATAAAGCCAGCTATTAGTACAGTCTGTAAATGTAGCCTGTGATAAAGGTTTGGAAATAGTCTGAATGTTGGAGTTAGATAACAATAATTAACACTTTTCATATCAAAAGATATTTTGACTGTATAGATGACAAGCTGGAACAGCTCACAAAAAGAAAGTGAAGATCTTTTCTACCCTAATACTAGCCTATTTATAGTTTACTCTCTCGGGATTATTTAGCTTACTGAATTGGAGAGTTATTTATCATTATCTTTTCTTTCCTGCTATTTGTGTTTTTAGTCTTCTCTGTCTGCTCCAGCTACATTTAATACTGCTTTCATGCATTCACTTCCATCCTTCCACGGAGCTGGACGCCAATATCTCACACATGCTTAGGAAGAGCTCTATCCACTGAGCTCCTGACCTTTCTGATACAGTATTAGCCAGCTGTCCTTGCCCCCAGTGGTCCCAAGGGTCTTTTCCAACCTACCCGATTCTGTGATAAGCAAGAAGCTGGGATGATGGGATGATGGCCCTCTTGGCTGCCCACTGCCCTCTGCCCATGAGGACTCACAGCTCTTTAATCTTTCTCACTTGTTTCTTAATTACCCATCTCCCCCTTCCTTCTCTCTTTTCCCACAGGCAGATTTCTTGCCTTCAAAAGTTCAGTTCCTTCTATTGCCATTCCCAAACTGCTCTGGAATTTGCAAATGCACATTTCTACTCTGTAGTGCACAGCAGCTGAGGTCCCTGGTGTCTCAGCTACAATCCAGCACTGTGCTGTTCAAACAGCAGCTTGCCAGCAGCAATATTTTGATTTTGTGTATAACGATGTAGAATTGAGGGGAGACTTCTCCCTCTGATAGAAATGAACATATAGGGGACCCTCAAGTACCTTTTAAATCCAGGAAATCTTCAAGCTGAGAGATTAAACACATATTAGATGCTTGATTTACATATAATTTAAGTACACGGATAATTTTACCCTTATCAACAAACCTTATTTAGAGATGAGGAAAATGAGGCATAGCAATTGTAAAGTCCACAATTCTGATATTCACTATCATGACATACTGCACAAAGACTAACTGGACCGAGGTTTAAAGGCTATGAGCATTTACTGGCCTCTTCTGCCTTTCTAGTGTCAAAGTGTCTCTTTTGGGCACATAAAAAAAGACATTTAAGTTCAAACTCAAAACCAGAGTTTCTCTCTCAAAAAAAAAATAAAAAAAAATTGTAAGATACAGTATGTGAAGAAAAAATCAAAGTGAAGGCCAAAGGTGGAAATATGACCCTCGGATTAAGAAATAGGCTTTTGTTCAAATTTGAAGTATAAGCCAGAATAAATGCCTACTATTCATTAAAGACCATCCCAACACCTCTCTCTTGAGAAGAGTGTCACATCGAGCTATAACAGCATGCCAAGAACTCTTAAAATGTGAAAAAATAAACAACGGGTTCTGAGTCCAAATTTGGGCTCCTTTCAAATCCTGCTCCTCTGGTTTGTGTATGTTGGATTTCTTCTGGTTTGTCAGAAAATATCTTGGGAGGGTCACTGGAAGGCTCAGAGTATTGGTGTCTCCACAAACCAGGGCTTCTAGAGAAATCCTTGGAGTCCTTCCTCAGCCTCTTGTGAACACACATTAATTTTCTCTGGTGCTGTCAGTGCCCATATGTTTTTTTTTTCCTTTGTTTTCCTCTCAGAAAAGGGTGTCTCTATTTCATGAAGATCTGTTTTCTCTCCAGGGAGAGCTCCCCCAGGGTACTGTACCCTCTCACACAGCATGCAGAGTAGCTGATTTTTCCCTTAAGGACAGAGGCAGAGTAGGAAATCTGTTGAAGATTATGCCAGGAAACAATGTCTAGACTTCACACACCTCTGTTTTCAGTCTGTGCAGCCTGCTTCCATCTATGAGTAAATCACAGTCATCCTTCAACTTACTTCAGTGTCTTGCTTACATATGGAGCTTCTTCATTCTTTAAATTCACTTCTCATCCATACAGGCCAAGTGACCTATTTTTTGTGTTTAACAACCATGATTGAGAAGTGATAACTTCCCTTGATTACCTGCAGATGTGACTCACTGGATATTAGGCACTTTGTAAGCACATCCGTCATGGTATAGACTTCCTTCTAGAACTCAGACTGGTTAGTCAGACTTAGCATTTGTAAAGACAGAAAAAAACATGTTTATTAGAAATTGAACAGTTCTTATGCTGTTCTTAATCTTAGACATGTCTAAGAAAATATGGGCACAAGTTAATGTGATTATCAGGCTGGAAACACCTGCAATTCCCCAAAACCCAGGTGCTGTGGCTGTGGGCTGGCTGGGCTGCTCACCTGGTGAAATCAGAGCTGACAGTGTTAGTGGTGCATTCACTCACTTCAGTGTCCAAAGTGCACAGGAGGACAAGGGCCCAAGGAAACCATTGTCTCTCTTTTCCCTTCACTGGAAGATAAAAGTACAGATTTGGAAGAAATTGCCGATACAGAAGAGGCATTGGTGTAGAAGAATAAGGACTGTCCATGCTCTCCCTCACCTCACCTCTACCTTTTAATTGCATGGTAAAATACTCAATTACTCAGACTCAGAAGTTAATGTTGAATGCACCACTTATGCTCCTGGGTGATCTTTTTCTATATGTTCTATAATTTAGTCTTTAAATGTAAAATCATCTACTGCTTCAATTCTACAGTACAGATATTGAGTCTCCCACCATTCTTGACCTTGTATTGGTGGTCTTAATATGTCCTTATTCGTAGGGCCTTTTGGATTATGAATCCCTGATCTTTTAGCCTGTTACATTTTTGTAAACAACAATTTTGGAAATAAAAATGCCTGTAGATATGCATCATTTACCCATATTGCCCAGGAACTTTCAAACACATTCAAAATTCAATTGTTGAGCACCAGGAGGGTTTTTTTTACAAAACTTTTGGAGAATCACAGAACAGCTCAGGTTGGAAGGGACATCAGAAAATTGTCTGATTCAGCCTTTCATGAGAATGGGAGCCCAGGTGAGACTGTCTAGCATCCTGTTCGTTTGCACCTTGAAAACTTCCAATGATGGGAACTCTACTGCATGGAGAGGTTGCTCCCATAATTGATTGTACTCACTATGAAAGATTTCTTTCTTATATGGAAACCTCCCCTGAAACAACTGGTATCCCTTGCCCCTTCTCTTTGTGGCTCCTTCAGAAGGAGAGAGAGAGCCTCTGCCCTCTTTGTAGCCATGCTTCAAAACCTGAAATACTGTGGTGAAGCTCTTCCCTGAATCTTCTCTTTTCCAGGGAGAAAAGACCTAACTCCTTCAGTCTTTCCTCACAGAGCAGATTTTCCAGCCCTTTGATCATCAAATGTATCAGAATTATATATTTCAGAATTATAGTCACCATGCAAGTGAAACACAACCCATTTTGAGTCAAGGCTTGCTTGCTGTTGTTGCGTAACAAGCGTAACACAGATCTGTTTTGTATAAAGCTGGACTTCTCAATTATCCATTGTCCTTCTGGTAGCAGTTTTCCAAACACAGCTATTAGTAGATGAAATATTCTAGATTACAGGTTAAGATACAAGGTGTATGACTTATTGTTGCTTGTTGTGAGATCAACAGATATTGCCAGAAAATAAAACATAATTAATATTATAAATTGCCCAATAGAGCAGTCATGTAATAGACCTCAAGGAGAGAAAAGTAGGAAATTACATTTCTACATTGAAATATATACAAAAAGTGTTACTGTTTTGTTTTTATATAAATATTTCAGACACATTTTATAGATAATAAAACCATAAACTTTGCTTGCAATGTCATAACTTTCTTTTATATTAAATTCTTCCCTTTGACATGAACAACCATACACTCAAATTACACCAGAGTTTTTACTTCATAAAAAGTGATTCCTCATTTGTACTTTTCCATGAGATCATAAATGCAGATTGCAAACCAATTTCATCTTCTATTTCCAGATTAAAACTAAGCACAGTCCTTCAGCTTTGGTGGAAGATACCAGGACTTTGTCTGGGAGTGTTTTGGAACTGAAACTTCATGGATGCCAGAGTTATCATCAAGGTCATACTAAATAACAAAAAATAGACTTTCTCACTAGATTTTGCAAATTACTGGTTAATAAAGTATCTAATTCATACTCACTGCGTTTTTATCAATTAAGGTCTGAAAAGGTCATTTGTGGAATAGCCTGCAAGTTGTGAAAGTTGGGTAGAGCATTTTAGCATGTCAGATTCTCTAGACTTATAATTTTCTATGGCTTAATACATTCCTATATTTTGTGTATGGCAAAAATTGACATATTTTAATATATAACTGTAATCATGTGTTGCAAGGCCAAACAATATTAAAATATATAATTCACTTATATATGACATTATATAGGTATATTTTATATATGCATTGTATTGTAGATATGTGCATGTATTATATATAAATGTAAATATATATACATGTATACATGTAAATATACATGCACATTATATACATGTAAATATATGTATTTTATACATTTTTATATCGCAGCTCCCAGGCTGCAAGCACTTGTTTTACCAAATAATAATCCTGTCTCCGGTTTCTACCTGAGACACAGGAGTCCTTGAGCCAATTACCCATCCCAAGGTCTAGTAATAACCCCTCAAACCAACACAGTCCTCTTTAAAATTTTAATTTTCTCATTTACTGATGGTCTTGGGTTCAGAGATGACTGACGTAAACAAGCAGATGAACAGACAGTCTTTGGATGGAGTTTTTAAGATTCTATTATTTTTATTCTAGGATAGGAACAAGAAAGTAAAGATCATTTAGAAATGGTCCCCTTTCAAAAATGCAATGATCTTTCTGTTCACCTTTCACATCTGATTCCTTTTTAGAAGCCCAGAAAAGCCAGACCCCACTCCTTTATCAGGTTGCTGTAAGCACAGCTTAATTCTCTGCTGAACTTTTGTCTGGCTGAGAACCCATCCCTCTTTATTATTTTTATTCTCTCAGCAAATTCTTCCTCTGCAAGATATACTCCTTTCTTTGTTAACATCTACTTTCTTTGTCCATATCTTGTTCTATTGCACTAAGGCCTCTTCCAAGGGGAAAAATAATTTTGTTTCTGATTTATGCCAACTCGTGACAATTCAGGTACTTTGTTTGTCGTGATGCAATTGTTAGTAATTTTTTTCCTGTAGCAGGAGTACTGTTTCACTGTGACTGAGGCAGTATCACTGAATGGGGCTTTTATGGGGCTTGGGTCTGAAGGAGAACTCGGGGAGCAGGGGAAAGTACAAATGTAAACAGATATCACTGCAAACCAGGTGGCAACACCAGTCTGCTCTGGGGACCAAGACAGCAGTAATCTGTGAGGTGCTTTGCCTGGCTCTGTATTAAAGCTCAGGTAGGAATATCCTTCCTAAGAGCTGCTCTTTTTTTTCCCCAAATCCAACTTCTAGGCAAAGGAATGCAAAAGTTTTCCTAGCATATTCAGCTCCCAGTTAATGGAACAGGCCACAGCACAAGAGCTATCACTGGAGAATGGAGTTGCCATTTCTATCATTTTTTACTGCATGCAGACCCATGGACTTTTGTTGAGGAGCTGTCATCGACTCAGATCACAATCTTTTAAAAGCAGGTTCAGAAATGTGATCATTTAACACTGTGGGAAGAAAATAATGTGGTGTGAATTCTCATAGCCCACCTTAAAATAATATATATGTAAAATTAAGTGCTTCTTAGTTGTAGAGTAACTCCTTATAGATTTTCTAGGAAAGAAACTATACTGTGAATAGGAGAGAAACCACTCACATTGCTACTTGTTCAGCTTTTAATAGGTTTCAATGTTCAAGCGTATTCCTGAAGATTTGTGGCAATAAACTACCAAATAAATTATTTAAGAAAAAAAAGGGAACACAGCCCTTTACTCTATCTGCATTAAAAATACACTTTCAGAGATGCTGCAGTCAGCAAAGGGCTCATAGGTGCACGCCTGACACTGAACAAATAGGATCATGTGTAAAAGTTTATCTGCCTTAATAAAAAAATTCTTCATCCTCTGTTTCAGCTGCTGAGTCTATTAGTAAGAATGATAATGTCAAGAATGTTTTACTGCAATGTTTTTGGAAGAAAGCCCAGGTTAAGAGATTAGAGCTTTGTACAAGCCTTGGCCACTCAATTTCTTCCTGAAATGAAATTCTCCCCATTAATATATCTTCTTATCTCCTGCCCTTCTTATACTAACAAGAAACCACTTCAGTGGTTTCTGATATCCTAAAGAACACTTCAGTGACTGTGTTGTGGTCTGTCCTCTGCAAGCAAGGCAGGGAGAGTTACCTTCCTAATTTTCTCCTGATTCTCAATGAAAGTTTAGTCCAAATGAACATATTTTCAGAAATTTTCAATTTAAAGAAAATCTATCAGAGTGTTCCTGCCAAATACTACCAAACAAATGAAGTAATCCAGAAAATTAAAATAAGCAATATTTTTGGTAGTTAATAGAGGGGTAACATATACCTGTGGTGAGCAGGTAGAATGAATCTGAATATCAGAAAATGAGGAAGAACTTTACTGTGAGGGCAGCTGAGCCCTCGTGGGAACAGGCTGCCCAGAGTGATTGTGGAGTCTCCTTCCCTGGAGATGTTAAAAAACTGTTTCGACACAATTCTGGGCAAAATTCCCCCTTCTTGAGCAGGGAGGTTGGACAAGTGGGCCCTTCCAACCTTACCTATCCTGTGACTCAGATCTACGTCCATGTCTGCTACTTTCCTTGGGGCATTTCCATCACATTACATGTCTTGAATTTCCTTCTTACACAGAGTAAATGGCACAAAATAGCAAATACAAACATCAAGGAAACAGAAATACCCTCTCCTTTTTCCAAGGAGTAATACAAAGACTACATATTAGTTTCAGGAAGCAACTGCCTGGAGAAGACCTTTCTTTTACCCTATACAGCTCTGAAACTCTTGTGGCTTTATAGCATGACATCAAAATCCTCTGAGTGGCTTTGATCTATGAATTCTAATCCTACCAGTAAACAGATCTCATTTCATTCTCTTCTCTTGTTAAAGAGAAATCTGCTGATGCCAAAATGTCTGTGACAGCCAAGGGGCAGAGGCAGCAGGTTCCTGTCTAAATTATTACCCTTTTTGACCATTAGAATATTTCAAAAATGCCAGAAAACACTGGAAACAAATAAAGTTAGTGAAATTGTCTTAATCAGGTCTGAGACAGTCTTTTCCTACTAAGTATTTAGTATATATTATAGTTAAAGTCTACTTCAAGCTGTCTTATAAGGATAAACATTTTGAATGAAAGTGAAGAACACAGAATTACAATAAAGAGACCAGGCAAAAATATAAAATTAGATATTTTTTATTTATGAACAGGAAATACAAATCTTCTGAATTGCTCAAATGCTGCTGTTCAACAAGGAGAAATTTCCATGAGTTCACATTTGTTTGATATTTGCGTGCTTCACTAGGTCTAATTTGTATAAATGAAAATTGCTCTTGAAATAGCAACAGTAAGGTTAAAAGAGGACAAGTTTCAACATAATAACATGTTGGTGTAGGGCTGTCCATATACTCTGTCAAGATGAGGAATATTCTCTCTCCAGGTGCACGAAGTGGCTGCTGTGACAGACACAGCATCAAAGAGGCTGAGCAGCTACAGGAGTAGGAAATTTCCACAGAATTGGCAGGTCAGATTCAATCACAAGACCTCAAAAAGTGAGTGTTGCTGGATAGAAAGTGTGGATTAGTGAAGCTGGGAATAAAATAATTCCACATACAGCCTTCTAGTGAAGCCCCTGTCGATTCATTAGTAAGGATTAAATCAAATTCTCTCTGATGGGTTTTCCTGACTTTTCTCCAAGTGCCCTAAGACTCAGATCTGCAAGGAAATATCCATGTCACAGCGTCTGGCAGCTCAAAGGCTGAGTCTGGTTTTATGTCTCTTGTTAATTAATTGGAACAATTTTCTAGAAAATGAGGGCTTTTGATATGTTTTACATTTCAAATTTACCCCTTAGAACAAGCTTTCTGTGGAGCATCACAGACTCATAGAATATCCTGATTTGGAAGTGACACACAAATATCATCAAATCCAGCTCCTCGCCCTGCACAGGAAAACCTTGAAGCTTGATGTAACTTTCTTTTTTACAAGAGAGAATATGGACAAAATGGTTGCATGTGCTGTGTGGCACTGACGCCTCCCTGGGTACTCCTGCCACACAAAGCACACAAATGATTAACTTTCAGCCTGCTTCTCCACCTTAGGGCAGCACTGAGCCATCGTGGCCTTTTTCCTTTTGGCACCTCAGGCAGCTCAGCTGTCCATGTTTGGCACTGCAATGCTCTGGGCAGATCTGCATCAAGGCACAAGAAGAACAGCATTTTTTTTGTTACACACACACTGCAGAGCAACTGGGGGTGGAGCCCATTTTTTACCTTGAATGAATTTGTGAGCGTTGTTAGCTACCCTGTAAATTTCCTAACAACAAAGAATTTACCTGGCTATAAACATGGCCCCATCTGTCTCTTACAACTGAGTCGCAGGAAATGAGTTCTCTTTTAAGTAGATTTGTATCTTACATATAATTACGAAGTGCAGCTCTGGAGAGAGACAGAAAGTGAACAGATCTTTTGCATTTGTACAACATTGAAAACAGCAGGGCCTTGGGTTTGCGAGTCTGTGATTTATGATTAATAATGAAATACCTACGAACAAAAATCAGACCACATATGAATCCTGGGCCTATTGAAACCAATGGACATTTTGGTACTGGCATCAGTTACATAATGTCTTCTGCATCTTTTCTCACATTTCAAACAAAATGCAATCTTTCAGCTCAGTTTAAGAAGCGGTGGGAAAAGAACTCAATAAGTTGCCAATTTGGAGATTTCTTTATCTGGTTCTTTGTTAAAGCCAGTTAAGTGGAACCTATTAAATTCAGGATGGTATAAACAATGATGAAAACATTACCAGTGAGTTTTTCTAATTAGGATTAGGAACAAAAAGTTCAAAATACTTGGTGTTTGCCCTCTTGTCTCAAAAGGCTTAGCATTTGTGATGACTTGTGCTGATTTTTGTTTAAAAAGGAAAACAGAAAATGGAGCAGGTATCCTTTAGTCAGCCTCAGAAGGATCTAGCAACAGTTAAGTTTTTGAAGCAAAAACTCTGCAGTGTCTGTGATTCATGTGCACAGTGAAGTGGCCTGTTCCAAACCTTTACATCTTGTCATGTAGCCTACTAGGGACAATGCTGGGTGGAACTTGGCAATAAGGAAAAATGTTATAACATATTAATTTACTAAAAAATGCACAAGAATCCTAATTCTAGCTTACTGATAGAAAGTCCAATTATTTATCACTGTAATTCTTATTCATATTTTCAGTTTAAAGGTTCACTACTGTTATGAGGAAAGCCACAATACTGAATCAAGTGGCTGATGGGTTAAGGCTAACATGTGACCTACACCCAAAGAGTACTTTTGTTGCAAAATCAATGACCCTTTTTAACCCATAACCTGGCTTGGCATTGCCAACACATATTTCACCTCAATACTTGTCTTAACCTTGCTCTGCCATGGTTGCACAAACATGCTGCAGCTTTCCCTCACATCAGATTTCTGTTGCTGCTTGTTCACAGGTAAGACCTCAAAGTTGTGCTCAGCTGTTAAGTTTTTGAAGCAGCTGAAAAACAAATTGTGCACTTGGACAAGGAACTTGGTTTGCTCCTGAGACACATTTTTTGGTGTTATTTCTTGTCATATCTAGATTATTGTTTTTATTAAGCTGTGTTCATAGCAGTGACAACAGGACTCCAATTAGCTTTTTAAAATGGTGCTAAACTACAAAGTGCCTGGACTTGTAAGGAAGATAGACTGATCCCTTGTACACTGAGTGGAGCATCAGGAACCAGTGAGCTGTCCTGTCCAGCTGGGTTACCAGGCTGCAGAAGGAAGAAAATGCTCTGATTCTGTTGGGAAAAGATTCTAATATTCAAGTCCTTTCTCAAGTTCGATATTTAAGGTGAACTGTGAGAAACATTTGAGAATCTAAGACATGGCAAACTGGATTGAAATCTGCAGCAGAACCATAGAGCACAGTGAGGCCAGGGAAGGCTGTTGTATGCAACAGCAAGGCTTTTAGAAGGAAAAATTCTCCCCTTTTAAATGAGTAACATGTTCTCAGGCAGAACTCCAATTACTTACTTCAAGATTAAGTTCAATTGAGTTGCTGCTTGTTCATGGTTTTGATTTGGTCACAGATGTTTTATGTTGAGTGCTGTCATGAATCAAACTGGAACTAAGTAAAAATTGGGGAATTTTGGACTCATTAGAAAAATAATAATCTTTAAAAATTATCAGAAAAGAAAGAACAAGCAGTATGGTAGGCTGTACTGCTAAGGATCCCAAAAGGCAGTTCACAGTCAGTGAAGAGCTCTTTAAAGAAATTGGTAGATTCAGGAGGACCAATCTAGACCATGAGACTCTTAGTCCATATTTCCAAAATTGTTTTCCCAAATAAAAGAATTGAAAATCTTTTCATGAACATAACTTTAAAAAGGAAATAATAGTCCACAAATGGCTAAATAATCTCTTTGGTATCTCTAACGTGTAATCTTGGAGTGCACAGATTCCCAAGGTCAGTGCTGCTGAAATTATTAGACTTCCTCATAGACACTCAAAGAGTTGTCTGGGGATGATGAAAAGCATAGGTTTGCTTTTCAAAGAGCCAACGATGAAATTATAATAAAAATTCATGCATAAGCATCAGAAGGAAATATCTCTGTTACTGTCATTATGTCTAGACATGATCTATTCACAGTCCTGGGCAATTGGTTGTAGGAGGCCATGCTTGAGTCTGGAGTGTATACAAGATGATCTCCAGAGGTCCCTTCCAACATCAACCACTCTATGATTCTCTAAAATTATCATACATATTAAAGGAGAATTATAAATTTTAAAAATCAAGTAGTTTTAATGGCTGTGCTGAAGTTACAGTGAAAAGAACAGTAATCAAAACAAGTAAAATATTGCCTTTCTATTTTTACTTGATCAATGACTATGCTGTTTCAGTATTTATGTCAGCATTACCCTACTGAAATCAGGTTTTCCTGACACCCTGGGGAATTCTACATCCAGCCATTTCCTTGTCTGGCAGTTTGTTACAAAATCAAGGAATCTCCTGTGTTGTAAAAGTAGGTTCATCCTTCATGCAGTGTTGATGTTTTCAAGAGGAAAAGACAGAATTATTCTGTCATCAACCATTTTCATTATGGACGTTCAAAGAAAATACATCTTTAGTCAACAAAAAACTTGCATATGTGTCTGTGACTTCTACATGTGTTTGTGAGTTCTGGGTGAAAAAAACAGGCCAGATCCTCTAACTCTAGGTCCCATTTCTGTACTGGTACATATTCTAAGCTGGAATCACCTTCTCCCTATATCAGTCAAAAAGGCTGCATGACACAGTTACAAGATATGGGAATTCTGCTAACCTGCAGAATTCTGAAAGGTTACCTTCCGGTCTTAGGTAAAACCAACCCTTACGTGAAACAACACTGCAGCAGCTGTCAGTATGTGACATGTTGTTCACCTGTCCCAGTTAGCCCACTGTGAGAAGACAGTGGCCCAGTCCAGAAGACAGCAGACAGCAAGGAGCATTCACAATAGGCATTATGGACAAAACTGTGTCACGTTTGCCTCCTCCACCCCTCACAATCCTCCAATGTTATCCCAGCAGACTTTGTACCCTCAGGCAATTTCTCAAGGCATGCAACACACCCAGGTCATGTCATGTTATCAAACTATGCCCCTGATGGGTTGCAACACAGCACTTGTATAACTTCAGACTTGTTGAACTCATCAGAAAGTGTAGCGCTTGGGAGAGGTACAAATCCAAGCACAGTGTGGTGTGGACATGAGCAAGCTGTTCACATTCACCTGGCTTTATCTTGCTGTGTGTAGCTGGCTCTGCTTGATTGCAGTCTGTATGCAGCCTGGGGTCTTTGGCCTACTGGCTTCTTGGTCCTGGTGGGAACAAGAAATATTTCTGCTGGGGCACAGGAAGGGATCAATCTTGTTAAACCACAGAGTTATAGAATATTCTGAATTGGAAGGGTTCTGAAAGGATCATCAAGTCCAACTCCTGGTCCTGCACAGAATCACCCTAAAAGTCACACCACGTGTCTGAGAGCACTGTCCTTGAACTCTGCCAGGCTTGCTGCTGTGACCTCTTCCCTGGGGAGCCTTTTCCAGTGCCCAGCCACCCTCTGGGTGAAGAACCTTTTCCTGATATCCAACCTAAACCTCCCCTGACACAATGTCAAACCGATCCTTTGGATCCTGTCACTGGAGGGTCCTGTCAGAGTCTGCCCCCCCTCTTCCCCTCACAAGGAAGTTGTAACTGCAATGAAGTTTCCCCTCAGTTCCCTCTTCTCCAGGCTGAACAAACCAAGCGACCTCAGCCACTCCTAAGCACCAGACAATGGTGTAGATTTATCACCTGAAAACTTAATATGTAACAAACAAGACATTCCTGGGTGAAACTTGAATGCCTTTGATATGTATCAGGCCAAATTTGATGATCTAATAGTTCCGTGTGACCTTAACTTGGGTGAGATATGCTGCGTGGGGAGGTGTCTCACCAGGGGGCACTGGGTAGCCAATTACAGCCCACAGAAAAGTGGCCTGAATTGTTTCCTTTAGCAATTTTTTTTGCATGATGCATTACCATCTTCTCAGGTAATAAGTGACAGGGAAAGCCTTTTCTTGCCTAAGAAAAGAAATGACACAATTTACGAGAAAAAAAAGTACTAAGAGAGCACTGTGTTAAATAAGGTAACAGGAACATATGATCATGTCAAATATTCCTGTAAAATTTACTGGCATGCAGCAATGATTGTAGTGTAGGTGTTACCTTAGGTGTATTATACTGGTATGTGTTGCAAAAGAAACCGGAAAACTGTGATCATAGCAAGCAGGAGATTGTTCCACTTACAGCTTGCGAATGAAAAAGTCTCTTCTAAAATCAAATAAACCTGACTCAGTTGTCAGGATGTCATCAGCTGCACTTGATGAATGGCCACTTAGAGCACACAGGACACAATTTTGGCACAGTATCGTCCTGGCAGAGCACCAATCCCGCTGTGCTCCTGAGGCAGGCACGTGTGACTCAGCAGAGACATCCGTGCTGAGTGGCTGGAGGCTCCTCTTCTACCAAAACCATTTGAAGTGAGACCTTTTGTGCTGTGAATGGGAGGTGGGCACACTGTCTGCACATCTCTAAAGGGCAATCTTCCCAAAATACTCATGATGTTGTTGCTAGTGGTCATCTGAGCTCTCTTTCTCCTTTGAAAGGGCAAGTGCTAATTATAAACAAGACAAATAATTGAGCAAAAGGAGGAGCTAAATGGACAAATTAAAAATGCAAACCATACATACCTTCAATAGCACACACTGCACTGCACTAGCATACTCCTGGCCATGAAAACGCATCATGGAAGTATTTGATACATCACATATCAGCCAATAATGGACAAACTCATCTAAAAATACAGGAGGAAGATTTTAAGATATAGAATTCCAGTTTTAAAAGAATTCAGTTCCAATCTACATACCAGTAAGTGCAGTGTGGTTATTACAGGGCTTGCCTAGATGGTAAAGAACAAGGATTTTATGGTTGAAGAATTTTAAGCTAATTGACTTGGACATAAAAGAGCAGCCAAAATATAAATTAGTTGATCTCTTTAACAGCCTTTCTCTTTAAGATTGTAGGTTCCATGGAGAACTCAAACCACTGTGAATTGAATCAGGACCATTATGATTTATATATTAATCCCTCTTCAAAATGGAGCATTTTTATGGAGCCATCATAATTTAATAATGTAAAGCTTAATAATTTAAAGTGAACTTCACAACACAATGCCAAAACAGACAGATATATCAATATTCAAAAATAGTATCTATTACATTTATCAGAACCTGGCACCATTTAGAAAACCCCTCATAAAAGATGTTATCTTTGACACTCAGTTTACATTATCCAAACTGCTTTCCTCTTCCTTAAAAATATTCAGAAAGTTTAAAATTCTTGGCAGAACTTGAATCAATTTTAGTAAGTGATTGGCACTCTTCCTTCCTAAAAGCCAGTGTTGCACCATTGCTTCTTCAATTGCAATGAAGGTGCTCCAGAGGTTAATACTTATAATAGCTTCATGTCAAGGTGATAGAGTGGCTTGAAAGCAATAACACCTGGGAAAGTGACTCACCTTTCTGTAAATAATCACTCAAAGCCAGTCTTACATTTCCACGTATCACCAGGTACAAGAGGAGACATCGAAAAAAGGGATAAAAGCCCATAAATGGGATATCCAGCTCACAGTGCTGGCTGGATGCTGCATTCCAGTACACTCTCTATGGATCTGGGAAAAACTACCAGCAAGAGCACAGGATGTATTTTATCTCAAGTTTTCCTTTCATAAGCCAGGCAACTTCAGAGGAGAAATTGAGTGGTCTCTGCTGACCATCTGTTGCCTTATGGAAGAGAGTGCATTGATCAGGTCTTTCAGAACCTACTCCGAGGGAACAGGAAGAGATGGAACTACCTAAAGCATTTAAATTAAGTAGCTTCTGTCTCAGAGCAGCATTACCAAAGGTCTAGCAGGACTTGGTGATGACACTCTGAGACCCTCTGGGAACCAGTACCATCACATTGGAGCTAGTGATAGGGCTGGAGGCTGGCAAAAAGTAGCAACTTTTTATACTTGCATGCATTGGAAGCCTTATTAAATGAAATTCAATAACTTCTCAGAGAGGACAGAACTATCTGGCTGGCTGAGCTAGATGTGTTCTCCTACATGCCGTTAAAAAACTCTCTTTTAGTCACTTGTCCATATGGATGTGCCACAACATCTGTTCTCTGCAGGTGAGCCACAGTTGAGATGAGGTTAACTTCTTTAACTTCTTAACAGCTGAAATAGTAGAAGCTGATAGCAGCTGATGGTAGGTGTCCCCCAAGCTCCCAGTAAATTTTCTGGACAAACAGAAGTGCCAGGTTATGTACACAGAACAGATCATACAAAACCTGTACCCAATCCCAATTACTGCGACAGAAACCTAATTGAGAAATGCAACTGCCTGTATTTCTTCCTTAAAATGCATATTTCTGACTCATGGAAAGAGCTTTGACTCTAGGTTATAACACAAATTTGAACTATGAACTTTCAAATAACAAAATGCTCATCTTCCGGAAAAGGTGGAATGAAAAAGTCTCTGAAAAAATCCAGCCATCTCTACGCAGTCTCCTCAGTGTGCATGGGAAAACTGCCTGCCTCTGTCCCCATAAAACCTCCCTGCAGACCCTGCTGCTCCCCCTGTGTGGCTCCCAGGCCATGTGCCCACCTCCAGCTCTCCCAGTGCCTCCGCTGATTCTGCCCAGCTCTGGTGAGGGCAGGCACAGCTTCCCATCCCACAGCGCTCTCTCAGCAGGGACCAGGCTGTCAGGGCCCGAGTAGGGCCAGTTGGCAGCTTTGTCCTTGCTGTCTGTCCAGCTGCTGGGACACTGAGCCTGGCTCACACCAGGCACACAACTCAAGCAGCCACATGGTCCAGCACAATGTCATGTCCAGCTGTGCTGTGCTCCCTTGGGCCTAGCAAGACAATCCAACTCAGCTGAATTACTTTGCACCCAGTGTGAGCCTTGGTTTAATTTCTTTTTTGATATTCCATAACCAGGTCCAGAGCAATAAGGTCACCCCTGAGTTCTTCTTTTCCAGGCTAAACACCCCTAGCTGCCTCAGCTTCTCCTCACCAGACTTGTGCTCCAGACCCTGCACCAGTTTTGTTGTCCTCTGGACTCACTCAGCACCTCAATGCCCTTCCCGAACTGCAGGGTCCAGAAGAGGTCACACAACTCAAGGAGTGGCCTCACCAGTGCTGAGTACAGGGACAGAGTCACTCTCCTGCTCTTGCTGGCCACGATATTCCTGATCCATGCCGTATGCCATTGGCCTTCTTGGACACCTGGGCACACTCTGGCTCATGTTCAGCTGCTGTCAAACAACACTCCCAGGTCCTTTTCCACTGGGCAGGTTTCCAGACACCCCACCCTCAGCCTGTAGCACTTCCTGGGGGTGTTGAGAGCCAAGGGCAGGGCTCAGCATTTAGTCTTGTTGAATTTCTTACCATTGGTCTTGGCCCATTGATGCAGCCTATCCAGATTCCTCTGCAAACAATGACTGGAGAGATGGTGACTGGAATCATCAAGGGTGGTGAGCCTCTCTCCACTGCCCTGCCAGAAAAGGTCGTCTGAGAGGATTAAATGATGTTATTATCAAGGAAGACTGCTGTGTATGTACCCTCAGGCACAGCTGCATCACCAAGAACTATGCTGCTGGGAGATGTAAGTTAGGGCAGGCACTGTCTTTTGGGTATCTACTGAAGGCACATCCCTCACAGCCCTTGAGACCCTGCCCACATTGCCAGTGCAGGGCTGGCTCTGCAGCTTGCTCAAACCTGTCAGCTGCACTAGGCTGCCCCAAAACCCAGCAGCACTCCCCTGCCAAGCAGTGTAATGTACCCTCCTTGAAAGACCTTCCCCTCATATTAGTTCTTGGTTGGCTCAGCCGGTCACTGACCCTTGCACTGTCCAGCTGTGACATTTTCTGTGCATTCAATGTTATCAGAATAGAGGCAGCAAAGCTCCAGCTCCAGATCTTCATACAGCAGATTTTGCTGCCTTGTTATAAACTGCTGTCAATCACTTTGTTAACCTAGACATTAATAAATCAAGTTGTGCTGACCACCATAAAGGGGAGTTGATTTAACTTGTTTTGTTGGTAAGTCATAGATGATCTGGTCACCTGACAAAGGCTCATTTGTTCATACTTTGTTACAGTATCAAAACCATTATACAAACCTCTACTGTTTTCAGCTGTGAGGTTTTCCTAACTGATCAAGCACCAAAATGATTCTCTTAGCACTGTTCAACTCCTGCAGTGACCACTTTTACGAGTGCCAAACTTCCAGTGCACACATCTTTTTCCACCAGGTTCTCTGTCCTGCCTTGCAGATTGAGGACTCATCACCTTGTCTTTGATTCAAATCAGACCAGACATCACTTTCTCTACTCTTGTAAGGAAATACTGTCACAAAATTGCCCTTAAACATAGGCATATAAATATAATAACCATTTATTAATGCATATTTGACACTGCTTGCCTTTTCATCTATTTATTTCAATGTGGTCTAACAGAAGGTGTCCCTGTCCACAACGAGAGTGATTTTTTAAGTCCCTCCCAACCCAAACCATTCTAGGATTTTATGATCCTTTTTGCCTGCTTAAGTTCTATCCCTCTCAGTGGCCCTTTTCTATATGGTAAATAATAAAGAACGGTGTTCATCATGATGGTGCTACGCTGATCTGGGACTATGTAAAGCCTTTGCCAAACAGCCCTGTTCCCTTGAAACACGGCCTTCTGCTGCGGCACCTCCGTCCCTGGCAGCTCTGGCTGGGCGCCGTGCGGGGACACACCGGAATATGAGCGGGGCCGGGGTCGTGTGGGGATACACCGGTATGTGAGCGGGGCTGGGGCTGTGGGCTGCCGTGCGGGGATACACCGGTATGTGAGCGGGGCTGGGGCTGTGGGCTGCCGTGCGGGGACACACCGGGGTGTGAGCGGGGCTGGGGCTGTGGGCTGCCGTGTGGGGACACACCGGTATATGAGCGGGGCCGGGGCCGTGTGGGGACACACCGGTATATGAGCGGGGCCGGGGCCGTGTGGGGACGCACCGGTATATGAGCGGGGCTGGGGCTGTGGGCTGCCGTGTGGGGATACACCGGTATATGAGCGGGGCTGGGGCTGTGGGCTGCCATGCGGGGACACACCGGTGTGTGAGCGGGGCTGGCTGGGGCTGTGGGCTGCCATGCGGGGATACACCGATATATGAGCACCGATACACAAGCAGGGCTGGCCGGGGCCGTGGGCTGCTCTCCTTCCCGGGCGAGCTGCACGCTGCCGTCCCACGCAAGGACAGCTAAATCATTCCCGAAACAGAAATAGCTTGGAAGAGTCGGTCTGGGCAGGACAGCAGCGGGAAGCGGAGTGGAGATGCTGTCGGCAGTGCTGCTCTGCCACCTGGCGCTGGAGCACGGCCCCGGCCGGTCCCGCCGGGCACCAGCCCCGGGCAGCGCCCGGCCCGAGCCTCCCCCGCCACCGATGCGGGACATGCCTGTACCACGGAACTATGACATCGTTCTTTAGCCCTGGGTGATTAATAAATATCATTCCCCTTTGCACAGGGCTGTCCTGGTGACTAAATTGTGTTCCAGAATGTGATAACTACTGGTTGCAAAGATGTACCTGGTACTTACCCATCAATTACAGGCGTGTGGTGTGATACTTGTCCTGTTGTCCTGTGCAGGGCCGGGAGCTGGACTTTGATGATACTTGTGGGTGCCTTTGAACTCAGAAATTCCAACTATATTCCCTGATTCTATCTTCATTTTTAATGTCCAACTCTAAGAAGTACAAAATATTTACATTTATTATCTGATTAGGTGTGTTCTTAACCCCTTCCTTACCCAACATTTCCCTTTAACATTTTAATATAGTGCAGGTGTTTCTGTAGTTGTAAACTGAGGCACGGCTTAGTCTGCAGCATGCATTAAAGATTTGGGTTTCAACTGCTTGGAAATGGATTGCCCATGAAGATTATTAAAAATACTCAGCAGAAAGGACTTTTTTCCACCTCCAAACAAATGCTGTTGCTCCCACTGTGTCTAAATACCTTATGCTTTAACTTGGTTGCAGCTTCTTCCCCACAGTTTCCTATTCCTGGAACCACTGTTCCTGCCTTGTGGGTTGCACCTGGGTGCAATGGGCACTTCTAGAGTCTCTAGAATGATTCTGAGAACCTTGAGGAGATCAGCAGCAAGCCAATGCTGCTTCCCTGCAGGTCAGTGGGCATTTGAAGGGCCTTCAAAGGCAACACACGGGGCAAGCCCTGCGCACAAGTCATGCACAGGCTGCAGCTGCATACAGGCAATGAGGTCCAGAAAACAAAGGCTAAATATGCCCACCCAGAAATCTGGCCTGCCTGCAGAGCATGAGAATCCTGGCATAGACATATATCAATACTTATTTGATTGTAATATTCACATCTGGCTACCCTGAGAAGATTCCTCCTTCCCATTTTAATGCCTGCAAGCTTTATAGAGTAAAGCAAATTAACAGGCAAACACTGAGGCCTGACTGACATGTTAAACAACTCTCAGGTAGTCACATCATCTGACAATGCAGCCTGAATGATGTTGATAAGCCATGTTTTCAGGGGCTGCTAAACACAGGTGACTCCCTTGCTCATGTGGGACAGATTTGCTGGCAGTCACACATTAGGCAATTGGGAATGTCAAGCAATTCTGGCTATCATAGAAGAATCCTCTTTTGGCGTCAGGGGTAAATTGGACTTCAAACTTCTCTGTTTCTCTGCAGGAAGTCAGAACTGACTGATCTAACTCAGAGGTGGGCACAGGCTGACTGCTCACAGAACAGGCTGGCTGGTCTGGGCCAGCAGCCCCACTGCTCCCAGCTCCATGGGCAGCACAGCAGCTGCCAGCTCACCTCCAGAGTGGGAACAGGGAACAGCTAAGCCTGGCTTCTGGATTGATTTCCTCTCAGATTGGCTCAGAGAGCTAATGAACCATGATCTGTAGAACTTCATAAAGACACATCCATCTATGAAGCTCTTCTCATCAGGATGTAACTGTTATTACAGCTCCAGGACTGAACATCACAGAAATAATTGTAATCATTACAGAATGATTTTAAAGTGAAGCATATTCCTCAGACATGATGTGTTTTCTGCAGGTCTCAAGCCACAAGGCAACAAAACATAAGGTTTCTTCTGCTGTCTCTGTTTTAACAGAGAAACAGAGCAATGCTGTAGATATTTAGAATTACAGATATTTACAGATTTAGATACTGTAGATATTTAAACATACAAGCTTTTTTTGCTTGAATTTTTCAAGGAAAAATGGAGGTCTGTTCTTAAATAAAAGAAATAAACTGGCACAAGGTGATAGAAAAAGTTTAAGTACTCAACACTTTCTGACTTTGGTTTTCAGAGACAGGCCTGCTCCCACACCTCTGCATGTGCCAGTGTGCTCTGGAGAGGCACAACCATCAGGAGAAAACAATGTTAGGGTGGGTTTACCTAAAAAACTGGATGCATTCAAGTCCATAGGGTGGTGATGGGACTAGAGCTGTAGAAGTGGTTGGCCCACATGATTATGAGATACTTAAAATATCATACATGAAACAAACCAAGTTTATCATGAGAGGGCTCTGATCACTGGAAAAAGACCTCAATTCTGAATAAAAAGAAGACCCAAGGAACAGGGGCTTGTTTGCTTCCACTGCAGTCTCCAGAACAATGAATGTACACTCCCCTTGGAATTTAATCCTAAATATTTGCAGGACACAGGAATAACCAACATGGACTTGTCAGAGGCAAATGAGACTTGACCACTTGATAATTCTGCATCTCACTGCTGACAGCAATGCTGAGGAGGTGAGGGATGTGATGCAGCACATGTGGGCCTCAGACAATGCCTCCCACAACAGCTTTCCTTAGGAGCTGAGGTGTGTGGGCTGGAAGAAGCCAACAATTTACAATCCAGCTAGGAGCCAGCAGGTAACACAGAAAATATTACAAGGGCATAGTGTTCAACCTTCTCCTGCTAGTAACTGATAATATAAATGTGTGGTCATGCAATATAGCTTGGAGTCTCAGGCTGGATATTAGGAGAAATTTAAATGGAACAGATTACTCAGAGGCTGCATGATCTCCATCCTTTTCAGTTTCTTGAGACTTGATTAGAAAACAGAACAAAGCTGTCTAGTATTGCCCATTGCTGTCTAGTATAGCCTTACAACATACTTGAGATGAGGTCTTTAGGGTCCTTCCACCCTCTCTATTAATTGGTGTAACAGACTTCATTCCTGTCAGTGAAAATATTGGTACTTCAAACAAACTGCCTTTAGTATGCAAAACACACACATTTATTCATTGCAGTCTGATGATTGTTATGTCCCTTCCAAACTGAGATATTCTGTGATTCTTTCCCTGATTAGCTTCATTCCCAAGTCTCTCTGGGAAGCTTTGTACCTCCAGAACAAACATCTGCTGTATGTATATGAACTTGTGACTTGTTCTCAGCCCAGCCAGTTAACTGCATAATTCTGCTCCCAGGCCCACTGAAAGGCACCTATTTGTCCTTTGTATGCTTTCATCACAGAGATAGGCATGGGTAAATTTACTGTAGGGAACAGTTTTTATCAGCAAATCCTTTCTTGTGACACAACTATAAAATAGTATCTGCAGTGACATACTGGGTTCTCTGCTTAAAAATGTACCTCCAAAAAAAAAACCCATCAGTTCCAGGTAAAAGGATTCTACATTTTTGGTATTTTGCTTCAGAAAAATATTAATGTAATTAAGATTTTAAGGCTGCTACCCTCGGTCTGAGGAATTCTAATTGTTAAGAGCAAAAGCATTTGGCAGAGGAACAGAGGTGTCAGAGCATCTATTCATAATTCTATTGTGTGCAACAAAACAACCAACCTCCATCTCCAAATAGATCAGTGATGCCCTTTATCTTTCCCCTCTACCAATTTCCAATTAAAGAATTGCATTTAGGATTTGCTGATACTCCACACAACAGCTGCTGGTAAATTTCTGGCTGACTGTACAGAGCAGCTTCTTGGAAGGCCAATGTGCTGTACAAGCATGGCAGAAATGGAACAGGCAGCCAGGATTAAATCACAATAAAGGGGGAGGGGAGAGGAATGCCTGCATTACAGCCTTGTGAGGAATTACTGGTCACATTAGTTCTCCAAATCTACCCCTGCCCTAATTAAGCTGCATTTTCACTGTAAAGCAGGCAAACTGCCAGCCATGGTGAAGTGAATCCAGCTTTCCAGCAACTGCCAGGAGGAGCTCAAAAGCATGTTCATGTTTAAAACAGAAACCTTCAAGAATAAGAGGGATTGAGGAGCTATGTTTGAACAGGGCTTGAGCTAACATTAAAATACAACTCTTAAGACAGCAACATTTAAGGTGCTTTGAGGTTTTTGTAAGGTGTGGGGTTGGTTGTTGAGCCTGATTTTATATTGATGTCAAGTACGACCATTTCCTTTTGAAGTCACTACAATCTGTACAGACCATCCTGGCTTTTTTTCCTGCTTCTCTGTTTGAGGGCAGGCAAAGGGGTCTGAGTTTAGCACAAGACATTTGCAGTCCAGGGCAAACACAGGTAATGTAGGGGCCTGATTCAGAGCAGTACAGCCAGACTCCTTAAATCAGTTTGTGGTGTGTGTACACTGGAGCAACAATGAACCTGTGCTAAGGCATTTGGTCCAACAGCAGAATATACTTTCAGTTTTCTAGCAAGGATTTGCTAGCCAACTACAAAGACCATATTAGCTCTTATGGAATTAGAAGCTCAGGCCATATGCCAATAAACAAATCCAGTGGAAGCTGAAGCACGAGCAGCCACCTCACTGCCATCCAAGGCAGAGTTTCTGGAGCAGTACTACAAGGTCTTCGAGGAATCAAAAAAACAGCTCATCCTACACAGCACTTTTCAGGCATAGCATGCAAGCTCTGGTAACTGCTTAACTCCTCCTCCCTTCCCCCTTATAATTACTCAAATGACAGGGATTCAACTACACAGGAACCCACTGAGCAGTTCAATAGCAACTCTTCCAGATCAGACTCGGGAACAATGGAAGAATTGCCTCCTGCGCCAGTCCCTATACAACAGCAGAACAAGTTTTAGGGGCTAAACACTGAGAAAATCTTGCTCATTTGGATCTTAACCCAAATATCAAACACATCCTTTTCCAAAACTTCTCTTGTCCTTGCATTGTTAGTAAGAATAACGTGCCAAACTGCTAATAGAGAGACACAGTAACCACAAAGAAACTATGGTGCAGAATATCCCACTTCTTGGAAGAAAAAAAAAAAAATCTATGTCAACTGTTCAACTGTAGATGTTGGTTTGCAGGCTAGGAGACATTCTGATCACCACTCCTAAAAAGAAATCAACTTTTTTTTTCCTTTTCAGAAGATGTTTCACCAACATTTCATTTTTGTAAGGCAATTTTTTTTTTTCAGCAATTGAGCAATAGGCCACAGTATGAGAAGCAGCAAAAGCATTTTATTTGCTGTATAATTAGTGTCATTAGAAATATGATTGGTAAAAAAAACACGCGAGTCCACACAGAAAGGAAAGCTTAATAAAATCCAAAGACAACTGGAAAGGTGGTGGTGGTGGTAGAGACTTAGCAGAGAAAATTTTTTAAGTCTTCCAAGGTTCTAGACAGCAACAACTCTTTTTGGCCATCAGAGATGGTAACAAATCTTCCTACTACTTTGCATCAGAGTGTCCTCCTCCACCCTTGTTGGACTGCTAGCTTCAAATCACTTAAACCTATTGTGGAGTGTGAGAAGGGAACTAAACACAACATCAGGATCTCTTCGCATGAGGTAATGCTTTCATGCAACTGTTCTGCACATGCAAAGGCATAAAACTCACCGAGCAAACACCATCTTCTCAAAAATCACTTCAAGTCATAACAACACTTCACTTTGTTTAATTCCTGTATTTCCCAAAAGGTGGTAGAAGTACTGCATTTTTTAAACAATAACATGCTTCTCCTTCAAACAGAAAATATCTTTAATCTTTAAAACAGAATGATTTCTTTTCTCTGACACTGAAATGACGACAGTCTTAATTCATGGAAGTAACAATTGTGTTTCTGAAGCAACAAGTTGCCACAATGATTATTTGTAAACATTATACCCACAACAGTAAGTACATTAAAATCCCACACTTCCACCTTAAAATAAACCACAAAGATTTGACATGAAATACATAAAAAGTTTATTATGTATGTACCCCATCTTCTTATCTGGAGGAGAAAATCTGAGGCAACAGTTTGGTGCAGTATAGAGAAGCAAAGCAATATACAGTAGCTGCACACAGCTTGATTGGTTTCAGACCACAACTAAATACTCTTACTATGACTGTTAGTACAGAAATGTTCTGTAATTAGAAAAAATGAGAAGTATTACTCTCATGCTGTACAGTCTTACGTTTCTTGGTTAGAAAAGAACAACTGATTGAGTTTGAATCTTTCGCGCCTGAACCTTGCACACCAACTCGTTTGGCTGTTGCCTCTGGAATGTTCAGCACAAAGGTTAAGCTCCAGACATAATTTAAGTGCTTTTCATGTGCAAACTGTTATTCGCTAAAGCTTTCAAAGTACATTTAATTACAGATATGAACACCCTGTAAAGATATGAGGATATGACAGCAGACCCAGAGGCCAATACAGATTTTTTAAAAGAAATGCTATGTTCCACTGCAGTAGTTCTAGTCCCTGATTAGGTCCTTCCAAAGAGGGGGCTTATTTCAATTGTAGGAGATAGACCACTCTTTAACAGAAGCATCGTGGGATGTTGTTACCAGAGTATGTTCATCCAGCCACGCCAAGCCGCTGACATGATGTAGTCTGTGAGCATCTGTATCACAGTGCAAAGTAACAGAAAAGAGTTAGGAAGGCTGGCTTGATAAGGTAACTTCAGCACATTGCAAATATTTTTAGCTGGATCAAATACTACTGCTGGATTTTAAAAGTAACTACAAAAATAAAAGAAGAACTCCAGCTAGTGTGGCTAGATAGAGATTAACAAAGGCTAAATTACATTTGGAACATTCAAAGCCTGCTTACCGTTAGTCTACAAAACGGTGCTGGATCTCAAGAACTACTAACAACTGTCCAAAGTAGCATGTTGAAGTAAACATACCTGGTATCTTGACTCTGGTCTCTGGATCACTCACAGTCCAAACATACACCATCATGTCCATGCCTCCAGAAGCAAAGTGTTCATTGTCTGGTGACCACGCAATGCAAACAACTTTTGCATGGTGTCCATAAAAGACATTATGCTCCTATTTGAAAATCAGAGAGACAAGGGTTATTCCAATAGTTAAATCTGCTTCAGGAAATCACTAGCTTTCAATGTGCAGCATCAGAACAAGCTACTGCAAGACTCCAGACAATGTACATCTCAGATGCAGATGGATGTACTAAGTAAACCAAGTGGTGACTTCATTTTATGTGATTTATTTAAATACTTAGTAGGCAAATAAAATACCAACCCCCTTTGTTAAAAAAACAAACCACTAAGACATTTTTCTATGAAAGCATGATATGTTAAGGGCAAATGTAATTTAGAGACTTCTAAAGTAATCCCATAGATGTTTCACAAGGAAAAATTATTTCAATTTTTACTTGGAAAATGAAATGGTTTTTGTAGAATGCCATCCTGGGTTTTTACTTCAGTGTTGTTTTAGTCAAAGTTTAAGGAGTTTACAGGCTGATATGCATTGACTGTTTGGGCTGAAAAGTGAAAATTGCCCATTTTTTGGTTTTTAGTTAAAAGACAGTAGATTGGCAGATAAAGCAAGAGTCCCTGTCCTAGCATGTCCCTTTCATATCTTAGTCCTTACCATGGAACTGTGTGCCTGAGCTAGCAGAATTTCATTGCCAATTCTGCTTTATTTATGTAATTGAATTTGATTGTATTGCATGATTCTTATCAAACTGAACCTACATTCTTGTCCATTTTACAAAAATGCACACAAATTCTCTAACAGATATATTTTGTTATTTCCTTCAAAAATCCCAAACTAACCAACTATGGTTCGGCAGATCCAAAGGTACTTTTTGTATTTAACTATGGCTAGCCTATGGAAATCCAGCTCCTTCCCTATCTTAACTATGCATTTGTTATTAGATGGATTTCAGTGCTTTCCCAGCAGCCAACCCATGCTGCACATTTCCTCAACTATTCTTACATCTGGAGGGTTCACATAGGCTGCTCTAAATACCAGTACTATCCCAAAATAGCAGGTAAACAGACAGTCACAGAAACATCAAATTTCCATCAATGATTTACAATTAAGCAGCTACAACAGACTTAGACATGGGCTGTCAGTCTATTTGTTTTTAAACAAAGACAACTCTCCACAACAGTTCTTACCGCGTAGCCATCAGCAACACTAAAGACAGTGACAACTTTGTTTGCATCACAGACTGCAAGAAAGGCACCATCGTGAGAATATGCCAGGTCAGTAACAGGACCTTTCGCTTCCAAAGTCTTATCATCGCTTTTTAAAGAGGTTCCTTGGATTGAATACAAATGGACATTCCCATCCTGCAAATCAACAGCAAAGAAGGAGAAAAGGTAGAAGAATCATTTTACAATAGAAAGAGGAGTTCCTGAAAATTTTTTGCATTAATTCTGTCTGGAAGTGCTTATTTTAAGAAAAGGTTTAGATAACCTGTCATTTACACTGGTTACAATCCAAAGTGCGGAAATTAACCCATTTTCTATAATTTGCCAACTTCAAGAACACACTGGATAAAAATAATTTGGCAATTTCAAAACAGCAAATAAAGGAAAGAAGACTTAATTAATGAAAAAGTGAAATAGACTTTAGGTGACAATTAGGCAGATTAAGTCACAATTGTGGCAGAACCTAGGGTATGAAAGCCCAGGAACACCAAATACACACATATAAACAATACTGATGTTGTTACAAATTGTCACCTACCATTTCTCAACACAACACACCTACTATTATTAAATGCTTCTGTTACTGGCTCCAGTGTTCAAAGTAGTACAGATTTAGGAAATGCAACCTTACCGCTCCTCCCACTGCTGCTGTACTTCCTGTGGGGTGGATGGCTACAGCTTCTGGCTCATAGCCCAGGTCATCAATTGCAAAGCATTTTTTCTTATCTTTCATCAAGACAATCTGCAAGCAGAAAACCAGAAACTAAGACTCCTTTTCAAAGTACCTAATATAAAACTATTACTTTACTAATAGTAAGTGACACAAATTTCCTCTAGTTACTCAGATGTTTATTGTAGTCTCATCTTAAGGGAACAGTTTCGTTCTTAAAAGAAATTGGAGAAATGCCTACATGTGGTGCCTAACTAATCTGCTGTACTGCAGTACTTGTGTGTTCTAAACTACACACAACTGTAATTTAGTGTAGGGCATTCTCCACTGCCTTCAGCTTTGCTTCACTTAGTTTGAATGTGAAATAAGCATGGACAAACCAGTATTTTTAGCAATGCTTACTCCCTTCCTTGTTCATTGTTAAAGGGAGGGAGGCAGGACCAAATTAGTAGCAAGTTAATGCTGCAGTCTTAAACCTTAAAGGCTATTTCCTATCCAGTTCTATGCTATGGTATTAACTCACATGAAAACAGGTTTGGACAACACCATCAAATGTTACAAACACAAAATCAGGACCCATGCAGAAAGCATAAATTATTAGAAGTTAATAATGTTTTGATATAAGAGAGCCTCAGTGCAATGTCTCAGTTTACTGTGATCTGCATACTAGTGGCACAGGAGCTAAAGCTGCTTATGCTATACAACAACAGTAGTTAATTGGATTAATTGCAAAAAAATAAAATGCAGGATAAAAACATCCTTTTGCCAAAACTGTGTCACTGAACAGATCTGGCATGAGTGTGATTCTGAGGTTTAACCTTCCAGGACAAAGCTGTATTGATAACAATGCATCCACAGATGCATCCACACTTTCTGAAATTTAAATATGAAATAGGTCAGGATGCAGGGACAAGGGTTATCAAGTATCCTGCTGAATTATGTTCCCTATAGGTCCTATTAGGAAATTCTGCAGATGTGCAAGGTAATCCCACATGAAATAGTTAAGTGTAAGCATACATGGCATTATTAACACAGCAATAGCTCATAATCCAAATGGTAATACTCACTTGTCCAATGCATAAAACTACAGTATAGCCACCAGGACCCACAGCTAAACATTTTGGTTGAACATCCATTTTCACAGCATCCTGGCCACTGGATAAGGATGTGCCAAGGTGAAGAAGCAGAAAAGACAGAGCAGGAAGAAATTATTCCATGTCTACCATTATTTTAAATTGCCCATTCAAATAATCATCCACTAATCATCAAGAACATGCATAACTTAATTTTCTTATCTACTAATCAGCAAAAGTTTCCTATTGCTTTGTGTTTGAAACTTTACTATCTTGATCAGGTAGTACACCTTTGAAACGAAAGTCAATGTTACTATACTACAGTTTAATTTTTAAACTAACTAAATTATCTTAACAGGATTCTTTATATTCTGGTTTCCATGAAGAAACAGTGTCCCACTCCTCCTAAACACATTTATCTCCACTACCCCAAAGCAAATACCCTTCCAAAGCCCTTACGTCACCCAATACAAGACAAGTCTCCATTTAACCCATGGAAGGGATAAAACAAATTGAAAAGCCTAGGATGCATTTCTCATTGTCAGAAAAAGCACAAGGTTGGTACAGTAATCATTTCTACAAGTTTCCATGGTAACATAAAACCTAAATAAACTCCAGCATTTCTATTTACCACATAAAATCAACAGCACTCTTGCTGTAAAACAATTCTAGTGCAATAAAAGGCCACACTTTAACTAACCTGTAATCTCTGTTGCTAAGGTTGGTGTAGCGCACAGTGTCATCCATACTGCAGGTGACCAGCTGGTCCATTTCATCCACTGCCATTCTAGAAACCTGATTTGTGTGGCCTTTCCCAGAAAAGCCATCATTCTCTCCAGTTTCAGAATCCCAATAATGTGCATAATGGAATTAAGGAACATTTGAAGATACTGGTGCAGTCAGATTCCACACCATAAAAAGTTACATAATTGAGAGAACAGCTAAGGTTAGAAGGGACCTTTTGAGATTTAGTCCAACCTGCTGCTCTAATTGGTGTCAGCTACAATAGGCTGCAGGACTCTGTAAGGTTTTGGGATCTCTAAGGATGGAGACTCTATAAGCTCCATGGGCAACCTTATAATATTTATTAAGTGAAACTCTGATGTTCTGTAGCAAGCTAAATGACCTGCCACAGATGGCAGCAAATACTGGAGTAATTAGCATTAGTTCTCAGACTAGAAAATACTTTTTAAAGAATTTTAGATAGAAGCCCTTGCAACACTGGCTTTCCCTCATGTTATACGGTAACATCATGTGAACTAGTCACACTGTATTACAAGTCTGAAAAGAAACAGGACGTATATTTATAGGAGCTTGTCCCAACATGACACCATTTTAAAGGCAGGAAAAAGGACTGTAGCTTTAACTATAAGCTTCAGAATGCTGGAAATATAACTTTCTGCATATTTATCATAAGTGGAAAATATGTATTGCTGTTTCTTGATGTTCAAGAGGCTAATTTATATATTTACTTGCTTCTCCATACTATCAAGCTACCTATCATGAAGAAGCAACAACTGAAAATTAAGAGCTGGCTTATATTTAGCAGGAAAGCATGAAGGCAGGTATTAAAATGGGTATTAGGGGAAAGCAAAATAAACTTTAGACAAAGTATTCACTTGTGTCCAATAAACTTTGTCTTTGGCAAAGCTTTTTTTTTTTTTCACCTCTCCTAATGAGCTCTCTCTGACTGATACTAGAAAAAAGTACCAGTATCATTCAAAGGATATTAATATGACCATCATTACTTCCAGAGTAAATATAGGATTTTCCACCATTTTTGTGCACCGTAAGACACTGAATTGATTTACTATGACCCTGTGAATGGAACATAAATTATTACTGATGAGCAATTTTTAACACATACATACACCTATTCGAGAAGAATGACAGGTTATTCAGAAAACAACATGCTATTGACAAGCATAAAAAGTCACCCAGTATAAAAACCACTATTCCACAGTCATTTAACTGTTCTAGCACTGCTATTGCTACGTCCTTGATGAGAAACAATAAGCACCATGGATGTCCTTATTAGCCTGATGAGCCAAAATACTTTCATAGCCTTTTCATCACTGCTTTTCAGGCACTTTATGATTCAGGGAAGAGGACTAAATATGGTCATGTACCCACACCAACTTCCAGAATTATAGTAGTGATGGCAAAAATCTGGGACATTGTTTCTAGTTCATGTAAAAATGTAAGTTCCCATGAGAGAGAGTCTAGTGTCAGTGAACTCTTTAAATCCTAAAATTAAAGTTCAATTGCATGGTAACCCTAATCACCTTGTCCACAATACACTAGTTCTGGGATAATAAGACATCTCTGGTAGTTTTCTATCTATGCTGCATTTCTTTTCTCATCTCAAGAATGCTTAAAAGCTGCAACAAAAGGTAAGTCGATAACATTAATTAAAATGAAATAATCAGTCTGGGTATGTGCATAAAGCACAGAGCCACCCATGTAAAGAGTAACTTCTTGATTCAAGAAACAGTCACATACAGCTCATTTGGCAATGCTAATTAAACAAAGCTACTTTTCAATAGCTACTTTACATAGCTTACAATTCCATCTTTACAGCTTCAATCACTGAGTCATTTATTGCAGAAACTCATGCAGTAAGAGAACTTTAACCTACCTTTATGACACGTAAAGGCTTATTTGGATTGTTCTTGTCCAAATAATTGATATAGCCAGACAGGGAGATAGTCAGTAAATGGTCTTTCTGCCACAAGCAACCCAGCTGCTGATCCAACACGTTTGATCCCATGTTAAAAGTATTTACAATAGAATTAGCACCAACATCCCAGATTTTAGCAGTTTTATCTCCAGAAGCAGAAAGCAACTGACTGCTGTCAGGGCTCCAACTAATCTGTAAGAACAAATGTCACCACAAGACAGTAAATGCATTTCTTAATCCAAGACTTTGCAGTTCATTAACTGGGTAATGAAACACTATACATCATCTGCACAAATGAAGTGATACTTACAGCATAAATACCTCCATCATGTGCTTTGCCTCCACCAAGAGCACACACTTTCTCTCCAGTCTTCCCATCATAGACGAAAATCTTAAAAGAGCACAAAGACATACAACTTAAAGGGAAAAGCAGTAATAGATAAAACCCCAAGACAGTATCTGATATTTTGATACACTAGAGTCCTTCTTAAGGAGAGGCAAAAGCCATGTGTGCACTGAATAATTAAGACTAAATAATTGAGATGAAAATTGTAAATAATCACAGCAAGTCCCCTATACTTTGGATCCAGACATTTGAAATTCTGGAAAATGTTACAGTTTTGACTCCTACTGTGATGGCAGCTGCTTAGCACTTCTGTCATGGGAGTCCATCCTCTGAGAAGGACAAGCTACCTATGGTAAAAGAGTCATTGTCAACCGGCCCTTATCAGTAGGGAGTACACATGGAGCTGGGCTGCTATCTATGAATTCACCATTTCAGCTAGACCTCTCGGGATCATAACATACCTATTCCAAAAGTCCAACATATTCCTGCCAAAATAACTTGCAAGAGGATGCTAGGGAGATGGACTGGGAAAAAAACCCAAGTAAAAATAGTCTGGTATTACCATTTATCAGTTATTACAGATTTACAGGAGGATAGTTAAAAGTTTCAAGGAGGATAGTTAAAAGTTTCAACTTGTGACATAAAAAAGAAGCAACATGGGTTTTACAATACTAATCTTATTCCCAAAATGCACAAGAAAATCTTCTCATGCTAAAATCAGTTCTAATGGAGTTCCTTGTGTTTTACCTGCCCATCTGCACTAGCTGTAGCAAATCTGTTCCCATCAGGAGAAAATCTCACACAGTTCACAAACCGTGTATGGTCCTGTAGAAAAAAAGTAAGAATCAGCAAACAAAAAGAGAAGAGACCATTTTTAAATAGAAGACAATCTACAACAATGAAGTTCTCTTACATGTGAACCATAAATTAGCTGTGTAGGAAATGTTTGCTGTAGAGAATTGCCACGAGGCAAGTTTAGGCTCTATCTGAAGAGAATCATGGGGCCAAGAACAGTCCAGGAAAGACTGTGACATGATTACTGCTGTAGTTAACACAACTCAGTGCATACCAGAAGAATGATTACCCAGTTTCAGGGATAAGCAGTGAAAAAAGTCAGATGCAGCCTACAAACATGAGATTCTTCCCCAGTGGTAACTGATTTCTTCTGCAACATTCCTCAGATTTCAACTCTCGCTTCATTGCACAGTGATTTTATACACACAAAAGTATTATATCCTTCTTATTGCAAAAGAAAAAAAAGCACAGGCATGAGGAATAAGTTACTATTTTACTAAAATTCCATTCCTGGAAGATTGCATTAGTGGTAGTTCTGTGAAGTAATAAGGCAAGACTGATGTACGCTCCCCAAATAGACTATTTACAAGTAGGAGACTATTCAAACCACGCAAACTAAAAAACACACGTTAAATAGGGAAGCACCACAATGAGGCCAAAGCTCCCATGCAGAGAGATTTGGGAGACTATTTTTAGTAATATGGAAGGCAGGTTCTAACCTACTTTCACCAACTACACCTTTTTTCCCCTGATGATACTGCAGGCTAATTTAAACCATGTAAGAGCCCATACCAGAATCCCATATATCAAACCAAATATCACTTTAAAAGGAAGACTGCATCACATACCAGTCTAAGCAGCACTGGTAAGCAATTTGGACTTCAGAGTTCTAAAAGAACCAGCTTAGCAAAATGCAAGTATCAGCTTAAGTTCAGAAATATATTAGGCAACTACATCATTTCATTGGATCGTAGAGCTCAAAACAATTCCTTTTCTAGAACTGGAATGGAATCCTTACTAAAGTCAGCATATGAAGACTACTCAAGGCTCATGTGTAAGAAAATAAAAGGCCTACTACACCGTTTTTAAAACTAAAATACAAACTCAACATTTTCAATCGACTACTGCAATAACATCCAACATCTTTACAACATTTTTTTTTGCAGCAAGAGGTCTCCTGACATCCAAACAGCTGCAGAAGCTTGCGGCTTTTTATTTTCCTTGGCCTTAAGCAACAATGAATACCTTCACTGCAATAGTTCCAGCCTTTGTTTCATGTAAGAGATTGTAACAAATAGAGTAAGAAACAAAGTTAAAAGGAACATGGAAACACAAAACTGACCACAGAAGTTACATATCCATTCCATGAATTAGAAATCCAGTTATGCTTTCAAACATCTACATTCACCCTTTCTAAGTGGCCCTGGGATTTCAGATTTGAGCACTCTATCAGATTGGAAAATTACATTCAAATCACCACATTTCTTGAATCCTGCACCTTGGAAAGCTTCAAGAAATTCTACACATCTGCACTGGGAAACAGAGCTCTGAAAGCATCAACAGAGCCAACGAAACAGCCTACTTCACCTCTTCCATAGTTTAGTGACAATGAAAAAAGAATATTGGAAAAACTGTTTCAGGTTCTCTTTTCAACCAACCATTTATTTTGGTTTTCTTGGCCTGAGACGAACTATTTTACGAAGCATGTAATATTTAGTTATATGTGGCTTTAAAAAGCCACTTGACATCAGCTATGCTTCAAAGTGGGGAACTGAGAACTTCTCTTATAACAGCTAGCTGTGATACTAACTGCAAACTTGGTGGAAACTGCACAGTTTAAGGGAGACACATCTAAACTTCAACTCACACTCAGTGTAAACTTGAACTTGAAAGGCGGTCCCTCGAAGAAGGCAGCGCAGTTGTCATCGCTGCCCGTTGCCAGCCGATATGGTCTCGTTTGCTTCATGTCCACACTGTTGATCACTTTATTATGCCCAGTAATCTCACCAACAGAAGAGCCACTATCCCACAGGAACACTGCTCCAAATCTAGTGAGAAAAGCACACAATAAATACAATTCATAAAAGTTACACGTAGATTAACTCCTTGAACATCTGCAAGCTGCAGATTTGAGTGCACTCAAAGAAAAGAAATTAGGTCATCTCATTAATCTCATGCAAGCGCATCATAGTTCCCTGAAGGCTATTTGAGATCTTGCTGGTAAGAAATTCTAATCTTCAATAGGAGACATTTGTTGAAGGGGACAATCAGGTTTTGCATATAAAGCTTCTAAAATTGGGAGATCCAATGCATATTCCTCACTAAGACTGTTGGTTTATAAAAGAAAGCAGTAAATTATTCCATCTGCCTAGCCACAACACAGACTGCAGAAAGCTGGGATAACAATGACATTGGATCACAGTTATCTGACTATTTAGCCTAGATTGGGTACCATCACTTTTAAAACTCTTCTTCCTTAAACCTTTAAGCTATAATATAATACGTAAAAGCCTTCTTGACAGTTCTTGCCTTAAATCACTTAAAAAAAAAAACCCAGTATAATCAATACTGAGGCACTAAAGCACCAGAGCATTGCTATTTGAAAGGCCTTCTTTAGAATCCTGTCAACAATATTCTAGATTGAAAGTGCATTCACCTAATAGGAAGCTGGCCATGTTTTTGAAGAAGGAGAGCAAACTCACATTGTATCTACCCACAGGGCAATGAGGCAGAGGGAGCAATGGAGGACAAAGAGTCTCTTTGAAGGACACAGTACATGACAGGGATTAAAGAATGGTGCAGGAGACTAGGGAACAGCACCACATGATATTTTTCAGCCCTTTAGGCATAAGACTACCTGGTCTGGATTCTGCTTTAAAAGTTCTGACAGTCTTTGAACATTAAATGGAGGACTCAAACCTAAATCAGCATCTCATTTAGTCAGGTAAAGGACAACTGCTTGTTGTCCTTTCATTAAACTACCACAATAAAACCTAAAAATATAGACATGTTACCAAAGTAGAAAATTCAGATACTTTTTTAACTCTTATTCAATCAATTGAATAAGACTATGAGTCCAATAAGCGAAGGAAGAGGGAATAATATCGTTTTCCCATTCCCGCTCTATCAGAATTTGACAAAAAAAATCCACCAAATAGCTATCCTTGAAAGTAATACCCACCCACCTCTAAGAAACAAGTCCCATACAATTTTTAAACTAATCTATTGTAACAGAATTGTATTTTTCAACTAATTTAAAGCTGTCAAAAACTAGGGAAAGAAAATATCACTGCAGAACAGCACAACTTGAAGTCAAGACAGGGAAAAAGCATTGACTTCATTCCATTGAAGAATTAAAAGTTTTCTGTTAGGATGCAGAGGTTTACAGTAAATTCATGTATATATGTACAAAAACACACTAACACAAAAGAACTACTCACTTTTCCCTTCCTTCTCCAACCACAGCAATTCTCTTGCTGTCTTCAGTCCATGCAAGGTCCTTTATTTTTCCTGCAAATGGCTGATACTCATACTTCAGTAGGTGTTCCTTCTGTGT
This sequence comes from Ammospiza caudacuta, assembly GCF_027887145.1. Classification (NCBI taxonomy): domain Eukaryota; kingdom Metazoa; phylum Chordata; class Aves; order Passeriformes; family Passerellidae; genus Ammospiza; species Ammospiza caudacuta. The sequence goes on from NC_080596.1 coordinate 61,963,904, forward strand.
AGTATCCCAGATTCTCAGCTTTCCAGAGACATCTGCCATAATAAAACAGAATATAACTATTGTTCCAGCATGACTCAGTCACATGACTCATCAATCTGCCAGAGTAGAGATTTTCAGCTACACTGAAGACTTGTACTAGAGACCTACTACCTTACCCCATTACAACTACTACAAATCTCTTTATTTAGGAATGCTGAAGACTATATCCATTTCAATAAATTAGGTTTTTAAGCAGGTATTACGATTCAAGCCACACAGCACCAAATACAACAGACTCAGAAAGCATTTGCAAACAAATGAAAAAACTGCACAGTAAGAGAGCAGGAACTTTAATATTATCAGCTGGTATGTGCTAAGTATCTGTTACACAAAGAAGAAGCCAGCCCAGCCCCCTGCCCAGCAGCCACAACACAGCTCAGTGACCCTTCACTGGGAAGTAAGCCACCCTACACCTACAAGGGATAAGTACAGTGGACAGTGGTTGATGCACTACAATTTGTAGCTTCAAAGGAGACCTGCTTTGCATACAAATACCAGGCATATGTAATGTACAAAGAGATTTCTGCCCACAGAACTCAATTCATGCACATCAGTGTACTTTTCCTGTACAGAAGCATGTACACACTTAATGGTGTGGATGCCTGCACTATCTGGAATACTAGACAGGAATGCAACAGAATATTCAGGAACAGTAATGTCAAAAGCAGCAGACGTGGCACAAGCAGTTAACAATTTAAGACTTGAGATAATGAAAGCTCCCTGGGTCACTGTTTCCACTGAGTATTGTAAAACCCAAGAGCTATTCAGAGCAATTACTGTGGTGCAGGATTGCCAGGATTGTAACCGGAGGAATTGTTCTATACACAGACAAATTCACACATCTCTAATGAAACCCACACAGCAAAGTCTGTGTGTATTGTACCCTTCGAAAAAGCCACTGTTTCAGAATAAACCACGTGCTAAAATATGCATCTTTCACCTCAGCAGAATGCTTCAACTCTGTTCACCATTTAGTGGTGCATCCTTACAATTCAATTTAAACATACAATCACCCTGCATATCTTTCAGACCTGGTCATAGACTTATCTTCACTTCTGCTAAAAGGACAGATTCAGAACTTTATAAAGAGAATTTGTTATTGAAGCAGAACTTTAATGTGGACTTTACAATCTAATTATTTTCTCCATCGATAAACAGATAAGACACAGAGCTTTAACTTTGCAGTATATCCCATTATTACATCTGCTATGACTGCAATAAGAGAAATTACCATAAAAGCCAAAAGCATAATGCCAAAGGTCTGTCTCATGAAGCATTAATGCAGGCTGCATGGCTAATGCAGATTTATAGACAGAGAAATGAATCTTACATGTTATACTTAGAAACAGCTTAAACAGCCTGGTCATCTATCTTCAGACCCCATGCTCAGCAGTATCACAAAACTATTTATAAATGACACACAGAAGATGCTTTTTAAGGGAAATACTGCAACCTAAACTCTTTCACTTGGGTAGGACAAAAATTAACCAAATACTTCCCTGGCACAGTATCTATTACTGTTCTTTTACAAAGGACTGGAAATCTAAAAGACTACAAGAAAAAATTAGATAGTTATTCTGAGTATTAAGTGCTGCACAAACCTAGAGCACCAAGTTTGTAGAATACAGAATGCAAACTGGATTTTAAGAGGGTATTCAATTTGACACATGGTCCACACACATGACTGAGCCAAGAAAATCCTGGCTGTGGTCCCTTTCAGACAAGAATGTGAGAAAAAGGGAAAAAAACCCAACTCTTCTATCAGTGTTCTTAAAGGTTCCCCAGTATTCCAAACATACTTAGAAAATATCAGAAAGCTATATTAGAATTTCTGAAACCAAGAAGGACAGGACATTTTACACTTCAAAAAATACAGTTCCCTTGAAATTGCTGAAAGTGAAACTTGCATTCTAAGATCTTAGCAGGAATCTGTGCTTCATTTCCAAGAGGCTCATATTCTGAATCTTTTCTTTTCAGATATATTACTTTAAAAATATATCTATTTGGGCACATTACTTGCTTCCGAAGCACTTTTAATTGACTATGGTAAGCACTAAAAATCTATATTTTAGCTGCAAGTCTTTGAAAGAAATACAAGTTACAGTATTGTCTTTATCAATATTCTTCACTGTATACCACTCCTGAAAAAGATATCAATTATTTGATGCAAGCTTCTATTAAAGGTTTGTTCAGTTCTTAGGTAGTCAAAAACTCCTATAATACAGGAAATTCACACTGGAAAAATTCATGTTACACATCCTCAGACTATTGATTCATATACATTACATAAAAACTGACACTCTGCCTCTTTCACTGCTAACTTGCCAAGGAAAGCTTTTTTAGATCATGCTAAAAAGTAAAAGTCATAAATGTTGCCAAGTTTGGTCAGGGAGAAGGGAAAAAAACTGAGTACACACTGTTTTAGAATCCCTCTCCTGCCTAGAAAGTATCAAAGTTTATTAACATCACAAACAATAATCCTGTATTTCAGAAATAACTTTTCACTCTGTTGCATTTACCCAAGTCTTCATCACACTAGGTATTTAGGGTTCATTTCCAGGTTCTTTATTGAAATACCACATTTTAAAAAGACCAAGAATGTCATTAAGCTCACTGAGAAAGAGGTTAGAGGAACAAGGACAGAAATCATTCCTCCTCCAAAGACATGCACCTAAGTCCACCAAAGCACATCCCCTTGACTGTATTTTCCACAAACACACATGAAGTGCTACTGTGGTTTTGCCAGTGACTTTAACAGCTCTGTCCACACACGTCTCATGCACATGGATACTTTACCTCCAGATGCTATGTAGAATCCACTAGGAGCATACTTGGCAACTACAACCTGGTGGGCATGCTCAGTGTAGATATCAGCAATTGCAGGATTCTATTTTAAAGGAAAAAAACAAGAGTTACAAAGTTGTACTTCCTCATTTTCAAAGGAAAAAAGTCAGAAATTCAACAATAAACTCAAAATTCCTCCCTGAACTCCTTTCTCTCAAACTCTGCCTTCCAGCTTAAATTGAGTAACTGTTTAAAAGTGAGAAGTGCAGTACACATTGCAGAACACTGCTGGTACCACTGAAGCAACACACTACTTTCTAGCAACTGACACAAAAAAGGATTTCCTCTTAGGGAAGTTTGAAGTGCTGGGACCCTTTCTTCTCCAATACCTGCCAAACAGTAGAAAAACACTCTCCAAAATAACAGGCCAAGCATCAGCTCTTTTTTTAGAGCTAGCCCAGGGATAAAGCAGTTAGTCAAGTAGAATACTAAATACGAGCTGTGCTTTGCAAGATACATCTAAAATTCTACTGTAGTCAAGCATGAAACTTAAGCCTGCAGTCAACCACAACACATGGCTGTTAATCATCACCATGTACCCAAAATCACTCACTAACCAATGAGATGTGCTAGGCTTGCTCTTGCTTGATAACTATAACCTGCTTAAAAGCCAGAAGACCTGGTATCAAGAGTTGTACAGGAATCTTGAAAGAAATTCACTGTGACTCCATCATAATTTTATCTTTCCAGTCTAAATTATGTTTTCAGACATAATATTTCAGGTATTTCAGGATGGACAACAAAATGAACTCTGTGTCTCAGCAAATCAATAGTGTTATACAGAGGCACCAAACAAACCAAAAAAAAGAATGACATCAAGACAAAAAACTGCTTTCATATTAGTTGTATAAAAAAGTCATCCTGCACTCCTCTCAATTACAGTGTATACACGCTACAATAGTAATACACTACTCTTTAGAAATATTTTTCTACCATTTAACAGGCTTGCTCCAGCTCCAGAAACTTGACTCATATGATCAAAACAAAATTCCACTTTAACTGCTATAATTAATACAGATCTATTCAATTGAACCAGAAAACCACCTGATGTTATGGTATGACTCAGCCATCCAATGAGGAAAAACTAAAACACCCGCTCTGTGTTAGAAAGCAGCCTCCTGCTCACAAGAGTTCTTGCTGCTGCAGTACTGTTACATCTCAGGAGACAGAATTTAGCTTGCTCATGCAAAAAGGAACCCTTTTTCATTCCTGCTTTTATGCATTGCTTGAGTGCATTACAGCTCTACTTAAGTCACGACCATCTGCGCTTACAGCATGCACATCCCTCTTCATTCTGTGTCCAACTGGATTTCATCTGAGCCAGACAAGATAATGTTTTCCCTATTCTATATCTGCATCACTACATGGTCAGGGAGCTCAAATCCCACTGCATGTTGTTATTAATGGCATGGTAGGTGCTATTTTACAGCAAGATTCTCCAAGAGCCCAGGAAACTAAGCTGAGAGACTAACTTAAAGGGTTACATGAAAGATAAAGACCCAAATTTAAGATATGGTAGATAAGATTCCAGAAACCAGGCAGTAAGTCAGGGCTGTCAAATTGAACATTATTTATTCAATAGTATTATTTCTGCTTGTAAAGTCAGTTTTCTAACTTTCATGTTTTTTGTATCAGGCCCAACCCTCAAAAAAACACTTCTAAAAAGATATTTAAGGAGAAAATTATAGTGTGAGCTGAGACAAATGTAGTACCTAGATTAAACCAGCAGCAAGCTTATGTGGCTTATGTCAAACACTGAAACCAGAGCCACATATGAAAGTGAGCAGTTTCAGTTCCAAGCTTCAAAGTAGTGTTAGACTCATTAAGATAAAATATTAATGAAGTATGAAACCTTAAAAAATATCACTACTCTTTCTCACAGAGCTTTTCCAGCACTGCTCCAGAACTACTTGTTAAAGGAAGTCTCTAGATCATGCTCAGAGATCAAGCATTAACCCTGAATGCTATATTCATCTGATTAGCTAATGCTAGATAGCTTTAGACTTAAGGAGAAAGGTGATCACTGCATTTTGATGACCCGTTTGTTTTTTTTTTTTTTAATTAGAGCACAACCATCCTACTGGAGAACTGCTCATGGAGGGACTACACACAGACTTCCCCCAGCACATAATTTCGTAGCTGCAAACTATTAGAGGCTTCTATATGGTGCAAAGAAGGTGCAGCTCTCAACTGAGAGTGGACACACTTGCAAGTCCAAACTGCAACATTCTCCAGCACAAAAGCGGTATAACAAGGGTTGGTCAGTTTTTGTTACTGGTACAATATATTCTGTAGTCACCTGTCAATTATTAACAGTAGCAAACTCCTCTTGTCACTTGGGTAAATGTGCCTATCAGCATGAACTGCACCATAAAACCAAGGATTCGTGACTTCCATTCTCACCTTCCCTTGAGGGTTTCAACAGCTTGAATTTGAATTCCCACAATCCCACCTTGCCTGTTCTCAGGTCACCGTGTCCCCTACACCCCCCAGCTCACATTTGGACTGGGCTAATCCTCAGTGAGCTGATTCAGGTAAAGCAAATTGCTTTCTTCCGATTTAACCTCCAAAGCAGGGTCAGGAGAGCATTAATGACAGTACAAGGGAGAAGGTCAGCATTCACGACTTGGTCAGAAACTGTAACGTAAGCAGAGTGGCTCTTCCCTCTTCTCTCATCACACTGTGTGCCATTACAGGGTTTAACTGGGGCTTCTGGTTTCAGAAACTCGAACTTTTCTTGATACCGAGAGCAAAACACGATTACAAAGACATTACTGCGACACACTGAAACCAGAGTGCAAGCTTACTTTTGGTTTTAAGTGGATGAATTTAAAACTGATAGCAATCAAGAAATCTGTAAGGAATTAAGCTATTAGCAGCACTTATCTATTATGGCATGACAATGAAGAAATGTCTGAATTTAGTGGGGATGATGAGACAAAACAGGGAAACGGCTCAATTTACAAAGGTGATTTACAGGAGCAGCCATAAACAAATCCATTGTTGTGGAGACCTAGAAATTCCAGAGGTATGTCCTGCCCCTCCCCCTGCAGCCCTTCCTGCTGCAGGCCAAATCTGCAATAGGAAAGCAAAACTAGGGGAGAATTTGATTTCTAAAGAACAAGCAATCTCTTTGAAATATTTATGTTTAAAAACCAGTAGCAAGACAATGGCCTAAACAAGCAACAATTCCTCCATGCTTTTCAAAGGGATGTCATCTTTGAAAAGAAATCATTCAAATAACTCTCTAAACATTTCTCTAGTTAGCATCACAGAAAAAAACCAAACCCAAACCTCCACACTACTGAAAACATTAACTGGGGCATTCTAACATATAATCGATGAGCAAAATCCCCTGTGAGCAGTGCTGAGAACTTGCACCCAGCTTGTCATGGAGTCCAGCAAGTCATAACTGTTTGGATTCCTGGAGTTGGGGCTGGGCGGAGGGAAGAAGCTGAAGAATAACACGTTTAAAGATACAGGTTTGCAAGTATTTACACGCTTCTCTGACGGCATAAGGGCCCCGAACAGCAAAGAGGGAAGAGTTAATTTATTAGGCAAACACAACACTCAACTTCATAATAACGATACCTAAGAAGATAAACAGGGCCAACCAGAACATACCAGTCTCTCATCTCTTAAGTCCTATGGGAAGAGGGAAAGAACTGCACATTTTGCAGAGATTTTCTACATGTTTTTACAGTCGCTGCCTATGGTTTTATGCCTGAGTCATGCACTCATTCCCCCGCTGCTGATCACGGATCTGTGACCTCGATTGAAATCGCCAAGACTGAATGAAGCACAGGCTGTTAAAGGAGGCGCAGGGAGACAAAATGAAACTTAGCGAAAGCTCCACACTAGAAAACAAAATAAATCAAGATACATTACATCAATGTTCCTGATGACGACACATTTTCCATTGGTGTAAAGAAAATTGTTGCCCTTAGGATCACCTCCAATAATTTTGGAAACGCCTCGTTCAACCTGTGGAAGGCTGGCGAACACTTTTTCTACAGGAAAATAAAAGGAAAAAGGAGATAAAAAAATTAATTTTTAAAAAATCAAAATAAAAGGAAGGCGCTTCATGCCTCCCCGCCACCGGCACACGCCCTGCCGTGCCGGCGGCCGCCGTCACTTGTTGCTGCCAGCGGGCAGCGAGGCACCGCCGGCTCCGCGCCATCCCGCGGGGCCGCGCCAGGCTGCGCAGCCCGCGGGGCTCCCCGTGCCCGTCACCGCGCCCGCCCGGCGCCCCCGCAGCTTACTGATCTCGTACGGCATCTTCGCCCACGGGTGGTGGCGGCGGCAGCGGCGGCAGGCTCGGGCAGGGAAGGGCGGCGGGCGCGGCCGGGCCGGGCTCTGAGGCTCCGCTGCCGCCGCTCAGCCCCGCTCGGCCCCGCGGCGCGAACCAGGAAGCGCCCGCGCCGCGCGCCGCTCTCCGCTGCCTTTGACCATATATAGTCAACTCTGCTCGCGCCGCGCCGCTCCCCGCCAGCCCGCGCCGCGCGCCCTCCCCCGGAAATGCCGTGGGCTCGGCCGGGCCCGGCGGGGCCGCGCTGGGGCGGCCTCGGAGGCGGCCCCGCCCCGCGGGGAGCTGCGCGCAGGGCGGGCCGGGCCGGGCCGGGCCGGGCCGGGGCCAAGGCCGGGGCCGGGCGGGCGCCACTCGGTGGCTCTGACCGGCCTCGGCCTCGGCCGCGCCGCGCGTGCGCGGGGGCCGCTCCCCGCCGCGGAGCTCCCGGGCGGTGCACGCGCGTGCGCGGCGGCGGGGCCGCTGAGGGCGGGGTTGCGCGCGCCGGCACCGCCCTGTCCCGGGAACGCCCGGCGGGAACGGGGGAACGTCCGCGGGGATCGGGGGGACACTGGCGGGAACGGGGGGACACCGGCGGGAACGGGGGAACGTCCGCGGGGATCGGGGGGACACTGGCGGGAACGGGGGAACGTCCGCGGGGATCACGGGGGGACACTGGCGGGAACGGGGGGACACCGGCGGGAACGGGGGAACGTCCGCGGGGATCGGGGGGACACCGCCGGGCACGGGGGAATATCCGCGAGGATCACGAGAACCAGCGGCGGGCAAGGGGCACATCCGCCGGGATCAGGGAAACCACCGGCGCGCACGGGGCATATCCGCGGGAGCCCGGCGGCAGGGGCAGGCTCGGGGGCTCCGCGGTCTCCGGAGGAACAGCCCGGGGCGAGCCCTCCGCCCCCGCTGCCGGCACTCTCCCGGCGCCGCTCTTCGCCCCGAACCGTGGCAGCCCCGCGGCGTCCCTTGGGGTGCCTCAGTGCGGGCTCTGGCGCAGCCGTCGCTGTCGGGATACCGGGAGTGTGCCTTGAGCTATCGCGACAGCAGGGCTTTGTTTTTGGAGGGGAACCATCGTCCTTGTCAGCAGACTGGCTCGCCAAACTCACCTCCTGCGGGAGAGGCTATGTGGGTCCCCGAGTTCCTCCTCTTACAGAGCTCTTGGGAAGGCAATTCTTGTCCACAGTCAGTATTTCCTTTAAGATCAGTCTTATCTTCATCGCTTTTATATTTACGATTATAATATCCTATAGTTTTATGCCATTCTAGTCCAGATGCTGCTGAGGTGCTTCACAAACTGCTAATTTGTCACCTGAGTCGTCCCCTGAGGCCAGGTTGGATGACTGTTTAAATTAAGCTGAACCACGTACAGCCATTCATATTTCCTATATAACTTTGGATAAATTGAATTCTTCTATCCCTCCAATATATCTATTAATATTAATCACGTGTACAATCAACTCATTTGTAAGTGAGCGAATCTTTCCTATAGGACAGGACAAAAGCATCAGGATAGCTGGTATGACAGGACTGCCTTGCCCAGCATGTGAATACAGAATATAAAAAGAGCAAAGTTTTTGGTGTGCTCTTGGCCCACTGACCTGTAAAACAGGTCAGCCCTGTGGGATTCTCCTTTGGGGGCTGGGAGAGCAGGTTGGGGTGGAAAAGCTTTGGGTTCTCAAATGCAGGAAGAATCAGTATTGCAGTGCAGGGGTGTAAAGCCTTTCATGCAGAGAGGGGTAAGCATTTCAAGGTGTAAGGATGCTGAAATTTCTCAAGAGCCTGTCCTGAGTTGGTTTATGCAGCCATTCTACTCAACGGGCAGTGAAGGCTGCACTTAACTACAGTGGGATTGTTGCAAGAGATTTCTGTATTTTTCATTTCTGTGCTAAATGTATTTAGATTTTCCCTTATTTGGTGTTCAAGAGTATTTTCCTTGAATAATTACCATATGCCAAATAAAAATCAAGTCATCCATATGAAACCAGGCTTGTTTTTTTTTTCTTCACCTCCTAGGATCTTTTTAGAAACACATGAATCTTTATGTATTTATTATGTCAATATTTCATGCTAAAGACAAAGCAGTCGACACTGCCCATAAGTTTGGGGTTTTTTGTGCCCCAAAGCTGTATTACATCTTCTTACATACCCAGAATCATGTTTGCATTTTTGCAACTACATTAGTTCATTGAAGATACTTTCCCTCCTTGTAAGGGTTGCCTTTGTAGTTTTTTAAAGCACTGACCTCTGCTCACATCTTAAGATTTTCAATATAGATTTGATATTTACTTGAAATTATGTAGCTGATGCATTATAAATATCATATTCACTAGGTTCTCATAAATAGCCAAATAATGGCTGTGGCTTGGAAGTAGCAAGTGTGCCTGTAGAAACTCCTGTAAAAAATCCAAAGTCAGTTTCAGAGGATTTTTTTTTTCCTTTTTTATAGGTGCCTCAAGTATTTAAGAGATGAGAAATCCAAATCTGGATCTTCCCAACAAAACTGGTGGTACTCTTGAAGTGTCCACTCTTCAGACCATAGAAGGGAATTGAATCAATGAATTGTTACTTTGCCCTTTGTAAATATTTGATTTAGTTTTTAATTACTTGCTTAGCAAGTCTTAGCAGTTTTTTCTTGTTTCCACAGTTGTCCTTGTACTTTAGGTCTTGAGGTTTTTGGAACAGAGATCTTCAGCAAGCTCAAGTTCAAGTGCTCACCCTCCTGGGGAACCACAGCCAGCTCGTACTTGGATGCATAATTATTAGTAATACTCGAAGAATTTTCTGGTCCCAGATGTCCTACAGCTCTTCTCTTGAGGGACTGAGTTGGGATATCTCTGCTGTGCCACTTGGCATTGGTGTACCTGAGGAGATGTAAAAAACCTGCAATTCTTGGCCTGGCACTGGGCATGAATGAAGGCATTTATCTGTTATTTGGAAAACCTGGTTTCTCTGCATCTTTTTCAAGAGTGCTTCATCTTCATAGCTGTAATTACATAGTGATGTCCTGGACATCATACAGAGGTTGCTTCAGAGAATGCTCAAATGTTATTGTTTATTTATTATTTACCTAGTGGATAGCAGATACATGCATGGCTTTTGAAGCGTGTAATGATTGATTTCTATTCCTGAAGGCTCCGTTCTCCAGGCCTGTAGGTATTGACCATTAGGCAGTGATATCAAAGATGTTCACATATTGAGAGCTGAATACCAATGCTATTCCTAAGACTCTGGGCCAGAAAAAATGGAAATGTCTGCGATGGATGTGTATGTATTTACAGCTGTATTTCAGAGCAGTAGCTAAGAAAGTGATGAAAAATCAAAGTTTATGCTGTTGCACTGCTCCGCACGTCGAATTTCTAAAATTCTTAGCAACTTTTCATATTTTTTTTAGCTTTTACCATTCTTCTTTGCTGACTAAGAGGTGACTTGAATACTGATGAAAACACGCCCCTTAAATTTGCAACTCAGCAGTATAGCCTGAGGCACGTGTTAACAGCTCCTTAGAAAGTATTTCACAGTCTTTTGATATTTCCACATCACTTAGCATAGCATTGCATTTATATACAAGTTTTGTCTGATGCCGAGTAGCCATCAGCTTTTCTAAAAGGAATTTAGGTAAAATACTCTTTTATGCTGTGGTTTCTTGTTTTTTGTTTGTTTTTTTTGGTTTTTTAAATTTTTTTTTCTCCAAGGCTGCAGCTTTTGTTTCTCCCTTTTTTAAAGTCTAAATGGTGAAATCTGCCCCCAGATATCAAACAGAAATGGTAAAGAGTTTGAAATGAGAATTAATCTTCCACATCCATAGATGCTGCTATTATGGCATTTGATAATGCACCAATTGTGAATATGAAGGTTATTTAGGAATTAAATATATTTAATGAATATTTATTACTATTTATTGCAAATATCAAGAATATAAATACTCTTTTTTTAAAACCTAATGCTTATTTTTAATTCTAACCAGTTTTGTGTGCAGTCAGGATGCTGATCATCAATTCAATGAAAAAGACAAACTGTGATAAATATTTTCTGAACCTGGTGTACTGAAATACACTGAAAGCTAAAAAATACAATAGCTTGAGTTACTCTCTTTATAAAAATATTATGACAACATGATAATTCAATACACAAAAATGCAAACATACTAAGATTTGGTACAATATTCTGTTTCCACTGACATTTGTAGGATCAGAATTTGTTCCAGATGGTGAAGATCAAATTCCCTCTCATTTAAAATAATGTAATTCTGGGCTGCTGCAATCCTGCACTCATTTCCCCAGGCTACCCCTTATTCCACGGTCCCTTGCCCAGATACTGGCATTCCTGTGTTCCCGTTCCTAGATCTGAGACCCGAACTGGGCCAAACCAAATGGAAGAGTTGCCAGGGTGGTTTTCAATTAAATGAGTATTGGCCTGCTTCACAGGACTGTTAAATGAGTGCAAGAATATTGCAAAATCAGCAATACAGTTTTAGATCAGCTTCAGCTGTTACAGAGGTAAACCTTGGTTAATTCTCATTTTTACAGGTTCTTAGCTTTGTCAGAGACAAGGGAAAATCTGAGGCAAAGCTTGGATATAAGACAATTGGAATAGTAACCACACGTGCACTTCACATGCCCCAGCAATAAGGAATGGTTGCAGAAGAAACACCCTCTCTGTGACCTCTGTGTTTTGGAAAGAGCTGTGGGAGCCCTCAAAAGCCAATACCAAGTAAAGGCTGTTGGCACTTTAGGCTGAGGAGCATCTACGGACCTTTAATTTCTGTGCTCCTCTCCAAGATGTATAATGTTATTCTCAGATGGGCTGAAACACTGCGTTTAACAGATGTCAAAATGCTGTTGTTAGTCCCTCTTCTCCAGAAACTACATCCTTTTTTATGTTTGAATCAATTCATCTTTAGCTGGAACTAGTAATACAAGGATATGATGTTCTTAAAATAAATCCTGCTTTGGCAAAGGTAGTTCTTGTCAGTACCATTGAAAAAAATCGTTTTTCTAGTAACATCAAGGACGAAAGGAAAATTATATGTAAATTTGTGGGGGTGGGGGGAACCCACAAACACAAAGCCCTGTTATATCAGCCCATTCTGCACTTTTGCCAGTAATACAGCATTCTGTTTAGGACATCTTGTCAGGAAACGTATAAGAAATAATCTGAGGCGATGACAAAATAATTAACAAGTGGGGGAAGGATGCAGTTTTGATCCAGTTAAATTGCAAATACAGCACAGCCTCATAAAAGTGAATTTCACAGGGATAGGCAGTAACAAGTGGTCCAGAGGAAGGTAATTAGATCCTTCTCACCCTCTTAAGGGGGCAGACATTGAAATCAAGAGGCAATTGATTCAGAAGAGATAGAAGGAATGTTGCATAATTAACCCATGGAATTCTTTGCCTCAGGCTAACTTCCAGTCGAATTCCTTTGCTGAATTCAGTCACTTACAATGATAACACTTAAGATGTTATTACATTAGAATACTCTGTATAATTGCCTTAAGTAAGAAGAAAAGCAATTGTTTTCCTGGTTAAAGACATAAGGTACTCACCACCTGGGAGGACATGCAAACTTCCCCATGAGAAACATTACCTGAACGTGGTGTGTCTTTGAGCACAAAGCTTTCACTGCTGTCTGCAGCGTTATCTGGGTTGTGGATTACTCTGTTTTACTCTATTGAAAATGATCCTGCCTGAAACAGGTGTAATGGAGCCTTGGGAAGCCATATATACTTATACCTCCCTATTTCACAACAGCCTAAACCAAATTAAACGAGGCAATTTGCAATTGCCAAAAGTGTCGACCAGTTAAAGCTTAGGGGGCTTCTAAAAGGATCTTTTCCCTATTTGGGATTACAAAACAACCGTTGTCAGGTAAGGAACACCCACATTTGTCACAAGGACTGCTGTGCTGTAGAGACTCTGCTGTCAGCAGTGTTCCCACGTCTGCTGCCGTGCACAGAATCCACACCTGTGTCGCTCCAAACAACAAAAGGAACACAAAGCTTCTAAACCAGGAAAGCTTTTGTTCTTCCCAGAGGCAGATTATAGACTGCCTTTTAGTGAGACACAGCTACAAACAAAACCTATTCTTTTCTAAATACTTATCGTTGATTTGATCTGTCAAAAAAGGCTGTACTATTTGGTTACAGTGCTGTTATCAACACGAAGAGAAATGTGAGAGTATACTGGAGACAGATAAAAACGAAGTTTCATCATACAAAGATTTTAGCTACTAAAAAAAATAAAATTAACAGCATTATGAGCAAACAAACTTTTAAAAACTTCAGTGACTTCCAGCTCTCACTTATGTACCTGGGATACCCTAAGGGTTAGACATTATCCTTCATTTAATGAAGCTCTTGATGCCTTATATGGGAGATGCTGATTTTTCACATCAGCATTTTATTTTGGGTCCTGGTGCTCTTTCCTACATGCTGTTTGTGCAGCTGATATTCAGCCACTCCATTTATAGCTGTCACGTTTTGCTGGTGCCCCAGCCTCTGCCCCCTGTAGCATACCACTGATGCCACTGGCAAGAGGCAGAATAATTCTGTCTGCATGTGACTGCCCACGGGAGGACACAGCTCTCGGGATGCAGTGGCTTTCCCATGCCATTCCCGGACTTGCTTGGATTCGCTGTGCTCTGGTTTCTAACAGCTTGAATCCAAACTAAACTTGTCAAAGCTGAGCATGTTAAGGAATGCCATTTAGGCCTCAAAACAAGGCTGCCTCATTTTCAGCTGCTGTGAACACACTCACATTTCCTCACCCCCATTAAGGGAGGGTATGATGTGCATGTGGCTCCACCATAAAAATCAGACCTACAAAAGAAACAGCTTAGAGTAATTACCTCGAGGCATCCATATGTGAAAGTGTTGATCTTCTGCCTTCTAATGGCAGCTTATGTACAGTTAAGGTTCCTATAACATAGTTAAGAGCACAGGGAATATTTCTTATGTCTTGGGGCGTGAGAAGTTTCTTCCTTCTAACATTAATATTAATCCTGTGCTGGAGAATATATTACTTTTCAAGAATAAAATCATAACACAGTTTCTCCATTCTACATTAACAAGCTCTTTAGAAGTTAGATTTTGTTCTCATTGGTAGAGCAGAACCATACTCTTAATTAAGCAAATGAGGCAGACAAAGACTAACATATGCAAATTAAAAAGAAGCCTGGTAGGCAAGAGGAACAAAAAAGAGGCAAAAGACTTCAAAAAAGCAGTAGTGTCAGAGAATAATTCATCAAACTCCAGGGAACTTCTGAAATGGTGAAGAAGGATTGCATCAGAAGATGCGACCGTGTCCACAAAAAGTTGTAATCCCAAAGCTTTACTCTGGAAGAGGCACTGTCTCATCTCCACTGTGTAAACCACCACAATGTTCATTTACATGGGAGATTGCTCAGTCTAGCAAAGGGAGCTCTCAGTTGTGCAACATTTATGAGGACAGACTTGAATTGAGCTGTAGACAGGTTAGTATCATTTTCCACATAGTGAAAATCTGATTCCAAACTATTTAAGTAGCCTTCAGAGACCTTTGTTCTCCATGCTTCTCTGAGCTTGATTTTAAGTAGAGTCTGCCAAAATGACCCCACTGAAAGGGGAATCAGAGCTTCTTAAGGAGCAGAGAAGCTCCTTAAGTGAGATTAGATTAACTCCATTTGTAACCAATTTATTAAATTACTACAGTCGGGCTATTCAATGTGTTAAGTGTCAAGAAATTCTTCCCATTGAATAGGATATCCTTCTAATTTCAATGGTTCTAAAGCCCATTTTCCACAACTTTAGGTCCATGAAGTTCAAAGATCTACCAATTTAATAGTTTCCAGGCAGGACAAAAAGAACACTTCTTTTTTCCCTATTTCAGAATGCTTTAATGCCCATGTAAAAAATGCAATACAAAGTGGCAGAAGAAAAATAAAATCCTGACAGGAAATTTCATATGGCCTTCTTAGCTCTATTTTGTCTGTCTGCAGACATTATGATGGAATTGTTTTTCCAATTGTGAAGTTATTTATGCTTTGGAAGTGGATTGCTAAATATAGCTGATAATGATCCAAATTTATCCTACAATTTCTGCATCATATATAATGACTAGCTTTTACAGAGCCTAAAGAACCAAAAGCTAAAATCATCAGCACTGAACAGTCAGGAAAACAATGGTGATCTATCTTACTATAGAAAACAAAGGCTTCCATCCTTAAGGGAATTAAATGTCTAAATCCTCTTTAAATTGCCTTCTTTCCACTGAAATAACAGAGAATCAGGCCTTTAAATAGAACTTAAAACCTAAATCTCTGTGGTGTTGCACCAATGTCATCATCTGCAATATCTGTCTATATAATGGAAACACCATAAGGAGATATTGGACTGTTTTATCAAGTCATCTATTGACTGTTGTACAATCTGTGGACTTCTTTGGGCTACATAATAATTTTAAGTGGAGGAAAATAACTTTTGAAACTGTTTACTTGTGAGGTAACATATCTTTGAATTACTGTAGGTGTACACATTTTTTGTATTACTCATGTTGGCATACAAAAAATAATTTTTAGTTTTTAGTAAGAGAACTTCCTGATTTTGCTGATGATTTTGGCATGATTGTTAATGTTAACAGGTTGTCAGGCCTGTCCTTAGAAAGGAGCCTTAACAGCATTTACTGGTGGGGACATTAGATTGTCCTGGGGGCATGTTTGATAGATAACAATTAAGTGACAGTCCTTATTAAAAAGGCAAAATTCTAAAAATACTTGAATTTGTGACATAGAGCTCTTCCTGTTCTCAGTCAATTCTTCACTTCTGTCATAAAAGAACCATGCAGAATCACTTGTTGCTGAGAGAAATGCTCTATAATAATGATAACAATTGTTTTAAGCCAGAATTAATAAATAATTGGTCTGCTGATTTCAAGAGTTAGCTCAATGGAATTAAATATATTAACAAAGGACATAGAACTGCCAATAATGCCTTCTCACATGTTTATGCTTCAGTATCCTCTAAAACCTACAGTAGATTGAACTGTAGTTCCTTTGTAGGGAGTTGGTTTCTTTTTATCCCAACAGATTTAATTAATTGTTCTTCAGAGAAAAAAAGTTTTGGGTTTTACCCTTTGGTTCTTGCCTGATCCCTGCTTAGAAAATCTGGGTGGTGAGTGATCCTGTGTTGTTTCTTGGCCCATATGAACATCATTTACTCTGCTCCTGACAACTTCCTCTAGAGAAAAAGCAGACAGAAATTCACACATTCACTCCATTTAAAATCCTGCTGATGAGAGGCAGTTAAATGAGACACACTTATTAAAAAAGGAATAGCTTTGACTACCAAGTAAAATAGGGGAGTCAGAACATGAAACCTGTTTTTATATAAGCAGACTATAAAAAAATTCTATTGCTTGTACAGCTCTGTGAGATCCACTGATGAAAGGCTTTTCCTAAGCGCAGAGAATTATATTATAAAGTAAGCTGTCAAGAAATATTGTCATGCTGTAGAGATCACAAGCGACCCGTGAAAGAAGGCTTCATGTCACATGTCATTCAGAGGCCTTTGTGAACATGGAGTGACCATTGCTGGGCTGGCAGAGAGTGTCAGCAGTGGGCTGCCATTGCCCCAAATACACAACTGCATCAAAAACTTCCATGGTGCTGACTGAGGGCCTGATCTGTATCCTTCTCTGACTTACAATAGCTATTTGATAATAAAAAGGTTTGCATGTTGGATAAAAACATGATTGAGTGACCTTTGGAGATGGTCTGGTCCCATCCTCCCTGGGCAGTACAGGCCCAGAGAGTAGAACTCTAGTTAATCCAAACAGATCCCAGATTCTACCAGAACACTATTTACTCTTCAGCAAACCATGCATTAATTGCATGCAGAGACAAAAACATGCAGAGGTACATACCTTATTCATTCAGGCTATTTTATTCAAAAAGGTATTGTAAATAACACCAGATGTTCTTGAAAGGCTGATCACCACATCTGAGTTATAAATAAATGTTTATTAATACCTATGTAATATTGCACCCAGTTTTGAACTGTCAAAGCCTAGTTTCAGTGAACTTGCTTTTAATGGAGGATGTCCAGAGGGCACTTAACTCAGAGACTTGTGATACAGGATCACACAAAAAACATTTCAGGAATTTAGAGTAAATTCACTCTTGTTGCTTTAATAGCAAGACTAAATTGTTCAGAGGATGAATTTTCACCTTGTTTTGCATCACTGTGGTTTTTTTCTGGAAACCTGTGTTCTTGCATCCTTATGTGCTACTCAGCTTTTACACACATAAAGGAAAGTGCATTATAGACATATAAAGTTAAAAGTGCATTATTCCCCCTCTTCTTCAATCCAAATTACTCTGGCAGCACATCCAAATTTAATGTAACACTCTTAATCTAGGGCAACCAGTCCTCATTTAAAAAGCTTTTAAAATCACTCACTTTATGAGCCCCAAGATACCACAGCAAGTTATGTGCTAAAAGCTTTGGGTTTGTGGTGTTTGTTTGTTTGTCTGTTTTTCTGTTGCTATTTCAGGAATGTTGAGGTTTTATGGTCTAAAAACATTTCTGGCAGATGAAATTGTTAAATCATTCAGATTCTGATTCTCTTAATATAAGAACAGCCATGACCTCCAGTGCATAAAAGCCATTATTTAGCACATCAAGCTTTGCAGCCCTCAGATCAGGGAGACAGTGACAACCCTGCCACAGCCAAATGTGCTGCTGTACTGTGTCTTTAAAGAACCAGATACTGTCACAAGAGAGTAAAAGCGTGCTTAACAGAGGGGGGTTTGCTAGCCACAGCTTTCACATGTTTTGTGAACCTTTAGAGTCACAATGACCAATATTTTTGAGTCTCTTGTTAAAATTTGCAAAGAGTAGAGCTGTAGAATATATGTAATATTGAGCAAACAGTTCTTTGAGCCACCATGTGGCCTCTTCAGGATGCTCAGCTCATTAATTTTTCATTAATATTTTCACAGGATTTCACTAGCCTGTAGATTTCCTGCCCCCTTTCTGATACCTATTATTTACCTGAAGAATATGGTCAAAAACAAGCACATCAGGAGTAGCAAGGGCCCTCCTGTTCCAGTGGGTGAGTGAACTCTGCCAAGGAAGGCTTTCTGGTGATAATGGATGTCTGGATATCTTCCAGACAGGGGCTGTGCTAAAACTGATGAAGCATCATTTGTGCTCTTGAGAAATTTATTGACTGAGCGCTAATACCTTAATGTCCAGAGGCAGGTTTAGAGTTGAGTCAAGAGAAGATGACTGCTCTGCTGCATCAAGGAGATCAGCAGAATTTGAAAGCTCTAGGGAGAGGCTGCAGATGTTACACCTCATCTCTGACTGTGCTCTGTGTCTTGGAGGTGTAGTCTAGAACCGTACCCAGCACCAACAAAGGCTTACAGTCTGCCTTTTTCATCTGAGTGACTCATTCTGAAAGCAGAAAACAGAATGATGCCATTTGGGCACCATCTTTTAGACTGCCTTTTTTTAGGTGTCTGATCCAGTGAGTTCATTCTATTGATTTTGGGAAGAATTGATTATGGGAGTCCTTTTTTCTGCCCTACAATATGGGACTATAGGACTGGAAGTGATCCTGTATCAGTTATGGTCCTTTACTGTTACAGACATGGTACAATGAGTACTCCACTTTAATAACAGCTACATTGTGGCTTTTCTTTTCACAGGAGCCCTGAGAGGGGGAAAACAAGAGGCCTGACAGTCCCTTCTCAGCCCCTTGGGGACCGTCCCACACTGCCCAGGGTGCCCTTTCAGCCCTTATTTAGGAATGCCCATCCCAGCCCCAGTGATGCTGGGTCCAGTGTTCTTTGCCCAGGCACAGGACCCCTGAGTGAGGCCCCACCATGGGCTGAAGGCTTGGCCTGGTCTTGGGCTGTTCCCATCCCCAGGGAGGCGACAGATGCCCAGGGCTGAGGCTGGCCTGGTGTCCCCAGCTGCTCAGGGAGCCCTGATGAACCCCCTGGGGATCTCTCACCTGGCCTCACTGTGCCCTCACATCATTTTTGTATCCTCTATTGCATCTGGAAGACTGTTTCACAAGCTCAGTGTACTCTTATTAAGAGCTTTTAATTCCCTCTAATTTTCTACCCTAAAGCTGTTTATTATGTGCCTATAATCAGTGACAAATTATTCTCTCACTTTGGCAGAATTTTCTTTTCATAACAATGCAATTATGTATTTGTAATCAATGATCATATAAATTTCTCAGTTCTGCTTGGATGGATTAAATAAGTCAAGCCACCCATGTACGATGGAGTCTCCCAATTCAGGGTCATCCTGGCCATTTTTCAGTTTATGTCTCAAGTGTGAGTGATTGGAATGAGATGCGTTACCCCAGAGAAGAAATGCTTCACAACAGAACATTGATATTTTCCTGTTTCTGCTTGTAATACTGCAGTTAAAACTTCCAAGAATCATCTTTGCCTTTTTCAAAGTTTCATTACCAGTCTGAGGTATCTTGTTATTTTGCACATCTGGGTCCTCTTGCCTCCAAACCATGAGATTCCAGCTTAAACACCAGTCAGTGCTATAGGAGCCCAAGGACACAATTGTCTGGTTTGTACCTGTTGTCTCCTCTGCTCCCTCATGCTGGCAAGAAATGGGACAAGGAAGAAAGCAAGGAGCACAGACAGCAAATTCCCAAAGAGTTCAGGAAAGTGACACAACACCCTAGGGAAGGCTGAGCTATAATTTTGAACTGTGCTTTGTAAAAAATATCAAGATAGATAAACAGAATGTTTCTGATCTCAGGGAAGTCTGTAACTGTCTGGAGACCACCTGTGGGCCTCTGCTGCAGGCTGTGGAGACACACTGATTTCTGTACAAGTGACATTTCACATTAGTCAGTGCATGAATAAGCACTGACTAATAAGCACATCTTCCTGAGATTTGCAAGCCTTCTATTTGTTTATTTTTTTTTTTTTC
This sequence comes from Ammospiza caudacuta, assembly GCF_027887145.1. Lineage (NCBI taxonomy): Eukaryota > Metazoa > Chordata > Aves > Passeriformes > Passerellidae > Ammospiza > Ammospiza caudacuta. Next base: position 61,984,030 of record NC_080596.1, read on the forward strand.
CATAAATGTAGTTTCATAACTGGCATCTTAGCAATTTCAAAAAACATCCTAACTGTTCCCAGCAAAACTCTGTGTACAGGATTGCTGCTGCTCTTTCGCAGCAGTGCAGAAACAAGAACTTGTAATCATGACACAGCACAAAACTTTGATCTTAGTACAGAATGCTTTATGTGCACACATAAGAAATACTTTAGATAAACGCATATTAAAGTATCCTTTTTCTTTATATGTACCAAAGGACCTTTGAAATTTGGATTTGCAATTGTTTGCCAGAAGTTCTACAGCAACACTCCTGTGCCCATTAGTAACTTCAGTACAGAGTTCAGTATTTGAATATTACAAGCAACAAAGCAAGGCTCACTTTAGACAAGCTTGTCCATCCATCATGCTCTTTTTATCTGCTTTTTACCTGAGGCATTTCAGCTCAGACAACACAAGTACAGATCCCTTTTTAATACTGAAGTGGAAATTCTGACACTAGAAGTTTCCTTAAATGGCAAGATTGAGGTCCTAGTCTCTTTAGGGAAAAGAAGACATACTTTCTACACTAAAGTCGGCAGAAAAAGTTTATTACTCTAATGATGGAACTAATAACACCTGAGTGCTAAAGCCTGGTGTACTCTTTCTATACTCTTCTCACTACATTTTGTCAGCATTCCTGCCCTCTGTAACACTCTTTGCACCTGTAATTCCTCCAGTAACCCTCACTTAATAGCTAACCATCACTTTCGCACCAATTCTCCTTCACAGTGCCTAAGAAAGCAGCCTGCAGTATGGAGCTGTGTTGATGCTGTTTGGTTTTGGAAGGCCAACAGAAGGCTGTTGAGTTTATCCTGGGAGCTTTCCTTGAGGGACACTCATTTTGGTTGCTTTTCAAATTGTGCATGGACACTGTGTAGTTGTGACAGTTGCCAGTGCTGCGGTTTGCCAGAGGAGAAAGCCTTGAGAGAAGAAGAGAGAGTCTTGAAAAGAAAGGGGGAAGAAACAGATTTCCTGTGGGCTCTCAGTGCTCATGTGAGTGCTCTGTGTATTTGCCATCTGTGCATCTGGGCATGAATATAAGGAAATATATCATAGATGTGTGCCCTGCACATACTGGGAACACATCTCAGCCTCACTCCTGGTTGGGCAGGAGACACAGATGTGCAGCCTCCCCTCCTGGGCTGTTAGATCCATCATGGAATACTGCCCTCTAACAGTGATCCTTACACTACTGATGGTAGTGCTTCCAAACGAGAGAGCTGAACCTGGTGAAATACACTGAAAACTGGGTATGTTGGAGCATTGCATCAGCACCTTGAAAACATTCTAAGCATAAAGGACTTTATTTGATGGCTTTGACTTTGGGAATTTTTTTTTTAAGTATCCATGCCATGTCCCTCATATCTTCCCCTCCAAGTTGCGTCTTCCTTGAGTTTCCCCCTGCTTTTGCAGCATCTGTCAGCTTAGTTTTGGCATGGTTTGTTCCTTTGCACTGCACCTGATATAATTCTGGTCCATTTTCTTGCAGTCACTAAATTTCCCAAATATTTTTTTTCTCCGACAGTTGCAATTCCTTTGATGGTATCTCCCTTCCAGAATGTTTGTAAGTCCTTCTTTTGTGTTTTGGCCTTCAAGGGGACCAATTTCAGCCAGCTTTGGTGTGTGTGCCCACACTTCATGGCATATGGCCTGCCTTTTGATGGCTTTGACTTTGAGGAAAATTTTTTTCATTTTTTTTGAAGTATCCATGCCATGTCCCTCATATCTTCCCCTCCAAGTTGTGTCTTCCTCCTTGACATTTTCCCCTGCATGTTTGGCATGTTTTGGTCCTTTGCACTGCAGCTCATTTCCTCACAGACCTCTTTTTGAAGGCAGTAATTCTCCCAATTTTCTGGGGTTTTTTGGGTTTTTTTCAATTGCATTTCATTTGATCCTATCTCCTTTCCAATGTGTTTGTAAGCCTTTCTTTTCGGGTTCACAAGATTCCGTTTGCCTTCCTGAAAGGAAATTTAATTTTCAATATCAATTGAAATTTCAATGTCATTTTCGTTTCCTTTCGAGAAGGGAAACGGAATCCTGCGGTTTCAATGGGGACCAATAGGGGAATCTTTGGTGCATGTCCCTGCCCTTGATGGCATGCCATGCCTTTTGACTTTGACTTTGGGGAAAATTTTTTTCTTTTTTTTTTAAGTATCCATGCCATGTCCCTCATATCTTCCCCTCCAAGTTGTGTCTTCCTCCTTGACTTCTTCCCCAGCTTTTGCAACATCTCTCAGCTTAGTTTTGGCCTGTTTTGGTCCTTTGCATTGCAGTTCATTTCCTCACAGACCTTTTTCTGAAGGCAGTAAATCTCCCGAGTTTCTGAGTTATTTTCAATATCATTTCATTTGACCCTATCTTCTTTCCAATGTGTTTGTAAGGTTTTCTCTTTGGGTTCGCAAGATTCCGTTTCCCTTTTCTGAAAGGGATCTTTTGATTTCAATGGGGACTAATAAAGCAACCTTTGGTGACTCTCCCTGTACTTGATGGCATGCATGTTTAGTTTCCTAAGTGAAGGCAAACAGCAGGTTTTATATTTTCAAATAAAGATGAGTCATTGTTAAAGGAGCATTTATTTAAGGTATATTCTGACTGTGAAGGCAGAATTATTGGAAAAGGATCAAAACAAAATACCTCACATGCTCTGTAACAGCATTATTTGGTCTTTCATTTAGACAGACACCATCTGAGAAACCTCCCACATATCAGAAATCCTGACTTTTCTGCAGGAGTGGGCAGAGGCGATGCTGACAGGCAAGCAGGCACCAGGGAGAAGCAGCTCTTGCTTCTGAGTTTGGTTTCATCTTACTTCCAGGGCATTTCTACCAGAGATACAAAATTCTTTTAATTTTTAAGAACTGTTTCCCTCACAGATCTGTGAGATTAATGGCAAGTGTCAGTTGATGGAGAAATGAGTCCAGGATCATCTGAAACTGTGCCAATAGTCTAAAAATAAATGGAGAAAGGAGGGTTTTTTCTCTCTCTCTCTTTTTTTTTTTCCCTTCAGAAAGGAGTCATGCAATATTAACTTCAGCCCAGCAGAACTGTCTGCCTGTGAGCAAGGGTGCTGAGAGATGCAGATGATTCAAGAACATGAAGTGTGTCTGAAGCAGGCAAGTGCCCAGAGCACAGAACTGAGTGAGCAGTTTGGGAAGCAGCAATTCTGCCACGAGGTCAGTGTAAATTTGAGGGAACAGGTTTTCCCTCAGTGTTCTGGGCTAGGGATTTTCTGCAGGAGCCATAGCTTCTGTAGGCACTCCTGAGTAGGCATGTAGCTATCTTGTACTCCTGGCAGCAAAGCACAGCAGGACGGAAACACGAGATTTCTTCCTGGTGTTCAGGTCAGGTCAGTCACGTTCCCTGCAGCACTGCAGGGGCTGAGTGTTCCACTCTCAGGAACCACACCTGAAGTGCAGGAAATGCAGGAAATGCAGGAAATGCAGCCTGTTGCCTTGCATGGAAGGTGAATTATTTGGCCTCTCTGAAGGAAGTAGAAGAAATCTCACAAAGGTTCTTATTTAGGGCTGGGGGAAATATGAGTGTTTGTTCAACTGTGTTACCATGACATTTTGTTCTAGCAAACCAGAGCCTCTACAGCAAATCAGATAGAGTACATGAAAACAAACCCTGTTGGTTAAGCTGATTCATTCCTGTGAAGAAAGAAGTCCCCAAGATGAGTGCTCTTGTACCTTTCTGGGAATAGGTAGTGAGGCTGGAGAGGAGAAGTTTACTAGATCCCTTCACTTAGCTACATAAATGAGTGAAGAAGACTGCCAGCACTTCAGATCTGGCACAGTTAATATAGTCCATCCTTATATGGGTCAGCATCATGGGTTTGCATCATTGAACCAAAAGGAAAAAAAATCCTTTTTAGGAAATATTTAATGTTACACAAAAAGGTACACTATGGCATAAGGATTATTTTGAGAATAAAAATAAACATGATGAAACTAAAGATATAGTTTGAGATGCTGCCAAAATACTGTTCTGCCGTTCTGCTTGTAGATCAAGGAACATTAATAAATTAGTAAAAGAATGAGTCCTTCTGAAAAATCAGCAAGAGCAGAATGAGATTGTCACAATTTTAGGGAAAACTATCCAGAGGCAAAATGGAAAAATCCACTGTTACAGCTGAAGAATGTCTTCTTTATGTCTCAATACAACTTATTTGAAAATGGAGATATGTGGCAGGTTATGCCCATTATACAGATGATAGACAACTTGGAATTTTTCTTACAAGTGGTTCAGTGGTCCCTGAGAACAATAGCTTCTGGTGACATCTGATTTATGAAAAACCTAATCCTTGAAAATAGCCAAAACTGCAGCTAAAAACTGCAGGTGGCAGTCCTGAACCTCTGAAACCACTCATGGAGATTTAACTGAGCACTCTAATGATTTTGACTATCTATGTGTGTCATCGCTGTGAGGAGAAACCCTGATCAGCAGCTCTGGACACCACACACCGACAGTGAGCGGCTCAGACAGATGGAGACAGAGACAAAGGTGAAAAGGGAGCTGTGTTCTACCTGATTCACACAGAGGGATAAAGGCACAGGGGAACTAAGGACTTGTGGCACTCTATTCTTGTGCTGGCAGAAGTGTGTGCCAGGCTATTCAAAACTAAGGCAAAAACACGAGCATGGAGCTGGATCTCAGAGCAGCTTGTGAATTGAAAGCTGCTCTCAACATCCCCCTCCCCTTCTATGGTTTGTAACACCAGATTTTCTAAATATATAAATTCTCCATATTGGAGTAGATGACAACCTCTTGTCCTTGAGGATTCAATGCAAATATTTCCTGGAGATAGTAGTCCTCTATTCATCTACACATCACTTTTTTCTACCTTCTTGGAAAACACATTATTGAGAAGATACCAGGTAAATTGGATACTCATTAATTTAATTTTTTTCCTCTCTTTAAAATTCATCCACCTTCCAGCTGTGTAGGACTGTTTTTTATTTTTAATTCACCAGTGCTTTTGATGATGTAACCTTAATACACTATTTCCAACCCCTCTGGCTACATCTGGGACAGTATGAGAGAAGACAGGAGAATTTCCTTTGCACCTTGCTGGAGGAAGATAAAGGTGTAACCCTGCCTATGACCAAAATGCTGCTGTGACTGAAGGAAGTCTTTCATCACTCTCAGAGAAAAATGCAAAGCATGCTGAGTGTGAGGGGATGCTGCCCTGTGCTTCTCCAGCAGCACCAACAGCAGCACAAGTGGAACTGGAGCAACGGGAGGCCCTTCCAGCCTTCCTGCCTGTGATGTGAACAGGCAGAGATACCTGCCCACATGCACCTTGTGTATGTGTGTACATATATACATACATACATACATATATATATATATATATACATATACATATATGTATACAAGGTGCATATGCATATGTATATGAATGTATATATGTCACAGACATATTTCATATTTTATTTTACAAAAAATCCTTTTGCTAGAATTTTTCTCCTGAGAAGCTGAGAGGCCTCAGAAACAAAATGTAAACGATAATTATCTGCTGTTGTGGAATGCAACAGGTGCATCTTTGATTGGTCTCATGTGGTTGTTTTCAATTAATGGCCAGTCACAGTCCTGCTGTCTAGGACTCTCTGGTCAGTCATAAGATTTTATCATCATTCCATTCCTTTCTATTCCTTGCTAGCCTTCTGATGAAATCCTTTCTTCTATTCTTTTAGTATAGTTTTAATATAATATAAATAAAAAAATAATAAATCAGCCTTCTGAAACATGGAGTCAGGATTCTCATCTCTTCCCTTGTCCTGGGACCCCTGTGAAAACCATCACATATATATCTCAACATAATGCAAGGGCATGTATATGTATATGTATAGCTATAGCTGTATATGTATATGTATATGTATATGTATATGTATATATATATCTCAAAATAATGTAAGGGCAGCATTGCAGCATGTTATCCCTTCTGGCTCAAGGAACTGAGCCTCCCTCCATGACCCTCTCTCTTTATGCATCAGTCTGCGTCTGGAACAATAATACTAAAAACAGGCTGAAGAAAAGAGCAAACCTATTTCCAGCAACAAGAATGGAAGGTTTCTGTTCCCAAGCATCGCGGGTGAGAGGCCGCTGCCAGCAAGGCAGCAGGGCAGCCGTGCCGCGGAGCTGGCCCCAGTGCCCAGGAGGTGCAGTGCCAATGACACCTAGTGTCAGGAGCCCGGATAGAGCCTCCAGAGCAGGAGCTGCTCCACTCGGCTTTCTGCACGAAGACCGTTTATTGTATTTAGTCTTGTTCTCTAAATGGTATCACCCTCCCTCTACTCCTTGTCATAATCCTTTTGAAAGATTTTTCTATGGGATATTTTTTCTATCATTTTCTATTGGATGTTGGATTTGCGGTTGCAGCCTCCATAGTCCATGGCAAAGCTCTTAACTTATCCTTCAGCTCTGTTCATTAATCACCTGCCTGGGAGTGCCTGGGACAGAGGTGGGACATGCAGCACATCCCCAGCTGAAATTACAAAGAAGAGTCATGCTTGTTCAGTAATCATCTTGTTGATGACATATTCTCTCTTTTACTTGGTTATAGAAATTATGACCTGCTGACAATCTTGCTGTTCTCTGCCACCTATTTTATTGTTGTTTTTATCTATTTAATCTGTCACAAGCTAGGGAGATAAGACTCATGTTTCCCATCATTTAGAGTGTCAAGGTTGACCACATTGTCGTGGGTTGACAGCCTTTATCCCAATATCATGTGTTGTGTCTGGCAGCTGTGCCTTTTCTCTCTTCCCCCCTCCCCGGCCGTCTTGCTGCGGCGGGGTGGTGAAGAGAGGGGGGAGTGTTTGACCAGGTCTTTTTGCTTTTGGGCTTTTTGGCTGCTTGGCTTGGCTAGCCGCTTTGCTTGCTTGCTTTCTGCTTTTTGCGCTGTTTTTTTCCTTTTCTTTTGCTCCCTCTTTCTTACCCTTCCCTGAAGATACTGGACCGGCTCCGGACCAGACCTGAGACGTCCAGGACACCTGGAGCTTGCAACAGAAGCTTGACGCCCTCACAACACAGTCTGTTTTTTGTTTTCTTTTCTTTTCTTGTGTTGGGGAGTGTTCTTTTGTTACTTGTAAATAAATAGGTTTTGTTTTCCACTTTGCTCCTCCGAGAAATTCCTTCCCGAACCTGGTATTGGGGGAGGGGTGGTTGGAGGTTTGTTTTGTTTTGGGGGGCTCCCTTTTGGAGATTTCCCCTAATTTGTCCTAAACCAGGACAATATATTTTTGGTGCATTGGCCGGGAAACGAGGCAAAAAAAAAAAAAAAACAGTGGAAAAAAAACCCTATAACAATAATATTTTGGTTTTGGTTATTTTGTGGGCATATTGGTGATTCATAATGTCATTTGGAGTGGAAGTTTGCCGTTATTTCTGGTCTCTAGGGGTTTTTGAAGTTTTGCTACCCTTATGGTCCCTGGGGTTTTTCCCTTACTCAAAAATAGCTCTGGTGTTGTCCCTAATAAGTAGCTTTTGTAAGCGGGGGGCACTAACCAGAATAGTCATTGTACTGGTCTTATGTGTGATGATGTGTCGGTCAGGAATGTATGGACTGTTGTTATGGCTGTGTACTCAGTTTGTTTGGGGAGAAGAAGGGGAAGGGGTTTTTCAGCCTGTGTCTTCCTTCTTCTCCTCCAAACTGTTGACATCTCTATTAGAAAATACTGAATTTCCCCTGAGTTTGAAAGAAACCACCTTTCTGGCATTTAATTTATTAAGCCTTTTCTATACTGTCTGGAGTGTGTATAAAATGAAAGCTGAAATTTCGAGAGGGGTTAGAGACACTCCTGACTCAGGAGTAAAACAAAGCAGGAAAAATCTTGCCTGGAGTGGGAAATGGGAGGATATGGGCCAGACTTTAAAGGGATTTTCTGATCCTATAGACTGGGACTTTCCATCTGATCAAATTCAGAATCCAGTCGAGGTGGCAAAGTATTTGAGGGAGAAGTGCCATGGTAATACTAAGGAAGAAAGGATTACTGCAGTGAGCTGGGCCTTGGCATTTGTTTACCGTACTCTGCTAGATACTGTGGAGCAGCAGATAGCAGAAAGGGAACAGGGAGATAAGTTAGTTACTACCCCAGTGACCCAGGCTGCAGCTAACATCCCAGGCTCCAGGCTAGCAGCTGCATCAGACAGTAGGCCCCAAACCATGGCTGTTGCAGCTAATAGGTGGAAAGTGTAGCTAAGAGGTGGAAAGTGTAAAGGCAAGACCGATCGAAAGGTAGAGGATGATGAGGATGATGATGCAGGAGAAGGACCCTCACCAAAATCAGAGGCCACATCAAGGGGCACAGAATCTGGAGCTAATATTGACTCCTTTTCTCTGAAGGACCTCAGAGGCCTAAGAAAGGATTACAGACGACAACCTGATGAATCTATAATTAGTTGGTTAGTCCGCCTTTGGGATGCTGCAGGGGAGGTTACGATTTTGGATGGTACTGAAGCGAGGCATTTGGGATCCCTGTCACATGATCCTGTCATCAATCAAGGTATGATGAGGGGGGCTAACCCTCACAGCCTCTGGGAACGGGTCCTAAGAAGCGTAGCAGAACGATACCTGTGTACGGATGATCTCTATATGCAGCAGACACGGTGGAAGACCATAGAACAGGGGATCCAACGCCTGAGAGAGATGGCGGTGGCAGAGCTCATTTTCTCAGATGATACAACAACTAGGAATCCGGACCTGGTACCATGCACACCTGTAATGTGGAGGAAACTTGTGCGACTTGGGCCACCTGAATACGCTTCTGCCCTAGCAATAATGAAGCGGGATGATACATATGAGACTGTGCTCGATATGGCAAAGAAGCTTCGAGCGTATGCAGATGCTGTGCATGGCCCAACTCATGCCAGAATTGCAGCAGTGGAAACCTGACTGCAGAAACTAGAGGATAAAATTGAGGAGAATCATAAGAAACTCCGGGAAGAGATTAAGGAGGACCTTATTCAAATCTCAGCTGTACAAATTAGAGGTTCTGGTGTCCAACGCTGGCACTCCTTTGATGGGGAGAGAAGGTACACCCCACGGACTGAGTTATGGGCTTTTCTGCGTGAGTCTGGAGAAGACATGAGGAGATGGGATGGAAAACCCACCGCTGCTTTGGCACAACGGGTGTGGGATTTGAAGAAAAGAGAAAGTACCACCAAAAGGATAGCAGCTCCGGTCGCTCGTAGCCGAGATGTTAAGTATAATGATGACGATGACATGTCCGATCCCCTTGAAGGAACTTCTAAGGCATATGCCCAAGGAAAGAAGGACAATCTGGCTTAGAGGGGCCCTGCCTCCAGCCAGGAAGAGGCACGGGAGAACCAGGTTTTTTGGAAGGTGTGGATCAGATGGCCTGGCACATCAGAGCCACAAGACTATGAAGCATTGGTTGACACTGGATCACAGTGTACCTTAATGCCATCGGAACACGTGGGGACAGAACCTGTTTCCATTGCTGGAGTGATAGGGGGATCACAACAGTTGACTTTGTTGGAAGCTGAGGTGAGCTTGACTGGGAAGGAATGGCAGGAACACCCGATTGTGACTGGTCCAGAGGCACTGTGTATTTTGGGCATAGACTTCCTCCGGAATGGCTATTACAAAGATCCTAAGGGATTCAGGTGGGCTTTTGGAATAGCTGCAGTGGAGATAGAGGCTATTAAACAATTGAATACCTTGTCTGGACTATCAGAGAACCCATCTGCAGTAGGACTCTTGAAGGTAGAGGAGCAGCGAGTGCCAATTGCCACCTCAACAGTGCACCGCAGGCAGTACCGGACGAATCGAGATGCCGTGATCCCCATCCACAAAATGATCCGAGAACTGGAGAGCCAAGGGGTGGTCAGTAAAACCCACTCACCCTTTAACAGCCCTATCTGGCCTGGCGAAAATCTGACGGAGAATGGAGACTGACTGTGGACTATCGTGCCTTGAATGAAGTGACTCCACCACTGAGTGCGGCTGTACCGGACATACTGGAACTGCAGTACGAGCTGGAGTCTAAGGCAGCAAAGTGGTACGCGACCATCAATATTGCTAACGCGTTTTTCTCCATCCCTCTGGCAGCAGAATGCAGGCCTCAGTTTGCTTTTACATGGAGGGGAGTGCAGTATACCTGGAACCGACTGCCCCAGGGGTGGAAACACAGTCCTACCATCTGTCATGGACTGATCCAGGCTGCACTAGAAGAGGGTGAGGCTCCAGAACATCTGCAATATATTGATGATATCATTGTTTGGGGGAGCACGGCAATAGAAGTGTTCGAGAAAGGAGAGAAGATAATTCATATTCTCTTGGAAGCTGGATTTGCCATTAAGAAGAGCAAAGTCAAGGGACCTGCCCGAGAAATTCAGTTCTTGGGGGTGAAGTGGCAAGATGGACGGCGTCAGATTCCTGTGGTTGTTATTAACAAAATCACTGCCATGTCCCCACCAACTGATAAAAAGGAAACACAAGCTTTCTTAGGTGCTATAGGTTTCTGGAGGATGCACATCCCTGAGTATAGTCAGATTGTGAGACCCCTTTATCTGGTTACCCGCAAGAAGAACGACTTCCATTGGGGCCCTGAGCAGCAGCAAGCTTTTGTCCAAATCAAGCAGGAGATCGCTCATGCTGTAGCCCTTGGTCCAGTCAGGACGGGACCAGATGTGAAGAACGTGCTCTACTCTGCAGCCGGGAGCCATGGTCTGTCCTGGAGCCTTTGGCAGAAGGTACCTGGCGAGACCCGAGGCCAACCACTGGGATTTTGGAGTCGGAGCTACAGGGGGTCTGAAGATAACTATACCCCAACAGAAAAAGAAATCTTGGCCGCCTATGAAGGAGTCCAAGCCGCCTCGGAGGTGATTGGTACAGAGGCACAACTCTTTCTGGCACCCCGACTACCGGTGTTGGGATGGATGTTCAGAGGAAAGGTTCCCTCTACCGACCATGCCACCAATGCTACTTGGAGTAAGTGGATTGCCCTCATTACGCAGCGCGCTCGAATTGGGAAATTAAATCACCCTGGGATCCTGGAAATAATTACAAATTGGCCTGAAGGTGAAAGCTTTAGTGTCGCGGATGAGGAACAAGAGCCAGTGACCCGGGTTGAGGAAGCTCCGCCATACAATCAGTTACCAGTAGAAGAAACACGTTATGCTCTATTCACTGATGGTTCTTGTCGCGTCATAGGGATGAAACGGAGGTGGAAAGCAGCTGTGTGGAGTCCCACTCGACGGGTTGCAGAGGCTACTGAAGGAGAAGGTGAATCCAGTCAATTTGCTGAAATCAAAGCTATTCAACTGGCCCTAGGTATTGCAGAGAGAGAGAGGTGGCCAAGGCTCTATTTGTATACCGATTCCTGGATGGTAGCCAATGCTCTATGGGGATGGCTGAAGAGATGGAAAGAGGCGAACTGGCAGCGAAGAGGAAAACCAATTTGGGCCGCAAAAGAGTGGAAAGATGTCGCTACTCGGTTAGAGAAGTTACCTGTGAAGATTCGCCATGTAGATGCCCATGTCCCCAGAAGTAGAGCTAATGAAGAGCAGCAAAACAACCAGCAAGTCCATCAGGCTGCAAAGATAGGGGAGTTGAAGATAGATCTCGACTGGGAGCATAAGGGAGAGTTATTCTTAGCACGATGGGCCCATGATGCCTCAGGCCACCAGGGTAGAGATGCCACCTATAAGTGGGCACGAGACCGAGGGGTGGATCTAACCATGGACAGTATCTCTCAGGTTATTCGTGACTGTGAGACGTGCGCTGCCATCAAGCAGGCCAAGCGGGTGAAGCCCCTCTGGTATGGAGGGCGGTGGTCTAAGTACAAATACGGGGAGGCCTGGCAGATTGATTACATCACACTGCCTCAAACCCGCCAGAGCAAGCGCTATGTACTTACCATGGTAGAAGCCACCACGGGATGGTTGGAAACCTACCCTGTGTCTCATGCCACAGCCCGTAACACTATCTTGGGCCTTGAAAAGCAGGTCCTTTGGAGGCACGGTACTCCCGAGAGAATTGAGTGAGATAATGGGACTCATTTTAAAAACAATCTTATTAATACTTGGGCTAGGGAACATGGCATCGAGTGGATATACCATATCCCTTATCATGCACCAGCTGCAGGGAAAGTGGAAAGGTATAATGGATTGTTAAAAACCACCTTAAAAGCATTGGGTGGGGGGTCTTTAAAAAACTGGGAGCAGCATTTGGCAAAGGCTACCTGGTTAGTTAACACTCGAGGTTCCACCAACCGAGCGGGTCCTGCTCAGTGTGAGCTCCTTAATATAGTAGATGGGAATAAAGCCCCAGTGGCCCACGTCAGAGGTTTGTTGGGAAAGACAGTATGGATCAACCCTGCCTCGAGTACAGACAAACCCATCCGTGGGATTGTCTTTGCTCAAGGACCAGGTTATACATGGTGGATAATGCAGAAAGATGGAACAACACGGTGTGTGCCTCAGGGAGACCTGATTGTGGGATGAGACTCATATATGAATGTCATTGTTTGTTGAATGTGAGACAGAAGGAAACTGTAAGTGTCAAAGGTCTGAGCAAGTAAGATGAGAGGAATGCATAAGTGTCAAAGGTGTGAGTAAGTGAAATGGAAGTTTTTATTGTATATTCACGATATGGGATAAGGGGTGGAGTGTCGTGGGTTGACAGCCTTTATCCCAATATCATGTGTTGTGTCTGGCAGCTGTGCCTTTTCTCTCTTCCCCCCCCCCCAGCCGTCTTGCTGCGGCGGGGCGGGGAAGAGAGGGGGGAGTGTTTGACCAGGCCTTTTTGCTTTTGGGCTTTTTGGCTGCTTGGCTTGGCTAGCCGCTTTGCTTGCTTGCTTTCTGCTTTTTGCGCTGTTTTTTTCCTTTTCTTTTGCTCCCTCTTTCTTACCCTTCCCTGAAGATACTGGACCGGCTCCGGACCAGACCTGAGACGTCCAGGACACCTGGAGCTTGCAACAGAAACTTGACGCCCTCACAACACAGTCGGTTTTCTTTTCTTTTCTTGTGTTGGGGAGTGTTCTTTTGTTACTTGTAAATAAATAGGTTTTGTTTTCCACTTTGCTCCTCCGAGAAATTCCTTCCCAAACCCGGTATTGGGGGAGGGGTGGTTGGAGGTTTGTTTTGTTTTGGGGGGCTCCCTTTTGGAGATTTCCCCTAATTTGTCCTAAACCAGGACACACATGCAGGATGAGGAAGGAGAGCTTTGTCTCTAGAACTGAAGAAGGGGATTTTCCAGTGGCAGAGCTACCACACAAGACAAGAGAGTGCTGGGAACCCATAGCCTCTGTAACCTGATATATCTATCTTAAAATGTCTAAGCAGTAAAGTCTTTTTACTGTGTACTCAGCAGAAACCTGATACCTCCTGTGGGATTCTATGCTTATCTTGCTTGCCAAGGGAAGAAATGTCTCCAGCACAAGAGTTTCTGCTTGATGTATCATAACTTTGCTTCCTTTGCTCCTGGAGATGGGCAGAGTGTCCAGTCAGACTGACTCGATCTGGTAACAAAAGTACATGAATTTCTTGGGAGTTGTACTTTACGGGGACTATGCCTAAAAATAGTAAAAAGGAAAACTTTAAAGAAGTGAAAATAGTAGTTGGACAACATATTATACTTCTGTTTATATCTACTTGAAACACATTTAATAGTCTTGAGTCATGTTATCTGGAACCCTCTGGCAGAGACCCTAATTTCCAATGCTCATCCTTAACAGTGACCTTGAAGGCTTTTTGAGAAGGTCAGGATTTCAGAACTCACCATTATCTGTGCTTTGGACCATGTTAAGTCAATGAAGACATGGAAGGAGTTTGTCAGTCATTTATTAACATTCCTAGACAATGGAAATTATCTGGCTGTGGGGATCTCTCTCAAAAACACATTAAAATCTGACTCAGCCTCTTGATGAGGATATATTTTAGTCTCATTAATAGAGTACCACTGTGATACACTGATAATGAGATCAGGTAAAAAATGGGGACTGTAAATAGAAGCATAAATGGCAATGGCAAAGACATACAGTTCTCCAGGGGGCATAGACTTTTTCTTCATGTATGATCAGAGTGACCACTTCCATTTAATAAAATTTTGCTCAAAATCATAATTTTTTCCAAATGTTATGTCAATGTGCCACAAGAAAACAGGAAAAATGTCAGCCAGTTATGGTCTCAAGTCTTCTCTTGTAAGCAAATGTGACACAATGGAACAGTGAACTCAATGAAATAGGAAGGACATATAAATTCAGTTTAAAATGTTCTTGAAGTCTGAAGGTCTCTGTGCCTCAAATTTCAGAGAATGTATCATTAATCAGTGCCTGTCTGCAGGGACAGTCCTTGTTCAGAATGACAAGATTCAGCAATCGCTGCAGTCACTGTTAAAATGTAGAGCCAATTACATATAAAATATTTATAGTCTTTGTCTGTATCCCTTTTTACTGAGACATGGAGACATTCCAGTAGATTTGATTTTTTTTTAACTGATGCTCATTTTAAACTGATGCTCATTCACTTGCCAATCTCATCCCTGCTTGTGTTGTCTCCTGGGATCCTAGGCTGAGTTTTAGGATTTTTGTCCTTCTTACCAAGCAAAACTGGTGAGTTTGTATGTCTGTGACACTGTTCCCAGGGGTATTCCTGGTATCCCCAGGAGTGTACACCTGGTTTCCAGGAGTCAAGAAGCAGCAGAGATGTACTCTGAAACAATTTCTCAATAACTGCTGTTAATTGTTCTTCCTTACAGAACATACAGGCAATACAGACAATTTTTACTGTGTTTGTAAGTAGTTGGCCTTCTCTACTAAGCTGGCTGCATTTTAAAATTTCTGTTATTAGAATGACATTATATTCTATTATTGGTTAGTGGGCTTTTTGCACCCTTTGTGGAAATGGCAGCTCCAGATTTGCTTGAAGAGGTTTTTGTTGCAGCTGCTAATCTAAATGCAAAGTGTGAAGCTGCCTGGTCCATGCTGGGGAGGGACACTGCCTGGTAGCTGGTGTTCCACTCTTTCTAGTAGGACAAAAAGGACGTAGGTATTCATCTGACATTATTCTCCCTGTCTGGCACTATCCTCACTTTCAACCCATCTCTCTTTCTGGCACAGGAATTAAAATCTGCTATACTTTTATGTAAATTGCTGACACAAACATTTTAACTCCTAATGCAATCAGAAGGTCATGAGAACTCTTATATTGGGTGCTGTTTGCAGGTAGGTGTGAGATTGCTCCCCTCAACCAGGGCTGTTGCTGCCAGCCATTAACCTGTGGGTGGCTGATATTTGGAGAGTGGAATGGGAGAAGTGTCAGTTTAGCCTTTGTTCATAATGAAGAGAATAATGACAGCTATATCAAGTGTGTTTCCCTATATTGCACTGCTTGTTAATTATAAATTAATTCAGGTTTCCCAGTTATTCTGAAAAGAATGGGACTATTTTATTTTTTAAGCCTGATTGTGGGGACAAATATTAGGATTATATTGACTAATGCTTAGTTATATGTTGCATGTCTTAAAAGCACCCTCTCCACAGGGCAGATTAGGACACGGAAATATTGCTAATTGTATTTCTCTGAACAAGGAATAAGTTTGCTTAATTCTCTTTCTGACTTTTTGATTCTGTTCATTTATCTATTTTTAACAAATGATTTCTTTTTAGTTATTAGCTAATAAAACATGCCTTATTGGAATATCCTAGAATAAGATTTTCTACTATATGCATTCAAATTTTTAAAATAGTTCATGAACTTTGTTGTAACTCACATTTTCTTAGTATTTAATATAAAAGATGTGGTGCAGGTAACTTTTCTTCCTATATAACTGTTGAGTGTCTGATCCATTTTCAATTATAAGGAAAATAAAATAGCCATATTAGGAAACAAAATCTGTCTTGCTTATGTTGGAGACCCTAGGTGAAAATAAATCAGGAAAAGAGGGAGTTGGATCACAGCAAAATTATTAACATTATTCTTGGTATATTTTTCGAAAAAAGCTTTTGAGTTCCTTAGACTGAAATTCAATTAATACAAAAATACAAGTCAAAAAAGTCTTGAGGTGAAAATATTAATGTTAATTTTGCAAAATCAAAAACTATAAGAGAAGAAACTGGTAGATCAAATATGCTGAAGCTGTATGGAATGACAAGACTTTAAAGGCTCAAAAATCTCAGATACAGGAGTCTAACAGAGACCAATCTCCATTTTCCTGGTCAATAGTGAAGATCTTGCACACATGTGCACGCTTTAAATATAAACTGCAGAAAGTGTTTTACACTCTAAAAAGGATGCTTGCCAGAGCTCATAGAAAACTGAAGGTACCTGGGAAGAATCCAGGCAGTCTACAGAGTTGGTCCACAGCATGGGCCAGAGAGAGCAAATGTTCTGAAGGAAAGAGTTTGTGGTACAGAACTTTATGTGCTAATCCTGGAGAGCTTGTCAAGCTATTCCAGTCATTAGTTTTTCACTGGGGAATCATGAATCCACTCCTGCCCTTGTGCTGTGTGTCCTGTGCTGCGATGCAGAACATCCCTGGCACGGCAGTGAATGGCTCCCTGGCAGCTCAGGTGTAACACACTGGTGCCACCAAGCTTCTTATTTCTTGCCCTTAATCCTCTCACTGCTGCCTTTAATCTGTTGCTATTGAGCACTGCTCCGCGCTGTCACTCAGACTCCCGGCTCAAGGAAACTCCTCCCTCCTCTACATCCCGGCTTGGCTGGGAAAGTCCTTCTGTTCCTCCCCTCCTCTCAGTTAAGTACATTTTAACTATACCCACAGTCCTCTGGGCATCTTTCCTGTGATATAAGTTCTTTCCTTGCAGTCTCACTGGGAACTGTCTCTCTTCACTCCCCCTCACTCAAAACACAACACTCTCCAGCATCTGCCGCTGTTTCTCCTTTCCCCTGTTTCCTCAATCACTTTAAAAGCCTCATCTCTGTCTTGAAGGTCTTTGTAGCTCCATCTCGTTCAGCAGCGATCTCCTCTCTTACCTTGCTCTCCTTGCTCCAGTAATGGCTCCAGTCTTTTCTTCAGATTGTTTTCTTCCTTTATTCCTCTCTGCAGGACTTTTCCCACATTGTATTTTTAGAGCCCGACCTGCCATCAGAGGTTCAAAGCTTTCATAAAGGGTATCATACTTTCATGACATATTTCTGGGAAGCTGTCAGACCCTGTATAACTTCATACATGACCACTTCTTTAGCTGAAGGGCTGGTATAAAGGCTTGAATCTCTGACTGGCATCTCCCTGTCTGACCTATGGCCACCTGCAGGACTGCAAGCTTGTCAGGGCTGGCTCCGACCCTGACTCTGGTATTTTTTATGAGCCTAACTGCCAGGCTTGGCAAGATACTTTCTGAGAAACCTGGTTACATATTGCTATAATTTTAAAGACACAAGATATATTTTTTTTATTACACTGTATACTCAAGCAACCCTTTTAATGTATAGGGTGACTTATCTTGCTCTGTTGAGATAGCAGTTGGGAATGCAAGTGCAGATGTTAAGAACAAATTTCAAAATAAATATCCTACAGCACAGCTGTTGCTTTGGTAATATTTTTTAATCAAAAGTTTGATTTTTTTTTTCCATTAGTGTTCCAGAAAAGGAACTGAGAGATCTTTTTCTCCCCTGTATTTAACATACCTCCAAGTTTGTGTGAAGTTCTTTTGTGTTTCTTGTCCATTGTTTCCATTGTACCTGAATTTCATAGCTGATGACATAGACTTATTAAGAGGGATGATGGTCCTCACTTGCAGCATGAATGATGTCATTTTAATTTATTAAAATATTGTCTTTCATCACTTTTCCTATCAGCTGAATGTGAGATTGTACATGGATGTTGGAGCCTGGTGACAACTGAAGTACAATATCCAGTTGTGCTCTGCAGTCTAGGAAAGCATTAGTGTTCCCCCCATCTGTTCTCACTTCTTACATTGTAGTGGTTTGCCTACCACATAATATTAAAATTCTGATAATCCCCAGCAAAAAAACATTCCTGTTCCCCAGAACAGGAATGTTTGTTCCTGTTCTTATAATGTTCAAACAGACTTGCACGTGGTTCTTACTTTGCCATCACAAACTGAAATAATGCACTCTGATTTAGCTGCAGCATTCCCATGTTACCATATGCCTGTACCTGCAAGTTGCCTCATAAATCAGCACAAAATGAAAATTAAATTGGATGAACACTATTTTATTTATGTTTTATTTAGAAATAAATAGGAATTTTATCAACAGATGTGAAAGTCAACATTGTGCACAGCTATGAATGTGGAAGAACCCAAATCTAATACGTATACGTATATGTATATGTATATGTATATGTATATGTATATGTATATGTACATATAATAAATTGATTATAAATAGTTTATAATATATGAGAGTTATGTCTATTAAAGAAGTAAACATGCAATGAAATATTTTCTTTGCTAGTTGCTGTAACATAATTATAAAATCCTGTCTTTCCCAGCCTGATGAGTGGCATTCCCAGAGCAATATGTGTTGTTTGCTACATGACAGTAATTGTGAACAATAAGTCTGACTTTATACCGGGTAAAATAGGGAGCTCACTCTCAGTTAGGAGTATGCAGCTTCAATTCAAAACAATTGTGTGAACTGGGATGCAAAGGGATCTTCTCTTTTCTCCATTCCAGAATTGTTTTTAAACCTTTTTTTCTCATTATACAAATGCAGAAAACATAAAGTACTTAGTGCATGCTCTTACTGCTGTGAAAAATCAACCCATCTGTAAACATGGAGTTAAACTCTGTGTGTATGAGAGAATATGTATTGTGCTTCTCCTGCCAGCCCAGAGTGTCATTAGTTTGGTCTGATCAGACAGACAGTGCTCTGTGTGGGATTATAGCATGGGCTTGTGAGCAAAAGTGGGACAGAGGGGCAGAAGGACAGAGCTGTGCAATCAATGTAAACACATTTATCATATAAACAACCATATCTTCTTGATCCAGATGGGTTTTTCTTATGGACAGGTGGTGGCATGGACTTCCTTTTGGGCACATGGGGTCATCAGGCTGGTCTGGTTTTTGAAAATGTGAGAATTAGGTTTATAACTGTGTTCTTTTATTTGTCTGGGTTTGCTGTCTGTTCTCAGAGGAGTGTGCACACAGAGACTGATGAGCCCCAGCAGCCCTGCCTCGCTCCGCATTGGTGCCAGCCTGTTCCCACCACTGCACTGAGCTTTTACTGTGGCACGGGTGGGACACCCCAAACACAACACTGCTTTGATGGCTCAGACATGGAGTCAGTTTGGCTTAAAGAGTGTTCAAAAGCCAGGTCCTGTAGGTAGACTCCACTCTTTGATGCACTGTTTGCTCACTGCTCATTTTAGACGAAACCAGCCTTTTTAACATGAAGGTATTTTGCTGTTAATGGTGATGTACAGTCTCACACAGCAGGGGCATCATACAGCAATGGCACCATGTAATTCAAATCATGGCTTATCTCACCCAAGATTAATTCTCCCCAGTGTGCACATCAGATTTCTCATCCTTCTGCCTTGGGGAGAAGTGCCACATTCTCAAAGATGAAAACTGTTCCAGGCACTTACCCACATTCTCCCATACACCCATAACCATCCTGCTTCAGGATGTGTTCCTGTGTGAAATTCCTGAGTAGGTGTATCTTGGAAAAGTCAGAACAGGTTCTTGAGACACAGCAGTATGTGCATTCTGATTACCCAAGGATGCTGGAGGGACTGAGGAGCCATTGTAACAAGGCAGAAAGCATCTCACTGCAGATGGGGAAGGTGCCATTCTTCATCTTGACCATAAATTAACTCTCAAATTAAAAAAGGGAAAAGGTTTAGTTGTTTATTGCTTCCATGACAATGCCCGAGGTATAGGGGTGACTGCAGGGCTAGGCCCAAATACCAGATTACTCTCATAGCCAGTAAACAAATGATACACAGCACAGCAAACTACAAAAGCCAAAACCAGCCCTCCACACACTCTCTAATATGATGTACAGCAAGACATGGAATGTGGTATGGAGCAGGTAAGGGAACAAACAAATCAGTGTCAAGAACAATCTACTAAATATTGTAACCAGCAACTGCTAAATAGATACAGAATTAGTTTCCTCTACCATGCTAGGATTGAATCTGTTATTCTCATGAACACTTAGTGCCCTGTGTTGGGTGCCAGGAAAGACTGTGATGGGCTCACCCTGAATGTCAGCTCAGCCTCACAGAGCTGCTTGCTCACAGCTCCCAGTGGAATAGAAGAAAGAACTGGCATGGCAGAAATTAGGAAAGTCATACTTTGAGATAAACTACAGTATAATAAGTAAAGGGTTTAAAAAAAAGGAAAGAATTAAAAAAAAAAAAAAGCAAACCAAACCAAATAACCCAAAGTAATGCAAAAGGAATCACTTCCCACCAACTGACTGCTGCTGATGCAGCCCCTGAGCAACCACCCCTCAGACAGAAAACTCACCACCTCATATTGCTGAGCACGGCATCAGATGTTCTGGAATGTTCCTGGGATCAGTTGGGGCGAGCTGGGGTCCTGGCTGGATCCCCTCCCAAACCCTTGCCCATCCCCAGCCTCCTCGGTGGGGGGAGTGTGAGAGAGAGAAGGCCTTGTGCTGTACAGGCAATCCATCTCAGCCAGAACCCACACACTACCACAACTCTGGGCTTGACGAGTCTTAGGGTTCAAATCTGGGTTTCCTCTTGGCCACAGAATGAGTAGGGTCTTTGATGATGTCAGAAGAAAATGTTAGAGTCCTTCCTGAGATTCATACAGCTCTGACTGGATCTTGCAGAGAAGAACAGAGAGTCAACTCAGTGCCCTGCAGCCTGGAATCTCTCCTGGAATCTCTTGGGCCTTTATTCCATGTTGGGAAGCAAAAAGGCAGGTTTTGGCGTACTCAAAGGGGCAAAGAAAATCACATGTCTGCTTTATTGCCTGTTATCTATCTGTACAATGAATGTTTTCTTTTGCTTTTGCATGTCACATTCGATATTGCCTCCCCTCAGCCTGGTGGATGGTGTGCAGCAGCCATGATGAATGTGGATCAAAAGAAATCCTTTCAAGCCTAATCAGTTTTATTCCTTAATTGACCTGAAGGATGCTAAAACAAATATACTAAAATTTAGCTGATAATTTTTGTTTGCTTGCTCTGCTGTGCTTGTGTTGAGGAGATTTCTTTAAACGCTAAAATGTCTACTAATTCAGAAAGCCATCCTTGGTTTGAAGCCTGACAAAACAAACAAATTAGGACAATTACTGCAACAGGAGTAAATGCATAAATTTTGAAGCACATGGAGGACATAAATAATTTGTGCATATTTTAAGAATAATTATGAGGACATAAAACTACCTGGAAATTAGGGTAAAATGCAATATAGATATACCAGAATAGATGGCACCAGGCTGTCCTGATAGGTCTTCCCACTTTTCTAGAGAAAGGCAAAGATATGAATCTCACATGGCTTTCTGTAAACACTACATTATCATTCTTTTGTGAAATGTGCTTGACATTTCTGTAGAAGTCCTTACATTTTAGATGGATTGATGCTGTCAGGTTTCATTAATCAAGGACGCTCCTAGTAGCCTTCCTGTAGCCCAAAGGCTATGGAGAAATATTATGGAGAAGAACTAACTAAGGCATAGAAGATGGTGCAGAGACCCAGAGAAGTTGGCTTTAAGTCACAGGGTGGATCAGGTGCTTCCTTCCCCTTGTGGATGGGTCATCACAGATGGGAACTGGTGTGAGAATGGATGGGGAACTGGTGAGGAAGGAGGGAACAGTGGGCTGTGTTGCAAAGGAATGTACCAGGACATGGAACACTGGCCAAGGGAGCTCCTTGAGCATCATTCCTAGGACTGCTCATGTTTGAAATCTTTTCTCATGACTCTGACTCAGTAAGAGCTTAAAAATGAAAATTCCTGATTGCATAGAACTTGGATGCTTTGTGAAAACAGAAGAGGGCCAGAATTACATAAAGGAAGAACTAAACAACCTTGCCCACTGTACAGCTAGGGCTGGCATGAAATTCAGAGCACAGAATGAAAGTTTTATACTCAGGGTCTGGCAGATGCAAGTCTTCCTGGAAGCTCAGTGTTTCATTGCAAAGCAAACACAAACAAGGACACAAGAAGAAGAAAGAAGAAGAAAGAAGAAAGAAGAAGAAGAAGGAAGAAGAAAGAAGAAGAAGAAAGAAGAAGAAGGAAGAAGAAAGAAGAAGAAGAAAGAAGAAGAAAGAAGAAGAAAGAAGAAGAAAGAAGAAGAAAGAAGAAGAAAGAAGAAGAAGAGGAAGAAGGATATAATTTTAAATTGCCATGGAAAAGGTGACTGTAACTCCAGAACATACCAGGACAAGCATTTCCAGCAGTGAGAATGGTATGGATCTCAGTGAGAGGGCTTGGAGAGATTCCCCAAAGATTGTCTTGGCAGCACCATTGATGTTCCAAAAGGACCAGAAAAAGAGAGAGGCTACTGAGAGAGCTGGGGAGGGGAAGGTTAAAAGGAGATCTATTTTCTGCCTGTGAACTCTTGTAGAAACTCCCCAGGTGAAGAGAGGAAGTATTTAAAATAAGAAGGAAGGTGGCACAAAAGCAGAGGCACATTTCCTTGTCAGGAAGACACTCTAGAAAGATTCTCTTTAGTTTCTGTGCTGGGTCCCTCTGTGCCTTGCCTGAAAGGAGAGAAAGGAAGCAGGTTCTTGGCTGTCTGTCAGAATGCTTCAGCCAGGAGATTCTATCCAAGGAAAAGAGTGGCTTTTGAATCAATACTTGTATCATGCTAGTCCCTTTAGCTGACATTAATCTGTTAGGGTGGGTAAGAAGATTTAACCATTAGGCTTTTGAAGCATCTTAAAATAATCCTGATTTTTGAAAATGCTGTCAATAATAGAAGGAAAGCTGGATAGAAAAGAAAAATATCTCTTTTTATTAAATACAGATTTCTGATCAAAATAGTATAATCTCTTTCAGAGATAGGACTGCTTTTTTTAACATTGGACATATAGTTGTAATTATTTTTCTCCTTAAAGATGTACAATAGGTTTTTGGCTACTTATACAAGAATGAGTGTAATGAAATGTCTGAATTGCATGCTAACACCTTCACACATCCCCTCATTCTTGCATCAGATTATTGTCGTTTTCTGTCATGATAATTACAAATTCTCTGAACCATGTAAACAGTCATTAACTATTTGGAAAAGAAAAAATTCTGTTTTGAGAAAAGGACAAACAAAAGGTCTCCAGTGCCAAACCTTCCCAGAATGATGCAAGGAAGAAAGACATGGTCTTCCCTTCCTTACCTTTTCAGAGCATTTTTATTTATAGACATGGAAGATTTGCTAGATTATATAAACTGGTACACAGTGTGAAATTAAAGATTGTCTGTTTTTGTGGCTTTGAAACTATCATTTGTATGATGCTTATAGGTGGAGACAATTAGTGAAGAGGTAGAACAAACTGTCCATAAAATTGTTAGGTAATAGAGCTTTTCTCAAACATAATTGCAATTGCTGTAGTTCAATAGTCACAGTATTTGCTTGAAAAAATAGCAGTCTGCAATTATTTGATAGAAATAATTGTGGCAGAGATTCTCTGCTCTGTAGACAAATCAAACTTTCCTTTTGGTATACAGCAATTAGTTTTTGAAGCTCTGCATTACTTGGGAGAAAAAATCCAGTCACTGGAATTTCTTGTATTCTTGTCTGTTGATGTCCACAATTAATTATAAGTGCATTCTCATCCTATCTGGATCAAGAAAAATCTGAAATTTAAAAATAGTATAAGTGACACTAGGCCCAGTAAAGGTCAAAAGCTTCATTAGGTTCTTCCTGCATTACACTTTTTTATTTCCTTAAAAATAACACATAACAGAGGCAAGTTTTCAAAGGCGTGTTGGAGGGAAATTAGCCCTACGAGACCACTGCTATAGCAGACTAGTGACAGACAGCAGAAAGGCCTGAAATCCTATAATGCAATGAATTTTACAGTGGAATTACAGTGGAATTTCCAAGTATCTCATGAAGTCAGTCACAGCCTTGAGGGCTCTTTTACCTTCTGCAAAGCATCAGCATTGTAGTAGCACTGCAGTAACAAGAACAAACATCACCTTTCTATCCCTGCTTTCTTCCTGGGAGATGAAATATTGATTTCATTTTTGGCCAGTCTGCTAGAGCAGGAATGGAGTGGATGAGAATAATTCCTCTCTGCTCCTGAAAATAATAAACTAGGTGGACCTAATGCTTAGCAAAGGAGCAGTTGGCCAGTCACAAGCACAGTCATTCATTCATTTGTGCCCTTTTTTAGTGCCTGTCCAGAAACCCACTGCTACAGTGGACATAATGATTTATTTGATATGAAATCAGTGATCAACACTGGGAGGAAAATGTTTTTGTTTTACATGGGGAAAAAATGGTTATGTGGCAAGAATCCTGCATACTGACCCACTGGGAAATGGGGTTTTGCATTGCCATACAAAATAGGTATGACAGATTAATTAGTGCTTTGAGAATTAATTATACTAGGGTTGATAAGTCTAAGATAAAAGCTGCACAAGAAGGGTGTGTATATTTTCACTGGAGAATATTCCATAACTGAAATAAACCACTGCCACTTCTTTCTTTCATGACACCATCATCTGAGTTTCATATTTAGAGCACAACTCTGGACGGGCAAAAGACAACTTCAGTGGAGATATGTGTTCTTCAAAAGGCTCAGAGTTTCTGACTGTGTCTTTCTCATGTTGTAATTTTTCATCTCTGGAGATCCCAGGTACCTCCAAGCAAAAATGGAAGGGAACTCATCCAGCCATTGTAGTCACTTGGGTTGCCCATAATACTTTTCCTTCCCAATACCAGCTAACAAAATCTCAGCTGGTGGTGGCACACAGATGACAAGTGTGAGATACAAAGTGAAGAACTGAACGCCAGTTTATGCTTGCTTGGAGCAGGGCATTTTGCAAACACTACAGTGTGGCTGCAGCTTCCAGCCTTTGGGTTGTAAAAACCCAAATTTAAGAGATAGGATAAGGCACTGGCTTGTAAATCATGATCAGGACCCATCCTGGGATAATAAACAGTCACCGAGACAGTTTCTGTCATAACAGATGAGCAGAAAGAGATATTGCTGCAACAGCAGCTCTTGTCTTCCTAAGTAGCCCTAACCGCATACATGGAAAAATCCAAATATTTCTAAGCAAAGAGTAGGAAGTAATACAAGTTCTTTCTTCAATACTTTAAAAATGTAGCTCATCTGTGCCCTAATGAGTTGTCCAGACTCCCAATTCACGTTATTATCCAGGAGCAATGTGGAGTAGGATACAATTTAGCTAGTAGCCTCAGGTTCAAAAATGACTGAATTCAAAGCATATGTGTTTGGACTCCCCAGGCATCCCTCATATTAAACATTATAGCACGTAAAAAATGTATCTTTCCTGTATAAAATGGTATTAACTGGAAGAGGAATATGGCCACAGCTGTCACAGTCATTAATCCCACAGCTATAATTGCCACCTGCTTACTGCAGTCAATGGTTGTATTCAGGACAATTACAGATGGTGTCCAAGAACAATCTATTGCCTGTTTGGGAGATGTGGTACCCTGCAGTGTAGCCCATGACAACTTTAACATCAAACTAGTGTAATGTCTCTAAGTATAGAGAACATTGCAATCCCTCTTTCCAGTTTTCATTCAGTCCTTCAGAGATAAGTCTTATGATGAAACCTCCTTCTAACATCAGCACCATTTTCAATTAACAAGCCTATAAATATTTTCTTCCAGGACCTGAGAATTATTTGAAGGCAATTTAAGCCTGAAAATGTGTTTATTTTCTCTTTAGTGTCTTTTGCAGATGCCTACAGGATAATCCAGGAACAAAACCGCTGATTTATAGAGCAATACTGCATGCCACTGGTCTGATTTACTGGGTAGCCCCTGTTTTGTTAGTTCAGCAAAACAAGAATGGTATTTTAGGGACCAGAAGTGCCAAAAATATTGTTAATCATTAAAAACCTAACTTTAGGAGCAAGCTGAATTATTGAGGTGCCAAAGTAGCAGAGTTATGTCATGTCCTTTTTGTTATGGGCAGCTGTTAGATTAGAGAACCACAGAGCTCCAAGGTTAGTGTTGGCTCACATGTGCCTGTCTCTATGCCTGTCTCAAGCAGGCTTGATGGTCTAACTGCAGGTTTGCCATTATTGTGACACATTCTGGCATTGTGTCACACTCCATTTTATTCATCCTCTGTTCCAACTATGAATAAGTTGCAAAATGTGATACTCTTTATAAGCAAACCCCTTTCCTATGGATTATATCTGAGAGTGTAGATGTGATTATGTATGAATTCTTTATTTGCTAAAGAGGTTTGATTTGATTCAATTTTTTTTCCCAGACTAATTTATTTTTCTGAATCTCAGCCTTTAAATAACAATCCTCTTTCATGTCTTTATGGGTCATGATATCTAATATTCTTGAAATGTACAAACCAGAAGCTTAACTTTTTTAATGATTAGCATTATAGCTGTCAATCTTGTACTTGAATTTGGTACAAGTATCACAGTAGTATAATTTCTCAGAGAGATATAAAAACCCCACCCACAGTTATTATGTTAAACTTTTAAACTAATTCTATAAACTTTCTTCATACAGCCCTAGAAATATTTTCACACTTGTCTTAATTTTCCCTGTCACATTTTTAGTACTTTCAGTTTTCTAAGAACACTGATTTCTTAACAATTTTACACATTTATTTTAAACAGTCACCAGTTGGGGAGGGTGGCTTATTTAAGTGCATATATATCTCTCCATACCCATAAAGTGATATATCTGGTCATCAATATCTCTCAATATAATAACTGTATGTATATATCTCTCTCTGTAATGTCTGTTGAGGGTTTTCATCTCTATGCAATTTTGTGTCAAAAAATTGTGTCAGTATTTTCTCCCATTTGCCTATTTACTACTGTTTCTAACACTACTCTGTGTAAGCCAGTTTGTCTGCAATTTTACTTTTTCCTGCTTGAGTAAGAACAGTAGGTGACTGCAAGACTGATTTCATTGTCAGTCAAAACAACAGTAGCTATAATTATTTTCTAAGCATATATTTACTGTTTGTTTCCATGAGTCTCATTCTTGACCATGTAAACATGTGTTATTGAATTTCATGGGTAGATTAATTCATGTCTGTACTTCCCTGTATATTGTGGTGTGATCAGAAATGACAAAACTCCATGCGTGTTTAATTTTTGAAAGATACCCTAAAGCAATTTGGAGGAGTTCAGTCTTTTTATCCCCATTTGACACTTGGTGGTACAATATGTTTCTGTCATTAAGAGAATAGAAATTATACAAAAGAAGTTTTCCTACATAGTATTTTCTGTATTTTGATGGGACTTTTTTCACTGAATTGTTTTAGTTGGCCAAGTCTCCACCATATGCAGAATAATTATTACCTGCATGAGTTATCTTTGAGACTTTCAACTTGAGATTTTGTTTTAGTGCATAGGATTAGTTATCTCTGAGGCACTCTAATCAGTAATTCCTAGAAGGATATAAAGTTTCTCGATGCAGTTTTTTTTTGCATTAAGATACCTCTCACACATTGTTCCTTTTTCTGGTAGTATCTAACAACAGTTCAGACATTCTTGGGTGTGACATAGGACCAGCAATGAAGTGATTTGCTCAAGTACATCAACAAGGCCATAAGAGAGGTAAACAATTGCCAGGATGCCTGTGCATAGAGTCCCAATGACTCGATTGCACAGCCTGCTTTACATTTGCATGTGTTACTATAAATATTTTAAACCCTGAAACTAACCAATTGTTTTTTCAAGAATAATTGCCATGGATGTTAGTGTACATTTTCAGGTAGGCGCAGTTGATCCAGCATTATGCATTTATATTTGAGTTTCTGCCCATTTAAGGGATTGTTCTGTAAAATTAACAACCCTCACACTCAAGATGCCAAGGCAGTCTTCCCTGCATAATTGAAGTGGTTGCCAGAGAAATGGCAAAAGAAACTTATAATTTTGTATAGCACACAAAATGCAGGCTCACAGCTGTCTATACTAAATGTCTGATGCTGTCTCAGCCCTAAGTGTCCTGGGAGAGAAAGTGAATAATCACCTCACACACACATGAGCCCAGTTTCAGGGTTTCACTCTGGTACCAAGCATCAGCAACCACGGTGCCCAAGCCCCTTGCACCAGGCTGACAATGCCCTGCTGCAGAGAGAAGAGCTCATTTTTCACACACTGCTTGCCCAGTGTTGCCATCCATGTGTGTGAGCTACCTGCACTGCTCTGAGCTGCTCATTGCCAGTGCTGGGCACACCTGGGGCACATTTTCCTCTGCGTTCTCTGGACAGCAGTACTTCTTAAATGGCAAGTCCTGACACTCTGAGGCTCATGGAGGGACTGACAGATACTTGTGAAGTTTAAAAAGGCTGCAAAAAGACAAATACATAATTTTAAGAAATTGTAGTCCGTGCTCAGGGGTCTCACAAGGATGGAGGATCAATAAAAACTTTAATTATTATCTGAAAAAGTTAGAGTAACTTGATAAAGCGTTGTTTCCACTTGTGCTTTTTCACCCCACATTTTGGGGAGCTCAGCACTCTGCTCTAAGCCACATCCTTTATGCAATACTGACACTAAAACGAGGGCCATTTTGAACACAGGCACAAGGTGCACTGAGATGGCATTTCAGCAGTTGTTTACCTGCCTTCAGCAGCCAGCAATCCCCCCTGATCAGGTTTACCAGCCAAACCATGGTCACACATAACACAGCCAAGGGCACAGGGCAGCTCACTCTCGATGCAGAGGCAGTGGCAGCCAAGGGGTGCAAATGCTGACCAGGAGGGTGGGACTGCAGGCCCTGGCAAGTGGGGCTGCCCTGCATGGAATTGGTTTCACCTCAGGAGATGCACTGGAAAGAGGAGACCTCCTCACAGGGCAGTCAATTAAGATTGACTTAAGACTGATTGTTGCACTACAATGATATCTCATCTGCACTCAAATGTTCAAGAATTTCAGATGTTCTTCCAGCTGATTGCAACATCTGCACAGTCAAGGCCTGTGAAAGTCCTCCTGCCCATTAGTCATCCAGAGCTACCCAGGTGGGTCAGCTACCTGCCTCTGGCATGGCAAAATAATGCAGGAGGATGCAGGAGAGGGCTGAGGTGCTTGTGATTCTTTTCTGTTCTTCTGCCACTCTATTTCTGTCCTGTGGAAGAAGTAAATGACATTTAGCAACAAACCAGCTTTCTGTGCCTTGTAGCAACATGTGTGAGTTCTCCACAAAGATTATGTGTGTGGTTTTTGAAACATGCTCTGTCTGTGTCATATTGAGGCCACAGCATATGATCACTCCCTTTCTGCTAAAGGGAAGGTAAGTAAACAACCACAGAAATATGAGAACTGAAATGCTGAGAAATCCACTCATGGCACACAAGGATAATAACAGCAGAAATACTGTCCCAAGAGTGATTATTATTCAGACAATTTACAAGAAATCTGCTATAAAGTTCAGTGTGTAAATTATTTTCATTTACAGGAATAGCAGGCTGGGCTTTTAGAAAATAGCTCTGAACCAGGCTGCATCATTGTCTGTAGAAAAAACCAGCTGGTGGGTCTCAAATTTGGTATTTTTGTTTCCCACAGCTTCAACATTTATGATTCTTCCTGATACTAATATATGCAATTCAGGCTTCATTTCTGTGCTGAAAATAGATATTGAAATGACATCCAGGAGGCATCAGTTCATTGCCTTGAGACTTGCAAGAAAATAGTTTAAAAAGCAGTCTAACAGGAGATCTAGCTTTCACATCCCTCACATTATCTGAATAAAATTCAAATTAATTGATGAAATATTTGAATAAAACACAATATTGACAAGGCTCATTGTAATTCATAAATTTTGGCTGTCAAACAGGATCCACAAGAGGAGGAATACTAAGCCAAAAATTTTGGTGTTTTCAGAATAAAATTTCATTACAACAATATCTTATCACTGAGAAGTTTTCTAGTCAAACCCACCCACAGTCCTATGAAAAGACAGGGATTAGATTTCAAAGCTATAGAGACACCCTGACTAGTCTGGACTTGAAAACGGGATGTAAATCATGTAGAAGGAAAGACTCACATTGTACTAATAACTTCTACTATTCTGAAGTGATTTAGGTCAGACAGAGATTATCTTTGACTTAATCTCACCATTTGTGTTTAGTGAATGTCAGATTCATAGGCATAACTGTGAACTAAAATACTGTCCTTGAAGAAATTGAAATCCTGGACAATTTTACAGCATTTTTGCTGAGTATTGCAGTGTAACAAGTCCTCTGAGTGTTGTTGATTGCAGAAGAATTGGGGCATTATAGAAAAAAATTAAGCTAACAGCCATACCCAAGAAAATAAGGATAAATTTATCCTGGATAACTCTGAAAAATCAGTTCATGTAAACATTTAACCTTATGTGAAATGATGCTCATGACTGTCTTGTAAATGATGCTGTTTTAAGAAATGGCTAATCAATAGCTGTATTAACTCCCTGAAGACAGAACCAGAATGGGTTCCAGATGGGCTGGGAGTAGCTGGGGTGGGAAAATAAAACGCACCTTAAAAGAATCCCAGTTTGGAGGAACTGGTCTTGTTTGTCAACTGCATTAAATGCTGAAAATGTTTATTTATTGATAAAAGAATGATGTAGAAAGATTTGATTTGATGGCACTTCTCCAAGCAAGTTTTACAGAAAGAAAGAACATTTATTTTAATTCTTGTCAAAACTCAGAACCCAGTAAAATGGACCCCATTTAACTTTCTGTTTTCCACTAAGATTAAAATGGCACCTCTGCTAAGTAATTTAGTTATTTCTACACAAAATCTCCATTTCATCAAAGTTCAAATGTGCCAGCAAGAGAAGGAATTCAGTATTTATCAAGTGAAAAATTAAACTATAGTGTAGACACATTCATGAAGGACTTCATCTATAAAACATGAAGGCCATGTTACTCTAACTTCTGCCTTGACTTTGTCCTCTTTTGATAGAAGAAATTGATATTTAGGTATAGACATTAGCCAGAAATGCCCATTCAAGTTTTTAACTTGCCATCGTTATTAAAGCTGGTAATTATTTGGCAACAGAAGAGATGGTTGCTGTCTCCAGCTGGCATTTTAATAAAGCATTATTAGAGTAACTGAAGGACAGCTATTGCATCTGAAAATCTTTGCTGTTATTTTAGCAGGCTCCAGTACAGCTGTTAATGCATCACATCCTGCTGCTGCCAGGACAAGGCCATTTCCTGCCAGAATAACAGAGAAGTAGCTCAGGCATGATATAAATCTTATAAATGTTAGAATAATCTAATATCAGCCTATACAATTTACATTTTATAATCACTATAAACATCATTCAGTGTCTTAAAAGTTGTGTTGCTTTGTCAGGAACTGTTACCAATATGAAGTATCTGCAGGTCCCTGGGCAAAGGAACAACCTCCCTTCAGTGTGACATCTGTGGCCTCCACAGACCTACTGATCTCTGCTACAGCTGCCACTCACTTGAGCTGTGATGCTTAACTGGATCTTCTTGGCCACCTCCCCAAATGCTGTGTTCTGTTTCTGCTTCTTTTAGATTTGTTTTTTACTGTTTCAATCATCTGTAATTAACTGCAAATTTTGCCTCATGCTTGAGCCATGTTTGGTGGAGTCGGGGAGTAAACAAATGACTTGTTATACTGACTTCTCATTCCAGTTTCCTCTTTGAGGAAGTAACTGAAATCACTGTTTTACTTCCCACACCTCAATCAGTGACTTAAATTGAGGTAACTTTCCACAGCTGTGTCCTGACTGCAAAAGTACATTAATCTGACATTTTGTCCTCATCAAAAAGATTTTCAGTACTCAATCTTTATTTAATAGCAATCCTAAATTCTTTTTCAAGTGCACTGCAGCTTCAGTTTAATCATTTGGACAGAACTATGGCTAAGGTTTGGTTCTCTTCCAAACAAAATAGACTCCTCAAGCTCTATTCTTGCATTGGTCTGAGATGTTGAATGCAACTGGTTGTTATTTACAGCTGGCTGACAGCTGCAATACATTTGTAGCCTTCACTATTGCAGTGTATTGCTGGCAGGAAACTCTCAGCAAGGAGTACAGCTGGAGCCATAACAAACGGTTCAGTGACTCTGTTAACACTCAGTGCACTGCATCTCACTGAATTCAATGGTTCAGTGGCTCTGTTAACACTCAGTGCACTGCATCTCACTGAATTCAATGGTTCAGTGACTCTGTTAACACTCTGTGCACTGCATCTCACTGAATTCAATGGTTCAGTGGCTCTGTTAACACTCAGTGCACTGCATCTCACTGAATTCAATGGTTCAGTGACTCTGTTAACACTCTGTGCCCTGCATCTCGCTGAACTCCATGGTTCAGTGACTCTGTTAACACTCAGTGCACTGCATCTCACTGAACTCCATGGTTCAGTGACTCTGTTAACACTCAGTGCACTGCATCTCACTGAATTCAATGGTTCAGTGGCTCTGTTAACACTCAGTGCACTGCATCTCACTGAATTCAATGGTTCAGTGACTCTGTTAACACTCAGTGCACTGCATCTCACAGAATTCAATGGTTCAGGGGCTCTGTTAACACTGTGCACTGCATCTCACTGAATTCAATGGTTCAGGGGCTCTGTTAACACTGTGCACTGCATCTCACTGAATTCAATGGTTCAGTGGCTCTGTTAACACTGTGCACTGCATCTCACCCCACAATGTTCAGCCCTGCACTTGGAGCTGATGGAGTAGGGCTGGGCAGCATCATCAGAGCAGCAGGAGAACCAGGAAAACAGGAGAAGACAGAGAACAAAAGGTATGGGTTCAGAGTGCCACTGTCCTCCAAACAGCCTGGAGTGGAAGGAGGACACAGGTAGAGGTGCAGGCACGGAGCGTCCTCCTGGCCCACTACCACTCTGCACCATTTCTCCTGCTGTTTTTCAAATGAAAATATTTGTGTAACTTTATTTATGCTATTCAAAATACAAGGTAAAGCCCAGGGGGATTGGGCTGTGGATTGACTGGATATGACCTTCATACTTTCAAATATTTTTCCTATGATTAGTATGCAGTTTATAATGTATTACTGTATTCTTCTTATGAACTATTGGAACTTTGGTGATTTTTCTTCAATATAAAGCATATGAAGGATTTTGTCCTATTTAACTGTCTCTTTTCAAGAAGCCATTTCTCTCATCTATGCAAAAAGGGTTAAACATGATAAAAGCACCTGAACAGTAATGTTTCTTATATTTTGTTTCTGTTCTGAGGTAGTTCATTCAACATTAAGAAATGTAAAACAACTGTCAGTTCAATTTAACACAGTTCTTTTCTCTTTGGCCCATTATCTTTCTTTTATATACCCCTCTTTGAGGCACATGCTCTGATCTTTTGTTCATATTCTTAGTTCAGTTTGCAGTTCCAGCTAAAATAAGATGTAATGGGAAGTTTTATCTTGGTTTATATTTTTGCATGCCTTTAGTCTAACTTAAGTTGTAAGAACTGTTCCTTAATTAAAACAGAACAAGTTTTTTGCCTTCATTCCAATTTCCTATTTTGGTTTTTGTTGTTTTAACACTGTGAGCTTAGAGAGTAGTATAATTCCATTGGATGTCTGAATTCCATTTCCAATGCCGTCACTAAGTAGCTGCATTATATAATGCTTATATACACTCCTTTTAAACAGGTGACAAGAAAAGTATTAAAATCATGACTGCTCAGTGCAATTAACTTGGTAATGACTGTAATAATGATTACTGGATAGAAGGTATGAGAGGAATTCCTAATGCTTTCTAACAATTAATGAAAAAAGTGTGCTAAGCTGTATGAAGAAGTGACAATTGCTTAATATACCCTGGGGACTGCTGGGTGTCAGGCACAGCCCTCAGTGTGTTACATCTTTCTTGACTCATATGATTCTACATCTCAAACTGATTTGAGCAGCCTTTGTGGAAAAACATATTACCAGCTGAATATCCCAAAACAGCTTGCTGGGACAAAATGTCCTCATTGAAAATTTCAGTTTCCTACTTTTAACGACAAAAGTTGTGTAATACTATCCAAAGGCTGATATCCTGTTTCACTTGATTTAGATTAAGATAGATGGTGTGGAAAGTATTTGTTTACAACTTCACAAACACCCAGGACAGCTACACAGTTATGAGTAGTCTCATAAATGACATCAGTGAAAAAAATTTAAAAAATTGTTCTTTTATATTTTCATACCAAAAAGTAAAAAACAAAAAAACCCCATAAAGTCTCTAAGCTGGCCCATAAAATCAGGAACCCCTCTCTTCACCCAGGTTTTATGTCAGAGATTACATTTATCAGAAAAAAAAAATCCTTATTGGTCCCTTTCTAGAAGTTCTCCATCTCTGACATCCTTGGAGATTGGTGTGACACTTCTCCCCTAAACTAAGGACTTTCTCACCCCTTTCAACAGAGCCCATTTATTCATCCTGCACTTTATTATGTTCTATTATGTTGGTTATTAACAAAAAGTAAACATTCCCCAGTCTGGACCTGGAGAGCTATGAAATTTGTGTATTTGACAGGCATCCTTAATACAAAGATGCAAATGAGATTCACACAGGCACTGCATCACTGGCACCTGGCTGAGAACAAACAGTGTGGGAGGCCCCTATGTGGGGGTGATATTTGCATTGTGGTGACTGAACTTCAGATTCTATCTTTCAAAGGTGTGGCAATAACAATGCAATTTCAAATGCACCAAGCTCCAAGGTGTAAATCAGGCAGAGTGCCTGATGAAGAAGGTAACTAGAGAAATTATGATGGCAGCTACAAAGGAGGTAGTGCATGGATTTCTGTGACTTTAGCTACTAAAGCTCTTGAAGTGTGTCATTGTTCTAGTGACTATTTTGCTCTAATGTCAGAATAGTCACACAGGAGGAAATAAGATTTACTTTACTTCATCTGGAGGACTTTTCCTGAAACATATAAAGCCTTTTAGGGAGACAAATCAAATCTAGTCCACTTAGCGATGGGATGTCTTATTCCATCTATGAAGGAATAAAGAGACAGTTCTTCAGGTCTGCAGTCATTGCTAAGTGTTGTAAATTAAATAGGTAGGATTCAGTTATCTACTCTGGAAACAACTTTTTGTGTGTATTCAAGTGTCATTTTTAAACACTATGGAAAAACTAGTGACATTCATTGAGCCATTGGTTCTTAGTCTCTCTCATATAACAGGTATTTTCACAGTTCACTTTGCCATCTCATAATTTTAATTTCACTTCTAAACTGTTAAACATTTCCAATGCATGCACATTATCACAACTCCTGAACGCAATTTCACATTGGTTTGATAATAAATCACTGGGGTAATAAATCACACTGTCCTGTGGGAAAGTAGAAGCAGAAAACAGAGATTTTCAAGCTGCTCTTCAATGTACTTATTTACTTAACCTGAGGATTTGATAAACGAAAAATCTTTACATTGAACTGCTGGATCATGGGAGCAAAAGGAAGGGGGTGGCAAATCAGAAAGTGTTCCCTCTTTACAGAAAGTGAGGGAGGTGGTAGCAATGATGGAGCAGTGACATTGCTCAGACATTACTCTTCTGTGACTGGAAGAGATGGTGCTGGAGCAATTTCTGCTCTTCCTTCGTCCCCTAGTAGGGACTGTGTCTGTTATCTACACTTGCCTGTTATATTGTGTTTTCACTATGGGCAGAATGATTTACATACATAAATGACATCTCTGCTCTCTTTGCAATTCCCTGCTCCCCAGCCAGCCGTGCCCAGCTCCCCAAACCAGCTCTTCCCAGCTCCCAAGGCTGCATTCCTGCACCCGTCAGTCATTGACCTTCTGTGGTTTGTGTTTCCAGCCAAGCTGGAGCCTCTGCTCTCGGCCTCCCTGGCACCCTCAGGGGCTTTGTGATGCTACTGCAAAATCCAACAGGCTTCTGGCATGCAGTGACAGATCTTCAAAGGGCAAGAGTGTCCCAAAGCTCAATATTAGCATAGCAAGCCCAGTGCCCTAGCTCTCTGCACATCAGTGCAGAGAGATAAGCACTCCAGAGAGAAATTCAAAGTGGTGAAATCATAATTTCATCCTGAACCTCTTTCTGAAGGACCCCAGCTCTGGCTGTTAATATTAGAAGAAGCCCAAGATGTTGAGTCTCAGGAGGTAATATCAGCCTTTGAATATGCAGCCCACATCCCTCATCCCCCAGCTACTGCCTCCACAGCCCTGCACAGGCAGTGTAAGTGTCCTGAGGAGCAATCACTGCAGGATTGCTGAGCAGCACTGACAGGCTCTATCGCAGTAAATTCTCCCCTAAACTCCCCTAAACAGTTCAGCCAAGAAACTGAATGCAATTATTGAAGATACAGAGAAACACTAATACTTGAAGGACACACTTTAATCCCAGTAAAACCAAAGGAGTGAGTTTTCTGGGCTGGTCATGCTGTAGTTTCACAACAGTTTTGTAGGGGTTCTTGAAGCACCTTTAAAGGACAGAGAGGTTTGGATTAACTGTTTTCAGTCATTGGTCATTCTGCTGCTACTGCTGAAAGACGGTTTTGGACAGACCTCACTGAGCTTTTCTCACCTTATTCATAGCTTTCTTTCCTAGAGTTCTTACACTGCTGCTCCTTTCTGTGCTTAGTTAATGAACTCGTCTCTAAGCTTCTACCTTATCTAACATTGAAAGTGTTCCAAGGTTTTGATCAGTTCTCATGGATTATAATTTTTTTTAAAAGGGATAATATGAAAAAAGATATGCTAAATATTCATATTATGTAACATTTAAAAAGTAGTTATGCTGTTTTCTGAAATCTGAGCCAAGTATCAATGGGTAACTTAAATTCCCATATGTTAAAGCACCACAAATGCCTTTAGATTTCTAAGTAGCAATCTTGTTATATCACTTTTTAATATTCCTTCTGCTTGTGTGGCAACAAACCTGCCTTTATGTAAGAAATGCTTATTGCTGTTTTTGATGGTAAAATCACTATCACTAAGTTACTATTTAATTCTAGTTTACAGATCCCTAGCAACAGCTCTCTGATGCTCCTGTCTTTTTTGAGAGGTAGAAGATAATTTGCATTGTGTATCAACTTAATGCACAATACAAATAAAATCTGTTAAGACAGAAGCACAAAACTACAGCAACCTAAGAGTATAAAAATGACACATTAAGCCAGTGGTCCTTCTAACGCACAAATCTAGCAAAAACCAGCAGATGTCTGGTGCACAATACAAAGCCCAGTGATCACGTAGTGGTGTTTTCAGAGAGTGATGCCCCTTAACTTAGTTACCTGTGGATATTTCTCCTTTCATTTGCCCAACCACTTATTGAATCCAAATACTCTTTTGCATTGAACAACACTATCTCAAGAGTTTTTATATCTTATTCACTCATTGTGTGGAAGGTCACCTCCTGTTATTTTTTCTGCACATGCTGCCTGGTTGCTTTATTTGAGAGTAATACTGCTGCTCTTGAACTGTAAAACACAATTGGTCTCCCTTTATTCTCTCTGTTGCTAATGGCTGCAGAGGCCTCCACTGTATTCCCTCCTCAGCAGTTTCTTTCTCGTGCTGGCACTTGCTCCTCACAGAGCTGGTCCAGACTTTTATCATCCCTGCTGTCCTTCTCTGAACCCATTCTAGTTTCTGAGTTACATCCCAGAATAGCCAAGGTGCAGGCACATGGGGTTCATATGGGGGGAAAAAAAAAGTTTCCTGTTGTGTCCTCTGTTCCTTTCTTTGTCATTTCTAGCATTTGATTTGTTTTTCTGACCTGAGCACTTGACTGTCTAGTTGATATTGCAATATAATTTTCAATTCCAGTAGCAGTCAGAGAGGCTATTATTTTTTCATAGAAGATTTTCCTACATGAATCATCTGTGCTTTAATATTTTTCTCACTCTTGGTTTTGTTCCCAATACTCATGGCCTTTGTTCCAAATAATTCAGTGATGATTTTGAAAATCTTGTTTTGATTCAGATAATTTTCAGTTGCTGCCTGCTTTACATGTTAGAAATATATATCCAATTATTTGATGTAAATCAAAGCTTCCAGGCTACTACTCAATTTAAATTCTCTTTCAAAGGCATGCCTAATTTGAATAGGAAAGGTTAATATCCCCTCTTTTTATGCAGAGACATATTTTAATTCAACCAAGTTTTCATCACACAAGACAGTCCTAAGATTTCTACCTTAGATGATATGTAGTTATTTTTAAAAAATAAAATGTCCTATACTTTTTTCCTTAAAGAGATTTCTATCAGTATCTTTTTTTTTTTTTTCATAAATTTAGGTCTATCATAATTTATTCTGTTTCCACTTTGCTTTTGTGATTGAAAATGCTTCATAACTGTCTACTTTTCCTTCAGTAGCATGCATATTCCATGTGGAATCTACTAGGTAGGACACGTCCATATTTTCTAGATTCTTGCTTTTTACAAAACTTACATTGTCATTTGACAACTTGCACTTGGTCATGCTGCAATATTTTTTTTTAGATTCAGGAATCTGGGGCAATGCAGGGTTCACCGACCTGTATAATATGCTATATTTACACTAATTCTGCTGTCATTGCCTATCTTGTGCATTAATGCCTTAAGCATATGGATGTGCAAAGACTCTTCTGTCAGTGCCACAGAGCTGGAAATTGCAACAAAGGCTTTTTCCCTTTTTGCCCTGTCTTCTTCCATGAAGAGCACCTTCTGTTCTGACCAAAAATTCACCATTAACTGCTTGGTGATAGAACTAAACATTCATTAAAGAAACTGCTCTGGGGAAAAGGGCTATCAACAGTTTTGAAGGCACAACACATGGTATTTCAACAGGGAGAAGAGAAGAAAAAAGCAGATATTTCCTGTCCTGAGGTTGTGGATAAGAGTCAACAGACTGAAACAATATTATACCTGATTCAGATTTTCTGTGAAATTATATGCTAAAGAGGTAGCAAAAAGGCTTTTGAACTGATTTAATTTTTTTATGACCATATATAATTCCTCTACTTGCAGTACTCCAGTGGAGGTGCACAGCACTATTAAACGAGTATATTTTTTCCATTTAACTGTTTTCAGGGTTTCAGGCTACTTAGAATTCTGATTCAGACAATCCCAAGAGAATGAATATTGTTTAATACTGTCAAATATTCTATTTGAGTTTGTTTTTCTTCTTTGTGTTCTTGCAGTAGCATGGAGGAAAATATTGTAATGTTGTGGGTGTTCTGTAGAGGCTTATTCATCTGCTTCAGTGAGTCTGCTCATTTTGCATCCAAGCACTCAGTTGTTAAAATCAGCAGACCCTATCTTGTAAATGTCTAGACCCTATCTGGTATAACAGCTGATACGAGAACAAACAGAAATTTAAACAGTGTGTATAGATTCTTAGGAAAATCATTAGAATAAATTACCCTGAATTCTAAACACAGAAATACATTTGGTAACCGACACTGACAAGAATAGTTTCTTCTTTTGTGCTGACAGATATATTTGCAATAGAAGAATTTGTGTGTGTGTGTGCTGCTAGGAGGAACAAGAGGCCTTGGGAAGTTTTGGTCTTTCCCTCATGAAAGAGAGTGTTAATTGAAGATCATGCTGGGGTTATGAATATACCACCAAACACTTTCTACTTGCAAATGTTATGATAATATTCCTGGAGATGAACGTCAACTAGAGCCACATGAGGCTTCTATACTGACCTATGGTGCAGAAGTAAATTCCTCAGAGGAATTGACTGTCCCAAGTTTTGGGTCACCTATCTGGACTGACAGCTGATGTAAATGGTCACTGATCTGGAGACAACAAAGCTGTGCTGGTTTCTCACAGGTCTCTCACCTGAAGTCTCATCTAGGTTTGTGAACTTGTGAGAATTATGGTTTCTCTTAGAAAAAGTGTGCAAAGGTAATAGCTTGACTTTTCATCCTTTGTTACTCCACATTTCAGAACTGGTATGCCTGCAATGCAATGTCTGTTTCATATTGTCAGCTGTGCTTATCCTGCAGTTTGGGATCTCCTCCTCTGTGCATGGAGGCTCAGACTCACCCTCTGAACAGATTCATTAAATGATGATTGATGGATGTGGCCACTAGCAGAGTCAACACTGGTGGTGTCTTTTAAAAGTCATCTAGTTTTACACAACCTATGCAATAATCCACCTGACTATGCACTTTAAGAAAGATATGTACATGTTGGGGTAGAAAGAAAAAGTTGAGACAGTTCAATTGCTGCTGATTTCAAACCTAGAAGGATGTCCATGAGAGGAAAGGGCAGCACAAAAACATTGGGCTTTAGGGCAGAGGGAAACAGCTGGAGTCAAAGATTTCCCTGGGTGGTCTGACAGGGCCACACAGTCTCACCCATGGGGCAAAACTCTCTTCAAGCTTCCCACTGCACTCTACAACATCGTGTACATTCAGCCATTACGCCAGCATCAAAGGTAACTGAAAACAAAGGGAACAGAAATAGCCTTATGTTTATTCTGAAATGTTCACTCTGTAGCAGGTTGTATCAAGAGGAATTAAGATCAGAGAACGAAGGTAATTAAATGGCACTTGCACAGCAGGTTGTTTCAGGTCCGTCTCTTCAAAATCTGCCTTTTGCTAGTGTGCTCTTTCATCAGTGGCCTATCCCCCACAGTGAGATTAAATGAGGATTTTGACCTGCTTCATCACTTCTGTAAACAAGGAGATTCTGTGAGTTTCGGTTTGTTCATCGACATCTGGGGCTTGACCAAAGCCTAGTGAAAATCAATGGAAATACCTCCATCAGCTGTAGTGAATTTTGAATCCTGCCTTTTAAACTTGGAATAAAGATGACAGTGAGAAATTAAAACACTTCTGGGCATAAAAAGAATGAATCATAAATCCATATTTTGTTTTAGTCAGTTGATGACTGACTTTTAAACACAGAATTGAACACAGATCTCATGATATTTCTAATTGTGTTATGAAGTGTCTGGATAAACATTTGTTAGAAAAAATTAGGAACATGAATTAAGTAAATTTAATATTGGTAAAATTGCATTACAGTGGAAAAGTGGAGCCATTTGCACTTCTTAATTTTAATTATGACAAAATATAGTTAAAGGTACTAGCAATCCATGCAGCATCCTGTGTTATTAAATAGGTCAGTGATGTGGATTGGGCAAGTGCTTTAAAGTTCTTTTGAAGAGGTAGATGGGGTCTTGGGGCGATTTATTTAAGCAGGACTCTCAGAAACTTCATTAATAACATGAAAACAGACTATTCATTTGCTTCTAGAATAAAATGGCTGTTTAAAGCTACAAATCTAAACTCAAGATTTTATGCAGAAAAATAGTTAATTTTAAGGACTTAGTAAATTTAATAATTTTTAACTCCAGGCCATGTTTTAGCAATAGTAATGCAAATTAAAACGCACTACAGTAAAGTAACAGCCTAAGGAGCGTCTCCATTGGAATTTTATTAGTTCCCTTTATGTGGAATAGTTTCCAGAAATGGAGATGAAGACTGTACTCTCTTAAAAAAAATGCCAATCTGCAGTTGCTAAGAAATGTATTCTAGTCTTAGGATTCTAGCTTAACTAAATTCCCTCTTGAAAACCTCATTATTTTATGAAATTATTTACTGCAACTAAAAATATCACTAAAAATGCCTGTTGAGACATAAAATTGACTTCAAAAAGCCAAATAAGCTCATTAGGTGTATTCAAAAGATTACCTGCATCCATTATCTGTTCAAAGCAAATTAACTGACTTTTATTTAAAAATAGAAATCCTTTCTACAACAGTGCACATTTTTAAGCGGTGATTACAAGACTGAACATGTGTATATATAAAAAAAAATTTCAGGATACATATATATGTTTTTCCTCACCATAAGCTGTTTGTATCTACTTCCTTCCAATGTGGCTTGTAAAAGCTGCCGAAGAAATTAGGTGTACCAGTCCTCAAAAAGAAGCCTCCAGTGTCTAATATTCAGCCAGCACAGTTCTCCCAACACAGTTCTTCTCCAGAGCTGTTCTCTGAATTGTCCAGACTGATGCCATCAAACCAGTCACAGCTAAATGGTGAAGCCTAAGAGACCTCCCCAATTACTCATGTAAGCTCCCCAGACCACCAGGTATCTCTGGCCTTTTGGGATTGTGTGTAGAACTAAAGAGGTTTAAAGCTCCTAAAGAAAGAGGCTAACTTGGGATATGTGGTTATAGTAAAGAGACTTATTTTTAAGCTTCACCTCTAGTAATTTATTATCATCCTTTGCTTCTGGGTAGATATAAAATAGAAATATCTACAGATGTAGTGTACAGGGAACAAGTGTGACTTTTTATTAGATATCATTTCTGATAAACAGCAGAGATGATAATCCTGAGTTTATAGCATTCAGTGTGCTGTACCTGATGCTTACAAAGTTGTTTTTCAGATATGTGAGCACCCAAGGTTTTTGAGGCTCTGTTTTGGAGCTGCTTGGTAATGTGATGTAATGTTTCCTCTCACTATGCTTATGACTGTGTCAGAAGATCAAGGAATTTGGTAAGATTTCTTTTGTGATTGTACAAATATGAAACATTACCTCTTTCTTCCTTAATATCAGATTGGAGAGAGAATGATTGATGTAAAAAAAGAAATGGGAGTCTTTGAATGGAATGAAATGGTAGTTCACCACAAAGAGAGTTCAATAGACACTTGTGACTCATCAAAGGGATATTTAAAATGCATTTATTGCTAAGGCTGCCATAGCAGCAGGAAACTTAAAAACCAGTCTTAAGTATGGAAAATTTGTGACTCTGCAGCATTTTCTAAAATTTAGGTTCTTTTGCTTCAAATGATAAACTGGGAAATAACTTTCATAGTAATAGTCTTGCTGGAAGACTGTCCTAAAAACTCCATTGTTCTCTTAAATTGAACAGGTACACCATTGGCACCCTTAACTATCAGATGTCAGAAACATTTCACAGCATCTACAGGTGCAAGAAAAAATGTAAGCCAGAAGCTATAAAAATGTTAACCTTCTCTTCTCTTTTTAAGACAAATTGAAGAAAATTAATAAAAAAAATTAAAAGATGTCCCTTAATATGATTTTGATCCAAAATGAGGCATTTTTGATACCACATCATGACACAGGGTTGTACTGAAGGCTCACATTTCTTAAAGTATGTCTCATGCTATTCATGGTGCTTTGTGCTGGCAGAGCAGCTCCAGTGCTTTGGGATGTTGAGCAGCCAAAAGCAAATGCTGTTCTCAGGCTTGACTGAAACATGTATTTGCTAATTTTAGAACCTTAACAATGATTAAAAAACATTTGCTTCTACTAATTCTTCACCTTTACTTCTTCAGGAATTAAAATCCATAGATACAAAAGTAAAACACAAGTGATAATGATGTCTCGGATTTCTGAGTTATTGGAGAAAAACAAAACTAAAAATGGCCCCCAAATTGTATTTTGCTCTTCCTCATTATTCTAAAGAAAAAGGCACTCATTGAGCAGTCTGGATTTACATCATTACTGTTTTTCTTTTTTTTTTTTTTTAGTATCTAACTAAGATACTTTTAGAAAAAGTCACATAGTAAAGTTCTTTTAAATAAAAGAATGTCATTTATGACCTCTACAGCTTTAACAGGGTTTAGCTATGTAGAGATTTAAGAGGAATAATATTCTTCCTGTCTCTAATTTCATCATAGATGGCAAAACAAAACTTCACAGAATGGGCAGTTATCTGAAAATACTCTTATAATAGTTGCAATAGAGAAATCTAAGGCAATGAAATTTGAAATCTGAAAGGTCTGAAAAGTGTATTATGACTTTCTAATGGTATTTGGCTAAGCACTAGTTTTCTAATTTCTGTGTAAAATGCAGACTCTATTTCAGATTTCTCC
This sequence comes from Ammospiza caudacuta, assembly GCF_027887145.1. Classification (NCBI taxonomy): domain Eukaryota; kingdom Metazoa; phylum Chordata; class Aves; order Passeriformes; family Passerellidae; genus Ammospiza; species Ammospiza caudacuta. The sequence goes on from NC_080596.1 coordinate 62,027,893, forward strand.
TGCTGTATTGGTTTACAGGACACATCATACCATGAACACATTTTACTGCATGCTTAAGACTGTTATCCTATGCCTAGGTAGTTTCAAATATTTTTTAAGGAATAGCTGTGAATCACAAAAATAACTGATGAGGCAGAACTGTTGACTTGTAACTGGGTGTGTTTTTAATCTAACTGATTGGATATTAATTTTTTTTTGCTCACTCCCCGTTCTCTTTGAGGCAGCGGTAAGGAATGCTCACCACTGCCCATTGTCCTCCTTCCTGGGGGCTGCCCCTGGAGATGTCTGGCTGATGGCTGCAGTCCCCAGGCCCTTACCCAAGGGCTTTTGTTAGCTCAGCCACCGGCAGGGAACATGGTGCCAGGAGGGTCTCTAGCTCACCTTGGGTCTCTTTCTCTCAGGTAAGCATTGCTTACTGTCCTTCAAAAAGTGTCCAAGCTACCCCCAAATTAATGTTTGCCCACAGCCTGTCTGCTGCAAAGCCACTGCAGGAGTTCCAGTTTCCAGTAGTTCAGAACCTCATCCCAGTTCCTGCCCTGACCACACTCTGAGCTGGCTCTTCCTTCTCCAGCTCGACTTTCATCTGCTGAGTTCCCAAAGGATCAAGAATGTCACTGTTAGGCTGGACGTGACATACACGTGATCAGGGTCCAAGAAGAAAAGTTTTTTACTCTGCATGTTCTCCAGCTTATATACTCTTAACAAAGCATGATCTTAAGTCATTAACCACATCACAATAATTTTATATTCATTGTTGCAAAGCAATTAGTGTCAATATAATTGGCAAAAGTTTTACAGAAATTTAATAAGGCAGGTATACACATCTACTTATGCACGTAGTCTAGCTTACAAAAATTTTCATGTATCTTTTCTAATCTATTTCCATGCTGACGGCCTTGTCGTTTTCCTTGTTATGGATACACTCAAAAATCATCAATTGTTATTTCTTCTATTAATTCAGCTTTGCTTGCAGGCCAGCTGTCAAGCCCCTCCATACTAGGCTTATGTGACTGCACAGCCCACAGCCTTCACCCCTATGCTTAAATCTATTTCCCAAATCAAACAATTTAATAAACGAGCTGAGGTCTACATGAGTGTTTCCTGTAAGACTGTAAAACCCGGCTGTTTGCTGGAGTGGCCATGACTCAGTCCAAGCAGCCGCCCCGCAGCGCTGGCAAGCGGCCCATGCCGTGCCATGCCATGCCATGCCATGCCGTGCCATGCCGTGCCGTGCCGTGCCGTGCCGTGCCGTGCCATGCCATGCCATGCCGTGCCATACCGTGCCGTGGCGTGCCGTGCCATGCCATGCCGTGCCATGCCATGCCATGCCATGCCGTGCCGTACCGTGCCATGCCGTGCCGTGCCGTGCCATGCCATGCCATGCCGTGCCGTGCCGTGCCGTGCCGTGCCGTGCCGTGCCATACCGTGCCGTGCCATACCGTGCCGTGCCGTGCCGTGCCGTGCCGTGCCGTGCCGTGCCATGCCGTGCCGTGCCATACCATGCCGTGCCGTGCCGTGCCGTGCCGTGCCGTGCCATGCCATGCCATGCCGTGCCGTGCCGTGCCGTGCCATGCCGTGCCGTGCCATGCCATGCCGTGCCGTGCCGTGCCGTCCCGTGCCGTGCCGTGCCGTGCCATGCCATGCCATGCCAGCGTGTTCTGCCCGGCTAGAGGCAGCAGCGGCGCTGCCACGTAGCTCAGGAGCACGGGGCCGAGGCTGTGCCTGCGTGCGCGCTCGGGGGGAGAGGAGATGCCGTCGGTGCGGTGGTGAGGTCACCACGAACGGGTGGAAAGCCCGGGAATGTCGCGGCACGAGAGGAGCGAGCAGCGCCAGGGACGCGCGGTTCCCGCCCCGCGGCGCTCCAGGCGGGATCGATTCCCTCGGGCAGGCCGGGCCCGGGCGCGCCGCGCGGCGGCGGCCGCTGGAGGGCAGCAGAGCCCCGCGAGCCGAGCCCGAAAGCCGCTCGGAGCCTCGGCACGGCCATAATGCCCAGCACGGGGTAGGAGCGAGAGATCTGCTCTGCAGCAGCGAGCTGTGCCTAAAGAAACCTCCAGAATGCGCCATATGCTGTACGCACGTTGCTCCGCCACTTGAAGAGGGAACGCATCAAACTGCACCAACAGCAGCCGCAGAAACGCAAAGCATCAACTCAGCTGGTACCTTCAAAGTCCAAGCATGCAATATGCAGGGCTGGGAAACTCAAGAGCTGAAACTTCTGCTCTTGCTGTTTGAAATCCTGACTAGTGCTATTGTGTGCACGTTATGGAAAACAAAGATTGTATTTCTCTTTAAGTGCTCTGAATGCTTACCAGGTGGTACATTTCTAACCTGGAAGTCAAAATGTTCCACTCAAAAAAGTTTAGCTGTACAAAGTGCATTCCCTGAGTTTAGTAGACTGTACTACTGCATTATTGCAGCCTATAGAGTGAAAAAACCCCCATATTCACTTGGCTATAGTTTTATCAGTGTCCTGAAAGGGGACAGGAGAAACTATTATGTGAAGGTACTGCATTGGCTCTGAGAGAAACTCTGTCTCAAAAAAGTGCCCTTCTTCATTTTCAACTTGAGTTATCACCACTGGTTTTCCAGCACATTGTTTTTGTTACTTTTCTGGGAGGAGTGTTGGAAATTATATAACTTTCCTAATAACTTTTCCAATTGTTTTAACTCATTTTTATAATTAATTGTTTCAATGAATCATAAGAAGTCTAATTTTCCACTCTGTCATATGCCATTGTAGCCAGCATTTAGCAAATGCTGGGAGGAAGGGGTTAAAACTGGAAGATTTGGTGAGGAGGGAATAGTTCTGCTCAGGATGTCAGTGTGGGAAAACTCCATTTATTATGCCTGGTGTTGTTTACCTGTTTTGAGGAAGTAGGAGTGCTGTGTAGGGATAACACACTCATACACATACTTGAGCCTCCTGCTGGGAGAGGGAGATAATGGAAGCACAGCCTTGGGATAAGCTGTGTATGTGTGAAGCCCTTTGATGCACCAGGGCAGGCAGTGAGCTGCTGCCCATCCTCATGGGCTGCAAGGCTGAACTGAGGCTGACAGAGCCCCTGTCCCCATGTGCCTCTCTTTCTGAGGATGAACTAAGCTTGACAGAGCACTGTCCCCATGTGCCTCTCTTTCCTAGGATGAGCTAAGCCTGACAGAGCCTGTTTCTCTGCCACCCAGTGTTTTCAGTGAAATAAATCCACTCTTTGCACTTCAGCTTAGTGAAGAATCACCTTAGTGATTACCTCTATGCACTGATTCACACAACAAGGTTTGCCACTAGCTGCTCTGGTGGGGACATGGTTGGGGAAAATTACTGAAACCTTAAGTTTTGCTAAAAGAACTGTAATCAACCTTGATATGCTTCAGTGATCTCAGACCTGGGCAAGAGATACATTGCTGAAACTGGACACTAGGAATGCAGAATTGATGACCCACGAGGACATTTTGCAGAATCCTGAGATAAAGACGAAACTAACAAAGACAATTCAGCAATTGTACTGAAACTCTCTTTACCTGGAAAAAAGATAATAAAAAACCTGAAAATATGGGCGAATCAGCATGAGGAGAAGCAAATCAATCAACAACCAAGAGAAGACAGAATAATAAGTAATGAAGGGAACTATATAAATTACAGCCAATAAACATTAATTTCTTTGTTTGCTAAAATGTTCAAATAGTGAAAAGTCTTGAAAGGGCTACACATGTTCAGGGAAAGAGCTGGCATGCCTCCAGTGCTGTAATAAAATAATGCCTGCAATCTAGTACTAATAATTGTGTTAGAGAGTTTGATTTATGCCAACATTTTCAGTGACAGAAGAGCTTGTGAATTTAGTAACACACAAAGCAAAACTGTTCCAAGAGAAGCACCTAGAGCACCTGATTCATCTTGTAGGTCATTTACTCATCCTCTTTATTTTCTTTTTTTGCTAACCTTCTCTAAACACAGCTGTTTTATGGTTTTGTTGTTGAGCTTCAAAGCTGAAGGAACTGGGCTTGTTCAGTCTCAAGAAGAGACAACTGAGTCCTCACCAATATCTGTAAGTATCTGGAGGGAGGCTTCATGAAGAGGATGGAAAAAGGCTCTTCCCAGGGGTGCCAAGCAGCAGGACAAGAGGCAATGGAACGAAATCAATGCACAGGAGTATTGAGGAAGAACTTCTTTTCTGTGCAGAGGACTGAGCAGTGGAACAGATTCTGGAACAGATGTTGTGAAGCGTCCCTCACTGGAAATATTCAAGAACCATCTGGACATGACCTGTGCCATGTGCTCTGGGATGGCTCTGCTTGAGCACAGAGATTGGACCAGATGACCTAGTGTGGTCCCTCCCATTCTGTGATTCTGTGATTCTGTCTACCTGTGGTTCTTATGGATCCACAAGCAACAATCAGCACTTCATATCAGATAATTTTGTTAGGGGATGGAAAGGAATGCAGGATGGCAACAGGACAAGCAGAGTCAGCTGAGGAGCTGTGATGAATTCCTGGTGACAGGACCAATTTCATGGACAGGAATGCTGCAAAAGGATGCAGGAAGTTAAGGAGGCTTCTTGCTTGGATGCTGCTTCTGTTTGCCAATTAGCAGCACTGCCATCAGCATTTCCTACTTGGGTAACAAGCCTTGGGTAACTGTCGGGAGTTTAGTTCAAGCATGGCTTAAAGAAAAAGGCCATGAAGCCATGCAATTGAGAGAAAAGTAAAAGGTAGTTGCAAAGCAAGTTCCAAAAGCAGTTCCCAGCCTGATTACTATAAACAATTAGACTTTCTCAGGCATCACTCTATAAACAATAAGGTTCTCAGGCAGTCTTCCCATAACAAGCAAAACACCCTCTCTGGGAAAAGATGGCACCCTGGGAACAGATGTGGAAGTTTTGGGAACCTTTCATATCACAGTGGGAACACTGGTTTTGTTTTGTGTAAACAATTGTCAGTATTGTAAAACAAAAGGAGTGGTTAGAGTTTTCTCTGTTAGCCTATCGTAAACCTGGATTTTGGAATATGCATGAAGTTAATTAACACTGTTATTTAAAGTGACTGATCAATCAATAAATCGGAGTTCGATGCATTATAGGATGGTCGTCTCCCCCTCACTTCAACAGGTAACAAGCCCTCCCTTTGGAGCCCCAGCAGGAAAGCTCAAGAACACCTAACCAGCACTGTGGGTGGCTGAATCACAGGACAAATTGAGAAGGAACAAAAGACCAGGCAAGATCTGGGAATTCAGAGGTCACCAAAGTTGGCTTGGACATGGCAAACCAAAGGGGACAGATAAGGTGGAAACTCCCTGCTTGGTGCTCTAATTCAGTTCAGGGCTGGAGCCTAAGTAAGAAAGAGGAGCTCTGATCGGATCTGATCTGGTCGGGTCCAACTTGTGTTTGCAAAGAAGAGAGCATTCACGGGAAATCGAGTCACTTTGAACAATTAAAGGTTAGAAAACTGCAGGAGAGGGACTGAATTTATGTAGCTGTAAAACACTGAGGAAGATGCAAATTGTCTCTCAAGCATTCCATAATAAGGCTTTTTTCTGGATGACATTGTTTGGCCTTATTTAAATACTGAATACTCTATTTGCATTTGTTAGAGGAAATTGTCATTCTAACCTCAGAGCTAGGTAGCTACACATATCTAAGAAGAGAGGTGAAAGTGCTTAATCAGTGTTGAGTAACAGATAACTGATTCCATTTTACTGATATGAAGTATATTTACTGCAGTCTGGACTTTCTCAGATACAGATAGATGAGGTGAGAAAACCTGCTGGCCAGCAAACTATTTCTTGAAATATTGTGTAAAATATTATAATATTGTATTTTAGGAACATGTTGTAGTGTGTTTTTAAGTTTTTCAGTTTGCTCCCTCATTTTAAGTATGTTCTCCCTTTGTTCTCCATAAATGGTTCCTCTCTTCCCAGTTTTCCCGCCACTATTGCCCTGACAGTTGAGTTACTATGGTTACCCCTGCCCCCGTTAGTTGTCAATCTCCCAAGTTACATAACTGCTCCTCCCTTATCCCACCATATAAGTAAAGTTTTCCTCCCCCCTGGGCCCAATCACCCCCCACTCCTCCCTGCTTTCGAGAACATTCTTCTCTCTGGGGGTTGTGGTTGGCTGGCGTCCCGGGGCCCCTCCTTTGTTCTATGCTTATTGGATAAGTTCTTGTGTCAGTTTTCTTATGTACAGCCCCACATGTTCCCCTATTGGTTAGCTGGGCTTCCCCTCCTTTCTGCACCCCTTCCCTGTAAAAACTTTGTCTCCCCCCGTGGTTGGGGCCATTTGCTGTGGGTTTTTCCACCTGTTGGTTGCCCTTTTTGCTGCCTGTGGGCTCTTCAATAAACCGACGTTTTACCCCCAGTAAGTGGTCGCCTCCTCACTCGTCTCGTCCTGCGTGAACCCAAGTCCGCAATCCAGCCCAGCCCGAGGCCAGGACGCCAAGGGGGGCTGGCTTCTGATGTGCAGGGGTGTCGGCCTCTTCTCCCCTTTTGCTAGCCGGACTTGGGGCCGCGCGCGCCCTCGCGCAGGAACATTCCTAATTTATCTGTTTTTGAAAAAACCTATCTGCTAAGCGTAGGTCACTTTTATGAAAACTTGCAACAATCGGTGCTGACCGATTGAGAGGCCAGGAAACAAAGTACAGAATTACAAGAGTAAATATTTGTTCATGTGCGTGAGGTATCCCAGCCAAACTGGGTCACCCTGAATGTGGTTTTACACATGATTCCTATACCCTTCAACACTCCAGTAGAACATGATTTGACTAATGACTAAGACCCACACTATCAATTTCTAATAATTGTAAGATTTTGCCAGGCAAATGTATTTCTGCAGCATTCTGGCTGCTTGTCTATTGATCCAAATCTCCCTGGGGTCAGTTTTGCCAGATGACACTGGAAGGGTTTCAAAGACATATTACAGTGACTAGAATTCTGGCTTTATCTGGATTGTGTATGGGTGTCCTTTATCTTTCATGGACAGTTCTATGCTTCCAAGAAGCAAAGTCCTTATTTCCAGGGCTGGGCTGTCCTTTATTTTGTTTTACTTGAGTATGAACAAACTCAAAGTCTCCAGTAAAATTCCACCATCTCATTCCATTTCACTGTACTTTGTGAACTAATACATGGTAACAAATTGAATACATGTTCATATTACAAAGACTGATTGATTTAACAGGGAAGTAAACTTTCATAACACTACATAATCACCTCTGCAGGATAGCTGACACCAGTCAGCAATTGCAAATTGTCCCTGGTGGCTTTCATGGGATCCACACACACAACTTCCAACTGTAACTCTGTAACTGCTCAAAATTTCAGTGATCACTCATGATTTTTAGCCCTTTATCAATAGTAATCTTCTTATTTTCTTTTTTTTTCAGGTAGAAGCTTCCTTAGCTGTTCCTTTCATGAACTTGAGAGTGAAGTACCTTTGATCATCCTTTTTACCTTTCACTGAACCTTTTCCATGACTACTCTGTCTTTCCTGAGCTGAGGGAACTTAAAAACTCAAAGAGCCTTTAAAATGTGTTTAACCATGAGTTTACACAGCAGCATTAATCTGCTTTGTTCTCTGCTTTCTTTCAAATCTCAGCATAAGGCTTATTTTTATCAACTCAATTAAGCACTGAAGTGAGATTTTCACAGAATCTTTTTCTAAGGCCAAGATTTTGCTCCTGTACAGTACTAGTCATCTTAGAGTTGATTTTTTTATTTGAAGTCAGGATGGTTTTCTTCATTGTGCAACACCATAATCTATCCAAAATCTAATCTGCTATTTTACTCTCTAGTTATTCATCTGAGCAATGTCGTTCCCAGATCTTTAGTGGGTTTTTGTCCTCAGGTCCCTCAATAGCTTGGTGTGATCAGAAGGCTGTCACCTGAGTTTCCATCTCACTTTTCAAGTCACTTGTATGTTGAGCAGGTCCAAGCAGAGATTGATCCAGCAGTGCACCCCTCATCTCTATGCTACAAGGACCACACAATCACTCCACTTTTAAACAGCTACTCATGGAAGACACTTGGTCTTAGCCCATTACAGTTTTGTTTCTTTGACAGTTTTTGTCAAAAACCTTCTAGAAATCCCAACAGGCTCTATCAGCCAGAAAACTTTCTTCACAAGTTTAAAGATATCCAGTAAACTACAGTGTTACAAACTGGCATTGAGAATGCTTTCTTACATGGCTAATCAAAAGATGTAACAGACTCTTGAAGGCAAGATCTCATTTTAGAACTAAAACAAATATAATTGAGAGGATTCTTTCCCCCCAGACTTCCCTGTATATAATTTTCCCTTTCTGAAGAGCCTATCCCAAAATCCCAGATCCCTGAGGATGTATGTCCATGCCTGGACAAGATTAAGCACTCTCAAATCATTCCAGTAGAGAACAGATTGGAAAATGTGTCACAGCAACAGTGTTCAGCTTTGAAGACGAAAAAGCTTCATTCCAAAGACCTCTTCTGGCAAGACTTCGGGCCCTGAGTCAGGCATGGTTTGTTTTTAACATGCGGTGACTTGATAATGCAGTGACATCAAAGGTACTTTATAGGGCAATACACAGTCAGTTAAATCCTCTGGATTCCATAGAAAGGACATGAAAATACACAACCACGTCATTGCAGCACTTTACTGAGTGATGCCCGTGAAGTGTGTGCCCACACCATACCCTAGCGAAACCCAACGGGATCGAAGGGATGTAGGGAGGTTACATTGGGAGCACAGCGTATCCTTTGGCCTGCTGTGTCAGCGCGGCCCGCGGGCACCAAGCGGAGCCGGCACCCCTCACAGGGGTTCCCGGGCTCTGCTCTCCCGGGGCAGGGCCGGTGCCGCCGGGCCGGGCCGGGCCGCGGGCAGGTGCCGCGCTGGGTAGAGCTCTACGCGCGGCGGGCGGGGCGCGCTGAGGTCAGTTCCGCCGCCGCGCGGGCGGGGGCCGGGCCGGGCCGGCGGCGGGGGGCTCCCTCGCCCTCCCTGCCGGAATGAGCGCCGCAGGGCGGGGCGGCAGCGGCCGCGCAGGACGCGGGGCGGCGCTGCGCTCCTCCTGTGTCCGGAGACAACGGCAGCGGCGGCGGCGGCTGGCGGGGTCAGCGCCCAGGGACGCTGCCCTTCCTCCATCCCCCTCGTCCCGCTCCGAGCCAGGTAAGGCCCCGGGCCCGCGGCTGCCGCCGCCCTCCCTGCGCGGGGCCGCGGGGCCGGAGCGGGCGCGGCGCGCGGTGCTGCCCCCTGCGGGCCGGCCGCGGCAGTGCGCGGCGGCGGCGGCGGGCGGAGGTTGCGCTCGGGCCCGCGCAGCGCCCGCCCCGCTCCGCATCCCCCGCGGCGCCGCGCTCCTCGGGCCGCCTCGCGCTGCCCGCGGCCGGGGCAGGCCGCCCTTCCGCGGGGAGCCGGTGCGTGCGTGGGCTGGATGCCCAAGAAAAGGAGGGTTTTGGTCCTCGCTGTCTCGTGGACGCCATCAGGCCGCTTTGGACTCGTCTGGACTAAAGCTGTTGTCCAGGTTTGTCGTCTTGGTCATCCTGAAGAAAAGGAGCTCTCGGGTTAGTAAATGTATCCATGAGCTAAATAGAACGTCCTGTGTTTTGTGTGCTGATAAGGTTCTTTTGAGTGTTTGGGCATAAGATTGACTTAATTGAATCCCATATTGAATTTTGTTGCAAGACAGTCTGTCATTGAAAAGTGTTACGTTGGACACTTGAAGTAATTTAGGTATATAAACCGATTTTTCTTCTAAAAAATAATCCAGTGTTATCGTATATGTAGCGAGAATGTCTTGCAATGTACATTTAATTTAAAAAGTCTGCTTTATAGTTAAGAAGACTAGTGGTGCTTTACAGGATTTTTCTAGCAGTCTGTTGTGCATTGTTACTGCAGTAGGTGGTTGCAGTCAAGGCTCTTTTCTTGCACGTACAAACCGTATGTGCCTGATTTTATCAGGAATGAAATCTGTGGAAATCAATTTTAACATCTACATGAGTGCTTTGAGATGAGGGTATGGAGGGATATGTGCTTTTAATGGCACTCTTCCCCCTCTTCTCCCATTTTCTTCAGTGCCATACTTCCTTGCTGTATTTCCTGCAGGCCTTAGAGCTCAAGAGTAGGGCAATGCTTTATACTAGTCAGTATGCTCTGGATATGCAGCAAGACTTTGAAAATCATTGTAAATTGTGTGAAATGATGCAATGAACAGCACAGATTTAAAAAAATTGGTCATACATGTAATGATAAACAACTCTACAAATGTCTCTGGGCACTCTAGAATACTGCTTTTGATACAGTAGTTATTTGGTAGTGCCTTGTTTAGCTTTTTGCAGGAAGACCACCAAGCAGTTGAATGATGTGACAGAAATGTGTCTCTTTCAGATACAAATAAAGCTAGGCCTTGTTCCTTGAGCCGCAGGGAAGCAACCTCCTTTTCAGTAGAATGCTGCATGGTACATACATGTACCTGCATCCATACAATGCCAAAAATGTTAGTAGATTGGACAAATTTTCACTTATGCATTCAAAAAATAGTGATTTCCTTTCAATCGGTGTTTTGCATGACTTTGTAAGCAATAAACATTTTAAGTGTAATTGATTTTTTCTGTAGAGTGAAAGAACTGTATATTTTTTAATAAAAATGAGCTCTAAAAACTTGGTGCATGGTCATTGCTCTTCTTAATTGTCTGCATTGTCACTCTTCATTCATTTTGCTTTGAAAAACCTCATGTGAATTTCAGCTGAAAACCAAGAACTGTTGCGACTGTGTGATGAGCTGTTATTGTGAGACAAAATGGCTTTTTAAGAAGAAATACTTGTAGGCGAAATTTCTTTGGTGCATTTGAATTGTTTGTTTTTGATACAAAATTAATTATTTTAATTAATGCAATATGTAATACTTGAGTGAAGCACTCTGGCTCTCTCCCAGTCATTAGGCCTAAAATTAGTGACTGGTAATTGGCAGCTGTGTAGTTGGGTCAGTAGAACAGTTAACTGCTGAACGGAGGTAGTTGATGTTAAAGAGTCAGTGTATATGTGAGTGTGTATATGTATATATATATAAAATTGCAAAATGCAGGCAAGGTAATTTTAAGCATGCATACATAGAGATTGACATTTTTCACAGTGGCTCAAATTTTATACACTGCATCCTCCTGATGCAGTGATGCACAGTGTCCTCCAATTCTGTTTAAACTTGTTTTTCTTGGGGATGGCTTTTCAGTACCAAAGCACACCCTGATTATTGGCTGCAGTCTGTGATCTTTGTGCATGAGAGGTGTGTGCTTTGCTGAAGTAAGGGCTCATTTATTTGTTCACATGGGCTAAATACATCCTGCTCATCGCACCCTTTTCATTGATAGCAGCATGTAGTTTGAACTAAAGGAACCTAAAGCCTTGGAATGGACCTATTCTTCTTTGAAATGATGAACAAATTTTTGATGTATTTGAAGTAAATAGAAATTTCCAGTCTGACCATGGCCACATCAGTGGTTTTTAACCTACTGCAGTGCAAAAACCCTTGTACTGGTTGAATTTGGCTTAGTCAGGCTGCAGAGGATGTTTCGTCCTATTTTCCTTTGTTTCAATGCATCCTTATTTTTTAACCTTTATGTAGCTGGGATATCCAGAGTTTAGAATGCCTTTTAATTTCTGTGCATCTGTTAGTCTCTTGTGTCTTGAGCAGCAAAGTTCAAGATATGATACTGTCGTGTGAAAGGTGGAAATGTTTGTTTTGTTGAATGTCTGACCTTTTAATGTCACTGAATTGCAGGTGTTCGGTAGGAGTAAATGGGAAAATTTGGTTGATCTTTCTTGTGATGTCTTTTTTCCATGTGCTTTTTTTTTTCCTCTCCAAACTGGATTCTCTTTTTTTTAATGTTTCCTAATTTGGGTACTTTGTTGTATTTCTTAATACATTTTTTTTCTTTTTCTGAATTCATTCCTGTGAAGACATTAACTGGAATTGACTTTGTCGGTCTTAGTGTCACTTAGATAATTTTTCATCCATCCCATTCCCTTGTTTTCTATTGAGACTCTTTGTAGACTTTGAGGTCTTCCTCTAATGATATTTTTTGGTTGGTCTATGTGCACTGCATATGATTATAACTCAAAAATCGATTATCTTTTAATTAAATCTTCTGAAGCATGTTTCTGCCAATCCTTCAAATACCAAAACAAATCTTTAGGGGAATTCCTCCCCCCCCCCACCTTCCCTAGTGGTATGGAGTGAATGTATGTAATGTTCACCTCCATGTGTACATTTATGATCTTGGCTTTCTGAATGTTTTTTTTTTAATACAGGCATGAAATTACAATATAATTTTGGGCTTGTTTTATCCAAAATAAATATAAATTGGAGCTGTTTGTATCAAAACCTTTGTTATTGACAGGTTGGTGTTCAGGGTACATGGTGAAAAACTAGCTAGGAAGACAGCAGAGATGTTACTTTGACATCAACTGGTTATTCAGTTCTTTTTTTTTACCTTTTACTGGGTCTGGCTGGGATGGAGTTAAATTTCTTGAAAGCAGCCTGTACAGTGCTGTGGCTAAAACAGTCTTGATAACACACTGGTGTTTTGGTTGTTGCTGAACAATGTTTGCACAATGTCAAGGTTTTCTTCTGCCCCCCATTTTATTGAGTAGCCATGGGGTGGGCAAGAGATTGGGAGGGCACAAAGCTGTTCTTTGAATTGCCTCTGTTAAATTTTTCTGGCATAGTCTTGGATTGAGAAGCCCAGAACTGTTAAATTGAAGTCTTCTGAAAATGTTGGACCTTGTTTCTTGTACTTTCTTGCCCTTTAAAGGTTGTGGGTTCTTTTTCATGTTCTCCCATAAAGTGAAATCTACTGAGTTTAAAAAATACAAGAAAATTCTCTGGGTTTGTACTTTGTTTTTGTGGTCAAGGATGCTGATGGCACAAATTTCCTATACTTTGCTTTCAGTTAGTTCACATGGAGGGCAGTTTCATTATTAATGGACAGATGTTAACAGCAGAAAAAGGCAAATACTGATATAGCTTCCCCATTTCCTTTCAAATGCCATGTTACTTCTTTCTTAAAGCTGTATAGAAATGCATAAAGCATCTTTGGTCTGGATCTTGAGCTTATCAAGACCCTCTTATCTTTCTCCTGAAACAAAGCAGTGGATGTCCTGAACATAGGCCTACCACCACACTTGTGTGTCAGCAGTTTAGTCTTAAGTCTAGAAAGTGTTACTAGCCAGGGAAGGATGTTCCATCTGAACTACCACAAACATTTTGCTTTTCAGTCTTCTTTAGAATCAGGGTAATAGAGCACATAATGTTGTCCACGCTAGAATTGCTTGAAGAAAATTCTCCAGATCATGATACAGCAATCAGGTATACTTTCCTCCTTCCTGCAAGGCTGCCATTGATTTATTTTTCAAATTGTGTGCATTTTCACAGCTGTCTGCATTGCAATGAGACAAGATTACTACAGTTCTGGAACTACCCACTGAGGAGTTTTAGTGTACACCCATCCATCTGCTTAAGAGTGAAAAGCTTGTTATGTTGTCCCTAACCAGTTTTCTAACTTGCTTTTGCTGATGTTTGTGACATCAGAACACTTTGAAGAGCCCTGTATTTAGGGCAGCACTGGTACAGCAGTTATTGATGAAGTATAAGGAAGATCATGGAATCACTGAGTGGTTTGTGTTGGAAGAGACCTCTTGCCATGAGAAAAAATGCTTTCCACTAGACCAGATTGCTCAGGGCTCCATCCAGCCTGGTCTTGAACACTGCCAGGGTTGGAGCATCTCTGCACAGCTTCTCTGCGCAGCCTGTTCCAGTGCCTCACCACCCTCACAGTAATGAATTTCTTCCTAATATCAAATTTAAATCTACCTTTCTTCAACTTGAAGCCATTTCCCCTTCTCCTATCACTGCATGCCCTTGTGAAAAGTCCCTCTCCAGCCTTCTTGGAAGCCCCCTTTCAGTGCTTGAAGGTGCTATAAGGTCTCTGTGAAGCCATCTCTTTGGGCTAAACAACCCCAACTCTCTCAGCCTGTCCTTGTGGGAGAAGTGCTTCAGCTCTGTGATAAGCTTTGAATGGGTCCAGAGGAGAGGCACTGAACATCTTCCTTGTGTTGGGGCCCCCAAAGCTGGATGCAGCTGCAGTTCAGGTGTGGTCTCATGAGAACAGAATGGGACAATTGCCTCCCTCAATGTGCTGGCTAGGCTGCTTTTGATGCCATAGTATGATTGCTTTCTGGGTTGTGAGCAAATAAGATGCAGGAAAACCTTCTTGGATCAGATATTTACTCCTGTCAAGCCGCTGGGGAGATCACAGAATTATTTAGGCTGGAAAAGACCTACAAGATCATCAAGTCCAATCTTTAACCCAGCACTGCCAAGCTAACCACTAAACCATATCCTTGAGTGCCACTTTACATGTCTTTAATATCCCCAGGGATGTTAACTCCATCCCCAGAAGGTAACTCCACCGCTTCCATAGATAACTTGTTCCAATTATTGACAACCCTTTCAATGAAAAATTTTTCTTAATATTCTATCTAAATGTGCTCTGATGTAACTTGAGGCAATTTCCTCTCTTCCTGTCACTTTTTACCTGGGAGAAGAGGCTGACACCCACCTGGCCACAGCCTCCTTTCAGGTAGCTACAGAGAGGTCTCCCCTGAGCCCCCTTTTCAATACCCCGAGCTCCTTCAGCCACCCCTTGTAAGATTTACTCTCTAGACCTTTCACCACCTCTGTTGCCCTTCTCTGGACTCGCTCAGGCACCTCAATGTCTTTCCAGTATTGTAGCTTAATTTCTTGATTGCCATATGATTATTGTGATGGGAAGCTGCTTTAAGTGAACTCAGCACTGTGCTTTTGGAGTGCAGTCAGGCCCTGGTCTATGTAGGTACACTTGGTGAGGGTCTGGACTTCAGGAGCAGAAGCCAGTAGGGTGTATTGGAAAACAGAGGTAACCTCATGCAATTGAGTCTGTTTGTGATTGCAAGTGTGTGCAACAGTATAGCTAATGAGGTTAAATAAGAAAGGTGTTGGTTGGACTTCATGTATGTCTCAAAAGCCTAATTTGATTGTTTATTTTCTAAATAATAGTAGTTTCTTAGTCTTGCCAAAAGCTTAAAGGCTGAGATCTTCTTCCTGCTAAATATAGTAGAGAGACAGAGTGCTGGAACCTGTGGGCCAAACATATTGCACGTGTTAATTTGGTGTTTTACAGTGATATTACTGAACTCCCTCTGCCTTATGTTGCATTGTTTATTTTGCTTGATTGACGTTCTGTTTTATCAGGATGAAGTGAATTATTTATATGCTTGTCCACATATATAGATGTGATTACACTGTAATATTAATAGAAGAAAAAGTGATTAATTTTGCAGCCACAGATTGTTTTGACTTCATTGCTTTGAGAACATGTGAAGCATAAATCACATCTTGTTACAAATTAGTGTTCAAGACTGTTTGTATCTGAAACATTGGCACTGATTAGAAAAGAACTTCCTTCTGTATGTCGGGAAATTCCATGCTAGCTTAAAAATTCTTTTCTTTAAAAACAGACTCGTAGTTCTGTGTTTCTAGTAACCATCCTAGTCACATTCTCTTTCCCTGCAATTCACATAAAAATGGAAATTGCATGTTTCTTGATATCTTGTCCTGAGTTGAGGGCTATATATGAACTGAAATCATACTCTGCTGCTCAGTTCTATTATCAAGTATCTTGTTTGGCTTATAAATATGTTTCTTAAGTGTAAGATTTTTCATGACATGGGAGAAATACCATAAACTCTTCAGGTTTTGATAGCAGGTAATTACACAAATTTGGGAATGTTTTGAATGAGAGCAAATGTTAAAGGATTATTTGATTTGGTATGTTTTAGAGTTATTGGTTGTATATACAGCATATAATCAGTGGTATATTGAGAGTAAACTTGCACTCTGTAATTCAGTTGTAGTCCACTAATAGTTCAATTATTAGTTCATTGTATTTCAGTGATCATTGAATCTTAATTGACTTAATGTTCTGCTTTTTATTCTTTAGCGCTGCAAGCTGATCGACGAAGAACATGGAATATAATATGGATGCAGTTGCTTGAACATAATTTCTTCCAAAGCTTGTATTCTGCAGATTGGTAGCCTGAATCATTGATTGATAAGGAATTATACACAGGACTAATACCAAGGAAACATTCAGTGTGTTGATGTTGTGTTTAATGAAAATGATGCAGAGTTGCTTCATCTGAAATGCAGTTGAAAAAAATGAGGGAAATTTTACCAAGATTGTACTCTGGCCAAATTAATGATAAAAATAATTCTTTAACTACATCCCCAAAGCAATCTGATGATAAAATAAATCTATCAAAAGGGGCAGATGACCAGAACTGCTGTTACCAAGGAACTGAGGCTGAGAACAGTAAGTTGTCACTGATAAGCTGTATAAAGTGCAGAAATGTTCAAAAAATTTCAATGCAAGATATGGAGAAGCATAAGAAGCTTGAGTGGACTGAAGACAGAAATTTCATCTGCAAGAAGTGCAGTCATATTGAACCACCAGCTTTCGATTTTGTTCCTGAAGGTGCCAATGCTGCAGACTACGAAAAACATGAAAGAAAAACCCCAAGTAAAACCCAGAAAATGTTTAAAGTAAAAAATTTTCTGCCAGGCAAATACTACTGTGATAAATGCAGATTTTCAACAAAGGATCCTTTACAGTATAAAAAGCATGTAGGGCAACATGAAGAAATTAAATTTCTTTGTTCCCACTGTAGTTATGTATCCTACACCAAAGGAGAATTCCAGAGACATTTGGTGAAGCACACTGGAACCTTTCCATATCAGTGTGAGCACTGTGAATATGGTGCTGTTAGACATGACTATATAGTTAAACATACGAGAAGAGTACATGAAACACCCAGAAAACGCCTGTCAAGTACTCTCATGAACCACAAGCAAAAGAAGCAGAGTCAAAGCACTTTATGTAAAAAGCAGAAATACAATAAAATTCTTTTCCAAAATGAACTTTCAAATTTGTCTTCAAATATGGTTTGTGAGATTCCAAGTAAAGCTACTAAAACAGTCTGCTCATCTCAAAATGTTGAATGTAGCATAAACACATCATCCATCCAGGATGAGACAATATTGGAGCCATCTGAACTGAGTGTATGTGAGAATCAAAGTGTGGAGGTTGAGGTTTATTCTCCAAAAACAGAGCCTTTACAACCTGGGATGCCTTTAACAGTAATTGCACCATCTGAACTTGTAGTTCCTTCCAACTGTTTAGCTCAGATAGTAGAGCTAAAAATAGTGAATGGAGCACAACAGCTGGTTCTTAAACTAATTCCTATGAAAGAAGCAACTTACAAATCTGTGAACTGTGCAGAAGAGGAGCTTGAGAGTCAAAGTATAGAACAATCTGAAGAAGTAAAGAAAACATCTTCTGTCTGTCAAAATGAGTTACTAACTATGGAAGTGAATGTAAACAAATTATCTAGTGTTAGTAACCAGCTTAATGTGGATGGTACACATGACAAGAATTCTGAATGTTTTTGTTCTTCTGATTCTCAGCTCTCAGGCTATAGCTCTATATCTGTACAGAGGGAAGATACATCAAAATTATGCTTTCATTTGGTGAAAGGTATTGATGTCCATTCAGGTGTTATAGAACTTTGTTCTCAATCTCTGGTGAAGAACAGTGCTGAAAAAAAAAGTGATCTTAAATCCTCAAGGGGGCAAGTAGATGGAAAAAATAACTTGCATAGTGATCTGTACTGTTATGAAGAAGGCAAAGATACATACCGTCCAAAATACGCTTCCGTTTCTGAAGGTAAAAATTCCAAGATTGTTCCAGTAGAAGCTGCTCAGGAGGGCAAAAATTTTTCTGCTGTCCATAAAGAAAAGGATACATTGTCTGTGAAGAGGATTGACAAAGAACATAGGAATCTACCAGTCAGCTCTACTGAAGCACGTATAGCTGGAAAGGGTTTTGATAAAAAATTTATTGCATCCTCTGAAGGAGGGAAAAACTTCCACATTACTAAAACTGCAGCTTTTGAGGATATAACATGTGGCTTGAGCAAAGTAAAGAGAACTGAAACGATAAGCCAAAAGAGTAGTCAT
This sequence comes from Ammospiza caudacuta, assembly GCF_027887145.1. Taxonomy (NCBI): domain Eukaryota; kingdom Metazoa; phylum Chordata; class Aves; order Passeriformes; family Passerellidae; genus Ammospiza; species Ammospiza caudacuta. The sequence goes on from NC_080596.1 coordinate 62,045,953, forward strand.
CTTCTGGAATCACTTGAACTACAGAAGATGGAAAATAAAGGCAGTCCTTTTGAAGGACCTGTTATTTCATCTGTATTTTCTCTTAGCTCTGGGACTGAAAATGTTCCAGAGGATGTCAGATGGGATGACACAATACGCAGGAAGAAATCAGCAACATTGCTGTGTAGAAAGATTGCTCAGCTCATGTCTGCTGCTGAACCTAACATGAAATCCGCACCCTTGAGATGTCAGGCTTCTAGTAAAAAGTTACTTTTGCCTCAAGAAAGTTCAGGAAGCTGTGAGGGAGCTGTTTGTGCCACTGAAGTGGAACAGCCTGCAACTTTGTCTGAAGCACATGGTGGAAGAAGTGTGATGAGTGAAGAACACAGTGAAGATCAGCTCTTTACATTTGCAAGAACTTCTAAAAACAGGGTAACTAAAAATTCCCATGTTGCTACCCCGGTGTTCATCCCCAAAGGGACAATGCTGAGAGTGCTGAATGCTACCAGCAGTCAAAGCTCACGTGGAATAGAAAACAGGGGTGAAACATCAGCTCCTGTGCATCACAATGAAATGTTCCTGCCTCGCCCAGTCCCCATCAGTGTTTCTGAGACACTCAGCAGTAATTTCCCATGTTTGCCTAATCAGAGTGAACCAAGTGCTGAGTCCCAAACTATATCACTCAGGCAAAGACCAAAGCGAGAGGCAAGTGCTAAAAATAACAGCAAGCAAACTAGTGTAGCATTTCAGAAAAGCAGTGATGTGAGCAAGCAAAGCAAGCCCTATTCAAAAAGTCCCAAAAATAAGGCAAGACAAACAAGATTCAGAGAACTTCCTAAGAGGAAAACAAGAGCTCAGTCAGAAACCACTTCAAGTTCTGATATGTCATATCTGTTGACAGCAAGGCGTCTTCGACTTCTTCCTCTGAAAACGAATCAGTTGATAAAATGCCCTCGTCGTAATCAGCCAGTTGTGGTACTAAACCATCCTGATGTTGATTCACCAGAGATAATTAATGTCATGAAGACTATCAACAAGTATAAAGGTCAAGTCCTGAAAGTAGTTCTGTCAGAAAGGACAAGTAGTTGTCTTGGTGTCAAACGTTATCGAAAGCGTCTTACTCTTCAGGATGGTGAGACAGGAAACCAAGCAAAAAAGCGGAGTATGCTAAAAATGAAGCTAAAAAAGACCCACAAAAACAACTATCAAGTGGTGGAAACTTCACCAGCTGAAGCACTTAGGTGTCTCTTTAAGTGTTGGTTTTGTGGGAGAGTATATATGGACCAAGAAGAATGGATAAGTCATGGACAGAGACACTTAATAGAGGCAACCAAGGGCTGGGATGTTCTTTCTCTTCAAGCAAGAAAACGTTAAGTGAGAGCCTAGGGGAGGTTTCCCCTCTTGCTTTTAATGAGTGACACTAACTTGCCTAAAATGGAGGATGGAAATAACTGCTTTATTTTGCCAAAAGTCCTCTGCTGTTAGCCAAGTGAAGAAGAGAGTAGAGGTACAGAGAGATAGAGAAGCTGATAGTGAGGATTAAGCACCACTTTGCACTCTTGTGATTGAAATTTGTATTGGAGACCAGCTTCATCTGTTCCATAGGAAAAATTTGAAGAAGATTTGCTATGCAAACATCTTTCTAGTTACCTTAGGATACTATGCTGTACGTGGTTTGTGCTGGGTCTGTATGGATTAAAATCTTAGATGATGAGATCTGTGTAAATTTAACAGGATTAGTTTGCTTTATTACAGCATGGTGTTTCAAAGATCGAGCACATCTGTATGGAAATGCACTTTTGGTCCTCCATGGACAGCAAGTGTAAGTCATAGGTTTTAGTGGCAAATTAAGCATTACACATAAAAAGTAAAATTTAAATGCAAGTGCTGTGTTTCAGTGGAATAAAAACACTTCTGCTGTCTTCAGAGGAGGTACAAGGGTGTAAATGAAAAAATCTATGGAATCAGTTACTCCTGCTAGATCAGATAGCACAAAAAATTTACTTTTGTTTAGTACTGAGTCTTTACCTAGACTGTGTTGTGTAGATGAGAGGGAGCAGAACACCGGGAGGATTCGGTGCCATCAAGCCAGAGATACCTTCACGCTTGGGCTGATAGTGAAAAGCACTTCTCTAAATGGCCTCAAGGCTGTTCTAAAATAGTATTAGCCAGACATAAACTCTGTACCACCTTGTGTGTGATAGAAGCATTTACAGACTCAGTATTTGGTTAGAACTCTAGTTGGTGAGCTGATTTACTAGGGAGCTTGTTGAAGACTTTTCAAACTGAAAAGCCACGTTGCACAGCTTTTACATGACAGTGTTGAACCAGATTTTCAGTGCAATCTTTCATCGTATTTAAGAATTTAGATGTTGTTACAATTTATTTTTTGTAGGCCTCAAATTCATACAAGCATGTGCCTAGTTACAGATTATGTCTGATGTGTACTGACTTCAGTGCAGTGTAAAACATTGCTCAATTGCTTAAACACTTCTCTAAATCAGGGCCAAATGACAGCTTTTTAGGACAAAAGAGGGATGGATGACACTGAAGTTACTGTTTCTGTATGTGAGCTGTGGATGTTTCTCTTCATCTTGTCAATTTTAAATCATTTTAGAATCATATAGAATGAAGTATATTGAAGCACATACTTACAATTAAAATAATGTGTTACAGTTTTAAAAATATGAAAATCAATACTGACTCTAATGCTGGATGTGTGTTCTATGTTTGAACTGGGACTTCTCTGGTAAACTGGTAGTCCCTAAATCTTTTCACTGATGGTGCATTTTTGTAAACAGTTTAGCTGGAAATATTTTTTTATATACTCCAGCAGATTATACATTGTTTTGATAAAATATTTATCATATCTACATTAGAATGTAAATATTTTAAAACTACATCTGACTGAAGTTTACTTTCAAAACCACTTATTGCTTTCCCATAATTTTGCAATACAGTGTTAAAATCCTTCCGATAGCTGGTGCTTTAAGTCAGATCTTTTCATCGTGTACACATGGAAAATTTTTGTATCATTTGTATCAGACTAAACTATTCCACAGAACAAACTTTGTTTTTCCTGTTTCATCAATAATAAGGAAATGACAGTTCTCATTTTGTATTCAAATGGAATTATATTTTTTTAGATGGGTACACTTGAGGGTTTTTTTCCCCACTTCATACGCTTTGATGCCAAACCTAACAGTGCTATTTGCACTTTCAATGGTGAAAATAGTTGCAGTTTTAAAATTATAGCATAACATATAAAATGAATACTGAAATGGTTAACACAAAAAACCCCATGGTTAGCATTCCTCTTTTGTTTTAATTCCTTCAATACAGGTTACTGCTTGAATTAACTTTGTTTCTGTAGAAGCTACCAAATAAATAGTTTTGAATTTGCTTTGTAAGAGTTATCACTGGCAAAATCAGAACATTGCTCATGAAAGCTGTACTGGGGGAAATGGAGAAAGTGTTGCTGCTCAGCTTTGTGGATCCTGGGTGATTTAAGTACACTAGTAATGCTTGTCTTCTGTAAGCAAGTTTACTTTAGTAGACATCTGCAAAGCTCTGTGTGTCACTGCCATAATCTGTTATCTAAATTGTTAAACCTTGGGGTTTTTATGGTTTTTAATGTAGATTTTTTTTTTTGTTTCAACATGAAAACCTTTTGTAAGTTAAATTGTATTGTGGTTATGAAATTCTTAAAGCAGATTATGTCATGCTTTTTGTTATGAACTCTGCTAAACTCCATTTTAGCAGCTTCTGTTTTTTTACTTTTATTAGATAAAAATATGTCAGAATAATTTCCTTCAAGTTTAACAGTGTCATCAGTTTGAGAGAAATAATTTAAAGTGGATGTTTTCTTCCCTTTTGACTCAGCATTGAGAAATAAAAAGATTCAAAGAAAATAATAATCAACTGCTGAATTTTTTTAGAGCTAGTTTGTACCACTACATATTATGTCATAAATTGGGTTGGAATGTTGTGGTTTTGGGCTTGAGTGGTTTTGTTCTTCTTGTTCCTATTCTAAAAGGATAAAGTAACTGAGGTTCTAAAGTAACTAGGTTATTGTAATATACCTTTTTTGGTATATTACAATAACCTAGTCAAACTTCTAGTGTGGTTAGGCAGGTTATCAATGCTGTACAGAAAAATCCCTTCATGTACATATGGAACTGTAGTTTGCCTTCATATACATACAGAATTTAGGTAGGCTTCCAAAACTCAGAATTGTATGAATAAATATTTCTGTATTTTTTTCTGGAAAAATAATCACATTCTCATGTTCTTTGCTCATACATACTAAAGCATGTTTTCTTGCTGGGTTTGAAGTACATCTACTCTTTCTACTTAAGATTTTTATCTCTACATTTGCATATGGTATGAATTCAAAGTGACTGCATAATGGTCCTACCATGTACGTGTTTGAAGGCTCAGGTATGGCACACAAGTATCTGCTGCTTAAGTTGGAGAGTAAGTGCTCATTGAATAATAGAATTTACATAATTACAGCTAGCTTTAAAATCTCCAGTGCCTGTAAGCATCAACTGACACTAACTTCAGTGGCAGCTGAGCACAGCTTGTTGTTGAGCAAACATATGCACACCACATGAAATTGTTAGACAGTGAGAACTGTGACACACAGTGTTTCATGTGTATTTTTAAAAGCAAGAATATTTATTTAATGACTGTGGTATACTTTATTAGGTTTTGCTACTTAGCAGAGTTTAAGTGACATTTAGGTAAGCAGGGGCAAGTTTCATTTTCATCTGAAAATAAGAAGATAGAGTGCAAGATAAGCAAATTGCTCAGTCATTGTCAAGATATCAGGAGTCGGTCTCAATGCCTTCCTGTGAATTAATATGTCGACATATTCTTTACTTGTACCCTCAAAGTGAAAGTGCAACAAACAAAAAATGGAGTAGATCTGTAGAATGCTTCATTATATTATGGGGAGCTCCTTGCTCAAGAGGCAAATCTGATTTTTGAGACGTTTCAAGTGTTCTGTTTATATCTGTACAGATGAATCAGCGACAATGAGGCGGCAAAGGTCAGCCTGCCTTGAACGGACGTGTGAGGTAGCATTGTCCATGTCAGCATGCCTTGAATGGATGTGTGAGGTAGCATTGTTCTCTGTGGTTTCCTGACTGATCCTTTCCGTCAATGAGCGTTATGGGAACGGATCTGTAGAAGTCAATGATCTCTTCCACGGAATTAAATTTCTGTGGGGGGACAGATAGTAATCAGTGACTGAAAGTGAAGTTGCTAGATGGTTTAATCTATAACAGTAAAAGACTTGCAAATGTTAGTATTAAAATAGGTAACATTTTGCATGGAATTATGATTAGATGAAAGCAATTCTAAAAGAAAAAGCACCATATTTTGATCCTCATATTTCTTTTCTGTGTCTCTGTCATATGCAGGACAAAGCAACTAGCTCCTTAGGGAAAGGAAGCATTTCTAAGCCCTGGTAGTGCAGTATCACATATAAAAGGTTGTGATGGCAGATGTGAGAATAGATATTGAAATGATGAAGCAACTATAAATTGTTATTAGTTTTTTTCCCTGCCCCAATTACACTTAATTAGCAGTACATGATATTTTACACTGCAAGCTTCAATGTACCTTATTAAATTACACTTTGTTTTCCCATTCAGTTTATTGAGACAGTTGCTATAGAATCCCTTTGAAGTATGGAACAAGAAGCATCATGTTCTCTCATGCTCAAATAATGACATTCTCCAGGCAACTCCTCAAGTGATAAAGGTCTGGTTCAAGGTTGCTGACCTGATCAAACAGCAAGAGAAAGCTACACAAGGTGTTTATTCTCATCTGCCCTAGTGAAAGAATCCCATTCCAATGATTAGCAGTCCTTCAGTTTAAGAGTTCTGTTCCCTGTGTGTACCTTCTAAGCTCTCATCACACCACAAAGCTCTCATCATATCAGTGTTTTCCTCTTGAGCTAGCCTTTGTATTACTCATTGTATATTAAACCACCAGAACTGCACACAGTAATGAAAGCTTACTTTGACCATTAATACTTATCACCTATTTATATAACATTTGCTGTAAGCATGGCTCTTCATTCTACACTTGGTGGTGTCTCATGGTAGTGTCTATCACCCCTACCTGATTGACACCTAGTTTATAACAACAGAATCTGATTAAGGATGTGATTTGGGCAAACTGTTCCTGTATTAAGATGAAAATTGTTTGATCTCAAAGCTAATATGGTAATTTTTTCAAGTTTTGTTTTGATAATTTTTACACGTATGCATTTGTTTTGTCTTTGCTTATGTTCAGAGTCACTGTTGCTACTGAAAACTGAGGCAAAACTGTGGTCTGTATTTCATGCCTTATGAAAGTACTCATTACTTTTTTTTATTCTAAATTAACACTTCCAGTGCCTGTTCTTTTCCTGTGTTTGAATGTTTTCTGGTTGGGAAGTCAGAAAGTCTACAATGATTGTTCATCTGCTTTGGAAATTTAATTAGGCTTCACTAGGTTAATGCCACATTGTTCATTTTTCTAGCTCTTTGGTAATGGGTGAAAAATGTCTCAGAATTTTATGTTCTCAGCTCTTTTAATGGAACTCCACGTTTTCTTAGGTGTAAAGACACCTAAAGACATGAAGAAAATTCAGTATTTGATTGGTTTCCCTTCGCTGTGTGAAGAGACTCAGCCCATCTCTGCTGCTGTAGAAATTTCCTATCTGCAGGTCTCCAGACTGTTCTGGGGAGATGGGAGTAGGGTCTCAAGGTTGCTTGTGAAAGGTGTAGCTCTCAATTGTGTTGGGGGGGTGGTGTAACTCTGGGCTATGTTGCACATCCTGAAGGAGACCTTTCATCCCTGAGTTGTCATTTAAGCTGTGGACAAGATGCTTATCTTGTAAACCTCACTGAGCTGAAGGTCCTGGCTGTTTGTTGTGCCACTTTTCCTGCAGTAACTGTTGACATGACCCTGTCACTGGGAGGCAATGTGGGAATGCTCCCTGATCTGCTGGCATGGGCCAGGCCAGTTTGGTGGCTGCTGAAGGTGGGTGCAGCTAATCCTTTTGGCTCACATGGAAATTAATTGAGTGAAATTATGTGACTGTTATGACTACAGTTTGAAGATGAAAGGTCACTGCAAATGCAGTGGTGATGATGGAGAAAGTATCTGTGGCTGGAATAGGGAGATCCAGATATACACATCAGGCTCTGCTCTAATCTTCTGTGTAAAGCAGGCACCAAGATAAAGAGAAGCCTACTTCTGTCTTTCATTTTTACACATTTTTCACTGCACTGGGATTTGAGACTGATACTACAGAGATGTTAAAACCATGTATTTTGCATGTGGCAGATCTAGTTTTGAAAAGGAGATAAGAAAAGTATGTAAACTCTGTGTCATGATCAGCTTTAAATATGAGCAAGGTTTGTATTTCATCATTTTCAAAAGAACTATGCAGATGAAAAAAGCCAGTGTTACAGGGATCTCTGGGTCTTTAATAGTGACATTGTCTGGAGTAGAGGAAAGCGACAGCCAAGTAAAGGGTGCTCAGTTTTGAATATAAGTTCCTAAATTCCATGTATGTGTCATTTGGGGATCTGAACTTTATAGCTTTATGTAATTTGGCCTTTAGAAAGCTCAATATGGTATATTAAATATGTAGGTGTGAACATCTGTGGTTAAATAGCAAAAATGTAGCTCCACTAAGAGATTAAATTATTTTCTTTTTTTTATCCTTCAATTTCTTATATTTGAGTTTGATACTAATTTGGCTGCATGGAGCTTCAGTTACTTTTACCATAAAAATCTGATGATCAATCCCTTTTTTCCCTCCTTACGACCTTACAGGGCTACATGGGAACTAATAATAAAAGCACTCATGAGAGTTAAATGAAATACATTTTGAAAAGTAACTGTTAATTTAAAATCTTATTTGGTGATACAATATGTTAACAACTTGTAGGCTGTATAGTAAAAATCGGAAGTTGCAATAAGATACAGAAACTTTGAATAATTATATTTATGTGTGAGGAAAAATGTGTTTTTAATGGATGAAAATAGACTAATTCAAAAGTGAAAACACACTGCAAGACCAAACCTCTGAATATAATCAACAAATGTGGAAAAATGTAATAGGTCTGCACATGTTGGTTGGTGTTTAGTTTTCTTTCTCATTGGCTTGAAGAGGGAATATTCAGCTAATCTAGATGGAGCAGCAAGGTCTGGCTGCACTGCAAAATGTGGTGTAACAAAGGATATCCCTGCAGATGGGCAAAGCAGAATGCTCCGGAAAGCTTTTTAATGGGTACTAAAAAATTACATGCAGCAATTTTCTGTAATTCACAGCCTTACAAAGTGTTGTCACTTTCTTTGGAAAAAACCCCTTAGATAAGCTGCAAAAATTGAGGTGAGAATTTTCAAGAAAGAACCGTTCTGAAGAACCCTATGAGAATGCCTGAGAAGGAAGAAGTTCTGAGCAATGTTGGTGCCACTGGTTGTTCATTACTGCATATGTCCTTTGTGCCCTGTTCTATTTTCATGTCTACTGCTGAAAATAATACATAGGAGTGGAAGATTGCCATGTTTGTGATTCCCTGGTGCAACACTTAGTTGACCAGCAAAGCAGTTCTGATTTTTTCTGTTGTGCTTGATCCAGGGGAAGATTTGAGTTAAAGAGAAAGAATCCTCCAAGAAGAAGGCATAAGGTAGGCAGTCATGATTACAGATTTGGCCTGGTAGAGCCAAGTCTTGGATGTTCTGTGTGTTGTTAACTGGATGCTTGGAATTCTTATTTTGGAGCTGTACTTTGCAATTTGACTAGTCAGTCCCGACCCACTGTTTAAGATATGTACTGTCTGTGCAGAAGTTGGAACAAACAACAAAGTCATATATTTTGGTATTTCCTGAGATGGGAGGGATTGTGTTCTCTTTCCTTTTAGTTCAGTAAAAATTGTTCATGCACTGTTCAAGTAATTTTCCAGTTACCCTAATTGTTAAACCTAATGAAAATTTAGTTCTGGATCTTTGTTCTCTACTGAGAATACACATATACTACATTATGCTGTAGCATGCCTTATTTGTGTCATTGTGTCTGTTCTGAGCCTGTTTGTATTAGAGCCATTACAGGAAGACTAAACAATGTCAGAACCATGGAAAACTAAACTTGCTTTCTCCTAAGTCATACTAAAATTCCAGGAAATCATCTGGGAGTTTCAGTTCAGTAATGAAGCCAGTGCTTTACAGAATACTGATGGTCACTACAGCAGCACCAGGATGATGCAGTACAGGTCTTGATTTGTGCAACCTTCCAGCTTCCAAACTGTTTCACTGTGCTTGCCTAATGAAGGATTTTTCCTCCTTTATCATTAATGTCCCCGAAGAACAACTTGCCAGTAAACATTGTTCCTCTTGTGAAAGCTTATGGATCCTATCCCATGTTTTCTAATAAAAATTCTAATATAAACTTTGGACCCATCAAATGCCTTAAATCATCTCAGGTCACTTGTGATTTCAGGCTTTTTAAAGTCTAACTATACAAAAGGTAAGTTCTGAAAAGTGTTTACATGCATGAAAAGGGTATAATTGAAGATTCAGCTGCAGAGTTTTTGCTGGTTCACCTGAGTTGGATTTCTATTAGTGATTTACATAGCTAATGACCCATAGGAGTTTGTTGCCTTGCTTTTTTGGTCTGTAGTTGAGCATTCTTTAAATTTTACGTTGTGTTTGTCTTTTTTAAAATCTTTGTTTGGTTCTTTTGTTTTGTTTTGCAAGTATCACATTTTTATAGAGTTGACTTTCAGTTTTAATGAATTTTTTCTTGTGTGAAAGACTTGAAGATACAGTGTTTATCATTTAACCATATATGTAGAATAAGAATTAGACTTTTATCATGACTATAATTGAATTTAATTATGTAAAGAAGCTTTGCTCATCTAAAGGGATTTTCTAATTGAAATTTACCATATCTGAAAGACTGATTGCTAGGGACCCACATGATTTAATTGCTTCTGAATATCCATGACAACTGTTATCCTATTGCTTCATAGCACTAGGTCCTGCTGTCAGATTATGTGGAGCTGTATATATTTGAAAATGCCTGCTTAAATTATCACAAGTTTAAAAATATGCTAAAATAATATGTATACCAGAAAAGATAGAACTTCTCTTTCCTTTTTAGTTTGCAGGTGTTACTTACAATAGATAGAAGTATTGTAAGTACTTAGAAGATTTTAAAATTGATGAAAATATGAATTTCAGCATGGTATGCAAAATTTGGTATTAAATTATGTTGAAGCTGCTCGAATTTTGAGACACTTAAAATTCGGGTATTGTAAAAGAAACTTTAATGAAACAGCAAGTTTGTTATGTGGGAGAGTTTGTAACTAATATTTAGTATTAAGAACTTGTGAAGTCTAACATAAAAGCCATGGGCTGTAACAGCAGATGGGATTTTACTTACACACTCTCCTCTGAGCCCTGTTCCCAAGGCGTATTGTTGGCTCTCTTCCAGGAACCGTACTTTAATGTTGTATACTCTTCTTCCATAATAAACAACCAACACGTATGGTTCAGCCTTTGATTTCTTTGAACAATCTCTAACCAAGAATGTCTCATCCTGAATGATACAGATTTAAATTATAGATTGTATGATTAGTTCACAACAAAACTTGTATGCCATTGTGGACAGCTTACAGAAATTTTCCCCCAGGAGTTCACATCCCATGTTTTGACATAAATGGTACTTACAGTGTTTTTCTGTAACAGGATCTTCTCTGCTTTATGGCGATCGTATTCTCCAACATACCACTCACATTTGTTTAAATCCTTAATTTTAAGATAGCATAATCAGTGTATAGAAATTAACAACAAGCAGAATAAAAACCAGATTCTCTCTAATCTGCATTTAAAGCACATGCAGCACAGTATATAATGGTAATGCATCTATATTGAGAAGTCCTGTTAGGAATTGTTAATTAAATTAGACATTTACAGTCTTATCCATTGTTTCAAGAGCTCATATTGGACTTTCTCAGTCGTGCTGAACACCCACAGCTTTAAGAGGGGATCAGGGGTGTTTCCATATAGTGTTAATCTTGTTTCATAAAGACTTGTATTTTTATGTAGCAAAGCTGCTCTTTACCTTTTCAGTGGGTTTGGTAAGAGATTGCATTTCCTGTTCTACAAGCAAATGTTTTGATTTGTTTTTGCATGCTGCGTATGATGTAGGAGGTGGTGGCTTCTTCACTGTCAAATTATCTACACTTAATGTGGAACCTGTAAAAGTAAATTCAGAAGGAAAAAGGTTGCATTCTTAAAAGCTATAATTTAATTTTACACTATGTTTTACTTAGTATTTTTGAGCATAGTACTTTTAATTTAGAGTATTTTGATATTAACCTTTAAAATTTAGAGCTGTCTGTTAAGAGTGGTCTTATGCTAATGCCGCATCAATGATTTCAGATTAATGCCCCCAGAGATTTAACACATAAGATTCCTGATGGTTTTTAATTGACTTCAATCTGACAGGCTATCGTGGACATAGCAAAATAATAAACTGTAAATGAAACAGCAAATGCTAAATAAAATACTAAATGTAGGACAAGGATAGTGGTTCATTCTGTTCTACTTTCACCTTTGAGTCCTTTTATTTGTGTTGGATCCCAGTTGCTGTTACATTGGATCATATGAAAGCCTCCCATTATTCCATTGCCAACTAGGATTGTTTCTACCAAGCTGTTGAAACCTCAGATGATTCAGAAGCTCTGCCATGCTGCTGAGTTTCAGTTTTCTCTGTGACTTGAGTTAACAAATTCAGTACCAAGGGCTGAGGTTGCTCTCACATTAAGGAGAAGCTTTTGGTCTTTGGCTGAGTGTGCCTCTCCATGCAGTGCTGCTGGCACAGGGGCCTGGAGTAGCTGAAATCCTTCTCCCACAGCAAATGTGATTTGCTGTCTTTACAAGCTGGACCCAGCTACCCAGGTCTCTGTGGAGCTAAGGAAATGCAGGGGTTGGGTCAGGAGCACAAGAAGTCATGTAATACAGGAGGCTTGGGCTGACTGTGAGGATGCAGAAACAGCCTCAGAAAAGCAAGGGCTTCCTTTCAATGTAAAGATCAAATGTAATTTTCAGATATGTGACATGAGGAAAAATTGTTAATTGAAGATAAAAACCACCATATTCTGCTGTATAACGGAAAACAGTTTTGTGTTTTTCATGCAATGCTTGTGGGAGAAATGATCCAGTGTCTATTTTAAAAGTAAATGAGAAAAATGTGTTTATCAATGGCTTCCATCTTTTCCTTCTGGTTACTCTCACCAGAGACAGTGCTGTTTGTCAGGGTGGTATTTCATTGTGCTTTATCTGCTCATACTTTATCAGTTTATTATTGTTATGCTGGTGTGTAGCATATAGCAATATTAAATTTTACTAGGATGACTTTCTTTTAAGAGGGGGAGTGGTTTTCACTGCCTTTCACCGTTCCATTCATATTTGTTCATATTTGTTCCCTGTTCTGATTTATAACTGTGTTACTTCTGCTTTTAAAACAAGATAGCAATAGACAAAGAGCCATGATCTTTAGCAGGCAGTCAGTCTGTTCAGTAATGAAACCACTGTTCAAAGGGCCTGGCACCAGACATCAACCTTTTGTTTCTGCAATCACTTTGACTTGTCAAAATGTGATATATTCTTACCGTTCAGCTTATTGGATCATGATTTTTGCATTTTTGTTTGCATTGCATTTTTAGTGGCTGGCATCCCCAGATTTATTTTAAAGAGACCCCTCTGCTAGGGCCATAGTTGCTTTGGACCTGTGCTGTGTATTTTTTGCAGATCTTTTTCCTGGTGTGTCTTAAGGTGTGGGATAAGAAGGGTAAAATTAAAATTCTCTTGCAATGCTTATGTACCAAGTCTGGCTGAGAGGGAGCTAACGACACCTTGTCAAGAAATAAGATTTAATAAAATTAATATTTGTTCTTACAATATTCTTTAAGCCAAATATAGACTTTAAAGGCAATTATAGAGTAGCAGGGGAAAGGCTACTTATTTGTTCTCCCCCTGTTGCTTTAGGAGGGCAAGGAATTGACAGAGGAAAAAAGATACTCTGCTGTCCCAGAGAGCCTAAAGGAGCAAAAGCCCTGGTAAGGACGGTAGGAAGTGTCTGCAGTGGCAGCAGCAAACAGACACCTAGATGTGCTTTATGGATTCTGTAGAGAAGGGGTTTTAGTGTCCAGAGAAGGGTTTTTAGGTGTCCAGAGGAGAGTGTGTTTGCACCCCAGCACAAGAAGGAAGAGGCTCAATGGAGGGAGCCCTCCAGAATCTGGGAGCTGGGGCCTGTGAAGCAAAGCTGGGGGAGCTGGGCTTGGTTTGCCTGGCAGTGACCACAGTTAATTTGAATCCTACTTGACCTGAACACGTAATGCAGTCCATAGGTTCTTCTTGGTGGTATTTGCTTTTACCATAAGTTTGTGTTATGCAATCATAGGTTCTTGGCACAGCTTAGGGGTTTATTTTTTTTGATCAAAAAGGACATTTGCAGAGACAGTTACAGGAGAGTAAAAGTATGCTGTGTAGTCAAGGGCAGTAGGAAGTGCATTGAAAGTCCTCAGTGCAGACATACAAGCATAGCAACCTGAATCTCTTTCTTATTCTGATTTTTCCATGTTTAGTTTGGCTTTCAAAGCAATCTCTGGTTCTTACCTGATCTGCAAATGTTTTTAGAGCTCCGTGTACATTGAGGGCTAGGAAAAAGCAATGAATAAAATAATGTCAGAAAAATATTTCTTATAGTGGCAGTGTAAGAGTCAAATTAGAGAGCAATGCATAGCTGTGCTTCCCCAGAATACCCCTTTCTCTTACTGATGGCAGCTTTGGGCCTTCCCAGGTTTTGGGTGGTAATTTTGTATTTAGTGTCTTTTGACAGATTTTCCTTATTTTCTGAGCCACTTTTCCAAATTGCATAGAGTTTTAGGGGTTTTTAGTCTTCATAAAAGGATACACTGCATGTGTAGTAAAGCAGTGCTAATTTCAGGTGATGTTCCCAGTGCCTCTATAGGAAGGCCCAGGGAGCAGTTCCTCCCTGCCTCTTCTGATTTTCTAGACCACTCCTGAGTGGCTGGCCAGGTAGTATTTTGTTGTGTTACACCGGGAGGAATACTGACCAAATAACTTCTCACAACAGAAGCATAAAAAAGAGAATGCTAGGGGTCACAAATATGGTCATATTTGCTCCATACAGTAATTTTATCCCAGTGAAATGCCTTTATTGTAAACAATGTTGCATGAGAGATACTGTATTTGTCTAGGGAGGATGTTAAATCATTCATACACTTCCTATGCTGTCTCCTATATTTTTGTGTTTTGTTGCATATTTCAGTGGAATAGAGATTACAGACATTTAGAAAGGAAAGATTTGTATAGGTTAGAAAAACAAAGTAGGTCTAACTATGGAAGATTTCTGTGGAAGAATAATCAGCCTTTGGAGAGCCAGGTGTGTATCCTTTGTAAATAAAAATAGAAAATGAGGGGGAGAGGAAATTCTGAGGCTGGAGATAGCAGAACTTCTTTATACAATATATTTAACAACCTATCACAGAAATAGCAGCAGAAATGTAATACAGCAGCATGCTATTAAAGGTAAAAATTGGCTGTGCAATTACAAAGGCTTGAAAGAAATTCCCAAAGATGTTCTTGACATACATCAGGGCAAAAGATATCACTGCATGGCATCAGAAAGTGGTATCATTTTGCTGTTGTTGCACAGTGAACTGCAATTTTCTAGGGCAGAATGTTTAGTCTTTGAAGCATCCAGTACAAACTGATTAAATTCTTCTATTCCTACCTGGCTTCAGGAGGACGATGTTGTGCTTGAAAAGGTACTTCAGGTTTCTTCCCCAAACTTGTAACTGTTAGTAAAAAGGATAAGAACTTAGTATTTCCTCTTTGGTCTAACTGAGAGCACCTAGCATCTCCTGTGAAATGAATTAAGTAAATTCAGGGTACATCAGGGTGAGGCAGTTCAATAGAAAACCTTAAAGGGCTGTAATCAGTCTGGCTTGAATGAGTTAGCTAATGATTTCAGTGGGAAACATTTGGACTAGGACTGAATGTTACATGGGGGACATTACAGGGTTTGCTGATGCCAAATATGGCTTCACATAATAGTAAATAATGTAGAATGTTGAACAAGAAGTATGTGGAGAGTTCATCAATCCTTTTTATAGGACAGGATAGGCATTGAATTTATTAAAGCAGCCGATTCTATTTCTTGCTGAAAATCAGGAAATGGTGCCTTAATCCACAAAAGGAAAAGCCAGAGGAAATGATGAACTTATTAAATTAACACAAAGTATAAACAGCATGAAAGCCATGTAACCTGTATTTATCTTCAAAGTATTTTGGAGTAATGTTGTTTGTCATGGACCTTTGTGCATGTGGACACAGTGAGTGGTTTAAGCCTTTTCTTCAAACCTGTATGTACATTTAAAGAATTGACATGTTTTTAAAACATTGGAGGTTTCAAATTTTAAAAGAAAAAATTAGCTTTAAAAGCCTAAAGCTTTTAAAAAACTTTATTCCAAAATTCTCACCCTCAAATAATGGTAGAGCAGCAAGATTATCAGAAGGGTGATGTCCTCTGTGCAGATCTCTTTTGGAGTTTTTTTTAGGCACCAACACTCTTATTTTCCCCAAAACCATAAGACATTTGCTTAGGACAAATGTGTTACCCTGGCTCCCCAAATAGCTGTAGCTAAGGCCAAGTTAAGTTTCCTTTTTTCTGCTGCTTATCAGCAACTGTTGAGGTTTCTAACTCTCTCCATGCGTAGCAGATGTATATCTGGGGAATGTCTCTTGTTTCAGTTAGAATTTTAATGATATAATATTTTAGTTTTGGAATATAAAGAAAAGACAACAAATTATTATAATAATATTGAATACTGACCTTGCTGTCTTCCAGGTACCTGTATAAAATGATAACATAGTAAATATTTTTCTTTGGATTTGTAACTTGAATTTACCCCAACTACAGATCCAACTGTCCACCAGTTTTAAGTCATTTATAGACATTCAATCATTAATAACTGATCACTTTGTCAAAAACCTGGGCTGAATGCTGATCTCAGTCTGCTAGCAACAATGAGAATTATGCTTTTTAGGGGTGTAAGTGAACATGTGGTTTACTGCAAAGATCACTATTTCATGATGGCTACTGTGTATCAATTCAACTTACAATATGGTTTTCCTTCCTTGATCTTGTATTAAATTGAGATTGATTATGGCTGACTGGAGAGAACCAAAGATTAAAATCAGTCACTTCTTTTTAGGCTCCTTAACTGACAGCACAATTATTTTACTGTCATGGCAGGTATTTCATTCAAAATCACTGTGTGGAGAGTCTTAATCCAACACATTATGTTAAAATTAAGAATGATAGGTTTCTAAAGATTGGAGTTTGGCTCCTAAACTTGCACTGTATTTCTTTTTTATTTTGATTCACAGATAAAAATAATGGTAATATAAATTATTTTGATTGTTAATTTGATGCATCTAAGACTATAATGCATAAATATTAAAGAGAAAAAAAAAGTTTTTTTGGTAGGTACTGCATTTTGAACTTTCCTTATAAGTTACTTCCCCAATAATGTTTACTGATTACTTAGAAATTTTAAGTTTTATTCAGGCTGAACAAGACCTGGGCAGGTCCTAGCCCAAGGACCTGCTTAAAGCAGGGAGAACTGTGAGATGAGACCTGGGATCTCAGAGCTTTAACCAGGTCTTGCAAAACTCTCTGGGAAACCTCTTTCCATACCCTCATAATTATTTTTTCCCCTATTTCTGACTGAAACCTTCATCATTTCAAGACTGTTGCCTCTTGTACTTCCCCTGTGCACTCGGTGGTGCACCATGCTCTGCCTTGGACAACCATCCCTCAGACACCGGCTGGCAGCTGTTGGGCTCCCCCAGGGCCGTCCCTCTCCAGGCAAGGGCAGCCCAGTCCCACCAGACTCATTCCACAGGCACTGCACGTCCTGGAGACCCTGTGCTGACCCTCTCTGAGCAGTTCTGCAGGTGCTGTCCAGTGAGTGGTGAGTAAAGTAAAAAGGGAATTGTCCCTTCCCTTGTTCTCTTGGCAGTGCCTCTGTTGACACAGCTTGGTATGCTCTTGGCCTTTATCCAGGATACACCAGGGGCTCGTGTTCAGCCTTTGGTCCCCAGGTCCTTCTGAGCTGAGCAGAAGGTTTAGTTCATTCTTGGGTAGCATTTTGCCTTTGTTCTTTCCAATTTCAAGAGGCCCCTCAGTACCCTTTCCTGCAGCCTGGCTGGGTTGTGGTGAGGGGCAGTCCCTCTCTCAAACCTGCTCTTTGCTGTTTGAAACCCTGACAAGGGCACACTCTCTTCTCCAGGTCACACTGAAACTGTCTAGGCCTTCATATCTATAGGAATGGGAAGGGACCAAAATTAAATTTTATCTTTTCCGTGTCATGAGACACACTATTTCTCCTTAAGAAGTAACCAAACTAAGAGTCTGTTAAGAGCTGAAGTATTTGTGCAGCTGTACAGTGTTCAGCCAGAAATATTAATTACAGATGTAAGATATTTATTTTTCTTGGGAGTGTTTTCATATTTGGTTTGTAATGAGTCAGCATCCAGGAGAAGAAAAACCTTTTCTTTTTTAAATGGTGTCTTTTTTTCCAATATATCATTTTTTTTAAGCAGTAAGTGTTGACTACAATATTGCTATCAAACCATGTTTTTGTCACCATCTTCCATCTTTCAAACTAAAGCTTCTAACCAAGAGGAGTGAGGTTTGGGACAGCCTCTCAGTCAGAGCTGCGGGGAGGGAAAACTCAATGGATTTAAAATTTAGACAAGTCTGTAGATTTGTGCTTCAACGTGCTGTAGAAGGAAACAGTTGGGATTAAGTACCCTAGATTCCTTTCTTCTGTTCCCTTTAATGAGAGAAAAGTAAAACCAATTCAGTAGGAACACATTAGTGCAGGAACTAAAACATTCAGTAAGAAGCACAAAATGCTATAGATGATAACCTCTTTCCAAATTTTACAAACACTCTGCATGGTTGTAGGGACTGTATTTCTTAGTAAGTTTTATAGGAAACCACTTGTCATAACTAAACTCCTTTATTGCTAAAAAACCTCTGCTTTACTTCATTGGTCTGAGTAGAAAGTGAGTGGGGAAGGAGAGGCCAAAGGGAGCTGGGGGATAGCAGGCACTGTTAAAACTGGATTTAAAATTTGTCCGTTCTTGTTTCATATTGAAATGGGTCATCTTATATTTCAAGTATTTATATTACATTAATGCTATTATACTCCTCTATTGACCTTATAATTTCAGTTTTCTGCTTGTAAAAATGTATGTGGATTCTCTGTTTGTCTGAAGGAGAGTGCCTCCCTCTTCACAGGCATCCCCATCAGTCAGTTACAAGAGATGCTTTATGTGGATAGTTGGACAGGGAGCTTTGCACTGTACCTTTGTTTTTATTTCTGCAAACAAATTCAGAAACTGACCCCATCCATTCAGGAAGTAGCAGTATTGAAATTGCAACACACATTAAAGATGGACACTTTTATGACACAAAGCTAATGTGACTCTTACAGGTTTTTTAACCTGATAGGCTAAAATACTATTACATATACATACATAGCCATGGAATGTGTCTGGATTTTATGGTCCTAATACATACAAAGATGAATACTTACTGTATTTGATTTCCTAACAGATGAATGTCTGGAAAAGAAAGAATAATAAAAACAAAATATTTAATTATGATAAAATAAAAATCACTTTGAGTACATCATCAGTGATGATTACGTCTTGACAAGGGAAGGATTTTGCTATTGCTAGAGAAGTTCAGAGGCTGGTTATTTTTTACATGAATTATTTTCAGGAGAATTATCTTGGACCTCCCTAAAAAAAGAATAGCATCCACTGAATTCATTATGGTAAAAGACAACTTTGTTAAGGATTTATACTGAAAGGAAGGGAAAAAGAGGAGTATCAACTTCAGCACTTCTCATCTCATGCCAAAAAGTCTTATTACACATGTTAGAGTCAGCTATAAATGGAAGTAAGTTCCTTAAAGACTGAAGAATTTAAAAAGTGAAACATTTACAGAGCTGAAATGGAAAGTGTAGAGGAAAGGAGGTGCAAAACAGGGAAAGATGAGTGGAGAATGTTCCTCATGGCCCTGGTTAAATAGGTGTTAAGGTATTTTTCTGCCTTCTCCTGATATGCCTGATCAACAGAAGTATCCTTTCCTGGGAAGGAAATATTCTCCTTCAAAAAAAAAATGGATGAGGTATTGAGTCTGACAAATTCTGTTAGATGTTTTGGTTATGATGAAAGCTTATGGCAGCTTTTAGTAGCTTGTATCTCCTAATGAAAGAGGCAGGGTACCAGATTTTACAAGCTATTTAGCAACATAAGGTGTGAATAAGCATCTAGTAGTTTTTGGAAGGCTCTGAGATTTAGTCCCTGTTTAGCCTGTCTCCTGGACTGAAAAAATATGACAGTGAGATATTTTGCTAAATCAGTCAGAAGACAAAAGGAAGATCTGGTATAGGAAACCCTGGGAGCTATTTTTCAACAGGGACAAGGGCTCTCTTCCTCATGTCTGTGTTGAAAACATCAACCAACATGGAGGCCTGAGGCAAGAAATTTGGAGATTATCAGTACTATTCAAGAAGGCTAGGAGAAAGGAGAGGAACTGTTTTGCTTTGGATAGTTGTTTTTGTGTTAGTTTCTTCAATTTGTTAGTGTGGTCTCCAGGGCCATTCCTTAGTGTGTGAAAGCTCATATTCGGGACTCTGGGTGTGTGGTAAAGTTCCATGACATTAAAGATGTGCTTGCAGGGCTGGCCTCCACCTCCAAGGGACATGGCCCTTGCATGGCTTGCTTGCCACAGGCATATCCAAGTTTCAATCACATCAGAGCTTCTAACATACATTCCAGGACCTTGCACTTGCCTATTTTTTTATAAAGCTATTTTTTAGAGTGTATAAATAATGATGTGTTAAATCTTATAAGTCTTCCAATTTTTGTTGGAAAACAAGACTTGCACTCCTAAATCACATATTTGGTGGGACAGCTTTGCTTTCAGTCTAGCAAAGGGCTGTAAGCTGTGGTGCCATTGTCCTTCCCTCTGCAGCTCATGGGTCTGTTTTCTCCTTACAAAGCTGTAACTGGACTGAGGAGGGGTGAGAAATATTTTGAGTGAAGTGCTTGTAGGAAATTTGTCAAGTGCCTTCCCCAGATATTGTGTTGTCTTATTCTGTTCCACTTCTGTTTTACTCATGTAATAAAACTCCCTAGTACAACAGCCATGACCTGTATTTATATTACAGAATTTGGCTTTATAATAGGACCTTTTAAATCCAAGTGCTCTGCATACTGATATCTGCTGGCAGCGTGGATTGTAACATTTCTCAAAAAGCTTTCAATCTGTGCTGCCCTACCAAGGGAGGGGATCAGTTGTGGGATTTGGAACTTTGCAGCTCTATGCCAGGTCTTGCATCTGAATATGAAGCTACTTCATATTAATAAAATGTCTTAGCAAACAACATATTTTGGAACCTAAGCCATGAAAAAATTTAAGCACCATTCAGGAAAAAAACACAACCCAATAACCCATAATTAGAGCTCACTCATTAAATACATACTTTAAGCCAAAGATTATTTTCTTGATTTCTAAGCTTATTTTCCCCCCAAAGGATTTGAAGTGACGTCTGTAAAATGAAGCAAAATTCCATCCTGATGAGCTGAAATTGAAATAATTTAAGGGAGGATGGACAAGATTGACACAGCTTCTGGCTGCTATAGGAGTCATTTGAGCATCATAACCCCTGGATTTGTGTCATGCCTGTTCCCTGCATGTCCAACACTGAATGTGAATTTTGGTCACACAGCAGGCACGCATCTGCTTGTGTGGCAGTGAGCAGAGTGTGTTCCTGCTCATCTGGCCAGGTGTGTGTTTTGTGGAAAAAGCAACCGGACTCCTAGCCTGGCATGAGCATGTGCTGGGTCATACAGCTGGGCACGCGTGTTTGTGCCTCAGGTGGCTCATCCTCACTGCCAGGTCTTTATAAAAAAATAGGCAAGTGCAAGGATGCTGAATGCCCACGGGTGTTGTGTGGCTGAGGAGTACAAAATGCAAAGGGCAAGAAGTGATTTGTAGCTTGGACTCATTGGTCCCATGGGCTGAAGCCAGACTTCTGCCTACAGATGAGTCATTTCTTTTGCTGCATGTAATGTCTTTGGGATGTGGAGTGAGTTTCTGTATCTCTGGAGCAGTCAGTGTGCTTCCCCAGCACTTGATTCACTAACTGTGCTAAGTAAATAGCATTTTTGTACTTAAACGTGGTTGCAAGACCTCTAAATATTATTAAGGAAAAAAATCTTAAACGAAGTGTTCATGAAAATTCTGTGTGCTTTTCTACTCCTTTACCATTATTTTGTCATTTAAAAAAAAAAAAATGCCAGCGTCACATTACACTAAATACCACTTCTCTCAATTATTCACAGCTGTCTAAAGAATAACTTTCTTAAGCAAAGCAGAGGTATGACAGAAGTAAAATTTTGTGGTTTGAGCAGCGAGAGTGTTTTGATTCTCAGGGAACAAAGTGAGGAATGCACTGTACCTTGTGACTTCTGCTGATATTGGAAAGGTGGGGTCTCGGCTGAGCGTGTTCCTCTTGGGTAAGACCTGGCTGCTTATTCTTGGCTCTGGAGGAAGGGGCTGATACTGCTTTGGCAGCATCTTCAGAGGCCTAGAGAAGTCAAAAGAGACCTTGAAGAGCTATTAGGGAAAAAAGGAGGTGCAGGGACTGTGTTTTAAGCGCAAGTTCTGGAAGTAAGAGACTGGAATTTTCTGAGAGTATTTCCATGTATTTGTGCTGAGCCAAGCTCAGATCCAGGAGCTCTTCAGGGCCCTTCAACAGCAGCAGTAATGTTGGATAATATTCTACATTTGCAAGACATTACTGCACTGTGTGTGTGCCACTAAAGAGTGCTCTTGTGTGCCAAGTACAGCTCTGCAGTGTGGATATTTCCAGGTGGGTATGGCTCTGTGTATGGTCCACGGAACACAATCCAGTTTCAGACGCAGAGGAAAAAATGTTCTTCATCCCAGAAAACTCAAAGGTGCCATGGCCTGGTGTTTTCTGAGGGATGTGGACATGCCCTGTCTGTGCTCTGAGACCAGGCAGCCACAGCCCAGCTCCAGCTGGAAGCTGCAGCATGGAGAGGTTGGCTGGACAGAACTGGAGGGGCATCCAAAGCGCCTGGCAGAGCTGCCTTCAGTGGTGGGCTCCTGGGGAGGGAGCCTTGTGTGCCTGCACAGTACCTACCCAAATTAAGTCAAGTGAGAGAATTAAGAACCATTCTGGCCACTGTAATACAAACAGAAACAAATTTTTGAAATTTTATAGAATAATGGATTGAGAATGCTCTTGTTCCTGCATTAATACGGTTTTGAATTTGTGAAGATTTACTGCCCTTTTATGCTATTTCATATTTTTAGAGTCAAATATAAATATGTAATGCTAATAATATTTTAAAATTCTTTTTATGTTTTAGGGCAGTCAGTGTGGTCATGGAGGAATAAACTTGCCATTCCTAGATGACCTTTTGAAAGGATTTTTTAATTATAGCAGTTATTATTTGAGTTTGACCAAATCAAGAAGTAATTAATTTTTTATTTGTGGGCATATTCCACAAATATATATAGAAAAATATATTTGTGGAATGGGGCTTGATCTGTCTTCTGTGGGAGTAATGGAAATATTCCAGTTGATTTCCATACATGATTTAGATATGTAGCAAAAAAAAAGAGGCAAATTGATTTAAGTGAGAATGAAGTCAATATTATCACAGTGAACAGAGCCTAAGGCACGAATTCAATTGGTGGAATATTTTTTTTCCCCAGCAATTTATACCTGGGTTGAACCAGATTCAATATTTCTGGGCTTTTGACTTGTCTGCAGGCACAGCCAGGTTGGTTTTGAAGGCGCAGGCCTGAGCTCCTGCTATGAATGCTCAGAGCTCGTGTTTTGTTCTCCCTAATTCCACATCAGAACCTGTTAAGTCCAAAGACAGCCAGCAGTGGAAGGATGCTGGCTCACTTCCAGCCACCTCATTACCATGAGCAGCACAGATGGATGCGAGCTTCCATTAGCACTGAGTTCTCCGGGGAGCACAGGTAAGTGATCTCTGATGTGCTCTTACCGTGGGGGAGGTGTTGGCTCCTGGAAAAGAGAGGAAACAAAAATCTCTGTAAGCTTTTTCACCCCCACTTCGCTTACCTGAGAGAAATGTGGGGAATTTAGATTAAGTAGGCATGCCTGTGTCAAGAGTCAAAGGGTTTATGTGCTCTACAGCACAAAACATCATTCTGTAACATGGCATTTTAAAATCACTGAGGAGCAAAAGACATCCTCATGTGCATGCAAGTGAGGTAATGTAGACAGGAGTTCTCTTTTCCTTTGCCTAGTGCTAGCAAAATGGCAGCTTGCTTTAAAAAATCTATTAAATGGCAAAATAACCAGTAAAAAATTGAATTGATGAGAGATTCTGCTTACCTGGTATCCATGTAGTTTCATTCTTCCTCCTAAGAATAATTGCAAATAATTCTTAGTAGAGTGCTACCCAATAATTCACAAATGAAGTTGCAGCTTTATTCTGGTATTGTTGTAATTATTATGGGCAGTCCAACCCCATTCCTTGCCTTCCCCTGGCTCTACCTCTAGAACTCTGCTCTTGCTTTCAGAATTAAACATTTGAGGGTGATATTTATTCAGTTATAGTAAATTTAAATATTTTCCAGAGAGTTTATATGCATATGTATATATATATGCTTATTGAGTTGGGGATGCATTTTTTGTCTGTTTTTATTTTTGTATAGAAATTTATAAAAATACTGAAAACCAATGAATTCAGTTCTATTTTTTCAAATATATCAAAATATGACTTATTATTTAATTAGCATCTTACTACTAAAAAAAAATATCTTTATTTTTGCTATATTGAAATTATTTTTCTAAGTTCTACATGCTGAAATCCTAAATAATGCAAGGCACATGCAACAGATCTCGAGCTCTCCTTCAAATAAACCATAACAAATTTTTCTGAATAAAATAATGATACCTTAAATGTTCAACATTTCTAGAAAATACTGTTTTAAAAAGTCTTCTGTGCTATTTATGCCATCTTGTGGCAAGGCCACTTAATAGCACTGGGCATATGAAAAAATGTTTGGATATATTTAAAAACAGTGTAACTATTATGTAAAAATAACAGTGATCTCTATAAGCACTGTTCACTCAAGAAGTACTAAAAATATGTATCAGTTGCATTCTCAAACACCAGAGTTTAATTTACCTTCCTGTACTGGCTTTGGCTCATCTTAACACCAGCACACATCACATGGAGACATGTAAATCCAACCTACTAAATCCTGGTGGAATTCAGAGCTTTAGATAAACTGGCAAACTGTCCTTGCCTACTGATTTCTGCAGATTTTGAAGCTTGCTTACTCGAATTTATCTCAATTCAGCTTTTTTCCAGGCTACATGGGGATTTGCTCACAAGAATCAATCTAACCTTTCATTTTCAACCTATAAAGTGCTTTCTCATCATCTGTAGAAATTACTACTCTCTACATTTTGCATTACAGTGTGAAATAAGGGGGGGGGAAGCAAATGCTGTTTTACATTGAGTTATTTTTCTGGCTGGTCAAATTATAATACTTTCTAAAAATCAGCTGTTACAGCAAACACAAAAGGATCACATTTTCTTGGCTTGGCAATTGCAATTTTTGAACCATATTACCTTGTGTTCAAAGATTTGAAAATGGCAAGATAAAAAATTGAGTTTCTTTTCAAAGATAATAATATATTTAATCCTTCAGTAGCTCACTTCATGAGGTACTGCTATAGCCAAAGTAAATGAAATGCAAAAAAGTGTACGGAAACCTACTTTTAAAACAATCCTACAATTGAGTGAAATTGTCAATCAGAGGATTTTATATTTGGAGACTTCATGAAGTTCTTGAAGAATAAGATTGCCTTTCTCTGATTTCACCTCAAGAAACAGAACAAAAATTAAAGGTACATTTTTGACTGTAAATTAAAGAATTTTGAAGCAAATTTAGGATTGAAGGTTAAACAGCAGAGAAAAAAAAAAAAGCTAGGTGATGTACCCCACCATTGGCATATTCTGAGTAGGTCAGAACATTGTCCAAAAGCCTTTGTAAGTAGTCACCCTAGGATGTAAATCCCTAGTGGGAATTGGTAAACTTGGTATTACTGGTTAAAATTGGTTATTAGATTATGTTTTACAATATATTAATGGAAAACCACTGAGAAGGATGGGGAGTGAAAAATAATTATGTTATTAGAAGTAAAACCCAGCGGACATCTTGCAGGCTTTTGGTGAAAGAGTTCAGGAGACATTGGCTTCTCCCTGCCCCTTATGTCCTTACAACATAGCAAAAAGGAAAATCTGATTTTAAACTGAAGGGCCTTTTTTTCTCCCCTCATAGGAGCAGACAACTCCTGAGATAAAATAGATCTCCTTCTGTAAATAATTACTTCAGTGTTAGGTAGTTGAAAGAGTACTGCAAAATTTGCAGGATGATTATTTTGGAAACCAG
The DNA here is from genome assembly GCF_027887145.1 of Ammospiza caudacuta. Taxonomy (NCBI): domain Eukaryota; kingdom Metazoa; phylum Chordata; class Aves; order Passeriformes; family Passerellidae; genus Ammospiza; species Ammospiza caudacuta. Next base: position 62,071,586 of record NC_080596.1, read on the forward strand.
CTGCTGTTCTGAAAACCGTGTCCATTCTGTCACCTGTAATCTCTGCCTATGTACAAAAGTTAATTATAGAAGTAGAAATTACTATTTCTGTTCGCAGAAATGGGTGAGGTTTTTTTTTTTAATTATACCTCTTACATTTGGCACTGTTCTCCCCTCCGGATCAGATGTGTGAATCTGTTAATAAACCAAAAGAAAGGTGTGATGTTAGCCATCATTCCAGAAGCTGTGGCCAGTGGAAAGGGTGCTGCTCCTGGCTGGGATGCCTCTGAGTCTTAGCCCAGCAGCCAAGGAGTGAAAGGAGGAGACAGGGGCATCTGTGCAAAGTGAAACAGGAACAGCTCACAGGAACTTGGGCTGCCTGCTGCACATGAACGTGATGTGGCCAGCACTTTAAATGGACTGCACTTTGGGGGATATTACAGAAAAGGGGAAATCTGTTTGTGGAAAAATTTTAGTATCTTTGCTTACAGCTGGGTGTTGAGGGGGCTGAGATGGGTTCTCACTCGCTGGGGAAGTGGTACCTGAAGGCCTTAAGCACCGTGTATCTGCAAAAGAGGAAGAAAAATCAAGCCTGAGTAATTCAGTAATATAATGTTTGAAGAAGGAGAGGTTTCAATGTTCAAAATGTGTTTTTCAGGTCAGGTCTCATCATTTATATAGCTTTTTTTTTTTTTTTTTTTCAGAACTTAACAACCATTATAGCAGCTATATTGAGAACATGAGCGTGATCCTGGTAACAGCTTTATGGTTAATGTCCCCACTGTGGTTATAAATAAAAACCTTCATAAGCTGGTAAACAGTTAAGGCAGACATTTGACCTTAACTGTGGTTAGATTACTGAATTTGTTTTTCATTTGAACCTTTGCTCTTGGCAATGCTGTTATGATGTTCTGGTTTTGTGAGGGTTGTAGGGGTTTTATTCTCTAGGTAGTATTTCAAGTTTTACTTTAGCTTTTAATAAAAAACTGCATCCCTGGCCATCAAAAAGAAATGCTCAGGTTGTATGCTAACATGTGTTTTTCAGTCATTAATTTTATATCTCAAGGGCACTTGTATTTATCTAAAGATGGCAAAAATTTTAGCATTGAATTTTACCCTTTTGAAAAATATTTTCAGTCCTTTCTTCGCTCCTGTATCTTGCCACATTATAGTTACTGGGCATAATACATAGGCAAAAAGTAGTTTTTTGTTTAATGTGTTTTACCTTAAATCACAAAACAAGAACTATGCCTTTTGGCCAGTTCAGGGCAATCTTACATAAACAACATAAGATGCTGACTGCTAAATGAAGGTTTTTACTACTAACCAAGATAAAAACTGTATTTGGAATTTACTTCAAGTTTCCAAATAAAATGGACAAATTAGTCTTGGAACATAATGTAGAATATCTGTTTTTCAGACTGATTGTGGTCCTTTCACACACTGATGAATTTACTCACTTTAAAAGACATCTATTTGTTTAGACATCAAACAAACTCCCACAAAAATGAGTAGAAAATGTGTTTGCTGAGTTTGATGTGAACTGAAGCAAGCTGTCTGGTTTATGGTTTCCAGTCTTTCTCATCTAGGACTCCCCCCTATTTTCTAAATCTGTTTAAAACCTTTAGAGTGTTTATATTGGATTGGAGCAATGCACAGCCAGGATGACATTTCACTTCCATAAATGGGATATTAATTGCCTCTGTATGTTTAGGCATTAAATGTGACTTAGAAAATCTTCAGTAAACCAGAAGGTGATTAAAGCAGCTACCTTACAAAGTTAAGAATGCTTGAGAAATACACTCACAGTAATTGCTTATTACTGCTATTTAAAGCATCAGAGAACTCCTTTAGAAAGGATACTACATTATCATCTGGAGGAAAGTTTAGTGTGTTCTTTAATATGCCTTCAATCTTAAAGGTTTCCAGGCTTAAATAGCAGTGAGATTTTGTGAAATGGCTGTGGGTCTGATCAGCCAGTTTTTTGCACATTCGGTGTGGAATGGGACAATAGAATTTATCTTGTGAAGGTAATATTAAAATTAAAGAGCAATGTGTAATTATTAATTTAGCATAATCTAATGAAGATCAGGGTAACTCGAATATGAAGAAGCAGACAAAGCTCTTCCCATGTTTCCACCTACCAGTGTTATTTTCCAGTTGAACCATTTAATTAAAAAAAAAATCTGGACAGAAAACTCCAGGTCTGTACTGCTCCTCTTCAACTCTAGGTTTTGCTGAGATTCCCCAGACAGAAAATGTTACCTGCATATTCAGATTCTTGTAGAGGTTTGGCAGGAAGGATTCTCAAAGAGTGAACAGCCTCCAGCACTGAAGAATTTACAGTCTCATACATATTGTCTTCCTCCTCAGATAGCTCAGAGGAAAGCTGGAAGTCACTCTTGCCCTTCATTGTCAAGTATTCACTCTGGAGAGAAGAGGAGAAATACAGATAATACAAATAGATCTAAGTTCAAGATTGATTTCAGTGTGGAAATACATCATTGCCATAACCAGACATTTTGGTGCATGGGAAATTTTCTGACAGAAACTGAAAGGTTGGAAAGTGGTTGAGGAAGTGGTTTGAGTGCCTCAATTTTTAATTTAGATTCATGAAGTTGCCATTTGGGAGACAGCTTAAATGTTTCTCTGAATTTTGCCTCTCTGCTCTTGAAAATATAATGAGAGTGTTTAACTTATGATCATTGCAGACATTTGAAACTGTATCTTTTATTATAATATTATCCATGTGGTATTTGTATTGTACTGACTGTTTACATATGTTACTTGCAAGAATATCTTAACTAGCTCATAATAAATGTCACACTTCAAAATAAAAACATTCAGTGTTTTGGGGAATTTGTGCTAACAAATGTGCAGTCCAAGTGATAGTGATAGTGAGTTATGTATTGAAGAGTGGAGTCCATGGAAATATGGTGCTGAGAGTGACTCAGGATGTCTCTGGATGTGTCTTTACACTTGTGTAGGTTTGTTCAAGGTTGTGTTATGGAGTGCTGCTGCATCCTTCATCTTCACTGTTCACTCACTGAAACACAACTGCTGCCTTCCTTCAGCACAGAGCCAATGTTGCTGCTGAGGAATCTCAACTGGGGGTACCCCATGCCTCTACAAGTCACATTTTGTTACCAACAGCGTAGGTGCATCCATGCACTTGGGTCTTCTTTGATGTTTCTTCTGAATTTGTTTTTCATTGAACCTTTCAAATTTATTTGATTCTCAAATTTATTCCCTGATGTTTGTTTTATTCTCATTAATAATGGGGAATCAATATCTTCCTGATGTACCTTCTACCCTTCAGTTAACTGTCCTTTCAGCTCATGCTTTTTCTCTTGAGTGCTAGAATTGAAGCCAATTTGTTTTACTCTCCAAGGACACGAAATAAATTGATTACTATCCACCTTATTTCAAATTTTATTATACTAATGCCTATAATTATATACTTTTTTATTATCCTCACTAAGCAAATATACTTTAAATCTTTCCTGGACTGTCAACCAACTTAAAAGACTTTGAATCTCATATCCCCAATGTTACTTTCCTGTGAGCACACTCTATGTTGTAAACATCTTTGTTACAACATGAGGCAGACCTTCCAGAAGTGTTCTTTACAGTACATTGCAGGGTGAGGTTTGTCTTTATCACAGTACACAAAAATGTCACCACACCCTGGACAGACCCTGCAGGTACCTGGGTTTTCAGGTTCTTCTCTGCACCACTCTTTCCAGTTCAATATCAGTACTGTCAGCTAGGCTGAGAGTGGCTATTTTTTCAATCAGTTGTGCGAGCACTTTCATCTAGATGAAATCACTTTCATCTAGACCAGGCATGTACTTGTGAGAATGTCTTCTGGGAAATTTCAGAGGCCTGATAAAAAGCAATATATATAATATTTACTGTTTTCTTTCTCATTATTGTAGTCGTATTTCTGCTGGAAAGGAAATTACTTTTAGTTTGAGGAATTGATGAGATGTTCTTCATGTCATATTGACAATTCTTTACATAATCAGACCTATTATTTCCAAAATATGCTTTCAGATTGACTTTGTTTAATAATCTTTCCAGGTCCAAATAAATCCTCAGCATTTGCTTTCTTTCTTGGAAGAAATTGTGGTTACCACTGTTCTTTTCCATAATTTTAGAAACTCAGGACTCTGGAGAATTCCCAAAGAGAATAAATTAATATCTCAGAAATTTCTTAAATAATTCTTTAAGTGTCTTAGCATAAGTAAATAATTTCCTGACCATTCTTTCCTAATTCTGCTCTGTGCTGTTTTTGCATTCTATTCGGAATTAATGCCATAGAGCATCTGATTGTTATTAATCATTCTGTGAAATCTGAAGATAAGTATTGATTGCATCAAACTTCTTTGGTCATCCTTTGTCCAACTTCCTTATGAAAACACAGAAATTACAGTGCTTTATTTTCATATTTTTGTGATTTAAAAGGTATTTTCAGTCTTTTCATATGCGCCTGAACTGAAACTCAAACCCAGATTTCAAATACAAATGGAAAGATATTGAAATGTCCTCTGTTTGCTTTTCAGCTTTCATTTGTATTGCTTACATATTTAATCTTGAGATTTATGACTTACATCCTTGTTCAGCCTGACTCCTGTTATTTTTACCTGATCTTATGATAAAGGTGTATTTTAGATTCAGCCCATAAATGGAGAATTGGTGAGTCACTTCACCAGTCTAGATTCCACTAAAAAAAGGTAAAAGTTCTCATCTATAATTTAAAATTCTTATGCCTTATTTTGCATTAAAAACCAGTGATGATTGCATTTTTGTTAGTATTATAGCCAAGATGATATTAACATACATCAGGAAGTGAAAAAAAAAGTAAAATTTTAGGAAAAACATGTGGTACTTACAGAATTAAAGGTGTTAGCAGGAATAGTTCTCTTTTCTGTATAAAAAGGAGAAAAGCTGTCAGCAGGTCCCATTCTGTTGTAAATTATAGCAGTAGCTAGTAACTTATATAAAGGAATAAAGTCTGCCAACTGCAGTTTTTAGAGTATTTATTTACAATATTTTAGAGATATGGAAAAAAGGACATGAAGCAGGTCCACCCAGGGGCTTGTGGACCTGTACAGTGCATGAGGAAGTAGCTGCGTGGAAATGGGATTCACAACCATGAGCACATCTAAGCCCGCCCCCCCAAAAACACCCAAAAAAGGATGTGCTTGAACTCCTGTCCCTCTCCTGAGTTTTGCTTCTTGGTGCAGAACTTTGAGACCTCTGGGACCCCTGGTCTGGAAATCCCTCTGTGAATAGAAACGTGTTTTGTTCTCTTCGAAGCAGAAGAAAATCCCAAATCTGGGAACGCTCCAGCTCTCAGGCTACAAACTGTTCTCAGTGGTGTTTGTGTGCCCATGAAGCTGTCCCAAGGTACAGCCAGGAGAGCATGAGCTACAGGGCCAAAGAGCTGCTCAACAGAGACTCCCAGCCTCTGCACTTCACCTGATTTACACATTTAACCCAGTGACTCTTTAATGCAAAACAGCCATGGGTATGACCTTGCCCAGTATGTGCTCTCATTCTGGACTGTTTCAATCCTTAGCCTGCCTGTAACCTCACAAATCTTGAATCTCTGGCTAGATAATGACCTGATTTCAAAAGCAGAGCATGAAAGTCTTTCTATCACAATCAACCAATAACAAATAATTACCGCATGTTGTAATGCTTAGGAAAAAAGGGATAATTGTGCACTGAAACACTTTTATGCTAAGGAGAAAGTTAAAATCAGAATTACTTCTTGTCCAGGGGTTGTACCCCATAGCTGAAGGGTATTAAGGACAGCCAGCATCCCACAACCCTCCCTTACAGCTGTGTTTTAGAAGAAGCAAGTTTCTGCCTAAACACCCTTTTTGCATTTGTCCCTCTGGTCCTGTGAGCCTGGTACTGCATATATTTGTATACCCCAGCAGATGGCATTGAATGCTCATTTATTCAGTATAGGCAGTACTTTAATCTCTGCTCGCAGGATCATTTCTGGGTGACGGGGAAGGAGACTTATTCATGCAAGCTACTTGTCTGATTTTCTGTTCAGTTATACTGGTGCTAATCAGAAGTAAACCCAGTTAAAGGTGATACCACTATAATAATAAAAAGGCAGTGTCTTAATTTGTAGCCTTTGTACTTCTGTTCATAAAACAAGCGTGGCTGATTTATCCTCAACAATTAAAAATGAGTTACAGTGATAAACATCAATGCTATTGCCCATGCATTTCATGGCTTAATGCTAAAAAGGGACTGTTCAACACAAGCCTGTGGGGTGATGTATTGCTATCTAGTATCAGTTTACAATTTGATGTCCAGGTCAGTTTATCATCTCTTCTGTTCTGCATGAATCACTGGAGATGGGATGAACTCCATCTGCCTTCTTTCTTCTTAAGCCTGCTTTGCACTGGGCCAGTGAAGGGAGCAGCCCTGGTGCTGCTTTTCCATGGGTCTGCCCTCTACATAAGGTAACTGCCCAAATATTTGCTGTGTGCTAGCTGAGGAGTGCAAACCAGTGAGAAACCACTCTTCCTGTTATTTAAGAATATAATTTTCATTATGAAGATGGTAGCTGCAATCAGCTGGACCTTCTGGCATAATTTTTTTCACTGCAAGCTAAATATTTAAAGCTGGCACAGGCTAGAGTCTCCTCAAGTTATAGGGGACTCATGTTTTATTCAGTCTGGAAATTTTTCATTGCTTTGCCTGAGAAATTGATATATAGAGACTATCACTTATAATAATAGTAAGATGTTATATTTCTGAGGCACACATGTGGGTGTGTTTCTGCCAGTTGACAGAGAATGCCTGAAGTCAAAGGACAAAATGGAAAAAATTATCTTCCCTTTAATTTGCAATGTAATAAAACAGTGTGTGCATTTTGTGGGAACATTAACGTTTCATGGTAACCTAAAAAAGTTTTGTTTAAAAGGGTGGCAGGTTAGGAATAAAACAAAAATCCAACATCAAAAATATGACCCTTTAAGTGGGAAAGCAGAAGGTAAATCTGTTCCCATTGGCTTCTCTGAATCTATGAGTGCACAGTTTTTTTTAGTCCCTGTGGTGTTTCAGTCAGTGGCAGAAAGGGATAAAGAATTGTGGGCTGTGATTTAATAAACTCTGTGATCCTGCAAGGGTGTATCCTAACCACTTCAGCAGAAAAAACCCTGAAGCTGGAAATGCTGCAAGGAAGAGCTGTGTAGATGTTTTCAGAGTGACTTTTTTTACTGTCTTGCCCAAAATTATGATGCAAAGCCTTGTCCTGCTCAGGTATGCAGGCATCTCCCTAAAGCATAAAGAGGGGCTAGACAAACAAGCCTCCTGAATAATACAGGTTTAATTGGAGTACCAAGTAAAAGATTAGGCAGGTTTCACTTCAGAGACATGAAAAAGGCGTGTGAATAAATACCAGTTATGGTGGGCATTTGGGCTAAGGCCAGCTATCCACAACAATAAAAGATTTACAGTTAGATGATTGATTGCTGGGTTTTATTTTTCCAAGAACACCTTTTTCCAGCCATAAACCTAAATCTTCTATATTGTATGGATATTGAATGCATTTAAGCAAACTAGCACTATAAAGATATGGTACATCAAATAAATTTATCTGGCTAGCTGTGCTATCTAACTTTTTAGTTAGATAATGTTATATGCTTTGCATTAAATGTTTCAGCTCAGCTACAGTTGTGAACTGCAGTATCATTTACAAAGAATTTAAGTAAATGAAGTGATTTGCTTTTGAAATTAATGCAGTTTAAACACATGCTTGCTACTGACGATAATCTGTCGGGGAAACAGGTTTAGAGATCCTATGTCATTGTCTTGTTGTTTTGGAACAGCAAACAGCAAAATACCTACTTTCAAAGGTAGCAGCAGAGGGAAAAGAGAAAGTTCCCTCAGTTTCTTTCTAGAAGCCATCAGCCAAGCTAATGTTTTCAGTCTGCATGAAGAGAATAACTTATTCCTAGTTTTTTGCAGTGTATACCATCATGAAGCCAAACATTTTTTGGTGCACAGTGGAAGCAAACATGTTTTAGTTGTCTGCATTAGTGGGTATCCCCTTAGTGGATATCCATTACTTTTCATTTTTTCTACCAATTCATTTTAATTTTTATGATATTAAAATGTTCAGATCTATCACAGACTTTTACTGGCTCTGAGTAAGAAACAGGCTACAGTACTTCCTTTTACAGCAGTGAACGAATTTTACCTTTCCGATGTCTATTTGGATTCATTACTTCATGTATGTTTGGCCAAGATCTAAATACAGAAAAACAGAAAAAAAATCCCCTTAAATACTAGAAATTTCCTTTGTTCTATGAAACTTCTAAAGAATCCAGTTTAAATTAATGAGTGAAAGTTGCAAGGATAAAGAGTGCATTTGAGAAATGACTTTGCAGATTTGGAAATTCAACAATCTTGGGTCAAACCTTACATTTTATGTTCACTTACAGCTCCAAGTTTGTTGCAGAGAGCTCTACTCATTTTGCAAACATTCATTGTAGACATAAATATTGTAACAGCCTTATTGATGCTTTACATATTCAGTGTATTATTGGAGGGATGAATTTCCTTAGGGAGATAGGAGCTAAAACTCTCTTTCCATGTGCAGCTGTGCCGCTCCACATGGCTCCCTTCCCATTCTGCCAAATAAGTATAACACTTTCCCTAGACCTGATGTGGTATTCTTGCATCCTCTTATTCCTCTGCCATGGAGAATATATGAGATATACTGGGTGTGGAAGAACCACATAAGCCCTACTCTGGTGCTGGTTCTCTCAACATGACCCTCTTTACCCACTGGACTGTAGCTAGACTGCCCCTGGAATTTACCCAGACTGTAGCTCTGTATCAGCCTGCCCAGCAATATTTGTGGATCACTGCAGTAGCAGTACTTAGTATTCAGAAGCAACATCAAAAGCTATTTTGCAACGAAGATTTGGCCAGGGATCGCATTAAGACTGCATTAATGCACATTCATTTTAGCTATAGCTAAGCATCCACCCTTGGAATTGCCTAAAGTTTGGGAAATACCACCACAAATCTCAGAGTTTCAACTAGCCCACTCTTACCATTACAAAATAACTTAGATTAGCAGCAGCTTTTGAGCTCAGGGTGAAGCTGAATGGTTTCCTGCTCAGTGAACAAGCTGTAAACCACACAAGATTGTGTACTAGAGTGTGTGATAATAGCATGGACACATCAATAATAAAACTTCTATTTATATTACTTATCAGTGATTTAAAAAATAATTTATTTACTTACTTATTTTTTGGCAAAGATGTTTTCCTGCTGTTTGAATCTGCTGGGTGATATTCTACTGTTTTCCTGTTGGCTCTGACAGAATTGAACAAAGTTTGCTGTTAGAGAGCAACAGTAAGTGGGAAAGAAATGCAACTGCAAGCACAGCTCCAAAACTAAGTTTCAAAACTTTTCAATGCACATATGTAAATTATTTCCTTCTTCTCTATTTCAAACATTTTCATTCTCTGAATATTTTCCTGATGTTTTTTTTTTTTTCTTTTCAGTGATTTGGAAAAAAGAGCAATGATTTCCTGCTGAGGGAATGAAAAGCTGGAAACTGAATTCCTGCATCCACTGTTTTGGTTACATTAGAATAGGGTACTTATTGAATTCAACTGAATAGGAATTAAAACCCAGGGGCACCTATCCAAGATCTCTATTGCTGGTAAAATAGTTGCTAAACACCAGCGGTGTAGATACCAAAACAACAGAGCTCAGTTCTCTTGGCCTCTCTGGTTCTGATTGCCCTTGAGCCTCTCTTAGAAACAGAACTCCTTATGTTACTCAGATGAAATAATACTGATTTATAAATCCTTGAAACAAAAACTGAGATGATTTCTGCTTTTACCTTTTGACTACTGGACATTTGAGTCTTTTCAGCAAAAAGAGTTAGGATTATCCAGCAAATTATTCCTACAAATGAAAAGGTGGTCATGTCCTTTTGGACCTACCCAAACTCATTTAAAATCATAGATCCCATAATCAGTGCTGTCAAGTCAGATTTCAGTTTTTCTTTCCAAACATGCTCCAAAACCTATTTGAAACAAACAACCAAACAAAAACCACCCACCCACACACAATTTAATCAATATTTAAATGCACACATTGCTAATGAATTTTTTTAACTGTCATGTTAGACAGTTTGTTATGGAAATACTAAAGGGCTTAAATGCAAAGATGCAAATTTTACAAGAAATACAAGATATGTTTATTTTCAGCTGCGGATTTAGCAGGAGAGGTGTGCCTGAGCAGTTGCTATAGCTATAGAGAATTTTGGATTAGTGGTTAAATCTGTACTGCAGTGATATGCCTCTGGAGCATGTCGAATATGAACAGGTAACTGATTTCTGTCATCTCAGTGCCCTTTATCATTCATGTATAATTTTTTGTCTTTTAAAAGAACAGTTTCATTCCTTGCAAAACACTTCCTGCAGCTCCCCCAAGGCAGTCTGTATTACAATTGCAAAAGGCCGTTGCATGAGTATTATACATACGGTGAACATAATTTTTGCGTGTTTGAATTGACTTCATTCCTCCCTGCCCCTTCCTATGGCAAATTTCCCAACATGTACCTGCAGAGTGACCTTCTGCAGGTTCTCCTTTGCCTGCAGCAGGGAGCTCCTTTGGTCTGTTTGGTAGTTTTTGTCTTTTGTGAGATGCAGCACTGAGGTTTGACTGAGATCTCTGTGAGTCTGTCAGAAATACACACATGTTACTGGTGACCAGTAACATAAATGGCTCAGGATTTATCAAAAACTTCTCATGACTAAGGCCATGAGGACATTTAGGACCTTCTGCATGTTCAATGTTAATAAAATCCTGACCTTGCTTTAAAAGAAGTATTTTTCACCATTTTTATTTGGAATATTGTTATGCCATTTTTAAAATCCCCTAATTATAGGGTCAAAGCATCTTTCCTTCATGGAATTTTCTTCATTCTCTGGTCAACACCACAGCAACATTATTTCCTCCTGCAAAAATGTGGGATTTTCTTTAATGCAATTTAGAACACTTTCCTCTCTTTTTACTTAAAATGTAGAATTTCATTTAGCTGGGTACGTTCTATAAGTTTTTCCATTTACGACACTCATACCAGACTGACCAGATACAAAATTCTAAGCTGTGTTTGTGATAGTGCGCACTAGAGGCATAGACAGAGCAACAATACCCATTCCTCTCAAGATTCAATGACATTATATATAGCCAGAAGAAATATTGGAGCAAAAAAGTGAGGACAGACTTCATTTTAGGCCAAGATTGACTCATATTTAAATGCTGACCAATTGTTATGGAGCACCTAGAGAAACAGAAATAACATTTACATTTAAGTCAACTGAATTCATCTTTATTGTTCTGTTGCAATGTTATGCTTAATTTATGATGAATTGATTGGATAAAAGTGTCTGTTTCAAAGATCTTATAATTTCCAAGAACCATGAAGTTATTAGGTAAATTTTAAGATACTCAATTTGAAACTTTATTTATTTCACAGAATTTAAGGGGATTGTTACCAGAGTAAATTTTACTTGTTAAGAATAAAAGTTGGCTAAGTACAGATGATAAAAAGAGACAAAAATCCACTTCCTCTTATTTTGATTGTCTCTCTTCTGTTTCAACAGTGAAACAACAAGAAGAAAAGTAGTGATCATATTTACTAGCTCTCCTCTGACTGCATGAAACACTGAAATATTGCCTGATGTTTTGTTCAATCAGTTGCTACATTGCAAAGGCTCTGCTGTATTCATGTCAAATCCTTCTTCATGACAGACTTTAAATTGCCTAATCTGGCCCAAAATAGCCAGAATTGCTTAAACATCATTTTGGTTATTTGGTTTTATTGCTACTTATTTTTACAGTTATTTGCATATTTATTTGGTTTTGCAGATATATTTGAGTGCTCCTATCATAGAACAGTCCTACTGTGACAGATGAGGCACAATTGTAAAATTAGTCCCCATCCAAAGGATTCAGAAACCAAGGGAAAATAGGTGGATGCAACTGAAAAATGGAGATAAAACAACAAGCTGAAGGTAAAAGGAGTTTTTCTAGAAGGAAGGGAATAAAGCAAGGAGTATGCATCTCTGTGCTGACTGTAGACATCTAAAGGGGGTCAGTCCCCAGTTTGAAAAACAGGCACCTCTCAGGTCTGTGGAGAGAAAACCACATTTGTATTTCATATTTGCATTTCCATTACTACTATTGAAAGAGATCAATATTATATTTTATGGGCTACTTAAAACAACAAAAGGATCATACTATTTAGCACTCTGATTATACCAATCCATTGCTTATAGCTATTTTCTAAATAAATTTTACCAGGGTGGCTATTAAGGGATGCTCTCATTCAGAAACAGCTACTGAAGGTGATATGTGTACCATATGTGTTGGTGTGATTGGACTGTGGGCCACTTGGCAATCACAAGGTCCTTCAGTTGGTTTGAAAGTGCATTGTACTGTTCATTTTGTCTTCTGGTCACATCTATATCTGTAGATGCTTTTACTTCATAGCAGGGTTTGGGTTGGGAGGAGGTTTAGCCACCTCTGCTGTGGACCAGGTTAAGCAAAACTGCAATCAGGAGGGAAGAATTTACTTTGAAATAGTTTAAATCTAACAACAGTTAACATAGTCAAGAACTTCTAAGGAAGTGCATAGAAAAGGGTTCATTTTTGAAAATGATACCTGAAAGTAAGAGAGATTAGGAACCTGGCTTCACTGGGCTAGGTCACTCTTGATGAGCTTGGATTTCAAAGTTGGCTGAACACAGGTGTGCCTTTCTGTTTTGGGCGCCTGGTGTATCCTGCCTGGCCTGAGATGCTGCTCAAGAGGGCTGTAGGTCTTTTCCAGATCTTGGATTGAACTTCTTTGGCTGGTGCCTGTCAATTTGGACACCTCAAAGCAGGGTCTGAAATCTCAAGCTTGCTGAACAGGGAGCTGCCTCCAGTCAGCACAGAGCAGCTGCCTGAAATGAGCCTTGGTGGCTGCTCAGGCTGCAGAGGAGGTGCAGCCAGTGCCTGCAGTACACAGCTGGGAGCGTTGGAAACACTTTCCTCTGAGGAAAAATGAAGGACAGCTATCCACCATCTTTTGTATGAAATAATCTAGTAGTCAGAGAAGGTATTTAGCTTTTGTACCGTGACTGTTACTGTGTCTTCCTTAGCTAATTGGTGTCCACTGAAAAGAAAAGAGGTGCAGGAACCCAGTGTGGGCTCCTGCACCCCTTGGATCTTCCCTTACAGTTTGCTAATGTGCTGATGGAGGAGGGGAGGTTTCCTGCACAGTGCCTGGGCAGGTGATGAAGGCTTCTCACCAGAATACCCTGCAGTCCTCATCCTCTGGCTTGCAGCTCCCAAAAGGTGAGCCCAAATATTCCTGTATGCTGCAACTGAATGCAGGAGGACAACAGGAGAGTTTTGGAGAGGCACAGTTACCTCCCCAGGTATGTCAGATGTTTTTTGCTGTACAAGCTCAGGCTGGGATGGAGTTAATTGTGCTGAGAGCAGTGTGTTGGGTGCTGTACTGTGGATCTGTGACCAGAGCAGTGTTGACAACAGACTCTCTTTTGGCTGTAGTCTGCAGGGATATCCCACACTGCGCAGCATGTACTCAGAAAAACAAACAAACAAAAAAAACCCCAAAAAACAAAAAAAAAACCCCAAAACCAAAAAACCAACAAAACAACAAGTGTTTTTTTTTTTTTCTTTTTGGAAGACAGCCACTGCTCAGCTATTGCCTTCACACCGCTTGTTTTGTTTCAGGCTTTTTTTCTTTTTCTTTCCTTCACTTACTAAACCATGTCTATCTCAGCCCACAAGCTTCCTTATTTGCTTTCCATCTTTCCCCAGCCAGGGGCAGCCTGCTGCAGGCACAGCAGCAGGTAGGGATTACAGGAAAGGAGGGAAAGAGCCATTTGACCTTTCAGCTGATCACAGAGGGTTCAGGATCACAGTTTTGACACTGGCATAAAAATATCATCCAGGTCCAAGACAAAGGCCTGACCACTTTTATATAATCCCAACTACTGCCTTAAAATGGAGCTTTTTCTGTTCTTTTAATTTTTAAAGGTCAGTTCTATGAATCAGTAATAAGATCATCCATGGCAACATTGTACTCACTATTGGGACTTACAATAAATACTCTGTAAAACAGATGCTCTTCTGATTACCACATTTAAACTACTACAGACCTCTGTGTGCCATGTTGGAGGACACTTGTGCTGTTCTTTTTACCTAAAGTAAATGCTAGGAACACAATAATAAATATTAAAGGCTCTATTATGTTAGCAAAATTATGTAACTGACCACTTGCAAAACTAATTAGAATTTATGATTGGCACAATTAATTTCTACTCTCTTCTTCCTAAAAGAGTGCTCTGGGTTTCCCTGGCAACCTTTACAATGCTATATGTAAATACAGAAACCAATCTGCATGCCCTCAGTTCAGATAACTCCACAGAAACGTAAACATTTTGAACAGCCATTAATTGTTGTAATGGTTAAATTCAGATTTTAGAAATGTCAAGTAGAAACAAGATACTGTAGTACCAAACTGCAAAGTGGCAACTCCTTGCAAGAATCATATAATCAGACTCACTTGGATTGGAAGAGATCTTAAAGATTATCTAGTGCCAGCCAACCTGCTGTGGGCAGGGACAGCTTCCCCTAGACCAGGATGCCCAGGACCCCATCCAGCCTGACCTTGAACACTTCCAGGATTGGGCATCCACAAATACTTAATGTATTTCAGTGCCTCACTACACTCACACTAAAAAATTTCTTCCTAATCTCAGATCTAAACCTCTTCTCTTCACTTTGAAGCCATTTCATTTTCCCTCATCCCATTCCTACATGCCCTTGTAAAGAGTCTCTCTCCATTTTCCTTGTAGGCTCCATCAGGCTGCAATTAGGCCACTCCAAAGCCTTCTCTTCTCTAGGCTGAGCAATCCCAATCTCTCAGCCTCTCCTTATGGGAGAGGTTCCATCCTTCTGCTCATCTTGGAGGCCTCCCCTGGGCTCACTCCAGCAGGTCCATGTCCTTCCTGTGCTGGGGACTCCAGAGCTGGGTGCAGAACTCTACTTCCACATACACAACTGTAGAAGACATTGAAACTAGCTTTATCAGGGAGTCAAGTGCCTGGTGAATGTTATGAATGCCACTTCTCTACTACTGGTTAGGACAGTATTCAGGCTGACAGCTAGGATGCACAGAATACACTTTTTTTGTAATACAGCATCATCTCACGTGGAAGTGTTGTAATGAATCCTAGACAGATGACTTTGCATTGGATGAGAGAAAAAGAGAACAAATGGTAAGCCATCGTGGCTGAAGTAAAGGTTGACTCTCTACAAGGTATGCTTCAAGCCAAAAGCCTGAAATCTTCCAGGAGGGGAAAATATTTCACTCAGTCTCAATTGCAAATTCTGACAGAAAAATGTCACTTTAGGCCATTGCTCCTCTGAAACCGATATTTGGTTTTGTTGTTGTGCATGGCACCATGCCTTGCAAAGAAATGCCAGGAAAAGATTCAGTGTTTGGCATGGTTTTCTTCCCACAACTTTTGTACTGATTAAGATAAAGCATATTCACACAGCGGTGGAATAGTATGGGTCATTTCAAGCCAAACGCTGCAATATAATTTGAACCACATGGCACAGATTTCTTGGGGAGGTGCGTCATGAAAACTTTGCCTCTGAATAAGGTGGTTAGAACAATGAGCCTGCCCCCTCCTTGCTTTACCCTTCCTGTGTGTTTCCCTAATGGTATGCATTGCACAAGACAGTATTATTGCTTAATTCATAATATGTACTTGCTTAATGACAGCATCTCTCACCTCAAGTCCATACATTTGAGACCAACCTGCTTTTAAAGAATCCACAGCATATTGGAAGAGACTCACAAGAATGATCCAGTTAAACTCCTGGACCACAGGACAACCCAAATTTAGTCAGGTTCCTATAGCCTGATGTTGCATACAAATAGAAAGAAAGGTCTTATAAAATCAGGCCTTACTCTGCTAAATTACCAGCTGGCCTGTTACTTCTTCTAAGTGCAGCTAGCTAACTTCCCATGTGAAAAATCATAAGAATGAAAGCAGTTAATACAACAAGCTATTCTGGTAAGAAAACTGTTTGCACCTGTAAACAAGAAATCTATTCCATGGGAATCAGCGAACAAAACACATAAACTATGTTGTCTTATATATCAAGAGTTTTACTATCATTATAGTACAAGGATTCCATATCACCAGAGTTTCATACCTCCTCAATGTTTCTCACAGTCAGCTCCTCTAAGCACTGCCTGTTCCTGGCCCTTACAGTAATCACCATCTGACTCTGGATCCCACCAACCCACTCTTTTATACCACTGTTCTTATTGGCTACAGGTGTGGCCTGTTAAGATCAGGCCTGCTCCTAATCTTTAGTAACTGGTCCAGCTGCAACTCGTTGGGGGATAAGATTTACATTCTATACCACCTTCATTTACCCATACTGTATCCCCCTACAAACTAAAAATATAGAGAGATTTGACAGAGGTACGCCCTGGCCATTTACCAACCAATGAACTGAGCGTCATTGCTAACCAGTTGGGTCTAACAGTGCCTTCTGATATTTCCTATAAATAGGAGATTTGTGAATAAAGAAAGGGACTTTTCTGCAAGAATAAACTGAGTCTCAGCTGCTTTATTGCAAAGGTCTGAACTACTGGTAGATTGTCAGGCAGTGACTGGCTGGCTGAAGGGATGTCAGGCAAGACAGGGGCTGTGGGTACCTGAAAGGTAACCACAGATATTTGGCACTTGGGAGAATGCTGCTGGGAGGCCTGGGTACCTGTAATTACTGTTTGTACTACTGTGCTTCTTATGCCAAGCACTTTCTTATCTAAAATAACAGCTCTGCCATGGCACAGCATAGAGCAGAGAGATTAGGCAAACAGTGGATTGAAAGAAAAATGTTTATTAAGAATGAATAAAAATTGCCTCTCAGTAAGTTTTGCTAAACTCACTGGAAATCATGTATTCTATGAGAAGATGAGTAAGACTACAAAAGAACCAAATCTATCATATGGACAATGTTTTCACATTTTCCAGTCCAAGCAGGTAAATACTAAACTGACTGGACATGACCGAGGGAATTCTTTATGCATGTAAAGTGGTTTATAGTAACATAATAACAGTAAAAACAACAAAAAAGATGCCTTTGAAGAACTGGTGGTTTGTGATCATAGAAATGGAAGTCACTGAATTACAATGCTTCGTCTGAATTTGTTCCTGGATGATATTAACACTTTGTAGAGGTTTAGGGTTGCATCACTATGACTACACTAATTTTTGCCTTCCCTGGCTTCTGTGCAAACCCTTGAGATATTTCACATCTAAATCATAGAGGATTTCTTCTGGAATGAAGAGAAAAGATGTGAATGGGCAACAAATGTGTTTTAATTTTCATGAAGATCCTTGTAAAAAAAGCAGTCTCAGAAGACACAAAAAAAATTTGAAAACATGCCATCTAAAGATAATTCTACCTACAGTGTATGTCTTTCTGAATGGTCATATATGTATTTTAAATTATTTTTTGTTTTGTCCCTCTCATACAGTTTTCAGACTTTTTCTGTTTCTAACCTGCCAAGTTATTTTTACTCTTTAAGTTTGTACAGTAGAGTATATCACTGATCTCTGTCCCTGCATCTTGTAATGGAGGGTGCAAATCCCCAAATGACCTGGGGAAATCAGAGGGAAAAATATTTAACTTTTTAAGTCTCTCACTAGTCCTTGAAATCTTGCAGTTATGACCTGGCAGACATTTTGGGGACTGCTTCATGTGAAAATGGAAGTTGAAGCCTTCTAGTTTTCTACTATTTTCACTCACCTAAGGAATACCCAGGAATCCCAGCCTCAGTAGTCAGAGGAGTTTATTATCTCCCTCTTCCATGGATGAGCGACATCCCGGGAGCAAACAAGAAGTCAGCAGATGAGACTGTGTCTCAGGGGATGGGCGCCAGGGAACCTCAGGGGTGCTGTCATTACATGTATAGATCTTTCTAGCACATACCAGAGGCCAGAGTCTGGCAATCTGCCCCACAGCCCCAGGCAAACCTACTGTTTCCGCAGACACTGGCTTAGAGTTAAGTGCCTGGATCAAAACTCCCTCCTTATTCCCATCATGTCGGTGGCTTACTGCTTCTCTACCACAGCAAATCATGAAACAACCTGAGCCTACCTACTGCATATGACAGGCAAGTAACAAGGCAGAACTTGAAGAAAATGCCATTTCTGTTCTTCCTTGCTACCTGCTGTCAGGAAGGAGCTAGCAGGTAAGCAGCTTTTAATTTAATTTCACTCTGAGTCAAGGTGGACTAATCTGCATATAAATGTAATAATGTAAGTCCTTGATCCCTCCCTCACAGACACAGAACACAGCCTAGAATGTGACTCTTAGTGTCCAGGGAGAATAAAATTACCCTGCCCAAGGTTGGGGAGAAATATGTGCCTAGTGAAAAGAGCAGGGTACACTGGCACAGCTACTGTCCCCTAAACCTATATCCACATCCTTAGTATCTGTGCGTCCAACAGTGTCACACTGTATTTACAGGTTGCCAATGAAATCCAGTTTAAGCGAGGATAAAAATGATTGCTTCAAGTGTTATCCCAGGAATGGCTCCCATGCTGTATTACAGGTAAGTATAGCGGGAACTCTTCCAAGTAGAAATGAAAGCAAGAAAGTACCTTCAAAGCTGTTTCATTTTTTTTTTTAATAAGCATATTGATGGAGTTTTTGGATCATCAGCAAAACACAAACAAAAATAATTAATTTTATTATTTTTCCTTTTTAAATTACCTCATTGTATTTTTTTTTAGAAAAACAGCTGCTGGCATTTCCTAAACACAAATTTCTTTGGGGAGAACAACAACTCATAAGCCAGAGGTTTCTGCAGGGGATTTCTGACCGGAAAACTGTGTTTATTAATTATATGTAAATTTCATAGTGTTTTGATGTCTTGATCTAGCAATCTGTAGAACTCACACTGAAAAATCAAATGTGAGAAAGGCTTAATTTGGGAGGAAGTGAAGAGACTTTGCTGAATAGATTATATTTACTTATTTAAACATTCATATCACTCAGGCTGGGGGTCTTAAAATATAAATTACATGGCTGAATTAACCTGCTATTGACTCAGTGTCAGCACTCATGTTTGAGAAGAGTAGCTTTTCTCTGGCTGTAGCTGAGTGCCTCTGAAAATAAAAAACCCACAAAAGTCCTCCTCTTCAGAACAATTCTCCGTTCCTCCCTCTCAATTATCCATCTTGTCATAAAAGCTCATGTTCCTGACCTGTCCTGCATTGCAAGTGGCATCTGCTCCTGACTAATCCCAGACTAAGCCTCTCCTCACTTTTGGCCACATTTGTGGCTCTGGAGGTGTAAATGCTGCAGCAGTCACGGCTGCTCATGCTGCTGGCTACCCCAGCTCCTGGCTTCCTGGGACTTCATCCATGCAATGTCAAAAAAGTGTGTGAAAAATATCTGCAAATAGAAACTTATGCTGGGAAAGTCGGTCAAATGAGAACAGATAGGCTCCACTGCAGGAAAAAAGATACTTCACCAGTGTCTTTGGTGAAAGCTGAAAAGAGTTATGCTCTGTTTTGGAGTCAAACTTAATCCATTTACAAAAAATTGAAAGTTTCATTCAATATACGTCCAATATTAATATTGTTGGTATTCTTTCTCCCATTAAAATATGGGACGAAACCTAGGGAAAGACACCTGGGAGAGTCAAAAGGAAGGCACCATTTATCCTCTTCTGCCTTGCCTATTACCACACCAGACTCAGAGGTTCTTCACTGTCCGTGAATGTGTCACTCTTCGTCCTACTTTCAGCTAACCCACTGGCACAGTAAAAGTGCAGCCTCTGCTGCTTGTCCCTGAGGCTGTTCCAAATGAAACCAGCTGATTTACTCTCGAGGCCAAGATCCCTGCTCCTGTACCCAGCTGGCCTTACTGTGATTGTGTGCCCAAAGGGGTGGCTTCAGAAAAGTCCTGTGAAAGACTGGATAATTTTCCATCTAGTTCAACAGATTTGCTAAAGCTGACACTTTGGTGTCAGCTTCAAACATAGTATTACTAATATCTAACACTCAATAATGTCAATTACAACCAAAACCTCTTTGGAAGGGGGATCCACGTTCAGTATTTGCCCATGCTAAATTGACAAACACAAAACCCCATCTATTTTTCTGAAGGAAGAAGATTAGGTAAGCCCTTCATCCTTGCTTTAGATCAATCTGCAACTTATTCCTGTTCAAGCCCAGAAGTAAAAAACTCAAGAAATCTATCTTCATTTTTCTTTTTTGCCATTGTTGTGCAACCCAACAGGCAGCTAAATTAATTCACAGCTCTCATCCTAGTGTATACTGATCTAGAAATAAACTGTGCCTTTTATTATATTTATTTTTTCCCTGAGTGAAACTTAGCCTTAACTGTGTTTGAGTGAAGCCTTTCATAGACCTAACCACCATGCTACTGTTGTCAGCCCACATCCTAATTCTGGGGGTTTATCTGACACAGTTTAAAGCTATCTCATAAATCTATGCCTTTAGCCTCAACCCCAATTCTGAAGCCAAAAGGTGGTTCTTGTCAGAGGCTCTTGCCACCACTCATCTTTTGCTGCAGGACCCTGAGCACACTGATAGTCCTTTAAAGCTCTGACCAGCCCACCACCCTGGCCCAGGATCCCATTTCAGTCCAAGGGGGCTCTCAGGCCCTGCACAATGAATTCACAGAAATTCCAGGCTCCAGCTCAGCCAAGGCCATGCCAGTGTCTGCTCATGGACCCTGTTGATTGATACCCCATCCTACAAAGGACTTCCCAGCATGATTTTGATCCTGCCCAATAACCACGGTGCTGTGTCTGACCCTTCCTACCCCCATCAGACAAGGTCAGAACCCTGACCAGAAAACTGACCCCCCATGTTAACCCTGCCCCTGCCTCACTGCCATGAATTTGTCTGATCTGGACCCTGAATCTGGCTGTCACTGCTTGGCAAAGCCCGTGCTCTGGCAGTTCTATAAATTCCCTTGACTCCTGATTCTGCATCCCTTGGGGCAGTTTTTATCCAAGCTCTACCAGTCCAATAAAATTTACCATGATATTTAATTCACTTCATGCTCATTTAATTCCTTACCTCTGCCCCAGACACTACTGTGTCTCAACAAACCATATCCATTTGTAGAGTCACATTTGTCATCCCTATGGGTCTCACTGTCATTCATCAACCATCTTCTTACTGCTTACTCTCTGAGAATTTTACACTAACTCTGATTCTGGTAATAATTATAATACAGCCTCAAACCAACACAGGTTCTTTGTCCATAGCAGCAGCAGCATTCACTTAACCTCAAACACCCTTCAGACACCTGTAATAAACCAGTTCTGGTTACTTTAGGCTCAAACTCCAGTCCTAGATCTGATTGTGTCCCACTTTTAAGTGCTTGTGTGAATTAAAAGGTAAAATTCTAGGCACATAGTTATTGAAATAGAAATGTTTAGCATGTAAAGGAAAGCAGATGGGAAGGACATAATGAATGTGTTCAGATCAAAACCATAGGAGCATCAGATGCTCTACCAGTTGCTGGAATGTTGACCTTAATAGAGCCATGACAACTCTCACAAGCTGAGCTCTGCACCACAGGGCAGGCAGAGTCATAATGGCTTTGAACTGTGTTTTCCACTTCTCCCTAATGCAGGCTACAGCTATGTCAGATGTACGTAAATTGCCCAGAATGAAGAATTAGAATGAAAAAGAATATTGCATTGGAGAGGGAAAAAATGATAATAAGAATTACAAGCATGTATTTGCTTTGATAGAGTAAAATAAAAACTAATATTTCGTACAAATGTATTATAATTTTTGCCTAATTCCCCAGTCACTGACCATCTAGAAAATGGTCTGGCATTTTCCAACATCTCACAGAGAGCATTACTTTAAAACTTTCACCATAAACTGGAAAATCCAACATATTTTGATAATAACAGATGGTTATGAAGTGAATATGCAGCTGTATGTCACTCCTGGGGCTTTATGGCTATTCAGAAGTCACTTGAATTATATGCTCATGGTTAATAACATCAGCAGAGCCACTCCAGTTAATTACAGCACTATAGTTACTCCATGCTTCTCTATTATACTTTAAGTTGCAGTAAGAAAAGGGCAACCATATAATCCCTCCAAAGACATTGTACTGCCCTTGTTAAAAAGACTGGAAAAGCTTCATAGCTGCAGACAAAATGTAGACCCCAGTATGGAACAAGAGATGCTCTTTAATGTCTCTTGCACAGAGCAGCAGAATTGACAATAATTCCAGCCTGGCCAGATAGCAAACATTGTATTGCTTCTCATCGTGGGCTAATAAAATGGAATGCTCCCTCTTGCCTAGAGAAGGAGGGAGGAAATGGGAGGTGTAATGAGTATGCAGAAAGGATTCTCAGGAAGCTTCGAGCTGCCTCCAGTTTAATTTCACTTTTGTTCCTGATTTCATCTCATTCTCTACATTTTTGTCCCTTTTAATTTCATTTTGAAGGACAGGAAACACATAAACAAAACCAAATGCACAAGAATGCTTTGTGTATGAAATAATTCAGACAAGGCAAAATAAAGCTATTTCACCAAGAAAACCTTAAGGATTTTTTTAAGATATCTTTTTGCCAGTAAGGTTGTAAATTATTGACTTAGATTTTTCATTAAAAATAAAAGGGCAAACTCTGAAGTACGCTTCAATTCAGATGAAACGAATGCCATGACTAAAAATGGAATTGATAGCCTCCAAAAAAGCCAGTTCTTAACATATTTTTCCAGTCCTATTGGCTCAATACACACTGTAGACAATGGACCAGCAGGAGTTTTCCTATTCTGTCCCTTGCCTACCTCTACATCCTTTGTTTAGGCTCCACACTCAGGAGATGGAGAACGACAGAACCACATTATCTGTGGGTCAGGGATAAGGGGAGGGGGGGTGTGTCTCTGGATTAGTCTAGGAGATATTATTGAAGCATGTATCAGTGGAATTTCTATTAAGCAATATTCTGAAATCTGTGCTCTAGCCCAGCGTGAGCCAAGCTTCCCTGGATACAGTGACTCTGTGATGAGGAGCCTGTTCTCACCTGCTTTGCCACTCTTACAGGGTGGCAAAAGCTGCACTCTCACTCTTGGCTCTCCCTTCACATGCCAAGCTGTGTGCTTGAAGTGTTTTAGTTATTTCAGAACAAATTCTGGGAAATAATGCTATCTTTCTGTATAGTAGCACTGGCCTTTTTGCAGTTTGAACATTGTACTTGGCTAGGATATGAATCATTCCTCAGTATATGGCATAAATATTTCAGAGCCTTGACTGATCATAGGAAAGTTCTACCTAGATGTGCTAATAAAGGCAAGTCTTTCTTACATTCAGCACCTTACCAAACTACAGGAGGTATATGTCTGATCCTTTGAAAAGGATAACTTCTGAAAAATGTAAATAATTCACAAATTCTAAAATGTCTCCTTCATCTAAATAATATTTTTGAGCCTAGCTGTATTTAAAATTGCAAATTAGTGTTATAGATGTCTTCCAATTTATTAAAATGTATACATTGATAAAAATGATGATGAAAAACTTCAGATCATGAAATCTAGCATATGTTGAAGCTGGCATCTTAATTCTAGCTCTAGTACCAGCTGTGGAATCTATGCCTTTGAAGCACTCACAGCTGGGGTTGAAGCTCCTCTCTGCAGACAAAGAAATACACTGTCTTAAAACATTGGCTTTACATTGCTGTAGCTTAGCTGGAACTTGACTTGAAGAGTTGTTTCTCAATGCAGAGAGACATCTCTGTATCTACTTTAGAGGCAGGTGATGCCACATCTTCAGTCTCAGATGTAGTTAAAACCCACTCCCACAGCAAAAGTAAGCCACCAGCTTTAAAAAACAGGTTGAAATTCAGTTTATAGCTATGTTATACTTAGACAAAAAGACCCTGGCTTAAATCTGAGCTCCTTTCCCATGCAAAATGTCATTTAATCAATTGCAATATTTCTAATGTACCTATAGGCCTCCTATTTGAATTCATATGCCTGCAGCTCAGCGGGATTTTTTTCCAGAAGAAGCAGAAAATAAGATCTCTGGGTTCAAGCTCCTTGGTTTAGCACAGCAGGGCATTCTCTGCTGAGCTGCCCCTACCTGTGAGCACTTCAAAGGAGCACTCACAGCAGGGGCTGTGGCTGACACCAGAAGCGCTGGTTTGATCTAACATGGGAGATTTCACCAGTCTTCAGGCTCGAGGGCAACTTGTTCATTTAAAAAAATGTATTTTAAAGTGATATATTGCACGGCTGTTATTAGACCTTGAAGAGAGTAATCGCAGCACTGTGTTCCTTCCCTCTGGTCAGCTTTGTGAGAAAATGAAGTGAAAAAACAGAAAGGAGGATGAGTGCACTGTTCCAGAAACCCTGTGTTAACCCCATTTCTGTAGGGCACTGCAAGAGCAAGAGTATGTGGAAGGGTGAACCACAAAGGTTGTTTGTGCTCTTTGATGTTGTTTTATGATGTACAAAGAAAGTTTCGCTTGAGATATTATTTTCATTTGTTGTCTTAATTAAAAATGTCAGGAATAATGGGTTATGTCTTTGCTTTTTGTACCAGAGGACTGACTGTAGCAAGGTTTTGAGAGGTTTTGGGAGTATCTTCCTATTTTTCTTATGATAGGAGAGAAAACATGTGCATCACTTATTTTGTATTATTTTACTGACTGTAACTCTGATATGATAAATGCTAAGTGACTTTGTACACATGGGATTTTTCCACCAAAGTTATACTGGGCAGGTCCACAGCCATGTGTTTTGCTGCCAGCTGAAGGAACTACAGTAGTTCATTCAGTGATTAGTACATTTCTGTATTTACAGAACGTGTGTCATGGTGTAAATTAGCACATGACCATTCTTTTGGATTTTGTTAAGCATTCAAAATTATAGACCCACACTGGGTGAGTCCTGCCACTCATCAGTCATGGAATCATAGAATATCCTATGTTGGAAGGGACCCACAGGGATCACAGTTTAAAAAACAAGGGTAAGCTAGGATGGAGAGCTGTCTAGTTACATATTTGACATCTATATAAAGTATACATAAACGTGTCAGTACCTCAGAAATGGTTCTTAATTTTTTAATTTGTGTTTGCCCCTTCTTGTTTGTAAGTCCAGTGCCCCATGAAACTCTAACATCCTAAAAATGAAGTATATTTTTTGTGATAGCTCAAAAATTAGTATTTATGAATTAGTTCATTTAACTAAACCCGAGCAGTCCCTTTCCCCATCTGAAGAAAAATATCTGCAAGTGCAGCATAGGTATCATTTCTCAGACAGAATTACCTGATACTGGGTGTTGTACACAAACCTTTTTATTTTTTTTTTTTTTTTTTCTGTAAGGAGCTGACCAGCTGATCAGCTGGTAACCCTGTTACCTGCCAGAACACCAATTTGTACTAGGTTTTATGTCAGTGCTCCTACACACACACAAATTCAACTTCATGCATAAAACCTGCCTCCATATCTTTAATTTAGTTACCAGAGGGACTTCAGTCAAGGTGAATCTGCCAGAGCTAGTTTTGAACTGAGAGCCTTTTGTGTTCATGGAGGTAAATCCTCCAAGACTGCTTTCATCAAGCAGTGAGCTGCTGTCGTTATGTTACTCTCCACAGTGAGCTGTCTAGTTTAAGCTGAATTAGCTGTTTCTTTACAAGTCATGGTAGCTGTAGGATGTTTCTGCAGTGACATTTTCTTGGTGTCAGGGGTGCCTAAAAATAACCATAAGAGAAAATGAAGCTGATGCTGAGCTTTTTTACAGAAAATTAGACTTTTTCACAGATCGTTATAATTCCTGTTAGGGTGGTAGGCAGAAGCTGCAGGTCCCCTCTTCTCTGTAGAAATGTTGTGAGGCGATTCTGTGTGATGAATCCAAGTTGGGATGAAAGAGTGCCATACCTTAAAAGATTTCAGTAACCCCACCCTCTCCCCAAACTATGACCTCTTGCTGCTGCCAAAAATAACAACTTCTGAAATATAGCTTCTGTTGTAGCCTCTGTGACATGCAAAACCTGAGGGTTTTGCAAACCTTTAAGCAGGAAATTACATGGCCTCCTTTATGTTCCCTGTGAATTTGAGCTCTTCCCTGAAGCCAGCAGATGAAAAAAGTGAAATGTGGCTGTGCCTCTGGAAGAAAACTGCAAATTAGCAAAATTCAATACTTGAAGCAAAATTACTGTTCCCCAAACTGCACCAGTCACAGGCATTGCTCTATCAAGCCCCACTCGGGGAACGTCAGGGACATTAAAGTAAGTGCAGGATGTGATAATATCCTTTTTAACACGATGTTAGAAGAATGGGAAAAGAATAGGAAAAAAGAGCTACAGCATAATAGAATGTGCCATATACATATATGATTCTACTGAAAACTGTCTGAATATCCAGGCCTGAAGGATTGTGATCAGTGGCACAAGTTCCAGCTGGAGGCAGTCACTGGTGGTGAACACCAGGGGCTCATACTGGGGCCACCACTCTTTAATTTCTTCATTGCTGGCCCAAGTGACAGAGTGCAGCCTCAGCAAGCTTTCAGGAGATGGAAAACTGGGAGGAGCTGTTGATACAGCACTCAGTTGTACTGTCATTCAGAGGGACCTGGGCAGGGTGGAGAAATGGCCAGAGAGGAAATTCAAACTTCTGTGTATGGGAGGAAACAACTCTGTTCACCAATCCGTGCTGAGGCTGGAAAGCAGCTTGGAGGACTCAGGGTCCTGGTGGACACCAAACTGAACACGAGGCAGTAAAGAAGGCAAGATGTACCCTCAGGGTTGCCAGCAAGGCTGAGGATGGTGACTCTGCACCAGTGCAGCCTCCCCCTGAGTATGGAATTTGGGGCTAACTGGTAAAAGAAAAAGATGGACTTGCTGGAGCAGGTCCAGTAAAGAACCATGATGATAACCAAAGGACCAGAGTATCTTTCATGCAAAGACAGCCTGAGAGAGCTGGTACTGTTCCCTCTGGAAAAGAGGAGGCCTGGGGGGATCTTAGCAGTGTTCATAAATACCTGACAGGAAGGAGTAAAGAGAAAGCCAAGCTTTTCTCTGTAGTGTGCAGTGGCAGAACAAGAGGCAATGGACACAGACTAAAATACAGGAAATTCTGTTTAAATGCAAGAAATAATGTCCTTGTTCTGAGGGTGGTCAAACACTGGCACAGCTTTCTTATAGTCTCTATCCATGAGGATATTTAGAGCTCAACTGACACAACCCTGGACAAGCTGTTATAGCTGACCCTGCTTTAGCAGGGAGGCTGGACGAGGTAGCCTCCAGAGGTACTTCAGAGTACCTTCCAACCTCAACCATGCTCTGATTTGTTCACTTAAATATTACATCAAATTAAAGCTTTCCACGTGTCAAAAATACATTTTTGTGTTAGTAATCAGAGGATCTGTTAAGGGAATTAAACTGTGTTTAAAGGAAGGCCTTGTGGGGTGGGCTCCCATCTCTTGGGAGCACTGAAGGAAACGTGGAAAAACCCATGGAGAGGAGGCACGTGGAAAGACAGTCAAAGGGTAGGGCATGAGAAATATAAAGGAGAAAGAAGGTAAAGCTTTTAAGTCTGAGACACAAGGATCTAAAACAAAAGACAGATTTGGGGAGTTATTTCCTTTGTCAATTTTAGTAATTGCTCTCAATTACCTGAGACATGTTTTGAAATAAAACACACATTCCCAGCAGCCTATGAATTGCTCTGTTCCTTATAACTGAATTGGTTTGCAGCAGAGGGAATATATTTCAGTGCTGAATATTTCCTTTCTGGGTGTGCTGGTGAATCCTGATGCAACACATACCTTCCCAGGCAGCTGGTATGAGTCAGTGTGCTTTAGATGTTTGCTACAGAGGAGAAGAGGGTGGGGATGGCTAAGTGCAGCAAATGGACAGTAATTTTGTGATGCTACCCAGAAGCAAAGCCACCCTAAAATGAAGATAAAGGGATTGCATCCATGGTACAGTGTTGCAACAGCAGTGTAAGTGGTGAAAGTGAGGTAACCTGAGCAGAAGTTCAGGTACTCATTGTGGGTAAAAGACAAGATGCCTCATAGTAGAATAAAATGGGTCACCTTGTTAGACAATTAGATCTCCTTTGGGGAAAATATCTCAAAGCAAACACAGAAGTTGCTTTCAGTCTTTGCCTTCCATTTCTGTCTTAATATTTTTGCAAGAAGCAGACATAAATTTGGAGAAGTATGCAAGAGAAAAAATAAAAACATATGAAGAAAGTGAAAAGTTATTGAGTCCATCTCCCAGATGAGTTGTTAATTTTGGATACTTATACACGAGAAGTATTTTTAGGGATAAAGTGCACAATAATAATTTTAAAGTCCACTTATTACCCATGGAAAAAATCCATTGGCTCCAGATTATTAAAAAGATATTCTTAAGCTATCCACTAATATATGACTCTGGAACTGCTTTGAAAAACTTTGTGTTCAAAGGCCCCAGTTGAAAAGAAACACGGGAGGCAGTGTTTCACAGGGAAGGACAACCAAGTGGGATTTGGAAAGCTTGCAGTCCTTGACAGGATATGCTACTGAGTCTCTGTATGAGCTTGGGTCTGGTCATGCATTCAATGGATTTTAACTGGCTTCAAAATCAAGCCTCATCTTTTTGCCCTACTAGAGGTGAGTAGGGGAAAAAGGTGCCCTACAAGCTGAGTCTAGAGTCCCACATCTGTTTTTCTCAGGTATTGGAAGATCCTTAGTTGCATGTGTGAAATTTGTTTGTGATTTCCCTTCCTCCCACACATCCCCTCAATGGATGAGTTGCATGGGGCTGATGGCTCTTTAGCCTTCTTTAAAAGCCCTGAAATGCCCTCCCAGAAAGACAGGTGAAGTTTATATACTCAATCCTTAGAGGTTTATGCTCAGTTTATATAGAGGCAGGTGTAGTGGGATTAAAGTCACCCTTCAGAAATCATCCTGGAGAGGTGATTTGAGAACCAGGAGATAAAGTAGGACATGGCAGTTTCAGAAAGGATAAAAGTAGAAGGCAGTAACAGATTAGATGTGGAAAGACTGTGACTGATGCCATGTACTCCTTAGCATGAGGGAAGCATAAAATTAACATCAATAATCAATAGTTGAATGCAATAACAACCAAGTATTGAGTGGCAAAGAGAGGTTGACAAACATTCAAGTAGAGTACTTACTTCTTCATGATTCTTGAGTCAGGGAAATGCACATATTCAAATAGTCTGTGGTGAAAAAATAGATATACTATTCATTTAGAGACTTAAAAATCTAGATGTATTCATTTTCAGTAATTTTACATCTTTTTTTCAGAAGAATATTTTCTAAAGTAGAAAAGAACTTATCTTGAATTATCCTCTATTCTAAGGAGAAAATGTTTCAATTTTGGCAGGTGTAAATCTACAGGTGTTTGAAGATATGATAATGACTGTGATAATGTTTTTAAAAGTGGCCTTCATATCTCTATTTGTACATGGACAAATTTTCAGTTATTGCACACATTGTTCTACCATTACTGTCTGTGCAGTCATTAATGGAACTTGTACATACAGATCTGCATTTATATTGGAATTTGTGAAGTGAAATTTCAATTTTAAAAACCAAGCATAAATTTTGAAAAGTATCTCTGAAAGCCAAATCTAAACACTATGGGTCTGTGAAACTCCTTGGTCACAAAAGAGGGAATTAAAATACTTATGTATATGCACAAACAAACACACACAGACTTACAGTTTTCAAAAGTTTGATTTTACCATTTTGTTGAAGAAATCTAGAATTCTAAAAGCTGTTTCAGAGTTGTCAGCTCTTGTATTGCCAAGACTTTTAAGATGATGACTCAATCAATTTTCCAATTGTCTGCTTGTCTCTGCCTGATATTTCCTAATAGATGCCTCAGTAGTCACATAATTTAGACATAAAAATGGAATTTATAACTTTTCCATTTACTCTGTCTCTATCATTGTCCACTGCCATTACTTTCTCTCAGCTTAATAACTGCAGTGAGAGTAAAAAATAGTCTTATTGTCTGCTCTCCTAATGTGCAGCAACTTGTCAAATGCCGGGGACTTGCAACTGTATGCATATCAACTGTTTCTGATCTTTCTATTATCCTCACCCTATTTTACATTTTCTTTTTAAATTGGCCATACATTTACAGACAAAAATTCTTAAGCTTTCTATTTACCCATAAGTGTGCACATTCAGTTTATTTTAAAATGCTTTAACCCAGTTTTAGCTGTCGCTGAATCATATTGGTAGTGAACCAAACTGTTTTATTTTTCTACAGTTAATTTTCTCCTGCTGTTGTTCTGTATTTATTCTGTGGTTTTGGTATTCTTAGTAGAGTTCTAGAGCAGGTTGTTCTTTCTCTGAACTCACAATAATGGGTTTGTGATAATGGAAATTACCAATGATGACATGTGAATTACAGTGTTGATAACCAGTGTTGGTAAAGCAGATGGATATCTGAGAAAAATAATTCCTTAATTAATTTTTAAAATTAAGAATTAATTAAAATTTTGGAAGATATGCAAGAAACAGCACTTTTCCCAAAAAAACTTATTTTAAAAAAGTTCAGCAACGAGTGTAGACTTGTGTTGCCACATACTACAAGAATGAAGGCTATTTTTCCTGCCTTAAATATTGAAGATTATGCTTCAAACATCTGAAAAGCCCTTTGTATTCTAAAAAAAAAGCTACCTGAAAATTTGCTATCAAATGTGTGATCGCTTTTGAGGCAGTTTGGCCAGCATTTTCTTTGTGTCTTTGCACTTGTTGAACCTATTTCAAAGTATTCAAAGATGGCATGAGCCAAACTGTGAACTACTAATAACTCACAATATTCCAAATGTGTGTGTTTTTATGAATTTAATAATTACATAGTTATTCAATAATCCCTTTTTTGGAAAATTTATGGGCATTTTGATGGAGACTGGATCTTAAAAGACAAGGTCTATGTTAGAGGGGGACTAAAAGAGAAAACTCACATGAAAAAGAGCCTTATTTTTTAAAATTGCTTTGAGAGTATTAAAAGACTGAAGTTGTCATTAGAGGGGATGAAAAATGTAGTAGGGAGAAAACTTTGAATAAATTGGCAGATTCAACTGAGAACTCCTATTTCACTGGATCACAGACATAACTCCTTATTTGTTATATCTTAATCTAGCTGGAAATCAGCCAGGGTGCAGAAGTAACACTGCACTAAGTTTCTCTACACAGGTGTTGTGGTAAGTGACTTTTCTAGCAGTTTACACCTACTGAGTTTGGATGTCTGCCTTTACTGTGGGTGTGGGGGCCTTTGGAAATAAAATCCTTGGAATAAATATGACTAGTAAAACTACCAACCACGCCTGTTATTGATTAAGAAAAGGTTTTGCAACCGTTTAAACTAGCAAGCTTGGCCCAGGTGTAAATGTAGATGTTCCATGGATGAACGGAGAACTGACAACAAATCTTAATTGTATATCTGCTTTTCATCAGCAACACAAAGTCTTTTGCAGACAAGAAAAATGCTGGGACTTCATGATGAGCTTTGCACTGCCCTTCTCCCTCTGCCCATCAAACACAGGAGCACAAGGACATGCAGCACATTGTGCAGGAGTCGGGGAGATTGGCTGTTTCTTTTGGCTAAAACCCTGTGGTACAGAGGCCCCTTGCCAAGCAAACTGAAGCAGGGCACATGCCAGTCATGCCCCTGTCCTTAAAGGACCATCTTATTCAAAATAACAACAACAAAAAAATCCCGTCTCCCATGAACTAGGCTCAGGAGGAGTGCTTCTATGCAACTTAAAAAGAAGCAAGAAAAATAAAAGGCCCCAAGCCACCAAGAGTTTGTAAAAAGCGTAACTGAGGGTAATGAGAAAATGGGAATTAGCTTTTATGTGCTGTCTGAAAAATTGACTAGTCAACATATGAAGCACAGTTAAAAATTCAGCCAAGCACTACTTGCCAAGAACAATAAAAAATAATCAAAACCTTTCAATTATACTTACTTAAATGAAATTTCAAAATGAAAGTCAGGGAAAAGCGAAGATGTGTAGCTTTGCTTTTAGTTTAGCTCTGTTGCACAAAAGGCAGCAGATTTCCTGGGGCTTTTACTTTCAGAAGAGGGATGTGCAGTGCAAACAAATTTCAGGGCCCTGCAGGAAATTTCATGAGTTGTTTGTCCAAACATCAGACTGGAGCAAATCAGAGGAACCTGCATTATCCTCGGGGTGACCCAGTATATTAAAAAGCTGAGCATTTTAAAATGTTTCATTTTATAACTGAGAAGGCCTCTCTCTGTTGATTTGGATAGTTAGTGCAAGTTTGTTCTATTAATATCTTGCTAGACAGTACATCCTTGTTAGTGCTTTAAGGATTTTTGCCACTGTTATTTGACTAAGAAAAAAATATACAGGCTTTTGGGGACATTTACATTTTCTTTAAAAACTCCAAACAAACCCAAACCCAACAGGAAATAACCAAAACCAAGCCTACATGGAGTTGATGCAGAAAAAAAAAAAGGTTTCTTACAATCAAATGTGAGTTAACAAACAAGTAACTTGCTTCTGAAACTGAAAATGGGATATAGCCTTCTAAAATCATTTAGACACCTTTGAAAACTGGATTTGAAAATCTACTGACAGCATAGCTGGACTACTTGTCAAGTACTTCTGAAGGAAGAACTGAAGAATTTAGTTTTCACTTCTGTATATCATTAACTCAACCTATAAATAGCTAAAAATGTCTGCCAGGGCCCAGATCTTCATGCTGAGACTGACACTACAGAGGCATTGTGAAAACTTTTCACTGGGTATTCTTGCTTATTCGGCTATCTGTATTATCTCAGTAATGATTAATGGAAATGAGTAGGAGTTGCCACAGACACGACCATATTTCTGGTTCAGAAAAATTAGACTACAGTTAAGGTGTGGGAATTCTTGGGAAGCTTAATTTTTATGCTGCTCAATCTCATTTTGAAGCACTTTATAGCACCAGACCAATTGTATTTGGTACAATAGGAAACAGTGGTAGAGACTGAAATAGTCATTTCACCAGCAAGTGAAAAGCAGTTGTCAGAAGGCATTGTCAAAATTTTTTTTCAAAGGCTGTCTTTACAGCAACAACAAGCAGTTACATGTAGGAGGAAGTACTTATTTATCTGATTTAAATGAACACAATCTGGCTTCACTAATTCGTTTCTGGCAATAATTATCATGTTGCTCAATTTATTTTAATAGCACATTAATTTGATTCCTGATCTTGCCAGAAATGCAACCAGAAGCTTCACAGTAACAAAATATATCTCTAATAGAAGCTGCCAAAGCTCTCTGTTTAGACAGTTATTAAGGAAACTCTTTGCATTGGTTTATTAAGTGTAACTTTGTAATGCAGTTCTAATATCTAACTTTCACCCAGAAACATAAATTAGCAATGCAGAAAAAACGTGCAGTGCAATTAGGCAAAAATAATACAGTTGCTTAATAGGGTCTCTATAGTTTTTCTTAACTGAGAAGAAAACTGTTAAACAAGGCAAAAGCCACCACCCAAGGTGTTAGGCTATTTCTAGGACCCTCATCCCATGACATTCACAGGTTTCAAGATATAATAGGCATCTGCTGGAGCAAAACCAGACTATGGAACACAAGCTAATCCCTTGGATAAAACTCTTCAGCAGAAACCTTTTAAAAGCAGAAGAGCACAGGAAGAATCAAAGGCAACTCACAGAGCTCTTCCTTCACGGAGCGTGGGTTTGGAGCCAGCACAATGCCCAGGTGGTTTCCCCTGTAAAACAAATTTTTGCAGCTTTGCTAAATGCTCCACAAAGCTTTCTGAAGATCAGAGGCACTGGTAGGTTGAAATGGTGCAAGTGGACAAATATTCTGTGGGGTTTTGGTGAGTTTCCTGTGGACAGCCACAACAGCCCTGGCACCAATCAGCTCTGTGAGATATTCATCCTTTCCTCTCAAAGAATCTACCTCAAAGTGAGCTAAGACAGACAACATGCTCTCTCATTCTCATCTGCCTTAACCCATACTCAGCAGCTCTATCTGGGTGGCAATAGCCATTTCAAATGTTAACACACAGAAAAATTTTTTGTTTCAATAGGCAGCTGCTTATTTTTAATGGGGAAAAATATATCTCCTGATTTTAAATTTTCTCAACTTCTAAATCTTTTAAAAGAGCTTACATATTATTTCAAGGTATGTTTGACTATTTTCATTATCTATTCCTTAAAACTAAATTAATATTTTGGGAACAATGTCCTTATTCTTACATCATGGTTTCAAGGGATTTCAGAAAATCTTTGTGCCTATGTATAGGATTACTTTGGAGAGCATGAAGAATTTTTTTTCCTTGTATTTTAAAACATAAGACCAATATGTAAGTAGAAAATATGTATGAGGTTTCTAAAGATATATTTCATTAAATATTTTTTCCTACTAAAAATAACATTTTGTAAAAAATGTCAGTGTTGCTGTGGGAAAAAAAATGTATATCCTGAAAACATCAGTCCATAGAATACAGGAATGGTGCCCAGCACAAGAACATTGGCAACATTTTAGAGAGCCCAGAATCTAGAATGCATGGGCCACTAACAGTATAGCCCCAATAAACATTGTTGATAGAATTTTTGAAACAAATACCTCTGTTGTAAGCTTACTTCCCTTTCAACAGCTTTTATACTGGCTTATTGGGTTTCTCATGAAAAAAAAAAAAGTGTATTTTATCTGAAAATATGCTTTCCATTCAAGAAATCAGTCAAAAATAGAGTAGGTATTTCCAATTCTTAATCAAATCAGCCTATGACCCCCAAACCAATAGATACTTTTTCTGTGTTTGCAAAGCATACTATATTTTTAATTGGATTTTTAATGCAAACATTTTAAGCCATAACATTGAGAGTGCTCTGTGCATAAATAAAATATTGTAATTAAAATATTGCATGGAACCATCATTATGGTAAATGAACACATTTATAATTATTGTCTGTAAAACTGCAGAGTGCCAGTTTAGCATAAACTGGAGTCAACATGAGTCCTATTATTCTCATTAATTATTGTTAGAGAATGAGGATGCACATTATGGCTTCCTTTGTAAAACACCACTGCAAATTAAGTTTCTTCTTCCTTTTATTGCTGTGCTATGGGGAGTCCTTACCATCCTGCTGAGGAGGAGTAAGTACAGGAATTCTTAGGAAGACTTTTGATGGAGGGATGACACCAACACTGTCTGCTGCAGGATGGACCTTTGTGGTGTATATTGCAGAAGTGCCTCCAGATCTGCTTGGTTTGTGTTCAGGTCAGGGTTTTTGTCTGTTTTTTGGCTGAAGCAGTAATAACGCGACTTTTGGTTTTGTTCCACAAGTCTGTTCTTGCTCATGTTTTGCAGAACAGAAAGTTCTGGAGCTGTGAGGCAGTTTCTGAAGGACAGTGTTTTTGTGCTATGCTTATGACTCCATGACTGTGGTATTCTTTTGCTGAGACTTATTTGCTTTAATTGTTGATAAAAATAATTTCAGTTCATCTACATCTGCTTGCAGACTCTGTTAACACTGGGATCCAGTAATAGTTCAACTGAAGAAAAAGTGGGGGGAAAAAAACCCAGCCATTTTGAGACAATTTGTTTTGAAATTTTTGATATTAAACATTTGTTAGACTAAGTTCAGAAAGGCCACAAAGGTACCATTTATAAAAGAACTTTTT
This sequence comes from Ammospiza caudacuta, assembly GCF_027887145.1. Classification (NCBI taxonomy): domain Eukaryota; kingdom Metazoa; phylum Chordata; class Aves; order Passeriformes; family Passerellidae; genus Ammospiza; species Ammospiza caudacuta. The sequence continues at coordinate 62,107,369 of NC_080596.1, forward strand.
GATTACAAGTGAACAAATGTTCCTGAGTGACTTTTTATGTAAAATGTTTGTGACAAATATGTGCCTTTATATGGCTGAACAATAAGGTAATGTGTAACCAGCATTCCAGCAACAGACATTGATAAAAGCTAAAATGTGCAAGAGCTGACCTCCTGTTTCAATGAGAGGAATTTGAAAAATCTAACTTCCCTAGAAAATTTCTAAGGGTCTGGAAATGGTTAGCTTCTAAAGTCCCTCAAAGCCTCTTTTCTTCAGAAAATGTTGTTTTAGCTTTATAATTAACATCAGTAGTACTTTGCCTGGTAAATGGTACATTACTGCTTTAATACCCAAGCTGTTCACTGTGGGAAAATGTCTCGTTTACAGTGGAGGGACTCAGTGGCTGTGTCTTTGTGCCTCTGAAAGTGCAGCATCCCAGGACAGATGTAAACACAGCATGGTTCCCCTCCTGCCAGCTCTCCATCTGCGTGGCTGCCCTGGTGGAGCTGCAGGCTGCCTGGGGACAGGCTCAGTGCCCATGGGCAGCCTTGGACCTGCAAGTTCCCCTGTGCTGGAAAGGAGGCTTCCTGTCCCTTACAGCTCTCCCATACTGAAGAGCTGAGGCTTGACAGAGCCAATAGAAGTGCCCTTTCATGAATTATAAAGGCAAAGATCATTTTTCTCTATGAGGCAGAGAGAAGAATGGGTTTTACTTTGCCTTTTCTGGTTGGGAGAACATTGACTCTTCCGAGTTGCAAGACATTCTCTTTTCTATTTATCCCCTTTTGTTCTTGGATGAAGAATTAAATGTCCTACATTCAAATCTCCAATTTACTTCATTTAATTTCTGCATCTTCTGTTTTTCTGTTTAGTTAATTATCTTGTTAGTCATGACAGCATGGGAATATCCTTCACATTCTTAAATATTACAGGCAGCCACCAGCACAGGATGAAATGTCAGAAACGCCAAACTTGTTTTCTAACAATACAATCATAATGGGAAGGTATACACAAAAAGACAGCTTTTACAACAAAATTTGGATGATTAATAAACTCAGCTTTGAGATAAATGGAATGAAAACTTGTTTTTCCAATTTCAGTGAAAAGTTATAAAAATATTTAAAAGCATGAGTGCTAAGCAGGAACCTCCTGTCTTACCTGGGTTCATCCAAACCCTGTGCTGAGGAAAGGAATTAGTAAAAAGCAGGGCAAAACCTATTGTTTATACACTGTTTATGTTTTGCCCCTACAGATGACATCCTGTCTGACAGACATTGTCCTTGTGTTTTGGTCAGTGAAAAAAACCCACAATATTTGCTCACCCAATTTTTTTCCGAGCTATGTTTTGATTATGGATACTTTTATGGGTAAATCCATAATGGAATTTCTAGTATATGTGGAACATGTTTATTCTGCATCTCTTCCCTGAAGCAATAATAATGTGCTTGTAGTATTACAGAACTGTAATTAAACCTTTCTAGGAAGGTGATTTTTCAATCACTTATAGACAGTTCTCACCGTACTCTTGCTCATAATACTGCTTTGAAAAGCAAAGTATGCCCCTCTATTTAAAAGGCATTTTGCTGGCTTCTCAATTTTGTTTTTATACATTCCTCAGTGTCACTTACAAGGCCAGAACCTCCTGTATGAAATGCTAATATAAATAAGGCTGGTGTATCCGGTGGGGAAGCTCTTTGTGCAATGTGCCTCTGCAATTTTTTGAATGGAGATCATGTCCATATCCAAAATATGTATGTGTTATCAAGGTCCCAGACTCTACAGCAGTAGATCAACTCTGTCAATAAAAATGAGGTTAGAGCATATCTTTTTAATCCAAAGGTATTCTTCTTCAAAGCTAAATTAAAAGACCATAATTCCAGGGAAGCCTTATGGGAGCCTTTGCTTAATTACTGATCAGGTGAGGTTGCAGTACAGAATTATTTTTCTTGACCAGAATAAATCTTGCTATTTTTACACCAGGATACTTTGATCAAATTTATTAGTATTTCTGGTTTCCTTTCCATTGAAGTTATCTCATTTTCTCCAAGTTGATTAGAAATGTGATATTTGCATATAGCAAAAAAATGTCTGTCTGTGAGGTACAAAAATTTACTGAAAAAATTATAAAGGTTTTGACTGGTAACAAATCAAGTTTTCATTGCTGATTATGCTCATTTGCATGGGCTTTGTTTAATTTTGTTTTGTTTTCCCAGAGACACAAGCTTTGAAATCTGCATACTGTGCTGTCAAGAAGTGTGACTTAAATCAGATGGAAGTTTTAGCACTGTTTAAGAAATAAAAACCTATCATGCCTGCTGAACAATGAAAATAATATCTATTAATATTTTATTCCAATTCAGCTTCTTATAGAATATACTAATTAAAACCAGCACAAATCATTATGAGTTTAGCTACTTTCAACTTAGGTAGCTTTTTGTACTCAGCCTGTGGGTTTAAATTGCAGAGTTATCAAATATGGGTTTGGGTAAAAGCTGCTGACATCAATGCATTTGTGGAATAGGAATGGTAAGCTTAGTTTGTATAAATTGCAAGAATATCCCTCTAATAAAGTTTGAGGTTGGGGAAAGGTTCAATGGTACATTTCAATTAAACCCAAAGATACCTTTGTGAAATATTTCTAAATTCCCCAACAACATGAGCATGCTTTTGGAGCAGAACGCCCCCTATCACAGATGTGCCTGGTGCTAATGTGAGATTGTCAAAAGGATCAGCAAAACACTCCTGATTCCTCTGCCTCAAAAAATACTCAAACCCTACTTTATTTCTGCCTCTCCCAATTGAGCTGATATGGTGAGATAACATTTAGTATCTTGTGTCTAATTGGTATATGAAGGAGCAGCTGAGTTGTTGGGGCAGCTGCTTTCCTGTATCCTTTCTTTCTGCTGAGTTCCAGAGTCATGATCACACTGCCCAGGCTTTACATGTCATACTATGTCTTTTCAATTTTCGTAAAATGGACTCAACATGGACTCCAAATTCCCAAATTCTAGAGATGAGAAGCATGATTTTTTTTTCTTTTCATTTCTTTTTTTTCTTTTTTCTTCTTGTCCCAGCTCTGAAATGTTGCGTGTGGAGGGGTTTCAAACAGTTAAAATTAGCCCACCTGTATGTTGTGTGCCTCAGTATCAAGCACTGAAGTACCTAAATTTCACCAAGGTAGCACTGATTTAACACTGTCCACCACGGATGCCCAGCTCTCCTCCTGCTTTAACCTGTGCAGTGCAGAGCACCACACTGATCCTAAGGGGACTTTCTGCCACCCTGAGGAGCTTTGAGCTTCTGACGTGACATGAAGCTGCAAAAAGGGTCAAGCAGGACTTGCTGCCTGTCCCAAAGCCACTGTCCATCCTGGCACTGCAGAGCGCCAGCCAGTGCTAAGCTCAAGGCTCAGCAGGAAGCACAAGTCAGGAATCAAGACAAGCCAAGACACTGTGGGCAAGACCACCACCTTTCCTTTGGGAGCTGTAAGGCTTCTTGAGCTGAGCTGTCCAGTTGAGAACCCATTATCTTCACTGGGTTCCTGTGCACATCCCCATATATTCAGCTGTTTTCTGCTGGAATTGGCACTTAGCTGATATTCTGCTCAGAAAGAAAACTCAATGGCTGAGAGTGATTTCTGGGCACTGCTTTCCTTTTGCGCAACTACCCTTTAATTTTAGAATGTTTTATTAAAAAAAATAACAAATCCCATTGCGTGTGACCCAAGACTGAGTACTTCAAAATTTTACTTTGAATTGAACAAGTTAAAATGTGAGTTGACCAATTTTAGAAATAGAGAATTTAGCAAAAACTCACACTGAGCTGAAAAATTTGAAGACCTCTGCATATGCTTATCTTTTTTGTAAGGTACTCTTTTTAAAATTTTATCTTTTTGTGGTTGGCCATATTTCCTGGAACAAGTTACTAGAGTTCAGCTTTCTGCTTGTTAAAAAAATAAAAAATTAATTAATTGTAGAGATTAGCAAATAGATTCTCATTTACATAAAATGTAGAACATGTGATGGATGGTGGTACATGAAGGATATTAAAGATATATGGTAAACTACATTTAACTGTGTGTTTTAATCTCTGAAAGATTGTATAAATATTCAACTTTAGAAGAGTTTTCTGGAAGTTGCTCTGTCTGTACTCATAATTAAGAAATGCTGCAATTTTTGTCTGGGCAATTTTATTCAGATCCTCTTTTCCCCAATTCAATTTCTTGTTTAGATTAAAAAAACAAACACACAAAAAACCCAAAACATTAAGATGCCTTGCTAGATACATTCAGTGAGTGGGAACTTTGTCCCTCATCTTTTTGTGTCATGTTGTTGGAAACCTGCTTTGAAGAGTGAGTATTTACTTGACAGATTTCCTATGGCAAGATTGCTGTGGCATCTGAGCACTGCATAAGCATTAACTAATTAAACCTCACAGCACCCTTGGGAGGTGAAGGCATGCTACTATCCAAATATGACTGATGAGGGATTCAGGTGAAAACTTCCATTAATTTTGGGAGTCCACTCAGTACAAGTCACATCTCCCTGTTTCTAAACCCTTTAGTGTGGAGGTGGGACTTAGGACGTTGGAAGACCCTGCAGGACTCTGCAAGAAGGGAATTTTTAGAGTCACAGCTGGCAGGATTATTCTAGAAATCACTCAGAAATCTGGCAGCTCAGGTCTATAAGCACCTATAGATCTGTGAGACTACTTAGTTTACAGAAATCTACAAAATAAGCTATTTTTTGCCAGTACAAAAAGTATCTATCTATCTATCTATCTATCTATCTATCTATCTATCTATCTATCTATCTATCTATCTATCATCTATCTATCTATCATCTATCTATCTATCTACACAATTTTTCTGTCACAAACTTTCTTTAAACTTTGAGTGCTGGAATACTAGCTTTCTACATGAAACGGTGAAAATTAGTCTCACATGGTTCAAATGCATTTAAAGGTGTACACGGGCAAAATATAATAATCCTTAGTAGCCACCTGAGAAATAACTGAGTCATTTGGGCCAAGGCAGGAAATCATTAAAATATTTTTCTAGGTTTTCTCTAAGTGCAGTAGGAATATAAAAATTATAAGAAATAGATTAGTAATAGCACATACAGAAACCTGATCATATTTTAGTAGCACCAGGAAAAGAAATGTTCTGTTAGTAAAATTGCTCTATTTAAGCAATTAATCATATTTGCATATATATGAATGTAGGTATTGTGTATCACCTTTTGTTTGCACTGACTGACCAAATGTTAAATGCAATATTTAAGATTTTTACATTATTTTTAATTAATTTAATTAATCAGGTCAAACAGTAGTAGTTCATGAGAACTTGTTTGATATTTATATTACAGCTTGTCAGGCAAAATACATAAGACCAAGGACTTTGGTGATTGGAAAATAAATGCTTACTACATGTAATAATGAATTGATTTTTCTGCAGTGAAAATGATATGGAGAAAGCAGAATTACTCTTCTTAAGCTGTAAAATTGTGGAAAATGATTGTTTAGGTCATCCTCACTGGAGAGGAAACTTATTTCCCTATATCAACTTACATGATTAACTAATTAATTAATTTATAAAATATACTAATTGGGACGCTCAGAGGGTGATACTTCTCTATGACTTACCCTTCCCCATAGTTAAGCTCTGCTGCTTTTGGAGGGTGAGAACCTTTGCCCCACTCTGAACCAAAAAATGTGTCATGGCAAAACACCTATTTTCAATACCTTACAAGCATTTTGAAAAATCCAAAAGCATGAAATTTTTAATCCTTATCTTAATGCAGAGCTACAGAGCTTGTGGGGGATGTGCGTGCAGGTCCTGGTTTCCCTGGGGCTCAGAAATAAAAGACATGCCTGATACTAATCCAATTTGAGGAGTTCAAACCCAGGAAGATTCTCCAGTTTTATTCTTCCTTTCAAAACACGCTCACAATCCAAAAAATGTCTTCCAAAAGATGAGGTAATTCTCTTCTGGAGAAATGTATCTAATCTCACTTTACAGGTCCAAGGTGTTAGTAAAACTAAGTTGATGAACTATTTAATCGGTGTAATTTCTCTGAAATGTCATCTTTTGTGAAATTGCAGCTACTTTGAAGTTCAGTTGCCTAATTTCCAATTCCAGTCATTGGATCTTGTTATGTCATTGTCAGCAAGGTTCAAAGGCCTCCCACTATTTCATGTATTCATGATCAAGCACTTATTTTATAAGTTGAGCTCTTTAAGACTCTTATAATAGGGTTTATTTTTCTTATACTTTCGTTCATTATTTTGGCCCTCCTTTGAACTGCCTTTGCATTTTCACATCTTTCATCTGTGGACAACAGAGAAGATACAACATTTTTTGCACTGCTCTTACTAACACTGGATGTGGTCCATAGCTGTTCATGGACAGATCCTCTAATTAGCCTGTCGTTGGCAGAGTCTATTGTGAACTGTTAGTGCTACATACAATCATTTCCATGTTAACTTCTCTATAATGTTCCCATAATATGCAGAGGAAATACCCCTTGAGGGCTCTAGTTCTCTACAAGGTACTCATTATTTTGCAAGCAAATCTACAGGTGAACTTTGTATATTTATTATTTTTCTGCATTTGCATTTTATATTTAATATGTTAACGTGCATCTGCAAATTATTTTAATCTCCAGTATATAATTCTGCCCTGCATACTACAGAAAAGGTCACTTTTCTAGCATGGGAGTGCAAATGCTAAAAACACCTACCATCATATTAAATGAGAGCAAAAGCATTTAGCAAACCAAATGAGAACTACTCTTCAGAGTAAACCAGAATAGGAAGTGTGTCAGTGGCTCTTTATGCTGAGTGTAGTTTCAGCTTTTTCTTTTGTTATTCATATATCTTTTATACATTTAGTCCTTCAAGGCACTTCTGGGCAGTTACTAAAGCAGTTTTCATCTTGGCACATGCTTCTCATTGTATACACCGTCCATCCTGCTGGCTGGGTGTAACTCATTAGTGCCCTCTACCAAAAGGCAACCCTTCAAAAAACCAGCAATTTCTGAACCTCATGAGGTGACTGAGCAGACAAATACATTGAAAATGTTTTCTAGGACTTTGATGCTTTGAATTGAATCATTGTGTCAAATAATTCTGTTTATGAATGTATGTCAGTAGCACACACCAATGAGCAGTACTGTACTTTACCAGTACATACATAACTTAAATGCAGATGGCTGCTTCAAATAGCACATTGAATGATTCCGAAAAGTGCCTGTAATGAAATAGGGCTAGAAAAGAGCAGGTTTTTTAAGAGATATTGTTACATGAAGATTTCTCTGAAATAGTCTGCAGGGTGAGAACTGACTTAGAGCAATGAACAGTGTTGCTGGAGGAAGGCTGATCACCTTCCAGTAAATTGCTCCACTACTGCTGTGTTTATGCAAGGGACTGATTTGGATAATACCAATTTTTTTCAGTATATTTTTTCCAAACAATGTTTCTGGGCACTCAAATCATCATTTTTATGAGTGGCTGGAATTTTTAAAATAACAGATACATCTGTTTCACATAACGTAATATATTTTGTTGGGATTCTCAACTGAAACTTAGTTCAAAGCATAGTCACAAAAAAGAATGCTCCTTAGCTGTGTGCCACAATAAGACATCATGGTGTTAAGTAGTCTAAGAAAAACAACATCTTATAGACAAATAGACTGTGATTCTCAATTTCTTAGAAGTTATTGCTTGTGATGATTAATTTCTGGTGTGACTGTGTTTTCTGTTATGAAAAGAAGCATAGCAAAGCCTCACAATTTTAATGCATTTTTACATCTTAATTCTTCTATTTTTAAAACTCTGTTTCTACAACTTCCTAAAAAATCCCTAAGGATACATAATACAAGGAAAATAAAATAAGAAATAATGTTTATCATGTCTTAAAGAGAAATATTTTTATTGAGATTCAGATTCGCTTTTGTTTTTAAAAAGCGTTATTCATATTTGTCTAGAGCTTTCTTCCTCATTCTGGTTTAGAGGGACTATGCCAACTTAGATTGGCTTGTACACTGCATATAAACAAACTTTTATATAATTGAGACTGGCAGAAATATTTGTCACATTTTATTCTGATTTTATATATTTGATTCCAAACATTCTGTTAAGATGATTGAAATGCTATCATTGCACTCACTCCTGCCAGTTCTCATGGGTGAGTCTTGTAACACATTTTATTTGTCTCAGAGGCCACAGCCCCCAAATCACATGGTTATGTGAGATTCAGCTTTCCTTTACATGGGAATTATGTTTCTAACCCTCAGAGGAAAAGCTTGAGCATATAAAGCCGATACTTGAAAAAAATATTCAAACACTCCTGGAATAAACAATGAGAGTGATTTTTTACACCTCATCCAAAATACTTCTAAGTGTTTCAGCTCTTGAATGGCCTTATTTAGCAATGTTGCTTTGAATATCCAGATTTGAAGGCCAGTGGGGTTGCCTGCAGAGGTTCTGACCCCTCCTGCATCCTCCCTTCTGGGCCTTTGTGGTGGACAAGAAAATGAGAGGTGGCCTGGGGGCTTGAGCACAGAGCTGGAGCAGAGCTTAGAGTGGGCTTACTCCTGGTGTTTTTCAAATAGAAGGGCAGGGATAAACAGAAATAAATGTTTGGAGAGAAAAAACGAGGATGAGGGATGGATCTAGGTAGAGCTGGAATCTGAAAACCTGAAAAGATTAGTTTAAAACTATTCAGTTTTACCCCTTCTAAAATTAGCCAGCCTTGACATTTTGTTGCTTTTGCTTTGAATCAGGCTGCATTTACAGGCACTTCTACATTATTCAAATGCAACCTATTTTGCAGTGTTTTCAAACAACTGCTCCTAAGGAGTTGTCAGAAAATAATGAGGATCTTTTTAGCCATGCATTCCTGTGGCTGAGGAGCTTCTGTGCTAGAATGAATAATTTCTTGTTGGCAACACGACTTAAGGGGGACAACTAATTGAAAATTTAATAGAGAACAAATTCAAAGAGCTGTAGATTAAAAAAGGCTAATACTTTAAATAGCATGATATGCCTTTACCCAAAAAGCTGCCAAATGGCTCAAGTTTATATGAAATGAATGGTAAGAACAGAAGCAACCTTTATCCCTCACTCAGGAGAGAAAGAAGTATCTGGAAAGATTATATAGAAACAAACATTTTCAACTTAGTTTTACATGAGTGGGACTCATAATGAGCAAGAATTACTTGAACATTCAGTCTATTTGAATATCAGAGGGAAAATTAACTTTTTAATAAAAATTATTCTATAATAGATCCAGAGCCCTGGAGTTCATGGTTGTGGTCTCAGATCACTTTTAAGACAGACACTTCTCTGTGTTTGCATGAAATGTCACCATGAGTGAAATGCAATGCTGCACCATGACTGAAAAGTTTTAGGCTTATCATATTATCCTCCAAACTGTGGGCTATATGATAACAATTTTTTTCCTGATAGTTGCTTATTCAGCAGAAAATTTTAAGTTCCTGTTTAACTACTAATGTGAAGCAGATAACTAGTTGCTTGTTAAACAGGAAGAGAGATGGGAAACTGGGCATAAAACAATTTGTTAGGAGAGGTCCACTTGTCTTCATTGTTTGGAAGAAAAGTCTGGAAGGTTTCTTTACAACAGATTACATAGTTATGGCTAGAAGATTAAAAAACATTCTCATCTTTCTGTAGAAAACAGAGTATTATTACTTTATCATTCTGTAGAATCCTCAGTTTCACTATGAATCTTTTATCACAATGTCCCCAAGATTAACTTTTCATAACTTTTCTCCATCATTGACAGTTCTTTGCCAAAATATAGCCCAAGGTGGATGTGGGTGTGTTTGTGTTGCCATTATTATCTTCTTGCTTTTTGAGTGATCAAGTCTGGTTTTCTTCAGAAATTCAAAAGAAGAGAATTACAATGCTCAACTTCTTTCTCATTAAATTATTTCCCAAAAAGGTCCTTATGTAAATTTTGTTGCTGGTTAGTGGGGAGCAAGAATACTGTCTAGAATCTTACCTGAAAATAAGAAATTGAAATGCAGAGTGTAAGGAGAAGGTAAACAAAATGTATATTTGATGAAAATAAAGAGGAACAGCTTGTATAACAAAGTCTGGGAGGAGATTCTCCATACTATGAGTGAAAGTAACAGGGAGAGCAGAGTTATTTAAACTAAACAAAATTGTCACAGGAACAAGTGTGTATGAGAGCATGCAGTTGACTAAATTTAGTCAAATGTTAAAGTTAGAAGGTTATATAAATCAATGAAAAGAATTTTTGTAACAGTTTCAAAGAAGAAAGCAGCTGGGGGGAGAATCTGTCATCTTTTAAACTGGGAGGAAAAAATCCTGTTTCACAAGAATCAGTTACCTGCTTCTGAGAGGAATGAAAAGGGGAGAAGTGCTATGAAGTGCTTAGGGCTGGGGACACACAGATGTTGGAGACTCAATTTCATCCTCTAAGGCAGAAGTAAAGCCATATGTTGGACTTATAGGAGGGAAGCTACCAACCGTTACCATTTTTTTTTAGTTTTTAAGCTTGCCTGGACACCTGCCGGAAGCAGAGGAATAAAATAACTTGCCACAGGGAAAAAAGAGGGCATTTTTGGCACTGCAATATGTCTCCATACCAACAAAAAACTCTGAAAATAACATAAAAATTATATATATCATATTTGTCATAGTATTAAGTAATTTTGAAATATACAAGCTTTATTTATTTATTTATTTATTTATTTATTTATTTATTTATTTATTTATTTTTAGAATCCTACAATCACAGAATGGTTTGTCTTGGAAGGGACCTAAAAGATCATCTGGTATGCTGAGGTAGAAAAGGTGTTTAAAAATCTAGCTTCTTTATAGAAAGTTCAAAGTGAGTAAAAGAATAGTCTATTTTAAAAATAGGAGATAAATGCAATGCTTATTATTACAAAGCTAATAAATCTTAAAAGAGCTTAGCTGAGTGAGGATGTGGCCCTGCTCTGAACTTATGATTGTAAGAAGATATGAAATAAAATTTTCCAAATAGAAAAAAAGGCACATGTATAATCACTTAAAGGTTGGAACTATTTCGGTGGAATATTTTTTTTTATTTTTATTTGGAGTGAGGCAAAGTCAAGCCAGAGCACAGAAGGAAAAAAATGAAGATGCCAAAACTTGCTGTGACTACAAAAACACAAGTGTTGAGAGAATTTGTGGTAGAATACTGACTAAAAGGGCCTGGTAGCTCTGAGACATCATTATTGCTTTATCCCTGATAGGCTTAGTAAAAAACTTGTTTGTACTAAGGATCCTAAATTCTGTTATTTTTGTCAAAATCCAAGGTAGAATCTAAGCCACTTATAAAAGTAAAAGAACATAATACTGAATTAAGTGATCTGAAATTTGTTAATGCAAATTTTAAAATTTATACATATATATATACACATATATATATATGTCTTAAAAGTTAATATATGTCCTTAAAAGTTAGTCTGTGTTGGGTAAACATTGATTAATTGTTTTTCTTTCAAGAAATCTCTCTGGAATCTGATACCACTAAAGTGCTGAGTATCTCTTTCTTCCCATTGGTTTCCCCTCAGCTCCCCTTGAGAAAGGAATATCTTTACCCCTTGTCCTTGAGTCATAGTGCACATGCTGGGCCAAAGATAATGAAGCAACTTTTCTACTTGCCCAGATATAACTTTTTAAAGGATCAAAACCATGTAAATTTGCAGTAATTGTGAGCAAACCAATTAAACAATTGCACGTTCTGCAACTGAAGGGGTGTGAGGTTGGAAAACCTCCTGTCCTCCTGAGCCTTGTAGCTGCCTAAATGGAGACATAAAATACTTGAGTGATTTCACTCAGGGTCTGGTCTGGGAGTGTGGAGTATCAATGCTTTGGGAGAAGTGACTTATGCAGGGACATCTGTGTGACATTTAATAATTGTTTTTAAAAATGTATGAAGAACTCTCCAATAAACATGTTTTGGCCTTTACTTCCCTTTGAAACTTGTTATTCATTCTTTTTCTCTCCTTTTGATGTCAAATCAGAATTTAGGCTGGCATTATAATCCTGAAACATCTGGAAATTGTAAATCCAGAAGGAAAACTTGATCTGAGTAAATAGGAGATTCTTAAAGGTTGTCTTTTCACTTTGGCTTTCATATCTGGGAAAAAAGTACTTTTATGGTTCTTACACCCTAGTGACACAATGTTCTCATGAGAACATTCCTTCCTACCATCACTTTTTGTAGAAAACATACCTTATAGTAGTGGAAGCTGATTTCAATTTTTCAGAAAGTCTATTTGCTGCTTAATCACTGACTTTAATGGTAGATGACTGTGTTCTTACAGTGTACATCTCTGACTCCACCTATGCAGGACTCTTTGATCCTTCTGCCTCATTTTCAGTGATTTTGCCAAAGCAGATGTGCTGGACTTGTAGAAGAGGCAAGGCAGACCTAAATGTAAACTTATTCTTTACAAAAAAATATTTATATTGGCTATTTTCTATTTTAAACCCTTTCTTAAGAAAACTGACAGCTGACAGTGCTTTCATGTGCTGAAAGCCAGACTGGCAAAAAGCTTAAAGCTTAAATTATTTCCATTAGACAACAGGTGTTAGTGGAAAACAAACACTGAAAGAGTAAGCAGCTAATAAAAATACTGGAAATACCAGTTTTAATGACAGATAAAAATAAACTGGTCTGGATCCAGGTGTAGGTACAGGCTAGACCTATGTTAGAGTGACAAGGGGATGCATAGATTAGCCTAAGGTCAGGTTATCATATGGCATTTGATACTGATTTTTTGAGGGGTAGAGATTTAGCTCTCTCCCCGTGAAAAATTCATACTTCAAATTCATGGCTGGTAGATGTAGGGGGACAGAATATAAGTAAATAAAGGTAGTATAGAAAGTAATCTTACCCCCTAAAGAGTTGCAGCTGGGTTAATGATTAAAGATTAGGAGCAGGCTGGATTTTAACAGGCCACAGCTGTAGCCAATAAGCAGAGTGTTATAAAAGAGTGGGTTGGTTGGCTGAGGGGAACTGGAGTCAGTGGCTGCTGTGAGGATAAGGCAGAGCCAGTGCCTGGAGGAGATGCCTGCAAGGAACATCAAGAAGGTATGAAACTCCAGCAATGTGGAACCTTTGCAATGTAATGACAATAGGTAGGTGTTTCAAAGTACTGAAAGGTTTATATGTAACATGCTGACTTATAACCTCTTCTAAAATACCTATAAAGGTTCATCAGGAAGGAATTTTTCCAAGAACACCCTGACAGTTTTTGGAACAAGGTCACTAGCAGTCCAGTCATCAATGCTGTGTTGAGCCACAGAGTTCCTAAATTGTTCTATCCTACTAATGCTTGATCTGAGAGTGGTTCATATTTGAATTTAAAAATAAAGCAGTGCAAACTAATTTTCAAAACAGAATTATAGACCTTCTTCAAGTAAGTGACAGCATGTTCCCAACACAGCTTGTGGTAAAACTGCCAAATGGTTGAGTAGGAAATGTATTTAGTAAGGTCTGTGTATCAATACCAGACCTGAATTTACATCAACCTGCTTGTCAAGGCAAATACAGGTGGGAGATGAGGTACAAAGGAACACTTCTTCCTTCTTGCAATATATTTGTGGGGGTCTCTGAAATTGCGTGAACTGAAAAACATTCATAACTGTTCTTATAGTTTAGAAAGGTAGAGCAATGTACTCTGGAGTTACATAGTAAATCTTTCATTATATTATAGTCATATGCATGTTTCAGAATGTCTCAAGGAAGTCTTAATAAAACTCTGAAGATGTTGCAATAGAACAAACTGGAAAATTGAAAGCTTTTCATTTTCATAAGGAAACTGGATGAAAATATCTGATGCTATCACGTGAACAGTCCAGTTCTAAGGGCAGTTTTCTGTCAAAAACAGGGCAATAAAAAGTTTGAGTTTTGCCACCTGATAGCCTTGATACTCTGGGTTTAGTTAGTATGTAGCATCTCTAAATCTCTCATTTCATATTCTCCCTTCCTTGGTTACTCATCCTATTGCATTGCTGAGATGTCATGGAGCTAAAATTGTAACACAACTTTCATTATTTGCAAAGTGGGGCCTCACTTATCTGCAGCACTTTGTACTACTTAACGGTGTACAAGAAGCTTTTGGAAGAGCTACGTGGACAGATCCTTGGAGAGCACATCATAACTTTAAAAAATGCATAATAAATTCATCCTATTTTTAATTGCATCCTAAATTTAATTATTAGTAGGATTTCATTGTGTTGAGTCATTCTTCAGAAGAGAGTATCCGAGGATCAGCTATTCATGCAGGATTAGTGGGATTTCTATTTATTCACAGATTTCAAAACAGTCAGGATAGATGGGTATTTGTACAGGGAGAAAGTAATAGCACTTGCAACACTTCTGGAAATTAATTAAAACTTCTTATAGGTAAATTAATGGAAGCAAGTAATTGACTGTGAAGACCCATGTTTTTAATACATGTCCAGAACATAGTATTTGGGTTTTTGGATGTTGTCCCTGTTGAATAAGTTTTGTTTATTTGTTCATTCATATTTTCTCTTTTTAAAATATTTAAAATTGCTTTTTAGCCATGCAGGACCATTCTAGTCTTTATGTCCATTGGTGGGGAGTTTGAGTATTGAGAGACCCAGAATTAGTTCTGAGTCAATTGCTACTACAGACCCATCAGAATGGAGCTACCTTCTTGGTGGAGTCACCAAAGCTCATAATTTTGTGTTTTGCCTCTGCAATATATCAAAAGCAAAGCCAATTAATTTGATCTAATTTAAGCCATTTCTAGGTACCCAGACCTGATTTACAGCAATGGGAGCCATGCAGAATTTTCAGATATTTTTATATTATTATGAAAGCATGGGTGCATCTAAATATCATCTGCTTTATTTCAATGTTATAATAGGTTTTCTTTAGACTTGTATGCAAAAATGGAATGGAGAATGTAAATAAAAATACTTTTTTTTTAATATCAAAGGGAAGTAGATGCCACTTGGAATAGATGTTTGCAGGCATCAAATAATTATTGAATTTTTGAGGCCACATATTTCCAAAGTTTCTAATCTGATAACTCTGCAAAACTCTGAAAAGTTTTAAAAAGTGACAAAATTGTCATGTGCTACAAAACAAACTAATTCCAATTAGTGCAAATGGAAATCTGTGAAATTTGTGCCAATTGTTGGCAAGTAGGATGGAAGGAATAGTTAAAAACCTCTTCCAGTCTGAAGTCAGGATGAAACAATTATGCATTCACTATGTTATGCAGCTATCATTGCCAGATTTCCTTTGTGAAAAATACATTCTCTTCTTAGGAGCTATCCATAAAAGGATTAGTGTTATAGAATTCATCTCTTTCTTCTCTTGAGAAGTTACCAAACTAAAAGGTGAAGCCAGTTATTGCACTCATAATAAATCATAAAGAAATCATAACATTGTAATACAGTAGAGCAATGTATGCAGACTGGAGTGCTAAGGCTTCTTCAGTCCTAAAATGTGTTCTACATGTGAAGTAAAACCAGAATAGAGATTGAAGAAAGATTTTTTTTTTTTCGTCTGTAACACTCTTTAAGAAGGCTGAAAATTATCACTGCCTTTACACACCTTGTTGATTTTGCCCCACAGTGAAACTGGTTTTATTGCAGAATCACAATTTTAGCTGAAATGTCACTTTGTCTGCCAAAGCATATTTGACCATGTAATGCACCTGCTTCATCACTGATGTCTGCTGAGGCCTGGATTGGGAGATTTCTAGATAAATGCTCCTGCAGAACCAGCCATAATAGTACAAAACTTATGAGCAATTGCTCTCTATCAGGAAGAACAAAAAGGAAAAGAAACCAGTGGGCTTGAGGTAGTGAGGCTGCTAGTGCAGCACTTGCTAGAATAATGGGGTAGATGTTAACCACACAAACCACCAGTATAAACACATTTTAACTGCTGAAGTGGCCCACAGGAAGTCAGAAACCTTCTCTGTCCTCTCATGCACCTTATATGTATGTACCTAGCTGGGTCTGACCTTGTTTATAGGGTTCAGTTAGAAAAACTGAACTTTAATGTGAAAGGCCTTGCAGCTTTCTGCACACAGCCTGGGTAACTCCCCAGAGGTGGGAGCTGCCTGGTGGGAACATGAGGCCCCTTCCGAGAGGTCCTGGCAGGTCCTTGCACACAGTAAGCAGCATAAGCCTTATTCTAAATACCACTTCTTTCTAATATCTTTGACAAATTCTCAACAGCAAAAAGAAAAAACCCCAATCATTTCAATTCAATGAAATGTCTTTCAAATATTAACTTGTGAAGTAATGGTTGATATTTATAGAAGTTCCACTGATAATCAAATTAATAATTTATGCTTGAATTTATTATAAAACTAATGATAAAGCATTGAATTTTTCTTTCAAGTATCAAAGACTTTCCTATTTTATAGGTACTTTTCCTTTCCCATTCACACTACCTCTCGTGTACTTTTTTTGCCCAATTCCCTGCCCATGTAGAAGTGTCCCTGAGTGCTGATGAGCACTGTGAACCACAAGCTAAGGCAGTGAGTCCAGCCAGCTCAGCTCTCTGTTGTGGTCTGCCCTCAGGTATAAACTTAAGAAGACTCTCCCAAGCAGCTTAACATGTGAATTAGGTTCCCTTAGGCTTGCATCTAACTACTAACATTTATCAAGCATGAGTTATTACACTCTGTCCCACTGCATCGGCGCCTGCCACAAGCTTTGCCTGAGCTCCTGTCCAAGGCCACACCGACACTGTGGCTCCACCTTCTCTGCTGTGCTGCTGAGCAGTGTCCCATTCAGAGACAATAATGGTATTGAATCATAATTGGGGTGAAAAGGGAGCCCCAGAGGCCATTTTAACCTGGGCCCCCCTCAGCTGGGCCTGTAGTGGCGGGGGTGCTCTGTCTGAGCCATGTCCAGTTCAGTCCTGCACACTGTGTGTGCTGACCACAAGCAGCAGCTGGACACCCTGCCCTGCCTGTGGCCACCTTATTGTCATGACCCTCAGGAGCAGCCCCAAATCCCCCTGCCTCAGGCCACCCTGCAGAGAGAGAGGTTTCCACCTCAGCCCCCAGGGTGCAGGTCAGCCAGCATCCATGTGGTAAAGCAGCCCTGACTAAATCTGGTCCTGACTAAGTAGCATGGGGTGGGAAGATAGTGGAGATAATTAGGCAGACTAATTGATGCTCAGCCTTCCTCTGTGCCCTGCAGTTGGCACTCACTGTGCTTGGGAGAACCACAAGTGTGGTTTGTTGACCTTTCCTTTGTGCTCAAAGAGAAGTCTAAACAGGTTATTTTCAAGACATATGGCAAACTGTTCATAGAATCATCAAATTTTTAATGCTAGAAAAGACTCCTAATATCATAAAGTATGACCTTTAACCCAAATCTGTAGTGTTCACCACTAAACTGTGTCCCCAATTGGCACAGCTGCATATTTTTCAAACACTTCCAGGAATTGTGATTTCATCACTTCTATGGGCAGCCTGCTCTGGTGCTTGAACACTGTTGGTATAGAAGTTTTTCCTGATATCCAATCTAAACCTCCCCTGGTGCAACCTGAGGCCATTTTCTCTTGTTCTCTCGTTATTTACCTGGGAGAAGAGATCAGCCTGGCTACCACCTCCTTTCAGGGAGGTACAGAGAGTGATAACAATCCCCCTAAAACTCCTTTTCTTCAGGCTAAACAGCCACCGCTCCCTCAGCCACTTCTCATAAGAAGAGCTCCAGGCCCTTCACCAGCTTTGTGTCCTGCTCTGGACAAGAAGTTCATTCCATTTTCCTGCCTTTATGCTATTTATTACCACTGTGTCATAACCTAGATAGCAGTGTGGGTCCCCTAAGCCGTAGGATGCTGCTGATAATTCTGGATTTGATGAATTGAACATTAGTTTTTTTTCTTTTTGATATATTTTTTTTGAGAAGGATATGCTGCACAAAAATTCATTAAAAATTTGGAATTTCCAAATACTGCCATAAATAAGCAAGTCTGCAGAATATTCCTGAATTTCTTTATCTTATTATTACTTGTTAGGTGTTGTCTTCTACAGAAGTGTTCTCCTGAAATACTGTTGATCCAAATTCTGCCCAGCTTCGGGGACTCCAGGGTCTGCTAGTCTGTGACTGGCATCAGTTCAGTAGTGCAGAGTGCTCTGTGAAAGGCACAACCAAAGTCCAACTCATTCTTCACCTCTCCTTTACATTTGCTATGGAGAGGGAAAGAAAGATAATTAAGCAGAAAGAATGTGGAATCATTGCCATCCATGTGTCTTTGAATGCAAATTATCCTCTGCAAGCTGCAGATTTTTACATCGTTTTCTGTAAAAGAAAGAAGCGCAAGCCCAGGGAGGATATATACTAAACTAAACCTAAAAGTTATTCCAGCACAAAAAAGCAAATCTAAATCTGCTAAAGTCTTTCTGTTGAATTAAAATAATATTTTTTTACTAATTAATGTTAGTTCTAAAATTTGATCACTCCTGTAGATTTGTCTTTAAATAGCCATTAAGAGTAAAAAGATAAAATGGAAAAGTGACAGAGAATTAAAGAACAGAATTTAAGATCCCACAGACCGCTGTTCAGACTATTAAAATAAACTGAAATACTGCATAATTTATGATGTGGGGTGAAAATAATCGATTTCAAAAATTAAACAGAGTTGAAGGGTTAGTAGGAATTTATTAGAGTTGAGCAGCATATGGCATTTTGGAAGAAATTTATATTGTGCTTTGTAAGGAATGTTACTGAATTAAATTTAATGAGCAGAGAAAATGTACTCATCTGTATGGTTCACAGTGATTGTAGGTAACCTGAGATGAAAGAAAAATAAATGGGATTCTAGAAGTTGTAGTAATTTTTGCCTAGATTCATCTTACTTTATTTCAGCCATCAAAAAAGATGCAGCTCTAATCCAAAGGAGTCATCCAGGCTCACTCTGTAGTCAGTGGAGAGAAAGAGCATTCTCCAGAGAGCTATTCATTCTCTCTTAACATAGATGAGATGAATTACCTTTTATTTCATTGTTCATCTCTCTTCACTGAACACAGAGGAGTGTAAATGGTTAATTTAAACTAAGAGGGCAATTTATTTCTCCTGTACTTTGTTCTCTGAAGTATAGATGTTTAGAGTGAGGATTAGGCTACAACAATTCAAGGCTTTTAGAGGCAACCCAGTGAGGATTTCATGGTTAGTGTCTCTGGAGCATCACTCCAGCATCCACCAGCAGGGTTTACCTGGTAACTGTGTAACTTCCTTGTGGCTGCTAATCCAACTGCTGAAAACACAGCCAAATGCCTTCCACTACAGACACTGGCTGGTTCTTGTGATTCCAAATCCATATGTTCATCTGGACTGTGGGACAGCCTGTCCCTGCAATGCCTTCTGATTTGGGCTATGGAGCAGGTGACAGAAAGCACTTAGTGGAAAGCAAAGAAAGTGAAGAGTCCATGTGGCTCCTCCATCTGCTGCCTCGTGTTTCCTCCCTCCCAGGTGCAGTTATTTTCATACAGGCTGTCCATGCAAACCTCCTTCCATATTTTTTGTGTGAACCATGAAAACAAGGATTACGAATGCTAATTACTAACATTTATCAGTTATTTATTTTTTTATATCAGGTTTCACTTGCGGTGAGAAATCAACACTTCATCTGTTGGTGCTAATTAGCTTGTGTCATGATCTCCACAGCAACATCACTTCTGAAGGACGTTTTTAGCGAGTTGAGTGAAATGCCATATGTCAAAAGTTCAGATCAAGACCAGCAATCCAAAACCTGAGATTTAGCCACCCTTTGATACCTCAACATTTCTGCTTAAGCACCTGATGATAGTTAAGAAACTCAAACCTTCACCTTTAGTTAAACTGAAATTTCTAAATATCAGTGCTTTAATAATCTTTAAATAAAAATGACAGTGAAGCACGAATGGACTTTATTAAATCTGGCATATTGTGCTGATAGGGCAAACAGAGCAACACAAGAGCAAACTGAGACTGAAATAAATCAAAAGACTTTCTGAGTAAAATGATTAAATTCTTCCCCTTCCCATTCTTTTTCATGTACATAAGACTCAAATTCAGTATCACACACCAATATACTAGCAATTTTTTTAAGGGAAGGAATATATTGGTATGCAGAAGGAATACAAATCTCTGTGAAAGAGTATTACAGCACTTATTTTGTAAAGATGTCCAACATTATGCTTCAGGGCTTAAGTTGTTCTGTTAGTATTGGCAACTGGGGGACTGGCAGAGAGAGCACATATTTTTTTTTGATCCATCATGGAACTTCTTACTTTGACTGCTTGGATTGCTGATTGTGCAAGTTGAAAATTGAAGTAGAGAGAATTGATGTTGTGGGGAGGAAGAGGGGAGAAAACGAAAAGAAATAACATACAAATTGAGTTTGGAGTGTGACAGTTGTGTAACAAATTAAAAAGGAAGCATAACAGGGTTGTCAGGAAGATGCTAGATGATTCTTCACAGAGACACATGCATCTATGAGAGAAAAACTATCCTTTCCATTATCCCTTCCCCCATCTTCTCCAACAAAACACACTTATAGTTTGGTTTCAACAAATATCACAACTCT
This sequence comes from Ammospiza caudacuta, assembly GCF_027887145.1. Lineage (NCBI taxonomy): Eukaryota > Metazoa > Chordata > Aves > Passeriformes > Passerellidae > Ammospiza > Ammospiza caudacuta. The sequence goes on from NC_080596.1 coordinate 62,127,944, forward strand.
ACAGTTTTGATATGTCCATGAGGAATATTGCCTCAGCAGGTGATGTCAGGCCCAAGACTTGTATTTTCTGCATCTCATTTAGATTTAATGATTTCAAAATTATATAGCAACAGACTAGGAAAGCTACTTTGTGCTGTTGTCTTCTGGGACTTCAGCAAAGACTTTCTTTGCATTGCATTCTTCCAGAAAATCATCTCTGAGTCTTCCTCTTCTATTACTACCTGTGATGAATGCTGAACCATATATTCAATATGACACTCCAGCAGAGAACTAATGTATCTGAGACCATTAACCAAAATTTTCATTGTCAAAGCTAAATTTCTGGGCTTCAAATGGAAGTTTTTCTTGTCTAAATGAGTTTAACTGCTAATTAGTACTGAGTTCATGCCAAGTTATTGTGATTCACAAAGTGTCTTTGAAAGATATCTGAGTAGAAATCTTGTGCCAGTGAAGCTGTCTTTCTCTTTAGTAATCTAGACTGGGATAGAAGGGTCCTTCATTATGGAGCTGCTATAAGAATCTGGGCTAAATAACACATATACACAAAGCAGCTTCGAGGATGCTCTTTACACTTCCTGTCAGTCTAAAGAGCTCATCTTTCTCCACAGCAGCAGTTCTGAACATATCCACAGGTGACCTTATTTCTGAGGTCTGCCATCAAGCATTAATTCATTTTATAGTCCTTAAACAAGCTTTAATAAATAAAGGTAAAAGCTTAGTAAAGTATAAGTGAAAGTCACAGATAATACAGATCCAGTTTGACTTTAGTTGTATGAATGGGAAATAAGATGACTGAAAACTGTTGTCAGGAAGGAGAATCAGAAATAAAAAAGGATTTAGGGCTTTTCACAGGCAAACTTTGAAAGACATTTTAATTCAAAATAGACCAATAGGTTTCTTTTAAAATGTGAAATAATTTTAGATAATAAAACTTAAAATATGTGTATTTATCTATGTGGTTGAAAATCATATAATAATACTCACTTAACTCATTCAGAGTAAGAAAATGATTCTACATGGCAGACACCACTATAAAGAGATACTGTGCTTTAAAATGGTGTTTACCTTGCACTAAATTTATGTTCAGGAACAGGTGCTAATTTCCATTGAGTTCAATCCCCTGGGTCTTTGAAACTGTGTCTCTAAGCTGAAGTTAGCTGCCTTTCCAGTGAAATGGTGACTCATTAGTGATATTCAAGTTAATACTTGAAGTTTTGAGTACAAACATTTCTTTTTTTGTTTGTTATCCAGGCACTCTAATTTTAAATGGCTGATAAAAAAACCTGTCTGTTTTTATCTGCAGGTTCCTATTCTTTATCACTGTATTTGATATTAGGATTTTAAGTGCAGCTCTTTGTTAGCCTGAGAACCAGGCTTCTTTGGCAGCTGTTGGTTCCCAGGTTGGATTGCAAGAGCCACTTTTGCAACAGAATTTCCATCAAGTTCATTACTTTACTGGTAATTTGTATGACCTCAAGTGGCTTTATATTTCTTCTTTGGGAGCTCTTGGTTTAGAACCTGAGAGTTTTAAGAGCTAGTTTTAAAGCTGGTTTTATTCCTTCTTTTATTTTTTCATTCTATAAATAAGTTTTATTTTATGTTCATTTATGTGATTTTATTAATTCCATTTACCCATTTTATTCGTTTATTTTTTCTCTTCCTTCAAAGCTCTTGATCTGCATTACACCTGTTAAATAATTTTTAAATTATTTTTTAGGGAGTACTGTGAAAACAAATCTGTTTTATGCTGTTTTCAGCATAAAATTCTGCCTTTACTTGGGAGAAAATATTTGTCAAAGGGCACCATTTCTTCAGATATTCTTGGTGGGGACAATGCACCCTTATCACAAAATGCTGAAACAGAAAAATCTTCAATGTGTGCAGTACCTGTTTGCTAGCATTTACATTTCATGACCTCCAGTAAAATGAAGATAGAAAATTCACCCAGTAATCACAAGTATTTTGCAGTACTATCTTATTATGGTGTTCCTTTCATGGTTTCTATGTCCCTTTCTTGGTTTGCCTGTGTATTGTCTAATTTATCCATGCAATTCACACTTTACATGTAAAATATATATAAGTATTTAAATTTCAAATTCAGAATTGTGTCAGGAAAACTACTGTTGGGACAAACCCTCCCACATAGCAAAATCTGTATTTAAAAGGCTGCATTCTCTTTCACAGAGGGGAAAAAGTCATAATAGTGACATTTGGTGTTGTGCAATAGGAAAAGTAGAAAGAGGAGGAATTTACATAATCAGTCCCCTCACTGACTTAAAAAGAAGCAGTGGAAACCAGTGACTAATTCAAAATGTGGACAGAAGGGCAAGGATTGTCAATATGTGTAAGACTTTTATGTGAAATAGGAGCTAAACTACTCAGCTTTGTCTGAACTAAGTATAGCACAAAAGTTTTGGGATACTCAAAAAGCGAATGAAGGAATGGAACTCATGGCTTTTAAAGTCCTCCTGTTATCTCTCAGGGACACTCATTAGGTAAAATAACAGTGGATAGTCCTGGTTGTCTCCAGAACTTACATGTGCTGACATACAGCTGGTGTAGCTGTACCCTGCACGTCACAGCTCACAGCAATGTCACCACATTAGTAACTAATCCAGCCAGTGCAACTACTATGGCAGTAAATTTGTAGGATTTGTCTCATCTTCCCATACCTGGTGCAGATACTGAGCCACTAGAAATGGCATTGTTCCATATATCCTGGAACAAAGCTGGTATGGCTCAGTCATTAGAATAAACGATGTCATGGAAGGCATCCATAAGAGAGAGAGAAATGGATATGGAAGAAAAAGGAGTAACAATGTAAATTTTAAGGAAAATCTTATTTTTTAAGCTGTGATAGATCTACCAGTGAGTTTGCTGAAGTGCTACAAGTCTCAGGCTAATAGGAGTGGAATGGCTCTTCAATACATCAGTATTTGGATTATAGGAATCTGATTCCTACCACTAATGGTATCTGTTCTAGGCAGCCTTGAATCTTTGAACAAATGCGGCACAAAAAAGGTAAAATCCAGGAAGAGACCTGATGTTTACTGAAGTCAGAAACCTGTTGGATAAGAATGTTGTTGGGTTAAGGTGATGGCATATTCTATTCATTTATTTCCTTCATTTAAATTTACACCTTTAGGGAAATGGTAATGCTGTGGATTCTCCAATTCACTCAATCAATTTTAAAAGGTGACTATTTATATTTATATTACTGAGAATTGTACTTTCCATACAATTTACATCATAACTTTATAATTTCAGTTGTCACTTCAAGTGAAAGGATCTCAGATCTAACTGTCCTTTGATGGCTGTCAAATCTTGCATGTTGCAGGACTGCACTCAGACCATGTTCTTCTCAAAAATATTCAGAAGTCTGGTTATAAAAACTTACGAAGATGCTGACCTGAATATATTTGCAGCTTTTTAATTGTCATATTATTCTGTATGAATTTGATATAGTCCAACACAGTTACATGAATGGACTGGTTTTCATTTGGAAGTGGAGTTTTGAGGTGTGTAGGCTGCTTTGCTGAAATGTCTGCAGCTGTCAGGTGTGGTGCATCCTGTGTCTGTGCTACTCAGCAAAGGAGGGCCAAGAAGGGGCAGTTAGCACTCAGTATAAATGCAGATGACTGGATCATGTCTCAGTATGTTAGGACTTGTCCCCTCTGTTGAAGAGCTGGCTGGAGTGAGCTGAAGCAAAGGGAATGCTGTCTAACAGTGACATGATGCAGATGACTGGGGATCTACTCCCTCTTCCATTGGTGTATTTTTTTTTCTTACATTGCTCGCTCAACTTTCTAATGAAATCAAAGTTATTTATCTGTATAATTTATTATTGAGTTTTTACTATTACATCTATTACAAAAAGAACAAAAATATGGTTAAATCAAAGATGTAATTAACTTACTAGATCAATGATTCCCATTAGTCACATCAGCAAATAGATTTAGTGGATAACCATTTTTGTTTTGATTATATGGCTGTAGCTGAAAGATACTCCATCATTTTAATTCCCTCTTGGTGAAATTTAAGGAAGGACTCCCAGATACAGTGTTTTAAATCATGAGGGTGCTGATCTGGTGAAAGCCTTTGTAGGTAATAAATTTACAGTAAATTTTTATTCTTAGAACATGAACTAAGGGATTAAAGCCTGCTGAATCCTCCAGAATAGAGAGCTTGTAAAGGAACTGTGAATCGTCCTTGATCTCTTAAAGAAGTTGCCTTGTAGAATGTGGCCACTTATTAAAAGACATATAAGGCTCAATACCTGTAATCTTGGAAGGAAAACATTGTAAAAATGGACACTTGAAGCAAAAAGTGCAGGGTTTTGAGGACACAGAGTTATAGAAGGAAAATGAAAATTTTTAGAGTCAAAGCCTTGAGGGTCCAGGAACCATTAAAAAAAGTTGGCTTTATTTCTATTTATGATAAAAATCTGTGGTCGTAGAGAGCTATGCAAACGGCACCATTTTAGTTCTGTCACTGGTGTTCGTTTATTTCCGGTAAAAACTCAATAGTCTCAGAAGATCTGTCTGGAGTAGAGATGAATTATTTTATCCACAGTTTTTCTGAACTATGTAGCTAATGCTTTCTCAGGAAAAATCAGGTGAGAATCAATCACCTGTCCATGGAACTTGGACAGGTGTCACTGTTACATTTTTAGAGGCTGGCTTTTAATGTCCAAGTTGGTGCCCAAATAATCTGTATCCTTCCACTGCATAGTTTGAGTGTTTTGCTGAAAGCAGAATCTTCTCACATTGAAAAATCACAGATTGAGAGTGAAGGGGTAATATATTGAGAGAGTGTAGAGTAGTTATCATTTGTGACAAGTGATAAGAAGCCAATGAGATAAAATAACTGAGCCTTTTCTTTCTTTGATAAATTCATACATATTTATGGGAAAAAGGATGATCTTAAAGCTATTTCCAGTTTCATGGATTGTTTTGTTTACATTCAGCTATAATCTTTACAGTTTTTTATAAAAGTACCTTATGCTGTGTCCCTTATTGTAAATCATCAATGACATGATTGCTATGAGATAAGTAAGATTAGGATTACATTATCCAATTGGTATCACATGATTTTGCTTTGCATTATTCATGTAATACATCTTCATTTGGGACAGATTTTTTAGAAAGTTATTTCTTTAGTTATAGTAAGTGTGGATATGAGATATGTTCATTTGGGCTTTTCTAGATGTTAGTAGACAGAATGAAAATATAGGAAAGAACAGTAGCATAACTGCACCAGTTTTAGTATAAAAATTGCAAGCAGGTCAAATAATTGCAGCAATTACTTTGGTTAGTTAAAAGTAGGGAGATGGAAAATTGCTTAGAAATATTTACCAGTTTAGAATGGGATGTGAGAGAAATCCAATCCAGTTTAAGGATAACAAGGAAAATGAGAAGGTAGGATACAAGAATAACCTCTCCAGAATCAGGCTTGGATACCAGTGACAAAATATTGAAGATAGTAAAATATCAGGGTAATGTCAGGGACTGTGAATGATCAGCAGCTCAGTTTTATTTCTAAACTGAAAGTGGGATGGTGGAAGGTGGCTGTGACACACTTGCTTTATTTGCAGTAAATTCTCAGTGTGTGTCTAAGCTTGGCCAGGCAAACTTCCTATGATGTATTCCACAGAAGGTTTGTGACAAGCTCTGGAAGGCTTGTGAGTGGCACAGATGACACAGGAATTAAGGACCATCATCCTTTACTGCCTCAGAACTGCTGGTCCAGTGCCTCCGAACAGTGGATTGTCTCCTCAGCATAGTTTGAGCTGCTGTAAACATTCAGCTTGCCTGGGCAGGAGGAAGAAAGGACTGCTTTTCCCAACAGGAGAACAGATTATCACCCCAATCCTACAATACTTTTAAAAGACAAGGATGCAGCATATTCCTTGGCTAAGCCTGGCTTAGTATGGCTAAGTCTGTGCTCCCTTGTTTTCTAGTCTGTTTGTCTAAAGGAAGCCATAATGAGGAATTCAGAAAGCCAAGCAATAACTACTGAAAGGCAACTTGATACTTTGATGAAGACTGTGCAAATATGAGTGTGGGCTCAGGCTGTGTAGGCATTGATTCCAGGATCTAGAGAAAGTTCACTGCAGAGCTTTACAAGCTGAACAAGGACCCCCATCCATGGTCAGAGTTTGAGACCGTGGCTCTGGAAAATCAGACTGGGAATGCTGACTGGGTTGTGCTTATCCTCAGTCAAATGGGAACACTTGGTATTCTGCCTGTAGGTTTTTCCATGCCCGATACTGCAAAGACCAGGGATTGGTCATAACATCCAATATAGAATATGGGGGTTTTGTTTTGTTTCTTTTCTTCCGTTAAAGGAAATATTTTGGTTTAATAACATAATTTGCAGAACATTTTTGATCTTGAGACAAACATTTCTAATGCATTTTATTTTCAGTTCACACCCTTGCATCTGAAATGAGAAGGGATGTAGAGCCTTGTTTGGATCTTTAATCTATAGCATTTAAATCTGAGGATGTTAACAGTGTTGAGAAGATTTACCCATCTTTTTAATTTGCAAGCACACCAGATACAAAAGTGAAATCCACTCATATCAGGAAGGGAACTTTTCTAAGTTACACCTTTTGCTCCACAGAAAGTGCAGTTGCAATTGACATCCCACCCTCAAAGATCCATTAAAATGAATGCAACAGAAGCTTACAGGCACAGACATACAGCTGATTCTGTGGGCCTTGGTGCATTAATGCATTTGATTCAAACACAGTAGGAAAAGGTTCCAGTTTGGAGAGGAAAAGAATTTACTTAAACTCATTTGGCTTTTTAGAGACCTCAATGTGCTGTCTTGGCACAAAATGTTGGTCTAATTTCTTTTTTTTTTTCTCACTGTAATTTAGATATTTGTAGTAGAAATGCAAAAATATATATTAACATTTTACAGAAAACATGTTGAGAAAGCAAATATTTTGCTTGTAATTTTTAAATGTGGTATTGGAGATTTTATATTCATTTTCCCAAAGTTAATCTGGACTTGAAGAACAACGAAAGAAAAAATTATATTAAACCACTGATCATTATAACATTATTTGCTCTCAGTTGTTGTTATGAAGGATTTCTGTTCTTACTGTATAGAGCTTCATGTCAGTCAGGGATGTTAAAAGTTCGTTAATAAAAATAAATTTTCTAAACAAATTTTTAATATGCTGCTTAAAATGTGGGATTTCTGAATTGTATAGCTGTACCTCTAGTATTGTACACTGGATTAGAATGTGCCCCCAAATGTATTTCTATTTCTTTATGAAATATGAGTTCCCTACAGCAAACTCCCATATGGCCCAGCTTATGAATCTATGGAACAATTAGTAATTTTCATTATTAAATGAGTTTATCTGCATTCTGTATAAGAATAGTACATTATGTAGATAAAAAGCCTACAAAACATAAAGTGATATAGCAGTATTACATATGAGATACAGTTTAACACTGAAAATTTTATTTATTTATTCTTGTTTCATTAGGTTGCTAAATCTTAATGACAATATATTCAGATCAAACCAAAGTATGCAGCTTTTTACTAGTACTGTCTAATGACAGGAATAATAATTTAAAGAGCCAGTGAATATGTCAAATGGAAAACAACATAAATATTTTTAAAAATTAATTAATGAATCCTTATTGCCTCATTTTATCTTTGTTCTATTATAGATGCTTGTTTTACTTTGCCTATTTCCTTGAACTCTTAGATATTCAATCTGGAAGACAACTTTCCCCATTTCTAATCTAATGACTGCATCTATCACTTCTGCTGCAGCTTCCTATATTACACTCTTCGTTCTAATACTTGAGTTGTACATTATGTAAAGATGAAAAAAGCAATCATTGAATATGAGAAGGTTTTTTTCAACCCTTATTTAACAATTTGTTTCATCTGGTGAGTCTCTAACATCTGACAGAGGAAATTTGACAATCAACTCAGCAAGATACCTCAAATTTGGCCTAGTACTCAAGGCATAATTCCTTTCATCTTTCTTGAGGCTGATGCATGTATTGTATTTTTCATGTCAAATTCTGGTTGACTGTTTACCTCCTGGTATCCCTCCTTTGTCACTGTGAGGGCTCCAGGAGAGGCCCCGAGGAAAAAAGCAGTCACAAAATTTCTCTTGTACATATATTTTTTAATTTTCCCAGATTCCTGCTACAATGGAAGATAATGGTTAAATACAAGAAAAAAGTAATCGATTTCTTCCCCTGATAAACATAAACAAAGCCCAGTATCAATTTGTTTTCTGCTGTGACACTGTCAAGATAAACATACAGTTACGTGTCACCTGGTTGTTACAGCAATGACCACTTTTTATATTTCAGCAGTGCACTACTAAGGCAATTAACAACGCTCAGTGTTACAGAGAAAATGTTTCTCTTCATCAGAAAATTCATGCATTTCCACCAAACACCTAATTTACACCTTATTCCTGGAACTGCACTGACCAAAGGAACCAGACTGAATAGAGGAATATCAGTGAGGGGCCTGTTTATTTCTGGGGGGCATGGGGGGAAGGATACCCTGGTATCTGTATGAGTGTCCTGGTGTGGCTGCTTTGGCATCAGGAATAACCTGATGCTGACTCCTGTGATTTAGGACACATATTTTTAATCTTTCTGTCTCAATTAATGCAAACTGCTGAAGGGATGATGCCAATACCAGAAGAATTTTCTAAATTTTATATTTAGTAAGACTTTCATAGGAAGGCTAAAAAAATCTTGTGACACCAGGAACTTTGAGGTGATAAATTTGAAACGGGTCATTCCTCCATTTGCCCCCATGAGGCCATGCAGCTCAGAGGGATGCTGTCAGAGCTCTACCTTTCACTGAAATTTGGTTGTGTTAAATTTTGCATGGAGCTTATCCAATCCCTTGATAGTTTAACAGAAGTAGTTTACAGCTGTTCCACTTGTCAGAAAAGAAAAATCTGAGCATGCTGAAAATAATCAAATATATTAAATGCTCAATTTTAACAGAAGAAGGACTTCAATTATCTATTGTAAGTTATTGTTTATCAGTGGCATTGCTGATAATTGCTATACCTCCAGGTGACAAGTAATAATTTCATCTTGAAAAATGAATGTTGGAAACCACTGTGTATTGTTTAGCAAATGCACAGCAGAACAATCTTCTAAAGCTGAATTTTCATACAGTTCTAAGGTGATTGCACTGCCTTTTAAGTTTTACTGATGGGTGAACAATGGAATGATTATCATCTTATTGTGATAATTCCTGTCTTCTCTATTTTGTTTCTATCATTAAATTTCAAAGCAATTTGCAGTGGAAGTCAGTATTATTATTAATGTTTCCCAGGAAATCAGAAGTGATGTGACTTGTCCAGCATACAGGAGCTGAATCAGAAATGGACAGGTAAATACATCAAATAAAATTAGGTTTGGTTGTCTTGTGGGACAAGTTGTCTCCTGTGCACCAAAGAGTGCAGAGGGGAAAATCCTATTTGTTTATTCTTAATTATGCCATAGGGTAGATCATTGCTTAAGAAAAAAGAAGCCATTTAGCAGCAAATATATAGATACAGAGTTTTGTTTCAAAAGTAGATATAGGGTGACTACAAGCTTGGCATGCTTAAGCAGTTAGTTATGGTAGTTTTATGCACCTAGGCTGTGCATCTGCCACAATCTACCAGTATTTCAGCTGGGATATTTTAGGAAAGAACCAAAATACCTTTTTAATTTTCTTAGGTGCTGATTGGGTGTTTACACTTTAGTTAAAACAATATCCCAAATAATTATGAAGTTTATGTCATTACTATAGCAGACGTGAGTAAATGGGGCACTTCTGAAAATGTAGTTTTCTGAGTTAATTAAGTGAAATAAAATTTATCCTGGTTTCTGCTCATTGCTGATTTTCCTCTTGGTAAAAATTTCAACAGCTCTCTGTGAGAGCCACTCGAAGAACACTGTGCCCCTTTGGCACAGAGTAGTAAACAAGTCCCACAGAGCTTAGAAGATTATCAGCTGCTGAAGAAGCAGACGTTTGACTGTGAGCCTGTAGACATACTCAGCAGGGTGCATAAAATAGGGTAAAAATAATTGTGCCAATGTGTCTGGTTGAGAAATTCAAAATTCCAGCAAGCGAGAAAATAAACATATGAGATGGAGAATTGCAGTAACATCAAAGTGAGGTTCTTTGTGGATGAGCTGCTTGAGAGTATATTTTTGCTCTTTGCAAAATTTTGCAGAGAGGAGTAAAAAAATGTGTTGTGGATATATGACAGAAAAGAAAGGAAAGTATGGGAAGACTCGTAATTGAAAGTTTTAACTGAAAGTGTTTAAAATTATTGTAGATGGGAGAGAGAAAGCAAAATATTGACATTGCTCCTCAATAGGTATGAAGCAACACAAAAATCAGTGAATTGATTTATATGTTATATACTTGTATTCATCATTCCTAGACTCTAACCCCAGTATGAAAAGAATGACCTTATAACAATTATAAATTATGAGAGGAAAATAAATTAATGAATTAAAAATACTAAAGAAGTCACTTTAGGCATCTTGAGAAGATATGTTCTGTAGCTTTTACCTCCTATACTGCAAAAGGTGTGAGACTTCCCATGGCAGTGCCTCTGAACATCTAAACTCTGCACTGGAGTAGAGAAGTGTGGAGAACGTGTTGTGCTGAGAGGCATTTGTGGGGCTGAGGTTCCCAGGGCTTGGGTGGTGCCGAGGACAGAGCTGAGGAGGGAGAAATGTTGGGACAGTGCTGCGCCCCCCTTGGCACCTCTGCCTGACAAGTGGCTGCTTTAATGCTCTGCTTAGGGTTGAGGTTGGAAAAGCCACAAAGCCCAGAGTTCCGGGGACCCTGCAATTACAAAAGGCGTCCCAAGGTGCACAGCACAGCAACACTGTTTCTTCCACAGCTTTCTCCTTGGCAACACTCCTGTCCTGGGACCTTCAGCCTCACAAATATTTGCTTTTAATGTTCTGCCTAGGGTTAGGATTATACTTAGAGTTAGGGTTGAGAAAACCAGAGTGCCTTCATCTCCAGGGACGCTGCAACTACAAAGGCGTGCCAATGGGACCATGGCACAGCCACAACATTGTTCCCTCCACATTTCTCCTCAGCACCACCACAGGAGCTGGCAATCTCAGCCTGACAAATGACTTTTACTTCTCTGCTTAGTATTAGGTTTGTGCCTAGATTAGGGTTGTGAAAACCACAAAGCCTCCATCTCCATGGACACTGCAAGCAGTATGCAGAAGAGACTGAATTTTGAGATCTTCATGCTATTTCAATGCTTCTCACAAAATCTAATCTGTGGGATGACAGGGTGACTGGTAGGTTGTCTCTAGTGAATGGTGGCCCAAGGACAACATTTGTGTAAGACCTCTGTGTGGGTCTGTCAGCGTACTGTGATGGGTTGTGAAGGCAAAAATAAAGAACAGGTACTCTGAGGATCCAGAGGATGGTTTGCAGGCACATCTGGAATTATGCTGAGAAATTAAAGCAAGCAGATCTGGGCTTGCAGACATCTTAAGTCCCTGTTTCAGCAGAACAGCCTCCAACACACTCATATAAAAGTGCCAGAGCCCATATGGTGAGCCTCAATATGTATGTCTGCTCATTTCTGTCGTGGAAGAAACCCAGAGCAGAAAGATGAGAAAATAAATATCATGTGAGGAAACTGTAAAATGAGAAGTCAGGTAATGTTTGAACAGCTTTGTTGCCTATTTTTGCCTTGTGCATGCTCACTCCAGATTATCCATTCAACATACTTTGATGAATATCCCCACAGATTGCACAGAGATTGTTGTCGCTGTGAGTTGCTTGATTTCCTGTTTCCCACAAGGTGCCTTGACTATGCTGACAGCTACTGCTCCTGTAGCACTGCCTTACTGCATTCTTTGTCATCAGTGGCCTTACAATTGTATTTTTTACTCTTATTTTTATCAAAAAGAAAGAGAAAGAAAAGCTGTGATAATTTGCTTGTTATTGTATACGTTGGAATTGTTCACTCATGTTCTTGTCATCATGACACAGAAACAAGACTCATTCTATGGATCAGGATCCAGAATGAAAAGGCATGAAGGAATTTGTTCCTTTATCTGATCATACAAGTGGGACAAGCTAAGCAGAATATCACCAAACTGAATGGCAGTGATAAACAGGTGGGGATAAGAAGAACATGAGCGGTTTAAACAATATATGAAACAGTAAAAAGTAAAAGAAGCATATAACTGGAAAAAATTGAGCAAGAAGTCAAGTTGTAACTCAATTTGGAATAAAAGATAAGAGGTTTAGGGTCTTTGTGCCTGTTGATCTATCTGAAATAGGTTTCCCACTTGCTTGGAACCATACAGAAGTCAGTCATCTAAATGTGCACTGTGGTGCAGTAGAACAGATGCTCTATTTCAGTGTCCTAAGGCTCATGGGACTCAGCATGTGGGGCTCATGGCTTCCTGAATTAAGATAACCAGTCATCAGCCAGAGGAGAGCTTTTCAGTACAGTCAGGCTTTCTGATGTGACCTGGGAAGATATATTTCAACTGAGATACTGATCTACTTTTATACTTGGGTGCCTAAAATTAAGAGTAGATTTAATCTAAATGAAAATATCCTGTATTTCAGGAATATTTAAAGGATCTGTATTTGGAAAAGGAGACTTTGATCTTCTTGATCTCTAATGTAAGTTTGTATTAATAATATGTCACAAAATATAGTTTCTATAAAAATGTGCAAGAATATAGATTTAATTTGAAAGTGGAAACTGTTGAGGTTGTCTTTCTTTCCTTTCTTTCCTTTCTTTCCTTTCTTTCCACCCTTTCTTTTCATCTTTCTTCCCTTCCTTTTCATCTTTCTTCCTTCCTTTCCTTCCTTTTCATTTTCCTTTCCTTCCTTTCTCTTTGTCAGTAGTCCATCAATAAACATAGAATTACAAAACATTCATGATACAGTTTCATATTGGCTTCAGTTACACTTCAGAACTCAGTGCCAAGACACTCCAGTGTGACTTGTACCTGAACATTGAATTAGGTACAGAACTTGCCAGCAGGTTTCATTCTGTAGTAAGGTTGTCCTGTCCTTCACAGTAGCTCTCTGCTAATATTCATTCTTTCCTAGTTTTTCTTCCTGACTTCCCTTTTTTTACTGTCCTGAATGCTAATGCTATGAGAATGAAGAGTCTAAAACTTTGATTACTCAACACTACTGCAGAATGTGCTCATAGCATTATTGTAAATGGCCACTCAGTTATAAATTTACTAAAGAAGAGAGTAAATAGTGCTTTCAGACAGTATTCTAACAATTTTTTTAAACTGCTATATAAATGTCTTTATTTTTCATTTTTGCTTTCTGCTACAATGAAGGAGAGATTAAATCTGAATCATATTTTTAAAAAGAGATTATTCATCAGTAGTCAAAGTGTTTGCTTTTTTTTATGACACGTTTGTTTTAGACTCTTCATTTGACACTGGGTCTTTATATCTATTGAACTCTGAACATTTTGAATTCTGTTCTTTGAATAGAGACCCTGTGTTCCTCTAAATGTGTCATTTCTGTTTGCAGACACTTTCCCCCTCACAGCCTTGAATTGTCCTGCCTTTTTATTTCATTGTTGAAGGAAGGCAGGGGAAGTGACAATGCAAATAGAGCTCTGTGCTTTGCAGATGAGCACTGTGCCAGGGCATGCCATCAGCTGCAGGGCCCTCAGCTACTTATTCTTCTGCTGTTTTACTTCATACTATTCCTTGACTGCACTGCTTTTCTTCATGGAGCTGTGAGAGAAGTGGATGGAAGGATGAATCTGGTTTATCTTGAAGTTTTCCATCCATCAAAGGCATTGTGAAGATACAGCATTGCAAAAATATTTTTTCCTGCTGGTACTTCTTTAGTCTTGCTTTGTATTTCTTAATGTGTTCTTATAAAAAATTGTTCTGGTAATTTTTTCATATTTCCAAATACAATTTTCAAATACAAAATGTCATACAAATGTCTATAGAATCAGGAAGCAGCACTCTAGGGTCTCTCTCTGTTACTTTGTCAGCCTATGGATTGGCAGCAATGGCTTGAATTTCAAATTCACTTCCAAATTGAGTAGTAAGTTCTTCTGATTGGAGAACCAGTGTCTACATCAGGAGTTAATTGTCCTAGTCACTCTTTATAGTCAATGTAATCAATATCCTGTCTTTTCAGATGAAAGTAAATCTGAATAAAGGAACATGAGCTGTGTATCCAGCTCTTCTTATTGGGGTGAAGAAAGGTTAGCAAGATAGCTTACATGAAGGAAGTTAGAATTAAGTGAGGTGAATCCTACCAAATCTGTCAGCTGGTTATTTTCTGTGGTGTTGTACATTGGCCTTGCAAATTGCACTGCTGGCTCTGACAGAGGCTCCTACAGGTGATTTAACAGAATACTTGTCCCTTTTGTGCAAAGCAAATCAAATGAGGGGAGCAGAAGGAATAGAAATGACTATGACTTGTGTCCTGAGAAAAAGTCAGTAAATAATATTCAGCTGTCATTTAGGTAATTAAATGAAATAATTTCCTCTCTAGAGAAATTATTAATCAATTAGAATTTTGATATCTTAATTTGATCTGAGCCTGGTAGGAAAAAGCAAAGTGCATGGAATTTGCACAATGTTGGCAAAACTCTGAGGCTTTGTTCACCGTATTCTACAAACATGAGCTGTATCAAGGTGGAAGCATTGCCTGCAGTGTTCTTGGAAGATCCAAGCTGCAGTGGCAGAATTTTAAAATATGGATAAAGCTTATGAATAAAACAAAAAGCTTTAATGGAGAGGCAATCTTCTTACCGTTAATGACAAAAGTCCCTCTGAATTAAAGACTGCCCAATTACAATCAAGCATAATATCAGAAGGATAAGTCTTGAGGCATATGGATATGGATAGAGAAATACCAAATGCACCCATACTGTGATGTAGAACTGAAGAGAGGTGCTAAATATGTTTACATTTGACACTGTTAATTATCCTTAAGCAATATTTGCAAAAGCTTTTACGAAGGGCTTGCATCAGGAGGGAAAATATGATGCCATCTGTTTACCTCACACAAGCCTGTTGGTTTGTGCAAACTAGTTATTATGGATACTATAACTGACTTGACAGGCCAACACCTGTTTGTGTCTACAAATACCAGTACTGAAGTTTGCACACACTCCCACAGACACAGAGGGGGCTCTCTGAAAAGTAAACTCATGCTGAACAAGAGCAAATAAGACAGCATTAAGTACTGGTCACCGTGTAATCTTCATCTTTCCTTACAGTTATAAAAGTGAGTCTGAACTCTATCTTCTTAATTTAGAATAATTTCAGTATTATTAAAATGGCTGTCAACTTTTTAGTTATCTTACATTTTATGCTTATTTCTCACCATCACAGATGTTGTTAAGATGCCCAAGAACGGAAATATCATGGCGTAGAAACTGGAGGGTGAACAAGCTAAGAAAAGTGATGCTTTGGCTGTGTAATGCTCTGAGGCCTCTGGCAGCAGGATGTCTAGATGTGGAGCTCCATCAGCAGATGCAAAATTCATGTGTGTGAAAGATAACTCACAAAGGAAATGGCTACCTATCTGTCTGGAGTTTGTGAGCTATATAAATGTTTTTATACATTTTATCCACTTTAAAATTGCAGCCAGAAAGATGTTCCAAGCCATCAGTAATTTGAGGAATGAGACCAAGGCAAAGCAAAGCATCTTGGAGAAAACTGATTCCATAGCAAATGCTCAAAGAAATGAGGAAAAAGTAACTGCACTACAGTGCCTTTAGTCACACATTTTAAATGCATGGGAATATCTAAAGATGTGCATGAACTCATAGTAGGGAAAAAATCAGAGAACTGAGCTGGGCCCAGCTGGTGTAGATCTGGCAGGCAGCCCTTGTTTGTACTCCCTGTCCTGTTCCCCCAGTTGGACGTCACTGTGGTAGAGAGGAGAAGTAGAAGAAATCATTTCTAGGAGGGAGAAATCTGCATAGAAGGGAGAAAAGTTTTAAATTATGGGCAATTCTGCCTCTTCCCCCTCTATCCCCTTGCTATTTGGTCATGGCTGGCAAAGGTGTGAAGCCCTTATAACACATGTTGTAATTAGGGGGAAGTTGAGGAGAAATGAAATGAACAGGGAATGAATTTTTTCCAGAGAGATTAGATTTCATTATGCTGAGAAGTTTCTCCCACAAGGACTACATTTGTCATCCTGTACAATGAAAACCAGATTTTGACAGTTCCATCTGTAAGTAACGCTCCACCATGCAAATGCTGAGCTGGGACTCATTGTGCCACAGGAAACAGGTCTGCATTTCTAGAACGACTTTCCTCTTTGTCTTACTTGCTCACAGGTTTTTTTCTATTTCTTTTATTAAGAAAGCTTCTATCCACCATTGTTCAGCAAATAGGATCTCGTTAAGTGCATCATCTTCAACTTGATAGAATTGATTCAGGTGCTGCATTATATACCAAGTAATTGGAATGACCTAACAGAGAATGTGCCTGTGTTTATAAATAGGATTTGAAACTCAAATAACATGTAGGAAAGTAATAAACTGATCTCCAGATTTCCTGGTAAAGTCTCATTATCATCATCCAACATCACCTTGATTAGGTTGCTCTTTTGGCATAAAATCCAATTTATTACTTTTCCTTTTAAATAACAAATTATTCTATTTGGCTTTGACAGGGGTTTGCAACTGAAAGATTTTGGGACCTGTTTAATAGAGAATGGGATTGTTTTACTAATCTATTATTTTTTGTGTTGTAGCATGGCATTGTGACTTGGAAAAATTGGTAATTTTTTAAAGGTTAGCTTTCCAAGTTTCTATTGTCAGACTCTCTTTATACAGAAACTTTTCTTCTGAAACTCTCCATACAAAGATGTATTCTTGGTTTTTCACAATACATTTTGAGTATTATCATTTTGAAATTTTCCTTAGATATTTTCTCAAGTCTATTTTCAAAGTTCAAAAGTTTTCCTTCATTATTGCTTTATTATTATAATTCAATATATGAGATATGAGAATAGTTATTGAAAGATATAGAAAGTGATTGTAGATTAGATGAGAGCTTAAGGGCTAAGAAATGACCATACCTCTATATTTTGTTTGTATTTAGCACTTTGTTTTCATTTTCTTAGGGAGACCTTTTGCTGCAAAACAGACTGAGATGTATCACCTTAGCACATGCAAAATAAATGATTAGGGAATTTATCACATGCTTTGATGTGGACAACTGTAGAACCTACACATTGTCAAGATACAGTCTGATTTCTTTTCTTCTCCTGATTTTTTGGCTGTGCTATAGTTAGACGAAATGCCAGAACAATGGACAAGAGCTCTGAGGGTTCTGAAGAGATGCTTGCACTTGTTTGACTTCCATAATTTTCTCACCTCTTTAAGTCTGAACAAGTTCTTGAAATGCTGTCAGGAAAAAAATTGTCCTTGTCTCTAAGTAACCTAATCATCTGGCCATGTCACCCCAATCTGTTCTCTGCCAGCCATGGCTGTGAGTGATAATTGCTTTTTTCTAATCTCCGGCTGCTAAAAATTAAGTGGAGTAAATTTTGTATGGAAGGGGGACCCTTGACAGACATGAGTCCCTAGAGCTCTGGACTATCAGCAAAACTGCAGTCTGAAACTACAGATAGTGGCCAAACTTAAAATGTTTATATGTATGGTCTAGACAGTCTCAAGGTTGATTTTGAGTTTTATTAATATCTCAATTTAAAAGTGTATCTGGATTAAGGATGAATACTCTTTTTTGAATGGAAGTTACAAAAATATACAGGGTCAGCTTTCATAATTATGTGGCTGAATCAATGGGATTTAAATTTTAATATGTAAACGTTTATATATATTATTTATACCAGCAATTCTTTTTTATATATTCAGAAAAACTTCTCAAAAAACTTGAACTTCTGAGTGACAATGTGGAAAATAGGTCCTAAGTCACTGAGTCACTTTCAAACACTGCAACTTGCATTGTCATAACAGAAATCAACCTGCACTCCTCCTGGAGGAGCATAAAGCTTGTATATGTGCTGGAACAGCTATGTAGTAACCAGAAGTGTGAATTCATTGGATATCTACAGAGGGATTTATTTCCTGTGCTTTGCCGTTTCTTCTAACACACTGGTAGTTTTCCCATGCAAACATTATTAAGATTCCATAAGATCATTTGTATTGAAATTTAACCTGATTCATCTTAAATATTTT
Source organism: Ammospiza caudacuta (assembly GCF_027887145.1). Taxonomy (NCBI): domain Eukaryota; kingdom Metazoa; phylum Chordata; class Aves; order Passeriformes; family Passerellidae; genus Ammospiza; species Ammospiza caudacuta. Next base: position 62,146,158 of record NC_080596.1, read on the forward strand.
TTCTCCAAGAAAAGTTACCCCATTTTTTGTCTCAAAAATGAAACTAGTTTCTTTCAGTGCTTCAGCAAGCAAAAAGAAGAGTTCTTTTCATTCTGAAGAGTAATCTACTAAGACACAGAAATATCTGAATACTGTGCTGCTGTACAGGATCTGTCAAAACCCTTAAATCAGTGATTCTTCCCAGCCCCACTCCTGCAGAGGGGCACCTGGAGTCAATTAGTTCAGATTAAGAGGAAAGAACAGATAGAGGCTCTGCCCTTGCATGGTGGATGAGATGAAGAGGGTTTATTTGGCTATTTTTCCTTATAGCTGAAAAGGATAGTGTTTTTTTACATGTGTGACTAGGAACTGTCAAACCATGGTAATTATTTTATTTATCTGGGCTTGTAGGTTTCTACTGAGTTCAAGGGTCCTTTGGATGGGGCTTTAGAGAGCAGGGGAGAGGAGGGTTCTGCGCTCACACTTTGCCACCCAGATTTGATTTTCCCAAATGAGAGAATGCATGCAGTTTAAGACAGATGGCAGTTCCTGACACATGAGGAATAAAACTAACACTGAAGGGCTTTTGGGAGCTCTGTGTGAGGTCTGTTGAAGTTTATGATGTACAGTATGTTAAGCTTGTTGCTGTTTGAAGGCTGAATCCCTAGCTCTTATAAACTGATGAAAATCTGTGTCTCTTCTAATTTTTTGTCTGCCTAGTAATTTCTGAAATTTTATAATTGAAGAAATTTATCTTTTCTTTGTTGTTATGACATTTGATTTTTGAGAGACTTTGGGTTTTTTTCTCCTTTTCACACAGAATAGTTCAGTTCCTCTGTCAGTTCTGCAAATAGTGTAGGGAGAGCCAATGTTAAATAATACTCCTACTTACCATATAAATAATCTTAAAGTAAAAATTCTGCCTGAGATAATGACAATAATTTAACATTAAAGTATTAATCATACTGATATCAAAGTTTAGATGTTTCATAATTAATGCTGTGAATGCTTCTAGGATGAGCAGAATTGTCTTTACATGGTTGTGGACTTCAAAGTGAAATCTATTTCTTTTTTAATCCTATATTATCAGATGTTGCAATATTTTGTTTACCAAGGTGTTTAAGACTATGCCTAACAGAAAATGGGATGTTCCAAAGAGGCTGAAAAGAAAGAACTGATAAAAGAGAGCTGAATATTTTTTGGAGATAGACTAACAAAAGAGCTGAATCATTGCTTTGAGTAGAGAACACACTTCAGTTATACCAAATGCCACAGTTACTCATGTAAGTTGTTTCCATGTAGGAACACGGACATATACACATAATAAAAAAAAGAGAAATAGGAAAAATGATACTAAAATTAAAGATACCATTGTTTAACCCCAGCCACTAACCAAACACCACTCTACCCCTGGTGAGATGAGGAAGGGAATTGGAGGGGTAAAAAGGAGAAAACTCATGGGCTGAGTTAAAGACAGTTTAATGGGTAAAGCAAAAGGCACCTGTGCAAGCAGAGCAAGGAATTCACTCTAGACTTCCCAAGGGCAGCCAGGTGTTCAGCCATCCCCAGGAAAGCAGGGCTCTATCATGCCCAACAGTTACTTGGAAGAAAAATACCATCACTCTAAATATCCTCTCCTTCTTGCTTCAATTCAGGAAGGACATGGAGGTGTTGGAGTACGTCCAGAGAAAGGCAATGAAGCTGGTGAATGGTCTGAAGAACCAGTTTTATGAGGGACAGCTGAGGGCAAGGGTAGGGTTAGGGTCTCTCCTGGAGAGGAGGAGGCTCAGGGCAGACCTTAGCACACTCTTCTCCAACTGCCTGAAAGGAGATTGCAGCCAGGTGGGGCTGGGGTCTTGTCCTCAGGCAGCCAGCCAGAGAGGAAATGGCCTCAAGCTGTGCCTGGGGAGGTTCAGGTTGTACATCAGGAGAAAATTCCTCATAGAAAGGGTGTTTGGTCATTGGAATGGACTGCCCAGAGAGGTAGTGGAATCACTGTCATTGGGGGTTTTCATAAAAGAATGGAGGTGGAACTCAGTGACATAATCTAATTGACATGGTTTTGTTTGTTCATAGGTTGGAGTCAATGATCTCAGAGGTCTTTTCCAACAGAATTTATTCTGTGATTCTTCCCCTGGTTTTCTTGCTAAGTATGATGCCATATGATTTTAAATATCACTGTGGTCAGGTGGGTTTAACTGTCCCATGTGCCCCCTCCCAAATCCCTGTGCCTTCCCAGACTCCTGACAATGACATTTGTGTGTATCAGGTTATCTCCCTCAATAGTGCTTTCCATAGCCTCAGTCCTGACCTCTCACCCAGGATCCTTGTCCTTTTTTCACCTCTGCCATGCCATGTTTCTTTACAGATAATGGAGGTAGCTGTCTGGCTTTGCATTTAAGGTACAGGCATGGCAAATACCTGTCAAATCCTGCACGCAGCACAGTCTAGAAACATAAGAAAATGCAAATCCATAGAAATTCTTTGACAGATGCAGCCACAATTTGCACACAACTAAGCTACCCAAATTCAGCAGGATCCCAATGGTATTCAAGTTTTGTGTGTGGGTTTGTTTTTTTCTTTTCATTCTTTCCTTCACCCTGGTAACAGCTACAACAAGTAGATAGAACTTCTGACTCTATTTGCAATAGTCTTCAGTGCCAGGTTGGACGGGGCTTTGAGCAACCTGGTCTAATGAAAGGTCCCTCTGTCCATGGCAGGTGGGTCAGAACAAAATCACCTTAAAGGTCCCTTCCTACCCAACCCATTCTATGATACATTGTGAAGTGATAATTTGTGGTTAAGAGCGATTCAATTAAATGTGATCCACCGCTCTGAGAGTGAGGGGAAAATATATGCAAATTTAGCTTAGTAACAAAGCACAGCATGGAAGACTTAAAGAGACAATTCTTTGCTTTTGGTCAGTTTTTCAAGCTCTGATATCAATTGGTCTGAAGCTTTCCTTGCACATGCACACACAGATCACTTGGCAGAGGCATTTGGAGCACAGAACACTTAAGACTAAATGACTTCAAAGTTCATGATGGCATGAGCAAGTAAAAATTGGTCTTTACTAGGGGAATTTGGACACATTTTTGGTAAACACTGTCATCAGCTCTGTACTTTAGAAAAATGACAGATATCTTGCATTGTTAAGATAGCTTTCTTATGCTAATACAGTTATCTGAAATATGTTACAGAGGAAAAACAAAGAATGCCCGTGAAGTCAAAAGCTCAGTGTTTTGCAACAGTACCCTTCAAATTATCCCTTTTATCTAGTTCTATGGGAATAAGAGATGAAACTTCCTCCAATTCAATAACATATTCCTTTACAACTAAGCTCTGCTATTGGATAGATGTGATGCTTTCATTGTTTCACAGGAAATGGTTTTCACTAGGCTTAAAATTATATCTTTGTTGAAAGCATTTGAAATTAACATAATGGATGTAGCAAAAAATGCAGATGGAAGGGTGGGGCAAACCTTGATTTTGAATAAATGACATTGGTAGGCTTTTTGATCCCAGATAACTTTTAGTTATGCTGAATTTCTATGCAAATTTTAAGATCCCATCCAGCTGGCTAAAGTGCAAATTCTACTATTAGCCAAAAAAATCCCCAACATGGAAATAGCCCAAGAAATGTGTATGTTGTCTACTGCTTCTATTTTAAGGGGTTGTGAATGTTGGCTGGCAACCAGGGTTGTTGCAGACTTCCAGTGGTAAAACCTGCACCAGAATAGACCCTGCCCACACACAGAAATGTCAGAACTATTTGGCTTGTCAGTCCTAATTTCTCTCCTTGTTTGAAATCATCTCCTGTAACACATCCGTTGATGAAGCATATCACCCTTCAGCAAATATGCTCATTCCAACAGAATATTCTTTCTCATTGCACTCACAAAATGATTTAAGATGAGGATCCTAATGTGTCACACCTCCCTGAAACCTTAACTGTTGTTTCTATCACTTGAGAACTGGACTTATATCAGTCAAAAAAGACGCAACTTGCTTATCTCCAAGTTGTGCATCTGTCATGATTTAACCCCAGCTGGCAGCCAAGTACCACACAGCTGCTCACTCACTTCCCTCCTGCCCACATGGTGGGATGGGGGGGACAGTCAAGAAAAAAAAGAAAATAAAATTCAAGTTTAATAATTATGGCAAATTAAAGTATAATAATGATACTACTAGCACTAATAATTTTAATAAAATGGAGAGGGAAAGGAGACAAAAACCCAAGAGAAGCAAATGATGTACACTAAAATTGCTCACCACCCCCTGATGGGGGCCCAGCCTCCCCTTGAGCAGTGATCCTCTCCCTTCAAATTAACTCCCCACAGTTAATGTACTGGACATGATGTATTATGGTATGGAACATCCATTTGGACAGTTTGGATCATCTTTGCTAGTCATGATCTCTCCCAGCTTTTTGTGCACCTCCCTGCTAGCAGAGCACGAGACACTGAAAACTCCTTGCCTCAGGGTAATTACTACTGAGCAGCAGCCAAAACATCAGTGTGCTATCAACATTATTCTCCCACTGAATCCAAACACTGCATTGTACCAGCTACTAAGAAGAAAATGAACTCTACCCAGTCAAAACCAGAACATCTTGATGAACTGGGGCTTCTATTGCTGCAGACTGGTTACAGACTGGTTAATCAGTTCCATCAAGAAGATTTTCCAGTCTGTTTTTCACAAAGTCTAAAGTTCACTAAAACCGACCAAAACTGCAGTGGTTTTAAAAATAAATTTATTACTCTCTTAAAAATGATTTGTTGACTCCCAGTGGTCTGTTGATTGAAGCCTAATAGCCTCAGGAGTACTTCTGTGATCCTCAGATATTGGTGAAATTAGTCTCTTTACCTCAAGACATGTTGGTTTTGTTACCTGCCTCATTGAAAACACAAGTTTAAAACAGGCTTTTATCATATGCAAAATAGATTCATGGTCTTTTATGTTGACTTCTTTTTCCCTTTTTTAATGTGTAGTGCAGATGACTTGTAAAGAGTTAGGTGCTAGGTCTTTGTAGTAATTTTTCCCAAGTGCATCACTAGTGCCCTGTAGATAAGGTGTTTCAAACTGCTGGCTATATTTTTTTATCTTATGCTTTATATCAGCAGATTTCAGTGACTCTTGTAGCTGCTATGAATCTAGGTTGTACCAGTGAGGGACTGTGATCATTTAAAACTGATAGCAGGGGCAACTTTTGTAAGGAAGTCCTCATTTGGTCTGTAAATTTCTATTTCCAAAGAACTTCTGTATCTTTGGGGTTGGTTTCATGTGTTTTTTAAAATTGATTCTTTTGACATGTTTTGTTGCAACTAATTTAATTTGTTACAATTTCCTTATTTGGAAAAAGAAAGCCTGCAAAATAATACAATAGCATTCAGCTTTCATGCTAACTTTTTTCTCTGAAATGCATCCGAGTAATTAATACTAGAAAAATTTGTCTATTAAGCTTTCAAAACTAACTATGAACTGCCGATGAAGTGTAACAGAGGATAGCATTTTTGTTTGTAAAAAAAGAGCAGAAAAGTGAGAAGAGAGTATATTTTATCTTCAATCTAATTACCAAGATAGAAGAATACAATCTTGATTGAATACATGCTGAGTTAAGTCTTTGGAGCAGAAAATGACCTTTGCTTTTGTGTATTAGTGCAGCTGTGAGTCCATTCAGTTAATTTTCCCATCTTACCCTCAGTAAGTGGAAGACCATGTGACAGATGAATTTCTTTGCTCATAGAGGCATTCACCTGATACACTTTTTGAAATCAGGAAGCCATACTTATTCCTTGGGAAATTATTTTCTAATTTTCTGTCTAACAGTTAATACAGCTTTTTTTCCAGCATGAAGGACACTCTTCCCAGCCACCACGTGTGAGAGCTCATGCCTGCACATGTGTTGTTCTTTAGTGCATGGGAGGAAAGGAAGAGATTTTGAATTTGGCCTAGGATTTTGAGCCACTAAACCTCTCTTCTCTGAAAGATATTATGAGCTATGAATAGCAAAGTACACTTCAGTGTGTACATTATTAGACTGTTTCCTTCCTCTTTAAGCCAAGTGGCACTCATCAAGCAGAAGATACCAAAGGAAAAGAAGTTAATTATATTCTAAACCTATGAAGAAGGAGTAGGACTGGCTTTGATGTTTTGCTGTGGCTTTAAGTAGGACTGAGACAAGCCTGTGTTTAAACTGTTTAAAATTCTGTGTGTCCCCCCTCCCTCCCTCCCCCCAAACTCATACCTGAAAATCCTCTCAGAGAAAAGAAACAGCCCTAGATATGTAATCAATTACAGGAGTTGGATAGATAAATATTCGAGTTGGCCTTCAAGGTGTCAAGCAAATATTTTTGTATTTGAGCGTCACTAGCTCAATGGCAAAGACTTTTGATCCAGCCAGATTAAATATGCTCTTTAGGGGTGTTGCTGGAAATGGAGTAAGGACCTCCATCATAAAACTTTTGCCTAGAGCTTAACTTTCCTAAAGCGTCATGGTGTTTCCTTTTTTTTTGCCTTACCATTTCCTTCTGCAGTTATATCCTGACACACTCTTCCATCCTGTTCTCAGTCTGGTCACTATTTATCATTATTAATGATCCTCGATGATCCTGTTGCTTTCTTTCAGCTTAATTTCAGGATTTTAACAGGAGGATGAAGTGATTCTATTATGGTTATAATTCAGTGTATTAAAATAAAGATTCAGAGACTAAATAGCTAAGCTCTTTTCTGCAACTGCAACACTAGAACCTTCCAAATTAAAGAGGAGGATACTACATCTTAAAATTGAAGACATTTACTTAATGAAGTACCAGGCTTACAGTACAAAACAACTTTGGTAAATAAAGCAACCAGTAAGCCTTCATCAGTTATATTCTCCCATTTGCTACAAATTTCTTTGGACTTTTTAAACCTCTCGTCTAGCAGGAAACACTCTACAATCTTAACATTCTGTTTTGAATGCAAATGGCTATAAAATATCCTGGAACAATAGAAAAGAAAGAAGATAATAAAAGAGGCAATGAAAACAAAGTTTATTTAATAAATAATACATTCTAAAACCAAACACATTTTTAGCAAAAGCCTGACTGTTGCATATATTTTAATGACAGAGACAGCTTTTTGCTGTAGAATATTGGCTGTTAGGCACTTCATCATTCCAACTCAGAGTGCCTTTCAACACTTTAAGGAAGACTCTTTGCTGCCTTTGGAAAAATCAATAATTATTTTCCGCTGTCATAAATATAAAACAAAACCAGTATTATGATTTTTAGAAAGACAAGTACTTTGGAAAACTCTTGATAGCTTTAATCCGATTCATTTTGACAGAAGTCTCCAAGGTGATTTAGGGGACATCTAGATTTACAGCACTTTAAAGAGGGCATATATTCTCAGGATGGATGTGGAAGGACTCAGACAAATAATAGGTCTATATAAATTTTGCTACCTGACAAAATATATGTATTCAATTTCCAGATAATGCCCTCATCTCCTTCAAACTCACTATATAACTGCAAGGTAAAAATACATAAGAAGATGTAAACTGATGAGCTGGGTAGAAGCTCTGGGTTACTTCCGCATTAATGCATTGCTGTAAAGGGGCCTTGATTTATTTAGATTGCTAGAAGTGCAGGGGGCACAGGAAGGAACAGATTTTAGGACATGAAGTGTCTTTTAGGCAGAGAATTGCTTCAATGACAAATGGTAACACAACCAGTACTGCTGTTGGTGAACTCTACAAATCTGCAAAGTCCCTCACCTACTAAACAAGACAGAGGCTAAAATAGTGTGTAAAAAACCCCCAAAAACCCAGCTATATGACAGCTCATACCTTAACAGTGTTCATGCTGGGAAAATCAGCAGTGTAATCTCAATTTCTGTGTTTATTTTATTATGAAATTATGTTTGTATTTTGTCTTTTTCTGGCTTTCTAGATAAAAATAATTTGTTTGTTACTGAGGTCTGAGTGCACTGCAAACCTGTACTCAGTTAATCTAAAGGTCTGTATTGTTTTTTTCATTTTCTCCACTTACTGTATCCTGCTAAATTGTGTTGAAATATATTTCAGGAAACATAACTTTAATTGGCCTTTAGAAAACTGAATCTGAATCAGTGAAGGAGGCATAGGCAAGGGACAGCTGAAATAACTTTTTTGAATCGTATTAAAAGGGAGAAATGATTTACTCTGATAGTGGCAAAGTCCTTGCTGCAATGGCCATTTTACTACTGACTTATTTGAGCACTTCAGTCAGCTAATTGGCCTTTACAGATAAATTAGTAAGTACAAGTATTATAAATCAGAGAGGTCCTTTTGAGCAAAGTGAAGATTGTCAGTGCTTAATACCTACAGAAAAATGAGGGGTTAGGAGAGTATCATTTTATCATGGAAAAAATGCAGCATACTGTGACACACAAAAAGTTGTTCTGGATTTTTCCAGAACTGATTAAGTTTAATTTGTGAGCGAGGATGTTCATTTATTATCTGAGAAAGTCTCATTGACTGCCAAAATGCAAAATTCTTATTAAAAAAGTCAGGATCCTGTATCAAAAAATACCTCATGTGGTGCAATACAGCAGATGAATGACACTGAACTTGAGCTGCACCAGGGGGAAAAACATCCTATAGTCATTGCTTTAAGAACCATTGGGCACAATGATTTTGTAAGTCATATGCAACTATAGGGAATTTCTTCAAGCAGAAAGGAAAATCTCATGTCACTTTTGCTGAAAAAAAATGTTGTAAATGTGAAAACCTTATAACCTTTAAAATGAAAAATTGTTAGTATATTTGTGGAAAGTATAATCTCTCATTACACTTAATAGATTCCCAAGTTATACCATTATTAATTTCAACCAATTAAATGAGAGTCTGTTATCCAAAAAGGTTATTTTCTAAATTCTCAAATAAGAGAAAGGAAATTTTGTATAAATAAGAAAGTCAGACCTACTGAAATTTTGAGCTAGTGAAGGGTTTGATTATCTACTGAAATAGCAGGGCCCTCCATTCTGTGAGCTCATTTTTATCAGTGTAGATCTTCATATATGAGAAAGAAAATAAAATATACATGTAATTTATTTTGCTACAACAGTATTTGTTCTTAGGTTTTTATGGATATAGTCGCATTGGTGCTTTATGAAAATATTATTTTTGTAGGCTGACAGGGATAAGAGTTAGGATTTGGAACTACTAAAATAAAAGCAAAATACTAGTCAAGACTTCTAGGCAATTGATATGCCAATCACATATACAGTAGAAATTATATTCAAGGAAACATGATTTTGGCCAAAGGTACAGAGCAAGAAACAACCTTCCGCAGATAACTAGTACCTATTGAGTCTCTTGTTATAAAATCAGAATTTTGTTTCCCGAAATTCCCAGGTCTGTGGTGGGGAGCTGTAGAAAACAAAGAAGCCATTAGGAAGTGAGCACTGATGGACACCAATTACACCTACTGGAACTGTAGTCACTTGTGAGATTTTATTGCCTCTTCATTGCATTGATTCAGACACAAGGTTTTCCTCTTCAGCCTACATTACTTACATTGCCTTAATTATCTGCACAGTAAAGACTTTATTCTCAAACTAGAGAAGAACAGCTGGTCATCTATTTGGTAAACATCCCTTGATGTATAAAATATATTATTCAGTGCTTTAGTTCACCTTTAAATAATGCAAACTGGAATTGGGACTGGACCTGCTTGTAGATATAGGAAAAAAAAAAAGAATGAGGACCTAAAATATTTCTCACGAGAAATCTCAAGATTAGTCAATCATGGAAATAGCTAATATCTAAAAATCTTTGATTTTTATTCCCAGATGGTGAAACTGTTTTCAGATAGCTTTTCCTCCGTATTTCTTAATTCATCTTTCTTTCCTCCAGGACCCTAGGACAGTTGCTGAGGGAGATCAAGAATTCCTGCAAACAGCAGAAGGCACAGCAGTTAAATCCTGCCATGAATAGTCAGGCCCTGTTTCTGTAGGCTTGTTCTAAAAGGCTTCCCACCGCTCTGAAGTACTTCTGACTTTGAGTACCTTTACTTTTCATGACAAGCAGAAATGAAAGAAAAAGGGTAGTAGATTTGTAATACTGGACTATTGGCTACTATTAATACAAGAATAAACCATGGTAATTTTGAAGATTGTTTGATGCTAGAGCTTTGTATTTTCATGGCGTGAGTGGAAACAACAATGAAGTGTTATGTAAAAGTCGTTTGTCTGGAAGTGTGATCCTAGCTAACCTGAATGGCACAGCCAAAAATTCTGGTTAAACTTTATAGGTAACTGCAGAGGCAAGGTTTATAGGGAAGGCCATGAGGAATTAATAATTGTCTTTAGTAATGTGCAATGAGTAAAGTGTTGAAAATGGAAGGCAACAGAATAACTCCTTTCCAAATGAGGGCTAAATAGTGCAGGTCTTCTATTTAAAAGAGTAATATGATTAGTCTATCACACATTATAAAAATAGAAAAAAACCAGTGAATTGGGTGGTATCAGTAACTCCACTACAGCATCTGCAAATAATGCTTTTGAATAATGACTTTGCAATCTTAATGGTGTTCTTCAGTACAGAGTTAGGGCTGGTATGTTTGTGCTGCTGCTGAAGGCAGGCACTGTGGCCTAGTAGATAAGGCACTGAGCTCAGCAGGGATGGCCAGACTATAATCCAGGCTCACCACAAACTGAGTAAATCTGCTCAGCTCTGAATGCTGTTGTTGTAACCCACTGTCTAAGGATTCAGCTCCATGTGACACAGTCTGAGTTTTATGCAGGATAACTCTGTGACTAAGAATTGGTTTTACTAAGAAAACTGTTACTAAGAAATAACAAAGTATAGGAACTAGAGCTATGCAAGATAAGAAAAAGAAAAACAAGAAGTGCATAGTAGCTGAGATAGTTGTCTTCAACAGTTGAAGAACACAGGAGGAAAAATACTGACATGAAAAGGGACAAAATAAACAAGGCACAGCAGAACATCAGAAGACAACATTTCAGCAACATCAAGTCAGTTTCAAAACATAACAGATCCAACCCTTCCCTACTGACCTGACAATTCCCTGGCTGGGAGACGCTCATTGATTGTCCCCACCATGGGACTGGTAAAGAGATTAATGATGATGCTACTTGAATATCTCATCCTTGTTATTTACTGTTGGCCAAGAAATGATATCTGAGAAATCTTAAATTGTGTGTGTTAAGTATGCAAGATCAAAGATGCTCAAATAAAAGTGCTCTCTGCACATTCCCACCCTTGTTTCCTCACTGACAGCACTGAGTACTGCAGTGACACTGCCAATCCAAATAACAAAGGGGTCCTCCTCTCATTTCTTAGCTCTGCTTTACTGTGTTTCAAATAAGAAAATGGAACAAACTAGAAAAAAAAAAAATTCTTGTCCTGACCAGATTATTACCTTCTCCAGGGATGATAGATGATGTGGTCAGAGGTGAACGAGAATCATTGTATATGATGAATGTTTGAAAGAGGAATCTGAAGAAGGATTAGAGGCTGTTTTACAAGCAACATTAAGCTGGCAAACCCACTTACTGTTAGGATGTATTTAATATATTTGATAACTCATGTCCTTTTTTGTTAAAATGTAGAGTATATAGTGTAAAAACACACTTTATTTAACCATTTTATGCTGTTGAACAACAACATAAAGCAGTATCTGTACTGAGGAAATAAAAACAACTTGTGACTCAGACAACTTTGTGTATAATAAATTCAGCACATTAAATCTGGCAGCAGCAGATCACAAGAAGCAGAATTCCCACAGAGATACAGAAAGATGCTCCATATGAGTTTTTGCTGATCTTTTCACTTGATGATGAAAAGAAATCGCTCGTCTCTATTTTAACCCTGAATTTTCTCATTTCCATAACAAAATATTGGCAATTCCTTTCTATAATCTTTATCCTGTGATATTAAGATTACTTATCCAAAATGAATGCCTGCTAGGCTGAAGCTCATAAGATTATAAGCTTCCATGTGATTCATCATTTTTCATCTTATATTCTACTTTCTGTAAAAATATTGATTTTTCCTGTATGCTGATATATTCAGGGTATTTACTGAGAATCCAACTGCTGGAACGTTAGTCCTCCTTTTCTATCTTTACAGTGGTTTAAGAAGTCTGTAACACATTTTAACACATCCAGTTTAATTGGTGCAATATTTATCACTTTATAATAGAATTTAAAGGGGAAACAGAAGAGGTTCAAAATTTCATGAGACTCTGCATTTGAAATTGAAACTTTTGACTTTCAAACCTTCATCAAAGAGACTGATCCACATCAAGTTTTGAGTATGAAGTATGTAAACTCTGAAAGGCTATGTTGGGATATGTTATCAGTTCAAGTAGTGAAGGTATGAAGCCTTCTGTATTCAAGAAAGAAGAATGAAGATATTCTTTTTCCATATCACTACAGGGAATATACTTGAAGAAGGAATACATGAGTTCTATGGATTATCAGACCTGCTAGATAAATTATCTTTCTAATGTCAGCTAGTCAGATCTTGGGTCCAGCGGGCTTAATGAAGATCCAGAGAAACATATTTGCCCCTAAAAAGACACTCATTCTTAATCTTCCTTAATGAATCTTAAAATTATGAGGATATTATGTTTGGAAACTATTTCAGTGGACTATATGCAGAGTATTATCTGGATAGTAATTCGGGTCTTATGCTCTTTTCCTAAGTGTTTGTTTTTTGTCATTATTGGAGATGAGATAAATACTTATATATTTTCATTTTGCCTATTTTCTTTTGTTTTTATATAATGCAGGTTTAAATTCTGTGATCATTTACACTATGAGCATCTTACAAAACAAAATGCAGGTATCAGTTTCATTTTTGGGACCACCTACCATGGGTAGGAAAGAATCTAGCTAATTGTAGTGTCATTGATTTAGTTAACAATTTGCATTTGATAACTGCAACAAGAAATCTGGTTTTATTTGTTAAATAAATACAGAATTCAAGAAAAAAGCAAAATAGATGCTTTTTTAATGCCAACTTTATATTTTTAACACTGTTTCTCTTCTAGAAAAGTTGTTCCTAAGAACTGTGCTAATATTATTTTGATATAGGAAAATGCTTGCATGACACCATTATTACCCATTCAGTTACCTACTCATACATAGGCCTATGTTTAGTTAAAAAGAGGATTTAGGCTAATGAAGGAGCAGAATCATAACATGCAGGCAACTGTTACACAGTTAAGTACTGTCTTGGAAACAACTGAAGAGACTTAGGAAAATGTGGAGTGTACAGATATTTTGTCAGGAAGATTTTTGCAGAGAGATGCCACGTGTAAACTAATGTATTCCTTAGCTTATTTGCACAAATTATTCTCAAGAAGATCACATGGGATTAAGCTCTGCCTCAACAAGAAGTGAATTAGGATCAGAGAAAAGGTTGAGCTTTCTCTGAGTGAGAGAGAAATTGCCTTTTTTTATCTGTTCATATGACAGCTTTTGGTTTATTTATTTCCTTTTTTTCAGTTTGTGATAAAACTGGAAAACCATGTGAACTACTGTATTTTGGGAGTTACTACTCAACTATGATGACATGCCATCATTCAGAATGTTTGTGTAAGGGAGCTAATTACAGTAGACCAAAAAATTCTATTAGTTTTATTTGTATACTCTTAATTCTTCAAAGGGGCAACTAAGGACCATAATAAAGGCAGCATTATGTATCACACCACCCAAATTTTACTGTATAACAAATCCAAAATATTCCTATCTTATTTATGCATGTAAAACTGTAGTGCAGACCCAGTTTTACAAAACCAAATTCTTAGGTGCCTTCATTCTTCTTTGCAAGCAAACAACTTCTCCCCTCACAACAGCTGTGTGCTTCTTACTTGAGTCTATCCTGTGTCCATCTGAAACCAAAGGTCCCTGAGACCAAATTCTTTGAAAGGCCTAAAATGGACAGTACTGCTTGGAATACACATAATACTGAGAGTGCAGATTCCATTAAAACAATCCTGCTAAAATTGATGCTCCCTAGCCTTAATGAGTTAAAACAAGAACCTTGGATTTACTGTCTCCTTTGAAGCTCAGACCCTTATGTTCCACAGGAATACCCTTCAATCAGCCAAAGCAAGGACCACACCACCTCTGGCTCTGGAGCCAGGCTGTTGGATAACAAAGGTTTTAATGTTCATCGTTCCTCTTTGTTGACTGTTCCTGCAGATAACCAATGGCTGCTAACACAGAAAGCAAGAGGGAGGCCAGGAACAGAAGTCTGACTATCCACAGTGTATTATCAGTAGTAATTCATGTCATGTTCATTAGCTTTCCATTTTCAGCTCCATTTGAAATAGGCAAGGAAGTAAGCTACTTGGCAAAATATGTGTTTAGGATAAGAACTCCAATATTTCACATCTCTTCTATACCTCTACTCCATGCTATCCTAATGCAAAGAATTTTGTTTCACAAGACTTAATCTTTGTACCTAAACACATGTTCTGAATTCTGTGAACTCCTGAGTAAGGAACAGACTTTGGACACAACACCTGTAAATTCTTATGGAGACATTCCCACTGGAGGGTGTAGAAATAACTATAAAAAGAATGAAACTGTGGGTCTAACCTTGAAACTGGTTAAATAAACATGCACAGATGTTCTGCTTAGTAGAAATAAGCTGAATGATAAATATCTCTCTCTGCCTGAAAGAATAAAGGAATATAAAAGGATTAAGAATTCAAAAGAAGAGACAATAGCAAGGAAAGTGTGGGAGAAGCAAAGGAAACATGTAATTTTTTAAAGCTGAGAGCCCACATTTGCATGTAATTTAAACAGTTTGTTCATCTGGCTCTGATTAATGATTAATTATTTTGGCCTCACAGCAGCTGTAAATACTTTTTTCTTCAGGAGAATGTACACTCTGCACCTGTTTGAATAAGATTAAACCTTATTAGCCTTCTAATAAACTGTGCTAACCTTATCAATCATCTGAAATATATAGCCATGATAATAATTATAGAATCAAATATCATTATATCCTCACAGTGAAGAATTAACAGGGTTAAAGACATATATAATTTTGTAAGAGACTTCAGTGCTCCTTTGAGGCTTGGTTTCACAGCACCAAAGAAGATCCATTCTTTAATCCAGAGATGACCAAGACCAGGTTTCTTTTCCCATCTGAGGTAGCTGAACTTTTTTCCCCTGGACAGTTCCTGACTTCTTACAAAAAAATCCCTAAACAATAAAGTGGTTTAAATTATTTAGGTTTTTAAAGGCAAATAAGAGCAGTAAAGAAGTCATAAAGCACAGCAACTGCAATAAGTAGTTTTGATGATCTGGTAATTTAGATTTTATGGAACAAAGATATGTGAGCTCATTTCATCTGTAAGAGCCCATGGCATACGACCATGAAAATCTATTTCAGATTCATCTGATAAAAATGAATTCCACATGATCCTGAATATTTCCAGAATTTTACAATTATTTAAAATATTTAAAGATTGAAATAATTTGGAATCCAGGCTTGAAACCAGCCACTATATTAAGACTCCAGAATTTTGTACAAATGCTGAAACTAGTTTTGTACAAACTGCTGAATCTGAATAGTTCAATTAAAAAGAATTCTCTTTTTACTAATACTGATTATATCCCTTGTAGTTCTTTCCTATGAAAAGTTCCAGAACAGAGAATATATTTTACAATATGTGGTTCCTTTTGTATATCACAGACCTTGGATCCAGTTTTTTCTTTAGAAGATGTAGAAATGGATAGATGGTAGATAGATTTCAGCATGGAACTAGCTTTGTTGAGGAAGTGTAGTCAACAATCTCCAAACTCCTACATTTTCTGAATATTTTTTACCTCATTAAACATGTTTATAATATCTTCAATTCCATAAATATTTTGACTAGTAAGTTACAGCAAATTTAATTTACTCACTCATTTCCTTGACAGGTTTAATTATTAGTGCAGTACAGTAAATAAATTATTATAATTGTCTCCTAGGCTTCTTATATCCTGAAATGGATAGTTGGTTCTTTCACTATAACCCCAAATTTCAAACCATGCTATATGCTCTTGTTATTAATGCTTCTTTGAAGGCTATAATGTAGAAAAGGACTGGAGAAAAAAGAACTGTGTTTAGGAGATGCATTTATCTCTCTATTCTTTTATGGCACTACCTGTCCTTAACTGGATGCACATTTACTTTCATTTGTCATCTTGGTCATTTTCATATGTGAATGAGAAGTAAAATTAAGATGATGAAAACAATTCTGTTTTCCTTGTAAGGATTTTAGCTTTCTGAGCACCCTACTAACTCACAGGCACCCCTTGCCTTTCAGAAGCTCATGCCTTTCCCTGCAGCTCCCTTTGCCCTCTTGAGAGGACACAGCTGCGCTGTGAACTCTGGTTTTCACACTGTGCAACAACCCCAAATCAGCCAACTGCTGCAAACATCACCTGCAAACATGTGTTCACCTGCAGGTACAAATGACCCACTAAGCCCAAGAAAAAGGATAATGCCAGTGTCTGCTGAGGTGATTTGTAGTGACACAAGCTCAGCTAGGTAACATTTATTATTATATATATGCCAGTGTGGTATTTATTTGGCTTTCACTTTGATGAATCGTAGCTCCAGAGAATATCTCAGTAAATCAGTGGCACCTGCATAAGAAAATAATTTTTCTTCATAGTAGAAAAAATTGTAAGATTTGGAAAAAATGTTAGGGAATCAGTATAGACTGTTGTGTATCACACCAAAGGCCATTTACCTGTAGCCTGATGCATTCTCAGTGTTCTGAAAAGCCAAACTCCCCGTGGCTAATGATGTAGAAATACTTAAAACTGATAACTAATCCAGAATTTATAGCAATGTAACTGTATTGAACTTAACAGTCCTCTTCTTTAGCTTATGAAGACCAAATTCTGAGTTAATCCATGGGAAAGGAAGTACCAAAATGATAAGTGTACTGACTGGGGTTCCAATGCTGAGTCAATGAGAGGAAGAAAATTATGTTGTACTTCACCTTCCTCATCAGTATTTCCTGAATAACCAGCCAGTGCAAAAGGCATAGTAAATTTGCATATTTACACCTCTGGTCTTCTATCACAAATGTTGCCTTGTTAGCAGTATTTAGGTACATGATCACATGAGTTTAGAAAACTCACATATATTCACTGGTAAAGAGCTCATAAAAACTTTATTTAACAGAATGTCTAGAGCAAAAGTGATGGCAATTACAGCTAATTTATTTTAAAGACTGTCTTGAGAACAGCAGTTGAAAGAACTATACAAAAATTAGTGTAATATTTTTATTTTGTCATTACAGCTCTTTTTTTGGAAGATGACATAAGTAAATGAAATATATAAGAGTGGAGATATTTTCATAGTAAATTAATTATGGCTTTATTTTACCAGTCGTGGTCCAATTCCAGATGAGTGCCACTGTGAGAGGAGTAGCTAATTTGATGTAGCAGAGGTCAGAAAACCCAGCAGACTGAATCTATACAAGGGTGACGTGCCTGAATGTGACAGAAGAGCTTACTACCATATACATGTGAGTAAATACCTTGGAAAGACACCTTTATTAGTATTACATTATCTCTTGCTATCACAGAAATAATTTTTTCCCTGTGATTTATGACCTTTAATTTAACTAATTTTTGTTTACCTGAGTTTGCCGAATCCTTGGATAAAAAAAGGAATCATGAGGAAATAAATTACTTGTTATTTTTGGAATATGTCAAAATTGGTCTGACATGTTAATGGTTTGCACAGGGAAAGGAAGTGGTGAAAGCTTCTGGCAGGAGAAACAGATGTGTGTGACAAAAATTTTTTAGACAGGAATTTTTGTGCACTGCTAAAACCAAGTGTGTTTTGATGTTTCAAAGGCAGAAAAGAAAAAAGCTTCTGTAAGAAAGGCTGAGTTGACATAGGTTACAGTGATCACTCAGAGTTCATAATCTGCTTTTTTCTTTACATTTTACAAAATGCCTTTGAGGGATTAAGAAGCTGCTGAATGCAATGTGAATCTGTGAATACAGATAATGTGAATGGCAACAGCAAAGTCTGGCGCTGTTAATTAGAGAACACCTGGAACTGATCTTTGTGAATTGTGATGGAAAATAGTGTTGTAGTGCAAATTCTGGTTTGTAATGCAGATTTATTTCTGTGATATACTTGCATATCCTGATAAACTTGTCTATTATGTCTTTCTAATCACTCCAAATACTAAACCAAAGAGAATAAAGAAAATATTTTCAATTAAGTTTCTGCTGTAGTTACATTCTGCCATCTCTTTCTTGCAAACAGATTTCAAAATAAAGTTTAGATATCTTAAGTAATTTGTATTTTAACTATTACTTTCTCCAGTTCATAAGGTAGATCTTTACTCTGGGAAGGTTTATATATAGTATTATTCACTGAAGTAAATTAAAAAAAAAGATATAAAAGTGAGTGAAAAGTCTTGGCAAAAAATGAGACATTACTCTGTAGATTAATTTTTATTTGTTGTGGTTTGCTGAGAGTTCCGTCTGGGTTTTAATTGCTCTTTGTAACATCTTCCAATATAGAAAAACAATTTATGTTGCCCTACCATGTCACTTTTTGAAAAAATGTTAATCAGATGGGATTTAGTTTCTTTTTTCCAACATTAAGAATCAAACTCCTAGGGAAAAAAATTAATTAGGTATTTGCATTGGTTTTTGAAGGGCAATAATGTCCTTTCAGTAGCTCAGGGAGGTGGCTTACACAGAGCATTTGGAGTGTTTTCTTGCTATTTGCCCAGTCTAAACAATCTGACTCAGACTGGAAAGGCAGTTGCATATCTGTAGAAGATCTGTTAGCAGTCCTGATTTTTTCCCTCAAAAAAATTTCAATGGCAATTTAATTGTGGAAAATTATTTTCTCTGAAAAACTTTTTTCAAATGTTTTATATTTCAAAACAGTAAAAAAAAAAAATCTGCTTTTTTTTTTCCTCATTCCACTAGTCCTGTTTTTTATACTAGAAAGAAAGTGAGAAAATACTTATGTTTTCATCAGAAATGTGCTAAAATCAGACTAAAAAGATAGTTAATGTGCAGGCAAAACCTATGTTTCAAGGTGAAAGCAAAAGGGAAAGGTTTGAGAAATCTAAATATTTTACAAAATACAACTTTATGACTAAATCAGTATATAAAAAGTTCAATATTTAAAATAAATGATTACCTGATTTTTCAAAAAATAAATAATAAGCTGATAAAACAAGATACATATTTAAAACAGAGGTAAAGTACTTGGTGGATTGTGACTGGGGTCACAGGGGTCTTTGGATGAGGGAAGAGACGAGGATTTGACTCCATATTTCAGAAGGCTTGATTTATTATTTTATGATGTAAATTACATTAAAACTATACTAAAAAGAATAGTAGGAAAAGTTTCATCTCAGAAGCATAGCTAAGCTAAGAATAGAATGGAATGAATCACAAAGGTCTGTGGCTTGGACAGAGAGTGAGAGCCAGCTCTGCCACGAGTGGTCGCTAATTCTAAACATCCACGAGACCAATCACAGATGCACCTGTTGCATTCCACAGCAGCAGATAACCATTGTTTGCATTTTGTTTCTGAGGCCTCTTAACTTCTCAGAAGGAAAAAAATCCTAAGAAAGGATTTTCACATAAAGATGTTTACGACAGTGGATTGACCCTGGCTGGACCTCACTCATCCACTGGCCCCTCTTATCACTGCCCATCTCAGCTGGACAGAGACAGAAAAGATAATAAAAAGCTCATGAGTTGCGATAACAACAGAGACCATTCACCAGTTATTGTTTTGGGCCAAACAGATTTCACTCAGGAAAGAAATTAGCAAAGAAATTAGAGTTGGATAATGGGATGTAAAAAAGCAAACTTAAAAGCTGCATGACCTCCACCCCTCTCTTTTTTCCAAGGCCCAGCTTCACTCCTGAATTCTTTATTTCTTCCCCTGCAGTGGAACAGGGGGACAGGGAATGGAGGGCTGCATTCAGCCACCTTGTCTCTGCTGCTCCTTCCTGTGCAGGGGAGGACGGCTCACACTGTTGCCCTGATCCAGAGGGGGGTCCCTTCCACAGCACACAATCCTCTGTGAATTGCTCCCACATGAGTCCTTTCCATGGGCTGCAGCTGCTCCTGCATGGCTCCAGCGAGGTCCCTCCCATGGAGCTCAGTCTCTCAGGAATGGGCTGCTCCTCCGGGATCCTGCCAGCCAGCCTGCCCCAGTGGGGGCTTCTGCCTGCACAGGGCCTGCCAGGACACTGCCCAGAGCTCCACCGACTCCTGAGGGGGAGAAACATGGAGTGCTGGGGAACCTGAACATGAAATCAGGCAGTCATATCATTTTTATTTCTTATGCGAGTTACTATTCTTATCAGTCTTATTTCCTTTTGAAGATAAATCTCTGAGGAAAAAATTGCAGTGAAATACTTTACTAAATGGCTTAGAAAGACGAAAGTTGTGCAAAAGTCATGCTTCTTATTCATGTCATAAATCTGATGAGAATTTGATACTTCAGCTCAGTTGTATAGAACGATGACTTGTATGGAAACACATTTTTATTTTGTTGCACTAATTTTTATTTGTTCTCTGGTGAAATGCAAGCCAAAAGATCCTCTCCTATATGCAGCACAGGATGTACATAACAAATCTGAATTGGTCTTAAGGGATTAAGGGTTTTCCAATAATGTAAAATATTTGGGATAGTGGAGGGAAGAAGAAAGCTTTTGTGTGGCATGGGCAGGGATTTTAGGAAATGTGTGGAGAGGCACCTTTCTCCCATAAATGTTTATTTCCTTAGGTATTATTAGGGTCTGGATTATTCCAATAGCAATGCAATGGGGAACTGTGCACTTCATCTCATAAATTGAATGTATTTACTCTTGTGTTACTCATAGACAATCCTTATGTTCCTTCTTGCAGCAAAATAAACCTGAACTCTGAAATCTTTTGTATCTCCCTCTGGTATACTCACATCTGGAGCAGCTTTGCAATTAGATTGTCATCTTCCATTAAGATACAAGTTTTGATTCAATCATTATCTCAAATTAATTAACTTAAGAGACTTTTAATCATCATATTCATCAAACTCTAGGATCATTATGTTTTCCTTGATCCTTAAAATTGCCTTTGTCTTAATTGTCAGTCTGGAATTTCAAAGCAGAGCTGCACAGTCTTTGGTAAAACTTGCACTTTTAACTCTGTAATAATTTTTTGACGTGCTGACTCTCCTCATTCTGGTTTACATGGGATTTGTTTTACAAGCAACTTTTAAGGACACTTGCTCTCTCTCTATATAAGACTACTTTCATTTTCTTTACCATTTTTCTTCTCCTGTAATGCATGAAAGCTTCAATTTCAGTCTCAATTTATTAGCATGTCATTACAGTTTTTATCTGCATGTGCATTTCTGAGATCCTTTTGTGTTCTGACTGTCATACTATGTTGATTGGAACATCCAGTAAAAGGGCAGGATTGATGGATTGGTGCTGAATTTGGTTAAGTAGAAATTGGAAGCTGTTAAAATGGTTGAAAAGGTGCTCCAATTTTTGGCATATTAATGAGAAAGAAAATGGGATCATGTGAAGGGAAGTGCAGAACAAAGGAAGAACTGACACATTAAGTTAACAGACCAGGAGTTGTGTGTGGAGGAGCGCAAAAGAATGGAGACATGATATTCAAAAATTAGATATGTGTCTTGATTTGCATTGTGAAAAATGTAGAGCTGAAGAAGATCCTGACAACTAAAAGGACTTTTAGTCTGGAGGGCATTTTCAGACTTGTTTCTTCACAGAGTATTTAAAATTCTTTATGAGATTTTCATCTAGGACCTGTTTTTCAATCTATATTTTGTACAAATTTTCTGACCTCTAAGTTGAAAATACTGCAAATAGAAAAGACCAATTTTTCTTCTCTGCCATTACAGTAAGATCACCAAAGAGAGTACAGAAATGTGACTAGAAATCTCACACATTTTTGACACCAATGGGATAAGATGCAGTATTTTTCCCCTTCAGTTTAGCTTGCTACTAGTGGCATCTGGTCTATTTCCCTGTATTAATCCGTTTCCCCATATTACTCATGCTACTTGTCCTTGGTGTTCAAAAATAATCCACACTGATGTTGAGTGCTGAACTAAAAATACTTAACAAGAGTTGGTAATATGGGTATCTGCATCCACCACCTTTTGTTCTGGCTGCATATTTTCATCTCTCTGATACTTGCCTTGGTCCTTGTCTTTTATACAGTGCAATACATCTGTGTAATTCTTAATGTATGGGGACGAGGTGGAACAGGTCTTGGTATTTGATTACTTATAAATATAACAAGATCTTGTTTAGTGAGAGAAGGGCAACAGTCACTGCACATCTATGACTCTGTATGAACACTACATGCAGCGCAGGTCACAGGGTGTTCAAGCAGCTGCAGAGAGAATTCATATATTCATACCATGATGATCTCAGAGCTATGCCTGGATGAGCCTTGTACACTTTGTGTGGCCATTACTTCTGCTTACTTTGGAAATGACACAAATCCATAGCTGTGCATTAATCTTTTAGGTTCATATTACGTCTATTATATTTTTCTTTTCTCCCTGTCCTGTCCCTTTCAATGTGCATGATTTGATTTTCACCGCCACATTAACTTCACTGCTCTGTATGTTCTCTTCACTAGACAAAAGCCTCTCTGTAGAAAAAAGATTGAATGGTAAGTACTTCTTTGAAGTGAATCAGTCTGTGTTTATCAGGTAACTTCACTGCTGAAACATGAATAACAAGAGGTGAATTACTGAGAAGAAGATTGGTGTACCCTGGGGTTAAATACAGCTATCAGTGAATGGAAATTTCATCTGGGAGTTAGGTCTCATCTGTCTGAGCACGAACCCAAAAGGTCAAAGAGAGAAGATTGGTAGAACTCAGGCATTGCACTTAAAAAACAGACTGGTTAACCACCAATTTTCCAAGGAAGAAGCTGCAATGCAGACAGAGCCAGTACTTAAGGCCTTAGCCTGGGGAGGCATTGCAAGCTGCTAAACAACTTTATACAATTTGTTTCAGTGTATTGTAAGGGGAAGCTAACCACCATAAAAATAGTTGAGAAGTACCCCAGAAAATTACTTAAAATGTTTATTATTCTTTTCATGGCTAATGTCAGCCATGCCTTTACTGTATAAATGTCATGGGCAAGGAGGAATGTTCAATATTTGTCAGCAGAATCTGTGAGCAGGTACCAAACAGAAGACAGAAGATATTGTGCACGCCTCCTCATTCTGTGGAGATCTGCTTCCCCCAGAATGTGTGTCTCAGTCAAATCAGGATAGAATCTATGAATCTATGTAAATAACTTAAATCCTTTCCTTGGGAATTAAATCTCTATATAGAAAAAAAGAATTTATCAGATTGGCACAATGCAATGTTGGCTTTGTTCTAGAAAAACACCAATTCTTTTTTTTTTTACTATGGCAAGTATTCTGTGTTTTGGTGTTTTGTGGTTTGGGTTGTTATTTTTTTGAGGTTTTTTTAACCCTGAAAAGACTGTAGTTCATAATGCACAATGTGTTGCATTCAGCCTGCTGCTTTTCTGACAGAAAACAGCTTTTGAGGGCAGGAACTGCTGTGCAGCATGAACTTTTAAACAAGGAATGACCTATTTTCTTGCTTCTATGCCCACTGCTGCTTCCTTTTTACTGCCTTGAGCCACAAAAGGAGAGTCAGGGAGTAAAGTTTTAAGAAACCTTTGCTGAGGTGGAGCAGACACCTTGTCATTTCATTTGTTGCTTTTCCTATTAAGGCACAGGGTGAACACTGTTTGTTGCTTAAGCCTTGCTTTTATACCAAGAATCCTCCTCCATTTTGCACTGGCTAAGTTAAACAGATATTGCATTGTAAGAGGAATGAAGATAAAAATGCAATATGCAATGTGTTAACTTTCTTATGTATCAACATTTTGTGGTGGTGGGGACAGTCAAATATATCTTCTGAGCTATGCTATGTGTGGTCTGTTGTTTGGGTAAGGTGGGGAAAGGGAAATGAAAATAATGTGTCAGGAATGAGATTGTGGATTGTGTTCATAAGAACTGTAAGCAAGGCAGGGTAAAAACTCAAAGGCATACAAATAAATTAATACATTTTTGAGATTGAAAGGATAAAGCCCATATCACAAAATGTAACTTGGGGATATGAATACAGATGCTGTAGAAAAATAAGTGTAGGCATTTATGTAGAAAAACAACTAGATCAAAGCAAATGTGCTCTGGATCAGACTCTCACAACCAGGCTGTATCCAGACTGCTCTGGACATGGAATCTCAACTCATCAGCTTCCATTTACAGCTGGATTGCAGTAGCTCTGCAGCACAGAGGAGCCAGGATTTGTGCAGACCTGGCTGCTTGGCCCTGGAGAGATAATAATAACTAAAATGTACCAACATTTTACAACAAGGAAAAAGTATTTTAGGATTATTTTGAAGGCTTAAGTACTCACACATTCAACATTGTTATACAACCTAAATTAGTTTAGTTGGTCTAAACAGTAGCTTATATTTGGAGAAATAGAACATAAATTAAAAAAAGGGAAAGCACAATGGAACAATTGTTTAATAAGAAATATAAATGTAGGAAACCTTTGTTGTCCTTCAGCTACCATAATTTTATGCCACAGCAGGACATAAAGAAATCAAAATTACCAGTTATGCATTGTAAATACCCACAAAACCAGAATACTTCTTATGCAAAAGAAAATGTTTTTCCGTAGCTGCCTTTAGTTTACCTTTATTGTGCCTTGGAGGGTAAGTGAAAAAAAGGCTGAACTCACCCACTCACTCACATGCTGGTAATTTCCCTTTATCAACACATATGCCATATTTTTTTACACCAAATAAATAATACAAGATTTTCAATAATATAAGATTTTAATTTTCCACTTGTATGTTAAATTTCACACATGTTTAACTTTTAAAAAATCCTAAGTTAATATGTTTAAAAGAAAGGTATTTTTTTGAGTGGAAATGTTCTTACCAGTTTAAACAATGCTCTTTGCAGATTTGAATGAAATTGATGTATAATATTGGAAGTAAACTGAAGCTGATACTAAATTATTATAAATTGCAAGCAATTATGCTTAAGTAAATCAAATTAAAACAATTCACTTGGATGCAAGTGAGCAATGACTAAGCTCTTAGGTTTCAGATTGCAAATTTAGAACAAAAGTTAACAGATATAGTTGCTACCTTCATTTTGTACAGCATAAATCACTTTTGGGTCAGTCACAGGCTGCAAATTGTGATTTGAGTCCAGTTATTAAAGCCAGGTATCTACAGTGACATCACTGTCAGCTGTAAGGAATTTTAAAGGATTTATAATTCAGAAAGATGCAGGTGTGTCCTGCCCCCAAAGCCTCAGGGTATCTTTGGGTGTAAGCATGACAATTATCACACTCTTCCAGAAATACACAGAACTATAAAATTGCAGTGGTGTAGGTGGTGAGGGTTTGGTGATGAGAGAACTGAAGTTGTGGCCTGTGGGATTGCCCCAAGCTGGACACAAACTGGTTCCAGAGCAGATCCTCTGCAGGACACTGCTGAGTGCATCCATGAAGCTGGTGGTGTCTCTGGGAAAACATGCTTAAGAAAAGAGAGAAGTCATCAGTCAGAGAGAAGTGAGGGGGGATGGTGCAAAGAGTGAGCAACAGCAATGGAAACACTGAGTTCAGAGAAGGAAAACTCCAGATGAGGCTCCTCAAAGCACAAGAATTGTCCATTCCAACATGCAGGAAGTCAAGTGAGTGTGGTGGAGGGCAAAGTGGGCGAACAAGGTACTTCTCACAGTTTTTCTTGGCAAGGTCTGCTTACAGGTTACTGTGCCAAGTGCCACAGTAGTGCCATCACTTCCTCAGTGGTGCAGCAGATGAGTAAAATCAAGTTATGTAAAATCAGGATACATAAGCAATCATATGGGAGACTTAAATGCTCTCTTAACTTCCTTTAATGAGTAGTTGTAGAGAAGGGGCAGCCACTATTCTCAGAAGTGCATGATGAAAAAACAAAATACAACATAAAAAAGCTTCAAAAAGAGGAATTCTAATAGAATCTAAGGGAAAAATTGTCACAGTGAGGGTGATGAAGGATCAGAGGAGCTTGCAGAGAGCAGCTGTAGAATCTCTACCTTTGGGGTCTCCTGAACTACATCTGGATTTGACTCTGAACAGCCTCATCTTAGTTCAAAGTCAACCCTTTGCTCAGGATGTTGGGTGACATAACCCCAGAGATCCCTGCTCATCTAAACTGTTCAGTGATACTGTGAAAGGTGCTCTGTCTCTGGGTGGCTGCTGAACAATGCTCTCTCCTGTAACCCATTCACAGGAGTGCAGGCAGGCAGGAGGCAGAATTCACCCCCTGAGAGGCAGCTAGCATTTCAGCAATGCCCATCAGGGATGGAAGAATGACCAGGAGGAGGAAAGGCAAGGCCTTCTGAACAAAGAGAAACTTGGCTGAGGTAGAGGAACTGGACACATACCTTCCCTTGGCTTGTGACCATGGCAAGTAACCTGGAAGTGTTGTGAATCAGTACTTCTGTAAGTCATGATCTCACTAAAAGTCTATCATTACTGATTTATTATTGGATCAAAAAGTAGACTAATGTACAATATAAAGTGAATTATTCCTTTTTGTAATATACATTCTTGGTGACAAAGACTTATTGGTTTGTTTACTATTTTACTAATTTATTCCTAAATTATTACATTAAATATTTAAAGCATAAACCTAACAAATTTAGTAAACTGTATTATCTAAGTACAATGTTATCTTTTTAAAGTAATTATTTTGAAAGCCAAATGTTATATTAAGAACAGTCTTAGTGTTTTAGAGGAAAAACCACTACACACTCAAGCACAGCTCTATATAAATATCACTCAATTAAGAATTTCCAAGCTTTTGTTTCAAGAACATTGCCTTTATATTATTTTAATACTATTTTAATGAAAGAGAATTAAATACTGTAAGAATTAATACTAACAGCACACACAGTAGAAAATGTTATTATTTCCAAGGAAATGACAAGAACTCGTTTCTGAAAATATGAATATTGTTATTCTTCTCTAAGTAAACACCCAACATTCATTTTATGATTTAATTTTTTTCATGGAAAGATAGGATCTCAAGAACATAGGATTGAAGAGTTCATTGCTTAGGCAAGTGTCTAGAAAGGATAATGCAAATAATTCTACACTGACTCTTTCAAAGTATGCCCACAGTCACAAATGCAGACTTATACTTTTATTTTGCATCCCAATACTTAGCTGAAAAAAACCCAATCCCAGGTTAAATGGTATTGTATCAAAATTGAAAAAGGTATCTTTGCTGAATCTTGCAGGCAGTGTTACTTTTCACTTCTGAGAAAACTGGCTGAGAAGGGAATTCTGTGGAGAAATGATATGAAATCCCCCCCCATCCTGCATGGATGAATTACTGAATTATGTGCACGTAACTTCAGCTGAATCTGAAATTCTGGCCACAGAATAAATGGAAGAGAAGGAACGTAAACAAGGGAGAAAGAGAATAAATATTTACATTCTATTCTATGTTAACAATGCTTCAAACACTGTATCATTCAAAAATGGAGGAAAATAATGCAAACCTCCCACAGAGCTAACAATATATATAGGTCTGAATTTAAATATAGGTAGCATATTTTTTCAAACCATCAAAATGTTCAGCTTCTATAACAATTTCTATTTCATCTGTGTAAAGATTTATTTATATTCTACAAACAAAACTCAAAACATAGTTTTTGGTTTAAAAGTAAATAGTCTGATGTTAAAATATAATTGCTGTTGCTTACATAATGACTGTTCTCTGACGTGTATTCCCTGTAGCTTTGTGTATTTCTTATTCTCTCAGGTGCTTGGAGATTCTTCCATCTCTCAGTATAGAAAACATAAAGCATGTTCTGAGTGCATTAAAAAACCCCAACAAACAACGTAGTTTGGTATATGCTGCTTCTATCATTTGGCTAACATTTTTACACCAGTATGTGGTGTGAAAGTGTCTATCACAGAAAGCTGAGGAAAAAAATTCTCATTTCTTAATTTTTCATTCATAAAGGGTCCACTTCAAGTCCTGTTGAAATCAAAGGATTTTTGGACAGACATTGATGTCAAGGGGAAATGGATTCAAGTTTTAGTAGGATTCTGGCAGGTTTTGTTTCAAGGTAGAACTTTCCCACAGTGAAAGTCCATGGCTCAGACTCTGAATAGGACAGAACAGTGTGTGAGAGGAGTGGGGGTTTATTGTTTTCAATTCTGCCACAATTGTATGAAGTTTAACAAGGTAAGTGCCAGATGCTGCACCTGGGATGGGGCAGTCCTGGATGTACAGACAGACAGGGAATGAGATGCTGGAAAGCAGCACCATAGAAAGGCACCTGGGGGTTCTGGTTGGTACAGAGCTGAATGTGAGCCAGCAGTGCCCTGGCAGCCAGGAGGGCCAGCCCTGTCCTGGGGCATCAGGCACAGCATGGCCAGCTGGGCAAGGCAGGGGATTGTTCCGACCTGCTCTGCACTGGGGCAACCTCACCTCGACTGCTGGGGCAGTTTGGGGTGCCACAGTATAAAAATCCCATTAAACTATTGGAGAGCATCCAAAGGATGGCCATGAGGATGGTGAAGGGTCAGGAGGGGAAGGTGTATGAGGAGCAGCTGAGTTCAGCCTGGCCTGAGTTGGTCAGTTCAGCCTGGAGGAGAGGAGATTGAGGGGACACTTCAGTTACAACTTCCCGGTGAGGGGAACTGGAGGGGCAGGTACAGATCTCGCCACTCTCGTGATCAGTGACAGGACACAAGGAAATGTCATGAAGCTGATTCAGGGGAGGTTTAGGTTGTATATCAGGAAAATGTTTTTCATCAGAGGGTGGTTGGACACTAGAACAGGCTCCTCAGGGAAGTGGTCACAACACCAGCCTGAGTTCCAGAAGCATTTGGACAATGCTCTTGGGCACATGGTGTAATTTTTGGGGTGTCCTGTGAGGGCCAGGAGTTGGACTTGATGATCCTGATGGATCTTTTTAACTCTTTATATTCTACAATGCTGTGAGGGGGGGATGGTGGCAAAGAGTGAGTCTGTCCTATGTGGCCTTGGACACATCAGCTAGTTTCACTGTTGTATTGAATATTTGTAAATTGTAACAGTTTCCACACCATTTTATGCGCAGTAGCTAATGCATCAGGTAATGCATCAAACTTGAATGTGTTTGTGCTGTTGCATCCTATGCTGACTCACTGTTAATCACCAGCCATCTTTTACTGTAAAAGATATCCTTAACCAGTGCTTCTAATTCTTCTAATTCCTTCTGTTCTTGTAGCTCATCTTTGTCAGAGATAATCCTTTTCACTGAGCCATCTCCTGTTTCTCCCTAGAGCTGAACTCTGATCCTCAGTGGCCCTGGAAATATAAGTCCAAAAATAAACTGGGAGTATAATTATTAACAAGTGCATCAACAGCCTTGGCTTTTCCCATCTTTTGTACTCCCACTTTAGACTTCTAGAATAGATATAGATTTTCTTTTTATAAAATGCCAGCAGGATATCACTCATAGAAAGGTCTGGATAACCGTCAAGAGGTTATAAACTTAACAAGGTTTATAACCTTATATAAGGTGCTGCTGAAGGTGCTGTGCCTTGAAGATGCCATTTGAAGATGGCATTAGCCACTTAAATCAGCAGAGTGTGCACAAATACATGCACTAAGCTGGCTTGTTCCTATTGAAGAGGAATAGTCACTGCAGCCAAGATACACAAAGGTGTAGTTGTATTACTTTTCTTGTATTAAAAGAGTAAAAAGGACCAAAGGCCTGTGACTGACTGGATCTTGTGAAGCTCAGAGAGGAAAATTTCTCCTTCTTAACATTTTGTACACCCCCACAGGGGAAGCAACAACCTACTAAATTCCTTGGGGAATGGCATAAAATTTGCATTGTTTCCAATGTAATAAGTGTTTCTCTGGCAAAATTTTATTGTCTTTCACTGCATGTAATAAATCATATTATTCCATGTATGCTTTTCAAAGCAGCTTTTTAAAATTCAAATTTAGTATCAGTTTTCTTCAAAAATGATAGAAGTAGTTATTAGTCTGTGAGCATCTGTTAATGCTACAGACAAATATAAAACCCACATTAGCAATTTCCATTTTTTAATTTTTCTAACATTTTTGACTTCTGAAACATCTGCTTGAGCTATTTTTCTCCTTGCATCTCAACTGCTCCGTTGAAGTAGAGAGAGGTGAGCAAGCAGCTTGAGACTTCAGTTTGAAATATATTAAATAGGAAAAGCTCAAAGGGGAAACATCTGCTGAAGTGAAAATGTCTGTGCAGGATTGGAAAGCAAGATTTAATGGCTGAGGAATAGGAGAAAGAATCTGTCAGAGTATTAAAAATAGGATCTAGCTGATTTTTATAGCTCCCTTAGGTTGCTCCAGATCAGTACCTGGGTCAGAGAGGTACACAGTGTTGTGCAGATTCCTTTCCCTGTATTTGTGTCTGTGTTACTTCTGACTTGAAAGCAAGCATGACCTAAGGAACATAGCATCCAGTTAGCTTCAGACCTGTCATTTATTTATTGCTGTTGCACATGATGGGGAAACCATGAGATAGTCTTGTACAAAAAATCAAGCTGCCTGCTGTTCTAATCAAATCCATTACACTTCCGAGCCTCTGCACATCAAGCAGTCCCACAGCACCTTGCCAAGTCATCCACCTGAATCTAAAGAGGGACTGTACAAAAGATGGGCATGACAGTCAGTGTGAATTCCCACAGTCTGTCTGCAGGAGCAAAGGTTCCCTGGATATACACAAAGTAAAAAAGCACCACTGCTTACCCAATCCTTGGCATATGCAACAAGAGGTGACTCTTATTCAGTGCATGATTGTAAGATTATGCTTCCTTTTAATAAGAGTCTGAAGGAAATTATGAACCAGTTTCCCAGACAAAGTGCTTTATTTTTACAGAAAGGAAAGGAAATAAAATAAAAAAAGAAGGAAGATGTAAGAAGAAAAGCAATGTAAAAAACCCCAACACCCTATAGCCCCTGAGGCTGGGTTGGCCAGATGTTTTAATTTCAGAGGATTGATCTGTGAAGGATGCAAATTTCTTTGGCATTGCCTGTAGGGTGACAGCACAGTGACAGCTTTCCTGGGCAGAGGACAAAGATTGTCACAGAATTTGCTGAGGAACATGACAAAAGAAAATTATGTCTGGGGAGCTTATTCCCTTCACCTATCACAGGAGGCAAGTAGGAATATTTACATCCAGATTAATGCATGCATAGTGTCATAAATAAAAAAAATAAAGTATATTGACTTTTTCAAGACAATAAAATCATCTGGCACACACCTTAGTCAGGGAGTCGCACAAATATCTTTAAGCCTAGTTCTCTGAACAGATGAAAAATCAACCATCTTTAGCAAGAGAGGGGTGGAAAATACCTGGGCTCATCCTAGATTGCATTTAACTTGTTTTATTTACCTTTATCTTTCCTTTGAAAGTTTAAAAACTCCAGTGGTTCTATCTGGCCTTTTTAGAGATAAGATGAGCCAGTAGGGGACAACCACAACAAATATACATAATGTCAAGTTCCATAAGGTACCATTCCTGCAGGCTGTGGGCTGAGAGGCCTTTTCTGGATATTATCAGAAGCCATTAGAGTGGCTGAGACTGGCAAAAAGAGAACATATGTGGCCCACCTGCATTTCTTTTGAAGTGTTGTCTGTGGAGGATTGCAGATCATTAATTTTTAGAAATTCATACTCTTTGCAAAACAAATAAGAAAATAGAAAGTCCTACTTATGAAAAAGTAAAATAAATATGCAGGCTATTGTGACAGAATAATTTGTGAAAAAAAATTGATTTGCTGAGCATCTGAGGACAGAATGACTTTCAGAATTCAAAATTAGTAGAAATTCAAGTGATTTGTAATATTTATAATACTATCATCCAGCTGGTGCTTGTCTCCTGCAGCAAACTACCCAAGCAAGGAGTAGAGACTTTGCAGACAAGGGGTGCAGAATGCCAGTGAGGAGGTGGGTTTTGGGAGCACATCGCAGGAGAATTTTTGGGAGCAGAGGAAAAAACTCAAAGAGGTCATTATGAAAGTGTAGGGGGGGGTAGAAAAATGCAGGGTAAGCCTTCCTTAGGAGTATTGGCTCAGGAATGCCTGCAGGAAGAGCCTGAGGCAGGGTTGGAAATGATGGACTGATGGACCTGTACTCACAGTCCGACCCCATTGCCCCACAGTCTGAGACATTTCCCAGTCCTGAGTGGCAGAAACTTGGGCTCCAGGGGAATATAGAAGGTGGCAAGATCATGAAATGCAGCCCAGAGAGAAAGCAGGGTATCACTGTGGAGAGCTGCAGGTGAACACTGCAGCAGGTTGTAGATTCCTTGCAGAGATGTGATAAGTTTGCCAACAGCCAAGGGAAGGTGCTCATTTTGAGCCTACATCAGATGAAGGTTCAAAGGGGTTATCTTGAGAGGGGAGGCATTTAGGAGAGGTATTTAGGAGAGCTATTGCCACCTTGCCAGGGCCACTGCTGCAAGGCAGCCCCGCTCAGAAACTCAATTCTTTGGCATCAATGCCTTGTGTTTGACAGAGGCAGCAGGAAGTGTCTGATGTGAGTGTTCACGTGCCTTTGAGGGGGAAAGGAGGGTGATATCATGGCTCTGCCCTTTATTAATCAGCTTCCTTCCTGCTTTAATCCTTTTCCAGGGATACAGTGCAGGCAGCTCCAGGGATCCTATGTGAAGGAAACTTTATTCCTGTGTGTGGCTTTATGAGATAAGCTATCAAACTCACTAGAAACATGCTCAGAGACTATGGCAAGCACTTTGCTTAAAGGTACTGGAAATGGTCTCTTTGCTGTGATCAATTCAGTAATGACTAAATCAGAACATTGGTGGCAAAGGACCAGAACTCACAATTCCTTCTTTTTAGCACTATTAAGCCATTAGCATTTCTGTATGTATCTCCTGAAAATAAGCAGTCTTCCTTCTTTGGTGTGTGTCTTTGTATGCCTTTGCTGTCATCAAA
Organism: Ammospiza caudacuta; assembly: GCF_027887145.1. Lineage (NCBI taxonomy): Eukaryota > Metazoa > Chordata > Aves > Passeriformes > Passerellidae > Ammospiza > Ammospiza caudacuta. The sequence continues at coordinate 62,179,200 of NC_080596.1, forward strand.
GAATGGGTAAATTTTGAAAACTTGTTCTTTTGATGATGTAAATTTAGAAATATTTCCATTTCTTGTACAAGTGTTTAGAGTTTCTACCACTTGTTTCAGTTGGATAATGCTACAGTGCCAGCAGCCATCTGCTAATTTTTCAAAATGTTTAGATTAAAATTTGAACCAAGTTTTTTAATGTCTTCACAAAAATGCAGTTATCACTAACCTTCTACATTAAGAAAACAGCCTTCATTTACCCCAATCTCCTAAACATATGTTAAAAATATCTATGTAGAAAGAAAAACTGACTCACTACATGGAGATGGGATAGTTTAAATCATATTATGCTAAAGGATTAGCCAGAGAAATAACAAAATTAAACTGGCTTTAAAAATGTAATTATTTCTCTGGGTTAGTACATTTGATTTTGATTTCAAGAACAGTTGGTGTTATTTCTTCTAGAAAAATAGTGACACAATTTCTCTACATGGCAATCTTTACTTTGCCTTACCTTCTGAGCCCTTGTAAGGCTCAAGGGATTTGTTAGAGAAAAAGATTTGGATTCCCCTCCCTTGCTTCCAGTTGAGATAATTTTGAACTCTATTCAGGCATGAAAGAAATACTAATCAGTCTCTTAGACTGGAGAGGAACTCCCGGGTGTATAGAATACATGTAAACTCTCCTATAAATATGAATATCATAACATCTGAGAAAAAAGCTACCTGAGGTAGGGAAGTTTTATTTATTTTTCCTTCAAATAGAAAAATGAACAAAAGATCTTGCTGGAAACATGGAGGTTTCATAAACCTTGGAAAGTGTTTTTTTAATCCAGTCTAGCAGGTTACAATCATCTGTTTGTGGCTAAAAGATAATTGTCCTAAAACTTCCTTGCTCCCTTACAAGGGCTTTTCTTTTTAAGGTGGTGGAAGTTGTTTTTCTCTGCTCTCACATGAAAGCTGTCCATATGAACCAGAAAGGGGAAGGCAAAAAGAAATAAAGCAGACTGCTCCCTGAATTGCATTTAACTTATATTTTAATGTGGTATGTGGATAATTTTACTCCTTTCTCCAGATAAGCAGGATTGGTTATTTTTTCTAAAATCAAAGACAATCATATTAAGCACAGTAACAGCATATCCTGTGCCAGTCTTCTGCTCACTGCACCCAGTAACTGTTAAATCCAAGCTCCATGTAGGATTTTCCATGTAGCTGCACCGAGGCAGGGAAGACAGGTCCTCACAGTGAGCTGCAGCATCCTGCTCTGCTCTCCATCCCTGTGTGCCCTTTGGTCAGTGTGGGTGCAACTGCAAAGAAAGGCATTTGCTCCACTCACACAAGCATAGTTGCTTTTTGGTTAGGGCAATCTCCCAGGAGGCAAAAAATTACAATTTTAAACTGAATCTGAAAAAAAAGTGGAAACTCTGTCTTTTCATGTCCTAGATAAGAACTGTCTGCCATGCTTGCAATGCCATGCTGCTTAACTGGGCAGCACTACAACTGCTCCGGCCAGGCTCCAGAAGTGAGCCTGGCTCATGTCTCTGAAAGAAAAGAATTATGTGGAAAAATGGATGGGAGGGTTTTAGTCTATGACTTAGTCTGTGAACAGAAAGAGTCCCTGAATCTGTGTTCTCAAAAAGGATGGTTTTGGTTCCTGTCTAGGAGGTTCCTGTCTAGGAATCTTCATGGGCTAACAACTGGTTTGTCTTTTCTGTGCGCCAGATGTTTTGGATCCCATTCTGGGATACCCAAGTCTATGTCTTTGGAAATTCTGTTCCTTTTCCATTTAACTTTGTTGCTGCTGGTTTTAAACACATAAACCCTTTATTGTGTTCAGATCTGAGTGATAAAAATGGAAGTACTGAGACAAAGAGAATATTAAATATGTACTATGAAATTTTCTAATATGTGAGGAGAGAAACATTCCTGGATTCCAAGTCAAATTACATTTTCTCTCATTTGCATCAAGAAAACAGAAGCACTAATAATATATGTGTCAAATCAGTGATGGAAATAGCTGTGCAATCAAATGATATAATGATGGTATATAAGTGAAGGTGACCTACTAATGAATAATGTGGGAGGGAAAGACTGACGAAGTGTTAATTGATATGTCAAGCCAGTAATGTCAGTCAGTTGCATGGAAGAAGAGAAATTAGTCAGTGTAAATTGCGTAGTGACCATCAAAACATGCCAAAAGCAATTGCACTTTCCGTAAAGAACCTGGCAGATAAGATATAAGAACAAACTGAAAAAAAGGGAAATATACCATATCTGATTTACTGCTCCAGGTAGCCAGTTCACCTAGCAAAGCTTTTTAATGTCTAAGAAAAACATATTTGCAGCATCTATGTACGACAATAATCCTCAATTCAACCTCTGAAGCTTTCACAGCTCCTCCTTAGAGAAATCCAATAAAATCTACAATGTCTGATCTGTACCAGATTACTTTGAATGGGTAGTGAGTAGCTGAAGTGATATAAAAATATCTACATATAAATCTGAGCTGAGCACAAGTTGAAAGAAAAAAAATGGGATTTTTAAATAGTAACCTCACTTTGTACTTCTTTATGAAATATATTACAAAAAGTAAATGGCAGCTTCCTAGGCTGAGGTTTTTTAATTATCCTGCATTTTAAAGGGACTTTTGTTCTTTTTCTGATAGAACTCTGAAAACCCAAACCCATTACTTTGGGACTAAACAGATCAATGATATGAAATTGCACTAGGTCATTTCAGGCAGTGGGAGAGAAATCTGTTATATGACTTTGTCACATGATTTAATCTAGAAGAAAAGTAAAATATAAAATATACATATATTTTTATTATATGTTTGTGGATCAGAGCTGCCTGATAAAATGCATTTTTTTCTGAACTTGAAGCCATTTTTGATAACCTAAGAAGTTATATATTACTTTGTCCACTAGAGGGTATCAAACATATTTCCAATCTTGTAGTAGAAACACTCAGAAACCCAGAAAATAAATCAGATGAGATTAATGTTACCATATTCTCAAAAAATAACAGTGTCTATTATTAATATAATACTTATATTCACTTTGTGAAAGTGAAGCAAATAACTTCTTCATGCTATACAAAATCCTAGATCTATTTTTCATTATGAATTATCTCCACACAATCTTGATTCCTCTTAAAGTTATTATGAGAGAGAGGCCATGTTACAGTGAAATATTCAGTGATGTTTCTTGTGATGTGAGATTTCTACTCCCTTTGAATTGGAGCTGAAATTAAGACCTAGTTTGGGACATAATCTCCAAAAACTTATGATGTAAGATTAAATATAAGTTTCATATCCTGGATCTGAATTTGCAGAGGCTTGTAGTTCAGTTTATAATTTGTGATGATACCTACTGAGAAACAAACAAAAACTAAAGATTTTAATTATTAATAAGAAAATACTTGTGTTTTATATTAGTTCTATATGTTAGAGTTTTCTTACTCCATAGTTCAGTTTTAAGGTGTTTGCCTTTATTTTTAACAGAGAGAATGGAAAATTTTCCCTCACACTTAAGGCTTTTGATAGGCCTTTTTATAATCCAGGATAATTATCAGTGCTGCTTATCAGCACTGCTAAAGCAAAGTCTGTCTTTCTGGTGAGACTTGAAGTAGAAAAATTATGAAATGGAAATGTTTTCATTGTTCTTGTTAGTTTTGTGTTAAAATAAGACTAAACAAATTCAGGACATACTAAAGTCCACCTCCATTAACATTTATATTGTTTCTAGTACAATCAGTCAAGGAAAGATGTGAATTTATCAGCACATGCAAACTTTATCAAAATGGAGCCTGAAGAGATGGAGATGTTTTCTTGTTCAACAGGGATGTAGCCAGTGTGATGCAGGAGGGAGTGAGTGAGAGTGGAACTCTCCAGTTTGTCATCATGAGGCCCATGGGCAGATGGTCTCTTGTGGCTGCAGAATTCACTGCATGTGATCCACGCTAATGAGTACAGGTTTGCATTGTCCTGCACAAATTTTTTGGGATCCTAGGGAATATATCACACATTGCACTCATTCTCTTTGGGGGGAGAGGGTGGGGGGGAAAGCTCAACAAAACCAAACCAAATAGACTTATTTGGAAGTAATTATTTATTTCTTAAATGCAGAAATCCACAGCTGGCTCTCCTGTAAAGCTTTGTTCTTTGTTCATAATATTTGTGATAATAAGATTTTTGATGTTTATTTTTGATTTGTCTATATTAAAAGCAGTTGAATTGGAGACCCTTCATCAGGTGCCCTTCTAGATTCTTCAAAAAACAGGTCTTGCCAAATCCTCTTTATTTTAATTTGTCTCTGGGTTTTATCCCCAACAGTGTTGTAGAAAACCTGTGTCTTTGGAGAAAAAGTAGTAATGAATTTATGGCAGGTTTTCTTTTGCTTCTGCATTTATTAGTTAAGTGCTGAAAAGACAGATAATGAGATTAAATGCACTATGAAAATTAAGAGGTCCAAAAAAAAACCAACTCTCAACAGTTAAGCTTCATGTGAAAAAACAAGTCCCTAGAATTTAGTTCACATGAGGCTGTCAGAAAATTCCTGTTGAGTTTAAGATTCTCAAGTGTTCAAAGTACCCTCTTGGCAAGGAAGACAATGGAGGAGTCACTACTACTGCTTTCAGACCTCACCACTATCAAGAAACTGAACAGCATCCAGGACATACCTTCCTGTCCTCTAGTCTTGCAATGTACTGAATAATACACATGCATATGAAAATGTACTCCATTCTTCTTCACCTAAAAAGAAAATTACTCACCCTTCTTGTGCCTAGTGAATGCCATTATATCCTCTCATTTCCAAACAACTTGACTAAATTGACCTTCAGTAATTCAGTCTGCCTACATGAAAAACATTAGCACACTGCATTCAGATTATCATTGGAAAAATGCACACTAGAAAATAAGCTTGGCATTTACGTTATCACATAAGTGCAATTAGTCTTACAATGAGGGTTTATTTTGAATGTATCATTTACATCAAAGAAACAGACCTTTCTACTCCTTACAAGATGATCAATGACAAAAGACCAGAAGGCAACAAGTAGGTTGTTTTTGGCTTCTGTGAAAATTGGATTAAGCTTTATAGGTTCTATTGAATAAAGGAAATTGTTAATTCTTGTAATTCACTACCTCCTTGGCAAATATTACTGAGCTTTAAATTTCTATCCTATAGTCTTCATTCAGGTTGTGTATCCATGAAATCAAAGATGGGGTGCAACCCTGGATCATGTCTTTCAGCCCACTTACTGTCATCTCCTTTATGCAGAAGCACTTGTGTGACACGATTTTAAAATGGTGTTGGCTTAGTTAAAATTTTCTAAAGTCTTTGTAGTTGAAGATAGAAAATGTTACTCTTGTTGCTTTTTAACCCTCTGTTAGGTCTTTAAAATCAGAAAGATATTTCTAAAATTCATAAGAATAAGTTTAAGGTGTAAGAGAAAATTGCACATAGATTTTTTGCACCTAGACACTTTATGTCTGTTTTATGCCACATTTTGATGTTCTACTTTCTGAGCATAATGAAGATATCTGAGACCCAAATTACTCCCTGTAAATACTTTCTGCTCCATCCCTTCTGGCTACTCCTTAGTGCTCATATTCAAAGAGGATCATATTCCACTGCAACAAAAAATAGCAAGAACTTGGTCCTGAGTAGCACTCATCTAGGCACATTGTGAGGATATGAGAAATGTTATCTTCTGGTTTTGATGTTCATGTAGTTATTTCCCCAACATGTTAGTCTTACGGCGGTAGATAAATGTATTCGCACTATGTCAATGTGTATACATTTCCTCTCAGCTTGGTTCCTAACAAGAAATAATTTCGTAGGGTTACTGGGTAACATTCTGTTCTCCTGTCCTTTTATCGATTTGTGAGCCAAATCACGGCACTGCTGATCTTATACTCACTTCCTGGAGGGAGAAATTTTGCTTTTAATCCAAGCACTCTGCCCTTTCACGGATATGCCTGGAATTTCTGCTTTCTGCATTACCAAACTCCACCCAAAACTTCCTTTCCTTTCAGGAACAGTCCTGAAGGGTGCATCCTGTGAGATTTCCTGATACCTGGCATGGAGCCAGTAAAAAAACTGGTTTGTGTGTTTTTATTTTTTTTTTAATTTATCTAATTTCACCTTCAAAATTTCTTTATTAGCACATTAACCTCTTACTGTTGATGGAAGCATTACTTATTAAGGCAGTGGGGGATGACAGTTCATTTGGACATACTTTTCTTCTTGTAGGAAATCCACTTCCTGCAGTTTAGTACTTTAATGTTCATATGTTAGAATGGCAAACTTTATTCTACCTTAAACCTTGAATGTCATTTATGGGTATAAATCTAAACATAATTGTTCAACAGTAGTAGATTAACTGTAACTGACTGCCCAGTGCCCATCAAGGTGACCTGTCACTCCCCTCACTCAGAAGGACATAAAGGTAAAATAAGAAGAAAAAACTCATGGGGTGAGATAAGGCTGACCAGTTACCATCATGGGCAAAACAGACTTGACTCCAAGAAGATCAATTTAGTTTATTAACAATTAAAATGAAGTAGTATAGTGAGAAAAAAAAAACCCAAACTGAAACTACTTTTCCTCCACCACTTCTCCCCATCCTGCTCAGGCTCCTTGTCATCTTCACTCTCAAATCCTCTACATCCTCCTCTTGAAGGGTGGAGTGGATATGGAGTGGGGGTTGCAGCCTGTTCCTAACACCTTGTTATGAACACTCCCTGCATGCTGCAGCCTGGCATCCTCCCATGGAACACAGTCCTTCACAAACTGCTCCAACACGGGTCCCCTCCATGGAGCACCCTCCTTCAGGAACAGACTGCTCCAGCAGGAGTCCCCTATGGATCACAGACCCTGCCAGCAAACCTGCTCGTGCATGGACACCTCTCCACGGGCTGCAGCTCCCTTGAGGACATACCCACTCACTGTGGCACGAATTCCCCCATGGTCTGGCAGCCTGAAGGTCTCTGCTCCACCTGGGCCTGCACAGGCTGCGGGGCCCAGCTGCCTCACCATGGGCTGCACCAGGGGCTGCAGGGGAACCTCGGCTCTGGCGCCTGCAGCACCTCCTCCCCTTCCTTCTGCACTGACTTGGTGACTGCAGAGCTTTTCTCTGAAATCTTTTCTTACTCCACTATCCCACAGCTGCTGCACAGCACTTTTTCTCTCTTTCTTAAATGTATTGTTGTGCGGGCGTGGCTTTGGCCAGTGGCTCCATTTCAGAGCTGGCTGGCGCAGAATCTGTCCATATGAGGGTGACCCCAAGTCTCTTCTAGCAAAAGCCACTCCTGCAGTGTCATTATAGGACATTAAAGAGCACAAGTGCACACTGCTGCTCTCAAGGTGAAGAAGAAAAGGGAAGTTTATTTTCTGACTTTAACTTTTCTAGTTTTCTAAAAGTGACAGTGGATTGGAGGGTGACAGTGCCATCTCTCCAATGACGCTGGACAAACTAACAGTCTATCAAATTTCTCTTCTTCTATAAGAGAATGCAAAACAATGAGTTATTTACAGAAAGTGTGTGAGAAAGTTTGCTACAAGAATGTCAACATTAGAAGGCTTAGAAAATCTCAAAAAATCAGGGTGACACTGCAGTGCCTATCCAACTCCCATTATGTTTACTTGCCATGTAAACATAATGCATCAATTCATACCCCTTTTTTACTGTCATACCTTAAAATATGTATATGACACTCACATGCATACACAACTTGAGAATTATACACGCAACTCAAAAATTGTATATGCCACAGTAATTCTCCAAAATGTTATGTTTCTTCAGGTGGCTCATGACCTAGGGATTTAAGCTTTCTCAGTGCTCATAATTGCTATTCCTTGGAACCAATTTCACCACCAATTTGGTGATTTTGCTTTAATTATTCTTTTCTGATAACTTTTTACCATCCTTTCCCATCTCATCCCAATCCACTCCATCCCACTTTGCCTCATCCCATGTTTCCCCTGAATGGTTTTGCTTCTGCAGGCTAGTTTTATCTTATAAACTTTCATTTTGCTTTAGCTATCTGCCTTTAACTTCTGAAATTTTCTTTCCCTTAGTCTCACAAGATCTTCCCATTCTCCATCTCCTTTGTTATAACCCTGAATTCCACTTGATCTTCCAGTATATTTTTATAAATAAAACAGTGCTTAGCCAAAAAGATATAAAATGACGAATAAACATGCTGATTCCTAGATAGCAAACTTTTCGTTTACTTTGTTGGTTTTTTTTAACTCCTCTTGTTTTTCTAATTTGAATTGCTAGACAAAGAACACCTGAAACATTTATGTCCTAGCTCTTATCATGACTTATGAAGCATAAATGTATTTGATGATATAAAAGAAGTGAGATTTCAATCCAGTTGCAATGTTTTTCCTTGATGTGGCTGGTGCCAGTCTCTTCTATTCCTTCATATTGTTGTACTTTCTGTTGGCTTTTTTTTTTTCATACTCACTATCTGTTCATTAAGAATGTTTGAGCAGAGCAAGACAAATTCAATATTATATGATCTTCCAAATTTGCTATCTTTGTTTTAACAGAATATCCTTTCAAACTAAAAATATCCTGACTGGTGTAGGTCCATTATCCATGAGATAAGCTTATTTCTTAACTGATCTCATACAAAAAGTATGTGCAAATAATACTTGCCTGGCTTAGTACATAGTTGTTTAGAGTGAGTTTATTTAGATTTAGAGCTTCTCATGATTTCGTGGTGAGGAAAAATGAGTTTGTTTATCTTTCTGATTACAAGTAAATAAATAGGGAGTTACCTTCATCATTTTTTTCATGGAAGTTCTCTCAACTGCTGCACATTAAGTCAGAAACTACATAGCCGTACAGTGACAGAGCATGGCCATAATTAATAAAATTAAACATTTACCAGCAAAATTGATATTTCTTATTTAGTCTGCATGCTTATAAATGTAGGAAAACAATTCACTAGCACTGTTTATTAAGAGAAGATGAGTGGTCTGAATATAGAAACAACCTGGCATAGGAGTAATAGCCAAATGCTTTGGAAGGGTTAAAAAAAGTAAGTATTCTCTACTTTTCAAAATACTGTGTATGTCTGAAGACATGAATTTCACAAAAGGTGCTAAGTGCTTTAAGTGGTTTAATATATTCTAATGGAGAGAGTGAACTGTGAAAGAAAACTTTTCCCTAAAATGAATGAAAAACAAGTGTATTCATTTTCACAGATGTTGCTAAAAACATCTGTTACTTAAAGCTGCATCAGCTTTAATTGGATACTATTCTTAACTCTCTCCCACTCTTCATTTTTCTAATAGTTGGTTTCACTAGGTATTGATTTCTGTGTGTAGAAACTCAGTTATATATGACATTGCTATACACTGCTAAGTTTTTAGAAATGTGTGGGTGTTTATGAGTCTTAGCTTGCAAAGCAAAATCTGTACATGCACAAGAGGGCTCTGGTCAAATGGGTTCACACAGATGATCTCTCAGAAATTTGAGTGCTTAACCCCTTAACAGGGGTCACAGGGAGGCTGAGTCAGAAGCCTGAGCTCTTTAACAGAATCCCCACCTACTCTGATGGCTAATGGCAATGAGACATGAATAATTATCTTCTCTTTTTGCTACCTGGTATGGGGAGTGATGCAAAATATCTCATTTCTTTTATAGTATTTGGGACAATGGTTTATTTCCAGATGGCATGTTCACAGGTCTGGTACCAGCTATCAGTGAACTAGGATTCATGAAGAACTGTGTCATCTCTGTCAAGGCAGGAGACCAAAGAAACCAATCCCTGAGGAAGACCAAGTAAAATGAGATAATCCATAAAATGAAATGGAGGGAATATCTGACTGGTTTTGTGTGTAGTTTCCTATCTTCCCAGAGACAAAATACTACATATGTTTGTGCTTTTTCTAAGGTTGCATTACTCATAAGTCATTATCTCTGTATTTTGATTTCTTTCTCCTTTTTTCCCTATATTCTAGCTTCAAGAAACTCTGCAGTGTTTATAAGCAAATAGATTGTCCAATTTTTAGGTTCATTATGATCTCTATGACCAACAGGTTTCATTAAGCTACATTTTGCAAGGGCTCACTGCTTCTTAATGTTTCACAGTGTAAGCTGTAACTCAGCAGCTTTATTTTCCTCCTGGCTGCATTTCATGTCCACTACATGGCCACCTCTTTTCTTCTGGAAACTCTACTGTCTCATCAACAATTCTACTGTTAGTAAGGTAGCTGAAAGGGTAGCCTTAGATTTCATTTGGTTTGTTCTGTTTGCCCCTCTGCAAAAGATAGCTCTTCTGGTACACCACAAAATCTGCTTTTGCGTTTCAGGAGTGGGGCAACATCATCTGATGCAGCTGCTGCCTTCGAGTCTCTTCAGATTAAATCACATTAATTTACTGCAGGATCATTATGAAGCCATTCAGGGATGCTTGTGTACTCAGAAATCACATTTACCAGCTAACTGAATGGATGAATATAGAGGAAATTACAACTTTCTTCTCTGAAATCATAGGCCTGTCCCACTTAAACAAGAGAATTTTTACTGGCTGAGGGCTACTAGGAGGCATACCCTAGAGTTCCACATCATGTCTATAATGCCTCAAACCATGTAAAGTACACTGTTGTAAAATTTTATTAAAAATCTCATTCTTGCTGTGGAAAATTACAAAACACAGTACCACAAAGAAGATGGAGTACAGTGAAAACCAGAGACAAACAATAGGGGGTAAAGATGAAGGATTGAAGGAAGATTAAAAGAGCCCAATGCATGAGATTTCAGTAAAATGAGATTGCAGGATCACATGATTTTTCTCTGCATTTATCTGAAGGTCTTCAGGAATAGAAAATTATTTCTATGTAGTACAGGTGGAAGTACATATGAGAACAGATAAAATAAAACAAACCCCACAACACCACCAGAATGGAGTTCAAAGGTTGTGATGCTTTTCCAAGCAGCAAACTTTTCAACAGAAAAAGTGACTACAATGCCTCTAATGAGCTATATACTCTGCAAAAAATTCAGGAAACGTCTGTTTTTCTATTCATAATTATATTTTATTCAGTAATTTGGAAGAAATATTGAAATGTTTTCCCAGTTGTTATATAGGACTTTGAAAACAAACCTGAACAAAGCACCAAAAATAGTAGGGATAGATAGCATATGTCCGTGGTCTAGGTTATATTATTTAATAAATCTATTTCCACAATTGATTTGAGTTGTAGTTTTGAAGTCTCATATTACTTCAATGGAACACAGCTGAAATTTGCAATTAAGAGTTTTTCTGGTTTTTTTTTTTTTTTTTTTTTTTTTTTTTTTTTTTTTTTTTTTTTGGTTTTTGGTTTTTTTTTTTTTTTTTGGTTGTGTTTGGATTTAAATAATAAACTCTGATGATAACAGCATGGGGATGTTTGGGTAAATTGTGTGAAATACAATGTACATTTTTCATCTTGTTTTCCTTCCTGGTCAGTCAAAAGAATCAGAAGCAATTAAAAGTTCCATTGTTCCAGTGCAGTAACTCTCCAAGACAGGGATTGCTTAACTCATGAAGGAACACTTCACAGGAGGTTTGAGCTGTCTGCAGCTGTCCTCAGGAACCAGCTAACTGGTAGAAATCTATTAAATCATTGATTGTTATAAATAAATATGTAGGATAATCTGTACAGTATTTTTTAAAATACTTTCTTTCATTGTCTATACAATACACAAATATGTGTCCTTAAGTGTTTTACTGCCTAATATTATAAAATGGTTTGGATTGGAAAGGATCCCTTAAGGTCACCTAGTTAAACTCCCCTGCAGTGACCAGGGACACAATGAGATCAGGCTGCTCAGAGCCCCATCCAACCTAGTCTTGAATGTCTCCAGGGATGGGGCATCCACCACCTTTCCAGGCACCCTCTTCCTGTGTTTCACCACCCACATCACAAATTTTTTTTCCTATATCCAATCTAAATTTACCTACCCCATTTTCATTTAAAGTCATTACTCCTTGACCTGTTGCAGCAGACTCTTGTACAAAATTCATTCCCATCTCTTTTAGGAGCCCCTCTAAGTAGTGAAAGGCAAAAATAAGGTTTCCTTGGAGACTTCTCTTCTTCAGGATTAACAACCCCAGTTCTCCCAGCCTCTCTTCATAGCACAGATGCTCCATCCCTCATCCCTCCATCCATCACCTTGTCCCTCCTCTGGACCTTCTCTAACAGGTCCGTGTCCTTCCCGTGCTGGGAGCCCAGGGCTGGATGCAGCTCTGCAGGTGGAGTCTTGCCAGAGCACAGCAGAGCAGAGCAGAGGGGCAGAATCCCCTCCTTTGCCCTGCTGGTCACACCACTTTGGGTGTAGCCCAGGATGTTTTTGTCTATCTGGGCTGCAGACACACACTGCCAGCTCATGTCCAGCTTTTCATCCACCAGCAGCCTCAAGTCTTTCTCAGCAGGTCTACTCTCATCCCTTCAGCCCCCAGCTTATATTGATACTGGGGGCTGCCCTGACCCAGGTTCAGGACCTTGAACCTGGCTTTGTTGTCTCTCATGATGTTCACATGGTTCCACTTCTCAAGCTTGTCCAGATCCCTCTGGATGGCGTCCCAGCCCTCGTGTGTCTCAACCCCACCACTCAGCTTGGTGTAATCTGAAATTTACTGAGGGTGCACTCATTTCTACTGTCTATGTCTTTGATCAGGATATCAAACAGTGCTGATCCCACTTTGGGCTCCTGGGGGCGACCACTCATCATTGATCTTCATCGGGACATTGAGACATTGGCCACTAATCTCTGGATGTAATTGTGCAACAGATTTCCTGTCCACTGAATGGTCCACCCATCAAATCCATACTCTTCCAATTTAGAGAGAAGGATGTGGTGGGACACTGAGTCCAGACACATGATCTATGCAGCTCTTTCTTTTTCACTGAAGTAGTAACTGCATCATAACTTGTACTGCTCTGGCTGACAGAAGGAGAGACACTCAAGGATACATTATACAACCATATAAAAAACCCACAAACTTCTCTTTCCAAGGAATAGGATATAATTTGTTTCCAGTGTGTAAAAGGTAGAAAAAATATGAAGCAGTTTGGGATGAGGAGATCATTTTGAAAGATGGAGATGTTGGCAGAAATGCAGAAGACACAGGTCAGCAGCTGTCTAATACAAAAGAGGTGAACTGTTGACACATGACAGGGATTGTGAAAGAACCCAGCTTGGGAAGTTGATGCTGGTCTTTTTCCACGCCAAGAGGGTAGAATGGGAAAATTGACTGAGTTTGAAGTAGATGGGAGAACAACATTGGGAATAAGAAAAATCATAGGCACACACCCCAATCCAGAAGGGCAGAATAATAATTAGAAAATAGCATTACAGCACCAGCTGTGGAACAGCAAAGAGATATCTCTCAGCCATAAAATCGACCAGACATAGGTAATTGATTTCACAGAAGTATTGTTAAGCAAGCTACTGAAGAAGCACATTTCTTCTTATTAGTAGCTTTATTATAAATCCTATAGGAATCTTGAGATTCATTAAAAGGGAGGATCTGTACATCTTTTAAAGACCATCTGTTTTGGTTTTGAGATCATCACCTTGTCAGGTTATGAGGAACACTGTGTTCAGTAGAAAATAACAAATACAGTGTTAAAATTCATAGGATGTATTTTTCTAATTAATAATGCAGATGCCTTACTTTCCTCATTTTAAAATCTGTTTCAGGGAACAATTGAAGTCTTTCATTCTATTTTAAAGAGTCTCTTTTTTCTTTTGAAGAATGTTGTCTTGAAACCAAAAATAGGGTTTTTTTGCAGTTCTAACCTCTGATTAATTATTTTTCCTTCAAGTCAGGGATCGTGTCTCCTCCTATTTGATTTATTATTTGTCTGTTTAGAAATCTGACTTGAACACCTTAAAATGCAATATTTACAGAACTGTCAAACTGTGATTTATGCATCGTAGACTATATGATTTGTGCAAAATATATCAACATTACTTTTGAGGTTTCTTTCCAAACTGCAGAAACATAAAAGACTTTGATTTTTTTTGTAAAATAGTACTGAAGCAATTATACTTGGTTGCTATTAAGTTTTATTATGGCAGAATAAACATTAAACTTTGAAAATTTTCAAGTCAAAATATGCTTTAAATGTAACAGTTCAATATTTGAATTATACAAAAGAATCTTGGAGGGGCAGTAGGGAATCTCAGCTCATGGTTTGAATATGGGCACAACACATTTCTCATTAATGTTAATTTGATTTATAAGCCTGCATCAAAGGAAGAATATAGGCTTAAAAGTAATTTCAGTCTTGCTCAGATCTCACTCCTTCTTTGGCATTTTGCACATTTTTCTGAGTTTTTCTCAAACTCTGTTTTGAACTAAACAGAAGATTACTGTGGATCATAATGATTTATGTGAATCATAATTTATCAAGGAAAGCATAATTAGTCTACTTACACAGAGTCCTCTGTTCTTTCCTAACAATATTCTGCATGCTCTCACCTGAAGGAATTTTCAAAATTACATTAAGAAATAAAAAGATTTTTGTGCATTTTCCCTGAAACCACTGCCACTCTAGTTTGATCAGAAGGAAAAGAAAACAGATGGGTGGCTTCCTCAGCACCCTGTAGCCCAATATCCTCACCCCTGCACCTTTCTTCTTTCAGTACTAGAGACTGGGAAAAGGTTTCAGTAATTAGTTCTTCTACCACAATAACTTAGTTATTTTAATGCATATTTCTTCAAACAAATGATGTAAACCAGCAATGCATCTCACTGGGACTATAGTCAAGGCTCCAATTTATACATTTCTATCCATAACTACTCAAGTGCATTATGAATCTGAAGTAGTCAGGATTGTATCCCTGCTTTTATTGGTATCTATTTGTATACCTTGGGCAAGGAGAAGCTGATTGTTCTCCTGATCCCAGGAGGAGAGAGAAACAATGGCACTAGGTAATGATCCTTTTAGCTGCCTATCAGCAAAGAGCTTCCCACAAGGAATCTGTTGCACCATGGCAGAGAGGATGAGAATTCTTTGCTGGCAACTGCTGACCCACAGCTGCAATTAGAGCTTTGCAAGCATCAGACAATCCTGAAATCAGGGTAGGATAATGAGAAATAAACCCAAATCTTAGGTCCCCAACTCTCCCTTCTTCCTGGGCTCATCTTTACTCCTGAATTCTCTGCTCTCTTCCCCTCAATGGTGCAGGAGCGCAGGGAGTGGGGTCTGCAGTCAATCACATGTTGTGTCTTCCACTCCTTCCTCCTCAGGGGCCTGCACTCCTCACACCCTTCCCCTGCTCCAGTGAGGGAGTCCCTCCCACATGAGACAATTTCTCCAACTGAGCACTTCCACAGGCTGCAGTTCTTTACAAACTCCTCCAGCATGGGTATATTCCCAGAGGGTGCAGTCCTTCAGGAGCAAACAGCCAGAACATGTGTTCCCCATGGGGTCACAAGTCCATGAGGCCACAGGTTCTGCCAGCAATCTGTTCTAGCATGGTCTTCTCAGCATCACAGCCTGCTTTGGGCATGCATCTGCTCTGGCAAAAAGTCCTCCATGGGCTGTAGAAGGGTCTCCCTTCCACCATGGAATTTCATGGGTAGCACAGCTGCCTCACCACAGTCTTCAACACAGGCTGCAGGGGAATCTCACCTTTGGCTCCCGGAACAGCTCCTGCCCTTCCTTCTGCACTGATCTTGGTGTCTGTAGGGTTGTTCCTCTCTCATATTCTCCCTCCTTCTTTCTCTGGCTCCAATGTCTCCTGAATAATATCTTTTTTTCCTTTTTATATATGCCTAATATAATATCTAGGCATATATAAAAAGGAGAAAGGCACTACCACCGTCACTGATGGGTTCAGCCTGGGCCAGTGGCAGGTCCAGGAGCCAACTGCACTGGCTCAATTGGACACAGGGGAAGCTTCTGGCAGCTGCTCACTGAAGCCACTCCTGTAGCCTCTTTGGGAGAAGCATGCCCAGAAAACATTTATACTAGTGGGCTATCCAGGTCTCAAAGGTTTTAATCAAAGATTTTAATCAAAATTTTAATCAATTCCTTCCTCATTTATTTTTATAAAACACAAATTGGTATTCCAATGTCTGTCCTGCAAAATATTCTCCTGAATTACAGACATCTGTCCAAAGAGAATAAGAAGAGAGTGTATATAATGCATGATGTTTGTTGTAGAATGCAGCACTATTATCCAAGTAGACATTGAAATAGTTACTGCATCATGCAGTACTCTATTCCTTTGTTGGGGATTAGCAAAAGGATTAGACCTTCTTCCTTTCCATTGTAGATCTAGTTTTGATTAATTTATGCTTTCAGCATATCTGGAATGTAGTCAATCAAGGACTAAATACAAAGTCACTATTCATTTGGTTCATCCTGCATCCTTTGTGTACCATAATCAAATGAACACACATCATACTTCTTTCTGACAATCCTCCAAATTGCTAAGCACCTTCTCTTGTTCTCATAACAATTGATCCTTGAGTCTTTAAAGGCTTTGGGTCTTAGCCTTCATTACAGCTTGTGCTTTAAAAGCTGTGTGGGTAGGACAACAGATTAAATTCACAATTAGTGTTTGGATATCATCTTGGCAAATTTCAGTGTCATTGTAATAATTCTCAAGTCTTGCTATATCAAACACTCAGTTGCCAGAAGAGTTTCTATGGAATTGTAATTTTTTTCTGCATTGGTGAGAATTTCAATTTTTACTTATCATCCCAGTCACAAGAATTAAAAAAATAAAAGGTGTTTCATGCTAATCTGGCTGACTGACTCATAGATACACATTTTTGCTTCCCCCCTCCTCTTACAATTTCACATAAATTTGGATTTTTTTCACTTACATTTTAAAAAGAAGCACACTTTAAACACGTACAAAAGAATTTTGTAGTTAGGACTACAATGCAGGGGTCACGTAAGATAAGAACCTTTGTATAAAGGTGAAGTACTGGCCCAGATGTGCACCTCAAGATCAAAAAGAAAAAAATATGGTGGGAAAGGGAGAATTGTTGGTTGAAAGTGCATGAAGATTCCTTCCCAACCCTTCCCAAGGTGCCCTGGTACATCTGTTGTATATTTGCCAATATTACAGTTTTAGAGATATTTACACAAGTGAGCATCTGTAGGAAAGATCCTAGCAGGCACCTGCAAGGTGAAACAAGGTAGTGAGATGCTGGTATCACAGTTACACTTTCAACACAGTAATAAATAATGTAGAAAATAAAAGTTTGTCAGATATTAGACAGCAGAATCTCCTCTTTCCCACAGAACTTTGATAGCATTTAGTTCCCAAACATCCCAATTTTTGCAGTAGTCTGAAAAAACAGCCATTGGAAAGATTCTGTCCATCTGTGCAGAAGATATCAATGGCAATATTGGTTTTGGTTTTTTTAATGCTTATTATCAATTTTATTGGTGAAATAATAAAAAAATCTAAGTTATGAAATATCTTCCTAGCATTAGATTCAGGCAAACATAATGCTATCTTTCTTTTCAGCTGTTGAAGATAAATAACAAAGTATCATTCTTTTGCTATGATCTTCCATTTTTTTTGTGGGAAAGGACAGAGAATCTTTTAAACCACAGAATGGAAGCTCATTCAGCTCCTTTTCTCTTTCTTAAGGATGACAGAAACTTATATATAATTTCATCACATACTTCTGCAGTCAACAGCACCTTCACTGCTGAAAACTGACCTTCATTTCTCTCATGGAACACCATCATAAATCCATTTCACTGCTTGATATGGTTGGTTGAATTACAAATTATTGCCTTATTGCCTCTGATTTCAAGCAATGCTATGGTTGGCCTAGGTGCCGTATCTGGACACCTCTGTCTCACGGGTGGTTGTCACAATAAATCCAGAATGATTAAATTAGTTATTTAAGGTATATAGCCCATTTTATGCATACTGACCTACTATATAACAATAAGGTAAAAAAATGCAGTACAAGTTGAGCTTTAGAGCTGTTTCCATATCATGGTATTTTTTTAATGTGAACACATGTAAATGTTGTAAGAATGTGACCCACAGGTCTAGTTCAACAAAGTCTCTCAAAAGCCAGTGCTGTGCTGCTGTCCTTGCTGTGCTTTCCAGAGCACACCTACTGTTTTGGGTAGGGGTAAGAATTTAAAGAGCCTTTAATATCTTGAGTATAATTCTATGTCACAGTTTCAAAAATAATGGCATAATTATTGCCTTTTATTAAATTATGTATATTTTTAGATTAACTTCCGATTAGCATTTTCAATCCATGGGCTTTCCTCTGCTTTTTCTTTATTTTGGGTGTTCTTGCTTCCATGAGAGAAATCTTTCTGGTAGGAGAATCATAAAGCCTATGACTTTGAAGATCAAAATTCTCCTCCCTGCACCACAATTTGCTGTAATTATGATTTAGGCAGGTTTCTTCTTTGATTTATTCCCCAGAAACATTCATCATATCAGTATTATTACACTTTACATGACTATTACTCATATATACTCATTTTGCACATTCATTCAGACACTAGGATTATTTAAGATAAAAATGCTTTTCTGTGTCAAAATTACAATAACTAACTGTATATGTAAAAGCATTCCTTATAGAAGGACTATTTGTGCTTACCCAGATGGTGGAGGATGTTTTTGGCAGGCCAAGAAACACCCTTACTGCTGCTCTTTTTTTCATTAAGTCTTAGAGGCATTCAAACTGGAAGACCTCTGCCTGCAGCATTTGCATTGCTTTGGCTCACAGGCACTGCAGAATCCGACTAAAATGCTATCAAAAAAGGCATTGAACACACAGCTATTGGAAAATAATGTCCTGAGATTGCTTGGCCCTTATCTTGTGATTATCTACTATATTTCACAGAACTTCTATGACTGTTCAGCTAGAGTCTTTACACGGTTACAAAGAAGAGTGGAATGGAGATATTTTGAACATTTTTATTCAGATTTTTCATCTGAGTGAACCTTGCATTTCAATGACCCTGAATAAAAATCAAGACTTCACATGCTGACAACCTGCTGTTGTGTGAACAATCCTTTCTTTTTAAAGCCCTTTTAATTGTGCTGAAGACAAGACACCTGACAAACAGCTGCCAGGAAATGCAGAAAGACTTTTGTTGGTTATTTATTATTGTTGTTTTTTTCCTTAAATTATTTCTAAGTGGGTAATGTACATAAATTCCACAGACTTTCTGCAAGAGATTTTTATGCAATCTTAAGACATAATTGAACTATCACAATTTTGTTTTTAAAATGCTTGCTGTGCATTTTTAAAGCCAGTCGTTACACTTACAATATTGTACTGATCTTGGAGGAAAAAAAAATATTAAAACTTATGTGCTAAAATTCTATAGTATTCAATATCTGTTAAACAGTCAAAAAGATTTTCTCTTAACTGTGGAAAATTTTTTACCCTTAATCATACAGAGCCCCACCCTGGACCTCCATGGGCTGCAGGGGCAGAGCTGTCTCCGGAGCACCTCTCCTTCACCAATGTCTGCTCAGATGTTTCTCTCACATATTCTCTGCACTCCCTTCAGCTGCAGATTGCAGATTATATTGCCCTCCACCCTGCCCTTACCCCACAGGTGCCACCACTGCCCATCTCTGCTGGGCTCAGCCTTGGCCATGGCAGTCTGTCCCAGAGCTGGCTGCCACCGGCTCTCTCAGACATGGGGGAATTTCCTGACAGCTTGTCACAGAATCCAACCCATGCCAACCCAACACGTTAATATCTGACAGATTTAATATCAAAATATTAGTATCTGGTGGTTAAAGAAAAAAAATTGTCGCAGCTCTACGCTTTATGATATATTTAAATAGAAGCTACAAAAATCCTCTCACTTTTCACTTTCCTGTCTCTGCCCAATAAAAATTCCTCAGTTCCTCAGGACTTTTGAAATTTCTCCCTGTTTGTTTGGGTTTTTAAATTATTTTTTAAATTTTAGATTAACCAGCTGATCTGTGATTAAATAAACAACAATTTAACAAAAGCAGAAAGAATAGGACTCCTTAAAAGCAATAAATCACAACCACCAAAAATACAAGGAAGCTTTATGGATTAATATCTGGGATATGTTAATTGATGCACTCTCTAGTGGATTTTAAGAACATGCAGATAATACTACCTAAAATGAAAGCATGTGTCATTATCTCCAAGAGTTCCCAGAAGCCCAGTAACAGTGCTAAATGACAGCACAGTGTGAATGTGAAGCAGCTGTGAATAGCTGTTTAATACTATCACTCTAGGCAAACAACAAGAACCAGCTAGACTCAGAAAATGTCCGTTGCATTTTCTGTTTATTTTTCTGTATCATAAAAAAGAAAGTAGTAAAAAACTCCAATCTCCTCACCTCTCTTCTTGCATCCTGGCATTACAAGGCGTTTGTCATGTGCAATTTTCATGTTGCAGAAATAATTCATCTTGCTCTTTTATGTCTTGCTGACACAAGCATCAATGTGCGCTACATTATTAAACCAGTTGTCTCACTTGGCTGGACTTTAAGACAGAATTCCCTTGTAGCCAAGTGAAAAATACTTCTCAGAGGAGAAGACCTGTCCACTTGGCTGTGTGTGAAATATGTTCTGGAATATGTGCAGCTGCTGAGCCTGCCTAGCTGATGTGTTTTGTGCTGCTGTGTTGTGCTTGTGATGTCTACCAAAGCGCTGGAAACCTTCCTAAGGTCAAACAAGTCCCATGGAAAGCAGAAAAGAGTAAGCTTAGATGCTTGTCTGACAGATGCTTCTCTCTGAACTGACTTTCAAAGACATTGTCTATCTGAAAGCTCTCTTTTGTTGGCTGCTTTATGTTGCTTAAATGCTTTAAGTGGTTATGCTCAATGAAATATGGTGATAGGAGAGGGATGGAACTCACAGAGAACTAAGGAAGGCCCAAGGAGATTGCATAGAGCTAAGAATCATCCCTCAGATGACTGAACCTGCAGGAAGAGTGGGTAGCTGAGAGAGGATGTGGTGTCATGTTGCTTAGGGCATAAGGGGTACTCACCCTCCATTTCCAGCAAGTTATTTATTTCTTCAATATTACCTGAAAAACACAATGAATGTTTCAGAAAGGTAAAGATTTTTGAGACATATAAATTCTTAATTTATATTGTTCCCTTGACCACCATTAGTTTTATATCTACTTGTTTGGGAAAGGTTACCCTTTGTCAGTTAACTGAGTTCTTGCTCTTGAGTTTACTCAGAAGTTTGCATAAATATTTAGAAGCTGACTTCTGTGTCCTCTTCATTTCACGTAGCGTAGAAAAATAAAAGGAATAATAAAGCCCATTTTCTTCCATAATAAATGCACTAAAAGAAAATGAGGAGACATACTGTGCATATGGAATAGTACATGTTCCTTCAAGACACTTTATAGTAGGATAACATGAATAAAGGATAAATAAAAAATGAATATTACTTTTCCTTATTTTAATAGAAAGCTGGAGAATTGTTGATTTGTTAGTATTGACAGAAAGATGAGCATTTTCCTCTAGGTAAGGATTTGTGTAGTTTCTTCTGGTTTTGGAGGACACTGAAAGAACTGTATGCATTTCTATGCTGTTTCACTGTTGCTGCTCCACTGCTCCAGATGTGGTGTGTAGGAGCAGGTATGGTCCTGCTGTGTCAAGAACTGCAGAGAAAAGAAAGCTTAAAGCACAAGTTCCCTACTTGGCTGTACTTCATGCTGCAACCCATGTAGAAGATAGACAAGATTCCTGCTGTCTCTCTGCTTTAGTGATAAGCTAATGTTACATATTCTCTGTTAAACAGAAGGCAAATATTCTGCATGTGTGTGTCAAGATTTATACTGTCTCTGGAACTTAGAATTTTTATCTGGAAGCAGGTCCTTGGGCTTGTGCAGAAACAGAGAAGCTCATCCCTGTCCTGCCTTGAATAAAGTTATGCTGAAGTTCTGGCTGGTACCAGGGAAGATGCATGTTTGGGTGAATGTGGAACGCAGTGGATTTTGGTTGTAGAGTGTTAATAAAAAATAGAGATTTTTTTTCACTTCTCTCTTCAGCTTTCTTGCAGTCATCTCTGGCCAGTAGACCCCTTGGCAATGATTCCAAACTGTGCTTTGGTAAAGCTGTTTGGTAAAGAACCAAAGAGCTCTGCACCACTCAAACAGGCTTGATAACACCACACTACTGGGGCAAGTGAGGGCAAGAGTACACTTGGATGCCCCTCTGAAAACTGTTCTTTTGCCAGTTCTTTTCAAGGCTTTGGGATTGCTTTCCACAAAGTGAATTCCTAAGTAGTATGTGGAGTTTCTGGTATTTCTCAGATTTGAAGTAGGATTTATTGGATTTGCTGATGAGCTATTGAAAAGCTTTTTCTTCCTTTTCTTTCTTCCTTTCATCTCATCTGTTAAATGTGAGATGGAATTTTTCATAGTCTCCAAGAGTGGAGATATGTTTAGGGCCTTCAATCCCTCACTGTTATTTTTGATTATTCTGCCTGTATTGATAGGAGGTAAAAGCAAATGTTAATTCAATGAATCGGCTGGGCATTTAGCATGTCAACCTAGATAAAGAAACCAAACAGCTCTGCTAATCTGGGCAGAAGAGAATTTCTCTACTGTTATCCCAAAAGCTTGATTACTTTGCTGAGTGGAAGTGTTGGGCATAAAGTTGATGGAAAAGTAGTCTTGGATCTACCCTCCAGGAAAATGAAGAGTGAAATACTGCAAATAACAGAGCATGTTTTGGCCCTGCAAAGGAATCTTTGTCAACTGTAACCTGGGTTCAACCCATCACTGGGATCTGTGTTGATTCTCAAGAGAAACTGGAAATTACAAACTGGCAATAAAAGCTAAAATAAAGGTATTTCTACAGCCAGAAACTATGAAAAATTGTCCAATACACTTACAGACAGAAGAAAAAGTCTGTGAAAGAGCCTAAAATTCACCACACTTTGCCCTTCCTGAATCTTTGTGCCTGTCTTAACCAACAGTACAAAGTTTAAAATCAAGTGCTGGGTTCTGCATGTGGGATGGGGCAGCCCTGGTTGGGTTTGCAGACTGGGGAATGAGAGGCTGGAAAGCAGCACTGTGGAAAGGCACCTGGGAGTCCTGATCAAGAGAAAATTGAATGTGAGCCAGCAGTGCCCTGGCTGCTGGGAGTGCCAGCCCTGTCCTGGGGCATCAGGCACAGCATGGCCAGCTGGGCGAGGAAGGGATTGTCCCGCTCTGCTCTGGGCTGGGGCAGCCTCACCTCGAGCGCTGGGGGCAGTTCTGGGTGCCACCATATAAAAACCCCATTAAACTATTAGAGAATGTCCAAAGGAGGGCCATGAGAATGGTGAAGGGTCAGGAGGGGAAGGTGTATGAGGAGCAGCTGAGGGCACTTGGTCAGTTCAGCCTGGGGAAAAGAGACCCAGAGGAGGTCACTACCACTTTCTAGTGAGGGGAACTCGAGGGGCAGACATTGATCTCCCCTCTGGTGACAGTGACAGGACAGAAGGAAAGGAAGCTGAGTTAGAGGAGGTTTTGGCTGTATATCAGGAAAAGGTTTTTCATGAGAGGGTGGTTGGACCCTGGAACAGGCTCCTCAGGGAAGTGATCATAGCAACAAGCCTGACAGAGTTCTAGAAGCATCTAGAAGTTCTAGAAGCATAGAGCATGGACAATGCTCTCAGGCCCATCATGGGATTTTGGGGGTATCCTGTGCAGGCCCAGGAGCTGGACTCAATGATCCTGCCCAGGATCTAACTCAGCATATTCTATGATTCTTCTATCTCTCCCTTCTTTCTCTGTATCCTAATTCTTTGATTTTCTTCCCACTTGCCTTCTTTCATCTCATAAGCTATCTTCTAACTTACTGTCAGCCAACAGTATTTTCTTGCTTTACCAAATGTCTCTGTGGATGATCACTGTGCTCTGCTCTGGGTGTTGGCAGTAAAGAAGAATTTACTCCATTTTGCTCACTGAGCACCAGCTCCACACAACTATTAGAATCTGAGTCAGTTTCTGCTCTAAGCTCCCTCCTGGTCTTATGGACAGTGGTCCTACTGGGTAGACCACCAGAACACACTAGAAAAATATCCTGAACTATTAAGCTGCTGAAAGATCAAAACTCTTCATTTTCCTAAACATTTAATTGAATTAATTTAGTTCTTCTTAGGGCCATTTTCATACTTATTCAGCCCTCAGAGCAGCAGGCATCAGTTCAGCCTGCATTGTAAATGAGAACAGTTTCACAGCATATGGCCACTTGGAGGAAATAAACTCTCCATTGATAGCCCTGCAGCTCTCTTGAGCTAAATAATGTTAAATTTGACCTTGGTCTGCAAAATGGCTACAAAGAATTAGTAAGTTAAAAAAAGTCCAGGATCAATAGTTAGTAGTTAATAGTTTCTACTCTGCCTGAAGGCTGGTTAGAGGTGAAATCCCCCAGGGTCTATTCTGGGACCTTGTTTAATATATTTATAAATTGGTTGGAAACAGAATGGAGCCCCATCAAATTTGCAGATGACACCAAAACAGAAGGTGCAGTTCAAAAATCTTGAGGGCTGAATTGCCTTTCAGAACCAGACTAGACAAAGCCCCAAGTATGTTCTGAATTTAATTATTACCTTGCTTTGAACAGGGCATCCCATCTCTGCAGCCTGAATGATTCTGGGATTCCAATGGTATTTTACCCAAAGGATGTTGATTATAACCCTGTAAAGGGAAATCAGCAGTGCCATGAGCAGTTTATCTCACAGAGTTCTTTGCAGTTGCTTCTCAGGATGATTCAGAATGAGACCTTCAGCCTGAGAAACTGATGCTCAGTGTGATTTCCTAAAAGATTTCCTAAGGAGCTGGGGACACAGTCATCCCTAGTCCAACACTGAACTTATAGCTTTGGTAAGTGACTCACTTGATTTTTTAAATATGGTGTTAGTGTTGGGATTGGCTATGATGACTAGGAAGTTAATATTAAATAATTTTAACATGAGGACAAATATGTGTCTTTAAATTGTTATTTCTGTTAATAAATGTTAGGTTTTTGGCCTATGACAAAGACACAGCATCTCTGAGAATACTGCCAGTTGGCAGCCTTTTCTGAATATTTTAAGAATGAGCTTAATAATAGAAAACTAAATAATTCACGTGCAGATTATGACACTCTGCCATCATTTGGGTAAACAGTTGCTGACATAAATGGCAGAGCAGCTATGAGTTCCCTGCTGTCTACCTGTGATTGGAATTGAGTGAGTAGCAGAAATTTCAAAGAATATTAATTTGATGACATTCATAGCTATGTTCTTCTCCCTCGATCAGAAGAGTGGAAAGTTCTTTGTGTATTTACTAACCTGAATAATTTAAAAATAATGCTACTTTTCTATAATAATAAGCATACATATTTGCTTCTCAGATCCTATTAGAAGCCACTTAGCCTATAGAAGAATAACTTATAATAATTAGGAGAAACACTGATGTGAATCTAAAAGAAAAATAATAGTGACAGATAAAGTGTTTATTTAATTTAAGTTCTCTACCCACTCAGGAGGGAATTTGACTGTGATGTGTGTGTCTGGTGGCTGAACTTTTGATAACTAGGGTACTTACCTAATAGAACAATTTATGTAAGTGTGAAGAATGATTGTCTCTTATCCCAAGACTTACAAAATAAAAAGCTATTCAGGAAAATGTTGTACTGTAGAATGCATTAAAAATGGTCAAAGTAGAGAATGACTGAGATTTTGCAGGATGTCATGCTGTCTGATCAGACAGACAACCTATTTCTTTCTATCCTTTATACTGTGCATCAAAATACTTATGAAAAAGAAATCTACTACTACAATGTTCAATAGAAATTAATTGTATAGTGAGGTATTTCCCATGACTACCTCTAAAGGGAGAACCAGCACACACTGAGTTAACATGAATAAGAAAATATTACAGGAATATCAAAATTCCCACCAAGTTCTATCATGCTAGTGGATGCTAGCCAGAGAAGTACCATGTGCTTTTCAAAAGGAAGACAGCCTGAACATTAGGAAGACCTTTATAAGCTTAGGCCAAGAATAATTTACAATGTGTTACTTGCCTGACTGATGCATATTATATGGAACTATGATCTGAGCCTACTCCTGTTGTATCAGTATATCAGATTGCAGGAAATGGTTGTCATGCATTTCATGAGTGTTCCACTTAAATTTACATTAGAGGTCTTAAGCACTGGGCCTATGTTGTACACAAAGTGCTGAACAGTGTTGGCTCGAGTTGGGATGTGTCTTATCCCTGTTTAGCACTGGTTCTCAGTAGGACACTGATAGAAATGTTATGCTGGCACTCATGTCAGAAAAGGGAAACTGGTTATGGTGAGCTCAATGGAAAATTGTCCTTAACACAGAGTTGTTCTGAGCCATTACTTTCTTGTTTACAAGCTCATCCCGCACCACCATTTTGACAGAGAAAGCATGACAATGTGTAGGACAAAAGGAGGTCAGGAGTGTGATTATGTACACCTTGGAGCTCAGTTTTATTGCATTTTGGAAGATTCCTGGTGTGTGGTGAAACATCTGTCCTTCCTGTGTTAAAGTCATAGAGTATCATGGTGAGCAGAGGTGCAGGTTTAGTCTGCTAAATCGGACCTTTTTCCCAGGTGTTTTTTACAGGTTTGACCTACAATTCTGGTTAAAAATCTAAATTTCTGATTTTTGGTACCACAGAGAAAGAGGCTTTTGTGAAATAGTGTATTTTGAGCAGTATGCTTGGCTTTGTTGGTTTTGTTGTGGTACTGTTCTGGGTTTTTAAATTTGGTTTTGGTCTTGAATAACAGAAGATCTTGTGGTTTGGATGGACCTTCAGTGAAGTATTTCATATCTGTTTGACACAACTGAGGCACCTTAGATTAAAATCTTTCTAGTACAGAGATATTTTACAGACCTAAGTGGAAAAGGATTTTGAACTTAATTAAAATAAACAAATTCAAGAGGTTATATGACAAAGAAAGAGGTTATAGGAAAAACATCCATATGAAGTTACTAAGTTGTATATAGGCATGTGTCAAGACAGCACTCCACATAATGAAATGAGACCTACATACACCATGGATGATTGCTATAAATTTCTTAGTTATACTCTTTGTTTTGCCTGTGTTGCATGCATACAGAGTCTAATAATGGTTTCTGATAAAAATCTACAGGCATAGTGATATTCCACTGTGATATTCAACAGAATTTCAAGGGTCCAAACAATATCATTTTTTACCTTCTAAAATTTTTTGTTTGTTTATTAAATATTTAAGTGAGTTAAGTTGGTAGCATTAGCTCAGTATGAAACTAGGTAAAGTGACTAGCACTTAGATGACTGTACTTACATGCAGTTGCTGAGACTATAAAAATTATAATATTGGAAATATTTTATTTTTTTTTCTGAATATATTCTTTGTCTTCTTACTAGAGACCAAATATTCAACAAAAAAATTTTTGGATTGTTTCTGCAAGTTGAGACAGTTAATACTGGAGAGGGTTCAAACCCCATCATACATTTATGTGAATAATAAATAAAAGGTAATGGTCCATTATCACAAATACGCTTTGAGAACAAAGAATGTTTTATTAGGTTTACCTTGTTATGTTATTATAGCTTTCTTTTGTGAGGGCCATTCAAGCATGTAACCATTGGTGGCTTTATAAAAGATAATAAAGTTTATTAGTGTAATAAAGGGCAATGAATAATACTTTAGAAATAGCAAATAGGCGGTAAAAAATTGGATAAGGTCAAAGCTGTATGATCAAAAGCTATTGTGTCTTCTTAAAAGAAAATGAGAGATTGGCAGTCCAGTCTTCTAACGTGTTTAATGGGTGAAAAAAAATAAAAAAGCTAGACAAATTACAGTCAATAAAATAATAAAGAAATGATATTTGAGTTATTATTCTGTAGGGGTTTTCTGGTGACTTTGTTTCTGTGTTTGATGACTTTTTCTCATACCCCTGAAAGTAGTCTAGAACTTTTTATGTTTTATGGGATCAGAAAAAAAAAAATTTGGCACACTGAAAATATGTTAGCAGCTTTCCTCTTGAGTATTCACATTCTTTCACTTGATTCCTTGCTACATATGAAGCAAGCACACCATACTCAATGAACAGCATTCTGGAAGACTGGATTCTGTTATTTAACTTTTTTGTGTGGTGAGGTGACTTTGAAGTTGGTGTTAACTCCATCCATGAGAGAGCTCCATGATTTTGAAGAAGTGTCAGATGTCATAAAGAATGAATTGCCTCTCAATTTTTTTTTCTCCCTGCATGTGGGAAAACTTTCATGGAATATGAAAGAGATCTTCAGCGGCCAGACTTAGTAAATGAGTATTAGGGGGCAGTAGCAGAATGCATCTTCACTTCTTTGCTTTTGTGAATCTCACCTTAGTGACCTGTTTTCAGCAGCTGTTCTTGTCCTGTACTAGGGTATCCTATCAGATTTCTTATATAGACTAACTGTACTTACTACACTTCCCCTTCTTCTGACATGTCACATTGTGGATGCTTTTGGCAGGGGGCTGTTAAATGGATTTCTTGCACCAGCAGGTTTTGCTGCTGCATTGTGGGCTGTCACTTTGCCGTTGATACTTCGTTCTCTTTTAAAGCAGTCAGTCAGGTTATAAAAACTCTTTCTCATACATAAATAGGAGCAGTGATAATCGAAACAGCAGCAACAGATGGATACCAAAATCATTATTTTGTTAAAACCATAAAATGGATACTATACACTTTGGAAAAGTGAGGGAAGAACATGGTAACAGGCTCCTGACTTCTATCCAAGCTCCACTGTGAAATCAGATGTCATAGTGGGAGGCCCTTGGTGAGATGCCAAGAGCACGTTCAGCAGTTTCTCTTGGCTCAGTTTTTCTCCCAGTATTTAAGTATCTAACAGTTTATGCCAGATGTGCAGGTGTCCTTAGAGTGGGAGCCTCTTTCACCCTGTTGCCATTGTTCCATGCAGCACGTTGACAGTTTAAGAACTTTTCTCTCTTTTTTATTTCCTAAGGTAGTAGGAGCAAAGTGAAAATTATGGGACAACTAGGATGTGTTGCATCCTTTTAGGATGAAGATATTTTTGTACTTTTCAGAACACTTAAGCTATCATAAATGTATTGAGACCTGATGGTTCCTGTTACATGAGGTACTACATAAAACATCATCATGATGTTGACAATTTCAGGGGAGTTGTAGTAGAATTCTGTGGCAAAACAATTCTTTTTGACTAATTTCTTTTTTTCTTCTGATAAGTTTCTCATTACCAAAAAACAAGTCTGTACTTCAGCTCCCAGCTTGGATAGCAGTAGCACACCTGACCCTCCTAGTGATCTGTTGTATAAATACATTAGATACCCTGAGACACTCAAACAGTACTTTATGAAAAAAAAGTGGCTGGCTGGCTGGTTTGTTGGTTTTGGTTTGGGTTTTTTTCCTTCCCTAGGCAAAACAAGAGGCTGTAATCTTTTTACTTTCTTGGAGTACAGTTCTGCAATGCCTTGAGATGGAATATCCTGCAGCAGAAGACCCTCCAGGTGAAACAGATGGACATTTGTCTCTGAAGCACCTGAACGTTGTGGTGGAACAGAGAGCTGACCTCAATAAAGACGTAATGGACATAATGCAATGTGTTCTCATGCTGTAAGCTTTATTTTAATGGGGCAAAAATAAACAACCCCAAAAAGTTCATCGATATAGTAAACTAAAACAAAATTAATCCTATATTTTAATCTCATTTTGATGAGTACTTCTATTAAAAAGACTGTGGTGGGTTTTCTACTGGTCATGAAGCTTTCATAAAAAATGTATGGAAATTATAATGAAAATGCAACTAGATTTCAACCTGTTTCATTAGCAGCCCAGCTCTTGGGAACATTTGACCTAGATCTGCCTACTAATACACAAACTTCATAATGATTCAAGACAAATTTTCATAATGAATGATGTTCACTTTTGCACTGAGGCCTGAACAACACCTGTATTAATCTTAAATCTTAAAAATTTCCAGACTTAAATAATATTTGATTCAATTGCTGGTGACTGAAGTTGATTCTTTTATATGGAGCTGAATTTTTTTGATGTGAAGAAAGCTGGTGGGATTTT
Source organism: Ammospiza caudacuta (assembly GCF_027887145.1). Classification (NCBI taxonomy): domain Eukaryota; kingdom Metazoa; phylum Chordata; class Aves; order Passeriformes; family Passerellidae; genus Ammospiza; species Ammospiza caudacuta. The sequence goes on from NC_080596.1 coordinate 62,209,241, forward strand.
TTTGTTTAGTTGTGGGATTCCTTTTGTTGTTTTTTTGTTTGATTATTTGGGGTTTTTTCTCTTTCCTGTTTGATAAAGATGCAGTAAATTTTCCATAGGGTGTACCTAGAATTTGTAATAGATGAGGGTTGGGAATAAGAAAAACTTGAACAGATGTTTAGAGATTTGTGTGAACTAAGCTTTTTCAGCCAAGCCACATTCACAACTGGAAACAAAAAATCAGTTGTGTGGACCTGGATCAATAAACACATATGAATGAATAAACATGCATGGAAACACATGGCAAGGCTGTTTATGGTCTATGGAGAGACACTTGTCCTGATGGAAATTCCCTCCTGGGTGCAAAATTGGGTAGGTGGATGCACTTTAGCTATCCATCCACAGTGGCACTGGGAATTTGGTTTAGATGGCAAACACTTTAAAAAGTGCTTATTTAAAATTCTTCTGGCTTTCTTGTCCGTGGGAGTATCACACTGTCTGCATGCAGGCTGACTGACTGGCAGTTAGGGATAGGGTTGGTAATAAAAATAAATGATAATGAAAAATGCATGGGTAACTGGCACAAAACACAGACCTGGGGGAGAGCCTCTCCTGTGTGTACTCACACCAGAGTGCTGCTTCATCACTGCAGCATCTGCAAGTGGAGAGTAATTGCAGTACTGGCATCCTAAAAATGTTTTTAATGAATGCCCATGAAAAAAAAAGAGTCCAGAGTTGGCGTTCATATGTCTTGCTGTCTGAAAGACTACTTTCAAATTTGATGCCACTTTCATGGCAGTGGGACTAAGGAATTTAACGAGTAAAAAATTACTAAAAGTAATGAGTTCTAAATCAGGAATTTTTGTGGGAGATCTGGAGGAAGGGTGGGTATTGGGTTGTATTCAGTGTTGTTCACTCTGTAGATCTTTGGTTTAGGAGAAAGGGCCCTACTGGACTATCACTGTGACAATTTCAGGAACCACAGGATCCACAATTTATGCTGAAAGCTATCATGGGGAAAAAATAAGCAACCAAAAACCTGTATCCCAAATAAATGTCATCGGGGAGAAAAATGAAGATTTAAAGAAGAAAAGACGTAGGATTCTAAGTAAATTTAGAAATAGCTGGAGAGCTGATGGGATGGAAAGATATGAAGTTTATCTTAGAAATGTGATATACACAATAGAGTTCTAATTCCAAAACAGATATTGGACAGTTCTAAGTCCAAACAATGGAGACGAGTAAGTTTGTGTACACATTAGTGCAATCTTATTGAACAAGAGAACTAGAGATGAATAATTTTTTTTTTGTGTGTAGGCTGTATCACAGCTAGTGAGTAGTTTTGCAGTTTAACTTGCTGTTGTCTTCACTCTGTTTTCAAGGAGGAAAAAGACCACACTAAACCCCCTAAAATGGCCTACCAGCCAATCCATTTAAGTTACAGGACTGTGCTTACTCACTTTCCAAACAACATACCTGTTCTTGTATTTTGAACGCTTGAGGGTTCAAAATACAAGAACAGGTATGTTGTTTCATACCTGTTCATTCCTGTTTCATACCTGTTTCATACCTCTCCAAAGCTCCAGGTCTTCCTTAAGAGTGGACCTAGAAAGTTTTGTTTCTTTTCTTAGAACTGTAACATAATTGGTAATTCAGGCTAGAAAGCATCCCTGGCCATCACCTAGCTTTTTTGGAAACAGGTTAATCTAGGTCAGACTTCTCTAAGCTTGTCCATGCATTTTCTGAGTAGTATCTTCAAGGATGGAAATTATGAATCCTTTGGGGACAACCTGGTCTAGTATTTGACCACATTTCTGCTGCAAGAGTTTTTCCTTACATGTAAATAGAATTTCCAGCCTGTTTCCTTTGTGTCTTTTCTTATCACTGGGTACTTCAAAAAGATTTTGCCTGTCCTTTCTGTATCCCTCTATTCAATATTTATTGGGGGTTAAGAGGTCCCTTTATCTTTCTCAGGGCTGAACAAACCCAGTTCTCTTGGCTTTGCCTCATAATTATTGCAGGTCTTTGTCCAGGTTCAGGAAGTTTGGACAGATAAGGTGTGACAAAGATCGAGCGCACTACAGACCAAACTGGGAGGTCTGTAGTGTTCAGAGTTCAACTTTTCCTAAGTGTAGCATAGTTAATGTCCAGCCAAAGCTCAAAAGAAGTAAGCAGGGACATGAACAGCAGTCTATTCCTCCACTCTTTTCTTTGCTGTTATGACATCTCCTTATCACTGTTTAAGTTAATTATGCAGACATGCCCGAGGTCTGTCCCCAGAACCACAACTGAAATGTATGTACTGTTGTATTGCTAGAACATTCCCTAGAAAGCTTTGGGCCCAGATCAGCCTTTATGCTCTCAAATATTTGCCATGAGCCAACTGTTCAGAAGTTAGCCTGGGTCAGGAACCATTACCAATATCTAGTCAAGACATCATGGCACATCTTGGAATAATGTTTAACAGGAACATGGGCTCTTCTATGCCAGCTGGCCACAGGGCTAGTGAATGGTCCCACACAGAAATAATTTGTGGATGGAGCTGTAATTCTAGACTTGACACTGCTACAGCAATTGAAGGTAGCTTCAGTCCAGTGTAAGACATCTCTGCTGAAAAGGCATTGAAAGAGGGTAGTGAACTGGAGCATGTGGGAGCTGAGTGAAATTGAATTTGAATTGGGTAATACCAGAAAATCATGCCTTGAAGAAAAGCACATAAATCTTTCTTTAGCATTCTTTTAATGTCCATTTTTTTTTTTTTTTACCAGAAAACTCTTTCAAGCTGAGCAGGATGCAAGCAAATGAAAGATAGGAACAGCTGAACCTTTAAGAGAATTCATGTTTCAGGAGATTTACAGCTTTCACCTCAAACTTTATTTCCTTGCAATTGATTCATTGGCCACTAGGTTATGTTGTTTTTGTATTTCAACACAACTTTATGAAAAATCATGCACGTCAGGCAGAATAACCTTGATTCTCAAAATGCACAGGAGAAGAACAATCTATGCCTGATTTAATTTATATTTTTCTCTACATTCAGATAATACTTAAATATTGAGAGTATGTGTAATGGAACATTTTAAAACCCAGGCACTGCTTATGGAACCACTTCACATTCTATTCATAAAGAAAGAATCCTGGAAATACTATGAGAAACGGGAAAATAACCACATATGAGAGCTGCTTTGGTACCCAGCATTATGATCTGATCTGATGGCTTACCCTGCTTGGAACAAGAGGTTGAAGTGGAGACCTTCTGAGGTCCCTTGCACCTGAATGATTCTGTGATTATCATAATTATTAGCTTCAGCCAAGTTCACACAAATAGTGTAACAAGGGGAAATGACATATCACTTGGGAGCTGATTTTATGAGCTGTCTGCAAGTGCTAGGTGCTCTTAACTCTTGCTGATTTTGATAGGAGGTGAGAGAACTCTGCAAGTTCATAGAATCACAGCATCATAGAATGGTTTGGGTTGGAAAGGACATTTAAAGTTTATCTAGTCCAATCCCCTGCAATGAGCAGGGACATCTTCAACTAGATCAAGTTTCTCAGGGCCCTGGCGAGCCTGGCCTTAAATGTTTCAAGGGATGGGGCATCCACCACCTTGTTGGGCAACCTGTTCCAGTGTTTTGCCACCCTCAGCATAAAATTTTCTTTCTTATATCTAGCCTAAATCTACCCAATTTTAGTTTACTACTTCTTGTCCTACCACAACAGGCCCTGCAAGAAAGTTTGTCCCCATCTTTGTCAAAGCCCCCTCTAAATGTCTGCTAAAAGGTCATCCCCGAGCCTTCTCTTCTGCAGGTTGAAAAACCCCAACTTTCTCAGCCTTTCTTCACAGGACAAGTGTTCCAGCTCTCTGGTATTTTTATGGCCCTTTTCTGGACATCTCAATTCAGTGGGCATTTAATTCATGAAATTGTCTTCCTCTACTTTCAGAGTGTCTAAAATAACACTAAGTGTAATGAAGTAACAAACTCTCCAACTAAGATTTTCCTAAAAGCAGTTCTAGCTGTGGTAAATGGAGAATGTTTAGATTGATTATGGGAAAAATTACTGATGGGCATTTACTTCTGCATGAATCACCAAGCTGGGGCAGGTTAAGGTTAGTAGAGATAATAGAGCTATATAAAATATATATATCATGGGTAGGCACCACCTGATTACCATGGGTCAAATCTAGATTTTCTGTACTTGCCAGGTCTTTAGACAGATACTGAGGCAACTGAGAACCAGGGGTTTTTGCCACATACAGTCTTGTTGACAGAAGAGATAACTCAACCTACCCAGGGAGAATTTTCCTTCAAATATCCAGTCACATTTTGACTTGGAGCCATTTACAACCGCGCTGTGGTTTAACCCCAGTCAGCAGCCAAGCCCCATACAGCCACTTGCTCACTCCCCCACCAGCAGGATTGGGGAGAAAATTGGAAGGATAAGAGCTAGAAAAGGCATGAGTTGAGCTGAAGAGAGTTTAATAGCGAAAGCAAAAGCCACACACAAGCAAAGCAAAACAAGGAATTATGTTACTGCTTCCCATGGGCAGGCAGGTGTTCAGCCATCTCCAGGAGAGCAGGGCCACATCACACATAACAATGACTTGAGAAGACAAAGGAAAACAAAGGCCATCACTCCAAACATCCCCCCCTCCATTCCTTTTTATTCCTCCCACTTTATACACTGACCATGATGCCACATGCTCTGGAACACCCCTTTGGTCAGTTTGTGTCACCTGTCCTGGCAGTGTCTCCTCCCACCCTCCCATGCACCCCCAGCCTCCTCTCCAGTGTGGAGGTGCAGAAAGCAGGTAAGGCCTTGGTTCTGTTTAAAACCCGCTCAGCAATAACAAAAACACCTCTGTATTATCAACCCTGTGCTCAGCACAGATCCACACACAGCCCCATACCAGCCACTGTGAAGACAATTCTACCCCAGCTGAAACTAGCACAAAGCTGAATCACAGAAAACCCATACAAAATATTCTGGTTGGTATACATGTCAAAAATAGTAATTTAAATTAGTGATATATATTGATTACAGGAATAAATCAAACAGAGTTCAGTGGCTGGAGGAGTGTCCCACAAAGTTGTTCTCTCAGATGCTGTAGGCTCACAGCACTTCATTCAGTGGTGTCACAGTCCACTTTCCTTCTTCAGGTTAATTATGCCTGGCACTCTTCCTTCTCGTCCTACTTTTGTACCTGGCACAATTTCTGCAGCTGGAATGAACTGTATCAGATGGTGATCAGTTATAACCTTTTTCCTCAGTTATTCTTAACCTGGCCATTCTCTGACTCACTGCTCAGCTGCACAGATGCTGGTACGACTGAGTGGGCAGTGCTGAGATAAGGTATGAGCATGTCATCAGCAGGGGAAAAGGTGAAGCTATTGAAGCAGAGATACTGTTACAGAAAAAAAATCTGGTTGAATTACAGCCTGAAAATGTGGTTCAATGGAAGTTTAAAGCAATCTGAAGCAGCTCTTGCGTGGTTCTAATGTTTTTTTTAACAGAGAAGAACTGTAACTCAGCTTGTGGCATGAGTTTCTTCTGGTGGCTCATGGTGCAGTCATGCAAGGAGGAAGGAGTAATGCTCTGCTGTGGAACAGATGTTATCAGGATAAGCTGCTGTGGAACTCTGCCTTTTGTTATCAAAATCATCAGGAGGATTTACCAGCTGGTGAAGTACTGGATATATCACTATTCCAATCCAAAGGGTTGATGCAGTCCTTACTTCAAAGGGGGACATTAAAAATTATCTCCTGTTTAAGTCTGAGGTAAATGTAGCCTCTGATTAGATAGATTCAGATCAATAAAAGGTATTTCAACTGCTGAACAAACTTCTCATCTCCTCAGCAGATTGGTCCAGTTTGTCCTCAGGAGAAATGGGGATGCATAAAAAATTATACATGCAGTTGTAAAAGCTGGTATCACAGATACTAGAAAAGAATGAAGTATCTTTCAGAAATCACCCATAACCAGTGTAAGAGAGATAGCAAATCTGATTTTGCAGGTAAATAAAAGAAGGTACACATCCCAAAAGACTACTGGCACTTATTTTTTTTGGAAACTAATAGCCTGAAAAAATGAAAAGCCTCATTTCCTTAGAGGAAATAAGACTGAGCTGTCTCATTTGTTATCACTGAGCAGGAAGTTTTGAATGAATTTGAGGCTACAGTTCATTTTGCCTCTGAAAAATATGAATGTTTGAGGTGGTGGTATTAGAGGCCCATAGGTTCTGATTCTGCAGCAGCCAGCAAACAACCTCACAGGGAAAATACGATTTTTTGAAAGATTTGACACAGCAGATGCATTACTACATTTGCTTGGTTTCTGCAAATTAGCATTCTCCAAAGGAAAACCATTGATTCAGAACATTGCCAGCTACCACTAATTAATGAAACACTGTCTTCAAAGTTAATATTTGCACCTTTAAACGGAGGTTATCATACCTGAAAAAGTTCAGGAAAAAGCTACACAAATTAGTCAAAGTCTGAAGTATTCTGCTTATCACAACAGATTTAAACTCAGGCTGACTTGGGAACAAGGGGTTCAAGAGAAGTTTTGCTATAAAATACATACATAAAGAAGAAGTCTGAAGCAGATGCTTTTTTAAATTTATCAGACAAAGCAAGTTATTGGACTCTGAAGTGAGATAAATTCAAACTATGAACATGATGAGAGTTTTTTTTAATAAATCACTGAGCAGCTTAATTTTCTCCATAATTTATGTCCTATTAAGACTGGATCTGTTCTTGACAGATGTTCTTGCACATCCACAAATGCACTGGAAATACGTCAAAATGAAGGAAGGTGTCCCCCTTACCCCACTCCCTGTCCCCAAATCCAGCACTGTTCCTAGAATGGGCTGTTGGCTGTGACAGGACTTTTTTTGTTGGGCCTGCTCATATCACAGCTGAGAGCTCTGGGTTGGGAATTGGGCAGAATTTCTGCTGCTTTGCTGGCTCAGGAGGCTGGGCTTGCTCCTCTGCTGTGCTGTGTAGCCTGTGCTGAATACCAAACTGGAGCTTTTTGCATGTTCACTCACTTTCTAGGATAAAAGTCAAAGGAAAAGCATGGCTTCTTATCCCAAATGGTATCATTGTATACTACAGCTTAGCCCTGAAAGCTGGCAGGGAGGGAGAGTATTAAGACAGAGGTGAAACACAGAATAGAATCAGTCTTGTCTTCTTGCATCACAAATAATGTTTTGGTGTATACAAAATTACTAGATGTTGGAAATCTGTCACCTTAAGTAAGTTTTGCTGACTTACCATAGATGAGGAATTGTCCTTTTTATTTGTGTGTGTTTACTTCTGTGATGTGCAGTCTCACTAGAAAAACATTTGGAAAAGCAACATGCATGAAAAACATTTACAGCTGTGTATCAAATTAGGTGAAAAGAATGAATGGCTGAGATATGAGAGACCAATGGAAGGAAACTAGTCTTATTTAAACCTCTATTAATATTTTCAGAACTTGCAGCCTCTTAATGAAACATCCAGGGAATAAATTAAAATCAACACGAGAAAGACCACAAAGTAGCAGTAGTCTTTCTAGAATAATATTCATCCAGGACACTATTGCCTGAAACTTGCAGCAACACATGGGAATATATTTAGTTAGTGAAAGTGTATTGAAAAACAATAAAGATCCTCAATCAACTTGAAAAGGGAATGGCTTGCCAATTAGATTTGACTTTTCAAATGGCTTGTGGAATCATAGTCTTATTTAGGTTGAAAGGGACCTTTAAGACCATTAAGTCTAGTGATTAACCCAGCCCTGTCAAGCCCACCATTAAACCATGTACCAAAGCATCACATCTAAACACTTTTTGAACACTTACAGGGATGGTGATCTCACCACTTCTCTGTGCAGTCTATTCCAATGTTTGCAACCCTTTCTGTGAAGACATTTTTCCCAATATCCAATCTAAACCTCCCCTTCTATATTCTCTCATCCAGTTAATTGCTGCCTGGGAGAAGAGGTTGACCCCCACCTCACTGCAGGTTTCAGGTAGGAACAAAGTCTCCCCTGAGCCTACATTTTTCCAGGCTGAGTACCCCAGCTCCCACAGCTGCTCCTCTCAGGACTTGTGCTCCAGACCCTTCACCAGCTCCATTCCCTCCTCTGGACATGCTCCAGCACTTTAATATTGTTCTTGAACTGAGTGGCCCAGAACTGGACACAGGATTCAAGGTGTGGCCTCACCAAGCCCAGTACAGGGCGAAAATCACTGCCCTGGTCCTGCTGGACGCATTATTCCTGATATAAACCAGGTTGCCATTGGCCTTCTTGGCCACCTGGACACACTCTGGCTCACATTCAGTCACTGTCACCAGCACCCCCAGGTCCTTTTCCCCCGGGCAGCTTTCCGGCCACTCTGCCCCAGTCTGTAGCACTGCCTGGGGCTGTTGTGAACCAAGGGCAGGGCCTGGCATTTGGACTGTTTGAACCTCATAAACTCAGCCTTGACCCATCAATCCAGCCTGCAGAATTGCAGAGTCTTTCCACTCTTCAGCAGATCAACACTGCTTCCCAACTTAGTGTCATCTGCAGATTGACAGAGGGTGCACTCAATCTGCTTGTCCAGGTTGTCCATATTGAACTGTCCTGGCCTCAATACTTGAGGTGCCCTGGGGAGCACCTCTGGTGAGCAGCCACCAGCTGGATGTAACTCCATCCACCACCATTCTCTGAGTTTGGCCATCCAGCCAGTTTAGTACCCAGTAAACAGTGTGGCTGTCCAAATCATGACTAGAGTGTTACTTCACAAGAATGTTGAAGAAAACTGAGTCAAAGACTTTCCAGGCAAACCCATTCACACCCTTTCCCTCATCCACTAAGTGGGTCAGCTGCTGACCCCCCTCCTTAGTTCTCCAAGGATCAAAAAACTATAATTTCACAATTGCTATAAGGTTTAGTTTTTTTGCTTTCAGATTGTCGGATTGAGTTATTTTTTCTATAATTCTAATAATGATTTTTTTTTCCTGCTTCACTCTCCATTCTTCTTCTGACACAGATACCTTTTCAGAACCTTGAATTTCAGGCAGATTTTTCACTGGCCATTATGTCTTTCATTTTGTTCTTTCTATATTTTCAGAAAGGTATATCTATTTTTGTAATGTCGCATGTGTTATTTTGTTTGCTGAAGGCAATCATTCTCATGATGATTTTGTATGTGTGAGATGAAAATATGCACATCAGCTTCATCAAGTATTCCATTAAAATGGGACTACCGAGCTCAGTGACATACAGCTAGATGCAGTGGTGAATTTATGTTGAATTGCAAAAATATTTGGATTTAGATGCATGTTGGCAAGCAATCAATAATTTTATAACTGATAGCCTGCCTGTACAGAAGAAATAAGAAAGGGTCTACCCTCCCAATATACTGGGGCAAAAATTACACAGTGAACCTGCTAAAGTGAAAATGGTTTCTCAGCTAGTACAATGAATTTGAGAAGCAGCTGGGTAATAGCAGTGCTGTTTTATAGAAGTTTCTTGGATTTCAAAATTTGTTCTTATTCCATGTTAGAATTAAAAAGCTTCTCTTTTTCATTTGTTTTTGAGAAGGAAATGGCACTTAAAATGGCATTTAATGCTTTTTTTAGAGTAAGGCAGGTCAGGTTTTGTCTTGTTCCCCCAGAACTTGAATCACAGAAACTTACAGCTCACAACTTTATTGAATCAAATTTGTCAGCTTTCCATATTCCTAAAATATTTTAGCAGCTCTACTATGTAGGTGTTTAGTTAAATGTACCTTTTCTACATGGATATTCCAAGGAGACTTTAAGAATTCACTTTAAAAGAGGTGCCTCTCTTCTGCTGTGTGTTTTTCAGAGTTTGTCAGCTTGAGAAAAAGCAACAACTAGATTTACGCAGAGAAACAGAATGGAAATAAGATGCAGTGATCACCTGAGGCATCAAAATGAAAATTAATTATTCACTTATAAAGATAAATATATTTTCCATTTTGTGATTGGAACTTATTTGTTCATCTAGAGTTGACAGAAAACGTAACTGGACTGCAACATGCAGAACTGTGCCTATTTACAGTGACTGAAGTTCACTTCACTTCTGTGTCCTGTCTGATTTTGCCTCTCCTTTTTTTCTTTAGGCTCCAATTTTCTTCTTGCTTCATTTCTTCCTCTGCATAACCCAGCTTTTAAGTTGCCTTTGGCCATCTGTATTTTCTTGCATTCCCAAATGTGGCATTCTCCCTGGAAATACTGTATGTTCTGCTTTGACTGCTGGCAGCAAAGAAGACTTTACTCAAATTCTGCTCACTGAAGCACCAGCTCCACATGGCCATCGGGATGTGAGTAAATTTCACTTTGCTGCCAGCACTCAGAGCAAAAAGCTGCATCAAGAGAAAACAACAAAAGCTGTAAGTTCTAAAAGGATTTTCTGAAAAGCATTAGTTCGTTTATATGATGTGCCTTACATAATATCAAAAGAAACAGCATAGCTGCTGGGCTATTTGGTTCATGATTCTTCTTATTCTTCATCAGCATTGTAGAAGTTACTGCCCTCACTAACTCATGCCATTTTAGTGGCATGAAACAATTCAGTTTATGAGACTACAGCTTTAAAACCTTTTTCTACTGTGGTCTGTCTGTGATACTACATAAGTTAATTACTGACTTTGCTTCATTTTTCCTCATGTAAATGAACATACCTAATTTAAAGCATTGATAAGATTCAAAATATGTTTAAAGGTTTTGCTGTGCTGGAGAACATGACAGCAGCTTGTATGGATGTGTCAGAAGTGGAACAACCAGCTCTGTTGGCAGCAAAGATCTGTGGTGACAGCATAGGTGGCATATTTGGAGCCCTGGGAAATATTTGGTGGTGGAAATCAACCTAACATAGTGACAGGGCTGTCAGTATAGGACTGAATTATGAAGCTGACCTACCTGAGTTACAAACAAAATGTGGAGCTTACACATCCCTTAGACTCCAATGACAAGTGTAACCTCCAATTCTGCCTTACAAATCAGGGCCCTTTATTTGGATTAGTCATGTTCATGCAGATGATATTTTTTTGTCCTGTAACTGAAAAATTCCAGCTATTTCTGGTACAAATATGGCACCTTTTTGGCTTAACAGGAAATTTGCTGTCCTCACACATCCAAGAGCCTTCTTCAACTTAGTCTCCATACAGAATTTGCATAAATTGCAACTGGAAAGTAAACCAGACAAAAAGTGAAAAGAAATTATTTTCCCAAAAGAGATGAAAATGTAAATATTTTTGTGATGTTTGCTAGTCCCTGTCATGTTACTGACTCTCTAATGGAGGTTACAGTCTGCAACAGGACACTTTGGGAAATTGAGTCATATAGATAGGACAAAAAAGTAATTGGCAGAAGGATTCTCTGCAGACTTATGCACAACTTTGGCAGGAGCTGCTTCAATTTTCAGCTCCCTTTCTCATTTATTGTTTCAAAGCAACAGAAGAAATAACTTCTACTCTTGTGTACTTTCAGTGATATAATTCTGCCAAGGTGATGGAAGAGAAGAAAAATCAGGGCAGTCTAACCTAGAAAATGCAATTCCTGAATTTCTGAATAACTGAGTTTGTGGGATCTACAGTGTCTTTAAATGTATTTTTTAACAGTGTAATCCACAAAGCCAAATTTCTAGTTTTGAAACTGAGCCTTTTCAGAATCAATAGCACACAAATGCATTCCTGTACGTGAAGATGAGGAGCCTTAAGAACTAGGTGGTCATGTGAATTATTGTTGCTATTCCTATTAAAATAGCTTTTAGAAGACCCTTGCTCTGTCCTCCAGTAGGATACCACTCAATAAGTCACTGCAGTGAAGGAAAAAACCTTCTAGCAAAATCTAAAATAAATAAATTTTGAATGAAGAAAAAGGAATGTCCCTATTTATTTGCAGGAGTATGAGGAACAAGTTCTGTTGAACAGTTTAAGAAAAATTGTCTAAAATCCCTTCCTTCCCTGTACATAACTCACTGCAGGCATTTAAACATCTGATGATGTCTGCAGTTTCACAGTGTCTTGGCTGAGTGAAGTATCAGAGTGCCTATGCAGCATCTAAAAAGCTTTGGATCTATAGGGAAGATGGATCCTAGCCTGTGTCCATCAGTTCCTAAGAACATTAGGAGTTCAAAAGGAACAAAGTGAGTCTTTTGAATAACTCTGTTTTGTGAATTGCCTCAAATTCAGGGTGCCTGAACTGGCACTCCAAGCAATCTTCCAAGCAGAAAGCTTTGTTGAGGGTGGAGAGGAAGGTCAGGAGAAGCTCAGCTCTAAGGTGCTGAGGAAGTGGAGTACACTTAAGAAAGGTACACTTAATACCAGACTGAGTGACCTACATATAGCATTGTTCTTGGCATGTTTGGACTCATAAATCTTGTGCTTGGCCCTAGCCAAGAAAATAATCTTTTGCACAAAGGATGTTGAAATAGATTGACTTGCATAAGGATTTGTTCACAGAATCCGTAGCATTAACTGAAATGGTGAAAGAAAACAAAGAACCCAAAACAAAATCAAAGAGGAATGAGAGGTAATAAAACTTGCCATCCATTCCTAGGCCATCTAGAATGAGACAAAGAAGGAAAGAGAGCTGTTCCTAGACATGCATCCTCTTCTGGGTCTTTCACAGTGCAGCAGGGGCCCTCCGCAGTGCTTTCCCTTAGTGATTATGTAGCTGTCATTAAAGACACAGACTCCCTTCCAGCAGTGCCTGCTCCAACAAGGGTGCCTGCTGCACCCTGCTTAATAGCCCAGGGCTGTGCAGGCAGTGGAATGTGAACCAAAAGCTATAACAAAATGGTAGGAAAAGTGTGAGGGAGAAGAGGTGAATCTCAGATTTGATCCAGGCCAGGGAATCTAAGGCTTCAGTTAACGTGCAGCTTGCTGGCTGCACTGACTCCAGACACCTGCAAGGTTCTGTAGTAGAAAATTTGTCCCAAAGAGTCACTGGAACATAGGCAAAGCTGCCATTTAGGAGTATCTAAAGTAATCAGGGTCTTTTGGCCTTGTTTAACTTATTCCATGCATGCCATGCATTCTCTTTTGCAGAAATAGTACTGAAACCTTTCCACATGAGCCTGAATAAGCAGTGGGTGGACAAGGTACATGCAAGCATTAAGCCACATGAGTGCAAAGAAAGGCACCAATAAATGTACCCAAAATAGTGATAAATTAGGCAGGAGCTATTTATTTTCTTTATAAATTAATTGTGAAAGTAATGCTTTCAACAGTCCTGATGACATTAACCTTCTACTTAAATTTCCCTTGAGACTGATCCCTTCTCTTCACAGAACCAAATTTGATTAGAATGTTTTGGTCCCTGATGTTTTAAGCTTTAAATTGTTCAACTAGTGGGAAATAAAATCCTTACTATTGTAAAACCCTCAAAAATGTGGATAGGGAATCAGAGAAAAATATATTATTGAATTATTAAACAGGGCAAGTACTTTACATCACCTATTAGAGGCAGTGGAAAACACTGGAAAACAAAGAATTTTATTCCATACAAAATGGTATCTGTGTTTTTAGTCTAAGCATTCAAAGGTACTGTTTTAGAATGTTAAATGGAGTGTGAAAACTTTATTTTTTAAAGGGATATAATTTTTGGAAAGAGTTATTAAACCATGTCTAATATATCTTGTCAAATGCCTAATCCTTAGCATCCCATCCTTTACTCAATATCATAAATAGGAACATTATCACCTATGTAGTTTATTAATGAATCTTAAAGGGAGAGAGTTTTCCTTGAGACTTGAGCTAAACTTTCTTTTTACTGTTTCCTCTCTCTTTTCATGTCCCAAAGCCCATCACTTTACATATTTCCTGTGTTATTATGCTAAATAATTCCTTTTCATCCTCATTATGTACTTTTCATATTGAAATGCTTTCCTAAACTACACTGAAAATGGTGATTGTGTCATTAAAAATTATAATAATGCTATTCTGCCTCCCCCAAAGTCTACTTAACACAACACCAAGAGGGATCAAAAGCACTTACCAATGGGTAAAAGAGCAGAGCCTTTCCAAAAGGCCAGCCCAATGTCTGATATGTACAATTTTCAGGAAAGAGGTGTTTTGGAGCCTGCTCTTTCCTCTCAGAGACACTTACCAGCCCCATGCCAACTGCTGCTTCATGCTGTGAGTTTCTCCCAACCCTTACATTGACCCTAATCCTTACCCTAGTGCCACGAGGACTCTGAGACTAAGGTTTTCAGCCACACAAAAAAAGAAATTCTCAGTTAAGAACTGTTTTTATAGTCCACTGATTCTCTCAGTTTTTCCCTGCTCCAGCTGCAGTTGTGCTCCTTTTCCCTTTCCCAACTTTAGCCCTACACATTAACACTGTACCTAGGACGCTGTTTAATTTTGAGCCCATGTCACAAATCGCTGTATAATTCCAGCTGCACCTCTGGGTTCTGTCTCTATTGCACCTCCTGAGATGAAGTTAAGGTAACTTGTGTATTTATTGCTGGGTGAAGGAAAAAGCCTAGAGCTGTAACTTCAATGGGGCTGGGAAGTGACTGCCAAAGCAAGTACTGGATTTCAGGGCTCTCCTGAGAACCTTTTCTTCTTGCCATGCATTGTGTCTGCAGCTAAGGCCAAGCCTCAGCCCCTGCACTAGGTTTAGGTTTAGGATTCATGCTAAAGTTAGGGTTTGGATTAGGATTGGCATTGGAGAGAAGGAATGCCCACAGCAACATCAAATGACTGTGAAGGAACTTCCAGGGTATAAGCACATGGAGGGAGTCAGAAACGGTATAAAAAATATGGAGATTGAAGTTGTATTGAAGTCTTTATAGTTATTTGTACCCCAGGTATTTGAGCTTGCTTTTTGGGTTTAGTAAGACCTTTTGTATAACTGAACCTGCATAATATTTTTTGACTGGAAAATGTATCTTAAATTGAGAGGCATTCCTGCTTAAGTTGTTTTTGACTGGCAGATATTCCTGTCTCACTAGGAGTCTCATAATGAAGCAAACAGGGTGTATATCAATACCTATGCTCCTGAAAGAAAAATAGTCAATGTAATGGAAGTAGTTTATGTCCCAGAAGAGGTCTTTCTGTCTGAGAAATTCTAGAGCATGGCAATAGACATTTTTTATCTTTACAGCAGCTTTGAAATATTTCTTGTTGCAGTTGTCTTTTTTTTCCCCTCATTTTTTCCTTTATAATCATCTCTCCTATTGAATGCACATCTAACCAGGAAGAGGTTTTGCAATAGAATGAGCTGCAGTGCCACCAATAATTAATGCCATTCAACTTCACAGCCATGATTTTCTATTTTCTTTCATCTTTGGTAGCTATTTACCCCTGTGCAAAGTGAGTACAACACTAACAAATCAGATTGCTTCTCAATTTACATATATACAATGTCATTGCTTAGGAAAACAGTACTTACATGAGTAAATGAACAGTTAAACAGCTGACTTACCATTTGCATCTGCAATCATAATAATGGCTTGCATAGACTAACTGTGCAATTGTGCATCTCTTTGTGTGTATGCACCTGCCTTATAGTTCTCTTCACCTCTGCTGCACTTATATTTATGAAAATTTAGCAACTAATGTGTTTTAGTCCCCATTTCTGTTTTTTATTTAAAAGATGGCACCTCTATCAACACCAATTTTGCAATTATCTTGGGTCATTTATTCAATCAATATATAGTCTGAAGTAAACATACCAGATAACAGTTTATCACATCTTTCCTCACTATATTTAAAAATAATAAAAGGAAAAAGAAAATGAAAGAATTTATTTGGATTTCTCTCAGCCAGTTACTGAAAAAGATCAATGTATGTATGACCACAGAGTAAAGCATAACTAACTGGCAAAATTATACAGTATTGATGGCGAAAGCTTACTCATGAATGATTTTAAACAGACAAGATCTTAAACAAGCACATTTTTTACCATGCAAAGTATTTACATAGCTGGATAAATGTTTTTTCTTTATTTAGACTTAACAAACACTGTCAGTGGAAGAAGTTGACCCTTTAAGGGGTCTTTGATGCCTCATGAGTGCTGTCTGCTTACCCTGACTCTAAGCAGGCATGCTAAATCAATTCAAAGAGATAAATTATTTTTTCCAAAAGCAGTGTCCTTGCTTTTGCCTTCCTGTTGAAAAGCAACTGAAATAACACAGCTTTCTGGACTTATGTGGGGATTATACAGTACATTAACTTTGTTCTTATCCTCCACAACAAGGTGAATTTAATCCTTTTAGGGTGCATACAGGGGATGCTATTTGATCTACTGTATGTTGCTTCATTATTGTTGCTAATAATAATGCTATCTACAGTAGGTAGATACTAGTTTTATATCTTCTGCATCTTGTCTCTCTCTTCCTGTAGAAAATAAATTTGAAGATGTGTCTCAGATATTTTGATTACCACAGAAATCTACCAAATTGAGCATATTCTGGTATTATAGTGATTCCAGCCATGCAAGGCACCTTATTAATTAAGTTTTCTTTTTAATACCTCTGGACTTGAAGCACAATTCTACAAAGAGAAGTAAAATGTAACACCTGCCAGTCTCCTCTGTTTTGCACTTTATTCCTCTGGTAACTTCAGTCAGTGTTGATGTCATCAGCAAATAGCAAGACATAAAACACTAGTGAGCTGAATCACAAAACTTCTTTCATATGATAGTGTCCCTTTAAACTACATCTAATTATTTTAACTGTGATAACAAGATATTATATTTTTCAAAGAAAGATTTCAAAACTGAGTGCTAATACAATGTATTTTCTTTTTGCAGATGATACTGAATCTGAATCCTACTTGAATGGCATCATGTACTGCATTCACATTCTGAATAGAGAAACTAATTCCATATGGAGTACACTTACTGCAGATGCCTTCCCATTGAAACTGAAATACTCTGCATTTACAGTTTTGTGAAATGTTCTAGTTTCAAATTAATTATAAAGGGGAACAAAGAAGTCCAACTACAGGAAAAGTAGCCCATTGTTGTGAAGACTCTCTCCAATATAGCAGCAGCTCCATTTGAACAAGTAATCACTGATTCCTTTAGGGATACAGCAGCTCTTGCCAAGATATGTAGCAGGACTGAAGGAAGCTGACAGGACAAACTGAAATGCAGTGGCTGCTTATATAAATGGAAAAGGATTATATAAACACCAGTGGACATCAAATAGAGTCATGATCAGCCAATTTGCCTGCACCTTAGAACACAAACAGACCACACTTTTTGGGTTTTTTTGCCCCAGGTGGAAAAACCCATACAGCTCATTACTTTACATACAAAATCTGTGAAGATTGGAACTGGCGTGCTTGGAACATACTGCCAGGAATCAGTGTTGATTAGTGGCTTGGCCAGTGGACTGATATTCAGAGAATCCAGATCTAAGTGCAAGATAAATTGGTGTCTTGTACATTCATTAAGCACCATTGGCTCAGTTTCTTTTGTTTCAAAGAGGGAAATAACACTATTTATCTTGTACAGTACTTAAAGTACTCTGGACCCATGCAAGAAAGCAAGCTATGCATGAAACTTAGTATTTTTATTTATTTTTATTGAATCTCTGCCTGCATTCCTGCATTTTAAAATTGGTGGGGTTTTTTTGTTTTTTTTTTTTTTTTTTGTTTGTTTGTTTTTTTTTTGTTGTTGTTTTTTTTTTTTTGTTTTGTTTTTTTTTTTTTTTTGTTTTTTTTTGTTTTTTTTTGTTTTTTTTTTTTTTAAATCAAGCCCAAGATGGTAAAATACTCACTCAGTAAGAAGGTACTTTTAAAGGATTGGGGGATTTCATCCTCCCCAAGATCCCAGCAATATAAATTGGTTATTAACATTAGACCAAGGCTGTTCATATTTGGGATCTGATTTTTCAAATCTCATTTTGAGTAGCTTTCAGCAGGGAAATTCTTCCCTCCTAGGACAGGCATATTGCTTCAAAGTGAGGCTTTGCAACTTCTCCACTTTTGGACCTTATGTCTTTGTTGGTCCAGTTGATATTTGAAAATTAATGCACTTCAACAATCATTAATAACTTGTAACATAAAACTTCTCATCTCGACATAAATATTTTTTCATGATAAAGCCTGATGTGCATCTCTCAGCATGAAAATGAGAATTCTAGAAGAATATAGTAACAATGCTAGTAAAAATAAGCTAGTTCATAATACTTATTTTTGTATTAAAAAACAATTCAGAATTTTAGAGATCTTTTTTGGCCCTGCTACAACAGTTTGAGAATACAAGATTCTCACTGAGGTAGAAAGTGTTTCTTGACTCTTTGCATACCTTTGCAAAGGGATTGTGTCTCCACCTTCTCTAAATCCTTGCATTAGGCAGTAGCTGTGCATAGCAAGGAGATGTCCCCAAAGCTTTCTCTCTCTAATGCTGAACAAACACAGCTCTCTCAGCTTCTCATTAATCACATGTTCCAACTCCCTGTCTATTTTAGTGCCTTATCTCCTGTACTAGTTGCAGCAAACAACATCTTTCTTATCTCAAATAACCCAAAACTCGATTGCAGTACTACAGATGCAGTCTCACAAGTGTCAGCTCAACAAGAATTGTTGATTCCCAGGACCTGTTGTCCACACTCTTGATAACACAATCTGGTAATTGAGCATCTTCTCTGCAAGGGCAAGTTTTTGTTCCATTTTGGTGTTCATGTTGTTTGTTACAGAACTAGAGTTTAATGAGCCAAGCTCACATGAATTGCAGATTTATTTCAGCATTAAAAAAAAAAACAACAAAACCAGCTCCATGACAAAAAAACAAACCCTACACAATAATCTTTGATAAGCTCTAGACGGCAGGGTGGCTACTGTATAGGGATTATGTGTTATCTTGCTATTTGCAGACCTTTTGAGGTGAAAGGGAAGTAGATGCTATGTTTTGAAAACAACAGATGAAATTTGAAGTAACTGAGAGGTTGTGTTTCACGATTCATGTATCGGTAATCTCAAGATAAAATGTCATCTGTTTGTTCATGTCAGCTACTCAAGAATAACTGAATCAGAGTCTCTGGGTTAGTCAGTCCAACATGTTATTCTATTCCTGACCACAGCACTAACAAGTTCAATCCTAAGATGCAAACTGAAACAGAAAACCTGAGATGCAACAACCCCACACAAATATTTTTAGCCCTGGATTTTACAGAACTGCTCAAGCATTTATGGCATGAAAATGTCAATTTTTAAGTCAAACCTGAAGTTGAGAGTTGGTCTTGACATAACTCAAGAAATTTGGTAACCAGCAATAAATTTAGCTTACAGAATGATGAACTGTACTTAATATATTTAAATTCAGTATTTTAATGACCTTAGAATTTATTGCTCAACTTCCAGTACAAGTAATATTTAGCATAACTCACAAGCTTTTCTATCACAGAGGCCTGATTCACATAACAACTTTAGTTTACTCTTTAATATCTCTCTGACTATATTCTTGCCCTCTTTTTGCTTATTATTTAAAATTTGTGCAAGAGAAAGTACAACTCTATAATTTCCCCTGTTCCTGTTTGGCAACTTCCCATTCATTTTCCCAATAACAATGTGTTAGGCTGTTCTTGGCTGGCTTCAATTGTTTACCAAAGCTCCCTTCTATCACTGCCTTCATAAACAGGACAGAGGAGAGAAAATGCAACACAAAACCTCTTGGGTCAAGAAAAAGATAGAGAGTTTTCACTCACCGGGTGCTGTCATGGGCAAAATAGGCTTGACTTGGAGAAAAAAAAAAGATTTAATCTTTTCCTAATCAAAGCAGAATGGAATAATTCTAATTCCTCCCTTCTTTCCTGGGCTTGGCTGTGCTCCTGAATTCTCTGCCTGATCCCCTCAGTGGCGCAGGTGGTTATTAACATTAGACCAAGGCGGTTCTTATTTGGTATCTGATTTTCCAAATGTAGTGCCCCCAGCCTTCAGAGCACCTCCTGCCCCTCCCTCTTCACTGATCAAGATCTCTGTCACAGACATATTTTCTGAAAAATCCTTTTGCCAGGGTCTTTTCTCCTGAGAAGCTGGGAAGCTTCAGCTTCTCCATGTTTTGCTGCTTTGGAATGTGATTTGGAGAATTTTTTACCCAGCATGTGAATTGTTTCTACTTGATGACCAATCACAGGTCCACCTGTGTCAGGACTCTGGTCAGTCACAAGATTTTACTATCATTCCTTTCTTTGCTAGCCTTCCGATGTCTCCTTTCTCTTTCTTTAGTATAGTTTTAGTATATAATTTTCTTTTAACATAATATATATCATAAAATAATAAATCAGCCTTCTGAAATATGGATTCAAGATTCTCATCTCTTCCCTTGTTGGCGTTGCCTGCAAATTCCCCAGATCTCGGCAGGGCTGTTCCTCTCACATATTCTCACTCCTCTCTAGAGTTTCATTGTGCAGCTTTTCTCCCTTCTTAACTATGCTGTCCCAGGGGAGCTGCCAGCATCTCCCATGGGCTCAGCCTTGGCCACTCTGGGTCCCTCCTAGAGCCAGCTGGCTCTGTCAGGCACAGGGGAAACTTCTGTCACCTCCTCACAAAGTCCCTCCTGCTACCAAAACCTAACCATTCAAACACAACAAACCCCAAAATGTTATGAAATTCATTTGAGTAAGAAACTTCAAATTTTTCCTAAATGTTTCCATATTTCTTATATTAGCAGTGTATACACTGGAATGTATTCATAAAACCAGGCCAGAAGTCCATTTCATCAAGTATATTTTCTCTGCTTGACTACATATTGCACTGAGAGGTGTAAAAATAAATTATATAGGATATTGTTCTGGTCAAATTTCAATCCTAAATCTGGGAAGGTAGCTAAGGGAAAGTTTTTACAGTATCGTAGACTATATAAATGCCATCAAATTTTGAGGTAATTTGACTCTAAATCCCTATTGTCTTTTTCTGCATCAAAATTTTCTTCAGTTATAACTTGTCTAAATCCAATTAATGAAAATTTTTGTCTTCAGCAAGCTTTGTTATTTATTCTTTTTAACACTATTTTGAAATAAACTGCATCATTGAATCTTTCCCAAATTTTTAACCCTTACTGTGCTAAAAACTAACCCTTTCTGCATATAATTTGTCATTAAAATCCCTTGGGATTTAATTTTCTGTGTATCTTCTCCTAAGCTTTTAAAATATTCAAGTAGATTTTTTCCATTCCTTTTTGTACTTTCAACTGATAATTCTTCAAAGTTCTAAATAATTAAGACAGACATGAGTTTCCACTAGCAGAGCCATCTGACTTCAGGAGAAGCTATCTTATTCTACATCTTTAATACTCAGAAACATGATTTAAAAATTTATACAACACCGAAGTAACAGACACAGTTCTGTTATTCTAGACATCAGCCACATGTCAGAAGTAAGAGAAATGTGATTATACTTATGCTTTGGCACGCTGATGTGGTTACAGATTTTCAAAAGATCTCTGACAGTAGGTTTGTGTGTATCTCTTAATTCTGTTACATTTAGGGTTCATATACCCCCAGTGACAGTCAATTGGTTGTCCACTGTCTGCAAGGAACAATGTCTGTGTACCCACCCTTCTCCTGTGCTGTACACAAGTATCTATATGTCTTTATCACAGATGCAGCCCAGTAAAAATAGTTTTTTTTCATTACTCGTAAAACGTCTGGGAATGTGGCACCTTATAACTTGTCTGGGTTTGTCTTAGCCTGATCTGATTTTAGCTTGTTTTAGAAGTGTGTAGATGTATTTGGTAACGAACACCACCCTTTTCTATTAATTGGTAAAAAGAAATAAAATTTATTTTAAGCAAATTCACAACTGTACATAAAGCATGATTTCTGATATCATTATTTTAGTATAAAACTTGAACAGCTTGTCAAAACCTCACTATGTATGTGCTAAACTTTAAAATCTTAAACAATTTTCATTGACACTAAAAGGGACAATCCATGTTCAGTTACACAGGTGCTGAAGTTTGGATTTTATTTACTGAACCTTAAACAATACATCTTCATTTTTGATGCTAACTCTTCATGGGAAATACACTTTAACTTGTTGCCAATGTATATGTTATTGTTCAGAATGCTGGAGTAGCCCTAGTGAATATTATCTGAGCTTAATCACTTGACAAATTGCAAGAGCTATTTTTCTACTAATGTCCTAACAATTCTATCAATGTTTTTGTCTTTTTATCTTTATTTCTTTATTCTTCTGTCATTTTTTCAGGTATTTATTCAATTATTTGCACTCCCTATCCTGATATTCTTTGATGTATGATCATTAAAAATTTTGGGCAGTTTTATAGAGTTCAGAAGTTCTTTTTCCATTATACTACAGTTAATATCTCATTACAAGTATTATGTCTGATCCCTTGTATTGGCAAAGGATGGTTTCATTTAAAGCTGTGGAAATGGTAGGAATAGAAGGGACTTTTCATCATCAGTCAGACGGAGTAAGCAAAGATTGCATCATGGTGTTGAGTAAGTAAGCCAAACCTGCCTTGCTGTTGTTATTCCTGTGATATTTATTTTGTTATGGTTACTGAACCCTAGTTGAGGATCAGCTAGGATCAACAGTTACCTGAAGCATCATACCAGATTAGAGCAGATGTTTAGAAAGATTATATGATGCACAGCAAAGTATGCAGAATTTTCCTCTGAAATTGTGGGGAAGGAGAAGTTGCAAACACCTCTTCTCCATTTTTCCTTTGTTAAAGGGACATCTTTTGCTACAGTAAGTATTTTTTTATGCTAAGGATGTTAAATGTTTTACATATGCCCAGTTTCTTCCTTGCTCATGGATTTTTCCCCGGTGAGATTATTTTCCAGGCAGATGTAAATGCTCAAAAGAGACAAGCAGGAAATATAGTGATGAAATTGAGGGTAAGTTACAAAGGCACTGAGTAATGTGCACATTGAATTTAGAATCATTGCACAGGTGAGAATGCTGTGGTTGTTTTGGACACCTTCTAATTCAAATTTTGCTGGTATAAGGGAATCCAGTGATGCTGTTGAATATAATGCCCCTTTTATCAGAATTATGTGCATGTTGTGTTTACACCATGCACAGAGATAATATTGATTTATTATAATTCATATTATGAATTATGATAATCCAGATTATGAATTATGATAATCAAGATAATAATACTGGAATATGGCAGCATGGCAGCATACAGAGCATTAGATCTAGAAGACTTCTGAATGCTTTTATCTAATTAACCAGGAAAAGCCACTTGTTTTACTGAACTTTTTTCTTCATCTGTTTTAGAAAACTTCTATCAGTACTGAAGATTGTATTCCTTTTATGGCGAAGGATGTCTCATGACTTCATAGTTCCTGAGCAATTATTTATAAATTCTTCATAATCTGAATGAAAACTTTTATTGTTTTAGTACTTGGAATTGTCAAAATGTAAAGAGAAATGGGTTTATGCCTTCAAACTTCCAACCAAATGCAAACCCTCCACGCAACATCATTATCAGAGGCAATCCATGCATGCTTTTCCACATGGATGTTAAATCTCATTTCATTGTCTTACTTACAATATTTCATCTTGTTTTTTGGTTTTGGGTTGTCTCAGCTTGCCTAGTTGTTGGTACTTTTTCTATGCTCAGTGTCTGTTACTGTCATGGAGTTTATTTAGTAATTTCTCCTTAGACAGAGTTTCTGGATTCCAAAATCCTATGATCTGCAGCATGCCTTTTTCTCTTTTTTTTTTTTTAAATTGTTGACAGAAGACAACAAATGAGGTAAAATTTCTTTTAAAATGTCACTGATGCATTCGCCAAACATACTCTAGGAATTGTCATTTTTGATTGCACCAACTAGGCCCCCAGGGGAATTCTATAGCAAAAAGTAAGCTGTGAGGCATAAGCACCCTCTAAATAAGTATTTATTTTTATATAATGGAAAACATTAGTGAATCAATTTTTTTGGCCAATTTAGGTAATGGCAGAGCTTGAGTATGTGTTTGTTGGGCTGGGTAGCTGTATCTGTTTCAGAGTTGAAAATGAAGTTTAAAAGAAAATCAGTGAAGGAGACTGTGTGCCTACTCCCCACGAGCTTTCTCTTTTTTAATGTTCTTCCTAACTTGAGCAGAAAATAAGAACGATGAGATTTCCTGTACAGTGGAAGTATTTGAAATACTGCACCTTAGGAAACTCCCCCATGGAGCTCCTGAAACATTTATGAGCCCTCCCTGTCAGCCTCATGGTGTGTTTCTCCGTGGCCGGCGTGTGCAGGCAGCTCCCACCGGAGCCGCGGGAAGCAGAGCAGGGAAGCCTGGCAGCACAGCTAAGGGTAAAACAATACTTAAGGAGAGCTCTGTTTTTTTGGTGGGCTGCCAAAGGAATGGGGAAGTGACATTACAGCAGTGCAAATTCCTGAGCTAGCTGGAATGATGTGAGATGGAGTTCTTAGTAGTGGAATGACTTGAACATCTGCAGCAAGCTTTTTCTCTAGGAAAATGACAATTTACTTGAAAGAACTCCAGTTCTTGAAGGAAGTGTACAGTCTTAGCAGCTTCCTTCCTTCTCCCTCTCCATTCCCCAGAAATATTTTTATTCTCCAAGATAAAATTATGTATTAAAAAACCACGTATGTTCTCTTCTGTACTCTCAGGTGTGTGACCTACATGCTGATTTATTTAGTCCAATGTACGATAAATATTTAATTATTTTTATAAAGTGGAAGATCTTCACATGGAAGCAAAAGAAATAGCACCTCTTGAAATTCTAGTTCCCAGAGACCTGGAAGGAGACGGAAGTTCCATGTATGACAGGAGGAATAAGCAGATCATGTATTTGGAATGAAATATTTTCTGTTCTTGGCTTTAATGGTCTGAGCAATACTAAAAAATCTTGTTCAATTTCATAAGTTTATTGTATTCCGAGGTTTGGGGTTTCTCTCCTTTTTTTCTAGATTTTTTTCCAGGGCTTGCTGTTCCTAGCTAACTACAGACTGCAAGACACACAGATGTTAATAAGAGAGGTTGATGATCTGCCTCACGTGCAGTCCCAACACCTTGATCCAGTCCTAGAACTTTGTTGGACAAAATGTCCAGTTGAAAATATGTATTAAATTCTGCAGGTTAATAATTTGCCTGCTTGCACTTTCCATGTTTTCTACTAAACATTTCTCCAATAAAAGGTTAATTTTCTGAAGTCATTTCCAGGCCCAAACCAGCAAAGTCATTGAAGCTTCACAGATTCTCAGGATATTTAATGTTACGGTTGGGTGCCCACGCACTGTGGCCCATTGAAATATGTAATTACCTTCAGTAGGAGACAGAAGATTTTAAAAATCTTTCCGCATTTGAATGAATGAAACTCATTTCTCCTAGAAAGAAATTTATTGAACTCTTGTCTTTCTGATGGAATAAAACCACAAAGAATCATATATAGATTTCTCAAAAGCAAAATATTGATGAACCTCCATAAGCTCTCAGGACAGCAAAGTAGTGGTGGTGGTGTACAAATCCCTGGGCACATCCAGCCAGCACATCCATCTTGGCTTCACTCAGTTCCCATGACCAAAACATTTCCAACTCCATTGCAGGGAGCTGTAAAGAGCTGATGCTTGAGGCTTCTTTAGTTGTTACTCTGCATTTGCCAGAATTGTGGCTATGTTTAGCTTTTCTGACACACTGCTGAGAAACTGGGTGACCTGCCAGCAAATGTGCTCTCCTCTGTAGGGAACCTGCCTGCTTCTGTCCACACCCTGTTCTTCTAGAACACTTCTGCACTGATGTAACAGTACAGTGACTAGCTTCCTAACCCTACCAGGAATAGGAAGGTCACTAAAAGCTCTTTTGTCAGTGCTTCAGCCCAGCTCACTCTTCCAGCAATTTGCAGAGATAGACACTAAGTCAGGGTCCCTCACTTTTGGCCAAACCAGAAGCAAAGAAGTAAATCTTCTGGACAGAAGGGCCATCCATCCCCTTTCAGGTCTAAACTCTGTTTAAACCTCTCACACCTGGAGTTTCAAGGTACCAGTACACACAGCATCAGTCACAATGAGTTCAGCCAGTGGGAGTTAGAGACTGGAGGAGTTTATGTACTAGTTGTGTTAAGATCTTAAAGAAAATTTTGTCCTTCCTGAATATGTTTGTGTTCCTCAGATTTACAGACAGGACTGGTTCTTTAAGTGTATTTATACTCACTGTACACATGTGAAAACTCTAGGGAGATTATTAACACTGCCGTTGCTTTTGCAAGAATGAAGAGCTGTTTCTCACAAAAAGGAACTTTCTTCAACTGCTCTTGTTTCATCTTACACTTTTTGAGCTGCAACAGTCTGAGCTATTTTAAGCTTGTCACAAATTAGCAGAGAATTTTGTAACCCCTTGTTAGTATGGGAACTAATGGGTCAGGCCAGGTTCAGTGCCGATGTTAATTGCTCCATCTCTATTTGAAGTCAATGGCACTGAATTATTTCCTGATAACAGAGGATTCAACCTTTCATTTTTCTTTGGACACACAAGCATTGGTTTTGCTGAGTGGAAATCTCATTTGTGAAGCTTTATAGACCTGGGCTGAGACGCTTTGTATGCTAACACTAGATCTTATCTTGTATCCTTTTCTGTGGCTTTCAATGCAAAGCATAACCTCCTATTTCTCTCATATCCTCACACAGTTTTTTTGAAAAAAAATCAACAAGTGTTTTAGAAAGGAGAGGGCATCTCTTTCCCTCAACTTTTGTCCCCATCCTTCACATGCCTATGTGAATTTTCCATCTTCTTTATTTTCTTCTTTGATTCTGTTTCTAGACTCCTAACAGCAACCACATTCTCTGCTTTGCTGCTCAGTGATTAGATTTTACTTCTAGTTATTATCTTTCTATGTGAATTTTCTGAAAATATCTATCATCTGGAATTGCATCTAGTAATTTAAAATATTTCCATTTATGTGCCTTCCCTTCTACCCTCTCTCTGTCCACCTTTGTCATAAAGATTAAGAAATATTTGTTGACAAGAACTGAATTTTTCTTGTACTTTTACACTCAGTTATTTGCTTTATATATGTCAAGAATTTCACTGATAACTGATTATTGAAGTTATACTTTTCACTTATTATATGGCAATAAATTAATGAAGAATGTATTATTCTGTTTGGCATTTACATGTGGATTTTTTCTGCCTTTAAAACCAAGGTTTAGTTGAAATTGAATTTTGTCTGCCAAATTCTTGTAAGTTCTTGGAATCTTCTTTGAAGATTAATAATTGTCTAATTATAATAATGTCCTTAATACAAGCAGTTTTCTGAAGCAGGATTTCTGCAGTCTTATCAGGGACACTTGCTTCATGAAAATATTCTGGGTTTAAAATACCCAGATATATGATAGAAATAGAAAAAAATATTGAAAAAATATTTCCAAGGGGATATAAAAATTTTAAATAATTTTAGTGTTGTAATTAATAGAAATGGCCTGCAACATACATATTGGCATAACATACTATGTTAGGATAAAGGAGAATATCCCTGAGGGGACAGTAAACTTCAGTGCAGAAGTAGGGACAAGAGGCTGAAGTGGCACAGGGCAGCACAGGCATGGAAATTCCTTAAGTTCACATTATTTTCAAAAAATAAACACACCTTGAACACGTAAATCTCCTCCCAGCATGTCTGTACCCTGTAGAGCATGTGGTGCTTGGTGTGCCTCAGCACTCTGGGTAGCTTGGGACACCATCATGCATACCCAGACTGCATGGCAGCAGTGGGGGCCAGCATTCACAGACAGCTTTCCAGCTCTGTTTGGTGCTTAAGCCACAGCTGTTGTGTAATATCCACCTTTGATGATGTGTTCTCTACTGAATGAGGACAAAGACAACCAAGTGCTTATGGTCTTCCAATACCTTCCCATAATGGACACTCAGAGATACAGTTCACTGCAAGAGTTATGGAGGAGTTCAGACTATAAAACTGCAAGAAAATTTAAATTATGGACTTGTATATGCTGATGCTTACATGATTATGATCACATAAACTTGAGCAACATCAGTGAAATAAATTTCATTTATTGTAGCTTCTTGCGTTTTAACATTGTTTAAATAACAGCTGACCCAGATGAACTAAACATCAAAAATTATCACTGCCTAGAAATCAAACCATAAAAATTATCTGTTCCTAATAACTGGGATTTTTTCAAAGAAAATTCTAGTCCATAATCTTTTTATTTGCGTGTCGCCTCTTAAGCTGTACAAAGAATTTGGAAAGCATGCAGGGGAATGCAAACATACTTTTGGAGGCAAATGTGGAAATCATCTTTGGTACTTGACGATCATGGTTACATGAAGAGGTCAAAATGTGACAGATCCTAGTGAAGAAATAGCACAGTGCATGGAGGAGAGGTAGCCCAGTCCCAGTAATGACAGCCTCATCCTCAGATAAACATCTCTTACTGAGGGAAGCATGACCTCATATTTTCAAATTTATGAATGTATGACCTGCTTGTTTATTTCCATGTAATTTTCACCCAGATTCCTGATTCAAGCATCACATTGTTGCTTATATTCTAATTTTAGAGGGAAACTTAAATCTTTAACAGTGAATGGAGATTAATTATTTTTCCAGTTTTTATTTGTTCATACGTTTTGATCCAGGAAAGCTGCACATCAATAGAATAGGTCCTGGTTCCCCAACTGGAGGAGAGGTCAATATCTCCCATTTTGTAATCCTAGAAAGGAGATGGGCTGGCAAGTAGAGCAGTGAGTTTCTAAAAAGTGAGTTCTATCTGCTGCACAATGTTGAGAATTGCCTTCAGTAGTAGAAAAAGTAATTTTTTTTTTTTGAAAATTTATACTTCTGCTTCATTGAAATCCTCCACTTTTTTTTTATTTTAAATTTCATGTGTCTTTTTGTGTCTAAGTGGTGGCTAGACTTCTTTTTTCCTTTCTTTACTATTTTTATTGTTCACTCTTTGTTTTTGCTGTTATTTTCCTGTCTGAAATTCTGTAAATTTAGAAAAGTAGTAAGAGAAATAGGTTCTAAGGAAGTGAATTTGGTCAATGACAATGGTATGGCATACATTGTTTAATACAGAAGTAATAGAAGGTGACCAATGTAATAGTAAACCTTCTGAAGAAACAAAAAGGATCTGAAGTAACAAAGGGTCAATTAACCTGTTGCTTTGTTTTTCTAGCCAGATGTGTAGATTCATGCAGCCTTTTTGTCTAATTATCTTAATAACCATCTAAATGACAATACCCTTTTGCATTTTAAATATATTTTAAGGATTCTCTCAGAGAAAATGTAGAGATATGAAATCATCACTTAACCAGGCAAACACACCTGATAGTGAGTAATGAGTGTCCTGTGTACTGGAGTTAATGGAGAAGTGGTGAGAGGTTATTTGAGGGAAGAGTTGCTCCATAGGGGGAACTCCTGATCCACACATCTGCCGGGGTCTTCTGAAGTCAACAGCATATCAGTAGGGATGATAAAACTAATATTACTGGAGAAATGAAGCTGCCACAGGAAATAAAGTCCCTTTATAGGTCAGCAACTGTTTAAAAGGTATGAAATAGAAGGTAGAGTATATACTTGGTTGTGACTATAGAAGACAGAACTGAAATCCAAGTGCTACGTCGCATAATTTTTAAAAATCTGGAAGAAGTATTAATAGATAAATAAGAGGGTTTGTACATTATTTTTATGATATCATATTTAAACCAGAAATATTTAGGGTGGCTGTCAAAAGTTATAGAAATTGTCATGCTAACTAAATGCTGTAGTGGCAAAAATGCAGTGTCATAGATGCAAAGCAATGTAAATGAATAATAATAGTCACTGGTAGTATCTAGGTAACTATGGCTAAAGCTATTATTATGAATGAAAAGAAAGAGAAAAGTTCTTCATATTTTAAAAAAAGCCTAGAAGAGGGATGAAGCGGAGCACAGATGTCTCATTAAAACTTTCAGTGCTAAAGAGACTCTCCAGTGAAACTCAAATTTTGACTGCATTTTTTTGGCTAATCCAGTTACTCTTCACCTATACATTCATAAAGGTGGAGAGAAATTTTCTCTTTAATAAGAGTTCAACTCTAAGGACAGAAAGGAGCTTTTCAAAGCTGCATAAGCAGAAGCTGGGACTCCAAATTCCCTGACTTTCAGCAGAGATGAAGTGCCATATAAACATATGTGTCTTTATTTATCTCCTCCCTGTAACCACCTACACACAAACTAGCCTAGTTTCTTATCCACACCATGTGGGCAGAGGATGGGAAAATAGCTCCTGGGAGAAGCTCCTGCTCTCTCCTTGCAGGAAAGAGGGAAGTCTAGGTTGTTCCTAAGGTGCTCTGACTGCAGCTGCTCGGTACCAAACCAAGGCTCTGCCCTGGCAGCAGAATTACACATCCCACCCCTGCCACAAGTGAAAACCTGGGTCAAATGCATGGGTGCCAGCACAGCCACAAATATCAGCCTCTCCTGACAAGACCTGTTCTCTTTACTTAGCTAATGAATACAGCTGAGGTTTAGCGCTTTCTCTTCCCTCTTTACCCCACACCCAGACTGTCAGACTTCAGATGGCTGAATTGGCTTCCCCAAGTTAAAAACCTCACAATTTTGATTTAAGCATTATCAAAATCATCTTCAAAGATATTCCCTAGCTTTCCATGACAGGAAATATGTTTTTATTCATCAAAATGTATTTATACCTATCTAAAGATGAGTAGCAGTTTTCTTATGTTATCTAGAGGCCATGGAAAATAAACATTTCATTTAGTACAAAACAACTGTATTGAACAGAAAATACTTTATCTTTATTTCAAGTATTTTTAAAATGAGGAAATGGTATCAGCAGGATCAAAGGATGTTGCAATACAAAAACATGAAAATCAGTGATTTCATGTTGAAATTATTTTGCAGCTTTTTTCCAGATATTTTTAGCGTGTAAAATTTGAATGACTACCCAATGTTACCAAATATTTTGCTCAGGAAAATAAAGCAGTCGTTGTAAAAAACTCTCTATTTTTCAAACAGCCTCTCATCCTTAGAATCTACCATTAATAATAATAATAATTTTAAGAAGATGAGATTTTAGTCCAAGTTTCCACCTTGGGGGAGTTTTCTTTTTATCTTGGCATTGCAAACCTTTGAAAAGAAGCATTTCGAATGGAAGGCATGACAGATCTTTTAAATGGAATATGCAGCTACTGAGCTCCACACTATAATTACTGTCATACTGAAGAAGGTTAAATATTTATGAAGAATGTGCTTTTTATCAGTCAGTCTAATTTTTAAACCTGAATTCTGTAATTGCATTGAAATGCCAATAATCAAAGGGGGGTTCTTTCTTGGCAGGCATAAGATTTTCACCAGCCTCATTTATTTGTGAAGTGTGGCCAATATAAACAAAGTCTGTGTAGTTTTTTTTCATTTTGGATCAAAATTAAATTGAAACCAATTATGCCAGATAACATCTTTGGCAATTCCTGACTGGTTTTTGGTTTGTTTTTTTTTCTTTTTTCCTCCAGTGATCAGAAACTGGATTTAATGTATATTGAGGCTTTTTTTGGTCACCAAATCTGGTTAGGCTAAATAGCAAATAAATCTTAGAATCTTAGTAACATATTTTGCTGTATTGAAATAATGTAGTAAACTTCTGAATATCTTCCTGCCAAAACTTACTTCATGACCCGAATTTCCCTGATGCTTGCTCTTTGATAAGTTTGTTGAAAATATGTTCCAAATTCCAGTTTTACCAAGGTTATTACAGGTAACTTTTACCTCATATAGAAATCCTATAATAAAAATACTAATATAACAAAGAGGTGAAAATATTTGTTTAATCATTTGATTGATTCACATCAAGCCCCACTATTTTCATGTGACTCTTTTGTGTGAATTAATGTAGAACATTGGTCTGAAGGGATATACTAGAAAAAATGCCCTGAAGGATGTAAAGACTGTGATTTTATAGTTAATCAGGCTTTTAAAACTTCTGATGAGTTGTCCATCTGGAGAAGCAATGCATGGTGCTGAGCCCACTTAGTCTAGAGAGGGTCCTCATGAAGTGCTCAGGTTACTGGGAGGAGGTGAGGGGTGCTTGGTTTTGGGGTGGAAACTGCCTCAACTCCCTAAGCAGCACCTTCAGGATGTGATGAATAGAATAACAATAAATGTCTACAGAATGTCAGGTCAGCCAGCCTTCCAATGTTTTCCTCTCTTCCGAAGAAAACTCCATGTTTTCTTCTTTCTGTGAACTGCAAAGGAACAGACCCAGCCATTTGAAGCTGCATGAAAATAATGCTGCCCCTTTGTATTCACAGGAATCCTGACACAGCACAGCTGTTTTCTAAAAGAAAACAAGTCCTTCTCAGCTGTGTGAAAGACATGCTCTTGTCCTTGGGAAGAGGTGCTGGACCCCAGGAGAGCTGCAAGGAGCATCCCCAGAGTAATAGAAGCAAGCACCCCATAAATGCAGTGTTTTCTGATGGGTATTCAGAGCAACTTTCTATTAGCAGTGCAGGGCAGCCCTTCTGTGGGATAAATCTCATTGTGCACCAGGATAGGGAAGGTAAAGGACAAAATCTGGTGTGAGTTCCATGAAGTAAAGCATTTTTCATCCTAAGGAGGCCTGGTTTTTCACAACTTCCAGAAAATATTGTAAGGGATAAAAGTGTCAGTAAAGCTGAGTCATTAAACATCTTGTACTTAAAATAAATTTCCTCTTTTTAATTTCATTACAGTTTAAGTAACAACTTAGAATTTTAAAAAAATGGCATTTAAGGAATTAATTTTCTTCTCTTCAAGCTATAAAGCTTGGAGTATATACTTTCAGAATTTGTTATAAATTTAATATTGACTATTTATTACTCTTTCAGGGCTCAATTTTGTTTGGTTGCCAGTCTGAATGAAAAGAGTTAAATCCTGGGAAATGGCAACAAGGTTGTTAAAGGAGTGCCTTAGAAGGTAGAACAATGACACAGATAAGGCAGCCTAAGGTACATAACTTCAAAGAATTTTAGATATGAGTGGCTTCTGGGCTGTTGGGATACAAACTGGCTCCGTGTAGGCTGCAGTGGGGCACTCTTCCTAGGGCTATGCCTGGGTTCAGCAGAGATCTGAAACTTCAAAGACTTTAGGAAAGGGGAGGGGGCATTAATAGATTAGGATAGTCTATGAGGGATGAATCAATGGAAAGCTGACAGTCAGGTTGCAAGAGACATGGGAAGTGTGGTGAGCTGAGTGGGATGTTGGGGTATTTTGCTTTGTTTCGTTTTGTTTTACTTCTGGAAATGAGGTTAGTTCAGCTCATGAGAAAATAAAAGTTTCACACAGTTCTGTGTTAGTTTCAGAATTCATGTTTCAGTTCTTGTTTCCCAGGTGCAATAATATAGCTGTGACTCTGTACATATGTTTAAGAAACAGTTCTGTCCATTGTTTTATTGTTACTCACAAAAATTCTGGGAGAAGTTAAGCTGCAAATCCCACTGAAGAGGGACAGAATAAAGGTCTAGTATCTCTGGTTTACATTCTTGAAGGTCCAAAAGAAAGAGATTCTCATATATCCATTACCTGTCACAGTGATATTCATAATTGTTTCTCCAACATTACTTTAAAAGAATTGTATAAATATGATTCTTCCCCTCAAAAAAGGCAGACTGAGGACAGTCAAGATTATCACAGACTAGTAGGATTGTGTCTGTTTTGTCCAGAGTGACCTTGTACAGAAGTTATCTGTGTTGGTAACACAGAAAATGAAAACATTAAATCATTTAAGCTTTGTCATCTACTCTGTTAATTTTATTCTTTTATCCATTCTCTACTAAGTAAAAATGTTTCTTACAAAACTATTCTTCAGCATCAGTCACTGCTTTATATTCACAGATGTATAAGGGATTAACTTTTAACTCCTTTTGTATTGTGTTAATAGAATTTCATTATATATATTGCTGGTCAGCTTCTAGCAGGTGCAAATGCCTTTTGGTATTTTCTTGTGGATTTTTTTTTTTTTTCTATTCCTGTAGTTTTTAGTTGAAGATGATTTAAAGGGGCAATAAATGTTGAACCAGGTTGCTACATTCAGGGAAGAATAGTCGCAGTAGAAGGGTCTGGAAGGAAAGCTTTATGAGGAGCAGCTGAGGTCACTTGTTCTGGTCAGCCTGGGGAAGAGGAGACTGAGGGGAGACCTCACTGCAGTTACAGCTTCCTCGTGAGGAGAGGCAGCTACAGATCTCTGCAATTTTGTGACCAGGGACAGGACTCAAGGAAATGGCATGAAGTTGTGTCAGGAGACCTTTAGGGTCGGATAACAGAAAAGTGGTTTTCACCAGAGGGTGTTTGGGCACTGGAACAGGCTCCTCAGGGAAGTGGTGACAGCACCAGCCTGTCTGAGTTCCAGAAGCATTTGGACAATGCTCTCAGGCCCATGGTGTGATTTTTGGGGTGTCCTGTGCAGGTCCAGGAGTTGGACTCAACAGTCTTGATGGATTCCTTCCAACTCAGTATATGCTGTGATTCTAGGATTCCATTATATGAATTCTAACAAGACAATATTGGTTTTGCTTAAAACATGCTAGCCTGATCTCTTTTCTTCAAAACTATTTTAGTGTCCTCGAAAATATAGGGATTATATGAAAACTGTATAATATTTGAGGAATTCTGAATAAATAAATCATTAAATACAAGTTTTAGCATTCAAGTGGAGTCTGTTATACCTCTAGCAAGTAGCTCATCGGAAGTCTTTAACTTCAGTTACATCCCTTCAAGTATCAGTGATTTAAAAGGCACTGGCAGTCAGGGGCAAATTGCAGTAATGATAAAGATTAGAATTATTTTATTTAAGGGGTATAATTTACAAGATCTGAAGAAAAGCTGTTTGTTTCCAAAAATATCACCGTAGGAGTCCTTAGGGGAAATTCTATTGTTCTCTTTCCAGAATCACAATCTTTTTTCATACTCAAACAGTTTTGAAGGATGATGGTGAGGTACTTGTAGGCTTTTAAATTCTGTTTTGGAATTTTGCCTGACAACATTCATGCAAGAATGTTCTAAATTACACTTAGCAGAAAAAAAAGATCAGCTTTATGTGACTGATTTTGCAAGTAAAGCTGTAAAGGTCTTTGTTGTACATCATCTGGATATTTGAGGCAATGTTGTCACAAACATTCAGATGTTGTTTAAATCCTGTTCATGATTTTTACAGCCAATCAGGCAGAACAACAATAGAACATAATTTTTGCAAACAGCATTGTAAATGGTATAACACATTGCATTGCATACTTTTTAAAAGAAGACGAGGTACATCTTACTACCAGGTGTATAAATATTGAAGCAATTTACTGCCAGTTTATTTAGGTGAAAAATTAACTTCAATTCTGATATTGACCTACAAAAGTCAATCAGAAAAAGGCTTTGCTTATTTTATAGGACTATTAACTAAACAATGGCAATTTATATTTCCTGTGTTACTCTGCAGAACAGCAGTCTACAGCCAGATATGTCCAATTACTGTCAATGATTTAAAGAAACATTGTTGCCTCCTGCAAGTGAAATATCCATATGGGCACTTCAAAAATATTGAAAAGCTTGATTCTATTGGCAGTTTATTTTTTTTAACAAACATTTTAAAATTTGTTATGTTTTATGTATTTTTTGCTTTCTTTGTTGTGTTTATTAGAAAAGAATGTAGTCCGAAATTTAGTTTAACTTAGGTAAGCCTATAAATCTAATAGTCATTGACCTCATTGCTGCAGCATCTTTTTCTTCCTGTCTGCTATTTTCTTCTCCTTTTCATAATTTCTACAGAAGTAGGGCAATATAGCCCTTTTCCAGTGACATCATAGTTCACCTAAACCTACACTTTCTTTCATAAATCTTGTTTTTTTCCCAGATGACAATCAAGACAAGTGACCTTAGCAAACAGCACAAACGGCACCACTATTTCTCAATAAGTCTGTATTCTAATGATTTTGAGGCAAAACATCTTTTGAGGTACACAGTCCATAAACTCATCTCAAGAAAGGAATTACTTAAAATGTCAGTTTGTTGTGGGAGGGCTACTAATGACCAATTCTGAAGCCCGTGCTTTCACCTTTTCCCCCCAAGCTAACCTCCATTTGATGGTAACATCATGTGCTCTTTTGAGGCCACCTCTTGACCTAGACCAAATTGAGAGAAAATAGTTAAAGATGCTGCAGTATTCCTCTGGGTGCGTTGTAGGCAGAGCTGGTTGTCTTTCTTCTGTGAACATGTACATGAATTATATAATTTAAAAAAAAGCAAGAAAAATGCTTAGCAACTTTTACATTTCTACGACCTCTTATGTAAATTACAGTTGACATCTGAGCACAGTTATGACCTTGCTTTGCAGTTTATGAAAGTCTTTGTTCACCATGGCCATTGTGTGAGAGACCTCTCTTACCAGATCAGCACCATCCTGCAGACATTTCATGCAATGAAATGAATGAAAATGTTTGTGGTTGTGGCAGTTGGTGGTGGCTTCTTCTGCTTTTCAGACTAGCATTTTAGCCTGCAAACTCAGATTGCAAGGTATAGCTTTTTCCTGACTGTCTGTGGAGGATAATAAATTGTCAGGAGATGAATAATGATTAACGATTTCAAGGGAAAGATGACTGTCTTTGTAATTCACATCCCATAAACCAATCTGCACTTGTCTGCTTTATCTTGTCTGCTTATCTTGCCTGCATGAGCAAGTTGGAATCTGCCTTGGTAACCACTTGCATAGTCTTTTTGTTTTATTTTGAAGTATTAAATGGAGAGAAGGAAATTGGCATTTCCTTTTCCTGAGGCATTCACTGAATATGCTAGAAAAGGCAAAAAAGCCTGGTAACTTCTTTACTGCTCTACAAGCTCCAAGAAAGCCAGAAGAAAAATCTGTTTTCATTCTCTCCCTTATACTTGAATTACAGGTGTCAAAATATGGGTAATTTAGTAGAATTTTCTAGGGATATAAAATAAAAATAGCTTGATCCACCATAAGACTTCAGTTTGAGCTGCAGAATACACTATCAGTGAACCATAACTGCTGGGACTGTCTGCATCCTTCTGCTGCATTTAACTTAATTGTCTGTTTTAAGATAAATTGTAAAGCAACATATCAAGTTAGCAGCTTATTGACTGTCCTACTGGAAAATATGTAGAGCAGGCATGTTTTTAAATTAAGTCTGTAAAAGAGTGAACAAGTCTGTCTGTACAAGACAAGCAAGCATATGTCTGTACATAGCAAGCACTGGGCTGATAGGCAGTAACTCAAAAATGAACTTACTTGGGTGGAGGGGATTTTATTAGACAAGGGTTGTTTCCGTGAACACTTTGATTATAGATAATTTCTACATGATTTCTTGTTCTTTGAAAGATATCTGGCTCTATACAACTCTGCTTGTAATTTAAAAAATGCCTTTTTTCCCTCATGCTGTTTGGCTAGTTTAAGGTTTTAGCTATATAACCTTGGTATTCTTTTCTGGGGCCAGAGAGGGAGGAATTTAGTTTCATTTTAATAAAGTCCTTTACACCATTTCAGAAATGAAGAGGCGCTATGGAATCACTACAGACAATTTTGTTTAACATCTGTTTTCTTAACATCTTTTCCAATGGTAAAAATGTTACGACATCAAATTGTGTAGTGTTTAATGAACCTATGTTAATTTAAACAATATTAAAGTTTGGCTTACCATCTGTAAAATTCTAGTGCATTTCTAATGTTTGGGTATTTTATTTGATTATTTGGGTTTCTTCCATTATTTAACTTGCTATAATGCTAAATTCCTGTGAGACATTTACAACTGTTCCATAGAAAATAGAGCTGAGGTAGGTCTCCCTTGCCTTCTGGTTGGTTCTTTTTAACTTTCGCCTATGGAGAAAGCAAAACTTCAGAAAAGTTTAGCTAAGCTAAGGGGGGTTTATCACTGGAGACAGCATAAACAGAAAAATGAAACTAACTAACTGATATGCTTTTCGATGTTTTTAAAGATGAGATTTTATTTTCATTGCTTCAGTTTGTAGATATTTAAAATGTAGTGGTTCTTTCTTCAGTTGTGGACTCCTTGAATTGG
Organism: Ammospiza caudacuta; assembly: GCF_027887145.1. Lineage (NCBI taxonomy): Eukaryota > Metazoa > Chordata > Aves > Passeriformes > Passerellidae > Ammospiza > Ammospiza caudacuta. The sequence goes on from NC_080596.1 coordinate 62,247,179, forward strand.
GTTTTGGCTCTTTGTGTGTGTGTGGTTTTGGCTTGGTGGGGTTTTTTTAAAGTGGAGTCTATTTCCCTGTGACAATATTCACAAAGCCTTCAGGAGGCAATCAGAGCCACCATAAAAGAATCCAGTACTTTTGGAAGTTGCTTTTCAAAATGCCAAAGGTTACCTTTCTGCATTTTCTGAATAAAATGTAGTTTATGTCTATGGATCTAAAGAATTGTCTCCCTTTCCACAGATGATTATATGGAGGATGGCACATTTAATCAGTGCATCTGAGAGCCAAGCAAGATAACAATCCTGCTGATTAGAATAAACGTTTTCCCAATTACTGATATTTTGTTTAAAATTGATCAATAATTTTATATTCTTTTAGAAAAGGAAAGACTTTTTCTTGTCATTATTTTTCTGGTTTGTTGCAGCCATCAAATATTCAGTTATAAATATACAAAATTGTGGCACAATTCCCTTGTGAAATTGGCTAAGGGTGGTACTAAAAGTGTCTCCTTCAAAAACAGGAATTATCTTAGACTGTCTACTCTTTGTTGGCAGATGGACAAAACGTTAAGGATTGAATGGAAAGGCAAAAATTGAATGGAAAACACAACCCATTGAAAGATGAACATTTTAAGACATGTGGGGAATTGTGCACTTCCACAGTTGCAGTGTCCTCACAGACAGGTTTGGGGGCCATTTACCACCACCTCCTCTTCACCCAGAGTGTTTGAACACTGTTAGGTCTAACATCAGTAAAGTGGAAAAAATGAGCCCTGGGCATTCATTCAGTTTAAAATGTTTTTATCAAAAGCGTTTGTCAGTTCATGGATTGGTTTGAACTAGAGGAGTCAGTGGGCGCAGATAGGTCATGCTGAAAGGTACATACAAAGGCTGTGGTGTCACACCACAAAGTGTTCCATGGAGCAATTCATAGCAACCTCCAAAATGGCCACTGCATGCCACTTCTCTAGTCCTCTTTGCATGACCTGTGCTTTAAAGCAAATTTATAAAAAGACACATCAGTTCCCTGATCCAATTCAAAGGATAACTGCCCACAAAGTTCTACCTAAGACAGCAAAAATAGAGGGCAGGAATATCTCAAGGTACTGCAATAGACTTTTGTAGTTTGTAGTTTAATGAGCTAGTTTTTGGTGGCAGTGTTGGAATGAAAGGCTGTCTGACATTCAGGGATGCTTCTGTTTGCAGAACTGTGATAACCTGAATGAGGGACCTGATGCAGCTGAAAAAACAAGTTTTGTTTGGGTTCCTTTTCAGCTGAATTCACTCCTGTTCTGGCACAGCTCTGAACAGCTTTGGCCAGAATAAGCAATATCTCTGAGTGTTCAACCATGGCTTGTATCTGCTGAAATCACATTCTGAATTACGGGTTTGGGGAATAGGAAATTCAGGGGCATCATTCCCAGCAAGTATTTATTACTAGACAATCAAACACACGGCATAATGGCCTGTGTGCCAAAGAAATGGATGCAATTTTAAAGGCTGAGCTCCTTCACTTAGTAGGAACAACAAAGCTATCGCCTGAATAAGGCAATGAGGAGTTTAGCAGCAATCCCAGTGAAATGTATTCCTTCTGTCTGCACTGGGCACATTGTCCTCCCAGCTGGTTCAGCTAACTGTTTATAAGGCAAGCAGTTCTGTGGGTGGAGTAGAGAGCTGCTTCTCCTAAACCACTTTCTCCTTTCTGTCTACACTGTTATTTCCAGTATACTCACAGCTAAACAGACCAATTTAAGGCTGGTAATCTGGAGCACAGCGGAAGAAAAGGAATTTTTTTGAGGTGACAGATGAGAGGCAGTAAAACTCTCATGCTTGTGCTAAGGTGGAGGAAACACACCAGAACTCTGCAAGTCCCCACAGAGGCTCTGACACCATTTTACCCTTGCTCTGAGAACAAGAAAGGATTTCCTTTTCATTTTCACGAGCTGTCAATCTCTGTACAATGACATGAACAGTTAATTTGCTTGCTAAAATCCATTTTTCATGCACTGCCATCTTTTTAAAGGAGAGTAAATCCTTTCCTTTACTTACCATGCTTGAAATTTAACTTTCTTGCATAAGGCTGAAGAAAAATGGTTTTTCTGTGAGTCAAAAAAGGAGCATCAGAGGCAGTTCAACTTTTACTTTTTTTTCCAGTTTATGAATGTCTGAGAATTAAAAATGCAAGTTTATTGTCAAAAAATGGCACTAGGATTTTAATATCATTTGATGTTAAATAATTAAGTTAGGAAATGAATGCCAACATCATACACAGTCATATGCACGATATTCAACATATAGTTACATTCAATAATAAATATCTTATGGAATTCATACAGCTGAAGCCCACACAAGAATAAGGAAGCTGCCAAAATAGTATCATATCCAGTTGGCTTAGTCAGCAAGAAACCAACTGGTCCACAGATGCTCTTTTTTCTATGAGAAAATATCCTCTTTTGCAAGTCTCTTTTCGGCAAAACGTTTCATATGAACTCTTCTCCTCCTGCAGGCTGTAAATAATTTATTCATCAAACCTTTTTATTTGTAGCAGATGGAAAACTCAGTACAAATTTAAAAACAAAAAAGGGGAAGATTAGAAACTGAGGTGAATGACTCTAATTGCATTATAGCATGCTAACTTGTAAAAAATGCCTCAGGGCATGGGAATCAATGGACACCCAGATGGATTTGGATGCCTTTTCTCTGGCACAGACAAGAATTGGAAAAGAAGTTGTTTTGAGAATTGAGAGTTGAGAGTGCTTGTTCATCATATGTAAGGATATGAACAGAAGTAATGAGGTTATGACAAGATGTTCACCTGTATCCAGTGTTCCCTTTCTATCCACTTCCAGTATCCTTTATTCACAGAGCTGCCTAGCTGCAGATCCAGCCATTGTCACTGTAAAATAGAGTAGGTGCTCTATTTTTGTAGCATGTGTCCTTTTTTTCCCTCTATTATTCTCTTTGCAGAGGAACACATATATTTTGGCAAGAAAATTATAGGACATTAAAACAAAAAAACAACTGGTATGGTATCCAATTCCCTTTCTTTCAGAACATGCACACTTTTGATACCTTAGGTTTAGCAAAACTTCACCAACTGTTGTAAATTGATTATAGAACATAATTGGCATTCCTGCACTTTGTATTTTACATAAGGTCACACAGGGAACAAAGACCCTATTCCTGCATGTATTAAGAGATGGTTCTCAAAATGCTTTTGTCACTTCCAAAGAAACAGTGATACCATTTGTATTATGGGGGAAAGTCTCATAATATGTCAAATAACATAGTTGCTACTGTAGCAACAAGAAAGTTTTGTTACTTTGATTATACATTTCTATTTATATCATTTGCCATTAGATAACTACATAGATGTGATAATGGTGTGACAATAGCTCCTCCTGAAATGCAATGACACAGACCAAATAAGCTGAATTTTATTCAAATAAAATTTAAAACATATCAGAGCAAACACATATAAAGTATTTTTGAGCTCCATAATGCTGTGATTTCACATTCATTTGAATAGTATTCTATAAAAACACCATCAGATAATGGAACTATTTCTGATAGGGTGATAATATAATAGTTAACAGCACAGATGTGACAGGACAGTAGCATACAGGGGAGGAAAGAAGAATTACACAAATTACAAAAATAGGAGATACCCTGAAAAGTGTTTGGTTAAGAATATCTGCAAGAACTCTTTCTTTTGAGAGTTATCTGGACTGAACTGTGCTGGATCCTAAAAGCTGGTCTGATCTTTATTGATGAAATACTGCTGACTGATTGATTGGAAACCAAGGAGGGGAGGGCATGTTAGTTGTTCTGTTTTTTGTGAATGTACACATGTTCCTGTTTCTGTAATCTTCATCCAAATTAAGAAAAGAAGACTTTTGCCATCAGTTTCAGAATACTCCTTTGTGCAAGGCAATGTGCCTTTGTAATCGAAGCCATGTGTCAGAGTTGTATTACAATGTTTTTTTCTTATACTAAGGGATGCACCTGCTATCGGGGGTTTAGCTCTTAAAATACATTTTTGCAGAGAATAATATAAATACTGAGTATAAAGGTGATGTAATTATGATAGGATTATTGACTTGGAAGTTAAAGGAAGACATTGCTTTCATAGACAACATAAAGTTATCTCCAAGCCAAAAATTTCATGTTCCTTACCATTAAAAAAAAAAAAAGCTTTCTCAAACCAATGAGATCAGATGTTCCTATGCATCCAGCTGCTCCCCACCCTGACTTGCATATTTTATACTTCCCAGAAGGCATTTAAAATCTGCAGCATCACTGTTGAGTTTATTGCACTATTAACTTAAAAACTGTATCAACTGTTGTGTGGTATTTAAGTAGAAAATTTACTGTGGATGGGTTATTGTTGCAGGAAAAGAGTAATGTTCGCTGCTAAAATTCTAGGAGACATAGACAATCTCATTTATTTTTTGTAAGGAAATTATTAATGATTTTTTTTTTCTATTCACATGATATTTGCATGGCTTCCACCCATAACTGGCCTCTCCAATCAATTGAAAAATGAAGGAATTAATATCGAAAATACAATATTTTGAGCATAACTGGGAATTAGAGTTATATAAATAAAAGTTGCTGGCATAAGAATGAGAAAATATTTTTACAGCTGTAGAGGCACATCCTTGCAACTATTTCAGCAGGTATATACCTAGTACCAAGTTCAACACATTTTGTTGACTTATTTTAGTTTAATTTAATGCTTTGGCCTTATTTTAGTTTTATTACTTTGTTACTGTATTAGAAAACATATAATAACATACTTCTGAAAAATTTCATTCACAAGGTGGTCATAATTAGGACTTTCAAGTCACAGACTTCAGAAAAAAGAATGGAGAAGGAATATTCCTACGAGAAATAGTTTTGATGTACAGTCTCTTACTCATAGAGTACATCTGTGATATTTTTAATACATGGTCAGCCATGCTAGATAAAACAGAAGATACATGGAAATATGCCATATGCCATATTCCATAATCCATATTTCTCCTTTGAAATCTGTTTGAATGATAACAGGGAATGAAATCCTGGCTTTCTGCAGACTCTGAACATGGCAGTAGACAAGGAAACACAAAATCATCAGCTTTGAGAACCAAACTAGAAAAGTTTTCATCTAAAATATTCTATAGTGTTAAGTTTCACACATTTATCAATGAATGCAGCAAGATTTAAAAATGGATAGATTTTTTTACTATATGTTCCAAAGAAATGTTGATTTATTCGAGCACAGTAGATGTTTTTTCACCTGTAACTGCAGGAAAAATATACAAGGAAGAGCCAAGCACATGTAATAAGATCATGCAGCATCAGCAGTACATGTAGAAATACTCTTGATGAAATAATAGCTTTGGTGTTCTTTTCCCTTTCCATAAACTTCCAGCATTGTTCCTGGAATAATCATTACAGTCTAATCTTTGTCCTCTGCAGGTACAATATCTGGCTTTCACACTAATCTGTGTTGTGACGCAAAGGGCAAGACAGTCCTGCAGTGCCACCCTGAATAATTATTTGGTTGGCATTTCTTTTTGTACTCAAGGGGAGTGCCCGGCTTTTAATTCTCATAAAGTCTTGTATTTATTTTAGTTTTCAAGAGTGATCACAGGCTTGGCTAGGTGCCCTGAGAAAACAGGTCTCTGGAGCAACACCCAAGTGGTTGTACTTTAAACCTGAGCTAGTAGAGCTTTACAGAAATAAATACCTGTGTTGCATAACACTGGAAAGGTATTTCAGGGACTTTTTTCTTTTATGAGCAGATATGACATGCCTTCAAAGGTCCTTATTAATTTTTCTAGAGTCCCAAATGGAATGTGCTTTTGTCTTCTTCTTTCATTCTCTTTTCACTTTCTGATGGCTTTTGTTATTGTCTAACACCTCTTTAGAAACAGCCTAGTCAATATATTTAGGTACAGTAACTAGTGTGGAAAATGAATGTTGCTCTGATTAAACAGAACATTCACATGGAATAGTTTTCAGAATTGGAACTCTTGAACTCTTGAACCTATGGCAGGTAAACATTAATACTATTATTGGTGTGGGTGTGATTTATTGTTCATCACCATCACAGCTAACAGAAAGCTACCTCTAGGATAAGGTATTGTACAGTCAGGCCGTCCCTGCACAAGGTGTAAGCATTGGGTATGATATACTTTCTGTGAGACCCTCTGAACTTGGTGTTGAGGATGTGACTCCTGTGATATTGTGCTTCAGAATGTCCCCTGAAGTGGTCACTTCACCTCTGGATCCTGCAGACAACACTCTATGAGGTCCTAGCACTGTACACATAATAGTGACCTAATGCTTCATGCTGCACTTCTCTTTCTATAGAGACAAGCCATGTTGTGTGTGGGGAAATGTGTGCATGTGACCTGCTTAGAGACAGGCAAACTACTGGTATCAAGCAGCACTAGGCACTAGGAGTATCCTCAGTACCACCATCAGCAGTATTGCACAGGCATTTCCAATTCAACACTGATACCCTGTTCAACCTGCTGCAGGTGCACTTGTTGCAGCCCTGCCTCCATGTACTCCTCCAATTCCTGGTCACATGCCTGCTAGTATTTTTCCTTTCTCAGCAAAGCATTGGTAAATGTGGTGAGCTTAATCTGAGACTGCAGGAAGGCACTAATGGAAGCCTTTTGTCTGGGCCAAAATCACTTTGGTCCAGCTGGCTCCTGCAGAGATAACATTACCAAGGTAATGGGGTAAATGTAGGAAAAAATACTGCCCCACCTTACACAAAATTCCCTGAATTTCTCTCTTCTAAAACTTTAAGAGAAACATGATGGTACTGTGATTCTGTTATTTTTGGTATCTGCCTCATGTAAGATTTGACATTATTGCCACCAGAAACTTTGCCTCCTTGTTGTATATCCTGGGTCAGCAGTGAATCATTCAGACACAACCCAGCAGCAAACAACAGCTTTCATATCAATAGCAACACACTATTCAATCAATAGCTAAGCTCTTAAGTAACATTTAGCTGAAATCTAAACTGGAATTGAATCCTAAATTCTGGTCTTCCAAACTAGAAACTGAAGAAAAAATACAGAAGGAAAAATACAATTCAGAAAATATTTTATTGAGTACAATACCATTTCATTGTAGGCTTTATAAAACACTGCCAACCTCTCTGAGGTTGAATACAGCTTGGGCAGGTGCACAAGGAGTGGGAGAGAGGGACAGCATCTGCAAATTTTCATGCAAAAGGCATAATATGGGATATTTGCATCCAGATGATACCTTGTTATAGTGCCCAAGTCTGCACTAGCTCACCAGAAAATAAATGAATGAATTCACATTTAAATTTTATAAAGGATTGTAGCAAGTTCAAATTTACTGGGTGTTGCCATTGCACATTCAACAACTAAACTCAAGGTCATGAAACAAAAATCAGTATCTTGGATTGAAAGTACTGTGAGAAGCCTTGTGTGGAAACTGGATTAACTCTAACTCCAGAAACTGATGGCGAACAACACATCATAACCACTGTAGATAAGGACAACTGCAGTTTTTACCAATGTACCAACATCTATTTTCCATTTTTAGCAGATGAAAAACAAGGCAAATTCCTGGAATTCGGGTTAATCCCACAACAAACATCTCATCAAGACCTGGCATCGTTGTTCTTGGAAGGAGATTAAACAAATAGTAGTCCATAGGCAATCTGCAGTTGCACAAAGCAACTGAAAACTCATAGAAAGCAGCCTTAAGTAGGGGACAAATGTAGAAATATTTATATGAAAGAAGTTCCTGCTTACTGGAATGTAGACCAACTAATTTTTCTGGTGTGTTCATTTTCAGCGATGGTAAAGCATAAATGTGCTATGAAATGTAGGAACAGTCAAAAGCAGCCTTGAAAAAGTCTCTATATTGCTTAAATTCTCTCAACCATACCTCTTTATGAAGTATACATACATTCAGAGACTGGAAGTTTTCAGGTTGACCGTATTTCTACATCTAACTGTATTTTATGAGCTGGTCCCCACATAATCTTTAAAGTTCTGCCATGAAACCTGCACTGTACTGCCAAAGAATTGAGGAGCACTTGTTATAACAGTGAATATGAATGTTAAGTACAGCAGTTAATATATCAAATTACACAGAGACATCCATTGTCCTTTGGGTGTGCATTTCCCAACACGTGTAAGTACCAACACTTTGACAGGAAATAATTTCATAAAGCAGGATTGAACAATTTGTTAGCTACAACAGTATTTGCAAAAGGAAAAGAAATTATTAATCTTTAAGAAAAATGGAAAGGTAAAATTTAGCATATTCATTAGCAATTAGAGAAAATAGTCCAGGAAGGCCAAAGTATTCAAATAATTCAGAAATGTTCTGTCGAAATGAATTTCTTATTTATTAAAAAGACAACACATTCTCAAGAGAGCACCTTCTGCAATGAAATAATTTAGTTTCTTCATATAGACACATCATACACAATGTTAACAACCATGAAAAACAATACAAAATGCTTTCAAATTTAACAAGTAGAAAAATATAACTAGTATATATGGCAATTGTGAATCTAATACTGTACAGAAGTATTTATGGATTTTACAAATAAATAATAGCTTAAATGCCCTTTTTAAATCTTCTAGCTGTACACTGGAACATAGGTTCTGAAGCTTACCACTAACTTGCCACAAATGTGTGCCAGTCAAATGTTCTGCCCACAAGCTCAAAAAACTTCTTGTTGGGCTCATGGAAATATTCCTGCAGTTTCTCCAGTAACCGGGTGTCCACTTGCGGGTGTGCTCGTCCTTTGGACTCGTGCAAACAGCGCTCTCTACCACCGTCCCTCAGGCAGTAGAACCCCTTAGTTTTATTGAAGTAAAAGTTTGAAGCATTTATCTGTGGTGATAACTTCAGAAATCTCTCTACCTTTTCTATTTCTGGAAAGGGATCTTTGATTAGTCTGTCCCCATCTACAATGTGGATATGATCAAGAGGAAAATACTTCAGCCAGTTCTGCATGTGAATGTAGTATAAGCTTCTGTTTATTGCCTTGTAGTCCACATTGAGTTCACCATTTTTTATCAGGAATTGCTCAATGGATGGGTACGGCTTGTGCTTCTGCATGTGGTTGTAGAACACTTGGGTATAATCTGACAGCACTCTCTCGCTTGGGTCTCTTAAAATAAGGAGTAGTCTCATGGATTGGTTCATGTTATAAACTCTTTCAGGCACTTTAGGTGATGTGAAATACGCTGGAGTTTTTTCCACGGTGATCTGATGGGGATACGAGAATGGCATTTGATTAATATACCACTGCAATCCATTCCTGTAATGGTCTTCCCAGTCAAAGAAGTGAACTTCACTTTCTGCGGCTGCAATATCTGGATGGAGACTCAACATTTCTAACAAAGCCCTTGTTCCACCTTTTCTCACTCCAATAATAATAGTCTGTGGCAGCTGCTGACATGATCCATTAGAATGAATGTTTTCCTTGAAGTCATTTTTCTGAGATGTTTTCTTTAAAAGCTCTCTCTGAACAGACTGAGAAGAAGTCTCAGCATTTGAATTTATAGCTGGTCTGGAAGGCACTATCTGAGGTTGAACAATAAGCAACACAGCTCCCAGCAGAAAAGCTGCCATGACAGAAGTTCTTAGTCTGGTTTCACTCAACTAGGTGATAGGGCATAGAGCAATTTCCACCAAGAACAACCCTTAAAAGTGGTTTTTGTTTTGCTGAGCAAATGTGTTTTTCTCAAGCAAAAACTTTGCTGAAAGAGGGAAAAGAAAAAGCACGTTATTTTATATCCAGGCACACTGCAAATTATCTTTTTCTGTTCAAAGCTGAACAAACTTTAGCTTTCCCAACTCCAGGCTCATAGATAATTTAGTGCAATTAAATGTTTTAAAAGACAGGCATGTGCAACGATGCCATAAGAAAATTATTTCCTGACATCAAGAGACATGAATATTATGAATCTTTCATTTGCACACAGGGTGTTATTAGTTATTATTTTTTAAAAATCTGATTTCCTTCGAGTTGAACCACAATCATAAAAGAATTGTTTTTTTAGTCTACAAGAACAGATTTGTCTAAGAAACAAAACATAAAAAGGAAAAGGTGTGAAGGGGACCAAAAGAGCATGCCTAAAAGCTGAGTGTCTTGTAGGATGTCTGGGAATTACAGCCTCTCAAAGAATCATGTAACAGCAACCTTAGAAATCAAACCTCCTGGGAAAAACGCTAATGCAATGTAGATAGAACTGTCCAACATGAGAAGGCAACACCATCCTGGGCAGGAATTAGGAAGAGCTCTAGATAAATAGCACACCAAGGAAAAGTTGAATTTTGTGTAATTTTTAAGTGAAGTTAACTTTTGCTTTGTGCTTACTTGTTTCTAAGGATAAAATAGGTGGCTTGCACACTGGCCCTGCAAAGAAGTGAGATAATAAAACCATAGACTATAGTATGACTGAATCAAAAAAACACTAGAATACCTGTGGTTCCCAACTCCATACTCAGGAAAGAAAATGCACAATGGGTACTTCTGAAGGTCATTTCAAGAGTTAGCCAGCAAGCTGCTGTGATGTAAAGAACTAAGTTTAGGCTTTATCAAAAGACTACTAAATACCACCACTGAACACCCTTTAAAGGTCAGGGTATTTTTAACACAATGTTTGAAGTGAAATTGTAATGGTTTCACACATAGTAGAGCTATTAGATTGTTGCAGTATGAGCAGGCTGTGTACACAAGCTCCCTGAATTACAACGTCTTCCAAAGACTTTATAACCTCAGTGAAGGGCTGGTGTGGATTTCAGTATTTTCTAACTCCACTTAGAAGCAGAGGCCATGACAGCCGAGTACCTGACTGCTTTGCCTTAGCAGGCTACTGTAATTATGAATTTAAGCCTGGAACAGCACATACTGTGCTAGTTAACAAGGGCTGAAATATGAAATTACATATGAACAACCTGAGGAAATGCAAGGGCTAGGTTTTGGAAATTCTCCAGAGAATGTGAAAAGGAACTAATGACTTTTCCACAATAACCTAAGTCCCAGTGCAACAAGGACTAATGATGTGTTTCTAAGTAATCTAAAGTTCTGTTTGATAGCTTTGCATTTACAGAGGTCGTGACTCCATCCTGAACGGAACAGGTCTGCTTCCTGATGTTTTCTACTGATTATCACTTATTTGCTTTCCCTTTTTCCATTTTTAACGGGCTACCAGGCAGCAATATTGTTCGGAAGCAGAAATTAAGGCTGCGAAGAAAGAGAAGCAAAGTGTCATGATGTGAAGTTAAGAGAGGGCCTCCTTGTATGCCCACAGGCTTTGAGCTTATGGGCATACCTTGTCTCAGGCTATTCTGTAATGTCTGATGTGAGGCAATTCTGCAGAGGAATTTGGTTTTTTCCCATTTTTGGCCACTGTTAAGTTTTCTCTGTCTGGAAGAGTTCCATTTCATCTGTCATCATTAGTCTTCTGATCTCTTTCCCTGTCCCCACCATTCCTCCTATTCATTCTCAGCTTAATCTAAATCACTTTTAACAAGAAATAGTATTAACAGCCCCACAGTGTGGCTGTTGATGGAGGAAGACACTGGGTGACAGAAAATTCGATGTAGGTAAATTCCCTGAGCTTTGCTGCCACAATATTCAGCAGCAATGGGAGCACAGGATACAGCACCAGCCAGATTGGATCAGCGACTGATGGGCAGCTCAGTACACAAGAACAACAAAACATCAACTCTGCTGAATTTTAAGGTCACAGATTAAAAGGAATAGCCACTTACTTCACAGTATATTTTAAGTCACTGGCTCCATAAATAGTAAGCCGGAGCAGTTGTCTTAACACCTTATTGGAAAAGCATAATAGGATTCTAGCAAGGAACAGGTTGAACTGTGTGGAAAGAAGTGAATTTAAAGCCTTCTGGTAGGAACACTTATTTCTTAATAGTCAGGTTGAAATATGCTATGCTAGCAGCCAAGTTCTCTAACAGACTATCTCTGGAAAAATTAAATTTTAGCTGCTGGTCTCAGTGACAGCACACCACTGGATTGGAAAGGGGGGGGGGGTGGTTTTTTTTTTTCCTGCTGTTGTTGGGGGATTTTTAGGGTGTTTTGTTTTCTCTTTGAAAAAGAAAATTAATGCTATATATTAATTCATTCGGATTCTTAATTTGTAACTCATAGTTTGCATACGAGTCAGTCACCAACTTTTTTATTCAAGCCTTCCTGTAGCTGACTATAGCATAGGAACTTTTGAGAAAAAGACATAGGAAGGTGTCTCTTCATTCTAGCTCTACTCTTGTCTTAGCCAGCATCTTTGAAATCAGAATACGTGGGATATTACAGGTGTGGTACCAGGGGCCCCACCTCAGGCAGGCTTTTGAGTCTCAGTGGAGCTCTGCCTCAATTGTCTTCCATTGTTAAAGACTTCTGTAGGGCACAGCTTTTTCTAAATACACAAAAGCAACTGTTTCCTGTTGCAATATGAAATCCCATTGTAACATAGGAATATCTTTTGTTTCAGACATACAGAACTTCATTGTTCCTCCTCAGCTATTTGTTCAGGTGCACATCCTCCACTGCAGAACACCTCTACTGTACTGATAGCATTTATTTTATGCACTTCCAAAAAACCACATCAGTAACTATGCCATTCAGAGTACCTATACGCTATTGTTGTTTTGTTTTCAAGTAATAGAGCTTTGTCTGCCTTTTCTTTCCATTCTATTTTGTTTCTCACAAACTGTATAGGCCTGATATCTAGATCAATTATTTTGTTTTGTTAGATTAATGCAACACAAAGGACATGACTGTGCCTCTAAATTCAGCATAAAATACACAATGTGTGAGAAGAGTGGTCTTCAGGAATAAAGCAGCATGTAAATGGGTTGTCATTCAGCTCTTATGTCCTACATTCTCTTTAATGCTTTAGGTCAATCTGTAGTTTGCTGTCTAGAATTACAGTGGTTTATATAAAATGATGCAATTGTGTATTCCATAGCTTTATAATTTGTGGGTCTGAAAAACTCTTTCAACAATAAGAAGCATGCACTGAGGAGTTTAAAGCAGGCACTTTGCCAAGCTACTTTTCTGCTTTAAGAATTCTCTTCACTGCATCCACAAGTCATGCAGAGCATATATGACTTCACTTCATGACCCTGTGTTCCAGATTAGTTCAAAAACTTTAACTGACAGCCATTACTTTTGTATTTGCTACAACTAAATGAGCAAGTTGTAAAAGAAACACAGTTTATGTTAAATGGTGCTTTGAAGATTATACCAAGACTTTTCAAAAACTCTGATTGCTTTTGCTTAATCTTTTCTTCAGCTTTCTCCAATTAATTAGTGAAATGTGCCATCCTGTTTATTTAACCAGATTCAATATGGACTTTATTATTAAAGCTTATTCAACAGTAATAGTAACTTGGAAATAAATAGAAAATTTAATCAGTAAATGCAGAATGACGGCCAGAGGCTGCCATATGTCATTGACTTTTAAGCCTGTTTCAGTACTCTTTGAAACATGTATCACTATTTTGTAATTTCTGATATTTCTTACTATTCTACAAAGGTATTTCTATGCCTCTATATGTGTGTCACCAGTGACACTGCCTAAACCATCTAGATTATACAGACTTCTTAGTTTAATATGCATTAACAAAATAAGGTAGTTTTTTCCTAAAGTGATAACTTAATTTTTGCTGGGAATTGGATAGGGTTAGATTTAGCTTTGAACTTTCACAAGAGCCTCTGAGTCAGCTGCCCAAGTGGTAGGAAGAGGCATAAGAAGTGTCTGTAGGGCAGTCAGTAAGCATCAGGCAGAGTCATACCTCACAAAAAAAAGCCCACAGCAACACACTGAGAGATTCAGCAGAGCTAACGGGACCCAGGTACCAGCAGGACAGTCACTAGGAGAGGTAAGACATCATCCTTTCCATAAGCATGCAAATGACTTCACCTTCATTAAAGAGAAGTTGTGTTTTCCTGGCTCTTTAGGGACTGTGGACAAACAGGTTAAGTTTCAGATAGCCTCATTTTATTTCCTCGCAGAACTGAATCCCTTCACTGGAGAGATCTCTGCACAGCCATCTAAAAATACAGTCTGGACTGAATGAGAACTATACTTCACTTGCTGAAGTTTGTCTGTAGAGGGAGATTAGAGCTGAAAATCTGAGCAAGACAGTCTGTTCCCATAAAGAATACTTAGTTTTGCTGATGTGATAGAACCTCAGGACAATTTGTGGACTATATTTTCCCTTGCACATATTTGGGTACAGAGTGGTACTGCAAAATATAAGACTAACATTGCTGGTTAAACCAAGCTGTGCAGTACAGCCCACACATCTGCTATGCTGGCTTCTTCTCTTAGTGAAAAAAATTCCCCTAACTGAGATAACCAACTTCCTAAACTGATAAAGACTCAGTGTTCTGAACATTTGTATTCAGTGATGTGCTTTAAAAAAACCCAACTAGAGCAATTGCAGTGTACTTGAAATCCTTCAAGAACTCATTGATATGAACAGTATATCCTCTAATAGTAGACTCTGTCCACCACAAGATGTATTGCTTAGTTGTTTATATTAGTTCAAGTGCCACTTTGTACTCTGGTAACATAAAAATTCCCAGTAAAGCTATCACTTAAAACTCAGCCAAGAGCAGGAAAAGATAGGGAGCAGGTTTTTGGGTTTTTTAAATTTAATTCAAATTACGAAATGTTTTTTCTTAAAAATATATTCTGCATTTTTTTTTACTTTTATCTATTAAACTGTATCACAATGCCCTCTCTATGAAGAAATTCTTCCTATACTTCCAACTGCATACACTTGTGGTTTTTAAACCCATTTTAACAAAAGTTTTACACAACATTTGCCAATGAAATGCTTGAATTCTAGTTTCCAGTAATTAACTACAAATAAAATACTTTCCTACATTAGTGAGTGCTATGGGGATAGGTGGAAGGAAAGAGGTAAGTAAAGGAAATAGAACTACATACTACTGAAGGTCTCCAAAACCATAAACTATTGATCACATCATGAAATATCAAAAGTCATTTGCACATTGAGCCATGAAACTACATGCAACTGTATAAACCTGTCCCACAGTGCCTAGATGATATGTACATTTCCCAAATTACATAAAAACTGCTGCACAACCAGCAAAGATTAAATCATGGCTTTAACTTTTATAGTCAGATGTTAAGAAATCTAATAATAATTTCAGTGCTGTTAAGATGAGATACTGTCTATCAGCACTAAAACTTCAGAAATACACTTTAAAAGGCTGTTAAATTTTGGGAAGGGGAAATTCACAAAATGAGAAAGGCTGACTTGGTAGGAAGTATTTTTGGCTGAAATCTGCTGCATTTCTGCACCTGCTGTGATAAATAGAGTTTATGCAAATTAGATAGGCCACCAGTTCATGACTTCCAAAGGAGTTCGGCTCCAGTGTGAGCAGTAAGGTAGCAAATTTACAATAGACTATGGTTATATATGACATGCTCTCTTTCTTAAGGCCAGAAGGGACCATTCTAATCTTTCATGGCAAGAGATCATAAAAAGTGTTAGAAGAGAAAATACCCTAGATTTCAGAGAACCTCATGCAGGTTAAAAAAAAAAAATGGGACATTACACCAGAATAAAAATAACTTGAAAAGCTCAGGATGCACAGAATTTTTTTTTTTTTGTACTGAACAGTACTATGGAATCTCCTTAACCCCTTTTACCAATTTTTTAAAATACCTGTCAGGATTCAGTTTTGTAAAGAGGGTACACTGTACCACTACCTCCTCTACCCCCTCCATAAATCCAAATGCTCAATTCAAAATCCAGAAATTGCTCCCCACCCCACTTTCCAAGCAAAATGGGTCACATTCTAATTAGGAAGCAGAAATCTATTGCACAGTTAATAGAGCTGCTTCCTAATTCATCAAAGCTGTCCCCAAGAAAACAGCATGTGTGAAAAGATGGCTCTGCCCTGTCTTGCCCCCTCTCAGGACAAAGGCTCACCTTAACTGGATGTATTAAAATAGGGAACACAGGAGACTAATCAATCCCATTTTCATTTCCTCTGCCAGGCAATTTCTTGCCTCTTACACAGGGATGTAAGCCCTGTTTCAAATACCAGTAATTTACAGCAAAAATAAAAACAACAACAAAAATCTCCACACCTCAAAATATTCATTTAGTTCATATTCTGAGTAGATTTCTGTATCTTCCACTCTTCTGCCTTCAGAATAACATTGGAGCAGGGTGAATACTGGTGAGGTCATCACTGTATTAGACTCAGCTAAACCAATCAATTTACTGAGCAAAGCTCTACACAGTGACCTGGAGGGAACCCTCCTGTTCTGGAGTGACAAATGAGATGACCAGCAGGATCTCCCATCTTGGTCTGCCTTAGCATACTGCAGTTTTGTTTTTCTCATTATCAAAAGTTTTCATGGAAATCCATCAGCTCTGACATGTTTTTGGGTTCTGATATCTTATGCGATGTGAGTGGCATTTCTGGATGAGGGAAGGGAGAGATCCCAGGTTAGTAAGACTAATAAAACATTTTTTTATTTCCTCTAATAAAAAGCAGAAGAGTTGTATTTATTGTACCTACATGCATGTATTAGAAAGTGTTTTCCACACATTCTGGTTTTCTGTAATGCCTGTGCAAGCATATGGCTAGTTCAGAGCAACCAAGGTAGTATCCTGACAAGGAAAGGGACACAGATGGGAACCTGGCAATCCTCAGGCTGGAATTTGCTCTGTCAAATTAGGGTCTCTCCACTGCAACAAACAGCTGGCCTTGCTTCAGATGCATAACCTTCCTGCTGACCTACCAGAGGTAATTTTGGTTATGTAGTATCAAAACCCGCTGCGTTTTTGAAAGAGGAGAAAAAAAGAGGGTGGGTCCTGAAAGGATGGATGTGCAAGAGAGAGCTGAAGTTGATGCCAGTGACTGTGCTCTTACTGAGAGGTGCTCGTTTCTGAGCATTGTGAGAAATTCACTTATTCAAGAGTGCAACAAATGCTGGCAGATGTAAATTGCAGCAGTTATTATACTTATACTTACAAATTAGGGTTGATAGCCAGAGAATATATATATTCACCAAAATGAATGTGTTCTACTATGTTCCATTTGCCATACATACTGCAGAGGCTCTCTCTCAGTGGGAGTGGGCACTGCATGGGATCTCTCACGCCAGAAAGATGCTCCCTGCAGACATTCTATCCCCGTGCCATTCAAGCATGATATTACTGGAACTTCACAGGTATTTTTTCTTTCCACACCAAAATCCAAAGAGGAACAGTCTTGAGACTGGGAAAGCCCTTAACCCACTACACTGACAGAGAAAGGAAGGAGAATAATGTACTTTAATTCCCAGCCAGCTGAGATGATTGAACTGCCTGTACTCAGCTGTGTGCCCCCTCCTGATCTTTTGAATTTCTGGCTGGAAGATGAGACCAAATCCAAACTCTTCCATCTGAAGGCTACCACCCGTCCCTCTCGGCATCCTTTTACCCCCACAAGACTTGAACTGCACACACCTTTATCCTAGCAAAGCACACCGAGAACTGCAGTAACCAAGCCTTTGCTGTAGTGCTTTAAGGTGCCAGTCCTTCAGAACAGAAACGAGCTCGAATCAAGGCTTTGTGCCCTCCTGCCAAGCCCCAAGGACCACTGTGCCCCCAGCCCTATGCCGCTCGCAGGTTCTAGCTCAGCACGCTGCATCCCGCCGGCTCCAGCATTATGTGAGGAGCGAGCGGATCGAAGATGCTCAGCAGAGCTTTTGCGAGTGTTCTCCCGTCAGGCAGGCGCCTCGCTTCCAGAGCCCCACCACTCTGCCCTTACTTGCGCTTGTTATTTTGCCACAGGAGAAAGAAGATGAAGAAAGTGCCCAGAAGCCGCACCTGGCCAGGTGCTGCCGAGCACTTTGCTTTTCCCCGCAGCTTTCTCTCCTATCCCCACGGGCAGCGCTGCCTCCCAGAGCCTGGCTCCGTGAGTCCGGAGGGCTGAGGCAGCTCGGCGCGTCCCTGCCGAGGCTGGGCACAGCTCTCCGGTACCGCCGGGCCGGGCAGTCGCTCCGCAGCCCCACAGCGGCGCTCTCCTGCCGCGGCCGCGGGGCTCCCACCTGCCGGCAGCAGGTGCCGGGCAGGCGGCGGCGCCGGGCGGCAGCGCCAGCGCTCCCCGGGGCCGGCAGAGCCCACCCACGGCCGCCGGCACCCTCGCCCACCCCGAACTTCCCACACGGGCACGGCAGCGCCCGGCCCGGCGCGCCGCTCCCCTCCGCGGCACCCGCCTCACTCACCGCCGGGGCGCGGGGCCGGGGGGCAGCGCTCGCCCCGCTCTTCCATGGGCGCCCGCGGGTGGCAGCGGCGGCGTCCGGGGCAGCGCGTCCGGGGCAGCGCGCCCGGCGGCGGCGTGCAGGGGCTGCGGGGGGCTGCGAGCGCCCGCTGTCGCCCGCCTCGCCCGGCCGGCAGCGCCGCAGCCCGAGCCTGGCGCCGGCTCGTTTGTAGGGCCCCGCCCGGGCCGCGTCACGGGCAGGCCCCGCCCGGCCCGCGGGCTGCGAGCGCCGCGCCGGGTGCGGGCTGCGAGGCGGCGGCCCCTGAGCCCGGGTGTGCGGGCCCGCGACACAGGACTGTGTGCTAACAGGGAGTTCGCCCAGATAATGCCACAGGTCCGGGGAAAGGAACGGCTGTGCGCAGCAAACGCACCTGCCCCGCCTCCATAAAATCCTGGAATATCTTTAACTGGAAGGGACGCACAAGGATCAGTCCAGAAGGGACGCACAAGGATCAAGGAGTTCCAAGTCCTTCGATTGCCTCCTTCCTGTACTTATAAAAATACCACCCATGCGAGGCTGCATGAATAACAGACTTATAGTACTTGTATTTACTTCTTCTACTTCTTGTTTACTTTCTTGGGACTTTACAAAATGGCTCTGATTTTTTTTTTTTCTTCCTGAAATGCTTTCTGTTTAGCCAGAAGAATTTGAAGCAGTATGGATGTCTGAAATGACTGAAATACTGTTCCTTAAGGGCAGTGGGGAAAAGAACTTCTGGGGATTTAAGTCCTAAGATTAATTTATTGAAATAGATCTTTATTTACCATAAACTGAACTGTTTTTTTTTTTAAAGACAAAATGAGTTTAAACTGGCATTAACACACTGCATCCATTATTTCAAGTGCGAAACTCTTGAAATTTACAAAATTTCAATGTGAGCAAAATACAGACCCAAATAAATTTTAAAAATAAAATTAAGTTCTCAGTTGATTTTGATAAATTCCTTGTAGTTTAACAAATCTGACACAGGTAGGGTATTCCCAAACAAAGTCTATTAGCACTGGTTGTACACAGGTCGTAGGGTTTTTGCCTGAAGTGATGAAGTGAAGACAATTCTGTCAGGACTCTGGGATGTATCTCATCAAGTTCCACAAAGCTGTGTGGTGGTGACAAATGTGATCTGTACTTACAGTGGGAGGTACTTTGTTCCCCCAGTCCCCATCCTACTGTCCATCCATGACAGAAGAGTGGGAAAAGGTTGCCATTGAAGCTGAGGCAAAAAAGTGTTTTTTTCAATCTCCTCATCCATGGAGCAGTGTTGTTTATCAGGTGGTTACACCTTCCTGACCCTCTCAGCAGGGCTGTATCTTCTTTAACCACGGGCTATGGCCTGCTCACACCTCATTTACTCCCTGGAGTGCTGGGCTGTGGGAATGTTGGGTCTCACTTACTCACTCCACCAAAACTCAGCTTAGTGCATTAGTGTTATGCACAAATATTCATGTTGTAAGTTTTCTTATATCCTTTACCTTCAGCCTTGGCCTGCACTGATAACATAACAGGAGGCAAAGCTACCAATTATGAAACTCTGCTTTCTAAGCATGACTTCTGTTGGGGGAAGCAGAACAAAGATGATGTGTTTATAAAAGTATCACCAGCAATTTCAAGTGGTTTAGAGGAAGTAGCTGTGTTTGTGGAGTTATTTTGTTTACAACCATTTACCTCCAGCCTTGAAATATGTAACAGAACATCTGAGGAGTGAAAAGTACTCAATTATGTTTTTAAAAGAGTACTGCCAAGTAGAATTTTGTTAAAGGTTTTCAAGAAACAAATGTAAGTACTTAAGGAAAAATAGGATGGTATAACTATAAATGTATTTTATTTTATGGTTTTGCATATTTAACATGCTTTCTGTATTTAAGTGTACTATATCATTGCAGTGTGGTTGCTTTAGCACCAAGAGATATGTACAAATACTTTACTTTTAATGTTTCAAAATAGAGCATTTCACAAGAGCGTTTACTGAAAAAGCCCCAAAACAATAATACTGTCTTTTTACTTTGTATTTTTATACATTTCCATATGTTTTACTGTAAATCTGAGAGTCTAGTAGAGAAATACATTAATTTGTGATTAGCCTTGCTGTTTAACACTGATATGCATGTCATGAATGTGGGTTTTGATTGTCTTGGAAACAGGTTAAAACAAAAAACTTAAATGTTGTTCAGCTATAGACCTGCATAGTTCAGTCATAAGGGATCACTGTTTCTTCCATGTGATCTATAGATCAGATATCATAATACTCATTTCATTTTTAATACCCAGTCTTGATATAAAAGAATCAAAAGATGAAAAAATCATCATTTCTTTATTGTTCCAATCATGAACTATCTTTGGTGTCAAAATAATAACAGAAAGCATCTGTGTACCCTTTTATCTGAAGGTATCTAAGGGTAACTTCAAGCCACTGTTTTATATTATCACCTTCCCAGGTAGATTAAAGATATGTTTTGCCCAAAAACATACTTTCTTATTCTAATTAGGTCATTTCTCAGTATTCTTTTTCCTTTTTAATAAGCTAAACAAAGTGATCTCTTGCAGCGTCTCACAGATAGGCTCAAGAAAGTTTAGATTTAATTACTTTTCTTCACTTTTCACAAGATCTCATCAGTGAGTACAATACTGATGCTAAATATTGACAATGGAAGCATTTCCACAATGCTTTGATAACGAATCCCAATTGCCAATAAGGTTTCAAGATTTACTGGTTGTGCAGTTCTTAAGGTATTTCAAGTACATTTCATTGTTATGTAATCCTTACTTTTTAAATTCAGATGTTCCAAGCCACTAAATCTGGTGCCTTATGAGAGTATTTTGCCTTCACACTTCTCTTTATCAAGCAAATTTGTAATTTCCTCAAAGGAGATTTATTTGACATGATGGTGGTAGTTTCTCTTCAACTGTGGGTAAAGTGGTAAGAGAGAGTGACATTGAGTCAACAGTGCCATATTTTTATTTTGCTAATTGATTAATGAGTAATGTAGAAAAAGGAAATGAGACTTCTTAAAGCCAAAGGAATGAGAAAGGAAATGAAAACAACATTGCCAATACTTATTTATGCTTCCCTCAATAGTCCAAAAATGAAGATGTGAGAAATGGGGTTACCAAAGTTCTAGCACATCCTGAATGACTGACATGTGCCATACAAGCAAAAGGAAGGCTGTTCTGCCCAAAGATTAAATTAAATGTGAGAGCCTGCTTAGAGGAAAAACTCTGCTGAAGGAGATAGCAAATGATTCAGAGCCAAGACTGACTACTTTGGGGATTGAGCTGAGGACAGGAGCCGTGTTGGAGACAGGAGGGCAGCAGAGGTGGGATGGCTGCACAGCAGGGAAGGAGAAGGTGGTGACTCACTGGAAACAATGTTCCTCCCAGGACAGACCCCAGGGCCTCTCAGCCAGCCCTGGAGGTGGCTTTACTGCTGGCTCAGCCCTGAGCTGGCTGAAGAAGCTCCCAGTACAGCCTGGGGAGCATTGGATTCGTGCTATCATAAGCATCAGAGGGATCTGAAAACTTTATTTCAAACACTGTGCTTCTCACAATAGGTGTATTGGAGCTGCGGAGGTGGAAAGTAGCTGAAGGAGCAAAGACATGAAAATTTTTTAATAGAAGAAGTAGTTAGAGCTTTCTCTGTACGGTCTATGTTGGAGCTACCTGTTACACAACAAAATTCACATTTGTCAGGTTGAAATAATGCAGATATGACTTAAGAATTCAGACTCACAGGTTTCTATTTTGTCACCAGGGAATGCTCTAGGGAAATCAGGGAGGAATTAGTAGAGTTATCCAGTCAGCTAATGGAATTCGGGTGTAGAATTTTAAAATACAATTAAATAGGTATACATTGTAATGTTATTTTAAATTCAGGAAATAAAAGGTGTGTTACTTCAGGTCCAAAATTTACAGAAAATGTGTCTAACTTAGGGCAAGAGTGTAAGGACATGAATAAGGCACCATTTTGACTAGAAAAGCAAAGTGAAAAGGGTAGGAAAGTATGGAAAGAGGTTTGGGGTTGGGAGTGTAATGCTATAAGCCAGCCTTTGCACAGGTGAAGTACCTCTGAGGAGAAGAGCTGTCCATGAGGTGGAAAAAGCAGGTTGGTTGCTGACAGTAGAAGGCACAACTGAAATAGAGAAACAAACTATGGGAATGAGACTAGTTCTGAATGCGTAGCAGCTTTGAACAAAAATGCAAAAGGCTAATCTGTAAACTTTTTGACAGCTGAGTTTGCTTGTCAAGTGTTCAGTGCTGTCAATAGCCAGTTCTACTTCCCAGAAGTAGTGATGGTACATTTAGAAATAGTAATATTGAGGAGATGTACTATTGTGGTCCAGGCTGGAAAGGAACTGTGTGAGAAGTACCAGACTAGTCTAGGTACAATACTGAAGGAGGTGCAAGGAAAATCTTAAAAGCCTAATTTCCTAAAAATATTTTCAGGGATGATTTAACTACAGAGAATGAGTGAGAGCTTGCAGTATAGATGAGCTTATGGTGGAAGTGAAGCATGCAGAGAGGAACCTTACAGTGAAAAGAGAGGACAAATGATAATTAAGTGTTAATATTGAACATTTCTAGAGAAATAAATAAAGGCCTAGTCTGAAGATCCCTCACAGCTATGCCTCATAGTTCAGTTTAGATTTTTATTTAAAATGACTCTGTGAAACATGCAGGGGTGCCATGGCCTTCTAATTCATTTTCTTTAGTCAAACATTCTCAGGTTGTTACTTGAAGCTCCAGGAGTTGAATATTGAGCATGGAGCTTTATACTGCTGTAAGAAAGAGGCCTGTCAAAATCCTGTAGTTCAGCATAAACTTTTAAGACTTTTCCTTTCCCTAACTGTAGTGTTGTTCACAATAAGAAACAGATTATCATTTGGTGACTCAAGACTCTGAATCATGGCTTTTACATGATCTGAAGAATGCTGGTTATAACAAAGTAAAGGAAGAAAAAGATTAGTGGTAACTTGAAAATGGATAAGATTTAAATTCCAGTTCCATGTCAGACTTGTCATAGCTTTGCAAGCAATTAAGACTCTTTCCTTGAGAATGTAGGGTACCCCTTTCAAGGTGTTGCTATATAAAGAGAAGTGAATAGGTACAAAATTATAGTTTTTGCAATGTCATCTTCCCAAACAGCTGTGTGAGTCCTGCAGAGGTGCAGCTGCACAGGATTTCCCACCTTTCTGTTCTAGGTGACATCCTAAGTCTAGCAGAGCCTTGCAAAGGCAGCACAGCTTGCAGGTGCTGAAAAGGCAGGTACATGACTTTCCTCATCTTCACCTTGGTGCTGCTGGACTCAGGCAGCTGAGCTTGCTAAAGCAGGAGAAAACCACCAGCAAAGAGAATCTTTTCTTGATGGTTTTGTGCGAACTACCCTGAGAAGACTCCCTTGTGGTGAGAAAAAGTTAGGATCCATATTTTCAGTGGTACTTAGCCGCTTGATATTGGAAGGGAAAAGTCAAATGCTGTTATATCCATTGGAAATTGCTAGCAGCACACAGACCCTTTTGCTCAGAGCAGGTGACAGCAATCCATGCATCTGTGTCCTGCTGTGCAGATTCAAATCCAGAAAAAATGCTAAAGATGGTGGAAGGAAGCAGTGTAAACAACAGGTTGTCTTCCCATTTAAGCATTACTATGCTTCCAGACTTGCAATTTCAGACATCTCTCAATGTCAAAAAGCCTCTCGTATTATTTGGGTTTATTATGCCTTCAGCCTGAGAGCTGTATTTTTTTTTCTACTCACAGCCTTGCACAAATGTAAAGAAATTGCCAGAAGGTCTCTGTAAGAAAAGTTAGTCCATTGCTCAGTCTTCAGGCTACTCTAAATTAGGAATGATTGGCCTCAGGTTATTTTAAGAGAAAGATATTAATGATAGGTATTTATGATCTTCAGAATGACAGTTTCCGTCAGTTTTTAAAGGGCATTGCTGTGATGGAAAGAACCGTTTTGCATTTGTTCTACCCCTCTTTGTTTTCTGTGCCTGCTGCCTGATGGAATATATTGTACCAGATGGATTTTTTGGTTTTATTTGTTTAATTGGGTTTTTTTGTTTGGTTTGTATTGGGTTTGATACTTTGTGTGTGTGTGTATATATCTATTACTTTCTTTAGAAGCAAATCCCTGTTGAGCCAAAGTTACATGATTTGTGAGAACTTTTTAGTAATAGGTCAGAACTGATCTGCATGCTCTATTTGAATTGTACTCTACTGACATTCTTGCTTAGGTGAAGAAACAACTTTGTGTTGAACTTATACTCTGCAACTCAAATGAAAACTTGCATGGTAGTAAACACAAACATATTTCTTCTAGTACTACAGTGTATTGTTGAGGGTTAGCCTTTACTCAGCCTTTAGTGTGTGACATGGGCAGGGAATCAGGAATCAGAGTGTGTGCTGTACACAGCTCACTCCTAGACAGAGCCTGATAGCACTGCAGCTCTCTGGGATGCCTGCTGGCTTTAAGGGGATTCAAGAGAGGCAAGGCCATGGCCCACTTTTCTTTCATACAACCAGCAGGAGGTGAATCATACCATGTGTTTTCAGGAGCAGTAGGAAGTGATGGGACACTTTGAAGCCATCCTTCCCATGGACAATGTGCAAGTGTTTACCTGCTCAGGGGCAAGACTGGGACCCACTGTGTGGTTGTTTTGTCCCCTTGGTTTATGCTACAGGAAAAATGCCTTTTGACTGCAGGGTCTTTTTCTTATTTCAAATAGAATGTTACATCACTAAATGGACTAGAAGCCTAAAAAACGCTGTCATTGCTCTTAACACCAAAAAGATGTTCAAGTTGCTTGTGATAGCTCCAGCAGGGGTATGATTACCTTAGATGAAAAGAACATACCCAGACACACAGATGCTTTGTAGCCTTTATTAGACAGAGCTCAAGGTTGAATGCTTTCACCTGCAGATGGTATCCAGTAGGACTGTGTTCCTTGAAGGCCACTGTTGCTTTTAAAAGAATTTGTTGGATATGTTTTTTTTTTCCTGTGGTGCACTCTAAACCTGAACACTCAGCTGTGGCGCTATGATTCAAAGTGCTGCCTACGTTTGCAAGTGATTCAGTGGAAATCAACTGACCTTACAGAGCAAAGTACATTTAATAGAGAAAAAGAAAGCATGACCCAGGCTTTCGTCAAAGGCCACCCGTGTAACGTGGGCTGTGTTCGCCTTTGTTGGCTGTAACTGCCAGTAACACCATCAGGATTTCCAGGGACAGACCAGCTGGGTTGTGAAACCTGAAATGCAGAGTGAAGTCCGAGGAAATTGGATGACCCATGCTGCAGACAGAATACAAGTTCAGTGTAAAATATTTATTGCTCCAAATTATCGTTGTAAGAGTAATAAAATGAAGCCATATTTGTAGGCTTCACAGTGATATATTTTTATGAGCTTGGAGCTGCTGCTTTTGTAAATTCAATAGAGAAGATGTTTGGACTTGTTTCAAATTTCTGTAGCTACGGGGGAAGAACATTTATTCCCTATTTCACTTGTTAGAAACAATGAAAAGCAAATCTTTTATCTGTTTACTAAAAGATACAGCTTTAATGAAAGTCACTACCTTTCTGAGTCTGGTTCTTTGACTTCTCCAGAGATGGATCCAGGTTACCTAGACGCTGAGTGATAGGGCTGACACCAATTCTTTATGGGCCTTTTTAGAAGTAGAGATGAAAACTTTTTTAGATAGATTCAGAAGAAGTACTGCCCCAAATCATGTAGTCAAATTAGAGTATTTCAACTGGTTTTGCTGGAGATTGAAGGAAACAGTTATTTGTGAAATTCTGCCTAGACCTTCCTGGTTTCTTGGATTGATTCTTTCCCCAGGTCCTCAGCATCCTGGGGGCTGGCTGCACTGGTGGGGTCCCTAAATTATCCTGGCTCCCTGGTTGCAAGAGTCTTTATTAGGCAGGAATCCAGCCCTTGGAATGGTTAAATATTGAATGGTAGTTGGTAGAAGCTTTTTATGGAAGAATCAAAATCATTACAAAGATGGAGTGACCCTTATCTTTCTAAGCCTGTAGCAGTGTGCCTTTCATGGGGCTGTCCTGACAGAAAGGCAGTCCCACTGGATGGGTGAAAGAGCCTTTATTATATGCTCAGGGTTAGTGCTATTCAGACTTCTTTTATGGTGTGGGAAAGGAACCGAAACCCACAACTGCTTCATGCTCAGTTGCTTTGGGTAACTCTTGGTTTTTCTGGCCCAATTCAGCTATTGATCTGATTGTGATTGGGACCAATTTCAATATGGTAAATGTTGTAGAGGTGGTAGTGCCCTTGGGTTGTGCACTGGCTGTATAAGAAAGCTGTTCCTGGGATCCTCATTGGGGATGCCCCCACATTCCTAGAGAAGCCTTATTGTTTGAGCCGGTTCAGTTCTTTCAGTGACAGAAAAGAGGGTTGATCCCAACTTCATAATTAAAAGCAAAATCTAACATGATTGAATAGAAAATATATATATACATATATATGTATATATATATGTGTGTGTGTGTATATGTATATACATATAACCTGCAGCTTTTTCCTGAAAAGTCTTTTCCTCCCCTGCCATTATTTTTCTTGCTTCTCTGTTGCATATGTCTCAGTTTAATGATCACTATAGAAAAAGAGGGAAAATACATTTTAATTCAAGTAATTCACTGGGGTTTTTTTGGAGAAAAAAATTTCCAAAGAAAAAATAGATTGTTTTTTATCTCCCTCTGTATTTTCTTCCTTCCAGCTTTTCTCCCTCAGTGGAAGAGGGGTAAGATATATTGCACTGATTGTAAGATAGGCTTTTCAAATAGCTGTTTGTATATGAATAGTAACCAGTTTGCTCCAAGGCAGTATTTGATAAGATATGGCAGTTTTAAAATTCAGCTGCCTTTTTAGGCTCTTGTGTCTTTGTGTAAACACCTGAAACCTCTCATTCTGCCTGCTGTTCTTCAATACAGGCAAGATAGAAGCATCTCAACTCACATAGTTCAGGGAAAGAAATGACCAGTGGCACAGACCCATCATGAGCCTTCCTCAGCAGCTTCCAGCAAATAAAGGTGTCTATGTCTAACTAATATAAATTTTACATCTCTTAACACATTTATAGACCTACTGTTTGAAAAATTCTGTGCTAGGATAATTGTGTCATATGTCTTTTACTCCAGTTTTGCCATTCAAAGAAACTAATTTTGTCCTTATGTCGCAGCAGAGCCGTAGTAAAGGAAGGGTGGCAGATGAGGTAAACACACCCAAATATTGGGAATTGCTGTTTCTGATATAATTTCCTCTGAAGAGTAGGGGCTGAATTTCAGAGATTTGGAATGAGCAGGACACAGCACAGCTCAGAGATGCTGGAAAGAGAAAGCACAAGAAGATTGTGGGCATCAGGGGTGCTGAGGGACCAATACTTTTAGCAGAGATAGGCCTTGAGTTGTCCAAATCTTACTGTGATCCAAATTGTACTTTTGAGAATACAAGGTTCCACCTCTTCATAATTCATCCTGCTAATCACCAAATAGATTGATGAAACTATGTAATAAAAACAATTAAAACTTTATTTACAAGTCATCTTTCTACAAATGCTGTGGGTTTGGAGCACCATCATTAACATGAGTTCCCATCTAGATCAGTAGCAGTTCAGGTTGAGAGGGATCTTGTGTAATCTAGTGCAGCCTGCCCAAAGCCAGAGACTGGTCAACTGCCACATATTTCTACTAATTCTTGTGATTTTAGATGCATACAAGCTATTTATTCAGTGCAAATCTCTTGGGCAGACTATGCTATGTCTAACTTATTTGTCAGTCTATCACCTCCCTGATTTCAGTGATTTCCTTTCCATTGAAATTTTTTCAGGTGCAGTCAGTTCTCAGCTTGCCCTATTGCTTTACTATAGGATCCTCCCTTTCTATCTTCTTTTATTATAGGAACCATTTCTGTCACATTAGTCTGCCATATTTCTTTCTTAAACCCCTGCTGAGATTTTCTTTTTCAGCAGAAAAATATTCTATACTTAAAATAGTCATTATTAAGGCTGCTTTTTTACCCACAGAGCTAAAACCTATTTTAATTTCTCATCAAAGTCTGAGATGTTTTTAAAAAATGGATCTAATTACATATTTCTGATTTCTGCTAAGAATATTTTCTAGTATTTACATTTTCTAGGTTGCTTTTTCTGTCCATGGGTCCTGGTGTGTACTGTAGCATATTTCATTACTAAAGTGTGTCTGGCTAATATATCCATATGTAAATAATTGTGTGTATATAAATATTTATATTTTATGTAAATTCCTGCATAATGAAAATATTATTAGAAAGATATGGGTTTTTTTAAAATATAAAATATATTTTTGTTTGTTTGTATATTTGTTTAAAAAGTTGTAAGAAAATAAACTTCCTGATTTGTGAGCATCAGCTCACATGATCTATTTTCTAAATCAAATTAAGAGAAGAGTAAGCAGAAATTACCTGGAGTTAATTAATTAAAGTTTAGTTTTAAGCAGTCTCACTACAAAAGCTTAAAATACCTATTAATTGCACCTATTAAGTTGCATGTATCAATGAGGTGCAACTTGGTTACAAAGTTGCTTTAAATCCATTGCCTGTTTTCAGTTTTCTGGGAGTACAGCAGAAAGAATGGTTGAGTCCCACTGTGTAGAACTCATTAATAAAAGAGTGCTAATGCACGTTTGCTACCCTGGTAAGCTGTGTCTTATATAAGTCTGATTCAACTAGACAAATGACCTGCTTTTAAAAGGAAATGGAAACATTTGCAGTAAAACTGTGCTGTCAGATGTGCAGGGGGTATAGAGCTCCTACAGAAAAAATGTTTATTCAAATTCTTTAGACACAGAAGGTCAGACAAGCCTAATTAAAAGTCAAGAAAATAAAATCAGCATTTGGGACTGAATCCTTGTCTCAGTGCATAGGTTAAATACCCTACCTGTCCTCTTGGGACGTCTGGGCTGGTCTCTGGGCTGCATTGCTCGATCAGTCCTGGAGTGGTGCAGAAGTAATCTGTGGTGACTACACAGCTGCTGTGCAGAAATGTTGGTGTGTTAGCTCAGGTGTGTGCCATTTCTAGTTCTAGTGGAATTCAGCTCCTTAGGATAGAAATGAGTGCCTTTGTTATGAAATAACATAGGAGATAAACAGGCCCAGAGAAGAATAACAAGAGATAAAGAGCACCAGGGAAAGTTCTGTATTTTTCTTAGTGGGGTGAGTAGTGTCCCAGAACACATCTTTCAACACTGCCATTAATACTAGAGGAAGAAACCAATTTAATGCATTAGTGATAACTGTAGACTTTAAAACATGCAAATTTCTTGCAAATAGCATTGATCATTTATTCAAGCAATTACTTTACAATTCTTTTTTTAACTTGGCTACCAGTCTAATACAATGGAACAACAACATACAGTTCTGATCTTTTTTCCCATGTAGTTCATTAACTGTATGGAAATTATTTCGAAATTGCTCCACCAAGCCAAGATTTTCAAATGTAGGTTTACGAAATAGATTTCTTTCCTGTTTGTCACAGAATCATAGAATGCTTAAATTTGGAAGGAACCCCTGGAGGTCATCTGGTCACGTCCCCTGCTCAAGCAGAGCCATGTACTGACAGTTGCCCAGGACCATATCCAGATATCTTTTGAGTATCTGCCAGGTTGGGGACTCCACAAACTATTTGGGCAATCTGTTCAGTGCTTAGTCACCCTTACAGTAAAAAAAGTGTTTCCTCATGTTCAGAGGGAACCTCCTGTATCTTAATTTATCCTGTCATTTGGCACCACTGGAAAGAACCTGGTTCTGTCTTCTTTTCACCCTCCCTTTAGGTATAATACTTTGACCTGCTGGCACCCCATAATAGGGACCTTGTAAACACTTCCTTGGTTACTTTTGGAAAGAGGCATAGAAAAATATTTGCAGCTATTTTGTGTTCCGTTTATGTTCTGCATCTATTGTCTTTCTCATGCTGACATGTTCTTCCTGTATCACATCTTTGAACAATGCTGAAGACAGCAGAATTTCAGGTTTTGTTGAGTCATCCCACATCTAAGGAAAAGCAAAGGGACCATTTTCTTATTACTTTCTGAAAAATGGAAGAATGACACAGTAGAATAATGGAATCCCTTTCTTCTTCAAATACCTGCCAATGCACCCAATTTTCCATATTACACCCACACTGCAGAGGAGAGACCTAATCAGTGATCTTCACATTTGTGTAATTCTCCTTCAACTCCAGGATTCCATGCAATTATACAAGTTCATGACTATATGAAATAAAACAATTTCACATACTTTATTAGAATACCTTCAGGAATTGTGGTTAGATAGACTGGATCCTAACAGAAGAAGTCACTTTTTTTCCACTCTTATGATTTCTTATGTTGGACAAGTTGAGCTGATTGCATGCCAGAGGATGAAGAGTGCTCCACCCACTTGTGGCTTTAGGCAGGCCATGCAAAAAATTGCAAAGTGGGTTTTACCTGTACCCAAAGTGATATTCTCAGCTGCCTACAAGATCCAGGCAATACAGCTTTGGACATGTGGTGCAAGAGGAAAAGGAATAGTTCAGCTCTAGTGCCCAAAGAAGAACAAAACTGCTGTGAAATATGAAACACTTTTCAATGATCTGATTCTTTATCTGTAGCTCCTTAGTTACAATCAAAGAATCATGATGACCAGCTAACATTTATGTTTGTCTTTCTGAACTGATCAATCTTCAGTGAAGATACATAGGTCTGTCTTTTTCAGCTGTCTGTATTTGACTTAGAGCTCTCCATGCCTATTTCCCCAGTTCTGTAGATTACTTCCACTAGAATACTACTGGAAAAACATTCTGTCATTTCTGCTAGTAGCTGAATGAATGCGTGCTACTGTTGAGTGATTATGAATTTGACCCAAAGGCAAGTGTCATGTGGCTTTTTAGGAATGCAGCATAAAATGCAACTATGTGAAGAACTACAGTAGACAGTACAGTCTACTGAGAGGAGATGCCACAAAATGTTATGAAATACTCCTAGCTTAGTTTAATATTTCTTCTGTGTTCTCCCACACAGTGTTTGGAACAAGTTAAGTGACATGAAGAATATTACGTGTTTTTTAAAACAGATGGAGGACATAATTTTTATGGATTGGAACAATTCATTAAAAGTTAGTTTCTGTTGAGCTTTACCATGCTGTGATTTTTCTCACATCTTTTCTGCCTAATCCAGGCTCACCCTAGTCCAAGTAGGGGACTGAGGGAGTCCTCTCAGTGGGTAGAGAAAGTTGTGGTCAACCTTCCTCAGCACCCAGCAAGTCTCTGGTGCTGGTGATCACAATCAGCCCATCTCAAAGGCTTTCCACAAAGACACATTCACAATATTTGACACGTATTTTACACTCAATGTACTCATCTATTTCTAGGACTAAGTTACTCCCTTATGCTATAGGGCTAACTAAAGTTCATATGCCAACAGTTCTTGTCAACAAAGTACCCTACTCCAATAGACAGAAGGAGCAACTTTTTAGGCTTGAATTATTTTGTGCTGAGGTTGGTGAGTTGCTTCCATGTCAGATCCAAGGAAACAATGCCAAAATCTAATGCCCTTTAATACTTGCACTGAAACTCAACTGTGATATGTCTGCAAATTTTTTGCAGTTTATTATTTTTCTAATATATGAACTTATGCATGCAACACACATGTTTGTAGTGCTATAAAGAAATACTGCTGGACAACTTGATTAAATTTTCTCACTGATTTTATTTTCTTTGGACTTCAGTGGCATTTTGTTGTGTCTCTGCTGATCAGCTTGATGTTTAGCTCCATGCAGTGTTATGTTTTATCTTGGCTCCAAATATGTTCTCAAATTAACATGATGGTACAGATGGATTCTTGTCTCAGAGCCATATGATTGATTTCATCTCTGATATTCTGCTCCATCAACATGCAAGGAATTAGTCCTGACATCAAAGGGCAATCTGTTTACATTCAAAGTGCAAAATGTTGTGCTAAGCAATGCAAAACAGATTAAAAAAGAGAATGGCACTGCCACTGCTGTTTTGAAACAAAACACAAACTTATTAGGAAAGCCATATCCTCTCTTCTCTAAAGCAGTTATCTTAAATACTGAGAACATAAGAACGTCTGTAATGAGTCAAACTAAAGGTCTGTTTGGACTGCTGTGCATGTATGCTGGTGGCCAATTTAGCATGCTAGAGAGATGAATGGGAGAAGCAAATGGTGATATACCTCCCCTCTTGAAGTCTTTCCAAAACAAAAATTCTAGAGTATTTCCAGGAAGTGGACCAGCAATAATTATGGTAAATTTACATGGATGACAATTTATCAGCCACTCAGAATAGGTTTTAAAATATTTTAGCATTAACAAAAATTGCACTAGAGCTTGTAAATTAATACAGATTTAGGATATGTTTTTTCAAATCAGAGAAATTCTGGCAGAAAGAATTGTTATCTTCCATTTTGTTTTGGAACATAAATAGTATTGCATTCATTTTGCTTCAGAAGGTTGGTTTTTGTACTTGTTAGTGTAAAGGACAAAAATAAATAGCTAAATAAAATGTAATTCTGACCTTGACACTTGCAGTCAAAAAGGGTTTGTTTCACGTTTGAGACAGAAAAGATTTTATTTGATGACATAAATTACTTACTCTTACACTCCCCTTTTTAATATTTCCTTTGATTGATGTAAAATAGTTATAATAATAGCATTCCTTGAAAAAATCCCCGAGACTAAAATGGTGAATGTGAACTAGACTGACAGAGAAAGAATACAACAATAGGCTGGACAACGCATAATTCCTTTCGGTAATATAAAGCCCTTTGTCATGCCCATCGTTGTTTTTTTTTGCATTGAAGACCTTTCTTTTGTGTTTTACATTCCTCACAAATAATGAATTATCTCTTTTAGTCAGCTCTTGGTAACGAGTTGTTAATGAAAATTCAGTTTCAGAAGTAGAAAATGTTGTAGAGGGAAATATTTGTCTAGTGGAAACCATAGAAGTGTCTTGACAGGCTGAGAGAGTTGAAGCTGTTCAGCCTGGGAAAGAGAAAGTTTTGTGGAGACCTTATAGCACCTTCCAGTATCTCAAAGGGGCCACAAGAGAGCTGGTGAGGAATATTTTACAAAGGCATGTAGTGATAGCGCAAGGGGGAATGGCTTTAAACTATACGAGTCGGTTCAGATTGGTTATTATTGACTATTCTTTGCTGTGAGGGTGGTAAGGTTGCCCAGGGAAGCTGTGGATGCCTCATCCCTGGAAATGTTCAAGGCCAGATTGGGTGGAGCTCTGAGCAGCCTGGTCTAGTGGAAGGTTGGAAGGTCTTTTCAGAGCAGGGGAGTTGGAACTGGATGACCTTTGAGGTTTCTTCCAGTTTAAAACATTCTATGATAAACTTTGTTTTTTTGTGCGTTCTGGCTCCAGCTTCCTTGAGAAGTCGTTTCTGTTTTAGGAGCTTTGGGGAAAGCAGTTCGAGAGTGTCCAATGCAGCACCATGGGGAGGGTGAAGGGCCTTGAGGGGGAGCCATGTGAGGAGCAGCTCAGATCACTTGGTCTGTTCAGCCTGGAGGAGACTGAGGGAAGGCCTCATTGTCTTCAACAGTCTTCAACATCCTCCTGTGGGGAAGAAGAGGGGCAGGTACTTTTCACTCTCATGACCTGTGACAGCACTCAAGGAAATGGCATGAAGCTGAGTTGGAAGAGATTTAGTTTGGATATCAGAATATAGCTTTTCACACAGAGGATGTCTGGGCACTGGCAGAGGCTCCCCAGGGAAGTTCTCACAGCATCAAGCCTGGCAGAGTTCAAGGAACCTTTGTACAATGCTCTAAGGCACATGATGTGACTCTGGGTATTGTCCTGTGCAGGATCAGGAGTTAGAATTGATTGTCCTGATGGGTCTCTTCCAACTCAGCCTGTTCTATGATTCTCTGACATAGAAACTAGCATTTAGATTAAAACCAGAAATAAGAAACTGCTAAAACCCAGGTAGCATCTAAATATATATAGAAATACAAATAATATTGCACTTAGATGGACTCACATTAGTTGCGGATGGTTTATGCCAGGATAGGTTTCCTCTGATGAGATTTCAGTTTGCATCTTTGATTTTGAGTGAGGATCTGTAAGGCTTTTTGTAAGGAAAGTTGGCAATTCTTCCTCAGTAAACCATCACTGCATATGCACTGAAGGTGTAGCAAATGCAGGAATGTGCTGCACAGGTGCAGTGCAGTCAGGTACAAGGTTGCAGTCTCCCCAAACTTTAGGCACAGCCTGTGGGAGTCTTTGGCCTCCCTCAGTGTCAGGATGTGCTTTCTTGTGTTCAGACGTTCTGTGGCTTTTTTCCCAGTGGTAAATTGAGCCCGAACAGACTGCACACCATGAAATGCCCCCTTCACTTTTCCACAAAATGGTGATTATTTAAGTTAATTCAAAGGACCAAGAAAAACCTCAGCTTTCTGTCACACCATCCCAGAAAGCCCAGTAGGAGCTCTGCCCACTGGCTGGGACTGTCCCTTCTTACACCCGGGTCATGAGCCGAGTTTGCAGCAGAAATTCTGGGAGCTCGTATTGAGAGTGTTTGTATTTTCCTGAGGCACCTTTCATCTGCCAGAAATACAGCTGTTTTGCAGCACAGTGGTTCCTTACTTCCAGCAGTGAGCACATCTGAACTGTACCCTTAAAGCCTTTGCATTAAAACAAGGCCTCCTACTCAGAGTAGCTCATAGTTCAGGTTATAATATGATCAGTCAAACAAAAGATTTTTAAAAGCTTTCCTGTATAATGTGACCTAGGGAAGTGCATTAGCTGAGTAAATATATTGTTGATTTGTTTCTCCATTAGCAATGAGTGATTTCTCTCTAAGTGACCTATAGTACTGGTTTCTGGGAATAAAGCTGTATTGATAAAGAGAATGGAATGTAAAGGAAATATTTTTTTTTCTTTTGAGAAAGCTTGTACACAAAACCAGGGTACACTGGTTTCTCTGGTTTTATATCCTTTAGATATGACATGGCTTTGTTGCTTTTTCTTCCTTTATCTCCAGGTCAAAGGAGTCATGCTGTACATTATAACAGAGGTACTGTTTTCATTTTCTCAGCATCTATACTCAGCTATGCCTTTAAAAAAGACAAATTCATCTTGTGACTGTCTGCTGTGTGACATGTTGTATAATTTGATGTGTATTTATTTATATCCCTCTATTGCAAGAAATGGCAGTTTTCACCAAAGGAAAACAAGACATTCATTCTCATTTGTTTGGGGATCCAAGATATATCTGAGCAAACAATCTCCCACACTGTTTGCTTCAAGATTGAGAACAGGAAATATAGAATTGGGATGGAGAATATGAAAAAGCATGTGGCACTGTAAGATAAATCTTCTAGAATCGAGTTTGCCCCATGATAGACAGTGCCTGAAATTTTCATCCTTTTATGCTTTTCTGATATGTTAAGAAGTAAGTATATATGCACTGCAAATTGATATTTCTGCAGATTTGTTAGTATGCAGATCTTTGCAAGATAATCAAGAGAGTGCTTAGAAAGTATTGTGATAATAAATTTCTTAGAGCAGATGTTTCTTAGCAGATTTTATCTGTGTCATTTCAATGATAAATACTTCTGACTTCTTAACCTTTAACTACAGTTGCACACATACATTTGATTGTGAGAAATAAAAGAAACTGAAAAGAATTTTATAAAATGAGTGTAATTTATCTGGAGGTCACTGAGTCTATGATAATGAAAAAAAAAAGCCCCTAAAACTTACCATTAGGAGGAAAAAAGGTTAGAAACTGTGCAAAACTGTTAGTGAAATGATTGCATCTTACATTTTGAATTATAGAAGTTCTTGCTAAAATTTCTTATAATTTATTAAGCCAAATATCTAAATCTAACTTTCCTAAGTTTTACTGCTCCCTTTAAACTCTTTATTGAGTTTTGTTTTTTGTTTCACAGATGGATTTGATGTGGGATTCTTCTCTAATTTTAACTTCCTAAAATTAAAGTATATATACCAAAATAGTCATCAAGGCTATCTTCATAATTAGTAGAGAAAACTTAAACTAAAGGAGAACTTTATGTACTTTAGAGACCTGTCTTAGCATGGGGTTAGTCCTATCTGGAGTTGCTTAAGTATCCCATTTGCTGTGGGCTAGTGCTGGCACAACCATAGGCATTTATCAGTTTTGGCATTAATCCTAGCTACAGGCTTTGTCCACAGGAAAAAAATTTGTTCCATTTGCTTGGATTCTGAGCTATGGTGAGTTCAAATCCCTTTCTGCCCATGGATGTCCTTGGTGAATAAAGTTAGACCTACCTTGATCTTTGAAGTAATGAGAATTACTTACCAAAATAGTATTGGGAAAGCAAGCATTATTGTCCTTGTGCCTCCCACCTTAAACTGAAGCTCAGTAGATTAAGTGTTGAGAGTTGCCTAGACACTGTTATTGCATATCTGCTAGAAAATTAAACAATGTCAGGGAATATTATTAGTGTTCTTGTCAAGTGGTCTGGTCTAGTCATGAACTTAAGGTTAAACTATTTCCCTCTTGAAAAGAGTGGCAAATGGACTGTCCTTGGCTTGTGTTCCCCAACCTTTGCTGAGAATTCCTTGAGAGACTGTAGTTGGACCTGGACAGAACCACGCTAGGGATGACTCAAACGGGATGGAAAATGACATTTTTCATGTCAGGAACATTCTCTGGTGAAGTGGATTAGCCCCAAATAGCAACTCAGACCTACAGAGCTGCTCACTCACCCGAGTGGGATGGGAGAGAGAATTGGGAGAGAGAATTGGAAGAAAAAAAATGTGAAAACTCGTGAGCCGAGATAAAAGCAGTTTAATAGGAAAAGCACAATCTATACACACAAACAAAGAGAATCAATGAATCAATTCACCACTTTCCATGGTCAGGCAGATGTTCGGCCATCACCAGGAAAGCAGGGTCCCATCATATTTAACAGTGACTTGGGAAGACAAACACCATGTTCTCCCCTTCCTCTTCTTCCCTCAGTTTTACATACTGAGCATGATGCCATATGGTGTGGGATATCACTGTGGTCAGGTGAGGTCACCTGTGTTCTCTCCCAGCTCCTTGTTCAACCCCACCCTCCTCACTGGTGAAGTGGGTGGAAAGCAAAAAAGACTTCAACTCTGTGTAACGCTGCCCAGCAATAACTAAAACATCTCTGTTTTATCAACACTTTCTAACACAAATCCAAAGAACAGCCATATACTTGCTACTGTGAAGAAAATTAACTCTACCCCAGCCAAAACCAGCACATCTGGTGGTGTTTTATTCAAACAGTTGCTGGTGGTCATAGAAGACATATAAGTTCCAAAAAAGAGGAACTTGTTTATACTCCCATTGGCAAGTAGAACTATGGGAACTTCTTATTTGAAAATAAAACTCTGAGGGGCATCATCTAAATGATGAGATATTGATGAAACTTTGTTCAGTCTTTTCTGTGACACCAGGAGTCATTAAGTATAGTTTGTAATGCTCCACAGTCTGGGAGCTTTCCCACTGTACACTGTGAAAAGTGGAAAAATAAACAGAAAGATGTGCAGCATTACTTCTTCCACCACTTCAGGATAATGATGCATGAATGATGGAGAAAGAAAAAACAGTAGGAAATCAGGTAGAAAATTTTAGGGTTTTCCAGGCTCCTGCCTCTCTTTAGCTTAGAAAATCCTTGTAGTGAGCAAGAACTGGACTACAGCCATTGCACAATCGTTGCAGTGATGTTGCTGAAACAATATATAGCTGCCAAGCCATTATTGAACTTTTCTTGTCTGCATTCCACAGACACAGCTGAGCTAATGTGAAATATATACCTTACAGTCTTTGTTCTTTCACAGCAAATGCATATATCAGGAAATGTAGGATTGGGAAATAGGGTTTTCTTGGGGAAAATAATTTGAAACCATGGTGGCTATTTGTTAACAATGCTGAAAGAAAGGGATACTAGTAATAAAAGGAGAGTAAGGCAAGTTCTGATCTGTCCCATCCTCAGAAGGTGTTTTAGACAACTAAGGCTGATAAGAATATAGACATGCCTGGAGTTATTTGGTGTCTCTCACTGGATATTTCAAGGTTTCACTCTAGATGAACCTGAAATGCAGTCAAAACTTGCTTACCATCAGACCCAGAAACAAACCCTGTCAAACAGCCTGAGCTGCTTCAAACAAACAACAGCAGTTTATAGGTTCATAAATATCAGATGCAGGGCTTTGAAAACGGTATTGAGCAGTCCCAAATGCCATGGTGGCAGCTGAGCAAAGATTAAATGAGTAATGGGGAAAATTCCAAGTGCTTGTGTTTATGGGGAGAAATCCCTTGGGCAGCAAAACCAGAAGCATAATTTGTCCATAGTATGTTAAGGAACAATTTAACCCACACCTAGATTTCTTTCTCTTCTGAGAGAATGAGGTGACTCCCTGATAATAAAGCTGCTGAAATAGAGGAGACAGCCAACACATTAGGGTGTAAATAAGTGCTCATCCAAAGAATTAATACATTTTTCTAAGCTTCAGGGCTTGTTTTCAGTCTTGTTAATAACACATGCAATATGCCTTTTTCTTTTGGCTGTGCAGCAGAGCTGAAAATAAGAGCAAATTGTACATCAAGATACAATCCAAGCTAGTATGGGTGCAGGAATGGTTGGTTTGTGCCTTTTCCTGAACAGTGCTTTGGCAGGCTATGCTTCTATAAGTGCTGGTGCTGTCACCGCTGTGTGACCTTTCCTTCTGGCTTGATACTTGAGATAGTAGATCAGGGTATCAGAAGTCCAGGAAGAACCTTCCTTCTCTGTCATGACCACACTGAATTTTGGTTATTTGGCTACTTCAATATCTAACAGCTTTCACAACATAATTTTTGTATGTAGATATTTTGCAAGATCTTCTAAGAAATGTTTAGAATCTGGAGAGGTCATTTTTGGCTGCTCTAAGGTAACTACGGTTTCATGCCATAATTTTCACTGGTTTTATTGTCTGTGGGGCATTGTTTGTTTTCAAATTTAAATTTGTTTTTTGAATTTTACTTGCACATTCAATTTTATTGCACAGTTTTCCCAGTTTTATAGCTATGCCAGAAGTAGAACTAGGGGATGGACTCAGATTTTGTGTTTAGAGACAGAGAGTCTTGGGAAGAGTGAGGTAGAAGCTGTGTCCTGTTTTGCAGACAGTGGAAGTTACTCTCTGAATTACTTCCCCTGTTAAAGTTCTTCAGCCTGGTGAGATTCATGGGTGTCATAAACTGAAGTATGCTGCACTCAGCATGCTTTCACTGTAGTCTGTGGGGCTATTCAGTATGAATAAAGGCAACTGACTGATTTTGTGTAACTCATAAGCAATTATACCAGTGGAGGTAAGAGTGGGGCTGTAAATAATCAAAGTAAATGAGAAGGCAAAATGCTCTAGAGCTTTTCTCACCTAACAACAGAGAAGTGAAGGGCAAGGGTAAAGCAGTTTGCACGAGTTGTGGAAACTTATTAACTTATTCATTTAGAAGCAAAAGCAAGTGAAAGGGCACCTTCCACATCAGTATTTGAAGCAGGTTGTAAAGGTATTTTTAATGAAGATGAAACCTAGGTAAAAATAAGGCTTCATTTTTCTTGAGAAATCATCAAGCAGGATTGCATGGCTCATCACATAGTGCAAAGAGAGTTCTTCAGGGAGGAGACAAGGTTGCATGACTCCTTGCAGAGATGCAGACACGAGCCAGGCACAGCTTTGTCACTTTTTTGCATGTCACAGCTTCCATTTAACGAGCCGTCTTAGCAGGAAAAAATGTTTGTCCATCTAAAGCAGGACTGCTATTTTGGGCAACACTTAAACCCTACCCTGTGTAGTTGTGCTGCAGTCTAGCCTGCCAGCTGTAATGCCATCCTGCCAATGTCTTTTAGTTTGATCCAAGAACACTTTGGCAGCCTGCTTGAGCTCTGACCTGATTGTAAACTAGAGATAAAATAATGTGCCCTCTGTGCAGCCAATCATTCATGTTGTTAAAATACTGCTTAAATATTGCTAGGGGCAGAATGTATGGCAAAGTTGTGATAAAAATCATCTCGTGATAACTACCAGTTCCTGTTCTAGTAGTGGCTGCAAACTTCAGATTCGTTAATCTGTTTGAAAATGTTTGTTTGCATTCCTGTGTGAGTCAGCATAGAGCAAGGGTGAGGGTTTGGCTCAGAAACTTGCTTTTTCCTCATGCGTGACCAAGACAGGATGCCAGGAGAAAGGGAGAGGGAGATTGTAAGTTAGGAAGATAACTACCAACACATCATACCAAATGGGTAGTTCAGAGGTTCCTAAGCTAAGATCCCTCAGTCATGATTGGACTTCAAATCACTTATAGATATCTCAACCTCAACTGTGTTGCTTATCGTTTGTTTTGCATAAAATTTGATACTGCAGCCTCACACTGATCTGTGAGAAATTTGCTATGGTCTCTGAAGAACTCTGATACGTGGCAAAAGTCTGTTACAGAACTGCACCAAATTTGAAATTCCTGGTCTTCTGTAGACATATTCTTAGCTATTAATAGTGTGTGCTGAAAACCATTGTACAGATCTGTTTCTTTATGGAATACAGTGTCACAAACACATTTAAACTGCGGTCCCAAAATAATCTAATTATGAAGTATTCAAATGTTGTTTTGGTTCACTTTAAAAGTTTAGCACCAAATTTCTAACATTTTTAGAAGTAAAATAATCAGTGTATGTAAAAAGTAGAATTTCTTCTTTTCAAGTGCTCTGTGATGTCACCTGCTATTACTCAGCCTACCACAGCACAACTTGCTCATTGCTGTTCTATGTTTTCTGCATTTTTTCCCCAGCCAACATTATGCAACAATCAAGTATCTAATAAATAAGGTAGCTGATGGAGGGTTTATGAGTGAATTTGAGCCTCTGTGGCCTCACTTTCACATCTGAAATTACATTAAACTTTTCACTGGTAGTGCACACATATCCCAGGAAGAGATTTGTTCGACTTGTCATTCACGTAAGCTTCCAGATCCAGTGCCTGTCAGGGCATTTATCATTTCCTGTACACCTTAAGCAAAGATAATGCAATACTGCTAAGGAGTGTTGATCATACAGCAAACATTCCAGCTTGCATTGAATCAGATTAGCCTATACAGTTTCACTAGATTTCAAACTGGTTTTCTTGCATAATGAAAAGAAATTGCTCAATGAATTAATCCAGTGGTGTATCTGTGTATTTCCAAATTAATTTCTGGTTTAATTCCACTGACATTGCCAGGCTCACACTGTGGAACAATTTGGCTTTTTCAGTGTAGTCCATCACTAATTTTCACATTAATTAATTTTAATGGAATTGCCATGATATCTTTTTTTGTCTTCTTGCATTACAGCAATGCACTCAAAGAATAAAATCTAGCTTTGCAGGGAGAAACAACTGGGATTTGTATGTGTCCAGTGTATGCAGTTCACTGTCATTGCATGGGAAAAAATTTATCATACATGAGTAACTTCAGGATTTCATTCTTTAATTTTACTTTTGTGCTTTTGTTTGTTACCATGTAAAAAATGTTTAAGTCTGTACTCCCAGAAAAACTTAGGTCTATAGTATTGAGCTAGTCTAGAATGCAAAAAGGAAAGTAATGTTAATATTTATATTTTAATCAATGTTTTGGGGGAGGGGAAAAAATATGAAGAGTTGCCAAAATGAGTTCTATTGATTCTCTCCTTTGACAAAACCAGAGTTTTATACTTTCTCGAAATTAAATGTACAACATTGCTAAAACTGTGACTCCCACTGTGAGCTCTGCAAAGTAACATCTTTTACAGATCATGAAGGCATGGAGAACAGGAAGAAAACGTCCCAGTGCAGAATCTTTGGTTTCCCTCCACTCAGGAGTTAAAGGTGAACTTTATGCTCAGCCTTGCCTTTTTGAATCATTACCCAACAACATTTGATACTCTTAGCAGAAGAGTAAATGGAAGGCACTAAATATTCTGGCATCTTTTCTATAATGTTTAGATCAATACTGGAGTCAGATGGACTATGAGGACCTGTTTCATGAACATAGTGCTTTCACATTCATAGGACAACAACAGATATCATGTCTCCACCATTTTCATTCACTAGCTGGATAATAGTCTCTGTCATTAAAACTGTCTATTTCTTACTAAATCAGCTTTGGAACTTCAGCTCCTCTTCTTCATTCCATGACAATGTAAAGCAGTTTAGCTGCAGCAGCTTGCAAGGCAATCAGGGTCATCTGGCAATCGCTTGGTCCAAAATGTGTCTGTCAGTGCTGTTGACAAATAAGTGCTGCAAATTACACTATATTAGAGAAATACATGTTTAGCTTTGAGACCTTTTTAAGCACAAATTTTATCGGTTGCTTATCTAATTTTTCTTCCATGGAGTTCATAAAAATGTTGGCAAAAGGCCAAGGTAGGACGTGAGCATAGGGAGATTAGATAGCTTAATTTTTTGAATTGAGAAGTATGAATGTTTTTATGCAGCCATATGTGTTATATCATCCTCCTCATGAAAAGGGTGCAATAATAGAGAATGATTAATCACAGGGAAAACAGCATTCCGTCATCCTTCTCCCAAGAGGTACTTTACAGAGTTTGAGCAATACAGCATTCAAAACCAAACCATCAGTATTTATTTTCTGGTATCTCACCTAACGACAGAATGAATAACCATCACATGAACAAAGAGCAATCTGTTTGCTTTATAAAAGACGTAGTTTCAGCTGCTTGTGAAATAATGAAATCTAACACCTAACAGTAACATCAAGTGAATATGACAACCTACATTTTTGAGCCGTGTGTGAGAAGGAAAAAGTAAACTGTAGATTACACGTCAATTGCTATTGTAAAGATGAATCCTATTTGCTTCATAGTGATGATTCATGAGACGCTAGAGTTGTGTACACCTGAGATGTGTGAGGCTTCTGTACTCCAGTCAATTGAGGCATGAGTATTCTTTACCTGCCTTCTTCCCTCTGCTTTTATGTGTCTGATCTGTTCTTCACTTGCTCACAAAGGCAGCTCACACTGTATGCCATTCTGTGGGCTCACATACTGTGCAAAATAACACACAGACTGCATTTGTGTCAAATTTGTTTTTCCCTCTCAAAGTACTCACATAGCTACTCTTACTGCAGGTTCTTTTTTCTTTGTGCATGTGTGTGTAATGAGATTCCTACAGACATCTCGTTGGTCTTTCTTACAGTAAATCTTGTGTCTTCCTCTGTATTTTCATTCTCATTTCTTCCTCCATTGCAACTCTAAAAATAATCAGCCATGAAAGAAGCTATTGAGCTTTATTGTTACCAGCACAGTGAGATTAATAAGTGGTGAATATGCTGTACCTCACTAAAAGGATGCCTTAAATTGACACATCTCCCAGGACAGTCAGGGAGTTCTGAGAAACCCCAGTGTTTCCTGTTACTCCTTCCATGGGTCTGCATTGATTTTTCCAGTAGTCTGTGCCAAACAGGAACAATTTACCTCATAGGGAGGTAATAAAATAATCTTTACAAGCAGTTAATAGAGTAAAGCAAGTCGAAAACTGGATTTTTGTTTGTGGGAGAGAGAGGATATGATAGCATAGTGTCTTTCAGTGAAATTCTACATTAAAAAAAATTAGGACTATCATTGAGGACACCTGAAGGATTTAATTTTTGTTTATCCCCTACTTTAATTTCAAGAATTTTTTATTTATTATTATTTCAATAGAGTAAAAATATTTCAATTCTACATTTCCTTTGCTTATCTCTGACATTTAATAGAATAGAACACAGCCTAATGTAAATTAAGAATGAAAACAGCATGAAATGTTTTTAACATTGTTAAAATAAAATTGCTTCCCATTTCTGGTGTGCTTTGAGAAAGTTGAGATCGTTTTTTTCAACTTCGTCTTATTAAACATGTAATTGAAAAAAATCCATTCTTATGAAAATGATCAGACTATTAGTTTTCTTAGTGGAAATAATTCTCAGGGCTGTGATCCACACTCGAGACTATCCAAGGAATCAATGTTTGAAATCTGTCTTCTAGGTGGCAGGCTATACTGCTTTTATCTGTCACAATATTAATCTTAAATTAGGTGTACATGCCATCACAATATTTTTTTGCTCTCAATCTTTAAAAAAATGGACACAGAAAAATGGCAGGTATGACCCAGGTTTATAGCCTCAATTCTCCAGTGGCTATGTGAGTATCTGCTCTGTTTCTTTTTACTGCTTTGTCAAGAAAAACTGCATCAAAATTCCAACTAAGTGAAGACTTTGGTTCTGGAGATGTCTTTTCCTGTGTTTCTGAAGGTTTAACTCTTCTAAAAATAATTATAGGAGACTTCAAAGTGGAGAATAAGTGAAAAGTATTGAGGTGAACAATTAATTCTCTAAGAAAATATGAACACAGAAACATTTTCAGACGTTAACTAATAAAAGCAATAAACCTTTGCTCAAAATATGGTTAAATCTAATTTTATTGACAGTGATAGCGGTATTATTACATGAGGGCTATGAGTTCCTGGAGTTGGGTTAATTCCTTTGCTGTCAAAAATGTATATTTAAATGGCAG
This sequence comes from Ammospiza caudacuta, assembly GCF_027887145.1. Classification (NCBI taxonomy): domain Eukaryota; kingdom Metazoa; phylum Chordata; class Aves; order Passeriformes; family Passerellidae; genus Ammospiza; species Ammospiza caudacuta. The sequence continues at coordinate 62,292,058 of NC_080596.1, forward strand.
GAGACTGCACTGCCTCTGTTAGTGTAATTGTTAGTGTATTTCAAGTGTCAGTGGCATTGGAAAGAAGCAAGAAAGTCAGTCAGCTGAAGAACTCTCACTGTGAAGAAGTAACAGAGCATTAATCAATTTTCTGATTTTTATTTTTAAATCCAGTAGAAAATACTTTCTGAATGCCATGGCTAGAAAGCAGTGTGTCAGGCCTCCCAAAAGAAATGTATGTGTGGCATCTTTTCCACATCTAATGCCTTATTAATGCATGTCCAGTCAGCGTGGGAGACCATGAAAAGACATCATCTGCTAGATTTCCTTAGTGGACACTTGAAGCTGGTTTTTGGGGTTTGTGTTTTTTTTAAAAGCAACTTAGTTTACGTGTCCTTTCTTGTATAGATGAATTAGCTTTGTTACTTAGCTGCAATAGTCTAGACCCAATTGCAGCTGGACTTAAAGGTATGGCTGAGAAATCATATTGCTCTTGTGATTTATTACGACACATATGCAATTGCAGTGCACTCAATACCTTACCTTTTCATGTAAATTGAAAACATTTTGCAACTTTTTTCAGGAATGAAGGAATTAAGAGACAAGGTGTGTATGGGGCAGCTCTCATATGAATATTCCAGTACTACTCACATGGTTTTTTCATCTGGACACAAAACCCTTCTATAGCACAGGTGCTCTGCAGGTCTGTATAATTGTAGAAATGATTAAGCAAAATAGTTATACCCCTCCTAATCTATTTCAAACACCTGATTACAGAAAATAGCCTGTATAAAGTGATCCATGGTCACAATGCCAAATGTTCGACTAAAAATCAGAGCTTCAGCTGGTATGTGTAGACATGGCTACATTTAATCTACTGAATATGTATAACTTTATATCAGTAGAGGCTGCTGCAAGTATCTATAAGCACACTCGACACTGAAGAAGAGGCAGAAAGTTGCTATTAGTTTTTCTTCCATAAGGCATTTTCTGATAATATTGCAGTATCTGAGACCTGCGAAGCCACCCACTGTTAAGTTTTTCATAATGACCTTTTCCATGCTATTCTCACTGTGTCTCACAAGTGTTTGGGACAGGCTGTAAACATTTTTTTACACTTGTGAGTATTATCATGTTGTAAAAGTAATAAGGTGTTAAAGGACCCAGTTCATCAAGAATTTCCATAGAGCTGGTGTTCCTTCTCAGCTGAAAGGTGGATTCAAATACTTCTGAAGAAAAAGAAATTATGTAGAAGTTAAATTTTCCACAACTAGTTCCTACCCCGCTGAGTTAGGTGGCTATGATTCATAGGTTGCTGATGGCGTATGACAGGAAATTCTATTACAGTGCTCAGTAGCAGGATAAATGCAAATAATGATGATGATAGAATTCGTGGATGGCTTTTTATCAAAGAACATTTGCAAATGTTGCGTCAAAGCTTAAGATGAATTGGCTGCATATGGACAAGCCATAGGAAAAGGGAGGGGACAGAGGTCGGCAGTGTGCCACAAAAGTCTTCAGCTGTCTGAACTTCTGGCCCTCATTTCCAAAGTCTCCATCCACCACTATGACAGCTGAAGGGAGACTTCCTGTATCTTCAGGCCTGAAGCACAACAGGCTGATTGCCCAACAAGGTCTGCCCTTAGCCTTAGCTAAAGGATGGATGGAAAATGAGATTTTAAACGCTTGTAAAATATTTTAATACCTCAATACCTTTGTTAAAAAAAAAGGTGTATATATGTGTGTAAGCAATTGTGCACATACCCTGATGTGAAGTTGTTCATGGGCCTTTTGGTTTTATTCTAAGTTAATTAATAATTATTGTAGAGAACTGAAACTTCTTACAGGAATCCATTCAGAGTTAGTTCTTCTGATCAAACAGAATTCACAGAAATCTTTTAGAAGTAGAAACAGCAATTTGAAGACCATAATAGGCATAACAGAAAGCTGATAACAGAAACAAAATCTTGATTGAGGACTGTCATCTAGCAAATAAACTGATGAAATCAGAATAAGCAGTACTGAGATTATCAAGCAGTAGGTTCTAAAACACGCCAGATATTTTACTGTTAAAATTTACACATATTTTGCCCATGCAAAGAAAACTTGATTGATGTAAAATTAAGTATTTCCATGGAAATCCACTTAAATGTCACCATGGATATCAGATCAATGTCTCAATGTTCAGGAGAAGATATAGGCTGCAAAGGGTCTTCTTTTAACCCTGCCATGGATGACACTAAACAACCTTTAGTCTAATATGTCTTTCTATAAATGTCTCCTCTTTACCCATCACTTTGACCTCCAATACTTGGCCTGAGACTCTGAAAAGGAGTTTTTTGAAGGAGTGTTATCTGAGAAGTGTGCTTGAGTGATATATTCCTGCATTTCAAATTTCAAACAGCTGCTATATGTCCCAACTGCTAGTAGAGTGTGCCACTGCTTTAAATCTTAGTTCTAGGTGAGCAGAGGAAGTGTTGGCTGATGTGGAACTGACGTTCCTGACAGAAAGAGCAACAGAGCTGTGGGAAGGCCCATTCTGGGCTGCTGCCAGAAACAATATAGGCACATTTCTGCTGCACTCTGTACAGATTAATTAGCTCTGTCGAGAAGGAAGAGTCACACTGTGCTAACATGGCTACCTTTGCTCTGCAGCTTAAACTAACTCATTTAGACCTGATGTAGGTACCTTTAGATAAAGTGTGGTTTCTTTATCTTTTGACTACATCAAGGTAAAATGACTCATTCCACAGTACTAATTATTTCTGGCAAGTTATGGTCAGTGTTAATAAGTGACACATAGCAGATGCTTTCTGATGGTATCATCTTGCTCTTACTTGTATCCACCTGTTCAGAGGAAAACAGCTGACCTGTAAAGTAATTTCCCAGCTCTGCTGAAACACATATGGACATTGCTACTCATTTCCCAACTCCAATTGTGGTGTAACTCTTTCAGTCTCAGGAGCTGCAAAGAGCAGGATAACTGCTAAGTCACAAATGCAAACAAAATCTCTCCAGTCAGGGCCTGCTCTCTTCTCCCTGAGGACCTGCATTCCTGTGTATATGCTTGTCACTTTGCACAGTAAATGGGGAGTATTTACTCACTTTGTTGTTTCTTGTATTGTCTTCTTTCTATTACCAGGAGGACTATTACAGCCATTTAAATTTTTGGCTTCAGAACTAAGCTGATTTTAGACACAATCACTGTGAAATCTAGAGTTTCTCTGTGGTGCTCACATGATGAGTATTTATGAAGTATTTTTTGTATTGCTGTACATACACCAAGCCTGTACATATAATCCTAATACAAGAACCAAATTTGTGATGCTGTGCCAGAAAAAGCCATTAATATCTGTAAAGGAGAGAGAGAGCACATCACTTAGCAAGTCACAGTTAAGCATGAACTCTGATGGTACAATGGTAATTGCTAATTAGATGTTATGAGGTAAATGCCTAAGGGAAGCTGCCCTCACCAAACAAGTAAGTCAAGAGGCCAATCCTTGTTGGCAGGGAAGTTCTAAGTATTAGTACTCATGTGAAACAGCCGTAGGGAAATGAATCATACAACTGAAAGTTGCTTGAAAATGTCCTGTCACTGGGTGCACTACTCTGAGTTTGTGTGCAGCACAGCGAGCAAATTTCCTTTCAAGTTACTGGAGAAGGAGGAAATTTTTGAATAATCATCACCATATAATGTCCTAGATGACAATGGATAGGTTAAAAATAAGAAATGCTTTTTTGGATTTAAGGGAAATGAGAGTGGCCTTCCTCTGGGAATCAGGGAAAAAATTGAATGTGAGGAAGAGAATGTCCAATTTTAGACCTGATTATCCTCTCCTCTTGCAGCCTTGCACAGTCAGTGAAACGTTTTCAAGGGGATGTGGAGTGCTATCATTCCGAATTTTTAAGGTTATCACTCATGCCCTGACTTCCCTGGTGTGTGACCCCCTGTTGAAGTGAGGGGGAGAACGACCATCTTATAATGCATCGAACTCCAAATTTATTGATCGATCAGTCAGTTTAAGTAATAGTGTTAATGAACTTCATGCATATTCTAAAATACAGCTTTATGATAGGCTAACAGAGAAAACTCTAACCACTCCTTTTGTTTTACAATACCGTTGATTGTTTACATCAAACAAAATCAGTGTTCTCACTGTGATACGAACGGTTCTCAAAACTTCCATAACTGTTCCCAGGGTGCCATCTTTTCCCAGAGAGGATGTTACCTTTGTTATGGGAAGACTGCCTGAGAACTTTATTGTTTATGCAAGGATGCCTGAGAGAGACTAATTGTTTATAGAAGTCAGGCTGGAAACTGCTTTGAAACTGCTTCACAGCTACCTGTTACTTTTCTCTCAGCTGCATGGCTTCGTGGCCTTTTTCTTTAAGCCATGCCTGAACTAAACTCCCGACAACCCCCCCCAAGGACAACGTAACAGAGGCTCCATTTCTGACATTTCTGGCTTTAGATTTCTTTTAATATCCCTATTTTATGAGGGATGATGGAGCAGCCGGGGGCAAACTGACCACAGTTTCACAGCTGACAAGTGTTGCATGATGGAGAACTGGATTCATGGTGTTTCCATAACACTATTTTCAGAGATTGTTTGCAATATTTGCAAGGAAAACCGCTTATGAATTGGAAAGTATAAATGACAGTTCCCAAGATATTTTATGCTCTCTCTGTCTCAATGAATGATACTGGAAGATACCATTTACCCAGACAAATCATTAGAAATAGTCTGAGAGAAGTGTCTGGGCAGTAGGAATATGTGAAGTTACAAAGAGTTATGATTTTTCTCTGTACATGCAGGAGACTGAGCCAGCAAGTCTCTGGGCTCCCTGGTGGTTCCTATTATCCTGACAGCTCAAACACAGTCCCTGGTCTGCAGGCTGATGAAAGTGAATTTTCTTCTATAAGTTATATGATTGGGATTGCTGATTGATTTTATTAGAACATTTCATTGCAGTAAGTTTTATATAGAAATATTTGCAGTTAGCATGGTTTTCCAAAGCAGCAGATTTCATTTGTCACTTCCTTGCATTCTGTTCACAGGAATGGACATCCCACCAAAATGTATCTATGGTCTTAAGTGCATTAAGATAAACACTCTTCTGGTTATTGGATTAATAAAGATTTTTTTTCTTCTATCACTTGCTGAAAGTTGTTTTTTTTTTCACAAACTGAGGCTTTAGGGGGCTGCTGTTACTGTCTTTTGTGAAGTCTCCAGTAGAGCTGATATCACATAGTCTGGTAAACTAGAGAATATTTACCAAAAATAGAAACTGGAGGTGAAAAAGTAGTGCCTTTGAAGATTTTGGTGTGTTTGGCCTCTTGCATTACTTCTGCAGGGTTGAGAGGTTCCTACCATACTGGGAAAATTGAACAGTTTTCAAATAACCACAGAACAAAATAATAATAAAAAATGGAGGATTAAGCTGCCTCAAAATGATTTTCATCAGTGACCCTGAAGAAAATGAGCCAAAGCTTTTAAAATGCTCCCCTAATTAAAAAGATTATGTTAAAAAATATTGTTAAAATCTGCACACTATAAATGTATACTTTTCCATCTGAACTATGTCCTCAGCTTTCACAGTAGCATAAATAACTCCCCTTTTTGTTTTTTTCCACTGTGTTTCTGTTTTCTGGTTTTCAAACGGTGTTCCCTACTCAGTCTTTGTTATTTATGGAGATTGATCATGTTTATTTTTTGTACTTAGCTGAATGACACCAGCAGAGTTAACCTGTGAACCCAGGCTGTTTCGGCTGGATGGTAATTTGGCTGAAATTGTCATTAAGGGTTCAGAGTGGATGCAGAACAGTGACTTGGCACCGCTCTGCTGCTGCTGCTGGAAGCTGAGGGAGGGTCCCTGCTCTGCCATCTGTCACTCTTGGGAGAAAGCTGCCATTGAGGAATAGCAATGGGTGTCCCATAGTTCACATTTCCTACTCCTTTAGCTTTCTCCATGGAAATGTTGATTTTACCCAATTACAATCCCTTACATTTCCATTTCTGGGGTTGTGCCATGCCTTCTTCCAGGCGTATCTAAATCTTTTGTCCAGGCATACTTTAAACTGGGTAATTCCATTTTATCTCTTACTTCCTATGTGTCCATCAGGTGCAGCTGTTCTGTAATGAGGTGTGAAATTCTATACATGGGAACTGTGTCCTTCAAGGGATGAATTTGAAATTCACAGTTATCTCAGGAAAACTTCGAGCTCAGCAAGGGTCACATCTGACACCTTCAAGAAGCTGCCACATCCCTGCCTGACTGTGAGCCTGTGATGGGATTTATTTGATTAACCTAACCGAGAGAGAAAACCATCGAGAGAAGAGGTTTCTCTTACATTGTGAACAGGCTGAATTGAACCTAAAATATTTGACAGTCCAACTATTATTTGAGTAATTAGAACAATCTCAGCCATGCTAATGTCTGTGCATGTTTAGTCACTAGCTTTAAAGGGGCCTGGTTTTCACCCAATGTCTGCCAAAGACCTTTTAAACTAACATTGCATTTGTCCCATGCAGTGCTGGGACAAGTGTGCCTGTCCCATACTGATCCTGGGAAAGACATACTGTGATAATTCATCTGATCTCCTACAGAAAAAACAATTTTCCCTGAATCCATATGGTTAGCAAAGTACATTGTAAGCAGCATTACTTATACTGTGTCTGTGATAACACATGCTACAAGTTGTCATTTGTAATCATCACTGTTTCAACTGACTGTCTGCTTTTGGCTCATCTGTTGAAAGAGGGTAAGGAAAATAATTCCATACTGTTGTGCTTTAACCTCAAAAGGACAGGGTGGTACCATCAAGCAATTACAGGAGTTCAACTTCTTTTCTACTGTAAGCAATTTTTTTAAAGTTTAAAACTAACTAATGTACGAGTGAGAAAAAAAAATCTATGACGAATTATAAAACAGCAAAATAATTAAAAACCAATATATTTTCAAGGAATGTGGAGAGGTGACATTTATCTACAAATTCATAAATTCCAAAATTAGTACTACATGTTGAATCTTTAATAACTAATAAGAGATTTGTCCTGAATAGATATTTTGATGTATTGCCTTAAGAAAAGGAAAGTTGTAAGTGAAAGAAATGGCTACCCAATGCTAGCATCTGCTCTGCTTTTACACATTCCTTCCTTTTTGTGGAAGAGCTCCTCTGTCCTGCTGCTCCATCACAGTCCATCAGAAGGCATTCTCATTTGAAAGAGCTAGACAGTGTTTACCTGCCACAGCAGAGGGAAGCATCACCACCTGAGGACAAATACTAAAATTTTGTCCCTTTCTTTTTCTGGTCATGGATAACAGAGCTGATGGGGGCTGCAGGATGTGGCATAGGGACTATGTGTATTGGGTACCCTCCCATGGACAAGTCAGTCTTTAAACTACACAGGTATATCTATTCATATAATAGACATAAATTAGGCCATTTTCCCTAAATAAAATTACAGGAAGAGATTAAGTATTATATAATAAACATACGTAAAAATATTTCTTTTCAGTGCTGTTTACTAGTTTGCAGATAATTCCAAATCCAATTCATATCTTGGCTTTTTATATCCTGCAGTGTAAACATATTTATCAAAATAAATGCATTTATGCTGCAAGGCCATGTTTATAGCAGTGTATAACTTTGCTAAATTTAATGTGTTTGGGCGCACATTTGTCATGTTGAATGTCTGACTTGGGAAATCATTTTTTTAATGGTTTGGCCATTTCTAAAAATGAACTTAAGGAAAAATATTGGTGTTTCTTCGTTGCATCTGACAAAAAGGTCTCTGGACTTTCTTCAGAAGTTTGAATGCTGTCAATCATTTTAACTATTCAGGATATTTTGTTGTGGTAGTAGACAGATGTGCCTACAATTTTTGAAAAAATCATCTTGGTTTTGCTGGTTTCCAAGATTCTGAAGAGTTTGGTTTCTAACGTGCCAAGAGGAGTACAGGACAACAAGAGCACAATAGGCTATTTTGAATACTCCCCTTGGACTGAGCACACTTTAAGCTCACATAACTCCTGCATGGTGACTGGATAGGATGTGTGGCATCCCTAGAGCAAAGCAGATTTTTTTTTTATTGTTATATCTCAAAAACAGTTCTAAAATCCTGTGAAAACAACACAGTCTGTAGAGGAAAATAATAATTGTCATTCAGTGCATTTAGGATCAGCAGTACTCAGCGACCCAATGATGAACACCAAAAGAGAAGGGCAGAGTTTGAGCCATTGCTGTGCAAACAAGCACAGCCCATGTGAGGAAGCCCCAGCATTCCTGTGCTTTTTGTGTGAAGCAGATCTTTTAGAAGATCAGTCATTGATCATGTCACTCAACACTGTATCTTAAAGTGTGTGAATAAGACAGCAAAATTATCAAATTGCCTCTTGTTGCATTGCTTAACTTTTACAGCCTTACAGCAGTGATTTTTCTTTTACCATTGTTTCTGTATGAGTGTAATGTAAGCAGCACAATGTTCCATTTTTTTGATACATTGAAATATTACGTGCCACAATTTGCATGAGTCATCATTTCTCAGGCAAATCAAAGAATAAATGTTTTTTTTCTGATAACACATCTATATGTGTTTCCTTTATATTTAGATCTTTATCAGTTTCCCAGAATTAAGTTTTCTCTGTAATTCTGAAAGGCTTTATGATAGGGAAAAAAATAATTTTGTTACATAAGAAGAAAGAAACTTTCTCAGAGATAAGAATGGATAAATCTTCAGGTTATTTATGTTGATAAACACTGCACAAGTACTTTGCAGCTAAAAGTTGAAATAAAACCTCTGAAAATTGGATGATGGTGGGTGAGAAGACACCTCTTCACTGCTCTGCAAGTGCTTCTATTACTGTAAATGAAAGCAATTTTGGTGTTTCAGAACTTGGTGAGAAGACTGAAATTTTATGATTTGATCCCTAGAGCGCCAAATGTTGACTTGTTTCCACAGGCACTCCAAACTCTTCCACTCATTTTAGTGGGGTTGCTCCATGTTGAAGAAAGCACTGACCGCAGCCTGAATGACACACTCAGGACAAGGCAGGCTCCTTGTCCTTGTAGGAAAATGTGCAAAAAGACCCATATCTTTGAGGCCAAGTATGAATGGGGCAGCATTGAATTAAAATCTTTCAGTCTTCTTCCATTGTCCTGTGATAGTCTCATTTATTTTTTGTATCCATAGACTTCAGTCTTGTGCCTGAATCAGATGCTGCCTCTGTCTCTCACACTTGCTGTGGGAAATTCAATATACATAAATGCTATGGGTCTGCATATTTTATAATTTTACATACTTTTTTCCCCCCAGTAACAGAGGTAAGAAAAAAAAAGTCATCTGCCACAAGAACAACCCAAAATCTGTCATAAGACTTTTCAAATTCAGGCTTTGTGGAGCCTTCTTAATACAGCCTTTGTATACAGATCTGTATGCACATAAGTAATATACCATATGACATATAATTGATCTATGCTAACTGCTACAGAAAAGTAGGCATATTTTAACGTGTAGAATTAGTACAGCATCCAGGCCAAACCATAATAAATGAAAAGCACAGCTGCAATAATGCCATAGCAGTGCCTCAGGGACTCATTGGCATGGATGGACTTAGATGTAAATTACTCCAACAGTTAATTTACAGAGCACTGTAAATAGGATGATTAAGTACAGGCCATGCTTTTGAAATTACTATGCAGATAAAATAATTGTAACAGTGTATTTGAGAAGCTATAAATGCATTTTTTAGGAGGAAAAAACCCCATGACCCATACTTCTCTGAATTGAAGTTGTTTGGCTTCAGATTTCTGTTTAATCAGTTAAAGATGAAAGTTAAAAGTCATGAAGTGACACGTGCAACTGGTCTGCATCTTTGTCTTCTGTCTCCCTCTGACCGTAGTGGTCATCTTTATAAACAAGTGTTATTATCTCTGTAGGAAAGATTGTTGTGGCCTGTGAGCCTCTGGATGAGTTATCTGAGAGTCACTAATTTGAGACTTGAGCTGTTCCACATTATAATTCACTGGAATAGGCAAAATTAATCACCTACCAGTATTCTTTGTTATTTTCTCTGTTCCACCAGAGTAAAAAAATGCAAGCAGGAAATTTAACAAATACATATGCTGCACTTTTAATAATATTGAAAAGCATGTTTACACTCATAGTTCTTCTTATGATGCATTGTTCTGATGGGTTCAGATTTGCACATCATCAAAATTTGTACAGAATAAATTATCTTTCTTCTATTAATTTCATTGAAGGGGGAGAGTTACACATACTTGGGATGTGTTTCCCTGAATCTGAGCTAAAAGTGGATAATACTAAATCTATTACTCTCTGTGAATAAAGCCAGGTAAATAAGTAATAATTGTGGCTTTAATCATCCTTAAAGAAATCAGGTGAAGAGGGAAGTTATGCCTTAGGAAAAAGTAGAGAAATTTCCAGAGCACTTTACTGGCAAGGTGGATGAGTGATTGGAAAAATAAATATTAATAGCCACTTTTGGAAAGGACTGAGAATCACTTTTCAGGGTCAAAATCTGCTGAAACTTTTGTTAGATCATCAGATTACTGGCGTCATGCCAGTACTTCAGGAATGTGGCCAGCTAAAAATCACGTGGCAATCAGATGTTGACACTTGGCACAAGGAAAAGGTTGTGCTGGGCAGGCAGTGCTGGCAGTTACACTGGAAAGATGCAAATATGCCTTTCAACCACATGGAGGGCTGCAGATATAAAATATCACACTTTCTCTTACAGAAAGTCTTGCAAAGAGATGGGATCCACTGTTCTAGGTGCTGTGTGAAGGCAGAGCTGAAAGTAAAATGAGGCTCTCAGTAAAGTGAGGCTGTACAGACTGAGCAGGTAATGATGCAGAGCTGGCCATAGGGTGGCTGTATTCTCTTCTCTTGCAGACAGTCAATTTAGAATTTGTGCTAATTATGGAAAAAGGTGCTGAACACAGTAAAAATTCTGATTTCTCTTAGATTAGTGAAAATCTGCAATAACTTGGTCACTATTTAAAGTGTTTGGCTCGAGAGTGTTTCTGAAGGGCTGTTTAGGGCATGCACATACCTTCTATCTCATTCCAGCCACAAGCAGGGATGTGTGGTGGATCTGTTTCCCTAGAAAGGAAATCTGTATGTATATGCCAGAAAGGATCATGATTCACTCCCAGTCAGCTCCTAATCTGGACAGCTGGGGATAAGGATCTCACAGGATTTTGGAACATACAGTGATGCCTAGCATCACCAAGGACTCTATAAGTGTCCCTTAGGACAATGTGAGGTCAACAGTTTACTGAGATCCTTCTGAGGATTTAAATAGCAAGACTGGCTTGATTGCAAGAGTTCTTGTGAAATTTCCTCTCTGTAAAACCATTTTACTATTCTTTGACTTAACCACCAGTGCCTTAGGTTCAGCCTCTGTACAATGAATTTTACAGAAAAATGTGCTACATCACAGAGTTGAAATAGAGGGTTAAACCCCCCCCCCCACAAAATCCCACATCATCCTCATCTTGGTTTTACTTGTTTTTTCCTCATCTGGTCCAAGTAAATGAAGAGTTCTCTGAATGTGGGCTGTTTTGCAACAGCTAAAATTTTGGATTTAAGCAGCTTTTTATAATGACAAACTTAGACCTCTTTCTCACAATAATTTTTTGTCCTCCCTCAGATACAGCTTTTGACATAACTGTGCATTTTCTTAGATTTTTCATTTTTGTCTGTTGCATTTTTACTTGTCATGGTTCACGGCACTGTCATACCTCCCACACTGTGTTAAAGCTGATGAATTAGATTGTGTTTCACCTTCTTGTTCTTTTCCTTTTAAGTGGCCTCTGCTAATGCTTTCTGGTCATGGCTGTTGCCTTTGAGACACCCACTTCTGCTGTATATTTTGATTTTGGCTTAGTTTGCAGTTCCTTCACTGGACACTCTTGCTTTTCAAGTAGGGCAAGCGTGACACCTACAACAGGTTACAACAATGTCCTGACTTTGGTTTTCTGCCTGCTTTGGTTGTGAGTTGGCTTTGTACCAGCAGACATGGATCACATCACCCACTGTCAGTGGAAGCTGTGCAATACTTGAGTTTTTAACTCTCGTACCTGGAAATTGATTGAGAAGAGTTAAACGAGTTTCTCTCATCTGAATTTTTAATTGTTTATATCTAAAACTCTAATGCCTTAATTAAACTTAGACTAAATTATTCTATCTTTTGTTGGCTTGCTTTTTCATTAGCTTGGCTGCTATTTACCCAGTATGTTACCCAGCTTCTGCTTTAAGTGCTTTTCCTAGGTTGGCAAGGCTGCAATGTCACTGAACCTTTGGATTTATTTTGTCTTCCTGACCTTACTGGTTGTGTTTGGGGATTTTTGTTCTTCCTCTTTCATATATTCATATCTCAGTATATCCTTTCTGCTGACCTCATCAGCTCATACTATTATGGCATGTTAAACATTGTCAAGTTTCTAGGTTTTATAACATTTCCCAAACTATTAGAACAACTGTGTCTAGTTATTTGTGTCTTAGTATTTTTACATCTCTAGGAGACATAGTTTGAGCAATACTAAGGTATTTTACTACCAATAAAGTTATTTTTATCCTAATATTTACAGTAAAACTTTAAATAGTAATGCAAACAGTTGGGTCCTATTACTTCATTTTCATAAATTGGATGTAAAAAATATCTGTAACTAGAGATCTCTCTTTTTATTTTACTTTTTTATAAAAAAAAATCTACAATAATATTAGTCCAAACTTAAAAAATCACCCAGTAATTGTTTCTAGTGGAGTTCCCCATCTCTGGCCATCCACACTTCTGTTGCTTTCATCCAAAAATACTCACAACTTTTGAGTCAATATCTCCTTCCTGGAAACATAAATTTCTACATGTATATGCATAAGTATTGATATAAACAGTGGTCTAAGAACATTTGTACAGAAGCATAAATTTGTATTTGAATAGAAGCAAAAGCAAAGGGTCCTTGAGAAGAGTTGTTACATTTATTCTTTTAATCGATTTTATGCATTTATTTGCTCATATTCGTTTCATTTTGATAAATCTGAAAGTTGTCTAAGAATTAAATGTGTCCAGTCAGTCACTGTTCCTATGGTTCAGCTTGCTATTTCTGCCACCTTTTGAAGTTGGCCTTTGTAATAGGATCATACTTACTGTTAGTCTTTTTTCTCTTTTCCAAAAGAGAAACAAAAATAATTCACTCTGGTTTGTCGAAGGCTTGGAAGCACTGATTGAAACTTTCAAAGTGCTTCACAACTTGGTATGAGGAGGAATTAAAAAACAACTTTAGATGTTTTTCTGCATTGTTGCATTTTATCTGAAAGGAACTGTCTTGGTGTTTTGTGCAGTCTTTGAAGGAGTAAAACTTATTAACTTGAACTGAGCTTTCAGCCATATGAAATAATTTATCTGGTGAAGAACTAAAATGATCTTCTGTAGTCTAGCAGGTGGCTATAACTGCACTACACTAGCAGCAAAAGGACATCTTAATTCATTATTTTGTGTTTTAACATATTTTGTCAAGTACAGCTCTGTTTTTTGAAAAAAATATATACGTGCCTTTTATTAGTAGATGCTCCACTCAGGTAAGGGGAGAAGCCTCTGAATCAAAGGTCAAAGAGGAGAGAAATTTAAAAGGAGTCTGTTTAGACACAGATGCTTAGCTGGCCAGTTCCAAGCATTGGTGCATTGTTTGTGCTATCACTGCCCATTTCAGTCACAGGGATGGTGACTTTTGTGCCCCTTTCTGAGATGTCCAGTTCGTGTGAGTGTGTGACTTCTGTTCACTGTCTGCCTCTTGGTGCTAAAATTATAAACCTTTTAGGTGCAGAAGTGTTTTGTTGGATCTCCTCTAATACTTGTTTTAACTGAAGATGCTTTAGGTTGGTGTTATTCAATGTGAAAATCTGGTCAGTTTCTTACTGATTTGTTGCTGCCATAATTGTAGGAACTATCAGTGATTTTTGAGCATTCACTAAAAGAGTCAGGAATGAAAAAAGTTACCTAAGTGCTGGGGTCAAAAAAAAAAAAAAAAGGGAAGATGGTATGGAACAGGAGAAGAGAAAGTTTGCAGTGAGAAACTTCAAAGCATTAAGGTTAAGTTTGTCATTCAATGGAAGGGTTGTATAATATTCAATTTAGGTTAAGAAAGATCTTTCTTTGTTTGCCTCAGGTGAAAACAAACCAAGAACACCCTAGAATACAAATACATTCCTTTTTTATGTAATATGAAGTGGTTTAGAAATAGGAAATCCATTAAATCAGTTGTGTTTTGAATTCTACAATGAATGGAAAAAAAAAATACACAGCACCGTAAGACAAAGGAATGGAAAGTGAATGTTTGATAAGCTGCTAAAGAAAAACCACAATTTTTTAACTCTCTGGCCACATAATATATAAGCTTTCAGATGCTTCACAACTTTTTTTGCTGTAATTAAAACTTACTAATATTTTTTAGGAAGTTACCTAGCAGAACTGAGAGGACTGTTATATTGGAAAGGCTTTTTTAACATTTACGAGAAATAGGAGGTGTTAATTAATGCAAAAGCAACACCTATTTGAGGCATTTAAAAATAATATGAAAAAAAATCAGTTTATGCCCACTCTATCAAATAGTTAATTAAATTAAATTAAATTAAATTAAATTTTAAAAATGTCTAGTGATTTTTTCCAATGTAATTAGAGATGCTGCATAATAATTGGAATTGTGATTATTGTGATTACTCAAAAAAAAAAAAAAAGAAAAGGAAAAACAAATACCGTTGCTTGGAAAATATCTTGATTTACTTTCCTTGCTTTTCACAGGTTTTGAGGTTTTCCCAGGAGTGCTGTGTTTGAGAGTTTAAAAGCCTTTTCAAGTTGTTCTGGAATGGTAAAAACGCTGAATCCCTTAGCCCTGGAGTGATGTTCACTCATATCTTCCCTCCAGGTGATGATGAGATGGAGACCTGCACAAGCCCTTCTGCAAACTTTTTGTTTTGTGGTTTCTGTGGAAGGAAAGTCAGGTGTCTTCTTCACGTGTATCCTCCAACAGGTGTCTGACCTGAAGTATGAAAAGAGCAGGACTCTGGGGAAGGTGGTTCTCCATACAGATACTCTTTCTAGTAGAGCACCAAAAAATTCCTCAGTGCCCCACAGAACTGAGAGCCCATCAGCTTTTATATAACGTTTTCATATAAGGAAACTCCAGCACGTAACCCAAATCCAACAATTAGGTGTAAAAATTGAGACCTCTTCATGTTATGTGATGTGTTTACATCAAATATAGGGTTTTTTGTTAGTATGAATTGTATTTTGTGTCATTATTAACAGTCTTTCTCAGCAACTGGTTTATTATTATTCACCTTGAAAGTGTGCCTTTATTTTCAAAAACCTACATATAAATGTGTATTTGTAGATGGAAACCACAATCAAAACATTCTTTGCTGATACCTTATCAGCATTTTAATGATGGGTTATTATTTTCTTAGCCAGAAATAATAATGTTAACATCCTGAAAATGAAATTGCTTTTGCCAGTAGCTCAGGAAATGAAGAGAAAAGAGCTTTGTTGTCTGTATGTTCTCATGGGCTGGAAAGATCCTATTGTGATATGCTATGATAAAAATCTGGAACACATTTGGCACAATTTTAGAGAGCTACAGTCAGAAAGCAGATAACTGTGGAACTGAATAGAAGTAAACAGAAGTAAAACAAATCAGCTGTATTTGAGACAGTGATTTTTTACTGCTGCTAGATTAACTTGTTAAAGCAGTGTGTTCCCTATTATGTTTGACACTTGGTTCAGCTGGAGAACAAGTGATGTGAACCAGGGTTCAACAAGCGATGAACTTGAGTTACATAACTGCATCTGCTTTTCTTGGGCAGGCAGAGATGGCTAAAATTTTCTGATCACATCTGTACGTGCACACACTGACACAAACACACATACACTTCTCCCTCTATCTCTCTGTGCATATAAAAGTTCTTTTCCCACTTCAGAACCTTTCCCTATTTTTAAAGTATTTATATAAGTTTTAGAATATCTATATTATTTCTTTTTCTATTCTCTAAAATAGCAATTGCCTCAAAAGAAAATATTTCTGGTTAGGACATATCAGAAGTTTCTTGTGAGTCTATTCTGTCTGCAATATATCTTGGAGAATTAGGTACATTTTTCTTGTCTAACATTCTAGATATCCTTTTTTCTGGATTTTGAGGTATTTTTTTCTGAAGCAGAATTTACATGCAAAAAATCAGTATTTTGATCAAAGTCTGTTTTGAGCTTCTTGTGACTAGCAGCTGATCAAATATTGCTGCCAAGTCAAACAATAGAGCACTGATTTTCTCACTCTCCTACTGTTTTACTGGATCTGAAAGCATCCTGGGAATACTCTGGCTTTTGTTCAGAAGTTTGTAACCTGGTAGCAGAGGCTAAATAGATTTGGAATGCCTCTGAGTGCACAGAGCTCTGAACACAGGACTGTAACTTTCCAGCAGTAAGAAATCATGCACGATAAGTGATCCACCTCTCACTCCTTCAGCCTTGTGTTGGCTGTGTCTGGCAGTGAGTGCTTTTGGGGCATTTTAGCCCTTCTCAGAGCAGCTCTGGGTGGCTGTGACAACCTGGGTGTGAAGAGACTGTGTGGGCTGCAGACAGCTTTAGTCACCTACACATTCATCACTCTTAAGGTGGTGGCGACTTTTGTTGAAGTCAATAGTAAAGCTGTAGGTCTGTAAAAGTTTTCAGATCAAGTCTAGCTCATTTCTGTGTCTCTTGTATTCAATACCTTAATTCCACCCAAGGGGAAAAGCCACAAAAATCTATTTTAGACCTCCCTTGACACCTGCTTGAAGTCTGGTAACTCCATTAGTGTTACAGCCAGAGTTACTGGCTGCAGGTACCAAGGTGAAAGTGTTACAGCCATAGTCAGTCATGGCTCTGAGATGCTCTGCAAAAACCAAATCTGCAATTGTGGCTTTCAAGGCTTGTTTGCTGAGCAACTTTCCATGCTGAGTGTCACATCCTGAAGAGGTTTTGTCTTGCTCTAGAAATAAACTCCTCTCCAGTAAAGGGACTTGCATAAACTAAAGAGGCAGCAGCAACTCTGCTGCTTCAACTATTGGAAACATCAGATTTTGAAGATTTAAGAGACTGGGAAATATATTGTCACACTCCTGTGTTATAAAGCCCTGGGGTTGTGGTTACAAATAGACACCTGCTGTCATCTTGGAACAACAGTTGGTGTCAGGCCATCATTCTATAATCTATCTCATCCTCCTCAGTTTTTCAGTTCCGCCTTCCTTAAGTGCCATAATAGGAGAAGTTCTCAGCCCCTGTGCAGGGTACTCTCCTCTACTGCATTGCACAGAAGGGGCTGGTTTTCATTTCCCTCCTTTCTTCCTTTCCTCATGTTCTCAGGTCATGTCAAGCTGCCCCCTCCCAGATTGCAATCCACCTCTGGTGCCATTTTCCTTTATATTTTCACTTGTTATTTTTTCAAGCATGAATATATTCTAGAACAACCTTCCCCCCTTCTTGAGCACTGACAAAAATGCCTCCTTATCATCTCTCAGATCACTCCTTCAGCACTCTGTGTTCATCAAGAAAAAACTGTGATGCTTAAAAGCTTGTGAGCAATTGGCTAAGCATGGGCTGCTTATCAATTTAACACATTATCTTGATGCTTCCTGGGACCTGGTCATCCAGCCCCATCTTATCTCCTTTGTTTGCTCATGACTGTCAGCCCCTATGGACAGGACACACTGTTCTGTTTTTGTGCAGGGTGGAAAAGAGCTCAGAAGAAATGTTGCAAAACTGGGCCTACACTAGATTACGATTATTTAAGAAATAAATACAGGAATGACCTTACTTATTCTAGCCCAGATTTTATGGCAGTCTATGAATGCTGGGCCAGGAGATTGAGTGGTTTGGTTTTTTTGGTTTTTTTTAAGAGACATGGGGCATAAAAATGTGCTGGTGAAGTTGATCAGGTAGTGTGTTTGATGGAAAGTGTGAATTTCCTTCCTGCACTTGTGTGCAGGATAAAACTGTGGCTCTATACTTCAGTATAATTTACAGCCTTCTGGCAGGTCTTCCACTGCATACTTGATGATGTAATATTTTCTTCCCCTGTGGCATGTACACAAAGGAAAGAAACATTTGTGATAGTCATTTTAACACCATTACTATGTGTTTGCATTGTAATAGCAAACTTTTGAGATTTCCAACTTAGATTTAGATCTTAAACATTGCAAAAAATCTCCTCCTCCAGTAAGATTCACATATAGTAAAATCAAGATAACAAAGAGTTATGGAGTGGTCTGCTAATGCTCAGACCACTTGAACAATGCGAATCATGTGGAATTACTGATTCTGAGCCTCTGAAACTCCTGGCTGATGCTGTAATCACTACCTTGCCTCTTTGACTACCATCCAGAGAGATTTGGTCTAATACTTGATATGAATTTTCCTTCCAATTTTTCTATTCCAAAGTGTTGTGTTTTCAAAGTGAAAACAGATAATTTTAAATGCTTATCACTGACATTGAACATATTGCATATGTGAAATAAATTTCCATGAGAAGTATGATCAGTTACTTATGTTTTGAGTCAGATATAGTTGTGGATGAAGATATTGATTGAAGAATTAAACAAAAGACCTCTGTAATTCAACAGGAGATTACATTGTTGCTGTCTAAAGAGGTGGCACAGTTTATTTTCTGAAGCTCCTGACAAACATGAGTGTCTGTTATCACAGGTGAGGGTGTGGGTCCCTCTGTGCTGTCCTGTTGGCACAGCCAGCACCAGCTGCATCCCTGCCCTTTTCCTGGAGGGAGCTGCTCCCACAGCACCACTGATGAGTGGAGCTGGCAAGCAGCTCCTGAACCACCACATTTTGCACCCAGAATGCATCCAAGGCAGTTCAGCTGCTCCTGATCCCCTGTTCAGCTTCTCTCCTGAAGCATGTACATGGCTGGGTCCCCTCAGCCCTAATCCAGCTGTGCTTCCTTGCCCCACTGTGCCAGGACTGTTCCTTGCTCCACTGTGCCAGCTCTGCAGGGAGGAAGGTACCTCTGCTTCCTTTTAAAGTCTGCGTTCAGATTTAGACAGCAAATTCAACAAATACCTGAAACATGTTACCCAGTTGGTTTGTCAGCTAAGTGTTCAGATGGGTGATGGAAAGAGTAAGAGATCTGCCAGCTGAAGCCACCAAATGTATTATCTGCTACTTCTTAAAATAAATACCAATGTGATTTTAATAGAACCATTAGAAATAGGAGTGGAATTTCACACCATTAATATTACCTGGTATTTCATAAACTGATAGGGTGTAGCCTAGAAGAAAGCAAGTATTGCAGCTGAAGTTTTCATTACAACTTCAAGATGTAAAGAATATTGAAATCCTAAATACTTTAAATTTATCATTTTAAGTGTCTTTGAAAATGATGGTCTAAGACCATTTCTTTTTGATTATAATTTCATGTTGGTGCCTTTTTTTCTTCCCACAGAACAGTTAGTAGATAACAAAGGTGGCTTGTGTAGTCATTTGTATGAAATGCGATGAGTGCACTGAAGATCTGTCATCACCATGACATTAATTAAGGCCTGAAGACTTTGGCCTGTCACTGAATTCCTCCCTCTCATGATTTTACAGAATAAAGCACCCTAGAATTCTGACCTGAAATGCAGGAATACTTGGATTATTTTCTGTGGGTTTTTTTTTCTATTTTATTGTTTGAATTTACAAAGTCATTATCAGAATATCATATACATTTAAAATAAATTACCACTAACAATTTATATATAATGTGGTCTGAATGTGTGAACCTGGTTGCAGTGTGTTTTCTTAACTGTGCTCAGAATACATGTACAGACAGAGTAAATGCATATACAAATATATTTGCAAATGAGCATGACTCAGGACTGCACTCAGTGGCTACACTCAACTCTATCCAAGTTTTCTGGTTGTAATCATAAACAAGGAAAAAATAACTCAGGAGGCAGGCTGGATTTGATTTTTTTCTGCCTTAAATTTCAGGTATGAAAGCAGGAGAGTTGTTCATGTGGGAAATACGTGTGTGGCAGATGATGCACCAAACCTCTGGTATTCCTCGAGAGAACACAGTAGGCAGAGCTGGAGACCAGAGGTTTTGAGGAGAGTGTCTTTATATTCAGGTACAGATCTGGAACATTCTTTTTCTGGAACCACTAAGAAATTGTGCATCTGTACACTAAACTGCTCCTGATTTGGTCTGAATACGGGACCAAAATCTTGGCAGCAGTACTTGTAAAGCTCAAGATATCACCAAGTGATTAATGGGTGAGGATATAACATGGACATATTAGTGTACATTAAAGGTAATTTTTCATTTTTGTTGGATTGATTTTCTCCTAAATACTTCAAAAGATTTAAAAATTAGTTACCAGCACCTCTTTTCACATGGTAAAATGCTGCTTTTTTTTTTTGCTAAACATTTAAATAGATAGTGATTTGTTGTTAGGGCTAGATGTTGTAAAGTCTTGTTTTAATTAAAAATATTTATTCACTCCTGTGTAAATATCTTCACAGATTTACCAGTCTACTAGATTTAGTTTAATAAGGCCAAGGAGGGCTATGTCACTGATGGAAGAACTCTTGCTTTCGAGTTTATTCCAATTTAATTAAATCAAATAAGAGAGGATCCTTTAAAAAACAAATCTGACCAAGAAAAATTATATAGAAAAATAGTTGAGAACAGCTGCTTTTTAGAAGTAAATTTCCACATAATCAGAAGTGGAAATTTAATGTTATGAATGAATACACTATTCTCCATTCCACAATCCAAATGCAAATTCAGTGATTTATCTTGGGAAAAGAATGCAGATAAACTCGGATGAGAACCACAAGTCAGATCCATTTACAATTTTGGTGGTAAGAAGGCAGAGTTTTTTAATTCCAAGGTGCTTGAAGCATAAATCAAAATGACAGTGCTCCTAAGGAAAATTAGGTTCTTGGAATTCAGGGGACCTGCTTCATGTGAGATGGAAACAAAATTCAGAGTTAAGAATGCTTTTTCAGAAGGATATAGGTCTAAGCATTTTTACTGCAGTTTCCCAGGCTGATTACTACTTTTGCCACAAATTCTAATCCATTTTATTTCACAATCTAGTTTAACTTCTGATCACTAGCATGTTTTATCTCCTGCCTACAAAGTTTTTCCACTCCTGTTCAGACAAAATCTTCTTCAAAGCAAAACCAGATATCCTAGGAGATATCTCCCTATAATTTTGGTTTTATTTTCCACCAGATCACTACTATCTGGGTTCATAGTATGTTTGTCTTGTGTCTGTAATTTTAAGATTTCAAAGATTGATATTTTTACTTATTTCCTTTTGTTCTGTTCTTGCAGTCTTCTCCTCTGATCATTATCCATCAAAAGGTACGAGTTCATCCTGATTTGAATTAATGAATTTGCACAGAGAAGTTTTGCTCTCCATCTGTCTTAGCATATAAGTGGCTTAGCCTCAGTTTTTGTTTTCAGTTTTCTTTAGCAGTCTAAGTAGTCTTAGATGCAACTTCATGTATGACTAAAATTACTTAATATACTTAACCAAAAATTTTCTATTTGTTCTCACAACTTTACCTGATTATCTTTTTATTTGTTTTAGCATAACAGGCCAAAGAATTCCATTCTATTAACAAAGCAAAGTAATGTCAGAGTAATGTAAAATATAATAAATGACTTTATCTCATTATACATCATTTCAGGCTCACTGTTCTTGTAATTTCCCTATTAGAGATCACCAGAAAGCTGTATGGAATTAAAAAAAAATTACTGGGTGATTCAGGTAAGAGTTTTTCACTAAAACTTAAACTAGGAAAAAAACACCTTTCTTTTCTCCTATAATGTATGAGTCACATAAATACTTGCATTATGTGCAAAGTTTTCTAAAAGCAAAAATGCCTCTTTTAAGTTTTTTCATTTGTTATAAAAAAAAGGTAATTCTAGGAATTCTAGAAACACTCCATTCCCTCTCCTCACAACAAGAAGTTTTCTTAAGAATTAAGCAAATTTCATTGTGCAATCTCTATTTCAGTAGTTGAGGCTGCCTGGTTTCCCCTTATTCAGTATAGGACGGTTCCTTTAGGGAAGCATTCAGTGTGGGGATGGATGCCAGATTCTGCCCATTTTGGTTGAAAGTTCAGATAAAAAACTCATTTCCATTCCTCAACTCCACCCCTCATTCCCTGCCATTTTTCTGCTTCTGCATGTTGAACTTTCAGTGACATTATCTTTATCCTAGAAAATACTTATTCTATTCCCCCAATATTACTTTAAAATGTAAATCCATTTACTCACCTTATTTGAAGAGAAATGAAGGGAAAAGCCTCTTTTCTACAGAGAATACTATTCCTTTCTGGCTTGTAATTGCTTTTTTAAGAAGAGTAATGTGTTAGGGAAACTAATCCCAAGTGTATTGGAGATATAGACAGAACTTAACTTTTGACTGAGCAAAAGGGGTTTCTCTCTCCCAGCTCCTTGCTCTACCCCACTGGACCAAGTGTTCTGAGTTTGGTCAAAATGCAGACTCTTTTCTCAGTTGTGTGTGTATGAGATTTATTATTCAAAGAAAAAATAAAGGGGTTGTGGTTTCCAAATCAATTGTAAGACAGCTTTCTTTTTCTTTTTTTTTCCCTTTTTTAAATTTTTTCCCCAACTCTTTTCTCCCAAAGCAGTACAATTGTGCTTATTCTACAGCCCTTTTAAAACTGGAGATTTATGCACTCCTCCCAGGCAAAACTGTGGCACTGCTCTTACTCTGTGTAAAGGGCAGTTCCCACGTTTGTGAGCTTGGGGTACAGGATTTGCACTTTGCTCCTGCTTCTTCCAGTCTTGCTGTGGTGCTGAGTGAATGTTTTTCAGATGGTCAATGCCTATCATGTGGTGAGGCTCATGCTGTCCCTCTCTGTACTTGATGTTCTCAGGGAGAAAGGTGAGATAGGACAAGGTTTCGTCCCCTGTTCTCTGGTAGTACAAGAAGTGTCAATGGGAGAGAGTTTGTAACTGAGCAGGAGAGCTCCTTCCCTGACAACCCTACATTAGTCCTTAACTGAATCTTTACCTGAGGACTTCAAGGATTTTTTCTATAATTTTCAGGAACGTTATATTAATGTCTACTTTATAGTGGAAGGAATGTTAAATTGGTTTTCTTTACATTTACCTGGAATGATCAGATGTGAGTTTATTTTGATTTCCACTCTGTTTTGATTATATTTACTGAGTACTTTGCCTAGCTTCTTAACCTCATTCTGGAAATCTCTGCAGCATTTTTAATGTTAACCTAAGATGTCTTTATAGTGCTTTAAAATGCAAAAGCATGGAGTTAAAATATATATATTTGAGAATGTATTCTCAATAAATCATGCATTTTTACATTGCAACAGAAACAAATCCACACTGTGGCTTTAGTGAATATAGAAATATTTATTTTCTGTTCCTAATGAGAGAGGCACACTTAAGTATCCTCTTTTAATGACTATTCTCTCCCTCATTGATCTCCGTGCAATGACTATATCCGAGATCAAGTAATGCTGCATCTCAGGAACATGGAAGTTTCTAAACCCGTTATCAAGTTTTTCTTGAAGGAAACTGCACATAATGAAAAAGGAATGTCAACAGAATGCAGGCAGAGTTCTACAAATGCCAAGGGCCATTCTGGTCAGTCTCAGAGGATGAATTTGTTCTCTGGAGATATTTAGCCATGTTCTTCTCATTTTCTCTTTTCTCCCTCATGTCAGTTTTCTTCCCTCAATTTCTGTGCACGGTTCCTAAATTTATTGTTCCCAGCTCTCAAAGCTTTGCTGGTCTGCAAAGTGCTGACATGGGCTAATGCAGGGTGAGGATAGTGCCATCTCCAGAGGGCTGGCCATCCCCAGTGACTCTGTCTTCATTACAGTCTTTCATCCCTATGGAGCTGCTTTAAGTTACTAACAGCTAGTCATGAAAAACGGTGCTGCTTTGTTTCCATGCTTGCATGCCTGAAATTGCATCTTCTCAAAGTCAGACAGTGTTGTCTTGAAATATATTCCCAATTTGTTCCTGAGTGTGTTGATCTTTTAAGTCAGAAATGTGAAGCATCAGAGTACGATAATAAAGCTACTAAAAAAGTGCATCAGCAACTAATTTGTAATTGTGGCTCCTGTTTCTAAAGAGTTTTTAAAGAGAATTTGCAGAGCCAAAGCCACAGCTTGCTGAAGAACAGTAGATATAATCATTATTTTGCTCAAGCTGTTGACCTGAGTTAGGAACTTGATAGGTTGTGCCTCAGGTTGCACTTATGCAGAACAGCCATCACCCAGGGGGTGGCCCTTGAAAATTTATAATTGTGCAATATAATTACAAAATTCTATAATTTCCTTGTGTGTGTTCTCTCCTATATCTTCTCCTTTTTTTGCCCTTTATTTTTTCTTTAGTCATGTTTGATATAGACTGTCATGGTCCTTTAACAAAGAAAATTGTCATAGCCATGACCTGATGATCTGAAACTTTTCTTTATTCAACACAGCAGTACTCTCTATTTACAGATATCATCTCTAGCATGTTGCTGTTAGTTCACTTCTTATATTACTCCAGCAGGTCTGGAGACACTGCCAGTTTCCTTTGCCTTTCCTTCCTGGGATAAGCATCTAAACACAACATTTCCTGGCTATTTCTCACCATTACTATGAAATAAGATTAGATTCCTGCTTTTATCTTGGCAGCTAGCTTTAGATATCCGAGCCATTGCGTGTAACTGAAAGTGAAGGCCTCAAGCTGTGTTCTCTTGGCTGGTAAAATACTTCACCAGCAGCTGGTTTATATATACGTCTTAAAGTGACTTGCTATCATTGGTGAAGTGACCTTTCATCTGAAATTACAGAGCCAAATTCTCACCAAACAGCAATCATGTAATGACAAGATATCAGTTTGTTGCAGTTGAGGATACAGCCATAAAAAATAAAAATAAACCATTCATAGAGCTTTAAAAAATAATCTGTTACAGTCAAGGTAGATCAATGCAAATTCATAGAAATCACATAATATGAAATGCTACATTAATTAAATTGAGTGAAAACAAATAATATTTTTCTGATCCGAACTCTTAACATATATTAAAACACAATCAGATTCTCTCTTCTTTGAAAATAAATTAATGGAAGAAATAAGATTAGAGCAAAACCAGAAAAATCAGGATGCGAATGCCCTAGGTCTAATTCAGTAATTCTTTACATGTTGTGCAATTGTAGACACCCACATGTATATATGGAAATAAAATCTTTTCACATCAAGATGAGAAAGCCTTTTGCATCAATCTTGCCTCCATAAGTGACAGTGAAGTGAAGAGAACAATGGCAGTGCCTTCAGGAATTCTGACGGCTTGTCAGGATGGCTCCGTGAAGGCAAGTCAGCACGGCAGGTCTCAGGCCAGATTTGACTTTATTGCTAACTAGCTTTAAAAGGGTAAAATAGATTAAGAGGATAATAGAATCTTTATTTACTGAAGGGAAGATAAATAGCTGTATGCTTTCAAAGCCATGTTTCAAGCTCAAGGTGCAAGTGGAAGTGCGGCAATAGGCTCTGAAGTTCCTTACTCATTGCTCAGGGTACAGCTGGTAGGTGTGCCTTCCCAAGGAGACACGTTTACAATTGGATAGGATGCTCTGCCCTAGCCCAGGAGGTCAGGATTGCTCTCCCTAGCTGAGAGAAGAAGAATGGGAGCAGCTAGGAGAGTCAGAGAGGTTCACAA
Organism: Ammospiza caudacuta; assembly: GCF_027887145.1. NCBI lineage: Eukaryota > Metazoa > Chordata > Aves > Passeriformes > Passerellidae > Ammospiza > Ammospiza caudacuta. The sequence continues at coordinate 62,317,803 of NC_080596.1, forward strand.
GTGAAGTCCAGGGACACACCCCTGCTTCCCCCAAAGCCTTGTGACTGAGGAGTATGCAAGTCTCAGAGTAAGAGGGCTCTTGAATAAGATCTAGCACCCAGTTGGTGCCAGGGTGTCTGTGCTGAGGGCTCTTCAGGGCTGGGAGAAGCAGGTGGTGGGAACAGGGCTGGAAGAAGCAGCTATGAAGCATATCCTTGTTTCATAGGCATGTGGATAGCTGAGGTTGTGGCATCAGAGAAGATCACAGAGAATTTTGCATTGGGGTGCAAAGGCAGCAGACCTCAGAAGGTCTTAGTTTACTTTGATTAATTTGGTTCAAGGAGCAGAGAAAGAGCTGCTGATCTGGGTCCATGTTGCTACTTACCTGTGGAAGTACAGGAGAACCATTTTTCTCTAGTCATGTGTGGTGTAGACTGCCATGGTCCTTTAACAAAGAAAATTGTCATAGCCATGACCAGCTCTTATGGCAAATGCAAGGACACTGGCCTCTGTGACCTCCTTGCTCTGAAATACAGCCAATTCCAGTGTAAGGCACACGGGGTGGGAAGGTCTAGAGCCTCAGGGCAGGGTTGATTCAAAGGTATAGAACAGAGGGATTTGCTTGTATTAACAGCTGATAAATATTTGGGTAATGTTGTATACTAGAAAAATAGGCTTTACTTTAACCTGAGCTAGTGGCACTGGAGATAAAGTAAACATGGAGGGTTTTCTGCACTAGAAGCAAGAGAAAACTGACAGGCATTGAGGAACATTTAGTTCAGTCCTATGCAAAGAGAGTGTGGCTAATGTCCAAAGCACCTCCAGAAAGGTCAGGAGGGAGGTAAACAGAGAGCTGTGATGAAAGGACAATGGTAATCAGTCTGCTTAGAGTGCCAGTTCAGTAGCATTTGCAACACTGAGCAAGACAAAAAATTACAAATGCTTCTGCAGCAATAGTAGAAATCTAAAAATGATAGAAAAAAATAGAATGGTTGGCACCAGTAGCAAACCTGGCAGAAAACACATCACAGAGCCTGTTGAAGGGAGGTAAACAAGATTATTATGGTGCTAGGACATCAATTTCATAAAAAGTAAAGAGGGGATAAGAGGGTGTGAGAGAGGCACAATACAGGCGGTATAATGCTAAGTTCAAATATAATATTGTGGGAAGTTCAAGTATAATATTGTGGGAAAAGAAGAGAACTGAGGAATCTGTTGGTGAAATCCAGCACTTTGATAGCAAATAAATAGCATTTTCTTCAGCAAAACTGAGGAAGTTGCAGTTAAGATAGATAGCAATATAGTACTAAATAATAGTTGATTTTAACTGTCTAGATATAGTTCAGTGCCTCATAAGGATGTGATGAAAAATGTTTTATAATGCAATATAAAGTTCCTTCCTACATTAGCCTGTTTCAGAACCAGAGGAAAAAAAAGGAACCCAGACATTGCAGTAAGGGCACAGGATCTCACTCAAGAGTTACTAGTGGGTGAGCCACTCTGTAACTGATATAGTTGAAGTTAATTTTGTATCATGAGAGAAAAGAACAAATCCTGCAGATACCCAATTTCAAGAAAGAGCACGAAATAAAAAAAGACATTAAAAAATAAACCAAGATGAACAATTCAACCAGCCAACAAAAATGTCCTGTAAGGAATAGTTCTACAAGCAGGAGCCTGGAGTATGTATTGCAAGACAAGTTAAACTGTGCACTGCAGTTCCAGGAGAAAATGAAGTCATCAAATGCAATCTCTTCCAGGCTCAGGGGAAAATCTATCATAGAGAATTATGGGAAATGGAAGAAGTTATTATCTTAGGGAAAAAAATGGCAGTTAAAATATGGCAGTCGCACACAAAGGAGAAGAAAGAAAAGTCCGTAATACATGATACATAAAAAAGATTAAGAGGAATAAGAGAATGTGACGAGTATCATAAAAAAAATTGTAGTCTGTTGTACCAGAGAAGTGGTGTTTAAGCAATGCCATCTTTAAAGAGAGGTGTGGATAGGCAGGTCCTGGGGCCTACAATCTGGTGAATCTGCTCTCCCCCCATAACAATGCCGCTGAGTCTGTGATGAGTAAAAAGTACCTGACCATACTAAGAAGGTGATGTTTTGGGATGGTTCAAGTAAGGGTTATTCCTGCTTCACTGTTTCATCATTCTGGTGTGTCAGTAAATCTGTGGGAAAAAAGGGGCTAAAGCGGTCTGAATGCACTTACTTTCTAAAACTTTTTGACAGTTTTTTTAACCAAAGACTCCTGAGGGAATAAAACTTCTTTAAAGTTGAATAAAAAGTCCTTTTGTGGATTGAAAGATGGTTAGATAGGAAACTGGAATGGTTTAATACTCACTTTTGAAGAGGTCAAGAGTTGGTACAGGGGTCAAAAGTGAATCTGTATTCAGACAAGTTTGGTTCAAGATCTTCATCAGAAAGATGATGGAATCTTGAGCCATCTGGAAAAGGGAGTGAATTGTGAAATTTCCAATTTCACAGATGATTGTAAGTTATTTTGGGAAATCAAATACCATGCTGCTGGTCAGGATCTTCAATAGAACCACAGCAAGTAAGTAGGAAAAAAAATCAACAGATTAGCTTGAGAGTAGATAACTTTAAGGTAGAAAAAAAAATAATCCAAATCATGTTTATATGATGCTGTGCTCAGAAATGAGAGGTACAACTCAGAGGAGTGATTTAATTTATTGTCACCAGTTGAGTGAAATTATCTGTATGAAAAGAAGTGGCATCATCAGGAACAGTACTGAGAAAAAACAAACCAGTATTGTAACAAAAAAAGTATTCTTTTATTATTTGAAACATGAATATGTCCATATCTTGACTATTGTGAGCATGTGAGGTTTCTGCATCTCAGAAAAGTCACTGGAGTTTGAGAAAGTACAGACAAGAGCAACTAAAAGGAGTAAGGGTGTAAAGCCATTGCATTAGGAGACACTGAGGAGTCTGTGACTCTTCATTTTCAAGAGAAGACAACAGACTTTGATAAAGGTTTGCAATATCTACAAGATGATGAATAAGGTATAATGAACTGTTATTCACTAATCCCACTCTACCAGCTGATTGAGCAGAAAGTGAAGTCAACAAAAGGTAAGTTTGAACCAGACAATTAATAGGATTTTTTTACACAGTGGATACAGGGCTTCTTCAAAGTTTGGAACAAGAAGTTAGGAAGAAAAATAATATCAGCAGGATCATAAAGAATCACAGGAAAAGTTGTGGAAATCCAGTGTGGGAGAAACAGATACCAAAGAAAATAGTCAGGGACATGCTATCTAAATCTCACACAGAGATTTTGGATGCTTTGTATCACCAAAAGGAAGGGACTACTGCTACTCGCAATTAGTCTCAAAAATAGCATCTCCTATTACTTCTGTTAGAGATAGATTATTGTCCTTAATTGGCTAGTGTTCTGTGTCTGTATGGCATTTCTTTTTTGTAAATGCACCACAGTTTGATATGAAGTTTCTTTCAAAAAATATTCTTGATTTTAAATTCTTTCTTTCCCTTATTTTCAATAACTGATTCAAACTTCACTAACAGAACCTGAACCAAGAATAGAGATCTATTTCCACATAATAAATAATATATCAAATAAGAGCTGGAATTTAGAAGAAGGAAGGAAGGAAGTGTTGGAAGGAAGGAAGTGTCGGAAGGAAGTGTCGGAAGGAAGTGTCGGAAGGAAGTGTCGGAAGGAAGGAAGGAAGGAAGGAAGGAAGGAAGGAAGGAAGGAAGGAAGGAAGGAAGGAAGGAAGGAAGTGTCGGAAGGAAGTGTCGGAAGGAAGTGTCGGAAGGAAGTGTCGGAAGGAAGGAAGTGTCGGAAGGAAGGAAGTGTCGGAAGGAAGTGTCGGAAGGAAGGAAGGAAGGAAGGAAGGAAGTGTCGGAAGGAAGGAAGTGTCGGAAGGAAGTGTCGGAAGGAAGTGTCGGAAGGAAGGAAGTGTCGGAAGGAAGGAAGTGTCGGAAGGAAGTGTCGGAAGGAAGTGTCGGAAGGAAGTGTCGGAAGGAAGGAAGGAAGTGTCGGAAGGAAGTGTCGGAAGGAAGTGTCGGAAGGAAGTGTCGGAAGGAAGGAAGTGTCGGAAGGAAGGAAGGAAGTGTCGGAAGGAAGTGTCGGAAGGAAGTGTTGGAAGGAAGTGTCGGAAGGAAGTGTCGGAAGGAAGTGTCGGAAGGAAGTGTCGGAAGGAAGGAAGGAAGTGTCGGAAGGAAGTGTCGGAAGGAAGTGTCGGAAGGAAGGAAGTGTCGGAAGGAAGGAAGGAAGGAAGGAAGTGTCGGAAGGAAGTGTCGGAAGGAAGTGTCGGAAGGAAGTGTCGGAAGGAAGTGTCGGAAGGAAGGAAGGAAGGAAGGAAGGAAGGAAGGAAGGAAGGAAGGATCTTCCTACTTATTTTGGAAGATTTAGCCAAGTTTTGCTCTTATTTGATCGTGCTGTAAATATTGTGGTGTTTAACACAGTATTTTCAATAGGCTCAGTAAAATGGTACCAAGACTACATCTACTTAATAACTGTCCTCCCTTCCTGCTAACAGGTTTCCATCCAACACACATTTCCATTTCTCTACACATTATGACAGCCCGTGTCTGTGTTTGGCCAGTGTAGGCAGGTTTTGGCATTTCCTCATTCAGTTGCCAGATTAATAATAGAAAAATCAAAAATGCAAGTAAACTCTCCACTAGTAAGTCCAAGTATATTTTGAGATAGGCTTAAAAATTATTTCAAAACTAATGAGACAGTTAAAAAACTTGTGAGATTTTTAGTGGAAGCAAATACAATTGTTCTTATGTTTTTATATTGGGGGTGTTGAATCCAGTCAAGTTAGATCTTTACACTTTTCCACAATCCTTGCAGTATTGGACACTTCATTTTTAAGGAAAATGAAGCTTCTCATTGCTCCAGGAAGTGGAGCTATGAAGATGTCAAAACCCTAGGGATGTGGTAGCAAAGGTGGCTTCTACATGCACCCCAAAGGAGTAAAAAGTGTCCCAGGAGGAATTGCTTCCATATTTGAGTTTTTAAATATTATTAGCTCTGTTAATAACCTATCCATAGACCTGCAGAACAGCAGAAGCAACAGGGGCTGCACAGCCTGAATTTCTAGTTAGCCCTTTTCAGAGGATAACATGCTAATACTTCATGCTTTTATGCAAACCTGCACAGACTCCTCACAGCCTGTGCATAATCACATATGCAAACCTTTAAGCTCTCAGCTGTATTTTTTTTTCCTTATATGCACACATATGCTCAGTTCCCATGTTTTATACTGCTTCTGTGCACATTTTTACATCTTATTAGTGATTTTGAATCATCTGTAGGCAAAAAAGCAGGAAATAAGTTTTGAAATAGGGCAGACTGGTATGACCTTCAGCAGCACAGGAACAATTACCTCCTCTCACAAATATATTAACAAATGAAATGTTGCAACTTTCTCTTCACCTCACTGATTTCACAGGGATGCCAATGAAGTAACTCATGACTTAATGGAAAACAATCATGACTTTTACTTATTCTTCTACTGGCACCAAACCCCAGAACAGGATTTAAACAAAGAAAGCCTTATTTCTTAGAGCAACCCCATTCCACTCCTCCAGACATGTTTATACATGCATAAAATCTCCCTAGGGAATTATTTACTACCTTTTTTGCCTTTAATCACACAATCTGCAGATTAAAGGGAAGAATGTTGTCCGGAAGTGTACCTTATTATTTCATGGTGACTGAGCACCATTTCTGTGAAACCTGAAGTTCCCAGGACAAATTAAAATGAATAGTGTTTGCTCCTATTAGTGGGTTCTGGAAGACAAATCAGTATCTAGTGTTTGTGAAAAATGCTTTCAGAAATCATTGGCAGAAATTAAATTGCTTAATTCTGCATAACTTTTCATTCAAATGATAAAAATGAAAATATGCAAGGTGTTCTTTTATTTTCTGATGCTTGGACATTAAAGGGCTGTCACCACTGTGAAACACCTAAAGCGTAAGGAGAATTAGAGTTTTGTCTTCACATCCTGTAAGGGAGAAGTTGGAGTTACACTTGATTTTTGATATAAATATCCTTTAAATACTGATTGCAAATATTGCCACTTGGTAGGTACAATCTACAGACAGGACAAACAGATGCTGAGTCTTAAAAGTGCTGTTGAAGTCACTGATATTCACATATGCTCAAGAATTCAACCTCATGCTTTTGATATATACACTTTTCTTTCAGTGCTGATTGCTGTGAATAGCTGATAAACTCTTTTGTTTTGTATAATATTACCTCAGTGTTACACTTTCCTCAATCACATTTTGAAAATGTGATTTCTATTTTTCAGAAGTACTGTCTTGAGAGAATATATAAATGTGACTTCTATTTTTCAGAAGTACTGTCTTGAGAGAATATATAAATGTGACTTCTATTTTTCAGAAGTACTGTCTTGAGAGAATATATAAATTAGGGGGGAAAAGGGGGGATATAAGCATATTTAAGTATGACTCAGATAACTTGTAATTAAAATGAGAGACATTTATAGATAAAAAAGAATTTATTGTCTTTTTCAATTACTATCACACAAGATGGCTGCCATTCTGGGCTACATTCCTGGGTATCTCCTAATTGAAATACCACAAAAGTGAATGCAAAATGAAGTATATCTATATAAAGAAATCACATTTTTCTTTAGGGAAACCCAAGATGTGGATGCAAAATGGGTATTATTGCCCAGCTCAGTGTTTGACAGAAGAGGAGACAAAACAAATGGCACTTGAAGATGGAAGAACTCAATTAAGATAAGAATTCTGGCATAATGCAAGCATCAGTGACAGGGTCAAGAAGGAGAATAGTGTTAAAAATCAGGTTGGGTGGAGCTTTGAATAACTCAATCTGGTGGAAGATATTCCTGCTCACAGCTGGGGGTTTGGAACTGTAGGTATTTATAGGTCCCTTTCAACCCAAACCATTCTGTACTATTCTGTGATATTCCAGAATATCACTATTCATTTAAAAATGGTGAGGGCACAAGAGAAGCAGAAGTCACAGCAGTCACAGCAGTCAGCATAAGAAAAGATGACTGGAGAAATAATCTGTAAAATATCACAGAAAATCACATTAAAATATTCCTGTTTGTTAGAAAGTTTTCATCACAAGCCAGTAAGATTGTGTGACACAAGCATCAGTCGTACTATGATCAAATACTGTGGGCAGTATAACCTGTTACTGATTTTATGAGAAAAGAAATCAAATAGATCTGAAAAATAATGTCAGATTCTGAACTTAACTTTCTAACTAAGGATCATAAATTTATCCTAAATAATACAATACCTGCACTGGTCACATTCTTATTTTGATAATTGAATGAGGACTAAAATTTACATGTAGATTTGTAAGAACAATCGCATGCTTTCACAGTACCAGCTAGGCAAATATTTTATTTCATGTTTATATTTTTTCTCTTGTTTAGATAGAATAACATGTAGTAACCACAGAATGCATTATGTTGGAAAAGACCTCTGAGATCATTGAGTCCAACCAGTGACTGAGCAGGACCTCGTCAACCAGACCATGGCACTGAGTGCCAGGTCCAAGTCTTTCCTTAAAAACCTTCAGGGATGGTGACTCCACCACTGCTCTGGGCAGCCCATTCCAATATCTAATCACCTAACCCTCCCCTGGTACAGCTTAACTCTGTGTCCTCTGGTCCTGCCACTGGTTGCCTGGGAAAACAGGCCACGTCCCCCCTGGCTACAATCTTCTTGAGGAAGTTTTAGAGACAGCAATAAGATCACCCCTGAGTCTCCTCTTCTTATCTTCTTCATCATTTCCTGTTATCACATGTATAGAAAAACAAAATTCCACTTCTAACAATGCTTCCTGAAAAAATTACAACTCAGTTAAAGGAGTAACCAGAGCCAGAAGCCAGGAATTTGTAATGGCATTCACAAAAAGGATCATACTGGTCTTTCTGCTCCCTCTAGAAGTTTTTCTGAATATGCAAATGATTGTCCTCTTAGATCTGTGTATGCAGGAGTTATGCCCATGGAGTTACACATCTGTAAGTGAGCAGAGGCACAAGAAGCCTAGCTGACTCTATGAATGGCTAGATTTACATTTACATGGAATAAAAATCTTCACTCCACAGAGAAACTGGATCATCTCAGCACTCATTGTCATAGCAGATTAACATAATCAAAAGATCATAGTACTTTTGGTTGAAAACTCTTCTGAAAAATCTAACAATTTGTGTCCCAGTACTAGGAGCTGCAAGTTGAAAACTTGAAAATCTGGCCCCTGTTTTGATACGTTGATGAGAGCAAGAGTTTCAGAAAAATCTGGTCTGTGCTGTCATTCTGAATACTAAAAATACAGCTTCATACATGCAACTCACATCACTTCTGTATTTAACTGTACCCAACACAGCAATGCCACCATATGGTGTAGTCCTCTTAGCTACATCAGTATTTAATTGACAGCACCAATGGGAGCCCATGGAAATAGAGTGATTATGAGTCAGTATGTGGATAACAATGCCAGGTACAGACACCCTCAGAGGGAGAGTGGGAAATGCCTGAGGGAATTCATTAGCTTCTAACATCCTTTCCCATTACTTTCAAGCCCCTAATTTCTGTCAGTAGGACTCACCAGCAGGTTCATGTCTCCTGTCTTTTGAAAACTGCAGGATGAAATTTCCCCACGCACAGCTTGGAATAAAACAGGCCGTGTGCAGTAGAGCAGGCAAGAAATGTGTAAGACTAAATGTAGTTTGCACTCAGTTTTTTCTGCCCAGGCATCGTACCTCTTAGGGGAGAATACTATGCAGTGAGTATGAAAACTATCATCTGTTGTGCTGGAATTCTCATCCAAGTACATTGGAAGTTTCTACTAAATTCTGGTTTGGTTTTTTTTATTGGAACATTCATGAAACATATAGAATTTTTTTATCGACTTACAAGAAAAGAAAAACTCAAATCTCATACAGATTATTTTCCTTCTTACATACCTTATCATTTCTGAAAAAGATTTGAGACTGGGAGTTAAAATTGTTCCACCCTGTTTCTTAAAAATCTACTCTGACACTACTTGCTGTTCACAAAAGATCACAGAAATCAAAGAATATACTGAGTTGGAAGGGACCCACCCATCAATATCATGGAGTTCAACTCCTGGCCCTGCACAGGACCATCCCCAATTCACACTATGTGCCTGAGTGTGTTGTCCAAAAGCTTCTTCAACTCTGCTATGTGAGAAACCTTTTCCTGATATCCAACCTAAACCTGCCCTGACTCAGCTTCATGCCATTTCTTCAAGTCCTGTCACTGATCACGAGAGTGAAGAGATCACTACCTGCCCTGGTTCCCCCCACAAGGAAGTTGTAGACCACCATGAGGCCTCCCCGCAGTCTCCTCTTCTCCAGACTGAGCAGACTGAGTGACCTCAGCCATGCCTGATACAGCCTCCCCTCCAGACCCTTCACCATCTCCACGGCCCTCCTCTGGACAATCTCTAACAGCTTTGTGTCTTTTTTATACTGTGAAACCCCAAACTGCACACAGGATTCAAGGTGAGGCCACACCAGTGTGGAGCAGAGCAGGACCATCCCCTCCCTTGTCTGGCTGGTGATTCTGTGCTGATGCACCCCAGGACAGAGCTGGTCCCCCTGGCTGCCAGGGCACTGCTGGCTGATGTTCAACTTTCCAGGTCCCTTTCCATGGTGCTGCTCTCCAGCCTGTTGCCATTAATATTTTGGGGATAAAAGCCCTCTTTTTATTTCCCTCCATCGTTCTTTCCAGCTTTAACTCCTGTTGAGCTTTAGGCACCTGAATTTTCTTCCTACAGTGATAAGCAACAGTTCTCTATTCTTCTCATGTCACTTGACCATACTTCCACCTTTCTTTTATTTCTTGATTTCCAAGAGAAATTTCCCTATTCAGCCAAGCCAGCCTTCTCCCTCACCTCCTTGACTTGCAACATTTGGGACTTGCCTGTTCCTGTGTCCTGAGGAGGTAATGATTGGGGTGGACCTCAGCAGTGATGTACCCCAGCAAAAAACATTTTCCCCATGGTCCTTATTTACTAATTCCCCAAGCAGCCTAAAGTCAGCTCTCCTCATGACCAGAGCTGAGGTTTTCCTATCACTTTTCCTCCTGTCAACAAATTTTAAACTCAATCACTTTGTGGTCATTGTGGCTGCTGTGGTCACCAATCTCCACTCACGAGGTCCTCTCTTGTGACAAGCAGTAGATCAAGAGGGGTTTTTTTCTCAGTTGTCTCCCTTAGGACCTGTTCCATAAAGTTGGAACAGGTTTTTTGAGAGTCTTCTGACCCAGGTTGCAACACCTTTGTGATGTTTCCAGTTATTTCTGTGAAGTTGAATTTGCCCAGAAGGACAAGGGCACTTGACTTGGAAGCCTCCTTTAGTTCCACAAAGAATAATTCACTGGTGTCATTGTCCAGGCTGGGAGGTCTGTGATTGACTCCCACAGTGACATCCCTTGATTCCTATCCAGAGGCTCTCAACTGTGCCATTGCCAGCTGTGGGCTCCATATGTCCTAACCCTTCTATTACACACAGTGCCACCCTCAGCCTCTCCTGCCCTGCCTGTTCCTCCTGAAGAGGCTGTAACCACCCTACAGGGCTGTTTCTTAAAACTCCAGTCAGAGGACTTCTCTCACCAGGTTTCACTTATGCCAGTGCGGACCTTTGCCCACCTCATCACGTCTGTTCTTCTAGTTCCTGGGCCTCATACATGTTGTAGAAATTGCCAGTACTATCTGTTAAATTTTAAGAATTAAGAGAATCCTTCCTCCTGATATGTGAAGTGAGCTGCTTCCAGCCTTCATCTTCAGCAGACCCTTGACTAATTACCCCACAGGATTCTGAGTCCACCTGCTTCTCCACTACAGTCAAGGTTTGAGACTCCTAAGTGTCTTGAGCCTGTAGCTTCTCTGAAAATAGCCAGTCAATCTCTTGCTCGTTCACTCAAATACAATGTGGCTTATTCACTTTCTCCTGTAGCTCCTTCCCCAGGTGGCACAGTTCTCCACCACAGCACACCTGCAATAGAACTCTGTCAGCCCCAGCCTCAAGGAGAGGCTTCAGCCACCCCTGGAGCCTGTGTCCTGGACAGGTCCAGCTGCTGTCAGCAGGTCTGGCTGGCTGGCAGCCTCTGGCACAGCTGCCTCTGTGACTCCAGAGCTGAGGGGCAGGAGCTCTACAGTGTGTCAGTGCAACTGAAGAAGTTTTCACTGGAACATTAATAAGGCTGAAGGGGTCTTTTTGTGCTCTTCTTCACCACATACCAAGTCTGTTTATCTGCCTGTTGGCTCCTCCTGGGTGGTTGTAGAGGTGCCCTTCCTGCTTGCCTCACCTGCCTGAGCTGCCGTGCAAACACCTTGCCACGCCTTCACTGCCATGCCACACTCCTGCTTGTCCCACCCTGGATCATTCATGCTCCCTAGATCCATTTGAATTTCCCATCTGCTCCTGGAAATGCCCCTTCATGCCTGCTTGGCTGCCCAGGGCCTCCAGAGATGGGTCTCAGAGCTGCTGCTCAGGTGTCCTGAGCTCAGGAGTGCCCCTGTGCAGCTCAGTCTAAGCCTCACCCTTGGGCTTGCCTCAGTCACCAATGCTGCCCCCACTGCTGCCGCTGCTCCAACTGACCCAACAAATGAGGACAATACCAGACACTGAAATTCTTTTAAGTTTTGACATTTAAATAGAAGATTGAAACTGCATTAACTCCACTGGACAGCTCCACTTTGGGTATCCATTCTACCTTGTTTCCCTTCACATTTTCAAGTAGGTAATCAATTTTGTACAGTTCCTGTGAAGTGCCATACACTTTCAGAATGCATTTGAAGTGTATGTACACTTACAGTTTGCAGTATGCCTGGACATCCTTTGCACTGAAAGCTGATCTGTTAATGTGCTGTAACAGCTATCATGGACTTCTTCCAGAGCACATTAATGTCAACAGAGGATTCACAATAAACACTGAAATCCAGATCAAATCCTGTTTCCTTACTCTTGCTGTATGTATGGACACAGATAAATAATCTGTTCTCACAAAAATCTCCCGAACTCTTCTGATAGGTGCCACCTCACCTGTTTGTGCTGAGGGATACTTCAAATAGCATCTTAGTAGCACTGGCACAATGGATCTGCAGACTATTTCTCAGACAAAGACACTGTTTATGCCCCTGGACACTCAATTTTCTTTCTAAAAACATTCTGGGAGACCAAAGAGGGTTAAGTATAGATGACTGAAACTTTTAATAGAAAAAGAAATTGAAAATCTTTGGTTTCATATTTGCAAACTCTCCTTGATTTACCGGTTATGTTTATTTTAAAAAGAGGGATCCTATGATGAAAATCATGCTTTTTGCTTTTAGTCACATGCCACTCTAATCATATATGTGAAAAAGCTTTTTGTCTTTTATCTTTTTTCAAGTAACAAAAATACTATATCAGCTTAAAAAATCATTGATTGATTTCATGCCTGTTTCTAGAAAGTCATGAAAAATTAAGTTTTAAAAGGATTTCTTTCACACCTATTCCAGTATCATTAACTGAATATTTTTCAAAAATCTCCTTTGTATATATACAAAAGCCTTAAAATTTTGTGTGGTTTTTGATCCATGGCATTCACCAGCCATAGGAAGAAAAACATCAGAGATAGAAAAAAATATGCTTTCATGGGCATTTAGTATTTATACATTTCATATAAAGAATCTAGAATTATTGCTCTGTGATTGGCTTTCCATAACAGTCCAAGCAAGTATCAGGTTACCTCGTAACATTTTTGACATTTTTTCTGGAACTAATTACTACAGACTAAAAGAAAATTAATCAGTACAATCTGACTTCTCTTAGTCTTTCTAAACTTCACCTGTAACCTTCTAAAGATAATGGAAAGGTGCCTGTTGACTTCAGCAACCTGTAGGTTGAATCTTATTGAATACTTATTCCTGAACAGGCAAAAAAGAAAAAACATGGAGAAACAGTATTATTTGGTGCTACATTTTATTAAGTCTACTCTCTCAAAAAAATTTTCACCTCTCTCTGGGTTAACCACTAGTGTCAAGGAATAGAAACAAGACCAGAAGCACAATAACTGTGCTCCAAGACAGTTATTTAGCATTCAAAAATAAGGTGCACAAAATGAAAACAGTGCAAAAACAAAAGCGAAGTTTTACACTTTATTAGTAATTGGTGTAATAAGGATCTCTGGGTCACATTTGGGTCATAACAGGTATCTTAACGTCTCTGGTAATGCCTGGGTTTGTGAAGTGCTGTGACATTTGGCATTACAGATTGGGATTCATGATTCATCTCAGTATTTTGGTATTGTCAAAAATCCCTCAAGAACAGAATGCATAATTTGCATTGGCTGTGGAAGAAGAGATGTTGCTGTTCTAGCACAGGGGAAAGGCCACCTATGGCTGATCCACTGCTCAGCCTACAGGGGCAAAGCAAACTGACACAATTCCAGACACATTAGAAAGAGGACAGTGTGTTCAAAGCCAAGGTAGGTCTTTAGGAGAGTTTTTAGTCTTTTGAGGGTGAATTTCATTACAAGAAATGAGAGCAAACCATTAAAGATGGAGGCTGAATCATTCAAGGTGCTCTAAAAGAATTAGATATCCAGGTACCAAGCTTTCCCAGCGCTCTCAGAAATCTGAATATGTGGAGGGGACTTTTTTCCCTAGATAGTCCTAACCCCTATTGCAAGCTGGGGCCCTGAGAAATCATAGTTCCTCCATTCCATGGCTGCTTACAGGGTCTATTTTCTTCTTTAATCTTTTCATTGCTGAACTGGTGTTGATTGGAAACTCTAGAATCAGATATATTTGGGTTACATTCTCAGAAAGATTCTTAATTTTATACCTTGCAGATGCTTAACACATTCATTATAAGTCAAACTTGAGCTGTAAACATATTTCTGTCGTAGTTCAACAATTTTGAAATATCTAGATTTTAATTTTAATTTTAATATCTAGTTTTAATTTCAAAATAAAATCGGTTGACTTTCAACATGTCAAGGATAAGTGTCTATGCACAAGCACTTTTCAAATGTTTTGGAGTTACCTTTGTTCATGGCAGCTTGAACTATGAAAAACATGACAAAGGCATCAAGCTGATGTAAACTCATTATCTATGAATAATGTAAAACAAATGTGTCAGATTTGTACTTCTGGGTGGTGAGGATAATGGAATTATTTTCCAAGGTTTAAGCTAACTTATTAAGTCCAAAAAAGAAAGATTACATGTTGATGATTTTGTATTGAAAGAGCTGCAAGGAAAATTTCAGTATTTACATCCAAGATGCTAAATTCTGGGACAAGAGTGGTTTTAAGCCGAGCTCCAATTCAGTCTTTTTCAGAAGCAAGGATAAATACAGGATTGCTTGATGTATTCAAGCATGGAAAAATGCAAGGAGGCTGAAGCTGCTTTGATAAAAATGCCCTGTGCCAATGTATTGGCCACATCTCTGAATAACAAAAGAAATATGTGTCTCAATAACAAAAGGCATGGCAGAAAGTTTTTCTAGTTTTTGAAATTGTGAAAAACTGATTATTTCTTTTCACTTATCAATAATTTGATTAAGGTACATGAATCATGCTTCGAAGCTCTATTTTTGCAGTAAATAGTGGTTGCTAGAATGGTCTGACACAGACCACAGAACTGTGAAATAAAACTGGGTGGATCTAGACAGTCTGTGAATGAGAGCATTAAAATTCAAATGGCATTTTCCTGGGAGCAACAGAGGGTTCAGATAGAGTTTATTTTCTGAATGTCTAAGCTTCTTTAAGATGGCTTAACTGCTAATGTTAAAAGTGGTGACTGAAGGCGGTTAGGCTCAGCTGGTGTCACACAGCTCTGTATAAAACAATTACTTAAAGCTATGCTTTAGTTTAGATGGTTGAACCCAATAATTTATATGGCAATATCCTTTGCATAATCACTATGGATAAGCAATTTTCAAGGTGCTATAAAAGTTGGCATCTGGCAGAGATACACCATAACAATGTAGTACAGTCCTGTCTGAAGGCTGTGTGACTATCAAGACTATCTTGAAATTATTAATGAGTGGCTCTCTAGACAAAGCCCATTTGGAGTGCCCATTTAGTAATTTCTCTGTTTTGGAAACAGGAGTGCCCATTTGGTAATTTCTCTGTTTTGCTGTATTTAACAGGTTAATGGTATAAGTCAGCAATCTAATTTGATTTTGAAGGATTAAAAAATATTTGCCTAATTTTATTGCGTATTAATATCTTATTAGTTTTGGGAAGACTTTATCCCCAATTTTTTATCTCCTAAGAGTTTACCAATACCATAAACCCAATGTTTATTCAACCTTCAGTCAGCACTGCCTTAGAGGATTATAAAGCTGAATAAACCAAGCTATTATGCCTTTCATTATTACAGCTTTGAACACAATGATCTTGTTCCTATTAAAACAAAAAGGTAGACCCTTCTTAGAAAAATTAAGCAGAGTTTGGATTAGGCATCTAGTTTGCAGATAGTCCTAAATTATTGATATAAAATATTAAATTTATCCTCACAATCAAAAGAAGAAAATGCAAAATTCATGGTTTCATGTCTGGAAAGAGATCAACAAGCTTCAGTTATTTGAGAATAGCTTTTACAACTTCGTAAGCTAAATAAACTTGATTAACAGAATAAACAAAGACAGAGAGAGAGATGTGGCTGTAAACATCACAAACAACTCTGGTTGCAAGGACTTGCAGTGCAGTCAGGGAGGAGCAGTGGGTCTGCTGCAAGTGATCTCATAGTGCAGCAGGATGTTTGGTGCTTCCTGGCACCGAGAACTTAGTGTATGATGGTCTTTAAATGCACAAATAGTGAACTGACTGAAAAGTCTGAAGAGGGTTGAAATTTTTCAACATGGCCATTATGAGGTCAGGTACTTTCTATTTTTCCAGCTAGAATGAGGGTAGACTTATGAAATTGTGCAACTAGTAAGACATACTCTTTATCATGAACTAGCCATCCATTACACATTTAGGAAGGTAGATGATGTGTATAAAAAAGCATATATATAAAATTTGAGTGATATTGTGACAGCACTGGAATTGAACTTAAGATTTATAGTTGGCAATGCAAAGCCCTCTCCTCCTAAGTGAAAAGGCATGCTTTTCATTGCCATACTGTTAACAGAGACATCAACCTCTAAATACAACCTGTCTATCATTTTGGCAGGGAAGTGTATGATACTTAAAGAGTTCAAGCTTATTCTTCATTCTAAGATCCATAAAACTTGAATTCCTACGTACATTCTCACTTGCAAAAATGTTTTGGACCAGACCCAAAGAGCTTTCTTAGACGAATACTCCAGGATGACCTCTGACTGTGTGTTTAGTGTCTCAGAGTGTTGGTTTTCTTCAACACAAAACCACTTAAAGACTTTTTATGTGCAGTTTCCCAAGAAATTTTCTGCATTTTTTCACTTTTTTTTGGTGGAAAAAATAGACTGCTTCACTTTGCTAACTGTTATGATAGAGCACTGAGGAGTTTAAACAATCTACACAGCCGAGGAAGTAATTGTTAAAATACAAAATGCATGTTCCATAATATATCCTTATTATCATATGTTAAGTGTTCAAAAAGCCTAATATTTCCTTGAAACATTGTTAGTGTTATGTACTTTGCAGCTGTGATGAGGTTCTTTAACTATCATATGTCCTGAAACCTTGAAATAAATAACTTCTAAGTTGATTTTACAAACAGGAAGAGGAAGGAAGTAATAATTTTAACTGTACCTTTCATTATTATATTGAAATAATGTTCTGCTGTACCTTAGATAACTGATCAGGACTAAACACTACTCATTCCTTTTGGCTGGGATTTTTGGGTTGGTTTTGGGGTTTTGTGTTTTGACTTTTTTTGGTGAGTTTTATTTTTGTTTGTTTGTTTGGTGTGGTTGTTTTTTGTGGGTTTGTTTGTTTGTTTGTTTGTTTGGGGTTTTATCCTTTTTTTCAGGAACAAAAAACCAATCTCCTCATCCCTAAAAGTGTACAAAATAAATATAATGGAGTAAATCCATTATGATACCAATCACATGCTACATAGCTGTTAATAGTGGATTTGTGCATATAAACTGTTTCTGAATCTTAACTTAGAATAATTATTTCAATCTTTTTAAAACACAGGAATAAAAGTTAAAAAAGTGATATTATTTAATTAAAAAGACCAGGAAAATATTAAATACTTTTTTTTTTTGCTGTAGAAAAAGAAGACTTCTAAAGATTAAAGAGGTCTAATATTCTTCAAGATTTCTGTAGCTGCTTTCCAGTTTTTAACAGGAATACATGCACTATGCCAGTTAAAAACAAAAGTAAGGGGAATTATTCAGCGGGGGAAGTCTCAGTTTGGAAACAAAAGGAGATTATAAAGCGGGAAGGGATCTGCCCTCCCTGCTGGGTGTGGTGGCCCTGGGAGGGTGCAGAGCCCCTTGGAGCTGGGGCAGCGCCGACAGAAACCTGTGCAGGTGTGTTACAGGTGGCTGTGGGGGCATCAGCCTGGCAGCAGGGACACAGTGACTGGACCTGGTACAAAGACAAAGAGATGCCAATGGCAGGGCCAGGAAGAAGATTATGTAGCTGGAACTGCACAAAGAGGAATTTTATCCTCTTTAGCATTAGCAGTCCTGGTTGCATCTATCTATGCACAGCCAACACGGCTGCTGTTGTCTTTGCCTGGCATTTCAGCAAAAGGGAGGGAAGGAGGGAGCAGAGGTTGCACACAAATTGCAGCCTCCAAAATTCCTCTATATAAAATTTCTGTTTCTGGCAGGATGGATGATCTTTTTAAACACAGTGTATGCTAGCGTCCAAATACACTATTTATTTCCTCAGCATCATATGGGCTGCCTTGTGATATTTTCTTGAGAATAAATACAGACTGCAACCATCTGTGTCTGGACTCTTCTCCCATGTCTTCCCACAGTTATTTCTTCTGTGAGCTATTCTAGCTTTCCTTTTCTTTGTAGGTGCATGTATATTAATATACAAGCTATAAACCTCCAGTTGGAAAAGAAAATGTGTCTCTTTTTAAAACATTTTTAATCCAATTTGCTCTTAATCATATGAAATTTTAATCTCCCTTTATGACAGCTGACACTTGAATGCTTATATTCTATTTGATGAATTGTAATTATTCACTTCCTTTCCACTGTGCAGAGACGTTATCACAGTATCTGCTTTGCCTAAACATGCTGGATGACGTAATATAAGAGACAAGAAATAAAAATAAGGGAACAATTTTCATAAGATCAATAATACAAACCCCTAACTTAATCTTTGATTTATTTAAGAGGGAATCTTTGCTAGGCACCAGTTCCTGAAGACAGTTTTCACCAATTCCTATAAAGGTTGTCAACTTCTCGAGAAAGTTTTGCCCAATGTTTCAGAGTGTTCTGAAAAATACTTTGTGTTGACTTGTAAGCAGTTCCTGAGAAAAGCTATAAATTACGTCATAGGTTTATTTTTGTTTTCTGATGAAGTTTTTAGGAAAGGTTGCTGCCAGATTGTAATGAGAAACATCGGGTTTATGGTTTCACCAGAATCTGCATTAGTCAATGGACCTTTCTGACCCCCACAAAGTGAATTATTAACTACTGGCTTAAAAATTTGAGAGCTAATTATGTAGCATGTCTTCCACTTAATTTCCTCAGTAATAACGTGTCACACACAATTTTCTCTTCTACACACAGAGAAACAATTGAAAAAACATACATAATATAAACAAACTGTGTCTCCTGTGGGCTGGAAATAAGGGAGGGATTGATATTTGTAGTGATTATTAATATCTTTATGGTATCAAGCACAAAGGAGTCAGTAAGCATGAGGAGTCAGTAGATAGCAGTGTACTTGTGAGAACAAAATTAACAATCAAATATTCAAGATAGAAGGAAATGAAGGTTCAAATCTGGTTCTGGAATATCCTATTTCAAGTCAATGGAATTAAAATTGATTAACTTGAACCTGGTTGTTACAGGTTATAGAAATGTTGATTTTATCCCAGTATCCTTTTGGAATGGTTTTGAGCGACATAGTGTTAGCCTTTATTTTTTCACATTTTTGGTAGCTTGGGAAAAGGTGACAATACTTTTGATGTGATTTGACCCAGATTAATCTTGAAGAATCCGCATGGAGGAATTTAGAAGAAAAGTTAATGCCTTACAAAATAGGGCTGAAGTACTTTTTTTGTGTTAAGGGACCATTTTTACATACATCTAATCTACAAATATAAGCAGTATTTGATATATAACGAATGTAAGTTTTTTTTGCTGTGTTAATGCTCTCTTAAACAGGAGTAAGTGATTTCCTTCATCCAACATCTTTCTGTGTATGAAATTCCTGCAGGGGAGTATCATTTATTGTGTGTTATGTTTGAACATGAATTGTTTGGACTTACTTTAGCAGGAAGTCTAGTAAGTAGTTTTGCAATATACACAGTGAAATATAATGCAGTAATCTTCACATTTGGAAAATTCTTTGTATGTACAAATGAGGCAGATGAACAAATTTAAAAGCATAAATTTTTATGTAAACTGTATCATCCACAACCTTATTAGAAAATAAGAAGAAATAAATTTGATAGCTTTGATATTGTGAAATAAATTCTATATTTCGACATTATAAAATGATTGAATTGAGAGGAGAGCTTTTCAGAATTGCTTTTTATAAAAGGTATTAAAAATGTACTAAAGAAGGGAAAAATTACGCACAATTTTCTGTGGATAAATTCAGAAATAAAATCTAGCTGAATCTTGTATCACAAAGCTATTTCATTCTAACCATCTTCCCATAATTGCCTGTTATGTACTTACCCTTCCATCTTAAAGAGTTATTCCCACTACTTTTTTCCAGGAAGGCTTCATAGTTGTCCTTTATATTTTGCACAATGTAAGTGCTACAACCCTGAAGTAGCAATTTTACAGCTAAATTTTACTTTCTGTATCTCTTCTGCTAGTTCATAAGTGTTATTAACATTTGATATTCTTTTTCTTCTTCTTTTTAAGAAAATCAAACCTTTATATGGGCTCACCTTGACTTAGTGATACTTATGACTTTGAATTTTGTTGTTCTTCATGTTTATGATGAGAGGGAAAAGGCCACCTCTACACAGAACTACTGAATTTTAGTGTGAAGTTCTGGAGAGGTGACTCTTTTTTGTTAAAAATAAGACTTACTGAAGGCCTTTTGTAAGAACATCTCAATTTTCCGCTTCCTTCTATATGTTCAGATAACACATTAGTCAGCCTGAAAGGCTGTGTGTAGTCATCTTATCTGCTTATTCATCAGCTGTCACTGGAGCAGCTCTGCACAGGTTGGGCATTTTGGGCTCTTCCTGTGCTTGGTGTGCGGCTGGGGCACCCAGCTCAGTGCTGCTGCTGCTGATCCTGGTGCGCTCAATGTTTAAAGCAGACCCTTTATTGTGCCTCAGGCACCTGTGGAAAAGGTCATGGCCTCCTCTGTGTCTGCCCATTGTGTCTACTGTCCACTGCACTCTGTAATAATTTCAGCTAAACACTATTTAGGAAATCAAGGCTAGTAGAGATCTTGGTGGGAGAAAGGACTTCTGTACTTGTTTATTAATTGCATCCACACAGAAACTGAACAATGGTTATATCATGAAAGCATTCTGTGCACTGTTGTATTTACAGACATTGTCTCTGAAAGGAAAGAGACCATTATCTAATATTTGTAATATTTTAAATCCATCCTTTATGTCATTTTTCAGATCTAATTATAAATATAATTCAAGAGAAATTTGAATTATATTTATATAAGAGAGAAAGAGAAAAGAAATTGCTGCAGAAAAAAATACTCAAGCCCTCAGAAGCTGCAAAAAATCCCACCAATGCCTTTGTTTGAGAACTGTGTTGTCGAGTATTGGCATACATAAATATCTGCAAAATATCTTTTTGAATATTTTGTGTGCGTTTTATGTCCCAGGCATAGAAGATTTGGATGTATTTGCAAATATGGGCTGAATTATCATCTATACTTTTGTTTTAATGTGATTTTGTTTTTTCATAGTCTGGTGAACATCCAACAGGAAGCTACAGATCTAAGTTAAAATCTACTCTTTTTCTAGTACAGATACAAGATCTGAGTTCACTTCTCAGAAAACTGTTATTGTAAAGCTTTATGAGCTGACCACCTTCAGATCCTCAGCTGATGTAAATGAAGCTCTTCTTGAGAAAAAGTACATAAATATGACCAGTCAAGAGTCTGGCCATTCAGAGAAAGGGTGTGAAAATTTGGTTTAAAATCATAATGAAATATTTAAATATTTTTGACACTGCAGTGCTTACCTCAAAGTGTGTCTAGCATAATTATTTGACCACTATCTTGTGACTCCCTAAGCAAGGAAAAATGAAAAACAGGCGTTACCACATTTCTGCAGGACAATCCTCAAAAATAAGTCTTTCATGTCCCTCCAAGGTAAAACAGATGACCCCTGGAATTTCTGAACCAATTCTTTTGCAAAACAAAATGTTTTTGAAGTGAAGAAAATAGGGATTCTTTTTTTTTTTATTCAGTGAGTGAGAACTACCTAACAAGTTCATAAATTTCCAAAATGCAGAAAGGAAACAATTAAACTGAGTATACACTTCCAGATCTGGTATCCTAACATTTTATGCTAATTGCCATGTAAAAATTTTGTGCTAGTTGGAATTTTTGCGACCATTGACTAAAATTTTGACTAAAAGAGAAGAAAGGTTTTACTGGACAAGAATCCTAAGTATGTGATAAAAAGATTCAAAATATCCCCATTGGAGTAATAAGACTCAATTTCTGCTTCAGTCAAATTCTGAAGTCCAAAATAATCTATTGAAAATAAGTGTCACTAATGGCTCGAATACTCCATTGTTAAATTTTCATGCAAGGCTTCCATGGTAGAAGATTCTGCTCAACTGAAGACATCCTAATTTCATAACTTTCTGCCTAAATTTATTGAGAGTGTATACCCAGCTTTCCTTCACAGCTGTAACAATGTCTGCCTTGAGTTCAACAAATAAAAAGGCCAAAAAGTAGCAGCAGCTTTTTCTATGGACAGCACCAGACTGCTTTTACACATGGATAAATCTTTCTTTGGCGTGGTGGAGGTGCCTCTTTTAACAAACTCTATTGCTGACAGGAAAGAGCAAGATTTTACAGCCTGAAGCCAGAGGGAATTCTGCCTTTGACCGGAGTCAAGAGCGTATCAGAGCACAGGTTACATTCCCTCCCACAAGGCTCTGTCAGATCTGAGGCACAGTCCTTGTTTGGGGCTCTTCCTGTGCAATTCTTCTTTTGCTTTAACAAAACCAGAAAGCTTTGACTCAGAATATCTTAAACAATAGCTCACTGAAGACTGGTTAGGCGTGTGGGTTCACTTCCTGGCTTCCAGCTAAACTTTGTCTCAAAAATTGCACTACAAACCAGTAATGGCATTATAGATCCAGTACATTTGTACAATATCTTTGAGTAAATGGACACATATGTGAAGAATGATTATGTATTTATGAACTGGAGAGGAGATTGTGCTGCAGTTGAGATTAAAAAAGATATTGCTCATAAAATCCTACCAGCCAGGGCTGTATTGTAAATTTCTGTGAATCCTGGTTATATTGTATAGTCCTAATCCACTCTATTGGGCACATACAGCCTAAATCATGAGACTTCAATTTCTCAGCATAACAGATACAATAATTGGGAATTACTCTTTCTTTAAAACCCTTTTGAAGGAAAACATCTTTTTGACTAGGGTGAGCATATCCTTATATTCTTTTTTTTTTTTTTTTTAAAGTATTTCTTTGTAAAATTCTATTGAGGAAAATCAGAGAAATCCCATTTTTTTGTGATCTTTGGTTCCTTTTATGTGTTTATGTTGAAGAGATTTCGGTATGCAAAATTCTGCAATCTGAAAATATGGCAAATACAATTGATGAAGCACTAATTTTCATGCATTTGTCAGCAATTCAAATTCATTTGTGCAGTGAAGAGCTTTTCAACTAAGCTTTCTGGTAAAGGGTAGAGGGAGGGTAGTTCATTGTACTCACCAGAGAGCACATCTTTCATCCTGGACTGCCAAAGTACTCCTGAATTAAACTTTCTGACCATCTTTTGAGTTAGTTAAGTAGCAGGTAGGTGAACTGACCATTTTATTTCAGCACTTCTGTGTGAAACGTGCATAAAAGGGAGCTGATCCTGCAGAGGGGTGAACAGTGCCGTGTGGGATCCATGGAGCTTGGTGAGCCCTGGGTCCTGCAGACAGGCAGGACTTCTGAAGGCAGTGACTGCAGTCACAGCACTGCACATCATCTCCTGCATTTCCAAATGCCAGCATCAGGCTCCCAGTGCCTGCACCTGCTCACAAGGATGCTGTGCTGCTCCCTTTGTGCCTCACACACTTCATGTGCCTTACTTGCTCTTTGACTGTTTTTCTCTCACCTTAAAATGTAGGCAAGATTTCATTAAGTTTGTTTTAAGACATGAATAATGTATAATATCAAGTATTTCCCCCTGAAAATACATACATGTCTATACATAAATGTGCATATGTTGTCTGATTTGCTGTTTGCTGTGAATATCATTCAGTATCATATTTTAGAAAAATCTCTTGGCTTTTACTGGGGAAAGCACGATGGGTTTTGCCAGATGTGTAGTTAGTCAGAGTAATTAAATCAGCTGGGTTTGCAGGTGGTATGTGGGAGAATATTTCTTGGTTTATTCTCAAGAAAAATGGATCTATAAAATTCAATCACATTTTCATGTTAAGGATTTTAGCAAAAATTCAGGGCCATATAGTTGAATAAGAGGAGAAAAGAAATATTAATTTTTATCAAGACCAGAGAAATCTGTTTTCCTAATCAGATTTCTCACAGGAAAGTTTATTTTTTATAGTTGCCACCTCCTTTTCAGATACTGCTCATCTCTGGAATTCCCCCACAGTTTTTCTCAAGGTCATTTTCCAGTGCTCAATCAGATGATTTTCTGCTGCTTCCCCCTCAGCATTGCACTTGTTTTCTTTCCGAGGTGTTAGGTTTTTATCACCAATCAGTGCTTTTAGTGAGTCACCTCCAACACCACATATGAAACCTTGTTATGGTAAAGGTTATAAGCCTTCAGTCTTTTAGGTCCTATAAGGGAGTCTGGTTATTTTTTTTCTTTTTTTTTTTTTTTTTTTTTTTTTTTTTTTGTTTGTTTGTTTGTTTGTTTTTGGGCAAGTGTAAGTCCAAACAATAGCCCAAGAATAATGTTTCAGAAAAACATTACAAGAAATAGAAGTACAGCCTAAATTAAAATACTTGAAATAGTTCTGGTAATGTAAAATGTGACATATATCATGAAGTAAGTAATATAGAGTGTTAGGCTAAACATTTTCTGTATCCTTTTTTACAATAACCTGAGATGTTAATGATGAAGTGATGCAGTCAGATGAAGCTTTACCTACTAAATCTTTTAACCCAGCAGTACATGTACATATATTTCCTGTCCAGATTTTCACACAGAAAAACTCTGGTAAGAATTGTTCACATGGCAGAAAGGGGAAGAGTACAAATGACATGTCAGTTGCAATTTCAATGTTCATTGCAGTCCCTGGAACATCCCTGGCATAAAGCAAAATCACACAAGTGGACCAGATGTCAGGAATGTTAATGTGTGTCTTTAAGGTCGTATTTCATTTTCATTCTTTTGAAAAGAACTGGGTTTGGTTTCTGGGATTTTAGGAGGGAATAAAGAGATTTTCATTACCCAATAATAACCAGTGTGAATGTGAGAAGCGTACTTAAAGGAATTCTCAGTATAGTATCACAGCTGCTGTAGCTGCCTCTACTCAGTTCCCTCTGTAACAGTTAATCAATATAAACCTTTTAAGAGTAAAAACCAGATCAGTTTTTCAGTAGTTTCTTTCAAGTTTACAAAGCATGAAGCTAGATAATATCCACCATTCCTGTTTCCAAATTTTCTAAAGAGAGAAGGTTTTAGAAAGATTTTGTATATAAGTTGCTCTGTTCAAAAGCTGTATAGTATTCATTTGTCGATTTACAGTGGCACAATATTTTAAAATTCATAGAGAATTTAAAATATGTCTTGCCAAACAAGGAATGATTCCTTTTGTTAAACATATATGTTAGATTAAATGCCTCTCTTCATACACTGCTTATTACATTAGACAGAATTCATTCTGTTGTAAGAACAGACAGCTTGGTTTGATGGAATGTGCTTCATTCAAGGGATAGAATTGAATAGTTTGACAAAATGCATTTTGTGGATGGATTAGGCACAGGAGAGTGAATTGTGGCATGTTGTCTAAGGAAAACACCGAAGAATTGATTTTAAAATGTTGAGTATGGAATGGATTGGAGTAGTTTAAAACATGCACATTATTGATCAATCGGATTAAGAGGCCTGACAAAAAGTAAAAAGTGCCCACAGAACTCATTCTCTCAATGGGGATATTTTTCATCTACCTGCATCCTCAACAAATTGTATTTTCTTGTATACTTCATGTGCACTTATCAGCACAATGCCACTTTCTCCCAATTTCTTTCACCTCTGACAATAAAAATGGTTTGGTGAAATTCCTTGCTGTGAAAGATTTCACAGGCAGTGCACAGCTCAGCTGCTCCTGTTTGGTACATGTTTTCTGGCCTAGAGAAGGATCACAGGGAGAATTTGGGCAGCTGGGCATTTGGCTACAAATCCATCTGCAGCAGATTCATCCTTCTAATTGGGTGAGTAATGTACAGGTAGAAACCCATCAAGGTCAGTGTTTTGTGTTCAAAGGCCTGACAGAGGCCTTTGAGGGGAGCAGTGAAAGTCCTGTCCCTGAAACACCTGATGTTGGTTGGACACTTAGTAATGGTGCTCAGGAAATCCCAGTCACTGAGAGAAGAGCAAAGTTAGCTGGAGCATAATGAGAGCCCTTGGAGGCTGAGGCTCAGCTCCCACCCACAGAGCAGCGTTTGCTGCTGCTGCTCAGGATAAATTCCCAGCACATGTCTGCGTCAGGCTGGCCCTTTCCTCTCTGGGAAATGGCAGTCTAGCAGCTCAGGTCTGTAACATTTAGCTGTAGGAAAATTTGGTTCATATGCACAGCATGTGTACCTGTTTTATGAGTACACTTAAGGAGCTTTGCTCTTCTCTAGAGAAACACTAGTCATGTTTCACTTCTGCAAGCGTTGGGGAGGTGACTATAGCAAAAACACAAAAAGGGCATGGATGCAGCCAGTTCTCCAGAAAACCATATAAAGAGCTTCCAAAAGACGAATTGGTTGTGACTGCAAAATTCAGGCACACCTAATATAAAAGAATAATTATTTCCCCTTTTTTAAGCTTTACTCCTTTTGTAAATACTTTTAAAAGTCAAATCCCAACACTCTTGCCCAGAAAAATCCAGTGATATACAGAAAATTACTTTTCCTATTAAGTGATATACAGAAAATTACTTTTCCTAGTATGAGCAAATGAACACAATTGAACCAAGTTTAGGTGAGTTCAGTAACCAAGTGGGCCAAGTTTAGGTGAGTTCAGTAACTTCTACATGGGATATATTCCAGGTTGACATAGTAGCACTGTCTGGGATCTGAAGTCAGGCATGACTAGATCCTTGCAGACCCACTTGAATAGTATCTATGAACCTGTTGAAATTTTAATTTGAGAAAAGTACGTTGTTGGCATATGAAGAAGCTTTTTGATTTTTTTCCCCCTCTATTTCAAAATTGTTATCACGACTGTTTTGTATCAAACGCTCTCATAAGAGTTCATAATGCTGCATAATAGGGGTAGGTTGAAGTGTTTATGAATTGTTAATGAAAAATGTTAACTGACCAAAGTTAATAAAGATTCATTAAAATTCATAAAATGGTTCATGTATATTTCATTGCGAACATAAAATGAGATACTTTTCCAAACATGCTTGTTTCCTGAAACTTAAAATTAGGAATTTTCAGAGGCATTAATTAGTGGAAAGCTGAAGATAAAGGTTATGATGAATGTACAGTTTGAGCTATTTTGAATAACTCTTCTGTATAAACTCATAAATTATTCAGTACAAACCATTTATGTAATATTTCTTAAAGGTAAAAGAAGCATACTTTCAGGGTTGGTTGCCCTTTCCTTAAACAAAATAACTCTGTTACATTACTGGAACCAAGTTACAGAAATAAATTGATTTTTCCCTCCAGGGCAGGCATCTGTTACTTCCTAAACTAAAGAAATGCTCAAGGAACATATGGTTGAAGGGATTTGGCAGGGTTCTGTTATAGAAGAAGAGATGTATATGAGATTGAAACAGGAAACATGAAAGTACCTGATTCAGCCAATAGATTGCCAGCATGTTTTATCTAAATTTAAGTCAGTTTCTGAGTTAAGAACAATTCAGCTTCTTGCACAGAAGGAAGTCAGGCCTTATCAGCTGGGTAACAAACTTTGCTTAGACTTAATTCTGCCTAGTTGGCTAGGCTATGGTCCTGGTCAGATGTTCAGTTTCATTAAATTAATGCCTTGGGGTAAGGGTTAAGGGTTACTTTCATGAATAAATATTTCAGAAGTGTACATATCACATCCAGAAAGGCTACTGAAATAGCATGTAAAAGCCAGTGAAAGCTGGGTATCTGGCTCTGCATTTGAAGTCCACTGTTCATTTTGAAATAAAGTCACCAAAATTAATAAAATGGGGATTTTTCTTCCTTGAAAAGGGAATGTGATCAGAATTCAAAAATGTTAATTAAAACATTGTGCATTTTCTACAGACTGGAGCCTTTCAGTCTTAGATTATTTCCAATTACTTTTATTTTTGAACTCTGTGAATAAGTGTGGGATAATATCATAGTCATTATGCCCAGACAACTTAATAGAGCCTGGCAAGTAGATTTGTGGCAAGACTTTTCTGGAATGGTTGCACTTGAAAAGGAGTGGGTTTTTATTTTTTCTGGAGCTGGTAAGCTAAGTTTCTGCTCTCTTTCATTTGTCCTCTTTGTGATAAGGGTTATGACATCTGCACTATCAACCCTTTTTTAGATGCATTGCTACTTGCCTTTGAATGAAAGAGAGAGGAGTCAATGACCTTCCTGTTTTTCTAATCTGTGCCCCTTTGCAATACAGATCAATGGAAAGTGAGATGTTAAACTTCCAATGTCATTTGCCAGCATACTCATGAATGACTATCAGGAAAATAATTATAAGAAAAATCTAAATTCCAGTGGAGTAGAGATGCTATTTCCAAACAGGTATCAGTAAGTTGTAGTCCATACTGCTTTTCTGCAGTCCATACTGCTTTTCTGCTTAGAAGTATCTGGTCTCTTTAATAATTTAAGGAATCTTGTGTTTTCAACCCAAGGCATATTACTAACAACCTCTGAATGCTATTGCTGGAAGGGCCCCTCCCAAAATGTGCCTTTTTCCCCCATGTGGAATAGGCTGCATCATGACTTGTGCACTTGTTTTCATGCAATATTGAATGTTTGAGAATCTTCACTCTTCTGAGCTGCAAGAGAAGGAGGCTGGCAGGCACTTGGAGTGTCCTCAAGAGAATGGGTGTGCTGCAATGAGAAGGGTCAAAATTTCCTGGCAGCTGAGAGCAAAGAAGATGTCAGTCAAGGGAAGCTGTAAGATAAATGCAAGGCAGAGGTTTAACTTAGCAGAATAATTCTGTTGTTTTAAAAAAGACCTTTTAATCAGCAGATTTCAAAGGTACTCAATATCTGCATTTTACTGAAGGCACAGAGATGTGAGCTAAGCCAATGAAATGATGCAGAAACTATGCCAGAATTGGAGCATGGGCCCCTCTAATCTCAATTTGCAGCTTCTCTTCTAACCACACCACCTCATTTTGTCTCCAAGTAAGCTTAAAAAGTGTGAGACAATAGACTGAAGTGTTTCTGGCTTCCTGTGCTGGATCAACTGCAGCCTAGAATGATATAAGCTTTTCCAGAGCCACAACAAATGTTTTCTTTTTTCTTTCTTTGGAGCACACTTTTTTTTGTCTTATGTTTCCATCACAGAGATTTTGGCCACAGGCTGTTTACAGGTTTGATTGTCATTACCATATACATGTATTTTCTTCTTTTTTTTATTAAGATTCCATTCCAATTTGTTGATTTACCACTACTAAAAGCCTTAAAAAAAAATATTTGACCTACCACTGGAACAATTTCTGCCATCTGCATATTGAATGACTTGAAAATGTCCAGATGAAGAATTGGATGTGCTGGGAGATATTTGGACAGATATTCAGCACTTTCAAGTGCTATGACATTGGGTGTAATGAGCAAGACTGGAGAAAGTTTGGAATGTAGAATCCAATCCAACTGCAGTAGCAAGAGTTGTGTTCTCTGGTGGCCCAAACTGTCAAGGGCATCAGAAATGAAAAGAATTATATGAGATTTTATCTGATGTATCCAGAGAGTTTTTGCAACTACTACTGTATTTCTACTAACATTCACTCCAGTCCAGTAGAGCAAAGCCTGATGCCATTGGTGAATCTTAACTTTACACAGCATGAGAGAGCAAGTTTAAGGCTTACCATTTGGGTTATGAAGTTTTCCAGTTTTGTTTCGTGTTAAGTTTTCATCTCCTATTTAGGCACATTATATGTGAAACCCTCTCTACTGCTACAAAGGCCACCCAAAAGCAAAATGGCACATTCAGCCATTTCTCCTTGCAGATATGAGTGAATGCCTAAACACTCAGGTTTTGGTCGGCTTGAAACAAACAGATCATTTCTATAATTTTAAATTTACAAGGTAAAACCCACCCCATATATGGCTACTTTGAAGACAGGCCCCAAGCTACTGAAGACTTAAGTCTTATCACTAAAGAAAATATTTTCTTTAAATGGGGGCTGATCAGCATTCAGAACCACATCCAGATGGTTACTCCAGGCTCCTGTGTTTGCAGAAGCAGGAGAGAGTGAGAAGTAAGGCAGTATTTCCAGGCAGTATTTCTTAAGCCATAATTCTGTGCATACACTCAAAATGTTTCCCATTTTACAAATACAGAGCTTGTACTTGCAGCACATCAGAACTCTTAAGGTGACTGCATATATATAGAAAATGTCGTCCTATTTAATGGGAATACCAAGATTAGAGTGGTGAATGAGGAAAATTTTGCATTTTTCAATTTTGAATTGCTTTAGGCATGATAAGAAAGAATTGAGTATTTTGAAAGAGATAAACCTTAGGTGATTGAGATGATTAAGAGACACATATGATTGCAAGTGAGAAAGAGATGTAATTTCTTGTACCCTAGTGCAGTGCTCTGGCATGAGACAGAAGTAGAAGCCTGTTTTGGCTTTGTTTCAAGACAGATATGAGAAAGTTAGGTGAGTTGTAAAGGCTGTGGAGGGAAGATCATTGGATGTCATCAGACTACAGGACCATGGTGTGAAGCAAGTTTTGTAAAGAATCTTAGAGATTTCTTTGTGCTAGGAGGTTATGTACAATAGAATCCTGTGTGGAGCTGACAATACATGTTGTACAAAACCACAAAAAACCCAAACCAAAAAAAACCCAGCCAGCCAACCAACCAACCAAACAAACAAAAATAAACAAACAAAAGATATTATTAACCTGAAGCTCCAGCTTTCAGTGATGAGTTGTATGGAAAAGTGAGTTTAAAACTTTAGAGAGTTTCAGAAAGAAAAGTGATAACACAATAAAATCTAGAGACCTAAACTGTGGTATCAAATTTAATGAATGGCTCCATTTTTATATGAAGAAATACAACATTAAAGAAATGGATGGTACTCGAGCCAGTTAGGACACAGGGAATGGCAGTTCATGGCTCAAAGAATTTAAATGTGTTGCATTTTTCTGGTGGTCAGAGAGTTTTAGTGTA
Source organism: Ammospiza caudacuta (assembly GCF_027887145.1). Classification (NCBI taxonomy): domain Eukaryota; kingdom Metazoa; phylum Chordata; class Aves; order Passeriformes; family Passerellidae; genus Ammospiza; species Ammospiza caudacuta. The sequence goes on from NC_080596.1 coordinate 62,348,623, forward strand.
GACTTTGCTGTCATCCCTCATGACTGCAGTGAACATATATGCTGGTAGCCAATATTTAGATTTTCCAGCACTATTAATGGCGATGTATTACTGCTTTTGAAGTTCTGTTCCTTCAGATACCCCAGAGATTTGATTTAGGTTTCTGCTTTACATAGTTTGTTATGAGAACATTAGAAGAACATATCTGCCTGAATGAATGCCTTCTTGTATTTTTCTCTTGCACACCTACATTTTGATTGCATTTGAGTAATTTTATGTGTATGACAATATCAGATTGAGCACTACCGTTAGGTGTATTGAAAAATAGGAAAAGGATGATTTTTCTCCTTGTGTTGCTTTGTGTCCAGTAAAATGAAAAATTTTGAGTCATGTCTTTGTGTTTCACCCTCAGAACTTTTTCAATGTGTTTTCCATTGTGTTCAGCTTTACAGGATATTTAAAACTGCAAAGTTATCAGAAGTTCCATTAAATTCTATCTGGTTTTCTCTGAATAACAAAAATGTCTCTTTCCTTCTGAATTCTGAATCTTTGGTCAGTTTTAATCTATCTTCTCTTGCAGTGGCTTTTATAAATTTCTTCAATTTTTTGCCATTAAAAAAATATTTCAAAAGTATACATGTAATATTTCGCTGAAACCAATTGAAAAACTGTAGAGCTGAACACAATAAGCACTGCAGTGTAAGCCATTTCTTTCTTTTGTTCAGAAAAGAACCCTGTCTTCTTTGCCTCACCCTTCACTATTTTGCTATTTTGGTTCAGCTTGGGAGAGGTCAGTACAAGATGATACACTCTAAGTCAGAATCGCAAACCATCTTTTGCCAAATAATACATTTGTAAATTTTATCTGGTATGCACTTCACATAAGTGCTTCCTGCAGCCATCTGATAGTTGGAAATCACACTTATACTTTTGATCCTTCTTAAACTTTTGAACAGTATTAGGCATCCACTGTTCCTCTTGTGCTTCCTCTGTCTGCAATGAGGTATTTGCAAGATTTGCCATAGGCTTTCCTGCTTCCCCTGCTACTTACTTCATAATGATGGGATATTATTCTTCTAGATCTCCTGGCTTGTCATCTTTTATTACATCTAGTTGCCAGACTTTGTACTATCTTGTAATCATAAAATCTTAGTGCATTTTACCCTTCTGCTCAGAAAACTCAGCTCTGGTCTCCAGTGTGTGATCTTCCTTCTTTTGTTTTCTTTTTCAGCACTAAGGCAAAGCTGTATTTACAATCACAGTGATGTGTAGGCTTTGTTTTTCTTATGAATTCCTGACTCACTTCACCCCAACCATTCATCTCAAGATTGAGGTATTTGAAAATTGGGCAGTGATATGGCTTTAAGAAGAAGTATTATTTATTTGTTTACATTTTAGGAAAATATGTCTAAGTTGGAGTAATGCTGTTGAAAAGTCCAATGACTGAGCTGTCTTTCAGGTGTTTTTCAATACCTCCCAGAATAATCTTCTCCAAACCTCCCCAGGCACTGAAGTGAGACTGACAGGCCTGTAGTTTACAGCCTCTTCCTGGCAAGAGCCCTTCTTGAAAACCCGGACAGCGTTTGTCAGGTTCCCTCAGCTGGGACTGCTCTGGATTCCCAAGACTGCTCAAAAATCGAGAGAGCTTTTGCAATAACATCAGCCAGAATCTTGAAGATTTTTGGATGAATCCTGTCAAGGCCCATAGATTTGTAGGGATGCAACTGAATCCCACACAATTTCAGGGTCAGCTGGGGGTTGATCTTTCTTGCAGTCATGGTCCTCTAGCTCAGGGTGCCAAGACCCCCTTGGTCTGTCATCCATACTGAAGTCAGAGGCAAAGAATGTGTTAAACACCTCTGCATTGTCATTGTCCCTGCTTGGGAGGTGGCCATCCTTTTCCTGTAATGTGCTAATGTTATTTTTACCTATTGCCATTAAGATATTTGAAAAAACTCCTTTTATTTTCCTCCACAATTCTAGCCAGCTCCCAGAGAGCCTCAGTTCCAGACAAAAGGGAAGGGGCTGTGAAATGGTTTGGAAAGATAACTTTGCCTCAGAATGAAAGGAATAAAAGTGAGTGATGCATGAGAAAGCACATGGACTAAGAATCAGATTTATCATTAAAACATTCCTATTATGGACCTGCTGTGCTGCAGTACTGGGAGTACAAGTCCATCTTGCCTATTACAGGAAGATTGACTCTGGATTAACTAAATATCATGCAAAAAGCCAGAAGTGCTGCCACCATCAAAGCTATTACAACATCCCAGCTTTTCCTTAACATTTGGAGGACTGCAGAAAACAGGAAATTTTGAACAGGTGATTATACAGCTTGAAGTAGATGAAGGTCAAAGTGTTGATTTTCATATGAAGATGCAGATATTAAATCAGAAAGTATTAGGGCAGACAGAATCATTGCAATCTGTCTGCTTGGCTTATTTTTTCTGTGCATTCCTAAACTTCTTTATTGCCCAGCTAATCAAAGATATGTGTTCTTGATCCCAGTACAAACTTGTCATCCAAAAACAGGAACTGCATTTACAGATGGATAGCCATCATCAATGGCTAGAAATTAAAACTAATATTAAAATATGCATATATTTCTGTAATGTGCCTGAATGTATTAATGCAGGAAATGCAACATTTTAATATTTATCAGAATTTTTCAAAGTATTGATATGTCTTTTCGGGATATTTAGATTTAATGTTTTAAAATCTGTTCTCTGAATAGTTCCACTCTTCAGACTTTTGCTGATGTTGATTAGAGCTAGGGCTTTCATACATCCTGGATGAGGATACCAACTACTGGACAATTTTAAAAAAATATGTTCATGGTAGGATGTAAAGAAGTGTATTTATTTGTAAGTGCAACCTGCACTTTAAAAGAGGGAAAAGGGAAAGCTACCTTAATAACTTTAAAAAAGTAGTTGTTATTGTCTTAAAAGGCAGATTCTGACCTTTTGTTTAGATGGATGCCAGTGGTCATCCTCTGGAAAGACACAGTAATTCAGGCTATGTATTCTGTTCTCAGTATTTATTAGTTCTACTTTCCCAGCATGCCATATTTTTAAAATCAGTCTAGAGTGTGCATGATATTTAGGAAATAGTAAGAGACATTTGCATTTTTGGTCCTAAGCCTGGCATTTCCCACTGACTGCTGTAGGCAGTATATTCAATGCAACATCAGGAATCTGAGGCTCGTGGGTGCAAACAGGCAATTAGGAGCCTCTGTTTCTTATTGGGGATTCAAGACTTCACCTGATCTGCCTTGTGGCCAAAATCCTGTGCTTTCAAGTCCTTATTGAATGTAGCCCCAAGCATTTTTTTTCCAAAGGCACAAAGTAAATCAAAGATGGAGGAGGGTCCTGAACCGCTAATTTTCATTGCGTCTGTATACATGATGAATTTAATAGCACCATTAGTTTGTGCTGAAATAATTTCCATTCTGTTCTTCAAGAAAGGAATTATATTGCATGGCTCTATTCATCACTGAGAACTGAAAGATTGTTATGATACAAAATGCTTTGTACTGGTCATAATTATACAGAAAGACTAGAAATAAGACTAAAATATTTCTGTTATTTGCCATCATTGTAATTTAACAATGTCTGTAAGAAGTTGACTTAAAAAAACCCACTAAAGGTCCTTGATTTTTCTTGAAGACATTGTACTACTTTATCCCTTTTTGCAAAATTCCTCTAGGAATTTTGTAAGCACTGCTTTAATATTTTTTTTGTCCAACCTATCTCATAAAAAAGCAAATTTTACAGCCAGTAACATAAATAGTATCCCAAGGACTTTTATAAAGATTTTGAGCAATACTTATTTGTTCTGTAATGTAGCAATTGGCTTTTATGAAACTATATATTTTGTCATATAACCAATTGCTTTGCTGTAAATGCATTCAGCAGTAGAGAGCTATCAGTGGTCAAAGTGTTTCCAAAGGTTTTTGCTACAATTAAATTGATTCTGCATGGTGTGTATATAATGATAATTGCAATGGCACTATTATTAGAAGGAGGTTCTTTGGGGTTGATGACTTGGAGGTCATTTTAAGATAGAAACTTTTTCATTATTAAATCATTGGTTTTTATGTGAACTACAAACTACAAGACAAGACTTGAAGTTTGCTCACAACATGCTTATTTTGTTAGTGGGGAAGAGGTGATTAGGGTTCAAGAAATTAATCTCAGTCTCTGCAGGTGACATTTTTCATAGTTCTGCTATCAATTCCTGTTTGACATAACCTTTTCATTTTGTTGCCAGTACAATACTGGTCTCGTGCCCCTCTGTACTTGGTCACTGCACATTTGTGCAAGAGAGGAAGGACAAAGTAGGTGAAATCCTGTGGGGTTGTGCTGACATGGAGAGAAGCAGCAAGAGGACAAAAGACTGTGACAAGGTGATAGGACTTATTTTTCTGGGACTGTACACATGTTCTTTTTCAGAGGGGCATTTATTAAATTGTTCTTTTATTTGAACCTCCCATGGCAAATCAGAGACAAGTGAAAATGCAGTGACTGGTTCTAGGCGAACAAAACAAACCCAAGGTCTTTGAAGTTCCTAAACACCCTTTTAGAATTTAGAGGAGTGTTACTGGACTACAAGAGAAAAGACCTTCATAGAAGAGATGAGACTCAAAAGTCATGGTTAAAAAAAAAAAAAAGAGAATAAGAATAGGGGTAAAGTTGTCATTTCATGGGAGATTTTAGCTATTAAATTGTTTTGCTACTAAAGAACTTCAAAGAATATTGAATAAAGAGAAACTTTTCCCATTGAAAGTAACATCAATAAACCAGTTAAAACTTGAGATAATATCACTTACTGAGCCGTTTCATAAAATCATTACTCTTATCTATTAGGAAGAAAGCTATAACAGTTGTATTGACAAAAATTCCTTTTAAGTATAATTTTTCATAAGCTGTCCAGAATTCCAAGAAAAGAGACAGAGATATGAAATCTTCTAAAACAGATAATGTTTGCAATAGCAATGCATTGCAAGGCTTATGTAGAAGTCATCACAAGATGGTTGCCTGTATGGAAAATTGCATGTTTGAAACCTAACTTTCTTTTGGCAGAATTTTCTGACTTCTGGCTGAAATGAAGGCCCAGCTTCTTCAGCTCATCCCTGATAACCTGTCAGTGCTTCATGGGAGCTGGGGAGTTGCATGGCTGAATCTCTGACAGTTGGTCTCTCCAATATCCTGAGATTCTTGGTCTTTTGATATTTTTTTGATGTTTATGTTTCTTAAGCAGTTCACGTCAACCAAAGCAAGGGATTAGATTTTCATATGACTAGCAAAGAAAGGACAGAGCTGGGTTTCCTTAGCAGTGTTTGGCCACATCAACACATAAATCCAGTTACTCAGCAAACTGATAAAGAAAAAGGAACAGATTTAGGCACAGACAAGGGAGATGGGGAGATGGTGGCTGTAAGCAGAGGAATGGGGAAATTCTGGAACCTTAAATAAGGAACCTTTCCCAAAGACAGCAGTTCAAATAAGAGAATCTGTCTTACCTGCAGGTACCTCAGCTCCCTCAGCCAAAAGTGTGGGTGTCTGGGCAGCTATCTCTGTTCCCCTCTCTGGTCTAGAAGAATATCCAAGACATGTTTTTTAGCAAATTTTGGAAGCAGGACACTAGACTAGATGGACTTTTGGTCTAATAGTACAGACTGTGCTGTTTATTCTTCTCCTTTACCTCTCTTTCTCCATGAATATCATCTTTTTTACCCCTTAAACCCTCATTCTCCTCTCCTGCACCCAAATGTTCTCTCCTCCTCTCTGACAGCCCTCCCCAGGTTGCCTGCTGATGTCTTGTTTCCTTGCATCAGGTATCCTCCTGCTCCATGCCCTCTCTGCTGCCATTGCATAAATCAGTTTTTCACATGCTTCTGTAGAGGCTAAGGTTACACATAACATTACCACTAAATTCCCTCTCCTTACTGAGTGGAGTTCACTGGAGCATCAGATCCCTTTGCATGATTCTGTGCTCAATAAAATCAATGCTAACAAGAATTACAGGATTTTATTCTATGCATACATTTCTCTGTTTATTCACTGTAAGGATTTCTGCACAAACTGCTTATAAGTTTATGCATCTCCAACAATTTCAAATTTCAAGTAAGGAGCACATTATAATGCAGATAAATTGAGAATAGGTGCCTTTGTCTTGCCTCCCTCTGTATTTGGGAATTCTCAAATCTCTCAGTGTAAAAACCTCTTGACCTACTTTTCCTTGAACCCTGTTCTGCAGTCCAAGGCAGAACACACAAAGAAAAACCAAGACAAACATCCCTCAGAACAATGATTTTCCCCAGTTGGTTTCCTGCATGGCTATTTGCTCTGTCACTGTGAGTCCTGATCAGCAGAAAGCTTTGTCCTGTATAAAGTTTCTGTGAAGCTAATTTAGGGCACAGCAAGGGCCTCATTTAAGCAAAACTAAACCCAAGCAATGCACAGCAATCCAAGTGTTTTTGTTTTGTGTCAGAGAAATGTATAAATATTTTACCATAATTGCCTAGGAGGTTATCATGAAATATCTCTTTCTCTGGAAAACAGGAAATGATCTTTGCTGAGGTCCATGTTGGTGTGGTGTTGGTGCAATTAGATTCACGAGACAGCAACACTCAAGGCTCTGAGTTGGGTCATTTTTGATTATGGTTCTCTTTTATTAATTTCTTTAGTTTGGTTTTGGTTGGTTTGTGGGCAGGGCTTTTGCTGTTGTTGTTTTTTTGGTTGGATTTTTTTGGGGTTTTTTTTTTTTTTTTTTTTTTTTTTTTTGGGTTTTTTTTTGTCAGGAGCATTTTTCTAAGTCTAAAAACTTTTAGTTTCCTCCTAAAGGCTTAAAAAGAAAAAGTCAAAATTTTTTTGAAACATTGAAACATTTCTGTAAGTGGTAAGATGACCTAATGTAATTGTAACTAGTCTGTAGCCCCATGGAATACAAAAATGGAGTTCCTGGGATCTGTTTAGCCCTAATGATTGAAGAATATAGAAACAGCCTCTTACATAAATCTATGTGATATTATACAAAGGCTTAGCTTCACATTTCCTTATTGATTAATCTATTTGGCAAAATTTATGAGTTCTTTACCAGACTGCAGATTCGTTGAGTAAAAGACTACTACTATAACATATGCAGAATTTTCTGTCATTAGTAGTGTTCAAATGTAGTGTTTAAATAAATTGCAGTTTTTCTTTGAATTGCACTTTGTTGATTTATCTGCAAGTACTAAAAATTCAAATTTGTCATGGCTTTCAAATTTAAGGGAACTTTGCCCCATATCCACTAATCCTACCAGGATTTAGTTCGTAGATGCTTAATTTTTGAAGCCTAAGCAGTGAAAAATTTAAGCATCATGGCATTCAATAGGACTGTTGCTTTGTTCCAGGCTTAGACATGGTATTAAATACAAGTCTGAAGGGATGCAAACTGCTGTGAAGACTACAGTAGATGAATTAATTCAGTATTTCAAATTGACATGCTGGTTACATGAAAAAAAAATATCAGCTCTGATGTCTACAGAGAATGTGCAACACACCATAAGATCTCAGCATCTTCTTGATAATTTTGTGTTAAGTATTCTCTGGTCAGGATCTTCGACTTCTCCCAGAGATGGTGATTGCATTGTAATCCTTCTGAGCAGATAATGTATAATTGTGAGTGTGCTGATCCCATGAAGTCAAAGTCAGAACACACACTGGCTGTGCATAAGGGTCTGTACATGGACTATTGTCATATAGCTGAGACTTAGAAATGTTTTATGTATTGAATGTGAATAAACATGATCTTCTGAATTTGGTATTACTTCCCATGGTGGGGGGTCAGCCCCTAGTTCAGGTTTTGCAGTGAAGAAGTTGTCACTAAAATAACTATGGTGACTCATACAACTGTAAATACCCTCCCAGTAACACAGTTTGTGACTAAACCTCAACTGAAGATGAAACCCAGAGCTAAACAAAATTAGCATAGCAAAGAAGAGCAAAGCAAATGACCAAACCTTGCAGACTGGTACAGGAAGATACAAGCACGTGGAACAGTCTGAGAGGTGGCACCATGGCCAGAGAGAAAGGTGTGGCAGGGCATTCCACTTAGGCTGTGGCTATGTCTGCACCATTATTGCTTCCATAGCTTCTTCCTTTAGCACAGCAAGCTGCCCAAATTGCTGTGACTCACACTGGAGGTCAGAACGCTGCTGACTGTAAAGTGATGCCATTTAGTGCTCTATCATGTGCCCTCTGGGCACATATTACACAGCTCTGTGAAACTGGGATGTTCTTGTAAAGCCCCTGTAAGGGCTGTGCAGCTGTTTTGCCAAGTGAGCATTTAGGGTGGCAAGTGTTTTCACAGTTTTCAATAAGGGATAGAAGGAAGTTCTGTACCTGTAGGTAAATACAGGCCTGTCAGTCAGTGTCATTGGTCACAGCCAGCATGGGTTTGTGAGGGGAAATTCCTTCTTATCACAAACTTATATGCCTTTTATGGCCTCATTACCCACCTCCTCGGTCAATGGAAGCCAACTGATACAATCTTTAAGGATGTCAAGTTTTTTGACACTGTCTCTCACAGGATCGTTCTGGAGAAAATGTCCAGCTCACAGCTGGATAAACACATGATGTGATGGGTGAGCAGCTGACTCATGGGTAAGGCACAAAGGGTTTCAGGGTGGCATCAGGCTGGAGATCTGTCACTTGTGGAGTTCCACAGGGCTCCATCTCCAGCCTTGTGCTCTTCAACACTCCATAACTGAGTTGGACACAGGACTTGAATCTGTATTGAGGAAGTTTGCAGATGGTAGAAAACAGGAGCTGGTGACTCCCACGAAGGCAGAAAGTCCCTACTTGAGGGACATCAACAGATCAGAGGATGTGCTGCAGGGGCCAGATTCTGCACCTGGGATGGGGCAAGCCTGGATGTACAGACCATCTGGGGAATGAGAGGCTAGAAAGCAGTGCTGCAGGAAGTGACCTGGGAGTTGCTGGTTGCTGGCAAGTTGAATATGAGTGAACAGTGCCCTGGCAGTCAGGAGGGCTCGGGTGCATCAGGGGTCTCTGTGTCCTGGGGAGCATCAGACAAAGCTTGGCCAGACAGCTGAGGCAGCAGATTGTCCCCCCTGCTCTGCTCTGCTCTGCTGTGCTCTGCTCTGCTCTGCGGTTGCTTCACCTCAGGTCCTGTGTGCAGTTCTGTGTGCCACAAGCTAAGGCTATAAAGCTATTAGACAATGTCCAGAGGAGGGGTACTAAGACCGTGAAGGGTGTGGAGAGGAATTTGTATAAGGAGAGTCTGAGGTCACTTGGCTTGTTCAGTCTGGAGAAGGGAGGAGGCTGGGAGGCCTCATCACAATCTACAGCTTCCTCGTGAGGAGAAGCAAAGGGTCAGGCGCTGATCTCTTCTATCTGGTGACCAATGAGAGGATCCAAGTGAATGGCCTGAAGTTCTGTCAAGGGAGGTTTAGGTTGGATATTAGGAAGAGGTTCCTCACCCAGAGGGTGGTTGGGCACTGGAACAGATTCTCCCGGGAAGTGGTCACAGCATCAAGCCTCGCAGAGTTCAAGAAGCATTTGTACAATACTCTAAGACACACAATGTGATTTTGGAATTTTTTTTCTGTGCAAGAGTTAGACTCAATGATGCTTCTGAGTACTTTCCAGATATTCTCTGCTATTCTATTATTCTCTGATTTCATTGCTACTCTTTCTCCTCATTTTCAAGTGTATTTTTAAATGTCAGTAACTTGTTTGCTTTATAATTCTGAAGAAAATAATTTTCAGAAGTATAAGAGTTCTGAAAAATGTTGGTAATATGTCAGCTCCTTATCCATACGTGTACATGAAGCAAATATTGACCTCAAGAGAATAAAAGTCAGCAATCATCCATAAATAAATTGATCTGACAGCAAGTTCACATAGTGCTGCAGGCAACATCTTGAAGCAGGTTTGCCTGTAGTGAAATTTGAAAGTTTGGAAGAACGCAGTGTGAAAACAACACCTACAGTTTCATTGGGTTGGAAATGTCAGCATATCACAGACAAGAAAATACTCGGTACTTTCTGTGTTGGGCATGAAGGAAAGTTAAAGATGGAATAGCATGCAGGTGCTGAAGTGTGGTATGAATCTTCACATTCCTAGAGAAAGGTCATTTAGGTACAAACACAGTGCCATCCTTATGGGAAGCTTTTTTTCTTGAAAGTAAAATGTAACTTGGTATTAAATGAAATACAGGCCTGTGATGAGCTTTAATTTGAGACAGTAGGCAGTAATCAATAGTTCTATATTCCAAACCTAATTTTATATTAAAAAATGGTTGAATTTAAAAACAAGCTTGTGTATCGAGATAAGAATCTCTGACTGTATGTCTGTGGGGCAAAAATTTATCCTTGTGACAAAAAGAGCTGCATTGACACTTAGGAAATGTGTGTTTCAGTCCTGATCCTGCCTCAGACTTCCTGTATTATCTTTGAAAACTTAGTTTTTGTTTTTAACTGTAAAACTGGGATGAGACAATTTCCTCTAAAGCATTCTTCAGTTTATAAACACTCTCTATGAAGGACACTTGCATGTGTGTGTCCTGCATTGACCTGGAGTAAATGAAGGTCCTAAGACATACTGTAACAAAAATAAACACTATGCAAGTGCAGAAGGTGCCATTTAGTACAGAAAATGCTGTTTTGACAAAATTAACAATTCTTTGGATCTTGGCTAAGATGTTCATGACATTTCCACATGGGATTTTTCCCATTTGGAGAATAAGTTTTCCAAAGAAAAGTTCTCATAACATATTTAGCATACACACATTTTCAAAAGGAGATATTTAAATTTTACATTTTAGGAGAAATTACGTATATGTTTCTTTCTTCTGAATCAAGAACAAAACACAGAAATGTCAATATATCAATTAAGTGGAGAAAGCTAGCATTTACAATATGAAAATACTCCTCCATATTCTATTGAAATTATTTTTTTACTGAGAATTCAGTTAAGGCTTCCTTTCTTCTGAAGAAAGTTAATTCTAAAGTGCATTCAATATCTTGACTTCATTATCTTTTGTTTTCTTTTACCCTAACGTTGATGCTTTTTCAATAATTTTCAGCTTACTTATGTGTGCATGCTCTGTAGTAACCACTTGAAAATGTAGAGGTATTTACGAAAATAAAAGGAAACTAGTCTGAATAGAGAATCTTATTGCAGAATTATCTTTACAATGCAGAGTCTTGCTTGCTCTTACAGTGCATTTTCACTGTGATTTATGAACAGTGTATGCACAGCAGTTGCTGTTGAAGTAGTATGAAGGAAAATTAAGTTTGTAAGGATATCCGCTGTGGTAAAACTTTAGTGAATCATGGGTAATTCAAAGATAATATCATGTCCTGTTTCCTTTTTATTACCTTCTGCAATCTTGTCTTTAGGATGATTCTTTTATCTATGGTAATGCCTATTTGGTTCTACAGGAACGGTTTCGAGACACTCAGCCTTAAACTGGCACTGAAATTTTACTTGTTTTGTTGTGCTTTTGGAATTTAAAATTTAAAAATGCAGAGATTGAAAAAAACAGCAATGTCATGCATATCATTCCTTACTCTACTAATGAAGCAGTGATGAGAAATAATAATTTAAGTCATTACTCCTGAACATTAACAGGTCTAAATCTGGAAAATTCAGAGAAAGGAGAGGGAGGTGTTGTTTCACATAGTCTTCAGTCTGGCAAAAAAAATTTCAAAGGAAAATATTTTTCAAAAGGTTTTTCTTTTGGGATAAATAATCGCTGGCAATGAGCAAGGACCTGGAAAAAGTCATATTCCTGAACAACATTTTAGAGTGTTTTGGAAATGTTACAAACTGTTAATAGCTTTTGCCAAGCAAAGAAGGAAGGACAGGAAACTATGACAAAAAAGGCTGCTGGAAAATAACAGAAAAATCATAAATCCTCATGTAAGCTTATGCCCAGACAAACAGAAAAGCATTTGCCTCTTCTGGGTTATTTTTGTGTTTGGTTTTAAAACCAATACTTGGATTCAAAAAGGACCAAAAGGACCTGTTAAAATTTCTGTAAAACTCATGCTTCTGTAAAAGACATCCTTTTATTCTACCTCCCACAAATGAATTTGAGTAATAAGATCTCAGGTATATAGGACATTAATGTACTTTAACTTCTTAGAATAGAAATAATGGGGCTCTTGTTTCCCAATTTGAGGCAAAGAGGTTTATGGGATTTTATTTGCTTGCCTTTATTTCTGATGAACTAAAGGAAAGTCAAGGGTGACACATTTAAATCTGAAAGTGGCAGTAATCATAACAGTGATTTCCTGTAGAAGAAAGCCCTGTAGCTTAAATATCATTCCTGTCACAGGTATGTCACCCACAAATACCTGTCTTCCTCTTCTGGAATAATGATAAACAGAACATTCCTTAAGAGACTTATCAGTAAGGGGCTAAACTTGTAGATATTCAGTAGAGAGTCAGTGCAGAGAGAAGCTCCAATAATTCAGACTTCTTTTAAAGGAAAAAATTTAAGTCAATTATGTAAGTGGACATTGTATTTCAGTAGCAAGAAAACCAAAGTCTTTGCACAAAGAAATGGCTAATTTATAATTCTGAAGTGAAATTTCTCATTAAAAAACTGTATGAAAATGCTATGTGAATGGATAGAATTTTCATCTAATATTACACTGATACAAATGTGTTAACAATGAAAGATATTTTCCAAAGTCAACACTGTTGTGAAAATGTCCTCAAAACTATAAAACATTGATATCAGTGCTCACCCGGTAGGCAAGAAGGTGCCCTGTTTAGGTGAATAATATTAAATCATAAAATCTTCTAATAGTCTGGCTTGGAAAGGGACCTTAATGCCTCTCTAGTTCCAACCCCCTGCTATGGGCAGGGACATGTCCCACTAGACCAGATTGCTACACCCCATATCTAAGCTGGCCTTACACACTTCCAGAGGTGTGTCATCCACAACCCTGGGCAACCTCGCGTAGGAAAGGTTGTGCTCACCTGCACAAAGTGGGGGAATGGCACAGAGCAAGATCTTCTCACACATCTCAGTTTTGTGGAGTAAAACAATAACACCGAGGTTTTCCCAGCATTCACAGAAAATCATAAATGTGAAAAAATAAATTCCGCTGGGACAACAGCAACTTCTTCATTTATTTCAGAAGAGACAGATCTTTGCCACAGGAATTTCCTGATATGTTTTATGCTAACAGCTAAAAAGAATCCATTTTCTGGGTGTTGATTGTTTTGGGGCTTTTTTTTGGAGATGTTTATGTGTCTCTCCAATAAACCAGTTGTTGTGAATGAAAATATCCTATTACTTGGCTACTGTTGTACAAATATTTTCTCTTTTTTACACTACTTATAGAAATGTTTTTCTTCTATGTAGTGATATTTGTTTCAAACAGTACTTTACATTACACTGCATTTTCTTTAGCAGGGTGGATTTCCTGCCACAGCTTCCTTTTTAACCTCTAAAACCTATGTCACCAAATTTGAAAGAGAACAAAAAAAAAGAAAGGGCCCGATGAGAAATAGACGAATAAGAATTACTGAAATACTGTTGAGAAAGAGGTATTTCTGCCTTTATCTTTCCTGTACCTGTCAGTTTGTGAGCCCTGAAGGACTCACTGGCAGTGGCATGTCAGAGAAAATGAAATTGCCCTTTCAGGAGTGAATCAGAGACAAAATTAGCACTTTAAATGCAATTTTAGTAGGCGGTCTCTAAGCATATATTAGCTGCTATTGCTCAGAAATCTCCTTGTGATGCTTGCAAACCCTCAGTCCAACCAATTGCAAGTAAATTAGGCTTCTTCCAGAGCACCATTTACATTGCTCTATTTTTTCTGTCCTTCCTCACATGGACATGCACTCCTTCCCTACCTCTCTGACTGCAATCTCACCAGTGGTTTCAAAACATAGAATTTCTTCTCCCACCTTTCAAGTGAGGTGAGCTGCAGGATAACACTGTGTAAGAGAAGGGGAATGTGGAAGCCAAGCCATCTAAGCCATTTGCTGCATTTTCTCACTAACTAATAATAGAGTTTTCAGGCTTTGCCTTGCCAAATGTCACAAGACAAGGAACATGGAGAAAAAAGAATTGGAATGAAGGGGGCTTAAAAATATCACATAAAGAAATATGTGCTGGTTTCCTTTTATTTCTCTTGCTGCCTGACCCTCCTGTGCCTTGCAAATGTAGGGATCAGATTTAAAAGTGTTTTGGACAGGCAGGCTCAGAAAAAAAGGAATTTATTTTCTTTCCTATACAACAAAAATTAGGATTTCTAGAGATTTTTCTGAGATTATTTTTTAAAAATGTAGGATGCTATTCTAACAGCATTGAGAATAATGATATTGTGGTCTAATTCCATTAATTTAAGATTATTTATGTTGGGGATTTTTTTTCCTTTAAAATATCATAATAAGAAGATATCTTTATGAGGCATTATTTTCTTATGGTCAGTGGTGCAGAATAACAAGCTTCTGTGGTAGAGGTAGTGGATGACTTCACATTCACCTTTTCATCCGATTCTAGTTTTTTCTACTTTTTTCCCCAGTGTTTTCTTTCTCAAGACAGCTTGTGTACAAATAGGATTCCCACAGATCTCCACCTTTCCCCTGATGGGGGCTGGGGAAGGAGGTGAGGCAGGGCACCCTTTTGGGCTCCTCTCAGTGGATTGCTGAGCAAAGGTGCACATTCTGCAGTCAAGCACAAGGCATAAATCACAAGCCATAATCTCACATAAGTATATTTCACATTAGTAAAATGAGATGTCATCATACATATACGCCCTGGCCCATTCATTGAACTGAATATATAAATTTTTATCGTATAGGTTACTCAGTATGGGGTAAAATCAAGATCCCTTCTGGTGCTGTTCAGTCTCAAGTGTTGGTACAGCACCTTGCAGCAACAGGATAAATGTTGGTTTTATTTTACTGCTGAAAATTGGCCAGTAATATAGAAATTGTGTCCTGAAACTGCAAAAATTTGTGTTTATGGGTAGACATCATACTGTGAGCAGGGCTGTTGGAAGTGATGAGGCAGTTTGCTGTCAATGAGTTTCCTTAGCCTTGCAGGTTTAGGATCTTAGTAATTTTTGTAAGATCACATGATACATGATGATTTTCAATGTTTACTTGCAATGTTCACTTTCAATGCTTACAGCTAAGAGTGAAAACTCTTTATTTATTCCTTTCCTCTGTCTCTCCATTCTTGAGAAACAATATCTGCATCTCTTCACAGCTGCAACACATCCTCAGCAGCATTAATGCTGAGGGGAACTCTGGCCCTGAATAATTGTAATTTTCATGCTGTTGTCACTTTCCTGTCCCTGACACAGAGAGGCTTACAGTGTTTTGACAACTTTCCTGTGTTTTCTCCAGCTTGAAGTTTCCTTGTCTGTCACTTGCATGATGCATTTTAATTCTGAGATGTGTAACTGCTAATGCATCGTTACAGCCCAGACTGAAGCCCTGAAAAACACATTTATTAGAACTTGGAAAGAGTTTGGAAAACAGAATTGATCTACTTACTCTATGCATTCTGGTCCTTCCATCTTAAAAAGATTCAGATGAAGAAAAGTATCAAAGTATGAAAAGCTTCCCTACAGTTGTAAGGAACTTTCTAATTTGAAAAAAAAAAAACTCACTGTATGTGATAAAGGTCAGTAACACATTAATAGTGTAAAGAAGGGGTTGTTTTGTGCCACAGTCAGAAACAAGAAGACTTAGTGAAATAATAAATGCAGCACTTAAAAGACATGAAGCACTTTTCCCCCTCTATATGTAATTTAAATGATGACAATTTGCAAGGAGGTCAAAATTATAAATTGGTTCAAAAAGATATTAGGCAAATTCATGAATAATAACGGTATGAAATACAGTGGCCCAGAGGTAACCTCCAGCTTGAGGAGTCTTGAAATTGCTGATTACTGTCATCTGTCAAGAAAAGGGTCATAACCATATGTACTTTTTTCTCCCACAAGCACCAGCTACTGTCTACTGTAAGAAAAAATCTGACCTGGGACAGGAAGTATGCCCATTTTTTTTGCTTGAGATTGATGTCCATGAGTTTTAAAATAACATAGAAGAAGTAGAATTCAACTACAAATGCATTAATATCAAGGAGTATGAAGAATTATACACAATGTTAAAATGACATGCAAGGAATAACAATAGATTAAAAGGAAAATTCAGCCTAAGTGAAATTCTGAACAAAAAAAATGTACTGAGATTGGGAACAGTATCTTCCTAGAGCTACTAGAAACAAAAAACTTGAAAATGTACTCTCTGTGAGAGAGAATTCTGAACTGACATCAGATGGCATAAGTTAAATGCCACAAAGAATGAGTTTATTTCAGTGGATTCTGGTTTTGTCATGACACACACAATTGGTCTGAAGCTCTATTGATCAAGTATGTTCTGCATTGCATTGAACGTATCATCATAGAATGGATGACAAATTTCTTTACATCAAACAAATCTGTTTTCTAATGATGCAAACTTGAAGTACGTTAGCCTCAGGGATTTTTCCTTGTATTACTGAGAACAGATCTGGGCCCAACACTTCAAGTTTTAAAGATGTCTCCAGGAAAAGTTTCTTTCTGTTTTAGAAACTTTTAGGATGGTGAATAAGCAGTATTTACTTTAAAGACCTCTCAGAAATCTTAAAATTTATGCAAAACTTTTCATGACTACCAGCATTCCCATAAAAGTGAATGTTATTTATCAGAAATATTGTGCTTAAACTTTGTCTTGGGCAACACCATTTCCCCCAGAAAAAAAAAAATAAATCACTATGAGGCTGAAAAACAATCAGGCAGAAGAGACCGTGAGGAGATGGGTCAGAAGGAGACAGATGGGTCTTGTTCAGACTTGTAAGGTGCAGCTAGATCACCCACTTTTTGCCACATGTGGCAAGTGCAGATATTTACACAACCAGAAGATCTTTCTCTAAGTTCAATCAATGCAGTTAAGAAGTTAAAACACAACTTATGCACTTTCTGTCCATTAATGAGATTCAAATACCTGCAGGTTGACATTAGCTCTAATTGCATGTTTGGGAGTGAAATTTTCTTCTTTCATCGCACGGTCTGTTTTCAACAAGGTGTTTATTTATGGGAATGTGAATGATTCTACAAATGGTGATTTAGAGGCTAAATTTGAGCCTATTTGAAATATTACCACATGAATTTCTGATCTATTTGCTCAATTCCTCTTTCTTGAGATATTTTTAAAGTGTCCAAAGGAGGTAATATAAAATTTATTGTTTTCTAATAACTAGGTCACCTCTATAGAACACATTTGAAGGTCTTTCCTTTAGTATTACACCAAATAGAAGAATATAGAATTTTCATAAAAAGGTGGAGTTTGCTGATGACTCAAAATTAGTGGTGAGGCAAACAAATCAGAAGAGACGTCTTACAGAGAGCTGAGAGCCTGGGACAGGCTGGAGGATGTGACAGTGGTCACAAGAGTCTTCAGGGTGAGAGACGAGAATGTTGACCTCATGTTCAGAAGGCTTGATTTATTATTTTATGATATATATTACATTATATATATATCTATACTATACTAAAAAGAATAGAAGGAAAAGTTCTCAGAAGCTAGCTAAGCTAAGAAAAGAATGAATTACAAAGGTCTGTGTCTCAGCAGAGAGCGAGACCCAGCTCTGCTGTGAGTGCTCAGTAAATCCAAACATCCACAGGATACCAACCACGGATGCACCTGTTGCATTCCACAGCAGCAGATAACCATTGTTTACCCTTTGTTGCTGAAACTTCTCAGCTTCAGCAGAAAAAAATCCTAACGAAAGGATTTTAATGAAAAGATGTCTGTGACAAGAGGACTGTGCTCACACTCTCAGGTACAGAGATGAAGGTACAGATGAAGTTTAATAAAGCAAAATTCAATGTCCTGCACCTGCGTAACCAAACAGATCAGGGTTTGTGAGACTGAAAGGGACATGGGGGTCCTGATGACAACAGGCCACATGAGTCAGCAATGACCAGTGTTACAAGGAAAGCAAATCAGATCCCGGGCTTCATCCACAGGGCCATTACTGTCAGACCTAGAGAAATTATCATCCTACTCTATTCAGCCCTTGTCAGGCTGAGAGGAGACTTCATGATTGTCTACAACGTCCTCATAAGGGGAAGTGGAGGGACAGGAACAGGGGAGGGACAGGAACAGGGGAGGTCTTTGTGGTGACCAGTGACAGGACCCAAAGGAATGGTATGGAGTTATATCAGGGGAAGTTTAGGCTGGATATTAGAGAAAGATTCTTCAGCCAGATGCTTTTTGAGCACTGGAGCAGGCTCCCCAAGGCAGTGGTCACAGCACTAAGCCTGGCAGAGTCTAAGCACCCTTCAGACAATGCTCTCAGGCACATGGTGAGACTCCTGGGGATGGTGCTGTGCAGGGAGTTGGACCTTGATGATCCTTGTGGGTCCTTGCCAACTCAGGATATTCTGTGATTCCATGATTCTAACTATGTCTCCACAATTTGAGGAAGATGCAGAGAGATGGAAGAGAATCCAGAGGGCCACAGAGATGATCAAAGGGCTGCAGAATGGGTGCTTTAACAAATCATGGTATTCTAAAGCAGCTCTATTTGTCTTTAGCTATGTTATCAAATACAAAAAAAGTTCCAAAAGTTTCTTGGTGGATTGAAGTTGGAAAAGGGTGTTTTAAGGTATGAGTGTTACCTTTTGATCTATTTTTCTCCCCAATTTCTATCCCATTTCCAACTAATGAGTTTTAAATATGTCAGTTGCCAGCAGCAATAATAAATTATCTTCCAGCATATGGGGCTGCTAATCATGATTTTCTTGAAATCTTGAAATTGTGATCACCGCACTGATCCAGCACTACACAGTATTCATCTGAGCAACCCAGCTGACATAATGAAATGTAATTATTCTTTTCAATTGTTCATTTAAAATGTAATTGTATTTTTAAATTACTGTGCAATTTAATAAAATCACAGAGTATAATTGCTTTCTTTCAGGTTGTATATGTTATAGAATATTATAGTTTTCTAAACTTCTATGCATTCTTCTGTCTTCAAACTTGCGGTCAGCATGATTTCAATTAATATCTATTTATTGCTCATTCTGAGTCATCTTGCTAATTTATCCATTACCTTTAGTCTTCAAAATTGTCATAGTTTCTGAAGTAGCCCTGGTTGAAGTCCTGTGAACCTTAATATTGCTTAATATTAAGTCTTCACAGACTAAACAGAGATGCTTTCTTGGTTGTGACTAACAGTGTTTCCCGAAAGGCATTGCAGAGCTGAACTACAAATGGAGAAGAAATGAAATGGGAGAAGAGTCACAAGCATTCCTTAAAAATATTCTATGGATAAGAAATAGATTGCTTGGTGTATTGGGCTTGTCTGGCAAGGTTTTGGTAGTGGGAGGAATACAGGACTGGCACCTCTGAGAGGCTGTCAGAAGCTTCCCTGTGTCCAGCAGAGCTAATTCCAGCCAACTCTAAGATGGACCCACCACTGGCCAAGGCTGAGCTCAGCAGCAGCAGTGGCAGTGCCTCAGGGATAAGACAGTTAAGGTGGAAAAAAAAAATTGTGCAGAAATAATTGTAGCCAGAGAAGAGAGGGAGAAGAATATGAGAGAGGAACATCCCTGCAGGCCCCAAAATCAGTGAAGAGTGCAAGGCAGGAGGTGCTCCAGGTGCTGATCAGAGACAGCCCTGCAGCTCATGGTGAAGTCTGTCCCCCTGCAGTCCATGGAGGTCTCCGTGGTGGAGCACAGAACCATCTGCAGTGCATGGAACACCCACACCAGAGCGCAGGCCTGAAGGAGGCTGTGACCTGTGGAAAGCCCACACTGGAGCAGCCTCCTGACAGGAGCTGTGAATCCCTGGAGAGGGGAGCCCCTGATGGAGCATGTTTGCTGGCAGGACTTGTGACTTCATGGGAACCCATACTAGAGCAGCCTGTTCCTGAAGGACTGCATTCTATCAGAGGGACCCACACTGGAGCAGGCCATGAAGAACTTCAGGGACCTGTGGGAAGGAGCCACACTGGATAAGTCTGGGGAGGACTGTCTCTCATGGGAGGTGCCACACAGTGGAGCAGGTGAGTGGTGCGAGGAATTCCCCCTGAGGTGGAAGCAGTGACAGAAATGTGTGATGAACCCACTGCAACCCCTATTCCTCATCTCCCTGTGCCACTGAGTGGGCAGAGGCAGCCAATCAGGAATAAAGCTAAGCCCATGAAGGAGGGAAGGGTAAGGGGAAGTTGGCTTTAAGATCTATTTTATTTCTAATTATCTTACTTTGATTTTCCTAGGTAATAAATTTAACTAATTTTCTCAAGTGGAGTCAGTTTTAGATGATAGTAATCAGTGAGTAACCTCTCCCTGCCTTTAACTCATGAATCTTTTGCTGTATTCTCTCTGCCCTGTGCAGCTGAGAAAGGGAATGACAGAGAGACTTTGGAGATCACCTGGCTTCCAGAACAGGTCAAACCACTACACTTATTTTCTGGACTAGCCTGACTTAAGTGGATGGTAATTTTACCTATGGAATATTAAATAAACATCAGTTCTTGTTGATGTTTATCTGTGATGCTTGATATGGTGAAGTCTGTTCAGGCGAAGTCTATGGATCTTTACCAAATTACCCATGGACAGAAGCAAGGGCTTCACACAGTGAAGAGGGATCTGCAGGAGACTTTATCAGACACTGGGTTATTTCTCCTGATGTATTTTTCCTAAAGTGGGAAACATCCTCCTAAATCCATAGTGATTCCTGCTTCAGAGTCTTTACAACAAAGGCATTGATCTTGCTGCAAAAGAACTGAACTGAGCATTTCACATTCAATAAACATAAATATTTATGCCTTGAAACTCAACTAGTCAAGAGCTAACATCCAGGAAGAGAAATTTTTGAAAGAACAAGTGTTTTGTTTTGTTTTCAAAATAACCTGAAGAATATTATCTGGGAAATATTTTCCATGGATTGAAGCAAAGCCAGATTCTTCTCTTCACAGCCTCCTGGCACTAGCAGTAAATCCCTGAATACTTCAGATTTCCTGAATGGTTCTTTCCTCTAGCAAAATTAGTCTATGTAATCTGTAAGAAGAAAACAATCCCCTTTTCTGTGGAATGGGGAAGAATCATGACTGTGATTCTTTTGCATCAACTCAAGAAATGTCCATCTGGCATGACTTTTAAGAACCTCATAACTGTAGTGCAAAGGACCTTCATGAAGATCAATTAATTCCTCCTAATAATACTCCAGGTGTTTAATCATCTCTACTTTACTCAGACCCTAGGAGAGTAATAAATATCAGACAAAAATGATTGATTATACATTGAACCACATTTTCAGAGGAGTGTGCTAATGATTTAACCAAGTTATCTCTCTTACCTCCCTGTGTTCTCTGAATTTCTGATTTATTAAAAGAAAAAAGTGACCTTGTGATCTTTCTACAAATATAAAATATTAAATGCTTTATGCAATCCTTTAAGGGAAAGTGAAAGAATAAAAGAACTGCAGAAATTATTTTTTTAAATTACATGCTTTTATAATCCCTTTTATACTACCTGATTTTAGGAGCTATATCAAAATAAACTGCTGAAGGATAAACCAAAGGGAATAGACACAAGCCTAGAAAGACAGGAAGTCTCCCTGTGGGGAAGTATTCTCTATCTCCATCAAACTGGAAGTTTCCTTTTCCCAAGTTTTAGAATGAGGCTAAATGGAGTCTCCAGGAAGGGGTAGAATGGGTTCTTAGTCATTGGAAATGCAGAGCAGTAGTGATATGCTGTGAGAAAACAGATGAAATCCTCTCCCAGAAAGAGCTGGTAGTCATTAATTGAATTCAAATTTGGTCACAAAACTATGAGTCTTTTTGTTCTATAAACACATCTTTCAAATACTTGCAAAAAGAGATGCCTAAATAAAGCATTGTTCTGAAAATGCTATTTCTATGCCTTTTGAATATGTGAAACACCAGATTCTGAATGAAAGCTCCTAGGGACATGAACAATAATCTAAGACTTAATTGTTAATATGAAAAAAAAATCTGGGTTACCATAAAGAAGGAACATCATCTAAAGAGTTTGCCCACATAGTTCAAACTTACAGTCAAGTATAAAAATCCATGCACTCAGTTTTTAAAGCTGAGTGTAGAGCTGTCAGCCTAATGTCTTCTGTCTCTGGCAGAATGATAATTTTATTAAATAAATACTGGCACAATATATATAATGAAATTCTATAGTTTAAAGCTGACAAGATGCATCTGACTAAATCTGTAACCCTTTTACTGCATCCAACCCTATGCAGTTTGGATTTGGCTTCTCTGGGACTATGCTACAGAAAAGCTCTGAGATGCAAACACTCTGAAGGTCCATGTGTTCCCATCACAGGGAACAGTGTATACAGGAGCTTTTTCTGCCCTTGATAAGAGAAGTACTGTGTGTATTAGCACAGTTGGCCTCTTCTCACCTTTCTTGGGAAGGTTCAAGAGTTGGTTTCTACTGATGAAAACCACCTTTCTGTCATCCCCTTGAAGTTAGTTTTTTTAAATGTACAAGAACTTTTTGCCACAGCTTTGTGCTGTGAACTCATGTTGAGACAATTACCTATGATGACCTCCAAGCCCCTTTCTGAATTATTTATTTCCAAGACAGAAATGTGTACAACCTGCACTCTGGGTTCCTAGCTATCTTGTGTTATATTTGACTATAGAAAATGTATAGTCAAATATACAGTTGTGATCATCTACCAAGTGATTCAGGTCTCCCTGTAAAAGTAACAGCACTATTAAGTATACTCTTTGTTCCTATTAGTTATCATGTTAGCAAAATTTTTGTGGCTTTAGCATGGATAAAAATAGGGGACAAGAAAAAATTCCTTTTGGACTTATGTTTAAAGCTCCATTCCTGACTACATTGTCAGTATGATTTGTATTTTGAGATCCATCAGGGATCTCAAAAGTTTTGAATAATTTTGCTGTGTTTTAGTTCCAAGGTCTTGAGATTAAAAATCAGAAACAGAATTGTCCTAATTCTAAGACAATCACAAATATATAAAAACATAACTTGATTATGTCCCTTAGACCTAAAATCCTGAAACAAGAAAGGAATAGTTGATTTGAAAAGACCTACTCTCCACAAATTCACACTGACTGATTGTGAACAGTTTCATAGTCTCTAAATTTAATTGGCAGACTCAAATTTGTTCCATATTTGTTTCCAGGAATTGCTAAGTGCACTTGAATTCCCACAGCCCCTGCTTTTATTCAGTTTTTAATCGTGGCTCTCCTCCAGTCCTTTTGAAATTTCTATCGTTTCAAGTGTCTGTTAATTATGAAAAGTAATAGATATGCTCAGAAAGTTTCTCAGAAGCTTCCTCTAAGACAATTGGATTTTGTTTATTCTCTCCTACTGTTTGGTTGGCAAATCTTTCAATTTTTTTCATTGCAAATGGAGTTAAATGTTTTGTGCCCTTCACAGCTGAGTAAGGAATATATTTTCCTTTCTTGTTGGTATGAAAATTTACCAACCATTGCTATTCTTCTACATTTCCTAACTGAGGTTTTGTAATTTGTTACTTCTTTAATCCTCGTTGTCTAGTTTGCTCCTTACATGAACTTTAAATATAGATGATATTATATTACTGCTTCTATATGCCTTTTTAAAACACTAGGGCTAGATTAGTTTTCTTTGTTTGGGTATAATTACCTGCAAAAACCATTGCAGGTTGATATATCCTAATATAAGGGATGATATATATCCCATATATTGGGATATATGTTATACCAGAAGAGGAAATGGTGCATCTCGGTGAACCTGTGACAAACCTGATCCTATCCAGATGTAGTCTGAATGTTTTTTTGTAAAGCACAAATTTTTAATTTGATTTAATTAACTTCTATTGATTATGCAACAAAACCATTATAAATTTCTTGTTTAACACATCCCACTTGGTTTATCAGCCAATTAACTTGGCAGTGCTTTAAGACTGGCTTTTTAAAAGTCTTCTAAATACATATTCTAGTGGTCAATCCTACATTCCTTGTGCTTTATGTAAACGTGGTATCTAGGTCTTACAGCTAATATTTGGGAAATTTCTAATTCTAGGTCCAACTGGAGTGACAGATTGAAAAAACAGAACTAGCTCTGTTCAGAATCTATAAGGAAAACTTGGTCCTGAGACTTTCAAACATGAGGAAATGTGTTTGCTTTCATTTCTTTATTTATTTATATGAAATAGCTTTGAAATAACTTGACTCTATTGGCCTTTGAGATAGTGGATCTTAAATTCACTTAAAGCTTCATTCAATACTGCAAGGCCAGTGCATTAATCAAATCGCAGGCTTGGAAAACACACAATAAAATTTTTAACCATAAACTCTTGGTGCCAGTGGGTCGGAAGCACCCACTGTTAAGTGCTGTGGCTTTTGGCATCACTGCTGAGGAGTCAGCCTCCAGGTGCCACAAAATCTTATCAGCTTAAAATATCCAAGAGCACTGTTTCTCAGCTGTAGTGCTGCAGCCCTTAAGCTCATCACAGTGGATTTATTATGAGGTTAATTCGGCTAGTTTTGAGAAGAGGTTTTTTGGTCATAGCAGACCAATTTTCTGTTGTTGGCTGATTTTCACCTTCCTCAAACCCTTACCTTCAACCTTCATATATTCAGTGAAGGTATAAAGAAAATGCAGGACTATCCCTCTGTTTATTTGATGCTGTGCTTTGTATTTTCTTTCAATTACAATGGTTTCAGTCCTAAAGCTTACTTATCACCTCTCCTCTATTTTTTATTTCCTCTCTGTCTGGTTTTTGCCAAGCAGACATCACGGCACCCCGGTCCCCCACTTGGATGGAAGCTTTTCCTCAGCACGGCAAACATAACCTTACAGAAGCCTCTGCTCTCTCTAGGACACACATACCAGAGGCATCAACAGTGCATCAAACAAAAGCAGTGGGGCATCTAGATGTCAATCACAGCCTGAGATTCTTGCAACAGCAAACTCACTGATGCTGTGGGAGGCTTGACTGGAGCTCCAGGAGGAAAAGCAGCAGATGTGATAGGATGAAGGGCTGGCTGGCCCTGCACAGGGGCTCAGGGCTGCATCCCCACCTGGGGATGATGGGCTGCTGTGTGAGGCTGTGCCTGAGGCCACACAGACCTTTCCTCCAGGACAGGGAGGGAGCAGGCTATGATTTTAGACTGCTCTTTTGTGGGCAGTTTATTCTTTTTCTACCTCCATAAAGAAGTAAATTTCATAGCAAAATCCAGCTGTACTTTATGAGCTGCATGAGGTTGTATTTGTGTCCTTTATGTGAAAAATTAAAGACCTCGTAAAAGTTGGGTAACAGAGGAAGAGGAGACAATTTAATACTTAATAACTGACTGAGTATGCAGAAGTTCTGTATTCAGTCCTTTAGAGATCTTTGGGTCCTTGACTTTATATATAAAGCTTGCTTTGCATCCAAGTGACTTTACATATTGAGGTGAAGATCAATATCAGTGGCTACCAGCAAAGTAAACTGCAGCCATGCAGGTTCCTGTGTGGTGCCACTGGCATCATAAAATCTCACTGTGCACCTCTGTTCTCCACTGAGCTTCACTGTTTCCCATCAGTCTTGAATTAGCTATCATCAGAATGCACGAGGTCACAAAGGAGATATTATTCTTGCTTTCAGTAGGGTAATAGGTTGTTTTACAATTAATATTTAATGGAAGTGAGTTTGGAATCTCCAGGAAGTCATTAATAGTTGATCTGCTTAAAGAGGGGGTTATTTGGGTTCATCCCATCTGCAGTAATTATAATACATGTTGCTTGTGGGCAGCAACCATTCAGGATAGTGGGTCTGTAACCCTGAGGGGAGCAAAAGCCTGGCTGAATGAGGAACAGGTAATTCATGTAGGATGGGGAAAGTGCTCTGTGAGAATAAATATAGTGTATAAAATCACACCTAAAGCTATTAATCTATGTATTTAAACTTAAAACGAAAAATTATTTGGGAAAAAAAATCCATTATTTAGACATGCCTTTATTGTTGTGTTCTGAAGTACAAACAGGGTACAAAGCTAAAGCCAAATTTGCTCACAGTGCAGATCATCACGCTTCAAAGCAAGAAGCGCTGGAACTATATCACAAAAAAACAAATGAAAAAATATAAAAACCTTAGGTTTAAGCAATCAGTAGACAACATCAGTGGATAATTTTTTATAAAAACACAAATACCTCATTTATGCAAAACCACGTTTTGATTGACTGCAGCAATTTGTGATGTTATGCATGCCAAGTTTGGCAAATAGCTCCACCCCACCATAAATACTATTTTCTAATGGGAAATAGTTCATTTTGACAGTTTATAAACTAGGTATTTTGATTTTTTTTTGTTTTGAATCAATCATTCTAAAACAAAATATACATCTCAAAAGTTTATAGATTTTTCTTTAGAAGTTATTGAAGCTGAAATGTTTCAGTTTGGGTGGAATAATCAGGTGTTTTGTTTTGGATTTTTTAATTTTTTTTTTTAATTTTAGACAGCTTATGGACTTTTAGTTGCAATTTTTTCTAAGAATCTGAAAATTCAGGCATTCATATAGTAAGCATGGGGTAACGACACTCTGAAGGACCAGCAAAAGTCTTCATTTCACCCTAGATACTGAAAAGATTGAGCTTTTACAGCTTGAAATCCAGATGATATCGGTATTTATGGGAGTGAAACAAGAATATTTTAAACTTTTATTCAGTTTCAACATGGAAAGTCCTTCAGAGTGACTCTGGGTTATTAAGAGGATGTGAACATAAAACTGAACATTTATAAAAGGCCCCAGACCTCTCCTGTCCTTTGCATTGTTCTCAGCAAGCTTGGCTGCTACTGGGAGCACATGGTGCCATCGAGTTTATTGTTCCTTATTGATCCATGTTGTCTTGGTTTAGGGCAAATTTGGGAGGAAACTTTCAAATGGGGTCTTTTAAGAAAGCAAATTCAAGCAGTCTTTCTTTTAATATACGTTCCAGAAAGATTTTTTTAGAGAAAAGTGGAAAAAAAATTTTATTTAACAAGCAAAGCACTCACAAACATGAAAATATGAATAATATTAAACAATAGAACTTTTCATTGTTCTGAAGAGAATGCAAATTTAGAGGTTTTTTGTAGGTCAGAGATTTTTTCATGGGTGTGTCTTCAGCTTTCTCTCAGTCTCTCTGGGGCTTGGGTGTCTCTCTCCAGGGCTCGGGTCCAGCGTCCTGGCTGCAGTGCAGATGGGGAGCCCCTGGATGACAGTCCTGGTGTTCCTGCGCTGAACAACAGCTGAGCAGTTCCAAAATATTTCTGGCCTCAGCTAACTAAAAAAAAACAAACAAAAAAACCAGCTAAAAACAAAGGAGAGCTCTCTCCCCCTCTGCCCATGCTGCAGCAGCAGGAATTCCAGGAGCAGGAATGTGTGGGAGCAAGTGCAGTTTCTGCAGTAAACTGTGTGCTTCTTCTCCCCCCTTCACTCTTGGAACCAGTCTTAAAGGTGCAGAACTCAATATCCAGCATAAACAGAACAGACAACTGGGGATACAAACCTCATAAAATCACCCTAGGACATTCCACCCATTATCCCCATATCATCAGTTTACTACCAAAACTAATATATTTTCTAATTTTAAACATACATATACACATACACATATATGTATATATCTCATATATAGCTATATACAGATATTGCTAGTGTCATTCAGCAAACAGTGACATTTATACATGGGTTTCACTCAACAATCAAGATTTTTCTGAGGTACACATCTTGTTGTTCCATCTTTCTGCATTATCCACCACGTGCAGCTTGGTCTTTGAGCAAAAACAACCTCATGTCTGTACTTGAAGTAGAATTGATCCAAATAGATTTTAACAAATCTTTGTAATGAACCATTGGGACTTTGTCTATTGTATGCAGGGGCTCAGATTGGGTAGGTCCTGCTTGGTTGGTGGAACTTTGGGTGTTGACTAACTAGGCGGCCTTTGCTAGATGTTGCTCTTAATTTTTGAAAGATCTCCCGCCCAGTGCTTTCAAGGTGGTTTTTAACAGTCTATTGTACCTCTCCCCTTTTCCTGCAGCTGGTGCATGGTAGAGGGCATGGTACACCCACTCCATGGCATGTTCCCTAGCCCAGGTGTTGATAAGGCTTTTCTTGAATATTGAGTATACAGACTCTCATTGTCTGACTCAATATTCTCAGGGGTATATGTCTCCAAAGTGTAGGGGGATACAGTATGGGTAAATGAAGGTGGTATAGAATGTAAATCTTATCCCTCAACAAGTTGCAGCTGAACCAATTACTAAAGATTAGAAGCAGGCCTAATCTTAACAGGCCACACCTAATGTGTAGCTAAGAAGTACAGTGGTATAAAAGAGTGGGTTGGTGGGAACTGGAGTCAGGTGATTACTGCAAGGACCAGGAACAGGCAGTGCTTAGAGGAGTTGCCTATGAGGAACACTGAGGAGGTATGAAGCTCTGGTGATATGGAATCCTTGCACTATAATGATAAGAGAACTCTTGATATATAAGATAACACCCAAGGACTTGTCTTTCAAGGGCCAGGATGGTGTTATAGGCCATAGCATGAGGCACAGGGTAGGTTTCTAACAATTTTGTGGTGGCTTCTACCATTGTGAGCACATAGTGCTTGCCTTGGTGTGTCTGGGGCAGTGTGATGCAATCAATTTGTCAGGCTTCTTTAAACTTATATTTGTACCCCTGCCCACCATCCCACAGGGGCTCTACTCCCTTGGCCTGTTTGATGGCAGCATGTGTCCCACAGTCATGGATAACCTGAGAAATACTGTCCATGTAACCATCCCTTGGTCTTGTGCCCATTTATAGGTGGCATCTCCACCCTGATGACCTGAGGCATCATGGGCCCATTGAGCTAGGAGCTAGTAAGGAGATTAAAGAGGGCCTTCTTCAAATCTCCACAGTACAGATCAAAGATTCTGGTACCAAACATAGACATCCTCCAGACAGAAAGAGGAGGTATAGCCCGTGATGTGAGCTGTGGTTCTCCTGCGTCAGTGTGGGGAAAAATATGTGGGTTTGACTTCAAAATTTTAGTAGTCAGCCTGTAGTCCCCTAGGATGCAAGTAGGCTCTGATTACTGACTTCTTTGTGTGCTAGCTCTAATCCACAACAAGGACAGGTGTGGAAGTTGAGCTGCCTGAAAGAATCAAGTTGAAACTGGGGGAATGTGGTCTGTAGTTAACCTAACTGATACTCATCTTAGGGTGAGCATCATTCCAGCAGCTTTGACTCCTGGGAAAGAATATGGTAATAGAACTGTTCATATAAGGTTGTGATTCTAAAAGGTTCCCCAGTTCTTCCCCCTGATCAGTTGTCATTTGATGTAGAGTTTTACATATTCCTAATCATTATTTCAGGTTGGACCCTTACCCTCAACTCCACTCTCCCCCTCTCAACTGACCACACATATAATATATATTATGTCCTGCCTATCCTGTTTTTGGAATTAGTCTGTTGCTTGGCTTCTCCCATTTGTTGTTGTTGTCATTAAACCCTTTTACTTTTTGGATGATTCCATCGCACCCATTGATGGAATTGCCACCTTAGTCCCAGCTGACACAGTCCCAGAGTCACAGACCCGAAGCTACAAGAAATAGAGAAAGCACTCTGTGCTTCAGTCATCCTAAATTTTGTCTCAGAGAGATGTTCTTAATATTCTTGGCTCTTATAAATCTCTAGCTTGTCCTCCAAAGGAACTTAAAAGAACGAGACTCAAGGGGTGAGCTCCAAGACTGGACCAACAGCTCAGAGCAAGGGACTGATCTCTGCTGGGCCCTTGTGGCTGGTTTCAGCTCCTGTTCCAAGAGGATAATGAAGAAAAGCTGGATTTCAGTAAAGAAATGGAATCTTTATTCATCAAAAGAAGCCAGTATTAAAAACCTAGAAAACTAATCCATTCTTTGTATTAGAATAGATGTAGACTCATCAAAAAATATAGTTCAAATTTATAAATTAATCTGATGGCAGTGATGCAGATTAAGAACTGATGGGTTTTTCATGGCTTTTAAAAAATTCTTTTAATATGTTTAGCCAGCTCTCAAGATCCCAGGATATTGCTTTCTTATCACTGTATTATCTCTTGGTATATTGTTTTTGCATCTTAAATTTCATTGTTACACCTTGACAACTTGGAATTTGTGGTCTCATATCACCACTAAGTTATGATGGTTTTGCTGTGTGATATTAATAACTTTCCCAGCATTTGTTGAACTGAAGGACCTGCCTTTGTATACCAAAGAGGGAAATAAGAGAAAATATTCTGCTGTTGTTGCTGATAGAAATTGACCTTTGCGTTGTGTAGTTTCTGAAGTCTTCCAGTTCTGAAGCTGTTTGTATGTCCAAAGTGCACCAGAAACCCCAGGCTTTGGCTGAAGTTTCATGAGGATTACAAGAAAATCTGCTGACCTCTGTCAGCGTACAACACAGGAAAAGTGTCAGAAAATGTCAGGAACTACTGTGAGCACAATTGATGAGAAATCAGTGAAACAAAAGAAATATTACTATAGATAGTGCTAATAAGTACTATGGTACTGTGTTTAATGCATGTTTTTAGATGATCTCACTCTCATACCTGGCAAATGCATCAGGTATGTGAAATGAGTCTCTGATTTAAAAGAAATGCAGTGTGATCCTGACTTCATTAAAACTGCGCATTTTCCTGTGTTTAGTCATACCTGTAAGTACTTGAAGTAAGATCCTGATGCAGAGACACACTTCCATATTTGTAACTTCTTTCAGACTGATCTTATAGAGTTTCAAAAAAGAAACAACTGAAAATTGAGATGGTATTGATTGATGTTACATGATCTCCAAAGCACCTTTACTGTAAATTTCTAAGATTTATTTCTAAGGCAGAGCTGCTTCAGTGCTGAAGGCAGGAATCTCAGGATTTTGCATCTACAAGTATACTTTAATCACTGTGCTCCTGCTTCTTCACCTCTTGGATCTTGTTTTATGAATATGGAGAAATGATTTTGAAGAGAAGAATTTTGCTGCTACTCAGAGATGAGAACTGTGGGTTTGAACAGCTCCTCTGGGCTCCAGATAAAGGCAGGCAGCCCTGATTTCTAATTTACTCTTCTCTAACTTGACATTTTGTCATAGATAGATAGATTCAGCAACAACACCTGTTTTATAGGTTTTGTGCCAAATAATAAGTGGTTTTGAGGATTCTGAGCCTGGAGATGATTCCTCAGAAGAATTCCATAGAGCATGTCCACAGCACTACTGCCTCTCCAGGCTTCTCTGGTACCCTCTCCAGGGACAGGGCAGGAGGAATCAAGCTGAGCAGCTCTTCAGGCAAGCAGTTTCTTTGGCTGCAACGCTGTGATCTGAGTGTGTAATAAACTTTCACCCAGGCCAGAGGCAGAGAGAGCTTAGGCCAGGAGTTCTGTACCTGGTGAGCACAAATTTCCCTTTTTGGTTTCTGTAAGACTGGGCATGCAGAAAGCTCTGCTCTCAGTTTGCACTGCTGTCCCTCAGCCTCCTGTCCCTGCCCTTCTGAGGACAGCCCATCACCATCCCCATCTAGTTGAGTGTAAACAAACCTTTTTAGGTCATCATTTTGGATTTAGAATTCCTAGTGTCCTCCTAAATCTTGTTTTATATTCTCATGTCCTTATTCAACTCTAAATCAAAAGAGTGTGTATATCTTAGTATTAAAGGCTAAAGAATCTGATTATCTCCCCTGGCAGTGAACAGTGTCTTGAGGTGATGTGCAAGTCATATTTGAGTGCCTCTTATTTAAGATGGCAATCTTTCATTTGCCTTTGCATTTTGTGATTATTTTATAATTATGTCATTTTTTTTTCCTCAGTTCCATGGGACTAAAAATATTCCTTCTACAGGATAAAATGAGCAAGCAATTGAGGATTGTGTGAAATAGAGGCCAAATTCAGGAGGAACAATTTTTTCTAATATAATATTATCTGAGCTCTAATTGTCATTTAAAATCTGAGCGTTGAAGCTTGGAAAATGTAATTTATTGATAAGTCACATGATCTCCACATTGGTAATGGAAGTTTTGCTGGCTAGGGAAAAGGCTTGTGACTCAGTTCTCATCTTTTGCAGTATGGGAAGGGTGGTGTTTGCAACATGATGTAAGGTTATGGAAAAAAAAACTCTGGCATAAAAAAATTTATTCAGGGTAACAGACTGAGAACAATTGCTAGCAATTGTAATCACAGAATCATAAAATCATAGAATATACTGAGTTGGAAGGGAGCCACAAGGATCATTCAAGTCCAGCTCCTGGCCCTGCACAGCACCATCCCCATGAGTCACACCATGTGTCTGAGAACTTTGGCAGAACACTTCCTAAGCTCTGTCAGGCTTGGTGCTGTGACTACTGCCCCGGGGAGACTGTTCCAGTGCCCAACCACCCTCTGAGTGAGGAACCTTTTTCTAATATCCAACCTGAACCTCCCCTGAAACAATTTCAGGACATTACCTTGGGTGCTCTCACTTGTCCCTAGAGATCAGAGAGCAGTGCCTGCCCCTTCTTTTCCCCATCATGAGGAAGTTTCAGACTATGATGAGCCCTTCCCTTCAGTCTCCTCCAGGGTACTGGCCAAGTGCCCTCAGCCACTCCTCATACGCCTTTCCCTCCAGACCCTTCACCATCCTCATGGCCCTCCTTTGGATGCTCTCTAATAGTTTAATGGGTTTTTTGTATTGTGGCACCCAAAAGTGCCCCCAGGGCTTGAGGTGAGCCTGTCCCAGCCCAGAGCAGAGCAGGACAATCCCCTCCCTTGCCCAGCTGGCCATGCTGTGCCTGATGCCCCAGGACAGGGCTGGCTCATGTTCAGTTTGTCATCAACCAGGACCCCCAGGTGCCTTTCTGCAGTGCTGCTCTCCAGCCATTCTTCCCCATTCTTTATACACAACCAGGGTTTGCCCCATCCCAGGTTCAGAATCTGGCCCTTGTTAAACTTTATATGGGTGGTGACTGCCCATCTCTCTAATCCATCAAGTTTTGTAGATGATCAGAAGGGTATTAGCTGCATAACCTGCAGTTTTGGTTCTTCCTTTGTTTTCCAGTTTTTGTGGTAATGGAGCTCTTCCCTAGTGGTTCATCCACTGTTATATAATGGCAAGGAAAATCAAAATACATAAGAATTTTACAAGCAAGAGAAATCCAGCATTCACTCAGTGCATTGCTACAACTGGCTTTTGTTTTCGTCTTCTTATTGACATGGTTGAGTAAATTTGACTTTCTGTATTAAGGGCTGAATTTGTCTGCCTTGTACTTTAGATTTTTTTTTCTGTAAAAACGCCTTACAAGAGGGAGAATTGTATTTATTTTTCTCTCTCAGATATATCTGTGTCCATTTGTTTCGATCATCTCTCTAAAGAGATGCCAGAAGGCAAGTGCAGCACCTTTCCTCATATCTCAGGCTGAGGAGGAAGAACAGATGAGGGGGTGATCTGTGCTGACTTAAGCAGGCTCCTGTATATGACTCCCTGCTGCTTTCCCTGGCTCTTTGTGCCCACTTGCCCCAGAGGTTCGCAATGTGCAAAGGCAAAGATAAGAGGAATGTTTACATGGACACTTTTCCTCTGGAAAAAAAAGTCATGCTGCAGTACTGGAACCACTGTTTTGGTTTTGATCTCTTGCTTTAAATTTTTCTGTTATTATTTTTATTTCTTGTTTTTAGGTGGATGATAAAACTGATTTATCTAAAATCAAGGGTCTTCTGCCTCTTTAATCAGTGAGAAGGAGGAGCCAGCCCCAATGCAAAGGAGTGGATATGTTTATTGTCAACATCTGTAATCACTGAGGTTATCCACTTTTTCCTCTGTTTCATTTGGGGACATTTGATTTTAGCTTTATTTTTATTTATTGTCATTTTCCCTCCTGAATCACTAACACCCTCTGAAGGTCGATAAGTCCCAGTAAAGATCAATAAATGCTTTGAAAAATATTTTTTTCTGTTTTTAAGAAACTGAAAACATAAAAAAATTCAGGTGCCACTGCAGAATGTTACAAAGGCTTGATGGAAAGAAATGGGGGCAGATTTCAGGGAATTAATAGCTAAATCTGCCTCAATGTCATTCACATAATTTATAATGTGAGGATTTAGTGAAAGCATAATGTAACTGCATCTATTTGATGAGTGAAGAAATACTGGGCTGTGTTATATGACAGAATGACAATATTTTGTACAAATCTGCACAGAATTTATGGAAGGAAATTCATACTTTAACCAGACATTGTTTTTCATACAGTATCATATCCATCCCTGTGATCGTAGAGGGTGTTCCTACAGAATGAAAATATTGTCTAGTGAACAGTTTTGTTTTATTTTGAGCATTTGAAGAATCAATAAGTGTTTCCATCATTGGAACTAAAAAGACAAGTATGTGTACAAAGGGTAGAAAATTCTAATAAAAATAAAGTAGTAGACTGGAGAGGAGGAGAGAATAAAGAGCTGTGAAATGTGCTGTTGGCTTATTTAAAGAGCTAGCTGAATTCCCCAGGTGAAAAATAGACAGCAACAATCTACCTAGCAATGATAGTTGCAATTATTATATGATTAAATGGAATATGAACAAAATTGTTTTGTTTGGTTTGGTGGGGGTTTTTTAACTTTCATTATTTAGTAATGTGCTTTAATGCTTCTGATTATGTAATCTATTTTTTATTAGCAATTTTATGAACTATCTGCTTTCAAATGCTCTGTTTTTGAAAAATTCACCTGTGAACATCTGAGCCTGTATGCAGCAGGTTAAAGGTAGTCTAGGACACAGTAACTTAACAGTTTTGTTTCTTTGTATATCATAAGCGCTGCTGAAAAAATGGGCAGGCAAATGAAAACACTTCTATTTGTTCTGATAAAGACAATATTATGCATGCAAATGGTCTCATTGCCCTGGAAAACCGTCATGATGAGTTTCTTGGTTTCCAAACTATTCAGGAGTAAAACATCAAAGAAATAATATACTTCTAACATTAACACAGTTCACATTTCAAATTCTGCCTGGACTGCTTGGTTGTTTTGTTTGCTGTTATTGAATTCAAATTGTAATGTTTTTCATTGCTGTGAGAAATATTTCCCTATTCAAATCTTTTTCTCCAAATATGTTTCTCTAGGTACTCAACATCTAATAATGAAAAAGTGTATGCTTGTTCTGTCTCTTTTGTCTTCTCCTTTGATGTGTTATGAGGATACGTTTTACTTTTATTGTGTTTTGTAAATCTGTTGTTAAGACTGAGCTGTGTGTTCAGTCACTTAGTGTGGAGACTTTATATTTATTATTCTCCTCCAGATGATAGTTTGATTTGGGTCCTGTTCTCATTGCTTGTTGTATCCCTTAAAGAACAGAGAGTTTAGGTTGTTCTTTTTCATGTTATTTGTTCTCCTTTTAACATTGGAAAAGAAGTGTACTGTTGTGTTCATTCCATAAATAGAGAATTTGGTGAAAAGGAGCTAATTTTTTTTTCCAAATTTGAAGCCAAGAGATGTAAAGGAATATTAAATCAAATAATACTACCGAATATCAAATAAGTAAAAAAAAAATCAAATAAATCAAATACACAGAACACCAGAAGCCAATGGCTGCAGTACATGTCCACAAACAGCATGGCATTGAGGCAGGGCCTTACAGAGGCAGGGGGGGCCTGTGGCTAACTCAATGTTGTTAAACATCACCTGGGTAAAACCCTTACACAAGCACACACACAAGGAATCTTACAGCATCCTCCACTGCCCAGTGTCTCC
The DNA here is from genome assembly GCF_027887145.1 of Ammospiza caudacuta. NCBI lineage: Eukaryota > Metazoa > Chordata > Aves > Passeriformes > Passerellidae > Ammospiza > Ammospiza caudacuta. Next base: position 62,384,377 of record NC_080596.1, read on the forward strand.
TAGATCTTCCCTTTTTCCCCTCCCTCACCATCCCTATGTCTATAAAAATTCAGTCTTTGCATAAACTAGTCTGGTTGTTATATGGTTACTGCAGCAAAGTACAGTTAACTATTTTTTGCATTTCATGATCTTGGTGTTTCTTCTGGCCACTGAATAATGTGTCTCCCTCCTCATTCCTCCACCACAGTGCTCTTCTCTCATTCTTCTGCCTGATAGTCCCACCTGCACTGTGAGCCCTCTTTCTGCTGTGCTGTTGAGCTGCTGGAGTAGAGCAACCACCAAGGTACTTTTGACTGCCTCAGGTTGGGTGACACTGGGTGTGAGCTGGGAACAGAAGTCATCGGTGTAGTTATGCCTAAGGACAGAAGTGCATCCACCAACAGTGACAAGCAAAGCCTTAGCTGGTCCTTAGCATTTGTTTAAATAGGACTCTGTTTAGAAGAGTATGTGGCATTGGAATAGATGTCATTCAGTTCAGTGCAAATATCTATCACTTACTACACTTAGTGCATACATGTATGATAATTCTCACCTGTTTCCATTAATGAAGTGCTTTCCTAAGTTGTATCTTCACCTGGCTTTCTGCAAACTCATCTTCCCACTTGCTCCTATGGATTCTGTGATATTTTCTACTCTGTCATTTGACTTCATGCTCTTCTCCACAATGATCAACACCAGCTCCACAAATACATTCAGGTCTATCAGGTTTCCCCTTTCTAAGCTTTGTGATTTCACTGTTTCTGCTGCTTAGAAAAGTTCAGCCATGGTTTCAACCATAGTTTTCAGGGTTTAAGATTTACAGACTTAATCCTTTATGACTTCCTTATGAAACTGCTCCTATGGTGTTGTTTGTTTTTTTGGGTTTTTTTGTTTGTTTGTTTTGGGTTTTTTGCTTACAAATAACACCACTCTATTCTCATTTATGTCAAAATTGTATGTCCTCTCGGTTTTTGTGTTATTATAGTACAGGATTTTCAGCAGTAATGCTTTTATTTTTCTACAAGTGTGATGCTGCATGAGAGAGTTTAAGAAGCTTTGACTGAGGTTTGGGAAATGGATATATTTTTAGAGAAAAAAGACACACACAGACATTCTTCAGGATTATACTTAACTAAGGATTTTCCTAGTTCATACGCAGACTTGAAGCCATTGCCATTTGTTCTCAAATAGTTGAATAAATGGTATTATAGCTCTCTACAAAACTTTAATTTAAAGCTGTTCTATACAGACATAATGCTATTTTTGTGTTAATTAAGAAACTTGCAGACTTACTGAGCTCATTCCATGCCACTGTTGCTGTGCCAACAGGTATTTTGTTTCATTTGGGGATAAGTTACCTGCAAGTGCTTTGTGCCACACAAAACATTTCTTTAAGAATATCAGATCAACATACAGCTGTATCATTAGAAATGCTATGAAGATGGCCAGACATTGTGCACTTAATCGTTCATTAAAAACCTAGCTTTTACAACAACCCAAAACACTTTAAAATTGCCAATACTTTCAATTTTCATAAGTTATAGTGGAAATTTCCGACATGATATTTTGTATGTTCTCAGAATTTTTACTGACAATTTTTATAAACGGTTCTTATTGACAAGAGTGCATATTTTCCCACTGTTTTTTTGCAAAAAATATATAAGTAATTACATGAGAATTCAAACAAAAATAGTAAAGGGAGCAGATATAATACTGCCAAAAAATGACAACTGAAATTTTGTACATCTGAAAAAAAATTGTATTGCATCACAGAGAAGGAAAACTTTTACTATCAGAGGTATTCACATCTGTAAGTAAATGATGAAAAAAACCATCATGTAGTTTAAAGTTAACATTTAACTGAACATGGTTTTGAGTATTATTTTCCGCTGCCATTCCCACTAGTATTTTATTGTTGAACAGCTATTGTTAATGATCTGAGATAAGGATGAAAAGAGCTGGTGATTATGTTTGTTGGCTATGCCAAAGACTTAGAAAGGGAAATAATATTTCATGAGTTTCTGGGTGAATATACCAAGCAGGATGAGATGTTTCCTGAGTAAGCAAGGATTTATAGCCTACAGCTGCAGGAAGAGGTCCCATGGCTTTGTATAACTTAGAAGTAAAATTTCTGCTTTCCAGGCCATGTTCAGTTTCCCCATGTTCATTTCTTCCCATTCTCAGTTTTGCAAGTTCCCTTTCTCTGATGGCATGAAGCAACCTTTAATGCAACAGGAAATATTGTTTCAAGATTATGTGCCCAATTTGCCTCCCAAAACTCATTCTGAAGTCAAAATACCTACTCAATCAGCTTCAGAGCATTATTCTTCTTCTGTAAGTTTTATGCAACACTGTGGTTTTCCTTTCCTCCATTTTCTGTATTCTGTCTGCCCTGTTCCCACATGGTTTCCTAAATCTGTATTAATATCAAAGGATTAAAATATTACAATTAATAAAATTATCCCTATTAGTGACAAAAGCAGTGCATTATTGAATTAAAACCAGTGGTTTAATCCTTGTTTCAATGGTGCAGTGCACTCACAAGTACAATGCATTCCCAATTTTCCTCAGGGCAGTGTTCCCTGGAATGGGGAGTAGGGCTGAGGGAGAAGTCACCCTGCACTGCCTGGGGTCCTGCAGGCACAGAGAGACACTGTAGGACCAGCCCAGCCCAGCAAACAGAAAATGCAAAGGGAACTCCATCCCTGGCTAAGGGACATGCCAAACTGGGAACCATGGACCTTTTGGGATTTCATGGCTTTCTCTTTCTGACCAACACATCTACAGCAGCTCTGTTGGCATGGATAAAAAAACCCTGCAAGCACACAAATAAATAAATGAAATGGCAATGTCATGCTAAGCAGATCAAACTGATTGTGAAATTCAGGCTCATGCAGAGAAGAACATTGAGCTATGGTTCAAAATTTGAGTAGAAGCAGATAATGTAAGTTGGGGTTCACTGTATAAAAAATATGATCTCAGATCTTTAAAGGTACTTAGGTCTTTTACTCAAATTTTATTTAATGGAGATTTGACACCTAAATACCACTGAAGACATAAGTCATTATTAATATTGCCTTAATCACTCACAAAATCTTTAGCCTGTTTAGAGAAATAGTATCACAGAAAGTCCTTGTTCAGGTTGCTGTGCCAGATCTAATGCCACAATAAAGCTTCAGAGGTTTTTAAAGTGCCTAAAAGCTTCAGATGTCAAAGCAAAAATTACATTTTCTGTGACTCAAAGACCAATAAATCACTTTCTTTTTTCAGTGCTGTTATTTCCTGAATAACCCATATAAAGCAGAATTGCATTGGGAAGGATGAGATAACAAGACCGGTGGAGAGGTTGTATATTGTAAATAAGAAGGATATGCTTTTTCTTTTCAGAGAAGTCTGCCATAGTTTTAATAGTACTTATGTATACAAGTACAGGATAATCCATTTATTGTCTTCGTGTATGTATCACTGAGAACTGCTCTCCTTGCTCAATTTATGCTGAATTCTGGGGAAAAAAGTTGTCTTTGAAGCACTTGGAAGTTTACTGTTTTGTGACTTCTAAGCTCTAAACCACTCAGAAATGAAGTAGCAACTCATTACAAGCACTTGTCACTCTCTGTTTTATCTGAAGTTTCTATTCTCAAGTGACTTTAACAGCATTAAATCAACACCATCTACTCAAGAGTTGCCAGTCTAGTACATTTTTGCCAGATGATCTCTCTTTTGATCTGATTCTGTGGAAAGCAGCAGGGTGTGCCAGCTCTACAATTTATCCACAATAAAAGCATCAAAGATGTTATTTTTTTTATTCTCTGAGCTCTGCTTTATCTCATATTATGGAATTTTCCTTCCCTGTGTGGTAGCAGCAGCTGAGGCCAAAAGCTGTGAAAATGGCACAGAATGATCACTTCTGGTGACACTCATTGAATGTGCTCGCTATACCATCAGAGAAACAAAATATTTCTCTATGATAACAAACTTGGCCACCTAGAGCCTGACATTTGGCAGTGGATGAAAAATGTTTCTTTTACTTAAAAGTCAGCTAAAGGGAAGTCCTCTAAGCTATAGATTCACTGTAGCATACTGAATTTTTGATTGTGATGGCAGCAGAGACTGTGCACAAGTAGGAAATTAAAATACTTCTTTCTGTAAGTGGCTGTGCTCTGTCTGTCCTACTGCCCTCGAGAGCAGAGGCAGTAGGACAGAGCTTGCAGTTGCACCTCATTGCTCCAGTTCATATTGCAGTGTGTTAGTTTAAACCACTGATGAGGAGCTACAGAAGCCCCTAAACCTGCACTGACACAGTGGACTAGAGCTGTGATTCTGTCATGCTGGTGCAGAAATAACAGAATTATGGAGAAAAGGGAGAGCAGACAACTCTGCACTGAGGCCTTAGTCAACTATGACTATATTTCACATATTCCAGAAACTGCCTGTTCTGGGCATCACAAGTGGAAAGAGACTGTTGGCTGAGATTTACGATTATGAGCTGGCCTTGTGAAATTTCATCTGAACTGAGGATGCCTCAGCCAGGGAGCTAGGAGGAAATGCTGAAGGCAGAGAGAAATTTGTACTTCTGTTCCAGCTTTCAGCAGTTCAGAAAACTTTTAAAGCTGGTGCTTGTGAAAGACTGGTATTTACAGCCTGGAGGGCTTCAGTGCCTTAGCTGCTGCTCTTGTTTGGACGCTGTCTTCTAGTTCTCTTTGAAAATTCAGCTGAAAAGGAAGGTGTCAGTTTCTGTCCACCTTTACTTTAACAGAGGACCTTCAGAGGCAGTTCAAATTATCTTGCATATCCCAGAAGCTGTGCCTTCATTTCCTGATTTAAGACAAGAATTATAGAAGTTTATTCACTGCTCTTCTGTCAAAGTTGTACCACTGTGCACAAAGAAAAAAACAAGACTGAGAGGGCCAGAAAGGAGAAGAGAGTAAACAACTGGGAATGTAACTTACAGCCTCATAACACACAGCCTGGCCCAGGAAGAGGCCAGCTCAGATATTGCTCCTGTATTTTATTTGTGGATTCTTCAATGCCAAAATGCGTAAACAAACCTTGGTGCAGGGAGCAGAGTCTGGGGGAGGGATCAGATCCTCTGAACCTCTCTGTGCTCCCTTTGCTTACTGTTTCTGTGCTCCTGAGCCCTGTGCTCTTTCTACAGCTGTTGGGTCTGCATGGCACTCTGTGTGCTGAAGCCAATGATGATCTGAGTACAGCGTGAGCCAAACAAGAGATAGGAGACCAAGACCGTGTGCTCATGGGCTAATTTACTTCTTCCCATCAGTACATACTGAGCCATACTCTGGCTTCTGCATGACTCAAGCATTACTTGTATCTCCAAAGCTTTTCAGAGCCCAAGGAATTGCTGCTATAACAAAATCTTGTTGAGCAATATGTTTCTAGTGCTAAGTCAAATAGTTAAAAGTAAAGATTTAAAAGTAGCATAAAGTTGTCTTAATAATCCAACTTCTTCTTGGATAAATTTCTATTCAGAGGTTGGCATAATCCTCGAGAATTTCCTCATTGTGTGTATGGACTATGTGTCCACTATGTCTCCTGGACCAGCAGTTTACAACACCAGAGGGCAATATCTTGCTTTCCAGTGTTAGGTATTCATCACAGAGACTACTGAGGCAGTGACTAATCAGAAATAGACTGTCCATACCTGAAGATAACAAAGTAGTAACAGGAACAGCCCAGGAACAGCAGTCTTCTCTTCCTAACTAGCCCTAAAATCCGTCTACAGATTGCATTATTCGTCACCACATCACTGCTTGGTCGGCAAAGTGAGATCAGAATAATCGTTGCAGTTAATAACAAGGACACTACACTCAGTGTACAAACCACCTCAGATGCTTTATTTTCAACTATGATATTGCTGAGCTTAGTGTAGCTGCAGCAAATGTTTGATGTAGCTATCAAACATCTTAAATGCTTGAACTCTCAGATTTTTCCACTCAAATGTTTAAGCATATGATGATTTAATTTCAGTTGATACAGAGATGTCTCTCGATGGGATCAACATCTGAACATTAAGTTTAATAACTGCCCAGCAGATTTAGTAGGGTTTTTAGTCATCACTCACTGTGGCAGAGGTGTTTCAATTCCACATTGTCTCCACATCTTCAGTTTAGTCACCTGAGTGAGTTTCTTCTCTGTAAGAGGTGACAGAAGAAGATTGACACCTCTTAATGGTGAAATAACCACATAAAAAGCTCAGAATGGCTGTGATCTTTCCAAAAACTGTGGAGATTACTTCTTATATCAAATTTTCTAATTTGAATATCTCATTAAAGTAGCTAAAGTTCCATTGGATGAATCCAGGCCCAAGTGAATTTTCAATTAATTAGATTAGCAGTTAATCACTATTAACTTCTATCCACCAAGAAGTTGATAGCAATGTCTCAGTTACTAGCTTGGTGACAGGTAGTTGAGTTGCCTAATTCATTTGCACACAAAGATTACAGTATTTAAAACATGATGACAGTTCTTCTTTGGGCTTTTATGGACATCTGTGGATTTTCTCCATAATATATTTTCAGCTGTTTAGGTAATATAATCGGCAGTATTGATGGTTTGAAAGACTGCATCTGTAATCTGACACAGATGTTATGTAAGACAACACTCAATGGGCTTTTGACATAAACTGATAAGGCGTAATTTAACAGAAGATCCTTTGAATGCAACAAAATTGTGATTTACTGTGATCTCATAGAAATACCAATAGTACCATATCTCTTGCATTTTGTGCATTTGAGGAGACTTGCCCCTTAATCTGGGCATAATGAAGCATTTATTAGCATACTGTGTTTTTTAGATACCATTTTGTGTGTGTTACACTCCATAGAGTGCAATGAACCTCCATACCAATGATAAGGTCCTTTTTAGTTTATGTGCTAGATATTGAGAAGAATGGTTTCCTAAGTAATTGATATGACCTATCCCCTCTCAGGAAAATAGTTCAAGGGTAATATTTTAATAATAGAAAAATCTATGCATATAGAGAATTCTTTTATTTCACTTTTGTCCCTTCTGTTTACAGCTGTAACTTCCAATACTTATTCAAGACTGGAAGCATTAAGTATTCATTTTTTTTACAGGAGAACTTTTCATTGTCTCAAATTTTGATGCTATTTTAATGTCTACTTCAATTAGTTCAAGAGAAAGAATAATTTCAACTTCTGTAATAATTAATAACTTTGCTTTATTTCATACATATTAAAATCATCTCCATGAAGTCACCGTAGTGCAGATACTGTGTGACATGGGCATTTGCTTCCAAGCTGAATTTTATTCCTCTGCATGTTGTGTTTGTGGGTGGCTTTTCTGTTGTGAGCAGCCCTGAAGCTCTTCACTCCAGGAAGGGAGTGGCATCTGTTACTGCCTGTTCACTGCAGAGATTTACAGCACCCCACCATTTCAAGAGCTTCATGGAAAAAGGAAAATATGCTTCCTTCAGGCTCGGCTGGATTCAAAATTAGCTGCTGCTATTCCTTCATCATTTCACCTCTCTCTTGTTAGCAGTTTCACATCATGAAAGGGGCCTGGTATTACACATTCAGGGCTGTAATTTTTGTCAACTTGGTCATTACACTGCTTTTGAGGTAAAAAGTTGTCGACATCTGAGTTTTAAATTGTCCTCTGCTTGACCTACCTTAAGGCATATTTCTTTGGTTTCAGAAAGCAACAAGAATTTCTGTTCTGATTTAAATCCCACTTATTATGAAGCTTCTCTGTTTTCAAAATAGCCTCTTTAAGCAAAACATTTTTTTTTAAGTGTCTTTAAATTTAAACAGCCATCCCAAAAGGCACAGTAACGTATTAATAGCTCTTGGAGAGACAACTTTTGTCTTTCTGAATTTGGCACAGACATGGTGTAAGTATAGTCAGATAACAACTTGCCCAATTAACATAAATAGCATATGCTCAAATGGCTTTTGTTCCTAGTAAAGAGCTCACTGAAGTTGTTTGATTTTTTGGATACATGAAACATTTTATTAGTCATCCAATATGGTTATCTGGAAGTTGTTATTTCCTGATTAATAATATAAAGAGTATTGGCAAGCATGGTTCTGAAAAGGGATTTGTCATCTTACGCATTTCAAGAGAAAGACATGATTAATGTGTTGAATTGAAACAGGAGTTAGATGAAAGCAAGCACTAGCTTATGGATGGAAAATATTTTCCCACCCTTCCTGATTTCCTCCATATCTCTAGTATATATAGATGTTTAATATCCAATTTATTTTTTGTAAGATTAACATAAGATTATGTGGAGATTTTACCTTGAAAAGAAGAATGTGGACAGGATGATATTTACTTTTATTACTGCTTTATTTTCCTGTTCTTATAATAAATCCATTTGTTCATCAGACAGAATGCCCTGACATTACTTTTGATACAGTACCCTTTGTAAGAAAAACATTGCTTTCAAACAATTTTTTTTCTGAGAAAGCAATCATGTTTTAAAAGCAAATGTTTGGTACTAAAGGAAGGAATGCTGTTGGCAAAAGAAGCTGTTTTAAATGTTAGTGAAATATATACAAGACTACTGTAGTAGTCTTCTACTTTTTATCTAGACATTTCTACTATATATACTACATATGTTAAAAAGGCAGCTCTTAGTAGCTAATGAATATATTTATAAGAAAATAATACAGAATGTTGTAAGAAGTGAAGACAAGATAGGAATTACTGACCTTTACTCATTTTACATGTGTGTATAGCCTTTGTATTAACCCACAGAAAGGTTATCTTCTGAGCACTGGTTTTATTTGAGCACTTGACAGAAAACAAAAACATCATGGAATTTCTTCAATTCTTTTGAATTAATTCCTCATTAAAAAAAAGCTGAGAAAACCAAGAGACCATCGTGATAGAAAAATTTATTTTGGTCTAAGCAGGTGTGGAGATGCATTTATAGCAACTTGACTTTGTGAGAATAAATCATAAAAGTACTGTTCTGTCCATTTTAGTGTCAATCTTTATTCTCCTTCTCATTCTAGTAGTATGTAAAGTCTGTACTGACAACTAAACAAATTCCTAGGAACATGACTTTGACAAGCTAAGCTCTCCCTTCTCCTAACTCTGCTATCCTGCTGCCTACTTGTTCTTCATTTCTTCTTAGTTGATTTAGGAAGGAAATCACTATTTCTCTATTTAATAGGATTCTGAGAGTATTGAAACCAAACCGCTAAACTTTAGATGATCACTGAAAGTTAGAAGAAGGAATTGAGAATTGACATCAAGTGCAATTGTGTCTCCTGAAGCCTGACTGAAATAAGTGGTGTTTTCATACGATAAAATGCAGCAAGAGAATGTCTGCTTGTGATTTTCCTATCTACTCTTGCCTCCAGTGGTAGTTTTAACTCCAAATTTTTTTTGTCTGAGGTAATATTTTACTGAGTTTTTTTACACACAGAGGTCCAACTCCATCTGATATGGGAGAGTTATAGCTAAGCTCACATCTCTGTTGCCCATATTTGTGTAGGAAAGTTGGCTCCCAGAGTACACAGTGTATGATCTCCTGCACACATGCAGTCTTGGGAAATGACATATCAAACAACACCTACTGCAGGTATTTATTTTGCAATCAGCATCCATTCATTCTCTCCACACGTGTTCATATCCTCGTTTGTGGTGATTCTGGTCATCTTATCTTAGTGAAGAGCAGTAATTTCACATTCTTTGTAAATTCATTACTGATGTGCATTAGTCACATATTTTCACTGAAAAATACTTCTGCTGAATTTTTCTCAAGTTGTCCAACAGAATTTACAATTTCATAGCACTGCCTGTATTATAAATAGATTTCTTTTTCCTGTTGTAACAGAACACAAATGTGTAATTAAGAGTGGGGAGAACAATTTCTGCAGTTTGTCCTTGGACTGGTTGCTACTAATTTAATTTGGTTTTGAGTTGTTGGAACGCAGTATTCAAACACAGTTCAGTCTGTGGCTTGCTAAAGAATTTTGGCCAGTGTTTAGAGACTGCTGAAGCTCTCTATAACTCCCTGATGCTCCTAGAAATCTTGGTAAGTTCTTGTAGCAGGGACAAGGAATGGTCTTTTATGCACAAATTGACCTCCTCAGAGATGAATGATTTATTTCTATGACAAAAATCTCTCTTATTAACATTTGTATTACTTCAAACCCATTTTTATATCATATATTTAGAATAGCAGCCCCCACAATCTTCATGCAATTCCTCACCTGATAACTGTACAATCCAAAAATATCTGTATTACAAAGTATCATGAAAACACCAGCACATAAAGGAAAAATTATTATGAATTCAGATGGTTGTCACATGTAGGTCTGCTTTAGAAATACCAATACTACACTTCTCTCTCTCCAGTCACCCCCACTCCCTGCATTTTTCCCTGTGCCTTGTTATTTAGAAGAGAATGTGTTAATCTGCATTAAAAAAAAAAAAAAAAGAGAGAGAGAGTGTAGTCTTTATTTCCTGTGATTTTCTGTAATTTTCCTTTAGATTCAAACCTCTAAATTATATAGGGAAATATGGTGCCACATTCACATGCAAACTATTTTTAGAGAACATGAATAATTACACCAGATGGTTGTTTAATTCTCTTGGCATTATCTCTACTGTACATTTATGGCTTAATGTAATATTTCCTTACACTTTTCAATAGCTGTGGAAGGTCATGGGTAAGTCCTGTTTCGTTATTTACATCTGATCCCTTTTATAGATGTATTTCAATGATACAGCTGTTGATGGACTACAGAGATGCTGATCTGCAGGCTTGTAATAAACTATTCAGCTCCTGGGCACAATGAAGTATGTTCATAAGAAAACTTTACATCTTTGACAGCAGATTGTTCTTAGTGTTTTATATACAAAAGAGCACCACTCATTCTATGATTGCCTTCATTTAATCTTCCAGGATTTACTAAAATTACCTCATTCAATTGCATCTTCATTTATGCAGCAGTGAGAACAGAAGAGGTGTTTCTTCGCATTCTGCATACCTTGACTGTTTTCTGAGGATGTAAAGAGAAAATTTCTGCATTTCAGTCTCTTTGGTTGCTTAGTGAAATAGCCTAGGCAATTACTTCCTTCTAAACTCCTAAACATTTGGACCAGTGTAAAAGATTTATTCTTTAGGTGTTATTTCTGAAAGCCACAGATTGTTATGTGTCAAAGTTAATTCAACTGATGTAGAGAGATTAAAAGCACATATTCTCAGGAAGTATCTGGCACTAGACTGAGGAGGATTAAAATTTTGTATCAAAAGAACTTTAGAATTGTATTTTTGTTCTGTTCTGGAACAAAAATAATACCTTTCAGACACTTACATAGGAAGAGAAATATACCAAAGTCTCTGGTTTTGACTCAAAAATGCGAGTAATTCTGTTTAATAAGTGTATTTATAACCCATGTTGCTTAGAGAGCTGGCCTTAGTCATAGAAGCCATCTGTTGTGTTTAATTCCTTATGTTTTGATCTGGCATTTCTCTAGAGAAGGCAGAATAAGCCTTTGTTGCCTTGCTTAGACTATTGTCCTAACTGCAGTTATAGGTTATTATTTTGGCTCTAATTAATATATTGGTGTATTTTCATTTTGTTAGGAAGGTCCTGATAGTTCAGCTAAGTCTGGACTATGGGAGAATGTAAGAAAATAGAGAAATTTTGGTGACTTTTTACTCTTCGGAAGCTGGGAGCATTGAGCAACTCAGTAACAGGCTCACACTCAGGCAAATTTGGCTAAAGTCAGCAAAAAAATATATATGTATTTGGGCAATTTCTCCCTCTATATATTTATGTGCACCTGCAATTTATGTGTAACAAGCAAAAAATTTTATACCTCATGCAGCAATTGACCTTTTATTATCCTCACCCATATCCTGGGCTATGAAAAGAAACTTGGTTTAGGACAGTTGGGAAGGGAAGGGGAAAAAGAAAGGTTATTCAGCACTGCTTTGCTAATTTGGTATCAGTATGAAATTTCATATATTCAGATAATTTATTCATTGGAGATTATAACCATTAAAATTTCATAGTTGCCTAAATGCTTATGTTCAAGGACTGCTCTGTCTAAAGGAAATCTGACTAAGTGCATATTTGTAGACCAGGTGTCAAGAAATGAAAATACATGGTGTTGTTCCTGGCTTACAGCATACTTTTTGTGAAGAGTATGTAACTGGGGCGTGTGTGTAACATTTTACAGTTAACTCATAGTTCAGGAAGGGTTTGGACACTAATCTCAGGCACATGGTGTTATTTCTGGGCTGCCCTGAGCAGAGCCAAAGTTGGATTCAATGATCCTTGTGGGTCCCTTCCATCTCAGGGTGTTATATGATTTTATTCTATGGTATCATATGGATGTAAGCATTAGTTCAACCTAGAGTAACTTCCCAACTCCCATAAAACCTGCCTACTTTATGCATTTGAGAAATATTAGAAGCAGAAAAGACAAAATGTGGCAATATACATCAAGCTCATTAATTCTCAACTAATTTTAAAGATACTAAGCAAGAGTGACATGTTGATGCAAAAGGACCTTATACTTGGCATATGGTGAAGAGAAATACAGGACAGCTGCAAACATTGATGTGCAACACAGAAAACAAACTGTGGCTAGAAAATGATATCTGTCTCTTAGAAGATAAATTCTCACCATCACTCAAAGCTAAAAGAAATTCCACATCGTTGTCACTACAGCTCCCACACATGTGACTTTTTTATCACCTTATCCACGAGAATCTGTCATTTTAAATAGAAACATGAAACATCCAGATAGATTATCTAATTAAGTTTGTAACTGCAATATAAATGACAACAGAGAAGGAAGAAATACGAGCTAAACCCCAGGGTTAATTGGTGTTTAGAGCTCTAAGGTAACTGAGTTGGACTGCTCACTTCACAGGGATGTTTTATCTTGTTGAGAGCTTGCAAAAGCCTCCATGCAGTACAGTGTTCTGCACTCTTGGGTCAGATGTGAATATCCTGTTCATAAAAACTAATACTGGAACTGTAATAATTCTTTTTCCTTAAAATTATGAACTTTCCACAAGCAGCAAATGTGATGTTTAAATCTCTTTTAGCACTGCTTAACAGAATTGCCAGGAATCAGATAAGCATCAGAGCCGATACAGTAAGATAGAATATTAATGAAGAATAAATTGAAAGCTTTCTTTGGTTTTGTGTGGGTAAAGAAGGTCTCTCTTTTTTCTTTTTTTCTTCTCTAAAAAGAAAGTTTGCTAAAAAATTTAGATGGTGATGCAAATTTAAATACCAAAACTACACTAGCTCAAGTTACACTGGTAATCAGACTCATAATTGTGTTCCAATAGAACTTTTCACTTTAATCAGGAATGTATGTGATGAAAACATATTAGGCAACAACATGAAAAATGCCTTGTTGTCTCTTCTTATAGTGGGGAACTCTAGGTAAGTGGAGTACCAAAAGCTTGCGTATTTCTTCAATAGTGCTACTGTTAAAATACGAATACTTCAGCCAATGCTGTCCATCACCTCAACACTTCATCCTGGGGCAGAATCCTCTGACATCAGATATGTGCCTTCATCTGTGGAAGAGTCATTCCTTTTGTTCATTGTTTTGGCTATTACATCAGCTCCAAGAAACATTGCTGATAGTTGAGATTTGTTATGAAATTTGAGGAGCTTAAGCCCAAAGCTTTCCCACCTCCAAAACACTACATTCTGCACATTGATTCTGTTTTCTGCTTAACAACAGAGGATGATCTCAAAATAAACTGGTAACTGGCTAAATGGTAGCTTAATGCTGATGGCTGGAAATGCTGTAAGTGTGTCATAGCACAGTAATATCATTGCCTAGCAGTAAACAACAGAACTTAAAAGATGCTATGATTTCCTTCTCATAATGCACCTTTAATCACAATTTTATATTACCTTCAGCATTTATTAAGGTAATAATGCAGTAATTAATAATTTACACATGAATTTATTATAGAAACTGTAATATTTGGTGTACTGTTACCAGAATAATCTAATTAATTAAAATGGAGCCTGTATCACTTACAGTAGGAGGATCAATATGCACTATCCCCAAATTGTCACAGTAAAGTAGCAAGTCATTTTCCATAGATAGGGCCAAATTCAACTCTCCATATTGCTCCAGAAAATCTAGGAAGAACTTCAAATAGCTCCATCAGATTTGGAATTGGACCAAATGGTGCTGTGGGCAGGTGTCACTATTTTTTTTTAAAAGGATTTATTCATCTTCCCTAAAATTCATTTGAACAAAATCTGTTAATCTGCCATGTAGGTAGTGTCTGAAAATTTGATAGATGGATAGATCATATTTTCTGATATTAGTTGAAAAGGAGACACTTCTCTCCACAGAAAAAGATAGTAAGAATTGTGTGCAAAGCACCTTTTTCCTTTGACAAGGCAATTGAGATATTACTATAATAATACATAATGCTAGACTAGAGGCAAATGATTACAAAGTGCATCCTTGACTCTCCCAGGCCATCCCTGAAGGTAGTGCAGCATTCTGTGTGGAAGGAACTGATGCTTTCATTTTGGTACTGATTAGACAGGGATCTCCACTTCAAACCAAACAGAAACCGTCGCACAGGCTTACTGCTGGCTGTGCCAACAAAACACAGCAGAAGTGACCTGACAGAAGCAGTACAGAAACATTTATTCTTCCACACTTCTTCCTTGTTTCCGCTGCAGGGGCAAATTTGCATCATTCTCACCCACACTGGAACATCAGAATGTTGCTTTAGGGGACCATTACTGACCCACACTGACTCGGGTACTGACCAGGGCAACAGGGATCCCCTGCGGGATCAGGGGATTGTGGAATCACAAACCAGTTGTGGAATAAGGTAGCAAAAAGCTTTTTGCTGGTAGATACTACTGTATTCCCTCTGGGACATCCTTCTCCGTAATTGAAATACATGACCTTGTATAAAGACTTTTACTTTAATTCCTTTTTTAAATTACTTTGGCCCTGAGACACAGACCTGCTTTTTAAAAGAATGCGCAGTATTCTAAAATTGTAATGGAGAAATTTCTAATCTTATCAAGGATTAAAGAAGTAAGCTGTCTAACCAGGCTTCATCTGTGTGCCTGATTTCTTCTGCAAGTCTCTTGTGCCTGCAGTACATTCCTAAAGTCAGCAAGGATCCAGCAATGAACAGCCCAACATTTTTACAGATAGGTTCTAGTAGCAGAACTTGTTTTTACATTGCAGGATAACTCAGACTGTTACCAGCATTTCTCCAAACCTCAGCAGGCTGTCTCAAAGGGTCATCTAAGTCAAAAATCCCAAATGATTTTTTTTTTCTATAACTTCATATCTACTTTCTGACAAGGCCCGGTAAAGAGACGTATTCTTTGTCCTCATTTATGGATTTGCATGATAAACACGCAGCTTTCTGAAAAACTTAGGTGCTTAAATCTGTGATGAGAAAATGCAATCTGGAAAGACCCATTTATCTGCCAGGATATGCTGCACTGTATCTATAACTAGGCAGATTTACAATCAAAACCACATTTCTGTGTGTGAAGTTTCACTGGTAGAATGGAGAATTTCAAAGGCATCTTTAAATGGAATGAAAAAAAGCTATTTCTGTGAAACAAAACTATATTTCTGTAGGTAAGAAATGAGCAGTTTGCCTAATTAAATCAGTCATTAGGGCTGGAGATTGTCGAAAACTTTGGGAGAGAGCATGCACTTACTGAAGTAATTCTAACTAAGGAACAAAATGTAAAATCAATACAGTCATTTCAGCCTGTATTTACTTCAGAGAGGGAAAGCCAAGGACAGGATATGTCAGTGACTGGGCTCCACTTAGAGAAAGCATGACAGAAGATAATTTAACATGACTGTCACTAACCAGAAGATCCTATGATGATGATTTTAGATCATGACACATTTTTGTTTGGTCTATTTGTACCTCTTTCGAAGTATAGTAAAGTACCTGTTAAAGAATTCTGAGGGTTTTTTTAATTTTATTTTTTAAGTTTTGTTGAGTAATTTCAGAGAGGCTGCATTCTCCTTCTCCTAGGATTGACCCTAAAGATTTGGCATTTGCCCCTTAAGCTCAATCCCAGGTTTATCAATCAGAGGGGTCAGCCTCAGGAGTTCATCTTTCTGACAGATGTCAAGCATGTCAGGACAGTGAGGAAAGAAGCTGAACCTGACACGTTATGAAGAACACTGAGAAAAGAGACAACAGCCTTGATGATCCAGTGGCTGGGACATGCTAAGCATCACCAGCACCTTCTGCTGGTCTTCTCTGAAGTCCTTATGCCAGGCTGAAAGCTCTTCCCACTTGACACAGATTCTTCCTCTAATGACACAGCAATGCTGTTTGCACAGCTCATTTGGTTTAGTTCAAGTAAGGGAAGACAAAAGAATTATAAGAAATAATATTATATATGTACACACACACACACTTGCAGAGGAATTTATTACAGATTTAAGTATGTTGAATCCTACTTCGTGGCAAATCAAACTGGGAGGGGTAAAATGTTTAATGCCTTCAAACGTCTGGTCTTCTTCCCCCCAAGGTTATGTGCCCTTTTGGCATGGGCGAGGAAAGGAGACATAAATACATTCTCTTATACTGAGCTTAGACACCGCTATATCAAGCAAAACAAAATTGTATTTTAATGTGGTATATTGTAAACTTAAACTATTCAGATATTGCTATATATCCTGTCTGAGGAGGATAAATTCTTATTCAGTTTTAGGACTATATAAGCATTACTGTAGTACTTCCAGTCATCAAAGAAGTGGCTGAACACAAATGCGCTATAACACATCATTATTGTAAAAATTGCATTTAAGCCATTTTGAACTTCCAAACGGATCACTGCCCAGAAGTCATCCACATTTTCTGATGAATGTACCAGTATGTGCTAGGTTATATTACTAGAAGCTCATATCCACAAACACTAAGATGCAGAGAGTCACACTGTGAAGTGAGGGAATCACAACAAACTTGGAAAAATGAGCCCCTGCCCTGGCTCCTGCCAAGGCTGTCAGAGGACAGCCATCAGTGCTTTGGGGATGGCACTCATCACCAGTAGTCACTGGGAGAGCTTTCTGGATCACCTCACAGGTTCCAGTGATGAGGTGAGGAGTTTACTGTGGGGGGGATAGAATGCAAGAATAAATAAAGATAGTGCAGGAGGTAATCTCACCCCTGAGGAGTTGCAGCTGTGCTAATCACCAAAGATTAGGAACAGGCCTGCCCTTAACAGGCCACAGCTGTGTCCAATGAGGATGAGTGCTACAAAAGGGTGGGTTAGCTGGGTGAGGAGAGAGCTGGAGTTTGTTGGCTATGCTGTGAGGAACTGTGCGTGAGATATCATCAGGAAGATATGGAACTTTGGCAATAAGATGGTAACTGGCTACTGTCTACCGAGTTTGGGGGTCATTGTGGGATGTTGTGGAAGAGCATCTTGGTATTATACAAGACCTCATTATGAGATGTTTAGGGGAGGAACCAAAGACATAGAATGGAGAAATCAGCATGGTCTACAAAGGAGCAAGCATGGATAGAGAGGGTTAGGAATAACAGGGGCCAGTGGCATGTTATCTGACACTTGTCAGACTGTGCCCTGTGCCTAATCACTGCAGTCTGTCCTGTGTTCTCATCAAATTCCATTTCTAACTATTTTATTGGGTGAGGAACTCTATATTCTGGTGCTGTTGGCATTTGCCTGAGTGCAGATTTTTCTCTCCATGCTGTCCTGTGTGGCTGGCTGTGTGCACATGCATGTGTGTCCATGCAAGGGTGCCCACGTGTGCGCATCTACGTGCTCAGCCTTGCTGTGGCTGCACACCAGGACACACCAGGGGACACACCAGGACAGCAGCTCTGCCACTGTGGGGTTACTGAGTTTGGCAAGTTTGAATATTTTAACTTAAGAATCAACTAAAAAGAGCTTTGCTCTTAAGAGTTTCATTGTCTCTGGGGTCATCACAGATTACTTCATGTGGGTATTGGCCAAGTTTAACTATGTTCTGTAAAAAAACTAAAATGGAAACAAAAGATTGAGTAACATATCATACTGTCCCACTGAGCTAGAATATATGAATTATCCTGTTGAACCGGCACATTAGCAATGCATTTTCCACCAAGGAACAAAGCCTGCTTTATGAACAAATAGAAAAATATCTTTCTGTGAGGCAATGAAGTGTTTTGCCTGTATATGGTACAGGCCTCTATGGTACAGTTGGTGAAGTATTGTAGCACTGGGTGTCTTGGCAAAAAAAAGTCCCCCAGAAACAGAAGTTGAGGGCTACTGTTTTGAAAATACATTATTGGGAGTTCTATGAAAACTATGTGCATTCTCATCAATGTCTTGCAATTTCAATAGGTAATCATGTGTCCTTGTTACTCTCTGGGTCACAATAATAAATTTAAGAAAAGTGGAAAATTGCACCAAATGAATGTATTCTTGTGACAAAATAGTGATGAGAACTGAAAGTCGTTTACAAGACAAGTAAAAATCTGTTTTGTTCTGCTGCCTTATAAGGAGTAATCACAGCAGGGGATGAAATAGTTTAACCTGAAATATTAGAAAGAAAGGAGGTGCCTCTCTTCATAAAGCAAACACTTCATTGATCCCTTGAAATTGCATATCACAAAAGGAAAAGCTTGCAGCCTTGAAGAAAACAAGGCTTGTTTAAATAACTGCATGAGTGAGACCAAGTCTTTCAAAAGCTTTGTCTCTGTTATAAAATTCTGTTGGCACAACTTTTTTTGTTCATAATGAGTCAGATCCCCAGCAGCAATGCCTGTAAAGTCTCAGAAAAAAGCACTTATGGCAAGTAGAACTCCTTTTGGCAGTGGGGTTTAGTGGTGGCAGACTGATTTGTCTTTTCTGCATCAAACCTTCAGCTGTAAAAGCTCATAATTTCATGTAACCCATGTAACACAGTATATATCTGCAGTATCCCAGTGCAGTGTTCTTCCAAGATAGTTATGGTGGAAATTTAGGTGTATCACATAGGAAATAAGTCACCTTCAAAGTCAGTGTAAATGCAGAATTAACCCATTTCTTGTTCCAGCCACAGAACCCATAGTTCACCCCAGAACAGCACTCAAGTAATTAGGAGTATACACATGCTCATCTCTCACTTCTCATTTACATTAATAGTGATACTTCAACAAGAAAGCATAGAAAATGCTATGTATTTTTTACTTTTATTTGGGGATCAAGCTGTTAAATTTTTCACAGGTGGTTGAATTGCATGTTTTCCTCAATTTTCTGGGCACACTCTGGAGTCTGGTTTGCACAGGTGCAGGGTACACACAGCTGTAAGTGAAGTCAATGAAAGCTGCTCTGTGGGAACATGAAATGCTCCATAATTCTATGCTTGTATTGTATTTTTAACATTGTAAAGCCATATATTGAACTACTTAACTGACTTTTTCAGGGATAAGGAAATAATGAGCCATTGATTTACACCTAGAGTAAAATTATTCGTGAGAAGTTGTAGAAATTTGGCAAAATTATATGAAATGAAAACTTCATTTTTTTATAACTAGAGAGTGTTAAGCATGCTTAAGAAAATGTCACATAGTCCCAGTCTGACTCATGGTAGCTGTTCTCAGAATCCCTATTGTTCATAATAAGAAACTTTCTATTCTTGCAAAAAAAGTTTAGAATCAACTAAATTAAGCCTATTTTCAATTCAAAATTAGTGTCAGAGATGTTTTTCTTCCCAATATTAAAAGTACTTATAACATCAGAGAGGCTAATTGAGTGTCAAATTTACATCAGTTAATGGCATTTTGCAGGTACTTAAGTTTAAAAAGATCCACATTCATTTTGCTCTGTCCGACTCTTTGGGAGCCTTATGTTCTCTGCTTATAAAAATTGCATTAATGGAAGAGAGAAGACTATAACCTTTTTTAAGACAAGAAGCAATCATCAGTATGTTTAAATTATGTAATGGATTTTTAATTCTCATCCTTAATTGCAATTTTTACTTATGAGATTCCTTCAAAAGATCAGCTGTCTTCTTTGGTAGTGTGTCATCTGATCTGTGTAACATCACCTTGCAAGCTGATCTATGTGTGCTGTGAGATTTGATGATATGGAATGTCCCTTCACACAATTACATCATTTCACTTTGCTAGCCATTGATAAAGAGACTGGTTAGGCCATCACTTGGGGCAAAGAGGAAGTTAACAAAATGGACTCTTGTAGAGCAAACAAAAGAAAATAGGGAAATCTTGGTGACTTTTTACTCTTGTGAAGCTGGGAGCATGGAACAACCCAACCACATGCAACTCGTGGTTACTCTACAGTCTGTGGAGAATAAATTAATATGGAAGCTGTATGGAAGTATGCAACAAAGATGTATGGAGTCCAATAATCTGAATTTCACAACCCAAAATTCCAGTCTTAAGATCCCTTGAGGTTGTAACAGAAATCAAAGCTGTATTTTTGTATTAAATGGAAGGTTGCTTATGGAATAAACTCATGGGAGGCCTGGTGATCATAATGGTTCTAATGCCTGGTTTTGCAGCTATTTTGCTCTAAGGTAAGTTGCATGGTAGGCATTCTTCAAGCAATATTCAAGACAATGGACAGAATAGGGAATAAAAATTGTCAGAGAAAAAACAGGCAAGCTAATTCAAATACAAGTCATTACCAGTGGAATATGCCAGAAGAGTTTGCAGTTGCAGTAGGTCTACACGGTATTATTATAGTGGCACAAAATACCAAAAGGCATCTCTTATGTATCTGTGTCTAAAGGGAATTAAACATCAAAGAAGATGCCTGTTTGGGCCCTCTTTGCATCCAAATACTCAAGGCTGGACTGAACAAACAAGTTCTTTCAAGGCATACCCATTTGCTACTTGTATGTAAACATGAAACTCTTATGCTGTGTGTAGCTATAATGGTTTTGGAGCACACATTTTACACAGGAAGAGTGCTCTACTCCTGTTTGAAGGGCATAAACTTTTTCAAGATTTCATTTTAAAGACTCTCAGAGAGCCAGCTATTTAAAATTTCTTTTGGAGACTACAGAGTGATTTTGCCAACAAAATCTCTTTCTTATTCTGCGTTCTTTTTAATTTCATGTCAATTAAGGTCATAATTGTATAATCAGTGTAGGAAATTCAGGAGAGAGGAAGAAATACAGTGGGAGGAAGAGGATATTTTCACTTGTTCATACATTCACTTCACTGACATGTGCTGGGAAGTAACACTTCCTTCATTTTGGAAAATTGCTAAATTGGTCTCAAAAAACCTATTCCAAAGATATATCTTCACCTAAAGTGCTTTTGGTGTAGCCTGGACATTTCTTAATAGGAAGCAAGGAATCATAACTCATATAAAAAATGTTAAGCAAATATTTGATCATATTGAAGTATCAGTGGAAGATACAAAATAATTTCAAACTTTTCTTATTTGTTTCTTCTCTATTTTTTTTTTAAGAAAGCCTTAGTAAGTCAGGAAAATTCAGTGGAGTTTAAGGTGGCCAAGACAAGAAAAAAGGCAATTTACAGTGCAGGTATTGGGAGTAGTAAATTATAGGATGCTCTTGCCTCAATTGATTTCCAGTTGATTTAGTAGTAGAAAAGTTATTCTTCAAATGGAATCTAAAGTTATTGAATTCTTAATTTCACTTTATTTTCTACTCACTTGTGATCTCTGACAAGTCATAGTTGAGGTAACTACACTGGCTTTAGAAAAAATTCCCATTGAGTTTATTTTGCCAGGTGTGGGTTTGGAGCTAAATCATAACATTATCACTCTGGGATTCAGGAAGTCTAAGGCTTATTTTACTTTAAAAAGTAGAAGTGTAAAATACTCCTGATGTCTTTCTCCATCTCTTACTTCTACCTCTCCACATCAAATTTGAAGTAGCTGGGTATTGGCACCCATTTTCAGTGCTGCCAAAGCCTGGTTAATAACATGGACAGCACAGGCATGCAAGGTCTTCCTCAGGTAGATACTCAATCCCCATACAGACCAGACTTCCAATTATTTTTGCAAAAAATGTAATATTTGCAGCTCTTGAGCCTTCCACCATTGCCTATGGGGAGGGTAGTGGAACAATGAGCTCTGTAATCCTGTAGTCAAGGCTAATGGGAAGGAAAAGCGACAAAAGAAGAATGAAGAGTAGTTTGACTGAATTTCTCCTTCCTCAAACACCATGGTGTGGAGCCACAAAGCAGGAGATCTTGTTAACAGTCACATTCTTCCTAGTTACAATGAGTAAATTAGGTATGTGTGGGCTGCCTGAAATCTTCCAGCAGTGACATAACGAGTGATATTGGCTCTGCTGCTCTCTTCTATATCTGCATCAGCTTTCTGTTCCCACAAGCACAGTTCTGGCCTACAATTTAGGCTGATTCCATGTCTGAGATTAAGAACAGAGAGCAATCCTTCTCTTTTCTTGTCCTCTTGTGCCACCAAAAGCCTCTTGAGGGTCGCTTGGGCAGAAGCAACACACACAATGTAAGATGGGACACAAAGCAGGTGCAAAATTTCCCCAACTTTTTTTTTCCACCTGTCCCAGATCTGTTTACTCCTTGCTTTGGTAGGAGAGTTGGGAAGTTGTCCTTTGAGGTAGTATCAGTGATGATGACTTCTTGAAATGCCCAAGTGTCTTATTTCAGTTCTTGTTTGCTCGGTCCCAGCCCATCTGCCCTACACCTCCTGTCCACCAAAACAGAGTGACATCAACAGTCCAGGTTTTATCAGATGTGAAGTCAGGTGTGATACATCAGTGTATGGGAAGTAGCTCCAAACTTTGTTACCCAGTTAATGCTCCCATTTAAGGATATGCCCTGACAGTGAAATTCTGGGAATGCTACTCTTTCTGCATGCTGTCTCTTGAGACAGTTGTACTCCACATTGCATTCCTCAGCTTGATGGCCTCAAAGGTATTGCCTCACTTCTGCCTAATGCCACCACCTGTGGCCAGAACCCTTGGGGTCTACAATGAACCTTACAAAGTTTGAGTAGTGGAACCTCAGTAGATCATTGTCTCAAGTCTAAAACACAAGAAGTAATTTGAAGTGAAAACCAAGGGAATAACTCTTTTTTTTTTCCCAAAGTGGTTGAACAGTGGGTTCTGTTACCAAAGAAATTATTGAGACCAAAAAATGTGCCAAGATAACAATAAAGTGGTAAAAATGCAACAGCAATAAAAAAAATTGAATTTTGTATAATTAATATGAAAAAAAAATTGAGGAGACATTAGACATAGCACCACACTCTGTAACCACTCTGAAGCAAGTGGTAAACATATATGTCTTGGGGATTACTCTGCATTTTACGTTTTCAGGGTTGATTACTTCATTTTAGGAGACATAAAGTGTATTAAATGTAATCCTATTATATCAATTGTTACGTTTCTTCAATGTGAACTTTTCTTGGACTTAGGTTTTACCTTTTTGCTCTCATTTTCAACAGTTTGTAATGTGTACTTTGGAATCCTAAGCAATTAGGAGACAGGTACTTTTACTCTCATTAAGTTCCATTACTTTTCAAGGTTTGGAAGAAAGGACCCAGAGGATGAAGGGACTAATGCAAAGGAGAGTTAGAGCTTATTTTGTTTGTTTGTTATCACCCAATAGTCCTGAATTCATTCATCTTCTATGCATAATAACATCTGCTCTTCTCTCTTTAGAAAATGTTGATACTCTGACAGATATTTGAGTGATAAACTGAATATTTCTTCAAGTATAAACATTATGTTGCTTGGAAATAACTACTCTTCAAATGGTTTTGGCTCTTAATATTTGAAGATGCTACAGAATAAAAAAACTACAAACCAACCAAAAAGCCAAACAAAACCCCAACACCATCACTGTAAGCATTTCACTGGGCAGTTTTTCAAATTAATGCAGTTTAACTATTACATTAACTTAATGGCTATTTTCCCCTACTTTAAGCATGTTAAATGTGCCGGCAATAATGAGCTTCTAATGCTGTCTCTTCCAAGTCTCACAGGCATCTTTAGAGCTCTGCTTATCTCCTGGATCATAAAGCTGCATAATTTAGAATTCAAACAATTAATTTAAAACTGAAACACTTGGAATTACCATAAAATTAATCAGAAAAAAAATCTTAGTGTTCCCATTCTGTTTATCTCTATTTAGGAAATTTGAAAGTGTAGGGTGAATAAAGCTTTACAATATTCTGTTTTCTATTTATGAATCAGCTGCTACAGGCATAAGTATATCTAAGACTGTAAGGGATATTTTCAAAACTTTTTCCAAAAAATTCTTGTATCTATTAAGCTAAGATGATTCTTTTGGTAAAACAAAATTTTTAGACTTCTCCATACCATTAACTTAAATAGAAACATCTTTAAAATAAATTGTCATTTCTAACCTATTTCCAGATTTACAATACACAAAGGTAGTTGATGCACATAATCAGAAATGCTATTTATTAAGTGGCTAAATTCTAATAATTGTGCAACTCACAGCACTGTGTCACTTAACATTTTAAAATGTCTCTGCACTTAAACTGTTTTATTTCCTTTGTTGTGCTTCTGAGTGCTACAAGTGTCCCTTGTAGGCTGCGTTATTGCTAACCAAGGAAGAAAATTGTAACAAGAAATTGGATTTATCTCTTGCCTGTATCATCAATAAGACCTTTATATAATAAAAGGCTGAGGTGCCTAATGTAGTAGAGTATCTTTTCTAAGTACCCAAATGACAATTTTAAGTCCCAGATTTAGGCCCCTACTGCCATCACAATTTCCTGGCAACACCTAGTTACCAAAGTAACTTCTCTCATCTTATTTGAGATACCTTTATCTGATCTAGTGTCCATCTATAGTCAAGATTGTAGTGGGATGAAACTGATCTAATCTCTTTTGGGAAGATTATAGGTGACTATATGTGGTCAAGTGAATCTCTGTCGAGCAGTCTTTTCTCTCCATTGGGAGAGTGGCTTAGTTACCAGGACACATAAAGATATAAAAGAAATCCAGTCCCTGTCCCTCAGATAAGATATATGCTACTCATGGCAACAGCAACTCTGTCCACTTTGAATCTGGGTCTTAGTTTTCATTTTCTGATTATTTTTTCAAAGAATTGAGTAGGAATCTTTTGCTATTTCTACTTATTTCTTGTTAAATTTTTCCAGTACTTGTTTCATATAGCACAAGCAATCCTGATTCCCACTTTTCCAGCTGAATGTCTTTGTATCACTAAGCAAAACACTACCTTTTCCTTATATTTTGGATGTGTGGTTTCTTCTCTGCGCTTCATTCTTTGCTGGGACTTTCACAGACTTAATGTAGGATGGCTATTTCCTAGGTTAAACTGTCCTTCTGGGAATATATGGGCAGTGGAGACCCTTCTGAGATAGCTGGGCATACATTTTGGGTCTCCCGTTTCACAGGCGACTGCCCTAATCATCTGGTAGCTGTACACTTAGTACTATTAGTGTAATTCTTCTTTCTTTATGTTTTAAGAAATAATCATAGCACTGAATATCTAGAAATGGAAGGGATATACAAGGATCATCCAAGTCCAACTCCTGGTCCTGCACAGGACAGCCCCAAGAATGGCACTGTGTGCTACAGAGCATTCTGCAAACACTTTTTGAGCTCTGTCAGGCCTGGAGCTATGGCCACTTTTCTGGGGAGTGTCTTCCAGTGTTCCTAATGTCTGGACACAGTTTTGTGACATTTGCTGAGGTCCTGTCACTGGTCACACAGAGAAGGGATCGGGGTCTGCTCCTCTGCTTCCCCTCATGAGGCAGCTGCAGAGTGCGATGGGATCTCCCCACAACCCACTCTCCTCCAGGCTGAAAAGTCCAAGAAACCTGAGCTGCTCCTCATATGGCTTCCACTCTAGACCCTCCACCATCTCTGTAAGCTTGATGTGCTTTCTAATAGTTCCATATGGCTCGTGACCATAACTTAGTACAGCAAATACAAGCATGGAAAACTTTCTGGTGGAAACCAGCACCTCTTTAAGTACTGCAGGTCTATTTAATAGCTGAGCAGACTTCTGGTTTTCAATTTTGTGCATTTTATCACAATAGTATTAATCATAGTACACTTTGGCCACTAAAAATGTTAGTATCTGATGTAAGATAAACATCTGTTGTTCCTCTACCATCCTGCTTATCTTAGTGCTACCAAGATCCAAGATGTTTTCAAAAATATTAATAGCTAATTTAAAGGCAACAATTTTAGAACATGTGCTTACTAGTTCTCCTAAAACTTTTAGGAAAAAGAAAGAAGAAAAATGTTAATTTTTGAGGTCTTTAATTTCCCATAAAGAAATAAAGCATTTCATTATAGATGCCATCTGAAACATTACAATTTGCTGAGGCTTAGTGGTTCCCATGTGATCAGACAGCTACTGTGTTATCTAGCTGTGCTCTCCAGATTGGGATGTGTCACCCATGACTCACTGTGGGCCTCCCCTCCCAAAATGCTGTTGTGCACAACTCTTAGGCTTGTGGTGCATTGCTAAAAGTGAGATCATGAGGACATGTACTCCAGTTAACAACTTGAAGGCAGCTTCACCTGACACATGCTGTGTTTAAAGTGAAATTTTGGTGGAGAACAGAACAGAAGTTGTGAAGCTAATCTCCCTGTTGTATCCACTCCTTGGTTTGGGTGAGAGAACGTTGCAGCGCACACAAGGTAAATTCCTTCCAGAGGCCAGGTGTGCAGAGATGTGCACTGCCAGTGTTCTTAACAAAATGTGTGCTGGAGACATTTGGATGTGTGGGACCTGTTGAAATTCAGTAAAACTCCCCAGCCACATGCAGTGTGGGTATGAGATCCTGAGTACCAACTTATTTGATGTACTGGTCTCTTCTTTCTGCATCATGCCATTTGCTTATACGGACATAGCCACAGGGAAATCTATGTAACAAATAAAAAACAAACATGATGTTCCAATTTCATGCAAGAATAAAAAGCAAAAATGCTTTACTTTATAGTTTCTTACAGTGCCCCCACTGATATCATGTGAGAGCAGATTCCAGAAATGCATTAAACACACTAAGTAATTTTAGTCATGTCTTATCCATTCTCTCTGTCATGCTCTCCTTAGGCAAAGAACTGTACATGCAGTGCTTTGTTCTGACTTTGTTGCTAGTTAGTTATTTTATTTTATTGCCTGTACCACGTTCTATTTGTATTGGAGTAAGCACACTGAAGAAAAAAATATTTTGGTGTTTGGAAAAGAAGGACCAAACTTTTGATGGACTTTAGCCCCTGTGGGAACTTTTGACACTTTTTTCTCCTAATCAGATGAATTTTAGCAAGTGAAAGGATGAATTCAAAAATTTTCCCTTCTGAGAAAATCTGAATATATTTGCTATTTATTCCTGTGACAAAATGAAGAAATAGTGGAATGTGTGATGGGGTTGAAATAATAATTTGTATTCACCTTTAGTAACCAAAAAATATTGTTTATGTGATTCACTTGCTTTTTTTCTGCTCAGCACTATTATTTCTCAAGTTCTTTGCCATAAGCTTATTTGTATGGATAGAAAGTTAGAGATAATGAGTAAAAAATTCAAAAAAGAAAGTGAAAAAGGGTCTTTTTCTTAATTTTGAGATTTAGAAGAGGGGTGAGGATAGTAACAAGCAGTAATTCACCCACAACAGACACTTATTTTTTTCCTTTTTGAATATACAGCTTCTCCATGAAAAACAGGAGCCTCGTTTCTTTCTTTTTCTTACAGACGCACAATTAAAATTACACTTTACATCCAAAAGACAAAGAGGAAGACCATAGCTAGAAACTGCAACTGAAAAACAAAGCAAAACCATAAAAGAAAATGAAGTTTTTTTGGGTTTTTTTTCGTTTGTTTTGGTTTGGTTTTTTTTTTTTTTTTGTTTTTTTTTTTTTTTTTTTTTTTTTTTTTTTGCAGTAAACAGTGCCAGTAAGACAAGTATTCTGGGTCTTAATCTTCTGATTATATAAAACTTTGTGGTTCCTCTAAAATTGATGTTCCTGTCTGAAGGATGTGGTTCCTCTTGACATCCTTAGCTTTTCTTCTAATTAAAAAAGAAGGAAAAAAAAGGAGATACAATTCACTTGAATGCAGCAACCTTTACAATTAGTATTTAACTGTCCATAAAAGTACTGATTCTCTTAATGAACCTGCTGCTACCATTGTTTACTACCTTGAAATTAAGGGGGAAGAAAGAACCGATCATTAAGCAAATCTCATGTTACTGTTTACCTACCTCTATAGTCCCATTATCACTTGTAATTACATATAGTTAATCAGTGCCAGTATCCAGGAAAAAAAGGTTATTGAATGGAACAAGATGAAATAGATGATACCTCAATGCTCAAACTGTAACACTGGTCTAATATAATTCCTCATAGAAAGTTAAATTGTAAAGTTTACATATAGTTTAACCAAATGTCGCACTCTAAAATGTGCAGACCATCAAAATATTTCTTAATGACGGAAATTAATCAGTTGTTCAGATATTCATGCTTGATTTAGAATAATTAAAACATGAGACAGAAAGCAATTAGAGAGAATATGCTAAATTCATGGTCTTTTGGAGAATGTTTAACATGCACGATGACTAAATTACTTGCACTTTTTTATGGGAAGGCCTTCAGCACAGGATTCACAACTTTGTGTTTTAGAAACGTCAATCAAGTTCTTCTCACAATTGCTCTCAGGTACCACATGAAAACAGTCAAGTAGGGCAAATGCAAAGCAACACAGAAAGAGTTTGGGATTTAGGATTTTTTTTTCTCCTCCAGTATCTTTTTTAATGAGAAGATGTTATCTAATAGAAGATAGAAGTGTCCATCATGAGAAGTTCCTGTTTCTTTTTTTCATACCTCCACATTTCAAAATTGCTGGCATGATCCATTTTCACTCATTATTGCCAGGACATTGCAAACACGAGATGATCCCATGGGGCTGTGGGAGCCAGGAATGGAGAGTCACAGATGGGGGCCGGTCAGGATCCTCATAGGCATGGATGCAGTCACACCATGCCTCAGCAGAGAAGATCCAGTGATGGAAACCAGGGCCATCCAGCAGGACAGGGATAACCAGGCACCAGCAATACAGGTGATGACTAAAAGAATAGAGTTTAGTTTGCTGTTAGAAAGGAATTCTTTACTGTGAGGGCGGTGAGGTACTGGAACAGGCTGCTCCAAGAAGCTATGGATGGCCTATCTCTGTGTGGCCACAGCTCTGCTCACAGAGAGCAGCAGGCACAACTCTTTCCCAGGGCTTTTCCTGGGGAAGGCAGTGAGAAGCTCAGAGAAGAAGAGAAAACAATTCTTATCTCTATTCACTGCTCCTATTGTTTGGCATATGTGGAATGTGTTATGGAGATTGTTTACCCAAAGTGAATTGTTTATTGAACACCAGTGAAGGTTGTTTTGATTCCTGGATGTGTTGACTCAAAGCTGTGTCCTGGCTGTTTCCAGACAGTCATGGGTTTTTCTTTAGTATCACTTTAGTATTCTTTAGTATAGAATTAGTGTAATATAGTATAGCTTAATAAAGCATTTTTTCAGCCTCCTGAATCATGGAGTCAGAGCACGTTATTCCCTGGCTGGGGGATCACCTGTTTCTACTATATCTCTGGAAGTGTTCAGGACCAAGCTGGATGGAGCCCTGAGCAAGCTGGTCTAATGGAATATGTCCCTGCCAATGGCAGAGGGTTGGAACAAGAGGATCTTTAATGTCCTTTACAGCCCAAACCATTCTATGCTTCCATGGCGGTTCAGGACCAAGGACAAGAAAGAGATGTAAAAACAGGGTCAAGGTCAGTGGGAGGCTGGTGCAAGGCAAGTCCTTACAACCCTTCCCTACAGCAAGGTGCAGGTCCTGAGCTTGCACTCAGGCCCAATTTGGGCTCTCTCCTCCCACTCTCCAAAGTGGAGACCGGGAGGAGCCGTCTCACAGTCCTTCACAGCAGCCTGATCCATGGTCACACATGGGTCAGAGCTGACCTCCAGCACCAGCAGATAAAGTTTTGGTGAGGAGACACTCTTGAAAAAGCTCATTACAGATCATGATGGTCACAGCTGATCAGGGCAATTGGAGCTTGATGATGTGCCCAAGAGAGCAAAGAGATGACATAAAACAAGGCTTCGATCTTTGGCTGAAATTACTACCCTTTTGAAATATAATTGAACATGCAGCTGAAAAATGTAAAACCATGTTTAGACTTAAAAAATGAAAGAAGACAATTTGTTTTAAATACTTGGCTGAATGTTATGTCTTGAATTTTTAATTAACTTTTTCAAGATTTCAAATTTTCTTTCATAGTCAACATGGGTACTCTTTTGGTGTGGGGTTTTGTGTTTGGCTCTTTTTTCATTTGTTCTCCTGATAAACCTATGTATATTTTTATCTCATATGGGTAATTTCACAGAAAATTCTGGATATCAATTTTTTTATTAGATTTTTCCCCTTAACAATTGATATGAGCTTTTTCAATGAATTTCTGTAAAATTTTACAGGTAGCTTTGCTATGAGTCATGAACTGGAATGCTGACTCTGGCTTTCAGTTAATTGCCACACTTACAATTATAGAGTGGTTAATATAGTTATGAACTGCTTCTCACCTATAGCTCCTTTGTGGTTGTAATAACTGTAGATGGATGTTTTTTTCTCATCAAACATGATTTTTCAGAGTGGTTTCAAAGCCTCTATAGAGAATTCTGCAAAACAGTAACACTCACAACCAAAGATAAATAGGTATTTGGAAGCTGTAGTTTGCATATATATGTATGTGTGTGTCTTTAATACAGATGTTAAATATATAAAATATAAAAATATATTTACTTCTGATCTTTTCAAGGTAAACCAAAACAGTTTAAATCAAATGAAAACTATGAAAATTTTTCTTTATTTTGCTTTTTTTTTCAATACCACAAAGAGTACTAAGAAATATGACCAAAATTGAATTCTTATAGCTTGGTTTATTGCATATTTAAAACATAAAAAGTTAATTTTGTGGATTTGAATATTCTGACTTTGTCTTTTATTTCCTATATACAAGAAATTGTACATCTTTACTGCTTTGATGAAATTTTGTTTAAATCTGAAACTCAGAGAATGAAATTGATAGGTTATTTACTGGTTCACATACAATAAAGAAATATTTATGTTCATATTTAAATTCACCTAATTTTGATGTTCCCTTGCTTGATAATAGCAGTATACAACTAAACTTGAAGAGCAGTAACTAAGGTAAATGACAACATTAAAAATATTTTTGTGTGTGTGTGTCATGAAAATTCAATACATTTTCAAATTAATCAAAATTCAACAAACTGTAGAATTTCTCCAGTACTTATGCTTTCAGGCCATGCATTTGAAATAAATTCATTTAATTTTATGGTGTCTATGAACTCTTTGCTCAGGGTAGTGTTTTTTAAGCAATTAATAGACATGAAAAATATTTTACCAGTTCATCTCAGAATTTAGGCTCTAGTCTGAACACTGAAACTTCTTTTTGGGAATGGGTGGAAATGATTTTCCAAGTAATTGAAATTCTTCAGGTGAGCAAAAGCATACATTTTTCTCTGGGAGTTATGTGTTTCAGCCTAACACAATTTAAGACCATCAAGAGATCCCCAATAGCCACTGAACCAAAGCTCCTCATCTTACCCTACTATCCTTTTAATCATATTATAAAAATTACTAATAAATAGGAGAAATATGGAGTAGTGGGATCCATTTCAAATACCATTCATTGGACTTGATAGAGAGAACAGCAAGAGATTTGCTTCTTATTTATTCAGAGTTTAGCTCATGTAACACCTAAAACAGAACAGCAAGTTTCTTTGAAGCTTGCTCTGCTGAAGTTGTTTGGCACTTTTGATTGATAAGGACTGGAAAAACAAGAACACACACTACAGAGCATAAGACTTTCTCTGACCGGGCCCTCCACTTCAAGTGCCACATCTGGGTGAGCAGAGGTGGTGTGTCCATGACCTGAGCACTGTGTTACAGCCCACGTTATCTTTTCCTAAGACTTGAGCCTATATGGTAGGGTTTTCTACTGTTCCTGACATGTTCTGCCCTCCCAGTGCATAGCTGGATAAGAAAGGCAAAAAAAAAGAGTAAAAAGTCACTATAAAAAGCAAATTGCTGCAGGTTTTTTAAATATCACAAAGCAAAACAAGTAGCTGAAGTCCAAACAGACAAATTCATCTGGGTCGTCAAAATAGAACTATTATGTGTTGCAAGGACATCCATATATAGTGGCAAGGACTGCATCCTTTTTCTGTCACAAAAAATACACTTAACATTCTTCCTGAGGGAAAGCTGTGTTAAATTTGGGATTAGTGTGCAGGGAGGTCTAGCTGAGAAACTGTTAATGTATAATTTCTTATAGCATAGATGCACATAGAACATCCGTTACCTGACTGTGAAACAGAGCTCAGTAAATAGCATAATTTGCTGTATGGCAGGACAGGAGAAGAGGGAATAATGAGGCAGCAGTGAGGGTTTTCCAACAACCTCATGCCTTGTATTGGCTCAGCTATCAGATGTTCTCCATCTACTTGATGAGCTCTAAATGAGCTCTACATTTCCTTTCCCAGCACCTGTGTCTTAGAGGGTGGTACTACATTCATGTAAAAGTTATCCATATCTCAGACTTCTCTCACAAGACCTTAAGAACCCTGTCTCCACAGCTCCAGCAGTCCTCCACTGATTTATACTGTTCTCTGCTACTCCATCTCCAAAGGCTTCAGTGTTGTTTGTTAGAGTGTGAGAAGAAATGAGGTTTCAAAATTGCTGCTTTTTCAGTTCCCACAGCTTACAGAGTGCTACAGGAAACAGACTGAAAAAAAATCTTAATTGCTGTGGTTTGAAAACTTTAAAAATAGATTATTATAGTGAGGCAAAACTGCCAGGAAGTTGATAACCCACACTCTAAGTCTCAACCCAGCGTGAATCAAAATGACATTTATGAAGTCTTAGAAAATGGCAACTGTAATGAGAATGTCTACTGACCCCTGACTAATAGTGTCAGCAATCCAGCAGTGCTTAATTATTAAAATCAACACATGTCCTGCACTGACAGCCCAGTGTTTTGAACTGTGCAGTTCTGCTGAAGAGGTGGAAACAATAAATAGAAGTGACAAAATTTCCTTTTTTATTCATTCTTGTTCTCTCTTTCTGCTGATTCCCTTCCACAGCAGAGTTGGAAAGGTCAGCATGACTATGTTTTCTAGGAGTTTGTTATGCTGTAAACTACAACTGGCTGTTCATGGCTTAGGTGGGTATGCTCATCTCTGGGTCATAAAATGGCAGATGGCCAGGTCCAGAGGGTGGCGATGAGTGGTGCTACCTCCAGCTGGCAGACAGAGGTGCCCCTAGGGCTCCCTACTGGTGCCAGGTCTGTTGAACTGTTCGAGGTTCAACCAGGCCAGGTGCTGGCTCCTGCATTTGGGACATGATGACCCCATGCAGCACTACAGGCTGAGGATAGAGTGGCTGGAAACCTGCCTGGTGGAAAAAGACCTTGAGAAGAACATGAGCCAGCACGTGCCAGTTGGCCAAGAAGGCCAATGTCACCTGGCCTGTGTCAGCAATAATGTGCTCAGCAGGACCAGGGCAGTGATTGTCCCCCTGTACTGGGCACTGCTGACACCACACCTTGACTGCTGTGCCCAGTTTTTGGCCTTTCACTGTAAGAAAGACTATGAGATGCTGGAGCAAGTCCAAAGAAGGGCAATGGAGCTGGTGAAGGGTCTGGAGCACAAGTTTGATGTGCGGTGCCTGAAAAAGCTGGGGGTGTTTAGCCTGGAGAGAAGGAGGCTGGAAAGAGACCCTATTGTTCTTTACAACCACATGAAAGGAGAGGAGTTGTAGCCAGGTGGCAGTCAGCCTCTAGGGAGCTAGAACTGGGACACCACCATCCAGGGGAGGCTATGTTGGATATTTGAAGAATTTCTTCACAGAAATGGTGATTAGACATTAGAAGGAGCTTCCCAGGGTGGTGGTAGAGTCACCACCCCTGGAGCTTAAGGGAAGCCTGAAGATGGCTCTCAGTGCCATGGCCTCGTTGACAGGGTGGTGTTCAGTGACAGGCAGGACTCCATGATTCCAGAGGTCTTTTCCAACCTCATTGGTTCTGTGATTCTGTAGTGAGGTGGCAGCATTCCAGCATTTACTGAGATGATTGTTTAAGTGCTGGAAGAGCTCATGGGAGAGCTGGAACTGCATGCAGTTGTCAAGGCCACAGACTATCCAGGAAGCACCCAAGCAGTTGCACTTGGGTATTGGTAATGAGGAAACTCCTCTATCTTGAACAGGAGAGGAGACCAGCTGGATCAGTGTCCCCTAAATCAGGAGGCACCCTCCAGAATAAGGGTAGTTTGGGAGGAGACCACTCTAACTTCAGAACTGCACTACAGTTCCTCTTCCATTATCTTTTAGGTTCAAATCCTCAAAAACTGAGTGACAGGCTTAACTTCAATATATTGACTGTCCCAGTGAGGCTGATGAAAATTCAAACTAAAATAAAATTTCTGGCAAATGAAATGCCATCTGCATTCACTCCTTATTCTATTATGATATGCCTTCCTCATGACAGTAATTTGAGGATGAAACCTGCTTTGTCACTAACCTTCCTGCAGGCTGTTTTTCTTTGATGGAAACACGGCAGGGGTCCACACAGATCATCCACTAGCACCCTGGGCTTGGTGATCAAAGATTCTCATTGCTGAGATTCTCAGTTCCACAGAGAGCAGTTATCTTGCAGTACAGATGCAACTCTTGGAACATACGCTCTGTAAAGTGCCTTTTTGGAATTGCAAAACTCTTCTTAGAGAAGAGGACTTTAAAGCCCAAATCACCTAAAAGTTTCCAAAAATGTCATCATAGATTTAGGAAAATGATAGTAAACCACTCTTCTGTCCTTCTGTTTTTCTTGTAAAGGGAAATTTTCAAAATAAAACTCCCTTGTAATTTTGTCAGTAAGGTTTTGAATACTCTTCTGCATTTAGAATTTGAATAAGTAAAAAAAAATCAATGTGAAACATAATAGCAATCAATTTTCTAAAATAAGAAAAATGTATTCATTTCTTATGCCTGTAAAGCATTTAAACTTATTTGTTGGCAAAGAGAATCAGAAATATGCTGTATCAGATATGACAGAATATACTTTCAGAAATATTGTAACTATTATAAAACTGGAGGTTAATTGTTACTGTAGCTTACAGGGTTCTTTTTATGATACCTATACTCAAAGCAGGGTAATGCTTATTTAGCTCTGTCTTTATCCATTGGAGTAGAATGTGGCTTTTCAGCAGTGGATTTTTTGGTGAGGTGAAGGCTCTAATGGTGAATTCTGTTTTAATAAAGATTGTGCCTCTATTTTTAAACTTGTCCTCGATCTAATACCATAATCCACATTCCCTATAGAGGGAAATAAAGAAATATTGTAATGAATATCACTAACAAAGTCTATTAATTCTAGTATGAAAGGTTGTACAATACCGTTCTACCTAGAGAAATACATTACAAATGAAAGGAAATCACTTTATCTTGTTTTAGTGCTCTCTTTAATATGGCATTGGTAACCTGTCTGTAACAGCAACCAGGTATTTCCCCTCTAATTTTCTTTTAATTATTAAAAGATGCAGAACACAGGGTGCTAAATTTACCTGGTTTGTAATTCCTCTGAATTCAGTGTTTTACTCTAGTGCTGAATTTGGTCCATTTAAGAAGCTTTGTGGTTTGTTACTGTAGAGCTGAATCTCCTTTCTTAAACATTCTCCTGCAGCTGACATGCATACTAAGCAATACAGCTGCAGTCATCTGTAAAAGCTTGGAATTAATTTTCCTCTTTATTGCTACAGCTTATATCATTCTGCCTTTCCCTTTATAATACAGAAAAAAAATCTCATTCCTTGAGAAGCCATTGCAATTAGTTTTCTTCTTTTTATTATCACTCATCAGTAAAGTAACCAATGCAACTGTTATCATCTGTAGACACATTAACTACAGTATGAAAATTGTCAGAAAAAGTTTACTGAAATGATAAGTTAAATCAAGATATAAAACAAATCTTTTCTGGCTTGCTGATGAAATCTGTCTGCACACATATATACATGTATATGTATCAGTGCATATATGTGTGTGTTGTCCAATATCTATTTCACGGGGGGGCAGAGGAATGTCAGTCACCTGACTGATGCTGTGTTCTCTTTATGCTCTGACACTTTTACACCTTCCACTCAGCAAAAGTGAGAGGAACAAGAATAATTAAGACTGAGCTTATTGATGATTTATCTTAGCTTTTCCTACATCTTTAGACTTCATATAGTCATTGACCACACTTTGCTATATCAGCCTTATGGGTACAGGACATGGCTGTGCATATTTTTAGGCTCTGCCTGCCATTCTTGCATCAAATTGAATCCCAATATTTTAGGTTAATAATTCTTGCTTGCCATGGTATAGGGAGGCTTGGACTGCAATTACTCCTGAAATGAGCAGAATTGTATCTAAAATGTGAGTGTTACTGTGAGTTTTATGAATGAGTCCTAAGCGAGCTCACACACAAAGTCTTTAACAAAGGGGGGAACTGAGTCAACTCTTTTCATCCTGTGTCTCTTCCTCATCTCCATTTCCACAGGCATTTCCTTGCAACCTCCTGCAGGCTGCATGGCAGGACACAGGCACTGCCCTTTCAATTGCTGCACACACTCCCTTAAGTGTTACTTTTTCTGTGCACAACCTGAAAGAAGGCGCTTTATGGAACACAATGTATTTCCTTATCCCATTCCAGCTTCATAGCAATTTAGTATTAAATATTTTAAGTATGCTGGAACAAAGAAATATTTCCCTGGGATAGTGTTTCAAAATCATGTCTAAACTGTTCTTTCTGTATTATTTGAGAAGCATTATTCTCATTTCATTCTCTGTCTAGTGTTTTTTACCCAGCCAAGAGTGAGTGAATTACTGGTGACTACATTTTCTAAAGCAAATACATCTGCTGCTTGATGCAGCGGATAATAACAAAATTATTGAACATGTTTGCGCATTGTCCTTCAGAGGATGAAAATCATCTCTAGATTCTAATGCTGAAATATCTCAGAGTGCTTCCAGTCCAAAAAAAAGGCCATTCTTTTTATGTAATATAGCTATATTACAAATAAAATCTCTTTAAGTCCTAAGAAATTTTAAATTAAATATTATTTCATTTCATTATTTCATTTAAGTTATCACTGTTACACATGTCACCAGATGTGCTGTACCTGTGGTGGTACAGTAAGACTGTTTATGGTGGCAGGGGAAAGTACCATGAAAGGGATCAATAAATTGGATCAGGACAAAAGGAAACCAGCCTGCTGAACAACCCTAATATATTCCAGTGATTCCATGAAATCCCTGCAGATGGCGTTGGCACAAGTGAGGCACTGGGATTTGGGTCTCAAGACAAAGGAAATCAGAAACTGATTATGAGAAAATTTTCCCCAAAGAATATATATCAACTTATTCCTCAGATCCACACTAGGTTTTTCCATGCTGATTGCTGCCTTTAGAAATGCATTCCATTGTTTTAGCTACCACAAAACTAAATAATATTTAATTTCCTCATTATTCAACTGAAGCAAAAACTGGCACTTGTATCTCAGAGTTCAAGCTGATAATTATTCTCTCAATTTCTGCCTGTCCCGTGGGGATAACAACACTATCATCTCCCCTTTTGCTAACCTGTCCTTCTGCTCTTCTCATGCCCATCACTTTTTTTTTTTCAATTGTCTCATATTGCCTGAAATTTAACATAATCAAGAGAAAGTCAGAGTAGTTTTCTGCAGTGAGTATTTAGCCTGAGGTGGTTGCATCTGTTCCAGATCTGGAGCAGGCTTTGTAAACCTGCAAGCTTGTTTGTTTCCTACCAGCTGTATCAGTCGGTCTAATAAAGATTATTGCAGTTCCCTGCAAATATAGCTTCATTTATGCACTTAGACAGCCTTGGCAGCAACACAGTCAGTAAATGTATACATAAATATGTGGAAAATTTGATGATTCACAAGCACAAGTATGTATGTAGCTGAA
The DNA here is from genome assembly GCF_027887145.1 of Ammospiza caudacuta. Lineage (NCBI taxonomy): Eukaryota > Metazoa > Chordata > Aves > Passeriformes > Passerellidae > Ammospiza > Ammospiza caudacuta. Next base: position 62,422,350 of record NC_080596.1, read on the forward strand.
GTATTTTCAACAACTAACCAAACTAGAAAAAAAAAAAATTGGAAGTCAAATTATTTCCTTCATTTTCTGACTGAATGCAATTTATTTAATATATTATTTTAATTTACTTTAGGCTGATTTTACTCCTTCAAGATAAAAATAGCTAAACTCTCCAAAACTTTAACTGCTTTGAGGTATAAAGTATCAATTCTTCGAAATGAAATGTGTCAGGAGTGGTTTGTGCCTGAAGCTGTCTGATGAATGTTATCCAAATTAGCTTATTTGAACTAGGATTTTCAAAAGAAACAAAACCTAGTTGCAGTCTAACAAAGACTTTTGGCAAACTTGCTGATGCTAAGAGAAAACAGAACTTTTGCTGATGTGTGTATAAAAGATGTTATAAAAAAGGTGGGGAAATTGCAAAGTCTTACCATCAAAACAATTTCTGGTTTGTAAGATGGGATTTTCCTGCTTCAGTAACTACCAGCTGAGCTTCAATGGAAGCTTTCTTTAAGGAAATAGACCTTGTTTACCATTTTGTCAACACTGAGGGTGATTATCTGCCATTGTCTTACAGCTGGATTTTTTTCTTATGTTTTGTAATTTTGTCTTAAAATAAAGAGTTATCAAATAACTAAATGCTAACTTCTGGTGGTTTTATATACAGGTGCTTCAAAAGTCTTTATTCTACAGTCCTCAGTGTGTAAAACTGATCTATAGATATTTTCATGTGAATTAACGTGTCCTATATAGAGCCACAGCAAAATGCATTTAAAAAGTGAGGAGTTGGAGAAAAACTGGTTGCTGAGAGAAGTCTGTTGTTAGACTGAAGCTGTAGTAATGAGGATATATCAGGGAAGAGCAATGACATTTGACACTAATTTTTTCAAGGAAAAGGCTTTTATTGAGCAAGATTTTAGTCAGTCTCTCAATTAAAATTCTTTGTCCTAGTTAAATAGTAGACATGAATGACAGCCAGTTCCCAAGACACAGGAGATATATTCAGCCAGCTCTGGCGCTGTTCATTCATGCCTGTTTTTCTGACCAAGCAAGTTTATACTCCTTATACAGCCTCAATTATTATACAGAGTTTACTGTAATAAAATTAGTGATTGAAAAAACAATCATGAAAATATATAATAGCTGGTTTTTAACAGTCTAGAACTCTTTGGAAGATAGGAAAAAAAAGTATAATTCATTCTGTTCTCCTTGTTCTCTTAGTGGCAGAGAAGCTATGAGCAAATCAGTGACTGGATACCTACCACTCAAAAAAAGCAAGTAAGAGTATGAAGAATAGTGTATGTATATGATATTTGTATTACATTATCTTCTGTCATTTTTCAAGACATTCCAGAAAGTCAGATGTGCATGTAGATGGTTTTTCAAAGGCATGTAGAATTTACAGTTGGGCACATGAAGTACTCTGTGCTAAACAACACAGTATACATTTGCTGATAATTAGAAGAATCCTTGAGTGAGATAACATACTCTGCTTTCAAAATATACTAATGGCATACAAGAGATAGCTCAGTAAGGTGCTTAGCTTTTGGCACTGGAGTTATCATAGTATCATGAAGCTTCACCTCATCTCTTTCATCTGCTTTTGCATAGACTAAACTAAACTAGACTAGAATATTTCAGATGGAAGAATCTTCTAGTCCAACTGCCCAACCACTTCAAGGCTGAGCAAAAGTTAAAGCCTGTAATCAAGGACATTGTCCAAATGCCACCTTAACTCTGAAAACTTCAGGCATTGATCACCTCTAGAGGAAGCCTGTCCCTGAATTTTACCACCCTCTCAGTAAAGAAATGTCCAGCCTAAACATCCTCTGGCCCAGCTTTGAGCCATTCCCATATGGGAATCACTTGATCCCAGGGAGAAGAGACTGGCATCTCTCTTCCCCATCTCCCCTCCTCAGAAAGCTGCAGAGAGAAATGAGGTAGCCCCTCAGCCTCCTTTCCTCCAAACTAGAGAAAGAGTCCTCAGCCACTCCTTCAGGACATTCCTTCCAGCCCTGTCACCAGCTTTGTTACCCTCCTCTGGATGCATTCAGAGACCTGAACATCCTTCTTGACTTGTGGGGCCCAGCACAGCACACAGTGCTCAGGTGAGGCCACCGCAGGGCTGAGCACAGCAGGACAGTGACCTGTGTCACCCAGCAGGACAGTGACCTGTTGTGTCACCCAGCAGGACAGTGACCTGTGTGTCACCCAGCAGGACAGTGACCTATTTTGTCACCCAGCAGGACAGTGACTGTTGTGTCACCCAGCAGGACAGTGACCTGTTGTGTCACCCAGCAGGACAGTGACCTGTATGTCACCCAGCAGGACAGTGACCTGTTTTTCCTGGCTGTTGTGCTGTGTTTGATGCACCCCAGGGTGGGGTTTGCCCCAGGGCCACTGCTGGCTCCCACTGAGGTGCTGTTGGCCAGCAGCACCCCCAGACCCTTCCTGCAGGGCAGCTCTCCAGCTGCTCCTCTCCCCTTTTATTACTGTGCCTGGTGTTACTCTGTCCATTCTAGATACAGAATCTGGAATTTGGTCTGATTACATTTTGTGCCATTGGTGTGATTGGTTGATGTATTACCTTTTTTTTTAATGCAATGATATATTGATGCATCTCTTTCATTTGATGTGTGGCACCCCAGTAATGTAAAGACAAATATTTAGATGGGATATTTGTGGCTGGCTGAGTTATATACTGTGTATTGTACGTTCAACCCAGGAACTTTGACCAGTAGCACATAACATGCCTAAGAGAAGCCAGTGGGAACAGTGTTAGACGTCTGCAAACAATGCCTGCCAAGTCAGGTGCCAAGCGAGCACAGAGTACCTCAATATGTGCCCAAAATAAACATGCCATCTGACACTGAACGTACATTTCCAAAGTGAGCCCCAGGCTTGCAGCACACACAGGTCTCAATCACTGCAGAAACTATTAAGCAGACCTCCACCCAGGCTGTGACTGACACTGTTCAGCTGAGATTTGTGACTGTGTTATGAGAGAGAAGGTCATTTCTCTTTGGTTGGCAAATTTTTCATGGGAGTGCTGTTACAGAGTGAATATCTAGATGTAATTTTGAAAGGAGCTAAAATGACAAATTAAAAAGTGGAAAGAAGTCTGATGACTTGACAATAATTTCTATAAGCATTTGAGAGAACAGACATAATGTGAGATTAGAAAACTTCCCAGGAAATATCATTCACAGTTATGTTGTGTGTTGCACATTGAAACCTTTAGGTAACAGTAAAGACAATGTTAAACTAAATTGAAAATGTTGTCTTTCTTCTTGAGAAAAAAAAGTTAAATATAATTATACTAATATTTTAAGGTCAAAAATTAACATTGTACACACTAAAGGTGATTGTTTTCCATTACAGAAAAGGTCAGGCTTAGCCTCAAAAAGCATCAGCTGCCTCTCTCTTTTATTACTATAAAACATCTTTATTAACTTAAAAAATTTAAGATCGAATTTTCAGATTCCAAAACCTCATCTGAGTTTCATAAGAGTGCTAGTGCCCCATACATACTTTTAGCAAGATCATATGGATTGATAAGAAAAGCAACAGAAACATTTTCCAGCCACCTGAAAAGAAATGCGTTTTGGAAAGCAATACTACAAAATATCACTGTCTTGCTGTAATGTCTATTTTTTTAAAATCTATCATGAATCATAAAAGAACTAGGGTTTAGAGAAAAAAGAAAGTATTTTCTTTTTGCTGAATGTGTGCCTTCACATGGCCATGTAAGACTAACCACTTTTTACCTGGGTCTCTTGGGCTGCCTGGAATCAAGATATAAAAGTATGTAGCAGTATTCTTTGTTGTTTGGAAGCTTAAGGATGAAGATATTTTCCCCATGGAAAATGTTGTCTTTTCTGGAATATTGTTGATCATAGGGCTTCAAGCAGCCACCAAAACCATTAAATTCACACTTCCCTGATGTCTGCAGCCCTGTCCTGATGCCCTGGATGCCAACAAGGATTTCAGGCAGGACAGGCCTCTTGGCAGGCTTGGCCTGCTCTGTGGGGTCTCCAGATGTGATAGCACTGCTTCTGCCTGTGCCTTGAAACTTTTGACATGGTATGGAAGACAGAGGACTGCCCAGGCTACAAGTATTGCAGAGGGGTGATATTGTTTTATTGCTTTATGGTGTAGATCAATGTGAGATGTGAAATCCATGGTCCAAATCACTAATATTGCTAATCAAAGGGGAATAGGAAAAGGATACTATATAAGAGCCAATTGCTTTCCAATTTTGCTCCTCTAGCGGCACTCTCAAGGTTAGGAACTGGTGTCTCCAGTGTAGGGGAGCTGTAGAAGGTGAGTTCCACCTTCTCCTGCAGGGGAGGTTGGCTCTTCCACAAGCAATATGAAATGTCACAGTGCAGATTAATTGCACTGCGTTTGCAGTTAGCCCTGCTCTCCTAAGAGATGTGGGTTTCAGTTTTCTAGAATGTTGTGCTTTTCATTTGTAACAAATGCAACCAAGCAGCAGCACATCAGTCTGGGAGGAAGCATGACACAGTTGTCAGTACCTGTAGAAGACCAGTCTTCTTCTAAATAAAAAACTCCAATATACTGATTCATAGTTGCTTGCTCTAATTTTGCTTACTTCTTGATTTTAAAAGATTTTGCTTTCCCAGAAAATATTTTGGTTTTTACATTTTAAGATATTAAGTTTATCTTTGATTCACAACAAAGTGTATTTCACTTTAAGGAAAATATGAGGCAACCAAAAAAATGTTCCCTGTAGTCCTGCAGCTTTGATGATCTTCTGGCATGACATTTTATTCAACGCTGCATAACTACTGCTAGCATGGAAGCACCTGAACTCAAATTTATGGAATTGCGCAGGTATAAAACTGAATAATTCTAGTGATTAATTAAACCCACTGAATTGCAATGAAGGCCAAATCCAGGACTCTGGAAGGGACATTTGTTCAGGAATACTGCCAGAAACACATTTAAAGGAAAGATAGGTTTCATCAAATAAGTGCCTTACTTGAATCGAGTGTGTCACACCCACAGAGGATAAAGCACTTTACATTTCAAGTTATCAGCAACAATACTCAAAAATTAAAGACTCAAACTGAAATATACTTCCATCCTATTGAGTCACGTACTCTGTTCCTTATGGCATGTTATATGACAATGTTCTGAATATTACATTCTGTACTGCCAGTAAGGAATAAATTCACTCAAGTTGTTAATCTTTACTACAAGTTTTGGACAACCTCTTGTTGATGGGCTTGTCTTTTTTTTCTTTTTTTTTTTTTTTTCTGTTGTTTGGTTTGGTTTCGTTTGGTTTTGGTTGTTTTGTTGGTTGGTTTTGGGGTTTTTTTGTTTGTTTGTTTGTTTGTTTTAAGCCAGAGTTCTGCAATACTCTTATATTTTCTTTCTACTAACAACAGGAAATAATTACCTTCTAGCATTGCTATTTTATTCACTGACAACTGACACTTCCTTCTGTTTTAGCATCAGTGCATTGTAAGAATTCTTTGCCATCTTTTAATTAACCTGGCATGATGATCTCAGTACAGTCCCAAATAAAGTTAACATCAAACACTCATATGGAATTGTTCTAGGAAATAGCTTGGGTGATGAACATATACCATATGGTAGTCTTTAAAAACAAAAGCTGCCAAGTACCATATTTAATGTGACTATCCTGGCATACTCCTGAGGACTGTAAAAATCAAAAATAATTCTGAGCACTGCTCACTTCAAAGAATCACAAAATATTTTATACAAACTATCTATCTTTCTAAAATCAGCTCACCTACCACTTAAAGCAGTGCAGTGAAATGCAGCAGCTATTGCAGTAAAGCACAGCAAATTGGAACAGCAATTTTAGGGCAGGTAATGAAGACAAATGGTGTATCTTGTTTAAACTGCAGGGGCAGAAGGTAATTACCCAAATTTGGAGCCAGCTGAGATACCAGACCTAACACCTCTCTTGCAGAAAAGTGTCAGTCATGATTTTTATGGCTTTAAAAAGCACAGGAGCAAGGTCTGATATTAAACACTGATCAGGTAAACAAGTCAAATTCTGAGGGAGAAGAGTTCCTGCTCACATTTATGTGTGCAGTAAAATCAGTCATGGCTTTGCTGTGCTGCATTGCTGGTTAGATGAGAATTTTGAGTTGATTTTATGGGCATAATCTAACGTCCACTGAAATCAGTAGAAAAACAGTGGTTGGATTCGGATCAGGTCTTCTTTCAGCTCTATTTTTTTAGAGAGGGGAATTGTACTTTGGTTTATTACTTTATTGCAGTGTGTTGTTTATAGAAATACGACAATGGTACATTTGCAAGAGCAAAATAACCAATCAAGGCAGGAATTTTTTCTTTAATGACCATCATCATACTTTCTCAGCATCTTTCTGCACCAACTGTTTGGCTGGACTATTCCAAAGGGTGTTGTGGCTGCTTCTGACTAATGTACACAGTTCTTTGCAATGTGGGTACTGATAGGCTCACAAGATCCCACTTAAAATGGTTTACCCCCTTTTAAATCTCAGCAAAGAGAGGGGAGGGATTCATCCTATCTAGGGTTCAAATTACCCTTTGGAGCTGCTCCTTTGTAATAATGAAGGAAGGAGCCACTGCTGCCCACTGTCCTAAATCACCTGTTCAGCTAATTGACTTGTGCTGCATAAAGAAGCAATGTTCCACAGTTCTCAGATCTCTCAGCAGGTCTAAGGTGATTGGTCTAAGGTTGGACTCAATGATCATGAAGGTCTTTTGCAATCTAAATGATTCAGTGATTTGGTGAAAAGAGTTAATTCCCTTCACCTTACTTAACAAAGTAAGAAGCTTGCATTATCTAACCAGTTTTGCTCACATTGTCAAACACTGTGGTAGCTTTACAAGTATTTTTGACAGTTTATCAACATTTTGCACATTTCTTCTGTTCTGATTAAAATATGAGCACAATGACCTTCTTCCCATCTGAAAATATTCTCTCCTTCTTAGATTTTTCTTCAAATGTGCATAGATCCACAAAAAGAAGAAAAAAAAAAGAGTTTAGCCATTACAAATACAGTTTTTGTAGCATATATAGTTCACTTTTTTTAGCAAATCTTTTAATTGGTACAGCCAAGTTCCTGACTGGCTTTGAATAACAAAAGCAGGAGCAAAATTTGGTGGCAACTTTTGAATATTTTCCATAGTAACTCACCTCTGGATATAACTGAAGAAAGAAAAGTGGCAAAAAATCTTCTCAATTTATTACCCTAACAGTTACAATTGTCCTCCCAAAGGAGAATACCCAGCCAGTAAAGGAGGAAAAAACTCCTTGTGCTCCCTGTGGTTAACCTCATTAAAGTTGCTTTCCTGATTATTCAGGATTTCTGTAAGTACTTTCAACTTAAACATTTGAAGATCCCTGCAGCTGTCAAGAGTCTGAAAGCTTTACTGATGCTCACCCCCATGGAGAACTTAAATGTTTTCCTTCTTTTCAAATTCAAATGGTATTTCATAGCCAGATAGGATTCACCTTCAGCTATTTCCTTCTTTTATTTTAAAATCCAAGATACACAGACTGGCACATACGTCTTCACAGTCTCACTAAAGCCAAGGGGCTATGCTGATGTGGTGTTTCACTTGCAAGGAATTGGACCAGAATTGATCCATTTCTGTCTTCAAGTCCCTTATTTATATGCCATAGGTAATGTTAGAGCACTTATCCTTTTGCCTCCCTGTTCTAAATGCCATCTCTTTAAGCCTGATTACACTAAGATTTCTGGTCTAATTCTGTCTCTGGTACAAACGTAAGTGCAATGCAAAGACCACCCCTCTGAGGGCAGTATCTGGCTTTTGCATTAATTAGGGCAGATGATATCACTAGTGTTTCATTCCCTCACTATTCAGCAAAGATTTTAGTAATTTAAGCACACACACACATATTTTCAAAGTGCAAGGCAAAGAGGGTCATCTGGCAGGAAGATAACAGTGACTGTAAATATCACATCATGCTGAAAAAAAAGTAAGGCTGTAGGTCTTGGTTTGGTTCTGTTTTATCTTGTTTTATTTTAAAAGACTGTAATTTCAACCCTTGCTAATGTCCAGGATGGACAAGTATAAACCATCAATTTGTGTTTGTGATTACATTCTAAGAATAATAAGATAGTTTGGATCTAAATCTCAATAGTTTGTGAGTGGACAGATTTGTCTTATAACAAAAAAGTTTGAAATGAATACTTGATAGAAGCTAGGACACATTAGGTAGGGCTCTTTTCTAATCTGAAGCTTAGGACATCCATAGTCTTTGACAGGCAGGATTTTAGCCTCAGCCTCTTTGTATGAATAGGAAAAACTGTTCCTATTAATCAGCAACTTCCTTTCTTGTTCAAATTTGGGAACTTGAATATTTAATGTTTGTGAAAGACTTGAAAGGTACTTTTTTTGGAATTTAGTGGCAGAAGAAAAAAGGATCAGGTGTATTGAAGATCCCAGAGATTCTATCTCTCCTATTAATGTCATCTAACTGATGTACATTCCAGGTAGCATGATGTGGGTCATTCTGTTTTGCTTTACAATTCCCCAAAGCAAGTACATCACTGGATCCTGTAGGAACCCAGTCAACATTGATTCCCCATTGTCCATTGGCCCTGACCTAAGCAGCAGGACTGTGAAGCAAAGCAGGGCTTGGCAACATTTGGTTGAAATTTATAGCTCAGATGTTTAAGCTTTGAACCTGCTGCAGCTTTTCAGCTTCATATCTTTACTGGGCATTCTTTTCTCAGTAAATGTAAATATTCTATCCCAGTGTAGGTGAAGTATCTTCATACTTGCTTGTATTTTTGTAGTAGATAAAAGAGGAAAAACGCCCAGATATATGGTGGCAAAGAAATGAGGGTGTAGATAAGCACTTGCTAAAAAAAAGTGAAACAAACAGCCGGAAGTACAAATACAGCCTGTATCTGGGCAGGAAAGGGAAACACATATTCATTAAAAAAAACAAAATGAAAGTCCTTTCAGTCTTGTTCTTTACCTAACTATATCTAATCATGCTTTGGTTTGTTTTACAGAGTGACAAATTAATTCCATGTTATTTCAAGCACTGTTTTTTTGCCATTTTTATATTTATTGCATAAGAATCTGAGACTAGAAATGTAGTTATCCAGTTGGGGCTTATTTTTAACTAGCTTTAGAGTGATAATGAATATGCTAACATATTCTAAGATTCCCTAGTTTTGAATTTCAGCCTTAGCATAAGTATAACCAGGAAAAAAAAAACACAACAAAACCAATATATAGAGCTGCTTACACTTCATTGTAACTGGTGAATGACATCTGGCATAATAAAAATTAAAACCTTGTTCAAGATGGTTGATGATTAACAGATCAGCACTACTGATCTAAATGAGGGCTGCCATAGCCCAGCCTCATTTGAGGTGAGCTGGTTCTGGCAGCAGTGCTGCTGCAGGCACCCAGTCAGGCAGCTGAGGCAATAGATTTGGCTAAACACAGCCCTGCTGCAGCAGCACTGGTTTAGCACCTGTGGGATTGCCATGGCAAATGCACCTTCAAAAGAATATCCTCTGAAAAGTTCAAAGAATGGACCAAGACAACTTCTGACAGAAGTTTTGAATTGCACAGGGAGAAACACACCTTCTTACAGAGGCTCAAAGGAAGTTCCTGCATAGGTTTGCTGTGTGTTTGCAGAAGAAATTTTAAACATGTGCTCAAAAAGAGCCCAGGGACCTTGACCACCAGGTGAACTTCACATAGTCTCAGCTCACAGCACCCAGCCAGCCCAGCTGGAAGCCAGAGGATGGGTTTGGGGGGAGTTTGGATTCCAGAGTGGCTTCCAGTGAGGATGGCACTGCAGCCCGAAGCACCAGGTCTGTTTCTGGGGACAGAAGAAAGGGAAACTGAAAAATGATGTGGCAATGGCCTGTTCCTCCATGAAGGTCTTGTGAGCTTTCCTACAAAATCAGCCCAGCAAAAGCTGTCAACCCTGGAGGACCATACCAGTCTGGTTATGCTCTGTTTTATGCAAGAGAACTGTGTTAATGCATTGCAAATAACTTTGAAACTATGCAAATATCAACAAGCAATTTGTTTGTCTTTGGGGATTTTTAACAAATAAGTGGTTTTTAAAATGTTATAATTTTTATGGCTTATAATATCAAATATTTAAATTGGTTGATGAATTTTTTTTGTATGTTTGTGGTTTTTTTGGATAGCTAATAGACATCTAGAGAAAGAAGATGGTAAAAAGAAATCTCTCTTTGCTGTCATGAATTTTCTGAAAATTATATCCCAGTTTATGAAAGACTAATGGTCTCCAGTTCTCTCAGAAGAAGGCCAAATTATTTCAGGGCTGAACAGATGGATGGGGATACAATTCAGCATACAAATCATAAAGTCACCCTAGGGCTTGCAGGTTAAGCTGTATAAATATATAATATGCATATTAATTCCAGTAATATAAAAATAATACATTTGCACATGTTACATATTACAGTTGTTATATTATAAACATAAAAATAAACATACATGTGTTATCTATGTTATAGTCTGAAGTCCATCATCTAAATTTGAGCATTATTATATTATTAATAAAAATCTATAGTATTAGTGTGAAATAATCAATATGCATATATTCTCTGCACAGAGCAGGCAAATATAAATCTGTTTACTGGTTAGAAATTCAGACTTTTTTTCATAAAAAATATTTTTCAGTTAATAAAAATTCAAACAAGGCGATAGGCCCACAGGGAACAGAGATCAAACACAGTCAAAATACAACTCCAGTGATAAACAGCAGTAGCTGATCGGAATTGAAATATTTTCATATTCTAAGTAAACATTTTATCTGGAGATTTATTTTTTTTTACCAGCTCCTTACCATCACACACTTTTCTGTGATAAATTGAAACTGTTACATGAAGCCACTTACAACATTTCAGACTTCCTCTGAAAATCAGGTCAAATGACAAATTGCAAAGTGTTCCTAATGGATCAGAACATTTGGGGTGGTGCAGGCTTGCTGGGAGGGAATGAGTCTGTGGTTTTGGTCTTTCATTTTGTAATGAGTTGTGGAAAACACAGAGAACAGAAGAAGAAGGAGAATTTATGTTAGACTGGGCATCTGTAAGGCATCTTGACAAATATGGGCTGTGTTATGAAAAGGCTCTTACTTGGAGTGTTTCTGCATGTGGGACTTTTGGATGAGTAATTGTCAAAAGCCTCATCTCCACTTGAAGTAAGTGAGAAAGATTATTAGTGTTAAATATCTCTTCTTTAAACTACCAGGGATGTAACATCTTCAACAACAAGAAAATAAGGGTCCTCTATCCCAACTGAACACAAGTGTAAGTTCTATGTTCTTTAAATAAAAGAATGTGGAAACATACTGGGTTATTCCTCATCTGTTTGGGTAATAAAACACGTGCCTTTGTATGTCAGAACATCAGAGAGTAAATAAAAATTCACTTCTATCACATAGGCCCTGTAAATGCATTATCAGCTTCGAAAAATTAAGACAAAACAAACACAAATCATTGCAAAGTTGAAATTGCCATGTAGCATACTGAGTTTCATTTATAAGCAAACAAAACATTAAATTTGCAACAGTGGCATGTATATGCTTTAATTTAGAAAATGTTTTTGTAAAATCTTTTAATATATTTCCAGTCAATTAAATATTGAAATTATATGGAGATTTGTGATGTATTTATATACCTTTTTCAGTGTAGCAGAATGGAAAACAAAAATGCTGAAAACTGCCAAAGTATTTATTTAAACATCTGTCTACAGAACGGCAGGGTCTTTCATGTTTATATTAAAAGTTTATTTATTTTAAAAATTTTCCTGTGTGTACAAAGCTGATTGTGGCTAAATGAACTGTAAGAAAGCTGTAACTTGACAATGCAGTGCTTTCACTCAATCTCAGTGGAAATTAAATGTTTTTTTTTAAACACCTCTGAATGAAGAAGAAACTGTGTTGGAACTTTATTGCCTACCTAATAAATCAACTACTGAAAAATGTATACATTTATATTGGTGAGATGGACTAAAAGCAGTCCTTAGCAAGCAGTAAGAGTTCTGCATCAGTAACCCTCAGGACAAGAGGTTATGGGTGCATGGCACCAGGACTGACTATAAGGAAGCACTGGTGATCCCACATGCATTGGTGATCCCATGCATAGCAATGCTGCGAGGGCTCCGATGAAGGAGGAATGATGAGGAGGACTCCATTGATCTCAGAAGGCTAATTAATTATTTTATTATACTAAATTATTTTATATATTTAAAACTGAATCTGTTAAGCACCCGGCTCTGTACACAACTGCACACACTGCACTGAATCTCGTGACTGTCACCCGGCAGTCTCGACACACACACACTCTTGGCCCTGATAGGCCAAGGAAACAAAACACCATGACTTTGGGTAAACTATCTCCATATTGCATTCTACTTTTGTACAAACACAGGCACAGTAAATGATAAGAATTGTGTTTACATTCTCCGAGGTTCAGAGAATGTGAATCCCAGAAATATTCTTGGGAAGAATTGTGCTTTGCTTTTCTCTGTGAAGAGAAATGTGGGGCTACACCCACATGCATTGGTGATCCCACAATTGGTGCTTCTGCGTATGATCAAGGTAGTGCCCTTTCTAGCTGGTTTTCCCTTTCCATGGTTGCTGTCTGCCCACAAGCCTTTTTAGAGTCCTTCAATGGACCTCTGGCTTTCCCAAGAAGATGATGTCCCTTGGAAGACATGGGTTCTCTGTGCATGTGAAGAATGTGCTATTCATGTGATTAACTGATAACTCCAAGCTGACTGCTGGCTGTTGATGCAGCAATTCACCACACAGTGCTTGTTTAGCCAAATGCCCCAAGTCCTTGGTGACACACTGGGGAGAGTGAGGGTATAGCAGAATACTGATGAAAGTTTAGATACTGCTGCAGAATGTGCACAAAAAATTACAAAGAGATGCTGGATGACTATTTGGACAGTGGGACCTAACAGAAAGAAGGGAGATATGTGGTAGCCTTACACCTGAAAAGCTTTTTATACAGTTTCAGCATCTCCTCACAGCTCAGTTCTTAGAAAATGTTTTCTCATATTTTTTAATGCCTTTTTCATATGGAATGCATTACTGGGCCCCATGTGTGATCTTTAAATCTGCCAGTTCATAATCTTGATAATTCAGAATAACAGCTTATCACAAGTTATGAAAGAATTAAACCTAAAAATTCTGCTGCTATTACACCAGCTTGTCACTGTAAATGGAATGATGGATTTCAGTGCACTTCCTTGATAGAAACTTAAATACATAAAATTGGTATCAATTATCTCTGTTTGACACCATCGTATTAATCTTCCTAGTGACTACTGAAATAGGCCATCCTAGACAAGTTATACCTTTGTACTCCTTCCAAGTACGTGTATTGTGCAAGAGCTTTCATTAACTTTATCATGCCCCTTGAGCCCACTTCTCAATAACTCAATACCACCCAATTACTGACATAAAAGTCTCTCACTTTATTTACAACTGAGGAGAGTCTGGAAAGGCAGTATTAGATGTGCATAACGAAAACAATTTCAGGTCTAAATTGGTAGGAATGTTGAACTGACCTTGTGGACATACAGTTCTCTCAGACATTTCATATACTTGTATTTCACCATTAGAGAGTCTAATTACTGCTTCTTTTTTTCTGCTTTTTGAGACATAAAAATTTCCTGCTCACCAGGTATGAAAAGTAACACTTATCGTTCACAGGCCTAACAATATTCTTTGTAAAGGTTTCTATGCCCTTCCGTTAATTTGAGGAGATCTGCCCCATTTCCTTTGAAATGTCAAAGGAAAATTAAATTAAAAGCCTTACAAGCTCCCATTTACAAGACGTCCACTCACTCCACAATTTGGCTATGACATGCACTTGCTTGGTATGTAAAGTCTCTCAGAGAGCATTAGCAGCTGCATGAATTGCATTTTTATCTCTTTCAGATCAATAAGTAATATTTGGATTGAATAAACCAATTCTAAGTTATAAACATGGAGTTGCCTGGAAAGAAAAAAAAATTCAGGAAAGTTTTATTTCTGGATGGAACAAGAGGGAACAAGAGATAACAGAGATAAGTGGGAGAATGTATTTAAAAAAGAACTTCTGAATGAATTCAGAAATTTGATAATGTACTCTTTTGAAGGTAGAACTTATTTCAGCAATACTCACCATACTGACAGACTTGAATATGAGCTGCTAAAAACTGTAAAGAAAGACCATATTTCATATTTTGACCTAAAAGATCTTTATTTATCCTAGAGAACTGTTATCTCCATAATAACTTGTTCCATTTCTTTCTTATCTCCAGTGAAAACCATTAAAATTTCTTTGTCTTTTCCTATATCCTGTCACCTCTAATACTTACTGTAATTTGTGGAGCAAAAATAACTGGTACTTTGCATGATATAATGCATCAACAGGTTGTAGGTTTGGGGTTGTCACTGTGTCAGTTGTCTTTTTCTCATCCTGCCTCCTCAGTACAGGGAAGAGTCAAACCACAGCTTTGCAGTGCCCCACAAACCATGTGGGAATGAAGATGGCTTCATCACTTTCTGCGTTTATAACCTTATTCCACTTTTTTGGAATTGTATTGCAGAACATGGAAGAATATGCATTTCCTGGCATTTATATCAAGCCATGGTCTAGTCCTGAAGAACTGATGGGCTCAGTGCACTGGTGCATAGGGGAGATGTGAAGTCTTTTGATGTTGGTCAGATAAATGATCTAAAGGTCCTTCCAGCCTCAGCCTTTATGAGTCTATTATATCACACTTGTCACAATCATAGACCTAAAATATGTGAGTGCCCTACCACTGATAGATGTACTGAATGTTTTTATAACCTTGCACAAAGCATTTTGACTGCAGACAATTTGTGATTTTATTCCCTGTTAGTTCTGTTTCCACCAAATCAACTTTGGTTTGACAAAATAGCTCTATTTATGTTGAAGGTCACCCCTTCATAAGCAATGATTAGTTGAATCTTTTCTACAGTTAATCCATCAAAGACCTTTATTTACTACTTTTTTGACTTTGCATCTTCAAAACTGTTTATTAGTTTGTTTTTTTAAAAGCACAGAACCAAATCCTGCTGTCCTTAATGCAGAAAAGCTCTCTTAAAAGATTGAGCTCTTTTAGAACCCCAGATTTTGCTACTTAGATTACTTCTTTCTCAGTAACCATTAAATCTGCAAATGCTTTCTTATCAAATGATAAACTGCATAGAAAAGAAAGACCATCCTTCTCTATCTACTTTTAGTTCACACCTAAAAAAGTTAATTGTCAAAAATGTTATTAACCTGACTGTTGACTGCTCTTGCATAGCAAATATAGTTGAATTGGCTTTTATCTTTCCAGTTCATTACAGCATGATCACCATATCTCTCAATGCAGTAGGTTTTAGTAATGGATAAACAAAGTACAGAGGGGTTAATCTCAGTATTTATGTAATACCTAATAATACATTCAGCAAAGAATCCTCAGAACAAGACAGCTCTTTCTCATTTACTTAATCAAAAGATGCATGTCAATATGTGCTTGCAGTTTTACTCAGGTATTGACATTGCAGATAATGCCTGATAACAAGGACATGGTCTATGTTTACATGTGAATTGAAAAGCGATTCTAATTTATTTTTAATGATTTTAAGGATTAAAATAACTCCTCTACCCATGCTGAATCTTGTGACAAACTGCAAAGATTTTGCTTCCCTGGTTAGGCCATCTACATAAAAAGTTATGTTCCTGGAGCAAAGGCAGCCAAGCACTTACATGGGACAGGTGGTGGGAAAGGATTCCTGTGGGCACAGATATCAGGCAGGAATAAGTCAGGAACCGTGCATCAAGGCTAAAGCTGTCCCCATTCCTTGTGTCCCTGCAACAAGCACTGTCAAAAATGGAAGTATGAGTTAATGAACCCCAGTTCAGTCCTGGCCTCATATGGGGCAGAATCCCTAAATGAGTCTCTTTATGCTAGGCCTGAGATAATGCCACAACCCAGTCTATAGATGTGTCATATAACTGATTGCTTTCATTTAGAAATGCATATAACTCCACTTATTCCCTTCCAGATCATTTAGATACTCAAATTACCAAGGTTTTACTGCCAGAAATTCAACTCAAGGAGCACAAGCTCTATGTTGTAATAAACTTTAATTAAAATAGCTTAATAAAATGAACTTCATCTCAGAAGTGTTTCTTGCATTTTAATGTGTAAATTTTAATTATTTCATTCTGAATTAGCAGAACTTGTTAAAAATGTTTGATTGCTTTTTTAGAACAGAACACGGTGTCTGGACCTCTCAGGCACATTTAGCTTGGTACTGTAGTCCTTTTCAGGATGAACTGAAGATGCTTTACAACTATTAGCCCCTTACAGGTGTTTGAATACAGAAGTGAATACTTTTCTATTCAGTACAGACAATTTTCCCAAGCCAACAGAAATGAAAAATCACAGCAGCAGATGAGAAAACCTCCAGCACCAATGTATGTGCCTTATATAAAAATGTTCTCCTCATGCAGTTCTGGCAAAAGAAAAATGTGGATTACAGTCATCCCTCCTCTAGCAGCATTTCAGTTTTCTTTTCGGCAAATGTAAACATCCTGAAAGTTGTGTAAAACAATTAATTTCAACAACTGTATGAAAACCAGGAATTGTTAGGGGGTTTTGTTTATTCTATTGGTTGTTTGTCTTTTAGCAGGTGCAAAGCCAGTGCTGAGACCTCTGGTGTTATTACTGTCCTGAGCAGGTAAGGAGGTCTAGGGTGGTGAGTGATAAACCTCCCTGCAGTACCACTGAGACACAGTCCAAGACTTCGGCCACTGGTTTCAACCCAACCCCAAGCAGGGACAGACAGACTTCAGTTGCTCAGAACCTTGTCCATTCAAGTCCTCGATATCTCTAAGCATCTCTTCTGAACAGAGCCAACCTAAGACCAGTGACAGCATTGCAAGTCTGTTTCTTAGACTCTGTGTTTCTATTTCTCACAGACATCCACTGCATTTCCCTGACAAAGTGACAGCGGCAGCCTGGGCATTTGCAGGATCAGGGCGAAATGGGCAAGAGAGGTGGCTGGTGTACAAGCTAGTGAAGAGAGCCTGCCTCTGGTGTGAAGCTGTATCTGCAGAGTGCCATCTGACAAGGACAGAGGTGCTCAGGAACAGCCTCCACATCACCTTCTCTGAGTTCACCACCTTATGTCTCTGAACTGGGCAGGTTTCTCCATTAGCTTGGAGCTCATTTCCCTTGACACTGTTGCCCCAATGCCCTGGTATCCTACCCAGAAATGAGGGACCTTTATGTACCTATACACATACTGTGCACAGTCTTGGGTGTCACAAAGAACATAAAACTCTTAGAGAGGATACAAAGAAGGACCACAAAATGTTGGAGCCACATAAAGAGCCGATGAGGTTTCCTGACTTGTTCAACCTGAAGAAGATCAGACGTCATCATGACCTACATCTTCCTTATAAGGTGGAGGAGCTGATGCCAATCTCTTCTCTCTGGTGACCAGTGGCAGGACTCAAGGGAATGGCATACAAGTTTTTCAGGGGAGTAGACAAATCAAGTTTTTCAGGGGAGTAGACAAATCAGTGTGTGTCTGAGCACTGGAGCAGGATCCCCAGGGAACTGGCCAAAGCACAAAGCCTGAGAGTTCAAGAAGCGTTTGGACAACACTCTCAGGCACATGGTGTAAAAAACCTCTTGGGGGTGGTGCTGTGCAGGGCCAGGAGTTGGACTTTGATGATTCTTATGGGCTCCTTCCAACTCAGGATATTCTATAATTGAATGATTATCTGTTGAAATATATTTGCACAAATATATATCCACATATATATCACTGCTGCCCTCTGGCTTTTTTCACAGCCGTTTCCTGCAATTGAGGTGCAAGGCTGTGCACAATAGATTTAATTTGTGCATGTCATGTCTGCCTCTTTCTCTTATCAGATTCTTTCCACTCTGCACCTCCCAAATGACTGTTTCTGAGTGATTTTGTTTAATAACTTTGAAAGTACATAGAGTAATTTTGAAATATACATGCTTTAAATTATGCAATTTATGCAAATACATCCTTGTGAAGATCACTCTTTGATTTTGAGTAGTAAAGATCAACATATGTTTGGGATTTCTGGGGAGTTTTTGGCTTGTGGGGTTTTTTGGTTTGTTTGTTTTTTGGTTTTTTTTTTTTTTTTTTGTTTAGTTTATTTTTGTTTGGTTGGTTGGTTTTGGGGGTTTTTGTGGTTTTTTGTTGGGTTTTTGTTTGTTTGTTTTTGTTTGTTTGTTCTGTTTTTCTCTGAAGGCAGAATTCTTTGGGTGTTAGATTGTTGCATTTTTGTCCAGATTAGTAGCTGAATTTTCCATATTGCTTTCATTGGCCAGCTGTACCTCACAGCTTCGGGAGAGACAAAAGTAATTTGGATCCATTTTCCCCAAGTCTTTCCATGCCTTCCTACCTATAGCTTTCAATTTACCACCTTTTTAATGGTTTGGTCCTTGGAGGCCCCAGAGAGAAATTCACATCGTTCACTGAAGACATGCAATAATCTCTTCTCAAATTTCTTACTGAAAATCCATGCAGGGCTCAGCAGAATATTTTGCTTCAGAGGATAATATCATGCTCCAGTGGTGGCAGGAGAGATGCAAGAAAGCAGGCAGCAAAGCTATCAAAATGGCAATCCTTCTGTGTCTTCCAGCCTCCTTAGGAAAGACGGAGTGCAACTAGTTTTATTGTAAATGCAGATGGAGCCAGTCCAGGGCAATCTGCAGGGAGTAATAGAACATGGCTGGGAGCATAGGTTGGAGTTAATCCCCACAGGCTGCATCAGCAGAGGAGGTGATGCTGAGGGCTCTGTGAGCTTCTGGCTGCTGCACAGTGGCTGAACACACCATTTATTGGCAAATCTGAAAAGAGCTTAGATGAATACAAAGCCTTTGTGTCTCTTTATCAGTTCTGTGCCTCAGAATTTGTGCTAATATAAAAATGTAAATCCCCAGCAATTAACAGCTGTTTCTACATTAGCAGAGCTCCCAAGGTTCTGCTATCTCCATTTGTCTTTAAACATTTTATTAGAAATTTGACACCAGTGATGTTCTAATTAAAGTCCATTTCCTAGAATGAAGTACTTCTATATACAGCATTGTGAATTTATTCTTTCAAGACTGCCTCCAATTTCAAGCTTGCTTACAGCAAGTGTTACAAATAGTGTTATTTTCATAGAGAGAATCATCACTGACATGGTGCTGAGACTGCATTTGTGAAGATGGTTGATTGTTGATTTCTCTTAAGATCTGGTAATTCTCAGTGGACCTCATTTAGATACCAATGCTGTGTGTCCAGATTTGTTTCTGACTTTGCATAGAGAAGTTATGGTCATATATGTGGAGAGACACTAAGAACCCATGCTGGGGATGAAAAGATAATTTGTCATAAAATGAAACTAGAAAGCAGCTTATATCTTGGATATTAACAGAAAAAAAACCCCTTTATTTAAGTGATTTATGCATGGTTCTATGGAAAGAGCAAAACAATGATTTGAATGAAGTAAAAAGGAACACCTTGCTTTTGAAAACGTCTTGGGAGATAAAGAAAATATTTTTTTTGTTCTAACTTTCTGTAATCTGAATGAAATTGGAAGAGAATGAGAGTCATTCTTGACTGAATGTGTAATTAAAACAATTTAGGAGCAGAGCTGTCATTTATATAACTGTGGAATGCAAACTTTTTATCAGAAAGGCATTGTCTATACATTTCAGTGAATTTGAAGGTTTGTTTTATGTGGGAAAGGACTTTTTCCTGAGCTTGTTAAGCGTAAATAATTTAAGACAGCAAAAAATGTATTCAATTTTATAAACCATTTAAATAAGAGTGGCAGCCCTTGAGATCCATAGCTCATGGCTCCTAATCCAGAAGCAAAGATATTCAGTTATTCAATAAACAAACTGGAAAGACATTATAATAAAAGTTTATATCTCTTATTAGATTCAGCTATAATTCATCTCAAAGCTCCTCTATAACAAGGCTTCTGTGTGTTTTTTGAGGTAAGATGTTTTACTGCAAAGAGTCTCAATAGTGCACCAGGCACTTATACATGCTGCACTGAGCTCTAAACAGATGCCAGATATTGCAAAATACCACTGTGGTATAATGCCTCATATTGGTTTTGGCTCAAACACAGTTTTGGTTTTTGGTTGTATTTTCATCACTATAAATGTCTGAGATACTGACAAAATCATTATTGTGTTGAGGATTTTGCACTGGTCCATATTTTGGTAACAACTATGTTTCTCCAGATTTTTAACAGTCAAACCATAAAGTCAGGCTTTCAGCATACAGAAAAATGCACACTCTGCTGGGTATTTTACTTCCCCTCTGTTATGACCAAATTAAGCCTATTGTTTCAAGTCTGGTAGATATAGACCTGCATGAATTCAAGCTTTGAATTTCAATGAATTCATTCCAGGTATTTCTCTGCAGTGAGTTGAGGTGTCTACATGTGTGACACCTCTGATGTGTGGCGCAGTCTTCCCCATGGAAAAACACTGCTAGGTGCCAGGTCCTTACAGTAGGAGTCCATTTATGAATACTGCAAAACAATACAAGGGGGTCTGGGATAATTCCTCTGGCTCAGTGCTTTGGTATTGTAATCACCTTAATTATGGGAGTTTCCTTGAACCAGCCTCACCCACAGTAGTGGGTTATCTACTTCTGGACTTTTCCCTAGTGAAGAGTTGTTTTTCTTTTCATTTGCTGGGATTTTGATAGCTGTGTGAACACTACAAGTCATTCAGTCATCCTTTGCACACAAGCATTAGTTCAGAGCACTGCCTTGAGCAACGGAGTTCTTCTTAGTTTGTTGGTCTAAATACTCTAACTCACGTTAATTAAAATATCCTACCATATTCTGTTTCAGTTTAGATACAAATGTGAAGGAAGTGTTTGTTACAGTTAAAAGTGTGAAGGGTTTGCTTCATATTTTTTTATACCCTTTTAAAATTTGAATGCTGAATAACAAAATACTGTTGGACAAGGTCTTATTTAAATTAGCCTACCCCAGCAGATGGACTATGTGACTGCTTTAACCATTGCTA
The DNA here is from genome assembly GCF_027887145.1 of Ammospiza caudacuta. Classification (NCBI taxonomy): domain Eukaryota; kingdom Metazoa; phylum Chordata; class Aves; order Passeriformes; family Passerellidae; genus Ammospiza; species Ammospiza caudacuta. Next base: position 62,443,443 of record NC_080596.1, read on the forward strand.
TTTTTTTTTTTTTTTGGTGTACTATCTAATTTGAGGGATTCTTTTTTGTTTATAACCTCATGGGAGGTTATAGTCTTTTAACAGAAAAGTTTAGTTTGCAGCTTCTAAAATGAAGATCCTCTGGGATGTAAAACACATCTTGTGTGAATTTTGCATAACTTACATGACTTGGAAAAAAATATGCTAAAATTTTCTGCAGATAAATCTTAAGCAGATAAAAAATTGCTGTATTATTTCTTGTTGAGCATTTGTTCTTTACTCACATCCATTTTCTTCATGCGTAACTGAGCTTCTGCAAATATATTTTCTTTCAGGTTAGCTATTATTACTTAGCACATTGATTTTTTTGAAGATGAATGTTGGTTTCACTATACAGATTTCTGTACTTGGCGTTTTGTCTAATATCATCTGTAACACTGAATGATGAATGACATTTCATTATATAAGTATTCTATTTTTCCACATATTTGTTTATCCAAAGGAGTTCAAATATTGGATATCTGAAATGCTGCTATGAGTGAAAAACGTCTAAATATGCTGATTGTGTACTCTACCACCATGATATTAATGAGGTATTCTCCCTCAGAAATATCAAAAGTGTAATTTGATTTTTTTTCAGAACATTAAAACAATGGCTCAACTGCATTCATGACGAGCTTTGGTGTTACCTAAAATGAGTCTGTGATTTTAATCCAAAGGAGGAATAGAAGGGTTAGAGGATGGGGTGGAACACAGATGTTTGCTGTGGGTCCCTGCTGTCACCCAGAGCCATGGCCCCTCATGGCAGAACAGCAGACTGAGGTACAATATAATCCACAGTGCCTCGTGTTCCAGTGGCTGATTAAATATTTGATGTGCTAGGAGAGAAAATAAGCTCCCTTCTTTTCCTAGAGAGTGAGCACTCTGAAGAGCTTCAGTTTGTTTATCATTACATTACAGTGCCTCAGAGCTGATGAGCTGCTTTGAGATGCAGCAGTGGAATACACCAGCCTTCTCATTTGGATTACAATTATTTTCTCAATTTTTCTCAAATTCTACATGAATTTTGTCACCTTTAATCCTACTCTGAAATGTGAAATCATTTCATGAAAATAATGAAGTAGTAGTTTAAAATTCTCCATTTTATTTTTTTTTTTTAGAAGGGCAGGGTTTGATTTCCTACAAAATTTAAGTGTTTGGAAAAGAGTCCTGGACAATATTGTAGGAAGTCAAATTTTGGTGTGTAATAAAGGGTTTCTGTCTGAAACTGTTGTCTACATTTTATGCTTTGCAAAGTCTAAAGATAGTCCTGAACATCTCCTGTTAGACATTTTTGGCTATCTGTGTTGTCAATCAGGAAGCCTTAATATGCTCAGAATTGATCCTTACACAAGTTATTTTATTTTAAATTGTTATCTGAGTGCATCAATTATGAGGCTGTCCACACTGGCCTAGACTATTTTAATTTAAAGGGTTATTTCTCTTTGTAATGACTGTGGATACAATCAGACAATGCAGAAACCTCCATATCTTATCTGCATTTTAATTCCTAGACTGTTCTTCTCCTCACAGTTATTTCTTAATTGTGTTGAAAACTAAAACTAAAACTGCTGAATGACTGGTGGTTTTCTGGGGGGGGGTTTTTTTTGGGTTTTTTTTGGTTTGGGTCGGGTTTGTTTTGTTTTAGTGGAAGGGAGTTTTTAAATTTATTTTACATTAATGTAGCTCTCTAACAAATATTTTTCGCCAGCCTTGATGACTTTGAACTTCTGAGCCTTATTAATTTAGAAGATTTTTCTGAATATACGTTGCAGATGTTGCTGAGAAAGTTTAGGTGAACCCCCACTGCAACTAATACCTGGAAGTATCCAGTGTGGAACATATACAAAAGAGTTAAGGTCTGTTATAAGGCACCAAAAAATAGCAGCTTTCCTTCAAAACATGTTACTGCTGAAAATGCACAAGTGAACAGATTTTGCATGGCTCAGAAAGGAGTAACAGACTGTTCCACTGCATTGGATAGGATCAAACTGAATTTCTAGTATGCCGACTTAACATTGTGCTCTTTTGCTCCTTAAATCATATCCTTCTAGTAAACTTCAGTTGCAAAAAAAAAAAAACCAAACAAACAAACAAAAAAAAAACCACTAAAAAAATATACAGGCAAGGGAGAATAATTCATACCAAATTTCTGTGCTAAAGACTCATAGGCTAAGAACAAGGAGGTCAGAGAAGAAACAATGTTATCTTTAGATATTTTGACCAAAAATAAAATTTCTTGGATTTAACACAATACCCTTGCACTAACCTTTCCATTCAAGCTGCTTGAAGCTTCCCTGTTACAGGATAAAACCCCTGGCATAATGGTGACCAAGTGAAAGCCTTCCCAAGGGAAGAAAAGTCTGTCACCAAGACATGGCCAGCTGGTTGTGTTTGGCCCAGGGTGAGAGAGGTAATCGTGTGGCTCTTTGGTGGAGAAAGACTAAAAGAAAGATGACTAAATGAAATCCCATCTCAGCATGTCAGAAATCAAGATCTGATATTTCTAAATGTGTAGTAAGCAGAATAAAAATACTGAGTCCCAGACCTGGGATAGTCATTTGGATGGAAGCTTTTCATTAAAATTTACACTGAAATCAACATTATCCTTGAAAAGTTTTAACTTTTTCATACTACTACACAGTGATTTTTTATTTTCATTGTAAAATTTTGGACTGTTTTAAAAGACATTTTTCACTCCCATCCACACAACTCACTAGAAAATATTTGGCCAGCCATTAGGCAGTGTTAGTAAAAAAATGCGTAGAAGGAATATCCTCATACCCATAATAGCCCATAAACACACCTATGAAAAATAACATTGACAGGTCATAAAGAGCTGTTTAGAAATAATATGTAATTAAATGTGGACATCTTCATATTTTTCCGTCCTTTTCTCTTTCTATGCAAGTTTTTTTAGTAAATGATAAATGCAGAGGCACTAGCAGCCCACACAGCCAGCAGTGTGGTTGTGTGCCTGCCCAGTCCCTCTTGTGAACACGTTCTACCCATGCCAGCAGCCTGCACACCAGGTGATGGTAGCTACCTACCTCCCTTCACCCATCACAGATAAGGGGTTTTGGTTCTTGTTTACATGCAAGTTTATGAAGATAATTTCTGCAAATTATTATATTTTTTCTGCTTTTGACTCTGCAGCCTAAATGTATTCAGATTTCTTTCTAAAAGAAAGTAAATTAGAATAAGTCAGAAATAACATTCTGTTTTCCTGACATACTGAAAATATTACTGGAAACCCACATTATAAATGTATTACAACTCAGAATCAATTTGATATTTATTAGAACTACTCTAAACTAACCCCAGGAGTCACAGAAAAGAGTTCTGCTGGAAAGAGAAGATTTTTTTTACACAGACAATGGGTAAATGGCAGTAACAATGGCAGGAAAAGCAGTGCTTAAACATGGCAAATGAGGAGTGTTGCTGAACTAAGTGTGATTGTGCAGGTATGGTTGCACCAGGCCAGCCTTTACAGCCACAATCTCATTATGGCTGTGATTGTACAGTCAAGTTCATAATTGGAGCTGAAGTAGTAGTGGGAGAAAATGTATTTTATTTGGTCAGTTGTGATCCTCTCAACTACTCTTTCTATGAATACTGAAGTGTTCAACATTGTATCCATACTCAGAACAGGAAATTTTACAGCCCAATATGTAGAACATTTCTGAGCAGTCAATTAGAAAGAACTGTTTCTAATTTATGGTTCTAATTTAACCTTTTTTACACAGGTTGCCCACTAAGGACACAGAAACATAAAGTTGTACTTACTGTAACTGGTGCAGTGTATCAATATATTCCACAGTGCAAATCTTCACCTTTCTGTCTTTCTTTAATTTTCAGACAGAATTATTCAAAAGTGGCTTGGAGTCTGCATCTCAGACTGGCATAAACTACCTAAATAAGCCAGAAAATTTCATAATTGTGAATAGTTAATTTGTTCCATGCTACTATAGCCATAAGTTCCCCATTTCTCTTCTGCTTCAGTTTTCTACGATGAACAGAAGTGGATAAAGTCAAAGCCTCCTTACCTGTATGTGGTGACTACAGTGGGAATTTCTCTGACTTCATGCCTTGCATTTGATCCCTCCACTCATGAGTCATAGCTTGATGCTCCACATACTCCTCCATACCCTTATACTCCTTTTTGCTCACATTATTACCACAGCAGAATAAAGGCCTACAGTATTTAATTTCTTGTCACTGTTGTTTATTTTTATTACACTGAGCAGAGAAGCCCTGACTGCACAAAGGCACCTCTTGTAAGACCATGTGTGAAAGGTAATCTCTGTGTCAAAGAACTTGTGCCATAAACTAGGAGGGAAATAGTGAGTAAAAATTAAGTAAAAGTGACATACCCAAGGTCAAAAATGTTCCTGTAGACCTCACTGTCTCTCTTCCTGAGTCTTATCTAAGGCAATTATATAAAACCTGGAATATTGTGTGCACCAGATGAAGTTGCTATATGACAATTACTTTGAAAACAGAGGATGTTTCTACCTACACAGTAATCTTTCAGAGAGACTAATGAGGATGTGTATGAAACATCTGCTGCTTGCCTTCCATTAGATGAAATACTTCTGAAAATGGAAATCCCTGGAAATCCCTCTTAGTCAAAGTAAAATAGGATTATAATAACAATGATCATCTGTGAACTAGAAGCCAAAAGCTAGTGTAGACAAGTCCAATGCCATTTTAAACATCAGCCACTGAAAAGATACTGAAAAACCTGTTACATCAAACAAAGATCCCCATGTTAAATGAACCTGTCTGTAAGGAAAGATAGACTTGATACATGGTTGATTTCCATTGTAAATGGAATATGTTATACTCTTTTTATTGGAAACAACTATGCTGCTCCTTCATGCAGAATTTCCTTCATGCAAAAGCTCACTGAAACTAACTGCGGACTATAGTGTCAGACAGTGTTCAACATTACCTGCTGAAGACTCAGGAAGAAGAAATCTTGACTGCTGATAAGAGTGCAGCCAAACCTCTGTCCCTGTCCCCAGGCCCCGGGGCTAACACGGTTTGGGTGGTGCCCATGGCCAGTGATGTGCAAGAAGGGATGAGACAGCGCCCTGGGCAGCCCTGATGAGCAGGCACCCCTCTCAGAGGCACTGAATAGACTCTGCCTTTGGCATGGGCTTGGTTCAGGGCTTGAATTTGTGTCCAGAATCTGCGACAGTATCTGATAACATAATTTATTCTCCTGATAAAATACATTACTGCTCCATTGATGTTTATTTTCTCCTAAATACTTCCTCTTTATTTTCTCCTGGGAGGAACGTAGGAATGTTTTTGCTGAAATAGCCTGTGAAGCTAAACTATATTAATGAGACTCTTATTAGCTAACTAATTTTCACAGTATTCTGAGATACTCTGGAAAAGGTCTGGAACCCTAATTTAGCAATATTTGTTTAGTTGTTTTTTTTGTTGTGATAAATATCCAAACAGCATATTTTATTTTTATGAAATCCACTAATTTTGAATATTTTCTATAAACTCTCCCTAAAAATAATGTTAGCATTAAAATTATGTCTTTCAGCAGCTTTCTGAGTAGTTCTCTAATTTGTTCAAAAATTATTACTAAAATGTCTGTGATCTTAGGAACCCTTATTCGTGTCTGACATTCTTTCCCTGTGACTAATTATTTTTCAGACTGTTTTAATTGCAGGGTGTAGGAGGTATTTTTCTATAAATGCTAAGTATTAGAAGGGAACATGCTTTGCAGATCATTAAATGTGCTACCAGGAATAAGCATTTTTCTGCGACCAATGATATTTGTCAAAATTAGTCAATGTGTTTGTTGAGGGCAAGAGGCCATCTCCAGGAAATGTCTCCCAATAATTGCTGCCATGGTAAGAGCTGTTAATTATTTAAGGTGATATGGAGACCATAGATCTTAGGAGAAATGGATTTCTTGCTTGTTTTATTTACAAACAGGATGCATTAAAAACCCTGAGTTAATTGCAGTTGTTTTTTAAACAAACCCAGACTGAAAATTTTTTGGTAGCCTGCAAGCATTGCTAAAAGAAGGCAAGTAAGAGACATCAAAATATTATGCATATTTCATGGCTTCCTATCAGAACATAAAGTGATGTAAAATAAACTCTTAAAAGGTTTGAACTTCTATGCTCAAACTAGGCTAACATCACTAAGTACTTTTAAAGTCATTCACTGACGAGACTTCCTATAAAACCTAGGTCAGAGGTACTGCTTTGCAATGCTGTCAGGTAAAGCTTTTGCTTTCATTCCATCTGATTTTGGCAAAGCAAAGGCTCATGCTCTCCATGAGTGCCCCAGGTCCCAGGTGACAAGAGCACCATCAGGAGTGATCAGGGGTCTGAAAACCTATGAGCAAAGATTGAAGGAATTGGAATATGTAGCCTAAAGAAAAGAAGATTGAAGTGATAAAGTAGCAAGTTTGTTAAGTATAAAGACATCCCTGGAGAGAGCTACCTAAGTCCAGGGTAGCTAGACAAGAAATAATGGGATCATATTACATAAAACAAGGTTCTGTTTGGAAATAAGGAGAAGATTTCTAAAAAACTCCAAACCAAACAAAAAAACCCAACCAAACAATCAATAAAAAACCCAATCCAATCCAAAAACAGTCAAACAGAAACAAACAAACAAACATCCCAATCAAAGCAATGCATTGGAATGCAGATTATCTGGTGTAATTTGAACTATCATTTCTCAGAGGTAACTTAGACATTATAGTTCTTTCCTGGAGGAATGTGGCTTCATCAAGCTCTGTTCTAGACCTTTTTCTGCAAGACATTTATGGAGGAAATCCACCTGGGAACGAAAATAGGTTTTCCCAATGAAAATTTAATCAAACCAAGGCTGCTTCATTTTTTGTCTCTTTGGGGGTGTTTTCTTAGTTTTTTTTGAGGGGGTTGATTGGTTGATTGTTTTTTGATACTTTTTTTTGTTGGTTTTTGTTTGCTTGTTTTTGGATTTGTTGTTGCTGGTTTTGTTCAGAATAATCCTTACCACCAGCTAAAGAGGGTGGTCTTTGGAAGGGTCCAAACCACTTGATTTGATCACCACTAAGGGCTTTGGTACCACAGATCACTGCAGAAGGTCAGCAGTGCCAGGCACCCCGTGGTGCAGTTCACGAGCAACACGAGCTTAGGAAATCCTTCCTTGGTTTAGCCGAGAACTCCTGGCATTATAACATCCTGGAGTTTGGCAACATTGCCAGCTGCCTTTGAGTGAGCTAAGAGCAGCAGTCCGGGTTTAGGGCAACAGTCCGGGTTTAGGGCAGCAGGTCGGGTTTGGGGCAGCAGTCTGGGTTTAGGGCAACAGTCCGGGTTTAGGGCAACAGTCCAGGTTTAGGGCAGCAGGTCGGGTTTAGAGTCGCAGTCTGGGTTTGGGGCAGCAGTCAGGGTTTAGGGCAGCAGTCTGGGTTTAGGGCCACAGTCTGGGTTTGGGGCAGCAGTCCGGGTTCACGGCAGCAGTCCGGGTTTAGGGCCGCAGTCCAGGTTTAGGCCCTCAGTCCGGGCTTGGGGCAGCAGTCAGGGTTTAGAGTAGCAGTCCGGGTTTAGGGCAGCAGTCCGGGTTCAGGGCCGCAGTCTGGGTTCAGGGCCGCAGTCAGGGTTGAGGGCCGCAGTCAGGGTTTAAGACAGAAGTCAGGGTTCAGGGCCGCAGTCCGGGTTCAGGGCCGCAGTCCGGGTTTGCGGCCCCCGGGCCGAGCGCGGTGCGGCGGTGCAGTGCCCGGGCTCGGGGCTAGGTGGCGCTGAGCCCGCACGGAGCGGTCCCGCCGCTCCCGGCTCCTTCCCTTCCGCGGAGGGAGCGGGAAAAGGGAAAAGCGGAGATTTTTTGCTCTTTGCCTCTCCTGTGCTCTCCACTGCCTCCAATGGAAGAAGCACCTCAGCTGCCTTGCGGACTGAAAGCATGTTTTATTCAGATTTGCCCCACATTACTAAGCTCGCATATTTTATGTGTTTTTACTGTGTTTTCTATTTTCAGCAAGGCTGACTAAATATATTTTGATGAGGAGATAATGTACCAAAACCTGGCATTTTGGACGACTAACATTATTCAAGGGAAAAAAATAGAAAACTGTTAAAATGCTTTATTTCAACATTTTCAGAGGATGGTCTTTCCCTTCCCTTCCCTTCCCTTCCCTTCCCTTCCCTTCCCTTCCCTTCCCTTCCCTTCCCTTCCCTTCCCTTCCCTTCCCTTCCCTTCCCTTCCCTTCCCTTCCCTTCCCTTCCCTTCCCTTCCCTTCCCTTCCCTTCCCTTCCCTTCCCCTTCCCCTTCCCCTTCCCCTTCCCCTTCCTCTGCCTTTTTAATTTTTTTCTAAAGAACATATTTACTTACAAACTTCTTGCTTTCACATTTGCTTCTCTGAGGTTTACTTGACTGGAGAAGCGAGAAATAAATTGAATAATAATATCTAAAAGTGTAAAGTGTGCTTTGCACCAAAAATGGATTGGAATGGTTCAGATAAAATGAAAAAGGATTGGTTTCTTCTTTTCCTGGTTTCACAAAGCAAATAACATAATTAAGCTAACACATATTATGTGGAATATTAATATATTGAAACTCACTTTCCCTTGGTTTTGGTTTTATCCAATGTACCCTTTCCTTATTTTCACAGTTACAGTAACTACAATGTCCAACACATTTTTGTGTGGTTTAAGTTCATCCTTTGGTGTCTTCTGAGGGTTTTTTAAGAGACCAGTGCAAGCTTTAAGGCATATTGAAGAGAAAAACTTTTTGTCAAGGGAATACATTAAAAAGTCTTACAAAGTCTATGAAAAACAAAAGTTAAAATGTATTGCATTTCCTATTGGAAAATTTGTGGTGTCAGATGATAGGCAGAAGTACTCAAAGGATAAAATATATTCTTAGATGAATAATTCAAGTATTTACAATAATAATATGAGAATTATTCTCAAAGTAATTACCTATTTTTTCTATACTATACAATTTTGAAAACTACTTGAAATTATAAAAAGCTGAAATCTAATTTGTTTGATAGCAATAAATTTTGGAATAACAACATTTGTCTGAGTAGTTTGACAAAATTTAACATTAATTAGGGTTTTAACTAGGAAAAAATAAGATTGACTATAATTCTGTGGAGACAAACTGTAACAAACATTCTTGTAGGTCAGATCCAATTAATTTACAGCCAAAAGAGCATGAAACCACACTGTGAGTTTCATTCATGAAAGAAATTGGCCACACTGCTTCCATCATCAGCATTATTAGATAGCATCAGTTGTTTTCTGAACTGTTTATCAATTAATTGCTTCATTTTCTCAGACATAGAACTAGATGGTCACTTTGCTCATATCTGTATGTCTCATGTCCACTGAAATTATCATTTCTGTCCCTCTATGATGTGGAGTATGTGTCAAATATGGGGACAATCTAAATAGCCACAAGAAGAAAATTGCTCAGAGAAATTCCTGCGATGAATGAACACTTACTGGTATGAGAATTGATCTTGGCCTGATGTTTCCTGTGACCATGACATCCAAGAGAGGGAAGAGTTAAACTCTGGTCAAATACCAGTTATTGATGGCTACCATGGTTCCAGGTCCAATCAGGGCTAACAAAGTAATTTTGGGTTTAGGTTGGAATTTGATTTGCATGACAGCAGCAAGTCCTTGCCTGACATACAGCAGATGTGTCTTTTAACAAAAAGGTTTTAATCCCTTTGTGACTAATGAATTCTGTATTCAGCTGTGGCCATATTTTGCTTATTGTGTCATGAAATGTGACAGCTCACACAAGAGTCATTGTATTACAGTAAGGCCAATGCAAGCTTTTCTTTTTTTATTTTATCATGATTCAGTCAAGGGACAGTGCTCAGGTCAGTAGAAAAGAATTGAAAATTAATCTTGATTACTTTAAAAAAAAATTATAACAAATAATTCTTTACTTTTACCTTGGCAAAATCCATAGGCTTTTTCTTTGCTCTGTTCCTTCTAAAAAGGCATGTTAGATCTATATTATGTATTTGAGAAACCACAGCATGTTCACCTGAGCACTTCAATACCCTTCAGTCCCTGGTTTGGCGTACTTTGCCCCTTTTGATGTGAGTTTTCATCCATATCACTTTGCCATCTCCACCTGACTGGTGACCTCTCCTGAAACAATCAGTTAAGCCACTCTTGGCAAAGCCTCCTGTGGAAAAAAATTCAAGCATGGACTTCTGTCCCACTATTTACAGATTTTATGTAAGGGATGTATGTCCTGTGATAAGCAAAGGCCCAGTAGAACAGGGACTAGGGCACTGTTCTAATTCATTGCTGGCCATCTTACTGCTGCTGGCCACATGTAGTTCTCACTTAAATACTGAATTTCTATGTCAAACACTTCAGTGAAAGGAATCAAGAGCTGTGCTCCTTTCTTTCTTTTTCCACCCATGTTTTTATAGGGTTTGTGTGTGTGTGTGTGTGTATGTGTGTGTGTGTGTGTGCCATTTCCACTGCTGTATGTGCACTGCAGGTGTTCATGTAATAATCAGGACCTCTACAAGTTCAGCTTTCTTTCCACAAGTTGCCTGGAGCACAGACATTGACACATCCCTTCTGAAAAATTTCACATAGAATTGAAATTGAAACAGGACTTGTCATCTCAGTCCTGTTCCAACATGTATTTTAGCCCCACACTAAACTTGAAACCTTTAGAAGATATTTGCTTGGTACAGTTTTAGGTGCTTTCTGTAGCAGGAGGTTATAATGCTTCTGAGATGCAGTGAGCTGTCTGCAGAACACATACACAGTCTATTCAAAAAGCATAACATTAGAGCAGTAGCATTCCTCATTTCAGAGCTAAATCTATCAAGATCTGCAGAAATAATGTTAGAAAGTCCTTCACTGATAGGAAGTGTAATCACCTCTGAAAGTGTGAACTGCCAGAAATGCTGAGCTTGGGAATTTCAAACCTTGATTACAATCTCATTATGAACAAAACATGTGATCTTCCATACCTGTGAAGTGAGCCCAGTGCCTTGCATTTGGTTGCAAGGCTGCCACTTGCATGCTGTCAGGGAAAGAGCTCTCAACACAGGCACATGAGAGTTCAGCTCTGAGCTGTGCCACAGAAAGCTGTAAAGACTCACAGCTTATTTACATTAAAATATTTTTGGATTAAGATATGCAAACAATGGTAAAATACGAAGAAAGTAAATGGTGAACAGAAGGTGAGCAGTATGTTTGGGAGCTGTGAAAGAGCTGAAGGAATGCCAGGCTTGGATTATAAAAGAATTTGTTATTCGCTATGTTTCCTAGCTTAAGAATAGAAGTACAAACCACACACATCTCTTTGAAAAAATAGACCTTGAAAAGTAAACCAAAAGTAATTAGTCTGAGCAGGAAACACTAATATCTCGGAAACAGTAAGATTAACTATTCCATTGAGGAAGGAAAGCCTCCTGCAAATGACCTTAAAATTGCTTATGGGAGCCAAAATGGGATGGGTGATAGGGAGAGAGAGGATTGGAAAGGGGAAAGACTAATTACTTTTCTCCTACAGTTTATTCTGTGTAAAATAAGAATGCTACACACATGCAAAATGGGCTAGTTTAAAGGGCCAGTCTTTGGCAAGGTTGCATCTTGGAAGATGCTAAGCTTCTTGCAGCTTTTGTTGGCTGCACGGTAGCTGGGCATGCTGCAGCCCTTTTTATCTTGCAGCTGATCTCTGGGGAGCAATATAAAAAAAAACAGAAATCACACCAAACAATATCATAACAAAGCAGGAAAAATGTAAAATGGGAAAAAGCTGAGCAGATACTGTATAACTCTTTCACAACTAGATCCTCTGTCTGCTCCCATCCTGTCCTTTACAAATAAAGCTCATCAATTAAGCAGAAGGATGCTCAAAAATGGGAGTATTTGTGTTTGACTTACTGCCATAAAAACACAAGTCAAATTTTCTGTGTACCAGATTTTGAGTTAGAACTCCAGTAGGAAAAAAGGAAGAAAACCCTACACCACATTAATCATCTTAGGAACCTCCTGGTCTTTAAGCACTTTCTTGTAAAACATGTGGTTGAGCTGAGACATTCATAATTCAGTGAGTAGTTTTAGTGAAATCAGAATTACTATTTTTAGAAATGCTTAGCAACTGGAGCAAGGAAAAATCTTCCCAAAACTAAATGGATTGTCTTTTTCATTAAAACACGAGTGACTTTTCTATACTTAATAATCACAAGGGTCCTTAAGCAAAGATACAGAGGGATGCAAAGACATTCTTACAAATATCTGCACTATTAATAAATTACTTTTTATTGAGGTATTGCCTGGATGAATGAATAGTTTAGCTGTGCCACGACTCATGATGCCCACAGGATAGCAGGGAAGAGAGCCTGTTTCCTCAGAAGTGTTAGACGTGGTGGAGATCCAAGTGGCCTCTGCATGTCAGACAGGCCTGTAAGGACATTTCTGCCCGTGAGTGATTCCACATTCAGCTCATGCCAGTAGAGCTGGCTTATGAGGGAGCTGGCTGGGGAGAGTTCTGCCACCAGCACTTTGGATAAGTGAATCTATAAGAAGCCAACTGCGCTGTTCATTTGTGATTTTCCCAAACACTTCCAGGCAGTCATGACGTCCACAATGAAAAATTGCACAGCAGATCTAGGCAGCAACATCAGGTATTTAAGGTCTGTTTTCTTACTTTGTGCTGGACCAAGGGCAGTTACTCTAAAAATGCTTTCACAAAAGCTGAAGTGAGTTGAGATGTCTGGTGTGAGGGTTCCTCATTTCAGTATGTGCCCATGTACAAGATGCAGAGCTGTGTGAGGGAGAACTAATTCATTCCCCATACAGAGTGTTCTTGTTCGAGTTAACTGTTCACAAATACCCCAAAATAAAACCTAGGGTCCATAGATAACTTATATGGATTGACCCTGGCCAAGGACGCGCCAGCAAGAATGGATGCAGGCTTTGTCTGGCATTTGAAAAAAGTTTAGACTTATAAAAAAGAATAGAACCTCATGAAAGTTTTCTAAGCAGAATTCTTTTTCAAAACAAGAATGTTGCAGTTGCTGTTTCACTGGAAGCATTCCTACTCTGTCACTGGTGGTCATGCAGGTGAAGGGCTCAAATCTTTTCTATGTCCAGGAACAGAGCTAATACAAGGGATGCTGCCCCTGGCTTATTCTTTTCTGCCTTAGTGCTTGGCTGACTGGAAGCTTTCCAGTTTCAGGCTTAGCAAAAACATGTTCGTCAAATGAATTTCATCCAAAACAACCTAGTGTTAACAGCCATGAAATTTCTTTAATGCTTCCATAGTGCATTATTGTTTGTAAGAAATGTAACTAAACTTCAGCATATTTTAACTACACTTTTCAATATATAATTATTTTGGTTTGAAGTATATGAAATCAATGCCACTGCTGAAAACAATTCTCATTGACTCAAAGGTAATATGTAGTACCTGATAATTAAAATGTGAGCAGCAACAAAAAGGGTGTCTACAAGATGAAATGGGGAATAAAGCCTAGATTTCATTTTGGAGTTAGCTCATGGTTTCAATTATGATTTTTATAAAAGTATTTTCAAATAGGAAATGTATTGCTTGAATACAATCACTACCTATTAGATTTAGTTTACAAAAAGGAAAAAGTTTACTTTTTAATGGATGTCAAAAAATTCATCATCAGGAAAGAGCCCTGGGTTTATTTGCCCTTCATATTCTGCTTTGCTGACTTCTACTGTTCACTAGCAATGTCTTATAACCAATTGTTGTTCTCTTTTTAACTCTTTTATAAACAGATTAAAAAAACATACTTACAGTTTGAAATTCCTGTAATAAGTTTTGGCAATAAGTTTTGTAAGAAAACTAAGTTTGATTGGCCCATTTCAGGAACATATTATAAATTAAATAATCTGTTTTGGTTCCATGTACAGGCTAGGGATTATCTCTAAAATGTGTTATTTGCTGCATAAGAGAATCGTAGGCAGCTGACTGAAAACACTTTGGAGTTCAATTTATTCAAGTTTTCCTTGCATATTTGACTTTGGAAATGAAGGACCCTGGCTGGGAAAGTCACTGAAATTCATAGGGCTGAAAACAAAAATCTTTGAGCTCTCTTAAACAGTTCTGTTTTCTCAACCATAACAGTGTGATGCTATTAAGCAGTGTCTTTGATCTGCAATAAGCATATCTAATTTGAATTCACTTGAAATTACTGCTAGTATCAGCTAAGCCTTTGTGCATCTTCCAGATTGCAGGAATATTATAATATAAAGAATAGCTTCAGCCCAATCAGGAATATTTGAATCATATACTTTTTCTCTTCAGCAAATGTCATGTGCTATAAATGACAGCACTTCAGGACTATCACTAAACCAAAAATGAAATCTGTCATTCACTCACCTGTTCTAGGCAAAAAAAAAAAAACACCACCCAAACCATTTTTAAGGGCCCTATCTCCTGTGGTAGGAAATTTGCGTAAAACAAAATATTGTATCATTAAAGTTTCCTCTGGAGGAAATTACTCAAATGCATTTTTTCCTTGAACATTTGCATAAAAGTATTACTGCATAATGGATATTACCTTACCCAATACCTGCAGACTATCAGGACTTCTTCAGAATAGCCATGCATCTTAGTAAATGACATGGAAGACAAAGAAGTAACTGATAGAAATTTCTATATCTTTCTACTGTTTTATCATGCAATTTTTAAAATTCCTTCAGATATGTACCACATTTTTCTGTCAAAATAAATAACTCTTAAATATTACCAGGTAATGTTTATTTTCTCCTGTCTCTTTTCTCTTTCCAGTAAGGAGATTCTTACTGGGAACTCTGCTTCTTGATCTTTCTGTGACCTGCCATAATAATCTCAGTCCTGTGTTTTCATTGAAATTCAGTTCCATCAGTCACTGCATTAATGACCTGTTTCAAGCTTGCCCTTGAAAACAGCATTAACTGGTGCTCATGGTTAGAGACACACACTGTAATGTGGGGCCTGATCCAAAGTCTGTGGCTGGGCAATCAAGGTCTTCTCAAGCTCTAAAAAGATTTTGATTGGGTCCCAGACCTTTGACCTCTGTAAAAGCCAGTGCAGCACCAATGCATAGCTCCTGTTAATTCACCCAGTACAGCTCCTACCACACAGTGCAAGGGAGGTGCCTGTGGTGCAGCAGCTCATGGAGGTCAAGAATGAGAGGATTGTCTGTGTGCACCACCTTTACTTTCATGAGAGAATTAAGGATGAATCTACAGGACACCACAAAGCTTTGGCCATGATCTTTGGGCTGGGCTGGGAAGTCAGCACACGAAGAGCTCATGCAAACCCAGTGCAATAACACTGCAGAGTTTTCCTAAAAGTAAATGTTTCCAGTTATTTATAATGCAGCAGCTTTATGCCACTGCTTGTTTGGTGAGCAGAAGACCTTTTTAGTCAGTCACACCATCTGACAGGGAGTTAGGGGAAGTATCACCAAGATCACCACTATTCCTAGTCTGAAATGTACCTTGGGAACAGGCAATCTTTTCTCACATGGCAGAAGAATATTTGAGATATTACATGTTCAGTGTTGAAAGGCATTCTAGACTGTGTGCATACTCTCCTGAAACATTCCTAGAATATAGTAGAAAATTATAAGGTTTTTTTAGAGACTAATATTGTCCTGGCTGCAAGTAGGGCATTCTGATTGTGAAAAGCTTTTCTACTCTGATGGAAACAGAAATCTTAATCTTCTCAGTTTCTTAAATATAATTTCATAGGAAAGATAAAAGAAGACTTTTTTGTGCAAAAAACTTGTCTCCACACTCAACCATTTTTCAGTTCATTAGCTGGCTAACGGGGCATCAAGGAGCAGCCTCCCATATCCTGTATTATCCAGAATAGGATATACCAGAATTGAGAACTCCCTTTAAAAACACAGACAGAAAAATTTAACCTGTCAAGAAACAATGTCAAAGGAATTGTCTACTGTGGCTTCAGGCTGGGCTGGAGGCTACATAGATGCATTGAAAAATCACTGCTAGCCAACTAAAAGGCCATGGGGTTTCAGAGGGACCCAGGAAGACTCAAGATTTTGGTACCCTAAAGAGAAGGCTTAGTGATGGTAAATTTTTAGAGTAAATTTTTAGAATATCCATGATATAAAAATAGAATAGTAGTTACCATGGAATCCAACACTAGCCCTCTGCCATCTCTTTGCCCTCATTTTGCATCCTAGCAGTCCTGGGGGGATCCTTGACTCTATGCAGTCTCTCCTGTCGCCTGCTTGCAGGCTCCAGCTTCATCACAGCAGTGCCCTTGCTGTGGCATCCAATAGCTATAACTGCTCTTTATCAGCAAGAAAAAAAAAATAATAAAAGAGATCAAGGACTTAAGGAGATCTAGGTAGAGTGAAGGTACATATATTTTTATTCTTCATTGCTCCCACAAATAGTTAAATCTGCAACAACCAACCTTCTGCAGCATTATGAATTTAAAAAGAGGAGGAGAATCCCCAGCTGATGTTGTCAGCAAGACAAATCTACCTGTGCAATTGGGGACCTCTGTCATTTTTGCTAAAGAAGAGCTGCAGTGTGTGCTTGATAACGATGTGGTTTGTGATTCATGGAGCTGTGCTAAAAGGTCTTCCATTGCACACACAGCTCCAATATTTGTTTGAAATTGGCAGTGTTTCAATTTCAGATGAAATCTCAGGCACTGAGGGTAGACTCTAAAGCAGATGAAGAATTCCATCAAGCTTCAATAATACATAATGAAACTACTCTCAAGCTAAACAGCAGAGAACCACCATAGCTTCTGCACTGTACTGAACGAGATCATGCACTGTAATTTATGAGATCACTTTTGCTTTGTAATACTCACTACAGGAAGATTTAAAATACAATCAATTCTCTCTTCTTGGGCTGCAGAACCTCTGTGAGAAATGCAAGGATC
Organism: Ammospiza caudacuta; assembly: GCF_027887145.1. Classification (NCBI taxonomy): domain Eukaryota; kingdom Metazoa; phylum Chordata; class Aves; order Passeriformes; family Passerellidae; genus Ammospiza; species Ammospiza caudacuta. The sequence goes on from NC_080596.1 coordinate 62,460,357, forward strand.
TTTTTTTCGTGGAGGTGAAGTTGAATTTAAGAAACAAATAAATAGTGGCATTTTCACCAAAGACAGAGAAAAGCTTTGAAATGCAGAAGCTTCCTGTGTTCAGAACAGAAGGTACTACCTCCTGTTCCTTCAACTTTTAATTCCTAACATGGAAATATGTAGTTGTTTATACATGACATTACACATATACATTGTACATAAATAATGATTCTATGACATCCCTGAGGAAGCAGGCACTGAAGGAAGAGATCTCTGAGGCAAGTAAGAAGCAATCCAATGAAGCTCCCATTTAATTATCCTCACTGCTGGAGTTCCTCACAAAACTCAGCCAAAGAAGTTCCTCCACCTTGAATGACTTTCATCTACCAGAAATATCAACAATTCCAATAGCATTATTAACTAGATGTGTAAGAGAGAAGTAAAATTTAGTGGAGAAGGCTCCTGAACACTGTCATGAGTCAGATTGTTGACAACAAAAAAAGTATAAAATTTCAAAATAAGAAATAAATAGACAATATCTAGAAGGATCTTGATTCTTCAGGGAAAAAAATGTTATTTTTAGTTTCTAAATATTTTTATTCACTCTTTTCCTTATCCCATCCCATGAGTATAAGACAACTGCAGCTCATGAAAAATGTGAGTTATTGCAAGATTTATTTATTGGAAGCATTATTTTTGCTTTTAAGTCAAAATTCATTTTTTCTCTCAAATGAGACTTATTTATTCAAATAATTACTTATATATAATCCATCAACTTTGTTGGAAGAAAAACTTATAGAGAGGTTATATATCGAGTAATATATATATATTATATATTACTTATGTATATTATTATATATACTTATATATGTTACTTATAAATATTACTTATATTAATATATATTACTTATATATAATATATTAATATGTATTATATATATTAATATATATTATATTATATATATATTATATTTGGTTAGAATGGAGATCTTTCACCTGTAGGTAAAAGCTTTTCTCTAGTGTCTGCCTGAAAAATGAATGTGGAGATATTTTGCTCCTAAGACTTTTCCAGATACACCTTCATTTGCTAGCTGTAAGCATGAAGGCACTTTTGGGAAGGCACTGTTATGAACATAGATGTTAATTAACCTAGATATACATAGAGGGTATGTGAATGCCAGAGAGTGTGTTTTGCTTTGTGGCATTAACCTTTCTGTGTCCCACGAGGGTGTGAGGGTCAGCTGTAAAAACCCCCAAGGATCCCCACTTCAGCCCCTGTGGTGAGATGTGTGCCAGAGAAGTGCCAGAAACAAGCTGAGGCTGTTCTCTGCAGGGACAGCAGGAGCTCAGCCCCTATGGTGTGATCAGCAGAAGTGCTGAGCTCAGGAGCAGGAGCATCACTCCAGCAGCATCACTCCAGCTGCTGCTCTTCTCCTGGCACCAGCACTGAAGTCTGTGTTTATGCACAGGCATGGGCAGTAGCTCAACCTGGAGAGATAATTCCAGACAAGGAATATATTGATGCTTATTAATCCCAGCAGTGAGGAGAGAAATTAGAAAGAGATTTGAAACTGGGTATTACACATTCAGGTGAGTTCTTTGAGAAGAATAAAAATCATGAGCACAAATGGGACCTTTCCTTATGTGTGGCACAAATGAGTCTGGAGAATACTTACTGAATGAATCCCTGGGGATATCAAGAGTATCTGTCCATATTCATAAGTATATGCAAGATATAACTTGTTGCAAATTCTTCTGCTGCTTCACATGCACCCTGGAGCAAAAATGCAGATACAAAAAGCCATTGGGCATCTTCAAGTTTAAGCAGGAAATAAACAAGGTTTTTAAAGATGTCAAATGCACCTAAAATCAGATTTCAATATCCTAAGTAGTAACTAGGCAAGCAAACCGCTGTGCAGACACACATCTACATAGTTAAACCAGAGGAACTGCCCCTTTTTATAAACCATATGCTTGATGAAGTTGCCAAAATGAGACCTTTCAAAATTCCTTTAAACTGTTGCCAAGAGGAGGGGCCAAGAGTTTTCAGAGCACAACTAGCAATAGCGCAAAATTTCAAAAATAAGAAATAAATACCAGGCTGTCATTTGCTTTATTCTGGAGGGCCTGGTGGGAAAGTAAGGGACATGACAGCTGTGCCCAGGCTCTTCTGCAGAGGCGATGCAATAGCTGACTCCTCACAAACAGGCATTTGACAAACTTCACATTTAGCATGTGGGGGAGCTGTGTGCTTTCCTTGGGCTTTGCCCAGCTCAGGGCAGGCAGCATTACCTGATCTCCATGAGGCACCATCGCTGTGCAGTGCTGATGCAAGCCTAGGTGGAGAAAAGGTAGATGGCACAGAGTTTCATTATTTCCAACCATGTCAGCCATGTCTGTCCTGTTTTCTGATCTGTGTGAGACCCAGCAGTTTGGACTAGCCTTACTCCTGCCTAACACTAACACAAGCATTTGCATGGTGCCACTGTGTGTTTGAGCTGTGCAAGTGACCAAAGCCAAGGCCCAGGGCTCGAGCCCTGGTGTGATGGTTCCATGCCTCAGTAACACCCAGCAGTGTCCCCAGAGAGCCTCGGGCTGCAGGGCTGCCACTCTGCTCTGCTCTGCTCTGCTCTGCTCCAAGGCAATCCATCCCCACTGCTGCCAAACCACAGCTGCGGCCTGGCAGCGCTGCAGGGCCTGACATGGCAGCCACAGACCTGCGCCTGGTATTTATGAATGGGAAGCCTTGTAAAGAAATGTGACTTTGTAAAATTAATGAAGTATTCAAGTTCCCACGAGTTCTGCATGTAGGATAAATTTTGCTGTTGAATCACAGTAAAGTTTTAATTTACTAAATAGAATAATAAATTTTATAGAAATGGCCAATAACATTGGAACAAAACACCACATGAAGCAGGCTGGGGAGAATGGTAAGACTTTGCTGCCTATTCATTATTTATCTTTTTGATTATTTCTAAACTAAATATAGTGCTATAATAGAGCTTGATTATCACTGTACTTTTCATATTCTGTTTACATGAAAAATTTAGAAAGAGAACTCAATATAAAAGAATTTCACATAGAGAGCACTGGAAGAAAAAATAAAAACCCTTTAGTGGAGAAATTATGTTCTTCCTGAAAAAGAAGTGACTTTGCTTGCTATGAACAGCAGTCTTTCAGTAAGCCACCTAAAAGACTTTGATAGAATCATAATTTATGATGTATTAATTGGACAAAGCAATATTATTATTTTATCCCAGAAAAAGCTACCCCAAGCTTAACAAAATAATATATTTCAAACTTTATTTATATCCATTCCCAGGAAAAGTCTTGTTTATATTGTCAGTTGTAAAATGGCTCCTAAGAAGTAAGTTTTTATAGTAGACTTCATTTCTTGGGATAATTTAAAACTCCTCTGCTTTAAAACATATTTGTTAACTGCTTTCTCAGAGAAAATATTAACTATTACATCATTACCTGAAACAGCCTTTCAAGTTGTATAATGCAAGGATTTGGTTAATAACCACAAGAATTCTGATTGTAACATATTAGTAGTTTTATGAGAGATCAGTTTAGAAAGTGTATTTACAACTTTTAGTAAATTTCCACTTACAATAGTGGAGAAAAATAACGGCAGCATTACCAAAATTTATTTAGCAATTCATACATCACATTAAATGTTACTTTTTCTATTCCAAAATGTTTATCATGCATTATATGTACCTCAGAGTGTTTTATATTAAATATTTAAAAATATCTTTATTTTCTCTTATTAAAAAAACAAAATTCAGCTTATACTTCTTTTTTTTCTTGAAATCATGAAAATCTATTACTTTCAGAATGTCAGTAATTAAAAACAAAAAAAAAAAGCCCAAACATGAACGAAACTGAATAGATTATACATACAAAGCTCTGATAAAATGGGCTGTCATTATTCTTAAGTCCTCCTAATGAAATAAGTAGTGTTGAAGTCAGTCTCTCTATAATTTGCAAGAAGCTGTTTATTTTCTAGAAACAGCCTGTGAAAAGTTTGTTTACAATTAAGCCCACTGATGGTGTTCATAGGACACAAACCTTTTTCAAAGGGAATATGTATCTGCCATAGACATATTTTCTTTTTCCTGTGGCTGTGAATGGAACTTAAATATTCAGCCTTACCTACTGTGCATACTCAAAAATTTAGAGCCAGACCCTGTGAGTATCATAAAGAAGGACTAAAAATATATTTCAAAGACCCACACACATTTTCAGATTTTGCATTTGCCTTTTGGATTTTGACCTTTTAGAAGTCAAAGTTTCATCATACCTCTGAGGACAGAGAACTTACTACAGCCACAAAGAGGGAAGAGAGTTATAACCACATGACTTCAGGGGCTTTGGATTTTTGGAATACACCAAATATCTTTACTTTGCACTGTAATTGGATTGATGGCAATGCTATCAGGACAGCAAGAACATAAATAGGGATATAAATACCAGGAGTGATCAGACTTCCTATGTTGCTCTTTTCTATTTTAAAGCTCTAATGTATCAGATCAGAGAGCCACTAGGCTCAGGTGGATCTTCATCCCCTGCCACGGATATATTTATTTTCCCCAACACCCACTTCAGTTGTGTCCTTAAAATTTAAGGTTACATTGTACCGTCACAATAACAAAATCTCAATTATGCTGTTTGCAATGTGAATTATTTGTGTCTCCTTCCACTAATACCTGCAACAAAGCAACTAATCCATCAAAACCAAAACCAAAAAATCACAGATGAGTAACAAAGCCAGCTGTCTTCAATTTGCCCATTGCAGTGTGAAATTGAACAAATGCAGCTTTCTGAGGGGGAGGTGTGTTCTGTGAAAAAAACCCATTGTGTTAACATATTAAGTGCTCCAGAGTCACAGAGAAAAGAGAATCTGTCTTTCTCTCCTGTGATGTCAAGGTGTCCAGCATGTCTACAAACACCACTGCTGCAGAGCCACTTTCTGTAACTAAGGACTTGATGAAAATACCTGACAGCATTTAAAATCCATTTTCTTTAAAGTGCACCATGAAGGTACTCAGTTTCTTTTGTACTTTGTCACTTATAAAGTTTTAAAAGGAAATAAGTGGCTGTTCCTTTAACGTATCTCCATACTGTCTAAGGCTTTTACCTCTGAAAATTTACCTGCTTTCTCATGGCAGATTTTTCTCTCACATCTGTAGGAATTAATTAGCTCCTACAGAGTTTACATCAGTGTTTGTGGGCTGGAGGAGAAGGAGCAGTCAAGTGCTAGGTTTTATGTCCCTTGTGTATCACTTGTCTTCTAATCTAGTTCAGACAATTAACTGAGATCATTTAACTAGGATTTACTGAGGCTGCTTGAAGTAAAATCTCTCCTCCATTTTTGCTTTTTTTTCTCTCAATTCATCATATCTTACTCATTTTTTTCTTTTCTTTTTTCTTTTTATCTTTTTTTGTTTGTTTCTTTGTTTGTTATAAAATGAGTAGAAATGAAACCATTTCAGTTCTTCTGTTAACATGTCCTTCCCTGCTCTGACTTGAGCTCAGGGAAGTTTCTCAAGGATATGAAAAAGAAAAGCCTACATGAGCTAAAGTGAGATCAGGAAATGGAAAATAGAGAGTGAAGACATTGCCCAGCTAAACTCTTGGCCTCAGTTCCAAGAGGACTTGATTTCAACACTTGTTTACAGCTCAGGGTAGGAGAAACCTGCTTCTTCCATGCATTTATGTCTTTGCATTCTTCAGGCAATGGGATGGAAGACAGGGGCAGAAGACTTCATTTAAGCATTGACTTTAGCATTTGGATTTGAACAGCTTAAAATCTAGGAAAATCACCAGTCTATGGATCAGACATTAGGAGAATGAAAAGCCATATTTATCCAATAAACTTCATTGAGGAGTAATGAGTAGGAACTTCTCCAAATCCTCAGTTTTTATATTTAATATAGAGGAAATATTATGGCCCTCAGAATGTATTTATCTAGACATAGCTAAATATCTTTTTTACACCATTGCTTACCTCTATTTTGTATAATAATTTCATTCAGTTCTTTGTAGTCTGAACCAATTTCCTCCACCACAGGATTTTATTATTTGCTGATTGTCTCTAGGTAGCTTAATTACTGGTAAGAGGATAATGAAGTAAACCTGGAGCCAGCATTTAAGTAGAGTGGAACTACTCCAGCATAATGAGAATTTCGAATTTGCCTTTTAGTACTTTGTAAAGACCTGTAACAAAATGTCTCCTTCCCTCCTGCCTTGCCTGTAAAAAGGCTGTCAGGAGTTGGTATACGCTGCAATTAGCACCCAGGGGCAATGTGCCTGCCAGGAGGTGAGGGGTGGGCAGAGGGGAAGGGAGGCTTGCTGCTTCTGGGGCTACATTTGCAGCATGCTCTCATAGCATCTTCACTGAAACAGAAAAGCAGGAACACTGGGGTCTTAAAAGGTCTCCTGGTGTTTCCTTTTTAACTCAAGGAGACCATTATGAGTTACCATTGATGTCCTCAAATATTCTAAAGAAGTCCATTATTTTCCATCTACTTAAATAATTTCCATCATTTCAATTATATCAGCCAGACTTCACTTTTAAAAGTTTTGTTTTTCTTGCTTGTTTTGCAAGTGGGCTTCAAATCAGAGCTGACTTCATTTCTAGTGACAAGAAAACTCCCTGTTCCTTCTCACACATGGTGTGAGGGAAGTGAACCCCAGCAAGCAGAATGGCTCAGGCACTGGCATGCTCTGGCTCGTGGCTGGGTCAAGGAGGCAGCACAAGTCAGCAGGGACTCCCAGTCTGAGCATATACAGGTTAGAGAGCAGAGGATTTAGCTCTGTACATTTGGCTGTGTTTTCCTCTTACTAGCCAATTCAGAAAATGAGTCCTGATCTGCTTCCTTGCCTGTGTAACTCAAAGGACTAAGTTGAAATTTTAGTGATAGCTTCTCTTCTGCATTTTCTGTTGTTTTGTAGTTTGCAGGGAGTAATTTAATCAGCTGGAGCCCTGTAGATAAGGGCAAATTGTTTTTCATTTCCATGTACAACAGAACTGTCAACTAAAGGTGTCGAAATATTCACAGAATAGACCAAGAAATATTTGGGTCCTTAGTGAGTTTAAATCTTTCTGAGAGAAAAGGACAATCCCTGTTACCCTTGCCATACAGGGATATTGTGCGCATTGTTTAAAGCAGAGGAGGAGAACAGTGCAGCCTTGCAGCCACTGCCATCATTGTGAGGTTCAGGCAACCACAGATTTTAAGGGCAAGTTTCTGACTGCTGATGGCTCATTGTGTCTCCCCAGCTCAGCCCAGACTTTGGAGCTGAACTGCCTCAGCAGGATCAGAGTGTCTTCTTAGCCTTTACAACCAGGTAATTAGGTGTTTTGATACTTGATGCAGTTTTAGTTCTCCCCTTTCCTTAGAAGGAGTCACAAGATTGATTGCTGCTAGAAGGAAAGGTGACTGAAATGAAATGCTGCAGTTCTAATCACAGTGGATTTAACCTGCTGCTGCTGGGCTTTTGAGAGACAGGTACATCTGATGCTGAGCCTCATATCCACAGTAAAGAGACTATTAGCCCTGACTGTGCTGCTCAGCTGACTCCTGTGGAAATAAGGCCAAGCAAGATAATGTTGTCAGCACCAGATGAATCTTCTGTCTGTGAGCTGAATTCTCTTGAATTATGGTGTAATATACATCTAGAACATAATCAGTATGCACCATAAATACCACAGCCATAAAAGCATACTTGGCTGAATCCTGTCATGGCATACCAGGCACAGAAAGTGTGCAGAATTCAACAGATCCTTGTCCCTTGTGCCCCAAGAGTTAATTTGGCCTGTTAGCTTTCTTGTCCTGTTAACATTTATTTGCACCTAATAAGGCATGAAGTCATTACTTGTGGTGTATGTCCTAACATTTAATCCCATGGTGTCATATTTTAATTGTACAGAAAAAGTATCTAAATGGTTCTAATTCCCTAAGGATGTGGTTATCCAGTAATGATCACAACCCTTGAAGCTCCCTTATTACTTTTATTGAAATAAAATCCTTCATGACTGAAATACCACATAATTTTTCAACTGCATCAAAATGAATTTGATGGTTTAAAAGAACAGATTGCAAATTTAGTTCATACAAGACTGCCCATAAGTAATACCTTTTAGAGCACTTTCACATACCAAGTCCCCTAGCTATAAAAGGATAGCACTTCAAACACTCAAGAAAAGTGGCTGAGGGCATCACATCTCTAAAGGCCCCCTGAGGGGTCTGTGAGGCTCAGGCCAATAAGTATGGTTTGAGGCTTCAGCCCTTTTTATGTATATTACACAGCACGTGATCAGATGGAAATGAAACACCGTTTGCTGTCATCTGCTGGGCCTGAGCTGATTAAGTCACTCCATGCAAACCACTAAGAATAGAAATTGCAAAGGCAAGCTATCACTCAAGTTTCAGCTCAGTCCATTGAGTTATATCTCACTGGTAGCACAGACTAGAATTCAGTCCCTACTTCCATAGAAACATATTAAAATCAAAATATTACGATTTTGGGTTGGAAGGGACCATAAAGACCATCTGGTTCCAAGAACCCTGCTGTGGGCAGCAACACCTTCCACTAGACCAGCTCCATCCAAAGCTCCATCCAACATGGCCTTAAACACTTCCAGGGATAATTTCTCTGGGCAACCTGTGCCAGCGCCTCACCACCCTCACAATTAAGAATTTCTTCCTAATATCTATACTTAACATTGCCCTTTCAGTCTGAAGCCAATCCCCCTTGTACTATCACTGCATACCCTTGTAAAAAGTCTCTCTCCATCTTTCTTGTAGCCCTCTTTAGGCACTGGAAAGCCACAATTAGGTCTCCCTGAAGCCTTCTCTTCTCCAGGCTGAGCAATCCCAATTCTCTTAGCCATTCCTCACAGGACAGGTACTCTACCTCTAAAGAGGCTGTAACTCCACTCTCCCTACTTCTCTGTGTACAAGTTAATCTTGCATCTTTCACAGATATCTCAGATGCCCTTCAACACAACAGAATTATGTGTATGCTTAAAGACTACCATGCAATTTATCTGATTACTTCATTTATAGACCAATTAATACAACTGTCCTTAATCTGAAGTTCTCCACACCTTTGTATAAGAAACTGTTATTGTGCTCCTTGTATTCTTTTCCTCTAAAATATATATATACACATATATATATAATAAATGAAAAATAAAATTATTTGTAAAGTTTGGAATTGAGATATTACATATGCTCAAATTTTTTAATAGTATTCCCTAGGTTATATGTGCATGACAAATCAGCTGAAGGCAAGTTTTTAAGCAGTTTTGCTTTCCTTCAAACCTACCTAAACCTTCTGGACTCTCCCAAAGAAGATGAAAAGAGTGAGCAATTCACATTATTTCTGAAAATTGGTGCAGTTAGGAAAAGCTAAGCAAAGGCTACTACTCAAATCTCTAAAATGTAGCCCATGGTATACCTACTAGACAACAGTCCCTGGTTATGCAAAAAACTCCTGAATTTAAAATATAAATCTCTGTAAATGAGAAAAGGTTGGTCTTAAAAAAAAAAAGATAACCTTCTAGGCTCTGCTGTTTAATGAAATAATGTGCCTTATGATTTATATCTCACTCTGGTTTCATTTGTAACCCTTCATTTTTATTAAGTAGTTACAGACTTCACTAGACACCAACTCAAAGAACATATTTATGCTGATCATGTTGGGCAAAATCTTTCTGCAGATTTTCCTCAAATGACTGTTGTATTTCATAGTTCATATGGATCACAATTGTGGGTTCAAAGCAAGCTTTGAAAGACTTCAAGTACTTTTCGCTGCTTCACAAATCAATGCTGTCAAGAGAAAATCTTGACCTTTCTGCAATTTTAATTAATTTAATAAAAACTTTTGGCACAGTGAGTAATTTAGAGATGTATGGAAAAAACTTGGCTAAGTAGTTTCTGTCAGTTTTGACAAGGACCATGATGGAAAGTGAAGAAATGTCCATAAGAGTCTATCAAACTTGTCTAAAGCACTCAGAAGCATTTAAAGTCTTATCTTGTTTATTCTGTTTTATAACCAAAGCCAAGCAAGGTGAGCTGCAACCTAAAGAATAACACCACAATTTACTTTCAGACTGCCTGAAGATGATTTAACATTTAGCAGACTAAATATGCAGTCTAAGGTAAATGAATGGATTTGCTGGAGCTCTGCTGTGGCAGTGACTTTGTACTATTAATGTACTGGAGCAAGAATTTTTGGTGCTTGGGGGACTCATCTTCTGTTTCTGCACACCCACTCTGACTGACTTGAAATCTAAGAAGGAAAAAAAAGTGTCAAGCAACTCCCTTAACTCCCTTCAAGTATCTATCAATAGAAATGAACTTGTAGAGTAAATTTGCATAACCTCAAAGTGTTTTGAATAATATGCTAACTTTTCCATTTTGCTTCCATGCCCACAGGGTAGCATGGTCTTCAGCTGATTCAGGAAGTGCACCAGTGAGATACCCTGGTCTGATTACCTGAGTGTTGTGTTTCACTTTCTCATCACTCACTGGCCAAAGTGGTACAGCCAGCTCTCAGGTGGTTAAACCTCAGCCAAACCACTCTGAGATTCTATGATTAGTGACACAGCTGTGATAGGCCTGCTCTGTGTTATGGACACAAATTACATGAATACTGACTTCATGTATTACAACTAAAATTTCTGTGCTCTAATGCTATATTTTATTTGCTTAAAAACAGTCTTTAATTTGGGTGAGACCAAGGAGAATTCAGAACAGAAATGTTGTGTTCTCTGTTGCTGGTATGTGTCATCTTTACAATGCCTATCATGCAGAGGGCTGGAAATGCTGTCTGCAAAGAGCACAGAGCTGAGCCAAAGAGAGAACATCAGTACCTTCATATAGAATAGTACACACTTAGGTTCCAGCTGGTAAAGCTAACAGTGATTTAGTGTTCTTACCTGCTCACATTTAACACAGGGTTTATAAGGAGTGGGATATTAGCTAACATTCAACAACAAACTCCAGGCCAATGGTCACAAACTTTGCAACCACATTGTTTAAGAAGGAAGTAAAAACCTGAGAAAACATGAAGTTCATTCTTGTGAAAAAACATGTCTGAGCACAGGATTATCCAGTAATATTGACTCCATATTAAATTTCCATTTCACCATGCTTAAATGTCAGGTATTGATGTGCTCTTATTTAAAGAATAACAAGTAAAGGCTGTTATTATTTGATTTGAATGGGATCATTCAGTGAACAAAATCAAGAACCTGAAAGAACAGAACAGCTTATTCTGAGTTGTACTCAGAAGCTTACAAGAAGATATTTTGCTGAGAAAAGTGATGTTAATCACAATGCTGGTTTGGGAGACTTCTTTTTGTTATCACAGTGTGAAATCACCAATTTCTCTTTGGCTGCATACAGCAATGTAACTTTCTAGTAAAAGCAAGGTTAGATTTTAGAGTGAGATTGCCTATCTCCAGATCAAGAATTTCACAGTGCTTGCAGATGTCTGATTGCATGGTTTTTGGTTCTAGGCTCATGGGTACACACCCAACAGCTGCAGTGGCATTGGTCTTGGGAACAGGCTGTGGCTTCTGTCACTCACCTGGCAGCTCTGTGCTCCCCATATACAGAAGCAGAAGCCTTTCTTCAGTTTTGCATGTCTTTATCTTACATCTTCAGGCATTTAAAGAGGACCCCTGGGTTGGAGTTTTTTCCAAGGTTCTTTAGAGAGAGAAAGGAGTTTCTATGTAGAAATCCAGTCAAAGTAATTTTTAAAGCTATTTAGAAACTGTAGTTTATATTAAACCCTCAAATTTGAAAATAGCAAGGGCTCATGGTGATTAGGAACTCTAAAGCAAAAAAATTTGCTTTCCCATGTTCCCTGGCACATCTCTCACCTGTATGGGTGGATGTGTGTACCTGTCCTCAATTCAGAAGCAAAATACATTGTGAAAACTGGCAGCCTCAGAAAAAAGCTAGAACATCTCCTGAAAGAAGCTTTTGAACCTGATGCAGGAAGGAAGCCAGCATGTCATTTTTTAAAAGGGGTTTACTTTACAGTTTGAGCCTTTAACTCAATTTCAGAATCAAAATAGGAGAAAGGCATTGATTCTGTCCTAAATATATAACCCTACAAGGCAATTGTGATCCTCTTGCAGCCTGTGGAGTGACATCTGTAAGACTAATAAGACACATGAAAGAGTAACATCTATCAGAATGTACTTTTCACTGAGGCTTCCTGACACTACCAAAATGCTAATATGAACCAAGGACATAATTGACTCTTTAGAATGCATGTGAAAGACAGTATCAGATGTATTGGACAATATCCTGGTTCTGCTCAAGTCAATGAAAACTTCTCAAACTTCAGTGGGTCCAGAATTTCATCAATTATATTGAACCGCAACAATATGCAATGATTTCTGACTTATATTCTTTTGTATTAAAGTTCCTCAACTGTAGTAAGAATCGACAGCTAACTTAGAAATATTGTAACACAATTTTTCAATAATGAACTACTCTTTTAAATATTATGAGTATTTATACTTTAAAGTAAGAAGACATTTTAATTGGATTGTATAAACTGAGTACACAGCACAGCTTCCAAGGAAGATGAGAAGAACGAATGGAGAATGGTAATCTTTTATATAATCATACACATGATAGGTTGTATCTGGATTTCTGGGTAGACAAAGGCTGTCATAGACAGGAGCTGAACACATTCTTCTTCCATCTCTGCAATTTTATTGATTTTTAGAAAAATATAGTACAAATCAAGAGAGTAAAAAATCTTAAAAATTCTCATGAATAAAATATTTCAGAAAACCCCAAAACCCTAGGCCTGCCAGAATATTTTTTTAAACACTAATTCAGAATTCTTATTGCTGACAATCTAGCTGAAACATTGAAATTAAAGAGCATGCTGATCTAAGCACACCATATTTCTCTAAATGTCAAACTTTAAAATGTCATATGTTTCCTTAAAATAAGGAAGATATTCCGAAAACTTCTCAAAATTTTTCTCTTTGAAAAAGTACTCAGTAAGCAAAAGGGATTAAATAGTCCATGGATGTGTGTAAGGGACTCCTCAGCAAGACAAGTGAAAAATGAAATAAAAAGGAAGACTTTGGACAGTTTCCCACATGATAACTTCATTGAAAAGCTGATGAAGTACATACCAGATAAATGAGGTACAAAGTAGTTAAATGGATGGTGAGGTGGATTTAAAACTGACTGAAGAGCCAGCCCAGTGGTTTGTGACCAGCAGTGTGAGTTCTAGCTGGGGGCCAGTCTCCAGAACTGGGCTCCAGGGGACAGAACTGCTGCTGATCCTGTTTGGCATCCTCAGAAAAGGCATGGACTCTGGGACACAGGGCTGCACCAACAGGTTTGCTGATGGTCCAAAGCAGGAGCAGGGGCTGAAACGCCTCTGGGCTGGGCTGCCATCCACAGCAGCTTGATGAGCTGCAGGGATGGCAGAGAGGAACCTCAGGGAGCTCAGCAGGGCACCAGCCTTCAGGGGGCAGGAATGCTGGCAGAGAAGGACTTGGATGTTCTGGTGAGCACAAGGATGACTGTGAGCCAGCAATGTGCCTTTGCAGCAAAGGGGGCCAGCTGCATCTTGGGCTGTGTTAGCAGCAGAGCTGCCAGCAGGTCCAAGGACACGACAACTGTCCTCTTTCCACACTGATGAGGCCACACCTGGTCTGTGGAGCTTTGTCAAAGGAAATGGACTTGCTGGAGTGAGGCCAGTGGAGGGCCACAAAGATGGTTAAAGGAGTGAAACACCGCTCATACAAGGAGAGCTTCAGAGAGCTGATCCTGTTCAGCACAGAGACAGGTCAGAGGGACCTTGTCCATGCATAAAAACAACTGAAAGGGAGAGTAAATAAAAGGGAGAGGAGTGGTTCTGAATGCTGTCCAGTGACAAGAAGCAATGGGCACAAATTGAAACACAAGAAATTCTGTTTAAAGATAACAAAGCACTTTTTTATTTTTCTTGTAAGAATGGTTGAACAGGTTATGCTGAGATGTCATGGAGATATTCAAAATATGACTGGAAATATCTTTGAGCAACCAGCTCTTGCTGATCTTGTTTTTTAGCCAAAGACTGGAGCACAGAAGTCCCAGAGCTGCCCCTCCCCTCCTCAGCTGCTCTGTGATGCTGCTCCATGACTGGCTTTAAGAGCTTAAGCTCTTAGAACAACATATAAAAAACCTAACTGTCCCATGACTGAGTTCCAAATTAATCAGGTCTCCTGAGTAAGTAAATAGGAATAATTTGAGTTCACAGTGCCAGGACTGTGTTGACAACAGGCAGCTGTGTAGAAAGAAGACTCATTTTCCATGCATCTGAAATTAAAATGGTTTTCCTTTCAACAACTTGATAGCAGAGTGTTGAGACAAGCAAATAAAACTGCAAGGAACACCTGCAACCATCTCTGCTAATCAACACGCTCAGGGTTGTGTGCAACTGAAAAAACTACAAACTAGAGGCAGCATCAAGTGTACAAGCTTAAAAATAAAAGTTTTATTAAATGTTTTCTAAAGCAGTCTCAGATAATGAAGTACAGCCAAAGGACATTAGTGAAAACTAGAATGGCCACTTATTCCTGTAGCAGAAACACTGTTTTCCTCTTATGAATTTCAGTGATAATGTTATGATTGGACTTGTCACTGACATTTTTACCAGAAATCGAGATTTAAACTTGGTTCATTTGTCACAAGCATATTTGATATCTCTTAAGTTTTTCCTAGGTATTATGTGATGCTTTAAAGAGGTCTTATACAGACAGCCATGCCAATGAGCAAACTGTGTAATTACCCATCTGTATTCTTGTCTCATATATGACTTCATGATCTCTATCAATGTGAAATGCCTTACTTGTTTGAAACCTGTCATCTGAGGCATGGAGCTGTTACTTTTTTCAAATTTCTACTTGAAAAATTGGACTAGTTTCTGAAAAAACTTTCAGCAAAATTGGTTTGCTCTCTCTAAGAGTGTCTTTCAAGTTTGATTTTTAGATAGAATAATATAAATCTCTGTAGCTTCATGCAGTTGTGTTTCCAAGAAACATAAAAGTACCTTCTAGGGATTTGTTTGTAAATATGCACTAGTTAAAATTCACTAAATAGAGTATTGCATGAGTTACAGTTAAACTCAAAAAACTCCTTGAAAACTTCATGACTACAAAGAGAAAAAAGCTCTGTACATATATGCAAATCTGAACATGTTGCTACATTTCTGCAGGCATTTTGTAAACAAAGAAGGAAAAACCAATATGTATTCCTGAGCATTTGCAGAGAAAGCTCAGAATATCTGATATCTCTGTTCCTCTAATGTTATTCACTAAGAAAAGAAAGTACCTAGAAAGCTGAACACACAGTAATTTTCTTTATAAAGGATGCTATTATGAATGCCACAATTCTATATACTATTAACATTCTTGATAGTGTCAAGACTAACCTAAGGGGACTGTATTTGATAAGAAAAAATTAACGATAACTTCAGTTGATGCCATCCTGCCTACACAAACATATTTTGACTGTCAGAAATTTCTAGTGTTTCTTTTACCACCACTGAGCATAAAGTCTGACCAGAAAGATTAGCTCATGTTTATATGCAATTTAGACTTGTGTACTTCATAATCCTGAATTATAAATGTTGGATTTACAGTAGAGAAATAGAAGTTACAATCAAAAGAGCATGTGTTAATGTGAAAAAAAAAAACCCAAAACAAAAATAGTTAATACAGGCTTAGGGAAATAAAAATCAAAAGGAATTAATTAGGCTTGGCCCAAAGTAAGAAGCAGTTCAAAGAGGTGGGAGAGTTCTAGTAGACTGAACACTTGTAAGGATCCTGTTTCTGGCTTCCTGCACACTCTCTGTGCTGCTTAGACATCACTGGCAATGTCAGGCTTAGGCTGCTGCCTTCAAGAGAGGTGCAAATGTGTTCAGCCAGACACATTTAGAATGATTTAGCTGTGAATATAGCTTCATTTAGTTATGAAGTTAAACTAAGAATAACAGGATATCTTCTAGAGAATAACTCAGTATAATTAGAACCATGCCATCAAGAGGTAAAACAGATTTTTAAACCTGGGACCATTACTACTCTAAATTTCAAAATAACTCACTACAATATGAGTTGTAAACTGTGACCTCATCCTCAACACTGTTTAGCAGGGCACTGTTTCACTGACCAAAGTACTGAGCTAGGCTATGAATAGCCTTTAGTTTAACCTCCCTGCTGACCTAAGTAGGTCCAACCAACCTAATGGTAGCCTTTAATAGTTAAGATTAAATTTATTTATTGTATTTTTCATGTATATTTTATCTAAGTATTTCTTTTATTCCAAGGATTTCACGGCCTCTTGAAATCTGATTTTGTTTAAACAAATTAGCTTAAAAAAGGCATTACTGGAACTTCTATGTAGAAAAAAACAAACAAAACCCTCCTATGAGTAGGGAAGATTCTTATATTTGTGTCATGTACAAAATTCTGTTTGCAGTTCTGTGGGAAAACAGTCTCTGAGGAGTCACAAACCATTTATCCTATAGAACACAAAGGTGCTCTGATGGCAAACCTCGAGCAAGCCAAGGCATGCTGCTTGTGGGTAGCGAGGGCAGCTGCCTGCAGCTGTGCACCCTCTTCAGTTTGAGGCATTTATTTGAGGACCACCTGTCCCCAGGGCTGCCTGTGGGCGAGGAAGGGGACGAGGATCAGCTCGTCTGAGCAGAGCCCTGGAGAGCTGCCCAGAGTGGGAGGCACAGCAGGGCGGTCAGTGTGCTCCCTGCTGCTGAACAGCCCTGCCCTCCTGGTGGCACCATGACCTGCATTTGAACCTCAGAAACAGCAGCATTTGTCTTCCTCTAAATCCTCCAAGGGATGAAACACAAGAAACATTTCACTTGTCAGGACTGTTTACTACTTGTTGAAGTAAATGTAAAACTGATGTTTCTCTAACAGGAGCTGACGGCTCTATTTTCCAATGACATATCCATGGACTTCTTGACATTTCTTATTAATATTTTGACATTAGAAGCTCTTTCCTTTGATTTCGTGTCAAAGCAGTAAGGTCATCTTGAGTTGTTTAAACACTTGCTAAATAGCAGTCTTAAAAATAAGAAGCAATAACATTATAAGAAAGAAATGTTCAGATTTATCTCACAACAGGTACACATGACTATTTCTCTCTAGCATTTCTAGTATTTCTGCAATAATATTTATTAAAGAAATATATTGCTAGTAATTCAGTGTAGATCTTTTAGTGAAACTGTGCATTTTATTAAGAAATAACTGCTGCCATGAATGAATTTACAATTTGAATAAGTCAAACACATAAAATCAAAGAAACAAAGCAACAGAGAAAGCAGAGTAGCAATTACTGATCGTTCCTGGACCAGTCTTTATGATGTTTTAATTTCAACCAAGTGACCCCTCCTCTGACTTGAGTGGTTGCCCTTCTGGTTCTAGAAAAGATCAATATGGAAAGTTGCTGACTAGCAAGAAAAGATCAGAAGGCTTCCACAGTCCATAACAGTTTTCTGCCCCTGGAAAGACCGTCCTAGTTACCCTGCACCATGGTCCTGCATCTGCTGATTGAAGACTATTTAATAATTCTATTTGTTATTTTGATTCAGTTTAACTATATGGTCAATTAGCTATTAACATTTTAATTATAGTAAGTTTTTTAATTATAGTGAGTTGTCCTTAAGAAGTTTTGGCCCTATCAAGAAAATTATGCTTTAGGAGATATTTCACCACCACATTTGTGAAGGAAAGAAAGAGAAAAACAAAATCTGTAGTGGGCACTGCTTTGCCTGAAAGAAAACAAATTAAGATACCATAGGATCACAGGTTAGTGTCGCAGACATTTTTTCACAGAAATCCTTTCTTTCAGATTTCTGTGTCTTCTGTAAGGCAGAGGCCTCAGAAGAGAATGTAAGCAATTATCAGCTGCTGTGGAATGCAACAGAGGCCTCTGTGATTGGTCTCATGTACTTGTTTATAATTAATGGACAATCACAGGAAGCAAGCTGGGGACAGAGTCCCTGGACACAACTTTGTTATAGATTCTTTCTTTCTATTCTTAGCTTAGCAGCTCTGCAACTTGTCTCTTTATTCTTTTTAGCATAGTCATAATGTATTATATATCATATATCAATAAATCCAGCCTTCTGATCAAGAAACAAGATTCTTGTCTTTCTCTCACCTCCAGCGACCCACTCAGGACACTGTAATAGGTTAGCTTCCTGATTCTGCTAAACTCTCCCTTGCATGTGCTTTCTAAAGGTAAAAAGCAACTAGGGCACACTGGGTCCTTTGGAACAACCAAGAATAACTTCAGAGTAGCTCTGATCTGTGTTTGGCTGTGGAAAGGTTTGTTTTAGTTCAGTTCCAGTGTTTAAGTTAATATATGCCAAAGCTGTGACACTGCTGTGAGAAGCACAAAAGTTGTCAGACATTCATGTCCTGATTTATTTGAGATGTGGGGCTAATTTAAATGATTCAGAGGGTTGCAAGGACATCAGTCTTGGAGCTTCTTTGTTGCTGAGAATTTATATAATTTTATTCTTAGTGGACTTTGTACAGTCTCTGCAGTATCTTGTTTACATCTGGCTTGACTCAAATGACTGTCACATTAACTGGAAAAGCAATGTGAAAAATCAATAACTGCTACAACTCTTTATCACCACCACAAACTTTTAATGCTTGCTCTCAAAACTTTCTTTCTGTGTGCAGTTTTATGCATCAGTTGATATGGATTTTACTTTAAATCTTGTAAAGTATACCACAAGGTCTTCAGCTAAAGTGCACATTTAAGGAATAATTACTGCATACAAATGAATTTTATGACATTGGGTTGTTCCATTCCCATATTTATGTGTGTGCATTTTTTCCTATTGATATTCAACCTCCACATTCATCAGCTAAGCTGTTTACTTCTACAATGGCACACTTCTGTCACCTGCAGTCTCTAGTCCTCTCCTTCTGCATCCCAGCTGGCAAGTGCTTTACCTGTCTGTCTTGGTTAACTTTTTTCTATTAATATTTTTCTGATAGAGCAAAGGGTTGTGGGTTTATAGACAACAATTTCTGTTGGTTACTACAGCTGTTGCATCAAGAGGAGATGGAATCTCTTTCCAGGTGAGCCCTGCTGGAGGAATAGCTCTACACTGGTTGCATTTTAAAAAACTGAGACCATTACTACTCCCAATTTCAATAATGGTTGCATGACCAGCAACACGACACTGATAATGCAGTTGTAGAGACATGCATTTTTAATTTTCTGTAAATATTTCAGATAATACTGTAAGGTATATCTTGCACATGTACAGAACCTTCTTTATCCTTTAAAAAAAAATAAATGGCCTCTGTACTATTTAGAGATTCAGTGATATTTGAGCATGTTGTTTAGATTTAGCAGACTAGAAATTCTCATATTTGCCAAATGAAGTGGAAAATTCTCAAGATTTCCAAGCTTATGAATGCTGCAATGCCCCAAATAATTGCATACACAGCAGAAGTCTGTGTACCAGTATGACTAAGATACTCTTTTTTCCTGTTTGGAAATGTCCTTGTCCTTTTCCACTGTTGAAGAGATTTTTTCCAAAGTGCTTTCCCTAACTGTTAGAGGATTTATATAATTTCTGGTGATTAAAAGTTCTTAGGTGCAAAAGTTAATTAGTAAAAAGAGCTTGCTACCAACTGCTAGTAGTAACTTGATATATTATGAATATCTTTCCTATATTTTTAAGATCTCTGCCTGGAGTGTGGTGTGTCCTGGAAGTGTCTCTAAGGCACCTTCCATATGAACAGTAAACACAATATCAGGTCTTAACACATTTTAAAGTGTTCACTGATGTAGAGGATAATCTTTTGTGATGCAAAGTCTCTGAAAGTCCTATTGATGTCTGGCCATAAAGTATTGATATCTATCAGGAACTTCAATAAGAATATCAGAAAGATCACAACATGAGGCAAGGTTCACTTTATTTCCAAGGAGTTTTATCAGTTTGGTTATCTTTACTGATGATAGCTTGTTATTTTTAGAGACAGATCAAGGATAACATTGGTTTTCATGGTTATAGAAGTTTTGTAAGTCACCTTCTTTCTTCTGATAGGCATTGAATAATTACAGGAATAAAAGAAAAACATTTTTAGAAGGGTTACTTGCTGGGTGTTTTGTGATGCAGTTTTGAAGAAACTACATATGAAGAAATATTTCTGTATGTGACCTCAGATAATATTTCTCTTCACAATTGTTTTTCAGTCATTATGTAGTGTGATGTCAGCATATCTGATGATCTTTAGTTTTTCTGAAAATATGCAAAGATCACTGGTTAGGAATTCTTAAAGAACCCCAAGAATATTTTCTAAACATTCTTGTATTTTCCTGTCATATAATTAGCAGAGAGCAGTCCAGACAACAGCTTCTGGACCATTGCAGAGTGGGACCTGAAGCAGGTGCTGAGCAGATACAATTCTCTGGTTGCAATCCCATTTCTCTCTGTACCAAACCCCTGTCTCCATTGAATCACTTTGATCATCTGAATCTCCCACACAGGGGTTCATTACCTGCCCTAGATCACATCGTGTTTTTCCTTCTCTGCACACTTCCACACCTTTCCTGCTCTCTGATTATGCTCTGCTTCCTAAGAATCACCATAATCCTGTGATCAAACACCTGTGGACCATGTGTATAAAGCTACAAAAATTGTAGCAGATATGTTAGTAGAAACCTATTATATGCTTATTCTTTTAATTATAGAAGGTAACGGGGAACACATTCATTACAAAAAAAGTCTTCAGCCCAATTAAGAAGTTTCTTATTACATTTTTTCTTTCCTTTTTTTCCCTACTTCACTTTTTACTATTAATTCATTGCAATATTATGGATGTCAGATTCATGCAGAAAAATTTGAGGACATATTTTATTCTACTTAAGTTTGTTCCTCTATAAGTTTTCCTAAATATACTTCTACAGATGACAGTCAGTATTATTCCTGTCAAAACTTACTCTTTATATTACAAATTTCAGCACCCTTTTGTTACAGGATAGCAGTATTTTTTACTAAGCCTGTCTCTTTCTCATGGTGACATTTTGTTTCAATAAGAAAATCTGTATAAAGTGGCTTTGTGCCTATGGGTGAATTTATTTGAAGTGTAAAATGTCAAACTGGCAACAGCAATAATCCTGTAAATTAGGTATGTCAAATAATGTACATGTAGACTTGTGATTCATCTAAGAGTGGAAGAATTTCTATTTCAAGAAACCTGAGTCATGAGTTCCCATTTCTTAATTGGTACTCTTGACAAAAGTGAGGAATATACCAACATAAAAAATTTATAACTCAGAAAACATTGAGTCTAGAGTAAAACTAACACCATCTCCCAGTTCAGCAACTCTCAGAAAGAAAAAAAAAGATGTCTCTATACATGGAACAGAGCTTCTCATCAAACAGTAATTTTCTAATTAGCAAACTGCTACTAAGCAATGTCCAGGAGATTGCCTAGAGTGGTACATAAATGCATTTACATGTTGACTGTGCTGTAACATGAATTGTGCTGCATGAGCCAGTCTAGAAGAGTCACAGCCTGTGAAATGATTTCATCACACACCATCAGCTCCAAGACAAGGTGCATTCTCACTAGTAAGACTGAACATGACTGGGGAGACCACAGAGCCAGAAGGAAAACTGGATGGAATGTATGGAACTGGGTGGAACATGTGGAACTGGGTGGAACACAGAGGAAAACACTCATCACCACATGGCTGCCGCTCCTAGAGCTGAAAAATCACCTTGTCATCAGAGCTGGTCCCTTATCTGTAACCTTTCCTGACATTGCTGGGCAGTGCAAAGGGCACTGCTGCCCCTGGGGTTCTCCAAGTTCACTGTTGAGATAGCCACTTTCTGCTCTTTTTCCGTCTATGTGAGACAGACTATCAAATATCAATCTGAGCTATCTAAGTTTGGTTTGAAGGAACTAACTTACAGAGTGATTACCTAAGCAGTTTCCCAGAAAATCTGAAGGGCAGTAAGGAGTATTAGTAAATACTGAGGAATATAATTTTTTCTAATTCTATTCTTTCAGCTAGAACATTTCAAAATTAGAATTTTCTCTATGAAAGGAGAAGAAATTTTCTATAAGTAATTAATTTAATTGCAGCTATTTGCTCTAAGTACAGTGCCAACAATTTTCCTTCCTCTGAGAAGACTTAGAATTTTCCTGCAATGATAAAATGGACTAGGGCACAGTTCAGTCCCTATTGAAGCTTTGCCACTTCTTACTCTTTATTTGAGTCTTCTCCTTGGTGTAGCAGTGTCAACATGCCTTAAACACCTGCTCTGCACTCTACAATTTGCATATGTAGTATCTAGAAAACTGTGCTATTGTGTTACTTTATTTTTGCAATATGGATGTACTGTAACTTTGTGCTATGTAACATGCTTTGCAGTGCTTTACCTGCCACTTTCTGCACTGCAGTGCAGAAATTCCAGGAGTAACTACTCTCATAACAGAGAAATAAATAGCTTTGTTGGATTTATAAGCCACATTTAAATTAAAGATGCTACTGTCCAAAAAGAAAGAAGGAAAAGGGTAAGTAATTTAAATTATTATTTATTATATGTATACCATGTTAATCCTGTGGTGTACACAGAAAATAGGGGTTTTCTCCTTCTCTCAAACTTTTGTGCTTCCTGAGGAATGACACTGTTCTCAGGAATCACCAAGGAGCTATTGCACACTGCTTCTCTGTGAACTCTCTCTTGGACTCATCATTATTGTCATTCTCTGCATTTGAGGAGGTAAGATAATTATAGTAGATGTATAAACCTAAATTATTTGGAATTAGCTACACCCAACTACACCAGTGTCACCTGGTAACATCACATGGTAATGTCACTTCACAAAGATTAAAATAAACTATGGATTAATATTCTATCCTGAACTGAATGCTGGCCATAAAATATGTCTCCAGCCTTAAAACACTTCAGTGATCCTTTAGAGGATGGGACAGAGAGCATCAAGCTCCAGAACACCAGCACCAAAAAATCCATAAATTAACCCAATTAGTCAAATAACTGCCAGAAGTAGAACTAGTTTGTAGTTCAAACACACTGGAAGAAGATTTCTATAAAGGCGACCTGAAAGAGTTTTGTGGCATTCCCAGTCACCAGCAACAACACAGGGACAAGCAGGCACCAAAAGCATCCATCAAAGGAATCTACTTACAGGTACTACACCTCACTTCTTCTTGGGCACAATGCAAATAGTTTGCCAAAACCTTGACATCTGCAAACCTCCGAAGGAAGGCTTACAGGTATAGGAAGCCATCCAAATGAGTGTTTTTCCTCTTATCTTGTAATGAATTAATTGCTTTGCACAGGTTTGTTTCAGTTTATTTTCAAAGTCAGTGGAAGTTTTCCAAGCTCTGCTAAAAATGAAACATTGTCAACAGCAGAACTAGAGACTAAGCATATCTTTAAGTGACCCTGGTTGCCTGCCCTCTTTCTCATGTGTTAAGAAGTTGAAACATTATTCAGAGCTGGCTATTAGCCAACCTGCATTCATATACCACTCTGAATTTATTTTTCAGATATTCCTCGGTGTTAAATGGTGTAAAGTACATCACATTGTTTGCGAAGAAATCTCACCTTTATGATCCCTTTCATTTCTGGCTAATTGTCTAAGATAAGAATAGCTTGCTGTGCCTGAGGGGGAAATTTTCCATTACTGCTGAAAAGATAAATGGTAGAAAGCAAAATGAACTTAGCTCATTACAACCTCTTGAAAAAAAGGCAAATTGGTCTTCAGAAATGATATAATAGCACTGACACTTTTAATAGTCTGGAGTTCAGATGAGGCTTTTTATATATTTTTTCCATGAAGTATTATACAAACAATTACAGATGCTGGCAATAATGAATGGTACTTAGTTTCTTTTACTAGCTTTATTCTGTGAGTTCCAGGGGGAGGAAAATGGTTTTACCAATAACCATTTTAATGAGGAAAGAAAGGTTACTTTTAAAGAAACATAACATACAATTCAGAGTGTTTCTAATTTTAATCTCTATAATAATTGCACTAATGCATTTTGATCTACTATGAAAGTACATAAAATGCTTAGCATGGTGAAAGCTAGACAACTTATTTGATATTTTAAATATCTGGTGAGCTTTGCAAGACACGTTTGAAAAAAAACATTCCTTTCTTAGTACAGAAAATAATTCAGACTAATGGTCAGGCTTTGTACTTGGGATCCATTTAAATCAGTTACTTCTAAACATATTTTCATTGTGCTGTGTATCGTGGTTAACAGGTAGACATTGGTTGGCTGGAGTACTGACTGATATTACACCATTTCATGTGACACTGGAAGGGTTTGAGTATCCTTACAGCAGAACTATGGATGATTTAACTGAGGAAATGGATGGGATTCATCTCAAAAATCTATCCTGAAAGAGGAGGGGAAAGCTTATCTCTTACATGTATCACATAAGTTTACTTTGCTATATTGTTTCAGACTAATGGAAAGGATTTTGTAGATCTATTGAATACAGACATATTGAATATATATATATATATATATATATATATATATATATATATATATATATTTAAAATTTATTAAAAGGCGTGGATTTTGCTGTCAACATATATACCAGTTCAGGAGCACTCTTAACTATTTAGATAAAAAAATCTTGACTTCAGTAGGATTTAAATTCTGGGTTAGGCAGGTTTTTAAAGCAATAGTGAGCAAAGGACTTGACTTGAGGGCATAAGATTAAGATGATTTTTCTGACAGTTTAATTCCATTTGCTTAGAGGTCTGCATCTGACAGCCATTTTTTATCAACTTCATTTTCCAAAAACAAAGAAAAACATCTGGAAAGTGTAGTTTGCACACGATGCTTGTGCATACAGAAAAACTTTTTTTTTAAATTGAGTTGGGTTCACAGATTGACATTTGCCATGAACATTTTGGTTGTACTGATTAGCGCATATTGTGGGAAATGCCTGCATTTTTATGTAGCCTGAGGAGAGCTTAATACATTGCAAGTACTACCTAGGCAGAATGCAGTAGAGTGAAAACAATAATAATAATTCACAGATATTCAATTATTGCCTAACACAACATTACACACATTTTTATGGATACTTATAACTAGAACAGCACAAGCTCATTAGCAATGGGAGAGGTATTTTAAATTATTTTATCAAAATGATTAATGCTATTTTTCCAATCTTATTGAGGTCAAATGTGTGCATTCATTTATGTGAATGAAAAAAATCATAAGAAAATAAAATATATTTGGCACAAATACACTTGTTATCTCACCTTGCTTATTCAATTCTCCCTCTTCCCCACAAGCAACCTCTGTACTGTAGGAGGAACAAGGTCATACCCACTAAATCTTAAAAACACAATTTGCAATCCTTCTATGTACATGGCTCTAATGGGAAGGGAAAGGAAGTCCTGAGAATTGTGGAGTCTATTTTTGCTTTCATGTCATGCCAAGTTCCCAAACAAAGCATCCCTGAAGATACCCCATGGCTCCAAAGATGCCAGGTGCCTTTTTTTTTCTCTATTCCATACTTCTGGCCTTTGATCTCAATCTTCTCTTTTTCTCTCACTTTCTTTTCTCTTTCTTTTCTCTTTCTTTTCTCTTTCTTTTCCTTCCTTCCTTCCTTCCTTCCTTCCTTCCTTCCTTCCTTCCTTCCTTCCTTCCTTCCTTCCGACACTTCCTTCCGACACTTCCTTCCGACACTTCCTTCCGACACTTCCTTCCTTCCTTCCTTCCTTCCGACACTTCCTTCCGACACTTCCTTCCTTCCTTCCGACACTTCCTTCCTTCCGACACTTCCTTCCTTCCTTCCAACACTTCCTTCCTTCCTTCCGACACTTCCTTCCAACACTTCCTTCCGACACTTCCTTCCTTCCGACACTTCCTTCCTTCCGACACTTCCTTCCCTCTATTTTCCTTTTCAATTTTTTTCTGCCTCATAATTTATTTTAATTTTTCTAATTTCTGTGTCCTTGCTAATTTCAGGCAGATTTTCATTTTTTCAAGGTGAGCTTTAACATTGTCCTGCAGGTTAAAACTCAGATACACTGGAGCCAGAATAAGAAAAACTAACACAAGAAACTGTGACTGCTATCTACATGGAAGGGGGGCTGTACATGCTTCACTCTGAAGGCTATGTCAGCACAGAAAAAATGTCATTTCTTTCAAACATTTCTTGAATTTGTACCCTCTTCAGCAGCAGCGGCTCAGGTATTTAGCACACTTCTTCCACAGTAAGTCAGCAATCCTTGCCACAGCCCCCAGCTGATGCTGCAACACAAGGGCCCAGTAATTAATTCTAGATATCAGCACGTTTGTAGAGGCTTGTTAGAATCTGGAGGGGTTATTTCAACAACCACATTTCTTGCATTTGCTTGGCATATCTAACTGACACAGATTTCTCCCCTATAGCAGATTCTGGAGCTCGAAACAGTATGTTTCCTCTAAGCCAGCAGTCAGACACTCAGTATTTATGTGTAAAATATGTGTCCATGCTGCAGTGAGATGTGACTGCAACAAGCCTGCATGTCCCCTGGTCATCTTGCAGATATCCTCTGTGGGTGCCAGTGGCCAGGCTGCAGGATGGTTCTCCCTCTCTTGCTCTCCTGACCAGCTGGGCATTGGTGACCTTTGACATTTAACAATGGCATTGATGCTCTGTACTGTACCTGAACCCAAAACTCTCCTGAGAAGCCCTGTAATTAGTGCAGCATCAGTCCTCTGCCAATGTCCCATGCATGACTAATACAGCCAGCTTTCAGTTCAAAGCTTGATTCTTACAGCCAGAGATCAGTGAGTCTCAACATTTCCATCTCTACCTGCCCTAAATGCCAGCTCAGTGTCACTGGCAGGTTTGGCATGCTGCATGTTGAACTCTGTACTGCCAGCAGCTGCACAGGTACCAGCCTGGAGTACCCAGGGCACAGCTGCAGGGTGACAGCCACACCTCTGGGTTTCAGTGTCAGCACTCCCTGCACTGACAGCAGTGAGGAGGTGATGTGAGGCAGAGGCAGTAATGCTCCCTCCAAACCAGCTTTTACAATGTGTGAAACTGGCCTAAAACAGTTTATTTTCAAGGAGAGAGGTGTACAAAATTAATTTTTATGCTGATTCTACAATTCTTCCAGTCTTCCTTAAGGCACAGATTTCTGTTCAAATGGTTTAGTGATACTATCCATCAGAGGGTTCAGCCTTTGCAATATGTTTCACAATAGTCCCTAGGTTTGACTCAGGAACAATATATCATTTTGGTATTGCTTTATAGCCTGTTGTCAGCTGTATATTTATCATATTTATTGGGAAAGGATGTATGAAATTTCCAATAATCAATATTACATTGAATGTAGCAAATAGAAACAAAAATAAAGAGGCATTTCAGTGAAAGGAATATCAGAGAAGTAGTCATCAAGAAGTGCTAAAATTGGCTGTCAATCTAAACTCAGAAACTTCAAGTTAAGTGACAAAGTTAGAAATTGCTCACACACTTACTGATATTCCTAAGGTTGGAAGTGTTAACAACACTCAAGGCAGAGGAACTGTCTACCCTTTCTGTAGCCTTCAGGATCAAGGATCTGCATGACACACTTCTTATTTTCTTTTGGAAGTTTAAATCCTTAGCAATATATGTATTGTAGTCACTACTGTGCAGATACATCTGACCCAGCTTTAAAATATCCTGTTAAAGGACCTGTAGTAGATCAGCTGTGGTAGAGAGTAGAAACAGCTCTGTGTGCACTGGAATCTGTAGGAGAACCAAATTAAATTAGCAAGAAACCTAGTCTACTGATGTCACAACCCATCATTTTTATCCATACACTGTCACCACACCACACTGTTTATCCACAACAGGACAGTGATGGTACCAACACTTTGCTAGAATAAATGTTGTTTAGGTGTGCTGGTGCAGAAACATCAGAGTCAAAAACTGTGAATCTCCAGCAATTACTGAATAGGGTCCTCATCTGTAAAAATAAAATACACAATTAATTAGGCAAGTAAGAACACTCCCAAAAGAAAGCATGGAATAAGATATGAGTAGTGTGTGGAATCAGATCTACCTTGCTGTAAAGCTATAGGACATCAAGTGCATCAGAACTTGTGGCTAAATTATGATGGATCCCAGACCAAAGCTCTTTTCTACTCTGATAAAATAGGAAGGGTTAAGGTGAAGAAAAACACTGAATTGCCTGGTAGGAATCTCCTTTTCTAGTAAAATAGGGGGTAGGTTTGGTAGTTCCTTATATAGCAGACTCCATAGGCTTCCCAGGAACTTGCTTCATAACATGATAAAATTAAATTTGAAAAAAAATAGAATTATAATTAAGAAGTAAGAAAGGTGTTTAAGCCATGTGAATCACTAGAAGGAATTTTTTCTAGGAATTTAATGCAGCTTTCCCCTGTAATCATAGTGTGAACAGGAGTATTATTGATCTACTAAAGACACACACCAGCAACTCCACAACCTCTGCTCCTTCACCTCGTCCTCCTTTGGGTCAGTATTTTGTAGAGGAGAATGGACAAGTGTGTGTTCACAGGGTGGAAAGAGCATGGAGAAAATCCACACTCATAAGAGTAATTTCTTCTGGGGAAACAGCTCCTCACAGCTCAAAACTCAGCTTTCTAGGTAAAATAACCAATATTTGTGCTTAAAAAAAGATTGAATCAGCCCACCTTATTACTAAAGAGATGAAAAATATCACCATTGTTTTTATATTGTTATTGCATATGGTAAAAAACTATTAAGCTAACCCTAGAAACATAATAAATAAATCTGTAAATTGTTTCCATTTCCACAAATGAATGAAAAAAACATTGGAAAAAATAAATAAGAACTGTGATCCTTATTGAATAAATGCTTCATTCTAAACACAGTCTTCCAGAAAGGCCTTTTTATTTTAACATTCTAAAGTCCTTGACTCTGCATTTCCCTGTCCTTAGCAGCAAGGTGCATTCACCTGATACTGTTTTGTAATGAAGGATTCTTCTCTGCCAACATGAATAAGAAAATCTAATTTCACTTTCTTCCCAATAGAGCAACCTATTCTGAAAGTTGAGTTTTGAGGTAATCTCAAACTGAATGCTCCTCTACCACTCAGATTTCTTCTCTTGCAAAATACCTTCATGATATGTTTCTGATGATGAAAGATGAAGGTACCTAATAAATCTTATATTTTTTTCTTGCAAAACAATAAATTCCCTGAATTTTAGTGTTGTTTCAAATGGCCTGAAATCTTTACCCTATAGTTTTTTGTATGAATAGTTGGTGGAGAAACTCTGAATACATGCAAGAGGCTATTCTGTGTTCTCAGATGGGAGTATGGGATGTTGGGAGTACTCACAGATACTCAGGTGTAGAGTTTCTCGAGGGCATGAAGAATGTGTGCCCACTTCTGTATTCTGAATACGCAGCATTTCAACATTTATCTTCCAATCATGTACCTAAAACTCATGGTTTAGAGCATTTGGGATCATTTAAAACATTTAGACAACTTTGCTGTAGTTTGTATGAAACATGAATCTTTATCAGCAAAGAGGTGAGGTTGAAGAGCTTTGTGGTTGGAATTGTTACCAAAGTTGGATGAGAAATTCCTGCCAGGCTGCCTTTCCCAAACAGCCTGACCTGCAGTGTCATGGTGCTTCTGGTAACAAATATATGACAATGTCAATATGACAATGTAATTGCTGAATGGAACAGTTCCACCAGCAGTATCTGCCTCAATTCCAGGATATTTAGCTTGAAAAAAGTGTATGATTGTCTTTTTCCTTGGCAGGGAGTACCCATCAGGGATGGAAGGTAAGAAAATAGCAGATTCTGGTTTTCTTAACTGAGTCATCTCTTGGTTCAGCACTAAGATAGCAGGGAAACATTTCTTGGGTTTTATACTTGTCCCATCATTTTATTTCATTCTAAATTCTGAAGAAGGAACAGTTCTGCCATGCCATGTTGAAATCCATGACTTTGCTTGCTGTGGTGCAAAGCAAGTAAACATATTTTAAAAATACTTTAATCTAGACCATTTTTAGGCTGTTGGACTAGAGAACTATTACACAACCCTATTAAACAGATAGGCAGATCTAAACAACTAAATTACCTGATTTTTATTATTTATAAAATTTTTTAAATATTTTGCTCTAGCATCTGTTCTTTTCCTTTATCTATGTGCTCTCTTGGCGTCTTCCAATTTCCATTCATCTACTTCTCCAATCACTTCTTTTCATACACATTTTTCTGTAATTTTTAATGCAACAATAGTGTGTCAACACATTTCTATGTTCTATTTCACTTAAGCTCAATCTTGTCCCAGCACTAGTTTTGCTCTCTTCATTGATCTTACAAAGTGCTTATTCTGACTTTATTCCTAAGTGTCACAGGGGTGCAGTGGATAAATGTGAATTAAACTGTGAAGAATCCAGATCTATATAAGGGCAAGTCCTGCAAAGCTAAAGCTGTAACTAACACGATATATTTCAGGAGAGTGGAATGGGACATTTCATCTAAAGAATCTGATTAGCATACAAATGGAGGGTAGTGATAATGTCCAAGGTGAAAAGCCGGTTCCATGAAGAAAATACCAAAATTATTTATTGTACATCCATATGGAATCTTCACAGGGAGGTGAGTAGTTTCCTTGAATTTTTTGTTTAACATAGGTATGAATCAAGTTTACTGTCACTCTTCAAAAACTCCCATGTCCTGCATATCCTTTGACATTACAAAACAGTTTTCAAGTACCAAAGCTAAAACAAAAACCCAATGTGGAGAGATAAGCAAGAGACAGCCAGACGTCACCCATGTTTTTTCTTCATTACTCCACTGCTTTAGTTCTTGTTAATATGTTTACTGTATATGTACCATATTGACAGCCCTGAAAATGAAAGCCTAATTATCTTCAAAAACAGGACTAGATCTTATGCTACACACTCCTAGGGATGAAATTTCAGCTGGTTAACAGCAAGCAGATACTTGGTCTGAAGGACCATTTCCAAGAGAAACAAAAGTGTGAGATTCCCATGCAGAAGTCCTTCAGTCTCACTTTTATGCCTCAGAGAGATAGGAATAGCCTATCCATGCACTAGTTAGCACATTATTGCTTTATTTTATTTTTTCTTCTGTTTGCTCTTTTTATTTTCCCCTGCTCACCTCCCACCAATATAGACTGAGTTAAAACCCTAGCTCAGCTCAGAAAACTCGGGTCTTGTAATCTCCCTGATGCACTTGAATGCACACCAAGCACAGGCCTTCATGCCTTGGTTTTCTTTCTAAGACATGGTTTCATAATGATGAAATGACTGTTTTTAAGCACTTCATGTACTATATCTCATACTATACAGAATCAACCTCAGCTGGCCATTTCAGCACCTTTGCATTTCCACAGAAGTGCAGAGATACAATAATGTTAATAATTAGATTCCACCAGTAACTTGGGAAAGCATCAGAAAGGAATTTCCATTGCACAGCACAGAAAGGAAGGGTCACATTTTAAAGACCAGGATCAGCAAAGCAAGTTACATATCCTATCTCAAGTGATTCTGTATGCAGGTAAGTTTTTAGATCTGTATATTTATCCTAGTTAAAATATTTTTGTAACCCCTTTGTCAGTTCAGTACCCTGTAGGAGGAATTGAAAGCAAGAAGGAAGAGCTCTATCCTTATTCCTTTGAGAGCTCTCTAACTCAATTCTCATACAGTGACATGTAAACAGTATGCACTTCTGCACGTTTTCTTAGCAAACCTAGAGACTACCACAAAATTACTAAAGAGGCAATGTTCTAACAGCAATGTGACCTCCAGAAAGGGATTTCTATCACCTGGGACCTTTTATTTCTTATCAATGAGATATTTACACTGGGAGACTACAGCTCTTTCTTCAGTTTTCAAGTTCCCTCATTAATATCCACAGGAAGGTCTCAGTTTCTTTCAGTGGGTGTTGACATTTCTATTTCCAGAGGCAATAACTCTGTGATCGGCTCAGTCACATATGGACCTGAATTCTGCATTCAGTGAAACTGGGGTGAAAGCTGTAGCTGGGTGCTGAGTAAATAACTGAGCAATATGTAGCTTTTTCTATTTATTTCAGCCTTGAATTACCTCCTGATTACCCCTCTGAAGACAGAATACACCAGACTGTGCCAAAGACCAACCCAAGAGTCCCAGTGTAATCTGGAAATCTACAGGTGTCTCTGCCTTGGCTTATTAACATCTCAGAAATGACTTAACCAAAATAGGGCTTCTTCATAGTAACTTTTCTTGTGAGCACTAGGTTCCATCTTATTTGGTTTCATCATCAGTCAGAGAACAGCTGCTCATTGCTCATTTTTGGTAGTCTTAACCTCCAACACAGAGAAAGAACCAAGTCTTGTATTTTCTTTTTACTCCTCCCAAAATTAAGAAGCTTGGAGCTGTTACTGTTAAAATTTTACATTTCCTCTTTTGGGATTTTTTTTTCCGATGTAATAAAAAACACATGAATTTATATAAACATATATGCATGTGTTTTCTGGAATAAGATAATGCTCAAAAGACTTTTATAGTTAGTTAGATGGTGTTAAAAACCATCAAGAAAATGAAAAAATCCCAAGGAAGACTTGTTTTTATATTTATGAAGCAAGATAATGTTACTGAAATCTCAAGCTATTATATTGCCTGTCTTATCTTCCTTCAATATGCAAAATGGATTGACTCTGATTAAGAGTGTTACTGAGGATAAGGATGTGAGTGGATACAGTTAACAAGCTCTGATGGATGATGCAATACATATTTTTCTTACTAAAACACAGCTAGAAATAAAGTCTCCAGCTTTAGTATACCATAATGGCAGTTCATGAGTAACCTGTTTTCTCACATTAATTTTAAACTGGCAGTCTTCCATTATATAATGTTGACTTTGGAATGAACTCTTTCAAATCTCTCTTGAAGGCATTAACTTTCAATTTCAAAATTGCTGTAGAGGAGCAGAGATATTGGATCTCTCCTTGGAATAGTTATGCTGTGAGGGCAATGCTGTTATTGCTCCTGGGTTAGAAACTATGCTGAGAAGGCTCACAGCCTGTTGGGAACATCTTGCATTTGGACTGAGCTTTCAGCACTCTCTGCACCAAAACTGCTGCAAAAAATGAATAGCGCACAAACTATCTTCATCACTAATAATCTCTGCACAGCACTAAAAGTATGGGAGGGGAAAAGACTGTGAAAGGGTTCACTACAAATAAATCAGTAATTAGAAGCAGAAGTGTGAACTTTTTTCTTGCTTTATAAATTTACATAGTAAAGCGATGAAATTGTTATCTTAATTTTAATCATTTTAGGAAACCTTGATATAACTGCTAAAGGAAGATCCCATCTTGAGGCTCATAAACTGTTTTTCTGAACACTTTACAAGGCATATTTGGGGTTTTGCAAACTGAAGACTGTAGGCAGCATAAGTGACAGCACTCAGAACATGTAGGTTCAGTAGTGGCCTTGCTGCAATTCCTAGAGTGTGCAATACCTCCTCAAAACTCCCCCAGGTGCACCAGCACTGGGAGACAAGATTGTGCAGAGTTCCTGAGAGTGACGTTTACTGAACTGGCTGTAGATCCAAGAGGCAGTAAGACCACACCACTTCCACTTAGCAAACTGCTAATTAGACCTCCTGGGGAAGAGTTTCTTGGCTTGGCATCAGCCCTGGGCTGTACATCTCTGTCGTCTGGGCAAGCCTGAGCTACCAATACTCATGTATGACACGGCACTCTGCACCTTATCAGTTTGGGCCTTGATGAAGGTTTCTTCTTCATGCTTCATGACATAAAGTGATGCTCTGAGAGCTCTCTTATTTAAAGGGAGCTTGACAATGCTCAACTCACCATAGCCCTTTAGATGTCTCTGTGTCAAACAAATATTAACATCCATAACCTGTTGAATGGCTGTTTAAATATCATTGTTAGTATTCTACAAATTCAACTTCCCAAACTTATGTAGCAAGCTTTTTTCTTCCCCATTAAAAAGAAAGAGGTAAGAGGTTGCCCATGCAATCCCCAGTGACTGGCTAGTGGTAGAAGTAAAACAACACAACATCCAACAGGACGTTTTAAATCTCAGGGCTTAAAGTCAGTAATGCTGGGTACTGAAGTCTTTCGTTACTTTTTTTCACTTTGTAGCTATGCTCAAGTGCGGCACACTCGACCTTCAAAAAATCATAAGATCGGGGAAGCCCTCCTAAAAATTATTCTCTTCTGTGCTATGGAACCACCTCAGCAATAAATACTTTAACAATATAATGTGCTGCTCCAGGGTGTTACTAATGCTGTAGGAGTCTAGAGATATTCTTTGCCAAGTAGCTTTGTCAGACACTGAGCTTTCCATCCCAAATGCAAAACCTCAGAACAGGCCTGCTGAAACTTGCCATAAGACAAGTATCTACTGTCTGCAGGAAACTGACTGTGTGTTTTAAGGACTGGGGAGAAGGCATGATGGAGACCGAGACTAGGGATAGTTTATTGCAGAGAAAAAAATGCCATATAAATAAATAATGTAACAAATGGGAACACAGAAAGAAAGAATAAAGTACAATCCAGTGGGGCATAGATAAAAAAACCCTAGCACATATTTTAGACACAACCTGTCAGGAGAGAGAATACAAATGTGCCAAAATTAATATACTGCAGCAGAATGCCAGTTTTATTCTGTCCATTCATCACTGCATATGATTTCATATCCTGTTGATAAAAAATGATGCTTTTGTGGGTTCAGTGATACTCCTGGAGGAAAGTTGCCCTGGGGACAGAGAAATCTGAATAAACAAAACGTGAGATGGGACACATTTGAAAATCACATCTCATATTTTGGGAGGGAAAAAACAAACTGCTGGGGAAACCACTGTCAAAAATATTTGCTAATGGCAGTCTCCAAAAGCTTTCTGGACAAGGTGGCCCTTTGTGCAGGAAAAGATGGAACTGCAAACCCCACCTTGCCCTGCTCAGTCCTGCTGTGTGTTTGGTTGGGGAAACCTTGCATTCTTGCTCTACCTCCTTCTCCTTTAGATCTTACTGCTCCCTGACATCTTTTACAGCTGCTGTTGTGATTGATGGCTAACTCCAATTAAAATTTGTTTTCTTGAATGGTTTGAAATAACACATGTAGCATAATTCCTATCTCTGTATGTTTCTCCCTTCTAAGGTTAGAAGCAATCGGGCAGGTGCACCACATGGCAAACCTAGAAAGAAAATTACACTGGAAGGGATTAGACCAGAAAGAGACAAAGAAGACCAGGAGCCATGGTCTCCTCAGCTCTCAGGGGAAGCACAGTGTCTTAGACTAGATAAACACAGGAATTTCCCGCCCAGCCAGTCCTCCTGGTCCAGCTGGTTCATTCTTGAGTGTCCATCACAGATAACTGTGCTTCATCTGCACTGTACAGCACCTGATTTGTATCATGCGTTAATGGCTCAGCAATGGGAGCCAACTCAAGACTAAACACAAGATATTTTCCATTTGTTCCCAGTCTGTTATCCCACCTTTAATACCAAAGAGAATATTGTGTAATAAGCAGTTAATTTTGTTGTTAAGAGGCAATTTTAGAAAACAATCTGTAGATGAGTGCCAATCTGAGAAGTAAACCTACCAAGATTTGATTTCAAGATGGAGGATCCCTAGACTTTAAACAACCTACAAAAACTGAACTTTTGGAAATGAAGATTGAAGGTGTTGTCAGTAAAACAGTTTTCCATCAGAATTACTCATAACTGTCACACAGTTACAAGCTTGGTTTGAACAAATGCTCAAACCAAGAAAGGAGCACAAATCCAGTGAAAGACTTTCTGATTGTCTGCTTTGCTGTGAGGCAGTCAAAATCTGAGGCAGGCTGTCTCTGCTGCAAGAAAATAGGATTTTTGTTCTTGTGGAAAACTTTGCGCATGGGTTTAATGCATGGAGGGTGTGTGTGTCCCAGTCAAAATAAACCCAAATTTCAGAATACACAATGAAATACACAATGAAATAATTTTTTCTCAGAATTCCTTTGGTGTGCAAACTCAGATGCCAAGATCCAGTCACTGAGATGCCAAGATCCAAACAGTCCTGTGTGATCAGACTAGGACCTTGTCAGGAGAATGGGAACCTTTTATGAAACACATGTGGTAGTGGGTGTCAGAAATGGGTAATGGCTACTCTGAGCACATCCTATATTCCCATCTCCTTAGAACTCATTGCCAGAGTAGACATGCAGCACACCTCTCTGCTGCCCATGTATATAAATACAGGTGTAATATCCTACCCAAAGATTTTGCCTTAATTTTGCACTGTAAAAGTTCTGACTTGCTTTTGGGGCATACTCTGGCATTAATTATACATTCCCTGTATATAAATCATCACACACTCCTAGGAAGAAAGAATATTATAAAGACACCAGACCACAGTTCTGTCCTGAAAATATAACATTTTAAATAACATAGTGATATGATTTTAATATTTTGTGAAACAATGAATATATGACAGCAAAAAAGAAATGTTGAAAGCTCCTTCCTCTTATAATGATAAGCCATCTCTTTCAGAAGTAATAGCAGTGTTTTCCTAATGATGTTGAATCTATCTTATATAAGCTACTTTTCAATTACAAAAAGACTGAAGACCTGAAGATTTTTTTAACCATGATTTTGAAACAAAACAACCTCTACTTATGTATATCTTATTCTACCACTTGCTCTAACAGTGAAGGAATCGTATTTTTACAGTGGCTCAAAATTCCATGCATTCATAATGGAATTGTGAAAATTATAGATACAAATTAGTAAAGCCAAGTGTGAACTCAAGGTTCATAATAATTACAAGTCTGTCCATCATGAC
The DNA here is from genome assembly GCF_027887145.1 of Ammospiza caudacuta. Taxonomy (NCBI): domain Eukaryota; kingdom Metazoa; phylum Chordata; class Aves; order Passeriformes; family Passerellidae; genus Ammospiza; species Ammospiza caudacuta. Next base: position 62,497,235 of record NC_080596.1, read on the forward strand.
TAGTGGGTGAACCATTGTGGTCCCAGAGCTGATCACTTGGCCCATACTTTAAAAAAAAATTTCCACCGGTTTTGCTAGTTGTCAGACCCATTCTACTGTGGTACTTTTCCTTCTGGTGACTCTTCTGGAGTTCTTACTATGCCACTTAGCATATGTGCATTTTAATGCCACTGAAAGCTAAGGATTCTATATGAATCTGATTTGCATCCAGTTACTTTTTAATGACCTCATTAGCATTCCTTTTTTATCTTTTAACAGTGACTATTTAAATCAGAATCTTTTTTGTTTTAATGGAGTGCTGTCAAAGACAGTGGAGGTCTTTGGGTTATCTCTCCAGAAGTGCTTTGGAAAACAAGGTCAGTGCCACAGTAGCTAGGTTGCAGATGGATTCATGGAATCATAGAAGTGTTTGGGTTGCAAGGGGACCTTGAAGATCTGCTAATTCCAACCTTCCTGACATGGGCAGGGACACCTTTCACTAGAACAGGTTTCTCAGAGTCCCATCCAACCTGGCCTTGAACACTTCCAGGGATGAATCATTTAAAATTCCCTGGGCAACAGGTTCCAGTCTCACCATCCTCAAGGTAAAGAATTTTTCCAAATATCTATCTAAGCCTACTGTCTTTCAGTTTGAATCCATTCATGATTGGCTTTCTGGACCAATTAGATACCCGTCTGCTCTTTAACCACCCCAGGTGATAGGTAAACATTATCTACTACCACTGAAGTAACTTTTTCTGCTACTTCTCCCCTTAAGGGAATCACCTCTAAAGTACAACAGTGGGGCAGTGAAGTCCGCAACTCACAAGTTAGAACCACCTCAGCCTGTTTGTTGGAACAAGAACTAAATCCAGAACTAAGCAGTTGACCACACTTGTTCAGTTCCAGGCTGTCTTCAACAGACACAAACTCTGTAAGTCACTATTGTCTCTCTAAGACAATGATCTCTAATCCAAAATTTGGATCCTCAAAACCTTTACTCAGCTTCTGCCTGGCTCTATGGACACATGCATTCTTCAGAGAGAAACAGTTTGCCCTCAGTGAAACCATAGATGTGTGCCAGAATGGAAGCTCCTGGGCATGCTAATGCTAAGCAGGTAGTTGCCAGAATACAGCAGGATGCATATAGCAGATGTTCTTCTCCCAGTGATCCACAGCTGCCAAAATTCCTTACACTGATCTTGGCAGCACTCAGTACTCTCTCCTCTTTGTCAGTAGCTGGTAGCTAGATATTTACCCAGAAAATGAAAAACCAGAATCAATTCTGTCTGATAGCAGGAATATATACATGTTTCCTTCCAAAGTAAAATCACTACCAAGCTGACAACCAGTATCTGATTCACCTAATCTTTAGGGTCTTGTCATAGGAAAATTCAGTATGGACTGGGGGAAACAGCAGAGCAACTGGAATTCAAAAATGTACCTTGAATGCTAGCCTAGAAACTCAGTTCTATTCTTTTAAGGTTTTTTCAAACCCATGAATATAATAGAAGAAAGGCCTGTCAAAAGTAATTCTCAAATTTATTTAACTGCTTGGCCAAATGCTCAGCCAGTTGTGATTTTGGATATTTTCCCTACTGCAGCAGGCAGCATCAAGGTGAGATCAGAAGTAGGAGAAAGGATCTTTTTGCATCCATACAAGGCTGTCTTAGATGGCTGGAGAATTATTAATTGCTCTGGTTCACCAGGGCCATTGTGATTTCTGCTTGCCTCAGGAAAATCTGTAGTCTCCTTCAAGCTGTAAACCAAACCAAGCCTCTTTGTTATGTCCTTGCTTGCAGTTATTTTGTAGGAAGAAAACTGTGGCGCTCTCCACTCTGAGAGCACTGCAGTTACTTAGCTCCAGGGTTGCAATGTGTCCTGGGTGAAATGTATTAGCTGAAGTTACAGTTCCAAGGAAGACTGCCCCATTTGCATAAATTTACAGTTATTTTTTTCTAAATGTGCTGTACAGACAGGCTTTGATATTGTGACCTGTTTTCAATATTCATCTTTTCAAAATGTCAGAGCAGAGGGAGGCTTTCATGGTTAAGATTACAGCTACATTTGGACTGATTTTGGACTGAATTTAAATGAATAATGAAGAGTATGTACCATGTTGTCTGGGAATAATGTTAGAGCCACTGAAAACTAGGGCTTCTGACTCACAAGATTTTTAGTGCTATTATTTAATGACTGAGTTCCAGGGAGACAAAGAGCATCTTCCAGCTGAATCTGGGTAACTGCAAAGTCAGGCGTGAAAGAGGCTGAAGCAAAGACAGCTCAGCACAGCACAGTGCTTTAATCTATCTTTTACAACATTCACTAAAGAACTCTCAGTCTGTATCACCACATCATTCCTGGATTTTTTATTTTGAGAACTACCTAAAACATGCTGGCAGTCTAAAGTACAAGGATCATTGATTTTTGCTAACCTAGCTGAGAGCTTTAAGCTACAGAATTAGACTACTAAATCACAGGGCACTAAGCTCTATACCTGAAAGACACTGCACCCCTTTTATATAAGAATTTTCCAAGTAAGTTTTCTGAGTCAGAACCTCTTGTTCAAGGAAAAATATTTTTTGCCTGAAGAAGGGCCATGGCAGGGTCCTTTCATGACAGACATAGCACAGATCCTTGGTAAGAGAGACTGATCTAGTAAGTTTATAATAAAAATGTGAGATGAAAAATACTGTTTTTTGATTTGTAAAAATATTTAAGATTTTGAAATAAATGTCAAAATAAAAAGAGAGTCTTATTTTGAAAGTGGATCTGTTTGTTTCACCATACATCATAATAGTTTTGAGAATTATGTTTTTTATTTTGACTTTTAAATGTAAGTTATTAATATTTCATTTACTAGTACAATGAAGCCCCTCCTTTTCCAGTAAAGGGTATTATCATTACATCAGAAAATTGACTTCTCAAACTTTTAGCATTTGTAGTTTTTGAGACAGGACATTTACTAACAATAAAATGGTTTCCAATCACTGTGGAATGTACTTTATTGCACTGAATACTTACATCTAGTTAAGAAACATTGAGGGCTTATCAGACCACTCCTCTTTTACCAAAATCATGCATTCTGGAAAGAAGTATCTGTGAACTTTTCCACAAGCCAAGCCCACATACAAAGAAGAATGAAAAGTAAGAAGTGTATTTTATAACAATTTAGTAATATTCTAGATCTGACAGCAGAGCTGAGGCTGAGACTGCACAGCAGAATTTGAAGTCATTAAGTTTAGCAATGAAGCACTGCTTTGAGAAAGGCATGCTTTCAGTGACCATTTTCATTTAAAAAGCCCAGCACTTGAAAATGAGTTTTATTGACAACAGCTGCCCTCTGAATTTATAAAACTGTCTTCCTTGGGTGATCAGCATTTTAATCTTTCCTCAGTAAACATTGCTAATATCACTGAGTGCTTCAGCAGACTGTAGAGTAGCCCTGAATTTTCAGGAAATTAAATGAAACTGATAAGCTTTCTGTATATAACTGTGAGAAAGACTGATGTCACAGCACTTTTGATGAGTGAGATACAGCCTTTGCAGCTTGACTAACACTGGTATACAGAAAGCAGAAGAGAAAGAACATGTTTAGGGTAATTGATAAAAGAGACCTCATTGCCACTTATAATCTGTTCCAGTCGCATCTCAGAGATTCAGAGAATATTCTGAGATGCAAGGGACCCACAGGTGTCACTGAGCCCAGCTCTTAAGTAAATGGCCCATACAGGGATTGAAGCCATGAACTTGGGGTTATTAGCCCCATTATTTGTACCATACTCTAACCAGCTGAGCTGATCTCAGCTCATTAGTGGTGGAAAATTAATAGCTCCAAAATGCCCATGAAATTGTGTGGTGATCCTGGTTCAGCTGCCAGTGTCAGTGTGGTGGTCAGAGAGCACACCTGGCCTCCAGGCAGGTGGGGCACTGTCTTGGTGAGGCACAGCTCCTCAAGGAGAGCAGGTCCCCCCCAAGGGCTACTTGGCTGAAAATATAATACATGTGTTATTATATTTCACAGTCTTTGTCAGTTTTTCATTTAATGGTATTTTAGCAATACTTTGAGAGATGTCATACCAGTTCTCTTGACTAATCCAAGTGATATGTACTTCAAGGAAAGGTTCCTCTCCTTCCAAAACAGCAGGTTTTTTTATTGCACAGTCTAACCACTTGCTCTTTGGGTTTTACTAAATAAATTCTATTCAAAATGTGCATTTCCAAATATAAGTGACACCAGAATCTAGACAACCATCCCATGCTATTTATTCTTCACTGTATTTGTAACATTCAGAGGTAATTTCTTCTATAAATCCTTACTTTAAATGGTTTTTATTTAGTGTCAAATTAAATATTTCTGAAGGGTGTTCAAATTTGCGACAGTTTCAAGATTATTGTGTTTTATTTATGAATCAAAAATTTATGTATTTTTCTAAACAACAAATAGAGCTCTAACTCCAGTTTTCTGCGAACAGCTGTAGTGTACTCCATTGCACCTTAGTTCAGGAGCTGACAAGGAGAACGTCTCTTTACAAAAAAATAGTAATGGATATGTACAGGATCAGCTATGTTGTATATTTTAGATATGATTTGACTTGCACATGGATGTACTAGCATCTTCATTGCAGGAAATTGAAGACAGCATACATTTGATTGGTTTTGAAGTGTTTCCATTGTCTAATCTCCTCTAACACTGTCAAAATATGTAAAGTGATTTTACAGTGGCCTAGATTCTTAGTAAGGTGGTAAATGTTAAATTAAGAGTATTGAGCTGATTTGTCAGCAGTCTTTCTACATTAATTTTTAAAAAATATTTTAATTAAGCTTTTCCCTTTATTTAGTTCCAACAACTTCCTATGTATGTGTATGAAAGGGACACACATACACGCACACATTCTTTTCAAGCTAATTTGTTTCAGTTCTCCTAAAAGATTTCTAATCAGTTTGAGTTAATTTGAAATGAAATGGCCAAACTGACCTGAAAAATGTTTCCAACCATCTTTAAAGCTGTGTTTAAACTACACTTCAACCTGAGCAGGTGCACTTCTTCATTGTAGAGAATTTCCGACTCAAAGGATAAGAAACACCATTTTCCATGTATACTGGGCCCTGGGCACAAATCCTTGAAAATGTTGTCCTTAAAATTTATTCTGAAGTTCATTGTAGCTGCAGCATAATGCATTTACCAGCATGCTTTAGTACAGTAAATTCCTTTTGGGCCATCTCATTCCACTCCATAATTGTTTTCCAGGGAAACCCTTACCCTCTACTTGATTTATGCAATACAGATGGTAGGTAAAACTTGAATTTTTATTGATGCATAGTAATATCTTTCTCAGCACCCTTAAAAAAAGTGACATAATTCTTTAAGACAAAAGATTACACTTAGGAATTGTTCTAGAGGGTCATCAATCTTTTGTGAAACTCTTCCAGCACTCTGCTAGTGTTAAATAAACCATGACTAGAATGAAATTCAAAATAGTTTGAATGATTTCTGCAAAATGTTCTCCATTTGCCAATTATGTAGCACTATATTTCATCCTATCAGTTATTCATTATTCTTTGCTAAAAATACAGCAATGGCAAGGGATTTTTGTGAGTTTCAGAAGAATTACAGATGACCCACTTCATGAAAACCAGGCATTATTTTATAAAACATGACAAAGCTGATAACTAAGTGATGATGAAGTGGTATTTGTTTATAATTTTTGTTTTCTTGATAAGAAACAATATTCAAGCCCAATGGGAAGAGTGTTTGTTCAAAGCTATTTTTGGAAAATGTTGACTGGACCTTCAGAGCTTATGACTAATTCACACCCCATCCTGATGGTTCTTAGCTGGTACCAGAGTTCCAAAAGGCAAAACACAAAAGAAACAAGCATAATATAAATATTCTGATCGAATATCTAAAAAGGCCATACCCATGTCCATGTTCCTTCTTCACAAATATGTTTAAAATACTTTATTTGCTTCCATGATCCTTGCTCTGTCACCTCCTTGTGCCAGCTTTTCCTTTAGCTTTGTCATTTTAGCTCAAATACTAAATTGGGACTTTTAAATACAGCCTGAGTTCAGCCAACTAAAGTTCATTTTAAAGCATTCTAGGCATTTTTATATGTGTATAGTCGGGGGTGTTTTGACTTAGATTCAAACCTCAAAGGAACTTCCTTTCGAATCCCACATTCCCAGGAGCTTCTGTCCCAGGAATAATGATGTTCCACAAGCGCCTGGCTCTTCACTCTGCAGATTGAAGGCATCAGCCTGGACCTTGAAGAGTTCTTTGCCCATACAGAAAGCTGAGTAAAGAACCTGTTTAAGGCTCCAGTGTGGTGTCTAACATAGAAAAAAAAAAAGCAAGACCCTAAAATAAGTTAATAAGGTGGGTGCATTAGAAGTCAAAGTCTTGATATATCTTTTTCTTTGTCATTCTCTTTTCTGACCCCATAGGCAACCCATAGGGAAAAAAATCTTGATGTTGCTCACAGTATGTTATATACCATCCTTATTACCCCTGAAAATCAGAACACACTGACATGGAAGGAGGTTATGATTTGAAATATCTCCATTTTTTTCAGACTTCCCTTAGTTGATCTCTCACTACAATCTCTTTGATACGAAGAAACAAAAGCTATGAGAGGGGACATTTTCTTCTTCTATAGTAAAAGATGGTGTGATCATTCAGAGATATAATTAGGTGTTGTGCTTTGATTTGTATGCTTGCTGAAGGTCTTTAAGCTGTCCTTCTTAATACTAAACATTCAAAAATAATGAAGAAAATCTAGTTTCCTAAAATATACTGTATGAGATAAAAAAATAAGAAAGCATGCAAAATAAATCAGGGCAGTTTCTTTAAATTCTGGAAAGAAAATAACAACGTTTATCTCAAGTAAAACAAACTCTTTATGTTCACTTTTTGTGTTATTTTATGTCAAATAAATTCAAAGTTTACCTTGTGTGTTTTAAATAGTGATTTTCCATTACAAGGCACACAGACACACACAAAGAATCCTAAAAGCACTGGCCCTTTAGTCTTTATTATTCAGGCTTTGATTCCCAGAATATATCCCCATTCCCAGAATGTATCCCCAATACATCCACATTGTGCAGTGGAAATCAGCTTAACATTTTAGAAAAAGCCCCAGAGTAAGTTCTGGTACGGTGCAGTGTCAGTCAGGCTGTTCCCCACTGAGAGGTTAAAGTGCTCTCAGGGCACAACTGACACTTCTGCCTGTGAGTTCATGCAGTGCCACCTCCTTTACATCCCAGCTGAGGCAGATTTGCACCAATGTCCTTTGGAAAAAGCACACTCATGCTTTTTTTTCACATTGGTGGCAGACAGGCAGGAGCACAAGAGAATGACTGTGGCTAGGAAACCTTGCCATGAACTCAGGTCTGAGGAGAATCATAGGGAATGAGAGATGATAGCAGACCATAGAGCTGTGGGGAAGACAAGAACTTCATTATATAGCTGCATAGAAACAGAAACTTTGCTGTAACTAGAGGTAAATGTGATGCTGACCTGAATCCAGCAGCTTGGTTGTCATTTTTCAAAAGAAGATTCCATAAAAATCAAATAATTCAGGTTGGACAAAACCAAAATTTTAGTGAACTGTATTTCCGTTGAAGGTGTTTGACCAGTTCTAACAGTTTATCAGTTTATAAAATTTACAGAGACATAAGGAGTGGATTGAAGTTCACCATATGCTACTGTAAATAAAAACTTTTATTCTAATGTTTAGAGAAAATGGGGCAGCTGTCATGACATCCCTCACACATGATTAAATCAAAAGCCTACAGCACCTGTAGAACTGACACTTTTCTGCAATCTCAACACGTGACAGTGGAGTCTGGAAGTGATAATCTTTATTCTTTCTGTAACAGGGTTAGGCATGCCAACAGTGCAGAAGATAAATTATTAAAAAAAATATTTATATGCTAAAATTTCTTCTCCAGAGAGAGAGAAAGGACTGCCCTCTGTAGATGTACAAAAATGACTAATAATGAATTAACCTATTATTCACAAGAGAAGAACTACAAGTTCACAGGCATAATTTCTTCTCTCTTAAGAAAATCAGATAATAATTTGTGATATACTTTTTGAAGCTGAGTTGATTTAAAATAAAAAATCAGAATTTTCCTTTCAGGAATGGACAGTGATTTTTAAAAGGAAGTTATTGAGAATTTTTTTTTTTAAATTTTCTCTTTGCCTCCAAGTAATTCATCTACTTCACAAAAGAATACCTCTCTTCTCTGAAAGTCATTGCCTAATTAAAACTCATAGTACCATTTCCTTTCTGGTTATGGCTGACTTTTTCCAAATTGTAAGAAAAAAGCTATATCACTATATCTGTAGAGCAGCATCTTTTTCCCCCCCCCCGGAGATTTACTTTCAAGGAGAAATCTGAGTAGCTCATCTCACTAGATGAGTGTTCAAAGCCTGTTTGAAACATAGCTTGAACTCAGTGAGTTTGGTTTAGTGCAGGTGCTCTTCCTGCTTTATTACGTCCTTGATTATTTTCAGCATCATGAGAATTTTTCATATTAGTCTTTCTACAAGAAGGTGAAACACTGACTAGACTGGTTCACAATTTAAAACAGCTTTGACAGAGATGAGCCTGACTTTTCACAGACAAAAGTAAGCTGTTTAAGAACTACTCTCAAATTTACAGGTAGAGACTAATGAACTCATCACAACTGAAACAGATGGCACAGCCCATTTGCCAGCCTATTAACTTTTATAGAGCACTAAAGAATCATCATGAAATAGAAGTAATCTAGAAAACATGGAAGACTCCTGACCTAGATTTAAGATGTATTTTTCATTTTAATTTGATTTATAGGGTTTCTTAAGTTTGTTATACAACGGATAAGATACATAAAGATTTAAATATATATATATATATATTTATATTTAAAGTGGGCATGTCAAATAATGTTGTAATGTAGAAAATATTTATAAGCAGAATATAAACAATCCTGAACTGTGTGCATTTGAAATAATTTATGGAAGTTAAATCCTGTGATTAAATGGTACTTTGAGTTAAGTAAATTTCACTTTCAAGTTACTTAAGCTACTTTGTACAAGTATGTAAACTATCTCTATAATTCTTTTAAGAAAGGTTATTCCATTTTTCAATGGAATCAAGGATAAAAGATGGCTGAAGTTTCCTTTTAAGTTAAGCAAAGAAAATTACTCTTTTCTTTTGTATGAAAATTTATGACTAAGAAAAACTAGCTCATGAGAACCTCTCCATTGGGTATTTCATGTTAAGTGTAATTCAAAGTCTCATTATAAATGTTTGACCCAGGGGCTGCTGCTTCCACTCAGCTGTATTCATTCACTCAATGAGCCACCTGAAAGACAGTAATGTAAAACCTGTCAGGGTATGTCTCACTATATGATATATGTAAAATTATTTCTGTTTGGAGACTCATCCTTTGTTTCTTTCAACAAGAAAAAAGTTTGTATGTGAGAATATCTATAATTTTGAGTCACACACTTTCATTTGTAAGGCAAAATATATCTCACAAAACCAATTAAGCAGTCAAATAGAGGAATCATTGTGTGAATTATCAGCAATTTATAAGCGTTAACCATACAAAATGTTTTCATAATTTTTTACAGTATTCATTTACTAACTTAATTTTTATTAGATCCAGTTAAACACTGATCACATTCAATTCTTTTTGAGGGTGGTTAAGTGAAATTAAAACCATTATTAGAGTAAACTAGAATTATTCAGAATTTAAAAGTTAGGACTGGGTTTCAAATATATTTCCTAGAAATGAAAATGCTTCTTAATTCGTTTCAAAGGACCAAACTAATATGATCCACATGAAACAAGGGTTAAGAATTATAAATCAAATACGATTTTGTCTTTGTCTACTGTTGTCATTTAGGAACAGTAGCCCCTAACGTAGTTCTTCCACCAAGAGTTCCAACCACATTGCCACTCACTCCCTCCCCCTGACCATCCCCTTTCTGCTCTGGCAGGATGGAGTTGAGAACTGGAAGCACAAGAGAGGAAAACCATGGGTTGAGAGAAGAAAAGTTTACTGGAAATAACAATGAAATAAGGAAACTATAGCAGCAACAATATTTGTCCTGGGTTGAGTATATAATGCTTGTATCCATAAGCATTGTTCTGTTTATGTTGGATAATAAATTTTGCACCTTTAAGACTTGTTCTGAGAGTGAAGTGAAGGGGGGAGAGAAGGAGTGTGCAGTTTGTTTTCAGACACTGCACTCACTGCTCCGCATTCCTGCTCCCGGACTGTGCTGTCTGTGGATGGACAGTGGGACAGAGCTCTCCTTTGCTTTTAGTTAGTTTTTAGCTATCTGAGGCAGAGAATTTCCCTGGACTGTGGTTTTTTTCTTTTTCTTTGTACCTGTTTAGACCCACTCTGGCCTGAACACCAGAGGAGCACCAGCAGCTCCACCTGTGGGCACTGGGCCGGGCCTGGGCCGCGGCATTTCCAGCACCAGAGGGACTGATGAGAGACTCAGCGAGCTGAGCCACAGCCCAGGAAGGGACTTTCTGAGCTCATATTGTTCACTTTTTGTACTTGTGAATGCTTTACCTATTAAATAAGCAGTTTTTTCCACTTTTCTCCAAGAAAATCTTTTTTCCACACCAGCTGGGGGAGGGGCTGCTTGAATTTGTTTTTCTAGAGGAAACCCCTTTAGAGGTTTTTTTCCCAAAATTGCCCCAAACCAGAACAATATTAATACCATGAGTATTAATATTATCATACAAAGAAATGATTTACACAGAAAGCTCACAACAAACACTGACCCCAGCACTGCTTTCTCGCCCTAGAAGGAACGCCCTTCTCCTCAGAAGAAGAACTCTGTCCCCACCCCTGGCAATGACATGAGGGGATACAGAATCACATCTGGGCCTTAGCCATGCCCCCCTCCCACCCACTGTAAAAAATTAACCCTATCCCAAAACTTGGACACCTACACATATGTGAAACCTGCAATATCAGAACCTACTCCAAAAAAACTTCTCACTTGTGAACAGGTAATCCTAAAGTATTTTACCCAATTAGGAAAGAACTTTTTCCATTTTTCTTTTTGTTTTCTTATGCACCAGTGGTAATACAGTCAGAAGTGCAGCTAGCACCTGATGCTAGTCCTGACTTGAAAATATACTTAAAAATAAATAATGTAAGAATGAATAATAAAAACAAACAAACAAACAAACTAGTTTCCTACTAGATCATTTTATATTTTCATCATGCCATAATATCTTCTACAATTTTTCCCAGCTGGTTACAATCTTACAATTCACCATATTTATTGGATATCATTTATTATTAATTACTATATGAAACTTTTAACTTCAGGGAATAAACATAGGTACTTTTTATGTCCAAAAGAGTCAAGGCATGAAAATTGAATTTACGAGTTGAATCTAACCTGTATAAAATCAATAAAAATCTGCAAAAATCATAACACTTCTCACAGAAACAGAACTCAGTAGATAATTGTTCATTTCTAAGCTTGATTTCCTGTCTGGGCCATTTTAAGCAAGTATCAGTAGTTTCTATCCCATCCTTCTTTACTTGTTTAGAGCAATTGTTACACACTGTGCTGGTTTTGGCTGGGATGGATTTAATTTTCTTCATAATAGCTGGTATGGGGCTATGTTTTGGATTTCTGATGGAAAGAGTGTTGGGAACTCAGGGATGTTTTAGCTACTGCTGAGAAGAGTAAAGGTCTTTTCTGCTCCTAACCCCACACCACAAGTTGGAGGCTGGGGGTGCAAAAGGATCTGGGAGAGGTCATAGCCAGAACAGCTCATCCCAAGAGACCACAGACATATTCTGTACCATATAGTGCCGTGCTCAGCAATAAAACTCTGGGGAAGGTTGACAGAGGAATTACTGCTCAGGGCCCAGTTGGGCATCACTTGGTGGTGAGAAACTATTTTCATTTGCATCACTTCTCCTTCTTGGGTTTTATTTCTCTCTCTTTGTTATTTCTATTTCATTACAACTGATATGTATTATTTTTGTGTTTTATTTCCATTGTTAAACTGTTCTTTTCTCCACCCACAATTTTTTTCACTTTCATACTTCCAATTCTCTCCCCCATGCCACTGTTGTGGAGTGAGTGAGTGAGTGAGTGAGTGAGTGAGTGAGTGAGTGAGTGAGTGAGTGAGTGAGTGACTGACTGGTGCTTAGTTTCCACCTGGGATTCAACCACAACTTCTCTCTTCTTAAAGTATTATGAAGTTTATGAAAACTGTATTGTGAAATGCTGTAATGCACTGTCAGGCAGCAGGCAGATGCAGGAATGAAATTTCAGAAAGCCACCCATTAAAAAAAAAACAAAGACCAAAAAAAGGCCATACTTAAGGCAGATAATTTCAGCATGAGAATGAGAGAGTCAGTACTACTAGTACCTATTTTAGGGCACACTGCACTGTGATAAAAGAAAGAGAAATGCAGGAGAGTAAAGGGCTTTTCCCACTCAGTAAAAAGGGAAAGGAAGGAATCAGGATATTTACCTTATAAAACAAAGTAATATTTTCCTTTTTTAAGACAGAAAGTCTGAAGGAAATATGTCGCAGCTTTGAGTTTTTAAACAGGCCAGGAAAATGACAGCAAAACAACATGCACACTTCCAAAGAGACCTACCAAGGCAATCAATCAAGTGCAAAAAGCAATATTGAAGCAGATGCAGGTCCTGGAAAATCACAAACAAGTTTATGAGATGTGGCATTACTGACACCACTGGAAAAAAACCCAGAGTGAATATAAGGCATCCATTGCAATTGTAAAGAATAATAAGGGCTGAACTTTTAAGAGACAGTTACTTGTCAAAGCACAAACATTGCTTACAGTGGACGTCAAGCTGTGGATTGACCTGGTTTAGAAACAAATGGTCAAATTATATAATATAACAAATATGTGCTGCCCTGATGGAAATATTCAAATAAGGAAGTGGGAAAATTGAGGTTAAATTTAGTGGGGAAAAAAAATCATTGACATTGCTTGGAAAAAGCTGCCTGAAAGTTGTTTACAGAAGAGAGAAGCTGAACTATCTCATCCTACAGCTGCAAAGAAAAATCAATTGAAATAATGGTGGTATATCAGAGAAAGTGTTACCTGTTTTCAGAAATACTACAAATATTTTCTAAAAAGCATACAAAAATTGCTGTGAAGTGGTCTGCAATGTTATGAAAGCTGAATTGTTGGAAATGCCTCTAAAAGGTGAAAGAATATGAAGATAAATCAAGCTTGCTTATTCTTGAAGTCATGTTCCTTAAGCTCAACTTTCACACCACAGGGAGAGAACCAGAGAGCTACTGCTGCTGCAGAAGCAGAACTAAAGGGCATTTGATATCATGAAAACCTTTTCAGAAGTGCTCAGAGTTTAAAAACGAGGGGGTTAAGGTTATTTTTTCAGATCTGTCTTTTCACAATCACAAATGAAATTTTTGTTGAAGTATTTTCAACAATACATTTGCTTTCTGGCAGTATTGTAATGTCTTACTTTCTTTGAGACCTTCTATGATTTGAAAATCTTAAACCCAATGTTCTCCTGTTACTTAGATGATAGCCACAATATTTCAGATGTTCACTTGACGAACATCAGAGAGGTAGTCAGCATGACAGTCTGTAAATGGCGCAAGAAAAAGGTCATTGGAAGTTTGAAGCCATTATAATTTATTTACCAAAACTATTATGAACTGCTTGTACCTAGACATAGTTTAAATTTTTTGCAAAATTGCTTTTTCTTGTCTTTACAGTCTAAAATATATATTTGGATTTTTATGTGGTAGTACAAAATGAATCAAAGTTTGATTTTCGCTGACATTCTCATTGAGAGAGAAAATAAACCTTACTTGTGATTGCTATTGATCCTAAAAAGTACCAATCAGTCCTTTTCCAGCACAGAACACTTCTTTTCTGTCCTTAAAAACAGAATTGCTAATAACTCTTAGTTATTTCCCCATCCTTTCATGTGCAATCAAGATCAGATGTCAATCTCAACAAATAAATAAGTTATTGTCAGTGTTAACATCACATATCAATATTTTTAAAGAATGAAAGTATTATACCAGATGTGATTTTTTATTTACAGAATATTAGTCTTACTTTCTACATCAATAACTGTAGAAGAGGAGCAATTTGAATCATGTTTTCTTTTTTATTATCTTTTTGACAGAGCATCTCGACTGGAAATGTACTAAAAACAGTTGGGTGATTTAAAGGCTAAGTTTGAAAATCACTTAGCTATTTTGATGGCTAAAAATCGTAGAACATCAAATGCAAAAGACATCAATTACCTTTTGAAAATCAAACTCAAAAATTCCTCAAACATTCACCCTATAATAGCATAATTTTTATTCATAATCTCTAATCTGAATATTCTGAATATTATAATTTTATATATATTTACCACTTAGAAATACAATCTAGCTCCATATTCATCTACCCTTCATATTGCTTCAGAGCAAGTAAATATTATTCTTTTCACTTTTTAATAAAAAACATTTTTTCTTTGATTACACTTGAAATATGACATGGATATGAAATAATTTAAGTAATTGGCATATAACCATTTCTAAGAGGAAATGTGGACTACACGTGGTGTATCCTTCACACTTTCTAGTCAGTATATCTTAGATTTAAATTTATGCTGGCAGTCTCTCACAAACCTATTCAGAAAATTGAAGATTGTTCTGGCTGTTTGAAGTGCGACCAAATGGTGTGTTTCCTCTGAGTTATGTGAAAAAAAGATAAATCATGTAGTCTTAACACCAAGAAAAATCAGTACTTAAAACTGCTGCCACAGTAAGGCCTTTAAGCGAGATGTAAGTTAGAATTAAGAAGCAAATATTTCACAGTAAGAGTGGTGAGATACTGGAATCATTTACTCAGTGAGGTGGTGGAGTCATCATCCCTTGAAGAATTCAAAAAAAGACTGGATGTGGCACTTGCTGCCATGATCTAGTGAACAGTTAGAACATCGACTGGACTTGATGATCTTATAGGTCTCTTCCAGTCTTGAACTTCTGTGATTCTGTGATTCTGTGTGAACTTGCTGCATCTGATGAGCACCTGTCACTTCCAGAACTCTGAATATACATGGAAAAAACAACCTTAAGACAAAAATAAGGAGGTTAGAAATGGTGTTCTTGTCCTAAAAACAAAGACTTGCCTTGTACTTTCTGTATCTGTCTCTGCTCTAGCACATATTTTGGTGCTTTGCACTGTCCTGTCTGACTGTGTTATCCAGCTCCAATCAATCTAAATATTTCTCAGTGACATTGTTAGTTCTGTTGTCACTGCCAGTTTGCAAGTGCACCCCAGTACTTTTCCTTCATGCTTAGATAAAATGTATCATAAAAACTATTCCATTTTTCTAGTTCAATACACTCACCTTTATTGCCTGCTGTTAGAGCTGTGTGGGAAAATTTTATTGAAACAAGCTTTTAGTACAGAAAATAGAGAAGGTATTTTCATAGTGAAAAGGATCTTTCAAACCTCAACCAGTTCTTTTTTTGTGTTTTTTTTTTTTTTAATGTGTTGCAGACATCTTTTTGTGAAAATCCTTTCTTAGGATTTTTCCTGATGAAGCTGAGAAGTTTCAGCAACAAAATGTAAACAATGGTTTTCTGCTGCTAAGGAATGCAACAGGTCCATCTGTGACTGGCCCATTTGGATGTTTATAATTAATGGCCAATCAAGGACCGAGCTATCTCAGACAGAGTCCGAGAGAGCTGCCTTTTGTTATTCATTCTTTTCTATTCTATTCTTAGCTAGCTTCTGAGAGGAAACCTTTCCTTCTATTCTTTTTAGTATAGTTATAATGTAATATATATATATAAAATAATAAATCAAGCCTTCTGAAACATGGAGTCAACATTCTCATCTCTTGCCTCATCCAAGAACCCCTGTGAACACTGTCACAGTAATGCAAGTGTTTCCTTGGACTCTCAGACAGGAGACCTCCAGCTCATTTAGGTTCCTGTCCGTAGCCTCACATAACTTTTCTCTCTTTCCTAATGATTCCAGCCATTTCTGGTGTCTTATCAAGTCATGTATTAAACTGAAACTTTGCAGGACTTGGAATGTTGTGTCAAATTTGCACCTGGGGAGCTTCCCAGTCTGGTTGCTGAGTGCAGCTGCTTAGGGTTCCAGACATTCACTGTAGATAGAATTAGGCCTTCCTGGCCTATCATAGGAGCTGAATAAAATCCCTGGTAGTCAGTGGAGCTAAGAATGAAGTATCTGATTTTAAAAATGAGCTAAAAAAAATGTCTCTTGGAGACATACCACATCCATTTTAGAGCATTCTCAAGGGAATGAGATCTAATTGGTAGTTGTTGGAGAAGAATAATGACAAAAAGATGGAATTACCTTTCCCTGAACAAGCTAGAAATTTGCAGTGCTTGCTTGGTTAAAAAGAGAGAAGTGAGGTAGTCCTCCAAGAAAACTATCTATGAGACTAGAATAGTAAAAGCATATATTAAAATGAAGAGGAAAGTGTTTATGAGACATGTATATGAACCATAGTGTTGGAAAAATGAGGAAATTACTCAAATCTCTGTACAACAAAATAAGACAAGGGTGCCTCAACTTAGTTAAACATCAGTGCTTCAAAGAGATTTTCTGCCCACTGCTTTCTGATTTGTTTTCAGAGATGAAGCTTAGATTTTCTTCTTATGCTAGGGTAAATATGGATCTAGTGCAGCTAGATTGATTCATACTTCCATGGCAAAAAGTCCTAGCAAAAGCTCCTGCTGAAAATCCAGACTCTGCCACAGTATTTTATGTGGTACATATCTCATTCCTTCTCATACTTTTTTTTTTCCTGAAGGCCTCCCTCCACATAATCAGTTTTGCACTTAACATTATAGCAAAATACAACCATGCCCCATACCCCTAATATGGAGTAAGAGGTGTCACTGTTTTTCTCCATATTTTCTTTAAAAACTTCCATATTAAAAAAAAAAAAAAAAAAAAACTGGTGTGAAGGAAAAGAGGGGAGACAACCCTGTGTGCTTGGGTTGCCCCTGGGAGCTCAGACATAGACTTCCTTCTTTGTAGAGGGAGAATCCTTAGATCAAAAATCCTATTCTAGATGCTTATGTGCTGAAAGCCTTATCTTTTGGCCTACAACAGGTACAAAATTGGAAAATACTGGTAATTATATGCAATTCTTTACTGGTCTGACCATGTTTCCAGTGATGGAAGAGCAGGAGGAGGCTGATGTGAAGGAAGGGTTGCGCAGAATGTACCTGCTGGGGGTTCCTTACAGCAGTGCATGCTGTAATGTGAATTATATCCACATCCATCTAATATTAGATCTTCCTTGAACAAAACACACACCCCAATATTTTGAAGTTCATTAATTGGAACTCTTCCACTATGTTAATTACCCCACACGAAGCACTCAACACTAGGTTTGCAAATTCCAAGCAAAACCCAGGTATATTCTGCATCATCCCCGGGAGTTCACAGCAGTTTTCCAACATACACTGAAAATTATTTTGAAAAAAAAATATTCAAAGACATTTGAGAAAAGTCTGCCTGAGTGCACAAGGAAAATGCAGGGCTTTTGCCCTTTCATATTTTTGTTTGCTTCCAAAGTTTCACAGCCATTAGGAATACTTTGCCCCCTTGAGGCTTTTGCTGGCTCTTGGCAGACTGGTATTTTCCCTACACAGCAGGCACTGACAGTGACAAGTGAGAGCATTGACTCTCTGCTTCTGGCTACCTGCTGCCTTTCTTCTCCTGTTTCCTCAGGAACAGAGGCTGATCTATGAAAATAAAGCAAGAGGAAATGATTCTGCAATTAATATTTTAAGCCCTGTGCCTTTATTTCGATTACATTGTTAATATTTCCTCCTTTTTATTTTTTATTTAAGAAAAATCTTTTCTAAAAGTAAGATGCCATATTACTATTTTGTCTGCACACCTGGGATAGGTGATTTCTCAAGGGAATGTGGAAAATTAATTATGACTGTGCATTTGCTGAGTATCTTTAAACTGAAACTTCATCAGCCAAACAAATGCCTCTGTTCAGAATAACAGATGGTTAGCTCACAATAATGTGCAGTGTCTTTTTTCTCTACCCACCCAACAGGCTAGACAAAAGAAAAAAAAAAAAAAAAAACAAACCAGAAAACCAAAACTGCCAAAGTTCTCTCTCCTGGGCTCTCCTGCTATTTCTGAACTGTGGCTGCACAGCACTTGGAATTCCTTTGGCTTTGTCCCAGTGTCAGGCATCAGTCCTTTTAAAGCTTCTCTCAGGTAATTTTGCCCTTTAATGAGAGGAGTTTGCATTAGTACAAGAACTTTTAACCTGACTTTTGTTTGAGGTTTTGGTGGGTGTTTGCTATTTAGGTTTAATGAGCAGTGCAAACAGCAGCCACCCAGGATAGTGCTGTAGGAACATCCAGATTATTTATTCAAGTGACCAGTGAACAAAGAAAGGGACAGTTACAAGTTCAAACCCAGATCAAGACACCTGTCCTAATCTTAATTTTAAAAGTAGAACCCGTTTTCAGCATCTTCCATAGAGAAGGTAAAATAACAATGGTAAGGATTTATTAAGGAATATGGGAGAAAGGAGTTTTGGCTTGTTGTTGGGTTTGTTTTTCTTTTTCTTTTTCTTTTTCTTTTTCTTTTTCTTTTTCTTTTTCTTTTTCTTTTTCTTTTTCTTTTTCTTTTTCTTTTTCTTTTTCTTTTTCTTTTGTTGGTTTTGCTTTTAGTTTTGTCTTCTTTTGTTTTTGTTGTTTCTTTTAATCTTGCAGTCTTTGACTATTAATACTTAAATGAGCAGTAACACTTTGGGAAGATTTTACTTTTACTGGCCTGACCATCAAGGCCATCACTGTGGTATTTCTGAGTCACACAGTAAAAACATTTTTGAAATCTGGTCAAAATATTTGGGTTGTCCCATTTATTCAAAATATTAATCACATGAACAGCAATGATCAAATTCACCTCAGGTGATGCAGGTAAGGCAGGAAGTGGTAGTCAGTGAGATGATAATCACAGTGCAAGGAAAAGTGCATCTAAAAAGTAAAGATCAGATCAAACAACATTTTTTCCCTTTTTTTTCAATTTCCAGTGACATTTCAGATTGGTTTTGCATGAAATGAACTGAGAGACTGGGTAACAGGCTGCAGTCAACATTGAAAAATGAGAAAAATCAAGAGAAACAGAAAAGGGGAATAGATTTTAAAAGGTAAAAAGTAAAAATATATAAATAAGAACTGAAACAGATATTACAAGATAACATAGGGAGGACATGGTAGGAAAGACATCACCCTTTCCCTTTAGCATTAAAAAAAATAATGCAACAGTTTCCCTAGCTACATAAGGAAAAAAAACTTCAGTTTGAAACAGGTAACATTCCCTAATGCACACAGTTTCAGCAGTGTCCCATCCTATTCCATCTAACCCTGTTGCTATTTTCTACTTCTCTGTGACAAACTTTGTGCTACAACAAGAATTCTGCCCCACATAAATTCAATATAATTACTTCCAAGTGTTGCTGTGATCTTCAGTTTATTCTGCTGTCTCAGAGATAACATTTTTGCCCTGTCCACAACTCATAATCTTTGTAATAACTGACTGCAGCCTACCCAAATTCCTACCTGTTGTCTCCCATAATCTCAGAGCTTTTGAGTGATTTTTTTTTTGGTCCCTGGTTCCCTGCATCTTTCATCTCCTTCATCTCCTTCTCTTGGTCATGGGGTGATATTTTGTGCTTGGGTCCTTCCCTCTCGCAAACTGCTTATCTCCCAGCTCATCCCAGGCTGTGGTTTCTGACCTCAATAGAAGAAATGACAGTTTTCTCTTTGGCTTGAGAAAGAACAACATTTCTTTATTTGGCTTTTCTTCCTAAGGGAACAGGGCTTGTGTTATTATGTTGTCTGCCTCTGTCAGAGCCATCCCTTCTGCCACCTTTTGAATTAGTGAGCCTATTTCAATCAAATTGCTTGTTTCAATCAGGGTTGTATGTACTTTAAAAAAATACTTACATAGGATATATGTATTTTTACAAAACTTAAATTTTTTTTAAATTCCCAAGTTTCCTCACAGGGAATTTGGAGAGCTAAAGAAAACAGATGCTTAAACTAAAGGAAACCCTTCGAAGTAACCCTGCCTGTTGTTGCTGGAGTTTCTGCTCTGGAGAAGGTTCAATAAAAGAGCTGTAGAGATACTTGAATTAGAGCTGGTGCTTTCTTAAGCTTCCAATCAATGAGTACTGACACATAAACCCATGCACCATCAGGTTCATTATGGTTACCAGTGCTCAAAGAACTTCCTGTCCTTTACTGAAAACAATAACTTTCCAACATCAGCTCTTCCCTTTGCCCTGAGTATCATGTGAGGAACTTGGGTAGAGGGTGAATCAGCCCAGCTCTCTCTATGATAATAAACTTTGAGAAAGTGTCCTGCAGTTTCTGAGGATCAGCTCTGGATATCTCTATCTATTTGGATAAAAACAACAGTTCCTCGCCAGAAAAATAATTGTGCACATTGGGATTTTTTTTTTTTTAATAATTATGAAGTACTAGTAGCTCAGCATATCTGTAAGCAAAGCAAATTATAAAGGTTCTCCCTGCAGCATATGTTTCACTTTTCCTTCCAAAAAAGCATAATATGTTTACGAAATTAGGGTACTCCCCCAAAGGGCCTTGAATAATGATAAGATATATGAAATAACCACTGTAGGCTTTGAAATCAACATTGCAGAAGATAAGGATTTTGTCAGGATGTAGCTCAGTCAAACCTGATTAATTTGTGCCTGCTTGTGCCTAAGCCACCAAAACATTTCACTGGCAGACAGTGCAAATGACAAGCCACTGCTTTGGTAGTCTGGAGGGGATTCTTGTTAATATTTATGAAAACAGTCTGCAAACTGATTCTGTCTAACTAGGTCTGTCTGTACTACCATTATCTTATCACATCCCATAGGGATACAAAACCTCAATACTGAATTAATCGTACTATGACATTAGGAAGAAAGTAAAAGGAGAAACTACTCTGCTGGCTCAAACCACTGGAGATTACAAATTGTATTTATGATTGTTGTTTGAGAAGATTACAAATATATTTTAATAAACATCTATCAATAACCATCAATTTTTCCCCCCCAATATTTCTGTGTACTTTTTCTCAAACATTTAAAGATGCTTGTCTCCACTGTAAACAGAGTTTAGCAAGAAGTTGCATTTAACTGGAGCTGACAAGGTAAATGACTTTGCAGCAGTTTAAGAATATAAACAGTAAAAATGAAAGTGGAGATTTGATCAAAGCAGTATGAGAAATCTGCAGCATTACAGTAACAAATTGCCTGTTATTTCACATAAAAAGAATTTCCATTGAACTTATCATAGAAAATAAGCATATTAATTATGTAATATATATCTACAAACTGACTCACAGTGGAAACCATGGCCCCTCTCTGGGCACATGTGTATAAATGTATGTGCATTTTCCAACAAATTGCACACTAACAGCTTTTAACCAAATCTGACAGAGGTGAAGATTTTAAAGACATAATTCCTACCAGCATATTTAGACCAGGAAGTTAAGCACAGAACTTAGAGTCTCTATTAACTTCCCTCGAGGGTTGAGCTCACCCCTAACTTGGCACTGGAGAACCCAGGGGTGCAAGAGCTTATCTAGGACCTGGGAGAAGGAGGGAAGGACCTTGAGCAACTCATACCTGGAAATCTACTGACAAGCCAGAGATTCATTATCTGCTCTGTTCCTCATAGAACAATCATATGCTGGTTTTGTGGAGAATTGTTTTCAAACCATGGGATTTTCAGTGATGTGATTCACAGCAGCTTATGCTGTGAATAGGAGCTTAGTTTTCCATGCCTGGTACAGGTGAAAACTTGACTCAGTGCTGGAGCCCCAGCTTAAGTGAGGCCCCAGGAGGCTGGGGCAGAGATGTCCATGTGCATGCGGGTGCAAACCAAAGTTTGCCTCCTCAAAACGTACCCACACTGGAGGGGAATTTCTGGATTTTGAATATGGGTACCTAAAGCCTACACACAGTTACTTTCAGAAGCTCAATATGTTACTTTATTTTCATCATTTTATTTGAAGGCAAGATTACCTGAAAATGAATTTTGCTTCAGTAGTTGGCATTCTGGTAACACAATGAAAGATATATGCACTAACTTCTGAAAAAAGGTTCAATATAATGCAAGCCAAACGAGAATAAAATTAAGAATGTTCTAATGAAGCTGAAACATATGGCGAAGAAATTACTCTACAACACTTTAGAGTGCAGTAGATGATAATACCCTTGTTATGGAGGCTTTAAGTAATTCTGTGCAACTTAATTGCACCCCTGCAATAAAACGTAGAGGTTGGTTTAAAGTGGCAATAGGGTGGTTACCATTTTCTACTCAATTCTATTTATTACTTAATGTCTCCAACCCAAGAATAATAAAAAAGATTTCTTCCAAAAATTTGCTCAAAATTCTTTTACAATATAATACCAGCTTTACGATGAAACACTTTTTTGTGACAAGATTGGCTTCTTTCCATAGAATGTCTTTATTTTTTTCCCATTCAAATGTTTTGGTTGAAAACTTAATTTATTGATGACAAGCAGAAACTCTAAGATGAAACATTAATGAAAACAGAAATTAATATAATCATTACATTAGTAACTCTGGCCCTATAGAACTTCTAATATGTCCTACACTCCTACATGTTTAGATGAAATCTCAGTCCAGTGACAAAACTTAATTGTAGAAGAAAGTTTAGTGTTGAATCAAAAGTGATATTTTGCTGTTTTCATTTCCTTTTGTATGTGATAAAATTTCTATTCTTTTTCTGGCTACTCCTGTGTCAATATAAATATTCTTTTTTAGCCTGAATTTCTTATATTCAAATAAAATTTTAAAAATTTTAGATGTTTGTAAGGAGTGATACACTGACCTTTTTTCCTACAAATTTAATAGCAATGATATCCATTGCCTCAACCAGCAGCTTAGGATATGACTCACTATATATAAAGTGCTTACTTTCTCAATCCAGCCTCTGCATTACCACAACTTTTTATGTACAGAGGTTGATATTTCCAAATGAACTTCCATGCCAGGAAAGGAGTCAGAAGTTTGCCCCAGCTAGAAGCTATTTTGCAAAGCTTTAGTTGTTGAAAGCAAGAACTGTATTTTTGATTGAAAAGAATCAGTGTAAATTCACATGTTGCCCAGGTGTGGAAGGGACAATGACAGAAACAAGCATCTTCCCATGGATGAAATATTTAAATCGTTTTGCACAGACTTCCTAATTTTCACTATCATATGGGGAAGATCAAAATCAGGTTTGTTTTGATCAAACTAGAAGATGATGAAGGACCTACTATAAAGCACTTTGATGTAAAAGTGATAAGAGCCTTAGAACTATCTAGAGAAGGAGATGGAAAAGCTTCAAATCCTGACTTGCTCTTGGACCAGCCTGTATCCATTCCTTATAGGAAATCTGCCTTGAGCTTACACTTCTCACAAAATATTTTCACAAAAACTTTCTTTACCAAGAGCTGACTTCAAGGAACACAGGGGAAATGCATTTGAAAATCTTCAGATGAGAACAGAAACAGATTTTGAAGGGTATATCTATGACTTCTCTTGATATTATGCATCCACTGATAAAAATTCAGGTGGCTTTGAAAGGTCTGACCTTGGTTACTGGAGGCCAGCTGCTTAACTTGCAGTTGAATCTATTGCTGAGGTCTTCAAAGGAATCGAACCAGGAAACTTTGTTTTTCAGATAGTCTGAACAAAAATGCAGTCAGCTTGAGAAAGAGAAAAGTAATGTTCGATGGACATCAAGAGATCCAGAACAGAGAAGTAACTGCAATGCTGCAAAAAGGCCTGTTGTTCAAAGTAAGGTATTTCTCATTCAAAATAAAGTTATAGGAAAATGGCGTTTATTAAATAATAAATTGAATTTCATTTTCAAGTGATGGCTAGTCAGAGGTGAGAACATCTTGAATTTTCAAAGTAAGGTCAAAATGCACTTGATTTCTTATCTTTTAAACTGTTTCCTTTTAGCATCAAAACAATTTAAATTCCAGGAAGGTTAGGCAAACTGCCCCACATATTGTCTTCACTGCCCTAAAACTACATATATTTTTCTTTGGCCTTTGGGCTGAAATATGAGTGTTTCTCTGTGTGTGAGGGAAGATATTTTACCATAGCATAGATTAGGAAGGGATGAAGTGCTGACCTGGTGAATCAAAGCCTTGCAACATTGCAGTGTCTTCTTCTCACTATTGCCACCATAGTTTTTTCTAACCACAGAGTTCCTCAGAGTTACCTCCAGTAAGAATTTCATGAGTCTACAGGAACTCAAAGAGGCAAGAAGGATTTTACCTAATCATCTGAAACCTGGAGCCAAAGTGCATTTGGTATTCAAAAAAGGATTTGGAAAAACAGAGGAAGTGTCTTAGTCCAAGGGAACCATTTACAATAGCAAAAGGATTGTGAACAAAAGACAGAAAAGGCAGAATGAGCAATGGATCAGGGAAACTGTGTGGGCAGGAAACAGAATAAGGAATAATTCTAAGTATCCACATACAGGAGCTCTTTGCTGAAATATGTCTGGAGTGTAGTACGCTGTTTTGAATACTTAATCATCACCTCTGTTGAAAGCTCTAACAATAAAAATATGCAAAGTCTAGATAAAGGTAGATTAAGTTCATTCATTATTGCAGTCTAAGATAGTCCATTCATTTCTGTGATGCAAGACCTTCCAGGTTTTTTCCATGAGAGAAACAGAAAAGAGATGACTGTCCCTATAGCACTGTACAAGTCTTATCTAGGTTTTTATTTTTGTAGACCTGAGATCAGAAATTTCCTTCTCATGGTGTTACCACTAACAACTTCTTAGAATACTTTTTTTTTTCATCTGGAAAGAACTTACCGAAGAACCAATAATCTAGACTTAGGTAGCGGATATTTTGGCCATAGTAAAATATATCTATGAATAAACTGATGGGCCTACAGATTTCCAGTGTCTGTCTTTACATGATGTGGAGCAGTTTCCCCCATGCTCATGAAAGCCTCTCCCATAAGAGTAGCACTGGGCTGTGCTTTCACTTTGCAGGCTATGCTGAGATTCCACATGCTCTGCAAGATTCAAGGTCTCTAATTCTGCATGTGGTTTCTTCGCAGAGCTCTGATCATGGAGTTGATTTCTGCACTGGGATTTGCCTACTCCCTGCCTGCAGCTCCACCTCCAGGTTTCCATTTGGTGTGCTGGGTCTGAACAAGTTCAGGTCCACGGTCACAGCTTGCTGCATTGTCTTCCATCCCCGGGCAAACACCAGAAAAAAATGTGGCTTAAGCTTGCATCAAAGCACAGCTTAACATGGGTTTCTCTCCAGATTATTCACAGATTCATATTTAGCCACAGCCTGAAATCAGAATTTCTGACACAACTCAAAGCTAAAAAAAACTAAAAAAAAATTATATGGTATCATTTTCTGCTGAAAACATTCATTTTAGCTTTGAAAACATATTATAGATCAATACAGTCAGGACTTGGGCAAACTGCACTGAAAACACTGCAGCTGAACAAATCATTCCAACATTAATTTTTAATACAAGTACATAAACAACCAAATACTCTGGGTATTGCAAGCTCATCCTTTCCACAGGGGCGGTGAGGAATCACAGTTTGTAAAAGTGTCCTGCTGCTGCCATCTGGCCGCCAGCCGCCCACCGAGCTGAACCGGCACTTCCAGAGGCAGCAGTCGCTCACTCCGCCAGGGGAGGATCCCCGTCCACAAGAGCTGATTTAGTGCCTTGGGTGACAGATTGGCAGTGGCATAAGGTAAAACACTCTGCAAAGTGCAGTAAAACAAGTGAAAAAAGAGGAAAGGAAAGTAGAAGGACAGTAGAGAGACCTGCAGGTGATACATGGGCAGAGAAAAAACAGAAGAGGGTAAGTGGAACAGGCTACATTGAAAAGAGAAGTTTGGGGGGACTTTAAATGGTATCAGAATTATTCTAGGATGGGAACGAGGGAAAGAAAAATCTGAATTTCAATTTTCTTCAGTGTCTGTGACTATAAAATAGTAACACCTATATGCTTTCATGAGGTGAAATTCATCACAAAATTTCATCCAGGCCATGAAATTTTGTGCCTTATTCAAATAAATTATTTTGCTTTTAAATAAAGATGCTGTTTTGCATAAATAGTTTTGACATCACTGATTTGCAGTTCTATTATGTCTGCTATTCAGGGGTAACAGCAGCAAAAAAAGTAGTAAGGGTAGACAAAGTCCAACATTTGAAGTGTGGAATCCATATAAATGTCAATTTGGTGAACTATTCAGTGCTGGCAGTGTTCAGGTGAGTTGAATGACTTGCCCCAGGTGATGCAGGTGAAGCTGTACATGCACAGAGAGGGCCTCTGACATTGCAGCTATTAGGTTCTCATTGAGTTTAATTCAGGTCACTGGTGAAAGTCATTTAGCATTGTCAAGTGTTGAGAGTTGTGAAAAAGCCACCCCACAATGTGACACCATTAGTTATTTCTTCTAAGAGGAAAAGTCTTATTAAAACAGCAGGAATGCTGCAGTGTAATCAGACGTGAAGTGCTCCATGCCTGCACAGTGTCAGCAGACTCACTTTGTGCTGTGCTAGGCATGGCTCTGCCTTCCTTCCCCATCCCAGTGACATTTCTCTGCATGAAGTCTTGTGTCTAGCTGAGAGATTGTTGACATTAGATCAGTCAGAAAAGTTCAGTTAATACACGGCAGACCACTGTGTGAAGGCTCTCTCTTAAAAAGGAAGAGGCTCCAGTTCCCTGCAGTTGAGCTTGAATATGTGAGTTTGAAACTGTTGTGCTCCGTCCTGAAAGGTCCAAAAGCATTATTCCTTGGCTTAATTAGCCTTAACTCTCTGGGGACTGTCATATCATAAGAGTTTAAGCAGCAGCATTAACATGAGGATTTCCTACCTGCTATGCCTGCTTGGTTTTTCCTGGCCAAGATCACAAAATTTTGCCCTCGTATCTGTGATGTATGAATAGCCAGGACCAGAACTGACATCTTGCCTCAAGCCCCTTGTTAGGAATTGTCAGGAACTACATTTCCC
This sequence comes from Ammospiza caudacuta, assembly GCF_027887145.1. Classification (NCBI taxonomy): domain Eukaryota; kingdom Metazoa; phylum Chordata; class Aves; order Passeriformes; family Passerellidae; genus Ammospiza; species Ammospiza caudacuta. Next base: position 62,524,324 of record NC_080596.1, read on the forward strand.
TTGACTGTAGATTTGCTGGCACCAGGGGTAAATCAAACACTAAAGTAAAAGCATTATCAGTGTTTTTGTCAGGCTTTTAGAGAGAAAAATCCTTCTTATGAAAAATTTTAAAAAAATTCACGTTTCAGAAAAATTATTTTCGAGTTGCAAAGGCATGACAGCCTAAGAGCTCCATGCTGTTGTGATCAGACTGCTGGTGGTGGAAGAATCTGTTTACAGCTAACTCAGGTCTCTCTACATAACACTGCAGATTGCAGCATACTTGTATGAACAGCAGCTACTGAAAAGTAGAGTCCTTAGGCACACCTTTAAATAGCTGTTTACTTGAGTTTGTCCTGTTTGCTATTTTCTAGTTTTCTGGTGTGGAGTAATTATTTTGGTATTTGAAAAGTTGGTTTAGCGATTCTCTGGTGAGCACTTTTAGGTGGGGATACAGATGTCATGTAAGGTGGGAACAGCACTCAAATTTCCCTGGTCCCTGAAAAAAAGTGTTTTAATCACTAAACTCTTCTCTAAATCATGGAAACTCTGGGCGCTGCTGTCACAAGCAAACCTGCACATTGATTTGAGGTTTCCTAAAACAGCTGTCTACCTTGAAAATTGGTGTAGTTTTATGTATGTACTCCCTTGGAGCACTTTGAATCATCTGACATGAAGAAATTTCCCATTCACTTGAAGTCCAGAAGACATTCAGGGATAGGCGCCTGGCTTGCCCCTGTGTGCAAGAAGAGACTGGAAAGAACTGGAAGGGCTTTTATTCTGCTCTGAAGTCAAATCACATTCCTGAATCAAGGATTATCTCACCCTAAATAAGGGTCGATTTAGCTTTCTTGTTACTGTTTATATTTTCAAATTCATGCTCTCTTACAATTATGTAACAGGTGATGTAGAGCAATGTCTCAGAATAAAAATAGTAAGATGGTTATGAAAAACAGTCTAAGTATACCTCTTGTAAGCAATCTGCAGACTAAAGAAAATGTATTAATGGGCAACTGCCTTGAGGAGAAGAAAGTTTAAGACACTTCCTCCTCTGGAATCTGACAAAATATCTAACAATAGCAACTTCCTTTACAATGTCTAGACTGCACAGCTAGGCATGCTAATGTACCCCACTCAAGAGAACATTGTGCTATATTGTATAAGAAACCCTGATGAATGTTATTTTTAGATACAATTTGTGAATCGAGTTTAAATTATTACAAATACATTTCTTATTACTAGAAAATGTTCTCCTAGATTTTGTCTAGTATTTGCCATTTGTTACTTTCCTCTGTCTCCATATGCCTATGTCTTCACTGGCTCATACACTTTCCTCTAACACCAAAGAAATTTGTCCTATGAATTTTAGGAGTTTTCGGCAAGATTGATTTCAATAGATATTTTGTTACGTGGGGGTTAAAATCTGCCACAGACAGACACATTTGGCTGCAAAATATGAGAGCAGGTTATGAGTTTCACGCTTTTAGTCCCTTAGCTTGTTGGGTTTAAAAAATTTAATGACTTAGTTTTCACTGCAATGAAAAATGACGGGTGTTCTTTGTCACAGTGCTGTGCCTTCTAAACAATAATTACTATTCCTGATTGTTATTTCAAACATATGCTCTGGGTGCCCAGCTTGTTGGCAAAACCTATTTAAGTGTGGTGGGCTCATCATCATTGTCACGTTGTAGTATCTGAAATAGCTTTCATAAAGAAATATCCATCTGGTCCCCGGCTTTATTTTATTCTTTGCTTATTAAGATCATAATTACAGTTGTGGTGTATCAGGGTAACTACAATTCAATATTGATCCTATGTGTAACATCTGTTGAGACTGTCTGATCTGAATATAAGTAGGTAGTTTGTTGTATTTCATTCTGAGTATATTCTTGTGCAACAATTTCATGTTTCTCAGGTGGCTGGTGTTTTAGCTCTGAAAATGGAACATCATCTTGGAAGCAGTACCTGAAATGATAGTATAATTTTTAGAGCTCTCAGACTTTTACTGACTTTGTGGACTATTATGAAATTACAGTTGATTTTGTTTTCTGTCTTTCTAGACTGTTTTATATCCAGATGTTGAACAGTTTCATTATATGTGTTTGAATGCTTTAGCTATGTTGTGGGGCAGTACTTTACCATTCTGAAATTATACCAAATGCAGGCCCAGGAGGTCTTAGGGGTATCACTGTGATAATCTAGTCTGATTTCTGCTTTGCAGTCTGCCTTTACTTACTGCATTAATTAACTCAGTAAAGGGAATTCTGCCCTTCCACATAAGTGGGTAATGCAGGAGTAACTGCACTGTAGCACAGCTGAGTTATCAGCACAGAGAGAGATGAGGGGGAGATTGTTTTACACAGTTAAATGTTTCTCACAAAATGATCCTGTCACATAGCTGGTAGGGGCTTAGAGAGCTTAAAACAGCATTTTAATGTCCGGAATCCACAAGCTGGAAAGAGCCTTCATTGAAATCTTTTATTTTAAAGCTTCATTCTTCACAGCATTTTCTTCATTGTTCACAGCAAAATATATTATATTTGGATATATCCACTTCCCCAGTGGATACTGAGAAATTTAAGAGTTACATATGACATTGAAAATTACCCTATTGAGGGTAGAAAAAGTACAGCAATATTTTTCATGCCAATATTTCTTCTGTTCATCCTTTACTAAATTCCCACACATTAATTTTTGTCCATTTTTCTTCCTAAAAAATTAACTCTGAAAAAATATTATTTCACAAAGAGTATACACATATCACACAGATTTCACTTATCTGGTATCAGCTCTAGAGATCAGATTAAAATAGTTGAAGGTTACATAGATCAAAAACAAAAAGGTCAACAACACATATGCACACATCTGGTCAAGAATAAGCACATTTTATTGCAGACTCTGTCTCTTTTCAAACAAGGTCTATTTTCATGATACCCATATTTAGTCTAATTAAAAAAACATTCAAACAGACAAACAAAGACAATGTTCCAAAATATCTCTCTGTTCATCTTTGAACTGGGCTTGTTGTGCTGTTTCTTTCATGTCTAGCCATATACTTTCATTGTGGCTGCACCAGTCCTATTAATAGCTCAGAGAACTATGTGTGATAATAAAATGACTGCAGAGCTTGCAGCCACAGCTTCTGAATAATGGACTACTTTTTCATAGTCAAACTTTGCAGAAAAACTTCCCTGATTTATTAGACATTTATACAACACATTTGGTATCTCACTTGTTTATTTGGATTTTGCAAGACATTTGCATTGCAACTGAGAAATGTAATTAGCACTCAGGAGAAGTGAATGCAGTTCCCAGCTTTCTTGCAGGGAAAGCATTCCTGTGGATGGCAGGAAGAGATGAAGTGCCACATCCGTCTAGCTGTGGCTTAGCCTTTACTGTTGTTCTATGCACAGATTAATGAGAAATTCAAGACTCCTGCTCTCCAGGGTTCCCAGACACGCTGTGCTGTCAAACAGAGGTAGTTATGACACCCAGGTCAGCTGCTGGCAGTAGTTGGTGGCTCACAATAGATTCCCTCTCTTAGGGGTTTTTTTCTCAGGGTGTGCTGCCTCTCTAGTCCTGAGCCAAGAGATAACGTGCATATGCATTGCGCATGCATTTTGGGCCTCAGCTCTTTGTCATTTTTGTGTAGTAATTGGTAGCAACAGTTTCTACAGACTGAGAATTGTTAAGTATTTATAACAAAAATAAGGAATATGAGTTTAATTCATATGATGAAATATGGAAAAAATTTTGGCAACAGCCTTGCGATTGCTGTTTATCATGTTGCAAAAATGTGGCAGTGTTACTTTTGATGGATGTTGTGCTTCGTAGGAATGTGCCCTTTCTTCAAATGATTTTATATTTTCCTGTTCACATGTCTTGTTTCTTTCTCTTTTGCTGTCTATGAGAGTAAATACATTCAGTACAAGAAGATAAATTGAACATTAGGAAATGTTACAAGACCTGGGCAATAATTTGCCATTTATCAGTGAGACAAGAAATTGTCTTTTTTAAAAATATAAAGGAAAATTATTGATTTGAAAAATGAAGCTTCAGTCACCCTTTACTGTTTTAGTTATCTAGTGATCCAAAGTCCTATATTGGATTAAAAATGGCTACAATGTTGTTCTCTCTATTTGTCACATATTTTGGTATTTGTTGAGTTTTATTTATAAAGTGAATTGAAGCCTTAGAATTGACTGTTCACACTGCTTTTATGCGGTGTGAAATCCAAAAGTATTAGAGTAAGGCAAATGCAGATCAGCAGAGAAACTGGAGAATCAGCCATGCACTTTTGTGCCCTTTGCTTGCCATTAACGTGCCTGTACTTCATCAGTGAGGGTAAAACTGATATATTTTAATGAAAAATGAATTCAGGAGTAACCCAGTGTAGCTCTAATCAAATCAAGGAAATAAAGTGGAAGTAAACCATAAAAAAAACATACATCAGACTGCAGTTGTCAATTCATTTTACTAAATTTTAACAGTATTTTCTGAGAAAAGAGAGGCACAGCACATGGAGCCAGGTGGTTCTCTCCTCCTGATTCATTTTCTGTATTGACTTGTGGAGGCAGCATCCATAACTGCTGTGGATGATTTGGACTGACTCACATATCATACGCATCGTATGTTAGATTTTAAATACATTCTGTTTGATCTATTTAGGGAAGGCATTTTGAAGGATGTTTCATGTAGTGAATGGTTCATATATTCTTTTTTGATGTATCTTAACCCATAGCTGGTAGCAGGTCAGTTCCCCAAATCATGGAAATTCAGGAATTGTTCCCATGACATCTGTTGTCACTAAGTACCAAAAATGGAAGGAATGTTTCCTTTGAATTTGCTGAGAGAAAAAAAAAATAAAAGATCAGAAGGATGAATAATTTAGTCCTGAACTTCTTCACCCAGGTATTTGTATAATATGTCAAGGTGACTTTTCAGCTACTCAACCATACTCAGGGGACCAAGTATCTCATGGGAAAGGAGTTAGATGGCGATGACTGGAACTGAATGAGTTGTGAAAAAGGAATATGGGTTTGAGAGGACAGTAGCTAAGTATTCATCATTCAATATTTAATCTAAAACTGGGCTTCCCCATGAATTTGCCTGAATGGCAAATGGTGTGAAAATGTAGAGTTGTAAAGAAGGGCTATAAAAATGTTCTGACATAAGAGATTTTCTATTTTCATGGAAGTAAGGACAAATTTCCTAATGAATAAAGTACATGTAAAATACAACTCAGTTACTGAAACTGAACTAAACTGTGTGTAGAAGAGAAAATTACATTTTTCCACTCTATCAAATTGTCTAATAATAATAGCAGCCATCTTTTAAATGCTACAAATCAAGCTGTCACTTCATATCATACAATTTGACTGATACATTTTCTTTTTCTTTAGAAGAGCCTCATGGGATTAAGGTGGAACAAGAACTGTCAATTTATGAAAAGAAATATTTCATATTCAAAGTCACAAAACTTATTGTAGGTGATGAGATCTGGAAGAAAACCCTTCATAGCATTCCCCATGAGATTAACAAACAGTGAAAATTGTTGATATCTCATATATTAAACTTTATATGAAAAAGAGAGTCCACAGTATTAAAGCAAAACTGGAATTTTCCAATAGTTTTATAAACTGAAACCACCTTCCTATTCTTTAGTTATACAGGTGCTAGAGGAATTTGAGTATATATGCTTTTTTTTTAATGTGCAGCTTCTGTCTTTTAAAGAATATCTGAAGAAATAAGATTAACTTTTAAACACTGTACTCCTGGTCTCTCTTTAATATGGCCCTTTCTGCAGAGTGCTAAAGACTGACAGCTGAAGAGGAAATTCAGAACCTTCAAATAATTTAGTCTGCATGGAAGCTTTGGAGATCATCTGGTCCAACCTCCGACTTGAAGCAGAGCCAGCTTTGAAGTCATATTGATCTTCAGGGAATCCCTGAAGTATTTTCAACAGTGTATTCAAAAGTTACTCACCATTCCCATTTACATTGATCTCTATAAAAAGGCAACTCTGTTTCACAGCCTTGCAATAAAAAAATCAAAGTAGAAGCTAAAATACACATATTATATTAAATTCCTTCAAGTAGACAATAAAATTCTTATATCAGTGTTATTTTCTACACAAATAATTTTGAAATTTACTCACTTGATTGACTATTGAATACATTTTGTTGCTAGGGGAAAAAAAAATCACGCAGCTAGAGAAAACCAGGAAGGAAAGGATTAGAGTACTCTCAAGTTATTCCATTAAGAGGCCTTGGCACCTTCCTTTGCTGCTTTTTACTGCTGATTGTTACTTCTTCCATAAGAAATATATATTATTATTGTAACAGCTCTGTTTGTTAGGGCATTGAGAGAGGAGTACTCGTTCTCCTGCATGTTTTTTTTCTAAAGTAGTTTCCTTTGTACCACAAGAACAATGAATTTGTTGTTGATTTAAACATATTGTTTGCTGTTTTTCAAAAACATTATTGAATGAAAATGTCAATGACCATGGGTCTCACTCTGTATGTATCAAATTTATTTTATTTGTGCATTGCTTTGGAAATATTGATTGCATTCAAAATTAAACACTACTGTGCTGTTCAAGCATTCAGTGAATCATCTGTAATAAATTTGATTGCAGAACTTGTTTAACTACAGTATCTGAAAAAAAGAAATCAGTGGCATGTGTTGACCTTTAAGTTACCAAATATAATAAGAAAATATTGTTTAGTAATGTCGGTCTTTGTGCAGTAGCTATTCTTGAACACCAAAATGCAAAAAAAAAAATAATTTAAAAAGTCCACATTTCAGCTGCTGTAAAACAAGAAATTCCTATTCAATTCAGTGACTCGGAGCCTGCAGTGTCTGACTTTTTACCCAGACTAAACATTTATGATTTTTTTTAGATTTTATGTATACTCTCTTCAAGGAATAACACCATTCTGTTATATATATGTACTGTAAAATGTTTAAGACTTTATAGACTTTCTAGCTAATTGAAATTTTGTGATTTTTGACCAGACTTCTGCATCCGGCTCTTTTCTCATAGTTGAGGTACAAATAAATACACCTAAGAAATGGATATGTGAGGGAGTATTACAAGATGCCTACTGCAGACAGCTGTGTTAAAAATTAAGTGGCAATGCTGACTGAAAAACTCCACTTCTTCTCAATTGTTTTCTTCAGTGTTGTGTACAAGTAGCCATGAAAGCACTTTAAAGCAGTAAAAATTTTGTATTTATTAAATACAACATCTTGGCAAGCTTATTTTCACCCTGTGTTCACTTCACATTCATCACCAGTCATACAAGTTTCCTCACATACACAGTGTGCAAGTCTAGATGTTTACAAAAAGGCACAAAAGAAATAATTTTGAGAGAAGAACATACAGAAGAAAATGCATGAGGGCTCCTAACTGTTCTGAGAAGTGAGCTGATTGATGTGCATGATAAATAAAAGGAATTGTTTGTGGAATGAGCAGGTAAACAGTCAGAATCCTTGTCTGCATCTGCCTGCCAATGCCCCAAGAGAGTCTGGATGCCATAAACAGAGAAGGACAAAATTGGATGGGATTTGGTAACCAAGCCATACTCAGGTAGAAGAACATTTTATATTGCTAAGTGTACAAAATGTTACTAACTGCCTTGGGTTTTAAGATAAGCAAGTTTTTATTTAAAATGGGCAACTTTTCTACAGCAATAAACTTATGTGAGTCTGAGATTCTATGCTGGCTTTCTATAGCCTGTGATTTTCTATTAAATTTTGACACAGACATGAAGTGTAAAACATTTAAATTTCATCCAATGCAGTGCAATGACATCAATGTCATGGCCACCAAGTTCAGAAATGGCAGGCTGCATATTACTCCTGCAGTCCAGGATCACTCCCTGCTGTGCTGCTGTGATCCTAACTAACTCAAGCTAATTCCCCTGAAACCCGTGGATCTGCTGCTGTGACAAAGCTGGGTGATGCATGACCAACCCACGTCACTCATTCCTCTGTGTCAAAGCAGAGAAAATCCTAGAGATCTCAGACTCAGTCCGCAAGGGGAGCTCACATGGTTGGTAAAAAGCCTGACAGAAGCTCAGGCAGATTTAGCTGGATTGCTGAAGACACCGAATGCTTCTGCTGCCCCTTCTACTCCTCTGCAAGTCTCTGTCTTGTTTATTATAAACCTTTGTGCAACTCTTCTTCCTTTGAGGTCCATGCTGATGGACTGCACAGCAAACTGGGCAGCTCATTTTGCTACCATGGTCTCAACAGGACAAGAAGCTGTCAGAGGACCTGTCCTGAACTATCAGGTACCATTGATGGACACTGCAAAATGCTTCCTCTTCTGGCACATATTTCTTCTAGTGAGGAATATAATCTGTTTTATTCATGCCACAGTGACCTGTTAACTAAAATGGATTAGCCAGTGCTGTGTTATATTATGATACGTTGTTGTGTTACCAAGCCTCTACGTGCCTGTTGATAGAATGGATAGAAGATAGAATAAGCATAGATCTCCATCTGCCCTGGCAAAAGCCAGGACAGCCTTAATTTCTTGCAGTAGCTGTGAGGAGGAGGCGCTTGGAGTTTTGTGGGTGTGGTGAGTTGGTTATTCTATATACCCTTATGTCAGCATTTGGAGAATATTTTGCCCTAATCACATTGTCTATGACAAAAAAGAATGTGGCTTAATTAACAGGAAAGAGGATTTTGGCTAAATATTAAGGAGAAAAGTTAATTCTTAGGGTGGAAAAACATGAGGAGACGATCAAAAAATCATTAGACCTGGACAACAGTTGCATAAGACAACATCTGCACTGCTATTCATGTCCAAATGTTATGGACTGAGAAATATCAAATCCATCCTGATGACCTCTCAACTTTACTTATTAAGCACTGTAACAGCAGTGACTGTACAGTCATTTGTTTGAAATTAGTTGGCAAAGCAGGTGACATCACGGATTGCTGTTGTCCTCTGTTATGGTTCTTTGGAAATTTTAACTCTGGGCATGGATGTGGTACTTTATTCATCCATTTTAGGGCTTTGGAAAGCATTCATAAACATCCTTTTATATTTATGTATTGATAAAATATTTTTTTTTGCTTTTTAAAGCATACTCAGCCTTCATAAACATAATTAGAAACTGGGGAGACAGGGAAGAACATTGCCTGTATTTTTTTTCAAGTCCACTTTAAACTAATCTCAGAAATCCTTAGGCTCTCTACAGTGCCACAAAACAGCTATAAACTACCTTAACCAGTCTTTTGAGAATGTTCTTACACAAGGGAATTGTCAAATAGGCAGCCGAGAGCTGACACAGCAACTCTTACAAAAAATGCCTTCCTAAGCTTTCAATGCCTAAGATGTTCTCAGGTCATCTTCCCAGGAGCAGATTTTCAGCTTCTAGGTGTGCTGACATGTAAAATAAACTTAAGCAACATTTTATTTGCTCCAAATAACTGGGGATAAAAAAAGTCCCTATGAGTAGTGAAGCAAAACTGTGATTTTGAGGCATTCCAAGTCTGTACAGGAATAAACTATCAAATATAAGAAACAAAAAACACAAAGTGTTTTAAAATAATGTTATTTCTGAATTTATTTTCACATATGAAGAGCCAAATCATAGATCATAGAATGGTTTGAGTGGGAAGGGGCATTAAAGATCTAGTTACCATCCCCTTGCCATGGACAGGGACACCTTCTAGTGGACCAAATTTCTCAGACCCTCATCCACCCTGGCTTTGAACGTTTCCAAAGATGGGGCATCAACAGCTTCCCTGGGCAACCTGTGCCAGGGCCTCACCACCCTCACAGTAAGGACTTTCTTCCCAGTATCTAATCTAAACCTACCCTCTTTCATCCTAAAGCATTTCACCTTTACAAAAATTCTCTCTCCAGCCCTCTTTAGGTACTGAAAAGTTGTTGTAAAGCCTTCCCAGATCCTTCCCTTCTCAAGGCTAAGCAAACTCAACTTTCTCAGCCTGTCTTCATCAGAGAGGTGCTGCAGCCCTCTGATCATCTTTTTAGCCTTCTGTGGACTCACTCCAATATTCCATGTCTTTCCTGTGCTGGGGGCCCCAGGGCTGGAGGCAGCAGGTCTCAGGTGAACATTCCAGGTGGGGTCTCAGGAGAGCAGAGCAGAGAGGTGGATTCACTTCCCTTGCTCTGATGGCCACACTGCTTTGGATGCAGCCCAGGACATGTTTGGCTTTCCGGGCTGTGAGTTCACATTGCTAAGTTAAATTGATCCTTCTGTCTACAAACACCCTCAAGTCTTTCTCCCCAGGGCTGATTTCACTCCATTCTCTACCCAGCCTATATTTGTGCTTGGGTTTGCCCTGACTCAGGTGCAGGACCTCACACTTGGCCTTATTGAATCTCATGAGGTTCACATGTGCCCAACTCTCAAGCCTGTCAAGGTGTCTCTGGATGGCATCCCTACAGCCCAGTGAGCAAATTCCACCATACAGATTGGTGTCATTGGCAAACCTGCTGAGGGTGCACTCGATGTTGATAACAAAGATGATAAAAAGTGCTGATCCCAATCCTGACCTCTGAGGAATGGCACTCATCCCTGCTCTCCCCTTGCACATTGAGCCATTGATCATTACTCTTTGATGGTGTACATTCAGCCAGTTCCTTATCCACCAAGTGGTCCATCCATAAAACACACGTCTCTCCAATTTAGAGGTACAGATGTTGTGTGGGACAGTGTCAAATGCTACTTACCAGTCTAGGTTGATGATACCTGTTGATTTCTTTCATCCACCAACTGCCATTATTTCACCAGAGAAGGCCTCCAAATTTGTCAGGCACAATTTGCCTTTAGTGAAGCAAAACCTACAAAAATTTGCCTGTGCTGGTTGTTGCCAATCACCTTTTTATTTGCCATGTGCCTTGCAGAGTTTCCAGGAGAATCTGTTCCATGATCTTGACAGACACGTGAGACTGACCTGCATGTAGTTTCATGTCTCTTCCTTATTTCCTTTTTCAAAAATTGGGGTTATTTTTCTCTTTTTCCAGTCAGTGGGGAGTTAAATGGAATGTCAAGCATGATGGATAGTGGCTTAGCAACTTCCATGGCCAGTTCCCTCAGGACCCATTCCCTCAGCCTCCTTAAATGGTCTCAGACCTGGTTTTCTCTGTAGAGAATGGACAGTAACACACGACAGTTGTAGAGAGCTGGAGGTAGACACTGATTTTGAAGGTGTAATTTCAGCTGTGTGACCAAAATAGCAGCAATTTGTGTCCACCTTAAAATCTTTTGTTGTTCTTGTCACTGCTACAAAAACAACCCTTAACATGCCCCATTTCTAATTTGTCAGAGAAAGTGGCTCTTTCCTTGTATTGTTCTAAAAGAAAAGCTAGTCAACTTACGGGAACATTAACAAACATAAGAACAAAATATAATTATGGGGGGTTTTTTTCTCCTGTGCATAGTAGTAGAGGAAACTATAACAATCTGTCCAGGAGAGACCTTGTTGATGAATGGAACTGCTGCCACTCAGTGATTCCTGTTTTAAGCACATAGTGATTTACTGTGTTTCATTTTTGGAAGCTGTAAATCTGTACAAATCTGCCCAATATCCTGTTTTCTTCAGGCCACACAATATCAACCATTTTTGTACAAGAAAAAAAAAAAACAAAGTAAAAAATATCATACGTGTCGTAGGAATTTAACAGTATGTTTCAGCACGTAAAGGTCGGAATGTTCTGACAAAGCTCCAACTATGTCTGCAGAATGCAGTGGAAGTAATTAATGAAAACAATCTCAGTATGAAGAACAAGACTCCACATCCTTTTTAAAGCTTCTGATTAATCATTCCCTATTCTTTTTCCATTATTTTACTTTGGTTTTCTAGGACTTGGGTGGTAAATTTTTACTACTACTGATTGTTGAAACTATGATATGCTTACCTCAGGTACCAAAACATTTGGGTGAACTGCAAGATTGCTCCTCCTTACTAATTCTTAATTAATTAATGCTTAATTATAATATTTTGTTGGCTGTTCAAAAAAATCACTTAATTAGGAGAGAGATTGAATAACTTTTTAGCACATCTTGCTGGTCAAGCAAATATGTGACTCAGGCTTTCTAGCTGCTCTCCTTCCACTGCTGGAACTGCCTTTTCAGAAGAGACAAGGAAAGGAATGCCTAGAAAGTGATTCTTCACCTCAGTATAGAGGCTTTGAACTTAAGCTTCAAAGTTTGTGCTTCCTCTATGAAGTAATAATGGCCTTCATTTTTTATAGTGCTACTTACCAGCTGCTCTGAAGCGTGGTACAACAGAAGACAGTATTATTAAGTGCCAGCAGAAAGATAAAGCATTTGAAGCATTAAAAAACAACAACAGGAAAAAAAAAAAAAAAAAAGACAGACCAAATAGCACCTACAAAGCCTCTCCAGAAGCTTTTTTAGGTTGCAATTCTGCTCAACCACACTTATTACTTTGTAAGCTCTCTGCTCGTTGTGTAGATGCAATCCCTATTCTGTTGAAAAACGTGAATGAGAACAAAATGTGTGGGCATAAGAAAAGTCAATCTCTGGGTTTGGGTTATTGCTGCAGAAATGATTGTTTACCAGGTTGTATAACTTGATGTAAAATACTAGCAGAGACAACACAATATTTGCATTTTATTATTTGATTGTAGCAGTGCACCTTTAAATCCAATTTCTAAATAACGTTTTGAGTAGCTTCAGTTTCACAGACTACCTATATACTGCCTATTAATGGCTTCCTTTATTGAGAATTTTTATTTATGGTACCTAGAATGGAATTATTAATTGGTTCATTAATATTTTTATTTGTTTTCCACCAAATCAACACTCTAAATCTTAAAAAGAGTCTGGAATACAGCCAGTTGATGAAAATCTAAATCCACTTGGAAATTTCACAAATGGCCAACAATTTCAAAAAGATAAAATTACTGTTTGCTTTGTTTGGCAGTAACTGTTGATTCCCATCAATTGTGGCCCAGCTTTCTAGAACCACTGAAAATCTATTTTAAAAGCAGGAATGCAGAGAAGTGATTTTCACCCAACACTTTGAACTTAAGCCCTGTGATGTGTTATCCCATTTCAAATGGTAATTTTACAATCATTCAGGTTTCAGACTCAGAAACTCTGACTGCAGGAGAACATGTGAAAACTTGAAAATAAAGAGACAGATCAACTTCAAATGGGAGTGCCAGAGAGTGCAATGTGTTAGGGCACAGGACATGACCTGCAAAAGACACAACAATGAACGATTGCAAGCTCTGCATTGATTTCTATAGTTATTGCAAAAAAAAGTGGGGGAAATACAGTCCTCTCTTTTTTTTTTTCTTTTTTTTCATTCAATTTATTTACTGTTTTCCTGCAATATATTATGAAAGCAACAAAACTGGAAAAATGTGTTTGCCACAGATTATGTACCTTTCATTCCATGCTTCTTACAACTAATAACCATAGTGCTATAATTATGAAATGTGTGCCTCCAGTCCTAATCAGATAGTTCTATTCTTGAATTAAATTAGTAATGGAAAACCACAAGCTGATATCCATGAGAATAAAAAAATGAAGTATCTTTTCATCCTTGCTGAGCTTAAACCAAATGTACTAAACTTGGAAAAGACCTAAGGATCACTGCAGACAGCAGAGACTTAACAGAGGACAAGACACTGAAAAAAGGACAGACTTCAGCATTGTGGATTTTTCTTTTTATTAGTGGCACAATACCATGCAGTCTCTAAAGCATTAAATCACCAGTTTTTCTAGTACTTGTATCTGCAATCATTCTCTGACAAAAGTGGAAGTTAAACATCAATATCCGGTGCACTTGTGGAAAAAAGGGAATCTGCAGTCAATATATGTTTCTATATTTGAAAGATCATTTAATACAACACCCTGATTTAATCTGAATAATGACAGCTGAACAACTTCTTTGTTCACAGTTGTGTTTTAGACCAGGTCAAATGAATTTCCAAAACAGTTTAAACTAAATAGGAACAATTTACTTTTCTTCCTGCACAAGACTGGCCACACAATGAGGATAGGAATAGCTTATTCAGTAATAACTAGTCTTAGAACCACTTGAGATATATATATATATATATATATATATATAATGAACCTTTATCTGGTAGCTTTTTTTCCTACAATCTGTTCCTGCAAGGCACAGGCACTAATCTTGGCAACTTTCTGTCTCTGAGAACTATTGTCATTCCCGTAAGTACTTTTAAATTATTTCCAGTTAACCATAAACTAAACTATAAATACACAATTAAGGACTAAAAACACCATTTATCAGACATGACATACAAGCCTTCCATGCTGTTATGAGAAGTACTCAACATTAATGCCCATTTGGAACAAAAAAACTTCTACATATTTTAAGCAAAAATATTTGTGATAGAAAACTAATGATTCTTATTAAGAATCATTAATTCTTAAGCACTGGGTGACACCTGGGCTACAACTGAGAAGGTTTTGAATGATTTTAGATAAAATAAGATTAAAAGTGCTAGTATTCTTTCTTGGGGCACAAAAGAACACTTTCTCTGAAACACAGCCAAAATTCAAGCGAGCAGCATCTTGTCATCTGAATATAACTGCTGTCAGACTTTTACTGTTTTGTTACTTGATCCATTAAAAAATATATATATGCAAAGTCTTGCTGCTATTGTTTTCCTAATGTTAAAAAATAAAAATTAACCATTTTAATTACATTCTACTTCTTTGGGAAATTACTAGATAAGCAACCAGATCTGGTTAGAGGAAAATTCCTTGGGGGATAAGTTAGGTACTAAATGTATTGCTGTTACATCCTTTCTCTGCATGACCTTCTGCATAATCTCTCTGTTTGGAATGTACACTAACTTCAGGGAACAAGATGAAGCTTCAAAAATGAGATATCCACATCTAAGCACTTAGAAAATGTGTGTCAGTGACTGCTGATGAACTTAAAATTAGGCTACCATTTTAAGACTTTGACAGTCCATGCAGAATTTCTAGGATGTTGAAATAAAATCTATAGAGAGATGCTGTCCACAACCAGTTTTCTTCCCTTCCTAATATGTTTCTGGAGTGCCATGCCAGGAGAGCCCTGACTGCAGAAACCATTGTGTTGGAAAAGAAAATTTCAGGATTCTGGTCTTGCAAGGACTGGGGATGATAAAAACACTGCTGCTATTTCTTGAAAGGATCCCTTGGTAACAAACAGCTCTGCCTACAAAATAAGGATCTGCAGTTTTCCCTCTTCTACCTTGTTGTTAACTTGGTCAGATACAAGCATGCATTTTCATATTGCTGCAGTCATGAAAGAAGAGCTTGTTCAGAGGTCACTTTGTGAGATGAATTTGCACAATGCATTTCCTCAAGGAGAAAATTAAAAGCACTCTTAGCACATTGCTTGAAAAACACAGAATGGATTTTAAATAGTAATTACCACTGAGCCAGGGTTTATGTTTGGCTGAGAAAACTTTTAGTAATGACTGCTGTCTGAAATATAATTTTTGTAGAAGTTTGTAAAATAATTTATAGCAATAATAACCATAAATTTAGAAGGAACAGAGGAGGTTATATTTCATGCTAGTTCTGGTCTTTTCCAGATAGCATAATCAGTAGGAAATAGACATCAGAAGTCCTGTAAAATATGTAATGGAGTCACACACTAGTCTGCTCAGTGTACCTGGTCAAGGATGCTATTATGCCTAAAGAATGTGCAGCAGCTGTCCATGATTGCCTCCAACTGCAGGAAGTGCAATACTGGCCACATTAAAGGTAATGGAGTTTTTGTCTTTGCCTTCAGCAGGGCAGAGACAAATTCTGTCTTTAGTTCTCTCTTTAGTTTTTAATGAGAACTGCAGTACCTGTATCTGAATATTTTTTCTCTCTTCTCACTGTTTCCTGTATGGACCTCCTACAATTCAACCTTTCTGTGAGGCACGTACTTATGGTATGAACAACAGGAATTTATTTTAAAAACCATCATTTAAAAAATAAAGAAGCATTCTTTTTTTTTTTTCTATGATGAATCACTGAGCTTTCTAGATTTTCACTAACTACTATTCTACTGTATTTCCAGATAGCATTGAATTCCTCTTAATATTTATGACCTGAATACCTGTATCAGGTTAAGCCTGTAATAGGAAATTATATTAATTAAATAGGAAATTATATTAAGTAAAAATAATTATGAAACTTTATGTTCTAAACATGATGTCTACCTGCCATAATATTACCTGTATCATTTTGCTATGGACTTGCTGTTTTAATCCTTAGTAAATGACATTTCTTATCTGCCACGTATTAATAAGGCAGAAAACTAAAGTGAAGAACCAGTGCACGTAAACTGTCCAGTGATGGATTTTCCTCCTCAAGAGAATCCTGCTTTGCTATAAGCAAAATTAAACAATGGCCTGTGGAAGGATTCCCTTCCTATTCAACACTGAGTGCTAAACTGAAGTTCTTCTCTTAGGAATGCAGTTTGACTGATACAGTCCCAAGAGCTCTTTAAAACTTGGCATTTATACCAAGTTTAGCCTGTTCCAAAATTTTGTTTAAAATACCAATCAGAAATATTTTGCCATAGAATGTCCACATTTCATTTTGCAATATAAAAGCTTCACTCAAATATTATGTAATGATCTGTCATACTGGCATTATTTTTACACAAATAATTTTAAACAGTGAGTAAGCATTGATCTATCCATTTTCGTCTTATGAAAAACAGATACTGGGATATTTCTGATCCTAGATTACATGAATATTCTGAACACTAGTGAAAATCCAGCTTGGCTTCTATCAATATTTGTTTATTGACACAGGCAATATAGTAATTATTTTTGAAGTGATTATAAAAACAGTAGTATTTGTCAGCTTTTCTTAGTTATTTGAACAAAAAAAATATTTTTCTGTGTATACTGCAGTTTAAAGAACATGCTATTATTGTGTATGTAGCATGAATTTCAGACGGAAAAAGATTATATGAATGACAAAAATAAAACCTTCCCTAGGACTCCTTTCAAAGACTACATCAGTTTATAGTTTAGATTTCATAGAGTGATTACTCTCCATCTTCTGTTTATACAACTAGAACACCTACAGGTAAAGAAAGACGTTGGATTGTTTTATGCAAGGAATTTTTTAACAAATGAAACAATGACACATCTGTCTCAAGAATCTCACAATCTTAAGCCTTGACAGGAAGCAATACAATTTTGGTTTTAGTGGTCAAAAAACTGTACATAACCAGTAGCCCACCACATTATTTGAAAGCTATCTCCACAACAGCAGCAAAAAATGCCAATGCATCATCTTTTAGACTTCCCCAAGTGCATCTCACATTTGTACAATCTAGAAATCAATTAGAGGAAATTAAAATTTTGAGAAAGGAAGCTTAATAAAACTAATCAAAGTTATGTTTTTAGACATCTTGAGACTTCTAGTAGATTTTCATGCAGGCCAGCACAAGTACTCTGTCATTGGGTCCACAATGCACATATATGTGCCCAATTCAACGCCAAGGAAGAACAAGTCAAAAGGAAAATACCAGCTATCAAGCAGTTTGGACTCTCTTAGTTTTGATCGAGAAGGTGTTCACATTTTGGCCCTTTTGATCTATTGTGTGATCATGTACAGCTCTCAGACATGAATAGACATGACTGCCAGCTTGAAGTCAATCTGTCACCACAGCAGAACACAATGCAAGATTCCCACAAACCAAATCCAACATGTATTTATTTCTTTATAAAAATTTATTTCTCTTTTCAACAGCTTAGAATAATCATTATAGTATCAAAGGCAGCAGAGAAAATTAAAATTCTGTCTTCACTTTCCATTTTTCAGGTATTGAATATTTTGGAATACCCCAATATTTTAAGTTGTCAGCAAATTCCCTTCAGGTGCATATAAATCTTCATTTCAAAGCTAAAGAAAGGAAGCAGCAGGAATTGCTGGCAAATGATCTGAATAAAGCTTTTCTCTTCTAAACAAATGAAGATGATATACAATGAGTACTTTGAGAATGCTAAACAGTGGAAGATTCCCAGGGCTAAAACTGTTCTTTGGAAAAACAAGAAAAATACCACTTGTCCTTCCAGGATATAACTAATAAGGACAAAGAACAAAAAAATAACCTTAATCATGCCTACTGCATTAAAATGCTTTTGGGGAGCTGCTTTGACTTCACACAATGACAAAAAGTATAATCAATGGGCAATTCTTGAGTGTAAGCATTTAAAGGACCACATAACTCACAACACGCCATATCTGAGCTTTTCTTCCACTCTCCTCTCAGGGGAGTGTTAGTTGAAAGCCTCACAACAATATATTGTATTAATTGTACTATTACAAATTGCCATATCTCCAACATTGACAGTCTATCAGTTCCCTGCAAGGTATAAAAATGAAGCTTAATATCCCAGTACTTAAACCAAGAATGCCCAGCCTTGTCATTATTGTGGGCACAATAGCAAACCTTCTTGGAATTGGTCGTCCAAGCCATGGGGAGGCTTGGAGTTAATTACATCACCTCAGAAAATAATTTGCTCCTTGTGGTGGTAGTTATCTCTTTCCACAGTTGGCTCTCTTTTTTGTTGCTGTGTGATGTCCCATTAATCACAGCAACTTTTAATCTGTGTCATGTGATTCATCATCCTTTATCCCTGCAGCTGTTTCCATCCTGGGCTCTGATAAACTGCTAATTTAAGTGGGTGATGTCCAACCTTGAATACCACAATGGCTTGTAGCACACCACAGAGAATCAGCTACTACATTCACACAGCCCAAGATTTTTAGTAAGGCTAATTATTCTACAGACCTTGCTCATTTGTTGGGGAGGAGATCATCTGAAAGGAGCGGATATAATTTTTAATGTGGGCTTGACATGACAGGGCATAAAAATACGTAGAATTTTTCTTATGTGAGAGTATGCTGCTTCTTTTCTTCCCTCTTTTCCTTCCCTGTCTTCAAGTCTTTCAAGTTTCTTCCTAACATGACATGAAGCTGACTATATTTAGTGGTCTGTGGAGAGGTGAGAGGAAGAGAGAAAGGTTTTGCTATTTCAAAACATTTTCCCACTGTCTTCACTCACCTTCTTCTATGATAAGTATAATACAGCAGGGGAGAGAAACATATGCATAAAAACAAAATGAGACCTAAAGCAGACATAGTATCTAATACCATAACTTGGAGAATAAATTTATTTCAAATTATAATATCCCTTGCTTTCTGTTTTAAATGGGAGGAGTTTTCCACGATTTTTCAATTTGTACTTGTGTTAAAAGATAAGTACCAATAGAGTGTTCATTCAGTGGGAACAGATATCTCATTAGTGTGGTGTGTATGAGAGGAGTATATCAAAATGCCAGAAAAAAGTACTGTTAGGTTGTTTTTTAACCTGGAGAAAGAGCCTGAGGGCAGGTGTAAGACACTGACTCATTCTTACCACATGAAAATTGTAGCTCATAATGGCTTTGCAATAGGAGTGGCTACACCAGCCTGAACAATGCAATAGATTTCTATGCAGAAAAAAAAGCTTTTCTTTACAACTACTCCAGTCTTCTGCCTGAAGCAGACAGAGGAGATGGGGAGAGACAGCAGCAGAAAATGTGAAACCATTACTGTGCTGATGATATGGCATTCCTGGTAAGGTGTGATTGCCAACCTTTCTGTTGATGCACAAATGGCTCCCAGGTAAATTCTCCTCTGAGTTATGCAAAAGAGCATGGCAGAGCGGTGAAGAGGAGCTGGCAGAAATGTAGAAATACCTGTTTGTGTGAAATACCAGAGCTTGGTGGAGCACGTGGCACATCTCATGGTGGTAACCTGTCTGGCTACATCCAATTTCGGACTGGAAGAGATTCAGCTAGGAGTAAGCTGCCTGGCTGGTAGCCTCATAATCTGTGCAGCTCAAATAAATGACTCTGCAGAACACATTTACACCCTCCAGGTCTAGAACAGTTCATGCCCCTGCCACCACCTTTTGCTCTACTGCTTCCACCCTACCTTACTATTTTTGCTTCTGCTAGACAAAGTTCTCAGTTTTCACAAAAGATGGGCATTTAAGAATTGCAAACTTGTTTGCTGGTAGAAACACTAATAACTTTTGAAGAGCAAACAGATGAAAGGTACATATTCTATACAGAAATCTTATTAAAAACTTTGGTCTTGTCTAAATGAAGCTTGAAGTGTGAGGACAGTATGTGTTAATTAGGTTTTGATGAGTCTGCTTGATGAGAGATTTCTGGTCCAACTTGGACATCTTAACAGATGCATCAGGCAGAATATCTCTTCTTTAGATTTCTAATGAGTATAAATCAGCATGATAGCTGATAGAAGTTAACTCCAGCTATTTAAAGTTCAGTCAAGGTAAGACTTGGAACCAGATCTTAATGCTGCTTAAAATAAAATTTTGAAAACGTTTGATTTGGTTGTTTTTTCCTGGTTCTCAGATGACATCTTAAATCAGCTAAACCAGCATATTTCTAATGATCATCAGAAGATGTACACTCTTGCAGAGGGCAAAACTTCCAGCATTTGATGATGCACACATGGAACAAGTTAGCAAACCTGTTAGAGTACTTTCTTTTCCCTGTTTGGTGACTACACCACTCATAAAACAATCATGTTGAAACAGCCATACTTTGCAATGAAGTCGCTTGTTAAGGGCTTCATTACTCATGCTTCAAGATGGGTCTTTCACAAGATTATCCACCTATAACTTTCAGAGGAAAAATTAAATTAAAGAATGGGATATCAATTAAAAAGAAAAGCAGTTCCTTGCCATTTTATTGCCTGTAGTGAAAAATACTGATTCAAAAATATGATATTTGTACAGAGCCCACAGTCTCTGCACATAATCTGTTATGGTTTTGTCAAAATCTGTGTCATAACTTCATAAAAGTTTTTTTAGTCTAGTTCTCTGTGAAGAAGACGTGTTGTTCCACCTACTTGGTGAAACCCTGAGGGCAGAGAAACAACACACTTTTCTGGGCTTGAAATTTCCCCTTTCAGTTCTCCAATCCAGCCTCAGACTGACAGATCCATAAGAGCTGGGAGTGAGACAGTTTCTGTTCCCTGCTAAACTCTTGGCTGAATCATTTCTCTTCATAAGATGTCTTCTTAGAGCAAGGACATTTTCTCTGCTATCTCATAATATGATATAACAAAGAATATTTTATATGTGATGTTTTGCAGAGCTGATCTCATGCAATGGCACTTCAGAGCACCATCATCCACATCAACATTTTCCTCTGAGACTTGAGAGCTTCTCTAGAGACACCTGGGAGATGCAGGGAAAACCGTGACAAAGGCACTTCAGCCTTCAACAAAATCTCTTCCAGATGGAACAACCACACTATTTTTGCTCTACCACCGCATTTACTTTCAGAGGCTGTAGTCCTTCTTTATTTTTTAAGGTCCTGTAGCTTGCAGCTTTTGTTGGAAATGCTTACTGGAAAAAAAATCAAGTTCCTTGTCATTTGAATGAGCACTTTGACATTGTGTGCAAATGTATCCTGTGTTTAAGATGCCCATCCTGGGGTGGCCTCGAATCCTGCTTGAACTCTTATGGGAACAATTTGGAAAGGCTCCTTCATTTAATGACAGTGTGCCACAGCTGACAGTATTACTAAACAGATCTCTGAGACTGATATTATCAAAGGTTCCTCCTGTAATCAAGTCACTCATATACATTCACTTTTAAAAGGCTTGTGCTGGCTCAGGAATTTTTATTCTAATTTCTCTTGTTCTCTCTCTCCCTCTATTTAAAGATGATATATTCAGAAGCAAAATATTAAGTACTAGTTTTACCTTTCTTTTTACTAGAGCTAATAAAAAGTACCACCACTACATGAGAACTTTTTCAGTTTAGTACTTGTTTGCACAAAAGGCTGAGACCATATGTGGGATACAAACACTACATAAATTTTTTATCTGAAAACTCCATTATACTATTCTCTTATTCTGGTTGCACTTAGGAAGCAAGGAATCAAAACATATTGAAGGAAGAACTTTGGTTGATATGATATAGTAGGTTAGGTCTTATTTTATGTCATATCTTCCACTAGTTTAATAAGATGCCTGACACTAATTTCAAGTGTAGAGGATTAACCACAGATGCTGAGAATCCTCCGAGGACAGACAGCCCCTCCTGCACCTGCAAGTCCTCGTACAATTGATCAAAAGAAACAGGTGCATTTCAAGGCACCCTCCTGCACTGTGGAAACCTGGCAGTGCTCCACTTTTAACGTGAAATTTTTAAATGACTTCTCACTTTTAAAAGCTGTATCATTGGCACATTATAAATGCATGTTGAAAGTCAAGGACAAAATGTAATATAAATTGACAACATTTTTCACTGTGATTGGTGCTTGTTATTTAGAATAATTTGTTTATTGTTTGGTGTGTGTTTGTTTTTTGACTGTCTATTCAAGCCAAACCCTTGAGATATCAACAGTGGCAGTCTAATCTCTCCAAGGACATATTTTATGCTATTAAAATCTCACAGAGAATAGCACTATGGAACCAACTAAATTAGATGAGCACTGGAGTTCCCAGGAGTGATGAAGACTATACACAAACCTAGGTAATCAGGAACTGCCCAATTAACATATATTTCCTTTTAAATTAGTATATATATTAAAAAATAATATCTACTGCCAACAAAACCACACTGAAATTTTAGTTAATATTTTAATATTTCTGAAAAGATGTCAAAGGAAAGTGCTGGCTTGTAAAACAAATCAATCTATGCATTTAGATTTTGATTCCTAGCACTGTTATCTATAATCCAGACTAACAGGAGAGCACATTTTTAATTGAAAAGAATGTCACAGTCCCGCTCTGTTACCATTAAAGGGAGGGGGACAACCCCTTATGTTCAATCACAAGCCTTCAGTGTTCTGCATAGTCAGACCCAGAGTGCTTGGCACTGTGCAGGAGTGAGTCCTTCATTATTGTTTGTCTTTTCAAATGCTGACACAAAAGAAAGCCAATACATGATTATAAGTTCAATATAATTTTTTTTAAAGCCTACAGTTTAGATTATTACACATAGCAGTCATACTATTTCGATGAAGCAACAATTTGGTTGCATAAATTTTAGTATTGGACACCTTGTTCTGTCATAGGCTAAGATTTTTCTGCTTCACAGCTGTCTCTCAATCAATCAGAAAGCAGTTTGTATTTCCATCCTCCAAAAATTTTAATTTTTAATATTAACAGACAAATCAATATATACTTTATAATCTTCATATGTTGTTCATCTATTAATCCCATGATGCAGACATGTGGAGGTAGTTGTACACTGACTTTACAATAAAATTATTGCCAATTTTATTTCATTTTCTACTTAGAACAGAGAAAATATATTCTGCCAAATTAACTGAAAGTTGGCTGCATCATAAGAACTCACTATGTGCAGCTACTGTAAATGTGGAATATATAAACTTGGATGGAGATGACATTATAATGTGGTTCCTTTGTCTTGAGATAATCATATACACAACCCAGCTTGTTACTTATTTTTCTTTACATCCAATGATAATAGATATGGCTGAACTATGCATATTTTACATACTGCCTGCATTATTTCTTACAATACAAAAACTGATGAATTCACTTAATGTTCCAGGTAATGCCTAATTGCTATTATTTTATGAATTCCATCAATCAAAGAAGAGCCCTGTGACATTGGCAGGTATTTTTTGTGAAGGATGATAGGGAGTGATGAAAAAGAAATTGACAAATTAAGCTGCTTCTGCTGCTCTCCTTCTTTTGTACCTAAATATTTATTAGCTGGCTCCACAATGGATGCACATGTTGTTATGGTGAATACCTTAAGAGTTAGGACATGGGAAAATAATTATTCACATCTTGAAGGGAACAAAAGATGTTTTCTCAAGTACAGTAAAAAGTGTTAAACAAGGAAGTGTCTGCAAAATTCTAAACAGAGGCAGAGCTAATGATGGGTATTGTAAGCCTCAAGTCCTGCCCAAATTGTTTGCAGGACCGAGTTCAATCCAAGTGCCTTTACTTTATATCAATGCTGCTTGATCTTTGTCAGTAACTATTGTGAAGTGTGAGGTGTGCCTTGTAACTATAAATAGAGCACCTAGGGAAAACAAAGCTGTAGATATTTGTTATTTCAGGATGACAACAAATGTTGTACAGTTGTGTTTAAACTAAAGGGCTGCTGAGGTCCATGAAGTCTTCTAGTGGTCCTGATCCTGTAAGAGTCCAGATAAAAACACAGATGGAATAGTCCATATATAATTTCTGGCCTGCATAAATTTCTTCTATGGCAGCTAAGAAGAACATTTATATATATCCAGGTTTATCAGGCAGATAGGCTGGGACTCCACTACTAGGGTCTAGTGACACAAAGCTATTAATAATGTTGCAGGTGCTGAGCTAATTTTAAGCATGCTTCAGAAATGTCAGCATAAGAGGAAAAATATAGTTCAGGTGGGTTTTTTTTGCCCTATATGAGGAAGAGGGGGGGGGGGGGGAAAGGAAAGAGAGAAAGAGAGAGAGAGAAAGAGAGAGAGAGAGAAAGAAAGAAAGAAATTTGTCTGATGGCTCTCCTGGAATGAACAGAATGAAAGTTTGGATCAAAGACTCTTAGTCCTTTCCTGACAAGAGCTGAAACACCATTGTTTTACAAAAGGTGCTTGTGCAGGTGCTGTTCCCTCTTGCAGCAAATTCCCTCAAGATGTTCATCCCAGTGTGCCAGGCACTGAGAGCTATTTTTGGATCCATATCTCAAAGTTCTCCTCTAAAAGCTAAAGTCCTATCTGGTCACTCTGCCTTTAGAGAACACCTGTTTTTCACTGCTGTTTTCTCATCCTGGCATGTTTGGACCTTGTGAAAAGAAACAGATTCTGTAGGCAAGGCTATATTAGAAAGAAGAAAGAAGCTCTTTCTATTGCCCAGGCAACTGTCATCTGCATTGCAAGGGTTTTTAATTTCATGCTTTTGCACTCACACTTACAATACAATCTTCAAAGGCATTTCATAACAATTATTTTCAGCCATTATATCCAGTAGAACTTACAAAGGGCATAATTACTCATAAGTCTGTCCTTTTGTTTTCAGAGGTGCCTTACATACTTCAGTGCTCAAGAAATAATAATATAGGAGTAATACAGTATGAAAGTCAAACTTTACACCTGGTCATCCATTACTGATTTTTATATACTTATGCTCATAGCAGTGTCTGATTTAAGACATTTTTAGCACTGGAATGTTTTAATATCTTTTATTCCATTTGAGAAGAAAAAACCCACCCCCACAAAATTTCTTCTAGCACTAAATTGCTTATCTTCTCCTGCACAATCACAGAATGACATGATGATGTTAAAATAGAGACCCATATGTTACAATATTATTACTACGGCTGTATTATAAAATAATAATAATATTCACATACAGATCCAAACATTAATACCTCAGCAGTTGAAGCAAGGTATTGAAGGGTGACGCAAGACTACATGAAGCAGCCTACAGTCTCAGCCCAAGCATTTTGGTGCTCAGTAGGACCTGTCACTAAAGATTAGAAAGCACCTTTAAGGACCATCCTGGAACTATCCCTGCAGCAGGCTATGCCAACTGCAATAGCCTTTCCCAAGTATTTCATTTCTATCTGGCCAAATTATACCGTTACCCTTTAAGTCCATGCACTCATTTTAGCCCTTCTGTAGAGACGTGTGACACCAGAAACACCCAAAACATCCAAAAGGTCTTTCTTAGGTAAACTATGTGGAAATATATATTCTGAAAAGTGCTAATGATATCTTTGAAAGACCATTACAATACAGCCCATGGTGTTGATAGTCCATGTATTAACCATTCCCTAAGTAATTGTTGACACCACAGAGTTCCAGAAGCTCTGAAGGGAAATTACCAGAACATAGTTGCTTCTGCTGGAATCAGACTTAGCATTTAAAATATTTTCATTGTCACTTTCCAGCTCATTAGTCTTTCTGCATAAGAAAAAATACTGATATCCAGCCAGGATGAACTCATGAATCATTTAATTTGTTTCAAGTCTGTTCGAATAAAATCAGGAGAAAAGCTGGATGGAGAATCTCAAATATTTATTTTTAAATTACTATATTGGACATAAATATAATGATGATTTTTTCTTTAATTTAGTGGTAATTACAGTCTACATTAATAAAATGGCCTTACAAATTGAGGTAGAAACTGAGAGACAATACTTCCAATTTTTTGATCAATTTCTCTAGAAATGTACCAAAGAGGGAAAAGTGGAAAACATCATATCTGAATGAAAGCAAAGGCATTTCACTTTAGCAGGCAGTAATTACTCACACTGGAATTTAGGAATACCACTACCCTCTACTATGGATGGAACATATTCCTTCAGACACTTTGGGTCCCATGCAAGAGGAGGATGCTGATGTCAGTTTAACATCACAGAAAACTCACATAGTACAGTGAAACCACTGTCAATGTTGGGCTTGTGACAGAGGAAGTAGTGATGCCAATGGAATTGTTGATACTACTTTTTGTACTGCAAATTTGTTGCTCTGAAACATCATCAGCTCATTTTTCACGGCCCCTGCGTAATTCATCTCACTATAATGCTCCAAGGATTTGTCCTGGGCAATAGGAGGGAAAACTCGGCTGAACAATACTCTCTGTTCAGGTGATTACAGCCAGGAGCAGGTGTGTAATCTTCAAAGACATGCTCCTGCCTATGACAAAGATTATTCACTCTGACTTGTGGCTGAAAAATCTCGTTAAAGAACCAGACTGGCAAGTAAAGATGATGTAAAAGTCAGAGGCTGAAAAACCTGTTCAGTCTTTAACTGGGGAATCACTGTTCAAATCTGGAGTGAAATGGTGTGGAAACTTGCTTTTACAGGTGATGAGACACAATTCAAGAAACTTTAGAATTTGAGGTATCTAAATCATATCGCTTCTACTAAATACAAAAGTAAAGTAGCTGTGGAAATGAAAGTGTTGCCTGCTGGGCACTAGGTGCATGTTCAGCAGCTGAACTTTTAAGGAAGAAAATATTGTCCAAAACTTGCAGTGATAAGTGGTTAAACCCTTGTGGTGGATGCTAAGCCCAGATTGCTGGTAGCAGAAGATGTCCATTCAGTCAATTAAGGCTCAGCAGCAGTGTCCTGCCTCAACTCTGCTGACCAGGCTTCACAACAAAGCACTTCGAACTCTTGTCTTTTGAAAAGCTAGTGAGTTCCTCTACTGTCTTTGGTTTGGTTTGGTTTTTTGGGGTTTTTTTGTTTGTTTGTTTTATTTTCTGGAGAACCTAGTCCCATTAATGTGCTCTGAGGAAATCTGCAGCCAAGGTGTCAAGGTCTGTAAGTAGGACAGACAGATAAGGATGGACCTAAGTGGATGGGTTGTGACAATGCTTTTAGGGAAGCTAAACACTGACAAATGTGTTCTCATGCAGGAGCCAAGGTGAGTCCTTTAGCAGCTGAAAGGCTGAGAGACAAATGTTTTCAGGAGTAGGTATTAATATAAAAGAGAATTTCAGAACTGTAACTTTTGGTCAAAAGCCTAGCATATTGCTTTTTTTGATCAGAGCATTTAAACTACTTTCCAAAGAATCTCTGGTTACTCTAACCTCACACTTGTTTTCTTTAAATGATACAGAGTAGTGTCTGGAACAGACAAAGGTGACATCCAGGTGACCCCAGTCATGTCAGGTGAGATGGAAAAATCTCTCCCTCACTTCGTATGCATTGCTGCAGAAACATTATCTACCGGCAGAGAAGAACTATCTGAAATCCAGCAAAGGCAAATGCAGGGTCCTGCACCAAGGCAAGAATAACCCCAGGCACCAGCACACCTGCCAGTGTGGAAAGCCCAGCTCTGCAGAGAAGGACCTGGGGGTCCTGCTGGACAGCAAGCTGTCCCTGAGCCAGGAGTGTGCCCTGGGGGCCAAGAGGGCCAATGGTGCCCTGGGGTGCGTCATGGAGAGCATTGCCAGCAGGGAGGGATGGGATCCTGCCCCTCTACCCAGCCCTATTGAAGCCACATCTGCAGTGCTGTGGCCAGTTCTGGGCTCCTCAGCACAGGAGAGACATGGAGCTCGTGGAGCACACCCAGCAGTGGGCAATGAAGATGATGAAGGGACATGAGCATCTGTCTCATGAGAAAAGGCTGAGGGAGCTGGGCCTGTTCAGTCTTGAGAAGAGAAAACTGGGAGGGGACCTCATCCATGTCTGTCAGTGTGTGAAGGGAGGGTGGCAGGAGGATGGAGCCAGGCTCTGCTCAGTGCTGCCAAGCAATAGGAAAAGCAGCAGTGGGCAGAAACTGAGGCCCATGTAGTTACAGCTGAACATGAGGAGGAATTTCTCACTGTGCAGGTGGCTGCATGGAGCAGGTTGCCCAGAGAGGTTCTGGAGTCTCCCTTGCTGCAGCTACTCATGAAGTTTCTGGATGCAGCCCTGTGCCATTGCTCTGGGATGGCCCTGCTTGAGCAGGGAGGTTGGACCAGGTGACCCAGTGTGGCCTCTCCTAACTGACCCATTCTGTGATTCTGTAATTCTTTGATTCTCTGATAGTGTGTGCTTATTTGCAGGTTTTGATTTTGCAGTATTACCACCAATCTGTCAAGTCTCAAGGGAAAAAAAAAGGAAAAGAAAAATGGGAATCAGTAATCCCCTTTTCTGTAAATAGTGCCAGGATTAGATTAGTTTGAAAACTGAAGAAAACACTCCAATATTTACAAACCAAATATGTTTACATTGCATGTTAGGAAACATGACCAGATTCCACTTTGCAGAACCTGAATTAAAAAAGATTTTGTTTGGAGTCCATAACGAAATTCACTTAGTTTCAGAAAGTGTAAAATAGTCAGAATGTTATTCTGTTTTTTTCTCAAGAGACTTTTATTCCACTTTTATAGCAAGAAAAGACAGAGAAGTTAGAAAGAAGTGATTGGAAAATGCAATGAATGAGATTTAATTTTATGGGGATTTAGGTGTTTAATTCCCATAGGTTTCTTTGAAAACTATCTATTTAATAAATGCATTCAGTAAGTTAAGACTTTTGCATTAATGTATTTTCAGACTACGGACCATTAGATCATCTAGTGTGCCTATTTGTATTTTACCAGCTATAAAACTTCATCTAGTAACTCCTCCAGTAAGGCAAATAGTTTGTGTTTTGTGAATAAATCTTGCAGGAGGGAGAGATGGAAGGAAATCCTTCCTGGAGCCGAAGACATCCACAGACAGAACTGCAACTTCACTTGATAGGTATTTCTACTTATTACTCATTTCCATGGCTTGATTTCTCAGCTGAATTTGTGCATCATCTCTTTTTAGGCTTTTTATTACAACTTTTTTAACAAGTTTGGAAATATTATGTGCTGTCTACTTTTAAATATAGCTGTTGTTGGGTGATTTCTTGAATGAAACTGTTAATATGCCAAAAAAAACCAATATTTATTCAAGGGTATGTCAACCTACAGTTTTTTCACAATATTCAGAAAATATAATACTCCTTCTTTGCATATTTTGCGCATATGTGCTTATCCTTTCTGAATAAGCAACTTCGGAACATGCAAGAGACAGTGTCAATGCCTGTGCAAATATTTCTGGGATGGCTCTTGCTATTCACAGATGTAGCCAAAGTACTTTATCAACATTCTTGCCAATAAAATTTTCTTAGATGAGTTTCAAAAAATTATGAGAAAAGCACAGAGAAGTACTGTGGACACTCTCAAAGTGGTATGTGGCATTTGTGTGCATATTTTTCACAGGCTGTTTAACCAGTCTACGCTTTGCTTAGTTTTTCCTGAGATTGGCCCAGTTGTACATTTGCTGTGACCATGACAAAGTGCGCAGACACACTGCCCAAAGAGCTAATTTGGATTGAAATACTACTACCACTACCATGCTCTGAAATCAGATGTAAATGGGACAGTTCTGTCCCTTGCTACCAGGATCATCCCCTTCTAATCAATAAAAAAGTTACTCTGCCAAGCAGAGACTGCAGGGTATTCCCCTTGTCTGCCTACTCAGGGGTAAAATGATTTTGTTGACTCTTTCTCCCTTGTAGAAGTATCTTGATACCTTCTTTTTTTCTTGTACAGGACATGTTATTAGAGCTACCATGCTAAAAAACAAGAAGTAGGCTAAGAAAATTGCAACACCATGCTGTGAGTATATCTGAATTTCAAAATAGCATTCCCAGTTTTATGAGTAAAAAGAATTTTAGAAACAAAATGTAATCATGTGAAAGCATGTACTTCTGCAGAAATTCCATGCCAAACTGCAAAGTAAGTGCAAGTTAGAGGATGAGCTGTGTGTATATTTTCCTCTATTAAGTTACATTTTTACATCCTTTATCCAGTTTTGAAGTGCTATGGAAAATATTATGAACTATGAAGCAATTTGAGCCACAGGCTTCTCTAATTACTTTCTCGAGTGGTATTTAAAGGTTTCTTCTTGCTCTTTCCCATCCTTATCTGCCACTTGGCACTCTTCTGTTAGTGTTAGAAAAACAGGCCAAGCTTGCCAATAGCATTGTTTGAGTGAAAGGCTGTGAAAATGGAAACACTTCACAAACACATAATTTTCCTCTGGAAAAGCAGAACTAGACATCTCTTTATTTCCTGGGGTTCTGATGTAAAGTCCATGGAGCACAAGGCTATTGGAAATAATTTAGTCCAGCAGATCTAAAATGGTTTATTCGTTTATTATCTAAAAGGGTTTATTCAGATTTATTCAGAAAAAAAAAAATCAGAGGCAAAAGTTCCTTCCTTCCTTCCGACACTTCCTTCCTTCCTTCCTTCCTTCCTTCCTTCCTTCCTTCCTTCCTTCCTTCCTTCCTTCCTTCCTTCCTTCCTTCCGACACTTCCTTCCGACACTTCCTTCCGACACTTCCTTCCGACACTTCCTTCCGACACTTCCTTCCTTCCTTCCTTCCTTCCGACACTTCCTTCCGACACTTCCTTCCGACACTTCCTTCCGACACTTCCTTCCTTCCGACACTTCCTTCCGACACTTCCTTCCTTCCGACACTTCCTTCCTTCCTTCCGACACTTCCTTCCTTCCGACACTTCCTTCCTTCCTTCCGACACTTCCTTCTGACACTTCCTTCCGACACTTCCTTCCTTCCGACACTTCCTTCCTTCCTTCCGACACTTTCTTCCTTCCGACACTTCCTTCCTTCCTTCCGACACTTCCTTCCGACACTTCCTTCCGACACTTCCTTCCGACACTTCCTTCCTTCCTTCCGACACTTCCTTCCTTCCGACACTTCCTTCCTTCCTTCCGCCTTCCTGCCTTCCTCCCTCCCTTGGCAATTGGCAATTTTAGATTTCTAACTTTTATGTGTTGATGAAGCATTTCCATGCATGGTTTTCTATTGACATAAGATTTACATATAGAAGTCCTGAGAATAAAAAAATATTCATTATTTTATAACCTAAAGATTTACCTTAAACTGCTAGACATATGCTTTTATGGATTATAGCTTGTTAACTCAGGTAACACATTTCTGGAACTATTCTAGAAACAAACTTCCATAGGAAAAAAAAAAATCAAGAAATTGTTATTTCTTAAAATAACCTTTTTATTTTGACCCAAATATATCAAGTATAGGAAAACTTTTGCAGACAGGATATTGATAAGATCCAGAATGAAGCTTCTTATAAAAAAAATCAGTATGTCTGTGTCACATTTTTGCATCAGATGGAAATAGGTTGAAAACTGTATCCAAAAGCCCTGATTTGCTTGGTTCATAGCAAGAATTTGACGCCAAATTTCTTACTTCAGCATTTTATGCTTAAAACTAGAAAGTACCCACAGACTTTTCTTAAAGAATTTTTTCCCCAAATTAGCCTATCATAATTTATGTACAAAATTAAAACAAGTTTTTAAATCTCTGCTTTTTCATATAAAGAATAACTTTTCTCTGTGCAGTTCCAGTTAAAGAGAAAGTCATTATAGCAGCAAATTAGATGGCCTTGTAAAGGTTAGCCCTATACTCCAACAAGAATTGACCACACCTCCTGTACATTGCAGTAAACCAAAAGCCTGGTGTTTTGCCTGCTTTTCAATGGAATTGCTCTTTCACCTCAGTTACTGAATGCTTTGATGCCAGATAGCCACATCCCTCACTGAAAGACAAGAACTCCTATCTCTCACAAGTGACGCTCAGGAGAATGTGTTGGGATTTATATAAATCTGTGCCTCAGAAGTCATTCTCACTATGAAAAATTTAACTGTAATTCACTGTACTGTTTTAAATTAAAAAAAATAAAAAGAAAAGAAAAAACCCACATTTTTTTTTATCTCAGCAACTGTTTAGTGTCTTTGGTTCTTTTAAAACCAAAGGTACTCTTAAATCATGTGTTACAGACATCTCTCTTGACATCTCCCTCATAAATTGATTGCCCAACTACTGAATTCTAGGATTCAGTATATTCTGCCTGGATTGAATGGGGCCCTGTAGCCATAATGGAAAATATAACCCCATTTTTCCTTAACTGTCATTAAAGGCTACAGTGACTGCAGTGGCTACATTGAGCAGATTGCTTCTCCCTTTTCCATTGATTTCAATCCCTTTGACAGATGCGTGCATCTGCTGGTAGCTTTCATGGATCTAGTTCAACCAAACTGTCCATGTTAATATGAGGGGGGAAAACAGGTTAAAAAAATAATAAGCTGTCAAAAAAAAAAAAAAAAATACAGACACTGAGCTCAAGAACACAAATGTAAGTTAGTCCAGAATAACTCAGAGCAGAGACCAACTTTCTGCACTCCCTAAGTGCTAAGTACTATTTCCATGAAACACTTAACTTCCGAACAGCTCAGGATTAGGTGCTACTTCAGAGACTTTATCCAAAGTAATAACAGTGTTATGGGAGTCCAATGTTTTCATTAAAGAACTGTTGAGAAGATAGGAGAGTCACTCCAAAACGACTAAATCAACAGCAGCTTTTCTCCTGCACACAAGACAGCACAGCCCAACTCCCTTCAGGTATGTGCACCTTAAACACTAAGTACAAAATTACTTCTTCTGTGTGAAGTGCATCTATTCTTCCTCTTTTTGCAATATGTGGAAAGTTTGGGGCAGTTGCCCTGGTGCTGGCTGGACTAGTTTAATAAGATCCTGCAGTGTTTATTAGCTGAGAGAAACAGTTATGTCTCCAGCATTCCTAGGAGTTTATTTTGCCAGGAATTCCTGCTCACACAACAGATTTCAACATTCCTCTTTTAAGACGGGAACAAACAACTGAACCTACTGAGAGTACCCTTTGTCAGGACTTGGTAGTATTTTTGTAATAAAACACAGATGATTTATAAGTTCACATGGGAGACATATTTGGTATATAAAGCAGTTTCAGCAAAAGATTCTTGGGTTCCAGAAAGAAGTTTCTTGTGATTTCATAACAAAGATCTTCTGTTACTTCTCTGAACAGTCAGGGAACTTTTATGCGCAACATTAAAACAGTCAGATATTCTCACTGGTTAATAGCCATAACCTATTTTTCTGGGTTCAGCAAACCCACAGCAAGTAGAATTGTTCTACCATGAGACAAATCCCTGAGAACTGCCAGTGAGCCAAAGAGCAACCAACAGCTACTTCCATGCTATGGCTGTAATAATTCATTTGTGTATCACTAGCTCTATACACTAGGCCCCAGCACAGATTTAAGGAGCCAAAAATTCCTTCCTCCCCTGTGGAGGCACTGCCAGGCCAGGGGGGTCTGCACAGAGCTGCACAGCTTTCAACATCAGTGGATTTGCCTGGACAAAGACTGCCTAGGCAAGGCATTGGGCATTCTTTGTCTGTCACAGTCTTACTGTTAGTTCTCCACCAGCTGACTCAGCAGTTTTGGGTATTTTTGAGCCTCTTTATCCTCACACAAAGCAGTTGGGAGAGCCAACAGCCTACGTCCAGTCACACATTCAGGGATTCAGGTCAGGTGGAGGAGTAACTATCACAAATGTGGGCAGGAGGAGGCAATCCTCAAACAAAATATGCAGAAAGAAGAAATTTGAAGAAGTCTCACTTTTTAGTTCTTTTCCTTTATGATAGACTTTCAATGTTAAAGCAATAATTTCCCTCGGGTTTTTTTGTGTGTGTATGTGTGTGTGTGTATTTAACTCTTTCAATACACTGATAGAACTGCATAAAGAAGGGAAATTTACTGATGTAAATGGTTCAGATGGCAAGCTAAGCATCCGGGTGAATGGCTGATTTTTACCCCTCTCCCTAGTAAATTCTAGTAGAATGAAAAATGCAAAAATCCCCAATGTGTCTTCATCATTTTTACTTTATGGCTTCCCTTTTCTTTACTCATATGAGCTTCAAAACTCACAACATCATCAATGAGAGCAGACCTGTGAAAATGAAAGAACCATGCATCAGCCATCCCTGGTACAAAAACCTGTTTGAAACGAGCTTGAAGGAAAACATTTGTAATGCAGGCCACAATCACATTTCTTAAGTAAAACACAGACTAACAGAATAATTGACTTTATAACAAGTAAGAATTCATGCTGGCAAAATTACTTTTTCAATGCTCACCTAGGAGAATGGGGAAAAAATACATTCCTGTGGGATAAAACACATTGATCATTTTAGCAAGTTTCATAAGCTGTATGTTTCACACGCTTTTTGTGTTACTTCCTCCTCTATATTTATATACAAAATATGTACAGAAAAAAAATAAAGCTTTCTCCAGATTTCTGAGGAAGAATAATCAGGCCAAACATTTTAAATATGAATTTTTTAAATTAAATTCACTTCTGTTGTCTACAGTGCTGAATATACTTTGCATAGCATTTCAAAACATGGCAACAAACCGTTAAAAGCAAGCCACTTACTAAAAGATGTAATATAGATAGAATCAGACTAGCACTAATTTATTGCAGTACCTTTAAGCTCTAATAACATCAAAACTTTGTTACTTATAAGGACCCAAATGGGAATCAGTTACTTTTGCTGCAGACATCAAAGCTGCTGTGAAAGAAAACAACAGTCCATGTGATCTACAAAAGTCTGTCACCTACAAAAGAAGCATTTAAACATGGCAGAATGACAGTTCATTGGTTCAAATGAGCTCACATAATTCATTTATTTCTCTGAGATAAATCAGTCATCCTTCAGGACCTCGGGTTTTAGTAAGATTCCCACATTCATCAAATGGAAGCATGCAGAATACAGAGGCTGCTATTTAGAAAATAGACAGCAACTAAAAAAAGTTTTTATGCCAGCAATAAAAATAACTAATCACTGTGCTGTACCATTCTGTGTCAGGCACTACCAGTCTTTAGCCAAATAACACCTAAAAGTAAGACACCCAAATATTTTAGTCAAGGTTTGAATTTCAAGGTTTTCCATTAAACACTTAGAGAAGCCAAACAAAGAGTGACCAGAGAATAAGGGCATTACAACTGAAGTTCAGAATGAGCACTTTACAAAAAAGAATTTCCTATAAGATTTCCTACCTATTGTACATCATCTCTCAAGGGGAAAGGTGGAAACAATAGCTACATGTTGTGCCCAGAGTAGAGCACAGCTCTAAGCTGTTGAGTCTGTTCCCAAATGCCTTCAATTCTGAGGTATAGGAAAAGCAGAGGAACCATTTAATGAGAAATTTAGAAGTAACTACTTCACTGATCAGTTTATTGTTTTGCAATACTTTAAACAGAATTTTTCCATGCACCTTTTATAAACCTAAGAAATCTTCTCAAGCAGGTCTGCCATTGCATTTATTTGGAAACCAGAGCTTTAAGACATTAATGGGAAGACAGTAAGGGTAATAAAGTTTTAATATACTTATAGTGATAAATTTTGAGGAAGGAATTGTTTATAAGAAAACTATGCAGTTCATTCCTTATTTTTAATGAATCCCAGAGGTAAAGTAGCTTTCTCCCTCACCATTCCAGCATCAAGTACTGCTAGCTGATGCAAGAACCTCTCACTGTCTGATTTAATAATTATCACAGGAACTAACCTCCTCTGAGTCTAAATCTGAGGGTTTGCATAGTGTGAATAGGAATGCTCTTCTCTAAGTTATTTCAAACATTGAGATGACTGTGGAAGGTTTAACATGTCTGTCATGCGCTAGAAAAATTCTAAGACATTTCTGTATCTGTCATACTGCAACTTACTAAATTTCATCTCAGTTTTCTGTGGAACTTCTCCAACTTTGGCTGAAAGTTATTCCGAAGAACACTCGTTTGGCATTAAAAATGTACTCAGTGGCACTTACATTTGCATCTGTTAACATTCTCAGTGTGCTGAGTGCCATTCCTAAAATACCACAAATGAATAAATTCATGGGAGAATCTTGGGGATTTTAGAGACCTAAATTTTAGATCATCTTCTACACTGTGAAATGCAGACTTTTCAAATTAGCCACTCTAGCATGGGGAGTGTTAAAAACTCAACAAATAGGTGCTGAAATTTCCTTGAAGAGGGATTTTGATAGTCAATGTGGCAGATTACTCTGAAAGAGAGGGTAATTTAGGCTGCATTTCTTGTTAGTGTCCAAATGTTTTCAAAGATTCTCAGCACGGAACTTC
Source organism: Ammospiza caudacuta (assembly GCF_027887145.1). Lineage (NCBI taxonomy): Eukaryota > Metazoa > Chordata > Aves > Passeriformes > Passerellidae > Ammospiza > Ammospiza caudacuta. The sequence goes on from NC_080596.1 coordinate 62,560,820, forward strand.
TTCTAAATGCCTGGACATGATTATTTTTTTCAAACAAAAGAGGAGATGATAGGCAATACTTTAGCACTGGGATTACCCCTCCACTAATGTGGGAGCTGATTGCCACGAGGTCAGCTGAGCAGCAACCTGGCTTGGGAAATTTCTTACCCACTCCTTTCAGAGCTATTCCACTTCAGCCAGAGCACAGACTCAGAGTTCCCAGAAAGGGAGAGATGCAGCAATGGCTTCTGCAGAGTGTCTTCCTCCTATAAATGCTGACACTTCACAGGTCTACACCTTCACCTTCTACACTCTTCCATTGTCAGCTGATTAGCTCTCCTTTATTTTTGTAAATGTAAAAATTCAACTAGCCCACCTTTACCATCAAATATAGAAAGAATATATTTTCTTCATCTGACCCTCTTCCCTTCCTGCCTCCACCCTCCAGATGTTTCCCACCAGTCTGGAAAGTGATTCAGAGATTTGAACATTTATTGGCACTGAGGCGGGAAGCCAGTTCTTGCACCTCTGAGTGATCATCCTGAACTGAAAGCAACAGACTCATGTGAATTTTCATGTTCTTGTTCTGGGCCAATGCACTGTTAATTATTTCATGTCTGAATACATCTGTTGGTTAGAGACTTCCAGGTAAAGTAGGTGAAAATTTTTTGAACCTTGGCAGGCCTAAAGCTGTAATCATCTGCCAAGTATCTCAATGCTGTGAAGACTTTGCTGGCTATGGCAGTGCATCAACATCTTTCCCAGGAGAATGCAGATGCAGAAGAAGTTTTAGACACCTGCAGAGTTAGGAACAGATTTTGCTCATGGCAGTGGGTGTCTGCAAAATTAACTGGCTCCACTGTCAGTCTGGCTCCCAATATCTCAATCAAGTACTTAAAAATGAGACAGTAGGACACTGCTGTTGCGATTTGCGCACATGAAGAGTTCAGCTTCATTTAAATACAGAAACATAACTGAGGAATGTTATTGTTCTACTTTTTCCCTGAAAATCCACATAATCACATTCCTCATCTGCATAATCTGCCTGCCTTTCCCCAGGGATTGATGCAGGAGCTCTCAGGAGCTGTCCTCACCACAGGGGCCCTCCTCAGAGCTGAGTGCTGCTGTTCGGCAGGGATTGAGACATCTGGAATGAGAAAACAGACTGTCAGCAACACAATACTCATGATATGCTCTGTCTTCAGAACTTTTCCCCCCAAAGTCTTGCAGTGAATGATGCAATTAAAATTTTGGAATCTCAGGCATGGTGATTGAGTGCTCAGCTTCTCATTTTCTCTGGCAGCTACTCAACTCCTTTCTCCAATTATGGCAGGAACCAAATGAATTGCAAGTGAAATAAATTTCCCTCAGAGCATTTCCATATTGTCAGTTTATGCTTCATGTTCTGAGGATATATTAACACCATTGTATCTTTCACAGACATTATTTGAAATTTTTATTTTCTTCTGAAAACCAAAGACTAAGTAATTACACCCAAAGAAACACAAAAGAAAGTAGCCTTGAACACAGTGCTTCTATCTCTTGAATATAAAAATTCAGAAAGATTGACTGAATTGTGTTTATACCACTGCAAAAATTTTGGATATTAATTTTGCTTTTCTTATTAATATTTTGGTCCAGTCCTGTGCGTAACTTAGATGTGTTTTTGAACACCCTAAGTTCAACTTAAATTGCTTCTTTTATAATTTCCACTTTGAAAATATTGCATCAGATTGGCAACAAAAATGAACTTCAGAGAACTCTGAGAGCCTAATTGTTCTTCAGTGTCACAATTGGTTGTCCTTGTTTTTCTGCTAACTTTTATTTCTGTGCTGTCCTTAAAATTTTCTTTCCTATTGCTGTATAAAGTTCAGGCTTCAGGATTTCTGTAAAGGAGAAATCATTTTTACTGAGGATAATCTATCAGCTTAGACTAGTAAATCCATAATGCCTTTTGTCTCTATTTTTTAAATTTACATCCATATCCTAAAGATTTTTTAATGCAAATTGTAGCCTGGATTTACTGATTTTAAATTAATGGATCTATAGTGTCTTGATGGTCTCCTTACCTTGATTTAAAAAAAAATGCTGTATTTGTTACACTTCAGTCATCTGGTGTCAATTTAAATAAATGACTAGAGTTATTTAAAACATTTGCAGCCTAATCTGTGGTTTCATATGCTAAAGCTTTTAGTCTTCTCAGATGGAGATATCTGATCATCACTTCCCTGTTTAAGCTCTGCACCTTAGATCCACTTCAATGTTATTTCCATCTCTTGTTTCCATCAGCTATTCTGTCTTTGTATCTCATCTATCATCATCTTTAATTTGCAAAGAAGGATGTGGGCATCCTGCTGGACAGCAAGCTGTCCCTGAGCCAGGAGTGTGCCCTGGGGGCCAAGAGGGCCAATGGTGCCCTGGGGTGCGTCATGGAGAGCATTGCCAGCAGGGAGGGATGGGATCCTGCCCCTCTACCCAGCCCTATTGAAGCCACATCTGCAGTGCTGTGGCCAGTTCTGGGCTCCTCAGCACAGGAGAGACATGGAGCTCGTGGAGCAGGTCCAGGGGAAGGCTACAGAGAAGACTAGAGAATCTCACTTTTGATGAAAGGCTGAGGAATTTGAGCTTGTTTAGCTTCAGGAAATGATAGGGACTCTTCAGTGAGAAGGGACTCTTCAGTGTCCATCAGTGTCTGAAGGGAGGGTGTCAGGGGGATGGAACTGGGCTTTCTTAAGCAGTGCCAAGCAATAGCACTAAAAGAAAAAAGTATAAGGCAATGCACAGGAAGAAATATGGTACTAAACAGGTTCAAAATTGGATTAATACCAGAAATCAGTGTGCTAATGATGTCAATTACAGTGTTGCAATGCTTCCCAGCTGTGAAAGGTTAGTTGCTATTTATTGCATACAGTGTAAAAAGGCCATATCTTAGCGCTTAGAAAATGCTTAATCTTACATAAACACACTAACTTCAGTATAACTGTGCTTAAATATCTAAATTCTATTTTCCAGACTGTCTAATACAGAAACCATACAGCCTTTTTCAACTAATGAATGCAGATATAGAAACAGAAGATATATGAAGATGTAATCTAAATTTTTATAGGAAACATTTGTAGCAACATTTACTATTATTAGAGTCATGCTGCCAGCACAAGGCTTGAACTTTACAACATACACATTCTCTTATTTTAGATCATTTCACTTATTTTCAAAAGGTTGAATCTTTATATATAAGAAAGACATTCAAAATATGTTTCACAAATCCACAGCTGACATTCTAAATCTCTTTTCCATTGAAAGTATTATAATCTTTTTTTTAAAAAGGATTTTTAATGTTTTTAAAGCAAATTACAGACTGGTAATTTTATGTTCTTACTGCTGGATTATGGCACACAAAGTGCCAAGAAATGTTTTGTATATGTGAAGAAGCTCTTTCTTGGATTCTCTGAAATAGCAAGAAGTTAGTGCCATCTATAGACAGAATTCAATACTGAAAAATAATAGGAAAAAATACAGGCTCAGCAAACCAATCATATCAAACAAAGTAAAGGTTGTTCAATAATATAAAAATTAACAGAAAAAATGCCTCACATCTGCTCATTTTTTTGTTTTCCTAAGAAACACTTTAGCACAAATGATGACATGAATCTGTAACAAAGCAATTTACTATTCCTTTAAGTATTCCTGTGAACTCACTTTAGTACAATCTTGTTTAAAGTAACCCATCAGTGGTTACACCATCCCTGAGTCAGTTTGCTTTTTATTGTTTCACTTCTCAGTTGAGCTGCCTTCCATTGCTATTATAACAACTATTACCACTTGCAAGTCTAACCTTGCAAACCTTAAGCTCCTAAGTCACTTTAATAATATGAATAAGCCAGTTATTTTCTAAAGATACTCATATGCTTTGTCTCACAGAAACATGTTCCTAGATCATAAAATTACCTGCTGTATACATCTTGCTTCCTTTAATGGCAAAGTTTCTCTCCTGGTTTTCCACTAGAAGTAAAATTAAATTTATTCAATGTAAAAAAAGAATTGTAAAGTAAATAGAAAGGTATGCTGGTAACCAACATCCACTTAAATACCTGATGAGCATTAGAATATTGCCAGCAGAGTGTTACATTGTAAACACTCATGTTGGGTATAAATACCCTAGTCTGTAATTTTGGTGGCAAAAATGTATGTGTAAATCTGTTTTCTCTTTTCCATCTCTATAAAAAAATCTTGCAAGTCCAATCCATATTTCTAAGAAACACCTTTTTAATTAAATTAGGTTTCAAATCTAAAGCAATATCAGATTGCCAGAAATAAAATTGTGATACAAAATTGTTGACGTTACACAGAGGAAAAACATTGCTATTATTGACCACAACAGATCTATATTTTCACTATTGTGAAAGGAGCAGCCCTCCTCCAAGCCCTTTTGGGCAACCTCCTTTCATCACATCTCTATTTCTGTCCTGCAGGGCTGGCAACACCTGGCAGAGGATTCTGCAGTCATGTCACAGATGTGCAGAGCAGCAGCAGGGCAAACAGGAGCACAGGGTGCAAAATGTTCTGTGGTGTTTGCAAAGCAATAACTCCCCAGCTGCATAAAATACATCACATGAAAAGAACACCTCACATGGAATAGCTAAATGGCTTGTTTGGAGCTGAAAGGTGAACATATTTGGCCAGGAAATTTCATGTTTTTAGGTGGAAAGTTCAAATATTTCAAAGTAGTTAAAAAATAGATACTTTATTTTTAATAAATTTTCATATAATTGAAATTACTATTCCAGAATTGTATGGTACATCTGAATTTACTTTGGCACCTTCAAAGGTCGTGCCTGTATGCTACTGCATTCACTTCCATAGCTGATGTCTTAGCAGCACTTCAAGACTGCATTGAATACACTCATCCATACACCTATATAAAATATAAAAACATATGCAAAATGTCAGGAATACTATTGCTTTAAAATGTCTACATTTTTGTTGCTATAACAAAAATTAGTATGATAGAAAAATCTGAAGCATTACTGCAGACATTTAAATTCTTCACTAGAAGGAAAACAATTTGACAAAGAGTTTTCTTTCTGTCCAGTTCAGCACAATTGCTACCTGTGGTAAAGGCTTTCTAAAAGGAGCTAAGTTGCTTAAATTTGTTTGAATGTCAAGCTCATATATTATCTCTCTCCTTCCATTTCTTCCAAGTGCATAGACAAATTTCCTTCTTTACTCATCTATTCAAAAGGCAGATTTGTCTATAAAAGTGCCAAGCTTTGAATTTTCTCCATCTCATGCTAGTCAAGGGAAATGTCATAGTCTGTCCTCAGATGCAAGCACAGACACGTGGGGCAGAGCCACACATTTATTGTGACTCAATCAGCAAAGAGGGATGAGTGAATAAGTGACTAAAGGCAGAGCTAAAGGCAGTCTCAGAAAGAAACACAGCGTCCTGAGAATCTCATTATTTTATTTATTATTTTTTCTAAAGTTTTTATTATGTTCACTTGCATCTGCAGCTTCTTTTTGGTAAAATCATGAGCAACCTTTATTTTCCATCTGCTTCAGGAAATACGGTGTATTTGAAATGGAGAGGCCTAGTTGGAATTTGGGGCAGCTTGATGAGAAAATTAAAACAATAGACTTGATAGTTTTATTGATTTCAGACAAAGAAATTTCTGTTTTATCCCTAACATTTAAAACAATAACTGTTTTATCCCTGTTTTAAGAAAAAATTAGAAAAAATGGATGAAGTCCTGGGGCTCTTGCAAACCTTCTGTTACCTGGGTAGTATAGGTAGACAGTGGCATACATTTAATTTGCCTCTCCTTCATTCAAGCCTGGGAGATTCACAGACAAATATTTGTCAAAGAATTTTAATATGTTTTCAACATATCTGGAAATCTGAAAGTGAAGTATTTTCCACCCCTTTTTTTCATGTACAGCATTGGTTCCAAGTAAAAGCACTGCTCACAAGTGTGTACTTTAATTTCCTTTCAGATGAGAAATGATAAATAGATAAATTTTCAATATGCTTTTGTCTAAAAAAATATTCATACTTTAAGTATTTATTTAGAAAGAAACAAGTTATCAAATTAAACACATGACACCTAGAAGAAAATAAAGAATCTGGTGCTTATCGGTTTTTAAATGTCTCAATCAAGTAAAATTACAGTTTGACTTCAGGCTGCTTTATGAAGTATAAAACCAAGGAACTGAAGACCACGATCTAACACTTGTTGAGGTTAATGGGACTCTGGGCATGGGATCAGGCCACAAGATGTCATATCTATTTATGTACAGTTCTGAAGCGAGACAGTAAGATAAAAAATCATGTATTTAGGAGGCCTTTTCTAAGATCGCAGTCACTTGGAATGCTATAAATAGCAGAAGAGCCAAGATGAACACAAAAAGAAGACACATCTCAAACAAACCAGGTTTTTTATGAAGGTTGTGAAAAAATATTCAGAAAATAGAAAGCTGTAAAATATTTTCAAATTTATATTTTTTAGACAGAGGTTAAAACAAAGAGACCAAAAAACACCTTATTGGCAATTGGGCCATCAAAGGTAAACATCAAGCTAATCCAGAAATAAATAAGTAATATATACCTATAATAAATATGATCATGGGAACAAGATTTCCTCTCAGTTCCACTTGAATTACATTGATTAGGTTTGAATATTTACCCATAAATTTCTCACATACTAGTAAAAAGCTTATATCCCCTCCTAAATTATATGCTTTATAGCATATCTACTGCCCTGTAAAAGCAATTTCACATCTATGAGGATATATGTATGATTATAAGTAACAGTGCTAAATGTGGAGATAAAATAATTTGATGAAGATATTAAAAAATAAAAGCTAGGAAAACATTCAGTGAATAAATTGAATATAACCACATTTCAGGGGTTTTCAGGCTTTTTTCTTTTTTTTTTTAGGAAAAAATGAACTAAGTGTGAAAGGCTCAGATATTTCCCTGCTGTGGTCTGGAGCTCTTGCAATATAAGTTTATTGACTCTTGTGCTGTTTTGAATTTGTATGAGGCCATTTATACCATTTATAAAATCTCATATATTACTGTGAAGCACATAATGTGGTTATGTAAAATGTGTTTTAGTTGCCAAAGAAAATAAAGAAGAAGAAAAAAAAAAAACAGAAAAACTAAAATCTTTGAGAGATTATAGTATGCACTGAGCTTTAGAGGATGAACACAAAGTCAAATCCAACCTGAATGTTTTGGGTTTGCCCTGAGGCCTTGAAATAGCTTTTTTCTTTATGTACTCTGCTTCAACTAGGAGCTAGATCCTTACAGAATATTGAGAAGCTAAATAAAAAATAAAAAGTCATCAATGACAGCCTTGTCCAATTTCAAAAACACACAATATTTCTACTGTCTATCTATAAAGCTTTGGTTTCTTCTTACTTGAAATTAAAGGTACTGATAGAAAGAACAGTACAATGTGGAATAATGGGCTTCTGGATCATCCTTTCCTATGAAAATGGATTTAGTCCGTCTTCTACAGAAAAAGCTGTAGACTTCTACTCAATATGAAAGCATCCCACCTTCAAGGTCTGCAAATTCATGTGAAGGAAAGTTTCAGGGAATTTGAAAAGGTAAAATTTTGTAAGGAGATTTAGGGTTATTCTGTGTCCCTTGCATGAAAAAGCTTTGTTGGAGTTGCAGGAAGGAAAGCAAATCTGTCTGGAAATACAATATTATCTAGAGGTGAATTGGATGTTAACTGGGTTAAGCTCCTCACAGCTGAAATTCTGCTGTAGGAACATCCAGGACACTGTGCCAGCACAGCAGTGACTCTAAAAGAACACTGACTCTTTCACCCATTCCAGAGAGCAGCAGGTTCCTGTGTGGTGTGAGAAATGCAATCCTGAAAGAAACTGCTTGATCAGCCCATTTTAAAATACAAACATTGGAATAACTAATCAATTTCCAGTCCAAATAATTAAAATACTGTTCAGTGTTGTAGAACTCCCTAAAGGAATTCACCTACAGGAATGCCAGTATTTAGTGATGTTGCTCATAAAAGTACAGATAGAGTAGCAACTCTTTTCTCACTTTAAATATGAAGAAAATAGTCCATGTGATGGCTAATAGTACGAGAAGATATTTTTTCTTCTTATATCAAGACATAATATAAAGCATAAATACTTACCAGGCAAAATGTTATGCTCAGAGTCTTATTGGAGTGAGTGAAAATAACTATTTTTCTGCTTTTGTTATATAGGAATATTGCATAATTTATAATAGAATTGTTTTGATGTACCATTGCTAGCATTAAGCCTCACAAAGATTGCCTCCAGTTTTCTCTTAGAATCACAGAAAATAATGGAATATTTAATGTTGGAAGAGACCCACAAGGATCATCATGTCCATCTCCCAGCTCCTCAGAGGGCAACTTAGAAGTAAACCATATTATCAAGTGTATTCTCTAGATGCTCCCTCAGCTCTGAAACATTTTGTTCTCCATAATGCACCACAAAATGGTTTATGTTTTAAAGATCAGAAATGTTCTGGACGGTACATATCACTACTCTTCAGCAGGGCACAGTCTGCAGAATTGGCAGAGTCAAACCCAAGGCCAGTGGAAAGTCCTCACCCAGTTCATTAGTGGTAAATACTCCACTGGGTTTGGCTGCTGAATTCAGCTCTACTGCTGGAAATTGAGAGTAATCCTACCACAATAATCTCTTGTAGAGCAATGCTAGCAAATCAAAGAGGGATCATAAGTACTTTGAAGAATTCACTCCATGAGGAAAAAAGATCATGGGGAACTCAAGTAGCTGTAATGTCTTTTGTTATCAAAAGCCATTTATTTTTTCTGCAAGAGAGAGCAGTGCTTAAGAAAATGGAACAGAACAAACAATTTAGGGCCAACTCAAAAGATGAACAATCTGTTTGCAACACATGCAGTTACAGTTTTGAAGTTATCATCAAGTTCAAGGTTGTGAATTAAACAGAAAAAGAAAGTGTTCTTTAAATGATTAAACCTAGTTTAGATGACCCAGTGTCTATACCGACCAAATGACTTACCAATTCATAATGTAGTAAAGCTAGACTGAAAACAAAACCCACAGCCTTATGCACAAACACTGAAGTGTAACATTAGAGAAGAGATGGGCCAATCTGATTAATGTCAGTTAACAAAATACAAATCACACTGTACATAAAAAGTTGCAGCTTTTTATATACTACTTTGCAGGAGTAACCTTACTGTACTCTGAAGTTTGATTCTATGTTAATAAAAATAAACATGTCAAAGCTTTCCAAGCGTTGATAACCATACCCATAATTTTTATTCATATGCTAGCAATGTTGACTATTAAAAACACCAAGCTCTGTGGGTCATTTCAAAAATCACCTAAAGTGCTGCTTTCTATTTCTGAAAGTCATTTTATTTATGATATCTATGAAATCATTTAAGGGTCTGCATTGACACTAAAATACAGACACTTAGACTGCATTTACTACTTAGTGCATCATTCTCATATAAAATGGAATTTTCCATGTATTCCAAGGAACCCAACCTAACCTCTACCTGGGTGAAGGCAGAGACACACCCTTTTGCATTTCAGATACAGGAGAAATTCTTGAAGCAGCAGCACCAATGCAATTTCCCCCTCCCCTGTCTCAGTAGTCTCTTAGATGTTTTGTCCTTCCCTGTTCTGGTCCAGGCATTCAGCTGTTTTGTTTATGGCTGCAACAAACCCTGGCTGTCTTGCTTTGCCCTAGTAAAAGCTCCTTGTTTGGTTTATATATATTTTCAGTCTTCCTAAGAAACTTGATGAAGGACAGATAGCAAAAGAGGCCAGACCACCAGTCAGTGTAAACTGGATAGCTCTGTGGATCTGAGTGAATTAAGACCAAACCGTAGTGATTCACAAAGTATGTGTTTCAAGCTGGGACACTGGTCTTTGAAATTCTGTTGTGGCTGCACAGATTCTCCATTTTTTGGATGCATATTTAAGAAGCACTCATTTCTGTTTGGTGTGCATATTCATTTTGATATGTGTTTGAAGCCAAGGAGATCATCTGGATCCACAAATAAAATGCCTGGAGTCATTCATGTCCTCTCAAAAATACTATTGGTGTGACCAAAGGTGGAACCTATAATTTAGTTGTCAGGTTTTGTTAATGGGTCAATAAAATAAAAATTATAGACTGACAGCGTCTTCTGTTGGGAAACTTGCCCCTGAGATATTCTGAGGTCTCTTAAATAAAAATCAAGAAAAGTCCTGTTAATATGGTGGTGCTTTGTGGCAGATAATTTTCTTCCCAAATACTGGTCTTGAAGGGCAAATGGGTATATTAATACCGTGTGTCCAGAGGAGATGTGTAAATTTTGGGGAAGAAAAATGGTAGTTAAATGCAGACACCACTTACACAGAGATCTTATTTATTCTCTGTCATGAAGAATCTTGACATGAAACTTGAAGATTTCCCAGAAAATGTGCTACACTCTGGCTCTGGTTTGGGAAGTGAGCACTCAGCAAATCACAGAGGCAGTGCTATGAAAAAGTCCCCAAATTCCTCTCTCTCTCTAAAAATCCACCAAAATGGGCTTTACACCCAACAAAGGTACTTACTAACAAATACCATCAGGTTGCAGCAGCACGGTCCAAAGCTGGTTTGGACCATGCCAGCCCAGAACCAGGACCTGCTCCCCTGCTGCACACATCATTTCTTGGGAGGACGAAAAAAAGTTGCTTTCTGTAATGCTGGAGTTCATGGGCTTCTTTCTACTCTGATAAAAGAGCAGAGGGAAAAGACTTCTCTTATAAAAATATTAGGTGCAATTACACAAAGCTTTACATTACAGCTATCTGTAACTCCACTTAAAAATTCTCTTCAGTGTGTCACTAGGAACATTTTATTGTGTCTGTATATGTACAATTATCAAAAATGGTTTTTTTTTCCCCCAAACTTAAAAGGAAAGGAGAGGGTAATTAACTGTGTGAGATTCAGTGCTGTGAAGTGCTAAAGACTTGCAGTTAACTATTGAAACTCAAGTTTTGGTGGGAAACCCTTCTGTGTGGTCTCACAGGTAAGACACAGGGCCTGGAAAGATTGGCAGAGTTCTGAACATGGAAAGAGCAAATGATGAAGTAAATTCCTGCTGTATTTAAAGCCAGTAGTAGCAACATCATCTTTTTTAAACTGAAGTTGAGGGTAAGAATATGCTTCAATCCATTTTTATCTCTACCACTTCTTTTCTCAACTACCTTGGGCTTCTTCTAAGTTTCAAAATCAAATAAAAGATTCCATATAGGATGAGTGGTACTATGACCTCTCTGCAAATGCAAATAACCCCATCAAATCTACAGCATTGAGAGGGACAGGACAGCAGCAAATACCTTGTATTATTATACCATTTCCTCATTCATCTTTAGATAATCTGCTTTTTCACTTTTCTCCTTTTCCTTTCATTCTTCACTTCCCAGTTCTTTTTTTCTCCAGCTAGCTGGTAATTCTCTGTGGTTCTTATTTATGTGAGAAACTACATCACTGTCCTCAGTAAAACAGGATAAGTAAAGAGTTGCAAGTACAGTGCACTACAGAATCATGCTCACCTAGGGCCACTGAGGGACAGAGAAGCTTCATTTATTACTTAGTGGTATTTAAGTACCTAAATACTTACCACAACAGATGTCTACATGGTTTATTCATAGACAGATTTTTCTAGGCAGTTGACTGTAACTAGTGTCCAAGCCACCCACAACTATGCAGCAAAACTCCACATCATTGTATAAACAAGTGCTCCATGGAAAGCAATTTCTCTCTGAATCCTCAGGGCTTTGTGGGCTTTTCATTATTTATTTATTTAAATGGCTTAACAAATGTACTCAGAAGCCACAGTGAGAGGCAAGATATATGAAGCAAAGTAGAATGTATGCTGGAGAAAATAGAACAGTTTAAGATCAGATGCAAATAATTAGCTACAGATCAGCCTCTTCTTCCCTTTTTATCTAGACTAGAACAGATGTGACCAAACCGTAGCAGTTACATGGAAGAATTTTTTTCTGGACAACAGGCAGAAGGACAGAAGACTGCTTTATCCTATTTTTCCTATTTACTTTTTGAAACCTCTTAAGATGTACTTCTTTACACTTGCACCTGGAGCATCTCTGAGTTGGTCCATTTTTCTTGATGTCTGGGGACGACCTTTCAAGAGAAAAACAGGAGAGAAAACAGGTTTAATATGATCTCACAAGCTTAGCAAAAGGTAAGAATGCTGTACTCTACTTCTTTTTAAGTGCTCAGTTTTAAAATTTGCAAGATTTCAGTTTGATAGTATCTGTCTTTGAGGCAAGGGACATTTTCCCCTTAATTTTCTTAAACTTTTCTTAAAATCATTTGTAGAAAATTAGAAAATTTGTTTTTCCAAATTGTGAAGTGAAACTGAACACAACCACAGAAAAATTAAGACTACACATATTCTCATAATGATTAGAAAAAAAGTGGACACAAATAAGCAATTTATATATAATTTGAGATCAGCCTTTAAGAAAAATAATGATTACCACTTATTGATTCTTAATATCTTGCCTCATTTTGTGTGTCCTAAATGACAACAAAGGAGGATTTCATAGCGCTCTTGCTTCTGTGTAGGACTGCTGTGTTTTCTTCAGCTGGGTAAGCTGCAGCCCATGTACCCAAGGCCCTGCAATTTAAAGCCCTCGAATGCTCTGTGGGCACCAGTCCGAATCTCTGCACCTCATGTGGTCTTGGAGTTCATCAATTGTAACAGAGCACTGCATTAGTTCCAATGTGCCCATGAAAACACAGAAGGAAAAGATTATGAGGGGAGCTTTATCAAGCTGAGCTTTGCACTGTTCTGCTTCCTTGACACTATCTAAATGCACCAGTCCATATATAGATATATACATAAAATGTATAAATGTGACCATATTCTGCCCAAAATTCATCCCACTACCAACATAGGTGTCTACACCTTTGTTCAAGAGTTACCAAGTTCACCAATTTCTTGCTGTCTGTGGAGCTCAGCACAGGCAAGGAGAACATTCTTTGTGGTCACAACCAAGACCAAAGCTTGCATGGTCAAGTGTGTATAAGCAAAAAAGTTTTTGTATGAGCATCAAGGGTCTTTCACAGAAAGGGAAGCACCAAGATGTACCACACCTATCCTGGCCTGGAGGCTGGAGACAAGTGCAAACAGGCAAGTGAGATTTTTTTTTTTGCCTGAGGCCATTCAGGCTAGGAAAGAGAAGGCACCAGGAGGAAACAGGCAGAAAAGGGATGGAAGAGGATGTCAGTTGAGGTCATGAAGGAAATGGAGACTAGGCATGCAAATTCAGACTGGAAAAAGAGTGCATTGATGGATTAACAAGCAGGCAGCACATGAATGAAAATGATGGAGCAGAAATGAGTTGGATTTCATAACAAGTCATCGTGTGCACTCTCTAGCAGCTGATTTCTATGGCATCTGTAGCCCCAAGGACTTAGGGAAAGCAACAGTTCCTCTCTTAAAGTATTTAAAGCAACCTGTCTGGTACAACTCAGCCTTCAGGCTCAAAAGAAATCTTTTTAATTGAGTACTAGAGGCAACAGATGATGTAGAATAGAAAGATGTCCCCTTCCACCTGCAGTGACTGCATTGGCTTCACCAGCAGGTGCATCCACGGAACAGAGGTGACCCCAGTGGTGACTGACACCTGTGTCTCCTTTCTCACTGAGAGGCCTCCATGTCCACAGGAGGCAGGGGATGGTCACCACGCTAGCTCAGGAAAAATGTGAGAGCTGGGGTGGGGAGGAACGAGAATGGTCTTAACAGAAAGCCTACTGTAGTCCCATCACCCAGGGGTTTAGGATAATCTTAGCATCCTAAATCCACCAACATGGGTTGTGAACACCATTCATGAGGAGAGAGACACCCCAGAGATAGGGTTTATAAATCTGAAATAAATCTCCATAGGAACCTGTGGCAATTCCTGTTCCTGGTGCTTAAGCCTGAAGCTTTGCCTTCCCATCTTCCTGTTTCCTTCAGTAGACAGTCAGCTTGGAAGAATTATTTACTGAGTAGAGACTAAAAAATTAAGTCAAGAATTTCACTTCTGTCCCTAATCCCACCAGTTGATTTAATCTGTGGTTTTTGCTAAAGCACCAAGTCCCTCAGCTTTACCCATGTATGAAGTGGGGATTATGCTAGTTTAATGACTGTAACTCACTTTGAAAAACACTGAACAAAATATGCAAAATAAACCAATTTTTTTTTCTTTTTTAGCCTCTATAGTCAAAAGAATAATTCACAATGAATAAGTTATGCAGTGATATGAACTCCTTTACCTTGAATGTTATTCACCCACAATGCATAATTTTTTTTCTGAGTTATTTGTTATTTTACACTGGTTAAATAATTCCCATAAATATTTAATAGTTTATGATGTGTTCATGAAAAGTTTATTCAGAATATTTATTACATGAAATTAAATGAATTGGATATTTTTGGTATATCCAGTCTCTGCTTCCTGACTAGAGTAATGTAATTTGTTAAATCAGGTCTTTTATGTAAATTATTTTGCTTGAGCATCAATTATATTATCTGTACATATTCTTGCTTATAATGTAAGTTTGCGAACATCCCTAGCCATCAACTCATTCACCCCAAAACAAATGTAGTTTTAAATCACAAACGCAGATAAAGAAACCTCTATTTGCATCTGATCTTACACTGTCTTATTCTTCATGTGCAGACATTGAATACAAAGTTAAAATATATCCTAGTCCTTTCTTTTAAATTTAAATTAAATTACCATTAACTGCTTTCACGTAAAAGTAATTTAACGTGATTAAAGAGAATACTCTGTGGATTTACATTTTCCAAATGGATTAGCAATAGATCTCTTGGAATTCATCAGGTATAAGAATGAAGCTGTAAAATAGTGATTTAAGTAAACGCAGGGAATACCAAGAGGATTAAAATGAGATCTCTAAGGTCAATAACATTGCAGTGTAGATTTTATTGTAACATTAAATCTTTTGAAATATTTACAGAGAAGAAATATTCTTTAGCTCTGAGACAAATTATAGAACACAGAAGTTTGAGTAAGCTATGATTTACATTTTCACTTACCTGAGGGAATCACTAATTGCTAGAAACTGTTCATTATTTAGGAGGTCTTCAAGTAAAATGAGAAACAGGGAAAAGTTCTGGGTGACAAGCAAGGCCAGTTTTAAATATAGCTTTGTACTTCTGTTTTTGTTTTCTAAAAAAACCTCCAGTAATCATATTTCAATGATAAAATAAATGCATTAATTTTTTTTTTATGCAGTTGCCGTTGCAGTTTCATCTTAGTGTAAAACTATAGAATAGGCAGCAAAGTAATTAAATGTAAGGACATTTATATTTTTAATGCTCAAAATATTTTGTAAGATTTTTTTATTTTCTTTAACAAGACTTTAAAGCACATCAAGGATTAGCAATATCTCATGGGTCATAATCTCCAGAGTATAGTCTTTCTACATAGCTGCTTTTCTCACATCAGCACAATTCTTTGACAAATTTTATTTTTAGTCTGGTGAAAACCTCAGTTAGCATCTTTCAGGGTAATGGCCAAGTGGATGAGCTCCTTGGAGTCTTACTCTAAAGTTTTTGTGAAGCATGCACACATTTGTATGCCTGTCAACCTAAGTGTCTTTCTGCCCTCTCCCTCCAAAGTGGCCTTCACCCCTGTAATTGCTGTGTTTGTACAGACACAGAAATTCACATACTAACACAGAATTTCAGGTAAGGGAAACTACCAAGTACCAGGAGTGGAAGTCTAAGAGATGCTAAATATTTACCTTTAAATACAAATTACTGCAAAAAAGTAGTTTTCCCTGATAAATTTTAGGCTCATCTATATTTGGATTAGACCTTACAGTAATTGTAGTGTCAAAGATAGTGTATGCTAATTTAATTTAGTACAAAGAAAGCTCCAAACACAACTTCCCATTTCAAGTGTTCATAACTTTTATCGAATATATTATCTCGGAGTAAAATTAGTTTTCTCATCTCTCCAATTAAATCTTAAAAACTCTGCATCCTTAGTCATATTTTTAAAATGACAAAGAAGGATTAAAGACTGTTGACAGAAAGTATGGCTATGGATAAAAATACAAATTTAACCTGCCCCACTAATTCTAGAATATAACAGACTTGAAAGGCATATTCTCTTTAATATTTTCTGCTGCTTTATATTCACTGGCACAAGGGTACTCTGTAGCAAGATGATGTTTCCTGAGGCATAATAAGAGCTGGCAAGCTCAAAAGAAGCAATGACTATAGAAAACACATATATTGATTGTTTCAGACAATAACACAGACATGCATTGTCTAATCTTTCTGCTCTCTCATCCTCCCACACAAAGCAACAGGGGCTAAAAAAATCACTACAAAATACAGGAACAAAAACTGCCACAGACATCTAAATAGTTATGCTTTTACTGACCATTTTTGTCAGGTTTTTTAGGCAAAACAAAGATCAGGAATTTCAGAAAGTTCCTAAATATAGCATTGACTTGCTTATGAGACTACTGAAATAGTGTGTAAAGGCCACTGACTTTGAAAATTACTGATGCGCTGTCTGTAGTAACTATGCCTATGGGACATCCCTAGATAGAGATGAATCATAAAATCACATTCTAGCAGTGTTTTGTTTCTATTTGAGGTACCAGATACCATTGGTACCAGACAGAAGACACTACATCATGAAAGTATATCCTGGCACTGTGATTAGCTTATGAAAGAATTTCATCATGAAAAGCAAAAAGCATTATCCCTGAGTTCAGTCTCCTCCATTCAAAAACAAAGCTGGTAAATCCAACTGTATCTGCCAGTTCCCAGAGCAGTTGCTGCATGCTAGTTGTAACTAGAGCATGAGACAATGATGGATAAATAGCCTGCTGTGGATGATTTTGGAAAAAAAAAAATAAAATTGAACTGTTAAAAGGGTTTACAAGGCTCAGAAGGTTTGGGATTTTAGAAGCATAAAATCTTCCCAGCTGCACTCAGTGGAATTCCACAGCTCCTCCTGCAGCTCACAGCAATACATTATTTAACACATGCAGGGGGAGAAGCTTTTTGAGAAAAACAGATTTTACATACCAGATGCACAGTTTCCTCACATGTATTTTTCCTCAGATTGTCACGGACAGCTTCTCACTAGTAAGGAATGACAGCACTGTCAAATTGAAAAGACTTTGCAGAGAGCCTCTTTGGCTAATCTCAGGATTCTCCACTGCTTTCTGGTCTTCAGTCCATTCAAGTTGTTTATTTGTGTCTTCAGGTTGCCTATATATGGGTACTCACTCTATTCTGAATTACCATGTTACTATGTATGCTCTAACGTATTTTCTGTAGTCCTTTTGTCTCCTCTTTTTTAGGGCACCCATTTTAACCTACAGGCCCTTTGAGACTTAATGTGGGTTGAGTAGAGCTTCTGATTCACAGTTCTGGCTTTATTTTGCTTTTAGAAACCCTCTCAAAGATGCTTTTCTAACGAGTCAGCCACTTTCCTCTGTCATCATATTTAATGGGCTCATTTTTTTTTAAATTCAGTTCTCAACTGCATATTAGCAGGTTATGACAGAGAATTTAAGCATTCAAAAATCAAAGCTGTTGAGAGCAAAAATCACAAGTTTGGCTGTGTGCATTCAAAACTCTAGTAAGTGGACTTTTGCAGATAGCTCCTTTAAAGAGCAACAAAATGATGGCAAGCATCATTTACCCTGCCAAGCTCTGCAGGGCACAGTCTTGCAGCTGGAAACATCAGCAGTAGTGATCCACAGTTTGGATAATCCACCCCAGGCTGCAGGGGATTAGACTGTGGACTGTTCAGTCCATGGAGCTTGTTGATAGAAATTGTTTTTTTTAAAGTACTGGACACAAATGAAGTCAATATATTAACAAGCAACCATGACGAAACAGAAAGATTGGATTCCTGGACATGTGGTAGGAGATTAGTGGACATATCTGATTTGCTACTCAAAATAGAAAAATAAAAAGAAAACCATTTATCAACAATGTATATATCATTACTTAAAAGAAAACAAAAGCAATATTTTAAAGCAAGGGACTAAATCAACACCTATGATCTATCTATCTATCTATCTAGCTAGCTAGCTAGCTAGCTAGCTAGCTATCTAGCTATCTGTCTTCTATTGTGTTGCATTACTGTAGTCTTTTTGCCAATAGCAACTAGGCAAATATGAAATTAAGCCTGAATTGCGTTTCAGTGCAGCCATGTTTGTGCCATTTCTGTAAGATCAGTTCTGTGCAAGGCAGAACAGTTTAAATCCTGGGATTTACCTTCTGGCTGGACCCGCCATTGAGAATCTCTGCCACCACTGAGATTTGTGAGTTAAATAGGGAGAGAACAGAGGAACAAAGTAAAAAAGGTGTAGACCTCATCCACAGCCACTGGCTCAAAGGCAGCTATTCCTGCGTGATGAGGGTGGTGAGGAAAGCACAAGGCCCAGAGCTGGAGAAACAGACTGGCACCTTGGTAAGCAGCAGAGGTATGTCACCAGCCTCTTTCCCTACTGTGACAAGGTGAAGAGACGGTTGGACTCGCTGCTGGGCAAGAAGGCAAAAAAAAGGGAATTAATCCAGCAAAAGTTACAACCCCCCCACCTTCAAAAGCCCAGGGCCATCCTCCAATTCCACCAATTTTCCTCCAATTTTTCCCAGATCAGGTTCTTGTCAACCTTCCCCATCCCCCTACACCATCTTTTGCTGAGATCTCTCTCTGCAGCACTAAGCTTTCCTTTCATGGGACTTTTTACTCATCTTGGCCATAACCAAAAATGAATTTGGATTCATGTTTGCTTACAACACAGAAAAGGCTTGATCCAACTTTCATGTAGCCACAGAAATGAACCACCAACCTCTGTTGGTTCCCAAGTATTACTACAGTGTGTACTGTAAGAAATCCTAGGGAAATCAGACATGGATGGCTCAGGCAGTACAAACCACCTAATTGCTGAGCAGCCCGAGGAGCTGGGTAAGCAGTATCCCTGCTCAGCACCTCCTCATTGCTAAACTGAAAAACTACTTGTGGTAAGGAGCCATTCCTTTTGTTTAATTTTTGGCTTTTATCTTAAGCCCAAGCTTTCATCACCCTTTTTTCAGTCACAGCCTCTGGATTGCCAACTCTGTGGCTGTAAAACTATATGAAAAAGAATATTGGAGACAGGCTACAAAAAAAAAAACAAAAAAAAAAAAACAAAAAAAAAACCAAAAAACACCCACCAAAATTGGGAATCCTTGATAACCAGCATTCCTTAGAGTTATTAAAGAAGCTATATGCACTGCTTGCTTTTTAATAGAAATATGTATTTTTTAATATATAGGAAAACTCAAGAGAGAAAGATACAGGGAGAATCCAGACAGACTAGCAACCTTGCAGTTTCTTATTGCTGGTAAACTAGGCATATTCTGAAATCCAACAGGGTTATTATCAGAACAAGAGGGGTCATTAAGGATCAGTGTTGGATCTTTTATCTAAAAAAATGGATGAAAAGAATTAATGGACTCAGAGATAGCTCTTTGGCTGTAGCCTTCATGACCATCACAGTTAAAGTCATACTGAGCATTACTAGATGCTCAGAATATTTCAAAGGGACAAAAGCACAGAAAATTATATAGGAAGCAAGCAGATTTTCCCTCAAGCTGTATAATTTTTCAGGCAGACTCAAAGTGGTTGGCATCTCTTTGCAAGAGGTGACAAAGGCTATTCCTGACAGCAACTTGCCTGCACACGTGGGTTCCTAGAGAGAGGAACCCATGCTGCTAAACATCTCTTGTGTCAAACCAAGCATGTGAGTCCTGGTTGGGAAGCAATCAGTTTCTGAAACTCAGAAACTGGCAATAGATGTTTCATCAAGTGTAATATGCCATGGTGGCTTCAGTGGAAGTTTTGCACTGCTGCTAATGATAGTTTTTGACCTAAACACGTCATATGGAATTGAAGACATCCCTGCAAAAACACTGAGTACATCAGAGTAGAGTCCATGGAAATTTCTTCAATGTCAGTTTTTAGGAAGAAAACAGACACTCTAAAACATTCCTTCGAACAGATCTTCTCAGCTAACTTAAGCCACATTTTTTAACTTCCACAACTCAAAATATCCTTTCTTTGCAAGCAATTTCTGCTACTTCACATACTTTACAACACAGCTGGTGCAACCTGAGAGATGCCACAATACAGTGTTGTACCATATTCCAGGGCTGGGCTTTTTTCTTCTTCCATGAATATTTGACAGGCAGCTCATTGCAGCATGAAATCAGGTGACTCAGACCACAGCTGAGAGCTGGACCACACAGACACAGAAGCTCTGCCTAATTTTTTTGTTCTGTATATCACCCTGTAAAATAATAAGACCAAAGCCACACCACATTCCCTAACTCCCTATGATTTTTTCATTTCCTTCATTTTTATTTACAGGCTGAAATCAATGGCTTTCTATACATTCTTCAATGGCAATGCTCTCCATATACTGTAGTCTTGCAATCCACAACATGGTGAAAAAATACTGGGGATTCATTTGCCAGCTTTTAATAGTATTTTGAGTACTTTGAAGATTACTCAAAATAAATTATAAAGGATTATTAAGCCAAAAAAAGAAATTATCACTTTAAGAATATTCATGATTTTCAAGGTGCTTTGCCATTTTATATTGCATTTAGTTTTATATTAAGTCTCATTATTCAGATTTATATTTACTAGTCTACTGGACATTTTTGTCTGGAATGTACATAGTCCATCATTTAAAAGATGATCTGTCACATAAATTACTTTATTCTTTATTCTTTATACATATAAAGAAAATATTTGAAGGATGGTAATTCCCTTAAAAGTACATGGAAGTTCTTTTAATTCACCCTTGGAAACAATAACTAAATGAGTTAAAGACATGTATCTATTGCAATGTGTTAATTTTTTATGTTGTGCTTAAAGGACATTTGTGTCAAGAAGGTTCCTATGTACTTATAAAATGGAGGACCCATTTATAATGTATAGATTAATATTCTTATATTTAATTATTTTAATCTAAAGTATTAATAATTAACCTAATATAATTAATAATCTAAAGTTCCAAATGTCACAAGAGAAAAGCAACAGGGTCTAGATAATTGCAAATGCTAATCCAAATACAAGATGAAGCATAAATGTTTACTAAATATTTGCATCAGATGTCTTTTTAGAAAGGAGAATGATCACTTGGTGTTATCATCATCTATTTTGACACAATTAATTTTTCAGTCCTTTTGATTATCATAGTCTTTCCTCAACTGCAGATAGCCTGTTTGATGTAGACAATTACTCTGAGTGTTAACAAGATTTTTCTGATACACAAATCTATGATGTCAAAGAAAATAATTTCAAGGTATCCTGCTCTAGTAGGTTTGGAATGACAATAAAATAATTTATGAACTGATATCATGATGAAATTATGGGGTCAACTTGGCAGGAGTTTGTATGGAAAAAGAGAGAAGAAAGAAAATACATTGTTAATTTGCCCCTTCTCAAAATACTGTTCAGGATTCACTTGTTAAAACTCTGAACTATCCATTTTAACGGTTATGGCAACACTACCAGGCAACTTAAAATCTGTCTTCCAGTTACCAGAACAGTAAAAATTTTGAGTAGAACCAAAAAACTCAGGAGGACTGAAAAAAAGAGGGGAAGTCCCCAGGAGTCACCAGTGGCGTGGGAGAAGCAAGTTGAGGTGTGCCAAGCTGCTGACTGGATTAAACACCCCCAACACAGGCAACACTTCCTTCATTGCTTTGTTTAAGCAAACAAGATGGGGAAAATTTCCATATCTCTGGAGCAGTTTTTTTGGGGAACCAGAAAATGAGGAGGATGAGGAGCAGTCACATTAGAAAAGCTGCTTTCCAATGTTGGAGAGAAATCAGAAATGACAAGATTAAAGTCAATTGTTCCACCTATCTTTACTCAAGCAAGATTTCATTAGAGATCTCTAGACTCCTCTGCAGATACTAACTCTGAGAAGTCCTGATAATTTTAGCAGATCTGATTCCTAGAACACCAGTTACATCTTGCCAGGTGTAGCAGATCAATATACGCATTTCACTGTCATTCACAGAAAATCAATACATCCCAGTGTGTGAAGTTGGGAGTCAACAGAAGCAGAGTCAACAATGTGTACTTTATTTGTTGAGCACCAAGGTCAGAATTCAGTCTGAAGAAGGAAAAAATGTTTCTTTCTTTCATAAGTGAAAGACTTCAAAAATGATAGCAGGGCACCTTGCATGGAATATAGAAAGGTTTCACACACACCAGCAGGACTTTTCTTTTGCTTCTGTGAAGGAAAAAATAAAAATGAAAATTTATGTTGCATCAGTAGGCTTTTTGGAAGCATTTTTTAAAATGGCATGTGAAAAGTATCAAAACAAGAGCAAAAGTGGATTTATTTTTAAAAACGAGCTACTCATTTTGCAGGCAAAACTGAATTTATAAAATTTGAAGGGAGAGAGTGAAATATTTCATTATCATAAATGGCAGACTGTAAAAAAATAATAATAAAAAAAAAAAGGTGTCTAGTAAAGTGAAATGGGTAACAGAAACTTGTAAGAGACAACAAAGTACAACTGGAATCACCTAAAAAACAAGTACCCAAAAGGCACCTGAAGGGGAACAGAGCAGCTCCTCCAACTTCTTTCTCTGAAAAATTCAACTTGGTGTTATATCATCCATGCTGACCTTACTGCCAATTGCCATTAAACCCTAAAGCTGAAAGTGATCCTCCTGCTCTTTTCCCACACTTTCCAACTATTGTTTTCTTGTCCTCATTTCCAACATGCCACAGAGAAGCATTTCTGTGGGACAATCCCTTAGTGCCAGTTCAAATTAAGGATTTTTCATTCTTTGAGAATTAACCCAGAAATCTGTGCTGCCAGTCTTGCACTGACTGGATGTGGAAAATTAGTTAAGACAACATATCTTGATGGAGCTATACAAGATTTAATGCGCAATGTTCATTTGGGTGTTTTCTTTAATTTGTTTTGGATCAGGACTGGGTATTTTGATTGGCAGTGTGCATTTTGATTGTCTTGTTTCCCTTGAAAGGATGTTATTTTCACAACCTTCTTTCATCTGTTCCAAACCCCCTCCATTTAGATGAGCTTGGCTTGCACTTTTAAGGGAAATTCACTTGGGTTGGGTTACTCTGAACACACATTTGGTTACAGTCTACCGAGAAATAGTGCGAGCAATTTACTCCTTCTGAGTTATCATTTGTTAAAAAGAATCCAAGCCTGGAAATGTTTTAATGTCTCAAAAACATTGTAGATAGCTGTGGAATGGACAGCATTGTCTTTCCAAAGGGCTGTTGGCTGTGGGTGCTGTTGTGTGCCAGACACCCGCGTCAGTGGCGTTTCCATCTAGGAAAGGTCATTCCTGCCTGTGCGTGTTTTACGGTAATGGACCAACATGAACCACAAGAGAGTTTTGCAGTGTATGTCAGCAAGTAAGAATGGGAATATTTTTATGGAAGAACCCAATATTGTTCTCGCATGATGTGAAAAATGTAAAAGCTCTCAAGGCAGGGTTTGTCTTGGCATGACCTTGATCTTAAAATATCTATATACTACACACCCATCAGTAAGACATTCAGTCTGTACTTTTCAAAATTCCCCTTAGCATTATTTTATATTTACTCAACTTTTTATCTTTCTAGACTACCAAAAAACTTTCTACTTTCAATTATTTATTGCAAGTTCTCATCATTACTTCTTTTCCTTGGCAGTACATTTCATCTGAAATCCTCAAATGAGAGTTTCTGGTTCCTGGTGATTTATGTAATTTGACTTTCTCAAATTGTTCTGTGGATTGCTCACCCTAAAAAAAAAAAAAAAAAAAAAAGAAGAAAGGAAAAGAAAAGAAAGCAAAAAAAAAAAAAAAAAGAAAAAAGAAAAGAAAAGAAAAGAAAAGAAAAGAAAAGAAAAGAAAAGAAAAGAAAAGAAAAGAAAAGAAAAGAAAAGAAAAGAAAAGAAAAGAAAAGAAAAGAAAAGAAAAGAAAAGAAAAGAAAAGAAAAGAAAAGAAAAGAAAAAAGAAAAGGAAAAGAAAAAGAAAAGAAAAGAAAAGAAAAGAAAAGAAAAGAAAAGAAAAGAAAAGAAAAGAAAAGAAAAGAAAAGAAAAGAAAAGAAAAGAAAAGAAAAGAAAAGAAAAGAAAAGAAAAGAAAAGAAAAGAAAAGAAAAGAAAAGAAAGAAAAGAAAAGAAAAGAAAAAATTTAAAAAGGAAAAACAGATAAAAAAGATAAAAAATCTGTCAATATGATATTCTAACTATTCCAACTTGCATGAGTTACCTTGAAACACCAGGTCACATGCAGCTGTGCTACAGCACAAGTGTAGCTGCAAAGGTGACAGGGTCCTGGTCTTTATCACCTGAAATGCACAATGTTAATTCAGTTGTGTAAATGCAGGAGAGAAGGAAAAATAGGAAAAAAATGGGCTTTAATGTTTCTTAATGCCTTCTGGCATATCCATACCTGGCAACACAAATATTTCAAACTTTTTCAACAATAACTATGGTAAAACTCTCATTGATTGTCCATTACCCTGAACTTTTTACTTTTTTTTTTGTGAAGGCTACAAAAAAAACCCCAACCAAACAAACAAATAAACAGTGACCTTGTCTGCAATATTTTTTAGCAATTTCTTATTCTTTTTTATTTTGGAACTTTGGTCTTTCACTTAGATCTATCAAACATAGCCCTTTCCCTAAGCCTTTAATTTAATAACTTATACTTGATGTAATGGATTGTAGACAGCAACTTTTGGCCCTAAATTATTGTTTTCAACAGCAATCATCTTGCACCATGAAAAGATAAAGGCACTGATTTTTTTGTGTCAATATGGATGAGGACTTCTCTGTCCTTTGAACTGCCACCTGGAGTCAGCAGCTCCTT
The DNA here is from genome assembly GCF_027887145.1 of Ammospiza caudacuta. Classification (NCBI taxonomy): domain Eukaryota; kingdom Metazoa; phylum Chordata; class Aves; order Passeriformes; family Passerellidae; genus Ammospiza; species Ammospiza caudacuta. The sequence goes on from NC_080596.1 coordinate 62,585,753, forward strand.
TGAATTGCACAGGCAGCACTGGGAAGCAGGCACTTCACTAAGAGACTGAACTTGGAGAGGGTGAACACAAGGAGAGGGTGAACATTAAGGACATGATTCCAGAATTCCTGATTTCCCTTTATTGTTTAATAATGACCCATAAGGTCCTTCTGGCATGCTCATGTGATGCAACAGGAGTTACTGATGGACCAGGACAGCCCCTCAGTGAGCAATCTCCTTTCTCCAACACTTCTGTGAGACAAGATAAATAAAAATTCTTCCCCTACAAGTGTCTTCATCTGTAGAGCTCCAACACAGATCCTCATTGAACCCTTTCATGTTTAATGCCTATGAAGACTAATGGGAAAGAGTATGAGAGAAAACAAATTAAGGTGCCAAACATGTCTTCTGCACTCAATTGCATATTTTATTCTCAGTTTATGTAGTTGTTAACTCTTCAAATGTCAGCATAGACACACACCTCTGACTGACAAACCCACAGTAGCTGGAAATGTGTGCTTATCAGGATGAAAAAACATTTCACATTTAACTTGCTAAAAAAAGTGTTCATTTCCAAGTGAGGACAAGTCAATGTAACTCATATTTGTCACTGCCAGGCTTGATTGCAGTTATTCACACTAGCTGATATGGGACGTAAAGAGAAGCTGCAGGTTCTAGCTAATATGCAAGACATCTGCTTCCCTTTGCCATGGCTTAAATGGAACTATGAGCAGGTTTTTTAGGCTTTTGTTGTAAATTTCAAGTCCATTAATGGACTAAGCCCCAATAACACTAGAAACTGAACACCAAATTATGAACCAACCCAATTAGTTTCATCTAGAATAATGCAGAAAATAAAATTCATTCTTATAATCAGTCTCCAGAAGGAAATAAAATTATCTGAGAATGTAGATGTATTTGGAAAATGTTTCAAAGTATTCTTTGTTTGGAAAACCTTTTCATTATAACTGTTGTGAATAGACACGATCCATTCTTTGACAAACATCTTTTAGACCTTTATTCCCCCACTCCCAAATATGATGTGAATTATACTTCCCTGTTAAGGAAACATTCTCCCACTTATTTTTACCCAGAAATTCCTTGGATAAAGTGGGAACAAATAGCATAATAAAAATGCAAGCTATTTAGGTTTTGATCTCTACAACATTAAATTTGCAACCACCATCACAGATAAAAGCCAAATTACTGAAGGCACTAACTAGGATTCTTCATATGTGGTTTCAGGATAAGCTGCAGTATGGAATATTTTATTATTAAGATGTTAGCTAATCAGTATGCATGACCACTATTCTTCCTTAACAGTAATTTTGAGGTTTTATCTGTATAGCTTTTTGTTCAACAATTAACATGAAAATACATTCAAGAACTTGTTAACATTTTCTGCCAGCAAATTAGGGTGGTCAGCAGGGAAAAATATCTATATCAAGTGCTAATTACCTTCTAGTCTTTCTTTAATGCCATGAAAGGTCCATATACCTGTAAGTTTTTGATCTATTATGAATTTTGATGTTGACAAAAGGCTATGGGCAATATGCCCTCAACATCTTTTAATGGCAACTACATCATTATTACTTTGTCACCAACATTATTTTAGGTTTATAATATGCAACAGGTGAAAGAAAAAAAAAAAATATTTTTTTAAGCCTGGAAAAATAGTGGTAATATCAAATGCTAAAATATTAACCCTGTGGGAATCCTGACTAAATATTACATCTCTGTTGGTATATCAGCGGAAGCCCCAATACTTTCAACAAAACCAACCCAACTTCATGACAAACAAATGCATATAGGGCTGTTTTCTAAATTCTACTGCTCAAATACACAGCTTAGAGCTCATGCTTCACAGGCACAGATAAAGGGAAATAAATAACAGGTTCATTTGACTTCCTCCTCAGGGACACCATTCAGAACACCTCCTCAGACACCATAACAATGACAAAATATACTGTAGGAAAAAAGTCTTTTTTTGCAGCAATGGCTTAATGAAGATGTGATGAAGAAATGAGCAGGATTTATTTCCCTGCTTGATATCTCCAAGTCAATACATTTTGAGGTCACAGCGTTCCTTGTGGTCCCACTCCAGCACTCTCCATCTGTATTAGGCTGTCCTTCAGAGTCTGTGTGGCAGATGGTGCACTCCCACCTTGGGAATCTGCAGCTCAAAACAGAGGCATAACAAGATCAAAAGTCTGCATGCAACTCACTATAACATGGCTATGAGCAGCACTGGGAGAAAATGCTGTGAAAACAACCATCCCTCCAGTATTTATAGTAATTAAAACCCCACAGCAGTACTTAGTCACGTTATGTGAAGGGACCAATCTTCATGGTGAATTCACTTTGGAGTGTTAATTAGAAATATGGTAAGTTTTCAAAAATAACTTCTTTTTCTATCCAGCCTTAGTTCTAATGAAAATCATCATGGGAATGATTGGTTCACGGTTAAAAATTTCTCAACATTAAAAAAATTTATACACGTTGTAAAGAGCAGGAATATTTTTATAAGCACTGTTTATTGAACTTCTTTAAATGCTCTTAACCAAAAGAAGCAAGCTCCAGGTGTGTCTAACATCATAACAAAAGCACTTGCTAGATCTTTGTCAAAAGCCCACTAATTTTAATACGACAATTTTATTGATTAGTTGACATAGCCAAAGAGTGACTATATTTTCAGTTTGGGTCTGACAGTATGGTAGTTCTCAATGTCTGTTCTCCATCACACCAGTTAATCAGTAAAGACTTTGATCTCGTCGAAATAAGGAGTAAATTTTCCACTAATTAGTCCAGAGATACACATTATATATATTTTCTGAAGAAAGAAATAGGATCTGCATCTAGTCTACAGTTTCTTAAACAAAAACTGGAAACACGACCTGAAGCATGAATTTAATCTCTTGAGCACCATCTAATGACGAAATTGTAAAATGACCCAGAAGTACATTGGCAGCTGTGCTAAAAAAGGATGAACTTTTTGACTCAAGTTGTTCAAAAATTTCCATTAGAGGTTTTAATGGAAAGGTGTTTTTTGCTGAAGTGCAAAACTGCATGAATGGCATCCATTTTAACAAAATTACTGAGGTAATTCTTTATGAAAACAACACCTATAAATGCTAATATTTTCTTTTCAGGAGATTTTTTTTTCCAACATAACTAAAGTACTTAGACGATAAAAAAGCCTTATTGTTTTTAACTGTCCCTGAAAGAAGAAAAAAGGACTATTTCCTGACCAGTTGCAAGTAAGTGTCTTCATTCAATATTTCCAAACCTTCTCTTGAACTACACTTGGAAAGTCAGTTTCATGTATATTACTGCCAGCATTGTATTTTGCATTTATAAACAGTCCATGTATGTAAATAAATAAACAAATGAGATTAAAAGTCTGTCCAAAACCCAAATTATTTAAGCATAAGGTATAAAAATTAGCATGTCCAAAAAGCAGCTATGATGAATAGTAGGAAGTTAGTATTAAGACTACTCATATTGGACATGTAGAAATCCTTTATATGCTTAGAAGGGTCAATCCTAAACAAAAGATTATACTGAAGTTAAGGAAAGAAAAGGGAAAAAAGTTATATAAAGGGGAAGATAAGGAAAATAAGAAAGACCAGAAAAGAGTATACATCAGAGAAATAAAATGAAGATGGATAGAACAATGAAGTCATTCCACTGAAGAAGGACAGCAAAGGAGACACTGCCACTGAAGGTTGGATAAAGGGCACATCATATGTATAGATTTTTAAATTTTTTAGGCTACAATAGAAAGCCTAAGATGTTTAAAGCTCAAAAAGACGAAACTGAGGCACAGATGGGGTACTTAACACGGGCTAAATAAAGAAAGATAATCTTCCTAATAGCCTTAGAGATATTCCAAAGGGTGGTTTATTTCAGGTCAGGAATGAACATTTCTCAAGGTGATCTTTTGGTGGTGCCCACTTAACTGCACTTTGATTCATGCTGTGGAGCATCTCATAGCACACAAACTGCATTTCTTTTGGATGAGCTAACTGAACAGATGCTGCAGTGCTTTGAAGTTAAAGGCATAGAAGCTTCTGGGTCTGATTCTGCAAGAGCTGTAGCAGCTTGGGCTCCACCTCAGCAAACGGGTGCCAGGAAATTCAGGCTTTTCAGTAGACTATCAGAGCCTCCAAAACAGCCTGCAGAAACAGCCTTTCACACCACTGTCATCAGGAATCAGTGCTCCAGGCACAGCTGCACCTGGGGACTTGCTGTTGCAAAAAAAGATGAGCGCTAACTCCTGGAAAAGTCCTCATCCTGAAAACATCTGGATGATTTCCAGTCAGTATTGGTGGCAGCTCTCTAAAAAAAAGACACTTGTCACATTTTTACAAAAAAAAAAAAAAAAACAAAAAAAAAAAAAAAAAAAAAAAAAAAAAAAAAAAAAAAACAAAAAAAAAAAAAAAACAGCACTCCAGAAGCAAATAGCTGCAGAGAAGCTCTGGATTCTGGCTCTCATCTGAGCCCAGTGCATCCTGGCAGGAGGCAGCATTCCCCCCGCAGCAGCCGGCTGAAGTGCTGAGCTGCCTTTCCCAGCCAGGAGCTTTATGAATGCCACTTTCACTCCCAATATCGGTGGCCATCAGCCCAGTTCTCATGCCAATGCAAAAGTTGTTTTTCAGGGAGCGGGATGGATCTAGGTGAAATAAGGGCTTGATTTACAATCCGCTCTCGGCCCAGCTTCACCCACTGCCGGTGTGTGGCACGCAGGGCTGGCCCCAGCAGGTGTGAGCAGCCAGCAGCACTTGGTGGGTAGGGAGAGGCTGCCCTGAGAAGCAGGTGCTAATTGATGGGTGTTAGTGCAGACACTTGGGGCAGAATGGCTCAGTGTTCTGCTCTCCTGGCGTACAGCAAGTGGGAAAGGGCAGCAGCCACCACCAAGCACTTCATAAAAACACCACTCCGTCCATCACGAGGGCCCTGAGACCACAGCCAGCCTGGGCTGAGGGGCACTGGCTGAGCTGCAGTGGGAAGTTTGCACAGCACCTGCCTGTGTTGTATCTGGCAGGCATCCCCATGGGCCAGGCCCATTCTTCATAAACAAACAACAAAGAAATTTCATGGAGTTTTTATATTTTTTAATATATATAGGTTGTGTCCTAGGAGAAGCAAGTATTTGGGCTAACACTTCTGGCTGGTTTTGGGCTAACAAATCTGGCCGATTTCCCACCTCTGCCTGTCTCAATGTGTCTCCTGTCTCCTGCAAGCACACAGGGCTCTGCCACTTGCCCAGCAAACCTGTCCCAGTGGGAGCAGTGCTGGGTGCTGCTGATGCTGGTTCAGAGCCGTCCTTGCAGCAGGAGCACACAGGGAGCCAGGCTGCCCCTGCAGATCAGGAGGGCTCAGGAGGGCTGGGAGGGCTGCACTGCCAGCCATGCTTAGACAGGGCTCCTCAAATCTTCCCCAGAGCACTCCAAATCTGACCTCAGGGTGCCAGAAAGGCACAATAAAAGAGGAGAAAAGAGGAGAGACACACACATGAAGATGATCTCTTTCACCCCAAGGTTTTGTATGAGATCTGTTTCTTTTCCTTTCCCTTCTTTCAAATGTTTTCCAAATATCTGTCAAAAGATAGGCAGGGAGGGGTGAAGGGTGGTTTAAGATGACCTGCACAGAGGAGAGGGGTTGCATTCACTTCTGAAAGTGTTGACATGCTGCAGTTCAGAAGGGAGATGTCCCACTGCGAAAACTTTTCCTCCTTAACTTCAAAGCTTTCCTGGCAGTGGGAGCCCTGATCCCAAATATGACCATTTTGCTACTGTCCGGGATAAGGGGGGTTTGGGACCACACAGAGACAAATCTCCAATGATTCTACTGCCTCCAGATCTTGGCAGACTCCTGGATAGGCTCTGCAACTCCACTGCACAGGAGTCAGACTGCCACAGCAGCTCCCCTTGCATCCAGTGTTCCAACACCACTGCCCAAGCAGATGGGTCCCCCTGGGCTTACACTGCCTGGCACAAAGAAAGCTCCAATGCCTCAGCACTGAGCTAACCCAGTTATTCACCATGGAGAATTATTATTCACCTGAGAGGCTCTCAGACTCCACTATAGTTAATACTCTAAAAAGTTTTTGAGCAGTTCAGAAGATTGAGTTTCTCAGAAAATCTGTCCCTGAAAGTTGGGTTCCATTTGCACTACATTTAGGTCTGATTAGCCCCAAAAGCATTCTGCTAAAGCATGAAAATAGAGGGAGACTAAGTGAACAAGAAAAATGTATCTATCAGACGTTAGGCTTCAGGAACAGGGATTTGGATATCTCAGTCAAATCAGTTGCTTAACTTCGTATTTCTAACACTGCCGGGGAAAGTACATTATGAAACATACCATTTCTGCCATCCTTTCAGCATCTAATCATAAGAAAAATCAAGTCTGTTTGTCCCTCAGGCAATTCCTTGAAGAAGAAAACAAATGCTAAGAAAAAATAAATCTATCTTTTAGCTGTGTTCTTAGCTTATTTAAAGTCATTGGGTAAAGCAGATAATGGAGTAAAGCATCACACAGGTATTTTTTGATGTAACTCTCAAAGATTTACAGAGCCATTACTTCAACAATTACAAAAAAGCTGTGAAAGAGAGGAAGTAAATCTTGCAGCATGAATCATATTTTCCATGTGGATGGCAGTCATGTTCCTGTACATCCAGGGGTTATGCCAGGGCTTCTTCTCCAGATTTCCATCATGTTGCATACAATGTCAGGGGAGCAATGTGAGAATGTCTGAGCAAGATAATGCTTGCTCAGGACACAGGAAGTTCAGCAACTTGTGTCATTAAAAATTACAGTATAATTTTGAAATGCTTCTAAAAATTTGATACTATTTGGCATGACTTTTTTTCCCCTGTATTGGAACATGAACTATACAGCAAGCAAATGAGATGGTCTCTGATGACTCCAGTTAAAAGTTTCATGTCAAAACCTGACCTGTATTTTTTGAATGTGACACAAAAAAGAAAAAAATTTAAAAGATTAAAAAGTACTCATACAACAAAAAAGAGACAAAGGCAGTGTTCATCTGTTGAACAGCCGACTTGCACAAAAGACCTGTGTGAAAACCAAGACTAATCTCCCCATGCAACATACACTGTATTTTCAAAAGTCAAGTGCTCAGGTCTCTACACGGCCATGTGCATTAGAAGGAGTATTTGTAACGTGTTGTAAAGCTAACAAGCTTAGTTAAGCAGAGGTGTGTGGTCTTTCAAAGTGTATTCCCAGGGTATATCCGCCCTCCTCAAGAAACTCATTTATCAATGTGATGGTTTCACCTCATTTGAAGCCAAGTTATTGTCACCCTTAAAATAATGTACTTTGACAGGAAAAAATGAAATTCAAGTGAAAAGTTATACAGTCAAAATATAGACAATCATATAAAAACTTATAGCAGATGAAAATATTTTATGTGGATATATTTAGGTGGTATTTGCTTGTGCCACAGACTTTCCTTTCTTTTTCCTTTCCTTTTTCCTTTCTCCTCTCCTTTTTCCTTTCCTTTCCTTTCCTTTCCTTTCCTTTCCTTTCCTTTCCTTTCCTTTCCTTTCCTTTCCTTTCCTTTCCTTTCCTTTCCTTTCCTTTCCTTTCCTTTCCTTTCCTTTCCTTTCCTTCCCTTTCCTTTCCTTCCCTTTCCTTCCCTTTCCTTTCCCTTGGATTCACACATGTCCTGTGTTTCACTGTCATTAAAGGGAGATGTGCATGCTCCATAGCTGCCTCAGTATGGCAGCCCAGGCTCTTAAAATGTTAAGGGAGGCTGAGAAAAGTGCAGATGGATGTAATAGGGAGCAACCATTTAAATGATTGGTCACTCCCTAGTGCACAGTTATATTTCAGCTGTTGTGAGTGTGCTTAATCTTGTCCTGTCCTATTTCACAACTGATGTTTGCACTCTGGAGTCTCTTAAATCTTCCTCTTCAACCCCCTATCCTCAAAAGTCATTGAGGAACCAGGGTGGACTAGACTAGTGAAGCTCCAAGTGGAGATTTCCAAGCTAAACCACAGCCTCCCTTAAGAAGCACAGGTTTCAGATATGCATTTTCTAAACAGTGCAACATACATGGGGTACTCTGAAGGAGCTGTGTATGAACTTTTTTTTTCTTTTGCCTTTTTGCTGTCATCCTTTCACCCCAGGATCTGTGGAAGTTATCTTGAAGATTTTGGGTTGTTGTCATTTTCCTAGCTGGTTTGAATTCTTGAATGTATTATTTACTAAACAACTAAAATCAGTTCCAGGGAAAAAATGTTGTCTTTATACAGCTATTTTCACCCTTTACCATTTTTCAAAGCATTCTTGAACTTCATCTGGCTTCACTGGGAACATGCCATAAGGCATATATCTGTCAGAGTCATCAAGTATTTCCTAAGCTCTATATGACTTCTGTTTCCCCTCATTGCAGTCTGTGTAGCTTAAAGAAACATCTTCATATCTGTATTTAGGCTTACATTTAAGTAGCCTGAATATTTCAACATTGTAGATCATAGTGAATTCAGAAGAAAAATGTGGCCATGTTTAGGGGACTGGAAATGAGCTTGGGGATAGGGTATGAAAGTGGCAGGTGACACTGATAATGGGAGGTGAGATACACATAAACAAAGGGGAAAAGGCTCAGGTGGATATTTAAAAGCACAAACTTTTGCATAATAATGTTTCTCCTGCCTTCCTTACCAAATTATTTCTCTTTTGTATGTCTTTATCTTACCCAATCTGTTTCACTGAATTGTCAAGCACACAGTAAAACTATGCCTTTTTATAAAATTTGAATACTAACACAATCAAAATAAATAATTATACAGGGGATGCAATGGAGGGTGTTGTGTTTAGGGTCTGTCTCAAAAACTAGATCATTCTTCTTTGCCTAAGGTTCAGTGAAAATAAGGTTATTTTAAAATTGTGGTTTATTAGCAAAAACTCTGCTGCAAATCCTGTATGCTGCAAATTCTGTATACATAATATGCAATTTTGACAGAAACAGTTTGTTTTGCTGGAATTTCATTCCAAGAAACAGCACTTTTCACAATTTCAAAACATGCCTTGAGGCTATATTCACAATTTATTATTTCAAATTTTATTCTGACATAACTTTTAATTTATTTTTTCTTAGTTTACCTCATACTTATATAATATATGATCAAAATCCTGCCCACAGAAACCATAAGAAAATTGAATGTTTCCATTCTGTCAAATGAAGAACCATCAATCCAAAACAAAATATTTGGGAAGCCTGGTTTCTAGAAAATGTAAATATTTCAGGTTTTTTGCCAGTTTAATACACAGCTAAATGTCAAACCCTTTTGCAAAACAAAATTCTGTTTCTATGCAACAAAATCATGTAACTGAGGATCACAAAAACATAAGACCTGGTTAATAGAGGCACTATGTTTTTCTAAATATTGAGTTTAATACTGGTAAATGAGTCTGTTTTCAAAAGTGGACCCTATTCATATTTAAAAGCTGAATATGTGCATTTTTCTTCTTCCTTTAGTCCAATTGTTCCTCCAGCTTCTAACTTCTGATGTAACTAAGGGAAAAGTCCAACAGAAAAGTTTTAAGATAGCTCATTTACCATGTGTTCAATTCTAATTTATTACTTTCCATGTAACTAGTAAAATGATCAAGACATATACATGCTAGATAAATGTCTGCTTCAATTTTCCATCTTCCTCCAACAAACAATTTTCTCTCACAGAGAAAATATTGACGTCCCCTTGTGAACAGTTCAGATATTTACTGAAGCAGATTCAAATTGGTCCCATAACTGTTAATCCTTGCAAAATTTAATTACTAAAGAACTGGAAGCAGCTGTAATGAGCAACCTTAGGTGTGTCTTGAAACCTCCAGATGCTGCTGGCTCTCATCAAACTTTGCATTTCCCCAGTGCCACACAAATTAAATCCCTTTTTTTCAGATGCCTTCTCACCAGCCCTGTATAGATCTCACCTGGAGCTGTTTTCCTTTGCTAATCCTGTTACTTGAGAGCAAGAGATAACTTAGAGCACTAAATATGCCGAAGGTGATTTCATACATTTGCTTGCGCAGCAAAAGTAGTACCAGCAGGCATGGAAATATTCTACTCTGGAGGGCTGATGAAAACTCAAAATAAGCTGAAAACAGCACTGATAAAATGAAGGTTATTTGTATAATATTTACTGACACTGAATTTTAATGTTAAGCCTACACTGTATGTCCTAAAATGAAGAACAGATGAACTAGTGGGCATACAAGAAAGCTATGAGACAGGAAGGGCTGATTCTACCCTTGAGAAGATGAATCAAATCTGGAATTAAAAGCAGGCATAGACAGAGGAGATTACTAGGCTGTTAAATAAACAATAAATAACAAGAGGCATGTTGACAAAAAGAGTAGAAAGTATGTTCCCTAGTCACAGACTGCAAAACACTGATCAGGGAAAGGATTTGGTGATGACTGTTGACAGACACTTAAAACCAGCAACCTGATGTCTGGTAGCAGTTTGGAAAGCAAGCAAACACGGGGAAGTGTAAACAGAGGAGCAGAGCACAGATTTCAGCAGATAACTGCGCTGTGCTACAAAGGGCTGCTGCGCCCTGCCTGGGAACAGACACCGCGGGCAGCCACAAATGCAGCAATCAAAAACAGCAGCCTTGGAACAGGCCCCCGACAACTGAGAGCATCACTGATCAGGGACAGCCCACAGTAAAGAGAAGATCCCTGGCAAAAAGAAAGAAGGGAAAATACCAATTCACATAGCTTTAAATTGAGGGAAGTTTAAGGCAATTCAGCAGAGGCAACATGGTGTTGTCCGGTCAAGACTTACAGAGCACGCACTGAAAATCCTTGAACTGCTTTTCTGCAGAGCTGCAGCTATTCCTGTGGCTGGGAGCACAGCACAGTTTCCTGAGAGAGCATCTCGGCATTGCTGTGTGACTCACGGATATGGAACTATACAGCATGCCCAGGGGGCCACAGTGTGTACCTTTCCTCAGAGGTGTCCCCTGCTCTCATGGAGCAGATTTGCCCTTGCTGATAAAAATTTGGATGCATTGTGGTGTTTGAAGCCTTCTTAGTCATGCACCCCTTGTTGCACAATGGACATTTTAAAATTTATGCACATAATATTGAAATTGAAAAGCAGTTTCTCAGGAGGGAACTCTGTTTCAGTTCTGTTACATGCTGGCTATGCTTATATTAGTGTTATGGTTTAGATCAGGAGAATTTTCTTTTAAGAGACTCATCTAATGGCCTGGCCACTCTTACCACATGTGAGACACATTGTGGAGCAACGTCAGGGCACCCAAACTGAATTCCTTTCAGATGAAATTAAACCTTGAGACCTCTATCAAACCTCTGAATGCTCACAAGCTTTTGTTCCAGAGGTCAGAGCCTTTACTGAAGCTGAAGGAACCCCCTGAAATGAGAACAGAATGGGTGTCAGGTCCCAAGCACAGACTCTTTTGCCCATCAGATTTGCTCCTGATGGGCTAAGTTGCTATGGTAGATGTAACCTTATTTTGTAAGAGCAGCTCCTCACTGCAATTCCTGAGCTCACTTTGGTGTTTTACCCAGCAGGGTTTTTCTCCTGGAATGGCCCTGACATTGGGTTGGTAGGTTTACTTGTGAAGGACAAATCCATCCCACTGCAAGGGGACACTAGGGAAAAATTATTATCTTCATTATCTTTTGTCTTTTGTAGGAAAAATAAAAATCCCCAAATGTAGATTGACAAGAAGATATCTAAGTGCTAGCCACATAGGTCAAAGGAAACTGATAAGCCACAGAGCTTCTTTTCCTCCCAAAATATTATTACAGTGTAAACATGAACCATGCAGATGGTTTGGCTGTTTGCCAGTTCCACTTGGGTGTGAAAAGCAGCCTTCATGGTTGAAAAGCTATTTTTCTGAGCTGCAAATGCCCATGGCCACGTGAGAAACATCTATTTAAGATCTGGCCCAAGTAGAACCAGACACAAAAGATGAAATAGCTTCTGGGGCTCTGTGCCACCCTGAAGCTACCTTGTTTTTCAATAGTCCCTCATAGACATGCTAGGAAACCATCTGAGACAAGCTCAACCCCTTAGCTGGCAGCTACTGTCTGCCTACAAAATATGGTTACCCAAAGATGTATTTTATTATGATGCACTTCCATAACCTCCTGTGCTTAAAAGAGTTTATTTTCAGCAGACTTTTCGGAGAGGTTCTATCCATTAATCAAAAAGACAAAATGCCCTGGAGTGGACTGTGTTCCTCCAAAGGAGCTGTAAGAGCAGGTTATTCAAGAACTCATTTGTGGTTATAAATACTCTGAAGTGCAGAGCAGGAGTATCAGCAGTGCAGAGCACATTAGGGGCTGATGGTGCAGCTGTGTGGATATATTTCCCTTGACTTGTGTGGCATGGGGCTTAGAAAGTATAAAGGGTAGGAAGTGAGGTGGAACTGGAATTCAGAGTGATCAGGGTCTCCCTGCACTGAGAGCACGTTGAAGAAACAGCTGAGTACATAAAACCTCATAAAGAAAACCAAAACAATGATATTCCCTATTGTGACTGTTTAGTCTTTCTGCAGAGACTCACAAGGTCTGGGCTATCATCTATTTTTAATATCACTTGACCTGAAAATTTATGCTACCATCTGGAGAATGTGAGGATTTCTGTGTTACAGACTTAATACTGTCAGGGAAAGAAAAAGCCAGGGTGGAAAGGAGGTACATTACAAAAATGTTTAAACATTATTCAGCAAATGCCATCATTACTTTTTTTTTCTAAAAAGAATGAAACAAAAATATATATCTTAAATTGCAAAACTTAAAAATACAGGTTGGGATGTGAAGTAATTTGTATTATCTCAGATAAAATATGCTTTATATTTTTTGTATTTCAAGGCATTTATTATCTTAGAAAAGTAAGGTGAACTCTCCAGCAGTCTGCAGTTAATTTTTCTTTTTCACAATGAATTTGAAATATCAAATATAAAAGGGAAAACAAAAGGCTATTTTAAAGTTTTGTATTACTCACATTAGTACATTTATAATGTTTTGTTTCTGGAATCTTCTTTGAATAGGGAGATTGTTTTTTAAATCATGGGATTTAAGCATCAAACTAAATAAATTTCACTTTTAATTTTTCACCTTTAAGAATTAAATGCTCATGCTTCAAAACTTCTCTGAAAACCTGACAGCTAGGAACCCTTTAATAATTGCAATTGCTGCAATATTAACAGAGCAAATGAAATCATTAGATTTGCAAGTCACATAAATTAGCAGCTGTGACGATAGTGAAGCAGAGCCCCAGAGCAGAGCAGGCTTAGTGTGGGAGGGCAGAAAGCAGGACCTTGACCACTGTAAGAGCCCTGATCCCGGGGTCACCTGCAGTGGTCACTGGCCCAAGGGGCAGCATCACTGTCTGGATGTGCAGAGTGCCCCGGGGAGTGACCCTCACCCTCCACCATGGATGGCACAAGTGGCCCGTGGCCACCCTGCCTTGTGCAGGACCCCTCCAGGGCTGCCCAAGCCCCAGGTTCCTCTGGGCCATGTGGCCCTACACACACTCACCTGATTTTTTGGCAGCATGGGGGAGGAGGTGCTGTTTCAGTGCCCCTGAGATAGGGTCAGGTTGCATCCCACCAGTGTGATGACTGCGTGACAAATCTGGAGTTTTGTGCCACATCCTGAAGTGTGAGGCTGTCCAGGGTACAGGGCCTGCTGCTGTTACCTCAAAAATGCATGAGATGGAGGAAAAAAAACCCTGATACAGTCTTGTCTGTACTTCTGATTTGGAACTGTGTTAAGGTGAAGTATCCCCTGTGTCATTTTAAGGTAGGACTGGCTCACTGGAGTACCAGGAAACAGTTACCTGTAAAAACACGGTTCTAAAAAGGCTGCAATAATATCAACCTTAAATCAATGCATTGGGACACCACAATAATATTTTTTATATTTGTCTGGTTTATATTAATGGTAGCTGGAACTGAGCTTTCAACCAGGGAAAAGCATATGATTTTAAAAATGTGCATTTTTGAATGTTGACTTTCATTTTGTATGAAACTGAAAAAAGTGATGTAGACAACCTCACCTCCACAATCAAGTCTAAACCAGAATTAATTCAAACTTTATTGATAGAAATTGGAAGAGAAGCATTAAGGTCATGGGCAGGAGTCAGAGAAGCTTATTTCATTTTTTACATGTCAAGTAGTTTAAATCCTCCTCTACACACACATATCACTGAAAATCATCTTGATTTTTAGACCTCATGGTAGCACCCTGCAAAGATGCAAGAGATGTATTTCAGTACTTCTGGAAGTCAGAAAAAGTATTCAAAGATCTGGTATTTGGAGATAATAATTGGAAGACCAACTAACTTGAATTCTTCAACACTCAACCTTAAAATAGCCATGAAATTATTCTGTTAAAACTACTGTACAGCTACTGTACAGCTGTTAAAAACTGTTTCAAGATGCCAGTAAAATAATCACTGATATTTGAAAAATCTCGACTGACGTTCAGCTCAGCAACCTACAAGTCAGTTTCCTCCCTGTCTGCAAACAGGTAGACAGGTTTTAATTGGCCACAAACTAATCAGAAGCTATGTTGTTATCAATGGAGCCCCATGGTGTAAGAGAGAGGCATTTTGAATCCCAAAGTGATCTTTTCCATGGTTCTCTTTCTCAGATTCCTCCCAACTGTGGCTGCTTCCTGCCTGTCTACTTCTGTTAACCCTCAGCTTCTCTTTCTTCACAGCAGCTGGTAGGATTTAGGCATATTTTCTCCCTTTTGCCATGCCCCTTTCACCCTGCCTTTGCTGCAGCTCTAACTCCTACACCTAGATTAAAGGCTGAGAGAGTAGTGGCAAAGTGCAGTAATTGAACGCATTATGAAACTCTCTGCTGACACCATCTCACCATGCCAGTTAAACAGCTGATCCTCCTTATCTAAATAAATATGCTTGGCTGGGAGAATGAGATCTTATTTGTTTGCTGACATTCAGTGCTCTGGGATACTGGCAAAAACAGTATTAAAACAATCCCGATGCCTGAATAGAAATGAGTTTTTTAATATTTCCTTATTTGGTGGAAGCAAATCTGTTTTGCTCTCACTGCTTATCAGCTGCAAACACTTTAAACACCTCATTTGACACATTCCTGTTTGTCCTAAGGTCATGCTTCATACAGCATAATTCTTAGTATCATTATGTTGATGCACATCTTACTCATAAGGCACACCTTACTTTCCAGGTTTGGAAATTTGTAGCTAGATAGCCCCAAAGAATTCAAAGAAAAAATATAGCAAAACATCTTACTGCTCCTTTCAAAATAAGAAGAGGTTTTTTACAACTGAATGAAACAACCCCATTTATCATTTTCCTGATATTCTATATTTCCTATTGCAAAGTAATGACACAGGAGAATATTATTTTGTTATACAAGGTAGCAGAATGAAGACAATTTAGAGTATAGCTGCAATACACAACTGTATAGCAAGGTTTAATGTCTTTTTTTTGTTTTCCTTAATATACTTTTACAGAATATTGCAGAAGAGTTTTCATGTCAGTACAGGACATGCAAACCAGGTCCTCCTATTGCCTATGCCAAGGTCTCTGCCAGCATACACCAGAGGCATTATTTCTTATTTCCACTCATAAAAAGTGAGAAGAAAAGAATAACTACTTTATCTATAGACCGCACACATCACAGTGCACTTGGAATATCAAGACACATTCCCAAGAGACTTTATTGGGAGTTATTAATGTGTCTAATGTGTTTCTGTATCAGCTGTTTGTTTAACTGAGCATTGCCATTGCATTTTGCACTGGCTGCTGACTGCATACATAGATGTTCATTGTTCTGACTCCAGGCTTTGTTCCCTTCTTTCACACATTGAAAAAGTTTTCCACAAACTGAGTGTTTATGTGTTGAGTGCAGTACTCCATGGACTTTAGGGTCTAATGGAGTGTGAGACGGGGCCTGCGGTTTTTCATCTTGTTTTCAGCTGTACAAACATCATGTACTTTTCCCTTCCTTTTAGAGGCCAGTCTGTGGCCTGCTAAAACACCAGCACACAGCAATAGAGTTGCTGAGACTTTACAAGTCAAACTGGGAGGACCTGATGCCATTCACTTTAACACCAAACATATTGACAATGTTTATTTTCTCTGCTCCAGCCTCAGCTCTCAAATAAACATATCAGTGGCTGATTTTCAGTGCTCCTCTGAAGAAAAGCCTAAAAGAGTATCTCTCTCATTGTCAATAACAAGTATGAACTGCTCTCAGACTAAAAGCAGGGGTGGGAGGAGAGGGGGCAGAGGCACATAGTGAAGGTATAAACAAAGGAAAAGATTAGTTCCTCTCTTGTAAGCCTTTTTAAAAACTGGTATTTATTTCAAGACAGTTTTTGATACAAGCAGGGTCCTTGCTTTGCTTTTACGCTTTACACTTTGTGAAATCCCAAAGGGACGGGAACTAGGTTGGTTGGTACTTTGTATATTTTTTAGCATGCGCACCTTGCCTCTGGGGAAAGCCATTTATTAAATTGCTATTCTGGATTGATGACATACAGATTTACTTTTCTCTTCATCAAGAAAATTCTGTAGCTGTCTTGAAAAAAAATTCTCACTTTAATATGACCACTCCTAGATGTGCTTGAACCTTTGAATTATCAGGGGAAAGTGACTACCAGAAGTCAGCATAGATGCAGCAATTCAGCAATGTACAATTCTAGCTAGAAAAAGGAAAATCCAATCACGAGTCTGTACTATGGTACAAAAACATGGCTAAAATCTGTCATTGTTTTACAACTCAAGCAGCAGGCAAATTAAAGCCTTTTAAAGTTAAAGTTTTTACATAGGTGTTCAGAGATAGCTAAGTGAATGCAACTGGAGTTAACATTCTTAATTGCTAGAGAACAAACATCATTTTTAAGGAATAATAATCTTAGTGTTTGTCCACACCACTTCATATCTCCAGGTTCCTTCAGCAGTATCTTTCCATCCTTTCAAGCATATTGATATAGTTATCATGAATGGTTAATATGAATTAGATACACAAGCCTTTTGACTGATTATGATATCGTTATGTAATTATATATGTAAGTTGAAAATGACAAAATGCAAAGAAAAAAATCTGAAGTGTGATGTTTAATCATAGTTTCTATATTCAGTTTCTCTTTTATATATATTTTTTTTTTTGTGACTAGGAAATTAAAGCTGTTCAGTGATGACTGTCACCACCATCTCTTCTGTCTCAATAAATATTTTCCTGTCTCACTAGACATATGCTATAGTTCTGTTATCCCTTTTGAAACCAACTTATTCTAAAATGAATTTATTTATTTAAAAACATAAATCTCAGTGTTGTTTCCATGTGGTTGTATGAGCTTAAAAAATGTATTGAAGAAGCAGCATCACACCATACCAGACAACTGCACCAAGATAAGATTTTTTTGTGCCCACAACACCAGCTAAGGATTTGGAAAATGGTGCTACCAGCCACAGAGACAGGTTTCATAGCACTGTACCACCCTGTTAAGTCAGAACTAGTATAACTCAAAAGCCTGATTCTACAATTCAGAAATTTTAAAAATAACTGCAGCAAGTTAAAAAAACTAACTCCGTAAAAGTTCCTTCCTTGGGTCATTTGTGGTGCATTTGTTATACTGCAGATGGAGTACTGAAAAACTATTTTAACCCTTTCTTGTGGTATTTTGTCTCTTAGGTTCTTTACCTCATAGTCATGAGAAACGCGTTTTTGGGGGCTGGATTTGTGGCAGTACTTTTCAAACACTTCAGGAAACTGGCCTTCCTCTGCAGGGAACAAAAACTGAGAACAGGCAACCTGGTGATGGGAGAAACCTAAATGAAAATATAAAAAAGTCATCACACAAGAGGTCACCTTCTTTTCCTTCAGACATTTATTTTTAAAAATCTACGTTACAGCATAAACATGTTCATTTATCTTCCTTTTCCCATAATCTCTCTTTCTATTTTAGTGCCTTCCCCTTTCTCTTTTCCATTTTTAAAAATAGGAAAGCTAATAATAATTGTATTCAGACCAACATCTTTCAAATTCACTGAGTATTGGCATGTTGGTAGTTAAGGTCTCAGCTCTCCTGTTGTGACTTTTATTAAAGTCAATTTATATCTGTCAGATCTTGGCAGTCCATGAAAATTCCCAGTGGGAATACTAGGAGCGTATTTCTCCCATCATCATTAGTTGTGTGTCATAATTTGATAATGTATCAGAAGCATTTGATAGCCCTAGAGACTGGCACTTGCAATCCAGGGCTTCTGTAATTGACAGGAGCTATTTAAGAGCAAACACATTCCTCTAGACCCCAGGTGCACACACACAGCCCCACCGAGCTGCAGCTTTTCTTCAGGATTTACTCTCATACCAGGTGCACGTTTTACTATGTCTGAACTCAGGTATGTTCTGAGGATTGCCACAAAATTTGTCTGGAATTTCTAACTGAATATTTTGGGAAATTTTAGGTAAGAATTCCAAAACTGGAGATGTACTGAAAAAGGTGTAGCTGTTATACTAATACAGTATTAGAAAGCCAAGTTTTCCACAGAGAAGTAAGGCAATGTTTTCCAAAACCTCAGCTTTTTCCTACTTCACAGGGGATCAGAGATGGAGCCTCTGTAACACCCTTCAGTTGGTAGCAGTATTATGAAAAATTATGAAATGGCTGTAAAGCTAAACTGTTTTAATGTTTCATTGTTTTGTTCATCCCTGAGTGACTAAATATGATGCTTGTATCCAGCAAAAATAGCTACTGATTAACAGCACCACAGGAGCTCCTTAATTTCAGAAGGCACATACTCTGCCCTCTTCCCAGCTAAGCCCCATGCTGTGGGAAAATGATTTCACAAACTGGAACAGCTCTCAGCAAGAAAAGTTATAGGAGACAGATCAAGATCTTCCTCTACTACTGACCTTCAGCATAGTATGATTATCTTTTAATGAAAGTATATCTAATCTCAAAAAGAAGATGGCATAGGAAATGACTGCTTACTGAAGCTAGGAAGGAGGCAGTTTCAGTTTTCATAACCCTTTTAAAATCTTATTTATGGTGTCCTTTGGATACATGTTACTGCATCCTCACTTCCCTAACTCGAGGAGAGGAGAGGAGAGGAGAGGAGAGGAGAGGAGAGGAGAGGAGAGGAGAGGAGAGGAGAGGAGAGGAGAGGAGAGGAGAGGAGAGGAGAGGAGAGGAGAGGAGAGGAGAGGAGAGGAGAGGAGAGGAGAGGAGAGGAGAGGAGAGGAGAGGAGAGGAGAGGAGAGGAGAGGAGAGGAGAGGAGAGGAGAGGAGAGGAGAGGAGAGGAGAGGAGAGGAGAGGAGAGGAGAGGAGAGGAGAGGAGAGGAGAGGAGAGGAGAGGAGAGGAGAGGAGAGGAGAGGAGAGGAGAGGAGAGGAGAGGAGAGGAGAGGAGAGGAGAGGAGCTGTTTCCCAGTGTTTCTCTCTGCAGTGCCTACAAGACCTCACAGCAACTCTGAGCTCAAGCTTATCCTCAGCTCAAGAGCATTAAAAAGGTGAGCCTGGCCCAGGCTGTAAAGGGCCACCATGACCATTATAGGCAGAAATCAGACTTTATTACACTCCTTATTCCAAGAAAGTAACCACTAATTTCCATTAATAAATTTAAGGTGTGCCTGATGTAAAAACTTCCTGAAGCACATCTGGGCCTGCATTAAACTTTCTGTGCCCTAAAAAAAACCAATGGCAAGTACCTAACAATGTGTCTGGATAATTTGCTTTTTCAGAAGGTAACTACAGTACTAGCAAGGCTATTGACTTTGAAGTTAATTAGGGATTTGGAGTGTCCTTTTCAGTCTTGAAAAGCTCCACTCACTAGCACCTTACCACTATTTTCCCCAAGGCCACTCAGAAAACAACTTTACTGGTTGGCTTCCCACTAGTTCCACATTTTCTTACTGTGGACATCATTAATTTTCAACTCCTCTGAAGTCAATGTGAATTGGTCTCTAGCTGAAAGATTTTTGAACCTGGATGGAAGGGACCAGTCCTACCCAAGGAAATATAACTCCTCATAAGTAATTCTCCTTTGTCTTCAAGTCCTGCCTTAAGGCACCAATCTGCAATGACAGACATCTATTATTTTTCTAAGAAATGGCTCGTGCTCTTGATCTGGGGTGAGTGGGGGCTGAGCAGAGAGAACTGTAGGCTGGGAGATTCTCTGGCCATCATCAGCCTGACAGTTCTGCAACAGAATTCACATCTCTACCACGTGAGCAATGAAATCCCACCTCCTCCACCACCCAAGTATCTTTGTAGCCACAGGGCTGAGGCACAGGTGACTTTCCCAGGCATATGTGGAGCATTCTGCTGGGATAAGATCCAGAGCCCTTTTGGCAGCTTTCACCCTTGCTGTGTCTCAGCCCACTGCCTGTATCTGAACTCTCACTGGTGGCCCCTGCCACAGCTGACTCCACCATGCAGCAGAGGCACATTGTGCCAGCAGTCCTCTGACCCACAGATTGTCTCATTAGGAACATGTCCTTATTCCTTCTCACACTTATTTTGTTCCTGGATCACAGGAGCTTAAATCAGCATATTTTATAGAAATTTGGTTGTTACTACTAGTGGCACTGAGGAGCAGCATGACTTTCTGCTACAGTTAACTGATTTCAGAGATTTTAAAGCATTCCTTAGGATGAAGAAGATGAAAAATTTTTCAGCGTGAGAGCTGGCATTCAGGCACTCAAAGAGAAATTATTTATTTTTAATTTGTGTAACACCATAATTGTGAACAACTTCATTGCAGGTGGATAAAAATTCAAGAGTTTATTGTTTCTATGGGGTGATTTTCCAGCTCCTGTTCCTGCTTTATAAAGAATAAAACTACTCATTTTTTGAAATGAAAAGTGGTTAATAAATTTTGCTGGAGCTGTAAAAACAGCTATCATCCACAGGTACCTGGTTACTCCTTTGCTGAAGGGTTTGACATCCATTTACTACTAAGGATTGATAGCAGGACCTCCTAATGGATATGCTGACAGTTTCTTAACTCCATTTCTAGCCAAGTATCTTTTTTTATATCTTGGCCTTAAATGTAATGAATCATAATTCTTCCACATTGAAATGCTGATTCACATCTAGTGAGTTTGTTTTGGCCAGCCTATGGGCTTTTATAAGTGCCTCGAAGTCACTCTGGGTATATAACTTTCCCTGTGACAAGAGAAGGCTTTAGCTCTGGAGAGCACAGATCCGGCGTTATTCCACCGCACCCAGTGGAGCAGCCGGAGGTGAGGGCAGATATTATTAAAATTTTGAGAGGGCACTAAATTAATTTCTGATTTGGTGGACCCCCTAAACTGAGTGTTGTTTTTGAAAGAAGTAGTCTGGGACTTTGTGAACAATGTGTTATACAGCAGAGCAGTTATGCTATAGGGCTGTTATGCTTTGCATTTCATGTGAGACCACAGGATATAGTAAGAAGTGAACTGCATCATGTAGTTCAGTGAGAAATGATCTTATAAGATACTTATCTTGTGTTCAGACCTACCTGAACAACTTATTTTCTCCAATAGAAACCAAGAGATTTAGTTGCAGCTTCAAATAATTCCTTACTCTATAATATCCCTTCATCTCTGTTTTTCACAGACCTAAAGGTATATTTTTAAAATGCAAATTACGTAGGTTTTGCCTTTTACTCTTGTATCTAATGCAGGGTCAAACATATCACTGGCATAAAATAAACATTCATAATAATAACCAGACAGTGGCTAGAACACTAACTCTTAGTAGGACAAACAGGAATACTTTCATCTCTTGTTATACAGGGGATGCTCTATTGTTATTCTTCAAGTCATGGCATCAAAGGAGGCCTGAAAGTCTTAGGAAGCTGCTTGATATTTCTAGACTGTAATCCTCTTTGCTCCTTTGTGATTTGCTCAGAGTCCCCAAGAGAACTTCACAGGAAAACATGACTATTTTTTTAAGCTTTTTATTAGGATATTTTGCCTATCTAATTTATGTAATCCCCTCTCATTTCTTGTCATTTGGATGTAGGAGTTTCCCTGTGCATCTTTTCAACATGTAGAATTTCAAAGTAGGTTTCAAGAGCATAATTCACATCACTGATTATTATAAAAACCCGACCTTTTAACTTGCTTGTTACTTCCCATTGTCAGATATTTGCCAATATTTTTCAAGACGTATCAATCTTTCCTTCTCTCTATTTGCCTGAAATTAAACTTAGAGATTAAACTCAGATTAGATTTGTCTTCTGTTTACCAGACAAAATTAATTCTAAGCCTGTATGTGGTGAAAGATTAAAAAAAATATATATATTCCTGCTTATATTTTGAATTTTCAGGAGAGAGAAAAAGCATAACTATTCCATTTTCAGCCACTCTCAAACAGTACAAACCCCAAGCACATGATTTCCCCTCTAAGCATGACGACCATGTGCTGCAAGCTGATGTGCCAATATGCTTTGTAGTGCAAATGGCATAAATCTGTGCTGTAGCTGAAGGTCATGTCATAATTGTAGCTCTGTGTCTTCTTTAAAAACAAAGTGTCAACACCACAAACCTAGGAAATTAAAGGGGAAAAAACAACAAAATAAACAAATAAACAAAAAATACCAGAAAACAAAAATAATTGCCCACCGAACTGAAACCTATGTTAGAAGGTGCAAAAATTTTACCTGGAAGAATCAATAGATACTTAAAAGTCAGGAAATGGCAGCTCACATTTACCCTGTGGTATACCAACACATGATCACAGAGTGCTTCTCCAGGAGATCCCTCCGCATTCTCTAGGAGGGACTGACACAGCAGAGCAGAGTCAAAGCCTCTTGAATAATCATATTGAGGAGCTTGATTTTACAAACAAAAAACCATCCTTACCTGGATGTTTCTCTGTTACTTTGTTAGGTTTTACAAGATAAAAACCAAACCCAAATGTTGTTCAAGAACACAAGGTTGACGATTTCTACTGCAGGACAAAATCTGAGACGAACACTTTACCAGTGTGGGTCAGATGCCAAAGTACCAACCTGTTCAGGATCCGTGTCTGACCACCCAGGGACAGCAGAGCAATGGGAGTGGTGTTGCAGATGAGCATCCAGGAAGCAGGATCAAAAGAGATGTATAGAAATAAGGCTGCATGTGTGTTGCAGATGTTACTGGAGTTTTGGGTTCCTGATCCCCTTGTTTGTTTGCTTTTAAAATATCTATGGCTCTTGTAGGGCATGAGCAAGCTGATCATAGTGCAGATATACACAACAGTTGAGCCAGTTTCACCAAAACCAGTGAAATCCTAAGACTGCATTTCAGATTAACAAAGAAAACTCACCAAGTATGAAGATGAAACAACAAGAGATTTCTTGTTCCCTGTATAACTTTAAGAAAACACTAGGTAGACCCATCCTTTAGCTGCTGTATATCAGCAGTAGAAACCTGCAAGCAGGGAGTTATGTAGAAAAATTTCAACTGTAGTTGCTATAAATTTGGACTTTTTGAGAGAGGTTTAACTAATGTATGTTGAAAGGAAATTAAACCAGAACATTAAAAATTGCTTTTCTCATCTAGAAAAAATGTGGGTTTGGGTATAAGAGCATGGATGAAGCCATTTCAAAACACACTTTGCAGTATGCTGCTTCTACACATAGCTAGGAACAGAGAAACAAGGGAAGAGTGTAATAAATATGATTATACATACAAATAATTGTTCTCACCTGTGTCCCTCAAATTCAGCATGTCTTTGGGTAATACATATCTGATCATAGTGTTTAATGGCCTAAAACAGAACTTTGCTGGCCAAGCCAAAGTGAAAGGACACATTAGAAGACTTTCTTCATTCCTCATCTATACTCATTTTAAAGTCTGAACACCTGGTATATCGTTTACCTTGAAATATTATTTAACTTGAAATAGTATTCCATTATTTCGTACAGCATCTGTATGAAAATGTCCTTGCTGGCAAACTTAAATCTGTTAGCATCATTCATTTATTTTTCTTAGCAATGTCATGTAGAACATGTATATTTGGTGGTGTGTGGTGGAATTCTATCTCCTCAAATGCCCTTTATGGCCTCATAACATTTGTGCAAGTCACACTAATATATACATGACTACTTCAGCATTTAGTGGCCTCTAAGTTCATGCAAAAAAACAGTTCTAGCCTCAAACTATAGTCATAAATGCAAACACATGGGTTTTATGCTCTAATATGCAATCATTAGGCAGAAATGAAGTTTTTCTACTGTTGTATCATGCCAAAGAATAAGGGAATTGATATGCAAACCTAATTATTGTCACATTGGATGCTCCAGGTAGGCAATAGATGTACCAAAGGAAAGTACCAATCCTCCTGAAAACTAATTAAGTTATGATAACAAACCATATTTCTGCCACAGCAATTATTTTACTGGTAAACCATGTTCTTTCCACCTTATTCAAAGCTCTGCCAAGCAAAAACAGGATCCACATTTGCTTCTAGAACTGGTTTGGGAGTGATGCTCAGTACTGCAGGACCGATATCCTGGTTCAGCAGTGCTGCTCCACTGCAGGGCTGTGGTTTGTGCTTGCACTGAGATCAGAAGGGACACTCCTGGTAACAGGATTGGCATCTGTCATGGCCAGACTCACCCTGCCTGGTTCCTGCCCATGGCTGATTGTACTGTGGGCAATAAAAGGCAAAACAAATTATTGGAAATTACCTGTTAGAGAGACATTGGTGATAAAAACATTAACAGGAAATACACAAATATTTCCTTTTTGAATTTGTTGTGGCTGAGCCTATTGATTCCCCAGCTTGTTTCTGCTCTCCTTCTGCTTCTAATAACTATTTTCTGTGCAGTTGCAGTAAATTTGACTGATAGCTTGTTCATCCAGGAGGGTTTCATGAATCCCTTCTCCATGAGAAGTTTGTTTGGTGCTCAGTTAACCTGAGTACAGGGTTTTCAGAGGACACAGCCTAGGACCATGCTGCAGGCACTTAACCATGTGTTTAACTCCCATTCAGCAAAACACTAAACCTATTTATTTTGATGGAATGTAACCATATTTTTATAAATTCATGGGATTTTTTTTTCTGAATAGGTAGACATTATTTACATTATGTTAATTTAAATTTTGGAATCGCGTGTTTAAATCCCCAAAATAAAAGGAGGGGTAGGGGAAACACAACTTAATTTTTGTCTACTCTTTCTTTTTAGCTTGAGTCATGTTTAGCAACAGTTGCTCCAGAAAAATCTCCCTCAGATTATCTCCCAAGAAATCTACTAAATTGAGTCATGACCAAATTTTCATAGTAAAATGAAAAGAGAAATCTTAGCAAAGATAAGAAAGAAACATTATTAAGATGCTACATCTATTTGAATCAAAGCAAAATTTCTCAAGACAAGCTAAGGGGATTTATTTAGCTTGTCCAGCTGACAGACAAAACTGCAACACTGCAGCAATTCCTATGTACTTCTTTCTTTTTTTTTGATTTACAATATAAATCACATAAATTATGCTTCGCCAGCTATCAAACCTCACGTCAGGCAGACAGTCCTTAGCTGAGGAAAACTGGCATCCGCCTGTCCGACTGCACAAGTAAGAGAAAGTATAAATAAAGCATAAATGATGAATTTAACCTTCCCTCCCTCCCTGGCTGCCGTTAACAGCTCCGGACCCACAGCACACTGTGCTCCTGTGATGTACCCGTGCGGTAGAGCCTGCAGGACTGTGGCTAACCCCTTTCCAAGTACAAACACCTGTGAAAACAAAATTAGCCCTGCCAATATGTCTAAGAAGAAATGCTGTCCAGTAGGTTATAGATATAATATTCACCCCATTCAGGGGAATCCAAACAAAACACAAATGTCTTATTGGGGCAAGAGGATATTAAGAATAATAGACAGATTATATGATAGTTTATTGAAGGCAAAGGAAGAGACATTAGTCATAGTTTTGTTATAAAATGAGACTTAATCAAAGAGGAGTGGGTTAGAGGTCATGTGTTCTATTTGTGCTATTATTATTTTTAAATCATTGAGACTTCCATGAGTGGCAAAAGAAATGATCCTGAACAGTAAAAAACAAGCCAGACCTCACTGGAGCACTTCAAGATGAGCCAAGAGAATCCACTGCACGAGCCCTGCTGGCTGTATGCTAATCTTCTTTTTATGTCTTTTTAACAAGGGGTGATTGGAATATAAGATCACCTTTGCCAGAGAAGTTTGTCTCAACAAACCACTAAGCTGTCTGTGGTATTCTTAGTGACGTGCAGCAACCTGATCAGGATATAACTTCTCACAGAAACAACATTGTTCTTTTATGCTGCTCCTTTTCATTTCATTTTTTTTTTAAGTCAAACAAGATAACTCTAATACATGTGTTCAACTTTTGTTCTATTTTATTATGCATATTAATTGCCAGATACTTGGTTTTATGCTGAATTGCTGGGGAGAGAGGCTTAACTATTCTGTAAGACTGTACACTATGTGATTTACTATAACAACAGTGCATTTACATGGACAATCAATTTTTAAAAATTGCAACTATAACTGCACCTATATATTTTGTATGCAGAGCTAAAGTTTTGCATTTTAGGCCTTAGAGATATAGGTCAGGATAAAATTTGTAATATATTTTTTATGGATGAAAAGTTGCTTCCTGCAATAACAGCATTAGAATTTTATTTTAAATCTAAGCCCATACAAAAATTTACAGAAGAAAATTGTTTAGAGCATTCAACTGACCTTAGGATATAATGCTTTTGAAAATGACATTCACACTTTGAACAGAATAAAAAAATCCCTTTTTTTTACATTCGCACTATATAATGAAGCCTTATTGACTTAAATGTAAAAATTGTACACAGATCTCAAAATACCTGGTAGACATCACTTTTCATATCAAAACTAAATTTAAAGAGCAGATACTTCCTTGTATACAATGAAAAAATTTCTTTACATTTATCTTACCTTAACTCCTTGCCCATAAACTTTTCTCCATAACATTTTAAAAATGTCTGCATAATTTGCAATGTTTTCTTATTTTACGGAGACAACTTCCACAACTAAATATCTTGGAAATAAGAATGTTTCTTCTACCATCCAATCTATATTTTCCCTTTTGTAGTTTTATGCTGTTATTTCAAGCTACTTTCCAATGTAGCTGAAGTGTACTTTTTTGTCAGTCATATTAGTTTATCCAGGCTCTTTTTGCTGCCCTCACTTTTTCTGCTGGCTAATTACTGTATCACGAAAAATAAGGATTATTTAGTTGATTTGTTTTGGCATGCTATTATTTACTGATTTACTTTTCTTTCTGTTCAAGATCATAGTTGTTCAAGCTGCCTGCTCTTATCTGACAAAGGCTAAAATCATCAGGCAGCTGAGTGCCACAAGGCACAAATCACCTAAACAGGAGCTCCCAAACTTCACAGGCAGGAGGTGACAGGGTTCCTCCAGTCTGTCCAGTCTTCTGTGGAGCACTACTGGGCTCAGTCCAGGATTTCTTGGCCTACTGCACCAAGTCAGCAGCACTTATTTTTTTATTTGAGACTAATCTAAGAGAGGGCCCTTCTCTGTGACAGCACCCTTGTGTCGTGACAGATTTCCTATTTTGTTCACTGGTGGAAAAGTTTTGGGTTTCAGCTAAGGAGGCAAGAAGAAAGTCCAAAATCCTGTCCCATGTGAAAAGATTTGACCTAACTTTGTTCCTTCTTTAATGATCCCAATCTACAGTCATAGAACCACTTAGGTTGGAAAAGGCTTTAAAGTCATCAGGTCCAACAATTAACCTGAATCTGCCAACTCCACCACTAAACCATGTTCCTAAGCACCACATCTAGACAAGATTATATAGTTTAAATGATAATTATACTTATGAATTATATTATTAAAATTGTACTTATGAATTATATTATTATAATTATACTTATGAATTACACCTTTGCTTCAAGAACTTGAATGTTTTTAAAATTTTTACAATAATCCTTCAGCAGCAGAGGCATATACATACATTTTATGCACCTATATAGATCTTAGGGATTTATAAGAAAAAGATATGAAAATTGTGTATAATCAGAAAAGAGAAAAAAGGAAAGGAGAAGGGATTTTGAGGCACCCAGGGACAGACGGTGTTCATAAGGTGTAATGGGGTTCATAAGGACTTTTCCTTTTGGAAGGACTAACATTAAAATCAAAACCAAACCAACTACTCAGCAACAGTTTTTTGCCTTGACATCTTTGTCTCTTTAAATTATTATGTGTGTAGAGTATCTTATTTGTGGTTTTATGAATATGTGCCTTACTTACAGAACATACCTGGCAGTCTGGATACCAATGCATCAGGATATTTATTGGCAGTGTGTGGTTAATTGAGTTCCTATCTGAGGTCTATCTGAGTTTATAGTGACAATGTAAAACTGGGAAAACCTCAGAGAAACCTTTGCATTCTAATGGGCAGCATTCTCTTATTTCTGTAATTGCTTCCCTACCACTCAAATGAATCTAAGGAATTGGAGTTCAAAGAGTTGTGGAGTTACAAATGCTTTTTCTCAGCCCTCAGGGCAACTGTTTTGTCCTTTACCATGATAAAGGACAAAAGGATAAAATATCCTCCAATATTTTTAAAAATTTATCCCCTAGTTGGTACTTTAACTCGTCCTTCATACAGGGGATGTTGGTGAGGCAAGAAAGCCTCTGACAGATATTTATTTACCCAAGCCACAGATTATCAGGAGGGGACAGGAACCATTTAGCATGTTACCAGGAGGAGGAGCATTTAGAAGCAGCTAGAAGTTTCCTTTGGTTTGTCACCAGCTCCAGTGTTTGAAGATGTAACACACCTCTGAGTGTATTCACCTCTGTCCTGGGGGGACCAGCTGAAGTGTTTCCTGTCAGGGTCCAGTATCAATAGCACTCAGAGGGGTCTCAGTGACCCCTATAGCCTGTGCTCAAGTGGACAAGCAGCCAGATGGTCACAAATTTCTGCATTCTTTCACTGTGTTTTTCCAGCATTAGATATACACGGTGTCATCTTTGTCTCTCAGATCTAAAGGGAACAAAGCTCTTGAAGAGCAATTTACTTACATGGCAGGAATCAAGATGGTGAATCTGAAAAAATTAAATTATTATCAAAGGAAAGGAAAATCTGGAAAGGTTTCAGGGTTTTTTCTGGGTTTTAGACTCTTGTAAACAGTAAGCATATAAGCTGCTTAAAGCCATTATCTTGAGAGGGATAGAAACATTCGCATTTATATGCATTCAAAATAGTAATCTTAGACTGAGAAATCAGTATAATCCTAATAATTTGCAAACAAAATAAGTGCTATATTCTGGAGATCTTCAACATAACCAATATTTGTTCACAAGCTTGAATTTTGAGGACAAACTGCGAACTCCATTTAATGACTCCTAGGTCTTCAAAAGATTAAAATGTCAAAAGGGAGGAGAGGAGAGGAGAGGAGAGGAGAGGAGAGGAGAGGAGAGGAGAGGAGAGGAGAGGAGAGGAGAGGAGAGGAGAGGAGAGGAGAGGAGAGGAGAGGAGAGGAGAGGAGAGGAGAGGAGAGGAGAGGAGAGGAGAGGAGAGGAGAGGAGAGGAGAGGAGAGGAGAGGAGAGGAGAGGAGAGGAGAGGAGAGGAGAGGAGAGGAGAGGAGAGGAGAGGAGAGGAGAGGAGAGGAGAGGAGAGGAGAGGAGAGGAGAGGAGAGGAGAGGAGAGGAGAGGAGAGGAGAGGAGAGGAGAGGAGAGGAGAGGAGAGGAGAGGAGAGGAGAGGAGAGGAGAGGAGAGGAGAGGAGAGGAGAGGAGAGGAGAGGAGAGGAGAGGAGAGGAGAGGAGAGGAGAGGAGAGGAGAGGAGAGGAGAGGAACTCAGACCACAGATACTTTATGGATTGCAGGCTACCATGATTAATCCTTTAAAACTAGAGTAGATTTCCCAGTGCTCAGAGAAAGCAGACCAGGCACACAGGTGCTGATCAGCTGATGAACAATTAATCTCACACCCTCAGCCCCGTCGTATTGCTGTTCAAAGCTATGGAAAAGCACATGCAGCTCAAAGTGCTTCAAGTTCTGACTGCATGGAAGATGACAGATTTATGGTGTCTTATATTTGAGTAAGAGGAATAGATGGAAAAAATTCTGTTTAGGATCCTCAGACTAGGTAATGGTCTATGAAACAAATATATAACCGTATTTAACAGAAGGTAGTCTTTAATTACAGTGTCGAAGAGAAAGTGTATAAAAATGTCACCATGTAATGTCACTAAGAAAGAAAATCATATATTTATCTGCTCTCTCCCATGACCAATTGTATGCAAGAAATACACCCAAAACCCAGTGATTGGTAGATTCACTGGTGAACCTCACAGAGAACTCACTTGGCTTAGCTCTAGAATTAACTGAACCAACATCCCTACAGGATCTGGAACCAGCTTTTGTGTCTTGGATTTGTCTATCTGAGAACTGCGGATTTTTAAAAAATTATTCATCATGTTTAATTTTCAATTATTCAAGAAATGTTGCTTGTTTATTCCTAGGGAGGATTCAGTTTAATTAGATACTGCTTAACTTCTCCTAATGACCAGACATATTATTTCCAGTGCCAAGGTCTACAACAAGAGAACAGATTGTAGTCTAACCTTTGCACTCTTGTCTAACTCTTAATTCATAAATAGACAAAAGCCTGAAAAAATATTTGTAGAACTACGTCTGATAGAATTTATTTGCAATTTCTTCTTTCCTCAAGTCATGTTCCAGTCACTCAGCCTTCGTTCACTACTGTTGAATGTATTTTATTAGCTGGAGTGTGTATGTGTATCAGTTTAGGAGGGTCTGAAAGCTTCACTAAAACTCTGGCATAGCACATTTTTTGCCAAATATTTTAGATTCATTAAGAAGTTGAAGATATCAAAGCTTGAGACATTTCTCTCCTTTTTTCTATCATCATCTATGGGCTCCTTTCATCTCCTTCCTCCTCCTCTGTGTTCCTCTACTCCTTTAATCTCTCCCCTGCTCTTCCTTTCCCCATCAGAACAGGAATGTGTGAACATTTATCTATGTCTTTGCTAACATGAAAATTCTTCCACCCTCTCTCCAACCATTTCCTCTCACTTAATGAACAAAAAACTCTCAGAAATCAGCACACCTTATTTTCATTCAAAATCATCTCAGCCTAAAATTCAGAGCTGAATAAAACTCAGTGTTCTGAACACTGCATAGGGCCCAAGGTTCAGAAGTGCAGCAGTTTTCTAAATGAATTGGAGAGCTGGAGAGAAATAAGTTAAAATGACACAAGAAACCTCCCTACTTAGGCACAGCCCCTCCTTGACCCAGCTGTCTGGTATTTGTAAATGTTTTCCATCAATTCCACTTTTTATCATGCCTGCCCACATTACCCAGCACCAATCTTGCTCTGGGCAGCCGTACATCTGTGCAACACAGCATGCTGAGGCCTGAGTGTCTCTAATTAGGAACTTAACACCCCTAAAACTTTCCATGTGGGCTCATCACAATTAGAACTGGCTGCTCTTTCCCCCATGGCTGTGCTGGGCTGAGATGGCTTCATTGAGTGACCTGTGACTTCCAGGTGCCTGTCTTGGTTTTCGGCTTCCTCACGATCCTGAGTGCTTCTTACAACGTGACTATGTCCTTCCCTGCCCCTTCTAGTCTGTTCAAAAATGCTTCAAAGCAGAATATTTTCTCTTCAATAGCCTGAACAACAATTGAAAAATAATGACTTTGATAATGGAGATATATCTATATATCTATATATATCTATATATCTATATATCTAGACATATAGATGTATAGATGTATAGATGTATAGATATATAGATATATAGATATATAGAAGGATAGATAGATAGATAGATAGATAGATAGATAGATAGATAGATAGATAGATAGATAGATATGTAATGGCTCTCTCCTCCCGCAGCTGCCCAGCAATTCCAGAGAGGTGTTCTAGCCACGGCTCCTGGGCTCTCCCATCCCGGGGTCTGCAAAGCCGCCAAGCAGAGCTGCCTGCAGGTCTCTGGGAAAGCTGGCTGCACATCCCAATTCTGCGATCAGAAACTCGGGAAAATTTGACTGCTTGTGGGTGACCACTAGAGGGAAATATTGCTCTGTTAACGAGATTACTTTGGAGGAATTTTACTGCATTTTTATCTTTATTACTATTATTTTTTAAAAGGAAATATGTAAAATGTATGCTCTACCTTTTAATAATTTGTTCACTGCTTTTTACAAGAGAACAATTTCGATTTAAATATTAATTTTCTTAAAGCAGAGGTTTATATTTAGCACAGTCCAGTCAGAGTGAAATGAGTCAAGCTTACTGTCCTAAGTGCATGAATCTGTCCCTGAACACCTTTTGCTATCTGATTAATTTTTCTTGCTGAAGGTTTA
Source organism: Ammospiza caudacuta (assembly GCF_027887145.1). Classification (NCBI taxonomy): domain Eukaryota; kingdom Metazoa; phylum Chordata; class Aves; order Passeriformes; family Passerellidae; genus Ammospiza; species Ammospiza caudacuta. Next base: position 62,618,092 of record NC_080596.1, read on the forward strand.
CCAAAGGGATATAGTTTCAGTTTTCACTCTCTTCTGAGTACAAAGGTTGAAACCTACGAAATATTTTCTTTCTCATTTTCAGTGGTAAAAGTGCTGTGATCCCAGAGTGAGAAAATTTCCATTAATGAAGTAACAGGCTTTTGACTCAGGACTGCAGCCCTTGTCTCTAAGTCATTAAGTAATTGGTTGAATCATACTGCAATGATAAATCACACTGGGATGTTCCAGTGTACACAGCCATTAAGCACTTGGGAGTGCGTGACTTCCTGATATGATGTGTCTGCATTTTTAAATAAACACATGCCTGTATTCTCCTGTTGCTTGTGTACTGCAAGCACCTCCTGTTTGAGTGCCCAGCACAGTGAGACAAATTGCTAAACTCTAACAGCATGGTCAGCAATAAAATGCCCAGAGAAAAGCAATAAAATCAGGCGTCCCCAAAAAATCTGAAGATGTTAACAAAAAAGTTTCTGCACATGAAACATGAAATACAATCAGGAGATTGTATTGTGGTGTTTATATATATATTTTTAAGTGCAAGTGCTAGGAATTAAGTATGTGGTAATACTTTGGACTTTTTGAGAAGTATGATTTGAAAATTATTTGAGTTGTTTCATAATGAGAAGTAGTTTTTAAAAACAAACTAGTATTCTTAAAACAACATGTTCATATGCATTGAATTGCTTGAATCGTGACTAAAAGAACAAGTAAACATAACACAAGGGTGGATAATTTCAAAAGAATTATGGCTTATTGTAGGAGAGGGGTTAATACTTATTTTTTTTTAGCTTGATCTCAAAAATTTGTGGGGGGTTTTTGGTGTGTTTTTTCCCACTCTGTAAGGGATTAATACATTTCCTGATTTCACTCAGACAGCAGCTCTAAATCATCCTTCCACAAACTATTTCTGAGCTTGCCTAATGCTACAATGAAGCCATCCTAGTTATGTTATGCCAAGCTACTGCCAGGTATAATGAGAAGTTTTGGATGTAACATCCACAACTTATGAAAGCCCAGATTTTGTTTGTTGCAGTATTTTGTGCCAGATTCATCCAAGATGCAATTGAATAAAATTTATGAAACCTGGTGTTTACCATCACTAAGTAAATATTGTAACAGACAGTAGTAAGTGTTGATCACTCAGTAACAACTAATGCTAGATGATGGAAGCTGTTAATTATGGGTTTTAATGAAAGAAGGTGAAGAATTTTTTTTTTCATATGATGAATAGCTCATCTTTGTTATTGGCTGAACACACATGCAAAGCAACAAGCACACGAAATTTCCATTTCTTCCACCTTGAAAATATTACTCCTGATTTCTATGATAAGTACTTCAGTTTTAAGAATACGCAGGATTAGCCAGTCTTCTAGGAGAGATGGAGTGAAAAGGTAAATGTTAGCACAGGAATTCACCCCATCGATCAAAACTGCTTTTTGGATGGTGCCTCCTCTGCTGCCCTGTGTGAGCCCCTGCCTTGCTTCCATCAGGCTGCCAGGTCCAGGGGACAGTCTGACCACACTGGTCCTTCTAAAAGGCAAAATGGATGTCTTCTGCAGCATATCTGAGAAGTGTCAATAGCTTGATTTTCATAGGCTTATTATTCACATTGCAGGTAGTTTCTGGAGAAAATCATACTGAAATAAGTGGCTCCAACACAGTGGGGGAGTTTGGTCTTTCATTTCCTGAGTTTGGATCTTAAATGCTTTTAAGCACTTACGTACCCTAGAGACACTTTTTACACTGTTCTGATGGGCACAGTGCAAACACTAAAATCGACAAACAGATTGAGAAGCAGTACTCTCCTCATGTGTGTTGTTTAAACTGCTAAAAGGATAAAAACTTCAATTTGTTCCACAACAAAACTATATTGTTGCTAGTCTTTTCTTCTGATCAGTCAGAAGAAAAGATCAGTGATTTATTGCTTGTATTGGTCTGGTGTATTAACATGTCTGTTAAAAAGAAAGCATAATTTTAAGTGCAAATTTGGTAAAACTAGTTTCTGATCTAAAGCTCAGATATAGAGAGAGTACTTTTTGTAGCATGAGATCTAATGATATTCAACAATTTTGGTGAATAAAGTCATCTAACAATCTTTGTGCAGCTGAGAACTCTGGACCACAGGATGAATTTTGCTTATTCTTGGATCAGAAATAAGTCAGCAAAGTATTACTTGAAGCATAAGTAAAATCTTATAAACCACCTAATAACAATAATAGGGGCAGGGGGGAAGTGACTCTTGCTCTTCATATAGGTAGTACGACACAATCTGCATTATCAGAAGCTGATGTGTTCACATACGTTCAAACATTCTTCCAGGATGTTCCTTCCTACACATAATTCAGGTTAACATTTCAAAATGTTTGTGTTAATATTCTAATTCAAAAGGACCTTTCTATGACAGGTTGACCCAGACAGTCCATCAAGTCACTATGGTTTGGTCTCCATTAAGTCCATACCTGCATAAGCAGAAAAGATCACATTTTAACTATTGTTGGAAATTAAGTTAAACACCAGAAAATAGGTTTTCCTACATGAAAATATTTTTTAAAAATGGGCGTGGGGGGAGGTGTTTTTCTGACTTGGTATATTTGAGATAACAAAAATGCATTATGCACAGCATTAAATTCTGCTATCTCTTTTCTACTGAAGATTTTCAGTTTATGTTTGATCCATTCCATTATTTTCCTGCAAGACAGCAATCCTTGTCTAAATGTCTGGTCTTAGACAACTGGTAATAAACTGAAAAGTGATATTATCGAAAGCAATATTTGGCTATGTTTTCAGTGGGCTGTTCATATTAGAAAAACCCCACATTTTTCATTTTAGCTATAAAATGAGCTACTCCCAACTCTTTTCCCTGGACATTGCAAAACAACCATCTAGAACATGCTTTGAGACTGACAACTTTCTTCCAAATATGGGTAACATTTTAATTTTCCCTAGACCGTATTTGAAGTCCTGTTATAAAATGTGTGGGGATCAAAATCCCTCCTTCTGAGCCAAGACATTAAGAGCCAAGTGTTTTAAAATTTAAGATGACCGAATGCCAGGCAGATTACGCACCTAAAGTTCCATGCAGATGTACTCCACAGGCAGCATTTAAACTCTGCTTGGGAATGTCTGAGAGGTCGGAAGGAAATCTTTTGCCTGGGAGGAGAAACATGCAGAGTGCACCTACCTTCTGTATATCCATTCATGAGCTCTGTGCCTGGATATAAAGAAGTAGGAATACATAAATCAATTATAGAGTCTAGTGGAAAATAAAAAAATAAAAACTGCCTTAATTTCTCAAACCAAGGAGAAAAGCTAACATCTCATGTTCTTTCCATCTTCTCAATGAAAACCACTGTAGAGTCGATTACATAGGTACTAAAGTATAGTTTATGTGTGGGAGTAGCTGAAAAAATCAGCAATTGCACAAATGACTACAAAAGAGGCCTTCCTTTCATAACAACACAAAATACTATTAATTCACTTCAAGTTAGAGAGTCCACACTCAAGTTAAGTCAGTTTGAGTGGTAGAAGGTATATTCATGAAGGTGTATTCATGAAGGTGTAAGACATACCCAGTTCAAAACCAGTTGTAATGCTTTATGTTGACTGGACTTCATTCAAAATAGGCACTTCTCAAACACATATTCTTTAAACTTTGTCTGTGTAAGTGTAATGTACAGTAGGTTCCAGAAGATTTGTCTCAATTGTACTGAACAGATGCCCTTAATTAATTAAATGAACACCCATTAAGGAACTGAAGGATGGCATAATGTGATCCTATTGCCTCAATAATGGACTTCCCATGCCTCTACAAACAGGAGAAGTTGTCTTCCAGCTTCAAGTTTCTTCATTTCATTAAGATTGAAAGACTGAGTTTCCTTCTAATTTCAGTCACTCCCTTAAATTTGTTTCAGGTAATTTTTTTCAGAAGTTATGAACAGGATAAGAGAGGTGACTGCTGTGTCCCAACTCCTGAGTGAGGACTCCTAAGGGCATTACCCCTTAAAAATAAAGATATAAATAAAGCTTATGTATTGCATTGGAAATCTAACATTTTATTTTCCTTGCACCCAAAAGGTTGCAGTGATAACTGAAATACCATTAATATAACAAAAAAAATGCCTCTCCCACAACATGGCTGCTGGTCAAAAAACACAACTGCTGGGAAGACCAGCTAAAGAATTAAACAAAAAAAAGTCCATCACTTCAGGAAGCCCTCATTATTATGGAGGCACTGGAGTTGTCAGCTGAAAGACAATACAGACACAAATTGGCAGACAGAAGAATAAGTGTCCTCTGACTCGTGATGAGCTTGAGGCAATGCAGTCATACTGCAGTGAACCTGAGGAACATGCCTTTCACAGAAATGTCAGGTTAATTCTTTCTGTTCCCATGGACCAAGAGCTCCTGAAGGAGACGTGTCCAACCTTTCTGCTCTCAAAGAAATAGATAATACCAGAATCCTAAAGAACTTCTCTCAACATTTATTAATCAAAAGTGTATGTTTGCATTTCTCCACTTCTGTTACACTTTAATATCTATGGAACAAAAAATACTCATTTAAAGACTACCATAATGTATCTAATGTCTGCATTTTGATAATTCATAGAGTGAAAGAAGTATTAAGAGTTTATTTGTGTACGTTGGTCCTCTCCACCATTTCTTTTCCTGCCTTCCAACAAACCTGGATCTTACTGCTCAACTTTTCTCCTAAAAGTGATTTGGACTTGTGCAGGAGGAACTTTGCTCCAATAGAATGTTCTAAAAAATATCTAAAGTTAAAATACATTTGCAAGAATTTTCAGAGAATCAAGAGATCTGCTTTATATGTGTTCCATTATTTGCTTATGAGTGTTAACTGTCAATGAACATTATATTAATCTCTTTGTGTGTATATATATGTATATTAAATATATAATTAGTATGAATATTCCATAAAATCAGCAGTTTTACCATTTTATCAAAATATTCTTCTCAGGGAACATATGGCCATTGGGAATATAAGCATATCCTTAACATTGTCCATCTGTCCCGGTAAAACAGCATAGGCAAAGTGCCAAAAATGGTTTTTGGAGCAAAGATTTGTTCTCCTCAAAATGTTTCTGGAGACCCATTGTAACAATGAACCCTCAAAATGAAGCCTGTCCTTGAAGCTCCAGGGAGTGACACATCTGCTGACACAATTGACAATCCTAAGCCCCCTCACCTGAGAGTGGCCCAGCAATTTGCTGGTCTGCCATGGTGAGGACAGGCATGTGTGACTTCATGATGCTCATGGAGAATTTGCCTTGCTTGATTGAACACTGCACTTCCTGATCAGTGTAAAGAGCATCACTGAAGTTTCTGTTATGACTATTTACAAAAAGCATGGGGCACCTCATCTGGGCTGTCAAGAGAGAAGTAATGTAAAAAAACAACCCTTTGTTAATTTTAGGCAGAACCAAGTTTGGGATGATCCAGAAAAGCAAGGTTGTCATGTTGCTCTCTTTCAAAAGGTACCTCTGGGCTTTTTTGAGAGGACATTTAAATTCCATTGACATCCTAGCAGCAGCACTCTAATTTTTACAATGTGCTGAGTGGCAGCAGTTGTGGTGACCCCTCTCTGTGTTCCCAGGAGAGTTTGCATGAAGGTGGCTGTGCAGCACAAGCAGCAATGGTAATGCTCTGTGTCCTAGAGCAGGCACAGACTGAAGACCCTGCATTGTCATTTCATCTTGGGGAATGCAGACTATTCCAGGACAGGAGCTCATGAATGCTCCATAAAATGATGCCACAACTGGCCAAAATGCTGGATAGCTCTGAGACAGCCTCTCTTGTGACACTGCTTTCATACTATCTCACAAACAGCCGTACCCTGTCAGCAATAAGATCTGCTGCATGTTTCAAATCATAACACTTAACCATTGTGAAAGTGTAAAGCTGGCTGCAGACATCTGACTATCAGCTCAGACAAACAAAATAGCACTTCAGTGATCTGCTGAGCTATGTTGATTAGTTGTAAATCTTTTTCTTAACCTTTCAAATAATTCTTCTACAAACTACTTGAGCAGCTTCCCCTCCAATCATGTTTTCAACACATCATTCTAACGGCATTCACCCGCATCAATAAAATTATCTTCTCTGCATTAACTAAGGATATTAAGGATTAAGAAGAGAGAGAAAAATGCAGGAACTAGACAGATGCATGTGGAACAAAAAACTCCTACCCAAACATCTTTCCTGCAAGAAATAAAGATATTTACTTTGGATTAAATCCCACTGGGGACGATCACATCCCACTTACACCTACCTTTTGCCATCTCTACTCTTTAGGAAAATGCCTCAGTGCCGCAAGACACACAACACAACCCACAGTACTTACTGCTAAAAGGGTTGGGTCTGCAATTAAAAGCAGAGGATACCAAATTGTCATAAGTTATGTGATTAATGTGCTCTAGCCTCAGTTATTGGTGGAAGTGCAATGTAGAAGCTGCAGAGAAAAATGATGCTGTCTTCTGCACTAGTTTGAAACTAAGTCTTTCTGGTAGCTGGCACTAGGCAAAATGTCCCCCAAAGAACCAGGGCCTGGGAAACACTACCTGAACATGGTCATACCATGTAAATGGCAACTTCCATCTACCTGCCTAAAATCCATAGCAGAAATGTGGTAGACTACTTTTCTTCAATGTTTTCAAACCTACAGGGCGTTCTGCAGAAATACAAATCTCCAGAGGAAAGATTAATCCTAGAAGTATGAATCCTTATGTTCACTGAAAAACCTGAAAATGGTCCAAATGTTCCTGTACCTTGAATGCACACAATCTGTGTACATCTATCATGTACTTTTTATTTAAAGCTGCAGTTCCACAAGTTAGTGAAACAAGTCTGCAATTCAAGCATGTTGGTGGCTCTACAGAAGTCAATGGGCCACAGAGTTACACTGAATCAGATGTACCCTGTTAAACAGGCTGCTGAATGGGCTGAAGACATGAATAATAACTGAGCTTTCAGAGGCATTTCAGTGCAACAATCAGCTTGAGCAGCAGCCATGGCCCCTGGCTCCACAGCAATACAAACAGAAACAGTGAACAAGAAATGAGCCCCAAATGTCTGGGTAAACATTGAACAATGTAGTTTCAGATACTCTAACAGGGACTTTCATTTTCATTATTACTATTGTATTTTGTTATATTAATTTATTTTGGTTTCCTAAACATAGGAGGTACATGTGGTATTACTGCCACTGGTCTCCTTCTAGGTACATTTGAATGCAGCAGCCCTATAAATACATCAGAGGGGTTCTCTTCTCCAAGCTTTCCAGTTCCTGAAAGTTTTGTTAAAATAAGCTTCTGAATAGAAGAGAGAGCATATTGATGCCACTGACAGAGCGCGATGTTATCCTCGCCGTTTGCTGGACACCGGTGAATCCGCACGGGATCCCAGCGCTCCCCGTGAGCCCTGCAGGAAACCAAGCTTCATTGCCCCTGCCACTCACACCACTATTTATACTTCAGCTCTTTCATTCACACGTCGCAATAAACAGCTTTGCCATGACTCCTTCTTTCACATGGCTGTACTTGACCCTGCTCAAACACACGCACACATATAAACACACACAGCTTGCGTGTAGAGTGCAGATCCCTTTCTCAATAAATAAATAGCTATAAAGATGTATAGATGAAAACAACAAAAGAATCAGTGATACAGGACAAGAGCTGAAGATCTGCCTTGTGGGCTGGGTGTCTCAGCACACACCTTGTGGTGAACTGTGTTGAAAACTAATTTCTTGCAAGCTTGTCTCACACAAGTTAGTGAGATTTAAATCCCTCAGTCTGATATGGCTTACTGTACCTGTGTTTGTTTGTGCAGTGAGAAGTCTGCAGAGGCAGTATAAAGAGTTGTCAGCTTCATGGAATGCTTCAAGTTGTAACCCTCTTAAAAAGCACATTCCTACCTGGACTGGCCTCCCAGAGCCTGCATCCCTGGAGGCCCCTTCTATTGTTGCAGTGTTAGTGTCATCACTCCATTAGGAGCCCACCGGAGGCTGTGTGCCTCATTCAGAGAGTGCACCTGTACAAGCATAGGAAGAATGATAATTCCTGGCTCTGCTTTGGTGTGAAGTGTTTTTTTGTAAAACAAAACAAACTATTCATGCCACAATGAAAAATAAGTTCTGCTGTACCTGTCAAAGGATCAGTGGGTCCTTTCTAGTGAGTGAATGAGCATTGGCTGATCTTTCTTAAGCCAGGAAAAAAGAAAACAGTTCATGAAAGTAAATATATATAACACAAGTCTATACTTTGCTGTCCTTCTGCCAGCTAAACAGTATTTTAAAGAAGATATAAGCCAGGGTGCTTCAATGGAATATTTACAGAGAACAAGCTGAGGACACCGTGAAATTATGTGTGCACAGAAAACTGAAGGCACTTTTGCACCTTTCCATCTCCATGAAGCTGAACTCCCCACAGCTACTCAAATATTTTAAGGTTTAGGGGGAGCACACATGCCCCACTGCTCCTATGTTTTGGATAAAAAACTATGTGTTGGAAATTGTCTGAAATATATTTCAATCCTGAGTGTCCTACAGGGAAGGGCAGCTCCACATTCCATTGCAAACACTGAGCATGAAGGTGATGCTGGTGAGAGCAGACTCCAGGCTAGTCAGTCCATTGGATTTATCTGTCAATAGGGCTGATAACATTCCTAATCCTAGTGCTCAGACAAATGTACAAGGTGATTCAGCTTGTTTCCAGTTAGGAAAAAAATAGGAGGCAATGAAATCAAGCACCTCTTTAATGCATCTTGGTTTACAAAGATGTTAAATTCTTTCTTCTCCAGGCTTTTCTCCTTGCTCTGTGTACTTATGCTGGATAGGCATGGCACTTTCCTTTGCCCTCTTCAGCTTCTCCCAGGTATTCACAAAAAAAAATTCAAGTAAAATGGGCTTCCCCTGCATATATATTATATGGGTTTTGGTTCTGAAAAAATGGGGTGCTGTGAATGGATATTGCTAATTCAGCAGTTAAGGGATCTCTATTTCAGGAAAAAAAAGTCTTTTTAAAGCTATGTAGTTATCCATAGTTTCAGATAGAATTCTCAGCCAGATAATGCCTTAGAGACTCAAAATAACATTGAGCAGACACTAAAATCCGGATTTCTTTTTAGATACCACATCTTATAGGGACATTCAGAGTGTTATCTCACATGGTTACGATATGGATTGCAAAAGCCCTCTTCTAATAATTAGGATAACTTTGACTGCATGTTAGATGCAGTGTTATTTAATCTCCTTATTTCCATACAGTAGGAAACCAAAGTAAAATGTTGGAATTCTAGCTTATGGTCAAAGATCTTGCAGCAGCTTCTCAAAAGGTGCAAATATTTGCCTAGATTATTGTATTTACAATTCCAAAAATATTTCTTCTGTTGAAGGTCTGTGTACAAGACACCACTCCAAACCATTTTTAAGGGAGTTTTGACATAAATGAAACTTTATGCTGGCATGGCAAGTGAAGTACTTGATTAATAAAGAGTTTCACTGTTTTCAAACACATATTCCATGCAGGCTCATTTGAAGAAAACCGCAAGTGGAGAATGCTTTACTGCTTCCAGTCACAAGGGGGTTGTGTATTTCAATCCTGCTTACACAGTCAGCTTACTTTGGAGCTCTGGTAGGAAAGAAACATGACCAGGAGAAATAATGCTACATTCAGTGACCCTGCCCTTAGAATCAATTGGCCTGATGGGAGAACTTTTTTTTCCTCTTTTGCTACTGTTTTCTTAGTTTTTAACCTTTTAATACTTAATATTTCTTGAAAGACCATCTTTAGAGAAATGTCTGCAGTTCACAGACTAGAAGTACTGACTGAAATGGCCTTCTGACATGGTGAATGGGAAGGTGAGACATAACAGTTGATGTATAAGCAATGTACATATTCATAGCTTTTAGTGATGTTTTGGGGTGATTTATCATTTTCTTATTTAAACATTGATGTTTAAGTATCCAGTTGAGATATTTACATTACAAAGGGATTGCTCTTCAACCGCAGTGATAAGTGAAAGAAGAGGACAACCAGGTCTAATGAAACCTGCAGAGAATTCAAAAAATCTTGAAAATGTAGAAAATAAAATAAAAATATATAGTAATATCCAATAGGCTGTGGAGTAGCCACCCACTAGGTTTGGATTTCTGGCTGTAGCCCTGTCTCTAGGGTCTTTCAAAATCTGATTGAAGAAAGCAAGAGAACACACTCTGTGGTTAAAGTGAAATGCAAGGCAAAGATCATTACTTGTGTCTTCCCATCCCATAAACCCTTAAGGTCAGGCAAGGAAGGAACAGAACTGCTTCAGCCATTGGTGCCGCTCCCTGGCCCGCTGGCACGTAGACAAGATGGATTAGCTGGTGATGATCCCTGACTGCTGGTGAAGCTGCCATCACCTGTAGGGTGTATTTAAAATGACAATTTGGAACAGTGTTTTAGAAAACAGTTTTTAACTTTGTACGCAGACAGCAGCACTGATAACCTTTTGTTCAAAGACAAACATTGAGCATGGCTTGTTATGGCAAAGTAAGCATGTCACTGCCTGTCCAAGCCTCATGAACAAAACAAATCTGTTCTTACAAGTGCTCCTGGTTTTGCCTAAGACTCTCAGCCACACGCTGAGAGTCTGGGCCACTGTGCCCTTTGTGTTCCTACATGAAAACAGGACAGATAAATGCCATCACATCTCAACCTGTCATACAGCTGTTTCACTCTTCTTTCAGCAAGGACTAAAGCTCTTAAGTCAAGATTCAGAAGCAGAGAGCCTTCCCCTCTTAAACTAAGCAACCACTTGATGTGTCTGAATCACAGCAAGTATACTGAAGCAAACTGGTTATAAGCTATGACTAATTTCTGCTTTCAACTTACTCTCTTTCTCAGTGTTCTCAAGTATTTACTGTTCCCCACAGTGATAACTTGTTTCTTTAGAAATGAATCATTACCACTGAATTTGTCTCAAAAGACCATGGTTATAATGCACATTCTTTCCACCTTCAGGTGTTCTTCTGAACCACAGTGCTCTGGAGACAGGTCCATATTAAAATAAAAAGTAAAAAGAAAAAATATTAAAGGTCTTGTGTCTGAATACATGGATATATTTTCACAATTACTATGATTTAAGTTCTAAAATAAAAGTGTCTGACCAAGTACAGGCTAAATTTTAGCTATTTCAGTTTTGAGGGACTCACTTACTAGAGCTTTAACTAACTGGTTCTTGGGAATGGCTGCAAGAATTCTAGCTAAGATATTCAACAATAACATCTGACTTAGAATTCAAACAGCCCTTCCAACCTTCTCCACAGAAGGTTAGTACTTCAGAGGACAAGGTATTATGACCATCATTAAAATATACCAGCTAAATGAAAGAAACAGCCCATATCCAGCCTGGCATAAAGCAAATCAAACCTTCGGCGTGGTGTTTCTCTTATTTTGCTTGAACACTCACCATTATTGCACCTAGTCAGTGGCAGGTTCTTTATTTCAATGAAAAAAGATTTTTCTTTCTATTTTGTCTACCTGTTACTGCTACTGGGTTTACCCTGTCAAAAATCTTTTCACTCAACACATGTGGGGGGTGCTGCATAGCCTAGGAAAGAGCAGAAGAGAGCCGTGGTGGTGGACACCTGCTCTAGAAGGAGAGGTAGGAGAGAATTGGGTTGTTCAGCATGGAGAAGGGGCAGGATCAGGGAGCCCCAACAGCAGCCCCTACCAGAGCCCACAGGGAGGTTTCAAGGAGATGGAGCTGTCTGGGGAACAAGTAGAGGTCAAAAACTGAATGAGGACAGGTTCAGACTTGATGAAAGGAAAAAGATCTCCACATAAGTACAGCTAGGTAGTGGAGAAGGTTGCTCAGAGAAGCTGTGTAGTCCCTACCCTTAGAAGTTTTCAAGAGCCATCTGATACAGCCCTGAGCACTCTGGCTGAGCATGAGCTGATCCTGCTTTGAGGAGAAGGTTGGACTGGACATCTGCCCAAGTCCCTTCTTTGACTCAGTGTGTCTGAGTCAGCCCTGCAAATTTACCTTTCTGGTTTGAGGCTAAATTCACAGTTATCTGCCAAGTGAAACTAGGCACATTTGATAGAGAAAGCATGAGAAATACAATAAACACAGAACTTCATCATCCTTTTGTTAGTGACATACTCTTCAGGCTACTATAATTTTTGAAATGTGGACTTTGGAAAATCTGAATATTTCTGAAAGAATACGCATGAAATCACATGCATTCTTATTTGAGGGACAGTTCTTTCTTGGAAATTTTCCCATGAAAATAACAATTCATTCTAATATTTTACATAGATGAAATTTCCTCTTTATAAGAAAAAATATTCAGGGTAGAACAGGAAAATGCCTATCTTCCTTTACTTCCTCTTTTTGGTGTCATCAAAATACTTCTCAATCACACTCTCCTGTGAGCATTGGGAAAATCAAAGTAAATGTCATTCAAAAGATTAGGGATCTTAGGGTTATAATCAGCTTGCCTGACTTTTCATGCCCTAAGAGGGATTGTTATGTGGTCACTTCGTGTTGCATAAGTACTTTAAAATCAGATGTGTGTTGCTGAGTCACCTTTGATACAGTACCAGAATTATGCTTTCCAGGAAACAAATCAGCATCTGTAATTATATTTTCTAAAACCTAGGATAAGCAGCTGAAGCCAGAAAAGGAAAACTTGTGTCATTTCTGCTAGACATAGGAGGTTATCCTCTTGCTTGATTCAGGCATATGACTGCCAGTTTAGCAAAGCACCGGCTCTTCTAAAGGCAAAAGTGTCAGCTGAGGTTACATAGCCAATATTAGCTATATAATCTGAAATCACATAAAAGACCTGAAAGAGATTTCAGGAAGCAGTATCAATTGTACCGGTACCTTTTTCTGGCAGATGTTTATCTACCCTTTCAGAAAAACTGTTAATAAGCTTTTTTTTTTAATCTCCCAAGCAACATTTTTCAGTATTTCAATGTCTTTACCAGTGACAAGTTTTCCTGATATATCTCTTAAGGTTGTGTGGTAATTTTAGTGTGGTTTTTGTCTTACACACATCAAACATGCAGTAGAGTTTAATTGCTTCCTCTTTATAGCTGTCATTTTGATTCCAATTCCCCTTAATATCTACCCTCAGCTTTATCTTCCCATTTTAAAGCATTCCCAATTCCTTCCATATTTCATAGAATCATGGAGAGTTTTGTATTGGAAGAAAGTTTAAATATCCTCTAGTTCCAACTCCCCTGACATGGATGGTGACACCTCCCACTAGACCAGCTTGCTCCAAGCTGCATCCAACGTGGTCTTAAATATTGCCTTAATATTTCACTTTGTTGATCATTTATTCTGACTAATTGTTAAAACAGAACAGGGTCTGTGACGTCTTCTAATGAAATGTGATGCTGAAAGAGACCAAGTGAAAAGATTTCTTTCTTGAAACCCATTCAAAGCTCCAATAGAAAGGACAGAGTCATGCAAGAGAAAAAAAAAAAAAAACAGTTTCTTCTTCTGTTTCTTTCCTAATATTACAGATATGTCATTCTAATTTTCCTCTGATTTCAAGGGAAGTATTTGCTGTGGAATATCATCTGGGAACAAAATTGGACTTCTAGAATCATGCTGTGGTAAGCCCTCATGGAATATCTGTGGGTACCATTTATGTCACTGCAGAGAATGAAAACATACCCTGGTTTCTAATTGTTTATTCTCACTTTTGTGAATTTTCATCCAAGAAAACAGGGATAGAAGACTATTTTTTATGTTTAATAAAAGTATAGATCTAAATGTATGTATGTATGTATATAGTATTGAATATATATGTATACATATCAATATAAATGTATGAATCTAGTAATGAATAAGAAACTGTTGAGAAAGAAAAAAATTAAAGCTGATAAGAGCAAAATAGGTGAAGTGACAAGTCTGTGAAGGCAGGTCTTCATTGTTTCACAGATCAGGTGTCAACTCAGAGCAGGATTTAGCCAAAAAAATTTCCAAGCATAATTATGCCTCTTCAGAAACAGAGCTGTGCAAATAACTACTACTGATCTACTGATATTTCAGCTGTGGAGTCCTAACTAAAATTTTGACTTAAAAGTTAAATACTACATCAATATTCAAGTGGATATATGAGATTTTTTAAACCTTCCTCCAGACCACCCAGGTATAGGGTATAGCTAGAATGATGAGTAAAGCATGCATAACTCATAGATGAACAGAAAAAATCCCCTCAGAACAACCATTAACTCACAGATTAAGGCTCTCCTCTGGGAGGAATTCCACTTTTGAAATTTGACATTTCAAACAAGTGGAAAGAGGTTTGTTCCTAAAGAATTGGCTCTATCATGGGTGTAGCTCACAGGTCTGAGAAAGAAATGCTTTTCTGACTAACATAGAGAAATAACTGGAGGCAGCAGCTCCTCAATCAGAATAACAGCCACCATTCACGAAGATGCATTTTCCACTGGAAATTCTTTTGTTTGTATAGTCTGAGATCGAACCACCAAGATGTCATTTCCCTGAACCTGGCAGGTATTATTTAGAAAGGTAAGTATACCTGCACAAAACAGACCACTTGTTTCTCAATTTATGGCAAGATTTAGCCTCCAATCACAAAGCAGCAGGGCAATGTTTAGAATGGTGACAAAATTTTTCTCCTCTTAGGAAAGGAAACCTTTTTAGAACACCTTTTTAGCATCTTCTCAAGCAGGTTGTACTTCCCCCTTTGTATTTCTGACTCTGTTTTTAATTGTCTGTGGGAAGATGAGGTGAACCAAGGTTTCTGGATGACCACAGCTGCACAGCTGGTGAGCAAACAGATGTTCTTGATCAAACAGAATGTCCTTCTCTATTAACTTGGAAATTACCACTACTGCTTAAATTATGCCACATACAATAAAAATCTCTTAAACCATACATACCTCAAGTATTCAGTAAACATTAAGTAGAGAAACAAAAACAAGAGGTCTACCATATGTGTACCATTCAGCATTTATTGCTAGATAACTTGTAGTGGGATTTAAAAGTCATTTATAAAAGCAAGGGCAAGGGAAAGCATTAGGTTGAGAACAGGGGTTTAGACAGAGGGATACTGAGCTCAGTAACAAAGCCTCAGGCACCCTCTCCCCAAACAGACATATTTAAACTCCCTCATGCAACACGTGTGCACAGCAGAGTGCCTCAGCAGCCACCAGACGCAGGGGCTGTTCTAACATGTCTGTTAAACTGGGGACAGAGGCAAGTGAGGTGAGAGAAAGAAAAATATTAATACAGCAGATGCTCAAAATGAACCCTGAGAAACTCTTGGCTTTCCAAAGTGATAGTCCAAGATTCTCTCAGAAAAGCAGGACTCGAGGCTCCCTATTAGTAGATACTTCAGGTTATGTAAAGTAAGAGGGAGCTACATGAAGGGTCTTCACAGGAACAGCACCTGAAAGTTGAATAGTAATGCATAAAGAAACCCCTAGTGTCCTGTGTATGTTGCCTGTAAGATTCACTTGTAATTTTAATCTTTAATTTATAAATTTTGTGTTGAAGTTCTAATTTTTCCTGTCTGATTTCAGCTTTGAACTGTCATTTTCATTTGATTGTTTCACATGAGATATTTGTGTTCCATGTTTTGTGATGTGTTTTGTATTTAATCACATAGCAAGGTTCAATCAGTTGGTTGGACATAGCTGTTATTATCTTGTCTGATAGAAATGTCATTAAAATTAAACATTTTATCCCATGTGACTTTAAGTGTTGCTGAGGTGTGAATCTCCTTGCCAATGCACAGTGAATTTCACTTGACCTGATTTCAACTGTTACCCAAAGTCTGAATAACAAACTCAAGCTGACTCAATAAAAATCTGCTTTTGAATTTCAGAAAATTAATTGTGAACAGATTTTACATGCTACCACTAGTTCAAATCTTATTTTTACTTCAGAAACTCACTTTTAAGAACAATTACTATAGGAGTGTGTAATAGATAAAGTGAAGCTGGAAAAAACCAGTTAAAAACTCCAGGAACATCATGTGCCTGGAAAGGAATCTTGAGCACCATTTAGAAGACAACACTGCAACATAACCTAACAGGAGAAAAGGGGGAAAAAACAAAGAACAGTGAAAGAAAAGGTCTATTTAATTTGTTGTCACACCAAGATTGGTCCCAGAGCTGGCTGTCAGATTATCCAGAATGAGAGTCAAGCACTGCAACTTATTGTAAATTGAAATAATCTTATAAAGTACTGTGGAAGGACCATAAATTACTGAGAGCCTGCAAAGAGTCACCTCATGAACTGCAAAGGAGTCTTTTAATTTCCTTTTGGTTTTGTATCTAAACTTCATTCACTTCACATCCTGCTCTGTTTTGTTCTATTTTGTTTTAATGTCTGCAAAAGAAAAAAGGCAGAATCATAACTTCTGTGCTTCACAAAGCCTGTGACCCTGTCATACCTGGCCTGAGAATGATCACCCAGCCTCACAGGAGAAGGGCTGCCAAATACAGCAACACCCTATTTCTATTTGAAAAGATACTTTTTGGCAGATCTAACAGATTTAGGTGAATACTGTATCCTGCGAGCCAGAAGAATGCGACAGAATTCTTTTTGTCTCAGAGGTAAATTGACTTTGTTTATCCTGATACTCATAGCCAGCACTCAGCCAGCACACTACACAGTCCCACTGAAAGTGGGGTTTTAGAAGCTTCTCACATCAAATGTAATTTTAGATAATTTCAGGATATAGCTGCTTTTTTGAATATATTTTATTTAAAATATCTTTAAAAGTATTGTTCCAGACCTGGTTCCAGTCTCTCAGCTGCTGTGTGTGCAGTGCTCTCTGCCTCATCCTTTCCCCCACTGCCTCTCAATGCTGATGATTGGGAGGAGGCTGAATGTGCCCTCAGACATCAGCAGATGGAGGCACGAGTGGGCAACATGCTCAGAGGGACCCAGCCAGGCTGTAGGAATGGCTTCAAGACAAGAACTTCATAAAATTCAACCAGGACAAGCACAACATCCTGCACGTGAGAGGGACAGGCTGAGGTGTCACTGGCTGGGGAGCAGTCCTGTTAAAAAATCCTGAGTTCTGTAGGGCAGCAGATATACAACAGCAGCAATGCCAAAGAAAAATATAGGACTCTATCAACAGGGTCACAGAGAGCAAAAGGATTATCCCTGTTCAGTCAGTGCTCATCAGGTTGTGCCTCAATGCTACTTTCAGTAATGTCTTCTATAACACAAGAAAGGAATCCCTAGGATGTGTTCATGAAAAGACAACCACAATGGGAGGGGCCTGGAGCAGGAGCACTTGACCTGAGAGTTGGGCTTGATCAGCTTGGGGGACCCAAGAGCAGCACACAGCACCTGAGATACCACCAGGGAGAAGGAGTCAGGCTCCTTATGGAGGTGAAAAGCTGAGGAACAAGAGACAGGGGTCACAAGTAATGTTGATCTTAGTCTTTCCTTTCATAAACTTTTGTGACTTAGTGTCAAGGGTCTTCAAGTCTAATCCACTCTCCTTTGTTTTACTAAGACCATCCAAGATCCCGACATTTTCCTAGTCCTTATGTCCCTTTGATCAGATATTACCTCTTATAAGCCTTAAGTCTTCAGCAGTCATCCTACCTTCCCATAGCTTGGTTCCCTTTGGCTAAGACCCAAGCTAAATTTCCAAATCACTCTTTGCAACTTATTGGCCCCTGTTAATCACCTGCTAAAGATGTATTCCTCTTCTGCATATGGTGTTGCACATGAAACTGTGTCTGAAAGCATCTTTTTCCTTAAATGCCTCCTCTTCACACCCATAGCAGGATTTTCCTACAACAGATAATAAAAAGTCAATCAGCCTTTAAAATAAGCCTCCTTTCTTTCCTCCAACATAAATTCTGCATTCATGCTTTGCTTAGTTACTTAACGTCCTCTCCTCTGAGTTTGTTTACCACTCTTACAGCTTTTCCTGTTTATTCCTCAGGCTCTTAGCATTTAAGAAAAAACTTCCTAGTTATTTAATTTGCCTTCTACTCAGGTTAGATTTGAGGTTTTCATATTATGCCTTGAAACCACTTGGAAAGAAAAAACATAAACTCAATTTCAAATTTTAAACTAATTTCTTGTTCTTTGAGACAAAATCTTACATGAAGTTATTTGTTGGTGTTTTTTCCCAATTAATAGGAATGGATCTAGCCCTAGTTTAAAAATAAAACAACAAAACATTTTAAAAATAAAAGTAGTGATAAAAAGAAAGGTGTTGTGTGAAACTAGAATCCATTAGTATGTCCTAAACCAAGACTCAGTTTTGAGAAAAGCCACTGAAAGGTTTAGATACAAGTAAAAACAGTGCCACCACTCAATCAATTTGGATTTAATTCTTAAATCTACTGCTTTTAATAGCAGCAGCCATAAGGGAGAAGGTTAAGCTATTATAAAATATACATCTGGGGATTGAACTACTCACTAACGTCTCCATGTTAATTATACAAATAGCTCAATAGAAGTCCTTTTGGTTAGGCACATTCAGTGCTCTGGAGGTAAAACCACTTAGGTATTATTGCAGCAGGCTTTATAGCCATCATAATGTAATGGAAGCTTGCTCCCTTCATTAATTCCAGTTATGACTTCTTCTAGATGGCTTGCAGGTAAGTGGTGATATCAGTGTGGCTGTGCCACGAGCATATGCACCTCAGGGATTGGGAAAAACACCGCCACTCACCCCTTGCTAATTTTGCAATTTCCTTTTAAGCTGTTGTACTGCAACCTCATAGCAACATTGCTCCTTTTTTTTGTCCAGTTCGACTTTCTGTGTGGGTTTTGTGATCTTGGCTGAGTAGAAGAAAGGTGGCCACCTCTGCATGAAAATGAGTGGGTTTTGCTGATCACTGAAATGTCGACTTTGCTCAGGAACGCGAGAGTTTACAGTTCCTAGGTAATGGGCACCAAAATCCCTGAAAACTGGGATAAAATTATATGCAACTTTTATGGCGCAGGCCTATGAAGCCATTTATAAAAATAAGCTGGGTTTTATATGATTGGTAACAAAAATACATAAAAATGTTGTTTGCCCCATATATTGGGAAATATCCTGTCTTGGCACTCTGCAGCTGGTGAGTCATAATTTTACAGTTTTTACTAAAATAAAAATGAAATTAAAAAGTCCACATTTTCAAAGAAGTACAGAAACATAATATTTATAGAAGATCATAAACAAGTACTCTGTTAATAGCTGTTGAACTTTGTTTAAAGAATAACAGACTAACATTTCCAAAGTACTCTTTGCTGAGATTGAACAGGATTTTATTCAAACTGTTGCGGTAACTAATGAAAAACAAATGAGATTTCCAAACAGTTTTGACTGTTAGGGGTGTGATGGCAATATCATTGCTTTTTGCACTTACAGCTGCTGCTTACACTGAAACTACCTATTTAAAACATAGTGTCATTTTATACTTGAACTCTTGATCTGCAATACAGAAGGGCCAGGCACATTGAAGTGAGGCTGGAATCAGTCTGATGCAACCCCAATTTTTCCTTGTGCATGAAGGCTCTTTGACTTCCAAATTTACTTAAACCTACTGCCAGCTCCTGCATAAAAAGCATCATGATGTTCTTGAGAGGCTGATGCTCACCGCAAAAATAGTCAGAGTGCTTCTGTGCTTGTCTTGTGCTGGATGAGGATCTGGGCACAAACTGTGCAACACCCCAAGTACCAAAAGACACTGGTGTCTCATGGACATTCAGCAGAAGAGGCCAGATTCATCAGAGAGAAACAGATACCGGCAGCTGAACTGAACCTCTTGTAAGGCATTTCATTAATATACCTGAACAGAAATTAAACTGAAAAGTTTTTAAAGGCCAACATTTTAATTTCAGTCATGAGGGCTGAAATTTCCACAAAATCTCTGCATTCTGCCTATTTCTACCTTCAGCATTTTTTAGAATTGTTACATTCAAACAGAGTTTAGCAATTTCCACATATAAATATATTTACATAGCTCACTATTAAAAAATAGTGAATATATTTGCAACTAAAAAATTCAGGTGGAAAACACCTGTAGCTGATGCCACATCATCTATATTATGAAATGTACACAGAAAACCATGTAAATATTGATGAACTAAAGAAACTGATCTCATTTTGTTATCTCTGCATTTTTCAATTCCTGGGTAGTTTATTTTTCACACAGACATGAAAAGAGAGTGCATCTGTTAAGAGTCCAGATTTTTTTACTCTAATGGATATAACAGAAAATGGCCTTGCGAATTATAAACTATTATAATTGTTGGTCTCCATTTTACAGCTCAGACAGCATTCAGAATTCAAATGATTCTGAGTCCTGAATTTCAGACACTTCAGATCCACTATTCAAAAGTAGATGAGCCACTGCTTAAAAAGAGTAAAATTCTTTGATATTGACTTCAGTAGAAGTTTATCACTTACATTAATGAAGTCAAATTTCACCTATGAGTTTGTTTCCTTTTTAAAAAAAAGAACAACCAACACACCAGCAACAAACGAAATGTTAAAAAAACAAACACACAAAAAACGAAAAAAGGAGCAGAAGTGGAAAACAAATACCAAACTCAACTCATCTAAGACACTTTAAATGTTTTAGATAAAGGTCAAGGGACAAACATCAAAGGTTGTTGGAAAGACTAGTGATCCCTGAGATTAACAGGGCTAATGCATTCTGGCTGTGTCCATTAAAGCTGCAGTAGGGAATTACCAAGCTTGTAAAATATTCTTCACATATTATTCTGCAAATTAAGGCATGTTTAGATTTCATTTGTTCCATTGCAGATGCCACTTGATCCTTCCAGGTTCTCAAGTCCATCCCTGCCCTGATTTATATTTGCCATAAATATTTTGAAGTAGGGCAGATGTGACCACACAGACCCTCACTACTATTTAGATGAGGGCTACATCTACTGCTGGAGACTGATGTACTCAATAAGAAAATAATCTCAGTCATGTTAGTGTACTAAACTTTGACATACTCCAAAGCTTTTTAAAACACCTGTTCTGCATAACTCTGAGCAAACTATATTAAAAAAAATCAGAAATCACATAGAGGAAAGGCTAAAAGACAGTAACTTTACTCTTCCTTGGATACTAACAGTGAGGAGAGTGTTTAGCAGAACATGAAGTATATTCATAACTCAAGTTTTTTAGCATGTTTTTCCTCCATGTTGCATCTGAATTTCCATTTAACCATTCAGAATGAAGAAATAATGATAACTTAGAAGAATTAGAGGATGCAATTAGCCTGTCCTGCTACAGCCAGCTGAATATTTTGATGATAGAGTGTTAATACCAATTGAATAGTGTATTTGTCTGTAAGGGAGCTAAACTGAAAGTCTAGTCCAAATTATAGCCAGGCTTATTACTTGAGTTATACTTGTGGACATGCTGCATACAGAAACGACTCTGTGAAACACCCAAGGCAAAGAAATCCTGCTTTATAGTGCATATAATCGGGAAAGTAAGGAAAGAAAATTTAAACTGTTATTTAAACAACTCTCATTCCAATTACTACTTTCCTCTCTGTCAGGGCCAATTATTCTCACTTGAGACATGACTAGCATTTCTAGAGGCTTTTTTTTTTTTTTTTACAATGTATAGAGTGCCACACAGTCACTTTGAAAAGCCTGAAAAATAAATTAAAGTACACAGGAAAAGGAGACTTACTAAACTTAAAGATATCCTCTTATTTTGTCATACTGAGGCACATTAAAATACAGAAGAGCTTTACAAGCAGTAAAGTGTTTTGGACATGCGTTTACGTTTGCCCCTTAAAGTAACAGAGAGAAAATTGAAAACCAGAGCATTTCTTCCCTAGCATGTATGCCAGACAAGAAAGCAAGTCCAGGAATATTTGCTTTCTTGTTCAGAGCAAAAAAAAAATGTTAAAATAGAGACACTGGTTATGAAATGAATATGACATTTTAACTATAGTGTCAGACTACTGATACTCTAGAAGGCTCCATTGCTCTTGCCATGAAAACACATAAGGAAAACCAACAAAAAGGTGAGCATTCAAAACTTGGGACTATATTTTTGACTTGATTTATATGAGAAAAGGGTTTTTTTTCTTAACATAACATAAAACAATAAAAATTTTAATTGATTCACAACTTACCAGAGAGAAGGGGATTTGCATCTTGACTAGCAGATGAGGAACTGCTCACTGGTTGTCCATAGCTTTCTCATCTGCTTGGTACTGATTCTAACCAAGTAGAATAGAAAATTTCCAAAACCATATGTACCTGGAGATCTTGTTTTGCTGTAAGTCTCCCACTTGTCTGACTCACAGAAACCAGAGCTGCATAAATGAACCTGTGTTAGAAGGGCTCCTTCATCACACTCCATCCTGCAGGCAAGAAACACAGCAGGAAGGGAGATTTAATATATTTTATTTTAATGAATAAAAAAGCACTGACTTGATACGTGTTACTGTTTTGCCTGAAGGCCTCACAAATAGTTTGCTCATAACTTATTCATTTGCATTATTAATGGCAGCACTTTTACTCATTAATTGTATGTCTGCTTTTACATCTACCCTCATGGATATAGAAAAGCTGTGCAATTGATAGAATTTCATGTAAAATACTGATTTTATTTCTTGAATAGTCTTTTCCTTTTTTGTCCTAGATGGACCCATCTCCTTTACTACTTTCTTCAGTATGTGTGCCAATACCAGTTGAGGCACCATCTCTGTTGGTTAGGCCCGGCAGAACCATCCTGAGGGTTTCAGGAAAATTCTGACTGTGGAAAGCTAACAGCTTGGAGGTGACTTTCTCAGCAAGATGTGCCTGCATTCATACACTTCATAGATTATATTTTTATTATAATCACTCAGGAAAATTACAGCTAGTTACAACCATACCTTGACAGATTAAACTCAGTGCAAGTGTCTCAGAGTCTTGACCATGTAATATTCACTTTAATGCTCTGTGCATTCATTGCCTCAATTTAACAACAAGCCTACGTTTCTAATTTTCCTAAATTTCTCCTGCATAACATCAGAACTGCTTTCACAGACCTTCATCCATAGATCTAGTCAAAAATAGGAAACCAAGTAAACTGCAAAACTTAGAAAAATTATTTCTTCTGAAATTCATCCCAGACTGAAATTTTTATAAATAAATAAAACACAGGAATAAATAATATGAAAATGTGGGGTAAGATAAGGAGTTTAAAAGTTTATCTTACATTTAGACATTAAAAAGGAAGCCAAACTACCCCATGAGAAAATGAAGTTGTAGGATTATTTCACAAGCAAAGAAATGTGCACTAATTCTGACACCTTTTGCACAGGGCTAATGTATTTGACCTCATGGCAACACAGTCCCTTCCTGAGGTGGCTGCTTGCCCATGTACAATTGACCTGGAGTGCCAACTTCATGATTTTGTCTTAAATTCCTTTATTCATCTATTCCACCAGTGTATCAGTTTCATGTAAGGGATTCTCACTCATGGCGGGTGACACTCTTCTTTATCCACCTGATTTCAAAACCCAGCTCATATATCTGCTGTTATTACCTATCACTGAGGTCCAGATCTGAAGGTATTAGTCATTTTCCTCCTCACTTTTCATATCTACAGAGGTCCAGATTCCTACAGAGGTTCAGACTCCACACACTGGGGGAAGGATTTTGTCTTTTCCAAAGAGGTGCTCACAGAAATGTTCAGCTCTCTTGGCTCATCTTGGCTGCTGCGGAACCCATGGTTTGGCATTCCTCTCACTTTTCAGTCTTGCAGATACTTGGATTGCAGAGTTTAAAACTAATGACAGCTTTATCTCCATGACAGAGGTAAGGAAAACAGAGTGTACAAGAGCATAATTAAATTTCTAGAAAGAATTGTATCAAAATTGCAATACAGTTCTTATAATTTTCATTACAAGAGAGCAGAGAAGACATCTGTAAGTGTCCTTTGTTAATCTCACAGCTATTTTTGGAAGGGACAATATACATTTAGAGTTAGATATGTTCAGTTCTCTCCCAATTTGCTGTCTTTTGGATAACATATATTATCATTCTTCTGTCACTCCTATCTTTTTCTTTATTGTGTGGTTTTTCCTCAGTAGAAAATAAATCCAAATAAAAATTAAGCCAGAATGAAATTATATATTCTGATTTCTTTGTACCTTGGGGTGGCCACAAAACTGGGAATGAATATCTAGACTAAAGATTAAAGATAAAAAGCCATCAGCACCAGCAAAAGGTAAAGGTAATGTAAACTCTAGGTCACATTCATAAGAAGAACCTGATTATATTATGATGGCTTGATCTGCAGTGTGCAAGGCACACACAACAATCTGACAGGTACAATTTAGATTTGTGTAGAATATTATATGAAAAAAGGAAAAGCATAAGAGAGCCAGGACTTTTCTATTTTGTTTTGGCGTTTTTAATAGGAAATACTTGCAGATGAAGCAGAAGACATTCTACCAGGCCAGGAGTTTCCTTAAACAATAAGGACTTTATTGACACTTTAACAAGGGGAAGCATTTCTATGAATTACAGCCTTATTTAAACATGACCCAACAGACATAGTGTAAAGTGGGTAACAGGGTTTCTGATGGTTCTTATCGGATTATCAAGGTCTAAAGTCAATTAGAGCACTTCTTCTAATTGAAGTAATGAAATTATATTTTTTGCTGCCTTGCAAACAGTGTGTCCTGCTTTTACAACAAATATTTATATGATAAATCATTCTGTTAGTAAAAGGCATGATTCATTCTGCCCTAGGCAGACATCAGTGCAATTGTAAATGTGAAATTCATAGTTACTAGCACTGGTAAATATTTGCACAGAACCATTTCCTGTTCCCTGACTACAAAAGTCAAGTTTTGCTCAAAACCCAGGTAGTGCTGAAACCAAAGCTTTCTCACAATAACCATGCTGATAAACTGCTGAAGTTAGCAGGGCAATTTGCATGACTGAGATGAGCAGAATTTGACTGGTGATCAGAAAAATGTTCTACAGCATGTTCTCGACAACCAGGGCTTTGCAAATCCAGCAAATCCAGGACATTCAGACAAAAGGTCAGATGCCATAACCTCCATTTAATGGATTCACACACAGACCTGTTTCATGGCTTCTTCTATTCTGCTCCACCATCTTCAAGAATGCTGTGCCAGCTGCACAATAATGCAGCTGCTGACTTTTTTGTCCCTTTTTTGCAGAATAATGGTAAAATTCCCATATCAGTGTTTATCTTTTTGTCAAGCACAGTATCTGCAAGGTTGTAGGATTTACAACCAAGTTGAGAAATAGAGAAAAACTCAGAGATAATACTTTTATTTTAAGTGCCATCTGATCTACTCATTCCTGATTATTTTTGGCTGATGGAACTGACAGCAAGGGATTTATATTGTTATTTTTTATGCTGATTACTGAGGGAACAGGCCAAATGTGCCCTGATTTCTCCCCCAAGCCTCCTTTCTATGTCCTTGTTTCCTGGTAGTTTCTTCAGTTTAAGAATCTGAAGAAAACTGGATTTGGCCCAAATGTTCTCCTACATTTTCTGTTTATGCAAGTGTTTTTTTGGTACTGCTGAGTATAATTGTTTAGGGATAGATTATCAGTGTAAACTGGCAGAGAGCCTCCAAGAGCTGCATGGCTGTGCCAATTTACACAGCAGAGAATCTGATACGATCTCAGTGAAGGAAGCACAATGCTGCATGCAAGAGAAATTGAAAAGTCAGAGAGGGACAAAAACCTCAAGAAAATGACAGGGAGGAAAAGAAAAGCATATCAGAAAATCTTGTTTAATAGCTCTGCAAGAGGCCAGCTGTAGGTAGTGGGGGAAAGACAGTGAAGTGCAACAGGCTAAGCTAGTCTGCCCCTTTGTGTGTGTGTGGTTGGAGAGAGTGCATATGATTCAGCTTCCTTGCTAATGCTGTGAGACAATTAAACAAGGTATTAGTCATTGTCTCATGTACTGTGAATATGAAAGTGTTCCTGTCAAGCATTTCTGTTATGCCAAGTGTGAATTTATTTTACAGTATAAGTAGGAAAATAGTGCAATGAAAGACTCAGCATGCCATGACTACACATAAATTCAAAGGCACCACAAACCACTTTCAGTAACACTTGGATTAGATTAGCAGACCATTAGCAACCTGGAGATCACTTGAATCTGGTTTATACCTGCCATGTGTCCACACAGTCTATTCTTAAATATTTACAGAGCAAAGCCAGTGTGGCCTTTTCTGTTTTGCTATATTTCTATAAGCAAATCTAATAAAACTGTGTCATGAGAAAAAAGAAAAATAGGAAACTCCCCCAATGGTAGCTGGTGGGGATCACTCAAATGCCTGTGAAGAAGGGAAAATCCTCATTAACAAGCCCAGCATCCCCATCCTCACCATCAAACTGCAGTCAGGAACAAGGATGTTTAGTTCCAGCTCATATTGGAAGTTGTCAGGTACGCCAAACTGTAAGCACAAAACCTGGTAGTCCTCAGTGACCAGAGGTGAGGGAATGGAACTGAAGTAACAATTGTTTTGCCCACCTGAAAAGTTGCCACTACAGAAGCTGATGCAGAAGCAGAAGGAAGAGTGTGCCAGTCGGAACAATCTGAGTACCCTGTAATAATTAAACAACTCCTGATCGCTCTAATTTACAGAATAAGTAAGATTCTGGGGAAAAGATGAACTATCCAAGCTATTTTTAAAATACAACATTCCAATCTTCAATTTTCACCGGAACATCTGGTCAGATAGTAAATACTAGAAATCCAGTGACACATACTAGGGCAGATATAAATGGATCCTCCCCCCTGCCCAGATTCTGCCCTGGCTGCAAATATGACATTTCCATCCATCAAACCCCAAGTAACCACTGTGCAAACATTATCAGTAATGGCTCTCCACTCTGCTGTGCAAGGCAATAGGAAATTGTGCTGCCCATCTCCCTCACTTCTCTTGCCTGGTACTGACTACACCACAAAAAATCAACATTTGTGTGATGCACCAATCATATCTCCATAAATACATTAAAAATGTAGTGTAGGATAGACAAATAAATTCAATAAAATTGTAGAGAGGAAGTCACATTTATCAAATTTATGTGCTTTTGAGAACAAATTATAGAAGTTAATCTTTCATGTACAGGTGCAATATGGAAATGTCATCTACACAGGAAATTTCATCTATGTTGTTTGGACCAGAGTCCATATCAGTAATAAATATATTAATGTATATGTAGAAAGATATACATACCTCTGAATGCAGCTTCTCTTTTCCCACTTTTGAGGAAAGCAGGCTTTCAATAGCGATGCATTTTACCTCTCTGATGCCTGAAGTATTTACAAAATACGCATCCACTATCAAAGGCCACTGAAATCTCTCCTAAACTTCTATCAGAGAGTTCATAATGTTCCTCATATTTCAAATATAAGAAATGGTACAAAGCATTGGTTCATACCACCAGATCTCTCTTCCATGGCTGAACATCACCTAATATCAAAGGGACTTCTGGGCCATGAACAGGATTTCTAGGGAATGAATGATAGACTATAGAAAGAAAAATGTGAAACTATGTTTCTGTTACATTTAGGCATCAGAGCATTTATACTAGCACAAAAAGACTTTAGAAAAGCTTGCCAATTTAATTTGAAAATCAATGGTATAATGGCACTGGAATTATGTCCACACATTTGAAAATCCCAAGAGCTCATCCCTCTGGTAGTAAATGAAGCACTGTGACCAGTATTACACAGTCTACACTGTTTGCCACAACAGTCCAACTTAATTTTAAAACTAGCAAAATAGATTTAAAGACATTACAGTGTTGAAGTTACTGTTCAGTGTTTTGTCTTACATTAAAAATTTAAAAATTCATCCATCAAAGTATCTGAATAACACTCTAATTGTGACCCTAAATAATGGAGTACATATAAAACTTCCCTGGAGAAATTGGGTTACATCCTCCCTTAGTCACATAATCCCCACTGTTTCTGAGTGTAGTCAATTAAACATCACTTTGCTGACATGTTGGGCATCAGAGTCTGAAGGAATGGCATCAGACAAAGCCTAGCTGAAATATCAAGGCAAATTGGATGAGCCCATGGGCAACCTGATCTAGTGGGTGGGATCCCTGCCCGTGGCAGGGGGATTGGAACTGGAGGATTCTTAAGATCTTTTCCAACCCAAATCTTTGGGTGATTCTGTGATTCCATGATTATTCATGCAAGAAATTAATAGTCACACTGTCTGGACAGAGGTCTATGCAATCTTCTACTAGGAAACATGCCACAGGCTTGCAACTTCATCCTTTTAATGGGAAAGCTCTACCCAATTTCTTGCAGCCATCCTGAAGGCACCCTTAGTGCTGATCCCCATAAAATGAAGGTATCAGCTTTTTTTAAAACTTTTGTTTTTAGTATTCAAAAACATTTCATTGAACATAAGTATGTTGGTACAACTTTTGTTAAAAACTGTTCATTTTGATAAAAGATGGTACTTTTAAAATTTATAAATTAAATTAATAATTCTCATACTTCCAGAATGCGTGTCTTTTAGAAACTTCTATCATGTGAAAAAAAAAAAAAAAAGGCATTTATCTATCTTCATTTAGTGTGGAAAAACACTACTGCATTTATGTTAGCATTTCTCGTGTACAATGAAACATTTGAAAATGAACAGTAGCTTTCTTTTTTGAGCAAGACTTCAAATCAATTGGAGGGCAGAAATTTTGTATTAATAAGTGTCAATGAAAAGTTACTGCTATAAAACAAAACAAAATGTATATATTTTAAATTATCACCAGTACTGGAATATCAAACACTGTTAAAATGCAGCCTTTATTGCTCTTTAAATTTTCCTAAATAAAAAAACAAATTCCATCCCAAAGATATTCAAGGATTAACTAGAGCTTTCCTGTAAGAAATAGTTTTGTGGGTTTATCTGAAATTATGATGGTTAAAATGCAGGACCTTTATGACCTGCTCAATGGCAGGTTTACATTGAAACTGTTATAAATTATTACAGAGGTGAAGCCAATCTAAACAGTCCAACATAAATATATCTGCAGACATACTGGCTACTACATATTCTAAACACTGTCTGTATATGAATAAACAGAGCTTTCTAAATCATTTAAGAAAATGTATTTATTCATAAAATCAATAATATTTATTTTTGTGTTTGACAAAAAAGGTCTATTATACCTAACTTATTGGAGTTTGAAAACTTTTTATGGATTCTTATGTGGTTTTCCTACATCTGATAATGGCTGAAAATTTTAATTTTTAATTATGTGAATGTTTCTAATAGTTTTTGTATTTGACTAATCCTTATCTGTTTAAATTGTTATTTTATTAAATTTCACAAGTTAAATATTTAAGTAAACATGCTGTACAGAGCTACATTTATTCAGTGCTCTGTCAGCCAAAACTTTTATCAGACTGTAAAACAGACATAGGTAATATTGGGAAACAAACCCATATTTGTGTGTTTCTACTTTAATAACAGCAATAAAAATACATATTTCAGTTCATACTATTATAATAAGCAGCATTTGTGGCAGGAAAGGAAATGTGAGATGTTAACACATGACCAGACCCAGGGTATTCCATTTATATGCATGAAACCATACAGGAAAAATTGCAGACTCAAATAAAGTTATATATAATGACACTGTTTGTGCTGCTTCCTAATTTCATACAATATTTAAAATATTATATCACATTAAAATTCCTTCTGCTAGCTTCCCAAGAAGACTCCCAAAGTGCTTTGCAAGAGGGAAACTCTGTTCTGCATTAAAGAAAAAAAACCAACATGTAATTACATATGCAAAATAAAGTCTTGGAAAACTATAAAACAATAGAAAATGGGAAGAGAGAAAAGCAATCCTAAGATCTGCTACACTATGCCTTGCAATTTGTTTAAGAGGAACCTGGCAGAAGTGCAAAGGCAGCTGTGAAATAATCTAATGCCAATTGCTTCCCATTTACAAAGTGAGTTAAATTCAGAAGCCTGAGAATATAGTCTTTGAAAGTCCTGTTGGCTTTTTTCCATTATTGCAAATTTTTGCTGTTCTTTTCTATATAAACACCCTGTATCCAATAATCATAGCAGTGACATTTCTATAACACTTTACTACTTATCTCCAGAAAATCTTTTGGAAAATTCTGCCTTGTACCTGCTGTACTATATGAAACAAATAAATGAAAATAAAGAAGAGCAACCTTTTTATTCTGAAAACAACACAACCATAGATTTCAATCCTTCATGTCCCATACATTTTCAAGTTCTCAGCTATACTCATCTGTTTTACCATGAGATTCTTGGTAGAGCCATGCATTTTCAGAGTGCTAACAGGAACTGGAAGCTCTATTCTTGCAACTTTCAAATATTCCCATTGGGGAATTCGCCATCGATGTTGTTGAATGTTTGGGGAGAAAAGAGTTTGATTCAGTCTGAAAAGAAGTAACTAAGGAGTTTTCTGCATTCTGCTGGATAGCCAGGAAAGGTCTCAGAAAGGTAATAGCTCTTTTGGGTCAAAGCTGCAATCCCTGAAGAACTGCTGGATAAAGAATGTTTGGGGTCAGATTTCCTTTGCTAAAGTTGAGCAGGTACAGGTAATCTGTAAGACTGAGAGGGAAGTAAAGAAGGATTTTAAACAGGAAAGGATCCCTCCCCTCCGGCCCCACGCTGCAGAGTCTGGATCCTGCTCTGAGCATCCTCCCTGCAGAAGTCTGGTGTCTCTGCCCAGGTCCCTCAGCCGGGGTGCTCGGGCTGGGAGAGCCCCAAAGCACAGGCACAGAGCAGAGCTGGCACCGCCACCTCCCAAACGTCCTGCTCCCCCTGGAGCTGCCGCATGCAGCCCTCGACTCTGATAAAATGATTCAATAAAATTGTGAATAGAGCGGATCTTTGCCAGCCCACAACCTCTGGAAGCATCAGCAAACCAGCACACTCGGCCATTTCACACATTTAACGGGAGGCAGCTCATTCTGGCTCCAGACAAACCTGTGCGAGGGGAAGCAGCAGCTTTCCAGGCAGGGATGGGCAGCTTTGATGAGTGGGGTGTTGAGCCATGGGCCACGGCTGCCTTCCCTGGCTACTGCGCGCACGGGCCCTGCAGGAGCTGCCTCTGAGATAGCCCTGGCCACAGGATAAACATCTGACAGCCCCTGCAGCTCTCACCCGCTGCTTCATCCCCGCCGACGAGAAAAGGAGCGCCACCCGCGCTGCCGGCGAATAAAGATTCTATTTAATCCAAGCTAACACAAGAAAAGAGTGAAGAAGGTGAAAGATGGAAAATAAAAAGCTCAAGCTAAGAAGTAGCCGCTCGTACTGAAGACCTTACATTTAAATATTAAATCCACATATTACTATTTAAGTTCAAAAGTAATCAAAATTGATTAAAACAAAAAGAGAGCAATATTAAAGGGGTTTTGTTTCTTAGTAAATACTCTCCAGTTATTTAATCAGTTTACTTTGTGGATGCAAAATAAAAATATTTCCCCTCAAGAGAGAAAAAAATTATTTTATAAAAGAGAAATAGCAAGAAAAGCAAACAAAAAGAAGCTAAATGAAAAATTCAGAGGGAATAAATAATCTTTTGTAAAGAAAGAAGTGGTAAACAAATAAAGAAAATTTAAGCAAAAAGGCAACTCTGGCTTTTTTCTGCTCGCTAAAGTTTTAAAAAGAGTACATTGCAAATAGCATTTGTTCTTGCCTGTTATGTTAGTTAGGGATTAGCTTCCTGCTCATAGGCCACAGATACTGAGTGTGTTCTCCATTCTGTGGCAAAATCTGTGGTGTCCCCACAGCTGGGCAACTGTAATTTTATCATATTTCCAAGAACAGATTATATGTGTACTGTAACCAGCTGCTGTTGGTGTTGAATTTTGCAAATTATAAGATAGGTGGGAAATCATATGTGTTGCAAGTGATAAAAAAAATTCAGATTTCTGCAGCTGCTGTGCTGGTTGGTACTTTTTGCCTTCTGCTACCCTTGAAAATCAGCTCAGAGATCAACTATCAGCTACAGAAATATGTTAGCAAACTTCAAACATGTCCAGAGCTACAGTGGCAGGAACAGGATTTCAACAAGCCCCATTTTTCACTGACTGAAATAATTTTTTTCTCTAAGTGAAATGTTGCATAATTTAAATGTTCTCTGATAGGGGAAAAAATAATTGTGCAAAAAAAAAAAGTCTGGATGTGAAGACTGGCAGGGAACTGTCTGACAGTGTAAATGCTCATTTGTCATCTCAGGGGAGTGTTAGCTCCAGCATCTGGTTACAGCAATTTAAATGTCATCAAGGTTGTTCTGTCATAGCTGGTTTAAGGCTAATTGAAGTCAATTGTTAAACATTTTAGGTTTCATTTTGCACTGGAATACAGATTTTTCTTTAAGATTTAGTTGCCATGGGATTTTTGGTTGAATGTTTTTACAAAATAAAATACTTCCAAGTTTTGGTTGCTATATCATTTTTTCTCTTTTGTTCTCTCTTTCTTTTCACTGTTTCTGTCAAATTCTCTGCAATGACTAATGTGGTGGGGGTTTTAAATCATCCCTACAGAGACAAACATTGTATCACTGCACATCATAGAGTGTTTCTTGTTTAACAGACATACAAAGAGAAATCTAGGACACCTTTCTTCTTTTCAAATGTGGTCCAGAATGGAAATCATATGTTAATGAAAAAACACTAAAATGCTGGAGAAAATAACAATTTTTTTGCAGTAATATCCCTATTGATACAGCCATAAGACCAGTTGAAGGCAAAAGGAATAATATTTCTTACACCCAGAATATTAGCAGGAATGATTCTCTTTAAATAGATCAAAACTCTTGTTTCAGTTACCTAATTGACAGTTAACCAACACTGGTGTTGAGTACACATCATTTTCTCCTCCACACAAATGACATTATAATATTTAATTACTCTACACAAATAAAAGTTAGATTATTTATTAATAAAACTCTGCCAGTTCTATCAGTGAGAAGACCTCCTTCCCCTAATCCTTGTGAGCAGGTGATTTTCAAAGGTAACATTGCCAAAGAAAAGGTGAGCAATTACACAGCAAACCATCAGTGTTAGCTAATGTGATACACCTCTGTGTCAGATGGTACTTACAGGTGATGTTTGTGTGAATTCAGACTGGACTGTCTGATTGCAGCTTTACTGCACTATGATGACCTTGAAAACAGAATTAAATTTGATCATCCAAGAATTATTGCATCCAGGCTGCATTTATTTTTTTGCTGGGAGGAGAAACCAAGTAGGTGGTCTCAGCAACAAGGAATAGATCTCTGCTTTACTTGGCTGGAGAATTTGGCAATTTGAAATCTACAATATCTAATTTGCTTTATGGAAAAACAAAGTTTTAGCTCTTCTGGAATGAGTGAGATTATACTGGCTGTGGACTTTCTCATTTTATGGGTTTTCTTCTGTATCCAGGAGCAACAGACATCACTGCACCTG
Source organism: Ammospiza caudacuta (assembly GCF_027887145.1). Taxonomy (NCBI): domain Eukaryota; kingdom Metazoa; phylum Chordata; class Aves; order Passeriformes; family Passerellidae; genus Ammospiza; species Ammospiza caudacuta. The sequence continues at coordinate 62,651,522 of NC_080596.1, forward strand.
CTGTACATGTGCACATTCCCATCAAGGGCCAATAATACCTTATATTCCTTACAGTCAATCTATAGATCTCATTCCCAGCTTGACTTCTGCAAACCAGAACTTCAGTTCACTTAAATTGTTGCCCAGAGCCATGCAGTTAAAAGCATAAATGAAAGATGGAAGAGACCAACCAATCTACTCTTCAAAAAGTTTTCCTGAGACAATAGCCTTATGTCAAATGAAGCATGGAAATTTTACTCTTTGTTTTCTATATAATATTACCATTTGAACTTTCAGTCTATCCTTGGCAAAAGAACTGAATTTACAAAAAAAAAAAAAAAAAAAAGCAGAAATCTTGATTTTTTTCTTTCCAGAATGATCTGAAAATTAGAAGAATCCATCATCCTAAGCTCCTCAGTTAATGGTGAATTCTAAAAATCATGGAGTCTGAATGGTCGAAAGGTTTGTCTAAGTGAGCTAACAAAATCAGCTTGGATCACAGTGTAATTATCTGACTAAGTCTAGTTTTACAAAGGTTCCTCCTTACCTGAGTTGGTCAAAAGGTTGTGTCAGAGTTCTAACATAAAATGTGTATACTCTGTTTCATGGAAGTATATGACATCATCAGGCAATTTTCTGTTTCTTTACAAACCAATAAATAATTTTGTCTAATTCACTATTAATCTGTACCAATAATTTAAGGACAAAGAAATCATGCTGCAACTATCAGGATGCACCACCACCTTTGCTTCAATGTAAAAGGGATTGCCAAAAATTTCTACATCTATTGCTATAAAATCAATATTGTTGTTTTATGAAGAGAGCAAAGAAACTAGAGAAGGTAAAAATAATAAAGAGGAGGAAATTATTTAGAAAGCTTGTCAGTAATCAAACTTGTATGACACTCAGAAGGCAATCTCTAAACCAGAAACATGAATATTTGTAGACAGTGCCATGAAGGCAGACGCTGATGTGGAAAATAGTACATTTTTCCATAATTCGATATCTGAGGACTGTAATTATCATCCAAAGGAGTGGTCTGGTTCTGAGAAGCAAATGACATCCAGCTAGACAAACGTGTCTAGCGTTTCTGATTAATTCATTAAAAAATATATTCAAAAAGTAAATCTATTCATGTATACATACACACACATAAACACACAGAGGCTGGCACTGAATTAAAGGTGAGACAGATTTTTCCAGATAAAAATGCCTAAAACCAAATTTTTCAGTTGAAATTTAGATTCATTTGCTAAATTTTATTTTATTTGTTTAAAAATTGTCAGAAAGTAGAAATCACTAGAGGGTATGCTAACACCAGTTAGTAATTATCTAGCATGGAAAACAGCAAAAGAAGGTACACCTTGGAACAGGCAAAAGAAAATGGTCATGGGGGGCATGGCTGTGGACTCTGCACTTTGCCTCTCTAGAATCTCAGGGCTGGTTAGGGTCTAGTTTGAGGTTTCAAACTTACATCAGGAGGGTTTGGCTTCTAATGTGCCCACACATGGAGCAGAGTATAAGGGAATTTCATTTCAGCTTTACCTGTCAGTATCTGATTACTGCCTAATTATTGTGTTGGATCACAGCACTTTCCACACAGTGCCTGGCAATACTCTTTGCCTTCAGTACCTTCTCAAATAGTGGCAAGGCCAAACGTGCATAAGACATGCTCATCCTCAAGCATGCAGAGTCCCATTTACTTCAGGTGCTTCTTTCCTTAAAAAAAAAATCTGTGTACTCAAATGCTTTGCTCACCTGTGAGAAAGAATTAAACCTCACCCAAGAGTGAAGTCTTAAATGGACAAGTTTCAAGAAAGACACCTGCTACACACAATGCCAAATGCTCAGTGCTATACAGGAATTTTAGTGAACGTATTGAGAGGAATAAAATATAATGAGAACCATCTAGCCAAATAAATTACCATTCTTCTAACATACAACTAATTTATTTCAAGATATCTAAATCTTACACCACTGAAGCAGCTAAGTTGTATTTACTATAACCTCAACCATCTTTTAATTGTTTCCTTTTGTTACTCAAATAAAGACCTGTGGAAAAAATCAAAAATTCAAAAACAAAGATCAATATTTGTAATCCAAGATGTTTCTTTGCTATGAAGAAAGTATCTTCAGAATGCAGGTATGTACATTTCTTTTAAGATTTGCAGGGTGTGAGGGATTGTCCAACTCAGTCCTGTCACAGCAAACTGTTCTGCTGACAGTCTTTATTAGAGGAAGTGACATTCAAAGCCTGAGATTTGTAGGAAGAGTTGAAGTAACTATTAACAAGCTTACTTTAGTGTTTTGGTTGAAGTATATGCTGATGCTTAATTATTTAGGTTTTGTAGTATCTCTGATGGAACAGGTAGTATTTGTTTGAACACTGTGTTCGCCTGCCTCTACACTATAAAATTATATGTATTTATATGCATATTACATATATGTTTGTATATCATGCTTATATTACCTATAACATGTATTATATATATAGATAAATATATAGGAAGTTATTGATATATTTTTAGTCTTGATATTCTAGTGCTGCTTTCAGGGACCTGTAACAAAAACCCTGTAGATCTGCCAGAGAGTTTAATTCACACCATCTGGGAAATTTTTTTAACCTTACACAGCAGTTCTAATTGATGAGGCCAGGTCTTTAATTTAGTGAGGTATTGAAAGAAAGGACAGTAAGTTGGCTTGCATTTGTCCCTGTAAAAGTTTGTACAGGACCCAATTTATATCAGGTTGTAAGGAGTTCTGGGATGGGTTCCTCTCATTTTCCCATAACACTGCAGTTCCAGTCTTTCAGGACATCAGTGTGGATGGGAGAGAGCAGAGAAAATCAGACTGTGATGGCCAAAAGACCACTGAAGAGGAGAAACGCATTTTCCGCCTATTTTAGCAGAGTTCTTTGCATATGTAGTTATGGCACAGTACAAGAAACAGGGATGGAAATATGTAGAAAGCAGACATGCAGGGGAGACCAGGGATTACCTGACATCCAACCCCACATGAAATTTCTGACGCACATCTTCCTCAGAGACCACGCTGCATGTTACCATTTCACTTCAGTATCACTTCAACCAGAATTTTAGAAACTCTGGCCCATTTTCATCACCATAACAGTACTAAAATGTCATTTTAATCTGGATCACCTTCTAAGGCACTTTACTGAGTTCATCTGCAATTACTCCTGAGATGAATTTTTCACATTTTCTGTAGCTCCATTGGAAAAATTAGTACCAATATCTACTATTGCAAAGTCTATTGCAGATTTCTTCTGAAGCTCTAATCAAATTATTGTACAAGCATAATAAAAGTTCCATTTTATTCCACAATCAAGGTTATTCAGATGCATTAAAATAGCAATTTGGAGCAGCAAGATATTTGGCTTTAATATGGGGTTTGGGATTTCATATATATCTATAAGTAAAAAATGCAGTTTCCCTATACAGACCTGAGAATGAATGGTGATTTTCAGAGATAAATCTTTCATTTAAAGTAATGCTGTATTTTTGGCTCTTTTATAAAAAAAAAAAAATTTCTACTTAATCTGAGCAGTTTTTTGATATCAAAATATGTGCATATTTGGAGCAGAACAATTATCAGGTTTATACTGGTTAAAAGTCTGACCAACACCCCTGAGTGATATTCTGGGAAATATGCAAATGATTTTTCAAGTTATTTTAGAAATAATGGCATTTTACTCAGGAAGTTTATATTAAATACAATCTACAGTGGAGTTACAGTGAGAACTTCACTTTGGCTGATGGATGATAAGAATAAAGTGCTCCTCAAATGAATTGAGCTTTATATATAAATCCACAAGCTGTGCAAGACAGCTTATTTCACATAAAATTCCCACATAATGCATGGTTTCATCTAACTCCAATCCCAATCCAGTTGGATACTAGATTATCAGGTTGGATTTTTTTGGCTGGAAAAATACAGTGGTAATATTTGTAAACATCACTTCAGTTGAGGCTCTTGGAGCTTAAACATTTGGCAGGGTACACAGAGATAATGTGGGAGGTAGAGTTTCTTTCTTGGAACTTCACAGTTTGATATTTCTGCAGAGTACTTGATTTTTTTTTTAATTCTATTTTATGTCAGAATGGGCAAATGCTGTTCACAAAGTGAGCATTGATATTTATGAAACAGAAAACACTTAAAAAGAGTTGTTCTCCAGAGTGGGAAACCCCCAAAATGGTGGTGCCAAATTTAAAGTATTTCACTTCAGGTCTCAAAGCACCCCTGAGTGAGGGATGTTTTCATCCCAAGAAAATTTCAATTTATTAAATTCTTCTATAAATTTCATAATTTAAATTAATGTTGTAGTGAAGCTACTGTGAAACCTGTCCCAAAAGCATACAAAGATAAAACATATGGAAATATTGAAAGAAGTTTTAAGTATTTTTGAATAACATGCTTGCTTAGAGTTTCTTCATCAGAGGAGCATGACTTCCCCTCCTAAACTCTGCTGTAATATAAGTGATAAAACTACTAATATCTGAAGTGATATTGTGCTTTTGCTGTGCTATGAATCCATTCTAATTCTTCCACTGAATTCTTTATTCTTCTACTGAAACCTTGTCTATGATTATACCAAACTTTGAAAGATTTTTCAAGCTTTTCCCTATATGCTTTTTCACAGCTATTTGTTAGGTTTTCCAGCAAATATATTCACACTATATCTCCTTTGGCATATCATACTTTTCATAAGTATGAATACAGCTACTGAAGTACTCTTTCACTGTATGAAGCTTGAAAGAACTTGGCAATGTTCTGAATTTCATGCACTGAATCTGCTCTGATCTAACCAGCACTGTCTCCCTGTTGTCTTGCACATCTTCCTTCTCCCACCAGCTTTTTGTCTTGGACCATGCTACCAGAATGGAGAGTGACTATTGGATTGTTACTTTTGAGTGACATAGTACTGACCCACCATTCACTGGTATTAGTAAAAAATAATATATATATAAATGCTCAAAATAATCTGGTGACTTCTACCTCTGGCCATTAGAATTTATTTTATTGGATTTTGTCAGCGAATTCAATTTTTTTGTGATTAGTTATTAGTTTCCCAAACTAAGTTTTTAAAGTGCTGTATAAATTATATGTTTTTTATAAGAGAAAACTATTTAAGAACTATTGCTTTTAAAAATTAACATATGGGAACCTTTGTTCTTACAAACTTCTTATTTATCACAAGCTTATAATTTTAAAAAAAAACAAATATGTATACATTCATATTCAATAACTCTAAACTAAATTTTTGTTTTGCTCTTCATTTTTTATCCCTTAACAACAGAAACACATGTTTTACTATGAGAAAAAATGCCAGCAATGGCTGCTTTCATGGGTTAATCTTTCTCTAGTACTGTGTTAGAAGGAGCAAATAGACAAAAAAATCAGCATGATGGATTGGAAGAGCAACCACAGACAGTTTCTTGTTCTTCTTAAACATGAAATTCTTAAAATTCAAATTGTGGCAAGTCAAAAAAGGGTCTTGGATTCCTCAAAATACCACTTAGCATCATGTGAATACCTGTGGTCTTTTGTTGGTTTGTCAGCTTTGTAGTCAGACAGAAAAATGGTTGGCAGGGGAAGGGGAAGTGCAAGCAGGGACATTCACTTGGGATAAACCCCAAGCAAAATACCGCTTTAAAATTTCAATTTTAAGCTTAAAATTTTGCCTTGTTTGATTCAAGGGAATCTTATCTGCATTTCCTCCTCAGTATCTGGAGGAGAGTCCTGGGGGCCCTCACAGTGTCCCACGGCAGGAGTTTGGCTGTGATGATGGCTGTGACCTCAGAGGAGAAGAGCCAGCCCTGCCCCACTCCCTGCTGGAGCTGTGGGACAAGGCTTGCTTGGTTCCTGGCTTCATCAAAAACTAAACACCATTTGCAATTCTTTCTGTTCAGAAGTGAAAACACTGGTGTTTTTTGTGAGAAATTCTTTTCAGCTGTGCACTGAACCACCTTGCTGATAAATGTGTTCACAAAAAGTGTTTTCTGGGCTAGTATTAGCTTAAACAAGTCCTCCTCCACATGTCCATTATTGCTCCCTGCCTCATTTGAGAAAGCATAACTGCTTGCATTGTGACACAGCAAAAATAATTGAAACACTGAACTCCAAAATAAAATTCTCCTTAGCCAATAACAAAGTCAGAATGGTCACATAAAGCATTTACACCAGCCCAAGAACTGGGGTGATGTGGGAAATGAGCCACTTCCTATGGTACTGAATTTTTTTTGTTGCTGTTTGTTTTTTTATAATAAGGTCATTCTTGAACTTGGGGCATTCATTTAGTTCCAGAAATAAGGACTTTCACCTTTTATTTTGAGGCATGCTTTTTGAAACCTTGGCCATAATGCAAATTCAGTGAATAATGTAGAGTAATGCCAAACCACTACTACTCTAGAACAATTTAACTAAACAATAGACTAAAGAGGGACATGAACAGTATTTCTTCTAAGATACACTATATTTTAATTAATTCTGTGTGTGGGAGAGTGCTTAATGTATTCATTTATTATATCTCTTAGCAGCTATATGTTGTCTTAAAAAACAAACTGTGGCATAGAATTTCAAAAGCAAGGGCTGCAGTTGGAATTTCTATGTAGTGGTTCTGAGTTGTTGAGTATAATTTTAAAAGGATTAGTAATACGAAAATATTTTGTTAAAGGGCACCATTATACAAAAAAAGTTACCTGTGAAGGAGCCCCAGGAAGACAGCTACCAGGCTTGCTGCTCAGCTGGTGAGCTTTCTGCTTTGGCTGTGAGGGATGGAAGAGCTCAAGTCATCCATGCATGTTCACAGAAGAGTTTTTTTAGTAATACAGGTTGCCTTTCTAAATAACACATCTGGGCCTAGAGATGAATGATGTTTGTCACTGCAGGAATAGACCTTAAACAGTTGTTTTCTCCCTGTTCAATCTAGAAGATTGGCTTAATTGATCATTCAAATGTACATTTCCATCTGCCATGAGGCCTGAGGGCTGGGATCTAGTGGGGTTTGTTCAATTTATCAGTAGACAGTGACATTTTTTTATTAAGACAAACATAAGGAACTCGTCTACAATTTATGACCACATAATGGAACCTGTGAATGACTCTCTTGCCTCTTAGTAAATGGAATATGTGGCACAAATATAGCTTTCATTTCTCATTTCATGTTTATTTACAGTTGAGTGAGGACAGGAAAAAGTAATTCAGAATTCAGTTTTTATTCTTTTTATGTTTCTGTTTGTTTGGGGTTTTTTTCATTTATTCCTTTTATTTAAAAACAGTATTTCTACTTAACTGCATTTTGTAAGAGAACAGAAAATGTTCTTAAATAAAATATGTTAGCTTGTTTCTCTATTAGTAGCTGCTTATAGAACAGCTGTTTCTGAGTTTCTATGGCAGGGAGGGCACTCAAACTGAAAGATCTGAAGGGAAGTGATGGTGGCACCATATTGGAAGGATACTCTTTTTATTGTTTCCCTGTATGAGTGGATTGAATGCGGTGTTGTCAGGCAGCAACAGAATGCATGCAGTAATTGGTGTATTCACATTGCATTGCCCCCTCCTTGGCCTTTTCACAATTCTATTAACTCATTTGCTCTTTGATAGCTGCTACTGTCCATTAACTTCCATGCCCTCTGTCTTTGTCCATCACCTTCCCTTACTTTCAATATTTTCTGCACTACAAAAATCAGATGAGGTCTCACCCCAGAAACAATTCCTCCATCAAATGGCTGTAGATGCAGTGTGCAGTTTCAAGAAAATTAAGAAATGGGGGAAAACCAGAAAGTTTTAAGACATGGGAATGCTTCCATTTAACAAGGGGAAAAAAAGAGATGTGAGGGTAAGGAGAGATAGTCTGACAAAGTAGAACACTGAATGGGGCAGAAACTGCAGGGCAACTGCTGTTCTGTTGGGGTTTCTTTCCCCAAATTAAATGCAGAATGGCAATTGAAAAACTGGAACAAACCACAAAGAATAACAGAAATTCCTTTTCAAGAAATCCACAATTGTATAATTTGATTGCCAGAAAATAGCACTGAGGACATTGGCTTACCAAGGTTAAAATATATGAATAATAAGAATATTAAATTATAATGTTCAACTGGAAACAAGAACAAATATCCATTGAAACATCCAAAGAAATTTCCTGAAGAAAATAATAGAAGTGTCTTCTTTCCAAAATTTTCTACTTTTCTGAAGAAAATTTAAAACCTCTAAACCGAAAAAGATTACCAAACATCTTCAGGACATTTGTAGTGTTATTATTATGATTTTAGCAGGGATGGACATTTCATTATAGAAAACACATTCTGTCCGCAGAATACCAAGTTTCTCATGGTAAAGCAGGAGTCAGGCACTGTGTGACAGCAGGACAGATTTTCTGTCTGTCTGTCTGTCTGTCTGTCTGTCTGTCTGTCTGTCTGTTACACCCTCCCCTGCAGCAGCTGAGCACCATCAGAAATGAGACCATGGGCCACTCACCCACCCTGGTGCTGTGGAGTTCCTGTGCTCTGCATGCAGAAAGTTTCCTGTGATTTAAATGTGCTCTCACTTCTGTGCACAACATCCAATACATTGCACATATTTTTCCAACACACAAGTTTTTTTCTACAATGAACAAAATTTTAACTCTCTCCCTAAATATCTGTCCTCTGTTACCATTTACAGGAACAGACATTCACTTGCATCAGTAGGTACATAAATAAAATTGAGAAAATCCTGTACAGATTTACCCTATACCCTGTACATTTGTGGAATGCTCTAACTGTTTCCTCCATTGTTCATCCATTCCTTCATATACTTCCTAATCAGTGTATAAGAATAGGATTTTTCTGTTTTGTGACCAAAACTCATTTCATACACATATAGAGCAACAATTTGACAGAAAAATTTAGGGTTTTTTCTGTAAAAATGTAGATTTATAAGATTTTGCAGCTGAGCTAACTATGCTCATGAGGGTTAGAACATAATTTTATACAAGAGAAAATAATCTAAGGTTTGGGGAGAGCCAATAATATTTTCCATATTATTGGGTACAGTGGGACTAGCAAAATCAGGAAATTCATGTTTTATGAGTTCAATCAAAAATCATAGTTACATAGTGATGCTAAGCATCACTCTCTGTTTACTGGGGTGCTTCTAGTAAAAGGGTCTAAAATGTTGAACTATAACTTTGAACTTTGTGTTTCTTTAAACTGTTATAAACTAAGCACCTGATTTGGGGACAATAACTGGTTACAACTTTGTGCAAGCCTCTTGAAATTGCTTTTCCTTAAGACTTCTTATAGTCAAGCACTTTTTATACTGGGGAAAATAAGTCTGTGCCCTAGGTATTTACTGATTGTTCTGAAAACTAAAATCCAGTTCAGTGAACTAGGGAAACAATTTATTAATTTCAAGGTTTTTTACTGAATGAAAAAAGTGGATATTTAAACTTTCAAATGACTACTTAAATGATTTAAATAGTCTTTTCTGACATAAATATTAAAGGATTTTTCAAGTGGGAGCATGATACAAAGTTTCTACTGTTTTCAAAGTAATCTTCCTTTCTGTGGAAATCTCAAGCCCTATGATCTCAGATTCCTTAGAAAAAATCTGCTCTAATATATATTTTTACTCCAGAAGAAATGTGTGTTTTCCTGAATAAGTTTTCTTCAATGAATTGCAGTTCAGAATGCACAGGAGATATAACTTCTCATTTTTTGCTGGCAATCAGTTCTGACATAATTTGATTAATAGCAAATATTTAATAATTCACAGTGTATCTTAACAGTATACAGAAATTCTAGCTTTGACTAGTATTGTCTTGAGCGAACATAAGAAATTGAAAAGCTGCTTCTTGTTTTATTGAAATATAGTTCTGATTTTATACTGTATTGATAAAATTATTTTATATTAATATAGTTTTTATATTTCTAGAAATATAAGATGCCCATGTCTAGCTGGTATAACTCTTTTCTTTCATACACTATTGATGGAAGCTTTGGAAAAAAATCCTTACTTGAGCTATAAGAGTAAATATATGCTTGTTCATTTATTTGCTTATACTTTCTTTAAAATTTACTTTTGGATCTCAAGAAATCTCTGTTGATTTAAAATTAACCCCTTTAATAAGTAAATTAATGATTCAGAAGCCACAAACAGCACTGGCAGAATTTTAGCAAATATTTTGATATCACTTAAACCAAGAGAGGAGAATATTTCTTTTTGTCTACAAGGAAAAATAAATATGATAGAAACAAATATCTTAAAACATCAAAATAATGCAAAATTTCTGCAGGAAAAATCCATTGCAAACTGACAGGCAACTCCACTAAAATTGCCAGGCACAGATTTGTCTAGTGAGCTTAGACTAAATATACTAGGGAACAAATTTGAGCTAAAAACGTATTAAGTATACATGTTCTTGTATTTCTTTAAATCCTTTAGCACAGCTGGTCTCAAGATGACCTAACCTAACCATTTAGAAACAAAATATTGTGACACTTAGACATAAATGGAAAAACAGCACAATCCTTTTGGGGCTGGGAAGCAACCACAAACTTCATATGAACATCCTCATTAAACAGGCCCAGTGTGGTTATCAACTTCAGCTCCAGAGCAAAGCTGCAGAGATGAAGGAAACACATTCTCCCCCTTCTATTGATCAATTATTACATATTGAGAGAAAAACGAAAACCCATTAAGATAAATTTTTTCATTTTTTCAGCCAGTATTTCTCTAGCTGCTTGACTTGAACTTTTTTATTATGACATACCACATGCTAGAGGGCACAAGAGACCGTTTTGATTGTGCAGTTAAAGGAACCTATTAGAAATATGAAATCATTATTTCTGGAGTATTTGAGACTTTTTTTATTTTCCTGTGGACAGCTGCTGGCTATAGAACTGAGGGAAATTTAATTCAGGAAAATATCCTAAGAAATGGAGCCAGAGAGGCTAAATCAGAGTGGTAAATATTGCTAAGCCATCATTACTTGCTAAATAGATATTAGTCATCTTTATTTCTTACTGCATGCTGAAAGTTCTAAAGAGTCATTCCTTGTGATACCTTCTTAAACAAAACAGAAAAATCCATCCTCTAAAACCAGAGAAGTCTGCCAAGCTAGCCTTGAGGGTCTAGTTTAAACCCCTGAAGTAAAGAATTCCACATTTCAAGGATTTAAGTGGAAATAAAATAAAATCCAGGCTCAGATTTTCCTCCAAGACTACATTGGTGAAGAAACAGATAAATATGAGTAGAGAGGGAAGGGCTGATTGCAGAGAGGATAGTATGAGAAGAATATTTACAAAGAGTGTGTAAAAACCCAATTAAAAATCTAAGCATCCAGTCATAAATGATTCACAACTGAGGACTTCCTACACATTGTAGAGTTTATATCTGTGTAGGATTTAGTCCAGGGCATGGCTGTCTGTCTATACATGTCTTGCTGCATATGGGATATTTTAATGATCATAATTTATACTTTTCTTTTTTTCTTCTAGAGAGTGGAAGCATGGTTTTGTTTGAAATATTTGTCTTTAGAGAAGTGCAATTTGATTAAAATTGCCTAAATATGAAGAGAAGAATACTGGTAATCAACCTTAAGGAGGCAATAAAACTAAGAGGTCTGTTAAATAAAAAGTAGTTTGTGTGCCTATATGTCATTAGTTTTTGGTTTTTTGTATTTATATTCTGAGAGAGGAATCCATCAGACCCAAAAGCAATGAATGTTATTTGGGAAAAAACAAGCTGACTGTGGATGGAGCAAGATGTCTAAGAAACATGTTTGCCATCAAGAGGGGTCTCAGACTGCAACACTAGGAGCAAAAATCTCTCCTGTTATTGAAATAGTGACTTCTGGCAGATGGCAAAATGCACACTGAGTTCAAGGGTATGTATTTACCCTTGATTATAGCACCGTACATGGCTCTTTCCACTTCATTGTGGCAGCCAAGGGGGTAAAGCACAAAAGCCACGGAGCAGAACAAAGGCACAGAGGCAAAGATGAACCTCAAATGTGTACTACCTTCAAATATATCAGTCAAAAATGATAACTGGGCAGATCTGTTAATTCTAAGTCCATTTCAAATGACAATGAGGGATTGCTAATTAGGAAGGCAAACTGAAGTTGCAAATAAGGGCTTCAGAAAGTCTGAGTAAGCACCAATTATTCAAGCTGAGATGTAAGGAATCAATCCTGTGTCTTAAAAGATTTATTCAGGTAAAACAATAGATGTACGGAGCACAATTCTCATTGTAATTTTGACATTTAACAACCAGAGGTTTGTTAACCCACAGTTCTGAATAAATCCAGATGATCTATACAGTGTGCTGCACACTAAGAAATGAGTTGTCACAAAAGACCAGGAGCAAAAAATTATTGGAATTTATATGCAAGCATATGAGCTAGAATGTAATGAATAGGTAAAAGAAGAAAGTTTTCTTTCATACATATGTATATGAATAAGAGCAGAAATAGAAATTTGATGGATATACATGTACTGATGAGTTTTATAATTTTTTAATGTTTCAGATCCAATTCAGAGCACATATATATATATATTCAAGAAATACTTGATAGCAGTGCACTAGTATGGTATTCTCTGGATCTCAATGATTCTTATAAATCTACAAGCCTTTAGAAACTATAATTTAGATTTACCCTACATAATGTTTTTTGGGTACAAGAATTTTTCATCTTAAAGAAAGCAGATTTCTAAATACATGTCACTATATGCATTATTGTACCTGGTCAGGAAGTGCTCAAAAAAAAGAGCACTGTTGTGTCAGTGACTCAGATGACTGAGACTGACATCTCTGCCACCTGAACTTAGGGGAGGTAGAGTTACCCCACTTAGATGAGAATCCAGGCTGCAAGCTCACAAGCAATCCGACATATTGTGGAAATCCAGTAACACAGAAACAACGTGTTGTAATGACCTATTTACTTAGAGTTCATTATTCAGCTGCCAGACCTCCCTGCACTGTCTTGATAGAGCTCCAGATGGAATGTGTATCCCAGCCAAGAGGCAAACTGAGCTGTGAATTCAGCTGTTAACAAGACGTTTTCATTTGTGAAAGAATTGTTTTCCTCTGTCATTAAAAGGCACCTAAACAGAGGCTGTGATTCCATAAGTGGTGATGTAATGTGGTGTGAGAAGGACTTCTGACATAGAGACTTTTCTGATTATAATGACATGTTGAATTGTTACTTCATCATCTTTTCTCTTTAACCAACAAAACAAAAAAAAACCAACCCAAAAATAGTTTTAAAAAACTGTCCTTTTTTTGTGTTTAAGAACCTATTCAAAAAAAGAAAACCATAAAATTCCCTTGGTTCATGCCAGAAATGAAGATGAAGAACTTGTGTTAGTAACCAATTGCAAAGAAATTGCTTTATAGTAAAGACATGAGTTCATTGTATTTGATATATTTTAAGCATGGAAGGGCTACTTATAGTACCTATGGCCTGAAATCTTTATATCAAATAATGCCCTGGGCAAGTTCCAGCTCTGTCATCTTTCTGGGAAGAGCATCCTGAAGCTACAATTGCTAGAGTCACCTCTAGGCAGTGCAGAACACAGACTTCAAATTCTGTCTGATAACAAAGAACACAGCTGGGATGACACAACACTCAAATTAAAAACCAAATGAACAATCAAGAATCTGCAGCAACATTTGAGAGAATGATTAAAAAATTGCAATCCATGAAATAAAGGAACAGAACAAAGCAGAGCAAAGTGAGAGCTGTTCATTCTTAAATGATTGTCACGCTGCAAACACAAACATTTTGCAATAGTCTGACAAAACTCAGGTAGATAGCCTTTGCTGTGAACCTAATGAGACTCTTTCTCCATATATAGTGTATATATTTCCTGTCTGTATCTGAAAAGACACTCTCTTCCCACTTCTTTCTCTTGCAACACATTTGTAACCAAGGAACGTGGGATTCCTTTGTGTTAATATTCTTCAAGGAGGCCGTCTACACCAGCGCACCGTGGTGAACTGGTATTTCCTAGTCCAAGATGTAAACACTAAAGCAGCTGAAGAACTACTTAAAGTAAATACTATCCCATGGAAAAAAAAAAAAAAAAAAAAAAAAAAAAAAAAAAAGTTATTAACCAGCTCATTTAAGCTGGAAAATAAAAGACAGACTCTACATGTCAGCAGAGGATCTGGATGAGTGTTAAAACACAGACAGCATTTACAGTAAAAATTTCTCTTTTTTAAGATGTTTAACCAATTCAGAAGTGGGACTTTTATGGTTACTTAGCATATAGGGGACTGGATGCTTGATGTCCAAGTCAGCCTTCTGTTTTGTAAGTCTATGTTGTACTTAACATTTTTTTCTCAGCCTTGAAATTGTTTTCCTCTTAAAGATGGAAATATCCAGCAGAACTCTCATAATATTTATAGCGAGCTGTTATGTATCAAAAGGTCTGGAAATCCTAAACAGACTCAAACTTGAAATGTAACTTGAAATAAAATGCAGCTCAAGTTTATTAGCCAACATGTTAAATTATTCATGTGAAGTAACATATGATTCTCAACTAAGTAAAGTTTGGGCATGTCTCTTTTAAAGGTCAAAAGAAGGTTACATGGTCTCTTCAAAGAGACCCTTATTAACAGGGTTGGATTGACATTGAGGATAACCATGTACTTCAAGTATTTGTACTCTTTATTTATCTGTTTACACTTTTTTCCCTACTGATACCTTTAACATTCTCTAGGCATATTAAACCCATTAAAAGTACATATTTTAAAATAAACACATCAAAAGGATCCTAAAAAAGACAGGCCTCTTAAAAAATCTCCTAAAATAGATTGGACATCATAAAAAGTGTGAAAGAAAATTATATGATGCCAGGAAAAATATTTTATTTCCCTGGGAAAGTGAAATCTTCAATTACTTGTTGCTTATGTTGCTGAAGCACCAAACAGTATTCTCAACTTTAATTATAATAAATTACATTATTTATGCATTTACATTGCTCTTATCTTCTTTCCAGGATTCTAATGGCTCTGGTTATGCTTATAGCAAATGTTCAGGTGACTTCAGAGGGGCCAGTATAAAAGCCTGTGGTCGCTGGCACCTCCTTCATTGGTACATGAACATCTGGAAGACTGTAATGCTCCAATGTCAATGTGATATGAAAGTGTACTAACCCATACCTGGTAACCATGTTCAGGAGTCTGGAATTATATTTTGGAATGTGTGTGTGGGGGTGTTGTGGGGGGATGTATGTGTGCAGAGGGTGAGGAATCACCTATCACAATGCTCAGTGCAAATTAAACCAGCTGCATTTAAACTATGACACTTCAGCCAGCTCCTTCATGTTTAATAATACCTCTTTCACAAGCTGATAGTAGTGGGACTTCAGGGGAAAATTAGTTCAAGCAATGTTTGAGCAGAGTAAGTAGCACACAAGAAGAGTTTGTTACGTAAAGCCCAAGTGGAATACTAGCCTGGACTTCAGACCCACAAATGGGAACACATACCAAATAAAATATGAAATCATATTTGAATATCATGTTTAAAAATCCCAGACTGGACTGTCTTTCAGTTACCAAGTCTGTGGGGAAATATACAGTTACATTTCATTACAATGCTAGTCAGTAGGGCTATGTCTCCAAAAAAGGATTAAGTCCTCTCTCCCTCTCACACACCAATTCATGCCTAATGAACACAAAGTGAGTCATTACAAGATGTTACTGTTATTCTTTGGCCTGGCTACCTCAAAACCTTCATGGGTTTTTCTGTTCATGGTAATGGGCGAAATTCTCTAAACCAAAAAGAGTATAGAATTTTTCTTCACTGAGGCCACATTTCACCCACAGATACAGATACTTGCAGTGTTTCCACATACAGCTCTGACCATCCCATTCCTTTCCCCAAGGCAAAACAAGTCCAGACTTTGCTAGCTTAAGAGCAAATGTAAAACATTCCTCTTCATAAAAATTTTCCCATTTAGGCAATATGCTGGAGGGGAAAAAAAAAGCAGGACTAGTGAAAATTTGGGTGTGGAAACCATCACACTGAGGGAAACAGAAATATGAGAATTGTAATCACATTGATGTTTATGCTTGGGAGAAATCCTATGAAATGAGAAATAAAGTAATTCAGAATATTATATACTCAATCAAAAATACCCATATCACTAGAAGTGGAAGGAATTACAGGTTTTGTGAGAACCATTCAATTTTAAAGTGCATAAATTAAGACAGGATGAACTAAAGAAATAGGAGTTTGGTTTGATGTTGTTTAAATAGAAAGAAACCATGCTTATTTCTCACTGCTCTTGTCTGTTTTCCTTGCATATTACAATATCTAAAATCTTTAAGATTGAACTAAAGCAAAATCCTTCCACTAGATGCAACAAATGTGCAGCTACTGTATAATTAAATCTTTCTGCTTCCCCCTTTGATGCTCTGATTTCCCTGTAAATGATAGTTTGCTTTTCTTACTTAAGCAATAAAGGAATCCTGCATACTTAATGCACTCTGTGAAACCTCCCATGTGGATCTGTGCTTTTGTGGCTAGACGATGAAAAGGTAGCCTGGAACATATTATGAATTTATCAGAAACCCAGAGGGGTAATATGAAAACAAAAGGATGGAATCCAAGGCAGGTGCGAGTGCAATGAACACTGGTTTGCTTTCCAGATAGTCACTTGTTCTTTGTTTAAAACCTCAGAACTTGGAAAGGAGTCAAAGAAGATCAGAGGTATATTATAGGAAGTTGAAAATAATCTTGACTTCAGTTTGCCTTTTAATCATCAGCAAGACAGTGGAGAGGAACTTCAGATCTTCTCCTTATCCTGCCTTCATTTGTAATGATCTTTTCTGAAAACCAAACCCTATATTTCTCCAGAACATACTGTACCCATCACAAAAACATGGATGAATGTTTCCATAGAGTGCACTAGCACTGGGCCAGACTACTGGCAGTAAGCACTCGGCTGATGAATAAACACCTTTAGGGCATTTTTTGACTTTATTTGAGCTGTGATACTGGCTGTGATCAGAAGGGCAAGCTCTGCATTCTAGCAGGGCAGGATGATGCAGAGGAGATTGCTTGTCAGTAAATGAGCCCTGAATCCACATCCATCTTAGTGCCTAAACTGAACAAAGTCATTGCATAGGATAAACCTTCTTATTTCCCATCACCAAAAAGCCATTTCACTCAACATTTGTCCTTCTGTCTGCTCCTGACCATGCCCACCCTCTCTCAGACACATTGAAGTACTGTTCAGTACATGAATAAAGAGAAGGCACACTGATTTGCAATTTCCCTGCTCACCAGAAGAGCCTGGACTGTAAGTTACAGACACAATGCAAGACCATTAACAAGATGTAGTACTCACTAAGACCCACATCCAGTGTGTAGCATTAAAACTAACTTATGTCATTTTCTGACACACCTAAACAATGGCAGTGAATTCTACCATAAAATTACACCCCAAAGAAAATTAATTTAAATTATTCCTTTGTTATTTGTTTTGAATCTGACGTGAGATTTTTATAGGATAATGTTTATTTCACTTATTCTGGGAGTGCCTTGGTAATGCACTCAATTTCATTGTCTTTGTCTGCAATCACTGCACTTCAGTTGTCTCTTTCCTAGGATAAGGGGCTCTCGTCTACTTAATTATTCTTGACATAGAATGTATTTCTTATTTTCAATATCCAGTTTGTCATTCTCCCTAACTTTAACCTTCTTTCTACAGCCTCACTGGGGAGACCAGGGATGCACATGGACAAAAGGAGAGTTCCTCTTTGTTTCTCAATATTTTCTAATTAAGAGTAACTTGTTTACTCTTCCTATTAGTGCTGAATATGGAGCTTTCTCATACACTTTTAACTCCATAATATTTTCCTTCTTTTCAACACCTAATTCAAATCCCATGCCTGTAAATGTAGAATGGAGGCAGTTTCTTCTCACGCAACTCTGTCCATTGTTGGTGTTAAATTTCTTTCCTGAGCTTACTACACTTGTACTTAGTATTGAGGGAGCTTCTCTCACCCCAGGGTCAACTTTTGCTTTTAATTCTTATGTTTAGCTCCATCAGCAAACTTTTCCATATCCCTACATTACCTCTGTTCACTAGCTCTTCAGCTCAGCCTGTTTCAGCCATAAATTCTCAATCTATAACTGTATCCTGGGGGGAAGAATAACTGAAGAGGAAGACCTTAAAACCACCACGCATAACAGTGAAAGAATTTAATATATCAGGGTTGGGAAGGAAAGGAGATGGGAGCCAAAGCACTTAAGAAAGAGTAACACCTGGTCCCTGACAGTAACCAGGAACTAAAAAGCTGCAAAATGCAACTACATTTTAACTTTGGGATTCCTCGTATAAGAATAAATATACATTTATATTATATTATGCATATATATGTATGTGTTATAAATTATTTATAAATGAAGCCGCTAATCCTCAGAGGAATTCACCACCCAGCTATCAAATGGTGACAATTTTTGCAATCACTTTAAAATTATTCTCTTATGACACTATTGCTGCTATTAAAAATTGAAGTTTAACTGAATTTTTCTTATTAAACATCTTTTGAAATAGAGGTAAAGATGTAAAACTTAAATGCTTTCTTATAAAAGTGTTGAAATGTATTTTAAATTTGCCTTCTGACATTATATTAATGTAAGCATTCTGAAGAAAAAAAACAGACTGTTACTTTGGAAACCAACATAGACTTATCACTGGTTGTTCAATTCAATACCTATTAGTGCTTATACATATGGTATTAATTCTGCATTAATTCTGTCAAAAATGATATCATACTCTGAATGTCCAAATTATGACATCACTAAAACAACTTAGCTCTTCGTGGGTTTGGAGCTCAACTGTGCCAGAATTGACTAGAATTTATTCATGCAGCTGATTCTGACAAGTTCTTTTTAATTAGTTCATGCCCTCATAATGAACAAGAGTCCATGTTTTTGAAGATTTGCCAGAATAGTTTCTATTCTCTTCAACTTAAGTGCCAAAAGCATGCACTTCTTTATACTATTTATACCTTTGCCTATAATTACTGTTCCCTAAGGTGTGATTGTCCTATTTCATAAGAGTTTGTGCAGCTGCCAACATGAAGATGTAAATAAATTGTAATACCGTTGCTATGAGGTGTAAAATTCCCACAGCTCATATCCAGACCCTTGTATAATAAACTCAAGTAAACATTCCATTTCCTGTTAGCGATTGTGGTTTGTGACTAGATTTTAAAAAGCGGTGCAGTAAGTCATCACTCTTTTAATGATTTGCTGAAAACAAAGTCATGAAAGCATGGAGCAAAAAACCAGCTACATGTAAACATCTATTTTTATGAAGGAGAAATATCTGGATGCAAACCTGAATACTTTGTTGTTATCTGATAATTTTAAGAAGCTGGTCTCATTTCTATTTGCTAAGAAAAAATTCTGAAATGCTGCTGATTTGTCAAAAGCAGGGACCAAAGGCCTTAAGGTCTTCTGAAGGTAACTGCATTAAGGTGTTCTGAAGATCACCTCCATTAAGGTGTTCTGAAGGTCACTTCTTCACTATTTTGAACTTGCTGCAGCCATTGCAGAGATGGTCTCGCTCCATTTTTGTGTTTTTAAGATGGTGTAGTTTTGCACATTATGAGTTTGACACCATGGCCAAAGGTGACCACAGCAAAAATTTGTTTAAATCCATCTTTCCAAAGCAGTGAAAGGCCATAGAGTAAGAGGCCTTCCTTTTGTACACCTATCATGCATTGGGGATCCTGTCATAGGCCAGCCAAGCTGTTTTCTCCCTTGCTTTAATGAGGAAAACACCCATGCTGTACTGAAGAATATGGTGTGATAGTTTTTCCTCAATTCATAATGATTAAACAACCATTTTACTCCTCTTTTCTTGTGATGGGTTATGTTCTACTCTCTGCCCTCCAAACCACCTTGTACCTTAAATGTAGACATATCATTTGGTAGAGATTATTTATAACATGACAGGAACATCTCAGAAGGAGGCATCAATTCAATACTAGTGGCAGGTACACTGTGAAGATTAAATTAAAAAAAAATACCAGCTCTGACATCTTTTCAATAGAGCAAATAAATGAAATATTGGGTACTGGTGGGAGTAAGATGAGCACACAAGATATGTATGTCTGACTTCATGATTAAGCTGACCATGGAGCAGCAGTAAAAGTCTTCAGGCCATTTCACACCAGCAGGTGTTTTACATCATGACACAAATAATCTGATTTACCCATGCTGCAGGATTTTTCAGCTCTTTGCTGGAGTCACTTTTCTCAGTGCCTATAAAGCCATATTGCCTACAGATCACAAATTCACATGCCCCAGCTTCAATCGGAAAATGCAGTTAAAACTGCTATTTTTAGCTGGGGAGTTGAGGCTTTCATGAGGCTTGGACAGCAGATCAGGAGCTGGGTCATGGCATTGAATTGCAGCTTGGTACTAGCCCTCTTCAGGACTATAGTTAACTCAATTTCAACAACTCCCTTCTCTTCTTTCCCTCTTTTGAGCAGGAAGTGCCCATGGTGAGGAACATCTGTGACCACATGCTTCTGCAAGAGCTCTTCACTGGGGCCTCAGTTAGAGTTGCAGCTGTAGGCAGCAGACCAATACAAAATATTTTAAAATATTAACCAGCACCTACATAACTTTAACTTTTAAACTCTGCTATTTTATACACCAGCAAGTCTAGCAGAGATTAAAAAAGGCCATATCCTGTTGGAAAAGAGGGAATCCCATCTCTACCATGGTATAATATATTTTTGGTCCTAACGAACTGTGGGTTATTGAAATTTAAACCAGTCATTAGCCCAGGACTGAACATTACATGTCCTGGGAATCAGTCCAATGTAATTTGGGGGTGGGAGGGTGGCTCAGAATTCCAGGTTTGTGAGGAAAGCAAGAAATATTTTCCTGGCAGGTTTGTTTAAAAAAAAATGGCAGCTGTTCTTAATTGCTGGGAGGGCCAGATTGTTAAAAACAGTCCCAGTGGAAATGGATTAGTGTATGGGAGGATGTCAAGGTGCAAGATAAATGAATTTAGTCTCTATTCTGATGGTTTATTATCTGGATAGTAACTCCATGTACTGCGTGTATGCACACGCACAACACCCGATGTTCTGGGTTGGTGTAAAGGCATTAAAGTTGACATGACTTTAGAATGACAGCATTATTCATGAGAACTAAAGCTGTGAGTGAATTATGCAAGTTACAGAAACTGAGTGCCTGTAAGCTCTTTCCATCAACACCACAGGCTCTATGTTTCCTTTAGGACATAATATTTTTCATGAAAATTATTCTGCAAATGCATAAGCTATTTAAAATGGCCATGTGTTTTATCTCTAGATTATATTCCTCTCTCTGGAAAGTCAGATTTTCTTTCAAAGTATATCATGAATCTGTATCCTTCAGAAGCCAGAATGGTATAAGACTTACTCTTAAATTCTATCTAAAAAAATCAGCATATAAAATATAGGACCTGGACATTTTTCACAATGGAATATCATTATATCCTTCCAGAAGACACTTCAGTTAATGTTGTTTCCATTATCAGACTTGTGTAACAAGGCCTGGGTGTTGTACATCACATCCAAGCCTTTAATTCAGATTTCAGTATCAGCTCAGTTGAAAGAGGTCAGGCTACTGCAGGGCACAAGTGACTGAAATGACTGACAAAGAAAGACTGTATTGGATTGGAAACAGGAACAGTATTTACATAACATAACTGAGGCGTCACCACAATGACATTCAGTTTTTGGGTCATCTCATGCATGAGGACCATCAGGCACAGTTAGAGTTGTCTGTCAGACAGAGATAGTCCTGTTTAAATGGTGAGTGCTACCAGGAGGTTAACACATGTGACCAGTGTGATGTCTGCATTTGGAGCCAAACCCAGACCCTGCTGGTAAGATCCTGATGCATTCAAGTACAGGCTAGATCGCTCACCAGCCTCACTGGGGTGAGGGGAAAGGGCAAATTTTCAGCCTGATGCTGCTGGACCTGCGCTTCATCCCAAGCCAGGCAGCAGCTCCTGCCTCTTTTGCTGCCTTCTGTTCCATTTCTTCTGTGTTCAGGCCATGTTGGCCTTAGGCAGTGCTTCCTTCCTTCTCATAAGGGGGTTGTTTCTGCTTAAAGTAAAGTAAAAAATATTAGGAAAGCAACTTTATAATTTTTCCTACTGATTATTCTAATTAGTTCTTCCACTTAAAGCCACCTGCAATTCTCTAAGTGACTCAAGTACTTTTTAAACATTTGCTGCTGTTTCACATTTCAGCTTAGAATCACAAATCATACAAAATTTTGCTTTCCTGCTAACAGTTCCACTACCCTTTTTTTCCATCTGAGTTCTTAGAAGGCCTTGTGTACTGATGTTTTCCAGTTTATCACTTGATTGACAGTGAATTCCTTTGATTATTTTCTTTCAGATCTCCCAGCTTCATTGTCAACTCCTAAGACAAACATTGTTTAAAATTTTTCTCTAAAATCCATGTTAACTATAACTTCCCAAGGATGAGAAAATGATTAATCCAATTTTCTGACATAGTTCCGAACTGAGACACATACAAATATACTGTTAGTATTTTCAGATTTATTTATGACTTTTCACCTTATACCTTACCTTTTTCTCTAGAATTCCTAAATTCCCTAATATCTGATCCTTTCATTGAGTTGGACTCTATTTCAGTTTTCTGAAAGCTACCATATTGTCTTAAATAACATCTTGAACCTTGCAATCTACCTGTACTAGCTTTTAAATGGCCTTCTATTTTATATTTTGTTAAGATGCATTCATTCCTCTGTGACTCTTGGGATGCCTAAGAAGCCTCCATGCTGAGTGTAAGGATTTTAATTTCCTCACTTTTGACTTCAGGGTTTTTTTAACTAACTTTGCCCTTGAAAAAAATTTCGTTATCAAAAGTTTAGTGTCACAGTGCCATATTTGATTCAATCACTCCCTTGAGAATGTTGAACTTAATTATGCTGTGGTCACCATTAATTAGTGGCTCAGCGATAGTTACTTTATGAACCAACACTTGTATATTACATAGGACCGAGTAACATTCCCTCATGTGTGCTGTAGAACCCACTGCTATAAAAATTATAGTCTGAGAGGTCAAGAAGTTCTCTCTCTAAATCGTCCACTGGAAAGGATAAATTTCTATGCAGATAATTGAAATGCCCCGTTACAACCATTTCTCAGCCCTGGTTGCCCTACTTGTGCCTGCTGACACTTCACACCTCAGCATTAATAATATGTGTTTGAAAAGTAGGAAATTCTGTCATAGGTTATTAAAACTGTAACATGTGCTTTCATACTGAATTGAATTCCAATATCAGAATTCTCTGCAGGATAAAAGGTTTGAAAATGTGGGAAAAGGGGTAATATTACTGTGAATTTCTCAAGCAACATTGTTTAATATTATTTTTATTATTGGACCGTTAATAGTTTAAAAACTTCACCAGTATTCTAAGAAACAGAAATATTTTGCTGCATCAAGTCTATTAATTTGCCCTGTGCTGACTTCTGTGTTCACTGAATTCTTGTATTATTATGATATAGTGCTATTTCTTCATCATTACTCTCCCTACAGCTGACAGAAATCCTCATACTCTGAAAGAACTTGCCATGCTATACTAATGTGAAAAGAAATTTCATTCACTGATGTTCAAAATAAAGACACTTTCTATTAACCTTTCCAGATAGTCTTTTTAACTTCGCATTCTATTTATTGAAAATATGTCTATTTTTTCTAACGACTATCTCAGATTGTTGTGTTGACAGGAAAAAAAAAAGAAAGAAAACCTACTAGTTTTTTACTGTACATTTATAACCCAACTGTAATTACATTTTAATTGTTTCCTGGAGTTAAAGAGATTGAGTTGTTCAGAATTATTTCTGTACTGACAAGTTTCTGTTTTGAAACATCTGATTTCAGATGCTCTGATGCATCTGATTTCAGTGGGTTTAGGTACTGGTATATCCAGCGAGACTGTGGCCATGATCCCACTAGGAAGCAGCCAGATGCTCACAAAAGACAGCAAAGATACCATTTCCAAAAGAGACAGCTGAAAGATCAAACACTAAGAGAAGCTAGACTTCAACCAGACATGTCCAGCGCACTGATGCACCACCATTGATAATTTAGAGGATTCTGCTGCTTCTGGTACACAGTGTCTTTCCTGTAAAATTCAGCTCTGTGACTTCACAAAGTCCAGTAGATGTGTTAAGTCAAGGCCTTTCACCCCTCAGACATAATTAGCATATTCTGCAGTCCAGCAAAATCTTAATTAATCTTAATTTAAATAGAAGAAACAAAGGCAACAGGATAGAAATGGCCTTAATGATGTCACGACAATGTGGCTCACATATTATTTTCTCTAGTGGTCTGCAATGTTCTGTGTGGTACATTTTTCTACTTTCTCTAAAATTCTCCACATGTAGAAAGTCATATGTAAAATAACTAGCATAAAACCTTATAGTGAGATTTAAATGCAGGAATTTGTCTCTTTATGGGTACTGTTTGATACCTAGTCAGTGAGAAAGTACAGTGCTGCCTTCTAGATTCCGATAACAAATGTTTTGTTTTGGGAATGTTTATATATAAAAGGCTCATCCAGCCCAGGATAGAGATAGCTATGATTTAAATTTCAGACTGTGAAATTCCTTCCCAGAGTAAAATATACACACACCTCCCAAAAAGGAAAAAAAAAAAAAAAAAGAAAGAAAGAGCAGAGGTTTGGATATTAACAATGGATTTTAACAACATGTCTTCCAAAGACAGAAAAGGGAAAGAAGTCCAGTGATGGTGGAAATTCCAATGTCTCAGGTGAAAAAATGCTAATACAGCTTTTTGGAGTTTTAAGCTTTGCCAAGGAGGAAATGGAAAATTAAGAGGTTCTTGGAAAATGAAGAGGTTTTGACAGAAGATCAAGACACTGACTCCAAAGAGCCTGAAATTCTACAAAGGCTATTGCCAGCTTGCGTCAGTGAGAACAAGTGGAAACAAACCATACAAATTTATCTAGTTACATTGGCAGCTGAACTTAAGAGAGAAAGAAAAATGTGTTAAATCTTAAATTTTATAATTACAATGCCGCAGCAGCTTTTTTTCTTTCTTTGTGGCCCTGATTTTCCATTCCCTTAAAATATTTTTATTCTGTTTTTATTTTCTTTCTCTTAGCTTTTGCATTATCCAAGAAGCCCAAAAATCCTTTTGTTTTAATTTGTGTTACAAAGGGGTTAATATTCCTGATGTTTTCTCTGCTGAGATGCCAAACAGGGTCACCAGATGTGATTCATAAGTTGTTCTTGCATGTGGCTTAGCAAAAGCACAGCTGTGGTTACACACTGGGGGTGGAGGGAAAGGGGAAGAGATCCTGACCCCTTTGGAGTCAACGGGAGTTTTACTATTTACTTCCACGGGACCAGAATTTCACCCCATGTACTATGTGGGTCTTGTTGTTTGTTTTTATTTTTTCAAAAGGATCCTTACTGTCACTATTGCTAGATTTCATAGAGATTAGATGTGAATCAATAATGGATTTAATTATTATTATAACCACCAGTCTGCAATATTGGATGACAAGTAAAATATGACTGAAAGCTTTGCCTCATTATGAAACCTTGTTTTGTTAGAGAAAATGGGGAGGTTAATCCTTTTATTCTCAAAGTATTTATTTTACTGAAAAAATATTTGCATTTGAATATGATCAACAGGGATAAATAATTTATTCTAGTTTAAGTCTTCACACACCCCCAACAGCTCTGTTTTCTTCTTCACAATTTTACTTTTACACAATTTTTATTTTGTTTTGAAAATATAATCTAACTTTTGATTGGCAGGAGCAATGATTTAGTTGTTTCTAACTATCTGCAGAACCTTTACTTAACTTGATTCATGTCTGTTTCTGAAATATGAAAAACTGAAAATATAACACAACCAAAGAATTTTAACAGAATCTACTTTAACCAATGTGTTCACTCCAAGATGATTATACGTACATTTTTATTAGCTAAACACCAAAAAAATTAACTTAGCTAGAATTGTGGCTAAAGTAGCTTCAGAAAATATTATAAATATATGCATATGTTAGTAACATAATTTCAGTTGAGAAAATCAGAACTAAGGCTATGTTAAGAATAAACACAGGGTTTTTAAAGGATCTTTCCTGCATCAATTTCTACCACTTTTTACTTATGTGTAGACTAGTCTAGGATGGGCATTTCCTGTGGTCTTAGCCCTTCCTACTCTTCTGTCTACAAAAGGTAAAGCTTTGATATGAGATCATCTAATCCTCAGTGGAAGTGGGTGCACTATGATCTCTGTAAGTGTTGGACGGGCACACACATGAGACTGGAACTGTGATTGCATAGGGGCATGCTCAGCCTGGATTACTAGCTGTCTTCTTGTACTTGACTTCAGCTATGAGATCTTAGCCTGCAAAGCAGCTAGGCATCTTCATCTGCTTTACAGAGTTTATAAACTACAGTGGACATTTCTTCTGCTTCTGTTGTCTTGGCTTTAATAGGAATGAATAAAATTCATTGACAGCAACAAAAATCTTTTCTCGACAATCAACATCATCTGTCCAAAATTCACAGGCTGATAGGAAAAAAAGAGCCCACCTTGGAATGCTTCCTTAAATGTTAGCATATGTCAGTGTCTTTTATATTGACTAATATATGTTCACTAATTTACTTACTTTACGTGCAACCATCAGTACAACTTTTTCACCTCAGTACTCTGGATGGTCCTTTTTTCAAACACAGACACAAGTGCAATCAATACTCATTAGACAACTGCTGAAGGGCAACCATCTTATCTTTCTCAACCGCATCCCAGGTAACTGCAGTGACCTGAAAGCAGCTGCTGGCTCTTTGACCAAAAATTGTGAAAACTCTAATATTTGCTTCCAACATTGAATTTTCTAAGACCATTGAAGAAATATGCATGTTTTATAAAGATAAGGTCTTCACTAGTATATTAAACATGCATATAGCTGTTCTGACTCCATACCACTAAACTTGCTAGCCTTTGAAAAAGAAATTATCAAATGCAAGCTCTCTGCTAATCCTGGACCTTAGTTAAATCCAAGCTGAACATAGGAACTGCTTGAGAAAAGTGGATGTTGACCAGGGCCAGTTTAACAATATAGATGTCTGAGTTACAAGATCCAGGAAGTTCCTTGGCTCTGTTTCATTTCATAATAAAGCTGGAACTGGCATTTGCTTATGTACGTGCACCTTTTCTGTGACATAATAATGTATCAATTTCTACATTTCAGTAATATTCAACAGCACAGTGAACAACAAACCCTTCCCAGCAAACTACATAAAACTTACTTCACAATGACCCAAAATCAAGTCACTACTTAACCAGATGGTATATTTTTCATGTTCTGAAGTTCAATGGATAAAATAATTTTTGGCTGTTACAGAGGACCATTCATCCAAGCATTTCAAGAAACTTGGAGGCACTAAACAAGGAAAAAGTTTCCTTTGGGAGCAGCTGGAAGACTGTAAAGAAGGCAGTTCAAATCATTATAAAAGTTATTAACAACTAGGACAGAACCTGCTTCCAACAGAACTGTTAGGCTCTGATGTGTTTCATTCCTGTTACTACATTAGTTTTGGTGGTAAATAACAATTCACACCTCCTTCTTTATAATAAGTATTTTGTCATCATGCAGGCAAATCTTAGTAGCAACATCTTAGTTGTTTCTTTCCACTCTGAAAATTTATTGAACAATGACAAGAGGACAGTGTGAAAGACTTTGACCTGTTGTACATCAGTCTGGTATCTGAGCTCACCATGGAGACCTGGAGTACAGAAGGAGGAAATATTTCACTGTCCACTCATCTGGGGCAGATGAATCTGTTACAGTGCCCAGAAGAGGGATTTTGAAAGGTATTCATATTAATGTTCTGATGTAAGATTTTATTGCTAAAACATTTGATTTTAGCTCTGGACACTGTCAGCCTCCAGTTCAGTCTGATATTTTGTGGCAGGAAGGACCAGGCTTGGATCCTGTCCAGGAGGGCTGAGTTTCCAGTGCCTGATCATTGGCATCAGGGACTGCCTAGATGTGTCTGAAGGAGTTATTGCCTGGTGCTGGGTGGAGGAGCAGGTAATCTCTGAGGACAGGAGGGAAGGTGGCAAAGAAGCAGCAGTGGCACATTGCATCAACCAAGGAAGGCTTTGGACTCCACTCCTGGTGAGGTCATGTCAGAGGATAAGTGGAATGAGCCTCAAGCCAGGCAGCAGAAGACAGATTTTATTTTCCATTGAAGCGTTTACCTCACAAATCCATAGCAAGTCATCTCCTCACCAGGAATTTTTCCAAGTAAAGGAGCAGAGGGCTGGTTCTCAGTTTAACAAATGCATGTATCTGGACAACTCCTGTTTGAGCGGCCAGCTTTCCTTTTTTCCGCTCTTTCTATTCTGTAGCAGTGTCATATTCTGTGTGTGCACATGCAGGTATTTTGTACAAACCTTTACTTTTGAAGATAATGGCTCTCTCTTCTGCAGCTACCCAAAGCCAGGAGTGCACAGGCTCATTGCACATGCAGTTACCTGCACAGCACAAAGAGATGCTCCAACCTAGCCTGGAACCAGGCAGCTTGGATGGTCTGTGTGTTCTGGCCTGACAGAAAGAAAAATTAATAAATTGAAAATGTGTAATCACACACTACCTACCTAAAATTCTCCATTATTTCATTTAAGGCAATTATGTTTTATTGGCTTTCAACACAGCATTTTCTCTTTCCATCTTGAATAGCTTTGAAAGACTGTTCAAGAGGCAGCTGGTTTCTACCTTTCCAGTGGCAGAAATGAATAAGGTAAAGTAAATTCTACCAGTGTAGGTTATAACAAACTCAACATTTTTAGTAGTTTGAATGAGATTTCTGGAAAAAAAAATTATGCAATATATAAAAAATAATACTCCTTAAAATTAATTGCATGTTATTAATGAGAAACCCTAACAAAAATGTAGTCTATGATTTCAAGTTTCATTTGACTTTCAGCAAAATATATAATCCATGTTTAATCCTCCTTTTGTCCTGTTTTTGTCATCTATTATTCCTTCAAATGTATGACACTGTTAATCAATATTAAAGATTATGGAGTGATTTCCATTTTAGTTCTCTCCGTTTAAGAATGTATCCATATAACTATATAAACTGCTTATTACAACATGCATCTCCTTGGCTTGTTTTGTGCCTGGATTTTGCAATAATTTTATTCTCAAATGTTTCGCTTTTTTTTTTTTTTTTTTTTGTAAGACAAGAATAAAATCGATGAACAATATGAACATGTACAGCAACACACAAAGTAGAGCACAACCAGCAGCACTTTAGGTATCAAGTTTCCAAGTTACCGTGGAAATTTTGAACACAGGGCAGTGTGAAGGCCAAAGATTAAAAATTAGGTAAAGGACTCAGACAATCTCTCAGAGGATCCATATCTTGGATAATCACTAGCTGACAAGAACTAGGACTGGATCAATTCATTTTCACTTCTTCCCACGTGGGTTTGCTAGTGGCTACTGTCAACATCAGTATAACGTCAATTGAAAGGATGGTTTGGAAGTGTTACATTTGGCTTGAAAAGAGCCATCATTGGATAATATGACTATATAAGATAACTTCCGTGGCTAGAAATAGATGTTCTTGAGAGAGTAACTATGAAATATGATTAATAATGGCAGGGTAATGGAATACATTCTAGAAACAGACTTCATAAGTGAAGGATAAAGTTAAACAGGATAAAGTTTTATAGCAACCAACAAGCCTTTAAATGGCCTAAATACTTATGAATCATTTAAAATATCTGTGGCCAAACATGAGGGCTCATTTTTAAGCTCTCAAACATCCAGTAATTTTCTTTGAAATTTCATAATCTATAATCAGGCTTGCTGAGTCCAACAGGTGTGTGTTCAGTACAGCAGTTTTTCCATTACACACTTTAGGAAACCCTATAAATATCAGTTCAGATGACTGACCAAGTAACCTGGATACACTTAGATTAAATTGGGAATACTGAGTAAGGGTCCATAAAGGCCATTATGTGGTTAGGTTGTGTCATAACCACACCCCCCTCCTAGGATTACCAAGGATTCCTCTGCAATTTCCAAAAAACATGGGGGGACTTTTACCCCATAAGACTTCTCCATGATGGTAGGAGATATTAATGTGCATTGTGTGAGACAGAAGTTTTCATGGATGGTCTTTTGAGAGGGTTACCATCAGAGATACTGGGATAGGAAAGGACAGATGTTTGTAATGCTGCATCTCATTTTCCAACCCGTCAACCAGTTTTTCAACCTGAGTGGCACCATTAAATTTTTTCCAAATCTAATGTGTATTGCTATTCTGAAATTCAGGCCTGCTTTTTTAGGGAATCCTGTCATATTTACTAATATACTTACTGGGAAAGAAGCAGAAAAGACAGAAAGGTCCCATAAAATATCAAAATATCCCAAGTCAATTTCAAATGTATGTATTGACTGAGGAAAATATAGGACTTAAATTAAAAAAATAAAAAGTAAATATCTGCCAATAACTGGAAAGAGAAAACACACTTTGTGTGATTTGTTGGTGGTGGTAGTGGTTCAGCACTCAGGCAGAAGGTCAGATATGATAAAAAAATTCCTAAGAGGTGATCACACATCATGTACCCAAACCGGCCCCAGTTATTGCCATCAGCTATTGCTCCCTGGTTTTGGAGATGTGGTTTAGTGGTGAACATGCTGGTGGTGGTGCTGGGATGATGGTAGGACTTGATGATCTTGAAGGTCTTTTCCAACCTTGACCATTCTATGTTTAATGATTCTGTTACCCTGAGTGGAAGAAGCCTCAGACTTTTTTTTTAATTTCAATTGTCTGTGTTTCCTCAGCCTGTGTAAACTTTAATTGTTATTAGAATTAACAATCACAAGAGTGATAAGAAAGTGGATCAACATAGAAGTACCTGGGCTGTGCAAAAAAGAGGGGTGGAGAGTAGGAAGAAAAGGTTAATTTTTCTTTGGCCATGGTTACATGACAAATCATAATCTCTATTATATATGATACACATAGGGACTGGCCATAGTAAATATATAGAGTTTAAACCTGAATGGAAAAAATTCCTTGATCTCAGAAACCTTCAAAGAATTAAAAAAATTTCCTGTTTTATCTGGTATGATAGAATGGTAAAATATGGTATAAAAATTGATTATCATTGTATTTCTCCCTGTGAAAACATTTAAATATTCGTTCATTCATGCAGCAGTGTCACTGAGCTTCAAGCAAGTATGTAAATATAAGTATTCTTGAATGGAAAATCTTGGATTCAAGTCATTACTTTTGGTGGATTGCTCTAAGTGACTCTTGCTGCAGAAAACTGGAGAAAACTTAATAAGCCCTGCATTGGGAAACTGAACCTTGCTTTGTTCTTTTTTATGTGAGTACAAGTTGGTTATTTTTCTCTACAGTTGCTAAGTCTCCATCTGATCTTGACATAAATGTAATCAAAACTGAAAACATTTCAAAATTTGTTTGTTTTCCCTTGCACTTCCTTTTTTTTCCTATAGAGTGAAAAATTTACTTAACCAATATTTTTACAATAGTCCCAGCAAATTCTAACCAAATTGGCTCTCAAAATGAACAAATACATCTTACTGGAGTTGGACCACAGCCATAGACAGAAAATACAATATCAATAAATATGCTGGCCTTGCAAATAATGCAGTTATTAAAATAAATAATCTTCCAAGATCCTGGGCAAGATAGAAAAATACAAAAAACTAAGAGTAGAGGGACAAGGAGGAGGAGGAGAAGGAGGTGAAGGAAGAGGAGGGAATGGTGACCTACATGAAGCTGAGGAAACATTTTCTGTATGCCTGAAATAAGGTGAGAAAAAAAGTAGGGAGTTTCCTACTTATGCCTTAAGTGAATGCAATAATATTGTATAGCAGCACTGAGGCTGAGAACTTCATTTTCACTTCAGGTCTAGAAGAGAGTTACTTTGGAGTGTTATTATTCCCAAATCTCTCAGGAGGGCTGTGGCAGACAAGACTGGGCCTACAATCTTGAATGCCATTATTTGAATCTGTCTTTTCTGTGTCACACTAGTTTGAGTGTATATAGTATATTACCTTTAATTAATTGAGTGTTTATGTGTTAAAAAGTTATTCACTTGTGCAGAGAGTGATTTGCTGGGATTTATGATGGGAACATTTTATAACAGCAGCATGTGTTTCCCTACAATTTGTATAGGTTCATTCATTATAATTTTTCCTGATGTTTTGCCTACCATATTATTAACTTCCCCAAAGCAATGAAATAGCAGCTTGTCTTCTCACAGCAGAGAAACGAGAGGAATAATTATGAATGTGGAAATCCCAGTGAAAACATGCTTCTATTGAAAGGTCCTAGTGGTCCAAATAGAGGCCTGCTGGATTTATGAAGTCTATAAAAAAAGCAAACATACAGAAAAACAGATGCTTTTTTGCTTCCAAAAATCTTGGAAGTCCTACACTTAGGAAAAAAGGGGGAAGGGAACAGGAGAGAATGTTGCATTTATCATAGAATCATAGAATCGTTTAGGTTGGAAAAGACCTCTAAGATCATCAAGTCTCTTAACCCAGCACTGCCAAGTCCAGCACTAAACCATGTCCCTAATGCATTTTATGCCACTATTAACAAAAATTTATATTCTAATATAGGCTACAAAGTCTGAATAAATCGTCAAAGCTTCAAGTCTTCGCCATACATAACTGTTTAATCATTTGCAAATGTTCTTTTCAAAATTTAAGAGTTTGTGAGCATAGCATTTGATTTGTTACTCCTTCAGTAGCAAAATCACTTTTGTTTCAAAGGGATTGCTCTTTAGGACTCTTTGCCTGCAAGAATTTACAATAATGGGAAAATGAATAGCATTCACTGATGGCGGTAGGGGAAATTTTTTTCCAGGCTGTCAGTGAGGATGTAGAGGGAAAGCCTGTGAAATCAATTCCAGAAAATGTTGTGGATCACTGGTTATTTTACAAAGATCCAAAGCTGACAGGACCACCAC
Source organism: Ammospiza caudacuta (assembly GCF_027887145.1). Taxonomy (NCBI): domain Eukaryota; kingdom Metazoa; phylum Chordata; class Aves; order Passeriformes; family Passerellidae; genus Ammospiza; species Ammospiza caudacuta. The sequence continues at coordinate 62,684,564 of NC_080596.1, forward strand.
AGTCATTTGTGTTTATTGTTCAAGAGGGTGCTTTTTTGGACCATCCCTACCAAAACCAATCTCCTTTAAGAAAAAAGTGAAGGGGGTTAAGGGGACCAAAAAAGCAGGAGGCAGAGTAAGCAATGAGCCCTCTCCAAGCCCCAACTGAGGACAGCCTTCCCGAGCACTGCCCCAGCCCTACCCCTCATTCAGGCACTTTGTATTATTACATGTGCACTCTTCATTGTTTTTTCTCACAACAACCCGGTCTGCTTCTGCACTCTGTCGTCCGGGTGGCCACTCATAAAAAATGTGATTTACATTCTTGTTTCATTCTCACCACCTTTTCACTTCCTGTTGCTTCTGCAGCCCATGCTTTGCTTGCCTTTTCTGTTCTTTTAATCTAAAAACTGAATTTATGCACATTTTCTGTTTATTGCTATCACATGTTTGTGCATGCAGCAGAGGAAAAAAATTGAACACTGTCATCAGAATTGCCCTATTTTGCTTTTTTTAATAATGTATGGATAGTAAATTATTCAAACAATGAAAAAGAAAAAATATGACTGATAAAGGTGATAAAATAATTCAAAATAAAAGCAATTAATTTTATCTCAGTTGCTTCCCATTACATTCCAAAATTTTCACGCCTAAAAATAATTACATCCAAAAGATTATTACACTTAGGCTACAACAGCATCCATTGTAACAGGTAGAAAGTTGTTTTAATATCATTGAAAAGAAATGCAAGAAATCTGAAGACTGTAGGTGCCACAGGGTGACAGTGGGTTTGACAGATGAAGCCATGGAGCTTGAAAATATGTGCTCACCTTTTGCCAGGACCAAACCTCAAACAGCCAAATTCGAGTCCTTTGAAAGAGTTAAGACAATTTACCCCTACTGAGGAGCTCCCTCTATGAGTATAAATCCATAATATAACAGAATAAAAAGGTCATTTTGTGCTAATTCAGTCCCACTCATCAGCACAGCCTGAGCAGAAAGATCTGTCATCAAGTGGAAGCTCTCTGACTGGCTGTACACTTTTTGCTGTAAATCTCAGAGATTCTCTCAAAGCAGGCCCATCCTGAGTTCTCACTGGAGACTAGAAGTAACTCTTAGCATTTGTAGAAATAGGCAGCAGATATGGATGTTTGTTCTTTATTCCCCTGCCTGCCTTAAATTCAGATCCTGTTTTCTCTATCAGGGCTCAGAAAAGGAAAGTGAATAATTGGAAGAACATATGAACAAGTGAAGAGATTCAGAGTTCAAGTATGCATAAAAGATTTGTCTGCTTCCCTGGAATTTATTTAAATTGACCTGATTTTTTTCCAGCGGTAAAGAATGATATACCATGCCCACAATCTTCCAGTGGGTTAAGCAACCCTCTTCTGCTCTCCACCCCTCAGAGGCAGTCTGCTCTCTTTCCTGAACATTTCTTTTTAAAGAGTAAACAATTCCAACACCATTATCAGCACCTTTTAGCTGCACTGTGCTTTTCATCTGCCCTCCCTACAGCTGAAAGGGAGCACAGCCCCTGCAGCTTCAGGTCTCTGAAAAGATTCAGAAAGGTGCCAGTGCCAGATCTGCTCCACACAGAGCAGTATATTTGTGTGAAGTTACACTTCTCCAAAACAGGGACTGTCATGTAAAGGACATTTTTGCAAATCAAACTACAGCAAGAGCATACATTTACAATCATTTGTCAGGGAACAAGGGTTCTCACTCATGGCTAATGGCTGTAGTCACTGGGTTGCAAAGCAGAGAAAAGTAAAGTCTTCAGAGGGATACTGAAAGATTTATAAAATCATGTAGGAAAGAAAGGAAAAACATTCTGAATCTCTCCATGGAGAAAAAGAAAAAAAGGAAAAATAATCTGAAGCAGCAAATTCAGTGGTTATCAGGACTAAAATGAACTTTTTCTTCTCTACTTTGAAAAACCTACAACTATAACAAATATTCCTCAGACTGAAACCTCTTTGATTTTAAATGTTTCCCAGTGTCTTTCTTAAGTGTTTTGTTTGAAATGATGAAGTTTTAATAAATAGTGGACACATAATAAGCTTCTGTGGGATTTGGACTTTATCCCACAAGTGAGAGGAAGACCTCATAACTCAAAGAGTGATGAAGCCGCAAGAGACTTATGAAGGTTTTTCCGCACTAGTGGGATTAATTCCATATTCCACAGATGCCCATTATATAGAGGTTCTCTGTTTATACTGCAAGGAGGTAAAAAGATTTTTTTTTTATTAGAGTAAAATGTCAGGGTTGAATATAAATGTCTTAGTCAGAAGAGTAAAAGAACAGCTGCTTTGTGGTGTCACAAAACATCCAGAAAACACTGACTGGGTCAGTAGAGAGACATGCACTGAAAATGGTTTGTGTAGGAAGGAGGCATCCCTGCAGATCACTTACTCCCTCTAACAGTAAGGAAAGGAGCTCCTTATCTTTTGAAGAGGATCTGTGAATTGGTTTTCTTCATCACTTCCAGCATTCAAGCCCCTGTCTCTACTGCTCTTGGGCATTGCTGCTTCATAACATTTACAAGTCTCCCCACTACACTGAGATCATTGACAAAGGAAAAGGTGAACTTACAGAAAAATGAACTGCCCCACTTTGACTAAAATTAACCTTTATTTCAACACCTTGCAACTCTAGAAAACCACTGAAACTAAGCTGACTATGTCCTGGCAACAAGGACTGTATTCCATATGAATTAGATATGCATTTGTTCATAAAAACCTCCAAACACTGTCTGCACTGCAGTGCAAAAAAACAAAAACAAAAACAACTAAAAAAAAAAAAAACAAACAAAAAAAAATAAAAAAGGAAAAAAAAAAAAAAACACTGCACTGTTTTTATATTGGATTACTGCCTTGCTGTATCATGCCATTATTTTTATATGGCAATTTTCCTCTCTGTTCTGAAGTATTTCAAGACTGGATATAGTCCTCAGCATAACAAAAAAAAAAACCAGACTCATGTATTTACATAATTCGTTTTCTTGGAGATATTTGCCTTTTAATGAAACATTGTTTATCTTCAAAACAAGGCTCTAAAGCACAAATTTTAAAACCAGGTTTTGGCTTTGATTTTAAGACCATAAGCTTTCATTAAGAGACTGAGTTCTCTGCAATACTAATTTTTAAATTAAAACCCACATTGTTCACTGTTATTGTAGAATCTTCTGTATTTTTCATTACATTAGGGAAACTATTTCGGTTTATGTGGGACAAAACCATTCAAAGTAACTTCTGACTGTCTGTGCATTGCAATGGGTAAGCTCCAAAGGAATGGATCACTCTGGATTTCATTCAGCATGGAGCAAGCTGCCTGTAAACACTATCACTCTGCCCAGCTTTTAAATACTTGGGAAAATCTGTCCTCATTTATAAACCTAGCTGCTGCTTATGGGTTCAACTGAAACCTGCAGCTTGAAATATCCAAATAAGAGGGCCATGCCTGAATTTCAAAAACCAAGCAGCTATTTCAGAATGAAGTCCTGCCATAACCACAGAGCACAGACCTGCAATGAAGACTGGAGTCAGAGGCCATCTGGCACAGGGCTGCAGAAATCCAGATCATCCTGCTGGTTAGTGTTGATAGTGCTGGGCAGCTGTGAGAACACACCCTTCTTTAATTCTCTGTGTGATGCTCCTTTCAGAAGAGCCTGCTGAGGTGCCCAAGCTGTGGTCTGGTTCCTGTTGCTCCATGGAGAACTGGTGAGCCACAGAGGGCTGGCTCCCTCCTTGCTGCAAAGGCAAAAAGATAAATGGGGGGAAAAAATCAAATCCACAACAAAACAAAACAAAATGAGGAAAGTTGAAAGGGCATAAATAAATTCAAGAGAACAAGTTGATAGCAGGATTCATGCTTTTCAAAAGAGGAACACAGTTCTGTGCAAGTAAAATTGAATTCTTTAGCCATTATTAGCAATTTTGCTAATATTACACAAAAATATAATTCATGCTATAGCCACAGCCATAGCTCCCACACACATGCTGTGTAAGAGGGAGTGTTCACAACAGCCTCTCCTATGCATGGGTTGTGACCCCCAAGGCAGCCTCCGTGAACTGCACTATCTCACTAAGAACTGATTGCAATCCCCATGCTGTGCTGGGAGCTTCAACACCTGTGCCAGGAGTACTGGGAACCTGAAAAATACCTGGGCCTTCCTATGATGCCATCTCGGGTGGCAGCTCAGTCTACATCTGCCTCAACCACAAGTCCATAAATCTGAGGCTCTGCTCTGGGAAGGGTGCAAGGAAAAGATCCTTTTAAAGGTCCTTTTACCCTCTACTTCTCATGGATCGGTATTTTGAGGTCAAGTATTTTTAAATATTTATTTTTAGTACATTAGCATATCTGCTTGCCTACTTAAAATAGTTTAAGAAATATTTAGAACATAAAAACACAAATACATATTTAATGGAGTTCTGGAGTTACCTCCCCATCAATGACAGCAGTGTGGAGAGGTGCTGTGGTAAGTTTCTTACAGGGCCCATGTCAAGAAGAACAAAGTTAAAAATAGCGGAACTTTGAGGTGAGACAAAGAAAGAACACTAGAACACCAGAAAATTTCTTCCAATTATCTCTAAAAATTTTATCATGACTTTTAAGCCTAACTTTTACTATTCTGTCTGAAGGAAGCTAACACCGAGTTTACTCAAGAGGATTTCCTTAACAGGATCTGCGGTGTGATGGAGAAAACTGATTAGGAACCCAATCAGAAATTAGAAACTGGATTGTGTTCTATCAACTGTATTTTATAAATCACTTTCTGCACTCTGGACCTGGTCTCTTCTGGCATATAATTTTTGCATGACTGGCAATTTCACAGCTTCCTTGTTGAGTTGTTCCAAGTTTACACCAACACAGGAAGCCCCTGCTAATACTAGGTTGAGATGGAGTGGAAAGTTAGGTGCAAAGAAATCCACCATAATGAAACCATCCCCTCCCAATATGGAAAGATTTCTACAGCTAATTCATCCTATCCAATTTGCCCTGCACAGGAAAAACACATTGTACCCCTTTTCTAAAATCTCCCTCATTTAAATGGCACGATGCCTTCACAGGGAAGCAGGGAGGAGGGTGCAGGAAGATGACATCTTGGAGTCTGCAGTATCCTCCCCTTGACTGATGTAAGTGCTCCACTGGGGGTATGACTTCAATTCTTTCCTTGAAACATGAATCAAATGAGGCCACAAGCAAATATATTTCCCTGTCAAACATTTCACTTCCTGGAGACAGTTAAGAGCTGATGTGACACACTGTGCACAGTTTATTTTTGCTTTTGGGCCAGCAAATTGCTGTACTGTTTTCCAGGCCCTTAAGTTTGGTTTGTGTTTGCTGAAAGAAGTGTTGCAGACACACTGGCTGTGAGTCCAGTAGGATTTCCAGCACACTGACTGATCCTAAGCATTCAGCTGAGGAAGTGAAAGATCAGTAAACCAAATTCAGGCCAGTGGTACATGTGTTCCTCTTTGCTTAAGACCTCAAAAGAGCAGACCATGGAGTTTCTTTCATGTCTTCATATTTGTTGCATCATCCAGTCTGCCTTTTAACAAAACTAGCAACTGATGGAATTGCTTGGCTTGTGCATACAAAAAATAGAAACCCAGAGAATACTCTGTTCTGGCTTTTTTTTTTTTTTTTTTTTTTTTTGTTCCCTGGCCAACAGGCATTTAAAATCTTTGCAAATTCAAGCATCAGAATAACTTCCTGTTGAGAAAAGCAGGACAACATCAGTAAGTCTGGCTCACAGACACAGTGATAATAAATGGTAAAGCTAGGACTAGATCAAGCTCTATAGACCTGGCTGTTCATTCATCAAAGTAAATGAAGCCTGTTTCATTGTATGAATTTTATCCTAAGTTCCCTGTGGTATAGAAAGGGAGAAACAGATGCTGCAGAATCACCAGTGATTTTGCTGATTTGTGGGACCGAGATCATCACCCACTTAATAACAATTTAAAGCAGCTTTTCTTTTATCTGCAGGTTTTAAACATCCATTGAACCAAGAGCAGAGTAGCATAGTTATAATATAAAAAACAGAACAAATTTGTTGAAGGACTGAACATTCTGTCATTTTACCTGGATGTTGTAAGAAGCAGTCCTCTGTCTGATAGTGGCTGTGATTATTGTAGGGCATACTGCTGGCATGACAACAATAAAGAAACACTGGGATCTTCCTACTGATGTGACATTATTTTCTTTATTAATAGGTGCCACCTCCACTATTGATTTCTGTGATGCTAAATGTACCAAAATTAACAGAAAACACATTTTTGCAGCATTGAAGTACGACTACAATATAGCAAAATATTTTTTAGTACTACAATAGAGAAGAAAATACAAAGTTCAGAGGTAAAATAAAAATTTAATGTCATGTTTTGCTCTGAAATCCATGCATTGAAAACAAAGACTGATATAAAAGAGTCCAAGAACCATTTGGTCTCGCTTTAGGTTTTGAGCATCATCTCCAGATCAGGAACTGACAGTTAGTCATATTGTCTTGTATGCATAGATATATATTTCTGAATTTTGCCCTCAGTAAATTTTTAGAAAAAAATTTAATATGTAAAAGCAGATCATTCAGAACATGCAGACATAAAGAACAAGACTTCGTAGAAGGTAGTGAAAATATTACTGCTTATACCAGCGCTGAGGTGGTTTAGTACCCCTGAAGATCTTCAAGAACTTTGCAAACAGCTCCTCTCTCATTCAGGCAAGAGTTTGAATGCTTAACTAGGTCAGACACCCCAGAGCAATGTCATTGCTTCTTGGTAATGGTAATGCCAATGCAAATTTTCCAACATAGGAATGCCAGCATGCTTCAGACTTCACCTGGAGAGGAGAAGAGGAAATAATATCATCTCTACAGTAGTGCAGCCCTGGGCATCTTTGCAGACTACCTGTCATGCCAGCTGTGGTATTTGTGAAGTGGAAAATTGCTTGACACAGAAAAATATTTCACTGCTGTCATATCCCCCCTCTCTACCTTCCTGAAGGGCAGAGAAGGAGAAATGTCAGAATCATTTTGGGATAAGAAACTGCCTGTTTGGCTACTTAGCCTCCTTGTGTTTGACTACTTTTTTCCTCCCAGTCCACTCTGTTTCTTTCCACTCCCATGTGTTGTTTCAACACAGATGTCCCTAGGTGTTTAGCAGCCTTCAGCTGGTAGCTGTCTAGTTGGAAAAAAAAGCAAACTAGGATACAATTTTCTGAATCCAGCAGCAGTACATGTATCTTCACTTCTAACATGCAAATATTATATTTAGGTATATTTTTCTGAATATAATTATAGACACATTTGTATATATTTAATAACTTCAGATAAGACCGTTTCATAACAGCCTTACCTTTCAATCCTAAACTCATACTTCAGGTGAATATGTTTTTGATATTTGTAAATTGTGATTCAGTAACTATTGATGTAAGAGTAGCAATGAGAAATTTAGAAAGCCAACAGGGTATAAACTGTGCCACTAACAGAACAGTGCTTCTGACATCTCTACGATATAATGGAGAAGTACACATAAAACCAAATTAACCTCTTTGAATTTTCATGAGCAGAAAAGGATTTAATTAAGGAAGTCAAGGTTCCTTTCCAGTTCTTCCTTCCAAAAAAATCTGGAAAAAATTTGATCTTTGACCTTTATTCGTAAAATGAATTCTACATCATATTTCTGCATATAGCTCTCTAAGGAGAATCAAGTTTACACTTCCCTCCCAATCCAAACCATAACAGTGCTTAATTAGGTGATAATTTATGTAGCACTTAGCATGAACGTTTGACACTTGCTGAAATAGGCTGCATGAGTGTACATATGTTATCACCTGACTACATCAAGAAACAGAGCCTATGCACTGGTCAGGTATCTTGGGCTTTATAAGGGATCAAGTAACATTTATAATCCTTTGTGCCTAAATTTCTAGTAGGTTGGACCTGTCTCCAGTGTCCGTTAATATACATGTCTGTATGTAGTTAAAGCACTGATTATAGGATCTTCAAAACAACAGCAGATAAAGGAAACAGACGTGAAGACAATCTGCAGCAGGGCTGTCCAGAACGGTGTCACTCTGCTCAGATTTAAGTGAGCAGCTGACAAATATTTTTTTTTTGCCCACCCAATATGACTAAAAACATGGAACTGAGATGTTTCCCTACCAAACTCATACCTTGAATAATTGTAACTATACTAATCCAACTTCTTTTTTAAAGTGTACAGAGCATTTTCATACAAGGCTTTTTTCTCTACTCCTGCAGTCATACTGTTCTTTTAGGTTGAACAGCAACCTTTTGATGCAGCTGCTATTTTCTAAATGGTAGATTATTTTGAACACAAGTAATGCTGGCTTATTTTACTTTGGTCAGTCAAAGCCTGACTCTCAAATTATGCAAGATTTGATAAGAGAACAGACATTAATTCCTACTTTCTTTATATTGAGCAGCTCTAGTAAACAACAGGAAATATTACGCCCCTAGATTGGAATCAAGGGTGTTGAGTTACCTTGAACATGTCTAAATAGAGATTTGTACCCACTTTTCTAATTATACTTTCCTTCTCTTTACCTAGTAGCAATTAATGGTATCTCACTCCGTGCTGTGAAAATAAACTCAGATCTTGCATGCACAACATGTTCAGCATGTTATGCAAGCAAGTATCATAAAGAGATAAAATTAAATTAGCATGTGCTGATTAATTGTATTCTACTTTGGCTCACATTTATTTATTAGGTTTCTTACATCAATTTTGCTAGTCCCATTTACGTTTACTAATAGTCCCATTCTTTATGAGAATAGAGACAGTGTAACTCTTTGTACTGTTTTTTATAAATTTCAGAAATTTTTTGCAATATCAAGAAAATTCAACAACCATCATACTTCTTGTGCTCTGCTAAATTATACCAGAGTGGTTACAATCTGGTTAACATTTTGTTGATTTTTTTTTTCACAGAAGCTATATGTCAGCCTCTAAAAAACTGCTGTCACCATGAAAAGAATCTGAAATATAGTGAAAAAAAAAAAACCAAGATGTTTAGAGAATCAAATTAATGTGATGGTGTTTTTTCAAATAGCTTTAATTGTGGTTAAAACACCAAAAGTCCTCCACTACTCCTCTAGCAGAATATTAAGTGTACAAAAAGATTAAAAACTACTTGTATATAATAAATAGTAAATCATTCAACTTTCTTGTCAAAAACACAAATTTAAATGTACTTTAGAATTTTTTATCAGTCTTTGCTAGCACAGATATTTTTGATATCTTAATTCAAATGTACTCCAAATGCAAATTAGATTAATGTAAATTGTATTGCTGTGTCATAGTTTCAGCCCCCATAGTTTCATAGTCAGCAGCCAAGCCCCACACAGCCACTCACTCACTCCCTCCAGCAGGATCAGGGAGAGAAACAGAAAGGTAAATCTGGAAAACTCATGGGTTGAGAAAAACACAGTTCAGTGGGGAAAGCAAAAGTTGAGCATTCTAGCAAAGCAAAGCAAGGAATTAATCACTGTTCCCTGTGGGCAGGAAGGTGCTCAGCCATCTGCAGGGCTGCACCACACATAACAGTGACCTGAGAAAAATTCGATCACTCCAAGTGTCCCCTCTTCTTTTTTCTTCCCCCTTCTTTATACACTGAGCATGATGTCACATGGTCTGGAATATCCCTTTGGCCAGTTTGGGTCACCTGTCCCACCTGTGCCTCCTCCTAAATTCCCAGGCACCCCCAAATTCTTTGCCAGTGTGGCAGCACACAACAACAGAAAAGGCCTTAGCTCTGTGAGCCCTGCTCAGCAATAACATCTCTCTTATCACTGTATTCAGCACAAATCCCAAACACATCCCCATGCCAGCCACTGTGATGAAAATCAACTCTATCCCAACCAAAACCAGCACATACTGCACAAGTTTATTTTATTAACCAACAGTGGTGGTGTTTATGAAATAATCTTATTCATCAGCCATTTCAACAAAGGCAGGAAATGCTTAAAGAGTTTGCTGATTTTTGTCAGAAGTTAAACATTTTATAATAAGTCATCAGTTTTTGAAGAAAGAAAACTAGGAATTGTACTTTCTGTTTCTGTCTATAGACTTCACCAACCTGTCTTTCACCAACAAAAGGGGCAGAATGAATGGGAGATAATGAATGTAGTGACCTTGTGACTAACAGACACCTGAACTTGATTCTGAAATTCCTGCAACTCCAACTCTGCTCCAGACTTTTCCTAGCAGGGTCTGGGTCTCCAACACCTTGCAGACAGCATCATTTTTCATACTGTGCAATATGATGCCATAATGTTTTGACTACAAAACAGACCTTTGCTCCACTAGGCTAGGTAATTTTAAAATATACAAGGCAACATTTAATTAATCCCAGCATATGTCCTTGGATATCCTCTTCTTTACAAATCACAAATTACTGAGAGGACTAGCAAGCTAGAGTTGTAGCACACCACCAAGACACTGTCAAGAAGCCTCCCAGACCACTTTGGTTTGCTCTTCTCAGTTACCAGCCAAAAGGCAAAAGAGAAATCCAGCTACTGATGCAATTCAAGGCAAAGTAGACATTCCCTGGGGTTTTTTTATAGTAATTCTTGAAACTTATTCTAATTTTGTAGAGTTTCTGTGAATAGGGAAAGGCAGAGGTTTAACTTTTTTCACCACCTCTCAGTCTTGTTTGGCTCTCTTCCCCATACAGACAAGAGAAGCTGAGTTATTTCTGGGTCTAGACAAAGAGCCTGAATCTTATACTGAACTTCGCCATGTTAAAAATGAAATAAAATAAAATAAATTTTTAAAAACCAGCTACTGGGAAGAGTGTTGAGAAGCAATGGCCCATTTATATTCTGTCTACAACTTAGCATAAGACCAGAAAGCATATAATTCCAGGGGACTCAATTCAAAGCAAAATGTTTAAGCTTCTGCACTGAAGAACTGAAGAACTTTATGCAAGGCCAGAGAAAACAGAGAACAAAAACTTTCCACAGTGTTTAGCTGCTTTGCTTGTGCTTCCATGATACAGAGGCCAAACATACAGTAATTTTAACTGAATCAAGTCCAAGACTTGTCTAAGTGTATCCACTGAAAATGAAACTGACCTTGGGGAGAAAGAAGAAATGGCAGAGCAGTGAAAACATCTTGTGCCTTAAGGACAAGCATAGAGAAAGTAGCAGCAACTCATGCTCCTCTCAAAATAATAACTACGGTTATTATTTACCAGACAGAATTGACCTTTCTCCTTGCACAGTAAGTCTTTGGTGCCAGCAAAGGCAGAGAAGGTAACTAAATAAGTATTCTGAAAGAGAACAGGAGCGAGTATTCACAATGATGCTAGTATGACAGGAAACAAGAGCAAGAGATTCTCTTGCTCCTTCTGAAATGGAAAGGATGATTTATCATAGGCAACTAAATAAGAGAAACAGTGTATGTCAACAGAGAGCAATTGGTAGAACTTCTGGCATGAGTAGGGATATTGAATTAATAATTATGATAATGTCTTTATTTTAGATTCTAAAATTATCCTTGCTGCCCTCAAAATATCATTTATATAAAAATCATGAAATGGTATTAACAATCTGTAGTCAAATCCCCTCAAGCCTACTTGTCCATTCCCAAACTTTAAAAAAATAACTACAAGGCAACATGTAGAACACTCTTATTTTCCAACCTTTGTCTAACAAGTGGACAGACTGTATTACTCACCCAAAGAATCACCTCCCATGTCTCTTTCCACTTCACTTCTTCTTGTTTTTTGGTGTTTTTTGGGTTTTTTAGTGGATAAATCTTAAAGTTATCCTACATTTTCTTCTTTTCCTCCCCTTTGTCATCCCCTCTTCTCTCTGCCACTTTCTCTTGCCAGAGTTTCATATAACTTACAGTTCACCTCTCCTCTCAAGAGAAGGAAAAGGGGGAAAGGTGAAAAAAAACTTTCTGTATGACCTCTTTTCCCCCTTTTCCTAGATTCATTAGCTTGGCTGGTAAGGGGGCAGGAGCATGTGTCATGAGCTACCAAATTGTTCACACATCTTGATACCCATGAGCATGAAAGTGTCCAGTCCCACCACACTGTGCCACAACAGTCAGACTCAGCTGTTAATAAAGGTTTTGAACACTTGAACAAATACAAATATGCTTCATTTTCACAGGTTTTTCTTTAGTGATTAGGTTTTCCCTATGTCCTTTCTCCTAATTATATTTTTTCAAAGCATGCCAAATAGTAATTCTGCATGACAGTTTTATCACCTGCATAACATTTCAAATGAAATGTTTTATTGCATTTGATTTGTTTAAACACTTCCCATATACTCTTCAGTCCTACAATTTTCAATGTGTTCTGCCTATATTAAATAATATTTAGTAGACAGTTGGGGTGTGTGCTGTTTTTTTCCATTTTTAAGTGTTTAAGTGGTAATAAGTGCATAATATGTTTCAAATACATTCCATATATATATATATATAGTTCATATGTTGTTAAGAATCAATTTTTTTCATTGCCATAGTTAAGCTTGTCACATTTTCCATTGCAAACTTAATTTTAGGGTCTATAACTTCTCCATAAAATATGTCCTTGGGTAGGAAATCTGACATTTAATTCCCCAGCTGAAAAGAAGAGGTGGGGTTTTTCCTTACAAAAAACAGATTAATAAAATAATAGTTTAGCAAACATTTATAGTACACAGAAATGAAGTGACAAAAAAGCCCTTGCAGCTTGGATTCCTTCTCTTAGACTGCTAAAAAGGCTTACTGTAAAATAGGTCCAATTCTGAACTGGAATATAAACACAGCATTTTTTTTATTCTAACCAAAAATAAGATCTTTCCAATATCAACTACTTCTGATTAGAGTTTGAAGCACTTTTTGACTCCATCACAAAGAAAATGAAATATTATTTGTTCATTGTCTGTATAGGTCACTAATAATTTAAGCAGTCAAACGTAATAGCCCAGACTAATTAAAACTTTTTGATCTTTTTTGAACTAAATTAGAGCACAATAATGATAGTCCATCCCTGATTGTATGATTTAAGTTTTACTTCTTACTTTTTTGATAGTCTACAATCCATGATATAAAAGGGTTTTTTCCTCACTTCTACAAATGTCATACTAAAAACATACTGCTTGCCACTATTTCTGTTTCTAAACAGGACAACAAAGTAGAGCATAAGACAAATCATATAAGATAAAAACACAGATGAAATTAAAAACTCTGATGATTTCTTGATAATTTGTAAGTATATTTTTCATAAAGCAGGAATAATATATGAGTGTGTCAAGTATCAGAATTCTAAGCTTATTGCAGCTTTCAGGTTCAGGCCTATGCATGATAACTGCTATTTTTATAAAAATTATATAGCCTTGTTTTCAATTTCTCACATAATTACTGCCAGCAGTTTTGCTCAACTGCAGTGCTTTCCAGATTAATCTATCTCTGCATTGCCAAATTTTATGACCTTTATTGCAAGTCGCCCAAGTGTTTGCTCAAAGTTCTTTTTTATCCTGAGAGTAAGATTCTTAGCTTTCATTCTTTCCAAACATAACAGTATAGTTCACAACTTGATTTTTAAAAACATTTTCAGAAATGTCCTGATTTTTAGTCTTTAAAAGACAAAATAGGTCCTATATTTATTATATCAAAAATTCTCCAAACTCATGACATTCCAAACTTGATTGATGATTTGTGAATGCTTTCAGGTTAGCAATGCTTTACTATGTGTTCCTCAAATTCCTGTCTGACCACTACATCCACCAGCTACTTGGTCTTTGATCTTTCTTCCACAAATTTCACCCAATATTTTCAGGTTTAAAACTGAAACTAAATAGCTTTTTCTTTGACTCAGGGCTTTGTTGTGCCTATATTCTAGCTAAACTTTAAAATGGCTCCCAAAGTCTTTGGTTGTTCCACTTTGCATGGATTACTAAGCAGGAGCTGTGCAACAATCTCTGTTGTGTTTTGTCTTGTGGTTTTTGTCATTTTTATATTACAAATAAATAGTACATAAATTAATAGAGTTAGAGTTGTGTTTTGCTGATGTAGATGAGCCCAGTTTTTCCATTTTGCTAGAATAATGTTTTTCTTTAGTTTCTCCCTGCGTGACATAGCTTCCAACTCATACAATGTGCCTACATTCATTTTTGCTTTTCCTTCTGGCCTCTAACACCAGGAAGTTATTCATTAATTTACTAACAAAAGTACAGGTGTTAAAACATGCATTTAGAAAATGAAACACTTTATAGGAAGACATGATTTGTCCATAGTTAAATTTTACACTGTTGGAGGTATCCTCATATGGGATGTTGAATTTTTAATGGGACCTGACAAACATGAAGTAGAACACCAGAAGAGATTTAGCCTACCAATTACACATCACAGGACCTTAATTTCCTGATTTTCCATTATTTGCTCATGGAGCATGTCTCATTTCTAACCAGCTATAGTAGCTCTATATTATTCCTAATTAAAGTCAAATTTCTGAGTGCTGCCAAAGTTGCAGTTCAAACTAGCCATGTGGTCAATAAACAGCATCTTGTTTTAGTATTCTAAAAATTCTTTAAGGAAGCAATTGTGTGGGAAAAGAAAAAGCAACATCCTATTATGGAAATGCCTGAAAGAATGTATCTGGCCAAGGGCAAACACCGGAATAAATGCCATGCCACTAGTTGCAGATAATCTGTGTCCTTAATAAAAACAGACTAAAACCAGACTTAACACTTCTTATTTTGCAGATGAAATTTAGTCACTCACACAGCTATATATTAGACTTTGTTTCACATGAATATTGTTAAGGTTGTTTCAAGTTACACGACCAAGATCCCTTTGCTGTGGATAATAAATAGGCACTTCTAGGAGTTGGGATCAAATCACCGTCCAGCTCCAACGTCTGGACTACACCTTAAATATACTGCTATTAAAAGAAATATGAGCTAAGTGGGAATCAGCAGCAACATTGTTTTCCATTTCTCTTAAACTCTTGAAATACAGACTGAATAGTGGAAGTCTACAACTTGACTCTACCCATCTAAGCCATAAGTCCTGATCACATGTGTGTCTCTGCAAAGGTGTCTACAAAAAAATGAAGATATTTTAGGTACTTCTAGGTGATAGTGTTTGAAAGTAAGAAATTTAAACTGCTGGCCTGGTGTCAGAATCTCCCAGACACCTTTTGGGAACTGCTTAGAGAATAGCATTGACCAGAGATTTTTTTTCTCCAATGGGGCAATCTCCTTTTCAAGGGAGAAAGGAGAAAGTTTGGCCTAAACCATTTTTTAATGTGCCTCTCTCCACATACACACAAGCTCTGAAACTAGGAGTGGAACAACAGCTGAGAAATAGGCTTTTTGGTTTTGAAATACCACATCCCAAATCAACACCTTGTGGAAAAACAGAAAGAAATAATTTAATTAAAAAGAAAACAAACTTGTCAACAAGGGAACCACATTGGTTTCCACCAAGTAAAAGAAGGTATCTGTGACACAATGTTATAAGGCCATGATGAGAAATCTTACTATTATTAAATTTCTTACTGTTATTATACACATTAAAGAGGCATGAAGTATTTACACAGCATGACTGCACTTTTATGTCTTCAAGGGATTAATTTAACACAATCCAAACAGCTAAGCATTAAGGCTGATCTATCACTAATTCTTTACAAACCACAGATTTAGCTTTAAGAATGAGAAGACAATTTAGTCCCATTCCCTACCCAAAACCAATTCTTTGTCTTTTAAAAACTGATGATTAATATATGGAAGTATTTGTTCTCTCCTTGTCTTTCTTCCCAGCACTATCATCTATCACAACTATGATGAATTTAGACTGAGGCAAGTCTAAATGAAGTGAGAGGAAAGGTAGAACTTCTTGAAAAATAATTAGTTCTAAATTCACTGGGAAAGTGAATCTAGGTTTTGTTTCTTATGAAAAGCATTAAAAGAACTTGTGGACATATGGTAGGATGTGAAGTGTAATAAATCATTCCCTTAACTCTGCTATTTGTCTTCTTTAATATTCCATTAGTGAACAAATGATTCGTTTTTCCCTTTGGACAGCTAGAAACTACTGAACTTACAACTATTTAACACGACATAACACTAAGAAGAAAGAGAAATACCAGAGTTGTTCCTCCTTCTCAAATAAAATTTTTGTCCAAATATCGTTCTTATTTTCAGACAAAAAAAAAAAAAAAAAAAAAAAAAAGAAGAAAAGCCTGAAGTACTTTGGGGTGCCTCTGCAACTTTTAGCCTTGTAAATTCCCACTGACTCAAGTGGAAGTTTCCCTGTAAGAGTACTGGAGGAAAACAGAGGGAGGACCTCTCCTTTAGACTTCAAAAATGTTGGTCTTGCACATTCTTCTCCAAAAATGTAATGTGCAATACATTTATTTATATTAGTAACCAAGAAACAATATTTATTTTGGAAGACACTGGGTTTCAATCCTGTGAGCAGAAATGTGGTATTCACCCACAGCTCTGGGCTGGGCACAGAGAGAAGGTAGTTTCAGGGCATTCTGAACTGGCATTTCCCCGCGGAGTTGTCTGCGGTGTCAAAACGTGGAGGCAACACAGCAACCCCTCTGCATAGCCACAATCCCCCTGTCAGGCAAGCTCTGCCCCACCAGAAGAGATTAGAAATATGGATCCTCCTTCAGGGTTTCTTTCCTTAGGAAAAAACAGCATCAAAAGGTCTTGTTTGTAGAGGGAACCCTCATTTTTCCCTTCCTTCCATGCCTTGTAGCCTCTTGACCTACAAATTTCTAGACGGAAAATGTTATATTTTTCTGAAGTTGAATTTTGAAACAAAACATATTAGTACAATACTGCCAAGCCCAAGCATTCAGAAATCATGACTCAGACACCAAAAGTTATGAGACTGGCTGGTACTTCAAATTTAAGAAGAAAGTGTCTTTTGTTTTGTTATTCTAAGTCTACAGTATGGTCACATTTTTAAGCTTCTGTTGGCAACCATAAAAGCAGACACTGAACCAATGCATTGTTTTATTATTTTGAATGCAATTACATTGTTATGTAATACTTGATTTTAGCAGCTCAGGCACTAAGAAAACTAGATGTTGCATGACTAGTCATAAAAATCACCCAATTTGGCAACAGTTATCAGTTGTGCCGTTATAGTCTGAACATTTTGGCACCCATGACTTGGCACTGATTTCAAAATGTCTACTGATATGAATTATAAAGACATCACACTATGCTTCTGTTCCTGGGGACATGAAAAGAGTTAATAGTCTATATCTCAAAAATGACAGCAAATCACACCTTTCACTCTTTGAAATGATCCAAAACCACATATCAAGTCAATATTCATGTGTATTTCTGAGTGGTTTCAACTGCAAGCCTTATGCCAAGAATACCCTTGTGATTTGGATTCTAGATTGAGTGAAAAATGCCTCACTCAGATCCAAACAAAATCTCAGAGAAATATTCCCTTCAGACTTGTAATCTTGTGATTTGTGCAAGAATGCTGGGGGTTTGGGTCATAAACCTAGGAAAGACAAGTTTATAGATTTCTGTTGTACAGTCAAAATCCTAAACAGAAATCATTGACTAGTTTTAGACACAAATCTGCAATATGTAATTTTTATATTACATATATAAATTGCTGGTCTTCTTCTGAACCACTCACTACAGAGAAATATTTCATGATTCAGAGCCAATCTTGAGAGTCAGATGACTGGATTCTCTCCCTTTATATGTCTCAAAAGGCTCACTTTTCCAATCCCATGACATTCCTGTAAGGGAGTGGGAGACGGCCCAGACATGACCAATCTTATTTTCAGATCTGGGTGAGTGAGAATGCCAAGTGAAGGGTGATTTTACTGTACCTGTTGGTAGGTACAACATGGACTGTAGGAGTACATCACCATATGTGATTCAAACTGGCTCTAGTGCTGTTTCCTGTGAGCACTGGGCTCCACTGAGGAGCAATACTACAGGAACTCCATACTGGGATGATTGCACAGCTGCAATGCCTCAGATGTTGCTGTTAGAAAAATACTAAATTTTGCAAAAGAGGGAAGCTGCCATGCACAGTGACCATCTGGCATTTGTAGCAATTCCCATGCGACTGCCAGGGTCCAGCTGAAAGACCTGTGAGGAACACTCAAAGAGCCCAAGAAGTAGATCTGGTAATGGTTGGATCTTGTGTTCATTCAATGCTAATGGCAATGTCATGCTACTACTACCTGGAAGAAAAATAACATGTCATTTCTACTTTTAAATAACATAGATAATGCAAATTTACTTACTACTTTAAATTTGATTTAACCATCTTTTCATCAGCTTATAAACATCAAAGCTGGCAGTTAATCAGGCATTAAGCTGTGGTCAGGACTCCATAATTGTCCTTTGGTCTTTATTTTTGCTCCAGGCGTTATTTACTGAACTAGTTGTTCTTCAGTCTCAAATCAGACAAGATCTCTCATTTGTCTGCACTCCTCCTATATGCCTTCCCCCAGGCTCCTAGAGGTTGTCCTCACTTAGGTCAGGCAGGTGAGACAAATGAGGAAGGGGCATCCCTTGTCCATGAGTCTGAGCCTCTGTGAGATGTGAGGCTCACAGGGATTCTTAGAGGCACTGAGTCCTGGCCTCTCCCCACCTCATCTCATCCTTCATGTGACTGACCCAGCCCCTCTGCCCAACACAGCTCTTGTAGCTCCTTTAACCAAAACCTTCCCAACTCTTCTCTCTGTTAGTCTCTTCCTTTGAATTCTGATTTCATGCCCTGGTCTGACCACTTTTTTCTGTTTATTTTCCAGCGACCATTTGTGGTTCCAGTGTTCCTTTACCCCATTATTTTCTCCTCCAACCCCTTTAATTAGGTCTCCCCATAACATACATGCCCAAATGTAGCCTGGCATCACCCTGTCAGCAGTCTAGACGCACCTTTTATGATGGATACTAGAGGAGGAAAAATTGAAAGAGCAAAAGAGGGTTCACAAATAGCAATTCCTCATGGCAATCACTGCTCCCAACTCTCTACAGTGGCAGCTGCTGCCCCTGCTCTGCCGGCTCTGCCTTCTCTCTCCCACAGAAAGCAGGCAGATCCACCTGCCTGTTGGAGCCTGCTGGACCAACTTCATTCAGTGCATCAAGAGCAAATTAAATCTGCTTACTTCTGTGTTTCTCAATGGAATTCAGGTTACTCTACTTAAAAGTCAATATGATTATTTAACATTTTGTTTTAAATTGGATTTTGATATTTTGATCTGTCTATAGGTTCCTCAGGGCCTTTTCAGTCAAGTAATTAACAGGATAACATTCCCCACTTAAAGTCTTTGTAGCTGCAGTTTTATTCCTTGCTATGAAAAATTACTTTTGGATCAGACTCTAGACAATCTTTTTTGATTATTTATCTAAAACTAAAAGCAGGAAATGATTCATTTGATTTCTGCCAATACTGGAGTGTTGCCACTTTTAGCTCAGGAAGAGTAGGCTTCCTTTGGCAGCCTTTGCTTGTATGATGATGAATGAAGTTCTATGTTTAGTGCTTGCTAAAATTTTATAGAGTCTAAAAAAGCAATCTAAACATGTTATAGGGAGTGGGTAAGTTTTTCAGATAACTATACCAAAAGCTCTCATGCTGTGTCACAGTAATACCTTCAATAGAGGAGGGACTCTTTCCAAAAAAAGATCTTTGAATACTTGAAAATGCACTATTTGTCATAATAAGCAAATCATTCCCCCAAAGTGAATACCCATTAGCAATTACATTACATTGAGGAAAACATAAATGCCTCTCCTTGTCTTAATGATATAGCACCCAAATTGTACGCAGTCATTTGTCACAAAAAAAGCTTAGACCACCATGGAACAGGCAGTTAAAGAGCACAATAAAACCTACTGTAGACCTAACCAGCAAATGCTACCTACTGACAAACAGAAAAGTCTTAGAAGTCTTGACAATATAAATATTTGTCTGTACTAAGAGTTACAATAACTCAATCATGATACCTTAATTGTGGGGAGGGAATTAGGCAGAAATGATGCATTTATTGATGATGAAAGTATCCAAGCATCTTTTCAAAAATAACCATAAATTTTACATAAATTTCTCTCACTGGATGGTGCTTGTCATTCAGACAAACTTATTTGCAAGGTCTGAATGCAAACAAACATGGTTGACTAATTCAGGAAATTTTACAAATATTTTGTCCTCAAATTCAGTGTCCTCAACTTTGTTCTCACCTGCCTTTGTTCTCTCATGCATACTACTTACCTTTGTGGTTTTGTGGAGCATTTCTCCCGAGTGTTTCCTTTGCTAGCTCCCCAACAGGATTCTGGAATGGCATGTTCCAGTGAGCCAGTCTTCACGTGGAGAACAGTCCCCTCATTCATGTCCCTTCCCTGCCTCCAAGGGTTCTCAGATCTGGACGGGTGCTCTCAGATGATTTACACCTCTGCGCAGACTGTAACTCCACTTGATATTCACTGTGCTTGGGATCAGACTTTAGTCAGGAAGATAATCTTGAACTAAAGGTACTTTTATATATGTATATGATTTTAAGAGTATTTGGCATGTATTAGAACAAGAACAATGTTGTTTTTAACTTTTTAACAGAGTTATAGGTAATTATTTTGTTTGGAGGGCAAATTAATATTATCATTTACACTCTTCCATTCACAGTGAGCAAATAGCTTGCCTCAGGAATATAAATGGTTTAGAATATTGGCCTATTTTTGTTGTTGCATGAAAGTAGTCTAAATGTCTATGGTTAGTTAAAGATTTTGCCTTTCCTGACCTCACCTGTGTTTGCTTTCCTCGTGAAGATTTACTTTACACTTTGCTTAATGACATACTTTCCAGAATTAAGGTCTCTCCAGGACAAATAATGTAAAATAATTCTGTAACCACACCTAACTAAAGTCCATGCTCATGCAAAAAAATGGGGAAAGAGAATGAAAAAGCAGTACACAAAGAGAATGGTAATAGCTGCACATTGAGAACCCTATCCTGCTTCCTTTAAAATTGGCTGTGGAGCCTGGTCAAATCCTTTGCATAGTGTATAATTTTTAATAAATGGTCCTGTCTTATAAGCTACATCAAAGGCACTTTGTATCATACATATTTGAGACTCCCAGTTCAGACAGCTTTTGTTATTCTACCTTCTTTAAAACTACGCAGGAAACATTTGCATTCCTGGAATAAACTGTCACTGGTATCATCTTTGAGGTGTGCTTCTGAGAATCATTAAATAGAAAAGAAAAATATAATAATGGATTAGGCCAGGACAAGTAAAAGATAAATCTGTGAGGAGTCAGGATACAAGCATGGGAAAATGGACAGCTCGGCAAGGTCCACAGGCAAGGGCTATCTGGTGGTTTGGTTTCAACTACAGTCAATATTGGGAAAAAATACAGGGTAGTGGATCATTTTCACTTCAGTTATCATTCTGTTTTGCAACAGTCAGGTACAAAGAATCTCAAGGATTTAAATTCCCATTCAAAATGTACATCACCTTCAATTTTACAATTAATAATTTTTCTATATCTTTTAAAAATATTGTCTACGTGATAGAAAGAACTAGAGTCATAAAGACAATACTAGATTAAGTGGGTTTGCCTATATATTACAGATAACAAGATTTGACTTCCATAGTTGTATTTTAGAGGTTAGGTAAATAATGAAATGGAGACCTAAAAAGTGATGATAGCAATAAAAAAAAAAAAAGAGGAGAGGATCCTGCTTTCAATGTGAGGACAGATAGCTTAAAAGGACAATTTAATATTTAAATATCACTCTTTCTTGAATAGTTTAATGTCTGTTTTAGATTTAGGGATTAATGTAAAATCTCTTCAAATATATGAGAGCATTGCATGTATCATAAAGCAAAATGTAAAGGGGTAAAAATTTAATTTTTAAGAAAGCCTTTGGTGTCCACCTTTATGACCCTCAGTCTCAGCTCTCCCCCCAAAGGAGAAGGCAAGCACTCTGTGCCAATACATATATAAGACATTTACAAGTGAACAGGATCCAAAAGTCTTCATCCCATTTCCCACTATGTACATTTTCAGATACTGTGTGGGCTACATGGGATTTCCCTCTGTTCTGTCGCTGAAAAATCAGAAACACTCACCTCTGTGGTATGCAGACTGAAAAATCATGCAGAGTTGACCAAAGCTGCAGGTGGACTTATGGCCATTCCCCACTGATGGAAAAACACAAACAAAATGAATGCAATGAAACAAATTGCTCCCCAAGGACTCTGCTTTCCTCTCACCTCTTAACCCCTTTCTCCTCTCTGGCTGCCAGTCACTTTGAGTTTTCTCCGTCCCAAGTCAAACTACCACAGAAGACAGCCTTAATGGTCCAGCTGTGCATGCTTCTTTCTGAGGTCCACAAACAGCACCAGGACCTTCCTCAAACTGTGTGCTGTGCATCTGCTGTTACTGTGCTCTCAAAGCAAAAGTCCTCTCTGTTTCCATCAGAGACCAGCCCATGGACATCTTCCACCTGAGGAGTCAACACTCAGGTATGATCCCATTTTTGGGGTTATCTCAGACTGGTTCCACCTCCTGCTATGGAAATGGGGAATGATCACCAACCCTGTATTCAAACAAATATTTTCTCTTCCTAACTCTCTCAAGCACACTACTTGTCTCCTTTCAATTTCAGATTTGCTTACCCAAGGTGTTCCTCCACCCTCACTTCTCCCGGCTACCCATCCCCAGTGGCAGTTCATGATAGATCCATTTGTTTCTCAAGAAGACAGATTGGAAGAAATTATATATTTTCTTTGCTTTTTTCCTCTTATATCACTGAGGACAAAAGAGGCTACACAGATCAAAGCTTCAAGAGGCAAGGCCTGAGAAACAACTTCACTGTTCTTCCTCAAATCCAGCTTTTCAAGACATTCCTTGATGATACATAGGTATCTACACCTAATCAGGAAGTTCTGTAGCTCTCTGGTACATGAAGAAAGAAAGAAGAAAAGAAAAAAAAGAAAAAAAAGAAAAGAAAAGAAAAGAAAAGAAAAGAAAAGAAAAGAAAAGAAAAGAAAAGAAAAGAAAAGAAAAGAAAAGAAAAGAAAAGAAAAGAAAAGAAAAGAAAAGAAAAGAAAAGAAAAGAAAAGAAAAGAAAAGAAAAGAAAAGAAAAGAAAAGAAAAGAAAAGAAAAGAAAAGAAAAGAAAAAAGAAAAGAAAAGAAAAAAGAAAAGAAAAGAAAAGAAAAGAAAAGAAAAGAAAAGAAAAGAAAAGAAAAGAAAAGAAAAGAAAAGAAAAGAAAAGAAAAGAAAAGAAAAGAAAAGAAAAGAAAAGAAAAGAAAAGAGAAAAGAGAGAGAGAGAGAGAGAGAGAAAGAGAGAAAGAGAGAAAGAGAGAAAGAGAGAAAGAGAAAGAAAGAAAAGAAAGAGAAAGAAAGAAAGAAAGAAAGAAAGAAAGAAAGAAAGAAAGAAAGAAAGAAAGAAAGAAAGAAAGAAAGAAAGAAAGAAAGAAAGAAAGAAAGAAAGAAAGAAAGAAAGAAAGAAAGAAAGAAAGAAAGAAAGAAAGAAAGAAAGAAAGAAAGAAAGAAAGAAAGAAAGAAAGAAAGAAAGAAAAAGACAAAATCTGAGCTCACCTGAAACATCCTAGTTGCTCACATCAGCTGGTGTAATCACATTTCATAGTCACTTATACTAACATTTAAGTGCAAATGGAATTCTGAGGAAAAAATTCAATACTAGAAATATTGTGTGCAGAGGTGTGTTAGACAATGTATTAATTAAAATTAATATCTAGCTCATCAGGTAACTAGATTATTAGCAAATTTTCACAGATGTACACTAGTATGCATGACCATACCCAATACCATAAGGTGTATCAGAAGACAGGCACTGTGTGCTCTGTATATCCAGCAGTTAAAGATAAAAGCAGAGGAAATAAAATCATTTTTGGTTCCCTCAGGAATATTCTTGTAGGGCATAAAATATTTTCCAGAATTGTGGCTTAAACTAAGAGAAAAACGGCTCAAGCAGCTTATCAGAAACTTCATTCAGCTGAGTAGCACTGTGAGAAGCAGCTTCCTTCTACAACCAGCAGCTATAGAAAGATCTTAAAAATAAATAGAAAAAGCATTTTTGCACTGATGACCCTGTCTGAGATTACATCATGTCTCAGTTACCATGAATGCTGGCTACAGCTTTGGTTTCTGTTGCGTCTACTTGGAGATACATTTCTGTTCTGTATCAATAACATGACGTGTGTTTGAGCCAGTTGCTTCTTACTTCCATATTTACTGTCAAAGCTCTGGACCAGGAAACTGAGTTTCAGAGAGACCATTTCCTTTGCTGATGGATCTAGCCCACCAAAACAAGTTTTCTCAGCCTTGATAAAAAGACAGGATAAGGGTTAATTCTGTGCTGTAACAGGCTATTTAGACATGTATAACCACCCCACAGAGGCATAAAAGACACCAGCTGTAGGGGCAAACTGTGTCAACAATGTCCTATCTGTACACTGAAGCTACCTCTATAAAAGCATATTCATGTGGTATTTAGATGCATTCAACTACAATATACAATACTTACCTAGAATAATGATGAAAAGGAACAGTGACTCCTCCTACATTTTTTGTCTTGTACACTTTTAATCTATCCTCTCAAGTTCATTAGGAGTTAGGCAGATACACACAGCAGACTGCTGAATTCTACATTTCTTATGTTTCCTATTACCTTGCTAATGTATACATTTCCATCAATGGGATGAAAACAAATATTGGGGAAAAGTAGGTGTGCGACCCATAAAACCCATTTTGGGAAGATAGTGGCTATGACATCATATTCCTCTGCGGTCAGCATGTGTTTCAGTAGTGTAAAAAATATTTACTTGAGCTGAGATCAGAGGGTATCTATTTATTGGCTTCTTTAATACTTGGCTATATGTGTCTCTTTACATGCAAAGCAATTCTCCCACTGCAACCTGCCCTGTGAAATTAATTCTTTTAAATTCATATCCTGGTATATATATGCTGCCATTGCACTGATGAACTCTAGACTAGGAAAATGCAGGACAAGGTCAAAAGACAAAGGAGTATTATGCATGGGAAGAGATAGACATTACCTCCATAAGAGCACTTCATTGGAGGTGAACAGTCTGTTTTGGAAAAATGCTGATCAATCGTATACATGGGGCCTGAACAATTGTTTTACTCTGAGGTTTCCAAATTTCTCAAAGCCTGAAAATTTCTTTACTCTCTCTTTTTAAAGTAGTTTCTGATTTTCTTTTCTTTTTCAATTATTTTTCCTGACTACAGAAACATTTAGACCAAGGAGAGCAGTAGGGTGATGTAGGGTCAAAGAGCTCTTTTCCAGATTATTCTTCAAAAGACTAAATTCACCAAAATACTTTAAGATATTCCAGGTTTATTGAAAGCTGTTCTTCCATCTGTAGTTCTAAAATGGAGGATATGGATTTTCAGTAACAATGCCAGTGTCAGCAGGGGATTTCTCTCTGTCTTTGAAGGGGTGTTTTTTCATCTCTAGTAGGAAAACAAATCTCATATTCATCTGTTAATTTCATAGACAATTCTTTATTGTGAATGATTTAGTTTTATCTTTCTCATACACACAGTGAATTTTCTTTTTTCATAAATGAGATTTTTGCAGATTTTTACATTCTTCACATTTTCGTATTTTTCCATTCCTCCTCCAGAGAAATTATTATAGACTATTGGTTTTACAGTAAACTTTATCATGACTCAACAGCCCCATTGTGCTCAGGTTTGCTCCAACACAGAAGAAAAAAGCCATCCCGACCACAAAATAAAAGTTGTGGTTTGTAGATTTTTTTTTCTTTATTTGTAAAAAGGGAAAGTATACCTCCACCTACATTAAAATTGAGAATGAAGAAATCTTAATTCTTTGCTGCAATACATAGCTACAATCCTTGAGCCATCATTTTTATTGGAGGACAATCTGAGAAGTTCTGCTTGCAGGGCAGAGTTCCTTACTCAGATTTAGATGGGTTTGTTTATGTAGTCATTACTAAAATTAGCACAGCTTCATTTCTCAGATGGCTTCTCCCTCACTTTCTTTCCAGGAGTGTATTTTTTTTCTCCCAATTCAGTGCTTCATTCCTACCAACAAGACTTTCTCAAAAAAGGTTAAAAGGAGGAACTTCGGCAAGAGCTCCCATGCTGAGCATGCATTCTATAGATAGAGAGACAGTGCTGCACAAACAGCAACAGGAAGGTTACTTTAGCATCAAAATAGGCCTGAATAAAATATTTGGTTTTAGTTCCACTGCCTGCACAGATATGGATTTCAAATATTGTGATAGAAAGGTACAATTGGACAGAAATTCTTTAACAAGCTCCAGCTTTTTCTGTAAATGCAGTTCTGAAGAGTGGGAACATATGGAACTGCTTTGTAGACTCTTCTGGGCTAGACATCTGTTTGCTGGCTGTGATTGCAATGGAGTGGGCGTTCACTTCAAGCACTAGATAATTTAAATAAAAGGCAGAAATAAAGTACTTTTCTTCAGTCAATATTGACTGTTACAATATCACAATCTCCAGGACTGCAGCCTGTAACTCTCCTCCCCCACTCTCAGCAAGGTTCCTACTTTGTCACAGGCCTGAGTTCTCTTTCCAACGAAAATGTGAAACTACTTATGCATGTTAAAACAGCCCTTCTCTACTGGGAATTTCAGCAGCTAGCATGGTATCATAGAGGCGATTCATGATCATGGGATTTACTGACTTCAGTGTTTTCAGACATTTCCTTGTGAGGTAGCTTCCTCAGAATTAAAAGCCTCTATATTTACAAAAAGAGACCAGCAGAAAGCGGAAACACCTGAGATTTTTACAGGCAAAGCTCATCCTATGAAAAACTGCTCTTTAATGGCTGCATAAGAATCCACATAACTGTATTTCACTTCAATATTGGTCTTATCCTCCTGGTGCTGCTGGCACATGATTATACTTCCTCTACCTCCTTCATCAAGTGCAATCACTGTTAAAGTTCCTCTGGAGATATGCTTGGCAGCTCTAGGATCCTGATGTGAAGCTGCATTATGTATTTTCCAGCAGTAACACCTAGACCTGTGGGTTGGCTCCTAAAATGAATGTAGTGGCAACAGTTGTTTGTATCTGTTGATAAATTCCTCAGAGGCTGCCCTGATGTTTGATTACACTCCATACTAGATTGATTCTTGAGTCATTTGAGATTTTTAATTTTTTTTCTAACTAAAATATGAAAATAGAAATGTGAAACTTAGAATGCATGTTAAAATGGCCCTTCTCATCTAGAAATTTTAGAGATTAGTAAGCCATTCTAGAAAAGTATGATCATTATTTGATTTAGGTAATGATCCTCAATCAGTTTTTAAAAGATTACAAGTTGCATTAAAAGCTTACACATTCCATTGTCCAAATAAGATGGATGAATAAACAAATTCACAAGAGATTTAAAATGTTGAATTATTCAGTAATAATTTTCATTATGAAAATAGCACTAGCTGTCTTTCTAGCAGAATATTGAGAAGTGCTAATATTTCTCTTAAAACTTCAAAGTTAGACTATTTAATCAGATTCTCTTGGTATGTCAATATATGTCTGCCTGTCTATCTCCTGCTGTGAAAACAATTTCCATTCTAAAGATACTAATTTCACCCAAGATTATCACTTCAGAAATATAATTTATATCAAGCTACCTGATGTAATTTTAAGAATAAGTGTTACACAAACAAAAATTGTCCTGAAATAATACTTTAAAAGCTGCAAAATTGAACACTGAGCTTCGGCAGAATTAGGATGATTATACAAATAATGTATTGCCCTGTATTCATTTACTTGAATACTCTTTTTTCAGAACATCTGAGCTCATTGAGAACATATTTGGATGGTACCCACTGAATGTGTAACAGTTAAAAATTATATTTAATCTTTCTATTATTTGCTACTCACTTTTCAATCCTAGATAAAACATAGTATAGCTGTATCCTAAAAGAGTATCCAAGGCGATTCTTGTTTTGCTAAAATTAATTTTGAATACCTAACTCTACCTTGAGCATGTCTTCAGTATTCCCTGGTTACTCAGGAGCAACCCAGAACAGGGCAATCCTCACACCTGCCTCAGCTGGTGTCGGAATTCCAAGTGACCTGTGCTGGGTCTGGCTGGGGTGGAGGTAACTTCTCTCATGGCAGCCTGTGTGGTGCTGTTCAGAAGGACCAAAACAGTGGATAGCATGCCAGCCTTCTGCCTGGTGCTGAGCAGTGCTTGTACACAACCAAGGCTTCCTCTTTTCCCCACTCCCTGTCCAGTAACTGGGTTGCAGGAGCACAATAGACTGAGTTGACACCACTGATGCTGAGTCTAATTGCACAAATGGATCAGTCCAGATTGTGCAATGTCATGCTCAACAGTGAGACTGGGATGGCAGAAGGAGGAGGAGGATTTTGTCTTTCCCCTTCCAGGGTAGCCATCATCCAGAGAATATTTGGGCACTGGTTTGTTTGTGGGGCTGGTGAATGATTGTGTTTGTGTCACTTGTGGGGTTTTTTCCCTTTCCTTCACTTACTAACCTGTCTTTATCATGACTCACAGGTTTCTTCATTTTTTTTCTCTACCTATTCTCTCACTCATCCTATTAGGAGGTAGGAACCAAGAGAGCAATTGTGTGGGTGCTTGGCTGCTGGCCAGAGGAAACCCATCACATAAACACATTGGATGACACAAGAGATCTCACAGGACTCTATTTCCACATCTGCCCACGGGAACTATTGCAATACCTAACCTGTATAATATTTCTGCCACAGTATGTCCCTGTTTTCTATTCTCTGCTTGATCCCAACTGATCCCCTTGGAGACATCAGTAATCCCCTCCTGGTCACCCTATTTGATTTCCCTTTCCATGGAGTGAAGAAATCAGTTCCTCGAAGGCATGAGGGAACAGGACAGAATTCATTCACCAAGAACTGGAAGCACTCCAGGTTTCGCAGTATAGGCTTCAAATTGGCTCAAATAGTCTGAGTCTCCCTCACTAAACTGAAAGAAAGATACTGTAATTAAAAATCCAGGAAAGTGAAAAGGTAGTACTATGAGTGCCTTCAAAAACAATTCAGTTCAAAAGAGTACCTCTTTCAAATTAAAAAATATATTCAAATTCTGGAAGGGGAAAAAAAGACATTTAATTTCTTAGGAACAAAATGAGCCTGAATTTGAGGGCTGAATTCTATTAGCTGAAGCCCATATTACTCATGAGATCTCTAAATCCAGATGTAGCTATGTCATTCCATTAAATATTGGATTCTAGGTGCATAACATCCACCAAACCTGGCCATGCTCACTGCTCTGCAGCACAAACACATGGACCATTAGAGATGTACAGCAAGGTATTCTATATGGCTGATTTGTATCAAAACTTTTCTTTCTTTTTTTTAACCAAAGCATGAAATGTTTTTTGAGAAAAACTGAAGTTTTGCTGCTCTCTAGATCTGACAGTAGTATTTGTTAGGTGCCACTTCCACATTTTCAATTTTGTTAGAAAGCCACAACAAGTTTTTACTGACAATTCCAAGAGTCTGGTATGTAGCCATTGGATCTTGATTCATATCATAACAATCATGAAAGAACCCCAGAAATCTAGACATCAATTGTTCCAGTCCATATGAAAGTGGTTTGCAATGTATGCTTTAAAACTTTTCACAAGCCTTTCAAAGCAAAATTCCTTTGTTCCCATCTTCAGTGTTTTAAGATACAGATTAATATACCAATTTAGTCTAAATTTCTTTCCCTGTATAATGATGAGGCTATAAATCTAAGAGATGCCTAATACAACATGACTAATTTGCCTCCTAAACTACTCCAATAAATGGACAGTTACAAAAACTATGAACTAGTGAGAGGAAATATATTGGCAGAAAGCAAAACCAAATATTTTAAGCCCTTTTTCATCATGACTAGCTGACCTGAGTCAATGTTCAGTGAGAGATAACTCTGTAAAGACAACGTACATCTACTTTTTTCCTTTTTTTCCTTTTTAAAGGGGAACTCATCCATACTCATAGTTTTTTATCTTTTTTATGTTGTAAGTGGAACTGGAACACATAAAAGTGATCTAATGAAGGTTCTTGTCTCCAACCAAGTATATAATAAAGAAGCAAAGCTTGCAGAAGTGGGTGACATCTTTTATTATGCCAATATTTTCTCTTGTGATGTCCTGAACTGCCATGGCTACAACAATGTTTATACAACAGAGGAAAGGTTTTGCTATTGCCTTGATACCTGAGATATACCAACATTATTGTTGGAGGGAAAGGATAGATTCAGTATATGTACAACTATAAATAAATACTTTAATACAAAATACCCTGAGGATTTCTGCACACATATTGCCACTAGCACTTTTGCAAAACTGACAAAAGGAAAAGAACATTCATTGCTAGAAGCAGAGTATAATAAAGTATTAAAAATTCCCCATCTCCAAACACTCTCATCTTTGAGGGTTTAGTGAGATCACAATCGGGAACAGTTCCTTGGAATTTTGCATGGTATATTAATTAATATTTTAAAGGAAATGGGGCATAGAAAGACCTCCAGATCAGCAGCTTGTTTAAAAAAACTTTTGAATTTCATAGTGCTGGCTCAGAGCACTTACTTAGGAATTGTTGTACAGCAGCAAGAGCTGGTTTTGGTAAGTAAACCAGTTATGAAGGAGGAAAAAAGAGAACTGAGAACTCAAGCTGATGCTGAACAGCATGAGTGTGAAAGTTCAGTCAGTGCATACAGTGCTGTTTCTTCATATAAAGAAGAAACCAGCACATGGGGAAACTCTCCTCTTTGCCCATCAAAGCACTTCATATAGTCACAGTGTGAATTTACACAAATATTTATGTAATGAAGTGCAGCAGAGCAGTAGAAGTTAATATTTGTTACATTCCAACAGTAAAAAGAAAAGGTAGCATGGAATGAAACCAGTTTCTCGTGTATTCGAATCAAATCTTTATCTTATTCCTGTTTATTTTATTGTGATGGTTTTCATAATGTCCCAAGAATCTTTAAGTTTTGCTTTTCCAGAACAATCAAGGAAAAGAGATAAACAAAAAGAATCCATGATCTGTGATGAGCAGGTAACTTTGGAATTTTGTTGTCTCTTTGACATTTGTTCATTTTTTAAAACAGTATGAAAAAAAACACAGAAGGAAAGTGAATGTTCAGAAATGTAAAAAACTTTCAAAAATCACATTAGCTACTAAATTTCTTTGAAAAAAGTGCTGTGGGATTTGTATCCGTTAAGAAATTTAACCTCTATCAAGGACCTGTGGTGCATTTTTCATTATCAAGCAGTATTAGAAATGATTTTGCATGAACCTTTAAAAATCACTATTTCCTGTTCAGTGGTTTTATTTTCAATTTAATTTTCAATTCACCCATAAAATTTAAAGGTTTATTGAGGAGAAAGGGTTTAGTACTAGCGCCTGGCAACTGTATGGAACGCATAATCAACTAAGAATTAAGAATTGGCATTAGTGGAATTTTTTTCTTGCTCTGCCATCTGTACATGGGGTGAGGGAGACCAGCCTGTGCACAGGCAGTGGATGTGAGAGTGAGCAGGGAAAGGCTCCAGAGCTGCTTGGGAAACCACCTTAGAGATGGAGGGAGCTGCAACCGAGGTTAGCGCAAACATCAGCAGCTCTGAGAGCACTCAGGCTGGGACTGCTGGATCCTCTCAAGAAGAACAGAGCAATAAGGAAAAGATATTCATAATACCTATATTCCAATGGATACCTGTGCTGAGACTTTAGCTAAATCATCCAAAAACACTTATTCAAAAGCAGCAAGCACTGTTTCTTGCTATCTGCTCATTGTGTTCTCTTTATGGCACTTTGATGGGGAGCAGCTTCTCAGAGCACTGGGACTAGAATAGTTTAGAAGTCAAGGGTCCAGAAACAGCTTTGGAAAACCTTGGATTTAGGTCTTCAAGAATGCTGAGAAATGTCATCAATAGGGGATGTCATTCCAGAAGCAGTTAAATATCAGACTGTGAAAGCTTAAATGAAATATATTATTGCCAGACCATCTATAAAATAAGGTTAGAAGCTATCATGTCTGTGATGGGTTGGCAGATGTAATTAGGTTTAGATAGCACTTGTAAAATTCCAAGTATTTTAAATAAAATCGTAGACTAATATTAATAATACATACCAAAATACAAGAAAAAGAAAGTTAGAATTCTACAGCAATTATAGTTTCTTTTACAAGTTCAGAGACCATTTCTAAATTAGATCTCTACTCACTGACAATTTAAGGAACTAAAACTGCAAAAACTGATCTATTTCTAGCTTTTCTCTTGTAAATATTTGATACACAAATAGATAGATTGCCCAAAATTTTCTATGAGAAAGAATAATATAAATTAAAAATAATAAGAAACACAAACAGAGATGGGCAAATTTTAAGTTGTTCATCATTTTAAAAATATTTTCTTCTGGAGACACTGTGCAACTCACCTATTTTCCAAGTCCCTAGGATCTCAGATTTATCTTTATCACAAAGAGAAAACTGAGTTGTTTTCAGAAACCAAGGTGTACACTGACTCTTTCATGCTACATGCTACACTACTCTTTCTACTCCTGTGGTCAGGTACCTTGCAGTTATTATCACTTATTTGTTCAAGTGGTGAGGAAATATTAAATATCACAAGTTCTCAACAGAGACTGGACAATAATTATCAACAGATGGCTGGCAGTGGGGTTTTCAGAGAGAGAAAGAAATCACCCTTCCTTCCAAAACAACCCTCTATGAGAAGCTGTACACTACTTATTAGCAACAGCTTTGGTTAAAATCAGATTTAATTACATGCTTTCTTACCATGTTTTTTGTGTTACTTTTACCTTTTCTTAGTTGTGATGAGCAAGCACCAATGCTGCATGTCTTCAATTTCTCATAATGATAATATTTACATTTGAAAAACCTGACTTTTCCTCGTAATTTGCTCTCTTATTAAAAGTAATATCACTGTTGTGTAATTAGACATGTACAATTTTAGAACAGTGCCTTAAGCTTCCATACTCATGCATCTTAAATGACTACACAGAAGATGTGGAAATACACAGTGGGACAGATCCTCCACTGAAGCCCTTGACAAAGTTAAGGTAATTTATTCCAGGCTCCCTTTGCATGTGATAGGGTTTGTTTTAGAATAAACATGTGTCTAATCAAGCCACTGGACCTTGAGATATTTGCTTCACAAATCAGTCCTTCCCTAAATATTTTTTAAAGGAGGACTGATTTGCAAATACTAGGAAATGCTAAAGACAGCTGAAATTGCCCTCACATTCCATTTTCTTTTGTCTTGTGTACCTGAAGGGCTCCATGTGGGTATTGCACTCCAGGCGCCTCTGCTTGAAATGCTGTAGAAACCCTAGCAAATTAATCCATGAGGCTAAGTCCCCAGGTTTCTGCAATGAAAAATAAAAAAAAAAATAAAACAAAATCAAAACACACACACAAAAAAGTAGATATATTTCCCATTATTCAATCTGGTCTGCGTGGGCTGTTACAGAGAAAAGTGTTTTAGAGGTCATAACAGGAAGCTGATGAGCTGATGCTCCTTGTGCTGCTGTGTTTTGTATGGAGAACACAAGAACTTCCAAATCATGGCAGTGATTCAGTTGTAGTTCTTTAGTTATTGAAATAAGCTCTTGAAGGACATTCCTCCTGCTTCTCAACTCCTTTGCCACACAATAGCCCACAAAGCTGCCTGGAAGGCTGCTGGAAGGAGGAGGAGTTTGCCCTCACCAGCCCCAGCAGTGTGCTTCACTCACAGCAGCCAGACCCTGAGCTGACAGAGACCCTGGTGCCACAAGGGACGCCTGACTGGAGCCACAGGTACTTGGAAACACCAGTGTCCTGAATGCAAAGCACTTTCTTACCACAAACCATGCCCAAAGAAGAGCCTTCATTCCACCCCAAGGTCAGCTCCACCCTCCGCTCCCCTCATCTCTCCCATCTGGGGAAGATCTGAAGAACCTTTCATCCAAAGTACCCTAGCCTGGCAGCAAGGCAGCTTCTGGTTTTCATCCTCTGTTGCATTTGCATCACATTTCTGGAATTATACAATGTTTATTCCCTTCTCATTGCAACTGTGACAAAATTAAAAAAAGAAAATGTAAAAGTCAAAAAAACACTGAACTGTGAAATTTGCACTTAGCTCTTGTGAGCTTATTTCATCAAAAATTGACTTGTTTTTCA
Source organism: Ammospiza caudacuta (assembly GCF_027887145.1). NCBI lineage: Eukaryota > Metazoa > Chordata > Aves > Passeriformes > Passerellidae > Ammospiza > Ammospiza caudacuta. The sequence continues at coordinate 62,718,724 of NC_080596.1, forward strand.
GAGTCCTCAGAATGACATAAACACTCCCCAGCTCCTGGACAGAAATTCTGATTACAGATTACTATCACTTTAAGAGACTATTTTAAATATAATAGCTAGAGGATGCTTTTATTTAAATCCACTTAAAATTAACATCTAAACAATAAACTAAAGTTCAAAGTCAAGGTCAAGCCTGTACAGCCGGATAAAACTTTCTCCAATTCTTTCTTACTTCTAAAACATGACTTATAAAAGGAGGTTCTCCTTTCTATCTTACTTTAGGAGTCACTTAAAACATAAAATCTGCCTTTTCTAGTAAAAACATCTCATGTCCTTCTGCAAAACAAGTTAAATATCACATCCTGGTTTGCTACTAGGAAACTTCAAGTGTCTCTGAATTTTCATGATGGAACTAATATCTCACAGATCGATAAACAACATCCAACAAACAAAAATATTCAATCAGCTTATGTACAGGATCACATATTCTTTTTCTTGAAGATTTCAGTCATTAATATGCCTATAAACAATGATTATTAAACAATAGTTTTGAGACATTTCTGGAAAAGGTCTATCAATAATATTTTTTGTTAAATTAAATTATTTTAATGTGTAACAGAAGCATTTGTTTTTACCTTTTTCTAAGTATCATAAACTCAAATGAAGCACTAATTTTTTTTTAAATATCAACATTTTTACCCTAGCTGATGTAATAAAACTGCTTTCATATTTTCATATAAAGCACTTAGTTTTAAAATATCCTTTAATCACTTAGTTTGGTATTTTTATGTGTATTTCGATAAGAAAAAAAGCCTATCCAATTAACTCCTGTCTAAAAATACCATTAAGCTTGGAAGTAGAATGTCATATGACTCAATGAAAGGCTTGTTGAACTTACAGGAGAGAGTGGAGCAGAGCATGTGAGTGGTAGCAGATAAAAAGCTGCACATTCTGGACCTCATGGAAGCACTATGCACACCTATGCACACACATACATTCTAACATGGATTTGGACTACAACTTGACAAAATCTCTACCCAGCTCTAAGCAAGCCAAGCCTGGAAGGCTGTTCTTGTTCACATAAAAGCACTAATAATGAACAAAACTACTTGGAAGTCCTCCAAGTCCTTATACAGCATAATTTCTGTTTCTCTTCCCCACGTACACCCGCAGGCTTGCTCCCATGCTGTGGTCCCTGCTCTCCCTGGTTTCTCACCAAGGTAATATATTTGCACCACTCTGAATGAAAAGCAACATTCTGAATTATAAGTCCAAAGCAAATCTGTGCTCCTAAAGCCTTCTTACCTTTTCTCGGGCTACTACATTTCATCACCCAAACAAAGATCCCATTCAGCATAGAATCATGATCCCACACACTGGACAGAAGGCTTGGAGTTAGGACACTTTTTTTGACTCCATATTTCCCTCATTGCCTCATGTGACCTTGGACAATTAATTCAGTATCTGGTATCTCAGCTTCTCCTTGTGCTAAAGCCTGGAGGTAACACTTCCATGGCAGTAGTTTTTAAGATCAAGGATTAGTTCACACAAAGAAAGAGTTTAGGACCTAAATTGTAAATTGCATCTGAATTGGTTCTACATTCTTCTAGTCCTGGAGATGTCTAAATATTCCAGTTGCACCTTGTGTAATCTGAAAGCTCCCCAAATATGTGGATGTCTGTCTTAAACACCCTCCAAGCTAAAGAGATGCATAGGTGTTTCCTGCCTCTCATTGATCAGTCTTCAGGTTCCATCCTCTTGAATTTCTCAACCAGCACATTCTCCTAGGTGAGACAGAAAACTTGATCTGGTATCCACCATGGCAGAGAGCACCAGGCAAGTGCCAATAAGAGAGGATTTCAGGCTACGCTTCACCCCCATGTTTCTTGTTGTATAGCTTCGATGTCCAGTGATGAGATTTTGTTCCATTTCATACATTCTCAGGTATTTCACAGAGTCTGAGCATAGCTTAGAGTAGAAAATATCTTTAAGATCATTGAGTCCAACCATCAACACAGCCTTTCCAATTCCACCACTAACCCATTTCTCTAAGCACCACACCTTCACATCTTTTAAACACCTCCAAGGGTGGTGACTCAACCACTTCCCTGGGCAGCCTGTTCCAGCACTTGACAACACCTGCCATGGAATATTTTTTCTAATATCCAAAGTAAATCTTCCCTAGAACAACTTGAGGCCACTTCTTCTCAATCTGTCATTTGTTATCTGGGAGAAAAGACTGATCCCCATTTGGCTACAACCTCCTTTCAGGTAATTGTGGAGTGACAAGGTCTCCCCTGAGCCTCCTTTTCTTCAGGCTAAACACCTCCTGCCCCCTCAGCCTGTCATAGAACTCATGTTCCAGACCCTTCCCCAGCTCCATTGCCCTTCTCTGGACCTCAATGTCTTTCTTGTCTTCCTTTTGTTGGACCTCCAGTACCTCAATGTCTTTCTTGTCATGAGGGGCCCAAAACCTTACTCAGAATTCCATGTGTAGCCTCACCAGTGCCAAATGTGTGACTGTTTCCTATAAGATCATTTTGCCTCAGTTTTATATGTGCAGCTACAAGTTAGCCACAATTATTAGTACAATCATGAGCCATAAAGGAGTAGCTAGTGCTTCTTTAGCTTGTAGTATTGCCATGCTTGTTGATTTACTGTCTTAAAATAAAATAATTCCCTCAACTGCATGTTGAACACTGGATAGTGACTGAATATTAAAAGTCCAGCAAACCATTTTAAGAGACATTTAACATTTAAAGACAAAACTGAAGATAAATTAGTTCAGCCTGTAGACTAAATATAAATTAGAATTCCTTACAAAATCAAAGTTGACTTAGCCCATTTCCAAAGCTGTAAAATAGTTTTCACTGCTCTTCCATGACTCCAGTCCTATCCCTGTGATTAACTATTAAAATTAGGTAATTTACTATGTGTAATAATAACTTTTGCTAGACAAAGTCTCTGTTGATTTATCTTATTTCCAGATGAGCAGGTACTGACTAGATTGTCCTGTGTAGCTGAAATGTGAAGTGAAGCCAGCTGCATTCTTCAACTTTAGGCACAACACAACTCTCTTTGAAAACATGACAATCTAAGTGACTGTAAACGTGCTACAGTCTCCAGGGCTCTGGAATAAATCTTTGTGTTTAAAATAGAATTAGCCATTCTTCAAACAGCATGCCTTGAAAAAATATTCTCATCTAAGCAGGTACAAATGCACTATTAATGAGGCTTCTGTAGGAAAACAAAAAGAATAAATAATGTGAGAATAAACTTACTGCAACAAAACATGTGCTGCTCTGGTTTTAAAATTCTTCTGTGAACTTGTGACATACTCTCTTTAGATGCTTACATAAAGAAATGAGTGCTGTCCATGATTCTGTTTAACTACCATTAAAAAGCCATTATTCAATAACACAAACAGTTTGGTTTCACCTCTTCTAAGGTTGGGGCTGTTCTTGGTGGGTTGTTTTTCTTTTTTAAGTCTGAAAAGAGGACAAGACACAGTTATACTGTGTGGCTGCTGGACAGGAGGTGCCATTGTGGCTAACAGAGTTTTATTTATCCTTAACCCTAAGAAGCAGCCCTTTAACCAACAGCCTTCTCTATTGCCTTTCCACTGGAAATTTAGCACTATACTTTGCTCTATTCCCAAGATGGTTTTTAATGGCTGTTTCATGTTACAGAGAAAAAGCTTCTTCTGAGTCAGGCATGTTTCCAGTGCAACAAGTAATAGCACTTACCAGGAACTTATACTGCAATCTTTTGCTTCTCAGAGAAGATTCACTAGTACTGGCAAGTCTTTATGGCAGCTTGCTGGTGTTGCTTACATGAATGACTCATTTCTGAAAGAACCAAGCAGGAAAAGAAAAAAACATGCAAGCACACATTGGGAAAGAAAAGAGCTTTTGCCAGTGGACATAGCTATCTAATCTAATTTCCAATAAATATATACAGTAATAGGTCTAACATTATTAGCAAAGTGTCATAAAGACACAGCTCCTGAGCAGTTGTAAACACACGCACACACATGTACACTCACACATGCACACAGATCTAGCAATCACAACCTGTGGCTATCAGAATGAAAAGCATTAATCATTTTTAATGGTCAATCTGTTAAAAAGATGTTCTAACTGATTACTGGTGTAAAATAAAATAAACATTAGGCATACAAATCTTATTTCCCAAAAACTGAATCACTTTTGTCAGGTATTTAACTTAAACCAGCAAAACAGACCATCAAGAAGGCAGCATTGAAATGGATGCCTGCAGCAATGGCCAGTCAATGGCCTCTTTATTTATTAAAGATGGATTATTTTAAATAAATTACAGAGCACTTGCACTGAATAAACAGAGTCTCAGTGGCTGTGGCATGCTATACATGCTTAATTGAGCCACAGAAATCCTAAATGACTACTGAGCTGTGTAATTGCCTTTGATTTTGCTGATAGGACCTGATTCTTTAGGTAAAAACCAAGCCATTGAGGACTGAAAAGCAGCACTACCTTGAGGAAAATAGAAAGTTTAATCTGGAATATATACTTATAATATTTCGGAAACCACAGAGATGGAGTGTTCCAATAACTGAACACAAGGCAGCTTCAGAAGTGAACGATCTGCGTGTCATTTTTATTTGAGCTTGATATGTTAAATGTCCCAAATGTTTATGTTGTATAAGCCCACTTAAACATTGCAAAGTGCAACGGATTCATTGGCAAAATAAAAAGTATAGCTTTTTTTAGTCTTGTTTGCTGTCTTTTTTGCATTGATACAGCACATTATGCGCACACATGCACCCAGGGGTTTTCTTAAGTAATCGTGTAATTTGACCGCTTTTGGGGAACTGTTAATGTGATTTACTTGGAGTGTTACCTATGGCTTCTGTAGGCTGAAGTAAAACATCAGGTTAGAAACCAAGAAAAGATGCTGTAACCCTTACTGATAATAGTCTTCATTTTAATATTGCATATTATTAACTCTTTACATTCCAGTCCTTATGTAACTCAGCCAGCAAAGAAACCCCATCTGAAATAAGGATTTACGTGGTACATAAGACTTACAGGATCAGACCTTTCCCTTGACATAAATGAGTCCTGACCTAATGACATATGGAATTCATTTTGACAGAAGCTATGACCTTAAATAATATTACTTCCATTTGTCAATATCTCTGGAAAATGGTTTGACATTGAGAAGGAGTTTGAAAACTACCTTGAATAACAGCAATTAAAAGAGAGACTGATAGTGTTGGGCACTTTAATAATGATTGCATGCTTGGATTTTGCCTAAAATATTTCAACACCTACCACTTTCTTTAATAAGCAAGTATAAAAGTGCTCAGCTGTGAAATACTTCTCTTTCTAATGAAGCACAATGAGCTACATTTGCAGTTTCCACCATTACACTCTATATTTGGGAAAAAAGATATATGAGTTTAACCATATTTGTAAAGCAAGTGTCTGTCAACATCTAATTAAATCTGATGAGCATTTAAAATGGAAATTTTATCCATACATGATGAGGCTAAGTAAATTAAGAATATAGTACTAGATATTCAAAAGTACTGTGATGAATGCTATGAGGTTTTTAAAAATAAGACTAGGCTGCTCATAGTGTCACAAACTGGTCAACCAAAGGCACCCATCAAGGTTACAAGCTTTGTCCAAAGCAGCTGAACTGTCCCTGTGTGACCATAGAAACTCAGATGAAGAGGCTATAGAGGAATTTGAAGATATTCTTGGTGCAGTTTGGGTAATTCCCTTGATGATTTTCATAACATGTAAGAGAAGATCCTTCTGTCATGAATGTCAGCCCTTCCTGGAGGGAAAATGCTTGGCCTGCCTCCTGGGCCTGAGCAGCACACAGCAGGGAGGACACAGAGAGCAAACACAGCTGCCACAGCTCTGTTTAGCATCATCACACTGTTTTCTCAGGGAAAGCAGAAAACACTTAATGCTCCCCCCAGTTAATTTCTTTAGTGGAATTAATGAGAAAAAAAATCTGGAACTTATTATGTTGACTTGTGAACATAACAATAGGGAAAATCCCCCAAATATATGAGAGAAATTTGCAAGGGCAGAAGGCTCTGAATGTCTTTCTCAGGCTGTTCATACCAACCCAGGACATAATTATATTTATGTTGTCTTTGGCAGTACACTTTTTTGTCTTTAGCCACAGAGACACATTCTCAGGAGGCCACCAATCATGCAGAAACCATGTGGTAAATTTGGGTATAAAATTCAAGTAGACTGGTGCCACACAGTCATTCCCTGCTCCAGCCTGGGGATTAGAGAGCAGTGTGACATTAGGTGTGACCAAGTATATCAGCTTTTTGTACTTTCAGCCCCATGGGAATAATAGCTGTGCCCATCAACCCCAGAGCTGAACTAGACAAACTTCTGTTTCCTTGGTGGCCTGAAAGTAGAATCTCATGCAAGCAATTTGGACTGGCTTCCCATAGGTCCTTTTAAAGCTTTTTTTTATTATTATTTTTCTCTTAAATATGTCTCCATGCTAGCCAGAAACCCTTTTGACTGTGTGTGCTGCTAACTCACAGGCACATCTGGCTGGGTTCAAACATTCAAGTGCTTTTTATGGTTCCCTTTGGCCAGCAAGCATAACATCTTACAGGGACATTCATTGAGAGGATTCCTCTGCTCTGTCCAAAAGCCAGATGAACTCAAATAATAGAGACACTGATAACACATCTGGTAAGGAAAAATTTGCAGAAACAGGAGAGGAGAATTGTATCTCACACAAGTCCAGGCAGACTTAAAGCCTGCACAAAATGGAGACCTGAAACAGTACCTCATGTATGTATGGAAAAATAGGTTATAAATGGTTTACTGAGACTTACCTAAATCAGGAAACAGGCTTGAGCATTAAAATTCTAAGACACAGTTAATAGGAAAGACTCCACAGGACACAAGGGAAACAGCTGGATGGGTGCAGAACTATGCTAAGCCCAGGAAAAGAAATCCTATAGCCAGTGTGACTGCTGCAGTAAAGGCAGCTGACACAATGAAAAAATAATAGAAACTTACAGTCCTGAAGTGACCAGGGACAGAGATCACCAAAGGATTCTGCAGAGAATTGTCTGTAGCCAGCTGAAGTAAGGGATCAAAGGGTACTTGAGTACCAGTTATCTTTTAAGTTTGAGAACATTGGTGGAGTTTCTGCAGTACTTGGGATGTCCTCCATCCTGGATATAGCCCACAAACTCTGTTTAAAAATTGAGACTTAAAAAACAAAAATCAAGTACTATATATAAAAAAATGGGATAAATTAATTTCTTTCTGGTTCAGTAATTTCTATTAAACAGATTTTTCTCCTATGTTCATAATATTTCTTGCAAATCCCCATTCACATCCAGATAGGCTTTATGGTTCTGAAGAATCCAACCCTGTGAAAGAATGTATCTTCCACAAATCAAATCCTAGAACAAATATTGTGAGATATATTAAGAAGGATATGCTACATTTATTTATACAGTGTCTTTCAGGCCAAAACATTTCAAAGTGCTTAACTAATTATTGATCAGCACAGATGCCCTCATAAGTGTATTCACTGAGCAAAAGGTCACAGCTATCTTTATGTGAGGAACAGCTATAATTAATTCCCTTGTGGAGGAGGAATATATAAGTTGCCTTCAGAAGTGGGGCAATCAGTAAATTTTGCACTCCCCTCATGCACCTTCTCTGCCTCTGTCAGACTCTGCAGGGGTCACCTTTTTAAGTGGGGACTTAAGCAGCATAAAAATAAACAATTTGTGAAGGATGTGCTAGGATGAGAAGAACAGGAGCAGAGTTTTAAACATTATGCCAGGCACTGAAGAAAAACATCACTTATTCAAATCATACAATGAGGAGGTCTTCACTTTGCTACTGCAAAAGATTAGCACTCAGATTTTTTAAAGTAATCAAAGGTATTTTCACATTAATGTTTCCAATTCCAGCACCCACCTTCACATACAAATCTCTTCTGTATGCTGACATACAATGGTCTATATATGCTCTTCTAATTGAGACCATCTTGCAAGAGTTTTGCTTTGATCTTGAAAGGAAAGCAAAAAAACCACTACAAAACAATGGCATCCAAACAAGGAAGTTAAAATAAGATCTAGATACAGATCACTCAATGTCCGGCTAGGGCTGCTTGTAAACAATGGCTACAGCTAATTTTAATCTTTCTCATATTTTAATGGATCATGACTCTAATCTATCTTTGACTGTCAATTGCTGCCACTTCTATTTTTCATCTCCTTTTCTATCTCCACTTCCACTTACAATATTAGAGCTACACTGCAGCCTACAGGTATAAATAAATTAATAATTATTGCACATCCTTCTCCTCCCATGTAGGCTACAGGTAACATTCTGTTTCAACCTTCAGCAATGCAAATAAGCTGATGTTGGCAGTATATCATGAGCTGCTCACCAGTCATTTCCTTAATGACTTGCTAATTTTCCTCTCCATATCCTCCACATGACACACTGGAACCTCATATGGTTGTGTAGACCAGCCCAACTGAGAATGCAGCCCATCTCGACAGCCCTATGATTTTGTTTTTATGCCAGCTCTTGTTTCTCTGTTTTTCCCTTAAGGAATCTGCTTGTAATTTTTAATTTAGTCTCTGATGGTGACACAAATATAATTATTTAGATATTTACCTCTTCTGCCTACTGTTCCCCCTGTTAATCTGCAGCTGCCTGAATTCTGTCACAAAACAGAGATGAATGTTTTTATTTTCTGTCCAGCATTTTATTCTTGTCCATGCAATTTACTGAAGTAAATACTATACAGCTCTGAAACTAATCCTTTTTACTTTTTTTCTTTTTAATTAAGAATAAAAGGACTTGTATCCTTGAATTTACCCTCAGAACATTGCTTAATACATGCAGAACACAATGTAACCTTTCTTGGAATGGAAGACTATTTTCAATGAGTTTTAGAAGACTTAATAGCTGAAAAGTACCATTGTATCCCAGGGTAGGCAATCTCCTTAAACCTCCAGAAATAACAAGAACATTGTTTTTCTTTTGTATCATAACATTGGGATTTACCAGACTTATATAGCAGGACTCTCATTCTGAAAATCATATTTTCCTATCTATTGACTGAAATAACCGTGCTGTGCAACCACAGACCAAGGAACTTAAGTTTGTTTTCACTTTGTAACACCATATGCTCTAGAGAGAAAGTCCTTAAGGCTGTCCTTGCAGGGTGTGTGCCTCTGAAGCCATTGCCTAGAAGTCACAGCCTTGTTGACAGTGGATGGCAGAGCCTGAGGAATCAGAAAAAGGAGCAAGACTGAGGTCACACAGCTCAGGCTGTGCAGGGGATCAGCACCTTTCAGGGTGCAGAGCCTAAAAATGGAGCTATCAGCCATATGGGGACTCCAATGTGTACATGTCATATGTAAGGGTTTAATACTCACAGAGTGCTTTTCCTTGGCCTGGTGATCAAACTGAAGAACTTTAGTAACAATGAATTAATTAAATATGAATAAATATTTTAAAATAAAACCTTCGTGCTTGGTCTCCCTTCCTGCATACAATGGCTGGCACAGTTACCTGGAAAAGAAGAAATTCTGATTCAAGCCTTCTTTCTTTAAAATCTCTAGAGATTTTAAAGTGTTTGAACTAAATGTTATCCCACATTTACATCTGCCTAGTGTACACATTGCTTTTTGATTTTCACTGGCACTTATTAGCCTTGGGTCAGCAATGTGTCAGCTACTCATACTACATTGTACCTGAGCTGACTCTCATTTTGCTAGCATGATTCCAGGGTTAGAAGAGCAGAGTCAGTTTTGGCGACTCCTGGCAACTTTTTATATAAATCTGAGGCACAGCAATACCATCAGAGGAGGACATAAATTCACTGCATGAATGGTAACAATACTGCAGCATCCTTACCACAGGGAGTCATCCATATGGTGATGCTCAATCAGTAATGGGAACTCAGGGAGAAAAAGCAATGAGTTTCCCTGTTGCTGAAAGGAATTAGAAATAGAAAGCACAGTCTGCATAAAAACTGAAGAATTAGATCATTACAGCTACAATACCAAGAGCAAGCACATGCTCAGAGCAACAGAATAAGTCCAAGATGTAAATTTCGAAAAGGAGAAGCAAGTTTTTTTTATATTCTGTTGGATTGTTTTTTCTTAATTCAGAGTTTTAAGAACATAAACATCTAATATATGAAATGCATTACAGAATTCCCCCATGCTACTCAGATCACATAACAGTCTCTTACAAGCCAGTATTTGCTACTTAGTGTGTTTTTAAGAAAAGCCATCAGTGAAGCAAAACACATTCTGGTACATGTTTGACTGCTTTTGTAGTTCAGGACATGAGGTACTTTTTTTTTCTTTTTTTGAAGGTAATCTAAGGAGATGGAGCAGAGCCAGGGAAACAGCCGAGAGAATGGACAAGTAACATAAGAAAAACAGAAAGAGCTGGCAAAGACAAAACACAAAGGAAAAGAGTTGGTGAACAATAAATGAGAGCCAGAAGTACAAGGATTTGGAATTGATGTTTATTTTATTTGAGATTAATAGCAAGAAAGAACCTATAACTGTGGTACAAATTGCTCAATGCCCCATGTGGTGCCAATATTATGCCATTCATTATACTTGCAGGTGTATTATTTCTAGTTCCCCAGATAAAAAAAATGTTTTCCATGTATTCCTTTGTATTTTAAAACGTACTTTTTTCACTCTGTATTGCCAAAGGTTCTTATTCTTCCAAACTCAATAGCAACTAATCATTTTCCTGGATGCAGTTTGGGAATATGGTTACTATTTTGTACAGGTAATTCTTCCATCTTGATTAAAGGACCACTCTAAAATTTTGATCTGTCTGTATTTCAAGTTCTTTCCTACATGTTTGTTTTCCCCTATGAGAAAGGTCTCTCTGCTAAACCTTATTCATGTTCCTAATTACAAATCTGGTTTCCCTCTGTTGGGATGAAAAGTTTCTTATTAGCAATATTATGTACTTTCTTTTCAAAGAAAATGTAAAAAATAAATCAACACAACAAAAGGAAATTAAACTTATCAACGTCTTTCCCTACTTCTTGCAACCACTGCAAAATTGCTGTTATTGCCTTAATGTTGCTGCTCCACAGCAGCTGTGGAGAGGATTTAGACAGAGATAATAGTGTCCAAAATCCAGCAGTAGAGCAAATGAGGCTGGAGAGGATCTGTGGTACTTCTGATTCCCACTCCTCATGTCCACTGACAGAGTCCAAATTTTTGTGATTCCTGCAGTGGCTTAGCAAAGCTTCTCAGCAAGGAAAACAATTGAGCTCCAAGTCTGGCCTGAGGACATTTCTCCTGCCTCCACCCTCACGCAAAAGAGAAAAGTTCCAGCTCCAGCCAGCCCAGAGAACAGAGATCCTCCTGTGTGACACCTTGGGGTCCTGCAGGCACCCATCGTGTGCCTGGTGGGCACCTCCATGCCAGGACCCTCCAGGTCATGATGGATTCAAGCTCACTAAAAGCTCATGGGAATAGCCTACAGTGTCAGCCTGGTAAATCCAGAATACTTACTATCCACCCCTTGAGAAAGGTTTAGGGGTTTTTTTGTTTTAAGTGGTGTACTAACTTTATGTTACTGACTCTATCAGACACAGCCCAAGGAGCCTTTTCTGGGTTTGCAGGTGAGTGTTTCAGCTTTGATACAAGATCTCAGCAGAACTAACTCCTGAGTTTTGCTTGGCTTTGATTTCCATAAGTGAAGACATTTAAGATGGTGGTGATTAATGAGAGATCATTCCCTCCTTAGGCAGTTAAACCTCCAAACTGAGGGAAAAAAATAAAATTATGCTATTGCCTTAGGTTTTCCCTAGAATTTTAAAAGAACATGACCGTGACAGTGTGGAAAAGTCCAGGCTCATTCATCCTCTTTTGAAAAGAAGATCTTTAGACAACATTCTAAGAGGGAAAAAGCTTTTCATAAACTTCCTAATTTACCTTTTCAAAGAAATAAGAATTGATGTTTTATCAATAATCTACTCTAATAGTTATGTCCAAGGAGTAGATTTCCTTCAGGTTACATCCTGCAAAAATGTAAAAAGGCATTCATGAAGCAAACAAACTACATCATGAAATCTGGTACTATACTTTGGTATATTGTTATATGCACCTTACAAGAAATATCATTTGAGGGGCTAGGGAAGCCCAGAAAATCTGTCCCTCTCCTGTCTCTCATGTGCAGTCACACACCCATAGAGATAAACACATTGCTTCCAATGACCACAGACATCATCATCCCTTTTCCTCACTCACCCTCCCTCCCTGCTGCCCTTGGAAGCTCATTCCTCTACCATACCAATTTTATCTCTTTGATTCATTCACCACTCTGAACAATGTTGCTTTTCCACAGCATTTTTAGATCTTATCACAGGTCTGGTTATCTTATACCACTCACCCCCTTGCTTCCAGATAACTTTATAATTGCACAGAGAATTTTCATTTCTCAGTGGATGAATTAACACATGTAAGAGCAGCTAGAAACCAGAAGTAAATTCCACACAGATCAATCAGTCTGCTCCCTGCAGACCACCAACAAATTCTCTCTGTATTTGTGAATGTTTTGGATTTAGGGTTTGTGAGTTACTGCCTAGAAAACACAAGATTTGAAAACTCTTCTGTTTGTGTCTATTAGGAAATTTACTCCAAATGAAACTACACCTGGAATCTATACAAATAATGAAGTATGACCAAGTTTTCAGAAGGACAGAGCTTTTGAGGAAAAAGCTGGTGAGTGATCACTTTCACATCAGTTCTATATGGGCACAGAACCTCATCCAATTTTGCCTTTTCTCCGTTCTATGGTGTTATAATAATTAATACACACAAAAATAAATAAAACTCACTCCCCTTTCCATTTCCAGAAATGCCTATTCTGGTTAAAAGAGTAATGAAGACTAGAAGGAAGTATCAGGTACCTTACACAAAAGTGTTTCCTACAAGGCAATTTTGAATGTAGTTTCAGTATTAGGCACTCATTTCCCCATTTAAAACATGGAAAGACAGAAAAAAAAGCTTAACAAATCAATGTTCCAGCTTAAAATCTGGCAGTGCTTCTCTTTCTGCTTCCCAGGAGAGGATTAATTTGTTTCTTCTCATTCTTTGCTCTTTATTATTTCAATTGGAGGATATAAAAGTGCTATTGAGAGTCTTGAAGGATAAACACTTTATGTGGTAACTACTTAAATAAGAATAAAATTTATTGAGAGTGCAGACATTTTTATCACATTAATGTGACCTATTAATGATAAAGGAAAATCCCTTCATCTAACGAGCTCTGTGTTTACAAATGTAACAAGAGATGTTTTAATTCTCACCATAAATCTAAGGAAGTTAAAATCTTAACCCCAAGGTACTTAATATAGTTGATTCTGTATTTAATGGGAATGTTGTTAACATTTATATTGTTTTTGTTACCTACAACACAGAGATCAGCTATTTCAATATTCATTTCATTTTATTGGTAAAGTTTAACAAGTATTTCAAAGAAACCTACCTGTAATAAAAGTAAGATAAAATCATACCTGCTATAAAAGAAAAGGTTGCAAATTTATTAACACAAGTAACACATGGAGTTGCACGTGACCAGAAAGCCACAATCTTATAATCTAAACATATTTTTAAAATCAGACACAATTAATTTGACAGTATTAATTTAATAGAGACAAATTAAGACAAGGCTCAGCCATTCTTTCTTTCTGAAAACGTATTTTGTTGCATTTTAGCACAGTTTTCAGCAGATTTTTTTCATTAAAGCCAAAATATTTCCCAGAGTTAAAAGGCTATCCACATTCAATGTGGAAAGAGTAGGGTTTGATGACTGGTGTATGATGAGGTGCAGTTCTGTCACTAGGGACTGCCTTTCACACCTTATACTAGTCAAGAATGTCTGCAATTGGCTGTATCTCAAGTTCCTTAAAATACTCATTGTTAACCACTTTGCTGCAGTAAGGAAGTGCTCGAGGGCTCTGGTCATCTCTTACATGACCAAGACTGTGCTCATCAAGTGATAAAAGTGTAGATAGCATCTCTCAAAGTTTCTGACAGATTTTCATGAGCCTGGATGGTCCTAAGGATTCACCCACATATTTAAGGGATTTGGTTGGGTTGAGAAGTGCAGCATGATGCAATGAACAGGTTTCCCAGCTAAAGCAAAGGGAAGCTCATTAAAACAAGAGGTTTTGTGGCTGGAGAGAAATCTGAGATATGGTCAGGTACAGATCCCAGGTTTCTAAGATGAGTCTCCACCGTTTTGAGGCTTTCAGTCTTGTCTCCTAGTGTTTCAAATCCATGAATATCTGAAAAATATACCTTCAGCAAATACTAAGCTATAGTCTCCAAGAATCACTTTACTTGTTAGCTCAACTGAAGTTTAAAACCAACTCCTGTATTGTTATGCGAGTTAAAGTTACAGCTAAAGCTCTAATGCCATCGTGCCTTTCAGGAAACTCTCAGAAACTTGAGCAGAAATTTCTTCTGCCAAAAATGAACCACTTCAGAGCCAGGAATCATGCCAGGTCAGTAACTTTCACTGGCACTGATGTATTCTACTAGGGAACATGAAAAATAAAGAATATAGAAGTCTTAAAAATGTAATATCATATCCCCTCATCCAAAACCACTTCCATTCTAGATAACACAGGCCATGATTTTAATATATTTCAAGATTCTTGTCCATTTAAAAATGATAAGATTTCACAGTTTTCCCTACGCCACTTCAGACATCACAACCCTTTTTCTCCAAGAGCCTGTCAGGTTAAATGAATGATACATTTAACCATCCACAGCAATTAAAGTGCATGGCCTGAAACCAAAATTTTCTGAGTTTCAGTTGCAAATATTTGTATAGTTTAAAAGGTAAAAAAAATTACTTAGCAGTCAACTGGAAAAATTATTGAAGAGAGTGTTTTATTTTTAATTCAAAGTCCAAATAAAGAATAAGTACACTCTACATTTCTCTCTATGTGTATCTCAGCCATCTGTTAAAAAAAATTAAGTTCAATAGAAACTGGCAGTGTAAGAATCACATTCCTTCTGCCCTTTGCTCAGGCACGATGCCACATAAGTTTGATGCCATAAAATTTAATTTTTTTCATTTTGAATGATTTACAGTGGAGCAGAATCTATAAATCAGAACAGTAACAGGGGTTATGAATAGGGATGTATGTTTTTCCAAAATGTCTAAATGAAATATTTTGAAACATGGTAAAAGAACTGCACAGTTCTCCACCTGGCAGCCATAATTGAAGTTAATAACACTTGTTTAGACATAAGGAAACTCTTTGACACCTAGACTTTTTTTTTTTAATAAAATGATCAAACAATCATCATCTAGTTTTAAGAAATCAAAGGAGTTAGTTCTGGCAATATGTTATATGAAGACAGTCTTTCTTTCAGCTATGTTTCCAACTACATCCAATAATTTTGAAAATACACACCAATTCCTTAGCACAATTCCTTATTTTAATCATACACCATATTATTAATTATTACAGCTCTTAGGAGCCATTGCTGTAATGGCAGTGACAGGCAATATAAAACACATTCTATGAGGAGGCTTTGATAACCTCAACATGTACAATTTTACAGCATTTCAGATGCATGTTTAGACTTTGCAGTCTCTCCTTTGCATATGTCACAGGCAGCAGATGATAAGCTACAAGTGCTTATTTCCCCACAGACAGTTGTACCAAGCCTTGGAATATTCCACTTCTTGTCCATGATGGCATTCAGAAAGCAAAACCTCATAAATGAATACAGTTTCTTCATTCAGGAAAAAACCTTTCTTAAAGTGAATGAAGCCAAACTGGTAAAAGTTTCTCTGTTCACTCTGTTCACTAATTCCTTCTGGGCCTGGTTTTCCAGTGTTCTTGACAAACCTAAGGACAAGGGTGCAGAGAGATTGATGAAACTCTTATTTTCTGATCCTGAATCTTCAACCCAACAGATTTGCGCAGTCCTGGAAGTTGTGCAATACTTTGTTTCTTTTCCTGGAAGCTTTTTATGGCCAACCCCTCATTGAGTTCTGGGTAGAACATCTAGGTCTTTTGTTAGATGTTCATTTCTATTGTTTCCCCAAAAATCATGAAAGAATCACATTTACAGGCCATCCTGTGTTGGAGAGCTGCTTGCTTACAGCCACTTTATCTCCACAGTGGAAGGGAAGAATCTTTCATGAGACCAGCTGCTGAGTAAAATATTCAGGAATAGGCACCTCACAACTAAGATTTGTGTCATAAGAGAAGGAATTATCCTTTTACCTAAATTCATGCTCTTTTATCACACTTTCCTTGCACGTGTGCTTTTTCCTTACCCTATTAAACTGCCTTTATCTCAACCCACGACCTTCCTCACTTTTGCTTTTCTGATTCTGTCCCCCATCAGGCTGGGGGGGCAGCAAGAGAGAGGCTGTGTGGAGTTGCGTGGCCAGCTGAGGTTAAACTATGACACCCACCTTTATATCATGCAGCCTGAAAATTCTCACTGTGAGGATTAATACTTCTTCTCCCAGATTTGTTAAATACTAACCACTCAGATGTTGTACAGAGTGCACTAATTCAGCATAAGGTGAGGCTATAAAACTATTAATTTAGAATAAGTGCCTTGCCTTGATTAAAACATAAATAATTTTAGGGAAACTTCCATTCAGTTGGGAACAAAGCAACCTAACCAGACACCAAATCAGAAGTGTGTGCACTCAGTTAGGAATTTGCACTAAACCCAGATTATTGCAAGTTCATGTGTCTTTCAAAGCCTGAAGCTCATTTATCCAGTACATGTCCACATGGATATAATTTATGTTAATAAACAATAGTGACTGACAACCATCAAAAGATTTTTTTTTAAGTTGTTGTAAAGGATCTGATCCTTCATGGACTGTTCTAATTCTTGTAGATATCGAAAGGAGGATCTGCAGCATCCCAGCAGCCCAAGTAGGCACAGGAAAACATGAAAAGCCATCAGATGGTGATGTCACAAACTAGGGTCTGCCCTTATAAACCCAGGAAATGCCAATCCATTTATATCTCATCATCTTAACCCTGAACTTCTGGGTAATGGCTTTACCCGGTATTCCCTCCTTTTCCAAGATGTTGTCCTGTTCCCTCTTAACTTGATTTACTCTACTTATTTCAGCTGCTGACTTTGGCACTTTATTCCAGCTCTAACCAACCACAGTATAAAGACATATGCCTGAGCTGCTCCAGTGCAGAGGACTCATTCACAAAGCTCCAGCTCAGGTGAATAAGCTCCTCCTTGTAAACTGGGTTAAAAACATTTAACAAAGACCCTCAGACACCATAGACAAGGATGCCCATTCCTACTAAGCCCGGGACAAAAAACCAAGGCTAAAATGATATCAGCATTTGATTTATTATTCAGTTTGGCTGTTTTATGTAGAAGAAAAATCAACCAAAGGGAAAGGCATATTTTGTAGCCTCACAAGCCAAACAGCACACTCACATGCAGCTGAGGGAAGCCCTGCATTTTGTCACTTGAAAGTCTTCCTAAAATTTTGTACATTTTTCACTCAAAAATCAAACACCAAGTGCACGTGCATAAAAGTCACAGTCAGATTCCTCAGCTGGGCAAATGAAGTTTGTTTTTCCAATTTGAACTACAGAAAACTCCTCCTCATATAATTCTCTTCAAAGTCTAAAATTTGTTCCAATGATAATTGCTGAATTTATGTGTATTTAGAACCCAGTACTTAAATAAAATAGCTACATTGGGTGATTATGTTTAAATACTGTGCCAATTTCTTTGAATAGGAATGTAGCAAATTACTACTGATTACACAAATACTGATTAAAATTTTAAGGCAAATAAATAATGAAGAGAGATGTTATTTATTTATCCAAATGCTCTTAAAAGTGCAGCCATGCCAAGCACAACTTCCAAGGAAAGCAGGGGATGGAAACACAGTGTTATGTCAGTGGACAGCCTGGACTGAATCATTAGGACAGCAGTGATTACTGTTTTAATATTTGCTCCATCTGCCTCTCTATTTCCCTTATTCATTCTATAACACTATAAACTGCAGTCTTACCAGGAAAATTCTGGCATTAACTTTGCACTTGCAATACATGTTGAGCTTACTTGGGATTTCCTTTAGCACAAGCTAATGGTGAAAATGCAACCTGCAAAGTCAAGGAAAATGTTTTCAAATTTTTACATTGCTCCTCCACGCAGCACCTGCAAGTACCTTCTAAAACCTTTGGATGCAAATGCAAATCTGCCTCTAGAAACCACTAATGCCTCTCCCAAACACTACCTTCAATCTGGTTTACAAGGAAGATATTGACAGATGAATAATTTCTGCCTAGGGCTAGGCAGAGAATTATTATTTAGATACTCTTGAATAAAAACTGCTTCTAAACTAACCTGATCCTTGGTAGACTGTGGTGATAGCACGTAGCATACACAGAGGATAAAATTATTGAAGTTCCATACACTTCATAGTGGAGTCTCAGGTGACACCAGTCAGTAGAACTTCAGTTATACTGATAACAAGGACAGGAGGCTGATTTGCATGAGCTGATGCTATCTGAGCAGAGAGAGTTGAAATTATGTGATAGTATTGCAAACAAAAGTTGGGATCCTGGGCTGAGGTACAGCTGGACAAGGATGTGTGTTATGCACTGCCTTTGTGCCAGCTGTGAAACTGATCCCTGAGAATGCCACAAACCTTGGCTCATATGGACCTGTAGGGCTCTAGACAGCACTTCTGTATTTCTCTCTCTGTACCAACATCTCTTCACACAAGCTGAAAGCAAAATTCCATTGTACTTTACACCATAGATGTGTCTCTTCTCAGGTATATTGTTTTGGTTTGAAAAGACAGGTGTCTGCTAAGAAAGGCAGGAGCCTCTCTTGAAATGGAAAATGTAAATGCCTCTCTCTGAATTATTATAATTTTGAAATTAAGGGGCCCTCAGGTGAAGATATGGCAGTAGGAATAGCTGTTCTTTATTAGGAAAATAAAAATAAAAATGCAGTAATACAGAACAACACTGACAGAGTCAGAATATGACCTGACACTCTGTGGATCAGCATGTTGGTAGCAGTCCCATTAAATGGTGGCTGCAGTCCTCCTGGAGTGACAGGTGTGCTTCTTTTGAAACAGTGATCCTGTAGAAGGATGTAGTCTTCCTCAGAAGGTCCAGTGGTGGTGTAGATGGGCCCGGTTCCTTCTGGGAATGCAGTGGGAAAAAGCTGCCTGTGGTGTTCCAAGGCTCAGTTTATATCCAGGTAGGAATGCTTGGCTCCTCCCCCTGGGAGAGCATCTACCAATGGGATTCTGTAATTTTACCAGTCATTCAGTGACACCCAATGGCCCATTAACAGAAGATACCTCCCCAGAGGGAAGATGGGTTGTGAAAGACATAAAGAAAACTGTCCCACCTGGTTTTAACAGCTGACCCATTAACAGAAGATAATGCCCCACCTGGTTCTAACAGATGGCAATAGAATACACACCCCCAGCCACACCTCGCATTGCAACCTAAGACAAGTATTTAGTTCCATTATGTCCATCCTGTTCCCGTTTAAAAGCAACCTAAAAAAGGA
The DNA here is from genome assembly GCF_027887145.1 of Ammospiza caudacuta. Classification (NCBI taxonomy): domain Eukaryota; kingdom Metazoa; phylum Chordata; class Aves; order Passeriformes; family Passerellidae; genus Ammospiza; species Ammospiza caudacuta. Next base: position 62,738,312 of record NC_080596.1, read on the forward strand.
ACAAAATGGTCCAAGTAGAAGAAATAGGTACAGGCATTTTTATGATCATGTTTCTAATGTGAGTTTTTTTTAATTAAATTTTGAAACTGAATCATTCACACTCTAATTTCTTTTGGCAACCAGGAAAGAAAAGCTAAACCAGATGAAAACCTGTGGTTTATACACTTAATTGTTTTAAAACTCACACACAGAAAGCCACATATTGACAAGCATTTGATACCAAATCTCATTCACAGATTTTCATACAGATTTTTATTAGAAACAGCATAGACCTTAAATGAAAGGAGCTGCCCCTGCCCATCAGCCACAGAACAGGATGGTTCAGTTCAGCAGAATTGACCTTTTACCTTCACATATGCTTCATGTGGATATATATAACAAACCCACAGACACTGCAGAAGCAAAGCCTTTACTGATCATGAAGGAAATCTATAAACACACATACAGACTCTAATTATTAGAAATGACCATTAAAACCTGGAATCACTTATCTGCTGCTTCACTTGAAATACACTATTACCACACACATTTTCTTTATTTTTGTCTTTTATTTTCTCATTTCACCAACTCCACTGGATAAACAGAAACAACCCTAATGTCCCCAAAACAGAACTAAAAATAAAACTTATAATTTAAGTGTGAACTGAAAGGTCAATGTGTATTTGCTACTTCCCCTTAAATATTTCAGAAATCAGGTGTATGGATCTCTTATCTATAATCTGTAGGGAAAATAAAGTATTAAGTTCAGTTTCTGCACTAGTTTACACAATTTTCAGCCCTGGAAGTACTCACCATCCCTGTTTTTTAACTACACCATTACTTAATCAAAATATTTTAAACACAGTCACAGGAATAAACAGAGCTAAACTGAAATGTTATGGTGTCTAACTTTTCTGTAGCTCTCTTTGTCTTTTATTTTAAGAAAAACTGCTATGGTACAATGCAGATAACAAAAATATGATGTCATTGGGGAAATATATGCTTATTTTTAAAGATTCTGCTGGGAGTCTCTGTATATGTAGAACTGCTCAAAATGAAACTCAGGTTTTGTCCAGTTGATTTCTTGCAAACCATACACCAGATTTCACTTCTCTCTGGTGTTATTTGTAGAAATATGTATCAGTGAGATCAGAAAAATATTCTACATTCTGTTTTTTAAACATGTCCCAATAAGAAGTCTGTTATATTTCTAGTAGTGGAGCATATTAAGTTACCTTTTAAGTCCCTGCCATTTGGGACCTCCTTCATTCAAAGTAGAACCCCAGTTTAGCTTCAGGCTAGAACTTTGCAATAATCATGTTATTTTAAGGATATAATTTAGACTTTCTATAAATTCAAAGTGTTCAGTTAACCGTGTTCTGTTTATTTGTGGAATATTTTCTGACACCTTGTTACACAATTAATCTACACCCTCAATTTTGACCCTGGTCATAAGAATAGAGGCCTGAAATACATAACCCATGCCACCTGTAGCATAATGTACCCTTTCACTCTTATCCCACTCATAGATAACAGCTTTCTGAAACAAAAATGGTCACTCTGGAAATCAGCATCTCAACACTGCCAGTAGAAACAAAAATGTACAGAAGTGTAAACAAGAGAAAAGAGCGGATGAAAGAAATCATTAACATCTAAAGCCTCCAACTCCATTTAAGCAGGTAAGGATTTTGTCTTGGGCTTGGCATGGGTGAGAATTCATCAACATCCAAAGGCAAATCAGAATTTGCATCTCAACTTGACTGAATGATGCTATCAGTAGCTCTTGCAGTCAGGAGTTATGGACTCCTGCCATATGCATGACCTCCAGCGTTTTCTTTGACTCAAACATGAAACAAAATCAACGAATTGAAAATCCAGGTTACCCTCTCAATAACATAACAGACACATACTCAAATATGACAATGAATTAATACAAAAAACAAAGTGAATAGAGGTGGAAATGGTTGGATAACTAATAAAAATATTGAAAATCTGGGGTTTTTTGAGTTACTGTTACCATAATATCACACTTGTGCTTCTCTTTTTGTCTAATAGTATATCCCAGTGAAAACAGCAGACATTAATGGTCCTGTCTTTCCAGTAAAATTCAGTCTCAGCTGGTGTGGTGCAGTAAATGGCAATACTAACAGATACAGGACAGTACTTAGAGTCTGCCCTCCGTTGGCACTCTCACCATTTTCACAAAACCACTTAGTACACAGCATCCTGGTTGGTCTTTGTGATGGTATCAAAAAGGTACAAATAAGTTTCAAAAAAGGGTTTATTTTAATTTAAATAGTAGCTAAAAGTTAATGCTTAAAATACAGTAGTAATTTTCATACAATAGATTAATTAACAAATTAGGTACTTAATCTGGGGTCCTTTAAGATCATTCAGACAAATTAAGGAAACTCTCCAGTCAGTAATAAATCTTAAACTATTCATTCCCTCTAGCTACTTCACTAAACCCTTTTACTTTGTAGTAAACTTTCTAATCTTTCATTTTCATTTCAGCTACAGCCACTGAGAGATCTGTATGAATAAGAAAACTATTCAAACTAAGTAGCAGTTCAATATTTGTCTGTCAGAAAAAGGAACTAATCAAAGTCATCCCCACTTAGGGCACTCTAGTGCAGAACAGCATGGGCATAATAATGTATAGCAGCTTTTGTACATACATGACAAATGAAGCAAGAGCTGATTAATTGTCTAGCAGTTCTGAAATGGTCTGTAATTTCCTTCACATCTCACTCCATTAGTTCTTAGCTCCTGAACTTTCCACTTAAAAAAATTACTTGTGATTTGCTGAGTAATAAATGTGCATTTCTATTCAACAAAAAAGTTTCCATCTCCCGAATCTTGAAATATGTGCAGAGTGTCAGATGCTATTATTGCTTTTAGATTGGGATTCTGTTTACAAATATTAGCATCAACTCAGAAATGCACGGAGAATACTCAGAGAAATTTCCCTGGAAGAAGAGTGAAGTATAACTTGATCTCATTAAGGGTTCCTAGCTTCAAGTTCAGAGAAAGCCAAACAGAGAAAGCCCATTGTTCTGGGATTAAGGTCTCAGAGGTTCTATATAGGCTCAGCCAAAATGAACCTTGGGCATCTTGAGATGTATGTATTTCCAAATCTTACTGACCCAATTCAGCTCTCCTCTCTGTGGTGGTTGAAAACTCACAGTCCCCAGGCTCCTAACTCGGGTTCCTTGTTTAGGTGCTTTGAGCTGGAGTAGACAAACAGGGGTCTTGGAGCTCAAGTGAGTTGCTCAGGGTGGTACAGGTTGGTCTGAACAAGATGAGAAGTGGAAATAAGTTGGGAAATCCCAGCTGTCTTGTAGCACATCACAGAGTCACCCAATCCTTAAGGTCAAAAAGGACACAGTCCTGAGGCCTCAGCACCAAACACTGGGCAGAGGTTCTGAGACTTTCGCATGCTTAGTGTAAAAAGGCACTTGAAATATAAACTGTTTAGGTGTTACAGACCCTGAGAAATCTGCTGAAGAGGCTTTGGTTCTAATGACTTTATGTCTTATATTGTGGTGCCCAAAACACCAACCAGCACATTGGTATCTTCACCTGAAAATACAGTTCTCCTAAAAGAATAATGAATAAAAGCTGCAATAAAAGGAAAAAACAAAGAAATTAAAGTAAAACACATTGCTTTAACACAAAGCTTTTCTTAAAAAAAAAAAAAAAAAAAGGGCAGCAAGGACTCCATGAAGTTCAATTCAGGTTTGTTGATTACTATTTATTTTGCACAAAAAATGTTTAACTCCAATTATGATCAATAGCAACCTAAAATAGACATGCTATGAGTTATGCCCAAGAAAGGCAGTCCCACTCAGCCTCTTGAATGCTGGAGCCCAAGAGTATTTATTTGTGAAATGTTTTATGTGACCTGGGCAATCTGACATTTTAATGATCTAGCAGGTAGATTTTTGCTTGAGTTGTGAAAATAGGCTTTCTGGAGAGTGGTTATAGGAGCCCAGGAACAGCTGCTCCTCAGGCCTATAGAAAGCTTTTATTCCACAGGCTGGCCTCCTTTCAGTGAGGCCCTCTCTTTAACCTGCAGGGATCATGCAGGAAACATAAAAGTTACTGAGGCCTCACTGACCTTGTCAAGGCCACGTGTGGGAATTTTTAATGTTTGAGTTGCTTCAAAATTACAGCAATTACTAGAAATATTCCAAGAAAAAAGGACTTTTATTTTCTTCTGCCAGTTCAGATTTCCCAACTGCAATTGTCATTTTCATCTGCTAGTCCTTTTATTTAAAAAAAAAAAAGTTATAGACACTGTTTAGTCACTGGATAACAGATGTTATCAAACTTTGTGGCACTCAGTCATAATTAAGTCAGTCTTAATATGCATCTGTCAGAAACCATTGACCTTTTCTGATAATGGCAGGGAAAAGGCTTTGATACTCTACCACACATTTAAAGTTTTTTGAAGGAAAAATGTCAAAGGTTTGGGTGTTCTGGCAGGAAATTACCTCTTGCACTCTTAATGACAAATGTTTTTAGCTTAATCTAAGTAAACAATTACATGGTGTTGCTTCAGTTGGGATTTCTAATCCAAAATAATATCTTTCCTATGCTTCCCTACCAAAGAATCAAGGAACTGTAGAACTTATGTAAATTTTAAGGTGACCATCTATCAGAACAAAGGAGTAAAATGCAACTTATAGCTTGCACATACGAAATGTGGAGATAAAGAGAAATTTGGAAAAGAAATTAAAAGAAAATTTGTTTTAGGTAGAGTTTAACCATTTGATTTACCTTTAATGCTGTGGACAGCACAAGGACAAGATACTCAAAAAGCTGTTTGAACAAAGGACATGTCGCTCATCAACAGCCAGCATTTGAAGCCTGTCCCATGCTCCATGTTTCTCTTGGCTCTCCTACCATAATTTTTGCCAAAAATGGATGTCAGGTACCTGCTAGAGATCCTTGTTTGCAAAGTCAAGACACTGACTAGAACTGCCCTGAATGTACAGGTAGCTAAAATGTCTCATGCTGTTGATACAACCTCACCAAGCAGGCATTCCATGACCCGGTGAGGGCTGCAAAGTGGGCTGACAAAGAGAAGGCAGCACACGGAAACGCTGCCCAGTGGCTGCAGCACTAATCTGACATCTCCGCAATCCCAGCTGCAATCTCCTCCCTGACCATGCTAATGGTGTTGTCTGGGACAAAAAAAATTGCAGTGCAGGTTCCCAGGCATATAGTCATCCAAAGCCCCCTGGTATCAGCATTATTGGAGGATTTATGCCATGAAATTCCCTTAATATCTGCCTGTGTCATAACTCTGTCTATAAAATATTAGTAATATTTCTTCCCTTCAGGGAAGTGTTGCAAGGATTAATGAGTTAAAGAAGAAGAAGATGTAAGGGAGAGCATTAACTGCTTTTAACAGAGAAAGGCAACGTTATTTTTCAAGTGCTATCACTTTCAGAAAGCCAGATGTGTGTGCATTCATTACTGAATTTATGTAACAAAATTTCTAAAACCTGTATTGAGGAGTTGCAAAGAACATTTTAAAGGTCTCATTTCAGTATTTTACACTCGTTTAATCTTTTATCAAGTTTTTTTTAATTATCTTTCAAAATGTGTGTCTATCCATTTAGATACCAAGCTCCTAAATATCTCATGGATTTACCAGTGCACAAGAAAAAGGTGGTGTTTTTATAGCTTGATTCTTTTAAGCAGGTTACTGTATTCTTTAGCTTCAAGGAGAACATAAATTTACCTAAGCACACACACAAATTCAGGCTTGAAAGCTGAAACAAACAGAAAGTTTATTTGGGAGATGAAGGAACATAATCTTTTCCCAGTGCGTCTGCAGTGTAGACTGCAAGACAATTGGCAGTGACTAAAAGATCAAATAACATTCCTCATTGTCTAAAACAAACAAATAATCTAATACCAAGGATTACAGATCAGGTTGTTTAATATATATCTCTCCTTGACCGTTGGAAGAAATGTACATGGGTAGCGTTTTATGTTTAGCCTCACGAAAATTTGCCCCAAATACAGGGTACTCTGCATAATCAAATTTCAGTTTTGAAATAGTTTTTGCTTTCCTATTCCACAAAGGAAGCCAGTGCTTCCCAATGCTGCCCTGGGAATGCCATTACTGCACCTATCTAAACAACAAAAACAGAATGGAAAATAAACTCACATGGATGAGAGAGGAAGGGAGAGGCAGCAGCCCCAAGATAGGAAAATAAAAACTCCCCTCACATTCAGATGTGGCAGGCATTGAGTTAAAGAGACAGTGCCAGGTGTTTCAGTCATAATTCACATTCTGTGATTTGATGGCACATAATATTGCTTGGGTTTTTGTATTAACAGGGCTTTAATGGGGTTTAAACCTGTCATTGTCCCACTGACAACTTAAAATTTTGAAGCATGCTTCTAGTTTTTAGGAAAGACAATGAAAATCACTTCAAATGAGGAAGTGGTATTCAGAAGGAAAACCATGACTCTGCTTTTGCTTTTATGCAATGACATGTAGATGTTTCTGTGATTTTTTTCCTTTTTACGGCTATCAAGTTTTACTGTAAAATTTACACTATCTTTATTATGAAATACCAGGCCTTTCTTCTGAAAGTTATTTCCCAACTGAAATAATGAGTATGGTAACTTCATCTGAAAGCAATTTCCTACAATGAGATTTGAAAGTGTAACATAATATTTTCTCCAATTAAACATTACTATATTGCATTTCTTGATATTTCTCCAATTTCTAATTGTAATTAACCATGACAATATTAATTATCAATATTTCACATTTGTATAAGTCAGGCCCATCACTGAAACATAATTTTCTTCCCGTTACACCTATTCTGATTTTCTGCAACCAGACACACAAAGGGCTCAAACTGGAAATTACGGGAGCAGTTCTAGAGCAGAAATTTGATCTGAGCACACTGTCTTGGTTCAAGACCAGAGTCTCTGAACTGCCACACTTCCATTTCCTAGCTCTCTCTGGCTCCAGAACCTGCAGACAGAAGTTGCCAAAGAAGACATCAGTCATAACTTTTAACTCCAGGTGAGTAATCAAGATTTGGTCACTTTCACCCTCATTATTCCACTGAAAACTGACTTCATTTTATCCTTAGTATAGCACTCCATTTTCCCATACCTGTCCTTATTCTCTGTTTAGTGCTACTCGCTTCCTAATTTATGATGCCCAACATGGATGAACACCTTTTGGGTTCATTCCATATTTTCCTTCATTTAATTCCCTTATTAAACATTACTTTCTTTTCCCTCTACTTTTATGGGGGGCTCAAACCTCCACACTGATCTACAAACACAGCAGATGGTGTGGAAATTTGGACCCAAGCCTCGTGAACAGTTTCTACTTCTCTTATGATCCAAACTAAATGCCCTGATGTGGCAGGAGTTCAGAAATCCAAACAAGAGTGCTGATCCCACCAGACTTCAGCACATATCACACTGCAAGGAGGCAAAAGGGCCGTTTTGCTTCCATGTCCTGGCTTCCACCTTCAAAGTCAAGCATGCACCTTAGCTGCCAAAGGGAAATTGCAGTCAGAGCTCTTTTTCACTCATGCTAATCCCCTACTGCTGGAACAGCATCTCACTTTCTGCCCAGGGATCAGGTCCACATGCAGGTGTCACCAACCTTCCACCCATCCTCTGCTCAGGCTGACCCTGATCTACCCAGCTGCAGGGAGAAGGATGAGGACCTACATGTGCACAGTCAGGACAGAACTGTCACAGCTAACAAGGAAGCATTGGATGGAGTTGACCTTACCTCCAGAGGTTGTTTTGATTTTTTTTTCTCCATCTGGAGGGCAATGCTGGGGTCTAATATTTATCTGAACATTCAGGCAACACTCAATGCTTTGTCAGGACTTGGTATGAATACTGAATTCTGAAAAACTTTGAGTGTACCATGAAACTAGAAAAATTCAGTTGCATGCTGAGAGGGGTGCCTGGGATGGAGGGTAAGGTTAAAAACAGGAGCGATAGAAACTATAAATCTTGAAAAATTGTTGTTTTACCAACAAATATTCTTCCCTTGATGTCTATTAAATTCTACAGTGCAGGCAGTGCTCAAAAACTCAGAGGTAAATTTGTTACATGCAGACCAGCCTTGATGGTAAGCAATTGAGGGGAAAAAGCCCTTCAAAGAAGATGATGAAAGGCTTAAATTTCAACTGAGATCTTTCTTGCTCAAAATTAGGCAGATTCAGAAAGAACCAGCCACTGTTGAAGGGAAGGAAAATTTCTCTAGGGGAAAAATGCCAAAGCTTCTTTGTCTGAGCCTGGCTAACACTGGGAACACAACTGTCTGGAAGATTTCACTGGCCACACTGTGGTTTCTACCCCACTCTGACAGAGAAAGGGTAAAGAGGTATTTTTAAAGCTTCGAAATACCTCATAGAGGGAAGGAAGGCTTTTGATTTCCCATAAAGGCTCAATGCTTAACAAACAATCACTTGACTCAGACAATCCAAATTTCCACTGTCCACAGAAGGAGCTGTGATGAGAACTCTCACAGGGCCTGATTGACCCCATGCTATTGACCTGAATAGGGTAGGAGATTGATATAATATGTCATGATATGATGATATGACCTGTTGACATCTATCCTCTTTCACCTCTCCATGGCTGCAAATAAAAGTATAGTACTGCATCAGGAATTTCTCCTGAGAGCTGCACTGCTGTTAGGCAGGTTACAAACACGGGAAATTGTGAAGGTCTGTTCCTTTTCCAAAGCCAGCCATAGGCAATTGTTGTGCTTACTGTTGAGGACCTCATGTCAGACAGGTTTTGTCTCAGATTCCTCATCCACTGGTCCTCTGAAAGGGTCAGGGAGCAACTCTGCCCTCACACAACATCTCAGTGAGTAGATGGTACCACTTAATTTCCCTACCTCCTTCCACTCTGCACTGACTGTGTTAGCAACATGGGTGAGAGCTAACAAATAAGACTCAGTATTGTTAAGCCTGAGCCAGTTTTGGCTGGAGAGAAGAAAGCAGCTAGAACACAGTTCAATTTAGTAATCTTTGACTACTTCTAGTGTCTGCGACAACAGTTAGCAACCTGTGGGGGTTTATATCCCCACCTGCTGCTCAAAGTCTATGTAGCACCTGCTCCCTTTTCTGTTACTGTGCCTTAGCTGTGATCTTTTCTTTCATAAATAAATGTAGACCCTTGACCAATTTATAGCCTACAAACATAACTGAGGGAAAGCAGAGGGAAAGTCACACTAGATAGGTAAAGATGAACGCCAGTCCGACAACAGGAAGTCATTAATCAGCTAAAGAACATAAGTTAATATGCGGCTTGCCAAAAGCATTTGAGATTTCCATTTGTCTCTAAACAATAAAAGGCTTCACATATTTCCCTATGCCATCATAACTATGTAAGCAGATTTCTGCAAAGGTTTTCCTGTTGTTATGAACTCATCTACTCAATTATATCAACAAGCATACAGCAGATACAGGAAGCCCACTGTACTTGGAACCCTACAGACAAACAGGGATAGAGCTGCCACTTAGATCCACCCAGAAACCAAGTAAGGTGTGTTAGATCTTAGAAATAGCACTTGAGCAGAAGTCCAGGAATTGTGCTGACTGCTTACCTGTTTGCAGAGGGAGCCAACGGGTAAATGTTGAAGGGCAAAGCCCTGTGAGACGCATATTTCTCCCTTTGTCGTGTTACTGGAGCTGTTGATGGCAGCAATAACTCAAAATGAAGTCTTGCTCCATATAAAAGAAAGTTTATCTAGTTAGAGGGACATCTTTAATTTGTTCTTGCCCTTAGACCAATATATCAGTCTATTTACTGGGAAGAGACTGTGATATTACAGTGTCTTTGTAACCACGAACAGCAGAGAAAGGTGCAGAAAAACTAGGATTCACGTCTCTTCCTCAATGATGTTCTGTCACAATTTTCCAAGTAGGATTCAGATTTCTAGGTTTCTCCTGGATTACTTGTCCCTGAAAAAAAAAATCTCAGAAGCAAAAACAAGCAGAAAATTGGCTGCAGTCTGAGAAGTAAAAGGGAGGAACTTTTATAGCCCTCTTCAGTTAAGGTGCAGACAGCAGTTAACCCTAAGTTTCTCTCCCCTTGCACATAAGGGGTCATGGGCAATCACTTATGACTAATTGCACACTTGTGTCAGAGAAATGCCTTTTCACATCTGGTTCAGATAATCCCACTGTCCTGAAATGTTCCACCAAATGTTGCAAAAAAATACAACCTGTGCAGTGTAACAGCTGGTGGATGACCCGAGCCTGCAGACTGACACCTAATAACACATTTGTACCCTGCAAGAAGATCTTATTACAGCATGGTCATTTTACATGATGAAGGATTATCATCTTCAGCATGAGAATTCCACCTTTAAAGTAGAGGCATAAACATTGGAGGAAATGCTGACTACAAACTGACCAATGTGCTACAAAGCCAAACGCCAACCTTGGCAAGAGAGGTCAGGACAAGGAAAAAGATCCTTGTTATGAAGTTTGAGCAGCAGCTTCCCAGTCAGGGGTCTGAACTTTCTGACACATCCACAGCTTCAACCTGTCCCATGATTATTTTCTGTAAAGCACCCCTTACCCACCTCAAATGCCTCCTTTCTAATCTCTCTACAAAAAGGTTAAGTTAGATATGACATTCCTGATACATGAAAATGGTGAAAATTTTTTTTTACTGCCAAGGAATTTGTGTTGCAAATGGCCATTTTCAAATGGCTTCCCCAAGATATCCTATACTTCATTCACAAGTGCTGATCACATTTTGCCAGTCTACTCTCTAGAGTGTTTTTAATTATCCATTAATAGTGAGCTAATTAGCTCTCTCTAAAGTTTATGAACTTAGTGTTTCAGAAGTTTGATCCATGTATGACTTCTGTAGGTATAATACAAGCAGTATGCAACATGTTTGGTGCCCTATCACAAACTGCTGAGTGTCAGTCCATAGCACAACCTTGCACACATGACATTAAGGACAAGTCTCTCTCTGCACTGCAAGCACACTTCCAGGACTAATTATGAAATTACTAATGCAGAGGTACCCTTTGAGAAAAGGTAAAAAGATTTCCCTAATCTCCAAAGACACAAGCAAATAGCCTTCTCACTTTTAGAATACCTGTCTTCCAAGATAAAACTGTATTTCTACAGATAATATATTCAAACCTATAAAGATTTTGTAGTGTATCAGAAAGATAAGTGACAAAACTTATGGAAGGTATGACAATTGTGGGTTTTTTAGCTCCAAGGTCTCAAATGTTCAGTTTAATGATGTGGCATTTGCACAGTCAGTGAACTATAATCACAGTGGATGTCTAGAGCTCCTGAAATTTTGGTGTATGTTGTTCTATATTGCAGACACATAGTGAGCCACACAGTTCAAAGCTGGTTCCCCTTTGTGTGTTCTAAGAATAAATTTGAGCTGAATTACAAAATTAATTGTTGACAATTCTGCAGCTAGGACTCCCATCCTAGGCCTCAGTGTTTTAAATACTTTAAAAAGAGAATATAGCAGAAGATGTATAAAATTCTGTCCTGGTCAAGAATCATGGATTTTGAGAAAGTGAGAGGAAATAATGTGCAAAGACTCCTGCACATTAGTAAGTTAATAATAAGGTAGTAGTAATAATAATAATTATAATGAGTTTTAATAATGTTGAAAATAGGGAAAGACAAAAACTACATCCAATTCCAGAGAAAAGGTATAGCAGAAAGGAAATAGAAATTAATCACCAAAAGTGAGATGATGTAATACTCTAGCATTCAGTTCCCTCTAGTCTTCCTTTCACAATACAGTCCTCCTGGTTATACAGATTTTGTTTGTGTTACAGATTGGGAAGGCACATATATAAAAATACACTAAACCCTGAAAGACAACCTTGTCTGACTTTAAGTACCCCAATTGTCAACCTGTTCTTCAGAGCACTGCATCCTCTATGCTATGAGGTCAACCTTGACACATTAGCTAAATAACCCATTTACCTCCCTGGTATTCTTGTAGAAGCATCACACATTGAATTTATCTACCTGACTGACATATGAGAGTACCACAGGAGAGCTCTGACTGCAAAGAACCTGGCAGGCCCTCCCTCCAGAGAGGGACAAACTCAGGTTGGTACTGACATCTGTCCTAGTCCCAGGATGTTCTGGCATGCACTGAGGCTGACTTCAGGCCACCCCAAGTCATGGGCTTACACTCACACACTTTGGAAAAAAGGCATATTTGGGTTTGAGCCCAAATAAAATCAATACAGTCAGCAGGAGTGAAGTGAGCATTGGAATAAGGTAAGATGTTCTACTCAAAGTTGGTTTTATTACTTACAGAAAAAGTTTTTTAAAAAACCCCACTCATAAAAAACCCACACACACCAAACAGAGGCAAGATTCAGTCTTTTCTATTAAAAAAGTATGGAATAAAGGCACAAATTTTTGGTGCAATGTTCTGTTTTCATGAGAGGCCAATAACATTTAAATGCAAAAAGTTTCTGTTTGCTGTGCCAGATACTGTTTCATGGAAGTGGAAGGCCAGTCCTTCCAACCAGAGAAGAGGGATCAATATCTGGTGAATGATGCTTCTTTTACAAGACCAATAATATGACCCTTGGAAAAAAATAAGTGCTTTTCTTTTATTAGTATAATCAAGAATAAATTCCACCATTTAAAAGACTTAATGCTAGAAGAGCCAAAATCATTGCAAAAACATTGCACAACATGGACAAAAGTCGATCTCCAACACACAAATGGAAACCTACATTAATGAAACCAGCTGGGAGTTCCATACATCCTCCAGCACATGGGCTGTATGTTCCACAAATCGTGAACTGCAGATGTAGGATAAGTCCTAAAAAGTTTATGTTAGGTGAGAGTCCACTTTATGGGTAGCACTGGCAAGACTCCACAAACCAAGTCAGTTTTGCATAATGAAATACACTCCTAGAAACAAAACCCAGCCCTAAAGTATAAACCATTTTGTCAGAGCTACACACTATAGGCTAAGCTGGAGAGCAACACCTCGTGCATTTAACTAAGTTAAAAATATAACAAAAAATAACTTTTAGAAAGCAGCAAGTAAAATTGGGGGAAAAACGCTATATAGTAGTTATATAATGTAACAAATACTCCTGCAGTTGGGACCCTGTTCATAATCCCATCCCTTCAGCAGCTCTGCTAAGACAGAACATGCTGGCAGCTCCAAAGAGCACACGTTTATTCACATCATATTGTGCACTCTACCTCTTATTCATGCTGGAATATTTTGTCTCTGGAAAAAAGAACCTAAAAGGCCATGAAGGGGGCAGTTCTAAGGCTTTGTATAGCAGAAGGCTGCATGCAAACACACGAGACATGTTATCAGCATGTAGGCTTCAGAGCCCCTTCAGAACTTACATATAGAAATATGCCAGAGGTGTAAATACATCTTTTGCTTACAAAGTCTAAAAACACAACATAACACAAGATATATGATGATTTAAAACACTATTTCTTTGACTGTTGTAAAATATTATTTTCCTTTTTTTTTTCTGATCCTGGAAAGACAACGCAAGGGGAAAAAACAGCATAAAATCACAGAAAGGTTTGTGTGTAAAGGGACCTTAAAAATCACCCAGTTCCAACTTTCTGCTATATGCAAGGACACCTTCCATTAGATCAGGTCGATCAAAGCTCCATTCAGCCTGGCCTTGAACACTTCCAGGCATGCAGCATCCACGACTTTTCTGCATAACTTGTTCCAATGTCTCACCATCACCGTAAAGAATTTCTTCCTGATATCCAATCTAAGCCTGCCCTCTGCCAGTATAAAGACATTACTTATCCTATCAGTACATGCCCTTGTGAACAGCCCCTCTCCAGCCTTTTCACAAGCTCACCTTAAGTACTAGAGGGGGCTCTGAGGTCTTCCTGGGAGCCTTCTCTTCCCCAGGCTGATCAGCCTCAGCTCTCTCAGCCTGTCATAAGAGAGGTGCTCCAGCCCTCTGCTCATGTCCATGGCCTCCTCTGTACTTACTTCCACAGGTCCCTGTCCTTCCTGTGCTGGGGACTGCAGACCTCAGTGCAGCACTGCAGGTGGGGTCTCACTAGAGCAGAGAGGGAGAATTACTTCCCTTGCCCTGCTAGATGCACATCTTTTAACACAGCCTGGGATATGGTTGGCTTTCCGGGCTGAGTGCACATTGCTGGGTCATGTTGAGCTTCTCACCAGCCAACATCCCTGAATCAATCTCCTCAGAGCTGCTGCCTATCCATTCTCCACCCAGCCTATATTTGTGCTTGAGATTGCCCTGACTCAGGTGCAGGACCTCACACTTGGCCTTATTGAACTTCATGAGGTTCACACAGGTGCAACTCTCAAGCCTGTCAAGGTGCCTCTGGATGGCATCCTACAGTCCAGTGAGCAAATTCCACCACACAGATTGGTGTCATTGGCAAACCTGCTGAGGGTGCACTCAATCCCACTGCCCATGCTGACAACAACAACAAAAAAAACATTTAATGAAAAAGCTAATGATGGCTTAATACAAAATTATGACAAAACTAGATGTCATCCTCCAGAACTATAGAAGTAAATAATTACATCATACATTATAGCCTTTTTATGCTGTGCTAATAAAGCAAAGGCAGCATAAATTTGTCTCGAGAAATTCCTAGATTCAGGAGTGGCAGAGAAGCAGCACAGGCAGAGCCACAGTGCCCTGTTGCACTGATAACCTGAGACGATGCTGGTGCAAGTTGTCACTTCCTCAAATTTATGCCCTAGCTGGTCCCGACTCCAGTTTTGTTTCTTTTTACCCAACAGTTTTTTTCATGCTTGTCTCCCTGGAAGTGGAGGCCTTGAACCCTTAACCAGCATTTTGGTTGGAACTAGGAACTTCTTGATCTCACAAATGTTTTTCCAATTCGGATTCACAAAAGAAATTTTAAAAACCTTAATGAAAATCAGAGGCGGGCTGGAAAACTTGAAAATATGTTTGTTAGTCCCAGTCACTGTTCTCTTGTTTTGTCTATAACCACAATATATAACTGCATAAATAGTAAACTCCAGACTGACAAATCTCTCACCCATAGGCTTCTGTGCTGAGGTAATCAGGTAAAATATGGATCCAGGTTCATGCTCGTCCTTCAGGTTTTGTTTAGAGGTATTATTAAATAGGTTTAACATTGTTCCCCCACCCTTTGCCCTAAACTTTGGGCACTCTTGGCAGGTAGATTGGGTTGCTGTGGGAATATTTGCAGTGGAAGACAGAATTTTTTCCTATATACTCCTGTTGAGACCTTCAATAAATTAAATTGGTGGTTTTGAAGTTTTTCTGCCTACTTGCTACCATAAGTCTCTAAATAGAGCCTCTATAGTTTTTTCTGTATAACCCATCTTAGTGTTTATAAGGTGGTAGAAGTTGTGGAACATACCTGCAGGCTTGCCAAGGTCAGTGTATGAGCATAGCTCTGCTTTATTAGACTTTGGAAACATTCCCATTTGGAGGTTCATTTTCAAATGTATAAATCTCAGTTGGTAAAATACCATGACCTTCTAGCAGCTTCTAAGCAAAAACCTACAGTCACCTCATACATCAGCATAAGTTTAACTCATATCACCTTTTATTCCTCCTCCTTCCACAGCTGGTCCAGGGCTCAGTGGGAAGCTGCTGAGTTTCACATCCCAAGGGAGCACTGTGCTTTGCAGCGGTTGCCACCGTACCGGTGTGGCAAGAGCCATTTTTATCTCTGTGGGTTCTTGCCAGAAAATAAAAAGATCCTAAAAATACTCTGAACTCCCAAAAATAATTGCTATAGCAAGTAATTCTGAGCTATAGAAAATGTGGAAAAGAATTGCTCTGCTTCTTCCCCTTACAACCAAAGGCAATGAGATTAATTTTTCTTATGTGATTTCTGCAGAGCTGCTATCCATACATTCCAAGAAACTTTGGGTGAAAAAATCTAAGAGCAGTTTTATTCCAGCAGGTGAAGGAGAAACAGTTTGCACCTTCCAGTTTGCATGCATGATCAAGGACTACTGCCCTGTGTGAAGGCTCTTCTCTCTAGCCCAACCAAATCACAACACAATGCCCTTCTCCCCAGGCCTTAAAACTCCCTTGAATTCAGAATTCTCCCCAGAGAAGCTCCAGAGCTACCCATAAATCTTCCTGGAAGATGTACAATACAAGCCTTGTCTACTGGTACCAGCCAGCTTGGCATAGGTGATCCTCATCTGAGCCAATTCCACTAACTCCTTGGATGGTGGCAGTCTCCAGAGGAGGAAAGACTGCAGGCATCTGCATACTTACTCAGAAATTCTCATTGTGTAGAGGTCCATGTGGGTGGGTGCTCTTGTCAGGATCATGCTCAGCCAATTCATATCAAATGTGACTGAAAATGTGAAAATTCTACCATGTTGCCTCTTGGGCTTGGAATTCTTCCTCCTAAATCTTGAAGATGAGGTTAGATCTTATTTCCAATTATGGATTATTTATACAATCCATTTTAAACAACCAAAATGTTGTATTTACAACCTCTTTATTGCCACCTATAACCCAACATATCCTCCAGTCCTTGGGACTGAACCTGTTCACAATATACTGTGGGCTGTGTCCACTCACAGTGTTGTTCAGTGCAAAATATATGTTTTTATGATCAATTCAGCTGCAAAAAAGGGACAAAGGACAAATTCATCTATTAACTCTCCAACGTAGAAACCATTTTATTCTATTTTTCAACAGCATTCTTGTGGAATGTCTGCTTATATTAGAAATTTTAAAATGTTGGGAAATAAAACAGACAGGAGTAGAAGAAATTTTTTTAATAGGAGGTTAAGTAAGACAAAAGAAATTTGAAGTGCAGAAACCTACAAAACACAGGAAACCAAGGAAAGGGAAGCAAGAGGGAAAGGGGGCAAGCATTGCACAGGAACACTCACAGCCAGTGTAAAGACTGCTCAGTAAAAGTGGATGCAAAGATACTTCTAAACCTTTGCAAGTACAGGGAGAGTAACACTAAAAGTGGTGCTGAGCTGAGAGAAGGTGACTCCATCAGCAAGAGCTCTTGCTCCTCAGCCCTGAAGTTTGGAGTGGGGGCTCCTCCACCTCCTCACTGCAGCCTGGAACCCACACCAGCTCCCCCATCCCATCAGCCCCACACAGCACAGTCCCTCCGGGGACCAGAGGAGACCTGTGCACAGTCACTCACACACGAGCAGAGAGGGAAACTTGTAGTCAAGGTTGTTCAAAGCATTCTTCTCTGAAAAGCTTTTCTTTTTAAAAAATCCAAATCCCCTGCACTATTCTATTTCTTCTGCCTCCTATAAACACTAGCATACCCTCAGTGTTGGGGTGAGAAGTGCACTCCTACCATCTTGAATGAAAAGATTAATTTAAAGCCTTCTAGAATTCCCTAAAATCAAAATACTCTCTAACTATTACCCTGTCGGAAACACTGCAGTCAACTGCTCAACAGCAGTATTACAGATATAAAGTAAACAATAGCATACTCTATTAATTAGTTTACAAAATGCCATGTACATTCTAGATGTTCAAAAAAGATCATTTCCTACCCAACGAAACTACTTCATGGCACAATGACAGCACACTGGGTAGAAATGAAAGTAAACTGAGAAAGCAAACAGCAAGAGAGACACCATTAAAACACAAGCAAGACATTCTGCTTTGGCTGGGGATAAAGTGGGAGACAGAATAATAGCCCTTCTAGCACTGAATCTACACAGCTATTAAAAGAAAGTTTTTAATTTAAAGCCAGTTCCATTCACCACAGTTAAATCTGACTGAATTACGGATTCCTAGGAGCCAGATATTTGTGCGCGTGCTGCCGCGTGTGTAATTTACACTCCAGCCCTAAGTGATTACTGGCCCGGCCAGCTGACATATGGGAAATATTTGCACAGAGCTGTGACACAGGGAAGTTTGTGGTTAAAAAAAAAAAAAAAAGGAGGGGGACACACACACACACAAAAAAAAGTGCTGTTAGTACAGAGCCTGTGCCACTCCAGCTGAGTGAAGCCAAAGTTTCACTTGGAAGGTTTCCCACCAGAACTTCCATCCTCTCAACAGTGTTAGTTAGAAAAGTCGTTTGCATTCATAATGCTTTGCTTTCACAGGAAGAGAGACCTATTGCAGCAGAGCAGCAACTGCATCTCTCTCTAAAAACCTACCTATTCAAAGAAGTATTACCAACTGAAATATTACTTAAATGAAAATGAGAGTTGTCAGGGGAACTCAGATGTTGAGCTCTACTTATGTTTGCGAGGTCTATCTAAGAGGAGAAATCTCAGCTGCTCTCGCTAGCAGTGCTGGTGACACATTCAAGCTAGCAGGGCTACTCTGCCACGCTGCAGTGCCAGGGAGTGCCAGAGAACAGCAGTGCTGCCTCCGTAGCCAGGCTCAAGCTCCAGCTCATCCCAACTACTGATCTCTAACCATCCCAGGCAGCTTTTGGCACAAGTCACCTCGAGCTGCAAGTCATCTCTGAGTGCACATTGTGCAATTTCATTTCTCCCTCCTGCTGCTCTCTGGGCATCTTCAGATGGAGATGTTTGCCGTGCTCAGTGCCTGCCATGCTGCAGTCTGCTGCTACACTCTGTTGAACTGGTGCCAGCCAGAGGTGGCTGGCTTTCAGTGGTGGGAGCATTAACACACTGTATAAACAAGCGAGGCTGTAAAGCCCTTTTGAATCCACCTGAATGATAACTGCTTATGTAGCAAAGGAGAGAGAGTTCACATTCAGTTTGTCTGTTCTGGTGCTGGGTTATGTTACAGAAAAGGCACAATTTTGTACCATGGAACACCAACTCATTTACATGCTTTGGGCCTCATCCTGTCTCATTTATTCAGCTTACCTCAGTAGGACAGGCACAGAGAGAGGGACTATGAGCCCTTCAGGCTACATCTTCGCCAAATAGGGTTTTGCCATTATTGAATTACTTCTAAGATACAGCTTCTACTCATATAACTAGCTTTTAGTAGGGAGAAAACTGCTCAAAATTCTTTCAATGTTCTTCATGCTTTAAAAAAAAAAAAAAAGATTTGACACTTCATGCACAAGATGAACCAAACCAATTCATGGAAATGTACATCCCATAACTAGGGAAAGTATTTTGTTACCATTGGTGTTAGTAGCTTATGAGAACTGACAAGATCACAGCCCACAGTGGTGTGGCTAAATGCCTGCAGAAAGAAAAAGGCTTTTGTAAGTTTGCTGGAAAGAACCTTCTTGCAGCCCTGACTTCAGACTGAAATGGAAGAAATATTCTACTTTCAAATGTGAATCACAAAATTATTGCTAGCATATTTCTCTTCATCAGCCAAATGATTTGTCTTAGAAATACATTTTTTTGCTAATTCCTCAGAGGATGACAGCT
This sequence comes from Ammospiza caudacuta, assembly GCF_027887145.1. Classification (NCBI taxonomy): domain Eukaryota; kingdom Metazoa; phylum Chordata; class Aves; order Passeriformes; family Passerellidae; genus Ammospiza; species Ammospiza caudacuta. The sequence continues at coordinate 62,757,668 of NC_080596.1, forward strand.
GGGTGGTAGATTTATACAGCTAAGAAAAAAATTTGAGAGGAATCCAGACATTTTGAGGCATCTGAACTTTTCCAAACTTCCAGACCTTTAGAGCTTCATTCCTCACTGTTAAACACACAGTAGATCCTCTAACCATGTCATTACAGCTTACCATGAATAAAACCACCCAAACTCTACATATTTAGGAATGTAAATCAATAATATCTTGCCATTTTATCTGAGGTAAGAGTCTAAAATGAATTACTTCTGAATAGTCAACTGTTATTATCAAGGATATTCTTTCAGGATTCAGGGAAAATATGGGAGAGGGGGAAAAAGATGGCATAGTCTTTGGCACTCTCATCCCCAATTTTTTTTTTTTTTAAATAAAAACACAGTAATTTTTTTAACATTTTTATTGGTTTCCTATGAGTAAGGGAGGAGTAAATGGATAGCATGATGGTGTGAGGCAAAGCTTAATACTAGAAATCATTAAATACCCAAATTAAAATTTTTCATGCTGGATTCAGAACTTAGGAAAAGCTATAAGTTAGTAATGGCAAGAGAGTTTTCAAAAAACAAACCAGGCCATCTTCCTATAAACTGAACAATAGGAATAGAGATGCCCATATTTACCCATGAGAAAGAGAAATAAAAACTAAGGAAAATATCACCACACCTTTGGCCTCACTGAAAGAAATATTTTAGATGTGGAAGAACCAAAAGACATCAGGATTTTCAAGTAAAAACCACCTGCATTTAATCTGAACAAATGCAAGCAAACAAATTTGGATCACAGGTAGAATGAGTAAAGCCTTTTAAGTTGTAGCTCCAAGTTTCTTGAGAAGGGCTGACAGACTGCAGAAACATCTGTAGAGGAGTTCCAAGCACCTCAGGAGAGCTTTGTTAAACAGTGTGCTCACAAGCACGATCACATCAGAGAGGGGTGCTCAGGTGATTCCTACCTGAGGTACCAAGAGCAGCTGAGGTCTGGAGCGCAGACCCCAGGGCAGCTGGAGTTCAAGCACAGCTGAGGATCAGGTTCTTCTCTGGGGTGTTTGGTGTTCATTCTTTGTTGGCTACTGGTATCAAACAGATTGATAAAATGAACAGGTTTTGCAAACAGAGCTACAATTGCTTCTCCTGTTTGCCTAAATTCAACTACTGGTATGGATTACACTGCAGGTACGCACAGTGAAAGTAGTTCAGCACCAAAAATTTAAAAAAATAAAATAAAAAATAAGAATAAGTTAACCAGGGAAAAGCAAGTGGCTAAGTGACTAAGGATTGATAACAGAACCATTTTCTGCAAATTTTTTTCTTGGCTCTGAAGTAAAACAGCAAGGACAGGCATGCATTGAAAAAGACATAACCCACATTCCATAATGCTTATGTTTTGCATCCTTAAAAATATCCTGTCGTTTTTACCGCAAATATTAATTCCTGTCCTAAACACTCTGTAATCTTGCTCTGTGCTTTTAAACAGCAGCCATGTTTTGACACAGGATCGCTGTATTCCAAGGGTGAGAAAAATCAATGCACTACTGTTTGAGTGGTCTGTAGACTGCTTTGAGAACCAACCAGCAAAAGTGCCCTGCATTTATTTCATTATTTATTGTTATTGTGCAGAGGTGGCTATAAAGTCTGCTGGAATTCAGACCCCACGTGTATTTGATTGCTGGGCTCTGTGCTTGGACAGAGGGCACCTCTGTCCAATTAGGGGCTTTCCAAGGGAACATGGCAGAGGTATCCACTCCAGGGATTGTATTTTATTTACTTTGCTTCTTAAACAGAAATATCAACCAGTTTTCCATTGCAGGACCAGACCTGGTGATCCTCATTCATCCTGGTAAGCAAAAGTCTTTTTTTAAAAAATCTGCCACACAGAGAAGTAAAATACAAAAAAGTTCTTCTTTGTCAATATCATTAATACACATACCAAGAACCACAAAGTATGTGTATTTCATAAGAACAACTAATACTTGGTTTCCTTAACAAATATATATCTTTCATATAAATCTGGCCAGGGATTTATGATGCTGAGAACATATCAGATCTCATGGATTTATTCATAAATTACATATTCCTACTGCTACATTTTACACCATGAGTTTTGAGTAATTGTTGAAAATCTCACTTATATATACTCACTTATATACTAGAGCTAAAAAATTAGCTTGTTTGCTCAAATTAAAGACCTGGGATTTAGTTAACCTGATCAGCTCTCTTTTACAGTGATAAACATTTGGAAAAGCAGACTGGATTCCATGTAATTCCATTCAATTTAATTTCAGAAATCAAATCTGTAAATCTTCATTTTTCTGTTTTCAAAGTGCAGCTGACAAAGAACATTTCATACAACCATGTTTTTCATGGTCTAATACTCCAGAGAGTAGTGACAACTCTAGTGACAAACTGCTGTCATCTGACTGTCATCACCATCCTCTAGTATCTAAATATTAGCAAACTGCCTAGGAACTTGCCAAGAGATAAGCAACAAGTCAGCAGTAAAACTACTTGAATGAAGGATTCTAAGATTGCCTACTTGCTATGTAGGGACTCTTTTGAAATGCAGGACTTCTGGAAAGAACTCTTGGACTCTTGCCTTTAGTCTGGATAAACTTGTAAACCCTCTGACAGAAAGGGAGAAGCATCAAGAGCTAAAAAAGTGTATGAAATTTCAAGGCATTTGAAATTATTCTTTGTTATTTTTTCCTCAAGAAAGACTCTTATGTTCACAGATAGAGATTTTAAAAATAGCTGAGTGGCTTCCTGGCTGAGGCAAACAGAAAGATACAATTCAGGGTTATTGGCTGCCTAGCAGACATTACATTCTGGTTTTCTCTGCGCATTCACACAAGTAGTTGCCTGTATGTACACAGTCATAGGGACCCATCAGGACTGTCAAGTACAACTCCTGGCCCTGCACAGGACACCACCAAGAATCACACCACGTACCCAAGAGTATTGTCCAAACACTCCTTGAATTCTGCCAGGCTTGGTGCTGTGTAACTTCCGTGAGGAACCTGTGCCAGTGCTAAACCACCCTCCATGTGAAAAGCTTTTTCCTGATATCCAACCTAAACCTCCCACAACTCACCTTCATGCTGTTTCCTGTAATCCTGTCACTGGTCATGAGCATGAAGAGATCACTATCTTCCCCTCTGCTTCAGTCCAAGTTGTGAAAGTTATCTTCAAATTAATGACAGGATTGCTTCAGTTAATAATGAAAGTTACTTTGGTGCCCAGCAGGTTAAGGAAGCCACTGCTTATTTCATCAAATCCTACCCAGCTCTTCAGACAAATCACTACTTTAAATATTCAGGTACTTTGCCACTCACAAGAGCAAAGGCTGAATCCACTGATTTCTGTTTCATTAGTATCCATTTATTGCTGCAGCATATACTACAATTGTGACAAAAATAGTGGCTTTTCTTGTGTTTGTTTTTTTCTTTTTATTTCAGAATTTTTGTTTTTTCTTTTTATTTCAGAACCATTACCAGAGGACTTGGGAAACTACTGAGTTCAATCCCATGCAATACTATACCAAAGAAATTAATGTACCTTCCATGGGTATTGGAAAATCATAACTGTGGAAAAACCAGAAGAGCAAACTATTTGAAACAGGCTGAAAAGGACAAACCTACACAACATCATGTTGTGTTCAATGCTACATTTGCATGTCAAGATTGCTCTACTAGATGCAGTCACTGCTAGTATTTGAGATACAGTACAGAATCCATGCAAAACCTCACTGGGAAAGGGGACCAATTAGTTGTTTTTTCTGTGCTGCTTAGGCATATTCACTTGGCTTGAAATAATCAAGTAAATTAAACAGATTCTTCATCTCTGCCTTAGCTCTTCATTCCCAAAACTATTCCCAAAGCCAATTATATAGAATCCTATAAGGTAAATATCCCTAGTTGTACAAAAACAAACCCACTACATGTTGTTTATTTTTATGAACTGCTAAGAATCACAAGAAAAGTCATCTTCTCAAAACACACTCAAGAGCAAAAAATCGTCATACGAAGGTACTGGCAAAAAGCTGATACAAAAGAGTAGAAGTTAAACCTGTCACAGCACTCATAAAGAAACAGATTTGACTAAAAACATTACTTAGTCAATGCTTCCCAGACTTACATTCCCAAAGTAGCACTGTAATTAGTAGAATGTAATGCTACCAATGAGCATTCATTAAAAAAAACACTAGAAACTGAAGTCCTTTTGGTCACGCACAGTTAAATATCCTATTTGAGCTCCTAATTCCTCAGTTTTTACTCAGACAAAAGCAAGGATATGCCTCACTTTCTGAACCAATTTTGTCAGGGATTATTCAATAAATGTTTATGTAACAGACATTAAGGGTTTTGAGGGAATTTTCCCAACCCTTGTTTCCTTCTTTTACCTCTGGAGGGAGGCACCTCAATTCAGACCCCAGGGCAGGGAACACCAGAACCTGGGCTGCAAAGATTTCACTTTGCTGTAGTAAAGCTGTGATGTTATGTGAATTTCCTCAGAGCAGGGCTCACAGGGAAAGCATGTGTGGGGTCCCCCACTGCAAAGGAAAAAAAAGAGAAAATCTCCACTTGGAAGGCTCTTGTGGACTCCAGGATCTCACATCCCAGTGAACGTGTCCAAGTGACCAAACTCACAGCTAGAAACAGTAACTTAATCCCCTCTTCCAAACACATTTTAGCAACATATGGAAGCCACTAAGTGGATTGCAACAGATAAGTGACCACACATAACAAAATGAGACTCTTCAAAATAGCTGTAACAGAGGAAAACAACAAAACCTGAAGCAAATTAAAAATTACCAGAATGAAAAGAAGGCATATTAGACCAGGCCTGAAAGATCTGAGTGGAATCCAGTTCAACTTATTTATATAAAATTTTATTTGAAAAAGGATGCCTGATTTCAGCAGACCCATCAGCTTTTACATGAGCATGAAAAGGGTTTATAGGAAACAAGTAGTACCACTGCCCAGAGCTGGTATCAGAAAGCCCAATATCAGAGCAGAAAGCTTTCAGCCGGCAGGGAGACTGAAGGAAGTGAGTTCTTGAATGAGTAAATCCCTGAATGAGTAATCTACCTACTTAGTACTAATAGGAGTTAGTGCAAGAAAGGAGAGAATCAAATCCATGCCTTTCTGAATCCAAATGATTTTCAACAGATGCACACTGCACAAACATTTACAGAAGTGAAAGGGTGACTCACTGCTTGCATATAAGTTTGTTTTAATGAAATTATTGTCTTGCAGAGTTATATTTTAAGTAGGTGGTCTCCCATTTTTTAATTAATATTTGCTTCCTTTTTTTAAAGGCAGCTACACTGCCCATAAAATGTTAAGGCTAGTTTCAAAGTCTTGCCATTCTGTGCTGTTTAAATAGCACAGCTCTAGAAACCAACACATTTTGAACACATTACCCACCCACATTACTACTCATTAAAGGAGCAGCTGTGTCCCAAAGCCTCATGCAGACTGGAGGAGTTTGGAGATCCTGAAGTCAGTGTGGGACCTACTGACCCGCATTGCTCCTCATCTGGTGCACTTACACAGGAGATGAGGCCACTGTTCCAAACACACCTCATCACCTCCCTTTGCTTCATTCTTTGTGATTCTCACAAGGTGACCTTTTCAGTCACCTGCACATTTTAGTTTAGAGGTCTTTGTTTGTTTTCTGAATAGCTCATATTTGTGGCTCTCAAGCATGTGCCCTTTGACCCCATCTTCCCAAAGGACAGTCATTTTGGTCATACCTACTTGCTTTTCCTAAACCACAAAACAACACTGTGAGTCTTGTCACAAGGTGGTTACTTCTGCTGCTAATCTCCAGACACACAGCTCTACATTTGTTGCTATTGTGTCAGATCTCTTTGGAGGTGTTTTTTTTTAATCAATGCTCTTTTATCATAACCATGATAGATTTCTTCCAGATTTGATCAAATCAAAATTTTTGCTTTTTCCTCTCCTTAAAAATTGTTTTAACTGTTGGAAACTGCATAATTAATAAATGTCTGCTTTTATGATTTTGAAGTAAGAGGTGACTGCCACCAGAGATACCTTTGGGTATCCTCTGGTCCACAGTAGGAGAGCCATGTCTTCCCAGGGACACATGAGACCTTCAAAACTTCTGTATGATGCCTGGCAGCCCCACAGAACCATCACACCCACACCCTAGGAAATCCTTATAACATGGGTGCACGTGGCTGGGCAGCAGAACTGACCTCTATCACTTATATACAGGCTTTAATGTGCCCTGCAAACAAAACGGGCTCAGGAGCTCTCATCCCAGACACTGTACAGCACAAGAATTTATAGCTGCAATACTAAGGTGCAACACAATATCTATTGAAGATTACTGAAGGTGTAAACTGGCCAGGAAACAGCAGTCTGTACAAACACTCAGAGAATAGAGACAGCAGGCTCTGAACCAGAAAGGAAGACAGTTTCTGACAGTGAGTGTGAATCTAAGGGAAAGATAAAGGAAACTTTCAGAGGGGCTGGATGGACAGATTTTTTAAATAATTTAGAGGAAAGACAACAATCATCTGTGGTTAAGTAAGAGTTTGCCACATCAACCTCCAGATTTAGAAAGCTCTCTGAAATTTGTGGACACTTCAGGTTGAAAGATTAACACAGATGGGGGGGTCACCATAGTTTTATGTTTTATGTGTTATATGTAAACACACATATACAGAATGTCTTTTTTTCCTTTCCCTTCAGGTTCTTAAAAAATCTCAAGAGACAGAAATATAAACAAATAGCTGTTACTAGTTAGATTTACATTGAATAAACCTCTAGTAGAACACAAAACTAAACACAAAAGCCTGAGTATATGGTCAGTAGAATTCCTAAACCCTAAGCTAGAGTAACCTATCTCCCTAATACAGCTTTGTGCATAAGCACACACACATACGTCTAAGACACAGGATTGAAGTATCAGGACTCTGTTCTTAGCTACGCAAAAGCTTTTCCACCTGACACTAAACATTAGTTCCAGATAGCCTAAATCATCACAGCTACATTGAAATCATTAATCCTTGTTAGCAATTATGTGTACAATCTTCAGACATCAAATTTATAGTAAGCAGACTAAGCTGAACTAAAAAAAAATTAAAATGCATGTTCTGTGTCCATGTTTGACATAGTAAGATGCAATAATTTTCTTGTATTAAATGACACTCATAGAAAGTTTTAAATTATTAGGTTAAAGACTGTCACCTATCACCCTTGCTTTTTCAAACAAGCTGACCATCTTTTTGCTTGCACTGATTTCAGCCAGAGCTGCACTCCCTTAGTTTGTACGAAAACTTCACAGTTTTCTTACTGTGTAAACACAGGAGTAACAGAAAATAAAGACAAAGCAAAACACCTAAAAGGACAGAGCTGGAATATTTGTATATTACAGTAATCTAAATTTTATCTTCTTTGTATTCAAATTGACATTGAGAGGGAAATCTTGTCATGTTTTTGAAAACATCTCTACTGGTAGCTGTAGAAAAGCTGTCAGAGGTACCTGGCCTTCTGCTGCTGGGTCACTCTTGCAGAAGATTTTTGAGCCAGTTCAGCCTCCCACTAATAACAAACAGATGTACTTAATGCTACTGAATGTAAATATTATTCTAACGCACTTTTGCCTAGTTTTCCATGAGGCCTTATTTTGAACTGCACATGCTTGTGAATCCCCCTGCCCAAGGGTTCTGCAGGTGGCCCATCTCACAGTGCCATTAGAAAGTTAATTACCTACAAGGGAAGTTTAAACAAGTTGTTCCAAAAGCAGTGGAACTAATAAAGCCTGGTTTCCTAGAGATTTGTGGCTTGCATCATTCCCTGCTCTGTAATGCTACAGTCCAAGCCCCTTTTCCATACTCCTCTGATAAATTCCCCTCTCTGTTATCCACAATGCTCTCCTCCACCCCTCCTGTATCCATCAGCTTCAGGTCAAGCAAGAGGCACTGTGCTTGTTTCTGAACATTGTGCATGCCAGTGGCCTGATCAGGGTATGTCTGTTGAATATTTTCCATCCATCCATCCATGTATGTATAAATGTCTTTCCTAGCTCTAGCTTTCTCATAATAAAGAGGAGCTTCACAATTCTGAAAAAACATTGGCACTTGAATTCAGTAAAAATGGCCAACAAGTTCAAAAATTTCTTTAGAATAAAAATAGAAAATCATTCACTGAGTATGATTAGATTATATATACTCCTTTAGAAATTTAGTTGAAACTGGTGCTTCCTCTCATATCATCTGTGTATATTTTCCTATTGGTTAAAAGGACATTTTATCTCTTAATCTTCTAAATAAGATCAAATCTTTAAGACCATTTTAATCACTGTCTTCTTCATCTTAAAGATAATTAGACCTACAGAAAAATAACTGCACACCTTCCAAAACTTATCAAGTAACATGTAGTACTAAAATTAAAATGAGTATTTTAAATTTTTATTACTGCAAGGAATGAGATTATAGTCTGAATCACTCTCAGATACCTGAACTCTTCAAGGACCAAAGTGTTTTATTTCCTTTTGATAAGCCTGTCCCACAGCTCTCATAGCATCCTTTCTTCACTAAGCAATGGTCTGAAAGTGTAATTTTCTTGGACTTTCTACTCCGTCCTCCTTATGACTGTTGTGAATACCATGGGTCTGTAATCTATACAGTGCAGGTTTCCTAGCCCCTCACTCACAGAGAGATTAGACTTTTACAAGAGAGACCTTTCTTAATAGCAAAAATAATAAATGTACCTCCTAAAATAACATCTGTGAATCTGGCCCAACTCACCCAAAGATATTTTTCTATCACCCAGTAACTATAACATGCATGCATATTATTATCCCCGAGCTCTGTAGGCCCATTTTGATTAATCTTTCCCCAGGACACAGAGCCTTCCAAGCTATGAATCACTTTTGCTTGATTTTCTCTGCACTTTTCCATGTCAGCAGTTTTCCTGCCCCACCACATGATGACAAGAGCAGCATGCAGCATTTGTTGACTGCCAAGTGTTACACTCACTGTCACACAAGTAGAAAAAGCAGAGGAAACAGATCAGCTTTGTTTAAGGATGTGCAGTGACTTTGTAGGCACCTCCAGCTTCATCCATCAAAATACCAAACATTTCTTCCCAAAACAATCCCCGAGATTCCCCACAGACTGTGTGAACATGTGAGGCAAAATTGCTTTATCACAGTTTGGTATGACACAGCCCACAGGAGCTCAAATGGTCACTACACCCCTGCAACACCCTGGGATAACACCCATTTCTGTAGGCTGACTCCATCTGGAGAGCCTGACCAGTGACACCAGAAATTCCCTGTGACACACCTGACCTCCAGCACTCTTATTTCACCCTCTTTAATGAGCACACAGCTGCCCAGCTTCTTTCCAATGCCCACCAGTCTCATATCAGCCTTCCCCTTTAAATCTTTCCTTATCCATAATTTTGATGGGTTGCTGACTCTGCAGCAAAGCTACACCCTTCTTTTGGTGGAGAATATGTTAAATACTTTTTCATTACAATAGTCATTAAAGATATATCATGAGTCAAGCCTTTGGTCAGGACTTTGTTTATTCTGCATGAGAGTTTCAATGGAACATGTTCCAACTGTGTGCATTCATCTTACAGCTGATGAGAGACATAGGGAGAATTTTGTTTTGACCTACCCAAAATAAACATTTTCAAGAAAAGAGATACAAAATAAATAGCAAAAAGACTGTAAAATATTGAGGAAACTTGGAATGTCTTCGAAGATTACATAGTGTCTTCCCATGTAAAGAGATTAATTTCTTTTTAAAATCCTCTTCAAACTGTAAATTATCAAATAAAAATCTATTTCAGTCATTATTTAGAACTTTAATAGCAGAAGGATACAATTACTACAGAGAACTATTAAAGGAAGAGGAGGTTAAGGTTCTAATTAATTTTAAAATGTATGAAATCTCTGGTAGGATATTGCACACAAGCACATGGGCAGCAGCAAAAGAATCTAAATCTCTGCTCGGGGTCTGGGAGCAGACGAGTCCTGGAGTGGGCTGCAAGCCCCAGCAAAATTCACCCTACACAGCACAGTGTCCTACTCCTCCCCATGCTCAGGCAGCTCATCTGGTTCTGCCCCAGTGCCCTGTGATCCCACAAGGACAGGCAGTGAAGGTGTTTTCCCTTGCAGCTTTGCCCACTTCTTCAAGGAAAAACGAGAGGCTGAGGCAAGGAGGAGGTGGGAAGAGAAATGAACGCCTAGTTGTTCTCTGCAAGGGCGCCTATGAAGAAATAAACAACTCACATTACTCACAGGAGGGGGTGAAAGGAAAGTGGAGCCAGTCTGCAGGAGCTGGATTTTCCTGGCTCCAGCAAACCCCTCCTGGAGCAATATATTGAGCCACCTCACACCCCTCACTTCCTTATCTGAAACAAACTGTCCACTTGCAAGAAGCATTTTGCCTTCCCTCACAGACCTGTCCCCAGCTGCTTCACACAGGTAAGGGAACAGAGGAACCAAGAAGTCCAAGGCAGAGACAGAGACTCTGGGGAGGAGAAAAATAGCCACATGAGCCACGAGGAGTAGGAAATTCCAGTATCATCCAGGAAAGAGATGGGAATAGGCTACGCTGTTTGCAGAGAGGTGTCCGAGCTGTAAAGTTGCCAACTTTCCTTTTGACCTACAACAGAGTTAGTGGTGTGGCTAACACACAGCAGGGAAGCTGCTCAGGGACTGAGGAAACCAAAAACACCACCTCTGTTTACTGCACCAGATCTGAGATTTGAACGGCAGCATGGCAAACTGGAACACACAGAACATCCGTGGTAGTTTCTGCAGACACAAATTGTTTGAATATGGTTAATCTAAAACATTTTACTGATTTTGAGAGGAAACTAAGAGAGGCAAAATACACATCTTCTTAGAGGCTTACATTTTAAATACACAATTTCAAGCACATGGAATGTTCAGAACTCTACATATTTGCTTTGAAACTCATAGGTTAGATGATGCTCATCCTAGAGTTCTTGTCTTCCAAAAAAAACAAAGAAAAATTAAAACTTCTAACTTATTCTACATTCCTCTGCACTCAGTATAGCTTAAAATTACCTTTTCAACTCTCCCATTTTTGGAGATTGCATACTACCATCTATTTCTTTATGCTTGCAGTAACTAACAAAATGGGATTGTAACCAAAATCACAAATTGGCCTAACCCCCAAAATTATGAAAGATACTGTGAGTAGTGGAAACTTCTGGGAAACACTGCCTAATATGCAACCACCAGATGACTGTACAATGCATTTATAACTGTATTAGGAGAGTAACCTAAAATCTGAATATAAACATTGTGATGAATTATGGTATTTGAATTGTCTTAGAGGACAGTTCTCTCTTCCACTGAAGATACATCCTAGGAGAAGGATTTATGGAATTTTCTTTTCATTCAACCCCAGTTTTCTTAAGGCAATACAGAGGAACACACAAACTCCAGGTCAGCCCTGAAAAGACTGCAGCCCAGTGGAAAGCAGTGGCAATGCCAGCTGAAGAGAGGACCTGCTGGGACGAATGTTGGGAGCATTGTGCAAGGGCAGGACTCCGTGTGACCCACCTGCTTTCAGGTCACCTTGGCCTCATAAGTACCTCTAGCACCAGCCTCCCACCTGAAACCTCATTAGAGGCTGACAAACTAGGAATCCCACATCCAGCTCTCAGGCATGAGCCAAATTACAGCCTGGTAGGCAAATGGACAAACTCATCTCTCAGTCACTTTCTTCAAACCCATTGTTTGGCACCTTTATTCAATGTATGGGGTGGCTTCTGGCCCCTACCTTGAATTTGAGAATGTCTCTTCCAAAGAGTAGAGCCCAGAAGTCAGTCGCAGACAATGCACAGGTGTGGCATTCACATTCTCTGAAAACTCCCTTCACCCAGGATTTTTCTCCTGGGAAGATGAGAAGATGAGAAGCCTCAGAGAAAAAGGAAAACAATAATTCTCATTTGCTTCTCCTGTGTTTTGCTCATGTGGAATATGTTTGGAGATTGTTTATCCACAGGTGATTGTTTCATTAGTTTCTGCTGTGAGTTGTTTTCAGTCATTGGCGAATCACAACCAAGCTGTGCCAAGATTCTGGAGAGAGTCAAGTTTTCATTATTATCTTTTTAGCATTCTGCAAGTATCCTTTCTGTATTCTTTAGTTAGTTTGGTATAGCATTTTTTAACATAATATAGTATCATGAAATAATAAATTAGCCTTCTGACAACATGGAGTCAGATTCATCATTCCTCCCTGCCACAAGGGTCCCCACAAATACAATACACAGGAACATCTACATTTGCTTATCAGTAGATAGATGACTTTGGTGTCCAGCTCCATTTTTTCAGACATAAATTAGGCATCAAGAACCTCAAGATTCACTGGTCTGCAATAAAGTCAGGTCTAACTACCACTGAGACTTTGAAAAATGTGTTAAGTTCCTTATCTCTGAGCTGATCTTGGTAAATTTTTTCCTTCAACCCATTTTGGAGACAGGCATATGTCAGAGGGTCAAGCTGACTGAATTTGGGTGTCTGTCTGCAGGGCAGCATAAAGCAAATCCTCACTCTGTTAGAGATCCAGAGATTCCAGATCTCCTCTCCTGCATGATCTATTCTCTCCAATAGTTACATTACAGCATTATCAGATATCCCAATTCTGACCAAGGCTCTTTGTCTAACATTAGGATCCCATGCAGGAGTTTCCCACTTGTTGGCCAAAATTTACAAGAGTGAGCTTTGACCCAACTCAGTCTAACATCATCCACAGCCTAGCAAATGTACAGACTTTATTAGTGGGCTCCCAGTCCTTAACCACAATATTGCTGTGCTTCAGCTAACCAGAGTCCATGCTACCATCATCAACATTGTACTTGTCCAGAGAGAAAAAGTTTCCTGGGAGTCATTCTGCAGTCTAGGGCCAGGAATGAGGCAGCTTGCAGTAGTAAAAAAGAAAAGCTGAAATGTAGCACCACTGGAGCTGGCCAGTGACCGAAATCCTGAACATTCGCATACAAAATCCTGGCCCTGTTAAAGGGAATGAGCAATTCTCACTGATTTCTGCAAGACCTGGATTTCTCACAGACACACTCAGAAAAATGTTTAAAAGAAAAAAAATCAGCCTCGACACTCAGTCAAATAGTCACATTCCTGCTTCTGTAAAGATCCAAAATTCTCTCAACCCCCAGAGCATGAAAACCACCCCCATACCTTATGTAATTGTTTTTATCTTCAAAAGCACAGCAGTTAGTCCAGAAAATGGATCAAGAGGCTTGTTAAATGTTAAACAAGTTACACTCTTCTGTCTCTCCCCTATGTTTCCTCCTGTTTATTTTAAAAGGGAACTTTATAATCCAAGAACTTTATTCCCATCCTGCAATGCTTCCAGCAAATGAGTTATGGACATTAAAAGGCCGATAAAATACTTACGGGATTTCAGAATTAGTTTTACCTTTTCTAAAATCATCAATTCTTAAAATAAAGTGAGAGGATTATCCGGTGGAAATGTGTTTTATCAAAAGGAAAAAGACTGCACCTATATTTAGTCCCATTCAATACAGACAGTTTCAAAGGAGTACTGTAAGTAAAACTCTTAGACAACACTATATAAACACATTATTTAAGCTACATTCTGGATCTGATTAATTATAACAGGAGATCAAATGTTAACAACTTAAGAATCTTCCCTCCCATTGACACATATGGAGTACTTTAAAAAGTACTATAATTTCAGAGTAATAAATAACAGCTCTCACCTAAATTATACGGACATTATCTTTTGATTGTTTTAAGGTGAATGCAAAATACAGAGTTTTTATTGCAGGCTCATTTGGTAAAAGTTGCCTATATATGGCAGCTGAGAGAACCAAAGAGGAAAATTATGTCCTTTGTAAGAACATTTAATGCACAATCCTGTTCTGTTTTCTGTACAACAGTTATGCTTATGACAGGTATGCATTCCTGCAGCACTTACAATGTGTTTTTATATGAAAAAGACATTCATATTCATCCTTAGCTGAGAACATGTCTTGCATTGCTCTGCGTGTTACAGTAATCCTGTTTCTTAAGAGAATAAGCCAGGCCAACTTTCTCAGTATTTAAAGTCTAAATTCAATTTGTATCCCTACCATTTTGCTTCCAGCTATTTTCTCAAATACTGGAAAACTTCCACTAAGCTCCACTTCTTACAAAAATATATTGAATGTTTATTGCCTGATAACAATTACAGCAATTTTCAGTATGATTAGAACTGCCACATCCTGTAGTCACCAATTTAAGTGAAAGGGAAAAACCATCTCCAGTCCAAACCATAACACAGATAGTCCACGCTCACTCCAGATGAGAGAAAGCAGAAACACAAGCATGTGATCCCAAGCTCCCAATACAAGGTTTTATATGCCACATATCACCTTATAAAATTCTGTAATGGAAGTGAATCCTTTATTTGAGGTTTCAGCTATTTTCTTTTTTTTTTCCATTTTTCAGAAGCAGACATACTGGCCCGAAGTTTCATTTTGAATTAACAGTCAAAGTAGTCAACCTTAAGATGGAAGAATTACAAGGAAAGCAAGCCCAGTATTTTGGCAAAATTACAGCTGAAAGCCATGGCTGAAATCTACTTCCCTGAGTTTTCATGGAGCACAACCAGACTTTTTAGGAGAAACACCTTTTACTTAACATATATGAGTGTGGCATCAAACAGCAACCTACCCCTGTTGCAGGAGTTGAGCAGTTCCCAGACCCTGAATTTGAGCGACTTCAGCCCATGAAACATGGAAAGTGCAGAGGAACAGACACACAGCATTGCTCTTACTCCTGCTTCAGAGTCACATTTGAACCAGAAGTAGGCAGGATTTGTACCAAGTCACAACAGCATTCTGGTAACTCCAAAGATATGTCACCTTTATATGTCAATGTGTCCCCGCTCCATTAAAAAGTAGGCACCAGAAACCAAATTTGGTCTTGTATGCTCTGATAGCTGTAATTAAAAAAAATTTTTTTTTTTTTTTTAATGGCGGACAAGACCGTGTCCCTGCACTGAGCGGAACAGGGTCTCATAGCTAGGCCGCAGAGCTGGGCTGCGGAGCTGTGCCGTGGAGCTGTGTCGCGGAGCCGGGCCTCGTAGCTGGGCCGTGGAGCTGTGCCGCGGAGCCGGGCCTCCGAGCTGGGCCGCGGAGTTGTGCTGCGGAGCTGTGCCGCGGAGCCGGGCCTCGGAGCTGGGCCGCGGAGTTGTGCTGCGGAACTGTGCCGCGGAGCCGGGCCTTGAAGCTGGGCCGTGGAGCTGTGCTGCGGAGCTGTGCTGCGGAGCCGTGCTGCGGAGCCGTGCTGTGGAGCCGTGCCACGGAGCTAGGCTGTGCAGCTGTGCCGCGGAGCTGTGCTGTGGAGGTGAGCTTTGGAGCTGTGCCGCGGAATTGTGTCATGGAGCTGTACTGTTGAGCTGTGCTTTGCTCCCTTCCCTGCATTCTGCATCCCTCGAAGAGTCTCTGTTACTACCTTAGCAGCTCTGCGGTGCTGACTTGCTGCTGGAGAACTCCTGGAACTCTGAAACCCCAGATTTCTAAATCCTTGAATTTCCAAATCTCTGCATTCTTAAATCCCTGGAGTCCTGTAACCTCAGATTTTGGAATCCTTGGATTCCTAAACTCTCGGATTTCCTGAATCCCCGGATTCCTGAACCTCCGGATTTTGAATCCCCTGCCGTCTGGTTGTTTCTGAGGTGTTTGTTAACAATGGTTTCTACAAGATCAAAAGCTGTGGCTGGTATAAGTGATCAAGTTGGGCCCTCCAAAAAGGACGTGAGTGTACAGACCCACCCCTGCCCAGAATGTTTGAGTTTATTGGTGGCATCAGGGAGTGCTGTGGAGAAGAACTGCTTACGTTGCGAACAAGTGAATGACCTCCTTCTAATGGTGGCTGAGCTTAGGGAAGAAGTTGAAAGATTAAGGAGTATTAGGGAAAGTGAAAGGGAGATAGATTGGTGGAGTTCAGCACTATCATCTTTAAGGGAGGTTACTAATCAAGAGACTGAGGACTTATATGCCTCCCATTCTCAGATGACAGAAGGGCATTTGGTGGACGAAGAGGAGTGGAAATGGGTCCCTGTGTGGGGTGGTAAAAATTAAAAGACCTGCCCCCCTCCATCATCCAGCCAAGTACCACTACAAAACAGGTATGAGATATTGGATCCAGAGATACAACTAGATGGTTTAGGAGAGAATTGTCTGCCTAGTGAACCTCCTAATTATGTTTCACCTGCAACACGAATTATTACCTCTAGTACCAAGAAGAAAAGAAGGGTAATCGTCGTAGGTGATTCCCTCCTGAAAGGAACTGAAGGCCCTATATGTCGACCAGACCCATCCCACAGGGAAGTTTGTTGCCTCCCTGGGGCCCGGGTACAAAATATTACTGAGAGACTTCCTACACTGATTCAGCCCTCTGATTATTATCCACTGCTGATACTTCAGGCTGGCAGTGATAAGATCGAGAAGAGGAGCATTAAGGCAATCAGGAAGGACTTTAAGGTACTGGGTCAGGTAATTGACAAGGCAGGAGCACAGGTAGTGATGTGCTCAGTCCCTCTGGTGGTGGAGGATAATGATGAAAGAAATAGAAGAATCTGTATCATTAACAAGTGGCTGAAGGGTTGGTGTCATCGACATAAGTTTGGATTTTATGATCATGGCGAAACTTTTACAGCATCTTCTTTGCTGGAATCAGATAGGGTACACCTCTCCGTTAAGGGCAAAAGGATTTTAGTTCATGAACTGGCAGACCTCATTGAGCGAGCTTTAAACTAAGCTTGAAGGGGGAAGGGGAACCAGCTGAGCTAACTGGAAACAGGCCCAAGAATTGCAAGCGTAAGATAGGGGTGAACTCAGTTGCCCAGATGAGGTGCATGTATACCAATGCACGCAGTTTGGGCAATAAACAAGAAGAGCTGGAGGCCATGGTACAACTGCAAAGCTATGATGTAGTTGCCATCACAGAAACGTGGTGGGATGACTCATATAACTGGAGTACTACATTGGCTGGATACAGACTCTTCAGGAGAGATAGAAAAGGAAGAAGAGGAGGTGGCATAGCTCTTTATGTTAAGCAAACCTTCGATGCCATTGAAATTGAAACAAAGGAAGAAGGTGTTGAATGTTTATGGATAAGAATCAAGGGGAAGGCCAACAACGCCGACATCATATTGGGAGTCTGTTATCGTCCACCCGATCAAGAAGAAGAAGTAGACGATTTATTCTATAAGCAGTTGTGCAATATTTCTAGATCATCAACCCTTGTTCTTGTTGGTGATTTTAATCTACCAGATATCTGCTGGGAACTTAATACAGCAGTAAAGAGGCAATCCAGAAAATTCTTAGAATCAATGGAAGATAACTTTTTATTACAGCTGGTAGATGAACCCACTAGGGAAGGGACTACATTAGATCTGTTATTTACAAATAGGGATGGGCTGGTGGGAGATGTGACGGTTGGAGGTTGTTTGGGGCAGAGTGACCATGAATTAATAGAGTTTTCAATACTTGGCGATATTAGGAAGAGCACCAGTATAACTCGTACATTGGATTTCCGGAGGGCGGACTTTGGCCTGTTTAAGAGATTAATTCAGAGTGTCCCTTGGGAAGCCGCCCTTAAAAATAAAGGAGTTCAGGAAGGGTGGGCTTACTTCAAGGCAGAGATCTTGAGGGCGCAGGAACAAACCATTCCTGTATCCCGAAAGATCAGTCAACGGGGCAAATGTCCAGCCTGGCTGGGAAAGGAGATCTTGGATGAGCTTAGGAATAAAAAGAGGACATATCAGAGTTGGAAAAAGGGTCAGGTCTCCAAGGAAGTATTCAAGAGGGCTGCTAGAGTATGCAGGAAAAAAATTAGGGAGGCCAAAGCTCAGTTTGAACTCAGGATAGCGACTGTTGTTAAGGATAATAAAAAATGTTTTTATAAATATATTAATAGTAGGAAGAAAGGTAGGACCAGCCTTTGTTCCTTACTGGACAAAGGTGGGAAGTTAGTATTTGCAGACGAGGAGAAGGCAGAAGCGTTCAATGCCTATTTTGCCTCGGTTTTTAATGGGAAGATGACTTGCCCTCAAGACTCCCGTCCGTTTAGGCTGGTCGTTGGTTTTAGGGAACAGAATGGTCCCCACATTATCCAAGAGGAGGCTGTTATAGAACTATTGAAATCCTTGGATATTCATAAATCTATGGGACCAGACGGGATCCAGCCTAGGGTAATGAGAGAGCTGGCAAATGAGATTGCAAAGCCACTCTCTATCATTTACCAACAGTCATGGATCACTGGTGAGGTTCCGGATGACTGGAAGCTGGCCAATGTGATACCCATTCACAAAAAGGGTGCAAAGGAAGATCCTGGCAATTATAGACCAGTCAGCCTGACCTCTATACCTGGCAAAATAATGGAACAGTTTATATTATGTGCCATCATGCAAAATTTGCAGGACGGCCAGGGTATCAGACCCAGCCAGCACGGATTTAGGAGGGGTAGATCATGTCTGACTAACCTGATCACCTTTTATGATTAGGTAACCCGGCTATTGGATGCAGGGAAGGCTGTAGATGTTGTTTTTCTGGATTTCAGCAAGGCCTTCGACACTGTTTCCCATAGCATACTCCTGGACAAACTCGCTGGCCATGGTCTGAATAGGAATACCCTTTGCTGGGTTCAGAACTGGCTGGAGGGCCGGGCCCAGAGAGTGGTGGTGAATGGTGTCACATCCAGCTGGCGACCAGTCACCAGTGGTGTCCCTCAGGGGTCTGTGTTGGGGCCAGTTTTGTTCAACATTTTTATTGACGATATGGATGAGGGCTTAGAGTCTTTTATTAGTAAATTCGCTGATGACACTAAATTGGGAAAGAGTGTAGATCTGCTAGAGGGGTGTAGGGCTCTGCAGAGAGATTTGGAAAGGTTAGATGCATGGGCAGAATCAAACGGGATGAACTTCAATAAGTCCAAGTGCCGAGTACTGCACTTCGGCCACAATAACCCCCTGTACTGATATAAGCTGGGGACGGAATGGCTGGATAGTGCCCAGGTGGAAAGGGACCTGGGGGTGCTGGTTGACAGTCGATTAAATATGAGCCAGCAGTGTGCCCAGGTAGCCAAGAGGGCCAATGCCATCCTGGCCAGTATCAGAAATGGAGTGGCCAGCAGGAGCAGAGAGGTCATTCTTCCCCTGTACTCGGCACTGGTGAGGCCTCACTTGGAGTATTGTATCCAGTTCTGGGCCCCTCTCTTTAGGAGGGACATCGAGTTACTTGAGCGTGTCCAGAGGAGGGCAACAAGACTAATAAGGGGCTTGGAACACAAGCCATATGAAGAGCGACTGAGGGAGCTGGGGTTGTTCAGCCTGGAGAAAAGGAGACTCAGGGGCGACCTCATCGCTCTCTACAACTTCCTGAAGGGTGGCTGTGGTGAGCTGGGGGTCGGCCTCTTTCTCCAGGCGATAACAGATAGAACAAGAGGACACAGTCTCAAGTTGCGTCAAGCGAGATGTGAGTTAGAATTAAGAAGCAAATATTTCACAGTAAGAGTGGTCAGATACTGGAATCATTTACCCAGTGAGGTGGTGGAGTCATCATCCCTTGAAGAATTCAAAAAAAGACTGGATGTGGCACTTGCTGCCATGATCTAGTTGAACAGTTAGAACATCGACTGGACTTGATGATCTTATAGGTCTCTTCCAGTCTTGAACTTCTGTGATTCTGTGAAAAAAACTCCAGAATTCAAAATGTCCACTTCCCTGTAACACCTATCACATCTTTATCCCACTCACCCCAGGTTGTTGTCAAAATAGCGCAAGAGTTCTATTGTCATTACATTGCAAAGGTTCCACATTGCTAGAGTTTCATACCTCTTCGATATTTCTTGTAGGCAGCTCCTCCAGGCACTGACTCTGCCTTATCCTCACAGCAGCCACTGACTCCAGTTCCCCTCAGCCAACCATTCCACTCTTTTATAACACTCTTATGATTGGCTACAGCTGTGGCCTGTCAACATCAGGCCTGCACCTAATCTTCAGTAGTTGGTTCAGCTGTAACTCCTTACGGAATAAGATTACTTTCTATACTACCTACATTATATTCCCCTACATCTGGTAACTCAAATACAAGGTTTAACTTTCTTATTTGCTTTTCTTCAGAAAGCAGCAATTGAATGGTTCATACAGTTTGTTGTTTAACTTGTTAAATATTAAACATTTTTCATGTCAGAACTCAACTAAAGTTTGAAAACAAACTTACTTTCTATTGGAAACATGGGGGGAAACAGCAAAAAACAAAAAAAAAAAAAAAAAAAAGACCCAATATTTTATCTTGAAAATGGTTATAGAAAAAAAAAATAAAAGTGTATTTCTTTAACATTGCACTACTCAAAGTAACTTTATTCTTTAGATAGGCTCATTTGTTTTCCATTATATGCTGTTGTTTTCCAATAAATAGATACGCAGAATATATCTTAGAAGATGTAACTGTTATTTCCAGAACTGAGAAGGAAAAATCTTAGATATTTAATTGGTATCTGAGCTCAAATGAGTCATGACTCAACCACCTCCTATCTCCTGAAATGAGTCTCAAGACTTCAGCCCTGCTCTACTGTCCCACCCTCCCCTTTACTCTCCCCAAAACCATCCCATTGCACAGCAGCATCACCAGGAAATCTCCTCTGAAACGTGACTTTTCATTTCAGCCCCTCCATTACCTCCTTTGCTTCCTGAAGTTTCCATTCCTCACCAATTCCCTTCTGGTCCATGGGCATGCACCACATTTTCTTTGGACATTAACCTCATGTTTCCTCATAAACATGCAATTAAGAGAAACCTTCAGAAAGAAAGGCAGATGATATGATAAAACTCAGAATCCGGGGTATTTTGCATTCTTTGTCTTACTGCTGGGGAAGGCAATTTGCTGTAGGTCTGAAGAGGCACTGAATTAATCATTGGCCTTGACCAGCAAGGTGCATATAAATATTTCTATATAGTACCATTTCAGTCAAGATTATGCTTAATATTTAAAATGTTTATCACACGGTTAGGATGGTTTGTGTAGAAAACTATGAAATGCTACAATGATGATGGCAGCATTGGAACTGCATGGAAAACCATCCATTAATTTTTCTACATTAATCTTAATATTTTTCAATACTGTGTCAGAATTGTTTACCACTTCAAAGCAGCAAGTGATAAATACAAAAACATAACTCCTGTGAATAGCACTTTGTAGATTTCAACTGCATGAGCTTCATAAGAAAAAGGCAGTAAACCTTCCGAAATGTTAGGTGATGTTTCTAAAAACATCCTTGTTATTAAGGAGCTTAAACATACATCTTTTGAACTTGCACTTCAACAATTATGAAAAATATCATAAAGTAAATATAAAGAAATGTAAATTGTTGAAATCTAACACCTGAACTAAGTTCAAGCCCTGTGGAATACGTTCATTCTTTTAAACTTAGCTCAGGATTAATAAGTAACACAAGTCAGAGCCAGGGTGAAATATGGAAACTGTCATATTGAGAGATGAATGCACAGTACAAGCTTACAGAAACAGGTCTGGACTTTCTGCTTATATAATGGGTCAACCAGACAAAAGCTGTAGCTCCAGGTTGAAGGTACATATTTATGAAACAGGTGCCACCTTCCTCCTTTTCTTCTACTCCCAGAGCATTTCTAACACAGTGGAGTTTTGTCTGCTGCTGGTTTTCAGTGCTATGACACTGTAGTGACTTGAAGGTTGGACCTCTAATTCTTTAGCCTTTGGGAGAGAACCAGCCCTTCAGCTTTTTTACTTATTTACTCCATATGTGACTCATAGCTAATAGCAGTCCCCTGTTTTATTCTCCCTTCTCAATACTGCTCAGAAAAAAAAAAAAGAGCATAGTTCCTGTGCAGCTAAGCCCCAAAAGAATTATGATCTCTTTGGCCTTCTTGAAACTGGGACAAGTCAAGGAGTCCTTTGACTTTGAGGGTTTGTGAATCCTGTCACAAAGCCAACAAATCAGCTCAGAAGATGTAAGCAGTGCTTACCATGTGCTGTGTAGTTTATCCAGGTCTGGCATGCCTGGCCCTGAGACACTGGAACATGTAGCTGACCCATGGTCCAGGACAGCCTCAGAGTGCTGGGCTCACAGGCTGGAAGCTCTTGTTCTGTCACCTGCTGCACAGCCTCATCCCAGCCATGGTCAGCAGAAACAGGCCTACCCTGTTCATTTCAGCTACAGCTCATTGTCACAAATCCCACTCACTGTGTGCAGGTGACCAAGTGTCTCCAAATGCAGGACCTGCTGCAGCAAAAGGTAGAGCCCTGTCTGTAACTGGAAATATGTCACAGCTCAGCAACACTGAGGACCAGAATGCTTGGATTAGGGGAGACAGCGAGTGTCCACCTTGGAGCACTTGCTGCTATTAGTGTCCAAGAAGTGGTTGGGTGATGTTCTTAGACAAATAGTTTCAGTTCAAGGTTGCTCTGTGTGAAGACTGGGTTTGGACTCATTGATCCTAAGGGGTCCCTTCAAACTCAGGTTATTATTAATCCAAGGAGCTGGGTCTGGGGTGACTTCATGGTGGTGGAAGATATCTTATTCAGTGCTCTACTCCAGTAAATGAGCTTCATATAATCCTTTCATGACAGAGATGATTGGCATAAACCCTGCAAGGTCTGCAATTATTAAAGGCTGCTTTTAAAGGGAACAAACTGCTGAGAAGTAGAATCAGCTGGGACAGTAGTGTCCCAATATAAATATTTTGCTGTTGTATGTGGACTGTCATTAACTTCTATATGAATGAAAGTTTCACAAACAGAGGTTCCACCTCCTTCCAAAAAAAAAAAATAAACAACTATGGGTGAGCCAGGGTAAAATTCACATTGTAAGCAACAGAGTTCAATGTGCTAAAAACCATTAATCATGCTGAGGTCAACCAGTGCTTTACATATTTCCTCCCCAAACTCTGTCTTGTGGGTGTCTGTATCCTAACAGATTTTGTATTGCTGAGTTGTAAAGCGTTCCTGATGAATTGTTTTTGGCACTCAGTCCAAAGTCTTGAAAGCCCAAGCCCTTGAAAATAAAAAGCAGAACCTTACTTCAACATCCCTGTTGGACACAGCACTGGAACACACTCTCTACATTGTGTGCATAACAGGAGAGGAGTCTATTGCCTGTGCTTTGGTTTGTCTGTGATATCAAGGAGGCACGAGGCTATCAGCAGTGTTATAAAGAAAAGCCACTAAGAAATGAGAGCACATTTGAAAGAAAGGCTATTGGTATTAAATTTATTCCTCCTTTATTCTACCCCAGTAACTCTGGAACTTGTTACTACCTAACTCCCACCATCAGACAGTGATCCAGTACATTCTTCCTGCTGCCCTGTTACTCTCCCTGCCTTTCCTTAACCTCTCACTCTCATTAGTTTCCTCACACTTCTGACAGAAATGTGCCTTACTCTCCTTCACTGTTTGAAGAAGAAATGCACAAAACCCATTCTGGCTTCCATCCTTTTATCCTGCCTTTTCAACAGTTGCCATGAACAGGCATTCTGAATTCTTCCCCACTGACCTCATTCTTTACCCAGTCCAGTGTGACTTCTCCATTGAAATTTCATCCTTTCAGATACAGTGAAGTACACCTCCTACCTGAATCCAGATGTTCTTATTCCACCTTTAGAGTCCCTCAATTTTTATCTCTTTCTCATGCTTCTCCTTACATCCAGCCTTCCTTTGTTATTTGTGTTTTGATTTGGCATTCAACACATCATGCTTTTCTTTCCAACTTTCAACAAAGAATCCCAACACTCCATCTTCTGTTTATGCCTTCTCTTTCAGCTTCCATACCTTCCATATCACCTTAAAATTGCAACCCACAGAATTTTTTTGAGCAGAATAATTTTATCAGCTGTGTATTAAAGAGTCAAATTCACTACATTCAAAATAATTAGTATTGAATTCTGTCATTCTGTAAACAGCAATGTTCCTAGACTGCAGAGAAAGCAGAGCGCCTCTTTTTCCTTTTATTTCTCTCTCATATAAAATTGTTGTCTGAGAACTGCTATGGTATTTTTAAGCAGTAAGCATCAAAGCAATATATAATTATCTGTCATATGGCATGTTATGATATGTTATACAGTTATACCTCATCTACACATATTCTGTCAAAATTTATTTTGTCCTTCAGAAGACCACTCAGAACTTCCTACCTTATCCATAATCAATAACATAAGAGGACAACTCTTCTATTCTCAGAAAAATAAAACTTCAATTTATATTCCCTTTCAGGTGTAAAAATTATACTACTAATGTGCCTTGTGGCTGGGGGTTTCAGTGTGTTTAACTGCCCAGGCTAATTTTTCATGAAACTTACAACTGGATTTGAAAGATCATTTCTCTTTTTGTTTTTACAAAGGTCAATAGGAATCTATTCCTGGATTTCAGCAGAAGCTTGATCAGACACCTGTTTTCTGTGATACTCAGCTTCATTCATCACTGTTATCTACTATTTATTCTTCACCACTTGACTAGGTTGTGATTAAAACACAACAAAACTAAACAAGTCAAAGAAAGTTAAGAGACTTTAAAAATCATGGCAGCTTTAATTAAATAATAAATGCAAATAACTGTTCATAACATAAGAAAATATATTCTGCATAAGAATTAACAAACTGTAATGAAGAAAAATTTAATGGAATTCTGCAGTCTTCATTCCAGCAAAAAAAATTGTTTAAATACAGCATACAATAATTTTTTTAAAAAACAGTTATGGATTGTTCAGTGGGATTAAAATTTCAGCTATGACTGTAAAAGCATATTAATGTGAGGATCATCTCTTGATGTAAGTTATTACATTCACTTAGTTATCCTACTTTTTATTGGATTATGTCCCCATGTCATGTCTTGTCTTTTTTTACCATTAAATGCTCAGAAATGGAATATTCAACTAAATGTTTATAAATAACTTAGCACAACAGCACCTCCATCCTGGTTATGAGATTCAGAAACAATTCAGCTCCTAATTTTAGTGACTTCATCATTACTCATGGCCAGCCACAAGAACAGTCCCATTTAACTCTAGTTAAATATGTCTGTAAAAAATATTGGTGCCAACCCCTTGTTTTGTGTGATAAAAACTATAGAATAAATGAATGAGCATTATCATTTTATCTCTCGTGTATGTTTTTATACAGCCTCTTCTGTCAATAAACTGAATGTACCATTTAGTTCTTCATGGAAATCCCTGATTGATGTTCCACCTGGACATTGCTACGAAGGGCTGTGTTGGCCTCTAACCTCGGCTGCCCCGGTATCTGCTGGGGGTAAGTGGATGCAGCAAAAAATTTCTTGGTCCTTGGAGCTTGCCAATGGTCTGATTTAAAGCAACCCACGCCACATCTGAGTAGCTGTGACCCCAGAGGGCTGCCTGCCAGCTGGGATCTGCCAGAACATCGTGTGCTTTGGACATTCCCCTGTTCCCACAGTAACGGCTTTGCCGGGGGCTGCAGGGAATGTGCTAAGCAATGAGAATACCCAGCTGAGGAGACACAGCAGTTTTCCAGACATCTACAATGTAAAATAAAAGAGCTCAGACTGACACACTCCAAAGCTGTGTGCAAAAGCAAACTCTCTTATTCCAGGACTGAAAGATCTCACCATGCTACACCAGCTGTGGCTCTGAAGGAGAGAAGGGGCAATGTTGTCAATGAAGGCATTTATATTTTAATTTATAGGATAGCTAAGATAAACAAAGCAAAACTGCAATTGTATTCAGACAGAGAGCACTAAAATAAATCCAGATAACAGAGATCTGTGGTTTCAGGGCACCATTCTGTCTTGAAGCAGTACTATCTTGTCCACAATTTTACATGTGCATTTAAAACTGTCCATTCATGGAAAAAATCATTTTTGTAAAATCAAAAAAAATGAAATATTTTTACATCCCAAGTATCTTTGCAAGGTAAAATACATACTTGGGATGGGCCTAAACCAATACATATCAACATGTTAAATTACATGTTTCTTTAAAATAACTTTTTTTTAATAAGGCCTAAAAGCGAGGCTCTAACTGCAAAGAGCACTTAAAAGTCCCAACCCATTTCTAATCAACCATTCCTAATCAACTACCTTGGCTCATCATCTCCTGCTCATTCACTTCCTGTCCCAATCGACTACCCAGGATTGATCAAAAACATTGGGTGGTTATTGAATTCTTCTCCCATCGATCATGGTGCTCCAGTGCTGGGTTTCTGGAGCTGTGAATAGTTTTGCAAATCCCTGATGAAATGCAAAAAGCACTTTGGGGGAAAGTTGATAAATGAAAGCTCCATAGAACTTTTTGGTTTAGCACAAGATCTTAATGGAGCATGATCGTGGTGGGTGGTGTTCACCTTCCATGGGGGGCAAGGAGCAAGCCAGAAAACAATCTTGCTGAGAAGAAGAAGGCAGGGACAGTAAA
This sequence comes from Ammospiza caudacuta, assembly GCF_027887145.1. Classification (NCBI taxonomy): domain Eukaryota; kingdom Metazoa; phylum Chordata; class Aves; order Passeriformes; family Passerellidae; genus Ammospiza; species Ammospiza caudacuta. Next base: position 62,784,122 of record NC_080596.1, read on the forward strand.
CATGCAGCCATGGGCTTTGCAAGAGATGAATTTTGAAACAAGCCTATTCCAGTATGCAACACATATTTTCTATTGCTTTGAAATTGCATCTGCTTTTTGTAAGATTATTATGTAACAAAAGCCTATTTGCCAGAGTATGTGGTTACACATTTTCTACTGACTTTACAAATTGCTCAAATTTCAGTATTTGTTGGCTTCATTATAGACCAGTGTTATTACTGGCAGCTACTATAAGGTATTATAAAAACTTTTTTTATTGCTACCATAGTGTGGCATTAGGGATCAGAAACTCATCTGAAATAAGTGAAAGCTGAAAGGGCAGGAGTCAATTTACATTGTATTACATTTTAAAATCTTATTAAAATAAATTATATTTTCCCAAAAGGTCAAGGTACAAACAGATCTCCCAGATGTGTGATGGCTTCTGAGGTGCCCTCAATAAGAGCCTTCTGTTTCAAACCAAATCCTCCCTGATTATTCTGCTCAGTTGAAGAGGCTCCGTTTGGCTGGCCTTTGTGCTTCAGCTCACTTCCTATCCAAGGCACTTTCTGGACTCATTTACAGTTGATCTTCCCCCCAATCTTTCATATTTTCTATTGGTTTTGATCTCATACTTGCTGAACACAGATTTTCCACCACAATCACCCATAAACAGACACACTAAGGAGGAAGCCATGGTGTGATGAGCCATGCACACAGAAGCTGAAGGGTTGGCCTAGGTCAAATCCAAAACAACCAGCCCTATTCTAGATAAATTGGCCACTGAGGTGTTTCAGTGTCACACTGGGGGAGGTGTTTCAGTGTCACATTTCTGCCAGTGTGGCACACTCTGACAGGCAGAGGAACCAACAGATTTCAACCAATTGCTAATCTAAGTGGCTGCTAACCTAATTTAATTGCTCATCTTATTTCCCACCTGAGTGGCACCAAGCACCAGGCAATCCTGCATCAGAAATGCAGGCTCCTTTGCAGCATCACAGAGGGAGCACATACAGCATTTTGAGGAAACTAGAAAATCAGAAAAAATTCCATTCCCAAACAAGATGGGTTAAATCTGTTCATTGCTTATGTTTTTGCTTTGTTTCATCAGTAAACTAAAACAAAAAAAATTGGTTTATAAAATCTCCAATTACATACTCAGGTGTTTTCCTTCAAAATACTAAACTAAATTGTAGAAGCATGTGGAGTTTTAGGGCAGCAAACCTGTGCCTACATTGACCCTGATAAACTGAGACCACAGAATGCTCCTATATTAATTAACAAGCAGGAAAATTTCAGGCTGAAAAGAATAAACACATATGAGAATGTTACACAAGCTGATGATTTGGAAAACTCTACAAAAACATCAATTATTTTTCTGTCTTTGAAAGTAAAGTGGTTGAAGAACATGATAATTGTTTATAATCCAAATGCCCTGAGTATGTGCAGGGCTTCCCTAACTTTTCAGGGACATGCCAAATGCAGGGGCTGAACTATTTCACTTCACAGAGCTGCCCTGAGTGCTAATGTCAGCAGAAGCCACCGCACACCCCTGAGGGCAAAACTCATCAGGTCTGCTCTCAGGTCAAGACATTCAGAAAAATCAGGTTTAAGGTCAAATGTGGTGGGACAAAAGGACAGAAAACAAAGCCGAGAAGCCAGCAAAATGAAGCTTTCATCTCAATTTATGGCAGCACGATATGCAAACTACTAGAAAGTATACACCCAGTTTGCTAAGTTTTACTGGGGGAGAAGGAAGGTCAGAGGAGTGCATGGCTTTCTGCAGCATTACCAGCCTGAGTAAATGTCCAGTATCTGCTGGTTTCACTAGATTTGACACAGCATCTGTAATACAGGCACTTACAGCATTGCCACTCTTGATAAATTGCCACAACATCAGCTCCATTCTTGGGTAAGGACACAAGACCCTCGCTGAGCCCGCTCTTCATGAACACTGCACGAGAGAAACCATGATCGGTGTCACACTGCAGTGGTACAAATGACAGGTTATTTTGACACCTACTGGCCAACTCCACGTACAGCATTGTTAAATTCCCAAATTCCCAGGCTTTAACAGTGCCAAGAGAAGGCAGATGTTTAAGTCAGACTCAGTACAATAAAAACTATTTTTCTTTCCTTTTAGGTTTTTTTTTTTTCTACTGGAAGTCAGTGTATGATTGGGAACTGTAAAGGCAGGACTGACTGCTAAATATCCCAGGCTAGTCTGAATCACAGGTTTACTTTAAAATAATTTGAGAAGATAAGGACAGGGAGAGGATAGGAAGGAAGAAGAACACAGGGACTGGGAAGCAGGATGCTGCTTGGAGAATGTAACATTTACTTTGTAAGCATCAGTGTGGTTGGTGGCTCTAAAATAGCTCTTATGCACTGAGGCATGAAATCCATTGCCAGGTCCAGGTGTTGAAAAAGGACTTGACTGATAAGAAAAGGCTGGCCAGAATCGAGAGCACCACCAATGATATAAACAACTGTCATCTGAGGGAAAAAAAGGATTAATCACAACTGGAAGCTAATCAGAATACCATTGCCCCTAAATACAGTTAGAGGATTATAGTATCAGGATCTATGCAGAGAGAGGGTGCTGGTATATTACAAGTCAGTTAAAATGCATCATGAAAGTAAAACCTGTGGATTCAGGATGAAAAGATTAATCAACTTTACAAGATTTTGACTCTGGGAGTCAAAAAGCATAGTTACTGTCAGTCTGTCCTGGTAGAGAAGCAGTAGATGCAGACACAAAGTGATGATTCTGATTAGTTAGTTGGAGCTACAAAATGGAGAAATTATTAATTGTTAATACTCTTCGAGAGAGGAACTGAGTGCGTTCATTTAAGCACCAATCTCTGGATTCTCCAATCTTCTTTGCAAGAGCTTCCACACTCCACATTTCTCTGGCTGTGCAGCTGAACAGAAAAGGGTTACCACAGAGAAATGTTCAGTTGAAAGAGAACAAATTTTCTATCTTTCTGCTCTTCCCAGCCAGTCCTTTGGATTTAGCTACACTGTAGAAAGCTCAAGCAACAATTCTTACCATATCTTTTGCAAGTTAGGACTACAGCAACATATTGCAAGAAAAAGCAACATTTTGCAAGAAAACAAGACAAACATACTTCACAATTTTTTTAACCTATGAAATTTAACGATTAGCACCATATATCACATTATGCACAAAGGAGAGGTGAGAAATGGGCAAAATAATAGATTCTAAATAGTTGAGGTCTAGTACTAGCTCACCTTATCAGCCAGACTTGGACATGCAGCAGCTGTTCAATTGGAACAGTAAAGAAGTACATTTATGATAAGAGATGGAAAAAATTTTCCAAGCTGAAAAGTTTGTGAAAAATCTTCATGCTGAACACTGGAAGGGATAAAAGTCTTAATTTTTTTTCTTTCTTCCCTCTCTTATTATGCTAGGGGCAATTTATTTTCACTCTGCCATTAAATGGAAACTTGTCCTCCATGGATAAGGAAACTGGTTTGGGCCCAGCATGGTGATTTCTCATATAATACAGAGAGAACAGACATTTTCATACAAATTTCTGCCCTTCTTAGTCCTATTTCTTTATCACCCTCAACCTCCATATTTTTTTTTATTTTTTAGAGAGAAGAACTCCATTACTCTTTTTTTTTGCTTTTTTCCCACTGATTTTTTCCCTGCCCTTTTACCATACTGTTGAAATGAAACATGAACCTAGTAATGCTCAAGATTGAGCTGAACCTTGAAAGTGATGACATCTGAACAGGTTTCAAATATGACAAAATGAATTCTTCATTCAGTTGCTTAGGAAAAGATATAAACCTGTTTAGAGAGATGTGGAGACTGACTTATGTTTTCAAACAACACAGAATGTCTTTACAAGAATTCTGTGCAGTATTTGGGATACTGAGTCATTGCAGAAGGATTTTGTACCCCACAACACAGAGGGGTCCAGGAACTCACACAGAGTTCCTATTTTACTTGGGACATTTTTTAGGCAATGAGTTTATCAGTTAATATCACCTCTGCATGGTTGCAATTAAAAAATCAAAGCAAAGCCAAAAATGAAATACTATGAGAACCTCTTTTGAAGGTTGTCCTTATCTGGAAAAATATGTCTCCTCAGGCTGTTTATCCCACTGAGATGGGGAACAATTTTTGCTCTCCTCTGAAAATTTTAGTCCCAGTAACATAAAGCATTGCGGTGAGAGTGATACAAGCATAAATACGGATACAAGAGGAATTCCAGCGTGAGGATTTAGCCTGTGCCTGTAAGCAAGGGCAGTCATTGGCATCTGCAGAGTAAGAGGTGTTGACTGCAGTTCCTCAAGTGTTGTTAAACACATTATTCTTTGTATTTGACTTCACTGGATGTGGACATCAGTGTATTAGTTGTAGCCTGACCCTGAGCAGAAGAATGATCTCCATGACAGAAACATTGCGATTCCAGTACCAGACAAGAAGGTACAGAAACTGCAGAGGTGCAAGAAAAGCATAAAGAAAACTGAACAAGTCATCTTGAGGGGCAGCAATCTCAGGGGCCAGGTGCTAATACTCTTTTTGTAGGCTTCTTGGGAAAACAGACTTTTAAGAACTGATACTTAAAATTCATCTGCATGTAAAGCCAGTGTCAGTCTCTCCTACCCAATAAAACAATAAGAAAAATTCTTGAGTTTATGCCCTCTAGCTAATTCAGCCAAAGAGCTAGAGGGAGCATCCATTGCATCTCATTTTAGCAGTGCAGAATCAAGGTTCTTGAAACTTTATACCAACAAATGGTGAAGCTAAAAGTCCCTGGTAGCCATTGAGCCTGAGGTCAGATACTCCACAGCTGCACTCCAAACACAAAAAGAACTTTAATCTTAAGCCTCCCATGATACTTCAGATGCCTTAAGCAAAATTCTCCCCTTTCACATGCACACTGGGTTTCATCTCTGCTGTTTTTGCCCTCCCCCTGTGGGCAGTTAGTGGGATTCCGACTTGAACAGAGCAGGCAGACATGATCTCTTGATTCCTCAGGGAAAGAAGTTTTATTTTAACAAGTCTGCCCAGGAAGATCTGAAGGGATGATATTATTGCTATTATTGTTGTTGTTGTTGTCACATTCAACTCCTTCCAGCATCAAGAATGCATGTACCCATTCCTGTTGGAAGAACAGGAAGATTGTGAAAAAAATTTGTGGCTTCATTCCCCTTCCTCACCAAGATTTTATCTCCTCATTGTATCATTAACACACCACACTTTTACTGGATAAGGAATGACACTGTCCTGTGTGTCGACACATACCTGAGTGTAATAGCTCGGGGATGGGTTAAGAATTACACCCAAAAGCACTTAATAAAGCCTTTATTTCCAGTGATGAAGGTTACATGCAGGTGCTGAAGAGTACAGGGATGACAAGACTAGTATTGTGTGCTGCTTGCTGTGCAGCTGCAGTTTGTACAAGCAGAAAGAAGCAATGTGTCAGAAGAGAGGAGAGAAGAGGGAGTCAGTAGTTGCCCAAACTAATGCAATTTTGCATCTGTATGGGTTGCAGATATATATATGGGTAAAACAAAGGAAACCCCAGAGCCCACTTTTCCTTCCACTAACTATCCGGCCTCTGAACTCTGATCATCTGCTCCCCCTACAGCTATAGTTCTCTTGGCTTGTTGGGAGGATTTAATTTCAAATTATACATGTGCAAAACCAGGCTGAAATCCCATTTTACCACTGGTTTGATCACTACTGCCTGAACTATAATTCTAAAATATAGTGACTGTAATGCAGTTATGCTTCTTGTTTGCTCTTTGTAGTATAATAAGATACAGAAGCCAGGAACCCACTGTGTCAAGCAATGTGCAAACATATCCCTGTACAATTCTTCCTCCATGAGTTTACAATTTAAATACACAAGGGTTGAACTATGTTAACAGTACTGCTACTTCCCTTTTTTTTACTAGGCTCTGAAAGACCTAAACATCAAGTTGACTGTATATGTTATAAACATTTTCTAAACATTATTTACCCAAAAGGCAGGATAGCAGCTCTGAAAGTATAAGTACAACACAGAGTCACTTAAAACACACATAACTTTCCCATGCCTCTCCCTGGCAATCCATTTAACACAAACACCCACTACTGTTTTCTCCTAACACCTTTATGTTAAATATTTCCACCAAAACCAGAGCTTCCCTTTAACTTCAAGGCACCATTTGGCAATCACCTCATCCCTTTGCCCAGACAGCAGTTTCTCCTAACTGCCCCATTTCTGACTGTGGTTTTTCCCACACTACCATAAGTTTAGCTGAGCTTCCAGCTAGACATGGCAGAATCCACTTCAAGTATTTCTGTTGCAAGCTAATTTCTCCTTGCTACACTTAAAAGAGAGCAGTTTCTGTACTGTGCTAAATTACCTTTTTTGTCTTAGGTGATACCCAAAGATGGCAGGTCCTCTAGGGCCTATGACTGAAATGGCTCCAATGGATAGCTTGACATGGAAACAAAGCTGAAGTTTATGATAAATATAATGCCACCTTCACTTCTGAATTAATTCCATCTTCTTCTTCCCAAATATGTAACTTGAAATTAATCCTTTCAGCATGTTTCCCAGTGCATATTCTCTTTCCACCTTTAAGCACTAAACTGAATGAGCAAGGGACTGGTTCTGTTTTGTATCTCACATGGAACTGAGCAGCTCTGTAAGTTGTGATGGATACGTGAAAGTGAACAAGGGAAAATACCACCTGAAGTTTCCATTGCAGACCACTGACTAAATTCATACCCAGACATTAAATATTGATTTCCAGAACAGACTGAAATAGTTTCCCCTTTGTGACCCACTAACAGACCTATTGTAATTTAGCTTTTTTCTTTCAGGAATCATGTACTTAAGGTTTAACTGGTTGATTGAAGTTGCATAAATTTAAGATCTTGATGGAGGTTCTCATTTGTTGTAAAAATATATGTTTCTTACCCTATTAAAATTATTTAAAAGTCATTTTAATGAAAGAATACCTCAGAATAATATTTCTGTCACATGTACATTGCTCAGGAAAACTTTCTACATTTTAAGCAGTTTACCCTTATTGCCATCAGTGCCTTCATCTTCATATATTGAATATTAAATAGCTGATTCTGATAATTAAAAAGATCCAGACATTTATTTAATGGAGATTTATTTGCTGAAGAGGCTACCATTTCAAAGCTATTCATCATGTGTTAAGTAGTTTATTACATGTAACTAGCCCATTCAAAATTCAAGGAGCTTTGATTTCACTAATATTAATATTTGTCCTAAGTTACTACTAATGATGGATACCAGTTTGAAACAATCTCTTTTCCTTTATATATATGACCTGCAACCACCCAAGCTGTGAGCCTGCTGCAGATGCACCAAAGTATTCATCTTCTAGTTACAGTCATGTCTAGGTTTTCCTCTTTGCTCTATACCTTGTCAAAACAGCTGTAGGAGTTTGGTGAGAAATGAGCAATCTGATTTTATTGTGTATTCTAAATAGTTGACTACTCAGCCAAAATAAACTTTGGCCTTCTAGTAGCTTAAAGGCAGTATTGGCACATGTAAAACAAAACACACAACAATACATACCATGATGAGTGCCAGATGTTCCTGGCCAAAAACACACAGCTGTTGGGCTTAGATCACCTGGACTCATTTTAAAGCCAAAGACAGCAGTCACTTTTGTTGAGCTGTCAGATTAACAGCGGGACTGCAAAGACTGCAAGGGTGGGTCGTCTCAGTTACACTGAAGAATGCCAATTTATGCCTCATCAGCCAGCTGTCATGTAAAATTCCTTATGATAGACAGAACTAAAAATAACTCATTTGTCTTAAATGCACTTATATACTTTGAAACAATCTAGTTGTAGTTACTCTTCTATCAGAAGTGGAATGTTTCTCAAGCTAAGTGCAAAACTCAATAGACCACAATTCTTCTGTTCTTCTATCCAGAAATATCATTGAGCAGTTCAGAGAGAACTTATTCAGGAAGACTAAATATCACCATGCCATGAATCAAAAGCAAATGTACTGCCAAACCCTGAATTCTATATAATAATAAAATAATAGCTAGGAATTACTATTATCCTTCATACTCAAACACAAGATAAATATTGGGTGATACATATCCCTGATATAGAGCTTCAATAAAGGTTAATAGATTACAGCAAACAATTGAATTATTAAAAGTGGAGTTACCCTCTTGCTGGAATAAACTCTGGTAAAACAAGTCCTCAGAAGGGCACTTCCCTTAAAAGGATATAGCTACAGGATTTTAAGTCATTTTGATGAAAACCAGTTGTAAGACTAAACACAATATTCATTCCCAGTGCTGAATTACAGTAAAAGTAATAAATATTTTCCTCAGTTTTCTGAGCATTCAAACATCAGGATCGTGCATTTTGTAAGGATTCAGGAGTTACAGTATTTGGATTAGTGATCTAAAATTCTGCTAGCTTGCACAGACATAAACATAAGCAAACTATTTGCAAATGATAATAACCAAGTGAATAGTCTATTTTCAAACCTATTTTTCTTGATATTTATCCTACTAATGTATCTAGTGGAAGGCACCTAAAAACATGTTGTGTTTACACTTGTTTCAGTTCTTTCTCTGAAATTCAGTTGGGGCCAATTCCACAAGTATGTTTACCTGTGTGCTTTATATTCTCATCTTCTTACTATTTGACAAAATCATCTTTTGCCCTTTTTAGTTACATTAATACATAAAATAAAACTCCTTTTGGCAAGATATTCTTGCCTATAGTAAGAAATTTTAAAGAATTCTGATTACATAAAGAAGCAAAGCTTGAACAAAAACTATCTGAACTGGCAGCAATCATTCTACTTAAGAGACTAGAGCACATCTGGGATGTTTTCCCTTACTGAAGAAAAAGTAAAATTCACATGGTGCTAGTTCACAAAAGATTTGGCTCCCAGAGTCCACACCTTAAATTCCTTCTTCTCAGCGTCCATGTGCACATCCATATTGAATTTCCCCAGGACAACTCTGTAAATGGTAAAATTATACACTTAAGCTTTTTAGTTTTGTGTCTCTTAAGAGGACTTACTCTGGCCTCACTTAGAACTAATATGCTCTAATATTTGTCTGATATGGAAATTAGGTCATGATAGGAAGTTCAGGGTGCATTAAACATTTTCTGAAAAATTGAAATCAGCCTTTATGGAAAGACTTTATGCAAAGAATCTGTGAGGCCCATCTGCTTTGCATAGGGTATGAGATTCTTATAGTTTCATATTCTGCTATTAGGTAAGGACTTTATTGCTTCCTAAATAAATACAGCAATTCAATCCATAAACTTACCACTGTATAACATATTTGGTACGACAGGCCTGACATTACCCATCTGAACATGTGATTACCAGAGACAGGTGAACAATTCTTCCTTCAAAGCACTGTATTTCTACATGTGCTGAAAGAAACATCAAGAAAAAAAAATGAAACTATCGTAAGGAAACATAACAAATATCTTAAATATTTTCATTGCTGTAAAATCTCACAGGTGGTCTCATGGAAATACCACTTTTTTATTAAGTCTAATAAATTCAATGCTTCCTGCAGTTGTAGCCTCAACTGAAGAATTTAATTGCTAAAATAGCACAAAACATTTATTCACACATCTGGTTGGAATTCCTTTTCTCTGACAAATTTAATCAGTGTAATTATCTATTTGACAGACACACAGACAAGGAGAAACCTCAACAAGATACATGCTTCAATTAATCTTTACAAAAATTTGTATAATCTAACAGATGGATCAAACTTTATGCAAGTATTTGACCAAAGGCTATAAATCAACAGTGACATGTTTTCTTCCAGGCAAAGAAATATTAATGTTGTTTCACAAAGTTAGACAACAGAATTGTTAATCTTACAATAGTTCCCTTCCTATCTACTACATAGAGAATATTAATGATACAGCATTCTTAACCATGGCAAAGAAAGGATAGGTTTAATATGTGTTATTCTTGTTAAGTAATTTTCTTTTATTAATGTAAAGAAATTTATAGCTTTGCAATACAGCAAAATAATTCACAGTAACACCGATGAACAAACAGTAAAACTCCCGGAGAGGCAGACCCACAGTCACCATCTAATCTCACAGCATTCTGTCAAAGCACAGGCACTGCTCTAGTTTCAAACTTTTCACTGCATTTTAAAAAATGCAAAAAATTGTGATATGAAAATAAAATTTGACCAGGAAAGGTGTCAGTATTGTAGGAAAAGCTCCAAAAGATGATTTGTGCTGTATAGGAGGGAGGTCTGTGTCACTGCTGCCCCTGCCTGTGACAGATGTCACCACAGCACTGCCTGTCCCTGGCCAGGAGTTTCTGCTGCTCCGGTGCCCGGGGCATTGGCACCACCAGGGCCGGGCTCACCTGCAATCAGGGCTCTGAGAGCTGCTCTGGGTGTATGGGCTGAAAGCCTCTCAGTTCAGATCAGCCTGGACCTCCCAGGCTGCCCTCAGAAGGAAAAGTAAACTCACAGCTTCTCCCCCACTAACCAAAACACCCAGCAGCTGAGGAGCCGTGGTCTGCTGCAGGTCATGTGTCACCCCCCTCGCTCCCCGTGCCCCCACACACCCACCTGGCCACGCTGACAGTGGCACCCAAAGCCTCAGCAGCCACAGGAGCTCCTGCCACCCCCCAGAGGAGTGACACACCAGATAAACAGCAGATCTCACCAGGGAAGGGGGTTTTCTTGCAGCTGAGCGCCTGCAGGCCCTAGAAATGTAGGTCCTATAGTGCCTGCAGGCCCTACAGAGATGCAGGCCAGGCCCTACAGAGATGCAGGCCCTATAGTGCTAGCAGGCCCTACAGAGATGTTCAGAACTGCTGCTGCCTTGTACACAGCTGTTGCTGATCAGCTGGGTGCTGGCACCTTCCTACACACCAGCTCAAGCAGCTTTAAACCAAGGGAAGAATTAAACATGCAGCTCTCTCCTGCTATGAGAGTGAGCACCATGGCTAAGACGAATGCCAAATCCATTCATTATTCAGGCAACCTTCAAAATGAAGCCTTGTTCCTCAGCAGAGCATGCTGCTGTCACAGTATGCTTTAAGATTGGTACCTTGGAGTGGCAATACTTCTTACTCCTTTAAGCAAAAGTGAGAAGCCACAGGAAGAAATTTTATCTGGCATAAAAATGTAATCTCTTGGTTATGACCTTCAGCATTCTGCTCTGTGAGAAGTAATAGGAGCTTTGACAGCAATTAAGGAGCTGGCAACATGCAGAGCAATTCAGACAGTGTAATGTAGAATTGGGTGGGAAAAAGAATTTCATTTAAATCTTCCACTTGTTAAATACATCTTTCCATCTGTCTCTGAGTCAGCAGCATCCCACTCAAGGCTGACACAAAGCTCAAGAGGAAACAAAACTGCTCCAAAATATTTTTGAACTTGACCTATCAAGCCAAAATTTAAAACCATTTGAGCTTCACTCACTCTCAAAGAGAGGGTGGGGGTATTCCTTTCTGAACCATGAGTGGACTTCAAAGGTGTACTCTTTTTACTTCAATGTGAAAAGCAGACCTAGTCCTCTAAAGCTACAAAGCCCTAACGCCCTTGATGTCTTAAAGATTATTTCAAATCAAATCAAAATTAATACCAGATGGGGAGGGGCAAGAGGGCCAGAAGAAGTGAAAAAAAAAAACTTTCTGTTTTATCTGCAGTTATTTTTGGCATTTCATAGAGGTACTTTAATTTCTTTACCCTTTAGCCTGCTATGACTAACTAATTCCAAGCTTTACTGGTAGTGACTATTGGCAATTTTGCTCACTTGTCAGATAATCACAGCAGTTTATTTTCCCAGATTTTTTATTTAATAGTGCTAGGCAAATACATAAAAATTTATTTGCAAATACTATTCCCTTGTCGATTATGTCTTCTGCTTCTTCTGCACTGTTATTTGCAACCTGCTTCTTTACTTGGGCCCTGGATCCTGCTGGAGCTTGTGGACAGAACTTGCTGCTCACATGGAGCCAGGTAGTGGGACTGTGCATGAATCAAAAGCCATCTCATGCAGACCATGAATACATGTGGTTAAACTGCATTTAGAGAAAGAAAAAAAAACAACTCTTATTTCACAGTGTAGAAATAGCTATTACAAATTCAACTTGGAAACACAGAGCAAGATAGCACATTTTTCAGTCCTATGCTTTCCATAAGGAAACAAAAAGAATAATGTGCAAAACCAACAAATGATCCTATGGCACGAAAAACTTGCAGTAACCAGCATAAGAAAAAAAACCCACAGACTAAAATTAATTTGCATGGATTACTGATGGAACTTTAAGAACATGAACTCATTCCCAACACAACCTGTTTGTGGTAACTTGGAATAATCCTGAGGGATATATTTTAAGAAGATGAAAAGGTCCTTTTTTACAATGTTGCTAGTTCAATCTAACTGAAAACCAACAAAAATATAGGATAATTTGCTTTAAAGTCTACTAAACTTCTCTTGGCAGCCTTGGCTTCACCATAGCTTATTTATATATGCATGTATATTATATCAAACATATATATTATATTATACTATATTATACTATATTATACTATATTATATCTATAATAAATATAATATAATATAATATAATATAATATAATATAATATAATATAATATAATATAATATAATATAATATAATATAATATAATATATAATTAATATAATAATCAAGGAAGCCATATGGAAAAACCTTAAGGCTCAAAAACCAGAAACAGGAAAGTTAACAAAAAAGGCAAAGTTGCCTGTTCATGCCTATACATTTTGACCCTATCTCTCATTACACAACCACTTACTCTTTCCCCTAAAGAAAATCTCACCCAGATACTGGATGAGATATTTTCTCCCTCCCTCACCCAGAAAGGTGTGGCACATTCTGTTACCTGCTGCCTGAAAGCCTTGCTGGAAGGGCAGGATTCATTTCCTCAGTGGTGGATGTGGTGTTGCACATCCCCATAGTAACTGACTGCTTCAACCACGTGTGCATTTTCACAACACCCCTGTTTCCATCCTCCACCACTCTGCTTGCTCCCAATCCCTTTGGCAGCCTGTCCCCTTCCACAGTTTCATGCCCCAGTCACCCAATTCCTCACACAATCTTAGTCTCAGCCACACCTAGAGAATAAGGTTTCCATCCAAGTCATGACTCCAGCAGAAACAAAATTTAGAAAAGGTGGGGTTAGACCCAGACTTCCTTGAATTTCTTCTCATGAGCTCCTCTCCAGCTCCTGAAGACCCATTCAAGAGCTGACCCACAACAGCCAAAATTTAGCAAAATTTTTAAAAATCCTGTGCAGAGAATTGGAAGGGATAATTTCATATGGTGAATCATTACAGAAGAAGTTGCAGCAGCTATGCCAATAATTTTTATACAAGGAGACATCAGTTTTTAAGAAAAATAAATTTGAACTGAAAAAAAAAAAAACAGCACATAGGGTTAAAAACACCCCCTAGTAGAGGAGGGTGTTTTTAACACCCCCTAGTAGAGGGAAGCACTCACAAAACCCACTTTCAAGATACTTCATTCTGCACCACTTTAAGGACCAGTTCTCAGCAAAACATGCCAAGGAGAGAAAAGTAATTTTATAGAAAGCAGGCAACATTAACAGTTGTAGTGAGAAGTTATTTATATGTATTTTCTAGTTCAAAAAACAAAATATATTACATATTCTGAATTGACTCTTGCTATCATTTCAGATTTGAGGTTTTTTAAAAAAATAATATGAAATGACACTTCATTACTGGATTTGTTGGGGGGCAAGAGTAATGTTTAAACACAATGTTACAACTTCTTGTCTCTACAGTAACTAAAAAAATATTCTTGGAAACTTTCTCCCATTAACATCATTTTGGTGGTTAAATCAGCACACTCATGCATGTTGAGGAACAGCCTCTGTTGATGAGCTGGTCACTCACAAACACAAATCCAGATTCTCATTACTAAGGCTGTGTTCCTCTGCATCCCTGCCTGCAGGCTCTTCTGGAACTGACAAACAAAGCTGCATTACAGGATGTGATCTGGATAATTCAGGCAAGCCAGACATGGGTGCATATCCGGGACGAAACATATCTCTTCTGCATATTCCAAGGTTGAACTTCATGATCTTGGAGGTCTTTTCCAACCTTAATGATTCTATGATTGTATCACTGAGTGCCAGCTCCTAAGAGGAGACCATAGAGCCACATGGGAAACACTACACTAATTCAAAATTTTACTGTCCTAAAACCTAATGGGCTGTCCTCTATTGGCCTCTGGACAGATGCCTCTGCAGCCCTCAGAGTGTGGCACTGTCTCTGCATCTTAGAGTTCACAGTCTGAGTGCAGATGCTTGGGGCCAAGACTGGCAGCCTTGGATCCAAGTGCTGGAGGTTTGTGTGCACTCCCTGGGTCACCGCTGTCCCCTGGAGCTCCCCTGCTGAGGACAGCGCTGCAGCTGAGCTCCTCCAGTGCACTCCCACGGCCAACAACAAAACACTTTCATTTATGTAGACTGAAAAATGCCACGGCAGCATAGACACACTGGCCTTTCACTCTGCAGTTTCACCTCTGGTAGCACATCTCTGTTACAGGCATGAACAAAACTAACCTTTTCTTTTATCAAATAATTTATACAAGAATTCCACCTGCAATATCAGCTTCCAGAGAACTCACAGCAATCAGGAGCATTCGGACTCTACAGGAAGCCTCCCCACCTCCAAACATCATAGAACAAGGCAGATAAATCTTTTCTACTTGCAGCTTTAAGAGCAAGTACAATATGTCAAGTAAAAAAATAAAAAAATTAGCAGCATACTGAAAAAAAATGAAGTTGGGTTTGTTTCAGTATTATCAAATCCCAGTAAATTTCTGGAACATTTATTCAGCTGTTCTGGATAAAATGTAATATCTTAAATATTTTGAAGTATCATCAGATATAAGTCTCTCTCATAAATTACAAATTGAAAGGTCAATGACTCTGTGAGTGTAAATGGTAACCAATTAGAAATCAAAGGCAGAAGTCCAACTATTATGAAATCCATCTCCTGACTCTACTAAGAGGAGATTAAGTAATGTGTATCTCCATGGATAAACTCTTATTTATTAAAATTTAATAAATGGTTTGAAGGCCACATCACCTTAGTATAGGAACAACCTTGGATCAAGGAGCCTCTGCTTTTTGTCCATAATTACTTTATAATTAATACTTTATAATTGCTCATCGTTTTAACACTTTCTAAAAGAGCCACTCTGCAGGCAAGGGACATAAACCCTCCTTAGGGTGGTGCCAGCCGTCTCCTTGGGTAGTGATGTATTGATCTGAAGGAATGGGAAACTTGTAATCTCAGAACACAACACGTATGGATTTCCTGAGCTGCTGCTGCATGTCTGTCACAGAACCAGGGGGAAGTCCAGACCTCCTGGCCCTGATCCAAGAGCTCTGTCCATGGCCCTCTTTTTAAGTGCCTGATGAACAGCATTGAACCAGAATTCCTTTCTGATGGGGATCTGCCTAGGTGTCACCATTTAGCACTGAAGAAAGGATTTTTTATACAATAACACAGAAGTTCCTATACAGTCAAGGCATCCTCTGATCCTAGCAGTGATGGCTCAGGCAGTGCCACCAAACATGACAGTCATGTCCCTAGCTCTTCCCTCCTACTCAAGACAGTGTTGCAATGCCACCATGTAACTTCTTCATGTTGAAAAAATATTGTGGGCATTGCTATCCACACTGCACATGAATGTAGCATTTTGAAGAGCAGAAATTTATGGACAGACTTCCTTTGCTTCCCCTGGGAATCCAGGAAGCCTTTTTTGGCCTCCACCTTGAAAAATGGAAACAGAAGGTCTACTCAGCCTTTACCATCTGAACAAGTAATTTTAATGACCAAACCCAGCATCAAGAAGCATCACAGATCACAGATGAGCTCGCTGCCTTTGTTCAAATCCCACCACAGAGCTTTTTATTTCCCCCTCTAAGGGTACATCTGAACCTCTCTTCACCCTTATCTCTCTGCATCCGTGTTTGGCTCCTGACTCCTATTTACAATGTGAACTCTTTGTGACAATGCCGTCATTTGTTTTTGCATTTGAACAGCAATCAACTTTTGCTAATTCCAGAACAACATTGGCGTTTTAGCACTTTTTGATAAAGATAATGAATAGATATTTTTCTGTTTCCCCTAGCAAAGAAACAATGCCCTGCAAATCATAAAGAGGAATGTCTATATTTGATTGATTTGACCAAATGTAGATCATTTACATGGCATCTTCACTTATGTGGCATAAACATTTACCTACATGACATACTCACACAGCAAATACAAACTAGCAGGCTATTCCTAAGGATTGTAGTTTCCATACAAGAGGGCAACTTCAGCATTGGTGCAGGTGGGCATAATGACATTAGTTAGTGACAGCCATATACCAAACACATGATTCTCCCTCATGGCTGTTCTTGATCCAGGAACAAAACTACACAAGAAAGCTTCTAACCACTATGGAGTCATATATGCCATAAAGTTACACTCCCTTCCTCAGGTCACTTATTCACCTTCAGATGGACAAGAGAATAGAAAGGTACACTGGAAACTGCAACTGTTCCTTTTGTGAAAAAAGTGCCAGAAAACACAGGGATGAATGTAAAGTGTTTCTTTGCAATGGATTTCAGATTGGCTGAAAGGGGACTCTGTGCATGTCTTCTCTCTTTCTTCTCTGCTGTTTCAAGAAACCACTAAAGAGGTACAGAAAAGGAGTAGGTCATTTTGTGCTTAAGGTAATCATCTTTCTTCATTGAAGTTTATACTTTAAAAGAAAACACAAATTATTTTATATAAAAAGAAGTTAAAGATATCAATTTTCAAAACCTGAGGTAACCCTAGCCCTGCAATCTGATTCTCAAGTACTCATCTCATCTTAGGCATCTGAAATATCTCCTATATGGAACACAGTGAGACCTGTCTTTTGGTGCCAGATATTCTTTGATGAGGCAGCTGATTAAAAAAACTTGAAAATCAATATCTGTTGTGTTTATGCCATTAACAGCAACATGAAAGGGAAAACAAATGATGGCTTGAATATCTAGAGCCCGGGAAAGGATGTGTTTGTCACTTGTCTTTACAACTTTTGCATGGCCTGAGGACTGCAGGTGCTAAAAAGGTGTACATTTTCCCAGGTCTGTGATTCCATGAGTTGTTTTCACCTAAACACTGACCAGTAGTGCCTCTGTGCTCCAGCTCACTGTCACCTCAGCCATGTTTAAAGAATGCATGCCAGGCAACATGGATCCCATCTTCTAATGCTCCTCTTCCATATTTTTTAAGCTGGATCATTTTCCCAGTTTATATTATAACATAAATAATTGTGCTGCCTTAATGACAGTGAAGCGGAGTGCAAATTTGAAATACTGCAATCTGATACTGCTGTGAACATCCAAGTGCTTTGGTGAAATGACAGTGAGAGTTGGTTTGCATTCCCATTCTCCAACCATCTTCCCATTGCCCTAGTTCCCACTGCAGTTCTTTCTGCACCATGTAAATAAAAGAAGAAGGTGAGTTCTGGTCAGGAATGGTCTGGCCATTTTTGCTCCACAGCAAACAACAACATTCCAGTGCTCCTTGGACCTGCTTTATTTACTGTATTGATGTAGTCAACATAGCTTAGAGACGGATATATCTACTATCTACCACTAAATACTGCAGCTATTTCCAAATTTTAGCCATGTAGTCTGATATATGCTTCTAGCAGTACTGAAACACTTGACTTAAAACAGTAAATAGAGATAGGTGGAGAGAGAACCCAACACCTAAAACTTTGCTAGCACCAACTACCAAGACACTCATTATGTGCCAAAGTGTTTGGAGGCTCCCATATATTTATAGGCACACAGATGTACGTGTGTGTGTGTGAGCACAATGTCCTGCTAAAATACACAGGGATAGAAGAAACAGCTCAGAATGATTGCTGCTGAGGGTGGCTGCAGGTGTGAAGGGCTCAACAGAAACCACTGCTCCAATGAGCGGGACAGTAAAAGAAAAAAAGTGGTTTTGGTAACTTTGTGGCTTTTACAAAAATAATTAGGGAAAGGAACAGACTAGAAAAAAGACTATTTTTTTTCATTAATTTAAAGGAATCCCAAGATTGACTAAAGTGATTAAGGCACACTTAGGCAAAGCATTCATCTATCCCCAGGCTTTGCCGGAATGCCTCAGTGATAACTTGCATTAGCCTTCAGCTGCCAGTTGTGTGTCTTCAGAGCAGAAATAGACAACATCTTTCAATGTTTATGAGTTGCATGATGTAAACAGTCAACTAACCTTGCTGGGATAACTCTCATAAACTTGGGCCTATTTGTTACCTGAAATACACCTTGTCCAGGTCCATCCCAAATATTTGGCTACATGAGGGATACCATCAGACTGTACACTTGCACAATGGCAGCATTGACAAGAATCCTAGAAAATATTGCTTGATGCCTCCCATGTCTAAACAAGGAACCAGTCAAAGCTCCCGCTCCACCACAGTACACAGGCACAGGACATTCCCACAAACGCCCACGGCAGCTTGCTGGATGGAGTGCTGTGGTCAGCCTGCAAAGAGCTCCAAGACATAGACAGTTTAAGTGGTTTGTACAAATGCACACAGGGAGCATTTGCAGCTCCTCTAATTCAGAGCCAAAGATTCTGCCTATTTCCATTGAAAATGCTGGTCTGCAGTGTCCTGTTCCAAATAAATTCAAAGATATTATCATCTGAATTTCTTGGTGAATATGTGACAATTAGACTAATAAGATCCTATAAACAGGCAAAAAAACCCAATTCACCAATCACCAATTTTTATTGCCTAGCACTAGTACCACACCAGGAGGTTAGGGGCAGAGAAACAATCACAAAGACCAGAATTATTATGAGCTGCTTGTAGCAGCCCCTTTGAATGGATACTGCAGCACCATACTGAATGCTCCTCAGAGAGTCAGCTAATGAATTGCCTGCACAAGCATCAGGATTCAGACTTTCTCAAAACCTGCATCAGAAACTGTGTCCAACCTGAATCAGTATGGTTCTTAACCAAAGAGGAAAAGACTGCCCAAAATAGGAGGACACAGAAACATCCAACCTGTTGTCACAACTAGAACAACTACAGTAAGTTTACATCTACCCGAAAACAAATAATAATTTTTAAAAGTCAGTTGGTGTCTTATCCAAAAGACAGTGGAAGACATTCAACTGCTGCTGACATGTGCAAATCAAACTAATTGTGTCTCAGTCAATTAACTTACACTTCCCCAGCTGCAGTATCTGGCTGAAGCTTCTCCAAGCCTGCTCAGCTGCACTTCAGTGTCACCACTACCTGTCACCTGAGTCTCTGCTGCTGGCGACCTGGCTGGCACCAGGTGCCCTTGACAAAGGAGATTGGGAAGCCACCTCATCAGTTCAGCAGCTGACCATATGGAAACAGTTAGACTCTGAATTTTCAGAGGTTGGTTGTTTAGTCAGCAACATTAGCAGAACCTGAGTGAAAATAAAAAAGATAGAGAGGACCCTCTTTAAGAGTCCTGATTATATCCAAGCTTACTGGCACAAACACAAGTTGCACTTTTGTATAACCTGTTGAATACAGGCTATTTGCATCCCTGAATTTCTGCATGATAAAACTATTGAAGAGGTTTAACTGAAAAAGTTCCATTTCCTTTCTTGTGTGTGATTCCTGGGGGATATGATTAGTTTTCTTGTAGTTTATGCTAGGTTGTGAGCTCACTCCCTGTTATAAATGGGTTGTCTGTATAATTGTTACCAATTACATGCAAATTGCTCCTAAATGGCACAGACAGCCCATTTGTGCCAAACGTTGGTTTACACTTTGCTCTCTTTCCAAGACAGTGGAGAGATAAAAAAGCAATTGGATTGATGAGTGGGATGTCAACATTTCTCTCCAGTTTCCATTATGCAGTTAAACATTGCCTCACCATTCTTTGACAAATACTGGAATATTTCCAGAAATCACACTTCATTTTTTCCAAGATGGTGATCAAATACCTCCCCAAATCTGAGTAAGGAGTACCAGCTCTTGTTTATCCTCCATGTCAGATCTGCAATTCAGACACTACAAATGGGAACTTGATATGTTTTCCTGCACAATCAGTTGGAATTCAGTTTGCAATGAGACTTGTCAAATGCCTCCGGATTCTTTTGTTTCTGATTCATTTTGGATCTGAGAAGCATTTGTTCCAAAAACAGCACTTGCCCAATGTCAAGTAAATATTCTGCTCACAAAACTGAACCACATTTCAACTTCTATTTTTTCAATTTCCATATCATTCATGCTAGAGAAAATATCAGAAAAACAACTGATCATATGAGAAACTTTTTCTTTTTTTTTTCTTTTTAACTTGGGAGTGGCTTTAGTTTTAGTGGCTGTAGTGGCTTTATACCCTTCACAATGGGTAAAAAAATCTAAGAAACACTGAAATTCCTGAAAGAATTTTATCCTCAAAGGCATTTATTTCAATGGAGCCAGAATTTCTGTGTCAGCAAAGTATGACAGAATGTATTTAGCTTCAAGTGTGTACTTAAACAGCATAGACTTCAAGGGAACTTAAATACATGCTTAATTTTGAGCATATGCTTAAGTGTTTTTGGCGAATAGTATTGAACCACAGCATTAATCTCTTTTTTAAAGGAGAGAATGCCTTCCAAAGCAACATTTACTTTTCAGGGCACAGTGTGTATTTTTTAAATCCTCCTTTGATGTTTCTTGGTCTACTTTGTTTTTAAAAGCTCACTAGAAATCAAAAAGGATTAGTAGGTCATGATCCTCCAAGCTACCTGGTATAGATCAGCCCAGGAAAGGACAGAAATGAAGTTTAGCTAGCAAAGAAAAAATGCTTGCCTGAAGCAGTTTGAAGGACTTTTTCTGAGTCACACATTAATTAAAACTGCTTTGGTATTTTGTTTTCTATTTATAATCATTATCATTTAAAGAATACTTTAAATAAGAAAAGGAGAAAGCAGAATATGGGATATTTAACAGATCATAACAACCAAATATGAATATTAATGTGCATTAAATATCTTCAACTATGCCACTGATATTTCATACAATAAGCAGTTTTTTCCACTCATCCTTAAAAGAAAAACTTTCCTGAACCAAAGTATGCTTACCACTTTTTTTTTTAAATGGAGACTTGAATTAATATTTTCTTAAAAGCATTGATTGCTAGTATGATATTATAGAGTAAAAGTAGAGGAAGTCTTGAAAGTGATATTAAAAAAAGCTCTGGATTCCTACTTCCTCCAGAATTCAGGGCTCTAAATGTGGTATCTGAGCAAACACCAGCTCTTGACCTCAAATCTATATTCTTCGCTGAGGTTCGTCCACTAGGATAAGGACTGCTGTGTAGCAGTTAAACACAAAACAAACCTGAAATTTGTACCTTCTGAGGTTTGGTTCTGACCAGCCTTTGAAACAAGATTGCTTTCAGTCAATCGGTTATTTCAGCACTTGACATCACCCCCACATAAAACAAGGCAAATGGCCAATTAGCTAACTGGAAGTTTTCCAGTTCAAAATGGTGCCAAAATGAATGAAGATGAAGTGGAGTAGGAAAAAAAAATAGTTTAAATTGGCTGAACAGTCAGCTCTCTATGGGAAGCTGAAAATAGAAATCAGTTCATGGAACTCAGGAGCTTCACTATCTTCTATTTGGGGAAGATCAAACTTCGGCATTTGCAAGTTAAACAGGGATCCCCAAGGCTTCTAGAGAGTACTTTATAAAAAGAGGTTTTATACAGGACCTGTGTATTTTGCAAATAAAACTGCAGCACATTAAATTCTAATCACATTCTATTCATAGCATCTGAAATCAGAGTATAAATTTGCTTCCTACAGATAATTATCTGGACTGGAGTTTTAATCTTATACGTATGCCATTACCCCTATGCAAACATGGATAACTTTTAGCTTTTTCTTTTCAGCAACATTCAGCTATTTTGACATTTTAAGTGGTTATGAGTTGGTTTTAAATAAAGACAGCCTAAAGAAATCAGATTATATCTTAAGCAATAGTATTTGAACTGAGAAAGAAAAGAATACAGCCTTGTAGAATAACAACTTTGCTTGGGAAATAATGTGCAAATTCCAGAAAGAAAAGTAGTTAATCATGCCAGCTTTGTAAATATAACTTCTATAAAAGTCAATGCTGCTTTAAATACATCTATCAGGCCCCTCAAACAAACTGTTAAGCTACATCAGAAATGCATATAAGTATCCTAAATAGGAAAAATTCCCCTGCAGAAAATTTCCCATTATTATAAACTTGTTAGTTATGTTACAGAACAGCACTTCAATCTTCTGTCAAAACATTAGCAGCACACTACAGTCCAAGTTAGATATACCAATGTTTACCTACTAAATTGTACCCTCTAATACAACTTTGTAAAAATGTCAAGAACATCATGAAGCAAAGATTATAAATCTTTGTGAAAAAGCAACCATATTCCTGATATAAAATAAATTTTAAAAGGAAAAATACAACTGCAATTTATCTAAATTGTCATTCTCAAAAAAAAGCAGAATAACAAACTTCAAATATTACTATATTTTTCTTTACAAAATTATTATAAAATTTTGGATATCAGGCTATCAGGTGCACCTGCTGACAAGCAAATTAGCTCTGCATTTAAAAGGTGCTGCCTGATGCAAAATTCATTTTCTTCCAGTGAAAATCAAGCAGTGATTTAAAGAAATGGGGTTTTCAGATGCCTAATGATGCAGATAGAACTGACAATTATCAAATTACTCAAACAAGCACATTTCACATAATTTGGTGACCTTGTACGTGTCTAAACTTAAAAAAATGTCTGGTTAAAAAGCAGCTTCACATGTTTTTATGACTTTTATGAACTGTCAAAAGAACAATGTATTCAGAGAGATTGTGAACTCATCACAGGTTCTGGCACTCACAGCATCCCATGTTGCAAGGGAAAAGAACTTCACACTGTTGTTTGTGAAACAGATTCAGTTTGACTCACCAAACTTTAGAACCACAAAAGACAAGTTGCATGAGTCTAATAATGCTTCAGATCCATGTTTTAAAAGCACTGATATTCAACCATGCAGCCAGACACAATGAACCTCCTGGTATCCACCACATCACAGAGGCTGACCTTAGCAAGGAGCTGAACTTAGCAACAACCTTTAACTGCAGAGCTGTTACTGAAATGATTAGTTACAACAGCTCTGAGCAGGCAGATCACTTCACCAGTGTGCATCTGTGTAAGATCAGGGCCTGAACATGTTTCTTCCCTTCATCTGGCCTCAGCTTCAGGAAAAAACATGTTTCACTTGTCCCAGCCCACTCCCCATGTCAGTGGACATTAAGCACGTCGCCTCACTTTTGGAGAGCGCTGCATTTTTTTACCTCGTAACTGTTTGCTGAATTGCCTTCCACCAGTTATCACCTTGAAAAAAACTTTTTAAGTGCATTAATATGGTACAATTCAACTCTACTATACATGAATCACATGAATCAGCAGTGGGACATTACTTACAGAAGGCACCTGGACCCAGAGGAGTCCTTACACAGTCCTTCTCTAAGCAGATTTCTGTCTATCCCTCCAGTCACCAGAGCCCTTGCCTTCCCTGCAGAACACTGTCTATTCCCTCTCTCCATACTGCTTAATGCTTCAGAATCATCTCTAACCTTGCTGCTCTGCCTGGAGGAACTTGTGCCATAGCACCAGCAACAGCAGTGCTGCATCTTCAACCATAGCTGCTGCAGCACTTCAAAAGCAGCTACCACAGCCCAGGATTTAGACTGCAGCTGGAAATTGAAGGCTCAAGGTGGGGTCCCCAGGGCTGAGCAAAAAGAGCAAAGCTCATTTGTAAGGATTAAAAGGTGGACAGGTAATGGATCTCTGTGGGGCAGGAAGGAGAGGGAAAAGCAGAGAGAGTGGAAGTCAGTATACAATACAAAAAGCTGAGGAGGTTAAGAGGGGCAGCAAAAGGAGGGGCTGAGGGCACAGAAGAGAGGAGATTCCTGGTTAGTGTAAATAATATACATGTATGTTAGGGAGAAAGAATGAGGGCAGTCTGGAAACATAAACAAAAATATCTTCAGAGAAGGTAGGCCTTTAACATAGCAGTTGGTGAAAAGATCAAGAGGAATAAAATACAAAAGGATGTACAAGTCAAAGACAGCTAGAAAAATAGACATTGAGAGTAAAAAACTGTGATGAGACCAAGACATAAAATCCATCTGTAAAACAGCTTGTACTGGGACACATAAAACATTTTTCGTACAGCAGAATACCCAAAATATAAAAGCAAAAATTTTTATTGTTCAAGACGATAATGGACTCTGCATATGAAGTTATAAAAAAGCATTTTCTTTTGAAAAGTAAAATTAGAGAAATTTTTTAAAGAAAAAAACTTAAACAACTAAAGAAGTTGGGTGTTTATGATCATACTACATATGACTTGGGAAGCAGGACCACGAAGATGATACACCTGGACTAGAGAAAGACCACAGCCACCTGCCTGAGCTACATTGTGCTCAGCTTCTCAGAGGGGGCAGTTCTTGTCAATATCTGAACATTCGAGCAGAGCTGAGGCCACAAACACACCAAGAAATGTAAAGATTTAAAAAACGTTCCACCTGCCTTGGAGGCCATAAACTTGTGAAGTGAGTAACTATAAAGAAAAACTCTTTGAAGATAAGTTCTCATCTGGTGGTAGTGGAAGAGAGTTCTCCTCCATAGCTGCAGTTAACTATACAGTAAAGCAATGCAGTGGGACACAAACCCTATGGGAAGGAGCAAGAATTCAGACTAGAATGAATCATTTACTGCAAATCACACCTACCTTAGTGCAGCATAATTTCTCAATATCTCAGCTTCTTAGAATTCCCCAGATCTGAATGCTAAACAATGCACACTAAGTCATATCACAGAGTTATATAATTATGTGTTAAGCTAATAAATAGGATTTTTTGCCATCTGCAATTTTTTGACATAGTTAAAACATTTTAGATATTTTGTTAAACTGCTAATAGTTTAATCGTTCCAACTAATAAGTACTTGCTTAAACAGCTTAACATTTGAAGAACCTCATAATTTTCACTTGCAATATACAAGCCTCCTTCATAGCCTCATTACTCTCTGAATCTCCAAATGTTTCCTTGTAGTTATTAGAAAGCACATTCTAGAGTTTAAACAGGAAAAGATTTCCAGTTTGGGCATTGAGATGGCTTAACTTCTCTCTCTTCTTAGCTTTCTGTTTAGATGTGCCAGCAGAGAACTGTGTGCGCTGCTAGAAAAGCAACAGGGAACAAGTGTGAAGATCACAGAGCACACAGTTTTTTCTTTGTCATTTATTCTATATTCGAAAGAAAAGAATACCAGGCCAAAAGTCATTCTGTTAGTCATTTAAAGTGACTGATGCTAATTGATCTATCAACAGTTTCTAATGCATGATGAATATACCACTCATCATTTACAGACCAAACTGTTGACTGAGATTCATCCATGTTCATAAAGACATATAAGCCTATTTATTAGTGCAAGAAGAAATGCTGATGTGGTGATAAAAATACACAAAAACACTAGCATTTTTCAGAGCATCCATGGAGACAATTTCATAGAAATAACTACTTTTATAATAACAGCTTTATTTCAAGCACTGTTTCTCACTGGATACAACTTATACATTTTGTGCTAAGTGTATATATATTAATTGAACACTTTCAAAATTATCCCTAGATAAAATATATATTATGTGTTTAAAGTTATTCCAACAACAGCTTTTCCAAGTAACATTTTGTTGAGTGTTAGTTCAAATAACTGGAGAAAAAAATTAAAAATGCTTTGGCAAAATACCATTCCACGGTGATGTCTTTAAAAGCATTTTGAGTGCAGAGCTTCCTCATCTATTTTTATTCTGGTATCAGACAAATAGAGAGGAGGAAACATAAACACAGTTATACAGTTTCATTTAAATATAATTTTAAAGAATATAGACTGAAATTTTTCAAGTGTGTTGTCTCATGTTTGAATTTGAGCCAGTCAAAAAACTGCCTGCTGCTTCCTAATGGACAATGGTGAAGATGTTTCTGAAACCTCTAATGGCATTGTTGTGCTGGTCCCTGTTAAAACAAGGTCCTGGAATCCCAGAGCCTGCATCAAGGCAGGAGCACTGCAAAGGTATCGAGCCAGAGAAGAACAGGGTGGTCACTGAACTGCACACATTGAGCTCCTGGAAGGATTGGCGGCTCTTGTCACAGGCTCCTGACTGTAGTTGACAATATCTGCCTTCACCACTCTCTGTCACAAAAGAAAACACAGTAACAATCAGAAAACAGAAACTTCATGCTGGCAAAGCATTCAACAGATTTTGATGAAATACAAAGGGGAAAATAACAAACAAATCAGTATTTTTTTTCCACTACCTTACAGGAAACCTTATCAGGTGCTAATGCTTGTTATAATTCTGGGTTTATTCATGCTAAGCAGAAGCAAGTGCCTTGGTAGGTTATCACAACACTACAAAAGGACTAGAATTTTCTTCCTAAAGCAGTGAATAAAGTTTTACTTCCATGAAAAGTTTTCTGTGTCAGAGTAATAAAACAGAATTTATTTGCAAAAGTTGTGCCATTCATTCTTTAATAATAACTGCCTAAATTGTAACTGGAAATTGTACCTAAGTCTTTTTGTCTTTACTCCAAGCATTTCATCAGAAAATATGGACAGAATTCAAAGTAAATTTTAAATACAGCAATATTTTTAAAAAGCTTTGATAGGCACACTAGCTAAAGATTATATGAACCTAAAAAGAAGCTCTGCATACTATATTTATTCTCTAGTACAATCTAACAGATATTACACATTCTATTTACAAAGCACATGATAAGACTGATGCTCTCTCCTACACGAGGAGACAGAAATATACTATTTTGCATACATTTCCATCTGAGACAGCTATGTAATATTTTGAATGTACAGCACTGAATACACTAACATGAAGCGTTTCAAAGTTTCTACAAACTGACTATTAGAAACACTACATAATTAATTGTAATTAAAAAGTTCCAAAATAATATGTTGAGTATTACAAGTACTTACACGTACAATACACAATCTTCCAAAAGAACTTACTTTAACAGTTGTTACTTCATGTAAAAGCAATGCAGCTCATAAAAAAGAAACAAACCAAGTTTTCCATCAATACCTGAACTACTGCATTGAGCAGACTTTGCTCTGGCAGTTGGAAGTGTGATGTTGGTTATCTTCTTCAGGATATTTCACTAGTTCTGCCCTGACAACATTCTGTTAACCATGTATCAACATGATGGATAGAGGGCAAGGAGAAGAATGTAAAAAGAAAAGAGAAGGAAAACAATGGAGAGATTAATCAGTAGTTGAAAAGAATGAATGGATAACATAAGATTATGCAGAAGCAAAAGGAAAGTGCATTTTCAGGCCTTAGGCAGATACAAGAGCAACAGTCTGGCTGAAAGCAGCACTCAGCACCAGGGCTGCCTGTTGAGCTTTTTCCAGAACATGCCCTCTCAAAGCACCAAAGTGAAAGGCTCATACATGCAATCAACAAAAATGTATTAAAGCTAGAGAAGGGACAGGATAAAAAGGCAGGGAATTTAGTGGAAGAAAAGATGACAGTGGCCTATTCCTACTTTAAATCAAATATACTTAAATACTACATTTTTAGCACATAACAAGTGCATTAGCTGTACACATGAATCTTTTTCATCACATAAGATGGAAATAAATATCTAATCCAAAAGCAATGACCAAATTAACAACCACATATCAAAATGCTATAAGTTTTGATTTATCTTTGCTTCATTTAAAAATAAAAGGCTCCCATTTTTCCCCTTAGAGACAAACCAAAAAAACTGTTTTCTTATTATTAATACAGGTAATAGATACAGGGTTCTCATTATTAATCCAGGGTCAATACAGGGTTCATGCAAAGGGAAGTAAAATTCATGGAACAATTTCAGCAAAGAAGCAGCAGAGGAGGTAAGTCTGCTATGAAAGATACCCTAAACCAGTTTAATACTTTTTCTTAAATACTTCAACTTTCCTACAATATATTCTCAAAGTTAAAATGAATTCATAAATAATTAAATTATATTATTTTAAGGGAAACAATATATAAACTGGATTAGGAATACATAAACAGTATACATTAAAGATTACCTCTGTAAATAAAACCTGTATGTCAAACAAGCAACAATAATTGAATAGGCTTCAAAGGACCTGGATTTATGAGCTGCTGAAGTACTCTTCTTGAGCTTAATTCATCACATTCATATTATCTTATCTAGTGGACAACACTCATGATTTACTGGACTCCTGGCCTGATGTTATCAAGAGAAAGGTTGCCAAATCCCATGTAGGGCAGTAGTAGGAGTTTTAGCATTAAACAGCATTATCTGACCTCACAGGACCTAGTTTCTTCATACCAATCATTTGACTAGAGCTGAGGGGCAAAAAAAAAACCCAAGAGAAAAAGTCCTGCAATCAGCAGGCAATTAATTGTTCCTCAAACATTGGTCTAAATCCCATCCTGTAAACACAGGCAGGTTAGTGACCTATGCTTACCTACACTGTAGCAAAAAACTGATGATCATAAATGACTTGGATTTTCTAATGGAATTTCATCCAAATAACAGTTTAAAAATATCATTCCAACATTTCTTTCATTAACTTTTTGGTAATTAAAAACTTGGGCCTCTTTGCATCAGATCCTACATCAAGTGTATCATTGCCATGGTTCAAATCACTGTCAATAATGAGAAATAACCTTTCTTGGTCCAGGTGCTCCGTATTCCAGTTCTGACTTATCTGCCAAACACTTTATTGTACAAAGCTGGCACACACACACTGGTCTGCTGAACCAGTATTTAGTTAGAGAGAAAACTACACATCACTTCCAAAAATGCTAGCTCTTGCCAATGCCAAGGAACAAAGCTGTACCCCATGCAGTTTTTACACTATGGTTGGAAGTAAAAAATACAGAAAGAAAAACATTTGATTAATAAAGGAGCTATTTCCTCACATTTCATCAGACCCTTGCAATTTAAAAGGGAGAGTATTTTGAGGACTGAAAAGTCAGACTCTGCAATTTTCTCATTTTGAAACTGTTCTATTTGAAAAAACATGCTCTACTTTCCAGTCACACATGAAAAGTAATCTAGTTCTTTGTTTCACCAGTTTTGTCCAAATAAAGGTTTGATTAACAGCCATCTCAGCACGTGAACAGACAAGGTTTAGTAGCTCTAGCTGAGATAGTTTAAAAACTTACCACCCCCAAATGTCTGTCCTACTCCTCTGCTGGAGATCATTGCTGCCAAAGGAGAGCTGCTGGAATGTAACGTGTACTTGCACCTCATCCACTTCAGCAGAGTCTGGCAGCTTCTCTTTAAAACAACTTTCAGCAGCAGTTTAAGCTAAGCTGCTCAACTTCACCCTGATGTGGCCAAAGCACATGATCACCTTCCATGTTCTGATTCTGATGTGGGAGCAATACATTCCAACAAAAGGACAGCAGCAAATAGCTTGGGCTGCATTAATATCTTAAACTGCTGCAGCTGTTTTCTGAAACAATGCAGAGTAAATATAATTCAATCTCCAAGGCTTGTTCTTGCAGTCAATTAACAGAAGTTGTGCTGCTAATCTGAAGGCAACCAAGAACCTCACATACTTTTCACAAGAGCATCTGCAGTTCTGCTACTCATCAAAGCTCAAAAGTCATGAGCCAAACCCCACAAATTCATACAAGTTAAAATAATATGTTTGGGAATTCCTATTACTTAGTTGTATCCACCTATGAGTCATATCTAAAATCTTCTAGACTATAATAATCATAACTGAACTCTAAACACAAGAAATAAGATCTTCAGGCACAAAATCAAGCACTAGAAATAACTTTAAAGCATGTTCTCAATACTAGACAATAAAAATACACATATAGCATTTGACTGTTGGCATTTTACACAAATTCAGTATTTAATGCCTAGATTGAATGAACATATCTGATGTTGTCTGACAAACAGATTCAAGCAAGAAATATCTCAGTTTTTAAAATAAGGAAATCTCACATTACACAAAATATGGAAAACACAAATATATAATCCAGTGTGTAAATAATGCACATTTGTAAAAACCAAAATCCTTATTTAAAGATTGAATCCAAGTCAACACTTGTATACTTTACAGATAAGTGACACTTACTATTGTCTTGTATTTATTAGATTCTTTATAGCATTTATCTAGCATCTGGTTATCCACTGATCTAATTTTATAGCCAGTACCTAGAGTATTCAATGCCTAAAAACTTTAAGGAACACACATCATATAATTGACCCACAAATTAAGGAACACACATGCTCATTTTAGAGATGGAAGAGGGAAAAACTCACACCACCACCACACTGAAGGGACCTGCATTTGTCATACCAGAGTCTATGGTAAAACAGAAACCTGATTATGGCATTGTCCTCTAACTCCACCTCCTTCCAGCCAAGAGAACAGCTCCATGCTGCTGGCAAACAGCATCTGCACATCACCTCAATTAGACTTTTCTACTGCAGACAAATGAATTTCTCTCAAGTGAATTTATCTTCCTGAGGATATGAAGGTTCAAGTTTTCACTCTCCAGATTATGAAGAGACTTTCACTTTTCTGTTCTTATGAAGTATTGGGGGTGTTTGGTTCCATACAACAATGAGCCTTAAGATACAGCTAACAGACTTTCCAACTTTCTCATTGGGGAAACTCTTAGAATCCCTTCAAAATAACCCTCTCAAAAGGAGCAAAGGTTTTACTGATAACAAAGAGCTATTGCTTGTTTGGAGTAGATTAAAATTATGCCCCATTAACAGAACTTTGCAAATTAAGCATCTCACACTCCTTAGCCACAAACACATGTTGCACCACATAGTGACTTCTGCTGTACCTGAAAGGCAACAGTGAAGTTCATTTTCTGTCCAAATTCATTTACTGGCTTTGTTTCTTCTTTTGTTGCTTATTTTGTCAGTGGTGGTTTTTCAGAGTTTTTTTTTTTTTTTTCTTTTTTTTTTGATAATCAGAGCCTAGATTCACATCAACAGTAATATATGCCACAACATTTAAATTATGCAAATTAACTATTTATAGGCTATTGCTAATGCAACTTGTGTAATATCAACTGACCCATATATTCCATTGATCTACTCAACAAAATTAAAAGCTAATTACAATACTAAAGTAGAAGGAAGCCTACTTAAATCTGATACCAGTTTGATATAATTATGTACTCTTGAACTGGGGCCATATGGAGTTCCTGCTTTAAAAACAATCTATAACCAGACCCTTTATTTGGAAAGATAAAGTTTTCCGTATAACCTATTATCTCCTTTAAATTTAATTACACACCTTTCTACAATCTTACACCTGAGTTACAGAACACCACTCATAGCACAGAAAGGTCTTGGACTGATAGTCCAGTGCTAGCTAAACAACCAAAGAAAAACTGAAGAACTCTATGTGCTCAATTATTTAGAGACAAATAATCACAGAGCTCAAAATAATAGATGGATAGTACCTTAGCAGTAAAAGAACATTTAAAAGACACACTTAGTATTTCTCTGCCTATAAATTACAGCTTTTTAAAACTAATTTGTTTGTTAAGTATGCCCTGTAAGTTTATTTTACAATTTTACTGTTTGCAATACAGTTTTCTAGTTAACCACTTCAACACAGATTGCAAACACTGCTGTGGCAAAGCACTTTCAGAAATTACATATTTATTGTATAGTTCAAAAAGAAGGAGACCAAGCTGTGCATAAGAAATACTTTGCCATTTATTTTAAATAAACTTATAGGCTTATTTTGTGGTACTTGTTTAACACTGGTATTGAAAAGCAGATCTAGGATATTACACCATTTTAGAATAGCAACACTTGGGTTCATTAAGTAAATTTAAATAATTGTAATCTCAAATGTCATTACACAGGGTTGCCTCAGTAGTTTAATCTTTCTTTTTGAGGTTTCTGAAACTAGGCTGTAGAAAAATTTTTCAGTTTAAACCGTATAATACCATAATATCATTAGCATATAATTTCATTAATATCTTCCATGCTACCTGTATATGCACAAATATTTAATTTCCAAACTAATCTTAAGCGCTATTTTTAAACAAATATCCTTAGAAATAAATTTTTTTCTTCATTTTTGAACATGTTCTTTCTTATTTCAGGGAGTTGATCATGATGGACAAGTAAGGAATTATCGTATTTCAAAAAAGCTGTTATGAAATCAAATATTTACCTTCAGAACAACAGATGAAGATTTATTTAAAGACTAGTTATAAATCCACAAGATCACTTTTAATACTAAATAAAATACCAAAAAATCCATGTATTTGTGGAAAATCACCTGTGATTGTTCCAATTCTGCTTTGTTTAATTTGATGCCGAGTATGTCAGCAGCAATTCTTTGAAAACACAGGAAGACCTATGGAAAGAAAATAAATTGCATTTCAATGATCAAAAACAGACATCCTTGAGGTTCTTTCAAATATATCAAACCATTCCTGAACAGTAAACAATGATATACAAAATTATGACCTGTGCAAAACAGATCTGAAAAAAACCTCATCTGGTACTTTCAATATTGTTTAAAAATTTGAGAAAATAACTCAACAATGGTACAAGGAATGAACAGTATGCTGGATTGTTAAGCAACACTTCTACTTTGCCTCCAGAGACCTAAGTTTAAACAAGCTTTTACACAACCCACCTTTCAAATCCTACTCTTGGTGCTATAAAATATGAATAAGGGTATTCACTAATGTTGAGCACAAAAATGTATTACCAGTGTATTGTGAAATAAGAGATGTAGGTTTCTGAAACTGAGAATAACAGAACTGCACATCTACATCACAAAAATCTCTACCACATATGTCCAAAAAACAGCAGTATGAGAGAGTTCTGAAGACTCCCACAAAACATTCACTGAATAGAAGTATTAGGAACAAGCAGGACGTTGTACAGCCTGCAGCAGCAGCCTGGCAGAGCTAGACTTTGGACATGGTTTAACACATAATACTGGGTGGCAATGCTGTTTTAAACAAGTGCTTTAATTCATCTCATGACAGTCTACCTATCTCACTGTTTAGGTAAAACTGCATTTTAAATGTGATGAAAGAATATGACATGTTCAAGAGGAGCAGCTTAAGTGTGCAGTCCTGCTAAACACTGTATTGCCAAGCTACAAGTTATATTTTATCTGCAGGGCTGTTAACAATGTCTGAGCTCACCATCTAAACACCTAACAAACATTGGTTTGCATCATGCAGCTGCCACCCACAAAAAAAAAAAAATCTATGTACATGCTCACCGTCATTTTCAGTGAAAATTAAGAAAAATACTATTTACACAATCTCTTCCAACACCCCAGATGGAAACCAGAAATAAATTAGTGGCACAACCAATGAAGTGTGGTCACTTCCAAAACAATTGCTCTTTCTCTCAACTCCTTGGTGTAGTACTTGTCTGTTCTACCAACATGTACACAACAAGAAAGGGCACACTGAACAGAGATTCTGAGGCTCAGAGACCTAGTTTAACCCACACCAGCTCAGGAGCTCTCAGCTACATCACCTGCCCTGAGGACACTCTGCAAAAAACATCAAGCACAAGTCCAGTGCTTCAGCTAAGTGATTTGGTGGACAGTAACACACTTAGTAATAATAAAACTGTAATAATAAAATTACATTAAATTTTTTTGCCCCTGAGATGACTTTCAGATTTTTCTATACACACAAAATCAGCTTTTGCAAATAAGTCTGTTGAAAAGATCTGACAGAAACAAAACAAATCATATAACTAAGACACCTCTAGTCTATATTCACAGTAGCAATGGATGCCTCTTCTAAAATCACTGTCTAGGATAAACACTCCATCTTCTAAATGATCAGCGTGCAGCAGCAGTGAAAGGGATAATTCAAATTTATATTGAAACTAAAAATGAACTATTGAAACTACTTCTTTTGTTAGTAGATATTTAGGCAGAGATTTCTTGTTAATGTTTTCTAGTCATGTTCAGATTTACTTTTATTTTAAACAGTAAATTATGAAAAGTAAAATCGGTATATATAGTGGAATGTTGATGTAATTAATGACTTAAAAAGCTGAAATAAAGATTCTGTCATAATTAGAAATGAAAAATGTATCAATTATAAAATTAATTGATTTTGGTGGTCTCCTTGTGAAAAGAATATATTTTATCAGACGCACATTTTACTAAATGTAGTATTACAAATTTTTTTTCTGTTTCTGGCATAAAAAGCCTGTATTTTCACACTTAAAACAAAAAAAATATGCCAAGGATTTAACACAAACTATAAAGAGAATCAGGACTCACTGCATTTATAACAGCAGCATTGTTAGGCTTTACAGAAAAACAATTATCTTACAAAATTAGGCAGTTCACTGCACAAGATTCATCAAAGAACTGAACAAGTCATTCCATTTGTGGACTATACTTCCATGTACTTGACCATGGTCTTGCTATTCAATCACATTAAAGTAAACTTTCTTGTCAACAATAATATTAAGGAGACAGATACAAGACTGTTTTATGGCAATGACAAACTCATTAGGCATGAGACAGAAATCAAGCAAAACAATACAAAATTATTTAACTTGACTGATAGTGTCAACTGAAAAAGAACCTTTTCTTTCATATGCTTCCAACTAAAACAAATAACCCAGTTAGCTCAGAGTCAAATAATTGTTCAAAAATGTACTCTGCAAAGCATCTGGTACAAATGTCAGAATGTTCACATTTCAATGGAGCTGCAAAGGGAATGTCTCTCATGGCTCAGGACTCATATTAAAATCTTTTATTGCAACAGGGTCTTGTCACATTATTTACCAATTGTTGGAAAATTCTATATTGATGGTCTATAGATGGGACTCCACCTGGAATAAAGAAATATACTTAACTACAGGCTGACAGCAAACAGAGATTTAAACTGGTCTCAGTTTTTTCACACTGATGTATAAGCCAGAACATTTCCATTAAAATCTGTACCTCAAACTGAAAATCAGATGAGAAACCACTGTAATTTAATAAGAATAGTACACATTCATACAATAATCTACTTTTCATGCAACAAAGGGAGTCAAAAAAGGGCCTGCAGCACTCTGAGTTCTCAACAGTTGTGAAGAAAAATATAACTGCTGCATCTTGAAAAAAAAACACAGACATCTACAAGTTTGGGGTTTTTCCTTACTTACAGAATCTCCTGTCTTGGCTGACACAAAATGGCTACTGAAGTTGTTTTCCTGACAGAATCGCTGGTGCTTGTCAACTTTCACTGTGCGAATATGCTCCAAGTCAACTAAAAATAAGTTGAAGAAATGAAAAATTGTTACACTGGATCCTGTTCAGTTACTGACATTAGAAATTTTTCATTGGAAACACCAGATATAATACTTTCCTTTACAGGTAGATGCAAATGCAAGTCTCTTTCTCTCTGTAATAATTTGCTAAAATAAAAGCAATTAATTCTATCAGACTAATTTTGTTTGCAAAACTGAAATAAAACCACAACTAAAATTTTATGGCCAAATGCAACAAATTCATATGTCAAAGTACAAATTTATTTCTGCATACAATCAAATACTTTGTAAAACTCTGCTGCTAGCTACATACTAAAACAAGACAGAACTAATATTCCATATTCTGTTTGAAGCAAGATGCATATTGGGGATTCCAGTGTAACTTGAAGACTTATACAAAATAAATTCACCAGGCACATCTGAATCGACATATTTTTCCAAAGTAAAAATGTAAATAAGTTATAAAGAATTTTATTGCAGAACATGGCAAAGGAAAAGCATTCACTATAATAAAAAAATTGACTGAGTAAAAGCAGTGATGCTTAGTTACTTACATATGAGACTTTCAATTCCACAAAGGTGTGGTTCAGAAAATTTTAAAGAGTAAAATGCACATTTCAAGACACATACATATTTTCATTTTTATCACTTTACAACCATTGGAAGCAGAGTAAAGCTTTCAAATGGTATTTTATGCTGAAAAGTACTGGTTCCTTCCAAAATCTCACAGAACTCAAGCCTTGTGCAGGTTTTATTGTGTACATTCCAGTTTCTCCAATCTGATCCTAAGGTAATTGGAAACTATATTGAACAGTTTCTCTTTTTTTTATTGCATTACAGTTCCTATAAGGGTGTTGACTCAATGTAGTCAAATTATAAGGCAAATATATTCAGAAGGATTTAAGGACAAGCAAGCTCTTTGAGTTAATACAGGAAAAAAAAACTTCAACTGATTTCCTGAGGAAGGGACCCAACTGACTTGTAAAAACTTGTAAATTTGCAAATCTAGTAAGCCTGTATAATAGTGTTATTTGATTATCAGCTGAAAAAATGCTCTCCTACTACATAAAAGGCTTTATTTTTAAATGATATTGGAGGTCTTTAATTTGTAGGCTCTGGAGATTTTCTCTTGGAGATTTTTAGCCTAACAGGGGATTCCTACACCCCATTTATACTGCTTACCTTGGTTAATGTGGAGTTTTTGACACGTATTACTGTTCCTTGCACATCAGTAAGGCCTTGTTTGTAAGAACAGGCCTAAAATCATCCAGTTACCACAGACATTAATTTGTGAAGGATTAAAATACTAAGCTATAAACACTAATGTTTCTAGTATGGTTTTTCTATAATACTAAATATCCACTCTATAATAAAGTTTCATTTTAAAAGAGAAGAACAAATACATTTACTAAAATAAATCCTGAAGTCAATAACAATTTTGTTAAAAACTCATGCATTTAATTTTATTCTCTGAAAAATAACTACCAAGATAAAAGATAGACTCTTTTGAAATGCCTTTAAGAACAAAATACAGCATACTGACTAAAACATTTCATTATTAGCTATTATTTTTATGCTTGATATATTACTTTTAAGTGCAGCTTAGAAAAAACAACAGTGCGATTACTCTTTTGGGAAAAATAAAAATGTATTTTCTTTATTTTCATTTCATGAACTTTTAAAGGAACTTAAACCCCACTTCCAGATTTCACTCATTATACTTCTCTGATTATACCTGAACTCCAAAAACCTACACACAATTCCAATAGAACTAACTAAATAAATAGACAGCATTTATACTATATTCCTTTACAAGACCATGACATGCTTACATAAATTCATAAAAACAAGTTCACTAGTTAGAATCTCTCTCAAACTCTCTTTCCCAGGAAGGAAAGAATAGAGAGTGTACAAAGAAAACAACAGGCTAAAAGGTTGATGGATTTCCAGGAAAAAAATGCCACAGGCATATTGGAAATCATCATCAAATGCCTCTTAGTTCCTATAAAGAAACATCAATAATAATATATGGTCAGTAGAGTATATCCTTTACTACAGAAGAGAAATTAAAGCACACGAGATCATAGAAACAAACAGACTGAAAGTGAAAAATCAAGGTGTCATTATGTTTTTGAACTTTGTGTGTTTCTCAGTCCTTCTCCCCAGTCACAAGTACTTCACTTTCTGCCTCCTGAGCTTCAGGCTGTCTGCTCTCAACTGCACAGGCACTGCCATGCCAGGGAGCTGCCAGGTGACAGTCCATGTGTGCATTCAGAGCCCACAGAAAATGCCAGGTGATTCATGTTACGTTAGCTCTTGGTGAAAAAGGGCACATTTTTAGCACAAGAAGTGTTTCAAGAGTTAATAAATATTCAACTACCCAAATCTGCAGTTTGAAGTCAATGAAGGACAATGACCATAAGTCCAATTGCTTTGCATTGCCCACGGGCCAAGGGCATAATCATAGAGTTACTGAAGATCAGCTGAAGACAGTGAGCAGTTACCCTCCAGTCTTTTTACTTTAACATCTGACATTGGTCAGCTCAACAGGCAGAATTCTTAGCACACCAGGAGATAAGTCTTGTCCAGCTTTTATTTAGATAACAGCAAAAAGACTTTAGGGAGAGATTTGGAGGAGAAAAAGGATTTTCTAAAAAAGATGTTTATAAGGAATGCAGGGACTTTACAGACAGAAAACTAACAGCTGGCCAGTGTGGGCTCATATGATGAGCCAATTAACAGCAGGAATAGGTATCTTGGGATGAAGAATGATATGAGAATGCACTTAAGCCATGAAAAGTTTAACAGCAAAGACAAATAAGTTTTGGATAGAAAGAAAGCGAATAAGATACATAAATACCGTTTGATTTTATAAACCTGGAAAATGATCTTGCAGAATATTCTAAATGACTAGATAACACAGCAATAGCCAAGAAAAAGGAATTATTGAAATTTAGATACAAAATGAGAACATTTTAACTCTGGTAATGGCTATGCTAGGCAATATCTAACAAAGGTCTCAAAGAAGGAATCTGCAAGATTTGGCCACACATCAAACACAAACATTTAGAGAAAGGCCCAAAGTGAAATTTACGTGCCAGATGGTACAGTCATCCTCTTCATCTTCAGGAATGAGAAAGAGGGTAATAGCAGGGCAAAATTAATAGCTTCATTTTCATCAAGTAGAATACAAACTGATGGCTAGAGATTCACAATGGAATGAATAAAGGAGACAAAAGGACACAAGACACAAGTTTGAAAAGTAGAAAGAGATTTAACTATTTGCAAACAGTGACACACGACAGCACACAAATGTTACAAACCAGTATTTTTGATTGAGTGCTTGAATACAAACTCTCTTATGTGCATTAAAGGATATTTTCTGATCATGAAAAGCTAAGGAACACCCAAGATGTGTAAATGTTGGAGAAGGCAGTGAGGCTATTTCTTTGATCTACGATTTCAAAAATTCTAAATGTCTTAAAAATGGGATCAACAGGCAGAAAGGGCAGTTAAAAATATACATTATGAAAGCAATAGTTAAAATATCAAAGGAGTACATTGCTAATTCCCTGGCTAGAATGGAACCACTTAATATATTTGCACTAAATGGAATGCTTACATGAAAACTTGTATCAAGAGAAGCAGAGGGACGTCATGAGCAATGGGGGAAAGAGAGTGAGATAGTATTGTTCCCCAGACTAGCCTGATGAGGACAGGAAAAGGGGGCTCATCAGCCTCAAAAGTCCCTTTCAAAGAAAAGGCATCCACAATATAGGCTGTTGCAGTTTTGCTCATTTTTATGCCTGAAATACACACTAAAAGCCTCAAGTGACAATACAAACAATACATGGTTGACAGATATTCTCCAAAATTTATTGTCATTGCCTTGCTTATCCTTTAAAGAGCCCATCTTGTTGATTCTCTAAAATAAGACTAAACACTCATCTTTAAGCTTTTTTTAGTATGAAGAGTCATTTCAATTACACTAGCAAGAAAAAGTGCTGTTCCATAACAGGTTGATGCACATCTGTATGTACATGTCTCATAAAGATACCAGAACAACAAAAACAGAATAGAAACTTTGAGAATTCAAATGCAGCTCTCAGCAAGGCAAACAGATCCAATGAAAATCTCTGAGCAAGCACAGATCAACATCTGCTGTTGCAAAAGTAAGGTAAGACTTACTAAAATGCTTACTTCTCATAAATTCCAGGGAGTCCCATTTTGATTTATAGGTGAGATTAAACAGAGATCTAGTGAGGTGAAAAGAGAAAACAGAATATAGGGGGAAAGTATTGAACTCCCACAGAAATCCCAAGGATACTCCCTCTAAGGCATTCCTGAAGACTTCTTGGAAGAAAACCAACTCTATCCCAGCCAAAACCAACAAAGAAGAAAAAAAAAAAAAGAAGAAAAAAAGAAAACACCTGTAAGAACAACACTACAAGTGACATTTCAAAGAAGGACAAAAAAGTAAGATTAAATAATAAACAGAGAGAACTTGATTAGGTTATATCTTCAGGTGATCTATAGAAGGATTTTCAATAACTACCCCTCAAATTACTATTATACATCAATTATCTGCAGTGAAAATCTCATGGACAATGCTAAATCAAAATGGAAAAGGAAACCATACTTTAAAATACTGCAAGGCAAGATACCTATCTTATGATTTAAAAATTCTGAGGAAACACTCGAGACAGCATAAATTCTTCTTCAAAGTCAAAAGTCTATATGAATTTACTTGAGAAATTAAGTCACTAAAATTTTAGCTTATTGGGCTGTGGCAAGGGAATGGAAAAACCTTTAAAAGTACTAGATAAAACACAAATGAGTGCTTTATAATCTACCCACACCCAGCCATTCAACAGCAATTCCATCTTGATTGAATAGTTCTGCTGCTTTTGGCTCTGAAACCACTAATGGTAAATAAACTAATGCCGAAGTTGTTTCTCTTCCACTATTTAGATGCTTGTGTCATTCCAAAAGCTAAAAAATGTCCTGCAATGAACCACACAGCACCACCATGCACAGACTATCATTTCCATTCCACTACACCATATCTGATGTAGCAGCTTAAAAACTACTTGAACTCAGCTGGTTCTCTAAAATCCAGGAGATAGGACCAATATAATTATCTCAGCAGTTTGCTGTGAGGACTAGAGTGTGATATCTAATCCCAGAACTGTATTGTCTTAAAATCAAGGTAATAATAAAATACATGTAACTATTTACCTAAAACAACTGGTGCAATGACAAAGCCAGGAAGTACTTTAAAATATGTATCATCAGTCAGAAGAATGATGAATGTTCTTGTTTAAAATCTTTCAAAACTATGTAAGTAAATAACTGCACATGCTGTAAAAAAGACAACAGAGCATCATTTGTGCAGAATGTAAAGGCTGCTACTCATTTTATTTCTCTCTCTTTCCCCCAGGACTGCAAGTCTCTTCTTTCATAACATCATGGGAGAAGAGCTTCACGTAAAATTATAGGAGTTTTTTTAGTAGGAAAACATCCATTTTGCATGAATGTTCCTTTTAATTTTGGAAGAAACACAAAAACTGTCTGTAACTTGTACAGGTACTTCCAAGCAGCTGAGAAACTAGTGACAGTACTTGCTGATGACAGCATGGACAACTGAGTATAATGCAAGTGAAGCAAGTCTGAGTGTTTAATATTTTGTTGGGACTTCCCCTGGATTGTGAGATTATACTTGCAAACCATAAGCTGTTCTCAATGATTGTACCAGTGATAATTAACCCATCCACTTTCTAAACCATATGTATTGGAAAGAAACAAGAAACAGTTTAGAGGGATGCCTCTCCACCCAAATCTGACAACCTCCTGCTTTCAGACCTTGAATTGTAAAAACTGCAAAGGATTCAGTTGCAAAGGGGCAGTCCTCTTTAAGATGAACTTTTTTTTAATTGATAACAGTATTTTCCATTAAAACTGGTAGTAAGACATAAATGAAGTTACAACTCTCTGGTTTTTACTTATTTTACATATTATAGCTATTTCATATTTCAATATAACTAAGAGTAGTTTTAAAGTTATGAGTAAACATCTTTATTAATCTACAGTACCACACAAAAATATGTTCTTTTATAGTATGCTGTGAAAAATGAAATATAAATCTTTCTGCAAAGTATTTGCAGCTGTGCACACAAGGTATACAATTACATAATGTTTAAATAATGAGCTATCACGATTAGCCCACACAGACATGACAAGTAAAATGCTTTAATAATTTATTAATTTGATTTACATGTGCTTAAAATTATGTACACATTTTCTCTTCTGAAAATACTCCAGGGTCATTAAAAAAGGGGTCTGTATATGACAATGTCTTTTTCAACCTACTTTTTGCTATAATTTCTGACTGATTTCTTAAGAACAAAGCTGGCTTGGGCACCTGAAAACCTAGCAGACTGAGGACAACACCGCTGTTATGCAGCGCTGTCCTCATGCAGCGCACGCTGCTCAACAAGCACAGTCAGTTCAATTCCAGAACGTGACGGTTCCGCTTCCTCCGTGCGTAAGCAAACGTGTATGAAAAAGGGAATTCAAAGAGGGATTTCTCCAGGAAGTGCCAAATATCCACTATTGTTAAAAATAAACCAGAAATCAAGCTGAACTCTGACAACAACATTCTAGGTAGAAGGATTTACTTTCCAGTTCATCACAGCATGTCAACAGAGAATAGCTTAGCATGGCCCACTGCTCTGGCCAGAAGGAACCCCCTTTCAAGCCTCTTTTGCCATAAGCAATATTATCTGGTTTTAATCCTAATTCTACCACCAAGCCAAAGAAAAAAGTAAAATAAAAAAAGGGCAACCAAAAAAAAAAGCCCACCCTCCCTAGTTTTTTATGGTACAGTTTTACCAGCAACCTACTTATATTTTTCTCATTAAAAGATAGAGCTATTTCATTATATCTTAGAATTTTAAAGAGTATTTCAATAGGTTACCTAGAATTTCAAGCAACTGCACTTTCATTTTCTATTTAGACACAAAGGTTCTTTCTGTGTAAATAGAAAGAATCTAATATCTAATTATTATTATCCAATATAATCAGATTTATACAGAAATAACAATAACTTAACTTGCCCACGAACTGGTCTGAAGCACTAGCAGACTTTGTGTATCAACTAGCTTTTTGAAAATCTGTTTTGATTTGGTACTTCTAAATAACTACAGCACACATTCTCAAATATTTAGTCCCAAATGTTAGAGTGAAAACTGCTGCTTTTCATAGTTAATTTTATGTTAATACTTTCAATCTTTTTCTCACACTAAAATTGTGTAACTGCCAAGAAAAGAAAACTCTTTCATGGAAGTCCTGAAAACTATGCCCCTACTCTGATTTAAGGAAGCTCAAAAGGAAATATAAATATAGTTCCAGTACAGATTTTCTCAGTAATTTTTTTAGGTTATCAAGAAAACATCTAGAGTGTTGATCTGGTTATACTCATGTCAGACAAACTACATGTCACATTAACTACCTCCAGGAAGTTATTCCAAACACAAAATAAACTGTTTATGCCACTTCTCAGATAGATAGCATGACAGATTGTTATTAATTGAAGACAGATGAAATACATTAATTTGATTGCAAGCATGTGTTTACTTTCTCGCTGTCATGAACACTCTACTGCTGATGCTTTCCTATGAGGACATAGTAACAAATCAAATGTTGTATTAGAAGACTTGCTAAGGCAGAATAATAGGTGGTGCTACACTTTACTACTTTAAAAACTACACTTAACATTTCCAGCTACAACAGGAAATCACTGGTTTCAGAAAGCAAAAAAATGATAGCTTAAAATCTCTTGTAATTTACACAAAACACTGTAACACATCCTCCTCTAAAAAAATTAGAACTATCAGCAAATATGCTTCTCAATTGCAATAAGAAAAATTGCAATGCTTTCTAAATGACAAATCTATTATTTGAGTGCCTTCCAAAAGACAAATTCCTACAGATGCAAGACATGAAAATGTATGCCTAATATGGGAAAGGAAAGGTGAACAATTCCTAGGTCTCTGCTTAAAAACAGAAAGACCTCATGCCTGTGAATGAGGTTTGCCTGGTCTTATGCACAACTCTCACATAGGCGTCCACTTATTTGTACAAAGCTTATGTGAAATTATCTTTCTTGTCCAAAAAATGTCATACAAAGACACAAAATCTGAGCTTCTTGGAATAAGAATATTTCATACATTAAAATAAAATTGATGAGGCTGACAGTTTCTTCTAACACGGGAAATAATAAAAAAATAATGTGTTTAGCATGACAAGTTCTCTGATTGGCATTTATGAAAGTAGCTGCAGTTATTACATTAACTTCTCTTTACAAAAAATACCCCATATTAAATGAGACTTTCAAATGCTGTTAAACAACAAACAATTACAGCACTTCTGCTAAAGCACTAAAACAGTGGTTCTTGAGCATCTTAGGTTAATGAGGTTAACACTTGCAAGATTTAAAATAGGTTTCAACAGAAAACAAGAAGACCAGCCAGAAGCAAATGCCTCCCTCTCAGCACCAAGTGCAGCTAACTAAAGAGTGTGACAGGATTCTTGCCTAATAACAAGCATGTTTAATGTCTGGTAGATGGCAGGTCATTTTTAAGATGATGTTAACCTTTGCAAATACAAAGAGCAGGCATATTTTCATACAAAAATAAAATTTCTTATGAAGGAAAAACAATACACCCAAGTTTCTTTTCAAAACTGGGATGACAGATGACTGGCTTACACAGCTAAAGAGACAGTTAGAGAGAAAATAAGATTTTTTTTTCTCAGCTAGACATTTCCCATTTTCATTTTTAATAAATTCTTGGCAGAATTTCTTGCAACCATTTCTCATTTGGCTGAATGGACTAAGACTACACTGACAGCTGGAATCTGATCTCTTCTGTTAGGTACCTGTACCACTTACCCCTATCCCTAATGCTGACATTTTTGGAAACAAGTATTCAGAAAAGATTATATTATTAAACTAATACAAATTTGAGTCACCTTGAATATTATTTTTGGATTAAAACAACTGGAAGTACTCTGCTTTTTTTATTTTTGAAAGGGTAAGGTCACAGAAAGCAAGAGGGGTGGAGGAAAGGCACTGTTGACTGCCTTCTCCCCATCCTGCAGCTCAAGTGGCCAAGTACACTGAAGATCTATTGAGGCAGCAGACAGTGACCTCAGAACACATTAACCGAGGCACAG
The DNA here is from genome assembly GCF_027887145.1 of Ammospiza caudacuta. Lineage (NCBI taxonomy): Eukaryota > Metazoa > Chordata > Aves > Passeriformes > Passerellidae > Ammospiza > Ammospiza caudacuta. Next base: position 62,828,746 of record NC_080596.1, read on the forward strand.
GGAGTTTGGATGTGGTGCACACACCTCTGTGCAGGTGATTTTATCATGCATCTCTGTTCACTGCAGTGTACAGACCTAAACAAACACATCCTTTGAATAAGCCCAACAAACAAAGTGGGGCTGTGAATGAAAAAGAACATGAAACACTTTTGTGCATTCTGGCATGGAGAACGAACAGCCTGGCTCCAGCAAACTAATGCTACTCTCCCAAAAGTATCGTGTCACAAGATTTTGATGTTCCCTAATTTCACACCTATGGTTAATTAGTTTTTACTTTCCTCACAGAAACATGTCCTAAGATAAGAAGCTACTCCTGGAGAGAAGACAATTTGTTCACTGTTGCTTTTTATCCAGTCTGTCAGATTCTTATATGGCCCTAGTGTAAGATCACAGGAAATTTCACTGAGCCATCAATTTACTGCTTTGTGCACTAAATCATCTTTCATCTTCTTTCACACTTATGTTCAGACTTCCTAATCTTAGTGCCAATCAGAAGTTTAGGTAACAAAGTAAAGTTAAATGTGTTAATCTAGACTCAAACATCTTTATGAGTGCCTATTTCCTAAAGAAAAGGAGAAATGAGAATAAGTCTAGGACAGGAGAACACAACCCAGCTGAATTTATCTTCCTATATTAGTTCAATTATAAAAATCACAGGGCAGGCACAGTGACCAGCACAGGACAGGAACACAGTTGAAAATGTTTATTGAATGATGCTGAGAAAGCAAGGCAAATAAAAATAAGCTGTGTTCACACAAACCATAATCCCAATGCCCAATACCAGTCCCCACAGGAACATTAAAACACCAACATTAGACAAGGACATATTAATGAAATTATAAATTATACTGCAATAGCATTAGTTCAACCATCTCTGAGAAACAGAAATTCTGTTAATGAAGAACCATAACTCAAATACAGTAGAACATGAAAATATGTAATAATTCTTTTGTATCTCTGAAACTCTAGTTGCTGCATTTCTTCTCACATTCTTAGAATTTTATGTAAGTAATATATATGATATTTCACATTTTGATCCAGCATCCTTCATAAACACAGTAATTAGGCATATACATTGAAAAAAAAATCAAGTTTCAAGTGAGGCATCATGTTCTAATTCTAACGTGTTAGCAATACCAACAAGAAAAAAGTTATACCACTTAGAATGAAGATTTTCCCTCACCAGTCTAAGACAACCCTTTATAGAGCAACATATAAGAAACATAGAAACATTTGATTCATAATATTTTGAGAGTATTTTCAATGCTGCAATGGCTGCACTATATGTTTTAAATGTTCATATGCACTACAAGTTCATTTCTATGTGCCTAACTTCAAAAACCACATTTCTCTTTAGATTAGACATTATTGAGTTTGACAGTAGTTTCCAAAGTTCCCTGTAATGAATTTCAATGACTGCCCCAGCACTTTAAAACAAGACTTGCTGACAGAAAAAAAAAGAAACTCTTCTCTGATTCAACATGAAACTATTTTTATCAGGATTACTGCAAGTCAAAAAAAAAGCTTAGATTGATTTAGCTGAGCTAAATAGTGACAAACTGCTAGGTTCAACAGATTTTTTCAAAAATAAATTTCCTCCTTATATTATTAAAGTTATGTTTTAGGACAGAAAAGTGTAAAAAAAAAAGGGTAAAAAAAAAAGTCTATTTTTCCTACCAATTCAAACAGAGATGTCCATTGTTTTGGCTGAATTTAACAATTCCAAAAGGTCAACAGAGTGTAAAAAAGATATTATAGTAATGCAATTTCTGAAATTCTAAGTTGAATGAATATTAAGTGTTCTTTAAGTGCATTATTGAAGACATGAAGTTGCAGTGTACTAAATATTCAGAAGATGGTGCTAGTCTAATATATACACAAGCCATGTGTGGATCAGCTTTTCTTCATCTCTTTCAAAATCTTCTCTAGTTTTCACCTATCTACTACATTATCACAGAATTTATCAATACCAGGACAAAGTATAGTCACCATCATTTAAGTACTAAGAGGACTACCAAATAATACCATTCTAAAATTCATGAAAATTTACAGGATTGACAGGCATAAAATATAAAGCTCACTATAATTTCAGAAATTCAGGATCTTGCAATCTGTATGAAAACTTATACAACATTTCTTACATCCTGCCGTCACTCACATCTGTTTCCTTCTGCAGTCACAGTTCCAAGACCTACTGATGCCAGCACCAAAGTTTGGAAAGTCTCACCTGTCCCACTCCTGGCTCTTCATCCCCACCTTCATGCCAGAGTGTAACTATTCCCTCCTCACCTACTTAGGAGGCCATGCAGCTCCTGTGAGCTTACCAAGCTCAGTGAGCTGATCCATGTTAAAAATAGCCATTTCTTTTTGGCTGCTCCATTTAACCCAGATCAGGTCTCAGATCTGATTTCCCATGGAGCAGCAGTGGTAACTTCAAGCTGCAAACATGCTTCAGCACAAGGCCAACCAATTGTGGAACTGCAGCCTCCTTGAGCTTGCAAGGGCTGAATTCCTTCTCAGCACTGGAAAGGGCTGGCAAGTTAACAAAGTCAGTCTCATTACTGCATATGAAAAACTAATTTTTTCATATTATTAAAGGCAGATATCTATTTATTAGATATGAGATGCAATCTGTAGCTCTAGACAGAAATCAAAACTAATTCCATCTGCCCTCCCCCCACCAAACCCCTAAAAAATCTTGGAACCAATTTCCAGTTTTGCCTATTATTCAAACATTATACAGCCCCTTCCATACTAAGTAGAGTTGGACAAATACTTTCTTCCAAAAAATAGTAAATCTGGACATATTAAAACATCAAAAAACAGTCTTATCCTTATCTAGCAGTTCCTAAAACAGAGTTTTAAAATAATGCATAGGAACATATCTCAGAGTAATCTATTTCATGAAGCCATAGAAATGAACTATTAATACCAAACTTACTTCTATAAAAAGCATTCACCTAAAAAAAAACGCAATTCCCCAGAGGGCCCATGCCAGCACTCTGGATGGCTACTGCTGCATCCATCCACACAGACTGTTTCCACAGGTATGCCTCTGCTGACACCAGGCCAGCAGCTGTGTTTGGCTATCCTCTCCAGTGTGATGCTTTTATCCAATACTCTGAATTATTTGCTCCAGAGCCAACCCAGGTTAACTCCAGGGCCCTTCCATGCCTGATTCCTTTGTGGTTCCAGCAGATGTAATAAGGAGTTGGAGACACTTAGTCCTTCTCCTACATACCCCTCTGGGAACTCTCCCACAACAAAAATTATAAATGAACATGAAATCATTCACTGGGATATAAAAGCAAGCCTTAAATGTTCAAAGATCAGGCCAAGTCAGTATTACTGTTATTACAATAAACCTCCAGCATTAAGCAATTTCAAACATCAGTTCTTCTTCCAAAATTTTTCAATGTAGAGACAAGATTGGCACATATCTGAGAGAAATTACTCAGTTACTAGGCAATTTATTACTGCTTAACTGTTCCATGTGTATCAAATCCTATTTAACAGCAGCCCAGTTTTTCTTCCATTTGGAAGCTTTTGTAACTAATTGTTACTAAGCCAAACTGATTTTAACTGGCAGTTAAAAAATTAATAGTCCAACTGAAATTTATATTAAATGACTTTTTATAAGCAAAAAAGTGAGGCTGCTTAGTAAATAAATATAACATTCTTCAATTAACTACAGAAGGAGAAATTAAACCCAAGCACATTCAGATCAATGATAGTAAATTTATCAGCTAATTCTTAAAATGAGCCACAGCATTTCAAAGACTACAAGAACTGAACTCAAGCTACTTATACTTAACAATATGATGATTTCAGAGCAGACACTAGAAATCCTATGCATTTGCCAACTCACATACTTCATCATCGCAATCTAGTCATGCAGGCAAAAAAGCCTACCTGAATTTTAATCAATACATCAGTTGGTTCATCACTGTCTTGAAGAACTATTCTTACCTCTGAGCAGAGTGAGTATATATCTCATTTCTCCCTGACATAAATTTCTATCATAATGTGAACATGTGGTCCAGAACTTCATTAGCTTAACAGAAAGCCATTATTGACTCAGGTATTGAGGAAATGCTACAAAAGCCTTTTCCCAAACAAATTTAAAACATCAAATAGTGGACACACTAATATGGATTATATTAATATTGCAACTTTACTGTATTAACCAGTCTCAGATGAGGAGAGAGAACCAAGTCATCAGGCAATCTACAAGGGACTGAACAAAAATCATTAACAACCTTGCCCAAGACTTTAGAAGCTATATAATGCATAAAGGAACCAAGGGAATAAGAAAAGTACTTTATACACAATTTGTTACAAATGAAGGCCCATACTCTTATCAAAGCAAACCCAGTCATCTGCCTTTGCAAAGCAATCAAATTCCCTCTTATTACTTCTCTCTCACACACAAACAGAAAAAAAAATAAAATTAACCAAACCAACCTCACACCAAAAAGACTATCATCAAGAAAGTAGATGATTCAGCAGAAGAGGCAGGCCTCAAATCAGTTAGAAAAGTGATAGTTTCTTCAGTAGTTTAAGCTACCATAATTGCAAATCAAAGGGATGATCCTGGCTTTTCCTGGGCTACTGGCTGAGGACTTTCAAAGCTTCTGAAGTGATAGCACCACTGCAGAAAAAAAGAATCCACATGTTCAAAGAAAACTCGTCTTTGTTCTGCTCATTTGAGGCTGGATTAGTGAACAAAACTGACTTCATGCAGTGCTACCATGACTGCAGAGGACAAAAGTGAAAGTGGGTGAAGACAATGACAAAACCACCTCAGACTAGGCTGTGTTGTGGGAAATACATCACTGAGAACAGCTAAATTTGAACACAATGCATGCTCTCGTAAGTTTTTGTCAGGATTCATTTTGATTTGAAAATATTAAGTAAGTTGGGGTTCAGCTGGAACTTCTTTTTGTGAACTTTTTAACATTTCTTTTCTTAGACTTCCTAAAACCAAAGGTGATTTTAAGAGTTTCTGCTTCATTCCATTTTTAACTTAGAGAAATCAGCTACATCTGACTTAAAGCAGAATTTAGTTGCTGAAAGTATATTTTCCCAAACTATTTGGTCAGTCATGACCTCAAACAGTGAAACAAACCCAATTATTTTTTTATAGTTTGGAGTCCTCAAGGATCAGCAGAACTTCCTCTGCTAGGTTTGGAAAAGGAAAGGAGAATTTGCATCAAGAAGCTAACAAGTCCCTTGCAAATAACCCCAAGATATTATCTACTAAAATTTTAGCACAGCCCCGCTGACGACCTAATTTCTTTGTGACTTAGAATACTCCTCCTCTTCTAATATACATTAAGAGTTTCCACAAGCACATTTCCATGGGTGAAGTGTTCTAAATTAGGATAGTAAATAAACTTTTTTAGCTAATGGTTAAACATTTGTTTAGGCCATCACTTTGACCACTCTTTGACAAATTTATGTCAACATCAAAATTCCATTTAAAACATATTAATAAAAACATATTAAAGAACATGTTAGATTCTTAGAACCTTTCAGTATCACAATTTTCTTTAATATAGTCTAGGCAAGACACAGGGTTTTCAGAAGAGTCTGTGAGATTCACACAGTTTAACTGGTTAAGAGCAGATACTTTAAAATAATGACCTTGAAGGCCTAAAATTAATTAACCGGGGACTACTGAGTACTCAGTACCTCTCTCTGTTCCCCAGCCTTCTTAATTACTTTATCCAAAGACAATTGTATTGAAAAATAATTAAGACTGTAGAGCAACCACCAGAATCCAGATCACATTCTCTCACCTGCAGTGTTCTAACCAACCAGCTACAAAGTAATGCACACAAACACAACCTGAGGCACCAAGGTCAAAACTGCAAGGATGTATGGAAGTGTTTTGTTCACTGTCCCAGAAGATTTTTTTGGAGCTTGGAGTAGGGGAGCAGGAGTTGTAACAGCTTGAGAGAGTGAATTTGGGGTTTTTTAAAGTCCAATACTTGAAGGTCTAACACAGTCCACTCCAGCAACTTTCCTTTAAGAGCATTCAGCAGCAGGTACTGAGGCAGGAAAATAAGAAACAGTACAACTACAGTGATCACTCCTTGATACACACCCCACTTTGAGGCACCCTGAGTTCCTCAGCCTGACACTCCATCTCCAGTTTGCCAGGAATACAGCTGAAATGTTTTATAGCCACTGGTGGCCCAGGCCTTCACAAGCCTCTATGGTTTCTTTCTGAAGCCATGTGCACTTCTGGCTTCTACAATGAATAGAACTTCAACAATTTAGTTGTTCACAATGTGAAAAAAGTAATTTAATATGTTTATTTTAAGCTTGTTGCTTAAACAAAAGGCATGAGATTTCCTTGGGTTTGTATTGAAAAGACGCCATGTAATTGTTCTCTACCCTCTTTTCATGGTTTTATACACCTGTTTGTCTTTTCCTGACTTCTAGGAAACTCAATCTATTTTGCTCTTCCTCATATAAAAGCTTTTTCATTCCTCTGGTCACCACTGCTCTCCTTTGTAAACTGGGATCATCAAAATTTTTCTCAATTCTTGAGGATAATTCTGAGATTCATACCCAAAATTCTAATCCCAGTCTTATCAGAGCTTTGCAGTTTGACACCAGGGATACACATTGTGTTGGAAAGAAATTACTCACCTGGGATTTTGCTTGTCCTACTTGTTTCTTCTTTTCATTTCAGAAATGATGGTAGGAAATTTGTGGAGAATTCAAGCTAAACATAAAAATGAGATATCTAACAAACTGGAAGTGATAAAAAAGCTTTTTGGGTTCTTACTTTCTAATAATGTGAAATCAAAACACACTCAGACATATAAGGAGAAAACAATGACCAAGTTACTTAGAAAGAATTGACATTCTTGCAACCCAACTCATCTTCACCAGCTGTCTATGCAAAGCAAACAGTGGCATATTCCAAAAGCAGATGCATTAAATGAATGCCACACCAAGCCTTTGAACATGAAGTATTTGGCTGCACACCACAGGCCACACTGTTGGGAGCAAAAATGATACTGAAGGTATTTCCACAAGTGTGGAAACCACAACACAGCAAAGCAACAAGTACCAAGACCAGTGACAGCACCAGTTATGACAGGCTGTAATCTGCTAAGATTACAAGCCAACAGACACTCCAACAACCTAAATTAAAAATAAAAAAAAATAAAATTTCAGCTTTGAAGAAACTTCAGTAGCATCTCTGCTCCCACACAAAACATTCAATGACTACACCTTAGATGCTCCCCAGCTGTCTGAAGACAATTCCATATCAAGATGCATGCTCTGAACGAGCACTGACACAGTAAGCTCAGGCTAAGTGAACTCAGTATGGCCCTGCCATGGGGTAACCTGGTGGGACAAGTCACATCTGCTCCAAGTGCCACCAAACCTCTGGGAAGGCTTTGCAGTGTGACCACGCATCACATCATAAGTGACCATGCATCACTTATGGAATAGACCAGCCAGACAGGACAAAAACAAATTGCTCAAACAAATCCCAGAGATATGTACACATGGATATAAGGTTATGGAGCATTTTACACTCTAGCCCCATGACCCCCAATATCAGTAAAGAGAAAATGCTCTTGAAGGAATGACTTTTTGCTTTTTCTCTTTCAGAAGGTAGATTAAACAAGGAAAAGTCTAAGTCTTGCCTCTTTCTTTTAAATATTCAACATCAGATGAACTCTCTGCCTGTTTCCGCCCAACTGATTTTCATCAGATTTAGTAACCTAGACTAAAAAAGAAAAATCCTATGATTACCTCAAAATACTTAAATCATGAGCAGGACTATAATGCCTGCAAAATATGGCACAGGGGAAGTATTATGCTTAGACTTGAAACTTGGGAATTTCAATGAACAAGATCCCTCATTAGAATCAAATGGGGACAGATGTACTTACATGTGGGTGGGCATGGGCGGACATCAGCCCCTCCAACCTCTCTAATGAGCAATTTCCTCAGATTCAAAGAAAAATTTCATAAAAAGTTAAAGAGAAATGGCAACTTGCCTCCTATTACCACTGGCCTAACTGCTTGGGCTGCTGGTTCTATAAAAAAAGGTTTTTTTCAAAGAAAATTATTGTTAAAACCATTTGGCTGAAAGTGAAGAGCCATTGAAAAGTACACTCAAACTGGCAGCTTGCTCTTAAAATTCCCCCCAGCACTTTTATAAGTATCGTTTTGCTTGTGGCTTTTAACAGCTGTTCACACACGTCTAAGCTAGATGTGAACTTTTATTTTTCCAAAACTAAATGGGAAGCTTTAAACAGCATTTGATTTAATTTTTTTTTAATTAAAACCGGAGGTTAAAAGGACTGTGGAAATGGATGATGCAGCTGTGCTGATGCTAGGGAAAATAATTCCAGAACAAGAAGTGAGGTAGAGTAAACACACAAAATAAGTTTCCCTACACTGGTGAGTGCACACCACACTCAAGTGATTTTATTTGCTAAAGAGAAGTTAACTCTATGTTTCTTAAAAAACATTTTGAAAAATTAAACTAAATTTTGTTTTGCAAATATAATAGAATTGTGATGTCTACTATGCTTTTCCCTTGGACCAATCCTAAAATTAATTCCAGAATGAAGTGGCTTCACAGGTTCCAATGTTGTCACAAATTCTTTTAGAAACTCAAAAAACGCAGACACTCAGGTCAGAACTAGCTCATTAATATTGCCAGATATTTACTGCTTTGGTTATCAAAATAATTGAAGTTCCCCTACATTTAGACATCCTCTTCAGAAGAATTAAACATTAGAGTCACACTTGCAATGGTACTGAGAGATTGAAAGATGAAAACAGGCATTCCTAGGGGCACTTTTTTAAGTACCAAAGCAACTGGGCAGCTAGGCAATGGTTTAAGCCCATTTGAAAACCCTACCAGACAGCAGTCTACATTTTTAACACCAGCATACTCAAAAAATTCTGCCTTCTTGGCCTAATTACTTAACAAGCAGCACTAAATACAAAATTCTAACAACCCACAGAAAGAATAAAAATAGCACAGCTTATTTCTACTTGTACATGTTAAGTACAAAAGCACACTATGACAATATAACAATTCTGGATATCAACACATATTTAAAGTACATTCTACTAAAGTTCTTGAAGAAAACATAAAAGCGGCTCTAAGGGAGAAAATGCATAGGATTATGAAGGAAATATCACATTAATTCATGTAGATTATGCACCCAGTAGACTGTAACAGCTCCAAAAGAAATCTTCTTCAGTACACTAGTAGAGCTACTACTTAAACCAAAAGAATTTAGTAGTTCATCCATCAAGTTTATTCAAAGAAGCTGTTAGAACTTCTGTAATAGAGTAAAAAATTATGCAAAGTAAGCCAGAGAATAGAAAAGAGGAGAAGAAAAAGGAAAAGAAAAATGAAAAAGAAAAAGAAAAAGAAAAAGAAAAAGAAAAAGAAAAAGAAAAAGAAAAAGAAAAAGAAAAAGAAAAAGAAAAAGAAAAAGAAAAAGAAAAAGAAAAAGAAAAAGAAAAAGAAAAAGAAAAAGAAAAAAGCCTGCTATATTGGGCTGATGAAGTAACGCATCCTGGTCATCTATGGATGAAAAGAAAACCAACAACATTGGGGGCATTGTCTTTGCACCGAGCACAAGGGACAAGGTGTAGAGTATGAAGAACATGAAAAAGTGGAAGAAGAGAGACAAGTAATCCAGCCTGGACAGCAGAGCCTAACAGAGAGAGGCAGATGGAAAATTACAGTGATGCAGTCATTTGCTGGATTCCCTTGTTCACCCACATACAAGAGGCTCACTATAAATATGAAAATCTGAGCTAATCAAAACCAGAAATCCAGAACATTCCAGTCAGGTCCAATAAAAAATATTGCAACCTAGATCCCTTCGTTGGGTTTCCTCTGGGACAACAGCCTCTGGGATATTGTCTTTGATGATACAAAGCCTTGATTTCTCTTGGGTTAGTTCCTTGCTAAGTCCAGGGCACAAATCAAGTCATGCAGGTGCATATAAATTGCATTTGTACATTTTAACAAATCAAAAGCCAAAAATAAAAATTTACCACAGGTAAACACAAGGATATAGCAAATACAGCATTCATGTCTCTGACCCTTCTATAAAAAAAAAAAAACATGCTTTAAGAACTGACATTAATATACTGAACACCACTTGCAGATAAAATGATCCAGAGTGCACCAATTCAAGTTTTGTATTAGAGCAAAATGAAAACTTAAGATCCAGAACTGTTAAAATACTCTGAGTCACTTTATGTTTTATTTCCTAATAGTACTGTCCTCAGCATTACAAATGAACTAATCATAAGAGTATCACTCAATGGAAAGACAGAAAGAGCTATCAATGACAATATATATTTTGCTGAAATATAGTTTCTTAATATTCCACAAGCGAGCTGGAGAAAAAATTGGCCAAGCAACTTTAAAAATGGATACACACTATCAACATGACAGAGATTGACCCACACTATAAAATGTTCCAAAATGGATGACATAGAAACAGAAAATGCCTTGCTGCTACAAGACATTTCTTTGTCCAAAGGATTATCAGATATCCTTTCTTTTCCCTACTGTCAGTTAGTATGAGCCTAAATGTATGAGAAAGTACCCAAAAGGTACACAGAAATTTTCCTGTCCTGAGAATTCTCAACTGCAAGCGTAGCCCTCAGATTAAATAACTACAAAAGCATGTGGTTTTGCAACCTAATAAATAAGGCATAACACAGTTACAGTGATCAAATTCAAATTAAAAGAAAGCATTCAAATAAAAAGTAATCATTTCCATCAATAAAGCAATATAATCCGTTGAGAACAGGGAAAGTGATTTTATTGCACATTTGCTCAGTATTCCTTCTACGTATTGGTTTCCTAATCACAGACTTTGTCAGGATGTTAGCAATCTGTACTGCTTTAGAAAAAAAGTGATGGCCTTCCAAAATGATCTGCTCTAGTTCAATCTGAATTACTGGACATGAAGTAAAAGATAGAGAACAAAATACGTCCTGTGCTGTGCAGACCAAGCCTGATTATGAAAGAAGGCTTGTGGCTAAAATCTCTGAAACTAATCTTAGTCACAGTGATGTCAAAAGTCAAACAGTACCACTGACAATGGAACTAGACAGTTTTAAACTTTTGATTTTTCAGTTCCTTCTCAAAGCAGATCAGATCTTAAAGCTTACCCTTACATATCTGTCAATATGACCAAAAAAGTAGGGTACTATTCCATGTAAATATCACAATTAAAATAATCTTTCTATGATTATTTATTTCAAAAATAGGAGATAAGGGGAGTTAACAGTTGAAAGACGGTAAGTATGCTTCAATTTTAGAGAAAAAATGTACAAGATATTTTTCTATCCAGTTTGCTCTCTAGCATCCTGCTTCCATTATTAGTTCATTGCCATGCTCTAAGCTGAAAAATATGAAGGAAACTGCAGTCTTGTTTCAGTGCTTTTGAAGGCAATGAGACTGCTTGGAACAAGTGAGGGTAAGTGTATATGGTGGGATTGTGATGTTGCTATAGTACTCTTTCATGAACAGTAATTACTCTGCAAGTGTGTAAAGCAGACAGGCCCAGTTGCATAAGGCTCAATGCAAGTTTTATGAACTGCAGAAAAGCATGATTAGTATGGGGGGAAAAACATGTTTCACACTTTTATTGTAAAGAACATGAGAATCTCACAGAAACTGCCAGAACAGATGTTCATAAATTGGGCCCTTAATCTGCAGCACTTTCCAGGTTTTAAGCTATATCCACTGGTCTGTAGAACATATTCCTCTCTTTTTAATATAATTCTTCTGTTTAGTTTTTTTAATAAACAAGTTTATGACTTTAGTAGTGTTGCCAGCTGTTCAATTTTGATTTACTGTCAGAGTCTGCTTTAATATATAGTGGCTTTTGTGGCTTACCATATAGATTACATTTTAAGCTTCAAGATATCACTATAAAGCAGCTGGAAAAAGTGCTGGCTGTGCTCAGAAACCAGCATTATTGCCCTAGTGATCAACCACTGAAACACGCAACTAGACCAGTAACCATTCTCTAATAAACTTTTGTATACACCATTCCCAAAATAAAACAGCAAAACTTACAGCATAAAAGCAGATCATCTTAGCACATGTACTTTAAGAAGTCAGCCCAATAAAATTGCTCAATTATTAATTAGGCAGCATATTAGCTAGCAATAGAGATCTCTACAATGACTGCTCCTTAATCTTTCTTTATATTGTTTCCTTTACTTCTTCTGTACAGCTTGAGACAACTTAAGAAATAAAATGTTTTAGAGCTGCTTTATGGAGTGCTTTCTAAAAATTTACTTTAAAGCAGTACTGAATATTACTGGGAAACAACTGTCAGTACTCTTCACACTGAACCATTTTCAACCTTGCAAAATTACAGTACAACCAGACTAAGCTTCTTTTCTCCAGCATCTGCAAGTACACGGGGTAATGTTATTAAAATAAACTACCACAACAGTATATTTAGAATTAAACAATGAATTAAACTCAAAAACTCTGGAAATTTTCTACAGCTGAACTAGTTCAGAACTATCAGTCATAACTACTAGGGCTCATATATTACATTGAAAACTACTTTTTCTGCTCAAAAAGATTCCTTTTTCCATACAAAACTAACTCCCTAAAAAAATTCCAATCAAGAGAACCAAACTGTTTGAATCAGAAGGATCAGTATGGTGCCTTGTGAGAGGGATTTTTTTGCTTGTCTTACACTGTTATTTCCTCCCAGTTTAGATTTGCCAGTTGGACAGTATTCCTGGTGCACTACTCTCACTAAGTCCTATCATACCTAAGGGGAAGGCATACCTACATCATGGAAAATATAATGGGAAAAATAAAACAACTAAATCAGCCTTTCTACCCATAGCATCAGCAGCAAAGCCTGTAGGAGAATGAAGAATGAAGAGAAGCATAAAGATACACATCCCATGAGACATCACAGTGGCATTTGCAAAACAAAACACATCAAGCTCCTGGAAATGTATGAAGTAAGGTTTTAGGAACTGAGGGTCTCTCTTCCTGTCCACAGCATCAAAGGTGTGCTATCTGTATAAATCTTGGTTTTTCCAGCCTTCATGTTAAATTATCTACCACAAAAAAATGCTTGGTTACAAAATCCAACAATTTAAAGCTGTCCTAAATATACATCATGATTATATCCCTGGATTTTTCCAAAGCAAGCCTTTCCCAAGGCATTTTACTGTTCTTGTGTTCCATTCAACTATTTAGGCCGTACCTTTTTTTTAATGCTTTTTGTTTAGATATGAAACAAAAAGCAATAATCCTGATGGCAGTTTTTAAATGGTATGACCTAGGTATGATTGAGTTCTCCAGTCAAAGTCAGAAAGATTTAATGTTATTCCTCTTTCTGTACACATATTTCAAAACTTTAATGAATTCTACCATGTGTAGAATTCTACATACTAGTATTATACCAGTACAATATATTCCTGTCATCACACATAATTAGGTAAAAATATTGGACAATATTTGCAACCAAAGAAAACCCTCATAGTATACATATTAAAAAAGGTAATCCAGAAGAATATTATAAACTAGGGGCTAGCACGAGAACACCAGAGTAAACTTGGAGTAGCTCACTAATTCTGCTATAAATTTACACCCATGTAAACAACAAAAATTTTTATCTTAAGACTACTTCTGAAAAAAACTAGAGTTAAAAAACCAAAAATATATCATGAAAATTTCATAGGGAACTCAGTATTTTTGAAATAGAAACTATGTGTAATGTACATAAAGGCCTCCTCTTGTACAACTTTATTTTAAATAAATAAATTAGATTACTAACTTACCATTTATCATCACTTTACTCCACCCTCCTTAACCAACAAATTTCAGTAAATCTTAATTGATTTTAAACTGAATTTAATGTGGAGTCTTAAACCTTTCCTTCTAAAACAAGGATATTTTGAAGTTATCCTCCAAACCACAATGGCTGGAAGCACAGAGTGTAAATAACAACAACACTCTCTGCATTTAACCAACAGACTTATCTCGGTGATCTGTTTGATAGTGGCCTGGTAGTTACTTCTGTGGTAACATCTTCACAGTCTCATATTACACACACATAAGGAATGACTTCTTTTTTTTTCCAAATACAAATTTTCCCCTCAAAAAACCATGATCTATAAAAAACACCAAAGTAGAATGCAGAAAGAAACTACAGCACAATTGGTACCTCATCAAGACATGTCTTCTCAGATACTGGAACAATATTTGAACTCATAACCATAAGTGCTTAATATGCTTAAAGCTCTACCCAAAAAAAGCCACGCATTTAGCAGAGCACACGTTCCTGTACTGAAATGGGTATCATAAACCCACAGTGTCTCAGGAATGGAGCTGTTACTGTGGGCTAAACTCAAAATGGCACCATTAATTTCCACTTCGCTAGCAAAACCCCAATAAACATGATGATGTCCTGACAATTACACAATTAAAAAATGTACATACAATGCATTCCCTGTCATTTTTCTTTGTTCTTCAATCTCTATGCACATCAGTCATACCACAAAGAAAGTGAAGGTTATCCATTATGATTATTTCCCATATTAGCATAAACTATCCTTCATTCTCTAAATTGAACTGGAATAATAACTGCTTACTTCCAATAAAAGTCTTGATTTTCTTTTTCTGGTTCATTGAAATCAGTAGAACAAGCTGAATTTTTCCCTGCTGGTTAGGAATAAATTTCTCTTCCACACTCTCTGCCCATACAGAGTATTACATTTATTCAACTACTACCTGCATTTCAGTTAAAACACTGTACAACTGTTACTACATTTATCAGTCTGACTCTGAAACTCAAAAGCTTTAAAAAAATATTAGTTTACTGACTTATCTAGACTTATCTTTTAAATAGAAAATAATGCTACAATAACATTTGTCTTTTTCTCCATTTTATCCAAAATCTTAATAGTAATGCCCTATTCACATTCAAAATTTGCTTATCTTCTCTCATCAACTTCCTTCAATAATAATATATGAGAATATATTTCCACAGTAGCTAATGGAGACATTCCTACAAATCAATGAATGTGCTGCAGTGATACAGAAATAAAAGCTTACTTCACTGTAATGATGCTTCCAGACTTCCCTCAAGTCAGGTGGTTACTTGCAGTTAATGATCTGTGACATACCACACAAGTAGTCCTAAAAAGACTTATTATCCACTGCATGTGCAACAATATTTGCTTTATGGATGGCTAAATGAATGAAGACATTCAATGTAACTGTAAAAGTAAAATCAAAAGAAAACTTACAAGTAACATGTTTTCTTTAAGTAAAAGAGCTGTGAACATTTTCCATTAATACTTAACCTTTTGCTGGAGCAGTGCAACCACATATAATGCTTGAATCCATAAAGCCCAAGAGCTGCTCAGGGTTAACACTGATTAACTACCCCCAATCAAATGTTATAACTTTTAAAAATTTCAGAGAGTTTCCCTCCACTAATGAAATCGAAATTGCATTTATGTCATGTGGCAAAGGTAGGAGCAGGACAACCGGCAAAGAAAAGAAATTCTGCCCTGTTTTAAAACCAGGTATTTTTTTTTTCAATCTAATAAAACAGACGTGAATTTGACTGGGTTTTAAAACTATGGATATTATGCTCCACTGACTTCTATTAATATATTAATAGAAAAGAATAGCAAATTAACCTAAAATAAGCTCCAATCCAACAGCACAATATCTCCCATGACTCTCAGACTGTGCAGACATTCACACATTTTCTGTTTATAATTTTTTTCATTTACTAGACTCAGCTTTTGTCCACCATATGTCCACCGTAGATTAACTATTCCCTTAGGTACAATTAAGGGCTTTCCATTTGTTGTAAGAAGACCTAAGTATGAAGGACGCAGCCAGAAAAAACATTTCTACCTAAACCAAAAACAGAAGCACATTCAGCCTGAACTATAGTTTATGCAGCATCTTTTTTTATTGGGCGTATGTCTACATTGCTAAATAAACCACAGACAAAATCCATGGAAACAGTAAGAGATCTCTCAGCATTTCATTTGTGTATTATTATAAAAACATGATACATATACTGTTCTAACCTTTGTATTTAAACAGTTTACTTCTATTTGCAATTTTCAATGACATTTCTACAGATTTTTCTCAATTTAAGCATAACTGTTAGGGAATGAGAATACATTATTTACTGGTATTTCTGTAGCACTGGTGTTTGAGTTCCAAGTACACTAACAACTGTCTACCAGGTCCTTCAACTTGGTTGTGGTTCTTGGTTAGTCATAGCACACAAAACTCAAGGGCACAAAACAAAAATCTCAAGTCCAGCCTCAAGATTTTACATGTAGGAAGAAGAAACCAGTTTATTCATTGTCACTAAAATAAAAAAAAAAAGTGTAGCATAACTTAACTGTTTATTAGTTGGAATAGTTCATGACTATTCACTTTCTCACTCACTTTCTTGTACAAGCACTGTATGACCCAAATGAGAAAACATTTTTTCTGCAAATAGTTTGCACATACCTGAACTGCCCTGGTTCAACTGAATGTAAATTCATTGATTTTCATAGAACTACACCTATTTATGTCAGGACTCTGTCTAGCTGTGCATATCTCAAACTCAGACAAGCAGTACAACAGTAACATACCTTCTGTGTGCAAGTTGTGTATATTGTTCAGCTTCAACTCTGTCATGAACCCCAGACTGCAGCAGAACACAAATGAAAAAGAAGCTCACTACTAACTAATGCTATCTGGGCTGAATACAGGCTCAATTATTTGACAAGGATTGTTAATTATCTTTTGAGCAGCACGAAAAAAAAGGATTCACCATCAAAAACTATACCGTATACATGCTTCAATAATGGCTGCAGCACTCTAAGAAAGTCCAGAAGTCTAAAACTTTGCCTTTAACCAGGTTACTAATCAGCTTCTGTGTCCACTGCCTTCTCATCCAAGAGATCATTTAGTGAAAGAAGGCTTGAAGTACAACATGGGCTGATTTGCAGCCCTTTGCAACAGATCACAGCAAGTCACACAAAGACAGGAGCCAAAATGCAATACATACACACAGATCCTTGTAATCTTTCCTGCCAGGTGTTTTCCTTTCACAGACAATACAAAATGGCAAGGTAAATACTACACAAGAGCAATAAACCTTCCTTCTTTTCTTCTGTGTAAAATTCTGTAAGCTCAGATCCTTTCCAAAGAACAGCACTTGAGGCTCAAGCTCTGCCTACTAATCACAGTTTAGTAGACTTGTCCACATGGCAATTTAACAGACATACATTAATAGATCCCTTCAGCATGGATGGAACTCAGGCCTATTAATGTTAAGCTAAGCATGATTTAGGATCAAAATCTTGCAAGACAAATGCTTTCTCAGACAAGCAAGGTAATTTTTTCACTCAAAAATGTGTGTCCTCCTAGGTTGCTCCCACTGCTAAAGTAACACAGAGCATATTGAGATACTGGGTTTTGGAAATATAATATTATGGCAAATAAAAGATCATTTTTACCTGCGGTTTTCTCTTCCGTTAATTTAAGTTTCTTGTTAAAAAGCTACCTGACCTTTGAAACAAATCCATAGGACTCCAATTTTCTATTAATCTTACAAGCTGAGACAAACATTTGGTTGAGACAAACAGGTTTGGTTGAGACAAACATTTTATATATATTTTAAAACAGGGTATCATTCTACATTTATTCAAATGAGTTGGTAAAATTATTGTAGCACAGGACAAGGCTTTCTTTTTAAGGGAGTCTCTACATGTAAGTAGTTTACCCTCCAATCCCAAGAGCATGTGTAAGGCTCAGGTGACCAGACCTGCTGCTGGGCATACAGGAACTTTAGTTTAATCAGGCATAATACTTTAAAGAACAGGGGTCTTTGCATTAGCTGCTCAACACTTGTCTTAATTACAGGTGAAGGACCTTAAAAGGGCAAGCTCGCAGGAAGCAAGAGCAGAAAACTGGGGACGGTTGGGAGGGACAAGAGAATGAATGCACAGCTCTGAATTTAAATAAAACAGATTATCAAAGTGAGTATTAATGAAGAAATTTTCTGAGTACAACGGAGCAGACTAAGTATATAATGCAGCAACAGAGTCAAAAAGCACACTGGGCAAGTCCCATGACTAGCCAGATTCACATTAGTACACAAAAAACCAAATGTTAATTTGTATCTGGGCTGGAAAATGTTTCTTTCTCTGCTCAGATAAGATAGGTAAAAACATTTTATGTTGCATGTAAGGGCAAGTTAAAGGGTACACTGAAATGTAACCTTTAAACTTCACAATGTAACAGCATCCCACTTCCTGTTCAGAGATAGCACTCCAAGATCAATTAATCATGGCCAAGACGAACAAACGGTCAACATTCTTAATTAGTGTTGATGCATTCTCCTCTGTGCCCTCATCTGTCATGAAGATTGTTTAAAAATCTGAGTTATTAGTCTTTATTGAGGAGTGGATCTGGTTAATATCTCTAAGAACAGAAATCATTCATCTAGCCACTATACACCAGTACCTGATAATTCCTACCCCCTACATAAGCTACAGATAACCAGCGCCCTAAGACCATCTTGGGAGTTATAAATCACAATGAGTATAGCTCCCATGCAACCTGGGTTAATTTTTGTTTACAATATATCCACTGAAAATGCTGGTATGACACTTGAGGAGACTGCTTATAGATTAGTGCAGAAGAAAATACATAAAGCCATCAAGGTAGAAAGGAAGCAAATACATCAATCATATGAAACATGGTAAACCCTCTCTAATTCACACTTAATGACTAGAAGATCCATTGTGATCACTGAACTTTATCAATACCTAATTTAAGCAACAATCCTAAGTGCACAAAACACAATTCATTCACTTAATAACTATAGTCTCATTTATACCATACAAATCAAAGTATTTGACAGCAAAATATATACAAAAGGTTTGAGTTATTGCATAGAAACTCCAAAACATAAAGTTAAAATTAACAGTAAGGGTTACTCCCCAATCAGCAGTGCAAAGCAAGTGGTACTAGCAACACAGATATAAGCACACTTCAAATATACTTTGTATTCAATAAGAATAAAATAACACAAGGTAAGCTACTAGGAAATGTCAGCTGTAAAGTTCAGGATGATTAAGATCTTATGACTTAGAATTAATAAGAAAAAATATCTCTACATTAAATTTTTTAATTCCTTCTGTTGTTCATCAAATGCACAGACAAAAATCTATGGAAAGACAATTGATAATTGATCATTGGTGCAGAAAGCAGGTCTGGGCAAGACCTTGATTCAAATCAGCTTTCTACTGTCTGATCAAATGTGTCAGACAGGCTATAGAAAAAAAGAAAAAAGGTACAGGAGGGAAAAAAGAATGAAACTGAAACTAAGCACCCAGAGGGAACCCAGACAGCTTCAATAAAGTCCTAGATTTACAACGGAGATCAGCATTTCTGAAGCTCTTGCTCTCCCAATTTTTTTGAATAAATAATTGGGCAACAACATGGCTTCATCTAATAAAAAAAAAAAAAAAATCAAAAACAAACAAGAACCAAAACAAACAAACAAAATGAGAAGTGGAAAAAAGGGAAAATAAAAAAGAGAGGTGGGAAGGTCCAGAATTCCAGAATTTAGGTATCAATTCATACTGCTCTACTATTTTCAAATAAATCTCTGATGGATGAGACACCAGCAACTGATAGGAGCTTTTTAAGTAGAAATTACCTTTCAAATGTTTCATGATTAAATCTTAACCTCTTACAATCACAACAGGACATTTTAATAGCTTGACACCACTCTGAAGCTAATTATCATGCTTTAAACAGACACAGCAGCTTACTGTGTTCATGCTGCTAATCTATTGCAATGCACAATAAACCAGAACAGTGAAAACAAGCATGGTTTCATTTAAATCAGCACTGAACAGTTTCTTCAAGTTTTATGGAATACTAGAGAAATCCCCACAAACTTAACATTTAACAAAATGACTACAAATTTATACTAGAAACCACTAATAAATTGCCTATAAAACTGCATGACTTAACAGTAGTAAACAATTATGCACCAGATACTGCTAGGTATCAAATAATTTGCTTTCAATGACAAAATTACTCAGAGAAGTTGTATAGAATTCAAGTGTAGAGTTTTCTGTATCATATTGTGTAGAGAAATATTTTTGTTTTCTTCCAAGCTATAGCTTTTTCCTTGGAGAAAATCCAGGTATGTCTCCCCCAAATGGAAAAAATACACATGTATTTCAGACAGAGTTACTAAGAGAAAACAGACAAAGGACAGCCCAAGTTAAGTAACTAAGTTTAAGCCAAAGTTTCAAAACAGAGGCTGAGCTTCCAAATTCTTATCAGTCTAAAGACTGGCCCAAAGCTTTCCAAATGCTATGAATGAAAATAACTGCATACTTGGCAAATTTTAAAAGCTTTTATCAGAAAGTTAAGTGTTAGAATAACTTGCCTGTGGATATTGACATTTCTAATCTTTCAGTGAGCTTACCTGGATATTTTCCTAAAAGACATGTACAGCCCAAAAAAACCAAGTACAATCCTGAGACAGAAACCACTCACTAGAGTATTTCTTCTGAATGATGCATGATGTCAAGTAAGTCCATCAATTCATCAAATGGCTTCTCCTGGCTCTTAACCTATTCTTGCTCTTGCATTGCATGAGTGTTTTATCACTTAATAAGCAAAAAAGTTGATCAGAGTGATTCCTCCTTAATATTTGCTAGTACCAGAACTATTATCTCTTCATAATATGTGAGAGTCAAAACCATGCTTCTATATAAACACTTTGTTTTCCATTTATGTAACGACAGCAGCCTACTATTAATTTTTTTAGTATTGGGGTGGAAGCCCTCCTAGATATTCTTATCCTACAACAGAATTCAGAAAAGCAATATACTTTCAAAGTCTAATTTTTATCATGCTGAAATAAAAATAAAGCAAAAACACCCCTCTGTAAACAGTATCCCCTGCATGCTCAACATGTGCAACAGCAACAAACATTCTTAGCATCACATAAAATCAATATTTTGCTGCTTTTCTTTATACACAGCTTCTGACGGAAAACAAGGCAGCAAGTAATTCCTTCAACTGCTATTTCCATAAAATGAAAGCCCTTTCACCAGTCAGTGTCAGCATTTGTCTGAAAACTCACCTAGGAAACCAGATTCTACTTCCAGATGCTCCCAAGGAAACATCAGATATTAAAGAATTGTGGGCACGTATATTTGAAAAAAAAAAAAGAAATAACCTCCAAATCAAGGACAATGTATCATTTTCTACACCTATTGTGCCAGTTCAGTAAAGGAACATTTTTTTATGCTATGTTACAGTGTATCTTACTGCAAATACTTAGTAATATTTGCAGAACTCCAGCAAGGAAGTCCAAATAGGGCAAAATAGAAACCAGTGAAAAATACTTTTCATTTGAATTTCAACAGAATTTGTATTATTGACTCTGGTCAGCTAGAGTACAACACTGTCAGTGTTATGCTTTCAGAAGTGCTATTTATATATTGTAACTCTAAGACCTTCTCTGTTTTCTTCACAGGAAATTAGTCTTTCATAATTAATGTCATAAAATGTTACAGCATCACTGTAGCAATGCTACAATTAATGGTTCTAAATGAAAGTGTTGTCTCTACATTGTTTTCAAATTATTTTAAACAATTCTAATATGCTGGATAAGGTTCTTCTCTCAGGTTTGTTGATGACATGGTCACTGTAACATAAACAAATTATTTGCAAAGAGAAAAAAATATAAAATATTTTCTGTTGCTCAAATAACATATTTGTAGTGTTTAAAAATTATGTACCCACTTCTATCACTTTGATTCTAAAATTTTTATATGTTGCTTTTACCATCTTCAACAAAAAAATGGGTAAGAAAGCCAGGATCAAGACATCAGGTATGTTAATAATAATGTTTGTGTAAGATTTTTTAATTGGAAATGGGGAAATTTGGAATCTATATAATTAGGACACTACCTAAGTGATGACTATATAAAGTGATGTATTTTGGTGGTCAGAAG
This sequence comes from Ammospiza caudacuta, assembly GCF_027887145.1. NCBI lineage: Eukaryota > Metazoa > Chordata > Aves > Passeriformes > Passerellidae > Ammospiza > Ammospiza caudacuta. The sequence goes on from NC_080596.1 coordinate 62,850,823, forward strand.
AAAACCGTTATATTATACTTATGTGATCAAAAAAGGAGGTTAAAAATCCCAAAACAACACAAATCACCTGATGTACACAACTACAGATAACCTTGAAAAAAGTCTGATAAGCAATTCCTAGGTATTATGCCTAATGCATAGTGTAGTTTTTTAAACATATACCAGTAGTTAATGCAGCAGTCTCTTAACATACAGAACCATGAAATATACCTTTTAATACACCCAGAAATGCTCCCCAGTTCTCCATTGCCATGGTTATTTCCTGGGGTCTATCAAATTCAAACATGGGGGAGTGATCTCCCTCCTCCTGTGTGCTGCTCTCCAAGTAAAGAGGACACAGGGAGAGAGGCTGCAGGCTAGGCAAAGCATGATGCAACAAATCCCATAACATAATCTATCTGCCCACAGCCATAATCCTGAAGTATACCCAAATATGTCATCTGTACACAGCAAAAACACACAAGATAGTATTCAGTTGCATTTTGCTAAATATACATATACCTTATGTCATTTCTTTAATAGCAAACCACATCCAGAGTATTTCATTATAAGTAAATATGAGTAACTTACTTTTATTTCCAACCAAGGCCACAAGTGGCTGTGTTTCTGATCCTTCATTCACTTTTTTCACCACATTATACCAGTCTTCCAAATTTTCAAAACTCTGGCCATTGGTAATGTCATAAACCAAGAGAATGCCCTAAATAAAAAGACATGTTTAAAATGTTACAGACTGGAAAATAATTTAACATGGTAAGATTTGCAGCAGTCTAAATTATTATTGTCATAGAATAGAGCAGTAACAAATAATGGCATCATATCTTTCAAGGGTCAGTTAAAGGAATTATAAATTTCTACACTATACACATACAGTATTTCTCCTGCATTTCATGTGTTCCAAATGCACATTTCAGGAAATAACTGGCAATACAGTCAAGAGCACAATTATTTATATCAGAAATATTACAAACTGTATAGACTTTATGATAAACCCAAAATAGCATTTCACACTAACAGGAAAATAAAAATTACACTGGAGAAGGTCTTTTGTTTTAACAAATATTAGTTGTAGTTTCAATGTTCCCTTTTTTGAAAGAAAAACAAAAGGCAGTTCAATTATACATTTCTGCACATTGTCTGTCATGTTTCCTCTGCCTTTTGGGGATAAAGGCCAGATTCCATTCCTTCAGTGTTGCAGAAGATAAGAAGTTATGGGTGAGCTTTAAACTTTCAAAAGAGAACCTAAAGACATGGTGAGAACTCAAAAAGGAGTCCCATATATTTCCAAGGTTTTGGGCCAAGCTACAGGTGACAAATACTTAAAGCAGACACTTCTGATGATTCCTCAGCACAGATATTCAGTACTATAAAGCACAGCCTATTAACAGTCCAAATGTCATCCCTGTCCCCTCCACAATTCTAAGATCAGCTCTCAGATCTTATTGAGTCTTCTGCCCCTGCTTTCCACTACACCCTAATAAAATCAATATCTTATAAATGAGGAGTAAAGTCAGAACTGGTTTCAGGCACACTTGTTCTCATGAAGTTCACACCTGGCAAAAAAACCCTACATCTGCACACTGTTTCTCACACGAAGTTTTCACAAATATTCTGAAAAAACAGTATGATCCATATAAAATTGCTGGGTGAAAGACCTACTCTCAATAGAAAAGCTTTTTCAAGTTTTTTCAGGCATTTGTCTGGGCCCAGTTTTAACTGATAGTTAAAAGGAGTGTCTCAGATCATAAGGAGTGCCTTAGATCACAAAACAGAGTGTACACTTAATAACTTCACATTTGATAACAAATTAGTATAGACTGCAAGACTATTTGAGGAGAGCTCAGATTTTATGATGACAAACAGTGTAAAAATAAAAAGATGCATTTCAATAAATACCATGACAAGTTCAAAGGAAGCAATAGCCAAGTGCACAATAGGAAGCATCTGGCTCTGCAGCAAGCTCCATATAATAGGATCAAGGAGTTACAGCTCACAGCTGAAAATGTCAAACTTATTTTGCACATATCACATTGGCATAACACATTCCAGGAAAAAAATCCATCTTTGGACACTTGAATGCCCATAAAGGGTACAATAGAAGAAATGAAGAACAGAATCACAGGTTTGGAAACCATGACTGACATGGAAAAAGTGGGAAAAAAACCTTCAACAAATGCATGACTTAGCCATGATGATACTGGTAACAAATTTCAAGAGAAGATAACAGGAGCTCTCTTTGTATATGCTGTTATACATAGTTTGCAGAAGCCACTAAATTGGGAAGACCAGCCAATGTGCCCAAGGGCAGGGTTATCTCAAAGGGGTATGTAGACATGCTCAAGGAATGGGTGAACAGGAGCCTTTCAACATTCAACAAGGACAAGTGCCAAGTCCTGCAGCTGGGAAGGAATGAGCAATACAGGCTGAGGGGAGCAATACATGACTGGCTGGAGAGCAACTGAAAATGACCTGCAGGTCTTGTCAGACAGCAGGCCAAATCCAAGCCAGCAACATCCCCTGGCAGTAAGGATGGCCAACGTAATCCTGGGCTGCATTAGCAGAAGTACAGCCACCAGTCCAGTAAACTTTTCTACTCAGCACTTGTTGGGTCATAGCTAAAATAACACATCCAGTCAAAACACATCTTTAGGTCCCTCAAGATAAAAGTGGAGTAACTTCAGCAGAGGGCTAGCAAGATGATCAGAGGCTGGAGCACTTGTTTTATGAGGAAGAGATGAATAAACCCAAATTCTTCAGTATGGAGAGGAAATGGCCCTGGGAAGACCTAAAAGCAGCCTTCCCATACCCATGAGGAAGCAAAGAAGGAGATGGAGCCAGGCTCTTCACAGCAGTGCACAGCAAGATAAAACCTAGTGGGCATAAGCTGAAATAAGAGAAATTCAAACCATAACTAATGAAAAGCTTTTTCACCATGAGGAAGATAAAGCAGGTTGACCAGAGGTTGCTCAGTCTCCATCCTTAGAAGTTTACAAGCAGGACTCAATAGATCCTTGAGCAGCCTAGCTCCATCTCTCAGTTGACCCTACTTAGAGAGTGTTGTACTCCAACCTCCTGACATCCTTCCACCCTGCACTTTCTTACAAATCTGTGATCAATACAACATGTAGTGATAAGTTTAACTCACAGCAAGATTATAGCAAGAGTACTAAAAACAAGCAAAAAACAAAACAAAAAACCCTATGGAGACTAAGAATAGCAAAGCTCTGAAATACACCACTTATAACAGTCGTGTACACCAACACTGGAAAAATTTTTGAAGGTTGATAAAAGTCATTACACATGGATAGCTTTGAAGGAGGGCAACAGATCCTACTGAGATCCCTCCAACTCCTACTTTCTTATGACAGCAATACCACCCTATCTTGTTTCCTCCAATGTTACTAACTCTTTGGCAAACTTGATTTTTTTGTTCCTTATATAGTTGCTATTAATTTCTGAGGAACAGCTTTCATCAGTTCCTTCAAGGAAATTAAGAATTATGACATCCAATTCTTGCTATCTTGCTATCTTTCCTTCTTTACTAATCAAATATAAGATTAAACATCCACTTCCCTCTTCCAATTTTGGTACAATTTATTACTTAATATCTTACACCTCTAAGTTAATCTCAGTTAATTTCTCCTGACTATTTTTATAGCTACCCAAATGCCTGGGCACTTGGCAATTAATTGTCAAATTAAACTGTCTCACAATCTAAATTTTGCTCCAGGAAGGATATACTTAAGTTATTAAATGCTCAGTGGAAAAGAAACTCAATCTAAAGGATAGGTATGGTAAAAAAAATACCAGCCATAATGCTGGAAGTTGTAAATGAGGAAAGAGCACATGGCAATGCTTCTTTCACCAGCTGTCAACTTCTTTCACCAACTTGTAGAAGAGCAGATCATCTAAACAATCTTCAACACTAATCAGAGTTTGATGGAGAATAAATAAGAAAGTGTGAGCATTTAAGGTTAGTCAACTCTTTCTAACCAATTCTTCATCAAAATTCCACTCTGCTTCATGTCTTCTAGACAACTGTAGCCTACCTACCCCTCTGGATAAAAGGGTATTCAGAGTGGATTTACCATCAAAGAAATCATTTAACAAAGTTTGCAACTAGGGCTGACTTCACTTCCTTTTGGTCCCTTTCTCTGTGATCTAAAACACTGCTTCTAAAGCACGTTCTTTTCTTAAACATTTTTTTTAGTCTTGCCAATATTTGCTGCATTTTCAAAAAGCAAAGATGGCAGGTATAACATCATAGAGATGCAAAACAAAGGCAGCATGGCATCCAGGTCATAAAGAATACTTTCTGCTTAGATTTTCACCACAACAGCACTCTATAAACAACTTAGTATGATAGAGATAATTAATGAAAGACTAGTCACAACTCCATGGCTAAAATTTATTTCATCTTTTTCTTTTATTTTACAGAGAAATCCCATAACTTCTTTTAAAAAAATACATCGTATTTTCAACAAACTTACAGTATATGGAGTAAAACGGAGATCACCCCACAGATGAGAGTGAGTAAGGCTCTGTACGTTTTTAATTTTCTAAACAGTTCAAGTACAGAACCAGATCCACCAATCTTTAAGCACTTTTCAAATAACACACAAGCAAAACTGAAAGAACATCCTCCTGTACTAATTAGAAACCCTGACTCTTGACAGATAAAAAGTCTGTTCCAATTAATAACGTGGGGCAAAGGGTATGCTTCTGTCTCCACAGGTGCTGGAATTGAGTTCCTGCCAAAAACGTCAAACCACATCGCACTTCAGAACCTGTTGTCGAGCCCAGAACTGAAGAAGCAAGTACGCAAACGTGAACCGAATCGAAAGATCCCGAGTCTCGCCTGACGCCTCTTGTGCCTGACGTTCTTTGTGCATCAGTAGAACCCAGGAACTCTGATTTTGTGCCAATATTATTTATGAGTATGCTAGTTAAATGCTGAATGTTTATTTAACAAAGCTAATTTTTAGTAAAAAATTAAGTTATTGTTTTTGTGTAAAAAGAATTCTGCCAAAACTTAGTTCCTGAAAGAGATGGAGCAAAATCAAATAGTATACTTGTTTTGCTTGATTTTAATTGTTTTTTGTCGTGCAGATTTGCCTGTAGATCAACCGAAAACGAATGTTTAGGTGACCTTAGCCAAAGCTACCAGATCAGATACTATATGTCTGTTTAATTCAGAACCAGAAAAGCCTTTTTCAACCTGTTTAGTTGGTGTGCCAGTGAAAGAGTTGCCTTTAGTCAAAAAACAATCCAATAGTAAACCAAGTAGAATTGACAATAGAAACAGTCCTTCCTTCAATTAGAACATTTAGTCCAAAAAACTTCTCAAGACAGCATCTGAACCTCAAGAATTAGAAATCCTTAGTTCTTTGACCATAAATTTTTGTTTTACTTTCATGACTCGTGCCTAGCGAAAAAGTGATCCCCCAAAGTTCAGTGTTACTCCTCATTATTTTGCATATAAAAATTTGAGGTTTTAGTGTAATGTTTCAAACAGTTGAGATGTGTTTCCAAAGATAAATCAATATCCACAGCAATTGCCGAAAGAGTATTAGTTCATTTGCAAAGACAGAACTTAGCAAAGCATTCCAGCTCACCTTGAAAGTAACCCTTGTGGCATTAGTATACTCACCATAATTACCCCCACTGCCAAAGCAGCGATGAAAAAGAAACAAAAGAGAGCGAGAGCTATTCCTCATTATGATAAGAACTGTCAGAGTGATTTTATGCCTTAAAATGCCGCCACAAGAGTTTCAGCAAGTATATTTTTACCCCAATTAGCTTCAGCAGTAGCATTGAAACAATTAGATTGAGTTAGATGTTAGCTAACCAAACAAGCTAATGCCACATCCTCTGCAATCAGTGATATGTTAACCAATGTTGATAGTATTAGACATGCTACTCCTCAAAACAGAGCAGCCATTAATTTTCTTTTACTAACACAAAAGCATAGTTGTGAAGAATTTGAAAGATTGTGTTATATAAATTTGTCTGATCATTCTGAACCCATTCACAAAATCATTCAAAAATTAAAAGATCTGACAGCCCAAATTAAAGAAGATAGAAGTTCCTAACTAAATGATTTGTTTCAAAATTAGAGTTTTGCACCTTAGCTAAAGCAACTTTGCAAAATAAGTCTTTACGTATTAAGTGTTCTAATACTAATATTAATAGTAGTACCTTGTATACTCTGTTGTGTTCAGTGAATGATGAACAAAACAGTTCAAGAAGTATTTGTTATACAAACAAAAGAGTTAAGAAGTAGAAACACAAAGAGTGTACGAAATCTCACAAATGCAGTAGATAAAAGTATTGACATGAACAAAAGTTTTGAATTAAAGCCTTAGAATCGACCAGAGTTTTTCGAACAATGACTTGTGACTGTTGCAAAACGTGAATCATATCTCTTTCAAAAATTAAGTCTTCACAGCATTAAGTTGCTGTGCCATAATATAGCAATGCTTCAGTCTAGTGTAAATAAGTCTCTAACAGATAATAAGCAGAAATTTTGCAATAGAGCTATGAAACGCAAGTAGCAAGCAACAAGAGAATGAAAACTTCTGAGTCAAACAGAGAGAGAGAAATGTTAGAATCCATAAAGTTAGAAAATTTTTGAGAAATAGTTAAAATAGTTTAAAAAAGTATGTAAGCCTCAAGCTGAAATTCTGTTACAGCAAAAAAGTTTCCCAAGCAAGCAGAAAAGTTTCCCAAGCAGTAGACGTGACAAATAACAATAAGCCTCTGTAAAATTAGCTTTAAAATGACAACAAAGTTATTTAATGTACATCTTTAGAAAGTTAGCATAAATAGAACTCTGTTCTTTGTCTCCTATAAACTAGTCTTTGTTTTAACTATCATTACGTGTGCTTTATGAGATTAAATAGAATGCTTGTCAATATGTAGTTTTCTGTGTGTAATTAGCTAAAATCTAGACTAAAATGATTTTATGGCTTTCTGTATTATCCCACCCTCAGCAGACATTTTGTGTAAATCAGTGAGCTGTTAACATCATATCTTGTTTTGAGACTAATGTTCTAAAATTAAAAGCAAAAATCTCTTCACTAGTCTAGTTCCAATATTATCCATATCTAAACATTTTACCACAACATAGTAAGTTCCTTTTTTAAAACGTAAATTCCTAACACAATTAAACTTATATCTACCCTTCCCCCACAATAACTGGTGTTCGTGTGAGGTACAAACCAAGTAGCATAAAAACTGTTGTTTCCCTATTATGTGTGAGGAATTCAGGAGGAAAATTAACACTGCCATTTTTACACAAAAGTACTGTATTTCCCTGCCATGAAAGAGGTTTGAAACACATGGTAGACAACATGCCAAGAACAGCACATTGATTCTCTAGTCTCCAGCAACATGGTGAATAGTCCCTGCTTGCATAATTACACTCTAGTAAGAGACATTTTGTCTATGTTAGTGCACATGTGAGTGCTTTTTGTTTAGGAATTACAGAGCATTTTCAAAAATAGGTCACTGGAAACTGAAAATATTGCAGAAATTATTTGCTGCTCCCTGGAGAAAGTAGAGTCTGCAGTACTCCTATTAACAAGCCAATTTATGATGTAGCATATGCCAGATCTTAATGATAATTTAAACTAGATATGTGGGTAGGGGCAGCAATTACAGGTAAGTATGGGAGTGCTTCTGAAAGATTTACCATGCAAACAGCAGCAGCCTTATTTCAAAACTGAAGTGTTAGTATGGACGTGTTTTAACCAGGCAATATATTTGTAGTGATAACCAAAATTTAAGACATGCCAAGTTAATGTCAAGATCTGGCACAATAAAAGGAAGTTAGAGAAAACAATAATTAAAAATATATGTTTTCTTCTTCATTTATCCTCAGCTACCCTCGTCCTATGACTGACTTTTGCATCAAGGAACTTTCAAATTTTCATTAATATTATAAAATAAGCCAGGCCAAAATTCTAGAGTATTTTTTCTAGTCACAGAATATTAATTTAGTAAAGAGCACATAATTGTTGCAGAAACATGCAGATGAAAACAGAGTTTTTTGCAAATGAAAGCAGCTTACAGTCCACACATACTTAACCACTCCTGTCTTTGCTGATCCTGAGGACATGGTCACTCAAATACATGTGATTAAGTGATTAAATTGTCATAATTGAATTATTTACTCTCTATCAGTACAGCTGTGGCAACTGACTACACAGTTACTCTCAGCATCTCTCAATTCTGAGATAAATGTGGTAGTTTTAAATAGCTTTCAGTCAGTGTTGATTATTAACACCCTTTATTTATAAAGATCAAAGGGCTCTTCTTTTCCACAGCTTGCAGAGTTCTTCTGCCCCATCACTGAAATTCAGCTACCAAGACAGGATGCAGTAACCACATTGTTCTAAATGAGCAATATCACAGGAAAAAATTTAAAATGTGCAGGGAGAAAGCAACAGCTTAAAGACAGAAATGAATTGCAATTCCTCCAACTGCAACCAATGAAAGTTCTCATGCTCAAATCTGCCATTCTTTTTTTAAAATATGGCACAAAAAATAGGGGATCTCAATCAAAATATGGCATCTTAACAGCAACCTAACCAAATGATCTATCCTAGAGAATTGATTCATCTCTCATTAGAGAGAAGGAAAATTCTAATGGCAAGTTTTCGCAGTGAAGTTTAGATGGATACTCCATTTACTCTTGTTGATGTTCTGATCAAATTTCAACCAAGATCAGGTGAACTGTAGACCATAATCTTTTCAGTTGCTGGAGATTCTCTAAACTTCCATCTCCAGCTGGCCATAGGATTTCAGAAGTAGTCCTACCATACATATTTAATTCTGAGCACAAAAATAAGAATTTAGCAGCTTATGATTTCTGAATCTCACAATGATCAAATAGATGGAAACCTACACAAGGCTATCAGCATCTGCCATAGATATGCTACAAACAATTCCACACATGTACTTTAAATCTGAATTATTTAGATTTGAAGAATACACAGACAAACACAATTTCTGCAACAGATCCAAATCACCTGCTTTACCAATATCCGTATAGCTTGTGTACTTTACAAACAAGATGTTTAAAATCCCAGCTGCACCATACACGCTGACCAAGTGCCCATCATAGGCACACACACTTTTTTTTTAGCGACCTTCACTCAAGTTACTAAAATATTTTAAAGGCTCTCTTGCACTGGGGAACCCCAAACTGAATACAGTACTTCAAATGTAGCCTCAAAAATGTCAGAGAGCATGATAATCACTTTCCTTGATTTGACTACTTCATTCTTACTAACACAGATCAGTACTCAATTAGCTTTTACTGTTGCAAGGATGCATTGCAAAGTCCCATTCAACTGGTTTTTTACCTCAATAAGACATCCATCCAAGAGCTTTTTCCTCCAAAGCCATTTCCCAGAATGACTGAGGTAGGAAGGGACCTCTGGAAATCATTTGGTGCAATGATGCTGTTCAAGCAGTGGCACCCAAAGCCAGCTGCTCAGGACCATGTCCAGACTGCTTTTGGCTATCTCTGAGGATGGAGACTCTCAACCTCTCTGGTCAACTTGTGCCAGTTCTCAGTCATCCCCACAGCAGAAAATGTGTTTCCTGATGTTCACAAGGAATCCCCTGTGTCAGTTTGTGCCTATTGCTCTGGTTCTCTACACAAAAGAGCCTGCTTCTTTCTTCTTTGCATCCTTCCTGCATGGTGGATATATATTGATTAGCCTTCTATTCTCCAGGCTGAACAGTCACAGCTCTCTCAGCCTTTCCTCATAGGACAGATGCTCCAGACCATTAATCACCTTTGTGGCCCTTCACTGCACACTCTCCAGTTGATTCCCAGCTGCATAAGATTGTTCTGTACCAGGTGCAGGACTTGGCATCTGTCATCAGCTGAACCTCCCAAGGTTTCTCTTGGTCCACTCCTTCAGCTGGTCATGGTTTCTCTCAGTAGCAGCCCTACACTTCAGCACAGTGACCATTCCTCCCCAAATTGGTGCTATTCATAAACTTACAATGTTTTGCTCCATTGATAAAAGAATCAGTAAAAGAAACAAGTCCAGTACCAACCCTTAAGAAATAAATCAGTAAGACACTGAGCTATAGACCTTTAAATCCAGCTGTCCATTCAGATTTTCAGTAAATTTATTGTAATATTTTAATAATATTGTGGGAGATTATGTCAAAGGCCCTGCTGAAGCAAAGACAAATTACATCCACTGCTCTCCTCTCCACACAGCTAACCACCTAACCACAGACAACAATCAAGTTGGCTGTGCACATTTTACCTTTACAAACTCCATGCTACCTCTTCGCAGTTACTTTCTTGCTGTTTTGTTGCCCATTCACAGGAATTTTTTATTCATATTTAAAAGGATTTACCCTTAAAAATACTCCTACTTGTTCTTCTTTGCTTTTCCTATTTGTCTTATAAAAAGGTACCAATGTTCAACATTAAATAAGCTTATGCCTAGAAATAAGCTGAAAGCAGCGCTTTTTCAAACTATTCATGTCATTTCATGAATAGATGAAAATAGAGACAATTTTATGCATCTTTAACAGGCATTGTTATAAAGCTAATAGAAAAGTGTGTTAGAACTCAACTTTGATGATAAGAAGCCTCTTACAGACATTGGCAATACATGCCAACATTAGGAGAGAAAAATCACCAGTCCATTAAAAAAAATTGGGTTAAAATGAGGACTGGAGGAAGATTAAAGACAAAGAGATTGGACACAGGGTTTTTTTGTTAATGTGTTCTGAATAACAAAAAAAAAAATCAAACTTTAGTCTTATTGATATAAACTGCTTATGCACTTTTGGGCACAGGTATTAACTCTTTGACCTGCTATTTTTGGTAAGAAACTCCTACATTTATCACCAAATTCAATACAGACAAAGCTAATAGCCTTTTATTTCCTTCATTAAATTTACTTTGGACATATGGCAACAATTTGTGATTAATCAAATTCCCTCTGTCAAGGAAGCCACATTCTCCTACTGCTTGCTAGATCCGTAACAGGTTAGCAAATGGGGTTTTATTAAAAAAAATAACATGCTATAAACAGATGCAACAGCTAAAAATATTGACATTGTTTTGAAAGTGACAAAACATTACATTGACAAGTTTCTCTTTATCCAATTCACTAATAAATCCCAATCTCTTTCATTAGCCATTCCTGTGTTGTATAACATTATCAAATAGCACATTATATGCCTATTGGTCTCATTACAAACTCCAAATTAAGGAACAAAGCACATATTAGGATCACTCACGCTAAGAAGTTTGGCATTTATAATACATCCTCCTAAATCATCTCATGACTCAAGATGCAGTTATAATACTCAACTCTTAATCCTACCATCCACTTAAAGTTGCTTAGTTAACCTGAAGATAAAGTTAATTTTCATTGGATAGGAGTTCTGCAAAAATATTTAGCTACCTGGTTGTCTCTTTTTGTTTGCCCCCTTATAACCCCAGTTGCATGTATGAGTTTAATGGTGTAGGATTGCTCTTAATTTCCTCCTTCTACTTTTTCCCCCCAGGAGGCAGCTGTTCTGAAAGCAGCCACTCTATCTACCATGTGGATAACCAAATAGCCTTTACTATTTATTGTGATTGCTTTTCTTAACTCAAGACACAAAGCCTGGAAACAACCATCTGTTCTTGGGAGTTATTCAGTTCTATAAATGCACACACTTGCTTTGCTTTTTATGTCAGCTCTAAAAAATTAGCTACACACCAAAATTAAAGTAGCATATTAATATCAATTAAGTTTAGATTGAACAGACATTCAACATTTTTGAGATTCATGAATCAGTCAACTAAAAGCTAAATATAATGTATGTATGCATAATTTTACAAACAAAGTTTCAATTAATTTTATATCATTGCTATAAGATATAATTATCAGCATTTATACTGTACCTGAGCTCCATAAATATATTTATCCAGCATTTTGCCTCCTATTGTTTGTCCCCCTACATCCCATACTTGAAGAGTAACATTTAGATTTCCTGGAAAAAAAAAATTATACAGATATTGTGTAACCTGGACAATTTAGACACAAATATATTCAACAACAATAGCTTTTAACAAGTATACAAGAAACAGGAACTAAATTTTGAAACAAAAATAATTGTATCATCTGGGAAAAAAGTCATTTGTGTCCAGCTAAGTCATTAAGATGCAATAAACTATAGCTAGCTGTTAACATATCTAATAGTGACAGAAAATAATTGGAATTGCATAAAGTATAACACTCCTGAATAGAAATTATATAATATATTCCACTGACAAAACATGTAAAAATGCACAAAGAACGTTCTGTAGTGGGGTACTTGGAACTGAAAGGTAACACAATTAATGCCAACTTATCCACATTATTTCATACTGTGTGTTCCTTCCTCATCCCCTCTCCAAATCTTCCTTACAGATCAAGAAGTGAGGAAAATCTTCATGATAACTTCATTTTGGTAGTGATGCTGATAGCAGTATACAGTTACAGAATTGTATAGTTGACAGAGTAAAAAAATGGAAATGCTGACACCCATCTAAGCTGAGGATGCAAACTATGATTAATTCCTGCACTCTTCACCTTAAGGCATGAAGCTAAATTGTACATGATTTACACAGTCTCATCTTCAAAGAATCTACACCAAGAATAGACCCTCCTTTCTACTCTGAACCATTTTAAGCTACGTTGAAATTGTTAATAGGTTTTTAAAAACAAAACTAGCAAAAAATCATGTAGAATATTTAACATCCTACAAATCATACATATTCTCCAAGACAACTCAGCAACTCACAGATCAAAAATATACACAGAAAGGTAAGGTACCATATACATACAAACATATTAAAGTATACTTTCTCACATTTTGCATGGTAAAAACTGTTTTCAGAACTGTTCTGATTACCTGCAGCACCAAACTCTAACAGAGTAAGGACTTACAAATTTTTTTCTAACCCACACACAACTCACATGACACTTATATGTTAATACAAATTCTACATACTCACAAATAATCACAACTGCCTATTAATTTTACTCCTAGATTTTAAAAAATGCAACAAATTTCACATCACAACAATTACAAATCAAGTGAAAATAAACACATTACTTTGGCTTGCTAAGATATATTCTTAATTCAACTATTTTATGTAGTTGACCATCTGATTTTACCCCACAGGATCCATTCAGCTGTAAATTTCTAACTGACACGCTGCCATTGGTTACACAAGGGAATGTGCTCCATGGAAATGTATCACTGTACTAGGTGAAAATAACAGCAAATTATATCTATATAGCTGAATATATGCTACCAGTGAAATTACATATACCATATTATATTTTTATAATGCAACCTTGCTTTAATCTGGTTAAAAGAGCAGATTCCCAAAACTACTACCTTGGTCTCAAAAATACAGAGATGATATTAGGCTACTCTGAGTTTTATCTAATACCAAGAAAAAATCTACATGGAGCTTAGAAAACACATCATAAACACCCCAATTCAATCAAGGCAACCTTTTATAATCAACAAAAAGCTTGTTTGTTTTGATAATTCATATACTATGTATTAATTAATTAATTATTTTTAAAGCCTAGAATATAAATGATCGCAAACAATGCAGGAAAGCCTTCCATAAACCAGTGCATCCTCAGTCTGAAAAGACTACCCATCCTCAGTGGGTAAGCAAACTATGCAGGCTCAAAGGCTCACCATGCTGCAATATTCTACCCCTATGTACTCTGCTGGAAAGTCACTGTGTTATTCATGACATGTATTTTGGAAAAAAAAAACTTTTATGCATATTATCACTTTCAAAATCAGTAATTTTCAGATGCCTAATCTTGTGTTCAAGTACTCTAAAAAGTTTCAACTTGATTTTCCTCCTAAGGAAAATTATGCACAGCATTCTGGCCCCAGTATCTGGATAACTGCATGGAACCTTAAAAATTGTAGTGTAGTAAGTTACATTAAATAGTCTGTGACTGTCCAATTAAAAAAATCTCCTATTACAAATTATTTACTCTGTTTCATTAACAACAGAAAAAAAAAAAAAAACCAAGGAAAATGTTTAAGGTGAACTTCTTAATTAGGACCCCACTAACTATGAAATTCATACTGATCATCTCCTGTGCAAAATGCTGCATTTTCCCTTTTTTCCAAATAGGTTCTGTAATATTTGCTTTGTGCTCAGATTGATTCTGGGGAAGAAAGAAGGATGTTAGGATTATTCTGACAAAAGGAAAAACTGCAGGCAATTTACCTAGCAAGTATTTAATTAACAACTGAGATAGTAGCACACAAAGTTCTCTGCAAAAAGTTTGAAATCTTTTATTTTTTCAATTTAACAGGAACATAAAAACTAGAGACTTACAACAAAACAAAAAGAAACCATGCATAATAAGACAGTTCTTAGAAACAGTCTTAACTCTCCAATAAAAATAACAGGAGAATACTGTCAAAATAACATGTAACACACTATTAAGGGACAAAAAATCCCCAGCACTTCTTTACTCTGTAGAAAATGCACGCAATGCAAAGCTGAAACACGTGAGGTAGCACAGCGCAGGTGTGCAGACTGCTCCTGGCATGGAGTGAAGCCACTGGGCTGCAGCAGCAGAGACCCTGCAGGAGGAACCTTGGTGCACTGGTTAACCTTACCTGCAGTGCTGCACAGTCAAGACACAAGTCTGAACACTTTTTACACCAACAACTTTAAAAAAATCCTTTTAACAGGAGAATCCTGTTTACTGAGCTGCACCCACAACCTCCCCAAAAGTATACAACTATGGCTCTTAGGAGTCTCTATCAGCAGACCCTCTGAGTAACAGATACACTATTTAAGCACTAAAACTTACACCATTGCTGCATCCAGACTATACAAGATTCTGCATCAATAAATATAATGAAACTGATTAGCACTTTAAAAAAAAGTATTTTGAACAAACTGCAGGAAGTGAATTTCTCATGTTGAACACTAGACACATGTTGAGCAACACAGAAAACATTCAAAATTTATCAAAGTACTTCTGATTTGTATTTAACTGTACTGTTTTACCATGCAAAATATTTACTATATTTACTGCAAAACTGCATTAGTTACTAAAACAATTGGAGACAAATGCCTCTTTTATCTTAAAAAAAATTTAAAAGAAAGCAAAAAAAAATCCAGAAAAACAGTACTTTATTTTGTAAGTTATAATATATTTCAATGAAGCCCAATGCAAACTTCTGTGTAATTCTAGAAATCTGTAATTTTAATTTCTGGAATCTTTGCTTACATTGAAGATGGAAAAAAAAAACAACAACTACTGAACCATAGTTGTTCATCAGTTCTCTTACTGAACAAGAGAAATCGAGTCCTTTTTCCTACTGATACACATAATTTCTGTGCAGTGGTCTCAATTAACCTGTCAAGTAAACAAGCATAGAGTAAACTCTGCAAACCCAGAACTAATCTAGAAATTAGAAAAATCCACTTACTAAAGTAATGCTTCCCATTCCAGCATTTAGAAATGAAACCTCCCTCTCTCTTACTGCCTACAACTAATCCAGTTTACCTATGAAACAGAGAGCCATATACACCTAAATACATATATAGGTATAGGCAAAACCAGAGTGACAACCTACAGAAAAATGTTTCTTCCTGAATATGAATGCAAATGCTACTGTTTTGAGGAAAACAGATGTACAGATTTTTGGAGCTATTTTTACTAGCATTCTGATTTTATTACAAAATAAACTATGAATGAATGAAATTCACACACAATATAAACTATGAACAAAAATGAATGAAGCAACAGTTGATAATTTTCCAAATTTTCTACTCAACAAGGATATTTAGAATCCCAGTAACGTACTAATAGTTTCTGTATGCTTAACAGCTGGAATAAAAACCTGCAAAATACAAGTTCTCAGCATGCACACTGCATGATTTGTGTACACATTCCACTTGCAAGTACTGCTGTTAAGCATTATACACACTGGTATTTTTAGAGGCATGAGCAGGACAATAAAAAAATTATTCTGTTGATTTTATGGAGAAATAAGCACTGGGATTTGGTACTTTATCATTCACCAGATACTAAAAAAGTTCAGCAAAATGGCCAAACCAAAATAGTGAACACAGGGGTAGTCTGAAAAGATTATTCTGTTTCACTTAAGAAAATATATAAACACAATCAAAAAATTATTTGCAATATAATTTTTTTTAAAAATAAGTTCAAGAACTGTATACATTTTCTTATAACTTCAGTTTAGAGATAAAATTCTTACTTTCTGGGTTTCCTTCCCTCCTCATCCTCCACAAGGAGAAGACAGAACTACAGAACTTGCATCAACTTTATCAAATCTCTCTACAGCTCTTAATAATTACACTAACTTTTTCTAACTTCTGATTTCTGAATCCAGAAGCAAATGTTTTTAATTAAATACTTGCATACTTAGAATATGAGCACACACAAATCAGTGAAAAGACATATTTTAAACCCCAATTGTCCAGAGACAAACTTAACCAGCAATTATTCTTTTTTAATTATTTCTTTGCATTTTCCATGCAGTGTGCCGCAACTGGCATCTAAATAGTTTCTTTGCCTTCATGAAGTGAAACATCTTGAATGCTCAAACTGTATTTTTATGAGTGCCGAGGGACCCTAAATTTTAGTGGTCTATTAAATGCCAGCAATTTCATGCTGCCTTGCATAAAACAGCATTCACATATTAGAGCCTATGTGAATCCATAGCTGCATTATGCATCTCCCACACAACTCAAATATAAGCTGTGTATTTAATTTAAAAATATATATATTTCTTTCAAAACACATATACTTTTTCAATTAATATCTCTAAAGTTCCATTTCATTGTTGTATGTTACACTACCCACGTGGAAAATGAGTGCACTTAAGCAGGGATTATAAAATTCATCAATATAGATAACACTCCTTTTATTTGAATTCAGTGCTTTACTTAGAGATGTAAGTTGCAAATGCATAACTCTATGACACCTGGCAGGAAAGTATGAACAAAATATTCTCCAAACAACCTAATTTACTTTGCCATAAAAATCACTGCACTTCGCTTATTTAGTACACATTACTCTGAAGAATCTGTTTCTGCAAGTCCTGCTGCCACCCAGCCTTTCAGAGTTAGTTTTTATTCTCTTACCTGGCAATAATATCCTTTTCAAGAAGAAGTCCAGTCCTAAGGTTTGTTTGTACTGTTTTCCAAACGTTTCTTGAGCAAAACGGGTAGCTAAGGATGTCTAAAACAGAACAGTATCAAATTAAGTCGTCATTTTTAACAGCAACAAACTTTATGTTAACCCAAAAGTATGAAATACAGTTAAGCACTTTTTAAATCAATGAATGCTAACAGTGTTCATGGATTTGGATTGACAAGCACTCCAGTCAGTTTCAACATAATAACAGGAGGTGGCAAAGGCTACTAATTTATGCAAAAAGAAGCAAGGTGCATATTTGCATTGATTTCAAAAAAACTCTAATAGTTCTATTAACGAAATACTATGCAGATTTGAAGGAGGTATCATTAGTATGCTCAAACAGACATAAATCTAGGCAACACCATCTGTACCTGAAGATCTCAGTATTTTTAAAAAGCATTCATTTCAAAAACAAGGGTCCTCTCTGGTAAGGAACACCATGATCCCAGACCAATTTTCTGGGAGAGAATAGAGACCTGCACAGTGCAGGATCCCACAGAGGGCTCCTGAGTGTGGCCAGATTCTGCCACTGTACATCAGTTTTGGGATCAGGGATTACACGAACTCTTAAATGGGAAGAGTCCTTTCTTGCACACAGAAAAAGAAGGTAAACACATATTAAGAATGCACATTTATAGATTTATTCCTTTCAGCAGAAATTTGAAAATTTATTTCTTCAATTGGAATTCTGTGGATTTATGAAAGCAAACCAATACTCTGTTAACCTAATAATAAGCTTTTAGTGTATATGGCTGAAAGGATACACAACTAACCTGGGCAAACTACTGAAGCAAGGCACTTACATTCTATTGGTAGCAATTTAGTGTCTCCATTGAAGACAAAAAAAAAAAAAAAAAAAAGAGGTGGGGGTAGAAAAGGAAAGAAATATGCAAAGAAGGCCCACAAAAAAAGTAAAGGAGAAAATAGTGGTACAATCATAAATAATTCAGAAGTCTGTATTGTGAAAAAAATACTAAATATTAAAAATTATAAAATACAAGCAACATCAAATTAGTGTACACTTAAAAATCTCTTGTTGGCATGACATTTGTAAACAAATATACAAATTAACTACAGAAAAAAATCTAAATATTTCTTTATCTATATAGAGAAGGAAAAATACTAAGAAGCTCACAAAACCTTTACACTGTCTAAGAAAACTCAAAGCAGGCCAGAAGGGTTTTTCTTGCCAGTTTTCCATTTATCAAGCCATGAAGAGATAAGTCATACCAATTGTTATCAGAATTGCTGTTAGGAGCACATTTAATCAAAAATGCAATAGCAAAATAATGCAAATAGTTCTGAAATATGAGAATAGGCAAGGTCCTTGAATAGAAGGTTATAACAAAGATCTAAATTAGGCTAATGCCAAATGTACACAGAAAAAAACCACCCTTTTTAGCATTAAAACATTATCACCAGAGCTCTAGCAGTAACACTCTATTATGAATTGGCAAATATTTATTCAACTATTAGATTTCCTATCAAATAAATAAAATAAGATTTACTGTTTTCATGTTTCTGTATCATATTTATATTCCTATCACTGGCATATATACAATGAATGATATTTTCATATCAGAAGACATGTTTAGGAAACAATTCCACAAGTCAGTGTTAGCCTAATGCAACATTTTCATTTACTTCACTGAACTCAAGCCCCAAGAGGATTAAAAATAAAAAAACAAATGGGGAAAAAAGCAAGTAAACTAGAAATAGCATGAGTACACTTATATATTTATATCCCTGTGGAAAGGGGGAAGACCACAGAGAGCAAATCGTGAGAAGATTCTTCTGCCTTCAGCTATGTGACAGTAATCCTAACAACACACACAAAATAAAATTCAATACAGATTCAGACTACAGTACTGAAAGAGTCTGTAGAACTGATTCACTTAATCTCAACAGTTAGCATGTCAAGATTACAATGACATCTTTAATTTATTATGACCTTAAAGATGTAGATGAGAATAAGACAACTGCATGAATACACTATTCAGTCTTCTTGAAATTTTCCTTTTTGGAAAAGTAACTAGTGCCTAGAGTACAGATTCAAGTAGCATCTGACTATATCACAGTATTCTATATTCTCCAACACACTAATTAAGATCCTCATTAAATAAGCAACCACTCCCTTCTTATTTTAAAGGCTCAGTAAATATTAGCTTATCATTCTTTGACATTCAATAATCCCTGAGGACTTCTAGGGCTGTTAGTAACAAGAAATGACACATATTCAATAACAGCTGACCTATAAGAGTAGCAAGTAATCAACACCATGGCAAAGTCCTCTGAAACAGTTTTTCTCCACTGTGCTCTTGAATGCAAAGGAATTTATAGCACAAAATCATTGACTAACTCCTTCTTAAATTTTTTCCTAATAAATGTTAGAGCTCAAGGTGTTGAATTACCAGTCTAGGGTCCTCTATTTTTTCACAAAACAAGCATTTATCCACAAAATGCTAAGAGCAACAGTTCAAACTTCTTTACAACAATAAACAAAGAAGTTATGTCAATGCATATTCAAGTGCCTCTACAATGCAAATACTCCCTTCAAATCCCAGAAGTGTTCCCTGCCATGCTTGCCAGAAAAGATTTTGCCCTACTGTTTTACCTGAGGACATGTTGAATACAATCTATATAACAATTAATGAAAGTTAAATAATGGTTCAGTAGAACTGTAGTTGTAAAAATAAATAAGTAATCAGTGACCATTTTTTAGAAAGGTTGCATTCCATACAATTCCACCCCTTAATGTCAGGTTCAGAAAACAATACAATACTATGAAGGCCTTTGTTCCTTTGCAGCTCTATTAAGACAAACAGGTCACCAGCTTGCATAGCAGAATTTCCAGCAAAAATTCCATCCGTTTGGAAGGTTCACACACCTAATGTAAACATCCTATTCCAAATATCAATACTTTATTGAAGAAGGTTGGGGTTAAAGAAGCCTTGTTAAAAACAAGAAAATGTCTTTGAACTCTAATATACAGCAACCAAGATAGCAGTAAAAGAAAAAAAAGTACAGTATTCTAAGTTCAAAATACAATAGGATATTTGGGAAGGCTTTTTTCAAAGAAGCAAAGATTGAATTTAACCATACATAAAAGGCATAACAGTTCCTTGCTTCTATTTTTCAATGTCAACAATTCACTATAAACTGAATTTGACATGCTGTTCCTGAAGACCTACATAATGAGTAAAGAGGGAAAAAAGCAAATATCTATGAAATAAACTAAAAAGTAATTAAATTGAAAGTCATATGGAACAAGCAATGATAGCCAGCTCTGACAATGACTACTCATCAGGGCAACCAGAAACTTGTAGGGAAAACCCCACCAATGAGACCTCTTTGAGTAAAGTCCTATAGAATTAAGTTTTGAGAAAGCGGTGCCAAAGTGTAGTGTCACAGTTGTAAGAAAGAAAACTAAACCAAAAATTCAATTAGATGCAAGCACATAGCTCTGAAGCCATGAATTTCCATTCACACACAAACTTTAGCCACAAATTGAAAATCTATTTTCCAAAAACCACATGTATCTATCCTTTCTCTCACTCCCTTCTAGAACATCAATGCCATTATCCAAGCACAGCTACACTAATCCCTCAGTCATGTCCTATCTTACTGACAAGAATTTTAGGACAAGCAAAACTAAAACAAACACTAGGCTAAATGATGAAATGCTTTAACTACCATAAAAACACATAACTGTCCAAGCTAATGTCCTTCCATCCCACTGCCAACTACTGATGCAACTTTCTCCACTGAAAAAGAGAAAATTATCATAACTTCTTGACATTTGATGTAGGTCTCTTTGATGCAGCTGGGCCAATCTGCACAGCACACTTCATTCAGTTCTCCATTTGCGAGACTCAACAGTGATAAAAATATTTTTGTCACCATCTATGAAGTTTTTGAGCCCAAGTGTAACAAGACAATTCAAAATGCTTAAAAATCTTCTATTCTAAAAAATCCTTAAGTAAGCAGGACACTACTTTTTATGCCAACCTATGTTTTAGCTCCTACAACTCCCATAGCTTGAGCATTCATTATTTCATTTTCATCATCCAATGTTACCAGAAGGAAAGGTAGGATGTTTCTGATACCATACTCCAGTTCCAGCTACAACAGACAGCAAACAAACAGAACCTCATCATACCTATTTTTCAGGACCTCCCTTCCCATTAATAGCTCTGAGATTTACTTCCAGAGGCCCAAAACCTTTTTCAACATTGGCAAATCATAATATTCTATCTTAAATCAGCATCCTTGTATATTTCAGTATTAAGCCAATCTATCACAAAAAGAGTAGAAATATCTGGATCATAACATCTTTTTTTTTTTTTTTTTCAATCCATACTAGTAGTAATGTTGGTTTATTTTAATGGAAAATCATTTTGGCCCAGGAAGAGCGAGCTGATTTAAAACCTAGACACATAAGGCAGCTGTGTGTATATATGTCCTTCCTATATTCAAAATCAAAGAGCCAACTGCTATTAATAATTGCTGGATTTTTTCATCTCCCCGTTGCCCCCACTTCTGATTGGTCTTTAGATTGTTTTCATAGTTTGTCTAGTTCATTAAAATCATCCTCTATTATCTTCTGACTAACCAGCCTTTCTTCCCTCAATTTTAATTTTCCACAGTTTACCATTATCTTGCATCTCTATTTTACTCTAAGAGTTTTACACATTCTACTGTCTCACTTCTCTTATGCCTTCTTCCACTTTTACTCTTCTTTACTTATGTTTGCTCCAGCAGTGCTTATTGCTACCCTTAAAAATTTAAGTATCCAGTTATCAATTCAACCACCTCAAAACAAATTAACAGAAGCACATCATGCCTCCCTTGCCTCATGGATAGAGCAATTCCTAGCTAGTGTAAGTACAAACATTACCTTTAGCTTGAACTGACATTGATTTGTTTTTAAGCTGCTACCAATCCCTTCACAGAACTCGAGTCACATTGCTTCTAAGCAATGGGTGAGGAAAACAGCAAGTTTCCACCTGACCCATAACAACAATTTTTTTTGTTGTTTCTTTGGAAAAGAGGAGGTAAAAGAAGACAAATGTGAACACCTCACACTAAGTACAAGATACAGCATTTCAGATATATCCCATCATTTTCTACACACCTCCTGTCTCATGGTCCCAGGGTGACAGGAAGAGAAAAACCAACACCTTGCACAGTAAAAGAGAGGTAAGTATGCATGTGTGTGAAGACCAGCTGTGAACCAGATGTGAGAGCCAGGCAATTTAGAGCTGAAAACACATAGACATACACAGGTTTCAACAAGTAAGCGGAACGAGTAGACAACAAAAGAGAGGAGCCTCAACAATTTAGTCTTCTGAGGCAAAAAATAGTAGTAGGTACATTTTATCCTTCCATTCCATGACCCAATTGCTTCTTTATTTTTACAAGACCCTACAATAAATCTGTGAGTGCTGCCAGCCAGTGGGATGGTGGGAAGGAGCCTCTATTACAGCATCATCTAGGGGGGACGGGAGGAAAGGCAGCCCACCAGAGTACTGCTGCTGCTCGTGCCCAAGAACCTGCCCTGGAAGCGTGAGATTCCTGGAGTCAGCAGGAGATGCAGTGAGTGGCAGCTCCTGAGAGAGAGGTAGGAACCAACAGGAATATACATCAAAACTCAAGAATGCTTGAAAATCCATGCTTGGCAAGAGGTCTTGCCACAAGCTGCTCAACAGCAGCAGTGAAAGGATTCTTCAGTGTGAATGGGAAACTCCTGGGAAATGCTACCCATGAAGCAGCACTTCAGCTGTCAATGCTGTACATTTATTATGCTCTCATCACACAGCTGGTTGGAACTGCCCATCTACTGACTCACATGAACACAATACCACTTCAGACTGGGTTTAGAATCACTGGAGACAAAAAAAAATGTTTTGTTTCTTTACAGAGCTCTGAGTAAGTAAGTGAGCAAAACCACATGTACTTTCACTTAGAGCTTATTCCTATTAATGCAAGGCACTACACTTAAACCAGCTCTACGAACATTTCCTTTTTTCATATGAACTGTGAAGCACGCAGAATTTCTTCTCCTTGCAATTTCAAAAGTTAATGACAGAGGAAAGAACTGTATACTTCAATCATACAATAAATTTACTATTTTCAGGTGCGTCTCACAAAATTATTCAGGCTATATATGCCAATATGCAATGTTCAAGGGAATAGTTAGGATCAGTAACTATTTTAAATGGTCAAGAAAGCAGCCTTTCTTTTGCCTTCTTTGGTCTCTCCTTGTCAAAATTTCTCTTTTACAAAGAGAAATTTGTTGGATTATTGTTTGATTGTTTTGATTATTGTTTGATTATTGTTGATAAATAAGCGTTTATAAACAGGGTTTCATTAAAAACAAAAACATAGAAGTTCCAAACTAAAATAGACCCAGCAGTGCCTTTTCAAACTCTGAACAGTAACTCCGCTAGATGCAAAGTGTTTCATCCAGCTCGGGAGGCTGGCAGCTCTGTATCCGAAAGGAAGGGCGCTGCAGCCCCAGCTAAGCGACCTTCCCTGCTCGTCCCTTTGGAGGGGAGCCGCGAACCCCCGTGCCCGGTCCGGACCCCAGCCCTGCCCGCCCGGGGCACTGCAGCCGCCGAGAGCGGCTCTGGGCTGCTCCAGCGGCTGCGGCCGAGCCATTCCTGCCTCCGTCGCGACATGGGCAGCGCACGGGGACCACGGCAACTCCGTCAGCACAGCACGAACTACGTTACTGGCCGCTCCTTTGCTCGCGGCTCAAGAAAATTGGATTACAGTCGTGTAAGTCTTTTAGGTGACGATACTCCTCGGGTCGGAAGGCCCGCCAGAGGGTTCGGCTGCGGGGCACGGCGCGGACACCGGCGGGAAGAGCCCGCGTCCCCCGTGCCTGGAGGGCCTGGAGCCGAGGGGGAGCAGCCAGCGGGTATCGCGACAGCGGCTGCGCGACAGACTGGAAGCGCCGCGAGCTGCTCCCTCCTCAGCAGCAAAGCCGGGGCAGCGTGAGGGGGAAGGCGGCGAAGGGGCTCGGGGCACCGCGGCGAGGGAGAGGAGCTGCCGGCGGGGCCGGCACTGACCTTGCCGGTGGTGCCGTCCCCCAGCACCACCAGCTTGAGCTGGCGGTCCGGACTCTCCTCCTCCTCCGAGTCCGACATGATCTCTACGGCCCCGGCGGGAAAGAAGAGGCTGAGAGCAGCCGGGAGGAGCCGGGTGCAGGAGCGAGGACGGGACAGGGAAAAGAGCGAGCGTCGCGCTCACAAAGCCGGCACCAACGGCGGAGCCACCACCGCCATCTTCCTCCGGCGCGCCCTCCGTCGCTATGGTCCGCGCGGGGCGAAACCAACGACAGGGCCGAGAAAAGGGGGGAAAGCGGTAAATTGAGGGCGGGAGCTACAGCAACAAGTCCATCTACTGCTTCGGGACACACCCACTTCTTCCCCCACAGGATCGGAGGATGGTTCAGCCCGGCTGTCGGCCGCTCGCCGCCGTGGCTCGGGCCCCGCAGTGACGCCCTGCGCGGTAACCAAGCAACGGGGGGCGGGGCGGGACTACGGCCCGGCCGCCCCCGCTGAGGGGCGGGGCCGCCCCGTGTGGGGCTGATCGGGCGGGCGGCGGGGGTTTGCTATGGCAATTACATATGGCAACTAAATAAATAGCTATGGCAGTCAAATCATAGTCACTGACTGGTTTGCATTGGAAGGGACCTTAAAGATTATCTCATTCCAACACCTTTCTCTAGGCTGGGTTGCTCAGAGCCCCGTCCAGCCTGGCCTGGAACACTGCCGGGATGGGGCAGCCGCAGCTTCTCTGGGCAACCTGTGCCGCGGCCTCACTGCCCCTCACAGCGAAGAATTTCCTCTTGATATCTGATCTAACCCTGCACTCTTTCAGTTTAGAGCCGTCCCTCCTGTTCTATCCCTGCATGCACTTGTATGAAGTCTCTCTCTCACTCTCATATCCCTTTTAGGGGGGGTACATAAAGGCCTGTGCAGTAAGGTCTGGAGCCTTCTTTTCTGCAGACTGAACAATCCCGATTCTAGAGACTCCACCATTTTCTCACAGTCTCAGAACTTTTCTATCCATATAAGGAATCAGTAAGAAAACTTGTCAAGGTAGCCCTAGCTGAATTTTAGGCCATTACTTTATTACATATAAAATACATTGTATAGCCAGGGAGAACAGGCTCTAACCTCCTCTTTTGCATCAGCCTTCCCTGAGTTTGAGAACTGCCAGTGTCCCTTCAGCCTGTCATCTTCCCCACAGACTAAACAACTCCTCTTCAGTCAGTCTTTCCCTCGGTTGTCTTTTCTAGACTTCTGATTATTCTTGTTGCTTTCCTTTGGCCCCTCTCCACTTTGTTGCAGTACTGTGCCAAAAACTGGATACAGTACTTCTGTTGAGGCCCTGGGAATACTGAGCAGAGTGGAAGCATTACTTCATGTGTCTTGCATACAAGACTTCTGTTTACATATCCCAGTATGATGTTTGTTTTCTTGACGGTGTGACATTGCTGACTCATATGAGTCCTGATTTACTAAAAGAGCCTCTGGATGCTCTCCTGTTATTGGCATTTCATACATGTTGAAGCTTTATTTCTGTTTGACTGTAGTGCCTTTCTGCTTTTCCCCATTGAATTTAATCCTGTTTCAGGCAACTTGCAACATTTGTCTATAAAGTTTTATTTATAATGTTATCCTCTAAAATGCATGCCAACCATCCTGACTTGCTTATATCTGGAAGTCTAAGAACCATACGCTATTCAAAAGTCATTAATAATGATATCCAATAGTACCAAATCTCTTCAAGCCTCCATTTGACATATTTTTCCAGTATGAGTGACAACAATTCTTTGGACATTGTTTGTATAACAATTTGAACAGAACCATCTGGAACTCTTTGAGGTATAGATGTATTTTAATGGATTCAATTACAAGCTAAGAATTTTTAGAACAAGTTTGTATAATGTCTGAATAGCAATCATACCTGTTTCAGTCTCTTTCAGGTTTTCTTTATGATATGTATGTCTGAAATTTCCAATATTACAGGTACACTGTTTTACTCAATCCTCAGTTGGATGAAGAAGGTTCCGTATTGATCATGTATTCATGTGTTTGCATAATTGAGGCTAAATACTTTTCTAATGACATTCTGGGAAAAAAAAAATTAAAAGAGGGGGGCAGATACACCATAAAGTACATTAGATTCTAATGGAAAACAAGACACACACCTTTGTCACTCCATACTTTGAATCAAATTTAACATGTTCTTCATTATTTTCCACTTCAGATAATCATTTAGCCTAATTGTACTGCAAGTTCTCTTAACTTAGGACTTCAGCAAGATCAGCACCGGAGTCAGCATTTCTTGGAAGGAAGAGCAATATGGACAAACGTGAAACTTGCCCTTTATGATTTCTGACATATTGAATAGCTGTACAGTTGGCATTAGACATTTAAAAGCTCCACATCTCACACCAGGGCAGACACATGCTTGACAAACCACTGTTGGTGGAACTGCTCATATTTCTCAAATGCCACCTCAGTCACATTAAGAAAAAAATATGAAATAATAATTTAAAGCTTTCTTGATTTTGAGGGGAAACAGGTTCTATTTAACTCACAAGATGAGAAGCTACATGTGCAAAAGCAGGATGATAAGAGAGCAAGGTGCTCTAGGTGTCCAGACTATGTGTATTTTCATTTGAAATACCACAAAGAAATGTGTGTGTTGTAATAAACATCCCAAAATTTAATTTACTTCTTCCTTTTTATCTTCGATGTTGCATTCATGGGCTTAAATTTGTCTTGAGCCTGTGTATCTGATCTGTTTAAATAAGCAGTTATATATTAAAACATTATTTTGGAAGTACAATAATACTTGGTATGGATAAACATGCATGCTTGCTACTGGCTACTAAGAAAAATGAATGGAAACTACCCCAGGAGATGGCATAGGAATGCAATTGGGCAACTCAGCTCCCAAAAACCTCCTTGCTTAAGTCTATGAATGACAGGAATGTACCAAAATCACTTTTTACTGTATAAAAGATAAGTGTACAAGAAAAAAGGTGCCTGGTGGAGTTAATGCTTTAACAATAATACTACCAAAGAGTGTTGTTTACCCTTATTTAACTTAAGCAGCATAACAGGGCAAACAATCTGACTGGAAATCTTGACACATCTTGCTTGCAATGTTCAGCAAGCTCATTAACAGCATGGTGTGGTCATTTTACAGAGTGGTACAAACTTTTGCTACAATACATCCCCTCTGGGAGGCTTTCAAATTGAACTATTTTTGTCATTGCCATCTTTACTAAATATGCATTTTATAGATGAAAGGAAGCTAGTTTCAAAGTGTTTGATACTTCACAGTTAAAGGAAATATATGAAGTGTGTTGAAAAGCACTGGAATTAACAAACAGATCACTGCAGTGAAAAAAAAAATCATTGATGGCAATATAGAAATAATTTGAAACTCTTATGCATATTTAAAACATTAAGAAAAAATCTTTGAGCAGTTACTTTGAATGGAGTTTTCACTGAAAAGAGCCTGGGTCACCAAGTGATGCAGACAATAAATATATATTGTTAAGTAAATATATATTGTTTGACATTTGGTCTGTATTTTGTAACTTTCCATAAGTAGAATCACTGCAACTTCTGAATGAGTTTTTGGGAGACACAGGTAGTAGAGTGTGACAGCACAGGCCAGAGATGTTCAGGAGAGGAGACAGGAAGCAGTGGAGGAGTTAGAGCTTATATGTAGGTAGGAAAGGAGGGCTGGATAGGGAAATCTGTGGGAATTTCTAAGGGGCAGAGACAAGAGTGGGAGTTTTTAGTATTCACTCTTCGCTGTCCACATTTTTATGTAACATCTTCATCCATCTCAAGAGACAGAGCCAGGTACCCAGCTCACCTCATTTGGGTTTAAAGGAATTTTCCTTCCTGGCCCCTGTGAATTTTTGTGTTGCGCTTGTTCCCTTCTTCACATTTTCCCCTACAAACATGGTTAAATTTTTTAGTGCAAGCCATTGATTTTCATTTCTGCTCATGTTTTGAGCTGGAAGTCAGAAATACTCTCTTTTTTAATCCTGTCATTTTGTTACAGTTTAATTAGAAAACTATTTTTGATAATCAGTTTCTGTTTGAAGAAATAGTACAGTTCCAGTTTTGATTCCTTTGCCTCCTTGCTCTTAAGCTACCCTGACTAAGTAATTGTGGCACACACAGTCCACCATGTTTGCAAATGCAAACTGTACAAATGCAAACTACACCTCTGAATGTGGGAGGGTTTTTTTTGAATGTAGTATAAGGTTGTACTCCCTTATGCAAGTATCTACAAAATCACTAAAAATCATTGCCTGCATAGGAAATAGATGTGTGCTTCTCTCAAGCTCTGAGAAAAGGTGTGAATCAAGCTGAATGAGGTGGAATCTACACTGAGAGAAAAAAGAATAGCATGTGTGAGAGCCTTCAACCTTTTTGCCATCCTCTTCAAGAATGCATGGTCATTAGCTTCCAAGTCATCTGTGCTGTCCTTATAGCACTTGATGGAAACAACACACTTCTCAGAGTGATTGACATGAACTGTGTCCTCTGTTACCAATACAAGACATTCTTTTAATATTTGTTCTGCTTTTTATGCCCATGCTTACACAACAACACTCATTCTCTTTTGAGTTTCATTCATATCAGTTTTTCTATTTCAAGTCTCTGTAGCTGGGATCTGCACACACTCCTCTTCTTCAATGTGGACATCGACTTTCCATTTGTTTGAATGAGGAAAGTGTCCTTGAAAAGAAAAGCAAAAGTGGGCATTTAAAAAGAAAATATATTTACTTCCATTATAATGTTGGGTTTGCCACTCATCTCTGGAGCAGAGTAGAGAGCTGCTGTTGGTTTTAATTGCACTACAGATCTGCAAATAAAACCCAACTTGTTTCTACATCACCAATACCATCTCTAATGTCTTTACCAGACACTGTTTTCTTCTGCACTGCTTGATGACTGTGCCTTGAGTGAAACTCAGTGATTAATGTGCCTGACTAGACAGACAACTGAGTGGAAATGGTAAATAATGACTTGTTTTTGTACATGTGAAAAACAGTTCCTACTCAAGTTGGAAATCCTTGCTTTTGGAAGGGCATTCTTCCATCTTGCTTCCTGCTAACCTAAGGTCACGTAAGGAGTGACTGTTTTTAACACTGTTGGCTGCAGTGATGTAAAGGTCTCTGGCCCAGACACTGCAGTGAACAAGAGTTTCCACTCAGGAATATGGTTAAGCTGAAGGCCGCAACTTTTATGAACTACAATGCCTAACAAAACAGAGAAGAACCACTAGGCAGCTGTTCCCCACAAACTGCCCAGTAAAACAGGGTCAGTGAGGTTCACCAAGCACAGGACTGTGGAGGCCAAGCTAAATGTTTAGGAGAAAGCTGACCGCATCCTCCCTCTGGCAATAGTGACCATGGCATGTGGTCCCACTGGAACTATCTCCTCCTGCATTGACTCTGCTGGGGAGGGGAGAGAAATGTCAGCAGTAGCTTTTTAATATGTGTGAGGCACTACCTTTTTCCCTGTAAAGGGAAATAACTCACTGACACTTGGCTAGTATTTAAGACATGAGCAGTAATTCTAGCCATAGCTAACATGAAAAACCCACATTGGAAACCTGCTCTCCAGTTGTGTGAATGGACAAACAAGTTCTCTTGTCTTTCCACTAGCTGAATTTACTAATAAAGCCACACCACATTTTCAGTGTGGTAAACACTTTTTCTCACTAAACTACACTATGTAACTCAGAGTATAAAGTCCAGCAACAGCGAGGCTAACAACAGTTACAGAAAGAAAACGGGTCAAAAATACCTACAAAAAGAGAGCTAATTTATAAATTAAGTAATTCTAACTTCTACTGACACAGTCATGCAAATTTGGAATTTCCCACATGAACACAGAGGATCACTGGGAACTCCTGTTTCTTGACCCCAAACCACAATGCTTGTTGCAAAAATGGATAAAGCTGTCTTTCTCACAGTCTTGACCTGTTACCAGTCCAAGAAAAAGATTTTTTTTTTTCGTTTTATAACACCATGGAAAATCTAGAATTATTTTCTAGCCTGTACTGCAGCTTTGGAAGGACCCACCTGAATCACTGGTGTTCTGTTGTTGAATTCCTGAAGGATACCATCAAGTTCCATCATGAAAGCAGGAAAGCCATGTGCTCTCACCACTCATCATGGAAGTTTGTCTAAGGCATGGTGGTTTCATTCCATGTTATGGGTTTACCCTTGCAGTTCTTTCCCCATCCTGCTGATGGTGGAGTGTGCAAGCATCTGCATGGGGCTTGGTTGCCAGCTGGGGTAAACCACAACATCCCACCTGACAGAGAAACTTCCCCCCAGTCACTTGGTCCCTCTCCCACAGCAGGAGCAAGGTAAGAATCAGGACAAAAGCAAGAGATGAAGGTTGAGATAATCACAGTTTAATAAGTGAAACAAAGCCATACGCACAAGCGAATTTTTTTAAAGGAAATTAATTCTCTACTTCCCATCAGCAGGCAGATGTTTAGATGCTTCCTGGAGGGCAGAGCCTCAGCCTGCCTATTTGGGAAGACAAGTACAATAATCTCAAATGTCCACTTTCCTCCCCTTTCCCCCAGCTATTTTTACCATGCACAATAATTGCATTTGCTTTTTTCACACAGAAATCACATTTCCAGTAGATCTAGTAGCCATCTCATTCTTCTCCTGAACTATTAGCTATTAAATCTCATCTCCTCCTGAATACTCCTGAATATTTAGTTACTAGTTTCCAAGTGTATGACTTTACAGTCTATATGGCTGAATCTTACCCCACATCGAGGGTTTTGGGCCACAGTTATCCAGTTCTCTTGGCCCAGTATCTTGAGCCTCTGCCATAGTTTCCCAAAATCCTCTTAGCCAGTTAATCAGCCAGATCCTGCTTTTTGTGGGCACCTCTTTAAGAAATGCATTACACAATGTTGCACCTGAAACTTATTGCTCAGGTGGCCCATCCCCTGCAACCTGATACTTCTTTCAGTAACATCCATCATAATTTTCTCTTTATCTAATTCTCCCATCTTCTCCTTATCTACCAATTTCCAATTTTCTGCCTTAATGTGTAGCTACTCCCACACAGAGAAATGAACTCAAAACTTAAAACACCTTTCTGTCACCCCTGCCTTTTTCCCAGGCTCATCTTCACTCCCTGATTCTCCAGCTCCTTCCCCTGAGGGGTGCAGGAGGATAAGGAAGGGGGAATGTGGTCAGTTCATCACACATAGTCTTTCCCTTTCCTTCCTCTGCAGGGGAGGATCCTCACACTCTTTCCCAGCTTCACCATGGGTTACCCAAGGGTCACAGCCTCCTTCAGGGATCTGCCTGTTCCAGCATGGGGTCTTTTAGGGGCTGGTGGTGGATCTCTGCTCCACCATGGAGCTCAACAGAGCACCTGCCTCTCCAAGGTCTGCACTACAGGCTGCAGAGGGATAAATAATCTCTGCTCCAGTGCCTGAAGCATCTCCTTCACCTCCTTCTCCACTGAGCTTGGTGTCTGCACGTTTGTTCTTCTCACATATTCTCATTTCTCTGTTCAGATACACTTGTGCAGATTTTTTCCCCCTCTCCTTAACTCCTAGAGGTGCTGCCACTGTTGCTGTTGGCGTGACCTTGGCTGGTGGCAGGTCCATCTTGGAGCCACCTGGTATTGGCTCATGTTGGACATGATGGAAGCTTCTGGCAGCTTCTCACAGAACCCACCCCCAGCCCCGCTACCAAAACCTGGACACGCAAACCCAATACATTATCATGTCTAAATTGCACATGTCTAAAAATCTTTCAGCAAATCAACTGTCTCATTAACATGACATGTGAAGTAAACCTGTGTTGCAATGTATCCTATTTTTCACTTGCCTACAGGTCCTTATTAACATTCTTTTTCACTCTGAACTATATGTCAAAAGAAATCCCTTGGAAATACATCAATTAAAGCTTTTATATAATCTATCAGTCTGTGAAGACTGTGTGAACAATTCAGAAGACAAACTCAATTTTCTGAATAAATTATTAATTGCAAATTATATTTAATACATTTGACATAAATATGATAGTGGATATATCCCTTGAAGCACTTTTATGATCAGCTTTCACAGCAATAATTATTCACTATTGATATTCATCCAAGGAACTGCACATACATGAGTTGAATGAATCTTGACATTGGAAACCCTCTATACAACCTAGCCTCAAAGGTGAGAAAAGAGCTCCAGGTTTCCTACTTTGACCTTTCCAAATATACATTTATCTCCAACATTAAACTGCAGATGTCATAGTCATGACAGTGCAGCTCTGTGTTCACTGCAGCACATGCCAGCCATGCTTTTAGAGTGCTTACAGCTAGTTAGTTCCCCAGACTCCTAGACTTTATTATACTGGCTGCTGTAGAGCCTCTACTCCTCTGCTCCTTCACTGTGCAACGTCATCTATAAGTACTTCGCAGCTGGAAGGTACTGATGATCCAGTACAGTTGTCTGTCATTTTGTGTAAAATTGTCTCATTGTTCTTTGATTGTCCCCCATGAATGTGGAAACTTTTTTTTCTTTTTCCCTAGATTGCAATTTGCAGTTTTTAGGGAACAAATATGATCTGTTGGCTATACCTGTGTACATCACCTAGTGAACTGAGATCCTCATGTCTGACTACAGATTTTAGCTGCTGTGAATATTCAAGCGATGCAGTCAGGTGTATTGCTCAGTCTGGAGTTATTGGATGCGCACTTTCCTGTGAAACTTTCATGGGAGAGGTAAGTTTGCACTGACTGCAGACACCCAAGACTGATTTTCTTGAGCAAACAATGATTTCAGCCCAAAATTAATTTGAAATATCCATGGAGTGTCATTTAGTATCCTCCAACTCAGCTATGTCCTGTTGTAATAGTCTATATAAGATACAGTACTCTGGTGGATGAGCATTTCCTCCACAGACCTACCAGGCAGCCATCAGCTGTGCCATCTCATTGCCATGTCTGAAAATGAAGGCAAAGCACTAACTTTGGCAGAAAACGGTCCCCATCTGAATAGCTTAATGCAATATCTTAATCAGCTTTGAAATATATTCTGTGCCAAATAGGTGTGTGTGTCACTACCCACCGTGACAGAGGGCTCCATCTGTGTTCAGGAGCCAGCAGCTGCAGCAGTTCAGGATGTCACATCCACAATTTCTCCATGGTTTGCTACCACCACTGCAGCAATGAATGTGCACCCACACCTCACCCACACCACAGCCTCACCTGTGGATGAGCTCATCTTCATCCATGAAGCCATGACATGAGCAATCAGGCTGGGCACAAGTCCCTCCAGCTGCTGCAGCTTCTGTGAGCTGTGACATCCAGCAAACTGGAGAGCTGACATCCTGTCTGGAAGTTGGTCTGTCCTAGCTCTAATACACACATTTTCTCAGACATTATTTATATCATTTAGCGCAGTAAAGTTCACAGCTCAGTGTCAATGTGTCTCAGCTGGAATGACAAAGAACTAATATTTCTGAGTTTTTCCATTCGTCTTTCTTATTGCACATGACAAACTAAAATCAGAACTATCCCCCAATTTTCCATAAGGGACTATGACCAGCAGAATTACATCTCTTGGATAACTGGTTTTCAAACCCCTACTTTGTATCAATTTTCTTCTGATGTGGTATCAAAATTGTGACTCACTCAAAGTGTTTTTCCTCAACGCTAGCTTATATGCTTCCAAACTAATTTCTTCCCAGGAAATTCTACATCTTGAGGGCAATTTTATTACTGCTGCCAAAACTGTAGGTGTTTCTGATGGAGATGAAGTGCTTTATGGCATGATTATCTCAGATCTAAGTCAAGCCAAACCATAGAGGTGCATTAGCAACGTGGTAAATATAGAAAATACTAAGGAAGAGAGACTTAAGAGAAGCATCCCAGCAAAAGCTGGAAGAAAACTGTGACAGAATTTGCATATCTAGTACTCTACTCAAGCAGACCAAGAAGAAATGGTGCAATTAAGGTTTTGAGAACATGCAATTATTACTAATTAAATTAGGTATTATTTTCTATTTCCTGAGAATTCCACCACCTACGCTTTTAGCATCTTATAATGCATCAGTTGTTTTTTATCTTACTTTACTTTGGTAAAATTCTCACCAGTTAATAACACACTCAAATTCATATTCAATTTGACAATATATTCAATTAATTGAGAGCTTACTCAGCTTATTGCATAGACTTAACAGAATACTATAAAAATATCTAGGCTACTATGAGAATTGAGATTCTGACTTAAAATGAGATGTGGTGTGTCTTTAATCCTTCTCATCATTTGACACAATTTAAAATGTTTGGAGTGATTTTCAATTCTCACTTGTAAGTAGAATGCCTAGTTTTTTAAGGAAATATGATATTTGAGTTGCTAGTGTTCCTTTTAAATGAACGAATGTACACTCACAGACACAGACACAGACAGTATGTGTCTGTGACTGCTGGAGCACATCAAGTGAAGTGGCTGGATTTTAGATCCCTGCTGGCAAACACAAACATGTTGGATGCTGTGCAATTCTGTCACTTCACTTCGGTTCTTCGATGGCAGTTATAATCGTCCAAAAAAAAATTGGTCTCATAAATTTCTGAGCTGTCTGGCTGAGTTCCTGCAATCCTTTGCCTATGCAAAACTGCCTTCTACTCAAGCTTTGTTATCCAGTAAAATATTACAAAAGTTCTCCACTGATCTCACTCTGTCATACAAGAACTTTTCCAAGACACTGCCTGCTAGATTTCAGCTTTAACTGGTAGGCGTTATTATGTTTTCATTTTCCTCATTCAGGCAATGTCTGTCTCAAGAGCAAAACAAGGATCCTTGAGCCAGACTCTTGCACTGCACATGCAAAGAAATTTTTTTTGAGATCAAAGGAGAAAATCTGGCTGGTCTGAAGGGTGATTTCACTGCTAATCCTGTTTTATTTTCTGCCTAGTGAGAATGAAGAGCAGAAAACTTTATACAATATACACTGTAAACATAATAGAGGGCATGAGCCTGCCAGCCTATCATTGACACGAGACATGCAGACCTGGATCCTGACAAGGATATTTTGTGAGCAAAGGCAATAATGAGGTTTTGAAAAGCACACATTTAGGAGTAATGGATGCTATAGAGCTGTGCTCCTACAAGTTGTGATTTAAAAGGATAGAGGCTTCAATTTCAACCACTAAAATTCAAAATGACAGAAACTTACAAAATTTTATTGCTCTGCATTTAATAAAATTTACATTTACAAGCTGTCAATTTGAAATGCTGAATAACTCATAGTTTAGAACACTGAAAACCAGTTTGAATTACTCTTGCAGTCCATTGCTTCCTACTCATCGTCTTTCTCAGATACCCAGAATAATCCATTCATCACACATTTTTCCTATCTGACTTAATTCATCTTTGGCCCCAAAAAGATATTGGCTTTGAAGGAAGGTCAGGGAAAGAAAGGCATCTTGCTGCCATTAAAAAAAACTACCACCAAACCAAAACACATAAGCATAATGAATGAAAAGCTCCCTTTCTGCTTGCCTAATGTGCTAATATAAGAACATTAAGGCCAATGTACCATCTGCAACTTGGTTGCTCTGGCTGTCTGGATTTTTTTGTTAATTTACAGACTCAATTATGTAGACTCTTAAATTCACAGCATTAGTGGGTGGGAAGGTAGATGGTTAATGAAAAAACACAGAGTAGGAAACTTCTGTTTTATATGTATCTTGGGTAACATTTTTAGAAGAACAAGGATCAAAGATTGTAATTTAAAGAAACTCTCAAGACAGGAATAAATGTACATGACTTTAAGGCACCCCTAAAAATTATGGGATGGCTAATATCCCCATGCTTCTGTGGTCTGTTCTAAAACTAAAATATTAAGCCAAATGTTTGGCTCTATATAATAAAAACAGATTATCTAATGGTTTCCAGTGGGAAATATGAGAAAGAGCATTCATCAAGACTCTGTAATAGTTATGGATTATAAAGACTTCCTCATTTTCAGTATGAACTGAGTTCCCAGTAGAAACTGCTATGTATTTATTCACATGCCCTCAAAGGGACTGTGCATGGACATTTTTAATTAACATTATTTGCAGCACCCTACTCAAGTTGTTCATTAGGAATTTGACATGTTTTGAAGTCCTGACCAGAAAGTTTTCATCACTTACTCTAATCACACCATTCTTACATGATTTTAATACTTTAAAGAGTTACAGTGATTTGCAATCTATACTTATGTTAATGAAGAAAGAAAACAATGTTTAAGTAATCAAGATCATAACATTAACAAAAGAAGTCAGGAAACGTAAAATAAACTTTGGCATGCCATTAGGCCTTCTCTGTAAGAAAAAAAAAACAAGTAAAAAATAAAGGTACAATTTGACAGCACTTCTGTGTTTCCAGAGATGCCCATTTTGTTGCCATTACACTCTTCTCTTTTCAGCTGCCCAAAATGTTTTGACGTTTATTGCTGGGTATAAAACCTGTATATCAACTTCACTTCTCCTCCATCTGTCCTCACCGGCCTGATGTCTGTGCCTATCAGTTCAAATGATTAAGATGGGGTAAAATGTCTTTGTCTTGCCTCATTTGAATGATTTTCCTTAGCTTTTCTCTTTCATGCTGTTTTAGCTACTGAAGCCAAAGCTGCATGGTGAGTCTGCATAGATTTATCTTGGGTTACAGCACTGGTAGTGAAGGCAGAAAATATGCAGTAAAATATTGACATGACCTTCAGGTTTGTGTCTGCGCAGGATAAATAAATTCTACTACTTTCTTCCTAGAGAATGATAAACATAACTAGAAGAAAAGCGACGCTGGAGAGAGCTGAGAGTACCTGAGAGGTGTACCATGACAGAGACAGAGAAACCTGCTCATTTCATGAAGGTCTCACGGGCTCAAATATGTTTAAACTTTGCTCTTTAGCTAGGAGCTAAAATGTTGAAATTTAGCCTTTTAAATAAAACGGGCGCTTGGCACCTCCCTTTGAGAGCATGTGTTTAACTATCTCAGCTATACCTTTTATGTTCGTAACTACACGTTTTCGTTGCAATTGGTTTCGTAAATAACAGCTGGAGCTGTAGAACACAAGATGGCAGTGTCAGACGCCACGTACCAGCAGGGGACTGTGGGACGGTCCAGAGGGATCTCCTGAGACAGGAGACAAGCAAGAAGCGCTGAGATCTTCGTCCTTTCTTTAATACCACTGTGGAACAGTTGCTAGGAAGCCGAGAGACCTTTCTGTTCCAGCAATACCTAGAAAATACTCTGCAGAAGGAATGAAAATACAGTATGCTCTACAGAATAGGTTTTGCTCCACAATTCACTGAGATCTGCAGGTCTAAGGTGGTGTGTTAAGGCATAAAGTAACATGTATCTTACAAAGTTATCAAGGAAAAGGGACCTTCTGTCTCTGGAACATTGCTTTTCTTATCCTAGCAGAGAATGAACATATGAGTTCTTTTTTCCCCTCTCTTCCCCCCCCCCCCCCCCAAATTTATATATCACCAGTTGATACATAGAGTAAGAGGATAATCTTTGTCAAAAACATATAGGAAAGTTTATTTACTAGTTCTTGAATGCCATGGTGTTTTTCCTGGTTTTAGGAAGCTCCCTGTAATCGATGAGGGTGTGCATGTGAAGGTCAGGGTGGAGAGGGTGTGAATGTGATCTAAACCGTGGCAAAAGCCCCAGACCGAACCTGCCCGAAATGGAGCTATCTGAGTCCGGACGCCTGCCAGAAAATTTAGGGGGAAATAATTGTAAAGAGCCTTTAATCAAACCTGTATGTCCAAAGCGAGGAAAGGTCATTAACAGTTACTGTTCTGCTGAATTTGAGGGATTCATACTGGGGTGTCCTTCATGACTTCCTTAGTACTACCGAGCACCTGAGCCCGAGTCCCGCTCCCCGTGAGAAACGTGGGTCTATTCCTTGGCATGCTGCAGTTCGGGCCCCAGTCTCGGAACTCCGGGAGGTGTGTTTGGAGGGGCGTTTCAGCCCAGCCTGCCTTGCCCAGGCGAGAAGCGCCGCTCCCGGCAGTCGGGTGGTTCCTGCTGATGCGCAGTTGCTCGGAGTTTTTAGTGTGTACTGGGCTGGTGATTTTTTTTTTCCATCATCTTTACCTCAAATTCAAGAGCTGAGAAACTATTTTGTTTAATTCTTGGGGAAAGTGCAATAGCACTTCAGACATGCTTGGAAATTTAACTAGAAATAAACTAGTTTAACTAGAAATCCTTATCAAAATACCTCATCGGGATCCAAGAAATCTCAGACAGGCAACCCCTCTAGTCTTTATTTTAAAGTGTTATTTTAAATGGACGGCTAAATCCTTGCACTTGCTCTCTTTAACAGGCTGTGAGACTCCATTTCCTGCACCTCAGCTGTCCAAAGCGGGGGTCGGTGTGTTGTTCGCCCTTTGCGGGGAGGTTTTGCTGCCGCAGAAGGTGCAGCAGGGCCAGTGCCCGGCCGGATTCAGCACTTTCCCGGCAATGACAGTTCCCTGTGGCCGCACCGAGCCGGGCTCCGGTGGCCGCGGCCCTGCGGTGCCCCCCGTCCGCATCCCCGCCTCGCCCGTCGGTCCTCCCGCCCCGGCGGAGAAACGAGTTCATGAGTGGCTTTTGTAGGGGCACTCGGGGGGAGCAGCTGGGGACTCATCTCACCAGGGGTACTGCGCAGGGCCGGGTAAAGCCCCGGCATGCTCCGATGTGTGATCTTCACCCCGCTAATCACCAGCCCCCCTGGAAACACGCGTGGCTGCGTGGCCCTGTCTGGGTTTCTGCGTCACTCTGACTCTCATCGGGCTGCGTCGGGGAGCGCTACAAAGCGGGGCACAGGAGCACAGCATCAGCACCTGACTTTGCTCCCTCTCTGCCCGTCCCTGCAGCTGTGACCGGGGTATCCACGGTCAGTAATTCCTGACGAAGGGAATGTTTCATGTGGCTCAACAGACGTTAATGCAGCAGAAATACCCAGGGTTTTAAAAGCAGGCAATGCCTGCCGCTCTGTACAAACGTGGAGTTTCTGCCTTGCAGCACTTGGGCAGGAATGCTGTGCCATCGACGTTGAGGTCGATGCGCATGGTGCTTCCATCGTGCGGGGATTAAAGCCAAACGACGGTGGCTTCATTCGTTTAAGAACGATTACAAAACCGAACCCAAACACAACTAAACAAACAACAAATAAAACAAAACGACCCCGAAAACATCACCCAGAGTGAATCGTCACGCTTTCTTTTTGCCAAACGAGACCCAGTACTGGGGTGAATCTGTCCGCAGAGCGTGTGGGTGCCCCGACGGCCGGGCCGTGCCGAGCCACTGGCGCTGGGGCTGGGACGGAGGCGCGGAGCTGCCGATTCTGCTTCCACTGGCTGCACCGGGTCCCACAGGGACACCTCACACCGTGTGCACCTAGCTCTAGGGGAACTGCGGACGTAAATACCCCAAGAAACGCGATGGAAGCAATGCAAAGGCACTGCGCGCCCTGTTTGCAACCAAAGCTCCCCGTCGCGCTTTGCTGTCTCTCCCACAAAGGACAGTTCAAGGCCGTGGGCCGTGGAGGATCGAAGCACAAATACGCGCGGGTTTCCCTGGCCGAGATGGTGACGAGAGCGGCGGAAAGGGAAGCCCGCAGGGACAGCTCTGGCTCGTGGATCGAGCCGCTTTCCATCTGGGATTCCTCTGAGATGCGTCAGCGCCTCGGGGAGAGCACAGCCCGCTGCCCCGAAGGGCGCCGGGGTGGGGAG
This sequence comes from Ammospiza caudacuta, assembly GCF_027887145.1. Taxonomy (NCBI): domain Eukaryota; kingdom Metazoa; phylum Chordata; class Aves; order Passeriformes; family Passerellidae; genus Ammospiza; species Ammospiza caudacuta. The sequence goes on from NC_080596.1 coordinate 62,890,865, forward strand.
AGGAGAGGGGAGAGGGGAGAGGGGAGAGAAGAGACATGAGAGAAGAGACACGAGAAGAGAAGAGAAGAGAAGAGAAGAGAAGAGAAGAGAAGAGAAGAGAAGAGAAGAGAAGAGAAGAGAAGAGAAGAGAAGAGAAGAGAAGAGAAGAGAAGAGAAGAGAAGAGAAGAGAAGAGAAGAGAAGAGAAGAGAAGAGAAGAGAAGAGAAGAGAAGAGAAGAGAAGAGAAGAGAAGAGAAGAGAAGAGAAGAGAAGAGAAGGAGAAGAGAAGAGAAGAGAAGAGAAGAGAAGAGAAGAGGGCCCGACTGCTCCGCGTCGGACTGGCTGCGGGCCCCGCCGGCCGCCTCACGCACACCCACGGCCGCGGGCTGCCCTCCGGGGCTGGCCATGGCGAGCAGCAGGGCTGCGGCGGCCTGGGGAAGGGCCGGGGGTGCCGGGGGGTGGGTGGCATCCCAGGTGCCCCGCTCAGAGGAGAGGGGCTCGCTGCAAATGTCATCAGGACCTCGCCGCCGAGCCCGGCGCGTTTCAGCCACATATGGTGGGTGGATTTAGGTGTCAAAAGCCGGCGAATTAGAAATGGTAATTGTCCGTCATTATGGGTGAAACGCGATCTATCACAACAACTGGAACATGTCTGGGCGCTAGCAAAAATAATTTGAATGATTAGCGATCATTATGAATGTCAAGCCGCGTCCATTAAGTTGTATGAAGAAATTATCCTTGACGTGCGAAATCAAACTACAAATACACAGGCCTGGCATTGAGAAGACCCTCCCTGCCGGGCCGCGGGGAGGCCGGGAGCAGCCCCGCGGGGCGCTGGCCGGGCCCGGGAGAGGCGCTGGGACCGCCGCGCTGCCGGGGCCGGGCCGCCCGGAGCTCCCGCCCCGCTGCCTGCACGGCCGGGGACGAGAGCTTGCATGGCCCTGCTCATGGCCAGGGCACAGGCGACAGGCGCTCGATCAGTCAGAGGAGGCTTTGCTGGGAGTGGGAGGCAAGGAGCAGAGAGCCGGGCGGGATGCGGCAGCGATGGGAGGCTGTCCCGAGCAGCCAGCAGGCACCTCCCGGGAGTGCAGGAGAGAAAAGATGGGGAGAGCTTCTGGAATATGTCTTCTGCCAGGCACACGCTGCATCCCGCGTAGCTGCTCCTGTCCTTGGTGTGAGGGGATGTCCCGGGACCCGCTGCCCCGGTCCCGCGGGTGCAGCACCCCGGCCCCTCCGCCTCCTCCAGCCGCACCCCGCTCAGCCCTGCCGTGCCTGCCTGGCCGAGGGCTTTGCACCCCACTGGAAACAACAATCTTCCCTAAGCGAGGTCTGTTTACAAGTAGTTTCCATATTGCAAATCTTGCAATTTTCCAAGATAAAAATGTCGGGGTTTTCCTTTTAAATTTCACCCCGTAAAGAGGGCTTGCGATAGATTTTTTTTTCCTTGCACCTTCTTTTCTGTTCCTTTTTAGTGAAATAATTTGTTCGCAAAAACGAAATGGTTATTTCAATATCTTTTGGAAGTATTTTGGGTAAAACAATGTTATTGTGTTCCCACGAGCCATGACCTGACATGGACGCCTAAACACAACTTCCCAGTGGCCGCGAATCCGCGCAGCAAAAAGCAAAAGATTTTCTCGAAGACCGAGGAAACCCGTCTGCTTCTTCCAGACATTTTCTTTTTTGACCCGGGAACTTAGTAAAATTTCAGACAAATTAAAGGAAGCTTCACAGTTGCTTGACAAGATCACAGTCTGCACCCCTGCAGAGTGGGGTTTATAACCAGCAAATGAGCACGTGTTCTTTTCTTCTTCTGGGAAAATGTATTACGTCCATAGAAGTTCCCCCTTTGCCACCATTTTTCATTCTTTACTGAATAAGGAGAATCTCGAATCGTCTATTACTATTATTAATAATAATAATTATATTAATAAGTCAAGTAAAGACTATTTGTCTGATGTGGTCATTTTAAGTACCGTGCCACGGTGCAGAACAGAGTGGCAATGCCGCCGCCTCCGTAAATCCGCGCACGACACGAAGGGAAACGTCCCCGTGGCTTTTCGGCGGTGCCTTCAGGGCTCCCCCCGCCGCCGCCCCCCTGCCGCCGCCCGGTACCGCAGTCGAGCGCCTGAAGGCAACTCCCAAACACGACCTCGCTTTCGGCCCCTGAACAGAGGAGCCCGGCACAAACCCCGCCACCGAGTTCTGGCTCTGCCGGCAGGACCACCTTCCCTCCCTCCCCTTCCAGACTTCCCGGCTTTATTCGTACAGTTTGCAAATCCGTATTATTCCCGCACAAGCCAAAAATAATATTAGTCCTCTCCACGCGCATTTCACCCCTAATTATCACTCGAGTCCTTTGCGACACAAAGCGTTTCTCTGGCCAGTTGAAGCGCGGCGCAGATCCGTGGGCAGAGTGATTTACCCCGGCCCGGGAGAGAAGCAGCGGGGGTTTCGCTGTCGGACGGCTCTAGCGGGGGGCGGATCACCGCTGCTGAGCGAGCTCCTCAGACCGCCGGAGCCCACAGGCAGGGTCGGGCTCTGAAGCAGCGGGCAGAGGTGTTGTTCAGAGCCATCACTGCCCGCAGGATTTGCTTTCCCCACACAGCAATTTAGGGAGCAACGCCGTAACCCGCGCCCTGCCCCGAGCAGCGGCTCCTGTGCCGTGAGCGCTCCCCCAGCGCCGGCCCCGGCCTGCGGCCACCCCCGGCCGCCGGAGCCCCTCGCAAGCCGATACCCTCCAGACCCGGAGAGCTGAAAATCACACCCGTCTTTTCCTTTTCACCCGTTTTATGGTTTTCTACCATTCTTGTTCGGTGTGAAAGCACTGTTTTACTTGTCAATCGGCCGTGCACGAAAAGATTGCGTGTGGCCTTCCTAGCTCCCATGATTCTTTTCTTTTTTCCTTCCTTCCTTTTTGTTTTAATAAATAAAAAAATATTTTAAAACCTATGAGCATTTAAATCCATTTATTACTACTACTACTATTATTATTATTATTATTATTATTATTATTATTATTATTATTATTAGTGTCCCTGCTCTGGTGGGAAGAACATCGTTCACCAGTTCTGGTGGCCATTTGCACCCCTCTGTAGACATCAGGTAGTCCTTGCCGGTTGCCTTCCGATCCCCTTTCTGCCTCTCCCAGCGCCGAGCCACTGCTGCGGGAGAGATTTCCCTGGCTAGTTTCTGTTTCAGCAGAGGATATGTTTGCTGGCTGCCATCCCTGTCCTTCGGGAGCCCAAGCCGTGGCCTCTTTACTACCGAGTCAGATTTTAGGCAAGAAGCCACAGGCGCACCTGAGAACCACAAAACGGCTTAACCTGCAGCTCTACTCTAATTTTTTTCGAGGATCACGCTGACTATCGCCAGCATCACTTGGGATGCCAAACACCTCTGTCGGCTCCGCAATGGGGCAGCAGTCTGGGGAAACACCGGAGAAAGAGCCGGGGATATCTCTTCGGTCACCCCAAGGGCCTCGGACCGAGGAGCCAACCCCTCAGGCTCTGCCAGGGCTTTCCTCTGTGGGCCGTAGGACCTGCCAAGGAGGGAGCCAGGGACGTGTCTGCGGCTGCGGGTGGAGGAGGGCAGCTCTGTCCCTGGCCTGCCCTAGTCACCGCCACAGCCCCTCCCGGGCCGGGCCGGCCGTGAACTCGCCCTCTCTCTCCGCTCCGTCCCTCCCTTTAAAAAAACAACGAACAAAACCCAAAACAAAACAAAAATCCCACACCACAAATATTAAACGTGTTCTAGGAAAATGGCAAGCCCCACCTGCGGGTAGGAGTCCGCCCTGTTCCGCGGTCCCTCGGCAAGGAGCGGGCCAGGGCCGGTGCGGGGCAGCGCGGCTGCCCGGGCGCGGAGCGGAGCGGGTCCCGCAGGCGGCAGCTCCAGCGGGGCCGGGAGCCCCGGGCAGAGCCTGCCGGCCCATCCGAGCCTCTGCTCGGCCCCGGAGGAGGCTGTGCTGCCTGTCCCGGAGCGGTGCGGTGTCGTGACACTGACCGCCGTGACACCCGCTTGGGAAACGCGCCATTTGCTCCCCGGTTAATCACGCTGTTTCCCGCAGCAGCGGACAACGCGAAGGATCAGTCCACTTTGTTGCGGCTTTCAGAAAGGTTGGGAGAGGTAATATTCTTGATTATGTGGCCGGGACAAAAGGACCTGCCCTTTATGTCTCCCATCACCTTGGGAATAGCCAGGCTGCTCGATGGAGACGCCGCAGCGCCCTGGATCTCCAGAGCCCGCGGGGTGTGGCTTTCCAGCACCCCTGTCCTTGTCTTCGGAGCTGTTCCAGAGGAGCGGCTGCTCCCGTGGTTTGGTGCTGCAGCCCCGGGAGAGCCGCTGGAAAGGCGGCCGGGATTCCCCGCGGCCCTCGGGGCTCGTCGCCGTCCCACTGACAGCAGCAGCGGAGCGGAAAAAGCCTGCCAAGGCCTGCCGGGGAGAGGCCCTTAACCTCGGGCCACCTTTGGCCCCTGCTCCCGGGAGCCCCTGGGAGGCTGGGCAGGTGCTGCACGGCCGGGGGGGCTGCTGTGCCCCGGGGTCTTCTGCTGCTTCTCCTCCTGCCGGGAAAGTGTCGCTGATTTCTACCTGAGTGTGTTTGTGTGTGTGTGTGTGCAGAGAGGGGGGCAAATCAACGTGGTTTCCTGTTTTATTACCCTGCGAGCGAGCGGGAGGTAGCTAAATATAGGCAGCCTCCCGTCTGCAGAGCTGGACTCTGCGCCTGTGCGACTGTTTAATACACAAACACAAGCGCCAATGGAGACATATGCAAAGATATACACAATTTACATTACATTTCAACAATCGAATTTCTTGGAGCTGCGGTATTTCCCCCTTCTCCCCCTTGTCTTTGCAAGAATTTTTTTTTAAGACTACAGCTTGCCCACGGTCAGACGGAAAATGATTCCCACGGCCCCTGTACGGTTCGAGGTTTGTGAGAGAGACCGAAATTGAGACACATCGTTAGGGAGATTATTTTTACGTAGCAGCCGTGTATGTGCTGATGAGCTAAATGCGTGTCTGAGGGTGTGTGAAGAGAGCGTATTAGAGCCCAGGTTCTGCTGATAACTTAAGAGCCGAAAATACGGAGTAATTCCTTTGGCCTCAGTACAGTTACATGCGTGTTACTGGAGATTTTGCCATTAAGAAAATATAAAGGATACAGAGAGTTTGCTTTATATTTCAAAAATCAAAATTATTAAGAAAAAACAGGAATAGAAATACCTCAAATTCCAGAAAAATTCCATTAAATTATCGATTAAATTTTCCCAGTATCACATATTGACGTTTCTCAAGTATCAGATTTTGTCAACGTCAAAAAAGGACACTGTCGATGCATAAATGTTCGATATTAAACACCAATACTAAAATTCCGGGCAACTTTATTTGGATCATCTTTTCCAGCAACTTCTATCTCGAGTAAAATGCATGTTAGTTTTACCTGGTTCATAGGAAATTACTTGACGCTTCATTTTGAGTCTGTTACCCAGTGTTACAACCCAAGGAATCTCTAATAACAGTCACTTCCCTTTTATATCAGGAGATTCCCTAGAGCACAACATTTGTTAGCAAGCACAAATCAAAATAATACAACACAGTGACCAAAGGGGGGCGAAAAAAAATTAGGCTTAGAGATAGTCTGCTCCCTCGAACAGGGGGTCCGATAGAACCACAGCCGACTTTGCCAGAAGCCACCTCCGCCGGGGACAAAACCTCCGCTGGTGTGAGCTGTACCTTTCAGTTTGCATCACCGTGCCATATTTCACACAAAATAATCCAAAACAAGTCAAAACAAATCAACTTCCCTTTATCTGCAGCACTAAAATCTAAAGATGCATCATCCCAGACACGTCAGGTAACATCCCTCTGCTGTGTAAAACCTACCTCCCAGTAAAGGCTGTGAGGAGGGGGCTCTGCAGTCCCCACACCTCTGCTTTTCTGTTTAGCATCCCACACTGTCTGCAGTGGGACAAATAGAGGAGGGATCAAGCTTGGCTGTACCATCGAACCTGAGATGGGAGTCAGCGGCTCGGTGCCTTGTACGGGGCTGCTGGCAGAGAAACGTCCCCAGGGGCCAGGAAAAAGCAAACCGCGGGGCAGCAGTGGCACCTCTTTACCTCCTTAAGTGCACGGGGGTCCAGATTCTGCTGTCCAAAAGTTTCGTGTTTTCCAGGAAGGAAAGTGTTGGGAATGTCGGAGGGAAATAGTTATAAATAATAATAATAAGAAGAAGAAGAAGAAAGAGACAAGAGCTTCGGATCCGGCCAAATAAATGTCAGTCCTCCCGTATCTGCCAAGGGACTGCTGCATCTGGAGCACTCCTTTCGGCAGGAGGACCGCCGACACGCCCGGCAGAGCAAAACCAAACCCAAAGCATTTCCTCCGGTGTCACGGCGGCTGTCGGCTTTGGGAACAGAGACCTCGTCCCCAGCCCGTGCTGCCGAGTGCTGCTGGAGGTGGCAGCGCGGGGACATCTAACCTGCGGTGTGCCCGAGCCGGGCAAAGCGAAATGACAGCAAGGGGAGCCGGAGCGAGAGGCTGACAGGGAAACAGCCCGGCGGCATCTTGGGGCGGCTTGCAGGCACAGCGGCCGGGAAGCGATAGGGCAAGCCACTCGGTGCCCGGGAGCCGCAGCGAATGCCCGTGCGAACCGGCAGGAAAGGAAAGAAGCCGGCGGTGATGAGGAATCAGCAGCGCCCAGGCAATGCGGCCGCCTGTGAGCCTGGTCCGGGCAGGGCTCCTGCGGCGCTGACAAACAGCTGCAGCCATCACCGGGTCCGGTCCCTCCGAGCGCCGCTGCCCGGCCCCGGCCCCCGGGGGAAGCTGCCCGCCCCAGGTGAGCCTGCCCTCCCCTTCGGCCAGCGCTGCCCCGGGGAGACACCCAAGGACAGCAGCCGATGGCGGGGAAGAGCCGCCAGCACCGCGCCGAGGGCCCGGGCTCTCAGAGAGGCTTGGAGGAGATTCAGTCCAAGGCGGGAGGCTGCCCCAAGCGGCTATCGCGGCAGTGTCGGGATACGGACGGCCTGGGCAGTTCCGCCGAAGGCCCCTCTTGCAGCCCAATCCTGAGCCCGCGCCCCGGTGTCTCTGCCAGGCTCCGGCAGAGAGAAAACAATGCACCCAGCCGCGCACTCGCCCCGGGATCCGCCAGGGTTTCACCGCGGTAGAGGGGCCGCAGCCCGCACGGAGAGGCTGCCACCGACCGGGAAAAGCAGCTCGAGTGGCTCTGCCGACTGCCCCGCGTCCTCACCGCTACCAGCGCCCGTAAACACAGCCACCGATCCCGGCTCTCCGGCAGATGGGGGATCGCTCCATCTGGAACAGGGGCTACCAAAGAAGTGATTAGGGCACCCGGCCAGAGCTCCTGGGTCCCCTCTGCCTCCCGCAGAGGGAACGGGCATCAGCGCTGACCGGTGCAGCCGGGCAAGGCGGCCCAGATCTCTGCCAGGCCCTACGATCCCCACCGTGCGAGTGGGAAAGGAGGGACGTGATCTGAGCTACGGCCTGAGGTCTGCTGCGGGGGAAAATATCACTGGGGAAATCCGTGTCTGCTCTCAGAAACGACAGAAGCAGCAGGGGTAAGTGTTAAACTAAAGTTTATAAATTAAAAAAAAACCCAAACAAACAACAAAACAAGTACAGCGGGTAGCTTAAAACATTCACAATTCATTTGAAGTAAATAATCTAGTTGAGTGCACAGTGCCATTAAAAGGGAAATGGAGCGGGAAAAAAAAAGAAGGAAAAAAAAAAGCAACGAGTTACCTTGGAAGAAAGAGACTGTAATTACATTACTGAGCAGATCAGAAACCCCCACCCCTGGAGGAGAGCTCTGCAGAAGAATTGTAAAAGGCACTGACGGTATTAAAGTTTCCTGTTACATCGATTTCTTAAAAATCCTGACTAGAAATATTCACATTGAATATAAAAATAACAACTTTAATACATCTGGAAAGTGCGAAAAATCCATAACTCCTCCCTCCCCGAACACGGAAAGATCTCAGGAAAAAAAGGAAAACAAGAAGTCAGAGTTTCGATATAAGTCTCACCCTTTTGTGACATATTTATCCTTTGCCAGGGATCATGGAGTACAGGAATAACATGGGCAACAAGAGCAGGGGGACCTGAAAGAGGTTTCCATACATTCAGCACCATACAAGGCACACTCAGTTTGCAACAAGTTGGAAGACCAAGGACTCAGACGACAAAAATTATCTTCCTTACAATCCACTGAGGGAGTCCTTGATCTCCTCTTTTGAGTTGCAATTGGTTTTGCGGGTTGTATTTTTTTTTCCTCTCCTTTGTTTTCTCTCTCTTTTTCTCCACACAAGATCGAGTCTCTACCCCTCCGAAGCAAAATAAAACAAACAAACAAAAAGTCTACACCAAATACACTGACAACATGGATACCATGAACAAGTTGTGCCGAATCGCGAGAGTCCTCGGCTGGCGGGATGGGGACAGGGTGAGGGTCAGGGTGGGGGTGGCCAAGAAGTCCTACGTTGAAAGAGGAGAGGGTGAGGAACCATCCAAAAATATTAATAATAAAAATAACAATAAAATAATAATAAATACTGTCCGAGGCACTGAGAGCTGCAGCTGGGGCTCTGGACTTGAGAAGCTGAGCGGACGGATTGATGGATGGGGGGGTGGCAGAGGGAAGATGGGTTTCCTGGCTGCCAGTGTGTATGCTGGGGGTGTCGGGGCCGGGGGTTGTGTGTGTGTGCCTCTCACTGCGTGCCGGCAGCTGCGGCGCAGGTGGACAGAGCCCACCCGGGAAGGCAGTAGTAGGGGTAGTAGTAGGATGGCTGCAGGGAGAGCAGCGAGGGCGGCCGCAGCACCTCGCCAGGGTGGTACTGTCTCTGGTCGTCGCGCACCAGCACCTTGACGGCCACCTTCTTGGCGGCGGGGGCGGCGGCCAGGAGGTCGGCGGCCATCTGCCGCCGCTTGGTCTTGTAGCGCCGGTTCTGAAACCAGATCTTCACCTGCGTCTCGGTGAGCTTCAGCGAGGCGGCCAGGTCGGCCCGCTCGGGCCCCGACAAGTAGCGCTGGTGGTTGAAGCGCCGCTCCAGCTCGAAGACCTGCGCGTGGGAAAAGGCTGCGCGGGAGCGCTTCTTCCGCGGCTTCGGAGCCGCCGCCGCCGCCTCCTCCTCCCTCGGCAGCAGATTCCCGCACTTGCCCGCTCCGTCCTCTTCCTCCGGAGGGCTGCGATCTGCGGGCAGGGCGAGAGCACGGCGGTCAGGGCAGGCAGGCAGCGGGACAGCGGCACCCGCGCACAGGCGGCCAGGAGCGCTCTCTGCGGCCGGTCCGCAGCGACGGGGGAGCGGAGAGCCCGCTGAGCCGCTGCCCGCCCCGTCGCCGGGACAGCCGCCGGCGGCAGCGGCCGGGGCTTCTCGCTCTCCTTTAAGCGCCGGGCGCCCTGGCGAGCTGCGGGCTCCGCCGGGCCAAAGGCCCTCCCCGATCCGCCCTCCCTCGCCCCGCGGGACGCGTTTCGGGTTTTCTCTCCCCCCCGGCACAACCGAGCCTGTCGCACAACTCCGGGGAGCCGGCGAGAGCCGCGGTCATCTCCGGTTCCCAGCCCTCCGGGGCCCTCCCGCCCTCCTCGCGCGGGCGCGGAGGAGCCGCCATCGGGGCCGCCCCTACCTGAGACGGCGGCCGACATCTCGCTGTCGCTGAGGCCGGTGGTGTCCCGCTCCGCCGCCTCCGGGGGCTGCGCCTCCTCCTCCGCCGGCCGCCCCCCGCCCGTGGCTTCTGCGGGGCGGGCGCTGCCACCGGCGCCCTCCTCCTCGGAGCGCCGCTCGCCCTCGGGGTCCTCGCTGAGCGCGGAGTCCGAGTCCCAGCCCGCCGGCGTCCGCGGGGCCGGGGCGCGGGCGGCGGGCGCGGGCAGCGGCGGGTCCTCGGCGGCGCCGCACAGCCGCCAGCCGCCGGCCGCCCCCGGGAGCGGCGGCCGCCCCGCCGCGTGGCGGGCGCCCTCCTCCTTCTTGTTGAGGATGGCTTGGATGGAAAAAGGCGTCAGGGCGTTGCCGCCGCGGACGGACATGGCCCGGCGACGGGCAAGCCCCGCGGACGAGCAGCGGACCGTGCCGCGTCTTCAGCTGGGCGACCGCATCGCCGGCCGCCGCCGCGCCGGTGCCGGGCCCTGTTCTGCCGCCGGGAGGGCGGGCGCCAGCGGGAGCAGCCTCTCTGCGCCACTGCCGGCCCGCCCGCCCATAGGGCCGGGGCCACCGGGGCCACCGCGCTGCGCCGGGCGCCGCCGCGGGTCCCTGGCGGCACGGGCGCTGCCTCCGCCCCGCTCTGTCCCGCCCCCGCCCGCCCTCCGCTTTTTCTGCCGGCGGCGCTGCCATCCCTCACGGCCGCCCGACAGCGCCGGCCCCGCGCCTTCCCATTGGGCAGCCCCCGCGCGCCCCGCCCGCCCATTGGCTCCCGCCGCGGGCCGATGCGGCTCCGCGGGGCGCGCGCCGGGGCGCGCCGTCCCTTTAACCCCTTGCGGCCCGCGGGGCGCCCCCGCCTCGCCCGGCCGAGGAGACCCTCGAAGGGACGGTCCCTCTCCGAGGCAGAAAGCGGCGGCTTCCACCTGGACAGTGCGGGATCGCACTGCAGAGATGTTTCCCCCCTCGCCGCGCCTCAGCAGAGCGCTGTAGCCTGGCGCGGGGGAAAGGTTCGGTCCCGACGGGAGAAGTGGAGGGGACGGGACTGACGCCGCAGTGTGTCGGGCATTGCTGCGCGCCGCTGGGGAAGGGCGTCGGAACTCGCCTGTTCCGAGTCTGTCCGGGGCCGAGACGCCTTGCCCGTGCGGGGCAGTACGAGCTGCGGGATGAGCGCCCCAGCCCCCGGCCGCCCGCACTGTCGGGGTAAACGCAAATCAGCCTCGGCCGGTTTTGAAAAATGCGCTTTTCACTACTGCGTTTGTTTAAAAACATGGTCGGGTTTATGTTAAGTACGGTCTTCTGTCCATGGGGCTTATAAAGCCCGTATTAGGAAAGCAATTTCTCGCAGATTAAACTCTTTTCCCTAAACGAAGCTTTCCCTAAAAGAAAACGGCCCTGCAAGGGAAGACTTTGGAAACTATTACACGCACGTGAATTGTATATCTGAGACTCGCTGCCAAAACAACAATATACCCCCAAGCATCACGCTTTTCTCTTTTTCAAATATTATTGGCTTTCTCGGAGCTAATAAAAATACCGGCAAGGGTATCAAGCAGGTACACGAGAAATGAAACGCCTGTGCTGCACGAACATGGGTGTTTGGTGCTGGGTGAACGCGGCAACATAAGGAGATAAAGCACAGAAAAAAGACACCCGCAAACTCGCTTTGCTCCATGAACTAAATTCTCAGGGTGTCACCGGGCTTCTCCACAGGCGTGTGGCCACGCCAACACCTCCCTACTTGATCTCACAGAGATGAACGTCGGTTTGCAGTAGACTACGAAGTGACAATAATTGATTTTCAACGACTCTGGCACCAATTATATGTTTTCAATCATAATTTTTACATAAAAAATAAATCCATAAAATAAATAATTCTACTTTCATACACAGCGCAAAGCTGGAGAGTACCTCTGCCTGACTAAGCGGGAACTGTCTTTATCTTTCTGAACAAACTCAGACCATTTTAATAACCTTGCTTGGACTCACCTTTTACCTATTTTTTCCCTAGGAAAGCCATCCCTTTGCCACCAAAGACTTCGGTATCACGATACACTAAAGAAATATCCAAAGGGAAATTTTTTTAAGAGCTAGAGGTAAACGAGAAGCTTCTAGGGAAGCTGCGAGAAATCCACTTACGAGAATATACGTAGGGGGATACTTAGGACGCTAGGAAGGGTGTCCTGCACGAGTGTTTTAAAGGCTCCTTAACAGCCAAGAGATGAAATTTGGGATGTCAGAAGAGATGAGCGGCCTCAAACACGGGGATAGAGGAAGGGCTGGGAGCGCGGGTTGTGGGAGACGTGGTTTGGATTGGCGGCCAGAAGGGGGTTCGGGGCACGGCGGAGACGGGAACTCCGGACAGGGGGTTTCTTTTGTCGGGCTCTGCTCAGGTGCGGCAGAGCGCCCCGAGAGAGGCAAAGCGGGCGATGCCGGGGACCGGCGAGCGGCGGGGAGGAGAGCGAGCCTCTCCCGGTGCAGCCTCCCGCCGTGCTCCGGCACGGCTCTGATTTACAGAGTTTTGTGCCCAAGCTGTTGAAATACCTGCATATGGTTTACAGTGGCTGTAATTCTTTGCTAATTTGCTCAGCTCTTCCTTCCCCCCCATCTCCTTTTCTCTTTTCCTTTCTTAATTTTTTCTCTCCTCCGCCTACTCAGGCGATCTCTGCACCCTATTTCTGATCAGCAAACCTCTGTTTGGGGGAGGAAATGCCTGGGGAAGAGGCCGGGAGGAGAGCGGGGTAAGGCGCAGAGAGCGGCGGAGCGGAGGGAGGCCGGGCAGGGCCGGCGTGCCGGGGCCGGGGGCCAGCTGGGTGGTCCCGGCCCGCCCGGCCCCCAGCCCCGCCGGGGAGACGGGCACCGGGAGGGAGGGAGAGAGGGAAGGAGGGAAGAGGGGATGGATGGAGGGATGGGGGAGAGCGGCGGCCCGGCTGTGCCCCGTGCTCTGGCGTGGGGCTGGCCCCGCTCCGGCCGCGCTCCGCCGGGGCAGCACCGGAGCACTCGGGCTTCCCGTTCACGGCGTGAGGGGGCACAGGGCCCCCTCCGAGCGTGCGACGGAGAAACCGGGAAAGTCTCTCTGGAAAAGGCTCGGAGTGGACGTGATGGACGCAGTGGAGAGGCAGGGGATGTCTGAGGGGGGCACGATTCCCACCTTGCCTCCATCCTTGGCAGAGCTCCGCACCTCCCATTCCTCGCCGTCTCGAAGCGGCCACAAGCCTTAATACACGCACCGTGATATACCATAACACACGGATCCCGCGTTTCTCAGTCGTGTATTACATTTCAGCGGGGAAACAACAAACCCGCCGTGCCCACAGCTGCCTCTCCGCGCTCCCACCGGAGACCCTCGGCTGGCTGTTCCGGGGCCCGGCTCGCTGTCCCGGACCCGCCTGGCTGTCTCGGGGCCTGGCTCTCTGTCCCGGAGCCTGGCTCGCTGTCCCGGACCCGGCTCTCTCTCCCGGGGCCTGGCTCGCTGTCCCGGGGCCTGCTCGCTGTCCCGGGCCCGGCTCGCTGTCCCGGGCCCTGTTGGCTGTCCCGGGCCCGGCTGGCTGTCCCGGGCCCGGCTGGCTGTCCCGGGCCGGCTCGCCCCACTGTTCCTCCGCCGTCCCGGGGCCGTGCCGGTGCCGCCGGTGGCCGGGCTGCCCCACCTAGAGGCGGCCAGGCCGCACTGCCCGGCCCGGGCTGCCCTCAGGGCCGTGCTCGGCGGGGACAGCGGGGCCGAGGCGGACACCCGGGTGCCAAGGCACGGCCCCGGTGCCCGGTGTGCAGTGACAAACCACGGCGGGAGCGGGACAGCGGAGGGGAGCCTGCCTGCCTGGCTGCCCTGTGGGGCGGCTTCTCTCAGCCACCGGAGCTTTCTGAGCCAGGTGAGAGGCAGCGCTCCCACAGAAACGCTGCCGATGACACGTGGGGTGATGAAATGGGGAAAGATGTTCTGCTTATAAAGCCTTTTTACCACATGTGAAAGCACAAGGAAAGGTGTCTGCAAAACCTTAAAAAAGCCTTTGTAAAGAGCACAGATTTCTCCAAAATATATAATACTGTATAAAGAGATCCAGATGATTCCCTGGCTGGGAGTACAGTGCACTGGGAAAAGGAAACATTATAGCTTTTCCTTCAGGGTAGGATTTGCCCAGTATGGGAAAATAATTAGTGGTGTAATCTCCATGTGCCAGTTTTGGGGCAGAGCCAAGCTAGCACGGCACCACTTCTGCCTTCCAAGCTCTTCTCAGCTCTGAGGAAGGCCAAGGAGCTTCATGGCCAGGGGCTGCCACACACTTGCAGCACCTCCCAGAGCCTGCATGGTGGTATGGTGGTAGCTATTACTTTTGCCATACCTTATTAGAGGTGATTTTTTTCTAGACACAAGCTGTCTTTCCAAACTGGTTTTCCTCCTCATATACTCAGGGCAATGCAAATCCTTGCTGAGTCTCCTGCTGGGTCTTTCAGGGACTTAGATGGAAGATGGCAGTGGTAAAAACAGTGCTTCCTTCTGTAAGGAATTTGAATCCCTTCTTGGTAATGGGGAAGATTTCTTTCATGGCTTTTACCTCAGCTGTGATGCTCTCTGGCTGTGCAACAAAGGCACACAGACATATCCTGGACAGGTTTTGACTCCACTTCTTGAATCAATTTATTGAAACAATTTATTTCTAACAAATGTAACTGTAACTACACAGTAGGTGAGAGCTGTACATCTCTAAACCACTCTCCTCTCAAGATTTCTCTATGTATTTCACAAGGGATCTCATATAAGTGACTGCTGCAACACTCAGTCTTCAAATTGCTTTTTGCAGTTGACATCAGGATCCTGTGCTATTACTGAGATGTCACCTGCAGGATGCTTCAGACTTGAGTGAGAGGAGGATTTACCTTCCACAATTAAGAGAAAAATTTGAATTATTTTTAGAATTCAACTGAATATGTGCAGATGTAATTCTGACAATGAGATCTTTATTCTCACTAATGTGACAACCTTTTAACAAATTAGCTCAGTAGGTTTTAATAGCTGCTTTACAATCCCTTTCATTCCTTATATGGGGAAAAGCCCATGTCCTTTAGGGCTGGGAGGCTCAAACAAAAGCACTTCTACAGCAGTTTATAACCAAACTGGAAAGAATGCCTGAATTTTGCTGGTTGCATATATGCAGTGACACAATTTCTCCCAGTTTTATTGTTCAGAGATGCTATTTCTGGGAAAACCAACCCAAATCTCCCTCTTGTTGCTTCATCTTTACACTAACAAGTGAAGGCTTGGCATGCAGAGAACCAAGCATGAAAATAAACCTACCAACATTTCATTTCACTGCATGGCAGTTTCTCCTGAATTATTCCTCCTTGCAAGACCTTGACAGGGAAAAGACACGCAGGCTGTCTGACCACATCATGCTCTCAGGAAGGAGTGGAGCTGCATGGTTGTGTCTGCTGCTTAGTGCCAGGAGGCAACAAGTTCTGTACTCACTGAGAGCCCTGTCCCACAACAGCCTCCAGGCACCACCAGCTTTTGAAACAAATCTTCTCTTTGACTGTCTCCTTATTTCTATGCTAGGTTTCCTGCTAAAGACATAAATGGCTATAAGTTCCTTACTTTCTGATGCAGTTACTTATAGGATAGCAATACAACCTGGATAAGATTAGCTTGCTTTACTAACAAAAACAAAATCAGCATGTGCAAATAGCCAGGTGTTTCTCACAGTCATTAAGTAAAGCTTTTGTAGGTCCTGTATTTAGCTTTTAATCTGTTTTATTTGCAGTACCTGATAGAAAAATTGAAGTAGAAATGTCATGTATGAGTGAGTCATCCATACAGTATATTTACTTGTTCTGAATTTTTCCCTATTATTTAGTAGAACATTTTAATGACTATCAACCATATTACAGTATATGCATTTGTTGTGTGCAAGTTTCCAGGCTTTTAAGAACACTCCTAGCACAGATGAATCATTTGATGTTTATTTGGTACAACATCATATGAAGTACAGGTTTCCTTTGCTACTGCTCTTCCACCTATATAGAAATAATAACCTTTCCTACTTTTTGTTTGAAGTAGTGGAGCTCATATGATAGACTATGATTTCACATATGATAGACTAACTTGGTAGCTAAATCCATGGCTGCATTGGGGTATTTAACATTTAAATATTTTTATTGCTTTTGATGCTCAGATAAATCAAATGAACGTCTCAGGATACTGGCACTGTTTACATTTCTGAAGTGATTTTACCTTTTTGTCTAGGAGACACCTCTTTATTGATAGCAATTCAGTAGTAATTTTATATTAATGTTTCTATCTCTTTATTATTCATATCAGGAGTAGACACCCACCAAAGGTAAAATCTGGGAGCATTTGGGACTTAAACATTTTCACAGATCACTGGTTGCTCAAAAATTTCAGATTTTGAGATCAAGGACTTGTTTGTTTCACATCTTTCTCCCACTGAATAGGAAGTCTGAACTGTGGAGATGGGATGTAGCATTTCTGTGTGTTTTGGGCAGTCTCCTGCATGCAGTGCTGGTTGATGGGATGCTGCTTTGAGGAGCAGCCTGACTCAGGATCTCCTGTACTGACTCAAGTGTCTCAAACATGGTGTGCTGTGGAGATGAGAGTTGTGGAATATCCATCCTATTTTGGACCCAGGCCTGTGTGATTGCCTTCCTGTGTTGGAAGGGCAGCCAGAGGTGTCAGAGCAGCTGCAGCTGCACCCAGGTTTGGGTCTGGTGCCAGCAGTGCCCAGCAGAGGAGGAAGCCAGGCAGTTTAGACCAAGATTCTCACTCCATGTGAGGGAGGCACCCCAGCCTCCTTGGGAGCACTGTGACCCCTCTGGGAGGGAATTCCCCAGCTCTGCCTCCAGCTCTGCCTTCTGTGTGATGGGGCTCCCTGCCTGCAGCTGCCCTGCAAGCTCACACTGCTGGCCTTGCCCAGTGACCTGGGGTGGAGCAGCCAAGACAAGCAGTTTGAGCATGGAGAGCTGGGATCCAGGGCTGAGTTTATGGAGTTAGGGCAATTAGCAGGTTCACTGTGTGAGTTGTTTCCACTGGCAATGATTTTGTATGTACAGTGACTGTACGTTACATCTGAACAGAGCTTTTACATTCAATCACTAATTCTTTTGGCTTGCTCAGTGAGAATGCAAATACTTGCATGAACTTCACAACTAAATTAGTGACTCTCTTTTGTTCAGTACACCTGCAGATTTAATTGGCTGCCTGAAAATAACGAACCAAAAAATCAAACATTACACAAGTTGTCTTCAGGCAATACAGGTATTGTTCTTATTTTCTAAGTATTTCTTGAAGGAAAGATAATTTGGGCACGTCAGTTGTGGATGACTACAAATAAGCACTCTGTCTTCTCTTTGTACCCTACCCATTACATGACCAAGTGTAAATGAGATGGTTGGAAAAGCATCCAGTACTAAAGGATTCCTATGACTTAGTGGAAAACTCTTGTGATGGGAGATGGACAGAAATGTAGGTGGACAAAACATCAGTTATGGATTCCTTGGAAAACGAAGAAAATCCTTTTATTTCTCCGGGTTTTTCACAACTAAAGGATTCAGAAATATGCCTGCAAGTAAAACAGGCATATTTCTGTAGTAGAGGAGTAGAGGAGTGCTGTCTGGAAGGAATTTTTCCAAGATGGCAAACTGTGATATCCTGCACTATGGATGAGGTTATTTTTGGCAGGACAAATGAGAGCTTTCTGCTCTCTCTGCTTTGGAAGGAGGGTAGTCTGTAGTGTGACCTTCTGGTGCTTTATAGTATCATCTGTATTTTATGAGAGCTGATTAACAACCCCATACTTTTATGCATGTTCTCTTAGGTTTCCAAGCCTGTACAGGACCAAAGTAAACTGCTGCCTGTAGGAAGCATTAAAACACAGGCTTTGGTAAAAATGTTGCTATCAACTCTCCTTTCAGATCTCTGGAGGACTTCAGATGTGGCTATATTTCTTTCACACACTGTGCACTTTGTGCAACACCTCTCAAAGACTGTTCTGCACCAGATATGCTCCCCCATCAGGAAACACAATAAAATGAGTTGTTATGCTTTATAGCTCCAAAAAGATGTCCGCAGTATGGTCTTCTGCAAAATAAGCAACAAAGCTGTTGTAGTCCAAGATCTTTGTACTATTGTGATGATTTGGTCAGGCTGACTGAGCTTTCCAAACACAGAGGGAATGTATGTCTCTGGATCAGTCATGGATATCCATGCCTCTGACTTTACCCATAGTCATCATGCAGGGAACAAAAATCTCTCATGGGCAAGGACCTTCATGTACAATCATATTTCTTTCACAAGGTTTAATTTATCTATTTTAGTGTCTCCTCAACATCTAACTGTAACAAACCCCTGCAAGAGTAAGACCTGAATGCTGACCCCGAATCCCTGTGAGCTGCTGGCAGGCTCTGGAAGAGCAGCAGTGTGCCAGAAGGAAGAGTGGACATCCTGCAGTCTCCCTTCTCACAGCCTTCTCATGGAGGACATGGGAGAACTTCCACCATCCAACCCCAAATGCCTCAGTCCTTGGCCTGCACATGGCCAGGTGCACCCTACAGCTCCTGGGGCTGCTTTCCTCATGGTGACTTCAGAAGCAGGCCTGGGCAGCTCAGGTACCTGCTTTGGTATAAGGTAACAGCTGCCTTTACAGAGGATATAGTAAATGTCAGAACACCTGGAGAATGAGATAGTGAGATCCTTTCAGTGAGGAGGAGGCAAGTCTAGCAGCTGAGGAGCTGAAAAGACAAATCGGTGTCGTGGCAGGGATCTATGAATTGTTTTGTTCCAATAGCCCTAGCCCTTTGGACTTGAAAAATTGAAAGTAGTAGTGGTGCTTGGGAGCATTGCAGTACCATATTCTTGCATTCAATAAACTGCTTTTCAGAAAGTGTTGATTCTGAGACTCCTGATAAGACCAGCTTATGAATATAATGGGTTGTTACAGGCTGTAGCTTGCTTAGATACACATCCCTTGTCATGTGCCCCAGCATCTGGGCCCCAGCTGACAGAAAAATCCCCTGTGCATTTTCTCCAAGAGCCAGAGACTGTTCAATAATTTCCTTGAAGAACAGGTTTTATTTCCCCAACTTCTGGGTCAGCTGCTTTTTGATGTTGAGTCTGTCCCAGTTCTTGTTTTCTGCATCCTGGAAGCCTAAAAAGTAAATCCAGCCACATCAGAGTTAACTGAAAGAAATGAGGAATAAGGATGGCTAAGGAAAAGGGGATTATTATTGCTTTACTTGATATTTACACAACTTCTCTCATCATATTGACTCACAGAACCCAGTACAAATAAGGTAAAGGCCCCCAGGTAAAGGCTAACCTTTCAATGTCAGTATCTCCATGTACTCTTTCATCCACAAAAGTTCTTGGTCATGCCAAGAAGACTGAGACAAGGGAAGAATGGAGCTGAAGAAAGGATATTTTAAGAAATTAAAGGAGGACAAGGGCAAAGGGAGAGGTTACAAT
Organism: Ammospiza caudacuta; assembly: GCF_027887145.1. Lineage (NCBI taxonomy): Eukaryota > Metazoa > Chordata > Aves > Passeriformes > Passerellidae > Ammospiza > Ammospiza caudacuta. The sequence continues at coordinate 62,909,954 of NC_080596.1, forward strand.
ATATGTTACATTATATTGTATGTGATTCAAGGTTGTGCAAGAAGCTGATGAGGAGAAGGGAAAGGGAAAGGGAAAAGAAAATAACAAGAGGAAAGCAAAGGAGAATGAGGTGGGATTAAAGGGATCCTGTGGGAGAATTGAAGTGCTGGGATGGGAACAAATGGACATTCAGTGAAAGACAGGTCAAATAAGAAGTGAGGATGGTGGGAATTAGTCTGGAAAAGTGCTAGGAAGAGGGGACTGGAAAATGAGAGAAATAAGAAGGACCTAAACAAGGAAACAGCATGGATTGGAATAGATGGATGGCTTCTATTAAACCACCAAATCTAACTCATTACACTTGAGGAAAAAAATGTTAAATGCACTGCTCCTGAAGAAGTTTGATGTGCCTATAAAGAGAGACCCACATTATATCGATTTTAATATTATATCTGAAAACAAAACACTTGGTGGATTGGGCTTGTGCATGGTGTGCTGCACAGCCTTCTCATGGATTTAGAGTTGAAGAAAGCTGTTTCTGCTCAAGGGGTGAGTCCTGCTGTGCCGTGCCGAGCAGCAGCTCAGGAGGAGCTAGTGGGTGGGTGGCTCAGGATATCCATGAGTGGTGGCCCAGGAGCATCCCAGCCCTGCCTTGCTCCTCTCTCGAGCCCTCGTGTGTCCTGTCGATGCTGCGCCGGGCTCTGGGTTCCAGCGGCAGGAGCGGGGTCCTGCCTGTGCCCGCCGCTTACCTGGCAGGCACCCGTTGCCATCTAGTGGCTATTGTAGGACTCTCCGTGCCTGGAAAACAGTTTTTTCCCAACCGAATTGCAACCCAGCGATTGCTTTTCTAGAGAAGGTTTGCACAATTTGTCCCCACGAGCTCCTGAGTGACTTGCTCAGAAGCACAGGAGCGATGCTTGGAGTCCCTTTCTGTAGCACCCAGAGTTTGGCCTTGCTTTGCAATTAGATAGATTATTCACCTGCCTTCTAGGTGGGCATTTTACAGAAGGAGGAGGCTGGGAAAATCTCAAAAGCAGCTGAATAAGACCTCAGCCCTGCTAGGCTGGCTCCCTTACTGGCAAATGGGAGCTCAGCAGCACCAGGATCTTCACCTCTCACTTTTGATGATTCTGGCCAGATTATTGGAATAGGCTGGAAGTTTTTTATCAGTATATTTTAGTATTTTCACCCTTACTAGATCCCAACTGGACCAAGACAAAATACTCTAGCTGTTGGGCCAGCACAGAGCAAATATTGGTCCAATGGGCATGTTGAACTGGCTCCAGACCATTCCTCTCCCCTGGTCCCTGAGAATTGAAGACATGGTGCAGAGGGACAGTTTAAGACTGATGCCCTTGAATGAAAACAAAGTAATTGGATTCCTTTTCATTTTAGAGCTGCCAGTCACTTTCCACTAAAAGAGATGATAAAAGCTGAGAAAATTTGAGAAACGTGGAAAAAGAAGGAGAGGAGTGAAGGAATGAGGTCTGTGGAGCAAGCCCTCTATTCACTGGTGTCTTTGAACAATCTTGTTATCTCAAAAGATCAAGCGGAAAAGTCTTAAGAAAAGAATTAGGAGAACTTGAAAAAGTGGAGTACCTCCCTTGCCCATTATATGACTTCCTTGAAAGGGAGACCACTATGAAGGAATGGAAGAATTTTCCTTCTCTGTCTCATAGAGTGCCTCAATACAGAACATCCCCACATCCTTTACTGTGGCAGCACCTACTTGGCTTTGTGCTCACTTGTGATGGATTATTCAGTTTTGGGTTATTGCCACTGTGGTGTATAATCATCATAGCAAATAATAACCAATTATTAAGTGCTTATCACTTACACACTGAGCCTATTGCTGTTTTCAGAAGAAAAACTTCCCCAGTTCTGGAAATACAACAAAACTCTGTGAATATTCATCATGAGGTGGTAGTGGTAAGTGGGCAGTATTTTGTTCATGCAAGAAAAATGAAGGTCACAATATGTCTATGGCAGCAAAGCCTTGTGCATGTGTTACATGGCCCAGCTGCCTTTCTTTTTTCTTGGATGCACTTGCAAAGGATCCCTGAGTCTGCTTGCTCCAGGCTAAGGCAAACCAAGGTATCCCTGCAAAGCATGACTGCAGGGCAAAAATCTGAATCTGTTGTATGAAACTCCCTCCACCAGACATGTTTTATAATGAAAAAAACTCCCATCCTTTTATTTATTTTTTAATGCAGAACTCTGTCCTTTTTATATGTTTATTTCAAAACAGACAAAACCTTTGCTCTATGCTTCTGCCTAAATTGAGGGTTTTATTCTGTTCTGCCTTTTTTTTCAGTAGAAAAGTGGGAAGAAAAATATATGAGCCACTGAAAGCTCAGAACAAATACAGCTTTGATTTTTGAAAACAAAAAAGTAACAAAACTAGATCAAGCAAAGTGCAGGTCTTAAGGGGGTGGGACCCCACTGTAAACAGATTTGGTCATACAGGGAATAAAAGGCAACAATTGCAACAGAGAATTTCAGGCTAGAAAAAATTCCTTACACCTAATGATCAGCAAGGGTTGGGTGCCATGGGGGGTGGTGTGTGTTTGCCATCACTGGGTATCTGTGGGGTCTGGTCAGACATCACATACTTGGGACAGCCTGGAGTGCCAGCCCAGTGGACCAGGCAGCCTTTTCCTCTCCCCATCAGAGAGGCTGTCCCGTGCCTGACTTCCAGAGGTGTTGGTGCCAAACCTTCATAAAGAAATGGACCAACCTCTCAGAGCCTCCAGCCCCTCTGTGGTGATCTGGTGGCACCCACTGCTGCTGGCAGCAGGGTGTAGAAAGGGCACAACCTCCAGGGCCTCCCTGGCCTCTGTGGCCCTTCATGCTCATATCTGGTGGCTCCTCCACCTTCATGCCAGTCTCTGTCCACATGCCCTCCTCTGATCCAGAAAAGGAGGTGGCATCTTGCTGGGAATGGATGACTACCATTTTACTTTGATTAGGGCTTCCCCAAGAGGATATTTCCTGTCATTGAGGACCACATAGAGTTCTAAGTTCAAAATTAGTTGAAAGAAGTTTTATCATAAGTTTTATTTTTCTTTTTAAAGTGGCCTTATATTGCCTATTTACTTAGCATGAAAAGTCCTGAACAAATAGAGTTAAATAAGCACTATATTACTGAGCAATCCTTAGCTCTTGTTTATACAAAAGGAGCAGAGTGAACCTATCATTGTCTGAAAGGAAAGTCACATTCCAAATCTCTGCTTGCTTTGGGCACCAAAGCAGGAATGACTATTTAATTTTAACATTTTCAAGTTTATATACTGGAACTGATGCTGGAGTATCATGAATGTGATCACAGAGCATTTTTCTTTCATGTATTCCTCTTTATTCATTCATTTTAATGTACGTTGACTTATATAAATCATGGCACAGCATGTGTGACATTTTACAATGAAATCTAGAAAAGAAAAAGCCATCATTGGAGGGCTGAGTTCTCCAGCTGACAGTAGGACTGATAGCTTTGATGCTGCTCTGTTATTCATTCTCAGTTACATCCTCCGTACACGTACAGAGGTACAGCCAGTGCCTGTGCTGTCCAGCTGTGTGATCAGCAAAGGAGCTGTGTTTAAAAACGTGGCTCAGTTTTGGTCTGTTCGTGTGGTTTCTGAGGGTCCAAAATATTCTGAAATATTTATAGATTTAGCTTTACTCCCACCAGCTAGTTAAGCTGGATAAGAGCTGCACTTTGTGTATGGCTCAGCTGGAGCCACATGTAAGCATTGTCCTTCACAAGGAAAAGCCCCAAATGGAGCTCACCAGGACTGCAGCAGGTACCCAACCTCCAGACTGAACTGACAGAAAGGTTTATGTTTCCCCAGTGGAAAGCATAGATATTTTCAGTGTATTTGGTGATACCAGGGACCAGGGCCCTGCAAGAGCTTTCCTACATTTCAGGGGACCTGAGCTTACTGATGTGCGATATTGATGGCGAGGGTAGAGATCCACACCTTTCAATTGTCAGTACAATTTGTTGTCAACCCTAAACAAATACGTGAAATAAAAATTAGAATCCTTGGGGATGCATAATCTGTCCTTCTTTCAAGAAGCCTCTTTGTTTTGTCACTAGAAAGAATGAAGCCCACAAATTACCTCACTGCTCACTTATACACCAATTATTGATAGAGAGGTACCATAAATGCCATAAATGGGAGAGCTAATGGTGCACCTCGATGATGAACATAAGGGCACTCAGATCCATGGTACAATGGGAAGGTGATTTCACAGCCCCTCTCTGCCACATGGATATCTTTGTGCAGGCAGCAGGATTTGCCCAGTTTCATCAGCAGCTGGTTTAATAAAACAATCACATTAAAAACTAATCTGCAGCTTTATTTTGCAGAGGTAGTTTCAAGCTCCCTGATCCAGCAGTCTGTGACTGTACAATTCAACACTGGCACGGAGAAAGGCACTGGCAAAGGGGCAGAAAAGGGAAGGTGAAAAGTGTCTTGGTGAAATAGAGTCACTGCCTGACCATGCAGCCCCACCCCTCTGACAGACAGTGCCAAAAATCTATTTGTGCCCTACTACGTTACGGCCATTTCAAATCATATTTTCATTCCCCGGTTGTTTGGCAAGAGTGTTATGTTCCTAGCTTTAAATACAGCTATCCAGGGACTCCCAGCAAGACATTTATTTTTATTATGTTTTTCTTTTGGACTTTATTCACAAAGGATAACTAAAAAGTTGAGATTTGAAAGAGAAGCGGGTTTAAATGAGAAATACCCTTTCAAGGAATTTTGGTGAAACATCTTGAAACAGAGATTAGAATGGAGATAGAATTTCCTTGGTGTTTAAACTTTCATGTTTTAGTAGAGAAAAACCCACCTTGTTTGAAACAGGCCCCAGATTTTTGAGGAGCTGGTGGAAGTAATGGAGTGTGATGGACATAGCTGGGACAAGGAATATTCAGGAAGAAGAGAGCACAGTACCTTTAAGAAGTTGCCAAGACCTGCAGAAGGCTTACATGGGCAATTTCCTCCAAACTGAAGCTACAAGCAAATGAAATAGATGGAAGAAGGTTGTTGAAATTGAAGGTATGAGTCTTCTGAGCTCTATACAAAACAAATAAGCAGGCAATTATGAGGATACCAGAGTTATCAAGAGTTTGGAGTAAGTGTATGCTGTATGAATGTGCAGTCACCTTTGTCAGGATGGTCCCATTAAACCTTAAAACTGAAAATTTTACTGGGAAGAGAATTAAAGTGTACCAGTTACTTTCACCCTTTACAATACGAACAGGTGCAGCTTCAAGAAAATCAAGTGCTGCTTTGGAAGGATCTGTAAAGGCACTCAGTGCATCCCAGATTCAGGGCAGCAGATCTCTCTCTTCAGACCAGTGATGCTCAGCATTGCAGAGGTGCCACCACCTCTTCCAAAAGCAGGGGAGTACCAAAAGTCTGTGGTGGAAAACAATCTTTTCCTAATGCAGAACCTGATACAGGTATCAGACTTAAACCACTTTTAGGTGTAGACACCCAAGCTGGTGTTGGACTTGCTTCACAGTGGACATCTGCTGATTGTCACTACAACCAGGAGCACCTGCTGCTCTTGGTTGCCAAGTGTTATGGGACAATTTTTTACTGAGTTTCTGGAGAGATTAAAGCAGCTCAGGACCTTATGGAGCTTTTGAGGGACTGGGGCCAGAGATTGCTCTGTATAGGATAGTCTTGGAACATTGGTTGGGAGAGAAGAGTAGATGTGTATTTGGGATGGATGTCACAGATTAACCCGGCCTCCCTCAAGAGAGAAGTAGATGTGTTACTAGAGAAGCTGTTGGAATAGAAAACTGAGGCACTCAGAGATCTGCCAACATCAGCAAAACCTTGCCCCAGCTGCTGAGTGCACCTACTGACTTTGGATCAGGCTCTAGAGGGAAATTTCACCAGTTGCAAGACTGAAAATCTTGCCAGACCCCACCTAAAAAGGAAAACTGAAAACTTGTAACTGGTGACCCTCTAGCTGGTTTAAAAATCCACCACAAAAGAAAATTCATTAGTGTGATTTAAAATCTATATAGTACATAAAACCATAGTATTTCAAGTTGAAGAGAGTTAAGAGGTGTAAATAGCCTTTAAGTAGAATGCATCAGAAATATGAAGAGATCCTGAGAACAAGCCAACAGGCAGCTGGTAACACAGGCAGCTGAGGTATGGCAAGCAGGACTCAAGGTCCTGTTCTGTAAAACTCTGGGAGGAGCTGAACTCAGTCTTCCACCAGCACATCTCTGCACACTCAGTATTTTAATATTCAGAGAAATGGAGTTGTCCCAAGAGAAGGAACTGGAAGAACAAACAGCCACTAAAACATAAAAACCAGCCAAGTGGTTTAGGAATTGACTGGGATTGAAGCCTAGCCATGTTATTGCACCAAACGGCCCTGAGCAAATCTCTCCACAAAACACTTTCAGGACATTCTGTTTCAACACAATGCAAGACAGTATTTTTCTCCTGACCTCTCAAAATTTGCATGGGCTAGGAAAGTGTCACTGCTTTGGACATATGTCAAGATTCAAGCTGGAGTACAAACCTCACTTCTGAAAATGGGTTGTGCGTGTCTGTGGTAAAAGATAGGTGCAAAGAGGGAGCGGGAGGAAGGGAGGAAGACTTTTTTACAGACAGTATGATTTGTCCCAAGATGAAAACCAGGTGAGAATTGCAGGAAGAACTGTCACATAATGAGATAAAATTCTGAAGTAGCTCCAGAGGTGCTTCTTGTATAGTAATTGTGGATTCTGCAAAGCCAAAGAATGCAAACACTTCTAGCTCTTCCTGCTGATGTATAAACCCTTTAGACCTGCTTGTCTTACACTGGTAATACTCAGATACTGTGTCAGCAATAAATCCAGTCAAAATCATCCACATAACCAGTGTCAGAGTTACTGAGCCTGACTCTTCTCTCTACTACTTGGCCTTAACATGACTCTTGTTGCATACACCCAAGGAAAACAGATTTTTCTTTCCCTGCCTGTCATGCTCAGAAGGGTTCTGGGCGACAGAAGGTACAAAAGAAGTGGAAGTTGTGAACATTCAATCATAGAACCACAAGGTCTGGAAAAGGTCTCCAAGATCATTGAGCCCAATCCTTGATCAAATGCTGCCATGTGAACTCAAACACAGCACAGTGCCACATCCAGTCACTCCTGAACAGTTCCAGGGATGGTGACTCCACCACCTCTCTGGGCAGCCTGTTCCAAGGGTTAACTGCCCTTTCAGTGAAGAAACCCTTCCTTATGGCCAACCTGAACCTCTCAAGTTTTGCTTAACTACAGCAGACCAGTACTGTTCCTGTAAAGTGCAACAGTAATTTAGACACTTTGAAACTACTGAGCAAAAAAAACATTGGGAAAAAATTCCCAATAGGGATTGACAGTGATTGGCCTTTCTTGACAAGAAAGGTGGCAGCAAGTGAAAAATATGCATAAGCTGAAAGTCTGTGGAACTGGCAGGTTTTACCCTCTCTTTAAGTGAAAGTGGATGTCCTGCAGAAAGGTAATTCCTTTAATGCTTTCATATTACAGAAAAACTTAATCAACAATCAAAGATACATTCCATACATGAGATGCTGCCAGATGTTATTCCTAAATGTTATCCATCACTAGGGGAAAGGACAGTAGGCCTTAAGAGCTTAGTTTTGAGAGACTGACACTGATCTTCAGAGCTGTTTATCTACTGAGATATCAGACAAGAGCCAGTCAAAAGGATCTGACACAAGTCAGAGCTTTGTCAATCATTATAATCCCTCAGAAGAGCTCTGCTTGTGAAAGAGGCAAATATGAACTGTCCTGGAGCAGGACAGGTACTACCAGCAGAGAGAATAAATGTAGAGTGCAGTGGCAAGGCTTCCTTAGGAACCCCCTGAGCAACCTCACTACTGAATCCAGGTGTAAGGAAACAAATGGAAAGGTGCAGGCAAGGACTCCAAATCCCACCTAAAGACTGGAAAGCACCCATGGAAAAACCAGCAGCTCAGTCTTACAGAACAAAGGCTGAGACAAAATATACAATTTCAGTCCATGCATGCGGCAGGGGGCAAAGGGGAAAAAATGGAAAAAAGGAAAGATTCAACTTATCCTACAGCTGTGCATACGCATCAGTGTTAGTAACATAAAGGACTATATCAATCAGTATGCTAGCAAGGCATGTATGGCAGCAGAGTTAAGGTAGAAAGTAAAAGGAATTAATTTTCAGAGCCAAGGTATTTTCCTCTTTCAGACTAATTTACCTAAAAAGTATTATGTGAGCACTCTTATAGTGTCCTAAGGCAGGCAAACAGTTTACGTATGTTTACGTATCTAACATGTAAGCACCTGTGAACATTTTTTAAAGACACTAACCAGGTAAAGTTTATAGACATGACTCCAACCAGACACGTGTAAAGACAAGCTGTTCCCCAGTAAAACAATTAAAGGAAAATAAAATATGGCAACTCAGATTTTTGGCAAACATTTTATATTTTATACAAAAATCTCAGTAAGAAACCTAGCAGAATATCTGACCAAAACATTTGCCTTACAAGTTCGAAAAAAAAACCTCACAAAAAAAAGAGAAATAAAGAAAAAAAAAAAAGTAAAATTCCAACCCCCAAAATATTTTTTAATTATAAACCAGAATATCAACAAAACACTTAAAATAATCTCAGATTGTTTGGCAATTCATCACATCATAACAAGAGACACATTTGATCATAAGAAAAGTTTAACTTTATATACAACTTCACTTGAACATTTGCTCTTACCAGAGTTAATATACATTAAAAAAAGATTCTGGCAATAATACCAGCTTCTATTTTTAATACCTGTGTATAAAATGTAACATAAAATGCTGAAGCTCTATAGTTAGGAGAAGTGACATTTGATTTCAATGGGTCCCTCTTTGCTGAAAGATAAATACTGAAAGAACACGTATTTAGTTGCAAAATAAAACTTTCATTTTAGGGTGGTATTGGTTGACTGTGAATAAATCTAACCTAGTACTATTTATTTCTCGAAGTTGGTAGTAAATTTCCAAGTGAAAATATAATCTAGTAAGATTACATTTTAAATGCTGTACTTTGCCACAAATGTGAACAGAAAGGAGCCAAGTCCCTTTCACTATGCTAAACTACTTTAATGCATGCGAGAAAAATATTTTACCAACTGTCTGAGCATATTTTAGAGAACTTCAGATTTTAGACAGCCCTGGGGGAGCGGAGGGGAAGTTTCCTACTGACATCTGCATAGAATGTAAAATATATAATTAAAAAACCCTAAGATATATACTAAAGTTTACAGACCAATGCTTTCCATATAATAAATAAAATGTCCATCATTGATCAGATTCATACACAGAGTAAAATACAACCTATTTTTACAAGTTTATGTACAAAGTATTAGTAGGCACATGGGTGCCTTATGGGCTGGAAGCATCTGCATTAGCATGTCACATTGGGAAACTCCAACTTTCCAAGTCAGTGATAAAATATATAACTACTTTGTTTTTCATTCAGATACAAAGTAAACTTATTTTTCATCTGAAATAAATGTACATAATATTTTGTATAAACAATAGTTTATAAAGCTGTTTAAAATGTAACTTAAAAGTACTGCATTGTTTAACTTAGAGCTCTGAAACAAGCACGTGCAAATCCCTTTGCTTTAAAAAAAATAGAAGCACAGATGTTTGTTTTCCTTTTGACTCTTCCAAGAACAGTACTGGCTGGTAAAGATTATCGCTTTGCTTTCTTTAGTGGTGCCTCCTCTGCCTTCTGCTGGCCTTTTCTCCGTACCACTGTTGGGCTGTCCTCCCTTTTACGCTTGGCAGACTGCACCTTTAACCTGAAAAACATAATAATTATTTCCACAATGAAGAGTGGTCAGGCACAATTCTATTCAGAGCTGAACTAAACTGTCCATCTCTAATATATTATATAAAAGCTTACTACTAAAACCCACTTCTTAGTAAGAAATGGAGTACTGATTCTGTATGTTGGAGAGTGCTCCACATGTACAATTTGGGGCTAGGATTTTATTCTTCCTTCTCTTTCTCTGGAAAGATTTGTGGATTTATAACAGAACATAATGCACTTCAATATCCTGTCCCCTGTCTCACAAAGAAGAGCAGCAACAGTGTCTCAAGCCCAGCATACACAAGAGGGAGTAAGGGGCAGACTTCACATACCCCGTGCATTCACACTCATCTATATAGTCACCATATTTCAGCTGTAACTAACTGTAAATGGGTTTAAACTCTTGGCCATTCATAACCACACAAAATAATGGAGCTGAGGTGTACTGTGACAGTCATCAGTGCACAATGCACAAGTTCTCCAGGCTCAGCCTGAAGACACTGACACATTTCAGAAAGGATGACAGCTACACTTGTTTGGCATACAACACATTTTACAGGTAAACTACAAGATGCAGAGCAACTGTGCACCACGTCTGTTACTTACTCCCTTGGGATTCTGCACTATGATCTCAGCTTTGCAAATTAAAAAGTATAACAGGAAAGGAGGGAAAGGGAAATATATTCAAAACTTGGTTATAAGGGCTCTCAGTTTCTCCTCTTTTTATCAGCTGATCTTAGATCTTTAAAGCATTAGAATCAAGTCATCATATTTAGCTTTAATCTGAACCACCGATGCTCTTACCCCCCATCCAGGAAAGAATCACAGCTGAAGTTAAAATACTACATAAACAGCATTTTCAGATTCTCCCAAGAGGTTTCCAAGGATATAAGAAAAAAATCTAGTCTTCCAAATGTCAAATAAAGGAAGAAAAAGAAAAAATGTAAACAGAAGAAAATCCTTTAAAAGCTTTTATAATTCACATGAGAACAGAACAAAACTAGTCTGCTGTTCAGATTTTGAAGCAGTATGTTACATATAAGGAAAGGATCACTGTACTGGCTTCCAGAACAAATCCTCAAAGTGAATTCAACTTTAATACTTACTGTGTCAATGGAGGAGATTTATTAATTTTTGTATCACTTGGAGATCTTTTTTTAGCTGCTAGTTTCTGTCGTTTTCTAGGAGAAACTGAACTTGGACTGCTGCCTTTAGAAGCTGCACGTGTGGTTGGCTTGCTGGCCTTTTTTCTGTAACACAAAAGCATGATGAATTTATATATAACCAAATACTTTTACCAAGTCAATTTCTTCTTGCATTCCAAGTGCAGATAATCAAGACTGCACATTATTTGCAACAAGTAAATCAAAGTTGCCAAAAGAAACAGTGAGAAAACCATATTTGCCTGCTTCAAGACACACTGTGAAGCCAGGCTGGGTATTTTGGTATCAAATGTAGAATCAAAAGATTGCTTTACTGTCAGTATTTGGTATTTACAAAGAAAACCAAAACCAAACCAATCCATACCAAATCTTGCAATAATTTTTGTACATAAGTGTCTATGTTTAAAAGAACATACTATAGTCTGAATTCACTCATGTAAGTCTTGGTATCCACAAGTTCAGAAACCTGAAAATCTGGTTATTGGTGATTAATTTAATAGTTAAGAAAACAGGTGACTTAAGTCAGAGAAATCCAGCAATGCTGAATATGAAGAAGCATCCTCTTCCACAGACTTATTCCCAGATGCTATTTATAAAATGCATACTGTACACAGCACCTTAAGGCAGAAATGCTTTGTTGCAATCAGTGTCAGAAAGGTAGCATTGGAAATCTGAGACACAACCCCGAATTTATAAAAAAAGCAGATGTTTCCACAAGCAAGCAGAATAAACCCACAAATACCTAATCCTTTATTACAATTTTAGAGTTAACAATTATGTGACACTAAAGGAAGTCCCTGTGGCTTTACCAAAACAAAACTGTTGTTTACTAAGCAGTAGTGGTAAACCTTCACAGTTTTTATGTAAATGAAGAATCATGTAACTACTTTCAGATTCAGTTCTGAAATTATCAGTTCAAGAGCACTGTGGCTAACATATAATATATACAATAAAACATAATATCCTTAAGAGGGAAGTAGATACAGTCAATTGAAAGTAATCCCACCACCAACATAAAAAAAAATGCCTGCACTTCAATTCTCTTCTGAAAGACAGCAACACACATCAAAACTTCCCAGAGCTGCTGTTTCATTGTTTCCACAATAAGATCAAGAGGATGAGCTCTGCTAGAATTCAGTATGCCTTCAAAAGGCAGACCAGTGCTAAGGCAGATGAGGAATGGCTTCCTGAAAACAGAACTCTTGCTACCCACACTTGTCATTCACAGCAAGATTGCTTTCCAAGCTTGCAGATCACCATACTAGAAATGAAGTCGTCCAGTACTGCAGATTGATGTATTTAACTTGGACAGCGTACTTAAAGAAACCAACAGGGATAATTTTATTTTCAACTTGTTCCAACACCAAATGGTGAAGTGCACAGTCAACTCTGATGTCCCACTTTACCCATCAGAACCAAGTGTCCTTAGACTTAAATTCTGAGGCATCACTAGGATGAAGAATGCCAATAGGATCAATTCTTACCTTGCTACATACTCAAGTATGCCTTTTGAGACCCTGACAATTTCCCTTAACCTCACCTTTTGTCCCTTCGTTCCTTGAAGAGTGGTACTAGAATTAGAATGAAAAATATTTGGGAAGCTCTTATCCATTTAAAACAAATAATCAGAAAAAGGCAAAAAGAGGAAGTCACAAGTCTTCCCTGCAACAAACCCCACACCACCTAAAAATAAGGTAGAAAAAAAGCTTGTTATTGGAGTGTCTACACAGTTACCTTTGAGCCTCTAATCTTGTGGCTGATCTAGTTGTGGCCCCAGAATGCGCGTCATCATCTTCCTCACCATCCTCTTCCTCACCTTCCTCTTGCTCTTTTAGCTCATCTTCAGAAGAAGTCAATTTCCGACGTTTCTTCTCTGGCTCCAGTGTTTCTGTCCATTTAAAATTTTACACATATGCTATAATTTTCCAAAAGGCCTCCAAAAGGATATGAACACTTAATTTAGAAAAGGTATTCTAGTCACAAGTCCCATTTTCAGTAAGTAATTTTCCATTTCCTTCATATTTCAACATTTTTAATTCACACTTGTTTGACTTAATCTTGCTAACACATTCACCACAGTTTACTTACACAGCTCATAGCCAGAATTCATAGAAAATTCATGAGGTTTTATAGAAGCATCTGGGATGTAGCAATTCTGACATGAGATTACAGCAATTTACACATATTTACATAATATTTACACTAGCTGTAACTCAATGATTTTTCCTCAAGAAAGGAAAATTGAATAAAGCTTATCTTGTTGCTATTAGTAAACAGAAAGGCACAGCAGTATTTTCTGATTCTGTTAGGAGTGGCACAGCCTCTCATGCTTTTACCCGTTTCCTCAGATTGAACCAGAGAGCGCTTGGGCTTTCTTCCCCTTTTACGCACAACCAGTTCTGCCTTCTCAGCTTCATCTTCCTGAAGAGACAAAATGGAACCATGGAAGTCAAGAACTATTTACTTTACACAGAAGACAGACATTTTTCATTATATACTGCTTGTAAATTTACAAATCACACTTACATTTTTTGTTTCTTTCTTATTAGATATGTCTGCACCTAAAAAGAAAGGAAAGAATAAAACTTCATCCTGAACTTCAAATCTTTTACCAATCAATTTAAAAGGAGTTCTTTCATACTCTCTCAACTTTGTGTAAACATCACTGTTGCCCTAAAATATTTCAAGTCTCTTTCTAATTTAGAAAATAGCTTTCTTGTACTTTGTTACATACAGAGACTGGGACAATGATTAAATTGTTAAGTACTAAGGCTTTATATGACTGACAGTATTTATTGCTTTGTTGCATATGCTGTTTTGTTTTAATGGAAAAGCAGAAGATACTTACCCCCTTTAACTACTGTCAACCAATCACAGAATCATAGAAAAATTTGGCTTAGAAGGGGCCTCTAGAGGTCACCTAGTCCAATCTCCTGTTCAAAGAATTAACTGATCAAATCTTGCACAAGATCTTGTTCAGTCCAACTTTTAAAGTCTCCAAGAACATGGTTCCTTCAGGTGACCTGTTCTAGTGCTTAACTATTCTCATACCAAGATGACTAAGATGAAGCTCAAAAAGATACTATTTAAGAACTTTTTTTCATGGGAATTACATGACTTTCTCTGCTGAAACACTTCTTACTTCAAACTCAGTAATTTTTACAGGCTAACCTATACATGTTAAAACAGATTTTTAACTTTACATCCCATGTCTCAACTTGGCTTCTCTCTATGGTTACTATTTCTATCCTAACTCTGTGATGAGAGAGATTATTTTACAAAGCTTTTAAACTCTGTCAAATGGAATTATCTCCAACACTGCAAGGATAAAAATCCTTAGCAGTAAAAAGGAGAAACCTAAATAAAAGCAAGTTTTTATGTATTTTTCCCCTGCCATAAAATTGCTGTCTAATTTCTGAAAGCTAAATAAGAGAGGACACAAACTCTAAACCCCTCACCAATTAGAGTGAGAAAACAAAAGAATGACAATGCAAAGGACCTAAAATAGATCTCAAAGAGCAGAAACATATTCTGAAACTCACAAGCTTTTTGGCACTCCTTTGTAAGGTTATGGGGAAAACTTTTATACAAATGCAAATGAAGTAAAACAGAAATATAGTTAAGTGTTCAAAACATAACCGAAATAGAATATTGGACTGTCCACTGTATTAAGCTCTACACACAACATAAGCACATGCATAATACAATCAGCATTATCAGTATTAGTTCTATTGTGTTCAAAAGAGATACTTCATAATTCTGGTTCACTTGGGCAAATCTGTAGCAAAGGGGTTTTTGACTGAAGAATAATCCCATCTAGGTCCATGACATGCCTTTAACAGATTACCCTCTGTAAGATACCAAAATGTAGCATTTCACCTAAAGATAAGTATAAAAATATTAAGACATAGTATCTAAAATCATACTAATTTTAGAGCAGCAACTGTTAATTAGTGTTAAGTAATTAGTTTCAAGTTCAGTGTTAGTGTTATGGGAGGATGATACCTTCAGAAAACATGTGTCTCTTAATTGCATGTGCTGTACTGACCAAAAATAAAACTCTGCATTCCACTCCACATGTGGGTCTGTCCCTACTGCAAATCCTTATGCAGAACACCCAGAAAATACCAGAGTAGGTGAACTGCACAGGGGGATTCAACTTGGTTTCCTTTTCATCACCAGGTGTTCTCAACCCCTTAATGCCCATGAATGCTAATACAGGATGAAAATTTTAACAGTGCATTCCCCTTTATATTCCTCTGAACATTGCTGTAATAGCAACAGCCTGTTACCTGGAAAATAGAAATGTTGCATAACGCACTCAAACTTCAAGTACACAGTTAGGTGTCTGTGCTTTTGAATAAAAAGCAAAGCAGAATGCACTTTCATTTCATTCTCACATTCTTGTCTGTTCTCTTGGCAGTTCATGGAAGTCAAGTACCACACAATGAGCTAACCCTCCAGAGACAATTCTGAAGCATATGGATTAAAGCTGACATTTTAACAAATGTGGAGAAAATAGGAAACAGCCCATTTGCTCAGTGCAGCCAGATTAGTATATCTGTAGAAACCTAAGCTTTTGGAAATTCCAGAAGGTTTGTTTTGAAGGTTTGGTTTCTCAGATTTTCTGCCTGTTTGTTTGCATTTGCTTACAAACCATTTTAATCTACTTTTCAGTTCACCTGCTTCCTAAAATGGCTTTAAAAAGTTTTTTTTTTATGAATGGCCATAATTAAAAAGACACATTTAAACAACCAGTGCAGTTCAGACTCTATACACAAGAAAAATTAGAAAAGAGAAATAGAAAGGTATTTCACTTAATTGTATTTTAGTTTGAAGCACTTAAAATACATTTTTGAGTTAAGCTAAGCAACCATGTTCCAAAGATCTTACAGCAATTGTGAAAAGGGAAAGAAATATCCTCTCAAGATACCCCTAAGATCTTTAGATACATACCCACAGATCAACAATTAGCAGAATAAAATTTGAAAGGTATTGTAGGAAGTGTGATTGACAGTCAGTGTATGAAAGGTAACATGCAGAAATGGAAAACAATCACTAAGAGCCAGTCTGATGGGGCACCTACCTTCCTCTGAAGCTCTGCCATCTACTTAGCCTACTCAATCATTTGGTATATTCTGCAATGCATTATTCAGCACTGAGCAGTGCTGCTACATCTTTGAGATAAGTTCTTATCAAGCTGCTCTTTTTTGGAGCTAAACACTTGGTAGCAATTAGGGATAAGTCTTCATTTCATCTCTTTCTTCAGAGGCTTTCATTCACGAATAACACACTGACTGCCAGAGATGATGTCAGGATGAAGGACTCATGTGATTTTTGTAAAAATCCTCTTCCATTTCTTCCACCTTTCATTTTACAAGTTGAAGCAGGTATAATTTGCTTACCTGTTTGAGGTGTTTTCCCTCTACTTGCAGAGGTAGGAGACTGCGGCTGAAATTAAAAAAATGGGTTTTTTAATAAAAAAAAAATCAGGAAAATTCAGCATTGCATTACATTATCACAGAAAGTTGCTCACATTCAATGTAGAATGGATCTGTAAATCTAGAAAACATGAACACTAATGAGCACACAAAGTTTGTACTGTAGTTTAAGAGTAGGAGGCATTTTTTCATTTTGATAAATAGCTGAAACAAATCAGCCCATAAACAAATCACAGCACTTTTAGTAACCTGACACTAAAGTCATTGCAATAAAGGACACAAAAGATAAAAGCAGTTTCAGTCAAACACATTTCCAAGTATTTAATTATCAACAAAGAAGTTAGTACAGTCACTTTAGAACTATAAGTCACCAGAAATTGTTTATTTACTCAGTATGCAGGAAAAGCTATATATAATTACACAATATCCTATGACTGCCCAAAAACTTCAGTGCTTTCCCCACTGAATGACCACACCAGGATGCCTATGGTTCCCCTAAAGTAGCAACGTGCCCCCAAAGCAGCCCTGGGGAAACTGTCCTGCCCTCCTGTCTCAGGTGAGACACTCCTCCCTGAGCCAGCCTGCAGCTCACACCAACCCCTCACTCATCACTAGGAAATACCAGACCTCTGAACACTTGAACCAGAACAAGATGATTCTGTTCCAGTACTGAGGGTGCCAAGGTACACTCATTTCTGGGGGTGACTTAAAAATTAAATTTAATCATTATTTGGACAAAAAAACACCCTAAAAAATCAACCAAACAAAAACAAATCCACAACACCAAAACAGAAAAACCAAATATCAAAATCCACACCACTTCAAATTACATTTCATTGAATTAACATTGAAAAAAAAAAATCAACCAGGAAAGACTAGGAATTCTGAAACAGAATTCCAGTCAACCTGTAAGAAGGGACAGGACTCAAAGGACTGCCTGAAATATGAGGACAGAACAAGCAGAGACAATAATTCCTTTTATCCATAAACTAGGTAAATTCTCAAGATTTCCAACAGCCATGCCAGCTGCTGCCTCACCAGGCAAGCAGTAGGAAAACCTGTTTCAACACAACTCCATTTTTAAAATCCACCTTTTTCTATGCAATACCATTGATTCTGAAATAGAGGCATTTCCTAGACAGAAGCCTTTAACCAGAATAAATCTAACTGACTGCACTCCACAAACATGCCTGACCCACCACTGTCCTGTGCTGTAATCCAACTGGATTGCAGAAACAATACCAACAGACCACCTTCCTAGCTGTGAATATCCTTCACAGGGCTTAGGAAATAAAACTACCACTGAACTTTAGAAAACAGACATGTTTCAGGAGCCCCTAGGTTACTCATCACTATGTCTCCATCTCTCACATGATGTGTAATACAACTGCTTTACATAATATTTTATTTTACAGCTATGAAAAGATTCTATGTGCTATTATTATGATATATTCAGTAGAGGGAAAAAACTCTCATTTTTGAAATAAAGTCACCCTTGCTCTTCAGGCCAAAATTACTCCCAGCACGAACTAAAAGTCACATATGCACACCACCAAAAACTCACCCTGCACTCAGGTATATATTGCTAGCTAGAATAACACTTGTATTAAGTGAACTAAGTGTGAAGCTGGTAGGTAATTTGCTACATTCTGAATTAACACTATATTTTGCTTACAAAGGTCATCTACATTAAGAGATACTATTAATAAGTTTTGTTTGCTTAGACTGAACTCAAATATCAAGTTTTCCATATGATGTTTCTGAAATGCTGTTAACTGTTAAACAGATAAATGGCTCTTGAAATACTGTGTTTAAATGCACCCAAACAAAATAAAGGCACTTACATTCCCAGTGCTCATATCAGCTTTTGACTCCCCACCTGAGGGAAGAAATATGAGTTCAGAACTTGAATATCACTATTATCCTTGTTTTCCCACGCAGGTACTATGAGCTACTTACCACCAGGCTGTACTGCTTCAAGAGGGTATTTACGAGGCCGGCCCCTTTTGCGTTTCACTACTACAGGCTGATTTTCCTATTAAAAGTAAAGGACAAAAATATTTTGCTTCCTGTAACTGAATACAATACAATACAAAGACTGCTAACTGAATTCATAATGTGACAGTGGCAGAAGTAGTATTTTTCAATTAAAAAAACAGATGAGGCAAGTTTAATAGCAAGAGACACTGCTGTTAAGAAATCCACTAATATATGTGAAAAGAAACAAGACAACTCCCAGTTATACAAAATTCTCAGTGGTTTGACTGAGGCACAAAGCATGTCTGAGAATGCAGTACCTTCTGTTCCCCTAGCCCCAAAATCTCTTAGTGTCACAAATGCTGTTGGCTTACCCCATACAAGAACTCCAGACTTTACATCCCATGAGCCCCTTTTCCCAGTGCCACATATAGCACAGGCTGCATCCTGTATGTTGAGCAAGTGCTTCAAACAATTAATATTCTAATTATCCCAATACACAGATTGCTGAATTCTTTGTATAAACAGGATCTTTAGCAAAAAAAGGGCCCCTTCCTTTGAAGTTTTAAGCTTTGAAAGAGAACTTTTAAGTAACAAAGTCAGATGCAAAATCCCCAATAGGACTTTCTCTTATACACAAGGAAAGTTTAAATGCCCCATTCAGTATTTACTGAGGTTTAGCAATATCTCCCCCAGAATGGTTCTTAGAGACTCAAGCCTTGAGTGAACAAATATAAAAACATATTCTTTAAATTTTCTTCTTCTTCCAAATTTGAGGCAAAAAATCCCCAAATGATGAAAGCCAACACCTTTCTGAGATCAGTGTCTATTTCTAGGGGCCAACATCAATTTTAATCTCGAGGGATCAGACATTTGTTTATAACCCATACTGCAGATTATCTCAAGTACATGCCTAGGAGATAAAGACTTTAAAAACTGTTGATAGTATTTTAAAAGGCAAGTTTTATTTGCTTATGACTAAACTGTCCACATCAATTACCAAGTTTTCAAAAAATATGATTTCAATACAATACAACTCTATATAATTGCTTTCTAGACATTTTGTAAGCACTATTAAGCCTAGGAAGGGAGTTAGTCCTATTTCCATATTGAGACATTGATGTTTTATGGTCTGTGAGTTTGTACTTTGTGACAGAGCTACATAAGTCCTTAGTACTTTTTGAAGACAATTTTAATATGGCTGTCAACAAAATAGTTTTGTACCACAAAGAGTACTGGGAACCTGCACTATCTCAGTGAGTTAACATGAATAAGATCACTCACCTCTGGAGAATTTTCATTTGATTCTGGACTGTGCTTTTTCTTTTCAGACATTTCCCGTTCAAAGTTAGGTTCATCTTCACACATAAGAAAAAAAAGAAAGAAATTGTATACCTTTGTTTTATTAGGCAAAAGAACTAATAAAAGCCACAACCTCAACACTGAAAATGTTATTTCATTCTTTAGCCTAAAATTTCCTAAAAACACCCATCAGAAATCAACACTGCTTGCCTTGTAGCAACAGTGTATTGATCTGCCAAAATGCTTCCCACTAATGCCAGATGAGTTAGGGAGGTCTTCTATTTTAAGGTAAGAACAAAAGCTCACACTTGTGACATTCTATAAAATGGTAGGACAAATACAAGCCCTTATTCCCTTTTCTCACATGTTCCATGAAACAGGAAGCTGAGGATACAAAAGCACATTGCAGAACAGATTCAGACTCGTCAACTTGCTCAATGAGAAACAAAACTATTAATAGGCCAAACTAACATTAGGGAACATTCTCAGAGTGCTCCCACAAAAACAGACCGAAGTAACAAAGCCACATTAATTATGTGGACACACCACATTTTATTATTTATTTTAGTGCAATTTAGTCAATTACAACAGTGCAACTTGCACTCTTCTCTGGTTGTTTACTCTACAGAAACAAACAAAACTGATCTGATGGTTATGTCATGGATTTTTACGTAGGACAGCCCTTGCTTGTAGTCAGAGGTAGATGTTCTTATCACATAATGCTGGTTGTTCTATTTTCCTACCTACCTGTTTATTTCCCATTGGCTTTCCTACCCAAGATACATACTGAAGCAATAATGGAGCCAGTGGGTGGTAAACAGCAAAAGCATCAAAACTTTTGTCATCATTAAAGAAACTAAAATTAATGCATTATTTGCTAGCAGTAATAGAGCAGAAATCAACCGGAGAATATATGCAAGTATATTTGCTGGGATCAAGTTCCCACTTTCTCTCAAAAATCATTCAAATGAAAAGATATAAGCATTCAATATGGGTTCAGAAAATCTTCCATAATGGGCAGTTTAATTACCTTTTCCTTCCACAGTACTTCTAGGAGGTGTTTGTGTTACATCAATTTCTTTGGACACTTCTGCTGCATCACCTGAAATAACGTCCTACATTATTTTGAAACAAGAGAGGAAAGATGCTTTACTACACATTAAAAATCATGGCCAGTTACACTAAAAGAAACACCCCACACCAATACATGAGCAGTTATTTTACTCATCAAGGTTTTGTACTGTCTCTTAAAAGCTTTAATGTTGAGAAGCTTCATCACAAATCAGTGGGTGAGGCAGTCCCAAATATACTGCATATACTCCTAAAAAGAGCATCTATCTTGTCCTAATTCCTGTTTTGATTTAGCAGAACTCAGGAAAAGTGCAATGCACCCTCTCTTGAAGAGCTCAGATCAGTACACCCATGCAGACACTGAACTGACTGGAGCACTGGCATCCAACAATGCTCCATGAGATCCCCAGCTCCCAACCTCTGTGCAACCCAGTCCTCTCACACTTCCACACCTCAAAGAGTCCACACAGACACTTGCCTTTTTTGTTTTTTAATTGTCTCCCTTACTGAAAAGTTTCATTTGCTAATCAGTTCTTTTGTACTCAATACAATGCAAAAGTAGCTTAATTATGGAAACATCTCCAAAAATAAACTGCTGAAGAAATTATGGTTAAGATTTTCATCTTATTTACAATTGCAGAACATAAGAGTTCTTGAAAATACCTTAACGTTACCAGGTTTCATTTTGGAACACTGACTTTGTTCATCATCTTTTAGCACATCCTGAGAAATCTGCTTGTTGCCTGCAAAAACAAGTAACAATTGAAGTGTTAAAAAAGTGTCTTCTGCATTTGTCATGTTTTTGTGTCACCTACATACCAGCTCACCATTACTGAAATTCAAAAGTCTGAAAAATAGTCTCTTACTACCAAAAATATGAACAGAAAGTTACTCTAATCACTCTTTGAAATGGGAAGACAACACAATAACAGAAGAGAATTACATGTTTCTTATATATTACAGGTGTGGATTGTTTTGTTTGCTTGTTTGTTTTTAAAGATAAGCTCAAAATTGAAATGTGGTAAGTAACACATCAAGAAATACAACACCAACCTCAACTTCAACTCACCCAGAGACAGGGAAAGCAGTTAATGCTATGTGGGACACTAATGAATACATGACTTTTAATCACTCACTTCATCAGATCACAATTCTTAGAAGAGGAATAAAAGCTCTTATGAAAAAATGCTATTATTAATGATACTAACTTTTTTCTAAATTTTTCTGATGCTGAAAAGACGTTGAATCCAGAGCTTGAAGAGGTATTACATTGTCAGTCTTGTAAATACTGTATCAACAAAATGCCTAACTTATTTTGATGCTAGCTGCATCTAAATGAAATTTAGAAATGTTTATGCCATTCAATGGACTACACTCCTTCTCACTTTTTGCTTGCAGACAAATAAAAGGCTACACTAAAATTTATTTCTTTCCACCTAAGAAAAGGAAGCATCCATTCCCACAAAGTTTAGATTTTCCTAATGATCAGCTTCCTTATCTTTTATTTTAGAACGATAAAATTAGTAATTATTTTATAGACTGAACAAAAAATGTTTCTTCACCTATGATTGAGAAAATGACTATAATGCTCTTCTGTGCAGTAATTACATTTGTTGCAATATTTTTATCAAATAACTGAAATATTAGAAATTATTTTGGGAGTATAAATTGCTTTGGAGTTTGGAATTTACCCATCTCTACTATTTTCTCAAAAATACCATTTTATGGCCTAGACACAGTAGAACAAGGTTTTCTCACAGAAAAGCTTTGCAGAAATTCCTGTACTTCTGTATCACTTACACTTTTTTTCATCCATTTTTTCTGGAGATTTAAGTTGAATTCCTCCAGATCTATGCTCTTCTGTTATCTGGGTAGCCGAGTTTTCCACCTACACACAAAACACAAAGAAGGATAACTTCTTTTTTTCTCAGTGAAATTTATAAACACAGAAGGGAGAAACTTTTCCCTACTGGCTACTTCCAAGCACAACATACATTAAAACGGAAAGCAGCTGTTACAAAGGACTCAAGTAACATTCCTACTATAGAACAAAATGATCAAAAAACTTCAAACCTGCTGTATTTTCAAAATTTTTGACTGATATTTTTATTGAAAAAAGTCTCTATCAAGATCAGAATTAAGCACCCTAGTACATGTTTTAAAAGTACTTCATCACAGTAAATCACAAAGAATATTTCTGGGTTTAAAGAACATTCTCCTACCACAGGAACAATAGAATTATCTCATTAGCATCAGAAATGTGGCCAACCAGCATTTCAATATAGTAATAAATATATTTACTACCTGAGTTTAATTAACCACAAACACAATTTCAGCCTGCTATCTGTATTAAATGCCTTAGTTTTGCTCCAAAAGATACACTTTACATTTGCAATGCAAGAGTTATGCCTCTTATAAAATCTTGTGAAAGACAGCAGACTGCATTAAAATAGGTTTCTAATAGTGATATAAACCTCCAAGAATAATCCCTATTTTTTTTTCTCTAGTCTCATGGAGATCAGTCAAGCTTCTCTTTTCTGCCAGTTAACAGCCTCGAAATAGTCACAGACTACAGAATAACAATGCAAGATTTATTTACTGGCAGATTTGAAAGAATAATTAGACATCAACCTATGCAGCTGCAGAGTCTCAATAAACATAATCTCTGCATATACAAAAATAATATTTTCCTTTAGAGAATACTTAATATAAATAAAAGTAAATTCAAGTAAGAGAAATACAGTACAGATTTATAAAATAAATTTAAAAAAAAAGTACTTACATGAGAAGTTTCTCTTTCCAAAGGAATATTCCTCTGCGGGATATCTACCAAAAATAATTTATCACAATTAGAAAAGCTGAGCAAATGCAAAGTATCACAGTATCCTCTACTTCACCTCCCTGAAAGGATTCCAGAGAATCTGAAACTACATAAAACTTTCTATGTCAGAAGTAAAAGACATCCAATCTTCTCTTTAACAATATACCCACAAAACAAAACAAGAATATGAATTCCTCAACACAGGATAACTGAGAATCACCTTATGGTTGAAATACAGGTAATTAAGGGGCTGTCATATTTCAAATTTATGGTGACTGAAATTTCAAATATAATTCCACCATCTTAATCAGAATTTCATCCATCACAATCCTAGACTCTGGATCATGGGATGAAGTAGAACGTGATTAAGCTACATTATAATTTCAGAGAACTAAAGTTTGCTTAATTGTACTAGTAATACCTGTAGCTGACAGAATGCACATAATGAAATTGTCCAGTTGCTAAACTCCACTATACTCTGATGAAGTACAGCCTCAGCCTTCCATATCACAAAAATAGGGAAAATAATTATGACAGTTGATGAGTGATCTGGAGTTTTGAAAGAATTCCATAACTTTCAATACACAAAGAGAATTATAAAGAAGCTGCTCTATCAAGTGTTCTTAAAATCTGATTCATAAAAGCACCAAATTAATACCTTGATTAAAAAAAGCTGCTGAAACATTCCAAGCAACTTTTCCTTAAAAATATAAACCTAAAATCAAATAAACCCACATTTTTTAAATATAAAGTTTTATATATTTTGTAGCTTGTTTCTTATATCTCCATGTTTTAGCAACAATTCTTCCATAGCTATACTGCTGAGCTGCACATCTTTCAATTTTTAAAGCAGTGTCAAATTAAGAGCTAGTTCCTACCTACTCAAACAGCAATGATTTGTTTACATTCCAAAGAATCTTGGACTACTAAACTACTGTGTCTGCTGTTCATACTCATGACAGGACACACATTTGTCTTTTAAACAACTTCCTTTTACGTATGTTGAGCTGTATGTATATATGCATGCATATATACATATAAGAGAGATTATTGTGGGGGAGAAAAAACCTCTCTACCAAGATCTACAAAGCATTAGTCTTCAGTATGTCACATCCAACATGATTTACACAACAAATGGACTTTTGTTAAACATTTTACAAGAAACAAGATTATCTCAGCTAGCTCAATCTGCACATTTAAAATTTTAAGTACTGTCTGGCTGGGTGACTGAGTGATGGGAAGTGGCAGAGTTTTAAAGGCACTTCAAAGAAACCTCACAGTACAGAAAAATCTGTTAAAATTTTAGATCTGTCATTCTGATGTCTACATTCTTCTAACCAATTCTCAGGGTTTACATTTGCTTTCTTGTGAGCAGAGCATGTCTCTTATCACTCAGATGCATATACACCACCCTATAACCAGGTATATGCATCTGACCTACTGTGAGAATAAAAAAAGAATTCAAAAGTTTTATACCAATGCTCATATCTCACCTTATTGCTGTTTTTGCTTTCCATGTCTAAAAATTTAGCAGTGAGCTTAACAGTGTGTCCCTTCATAGCATGTAGGCCTTCAGCTGCAACTTTCTGTCAGAGGAAATGCATCTTTAACCTCCCTGGACAATATAAGCAGCAGTCACACTGGTACCTCTTGGGACTCATTTTAGTTCTGCTTGCTATTCCAATAACTGAGGATTAGCTCTCATCTGGCAGTGCTGTGAACATCTTTGTAACACATCTGGAGCACAAAATCCATCAAGATGGGCACAAAGCAGGCGTTTGTTTCTGCTTTAACAGGAAAGCCAAACAATTGCAATGCATAAATTGGGTTTGGGAGGAATGGATTCTTTTTCAGTTTTGGTCCTTCTGAAGATTAGTTTAAATACATGGAAAAGTAATCACTGAGCACAGATCCAAGGTGACTAACTGAGGTTTCTAACTAGATGATTACCTACTTATAACTGCTCTTCAAACTTGAGTGAATGCCACAATTATTTTAACCTTTTGGAGATTAAGAAGAAAAAAAACCCCAGCAATTTTCTGTAAACTCTCTATGACTTGTCCCGTAGTACTTACTATTTTCATATTCTCACAAGGCCTGTCACAGCACCCTAAAACCAGGATGTTCAAAACCTATATGGATGAAAGCCATTCCTGGGAGAAGTTTCTCTATCTTTCCTGAACAAATGCTTTTCTTTATTTATTGATTTTAAGTAGATTATTAGCAGTTGACTTTTTTTTTTTATCTCAAATTATAAAATCCTTTCCTACTTTCAGCATATCATGTTGGAAGAAAAGTCTGACCATCCTTTCCCACAAATCAAACTGAAGGCCCCCTGAACTTCTAGATAGAGATAAAGACTTATGAAGGCTTCCTTCAATTCCTTTATATGCCATATATAACAAATCTGTAATCCTCCCATCATAAGTATTAGTCCCTTCAGCATGAAACTAAGCTGCTATCAAGCATAAAAATCACCTTTTTGCAATTCTTTAGTCTGAAGATCCACAGATCCTTCTTCACTTCTTGCACTTTCAGGCTGTTGTGACTAAGCACAAAATGAAAAACGAATATTGCAGATATTCAGAACAAGTATGTCTCACTCTGCTCCTGCGTGTCACAATGAACATTGTCTTGTCATGAATTATAAAAGTCTTCAAAAGCTTTCTTTTAAAGACATCAGCACATATATTAAGAAGGAACAGTAAGAGCTAAGTTCAACAGTACAGTATTTAGATTTGACCTTAGAGTTAACATTAGCATCAGAGATTAGCTTAAAAAGGCAGATTTCAGGAATTCAACGGGCAACACCTACTCAGAGTTCCAAATAAAAGCAATAGCCTAGAAATGTTCATCTGTACATGGAAAAAAAGGATCTGCTATGTATAACAAGGTACAATGATCTCCCTTCAAGTTGTGTTTCAGGCAGATTTTTTTATGTTTGCTTTAAAAAAAAAAAAAAAAAAAAAAAAAAAGAAGTTGCAGATCAGCTCAAAGTTACCATAGCAGAAATAATGCTACATGGAGCTAAGTGTATTAAGTCTGATCTGAACATTGTAAACCCAGCTACAGCACTACATTATGGCTATACTGACTCCAGAACCATGTTATGCTGGTAAACAGTGCAGCTGTTTGCAGGTGGAATTATCAACAGTGCAGCTGTTTGCAGGTGGAATTAACTCCCACCAGACTGAAGCTGACTTCCACTCTCCTGAAGTCCACCCTTTCATAGATGCTTGAATCTCTGAACCGTGTTATCCCTCAAAAACTTATTCTCACAGCACGGCAGGATACATGAACGCACTCCTGCCTCTGAATGAAGAATTAAACCATGTGGAATCCAGCCTGCTATGGAACACAGCCCAGACACACAGAGCCAGCTTTGGTTTTACACAGGCTATAGGTGACCATGAGCCCAAACACCCTGGATGATGCAGGGTGCCCCACCCTTCTGGGAGAGCAGATAAGGGGCTGTGGTTATCAGAACACAGCAGCAGCAAGTGCTGCTCACACACACAGATGTGTGACTCTGAGGACTGGCCAGGAAGTGCTGCAACACAATGCACAGCAGTGTAGGTTTGTTTACTGGTTCAAAGGAATAACTTGCCAGCCCTAAGAGCTGGGGTGTGGGTGACTATTTTGCAGGCCCTATCAAGCAACATGCACACAGTATGACCAATTTTAAAAAAATAAGCTTCAATGTCTCAATCACAGAAGGAGTATGGCTGAAGGAGGGAATTATTCCTAACACAGAATAACATGGACAGCCCACAATTTAAAAGCCAGCTGCTTAGAAAACTACAGCCGAATAATCTGAAAAATTACTTTTTGAAAGTTCTTCAGTTTAAATTTTTAAATCTCCATTTTTGCTGCACAAAAATCAAAAGGTACAGGAAGAAACCCTTGCAAGATGTATGAATAAGCAAGAAACAGTGCAGTAAAAATTTTCAAAATAACAAATACCTTGTCAGTTCTCAAGGTACTTTCTAGTTCTTCTGTTGACTTTGGTAAGGCTGCATTATTGCCTAATGAAATAGAAATATGTTAAATTGATCAGAATACATTATGCATTTATCTCATGCTACAGTAGAATGATATTTCTGAGTACTACCTCATGAATATGGCACATAAATTTAAACCCTTCCTGTGGACAAGAGAAACAATAGCCAGTCTTTTTACAGCAAACCAGCTCAATAAAACCCAAATCTGGCATCTGCAAGAACACAAGTACTGCTATGTTCTCCTTAAATACAAAAGGCTTGGAAAATACCAGGTATCAGGATTTACCACAGCTTACTTATGAATTCTGACTTTGGCTTTTTTTTCTTGCTTATTTATGAATTCTAACTTTGGTTTTTACTTTTTGCTTTTCCTTCAAAAAGAAGCCAACAACAGATTTTTTAGATCAAATTCCAAACAGCAAACTACCTCTGTATTAATAAATGCACAGCTAAGAGTTAACACTAATGACATATTTTGTTTTAAGTGACAATTAGGTCTAAATCTGTCAGCTCTACAACCACAACCACTGAAAATGTTCAATTTCTACAGAGACTGAAAACTCAGTAGCTCCGGTTAGCATCAACACAGTTTCAGAAAATCATAAACCCTTTCCCATTTCATTCCCCAGGGGATCAACTGTATGCTTGTAACACCTTAAAAACAGGCCATGGCAACAGCAGTCACATGAGTTTCACAACATTTCTTTAAAACCTATTTCAGAACCCTGTTTGGACAGCTCTTTTAAACAAAGAGAAATAGTTACAACATGATAATTCACCAATGATGCATGCAAAATGATTAAATTATGGTTGCAATCCACAGAATAAGTACCATTACCATTTATAAAAGCTACATCAATGGACAACAAGGATTGAGGCAAGCACTGAGATAGGAATACTTTACTGTGTAATATTTTACACTTTCATGGCTCATTTGACTCTTGCATAAATAGCAACATTTTTCAAGCTTACTACACCAGCATCTTTCCTAGAAAAATTCCTAAAATCCCAAAATCTGCAGAGACTGCTCTCTTAACCCAAATGTCAATAAGACTGGAGAATAAAGCCAGCCTTTAATAAACTGGACCTAAATCCACATTATATTTTTTTAAATTATAGCAAAGACAGACACGAGAAGGAAAAGATTTAAAAAATAGTACTTGACCAGCATCATTCCACTTTCTGTGGCATAAACAGATTTTTCTACAGTTTAAAATTTATAATGAAGTCACAACTTTGACTTCATTACAGCATCTATGTACCTCATCATTGTTCAAAAAAATTGGTGCTTCAGCTACTTCAGAGGGTTAAATACATGCAAGGTTAAAAATAGTAGGATGTTCATTACACTGTATTTTAGGAACCAGCAATCATGCAGATTCACTTCAAATGCTAGTGTAGAAAAATAGATCTGGATACAGAGTATGATATCCTTCATGCCATATACTCATATAATTTTCTATTTAAAATAGACATCTATTGCTAAATTAAAATACTTATTTAGGATAACTGGCTGATTCCTTTGTAACACAAAGCAGAACCATTTCAAGTACATTCATAAGACAAAATTAAGTGTAATATAGTGAATCTGAACATGATCTCTAAATAATAACCCAGAGAAAATCTGCAGTTATGACTAAGGGTGGCCAATCTCAATCTTCAAAATTATTATGAAGTTACCTTTCTAAAATGATGAACATATGTCAAAATGACATGCATCCTCTTTCCTAAAAAACTTTTTGAATTTCATAACACATTAATAACAAAACCCATGTGTACCTTCATAATAATTACCCCTTGCAAATAACTTTATATATTGGCTGACAACTTTAAGTCAATGTATTTTAGTAATTTCTTGCACTCTAATATTTGTTCTCCAACACAGCTCAGGTAATTGTGCTCAGTTAGCCTTGTTTGCTCAGAATCACATGCTTATTTATTTGTCACCAATTCTTAAGTGTATTAACAGCTTAAGTGTATTAACAAAGAAGTGAGGTATATTTGAACAGTATAAGTTATTCCTAACTATAATGTTCATTCATTTATGACAACTTATGAACTGAAGAATTAAAAACAAAAATAAATGCTCACCTGAATTAAAGGTTGCATTACTTTTCTGAACAGCAACTTCAGTGCCAGTATCACCTGTTTTGACCAAGGTGGTTTTGTCATCACTGTCACATAGCTTTTCTACAGGCAACGAAGTGAGGTCCCTTTTCTTCCCTAGTTTTGCTTCTGTTGTTACTTCACCATGGTTGGTGCTCACAGTCACTTCATTTGCAGAAACTAAGGAAAGAGCCTGTGTCTTAGGCAGGGAAGTCCTTACGTCAGGTGAGTCACTTTCTAGAAGTACGTTTGAATTTAATTGATAGTTTACATTCTTTACAGCTTCACTCTCTTTCACTGCTTCTGAAATCGTACTGGAGAGTTCCAATGTGTCGTCCTCGTGCAAAACATCTTCTGCTTGCTCATCATCCCCACCTGCCTCTGGGGAAGGGCTCTCAGCAGTCTCTGTACTAATCTCCACACAAAGGGCCTCATCTACACTCATAAGGTTCACTGCATTTTCATCTGCTTCTGTGATTTCACTGTCTACTGTGGCCTGAGATGCTGCTGATTCTGTCCTCACCCCACTCTCATGTGTCTCGTTCTCTCTCCCAATAACAAGCAAAGAATTCTCGCTTTTTTCTGGGCCTGTAGTTGAAAGCATGCATTCAATCTGGTTAGCAGTATCAAAAATTTCTTCACTTTTGTCTTTCACTTCTGTGCTCTCAGCAGGAAGTTGATTTTCTTCAATGACTGTGAAAGTGAAGAGACTATCACATTCTTCCATTGTGCTCAGAGTGATCACTGCCCCCTCCTCCTTACCTTCTACATTTGAAGCAGTGTGTTGATCTTCACTGTCAGTTGCAACTCTTAGCACAGGAGCTCCACATTCTCCCACAATTATCACAGAACCTTTGTTTTTCCCATCTGCATTGAAAGCAGTTAGTCCAAACTGTTCATCTACAGTTGCAGTGGTCTCCACTACCCTACATTCCTCTGATGCATTTGGAGAGAGAATGGCACCTTCATCTCCTGCTACGATGAGCTGACTTTCAGCTTGTGGTGCCGCACTGATCAAGACTATCTCACATTCTTCTGTCATGCTTGTAGTGATCATAGCAGCTTCATATCTTCCTTCTGTTTCTGAAGCAGTGAGTTTGTTTTCATCTCGCACAGCTACACTAGACATAGGAGCTTCAAAACATTCTGCTGAACTTGTAGAGATCATTAATGTTTCATTCTTTGACTCTGTGTCTGAGATATGTTGAATCACCTCTTCTGTGACTTCACTTGACATTAGGATTACTTGTTCTTCCACAACACTTGTGGAGATCATGGCACACTCATCCTTTTCTTCCTTCCCACTAGCAGTTGGGTGACTTCCATCATCACCATTATCATCTCCTCCTGTGCTGGATTCACTAGGCATGGGAACCTCATACACCTCCATATCTACGGAAACCATGGTATTCTCATTTATTTCTTCTGTTTTCATTGAGGGGATCTGACAATCATATTCAATAGCTGCACTTGACATAGGAGCCTCAAATTCCTCCACAATACTGGTGGAAATCATAGCACACTCATCTTTCTCCTGCTTACTGCTGGAAGTATTCACACACTCTTTAAACTCTGCAGCTGTGCTGGGCATAGGCACTGTGTCTTCAGAGTCTATTAAGATCATAGAGTTTTCCCCACTTTCATTTACTCTTGCAACAGCAAGTGGACCCTCTTCAGCATCTGTGGCTGAATGTAAAGGAGCATCTTCCACTGTGCTGGTAGAGATTACATCACCTTTTACCTTTACTTCTCTGTCAGCAGGAGTAAGAGAAGCCTCATCCTTTGGAACTGCACTACTTATAGAGGCATCAAGTCCTCTGCTGTCAAAGGAAGTCATGGCATTCTCATGTTTATCTTCAGCACCAAACTGTGTCTTATCTTGCATGGCCATAGCACTAGTCATGGGACCCTCACATTCCCCAGCATCTGAGGGAAGCAAAGTACCTTCATGCTTTCCTGTCTGTGCAGCTAAGGCACCCTCATCTGCAGCACTTGCACTGGTCACACTGCTTTCAACAATGCCTTTATCACTTCTGCCGTCTGCGCCACAATTAGCTTCTTTCTCTGCACTTGTCATGCTGTCGACAGTAAGCTTGTTTGTATCTGTGCCAGCCACTCCTGACTCAGCTTCCATTTGTTCAGCAACTATGCAGATAATGGAACTTTCACCTTCTTCTGCACTGATACAAATCAGTGCACTTTCACTTTCCACTCCTGTACAAGTAGAAGCATGTTCATTTTCTTCATTTCCTCTTCCTGTACTGCTCACGATGTCCTCACCTTCTTCATCCTCTTCTTTTGAGCCTGTACTAGTCACAAAACCTTCATCATCACACAGACCTACACTGACTGTAGTGATACTGGTTTCTTCCTTTGCCCTTGTACTGTCCATTAGACTTTCACATTTTTCAGTTTCTAAACAAACTACAAATCCC
This sequence comes from Ammospiza caudacuta, assembly GCF_027887145.1. Taxonomy (NCBI): domain Eukaryota; kingdom Metazoa; phylum Chordata; class Aves; order Passeriformes; family Passerellidae; genus Ammospiza; species Ammospiza caudacuta. The sequence continues at coordinate 62,942,102 of NC_080596.1, forward strand.
TCATTGCTGTCTTCTATCCCTGTGCAGACGGCTGAAATTTCAGCATCATCTTCTGGGGTTATGCCTGTGCTGGTCACTGCACTTTCACCATTTACAATATCCTCAGATTTGTCACCGCTAGTTCCAGCTGTGGCACTGTTGTCTGTGACCACTGCAACACATGCACCAGTTACGGTACTTTCTCCTTGAGTATCTGTACCAGTCACAGAGCACACAATGAAGTTATGACCTCTTTCTTCTGCACCCGTGCAAGTCACAGTACTTTCATGTTCTTTTACTTGGCCAGCTGTAACATTGCCCCTAAATTCACCTGAATTATCACCACTGGTTGACCCTTCACCTGTTTCTGTCCCTGCACTAGTTACAGCTCCATCGCTCTCCATTTCACCTAAGCAGGACACAGAGCTTTCCAATTTGCCTGTATCTACACAAGTTGAAGTCTTTGGCTTTTCTTCAGAGCCTGCACTAGTCACAGCATCATCTTTTTCTTCTGTCCCAGCACTATTTACACTGTCTTCGATTTCCACTCCACTTGGGTTCACTAAATCCTTACCACCTTCTTCTGCATCAACCATGGTACAGTCACCATTTGCTTCTCCTTCTGTACTTGTTAGGAAGCTTTCACTTTCTGCTAATCCTTCAGTGACAACACTGCCACCACCTTCTTCGGCTGCTGCAACAGTACAGTCACCAATATCCGCTCCTGTGACAGAACTGCAGTCCTCACTACGTTTTACCCATATCCCTGTTGTGAAACCTTCATCAGCTTCTATGCTTGTGCAGATTACTGTCACCTCACCTTCTTCTGAGCAAGTGGTTGTAGCATCACTGTCCTTTCCAGAATGTGATGTACCCTCAGCTCCTTCTCCTCCTGTACTGGTTGCCATTGCAGTGCTCTCAGTGATCTTTTCTGTGCTAGTTCCTATTGCACTGGCAGGAGTTTTTTGTAGGCTGCTATACAACAAACTATGCTTACTACTTCCTGCACTGGTACCTACAGCATTGCTTTCATTTTTGTCCATGCCAACCACATTAGTCCCTTCTTGCCCATTGGCTATAACAGAGCCTTTGAAACTTTCCTCAGGAACTCCTTCAGGCATTAAAACGGAGGAAGACTGGATCATATTATCAGTGTCATGCACCTTATTCTTTTCCACACTATCCATCATTGTGCTTCTTTCTCCCTTTGTGGAAGGATCTATATTCAAGCACTCTCTTCCTTTTCTTCTTGTAAGTTCTTTTGTTGCTACACCTCCATGATCTTCAGTTTTGCCAGACATCAAGTTTCCCTCTTTTCTTTTTAACTTCCTTTTTTGAGAGCCATCTGACTTTGCTGCTTCATTGTAATCTTCTTGCCTACACACCCCAGCTGTACTGTCTTCCCTTGCCTGCTCATCAGGCCGGGACACCTCATTCACTTTTCCCGTACTGTTTGCCACGATGGTATTATCACCATCTTTCATGACAGAGCTTGGCACTGCACGATCTTGCTCCATGTATACAACCTGTGCTGTATCATTCTTCATAAGGAAAGCATCTTCCAATAAGGAAGTCCCCTCTGAATTGTGGCATTCTTTAGACACGGTACCTAAAGAATCTGTAGAATCTGACATATCCATATCTATGGATTTTGCATCAGCAGCATCTTCTCTTGAAGAATTAATTGCTAAAGGAACATCATCTGAATTAGAATTTATCACAGTTTTTAAATTCTTTGGTCTTCTGCTATCTTTTGAAGCCTGATCCTTACTGGATGCATTCTTTAAGATTCTACCACTTGTTTCATACACAGTACTTGTTTTGTAAGCCCCTTGTTTACTGGGACCTTGAGCCATGGAAGCTTTTTTGGACAAAGAGTCTAAGGCACCAACTTGTTTATTAGAAGTATCTTGTTCAACAGTTTTTTCAGCTGCAGGCAGAAACTGTGATTCACAAGCTACAGGATCTGCCAAACTGTGTTTTAACTCCTTATTTGAAATAGAACGAGATACTTTTTGTTTTACTGCACACTTGGCATCTGTAGCATGGAGAGAGTTTTGAATGTTTTTTCCATCAATATTAGATGCTTCCTGTGCTTTTGTTTTTTTCAAATCAAGTTCAACAAGCTCTTCCTCATGACCAGCATGCAAGTCATCATTATTCATAGTTGCCTTTTGAGGGGCTGGAACCTGGCTGCTTTCAGTTGTGCTAGCTGACTGCTTTCCCTCCTTAAGTAAATCTTGGTTTGATATACTGCCTTTCCTATTTTCACAGGAGACTTTCTTGCTTTGTTTTTTATCCACTGCCATTGTGACATTAGATAATCTTTCATGCCCACTATCCATTTCTTTAGTATCTTTATCTTCCAATTTGATGCTCTCTTCTTTCTTCTTTATTTCCTTGTTGCTGTGCTTTAAGTTTCTGCTTTTATGACCTTCAGCAGAGAACCTTCTTTCTAGTTTGGAATTACTTAAGTCTTTATCACTTCTGTATTTCTCTTTTACAGCCCCTTTTTCTCCAGAATGTAACTTAACTCTGTGACTAAAGTCTTTTTGTGATCCCTGAGTTGACTGTGGGCCACTTGCAAGCTGAAACTCAGCACCACTCTCCTCCAAACCTTTATCTTCATTCCTGGATTTCTGCTGTTTATCTGAATCATTGTCTTCCATGCTCTTATCTTTGTCTAGCTTCTGTCCAGTGTCTTGTTTTGTTAATTCTTGTAATTCTGTTTCAGATGCTTTGAACTGTTTACTATGACTCTTTGACTTGGACTTTAACAAAATCTTGTCTTCTGCAAGGCTCTTAGATCTTCGTCTATCTTTATGAACACCATCTTCAAGTTTTACATTACTATCAGAGTTAGTTGATTCTATTTCACGTTTATCCTCTGAGTAGCTTTCACTCCTTCTGTGTGATGCTGAACCAGGTTGTTTTGAGGCACTTAGGGAATCCTTCTGTGGCTTAGAATCACTCAAGGACCTTTTGGTCTTGCATTCTGCTCTTGGTTTGTCTGTTGAGAGATGTCTGTCTTTTTTGTTTTCCTTCCGCAGCAATTCTTCAGCTTTTAAGGTTGATTCAGAAGGGTTTTTTCCATCTTTCCCTGTTACTGACACTTTCCGTTCACTTCGGTGTTTGCTTTTTCTTTCACTTTTGTCATCTGAGGAAACCTTTACTTGTTGATTATGTTTCTGGCCACCATCCTCTCCTTTCAAACTTCGCTCAAATGAATGAAGTTCAACATCTTCACCTGACTTGTGAATACCATCTCCTTTATATTTGTGCTTTAAAGGAAGTTTATCTTCTAAAGCAGTTCTTTCCTTTTCATTTTTATCTCTGTAAGACTTGGCTTCTTTTTTGGCAGAATTTCTCATATGTTGAATTTCTGTGTCAGTATCTTTTTTGGGATGTTTTTCATTCTTAGATATGGATTTCTGCTTCTGCGGTTCTTCAGTATTGACTTCTGCTTTATCCAGTTGTTTTTTTGGATCCCTTGTTTCGCTGTCCTGCTGAGCTCCATCAGCATGAAGAGAAGTGGAAGTTTTTCTTTTATGTTCTTTTTCTGCTTTAGAATCACTTTTGCTTTCCTCAGCCAAATGCCCCCATTCCGAAAGTCTTCTAAGTTGTTTACAGACTTCATTTTTTCCATGATTGTGCTTCAATTCTTTGGAAGAATTTTTTTCAAAGGTCTACAAAAGAGATTTTTAAAGAGTATATATAAGTACACATTACACAGTTCCCTCACTAATGTGCCTGAACAGAACTGACAAGCACAAATTTTTGAAAAAAACCTTAATACACTAGGGAATACACTTAATATTGTAATAAAAATTCATTATAGCCAGGAAATGAAAATTGCCGTTTTTCTTTCAGCTATCTGCTATAGTGGAAAAATTGAAAGCAGAAGTTATCCTTAAGCTGTCTGAACTTTATTATTTTTTCTTCATAAGGTAATTTTTCTAAAATGACTTTAAAAGGTTTTTGAATAGACAATCACAATTTCAAGTACTCTGTAGGCTACCTTAAATAGCTATTATGCAGTCTGGTAAAACAAAACTGTAGCTAAAAATCTGAAACTGAACAACACATCAAAACTTAAAGATACATGTAGACTTCTACTTGAACTTCCACACCACCTTTTTTAGTTTAAACAATTTCATTCATAAAATTCTCACCATAAAAATTTTCTTTCCTTTTGTGGTGGAGCACAGTCAGTTTTCCTTTCACTTTCCAATGAGAAGTTAAAACAGACCAAGCTCAAGTCTTTGCATATAAGAGACACTGCTCTTTTTAAAAACCCAGCATGCTTCACAGATTAGGGCTCAAACTGCATCTCAGATTCTACTACAACATGCATCAGCACTGAGTACACAGACCACATTTCAGTGGCTATTGCAATTCAGAAAACATTACTACAGTGATGTCAGATCACTAATACAACTGAAGGAACAGGCAGGGAAAAACTTATGAGTGACAGCGAATGCAACTATATGCAGTTTGATGTGGACATATGAAAGAGTACCATCAGAATTAAAGGGAAGATTGGAAGATTTATACCTAGGAGACACATACCTCATTTGTCTTTTGTATTTCTTTAGAATCTTCTTCAGATGGCTCATTTTTCTTTCTGCAGCTATCTTCAGCATGCCTGAAACAGGTATTTGGACAATTTAACAAAGAACAATCGGTACCAGCCTAACACTGCTTTGCAAACTTTCTGCATTCAAAGCTGAATGCAAGAGAAATGCCACTAAAAATACAGAAACAGAGCATGATCATTAAACTTCTGACTAATGCACCCAGGCTTTTTTCTCTTATAAAATTATACATATCAGCTTCAAAAATACCCTGAATACCAGTGCTTTTAAGCAGTATTAGGATGACATTAGTACTGTTGTTGTCCTAATATGGGTAAAAGTCCTCCTTGCCCCCTATCTACCTATATGTAGACAGTTATGTACAAAGGTACGTATCTACATGAAACATCTATCTAAAGATGAAGCCAACTTGACTTGCCTATTAGACTCACAAACATGTAAGAGCTCTCCATTCTCATGTCTTTATTACCATTCTGTGAAAAACCACAAAGACAGCTACTGAGCTGCAACATATTTAATCAGTTGTAATTTTTCTGCTAGAATTTCATGCTTATTAGCAACAATATTATGCAGATATTTAAAGAAAAAACTGTTTAAATGGATAAGGCTAAGTAGAAAGTAGAAAAGAACCTTTCCAATCTGCAAAAATTAATGTTCAAAACATTAAGTCCTTTTGAGCAAATATGTAAATACCTTGAATGTCTTTTTCTTTTTCTGCTCAGGGCCACTTTTTTTTCCAAAAATTTCTGTTCTTTAAGCACATCCTTAATGCTGGTACCAGCTGTTTTTGACTCTAGACTTTTTGATGAAGGTTCTTCTAATTGCAAGCCACTTTTTCCTAAAATAATACACAAATGGTGAAACACATACACATCATTATATTAGAGTTTCAGCTATAAACATGACAGAAAGCAGTACAGAGAGTACTAAGGCATAGCAGAGAATAGCAGTTAGGTGTTAATTAAGCCTAAGTAGTGCAACGGATATATGAAAAAGTGAAGAAGAAATTCTGTATTAATTCTTTGAATTATAATTTTTTCTGTTACATCACTGTTGAGATGTTGGGTTATTAAGGGAAGGAAATGACAATAGCCCTATATGACCACTATTCAAAGCTGAATGTTTTATTCTATGGAGGGTAAGCGAGAGCAGGGTGGTGTGGGCCACTCACAGCTTTTCCTCTCATACCTTTAACATTCTGATTTCCAGGTTTTAGGGATTTTGTCTTTTCTGCAGCCTTCTGTTTACGTTTTTCTTCAAGTCTCTCTCTGTTAATTCGTCTTCTGAGGAGTCTCTCCTCTTTTTCTTTGGCCTAGAGATACAGAACCAAGGTAAATGATTTATCATTAGGTTAAAGATCATTCTTTGACTACAAATAGAAGTCCAAACCCCCCAGAAAACAGAACACTGTAGCTTACGGAAAAGTAAAACATAAATACACCTTAGAAATCATATAAAAGTTAATGGAATCCTCTAATATTTTTGTGACGGTAAATTAGCTGAGTTCCAGAATTTCCTTGCTGCTCAACACTGCAGACTGAAGCTATGCAACCTTCTCAAAGAATGTATTTTTTCTCTGTATGTACATACAATATATACATATTTATTATAGGTATAAATATATGCATCTGGCCAACAGAGAAATCTAAAAGAACTGCTGCTCCTTCTTCTGTCTGCTGGCCCTTCTGCCACAGAACAGAGTGCACATGCTTAAATCTGTTTCCATTCTCAGCGACTGCAGACTTGCTACAAACTACTGATTTCACGGTCAGCAAGGACTACATTTGTTAAGTGCTGGGGTAATGAAGTAGCCTGCAGTACTCTACCACAAGCCTGATCTACCAAAAAACCGTGATGAAGGCAGGCTGCAGGTAGATATGCTACTTTTTTCATCCATATTGTTGCAGTATTTTGTGTGGAGGGGAAGGAGATAGAAAACTATCATTGTTTTCACTGCCAGAAGCCTTCTAACTATAACCAGATTGTGCCATATTGACAGAAACCTGAATAAAGGGCAGCTGTAGTATAAGGATTAAAAGAAAAATCCCTGAAGGGAGAAGAAACTGAAGATTCCCCCTTGCACAAACCATCACCAAACCAGCAGTGGAATTTCTGCTCTAAAAAGTTTTGGGGCAGGGATGTGAGCAGTAGCACAGGGGCACTCACAATGGACTGCCGGCGCTGCTCCACGGTTCGCTCATCGTCAGAGTCACTGAAGTACTTGGAGTAGAGGAACGGCTTGCGCACGTACGCGTGGCGCACGGGCTTGGCTCTCCCATCGCTCAGCTCCTGCGGCTTCGTCTTACTTTGGCTGTTTTTCTCCTCTTCATCTAAACAAAGGTTGGTCAGGGTAGAGTATATTGATAAATTAGGCCAGTGCTTTCAGCATAACTTTTGAGAAGGCAAAACTACTCAAAACGTATCAACCGTTATTTACTCTAAAACCATGAACAGTCAAATTAAATTCTTTCAGTATCAAAATATCACCAGATTATGAAAAAATCAAAGTGCATTGATGTGTTTGTGTATATCATTCAGCCAAAAAATTGCACAACACAAGCCCATTAATAAACCAGGACACAACAACTGGGCTTACCCCTCTTGCCTCTAATCCCACTGCCCCTTTGCACATAGTATTTAGTAGCTAGCTATGCATGAGAAGTCAATATAATTTCTGCTGTGTATTAAATTCTAGCTCTCCCCACACCAAAAATACCAGTACAGTATTTCAGCACATAAAAACTAGCTGGCCTACTGAAATACATACAAAAACCACACTGTTGGTTACACACATCTAAGTATTAATCAAATAAAAATAAATAAATATATTCCAGTTTTATCAGTATTACTAGATATAGTGCAATACTGTACAAATTATTTGTATTCATCAAATGTACTTAAGGCTTGCCTTCATTTCATAAATATTTAGTCATAACTAACACAATCTGTCATGTTTCAAAGTAAGACCAAAGCCAGAGAATACACAAGTGATTCAGTGCTTCTAAATTAGATTTTTAGAATATAAGCTAGAAGCAGAAAAGGTAAGCTGTGAGCATACTTGAGAGAACTCATTCAGGGACTAAGGCATTCTGCATTATAAGGTGGAAAGTTTTATTAACTACAGAAATGAAAAAGTCTGTACTACACAGGGAGAACACAAAAAGGCAACGCAATCAGTGAAATGACTTGGTGTTTCTGAACTTTTAAAACTAGATCCATTCCTGTTCTTTCTACTGTGGCAAAGCTCCTGAACCCTAAAGCTCTAAACCCAATATGTCAGCTACAAAGTCAGCTACAACCACAAAGCACTCCAGGTGTTACTCCAAGTTCATGGCAGATGGGACAGGAAGAAAGCCCACAGAACAGTGACATTCACTATTAAGTGCTTTTGTCACCTATGTAATACTGTAGCATAAAAAAGATTTACAATGTTTACAATATACTATATTATATGAATAAAAATATTAAAAAAAGTAAACCCACTACTCATCTTTTGCAACTGCACAAATATCATCCAGTTCACATTCAAAGCCTCTCCCATAGGTAGGTACAATATCGCAAACCCTCACATTTACAACATGGTGCACTCAACAAAACCATTACATACTTATTGCCAGTTAACAATGTAATTGTATTACCACCTGATGTGATCTCCCCCTCTTCAGTACTGTCAGAAATTACAGGCTCTTCTTCGCTCTCCTCTTCAAAGGAAGAAAGGTCACTGGTGTGGACAGAGCTGACCGTGATGTCACTGAGTACATCCACATCTGAATCGATTAACATGTTTTCTTGCAAAGGAAAAAGTAAAAACAAAGGGCTGTAAGGCAGCACACTGAGTCTGTTAAACTTTTCCTAACAAAACATCAATTCTGTCACTGAAAACAAAACTATGCTAAGAATTAGAAATAAGAAAACAAAATTATAACACTGAAACGACATAACCAGGCTAACTCTAGTTTATTCAAAACAAAAATCACTGAGGCAGAACTATAAACTTTAAATGAGGACTGAAATTGTTGAGAGAACTTGCCAAATTAAGATGACCAATCACATAGCTGAGAAATCAAAGGTCATCTGACTCCTAATTCAGCTACCTCAGTTAAGAGAGGGATCAAATCCAATTGTCATTAGCAGACCACTTTGCCAGAACTAGCAGAAAACTTACGTTCCAAATATAGTGATTCAACTCCTGATTTAACTTAAAAACCTCACTCCTCATCCTATTTTGAGGAAGAGCATTGCCCATACCATACCTTCTTTAGTGCTTTCAGTTGTTTTGTGTTTATTGCTATTTTTTTCTGGAACTAAGTGTTTCACTGGTTCCGACTCTTTTGCTTGCTTTTCTTCTTTTGACTTTGTAGTATCATCACTTTTCTTTGAATGATCAGATTTCTTGTCTAGCTTTTCCTTCTTTTCTTTTCTTCTTTCACTTTTTTCACTGCTCTCTGATTTCCTGTCAGATTTATCCAATAATTTACTCTTCACATCTTCACTTTCCTGTGGAATATCTTTACTTGTAAACGTATTAGCATCCTTTGCTGAATTTTTTGTTTCTTCACTTTGGCAGGGAAGCTCATTTAAATCTTCACACTTTGCAAGTGTTTCAGCCCCTTCTCCAGAAAGGTCACAAATTGCTTTGTCTGGCAAGTCCTCTGCATTTCTCTCTTTATCAGTACTACCATCCACACTCTGCTGAGATGAGAGTTTTTTTGCAACTTTGTCATTGTTCTTGGGATTGGAGGTCTCTGTGGAAGCCCTGGCAGCACTTGCTTCTTGATTAAGAGAAGTTATTGTTTCCAAAATGGACATTGCATCACTAGCTACATTAGCACTTGAAGTTGTAGCAGAGACACCTTGAATAGTAAGAAAGAAACGAATTTTACTTCACCGCTGTTTCCGTAATTCTGTTCTGATAGAGGGTTAAACACGTGAAAAGAAACAGAATAAGCACTCTCTACAAAATACATATACCTAACTAAAATATTTGACTAATTCTGCCTTGAGAGATTTTGGCTAAAAAAAAAGAACTGAACAAAAATCTCCAAGATGTTGCATTCCTGCAGCAAACACCGTACAATTACTAGAGACCCATTTTGCTCTGTGACACACCACAGTTCCTGAGCTCTGCCTAGAGAAAGTGAGGATTGTCAATGGGAGGGACATCTGAGCACAGCCCTTGTTCAACTTCACCAACATCCCAAGTAGGATGATGACTGTGGCTAAAATACTACGTATATAATATATATTCTATGAATATACATGTATATACACTGCAAGAGAAAGGCAGTAGCTCACACCTCTAATATCTCCATAAATGTAATGGAAAATTGACTCAGCATATGGACTATATAACAACAGGATTATCAGAAATACCTTAGCACTCTTCTATCATTTTAGAACCAGCTCTGAACTTGGACAACTAGACTAGTACTACCTACTGCAGTTGACTTGTTAACCCATTTTAAAGGAAGGGGGCTTCACAGGAAAAAGGCGTGGATTTAAATAAAGGTTACAAATAGATGGATGGCTGCAGAGCCTCTCAGAACAGGAAAGAATAGACAATTATCTGCAGGAGTGTTCAGAAATTAATATGAGGTAATATGAGGACCTTAGCCATCCAAATTTTATGACAACAGCAACTGCTGTTAACTACCTCTTAAAGAATTCTCTCTACTGACAGACAAAAAAGTTGCATCATTCTTCTGTTACAGTCTAGGTCTTATCTGATTCTCTAATACTGAGACCAACTCTTCTCCCCACAATAAACTGATCCCACAATCTCAAGCAGAAGTGAAAGAGTGACATGGTCATAACAGTGTGACATCTTTTGTGCTTTCTACCTTTACACATAGAGTAAGAGACAAGTGTTCTGGCATGCTGCCTGGAGCTTAGCTTGCTAATACTGATACTAACAATGTTATGGCAACAGAAAACCTAGTCAATGATTCTGCACTCCCAAACCCCATTCTTTTGTTAACAGACTACTCAGAAATAGCAGAATACCTTGTACTGTAACAGAAGCATCTGCTTTCTCCTCACTTGGAGACGTACTGGGGCCTGCCTCCTCTTTGTGATTCAATGTGGCTAAAAATTCATGGACAGCTTTTTCCACCTGAGGTCTGAATGTGTGGTTGATCTTTGGGTCCACAACCTGAGAAATAATTCTGTCAATTCCCGATTCCAACATTCCAGACCTGGAACAAAGTTACATAAATTAGTACGAAAAATTAGTTTTAAATAATATATTAATGAAATATGATCATTTAGATGTGCTCCAATGAAGCACTAATGTTTTCTGAGCATTCTCACAGCTATGTATTTAGCCTGTGCCTTACTCGTAAGAAAAAACGTGCTAGAGAAAAAAAACAATGCAAGCACACGGAACTAATCCAACAAGCAGCCTGTTGCTATATGATTAGTGGTCACACTTAAAAATGTTATCTAACTGCAAAAAACATATTTTGGAAAAAATTTAGAAGAAACCTTGTATCACCAATTACCATAGCAAAAAAGAGATTAATTATAGACGGCATGAGGCATAAATAACTACTAAACTACTGGTCACTACCCTAAGTTACTCTCTGCCCAGTATAAGGCGGCAAGTTCTGCAGCTGTATAGAACACATTTAATCTTCAGTAAAATAAAACAGAAAAGAAAACCCACAGCTATAAAGCTTATCTCTTTATACCCCTTGTAGTCTTCTGTTGGACACATGCTATCTCTTGTTGTCATTTCTTCTTTAACAACAAAGAACAGTTGCTCTCCTCCCTACAAACCAAACAGGCCTCAGTACAAGTTACCAATGGTACCACCACAGCACAAGTGATTAGGTTTGTCCCCAAATCCAGGGTTTGACCCAATTTAATGGCCAAACTCATGGTACCTGGAAAAAAATTCTTAATGTCTCTTGTGAGTGTAAAATTTGAGAAGAAAGACTGCAGGAACCTTTGTGAAATAATGTAATACAGGTTAAACTGTCTGACATACTTTAAACATAACACCAGTTCTTAAAACCTCTTCTATGTCCAGTCAGATTTAAATCCATTTTTCGATGTCATGACCTTAGCTTTATACTTTGCAGAGTTTAGTCTGTGGAATGTTTCTCCTTAGCTCTAAAAATGATAACTGCAATTTTATTAACATCGCCCTTAAAAGAAAAAGTAAAGGTAGCCTTTAGCTAGAGTTACATCTCAAGTCAAAATTGAGGTCCCCTCCCTGCATAAGCTTGGATCAGATCAGAGAACATCTGCAGTCTCATTCTGACTACTACTGATGGAGAGTTACTAACCCCAGTAGTAACTTTTTAAACACTGAGAGTGGAAAACAACCCAACTTCTTCAGAAGCGTCTCTGAAGAAAGCAACCCACTTTACATTGACCCAGACCATCTGTCACCTATCACAGCACACGGGCATGTTCAGAGAAATCCCAGAGCTGTAACTTACTTGAGAACCTGCTGTCTAATGTTATTTCTCAGCTGGTTCTTGTTGAGATGAGGGCTCCAGGTATGAGTTGCCAAGTGGTTGGAAACAAAGTTGTCAACGCGCTGTCTCAAATTCTGGTAGGCAGGCTAGAAAGCAACAGCAGAGATGTTGGACAGGTAGCATCATGAAAGCGGCTGGTTATCCTCCCGGAGGCCAGGCTGGTACAGCGGGAGCCCCGGTCGGACCCCCGGTGCTGTGCGGGCGCAGCCGCTGCCCTGCGGATTCAGCGCGTTAAACGCTGCCCGGCCGGAGCCCGCGCGAACCGGCTGTGTGTGACCGTGCGTGCCCGGCCGGCCAGCCGCGCTCCCCGCGCAACACGGGGCTCCGGCTCTCCCCCGGCCGCGAGCGGAGCCGGAGCCCCACGCGGGCCCAGCGGCCGCTCCGCCCCGCCGAGCGCGCTGTCCCGGACCGGGCCCGTCCCCGACCGGCCACAGCCCGGGGCGCTGGGACCCCCCCCGAGCCTCCGGTCCCGCCCGCCCGCACCTTGGTGTCCACGTCGGCCAAGCAGTCGCGGCGGAACTGGTCGAAGAGCCCCTGGCTCTTGAGGTGGTTAACGATCATGGAGACCAGCTCGGGCTCGGCCGCGCCGCCCCCCGCGCCGGCCCCGGCCCCCGGCAGCGGCGGCGGCTGCTGAGGGGGCGGCGGCGGGGGCGGCGGGGGCTGGGGGTTGGTGGCCATGGGGGCGGCGGGGCGGCGGCTGCTGCCGGCGGTGCCGGCCGGGCCCCGGGACGGGGCTGCTCAGCGAGCAGCGGCGGCGGTGACCCCGGAAGCGGAAGGGGACGGCGGGAGGAAGCGGCGCGGGGGGAGGCGGGGGCGCCGCCGCCGAGAGCGGCGCCATCGGCGCGGGACGAGCACTGGCGGGGCCGCGCGCAGCCGCCGCGGGCCCTGCCCAGGGGCGGAGGAGGCGGAGCCGCTCGCGGCCCCCGGGCCGGTGCGACCCCGACCCGCCGGGCTGAGGGGGGAGAGGAGCGGCCGCGGCGCCGCTCGGCCTCCTCCCCCCGCGCCCACGGCCCCCCGCGTGGCGCGGCCGCCGCTGGGCGCTGCGGGCACCGCGGGCGCGCGGCTCTCCCCGGCCGCCCCTCGCCGCTGCCGCACTCCCGGCGGCGAGCCCCGGCCCCGCCCTGCGGCCCGCCCCTTCCTGCGCCCGCCGCCATCACCGTGCGGGCGGCGCCGCGCGCTTCCTCCCTCAGGGGCGGGGCGGGGCCGGCGCGGGGCGGGGCGGGGCCGCGCGGGGTCACCGGCGGCGGGGCGGGACCATCGGGATCATCGGGGCCGGGTCCGGGTCCGGGTCCGGGTGCTGCTTGGGACGACTGCGGGCTGTTCCGGGGCACTGGGAGTGTAGCAGGCGCTGCCTCCGCTCCCGCCCCGTCCGGCCTCAGGAGCCGCTGTCGCCGCACCCCTGGAGAAGGCGGCTGGAAGATGATGCTTAAAATACTTGAATTGAAACTCGCCACCTTTACACATCAGTGTATTCTGACGTGCTCTTGTTAAAAAAATGGTTTCAACCCATTTCTTGTTTCCTGGTTACCTTCTTAGCAGTTGTTTTTCATGTGACAGTGTTACGGTGACAACTGTCCAATGTGCTGAGGCAAGGAATATTAGATAAGTTATTAGATATTAGATATGTTTTCTAATATCTAATACTAGATATTAGAAAACATTTTTCACTTTTCATATTTTTCATATTTTGGGTGGTCAGGCGTTGCCATGGGTTGCCCAGCAAGGTGGTGGAGCCGCCGTCCCTGGAATTGTTTGAGGCATCTGGACCTGGTGCTGTGTGATACAATTTAACCTGTAGCCCCTGCTATATGTGTCTACCAACTGGTCATAACTAAAGTTGCTTTTGCATTCTCTTTTAGGACAGTCTAACTTTTAAATATTTTGGCATATATTTAATATATAAAGTCTCAGTAAGTTTCATCATGTCTTCTAAGTAAAGTGTAGTTCCAGATGCAGTTCCTAAACTTCAAGCAATATTTAAATTGCTGAGAAAATACTTAGATATGAGGCAAACAGAAATGAAATGTATATGATATTGTGGGAACAAATTGTTACATGACTTCAGGCTGGACAAGTATTTGAAAGAACAATTCACAAAATTCAGGGAAGGTGCTTGTGGCTCAGAATCCCTGCTCTGTAGGGGACTGGGAAGATATTTTTTTCTTTCTGGCTCTACGCTTGCTTTTTGTCCCTGAATATGAGAACTTCTCCAGGGCTGGGCAGAGCCATTTCAGCCATTGCTGTCACATCAGCAAGCCATGCAACTTGTGATTTCAGATTAACATATTTTTGTCTCATGTTTTGTCTCATTTTTGTCTAACTAGGGGCACAAATGGCATGATTTTCACCTGAAGCAGAAATAGGAATAAAATACTATGGTGAATTTGGAAATACTGTTGCTTGTAGTAGCTTAAATAAAAATAAAGCACTGACAATAGCTCACTCTTTTTAAGACAATGTTGCAGAAATGTTATTCTGTGGATGCCTACTACAAGTGTCAAATTCAGAGTGGCCAAAGTGCCCAGCTGATTCAGAGTGTTCATAGATTTAAACTCTCTTGAGGTCAGTTTATACCATAATTGATAAAAGTGGTAACTGAACTTGACAGGTTAGTTGATGTTTTCTGGTTTCTGTTTTTCAGTGAAACACTTTGTGTGTTTTTTTCCTCAAAACTTCGTTCATGATGAGTATGCTGATAATGAATCTAAATTTATGAAGTAACTGAAATCCAGTTGACAGCTGGATTAAGAAAGTAAAAAAAGAAGGTAAAAGTCCTTCACTTTGCATGGGAGTCAAGGATTAATCTGAACAAATTTGGTAGTGATAGGAGATGCCCTTCCTCTATGATGAACTCTATTGCAAAATTCTGTGGTCTCCAAAGATAAAGTACTGCTGTCAGTACTGAGCCTACAAAGGTGATGTTCCTCTTTAACCACTGTCACCTTTTACAGACAAGGCTACGCAGAAAGGGGAGCTCTTTAGTAACATTTTGAGTTCTGTAGTAAAAATCATGACTTTTCAACAGGAATAACTGAAATGCCTGAGCAGATTCTTGGATAGTAAAAGCTCTAAGCTGCCTGACAGCAACAAGAGATCTGTCCTGGATGAATTGCTCACTTCTTCTTCTACATATGTGGTAACATGTCTGTGCCTTGCACCATCTGTGTTACCATCCATCTCTGAGGTTTATTATCTTTTAGTGTGTAGCTTATTGGTATGTTGTTTATTATGGCACGATAAACCCCAGAACTGTGGATGCTGAATTCATTTGTTGTATGAATGTGCATTGCCTGATGCATATTTCATTTTTGTTTCTCCCTGTGCATAAACAGTATACTTTTATGATTGTCTCTAGTTAGAGAAAGCCTCAGATTTTCTGGTGCTTACTGTTATGGAATTTTTCTAAAAAAAAGGCAAAATTATGCCTAGGAGCAGTGCTAGTAATCACAATCTAGTGCACTGTGTTTTGGAGCAGCAGAGAAATGGTGCCAGCCTTGCTGAGGTTTTATGCTTCATCAATAACAGCGTATGTGGCTCAGCTGAGCTGCAGCATGAAATGCTGTAGTTGCAAGACCGAAATGTAGCCAAGGCACGGACTGTACCTTCAGCTGGGATGTGACTGCAGTGATGTCCATATCCTTACATGGGAATAGCTGCAGTAGATAAAATGTTATTGGACTGCCAGAAATGGAGGACATGATTCTGCCATCCTTTTTTTTGGTATGTAAATAAAAGCATTTAGATAAACTGTTGTTTAATGGTGCATGCCTGAAGTGCTCTTTCTGGCTTTGTAACCATGTTTCCTTCCAGGTGTCAGTCGTGTTTTTATTTGTTGAAACAGGTATATATATCTTTTATTTGGCTGGCTAGTAGGCCCTGTGTAAAATGTGAAGCTTGTGGCATAAGTGAAGCTTGTGGCTTAAGTGAATTATCTGTAGAACAGCAAATGTATTTTACTTCAATGGAAGGCTGCCTGTCCTAAGTGTTTTCCACAGGCAAGCCTTTGGCAAGTGCAGAAATGAAAACAGTGACTAGACAACACATTTTAAAGTGATGAAAGGAAATCTTTTATTTGGAATAGGCTGCCATGACCTTGCACTGACACTTCTAAAACTTTTTGGTCACTTCTAAAGAGGTTCCTTGAGCAAAACTAAAACTACCATGAGATCCTGGTTCTCCCAGCAGGGAGAGCAGGATAATTGTTGTCAGTGATGCTTAAGCTCAGCAGAGATGGACATTTGGTGGCTTGTCAAATTGGCAAGTTAAATAGATAGACTGAAGTGCTTTGTAAAAATACTGAAGTTTCATGTTCAGTAGCTAATATACCTGGTTGCTGGGAAGATTGCCTGGTTATAATTTGAGAAAAAGTTGAGAAGTCTTCTAACTCACATTTTATCAACCTGCATTTTTTAATACTTTTTATTGATATACAGAGACATTAACTCATTTTATTTTATGCAGCTTAACATGGTAGAAGCATTTAAAGTTACAGATCTGCATATAACTTTATCTGAAAAGTTAGGATTATTTTTTCCAATTTCAGAACTTCAGTGTGACACAAAACTCACACATAATGTTTTTTAAAGTACATTATTTTGAAGGTACAGCTATGCCTCTTTTCAATTTTTCTTATTTTATGTCTCTGTCAATGCCAAGAAATTGAGTTTCTGGATGCCCAAGTTTTGTGAGATGAATAGAGCCTGTTTAGAGGGTGACATTTGAGAGCAAAAAAATATTACTGTCACAAATAACTTTAATACACAGTGTTACATGATTTTTTGTGGGTGTTTTTGTTGTTGTTGTTGTAACCAAGAAAGGAATCTTCAGGGGCAGATGGAACCTTGACCTGCCTGTGAGAGGAAAGCCCATCTGTGTGGCCGTGGCTGTGACTGGTGATACAAGGTTGTGTTGTTCACTTTCATGGCAATGAGAGAAGGGACAGGCACATTACAGCTTTCTTACCTCTTCACAAGCAAACAATGACTAATGGATGTAATATTGTTTGGATTGTTATTGGCATCTAGGGAGTCAGACTTCTAATTCCTGCTAATGTGATTGATGATCTCAGCATATCTTTTTTTTTTTTTCCTTTTTTTTTCCCTTGCCTTTTCTTTTCCTTTTTTGAAATGTAGGTTCCTGCATGATGGAGAAATACCACTTTATTTCTCCATTCTGGAGAAAAATGTTAGAAGGAGTTACTGTTCTCTTTTTAATAGAGTTTTTACTTTGGTGTTTGTTTTTGACTGGAAAATACATGTTTTTGCTATTTGTGTATAGGGAAACAGAGAAAATTTAATGGAAGCTTGTTCTCCAGAGAGCATAAGAGATTATACATTCTTTCTACACTCTTTCACTTTTGCCTGAATGTAATTTTAATGGTAAGGTAAAATGGTACAGCTCAAACATGAAAGCAGAGTGAGTGGATACACAAAAGCATGACACATTTTATATCAGCATTCTTTGCTGACTACAGCAAGGTGAAATCAAGGTGGAAGCATTGCTTAAATGGAATGCATGAAGCTTAAAGTAGAGCTGATGGACTGAATTTTGCTTTAATTTATACCTGGTATAGTTCCATTGAAGTCAGCAGGGAGATGGATCAAAGCAGGACTCTACTAAATAATAGGGTGCTCAAAATTACTCATGCCATCATTTCTGCAACCTTGGTTGTAATCCTCAAGCAAAAATGAGAGTTATTGTATCTAGTGCAAAAATAGTATTTTCTGTGGAAAATTTTTAAAGTGTTATTTAGGAAAATAACAAAAATAAAAAATAATAATTTGGGCTTTTGTCTTTTTCTCTTGTGTTGGAGGTGCCAAAGGTCTGGAGGAATAGGAATGTTGAGTCACATTTCAAGAGCATTCCTTGAGGAGAGGTGGGGTGGAGGCAGGGAAGGAGCTGGGTCATTTTTTTGCTGTTGATTGCCTGCCATGCTCGGTTCCTGGTGCTGCTGAGCACGAAGAGAACGCTGTCTGAGGTCACTGGGAAGGTGGGTGTGTGGAAGGGGCCAGTGAGAAGGTGCTGTAGTGAAACCCCACCCTGCTGGCTCTGGCTGCAACTTGGGGCAGCGGCTCAGGTGCAGTCAGGGTGCCCCCATTGCCAGTCTGCTGCAGATACCCCAGCACAGGCCTGGCATCCTTGCTTGTCTCTCTGTCTCAGGGGCAGAGAGAAAGGAGTGTGTTGCCCACCTGCGGCTGACACCACTGTAAATCCAGGTGGAGTGTCTGAATGGGAGTTGAGATTTACTGCCTTCCCAGAGGAGTGCCCCCAAGCTATTGCACTTCAAGGACAGCTCTTGGGACTTGTTCTGAAGAATGTGGAAAACGTGAGGAAAAAAAATCTTCAGTGAAACAGCAGAAATAATAATGCTTGCTCAAAATCTTTCCTCCTCACCTATTGATTTGCACAAAGATGATATGAATTTAATGTCTTTAAGATTTGTGCTTTTTTGCCAGGTTTCATTAAAATTGGCCAACCGTTTCAAAAGTTATGGGGCAGGGGTTGGAGAAAGACTGACAAATAGTGAAATAATTGTTTCCTGGGGAAAAAAAATAATTGAAGCCTGGATCGACTATGATATATTGTGTGTGGAGATAACCAGCTCTGAATCTATTCAGAGACCAGCTGCTTTCTGAATAGGAACTGATATAGGAGTCAGACAAGGGGAAACAATCCCAGACTCACGCTGGGGAGTGTGAGAAATGCAAGGTTTCCTATTTAATTTGTTTAACCAGAGGAGAATGGAAAGTCAAGAAAAAGTATTAACAGTATTACCAGTGCTAAGCCCCAACATTCACACATCCCAACATCCCAATTTTGATTGTACAGTAGGAAGAGAGCATTTTAAAAATTTATTCTCCTGAATGTCTTGGGATTTTAGCTTTTATTTGCTCTTAGCAAGGTTTTAAACCTTCCTGAAATGGAGAAGTGTCGTGTTTTCTTCAGCAATGGGATTAGTAAAAATACATTTTTGCTCAGTAAAAAGGAGCTAGTGAGGCTGTAAAGGAAGACAACTTTGCAAGAGCCTTTTTTTCCTGTTTTATGGATATGCTGGCTGGAAGGGAGATGGGTGGCTGAAACAGCTCTGCTGTCACAGAGCTGCGGGATCCAGCTGGCTTGGCTGTAGCCTCTTCTGAGAGGAGAGGCAGGAGTGCTCTGTGTGCAGCTTTTTCTGTGCCTTGGATATCACAAACAGGTCCTTTATAGATTTTTTCCTGTCATCTTTATTGCTGTGTGTTAGTGATCATCACCTGACTGGCTTTGTTAATGTCATAGAGCTTGTTTAGTAAAAGGAATTCTTAGGAGTGCAGCATTGCACTTCAGTAGATTTATTTTGGAGTTAGAAATGTAGGTGCTTTGGTGGAGGGAAAGGAATGCTTCTGCATGCTGCAGGGGGACAAGGTGGTTTTTGGCTTGCTGAAAACATGTGTGCCAGGTTCAGAGGCTGGTAGCTAAGGTGTCCAACCTGAGAAATGAGGACAGCTCTCCCTGGAACTCAGACTGCTCTGTTACCCTCAGGTGATACACACAGTGGGATGTTTTGCAGTGTTTATCACTGATAAAAAAATATTCTAGTCCTGCCAGGGCAGCTGGCATCAAAGGAAATGATCTAAATTGGTGACAGTTTTCTCATTCTGGGTGTTGAGAATAGATGAAAATTTGTTTCTTTGACTCTCCATAAGTCCGAATTCCTTTCCCAGGACTGTTTGATTTCTCTTGTGAGAAAACAGTCTGAAATTTTCCAGAGGTTTGATTGTATTTACTTCTGTCCATTAATGAAAAAAGCACTAGCTTCCAACTCTTCCTCCACAGAGACAGAATGAGTAATTGCCCACATTAGACAAGAATACTTTAGTCTTCCTTTCTTGATTTCTAAAGTAAAAAGGAGCAAGAACATGAAGCTGTGTAGCCATTGAGAAAGCTAAAGAGGAAAGGAGCTTCTTAGGACTGCTGCCTCCAAATCAGTCTGTTAGATTGTTTCAAAATTTGCCTATTCATATGAATAGAACAACTCTCTATATCGTGGTTTTGTGCCTCTCCTGGTATGAGCTTGGAAGGTATTTTTTTCAACTTTGTTTACTGAGTGATTGTAATATCAGTTTTATTTAAGAAGAACTGATACAAAAATCTTCCTGGCAAAATTTGGATTTTATTATTTTATTTTATTTTATTTTATTTTATTTTATTTTATTTTATTTTATTTTATTTTATTTTATTTTATATTAAAATGTCTTTCTGTACATTCTTGTTTTAGCCAAAATTGTGATTTACCTCTTGTTGAAGAGTCTGAAGAGACAAGATTATAAAAAATATGATCACTCCCCATATACTAAAATCCTATGCACCATAACAGAACTTTACAAGCCTGCAATAAAGTATCTTGAAAGAGAAAGGGAGTCAGGAGAAAGATACATGAATTTTCAGAACTCAATAGAAATTGGTAACAGTGAAAGTTTGTGAAATCTACCATTCCTGAAAAACATCTGTATCACTAGATTATGCCTTGACTTTTCCTGACACAATTTCATTAGTTGTGGTGGTAGAGCACTGCATGTAAATCAGAGTGGGATTTTACCTTTATGTAGCAGAGGAGGAAGGACAGATTTGCCATATGCCAAATTTCTCACTTTGCCTGAGGGAAGGATTAAAATAATTTATTAGACAAGTAATCCAAAACTCTGGGACAGGTGAAAGTGTTTCTAGATTCTCCTGGGATTGTATATTATAGATTACCCCTCTGCTATTAAACCAGGCAGAGTGAATAGGGAAGGGAGGGGCTCCAATATCTGTTTCCTCTATAAAGCTCATCTCAAGATTCTCATCCTGTCACAAAATAGCAAAGATAGCCTGCTGTCTACGAATTTCCTTCCTTCCTTCCTTCCTTCCTTCCTTCCTTCCTTCCTTCCTTCCTTCCTTCCTTCCTTCCTTCCTTCCTTCCTTCCTTCCTTCCTTCCTTCCTTCCTTCCTTCCGACACTTCCTTCCGACACTTCCTTCCGACACTTCCTTCCGACACTTCCTTCCGACACTTCCTTCCTTCCTTCCTTCCTTCCTTACTTCCTTCCGACACTTCCTTCCGACACTTCCTTCCGACACTTCCTTCCTTCCGACACTTCCTTCCTTCCTTCCGACACTTCCTTCCGACACTTCCTTCCGACACTTCCTTCCGACACTTCCTTCCGACACTTCCTTCCTTCCTTCCGACACTTCCTTCCGACACTTCCTTCCTTCCTTCCTTCCTTCCTTCCTTCCTTCCTTCCTTCCTTCCTTCCTTCCTTCCTTCCGACACTTCCTTCCGACACTTCCTTCCGACACTTCCTTCCGACACTTCCTTCCGACACTTCCTTCCTTCCTTCCTTCCGACACTTCCTTCCTTCCTTCCTTCCGACACTTCCTTCCTTCCTTCCGACACTTCCTTCCGACACTTCCTTCCGACACTTCCTTCCGACACTTCCTTCCTTCCTACACTTCCTTCCTTCCTTCCGACACTTCCTTCCTTCCTTCCTTCCTTCCTTCCTTCCTTCCTTCCTTCCTTCCTTCCGACACTTCCTTCCGACACTTCCTTCCGACACTTCCTTCCGACACTTCCTTCCGACACTTCCTTCCTTCCTTCCTTCCTTCCGACACTTCCTTCCTTCCTTCCTTCCTTCCTTCCTTCCTTCCTTCCTTCCTTCCTTCCTTCCTTCCTTCCTTCCTTCCTTCCTTCCGACACTTCCTTCCTTCCTTCCTTCCGACACTTCCTTCCTTCCTTCCGACACTTCCTTCCGACACTTCCTTCCGACACTTCCTTCCTTCCTTCCTTCCTTCCTTCCTTCCTTCCTTCCTTCCTTCCTTCCTTCCTTCCTTCCTTCCTTCCTTCCTTCCTTCCGACACTTCCTTCCGACACTTCCTTCCTTCCTTCCTTCCTTCCTTCCTTCCTTCCTTCCTTCCTTCCTTCCTTCCTTCCTTCCGACACTTCCTTCCTTCCTTCCTTCCGACACTTCCTTCCTTCCTTCCTTCCGACACTTCCTTCCTTCCTTCCGACACTTCCTTCCGACACTTCCTTCCGACACTTCCTTCCGACACTTCCTTCCTTCCTTCCTTCCTTCCTTCCTTCCTTCCTTCCGACACTTCCTTCCTTCCTTCCTTCCTTCCTTCCTTCCTTCCTTCCTTCCTTCCTTCCTTCCTTCCTTCCTTCCTTCCTTCCTTCCTTCCTTCCTTCCGACACTTCCTTCCGACACTTCCTTCCTTCCTTCCTTCCTTCCTTCCTTCCTTCCTTCCTTCCTTCCTTCCTTCCTTCCTTCCTTCCGACACTTCCTTCCTTCCTTCCTTCCTTCCTTCCTTCCTTCCTTCCTTCCGACACTTCCTTCCGACACTTCCTTCCGACACTTCCTTCCGACACTTCCTTCCTTCCGACACTTCCTTCCGACACTTCCTTCCGACACTTCCTTCCTTCCTTCCTTCCTTCCTTCCTTCCTTCCTTCCTTCCTTCCTTCCTTCCTTCCTTCCTTCCTTCCTTCCTTCCGACACTTCCTTCCGACACTTCCTTCTGACACTTCCTTCCTTCTGACACTTCCTTCCTTCTGACACTTCCTTCTGACACTTCCTTCCTTCCTTCTGACACTTCCTTCCGACACTTCCTTCCTTCCCACACCCTGTATTTTTTTTTAAACTCCTGTTTAACTGCAGGTAGAATTTGCTTTTCACAATTACATTCTGTTGAGATACTGCTCTGTGTGTACTTGCAATGCTATTTTAAGATGTCTATTTGCACTAGCATATGAGCAAACTAGGAAAATGCAAATAATGTATTAAATGAACAGGGATTTTGCTAATTTAAAAAGATTAATTTTATGCATTTTTGTATCCTTTTGCTCCTGGGCAGACAAAGGAAACCTAAGTTATGGATATCAAAATTATTCCATTTATTCATCTAGGCTTATTCTATTCTTCATATGAGTTCCCCAAAGACACATTTGTATAAACAGAAGCATCCTAATTAAAATTGCTAGGGAGTCATGATCTATTTAAAGTCTCAAAGCATAATTTTACTTTTAGCCTTCATATTGTGAGAGTGTAAAAGAGCAAAGTTTCTCTTGGAGGTTTAAACATAATGAGGTGAAAATTTTCTTTAAGTATTTGCTATTTGGCTGCATGCTGCTCTTATCTCCGCTAACATGCACCTGATTTCCTTTTCTATCTTGCCTTTGTTCATTTGTAAATCTTCAGCGGTCTTTCATGTTTTTTAAAGGACTGCAAAACTCATTAAAACTTTCCAATTGTTTATTTCCTTGTGCTTTCTCATTTAACCCTCTTTTCACAGTTCCTGCATTTTGACTTAAAGTAACAAACTTTAGACAGTTCAGGCATGCTACTGTCTCTACAAAAGTATTTGCAGGTCTATTTATTGCCAATATTTATTTCTTCTGCTGATGTACAGGCTTAGTTCTGTTGATGTTTTTTTTCAATCTAGTGTCTTTATTTCCCAAACAAGGACCATATAATTCCGTTTCTTCCAATCAATAGCAATAGTCTCCACATTTTTTTTGAAGGATGACAGTTTTCTTAGTTTTTTCTCCTTGTGTCTTCTCCAAGATGCTTTGTCAAAGTCTTCCATTGAGTACACCTGTGTAACTCAATAGCTACATATGTTTGAACCTTGTCTTCAGTGAAAGAAGCTCTCCAACATTTATACAAAGGGGCACATCCCCTCCAATATCCAGAAAACTTAAATTTGTTGTTGAGGAAAATGTTCCCATGTTCTCTGTAAGAAGAGATAGGCAGTAATCCACTGAGCTCCTCCAACTTTCCTCAGCCGTAAATTCACCTTTACAACAAATCACTTTGTTTGTGTGTTGGTGTGTGACTTACAAATTTTGGCAGGAGTCTGGAGCAGGCACAATTCTTTTGCCTTCATCAACAACACATGTAATAGCCAGTTTGGGATTTGTGGGCCACTTGCTGCAAAATGGCAGCTCTGAGACAAACTTCAACAGCTTTTTTAGTGGGAAATAATCTGTTGGCTAGGAAGGAGGGTGCAAGAGAGTAGTTGACTGAATGGCCAATACATACCTGTAAGAAATAATGTTCTTACAAAGCAAGTAACTTGCTTAGAAGTCATGAATACAAGTTAGCAGTGAGAGACCAGCAGGTTCAGTACATGTGCTTGTGCCTGCAGCACAGAAAAGCTCTTTTCACTTTGAGCATTATTGCAGCAACATTTTTTCACAATAATAAATTATTTTCTGGCAATTTGGGAGCTCCTGGTTTTGCTTAACATACAGTTTTGAATGAAATAGACTAGACTAGAATAGAATACTGCAGTTGGAAGGGACCAACAAAAAACCTCTTCTCCAATTGTCTTACCAGTTCAGGGCTGAACAAAAGTTTTTAAACGTGTTGTTTAGGGCACTGTCCAAAGGCTGTTTAAACCCTGACAGGCTTTTGGCATTGACCACCACTCTGGGAAGCTCGTTCCAGTGTTTGGTCACCTTCTTGGTAAAGAAATGCTGGCTAATGTCCAGTGTGAACCTCTCCTGGCCCAGCTTTGAGCCATTCCCACACATCACTGGATACCAGGGAGAAGAGACTGGCATCTCCCCCTCCATCTCCCCTCCTCAGAAAGCTGCAGAGAGCAATGAGGTCACCCTTCAGCCTCCTTTTCTCCAAACTAGACATGCCCTGAGTCCTCAGCCACTCCTCTCAGGACATTCCTTCCAGCCCTGTCACCAGCTTTGTTACCCTCCTCTGGATGCATTCAGAGACCTGAACATCCTTCTTGACTTGTGGGGCCCAGCACAGCACACAGTGCTCAGGTGAGGCCACCGCAGGGCTGAGCACAGCAGGACAGTGACCTGTGTCACCCAGCAGGACAGTGACTGTTGTGTCACCCAGCAGGACAGTGACCTGTTGTGTCACCCAGCAGGACAGTGACCTGTATGTCACCCAGCAGGACAGTGACCTGTTTTTCCTGGCTATTGTGCTGTGTTTGATGCACCCCAGGGTGGGGTTTGCCCCAGGGCCACTGCTGGCTCCCACTGAGGTGCTGTTGGCCAGCAGCACCCCCAGACCCTTCCTGCAGGGCAGCTCTCCAGCTGCTCCTGAGCCAGGGGAGAAAGGGAGGGACTCCTTAGGACAGCTGGAGTTCACCATGGTTCCTGCACTGGGGTTTAACGCAGAGCTTGGGTGCTGATGACATGGTGCTAGTCCACACAAGGTCTTTTGGGGCAATATGAAACTAATCTCTCTCCAGTGCTTTAACTTTTGTGGTTTGGTTCTGTTCTCAGAGCCAAATGAGCCAGATCCAGTGTCCAGTGGCCTCTTGCAGTTGCCCCTGAGCACATCAGGCTGTGTTTTCAGGTTGGAAAAATGTGACATTTTGCTTTCAATTCAACCCTGAATGAAAAAATCCAAAATCGAGGTGGGGGAGAAAGGGAAAATAAAAAAGGGAACAGAATACCAACATTTATATTTTAGGGTTTATATTTTACATATTTCTAGTAGTGTGTACAATGCATGTCTTGTTGGAATAGACTGTTTTGCTTCAGCAAGAAAACAAAGCAAGTATTTCCTTGAGCATTTGTTCTCTGTTGACAGTATGGAAAGGAATTAGCACAACATAATGCTGCCTGGTCCCCTGTAAAAGTGCGAGGCACTGCTCTGATGTAGCTTGATTTCCTCAGGATTATCCATCAATGATTATATTTGGTATTTGAGAGCTCTGGTTTGAAGCTTGCCTCTGTGGTTGAGGCATTTATAAGGTCCCCACACACAATTTCGACCGAGCCTGGATGTGTGTGCGTGTCCCTGGGTTCGGCCAGGAGGTGGCAATCTCTGCTTTCGGTGCGAACTTTGGGACGTTGTGCCCCCCCAGCCCCAGCTCCGTTCAGAGCTGCCTCGGCTCTGGCTGGCGGCGGGGCGAGATCTCATTCCAAATCTCTCTTAACATCTGAGCGCTTACTTAGTCATCAAAGTATTTCTAAAAGCAGACTTAGAAAGCCTGTTGCTTTGTAAGTCATAGTTGTTCCTTTCCCATTCCCAGCTCTCAATTACAGACAGAAACTCCCACAATTCAAAACTCAGCCATATAAATCAAGTTGTGTGTATCGTCTTTTATCATGAACCACAGACATTAATTAATATGCCAGTACTCAGACCTCATAAACTTCATGTTCAAACATCCAGACTTAATGTTACTTATTCATATTTCAAATTAATCTTGTAAACAGGTAATGGAATGAGCAAAAAAGAAGCAGGTATTTTCCATGCCTGTTGATAAGTGTTTGCCTCACTTATTAGGTCCAAGCAATGTAATGTCCTTTCCTTGAGGAACAATTGGCCAGTAACTGTACCCAAGGTCAGCAAGTCCTTGAGCTCTCTGCTGTGTAAGTGTAGTGTTGCAAAGCAGCTCTGAGGTTCTTTCAGTACTGACATTCCCTCTCCCTGCCCCATTCTGAGACCTCTCTTGCATACCAAAATGTTACAGCAGTCATAGTTGAAAAATATGAAAATTATTGAATACTGATTTTTTTTTTTGCTTTAACTTTGTGTAATATTTGAATTTCTCTTTGAAAGTGGGAGAGACATATGTATAAGTCTTCTCACAACAGGTATTTTGATCTTAGCCTTTCTGCCTGAGATACATAAGCAAGCTAAAATACTGTGATTACTTGTCTATTGGCAGTATCAAGAAAAAATAGGTTTTTCGTTGTTTCACTGCCAATTACTCTTGACTATTAATACCTAGAGTTTGCTACTTAAATACAGTCTGTATTCTGGCAGCTTGAGGAAATTTGATGAAGATTATTAGGAAATTATGTTACGGTACAGTTAAATAATTATGCTTAAGGCATGCAGTCTACCTGAACAAATGAACCTGCATGGATTCATTCTGTCTGGTGGTCAAAAGCAGAATATAAAACATTATTTTTGTTCAGTTAAAGACTGAGGGGAGAGCTTTATGCAGTTTGTAGTTACAGCAGCAGATGAGGAAAAATGGAGTTCCTTACATTTTCTAGTGTAACTTCTCAAAGAGAGTTGCTTTTATTCAGAGCCTCACCTGCTTTGTTTATGACCTGTCTCATTGCTCCACCTACATTTCTGCTGCTTGTGATGAGTAATGAGCATCTGCTGGCAGCCTGGGAAGCACTGCTGGCTTTCACCACAGGCAGGCAGCTGGAGGTTTCCTGCAGGAGCAGGGTCACCCATGTTTAGGGAGAAATAAGAGCATCCTGTTAGCTCCTGGCAGCCTGCAAATGCACTGGGTATTGTGTTGTCCTTGAGTTCTCATAGCTGTGCTGGGAGCTGCCTTGCAATTTCAGTATTGTTCCTTGGGTAGTTGTTTCAGGTGCTTGGATGCCATGGTGACAACTCCTGTCAAGACAGATAAGCAGGAAGGGTTGTTGACTTAAAACCAGTGGGATATTCAGCCCTGGCATAACTGCTGTTATGAGGCACCACTTGAACAACATGTATTTTAAACATGTTGTTTAAAATATCCAACATTTTGGATAGAGTGGTTCTAGAGTCCCTGTCCTCAGAGGTTTTCAAGACCCAAGTAGCTAAATCCCTGGTCTGATCTCACAGCTGACCCAGCTTTGATAAGGAGGTTGGTCTGAGGTCCCTTCCAGCCTGAGTTGTTGTGATCATGCACATGGTCCTCTGCAGTGCCTCAAACCTTGAACCTGGCCAAGCCCTGCTGTGCCTCTGTGTCCTGGCCCTAAGACGTCTGTGAGTGCCTGTCATTTCCAAGTTGTGCTTCAGACAACACTTACCCTTCAGTTGTTCTGGGAGCTGCTATCCCATATTACTATCGGGAAAACCATGAAATAGGTGACCCTGGCTGAAGCCCCAGGGAGACCTCCATGAGGGCTGAGACTGGGATTTGGTAATGCAGCTGGAGAAGGAACAATTTTTCCACTCCAAATTAATTTCTTGTTTTGTACTAGGCTGAAATATGGACATTTCAAATACAAGATAGAGAAAGGATTTTTTTTTCTTTTATTCGGATCTAAGAATAACCAATAACTGAGAGGTGCAATGGCAGGACATATAATAGACAAGGTTACTATTTCTGGGCCAATGAGAAACATCATGGATTTTTTGACCGATAGATATTTTGGATTTTCCTAGTCTTTTTCTAGTCATTACCAGAAGCTTTTATAGTTTTTACAAACTTACTCAGCTGTCTCCATCCTCCCCCCTTAAAAATTATCTATCTGTCTATCTATCTATATCTATCTATCTATCTATCTATCTATCTATCTATCTATCTATCTATCTATCTATCTATCTATCCCTATTACATTTTTCCCTTGCTGTTAATTTGGCTTTTTATTAGAACACACATTTTTCAATTCCATAACCTCATCTAGCTGGGAAACACCAACTCCTAATTGTGAGATGAAAGCATTAGACAACATAGTTTCATTTGCAAATGACATTGTTTGAACTTGTCAATGTCAAATGACATTGAGTGGCCAATGCAGGTGGAAATCACAGTTCACTTGAACTGGAAACTCTGGATATCAGTGAATGAAATCCAGACTCCACAGAGTCTAGCAGAATCTGCATTCAGTTGAGTTAACAATCCTTAAACACAAGTCTTGTTCTATTTGTAGTTCCTTACAGACATTTAGTGCTGTAATCATTTCCTCTGAGAGTAAAAGACAAAACATCCCTCTTCTTATTGGAGCAATTTGCCTGTAATGCAAAGCAGAACTATTCCAAAACAACTGTCTTTGACTTTTATGTTTTTTCTTCTTAATTTCTTTTAAATGTCATCCTCGGTACAAGAAATTGTCTTCCAAAAATTTAATAATCATCATTCTCATCATCATCATCCTTTCATCATCTTTTTTTCCCAGCAATTTTTTTCAGACACATATTCTGTCTAAGCACTATATTGGATTAAAAATCTAAGTCACAGCAGTGTTTCACTTTTGAGACAGTGTCAGGCTCCACAAAAATGTTTCAGAGTGTTGTGAGCTCCAACTAAACAGGCAGTAAATGGCCACAGGTTTTTCTCTGGTGTTAGGACCTAATAAAGGCTAGTGAGGCATAATAAAAGAGGCTCACAAATAATAGGTTGTGCTGCACTTCTCTCACGTCACCTCTTGATGAAAGCAAACTTTTGGTGTGGTCTTCAAGTGAGAGCTGCTGGAGTGGAGGCTACCTGAAGGAACTGGAAGGCAGAGACCATGGCAACAGTCATCAGTACTGGAGAAAGAAATACCAGAGAGATAATCAAATATTGTTCATGGGGCCATTCCTGTTTCTTCCCTTCATTAATGAAACATAGGGAACCATGCTGCTTGGCCGGAGCTGGGCTAGAAAGATCTAGGCACACTACCTGAATGGATCATGAATCCACTTTTCTGATAGGATTAATCTGTAAAAAACCCCACATTTTTGTATTAAAGGTGCTTCCAGGTAAGACAGGGAATCCTGCAAAAGAATTAAATCCTGAAAAGGAGTATGATTGTTCTGTGTAGTACATGGTCACAATAGTTCTGTGACTGGTTCAAAACACTGCTGTAGCTTCCCTTTAGGAGTAATGCCTTTGAGAACTCAAGCCCCATGTTTTTGTAGAAAGCTTAATGAAGCCTGTGAAAAGGAGACAGATTTTCTCCGTGACTTACTAATATTCTTTTTTTAGAGTAAATTCAGGAAACTTTGCAAGATGAGCCTTGCAGAGTTTCATGAAAATTTCTGTCCCACCGGAGAAGAGCAGCTTGGATAAGCATGAGGTTCATTAACTTTTGGGTGACCTTTTCACAGTAGATACATGGCTGTTGCAGAAGCAGGTAATGAAATGCTGATAATTTTGCAGAAAACATTCCATAAATGTGGCTAGAGGCAGCAATATGAAATCTGAAGAAATAGGTTTCCTGCTTCTAAATTGGAGTTAAAAATGAAGCTGAATTCAAAGACAAATCAAATTGTGCAAGATTATTAATATGATTTGAAGAGAACCAGTGTTGTTGGAGGTTTTGTTTTGTTCTTAGCATGGAGACATGGTATTTTCATTAAATGGATGAATAATAAACGGATTAACCTGTCAGGGAGGAAAATGGCATACTATGCTTAAATTCTGCAGCTATTTTGGGGAAGTTGACAAATGTGTGAGTGGAGATTAGGCTGCTTTTCTTTTAACTCTTTCTTTTCCCTCCAGAAAATGCATATAGCTGCAAGTAGAAAAGACGAGGCAGGTGCCTGCAGAAGGGTAGGTCAGCTGTGGATAAAAGTATTTTCTTTTAGTGGGAGCATTTGCTTTTAAATAGGAAGTTGTGTATTGAGTAACCAGGGATTCCAGGACCACAGGAATAGAACATTCTGTGCTATGGCACATCTGATTGTGTCCTCCTTGGGAAAGTGTGCTCAGGTCTGATCTTTTGGGGCTTGCCTAAAAGATATCAGTGCACCCCAAGGATTAGTTTTGTCAAAAACTTAAAAATCCAAAGGAATGTCTCTTAGTTTATGTGATCAGAAAATGAGCACAAATGAACCAGAAATCCTTAAATTACACCAAATTTGCTGCAAACTGTATTTTTTAAATGAGAGGGATTATTACAAGTTGAGGAAGTGAGACCTCCAGCCCACTTTTTGTTAGTGGTGGGACTGGGAGAGGGCTGAGAAATTCCAGTCTGACCCAATGAACATTTTTGTACACAGCTTCTCAAGAGTTCAAGCAAAGAATACCTTTGTCATCTTCTGGTCCTACAACAAGAAGTTTTGAAGAGCTATCCTCCATCAGTGAAATTCCATTAAAGGCATCATAAGTGCATGTGAAGATTTAGTGAGTTTCAAGTTTTAGAATTCAGAGGCTGCCTCTAACATTTGGTGAAGAGATTCACAGGTCCTTGGGGAATGGATCTTTCTCTCTAAATTCCACAGAATTATCATAATGAAAGTTTAGTACTTCCACTGCTGTAAAATGAAATACCTACAGCCTGACTATAATCAAATTGCTGTAATCAAAATATTGATATTTCTGCTTTGTAAAGTTAGTCTATTATATATAGCTGATATCTCAGTTCTAAAATATAGACAATAATCAGATGTGGGACTGAGCCCACCGTGACCTCTGGAGAGAATTGGGTTGGAGCTCTGTGGATCAGCCTCCTCAGCAGATGTTTTCAAGCATGAAAACAATGCTTTTAAGATGGGAAGGAGAGGAAAGGAGTTTATGGAAATGCCAGTGAGCTATCCTAGCTTTCACATTCGTTATTTGCTTTACTTTTCTAGAGTGTTTCTGAGGAGAAAATGGCTAAGAAGCACTGCAGGTGTCATCTTTTGTGACCAGAGCATTATCTGTAACCTGAATTAATTTAAGAATGAGTTATATAGTGATAATTGGCGTTCTATTACATTTTATCTGACGTGCTACTCTCCTGGGAACATTTTGGGTTGAATTGGTTGCAAAGAGTTGGTAGGCCTACAGGGGGGAGCTTGAAGCTTCTACTACCTCCTTCACAAGCATTTTTCTTCTTATATTGAAGACTCATAAATTTTATAAACTCCTTCTTCAGCGTTCTAAACTGCCATGTCAGAATACTGGAAACAAACTGAGCTATATCCAGTGCCTGTGTAAACGTGCTCAGCCACAATTTAGGCTATTAGAATTTTCTTTGTGAAATACAGCAAAGACAAGTCCATGTAGATGAATTCAACAAGGCTGAGCCTCTCCACCCTCACAGGTGAGCCACATGGCAGTGTTAGTACCTTGTGCATTGGTTGCAGTGCTTTAAGCTTTGTCAGGATGCGCTGAAGATCAGAGATATTTCATGTTCACACAATTCACAGCTTTGTGAGTGAATTTTGGAGATGGAAGGTAAATAGGGGCCAAGCATTTACTTTGGGCTGTGTTTGTACTGTGTGTTGAACCTCAGCTTGGGCTCTGGGCATTGGTCTAGCACCAGTATTGCAGCACTGGTATTACATCCTCAGCTGGGGAGGTACCCATAACACATGGGTTATGGGTAGCTTTTAATATGGTAGCTTTTAATATGGTAGAAAACTAGCTCTATACTGATTGTTGGTGCATATTTGTAGACCTGAAATTTGTTGTTTGCATTTTGTTTCTTTTTCCTTCTTTACAACAAAAAATTATAGGCAAGAAGAGTATTTAATGAAACTAAGCTGAATTCTGACTGTATTGAGTTATTTGCCAGATTAGATCTCAGGGCAAGGATTTTGTCTCTAGTGCAACAATAGGTACATGTTTTACTTTTTCTTATTGCCTTGACTGTTTTATAAAATAATTCCTAGTTACTACCAGAATGAAATTCTTTAGGAATACTCATTGTTAAACATCTTCCTTAAAAGTTAGGAAAAAGGGTGCATAGGAGATTAATATGATGAGTGCTATAAGCATATTTTATAAATGCCTTGTGATGACATATCAAATGGCATTTGTGCATGCTGGCAGATACTTCTTTATTTTTAGGATATACCTGGATTTGATTACAGACCCCTTAATATGCCAAAGCAGGGAAATGGAATTGAACTGGAAGTATAGATGAGTAAATAGAGAATAGAAACTCATCTAATATTGTGATGTCCTAATGGAGAGTAGGTGACTAAAGCAGTAGGTGACTGTAAAAAATACAAATCCTATTTAGAAAAGGATTGTGGACCTCTGCCATGTATAAAGGGGTACATGTGTGTTTTACAGTATTTGATTTAGCAAAGAATGGAGGAAATTTTCTTGTTACTATCCATTACTCATTTTAGGAACTGAGAGAATAAAGTTCACTTTCCTTTTGGAAGTTGCTTCTTCACAGCTGAAAATTCACCCTATGGCTCCCTCTTTGTTTCTGTTGCCCTCTGATTCTTATGCTCCAGATTGCAGTCTAGTTGCCTGGCTGAAACTGGAATTAGTCTTCTAACCACAAATAATGTCAGAGAGAATGAGGTTTCACAGTGTAGTAAACTTACACAGGCAGTGCCAGATGGCTTTTACAGTCCAGTTTGGCCCATGAGCGTTTGCTCGTGTGAGTGCATGTGTGCATTTAAAAAAACAAAACCAAAATCTAGTAGCTGCTGGTAACTGGACCATCTGGTAGCTGTTCCATCCAGTATAATGTAATTTACTTTTTTGCTTTTCAGGCAGGTCTGTTTTTAAATGGCTTATTTTAATCACCAGAAAGCACATATGTGCCAGTCAGTCGTCTAGTAGTTCCCAGCACTCTTCCCTCTATGCAACCTCCTTCTGTCAGCTGGGGTTTTCCCCAAGATGCCACTCACACTGATATCAACTTTGTCTTTTCCCCTAGGCATCTTCCAGCTTTGCATATGCAGTACAGTTTTTTTTTCCAGCAGAAAGCAGTTTCTGTCTCTATCATTTCCTCTTTGTAAGGACAAGGTCTATTCTTCCAAAATACTTATGTCTTGCTCAGTCTTACCATTGTTCACTTTCTTTCTCTCTTAGAATGAGGTCTGATCTTACCTTTTCCCAATGAATACTTAAAAAATTTAGGCTATGAAACCCAAGTTTCTTATAGCCTTTCCCCTGTGTAGCTGAACTGGTTACAGAGCTGGGCAAGTCCCCAAAGCAGGTGCAAGGAAAATCATGCTTACAGCCTTTATCAGTGGGGAAAAACATTTCAGTAAGTGGATCAGGAGGGAGGTGTAAATGGCCATTGGCTAGATAGCCTGTTCTGGGTCACCCTGGAGCAAGCTGAGCACCTTCAGAAGGTGCTATTATTTAACTATTTATGCCCTTATTTAATGGATTGAATGGGATCCAGGCTGAGGAAAACAGCTGCTAAACTCAGTGTGCTTTCCCACTTGAACTGTTTTCTCTAGCTTCTTTGCATGTCCTATGTGCATTTAATGTCCATGAGATAGTGTTATTACATACTTTGTTGTGCTGGAAAAAGCTTTCAAAATGGGGATTCTGCTATCAATAATTATGTTAGTTTCTCCCGAATATATGTAGGGAAAAGGACTGAAATTAGCTACCTGCTGTATGTGTGCAGATGCTTCAGCCCTTTCTCATCTTTTAGAAGCACGACAGATTTCAGATTCTGCTTACCCTTTAAAAATCCACGGCTGTAGGAAATTTTGTTAATGTGGCACAGGGTAATCTGTGCTATCTTGTCCTTTCTGTCTCACTGTAATTTGTATTAGTGAAGTGCAGTGAAGGGCCTTTAAAGAGGGCTGTACCTTGGTGCACCCTGGCCCTGCAGCATCCCCGCAGTGTCGGTGCTGGGCTGTGTGATGCAGAGGTTGTAAAGCGCAGTGTTGCTCCTAAGATTTAACAACTCTGCATTACAGCTCACCCACAGGCTTGTGTGAGCTACATCTGCCACCCCAGTATATCTTAAACTAAATGTGATCTCTAACCGTGAGTGGTGTAGATGGTAAGTTGAAGTAGAAAAACAAGAATATAGAATCCTTCATTTTTAGGCAATCTCTGTAGGACAGCAGGTAATATTAATCTGAATTTGCTACTCTGCCAATGTTTTCTCTGTTGTAATTTATGTAGTTTCATTTTAATATATTAAATTAATTCTATAGCTTAGTCAAGTGGTGAAACTATGTACCATTTTGACATTTGTTCACATGAAATGCATTTCATAATATGCATTTTTAATTTGTGCTTCCTCTGAAAAGCTAGCATAACTGTGTATTCTGGCATTGCAAGCAAAAGTTAAATACATGGATGGTTGCAGTTCCATGTTTTATTTAAAACTGTATAACATCATATCTTTTTGTGTGAAGACAAAGTTCTTGTTGAATGAATTCATTATTAGATAATGATCGCTTGAAAAACATATCCTAAGATAGAAGTGTATGAAGTCAGTGTTATAAAGAGGATTCTCAGCAACAATCCTCACTGTCATTAGAGAACCAGGGCATTACTATGAAATAGGAATGCTTTGTTTTCTTACTCCTCACAGCATTGTCCAAGACAGTCAGCTGTGATCAAGGAATTGGATTGACAAGGGATTTTATCTATCACATTGTACCGCTGTTGAGGCTGAAAATTATAGCTGATTGAGTTACAGACAGGATTCATAGATATTTTCATTTGTGAAAAATAGTTTATCAGTAACTCCAAGAAAAATACACATGGACTGGTGCATTTAATGGCATCTGGAAGAAATCTATGGACACAGGTCCGTTGCTTTGTACAGGTGTGACCTCTTGTCTATCAACTGCATAAGTGCCTCTCTTTCATCAGAAGTTTGTTCCAGTGTTGGAAGAAAATTCCAGTGGTATGAGAAGTCACCAGTTTAAAAATGTGTTTCTACTGGTTATGTGGTATTCAAGAGCAAACTCTTGGTGTGTGGCCTTAATATGTTGTCAATAACAAGACATAAAATCAAATTCTCAACATCCACATTAATAGGGAGAACTGAAAGGGAAAAAATGAAGTTTTGACTGCCTCTTTTTGCAAAACATGCAGAAAAAAAGAGTATGCTACAGATCTTAAATACATTCTTAGATAAACTTCCAGCTCTCAAGTGAAAAAAAAGGTCTTAAAGTAATAATCACATCTATATTTGTTCATCAAATATAAAAATTTTCCAGAACCTGAAGAAGAAAACAGTATTTGGCAGATATATCTGTGCTTCCTTGCTGCTGTTTGTTTCACTGCATACAGGAACCCCAGAATAAAAGAAGCACTGTGTAGCAGGATGTTATCTCTGATAAATATATAGGAAGTGTGGAGAGGGTTGGCACTCTGACCATTCCAGCACATTGCAGAAAACAACATGAACCCACACAAACATAAGATCTTTTCCCCAAACCAACCTGCAGAAGTCCAAATAAAATTCAAGGCTTTGGACCTCATGCTTCTGGCCTCTGATGGCTGGGGTTCAGTTTACACACAGCTAACAAAAGCTTCATGATAAGGACAAGGTTTCTGTGTCACCAGTGAAACAGAACTTGCTACAGATAAAGGTGCTGCTGTCTGTGTTGAGAATAGAGGTTTCTTGTCTAAGATTAGACCAAGCACCCACAGCAGATGAGGTTAATCCCAAACCTACTGTCTTCTTCCTCAAGTGCAAGTTTTGGTTCTTGTCTAAGAGGCATTGTCAGATGTACAGATAACATATAAACTATCTATATATATATACAAAAACCAAAACCAAACACTGAGCACATACACATGTATGTGTACGTGGTATTTCAGGGGGTGTGTGACTGTCTGTCATGTCACCCAGGACCTCAGCTAGAGCAGTTGGAACAACACTGGCCCAGCCCAGCTGTAAATAGGACTAGAGTGACATAGCAAAGAACACTGTCAGCAATAAACATCATAAGAAAAATTGCTAAGAGTAGGAGACTGTAAAGAATTGGCTGTACTTAAAAAAGAAAATAAGAGAGTGATGCAGTCTAGAAAAGAATACAGAGCAAACAAGGCAGAAAACTCAGCTCCATTTCTCAGTTTCTTTTCCCACAACAGAGCAAACAATACTTTTGAAGAATACTTATTGAGTAGAATAAGGACAGGCCCAACAGAATGCTTAGAAATACCAGTATGACTGGGGTATAAAAAGAAATAAGTGTGGGTAGGTTAATAAAGACTGAACAGTGTGAGACATGAGTGGATGTGACACCTGAAACTGCCTTTTTCAGTAATGACACTCACTAGGTAAATTTTGTTTTATTTTGCATATTGGAATGTTGCTGGTGGCAGTATCCCTGCTTTCTCCTGTATGCATAGCAGATTCCTTTTCGTTCTTCTCAAACCTCCTACCTCTCAGACACTTCATGCAGAATTCTGTTTTCCCACTGAGCTCCCATGTGTGCTCCAGGTGTCCAGACTTGGCTTTCCTCCCTGCAGACTCCACACCCATGCCTCTTTGCTTTTATGTTTCTTTTATGTTTCTTCCAGCCTGGCTCCCACTCTGCAACCCCAGTGCTTCTGCTTCCCCTCACCCATGCTCTACAACACCCCTTTCCCTCCATTCCCTCCATCACCAAGCTGGGATCTCCCTGCTGTCCCTGAGCCTCCTCCTTGGGGTGTGAACCCCCGCAGGTCCTGCAGAAACCCAGGGCACTGCTTGTGCCAGCAGACACATGGGAAAAGCAATAAACTGCTGAAGAAGGAGGTAGAAAGAAGCACATATTACCTGGTCTCCAGAGCTGCCCCCATGCTGGCTCTTGGCACCACTGTGGGACAGTGGTGATTTTAAATTATTTTGCATTTCCAGAGGAATTTCTATCATAACACAGATGACTAACCTGTTGTTAGCCATCTCATAGAAGAGCTTTCATATTCAGATGATAAAAATGCTGGAACAATTTATGACATTTCTGTAATGAGGTATCATTTTCTTTCATGTCCTAAGGCAGTTTGAAAGAGGCAGACTATCAGTTATCTTCTGAGAAAATCCTACAGATAGTAGTTCAGGAATTTGTGTAACCACTTTACATAGTCTTCTGAGATTTTTTTTCTGCTGAATCCCTCTTTGCAGCTTCATGAGGACCAAGCTTTGTTTAGTTTTCTCCTGTCTGTTGTTTTTTAATCAACAGAAAAAAATAAAAAAAAGCTAGCCCAAAAGAAATGTAAAAGGAATATTCCTTTATCCCTTTTTTATGTAAACAATACCACACTTTAGAAATTTCTTAACTCGAATTATTCAAGAAAGGGTTGATCTACTCCAGCAGACACATCCCTATTTCATCCTTTGTGTGCATGGTTAGAACTAGAGGAGCTGAAATCAAGCATTTCTTCCAGTGAATTACAAAGAATGTCGGTTCTGAGCCAGCAAGCTATAAAAATGAGCAAAATGATATAAGAACCTATTAGAGGTAGCAAGAGATAATGATGATAATGTCCATAATGTACTGTTTCTGCCACTTCATTCTGCATTAGAGACTATTGTTGAGAATGATCTGC
Source organism: Ammospiza caudacuta (assembly GCF_027887145.1). Lineage (NCBI taxonomy): Eukaryota > Metazoa > Chordata > Aves > Passeriformes > Passerellidae > Ammospiza > Ammospiza caudacuta. Next base: position 62,979,995 of record NC_080596.1, read on the forward strand.
CTCACCAGGTTCCTGTCTGTCCTGCTCCTCGCCCGGCTGCAGAGCCTTGCCCAGCTCAGTGTGCTGTTCACTGCCCAGACACACTAAATCAGAACCACTCCACTGAGCCCACAGCAGCATGTGCTGCAGCTAGATGGTACAAAACTATATTTTTTCATGCAGCATCTGCCAGACAAAAGTTCCAAGAGATGAACTGATATTGGGGCCAGTCCAGGTACCAGCCTACAGCACTGTTTCCTGGTTGTATACCCAGAAGAGAAAATGTTATCTTAAAACTACAATGGCAGCAGATAAACTTATTTTGTTTATTTTCTTAAGCCCTAGAACCAATTGTATTCCTATCTGATTGTTTCAAAGTCAGTATTTTCTAAGGGGCTGACTTCCATAGCAGCTGGGCTTCTCTATTTCCCCTGGGCAAGGAGGTGTGTGTGTATGCCATGTAGCATGCACACATGGTTGTTGCTAATAAGAGAGGTTTTACACCTGTGTGTAGAGCACAGTAACACTGTGATCCAGATATGTGTGCACAATGTCCAGCAAAGACACTGGGTATAAGCCACAAAGCCAAAAAGTGTTGAGCTCTCTGCGCAGACATGCAGACACTGCAGAGTCAATCCACGCAACAGAAATTTGCATTTATCCAGGACTTCCACTTAGCTACAACTATCACTTCTGATTGAATTTCCTAGGTACTTATGATTATTATTTTCCTTTTTTTTTTTTATTTTTTTTTTCCCCAAGGCAAGTGGCACTTCATTAATGGCTAGGCATCTCTGTACAGCTCCCCAAGGTGTCACCAGCCCCTCCAAATAATCAAGAAAAGGGCAGAAATAAGGGATAAAATCTCCCACTGCTGCACAATTTTCCACAAAAGGAAAACATTGGTAGTAACTGAAAACCTCATTCTATTGACTAACCTGGTATGAAATTCCTATAGGCTCTGTTAGGTTAAAGTTTGCTAGGAAAGTGTGTTGGTTGACACTGAAATGGCGGTTATCTGAAATCAAGAACTCACTGTACCTATGAAATTGGCTGGATTACAGAGTTCCACAAATACTTCAGCTCTATAAGATGCCATGAAAGTCCTAACTTGTTTTACTAAGGTAAGTTTGGATCACAGAAGACAGTTCCAGGAGAAGTTTTTTTTAATTTGCTTGCAATAGGCTGTTTTTCAGCCTATATTTTAATGTTTCTTTTATGTCAGGCATCCATTAGTTTTATCTTGCATGCTTATAAAGCAAAGCAGGTTATTTAAATACCTGTTTTGCAACAATACAGCTATTCTAGTAGCATTTTCTTTAGCAAGAATTTCTAAGTGAAAATAATGCTTTTTGATGGTGCATGTCTCCTCTCTCATCTACTCTGTGTTGAGCAGGTATCTCCATGCCTAAGCTCATAAATCCTGCAGAAACTTGTGGCTATTCAAAAGAGACCTGTGACAACCAGAGAATAAGTGCACTTGGTTGGTAGCCTAGTCTTCCTCTAGTCCACCTATGTGCTCAGTAAAAATATAATTTGCAAGATACTATTCCTTTTGTGCAGGCTCCCCAAAGCATCAGGGTATCCTAGTGTTGAAGACTTAATCATGGCAAACCAAGTGCTACTGAGAGGTATCTCAACACCGTAAATTATACCATGTAATACCATGGTCTGTAGTTGAAGGCAGCTTGTGCTTATTTCTAGTTTGAGCATAATTTAATCTCATTGTTCTGAAAAGTAGCCCCAGTTAAGACCTTATTTTTAGAAGAGAGTAAAGCAGAAAATAGCTTTTAACTGGTGACCTGGCCAATTCTAGTTAAAAAGAAAAGAGAAAAGTTTGATCGAATATGACCAGATTTTAAAAATTCATTTCTCTCATTTAAGTGAAATTTCAATGAATATTTATTTTTGACACAGTTATTTCAAATCCAGCCCTGTATGTGCACAAAATCTATTGTAATATATTAAATTAAAGAAAAAATATAATTAGCATTAAAATTATTTGACATTGGTATCCAGTCTGAAAGATAGTGAGAAAGAACACGTTCATGTTTCATTCTGGTGTTATTTGTTTAATAAGGGCCATTAAAAGTATTATTAATGTATGTATCATTGAATTCTGGATTTATGCCTCCTAATTGCCTGGCTAAAAGGGTCCTCACCTAAGCTATGAATACAGGCTGTGTTTATATTGCAATATGTAGTACAGCAATACACATCTGAGGATGTGTTGCTCATCCTCAGATGTCTACTCCAGCTGCAATCCATCTACATTTGAGCGTAAACCCAGAGTTCTTCCTGCCCCCCTGCATGTCCTGGCTGTTCCTGCAGGAAAACCTCAGCCCATGTTCAGGAAGGGAAAGCCCCAGGATTGCCCTGGGCTGATGACAAAGAGACCTGGACTGCCTGACACCATGGATTGCACTGTGCTGCTGAACAGACATGTCCCAAATCCCTAGGAGACACTCCTCCAGACAGTGAACTGCCTGACCTAAGGTGTGTGTCCAAGAAGCATGGGATAAATTGCTCCATGCAAGTGTCTCTCCTTCTGTTAGCAGCATCTCCTTGAGTAGGCATTTAACTTTCAGGCAATAGAAATTAGAGAAGGTGATGCCCACCCTGAATGACTGTATTTGTTCAGTGGCCCACTGTCATGGTTTGACCTGGAAACAGGATTTCTGGGATGCTGTAGATAGGGCCAATGAGTGCTCAGATTTGAATATTGCCATCTGGCCCAACCACTGGGCATTGGATCCACCTCTGAGAACACAGGGTAAAAGCAGGGCTCTCCCCCTGGCAGTTTCTCTTTGGGTTTCCGGCGGGAAGGAGTTGGGTCTCTCCCCCGGCCCAGTTGCTGGCTGGGCGGGGGCAGGGGAAAAGCCATGCGGCCCGGCCCGGGAGAGGTAGGCCTGGCCCCCCCAAGGGTGGAAGGAAGAAGTAAAGAAATGCCGGGAAGCAATGGGCAGCCTGTTCCCCCCCTTGGAGACAGACAGAGAGAGAGAGTGCAGCCTGTGTTTGTGGCCGTTACCTTGAAATTTAGTAAACATGTGCTGGCAGCAGGCAGCCCGGCTGAGGAGATGGGGGGGGGGGGGGAGCAGCCAGGAGTACAGCCGCTTGGAGGAGTTTTTAACCCTTCTTGGACAATGAAAACTTCACAGAACATTAACCCTTCCTAGACGAGTGATGGAGGTCTGGACCAGAGAGAGAGAGAGTGAGAGATGTTGGAAGAATGGAGAAGATGGAGTGGCATTTTATGCTGGACTCTTTTGTGTAGCCATGGACAGAGCCATGTTTCCGTGTGACACAGAGACTGAGTCCAGGGGGAGAAATGTCCCAGAGCCAAAGAAGATTCAGTGTGGGTACCCCTCGGCCCCAGGGGGTATATAAAATATGGGGGGGGACAGATGTCCCAAAGGTGAGATACTGTGCTTTTCTGGAACTGGACAAAGCATCCTTAAAAAGACAACCCTGGAAGCAGCCCTGATTCTTGTTCGGTGGTGAGAGCACCGGAACAAGGACGGAAAAGGCCACCACAACACACGGAAGGACTCCCTCTCCTCTTGAGGAACTAAAAGTTGAGCATTCTAAAGGGTGGTGTTAGACCCAGAATTGGTGATTTTGGAGGATGTATTGTATTGGGAATTTAGGGGGGAGGAGGAGGAGAGTGTTTTTGTGAGGTTTTCATTTTCCTTGTGTTTTCTTTTCTTTTGTGTGTAGTTTAGTAATTGTTTTTGTAGTTTAGTTAATAAATTTTTCTTTTTTTCAAGTGGGAGCCTGCTTTGTTTATTCCTGGTCAAAATCTCACAGCAGACACCAGAGAAAGTGTATTTTCATGGGGGCATTTGGCCTTGTGCCAGTGTCAAAACTTTGACACCCACTGAAAGCAAGAAAGAAACAAGTGTGAAATATGTGACTCTGCTAAGGTTTTATTTTCATTGCCAGTGACTCACCTCTGGGTATCCAGGGCCTGGATGGTCCTGCTCTGAGAAGTGGGCTGTGTAAGCATCAGGGATTTAGTGCATTCCTCTTGACATGAGTATGACCCAAAGGGTGTGTTCTCTGCTGTGTTTGGCATACATGTTGCCAGGATATGTGCCTCTTGTGGGGCTGAACCACGGAGACAGACCAGGGACCTTGCTGTGCCAGTCCTGCTGGGAGTTAGGCGTGAGCTCAGTGCTGAGCTCTTCATTTCTGAGCACAGCTTTTCTCCTAGAAGCAAAATAGAGCATGCTCTGGGGACTTTACTATTTGTTTGCAGCTGAAATGCCTCAGGACTAGATAAAAGCTTTGAAAATCTGTATTTTGGATGTGTACAGTTCTCAGGGGCTGAAGCCCTCAGGTGCTTTCTGGGAGGCTCCTGCAAGTGCAGTTATCCTCAGTCTCTTGTGTTTCTGCTCCATCCCTGTGTAGTACCTGGCATTATTATCTTCTCCCAGATCAGACCTGCAGAAACTTGTTGGAGTCCTTATAATAACCTCTTTATATCTTTTTGTCACCTGAAAATGAGTACTGACACTGCCTTTCCCTGCTTGCAATCTGAAGCAATAAATCAAGTGCACTGTCACACACACAAATCCTCTTGGTTTTGTCACTGTCTGGCTTTTAATTCAACTCAGACTGGATATTATTTCTGGTTTTAGACCAAGTACAGCAATTAGATGCTTGCCACACTGCTAATAATTTAAGACTTAAAAGTATCAATCACTGTTACTGCAGATAAATGTTACCCAGTATGACCAATGCATGAATGACAACCTTTTAGGGTGGAGAGAAGCTACAAGATAGAAAATAGTATGTTTTATCACAGGAGAGGCCAGCTACTAAAGGATGTGCTGCCACACATCAGTGTCTAAAACTACTGTTGGTTACAGAGGATGATCTGATAAAACATGGATATTAAAAATGCCCTCAGTTGCTGTCCTGCTGGGTAAAGGCGTTTCAAAAATCTAATCCCTGTACTTGTGATGTGTCAGGACTTCTGGTACTCTGCTTCACTGTACTGTTCTGCTAGTGCCTGGGAAAGGTGGCAAGACAAAACCATGGTGTCTTCAGCTATTTTGGACCAAATCCTGCAGCAGTGAGAGCTGGTGCTGCTTCCCCAATGTGGCACTGAGCAGCTGCAGTGTTCCCAACATGTAATATCCTACTGAAAGGAGGCAACAGCCGAAGAGTGCAGCACATGTATGTGTGTGTTCTCTTTGTTCAGTTGAGGCACAGCCTGGATGTGGCAGTGTTCCTGGTAGGGGTTGTAGAAACTTCTTTCATGCATCCTTTTATATCAAACATCTGTGGAACAAGATTAATATATTCAACTGCTCTTCAGTTTTCCTTTTTTTATATTTTTTTTAAAGAATCCTTTCAATATGACTTCTGATAGAATCACATTGCCTAATTTCCCATGTTTGAAGTGACCTTTTCATCAGCTTCTTTCTAAATGAAATTACTGCAAATTCATTATTCATAGAATCAAGGCACAAAGACCAAGTTGTAGGAAGTCAGGAGGTTACTTTCTTTGAAAATCTTTTGAAATCCTCAGACTTAGCTTATATAGAACAATATTTCATGATGGCGTCAGCAACTTTGTTCTAGCAGAGTCCAGTGTGGTCTGTCTTAGGAAGATTGAGAAGCTAACTATTATGGGTGTGTATTTGTGACTAACTTTCCTTTGCCATGATTAGTTCTTGATTAAAATTTCTGGAAGCTGCACAGACTAGATAATCAACAAATATGCAGATCCTTGGCCATAAAAAATGCTAGCTTGATGGTATGTACACAGGTTTTGCAGTGACACCCTTTTTCTGGCGAACATAATTCTAGAGCTCAATTACTTTGTATCTGTGAAGAAAATACAAATAGTGATTTCAAATGATGAATTATTACAGCTTTCATCTAGATACAAAGGTGTTAATATTCTTTAGGTTTATTGGTATTTTCAGAGAGTAATATTTTCCAGGTTCAAACAAATATATTCAAAGCTGCTTGTTTTATACAGCACACTGATTGGAAAAGGAAATATCACTGGTTTCAGAATTTATCTGAGAAGTTTAGTTCACATGAACAGCCATAGTCTTTGCATGAAGAATAGGCCAGCTTGCCTTCTTTTAACTTGTTTTCATCTCTTAGGAAATACTGGGCCTGTGACTCAAACTGGTGTGATGTTTCCAGTCTTCTAACAAGATAACATATGTCCATGCAGATGCGTCTGAAGTTTGTGTGAAGCTTTTCTTGGAGAGTTTTGATGCAAGAGTGCAAGAAATTCCTCCAGATTTTTGTCCAGCACTTTAAGAAAATGTGTCTTGGTTCACTTTTGCACTTGCAAAATTAGGACTGTCTTGTATTTGATTGGGTTTTTTTTTTTTTTTACTTTCCAAGAAGAAAAAAAGCTAACTTAGATTATCCACAATGTGTGTGAAAGATCTAACCCTGAACTAGATGAAGAAGTGGCACCATTGCATGGACACTTCAGAATCCACTACAGTGAATTTTCTGTCTAGCAGGTCTGAATCAAGTTTGGGGATATTTGACAATAAACAAAACCAGTTGATCTTAAATTCAGTACCAGCTTGATATTTTTCACTTAGTTCTGTTGCATTGTGGTGATTTGGCCCTGGCTGGATGCTGGTGGCCACCAAAGCCACTCTATCACTGCCTTCCTCAAGTGGACAGGGGACAGAAAATGTAGTGAAAGGTTCAGAAGTTGAGATAAGGGCAGAGAGAGATCATTCACCAATTACCATCCCCTCCATGAGGCACAGCTGCCTCACCATGGGCTGCACCAGGGGCTGCAGGGGAACCTCTGCTCTGGCTCCTGGAGCACCTCCTGCCTCTCCCGTTGCACTGACCTTGGTGTCTGCTGTTCCTCTCACTTGTTCTCACTCCTCTCTTCTCTGGCTGCCATTACTTGTGCAGAGTAACTTTATTTTCTTCTCAAAAATGTTATCCCAGAGGTGCTATCCCATCTCTGACTGGCTGGGCCTTGGCCAGTGTTGGGTCCATCTTAGAGCCAGCTGGCATTGACTCTGCTGGACATGGGGAAATCTTACAGCAGCTCCACAGAGATGGCCCCCCTTCCATTACCAGAAACTTGCCCCACAAACCCAATTCATACATACATATAAGTGAAGGTAACAGGATATTTGCAATTTGTAACAAAACCACACAATTTATTTTTTTATTTGTTGCTTAACATGGTGGGACTGTGATAACCGTCACTCTTCTTATTTCTAACATAAACAAAACCAGTAATATTATAATACAAAAATAATTAAAACTGTTTTTGTGTGCCAAAGAAGTGACTGCTCATTTTTAATAAGCCATCTGTTTCATTTAGAAATTGGCTGTTTATAAATTTCCTTTAGTCAGCAAAATATTGGCTTCTTCCAGTAATATTGAGAAAACCCCACAGGATCCAACTAATAAACTGTATTCTCTTTTCACTGTGAAAAGTGAAAGAAACAACATAGATTTTAAAAGAAAATACAATTATTTGTGGCTCACAAAAGTGTGAGGCACAGTATTTGTGGCCAGAGGAAGGAAGCCATTGGGAATTGGAAGGAGGTGGGTAGTGCCTGTCCAGCCTCATGGACAATGCTCACCAGCACCATGCTGGTGGGAAGCATGGTTGGGGAAAAAAGGAGGAGGGAATTGAACTGGTTACAATGATGGTTTGTATCTCTCAAGATACTTCAGAAGGAGTTCCAGGGCACCAAGAGCTCACAGAATGAGGTTAAAACCAGTACAACACCCAGTACTGAAATTGCTGTGAAAGTTTCTTGTTCTCATGGCATGTTGGAGGGCAGAGGAGACACAGCAGAAGATTGTATTTCAGTGGTTAACAGCTGATTTTCCATGAGAGTTTTACTGGACAAAGGACACTGATGGTGTGTCTGGGAGGCTCCTGGTTAATGAAGTTTGCAGCACAAATAAGGGAGCATATACAAGGGGAGAATATGATGTAAAGGGCAGGACCACAAGGGCTGGGAAGCAAAGAAGGGCTGCAAATATGTTCATTTCTTATCAAAGGGAAGTTGAGAGATGGGCTTGAAGAAAAGGTGCTTAAGGCATAACAAAGATGCCACAGGGTTCTTCACCAAGGCTCATGCTGAGGATTTTCCAGTCTTGCTGAGAAAGGCATAGCAAGATGGCTGCTAACTGAAGTTAGATAAAATGAATTCTGAAAGAAGATGTGGTTTTTTAGAAGACAGAAAATGAATAATTTATTAGGGAATGTGGTAAATTTGGCATTCCTTCATGTGTTTATGGCAAAAGTAAAGTACATCTTTTAGGAGAATATTTAATCAAGCACTCAAAAGAAGTTATGCAACTTGTTTGTGCAATGGGTTTTGCTGTGTGTTTGTGATTATTTTTCTTTGGTTTTGGAGCCAATGAATATATGAAGTTCCCCATTTATTTTCTTTCACAGAAAGAGAATAAAAACCCCTGCATTGTCCCAGCATATTCATTGCTACTGCTGTTCTGCATTAAGAAATGCCTATAACAAAATCTCATTATTTAGAGTGTCTGACAGTTGCCTGCAGTGGTCAGACTTTATTCACTTTCAGTACATATTTGCCTGAAAATATTTAGTTTGGAACTGGTTGGGGGTGGCAATTGTTTGCTCTGAAAGTTAATATCATTCTTTATGGTTGCCCTGTACATGCTTTCTGCAGGGTCTGCCATTTTGGGGGCAGAGAGGGTGTCCTCGTGCCCCATGTCCTGTGCTGTGCAGAGCCCCTGGATGCACCTGAGGGTTTGCCTTGGTGCTCTGCTTCACCTGTTCTCCTCCTGTTTGTAGCACACAGGGTGCTGGTGTGGCCAGTCCAGCACTGCTCTCACAGGGTCACAGGGGAGCCCTGACATGCAGGGCATGGCCCTCAGCCTCTCCCTTGCTGGGCTTCTGAACTCTGGCTCTTCTGGCCACAATCAAGTGACGAGATGTTCATAACATTTTAAAAGGTGCAGTGGTCGCATAACAGAACATGTAATTCCAGTCCTCCTGTAAAACTACCCAAGATGCAGCAAAACTTATGGAAAGTAGATTAATCTGTTAACTTTTATAGGTTTTGGAAGTAATTTCAATAAAATCCACTTGGTTTCTTTATTATACTAGAATTTTCCCTAAAGAAATTGGTATTTTATTATGATGTTTGTCTTGGACTTTCAAGAATTGCAGTTTTAATGTACCCAATTACTTTTGTTATTAAAAAAGTCAGAAAGCAAACTGATTAAGATGTTAGAATTTTTGACTGTACTATCCAAACAATTCCACTTGGTTAGCAGAAATATTTGGATCCAAATTTTACTGGCAGCCAACAGACTTGTAATTGGGTTAAAAATAAGCAGGGAATCAATTTTTTTAAAAAAGAACTAAATCATTTACTCATGCCTCTGTACATTTTGTGCCATAATATAGTCTGATTTAAAGGTTTATTTTCTTTTTTTTTTTCCAAGAGGTTTTGATAAAACTCGTATGGTAGGTGACATCTTGTTCTGCAGTGGGAAAAGTGGCAAATCAAGTTCAAAATTCCCTTACTGCAATACTTCTTGAAGTCAGGCAGTACCAAAAGTAGGATTTTGAATCTTATCTTAATTTAGAGGTATGCTGTAACAGATACATTAATTTAAATACTTTTTACAATGCAGTTGATTTCTTTCTTGCATGTGAATCTTAATAAATCATGCCTGCCAACGTAGTCCATTAAATGAGATGCATAATGTTGTATGGTTCTCCTAGGAACTGGGTGGAATTTTGGCCCTATGGAAGTCAGTGGGAATTGTGCCACTGGCTGCAGCACGTCCAGTCTTTTCCCAGCACATTCATTCATTCATTTTTGAATGTGCGTGTCTAGTGTGCTGATTTTCAGCCTTAATGTTTGGTTTTGCACTTACATTGGAAAAGAACATTTTAAATCCTATCAGGAAAAAAAGCCAATGCATGTTCTTAAACCTTTGGTATTATTTCCTTTGGAAGAACTAGACAGAGAATAATATGTATTTTTTCTTTATCTGATGGCAATATGCTGTACTGAAATGAAAAACATTTCAAGCTGAATTCAATTTTATATTTTCATACGTATGTGTTTGTGAGTGTGTGTATTCTACTGACGTTATTTCCTATTGACTTAAGATACAGTTAAATATGGGTGACAGGCACGATAGGACTTTCTTTAGAAAACCCTTGCCAATTAGGAATTGAAGGCTGGTAAGAAAATCTCTCCCTTCTTCAGTTCCTTTTTGATATCTGGAAATTCACAGCAGATGGCCCCGGTTCTCTCATTTGCACCATTCTGGCTTCACTGATTTAGGTGGTAGTAAATCCTGATTATCCAGCTATGAAAGTGGGATCAGGACCAGCGTTTTGGCAACTGGCTCTGACTATAAAAAGAACTCAGTACAGAGGAACAGTTTGTGGCTCTAATAAAACCTGTGGGATTTTTGCCGTTTACTTCACTGGAATCTGGATGTCACCAAAGTGTGGTGTTCTAAGTCACCTCTGTTAATATTCTGGTAATGAATGATGGATAAGATATCCCAGGGAAACAAAAAATGAAAAAAGACATCACTTGCCAGTTATAGGGCAACCTGATGTAATTAGTGTTTGCAACCTTTGCGAAAGTGGGTTTTGTTTGTGTGATTTTTCACTTCTGTGAGGAGGGAGCAGTGAAATCTATGCCCAACATACCATAGGCAAAGACCTGATCTGACAAAGTAGAACAGCAGATTTAATTTTCATTTTGTCTGAGAGATATTTAGCATTTTTGCTAAGCTGTAATATGCCACTGTGCTGAAATCTATAAATGCATAACTTTCCTGAACTGCAAATTTAGTTATACTGAATTTGCTGGGTTTCCATAAAATTGCTGTAGAAACTTTACGGCAACCGAATTCTACATAAATGCAATTTGCAGGTTTGTCACTTTTTCAGCTATATTTTCCATCCTTCTCATCTTTGTGTTATGGAGAAATACTGACTTTGTGGAATCACTGCAGAAAGTTATAAATGATGTATGAAATGAGAAATCCCTGCTCAGAGCACAGAACTTAATCTATGCTATTTGCTGCGAAAGTCAGCTCAGCTGCAAGCAGAAAAGCCCACCAAAGCCAGAAGCTACAGACTAAGAAAACTAAAGCGCACTCTAAGTAATTTTCATTTTTTGCTTTGTACCAGGGATAAGCCAGGGCATGGTACTGCAAGCTGCAGAAGGTCATGGGGAGGGCAGGCATTCTCAGTTTGGGTGTGCTGAGTTCCTGTGCAGGCTGTGGGTTGAGCAGACTGCCCTTATCTGAGAGAGGAAATTCTCTGCCTGTGCTGAAATGGGAAGAGGGGATACAGGGACAGCTGCAGGAGAGGGATTGGGCTTAATCCCCCCAACACTGCATGGCCACCAATGAAAAAATACTATAAAATGCCCCACTGTTCTTTCAGGATTTTTCAAGTTGAAGTGTCTTTGTGTGTGTAGTGGTTACAGCACTTTTGTGCGATCACTTGTCAGCGTGACACAGTTTATGTCACCTTCTTGGATGGACAGAATCCACAGCTACTGCTGTCATCCTGCAGGATCCAGCCCACTGGAGAAGTAGGTGCTGCAAGAACAAAAAGTAATCCTGAAAGGATGCAGTGATTTCCCTCTCCTCACCCATAGATTTTTTTCAATCTCCTGCCTAAAATCTCCAATTCTGCACTAGAGTTAGGGAGGCTGCAGTCAGTTGGTTGTGTCTTTCTGTAAAGAAGGCATTTTTTGCAGTTGCTGTCTAAAACTCTGTTTCTCATGAAAGCTGCTTTGTCAGAAAGATACATTAGCCCTGCCTATGAATAGGAACAACCAGCCATTTTGTGATAGAAGCAGCTTGCAAATAACTTCAGTGGTTCCTAAGAAACAAACACTTCTGCCAAACACCTGTAGTGGGGAATGCACTGTACAGGTAACAGCAAACCTTGGCATATCACACTGTATATTTCCCTTGTTCTCTCTACTTTACTGTGAACTCCTTATCCATTGTGGATAGCTGCTGAGAAGGATGCTAAAGGAAGCTTCAAATTCTGAAATCCCAGAGTCAAACCTGGGCAGGAGGAGAGAGCAGCAGGTCATAGGCTGAAGTGGTTGGATTCTAAGCTTGGCTTTGTAAGAAACTCTTTTGGGAAGCTGTTTCTGCTGCTGTTCCCAGTAGCTTACTGCAGGGCTCTCTGTGGCTGCAGGCTCCTTCAGTAGCTGCTCTGCATCCCAGAGCAGCCTCGAGTTCTGAAGGATGAAGTGTTTAAATGTGCACAGAGGTTCAACTTGTAAAGACCAGGATTTATTTACAGGACAGTTGGCCTGCAGTCTAGCACACAGAGCTACTGCTTATATCCTAGGTAAAATAGATGACTTGGCACTTGGCAAGTGCTACAGATACTGCTAAAAAGGTGTTTCTTGGCTCATCCATCTCTTGCAAGGTGCAGAGGAGCTGTGGCAGCTATATAAAGAGTTTGGGGAAAAATAGAGACACATGAGTAATGGAGTAGTAAAACTCAGTTCAGCTCCTTGGCACTTGCAAACTCAAGCCAAGCCCTGCGGCCTTAACTTGAGAAAAAAATTATCTGGAGAAATCAAAGGGAGTTTTAACTTAGAAAGCCACTCTATTGCTTGCTTGTTCTAGGAGTAGGTGTTCAGCAGCAAAGTTCCCTTTCTTTGGCTATACAGGCTGTGACTAGGGACAAGTGTCTCCTCTTAGTATCACAAGTGATGCAAAATTAATCAGAAGCAAAATTCTGACAGCTAGAAAACTCTGCCATATTATTAAGAACAGCTTCTAAAATGCTGAAGAAAAATATAATCAACTGCTAAAGCACATCTTGAGGAACTAAAGGGGTTTATAAATAATCATTAGAATAAACTGCTCCCTGCCATGAGGCACATCTCTTATTATGTCTGCTATGTCCCTTTCGGCTCTCTCACTGCATCATCAAGCATGGATTAAGGTCAAATAAATTTAGGATGACTGAACACAACAGTCTTGACTAAGTTTCTAAAAATGTGAAGGACACAATCTTGTGAGTGAACAAGTGCAATGTATTCAATTGCACTAAAATACTCAGATTACAACTGGTTCATAGACCTTTTCACAAGAAAAATTTATTGACAACATCACTGTGCCAATAAATTCACATATATTTAGAATAATGCATATAATTATGTCAATATAGTGAAGAATAATTATGGTGAAAGTAAATATGCCCCATCCTATTTTTAAAGTACTTTACTGTTTACATATTTTTCATGTTTGAAATGGTATCAGTTTATCAGAAGATACTCCAGGTTTGAGCAAGCAAGCATTATGTTGCATAATATTATTCTCACATTTATTGACACTTCTCTTAAAAGAAGTTAGACTCCTAGACCAGCTTTTTATTTTGTGTGTTTGTTTCCAGTATGATGCGGTTTGTGCCTCCCTTACAACTATGAAATTTATGCCAATTCTAACTTTTAGCTTGAATAGATCTTCCTGATGCTTGTCTTTAGAAATGTTTCCAGAAAGCAGCTGGCTCCCAGTCGCTGGCTTCCAAGGCTAGGATTGTTCACCTCCTCCTCTAAGAGAAACTCTGCTCCGCAGATGGGAGGATGTGGAGCTGTGGAGGATGCCTATGGGAAGTGCCTTCAGCAGCACCAGAGCTAAAGGAGGGAGGGCTATAGGTCCATTTTCTTCTGCACTGAAGGAGGACTACAAACCTGACAGCCATATGCTGACCAAACCTGAGAAATTAAACCTGATCAGAAAACATAAATATAATAGGTGCAAGGAGACTTGGTGGGAGCTTCCACAAACCTAGGCAGAGAGAAGTAAAGCTTTAGAAAGGTAAAAGAGTTGAATGTGAGCAGGGCAAGGTGTCTGCTGCAAGCAGAAGAGAACCTGTTTCACATCTGCAGTAAAGAAGAGTGCAGTTTTCCCACAAAACAAGCCTTCAGAGGGCTCCCTGGGCTCCACTGGGCTGGGCAGAGGGACACTTTCCTGAGGCAGCGTGCTCTCCATGCAGGGATGGAATGGCAGGGGCTCCATGCAGGGATGGAATGGCAGGGGCTCCGTGCAGGGATGGAATGGCAGGGGCTCCAGCAGGGATGGAATGCCAGGGGCTCCATGCAGAGATGGAATGGCAGGGACTCCATGCAGGGATGGAATGGCAGGGGCTCCAGCAGGGATGGAATGGCAGGCTCTGCATGCAGGGATGGAATGGCAGGGACTCCATACAGAGGTGGAATGGCAGGGGCTCCAGCAGGGATGGAATGGCAGGGACTCCATGCAGAGGTGAAATGGCAGGCTCTCCATGCAGGGATGGAATGGCAGGGACTCCATGCAGGGATGGAATGGCAGGGACTCCATGCAGGGATGGAATGGCAGGGGCTCCAGCAGAGGTGGAATGGCAGGGACTCCATGCAGGGATGGAATGGCAGGGGCTCCAGCAGGGATGGAATGGCAGGGACTCCATGCAGGGATGGAATGGCAGGGGCTCCAGCAGGGATGGAATGGCAGGGGCTCCAGCAGAGGTGGAATGGCCGGGTCTCCACAGTTATTGCTTCCAGCCTGCCTCTATTCTCTGGCACTGTGCTGAATGCACTCTCCATTCTGTGCTGCTTTTCACCCTCACTGCTGAGCTTTATCTTCCAGGCTTTTGCTGACCTCCTATGTATTTTGTTATCCTCTGATTTCTCGACTGATGTTATTATTGATGTACCACGGTTTTTTTGAGAATAGTCTGAATGTTTTTTGTAGCTCTGCACTCCAATATTGCATTTTATAATGGGTACTGCAGTGAGCAGTTGTTGACTGTAGATGCTGTTGTCTGTTCAGCAAGTTACAACAGTTTTTTTTTTCTGCAGTTTCTAGTAGCCAGAGTGGTTAAGATGCATGACTAAAAACTGTCCCAAGCTATAGATGAAGACCAATAATGTTTCCAGTGTTTTTTTGGACTTTTGATTTGTTTTGTTTTAGATTAGCAAAATCTGCTTTATCATTTTGAGGGTAGAAAGGGAACTGATTGCAATAAAAGCAGAACAAGATTTATAGCATGTTCTTATAAATAAAGGCACACCGCTCTGCCAAATTATGTAAGATGTGGCATGTCACATTGTTCTGTTCCTCTTATGATCTATGGTGCCATATGGACTTAAAAAATAGGACTATTGTATGGATTTTTGCAGTGTAATTGGCATTGACACTTGTATTGATTGAATAAATGAAATAACATGCACAGTTCTGACAATCTTTTCAGGTTTCTAACATTACAGTCGTAATGATTCTATGTCAGCAAAAAAGTCTTTAGGAATTTAAAATGAAGCCACAGCCAGTTCATTAATATACATATGTTTGAAATTGCAGCTCTAACAATTGAGTTCTCTGCACTGAATGCTATAATATATATTGTCGTGAGCTATATGCCCTCAGATCATTTCTGTGAATTACAAGAAAATTATGGAGTGGAGAACATTTTATTATTGTGCTTTTCATCCAGGGATACAGCTTTTCACTGATGAAAATTGAAAACACTGAAAATTAAAATGTAAATGCATTTATCAAAAGAAGAGAAAAAAATTGAATTCTGAACTTTAACTGCTTTTGCATTTTACTTCTTCAAAAAGCAATTTTGATATTTACATCTCAAAAGCACAAGTAGTCAGACTGTAATATCTATTTGGATTCTTACTAATAAGTGACTGGCTCTTTGTTGCTGGGGTTCTGAAGATTTGTTTTAGTAAAACAGCATGGAAAGCTGCGTGGGTGTTTATTTGTGTATGTGCATATTCTGAGAGACAAACAAAATAATTATACATTTATTTAGCCTTTCTCTCCTTTCTGTTTAACACATTCTTTTTGTGTTTTTTACAGGTCAGTGCCACCTTACAAAAGATGTGAGTTACTCATGTCTTTGTACAGAAGAAAGAAAAGACAGAAAGCAAGGAACACTAGAAGCTCTTTACATGAAAATTAGCACTTAATAGACAGGATAAATGCATAATTTAAGGTTTATTTAAGATGGATTTTTTTTCCTTTTAGTTTCAAAAAATATGTGTTGTTTTTTGGTTGGCATCCTGACTTAACTGAGGATATGTTAACAGCCCCCAAGAAGAAGAAGCTCATCCATATTGTAAAGAAGGCTGTGGGCTCAGTTTCCTGCAGAGGAAGAGTGCTGGATGAGGCATGGAAGCAGGCAGGCTGTGCAGCAAACTGAGATTTTCTGTGCCTCTGGTGCTGCCATGTAGTGTAAGAAAATAAATGTATTATCTGAATGGAGACTGTGCCTGTTTGTGCAGTCCTTACTGTATGCACAGTGAGAAGAGTTGACTGTCTGTAGTTAAAATCCATCCAAATCCTCTACAACTGGTAATGAGTAGGTAAATCCTTTGTGCAGCATTTTCACTGCTTTTGTAATTCCCTTCTCTTTCTTAACTTTGGAAGCATATTTTTTCTGGTGGACATTTTCTGAACTCCTTCATGCTGGGCAGCGGTGCTAGATCCCTAAGATTTAAGTGACAAACCCCACAGACTCAGGGACTTGATGCCAAAACTCTCACCATGTGTAAATACAGAGGAGGCACCAGGAGAGAAAATGAGTGCTGTTCTTCCCTCCCTGTTTGTGAATCTTTGGTTCCATCATGTCTGTCTCTTTTAGTGTTTCCCATTGTATTTGGAAGACAATGTTTATCTTTCTTTAATATTTTTAATTAACTTTAAAATTGTAAGGTGATAGCTAAGCATAAGAAACACACAATAATTGGTACTAAGCAAAAGTTGTTGCCTTTTAGGATCTCAGATACTTAAATGGTTAAGAATTTTCTGCATTCATATTTCATAGAAAAAAAACATTTCAAGCAAAGATATTGGAAAATTACATCTATTTATGCTAAATATGTTCATAGCATTTTTTAGAATGAAAGCAAATCTGGTTTCATTATCTTTATTTAAGAAAAATTACTCAAAATTTTTGGTTGAGTTTTGTAGTAGAAAAAAATTATTTTTTATTCTATTTAGGTATCTGATACCTCTTTTTACTTTGAAAGGAAAATTACTTCATTGTTTCAGATGTGTCAGACAGTGGAATATCTTGGGCTATCAAAACAGACTACAACAGTCATGATCAGAAACATTTTGCTTTAGCATGTAAGCCATTATTTCTATAAAATCATTCATATTCTTAGGATTTAACAGGCATATTTGGTGAATTTATTTACATCTTCCCAATGTTTTATTCATTTATTGTTTCAGTTTTATCTTTGTTTTTTCTGTTTCCCCGTCTTTCTTGAATTTATGATTAATGTTTCTTTAAGCAGCAAAACAATACATTCCAGATCAAGAGTTATGCAAAGACATAGCTTTTTTTGAGGAATAAAATATCAATAAAATATCAGTATTCATAGCAAGTTTTCTTTTTATGAGAGAGATGTTGTAGGCAAAAGTTATGCTTAGACCAAAATAAAAACTATGCAAAGGGTAGAGAAAAATGAAACAAGCAATCAATATTTGTGGAAAATTCCAGTCACTACCTGGATCTGGATACAATTGGCAAAGAGGACAAAAGAACTAATGGCATGGATTTAATGGATCAAGTTTCTCTTCTGCAGTTCATCTCTTCATTAATGGCCCATGAAAAGTGAAGACCAAGATATTTGGACCAAAGAGCTGCCAGAGACTAAACCAACCATTACCCCTTGAAAGATTGCATCATTGATGCTTTAAATTAAATCTTTATTGCCATTGTAAAATGTCTGTGAGTTACCCAGAGAAAATAAAATATATGGTTCTCAGAGAGTGGTCATTATTTTTCAGCTAAATAAGAAATGTCCTTTCCCCTTGGGAGCAGTGTGAAATGGAGCCCTCTGTAGGTCTTCCTCAGCTAGATTCCTGGCCAAAGACTATTCTACCTTTCCAAGCACATCTGGTTCTTTGTTCCTTTTGAAAGAGGTGAATCGAGGTTTGGGTCACATCTGCAGGCTCTATTCTAACAGTAAAATAAAAATAACCATATTTTTTTATGGAAGAAAGAAATTTTCCATGAAAAATTATCTAAGACAAAGATGGGCATTATTTAGAAACAGAGACTTGGGAGGGACCTTATTGCTGTCCACCAATACCTGGAAGAATATTACAGACAGGTGGGGGTTGGTATTTTCTCCCATGTAACAAGCAATAGGACAAGAGGAAATGGCCTTGAGTTGTGTCAGGTTCTGACATTTCTTCACTTAAAGGGTGGTCAAGCACTGAAACGGGCTGCCAGGGGCAGTGATGGAATCATCATCCCTAAAGGTGTTCCAAAAATGTATGTCTATGGTGTTTGGGGACGTGGGTAAGGGATGGAGTTGGCAGTGGTGGGTTACTCATTGGACTTGCTGATCTCAGGTCTTTTCCCACCCCAACAATTCTGTGATTCTATGATTCTGTGTTTTAGGGGTGAACATGGCAGTGATAGGTGAGTGGTTGGACCTGATGATGTTAAAGGCCTTTTCCAGCCTAAAAAAATCTGTGATTTTATGGCTCTATGATACAACCTCTCGCTCTGTGGTACAACAGCCATGGAAGAAAGCATCACTGCCTCAGGCTGCTCTGTATCTTCCTGTCTTACATCTGAAAGGCAAAGACTTTGAGACCTAAACACCAGCATGGCCCACAGGGGTTTGGGTCAACAGTTTTTGGTGACAATTCCCTAACAGGACTGTAAGTGGCTCAGTGACCTCAGTGGGACGGAGGGCCCAGGCAGGTGCCTGTGAAGAGCGGCTGTTCAAGAACCAAATATTTTTTGTGTGAAAGAGAAAGTAATGCTTCAATGAAGATGCAGAGGTTTGGAGCTCCATAGTGTGACTCAGGAGCATTCAGGTCTAGCTTCAAAATATCAGTGTGCAAGGGAAATACCTTAATAATTGCTGGATGCAGTGGCACAGCTTAGCTCCAAAGAGCTACTTTGTGCTGGACAAAATGGCTCTCACAGGCACTCAATCACAAGACTTCCCATTTCTGAATAACAGAAATATTCTCAGCTGAGAAATTTGGTCACTGACAGTATCCTGGCAGCTTGAGCAACAGCCACTTCTCTGTGAATAGTGGGGAATGTAGCATTTGTAGCTCTTCTGTTCAGGAATGAATGGGACTGCTTTCCAGGATACAGTGTAAGGATGTCCTGTAAAAAAAAAAAAAGATGTAGGTGCCAAAAATCAGCAAAATTAAAGTGCATATACTGGGAACAGTAATTTTGAAATAGTTTCCTTGGCTCTCACATATATATGGAGGAATCTAAACTCCATGGCTGTTTCCTATTATATTTTTGTTTGTTTGGTTCATTTTAAATAAATTAATTAAATAATTAATTTATTTATAGTCAAAGTTGGATCATTTGTGAAGACTCTTGAGACTCTATCTCAGCTTTCTGCCCAGAAAGGTTCAATCCCAAATTTCTCACCTATGCTCCATAGGAGAGGCCCAACAGCTGTGATGCTGGGACAGGAGTGGGAGCTGGAGCAGGGTGTGTGGGCTGTGATCTGTTTTTTCTCTGGCTGAAGCTCTTCCACTATGCAGAAAAACCTTCACAAGTAAAAAGATCAATCAGGCACCAAGAGAGATATATTTGTACAGCCACCTGGCAGAAGGAAATCTACATACCACCCCTCCACCAGGCTCTTTCTGCATGACTTTATGTGAAAAAACCACTGGAAAGTGTATAAAAAATTTGTGATCCTATGATCTTTCTGTTCACTTTTAATTTAATTGGATTGTACATAAGTGCTTTGCATAGGAGGAACACTTGTCAGAAGTGTGAAGCTCTTCCTGATGAATGGGAAGATGAAAACATGCTCAATAAGCTGCTGTATGTGTCTCATAAGCTAAGCTTCAAGTTGATCTTTGATCCTATGAAACAAAGAGCTGCTTTTAAAATGTGTCTTAATTGCAAAGTATGAAATCAAAACCAGTTGTTGGTGGCAAAAATTTCTGTGCATCCCTGCTATTACCTACAGAGAAAGAAAGTGCAGGCAGCCTGAGAGACTCCTTTGTAGTCTGTGCACAAGTCACAAGTCACCAGCACAACCCCTCTAGAAAATCTCAGATAGAAATTAATAATGTCCTTTTTCCCCATCTCTGTCTTGTTCTGGGTCCAGCTGAGGCCTGACTGCTTATACAGCTGAGAAATTCAGGTATTGGTGCCTTTCTGATTTTGTGCAAAGATTTTATTCAAGCTCTGCTTCATTCCCTAGATTTGAGCCTTCTGTGCTTTACTCACATGCGTTTATGGCTGGACAATTCCCAATACCGAGCAGCAGTATGCAGAGATTTTTGTGAGGTCAGGAAATGAATCTGAAACTTACAAACCATTGTTTATCTCATTATGTGCATCTTCAGAGAGCCAAGAGCAACCTACACAGGTTGTGAGTTTTAACTCCCAGCTGATGGAAGCAGATTGCTCTTTGGAGCAAGAGAAGCCCAGTGGATGGAGGGCAGCCGAGCCTCCCTGCCCTGCCCCGTGCAGGAGTCACGGACTCTCGCGCTGTGGCTCCCAGAGTGGCCTCAGTGAGCACAGCATCCTTCATGCCTGGCTAACAAATTCACTTAAAGGAGCACTCACTCAGAGGCTGGCAATTTTTTCCCCCCCATTTTGTCAGATGGATGAATGTCACAGCAGCCAAGGACAGATGAAGGTTTGAAATATTATGAACAGAAAGCCTTTCGCTAAGATAATATAAAGTCAATTTTTGCAAGCATATCTCTGAGGAGGAAATAGGATGGAGATTATAATGAGAATTTTTTCTAGCTGTAAAATTTTGTTAAGATGCAAGCAGAAAAAAGAAAACAAACCATCCACTAAGCCTATCAAACTTAACTTAGTCCTGAAACTCCAGTGTTTCTTAAGACAATACTACTTGAAATTGCCACATCATTCAATTTTAAGTGATTTGCATACCAAATGCAAAACAAAAAAATATTAACTAGAAACTTCCCCCCTACACCCCTCTGAGACATATGGTGAGACAGCCACAGAAATGATGGATGTAGTGGGTGATTGCTTGCTGAACCAGTGTGTGAGAAACTATGCTAGGAATAATTCATGTCAAGACATGGTCTTAACTAAAAGACGTATTAAAAACAACATCTTGACAGGTTTAATATCTTACATGATACACATAATCCGTGACTTCTAAGGCATGCGATTACCTCTAAACATGATATTTCAGTAGAACTTCAATTTTATTAAAAGATTTCAAGAAATGCTTCATCTAACGTTAAATCATCCTTTCACAAAATAAAGGAAACTTCAAGTCGTTCTGAATTATGGTATGGCCTCATCTTTATCTAATGCTGCTTCAAATCAGTAGTAATTCCCCAGGGAAAGCAGAGTAACGATGGTATGAAATAGGTGAAAGTCACCCAATAAACAGGACAATGAGGCATTTTGTATGAAAATGCATTTCAAAGTATTAAAAAAAGGATTTAATACTTTTTCATGATGAGAACCCACTGATATCTTTGCTAATACAGCAGATGTATTTCACATGAATTTCTGTGACCTGTATTTATTAAAGAGTAAATTTTCAATAACTGAAGTGACAAAAGTTGAATGTTTAACAATGAGAGAAATCAGATGATGCTAACAAGTAAAACTAGCATTGCTTACTGCTGTGATTAATTTGTGGTTGTTGAGACAGCTATAAGATCAGTAACAGTGGCTTCTAAAGTGGCCACTTGGCTGTACCCACCAAGAACAGAGATCCTGGGTGAAGGGACAGAGGATGGAGCTGAGACATATGGACTGCTCCTCACCTAGCATGGGATCCTGGGCACTCCAGCTTTCCCGTGTCAGTTCTTGCTTGTCTCACAAGTTGAGAAAGCTGTCCTTGACTGAAGGAATTTTAAAGTATTTTTCATAGTCATTGGCCAATGAAATAAGCTAATAACATGTAAAGCTTATAATAAGTAAAGGCTACAAAATGTCTTCTATTCCATAGTGGTTTTCATCAAAGGACAGGATTCTCAAGAACTGAAATAAAGATAGTTGGGATCAGCATGCAGAAGAGCCAAGTAATTAATCTGTGTTTCATACCAGAGGTGTTCAGGTATCTCTGAGGTTAAGTACAAAGAAGATTGTCCTCTTTCACTCTCATCTCTCTAATTTTGTGCATCTAGTTGTTTTGAAATTAAATTGGGTCAAACTTAGCAGAAGCTAGATAAAAAAAAAATCTTATGTGTCCTGTAAACCATGGAGTTTAACAGATGCTGACCAGATGGAAACAGCCATTTTTTTTTCAAATGATCTAGTATTGTCAGTTGAAAAGTATGCAGTTTTGTGGATTTATAGTGTTGCCCTCTGAAAAATCTTGCTAGTTCTAACCAGTGATGTTTTTATTTTTCCATAAATTAGGCAAAGGCTGAGATTTACCTCACAATGAAAGCATAAAGTATATATATTCCATATATTCCTGAAAACTAAGAAAGTCATCACATAAGCCCTGCAGTAATATTCAAAATGCCCAATCTTCTCATATTGCTATTGTTTATCAGTATGGAAGTCTTGAAATAATAGAATCTGGATCATAAAATGGCATATAAAAATTATTTCTTATCTTTAATATGCCTTTCTATCCAGCAAGTGAAATCCCAGCTCTCTATGTTTTATATGTGAAAGGGTGATTTTTTTTTTCTGCCAATGGCCATCTTGTCAGCAGCTTCTTATTAATTCCTATAATCCTTTTCTTTGATGCCTTCTGACATCAAAATTTCAGGAGTGTACATTTCTGTGCACAAGCAGTTAGACATAGTAATAGAAGAGAACACAGTTTTGGTGGCTCTGACAAAGACAATTTGATGGCCAATAGCCCCAGCTTTTGAAAAGTCTGACTTATCTGTGAATGAACCCTTAAACTTAACTGATTGTGAAAAAATGTAGAAGACTCCCAAAGATTAGTAACAAGGAATAATGGAAAAGCAACAGGCATCTCAGAGCAATAAATAAATCAATATTGGAAGTTGAATATTATCAGAATATCTATAGATTTCTGAAGAAATCCAGCTTTCTTGAGTAGTCCCCAGCTTGCTCACTGTTATATGACAGAATAGTTAAATATTCGATATTGCAAACTTTGCTAAAATAACCTCTTTGCACTCATGCAAGAGATGAAAATTATTTCCTTCCAGTTCTCAGAGGGAATTTGGAAATTCAGAAATTAAATTTTAGAATCTGCCTTTATAAGGAAATATCGATATATATTGTAACATTTGAGAGGCTAATTCAGTCAAACTACTTTTTTGATGTTTCTCAGGAAAGGCACAAGGATCCTGGTGTTCTGTGGGGGCCCAGAGCTTGAGAACAAGAGGGAGTTGGAGTTCTTGGTTCTCAGCTGGTAGGTATGTGTGACATTGCCTTGGCTTCTTTCAAGTCCATGGAATAAATCACTTTACACTGCCAAAGTGTCTGACCCTAATTAACCCCAGAACAACCTGGGGAGGTAATTAGGCTGTGGGCAGAGAGAGGCACAGAAAAAGGCAAAAGAGCCATGGATAGTAATGAAGAAATTGTTTGTTAGTTGAACCATTGGGAGAGGGGACCAGAATGAGAAATACACTTAGGTTTATGGATGTAAAACAAGGATTAGACAAAAGTTTGCTTCAGCTTTGAATTTCACCTTTAAAATTATTCAGGTTACTACTTCTTCCATATGAAGTAAATTGACAAGTATCTGGTTCAGTAACTTTTCTATTCAAATCTGCAAATTTTATTTTATTTTATTTTATTTTATTTTATTTTATTTTATTTTATTTTATTTTATTTTATTTTATTTTATTTTATTTTATTTTATTTTATTTTATTTTATTTTATTTTATTTTATTTTATTTTATTTTATTTTTGTTCCTCCTGAGCTGAGCAAAATAACATGCAGAAGAGATAATTGGATCCCACCAGTGATTTTTAATTCTTTTTGAGTTACCTTGCTGAACACATGAGCAAATGGTAGCACATCTTATAAATCAAAGGCTAATAACCCAAAACAAAAAAGAAGACCCAATTCTCCCAGCTGGAGCAGTGAGGCTGATACCTTTTTTTAGGACCTTAATAAGCTGAGAAGGTCCATTCTTTCAGAGGCAGCTCTTAGTGTGTCAGACAGATTCAACACATCAGTGAATTAATAGGTGAGCTGAATCCAAGCTCAAATAAAATGAGAAATAGAAGTTCAGACAGCAACATCTAAGCAGTAAGAAAGTACCTTCCTATTTTTTTTCTGTTTCATGTAAGCTTAGAAGACTGAAACAAACAGAAAGAGGTGAAGAAGTAACAAAAAAATGGTAGAAGAGTAATGAGTTCCCTGTTTAATGCACTCAGCAATAACTCGTAGACAGAAAATTTCTGAGTGCAGTGGATGTATTTCTCTAAAATTAGAAAGGAATAAAAGCAACCCATTGGTTTGGTCCCACAGGATGGGATACAAAGCTGAGGTCCATCAATAAAAATTGAATTAGATTTACAACTCTGCCCTATTACCTAATTATAGCATGCTTGGGGATATATGGTAATTTATCAATAAAGAGAGACCTATTGAACATGTTAGTTATAGGTTTCACACTGAAGACTATTTTCATTAATCAAGCAGCTAGGTAGTTACCCTCACCACTTTACTTTTAAAGGAAGGGGAGTTAAGTTTCTCCTGTAGAGCTGCTTCTGTCTCAGTGCCTGGCCGGAATATACATGAGCCAAGAAAAAAACATTCTTTGTTTATACGCAGACCACGTTTGCAACTTGTGTTAGTCTAGTGGCTCCAGTGAGTTTGCAGCAGGCTGGAAGTTGCCTCTGCATGTTGCATTCTGTTTCACCTATTTGTAATGTGAGCAACACCAATTCTACATATAAAAACCATCTTTTAAGATGTAAATAAACCCACCAGATTCTTAGGGAAGGAGAAGTAAAGGTTGCTCAGGCATCCTTGCTTCTATTCTTTTGTGTGTGCTTTATGATATAGTCTATAATTATGTGACTAAATGTAAAAATGTGCTGGGTGTAGAAGAGCACGTGACCACATATTTATATGCATTGAGAGCCAAGAGGATGGTTTTTTGGGTCAAACTTATTTGTGACTTTTTCTGAGCACCTAATATTTCCATCAGTTTTCTGCTCAAGTACTATTGCATTATTTTGGAGACTTTTTTTCTGTGAACTGAGGACAAGAGAGCAGAGTTCAGCCAGATACTCTGTGGCTGTGCATCCTCACCCTTCCATGCGATATGGAGCGTGTGCTGCATCTGCTCATGGGCAGGTGCTCCCTGCCCCTGTTAACTTTCCCCAGAAATCCTGCACTGGGCAGCTTTCCCTGTCTGCATGCTGTAGGCTGCCAGTACACACCTGGACATTGCCTCTGGTCCCTGTGCCACGATGCTCCTCCAAACCCATCATTTTACTCTGACAGTGGCAATCTCAGAGCTTATGCTCTGTGCCAGGGATAAGAATAAGAGAGCCCTGCCAGCACTGGAAAGTGATAGTGCAGCTGCTGCAAAAAGTGAGCGTAGGGATGATAGTGAAGAGAGTAAATTGTTAGGGACACAAAATTTACAATTGTAATGAGGATTTGTCTGCTGACTGGTTTATCATCCATCAGCTATTTCTGGCCTTAGGCAACACCCATGCTGTTAGCTGTTAACAACTTCAGTCTGCTTCCTTCTACTTTAGTTCATTGCTTTATTTTTGCTTCAGTAAGTTTCAGCACCTAAAAAAGTGAAGTTAAAAATGGATATGAAAATTTTATTTGTGGATGCTTTAGACATGGAGATTCACCCACAAAAGTGTAGAATGTCAACTGCTTATTTATTTTCTTCTTGATGTGTAAGATTTGGCTACATTAATGAAGGATTTCCTCCCCCTCTTTAGAGTACCACATTTTTATTTTAAGCCTGAAAAAGCATTGTCTTCACAACTATCATTGGCAAACTTGCTGATGGTTCACTCAGTCCCACTGTCCATGTCGCCATCAAATATGTTAAACAGTGCCACTCCCAATACCAGCCCTGAGGAATGCCACTGGTCTCCAGGTTAAAGGAAGCATGTACACATGTTCCTCTTTCAAAGGCTTTTAAAAATACATTTCACCTGAAGAAGTGGGTAGAACAAGCCCAGTATCAGTCTTGCAGCTAGGGCTGAAGTGAAAAACCATTTTGCTTCTAGCTTTTGTTCTTCTATTGTGCAGTGAGAGCCCTTTAAGGCGAGCATCTGAGTAATGTTTTGACTGCAACTTGATACATTTTAATTCCTTCATCATCATCATCATCTACTGGAGAAAAATAGTTGGGTAACTGAATATGAATTTCTCTTGAAGATGGCATTTACTGAGGCAATGGAACTATGGGGCACAACTCTATAGTTGCATGGAGGTTTTATATTCATTGGTTCATGTTCTTTTCCTTAAACCTTTGCCTATGGAAAATTGCACTGTTATCTATCTGTAATGCTCTTGAATTCTGGAGATGGAAAGTACCTATCAGGCGATGTGACAATGGCACTGGCTGTTGTCTACCATTTTATTTCCACCTGGAGAATTGTAAACACTCGTTAATAATTACCAAAGAAGAATACTAGAGATCCTTAAACATTCACATCTTCCACAGAGCCAACAAGACTAAAAGTAATAAGAATTAAATAAAAACAGTCCAAACTGCTTCTCCATTTAGAATGCTTAGTTCATCCTAGTTTTGAGACCGTAAGAAGTTTAGTTTGTGTTGTTTCCATTTTTTAAAACATGTTAAGAACATTTTTTGTCCTAATACACAGGAAATATAGTTGAAATGACTACTGCAAAATTTGCACAATTTTGTGCATGTGCATTGCAATCTATCCATAGTCTGTAGTTTCATCTTTCAGAATGGATGTGCTGATGAAAGGCATCTACAGCCTTGGCAAAAACAGCCGTTGCATTTGAGAGGATATGAAAGCTCATTTTAAAATATGGGTATTCTTGTGTCAAAACACATATAATTAGTTTTAATTTTGGCCTTAGCATGTAAAATTTATTTGTGAAGTTTTACAGCTTGCTCACCTTTTTATGTCATTTCCAGTCATTTACAAACATTGATCAAAGGAAATCCAGTCCTATATAAACAAAAATGTTGCTAATTTTTGTCTCACTCCAAGAGTTTTTGTATCGCTAATTGCTGGGTTTATGAACCAAAGCTGATTGATTGAGAGCATTGGATATAAGAAGCTTCCTGGTGTAACACTTTAACTTTGGAAAGTGCTTTGCCATTCTGCTGTGGAAAGCTAATTGAGAAGGGAGTGTTCCAGTCTTCTCAGCACAGAACAACTGCAGTGTTTTGATTGCTTTTTGCTGCTAATTGCTTTAATTTAATGAAATGTCAAGTATCAGAAAGTTATGGCAGACCGGCACTCCTGGTCCCGTGAGAACAGCACAACCAGGACACCCAGGGACACCAGAGCTTCGTGTCCTGTCTCTGGCAACAGTGACACCACAAACCTGGGGGGAAAATTAGCTCTCTACTTACAGGAAATGCTTTGGTATGCTTCCACAACATTTTAGCAGCCTCTCACAGCTTTCCACTCTGAAACTTTGTCAGACAGAGCCGGTATCTCTGTTTGACTGCCCCTCAACAGATTCTTCTTTAAGTGCATTGAAATGCATTTTTCACTAACTTCTAGCAACTGCAGCATCCTGCAGGAAGTCAAATTCCAGATAAAATGGTTTAATTTTAATGCTAAAAGACTCATGCCATTTGATTTTCTTTCAGAATTTAATTTCTCTTATCACTTTGGTTTTAATTCTATCTTGGATTAGGATTTTTTTAATTAAAGAGTTTTCTTTAAAAGAGAAATCAAGCACATGTCTGCATGCCCAGCTGTATTTATGGGATTATACTATTTTATTTGAGGGAAAAATAGGTAGTCTTATGATTACAGATAATTTGCTGTAATGCTCTTAATTTATAGCAATCATTGGGAATAAAGATGGAATAAAATAACAGGCAGAAAAATCCTGGGCTGTAATCCATATAATGAGCAAATTGAAGAGAATTAATGTCTGAGTTTGCTATAAATTTGCTATTTCCTCATTTTTAAGCATTATCAGTTGTAACCTTGGTTACATTAACGCAAGTTTTTATATGCTAGTAGTTTATATTACTCTGAATTTTATATGGCAGATTTTATAGCTGCCTAATAGCTCAGCCCTAATACAGAAGAATCTCAAAATGGGATAAAGTTTATATTGAATTTTAATGAGTAGCACTAAGAAGTCCAAAGACATCCCATGCTGTTTCAGACTTCTGGCTCTGAAAGTGAAGCTGAATACATCACACAGCAAAGCTCTTTCTTTCAGCAGCTGAGATTTCCTGATATCTGAAGTGGCAGCCTTCTGTGATCTCATAATTTTCTCTTGAAAGTTAGAAGAGAAATGGAAATACATAAAAAATTTAAAGTAACAAAATATAAATTAAACAGAAAGTCATTGGAGAGCTTACACTTTTTCAGAATGGTTTTATCTGCACTGCAGAGCTGACATGTGAGAGCATTGGTTATATTCCATACACTGAAAATTCCTAACTAGCTTCCAATGTCAGCTGATAATGCCAAATAAACAGCTCTGGTTCATAATCTA
The DNA here is from genome assembly GCF_027887145.1 of Ammospiza caudacuta. Taxonomy (NCBI): domain Eukaryota; kingdom Metazoa; phylum Chordata; class Aves; order Passeriformes; family Passerellidae; genus Ammospiza; species Ammospiza caudacuta. The sequence continues at coordinate 63,008,569 of NC_080596.1, forward strand.
GATATCTTTTTTTGGCACAGGGCAGGGACTGAATTTGAATTTCAACATATGCCAGGGAGAAAATGCCCACCAGGATCCTAGAACTACACAGTGCTTGCTGTCATCAAATGATGTGAGGACCTGTAAACTGTGATTCAAAAAGACATGAGATTATCTGTGTAATCACTCAAATGTAAAGAAATAGCAGGGCCACGTTTTTGGCACTGTTATCTTCTCCCACAAAATATACATATTGTCCTGTCAGCATGACCTGTCTGTTTCTGCAGCTCTTCTTATGACAGAAATGCATGTCTGTCACTGCAGCAATCCAGCAGGGAGCAGGTACTGGTGGTTTTACACTGGTGTCATATTCATCCACCTGCTTTGTCCTGAACACCTGTAATCTAGAAATGACTGACAGCACCAGAAACCTCGGGGAATTGTATCATTACTGAGGGAAGAATTTGATTTCTGTCCAATTCACTTGTTCTGTTGATTTGCTGAGCAGCAGACTGGTCCGCATTGCACAGCAGGACTAGATTCACCCAAAATGTGGAAGGGGAGAGTGCACTTGGGCACAGGCACTCCATCTCCTCACCTGGAACACATCCTCTGTCCATGGAGGCTCACAGATGTTTTCTCAGAATAGCCATTCTCACACACTTTTAAACAATGTTTCCTGAGGCATTAGGGATACAAAATCACCTGTGACCTGTGGCTTGCAGTCCTTGCCTCCCAAAATAACATAATGCTTTCTGGGAAAGAGGAAGTCCTGACTCAAATTTCTATTTCCTAAGCAGGCTTTGATGTCTCATGTGCCAGGAAAATGGCTATCAGCCATTCTCCATGGGTGTCCCTCCTGTTGGAGCTGCTCAGCTAGCTTCTATTCAGGTTAATTCTAAGTTAAATAATAATTGCTCTGACTGAGTCCATGCCCCCCTGGTAAGTGTACTCAGCTCAGATCTAGGAAGCTGAGGTCTCAGTCCCTGCTAAATGTTTAATGCTGTGTGCACAAAGAATAGCTCCCACAGGAGGAACCCCCAGCATAGAAAAGGCAAAGATTCAATCATCCAGAAGAGTGGTTTGAACTTGGCTCTTTGACATTGCAGGGATACTCTAATTGGATTATCAGATCTTGTGAGGTGGAACCTCCCTTGCTTTTTTCTCTTTGCAAATGGGGTAGAAACATTTAGCTCCAGGCTTGCAGGTTGTAATCACAGGCAACAGGAGAAACCTTCACAGCCCTCACTGTGACTGGGTGAGCTGATGGTCAGCATTGAGGTCAGTTTTAGCTCTGTTTTACTCCTGACTTTCTGTGTTGTGGATTGCTCTAAAAACATCTGTCATGTCCACAGCTGGAGGCCCTGGGCAACAAGTGGGGAAAGCTTGGGGAACTCTGCCTCAGTCTCTGTTCAGGAAAATCCTGAGAAATCTGTGAAAGGAAATACTGAGCAAAAGAACAAGTAGAGCCTTCAGAGTTACCTGACTCTGGAAACCACTGTCTATAAACAAGAAGGGGAAATTAAAAGAAGATTTCTTCCTGTGTTGAGGACAACATATGGGAAATAGTTCCTACAAAACACTGCACTAAGTAACTCGTGTAGGGGTATAGAATATAAGAAAATAAAGGTAGTATAGAAAGTAATCTTACCCCTAAGGAGTTGCAGCTGGGCTAACAATTAAGCTTAGGAGCAGGCCTGACTTTAACAGGCCACAGCTGTAGCCAATAAGAAGAAGAGTGTTATAAAAGAGTGGATTGGTTTGTTGAGGGGGAACTGGAGTCAGTGGCTGCTGTGAGGACAAGGAACAGTCAGTGCTTAGAGGTGATGCCTATGAGAAACATCAATGAGGTATGAAACCCTTACAATAAGGAGATAAAAATATGGAGCCTTTGCAATTTGACAACAACACTCATGATAATTTACTTGGCTGTTTTGATTAATTAATATTTAAGATAATTTAAAAGGTATCTTTCCTGAAACATGTAAGTCCTTTAACCTTGTATTTCCCAGTTGTTCTTATTCCATACACTTTGGTTAATTGATTTATATCACAGAGTGAACTCAAGGCATCTAAAAATGGGTTCCTTTGAAATGAAACTAAGCTGGAAAGTGCTCTCCCAAAACACAGCTTGCTCATTCTCACGCTAGGGCTGAACCTATAGGGCCAGCTTAGAGTTGAGTAGAGTTGAAATCAAACACTGGGATGTGTATTGTGCTGCACTGATCTGCAGATCCACTTCTGGTGTGCTCCTAAAGCCATTTCAGACTCCATTCCTCCTGCTCACAGCCTGCTCACCAAGAAGTTTCTCTGAGCACCATTAATTGGCACTGGGGACCCTGACCCTTTCTGTGGCCTGGAAGTGACCACTGTTCTTCCAGTCTCTTATGCCAGTTGAGGTGAGATGCTTTCTTCCCTTGTTCCCTTTCCTTGCCCACAACACACAGTAGTAGCCAGTTTTGGAAATGTGTCTGCCATGGCAACAAATTTGTTCATGCTCAGAATTGCTGCACCTCTCCAAAATTCAGCCATGCCAGCTGACTTGCTGCCCAGCTGCTGCAGTACCTCACTCTGCTGGCTGACAACCTCCAGAGTGAACCTGACAATCCTCCTCTTTGTGTTGAGTTTAGATGCTATTCAGTCAGACTTTCATTTCTTAGCTGCTCTTTTTTTTCATGAAGAAAGGCACAAGATAAGAAGGAGGAATAGATCAGCTTCCTTGATATCCTTCTTAATTGTATGAACCCAAATCAAATATCTTCCACTTTTTTTGCTTTTATCTAGTGGAGGTATTGAATGAAGAAAATTTAATCTTGAAGTGCTGAAACAAACAATTGGAATGTTATTTAGTTATCAGGCACTCTTAGGGGTCATGGGATAATTAACGCATAATCTGACTGCAAGCCACATTTAGAGTTATTGTATTGATATTTTTTATTCTTTTCATATTGAAAAAAAAACCAAAAAAGACCTCCCTGCCCGCCTTCTTTGGTGTTGAAGAGTAGCTACAAGTACAGAGTGCTTTTGTGAAACCTGGGAATTTTATGATCAATCCTAATGTGATCTGCCATTGACGTAACTACAACTGTGAATGCAAGATGACATCTGGGTGGTATTAGCAGAATTTATATTAAATTAAAAAAATATGAATATTTAGAATAATGTAATGTAGAATACTTAGCCAAACTTTTGTGCAATAGATGCACGGTTCTGCAGCTGAACCATTTGAATAGGCAATGAAAAGTAGGTTAAAAATTAAGTAAGAATGAAGCATCTCTTCACCTGATACTGATATATAAAATTGCAAAATAGCAAATATTGCATTATTATAGATCTTTCAAGAGATGAGACTGCATCAGTACTGGAATGATTGCTAACTGTTACATTTGGGCTGAATTCAAGAGGGCAGAGTGTTTTAGAACCCGATTATCTCTCCTAACTTGCTCTTTATCTCAGTGGGTAGAATAGAGGTAATAATTAGAGAATTAAGCTTTGCTCACTCAGTCATGAAGTGCACAAATTCACTTGCTGTTTCATATTTAGTTTCCAGCTGGAGGAGTTTAATTTATTTTGCTTTCTGCTGTGCCCACACCTGACTGACCAAAGCAGCTTCACGAGGGTCCCAATGATCTCTACTGTTTAACCCCTGTATCTCTTCCTATTGCTTTTCTAAAGCAGATTTCCTTGGAGGTTTGTGCCCCAGATCTTTAGATTCAGCTTCAGTGACTGCCATCCCTGTTGATGCACATCCAGAGTACACTTACATTCCTTCCAGAAGGACAAGAACTGTGAAGAGGAACCTAGTAATGATGGATGGGAGGGTCTGGTCTTCACTCAGCAATATGCAATATGTAAATTTTAGATATTTTTACCACCTCAGTTTCCCACTGTCAGATTCATAGGTCATGGTCTTCTTGCTTGAAAAGTACAAGAATGTTTTTTTCCAATGGGCAGAAATATTAGCATATCACTGGGTGATACTGATGAACAAAATTGCGTTCCTCTTAAATGACTATTTCCTCTCTGAATCCAGATGTTTTCTGTGGTCCCTGTTGGCAAAATGCTGTCTGTGAGAAGGTCCCTGCTATCTGTCACAATAGTGTTATCTTGTGAAGGGTTCCTTAAATATCTGCAAGGTCACAGAGATTAACTGTTCTCTTGGGAAACTCAGGAAAAGTAGAATGTCAGCATCACCTTTCCCCCAAGTGAAAGGCTGAATGACATTTCCAGTGATATTGATTAGAGCATCTTTGAGTTTGAAAAGGGAAATGGTGATTTCAACATCTACAGTGAAATGCAGGGGTAGAAGCAGGAATCTGTGAGTGTAGAGAGCATTTCATTTCAGGAGAAATTCAAGTCTGGGAATCAGGAAATCTCCTTCCTCAGAGTGCTTGGGTCTCATCACAGGGGAGCTGGATTTTTCTCTCTCCATTTGCACAGGTAAAACTGTGGACTGAGAGGACCATGCACAATGGTACCTCCCTCTTTCAGGTACCTTCTTCCCTTACTTGCCTTCCAGGCTGTAGTGCTGGGGAAAACCACTTCATCCAGGACGCTCCTGTGCTGCAAAGTCAAAAAGGACACTCCAAGCCATCTGTGAAAGTCACAACTTTTAAGATGCCTTCCTCTCATGCCAGTTCATACTGCAAGACAAGTCACTGGCAGCCCCCGAAACTGGATCTCAGTAACCACAAGTGAACAGCTATTTTATCAGAGAGCTGCCTTCTCTCTGTCTCTACCACAGCCACTTCCACTGACTCAGGGGTATGTGTCAAGGAAGGATCATCACTATCTTGACTGTTTAGCATATAGTTTGTTTCACATTACATATTTTATACAAGCAGTGCCCCTACAATTCTTCTTGCATTAAATAGAGCAGCAGAGTGAAAAATTACCAAAGAATGTAAAGAAGAAAAGAAAATGGGGAATAGCAATTTTCATCTGGGGTAAACTGACAGCTGCACTGAATCCAGTGGAGCTATCCTGAGTTCTGCTGCAGATTCTCCAGACAAGAATTAATCTTAATTTTTTTTTCAGAGAAGATTAGAAAACTGCTGAAATAGGGAGTTAGACAGACTGTTTTAACTTGCAGAGCTGCAGATGATGTTTTGGCACCAGAAATAGAAGGGGGTTTGCCAACTCACAAGGAAGATGACAGTGCTAAGAAAGGAGAAATAGAGAAAAAAGGGCAGGGAGAAGAGCCTGAAACAAGAGATGAGTCTCAAGCGAGTCTAGAGTGCATTATTTTAACAGTTCTTTGAGTGTGCCCCTATCATATAATTAATACAAATGTATCTATTCCTTTTGAAATACATTTTTACTCCAATTCTGAAGCAGTAAAATTGAAACAAGTCATTTAACAATACAAAGAAATCATCTTCACATTCTAACTTATTATAACTCAATTTGACTTCATTATTAATAGAGTAATAAAATAATCTTAATTAATGTTCAGATTTTCTATATCTTTGCATAATTGGTAGCTGATCTTCTGTGCACTGAGCATTCTTCAGTTTCAAGATTATCTCCAGGTTGAGCTCCCAGGCTTTCACTTGATCTTTTCTGTCCTTCTTGACCTCAGTCTTCACAATGAAATGGCTATTTAGATTCTTATGATTGCAGCCCAAGAGTGTGAAGGCAGGGGAGGTTTATCTTTAGCCTGGCCCTTCTGTAAACCCATATTGTTTCTTTGCTATTACAGAAAGAAATTGGGGTTGTAAAAGTCTGCATTACATTGATCGTCTACTGGGTTCAGAGGCATAATGGGTTTTATTTGATTTCACTTACACCAATGTAAATTAGAAGGGGCTGCATTAAAGCTATCAAAAGAAGCAGCTGCATTGTACTGGTGCAAAGGAAATATTAAGACCCCCTCCCTCTCCTACAGCAGCAACTTTTTCCCCATTTCTCTATCCTCATCTCTGTTGAGTTAGAACAGAGCAATATTGTTGCACAAAAATAGCTTTTCACATTCTTGTATAAATATCCAGCAAAAATTTAGTCTAGCAAACTATCAGGATGATTACTTAAATTTTATGCAGGGATCACTGCAGCAGAGGGATGTGTTCTTGCCAACAGCAAAAGCTTGGGAACAAACAGAGAAGGGAACTGACAGCCTGGCAAGATGCCATTTTTGTCTTCCCTGATTTTCTAGGGCTTCGCTAGTGAGGCAAGCTGGGTTTTTTTGTTTTAGCAACCTTGATATCCTATTTATGAGATACAAGATGCTGCCCTGAAAATCACTGATTGCAAGGTTTGATTTCCTAGGGTGAGTACTGGCAGGTAGCAGGGGAGAGGTGGCTGAGCTGCCCAAGGGGCACTGGCTGGCATTGTTGAGTGGCAATAGGTGACAGAACGTTTCAGCTCTGTTCTTTGATGGCATTAGAAACAGAAGTGGGTCTCATCCAAGTCTGTGGACCTGTCACCTCACCTCTGAGGAGCTTTGAAATCTAATTGTGGTTCTAATAGCTTCATCAAACTCTTTGTGTATACAGGTAGGGCAAACTGCCTGGGGTTGGGGCTACAAAAGCAGCTGGTGAAGGAAATAGCAGAAGGGGCAGTTCCACAGGATCTGCTTAGACACTAAGGGTCTTCTGTCCCATTGGTCCTGAAATATAAATTATAATGTTACCTCTTCAGCAATAGAACATTCTGAATGGAGCCTGTATGGATTTCATTATGGCAGAATTAGGAACTAGGGAAACACAGGAAGGTTTTTCATGCCAAGGTTTTACACAATTTTCTAATATTTGTGATAATGTGGAAAAGCAAGGTAAGGTTGGTTTGGATTTTGCTGTTATTGCCTTTTGTAAGGCACTCAGTCATGTCAGCTGAGTTTAACCATCAGAACCTGTGTACCTAGTCTAAGCCAGTCACCTCATCAATGAAGAGGGAAAGACATTCACAGGCAGCAATTAATCTAACCTTAAACTGGGGCCTGAGATAAGTGATCTCAATACCACTCTAGAGGAATCTATCTGACAAAAGACAGAGCACAGATAAAGAGTACAGACAAATTAATTTCAGACCCATGAAGTTAGGGGAGACAAATCCATTTGGGGTCACTGATGATCACAGATATTTAACAGATGTGGAAAATAAAGATGGACTTGGATGTTTTTCTGTGAAAGAACTGGAGATTACAGTGCAAGGGGGTGAGCACTAAAGAACCAATGTGGTGTGGGCACACTGAAAAACCTCCTCAGTCCTTTGGCATGTTGGAATAGTCTGTTGTCCTTGACTGACCTGTATACCTTTAGGCGATTAGAGAAAAGATACCTGGCTGCCATTTTGATGCAGAAGAATGTGGAAAGAACTCCAAAACAGTGGTGGAAAGAGACACCCTCATAAACCCTAAAACACAGATGCTGAGGAATTCCTTGCTACCAGGTGTTGCAAGGGCTAAAAGTGTTTCGGAGAAAGATTAGACAAATTCCTGGAGATTCAAGCAATCTGTGCACAGAACTAATTGTACTGGAAGGCCAGTGCCCAGATCTAGCTCACAAAGGCCCTGAAACCTCCAATCTGTAAAAAGATAATCAAATTATTTTTCTTTTCAAACTACCTGCCCTGACCACAGTAATCAGGATAATGAAACAGCTGAGCTTTCCCTTTCTGGCTAAGACTCTTTCCATGTTCTTATGGCTCCTTATGGCTAGTGGATAACCTAAATGTTCTGACCTTCCCTCTCCAACAACTTTGAAACTGGACATCAATGTGTCCCAATGCTGTCACACAACACTAGCAGCTCACAGAAGTATGATGCAAAGAAAAATATTTTGATGGTTTATAAAAAATATGTCCTTTGTACAGCTTTTTGCAGGGAATCCCAGAAAAGGTTTCAGCTATCTTCTTTTGTTGGCAAAATATTGCTGTGTTTGTTGCAAAAAAATAGGTAATCTCTACTATAGCCTCTTCTGATTTGGAAATATCTTGGATTTTTAGTGTTAGGTAGTGACAGTAAAGAAAATTAAAATAATCACAGAGTTTTTGTATTATACATGTCTACTCTGTGAATTTCTTGCTGTCCAGATGTGGTCACCAGGGTTTCCTAGTATTGTTTTTGGCTAGTTACTTTGTTCATATGGCTCATTGAAGGTTCTTTTAGCAGTACACATTAGTGTTTGTGTTGGAAAGTAGATTTCCTCTATTTTTAGAAGTAGAATTCCTCTTTTGGCAAATATCAATGCTTGAGATAAAATGCTTTTGTCAGATCTTCATAAACAATGAAATCAATAACTTTTAAATTGGATTATTCCTCAATTTGTCACTACCTGGTATTTCTCTTTTCCCTAAAAGAATCTTAATTTGCGCTTGGAGGAAACCAAATTATTCTAAAGCCCAATCTTTCTCCTCACATAATATCCATTTTCTATGAATAGCAGTATTTATTGATTCTTCTTTAACTGAGGCTTATTAATTAGAGTGGTACTTGTGAAGTAGCTGCCCTTAAGCAAGATTAGTGTGATCTACAAGTTATTTTTCTACTAGGTTTAATCACAATTAATTATATATAACCATTTCTTATAATTCTCTATACATTCCTAGGCTGATCACATGGTTTCACCCAGCACTCCTTAATTTTCTCATGTTGGGAAATGACAAACCAGAAAAGATTAAAATCAAGGTATTAATGAGTGATTTTTTTTAAAATCTGAGTTATTTTTCAACTAGATTTTGTTTGCTTACCAGCATGGGGGGTCAGAAAGCGACTGCCTTGCCAGAAAGGAGGCCAATGAAAGCAGCCAGAAGAATGACTGTATAACCTTTGAACTTTTGTACCATACCTACTTTCTACCTTTTGTAAAATATAAAGCTGCAGTCTGAAAAATGTTCATAAAGATTTAGACCTCAAAGGTCTAAATGCATATGCTTAAATCTGTAAAAGTATTTCAATTCCTAACACTGAACTGCAATAGATATATAATTTTTACTGAGATCAATTATTCTGTAATAGGATTCTGGCCCAACAGAACATGTAGCCATGTAATTCTTGCTTACTTTTACATCGCAGAATATCCTGAGTTGGAACAGACCCACAAGGATCACCAAGTCCATCTCCCAGAGCTGCACAGCACCATCTCCAGGAGTTACACATGTGCCTGAGAATATTGTCCAAACACTCCTTGAGCTCTGCCAGGCTGGTGCTGTGAGCACTGCCCTGGAGAACTGTGCCAGTGCCCAACCACCCTCGGGGTGAGGAACCTTTTTCAAAACCTCCCCTGACACAATTTCAGGCCGTTCCCATGGATCCTGTCAATGGTCAGAGAGAAGAGAGCAGTGCCTGCCCCTCTTCTTCCCCTCACAAGGAAGTTGTAGACTGGGCTGAGGTCTCCCCTCACTCTTTGCGCCAGGATGAATGGACCAAGTGACCTCAGCTGCTCCTGCTATGGCTTCCCCTCAAGATCCTTCACCATCTTCTTACAATGTGGCACCCCAAACTGCCCACAGCGCTTGAGGTGAGGCTGTCCCAGCCCAGAGCAGAGCAGGACAATTCCCTCCCTTGCCCAGCTGGCCATGCTGTGCCTGATGCCCCAGGACAGGGCTGGTCCTCCTGGCTGCCAGGGCACTGCTGGCTCATGTTCAACTTTCCACCAACCAGGACCCCCAAGTCCCTTTCTGCAGTGCTGCTCTCCTGGCTCTCATTGCCCAGTCTGTCTGTACAGCCAGGGTTGCCCTGTTCCAGTTACAGAATCTAGAACTTCCCTTTGTTATCTGCATTTAGCAGCATTGAAATAGCTGTAGAAGTGCAGCTCCTGTGTTACTGGCATTAAATCCCAATATTGCCGGATGGAATGTGCCTGGGCTGGTCTGGCTCTTGCTGCTTGACCAAGGGCAGCAGCTGCGGTGGTTTCACCTCAGAGACACCTTTGGCTGGCTGGATGCTGCAGCTGGTGCTTGGGACAAGTCCAGGCAAGCAGGAGCTCAGGTTTACCTCTGGTGGAAAGGCTTTAGGCAAAGTGAAGGAAGAAGGAGTCAGGTTCTGCTGGAGGCTTTTGTTCCAGAGCTTTATTCCTGGCCCTCAGGCCTCTGAATCCAGCCATAGCTCCAACAGAACCCAGAACCGCATGGTTGCTGTGTCTTTTAACCCCGGGGAGAGGGGGAGGGATGGGGTAGGGGTCCCACCAACCAGGTAAGGGAGGGGAAGTCTCAGGGGATAAATGACACCTGAATAGCCCAATATCCCCAGGGCTGAGAGGCATCTTTTGAACTCTGACAATCAGGTGATGCCCTTGCTGAAATGCAGGACTGATAGACAGCACTCAGCAAGGGGGCAAGGAGAGGTAGTTGGCACACCCTGTGGGGGGGAGGAACTGGGATAGCTGAAACAGGCTATTACATCACACTGCAACACTGTGTGGTGCTAAGAAACTGAATCATGGTATGTGATGGCCAAATCGTGGAAGAGATGAGCCTGGGCCCTGCCTTGCTCCAGCACTGGCCCTGCTCTGACAGATGCCCATTCTGTGTGTAAGGAAAATCCCTTTTCATATATGTGTATATGCAGGAGCAGGGCCTGAATTAGTCCTGTGCCATCTGGGAGAGCTTGACTGGTTCCCTGGAAGGTCCACTACCTCCAAGGGACTCAGACAAGCACTAAAGGAGATAAAAAATAGAGCTTAGGCATGCTCAGGGGACTGTGGCAATTTAAACTCCTGTGAATTTAATCCATGAAGGTTGGATCCTGGATTTAGAGAATTAGAGTTATTGGGTTTTTTTTTTCATGTAGCTTTGCATCTCTGGGGCCAGGCTGATGCCCAGGACCACGTGCAGCCATCTGCTTTGTGAAGTATTGAGGCTGCGTGTCTTCACTGCCTGCATGGAGAGCCCTGTGTGACCAGCTCAGACATCTGCTCTGAAGGTGTCTGCATTTTGTCAAATGAATCCTGAGTTCTGGCTTGCTGTTAGGCAGCTAAAGTCATGACTTGGATCACCTCCACAAACACCAGTCATGTACTCTAAGTATAATGCAAATTTCAGGACAAAAAAACCTGTCAGGGAGAATAATATGCACAGGACTTGGCTTTCCTTTGCACTTAGCCTGACTTACATTGCACAGCTGTTAATAAAGGTGCCTTACACATCTATTAAATGCAAATTAATCACAATTTAAAACAACCTGACATGGTCTGAGAGATACATGGTGCCTTTAATGTAAAGGAGTAAGGAAGGCGCCGCTCTGGCATGCTTGCCTTTTCAGAAGAACAGCCTGTTCACATGGCAGCCTGCCTTGCTGGACTGATTTTAGCAGATCTCCACACCTCTGCTTAATACAAAGCGTGATTCAGTGCACCAGGGAACTGGCACATTTGCTCCCTGTCTCAGATGAGTAAGTCCAAGGATGAGCATGATCTGCAAATGTGGCATAAGTGGACGGAAATGGTGTGAGGCTGAGCAGCACTCAGACTCTTATCTTCCACCTGTAGCTGTGGTGAGGAGCAAAATCAGGTGATGAGAAGGAACAGCTGCTGAGACGTCACACTCTACCACGTCATTGGCTTGAAGACACGTCTAGCAAACAAAAGGTGGAATGTGTATACAGTGCTGAGAGGGAAAGGATGTCTTTTCTCCCTTCTTTTCCCAAATTTGGATAGGCTTTTTGGTTACTAAAACTGGGAAACCAGGATAAACTGGCAGTGCAATCTGTAACTGGAGCTTGTAAGTAGAAGTTGACTAGCACTAAATTGTGGTTTTACAGACAAAGGCCTATTTATTGTCACTGACTATATAAAAAATTTGTGGTGCACACAGGAGCCAAACTTCAGATTTTGCCGTGGTTAATAAAATATTGAATTAAGCAGAAGTGAAGCTACCTGGCATGTCTAAAAGATAGTCTCAATGCCCTTTCAATGCTTTATTTTAAGACCAAGTACAAAAGGTTTTCACCTTACATAATTAACTTTTTATCATTAGGATTCAGAAAAATTGAATTGTGTTGGACACAGGTCATCATAATGAGAATTTAATGGATCTGTATTACTATGCAAGTTAAGCTTTGAATATGTGCTAAATGCATTACATTACCATTGACCTATGCAAATTTCCATCTCTGTGACTCTTTTTTTCCACTGCTGCTGCATTAAGACCCCCTCTTTCTCTTCATCTCCTTAAACAATGATTTCCTCATTTTCATATTAATTGCATCAGTTAACTGAGATAATGCTCCCACTGAAATGAGCAATAGGATGAATCACTGAAATGGTGCAGTTATTCTTTTTGCTTAACCAATTTCACAGGACCTTCACAAAGAACTGCCTTAATTTGACTTTATATAATTGCTTATCATTAGGCACAGCAGCCCCATGAAGTACCTTTATTTATTTAAGTCTCATCTCTGATTGATGGAAAATTAGTCACTTGCATATCTGAGAAACACAGATTGTTCTGCTACCAGGCAACTTCGATGTAGAATACCCTGGAGAACTTCAAAACAAGCAACTGCTAATGCATGCTGAATATAAAATACAGGGAAACAAAGTGCAACAGCTAATGACATCCAGGAGCTCCTGTAGAACAACTGTGATGTCACAGAACTGCCTTACCTGCTCCTCACTAAATTTTCTCTATGAAAAAGGAAGGACAGGCAGATGTTGTTCCAGAAGAGATTATAAAGCTGGCTTCAGCCACAGATACACTCTGCCTGTTTCCAGCAGTGGTGATGCCTGCCTATCACACAGTGTGAACACTGAAGGTTATAACATCCCTCCTTTTAAAATTAGCAAAGCACCCTACATGGTTTGGAATTCACTCAGAAAGCTTTAATCCACTTCTGATTTTTAATATTCTTAAAGTATTTATTCAGGATAGCTCAAAGGAATTGTTCACGCTTTTCTTCTTTGTAAGGAAAAGGGTGTGTGTGTGGGGAATTAAAATTTCTAAGGCAAATTATGCTGTTATCATCGACTGACATACTCAGAAGGGACCTAGAAAGGATGCCACCTCCAGCATAAAAGAAGCCATAGCATATTATCCTATCATGGGATTTGAGTTGAAGGATTGCCTCCAGGTCTCCTCGAAGCACGCTGTGTACTTTTGTCCCTGTAGATGAGACTACCTGTCACTGAGCTAGATATCAGCAGTCATTAAATCCATACAGTCATAATATTGTTCTCTCCAGACATCAATACTGTGATTCATTTTCCCCCTTACATTTGCTCCTACTCTAATTCTACATGCCAGTCTCTCATCTCCTTCCCCAGCAGAAGCCTCAGTTAACCTTTCCCTTCTTGCCAGGCTGTTGTGGCTCCTGAGGAGCACAGCCCCCGAATGGCCCTTTGGACTGAAGCCTCAAATCATCTTCAGCCACTGATATTTGAGTCAGGAAAAAACTCCTAATGAGCTGAAAGCAACAGCAAAAGATTATACTGATTATTTCTTTAATGTGTTGCATTGGAGCTATATAAAATACAAACTAAAGAGAATATTGCCCCATGGTCTAGCAGTCAGAATTATGAATCTTGGAGTAAAGGCTGTTTTCAATTGTTTGGGAGGGTTAAATTTTGGTTTAATTCTGTTCCTGTAAAATCCCAGGTAAATGAAGTACAGTTTTGTTTTGCGTTGTTTCTGTTCCTTTATCTCTGCCCAAAATAACTGCAGGAAAGAAAGTGGTCCCTTCCTTGGCCTGGCATTATACACATGATTAAAAAATTAGATTGGTTTTTGTGGGAAGACTGAGATCTGAAAAAGTAGCTTTTCATACCAGCAGTGAAAACCAAATGCAAATTTATAAAAATTATGTAATGTTTACGTTAAACTATGTGTTTGCAGGTTTTCATGCTTCATTTCAAAACAGGAGATGCCCTGAGAAACACAGATAACTGTTTTATTGAGTTCATTTCAAAATCTGGAATAACCCCTGATCTCAAAGTTGGCAAACCCTCAGTAATGACCACCTAAGGTAAGTTTGAGAACTAATGCCAAAGTCTTATGTGCTTTCCTCCCAAATGCTGTTGTATTCAAAGTTTAATTGAGCTGAATAATTTTTTTCCTTGTTACTTGGCACATTGCTTCGCCTTGATAGTCTCATAGATCAGGGGTATAAACTCACATGTCAGAGTATCCACAACAGGGAGCCAGAACTAGACCTGAGCAGGCTTTGTATGGAGGTGATGTCCTTATCAACACGTCCAAGGAGTTTCTGTGCTAGTTAAGCTGCCCACATCCTGGCTGCCAGGGAATGTTATGCAAGTCCTTACCTTCCTCATGAGTTTGCACAGCTCATCCTTGCTGGTAAAACAATTTGCTGTAAAAAATTAGGAGAATATTTCCCTAACTGAGTGCAAAACATGGAACTATTCCAAGAGGCAAGTATTTGCAATTAGGAGACAGCAGAGTCTCAGGTATACTTAAGTACCTCACTGTGTATTGTCATTTATCTGTGGCTGCTTATTTTACTCTAAAATTGCTAAAATGAATACAGTTGCAGAAATCTTTCCCCCACAAACCCTTAACAGCAGCAATAATGACTGTGTTAAATCAGACCTCATTGCAATGTAATGAAGCCTGTCTGACATATTGCAGGTATGATACTAAGTAATTTCATAAATTATTAAACTGTAATTGAAAGTAATAGTGCAGTTACTTTTTGAGACACTTAAAAAAAGACCTTGGCATGAGAATAGGGACTGTAGCATGACTGATTGGAAATAATGATCAATATCTTAATTTTAAGAATAGCCACAAGTTCCAAGTTTGAAATCAGAACAGGAAAAAAAAATTTCTACTACTCAAGCCACTCTTGACACTTTGACTTCTGTTTAACATCTAAGTGTAGAGGAGAAATCAAGACATATTTTACCTCACAGAATGGGAAGCTCTAATGAATTTGGATCAGCTATGCTGAAATACTTATGGAAATCTCAAAATTTGGAGGAAAAGGAATTACTGTCTAGATAATTTTTAATATTTAGAAATGCATTTTCACTCTGCAACTTCAAGGAAACTAGTTTCACTGAAGATCTTGCTATTGTATAAACTGTATCATTTTTGCCTCTGGACATTTTGTGATTCCTGTTTCACCCCAGTTAGAGGTTAGGTGCCATTATATATGTTTATTTGTACACATCCTTTATGAAACCAGCCATACCCTTGCACTTCTGCTCACTTAATTATATTTACTCCAGATCCAGTGGCTTGATGCATTTAGGCAGTGATATGAAGACAAAGTCAACAAACCTTTGGGTGTATTTTTAGATTGTTTATTTTGAAATATTGTGGCCTGCATGAACTGCATGAAAATAAAGGTATTTATTAGATTAACCTGATTGTTAGTACATTTCATGTCGTGTTTGCAGGGACTTTTCTCACAAAGCAATTGTTGGTTAAAAATCAAATGTTCTAAAGGAAAAAGATTCAGCAACTCTTTTATTGACATGCTGAAATGTAAGGGAACACATGCATGAGGGGGAAAGGAGAGAGGGGCACGGCAGCCCAGTGGTGAGGATATCTGAACAGATCTACAAGGTCACAGGTTAAACCTCCACTCCCACCAAAAGGATTTTTTCTCATCAGGAGAAGGAGTTCTACCTTTCAGTAGGACAGAGTGAGCTAAAACTAATGTTTTCATAATTACACTGAGAACTATGGTATAAAATACCCAAGTCATCCCACTGAAGACACAAAAATATTGCCAATTTTAAGGCAACTATGCTTCACAGTTTCTTGCTCACTTTACTGGGTTTCCTAAAGTGAAGCACTTTTGGTTCAAGGACATCTTCATCTCCAGCTCTTGTTTATTTTTCTTGTCACTGGTCTATTGCTCTCCAGAGGAACATTAAACATCTCAATGGCATGGCTTATATGTGAAATATACAGTTGGTTCAGCACAGAGGGCTTCATTTTAGGGCTCATATTAGTGTGTCCCTTGTGAGATGATATTATGCCATTTTTGTCCTTAGATCTTATGGGGAAAGCTATCATCCAGTAAATTGCCTTAGTCAGATAAACATTACCAGATAGATCTCTACCTGCCTCTCTCAGCAATGGGCTCTGCAGAAGGAAAGGTCATTGTTCATTCTCTTTCATTTTATCCTGCTCAATTGTTTCTCATTGTATCAAGACAGAGTCAGCTAGTTTTTATCAAGGTGAACTTAGGAAATAATAGTAACATAAACACAGTTTAAGCAAACCAAAATATTTGACAGTTCTGAGAGAGCGTATTGACTCTTCCAGGAATTTTCTTCATTCAGTTTAATTCTGCCCTGAGTTCAGCAATATGTAAACCTTTTCCACCCCTTTGGTTTTCTACTTTTGCTCTACAAATCCTGTAGAAAAGTTTTCCTATGATTTGGAAATAGCTTTGTTCTATGTCTGCCAAGTGGTAAATTCTACTGAATGGTTTTTCAGCATAAGGAAAGGTTTGCAAAGGCAAAGTGAATGGAGTTATCCATTTTTGACTGTGTCTAGCTTGTCTGTCCATAGACAGAGTAATAACTCTTAATATGGCAAATATCATGACTTGGTCTCTATCAGCAAGGAACAGTTGGGATGGAATGGGGGAGTAATTTTTCCTCTCTGCTCTAGCACTGCCATTCCTGGTCATGCTGCATCCCCAGTTTGTTCCTGTCCTGGCCATGCAGACCCCAGCACTGTGTCTCTTGGAGGCATTTCTAAGTGGATAGTCTAAATGCTTCTTGGCAGACGTGCTGAATTAATAAAGATTTCAAATTTTTCAAGATGGTGCAGAAAGTTCAGGCCATTACTTGTTTCTGAACTGCAGAGATGTAAGTGCACTGTATTTCAATACATTGAAAACTCAGTGCATTTTTAAAAATTGAATTCCCTTTAGATGCTTCTTAGTCTGACATTTGAAGTAAAATCAGCATCAAGCATGGCCTTTTTAAAGAATCTGGCAAGAGCAGTTCCTTTATGGTAGGTACTATTTCAATTTTATTCATTTGTACAGGAGCCAAGAGTGTGCATTTGAATCTGTTTAAATGTAATTTGGATTGGATCAGTTTAACCCAGAGACCATAGAGGGTAGACTGATGCTTTCATATAATCAGTGAGTCATATATGGATTGCAGCCACCCCTAAATATCTCAAATAAAGCTCGAGATTGCAGCGTGCATTGGAGTAACAGATGATGTGACCAAGGGTCAGCAGTTAGCACTTACCCAGATGAGACAGATCATACCTCGGTGGGGTTTGTGAGTGCTAATGGGCAGGAATTACACAGACAGCCCCAGAACAGGCACTGAGCATGTCCTGAGGACTATTTAACTGTTCTCACTGATCCTGCAGGAATTAGGCTGATTGAGTGAGAGCTTCCAGGTGCAGGTTTTCTGGTGACCTCTCTTTTTGCTACAAATCCTTCCTTTTCTTTGGATGTGAAAGGAATACGATAGCCACAAAGCTCAGGCTCAGTCCCAATACTGGGTATCCCTTTCACCCTGGGAGGCTCACTAGACTCTCTTCTACAGATTGAGTTTGATTTTCTGATCCTAAAATGGAGAGAATCATGAGAACCATGAGACCATTTGGCATTTCTGTTTCAGCATTCAGTTGGGCATGACTGACAGAAGTAGTCTAGAAATTCTAATGGGGAAAGATTTCTTTGATTTTTTTTCCTTTTGGATACCACATGCATCTCAGACTTTTAGGTCAATAGTTTGTTGGACCTGTGTTATTCTCAGACTTGCTACTCTTGCATTTGAAAATCCAAGCCTTTCAGAAAATGCTTTCTGGAAATATTAATATCTTCTGCACACATAAAAGGGCTCCAGTTATCTGGGATGATGCAAGGGTTGTTCCTACTGGCAAATCAGTCTCTCTATGCTGAAAATCCTGTCTTCAATCCTTTAAAAAATGGAACACATTCAACTGTTTCACTGGTAACTGTCTGACATTCACTGGGAGGCAGAGGCTGGGGGAACTGACCTTGGGCAAACTCGGTGTACTCTGTGCTCTAGCAATTATATCAATCTGCCTTTTCTGGTTTTTTTTTCTTAATTCTAAGAATCAGAAGAAAACTAAATAGCAAAAATGCCTGTGCAATGCTCGTGTCAAATCCATACATGCTGCACGTGTGCCTGATATCAGTGCTCTTGATCAGTAGGAGAGGTACAGAGCAAAGCAAAGCCTCCTGCAGAATTGCTCTCATACTGGCCAAAAGGCCCATCAGTATTCTGCTTTGTGGTTCTCTTTCAAGCCCCTGTGACAGAGTGTGTACAGAGCAAAAGATTGCTGTTACCAACACTCATATGGATCTGTCTGCCCTGCGCTGTGTCTCAAATGTAAGAGATGCCACACTGAATCAAGCAGAGGATTTACTATTCTGATGTTCTGACAATGACTGAAACCAGTTGCTCTGTAAGATATATCTGTGCAATAACTGAGAAGTGAGGTTGGTTGGAGATGGCTTCTGTATCCTGCATTCCATTTTTTCCTTGCAAAATACCACCCTACCTTTACAGGAAGCAAACAGACCTTTTCTTCCCAACATCAGGTTGGAAAGTTCTCATCTTTATTTAGAGTTCAAGGAGGACATTACTAATCTCTTTCCTGTCTGGGTGACTCAGAGTTTTCCTCAGACATCACTACTGGGAAAAAAATAAAATATTGGAACACTTCTCGTCTGGGTCCAGAGCTGAAATGAATTTTTTTTTTGCCACTATAGCAGAAGGTAATTGCATTGCATGCATTTGTGTTCTCTTAGCTGCAAAAGGTCAGTCAGATTATTGTGCATCTCCTTCAGCTATGTCTTGCCAAGATTGTGACAAACAGTTGTAGGGAGTCTCTCTCACAGTACTTAGCTATTGTTCCAAAGCAGAGAAAATACACCTACTGCACTGAGCCTTGCAGGCTGCAAGTTTCTATCACTTTAATAGCCTATGTCCTTAAATATCACCTCTGTGCTTGCTGTGCTTCTTCAGCAGAACTTTAACACCTTTAAAATCTCATTAGCTGCTCAGAATTTGGCCAAGGCTTACAGAATCACAGAATATTCTGAATTGGAAGGGACCCACAAGGATCACTGAATCCATCTCTGAGCAAATGGCCCATAATGGGATCAAAGCCACGACCTTGGCATTGCTGGCACCGTGCTCTGACCAACTGAGCTTCACCAGGATCTTGGACCTTGCTCGTTTAACTGCTTCAGCACCAAAATCTCAGAGCTTTTTTCAGATATGATGATTACTGACCCTGTCCTCTTTAGCAAGAAAGAGAAATGGTGGCAGCAGAAGATAAAGTTTTGTCTTTTAAATGGACATGTTTGGCTTTCAGGTGGCAGAATCACTGTGCAGGGTGCGTAGAGCTTTTGTCACAGCTCAGCTGTTGGCCACAGATCTCCAAAAGCTGCCCCACAGGGGTCAGGGGGCTGGGAGATCAGTCCAGAACATGCCAAATGGGTTGATTAGAATGTCCCTTTTGAGGACACTGGATGGAAAGGGGAGCTCAGCTTCTGACAGCATTTGCCTAAGTGCTTCTGAGGGGAAGCCATTGCGACAAGCCTCTGTGCTTTAGACCCTTTTCTCCATGACCACAAGCAAGCAGTGGGACAGAGGGTTTGCCTAGAGAAACTGTGCAGTCTCCATTGTAGGTATTTGAGATCCAGATATGCCAATCCACAGCCAACATTGTCATTCTGAGCTCAGCCTTCCCTGACCCTCTAAGGAGAACAAGCCTGGCGTGTGCAGCCCCCAGCAGAGCAGGGGACACAGCCTGGGCTTGGTGGAAACCTTTCTTCAGGAGGTGGTAAAGGATTCGTCTTCCACTGGGGACATGTTCCCACGAGCCATTGGCTCTGTCATCTCTGCTCTCACAGCTCTGGGAGGAGTTGGGGCAGTGTGTGGCTGCTTGCCTACCAAAACACTACTCACTGCCTGCATGGCCAGTGTGGGGTATAAGTAATTTATACGGTTTTCCACCAGCAGATGCATAAGGAAGGTCACGAAAACATGGTTCTGTGCAGTTTTATTATTTAGTTTATCCCTCTTTGCATAAAAGATTGAATTTGTTTTTTTTTTTTTTAAACCTAAATCAAAGAACAAAACCCAAGCAAAATTCAGTCTGGTATAATTTTTGGATAAAATTTCAGATTCATCATTTTTAAGAAAAGCAGGAACATTTGTCAGGCATATTTTTTTAAAATAATTTTTCATAATGAAAACTGGGTATATTAGGAGATCATGCAGGCAAAATTAGCTGGCAGTGCTCACCTGCAGTGGTAAAGAATGCAGATTAAATTGCTCTGAAACTTCTTTTATAATATCATCACTCCCTGGGTACATAGAGCACGTACACAAGGAGATGTGTGTAAGTCTCCATAGGCACAGACAGGCACAAAGTGGAGAAGTTTGAAAGAGAGATAAAAAATACAACCTTTTGAAATTTATCTGCTTAGAGCACAAGGTAATACATAAAAGAAAAATTCATTTTCTGTGTTTACAGTTTATGTTAAATGCCATTGTAGATAGAATCTCAGTTACAAAGGCAGTTTGGTTCAGGATGATTTGGTTACTAGCTTTTTTAAATGGAAATATCACTATTTCAAAGCAAACATTAATTTCAGGCATGTCATGGGGCAACAGGTTTGACTAATCTCTTCTGTCACAACAGGTTCCTCCATTTTATTACTTTGGGTTTAAATAAAACTAATAAAAAATATTTTCAGGAGTTGTGCACAAATAGCAGCAGCCGTGGGAGGAAGCCTGTGCCTACCCCAGCTCAGTGACAAGACAGGAATCACACAGGTGACAGAAATGCTTCAATATGATGTGACAGGTCATCCTCACTGCTCACCACGGGTTTGGCAAGTCCCTGGTGACAGGCTTAGAGCAGCCAATTCACTGCTTTGCTTGAGTAATTTGAAAGTCTAGGGGCAAGCACAAGAAAAGAGTTGAACTGATGTTATTAGTGACTATTTGGTTTGAGAAAAATCCTCTGATATATATTTTTGTCAGGGAAATGATTTTGTCAGCCTACATGCTTACATCCCACGTTTCAGCTCTGAACATTGATTTATAGCCAAAAGAAGCAAAATTACAACACAATTAAAGACATAGTTGATGTGAATATTTGCTTTTCTGACAAAGCTTCTGGAAAGGAACTTTAAAATGACCTTTTCCTTCTGTGTAATAAACAATATCTACCATTCAAAATGGCGTAGTTTATTTCATTACATGACTGGAGGCTTTGAGTTTCCTTTAGGAGGACATCAAGTTAACTTGTGCACAAGGTTTTGCCATTGCCCTGGCTCAGTCACAAGGTGAGGTGGTGAGTGAGGAGCTTTGGGGGTCAGATGTTCCACCTGACCTTTGAGATCCAACTTTGCACAGATCTCACACCCCAGGAACATTCTTTTGTCCCTTGCAGCGTAATCTCTGCTCAAGTATTATCATACAGGGCCACGCTGTTGTTGGTATAAACATGTTTTAAAAGCATTTTTGTACAAGTTATTTTGTAACTCTTATCTATAAATTCCTTCAATGAAATATCAGAGAGTTATTCAGCTGTGAAACTACGCAGAGGAGACATTTTCCTCATCCTGGGTCAGCATTTTCTGACTTTCTGTAAACACTCTCTCACATGATGCTCGTTAATAGGCTTCCTCATGCAGAAAATTCTTGGCAGCCACTGGAAAAGTTCTCCAAAAGACTGATTACTTTCCCTTTGCCTGAGGCCAGTTGTTGATCATGGCCCTTACGTAGCATGACAAACAGAGTTAATATCAGAACATGCAGCCAGGACTCTGAAACACTCAGTCATGCACCAGTTAAAGCCTGGCCTACCAACACCCCAGGAGGTTTAATAATGTGCTGCAACCTGTTGGTACCAGTTCCCAAGAGTTTTAAAGGGGGAACTGGGGGGCTGGAGGATGAAGACAGCAGAGGATGAATGTAGCTGGAGTTCACCCAAGGGCACACTGCCATGGTCTGAGGGCACCAATGTGATGTGTGCTCCTGCCAGCCCGTCCTGGGGGGTTTCCAACCCTGCTCATGGCCCAGGACCACATTTCAGTTCAGCTGGCCCTCAACCAAAGAGCCCATCCAGCCCTCACCCTGCCCCAGGGATGTGCCTGATTCCTGGGCTGGGCTTTCCCAGGGCCCCTCCCCAGGCCCTGCTGAGGCTCTGGGATGGACTGCAGCTGGCAAGGCCCTGCCCTGCTGCCATTTGTATGCAGGAGGCTCCTGGGATGACTTCATTTTCCATCATTTTCCCCTGACCTAAGAACACAATGCACGCTTGTATCATCACAAATTGTGCCAGCTTATTTTCCAAAGAAGGGCTCTAGACAAAATAAATACAGTTATTTCTGGGAGGAATCAGAATGTTGTTATTTATTAGTGGTGGTAATGATCCTGCATGTCTGTTGTGCTAAGCAGATGGATCTCTAGGCCCTTTGCAAATGTTGCTACTTTTATTAATAAGGGAGAGCTCAGCAAAGCTGCAAAAAAAGAAGAAATGCAGTAACTGTAACAGCAGGCAGTGCCACTGCAATAACTCAAGACAAATTAAATGTTAAGGGACCCTGTGAAGTATGTGGGGGATACAAGGTCTTTAGAGGGAAGAAGATGTTTAGAAAGGCCCAGTAGAATTTGGCAGAAACAACCATGCTGGGTAAAAAAAATTATTTTGTAACAGTTGTTGTAAAGTATTTCTCTTTGTCTGAGCTGTCACATTTAAACTCTGTCACAAAGCTGGTGAAATCTTATAATGGAAGTAGTTTATTGGAAGGCAAAATATGGGGAAAATAAGTATGTATACAATAGTGGAAAATAAACCTCCAACATACCCTTCCCAGGTATTTTGGGTGAGACACCAAATGTTTATGAGCCAAAAATAAAAACCCAGCCAAACCCCCACCCCCCAAAAAAGCAACAACAAAACAATAGGCAAGTGTTAATATCCTTGCATGAGACAAAATTAGGAGCAGAAACCAGATCATGCTTTCAGACAGAATTTGGGTGATAGGATAGGTCTGTGCCATCCAAATTCCTTTGAGTTTGCAGAAACTTATAAAATTGTATATGACACTGTTCACTAAAATCTGACTAAACAAGTTCAAGTTCTCTGTTCTGTGTACTCCTTAGCAATCTTCTAGGTTTCTTTATTATGGCTGAAAACCCCCTCAATTTAGAATTGTGTAGTAAACTCTTCCTCTAATCTCAATAAAAGACACTATCAAGTTTTACAAGGAAAGCAGTTACATGGGCTTGATATGTCCAGAGGAAACTTTGTTGTAAGCCTTTAATTTTTATCCCACTCTCTTTGATTTCCAGACCTTAGGCAAGACTTCCACACACCCACACAAATGCTGAATTTCACCTACTTTATAAAATAAATGAACAAGTTACACCTTAGATTCCCAAAACCAGGTGCATTAACAATTACTGACAGATAGAAAGTTCTTTCAGCTTCATTCCTGTATTTCCCTAATTTTTTTTTTCTGGGATTCCATGTCTCATCTTTCCTCACACTGATATTTCAGTAAGACACCTCAGTGTGGAGGTGTCCCGTTGAATGGAGGGTGGGAGACACCAATTTTTGTGTGCATTGTGCTCCTATAGAAGCATTGCTAAGAATGCAACATGGCTGAAAAGACAGTTCAGAATGAAAATGTGGCTTTACACAGCCAGGATAGTCTATGAAGTTAAATGCATGTCAAAGTAAAGTGATGCATGCAGGAAAACCATCATCCAAATTTCATTTGTAAAATGAGGGGTTCTGACCAAGCCTTTGCCAGTTTTGAGAGAGACTTTGAGGAAACAATTGATAATTCCATGAAAATGACAGCCCAGCACCCAGCATTGAGCAACAGCAACAACAAAACTGCAAACGATAGGAACTATTGGTAAAGCAATAGAGAACAAACCAGAGTTGGTTATGCCTTTATATAAATGCATGGCATGTCTGTATCTTTATACTGTTCTGGCCTTTTCATCTCAGAAAGAATATAGGTAGAACTGGAAAAAGGTTCAATTGTCCTTGATTGTCAAGGGCTATCAATATATGGGATGTGTGCTGTGCAAGGAATAGCTAAGTAAGCCAAGATTCTTCTTTCTGGAAAAGAGACAAATTACAGGCGACATGCTAGAAGGCTATAAAATCAGGAGTGAGGTGGAGAGGATGGATGGGAGCTGATGGTTCACTGTCTCTTCCACTACAAGTACTAGGGATCATCAAAGTCAGATGGTAGGAACAAGCTTCAAAACAAGCAGAAGTGGGTTATTCTTCATGCAGTAGGTGATCTGTCAGTGACATTGCCTGCCAAAGGATGTAGTGAATACTAAAGGTTTAGGGGGGAACTAGGAGAGACTGGACAGGTTAATGGAAGAGAAATACTTTGGGGAATATACAATACACAGTAGCCAGACTTAGCCCAGGGCTGAAAATAGGTGGTGACTCGGGCAGTGTGATGAAGGGCTGGAGTCTAGTCCTGCCATTTGCTTAGTTCTTCCTGGTCAAGTCCCTTAGGGCAACTGTGACTTCAAACCCTGTCTTCTGCCAGCTGTGGCTCTCATCAGTTTGGCTATTCATATGCTCATTAAGAAACAATAACCTAGCAAAGGAGGATTCTTCAAGTCTGGTGGGCTTGGAAGTGCTAGGCTCATGGTTGGACTTGATGACATTAAAGGTCTTTTTTCTACCCTAAATGATTCTAAGAAGCTTTATCTCTTTTTATATTTTTTCTTTTTTTTTCCCTTTTCTCTTTTTTTTTTTTTTACAACAATGTGGTTGCCAGACTGCATTTAACTCCTGTTGACCAATGTACTAACATACCCCTATGTATCAGACCAATACAGTTCTTATTCCAGAGGTGTTCTTGTGTCCATCAGTATAAATATGTCCTTTATGTTCACAGTCCAATTCCTCCCTTTTGTCTTTTTCCTCTCTGTGCTTTTCATGCCAGTGCTATGTCATTTCTATTGCAAAACAAAGGAAAGGCCTTTGTATTACACAAGGAAATCTAATTTGCTTTTCACAATGGACCTAAAACTGGTGATTGATGTGTTTCAGTAATTAATTCTGCTACCTGCAAGTTGCTGAATGTAAGATTTAGGAAGACAGGGAGAATGGGTGAAAATGGAAAATATATTAGCAACTTTTGTGTCTTGTGCTACAGTGTTCAATATGCCACCCATTTATGTTTGAACAGGAGAACAACTTTCTAATACAGGAAGATAACCCTGTATGTTGGAGAGGAAAAGCCTGATAATTATACTGCCTATTGAGAGAGGAATAATTGAGCACTGGGTGCCAGCATACATTGTCTCAGGAGAAGAAAGCAGCAAAAATTGCGAGTATTGGACAAGTCAAAAGTTAAAAGGAAGCTAGAATTCTTTGAGATTAATGGTATATTTTAACTCCACATTGTTGTTAGATCCCATGCCATTCTCAGACTGTGTCTACACAGCACAGGCCCCCACTGTTCACAGGTACACAATGTAAATCTGGCAGATGCACACACACAGTGGAAAGCTTAGTCCCAAGACTCTGCTGCTGTGTGAGCACTAATGTATTTTGCTTTGTTTTTCTACTGAAGCTTTCAGTGTCTCTGTTTAGAAGACTCTCAGTGCCCAGCAGGCTTACCTTCACAATAGGAAATGTGAATGATATTCCTCACCTTTGGCTCATTCTTTTGGTCTGCCTCTGTAGACAGAGTTGCATGTGCTGGGTGGTATTTTGTTTGTGTCTTGGAACCTTAGACTGGTCTTTGGTAGATGGCCTTCCCCCATTTGAGGTCTTTCCAAAGACTAGATGTCCTGAATTATGTGTAACAGCTGGGAGTCACCTGAAAGGTACAGCCTTTGTGCTATACCCTGATACCTCACCAATATTGCAGCTGTCAGCTAAATAGACAGGCGAACACCTTCTGGCCTTCAAACTGTGAATAGCTGCATCACTTACATCTCTGAAGAAGTCTTAATGTCTGCATGTAGGACAATTTTGTAAGCACTCCACCACTGAGCTGCACTGTAGCTTGGTAGTCCTCCTAGTGCTCATTTTGTGTTCCCCTGACTGAACATCATCCAGAAATCTGTGGTGCCTGGGACAGATAGTGAACATTCAGCTTGCTTTTGTGGGGCTCCACAGCCTTTTCAACTGGAAACAGGGGCTTGTGAAGAGATTGGTGACTGAATCCAAGAACAATGAAGTGCTGGATGCACTCTGCAAGCAGGGTTCTTCCCATTGTGTTGACATGTTTACTTTGTGGTTACTTAATTTTCTAGCTGATGTTCTGACCTAATTAAGGCCATTGTCACTAAATTAAAAGTCATGATAATGTGACTGCTTTTGGGAGTCATAAAAATTGTTTGACATGTCGGGATGTTCACATCTTGGAAATATGGTATTTCAGGAAAATAGAAATAACTGTAATTTTTTGGACTGGTCACAGTGTTAAGGGCTCTGTTCCTCTTATTTACAACATGGCATTTGCTCCCAGAAAGTCCTCAGATCTCTAATACTTGCAGCTAACATATTCTAAGAGACGTGTAGGCCAAAAGCTACAGTATAAAACTAGCCAATGAATGATTAAGAATGACATGTATATTATAAAAAGTTAAAATCTGCTTGCAGAGATTTTTCAAAGTCTTTTCTTTCCTTTCCCTATCCATGCTAATGATAAACAGGTTTTGAAAATCTAGTTTTGTTTTATAGCTTACAGAGAGTAGTTACATATTCTCTTCCTTTTGATATGCAGAGTTTTTAACCCTGCTTTAGCAGAAGTTTAGCAAGAGAAGACTTAAACCTGGGTGCTTTCTTCTGCTGGCTTGTAAAATAGTTTGATTTTTTTGCTAATCTTATTTGATATTGCCTACTGGGACAACAAGAGCAAAGGTACAACTCTGGAAGAAGAAAGGTATCTTCTAAAATACATATTGAAACAAGAAATCCTCATTTGTTCATACTCATCTAGTGTCAAAGAACTCTCTTTTATTTTTCTTTTTCTTTATACTTGCAGCAGCTGTTTGATTGCTATTACCTTCTCTTTATTTTGTTATTAGGCAATGGTTACTGCAGTACCACCTGTGACAGCTGTAATCGGGATTACTCAAATGAGAGGAAAAAATATTTTTAGGTTAAGAAAAAAGACACAAACAAAAAAGGAAATAATATGAAAAACAATCCTGATTCACTCTCCATTGAAATCTTTATTTGCATTGCATAAATGCTCAGACAGGTTACTATGTGCTCTTGATATTTTTGCTCAGAAATGATCTTCTACCCAAATGCATGTTATAGCATTTGATAAGCAGAGTGACAAAAATGGTCCTTGCTTTGCAACTGGGGCTATTTCTTAAGGAAAACACAGATTGCTGTAGACAGGCATAAGTCTCAAAAAAGTGGGTTTTAGGCAGAACCATGAAATCATGAGACACAGTAGTGGAAGGAACTGCTGAGCGTGAGGATGCTGCAGTGTGCCACATTACATCAGGGACTTGAGCCTACATCCAGTTCTAGCCAATATAGATACATTTATCCTGGTGTCAAAACCGCTGCTTTAACCAGCTTTTCTCCTTCAGACGTACTGGCCCATCTCCCATGATTTATTTTTTAAACACTACATTATTAAATTTAATTTCAGACTCTCTTTTGCCAAGGCAAAGCAAGCCAAAATTCCATGTCTCTTTCTGTATGGGTTATTCCAGCTCTCTAACAGCATTCTAGATGGTTCCACCTGTGGTAAATCTGGCCAAGTTGCACCTGCAGTGCTTCCACCTGTGTATGCCCTCCCAATAACTCTGATCCCTCGTGTGAGTCCAAGGACGGCTGGCTGAGGGACAGAATACTCAAGGGATGTAGGAAGTAGTAGTTTGAGTTAGTACTTCTGGTCATAGGGTGTGTGATTTTTCTTTTCTGAATCAAGAAAGTCAGTGTTTGATTAAAAATGTTTTTGGTTAACAGACTTAGTCAATAGACATAAGACCCTTGCATTCTGTACTGGCAGCAGGTTGAACTGCCTAACTCTGTTTGTTTATCCAATAAGTTCAGCAACAAAAAGAATCATGGGAAGAGTATTTTGACAAGAAGGGAAGGGGGTCTAAAAAGTACTTTACACTTCTTCTGGCTACCAAAGGCAAAAAGGCTCCAAAGAATTTGGAAGGAAGGAACAAGAGGCACTTCCTTGCAGCAGTGCTGGGAAGAACTGCCCAGTCCATTTGTGGCTAAGGAAGACAGTGTGTGTGTATTAAAAATACATGTAGTAAAAATAAGAGAACTTTTCAAAGTTCTCCAAGACAGCTGGCTAGAAATGAATCACAGAAACCTATGGAAAAATACCAAATTTACTAAATTTATGATAATACTAAAAGAAACCACAAACTAGGGATAACAGAATACGCAGAGACTGGCTGACCTGCCATCAGAACAAGCTAGAAATGTAGAAAATATGAAAGTTTAAATCTGAAAAGAAATAAAAATGCATAAGTATGAAAAATACATGATTTTCTGGCAAAGAGGTCACGTGAATCAAATCCAATGTATTTTTTTAATTTTAATTAAGACTTGGTTTGTCAAGATAGATGAATAGACTATGACAGCACTGCATTTGACCATGATTAAAAAACCTTGCTCTTTTTAATATCAGTATTGAATACATGAAATAGAATTAAACACTGGAAAAATAATAGACCTCAAGGAATTAGTGCACAGAGGGAAATGCCACTGACTGGGATTCTTCATTTGTTTTAAGAGCTAAAAGTCCTAATTCCAAAACTGTTTTCACAATGTGCCAAGATTTGCCACCTGGGGATGTATACAGTGGAGATCACTGATGAGAAATGAGGAAATTAGTTCAACTTCCATAAACTAGAATAGGGTTAATACTAGAATATCATCTTTTCTTCTGCCACCTTCCTTTAAAAAAATGTTGAGAAATTTGAGACTGGTAGAAAGATATGAGGAAAAAAAAGAGGAAATTCTTCACAAAGAAAAACCCAGCAAATTCAGCTGGTCTATCCGACACAAGGCTTGCTGGTAGTGTTTAAATAACTTAATGAAAAAAAAAAGATTTTCTAAAGGGCTTTTCTGGAATCAATGCCTGGAAACAGAATGCAGGCAAATTAATCTGAAAAACACAGTGCAGTTTTTTACTAGTGATTTCCATTACAGCAGATAATTATTGGGAGAGATGGATTATTTTCCATTGCTTAGTATGCTCATCAGGATTTGATACCTTTGGAGAAGTTACAGTTTTGTCAGAAACCAGTTTAGGCTCTGTGTGAAAATGATGTATAATTGGCCTGTGATATGAAGAGTAGGCAATCTAATGGTCCTTTCTGGGCTTTAATGATTTAATCTCTTGATGTTTTTTAGGGAATTCTTGTGCATTTAGTACTGAAATACATGTAAGTTAGCTTGCTGCAAAAAAAAGTATAAAAGGGCTGTATACAATTCAACCAAGAAATAAAGTGCCCTGAACTCTCAAGAGGACTCTTTTGTAGAAACAGCAAGAAACATCAGCCTCTCTTCCAGGAGCTGAATAAAGACCAGCTATTCAAAAAGATGAAAAATTAGCACCTTCAGTTGCTGTCAGTAGGTCAGTGTAACACTTGTGGCCTACTGAGTGCTCACCTGTGAGCAGTTTAAAAGACTTCTGGCAAACAAAGGCTGTGCCTCAGAAAACCATGGAGCACTTCTGAGACAGCCAACCCAAATGTACATGGAGATCTAACAGGAAAAAGGTGAGAGAAAGATGGTCAGGTGAAAAGGGGAATGTCTTCAGAGCTATGAAATGACTGGTTAATACAAAAACCTTGTGTTCAGCTTCCAAATGTATTGAATTTAGTGGGAGTATTAGTATTAATATAAACTTGTGTTTATATTAAGACACACATCACAGTGAGTGAACGAATATCTCTTTAAAATAACTGATTGATTTATTTTCCATCTTTCACCAGGGAACTTGTCCTTATTAAAAAAGAAAAATATGAATGTTTTGCAAAATCTGAGTTCCATTCAATATCCACTCCCTCCTTGAACGTCTTGTCACACTCTTTTTCCTATAAATCAATGAACTGTAAGACGTCCAAGCTTTAATCAAAGGAAATGTTATTATTCTGCAGGTAAAAGTGCTTGCAACATGCCAGGGGGTGTTTTTATTTAAACTTTAATGTGTAGAGAGCAATTTTCATTAGTCTATGGACAAAATATATTTATTTATCATTACATGTGAAGTCAAGAGTTCTGTAAGTTTGTTAACAATTCTGATAACTTCCAGATATAGTTATAGGAATGATCATAAATCCAAAAACTGTAGAATATTACCGGTAAGGAAAGGAGAGTCTATTTTTGTCCTTTGAAAACCCCAAAAAAGACCAAAAAGAAAAAAAAAATAAAGGTCTGAAATCTAGAATTGAGACTCAAGTTAAATAAAAGTTTTAAGCAATATAGACTTTTCTGTGGGCAGAGAAAACTCTGTGAATCCAGTCGGAAACTTCACACTTTGTAGTCAAGGATTGAGGGAGAGGGGGAACAGAAGAGCTATGCCCCCACAGTGCTGTTCCTACCAATATTAACTGAATAATCAGAAACTCCCAGTTCTAGCAAGGCAGCTTGGAAATTCTGAATGAAAGGTCTTTCTCCTGAGGTTTCAGGTACTTTCACTGTGGATTGCAGCTTTATCACTGAAAATTCTATTTTCACAAATCTTTTGGTGGTCCCAGTTGGTAAGTGCAAGAAAGTCAAAACCCTTTACCCCTCACTTTAAGAATTTTATAAAAAAGTGCTATTAAATTCCACCAGCAGATGAAGTTGTACAGAGATGAGAGATGAGAAGAAGGAAGCATATATCATACTGGAATGTTAGTATATGATATGATGAATATGTGGTATGGATGGTTCCAAGGACCAGCTGTATCAGTTGAGAACTCACAAGCACATGGGGCCTGATGAGATTCATCCCAGAGCACTGAAGGAGTAAGTGCATGTGATGGCAGGATGCCTCTCAATCATTTCTCAAAGATTTTGGGAGTTTGGGGTCATCCCCACTGACTGGAAGCTAGCCACTGGTATTCCAATTTACAGGGAGGGCATGAGGAAAGACACAGGAACTACTGAATTGTTAGTTTATCCTCAGTTCCTGGACAAATTGTGTGGAAGATCATACTGGAAATTATCCAAAGGCATTTAAAGAACAATGCAGCCATCAGGCACAGTCAGCATGGGATTAAAAAGGGAAAGTCCTGCTTAATTGATTTGATGACTGGTGGGATGAGCAGGTTCACATTGTGCTGGGTAAAGAATTGGCTGAAGGTCAGAGAATCCCTTCCCTTTCTCACAGCTAAAATCAGGACTTCTGGGCTACTGGTGTTCATACAACTAGAAGACACTCTATCCAAAGTGTTCACATCAACAGAACAGAAGACATATTACTGAAAGCAGTATATTAGTCTTTGCAAATGAAGACCTGAAGTATGTGAAGGTGAAGGGCTTGTTTTTAATACTACTGTTAATGCTTTTCATTTATGCAGGTTCATCTGGGGCCAGGTCTGGTTTTGCATCTACTGAATAACTATTTCAGCATCTCATTAACACACAATCAGCCCTGCTTGCACTGAGTTGCTATTCAGGACCTGTTTATTTCCTGTTTCTCTCTGAAAAATCACCTGCCCTACTGAGGCAGGATATTACCATCTAATCCTGTCACATGCAGCTCCTGTGACAGAACAGGGAACTAAACCCAGGCTCAATCCCTGACTACTTCCTCACCCACAAGGTCATTTTCCCCTATGGCTGGTAACGGTGACTAAATAGTCATGGTAATGGTGACCAAGTTGATTTTTGACTAAGCCATAGCTCAATTCAGCTCCCGTGTTCAGTTCATCTGCAATTAGTCAGCTTCACACAAATATTTACATGACACGCATCCTGGCTTGTTTTTTCACTTCCTTGCTTTAATAAAGGCCAAAATTACAAACTTTCATTTACTTTAGCCTGAATGCAGTTTGACATT
Organism: Ammospiza caudacuta; assembly: GCF_027887145.1. Classification (NCBI taxonomy): domain Eukaryota; kingdom Metazoa; phylum Chordata; class Aves; order Passeriformes; family Passerellidae; genus Ammospiza; species Ammospiza caudacuta. The sequence continues at coordinate 63,040,448 of NC_080596.1, forward strand.
TCTGGCTGAGCGAGCTCCTTGGCACATTTCTGCTGAAATCCCACATGCACACATGCTCTATTGCAAGTGCTGAGTAAGCAACCATGATTTGGATGAAATACCGGGCCTGGGGCAACAGAAAACTGCGTAGATTATCTAGTCCAGCTGCAAATTCACTTTCAAAGGTACATCTATAGCTGCCAGCCATACAGCAGCTTCTGTTCTCTCAACTCCATTTCCTCTAGTTCATGTATTAACAGTTGGTTGCTTACCAAACTGTGCTCTTCAAGGAAAAATGCCTGTTAATGTCTCAGTGGAGTCGTGACCAGGGTAATGAAAATCATTACTCATTAATACATTATGCAACAACTGAAAAAATAATCTATCAAATTGATACAATTGCCAAAGAATGCTTGTTCCTTAATAAAAACAACAATAAGTAAAAGTACTCCACTTCAGCCTAGAAAGGTGGCTGAAACTTTCTCAAATTTGAGGTTTTGCCTCAATGTTTGTTATGATACTCACTACAATTCGCTCAGTTTTGAGTTCTGAAGATGAACAAAAGTTGTTCTTGAATTAATCTGGTGTCAAAGGGTATTTAAGAGGCAGGAAACAAGGAGCTAAATAATCATCACAGACAGTTTCTGATGGTGACAACATTGAAAATGTGTTCCTTTCAGAATCATACTCACCGCCTTGCAGAAACAGCATGTCCAGTAGTGTGACCACAGATCTCTTCACAGAGAGCAGCAGGCACAACTTTCCTAAGGATTTCTCCTAGTGAAAGGCAGTGAGAAACCTCAGAGAAGAGGAGAAAACAATTCTTATCTCTCCTTGCTGTGCCTGTTGTTTGGCACATGTAGAATGTGTTATGAAGATTGTTTACTGAGAGTGAATTTGTTAATTGGACTCTGCTGATGATTGTTTGGATTGATTGACCAACTGGGTCAAAGCTGTGTTGTGACTGTCTGGAAAGGGTCATGGGTTTTTCTTTAGTGTAGTATCTCTTTAATATAGTGCAGTATTAGTGTAATATAGTATAGCTTAATAGAGCAATTGTTCAGCCTTCAGAAATCATGGAGTTGGAGTGCATTATTCCCTGCCTGAGGGTACCCTGCAATGATACAGTAGGACTAGGGAAATGATTGCTTCCCTGTGCTCGGCACTGGTGTGGCCACATCTCGAGTGCTGTGTCCAGGTCTGGGGCCCTCAGTTCAGGAAGGACATTGAGGTGCTGGAGGAAATCCAGAGAAGCCCAACAAGACTGGAGAAGGGTCTGGAGAACAAGTTTTAGAGGAGCAGCTGAGGGAGCTGGGGCTGTTTGGCCTGGAGAAACACAGGTTCAGAGGGGCTCTGATCACTCTCTTCAACTACCTCAGAGTGGTTGGTAGCCAGGTGGGCGTCAGTCTCATCTCTCAGGCAACCAGGACAAAGAGGAATGTTCTCAAATTGCTCCAGGGCAGGTTTAGATTGGAAAGATTTATATTTGGAATGTTTTCTTTCATGGGATTGTTGTTCAGCATTAGAGCAGGCTTTCCAGGTAAGTGGTGGAATCCCTGGAGGTATTTAAAGGACATGCAGACATAGCTCTAAGGCACATGGTTTAATGGAGGGCTTGGCAGTGCTGTGTTAGTGGTTGGACACAATGATCTTAAAGGCCCTTTCCAACCTAAATGGTTTGATGATTCTACAAGAATATGATTTAAATTGCAAGACAAAACTCACTAGGTCAGTACTCTGATGTGTTAGGTGCTGTGCAGGATAAATGCAGCACCTGAACACAAAGGCATAGAAAATAAAAGATAAGAATAAATAAATGTGGAGAGAATCTGAGTAGGTTAGTTGGAAAAAGATTAAGAAATGGAGTAACAAAATGAAAGCAACTGTGAAATTCACTGTTCCTTTCTTTGGACTACTTCAATTATACAAAAAAAACCCAACAAACCCCTCTTAGAAATAAGCTATCTGAGAGAGAAAGCTGTTAAATAAAATAAAACCTATTCCTCATATAAATAATTAAACATATTTGTTTCATTCTTTTAGGTTTTCAGGTCACCAGATTTATCAAGCCTGTTGGTAAAGAAAGAACTTTAATGTAAGAGCAAGGAACCAAGTGAATCATATATAAATTAGAAAAAACTAAAATTGTGGTAAATTTCCTTCAGTCTTTTGTTGCCTAACATCATCTTTATGTCCCTGACAACATTAACAACAAGAGCCAGCCCTCTATATCCTGAGATGTAATTAAAATACACACAAAGCTCTGGGCCTATATACAAAATACACTGAGAAATCCATGCAAATTGGGAAAAATTCAGTACTACATTCTGAAAAAGCTTATTCATACCAGTAGTCCTCCTACACAAGAGCTTTATTCTTAATTTTCTCTCACCAAATTACTAGAGAAAGGGGTTTTGTGAAAAAAGCTGAAGGTCACACTACCAAGGCAATATTAAACTAAGGGGAAAATGTGTTGCAGAACTGAAGGCATTAGCATTTAAACCAACCTGATTTAGATTATACAGATGTAAAACTTGATCTTTTCATACAGTAAAGCTTCTTTTATTGTTACCAGCTATAGCACTGCATCTTCCTGTTATAAATGCTGCGTTTACTCCATTTCTCTGTGAGTAAGTTCCTGCTTGGCACAGAGCTGGAATTAGTGTCCTTATGTCCCTTTTCCCACCAATTGCTTACATTCAGAGCTTGCTGCGACAGGGAAATGAAGTGTTGAAGCTGGAGTGGATTCTGGCTCATCCTGTGCAGGGAATGGCTCCTTTACTGGTGTAACCTCAGTCTAGATCCAGAGTAAAGAAGAGTCAGGTATCTGTGCTCAGAGCTGGGACAGCACAATACAAAAATTATTTAAATGGCAGATGTGAGAGCAGCTCCTAGTGCATGTTTTCCTGTTCAGTGTCAGGAGGGGCAGAACTGTGTGGCGGGAGAAGGAAAGGGTGATGCTTTGCCTGCTGGCACTGGTCATCCCTTCAGCCGCCCAGATGCTCATAAAACCTCAGCCTGATGCACTGAGGCTGCCAGCTCTCAGCTTTCCTCCTCACTAATATTTCAGTGTTATCCCGTGGCATTACCTCACTGTGTTTTGTCTCTGGCCTGATACATTAAAGCCTTGTGGTAAACTTTGTCCAAAAGAATCTGCTTTACTGTGTGAAAACAGTCTGTCAGGACAAAGTACCCATGCCAGCTCAGTACAAAATACCTCTTTTAACTCAGAGATGCATCTTCTAATGACTTAAGCTCAAGAATTCAAATACATTGTTTGTTTCTCTAAAAAGAACAAAAGAAAGAAACAAAAAAATCTCAATCATGGTTTAAATAACCCTTTATTAAATAGCTGAGAAACTGGCAAAATGCCAGATTTCATTATAGATCCTAAATGACTGTGGCTAATTTGTGAGGAGATAGGCATTCTATCATCTCCCCTGAGCATTATCTGAGTTCACTGCCTTATTTGGTTGTAGTTTATAAGCTATAATGTTATTTTAGCTTGAAAATAGGGAGAAGAAAAATGACCGTAGCAATCTGAGTATGCATTTACCAGCTGCCCTGCAGATAAGATAGGTAATTCTGGCAACCTTTGTCTTCTTGTGACCACATTTTAAAGTAAAATATATCTACTGTAAAATGCACATATTTCTGATGAAGTGTGGTTTTGAAGGAACAGAGAAGGTCAGATGTAATTTGATGTCATATTACGCCATGTGTTGACTTAAGAAATCAGAGCTGCAAATCATTTAATAAGGTTACTGTAAGGTGTACAAGAGAGGATATTTCACCATGAAAAGTCTGCAGGAAGCTTCAAAATACATTACCAAAGTAAACACTGATGCACATGTAAAATGCCTTTTGAAGAAATTTTCTGTTAGTATTAACTAGCGTAAAGAAGCAGCCATTTGCACAGAAAAGCATGATTAAAAATTGTTTGAAGTAACAAAAAGATCTAGTTAGGGGAAACTTTAATTTCCTTTTTTTTTTTTTTTCTTTTTCTTTTCCAGTTAAATTGGAAAAGTTACTCTTACAGTCCAAAGCAAGTACCTACAAGGAATCTAAATCCCAGTAAGTCCTGTAGATAGTGCAGCAGTAACTGCTTATATCAAAATCTTGATGCTGAACAGGGTTCTATGTGCTCAGCAGCCTATAGAACTTGAGAGATGTGACAGCTGCCCTTCAAAACACATTTATTTAAAGTATTTTTGGAAGGGTTGGTGATGTATGAGGGATGTTTCACTCCTTATTCTTGGGGATACATGCAAGATGTGAGTAGTGGTGGTGGAGAAGCCAGGAGGAACACAGTGCAAGGTGTCTTGTGGAAATGGTCCTGACCTGTGCTGAAGGACCAGGTGTCTGTGAGTGTGTGGTTTCATTCATTCATGCTCTACACATGTATAGGGGTATTTTTCTTCAGAATTAAACAGAATCCAGCCTTTCTGGAGACAAATAATAATTTCAACTCATCATAAAGTATTACCCAGCTACCTCCTCTCTGAGACAAGTACCTTGTTTTTATTAAAAAATATGAAGCTTGAATTTGAAGACACACACAGAGGAATAATACAATAATTTCCTTACTAATTTATTACATTTTTGTTTTCAAAAATATCACTGTAACTTTTCATCAGATCAGCTTTGCACCAGGCCTAGATCTGTTTTTCCTGAAGTGAAGAGCACTCTAGCACTAGTTGTTTCCTCTGCAGGAATGCACTCATACATTCATGTGAAAACATGAAAGCTGGGCATTTGATTGTGTCTTCTTTGGGTCACAAAGGCTGGGTTTGAGGTCTGAAGCATTCATAGGTGTCATCAACAGCTTCTCATATGCTGGGTTAAGAGGTCATATATTTAAGTAGCCTTGTATTTAAAATGTACTCTCTGAATTCTGAAAATGACTTGCATGGAGGACAAGACTGAACTCATGATCAGTGCTGCAGCCTTTGCAAGAGCCAGAGGTGCTGAGGGAAGTGAGAGGAGATTAAAGATAAAAAGACACATTTCCTAATCATAGTGTGAACCTAATTTTTTATGAGGTCTCCATCCATCAGCCTAACTTCAATGTCTTCTTAAGGAAAAAACAGCACTTGATGTCTGACACAGCAGATTGACATCCCTCAAAGCTTTCTTTAAGCACTGAGCTGTTTCTCTCTAACAGCAGAGTTAGGTGGGGTGTTTGAGGTCCTGCTTATTGCTCTGCTCAGGGGAAAGAAGCAAGTCCATATGCAGCTGACCTGGTGGGATTTTGTATCACCCCACGAAGTGTACGTATGATAAAAAAAAAGAGTGTATAATTTGGATAGGATTTAAGATATGCTTTTAAATGCAGCACTTGACTTGTATTTTGCCTTTTTTTCTTGGCCAGTCATAATGTGTGAAGAGCACCAGCAGTGAAACTACATTTTGTGTACACATTGATGGGGGGAGAACTTATCAAAAGAACACATTTCTGGCAAAGCAGACCTGCTTAGCTTAAACATTAAATATGTGAAAGGGGTTTCCTGGTATTTAAAATATTCTTTAGAGATGTACAATCCTGTGGGCTGTGAGCTGCTTTCACCACTACCTTTGAATAGAAGGACTAATTGCAACACTCCATATCTCTTGCATTGAGTCAAACCTTAATAATTCCCACTTAGGGTCCCTGAGCCACTACAGATGAGCAGAGGTGTCCCCAGCCCAACTTTTCTGCACCATTGTGTTGAGGCTACAGAAGCAACTGAAACTCTGCTGTCATGCCCATAAATCCTAGGATTCACCTCCTAGCCACAGAAATCTTACCCTCATTGGTGCATATTTAAAAAAAGTTATTTCAAGGAGACTCTTCTGTCCCCTGGTGCTTTGTTTGTAGTCCTCAGCTTTCACTGTATATCATGCCATTGGCATAAGCTTAGGTATAGCAGTTACAAAGCTAGAGAGGGAGGAGGTTTGTAGGTGGCCTAAACTTTCCCCAACTGTACAGCACCAACACATTTCAATATATAGTAACACATTTGTATTTAAATTTTACGTATGCATACCTATGTATGTATGTGTAAATTCAAAGGCCCAGTTAAATTCTCAGACTACTTTGAAGGGTATTTGTTGTGATGGTGGAATAAATTGGGAAAATTGTTTTTCACACTTTCAGTTGCTGGCTGTTTGCAGTGCTTAGTGCCCAATCCTCAGAGAAGGACACAGGGCCAGCTGCCCTATGTGCACTCAGGTCAATTGTTACAGCACCCACATTTTCACAAGCCAGCCTGACTCCAGAGCTATTGCTGAGTTGCAAGGGAAGATCTTTGATCTGTATCTATGCAGAGATAGATCAGTTAAGAGTGCAAAACATTCCTATTATTAATATAAGCGTTCCACATTTTCCCCCATTCTTTTCCTGAAAGGTTCACTGAGGAACTGGGAAATTACTGGACTTGTGATACATTTGCCATGAAGGTGACTTGCACCTGAACATGTGTCTGAGACATCCTAGGCACTGATTATTCTACTATAAAGCATGTCCAAATGCATGGCCAGGTTTTTCAGATACGCAGAATTTGCTCTGATGTGGCTGCTAGACATCTGGAAATCCTGGACACCTGATTAGACTTCAAATTAAACCTGGCTAAAATAGCCAGGGAAAAATGAATGTTTGTCTGAGAAACCTGGCTCTACAACATCTGCCTTGATATAGTTTTACCATAAAAAATAAAAGAGTAAAACAGAAATATGTAAACAAGAGTACAAAATCCCACATTTTTTCAATGTGTGAAAATTATTCTTCCTGTGAGCAGGCTTATCTTCCTCGGGAAACTGGCACAAACTCTACTGTGACTCCCCAAGGGACCTACTGATACCAGCAAATCCACCCAAAAGCAGTCACTTAAGGAGCTACTCGACATTTTCCAGAGTCATTTGAGCTTCTGGGATTTTCAGTCTGAAATCCTGTTTCCAGACATCTGACCCCTGGATACTGTACAGCCCTTGAAAATGTTTATTTTGAACTCTGAGACCCTCTTTAACAAGGCTACTAGAGGACTCCTGTACAGCAACAGTAATCACCATTTCTCTGAGTGGAATCAAAGATTGCCCGATCAGTCTGGTGTAAGGCAGTGTTTGTGTATGAGTTATAACTAATGAGGAATTGAAAGAGAATTGTTCCATTCCCAGGTTAAGCTCTGCTGGCGAAATTAGCAAATGTGATTCCTTTTTTCCCTCAAGGCATGAAGCTGGAGAAAAAAGCTAGAGGAGAGGGAAGCAGCTTCTGCATTTTTCTTCTAATCAGCCATGCGTATTAGCGTATAAGGCAAGACAGGAAAGTAATATGAGAATCAGGCAAGCAGCCAGATGACATTGTGTAAAGCATCTTTGTATAACTGCCAGCTAGTGTCTTATAATATTGAACACTGAAGTTTCTATTTAGCAGTGTTGATTGAATGGTGGGAAAAAAAAAAGTCCAGGCAAGGATAATGTCTGTAATCAGCACTGCACGATTGCCATTGTCTATGCTTGGTATACTTAATGGAGAAGCTAATTACCATGTGTTCATTTTTTATTACGTTTACTATATTGCACAGAGAAGTAATATGATTTTTTTCCCTCCATGGGTTTACAGAAAATAAACAACACAAACAAAACCATGATGGATCCCCCTCTCCACCCCCAATCCTAATTAATTCTCATTAGGGCCACCGTTTTTATTTCCAAGAGGAAGTCAGAAGGCGAGGATAGCATGCCTGATGAGCTCCCTAACCTAGCCCTGTGTGTGCTTGGACTGGGCTGCTGATGGGTTTGAATGTGACAGGAAGGAAACTGCACAAGCCCAATGCACAGTTGTTTCATTTAACTTCTCTGAGACGCATTCATATACCTACCATTTCCCATGCAGCTTTACAAAAATAAAAGGGTGAAGTACTCCTGAAAAGTAGTGGACTGACAACTTTTTTCTGCATGGCTGGAAAAGAGCAGTGCTGCGGAGGCACACCCCAGGAATGACATGACAGTGCCCTAAAAATTTTTATCCCAGTCTTAGAGTAGCTAGGTGGGAGAATGTTGGTCCCTCTGTGATCCTCAGACCATCCTCTGTGCCTGTCTGGTGCAAACCATCTGTCTGAGCTCACCCACCTCTGAGCTGCTGTTGTGGGGCATCAGCACAGGCACAGGGCCCTGCAGGACCCCACCTGCAGCAATGGCTCCTTCTAACCACGGCCTCATGGGCTGAGCCCACCCTTGGGTCAGAGTCTTCTGCTCCTGGACAGAAGTGGGCACCCACATCTTCATCAGGTGTCCTGGACACCAGCCAAGGGACTCTGGCTCTTGGTAGGGATTTTCTTTGTGTAAAATTTGTGAACAGCTACTCTGAGAGGGACGGAAACTTTGCCCCGGAGGTAAGCTGGGAGCTTGTCTATTGACTCCTTCTTCCCTGCTCACCTTTCCAATAAATAATTATTCCATGAAACGTGATCATAGAGGGCCTTTGAATTGCCTCTGTGTGAGTTCATACCTCATCTAGAGTCAGTGTATGATTTTCAGTGAGAACTGTGCCTATAGGGGCCTGATTTTTAAGTGTGTTTGGGAACCACAAGATGGTGGTGGTGATACCAAGTAGGATGGTTCTGAATAGACTTTGCCTCCCTAACTTTTGTTGGAAAGCAATTCCGTACAACTCTGAGAAATGTCTGATTTGCATTGGAGTGTAAATAGAGGTGTTAGCATAACCTCTACCAAACTAGTGTGACACTGTTGAGTCCCATGAACTGCTGCATGGCCCCTGGGAGAGCTTTGGATCCTGCTCAGGCCCTGTTACTCTTCCTGATAGGATCGAGTTCCACATTCATGCTGTGTTTAGAGAATGCACAAGGTACAGTGTCCAGAGACCTGAACAATTTTCAGATGCTGATTAGACTGATATAAGCACCAAAGCACAGCTAAAAAAATGTCAGTCAAACTCAACTGAGTGCTGATTTTAACAAGCAGGTTCACAAAGTCTGGTCCTCCCACACTGAAGTAAATAGGAAGATGTTACAGTATTTATAGGCTGGATTTCAGAAAGCAGAAACAGCTAATGCACTCTCTTTATGAGGTATGCTCCCTAGTGCCTGCAAATTGCTGTATATTTCAAGCCTTATTTAATTTTTAACAGAGCAACCTGTTACGTAATCATATATATTTTGAGGGAAACTTATTATTGCATCTTGGAGTCTGACTGGTTTCCCTGTAAGAGTTCAGCAAGCTATTACGTGTGGCTTCTATGGACAGGATCTCCTCTTCTTTTCTCCTGCCAAAACTGAAATTAGAACATGTTACTCAAAGTACATTAAGCAGAAGGAGGAAGAGTCTGAGAAAGTCGTGAGTAAGGAGACAGATTACTTCTCTACTACGCAGAGAGGGAATAAAGACTTCCCCATCTACTAATGAAGATTTTGAGGTTAAAAATTGGTTGTTCCCCAATATGGACCTCTAGTGTTGCCACAAAGTTAGCCAAGGTAAGAAGGAAAGACCAGATGAAGATAAAGCACTTGATAAAGCATTTCAGTGCCTGTGAGACATGACTAGAAGGTCTCCAAAGAATTTGGCTGCTCCTAGGTTCATAAATCTTAAAACCATGAAACTGAGATGTATAAGACAGACCTGGACAGGGAGCCTGTATTTCTCTTTTGCCCTCTTATGCCGTGGGAGACGGGATTTTGGAGGGACAGGTTTAAAGATAATCTACATTACAGGTGCAGTTCCATTTACATCCACTATAAATAAGCTTCCTCATAAAAATGAAAGTTAAATATTTGAGAGAAACTTACAGCAGGCTTGTCTCTGAATCAATGTGAGCTCTGGTGCTGAACAGAGGGTAAACCTTACCAGGGGTCAGCTTCACCCATCCAGAGAGGGAGGAGCAGGAATCACAAGCTTCAAAAGAGGGACACAAATCTTTATGATTGCAGGGCATCTTCCCTGGGTGGTAGGTGCTGTAAGGGAGCAAACCCTCCTGCTTTTCCTTACACTTACATTGGACTTTTATTTATCTTCCAAGAAAACATAAGGGTGGTTTTTTCCTGAGGTCTCTTAGATGCATGATTTACAGGCTACTTACAAATCTTCTCAAGGCAGTAAACCCAGTATTTACTTGCCTGAGTAACCAAGTCAGTGTCCACAGATAGGACTCACTCTGAGGTGTGGCCCCATTTTATATTCTCAGTGTAATCTTCTGCTTCCTAAATACTTCAGCTGAGAGAAAGAATCAATTGAAATGCCTTTTCTGCCAATGGAATTTCAAGTTTTTGAAGTAATGGACATTTTCTCATATAAAAGATCTGCTCTTACTGAAAAAGATTTCTTCCAAGAAAAATAAATCAAAACAGGGAAAGTATCTCAGCATTCTGTAGTTCTGTCACAGAACATCAGCAACTTAATTGTGTGTTTGGACTGCAGTGATGACAAAGGACATATTGAAGAAAACAGTGACTAAAATTATAGAAGTACATGTGTTTGGAATTTTTATGAAGGAATAAACTTTCAGATGGTCACTTTTCCAAGTCTGTTGTCAGGAAGGTGCTCTCAGAGGGTTTTCTGAGTTCTTCTGCAAGGTGTAGAGGGAAAACAAATGAATGAAATGCTTAAGGAAATATCTCATATGGCCTATTTAGGCATAGTAGTAGGAGAACTTAGCCTGAACTACCTTCACAGGCCTGTTTTCTGTATTCAAAATAAGTTTAGAATTGGTTCTCTTTAACTATATCACAGTATGCAATGCATGAACACCAATTCAGTACAGTATTTAATTTTTCTTTGTGGCTTTTCTTATCCTTACTAATTTTAGATAGTGTTTTCATCAAGATATTCAGTTTGATATAGCCAAAACTTGTAGTACCACCCACAGATGCTGGTAAATGTTTTGTATTTGAAAGTAAATGTAGGTCTTGCACCACTTTTCCTGTCCTCTTCTCCTTTATGAGGTAGTTCTATAGTGTAATCTAATATGCAGAAAAGTACTGAAATAGAAGAGGAAATTTAGAGATTCAGTGTGGTAAATCTGGCAGGGAATCCAGATCTCAGTTTGAGTGTCCATTCAGTCCACCAGACTGGCAGCAGACTGGACCACTGTAGGTAGACTAAGTGCTTAAATGAGCAATGTATTTGCCTTGGTTTTTGTCATGCCCTTTACCCACCATTAGCTCTGGTAATTCTTCACAGGTATATTCTTTGGTCATGGCACAGGTTTCTTAAATCCCCTCTCACTAAGGACATTTGGGATGGGCTGAGAGCACACAAGCAAGCTGCACTGGCACAATCACTTATTAAGATGTGGTGGCATTTTGGGCTGAAGATCACTCATCATCCTCTCTGATCCAGAAGCCCAGCACAGACATACTCAGGAGGATTGGTTCTTCTTTGTTACTACAGTCAGGAAGGCTTGGCTTTTGCAAGGTGTTAAAGAGATACTGGGCTCTGATACAAAAAGACAAAAAAAAAACAAAACAAAACAAAACAAAACCCAACAACAAAACCTTCCTCAATAAGAACAAACAACGAAAAAAAAATCACTTCAATTATGGGTGATCTGGTAATTTAAAATTTATGGCCCACACTAGGTTTGATTTTCCACTCTCTAAGGTCTTGCTAGTGCTGCAAGACATGTTTTTAATCAGATTTCCAAACAAATGTGGTTTATTATAGAGCTGGTATTTTAGAAAGGATTAGTTCTGCTCTGTCACTTCTGCATCTATTAAATTTTATTCAGTCATCATGCAACCAAGAATACTGTATCTTATGGATATATTTTAAGGCAGTAAAGTGGTGCTCACTAGTGGTCCCATTAGTGGAAAGTGTTGAATCTAGTGCATTTCTAAGCACTCCACTCTAATCTTTCTACCTCTATGTATAGAAGACATTAATGTGTTGTTTTAATTTGACACTCAGATGCTCAAAAAGCTCTCATCAAGAACAATTTCTAGGCCGTGCAAGATAGAGGAGATAAAATAAAGCACTAAAAATAAATAATTCAAGACAAATTTTATTCATTATGCCATGTTTTCTGTGGGCAATGGTTTGTGTAATTTCTCCTACAGTGCCAAACTGAACAACATCTCCTTATGAAGGAGCTTAGCTTTTTGCTTCACACAAAATGTTTGATTTATGTACTTGAATCCTTTTATCAAGTTAAGTTTAAATCTGTCTGACTGTCTTTCCTTGTTTCTATCACCTTAAAAAATGTGGAAGAAACCACTTCCTTCCACAGACACACCATTCCTCAAGCCTCTCTTAGGGAAGGAATGCTCCATTTCTTTGCTGTTTAACCAAACATATTTTGTTTGCATTGCTTGCAAGGAACTTGGAAAAACAGATTTGTTGCCAGTGTGAAATAGTGAGTTCCTTTGAAGTTGTAAACTTCTGGCCTAGTCTGACCTTCTTTTCACATGAAATTTACCTTGCATGGAACTTACATACCTTCCTTTGGGTAGGGAAATTGCATGTGTTTTAAAACATGCTGGCTAGCACATTTTTGATTTTTTATAAGGTAATATAGTTACTAATCATATCAAATAATAAATTATTAGCACTCAGAATATAAAGTATTTCTGTGTTTTCCAAGTGAGGTTCAAAGTACCTCAAATAATTTTAAATATTCAGAATTACTGATTTTGTTCCACCTACTTGTGGCTTCCTTTCTTCTTTCTTCTTTTGTTTCTCAAGTATTTTTGTTAGCTAGAAAATCTTCTGGCCATCTGAAGCTTGTTCAGATATGAAGAGGTTCTAAAGGATAAGTCTTTGGCCTATACCATATTTCTTACCAGCTAGACAGGAAAAAAATGACCTTCTGGAAAGGTGGAACTGGAAATTTTAGGGTCAATAACAAGTTCAGAGCCAGAGCAATACTTGATGTGGGGGGCTGAGCATTGTTTGAGAAAGAAAGTCAGAAAAACCAGAGTGAAGAGACTGAACAGCAGAAAGCAGTGATGAACATTCCTTTTGGGCCTGCTGGTGGATGGTGGGACCTGGATTTCTGCTAAGTCCGTGGCTCTGACTGTTGATTTCCAATATGGTCTGTGAAACACAACATTGCAAGGACCTCGGTATTAATTACACAGACCAAAAAGAAGAAATAATGGCAAAGAGATGGGACATTTTCTTAATAAGACAAAGAATAGGATAAAAGAGATTACACTTTGCTCTGTGGCCAGTGCCACAGTAATGAGTTTTCTGCAGAGTAAAAGGAAAGTGGGAATGTATAGCTTCTACTCAACAAAAGCCTCTCAAAGACAATTCCATCCTCATTACAATTTCAATAAAACAGTAACTTTCACTGTCTGTCCAGACAGAGAAAATGAAGCATTTCGAAAGGCTTGTCTGTATCAGGGAAAATGTCATCTAACTAGATCCTGGGGTCACACTTAGGAAGAAATTAAATTACTTCAGCTGTAAGCTTTGCATCACACTGGATAGATATGGTGGAAAGCTGGTCTCTTCACTGGAACTGATTCAGGGAACAAGAATTCTGACACCTGGGTCATGATAGAAACAGGTAACAGTTTGTGCCATTATATCTGTCTTCCCAAGAGTATTTTTCCTGTATTCAGTTACTCTTGATCTTTGAGGAAACATAAGATTGTTGGATTTTTGTTATGAAGGCTGTAACACAAGAACAGCCTCAGGATAGTTTCTTTGTCTCACTCTTTCACTCAACCTCTTTAACACAAGCCAATACCTTCAGCAGGACTGCTCCCTTGGTACTCTGACTGAAACTGTGTGAGTGCCGTCCAGACAGAATTTCCTGGTGAACCAGTAGACACGGTGTAAATAAACCCAGTCACGAGCAGTGTGGCCCTTAAGAAGGAACTCAATAAGTTGGAGAGGTGGGCAGAAGTCTGTAGTTCAACCAGGGCAAATGCAGGGTACTGCACCAAGGCAAGAATAACCCCAGGCACCAGCACACCTGCCAGTGTGGAAAGCCCAGCTCTGCAGAGAAGGACCTGGGGGTCCTGCTGGACAGCAAGCTGTCCCTGAGCCAGGAGTGTGCCCTGGGGGCCAAGAGGGCCAATGGTGCCCTGGGGTGCATCATGGAGAGCATTGCCAGCAGGGAGGGATGGGATCCTGCCCCTCTACCCAGCCCTATTGAAGCCACATCTGCAGTGCTGTGGCCAGTTCTGGGCTCCTCAGCACAGGAGAGACATGGAGCTCGTGGAGCACACCCAGCAGTGGGCAATGAAGATGATGAAGGGACATGAGCATCTGTCTCATGAGAAAAGGCTGAGGGAGCTGGGCCTGTTCAGACTTGAGAAGAGAAAACTGGGAGGGGACCTCATCCATGTCTGTCAGTGTGTGAAGGGAGGGTGGCAGGAGGATGGAGCCAGGCTCTGCTCAGTGCTGCCAAGCAATAGGAAAAGAGACAATGGGTAAAGACTGATTTGCAGCAAGTTCCACCTGAATATGAGAAAGAACTTTACTGTGCAGGTGACCTTGCACTGGAACAGGTTGCCCAGAGTGGCTGTGGAGTCTCCCTCACTGGAGATATTCAAGAACCATCTGATGAACCATGGATGCAGCCCTGTGCCCTGTGCTCTGGGATGGCCCTGCTTGAGGGAAGTTCCACTGGTGACCATCTGTGGTCCCTTAAACCTTATCCATTCTGTGATTCTGTGAAGAAAAATTCACTTTCCTCTTCCAGTGTAGAAAAGAGATGGATATGCAACACTTTGGTCCTGAAACCTTCTCTTGAAGGACTAGAAAAAAGTTGGCAAAGTCAACTGGCTTTTAGATGTCTCTTACATCTTTTCTCACTCATTGCTTTCTGTTATATCTGATCCTTAAAGATATGGATGTTCACCTTCTTGATGACAATGGTTGTGTCCTGAGAGCTACTAATATTGACTTTACAAGGCACATCCACCATGGGATGGCATCTGCTGCCCCAAATAACAGAGTCCGTCACCCTTGTCTTTTGTTAAACAAGTCAAAGAATGGTAACAGAAAGAGTTTTTCCTAAAATCTTACAACACAGAATTTCTACAATGACATTTTGAGAATTACTGTAATTTTCACAAAGACTGTAAGCATAACAAAGACATAATTGGCTTTTCCCAACAGACTTAAAAATAGGCCTGCTGGGGTACAAGTTAAGATTTTGTTTTATTCTAGGATTAAACTGAAATTTTAAGACATTTTTTAAGACAGAGACGGGGAAACCAGTGTGGAAAAGCAGCATTTACATACTGGACGTTGTAATTATAGGACTGGTACTGAAAGTTTGTCATACAGAAGACAAAGGAGAAATCTTTCTTTTCCATTTGTCTTCAGAAGTTGTTGCCCTGAATAATGTATCCATTGAAAAAACCCCACCTGAAGAGATCCCAAAAAAGAAGAGTAAAAATATCAGATACTCAATTAAAATGGCCTGTGTATACATTAAAAGAATGTGGTTTTATACAGGCAGGAGAGAGCACAATAAATATGGGACAAGGTAGCAGTATTTGAATAACTGAAAAAGTTTTTACAAGAGAAAACAAAATAAATAAATTGGCTGCAAAGAAGATTTAGGTTGAATGTTAGAAATAAAACTGAATAGGCTGGTAAGAGAATCTTGTTCAGTGTATGAATGTAAAACTTAGTCTGGTCAATACACACTTAGTCTGGTCAAAGTGTAAGCTTAAGCCTGTTTCTGAGGAGGGAGTAGGTGGCCGCTTGTGGTCCCTTCTTCCTGGCAGGTTTATGACCCAAAGTGGCAGCTGGAGAACTGAATTAATGGGCACCTGCCAAAATCACCTCCAGGAAGTGCTTTTCTTATCAATCATCTTGAAATATTGCTGCTGTTGTATCACACTGATGTGGCGTTTGCTTTCTGTCACTGACTCAAACTCCATGATTGCTCCTAGAAAAGTGTGCTCTTGGAGGACAATTTTGTAATGATTCCAGAAATCCAAAGGAAGGTCTTGTTTTAACTTCCATAAATGCTTATAACTCGTTTTAATCTGGCTTTTGAACCAGCTGAGATATGTCTCTTGCAGGAGTTACTCCTGGTACTTGTCAACAGAGGAAACACAAGATGAGCACAACTGGTGGGCATTCAACAGAAAAAACAAAGCAGTTGATTGTCACAGCTTGTGAGGGGGCAGTGTCACAGACCCAGATATGGCAGTCAGTGTCTAGTCTGGCAGGTATGCCCTTCTGCTGAGAAATTTGTAGTGGAATAAGAAATATGGTGTCTCCTGCACCCAGATCCAGCCTTTCAGTAGCAGTGATGACCATAATATTAAACCATAGTTGAATACAGTGATGCACTTACTCCAACTGGTCTTGTCATATCAAGGTCTCCCATTGCAAATCCCCAGAGAGCTTTATATATATTTTCAGGCTTCCTAAGCTGTTGTGCCTTTTGCACACAGCTCTGTAGACTCATACACCTCTCTGTAACCATTGGCGTACAAGAAGAGTTAAGGTTTTATTAAGCCAACTGTTTCAATTGGTAGAAATTGTTCTCATAGGCATTAAATTCTTTCAGGCTGAG
Organism: Ammospiza caudacuta; assembly: GCF_027887145.1. Classification (NCBI taxonomy): domain Eukaryota; kingdom Metazoa; phylum Chordata; class Aves; order Passeriformes; family Passerellidae; genus Ammospiza; species Ammospiza caudacuta. Next base: position 63,056,904 of record NC_080596.1, read on the forward strand.
AAGCCCTCAGCTGGTTCTGAGGAATAAAGATTTTTTCCTTCAGATATGACACTGAAATTATGAAGTCTCTTTAGACCTATCAGTCACTGTTTTGCAAGCTGATGTCAAGGCAATATTTTAAAGGCATTGTTTTTTGCTTTCCCAAATGGTAATGGTTTTCTTTATCCGAAGGTTATTCAGACTGATAATGTATGTTTGACCTTTGGTTTGGGAAGGGAGAAAATAGGCCCAATACCTCCCATCTGTATTTGCTTCTCCATTAGCATGTGTTTGCTTCTCTATTAGCATTTCCTTTCTTCCTAAATCACTCGCAGGTCTAGTGCTGCCCTAACTGCAGAGAAAAGAGGGCTGGAGAAATCAGCAGGTGATCAGGGAAGCACTTAAAGGTGATGGGCTGCTGCTTCAAAAAGCACTTGCATAAATAAATCTGCATCAGAAGGCAGAAGGGAAATGAAGTTCAAAATCTGGCCATCTGCTGCACTTACCAAGACCACAGTAGTGTTACTGCTAAGTGGGAACAGGCAGAATTGATTCTGCTTGTCTCTCTGCTCTTTGGACATGCCATGGGAAGCCAATGAGTCCATTCAATAGAAAACTTGGTGAACACTGGCAGCAAGAGGCATTCCTTTTGCCCAGGAGATGCCAAATACTGGAAGAACACACTAAAACTTAACAGGCCCTCCAGCCCTGCTGATGTCAGATGATCGCTGACCTCCCAGGTTTTCCTCCGTCAAAGTCACTGCTCAGCCTCTGGCATGTAAAACACTTCGCAGGAAGGTTGTTTCAACATAACTTTTCATATTCTTTACAAAGCTGGGTGGTTCAGATGGCAGAGCAATGCATTGAGGTTGCTGGCTGCATAAAGCCATCAACCCTTTTCAGATGTGGAAGCAACAGATAGAGGGAAGTGAGCTTGGAACTGCTCCCTACAGAGCAAAAAAACTACAGAAGATGCAAATGTCATGGGAAAAAGACATGATCAGGGACAATTCAAGTATATATGACAACAAAATTATTATTAGAGCTCCAATTATTATTAGAGCATCTCCCAGGTGAAGGGAGATGATTAATAATGATGCTAATATGCAAGACAAAGAGAAGTAGGAAGCAGGAGGTGCAAAGGACCAAGGGAAAAATATTAGGAATGTTCTGCAAGCTGGCATCAGGCTAGATGTAAAGGGGTACTCTAAAGATAGCAAGAATAATTTAACTTAAATAAAACAAACAAAGGGAAGATTTTCAGATCTGGACTGGAAGAAATGAGTTTGATTTGGAGAACACCAGATATCAGCAAATTAATTAATCAGGTAGCAGAGCTGATGTAAGCATGCCATTGATTAGTCTTGGCATCCATATCATACTGAACACCATCACAGAGCAGGATTTCAGTTGTCTGAGTTCCTAAAATATTTCCTTCAGGCTGTACATGATTCTGCATTTAAAGAATAAAAAGAGCAGGCTTTTTTTTTCTTCTTTTCTTTTTTTTTCTTTTTTTTTTTCTTTTTTTTTCTTTTTTTCCTGAGCTTTGAAGTAAGGTAAAGTCACTTCATTTAGTTTCTCTCCCATGGCTCCCTTCTGAATGGCTTTTAAAACATACTTTCAAAAGTACTGAGGTTTAATGATCTGACACTTCTCCCACTGAAGTCACTGTTGAAATTCCCCTTGACTTCAGGTTCTAAACAAGCTAATGAATAGGCTGAAAAAAAAGTACAAGGTATGTGAAATTGAAGCTATAACCAACAGGGATTTTAATTTCAGTTCCAGTAGAACAAGTTTTAAAATAAAAATAGAGGCCACAATTCCCATTTCCTAGATGACTGCCTCGATGCTAAGATTCCTGGTCATTCTGATATCAGCATTGTGACCACTTATTTGCTCTCTGCCAGTCAATCAAACACAGAAGAAAAGGTCTTGTTTTAAGTTCAGGAGAGAATGAGACATTTTTGTAATAACAAAATAATTGCAGTGCTGAGCAAACTGCTTCCACCAGCTCCCTTTTTGGTCGACTTTTGTTCACACGTGTCCTGGCAGATGTAAGCACAATTTTGTGGGGCAGAAAATACATCAAAATAACAAACTACTATATTGATCAAAACAGCTTTTCATTGTGCAGCACCCTTCAAAAACAAGTTTCCTTACCTACTGTCTTCATGTTGTTCACTGACACAATATTGATAGCAATAAATGCAAGATATGTTAAAAGAGAGAAAGTGAAATAAAAAGCCCCAAGCATTCTAAAAGCACTGGATTTCTAATTTTCAAAATAATAAGTGAGGCATCACCCCTGAAGTACACATGAAACAGATCTTACAGGGAGACTTATTACTGCCTTATTTTTAGTCTGTGTTAAGACCTCTTGATTAGTGAACCTCTTCCAGGCACTTATCTAATTTACCCTTTCTCAGTTGTGTAGTCACTTGTGATGAGACATCCACCTGCACTTTTCAAATTACTTTTCTCTGATTACTCACAAGCATGCAACAAGTTTGGGATGCTTATGAATGATTGCATGTGGACATTTAAAGATGCAAGAAACAAGTAATGACCTTTTAGTGAGATTACTACCTTCCAAATGGACATAAGTCAGATTCAGTACCTCTGCTCCTTTTGGCTACTTGTGCCTATCAGCCTGACTAAGAAGATACATATTTTTCATGAAAAATTTCATCTGTCTGCTGTGAGCCATGAATTTAGAAAGAGGAAGACAGCTTTCTTCTCTCATGGAGGGGTAGTGAGTAAAGGAAAGGAGAAGCCCAAAAACCTGCTAGAGCATGGTACTAAACAAGAGAAGTAAGTGTGCTGGATGATTATTTTCTTCGTTTTAAATACATGCAAGGAACTATAAAAAGTCAATAATGAATAGGCTGAATAAATAGTTGCATGCAGGTTTCATGCCATTGCCTCATTAAGGCATCTGCTGATATTTACCAGCTCACAACAGCAGAGTTAATGCAAACTGTGTAATTTCTTTCCATATTACCCTTCCAAATAATAGACATTACTCTTAATGGGAATATCACAGAAATGAAAAGCCAATAGTAAGTGAAAATTTCACAGTGTTATGGTGCTAAAGCAGCGTCAGCACCAATTTAAAAGTGTTTCCATTTAAAATTTAATGAATATGGTCAGACACTGGAAAGCAGCATAAATGCTGTGCTGGTCAAGCAATGTCCAGCTTTCTTAATTGGCTTCAGGCCTGATTTAAATTCTGTCCAATTCAATGGGACTCCTTCCAGTCACTTCACTGGATGTTACCTCTGGTCCTCAATGCTCCAGTGTTATGTGCCTAGGAAATATATTAGATTAGTGGTAAAACTTGTCATGTATCCAAGGGGTCATTTACTTCTCTCTCATGTAAAGAGAGTGATTTTCTGAACATGAATAGACTGGGTTTGTGAATATTAAAAATTACTGTTATGCACTCCATAATTTATCACTCAAATTGCACCTTCAGCTATATTGGGTATGCTCAAGGATCCTCAAAGACTGTGTGATTAAGTACTCAGTAAGTTAACTAAGAGCCTGGCTTCTCATTTCCTCACATCTGGAAGGATCACTTACATTTGTCAGATTTATTACTTATTTCTAGAATATTTGCAAGGTCATAGCATCTAGGAGTTGGAAGTTACATATCTGGACCTAACTTCTTAATGGTTCATAGGCTTAGAATAAAAAAAACTCAAGCAACTCATAGTCCATGGAGAAGTGAGCAAATAACTGGGTACAGGAGGTTCTTTTCCAAGAGGGCTTGAGGGAGATCAGTGAAGGAGCTTTAGGGTTGTGTTCAGGGAACACCTCCTATGCCTGGGAACGACAGCTCCAGTTTGAAAATCTACCAGGAGATGGATTGCAGGCTGGCAGCTGGGATGATGGGAATGGGGAGCAAGCCTTCCAGCAGCATGTGAGCAATGATAGATTGAACTGTTTTTAAACCCTTTGAGACCCTCAGGTGAAAGACACTATATGATTACAAATAATCCTGAAAAGGCAAATGCCGAATATAAAGCTGTCAGTGGTGCTTCTGGAGGAGGCAGGTCGTGCACCATGGCTTCCACTGATGCAAGTCTGGTCAGCTTGTTTGTCCTGTGCAAACATTTCCTTTCCTGTCCTGCTTCTTGTTACCTTTAATAATTAGAAAATGAAATCAATTTAATACAGTGAATGTATTATTTTTTAAGAAAATGGAATTTTTCCTGAATATTGATGACAGTTACTACACTTTTTATTTGAACCTGTCTTGATTTTATTTTTCTGATGTTTATTTGATCATAAAAATGTAGGTTAGTGGAAATGTGAAGTGAAATCACAGTGTAACTTGAATTTAAATGTATCTTCTGATTTAACAAAAGTTTTTACTTGTGACCATGGGAAAAAGGCAGCTCAGAAGTCACAATAAAACTCATATTCTGTAAAATGTATTTCAAAAGCAAAAATTATGTATTTCAGAAATTCCTGTGCACATCCTGCCAATTTTGACATCTGTAATCTCCAGGAAGTCAGATTTTACATAGCTCTACATCACATATAGTCTCAGGACCAAATTGTTCCGGACGACTCCACTCCCAATCCCAGTAAACTCTGCACCATTCCTTCTCCATACCTTCTCTGTACCTTAGGCCAAACCTAAAAAAACTGCTGTGAGCTGTATGGGAAATGAACCTGACTCATGGTTATTCACTCTGTAAATAGACCATTAACTCCAAGGCAAGGGTTCAACACCGATACATGCAGCCATTTTTATGCTTTGGGCATTATGATTCTTGTGCCTGCTACCTAAGCAAATGTGCAGAAAAATGCATGGACGTATTTGTGGAAATCTCTGACCTTCTAAAATGAATGGGAGTCTTACTGAAGATTCAAGTAGAAATAGGTCTCTCATTATTCCCTAAGCTGATTAACACCAGTCATGTTGGTGACAGTTTGCCTCCCTCCTAGTATCCCTGGAAAAGCAGAATTGATAGATAGCTCTTCCATTACTGAGAGCATCACAATTCTGGTGTGGTTTTAAATGTGTTTAGCCATCATTTCCTTCTCCTGGTATGATCCTGGGTGCAAGATAAAAGTAATTAAGTGTTTAATGAGGTTGAGAGAATGATGCACTAGGCAGAGTTTCATGTATTAAGCTTTGAGCTGTACAGAGAGGATCTAGTCCTAATAGACAATATATGCCTGTAATTTGCTAATGACTTTGTGGAAATTGTGGGTGCTTGATCTCTAAAGCAGCCTCCACTTGGAGCTGGCCCCTTGAAAGCACTAGCTTGGCAGGGCTGAGAGAACAAGCAGTTTGTGTAAACCATTACCTATGCAAACTCGTCATTTTGGCTGACAATAAGAGACAGTGGGAAGAAAATAATTAGACTAACCATGCTGAGTGTCCTCATCAAAGGACAAAATATCAGACCTAGAAATATGAGTGTGATTTTTTTTTTTCCAGTTGTTATCTTCAGACTAACACAAAAAGAGGCAATGAGAAAACAAGGATTTATGTCAGACTGGAGCTCCTCATTATCAACCTGCTACCTTGAGATGGAATAAAGGATTCCTGCAACTCGATTCTTCACAAGCAAACTCTGATTGCTAATTATTTGCTAAATTTCCTGCTGATGTTCCCTGAGTGTCAGCAGGCTTGATGAAAGTTTCTGATGCTTGCCTTGTCAGCAGGAGAGAAGAAAAAGTGGGGCAGTTTAGTTCAGAAAGGACCCTCACTGCTCATCACTTACATTTTCACTGAACATGCATTGACACTCGTCTGCCACCAGTTCACAGCATCTCCTCCACCTTCTTTCATCACAGACATTTGAAGTGCAGCTGCTCAGGTTCTCTAAAAATGTATGGCAATAAAAAACTCTGAAAAAACCAAAACTGATATCATGTAATTCACCTTCTACAGTCTCAAGAATAGAAGAAAACTTGCATGTCAGAAAATTATTGTAACAGGTACAGTCACTTTTACCTGTCTATCGCCTCTCTTCACACTCCTCAGCCAAACTAAAAGCAATAAATTATTGCTGTCCAGTGTTATTTAATCTTTGGTATTCAGATATTTCCCAGCACTGGCTATCTGGAGGACTGCTAAGACAGTATTTCCAATACTCCTGTAACAGTATGATGCTTCTATACAGAGAGAGGCCTGTGGTGTCAGACAGAGGTCAGTTTTTCAATGACATTGAATGATAACTGCAAAATTACATAGGAGGAAAATTGCAGAGGAGGGGCAGGGACTGGAATCTGGGCTCTCTGTGCCACAGGGAGGCCTCTGTACAATCTAAATACATTAATAACCACACATGGTCTCCTTTTCCTTACTGATGAATATTATTCCATGCATTGTGGAAGGGCTTTAATGGGAGAAAATTAGAGGACATTTCTTGTCTTCCTCTCATTTTACATCAACTACCATAATTAGGTGATGGTCTTACAGCTATCCTTTTCTGGGAAACAGAATTTGGGGGTTGTTTGAGTCATCAGCTAGGCAGACTTAACACCCATAAATCCATGGGCTCTGATGGAATACACCCATGGCTGCTGAGTGAGCTTGCAGATGTTGCTGTTCTGCTGCTCTCCACAATCTTTGACAAACCATGGAGAATGGGAGAGCTGCCTGATGACTGGAGGAATGCCAATGTTATTTCTATCTTCAAAAAGGGGAAGGAGGAGAGCCCAGGAAACAATCAGCCAGAGAGCCTCACCTCCATCCCTGCAATGATTATGGAAAAGGTCATTCTGGAGGTCATCACCAAGAATATAAAAGAAAAGAAGGTCATCAGGAGTAGTCAGCGTAGACTCTTCAAGAGGAAATCAAGCTTGACCAATCTGACCTTCTGTGATCGCCTGGCAGGATGGATCAATGAGGAGAGATCAGTGGATTTGTCCATCTTGACTTCACAAGGGTTTTGCGCTGTCTCCCATGATATCCGTGCAGGTAAGCTCAGGAAATGTGGGTTAGGTGAGTGGACAGTGAGGTGGATCAGGAGCTGGCTGAATGGCAGAGCTCAGAGGACTGTGGGCAGCAGAGTAGTCCATGGCATTCCCTAGGAATCAATAGTGAGTCCAGTCTCACTCAGTTTGTTTGTAAACAACCTGGACAATGGGATAGAATGTGCCCTCAGCAGGTTTCCTGGTGGTACAGACTGGGGAGTGGCTCAGGTATGCATTTATGCTACACCTGAGGCTGTGCTGCCATTCAGTGGGACCTCGATGGGCTGGAGTTGGGCAGAAGGAAACTCAGTGAGGTTCAGCAAGGGCAAGTGTGGGGTCCTGCACTTGGGGAGGAATGACCCCAAGTACCAGCACAGGCTGGGGACTGACCTGCTAAAGAGTAGATCTGAATAAAACCCACCATCTTTCCAATCTGAATAACATTGCATCTTTACTGTATCTGAGAAACAGAGGTATACATAGTTATACTATCCAGGTACATTTGAAGATCAAATAGAAAACATCTGAAGGAAAGTTTGGCATCTGATCCAAGAACAGATTTTAATAATTTTTAAACAGACCAACTGATTAGTTGTGAGTTTGTAAGGAATTTGTTATGTGAAAGCTTCCAGAAATCTTACACTACCTTAGTAATTTTTTATGTCAATAAGATCAGTCGAGATAGTTAAAACAAGCAACAAAAATTTATAGCACTCAGGAAGTGTTGAGCTACTGTGAAGGGATGATGCAGTGAATTAATGACATAGTTTATTATATTTTTCCTTATGACTTTGCATTAGAGGGGCTAGCTCTATAGACACAATTTTATTCAGATCACATAATGTTCAGTGCATTAGGTTTAATGGGCCTACTTCAAATGAGATTCAAGAAGTCATATTTAAAAAGAAAGTATGCTGGAATGATTAAAAATATCTAACTTATTTTTATTTTCCTTAGCTTTTATGTCTAGAATTTCTTCTGCCATGAGAATTGGAAGAATGACTTTTTTTCCCCTGGTTAGTATAATTGTTGAGGCAAATTTTTTTCCTGTGCTTTCCTTAAAAGAAACATATCATGTATTCTGACCCTTCTGAAGTATTCAGAATTCAGTCCCCTACAGTGCCATTACTTATTTTCTGAGTTATTGGATTATTTCCAAGTATCATACCATGAAATAAAAATGTGTAACCCTGTTCAATATAAACTTAGTGACACTAAGGGGTGAGAGAATCAGGAGTGCAGGTAAACAAATAAACAATGAAAACTTGGGACCATCTCATGTCCTGTTCATGTATTATGTTAAACTGCGATTTCTTGACAAGCTCCTATTCCTCCTTCTGCATGAATCTCATTTATCTCTGGCCACATTTGAAACTAACACAATTTTCACAGGATCAGGTTACATGGATGGTTTCCAATGTTTAGCTCTGCATGAGGCAGGTGGTGCTTGAATTTATGATTAAGGAACTTTCCTCTGGAAAGATTTCCTTGAAAACTTGAAGCTAGAAAGTGCTGCAACTTTTAGGAGAGAACAAAATACTAGGAATTAGTTATTTTAGAAGTTTGGTTACAAATGCATGCTTTCTCTGTCATGTGACTGAAACCCAAGCACTAAAATTGACATAGTTTTTGCCTTAAAGCCACATTCTGCAGCAAAATGCTCTAACAGAATGCCTCTGACAGGAGTCTTGGCAAAGAAAGAACATTATTGTGATCCCACTTTGTATCAGCTACTGCATTCTTGAATTCACAGCTGCAAATCTGTGTAAAATGTCCTAGATTAGCAGCCAGGCTCAAATGTTACTAGACCATTATGGAAATGCCACTAGAGCCACTGCTTGAAAAAGCCTGGGTTAGTGTATCTGCATCTCAGGACATGCAGCATGGAGACTGGGATAAGCATGCAGACTTCAGAACCTGTCCATAGTTTTTCAGATTCTCAGAATTCACTTGTTCTCAAGATCAAGAAAAAGAATAAAAATTTATATATTCTCATCCAAAATTAATCATACCCTTTCATGCTCTGCTGATCATTCCTGTAGAGAAAAACCTTTCTGATGCAGCAAAACCAAAATGTTCGCATGCCAATGTGTGTGTCCCTCCACACTGTCCAGAAGGTATTAAAGGGAGACTAAGTATTTAACTCACTTTTCCATCCATCCATCCATCCATCCATCCATCCATCCATCCATCCATCCATCCATCCATCCATCCATCCATCCATCTCTCTGAGGCACAGCACGGTCCTGCAGGTCCCCTAGTTCTCTATCAGTGACCACAGTCTGTTTTGGGCTACCCTTAGGAGCACCTGGGGAGCCACATCCACATGCTCCAACCTTTTGACACTAAAATGTGATACACCTCATCACACAATCTTTGTAAATCTTTGCACCCAAGTGTGTGGCTGAATCTTTCCTGAATTTGTAGGGTGTGTTTTTATCAGGGTAAGTTTTGGTCTTACCTACCATACAAAGATTTTGTAGTCAATCCTGCAAAGAAATTGGAAGGAAGCTAATTCTTTTGCTACTACCAAAGCCTTTTAGTTTATTTCCTTTGCTGCCTGGAGGAGGTTTTGTTCCAAGCTAAGAAAGATCTCAGAGCCCATTATTTTTTCCCTACGTTTTTCCTTCAGGGTTGATCAAAAGTTCAGTGCTTAAGATAAGGAAAGCCACAGGGCTCTTGGCAGAACTGGCCCACAGCAAAGGGAGAGGCACAGGTTTGCTTGGTTCATTGCATACAGTCATGCCATATTGCAACTAGAAAACTATTACTGTATCTAAGAGGAGAAAGAAATGACTTCTTAATTTGAAAATGACTTTTCTGTGTTAGGGATTTGACAGGGAGGATGAAGGACTAGAGGAGATAAAGTGTCGCTCTGCTGAAAAAATCATTTTGTAAACATGAAATATTGATCTGGCATGTATTGTGTGAGTGCTTGCAGTATGTGTTTATTGAGTTCCAAATGTTGCACATTCAGAGAAGCCAAGTTAGAAAAATCACTCACAGGGATATATACACAAAAGTCCACAATATGGTCTGTCTGGAAAAGCACAAAATGTTTATCTAGACAAGAAGAAAATTCTTTTCCATATTGCTGAATAAGGTTTTTGTGGCCACAAGTTTTGTGTGAGGAGGATTTAATGCTATCTAAAGTATCCATAATCTGCATTTTTATGGCTTATTAATATAGCTAGTTTGAAAAGTGCTTTCATTAGAATTTGTCTTTTGTTTTCCCCCTTTCCTTTTTCTTGACTTCAATAGAAATTTCTTTTGCAGCCCTGAATATGGGAACATTTATACCCACATCTTTTTATAGCTCCATATTTTAAAGTGCTGTCTCTAATTGTTGTTGCTCTCTGGCCACTTTACAACATCTTTAAAACTTCCCTATATTCCCAGACTGACATGAAATGGTCATAGTCTAAATGTACAGCAGACTCAGAGGAACTTAATTACAGATGTGTCATTAAGAGCACATTGATTTTCATTGATTACTCCTTAAGAGAATTAATTCTTTGCTTTTTATAAATAATGTGGTGCAACCTGCTCAAATTTTCAGTTCTTCCTATATCTCTCACCATTATAACAAAAAGGGGTTAAGATCTCTGTTTTTTGAGGCTCTATTGTCTTTGATTTAATGTTTTTCTTTCTGATCATGAGGGTTAGAAAAATATTTCTACAGATACAAACATTTCAGAGTCTGAAGGAATAAAATCCCTCATGAACTGAAAATTTAAGAAAACAAGGGTTGTAAGACTTAGGAAGAAGCACAAAGAGCTGGCACTGTCCAGTTGAATACAATGCATATGTTTGGGTAAATCTTCTAATTCATTGAACAATAAAGATTTTATAACAGACCACATGAATTTTTTATGATGTGGGTACAGTTTTGTCACCACTGTACAAATACTGATATATGTTAATAAGTCAGTTACATACTTTTTATAAGCAAATAATGTAAGCATTAACAATACAGTCACAATAGTACCAGAATAAATAAATTATAAAAATTTTGAAAGTGTACCTTTGCCATTTTTTTATAACTGGATACAAAGATGGAATTATGGTTATTTAGCAGTTAAGACAGAGCTTTAAAATGAAAAGAATGCCATGTCTTCCAAAAAGCCTTAACCAAAGCTATAGCTATGACAGTACAGCTAAGAGACTGTTCTGCTCATGGCTGGGGAGGAGAAGGAGGTTGGTAAAGAATGGAATCCAGCTGTCAGGGCTTCTCACCTCTAAACAAGAATTATTCTTTCCCCAAAGTGTCATGATTAAAAAAACAAATCTCAGCATAATTCATTTAAAGGGTGCAGCACAACTGTTCGCCAAAACATGATTAATTTTTTCATTCCTGAAAGAAAGGAACAATTCCAAAGTACTGAAGATGATATCAGTCCCCCATTTATGATGGTGAAAAGGTGATGGCAGCTGGGGTTGCAATGGTTCAAGGAAAATTTGCCTCGAGGATGCAGAATATCTCTTCACATAAGATAGAATGCAAGATCTGTATGAGCAAGGATGATCTCTGGAAAAGGAAAACTACCAACTCTCACTGAGGAGTGTCCTGTTCTACAGGGACTGAGAACATGGATGGTTTGGTGCATGGTGACCTCTGTATCCTTGTTCTTGTAGCTAACAGAGACACAAAAGTAATTGCACCTCCCTCTGCCATTTATCACTGCTGATACACATCCACAAACCAGGAACTTAAGGCAGCTATTTCCATCCTGGAGAGAGAGCTTGTGTGCTGCTTTCCTGGAGGGGACACATTTCCTGTCCAGGCACAAAAAGAATGCTTCATGCTCACTCCCCATGGAACACCAGGTGGAATATGACCCAAAGATACTTCCTCCCCTCTGTTTTACAATTACAAAGTGAAGATCTGGAGTGGAGAGGCAGCAGTCAAATTAATAATTAGCTCTCTGATAACTACATCTGTGTTTTTAAGATTTCATTTTGATTTGCATGGGCCTGCAGAGTCAGCTGTTAAGTTGTAATTCAGCTGAGTTAAGTGTTTATTTGTCATTTTTTAGAAGAGGGAGAGAAAAGATCTAACAGAATTGGATCTTTGTCATTAGACCTAGGAAAAAATATGAGCTTAAATGCATCATTCATTAGTGAAGCACTGGGGCCAACATTACCAAAAGAAAGGAAAAATCTTTTACAAGCAGGTAATAAGTAAACAAATGCTCCCCAGAAGTGACAAACAGATGAATGATGCACACTGACATTTCACACATTCAGCTTAAGGAGGAAATTTGGCCTGAAGTGATCCTCTTGGTTGATATTTGGCTATAACTGAACAGACCAGGGCACTTCTACCTAACTAATGTATGATATAATTTCATCATAGGTTCACAAAGGAAATGGCATTTATGATTGAAAACAGCTAATGTACTGTACACATAGTGGGTGTTTACTGCTGCAGTTGCAATATGTATGGAGCTTTATACTCTTCTGCCTTCTCTTTCCAAGGCATTCAGACTCCAGGTTGCCTCCCACACACTCCTGGATGCTTCTGGATGCAAAGCACTCAGGTGGTGCCTGAAAGTGCTGTTCTGAAAGCAAACCCCTTTGACCAACGCTGTTTAACCTGTGATCTGCTACCTGCCTATTGCTATCCTAAAATAGGTGCTCATAAGCATCCTTTGAACTAATGCCTCCTTCCTGTAGTCAGCTGAAACAAAATCAGAAGTGAAGACTAGAAGAACCTGTCAGTTGAAAGCCAAAGCAAGTTTTCCATTTACATCTGGAAATGTGAAAGGCCTTTGGCATTGTCTCAAAAAATTTTACTGTTGCAATACACATCACATGGGCAGCTATAGTTTTTACCCTCATATTAACAGGACAGCAAAGCTGGGAAGATCCATGGTCGGGATCTGTGACATTGCCATTAATTTCTGGATTCTTGGATGAAATTTATAATTACTACTCACTCCCAAATCTGATATCAAATCTAGGGGAATAGCAAACTCCCACCTCTGAGTGGTGATGTTTAAAATTGTAAAATTAAATTCTTCTTTGGATAAAACTGGAAAAAATAAATGAAACTTTTTCCAGGAATCTGGCCATGTCTTCATTGCTTTTGGAATCAAATCCCTTCACCAAACATTCTGTCAAGGAGATCCAGAGAGTATTGCTAAAATAAACCAAAAAAATAATAGAAACATTTAGGTTGGAAAAGACCTTTAAGATTATCAACTCCAGCTGTAAACCAAACACTGACAAGCCCAGCATTAACCATGTCCCTGAGTGCCCCATCTACACTACCCACATGTCCTTTAAATACATTCAAGGATGACAACTCCCTATGGCAGCCTTGGGAGATATTTTTGGAAGATATTTTTGCTCATAACCAGTCCACATCTCTCCTGGCATAACTTCAGGCCATTTCTTCTTCTCCTACTGCTTATTGACTGGGAGAAGAGACCGGCCCTCACCTGGCTACAGCCTCCTTTCAGGGAGTTGTAGAGAACAGTAAGATTTCTTCTCAGCCTCCTTTTGTCCTGGCTAAACACCCCCTGCTCCCTTAGCTGCTCCTCATAGGACCTGTTCTCCAGGACCTTCCCCAGCTCCTTTGCCCTTCTCTGAACATGCTCCAGCACCTCAGTGTCTTTCTTGTCATGAGGAGCCCAAAACAGAGCACAGGATTTGAGGTGTGGCCTCACCAGTGCCAAATACAGGGGAACAATCCCTGCCCTGGTCTCCCTTGACACACTATTTCTGAAACAAGCCTGGTGTCATTGGCCTTGGCCATCTGGGCACAGCTGGATCATGTTCAGCTATTGACCACCTCCTGCAGATCCTTTTCTGCAGGGCAGCTTTCCCAGCGTGTAGTGTTGCCTAAGGGAATGGCCTGAAGTTGTGCCAAGGTAGGTTTAGATATTAGAAAAAGGTTCTTCACCCAGAGGGTGGTTGGGCCCTGGAACAGGCTTCCCAGGGCAATGGTCACATCCCCATGCCTGAGAGAGCTCAAGGATCATTTGATCATTCAAGCACATGGTGTGACTCTTGGGGACAGTCCTGTGCAGGGCCAGGAATTGAACTCGCTGATCCTTGTGGGTGCCTTCCAACTCAGCTGATTCTGTGACTCTGTGATTCTGTGACCCAAGGGGAGGATGTGGCACTTGGACTTGTTGAATCTCATAGAAATTATTTCAGCCCATCGATCCAGCTTGTCCAGGTCCCTTTGCAGAGCCTTTCTTCCCTCCAGCAGACTGGCACTCACATCCAACTTGGTTTCATCTACAAATTGGCAGAGGGTGCACTCAATCCCTTTGTTCAGGTCATTGATAAAGATGCTAAAAAGGACTGGTCCAAATATTGAGCCCTGGGAACACCATTGATGGATGTAGCTCCACCCAGCATCACTCTCTGGGCCCGGACATCCAGCCTGCTTTCTACACAACAGAGTTGATCCATGCAAGCCAGGTTTCTACAGGAGAATGCTCTGGAGACTCACTTCAGCTGTGGCCTACTGTGGTCATTCTTTTACAGGATACAGAAGTTCCAGGCAAAAAAAATATAAAGAATATTCTCAGGGCTCTTGATGAATTCAGAGCAACATCTAGGTCATTCCAAAGAAATTCTATCTGCTTTTTCATCAATTGGAAACTTTTCTTTCTAATCTGGAATGGGAGAACTTTGGAATCCCACCATTTTGCAAAAAGAGAAATTATCTAATGCCAGACTAGACTTAAAAGGATAGCAGCATTTTTTCTTATAAAATGTTCAGATACTGTGGAAATAAAAATTCCTAAAAATAGAGACTGATTTGAAATGTCATTATTAATAAGCTTTTTCATTAGGAATAAAGAGTTTTCTCTATAAGCATTGCAACAGGGACCCGCATGGACCAGTCACATCCTTGTACTTACATTCAGTATCACATTGCTCATTTACATTGAAATTAATCAGATTTTTTCTCAAATCCTTATCTTCAGCACTGATTCCTAACAATACATCATTTATACACTTGATTTTTCCTTACTGAACTGAGCTTAGGAATTCAAATTCTCAGATATTTGAATATACAATTCATATACGTATAACACTTTTGATGAACATCATTAAAATGCTTGTTCTTTTTAATCAATTGCTCAAAAATCAGTGTGCTTTTGAGCTGTAACACTCTGTTCCCCTTTGCTTGTGCAGATAAAACTACATGGGACACAGAGTATGTAATTATTTACATGCTTATACCAGAAATAATTTTCTAAAGATGTTACTGTATTATGAGAGCATTTAATGAAGTACTTTCAGCTTTTGTGCAATTAATGCAAATTTATGTGATGATCTACTATTTTACCAATCACTGACTGTGTGCATTTTAATTTTCTATCCTTCCTTTTTACCAAAAAAGTTGTCTGCATTATACTCTTGACTGAGTTTAATTACAGCTGCTTTGAAATTTACAATTTGTGTTCTGTGGGACGATCTACAATTCCAAAAAACCAAAAAGAAATTCAGAATGGAAGGGAAAACATCTTCAAATTCCCCTTGGGAAGGAAGCCTGGGTGAGGAGCAAAGACTGAGATCTCTTCCCTCAGCTGACTGAATGACAGAGCTCTCTTGACCACAGATATTTGTTCCAAAGCCTTTCCTTTCTGTTTGTCATGCATCAGGAGACCCTGGTGCCAGCTAGTCTGTTTGAATTTCCTTCTTTGAGGAGGAAACCCCAGTGCTGTGGCAGAGCTGGTGGCTCTGGTGACTTTCGATGTATGTGCTATGCCTGTTGCTCATGTGGCCTCATGCAGTGAAAAATTTTAGTGTTTATACTCATGTACAGGGATTTAAACGTGATAATGATCAAGGTCTGGATCACAGTGCTGAAATACATTTTAATGGCAGCACAATTAAGTTGACTTTACATCTGTATTCATTGTGACACAACGTTATTATTTTCTATTAAGGAAAAAAAGTGCATATTTCTGCCCACCCTTTCTTATTGTTTAATCTGGAGTATTTCCATTCATACAGGATTACAATTGCAAACCTCCTTCAATTTTTTTTTGCTATTTTGTCATTCCCTCCATTTTTCTACCTCAGGCACGTGAAGCAAACCTACTTTCACATACAGCCAAGACCACTTTTTACAAGATTAATTTACTCTGGAGGCAAGCTGATAGCCATAACATATTTTTTTCCCCATTTCCACAATTTTCCCTGTCTATACCAACCACATCTGCAGAGCTTTCACCAAGTCTCAGTTCCTTGACTAACACAGCAGTATTTTGCTATGATTTTGTGGTCATGGAAACTAACAGACACTGCATTGTGTTAGTTGTTTTATGCATACAGATCTAAATTACCTTACTGAAGTACACTAGCCAAATAAATCCATCTTCCTTTAGGTGTTTTTCAGAAACTGGAAATTGCCATTAAAATATCAAAACTGTGCATCACCTGAGATATAACTTCTTTCCA
This sequence comes from Ammospiza caudacuta, assembly GCF_027887145.1. NCBI lineage: Eukaryota > Metazoa > Chordata > Aves > Passeriformes > Passerellidae > Ammospiza > Ammospiza caudacuta. The sequence goes on from NC_080596.1 coordinate 63,073,251, forward strand.
CATTTTAAATTATTTTCTTTCCACATTCCACCTTGCTGTAAGATGCTTACTTTTCTTGTTTTCCCACCACTCCAGAAAAGTGAAACAAGGATAATTAATTTTCTTTACTGCTAACTCAGCCACTCCCTTTTCAGCCCTTTTCCTGTGGGGTGAAAGCACTTGTCTCATCTTACATCCTCCCATCACTTGAGCCTCCTTTGGCACTTTCAGTTGCATCAGCATTTCGATACCTGTCTGCAGCTCTCCAGCTCCCTGCACCTTCCATTTATTTCTTAACCAGTTCACATATATTTTCTCCCCTGTTGCCTCTCATGCCAGGGTATTTGCGTAGTGAAATCCTTGGACTCTTACAGATCTTTCCTTAAAATGTTGCTCTTTTTCTGCAAGGTTTATATTATTTCTCAGTAGTCTGGTGAGGAGTAGACTGAGGTCACTGCTTATTATCCAGGCCAAAAATATCTTATCTTTTTTTGTACATTTCCCTTTGGTTTTCTATTCTTTCTTTCATCTTTTGTAATTAAAGTGCAAACTTATCGGGTTTTTGTTCTCTGTTTGTGAAGCATTTAGTACAAGGCTTATGGGACATGTGAATTCCTAGACCCTGCAGTAATAAAAGAATAAGCACTTACAGACAGGGTAAAATAAGATATTGAAGGTAGAGTTATCTCCCAAACAAACATTATACATCACAGAAACTTAGGGCTACCCTCAAATTCAGAGAAATGCAGTAATATTAAGTCACCAAACAATGTTTGTCTGTTTGGACAATCTTAGTCCTGGTGTGACGCTGTGTAATAACAATATGGTTATGGCATTATAAGGATTTCAGCTGTCATTGACTCAAAGTGATTCTTTTTTCCTGTCCCCTGAGGACTGTCAGAACAAGAGCAATGTCCAGGGGTAGCCAAGGAGAGAACTCCTGAGGATCCCCCTAAGCAACACTTTTCCTTTCTCCCACTGATAAATTAGAAACTCGCAGCTCTGATGAATAACAGCAAAAAAGGACATAATTTCTAAAATAATTACTTTGAAAATGTCCTATGAAAAGAGTTCAAATAATTCTGATGATATATGAATAATGAAGAGTCTATATTTTATAACAGAAGTCACTAGGGATGAATAAAAGTCTGAGAGAAGGTATAAAAGTACCTATTTTCAATTAACTCTAACTCAAACTAAATAATGGATTTACTTGTAAATTCTCAGAAAATCCATTGCATACTCTGTAAGTACTGTAATTTTAGGAAAAATGGAATATATTTAGTGCATAGAAAAGTGACTGGATCCCTCCTTTAAATGGAAATTTCATTTCTGCCTCAACTGTAAACCAGTGCTGGGCACCTTCCTAATTCTCCTACTTCACTCTATCCACAGAGTGAAAATAGAAGATGAATAGGAGCCTACAAGGAAACCTGATATATCATCAGGGGAAAAAACTTGACAGATAAAGAGAGTTCCATGAATCATAAAAATATATCTCAATAACTAAGCTAGAAGGAAAAAAATCCAACCTTGATTGGCCAATTATAAAACTATAAATGACTGCACTTTTGAGAATGCCCCTGTGGCATCAGTGGAAGCTTTTAACTAAGTCTGATGAAATCCTGTCCTTCTTGTGTTTGTGTTTCAGCATACACTTTCCATGCTGTCTTATGTTGCTCTCATACTGTTGATTAAAATATTTGCAGTAAAAATTGTTCTGGAGATGCACATGCTTTAAACATGGTTAAACAAAATAAAAAACCAAATTCATAAACACCATGCATGGCAATCCTGCAGATTTTGTCCCCACCTCATTTCCTTTTCAGGACAGTCTTCCAAAAAAACTTTCATCAGGAAGAGGAAGAAATCATATACAAGCATAAAACTGTTATCTCGCAATGTTATTGTGTCTGGATTTTTAATAATTTCTATGTATTCTAAGGAATTATTTAATCTAAGTACAAACTGTATAAATCTTAATTTTTTTTTTCACTATTGTACATCCATTATATTTTATGGATTTTTCTTAACAACATGGATGGAGCTGTAATAGATTTAACCAAAAACTATGCTGGGCATGTAGCAGAGGACATTGTAAGAATCATGGTGTTATAACTTCCTGCTCCTTCCAGTATATAGCCCTAATATTACATTAGCATATGGCCTGAGTAAGCTTTTTTAATGTTTTAGCCTGACTTAGACAATATATCATAACTAACCCTGTCCTTGTTCTCTGGATCTGCTTGTCTGTCTTTCTTCCCTCTCCCAGAAGCAGGAAAGCCACAGAGCTAATGGCAGCCCCAGATGTTGTGCAAGAAGCTGTGTGTGAGCTGCAGGAAGAGATCCAGCCTGGTACCCAGGAAAAGGCAGGTTGGAGGCGGTGATGGTGCACCCTGTTTGGCAGTGCCAGTGTTTATGTGTGCATGGGACAGGCAGTGGGCACACGGGCAGCTGCTGACAGCCACCCACAGATGTCCCCTGCAGCAGGGCATGCCACAAGGGGCATGGAGGGATGGAGTGGGAAGGCAAGACTGGTGGGCAAACACTTTGGGTGAAACCACGTCTCATTGCTCTTTTGGCCACTGGGTAAACTGTTGAGTTTTGCTATGTCAGCTCCACAGTGATAGTGGGATTGAATAATACCTTCCCCAAAGCATCCAGGATTCTTGTGAGATCTCCCACCCAAGGAATTTCTAGATCCAAAGCTATACAGCTTGCAAGACCACAAGATAACAAAGGTGGGAAATCCTTTGATATCTATATGTCCATGATTGTGGGTTATTTTCTGCGCTCAGTAAAGGTAAATATGAATGTAATTGGGAGCTGTATTTTTTGTTGGTTATGAAAGGGTTAAAAAGAAACACATTTGCAGCACAGAGGCAGAGCGACCTTGTGGGGAGCATTCTGGCCTGTACCAGCAGTTCTTTCTTCCTTTCCACATAGCTTCTAATGGAAAAGTACTGCCTGCCCTCTGTAAATTATTAATTTCTTCATGTTATCAGATACTGTTGATAAAAAGACAAGTGGCCCCTGTACTGACTGTCTGGGGTAAAATGAATAATTGCTGATGCCCTTTAAACTCTGTATAGGTTTTCATCTACTTTCCACTGGGCTCGGCTTTGCACTGTGCAATGGACTGTTACCCACTTTAGCTGCTCACAAGTAACTCCCTGTGGAATAAACCCTTACTGCTTTCATTTTAGGGGCTGACTTAGACGAATGACTTTAAATTACTTACAACCTTCAGCTGATCCAAGATGTCAAACAAACTTTAAACTAGTATATGCTCAAGGATGTGTGAGCCTGAAAACAAGGAAAGGTGGAGGCGCGTTTTCATTAGTCACTGCTTCTCATGTGGAGGAAGGTCAGCCCCTGGAGCAGTTGGGCATGGAGGCAGCACACAATGCTGCTCCAGACAGTGCTCTTAGCTATTATTAATACAAACAACTCAAAGTAGTAGTCTGATAAAAGCTCAATAAAAGCTACTGAGATTAGGGATCATGTTAACTAGTGTCGATAGCATAAATTATCAAGTGGAACAGCTCCAAATTATAGCATAAAGAGACTCATTTAAGGAGGATTATACATCAGGTTCAAAAAGAATGAGGAAGTAATGAGAATAAAAGCACATACCAGGTCCAACAAGTAGTACTTTTTGAAGGACTGCTATACCTCAGAAGATTTTAACTTTTCAGGATAAGCAGTTGAAACAGCAATAGGCACAACAGTAAGGGTGAACAGCTGTCTAAAATGCTGTAATGTACAGAAAATGGCACTTAACACATATTCATGAGGGACAGCACAGTATTCTGTATTGCAGAGATATGCATTAGGGCTAGCAGCAGACCGTCTAACTACTAAGGATTATCTCCATAGTATTCACTCTAGTTCTTCAGCATCCCTTCTGAGGTTATACCGCCTCATCATTTGTCATACTACTGCTGAAAGGTAGGGAGCATTTCCAGACCAGATTATGCTCTTGATACTCTGAAGAAGAGAAATATCAGATAGCTTGGTTGCACTCATGTCTTCCAAAGGGGGTTTCAAAATGAATGGCAGATCAAAATTACAGATGGAACTAAACTTCTACTTGGGTCTCCCTATACATTTACATAAATGTTGAAGGACTGGAACAATCGTGGACCAAATCTTGTGCCATGAGGTCTTGCAGTGCTCTTTCTGAATTTACCATTCTCCCTTTTAAGCATGGTAGGTTTCTGTGGAGCAACAGGCCTAAGGTTAACTTGTGTTAGTCTTACCCCAGCTATTTGTTCCCCATGAATTTCCTAAACACTTTACAGAATTGGTTGCTCTACTTTTCTGGAATCACTTCAAACTGAGAAAAATGTACTCTTTGAATGCTGTTGTAGAGGAGAAAGTCCTGAAGACATCCTCAGAAAAAAGAGCATCAGATCTAGTTGACATTTATAACACTAATTTATCCACTTTACTAACCAGACACATCTGGCAAATTGAGTGTGTTTGCTAACAACTTGAACTTATAGGAAATACAGAGCTAAATGGGGTTTTGTGTAGATGGGCCAATGCTTTAGGTGGAGCTATGGGGAACAGAGTTCTCACAATATCTGTTTGTACATCATACCACAAAGCCCTGTAGCTAAATAGCTAATTAATAATATTTGTCCTCAAAATGGTATTGTTGTTGAATTCAAACTATTAGACAGTAAAAAGGGAGAAATTTCTGTAAACAACAACATTCAAAGCAGATCACAACCATGAAAGTCAGTAGATTCACTGAGTACTGCTTTTGGGTATGGGTGGAAGGAAGTAAACAGGGGCTCAGAAATATGGTGTTCTGAACACAGGATTGGTTCTGCTCTTTTGTATTAAGGATGGTCTGAATTAGACTTATTAGAGCAAAAGTCTTTCAAGTTGCTCGGCTCCCACTATGTACAGGAAATAAGCTTTGGTATGTTTTTCTTGTAAGTAATTGCCATAACATCATCTACATTGGAATTAAATTCTTGAGAACTTGGAGACAGTGCCAAAGCTTTGATTTTCAACCAAAAATGTCCTCAGATGAAAGAAGAGATAATGATAACACACAGTACCATTGTAAATGTATTCCTCTTCGCAGGGAGGCCCAGAAATTGAATGGATGTGTAAAATGCCTTGGCTTTTCCATATTTTAGTTAGTCTGTCCAGTGATGTTTGAGGGAAATTCAGAGTATGTTGTTGTACTGGTTTCATAACTAACTTGAAGTTTTCTATACCTTATTTTGGACTTCTCATGAACATTAAAATTCTTTAAATGGTTACTTGTGAGCCTCGACTGATAATGTTTCCCCTGGAAGAATGTGGACAAACCCCCTGGCAAACAGGTTTGGTGTGTGCTGCAGGGAACCAGTACAGTTCAGGCAAACTGTGCAAAAGCAGACTACTGTCACCTTAATAAACCTGAGAGATATCCTAACTTTGTCACTGAGGAGGATTCCACAGAATCAGGAAAATGAGAAGCTGAATAAGTTAGTGGATATTTTACATAACAGATGGGCTGGAATCTGCCCTCACCTAGAAATGGTAGAAACTGGTATCCACCTTCTCCACTGCTTGTCTGAACTAATCACAGAACCAATTAGTGATGAGATGATTGAGCCAGACACTGCCTCTGCTATCCATTAGATTTCTTACTCCTTGATTTGAACAAATGTAAGACAAATGAGAAAGCAAAGGAGACTCTATTGGATTGCACTACCTCTGTCATAAAAGATTATTCTTAAATTGTTTATTGAGTCTAGAAAGAGAAAAATATTTGACAGGAAGGAATAAATGCTGCCAACATTGATTGCTTCACTTTTCAAGGGCAAATTTGAAAGTGTACTTTCATCATCAGAGAGATGTTCTCATATACACCTGCAAGAGACATGAAAATCTGACTGCTGGCATAACTCAATAATAATCTAGAAATGCCTGCATGCTGCACATGGGAGGATGTGGTGTGAAAGGATAGTGCAAAAGAAAAGGAAAGAAAAGTCAAATGGACAAGAAGGACCACAAGGACTAATAAGCCAGCAGAGAAAACAAAGATTGTCATGGCAGTCTCCAGAATTTCCTTTTGAAAGGAGGATTGGCAAGAGATAGCTATCTGTGGAAGAAGCTCTGGATGATAAACTGAAGCTAGAATTCTGATATTACATAGTCCAAGAAATTACTGTGGTCTGCTTGTCCAGATATGTGAACCCTGCCCTGCCCTGCTTTTGCCAAAATCCTTCAGGTACATCCCAGCTTCCTGTTTTGGAGCTGCTTTCTTGTCCACACAAACCACATTTTTACCAGAAATCATGGCACAATAGCACTACTTTCCCATTTTCAATTCCCCTGTCAGCTGGATTCCTAACTCTTAGACTTTGCTTTCTTCCATGGAAAGTCTCAAGCCTCCCCTGGTGCCTGCTGCTCCTTGGCACTTACCCTGCCATGCTGTTGCTGCTATTTACAGCTCTCCTGGTTTTCTTTCTTCAAATGTCCAAATAAAACAGAGGTTTTCATGTGTGAACAATGCAATATATTAAAGGAAAAACCAACAGTAATAAAAGGTATCAGATCACTCAAAGGAAAAATAATGGATTAGGGTAGAGGATGGAAAATAAAACTAGATTTAGCATTTTTCTCTCTGAAAAGAGAGAACAATCTACTGAAAAAAGGGAAAAATATAAATTGTTCATAAATTAAAATGTCAATGGCTTATTCCCTGTAGAGTGCATGTCGTCTTTAATACAAATATTTCTGATTGCAATATACACATTTCCATGACTGCTGTCTTACTTTCTGTTTGTCTTTATACAAATCTACTGAAAAACTTCTCTTCAAATATTCTTCATATTCTTCAAATATGAAGTTTGCTATGGAAGTTTTCCTAGCTCAACATGTTTTGCCTGCCAGCACTTACACAGGCAGCCTTTGTGAGTTAATTATTCCAGGTGGCTTAATTCTTCATGACAAATAATAGAAATGTAGAAAAACACTTATTATTTTTCTAACCCTACAGAAACTGAGCACTGGGCTGCATTAACTCTTGTGTGGCTTTTCAGAGACTGTAGGCACTTTCATGCCCCCAAACCATCTGGTTTATAGCCCCAAATGGAGACTGAGATAATCTTTACGCTGAAATCAACAGCAAAGATCTGTTTGTCTTTCTTGATCGACTGAAGTTCCTCCAGTGGCTCAGTCCTGGAGTTCAGATTGTGTCTTGGTCAGATTCAAACCATAAATTATAAATGGCTCCTGTGTGACAATCACATCACTGAGCATCCTCAGTGGCCAGTGATTCTTTGACTTTGCAGCCCTGAGGGAACAGTGTTCACCTGGGTGTTTGCATTTGAGCCAGCCCACATTTCAGTGAGTTGTGTTGAGATAAGACCTACTCTGCAGCTCCAAAATGAGGAGGATGCAGGTGCTCTTGGAGATGCTCTTTAATCAGTCTTTTACCAATATGTCACTGGTGACTTCAATACACACATCAGTGCTGCGAGATAGAGACTCAAAGAGGCAGTGGCTGCTCATCACATGTATTTGAGAGCTTAACTTTTAAGAGTACAAAAAATTAAATATATAGGTATTTTTGCACATTTAGATCTAACCAGACTGCTGATCCTTTTATTTCTCCTTCAGAGTTTTGCTAGGGATAATATTATATTTGACCGTCAAGGAGAGTTAGAAAAACTGTGTATCATCAGTCCATAATTCATCACAGCCAGTTTTCAATCAAGCACTTGTTTGCTCTGATATTTTTATTACATTACTGCCCACATTATTAATGTTGTTTTCAATGCAGACAATTTATATTTGTATTATTAACAGTTTAAAAAAAGTGACTCTACTGTAATGTTTCAGAATAAAGTTGACATCAAAAGTTGACAATGCCTGAGATTCTCAAGATGAAGTGCCACATGTCAGTTTGACAAAAATGTTTGTTTGTAGCTGTGCTCTGCGTGATTGTTTATTAAAAAGTTCATGAGCTGAATAGACTCAGTGCTATTGAATTATGCAGAAGTTGCTGTTCTTCAGATCCTGAAGAAGGATAGGAACCTTAAATGAGGACAGGAACACCAAGGGTATAAATATCTCCTAGCCCAAGATCTGCAATAATGAGTAACAGTGGGAGTTGAAAACTCTTGACCTGCAATTCCATAGTTTTGTATTAAATATCTATTTTGCTTGATTTGAGACAAATCACATTAGTCAGGGTATTAGATGGTTTGCTTGTCTTTTATGATATCTAAATCATAGAATAATATAATAGAATCACAGAACAGCTTAAGTTAAAAGACACCTTAAAGACCACCTAGTTCCAACCTCTACCATATGCCCTACACCTTTCCCTAGACCAGGTTGCTTAAGAGCTCCATCCAACCCGGCCTTGAACACTTACAGGGATGGGGCATCCACAGCTTCTCTGGGGAACTCTTCTCTGAGGAATTTCAGTGCCTGGCTACCCTCTTGATAAAGAATTTCTTCCAAACATCTAATGTAAATCTCTCCTCTTTTAGTTTAGAACAGTGCTCCTTTGTCCTACCATTATATGGCCATGCAAAAAGCCTCTTTCCCTCAAAAGATTACAAGATTTTAAGTCCTCTTTAAGTACTGGAGGGCCACAATGAGGTCTTCGTAAAGCCTTCTTTTCTCCAGGTTGAAAAACTCTAGTTGTCTTGGGCTGTCTTCATAGGAGAAGTGCTGTATTCCTTGGATTATCTTCTCTTCTGGATCCTCTGTAACATGTTCATATCTTTCTTGTGTTGTGGCTCCAAAGGTGGATACAGCACTCCAGGGGCAGTCTCATGAGGGCAGAGTGGAGAGGCAGGATCCCCTCCCTTGGCCAGCTGGCCATGCTGCCTTGGATACATCCCAGGACATGACTGGCTTTCCCTGGGCTGCCAGTGAATATTGCTGGGTCATGTTGAGCTTTTAGTCTGCAACCACCCCCAAATCTTTCTCCACACATCTCTCAAGCAGCTCATCTCCCAGGCTGTACTCCTGTCTAGGACTGCCCTGACTAGGTGTGGGACCCTGTCCTTGGATTTGTTGAACTTCATTAGGTTCTCATGAATTACTTCTCAGGCTTATCCAGGTCCCCCTCTGTGACTGGTTTCACTGTGGCTTGGTACAGCTAGAAAGATTTGTTACAGGTCTTCATCTCTGTGGAAGACTTGTAATACATGGTGATTTAGGGCAGCTAGTGAAACTGTAGTCTGTGTGTGACACTGATGCTGTAATCTGTTCCTTAGGACAAAAACTCAAAATATGGCAAAGTTACACTGTCACATAATAGTGATTGACTTTAAAAGAAAATGTTACTGATAACCAGTTAAAAAACCTTTCACCATGAAATTCTATAAACTAGTCAGTAGGGGAGTTTTAGGTAGGCCAAACTGGATTTTCTGTCAGCAAAATTCCCATAGAAATTTTGTTAACAAGTGCTTAGGGCTGACTAGGGCAATTTCTTTCCTTTGTCAAGTTGAAGACCATGCTAGCAGCTTTTTAGGGAAGAAACATATAATTTTTGTTGTGACTGCAGTGGCTCTTATACCACTGTGTGCTGTTTACCAGGGCTGCTGAGCTCCTCACAGCTCAAAGAAAAGATTTGTACACTACTTGCAAAAGTAACTGTAATGTGCAGGGCTCTTTGGAGGCAAACCTAGAAGCCAGATGATGTATAGTGTGTCATGATTTATACCCAGTGTGGGTTATGCCTCTCCATTAGAGATAGTCACAGGCCAGAGATGCAATTCAGAGCTTTCACTGAAGACTATACAAAAAGTCAACATTTCTTAGACTAGTGCTTATAGCATATTTAGATAATAACTAACACTAAAGTATTATACACAACACCACAGAACATTCAGGTGCCCATGGTAAAATAATCTCCCTCCACTACTGCATAGGGCTATAGGTCTGATATTCTCTTTAAAGCATTATGTATGTGGCATAATTGTGCTGTATAACTCCAGCTGGATTTGTATCACCTTTATTTGTTTCTCTTTTCCTAATTACCTGTATTCATGAGCAGTTTGGCACTTCTGTCAGAGATCCTTGTAGCCCTAGGAGACAATTATTATATTACAAATGTAAAGGTAAATGTTGCATTGTTTAAGTCCTAGTCAAGGTCCTGGTATGGGATAATTCAAGCTCTTAAGTGCCCTAAAAATCTACAAATGTACTTGACAGATGGATCTGGCTATCTCTAACAGCAGTGTGTAAGGGCTCTACTCACAGTTACTCGTGTAAAACCTATTGTAAGTCCTAATGTTCATTTGGTCACCAGTCATTAACAGTAAAACAGAATCACATGAAAATTCAGATTGGAAGGGCACTCAAGAGGTCTCCAGACCAATCTCCTGCTTAGAAAAGACTCAGTTGTGAGACCAGACAAATTGCTGACAGCTGTATTAGATAGGTCTTGAAAACCTCCAAGGACAGACACTGTGCAATCTCTGCGTACAGCTTGTGCCACTGCTGGACTGGCATGGGGAAATGTTTCCCTTACCTCCATTCTGAACCTCTCTTGTTTCAAAGTCTGCTGTTCTTCATCCTCCACCCATGCATTGCTGTGAACACCCCAGACCTATTTCCTTGATGCTGTGAACATAGATAGCAGCAGCTGCCCTTTAGTCTTCCCAAAATCACTCTTTTTCCAGGCTGAGCCAGCCCAGATTCCCCAGTCTTTGCCTGCAGTCCTGCCTCTATCATTGTGGCTGTCCTATCCTGGGATTGCTCTACTTTCTCAACATCTTTCTTATATTGTGAGTGAGACAAAGCTAAGACTCAGTTGTCAAAGGTGTCTATAATTGGGATGCTGACCTTCAACAATTCTGTGGGACTACTTAAGCTAAAGCAATCAGAACTAGTGATGTGGTCATGACTTAAGTCAATGCTCAAGCTTTCTGTCATTTGGTTTACAAAATAAAATTTGAAAAGTGACAGTGTGGTTCTGTCACTATAAAATGAACATCTCCTGGAATTTTTGTACAGATTCAGAAATGGAAAACAGAGCTCCCAGCTGTGTATCACAGCGAGAGCTCACAAAGCCTTCAGTTCAGTGTTAACAGAAATCTTTAAAAAAATTGTCAAAAAAACTCCTGAAAAAGCTTTCCTAATAAATCCTTAAGGGTTTCCTTGCATAGAACATGGCACTTTTTTTCCCATAGGAATTGGCTTTCTAGTGGGTGGCCGACTTGCTGAACATCTAAACATGAAAGTCAGTGAAAACTAGGGGGATAGAGGGGCAGGAGATTACTCACAATGGAGGACAGACTCACCTGATGTTAGTTTTGTGTTAGAAAGCACAAGCCCAGAAATAAATTGATTTGATAGAAGAAGCAAGCAAAGTAAAGAAAGAAAACCTTCGTTTTACATTTTCTTGCACTTTCAGGTAGCTCAAAGTGACAGTACTAAAAAAGGGTGAAGCTCCCTGTCATTTCAAACATCTCCACTGCAGCACTGGGTTTGTCCTTTTGTGGTTGCTTTTTTGAAAATTCCAGAGAATGCTTTTCTTGGTGGGAAAGTTTGCCAAAAGAATAAACTTTGTAAGTGGAAACTCAGCTCCAGGAGTCAATGGGGCCTCCTTTTTGACAGCTCCAGATGCCTGAGAAGAGCAGATTGAAAGTCATGACCAGCTATTTGCACCCTGAACTTGCTTTGAAGAGCAATACTATCCAAGATAAAACAGATATGGTACCATAAGCCCTCTGTGGGCGATAAAACCAGCTCCATCTTCAATGATAAAAACACAGTAATCCCAGTTAAGTAACTGCATTTCTGAGCTGCACATTTTGCAGACAGTCCCTACTATAGGCCGTATATCCTACAAGACATTAAGAGAGAAGACACCTTCACCTTTGCAGACTAGTCTGGATTTCACATAGGAGCTGTGTTTTTTTCCCCCTCACATATTTTTTCTCTTAAGTTTCCTCTGTCTTGTTCTGTGTTCTCTGTTTGCCTAGTTTTTTCTGGGTTTGATTTTGAAGAGGAAGTAGAGTTGATTCTTTCCGTGCCCTTCCTTTCTTTTCACACCAAGCTTTACTTTCTTGAGAATTTATTTTTGTTAGTTTTTGGAGTTTTTTTAACACTGTGTCTGTTTACTTGGGATGTGTTTTTCCTTTGGACTGTATTTCCCCCTCCTAAATTACACCTTTTTTTCTTTCATGCTGTTTTTCTTTGCTCTGGCTTTCCATTTCATTCCCCTTCTAGTATGTTTGTTTTTCAGATTCTGCAGCTTCTTTAGGCGATGACTTCTATCAGCCGCCGGTGCTGAGAGGAATGGTGTACAATGGATGGCTCCTCTGGGATTACTGTTTCAATGCACTGAGAATGCACCAAGGACTCAGGCAGACCTAATCATATTGCACAGTTTGATTGCAGTGTGATTACCTCTGCAAGAAGGGTTGTTTTCTTTCTCCCACCACAGAGAGCTAGGTAGTCAGCAGTGAATAAGAGAAAATTTGAATGACATCAGACAATTGAAATACTTCCTAAATAATGGATCCACATCCTGGCTATACAAACTAAGAATGTATTCCTATTGTTGTTGAACTCCTCAGGAGCTATACAGAGTCCTCAGAAAGGCCCTTTCACATGAGAACAGATGTGCAAAAGAAAGCATTTATAGGAAATTAACTTCCCTCCCCCCCCCGAGTTCTAGAGAGATGTAAAATGGCAGCATGGGAACATACACCATAGTAACTGCTCTAACCCAGAAATGTGCTTTATATAAATGCACTAAGAAGAGCAGATGCTTAGAGATGCATAGGTTATGTCTTATGCTTATTTTAACATGAAGCAAGCTGAGATCCCCACTTCCTTCTAGGAAAACCGAAATTAAGAGGGGGAAAAAGTAAATTAGAAAAAGGCTGCTGTTGGTTTCAACTTCAAAGATTTCCTTTGGGAGTTGTTTTGTTTTGAACTCTAACTGCACATGCATGTTTAGACCTTAGGTCTCCACCCTCAACACAGGGATAAAAACACAGTGCAAGAAATAAGGAGGCACAGATTACTCCTTGTCATCTACCAGCACCAGTGACTGGCGCCCTGGGCTGCTGCACTTCCATGAGAGGAGGAGAGAGGAAGGCAGCAAGAAGGCAGGAAGGTGCTGGTGGGATGAGAGTAACCTTGGTAAGACCATATTGTTACACACAGTGGGAGAATGGTCCAGTAGCTAATGAAGTAGCACAGAAGTTGAAATGTGTGATTGCTATTCTCTGTTCCATTACGCACTATTGCAGTAGTGATGGGAAAACCACAAGATCCTGGTTTTTGACAGTATTTGAGTGCCTGACTGCTACTAATTTAAAGGGAAATGAAACACATAAATATTTTTCCAATATCTTAAACTTGGTACTGAACCTTTCCACTCCTGGAACACAGGGTGCTCTACCTCCTCCAATGGGAACTTGGGAATGAAAGTGTCAGGGAGAGTTCATGGAGCTGCTCAGCATGCAGCTGGTGGAGACTGTGTCTTGTCAGCATCTCAGGTGTCTTGTAGAATGTACAGCCATGTGTGTAGTTGCCAGGCATGAGCATGCAGACGTGTCCTTAGCACCAAGCTCTCCCCAGACATCCTCCCACACACCTGTCTTGCTGATGGGCACCCTTTGACCAGGTACAATCTACCTAACAAGTACCAGCTGCCTTCAGCAGAAGACCTCTGGGCTATTACAGGAAGAATTTCAGGTTATTTATTCCATCTGCCTGGTATCAGTCGAATCATCTTGTAAGGATTCCAGCATAAAAGGAGCTGACAGTGCCAGCAGAACATGCTGGGGACTGTCATTACTGCCTCTGCTGTACCTTGTAAAACAGTGTGCATGTAGAGAGCACTGATCTTCCAACTGCAGTTTGTAGAAAGGTCATGCACAGCAGAAAGCAGTGTAAGTAGTTGGACCAGCTGGCTTTGAAGCCTTTCACACCCAAAAGCATGTATGCAGGCTATGCAGCCAGGCAGCCTGAGAGAAAGGCAAGTATTTTTGTCACCAATAAATTTGTGGGCAACTGAAGAAATACCCAACTCTTACTTCATCTGGCTCCTGTCTCACAAATATTCTAGTTTTTGAGGAGAGACTGAAGTTCAGGAGCAGTCCTGACAGTTTTTGTGAAGAAACTTCATCAGATTGCTCATCAGGCTTACCATCCAGTGCAGGAGAGAGGTGTGGTTAGAGGAGCTGATGGGACATAGCCCATCAAAGACAAAAGCAGCGAGGCAGAGCTATGCAGAATGCCAAGGTGAGGTGCCAGGTCTGCATCCTCCCTGACACTGGAAGGGCAGTGGCAGTCCATGAGGATTGCTCCTGCTGAGGGCCTGCAACATGACAGGGGACACCAGGGACAGAGGTCCCGGGAAACTGGTCTGCTACTGTCAGGATGAGACAGAAGAGCCATTCACACCTTCTACATTGTTCTTTCCTCCCCATCCCATGGAAGCAATATTATCTTGGTGATTTCCATGATTTATTGTGAAATTTGGTGCTGAGGGGGTTGTCACAAATTTAACACTCTGACATTGTTGTGACTTTTACAGGAGCCTGGAGATTGTAAAGAAATAGCGTAACTCTGCTTTCAATGCAGTAGCTGTGGCAAATTAGGAAACAGAGTGAGACACAGATAGAATTCATATGACAAATAAGTGGGTATTTCTATGACGGCATTCAAAAGAATTTTCTTTGCAAACAAGATAACCTTAAGATGACCATGCTGGGAATCACAGCTTAAAATAAATACTGATAAAATTGACAATTTATTTGTGAAAATACAAGTATTTTATGCTTTTTCATAAACACTGCAAGCACAAAAAATGAGAGTTCATTTCTTTTCTGAGTATTTTATTATTGCTTTTTTAGAACACCCAGGTTATTTCCTCATTCTGTTTAAGACCTTTCATCATCTCTTTATCTAATCTCTGAATCACATGGGATCCTACTTCCACTAATCTATCTTATGTGTTTAGTGAAAGCTGATAGCAAGATAGAGAGAGGAGCTAAAGACATAATTTTAATGAAAAATAATGATCAAAATATTTGGTGCACTGTTTGGAGTAAAAAATGAAGGGTACAATTTAAAATGCTTCACTAACGTTCTGTGTGCTGTTGACTAGATAATGTATACATAATAATACACATTATCTTCTTGGCCACCACAGCAGCAATTTGCCACATTGATGCTATTCAGGTGTTTCAGCAAGATCCTGGAATCACAAACTACAAGACAGCCCTGAAAGGCATTTGTTACAAGACATTCCTTCAATATGAGACTGCACATACTGTTTCTTTTTAAATGGATTTGGGTTGCCTCTGGTTGTACAAAGAGTTTGATTCCTATGAAGTGAGAGAGCTCTGCTGTATCACTTTGTAAGGCCGACATGACAACATGACAGACATGGCTTCATATGAACACACTGCTTATTAGATCATGAGCAAAGCTGAATGCTGTCATGTGCAGAACATATCTCCTCTCTAAAAGAAAACCTGACTGTGCTGGGAAGCAGTAGGAGAGAAGAAAGAGAGATCCTTGGCTGGGTATGTGCCATAGGAGTGATACACAGGGGCTCCAGGTGAGGGTTTTCCTCACTCACTCTTGTGTTTGTCCATATTGTCTCTTCTTTCTTAACTAGATCTTTGTAATTTTTTTTTCAGTCAAAAATCTACTCGGGTTAATGAGGATAATTTTCGCTTAGATAGTTAAAAAGGGTTAATATTATAAAGGACAAAGTTGTTTGCAAGTCAGCTTGTTGTTGTCTTTGGAGGGAAGCTGGAACTCTATGAAAAACATATATATTTCATGTAAAAACCCAGGAGATAATTAATTCATAAAATTAGTGATTCAGATAAGCAGCTGAGCAGAAAACAATTTAGTACTAGATAGAAAGAAATCTTGCACAAAGTCGATTACAAATCCCACCTTTTACTGGAACAAACAACTCACCCTTGCTGGTGTCTCCATTCCCATGGGACCTGAGGCCAGGGCTCCACTGCACAACCTGCACCACTGTCCTTGTCTGGGGACAACTTTATCCCACTCCTCAGCAGAATGCAGCTCTCATTCTAATTATCTGGCACCAGAGTACTCTGGCATTATGTTTTCTACTATATCACATTTTTGGGCATAACACCTAAAGCCTGTTTAGAAGCAGTTAGAGGCATATCTACCCTACCATGAACATGTCAGTGCCATCTAATTGAGTTAATTGACTGAAGCACTGTGTCTCTCTGATGTGGCTATGTTGCTTCTGGGTCCAGAGCTCACAAGCTTGCAGTTATTTATGATCCCTGCAACCCACTCCACTGTGAAGTTGGGTAGACTCTATCATTTGTCTGAGCCAAAGATTTTGTTTCTGCATCTTACTTAAATTAGTTTTTCTATTATTTATTTACCTCATTAAGGTACACATCCTCATGAACATACATCCTCATTATTCTGTCCTTGTAGAAAACCTTCACCAGAATCTCTCTGCTGCTAGTAGATTGTATAAAGGACTCCTGAGTGCTGAATAACTAACTGATCAGCTGGTTTCTGAGCTTACTCTGGAGTGAGTAACTAACAGCAGAGCCACTGTTGCACACAACTAATGGGAGTGAGAGTCTTCCTCTGGGTCTCATCTGCACTCCCATATAGTTTACCCTTGTTGCCATCAGTGTGTTTGAAATAGGATTTTATTGCAGTGACTTCAATACTGTCAAACTCACCACTAACATCACCACTGCCATGACCTTCGAACAACTAGCTCTGAGAAGTGCAGATGGGACCATTCGCTAAATTGTCCCTTATTTTCTCTGACTATTTGTTATTCATAGGTGTTTTCTGAATAATCTGAATGAGTAACATTTGAGCTATAGACTGCTCACAAGCCATCCACTCACACTATCAATGTTCATTACTTCTGCTATGTGACTTGGCTGCCTAAGTTTCTGCTCTTTGATTTTCAAACAGAAGAATAACAAGGAAATATGGCTATGAATTTTCACAGAAAGCATAAATTTTACTAAAATTCATTATTTCAAAACATGTGCATTTCAGATACCTGAGAGGATGTGTGGTGTCCTCTGAAAGGACCTACATCCTGCTTGGGCTTCCCAGACACCTTACATTGACAGTCCCATAAGGTTTACCACACAATGGTGGTTTTTAAATTCCTTCCCATCTGAAGATATTTCTTGATGTGAGGCAGCTAAGAAATTGTTATAAATATATATTAGCAGCATGCATACAGCTCTCTCTGCAAATAAAGAAAAACTTTTGTGCTCTCAAGCTCCTCTGCTTTTTTCTTCTCACTCCATTAATCTAATAAAATATGTTGTCTCTCTTTAGAAACCCTATTCACTTTCTGAGGGAACAGAAGGAAGCCAGGGTATTTGCATATTGAACAGAATAGAAATTGTTGCATGATGCTCCCCAAAGAGCAGATGAAAATAGGAGCATTTATTTGCAGCTGACAGTGGAACAGAGAGATATGAAACTTTGTTAGCACTTTGCCAGAAACTGAAAATCAATGGGGAGCAAGAGCCCTGAGGGCTTTTCCTGACACATGGAGCAAATGACTGGAGGAGGCAATACAATTACAAAAGCCATGAAATGTTTGGAAATGCCGAGAACTAGCAGGCATTGCAGGTCAATGGTCTGGACTGCCAAATTCCCTGGAGGAAGGGAAATGACAAATTCTGGCAGTAGAGCTGAGCTGTAAGAAAGCTGTGGGGCTCTAGGGTTTTTCTAAATCAAGGTGTTCCAAATGAAGTAGAATCACAGTACCCACGAGGATGTAACTAAAAAATTACCCTAATTAAAAATATGCATCAGATTCTGTATTTGAAAGGGTTAAAGAGGAAAGGGATCTGGTTCCAGAAGAAGAAAACTAAGAGTGTGTGAAAAAAATGGCTCAGCAATGCATCCTTGGCAGTTAGAATTGATTACACTGAAAGTGTATTTTCTCTGTGACGTGGTAAGAAGCAGGGGAGTAAGGAGAACAGAAATTAGATAAAAACTGGATGCTTTAAGAAATATGAGCATGCTATGAGAAGCCAGGGGCCATAATTTGTTAGTTGTGCAGAGCAGTAGGTCCTTGCCCAAAGGAGGGGATGTGAAGGCACTCAGTGCTGTCACACTGGCAGAGTTGCTTCTGGTGCTCACATACCCCTTCCTCTTCTTCAGCCAACACTACAGACAGGGACTGCTCCTCAGTTTCCATGCAATTCTCCCACCATTACCCTTCACTGCTGCAAGAGCAGTGTCCCAGTGTCAACTGGAAAATGAATCATAAAAACTAATGAATTTTGAGGTAGGTGACTAACTGTCCACACTTTTGCTGTAAACACACGCAACACAGGAACTTCCACATCTTGTTTTCAAGATATGAGAATCTATTCTTTGTAGAAAGGTTTGTTTTACTGCCTGGGAAACTGGCATAGGACTTTATGAATTGATTTCTGCTCCAGACCAAACCATAGACCTTGTTTCTCTCAGGCTTGTCTCAGCTGAAAAATATGGCATATGTCAGTTTGCATCTACTGAAATTTGATGGCAACCTTAGAGACATCAGTGTAAAGACTGTCTAAATACAGCTTTAATATAGCTTCATTTCATCCTCTAAATGATCTTAAAAGTAAATTGTACATTTACAAGCAAAACCTGAATGGAAAAGATGTGCAGAAAAATGCTCAATGATGTTGTCATGACAACAATGAAAGTCAATAGATTACCACTTAAAATCATCTGTAATTTGAAGCTTTTCCTGGGGAAAAAATGGAAGCTGACTACTTTGACATGTGATGAGTTTATAAGAGTGAAGTGTGTTCCCTTTCTGGAAGAAACTGTACCATATTTAAAAAAATAAAAGTTGAAATAATTGAAGACTACAAGTGGTAAGTGATGGATTGCATCACAACTAAAGGAGTCACATCCCCAGCAATTAAACTGAAATAAAATAGTTTCTAAATATTCTAGAAAAGCAATTTCCCATATAAACCTGAAAGTTTTCATGAAGAACTGCCACTGAATACATTGTAAATAAGTAAAAGCATTATTCTGGAACTAAGTGGTTCAGAATTCTTCAAGATAGGTTTATACAAAAGTGTAGAAGTTTCAATTGGCCAAAAATATTCAAGTGTCTTAGCAATCTGATATCAGACAAACAAGAAAAGCAGAAAGTGATTTTAGCCAGAACTCACTTGCAATAAAGATTGTACAGGAGATAGACCTTGTCTCTTGCAAAGGATTTTGTATTTTTCAATCTTGACTTGGTTCCGAATCTAAATGAAATATAATAAAATATAGAAAGGAACGCACACAAAAAATTCATATCACTTTTATACATACATTTTCATTTGCTTTTACCTGATTTATTTTTCCCCTTTGTTTCATGAGTAATCTCTCTCCCCCATCCTTGGCTATATCTGTCTTAAACCCTAGCTACTCCTAATCTTTATTTAACTGCTCACCCACCAATTTAGTAATTGCTCTTCTTACTCCACTGAAACCATTTTTGTCAAATCTCTTACAGAATTTTATATGCCTTGTTCCATCACCAGCTCTCCTTTCTCATTCTCCAGAGTCTGCCAGCTATTTTAAACCTGTCAGCTGCACCTTTCTTCTCTGAAGCTTGGGCTTTCATCAGTTTGCCTCCTTCTAAGACCTGCCTTATGGCAAAAAAAGTCCTCTGTGGTTAGAGCAAATTCTCTTTCCTTCTCTTGCCATCTACAACCAGTCTCTCAGTCTCAACCACAAATATAATTGCCACATTACATTGACTCCTTACACTGATGGCTCTAATAAAGCCTCTTGTGTACACCAACAGTGATGACTTATTTTTGTATCCATCAATATTTCATATTGATGGACTCAAACATAAGCCAGCTTGTGGCACAGTTTTCACAGAAACAAAATGGAGGAGACCTATCACAATACAGTGCAAAATTCACTTCCTGCTTCCACAGTTTTCCAAAGACACTTTTTGTTCTAAAGTTATCAATCAAGAATTTTCAGGTTATGGATGAACAAGGATATATAAGGACATCTCATCAGTTTTGCTTGGAATACTCCAAATACTGTGCTATGGGCAAGAGTTCCACCACAACACTCTTAGAACCTAAATGGAGAGAAAAAGGAATTTAAAAAAAAGATACTTTTCTACAGTCACACAGCAGCCCTGTAGCAAATTGCTTTACAGCCTGCCAGAGTCCTGAACTACTGACTCACAACAAGGAATATAGTTCTGTACACATTGATTAATGTTATTGTCCTACCAACTCTATACAAAGCTAAGGAGAATACAAAAATAATTTTAAGCTTCCATAATCCATTGCTGAAAACATCATTGGTAATAACCCTCTTGTTTTAGCATTTACTTTATGCCACAGCTCCTTCAGGGGCAGATTTGTAAAAATGCCCAGGCATCTAATGATGTTGACAGATTTCCAATTACATTTCTATAAGACAGAATGTGTATAAATTCTGTCATGCAGATCTCTGTAGCATTTAGGACTGACATTAATTTCTTTTGCTGTAGTCTTAATTTTTTCAGTGTTATTTTTTTAACTTTGTACATTTATTTTTTGTTCCAAATATTATGTAAATCTTGAGAGAAAAGTAGTCTTATAACACTGAATTGAGCTTTCAGAGTCTCAGGAAACCTGAGAAGAAATATGTACATTGGGCCCTTCCTTATCAGGAGAAAGACATCTCACCCCCAAAAATAAAACTGAGGACTGAGGTGCATACTTCACTGCTGTGCCACGGCTCTAGAGAGATGAGTTCTCTAAATTGGAGATGTAGGTGATCAAAAATTATGAACAGGTCCTCAGTTCACCTGCTGTAGGGGGTTTGTATGCATTTTTCTGCCATGTGCATTATGTGTGCCTTCTTAAGCAAAGGCATTTTGGCTCCACTGTGTCAAATCTCAGTACTGTGCTGTGCTACCTAGTGGTCCAGATTTTTAGTCCTAATTGCCAAGAACTGCAAGGCCCAAAGGAAGTATCTTGGCTCTCCAAAGGACTGAGATCCCAGTGCCTTCAAACAAAGTGCCTCTGCTTTAGGTGGTGCTGGGGTTAGCTTCCCCAGGGACTCAGCAAGCTGAGCAATGCAGCTGCCTAGCCTGCCAATGGTATTGTAAGGTTTATGCCTTATGTGAGATGCTGGGAAAAGGTACATTCTTTGAAACCTTCAGATGAGAGCTTTTCCAGGAATGCTGGGAATGATGATGAGCATTCCTGTCCCCATCAGACCCACTGCTTTCCTCCGAAGCACTGCAGTGCTGGTTTGGTGATGTGTGCCTCAAGGAGGAAGGGCTGGGCTGTGTCCCTTGGCACAGCTGGCTGAAAATCGCAGGGAAAACCAGCTTGTAGTGGGGCTGTGTCTACACTCAGTGAACAATCCAAAAGAACTGATCATCTCTTGCCTTTGCAGGGAGGAAAAGGGAAAGTCATTAACTCCAAGCCCAAACCCATGCTGTTGTTTTCATGGTGGCAGCATTGGCAATGTCTCTGTGCTGCTCATTTAGAACAAGCAGCAGCAGACTCCTTCCATGTCCTGACTGGGCACTTAAGCAGTGAGGATTGGATTAAACAGTGTCATACAAGCACTGCTGCTCACAGCATCTGATGGCTTTGATGTAAATGATACAGGAAGCCACTGCTCTCCATAGTGAGCTGATGTGCAGGGAAAGTGAGATCAGTAGAGATGGGATTGTGGGAACTTTGTGGGTGTTAAATGAACCTGATTTGGAGGTCTGCCAAGGGAGGAGATGCAGGGAAAGCTGATGAGAGATACCAGACATGAGAGTTAATTGTGTTTCGGAGGTTGGTGAAAAAGCTAAAATTAAACCGTTATCAAAGAAAAGCCTTGGACAGTTTGTTTTAAAACAGAGTTAATGGCTGGAGCCTGCAGAAAACCTAATTAAAAGAGAAGAGAAAACAAATGGTGTTTAGGACTGATGCAGTGCATTCAGAAACAATTTTATATGTGGATTTTCTCCTGTTCCCTGCTGTATTTCTGTGACTAAAAGAGCCATTATGGTAAGGCTGATTTAAAAGGGTTTGTAGCTGTGTAAGAGCAAGGTGTTTTGCATAGGTCTGCAACATGAAGCCCCATTGCTAATTTTCATTGTGAGAAAGGTAGAAAACAGACTTTTATCTGAGATGATTCTGAAGAAAAGGTACCAGCTCTTTAGAGCTTTACATCCCAGGACTGCAGCAAATCAGAGCTGCCAAAAAAATGGAGCAAAATGTAGGCACTACAATGGCCTTGAGATGGAACACTACAACTGCCTTTTCCTGAGCTGCGTGATGATGGGTGGTAGTTATACCACTAAAGTTTACCTGTTCCTACTCCAGGTGTTTATATCTTAACACACCATCATGACCTAATTTTAAATTTGAATAAAAGAGATTGCCATTTTTAAAGTGTGAATTAGCTGGCCTAGTTAGATACCTACCTTAGGATGACATGAATTACACCCTGAATGGGCTTGTCTCCACTGACTTGTTGAAAGAATCTAGAGAATAGTGTGGTGTAGAAACATTTACATTCAATCAGATTTAACACATTGCTGTGAATCACCTGGAAGGGAGATGTTCCATGAGTTTGGGATATTTTCTCTTCTGACTTCCTCAGAAATACAAGTCCTAGAGAGAAGCAAGGATTGCTTTTCCTTACTGCTGTGCTTTTCACTTTCTGTGCTCAGTGGGGGATGAAACAATTTCCAGCAAAAGGTTAGCCAAAATTTGAGACTTCTTATGAGTTCCTCAGCCTAGAAATATCTCTTGTCTGCTAAAACATGCCTGTCCTCCAGTCCTGGCCCTGCTTAAGTCTTACCCTGCAACTTATGAGTTCACAAATTCAGCCTTATAATAACAACTGGCATCCAACCTTTACCAGTCTGGACCACCAATGCTGTGGATGCCTCATCATCAGCTCTCAGCTGTCATTTTGGTTAGGGTTGGGTTCAGAGAGCCACCAAGCCTACACCTGGGCCTGGAAAAGGCACTGCGCCAGTGCTGGTCTCTCCATACCATTCTAATGTGAGCCAACAATGGTGCTGGAGACCTCAGCCTCAGCCCCCAGCTGTTATTGGGATTGGGTTTGGGTTCAGAGAGCCACAAAGGCTGCAGCTCCAGGGTCACTGGGGATCCAAAAGGCACAAGATGGAGATTTCTACAGGTTGTTGGCAGCTCCAGGTTTCTGTTGCTGCCCCCAGGAGGCAGCATCTAACAGCAGTGACTGGTGCCTGGGCAGAATTCCTCCCGGGGTCCTTGTCCAGAATCGCTGGGGTAATTGGCTCCTGTGGCAGAGGGGCTTGTTGGGGATGCAGGGTAAATGTGCTCCTTGTGGCTGCCTTGCTGCTCACCCTGGCACTGCCATGCCTTAGAGAAGCCTTGACATCTTCTGGAGCGTTTGGCAGCTCCTCTCCAATAAGGCTGGGACCCACTGACCCCCCTTTTCCAGTGTCTGGGCTCCAGCTGTGTGCTGTAGTGGATGTTTAGGGGGAAACATAAGCACAGAATGGGTGTGTTGGTGGTGCTTCCCCGTGGTGATCCACCAGCCTCAGGACACTGCTAGTCAGGAACCTGAGGGATGAGGAAAGGTGTTTGCACACCTGGGAACCCCTGACAGATTTTTCTCCTGTTAATTTGTCTGATGGTATCCATGTAGACTTAAAGAACCTAAAGATGCCAGTGATCTCCAAAGACTGCTCGAGCTATTGCTCTTCCTTACCTGTCCCTTTCAGTCTCCATTTACCTTTGACTGATGTAAGAGGGGACAAGGAAGAGCCTCTTTATAGAACAGTTAGGACCATACCCACCAGAGACACTCTAGGCTGTTTCCATGGATTTTCTGTAGCCTGGGACGTTGATGTTGGTGTTTACAGCCCCAAAGCATTCATCCTGGTCACCATTCTTTTAAAACCTATTGTGCATTTTCTATAACAATGAGCTGGTTTTTCTTTGTAAAAGCTCTATCAAATATATTGTGCATATATCTGGCTGGCTGTCACAGGTAATCTGCTCTTTTTGCTAATGGCTACAGTTCTCTGAAATTGTTTTGCACCTCTAGACTCTCTGAATAGAGGTGTTGTTTGCCATGCACTCATTTCCCATTTTATTACCAGTGTAATGGTTCCTTTGCAAAGATTAACTGAGTCACAGGGCCTCTTAATATAAGCAACCTCAGAGCAGAAGAAAGAGAAATTGATATAGTTTATCCTAGATCTAAGAAATAATTCAGATGTTTATTTAGTAAGTGGTGGCATGAATAACTTTAAAATACCCACTGTACAGTGTCAAAGGAGCTTCAGAAAGGTTACAGTGAAAAAACTCCAAATCTCAGCAGAAATCATTCTTATCGTATAAACATTACACCTTTTTCTTATATTTATGCATAATTTAATTTGCTACTTGCAAACAAAAATTCCTATCACAGACTTTCCTGGTTCACACACTATTAGAATCAAGTATGCCTGGCCACATAAAATTTAAAGAAAATGAATATTTGTTTCTAGGGAACCACAGGACACCCTGACACTTACAAGCTGTCCTGATGCAATAGCAGAAGGGAGAGCAGTAAAATACAAATCAATTATTTGCCTGAGATGGCTCTCTCTGCAGTTGAACATGGCATTCATAGACTGTGCTTCATACAGCTGGTCTGAGTCCAAAATAATAGTTGTGGTCCTTGACGAATGCAAGAGCAAACGGGTCCTCATGAACTTTGTGTCACACTTTGCTCTGTGGTGCTGACAGTTGATTGCAGTTGTTGCCAGAGATGAGGATTTCCAGAAAGCCTTAGATCTTCATTAGGAAGTGCTTACAAGAGAAATGAATGTCTAATGACACAGTGCTCTGCTGTTTTGTCAAAACTGACCTTGCCATGCCCTCCATGAGTGCTCATCCCTAGGTGGTGGGAGCTCCCCCATCACTACAAAAAATCCCTATCAGTAGTTTATGTTGGTCCCAGACCTCTGTGAGTGATGTAGAAATAAGGCAACAGAGGAGTGCCTGGCTAAAGATGTTGTGCAGCTCTGCAGTGTCATGGGTGTACACATGGTTAGCAGCCAGGCACCAGGAGGTTCTACTGGAATAAACAGCCTGGGTCCTTAGGGAATGATTCTTGTAAGGCAAGATGAGAAACTGGTGTGATGCTTAAATCTTCAGACTTGGGATATTAAAGTAAGGACAGACAAAAGTCCTAATTCTTAACTCTTCTTATTCCATGTGGCAAACTACACACAGACACACAGACACACAGACACACAGACAGACACAGTGTATGCATCTGAGCTAACGTGGTTACACTGCCATATTTAGTTTGCATATATTTCATACTGTTGCACAGTCTTTCTGTAAAAGCTAATAAAACCTGAGGAATTGCTCAAGAATGCATTGAGAGCCTAATTATCTCGCTAGCAGGCTTCAAAAATTGCATTTTTTTGAAGAGAGTGGGAGCTCTAACATATCATGATTAAAAGAGGATACAAACATTTTCCAAATTGCAACGATGCTTGTGTTGCCAGAGCTGAAATGAAAAGATCTATTAAAGAGAAGAGATCAGGAAAAATGTTCATATCCACAGAAAAATGCCTACTTCCGTTAGACACTGGTGAAAACTTGATGAGAAGGTGAAAGTAGCATCCATGTGTAATATTAGTTGACATTTTTACACCTAGGAACTCCATCTGTCATCAGAGGAACCAGGTGCTTTGTTCTCAGAGTTTCTGCAAGCTGTATTACATTTGTTTGCCTGGCTCATACATTAAGTAATGCAATGATACAACTTATTAATGTTTTTATTACAAACCAGTGTTTCCATCTCCTGAGCCTTCTCACCCAAACCTGTGCCTCAGTACACAGAGAGGTTGAGGCTCCTCTAGACAGCAAAAATAGAAAACTTTTTCATCTTTGTTCTTTGTAGTGGATTCTACTTTGTTTACCATACATTTCCCAAACCGTCTCCTATAAACAGAATCATTAATTTCTCATGTGTTTTTTTAAGTGGAGCTTATTGGTAAAGACTTTCAGCTTTCCACAAAATTTCCTTTATTTTCCCAATGCTTTTGAAAGATAAGTACTGTCAGCTGCATTTTGCAGTTGTCAAACAAAGGTGTGGAGCAAATAAAGCAAAAAAGAGAATAATTTAGTGAGGTTTTTTTCAAGTATGTAATATGATATGGTATTTTATGTGTTTGAAGTTCTTTTAACACCCACTGCAGCTGTGAATCTTCAGTTTCTCACCTTCCTGCCAAATTTCAAGAGTCTTCTCTAAGGACAAGAGCTTGTGAAAGAAGAGGTCACCAGCATTTCCAACACAGACAAAACCTAGCCTCATTCAGAGAAAGACTGTGAATGGTTAGACACAGAATACTCCACAAAACTTCAGTCTGAGGCAGTCATGGGACATATAACATTTCAATCTGTATTTACTAGGATTTGACAATTCACATGCAAACAATAACATTTTACTGCAGTGTTTAGCAACCATAGTAACAGCTGATGTTTTCAAAGAGCACTCTAAAAAAAGTGCTGTGCCTGATAACCTAAGGGTCGTGTAGGCTTCTATTTCAATTCTGAAAAAAAGGCTTGTGCTGTGAATGCTTTTCTGTTCCTTACAAATAAAAAATACTGCCTCTCAAACCTGTTATAAGATGGGTTTTTATTGGAATA
Organism: Ammospiza caudacuta; assembly: GCF_027887145.1. Taxonomy (NCBI): domain Eukaryota; kingdom Metazoa; phylum Chordata; class Aves; order Passeriformes; family Passerellidae; genus Ammospiza; species Ammospiza caudacuta. The sequence goes on from NC_080596.1 coordinate 63,099,878, forward strand.
TTTAGTGTTGGACCAGGTTTGAAAATCTTGCTCCTTTAAATATTTTTGAATTTTTTCCTGAAATTCAGATATTTCAGCAAGAAAAAGGTGGGTCTGAATTCCTCCAAAATTACACTGCTGTCCTGGACAAAATGAAATATTATTTATATTAGAACTTCTAAATTTATTCTTATATCTTTACATTTTCTATATTATATTTTCCCAACATGATCTTTTTTTTTGAGCTGAAGAAGAGTCTTGTAGTTTGGGTGTTCACATGGAATTTAGAGCACATGAATTCATTTCCCACGCCTGCTTGGAAAATGCTCCATGTGGTGTCTTTGTTCTGTCTCTGGTGCATTTTCTTATCTACCAAAGTGTAAAGTTGACAGCCCACCACCTGGCAAGTTCCGAGCCAGCTGACATGGCTTCACTCTTGCCCTGTCACCTGCCACCTGTTCATGGGGTAACTCAACCTGCCACTTCCACGGTGTCTCAGGTGTGCTGGGCTCAGGGTGCCTGGCAGGTGACCTGTGTGTGCATCACAACTGAAATAGATCTCAAATGCATCCGATTTCTCTCTCATGCACAGAGCAAAATGCACACACACAGTCTCTGCAACACACCCCAGGCCCACTGGAGATAAGCAAAAGTGCCATATGTGTGGTCTCTAGTAATTTTTGGAGGTGTCTGGGTCTGGTTTTGCACTGGGTCTGAAGACAGCAAAACTCCTGATCCTGATATGGGACTCCTTTCTTCTAACAGAAATTAAATTAAATAGAAAAATCAGTTATTTTCAGTTTTAAATGTGCTCATGCTCTTAGAGATTAATTTTTGCAGAGGTAATAAGACTGACTGTGTAGCTACAGACACTTGCACACTCAGGGTGCACTGAGTTACTGGGCTGAAGGAAATAATGGGTAGGAGTTTTGGTGACATTAATTGCACAATCAGGGAATGGCTGGGGTTGGAAGGGGCCTCCAGTGATCATCTGGTCCAACCCCCTGCCAAAGCAGGTTCCAGAGTCTGATGCAGTTATCAAGGCAAGAACAAGAATAATGTTATTAAAGAAAAAAAGTGTCCATTTTAATGATGCTTAAATTCCAGAATTTTAATATCAATGAGAGTATTTATATTAGTTACATTAGTTATATTAGTACAAAAAGAAAGGATAGTTTTGACAATAAACACTTTTGCCCCTTACTCTTAAATTACATTATTTTCTTTTTGCTAAAAATATCTCTTCAACACCATTTTTAGAGAGATTATAAGTTAATCTATAACACTTTCCTATGTACTGTACAGATATATTACCCTAACTAACCTTGATATAACTATCAGGAAGTGAGTTAGCTGTTCACTCTTTTGTATTTAATGGATCCCAAGTCACATTTTTTCTAGATAATGGAAATGTGATGAGCATTCTGACAAATTCTCTTTATATGAATCTTCATTTTTACACAAGAAATAATGACAAACATTTATACAATTTTAAATCTGAACTAAGCAAATTAATTCAAGATTTCCACTCTAAATTTATGCTTATGAAGCCATGAATATATTTCCTGTTCTCTTTATTTCTCCAAAGGGATGCCATCCATTCTCTCACCATAAAAGCTGCAATCTAAAGACCATTGATAGCAGCGTGATTGGCAGTGTGATGCAATTTTATTGGTATATGGGGTTAAGATTATAGCATGAAAGTGAATGGGTTTTGAATATATTTGGTTGGTTGATGTCCATCAGTTAAAGCACCAATTCTAACGTTAGCAATTATGGATTTTTTTCCTTTGCTGTCACAAAAAACAGGTTTGATTTTTTTCTTTCATTTATTGTATCTGTATTCTGTCACTTCGCTGAAGTTATACTGATTTCAATGTAAGTTAAAAATCAGATTGAATTTGGTTTTGTCAGAATAAATTACTCTCAAAGGACGTGACTGAAGTTCAGAGAAAAAGAATAGACAGTTTGAAAGACTGTCCTTCAGTATGTGCTGGATCAGGCTCATCACAAACTTTAAAACACTTCTCTGCAGAAGTCTCTAGAGAGCCTTTTAGAGAGATTTCAGTGGAGTCTGATGAACTCTATTGGAAAGACCTGGGACCTCTCACAGTCTGAAATCAAAAGATCTGAAGGGCAAGTCAAGAAAAGACGAGCATCTTATGCTGAGGAAGAACAACCAGATCATAGTCTTTTATTATTATTACTATGAATGACTGCTGGACATGGCTTAGGAAACAGATATCAAAGTAAGAGGCTGTCAAAGGTTAGAGTTAGCATGAATTACATGACAGCAGGCTGAACTTCATGGGAATTTAGATGGGATTGTTGGCAGCCTTTTGATTGTCGTACCTTGCAAGGACAACTGTGCACATCAGAAATATCATACAGGGCGGAAATGACTGAGAAACCCATCAAAAAGTCCTCAAATTTGTGTACTGATATAACAAAATAGGACCGGTGCAGAAAAAGCAATTGTGGATGAGTTGTTTATTTGTGAGGAGACTGGGCCAGGCAGGCTAAGTAACTGGAAAAGGGATAATATAGTTCAAACTATATAATCCTGCCAGGAAGCTCCATGCTTGATGTCTCCAGCTGAACTGGGACAAGAAATGAAATGCGTTTACCTTAATGTATGACACAGATCAAAGCCACTGCCATAGTTATGATGAGGGAGGGGAAAGGATATTTAGGGGGTCACCTTACGAGCAGACTGAGCTGTCAGTGCCCATCCCTTTTCTTATGGCATCAACATCTGCTCACCATTTCCCATCATCAATATTTTAATAGATTATGTTCATACAGTGAAATATTTGTTGAGGACTTGGACCAGCATTAAGATTGCAAAGCCCAGGGTGCTGCAGACATCCTGGGATTCCCATGGTCAATGATGCCATCAGTCACTGTTTGAATTAAAACTTCTCTTGTCTTATGCCTTGGTCTACCCTGGCCAAGCCATAGTTCATCACAGAGTGTTACAAAATACTTAAGGATGAAATTTATACATATTTTTTTACATCAGCCTACTATGCCAAGTAATTATGTTTAAATCTTTGGCCTTTAAAAAAGATGGCTACCCAATAAGATATGCCCTTCTGAGTTTATGTATAAATATGAAAGATCCCCTGTCCTGTAGCCAAGAATTTTTAGATATTTGGAAAAATAATTCTGAAATCATGACTACAGTTTTTTAGCTTCCTTTGGAAGCACCAAGTCATCCAGTAGAGGGAGTGCATGCTACCTTAAAAATTACTCAAGACTAGTTGAATCATATTGGTTGAATAATTTATTGTACAATTCTTATCTTTCAAATAAATTATTCAGAAAATATATTTTTCCATTATTCACCAGTGTCTAGTGCTTCTGGAATAATTCACACCTACATTAATCACAAATTTTACTCAGTGAATTCAATTATTATTTAAAATAAAACATCCATGCCCAGAATTGTGCAAACCACAGAAAGGAGTGTTGAAGGCAAGTAAAGACATCATCAGTTAACTATTCAGATGACTCATTTGATACCATAGAATATGAGCCACTATACATTCATTTTAACGATGGAAGAGCAGATCAAGACAAACATAAAATGAAAATATTTGCCAAAAGAGCAAAAAATGGAGAAGAGCACTAAGATAGCTGCTTCTAACTTTGACAGTGACCAGCTATCCTTAGGATGTATTAGAAGAGATACTCTACTTGTTAAGATCAAGAGCAAAATGGTACTTCCAAAAAAATTGACAATTAAATGATGTTGATGTTAGGAAGGAGAGAAAATTTCATTCATTGTATTTAGAAATTAATCAAATTAGTAGAGGTTTTGTGTCAGACTTTCATAAACCCTTAGGCTTGGGCTGTTACTGCAATGAGAACTGGATGTTAATCCCATTAGATGAGAGAAGAACTGCAAAACAAGGTAAAGCTCCTTGAGAGTTTTTCCTCAGATTTTAATGTGGCAGAAAGAGGTGTTATTTCACAATGAATCATAGAATCATTTAGGTTGGAAAACTCTCCAAGACTGAGTCCAACTGTTAATCAGCACTGCCAAGTCCTTCACTGTGTCCCCAAGTGCCACATTGAGGAATGGGGTGAGCTTCAGCCCAAACCAAAGGCTCCTGTAGAATCTCTGAAGGAAAATAATTTGCATTGATGATACTTAATTTTCAGTGTCAGTTATGTCAGCAATAATAGAAAATTAATCCCAGGGATCAAAATCTAATCCCATAACAACAAATTCACATTATTGTGCAGGATTTTGCACAATAACAAAGTTAGTCTACACTTATTTAAATTTTGTTGTACATCGTGGCAGAGGTAATTAATGCTACAACTGATCAACTTATTTTAGGATTTTATAGATACTTTCAATCACTAATCTTTGTGTCGTGACTTGTTTTTCACTGGAAGAACAACACAAACAGGCAGTTGCTATTGAAGTAGAAGGTTCAGAAGAGACTACATAATCAAAAAACAAAAAAAGTTGTACGGCTTCTTTTTTTATTTTTTATATTTTAGGGTTGTGGATTTATGTTAAATGATAGTCTGGCTGAATTAAATGAGAGTAATATCTCCTGTTAAATTCAAGTTTTCAAATATGTTTGGCGTGTTCTCACAACTCCAAGCCACATGAGGAACAGGTATAAGGCTACATAGAGATTTGGTTTTTACTATCACACCTAGTCTAATCTTTTCACTTGTGCCTAATGAAATCCTACCCACCTCTGAACTTAAAATGTTACCTACCTCTGTCACTAAACTCAAAATTTTTAATATTGTCACGGCCTGCTTTCTATTTTATGCTACATTAGGAAAAGGCTGAGGAACAGACTATTTCCTGTTGTAAGCTGTGCAGGCAACTTTTGCTGTGAAACACCCTTGCCTACCCTACACCTCACCTGCAGGGGTTCCACTTTTCCTGGACACCACCCTGGTGCTGACCACGCTCTCCTGGACCTTGGAGCCCTGCTATTGAATTTGCAGGGGCCCCCAATGAGGGGAGAGAGAATGATGAGGAGGACTCCATTGATATCAGAAGGCTAATTAATTACTTTATCATAGTATATTATTCTATACATCTAAAACTGAGTCTGCCAAGCACTCAGCCTTGCACACACTGCACGGAATCTCATGACTGTCACCCGGCAGTCCCAACACACACACACAAGGAAACAAAACACCCTCACTTTGGATAAACAATCTCCATATTGCATTCTACTTTGGCACAAACACAGGCCCAGCAAATGATAAGAATATTCTTGGGAAGAATTGTGCCTTGCTTTTTGCTGTGAAATGTGGGGCTACACCCTGCCTGCAGCCAGGATCAGGTGAGACCAGGCTCAGGCAGAACAAGCACAAAATGCCATCCTCAGGAAGGTTTAGGGAGGGTGGGTATGCTTGGGGCATTCCAGCCTCAGGGACCTTGGGCTTGGCCTGGGACCCATGAACCAAAGCTTCCTATTTCAGGCTGTTGCACACTGCCCCTTCCCTTATAGTATCAAAGGCAGAGATTTGTATTTTAAATGAAGCAATGACCTTTGATCTTGCTTTTTAATTAAGCACCTGACTAGAAGGTCTCACAGGCCATGCTATTACCTGTGGGCTTATTATTAGATATTAAGATAAAGGATTCAGAGTCTATGGTCCTGGCCCTTTATCTTTTCTCTCAATGCCTTAAAGCTTGTTTCTGTCTGTAATTTTAAAGATTTTATACCAGTAATAAAATCCAAATTAGGAAAATAATGGTTCAACCTTATAAAGGAGTTGGGCTAACTGGTATCAGTGTGGTTTCTCTGGAGGTGGTAGGCTGAATTTGTCCTGTGGTATTTTAAGGAAATAGGCATATTGGAAAAGTGTTGATCATTGAAAAAAGTCAAGATAAATGAGACAGCAAAGCTGACTCTAATGTGTCAAGCTCCTTCCCACACATGGAAGCTTTGAAGTAGAATGAAAAGATTAAGTGGAGCCATAATTACATCTTGTTTAACTTGGCCTTTTAAACAGCTAACCCTTCAACTTGCTTTTACTTCTTCCCATGTCTGCATACAACATTCAGCTTAATCAAAAAATGATTAAAAAACAAATCTATACTTCATGCTTCTGCTTTGCTGAATATTACACGTGTACTTAAACATATGCTTAATGACTTGAAGGAATCAGGATTTATCTCCCTTTTCTTCAAAATGTCTTTCTTTCTTTCTTTTGGAAAGGTGGCTGAAGTCAGGTACTATATGCCCTTGTGGGAAAGAATTAATCTTGGACTGGAATGTATAGGCATCGTTGTCCTAATAGGATTGAAGTAATTTTTTCTTCTTGCTTTTCAGTATTCACAGTGGCTGGGAAGAAGTGGATTTGCATGGCTCTTTCCCGTATTAGTTGCTGTTAGAAAGGTGCTCTAATGGACATTTAGTTCATGGTGATCACACAAAGTGCTGAAAATAGGATTAGTACTTTTAACTACCTTTTAAAAGATAACTGACTGACGTCATGTTTTGTTGCTGGGTATCTTTCTTTGTATCCTACAGTAAACCTCTGCAAATCTCAAAAATAAGCAGACTGGTTACTTGAAGTCCCTGACTTTGGTTCCAGTCACTCAGAAGGATTTTATTTGCCCTGTATCTGAATATAGATGTTTTGAAATAGTTTTAGGAAGGTGCAGGAGGAGGAGACTAAGATGAGAAATTAGCATCCAGGAAAAAAAATTACTTGATAATCTGCTCACAGCTGTATAGAGCTCTCTTTAGGAGAAAATGGCATGGTGGATATATATTCAGGCTACAGGAGGCTTGTCCCACTGATGGTGTTCTCATTCCCTCTCTACCAGTTAGTTCTTCTCCTTTCCCAGAATCATAAGAGCTGTTTCTCTTGCTCAACTGAAGCATCTGCAGCAAGAGATCTGACTATAACCTGAATACCACTGATAACAGGCTCCCAAAAGATAATGAAATTACTTCACAATATTCCCATCCTAAAATCCTTTCTCAATGAAAGCAATCTAAAATTCCACTCATCATTTCACATGCTAGACTTCCTTCTTTGGGAATTCAACATATTTTCCCCCAAGAAATTTTAGAAAAAAAGTTGAGTGCTACTGTATCAAGAACAGCCTCTGATACTTCAGATTTTTTCCTGATATATGCTGCTGCAGTATGTCCAGATTACATAAACTTGCATGACCTGTATATAAACCAAATCAGAACAGCAGGGAATATATTCCTTTTCTTACCCACCATTACTTTGCCATCCATGTGGCTTGCAGAGGTGAGAAAAGACAGTGAATTCATTTTACCCTGAGAGGATTTTAAAAGCATGAGAGTTTTAGGAGTCCCCCCTCATTCTGGGTACTCCTGCTGACCTCATTAGCTTTTCACCCTGGTAAGTCACAGGTCAATCTCATATTGAAAACATGCTCCCACATTGCTAAGTAATGTCCTTGGTTAGAAACTGCAATTAATAAATATGTGAAAGACAATGAGTATCCGGGAAGAAGAGAGCCTGAATTTTGTAAGCCGCTGCACAATGTATTTCCAGTTTCTAGAGGAGAAACTAAGACAGATCCCCTCTGTCCTGTGTAGCAGTATATTGCTCCACAAATTTATTGCAAGAACTTGTTTTTTTCTCCCCTCTGTAAACAATTCAGATAGATGTGAACAACTTCCAAATAGCAACATAAGTTTAATTCATTTGTCTCAAGTGACATAACATATGTCACTAGTGCCTGCTGCAGAAGCAAGGCAGTCTGCTGCACTGTGTGGTATTATACTTTACAGCCATGCAAACATGTTGCTAATACTGCAGCATTTTGAAAGAGGAATATATGTGGCAGCTATGGCAAGCCTTTCTGCATCCACTTCCCTTCTGCAGGGTGTAAATAAAATGTTGTAATTTTTTTTCTAAGGGGCCTTGGTAGGAAACTTCAAATTCTTGGAAGGAGTGGGTTACTTTACCTTTCCTTAAGTGAAAAAATCCTTTTGAGGTTAAAAGGCAAAGTTTTCTTTGCCTTTTCATTTTTTTATCTGCTGTGAATGTAAAATGAGACTTGAATAAGAAAAGTGAAGTTGGTGATTCACTAAAATGCTGAGTCTACTTTCTGAAAAATTAAGCATTTTTAAACATACATTCTACCTCTTTAGTAGTCTGTGTAGTATAATTTAATATTTGACAATGTAATTGTTTCAATGAAAAAACACAAAATCTGAATTAGAAGTGAGATTATATTTGTCTAGTGGACACATTTTTGAATAAACTCAATGGGTGACACTCACCGATTGCATTTCTACCATAAAGAAATGTCAAACAAACTCAGGTTCTGTAGCAAACCAGAAACTCCAGCCTGCTATGAAACCAATGGCCAACCTAACACACCTCTTTCTCTTTAAAGAGAAACTTTAAGCCAGACAGGTAGGAAGACCTTGGGCATTGGTGATAACCTTCTCAGTTCCAAAACTGTTTTTTAAAAAGTTATGTCAGTATTTTTGTAGTATGGTCAACCAAGAATCTGAACCTGTTCTCCAGCCCTAGAAGCAACACAGCCTTCTTAAATTTGCATACAATTTCAGGGTCTGCCTATGTAGATAATAATATTAGCTTTTAGAAACATCATACCAAAAGGCTTAGAACAAAGGTCAAATCATGGCATGTGGTATCTATCATATATATAACTGACCATAATATTTCAATGTAAAAAGCTTTCCAAATAATTTAAAATTATTGAGATACAGGAGTGGAAAAGAGCCTGAGGACTTGATAGTTCCACTTTTAAGAGTCAAACAAGGTATTGAAAAAGTAAACTCTCCATGTAGACATTTCTATACAGAGGGACCCCCAAAACTATTTATCAGCAAGAGATGACAAAAACAACTACAAAGAATATATACAACCCTCCACACTGAACAGATGTTTTACCACTTACATGCCGCAGTCCTGAAATTTTTAGAATTACTCAGATGCTGCAGAAGCTGTGAGCCTCACTGTTTATTGCTTCTAGTGGATGTAAAACCAAATAATAATTTGTTTGTCATTTAATTTTATGGAAAGTTTTACACTATCTAGCCCTGAACAACTGTGTTGATCTTTCAAATGAGACATAAAACTTGAGATTTAAACCACTTGCTTTCATTAATATCTGTTGAGGATGTGAGGTAGCTTTCTTTTTTCTTGGGGGTGGGGCTGGTGTTTTGTTTTAGTTTTATTTTTTTTTTTTTTTTTTTTTTTTTTTTTTTTTTTTTTTTTTTTGAGATTAGGAGTATTAGCAACCTGACAAAATTACTGCTCTGGTAATTACATTAGTCTTATCTACATATTCTCCTGTTCTCCTGCAGCTCCAATGGAATATGGTTTGTTCCTCTCCTGATGTGTTGTGCAATGCTGGTTTGCACTATTAAATGTTTTGCTTAAATGTGCCCAAAAGTTTCTACTGACAACATGTCGCCTAAAATTGTTTATTTGGCACTCTTTGTACCTTTTCTTTCTGACTCTTCAGTCGGGAGTGGAGCCAGAGCCATTCAAAGGATGGGTGTGGAGAGCACTGGCCTCCTCCCCCTGTGTAAGCAGAGCCTTCTTTGAGCAAAGATTTAGGAATGAGCATTACTTTGGCATTTGTGGAGAAGGAACAAATTTAATTTCTCATATCATATACTCTCCACAGGTTTCAGAAAGAACCACAGGGGCAAAAGCTGACAGAAGCACATAGGAAAATCCTCAGGTCACTAATATTTCCTGTGCTGCACACTGGCTGCTTTTCAGTTTCCTTCTTTCCTAGTATAACTATGGGAACTGTCAACAGCTTAAAGGACTGAAGTGCAAAATTTACATTCAGTTTCTGTGAGAGTAAAGCACCTAAACCCAGAGGTCCCTTGGAAATCCTAGCAATTGAGTGAAATAGCAGGGAGCAGAGCCAGAGGCACTATGTGGTCCCCTGGGAATTAAAGCCTTGCCAAACCTTTTTATGTGTAAAACACTCAGGTGCTGCAATGGCAGGAGCAATACAGAACCTTGAGTAGAGAGATAATAAACCATGATTAAATATAAACTTCTGTCCTTTCCTTCCCAAAATAAATGGTGCTGACTTTACCAGTTTTGAAGGATGCTCTTTGGCTCTGCTCTTGGGGCAATGGAAACTGATGACAAGACAAGCAATAGAGCAAGTAAAAATCAGGTGACATTGCACAGGTTAATGAGACTCTGCTGGAAGAGATACCTTGGCATGCACAGAGAAGTCAGCCCTAGCTAATCTGTGGATGATGGTTCTCATAAAGTTAAAGTACAGGCAAGGAGAGACAGTTTTGGGGTTGTGACTAAGGACGTTCTGACTAAGAATGTGTCCAAGCCAATTCTGCTTTTTATTAGGGGTGAAATGGTCACAAAGAGCAGCCTACCACTGCTACATCTCTTAAAGTTCTTATAAGTTAGGAAAAACTACCAATATGTGCAAACAGTGTTTATGATTGACTGGAGGGAGATGTAACTGAAACAGTGACATATTCTGTGCATTGGTACAGCAATGTTTTCTATGTTGCTCTGTTTAGATGAATTTTAATGATACAAAGGTGATTAACAAGCAAGGGTTGATTTCTCTACTGGCAGTTTCTGTTTCCTCAGTTGTAATTTGCAGGGGTGACCAGCTCATTGTGAACCTATAAATGTACACTTATAGGCCTTATAAAAGAGAGGGAAATCAGTGTGGTCATATCTGGTCTGCTTTATCTTCAGAATTATATATTTTGCAATAGTATAAGTGCTATCATTGGGCAATGTGAGTAATTTTTTTCTTAAGGAAAATGGCAGCAGAGCAGTTAGCTATACAGTATTATTTCATTTGACTTGGCTGGCTTTTGATAAAATCATTAACCTCTATGTTAGAAGGGTAATAATGTAAGACAATATTCCTGGAAAATTAAATGTTATTGATATTGGAGTACAAAAAAAAAAAAGTCAAAGCACAGCCATCATTCATCTTTTCTGCAAGTAATAAGCAAAATAAAGTATGTTTTTTGTTAGTACAGTTTGGATAAGTTATGGGCAACTGTCTGCAAGTGAGTGATCCAGAGTTCTTTGAACTTTGTTCTAGGAATGAGAGTCATAAACTGCCAGACAGCACGTGGGACTCTAAACCAATAACCACTGGATGGAAACAGGATTGAGTGAGAGTCTTTGTTGGAGGTTGATGTGGAGAAATATTGCCAATTATTTGTCCAATAAGGCCCAGTGTGCTTTTTAGCAAAAGCAGGAACGTGGAGGAGACTTGGTTAGGTGAGGACACCATGCCATTGGGTTCTGCTGGGATTCTTGGTCAGTTCAACAGAGACACTGAGAATTTAGAAGGGCCCCTGAGATCTGTTACAGTGATTTAAAAATCTGAAAGCAAAGAATTCCAGCAGCTAATTTAGTTTAGTTTACAAAAAACATGGTTCCTGGCAAGCTGAACAGAATCTCTAATGGATATGCAGGGAAGATAATTAGGCCTTTAATTTGTGAAGCAATATTAGAACTAAAACAAAGTTTTGGAAGATAAAGAGAATGCTGGTGTTGGATATTTTTGATAAAATTCTCTATATGTAAATTAAATAAAATAAGACAGTTATATAGCATATGTTAAACACAGCATCCTAGCATGGGAACTCTTTCTGGCTCAATTAAGCAATTAACAATCTCAGAAATCAAGAGCAATATCACAGCAGCAAGTGGCAGTGCCCCACATACATTCACCTCCACTCCACTCCCTATCTACTCAAAGAGTTTCAGAGCTGGTGTTAAAATCTGGCTCTCAATACTTTGACACTGTCAGTGGAGAGCAAGTCCTTGTTCTTATGCATGATCTGTTCAGAAAGTAAATCCCACTGTTCCTGACACTTTGGTTAATAACCTTAGTCCCTGAAGCAGAAAATATGTGAGCACAGACAGATTTACCTGTACTCACACAGGAGCCACTTTCAAATTTGTGAAGATGCAGATAGGAGACGAGTAGGGTGCTCAGAAGCTGGAAGCAGATTTCAACCTAAGCACATCACTCAAAGTGCTGTTTTGAACTTGGCCCTTGAGATAGTGAGAGTAAGCAGTCAGATAAACCTCTTCTGCTCAGCCTCCTGGCTGAATTGATTTTCCCCAGAAAACATTCATGGAACAAACACTACTGGAGATATCAGTGTATATGCTTGGATGGGCATTTATTTTTTTTAAGTATTGACTGCTTAAGAAAGGTTTGCCTTTATTAACCTGCCACAGAAAATTTTTGATGGCTTGGGAGTATCTTCAGGGCTTTGCACAGAGATGCTGGCATGGCTGGCATGACAACCACCCATCCAACCCCCAAAAAATCATCTCCAACTAGAGCAGCAGAGATTTCTCAGAAGGTCAGTTAAGCAAGGTGGGTTCAGATTTTGGCAGTCATTCTCTACTGAATAGCTGAAAGTGCAGAGGTCTTGTTCACTGACATGGTTTTTGCATTATAAAAGAAAAGAAATAATTCTGCAAGCAAGAGTATGGGCCACTCTATTCTCTGTAATAAATTAACAGCATTTTCTCAACATAACACTGAATTTATATGACCTTCATAAATCAAAATTATTTTCAATAATATCTTTATAATGAATAAATCTATGGTAGCTAAGAAATTAAGTCAGCTACTTACTCTATGCACTAAATACTTGAGATTTATCTGTGTGTTTTGTTTGGTGTCTGTAAAACTGACTGGCTGTGAATTTTATGGTATTGCCTGAAGCATGTGTTTTCTATCAATACAGTGGGATCAGATAACCATTGAAGATTAGCTAGTAAAATTCAAACACATCAACTGCTGTATTTTAAGGACCATATATATAACCTCCCAATGCAAGGAAGTACCTGGGGCCAAGTCCAAGAAGCATGGTGAGGCCAAATATAGAATTTAGGCGGAATTGAAATATCTAGACAAAAAAGTGTAATCTTGAAAGTCTTTGTTTAAGCTTCTGTTTAACACAAAGGGTGTTAAAACTCCCTCAGAAACTCATTATTTTCCTTTTCAATGTATCTGGTCTTGAATAATGCACTAAGAATTGCTGCAGTAACAGACTTCATCCACAAGTTAATTAGCATTTTGGTGTGTCATCCATTCCTGTGTCTAACCATAGTCCATAAGCTGAGCTCCCTTGCCTAAATCCTTGGAGGGGAGCCTTAAAGCAGTAGATAAGGCTGACCAGACCAGAGCGTGAAATTATTCTTTCTATTTGACCACTGATATACTTTTTTTTTTTTCTCCTGTCATAATGGTCACAGTAATTATGCAAAAAGTTGCCAATCCATGCTCTGCTCTCTTCTCAGCCTCTCTAAGAGGCGGAAGGCCAGGAAGAGTAAAGGGTTTGTTGGTGACTCAAGACAGTCCCAGATCATCAAACTTAAATCTTTTGGGAAGCAGATATGATCCACTAATCCTACTGTAACAGGAACACAAGACAGAGAAAAACTCAGGATTGACTGGTAGATATAAAGAGCAAGAGGAGTCTTAATATTTTTCTACAGGGTCTGAATATTTACCTGATTTCTATTCTCCAGAAGCATCACAGAGTACTTAGGAACTCTAAGGAAGTGTGGATCAAGCCCTTAAATATTAAGTATGATAGCACCTAAATATTAAAGGCTTTGATCTTTAACTCTTTCTCTCTCACAACCCTCAGGTTCAGGCATGTGTTCAAGGAACTCAGTGAGGGGCTCCTGATGTAACCCTGTAACTCAGGTGAGTGTTGTGCAAGGGAACTGCAGATGTTGGTGCAATGTTCAAGTTGTACCAACTGCTCTGTTCATATTACAAAATGTGAGGCTTCTACAAGTTTAACTGTGGGGTGTCCCATGAATTACTCCAAAATATAATAATTTTGCACAGGTATTCATTCAAATTTTAAACAGTAAAGTCAACAATTAGAAATCACTTACACTGCTTTTTACATTTTCAAAGTGCTGAACAAATATTAATTCAGTTTCTTCATAAAACTGTAGGCTCCTTGTGATACTAATAGGCTGGCTGAGTCATACCTTCATATTCATAAGCTATACTTTTCTTCCCAGTATATCTCAGAATTTATACAAATTGATTTTACTTCCATTTGTTTAAACAAAACACAGCATTTCCAAAGCACAAGTTTACATTATTGTATTTACTGTATGAAATTCAATTTGCAATGTAAAACTGACAAGATATTTTTTTATTTTTACATAAGGTTGGAACATCTTTGAAAAATAGTTTTTAAATTTAATTTCTTTAAGTGCTGAAAATGTATCTTTCTCAGCATATTTTGAACAGACATGGAAAAACTTCAATTCCAAAATTTTCTGGAACCTTATGCAATAGACCCTATACTAACAACCCCCCCCCCCCCCAACCAAAACACAACTTAGGACAACCAGAAACCTTGTCAGTGTCTTCCTGCAACCTTTCATTTCAATTGATAACCAGAAGAGCAAAAATATGTACTTTGAAGATGGCAAATTTCCTTGAAAAAATGTCTTACAATATGTTTATTTTTATCCTGAAATGTGTGAAAACACTAACTATGTTTCATAAATATGAAGATATGACTCAGACAATCTAGTAGTGTCACATGGAGCCTGGGGTTTTATCAGAAAATGAGAGTGACTTATTTAATCCTTTTCCAGTTCAAGGCCAACTTCAGTTCTTATCTATGCAGTGTATACAACCATGTGCGTGACCTGAAATCTCCAATAACTATGCTAATGTATAAAAGAAGGGTGGTCAGATTTTCCAGCTCTATTGTAATCTATCCATTATGCTCTTGAGACTAGAACCTAGCACTTTGGGAAAGCTACTTTTAAAATAAAATATGTCAATTGTTTTATTGGTTTTGTAGTAATGCAACTGCTGGCTTTCAGAACAATTAATGCATAGCACCTACTCTAACATGGCTGAATGGCTGCTCTATACTACATCAGGAATGTTTTTGTTCAAGGGCAGTTAAAAAGGATATAAAATTGGCAGAAAAAAATGTACACCTCACTTGCACCCGCTTGCATGTGAAATTGAAAGTGCTCTCTCCCACCCCAAAGGCTGTTAAATGTTCATTGCCATGGGCTGGGAGAAAGTCTCTGAATTCAATTCTGCACCCAAATATTTTTATGTATTTTATCTAATGGCTTTTAAAAATGAAATTTATAAACAGTACCTAAGATCATTTCTCATCCTTATAGTCCAGTACCTTAATCAGAGGCATGAGATAATCATGTTCCTTCTTATTTATATTTAATCTGATCTTATTTGTCTTACATTTTTCATTGCCAAGGGATCCTACCTCATCAGGACAGATGGACAGAGATCCCATTTGGCTAAAGCTGTCCCCTGGCTGTGGGAGTACTTCCAAGAAGACTAGGTGAATATGTTAAATCTGCCTCATGATCCATCTGTCTCGGTGCTTTCCCCAGCATCTGTCTGTCTGGGTAATGACTCTTTCTTCTATTTAGGTTCAATTTGCTGAAAGTTTGAAGGAACAACCCCAACAGCAACTCCCAGACATTGCTTTTTCTCCTTCCTACCACTGCTTCTTTCCATAATAACTCCAGAAGGAACGGGATGAATCACAACCTCGTGATTCTTAACCTTTCGGTGTGTGGAAGCTTAATGGGATTCACAGCTCTCAAACGACAGCCTTAGGCTCCCAGAATGATGGATTGGTTAAGTATGCATCTAAAAGTTAATCTGCTAAGAGTCAGATTGCCAAAAGGTCACACTTTGTGCAGGAGGAAAAATATGTGCCCTAAATATAGGTCCCTTACCTGGGTTGAGTGCTGCAGTTTCCCACTGCTCAGCCCTGAGACTGGTTCTGCAGTTGGGTGTCTAATGCCTTTTTCTTTTTCAGAAGCTACCAGTGTGTGAACCAAAGCTTTGGAATACAGTAAAAGTAGTCTCACATCCCTTTTTACTCAGTAAAAGTTAGCCAGTTAAATTGTTCACAGATGATGAAGGAAACCTGTCTTCTTCCCAAAGAAAGGGAAACCATAACTCCCATCTACCACTAGGAAATGCTCAACTTTAGGAAATCTGTGGATGGAGGTATTCTCAGTCCTTTGCCTTTGAACTGTGCCAAATTGCACAAGTTTAATTAAATATCCATTAAGAGACATAAAAACAAATATTAGACTTATATTCAAGTCTATAGCTTTCTGTCTAGGACATTCACTTTAAAGGGATAAGTCTCTGTTCCCAAATGTATGCAATGTAAATTAGGGAAACTGTCCTTTGAAGTACAGCTTAGCAGTCTAATTTTCTTTATGCTGGGCGAAGGCCTTCACTATTAGCCCAGAAGCTGCTCTCTCTCTATGCCTGGCTGAGTTAATGTTACTTTTTTATTCCCACCCTAAAATAAAAGCTTCAGAAAGAAGTTCAGGGAGGTTACCTGCAAATTCCATTTGTCAGAGTGATTTTTCAAAAGCAGTTCATTGGCTTGGAAGCCTCAATTCCACTAGGTTTGCTAATTAGAAACTATTTCTCGAGTGGGTTGAATTGAGAGAGCATTACCATTCCCAGGAATAAAATAGAGTTGACAGTTGCTAGGAGTTCCAGAGGATGTGCCCTCGACGAAATGTTTACGATTAAGCCTCCAGAACATTGTGTGAAGAAGAGATGTGTCACAAGGCATGACACAGCTGGCAGGTGTAGGGGCTCTGCACGAGCTTGTAGCATACAATGGCAACTTGAGTCCAACCCAAGTTGAGGTGAAGAGAGAGGAATGCTGTGACTCACAGGGATCACATGAACAGGCCTGCCACAAACTCAGTTACTGTGAGTGGTTTGTGGAGTTTCTGCTTCCCCCTCCTCTGCTCCAAGGCTTTTCAAACAGCACCTTGGATCAGCTGCTGTTACCTGCAGAGGTGCTGGGCACCACGAGACATAGAACATTTTAAAACATCCACAGAACATCCATAGAACATTTTGAAGATCATGGAACCTGCAAAGAAGAGACAACAACACAGAATGGCCTTCAATATATTAATCCCACAAAATCTGTGAAACATTTGGCAATAGGTGGGTGGCCAGTAGTGTAACTGTCATGCTTTACATTTGTCAGGATTACCTTGCTGTTGTCTTGCTGTCCATCTGCTACAGCTATCTAATATCTGATTTGGAAGCTCTTTGAGCCAACATTTTTCTGCTTATTTCAGGTAACACAATGATCCACCTCAGTCCCCAAGGTGCTGCCCCAGTAGTGAATCCATCAGGTCAAATGTTTCCAAACTAAGGATCAAAATTGCTACAGGGTTGTTTATCTACTATTAATACTTGTATCTGGAGCTGCTTGAAAACATTTGATCTACAAGGGAGTCAGAAACAGAAAATGGTTGATAATCATAGCATTAGATCATCTGCTCTGGAGATATATTCTATTGACATTTTCTTTTTCATGCTCATTATCACATCTTTCTTTTCTCTTCAGTATTTTCTTTTTTAACAACAGAATGTCAGAGTAGTCCAAAAGCTCTGGTCTTTCATTTGTTATCAAACAATGCTTATATTAGAAGATATCTACTTTGGTTCCATTTCCAGCTCCCTTTTCATGTACCCATCTTCAATATTCCTTGAAGCACAAAAAATCTTCCCTACTGAATTTGTCTTTTAAAACACTTCTGCTGTAGAATCCTTCTCTTAATGTCAATAAAAAACCAATTAGATTTGAGGGACCAACTGCAGTGTCTAGAAAACTGACTCTGAGAAGAATGTGCACTCAAAAAATGTCTTGAATGAATTTATTATACTAACATATGTTAGAACTGCCTGTGCTGCAAAGAAAACTCTCTACATCATCTCCTCTCATTTACAGCACCTAAAAGGATAAAACTTTATTCTAATAAAGTGTGGTGTATGTGCAGCTGCAAGTGGGGTAGAATAAGATGCATTAAGTAAAATAGATATTAAAAGTGCAAATGAAGAGATGGGTACAAAAGTGAATTTTTATTATGACGATCCATTAGTGTTTTGCAGCCAGGGAGACAAAAACAGTGACCTGGAACAAATCAAGAAGAATGATGCTTGACTTATGCTTCCTTCTCAAAGTGTGACCCATATACATAGTTTTTAATTAGAAATGTGTTTTCTTTATGGGACCATGAGCTAATTTCTGTTAATTTTCATAATTCATTAAAGACCCAGGTAAAATTACAAATAAATGGGGAAAGAATGAGCTGACCTTTGGATCAGATACAAAAAAAACCCCTCCGTGAAATAGAGAAATCTATCTGCATGTAGCTGTGTGCTGACTAGTTGCATAAGCCACCATTATCCTCAGACAACCTTGACTAAATCTTGCCATCAATATTTAAAATAAATCTAGCACAAGCCATGTTTTTAAAATCCTAAGCTAGTCATCTAGAAGACTGATTTTTTTGTCCCATAAATGACCTCTGGAAGAAAAAACACACGCACAGCACTTTCTTCCACAAGGGGAAAGATGTTCACCACATATAGGACTGGCAAGCAGTGTGCAGGAAAATACGTTTACTTAAAAGCACTTTAAGGGAACTTCTGAATGAATGCAGCAGTGCTGTCTAGAGGGATGAGTCCATGAGGCCAGCTCCCTCTCCAATTTTAAAAGGAACTTGCCCCTGTTAATTCCTGTGTCTGACACTGGGCACATAAATGACTCTGCTTATGTGTCTCTATTAGTTGATCTGCTCAAGGGCAATGTCACAGGCAGTAGGACTGAGCTCTGCAGGATGCTTTTGGTGGGGTGTAGCACTCAGTTGTGTAAAGGCAAACCTCAAAGCTGGCTCCTCACTTTCCCACAAGCCCTTACATTGCATTGCTTAGATCAGAAGCCTGAGCACTGCACCGAATGTGCAACACCACCGGCCTTTCCATGGCACCTGCTGTGGTTGTGCTGTGACACACAATCACCCTGTGCATGAACACACTGTCACTGTGCTCAGAACTGGTCATGACTGAGCAGAAAGGCACCATGTACATCCAGAACATTTGAAAACCCACCACAGCAACAGCAATCATTTACTGATTTATACCTGTGAAGTTGGAAAGGACTCACAGAACCACAGAAAGGCTGGGGTTGGAAGGGACCTCTGGAACCAGTCCAAGTCCCTGCCAAGGCACCTAAAGCAGTTCACACAGGATTCTGCAACTGTGTTTGCACCAATAGTTAACATGCAAGTTTCCACATTTCAGTGTCAGTCTACTGCAGAAGTTGTCTCTGCAAACCATTTTGTCACTCAGATTATTTGAAAATTTTGACACTTAAATATTGGCTTGTAATTGTTCTCGTTTGGGGCTGAAGGGGCTCATGCATTTTTTGCCAAGAATGTGGATACCCAAAAAATCCATTTAAAGTTTCAGCAATTTCTGTTCTGAAGTTCTAAAACTATGAAATATCTACTAGCAGTGTCTTACCAACAGATGGCTGGTGCAGATAAGCATTATATAGATTGAAACAAGCACATATTGATCTGGACTCATGTTAAAGCAACACCCAGCCACTGGTTAAAGAGAGGCAGCTGAGAGTGAAAAGTGGCTGCTTCTTGAGTGAGATTGACTGCAGAAATATCCTTTAATCATGTGAGCGTAAGATGTGTCGGGTTTGGTTGACCTTGGCCCTTATACACTGCTGCGTCTGAAAAAAAAATGTTCCTCTAATTATCAGCAAAAATAACACCACTACCATTTAATCATAATTCCCTTGAAATGGCAACTTTGATTTCATGGTAGTGTTTGCAGTTCTAGACTCACTAGTTGTGTCAGAAATACAAGCTCTGGTGAGCAAACCCTCTAAGCTTCACTGGAAAAAGCTTTTGAACTCACTGCTTCGTGCTCAAGAGGATGAAAAACAAACCTTAAAGCTGCCAATATTTATGTTTTGGGGAAACCAATTGAAAAAAAGAAAGAGATTTTCTGAGCTCAGAACAAAAATAGCATTAAAAAAAGCTTATTTTGTTTTATCCCTTTGAAAATTCCCTTTTCATTTTAATTAAGCTCTCACAGGATTCATGATGTTGGAGAGTTTTCAAAGAAACAGAGAACTTGCTTGCCAGGTTTTTTGTCTTTTTTCCCCCCTCTGCTAGCTTACACAGCTCTACTTGTTGCAAATATTTATTTGCTCTGAGAAAAGGACCTGAAGCAGAGGAATTGCTGGGAGTGTTCAGGAAACCTAAATAAAATTACTAACAACTTTTACATATTATAGAGAGGAAAGTCCATAAGATTTTTCTGTTGTAGAAACACAAATCCAAACTGGAAAAAATTTGCTCAGGTTAAACTTTGTAGTACCTTACAGTTGTAAACCAGGGTCACAGAAGCTTGAATTTTTTTCACTAGGAATAGAAAGATATAGCTGTTGCAACAACACATTGATTTGCAGTAAATTCTATGTAGTTTTGGCCTCAATTCCACCAACATCAAGCTGGTCATTTCAGATATGTGTTTCCTGAGGGGCTGACAAAGACTTTATCTCTTTCCCAATACATCTGGCAGCTACTGTTTTCCCAGCACAGGATCATGACTTTTCTCTGCATTTGGGAATTGGGTACTGAATGCATCCAGAGAGGCTCAGTGTGGCTGCTCAGCAGCTGCAAGACTGGGACTTCTCCTTGGCTCCATCCAAGGGAGCTGTGTGTGGTGAGCCCTGAGCAGGGCTGACATCTCCTCTGCCCACAGGTCACAGGAGGAGCAGGTCCCACAGCATCACTGGGCATAAAATTACAGACAGAAAAGGTCTGAGGCCTCTAAAAGACTGACTTTCATACCAACTTACAAGGCAGAAATTAAGTACCGGAATAAAACAGAATGCTTTCTGTTGAAAAAGTCTGTTAAGATCTTTGAGTCCCACTGTTAACCTTACACTGACAAATCCAGCACTGAACCATGTCCCCAAGTGCCACAAGTCTTTCACATACAGCTGGGGATGGCAACTCTACTGCTTTCCTGGGAAGTCACTTTCAGAGCTTTATAAACTTCTTGGCCACCTGATGGGTGGGCACACAGCGACTCATGTTCAGCCACCATCAAACAGCACCTGCAGATCCTTTTCTGCTGGGAAGCTTTCCAGCCACTCTGCCCCAGCCTGTAGCTCTAAGGAGGCTGTGCACCTTGAGAACAGCTGGTCTTGCTGTTCAAGATTGATGGAAAGAAGGCATGAAGTACTTCAGCCTCTTCTCCATCTTGTTTACCCCTGCATCCAATTAAGAATGGACATTCTCCATCAAAATTCAGTCCATCAGGATGCTTCAGATTAAGCATTACTTAAGGTGTACAAATCTTTATTATACAGCTTGAAAATTGATTCATATGTCATCTGCTAAATGTGTAAACTTCTCTCTTATTTTCTGTGACATTCTGCTGCATTTAACAGGAGCCATATTTGTATATGTATATGTAGGAGTAGAATTTGGTCTAACTAAATATTAGAAATGTGGTTTCACTTGACACTTACACAAGGCTCCAGTCATACTCAAATCTGAAAGCACTTTTCAAGGGAACAAAATAGAACCATCAACTTCTGCTGAAGAGAGAAAATGGCAGGGGAAAGAGATGATGGCCCAGATCACCTGGGCCTTCTGATTTCACTGCACTGGCTGAAAGAACCAGAGTAGCTTCATTCCTGAATTAGGGAAAATCAGTGTGGCATGACTCCATTTATAAAAACCTAGGATAAAAAAATGGCCGCTACGTTAAGAAACAAGTTTTTCTAAATTATTTACTTCTAGTTTTTTCTTGATAAAAAAAATATGTATGAAAGGTTTTCTGTGAATAATACTTAATGTGTCCAAATAACATAGTATATTTTTGCATTACACATGTTTTTTCCATTCTTTATGAAGATCACACATGGAAATGAAGCTGCTTGATGTAACAGCAAACTCCAAATGCTTTGTCCATCTCAATTTATAACACAGCTATCAGTCCTTTTCTGGCAAAACATTGGTGTTACAACAGTGCAAAGACCTGGCCCTAAGGATGGCAATCAAGTCCGTTCTCGGGTCTCCTCTCTCCAAAAATGCATGCACAGATGCATATACATCCAAGGGTGTTGTCGTGTCCATTTGAATTGTTATTAATGTTTGCAATCTAGAAATAAATCTTTTTGGCCGAGATTGAAAGATCTTCAGGCACCGCAGAGTAATGCAGTGTGTGCTGCAGCACACAAATAATGACTCGGAGTGTGAAATTCCAAACAGGCCTTTGCATTAAGATGAATAGAACAGCAGAACTCTCTGAAGGGTTTCTGTATGGGTGAACACAACAGTATGTTTGAAATGTATCAAAAGCAACTGCTGTATGTTTCACACTTAAAAGTGAGGGCACGATGTATTGCATGCTGCGCCAGACAAATAAAAGTTTTTAAAAAGTGATGCAAGATGAAATGTCTCTGAATATTAAAGCTAGGCTCAGAAAATGGAGCTATACTTTTGGCAACTGACTGACATGCCAGCAACAAACAAACTGGGGAGAGAGGGCTGAAATTAGCTCCCGTCTCTGCTAATATCTTGCCTATAATGAGGTCCCAGATTTTTCCCTTTTGTTTGTTATATCTGAACAAATATCAGTGCTCATAGAGCATTCATAAATGATTACAGCCCTTTGTCTGAGCATTTGCTGTTTGGGATTTGCTTGCTGAGCATGCTGGTTGGTCACCTAAGGACACATCTACATTACACAATGCCATGTCATGGGAGAGATAGCCAAGATAGCCCAGGAAAAAGGACAGTATGTCTGCCTGGCATGGTGCCACTCTGTGTACTCATTCAGCTCCCAGGGGTTGTATAAATGAGTTAGCTCAATTCAGCTGGCACAGCTCTATGCTGACCTGGCTGTCCTGATCCCAGGAGTGGAACTGGCTTGTATGGAGGTAGGTCAGTCTAGATAGACTTTATCTTCCACATTTGGCTGACCTCAACTTTCCTTCTGCACTTTATTTCCAATAACCACATTATTTTCTCATTAATTTCTTTTTTGTTCCATAATTAAACAATCAGGCCTAAAATTTACTTTCTGTGCACATTTACAGAAAAAACTTCTTTCCTTTGTTTACTAGATGGAAAAAGTGAACAAAAATTGGAAAATTTCATTGGAGGGTTGTTGTTGGATAGACTAACAAACAGAGAAAAAGGGCTGTTTAGGGGCAGAAGCCTAAAATGAACATGCACAAACCAAGAAACTGAAATACCAGAGATGAAGCTCTGGTCCACTCTCCTCCATCCCTGCTCCACTCCAGGAGCTTTGGATTAAACTGGAGATTTCATGAAAATTTCTCCATGCAAGGAGTTTTTCTATTACTCCTGAATTAGCTTGGCAGACACATGGGCTGTACAGTAACAGCATATAAGTTGGTGTACTAAATTGCCTGGTATGAGCCTGTTTGCAGGAAGCTGCTTTGGACAGTGCTGAGCTTGAACAGATTAGCCTTGTCAAAGGGCAGGGATAGTGTTTAGCCAGCCTAGAGGATGATCAGGATCCATCTATTGCAGTGTGGACAGAGAGTCTCTCCATTCTCCCTCAGGTTTGATGATCCTAAGACAAATTGATTCAATGCTTGCAGTGACGAAAACCTGAAAATGTGTGTGTAGCCAGAATAAATGAATTTTAAAAAAGGAAATTAATTCTCCTACTTCCCTCAATCATAATAATTAATACTTCTACACCAAAATGAGTGCAAAATATATAGATTAAAAACATGGCATACACTAATGGACTAATACAATCTGCTCTGTTTAATGAGTATGTACCAATGCAGCTGAAAAGTAAAGGGTGCAGATTCACCCCTGGGTTAGCTCCGTTGCTTGCAGTTATGTTGAATTACATTGGCAGTGAATTTAGCCCTTTTACAAACACTTCAGCTGCACCACAATCCACATTTTCTCATCACAGTCACTTTCTTTCCTGCAGTAAGCCCTAAAACAAACAACAAAAATATTGGTAGACAAAGAAACCAACATTTTTCCTACACTTCTCGCAGGCAGAAATAGCAAGACATCAGCTAGCAGTTCTCTTGGCTTCCATCTGCCAATTTCCTCCCTTGTAACATCAGCCTTTTCTTTGTTCACTCCAAGATTTTTGATGTCTGAGCAAGTGTTTCAGGGTCCAGACTCCAATCTAACCAGACTTTCTCTGACTAGCATGGGAATCAGCATTTTTTTTTGCTTTCCTCAAGAACAAGTCTGTAGGGTGTTGCAGCAGCTTATTTTATACTGCCAGGTAAGTGTCTGTACCGTAACTTGGTTACACATTATTCTCAAAAAAAAAAAAAAAAAAGAAGAAGAAAACAAAGAACCACAAATAAACCAACCATCCCAAAAGGACTGTCATTTCTGTTGCTTGCTGAGACCCTTGCAGCCTTGCTAGCAATGATTGAATGACAGCTCCTTTCTTGGTGTAGATTAACCTTCATTTTGATGGGCTTCAGTTCTTGCTAAGCACATCAGTTTTCCTGGGACACTGACTGGAATACTGTCAAGCATAAATACCATTTCATCTATGGGAAGCCACACAGCATGCAAGGGTGAATAAAATGTTGTTTTTTTGCAGCTGGTGAGCAAGTATTTCAGGACAATAATAAGACCACTATTAAATGTCAGTATGACTGCACTATATAATTCTGGATCACAAATAAAAAAAACCCACCACAGAGCAGATTCAGCACTTTGCCCATCGGAAACAGCAGCAGTACACAACAGCTGAAAATGGTCTATTTTTGCATGCCCATCAATAGAAATCTGAGTAGCTGCTAACAATGTTCCATCCATGGATTTACAGCTGCAGTTATCAAGGCAAAATTTCACCTCTCCCTATTATTTGTACCACTAAAAGGTCTGCCAGTGTAATATCTTGAAGATTAGGTCTTTTCAGTTTACTCACATGATGTACATATATTTCCACCCATTTTTTTTCCCAGGCAGGAAACACATCTAATTCATTTATTGTGAATTTGGCAGCAATCCCTGTATTTAAGTTGCTCAGCAGTGCTGACTGTAATGGGATTGTTGTAGCCCTTCCATTCCTCCACTGTTTGTATCCAGCTTTCTGCTGAGATGAATACCTCTGGGCCACAGCTGCATCTTTTCCATATTCTGCGACGTTTCCTTAATATTTTTTTTTTTGTTTAATATATTAAGGTTGTTAAAATAGTAATTACCATTTTGTGTGTTGCTGACTTAGGACAACTGACTCAACAGCAGAAAACAACAGACTAAATGTGTGAATATCCTGTAACTAACTTTCAAGGCTACAGATACTTTAAAACTGTCTTGTGTTTTATGTCTAAGGCCAAAGCACATGACGCAGAACATTCATCCCTTGAAAGAGAGGATTCTCATCACCATTTTGTAAGGATACTTGTTGCATATTCCATTCTCCTGCCAATGTGTGTCCTCTGACAAAAGAGCCTTTTCATTCTAGATTGTAGAGAATCGTAGTCCAAAAGCCAAGATGTGATTTTCTCTCTGTTCAAAATTTTTCTGTATTTTTTGGCTGCTGAAAAAAGAAAAATAAAAAGAAGAGAGATGTTTCACTCTTTAAAAATCTGAGTTTCACCCAAGGTGTGACACATTCCCTTTAACATATCCTTCTCTGGAAATATGTATTTTAGCCATAATTTCTGTTCAAATAAACATGATGGGGGTCTCACTCACACACAGAAATAGAAGCAAAATAAATATTTATTAACCAGATGCTGAGGCATAGCATTTTTCAGCTCAAAAAGAGCTTAATAATCCCTGCTGATTTTTATCCTTGTGGAGCTCTAAAAATCATTTGTATCCTCTTTCTGTCAGCGTGAGTGGAAGATCAAGATGATGTATGATACAAAGAGAGAAAGTTTTGCCTGGGAAAAGAAATGAAATTAAATAAAAAGCTACAATTTCCAATACAGCCAAGCATATTTTTTTTCAGTATCTAAGACAACCTGTGCTTTGTTTACATGTTTCTCAATATTTACGGATATTTGATCATGGCAACATTGTCTTTATTATTCAGTAAAGCACCAGGTGCAGCACCCGTTGCAGGGACCCAATCCTGCGCTGAAGTATTGCAGATCCAGAAAAGGTAAAACCAATCCTGGTAAGGGGTATGAAAAGGGTCTGGTAAATTACCCAAAGTTTCTGTTCTCAGAGTGGAGGTCAGTCTGAGAGATGGTCTCATCAACCAAAGTAACAACTGTGTTCTTTAAATAATCAATGCCCAATTACAGTGATGACACCCTCACTGCACAGCTTTACGCTGCTCTTTTGCACAAAACCCATGAATCAATGAACATGGAGACAAAGAAAGAGGGGTTTAAAACAAGCTGGTGAGAACAAAGAAGGAAGATGAAGGTTCCAGGGTCTCTGAAGAACAAAATATTTTTTGAAAAACTTATATTTACTTGTCTACCATAGAAACGAAAAGAGATACAGGTACTGACACTGCTGTGCCACACTTTTAAGACCTTCTCTACATTATTAACTAGAGTTTTGGTCTACCAGGAACAATGATTTAAAACTGCAGTGGTGGAAAAGGGGGTTTTAGGACATGATCTCTCATATTTTATTTTGGTTTCAGGCAAAAAACGTCTTTGAAAGTGCTAAGTAGTTTCCATCAGGTCATGAGGAAATCTTTACTGAATTTAGAAAAAGAATTGATAATCTGGACCACTGGGAGAGAATGTAGTTGATTCATGGGCTTGTCTTGGTTTATGGCAAATTTAGGAGAAATCCTCCAAAGGGGGTCTTCTAGAGAGCAGATTCAAGCGGGCTCTCCCCCAGTTGGTTCAGGAAAAAGATTTCCTTGGAGAAAAGTGGAAAAAAACTGTTTATTTAACAGGAAAAGCATTCACCAGCACAAAAAAAGGAACACCATTAAACAACAAAACCTCTTTCTAGTCTGAAGAGATGACAGACTCAGAAAGTCCCTTCCTGGGCTGTGGCTCAGCTCGCTGAGTCTCTCATCAGTCCCTCTGGTGCTGGAAATGCCGCGGCCCAGGCCCGGCCCAGTGCCCACAGGTGGAGCTGCTGGTGCTCTTCTGGTGTTCAGGTCAGAGCAGGTCTAAACAGGTACAAAGAAAAAGAAACACAGTCCAGGGAAATTCTCTGCCTCAGATAGCTAAAAACTAACTAAAAGCAAAGAGCTCTGTCCCACTGTCTGTCTGCCCACAGACAGCACAGTCCAGGAGCAGGAATGCGGAGGAGTGAGTGCAGCGGCTGAAAACAAACTCTGTGCCTCTTCTCTCCAATTTGCTCTCAGAACCAATCTTAAAGGTACAAAACTTCTTTCTGGGCTATACAGACAAATGGGGGTACAAGCATCATAAAGTCACCCCAGGACAGGGCTTAATAAAAAGGTGATGGACAGGGCTTTGTGAAAAAGGTAATGGAAATCAGTCTTCCATGATAGCAGCTACTGGGAAATTTTGTTTTGGACCACTCAATGGTCTTCACTAAGTTCCTGAATAGTTATGTTCATGAATGCTGTGTTAAAAACTTCTTGCACTTTGTATTATTAAACTAATTTTGTAGACCTTTAGGGAAATAATGTTAGACTTCTAAAATAAGATGGGAAGCCTAAAGCCATGTATAAAGCCATAACATACAAACCTGGGATAAATAACCAAGATGTGTAAGATGGAGCTCTGGGAAGAGATCCATCTTACACATCTTGGTTATTGAGATGTGTAAGTTCAAAGCTGATTGTTTTGAGGCCGTGTACAGAAATCACAGGGAGATCTTCACTTTGCAAGCAGCTGTAGCAGCTGAAGATGGCACCATCCTACTGGGCTGCAATTACTGCACTGTTCTTGTCCACACAGGTTTGCCAGTTGAAGGGGTCTGTTAACCACATCTCAGGTGGCAAAGTCAGGTGGCAGCTTTGACCTACCAGCAAAGGTGAGGTGGCTGTACCTGTGGTAGGTATGAAGCATCTGAAGTGTCCCCACAGCTGTGGGGCAGTGCCTTCTGACTGGGAATGCAGGGACAGTACCACTTCCAGTCAGCAGAGTGAGACTTGGGAAACAATCTGCCTATGGCCTTGGAAAACAATTTGAATGCAGAGAGAGAGGGTGGCTTGCTGTGTGCCCTGCAGAAAACAACTCCTGAAAATATCATGACTTGTATGAACATTCACAATCTATGCTTCGTTTCCTGGAGGCTATGAATTCAAACCTAAAATGCCTCTGGTACTAGATTAGACACTCAGCTATTGCAAAGCCCCTGCTTGGTTGCCTCTGTATGTCACCAGATGTTTTTCTGCATCACCATGGCAAGGACTTGTCTTCCAAACAGTTTTAAGGATTATGTTCTGTTGATTTTCAGCAGCACAACTGGCTGATGGCACAGTTGATAAAACTAAGATAGAGCATGCCTAGACTTGCTCAAATATATTTCAGCAAGCCTGGACCAATGCTCTTGTAACAGATATCCTTTTTTGTCATGTTACTTAGTAAAACTTCTGTGGTAGGTTGAAATACTTTTGCTGCTTACCTTTCACTGAAGTAGTGTTTCTTTATCTCAACAGACTGGTTAAAAGGTATTGCACAATGCAGTCAGAAAGAATAAATTTATTTTAACATAGTTTCTTTTTCAATATAAAAAAAACTGTAAAAATGTTACATTTATACTGAGTTAGAAGACTTTATGTAGGTTTCAATTTTTAAAAGAGAGGACAGAACAAAACATAAGTGCTCTTCAGTCAATCCAATGTGTGTTTAAAGACTTTTCTGATGTTCCATAAGAGCATTTATTGCTGTATTTAGTTAAGATATCTTAAAAACTTGTGCAAAACATTACTAGACTTTAGGTGTGAAAAGAGCTTAGATAATAATCTTCCCCAAACTTAGTACACTAAAATCACTAGCTAAGCTTTTATTTGCAGACCCACATCTAGCATTCTAACAAATGTATTTGAAATCAGCCCAGTGTATTTAGTAGTACTTCAGCATTTCCATCCCTCGTAATGTTTATTCACACCTCCCAACACTTCCTGGACAGCAGAACTGCAGTTGCTTGGCATTCCAAGAGTTTGGCAGTTGTGTCTCTCCCGGTCTGCAGAGGCACGTTTGTTTTTCTTTTGTGTGGATCATCCTGCCTCACATACATCTGATATTTACGAAGCACAGGGGTAGGAAGTTTGGCTTTTGTGCTTTCAGTTAAAGCTGTTCTTCGTAGATTGTTCTCTTTCAGCATTCTGAAGGTGAGAGTGCCCATGCACCTGGTATTTTCTTCTGCAGGAGAAAGCCCTAATTACCCTTACAGGGCCTGGGTGTCCACTGTTCTCTATGCTCTACCACTGGCTGGTCAAAAGCCCTCCTATCAAAAGGACAGCAAAAAGTAACAGTCCTGATAAATCCAGCTTGATGCCAGAAAACAGGTTTTGTTGTCATCCTATTGCAAAGTTTCCACACCTTCTCAGTGATTTCTCATGGACAGCTCCTCACAGAGGTGACTCCTTCCTCTGCACAGCACAGCCAACAAACTCCAACTCTCTCCTTGACCAGCTAACCCACTCTTTTATAGCACTCATCCTCACTGGACACAGCTGTGGCTTGGTAAGGGCAGGCCTGTTCCTAATCTTTGGTAATTAGTACAGCTGCAACTCCTCAGGGGTGAGATTACCTTCTTACATTCTATCCCCCTCCAAGGTTTTATTTTAAAAAAGCCTGTTTTGCTTTTTAAATTTTTTAAAAATTTTTTTAAAATTTTATTAATTTGGTTCTTTTATTTGGCTGCTTATCTAGTATTATGATGAAAGTAAGGCACCAAGAATTATTTCCTAAGATACCAAGGGTTTTTTGTGAGTTGGTCACTACTTAAATCTTCAGGAGTCAAATACCAGGGGTACTTTAGTGTATGGTTTTCGGCTGTTTAGGCTTGTAAGGTTTTCTGCTGTTGTTTAAGTGGCCTGGAAAGGCCCAGGGATGGCCTTGAAGAGCCGACGCTTCAAAGGATGAGGAGAGACTTCTGATCTTGTCTCGGTCTCGGTGTTTATTAATTGTTTATCTAAAAGATTTTCTTTCAGCCCGACAGAGGTCTGCACAGCAAGTCAGCCATGGGCACACTCCCCAAGCCCCCGGGCGGTCACTTATCTTTATACCCAAAGTTACGTGTACAATATTTATCATTTTTCTCCAATACCTTCTACCCTTATTAACCGGTGCACTTCTAGTAATAACCAATCCCCAAGTGCCACCAACACCACAGAAGATGGAGGCCAAGAAGAAGAAGAAGAAGGACAGGACACGCCCCAATTCCTCCATCTTACTTCTTTAGACCCCCCTGTACCAAAATCCTAAACCCTGTGTTTTACACTTTAACTAACTTATCCCTTCACCATTCACCCAGTGAATTCCTCCCAGTCCTCATACAGGTCTCATCTCCTGTGTAGGATCAAAATCCTGCCACCAGACACTTCTGGCAACATTCCAGGATTCCCGAGCCCCCCAAGGGTGGTCTCGGCCTCTCTGCACCTCCATCCTGAGGTGCTGAGATCCCACACTTTAGGGCCTTGAATCCAGAGCTGTAAAAGAGGCATATTCTCATCTGTCAACCAAGCCATGTTCTCAGGGACCCAGAAGCCTCCAACAAAGAAGTTCTTGCTTTTGATATTCTATTGTTGATTTTTTTCAAAGCCTCATCTGCTAGTTGGCCTGAAGGGAATAGCTCAGTTCTTAAGCCCTAAATGTCTCAGTTCTGCCACAGAAAAGCTATCTAGCTGGCTCATTGGTATCATCTTCAGAAGCTTCTGGTGAGAACTCAAGATTGACAGGTTTACTTGCTGATCGGGGTTGTGATTTCCACCTTTTTTCTAAGGATTTTTAAAAGCCAAATACCCACTGTGCTTAGCTTTTTTTTTTTCCCTGGCCTGGCTATTTAAGTTCTGATCTGTGGATATGATACTCATGCACAAATGACTAAGTCCCTTCTGAATTTCATCACTTTTACAAGTAGCATCCATCAAAGTCATCTACTATTAATCACATTTCACACACTGAATGCAAACAGTTGTCTTCCATAAAAGCCCTTCATAAAATAAAAAAAAAAATAAATTCAAAAATTATTCCTAAAGCCAAAATTACTGGTGTTTCAAATGTCTGATAACACATTTCCAGGCAAAAAGAATGCCAGGTTGATGTTTTCTAATTATTTTCTCTGTAGAAAAAAGTTTCACATAGTGACTTAACCCTCAAAACTGCCAGGAAAAAGGAATACATTTTGGAGAAGTCTTTTAATTTCTGTTAGCAAACTTCTGTTCCTGATGTGGGCTGGCTGTTGGGTGATTTTGTCTCCACCCTGATCCTGTGAATGAGGCTTTCAGAATTTCAAAGGTAACAATTTCACCAGCCTCTTTGGACAAAGGAAGGCCTTCAATTTTCATGCAGGCCATTCAGCTTTACTGCTTTTGCTCACCCTGATGACCTGGTTGTTCTGTGTGGAGGGAATATAGCTAGTCAGGTCCTTTCCATAAGGAGAGGTTCACAGATATCATGAAAGTCATGGAAGGGTTCAGACACTATTCCTGTAACAGCTGTAACAGATTACACATCTGGTCACATGTGGATAACACTACAGCAGTTCTGAGAAATGTCCTTCCAAAAACATTTTGCCTTTACTTCCCAAGTATATTAAACCATTTGCAAGAAGTCTTGGAATGCAGCTAAAAATATTCATATTTAAATAAAGTCATAGAAATAATCTTTAAGGGCAGTATCAAGTATTTTTGTTCCCTATGTAAATTTTACACATAAGGAATTCAGAAACAATTTTGCAGAAATTTTTTAAGACAATGCCATCATAACCTAATACCTTATTTCTTACAGAAATAAACTAAGCATCTGCTTGTTCACTAAACAAGAAGCCTTGACCTTTCCTGCCTTCATTGAGGATCTGCCCTGATGCTCTTGGCCAGCAGCTCACTGGCTATATGAACAAAACTTGAGTTCTCGCAGACTGTTGCTCAGTTTTATAATCACATTTGGTTCCAAAGGTTATAATCACATTTGGTTTTCCAGAGGTTTACAGCAATCTTCTCCCACCAGTTATATAACTCAGGTGTGTGAGATGGAAGGCACTGTGAAAAGCTACCTTCATAGTATCTCATAACTCTGGAAGTTGCACAGAGGGTCAGGAGAAAGTCATGGTTCTCAGAGCAGATTACAAGGTATCCAGGATAGCTTAGTTTTATCTCCAGACATGTTCAGACATGTAAAATCACAGCAAGTTTTGTTTGCTGGCCTTGAGTTTGCTACACAGAGGAATTATCTTTCTCCAAACAGATCTTCATGATAACTGCCAGATAACGTCATACTCCAACCTCCCAGTTGTGCTCACACAGATTTAATATTTTTAGTAAAGCATCTCTTTCTTGGGTAGCTCTTAAAGATAATAAAACTAATTACTAACTGCATGAGTACTCTTTGATACAACTGATAATGGATCCAGGCTAGAATGAAACTGGTGGTTAAATTCCTCAAGTCTGACTTTACTGGTGAAGACCATTTGAAAGTAGGGGACCCCTTGATATTCCAGCAGCAAAAACTAGCAAATGCACAGAAACTGTTCACAGGATGTAAATAGCAGCCTCCAAATAGCCTGGGTAGAATATCTCTTTTTCTGCTTGAGGTCATTATCTGCTGAGAGAAGTTCCCTGGTTGAAGGGATAAAAAATTTAAGCCTGAGGCCAGCATGGAAAGCTTCTATGTCCAAAGAAAACCTTCAGCTTGTTTTCTAACTCCCACTGTCAACAGCCACTTCTTTCACTGCTTTTAGTAGAGGAGGCAGGCTTCTTTCAACATTTTTGCATCCTGTTGGTTGTGATGAGCCAGCTCTTTTTAGAGGTCAAATATGCTATTTTGAATAACTTAACACCTCCCTAGAAAAACCTGTCTTCTCTCCTTATATCACAGAGTTAATAGCAGGCATGTTATTATACATATTAGTAGTCTACTTCAGGCATGCTCCCAATACACTTTTGGCTTTTCAAAGTGTTAAAAATGTGAAAAGCAGGTTTTGGGCCTCTCAAAATGCATGATTTTCAATTTGTTCTGAACTTAATGGGATTTAATTCATCCAAAAAAACATCTCAATTTTATTAGTTGACCTTCAGCAGCTCTGGAGTTTTGCATCCATGCCCTCATGCTAAAGTGCCCACCATAGCCATTGGCCTGGTGAAGCCTCACACTCAAACAAGGTTTGTTATTGGCATCTTCACAAACTTTGAAACACATTTTTCACTCCTAACTTTTCATGAAGCCTTACCTGCACCTACTGGTGCTGGAGTTAAGTGAGTTCATGCTAGCTTCCTACATATTCTTGACATCTGGGTAAGGAATACACTTTCTAGTGATTTTTGGATGCCTTCTGCTTCTGTACTTAAAGTTTGTCATTCTGCAGTGGAATATAAATGTGCAAAGATTCACATTCTTCTGGTACTCTTATTTTATGCTCCCTCTGTTCTATTAAACTTAGAACACTGCAATAAATTATCAAATTGTTATGTCTCAGAACATTATATTTTCCTGTGTTTTTTGACAGAGTTTTTTGTCTTACTTGAAAATTCAGGTTCTTTCAAAATGATCCTATTTAACATTTTTTACCAATTTATTTCTAGTTTTGCCTCAAAATCAGGAATAATCATATTTATTTTTATATATTTTTGTTATTTACAATATATTTATTAAATGTTATTATTATTTATTTATTTTATATTGGTTTTTAATCACAGCTGAGCACTATAGAGTTATCAAAAAAGTTAGAGTACAATAATTCTGTAATGGAAAAAAATGAGACAAAAAGTTATATTAGGGTATTATGTCTTGAAACTACGATGTCTTCTTAGGTGAAATCACAGCTTTTTCTGTGGGAATGCTTTACCAGTTCACCTCAGAGAAGGAAAAGAGATATTGTGTGGATGTGTGTGACAAAAAGTTAAAGACTCTATGTATTAAGATTAACTTTGAAACTTCAAAACAGCATGTTTTATAGACAAGTTTGGAGACATTTCCTCTCAAACACAAAAGCAGAATTGTACATAATATTTTGAGTTTCAAAAAGTTATTTATTACATTCACAGTTAGATTTGAAACTTGCTTTCTTCTTAAGGTTGTTTATTACCTGATAAAGTGAGCAGAATGCAATAGACATGTAGCATCACCAGAAACCAAGATGGCTCAACAGAGAAAAAATTATTTGTATTCATACTGGGACTGGAAAATCAAAGCTGAAAGTTTCATATTCCCATAGCAGTAGCCACCCTTTTAGAAGGATTTTTGATTAAAAAAGTCTCAAGAAATAACTAAGAAAACCCCTCAGCAAAAGAGTAAAATTCCAGACAAAGGTCCTATCTGTTTGCCTTTTATTTCCCATAATCCAGCCATTGTCTGCAGCTTTCTTCCAAATACCTGTACTCCTAATGAGCTGCTGCACAAATTCCATCTTCACTCCAATTTAAGAACCAAAGCAAGAAAGGTGAACCTTGTCCAGTATCTTGGAGTCAGACAGGAGGTCAGATCTCTGTTAATATTACATACTTCTTCAAAGAATATATTTTATTATGATAAAATTGTGGTAACTGAATCACAGCCCTTCTGTTTAGATGTATGTATGCATGTATGTAATTGACCACATTTTCATGATAATTTTTACTCTGTACTTCTGCACTTCCTGTATTTTTATTTAAATCTTTCATCCTTGTAGAATAGACTTCTAAAATAAGCTACATCCTGCAGGCTGTGAAGTACCACTACTCCTTTGGTTTCTACTTGTTATACTTTTACCTGGACATTTCACACTGGCTATGCTCAATGACCTCTGTTCTGATCTGGAATATCTCTTGTGCCTCTGTGTTCACTGCCTCCTTTTCCTGCTTCAGAGGACAGGTACTACATTTGCTCTTTTGCTGTCTGCAGGTGCCTCACCCATTTTATGAAGTCTCAGAAATAGCCAGTACTGGCTTTAAGATTTCTTTAGTCATGCTCACATAACATTTAATCAAATCTAGCCAATTTGAGAGCAGCCTTTTTAGTTATGCACTATGCATTTCCCTTTATATATTCCACCTGAGATAGAATCCTTTTAGCTGCCAGTATTAATTGTGCTAGTCCTGTACTTGCAGTTGACCTTTTTAGTGAGAACTGAGTAATAAAGCCACTAAACACTTCAGGCTTTTCAGTGTCCTTCAGTGTCCCTCCCTGCTGAGCCACAGAGAATATACCTTCCTGGTCTTATCTATTCACTGCTGATAGGATGCTTTCCTGTGATTTCTGTGTTTCTTTCTCTTCACATCTCCCTTTGTGCCATGTGCACTGATACTCGTTCTCATGGGCTAGTATCTACCACATCTCTGAGTTTCTTGAAGTCAGTCTTCCTCAAGTGCCAAAAGGGTTATTTTGCTGCTCTCTTCCCTATGAATCACAGGCTCTTCAGTTTTATGGTGGTTCACTTAAGTTGTTCCTCTATCATGTTCTTAATCAGTTCTGCCTTATTACTTAAACAAGGCTGCTCTCCTGGTCTTTAACACATAAAAAAGAAATATTCATAATGCATTCAAACACCTGTTGGTCACTTCTTGTCCTCCTTTCTCATTAAATGACAGGACAATGAGTTGCCGTTGTACCAGTACATGTTTCAGATTATTTAGTTTGTTGCTTACAGGAAGCCTGGGATGGCTGGTTTTTCCAGCTAGAATGTTTACTTTCACTATTAAATCACTTCTGAGTTCTTTTATCTTCTAAAATCTTTCTTGAATGGTAACCTCTGAGATGTCATTAACATCATTGTATCACAGCAGAATGTTAACTCCACCCTTTTTGCATGCCTAAGTAGGCTTTCATCTTAAGAGGTTGAGTGAGATTTAATTCAGGAGGGCTAAACTGTCTGACTCCAGATAGCTCAGGCCATTGTGACTGATGCCCATGGCTGTTGTCTTTTCATAGCACAAAAACTGCTGGCAACATCAAGAGCACAGGGTGATGGAACAGATACAGATACTTTTCTCACAGCAACCATCTACATTTCAGGTAGTTCATTCCAGTCCCATTTATTTCAGACGGGAAGGTTTTCTTTAAGAGCTCTGGTGGGGTTAGCTATATGGGTTTGCCTAGAATAACATTTCAGGATGAATCACAGTGAAGGTTGCCAAATGTTTGCTTGAAACCTATGAAGTTTCTGGTTTTTTTTTGTCAGTTAGTGGATATGTTGAGCATTATTCCTAAGATGGAAACCTGGTCAGCATTTCACAGCTTGAAATACAGGCTTCTCTGCACCAGGGTTCAGCTTAACTGCTTTCCTGCTTTCTTTGTTCTAGTTATAATTGTTCTGTGGAAGACTTTGTTACTGAAAGCAATTTCACATCGTACAGTGTAAACTGAAAAATTGTTCTTGCTTAATGAAGTTTTTGCTTCAGTTGCTATGGTTCCCATCACTGCTAATTCATTACCAGAGAACGGAAAAACAGATAAATTAGAATATTGTTGTCCTGGCATAGGTAACAAGAATCTAATGAGAATATGAGACTGATAGGGAAGAAGAATAAATAAAGAGCTATCATTCTTGGTCTCAGGTTACTTGAATATTTCAGAATAACAAGGTATCAAAATTCTTAGAAATATAAAGGAATAGTCTAAGTGATTACGCAGGTGGACTGTAAGAAAATTATCTCTATTAATTTATTGATTAATATGCTTAATTTTACTAAATAAATAATGCCTGAGAAAAGCAATCCTTTTTTTTCCTCCAGAATTCTTTGCAGACTTTTCTGTGTTTCTCTGGGGCCCCACACTATGTATTAATAACAAACTGAAGAGAATAAAGTATATTGTGTTTTCCTACAAAGCTTTGTATATACAAGACTGACCCTAAGGCATGAATATGATAAAATATTATAAATCAAAATAGAAAGTAGTCTCATTGGTGGAATATTAATTAGTCATGAAGGTGATACTGCATCTGTGCTTGCAATGTACTTGTTCTCTGCAGCACCTAAAAGCTGTAGCTGAGCCTGGTCAACATTGTGTGATGTATTCACACAACACAAGCCATGTGATAATTTCCCTAAAAGATTTTATTTACAGTTTCAAAGAAAAAGAGGCAAAAGTAAAAAACCCAAAACCTGAGCAATGAGATTAACTCAGTATTATGGGGCTGCTGAGTGGTGGCAGATTGAAGAGTTCTCCTGTGTCTGTGCAGTGGGAAATATTTGAAATGTGAAAGTTGAAATTAAACTCATTCCTAATGGCTTTTTTTTTTAGTGAAAGCTTTCTCTTAAAAGTGTATTTTCCCCCCCTTGATTATTTTGAATAAGTCAGAAATATAAATTAATAGCCCTTAGAGGAGCAACTGGTGCATGTTTTTGTCCCCAACACAGGAACTTATATTTGATTCTTTCTATAAGCCTTCCCTCAGTTTTTGTGAAAATACCATTTAAAACCTCTGTCCATAGATGCTTTTTCTCCTCACTCAGTTGATCCTGGGGTACAGAAAGACTTCATTCCCCTGTAGGCTCTACACTTTTTCTCCACTGATGAGATATGCAAGTCACTTCTGATTCAAATCAGGCACTGCCTGTAGCCTGCTCATGCTGCTGCTTGTTAGTCTTCATCCAGGCTGTGTGGCTCTCTTGGGAACCCAAGCAAATCTCTTCAATCACAGATGGTACAGACCAGAAAACAGTTCTTTAGTGCCCGGTAAACATCACTGGCTCAGAAACTCCTCTGTAAATAAGCAACCATTTTGCTTAAGAAGTATTTTTACTGTATCGGGATGAAATGAAGTAACCTGTGGCATTTCATTAATCCTTTGTGATATATAAAATTGTATTTATCACCAACCTATAAAGAAAATTATTACCACAGTGATGGTCCTGCACAAGAAGAAGATGAGAAATAATAATCCCTGACATGGAGGCATAAGAACCCAGCTGGGAGAGCTGTGGAAGTCAGCTGTGGCCTGGAAACCTCATCACAAGACATTTGTTTGCCTTATCAGGGGCAGAGAATGATCATTCATTTTATACTTTCTTCCCAATTTCCAGGATTTTATAGACTATCTAATTTTTTTCCAGGATGAGGAATCCATGTCTATTTGAATCTTGCAAGAAGAAATCATGTCAAACTCTTTTAACTGGCTGAGGGATAAGGAACAAACCATAGAAGCCATGTATCTTACAAAGCCTTTTGATACAGCTTCACATAAAACTTTCATAAGCAAGTCAAGAAAACTAAGTGAAACTGCTACAGGGTGGATACAAAGCTGTTTTTAATTTAATGTCAGAATAGAAGGATGTCTAAGTACATTTCAGCCAATTTGTCCTGAGCCTAGCCAATATTTTCACTTATGTCTTGGATGAAGGAATAGAATATGAGTTTATTAGATCTGCAGGTGATCCAGAATCATCCAGGCTGTAATGAGATTGAAGAACAGGATTAAAGTGCAAAATGATCTTGATAAATTGAAAAAATGTTCTGAAAAAAATGGGAATCAATTCAATAAGGACAAGTACAAAGTTATATATTTTATCAAAGATTATGAACTGCACAAATACATAATGAGGAACAACTCGCCAGGAAGCAGTTTGGGAGAGGAGGACCTGGCAAGAACAGTGAGTCACTAACCCAAAACACCATATTACTGTTGAAAAGCAATATTATTGGGGTGCATAAGGTACTCAGGGGAACATCATATAGAAATTAATCTTTCTGTGCTAGTCAACATTGATAAAATTGTCTTTCTTGTGGTCCAAGAAAGACAGAGAAAGAGAAGAAAGCAGTGAGTTGGAATTAAGGTATGACCAATGAGAAAGGGTTTTAAGAAATAGATTTTTTAAGTCTTGAGGAAACTAGAGAGAAGTGCAATAGTGTTTAAATACATAAAATAACTCTACAAGGAGACAATAATACTTTCCTTGTTACTTGTGAATGTGCTACTGCATTTTAGAGAGAAATGAACACTCTGGAAGAGCCTCTGAAGCAAAAAAGTTCAGGTTAAATGTTCAGAGATTATTCTGAGTTGGAAAGGACCCACAAGGATCATTGAGTCCAACTCTTAAGTGAATGGCCCATACAGGGAGTGAACCCCAACCTTGGTGTTAGCACCCTACTCCGGCCAGCTGACTCAGAGTCAATGTTGGGTAAGACTTTATGACATAAAGGGTATTTAGCCACTGCAGTAACTTGAGAAACTGAAATCAATATCACTTGAGTTGTTTTCACAAAGTCCAAGAAATATATTTGTTAGATGGAGGTCCATCAGGATACTTTAGATATTCTTGATCCTTTTTTTCTGATGGATGGATTCTGATGGATACTTGCTGTACTTCTCATCCCTGTTTCCTTGCTGATCTATGCACATAGGTAAAAACCTGCAAGATAATAAGGAATGCAGTACAGAGTAGTGATACAACTGGCAAGACACTGCCATAATTTTTATGCCTAGATAGGATATGTTAATTTGCAGCTCTGAAGACTCAGCTTACACAATATTCCATCTTGAGCTGAAAATGGATATAAAACATGTCAATCTACCCAGAAAGCAAAGAGGCACCTCTGTAGTTACTCTCTTCAATATCTTACACATTAAATGGATTTGATTAATAACAAATATTACAATTTATGTCAGCAATGAGCTACAGCACAGGTAACAATACCTCTTGCTGAACATTTACTTAGTACCATAGAGTTGCTTTCTAGTTCCAAGAAGAAAGACCTACTCCTGGATCTCCAAGTGAATTTGGATAAGACCCTGCATTGATGTTACCAAATTAGCCACTTCAATTTGATCACCTCTAAACTAAGCAGGTCTCAAAATCACAATTACATTCAATACATTCAATGGAAAAATGTTAAACACAAGATTACTAGGGTTTTGAGGAGTATGCATGCACACAGCCAAGAAACAGTCAGCAGCCCTCTTTGCTTTCTCCAAGAGACATGCTTGCTCTGACCCCTCAATTAATTCTGGAGGAGACTGCAGTGTGAGACTTTCTTTCTTTCATTTGAGTCAAATCACCATCATATGACCTCAAAACTTGCACATTTTCTTTGTTCTGAATTTCCTTGGGACAGTTGCTTGTGTTGACAGAACTGCTGTCTCCTAAACAGATGATATGGACCAGTGAGATCAGTAGGACAGGGAGCCTTCAGTGTGTCCCATGATACAGTCACAAAGTGGGGTCCTGCTGATCCCAAAACAGCAGCTTTCTCAGTTGACCTGAAAGAAAAGTATACATATAACCCTATTAGCATATTTAAAGGCTCTGAGAAAGCATTTCAATTAAAAGTACACTTTGTTTTAAACAAAAGCTACAGTTATCTTCATCAATCAAATCAACATATACAGTCAATACTTGTACAAAGTACTACCTGCCTACAAACAAACAAATCATATCTCCACTCTGCCACACAAGAATACACTTAAATCTAATGAATGAAGAAACCAAGGAAAAGACAAGAAGTAAGAGCAGGACTTCTGTAAAAGAGAAGTGAAAATGATGTTGGCCAAGAATTCTGTCTCTTCAGTATTTGAAAGGATTTATACATTAGTTGTAAAAAGGTGGAGAAACAACCATTAGAATTAAACCAAAACTTTGAGACTTTGGACAGTTGTCTAAAGCATGCAAGAAGTCTCGTGTTCCAGAGGCACTGAGATAGTGAGGACTGAGTCGCAGTGACCTTGCAGGGTCTGATGTTTTGCTTCCTAAATTTTACAAAAAATATTAGGATTTCAATGCTGTAAACATTTACCCCAGCTCCCTGCCTAATGTACTCCATAGGATTTTCCTGAATTAACTTCTCTTTCAGACCCAGCTACAGATGAAATGAGGGATGTCTCTTGGAAAAAATAGTCCAGTTACTCTGACACCACACCACACACTCCCACTGAACTACCAGATGTTATACCTGGTAAACTCTTCCAAATATCTGTTCACGCTTAAACTTTTAATCTTTATGCTAGTCTGAATATATCTATCTGACAACTAGGGAGCTTTTTGATGATTTGTCTGATACATTGTTTGGCACTGTATTTTCAGAGATTTTTTCTTGCAGAGGTTCTTGCAGGATACAATGAAATCAAGCTGAGCCAGCTCTTAATTTCCATATAGCAAATTGGTCCATTAAGATAGCAAATACACAGGGTTTGTTCTGTTTACACAGGACAAAGGCAAAAAAGTCAGTCACTTGGCTCTCAGTATGCCTCAGCTTTCAAATTTATAATTATTGCATTTTTATCTTGCTTTTTGCATTACAGAATGTTCATATTTAAAATTAAAAATTTCCGAGGACACATCAGCAATGCCAAAGTCGACAATTTATCACACCTAACTGAAATTGACCCCCACACCATAGCCGGTATTTTTGTTCCACACTATTATAGAAAGAATCTTACAGATCCTCTTGTGTAGTTCCACAGTGTGATCTAGTGATCTATGTCAGACACTAGTGCTCCATTTAATGGTTTTGAGATTTGTTCTACAGGGATTCATGATCATTAGTTATGGAGAAGTAATAATAATTATCCTTCCCCTTTTTCCACAACATTCTTTCCACATGAAACAGAACTTGCAGTTTTAAAATTCCAGTCAAATCTTGCTGTTTTAGTACCAGTGACTAAACCATGGTCTTAAACGAGCAATTCAAATTCTTCCTGACTACTACACAGAATCCTGATATTTACATAGAGATATATTTATGTATCAAGGATATTTTTTGTTCTGTCTGAGTTTGCTTAATTTTGGGACCTTTGTCTTGATTTGGCATGAAATGAATACCATTTGTCTTCAAAACTTTCAGACTTTTGGAAGTTTTCCATTTTTATAAACCAACCTCTTCCTCAGCAGAAAGCTTCTTCCACAAAACAATGGATTCTGAACATTTTTCATGCTTCCTCCACTACAGGCATAATTTCTTTATAGAATATAAAGATTCATTCTCAGCTATTTGACTTGAGAGCCTCCAGGGATAGAGGATCACAGTGAATTTCCTCACTACCAGGCCCCTTGAATCTCTTCATATGTTATCACATACAGAAGTGTCATTTGTGCTAATGTGCAATTTCACTAGTGAAAATTTTCCTGCCAACCTCAAAATGCCTTCCCAGAATGATGTCATGAGACTTGGCTCCAAGAAGAGAGCACAGTTTGTTATTGTCCAGTCTCCTTTACAAGCTGTTCTTTCCTTTCCTTTTAGCTCAGTAATCTTGGACTGAAGGGTCCTTCTTGGACCCAACTTTAGCATCTTGCAAGTGGCCCTGAAAGACAAGCTCATGCTCCTGTTGTGCAGTTCCCAGCTGGATATGACCAGATGAATCCGCGAAGAAATCCTCAGCAGTTTCCACTTGAAACTTGTTGTACTTGGATATTTCTAAATGAATACAATTCTCCTTAGAGTCTACAAGCATTCTACTTCCTTGGGTTCCCACCATATTCACTGTCACCTATTTTACCTCCAATACTTATGAAATCCTCCTTTTCTGTTTTGGCATCCTCTCTTCAAATTCTTTGTTCACCTTGATTCCAGCTGACCACATACTATCTGGCCTTTCTTTGAGTTCCTGATGTTTTCTGGCATCTCTGAGGTTTCATGGCCAAGTCAGCAGCTTTTATTGCATATGAAAGGAGTAACTTCTAGTCTTAGCAAGCAAAGAAACACAGCACCATGTCCACCTCTTTTCAACAATGGTAATAAATATTGACAGTGTGTAGGGCAAAACCTGCTCAACTATTTTCTAAAACTCTTTCTAAATACTCCTGTCTGCCACCCTTCTCCATCCAATCACAAAGTCAATCCAGGCTTCACAAAGCAGTTCAAAAATACACCAAAGTTCACAGCTTAGCTTAACCTGCTATTTGCTTCCAGTGATTAAGAATTTAAAAGTTTAAACCCCAGGATTGATGTTAAGCCTGTAGGATGCAGCAACATAATCCTCAGAGAGAAACCCACACAAACAGGTATGCTTTTTTCCCATCCTGTTTAGGAGCTATGTAACCTTCAAAGATGCCAAATAACTCTTGTCATTTCACTTGAAGGGTGAAAGTATTTCACTTGTGGGTTGATTAATTATTTCCCAT
The DNA here is from genome assembly GCF_027887145.1 of Ammospiza caudacuta. NCBI lineage: Eukaryota > Metazoa > Chordata > Aves > Passeriformes > Passerellidae > Ammospiza > Ammospiza caudacuta. The sequence goes on from NC_080596.1 coordinate 63,142,851, forward strand.
AAAAAGAACACTTAAACCCACTATTTTTCCCTCAAGGTGTATGTTTATATTCTCATATACATCATTATGTGCCATAAACACTATGCACATATATATAGGCATAGCTATGGGAACCATGAATACATAAAAGAAATTCACATAACTGCAGTATTATTGTAGGTACAAGTACTTAGCTGCTCTTTGAAAGTCTGTCTCATAAGTCATAGTGTTAAAGGCAGTTTTTTCCTCCCCAGATTGAAAAATAGGTACAATTATCATAAAAGGCACCACTATTTCCAATGCACCTCTGTGAATAAATATCAATTAATTCATGCATCATGGAATGATAATGAAATATTATAACTTCATCTATGATAACAGTGTAACTTTTCATGCTCGTTCACTTGCAATCATCCTCTCTAGATTGCTAATTATATGCCTGAAGCTGTATTTAGTGGAAATGATTGAACCATTTGTTCTTTTGTATATTTTGTCAGAATAAGAATAAGACTGTATGAAATATCTTTGGACTTTTTCACACAGAAAAAGTCAAATCTCAAATCCCCAGCACTCAAATCTACTGCTTTATTTACTTGGTATAACTGTAATATACCTCAATTCTGTTTGCAAAAAAACTCCTTGGAGAACATGGGTCCTCTAACCATGCACTGCACTCTTCTTGTGAGTCTGGGCTATTATGTTGTTATTATGCCAGGGCATGTATGCCAACACCCTATGGCAACACTCCTAAAGAAACAGCAGCGCGCACAGATTTACAGGTGTCCACACAATTTCTCCTGGATCAGCATCATTGGCTCTATGGTGTCCTATGCCTCACAGCATAGATATATAAGAATATTTTTCTCCCTAAAAAAAAAATCACAGAAGTGAAATCCTTCCACCCCTTTACTTGTGCACAGGATAGAGCTTACTTGTGCTATCTCTTTAACATTGAGTAAAACCTTGTACCTCAGTAATCTTATTTCTGCTTAGCTCCAGGCTAGTTTTGTCAATCCCCTCATTGTAGAAGTTAAAGCTTCCAGATTCAGTGTTCAGGTTTGATGTATCAAGGTTTGACTGCAGGGATGAGGCTCTGGATTTAGTGGTGGATCTGTCTCTATGGTGACTCTTATAGAAATTGTGTTGTTTGTGTTACCTGCAGCGATGGAAGAAAATCGAGGCGAGACACCGAAGGTCAGTCTGTCAGGGGAAATGGAAGGAGCACTGACAAAATGCTAGGGCCTGGTTGCACAAAGGGCAAAAGAGACCAGGTGACTGTAATTTTCCTCACTCACTTTAAATGCTGAGAAATCACACCTTCATTAGTGGTGTATTTAGCTGATACCAGCTGCAGGGATATGCACATTATTTGACTCTTTATATTCTGAGGGATGGATTTGGTTGCAGAGGGAAGCATTTAAAGATTACTTTATGAGGTATCTACATTTATGAGATATAAACAAAAATGTGAAATTCTGAACAGAACAGATATCTTTCAGATATTTTCTTTTAATAAATAATCTTGCAAACTCAGCTGCTCCTGAAATCCCTAAAAAAATATCCGCTGCTTTAATCTCAGTGGATATGTGTAAGGACAGCAAGTTTGCTGCACAGGTAACAATATTTAAAGGAGATTGAGTTTTCAAATCAGTCTTCTTACAGTGGAAATTCATGCTTTTATGTCTCATAACATAATTTTCTCTACACCTGAGGTGCTCTCAGCATGTATAAATGCATATTCAATATCTCCTGTTGATCGATATAAAACGACTTCTGCAATATGACAATGGTGCATGTATAATTCCATAACAAAGGGCAGGGGGCTGGATAACTTATGTGCACAGTTTGCAGGATTTGGTCTTCACTTCTCAGAAATGCATTTTAAAGGCAATCATATCAGGAATCTCTGAAGAGTTGTCATCTCTCATGAATCTGGAAGCCTGTAGGAAGAAATCTGTGATTTTTGCCCAGTTTCTAATGATTTCACATCACAAGTGGCACTAAGCAGAGCATCTGGTGATGTTGCTGCCCCTTGCCCTATGTATGGTGAAGCACAGTAGGGATCCACACTGTAGACAGCTGCCTCTTCATGCTGGGCTCACATCAGCATCAGGGTGAGAGGGTGCAAAAAGTTTACAATCTCCCTTTTTCCTGATGCCTTAGCATTGCAGACAGCATCACTCTCCAACCTAATGTTCTACATGAGTCCTACCAGCTTTGTAAAGAGGAGCAAGAATATTAAACATAGCCACCAATATATGTGCAAAGGGAAGCTGTGCAACCATGTAGTTTGCAGCTCTAAAGGAAAAGGAAAGAAAACCCAATCTTTTCACAAGAGTAGACCTATTTGAAAGATGTTTTTTTTTTTTTATTTTTACCTGCTGATTTTTAGCAAAATAATTTTATTCTGGGCAGCCTGTTCCTGGAAATGGCCTCATAATTGCTAACTTTATGTTCTGCTGCCAGTGTCTATTTAATCACCTCCTTGTTGCATTCACAGCCCACACACTGACGCAAAATCTCCTCCTGTTCTGATTCTTCACCTATTAGAGCCTTGGCCCAAATACCTCTCTAATGCTGAATGAGCAAACAAGAATTCAATGTGAAACTCAACCAGGCATAACTTGCTGCAGAGAGTTTTTCTATGCACTTTCCCCCTTTGCATTTCAAATATAATACAACCTAACAATATGGCCTGAAAGATGCTGGAGTTCAATAGATGGATTTAGGTACCTTTTAAAAGCAAATATTTTTCCTGTATATTAAAATACCCTTGTTTAACTTCCTGCACTGATTAATTGACCATGTAAATGAGACTATGTGGGAGATCAGTCAATCCCCACAAGATTATAAATTTAGTTACTTAAAAAAAGGAATCAGAACACAGTGTCAGAGTTCATGTCCTTCTCCCTGTGGGTGCTGGCCATCAGCAGATTTGGTGCTGCAAGCCATCAACACCATTGAAAATTAAACTGTTTTACTCAAATATAAAATTGCAAAGTTAGGGTTTCTAAGACTTGAGTTAGGTACTGTCACATCCACTTATGCCAACTCTGGAACAACTACATTGGCACTGCAAACCCAGCTTTAGGTGCTTAGATACTTTGAGAAAGTAAAGCACCTCTGGGCCTTAAGCTCCTCCAAGCTTGGAAAATAGAAAAGCAGCACTCCACAACTCTGTTGTGACAATTTTGTGCTCAGGTGCCTGAATTCCTTCTAAGGTCCCCTCAGGGTACCTAAGTCCTTGTTTAGATATGGCCTCGAGGCTTAATTTTAGGTATCCAGGAATTTGGCACAATGCCAGTATTTTGAAGCAGAGGGAGGAATTTCTGTCCCTAATCCAGAAGATAAGGCTGTTATATGTGTCCCTGGAATTTCCAGAGACATGCCCAGAGCCAGGGCTGGGCAGGCAGGCAGCTCCCTGCGAGGACACGGATCGGATCTTCCGCGCCCTGTGGGGGTGAGCGCGGGGCCAGACACCTTTCACAGGCTCAGAAGCCACGTTGGAGGTAGCAGAACAGGAGCTGGATTTTGTGGCTGCCAAAAAACCAGATGAGTAGGAATCGTTTTGGTATGCATCCATGTGAAACTGAAGCAATGCAGAGAGTAAAGAGGCTGTTGTGCTTTACCACGTGTGTGCTTTAACTGTGCACGAACAAGCTGCCTTCCATTGCCTTGCTGCAGAACATGTTATTTCCTCAGGAAAAGGATAAATACCACATTTCCAGGTGGGGAAGCAGTAGTTTGCTGGATTGGAAGGGACAGCTGGCATGTGTCTGTTGTGGCACTTTTCCTCTGTGCAGTTGTCAGGATGCAGCACAATGCTGGCTGCTGGAGTAAAGCGGAATTTTAATGAACAAGCTGCAGGGAGAGAAATAAAACAAATTTGTCTCTATCCAAGTAATCAGCCACCAAACATCCACATAAAATTCATATATGGCAGAATAACAAGTAGGTGTCTGTGATCTGTTTGAATTTTTCTTTTCACTGACTTTCTCATGCAAAATCTAACCTGGTACATCTATGTGAATGCAAATTTACCTTGAAACTGAAAACCTAGCCTGTTAGTAACTATCTTGTTATTGCTGTTAGTACTTTCTGTTGCTGTTTCACAGCTTACATTTTTTTCTGTTACTTAAAAAAGCCAATTTTTTTAAAACAATCAATTTTTGTGGCATTTTTACCTCAAATCCAGGCTGCATTTTCAGAGGGTTTATTACTTTGTGGTTTCCACTGCTTACATGAAAAATCAGCTCACAGCATTTGCTTGGAGAACATGACAGAGCCCAAGATTTTGTTTTCCTTTCTACATAGTCCAGCTGTGCCAAGGACCAGCCCTATAAGTGAGACCTCATGGAATCTGCACAGGATGGCACATTGGTGGGAGATGGGCTCTTCAAGTCTAGAATAGGGGCACAATCTTGCTGCTAAACAGATAATTTCCACTTTTAAATCCTGTGATATGAAATCAAATGATATTTTAGAATAAATAGAGCATTAGAGAATTTTTTATTATTATTAGCATTTTTTGCAATATGCAAAAGGAAGGATCAGCTCTGATTTATACTTGCTACAATGGTAGTACTGTAGGACCAAAGACCAATGTCTTTGGTACAGCTTATAGAGACACTGATGAGACAACAAGGTTGGATAAAGAAACCCAAACAGTAAATTTTAGTGCTTCCTTCTGCTGTTTGATGTTACAAATTCAAAATGCCCAGTACCAAAGACAAAATGGGAACAAAGCTGAGTCAGAGTAGGAGCACAGGAGTGAAGCCCAGACTTACTGAAATACGGGCAAAGTTTTAATGACCAAGAGCAACCATTATTTTGTTACAGATGTGTCTCTTTGCCTAGGCTAAAGCACTGCTGTTCAACAAATACGGATAGTAGCTGAGAAGCCAAAATAAAGGCTGGTAAAAGAGAATATGTACTGCATTCTTCAGAGTTGACAGTGGGACTCATTACTTTTCCTGACTTCCAAAATTTTATAACACTCAGTTATTCAGGGGCAGGCCAGGCGGCAAACTTCTGTTCCTGCCTTTCAAAACTGCAACTGTAACCATACAAAAATAAGTAAATAACTCTTGTTTACCCTTCTTCTCAGGTTCCTGCCTCTAGCTTGGGCCTTTTCCTAGGAACACCAATCTCAGCCTTTTGGATCTCATGACTTTCATTTCCTGCACTGTGTATGTACTTTCCTAGGGACATTCAAAGGCAATGAGAAAGTATTGACATTTTGATAAGGAAAGTGCAGAGATATAACATGCCCTACAGAGCAATGTCCTGTCAGCCAAGTGCCTGGCAAAGGGGCCAAGCAGCCTCCTGCAGGAGTGAGTCACTTCTCTTTCCGCCACTTCTTGCTCATTGCAGTGAGCAAAGGGGAAATGAAGGGCCTGATCCAGAGCTTATTGATGAAACACAGAATCTCCCTGCTGGATTTGGCTTCATCATGGGTTTTGGCAGCAGTTCAGCCTTTAACATTTTCCACTCTTGGAGACCTGCTAGCTGCTATTAGCCCTGCTGACAGGTTCTTCCCTTTCCTTTTTAACCTGTAATTCTTCTTCAGTTGGTGTTGTCTGCAGGGTAACTAAGTTAGCGTTTTGCTCTGGGGTGACATTCTCATTTCCAGTATAACATTTCATAATGAAAGTAGCTCACAGCAACTTCTTTCTCCTTCCTTATGCCACTGACTCTTGTGGAGGCTCCATAACTTCTCCATGAAGTGCTGTCAACCTGGACTTAAACTCCTGACTCTTTTGTACTCTTTTGTCAAATTCTAGTGTCATCTCAATCCTTTGTTATATTCAGTGTGTGTGGGTTAGTAGACAGGAGCACTTCAAGGCCTCAGTCAGGAATGAACCCCTTGCTCCAGCAGACAGCGTCTGCTCTGCCAGACATGCCTCTCAAAACAACAGCAGCTGCATTTTGTGATGCAGCAGGACAAGCTGCACCAGCTGCTGTTGGCACAGGGGAAACTGAAGCCTCTTAACATGCTTCTGTTCCTTCTTGTCAATCCTATGTGGGAACCAGAGCCCACCTGGGGCATGTCCTAACAGGGCATGATAGCAAACTACAGAAGGAAAAAGAGGAAACGTTCTTTTCAGGTTACATAGGCTAAGAAAGAGACCTGGCCAAATGCCCAATAGGAATTTCACTTCTAATGTTAACAGTCTTTATACCAGGACCTAAATTTACTCCTTCTTCTTTTTGTTGAGCAGTGATTTGCATATCATAAGGTACCAATTCTGCCTTGGGATAAGAGATTGCTGGAAGCCAAAGGATCATTCCTATTTGTAAAGCTGTCCACAAGGAAGGAGGTGAGCAGTTGCAGGTTCAATGAATAAGAGATCATGGTTTGTTTTCAAGAAGTGGCACTTATTCAGGGATGTGCAAGGAGAACAGGATGTCTTGCATCATCCATCTCCCTCAAGACTTCCTGTGTATTGTGGCCTAAACTTAGCAGCAAAGCATGTTTTGCCCAGCATTTGGAGAATGCCCACACATCAGGACTCCAAGAAAACCAGAAGAAAGTAAATGAGGACAAAAGAAGAGGGAAAAGAAAAGCCTATTGCTTTGTGTTTCTGTGAAAGGCACTGAATTCAAAGGCTTCCTCTCTGTTCATGTCTTGCTGTGCTATCTCTAATGGAGTTTATAAACTCCTCAGTGCAAAACTGCTTGTTTTGTTTGTAATCATAAGATGTTCTTTGAATAAATTTCTGACTACCATGATAATATCGAGCAACACTGGTATTTACCACAGCTAAAGCAGACAATAGGGAGTTCCCTAACCCAGAGCAAAGAGGTAAGAAGGAGCTTACAAGTGCAGAACAATTAAAAGGTGCTAATATTGTTAATTATTATTAACACTTGTATTTCTGCAGCAGAAGGAGCTACAAGCAGATTCAGATCCCAGTGCTGCACAGCGTTGTTCAAAAGCATAAAAAGATCATTCCTGCCCTGTATAAGAATACATTCAAAGGCTTTTCTCTTGCAGAGCATTCACAGATGAGGGAATATTACAAGTCTGAAGAGCAGCTTGCAGGACTCCTAGGCAATGCAGACAGAGGAATAATAATGTTCCCATTATACAGATGGGGAACATGGATATTTGCATCAGCTTACAAAAAAAGACCTGAAGGAGCACAGTGAATCTAAATCTCATGATGTTTAGTTTTGCACCTTAACTACGAGGTTGTCCTTAAGTTACTGATTATCAGTTTTGAGAATTTCTAAAAATTTCTTCAGTATTCAATCTTTTACCCATTCAAAACCAAGCAATCTAAATTTAATTCTCTCGAACTGATACTGGATTCAATTTCCTCAAAGCTTGAGATATAAAACATAATGCTATGTGTGTAGGGAGAATAAAAGGACAGCCTTAAAGATAAAGTTAAGAAGACTCAGATAGAAAATTATTGTAAAAATTTTAACTGCCATCTTAATAAAGAATAATGTTAAAGTGCACTGAAATCTGTATCAGAAAAGTTTTATTACATCAAATATTATATGACTGAAGGGCATACCTGACTCTTCAGGTGACAACAGTTATTAGTTTTTGGGAATCCTTTTCCAGATCTATTTCATTTAACATACAAATTTTTATTTTTTATATGTTTGCAACTTTTTAAATGTACAAATTTTTCAATATAATTTTTATTTTTTCAGATCCTAACCTTTGCCCTTGATATTATTTGACAATGTTATCTAGAAAAAAAATAAAGTGCAATATTTCAACAGCGTAAGATACACATGTGAAAGACTTCACGTTTTGTACCAGCCAGGAGGAAAAGAATTAACTCCACAATGATTTCCATAATTTAAAACTCCTTTTGGAGCAGCATTAAAATGAAAATCTAGAGGCCATATCTCTTTCTATACTTTGATATTGCTAAACTCACCAAACTTGTAATATGGCCCTTGCAGTCCAGACCCCCTCTTCTGTCTGATCTCTGAGGATACAAATTAGTTTCTTGGATGATTTCTTATTGCTGATTCTGACTATATCAGCTCAGGCTTTAATATCAGAAGATTCCTGATTTAATTCCTGGTGAGTTAATCAAGATGACCACCAACATATTAATACCTGTTGTTAATACCACAAATTTTATCAACATACTGCTCTCTTCATACTTTAAAGCAAGCACTGCAGAGGTGGTAAAGGCTAGTATTAATGCAGATTTTGGAGCCAGTAGTAACACCCACACAACTTTCCAGAATGGGTGTTTTCAATTACCTGATCACCCCTTATTTTTTGTCACAGTGTAGTGAACTATGTTTTCTGTACCACTTCCTAAGTAACAAAATAAAGGCTAAAGTTTATAAAGATAAATCATCTGATTGTGGGCTGAATAATTTCTTCATGAAGGAATCCAACTAGGGTTCTTGACACTAGCAAGTAAATGGATTTCTGGATGCATTCACCAGTTTTATTCTCCTACCATTTATTCTTCTCTCTCCAAGTTTATTCATGAAACTATTTCCTGAAAATACCCCTGTTGGAATACATCTGTACCATAACATCTCTACAACCAGGAAGGCTTTCACACTTTCAGAATATCTTATCCAGTCTTTTGTCCCTGTCTGTATTGTTTTTTTCCATTGATTCCTCCTTGCTGCTGACTTTGTGGCAGGACATACAGTCCAATTTTTTCTCTGTATTATTAATTTATGGATTTTTTTTTCTTTGTGTGGCCCCCATCTCAGGCCAGATGATTGATGAGATCAGAAATCACATCATTACCTCTTTATGGTATTGGCATCTGACTGCTGCTCCTCTGCAGTTGCCCAATTTACATCTTCTGTTTTCTGGGCCTTCCATGTAGTTGTGGCCCTTAGTGACATGGTTTAGTGTTGAACTTGGCTGGACTCAATGCTCTCAGGTCTTTCCCAACCTAAATGATTCCACAATTCTGTGTTCCTCAACATCCTCCATAGTTGTCTTTTTCCTGCTTTCTGTGGTTAGGCCAATAGCAATAGAGATTCTGCTTATCTCTGTGGTCTCTAGGCTTCCTTGCATACTCCTAGGACCAGCAGCTGACTGTGCCTTTAGAGGTGCACAGTGTCTAAGACATGTGAAGAAACAGCCCCTGCTAAATAGCAGGATTCTTTGCAAAGAGGTTCAACCAGGCAATGAGGGATCTCTCAGCTCTGTCATCTGGCTCTTGATTCTCTTAATGTTGACCTAATTGTTGAATTCAGAGGCAGTATCTTCAGGAGATATGTCCTGTGTTTACTTCTGCATTTGTCATTATTGTGGATTAGTGCTTGAACACAGTGGGGAAGGTATGCTCCTGCATAATGTATTTGCAGCCTCTTGGTGATAAATCTTCTTGCAAATCTTCTTCTGTCCTACAGAGAATACATCCCCACAGAAATAATGCAATTCCTTACTGTCAATAAGAAAAAAATATAGATGTTCCAGTCTTTTTCCAAAGTTAGGCTACAATTTTGAAAAATTCTCCTTGCTGGGGAAGGGAAGAGCATTTTCCTACTTCTCCAAATTCAGATACTAAAGTAGTTTATTTCACTAGCCCTTGTACATTTATCCATCTCATGGTGGTATCTCTGTTTGCTCACATTACTCTTGCTTGACACTATAGTCATTCAAGAGATGAATTTCTTTTAACAGCACCAGGTCTTTGCAACCTAATGAATTCTAGAGTGCAAGTTTTCTGTTTTCTCCTTGGCATTCAATCCCTTTCCAGAAAGGTCTATGTACAGCACAAAAACAGACCACGAGTTTCATCCAACTAATGCAGAAGTCTGGTGTGCGGAGACCTACTCTATGTCACAGTCCCTTTCAGGTTGTCTTATTGGAAAGAAACAGAACCTCTTACATCACAGTACAATTCCTCTTAGACAGGTAAATAGGTCAGATGAATCACTAAAAGTGCCTATTTCTGACCACAGACTGTAAGTGGAGTCCTGGGTGACTTGCCTAGCTTCTGGTATCTGCATTGTAGGTGCATTTAAATGAGATGAAAGTCTCTCCCTGAGCCTGCTGACTCTCCTGATCACTTGTTCAGCTCTTACTGCACATTACATGGTGATGCCCATGAGCATGGTTTGAATGCAGCATGCAGGTTTTCTCGTGAGGATTTCCAGGGACTCATCATCATCCTTCATATTGTCCTGAACTCCAAGTTAAACTGATGAATATATTTTTCTCTAAAAGACACATCAAATAACTCCTTATGTAAAATAGAAAATAAATCTTCCTCATCTAAGAAATCCACCACTGTTTAGTGTTGTGGTTACAGGACCAGTCCTGCTTCTGAAGTCAGGGACTCTTTGTAGGAGAAATCTGAGTTTGCTCTGGCCAGAGTGATTATAAGTGGTGAGACATAAGTTCTGTCTCCAGCAGGGTTACACAACAGCAAGCTGCTATTACAGATGCAGGAGCATGTCTCTGTTCTGCCCTAGATGAGCTTTGTGACCCCCCTTTGGGTGCTGCCTGCCAAGTCAAATTTCAGCATGAGCAGTTGAAGCTTGGCAGAGAGTAAGCAACAGAAAGTGGGATCTCTTCAGGGCAATGGCTAGATAACATTAATAATAGACATTGCTACCAGCTCTTTCCCAGATGCTCACTGGCAATACTTTATTTGTGGTCATTCCTATGCTTAATTTAAAATGAAAGATTCCTCATAATCCTTGGTGATTTTCTCGGATCAGTTAGATTGATGTGGTTACACTGAAATACCTTCTTTAAAGGGAATAATTTCCTTCCCTAACTTGCATAGTCATGCTCTGCAGTGGACACATAGGCAGGGTCCATCCTTGCAATCATAAGGGTGAAATTCCCAAGTTCTGCCTCTCCTATTAAGCTTCTGAGGTGAATCATCCTGGAGCACTGCACCAGGGCCTAAATGATGCAGAAAGCTTGGGGCATAGCTTCAAAGTACCCAGGTCCTTTTCTCCTTACAGACCTGGGATTGATAGTTTTTTCTTGGGGGATGGAAAAAACCCGATTCAGTTCTCAGTTCTTCTTCTGACTTTCAGCAAAGCAATACCTACAGCCTGAAAAAGTCTTTGAAAAATCCTTCACTAATCCTGACTTATTTTTTCAGTTTGTAACTATCTGACTGATTTATAACAGTTTCAAAGGGAATTGAGCACCCCATCTATTATCAATCAAACCTCACCTCTTGATAAACTGAAGAAAGACGATTCCAGCTGTATGGCTGTTACTCACCAGGCACCGTGTACCATCAGAGATATTACAGGTCTTGAACTTGGCAGAGATCATTCTCATAGCACTCACTGAGTTATGTACTGTTGCCACAAATTCCCCATGCCTCATGATGAGAATATGCTACACTCATGCAGGACAGCCTTACTTTCAATCAAATTTGTGTCAGGCAGGGACATGATAATATATTTTAATTCATTCTGTTACTTTCAACATCAGGTGCATCAAGGAGATGGAAGAATCTTCAGAAGCCCAGGACTCCCAAACTAGCAGTTTTTCTCAAGTGACTGATCAAGGAATTCAGTAAATCAGAATTTAATCTAAAAACCACTTAAATGAATTCCTAAGTTCAGATAGCTGAAATCAGGTGAGATGAATCCCTTTCTCATTCTACCTTGGGACTCCTAGGTTCCTAACTTATGGAAGTCAAGAATGGCAGTTTTAGAGCAAATGAGAAGTTTAGCAATCCCATGTTTCCGTCTCTGATAGTGGCTAATATCATACCAATGTGAAATTTTTGAAGAACCAGATCATCATATCTTGGTTATTTAGGTTGGGTTTTCTCCCCCCCAGTTTACTCTTTTTCTTTAATTGTGGTCAACAAGTCTATAAAGGAAAACATTATTTCTGGGAACAAGGCAAGTAATGAACATGGCTTAAAATCCAGAATGATTATATCTCCAATAGATCATACTCAACTTCATTGTCCTCCCAGCAGCTGGTGTGCTACAGGCAGCACAATTCAGATGCATTGATGCCATGACTGCAGCAGAGTCCTGCACCTCCTGTAACTGAGCCAAAGTCAGAAACCTTACTGACATAAAGGATTTTGACTACACTGGAAAAGAACATAAAGTATTAGGTTCTTTGGTAACCTAAATTCAGGGTCTTCTTCTAGATAAAGTATTAATTCATCAGAAAAATGAGAATTTAACTTTAATTTCACTTTGGAATAAATAATTCTCTATTAAAATGCAAGGGGTTTTTCTGGTGGTTTTTTGTTTGTTTGTTTGTTTTAAGTAAAATTTCTAATTTCAAGCATTCCAGATCTTGATATTTCTGTTGCAGGATGGAAACACTAATTGCTCATGATTACCTTTTCACCATTTTATTCATATGCTTGATCCTCTGCAGGCTCAAGTTTTGCAGCACTGTGCAAGGAGGCAGTCTCACAGTCCAGTTTCTGAGAAATGGCTGTGGAGAGGCTGGGCTCTGATTGGGCTTTCTGCTCACAGTCTGTGCATAACACACGGAATGCGGGTAGAAAAGCTTATATTAACCTTGTAAGTTACATTTTAAATGGATCGTGGAGTCTTATTTTTGCTATAGGACAAATCCTGTTCACTCATTCCTTTGGTGAAATCTGGTGCCTTCAATGGGATTGGTCACCTGGAAAAAACACTGCAGAAAGACAGCACTGGCCCAAGAGCAAACTCTTGCCCTTCTCATTTCTAAAAGATGCACTTTTGAGTGCAACCAAAGGAGGTTTCAATGACATTTGACTCTATGTTTGTGTATGGAAAAACAAAGTTATAAAACTCCACTTACCCCCTCCACTTCTCTCTTGATTTACAAAAGTGGAAACTTTCAGGGTGTCTTAGCTGTAGACCATAAAGCTCTCTTCAAAAACACATTAAGAGTGTCAAAAACCACCTTTGAGATGAGTAATATCTTTTAAAGTAATAGGCTAAATCAATGCAAAATCTTTGCTGACATTTTGATTTTGTTTGTGTTAGTCGGTATAATGAAAAATTAACTTTACAAATAAAAAATTTATTGTAGCTTCTTTTATTGCCTAAGTAGAAAAGTTTAGTGTAGCCAACTGAACGATGCTTCTTCCTGGGTTGTCACTTTCTACACTTTATTATTGTAACTTATGGGGATGTTTGTAAGCAAAGAAGTGTTATTTATTCTGCAGTACTCCCATTTGCTCATTCATTATGCTCATCATGGCTCTAAGTAATAAACTTTATAATATCACACATTAATGGGGTTATTTAAACTATAACTGCTAAAAGTTAATGTGCAAATGCCTTGCAGTTTTCCCATGTTTACTCACAATTTTTCAATAATGTTCAAGATGTGCTCTGAGTCTGGGAAGAATCACACACTTTAGTGCAATAATGTATGAGGAAATGTATAGTTGTTTAATAAATATGGAGGAATTGACATTAATGTTGTGTATCATTGGGTGTTCCCATTCATTAAAATGATTACTTGATACTTATTTGTGGGAGATAAAATATATTTAGTGCCATTTCATGTAAATTGCAAATACTTACCCACACCAGAACAAACTTTGAAAAGAGAATATTGTTGAAGTCTCCCTTGTTTTTCCAAGTATTAACAAAAATGAGAAGCAGATAAACTGCAGTTACCCAAAGGCAAGAACTCTAGTGATTAACTTTGTTATTGCCTGCCATGCATTTTCGTTTGCATGCTGCCCAGATCTATAGATCCATAATTGTCCTGAACAATTTCTGCTTGAAGGCTCTTTTGAAAGAAAAGTGTAAAAATTTAGGAATTCCTAATAATTTTTGTAAGGAACTGTTATTTTCTGGCTGCCTTAAAAGTACACTGAATAGTTTTTCCTTTGCTCTCAAAACCAGAATGTACACATATGATCAATAATGTAGCAAGTACCTGAATATTGAAAATACAGAGTTTTCTATTGCCTAGTAAAAGTGATCAAACTTCCCATGATGCCATGCTTTTGTGCTGAAATTCATAAACTTCAACCTGACTTTTCAGATGATAATTATTTTATTTTATGAGTTTCAGACACCGGTACTGTTCTTTCAATCAATTTTTAGCCATCTAACAGAGTACAAAACAGCATGTATCAAAAAGTTGATCTGATGAAATTACATCACTTTCAAAATCTGATGTTCCCATTATTCAGAAGAATCCATTGATTTTTCGGAGTACTTCCTGATCCTTCTGAGAATGGCAGCTAGTGATGGGGAAACCTCTTGGTAGAAGCCAGTGATGTAAATTTGAAACGCCATTTTACATGACAGATGATAGCTATTAATTTGCAAAGAGATGTGTGTGCTGTAGGGCATATGCCTATAAGTGAAAAGTCCAGCACCATCACAGCTCAGGCTTCAGTGAAGAAACAAACTGGGTGGAGGGGATGCCTAGTGCCCCTTGAAGGTCAGCTCCCCTCAGTTTTACATGAGCTATCCCTATCGTACTTGAGATTTGGATTCCACTTCCCCCTGCCCCACCACCCTTCCTTATAACAGATAAGACAGGATCTTCTGCTTTGAAATGACCCTGAAAAATTCAGACCAAAGCCCTTTCAAATTCCATTATCTGAAATGCAGAAATCCTCTGTGAAATGCTGCCAAGCATTGCCATGGCAACATGATGTCACCTAGTGACAGAATAAGCATTGTAGAATTTAGCTGAGACCGTGTTGCCTCCTCGGTGAGCAAAAAGGTGATTTTGAAAGCATGGACCCATCTGCACAAAGGAACATATACAATCTAAACGTTTCCCCTCATATTCAGGGAGAGAAACCACTTTCATTTCTTGTCTCTGAACTAGGGCTAGGGGCAGGGTATAAATACAGCCGGGAGACTTGATAACTTGCATTATCAAGAAAGGGAGTGAATGGAGGATAAACTTTTATCAGTCAGTGTGTGTCTTAAAGGCAAGTGAGCAAGGGCTCTGGGAGCCTGACTCTGCAGACTGGCTGGTCCTCAGGGGTAACAGAGAGGGCACTCAGATGCTGCTCAGGGACTCATAAGCACAGCTCACATTGCACACATTGATAATATTTCACTGTATTTAGCCATTTGCATGCAATTCTGACATGTATTGAATTCTGTGCTTTTCCTCTGAGTGCTTGGTGGATTTTAGACTGAGCTTTAAACTTGTGAGGGTGGATCCTGATTACATGGGTGCTCTGCTTCACTATTATGGGCCTCAGCCAAGAAAAACCTCCCAGTCAATATGCTTTTCCTCCAAGCTTTTAATAGCCTCCAGAGCAAGACAAGTACAGAAATTACCCATGAAATCTGCTACAGCATGAGAAAAATAAGATATTTTGGCATCGATTGGAGGTGAAGAAAACAGGAAAAGGGCTGCTGGAAATCTTGGCCATTAGAAGTCCCACATACGAGTAATTGCAGCATTCTCTGGAGAAGTGTAATGCACATTTATTTGCCTTTTTTTCTCAAATGTGTTTTTGGCTTCTTTGTTGCCTCCAAATTCTGGAATGCATGAGGGTCCTCAGAGGTGCAAGGCAGAGGCAAAACTGTGTTACAATGCACAGAAGATTTTTTGCAAATGTGTATGTCAAAGTTCTCACTAATTTTAATCTGAGTTCACATTCCTTGCGGCATCAGTGAAACTAACACCTCATAATGACACCCGGGCAAAACTGCAAGGCAAATGTAACTTCAATATTTACAGCAAATTTCAAGCACATTTCAAAGCTGTGAGCCAGTCCATATTTGTTGGGTTTTATTTGGATTTACACCAAGAACATTTAGAAAAGTTATAACTGGGATATTAATTTCTCCCATTTTCTTCCAAAGAGGTTATATCACTCCACATCAGTTGTTGTATAAATAAGAATATGTTTGAGTGGAGAAGAACCCTAAAAATCACACTTAGGAGCCCTTGAAGTCATACAAAAATTTAAAGCATTCTTTCTTGTGCTCATCTTCTTAAAGGTTTGCTTTTCTACATTTCTCAATATATGAAATTAAAATATGTTTATTCTGGCCTTTCAAAATCCTTGCTATTGTGATGTGTTGTGAACAATCCCTTCAACTTTCCCATTGCTCTTCCCTTATTGATTTAAACTCAACTAAATTTAGCTGTATATTTTCTCCTCACACTGGGTGAAAACCAGTCTCTGAGGTCTCTGAGCACTTCACCATGTCTTTCTACACCATATCACTCATTGTGTAGATATATTGATCTTTATTTTAGACTCTGATAAAATATTCAAAGAATTGGGTTCTTTCCAGAATCCATTTTTTCTGATAATTACCAGTTGTCTCCTGGTTTCCACTATTTTTATATTCACACTTTTCTGCTAAGTCCAATTGAATTTTCTCATCAAGGAAGTCAAAACCTGCTCTATCCTTACAATTCATAACCTCTCTTGCCTGGCTATCTTTATAACTATTATTGATACATAATTTTGCTGCTGTACATTTTAACAAGGCACTACCCTTACCTCTCTTAAGAAGTGTGGATGATTCTATGCTATACTTCAGTGGCAATTTTTTGCAGCAAAACTGAGCTATTTTCCAGGGTGTACTATAATTTGCTACCACAATCATCTGGGATGAAGTCAGTGAAGAATAACCTGAGTTATCACAGTTTTACACTTTAGAGGGCACTAATTTTCCTTGAAATCAATGATGATTGCACCTTACTTCTTAAGGATTTATCTGAGATCAATTGTTCAGCATCTCTCAAGTGCAGGTTTTGTGTAAAGGTGCTGAACCTTGGATTCAGGCACCCACTGCTAAGGACCCTTATTTGGAAACACTTGAAATGGGGATTTAGCCCGAAAGGAGTACCTCAGGTGGTGTATATACCTCTATGTTCAGTGACAGTGACAGATGTGAAGGCACTGGACAGCCAAGATCAAGGGTTTTTCCCTGCCCAGCTCATGCTAATGGTCTGTTGCAAGTCCTGTTTCACTGGGCAGGAGTTAACTGTTTAGCTGCAGTCATATTTCACAAGATTGTTGAGTTAACATTACATGAATTATACACGGTTTATAAAATGATTATTTAATCAGTGGAAAATTAAGTTCATAGATGTTTTCAAAATCTGAACTAGGACATTCATCAGCAGAACTGCTTAATTTTTAATCAAGTCTGCTGTGCTTGATGTAGCTATCATTCTAAATTGCACTCTCTATGCTGCTTCTCCTACTGCAGTATATATTTTAGCGTTATCCTTCCTCACTGCTAATTGATTTTTTTCAGCTCAGATTTAAGGCAGAGTGACATGCCACTCAGCATTTTCATCAAAGGACAGTCTTACTTACTTTTAACAGATGAAATCCTTTAAATATTAGGAAGATTGAACAGCAAAGTTCTTGGGTTCCTTTTTACTTAGAGGCATCTTTTAAAAGGAAGCATGGTAGAGATATAGAGAGTAAGGAGTTTTACTTGTTTTGAAGATGAGGAAAAATTTGAAATTCCCTGATCTGGATTTGTTTGATTCCTTCAGTCATTTCTGGAAAAGTTCTAGAAGCAATGAACAACACATTTTCTCCAGGTATTTAACCATCTCCCATCCCATGTAAGAATTTGTTATTCTACAAAAACCTTTGGGAACTCTCTTTCATTAAAACTATGAGAAAAAAAAAGTATGTTAAAAGAGGAGAAAAGCTCCAGAGAATTTACCCTGTGTATAACCTGAAAGTCTAGATACTACCCCAGTTAAGGGAGAGACTATAATGTCTTAGCCCTTGTTTCTCACATCCCACTTAGCAAACTTTTGAGGAAGGCCAATACCTAAAGATGGGAACTCTTTTCTGGTAGAGATATCTTCACTTCATCTTCTCAATGCACCTGTAATCCAGTCTGTTTCTAAGGAAATTTAGGATGCATGTAGGAAGCCAAGAAATCTCATCTTTACTCACCTGAGCAAACATTTACCAAAATCTCCTTGTAAGCACTGGCTGTCTGCACAAGCATATTATGAAGCTCACTGTGCATTCTAAAGCATCCTAAATTTGCTCATCATCAGAATAGGGTTGTTCTTGCCTAGGACTTCCACCTATTACTTACTACTTCTGAATGGCATGACTTGCCATACTATTCCTGTAGTCTGAAGCTCAGGGTCATTTCTCAAGGACATTCAGGACTAGAATTGGTCAGTCAAATTCAATGCAAGTATGAGATTTTTGCATATGAGTATAACATAAAAAAGGCCCACTCAACTCTCCATGTGGTAAAATCTTTTTATGCTGTTTCAAAATAAACCAAGGGACAGTTACATAGACCTAATTGATGGTGGAAATTCCTTCAGGAATTCTAGAAATACTCCCAAAAAACCATCAAATTTTTGAAGATTTATCTCAGGCATTTTCAGCTCCCACTGCCTTCCCTGACATACTGAGTATATCTTCTCTTGAGAGAGGCCAGTACAGCTGCCAGATTGCAAGTAAGTGCAGGTGAGATGCCAGAAGCCTCTGAATCTCCGTAGGCTGTTAGGCAGCTTTTGGATGGGGCTCAGTATGCTGCTTCTTTTGCATGCATCTCTCCTCATGCTGAGTTGTACCTGAGAAGGAAGGCATGTGGCAGGTCTGTTATTCTGAGTCCTTGGTTGCCTCTGGAAGTTTGGGCTGCGTGATGCCTGAATTTCATCTCAATATTGTGAGTGCAAACTCGTTATGTGTTTCGCCATGTGAGGCTGTGGTTCTGGAGATGTGGTGTGTGTATCTGTGTGTGGGTGCAGAGGGTCTGGGTGAACATACACCATGGTTTAGGCTCCCAGAGGGAGCTGCTGCTTTGGCGCTGCTGCTTTGGCACTGCTGTGTCAGAAAGGGAGAAGCTGCTTAGAAAGACAGGTACTTCAGTTCTACTGCTTCTTTGGTTCTGCATTTCAGAAGTCCTCACGCTGTGCCAAGGAACATATACAGTGAAATTATCTTTTTAGCCAAAGGTTTTGCAGCCCATTTATAGTTTGTTTGTCAACTTAGTGGGTTTTGAAGTTTCAAGGAAAACAGCATCTCAATGTGAGCCAGCAGAGCCCTGGCAACCCCGAGGGCACCCCCTGCCCTAGGGTGCATCAAACCCAGCACAGCCAGCTGGACAGAACAGGTCATTGTCCTGCTGGGTAACACAGGTCACTGTTCTGCTGGGTGACACACGGGTCACTGTCCTGCTGGGTGACACACAGGTCACTGTCCTGCTGTGCTCAGCCCTGCGGTGGCCTCACCTGAGCACTGTGTGCTGTGCTGGGCCCCACAAGTCAAGAAGGATGTTCAGGTCTCTGAATGCATCCAGAGGAGGGTAACAAAGCTGGTGACAGGGCTGGAAGGAATGTCCTGAGAGGAGTGGCTGAGGGCTCAGGGCATGTCTAGTTTGGAGCAAAGGGAGCTGAGTGGTGACCTCGTTGCTTTCTGCAGCTTCCTGATGAGTGGAAGTGCAGAGGAAAGTGCTGATCTCCTCTCCCTTTTATCCAGTGACAGGACACATGGGAATGGTTCAAAACCTCAAGAGGTTTATACAGGACTTTTAGAAATATTTATTTGTTGAGAGGGTGGTCAAACACTGGAACACTCTTTCCAGAGAAGCAGTTGATGACTCAAGGATGTCACTGTTAAAGAGGCATTTGGACAATGTCCTTAATAAACATGATTTAACTTTTGCTCAGCCCTGAAGTGGTCAGGCAGTTGGACAAGATGGTTGTTGTAGGTACCTCCCAGCTGTAATTTTCTATTGTATTCTATTTTGGGTGCAAAAGAAAGTGCTGTATTACTTAAGAGTTTCTGAGTCACACAGTATATTTCTGAAGAAACAAGAGTTATTCTGGAAGTTAGAGATGTTGTGATGTATGTAAATTTTGCTCTCAGTTGCCTTCCAGTGATGTACAGTACACTCCTCAAGTTCTTCTATTTGTCCCCATTCTCTTAAATTTTTGTATGTCTAATGTAACAAGATAGAGAAAAGATTCAATAGGACAATCCAGCATCTGTTTTGAAACAATACTTCTTCAGCAATACATTTTGAATACTATGTTTATTTTATGAACATATTTCTTCACAGTTTTGATATTAATTTGGCTAGTATAAAACCAGTGAAAAAAAGAACCAGATGCTCAGTTGGAATAAAATTTACACCAGCTGAAGATCTATCCAGAGTTACAAAAACCTCCTACGGTGAAACACAGCTCAGAGTGTCAAGCCACAAATTGTTATTTCATATCGCTCTGAAACCATGCAGAAAAATGAAGATCTGCATGCATTCAATGGAGATGTATAAATAAACCTTCACTTACTCAAGATATTTCATGAAATATTTTTCATATCTTGACAAATCTGAGATGATTTTTAAGTTGCTAAAAAACCATAATGGCTTGGGGTTCATAACAAAATTTTTGCCTTGCTTTATTTACAGATAATGGACTAAGATTAATTTTACTGATTCTTACTCACTTCCCTCCACTTTGACTTTATTCAGCATGCTGTCCAAGATTATATCTATCTATAATCTCATATATATATGACAAATACTGCTTATTCCTACTGCACATCTAAGCTCAGATGCACCCAATGTATGAAGAAGTTTTCTAATGAAATAGCTCAATCACTTCCATATTCTGCAGGTCTATTTTTGGCAGTACCACTAGCCTCTGCTTTGCACATGTATTTATTTAATGACGTCTCCATTCCTTAAATTGCCAATTGTACTGCTGATTTTCTCTTCATGACAATAACACATTTCTTTCAGACACTTTGTATTAGCTTGTTGTCAGGGTTGTTATTTCCTGTGTTTGTGATAGGGTGCCCTCCGTTTTTCCAGGAGGCTGCATTAATCAAAATGGAGAGCTGCCAATTACTATAGAGATTTTAAATTTTTGCCATTCAGACCCACTCCTGCAAAGACTTAGCCATGTTCCTTACTTTAAACCTGTGATCAGTTCCACTGAACCCAGAGGATCAGCATCAAGCACATGTGTATATCTTAGCACCATCAGAACCCAAATAACATTTGGGATTTCTATATTTCTGAATGTACAGGAATTGATTTGGTGATAATTAGACTCTAAGCAGTTAGTTTCAAAGTGCATTGCTGATTACAAGAGGATTCATCTGAAGGCAAAGATATGAGGAGGGACTTAGGAAGCCTGAGTCAAGACCTGGCTCTTTCATGGCCTCATGAAATAGGTTTGAATAAATCCCTATATTTCAGGTAGACCCAAAGCTGTTCATCTTCCTAATTCCCTGGTTTGAAATGTCTCAGATTTAGGTTTCTGGATGTTCTTGCACATATATATAGACAAAAAATCTTGCAGCTGATTGCAATGCAGCAGGATGCTACTTCTTTAAACAATGAACCTGCAACACCTATCCATGGTGCTAATGTGCATGTACCCATGCCTCAGTATCTTGTGTTGCCCAGAGCAGAGCTCACTGGTTTTACCTGTAAAAGTTCTTGCAGACATGCTGTTTTTATTGATGCCACTGATTACAGCTTAGTCTGGCCACTACATGCTGTGGTCATGCAAATTCATAACAAAAATATAGAATAATGGTAAAATCAGTATTTAGCTACTCTTTAAACATATCCTTGTAAGTATGTGGTGGCTATATCTACAGCTGCCTACATTAATATATATTCAGCAGTATTGGGGTAATTATACCATTTGTATTACAGAGAATTATGAGAGTCTACAGCAAAGTTTCCTGGGTTCTCCTCACATATCTCTTCAGCTGAACATGAGTCAGACCTGCATTGTTTATTAGAATATTATTAGCATAAGTTGTTTTAGTGAAGTAGTAAATAATTCATAAGGAATTCTGCAAAAGCAAATATGTTGGCCACTTCCCCATTTTCATTGATCTTAAAGACAATTGTTGACTTTCTTCAAATATTTGGTTTAAAAATGTGGTAACAGTACATTGTTTTCCACTCCAGATGGCCTATGCATTTTTTTATTTTCCTAGCAAAACATCTGAAACTTGGCCCCATGGTGAAAGCAAGGAAAATATATAGAATTCTGAGATTTTTAATCTTTTTTTAAAAGGCAGCAGGGGCATATGAGATAGCATGGTTCTCAGCTTGCAAGTACCAGAGGCCAGGTGCAAGGTGTTTAAACAGCTAACTTCCACTGAAGGTTTGTTATATGCCTGCACACTGGTTTAAATAGAAACAGCACAGTGACATCTATGCTGCAGTCACACAAAGCAATGAAAGTCAGGAGCAAATCCCCACTGTAGTGAGCACTACAGAAAATAAAGGGAGACACTGTTCATCAGAACATTTACAGTTTTATCCTGCTTCTTTCAGTTCATTTTCTGTTGGTACTTAATATTCCAGGCAGGTACACAGCTATGGAATAAACTGTAATGAAAATATAGAAGAGGTTTGGACCCTCTAATGGTATCATAGCCCTTTCTATAGAGTTTCAAAAGGTTATAGTGTTTCCAGAGAGGAGGGATGCCTCCAGACCACTGAGTTTGACAGCCTAGCATATGCCCAGACCACCTGCAAGCCCCACACAGCATGTTGTCCTTCTGGGAAGAAAGAGGCAAGCAGACCAAGCAAATCCCAGGCAGGCACAGTGTGAGCAGATGGTGTTAATTCCAAAGTCAATGCATGCACCTAAATTTGGTTCCTCTCAGGAGGCACAAACATGCAAGATGGTAGTGTGAGTTTGAACTGTCATTTCCTAGAGCTGGCTTGCCCAAACAGGGATGAACCTTTCAGCTGTCATTTGAAATGTCAAGTTCAACTACACCAGGGGTAACGCCTGACATAACTGAAATCAGGTCAAAGCTAAAAGATGAATTTGTTATACCAATGAAACATTCATTTCCAGATTGACTTTTATGTACCAAATCCTCACAGACAACAGAAACACCAAAAATTTGGGGGGAGAAAGAAAAATAATGTTAACATTTTGAAAGACTTACGTTCATCTTGCACCTGAGAGTAAACTTCTAAATGTTATCAAAGAAAAAATAGCTAATTGGAAAAAAGCTAATAACCAAAGATATTTCCATAATTTGAGGAGTTTAAAAGTAGCCAAGGACTTCAGTAGCCAAGGGATGGCTCATCTCTGTTTTTAGCAGGTGAGAAGGTGAGCCCATCTTAGGCAGGGTGTCCAAGCTCCCATGATAATGAACAGAGGAAAGAAGTGACTCCAGACAAAATCCACTTCACCTGAGACTTGGCTTTGGACCCACTCCTCCTGATAAAGTTTATGTCTACTGTTGACTCTGGAAGGGAACCACATTACTGTCTTGTTTGAGAATTTTAGCCATGGTTTTACATGGCAAAAACTAAGTCAGTTTACTCTGTGTAAAAAAAAACCCATAAAAATCCTAATTAATAAGCTAGAATTTTTAAAATATAGTTTCTTTTTTGGTGTGTTCTCAGTTGAAGCCTCATGTGTGTCTGATCCAAACTTCATGACATGAAATCTTTACAGTTTCTCTTCCGTTGTAAGTTTGTACAGCACACTGCAAGACAACAAGCACACCGCTATCAGACAAATAAAAAGAATAATAAAACTCAATCATGCTTGTATATATAGAAGGCCAATCAATGTAAACACAGGGTCTCTCTAAACAGAAGAAAAGCGGAAGCCAGATGGCATGAAATCATTGATAGCTGTTTCATAAACTTTTCCTGCAATCAAATCTAATTGAAATAACACTAGATTGTAGGCTTGAGCAGGTGGGCAGCACACACAGCTGTTTCTGCTAGATGATTTCCAAAGAATACATACATAAAACATTTCACAGGGACTGACATACGGCAAAAAAGGGTTGCCCCAGATGGAATGCTCTCTTTCAGGCTTTATTTCACTGGCAGATTTCTGAAGCCTGCCTCTTTAAAAATATGGGCAGGAGTGTTTTTCTGGAATAGTTAAACCAATTACAGCCGTATACAATGCTGTTGGGAGCTAAGGCCTGGTGATGAAGTGTCTTCAATGCCAATTTGTATTTGAAGTCAAGGAAGAGCAGAGGGGGATCTCCCAGTGTCCAGTTTATTGCTTTGCAGCAAGGTAAAGGTAACTAAATCACCTCTGACAGATATTTCTCTTTCACAGAAATTTGCCAAGAAAAGATTTTATCAGTTTCCTTGGTAGTTTATTCCAGTTTTCCCTGCACTTATTGCTAGATGTTTTCCTAACATCTAATCTACCTTTTAACACAAATAAGCTAATGACCATACATGGTCAAGGAAAGAAAACAGTTAATGTCTTTTTCTGTTTTAATCTTTTGTATATAGATGTATTTCCAATGCCCTCTTTTCTTTTTTTTGTCCTTTTCTTCAGAAAAATATCCCATAACAGAATTCCTGAAGACTCACAAATGAGCAAGAAGAACCAAATAAGTCTTCCCAGAGAGGTCCAGCACCTGAAGTAGGCCTGATATTATGGACAGAATTTTACTTCAAACTTTTGTTTGCATTGGAAACTAGGATTCAAAAAAAATACTGAGAAAGAAAGAAGATGAAAAAGAGCACCTTATGTGGATCAAATGAGGCCCTGAAATAAATGAATTGTGTAGCTCTACTACCTAGTGGATTCTGGCTAGATGATAGAGTGAAGCTTCTACTCTTCATTATCTTTACATAAATATAATACAAAAAGATTTACATGTCTTTTCTATTACTGTTTACACCAGAATCTGTGTATTCATCACTTCACCCTAAAGGATTCAAATCTACCACAGTATCACTAAGAGTGATCCAGAAGTGATAAGTGAACTCTGGTTTCTCTTCAAGTTCTATAAATCTCTTGCCTTTTACTTAAGATTTCCATACAGAGGAACAATTTATTTATTTCAACCTTCCAGTACTTAAAGGGAGCCTCCAGAAAAGATAGAGAGGCATTCTATCAGGAAACAGCAATAGGATGAGTGGTAATGGTTTAAAAATTAAGGATAGTAGATTCAGATTAGATATTAGGAATAAATTCTTTACTTTGAAGGTGGTGAGATACTGACACAGGTTGCCCAGATAAGCTGTGGATGCTCCATTCCTGGAAGCAACTAAGGACAGGCTTTGAACAAACTGCTCTAGTGAAAGGTAACCCCACTCATGGCAGGGGGTTTGGAACTAGATGATCTTTAAGGTCCCCTCCAAACCAAAACATTCTATGATAGAATTACATGCAAACTGTGCTATTAAATAATGATGGTCTCTTGGACTGCAGGAGTTTTTCTGGATTCATATTTGAAAATGTTAATTCTGAGGTTAATGGCAGGCAGCCTTACTTCCCTGTTCCAGTCATTTTATGTTAAAAATATTATATATATGTTGACAGTATATTAGTGAGTCCAGGAGTAGAGGAGGGAGAGGAAACATCATTATATCACTGCAAAAAGCTCTAGTCAGAAAGTCCTGACCTGCAGACGTGTCCTAGGGAGGTGACACCCTGTGGTCATCTTCCTTAGGGATTTGGGCTGTGCCTGTCAGAGACTGAGCATGCTGTAATACAGCCCCTTGCTCCTTCTCATGCAGCTACAACCTTCAGTTTCTTCAGAAATCATGGACAGTTCTCAAGGGAAAACCCACACTCCTCAGAGAGAGAGAGAGCAGGAGGAAATCATCAGTAGCCCCCAAGTAGTGG
The DNA here is from genome assembly GCF_027887145.1 of Ammospiza caudacuta. Classification (NCBI taxonomy): domain Eukaryota; kingdom Metazoa; phylum Chordata; class Aves; order Passeriformes; family Passerellidae; genus Ammospiza; species Ammospiza caudacuta. The sequence goes on from NC_080596.1 coordinate 63,168,313, forward strand.
GAGAAACTCTTTGCAAAAAGCAGTGAGAATCAAGCCCTAGGGTGACGTGACTCTGCAAGAAATAAATGAGTGTGAAGCAAATGCTTTCAAAAGAACCCATCTCAGCTCTGCGGCAGGGAAAACTGCAACACACAGAAAGGATCAGTGACAAAAGATCCAAAAGAGGCAGTTGATTCACTGCAGGGGAGAAAACAAAGTGTTTGCAAAGATTCAGAACAGTAAATGATCAAAGTGTTCAGAAAATGCTTCAAATGTAATGTTCATTCCTACATTTGTATGTAAGGCACAGTAAAGGGAAAAAGACACATCCCTTGCCTTTCAGACCATTTGGGCTCGAGCAGGTGTAGCATGCCAAGTAAGAATAATAACAAAACAGCAAAGAAGGAAAGAGGAAAGACCGCAGGAGGAATGGGAGCACAAGGATCATATGTAAGTTTATATAATTGCCTTGGATTGCTGGAGAAAATCATCAGCTTGTTTATTGATTTGTTCTCTATGTCTTTACTTGCCTTAAACTGAAGCAATTATTTCAGGCTGCTGAAGGGGTCTATTTTGAGTGCAGTCTATGGAGGTTGATTATGGGAAGGGGTTTGTGGGAGGCAAAGGAGTGAAGACAAAAGGAGTGATGAAGGTAAGGAACAATAGATGCAGAAACAGAGGGGACCTGGTGCAGATCCTAGCACTGCTTTCAATAATAGCTAATGCTCATATAGAGCTTTTCAAGCATAGATTTTGAAGTGTTTTAAATTGAAGTCTGAATCATCTTATTCATATTATAACAAGACAAATTATGTGTTCAAGGTCACTCTGTGGAAAAAAAATGCACTGTGGCCAGGCAGAGGATTCACAGCCCCTGAATGGTAGTGCCATGCTGCCCACAGGCCACACTGCCCCTCTAGCAGCTTGGGCTTTATCCTGCAATGCAGGGCTGATGCATTAGAAATTAAGTTATCAGCTGCTTTCTCTCTAAATTACATGCTGAAATACCACAGCAACCCATTTGTGAGGAGAACTGCTCTAGGTGGGAAGATGTACACAAGGCAGGGGTTTACTGGGGGATTAAAGAGGGTTGAAGCTCTCTCCTCCCCCTTATTACAAATACCAAATGTAAAATGGTACCCAGATATGTAACACAGTCACAGCTAGACTGGAGACATATCAAGGCAAATGTGTGTGTTCAGGACCACAGACAGGCCCTTCTAAGGCCAGATACAGTCTGTTCAAATAATGGTTTGCAAGACACCCTAAGAAGACAGGTGATGTCTGAAGTCCAGACATTTACCAGGGAGCTTGGATGTAAGAGAGGTCAGAAAATGCCATGCTCGTGGATCCTCTGAAAAGTGCTGGCTCAGTGCTATGGATATGCCAGCATGTCGATACACACATGACCTTTTTTGGCATTTGAAATGCGTAAATTCTGCTGACTCCCAAACCACACAGAAAGTCTTTTGACCTAGAACTGTCCATAGAATCACAGAATGATAGAATATCTCAAGCTGGAAGGGACCTGTAACTGTTGTTTGAATTATTCCAAGTTTTAATGTTCTAATCACTTGTTAGTTTATACAATGGGCAGATGTGGTCGTGCATTCCCCCCACCCCTGCTCCCCTGGGCCACACTGTGATCTGAGAAATGCTCATTAGGCCTCAGCCTTGACCAACAGCACCTGGGCTAAGCTCCTCTTGAGCTTATCAGAAATACTGTCTGCTTCCACGAAATTATACTAACAAGCTCCTGTTTCTAATGAACAGCCTTGGAAACTTACATTTCTTGCCTAAATAACAACCCAAATGAAGTAATATTTTTGTAACTGAACTTTCAAAGGAAATTGCCAACCTGAACTGCAGCCAGGATGAAAAATTATTAATGCCAACCTTCTTGCGACCCTGCAAACAGGGGTCTGAAGTGAGACCCTTTGAGCTCTCCTGAACCACAGTGGGAGCTGACCAGCAGCCTGCCTCTGTGTGGGACTTCTCTCAGAGTCAGTGAACTCCCAGGTTTGGTGTATTTGCAGAATCACTGCCAAACAAGAGCAGTGAATTCTGGGCTGATATCCCTCACTCTTCAAGGCTTGACCTCATGGCCATTTAGAAGATGCAAAGGCATCTGAAATTAGTATTTCACTGGATTCAAGGGGAATTACTCATAGATATACCTTGGACCTACTCTTTAGGTTGGTGCGCATGCAAGTGCGAATATGCTCTAGTGAATGGAACGTTGCTCTCCTGGATTCTTAAGTACTTCAGGTTTGTAAGTTAGACCTGTAAGTGATTTACTGTTGTGCTACTGTTGTGCTACATGAAGTTTTTATTAAATTGTTTAACTTGAGCTATCAATTAAATGCTGTTAATTTCAAGTGCTTTTAAACCTTTAGGCTTAAACTGTTGGTCAAGTCCAGGGCTCAGTTTAACCTTGCAACTCAACAGGAGGATCCTCCTTATGACTTTCTTTTCCTTCATTTTCCTCTCCTTATGCTTGCCCCCCCACACTGCCAGCATCCACACAGGTAATTTTTGGGTTGATTTTGGTTTTAGATACATTGATTTTACATATTACCTGGCTTTTTCTCTGTGTGTTTTAACCATCTAGTGAGTAGTAGAGAAAACCTTGCCAATGAACTTCATCGTGCTTTTGCTTCATTATTAAAAAATAATGCTTTTGCTGATGACTCTTTAAGTGACCTTAAAGCACACATTTGCAACAGCAGAGAAGTAGTTTAATTGCACAGAGCACACAGTAGTGTTCTTTTATTTTTTAAATACAATTATCACAGGTCTAGTTCTTTTCAAATGACAAAAAAATCTTTGATGACAACACTTAATTGTCATCACAAGCAGATGCTATCTATTTAATCAACCATTTAATTCTCAAACAAACCATTTGCTGCTCTTTTATTTGCCCTTCCTTCCAAGTAACACATTCATATTATATTTTAAAATGTAACATTTTCAAAGATTAAATGGTGTCTTTATGTGACTAGACCATGTACATTTATGGCAACAGCATTACCAAAACTCATTGTCATACCACAATAGAATTTTTGCTTGCCTGGTTCATTGCAAACCCGACTCAACAGTTGTGCTGCAGATGTAGTCACACATTCACGTGCAACTGCTTTGTGTCAGCACTGTCTGGATCTCCATGCCTTAGAAGATGTTCCCATTTGTTTTCTAGAGTGAAATCTTGCCTTTATCACATCTACCTAGTCAAAATTGGCCCGGTATCATTCACATTAATAGATCTACAACTAGTAGCAAGGTACTGGAATACACTGAAGGTACACTGCTGATTAAAAAAAAAAAACAACAGTGTAAAGGTTGTAGCATCAATTTTAATGTTTATATCTTTTTTTACTGTTGATACTAGTCTTATTCCCCCCTTAGATTAGAGGGGATCTTTTTATAAACGTGAAATTTTAATGACTTGAAAGATTTTGGATTACATCGTCTTTGACCTCCTGAAGTAATGGTAGGAATTTTCTCTGCTGAGCTAATTATCACTTGAAATTGTTCTGAGCAATTGTAGATCATCATCATGTTTCACTGCTAATCAGAAAGCATCTGCAGCACCATATAGCAGACATGAAATGCACAAACTGTAGTACATCTATTTAATGGAGCAACAATTATTTTACTCTTTGTGCTTATCGAAAGGTAACTCTAATGTTGTCTAATGAATTCTGCCCCAGCTGTACATGATCTTATAATTATGTAGTTCAGGCTCCACATTAGTTAATCAAATGGCTTCTTCAGCTCCATTTTACAATGATTCAGACTCTAACTCACTGAGGTATTTCCTTAAAATCAGGTTTACTCAGTGGCCAGTAGAAATAACTTCAATGGCTTAAATGGATGGCTGAACACATACAGGTTTTTCACATAGTTACTTTGAGGCAGGCTCTGGCAGTAGTTTGATGAGTAAAGATCATACTGTGGAACCAGCTGCTGTATTTGGAATTAACATATTGATTGCTGCTAGAAATTATTATTTAACATATAGTGTCAGTAGCATAAGACTCTATTTGAACATATCCATTAAATAATCTAAAAGTAAAGAAATGCAATGAATAAAGTCCCTAGAGCTAGCAGTCAGTAAAATGTCCCTTATATACATATTTCCAATCAATAACCATTTTTTCTCTAAAATCTGTGGATTAGCATATTCTCCTAGTGTCTTGTTTTAATGTTTTGTTCCCAGAAAAAGATCTCTCTCTGCATGAAAACACAGGAATAATGTGTATCCATGCATCAGCCATTTAGCTGTTAGCAAACAGAGATAATGGCCATTGGGGATGTAAAAGCTAGACTACTTGGCTGCTCTGACAAATGAAATCCAGGAGTAATGAGTCACACTAGATGTGATCCTTTAAAAAGAAACATTGGCAAACTCTCAGATTTTAAAATAACTTTGCTGAGATCAAGTGGAGCTGTCTTCAGACATGATGAAAAAGCTAAAAATGAGTATCTGACTGTGCAGATAATTCCAGCAGCCTGGCAGCATTCATTTGTGAAGCAGCCCAGGCTGATAAGATGCTCGCGCTGATGCTAATGCGGACGGGACGGTGCGGACGCGTATTGCATAATCCCTGCATACATGGCACGTTCATTCATACTCTGCTGGCTGTGCTTATCAGCCTGGAGGGATGGAAATGCACATGTCTGTGAGCCAGCCCCTGCTCTGGGGGATTTTGTTTTACTCTGCACTGAGAGGCGGACTGCAGAATGCTTGCTTTCCTGAGGAAGGAAGGCTGAGCACATCTTCCCCAGCAGTTTTAGCAAATTTAGTCAAAGGCAAGAGTGCAGGTATGTCACCCCCCAGTACTGGTTGAGGTTGGACCCTTTTCAGAATACATAAAACACACAAGTCTTGAGCTGGATTTGCAAGATGGATATTTATTCACAAATTATCTTTGTGCTTTGGCTTTTTGTGGTAATATGCTGTTTGCATCCCTTAGTCAGAAGTAAAATGCAAGACTTTCATTGAACTTTGACTGTTTGGTCTACCTGAATGTGAACTAAACCTACCCACTGCTCTGCAGTTTTTGGAAACAAACCTTTTTCTGGTACTTCTTGCTGAAGGAAAAGCTTTTTATCATTTCTCTGCAACTCACCACTGCCCACATCCAGTTTGTGATTTAGGTACACTTAAAAAAAAATATTAGAGTAATATACTAGTTCTCATTGGTCTGAAAAAAACAGTGCATGCAGAAGTTCAATGCTTGCTTAAGTTTTTAGTTCAGCAAAGTTTAGCTCAAACAAATTTCAGGGCTATGGGAAAAAAGTCTACCTGTCAGCATAGATCTTTTAGGCTTTGAGGAACCACACATTAATCAGTAGAAGCAAGGCAACGAGCAGAAACAAACAAGGTGAAAAATCCCAGACATACTCCAGTTTTGTCAAAGTGGATTTCTTACAGACATCTCTTCAGGCAGACTCCTTTTGACTCCTAATTAAATGGTTTCTGCTAGATGAAATCAAACCTTGCACTTCACTGCTCTGCTTTAGCAGTGTGCAATGCAAACTACTGACTGAAATAATTTTATTAGGCAGAAGAGAATTTTTAAAGTGGTTAAATTAGAATCACAGCTATTTATGCTTTTTCAGCATTCTATGATTTTGTGTCTGTGTATGAGTATCAGGAAAGAAATTGTAGGCATACAGTAGTGTTGGGCAGTGTTCTGTAAAATATTGGTATTTTACAGATATGTCAGACTACAGAAATGGATTTGGGAAATACAGAAACGAATGATGTATAAAATGCAAAGCAGAAATGTCACTGATCACTGATATAACTGTTATATTCAGAAAGAGGCAAAAATTCAGTGTGACTCTCAAGCAAGTTTGCAATACTTCCATTTTATCTAGGCTACTTGTGCTTTCCCAGCAGAAAATTCACATTAAATAACATTACACAGAGAAGAAGGGACTATGCAATAGTGGAGTCTCTGTAAAGGTTTTATCGCTGGGAAATTGGGTTGCCCGAGTTATTCATTCCTTGGTATATGGCAGATATTTCAAAGAGAAGTCAAATAAGGCATAAGCAGCATTCTTAAAATGTCCTTGCATTGTTTCTTTGTATATATTTCTCTGGATGCTTTTGTTAATATGAGACCAAATGACCTGATTACAAGAGAAGAAAAACTTCATAACCAGTGCATTGACCTCTGGATATCTTCTGCAAGGGATCTGATTCAACCCTGCTGAAATCAGCTGGGACTTCTCCTTTGATTCCCTATATTTCTATAGTTTTAGTCTTCATCCTAATGTATTGAAAACGTTTTTCAAAGGTAATAGTTTAGGATATTACCCAACTAGAAAGAATTCTCTGCATGCTTTTGCAAAGTCAGGAATGACCCCTAGCATGATCACCAGCTGTCACTGGACATTTTAATGGCAGATTGGGAATGAATGAGTATCGTGTACCCCTCTACTCGAGGTGCTACCTGTTGTCCTCAGGAGAGAAGAAGGGAAGAGAGGATATGTTTCCATAATTTTCTCTTCTCCATAGGGTCCCTGCCAGATGCAGACACCTTTTGGTAACTGTTTGAACTTCTTGGCTTGAGAGAAATATCCCTGGGGGAACATAAAACTGATGGCAGAGTAGAGGCCAAAAGGGAAAATTTATCATAAGTACATGCAATTTTTCACATGACTTTATAATTTATTAGGAAAAAATGTGGATAACATGATCCTGTGATAAGTCAGGCACATGTCGAGTGAGATACTTCTTTTGCTTTGGTTGACAGTTTGTCAGAAATAGTGATTAATCACTGTGTCTTAAGCACAGAAAAACTAAAAGTCAAGTGTAGGACTATATGAGCCAAAGGAATACACACATTGTCAAAAATGATGACAAATTTTGAATTATATGAAACAAAACCAGAAAATAACTGAAGAAATCATCCAGTCATTTTTCCTCTCTGAGACTGCATAAGTTATTCTTATTTCTGATAGACATTTGTCCAAACATCTTTTAGGGATTTCTCAGGTGGGATTTCCTGTGCTCTTTTAGACTCACTGATCAAAAACTTAATTTCTCTTATTCCTGTAAAAATTTTCCTATGTTCAATTAGTATTTGTCTTGCCACAATTTAAGACAACTTGTTCTTATTCAACAGGCAGACAAAGGGAAGAGTTCATTCCCCTCGTCATCTAAGCTTTCTGTTATTTAAACTTCCACTCTTTGGACCAAAAATATCCAACACCTTCATATTTCCCCAAATGTCCCCTCTCAATCTTCATCATTCTCACTGCTGTCCTTTGGTGCCTCCCCAGCTAATCTGCATCTTTCATCTTTCTTGATCTCCATCAACCAAGCTGTCTACAGAACATACACTGAGGATGTAACCTCACTCAGAAATCTTACTGTTGTAACACAGGTGACACCTAATGAGTAAACACACATGTATCTGTCTCTCTTTTGCAGCCAATGGTATTTCATTGGTGACTCATTCTAAACCTTTCTGCAGATTTGCTGCATTACCCTTCAGCTTATATGTGGTTTACTATTCGTGCAAAAAGGCAGAGCATTGTATTTTTTTAGCTTATTAATTACATTCTAATTTTCAGGCTATTTGTCTAATTTATCAATGCTGTTGTAGTTCTAATACTGGTTTGTCATACAGATATTGCCCAGCTGGTGCTCTCTGTGAACTTAACAAATGTGTTCTCTATCCTGTCTTGAAAAAGCACTGCCTACTATTCAGGATAATTCCTCTAAACACCCATTCAAACTATCCCTCTAATTTGATCAGGAATTAGTCACACCTACTCTTTTAATACACATCTCTTAAATGAGTAATGCACTCACCTGTTTTTTTAATCTAGTCCATGTTTCCCAAGCTTATACATGAGAGTCCAGAGACATGCAGAAGTCAAGATATATGGCATCTGCCAATTTTTTTCCTATCCAGAAGGCCTGTTATCCTGCCATCATACAATTGCTCCTTTAATTATCAAAGTTCATGTATCATAGCAGAAAATCTATGTGACTAAAATTAAGTTAGACTATTTTTCAAAAAGGCAAAAACATATGTCTAAGCTGGTGTATCATGACAAATTAGAAGGCAAGGAATACATTTAGGAGTGCATGTTATTTTCACTTTAGCCAGTATCAAAACCTTTGTACTTCATTCTAAGAATCACTATCAAACTTTTCTCTTCTTGATTATTTCCAAAATGATTCCTGTCTGCAGAAATGCAAGATACATTTTTCAGTTTTGTTTCGGGCTGCCAATTTCCTTTCACTCTTGACAACAACAAATCTCTAAAACAATTCTCCCACACTCACCATTTTGCTGACCAGCCCTTGAGGAATACAGAGGAAGAATCAGGAATACAGAGTGGTTTGGCAGCACAGCAGCAGCTCTGGATCCATTTGCTTCTGAGCACATTTAACAACCTCCTACCTGTAGGGGTTACAACAGGCCCTGCTATACCAGGACAGTGTCTCCAGACCTGATATTCAATTTACACAGAGCATCCAGTCTTAATGGACCTTGGAAAACAGATATCACAGAAAAGGAGACTGTGGCCACAGTATACCTGAGGAAGAACCAAAAGAAAATGAACTCCAACTATGATCTGGAGAGTCCTACTAAGAGGAAAAATAGAAAAATAATTAAGTCCTCTTGTGCCCAGAGTTCCTTTTCATTCGTATTTAAAGTCTTATTTATGTCTTTTTCCTCTCAAATTCTATATTTGCTTGCACTGGGTCTTTCAGCTGGCACTGTTTGCTATCTTGCTTAAGGTTGTATCAAGAGTAATGCACAATAGTAAGTGTCAATGTCCCTTTTTGGCAATATATCCAGGTTTCCTTAGGATTAAGTTATCTCAGAAACTTTAGTTCGCATTACTTCAGGCAAACTTTAAAGATATCTCCCAGTGTGTTAGAAAATGCTCTAACACAGAACTAAATGACATTGCCAGAAATGTTGTTGAAAGCAGAAAATTAAAATTATGCTCTGGGATGTATCTTGCTAAAGATGGAGAACAACTGAAGTGAGTATTTTTATTTTGAGGAAAAAGGACCACGGGCCTTTTGGTTAAACATTTAGCAGGACTTTCCATCTCAGCCTGCAGCTTGCTAAGAGTTCAGGTGCAGTCCAAAGGGCCAATGCCAGGAATTAAGATCTTCTCACAGACACAACTGAAAATGCAATTTACTAACAAAAATCTCCTGTGAAGAGGGTGAAAAAGAAGGTACATCCTGTCTAGCAGCTGTTGGGTATTACTGAAAACTCTGATAACTGGTACAGGCAAAAGTAGTCCAAGACCCCATGTGGATTTCAACAGCTATAAGAATCCATTTAAAATCCTTTTTGTTGGGTAACCAAGGATGCAAACAAGACTTCACATATGGGTAGCTATTAAAAAAAATCACCAATATAGATAAATGTTAATAAGTGAAATTTTGAAGACTAGTGGAGTTAAGAAAAACATACTTTCCTGACATTTGTTGAGTCCCACATTAAAGGCATTTTTAAAGACCTGAATGGTTTTCTTAGTGCCTCTTACAATAAGCAAGACAAAAATTATTATGTAATCTCAGTTTAAATCCTCTGCTTCCCAGGAAACTTCAGATTTCTCATTGGATGTAAATCACAAAGAACTGCAACAAAGACACCATTACGCACTGTTTTAAGTTTGGTTCATGATGGGTCAGTAGCCTCAGAATTTTTCTAAATTTTAAAGAAATAGTCTAAAGAACGGTGGCTCTTGTCATTTTATATTAAATATCTTCAACAGGTTTAGCAGCTGAAAGTCATGGGATTATCCAGCTTTACGAACCCTGCTGAGTAAGCTGAATTACAAGAAAGCTTTGTTTCTGATGGAAAAGGTGTCACCATGGCCCAGCAAATCAAACATACCAGGATTTACGTTCCTTCCTCTGAGTTATAATGTTCACTTGCAGCACTACATAAACAGCAAGGAAAATACTCTCTTGGCAGATGCCCTAACCTGCATGAGTGGAAGCCCACATAAAAGCTTCAGAGAAAGGCCTGATTAAAACTGATCACATAGAAATTTTTCCCTGGAGACTACTGGTGTCAGCAGTTTTGGATAATCTTTGTTATGTTGGTGGCATTTGTTTTGTATTTGTGATTTACGTAGTTCACTACAACATTAAAAATGCTAGCACAATATGAGTGGTTAGTGCCTTACATCTGGTATCTCTGCCCCATAACAGACTTTTAAAAACTACTAATAAAAAAGGTTAATACTAAAAACCTTATTCAGAAAAATAAGGAAAGGTCAAAAATATTGAAAGTTTTAAAAAAGCACCAGAACCATGGAAGTCTCAGATACATTTAGGAAAAACAAAAGTAAACTTTTTCTATAGTTGAGTGGTACCCAGGAGTGCAGTCTTTTGCCAAATTGTCAGCTGATTTCTTTCAGTTTTCCTAAAGCTTATAAAAGTGCATGCAATATGACTGGAGTTATGGAATGGAATTTACACTTATTAAATTTGCAGCTGACATGAAGCTAGGAAGGACTGTGAATAAACTAGAGGGTAGGATTCAAATTAAAAAATCATGTTGACAGGTAGCAAGAATGGACTGGAAAAACCAAGATAAAATTTAATACCGACAAATGTCAATAACGCAACAAATGACCCAATCAGGAGCCCTTCATCCAGCTCTGGGGCCCCCAGCGTAAGAAGGACGTGGACTGGAGCATGTGGACGTGGTCCAGAGGAGGGCCATGGAGCCATCCAGAGGGATAGAGCACCTCTCCTCTGAAGACAGGATGAGACAGTTGGGGCTGTCCAGCCTGGAGAACAGAAGGCCCTGGGGAAAGCAACAGCAGCCTTCCACTATGTGAAAGGAGCTTACAATAAAACCAAGAGGAACATCCTGGAGTCATGTAGTGATAGGACAAGGCAGAATGACTTTAAATTGAAATAGACTTAGATTAGATGTTGGGAAGAGATTCTTTACCCAGAAAGTGGTGAGGCACTGAATGAAACTATCCAGGGAACCTGTGGATGCCCCATGCCTGGAAGTGTTCAAGGCCAGGTTTGATGGGGCCCCGAGCAACCTGGTCTGAGGGAAAAGGCTCCTGCCCATAGTGGAGAGGTTGGAACTAGATGATCTTTAAGATCCCTCCCAACCCAAACCATTCTGTAATTCTATGATTCTGTGAACTCTGAGGCAGACTCTCAGATAGAAATTACTGGCCTAGGAATTAAAGAGAAGAAAGTTGGCAGCAGCAGTCCTGCAGCCAAACAGATATTATATTGTAAACTGCATGGGGGGGGATCAGGTCTCCCTCAGGCATTCCTCAGGTTTGGTTTCAGGCAATAACTTTCTAGAAAGTTGGATCAGCTAGAGAAGTATTGCAGAGGCTCAGTAAAAATCAGAAGTCAAGGAAATATGACCCTGAGACCAAAGAGAGTAAAGAAGAGTAGGCGGAGGAGAAGGATAACAGTTTTCAAGTGTGTGAAAGGTTCTTATGAAAGGATGTGGAGGAATGTCTGGTGCTTATGGACACAAAGCATAGAATAAGAAACATTTTGATATTACAAAAATTGTGTGGGTTAGACTTTATGAAAAGTACTGAAAAATTTCGGAATAGAAAACACCTGAAAAGGTTTTACAGATGGAGACCAGGGGATCTCTAATATTAGAGAACTTTAAGAACATCATACTGCTATTGCCTGTCCTAACAGATATCTCTCAGGAATGACTAATATGGGGAAATGGACCAAATGTCCTTCACCATCATATCCTTTCATGGGCCTTAGAATTGCAAGAGACAATACAGCTAGAGTGGGGAATGCAGCATTACTTTAAGGAAAGGGCACTGTGTCTCAGCATTCAGGAAGGCAAATATTTATCAGTGTCTTCTGAATGATGCACAGTGATTTAGAAGAACCTCATGCCAGAATTTCTGGCATCTTTTCATTGCTGGCTATGCAGTCATTCCCTCTGTGAAAATAACCCAGTTGCTTAACCTCTTGGTATCAATTGATTTGTCAAACAGCTATAACTCTGTGCTATCATGAGGCTATGAGTTAGTGAATGGGTATGCTGCATCCAGAAAATTCAGGATGAAAAGGACATAAAACTGCAGGTAATGATCCCTTATTTATAATTGCCATGGTTCAATAAATCCTAGTTGGTTCCAGTTTTCTAAGGAAGCACTAGTTCCTTCACAGTAAGAATCTGAGTTTTGGAGACAGTTCCAAACCAAATCGAGCTCTTTTTGAACTTTGGATGACAAAATGTCGTCACCATTACAATTTCCAGGCTACTGCATGAGACACTTTGTTTGCAAGGATTAGCAGCATGTAGACAGAGCTGGAAATCCCTGACCTCTGCAGCAACAGAGCCATAACTCCTTGCTTGTCTGCTGCCTCCTCTCCCATAACAACCTTCTACCTACAGCAAACACAAGCCACAGTGCACATTTGATCAGCTGTGACTGGTGCACAAGGTCAGCTGCATTCCCAGGAGCTTCCGACCCATGAGAATTATAAGGCAGTGTGGTCTCATCCTTACCACCCCAAAGAGTGGTCCTGTGAGCCCCAACAGCACCCCATCATTCTGCTATCCATCAAATATCTGCATTGCACACCTATTATTGACACTAATATCCTGGCACCTGTAAGGGTTGTATTCACTCCATAGATTGCAGGAGTCAAGACCATGATGAAGATAAAACTGTTTATTTTCCTTGGCTGTCACTCTTAAGGCTGTAAAGTACATGCAATTTGTAATGTACATGGGGTACAGCTTTTAGTTACTTTTTAGATTTTTTTTAACTGAAAGCCTTGATCTTTAAAATAAACATAACCAGATAGAAATCTGAAACAGGATCCACATTGACACCCATGTGCTTTGTCAGAGAAAGAGATGTTTTGGCCCTCCTGAGGCTGAAATTCATAGAACTGAGGCAAGTTCCTCTCCTTTTTACATAGTTTTAAAGAAAAATAAGGTCTATCATAGAAGTCTTCAAAATAATCTGCACTTTCTCCAAGGGAAATTCTAAAGGCTGAACAGGGAATTGCCTGTAACTCTTTACCAGGAAAACTCCATGAATAGAATAATCTATATAAAGCCCATTTCAGGTGCCTACACCTCTATGTAATTCATAAAAGCAAAGAGCCTGTGACGTTTCCTAAAATATGCTGAATGGAAATGACTGCTTTTTTTTTTTTTTTTCTTCTTTTTGAGAGCACAAATAGTGACAATATTCCTCTTTTCATTTTCCTCAGGGCAGCCCAGTGCTGATGCACAAGTAAGAGCTCAAGGTAATACAGAGTGACCTCCTCTCCTTCTTGCAACACAGAATGTAGCTATTCCTAATTCCTCTGTGCCTCTGAAGATGTGCCCCTGTGTTACTCTAGCATTCTAAACTAATCCCCTGGGCAGGCAACCTGTGTAATGCTGGCCTGGCTCAACCTTCAAGTTTTTTGATACAAACACATGCAATATGGTCAGATGGTTGGAAGCACAGTGGTTGTTTTCTAGGGGAGGGTGGAGGGCCTGAGGCCACTGCTGTCCTGGCCCAAATGTAGCTCTTGAACTTATTGAGAGCAGTCAGTGGGTACATAGCCTAGATCTTGTCTCCATGTCCTCTGTCTCCCCAAGTATCAGTTTAAAACCTTCTCCAAGAGGGAGATACCTCTGCATTTTCTGCACAAGCAGGAAGAGAAATATTCAAAACTTGATCAAAATATCTGGTGTATTTTTAGTGGAATCCAATTTGAAATGTCTATATGCAGGCCTCAGTGGAGAAATTTATAAATCTGATTTCTGTACCATGATGAATTTGAATGTGATCAATATGCTTTGTCACAAACCTGAGGTGCATCTGGGCATCAGTTCAAGAGAGTTATGGATGCCCAGCAGAAAGCAAGTGGGTGTCCATGACTTCCAATCTCCTCCAGGAATTTGTAGCAACTGAAGGGAGGACTCAAGGTCACAGTGTTTTAGTGCAGATAGTGTTGGACCTACACCTGATTTTAGGCAGCCCAGCCTTTATTGAGTTTGCTCTTAGTTGCTTATTTTTAATTATCTTTATTTATCAGATTGGAGAAGGAAGGGAAATGTGCGTTAGGAGCTTTCCCAAGCCAAAGTATTCAGAATACCAGCTCCACGAGTCAGCTGCAGACAAGCAAGAGTCATTTGATTTAAGTTGTTTCTTTAAGCATTTAAGTCTAAGGAACTTGATGAACAAATCTCAGAATCATCAAGAAGCTCCCAAACCCTGGCCCAGCATCCTGCTATCCTGCCAGTGTCACTATCCACATGGGTATGAGGGAGAAAAATGATAATTCCAGTGAACCATCTGTGGGAATTTGAGCTATTAGAGCAGTTTTACTACTTGATTTCCAGGAGCAGCCACTGAAATTAAAGCAGCAACAAAAACCCCCAATCCTTTCTCATGTGATTCCCACAAGAAAGCAATTGGTCCCCCATGGTCATCCTTACATGGATTGCATATGACAATAGCAACACACACAAATTAAGTAGATGCTTGGAATTTCCTCTTTCAGGAAATGAATTTTTCATAAGTTATTATAAAGTATTTTATTGAATAAAATCTTAAATATCTTCCTTGTAATGCCCCAGACCTTGCCAATTTCTTTTGACTGAGCACTTTGCTCTTAGCCCATGAATAATGAGACTGAGCAATTACATACAAGCAATGTCTCCTGCTGCAAAACCTAGAAACTAATCTGATGGGGCTCTTCTGTTTTACTTTTGAAAGTCTGGGCACCCCTGAGGGGAAGAAGGTGATATTTGCCCTTAGAAATCTGGTTAAAAGGCACAGTGGACATTTCACAGTGCTCTAGTTGCTCCCTTTGCTTAACCTTGTAAAAATTTTATAGTACTCTAACCCCCTGAATTTCAAATTTTTTTACCCACTGCCATTGTAGTTACTAGTGAGGAAATGTCAGCATTTATTTATGGTACCACAACACTATATGGTTCCTTCATGAGCTGTATAATTCTGGTACTTTTCACCTCATTTAAAAACTTGTTTCAAAGAGACCTCGGATAAATTTTGCAGTGCTGCAGTTGTGAACACAGAGGTGAATCTACTGACACAGCTTCAGCAGATGCTTTTACTACTGTTCATTAACTTTAGCTCTGCTGCCATCAGAATTATATAAGGAACATAAAGGAAATTAAAAAAAATGACTCATGCAATTTGATTTCTGCTGTGTCATTTCCCACTGTTTTGCTCTTGGTACCTGAACAGGCTGGCAATCACACAGACTATTGAGGTCACAGCACAGAAATGAATGGCAAGGGTTCAAAGTTAAAAATGCAATTATCTCCTCCATTTCCAAACAGAATTGCAGAAGAAGCATCACTGAAGCTGTAAGAGAAATCTCATTTCAGTTTTTATTTTGCTTTAACTGGGCAAAGATGGTCTTCCCTCCCTTTTCCTTGTTTCTTCCCCTTACCTATCCCTATTCCTCTCCCCTCTCCCCTACTCTTTTCAGCTTTGTGGTGAGGACTACAAACATTTATTCTAGAAAAGGAATATATTTCATGTCTTTTGAAAACAATTAATCCCTTATTTTATGTTCATGTCACATAAGGTACTTGATTTTTCAAATATTTGTTTCTTTTGGTTTTCTGCATACTTTCTTAATCTAAATCCATAGCCAAACTTTCTGGTTTTCTACAGATATGAGATCAAACATGGGAAAATCATCAATTAAGAAAACACTTCCCCCCCCCCCCCCCCCTTACTGCTGCAATTTTTGAGCTTGGGATTTCCCACAGTCATTTCCCATACATCTATTGGGTTGCAAATTGAAGCTTTCCATTGCTTTTCTAAGGGAGCTTTTAGTGGAGGAAGCCTACAATTGTTCAGGATGATCCAAATAAGCAAATAGTACAAAACATAAGGGTTTTTTTGGATATTCACAGAAAATACAATTCAGGAAAAAAATAACATTTTTGACTTTTAAATACACATCTTCATTACCGCCTTTAAGTTTTTTTTCCTCCCCTAATTTATATTTTCCCATTTGTTTTTGAGTGACTTTATTTCTAGTGCATTTACATTCTAGTGCATTTACATCACATCTTTCCAATATTCATTAGTTATTAAATTGCTTTTCCCAGATCAGTCAGGTGCTAATTGCACTTGTTATGAAAGACCTAATCCAGCACTATCAAAAACAATATTGTGCCACTGTCACTGCATTGAATTTAGTGAGATACTTCCTTATTTACTCCAGTGAAGTTGCAAGAATAAAAAGCCACATGGCCTCTTTTGGACAAGGTTGGTTAAGGAATGTGAGTGGTACAGGTCAGATGTTTCAAAACATAAATCTTAGGCAAAATATTCAGTTTGGAATCCATGTTTTAGGACATAAACTCTATATGAGCGCACTGCTTGAAAAGAGTGATTGAAAAGAGAAAAAGTTACTGGATTGGAAGCTGTTTTGATAGGAAACACAAAGCACAAAAGTATCTAAAACTTCAGCTTTTCTTTGAAGCTCAAACACCTCAATTAAATTAGGATGCAGAACCTCGTGTCCTCTCTTGGAAAAAAATCACTTTGAAATGATCACTAAAGTCTTTAGAACTGGGTATTAGAGGAGAATTCTTTACATAATAGACCTTTTTGTAACAGTGAGGGTATGACTCTCAGGAAGACCTTGTTCAGTTCCTTTTTCCACTAGAAAATTAAAATCAAAATTCACATACCAGAGAAATATATGCACCAAAGGCCAATAGTATATTTTTCAATAAAGGATATTCAGCACACTACGGATATTGTAATCACATATTTCAACATATACTGTAAAATGTCCATACTTAGAGCAGTTATCTTGAGCAACCTTGGCACCAGGCAAATTCCTTGTGAATTTTGAACATCAAACGATGTGCCTCACCTCTCAGGGTATACTTAACACAGTTCTATAAGATTAATATTATTTACACAGAATCACAGAATCTTCTGAATTGGAAGGGATCCACAAGGACCATTGATTCATAGTGCTCATCTAAAAATTTGTACCTTTCCAGGTATTGTTGTCTCCTTCACACTCAGTGCCACTGAATTTCAAAATTTTATGTTTTATTGAACTATCAACCATCACCTTGCTTTTAACTGTATTGCTGTCTGTTTGGCAGAATAAAGACATATCAAATAAATCATCTATCTTTCCTTTCAATCTTTGCTCTCAGGTTCTTAGGGGACACACAGATAGAAAATGAACAAGTAAAAGGAAAGAAGGAGAAATAAAAAATTCAGGTCTGTTAACACTCATAAATCCCCAGGCTTTTCTACAGATTAAAGGCTCAAGCTAAGGGGATAAAGTTAATCTTAAATTTAAGACAAGTCACTTTTCTTTCTCACATAATAGTATTTTTTGTGGCAAGAAATAAACATTCTCTCATTTGTTCTTCTAAAAATTGTCTCTGCTGAGGGATTTTTGCAGAACATTTATCTAAAAACTTTTAAAGTCATACTTGTTGTCAAACTCCTAGTGGAAGTTTTACAATGGGTAGAAGATAAATACATTGATAAATAAATTATTTAAAAGAAACAAGCATTTGCTAGTGTTGCTCAAACTTCAGCAAAGCCACATGTGAAGTAACTGCAAACTCGATTGCATGGTACATCAAGCTTCTGATAGCTGAAGAAAATTTAACAGAGAAAGCTAGTCATAACCTTGAAAGCATTTAGTATAAAAATCTTAAATGAATAAAAATAGGAATAACTGAGTTAATTTGTGGACATGGAAAATGCTTAGTTTCTTGATACAGGTTTCCTTCTTTTCATTTGTGTGGGTTTTAAAGTCATCTTGCCCATAAAGCAAAGCATCTTTACTCATTATATTTAAATTTACCTGATCTAAAATGGTTTTGAATTTGATATTAGTTTAGACTAAAAAATGCGTATCTAAGTTTTGAACCACCATACAGATCTAATTTTATGTTTAAATTACATTTCTCAAAAGCCTGAAAGTGTTAAATTCTGAGATATTACTTTTAGCAAGTCTGCAGCCTTTCCACAAGAGAGAATTTCAGGAAAAAATTCCCAGCTGTGTTAACATTAATTCAGCTGTGTCAGCAGGAGCTTGATGATTTGATCATCTTTCCACTTTTAAAATAGAAGTAAATTCTGTGAATCCACCTTCATTATTTTTTTCCAGTTCAAAAGCTAAACACCTTGATTAGCAAATATTCAATACATGCCCTCTCAGAAATTACCCCAAACTCCCAAATATGTTCTCAGATAATCCAAACATCTTCATAAGGAAATATTGACATTTTCTTCACAATACTTGAGTGAAGTCATAAAAATGACTTCACATCACGAAGTCACCAAGTTCCATCTTCCCTTATGAGGCCTCATGATTTCTTTCCCAAAAAAATGTTCCATCATACGAGCTCTTGGCAAAAGAGAATTTTCATAGATAATGAAATTGCAGAAATATGTACAATTTCCCAAGAACTCTAGACCATATTCAGGGGTTGGAATTAAATGATCTTTATGGTCCTTTTCAACCCAAACAATTTTGTGATTCTATGATGTTTGAAGTGCAAGTATTCAGAAGAGGAGATTTATGACTTTCTGAAATCCTTTCCTCCATAAATACATAAAAATGTGGAAATAGCATTACTGAAAACAGCTTTGATGGCTAGTTTTTAGTCTCTCTGAAAGTCCCCACTCTGTATCCTAGCACAAGTTAAATGATGGAGTGGATATATTTTTATAATTTCCTGATATGTCCAAGGCCAGTGATAAAAACTATATCTGAAAACACTTCATGGTATTAAATAATACAGATTCACAGCTGCTGGTTTTTTTTTTTTTTTTTTTTTTTTTTTTTTTTTTTTTTTTTTTTTAACCCAGCCTTACTGAATAGCTTTACAGAAATAAAACAAGAAAGAGCAACTATGGTCGGAAATAATATTTCCCAAACCATATTGAGTGGACTAAGTGGAGGAGTCAAGAAAGGTGATCGAGGAGTTCAGGCACTGGAAAGGCTCTGCTCTGCTGCTGCTTTTCAGTCACTTGAAGCCAAGAGGTCTCGACATGGGTCTGTTTTATTCACTAATGGAAATGTCTTTATTCAGCATTGCGTGATGAGGATCTCAGCAGAACAACTGCTGCTGGTGAGAGCCCAGACAGGAGCCTGGGACACTTCTGCTGAAGCCACTGTCTCCATGCCCCATTTCACTCTCTGTCTGGTGCTCATCCCCTGGCTGTGAATGCACACCGGGATCTTGACTGACAAATCTAAATTAAAGACCAAGTGAGCAAATTGTTTCACAGTTTAAGGAAACTTTGAGAAGAGATCCCATGAGCTCATTGTCATTGGCTGCAACAGAACACTGCAGTAAAGACAGACAATCCGAAATGGCGTGGATGCAGTTTCATCAAATTACAACTTCATTCTGAGAGTCCCTGGCTCTTTTCTTGCACTGAGGATCTCTGTAAAAGATGTCTGAGGATTAATCCTTTTCTCTTTTTCTCCATGGTTTTTTTTTTTTTTAATATAGGATGTCAGTATCCAGATTAAAACCCATTAGTCAGGGGAGAAAACTGGATGCAAGGGCAACCCATTAACAGGATACACAAGGCAAAACTGGTGCCTGTTGCTTTTGCTGGTAGCATTCTCTGCAGCTTTGAGTAAATTGCTACTTATGCAATTCATTCTTTTGTTCCTTCTCCAAACATCTGCCCAAATAAATGTTTTCTCTGAGTAGTTCCCTGACAGGCAACTCAACCACCTGAAGTTAAAGGTGTTTGCTGGAACAGAGTGGGTCTTGGACTTCTGTCTGATTGCAAATGCATATCTCACTGTTTATTTCTACATGCAGTCAGTAGACTTTGATGTATTATGAATAAAGAAAAATTAATAAATCAATAAAGAAAACCATGTCTAAGATTCAGAAAAGTTGCAAATTTTTATGATCACCCCATTCCATGCCAGCAGAGTGACATTGGTAGAGGTTTCTTTATCTCTAATGGGCATATCCAGCTTCCTGCCAAAGGTGCTACCTATATGCCAGATGAGTTGCTGCCCAGTTATAAACTTCGAAGGACTTGTTATTCAGAGGACTAAAAGAGTTTGCTCCCATGCTACATTTTGTGATTTTATTAACAGATTCATTGCTACCTTACAGAGTAGCTTCATCAGTCAAAGAGCACCTTCAGTGCTATCCAAGCATCAGAGACAGATCCAAATGTCCCTGATTGTGTAAAGTTTCCATTTTAACCTCAGATGGCTCAGGGCACCTCAGCATTCTCTTTTGGATCCAATAAAACACCAGGGTTTCGCCTGGAATATGCCACAGTTGTGAGTACAAGGAATGAGCCATGATACAGAGAAAACAAGAGGGGAGAAAAGCAATTTTCTGTGACTATGTGAATTAAAATTTAACCAGAGATACAAAATATAATGCAAAAGACAATATGTTGCTTGGACTCAAATCAGTTCAGGAAAGCTTTTCAAAACATGCACCCTACTTGATACACAGGCTTATATTCTCTCCTTACTAGAGATATCTTTATGAACCAAGGCAGTAAAGTACTCAGACAACCATAAATATTCATTGAATGTGAGACACAGACAGTCTGCTTCAAAATGTGAGGAGTAATTCTGCAAATAATATCCTATAAAGTACAAGCAGGTCAAAATGCAGTGCAATTAGGGTCAGCAACAAATTACTTGCAGGAAAACAAAAATTTGAAAAAAAAGAAGTAAAATTTTTTTAGATTGTGACCATTTTAAGTTTATAAAAATTCTTAACAACAGTTTTGAAAGGAAAATTGAGAAGTCTAATCTACAAATTGGTCTTGTCAAGTATGTTGATTGTTTTCTAATGCATTTTCTGGCATGTGCCTTTTGGCAAAAAACACATGAATTTATAAAACTGTTTGGTTTCATGGTGTCTTCAATTCTCAGTGAAAAAAGTTTTACTTCATTCAGAAATACAGGATATATATATAACAAAAAAACCCCCCAAAACCGTGCTTTATCAGTTTCATCTCAAATCAGGTTTTAATGAAGTAGTCTTTAGAAGAACATATTTAGAGGGTTTTCATTGAAGTCTCATTGATGTATCTGCTTTAAGTGTTGTTTTCACTTATATATCCTTTAGACAACTTTTCTCTAAGCCTTCTTCTCTGGGTTATCATAAATATTCTTTCATAAAGTAAACACTATTCTTTGGTATATTCTATTATTTATATATGGAAAGATTCCACGAATAGTGTTATTTTAGCATTCAAAAAAATAGTGCTTTGATATTACTCCCCTGTGGGATCTGGAGCAAATCATTCTGCAATGCTGCTTTTCTGCTTACACTGTTAAGTTTTTGAAAAGAAATTGTCTTTCACATTGTATTTGTATACTGCCTCTCAGCTGAGACCTCCAGATGCTACCATAATACAAAGATTAAATAGCAGCACTATCTGCTAAATAATGAATACTGCAAGCATGCTGATGAGAAAACCATTTGGGATGGGATATTAAACACCTTTCCCTGGGTCATGTGATTCATTATTGCCAGAGAAAGCATGGAGAGTGCAAGAGCCTCCTGTCTAGCAAAGGGTGCATGAGGACTCTTGCAGGGTCTCTGAAGGGGTAGGACACTCTTGCTGTGTTTGACAAGGAATTAAGCAAATCGGCCCCAAAGATCACAACACTGCTCAGCCAAGGGGTAAACTGTTAGGATCTAACAGCCTTGGGGCTCCACCACTTTTAGACAAAAAACTGGATGAGAAATATGGAGGGAGCAGCGTCATGGGCTGCTCTTGTGTTTACAAATTAGTGTCAGGGAACATTCCCGGGCACTGGAGAGCAGCCACGAGTACCAAGAGAACAGCCCTGGCTGTGCACCTGTCCAGGGCCAGCCATGATCCATTAGATCAGGAGCCATTCATGGATCAGGAGCCATTCAGAATTAACCATTTGCCTCCTGGCAAGCACCCAGTTCTAGAGGATAAGGGAGGTACATGTACAGACATTGCATCTCCTGCCAGCCACGCTCAAAGGCAATGATTTGCCCTAGGCACGCTCAATTTCCTCATTCCTCCACTAGCACTTGCAGAACCTGTGAGCTCAGTCCTGCATTTAGGACACTTTGAAGGTCAGACCATGTTTGTCTGCAAGGAGATTTCCTTTTCATGTTCATTGTGCTGGTCAGAGGATTCCTACTCCATTTTCTCAGGTTTACCTTCACTGGCTGTCAGAGACATATCATGACCAGAAAGGAGCTGTGTGCATGCCCAGGACAGAACCAGCCACCCTGTTAATCACATGCCATGGCACACAGTGGTGAATGGAGCTGACCTTTGCTGTACAATGCTCCTCTAACAGAGTCCTTGTGTGTGCTCTGACCGCTGTCATCCTCATGCAGTTGCCTGGCAACACCAGCATCTTTGATATTCACTTTCCAGGCGTTAGGTAATAAACTCACCAATGAGGATACAGCTGCCTAATTTCCTCTGCTGTTTGCAGCAGAGGGTAAAGTGAATCTGTGGATTCTTAGTGATATGTCTAAACAGCTGCCTGAAGATATTCTTTTGTTACGAATTTAATTCGTCTGTTTCGACTGACAGGTCCTTTACCCCTTGTTGGCTGCCTCATGTTTGGGAATAAAGAGAGACAGAGCACCTGAGGAGCTGCTGTTTCTCTCTGTGCATCAGCATAGCAAACAGGCACTATCCGGGAATCAGAACCTGCATGCCTGGCTGTTCTGCAGGATGAAAACTACAGCCATCACTGGCTGGACATAGACAAGCAGTACAAAATGAACTGGGCGAGACAATAAGTAACCATCACATTTCCTGACTGGAATGATGATACTGGTGGAAAAGGTGAAATCCTGAGGTTTGACAGATATCTCCATCTACTGAGCAAAATGAGGGTCCAGGCTATCATACCCTCCTTCCCTCCTTTTTCATGGAAAAGTGTGTTTTTGTAGGGAAAAGAGAGTGGAGGAAATGAATGTAACCTACTATTAGCTCATCAGAAATAAGTCATCTAGCCTGGGTTACACTCTGGACTCCTTAATGAGACAGTGGAGAAGATGGATAGTGTCCCTTAGAGGGGAGGAGAGTGTCTATCCTTCCTGACCACAAAGAGGGTCTAAATGAGGACTTGAGACTGGATGCCTGACCTTAAATAATTAATGTTAGTTGAACTGAATTCCACTCAAATTTCTATAGGTAATATACCACTCTTTGGCTGGGCCAAGAAAACATTTCCAGAGAAAATTCAGAGGAGAAAAAGACTAATTAGCTAGCTGTAAGATATCACAGCTTTCACACAGTCAGGTGAGCAATCTGTTACCTGTTTCTGATTTTATAACTTCACTATAAACAGACATTTGCAATTTTGGGGGGGAATACATTTAAGTGGGGTAAGATGGATCAATACTAACTGCAGAGAAGAACTGTTCTACTGGATCAAATGAAATATTTATCCCTGTTTTCCCTTTCAGCAGGGGCCAAGAGCTGATGCCTAGGAAAATGATGTAGCAGGGGCATACAGTTTTAATACTTGGCAGCCAGAAATTCAAAGACTTGTTTGGTCACAGGCTGTATCAATATGTTTTTGCTTAGGAATCCCATAGGGAATTTTCTTCCAGAGAAAATTTTCTTCATAAGAAGACCAAGTAGGTTTTGTCAAAAAAGCCATTTGGGGGTTTCCCCATTTTGAACGCTGAAGAGAGAAAAGAGAGAACAAGTGGCCATGGATTTTTATAGAAAAAGGTGGTGAACTCCTATCAGGAATTGTGTCCAAACCAAAGGACAGAGCCAAGACAAGTGCCGTTCTACTCGGTGTCTGTCTTAGTGTAGCAGGGTTTTGTTTCATAGTTAAGAGTTTGTAAGCAAAGCCTGTTCTTCCCTGTTATATAATTCTAAGAAAATATTTAAGGTTGCAGGTTGCTGTGTAAATGTCAGATGTTACTTTTGCTAACATCAACATATCATTGAGACAGCTGTTTGATATTCAAACTAATCACAAGGAAAACATACTGCCTGGGATTTCACTAAGTGTGCTTAGCAGGGATTCTCCACTGCATAAATGAGAGTATGAAGGGAAGCATGAAAAGCTGAGGCGATGAAAAGAAAGACATCACCTTCAAATCCTGGTGCTGGGGCACGTGTTGCTAGCACAGCATTTCTCCCTGACATTCAAGGAGCACGTTTCAAGTCCTGAGAGGTGCTAAGCATGAAAGTTGCAGATACTTCTGACTGAAGAGTACTTCAGAGCTCTGAGGTTGTTGATGCTCTCTCTTTGCAACCCAGAGCAGGAAGAAAATCCACCCCTCCCAACACTGTGCATATCCAGAGAGACTTGTAAAAGAAACAAGTTTCATAGAAACCCCAATAATGAATGACTGAGCATCCCACCTTGTATCAAATGAAGGGAAATGTCAAGCCTGTGCAGCCGAGCAGAAATTAGGTGTCATTTAAATATCTCTTATATAAAGAAATGAGCAATGCCGTCAGAAGCTACATCCTACCTTTCAAGTATTCTACAGCTTTTGAAAACCAAGAACCAGATTTTAAAAATGGATTTAACACCAGAGTTTATAATTGCTTGCCAAGCACCCACAGTTGCACTAAAATTTGTCTCCCATAAAACTTACCCTGGTGAGACTATGGGGTCATATGGTGCACTGAGACTCACTGAGATGGTGATATATGATTTTTAATTTATTAAACTCAAAATCTGAGAGCAGAAAAAAAAATCTTGTTTGACAAAACTTGAAGCTAAAAGAGCAGAAATGAAAATTATTCTTTATAGATCAAAAAGAAGACAGAAAGATGAGAAGGAGACATTTAGGATGTTCTTGTTAGTGGAACAACAGGACCATGAGGACCACATGATTTGAGCCCAGGCTGGAAATGAAGACATGAACAGAGTCATTCAAGATCTCAGAGGTGGGGACATAAATACCAAACTAGATGAAAGGCAGTGACAGTAGAGAAATTTGATGCCTTAATTGATGAGGAAGAGACATCATTGTACTATTTGCAGTTTAAATGGAGGTGAGTGGCTAAATTTAAAAATGGCAGAGTTTTTGTATCACCATTTCTACAATCGCCATGCTTTCCTTTCACTTCAATTTGACTCTGTACTTTTTTGTAGTAACACCACAAATGACATTTTTTCCACAGTGAGATCAATAATAGACAATACTAAGTGACACAAGCCAAAACCATCCTTAGAAAGCCACAAACTAGTGAAAATATAGTTTAATTTACTTTATCCTCTTTGATAGCTTATTTATTCTGTCCTTTTACTGATAATAAGAAAAAACGCAATGCAACATAGTACATGACAGAGGAATGAGAAGTAAAGAAGAATATACTGTAAAGTCAGTTTTTGGGGACAGCATAATCTCCTCTCTAGAGGCAATACTGTGACTCTTAATCTTGGGTTTGAGATGTGACCAGGGCTGCAAAGACAATCCTATGGTCCCCCTTTAACTGGTGCTTGAACATGGCACAAATATGAGTTGCTCTCCAGTTCACACTATAGTAAGAAGAAATGGACAAGTTCCCTTTTTTCCATCTCTGCCACCTTCTCTCATGGGAAGGTGAGTCACTTTAAGGGCTGGAAAAGGTGATTGACCTTTAGAAATTGCTGGGTATGTCTCCTTGAAATCAGTCTCCTGATATTCTCCTCTCGCCCAACTAAAACCGTACTCAGACCACTACTTACACTTGTTATAGTCCTTTCAACTTTTGGTTTCATACAAGCAGCCAAGCGTCACAGTTTGGTCAGTGCAGTAACTCTGTAGTCCCTCCATGACCCTCAGATATTCCTGAGTTGATGAACAGGGGTGGAGTGCATGGCCTAACACTGCAGTAAGACTGTTGGGTCACAGTGTGGGCATTTGCTGTGCTGCTTTTCCAGGTCTTTCCATTTTGTTTCCCATTTTATTTTCATACTCTAGGAAGTGAAATATTCCACTCCCACAGACTGTGCCTCACTGTTTTATATCATGAGCTGAAATTATGATGTGAGGCTGGATGCCACCAAGGATTTTATAATCACACCATCCTGGGATTTCTGTAGCCATCAGAATATACCACAGACCTTATATTTTATAGCAAATATATCTAAGAAATGCACTTATCATGCAGAAAATCATTACTACATGAGTTCAAGCAGAGTGTGAAACATGGAACAATGATGACTAGATTATGACTCCATTATCTGTACAAATGCAATGTTACTACAGAGGTTCATCACAAAATAACAAATCTGACATCTGCAGCTGAGATTCTCAAAACTGTCTAGGGGACTGAGGTACATAGTCACCATTAATGTGTCTATGTCGTCTCCATCATTTAAAAAATTTCAACCTATTTTTTGAGAGAAAAGACTACACTAAGTACAAGATAATTTCAAGTCTGAAGGTCACAGAAATCACAAGGGATTCATGGTGGCCTTTACCACAGTAAAATATCAAGCACAGAAACTTTAATGGGAAACTTATTCCACCTCAAATGAAAAATTAAATCAGTATCTTCAAAATTCCTTGTGTTAGGAACTGTGAGAAAAAAAACCAATTTAGTAACAGTTTCATTGCAGAATTTTCTTTTACTTTTCTAAGTTTTTTTTTACAGAGAAGCCTCTTTTTAAAATTATTTCTTAGCATAGCAATCTCAGAATGGAATAGTACTATTATTGATATGGGATTAGAAGATATAAGAGCTGAAATATTTTCTTCTGGCAACTTTTTACATTCATTAGCTTACACTGACAAAAAAGCCTTCTTTTCTGAATTAAGATGTCACTTACATCCAGTGCAATTAAATAAAGAATTTTGAAATAAAAATTAATCTAAAAATACAACAAAAATTGAGAAATGTAACTTTTTAAAAACAGTATTAAAAAAAAAAAAAGATAGAAACATACAATTTTTTTTCTCAAGGTATTTTGTTTTCCTAAAATGAAATGATTTAATTAACAAAAAGGAAGACTGGAACAAATATTTCTTTGCAGACAAAACATTTCCTGAGGTGGACTTGGAACTGAAGATATGACCTAATATTGGAATAAAACATAAAATTAAAACCTGGGATAAATTTATATTTAAGTATTGCATAAATGAAAGCGAACCATTAACTTATTTTATACATTTACATATCATATACATTCACACATGCATTGTTTAAAAAGAAGTTAAATGCAGTCTATCATTCAGAAGTCAAGGGAGACCTGATTTGGATATAGTGTCATATCCTATTGCAATGGCTGCTATTTGTTCAGCTCTCCTCTCCTCTATCAAAGACTTGCAAATAGAGGTGCACTTTTGTGCCAGTCACTACCAAAGACATCTCTTCATATTCTTATGATGGGAAATTCTTTTACTGATTACAGGTGAGGATATCCCTTGAGTAATGGGAAACAACAAAACTACAAGAAAAAGAAAACAGATGGGTTTTCCAGGAATGCTGTGGTAGCAGTTTTGAATGTCAAATTTTGCCAAGTCACTGCATGTCTAGAAAGCCACACATAACTTCATGGCTTCTGCTTCTATTCTTCAGCTTGTTAGTTGAATGACTTGGTAAATTCAAGTAAATGAAATATCTGATGAAGGATGGGTCATTGACTATATTCCTGTGCCAGAAAAATGATATTGATGAGCTGCAGATCAAGATTAAGTTCACAGGTGCCAAAGTTAAAAAAAGAACTAAAATAAAAAATAGTTTGTCAGCTTTGTAAGTTATTTTGGAGACCTAGAACACAGTTGTATGCACAGACAGTAAAATGTTCCTTGATGAGAGTCTGTCTCACTGTTCATTTGCCTGAAATCCTCTTGGCAGCCATCTGGATCAGGTCTAAATAAAATGTAATACTAAACCCCTAATCTGACAGTGATAAGCTGGTGACAACGATTATTCATGAGTTTATAAGGAGAGTAGACCTTGAGAGGCAGATGTGAGTCCTTTCTTTCAGACCCAATTTCAGTGCTTTGAATACACTGGAAGCACTTCAGAGCATAAGATTTATTTTATATATATAAGAAAAAGCTGCTTTAATTAGCTTGACATCTAATTGTTTCCTAATTACCAGAAGATGCCCCAAAGAAAAAAGCTTATTTCACAAGGCTTGCTGCATATGCACTCTCACACACAAAAAACCATTGTTTTAAACTTGATGATGCAAAGTTAATGAAATGGTTTGGCCTTGTTTCAGAGAGCAACTGTTCTGAAGTAGGGGGATACCATTTTAGTGTTTTATTGAAATAAAAAACTTTGAGAGGGGTGTCTTTCAAAACCACTTAACTTTGACTGAACTTTGGTCTCATGAATTAATCTTAAAATTTCAGCCAATGTAGAAAGCCCTTTAATCATCCTGGGCCTAATTCAATGTCTTTTTAAATCAATGGACAGTTTTCCATTGACTTCCCTGCACTTTGGGTCAACCTTTACATTCGCTCAAATTAAGCTGGGAATTTAGGGAAAGGGTTTTATAGGAACATCTCTGCTTCAATTTCAGGAAATCTAAGGAGCTTCCAAAGTGAAGTCTTGTATTGTCAATCTTTGCCTTTCTTTCTGTGCGTGAAGCTTAATAAGGAAATGAGGTATAAGAAGGAATATATCCAGAGGAAGGGTACAAATGCGCCCTCAGCAAGATTTCAGATAACACCCAGTGGGGTGGGAGTGTTGATCTGCTGGAGAGAAGGAAGGTTCTGCAGAGCTGTGCCACAGGCTGGGGCAGAGTGGCTGGAAAGCTGCCCAGGGGAAAAGGACCTGGGGGTGCTGGTGACAGTGACTGAACACGAGCCAGCTGTGCCCAGGTGCCCAAAAAGGCCAAAGGCACCTGGCCTGTGTCAGCAATGGTGCAGCTGGCAGGACCAGGACAGTGATTGTCCCCCTGTCCTGGGCACTGGTGAGCCCACACCTTGAATCCTGAGTCCATTTCTAGGCCTCTCTCTCATTGTAAGAAAGACACTGAGGTGCTGGAGCATGCCCAGAGAAGGGCAGCAGAGCTGGGGAAGGGTCTGGAGCACAGGTCCTGTGAGCAGCAGCTGAGGGAGCTGGGGGCATTTAGTCTGGAGAAAAGAAGTCTCATGGGGGACCTTTATGCTTTCTACAAATCCCTGGAAGGATGCAGGAAGGTGGGGGTGTTGGTCTCTTCTCCCAAGGAACAAAATATAGGATAAGAGGAAAGGGCCTCAGGTTGTGCAAGAGAAAGTTTCAGTTGGATGTTAGAAAAAATGTCTTCAGTGAAAGGGTGGTCAAGCAGTGGATCAGGCTGCCTGGGCAAGTGGCAGAGGTGTTTAAATGATGCACAGATGTGGACACAGGGACAAGGTTTAGTGGGTTAACACAATAGCAGTGGTGGGTTAACAGCTGGATTTCCTAATCTTAAAGCTCCCTTCCAACAAAAATGCTTCTATGATTCTTTTAGAAGCTCATGCTTGATGTAGTAACATGCTTGCTTTTCTGCCTGTTCCCAATGGAGAACTTTATTTGCTTCTGAAAACCGAGAGGCTTGGAAAAGCTCCAGCCCAAGAGTAGTTGCTGCATATTGCAGACTCCCCTGCTTAACCCCGTTGCATTCTAATGCACAAATTTTATTTCCCACAGTACCAGCTACACAACAAACAGGCCCTTCATGGATAGTTCAAGTGCCAGCAGTTCATAGAAGCTATTTGGAATAAACTAGGAGAAGGGACATTTGTATTGCCTAGAGAAATCATCATAGGCAAAACCATCTTCTCAGAATAGAGGCCATGCACACCATTATCTAAGTGTTTGCCCTGGTAATATTATTAATTAATTAATTAATTAATTTATGGTACAATGACATCCAGATACTCCAGCTAAGAGTGGGAGCCTGCCGAAAGAAACTCACTGTCCCAAGATTTGCACCAAGAAGCTCCAAGCCTAAACTGATACAAGCTGTAAAGGTGAGGCAATCTGTTTGCAGTCATCTAGCTGGGCTGGGGCAGCCTCTGAGAGAAACAAAATGACTAATTTCCATCTGCTGCCCCACCCAGAGTCCTGCACTGCTTTTCTTTTATGCTGACCTTTTCTTCACTCTCTAAAGCTTCCTTTCTCCCTTCCTTCTCCTTTTCTTTGCACACGGGGGTAACAGGCAAGAACTAAGCTAAAAGTTCAGAGTCATTGAACCTACATCCAAAGTTATTCTCTCAACTGCTTGCAGATGTGAGCATAAAGGCTTACAGAGTCACAGAAACTAAATGCTCTCCTGGGATCCAGGAAAATATAGGAACATAGCTGGATCCATGCTGGATATTTTCTTTGGTCAGAGGAAATAATTGTCACACCATGGGGCTAGATTTACTCGTTGGAACTAAACAAGAGACAACAACCTTTTTGACTTCCCCATCAAGTACACATATAATGGAGAACTGCTCCTTCCTCTCTATCACCACAGGATGTGGCTTGAGATATTCAGTTTTAATCCTACTCTGATGCATGAGGTTGGTACAAATTCTGCCCTCAGACCTCTCAAGTATTAACAACACTAATGAAATTACTCAGGGGCTGTCATTTTTCATCCTGATATTCTTATGTTGCTGATCTGCATTGCAGCACTTTTCTTTGCTCGCAATGACTCAAACTATGCTTTGTAGTTCTAAGACTATTCAGGAATGACCTCAAGGCTCAATCAAACCGGAATCAGCAGGGGACTGACCTTTAACACCCTGGGAAAAGGAGAAGCTGAAATTAATCTTCAAACCGAGTTTCCTTCTTTAACACAGAGAACCAGTGGGGAAATTATTTGTGGTTGTTAAGGGAGCTTAGTTAAGTCTAAGCAGATCTCCCTTCTGAGAACATCCTCGACATAGCTAGACATGAACTTGGAAGTCAGTTTGAGAGAACTTCAGCTGATCCAGCTGCTCACAGAAAGCTGGCTTCAAGACTACTGACACACACACAAGACCACAGTAATCAAATCAAATAGTATAAAACAAGACTGATAAAAATCGTTCAAGGGTGGGAAATGGTTATCCTAGATGAGTCATGGAGATTTTCCTACTCCTACATGGCACCTTCCAGTTTCATATGCCTCCCATTTCCAAGACTGCAAGAGTGATGATGGAGCTGTGCTGTTCCCATTTTCTGGGCACGGAAGCAGTAGTTACTGTACCTGGCAAAAGAATGTAACTTTTGTATCGCTTCAGTCATGTATCTTCATTCTCATATCTTCTGATTTTGCAAGGATCTAAGATACAGGAGGCCCTAGAAAAGCTAATAGCTGATGCAGAATTTCCCCCATTAGACCTCAGAGTTTTTGTAGCACTCTTTTTGTATGCAGCACATCAATTGCAAAATAGAAAATAAATTAAGAACGTGCTCCAGAGTGGGATGACGGTGAGAACAGGTTACAGTGGGATGTAAAAAGGAAAAAGAGTAAAATGACCAGTGACTAAGGGGAAAATGACAAGTAAATCCATGAGAGGAGGTCACATGCCTGAACATTGAAGATTTCCCAGAACTTTTTTGCAAATAATTAGAGAAACTCCTCAAAGCAGAGAGAGAGAAACTTCTCAATAAAGAAGTGACTGTTTCTGCAGTACAGTCCTGCCATTTCTTAGTGCATTGTGTGCCCTGCTGTGCCTTATGCCAGAATGATGTGAAGAGAATAGTTCTCTCTCCCAGAAACACTCATCCACTCTTTGGCACTGACATACTATGCCTTGATTTTATCATAAGTCCTCTACACAGGAGACTTTGGTTTTGCCCAGACACCTGCTATCAGCCCCCCTCACTGTCTCATAAACACATCTCTGAAGTCTGAAATAGCTGTGGTAGTATCAACTCTGCTCATGGAGTACTCATGGTCAAAAGACAGCAGAAATCATGTAATTGCCAAGCAGATATTTCTGCAGGCAATTAAGCAACTCTAAGATCTTCTTTGTAGATGGATCCACAGTTAGAAACAAATGCTTTGAAACTAGTTTTATAGGATGGAAATTTATAAATCAATTCCGGCTCTGTTTTCAACAAAGTACAAGGAGCATTGTGGCAGCTGCCAGTGCAGGAACAGACAGCTCAGGTAGTTCCTGGGAATGGGATAACAGAACTCAAAAGACTGGTGCAGATAGAAACAATTGTTTCATTGGGCTTTCCTTAAAATGACTAACAACAACAACAACAACAACCACTAATCCTTGTTCTATAAAAATATATACATAGAATGGATTCCGTTGGAGGCTTTTGACTCTTTTGAACCAACTCCTAATGGCTGTAGTGATGGGCCTGCACCATCCAAGAAGGGTCTGATTTTTACAAAAGCTTCTTGGGGGAAAAAAAATAGAAGAATGTCTCATTTTCCTGTCCTCTCTCTACTTCTACACTGGCACACTTCCAAGGATCACTTGGAACCAATGGAGCTGGCTATGATTCAAGAGCCCATACATACACACACAAACAAAAATCGGATTACACAGCAGAGCAACAAGACCAAAGACCATTTGAAATGGATTGTTCACTCAAAAGGAGCTGCTTTTTGGAAGGGACACGGCTGTACTAGTTAATCAGTACTGTCAAAATAGATGTCTTTATCACACCCTGTTATTTATTTTGCACCAAGAAAGCAACAGTACCTGGTGAAGTTTGGGAAGGAAGCACAGCATTGCAAATTGCTTTTCTAGAACTGAAGAGAGCAGATTTATGGAGGAGATTGCTCCAAAAATGTAATGCAATATAACATTGGGAGTGAAGGAAAAGCGAACTGTATGTGTAATATTGCTGACTACACTGCTGACAAGGCAATTGTTCTGGAGGAAATAATTTTTACAGTGCAACTGAAAAAAAAGCCATCAACCATCTCCTGAGATCAGATAGGTTAGAATACAAGATCTTTAACATATAAATACAAAAGAAACTTTTCTCTGGTGACAAAGAAATAAACAAGGAAAAAACCTCTGATTAAAAATCAAATAATGCATCTTCAGTATGGGGCCTCAGCTCATCTACATGACACTGCCTCACTGATGAGGAGCACTAGGCTCCTTGCAGCTACGGGTTTTCCAGAGGACCTGTCTGGGCACTAGAGTTCCATTTCTGTGGTAGAAATAGGTGTTTAAACTTCTTCTTCCTTACTGGGCTGTGAAACACAAAGGAGTAGATCAGACCTGAGCTGGGAGTGGTACTTTGCTATGTTTAAACTCCATCACATGTGCTGCAGGCATGACTTGGGAGTAATTCTTGGGTTTGAGTACCAAGATTAATTTGGTCCTGGAAAAGCTGCATAAATACTTGCCTATGAAAATGCATATAAAGAGAAATCTAATCTCTATACATCTCTATCATTTGCACATTTATGGCATGAATGTCCTGGATATTTCACATCCACTTCTAGTAGTTCCTTATGAAGTTTCAGATTTAGTAACTCAGCAGCCAGATTTTTAACTAATGAAGCATCTGGGCTTGAGCATATGTATTTTTTCCTGACTGAATTTGCTTATTGGTGAAAAATTGCTGTCTCAGAATGAAAGAAGTATTGTCTAAATGTAATATTAACAGATATGACAAACAGATTCATTTTCTTAAATTTTTTTATTTCCACTGTATAATTTATATATTTATAAAAAAAAAAAACAAAACAAAAAGAAAAACCCCAAAACCAAAAAACAAACACATAAAAAGATGTCGCCTTCTCATTTAAATATGATTTTTTTATTGAAAATATGTGTGGTTTAAACCTAGCTGAGAACTCACACAGCCACTCGCTTGGGGTGAGATAATTGAAAGAGTGAAAAAGAGAAAACTTGTGGGTTGAGATAATGATAATTTACCAGGTAAAGCAAAAGCCACACACACATGCAAAACAAAATGAGGAGCTCATTCACCTCTTGCCATTGACGGGCAGCAGTTCAGCTATTCTTAGGAAGGATGGGCTCCATCACACCCATGGTGTCGGTGAAAAGCACCATCACTCCAAACATATCTCCCTTCCTTCTTCCTCCCCAGCCTTACATGCTCAGTGCAAAGCCATATGATGTGGGATATCCCTGTGGTCAGCTGGGCTCAGCTGTCCTGGCTGTGTCCCCTCCCAGCCCCTTGTGCCCCCCCAGCCTCCTCTCTGCTGGGGTGGGATGATGGACAGGAAAGGCCTTGGCTCTGTGGAAGGGCTGCTCAGCAATAGCTAAAATATCCCTGAGCTGCCAGCTCTGCTTCCAGCACAAACCCCAAACACTGCCCGACACTTGCTGCTCTGAGAAAATTAACTCTATCCAGCCAAAATCAGCACAAGTATAAATATTAATTCATCCCCACTCCCGTGCCCCTCCTCCCCCCATTTTTAGTTCTGCAAGCACATTAAGAGAGTAAATTACTTTACACGTGTTTCAATGAGGACATCAACTAACCATGTACTCTCTTCCCTGTGATTCACAACATCCGTATTTCTCTTTGTTGTACTTAAAAAACTGAAATTTAGTCCTGGTAATACCAAAACAAATACTCTGTGTTGGTATTATATTGAAAAGAAGCAGAATGTCCTTATTCAGTATAAGCTTCAGTTTCAATAAAAGCAAAAGAAACAGAAAATTACTCAGATAATTTTTTGTGTTTCACCTTTCTCCTGCTTTTCAATAAGGACCATGACCTTGAATGTGTACCACCTGCATATGAGAGAATAGCTCAAGGAATACGTGTCACAGAGATATTCTAGTATTGTGGAGTGAGAACAAAAACCAAGGTTAAACACTCAAATATTAACAGAACAAGCTGTGAAAAAAAAAAAGGAGAAGCAGCAAAGAAGAAAAACAATTGTGTAACAAAAACTGAAAACATGCTTTAATTTCTCATTGAGATGACACAACCAAATTCTCAATTAGAAGCACAATTTAATTTCTGGCATGACTGAAACTTGGTTGGAAAGCTGTATTTCACAAGTTTCTTAAATTCCTTTTAGGTAGAAATAAAGATCATAGTTTAAACATTCCCAAATTCTGTTTAACACTTTCATTGTTTTGAACATTTTGTAATTTCTTAACTCTTTCCTTTGGTTTCTAAACTCACAAAGCTGTGGTTTGCCGGGAATTCAGGCACTGGACCACAAATGCAAACTACAGACAGCCCCAGCAGTGGGAGAAGGCAGTGACAGCGCAGGATGGAAGGCAACCATGGGACTCCTGATTCCAGGTCTTCCAAACATTTCACTGCACTCCAGCACCTGTGTATTGTGTATTCACAATGGCTCTCACCAAACCATGGCCTGGCTGAGGAGTTTGGGTGATTTGGGCAAAAAAATCTGGCCTGAGTGGGTTTTTTGGGAAAGAGGATGAGAAAATATAAAAGTTGTCAGCTAAGAAAACCTTATATATCTTAAAAGGGCACGCTAGGGTTCTTTTGAAAAAAAGGTTTTGAGAAAGAAATTGAGAAGGTGCTATTTGAAAGAGATTTACTACTTTTAGCTAGAAAATTGCCTTGGGTTGTTTGAATCTTCATGCTTTCAGACATGGAGCTTTTTCTAAATTTCTGACCATGGGAAATGCTATAAACTTTACTTTTTATAGCCCATTCTTCCTCCTATAGCCTATTCCTTCTCTCCTTGCCACCACCAGATCCCAGAACTGACAACTGTGTTGTGTGTCCCACCCATTCCCCCCCTTCCTGGGAGAACCTGGGGACCCCCCCAGCCCTGCTCCAGCCTCTCATGGCAAGGCTCCCAGCTGGGACCTTGGCCCCTTCCAAATGGGGTTGAAAAACCAGCATCAGTGTCCCATGAAAGCCAAAGAGTGAAGAAACACCAGCAGTTTTCTAGAT
This sequence comes from Ammospiza caudacuta, assembly GCF_027887145.1. Taxonomy (NCBI): domain Eukaryota; kingdom Metazoa; phylum Chordata; class Aves; order Passeriformes; family Passerellidae; genus Ammospiza; species Ammospiza caudacuta. The sequence goes on from NC_080596.1 coordinate 63,204,028, forward strand.
CCAGTGACTTTCTTTTGTTGGATACATGTAAACGACCTTATAGGTTTGGAGGTTTTTTTTTTCTTTTTTTTTTTCCTTTTTTTTTTCTTTTTTTTTTCTATTTTTTTGGTCTGTTTTTCTTTGTTTGTTTTTTTTTTTTTTTTTTTAGTTTTGTTTTATTTTGTTTTTGCTTTAGTTTTGTTTTTTTCATCTTTTTTTTCCGATTTACTGTCTGCTCCTATGAGAACATTTATGTCTTCTGTTACTGTGAAAAACAGACTTGTGGCTTAACTTAGACTAAATTTCTGTGAAAGTTTTTGTCTAAAGTATCTCTGGAAGAAATTATTCAACGAAAAGCAAATATAACAACTAGTTACAATGAATTTACTCAATAGCTAGAGACGCAAGAGGCTTGAATAGCTGTCCTTAACCCCCAAAATAATTTTTTATATTTAAAGAAAATTGTGTGTTTATACTTTTTTCTTTCAAAATTGTCATTTAGAAAATTTTGTAAAAAAAATTATTATTTTTAAGCTATAAATAACCCAGATAAACAAAAAACCCTAAACATATAAGCAAGTCATTTTGCAAGTAATTGGCCCAAAAGAAATTTAATTTACCTTAAAAATGTTTCATTTGCACGCTAAACCCAAAATTATTTTTTCTTTACTTTCCAGGAAAACAAAAGATTCACTATTTACACAGCTGTTTTCCTGACACATATGCCCCATCTCAGGGCTACGTTTCTTATTACTGGCTGGGTTTCCCAAGAACATTCCACTAGTTAATAGCAGTAACATGGGTCAATTCAGGCTTGAGGTATGTAGGTGGTGTTTAATGGATTTTTGCCCACTGTTATTCAGATTGAATAGATTCAATTTTATTATTTTATCAGTTTCTCATAACTGGGATAACATTTTGTGCTGCAGTCTGTTCTTTGATTTGGATGGAAGGTTCAAGATTATAATAAAGATTATAATATATTAAAATACATATACAAGTTTTCTCCTTTAGAAGGTTTTCTTCTCTTTCTTGTCATTCTCTTTATATTTTTTTAGGAACATTCTCACAGAAGTCTTTTTTGTGGCCTAGTCTATCTTACTGGCATTTCACGTTCTTATTTTTAATTATCTACTGCATGCATCAAGCTTTTGGGTTGCTCTAAACTTTGCCCATAAATGATGACTACTGTATTCTGGGGTAAGATACTTCAAATTAGTTTTCCCAGTTTTGGAATTTACTTCTGCTGAGGCTGTGGGGTTGGCATGTTTCACTAGGGTTTAATCTTAAATGAAAATTAGAGACCAAACATTTTCTTTAGCATTTAATCAATTTGACACCAAAAGTTCTTCCTCTTTACACCTTCAGACCTTATCTGAAATTTATTGCTTTGTCTCTTTTGCACCTTCCCATTTTAAGTTCTCTGAACACTAAGCTTATACTCCAGTCATTCTCACCTTTCACTCACCTTCTCTCACTTTATTTCACTATTTTCTTTTTATTCATCCACCAGACATAATTCTCTGACACCATTTGCATTTCCTGTCTCACTGAATGCTTTTCCTAGTTTGAACTTCTGTACTAATTTCTGATGTGTTCCCTGTCTGTCACTATCTCTGGATCCTCTGTGGAGTTTTCTTGGCTCTATTTTTCTATTTTTCTGCTCATCCTCACACTGATGTACTCTTCAATATCTTTTCTCCTTATTTTATTTTCTCCAAATCCTTTATGTAGAAATTGTATAGAATGCTTCCCTCCTAATATCTCCAGATGGATATCTACTAACATCATCCCCACTTCCTCCAAAGCCCAGAACTACCCTTTGCATAATCAATTTGAGTAACCACAGCAACAAGATCCTTGCCTGCCTTTGCTCACTCTGGTGTGATACTCGTCATCTTAGTCTTTTCTTTCCCAAAACTATTTTATTGAGTTTGTAGATATGATCAGGACAGTGGGCTCCAAAGTACTGAAAAGACATTTTTGATAATATCTACAGCTTAGCTTTAAGGCATCCTTCCTGTGCCTCATCAAAAATCTTGCTCTCCTTTGCCTTTTTTAAGGGGACCATGCCTCACAAATGGATCACCGCTCCCAGTCAGTGTTTACACCCCTCATGCTTACCCAGGCTGATCCCTGAGTTTCTGACTAGAGGATTTTTACATACTGGGTGGAACAGGAACCAAGAATTAGTCTGAGAACTCACAACAAAATTAGCAAAACAATAAAGTAGCTTAACTATAACTTAGTCATTGCTAACAATAAGTTTTTATTTACAAAGTAACCCCAAAGTAGAGGAATTTGCTGTTATCACCTAAAAAAGCAGAAAGGAAAAGATATCACCACACCATACCTTATAGCTGTTCAGACATGGAAGGAGATCTTCACATGACATTTAGAACAAATATGATATTTGTTTTTCCAAAACAGGCCATGGAATTCTGCAGCCCATTCCTCAGGCACATCTTGCTGAGAGTGCCTGAGCTGCAGGATACCACTCAGAAGGTGACCTCCCTGTGAAATCTGTATCCAAATGGATACAAAGAGTATTTGTTTATTAAAATATGTTGTAGCAGTTTTCAAAAAGTGACCTAGGGAGAATTACAGTGGTGGAAAAAAGATCTATTTTAGTTACTGCTCTGTTTGGTATATTATGCATCAACCTAGGGCTTCTTTTGCCAAGGCTTTTAAATTGTTTTAGAGAAAAATGGAATGAATAAAATAATATATATTACCTCTACAGAACCATTTTTTCCTTTCAGTTATACCAGCATAAATTCAGAGCAAATCCAATTAAATCAATGGTTTTACAATAGTGCAAAAGCGAACAAACCAAGCTCTGAAGCTTTTCATGTTTCATTTGCCAAGTGTTTTCGTGTTGCTGGCAACTGGGCAGTGACAGGATGTACAGGTTTCATGAGCCCTCTGGCAGGCACCAAAGAAGCCCTACCATACCCCATGACAATGCAGCCATTTGCAAGTGCTTCCAGAACTGCATTCCCAGCCAGAAGCACAGCAGTTCCTCTCACTGGTTTGTTGTCCTCACATGGATACTGGCTGAATTGTATGGAAAAATGCATGCTGAACGCTTCCTTGAGGTGGTAGTTAAGTTTTTTTTACTAACCCCCAAATATAAAGGAAGAACATTAAACAGAAACTACAAATAACTGTTGCCTACTCTTCCTCCTTCCTTGAAACTTGGGCTCAAACTCCACAGACTTCCAGAGTACCCAGGATCATGGTTCCTTTAATCAGTCAGAACAAATAATCGCTGGAGATTATTTGTTGGAGATAATCTTTTTGAGGTAATCTTTTTTGGAGATAATCTTTCAACTAGTCTGCTCCTCCAGCCACAGTGGGAAGCCAGCACATTGGTAGAGCTGCCTGGAAGCTTCCATGAAAGTGTAGTAGCTGTATTGGGTTTGCATAGGAAGGTTTGGTAGCAGGGTGAGCCTATGGGTTCTGTGAGAAGTTGCCAGAAGCTTCTCCCATTGTTGGTGCCCAAGGAACTCTGACAGCTGTTTACTCAAGAAATTAAAAGAAAATTGTGGTCCAACAAGGCAGACTAGGACAAAGAGTCCTAAAGTAGCTCTCATAGCAGGGAAACAGAATTCTTCAGTGCAGCCTCAGCTGTCTTCGAGGCTCATCTCCTCTGCCAGTGGTGACTGAAGTTGGTCAACGCAGCTCAGAAGTTACTGAAGGGAATATCAGCAATTTGCTTCCCTACAGTTGTATAAAAACTTAGACCACCTAAATGCTGAGCCACTTGTAGTAAGTAAGAACTTTTCTGTTATTGAGACAATAAAGCACAATGGTCTCCATCACATCAAAGAAAGTTTCCAGTTCCATTGTTCATCCCTGTTTTGGACACCTTGGACATGCTCCTTCTCCACTTATCACACCATCTCTTTCCCCAAGTGGAGTGAGACTGTGAATGCAGACAAAGTCTGAAAGAAAGGGCATTTTTACCATTACCTCTTGTTAGCATATCTGGGCATCAGTCTATCACCTGCTGTTAGTGTAGTGAAACACAGAATAAAGCTTCATTTCTGTAAAAGACATTGGTAGCAAAATTGGACAGAAGAGTGTCAGACTGCAGTTTTTCCATTCTTTCACACAAAATGTGAAATAACATGTTAACTGCCTTCTGGCCATACAGAGCTTCCATTAAAATAATTACCATATGGCTCTTTTGGGGACAGGGTAACTTTCCTGTTATTCCACAGTCCTTTCAGACGAACAGTTTCACAATGGACCCTACAGGACCTTGAAAGGATTTTATCAGGTTACTGGATTAGGGCTTTGATAGAGATTTTGAGGAAAAAGCAGGTGGAAATAACAGCTCACAAAGTGGCTCTGCAGAGTGATTACTGGGCTATATTCTCTGTTCAAATGGGAAAAGGAAATCCCTTGAAATAAAAAGTCTGGCTGCTGCTGATTAGCTGACAAGAATGAAATTGAATACTATGCACATAAAACTCTGTATGTGCAACCAACAGATCCATCATGTCAGCAATTCATTTTCTTATGGTAGCATGGGCTTGGAGAGAAATCCATTAAGGCCAAAATAAATTAATAGCACAGAAGAGAAGTATCCCATGCCTTGCCTGATTTTCTATACACATGGCTTACAAGTCTAGTTTGATGTTGTTATTTTCTTATATTTATCCTGTTCTCATTCAGTAACTTTACTGCAATGTATAGTCAGAGACCCAAGTATTTTTTTTTTGTTATCAGCTATTTATAAGTTCCATCAGTTTCTCCAGCTTCAGGAATAGTGTAGTAAGAATATTCGGCATATCTATAGATACCTCTAAATCTTTGGGTGGTTCTGGTTGTACCTGCAGCTTATAACAAGGACTAAGGGCAGGAAAGATTGAGGGTGAAATCTAATTAACAGTCATCTAAAACATCATTACATCGGTAATTTTTTCTTTTTTTGAACAGCCTATATCATTGTCTTTCTCTGCAGTTTTTCTCCTTGCAGATTCGTTGAAATGCATAATCTGTCCGAGTACTCCAGTTGTGGTGGTGACGGTACGTTAGGTGGCAAGTCCCATGAAGCATGCTAATATGCGCTAATCTTTTAATGATGATGAATATATGACTCTTTGTAATGGGGATATTTTTTAAGGAGGCTTTCCATAAAAAAAAAAACAAACCACAATGGTTGTCACAAGTAAGCTTCCCTCCCCTTTGAAAGAACTGACTGTAGTGGAAAAGATAATTACTTAGTTCCTTTATCTCCGAATTATTTGTAATAAAACCTGAAATCGCACCACAAGGTCTTTCATGAGGATGTCATAAATTAAGATGCATCGATGTATTTGGTGCATCTGTTCAGCTCTGCGCTCCTTTGTCTTCTGCAAATAGCACAGCAGCTTCAATACCCAGCAGACAGCATTTACGCAAATGATGTCGTGGTCTGTATCATTAATATTCAGCGATTGTCTGTCATAGACACCTTACTGTACATCTGTTATGCAAATTTATGTTAATTTTTGCTCACTGACAGCTGCCTTGGTTCCCTCCCTAAAATGATCTTTTCCATTTTGAAGTTTGCAATCTGTTCCCAAAAATGTTAATCTAACAATTAACTGAAATTGCTAAACAGAAATTTTACATGTTATGTCCAAAATAGAAACCAGTGTTTTTAAATAGATGGTGAATCTTCTCTTCACATCATTTGTTTTATATGTGATTCAGAGAAGGGTAAACATTGATCTTTGCACAGTCTGTGTTGGGATAAGTGACAATCTCCCTATACAGTAATAGGTTTTGTAGGAAATGGTGCCATCATCTTTTCACATAGGCTATTGGCATAAAACTGACTTTCCCATTAAAACTGCTCTTTGTACAATTGTTTTCTACTTAGACTTTTGAAAATGGAAAGGTCACTCTTTATTAACACATTATTCATTTAAACCTTTTATTTTAAATAATATTACCACACTTCAAATAGAAGCAGCAAGCATTTAAAAAATGTTTCAGAGAAGTTACATCATGTCAATGTAATATATCAGGGAAAGTGAGATTTGGTCTTGTAAGTTAGATTCAGGCTGCTGGGGAAAATGCTTTGACCCAGTGTGCCCACAGCAAGAACCAGACAAGTTACACCAGGTATCCCAATACAGAACCAGTGAACATCTGGACAGGTGGTGTTCAGGGAGGGTTTCAGTCTATTTGACAGGAGGGAAGGTGCATAAGAAAAGCCTCAGCATAGAAATAATCTCCACCTTAAACTTAAGTGCAAGCAGATTGCTGGCACAGTCTCTCCAAGTTCTCAGACTTCCCTTTGGTATGGAACAAGAGAAATATTGACAAGAGCCAGGGAGAGCTTTACTCAGGCAAATATCTGCGAGGGCAGTCAGAAATGCAAGGGCAGCTGGGGTGAAATGGAGAGGGACAGGTTATAGCCACTGTTTGGAAAGGGATTTAAATAGGAGCAGGCACATTGGCTGTGCTGGGTAAGAAGTGTCCATATACTGAGGACAACAGCTTTAAAGCAGGAGCTGCTTAACTGCATTGCCTGACATTGCAATAAGGTCATGATGAAATAGATTTTTCAGAAACCTATAACCAAATCAGAATTTTACATAATAACACAGAACCTGACTGTAAAACATAAAGACAGGGTGAAATAAGCTAAGTTTAGATATTAGGAACAGCATTACAGTGCACCAAAAATTCAATATCAGTCTTCACCATAGCAAATACAGCCAAGGTACCTATCCAAGCTCTATCCTTATCAGGAAATAAAGAGCACACTATGTCAGGCTGATCTGTCAAAATAAGAAGAGTAGGAAAATTAAACTGATAAATTAAAGAGCAGCATGTCACCTGACTGATGGCAGCCCTCCAGGAGATCTCTTAGAAGCATAGCTGCTGTTTCTAACAAAGAATACAGAATAGCTCATTAAAAAACACGGAATGGCAGGGTAGCAAACATTGCTCTTTCCTTCCAAAAAGGGAAACCAGGGAATTCTCAGAGTTACAGGCTATGAATACTCAGAAAAGTTTTTGGAACAATAATTAAGACAAAAGTAGAAAATCACCAAAATAAGAATGCTATGAGCCCACGCTGACAGAGCTTCCACTAAGGACAATTGTACTTCTCTAGTCTGTTGTAATGCATCAAGAGTATTAAACAATGGATGATGAAGACCATTTCATAAATAAGTTCACTTGAAAGACAGTGCGTTTAATTGGAAAAGTATTTCCCCAGGAACCATTTAGGAAAACAAAGTAATCATGAAAGAAAACTGAATTCTCTGCTGTAAATTCAGAAAGTGATTGACAAAACTGCAGCAGATAGAAGTATGTAGCTTACTCCCAAATTAGAAACTTATAGTGAAAAATGCTGAGCTATTTTGGAAACTGCAGTTAATATGTTTGTTTGGAAAAGAGCTAAACAGACATATCAGTATTTGCAGGTGGTAACACTTTGTCCAGATGTCCAGACAAAGAAAGCGCTTCACAGACTTAAGAAGACCTTTAATATACAATTGATTACAAGGCAGCACTTAAAAATAGATTCATAGTCAAGTACAAGATAAATTTAGGGACATAGGACACCTGACTACATTTCAAGAAATTACCTGACGCATCAGGTTCTACCATTTTACTATTACAGGCAATCACGCCTTATAACTTTCCATTAAAGGTTTAACAAGTTTCAGAATTTTTTTTCCAATCACAGTGGTCATTCACTTTTTTTTGATAAACAGTCATCTCAGAGCAAAGTTGGAATTATTTCAACACTCAAGTGTATGACAGAAGTTTCAGCTAAACAGAATGACTAATAAAAATTAGAACTGATTGACTCTTCATCTGCCTCTTCACAAAGCATTTTACAGTTAAAGTAGAACTTGCAATTTAGTTCCAATACCTTTATACTATCCCAAAACAAGCAGAAAAAAAACAGAGTAGAGAATTTTTTCATGTTAACTGGCATTGCTGGAGATGAGCCATTGCAACAATTTCTTTTTTTTTTTTAGGCACCAGCAGAGAATGGAAGGACCCCTCTTGTGACATGTTCATACTGTCTCCTGTGTGTGTATTTCAGCACTTCGGCCTTTGTAAATAGTTTTCCTGCTTAGTTACAACATCCTGAAACACCTTTCTGTGGATGTGTTGGGGGTTTTAATGACAGTAAATTGGCAGGGGACACAGGAGTTGTTACCAAAACTTGTCTGTCTAGCATCACCTGCAGTGTTGGACGAGTGGGATGACAGCAGTAGAGTGTGAAGGCACAAAGCTATTAAGAGCAGTGAACCAGCCCAAGGTTCCTGCATCCACCTGGCACTCCAGCAAGCACATCTCTGCCTGCTGGATGCTTTTCATCAGTGCCAAAGCTCAGGGCTCTGCTGCGGCACTGTTAGCTTAGTTCTGAAGTCATTTCAAACATGCAGAGTCCAGGTCTTAAATTGAGGTTCACAGAAGGATGTAGTTTTCATTGTTTGAAATAGTTCAGTCACAGAAATTGGAAGAACAAGATGCCAAAGAACAGCAGAGTTTAAATCAGGTATCTCTTTGGTGACTGAGGTCTTCCATAACTGATTTTTTCCCCTTGATTATATTAAGATTATATGATGCCCTTTTTATTATTTTTTTAAACAAATTGGCATTTTACTGTCAAATATCTGAATCATTTGTAAGGAAAAGGAATTTGATGAACTGCTTCATTTAATGTCCTTAAAACCTTGACAGTATTTTTGTACTAAGTAAACCTCAAGTTGCTGACTATAGCCTCAGCAGGAGCTGAGGGACTATGACAGGAATTTCCACATATAGAAATGAGTTAAGACAAAGACAATTGTCATTTCGATTTTCTTTCTTCCCATTTTTGGAGTAGAAACAAACATTTCAACATTTCCTGATTAAAAAATCGAGATACTAGGAAGTTATGATAGTCTGATTAGGGTATTTCTTTTCCAGAACACAAACGCTGTATCCTAGTTTTCAAGTTTCTGAACATCTTTAATACAAAGAAAAAAATAAATTTAATCAGAAATGGCCCCCTTAGATAAAACAAACACCAAATCAAAACATTGTTCCAAAATTGGTGAAGCACTTTAATTTTATATTGAATGTGTTTAATGATTTTTTTAATTTCATTTTTCATGTTTTCAAGTTGTGTTTCATAGTCTGATTAAAAAAGTCTTAACAAACCATATTTCATTTGAAGTGATGGAAGAGAATTTCAGAGGAACTTTTGACAGAAGTTTCCTGAATAGCTCTTTCCTCTGGCCTGAGATGATGTGCAAGAAATTGAAGTTTGAGCTGCCTGTAACCAAAATTCTGAATCTGACTGAACAGCAAGAAGTCACACCCTATATCCAGCCCTTGCACGTGCTTTGTGTGAAAAAACAACCGAAGAGAGAAAAAATTAATAGTGCAGAAGATTTCCTGGCCCCACGCCTTAGAGAAATGTGGCAAAGCCAACCCCAAAAGTGCAGAGATGAGCTGCAACTCCTGGAAAAGCCCCGCAGCTGTGGTTGCTGTTCACAGCTTGCCCTTTTTGTGTCTGGGGGGCTGCAGCTCACCCTGTCCCCTGGCATCCCTCTCTGCTGACCCGGTGTAATCCAGGCTGGCACTGCACAGCAGCTCCTGGAGATGGTATCTGCAGCCACAAGGACAAAGGGGTTTTGTTTGTTTTAGGAATGCTGCTGAACCAGACAAAACCACTGTTATTTTCACTTTAACTGTTCTTTATCTGGACATCTACCTCCCCAAGACAGAATGAGAATGCGCATCTAGAAGACAGACTTAATTAGATTTCTTATTTCTGACAGCTGCTAGCGCAATAATAATATTCTTTTCTCCCTACATAGGTCACAGAAAAAATGATTGGAGGCACCTGAAAATATTAGAAGATTTCTAAAATATTCACAAAAGCAGAGCTGAGGCCCACCTCTGAAGAGTTGCATTCCTTTATGGGAATGACTTTCATCAGTCATTTTATTGATCAGTGTAGAAAAATGTAAGTTAATGCACATGGAGAAAACCCTGGCCAAACACACATGAAATCTGATCCAGCACCACTTCTCTGACTGATGCTAATTAGTAATAGGACCATGGGGTTATAATAGGCAATTTCATGGATCTATCACCTCACTGATTAATAACAATCAAGCAAGTCATCTAAATAGCAGGACTCATTAGGAGAGGAGTACAAAACAAGGAGAGTATATACAAAATCTTGCTGAATAAATCTGTGGTTTGCCCACATCTCAGGTATTACGCTTTGTACTTGCTCCCTGTTCTTAAAAAGTAGAAAAAAAAAAAACAACCAATGCAAGAAATATTTCAAGAAGAATGGAATGTAAAACCACTTCTGTATAAGGAATATCTAAATAGACTAAGGGTCTCCAGCCTGTAGAATAAAAAAGTGTGTACAGTCATTATTGGTATGGGTGTTTGGGAAGAGTTGTTTACTCTTTATTCCACTGCAAATGTTCAGGAGCAAAGAGAAGCTGCACTTACTACAAATGAGGTAGATCTTCATTCACTGGGTGCTGAATTGTGGAGTCCTCAGAGAATCCATATCTGCTTCAGAAATCCTCCAATCTAGCAAATCCTGGAAACTGTGGATAGGAAGGTAGGACCATGTAGGTCTATATGCTGTTCTCTAGATCATCCATTTGTCTCAAGTGTAGAACCAAGAAGTTTGGCAAGTGAAAGTTTAGAGGCTCAGGCATTTTCATCAGATAAATTAAAGATATCCATGCTATCCACAAGAGAAATGAATAAGTGTGCGATTTAGCAAAAAACCCCAAACACTAAGTATTTTGAATTTTCAGCTCTCAAGAGACCACAAAACATTCTTAAATACAACCAGGCCCACTTCCCTTCAGATAAAGGACTATTTGTTCCCAATGTGACAACACAGCTCTTCATTTTATGCTGCTCAGCAAGTCCCAGCACTGAACGAGCCCCCAGTGTGCCTTCACTCTCACTTTAATAGCTGCAGCTATGTTCTGTGGCCCACCAAAGGCTGACAAGCATCATGCCAAAAAAGCCCCTGACCCCTTCCCAACTCTTCAAAATTCCACTCACAGACGAAAAACCTTTAGTCTACAGTATTACCATATAAGCCATGCCACCTGAGAAAAACTCCCACCAGCTATGGAGCTGTTGAGAACTCCTCCCAGCTCTTGCAGTGCCTCTGCTTCCTATGCCATTCTTGTCACTTTCAGAAACAAGTGTTTATCAAAATGTGACCAGCTACAGGAAAATAAAACTCACATGTTTCAAAAATGATTTAGCAACTCAGTAGCTAGAGTTAATACAGAAAAATATGCACAGAGATTTGTCATGAATAAATACAAGAGATTTTTGATCACTAGATTGCTTTAACCTTGTCCTTTCAGTCCCACTGATTCTAAATCCAATTAAATAATTGCCTCTTCCTTGTATCTAGATAAAAATTTTGTGAGTCTAACAACTGTCAATGACTTGTGAACTGCTGCTATTTGTATTTCATTGTTTTGCTCCTTTAAAAATGACATAGTGATAAAGAGGAACAAAAACAAAATGAAATTTGAATGATTAATTAGTTAATATGTAGGGACAGCTTAAATTCATGAGTGTGTATGTGCTGGCACTTCCTGAGGTCTTAGTGAAAAGGACACTCTCAGAAGTAATATCAAGGGGAAAATGATGCAAAATGACTTCATAGATGGGATCAAGTTATAAATATCTGTAGAGGATATATAACAAATGCTGAACCTTCTGTGACTGTAGCTGCAAATAATTGTGATGATTCATGGAAAAGGATACTTTTACTATTAGAAAAATGCTGCTTTAGGAGGTCTTTTTGAATGTGGTTGTTTTTGTTATTTTTTAATACATATGTACATGTATGGGCTTAAAAGAGTATCTCCCTAGACTCTTTGGAAAAACTTTCATTATTCTGCACAGAAGAAAAAGTCAAGATCATAGTTGAGTAGGAATAAATGACATTTTGATCTCAGTAATATGAGGACGTACAAAATACAAACTGAGATAATTCAGCTGTGTGCTAGTGTGTGTAAGTTTGAATTTTGCCTAGAAGTTAAATTTAAGTCCTTCTCAAATGCCAAATATTATTTGGCAAGAAAGAGAAGTGCCAATGCAAAGAAAAAATAAACCCAGAAAAGCTTTTAAGATTAATTCTTTAAGCAGGTGTGCAGGTTAGAAAAAATCACAAAGGAATTCCCCCTGAGAAAAGATATATTCAACCCATTACCTGCCTGGGTTTCTAAGTTCACACCTCTTTGGTCTTGATTTTCCATTAACTCTAGTAAATGTGGTTATTTGTAGCCAGGCAGGGAAAAATATGAATTTAAGCAAAAAGAACGCCTCTGAACAGCCAGTTTGTGGTATTTTAAGCTCATTCTGGGATTTATACTAAGATGTGGATCCTAGGAGCTGTGCTCAGAGCTTAGGAAAGGGAACCCTTTGGCAATCTTTACCTTTGTGAGGAGCACAGCACTGTCAAGCCATGTGCATATTCCTCGAGCACTTAAATTTTCATAAAATTCATCAAACCTCCAGCTGAAGGTAAAATGACTGCATCCAAGGTTTAATGTAGATGTCTTGCACATTTCCATCACATCATATTTACACTGAAAAGGTCACAAGATGAACTTTGTAAAACACAGCAGAGCCAGTGTGGTGACTCATCATAGCATTGGCTAATCATTTTTACGTATGAATACACTGAGCTTCCCTCCACTGTGCTTTAATACAAGCCTTGGGATAACTTCTGTCTGCTGAGACAAAATTGGCTGCAAAAAAGAGGAGACAATAGACATTTATTCCCAGGACCTTTTGGCTAAGTCATTATTCCATAAGGAACAAATTAGCACTTTGTCAAGTTTATCTGCAATCACTCTGCAAATTTTAATCTATTAATATTTATTCTATTTTATCATTCTGCAAATTTTAAGCCTTATCATGGCAGTTACAATCTCCCATGTAGACTGGTCCAGGCAGCCCCCCAGCAACTCACAAGGAATGGGATTTGTGAAAAGATGTTCTTGAGAGTTTTTTCCAATCATCCATTTGAAATGCTAATTAATATGAATTTTCTATGTTTCCCTAGCACTCATTACTGTGATACGCAAACACCTGGATACAGACAATGCATTATAATGTGTCTAGCTATTGCAAAGTCTCTCAGTAAAATCAGTTAAGTTAGGCAGCCTCTACCATATGATTCATTTTACAATTATTTTTTTATGGCTCAATATCAGAATCTCTTGATTCTCTGCAACTGACTTTCTTTGGTTTGCAGTTGACTCAAATGAAACACCTGCAACCATTATGGATAACTATTCAAAAGCAAATTTGAAGTCAAAAGCCCTACAAAGTCAGAATGTTGTGAAAATTCTTCAGAGGACTGCAATAAAAATCACTTTGGCACAAGCCTTGTTATTCTGTGTTAGCTAAACCTGCAAGGTAAAATCACAGTCCACAGGACCCTCTGGCTATAGCTTGAGAATGGTTACAACCTGGAGTCAATTCTGCAGAGATATCCAACAGATGAGCCGTTAAAAAAAAAATCTTGTCTTCCATGAGGAGTCTTTCTACTGTCAACTCTATTTACTGTCACTGTAACATTATCCATCATGCTGTGGAAAGTGTCAGACATAAAAATAAAGTGGAAATCTATAAAGCTGGTTTTGAGTCTGTAAAAAATGTCAATTTTGTGGCAGTCTTTATTAATCCTATTAACTGCAGTACTTTGGAATCCATATGACTTCATAAGACTCATACTGCAAGTAGTGTTCAGATAGAAAAAGACACAGGAATCCCATGTGTTCATATGCAGAGAAACTTAAAGAAACAACTCTGTGGCTGATATGTGGTTATGTCAGTAATGTCAAAGGTGATATGATTGAGAAGGTTATGCAGCCTTATTAGCCTGTCTCTGTGATACCATCATGGGAAATTTTAGTGATGCAGTTTAGAGATGACTAGAAAAAAACATTGACTTGAAAAATATCCTTTCCCTGACCTATGGGCTGAGCTGTCACATTGAATGAACTGTGTCCCCCTCTATGTATCATGACACATCTCTCTTCTTAGAGGAAGAGGAGATCTAATCCAGCTAATCAAACAGCTAAAAGAGCATTGTATGAAGTGTGTGAAACACCTTTTGAAATACTTTTCCTGCTGTCAGAATCACTGTTATAATTTTGCTTTATGGGTCACATTCAGATTTACAAATTTTTCCTAAATAACTTTTCTGCATGAATAAATGACCTAGAGGGTATAAAGTTAGACATCTTACAATTAGACTTTTTGCAGGAAAATAGAAAAAGATGGATTCTCTTCAGCAATGTACTGAGCTCCAAGCATTGTTAGAGACTTAAAGATCAGAATTGCCTCAAACACTGTTCAGATCACTGAAGGACTTTGCCTGCAGCAGCAAACTGTGCAAAGGAGCAACTGCTCAACCACAACCACCAAAGCCCACCCCCCAAAAAATGTGCCTGCTGGATTCTGGGAATTTGGACTATGAGAGACTGAAATGATAATGGTTAATGAATCAAAACTATCAGCCATTTGGTAAGGCCAGGTTTGCACACTCTCCCCCTGCCCAGCTGAGGGGAAGGAGGAGGTTTTGGGTATGTGGTGGTGAAGCCTCTGGTCCGCATGACCCATTCTAGAAGTTACAAGGTGGGGTTTGAGACAGATAAGAAGTAAACCTTGTAGAAGCAGGATGGTGCTTTTTACCATGGCAATTATGCCAAATGTCCTCCCTTACACAACTGGCTCTGTTTGTAAAACTCCTCCTCTCACCCCCCTCTATTCCAAAAGGTCAAAGTCACAAGGGAATTTCACATTCACATTCACAGGTAGGGTATTCTTCCTTCCTGATGGGGCATAACTGGCTCAACTACACTGATATATCATGTCTTTGAAGATGTCACAAACCAGCAAGTACCTCCAAATCTCCCCCAGATTTGTTTCTGAAGCCTTCCACCATGGACTGTGCAAGATCCACAGTGTTGCAAAAGGCAGTGTAAACCTCTGTCCTCCAGGGGAAGTGCTTGGTGTCCCCACTGTACCTGAACATCTATTAACCCACTGAACTCTGTTTTACAGGATCCCAAGAACCCAGGGCGAAGAGGACCAGTGAGACTCTCTGGATTCTTGTGCTGGTGAATACCTTCTTACTTAATCTGTCTTGCTCTCACTCTCTTTTTCCCCCTCTCTCTTTTCTATTCCTTTCTATCTCTCTCTCACATTACTGTTAAATAAAATCCATACTATTGACTTCAGATTATATGGTCTTATTTGCACCCTAATTTGGGCAGAAGTATCTCTAATAATCAGATCCTGACATGTACAATAAACTAAAAGTCTGACTGTTAACCTTTTTTTCCCTTTGGGGAACAATTTTTTCACATAAGTAAGCTCATTTGTTTACTGTGGAACACTACACATTCCAAAGGCAAGTGTCAGAAGAGAGAGGTCCAGCTGGAGCTGCACATGAGATGAAAGGTTGTGAACTGTGGTTTACTAATTAATTTTGGCAATGTGACCCAATAAGTGCAAAATAACAGTAATGTGAAATATGATACATAAAATATGACTAGCAGCAATTGTTCTAACTGTGAGTGCAATCTCACAGAAGGCAACAATGAGGGATGCTCAGCATCCCAGGACATGTGTGGTTAACCTCATCTAACCAGATTCAACTTCCTAAACTCTCTGTTGTGTTGCTGGGGAAGGATAAACTCATCCTGACCATTATTCTAGACCAAAATTACAATTTTTCTTATTTTTACTTACTCCTAAGGAATCCTTGTATCTGTCTCCCTCTCACTGCACACATTACAGGAGGACACTAACACTTAGCAAAGTGTTTTTTGTAAGTATATATCATAGAGCTGTGTCTGAAAGTAAATTCTAGAACATAACCCTCAGTACATAAGAATCTACGTATAAAAATTCAAGCTAAAATATATAGCTTGACAACAATGATGTAAAAGAGGATGAAAAAGGAGGCACATATTCAGGGGCCTTTAATTTATTTATTTTTTTTAATAGCAAGCATATGCAAAAATCAATATCTATTACTTTGGAAAGTTTGTAAACAATTATATCAGCACTGGGAAGAGGGCCAAGGGTCCAGGCAGGAGGTCATCACAAGCTGCCCATGGCTCCCGGGGCTGGGGCTACACTGACCCAGTCGATTCTGGGGGGAAGGGGAGGGCACTGGGGAGCCTGAGGCCCAGGAAAGGTGTTCAGGGGCCACCACATTTTGCAAGGACCAAAGCACCAGCCATGCAGACAAATTACATCAGGCTCTTTGCCCTAAGGAGCAGAGGATAAGGTGTGGCTGACTTCATTTAATGCTATAAAAGCAGCCTCTCTTGAAAAGACTGAAGTACAGCTGCATAACATGGTATCGATTCTCATCCCTTTGCCTGTGTGCATGTCTGTCTTCACAGGCAATACAGATTCTTGTTTCAACATTTCTATAAACAGGTTCACAAACAATATGAAATAAAAAAGATACCTCAGCCCTGCCCTTGACACAGGCATGTTTAGTTAGTACAGTGACAGAATTATCCCCTTATCCATAATATATTTCTATTAATAACATTCTTCTCTGAATAACAAACAGCTTTATTTTATTGCCATGATTTCTGACTTTCTCACAGCCTTTAAAAATATGAACGAAAATATTTCACTCCAAGCGTGGTCAAAAAATATTACTACTTCAATGCAATATTGCAGGTAGTAAATCTTTTCATATAGGAAAATTAATCTCTCTGCTTGTTTAGAGAAGCACATATTGAAAATAGAATCCCAAATGTGATAAGAAAGTCTCCACAACTTATACCCCTGCCTGCTTTCAACTCATAACAGAGGTATCCAGTGCAACTAAATCTGCTGGCATCATGCAAATATCAACCACATTAAAAATAGCATTTCTGGGATGCAGCACATCAGCAGAGAGGAGAGATAATCTCTATTAAGAGTCACCCAAAAGGTAGCTCCATGTGAACCCCATGAAACTCAACAAGATCACCTGCAAGACACTGCACCTGGGTCAGGATAATCCCAAGCACAAAATGAAGCTGGGAAGAGAATGGATTGAGGGAAGTTTTGAGATTTGGGGTAGGTCTGGGTGGATGAGGGGTTGGACATGACCCAGCAATGTGCTCTCAGGGCCCAGAAAGCCAGCTGTGTTCTGGGGAGCACCAGAGTGACCAGCAGGCTGAGGGAGATGATTCTGCCTCTCTATTCAGCTCTGCAGAGACCAGCCTGGAGTGTTGCATCTAGGTCTAAAGTCTTTGGGAGATACAGTGTTGGAGTGAGTCCACTGGAGGGCCATGGGGATGATCACTGGAACCCCTCTCCAATGAGGACAGGCTGAGAGACCTGTGGTGCTCAGTCTGAAGAGGTGAAGGCTTCAGGGAGACCCTATAGCACCTTCCGTTTCCTAAAGGGAGACCAAGAAAGAACTGGAGAGGGATTTTGTACAAGGGTGTGCTGTGATAGGACAAGGAGAAATGGCTTTAAATTGAAAGAGCTGAGGTTTATATTAGATATGAAGAAAAAGTTTTTCACTGTGAGGGTGATGAGATGTTGGAATAGAGAAATATTGATGTGCCATTCCTGGGAGTGTTCAAGGCCCGGCTGGATGGAGCTTTGAATAACCTGTTCTAGTGAAAGGTGTCCATGGAAGAGTGTGGGAACCAGATGATCTTTAGGGTTCCCTTCAATTCAAAACAATCTATGTTTCTATGATTCTGTTCAATGGGATATTTAGGGTTGATTCTGGGCATATTAACTTCATTTGTAGTGTTTGCTCAGTACAAACTTCAGAGAAAAAGACAACTCCAATCTGGCATCAGCTCAGTTGTCCTAATGGAGCAAAGCTCAATCTCTGAGGAGGCAAAGATTGTTTGGGAAAGGACTTCCTTGAAGCTTAGTCTGAGACAGTCAAGACACATAAAGTCTCTAAGGTCTACAGTAAATGTCAACACATTCAGCTTCAAGTGCAAGGTGTAAATCTTTCCATCTGCCTTCTCTAACAGGAACACAAAATAACATGCACACTTAAAGAAAGAGGGGGAAAAAACTCCCATACTGTTCATCCCAAATAGATCTAACTGAAGTACTTGGATGGTCTGACAGTGATAGGAACTTAGTGAAGACAGAGAAATTGCAGTTCAGAGTGGGGCAATGTTCCATGGACCCATGGCCACACAACTGGCACCCTTGGACACCTTCCCACATGGCTGGAGATAGCTTCTGTTCTGAGAAGCCTTTATGCATTGAGCAGACTTCCCTCCTTGAGCCAGGACAGTGCCATAAGTCAAGCCCAAAAATCATGCATTTGGAGAAACCAGTCATCTTGAGGCTTATGATAGTTTGATTACATCTAAAAACCCTAGAAATTATTCTCCTAGTTCCCTCTGCATCATCATTGACTTGGATGATAGGACTAATTTCTTGGGCAAATGAAAGTAACAAATTCTAGGAATAACAGACATCATCTATTGCATTCCTGGCAACCACCTCTTAGAATAGGATTTACTCTGAGTGAGCTCACGCAGCTCCAAACAGAAGATAAATCTATTCAAGCAAAAGATAAATGCCAAACCAAAACCCCCCACATACATATCCCTTACCCCAATTTGCAGTACTTTAATCAAGATGTTAAGGAATGTAGGGTCCTTTATGGAAAATAAACCAACCACACTATGTAACTTTCAGGGAAGCCAATAGGAAGAGGGACACTGGCAGCCTCCAAGTCCCTCCTCCTGAGGGACTGTCTGTCCTGCAGCACAAACTCAGCTTTGCTATTCTGGTGTACAAGAATGACCCCAGTTCCAATATCTTACAGCAGCAGGCCAGTTAAGTTGGACCTTGTCAATTCTCCTACACCCTAGAGAGGGTGCATTGATAAAATTGCATATTATGCAATTTAAATAAAGGTAATAGTTTTTGTTAAGTTAAAACTTACCATCAGGAAATGAAATAAAAATGAAGAAAGCAAAGCAAGCTATCACAGAAAGTATTTCACTGCCATGAACAGTTGAGCTTAAGGCTATACATGCTTTCACTGGTTTGGTATGTTCTGAAGAAAGAAGAAGCTTACAAATTTGTTCTGCTCACCGTGTGACCCACTGCAGGATGCTCCACCCTGCCTCGCAGCAATGCAGAGCAGCCTTGCCAAGCTTGAGGCTCAGATTCCCTCACTATGTCCTCCAGGACTGAGAGTACAACACAGCTACCCCATTTCTCTCCTCCTTAGGCTGTCAGTACCATGATAAAGCGTTTTGGAGCTTTATTTCTTCTTTTCTCCTTTTTCTCTGTATTCTGACTTACTTCTCGTTCTTTCTTGGCTGATATATAAACCCAGTCTTAATGGTTTATTCCTCAAGCACAAGGGACTACCAGATAAAATAACACAAACTAAGGAACATAGGCCAAGTATCTGTCCCAAAACTCAAAGTGAGTTTCACCATGAACTGCTAAGGGACTCAGGCTTGGCCCTGTTTCTGCAGATATGGAAAACATTAGTGACGCTTTAGAACATGCCTGGGGCTCTGTCCTAACCTCTGCTGAGAAGCTATAGGAAAAATGTAGGGAACATAAATTTCTCCTCTGCTTGTGAGCCAGGGCAGGAGACTTGTCCAATGAACCATCTGTGGCAGCACATTTTAGAGGTGCTGCACAGTTTTCAAGCTATCACAAGATGCGAGTGCAGTCCCCAGAAGCAAGGAGGGAAAGTTGGGCTCCCCGTGGAGGAGCACAGCACATCCCATAAGGGTTTGTTGCCAGGACACACAGGCTTGGTGGAAGCTGACAGTATCTCTAAGGCACAGGAAACATTAGGCTGTGCTCTTGTTCTGTTCTGCTGTACGAGTTAAGTAGTTGAGCTCGTACTTCATAATCAACAGAGGTGATTTATTCTCTCATTATCATCACAGAAGCTTAATCAAGAGAAAGGTCATAAAGAAAGTCCAAACTTCTGCACATTGTAAAAGTCTGGCTTGGGTATTCAGCTACACACTAGGAGTAGAGTTTCTTTTCTCCTTAATCTGGGTAGAAATGGACTGTTCAAAATAAACAGTCTAATGAACTTCATTTGTACTTTGGTTTCTCTCACAAAAACTGGGAACATATGTCAAACCAAGAAACCACAGCAGTGTCCAGGATCATGGTTTGCATTTTTCTTGAAAAATAAAACAAATGGAAAGCCAAATAACCACATCTGGGTTTTTTTTTTCTGATTTTCTATCATGGGTGTGTAAGTGGTTAAACATTAGATTCCTTCTGTTGTTTGCTAGTTTAAGGAGTTTTATGTGATATTATACTCATAGAATTATGAGACTGAAAACCCAGCTAAGCAACAGGAAGAAGAAACATTGCAGAGTGCTTGTGCATGTAACTGTAATAACTGCAAGAGTTAAAAGAGGATGAGAATTACAATGCTGTAATGCAATTTTGTTATGGGAGGTTAAAAATCTCTCCATCTGTGTCGAAGGAAGGAGACCCAGACATCCGTTGATCATCATAGGCCCAATTTTATTGATCAGTACGGCGGGTTAAATACAGTTAATAATAAGCTTCATACATATTGCAAAAGTTGAGCTCAGGATTGGTCAGCTTACATATCAGCATCTACGCCTACTTCTACATTCCTATGGTTCTACTTTTGATACTTTCTACATATTCTCAGGATATATTCAGGAATATCTCTACTCCCTTTCCTCATGTTGCAGCAAGGTCACTGCTGACCTTTCCTTTTAGCTTGCTGACTGCTGGCTTTTCTCTTTCAGCTTAACCAGCGGCATTATTTCAGCGTGGCCTTTCTCAGCTAACCAATTATTAATAAATCTCTCCACATTTCCCCCGTTTTCTTCTTGCGCAAGGAGATTAGTTTGCCATGTTTTTGCTATTGTACGGCTGACCATGTTTTGAATACAGTTAAAGATACAAGGCAAAATAAGCAAAAACAGTAAGATTACACCCAGCAGGCCTATAGCATAGATCACAAGGTTCCTCAGCCACGGTCCAAGTCCTAAGCCTTTAAGCCATTCGTCAATTCCTAAACCGTCTTCTTCCTTAAGTTTGTGAAGTCCCTGTTGCAATTCTTTTATCTTAGAGTGAATGGACACCGAATGATCAGACAGATTCATGCAACACATTCCCTCGAACTCTTCACATCCATGCCCTTGTGCTAAGAGCAAAAAATCTACAGCAGCTCTATTCTGCAAAACAGCATGGTTAACACTTTGCACATCTGCAGTTAGCATGTCTAGAATTTGTGATGTCTTGTTCAGCTCATCCCTTGCCCAGCATCCTAATTGTTTTGCTAAATTCATAGCTTTATTGGCAGATCCTCCTGGCAAGATAGTTGAAACCACCACCTGTTTGAATGTGCCCCAAAACCGTGGATCTCCTATCTTGCTGCAGTCTAAGTCATGTATGCTACGTTTTTTCCTGTTTGAATTTTGACTCAGCTGCATTAGCAAGGACACATTAGGGTGAAACAGTGACAATTTTCCCAAATAACAGGGTCCACCCTGTGGTTTAGCTGGTATGCCATTCCATGCCCTGTCTCCACAAATCAAAAATATTCCTGTGGGTAATTTCATTGGTGCTGTGATATTTGTGCCGTTACATTGATTGTAATGCTGTGGAGAGAATTCACTCACATTCAGGGATGAATCTAGGGTGGCCCATGTTTCTTTAGGTTGGTTTAAATTCTGAGCACCCAAAAGTCTGAAGCTAAACCATCCACCAGCTGTAGTGTTAGATACGCTGGCATTTGTACTTCCAAAAAGATCCAATTCCTCAGGAGGAGAATGCAAAGAGGTGTTAAGTGATTGGATTAGTAAGCATTGACGATAGCCATCACTCTGACCTGCAGTATACCCTTGTTGCACTGGCAATGTGATGTTTGACATGTTAGACATACATAAGGTTTGGTTGTTTATCAAACTGCAAAATTCTCCAGGAGACCACACCGGAAGTCCCACCAGGCATGTTCGAAATGGGTTAGTGACTCCTCCAAGACTAAGACAAAGTGATGATTGGTTAGTTTGATTAGCAAGTTTCACCCATAAATTTTCCCTTGGTTGACTAAAGTGTGTTATTCCTACTGCTTCACTTGCTACAGCATTGAGCAGTATAACAAGAACAAACCTCATTTTTCTTTCTGCTTGCTTTGCTTCTCCCCTTCTTCCTTCTGCTTGCGTTGTTTTTCCTTTCTTCGCTGTCTTTTCCCTGGTTTGTTAGATTGTCTATTGTAAGGCTGAGTTAATTTTTGAATATACTGATCTAATTCTAAATCAGCATCCTTGCTCACAGGTATAGCATGAGATAAGTTTGAAGGCAAATCAGCTTTACAGCGAGCTGCTATGATGCGTGAAGCCTTAGTAATTTCAAATACTCTAAGGTTTTCCTGCAACTTCCACCTAAGATATGCTATAATCACTTGTTCTGCACTCTCAAAAAGCTGTAATCCTGTCCGTCCTGGCAGGCCAGTACTTTGTTCAAGAGCTCTAACCCAGAAATAATTTCGAATCCACTTTCCAGAACAAGGTTTACACCATAAATAATCTACTGACCTCTGTGAATACCAATAAACCTGATTACAATCTGCACAATGCAAAGCTACCCATGCATAGCATTTATCATTATCCCTTTTGCAAACGTAACAAGGAAGTGAATATAAGTAAGGACCAGTATGAAATTGTGGTTCTTCAATCCAAAGCAACCAATTCAATGGTGGTGATCGCAAAGCCTCTTCTGCCTTTTTACTGTATGAGGCTAACAGCTCAAGGTCTCTCTTTAACACAAGGTGTATCTTATTTCGTAATCGTAGTTCTTGTTCGTTATCCTCCTCAACAACTATATCTTCTCGAGGGTCCCACAACTGTAAAAGTGTTCTAATCATAGAAAATTAATTAGCAATCACTGATACCCTCATTCAAATGAGACCCTTCCCCTTTTGCCTTCTTTTTCTTATCTGTCTTTAATCTTGCTGCTCCTGATCTCACTGGTCCTGCCACTTGCAAACTCAATTTTTGCAACTTGTCAATGCAGCAATCTAATGCTCTATCAGGATCCCCTTTAAAGGGTCCTACAATTGAATGCTGTGCTAAAGGCACTAATTTCCTACACCTTATAGAAACTATACGTGATTTACTTTGAACCCAGCTAAGCAACAGGAAGAAGAAACATTGCAGAGTGCTTGTGCATGTAACTGTAATAACTGCAAGAGTTAAAAGAGGATGAGAATTACAATGCTGTAATGCAATTTTGTTATGGGAGGTTAAAAATCTCTCCATCTGGTTTGGTCTTATTTTAGAGAGTGATACATATAGACATTGCAATTTCATACACAAGTGATAAGGGTGATTTCTGCATAACAACATGTCATGTCCTTCTACCCTGGGCTGTTCTGTATTCTGACCATTCTGGCATGACCTTTCTGGTGGTGAAAGCAAGCAGCTCCCTGATAGCACATGTGAAGGGTTTAGCTGTGTTTGGTGTTCAGTATAAAGATCCAGGCGTGTCGTTTTGCCATGGCAAATTTAGAGTGAAGGAATGGATTAGTCATGGCAAAAATGCTAAGTATAGATGAAACTCAACAAAAGCAACGGGCTTGTTTTCCAACAGCTCTGTGAGGCTCATGTCATTCTGTTTCTCACAGAAGGTTTTGCTGATGATTAGTTTTCTGTGGGTTTTCCTTTCAAACATGAGGGTAGGTAACCGTTTGATGGATGAGGCAGTGCTGGATCTGAAGGTGAGCAAAGACCACCATAAGATTAGTGACTTTCTATAAAGATAAAAGACATTTATTATTCACATCCATGGTGTCTCAAAATTCTATTCAGGGACCAGAACATTTTGTGATGGATACGGCAAAGACCCTCAAAGACTTAGAAATGAGGTTTAAGGTGAGCAAGAGCACATGGCTTTAGGCAAATAGTAACAGGAGTGTGAAAAAGCAGTATCATGGACCCTCTTCCTCACAAGGATTTCCAGCAGACAAGCAAAAACATTGCATGACATGGAAAGGGAAAATTAGAAGGAATATTTTAAAGGAGAATAACAAAGTAAAAAAATGTGAATGCTTCTAGTTCAAAACAATAAAAGTCAGAAATAACTCCAGGTATATGCAGACCACAGTTAGTGATTTGCTGCCATGGCCCATGACCTGAGCAACCACAGCTACCTTCAGCTGACATGAGCGAGGAGTTCTTTTCAACTTGTTAGGTGAAGATCAAGACTCTCCAAGGCAAGCAAATTTACTGGAATTGGTGAAAACATCAAATTTCTCCATGCAGAAAAAATAACCAAAAACAAAAACAAAACCAAAAAACAACAAACCAACCTTCATGAAAATTGAGTTACACTGGTTAATTTTGCTTTGGGAAATTAGAACAAAATGCTAAATACTTTTACTTGTCTTCTTTTTGCTTTGGATGTTTTTCTAAAGAGATTTCTGATTTTTAGGTTGAGATTTTAAACATACAGAAATGTGGAAATTCTTAAGTTGTTGTTACCAAGCAACTGAAATTACATACACCAATTAAACATTGTAACAGCTGCAAAGAGTAATACCAATTCTTATGTGAGAACTCTCCAACCTGGCTAATAAGAATATTTTCTTGAGATTTTGTATGCTTATGTGAATAGAAAAAAATATGCAAATAAGGATACTTTTCCCAAACAAAATTCTTTCTAATAAATAACTGTGTCAACTTTTTATTTTAGAATTTTTTACTTTGCTTGCTACATTATCCTTGATTTTGGACCTTTCAAATAATAGTAATTTCCCCCCTAAACTGGAAATCTAAACACAAGAATGTAATTCATCTTGAATATTAAACAATGAAATAATTTAGATTCTAATCACCTGTGGTTTCTTTCTGCACATCTTATTGAAAGATTTGTGTAACACGGAAACTTCGGAAACTTTAGAAACTTTGCTCCTCCTTAGAACAAACTCATATATAAGAACTAACACTGGGCTGATTAATTTGTTTTATAGTGGTTGTCATAATTTTATCATCATGCACAGAGAACAGGTAGACAACTATGATTTAAAAAAATTATTCCTATCTCAAAAAAAATTTTGACAAAGAAACAAGAACAGGACTTGTCTTACTAAATCAGCCTCTGGAAGAGCATGTCCTTCTCCACAGACCAGAAAGGATCTGGCTGACAGGCTAGGACCGGAAACCTAATTTTTACCAACTAAATTTAGGTGAGATTAATTCCTTTTTATAAGAATGATGCTCTACTTATTTTTCTGCCATTAAAAGTCAGATCTGCTTGAAAGTGACCTCTGGGGCTGGCCTCTCCTTGCAGCTCCAGGAGAGCTGATGGGCTTTAAAAAAAGACAAAGCCACACAGACATTATGAGAACCCACAGAAAGCGGGCATTTGAAGTTCCCATTACTTGTTCTATGAAATGAGAAGGGGAAAAAAAGTTTAATTTTCAGGATATTTAAGCTGATAACATGGTCACAAGAGACATCACAGAAGGTGTGAGGTGAGGAGGGGACATGCCAAGGATCACCTAGCTCAATTCAAGGGGTGTGACATCCACACACAGGGGGCATCAGGAGCTGATACTGCTTCATTTTGTCTGCACAAAGACACTGCATTGCAAGGGGGCTACAGGCCACAACCAAGCAATTAGAGCTGCTGAGGACTACAGGCTTGCTGTAATAGATTTGAGCTTTCCACTGTCATAACTGAAGGAGAAAAATGGGCTTTTAAATAGGGATCAGTGATAAATAATAAATGCTAACATTTCAAAGAAAATTATTAATCAGTCAGAGGAAGCAATGTCTCTAGGTTTCAAGTCCAAAATATTAATAGATTTCAAAGCCAGGAATGTACTTCTAAAAATGATGGGGTTTGGCATCCAGCAGAATTTCATTCAATTTGTCCTTTCAAAGTGTTGTGTTTTTCTCTAATATGAACCGATACAGGAAATCAAAACCTTATAAAATAACTGCAGTTATGTAAAATTTGCTAACATTCAGCCACTGCTTCCCAGATTTATGGTTATCACATCTACTCAGTTTCTAGTAACATGTTTATTTGTATTCCTCGGGGAAACACTTGTGCTTCCTGATCAAATAAATCCAATAAAATCAATTTCACATGCAAATCACAGAAACCATGGAAGCGATTTCACTTCCAAACCATTTGAACCCTTAAGGCAACATGCAACATGGTGCCAGTCTGTGCTTTGAAGTATTGCTCATGAGATTTCCAAGTTGTTGGTGATCCTCTGGGTGGATATTCAGCAGGATCCAGTGGCTGGCAGTGTTACCTAATGCTGATCAGAAACATCATTTGCTCTGCACCCCTTTTTGTGGTTATCCTGGAGCAAAAGAAAATCACACTAACAAAACCACACACAGAGAGTAGATAAGGAAACACATACAGAGAGACTGTAAGATAACCCTCACACTGTGTTTAAATGGTGCCCATCTTTTATCTCTCCCTCCACCTATGCTTATTCTCTCACACAGATGCACACCTGAGGATAGGAGTCATCACACTTATCTTCATTCATCTGAAATTTGTCTAGTCTAAACTGATTATCTAGGTTCCCTCCAGAGCTTGTGCAGGGAGATAAAGCCAGTTGCAGGCACATCCAGATGGCAATTTACTCACCTGCATTAAGCAGTCAGGATGGGATGAATCAGCTTTTAGAAATGCTTCCCTCTCTCCTTTGCCTGCAGATGGAATGTAGACAACCTGGAGAAGATAACTGATAAAGTTAGGTAAGGTGATTCCCATTCCACACTCTGCTTTTGGAGATTGTGTTTCCTTTTGTTGGGATTTATTATGCTAGAAGAAGAGACAAATCTTTCACTAAGACAAATAAACAGAGCAGTTGAATCTAATCTGAGCTCAGACTGCACCTCTTGGCTAGTGAGAAAGTGTTCAGAAATCATCTTCAAATTTTCATGCACCAACATGTTTTCTACTTCAGGTTTGAACTGGAAGTGGTGAAATAGCACAAGAAAATCAGCCTTGACTGTGGCTCAAAGCAGTTCCCATGGGATTTTTTTCCCAGGATGAAAAAGTAAAGGATGTTGAATAGTTCAGTCAGGTTTTGGGCAACAGTTCACACTTTGGGGTTCATCAAACAGAGCAGAGCAGGGCAGATTCTTCATGGTCAAAGATTGCTTAAACATTTTTTGAAACTGCAGAGTATACAGTAAATAGCAGACCAGATACAGTGCAAGACAAGGCATATAGAGAACACAAGGCTCAGTGCATTAACTCTGTGTAATTCATGGACTTAGCCATTATTTACTGCAGCTCTGAAGAGGCTACCAAGAGCCCCCTCAGGAATTAGCGCTCGCTCTGCACTCGCAGCAGTAACATCCATCCAGTTACAGCCCAATATACCTCTCAGAGAAGATGAAGCAGAGTGTTATGGAGATGGAGACTTGTTTAATATGTGGCCCCACGCTCCCCACTATTCAAACACTTTCTGCAGAGAGGATTGCTCCTTCCTGCCTGCAGTTCCAGCCAGCTCTCAGTACTGGGGAGCTGAACACATTGCAGTAGCAGCACAGAGGTATAAAGGTCAAAATCTCCACCAGCCTTGCATGCCCATTTTAAGATAGCTATCACCTGATATTTTCAGAAGACACAGCACAGAATTTGCCATGGAAAAGAAACAAATTTAGTCAATTTAACTCACAACAGTGAGCCCTCTAAACTTTCAAAAAGCAGATCTCAAATGCTTTATGCTAGTTGAATGTTTCAAAAATGGGATTTTTTTTTTAAATTCATGACCTGCTGTAAAAGGCTTGGTTTGAATGTCTTGCTTAGTGTGAAAAGAGAATATAATGGAAGAGACAGAGATTTCTTTGTAACATTAGATAAATGACTTAATTGCAAATCTTTCCTCTTACTGTAGTTAATGCTGTTTTTCCTCCCATTTCTGCAAAGGTTTTATGGAAAACATTTCATTAAACAAACCTTTTAGATTTCACTCCTTAGACTTTTCACTACATTTTAAATGTGTAGCTAAAGAAGGATTGAAGACCTTACCTATAATACTTTGAACTTCTGCTCAACAAAGCTTCATGAAAATAGTCCTGCAGTTGTTTGGGTTTTTTCCCTTCTTATATGTCTATTTTACTAGACAGAGAAGACACTCTCAGTGTGACTATCTAGCTTTTCAAAAGTTTTCACTGTTCCTTTCTTCTTTCAATCTTCAAAATCATTCAATAATTCATCTTGTCTTTCTCCCTGATTCAGAGCCATCTAGACTCTGCCTCATTAGGTTAGGAACAATCCCAAAAGTAAAGTTTCTCAAGACAATTGCTAAGGGAGTCACAGCCATCAGTGCTACAGTTTAATATCAGATCTCCCTCTAAATAAATTGCCATTTCAGCTTTTGGGTTATGAGGCTGAGCCATAAAGTTCACATTGTCCAATTACCTTGACTTAAAATAAAACCCTCAAACTTTATAAAGCTGAGAAAATTTTCAAGGTTCAGCTTAGAGCTGGAAATCCTGCTCTGTCCCAGTCTGATGGGAAATCTCTTGGACTGATGGTCACCTATATTTTGTGGGAGCAGAGGACTAGAGGCTGCCTGATGAGAAGTGAGGTGTCCATGGCATTCTCTGGTCACCCTGCCCTTAGCAAAGCTGCCCTTTGTGGGTATCACCACTACCAGTGACCCAAGGCAGGAGAAAAGGTGGAAATTGATTTCTATCTTCAGTTCTGTTTTCTAAAGAAGGGATATTTCTAGCCTCTTTCTTTGTGATTAAGCCTTCGACATGCAAGCTGCTGGAAAAACTGATATAACCAGATTGTCAGGATGGAAAGAAACAAGCAGCTGGGATCCCCATCTGCTGTAGTAAGAAGCTAAACTAAAAATTCTCTCAACATACTCATCTGAGGTAAAATGAGTCAATAAAAATGTATTTTTATCCATAGAAGAACCCCCCAAAATATCTACTTTTCCTCTGCTTCCCTTTTCCCTACCCTTTTATAACACAGTCAGAGCACTATCATCCAATATGGACAAAGTTTTTAACCAAATCCATATGAACAAAATTCAGAGCACATAATTTATGTTTAGTATCAAGGGCATAATTTGCCTCATTGTCTTCAATGATACTGAAGAAATTTGTCAGTTGTGGTGTTTCCCCTGGCCTGTCAATAGTTCCCTCAATTGCCACTCCAGGATGATGGAGTCCATGGTGTCACTGGAGCAGTGTTAGGGCATGCAGTGCAGCCTCTTTCTCTCAAATGCTAGTCAGGAGAACAAATACATGGCAACACACAATTCCAGTGATTGTGACTGAATAGACTGAGAACTAGGGAATATTATTTTAAACCATAGTTTGAAATACAATTTTAAAAAAATTGACTGGGGAGTTGTAATTTCCTTTTACGATGCAAAAAAAAAACAAAGAAAACCAGGAGGAAATAGAGAGTTTGAAATATGTATAATTAAAAAAAAACTTGACATGTAATATCAATAAATTTAAAACTGAAGTCATGTGATCTCCCTGGCTTTCTAATTTTAATTACTTCCCTTTTTAACATAAATAATACATTTAGCTTATATTCCTTTTCATGTATTTTTTTCATTCTATTTCTTCTATGTTAATTTTTATCTTATTCTTACTAATTAAAGTATTTCTTTCTTTAAGTATAAACTACTTCTAATTTTTCTACTTCACGGTGGGGTTTTAGTGTTTTTTCTCTCTTCTTAATTCAGTGCATTTTTTTGATATTTGAAACTTCAGCAAAAATAATGGAGTGATGTTTGAGATTTACTTTTTTCCCAATGCAAGCTTAGAATGGAAGACATTTCATTTAAAATTCATTAAGAATTTTAAGATATTACCCATAGTGATAATTTTACTACTTCATATGCTTATATAAGCCTACATCAAAATGCAGAGAAAAAATACCAACTTTTCTTCAGGTAAGACAATTTCTAATGCAAAGCATTATTATTTTAACACAGAACGCAATTTAATTGAAGTAATTGTAATCTACAAAGACCTTCATCCTGCTCCTTAGCTCTCAAAACAGATTTTCTATTTGCTTTGTAAATAAAGACAGTCTGAGAAAGAATACAAGACAGGAACAAGCAACAGAAGGAAAGATTTCATCTTCAGGGTACATACAGCATTATAAAACAAACAAAAGAAAAACAAGATGCCTGAGTCACCTGGGTTTGAGAAGCCTTGGATTCAAAAACATTCAGCTTTGCTTGGACAAAAAAAAAAGAAAAAAAAGAAAAAAAAAAGAAAAAAGTTGTTATTGACATGTATTATGCTACCAATGAACTAGATGTTATCAATACCTCACGTCAGACACAGATGATATCTGTAAGATTATGGCGTTATTTTTAACTTCACAAACATCAGAATAACATGGTTCCACGCAGGGTGAATAAGAATTGGTGTCATAATTTCAGGATAGTTCAAAGTACGTCTACATTTCTGCTCTTTCCACATGACAGTCTTCCCATGGGGGTGCCATTTCCCCCGTGGCGTCATTTTATCCCCATATCCAACAGCTTCAGCGTAACACCCTTGCTCAAGTACTTTATCCTTGAAGGAGTGTTTAAGGGTCAGCACGTGGTGTGTATCCATCAGTCCTGAGCCCCAGCACCAGGAGGCATCCCCTGGGTCTGGCCTTGGCAGGGCACAGCTGGGATTTCACCAGGTGAGCTCAGCCCTGGGGGCAGTGGGAGCCATCAGCAGCGAGCCTGTCTCCACTCACTGCAGCACCATTTGTGGTGTCACACAGCCCACCAGCAGACAGTCCTAGGCAAAAACACAGCCAATGCGCACAACTTGAAGGATAAAATGACTAAAAAAAAAAAAAAGAAGGCAGCACTACATCATGGTTTATTTGCTATGGCAAAAGCAAGTTTAAGCGGTATAAATAGCACACAGAACTCTTCTCTTTAGCATTGAAGGAATACTGAGGGTTTTGTTGTTTTTTTTTTTTTTTTAAAGCTCCCTTCAGATTTGGTGCATGAATTATCACCTCTAATAGCTGATAATTAAACCACTTCAGCAAAGCTGTGAAATAGAGAGTACCAGCAATAAAATCTCAAACTCACCTGGCAATTATTTTGAAACTATGCTCCAAATAACCAGATAAATAAATCTGTGTACGTCACAGGCAATTCTCTGAAGGCTGACAATTCCATAAATACTCACACAGATGCACATATCCATAACCACATCTATGTGTATAACCTTCAGTGAAATATGGAATAGGTCTTTAAATGAATTGCACAACCAAGGAGAATATGATAAAACTAGAGGTTAACTAAATAACTTCCTTGAACACTCTGTAACTGGCTCAAGAACAAGATTCAAAAATCTAGATAAAAATAGAGCAGGTTTTTTTTTTTATTTGTGGAATCTGAAAAGCTTTCTGGTGGTCCTGCTTATTGTTCTGTTTTATAAGTAAAACAAACTGTTCTGAGGACAAGTATCGATTTCACCATTAAAAGAAAACTATCCATTCATAAATATTAATTGATGATATTATCTCTTTCCATGACTGCCTTCTTAGAGGCAGCAAAATATAATCCAGATTCAGGTAAACAATAAATAGCTTTAGCAGCTACAAAATCTACTCATCCCACACATCTCTTAAATGGAAAACTGGAAGGACATTTTGGGAAGCTATCCCACTACAGACTAAAGTAAAAGCACCCTATAATAGACTCTGAAGTGCCACAGACCAACTTCAGCAGACAGAGGAGTGACAGTATAAAGTATTTAAACCCTTTTGATCTGATGAAAAACTCCCTCTGTGTTTCTTATCTTCTAAAAAAGAAGTTTTTTGTGCTCTAGAGTGAAAGGATAAATAAAAAACAAAAAAGTGCCTCATACAGTAGTGTGAGAGCTCCATTAGGAAGCTTAACATTTAGCTTTTATTATAAGATAATAATAAAATATGGATTTATTATAATAAAATATAATAATAAAATTATGGATTAAGAGAATCCATACAGAATTCTCCTGTACTCATCCTTGCTTAGAAACAAGTAGGTTTGGCATAAGAGTCTCTTTAGGGAAGGAAGTAAACACTGGAATATTTTTGATGGTTGATAGTGCAGTTGTAAGTTTGTAATCAGATCCAGGACCTTTTTCAATATCTTCACTCTCCTCTTGAAATTATGAAATTTACTTTATAGTTATGGTTCCAAAACATGCTGACTTTAAAAATCAGTAGTGAGTTTTAAAATTTTAAGATGAACCCAAATTACTTTTCCATCCATTCTTTGTAGGTATGACAGATAAAACATTTTGTTTATTTTTAATTTACATCAAGATGATTTCTTCCTGTAGCCACACAACACGGGAACTGGAGCTGCAAGAAAAGCACCAAGTGTGGAAACATGCAAAAAGAGACAGTGAAAGAGATGAGCTCATTAGGACCATGTGCAGTAGCAAATTCAGAGGGGAGAGAAAGCTCTCAATTTAAAAAAAACACAATATCCCCAGTTCAGAAACATTTGAAAAGACTCTCAGAAAACTTTATCCTCAATGTTGAAAACAATAGTCGCTACAGAACAGGGAAGATGAGACGGAGTCTATCCTGTGTAAAAGCTCAGTCCCAACTGGATGATGCCATTTGTAAAGGAAGGCCATTTGGAGCAGAACGAAACATAAATCTGTTTTACTCCCATATAAGACTGCTCTTTCTTCTTGATATAGTGTTACATATTTTTTTCTCTTGAAATATTGGAGATAATTTTGTTTTGTTGGGTATGGGTGTCCAAAACTGCCCCAACTGAAATTGTAGTGAGGAATAAAATTGAGGAAGGAAGTAAAAAAAATTGGGACGGGGAACATGTGTGAACAGACATTGAGATAAATTAGGATTATATTGGTTTCAGAGATTTCTCTGGAGTTATTCTTAATTTGCCCAGCCAGAAGAGCAGGAGGCCAACATTTCATAGCGATTATTTGATTCAGAAATATCAGTAAAAAAGGGAACAGTGGCAGTGAATTGTTTTTTTCCCCAGTGAATGCATACATATCATTAGAATTGAACTCTTTATTTTATAATCAGCACAGTCACTAAAATCAAATATAAACCCAAATGCTTTAGATAATGCCATCATCACTTATGACAGTCATGTTTCATGCAGTAGTTTTCATTAGAGTGTAGGCAAGCAATTACTTTGTTATTGTAGTACCAACACCTCCCACTCTATAATCTACATCAGAATCAAGGAGATAGAAGTTTTCAAAATTTCCCTAGAGCTGACAGGGAGAGAACAGCCGCGAGAACAGCAAACAAAGAACATTTCAGTTTTGAAAAGCTCCTGCAAATTTTGCTTTGTTATGAGAGGCAGATTTCAGATAAGTCCTAGTGCATCAGGAAAGTTTTTGACTTGAAATACTGTATTGCTAGAGAATTTGGATATATTTCCTATTTTAAATCTAAAGTCATAATTCAAGAAGCTGCTTGTTCTTGTGAGGAATGAAGGAAATGCAATTTGTACAGTTGCACAGCTTCTGAGGAATTTTTTTGCCTGTGAGATTGTGCCTAAGAAGTAGGCTGCAGCCTATGTTCGTGTCTACAGGTTTAGTACAAGAGGTAGTAAATGGAATACATTCTGGTGTCACCTTTCAGTTGCTTTCTGACAGGGAGTCTATCATTATTTAATTCACTGTTCTCTTTATTGAATGCTGAATCTATCCCACAAATTAATGGATTTTAGGCCCATATTATTATTTATATTTCATGGTACTATCTCATAAAATAGGAGCTCAAGATTGCAATAAAAGAGAGGAAGCTAAAAAAATGAATGGAAAGAAAAGTACAGAACAAAAAAATGTTCAAACAGGTCTTCTCGTCTCAGAAGACTAAGCATACACAATGATGAAAAAGTTACAATATAAAACAAGATACATTAAAGGAATCCCTGAAGCAATTTATGCCAAGACTTCAGATAAGCCATGCTAATAAAAAAATTAACTGCACTGGTAAATTAGACAGAGATTGATAGGTTTTACAGATGGAGCAGTAAAAAGTGAGGTGGGTAGTGAGATGGCAAAGTCAGTCTTAAGTGAATTGTGAGAAGTTACAGCTACATCTCACAATATCAACCATCCAAGTGGTTAAACATTAGATTAGATTCAGTGCTGCTAAGTTCAGTGCATGTGAGAAAAACAATTTTAAATGAATGTATACTTCAAGAGCTTCTAAATTACCTAATAAGCCTCAGGAAAGAGATTTTCGACTCATTGTGAATGCTCTTGGAAAATGTCAGCTCAGTGCCTGCTGATAGTTACAAGAGCAAAAAGCATCATCTGAATTGTCAGAAAAAGAATAAAGAGCAGAGCAGAACAGAAATTACTATGTCACTGTAGAAATCAATGGCACACTCATTTCTTGGATTCGATGTGCATTTTTGGTCCCACTATTACAAAAATTACAGAGTAGAGATGGAAAAGTACAGAAAAGGGCAATAAAAATCAGATTATTGAATAGCTTTTTTGGGGAAGAGAGACTAAATAAAGTATGACTCTTCAAGCAATGAGTAAGGGAAAATATAATAGAGGTCTATAAAATCAGGTTTTGCCAGGCAGAAGTTGCAGAGGCACCACATTCACAACAGGTCATACAAAATGTTATTAGACAGCAGACTTAAACATAACAAAAGGAAGTACTTTGCAAACAACACATAAATTGTAAAACTCATGGCCACAGGCAGTTCTGAAAGCTGAAAATATAAATTGGTGAGGGATTAGACTGGCTGTTAAATTTAGCAGGGTGAGTGTGAGCTCCAAGGCCTCAGCTGACTGTGGGGAAGCAGGAAGGCAAGGCTGGAGAGCATCATTTCTGGTATGCTTTTTAGGACTGGAATATTCAGATGGTAATATTTTCCTTTCTGGCATGGGCACAATAAAAAAGCATTATTATGCGTTTTCTTTCTCTTACTAAGAAGAATGCATATTAAAATATTCCTGTTCCCTTTAAGTCAGAAAAACTAAATATCTGGTTCTTTAGTACTGTTTCAGGCTGAAACTGTCTAACATTTCTGCCTCTCACAGAATAGGGATTGAGCAGTGGGAGGCCTTTTTGATTCTTAAGTTCTTGGAAAATATCCAGTGAAACAAGGCCCAAAGAATCACAGATTCTGGAGGGTTTTTTTAAACAAACACTGAAGGGAAAGTAACAATCACAATGCATTGAAGTACAACTTTCTGAAAGTACTGTGTAAGAGTTTTCTCTCTTGTCATATTGGCTTCGCCAGTTTTTTATGACTCACAGAAGCTTTGCATCAGTCACAGAAAATGCATATGAATTGTATAACTCAAAATGTTCTGATATTATACAGCAGCTAATCTAAACTCAAGTGCTAGAGAAAAGGTCAGCAAAGAAGTGTAGTGTCTTCCTTACCAGTATCGTCCGGTAGTTTTACTTCAAGGACCTTGTAATGTCTTGGTTTTTTCTGACATATAGTGGCATAGCCAGAAATGCCTTCAGAAACAGTGTGAGAAAAACATTTTCTTAGCTTTCTGTTACCAAAAAACCAATAACTTTCTTATGATTTACGTTTCTGTTTTTGGAAGTTTGTGATATGGCCTATGCTGTTCATAACATCAAGTAAGTAACAGTTCCTCTGCCATTTCTTTAGTCTTTTCAATATACTGGTCTTAATGGAGACCCTAATGGATCCTAAGAGTACTTGGGCAATAAATATGTCCTGCTAGCTATCTGATCTAGCTTGAGTTTCCCTGCTTTAAGGTCTTACTGCACTTTTTCAAGTCTAGCAGCTATAAAGTCTGGACACCAACCCAGCTGAGTGTGATGCCTGCAGAAAGTCTGGAGAACTCATTAGGCAAAGCTTGCAGTGAAACCATTGGAACTGAGAGCAAAAGCACTTATTTCTGGGTTGTGGCTTGAATGCAGCCTCTTTTATAACAGCCAAGGCTGTTGCATACATAGTCTACATGTAAATAAAAGGGGTTCATTTTGGAAAATATGTATTGAAATGCTGCTATACTTGGAATCTGTCTTTATATATATTTTTTAATTACATAACAAGAAAGTGATTTGTTTTTCTGCTCTTTTGTTTTCCCCCATATACAGTCAGCAGAGGTGGAGGTACTGAGTATATGATGGCAAAATTGAACATTCAAGTTTCTGGAGGAATGTTGGGTAGTTGCAGATCTCCTGCATATCTGCCCATGGAGAACTGAATGTGGGAGCACCTCCCTTCTGCATGCAGCACCTTGTCAATCCCTTGTTCCTGCTGTCCCTCTGAAACCTCGAGGGATGATCCATATCTCCATCCACAGTGTGCACAGTCTCATCTGAACAACTGCATTGTTAAAGCAGAGAAACAGACACTTCTGGGGCACAGTCACAGATAGTTTAGTTGTTTACTTGAGGTTAAGATGAATTACACTCTAAAAGCAGCTATTTATTTCTACTGACTTTAAAGGGAGTCTGGGTGACTTGCTCTAATATAGCTATCTGTAGTATAGTGCCTACAGTTATGTGAGATGAATCCCCCAAATTTCTCTTGCTTGCTTTCCTGCCAAGACTATACCCTCCAAATCTTTACTTCAGTTTCTTTTATCCATGTGATCTTCCCTCAGTGAAAATTAAGTGTATGAACAGTTTTTAACTGTGGGCCTTGCTCTGAGACACAAAACATCAGTAACCAAGTCCCTGCTTTCACTCTCAGCTCTGCAAACAATAGGTCATAATTTTCAACTGCTAGTTTGGACTCAGCTACATTAGACTTGATGCCAGTTGCATTGGTTTCCTCACATGTTTTCCACTTGGCTGCCTATGCCCATAAAATAAGAGAAACAGCATGCCCTGTAATCACTCCCATTCCCCCTAGGGGACTGGTTAGACAGGCTCTGCTTTTTGCTTTCCTTAGAGCATAATTCTTCTGTCCTCAGTCATGGACACAGTCCCAGTAGTGTCCAGGAGAATTACTCTCTTGAGTTAATATTGCGGAACCCCTGTTTCACTTCTCTTTAATCATGCTAATCTTCATCTTTTATTCACTAACCAATAACAATAGGACTGTAAGCTCTGCCTTACAGTTCTGCCTAAATTTAAGGCAATAATATGTAATCAATTTAGAAATTCTAGAGAAAATGGAAGGTTTAACTCTTTGTTTCTGATGCCATAGGTGAGTTAGTCAGCTGGTCATTCACAATCAGTAAAGAAAAAACAGGCAAAGCAATTTCTTTTTCTTTTTCCCCTGTTAACATATTATTTTTCTGTCTTGGAAGTAACTTCTTGTCCTGATTTGTGCAGTACTGTAAGTAAAACTGATCTCCAAACATCACAGTGTTTCACTGGGTGGCAGAAACAAAAAGACTGATTTTTAAACTGCTTCTATGGCCATTCTGATGATCTGTCAGGAAGCCAATACTATTCAACACCTATATGACTGATTATACCTCAATCCCTCACCAGACAACCAAACAGATGTCACCACCAAGGATGCCCAGTGGCTGCTGAATAACATTTCTGCTGCAGTGACATGGCCTCCATCAGGACGAAAGGGGTTTTTCTCAGGGAGGTAATTAATTCTTACTGGTATGAAATCTGAATGTTGAAAACAGTGAGACTCCTGAACAGTTTCTTAGATGGAACAAATTTAAAAATAATAGAGGCATCCAATCTTACCCACAAATAGTGAATAGGAGCCTAGCAACAAATATTTTGCAGAACTAGGCTGAACTCTATTTGAGCAAATATCTTCTCAGAGTGTCAGGGATGACAAATACCGTATTCTTGACTGCACTAACACATTATTCAGTCAACATAACACATTTGAGTGAAGAAATACTCTTTGCTTTGAACTGATCTGTAGAAATGTTACCCAAACTCAGGCATGGCATTCCAACATATTTCTGCTATTTTTGCATAAGCCATTTCTAAGGAGAAAAAAACCTTGTGAAATATGAAATTTACACTAAAAACAATGAGTAAGTTGATGGTTCCATGACTTATTGCAGTATTAGAACTGTAACCTGTGTGTTTTCTTGCCTCCTTGAAATGCACTGTGATAAACATGCTGAGTTACTGTTAATGATAGTGATATGTAGTCTGTTCACACAAGAAGAAATACATTCCAGATATTCATCTATCACAGCCTTAGTAAGCTCTGGAAATAAAAAGACATTCTCACTGCTATGTAGTCAGGTTTCTTCCTAGAGACAAGAGTAGCATTTTAACTATCTTCTGAGTCTCTACTTTATTTCACTCTCTTGCAACTTTGCAGCCTCTTTTTCTCTGTCTAGCCTAGCCTAGATTTTTTATTTTTTTTTAGCTGAGGAAGTTTTCATTTGTTTTCAGCTTCTCAGTAAGCTCAGTGTGGTCAGCAGTTAAATGTGTAGTTTGTTTATTTAGGACTTTGGCTACATCCCAAGTAGCTCTTAAAATGTAAGTTTTACTACTTCATTTATACTCTAAACAATTATTATTATTTACAAGGATTTGGGCTAGAGCTGTTTAATGTGAATGCCTAAAACATCATGGATTAATCCATACTGAAGCAGAGTATATAAGGGCCTGCTTTGCTTTAGCCTTGACTTAAACTGGCTTTGCACCAGGCCCAAATTGTACAAAGTTTTTCGATGAATCAGATACTTAAAGCCAACTGAGAGAACCTAAAGGGCTCCATGCAGGAGATATCGCCAAATTCCATGCATACAGCACTGTGCAAATATAAAAAGCCAAATGTTTCCTCAGGAAAAAAATCTGTAGAAAATATGTAGCTTAAGTCTGGCCTCTCTTACTTGTTAGGCATGAATATTTTTTTTGGACGAGCACAGAGGAAACCTGCAGCTGTCTAATTGCAGATCTCTGAGCTGATCTGCACTCATGAGGAATGGGACCGTGTTAAGACAGGGGCCAAATACTGCTCTTTCAGCTGACACGTGGGAGATTGTGTGCCTTCCTGTTAGCCTTGCATGATCCCTGATGCTGTGATGGAGAGGAGCAAGGAGCATCTGCCAGCTCAGGCTGCCTGTCCAGGCACACAGACAGCGTGAGCATTGAACTGTGACTGTGACAACAGGAGGGGCCAAGGACAGCGCTACCTTCCTGCTGTAGGCCCAAAGGAATGTGCCATTACTTCTCCCGGTTTTTCTGAAGGGTTTCACAGCTCCTCCTCAAATCCCTTAGGAGTGTGTCCTGCTGCCCTCTTTTGAAGGTCCCACAGAGGGGTCACACGTCACCCTTGGACAAGTCATTGTGGGGCTTCAAATGCTGAGGTGTTGTGAAAGGAAGGTCTTGGCAGCTTTGGGATCATCATCATCATCACCACAGCTTGTTCAGCTTGTAGGTGAGCAGCAGTCATTGCAGGCTTGGACCTATTTACCCATGTCATGTCACCAGAGTTTATTTTGCACTAGTGGTGGGTGTACTCTCACATACATACTTCAGTATATATGAATAAACATCTAGTAAATACATATTTCCATAAACATCCACAGCAGATTTCTATAAGGAATGCCATTATGAACCATCATAATATCACTATTCACAACTATGTGAATCAGTGAACCAGAGTTTTTACTGCCTCTGTGACAAACCTGGTAATGAAACATGCTGTCTTTACAGATACCAGCATAGCAAGGGTGTGGAAAATGATCAATGAATTTTATTTGCTAATAAAGAAACTATAACTTGACTGGGAGACTCAGTAACAGCTACTTAAAATTAGAAACTTCATCTTCAGAATACCTTTTCAGACTGTGAGCAGAACTATTTCAGGTTTTGTGCAATACTGTTTAAGACCTGCTTAAGGAAGATTCATGGGCCAACACAGCACTTTTTAAAACGTGGATGGATAAAAAAAGTTAAAAGTTGTGAATTGCCCTTGAGGACACTGCAGCCTGGGCAAGATTCCCATACAGCCTTCAAGATCTGTTGGTAAAGCTCCCTTTGGAGCTTAACCTCAAATCCCCTGTGTAAAAAGACTGAAAATGACACAACAATTTTCTGACAGTCCTAAGCTCACAGAGACCCGAGGCCTCTGCAGCCCAGCTTAGGACCCAAGGAGAGTAATTCAGTAAAGAATCTTGCTATGCTGCAGTATAACTGCATCTTAATACATCATGTGAAGAAGAAGTAAACTTGAGTTCTTTCAGGTGAAGTAATTTTTTGTTGCAGATTAAGGGAAACAGTTATCAGAATAACAGAAAACACACAATCTTTGTGAGAGATCACAGTTGTTCTGCAAGGAAGACCTAAAATCTTGAGCAGTATCAGCACTGTTGCCACTGCACACAGCAATACAATAGTGTAGATGCTGAAAATTGCAGTTGCCTAGCTGACTGAGGTAAACCCTCACATGATGGGATCTGCTTTGACTCCAATGCCAGTTTGGACAGATTCCAGTG
Source organism: Ammospiza caudacuta (assembly GCF_027887145.1). Taxonomy (NCBI): domain Eukaryota; kingdom Metazoa; phylum Chordata; class Aves; order Passeriformes; family Passerellidae; genus Ammospiza; species Ammospiza caudacuta. The sequence continues at coordinate 63,244,404 of NC_080596.1, forward strand.
AAGAACATAAAATTATGGCTCAATGGTTTCCATTCTTCGTGTTCTTCTGAAAATAAAAAGATAATCTCTTCTCGTGTTCTCCAAAAATAAAATCAATCATTCAATGCAGGTATTTCCAGAGAGAGAAAAAGGATGCCAACATAAAAGGTGCTGGAAAAGTGTCATCTGACTAAGCATAAGTGTCTGCAAAAAATGTTTATTTAAATTGAAACAGGTGCTGGGAAAGGTATTAAGATGAAGACAAAGTTTAAATTTTCCTGATCTTCTTGAAAAGACAAAGATATGTAAAAGAACAAGACATTTAAGGGATTTTAATGTGTTAAAGAACATTTTCAGTACAGATCAGGATGACAACATCTGTGAAAGCTTTATATTGCTTGAGTTTTAGACCAAGCAGTTAAAATGTGAGTTGAACTGAAGAGCCTCTCTGGCTGTTATTACTATTTTTTATTATTTGCTCAGTGCTGACAGAGCATTCTTGACTGTGCATGGCACAAAGATCTCCCCTATCCTACCAAGGAGAGGGGGCTTGTAAAATTTACATCCATAATACGTAATTGAAACTCATACACTGTTATTAACTCCATTCTTATAGGCTTTGCATACAATGGCACATTATTAGGAGGGCTTTAAAAGAGAAGTTGTGGGTAATTTGGCAAACTCTGAATGGGAATTTGGCTTCCTGCATGTTTTCCATACATATATTGTCAGTCCATGTCTAGTCTTCTTTCCCCATTAATCTAATTTCTTTCTGATTGTTCTTTGCTTCAGAGGCTTAAAAGAAAAAAAAAAAAAAAAAAAAAAAAAAAGCACAGAGGGAATATTTAAAATTATTTCCATGTCATCACACAGAAACCAGAAAAATGATCCATAGTTCCCATAAAAAAGCTATCTTTTTAAAAAGGTAGTCTTAAAGAGCTGCTGAAACTTCCCAGCTTCCTTTTTTTTTTTTTTTAATAAAGCCACTGTTTAATTTACAGTAAGTCAAGAGGCAGGAGGGATGATAGAGTTAAGCTCATGCTGTTGAGAACAATTATCCTGGTGCAGAGACATATGTAGCCCCAGAAGGTTGAACAGACCACCATGGCTTAAAGGCACTAAGATAAAAAGGCACATGCTGCGTGGGCCCAGTGGGAGCAAGGCCACGGCCTGCACGCAGAGCCCACTCAGCTTCATTCGATTTCTGCCTTGCTCCTCTCCCTCCCTTCTCTCTTTTTTTTTTTTTTTTTTTTTTTTTTTTTTTTTTTTTTTAATTTTGATTTGTTTAATAAGACCCTAGTGCATTCATTGGTAAGAAAAAGAGAATGGTAGCTGGGGCAGTATGATAATATCAGTGTAATGTTTGCTACAGCCAAAAATAGCTGGGCCCAAGACTCATGGCAGCCTCTCTTTCCAAAAGATTGAAGACACTCCAGTAAGATGTACAGTAAAATAGATGAAGTCAGGGGACATTTAGATTCTGCATCAACTGAATAGCAGCAGCAAATATTCTCTTTTTTTCCCTGTCCCATTAATCATGCTGGTTAATTGTTGGGATAATGATTTCACAAGTTCATGTAGTACACAAAAGGATTATCCTTGGATTCTGCATAGTGCCTGGCATTTACTCCTGCATATGCCAGTATCTCTGCATTTAAATGGGAGGATGTTTTTCATTCTACTTTTTCCTATTGTCCAATTTTGCTAGAAAATAAATTGCATGTTGTTGTCAAGGATGGATATAAATGAAGAGAGAAAACTTAAGATAGTAAGTAATAAAAGAGATTTCATCTTTTTTCAAAAGGAAAATCTAAAGGACATAAAGATAGAAAAACAGGAAAATATTTTTGTCATATAAGTGTTGTTTTCATACTTTTAAAAAAGGATTGAATCTTTTTTTCAGCGTCTAGGTATTTCATCTGTTTTAAAAACAGTGGAATTTTTAATATTTTTTGTCAGCTGAGTTCTGATTTCTAAAAATAAAAGACTATCAAGACCCTTTTCTGTGATTTCAATCCTCACTGTCCAGAAAATTGTGATACTTATCTGTCACTGGGGCTAAAGGGAAATTGCTTATGGATGTCTGTACGAAACCTATCTGAATTCTTAAGCACTTCATGCAAACTTATGAAAAAAAAGTTGCATTTGTTTTACAAGCCAAGAGATCAGTAAAATCTGTGTTATCCCTCTCATTGTTTTTTGGATTGGCACCAATTCATTACTGTTTTACTCTAGTGCTTTTTCCATTTGCATATAGAATTTTTTTTTTTCTCTAATGAACTCTATCAAACCCATTCTAAATGTTGTTGATTCGCATCTCCAAACAGAAAGGAAGATACATGAGGTTTCTCTGCACTATTGAGATCTTTCAAAACCTTGTAGTTTTCCAACAAGATGACTTGTGAGGCTTTATTTTTTCCAACGTAATCACCCAGAGAAAGACTGACACTTTGGTAGTGCCAAAGCTTCCCTTTTTAATTCTGAAAACTTGCTTATTTATTTGAGACATAAAGTTACTTACCAAAAGAGCAGCAGAAAACATATAATGTTTTCTCATATTTGTGCTCTTTTTTTTCCTTACGAATGGATGTTAAGCAGACAAACAGTGAGTTGTTGCCATAGTAGTATTTTATGATGTCAGATATGTGCAACTTGCTTTTCTCTCTCTCTTCTTGGAAAAGCAGCTCAGCATTAATCCTCACAGCTTATTCTGCATGCCTTGAGCTGCAGAATGAGAAACTCTTTTGTGGCATTTTCTTAGCCGAATTTTTGTGACTCCTTATTGCGAAAGAAATGGCCCTGTCTGAGGAAAAGCCAACAGTCTCTTGAGTTGAAATCACAGACATGTTTTACTAGAGCTAGGAATTGAAGACTGATAAAAAACACAACCCAAAGTGACCTGGTTTTGGCCTCTGTTTTGTAGTAGAGACATCAGGGAATCCTTTACTTTCCTCATTGACATAAAAGTCAATTTCATGATGCAATGCAAAAGGTGAAATTTATTCTGGAAGATGTCTGAGGGTGCCCTGTTTTCAAGTGTCCCCTTTAGATGCAACCCTAGACCAAGTATTTAGAATTACTGACTCAGTCAGAAAAAGTCTTGTCTGTTTCTTGTAGCAACTCCATGTCAACCTTCCTACTCAAAAAAGTATCAAGATGCTAATCTTTTCAAAAGACAAAATTCATGTTTCATTTCAAAATGACTGCTTTCACTTTCCCTCCTCACTGTCCCACTGCAACAATCAGATCACAGAAGATAAGCAGTACCTTGTGATCGATTGGGAGTGTCATATCACACTGGCACATCTCAATAAAAAATATCTCCAACTTCCCTTCACCCCTAAAAGCTGCATGATCTTGAGTTCCAAAAAAGTTTGAAACCACTGCAACCAGTACATTGTGACTCCATGAGAAAGAATGAAGGTTAAATTCAAAGGCTAAATTATTTATTGCAAGCTATTTGCTTAGTTCTGGCACTGAAGAACAGTGGAACAAATGGAATTGTTAGATGCAACACGTATTAGGAACAAAGGCTGAAATCCCATTTCTGGTACTCCATGCTTAAATTTCCCCAGTGCTTTAAGAACTGCAGTGTTAGCTTTTCTCTCTCATTAAACTTCCTCTCTTCTATACTGAACCTAGCTTGTATTTTTTTTCCATTTTCAGTTTACCTAAAAATCACACATTCTGAAACATCCGATAGGTATAATGATTGGAAACAGAAATGCTCCATGAAGCAGTGAGTACATTTGTGCAGACTGAACTGTCCAGGGAGGTTATCTCACGCTACCACGAAAATACACCATGGAAGCTATAGCTCATTCAAAATATAGAAGATTCATTCAATGCTTGTCACATTGCAGGGAAATTGCAGTGAGCATGGACACAACTCTGGAAAGATGGTGAGCAAAGACTGAGACCCCCATCACCAGCAGCTCTGCACCCACACTCGTGGTCCATCCCACCCTTTTCCATGCAGTGTCAGCTCCCAGCCCAAAGAAGCTGCTGCTGGATCCTGAACGTGGCTCCTCCCCAGCCAGGAACCATCTCCTCCCCACCTGTCGGGATCTTTAGCTTGTCAGAGTGACTTTGGGAAAAGTTCAAAAATCTCTTTTCTTAGCTCGGTGCTTGAAGAAGGAGTCAGGGCTCTTCATTTCTCGGTCTCAAGGTGGTTTATTGTATTTTATCTATAAAAAATTTTCTCTTCCCCTGCTGAGGTCCATCCAGCAGAACAGTTCCAGGCACACTGCCTGTCTCTAGAGTGGTGTTATGTCTTTATACTAAAAACTGTGCATACAATGTTTACAATTACTTTCCAATACCTGTATTAGACAGTGAGCTTCTACTCTAAACCAATCTGTAAGTGCCACCATCACAGCAAAAGATGGAGGCCAAGAAGAAGAAGGAGAAAGGCTGGACACGCTTAGTTTTCTCTCTCTTGCCCCTTGAACCCCCATACCAGAAACTTTAAAATCTACTTTTCTACTCTGTGATAACTTCACTATTATTCTACTTAAACTGTTGTGGCTTGCTGGTCTTCATATAAGGTTGGTAACTTGCTTCACAGGTTATAATCAGAACCACAGGTGTTTTGGGCTCTGTGCCAGGGTCTCTGAGCCCCCTGGCAGGGGTCTTGGCCCTCTTGGACAGCCAGAGGGATGTTCTGGGTTCTCACAGGCACCCGCACCTTGGAGCAGGACCGGCTGAAGGCACAGAAACCCTGCTGCAGGCTCCTGGGAAGCAGGAGGCACACTAGGTCACTCCAACCCTTCTTTCTGCTACTTATGAAGCTTTAATGCTCTGTGTTATTTTTATGTACTGCCTCAGCATCTCACAGCCAGGGGAGCAGAGCGTTTTAGTCATTTGGAGCCAAGCTCTGCCCTCGCTTACACCCAGGCAACTCGTGTTCCTGGGAGACAAATATATCTGCCAACAAAGTATCATTCAAAGTTCCATTTCTTAAAAAAAAACAACACCAAAACAAATAAAAGGATTTTGCAGACAATGAAATGAGGTCAGTCAAGTAATACTGAGCCAAGATTTGAGGGAGTTAGGAGCTAATTTGCTGTGATACAGTGCATTATGGACATCATTATGAACATAGTAGATTACAGATGCTACAGCAAGCTGGGTGAGTTATCTCCTTACTTCAAATTCATGAAAATAAGGCACGTTTCTATACTTTGGCATAAAAATTGATTCTTTCTTCCTTCAGTTCTCTACAACAGTAAGTAGCCATAGTTACAAAGCTAAATTTCTTGTGGAATAGCACATGAGTATTACTACACATCTTGTCAGTTAAGGCATCTGAAATCCTATCCTGAGGATCCTCAGTTACACCAACACCTTTAGAGATAAAGATCTCAGGTGTCCATTCTGACTTTCTACTTAGGGAAACACCCCATTAACCTCAATGCACTTTTTTTTCTTTTTTAAATACATTTATCAAACAATAAAGATTCTAACAGTTACAGAAGTTTGAAATCCCATTTAGAAATTTATTTTCCCACCTTTTTTAGAATAGGCTTCTTTGCTAAAAAAGCCCTCAAATATTAACATTGCTGCTCTAGGCTGTGTGTGAGTTTGTAACTAAGTCATGGTTTGGATCATATAAAAATGATCTTTGGAAATGTCCTTAGCTCTGTTTTCAGGACACTTTTACTGAGAAGAAGTGTTGCATATCCAAAGGCTAGAATAAAGCCTTAGATCGATGTTCTTTTAGCTCTTCCCGAGACTGAGATATTCACAGCTATTTGCTAAACAATTGCTACAGGTTAATGCTGCAGAACAAAGGTGATGAGAAGGGGGGCTGCTCTCCACTGACAGCTACCCAGAGCTCTCACCAAACTCTGGAGTCGTGAAGCCAAATACTTTCTGCCTCGGATTAGCAGATGTGTGCATGGAAAACTATTTTATTTCAGCTCACTGGTTATTGCTGATCTCTTCAGTGCTGGTTGCATACTGGTGTGGCCAAAAAGCAGAGCTGTCTGTTTCCTGCTAGAGCTACTGATACAAAACCCTGGAAATGCTAAACTGAGTTAATTATACTGTTGCTCTGGTGCCATCATCCCCTGTTTATTCACTTATGGTACAATCTGGCATAGTACTGGAATTCATTCCAAATTATGACAGCCTTTACTTTCATTTCGGTCTAAAATTCCCAGTTTCAAAGAAATAATTTGTAAATTTGGTAGATTTTCATAAAAGATATCTTCTGTGAGTCAGACATTTATTTTCAGGGTTTTCAAACATTTCAGAGCTCAGGAATAAATTAACAAGAAATTGAAAACATTCAGAAATCCCCAGCTGAAATTATTATAATATTTTAGCAAGTTTGGCGTGTTTTTTTCCCAGTACTTGGAGTGTTTGCAGCAAAAGCCAAACATATTTATAGACTCATAGAAACTGTGTTTGTAAGAGACCCCTCTGGGTGTCTCAAGACCATTTTTCTGCTCTGAGCAGGTCTCTTACCAGCCTGAGAGCAGAATGGCTGTGCTCTTTCTTAGCTGAGCAAACTTGCCAACTTCCAAAGATGGAGATTCTGTAGGTTTTCTGGGTGATTTGCTCTGGTCTCAAACAACAGAGCTTGTAGCAGAAGTCTGATGTATTTATACTGCTATAGAAGAGTGATCATAATTCCCTAAATTTAGATGGACATACTTAGATGGTGTATGCTGTCGGGAGACTTCAACCAGAAAGAATAAATAAGTAATCAACCAGACCCCCTCCCCCTGCAAACCAGCTGGATGGTGGGGGTCATTTCTAAGTGCAAAACAAAGGTGAACACCACCCTCCAAGCAGTTCTGCTTGTTTTATTTTGATTTAGGATCCAGCCTAGACCAACCAGCAAAATCTGCACTACAGAGATAAATTTTACTCTCACAGAATTGTAATCTCTAATGAAAGTAAGAAACTGGACTGTGCCGGGCTATTTGTAACTACACTGACATTTCTGCAGCACTTTGACCATGGCAGTCTATCTTATTTCAGTGTATTACATTCTGCCTTTTCCTTGACTCAACAGTCAATTCCTCTTCTTCTGAATACTTTTTGTGCAGCTACAATAGAAAATTAATTCCAGCACAGAACTGGTTGTATGCAGTGATGGAAAAATGCAATTCTTATGTATTTACAGATTCTAAGAATGTGCACATTTATATCCAGGTGTTTGTGTATATAGCATATATCAACATGGATCTGAAGATAAAACTGGCAATATAGAGATAGACAGAAAATACACATTAATTTATAAAAGATTATCTAAATATTTAATTATGGAAGGATACATGGTAATTTTAAACACTCATTTCCAGAAGAGAGTTAATCTTTTTAATTGTTTCCTTTTTTTAGCTCCTCTTTCTTTCTCCCTTTCTTCCTAGTTTCCTCGGATATAAGAGTGCTGTTCATGCCTCCCAAGTGCATTGAGTCACTTTCTGAAATCACCCACAAACTTATATTAGGTATCCATAGTCATTAGGTGCCTCTGATGGAACTATAATGAGATGGCACTAACTGATGGATTAGACCTTCTACTCAAGCTGAAGTGAATGCAGTAATCTTTGAGGTGAAATGTGCCACAAAATAACACAACACTAATGATATTTCAAGATTAAATGTGTCTTTGTGCCCCACTGAGCAAAATATACGGATTCATTAATAACAAACTAGATTGCTACCAAATGCATGCTACCAGCACAGAGTTTATATTGCCTATTCAGTATTCATATGTTTGAGCAGATACACTTTTGAAGAGATTTTAGGCAGTTAATGTTATTTAGGATGGAATTACTCTTTATACCTCAATATGCTGAAGGACTCTCCCAACTGAACAATGTTATCAGCTCTCATGCAGTTTCCTAAGACTTCTAGGGGCACATTCTGCACTGGTGCTAACCTGGGGACCTTGGGTTTCCCCTCTCCACGACAAATCCAATTGCTGTCTCAAGAGAGAGCAAACATGATGTATCTTTCCCATGAGGTTGTATTTGTCCTTTCTACGAAAATTCCATGACACTACACTTGGGAGGCCATAAGTTTGCAGTGAATGATGGAAGAATAACAACTATGAGGATAGCTGTATTCATTTTCTCAAACTGCATTTTTTCTTTCAAGACCCTTCAGTGAGAAATCTGAAACTTATGTCACACGTAACCTAAATGCAACTGCATTATCTCTTCAACACATTGTAACACAGAAGTTCTGCTTATTGCTATGGATATTTCTCATTAAGTTTGTCCTTTTAAGAGACAAATGTTGTTTTGCCACACCTTACCTGACACCTGAATGCACGTTTTGACCTAAGTGCTACAGGCTTCACGCTGACAAAGTTCTCTCCTTGCAGAGTTTTTTCAAAGAGCTATTGGGTCAGGTTTTATGCTTGTGACTCATGAATAAAAGCTCTCAGTGCTTCCTGTAATATTTCACTCAAGGTTAATCATTATATAGTATGGAGACACCTGAGAAAAAAGACTCCCCTGACTATATACTCTCCAGAATACTTTTAACACCAAAATCCTTGTATTCTTCATCAAACTCCCTAATTACTTAATTAAAACTATAGCATGTGTCTAATAAGCTACTGCAGAGATTTAATTTGCAGTAATTAAAACACAGTGAAGATTTATAACCTGATACACCTTAGAATATCCTCTTTTCCATCCCCTTTCTTAACTCAAAAAAATCTTCTAGTTTTTTATCTTTACTCATCATATCTTAGTTTCCTTGATGGTACCTACTGCCTCCGCATGTACTGAATTTACATAACATTGGCTCCTGCCCCCTAAACCTCAGTGCAATCCAGCACTGGTTTCAGCCTGCCAGCATCACCAGGTCAGCAGGACACTGATAGGCATTTTCAGACCCAGGTAGAAGCAGATAAGAAGATCATAAGCTTGAAGCTTGCTCTCTACCTGTCTCTTCCTGACCTCGCAGTAGAGGTCTTCCTCAAGATCTGAGGATCTCCTGCTCTTGACAACCAATTCAGGAGAGCCCTGCCTGGGTTTCCCACCTGTGGCAGACATTGACCACCAGGCAAATGAAACATTTCCAATTCCTCTGCTCCCCAACATATACTGAGGTAATTACCAATCTAAAGGATCAAAGGGTTAATTGAAAATCATAGGCTCTTTCAGATGGTATCAAGCCTGCAATTCTCCAGAGCATCCTGAAATAGTAATTACTCAGTGACCACTTTTCCTTGTGCTCTCACCCCCTGAGGGTGACCTTACTCTACAAAAAACCGTCTGTCTCCTGCGTGCTTTGTGCATCTTCCCCATGGAGTATGCATTTTATGTAACAGGATGATTAATTCTTCATCTCCACATCAGGGAAAAAGAGTTCCTTGAAGAGGCAAAGTAAAAGGATTGGGGTGATGCAGTCATCCCTGAAAGAAACTTTCATGAAGCTTTTCTTTTCTTTTGTGCTTTGAGATGGTGTTATTTAAATGGATTTGTTGCTGGCAAGTGAGAACAGAGCAGGTTTGTGCATACTATTTGAATATAATTGTTTTTCAACTTGTCTCCTCAGTATTTAGTGCATGCTGGACATTACTTGGTATACTGTACTCTGGATCTGCTCTCCATACCACTTTTACCTGTTTAGAAAGCTACAGTGCATCTGGCTCTGGTATTAAAAGATAGCATTGCTGATGGAGAGGAAATTCAGGACCATGTAAACTATAGCTGCTGCATTGGATTTAGTGCCATTGAAGAGTTCCATACCCTGTGTGCCCCAGCTCACCTTCCACTTTTCCTGAACATTTAGCCAAGAGCCTCATCCATGCATATTCCTACTTACAATCAGAGCTCTGTCTCAGTATGGGAACACTGTCTATAACCTTATCCCATAAAATTAAAGGACAGAATTTGGCATCTACATTTGCATATTTATAAGTAGCCCAAATGTCAAGATTAATGTCCTTTCCTGTCTTTGAGCAGCAGAAAATTTGTAGGTTCCATCTTGGTGTAGGAAATGCTGATTCTGTACACAAACCAACAGGTGAACCAACCCAACTTGTTCTTTCCCTGCGTGGTCCCAGAAACCCATTATTTCTTTCATAGTGCTTGAAATAAAATCTATTGTTTGTTCTGGGTCACTCCCTGCTGTAATCAACACATCATTATTTTTTTTACCCTTCTCCAGCTAACAGTACATCTTTAGTGAATCAGTATACTCTCAAACCCTAGAACTGTTTTAAGACTACAAAAATCCTGATGAATGCTGCTGACAGAAGACCCTGCAGATAACCATTCATTTCAAATATACCAAATATACTTGCTCTAAACATGCTCTTCTGCAGGTGCTATCACAGCTAGACTGTCTCCAATATCTTAAATTTACTGGAATTTCCAAATGGTAACTCTCAGTGCAGGGGTGTCTGAGCAGTAAAATGACATTTTAGTGTGATAGGAGAAATCCACAGCAGAGCAAGAGCTTTAGTTTAGATCTCCTGATCCTCATTGCAGCCCATTAACCACTACTCCTATAAAGAAAAACCCAGCAAACCCCAAAAAGAACAATGAACAAGCAGAGGACTAAATACACGATGAGTGAATTATCAGTGTCTGGTAAAACCATTGGAAATTTGTTGTTCTAACTCTAGTAACTTATCTTATTAAACCCTGGGGCCCATTCACTTGTTCTTAGACTAAATTACCTCTTTCTTTCTGCTTTATTTTGATGCAGTTTATTTTTTTTAATGTAATTTTGGTACAGAATTGTGAGGAGGTAGCTAGTGCATTTAGAGTGGCATTACAGGCAACAAAGGTGACAGATCTGTTCTATCTCCTTGTTCCCACATCTGGGAAATCTCTGCATTCTTCACCTGGCATGACTTACCACATGACACAGCTCAGTGCAGATAAACACACAGAGATGGGAGAAAAGTTCTTGGTTTGTCACATCAGCTCAGTGTCAGCATTTCCCTCAGCCAGGACCTGCTCTGGGTAGACTCTCCCTGTTCCTCTTGGATCAGGCACCTCTGAGCAGTCCTCACTTCAATTATTGAAAGAGACCACTCACTAAAACTCAGGAACACAAAAGCCACCCTGGGCAGTGTCCACCTCAGACAAGTGTCCATTGTGTAGAGTTAAGTGCAGGTCACATTTCACCATGTAAACCTCATTGTATTTATATATTGCATTTAAAGCTTGTTTAGAGCATCTTCCAGACTTTCCATTAAAAATATAATTGGAATAAATAAATACATAATTTTGAGTTCAAATATCAAAATTTTGGATGGACATGTACAGATCCTTTTGGATTTTGCTTGAGAGCTTTTGAAGCAGATTATTTCCACCTCATGACTTGCAGTTCCATAAGAGAACACAAAGCAGATAAAAGAGTGGCTAGAAAACACATCATACTTTCAGGTTACACTGAAATAATTTTTGAGGATATAATTATGAAAAAAACCCATGAGATTTCAGATTTAATTAAAATTCAAAAACTCATGAGCTGTTTTAAAACATTTGTACCCCTGTGTGATAGGTATTCTGGGTTTTTTTTTCAGTTCTTGTATGTATATTAGGCTGAAAGCTTACAGTAAGTAAAATATTAGGCCAAATAAATGAAGGTGACTTTTTGTAAAAAAGCATTGTTAGAAGTTTATCACGGGAAGAATGTCTGCTGTGAGGACAATTTGAGGAAGCTTGTGTTCATCATTAGTGTAGTCTGGCCAAAAAAGCTCCCTTGAAACCTCTGTGCTCAGCGCACCAAATTGTGCTCATGTGGCAGGCATTTCTGGAGGTTCAGTGGAAGAGAGTCTCCTGATGAAAAACACGAGCTGAGAACTAGTTTGAGCCACTTCCATGGGGAGCTGTGAGCAGGGCAGGAGTGCATCAAATTGACTGGGTCCCGTTTTCAAGGAGAATTCAGGAAATGGCCAAAGAGCCCTTGGAAACTTCTTGTTTGGTTAGGGACCCAGAACTGCAGACACGGGCTCCTGAGCAGAGGCTTAGATTTGACAGATCAAGTTATTCAGAGGCAAGAATCCACTGACAAGCCTGGACACAAGTATGTACACAATCTTTTGCAGACATGCATTTTAAGAGGTCTGTGCTATGGTATTAATGTCCAGACACAGATCTTCTAAGAACAAATACAGTTTTATGGTAGGAACGCTCATAAAAAAGGTAAATTTATAGGAACATTATTAGCTGAAAGGATGAGGCATAATTTATCTTATTGTTGTGAACCTTTCCTTATTGTCATGAAAGTTCTCTAAGGCTGTAGGGACCTGAATGATTTCAGCAGTTTTGTTCTGGAAGCTTGGTTCTAGTGTCAGGGTAGTCTCTGTCCTCCAAGTGGGATTCTGCATTACAGAGAGAAAAGTAAAGAAAATTTTCTCATCTTGAAGATTTTTATGTGATGTGTTCAGTGTTATAAGTCTTCATTTTGATTTTGTGGGGTGTAAAGTTAACTTTAAAACTGTCTTTCTTCCAAAAAAAAAAAAAAAAAAAAAACAATGGAAGATGTGGTCCTATGAGTTTGCAGGACGTTGCTAATTTATCGGAAGAGGAGTCATGAAAGTTCAAACTGAGGTCCTATACATAAGAGGTCTCATGGCTGCTAAATAATTCCCAGTAGACAGTCACGAGCAATATCCATGAGGCCCCATTATTAGTTTAGAAAACCCTTAGTTGAACTCTAATTGCAGTTCCATTCATTAATTGCAGTAGTTAACATTAAGGACAGTAAAAGCTCAATAAACAGCTTTTTCATTCATAGATGCTTATAGTGGAATCAGTACTTACAGAACCAGACCTGTGGATTACATTTGAAGGAAGAGCATTTTTCAAATAGTGATCAGCTTATATGTTATCCTTTGATATTTTAAGAAAAAGAAATCATAACTATGAGACAAAGGAGGCTTCTTATCACACTGGTACCACTAAGTACCACCAATAAGCAGTACTTATTACCACTGGTACCATTCTACCCACACTGGGTAGAATTCATTTTTCTATTTGTTCCTATCTGTGGTGCTACATTATAGGAGTTTTTTTGGGTAATGGAGTATGCAATCTTCTGGGACCACTTAGTTGTTCCTAATTTCAGCAAATAATCACAGTTATGACAATGATTGTAATAGGAATTGAATTCATCATAATTTGAACAAAATGCAAAGCCAGGGAAGAAAACAGCTCAACTAAGAAAAAACCAAACCCCAAACTTGTTGATTAAGTTATGCAAAATTGTTCAAACAGATGTGGAAAGAAGAAAAGGATGGAGATGATCTTATCAGTTATCATTACATTTTAAAAAGCATAACCAAATGCCAAAGAAACCACATACCACATTAAAAGAATAGACATAATCAGTTTAGTCTATTTACCTTCAGAAACATCCTAAATTTAGAAATAGTCCACTGTGGATCATAAAGGCATCAGCCAGTATTACCACCAGAAAGAGCAGGTACTGTGTCATGTTGGCTTGTTCTTACTTGAGAGAAATGCATAAATATCCATGAGAATATGATTGCAGAGCCCATAGGGTGGTATTAAAAAGACAAATTTAGAAATGAAGGTGTTAGGAGGGAATTTTTGCAGTGGTGATAATCCACATTTTCTTCCTAGTGAGAAAATTTGGTTTATTTCAATGGTAGCAAAACCAAAGTCCATATGTAGCAAGTCTGTAAGGTATTTTTAGTTTCCCCAGTAACATGTAAGTCCTCCAATTTCTTTAGAGAAACAATTAAACAATTATGTTAATTCTAACGTCCCTCTCAAATTCCAACTGGATAATTGCATTTTTCTCTACTTATGTCATGGCACAGCTGCGACAGGAAGAAGTTTCATTCACCTGCCCTCTCAAACTATCATGTAATTTTATTATTAGTTGCTTGTTATGTCTCACTGCAGAAACAGTTGCACTTCACAAGTGGATTAAAAAGACTCCTGGACATTTTTTGTACATATATGTATATAAGTGACCTTTAAATTATATTGCTGTTAAATGATTTTAATTAGCTCATAATTCTGAAATAAAAAAGTCATCTGGCTCTTTGGAGGCTGGGATGATTTAGGAAATGGAATCTTTTCCTCCCTGAAAAATCTGAGTGAAATACCATGTGCAATAGGAATTTATAGGCAGATCCCAGCTAGTCATAGAAAGATGACATATACAGTCTTGCTTTTTTTTCAGTTTCTGGTGGAAAAATATGGGAACAAAAGTATTTTTATCTAGTTTTAGTTCTCAAATTCATGTTCAATAAAAAGATATAACAACATATTTTTACTCCATTAAAAAAACACCTTTTTTCCTTCAGGCCTAGGGCACTAAATATTTTCAGATTCATCACTGCAAAATAAAGTAAGCATATCCTTCATTAAAACTGATTCACAGAGTGTCAGAACGTAATGTCATAAAATCATCTTTTCACCTAATTTCTTGAGAATGAGCTCTGGTCCTTCCAGGCAGTGTTGTCTCTTTTCCTTGATATCTGACAGCCTCCTAGAAAACATGTCACTTAAGTGGAACACTTTTGTGCCATTCGGGAACCTTATTGACTGTAAACTAGAGATGAAATGGACATAGGAACTAACAGTCCAAATTGATACAGCATGCATTATATACCTCAGATAAGTATTAATTATCTATATCATTTCCACATAGGCATTGCTATCTATACAGTGAACTTATTGTCTTCTTAACTTTCTGTGTTTGTAATAGAATAGAAATATTTATTTTCTATTTTTGTAATAGAAAATACTGACGCTAATAGCACAAAAACTCTATTTTCCTGCAATGTACAGAGCAGGGTGTTGAGTTGGGAAAATCTCAGTCATGATCTAGTGACAGGGTAACATCTATTTTCAGTGCATTCTTACAGAAGCCAAGATTCAAATGAAAGCACATAAAAAGCAAGTTCTTTTCATTACTGCCTCAGGTTATACCATGATATAATATCAGCTGAATTTTTCTTCTGATAATCCATGACAGTTTTGCCTTGGGCCAGCCTACAGAGATGATGAACCAGTGTGTTCTGCACAGTGTGGGCATAAGCAGGCACTAGCAGTTCCCTGTGTACCTAACACCCACCCAGGATTAAGGCAAGGCTCTCATTTGTTTGTCTTGGCCTGGAGAAAAAAAAAGCAAGACCTTGAAATCGTTCTGCTCTGACTAGATAAATTATTCCAATGATTTTGGGATCACATGATTTAAGAACTATGGGACCCCTAACTTAGAGAGCATCTGACTTTTTGGATATCCAGAAGATCTATGGAATCAATGTGGGTTGCAACATGAATTAAAGTCATTTTTAGTCATTCATACAGATATAGCTCAAACACTGCCTCAGGTACAAAGCTTCTATGTTGAACTCTACTTTAAATTTTTTAGGTCTCATACAGACAGAATATGTATAAAGGCCAACTTCAATATAGTGCAAACCTGGACATATAATTGCTGGAAATATATTTGTGTTGTATTACTAAGAACCCAATCTGCAGAGCAAAAGTTTTGACGATGCAGATCAGCACCCAAAAACACTCTGAACATGGTCTATTTTGGAGTAATTCTTTTCTAGCCCCTGGACTCAGCATCTATTAGTTCTTAGAGCACATTCAGGGCTCTCCCCATGCCATCTTTCGGTTTCATCTCACCCATAAGGCATTTAGTTCATGCGCTCAAAATCACTCTACAATTGATTACAAATGCAGGATAGGAGGGGTAATCAAACGATTTGCTTAGAGATTTGTTTTTATACCTGAGAAAGAAAATAAAATGGTAATAATGCAGGTGCACCCATCATTGATGTCTATACAGATGAAGACTACATTTGTCCATGTATTTTGGCCAAACCCTAAAAGTTAATATCTTGGATGGCCCAGGAAAAGGCTCCTTTCCTACTGATGCCATTGAAAAGCCAAATTTTCAAAGCTTAGATTGTTTCTGATTCGTGAGCCTGAGGGGCAAAACCCTGCTCCCACCAAAGTCAACAGAAAATATCCCACTGATGTTCATGCAGCTGGGATTTTGCTCAAGATATGTGTGAACCCAGAGTAACACCTTGCTCAGCAATAAAAACTGGAATAGGCTGGATCATGACATGTTTTTTCCCTGTGTGGTAGGTGGCTGGCTGAGGACACCCCAGGAGCCCCAGCAGGAAGGTGCTGCAGACTGGCGCAGGCTCTTGGGATTTCCTTAGACTTTAGTGGTAATTCACATCCCAGTTCCCAGGGGCAGCAAACAACGCTGTGCTCAGAATCCCAGAGTCCCAGGACTGAATTCAATTCTGCTTGGGTCCTCAAGCAAGTCACCCCAGCTTCTGGTCCCTTCACTGCCCACCCTGTGTCTTGGTGATTTCAGCTGTCAGACCAACTGTGCAAGGTCACTTTCCACACTTCTGTGGGAAAGCTTTGCACAGCAGGGAGCTCTGAACATGACTGGTGCTGACCTGAAACAAATACCAGCATCAAAATAGGTTGTTCTCTGAGAGAATTGCTGTTCCTGCCTCTCCTCTGAGCTTCCTCTGAAGTTTCTCATCTTGCAAGAAGTAAAGGATTAGTGCCATGGAGGAAAATAACCTGTCACCCAGGAGAATCATGTTTTGTGAGACTTATCTATTCCTTATCAGTGTTGGCACTTATGTTAACTGAGCACTGATCAATGGTAGTGGAACTTCATGGGAGCTGCCAGTTGCATTGCACTATTTTACTTCAAAAGTTTTCTGGAACTGTATTTACTTGATATCCTACTTTTCTTTCCTCTTCTTTTTCTTTAACAGCTTTTATTCACATGTGAGTTTCTGGCAATTTCAATATGTTAAAACTCATTTAAACAACATTAAACTGGAGAATTCTCCCCTGTATAAATTTAATTCCAATTACCCTTATTCCCTTGTTATCTGTTGGTTATAATATGAAATTTGGCATATTAAAGAAGATATCATTTTCTCAACAGCTGTAGAAACTGTGATAATTAAAGGAAAAATTAATCTGTTTTATTTTGATGTTTCTTTAATCATATTGCAAATATGAGAATTTTCTTATCAAGGTAAGAAGTCATCAATTCTCATCTGTCCATCTATCTATATATATATACCACAGCATCACACTTCTCTGAGCACCTTCCCAAAATGAAAATATGGAAATAATCTTTATCTCTTTCTTCTCCCCTCAGCCTGTGGAAGAAATAGATTGCCTGATTTTAAAGTCAACAAGGACCACTAGGTTATTTAGTAGGAGATCCTTGATCAAGCCTTACATCCAGGCATGCTTTTATTGAACACAAGGATGTGATTTCAACTCAGGCAATTCCAGACAGGCAGTCAGTTTTGATATGAAAGCTCCAAGAAATGAAAAATTCAGCACTTCTTTCAGCAGCCTCTTCCAGTGCATGCCGAGCACCTGTGTGCCTTCCTTCTGCAGGAAGGATTTGAATCTGCAGGTTTAACTTCTAGTTGCTTGTTCTCACTGTGCCTTTCTTAGCACATTCTAATTCTCACTAGCAAAGACTATTTTGTCTTCAGAATAGCATGCATGCCATCAAATAAAAGCTTATGTTGGTCTCCTTTGGACAAATTAATGATTTAAATTTCTGTGTTTTCCATTGTCAGAGGACTTTTGGCCACACATGAGATGCATGGAATTTCTTCAGTTCTTTTTTAAATTATGAGGTCCAAAACCAGACCCAGAAGCTTTTTTTGGCACAATTGGTACAAGCTGAAGTGGCAAAACCATTTTCCACCTCCAAATACCTGTCTTCTTTTGCATATTCAAGGGCACTAGGCCTTATTTCATGGCTTTAGGCTGTGGGTCATGGGGAAGAGTTTTGTTGGTGTAATTCCTAAAACACTTGCAGTCTATTTGCACAGTCATCTGCTCACCTTTAGCTGTGAAGGACAGATTTCTACTACTCCAGTCACTAATTTCTTATAAATATTCTATCAAGCCCAGTTCCCATGAAAGATGTCACATATTGATTCTTACCATGCAGCACACTTTAATCTCTAGAGGAAAACTGCAAAGAAAACTCAGCTCAGGCAAACATAACTCTTATGTACTTACAGAGATGAGCATACAGTAAGCCAGTGTGACTGGATTCATCGCTGGAACGGGTCACTTCACTTTTTAAAAACAAGTGGTGTGAATGCCTCCAAGATTATAATTAAAGAAACATTGGCTGATCTTGCAGATATTGACCAGAGCCTTTCTCCTCCTTAAACTTCAGTCGATATATTGAGTATACAAATATTTATCTATATCAGTACCATTCATTAAAAACTACTTACAGCATACTCCTGCAACTAATTAATAGCTGGTTTAAGTAGATATCTTATAATATTTTACTAAATAAAGGTAATCAGTCATTCTTAGGAGAGTGAAAGTAAGAGGATGTTCTTAAAGATAAGTTTAATTCCAGTTAAACAAGATGTATTGTAAGTATTCCCTTATACATTCATTTGACATCCAAATCTCAGGAGAACTTTTTGTTCTTTTCCTACTTTGCTCAGAATCCATTTTACTTCCCCTCTGGTCATTCATTACAAAGAGGAATTGGGTTGCTGTGCTCAGACACCACTGCTGCAGCACTACCCCGAGCTGTCTGTTTCTTCAGGGTCTAGGTTCAATTCCAGTTGTTTATTGACTTCTCTGGCTTTCTCAGAACACCTGCTCATGGCCAATTGCAGGCTGCCTGCACTGTCAGCTGGAGGTCTGGCTCTGGAAAGGGCAGCAGAAAGCCTCTCCCTGAGAGTAAGCAGCCACGCAACACCACAATTACATTAGATTCTACTGTGAACTCCATGAATAGTTAATAACAGACTAGATTTTCTTTCCCTAGTTGGATGATGAACAGAGCAGCATATAGAAAAATAAGCCACATGCAAGGATAAAATATATTTGGTGTCTTAGTTATCACAGTAGAGAAAGAAGAAATGAAAACTGCATTTATCTTTCTCTGGGTTTCAAATTTGTATATTGGAAGATTTTCACTCCCTAAAAAATCTCAGTACAAGAGAACATTTTTCACCTAGTAGAAATATCAGTACTGAACTAAACCTAATGCAAATGAGGTCAGTATTTCCTTACCACTTGATAATTTATCCTTAAAGGGCTAGAAAAAGCAGTGTTTACAATGCTTAGGCATGCCTAAATTACAGTAAAGGAGATAGAAATTCCATTTTCCTTTGCCACTGCTGATAAGATCCAAGAGAATTAATCTGTGGAGAGACACATGAATATCGCACCTTCCAAAGGCAATCACTTTAACTGAGAAAAGTTTTTATAACAAAAGTTTTCTACTTTCAAAGTGTGAAATCTGCCTTCGTCTGCACATATCTGAAAAGAAAAAAGTAAAAACACTGAATTACCAGAGAGGTATTACTGATTTAGTATAGCAACATTTGACTTTGGACACTTTGGCACTTCAGAAAAAATTCAGTAATTAATCACACAAGTCCTACTCCAGTTGCTAAATCAATGTACAATTCATTGTACAGCTTGATCAAAACAAGACACCCAGTACTTGTTAGGTCTCACATGGAATTCATTGACATTGAAGGGCCCTCCCAGGTATTTCACTGAGATGTCAGATATAACTTCATAGATGCCCTTTGAAATCAAGTTTTGATCCCAAAGCAAGAAGAGAAGTCATAAAGAAAACATTTTCTTGATAGTCATCAGCCTTTCCTGGAGACTTGGAAACAAGTACTGGAAGCTTTTCTTTTAGCAGTTTGATTGTCTGCTGCAAGGAAATGGTATTAAGGTATTAAGGGCAAAGGAACAAGTGGGAATAAAAAAAAAAAAAACAAGAAAAATTATCTATTTTCTGGAGGGCACCATACCTTCTTTCCATTTTGTTGCTATTTTTTTTTAAGTAGAAAACTGTTTTACTGTTTCAGCCTCTGAAGGAGGAGATGCAGTAACTTAGGCTGCTCAGAGGGTAAGGGGACCTTATCTACCAGGCGTTCTGTGACCATTGGCTTGTGCAACACAAACTGCAAAGCAGTCTTAATTAAAGCTGTTGCAAATATTGTCCTGCTGGTAGTATTGTCCCCTGATCTTGTGTTGCCTTTACAGTTTGACTATGCAAAGAGAGTGAAATGTCATCAATCAAGTCCTAGTCTTCCTTTCACCACTCTGCGCATCTTTACTGTAGTAGGAGAAACTAGACAAACTGTGTTGTGAAAAAAAGAAGCAGTTGTGGAATTGTGGGGGTTCTTTTCCATGAGCTACTCTATTCAAAAGTGGTATCTTACTGGTATCACCTAAAAGAACTAAAAATAATTGAAAAAATTATTTGAATAACCTAAACCACAGATATAGGTCCAGGAGCAGCAGTATAAGAAAGTGAGATTTCTTCAATGAGGATATGGACAGTTTAAAGAGAAACATTTAACTATACTTAACTTTTCATTTAAATAAAAGAATGAGCATTTTATGTTAAAATCATGCAACAAAGTTAGGATTTTCTATGCTTTTAAAGAAATACCACTGTATATGTTAAAGGCTCATTGGCTTTTCTGTCAATGAGTTTGTTTACCAGTAATAATCCTTATGTTAAGCTGCCTGAAGTCAAGTGAAAACTATTAGAGGCCAGAAAGAACATTTATAAATTTATACCCAAGAAACAAATCAAACTTACATAACAGACTTTGCAAAGTAGGATGAAAAAGTAGAGGGACTTTTTACTCTAACAGAAAAGAAACCACTTCTGACATGTAAAAGTGCCATTTCTGTGTCTCTTGCTTAAGATGTGTAAACAACAAAGTGATCTTGAATTTCACACTGTTTCTGGTAGAGATGAAAGCCAAGTGGCCAATTTGAGTCATTTTATGCCTTTCAGATGAAAAGCTGTGAGGTGCATCCTTTGAGCCAGACAAATGATCTGAGATGGTTCCCAAAACATATGATTATATATAAGCACCTGCTTGCTTATAATGATTCAGCCAAGAACAATTGTGAATGCTTTTATGAGTTCTGCAAAGCTATTAACCTCAGCAGAATAGAAACCAGTCTTTTTCTTAAGTGTCATAGTTCTGAAACCCCTCCAACAACTCTTGTGTATAATATGATGAGCAAGTCTGTATATTGGACCACACAGTCAAGAAGGACAAAGTTTCAGACTGATGGGCTACAAGGACAGGCGTGAGCAGTGAACTTCTATAAGGATGAAACTGTTAGGAAACTGAAATGAGTCTGGATTCAATGACAATCAGATCTGTGAAAGGTCTTTTCTGGTCCTCTGGGCTATCTGAACTGGTAAGAGGGCAGTCATATTCTGGCAAAAGTTCCTTTAAATTGCCTCAGGATGTAGATTCCAATGTTCAGATTTCTGCAGCCGAGTAGACAAGGACTATGCAGCATGAAGCTCAACTTTAATTTCAGACTTAGTCACAAGGGCACAAAATGTAGCAAAAGACAATGAGACTATCATTACTCCAAGAGAAACATCAAGGAAAGCCTCTCACCTTGCATGTTTGTGTAAGGCTATGACAAACAAATAGGAATGTAAAAGAGGTGATCCAAGAGCAAGCAAATGCTGTTACTGTCTAAATGCAAGATGGACTATTAGGAATGCTAAATGTCAGAATGTAATAGCACAAGCTCCTTTCATTTGTGGGTCTCTTAGAAACCAAAAACAAGAAAAAAGAGGAAAGACAACGTTGTGTGTGGGAGCATGAATAATGGACTAAGTGAAAACAGAGATCATGAACTTATCACAAGATTAGAGTTTCTTAACAGGAGCCACTTATGGAAATGAAGGTGGCTTATGATGGTCCACATTAAAATGTCGTGTGGCAAATATTACACAGAATGGATAAAACGCTATGTATGCATATATATGTATATAATGGACATAAAAGCATAATTATGCATAGTTTGATGACACATTTGCTACAAAGCCAGTGAGCAGGCAGAAAATGAGATATCATCATGAATATCACTAGTCTATGTGAATGGGAAGAGCTTCCCCCCTGACCAGAACTCCTGAGAATGGGGCAGTGGTGCTATAACCCCTTCCTCATCGAAGAGAAATATAATCCTCAAGGCCATGAACTTCTGCTCTGTGATCAGTGATCTCCAGATTCATTATGCAACTTTGCAGAGTTTCAAAAGTCAAACACATGAATAGGATATATATTTTGCTATATTTTTCTCATTTGCAAAAATTTATGGATATTAAGGGTACACAGAGCTCTTAATATTCACCTATGTAACAAAATTTTTCTCGTCTGAGGCCTGTGTCATCAATAGCTATGCATGCAGTGAAACTTGAAAAATAATTTTTCCTTTGGCTTAATCAAAAAAGCCCTTGTCTACAGAACGGCATGACCTAAGGAGAGGCAGACTTAGAATGGGAGAACATTTCTATCCAACTTGCTACAGTGTTGGAGACTGATAAAGCCACTCAGTGAGGAGCACACTGTCCCCCAGGCACAGTGAGTGAGGGAAGAGTGACTTGCAGGAAGCACACAGTGTCTTCCCCTTTCATTCCTTTCCCTCTCTGCCTTCATGGAAGTGACTGAGGCTGGAGCCTGCACAGCCACAGCCTCTTTTTCCTCCTCCCCTTTTCTTACAGCTCTTTCCAAACTCAGTATAACAAAGGCTGGTGCTAGAGTCACCCAGATCAATGGCACTTTTCAAAGGGATTGAGTCAAGCATGTAAAATTCCTGCTGTCAGTCTGCACTTTATAGCTTACATAACCTTGATTGGCATATATGCAGTGGTTTGGTGGGCTGTGATTAACTAGGGATTAGGCTGATTTTGAGTTTCAAGCACAAATGAGGGGGTTGGGTAAGAAAAGTAATTTTTTTTCTGCTTGTTTGTGCGTTTCGTGAGTGGAAGTAGCTGTCTTGTTAGTAAAGACTGTTTGTAGAAAGCTGCATATTTACCATTTCTTCCCTGTTGCATAAGAGGCATGGAAGAAAATACTTCAATTGCCTGTGTTTTGCTGCCTTTTGAGTCTGGGGCTTTGCTTGACTACTATATTAACCCAGATATTCAACAAATGAGATCCCTCCAGTCAGCAACAGCTCACACACCAAACCCATGTGAGTCAAGCAATGCCTGCTTCAACTGCAACTAGAATAAATATACAAAATCTAGCTTTAATATTGGTAGTTTGTGTTCTGGTGCAGCAAAAATGTGTTTACACAAAGGTATATTCAGCTCCCCAAGAGCTAAAGTATTCTGGAAGGTTTGCTCAGTGTTTCAGTGTTGAAATTCCCCCCACCATCCCCTCATCTAATGGTCTGTGCAGTTAGATTAATTCCTGCTTGGTGCTGTGCCAGAAAACAGTGCGTGTGCTACACCTTTTGCCATGAAAATGTACTCCAGCAGGGTAGAAACACTTTCAACCTGAGCTGCTGGCTCATCTGAGGTTTGTATCATAGAATCATAGAATGTAAAGGCTTGAAAGGGACCTTAAAGATTGCCTTGTTCAAGTCTCCCCTGCCAAGTGTGGGGACACTTCCCACTAGACCAGGTTGTTCAGAGCCCCATCCATCCTGGCCTTAAACACAGTTAGGGTTGGGGCGTCCACAACCTACCTGGGCAACATGTTTCAGCATGTCACTACCCTCAGAGTAAAGAATTTCTTCCTGATAGTCAACCCAAATTTCCCCTCTTTTAACTTGTGCCCATTACTCCTTGTCCTGCCACCACAGTTCCTGATGCAGAGTCCCTTTCCAGCTTCCTCGCAGGCCCTTTCAGATACTGAAAAATTGTTATGAGATTTCCACACAAACTTCTCTTCTCCAGGCTGAACAGCCCAAACTTTCTCAGCTTGACTTCACAGGGGACACGTTCCCATCATCTTATCAAATTCATGGTGCTCCTTTGGACTTCTCCAACACTTCTTATGTTGGCAGCACCAGAACTGAACACAGTGCTCCAGGTGGGAGTCTTGACTGCAGCTCACAAAGAAAAAATAGTCCCCCAGATTCACAGAAACACAGAATCAGAGAATCACATAATAATTGGGTTAGGAAGGGACTTCTGGAGATCGTCTAGTGCAACCAATCTCCTAAAGAAGGTTGAACTGGTTTACATCCAGATGGGGTTTGAATATTCCCAGAGAAGGAGATATCCAAGCAGTTGCCCACAATCTCTTTGTGCAGCCTCTTCCAGTGTTTGGTCACCCTCACCGTGAAGCAGTTTTGCCTCATATTCAGTTGGAACCTTCTGTGCACCAGTTTCTGCCTCTTGTCCTATTGCTTGATTCCACGGAGCAGAGCCTGGCTCCATCCTCCTGCCACCCTCCCTTCAGACACTGATAGACCTTGAAAACTGAGGTCCCCTCTCAGTTTTCCCTTCTCCAGGTTAAACAGGCCCAGCTCCCTGATCCTTTTCTCATAAGTGAGGTGCTCTGGTCCCACAATCACCATTTTAGCCCTCTGCTGGACCACTCCAGAAGTTCCTCATGTTTTTTGAGCTGGGAACCCCAGCACTGGACACAGCACTCCAGTTGCAGTCTCTCCAGGGCAGAGTGGAGGGGAAAAATAACCTCCCTTTACCTGCTGACCACACTCTTCCCAATGCAATTTCTATTTTGGCACAGCCCAAACCATTTTGCATTCTTGCTTTCCCAGTGTCACATTTTCTACTAGGGACTCAAAAGAGCAGTCATATTTTTCTATAAAGAATGGTGAAAATATCCCAGAGTTACTCAATTTAACAAGTGCTAAGAATGATTGGATGTTGTTAGCACCATGCAGAGACTATTTCTTAAATATCATTTGCCAGATGCAAAATGTCTAAAATAATCATAATTTTCATAGGCTAAGAATGCTGTCTCCTTCTGAGTAGGAAACACATGTAGGTGCAAAAGGCTGGAGAAATTCGCATCTGATTTTAGCCCTTTATATACATATATATTTATATATATTTTAGTACACAAGCTTTAAATAATCCCAGATTTTATGACCAATATGTTTTTAAGAGAGAAACATAATTGCAATTTTTCAGTCAAATTAATTTTATATGTACAAGCTGTAACCTTCATTTCATTTGCTGAATGGGTGGGTCATGACTCATTGACATAATCTCTTCAGTCTACCAGCCTGGGTGTCTTCCCTAATGATATTGCTTGTTTCGTGCATTCACACAGTGACAGCTGAGAAAAATGCTTATTCTTTGAAAGGTCAGTGTACAGCTTAATCTACATCAGAGCAATCAGTTTCTGCAGAGCCTTATTGCTGAAACATAGTTTTTAACCTTTTTACATCTCAGCTTTTCAGTCTTCTTTTCACTTACTGCTCTCTGGACTGACACAACAGCTCTTTGACATTAAAGTTTGAATCTTCTCTCCAAAATGCTAAATTTGGTAAGGTCAGGAGTATAACTGCTCTTCCTTATCCTCAAGAGTATTTTAATGAAAGACCAGCATTACACAGCTCAGTGCTAAAAGGATTATAGAAATTGCAGAGCCTAGCACTCCCAACCCTGTTTTATACAGAGAATCAAAGCCAAAAGTGGTTTGTTTTGTTGTTTTTTTTTTCATTACAAATAACATTTGCATCGTAACATTACTGGACAGGAGCCCAAGAGGTCTATCTATCTACCCACCCACCTGCAGTATTGTTTTCCTGCCATTTGCCATCAGGCTCTAGTCAATAAGCAACTCAGGGCAGAACAGAACTTGCTCAGTACAGAGTACACAATCAGCACTGAAAGCAATCACATTAACATTCCTCTGCCTTAAGGCCTTTGAAAAAGTATTGTGCTTTTGAGAGTGTTTCATGCTGAATATGCACACACACACCAGAGGAATACACACTCCTGTAAAAGAATACTATTTTGCTGTTCTAAGTTTACTCAAGACAGCTAGAGAAATCATTTGTGTGGGCCAGACATAGATGTGCAAGCATCTAATAAGACAATCAGTAGAAAGGCAGTGAACCACACAGAACCCTACCACATGACTCTACTTGAAATTTATTATGTGAATTAAATAATACAGTTCAAAACCTTTTTACATCACTTTGCTGTTCTCCCTTGGCACAAGAGAATGAATTAGACAGCTGTCACCTTGTCTGTAAATAATGTTCAAAGCTAATTTCTTTGAAGATGTTCCTTTATGTGCATTTCAGTAAGATGAATGTAGATAATTAAATATTAAGATATTTAAATCAAGTTGAATATAGTCAGTAGCTGAAGTAAATTACTACCTTGTACTGAATCTTTATCACATGAATCTACTTGTTTTATTTTGTTTAGTTTTGTTTTGTCTGACTCTATTCAGAAAGAAATGTCAATGAATTGCGATTAGTACTGGGTAAGATGTTCAGATGACAACCTCTTTTCTGTCAAATTTGAAAAATGCTTCTCTGATTTGTGTATTACTGGACATGGCATAAGGTGAAGAATGTGAGGATCATATTCTCAGGTGAGATTGTAGTCTGTGTTCTGTACCTGGAATAAGTTACTGAGCAAAACTGTGCAGTAAAAGCCTGTCTGATGTCAGGGGGGAAAAAAGGAAGCAACACTCTCTGTTCAAAGAGTAATGCCAAGGAAAAGGATGATCTCAAGGCCAGAGAGAAACATCATAGAAAATTCAATGAAATTTTTAATGCCCATGGAGAGGGAATCAGGGCATTAGTGTTTAATACTCCAATTCTGCATCATCAGTGTCAAAGGGAGCTTTGTCATTGGGTTTGCCTGATTCATTGAGACTCGATGCACCATGGCTTTGCCTTGGCAGGAGGAGGTGGTGCTGAGGTAGCTGCACCAGACCTGAGCCCATGCTCCCAGTTCTGACAGGACATTAAGCTATATTTGCTGGATTTATTGCTTAGACTGTCAAATATGTTTGTCCCATGACAAGCAATATGAAACATTAACAGATTAGGAAATGGTTCAGCATGAACTCAGGAAAGTAAATATGGTTACTTTTTACTCCATTAATTTTATTCTATGCACTTGAACATTCACTACTTACATATTTCAGACACAAATCACTTGCATCCACAGCCCATCAGTGTGATGTGAGTCTAGAGCAGACTCATCTCACTAACTAAAATAAAATTTAATTCGTACTTACTGACATTGACACTAAAATGGAGAGAGGAAGATGAGTATGTGTATGAGCTCTCAGTTGAAGAAGAGCTATACAGAGGTAAGAATGACAGAGCTGTGCCAAAAGTGGCACTGTTTTTCCCCTATTTCCAAGCTGTTTTGCGTACCATACATTGTTATATCAAATCAGCCCACATGCAGTCTGGTTTGTTTTGATTTTTTAAGAGTCTCTCCATGGGTCAGGAGTTAGGACATACTTGAAGGACATAAAAATCCAGGACAGAGTCTCTCCTCCATTTGCATACCATTTCTACTACCTGTAGCCTGTACATCAATGGAGGAAAATTGAAGTGGGTAATGTAAGGGTACAGTGAAAACCAAAAGATTGTATGAAAACAAGAATTTTTCTGTATTCCTTAGAAGCTCATTTGCATGCAACCTAAAAATGCAGTACTTCTTCAAGCATGTATTTTTCTTGTAAGGAAGATGTAGCCTCATTTCAGAACATCGCTGCTACACTGCAACACATAGGCAGACTTTACATTTCAGTAATCAAATTATTTATTGGAGAACTGCTCTGTAAAATCTCCCCAAACAGGCAGTAAAAAAAGCATATACATGCATGGTGCATAGCTGATTTACAGGGGCTGGTCTCCTTTAAGTTATGTAGTAAAATAATGATTCCTTCAAGTTAGATGGCTGGGTTTAGTGACATGTGTGCTAAACAGGAATCCCTCCTAGAAACAGATACATTGCTGATTGCCATTGCTCTTTGCAGCATAAAAACTGCCACAAACATCCTGAAAGAGGGATCTGTTTTCTCTTTTAGCTAGCTGTTCTTGCAAAGTTGTGAGGGGAATAGCAAGCATGTTTGTAATTAAAGATAACACACAAGTAACACACAATTCTTCTGTGTTGTCATTTCACATACAAAATACAAAACCCCAGAGTAAAACAGCAAAAGAAATGCAGATAGTGATGTTGATGGGATTTTCTCTGCCTGAATTATATCTTAGAGAAAGCAAAAATTTTGAGCATGGATCCTAACAAAAAATAAATGAGATTCCATTTACTGCTGCTGTCTGCTCAGTACTCTTTTAATAGTTGTAAGAAAAAAAGTGCAGAAAAAAACTTCTTTTCAAGAATCATTACTTACAACTATTTTCTAGGAAGATGGGGCTTCCTGTAATCTCCACTCACTGTCCCCAGTGGTCTTGAAACCCTGCAGAGCATGGAAACTTTCAGGTATTCCCATTCCAAAAAGGTCAGGCCAAGGAATTGATAAGGGGTCCTGCTGACCCCTCTGAGCATATGGGCAAGAGGGGTCCAATAAAAAATGTTTTTGTAAAACATCAGACTTGTACACAAAACCTGAAAATTCGTCTTGGAAACCGTAAGGAGGTGTTAATATCTTTCAGAGAGAAGGAAAAAGAGATTCATGTTATGGTGAAAATTTTAACTGAGAAAAATGTTTTTAGGAAGGATCTGCTCTGTCACACAACCTGTTGGGTCTTCCTGGGTATTTTTCAGCAAAACTCCTGTCATAGCCATGCCTTGCTCATCAAGCCATGCAGAAGCAGGAATGGCTCAGTGAGGCTGTTTAAGTCTGTCCCAGCACACTGGGCCCTGAAATTGGGCTTTGGTTCAGATATTGTCCAGCCTTCAGTCTGGTGACGTGCACAGTCTGGTGAGCCCCCATTGCCTTCTGTAGAGCAAAGACTGCATGACATGACTCAGGAATAATCCCTTGGTATCCAACTCAGAGAACACACTAGATATTCTTATGAATAAGGATTATCTTGCCATTGTCACCTCTCACTTGTCCCACATTAAGTAACTATAGCTTTCCTTTTTGGTTCTAAAATCTATTAATTTATGATGCTGGAATTATAATTTGTCAATTCTTCAGAATATTTAGATGAAGGATTTTTCTTCTGACCAGTATTTGTACTTTAAAAAGATGAAAACACACAGTTTTTCTGCTTGTGTTCCAGTAAGGAGCCCCCATACCAATTGTTTAACTGGGAAAATAGGAGAGCCAGTTTGTTACATTCCAATTTATTAACAGCCCCTTGTAACTCCCAATGGGAACCTGGCTTGGGTTTTCACAGGAGCACAATAACACTCTGCTATGTAACATCTTTTAGACACTATAATGGAAAAGACCATGGCAATTTTATGTGGACTTTATGGAAAATAGTGACATACAGAGAATGTATGAGTAGCACTGTCAATGAAACTCTGCAATCAGATTATTTTTCTACCAGGCTCTAACTCCTGCTTCATGATGCATGGCATATATCACAACCTAGTATTTCCCAGAAGAGCCCATAACAGTGAGAACTATTGATTAAATGTTAACCCCTTGACTCAGAAAGTTGAAATTTCACAAAGTACATCCCATTACCAGCAATGGTAATATGTTGAGAAAGATCAACAATTCCAAACAGTTGCTGTAATATGCATTTTTATCTGTAGATTTGAATTTATATTTAAATAGTTCAAACTTATTTTTGCTGCATATATTTATGAAACAAATACACATTGAAATATAGCATTGGATGTTAGTATTACATGCACACACATATATTTATACAGTAGTGACAAAATATTGTTTGTAAATTAGCAAATAGAAATATAAACATCAATCTGCACATGAATTCCAACATACTGTTATGCTAAAATGTGTATGTGTGTTTTCAACTACTCACACATTTGCATTAGCAGTCTATAATAACTGGTTATTTCCATATATAATTACGAGAATTGCATAAATTCTGTAAGTATAGAAATGTGGATATAATGTATTTCTTTTTTTACCTTAAAGCAAATTACTTTATTCCGAGTTTCCTCACTGGATTTCTTTCTGAAATTCACCTTCTCCCTGGCATTTTTTTTTCCTAAAACCTTGACACCTTATCTGTAAAACAAGCTTACATGTTTTTATTTTTCTAATGAAATATTTATGAGACATAGGATTTTCTTTATCTAAAGAAAATACATAATTTAAGTCAGAAAACATTCAGCTCCTACAAATATAATTGGCAAATTTAGAAATAGGGAATTCTCAAAATATTCATTCAGATGAAATCTCAGGGGTTCACATAGCAGGGCAAAACCTCAAGGCAAAAGCCACTGTAATTCTCAGTAAAGCTTTATCTGGGTGGATACTTTTGATTTCATGATGCAGCTATGACTTTATTTACAGTGCCTTATACTAATAATGCTGTCAGCCAGATGACTTCAAAAAAAGCCCCCTAAATTGCAGGAATTATAGAACTCAAAATATTGTTTCTTTGTCCACTTAGTTTGGTTATTTTTTCTTTATTTCATAAGAAAATAATATTGCTCCCTATTAGCTTTACAATTAGATTCATTAATGCTCTATGTACCAGCACTCCAAGATGCTGAAATGTCTTTTTTCACTGGAAGTTGCCCCTTAAATATATTATGGGATAGATGTGTATACATTTCCCAGTGCCACTGAATCAAGACACAGCACAATGAGTCAGTGGGTAATACACTGCTGAATCTGCTCCCAGAAATATTTGTAGGACATCCTAAAATAATTTTCAGCAACACAATGCTGCAGTCAGGGCTCTATGCATCAAGCCCATGTTTATGCAGTAACCCATAAAGTTATTGCTTTGGAAAGTCCTAGGCAAGGGGTAGTCCATGGCAACAATATGATGGCTTTCATTTATCAGGAGCAGTGTAAAACCCAAGCACTGTGTTAAATAAAGAGGGAATGTATGAGAAGTCCTGCAGAGTTTTACCTTTCATTACATGGGAGTTCCACTGTAGTGGAGTTTATGGACTTGTGATTTTATGGAGTGTGCCTATGATTTCTTATTTTTAGCTATATCTATTCAATCAATTGCTTTAATTTACTCTCTGTGCAGGCTGCAAGTTATTGTTTATAAGTTTTCAGTCCTTGCAAGCATTACAAGGAAATATTTGTCATAGGGAATGGCTGTGTCTGGCACCACTTTTTGGGCTCTTGTGCCCATCTCTATCTGTGTGCCCCCTCAGCCAGCACTTCTTGGGCATGAGGAATTTTTTTGACACTATGCAAAAAAGAAGGGAATAGTAGTCAGAGGATGTTTTACATTTTTACAAGTCTGGATATATTGTTCATAAGCATACTGTAAATATTGAACATTACAAAGGTCCAGTTTAATCAATGTACAAAATTGCAATGAATAGCAAATCTATAGCAAGAAAATAATTTGATGTCACAGCACAAATATAATCTGAAGTTTTGTCAAAAAAATGGTATCACAACAAAGAGCTTGCATTTCCTACTGTGTTCCTTTAAAACCTAAGCTAGCTGTACAGCATTGCACAAGCAGGAAAACCAGGCACACTATGCCTCAGTTCCTTTTCTTCCTCTTGTCCTCTGTGTTGGGAAATCAGTCACATCTTTTGTTCCTTGTGCATATGGAAAGGTCAAAGGCAAGACACAAGAAAGAGGTTGCTGGGTGCATTTCTCAGTGTGGACACATTTTCCTGGTTTGAGCCTGTTAGATCTCCACTGCTCATGTGTGTAACCATCAGAATAAAACAGGTGCCCTGCATCTCCCTCTCCTGGCTTTAGACTGCCCAGAGAATGGCCACCTGCAGCTCTGTCCTTCCATTTAATATGTAAGGATTAAATTATGTACTTAAGAAGTGAGAAGATGTGATTTAGATTCCTCACAGCCATGAGAAAAACTGCTTTTTCCATTCCCCTGGGAAATGTCAAGGCATGTCTAGAAATGTCCTTGGAAAGTTCTCTGAGCATCAGGCTGTGATTCAGCTGTGATGTTTGGTTCTCCATCTGAGGCTGTAACCCCTGAGATAAGCATGGTAAAGTGATGGAGCTGTAAAGAGAAGGTAAAATGCAGGAAGGAGCCCAGCACTCTGAGCTCTTTGCTGTCATGCTGCAGAGAGAGAAAATACAAATGTATTACAGAAAGAAGCAGCCAAATTCATGAATGATAGGTCCATCAGGAGACAAACAACTCCACCTTGCTCAGAAAGTCTTCAGATCAGGGAGAAGATGTATGGGTATGCATCTTAGGATAGATGGACACAAATGTTTCCATATTTACATCCTTTATATTCTTTTCCCTGGACTTTGATTCAGAACAAGGTGCTGAGTTATGCACAATCCAGGTTTGAACCACAAGAGCTGTTCTAATGGCCCTTCTTCTGCAGGGCAAGTGGCTCCAGTTCCCAGCCTTTTTAATGTGTTTTTATATTAAATAGTTATTGACAGGAGGGAGTGGGGGATATCAAACAGCATAAACAATCCCACAATCAAGATCAACTTCTAGTAAAGCTGGAAAGAGGTACAAGAAAAACAACTATGATCAAGGGGAGTCAGTTCATTCTCAGCACTATAGGAAATCTTAGTGGTCTGGGTGTCCTTTGAAATATGCCAATAGATGCCATTCTGGCTGGCTGCAGGTCTGGTCACAGGGAACAGAGGACAGCATTCATTTCACATAGGCTGCTAAGCAGCTGACAGATGGTAATGACTTCATGTCACAGGTGACCCAAAGGTGAAGGGCTCCATATCTCATTACGCAGCCCCTTAGCTGTCCAGTAATCCCAAGCACTTTTTGTCAGGCTCACACTTTTATGTGTGGAAAGAAAGCATTCAATCATGTGCACTATTTCTCTTCCTGTGCCAGATCCTTCCTTCAGGATGGGAAGCCCCTCAGGCTCTTTGGGACTGAGATTCCATGTTTGGAAGGTTATTTTCATCAGCTTGTAAAGCTTGGAGCAAACATCACTACTCCCAATCACACAGAGCTCTAATTGAAACCATTCCCAGTAGCTCTGTATCTACATATACACATCCTGATTATGACAAAGCTCATGAATAATCACTGGTGTGAACTTGTTCCTCATTGTCACAAGTTCAGGAAAGCAATGGGGATCCAATGGCATCGCCCGATACCTCTGCAGGGCAAAGATGACAAAGTTCCTATTTTCTAAAAATAATTACATAGCCCAGTGTGAATTTGTGCAGCAAAGGACACCAGGATGACTCACAAGCACAGAGATTATGAAAATGTATTCATGCTGCAGCATTAGGATTAGGGCAGAGTGAAGTTGTAAATATTCAGCTTCACTTCAGGTTTCACCTCAGCTCTTCAAATTTCTGCCTAGCCCCATTTGCAGAATTAACTCAGCATTGTTGTTTCCTTAAGCATAGAAAAATACTCCTTTCTAAAAGCTTTTAAATGTGATGCAGCAAATTCTTCTGCTTTCGGTTCTGTGCTCTCCCTTCCTTGTTAACATATGTGGTTTTCAAAGGAGGAGAATATGCCAGGCAATTTCTCTTTTCTGACCCTATGAATCTGAAATGAGATGGCCTCATTGTCTTTCTTTATCCACACTGTAATTGCAGTTCCTGGTCTATTTCTAGAATGCACCTCTCTGGGGATCCACACACAATCACAGTATATTAGAATATTTCAATGCTTTTGTTTTCTTCATGGCTCTTGTAATGCTTCCTTTCATATTCCTGATCCTCCCTGGCACATACAGGAGTACCTCCATTGAAGTCAATGAAATGTCATTTATTTTTCACCCACTGAGGGTTTGATCCAAGACCTTTAGCTTTATCTGTGTTGTACCGCAGCTGAACAGTTTACTCTATTTTTTGCTCTCTTGAAGAGCAAATATACACATATTTCTATATGTAAACTTCCTATCAAACAGGCATGTAAAACTTCTGACTGTTATTATGCAACTTAAAGGGAGTATAAATGATGCTAAGAAGATTATTTTCAGTACCTTAATTGACAAAAGTAGTAAATGGTATAGAGTGAAGTTTTGTCTCAGGATAGGATGGAGATCAAGAACATTCGTGGTACTTTACAAGAAAACTGAGGTTTGTTCTATTAGTTTGCTCAATCTTCCATAAAAACACTTTAAAAACGTTAGCAGGTAGAATTTAGATTAAAATCTGGTCAAATTTTGTCTGTCTGTTTTAAGAGAAATTTGGATTTTTTTTTCTGTTAACAGTAGAAATGGATGCTTTGGAGACATTGCTATAATAATAAGCTTCTTACCTTGAAAATGACATTCAGGAAAAATGTTGATTTCAGTTGCAAGATAAACATGTTTTTTAAAATATAGATATTTTTGCCTGCTCATTATATAGTTATGGTTTTGGGGTTTTTTGGTTTGTTTTGGTTTTTTTTTTTTTCCCTTCTTAGTAGTGGATCTGTATAAATATCATATACTGTAATGCCTAAAACATTTTCCATAAAAAATTTTCCTAAAGGAAAAAAGCATATGTTCATAGATATACATATATATATTTTCAAAATTTTACTCTGGTCTCTGTCAATGATAGTAACTCTAAAATAAAATGCTTTCAATCACAATTCTTTTCTTTGACAGTTTTGATTTAAATGGCTACACAATTCAGTGTCTTAGTGCTTCTGTATACTATTTTCCAAGAAATTGCTTTGCCAAAAATTTTAGACCAATTGTGTTCAAGCTTCAGAAGAGGTAACTGGTAAATATGACTGGAATTATCCCTGCAGACTATGAAGATTTGACTGATCTCACTAAGATTTTGGGCAGGATTTTGCACTGCAGACCTCCTGTGCTCCCGTCCATCCTATGCTGTCCTACTCTCCTCTAGTCCTAGGAAATGTGAATTATGTTGTAGAGCTGCCAATGCTTTCCAAATTAACAAAGGAGTTAGCATGGTACAGATGAAACTTTTTTAAATTTTGGTCACTCACAGAATGTTGTTTCTTAACTGGAGTCACCAGTTGGAACTGCTTTAAGGGGATGGATATGTTAACGACACTCTTCTGAGAAAAGTATAAACTCAAAGCGGTCACTGCAAAGTCTTCTGGAAGCTAACTAACTACAACTTCCAATGCAGAAATTGTAGCAGACTCATGAAATATCATGAAGAGTATGTTACTATATATATATATATATATATATATATATATATATATATATATAAAATAACATACTCTTCATGATATTTCATGAGTCTGCTATATATTTATATATATATATATATAAAAATTTTTAAGGGTCAGAAAGAAAACAAGAATATAAATATCCCATTATGGGAGAAAGAGCAGACAAACTCAGGAGTCACTGGCTTGGTACAGCCCTCATTAAATAATTTGATTCATAGCTATAGATCAACCTCTAATAACATAGCCTTCCAAAGTCAGGCTCACTACTAGGATTTTAATATTAAATGTGAACCATCATAAAGAAATACCACATATTTATTATTTTCAGCTTCAAAAATGCCTGGCCATTTTGTGCTCTTATCTAATATTTATAAAAACATCACATGAACACCTGGAAATTATTTAATATGATTTTAGCAACTGTCCACGATGTTCCTGTTTAATGGGCTGGGCAGCTTTATAATTTTTACAAAAGGTTGGGTGCAAAAAAATACAAAACAATACCCATTGAAGTTTGTTTAACAGTTGTGTGTTATCCCCACAACCATGGTTCTATTATGCTCTGTGCTTTAAACACACACACACACACACACACACACACACACACACATAAATTCTTTGTGCCCCAAGGATTTGCAGTCTAGGGACTTCAGGGCAGATCATCACAGTGATCTGGGTGCCTACCAATGCATGGGATTGCCCACAGCAAATTTCAAAAGGGAAGAGACTTCTGACTTCAGCCCTCCAAACATTCTTGCCTAATCTAGTTTTCTAGTCTTCTCTCCTTCCACTGGCAGGAGATATATAGGCACCTCTCAGGGCAGGCTCACTGCATCCTTAAACAACAGCATGAATCACTTCCTGCAGCACCCATCATGTGCAGAGGTATTTAAATCCTGAAGCCAGATGCAGGGACATTTCTACTGATTTGGAGGGAAGGCATCTAAAATGAAAATGAATTTTTAATTCAAAATCCCCCATCTTTCTTTTAAATAAAATACAAACAAATAGTAATATTAAATTCTGAAATGACAGCAGAAATAACTCCCATTTTGTACACTTTCCCATTTTTCTTTATTCTTTTGTGAAAATTTTTAATAGCAGAAGTGAAATCTATGATGTTTTTAGATTAAAATCTATTTCATTTTTGCTGCCTAACTTTTGGAACTCTCTGCAGTTTTAAATTTTCCAGAAGTATAACATTTTGAAATGCATTATTGAATTTTATTACAGTGCCCATAAGTGTACCTGGAGCATAACAATTTGCAAAAGGAAGAGAGTGAGGGAAGATAGAGAAAGAAGTGGAAGGGAAAGGTGCAGATTATTCCCACAGATAAAAATGAAGATATGCTACTCATTCCATATTGATACATTAAGAAAGAAGAAGAAAGTTTTAAAAAAAAGTTTAGCTTCATGCCTTATCATTTCATCTGAAACCCTGAATAAACTTTACTTATTTATGTATGTATCTCCAGTTTACAACCAGAACTGATTCATCAACTTTTCTCTTTAATATTTTTAAAAATAACCACTATGAGATACTTCATAGAAGTATCTCATAAGATAGAACATAAGAATTTCCACATAAGAATTTCCAAAGACAGTAAACAGTTTTCCCACCCAAATGCCAGGCAGTTCAAAGAGATTCCTGGCCCAACATGTGCCATGGGCAGGCTGCCAGCAGACCCTGGTGCAAAACTAATCACCCAGAAAAGTCCAGGAGAGCAGGCTGGGCTCATGCAGCTATTGATCTACAGCCAACTCTTGTGCTTGACAAGGTTCTCTGCAGCTAAATAAACCCCAATCAGAGCATATAAGTAGATATTTAGATTAAGGCATTGGCCCCAGCATTAACAAGGATATGTTAAGGTTAGATTCAAGTCATCACCACCATGTGCTGTTTCAGCAAGTTCTGTGTAATTCACTTAATTATCAGGTGCTGAGCAGATAAGGTGGTGTTCAAAGCGACAACCTATGGTAAAAAAATTGAAAGGATAAATCTTTGAGAAAAGAGCTAAGCATAATTGTTTATAATGTATAATGGGCTTTCTAAAATGAATATAAGAAATTTTGAAGACTGGATAAACCAGGGAAATTACAGTGTGGGGAACAATATATCATCTGAAGCACTAAAAAGTCCTCTGTGATTTGAAGGGATTGTGAATGAGGTGTCCCTGATATGTTTTGTCTTTTTTAGTTTTAAATCTGTGCTTACTCCCACTGTTAAACAAAGGCAAATGCTGATATTTGCAGTGCAGGTTTTCCTCACAGAATGTAAAGGGCAACTGAGGTAAACCACTACTGGGACCCAAATTATTTGTTGAAAATGTCTCAGATGCAGCATTTGTTTTAAGTGTGTGTCTTACTCCTCTCACCTCAGTGCAGACTGAATGTTCATCAATGTACTGCTTGTTGACCTTGTGCTCATATACTGACCCAGACCACTGTATCATCACAGAACTTTGTCTTGCCTTTACTGTGATCATAACACACTTTGCAAATTCCATGTCCCTAAGAGGTTGTAATCCTTTAAGACATTGCAATGATCAGGGAAATCATATAAACAAAACACTCAGGAGTTGTGGAAATGAGAACATTCACAAAGAACTAAGCTTAAAAATACATTTTGGACATCACAAGAAAATTCTTTGCATCATGTTGTGTCTTTCTTTGACTAAAGGTAATAAAAATTCAGTGCTGTTTAAGTAAAGCACATTTCTAATACCACAGTCCACTGAGCTCCATAACACCATCTTGATTTGATTTCTCATGTTCCACATTTACTAATCACCCAGTTGGGTCCGGTGGGTAACAGAAATATTGTTTATGAGTGAGAAAGGCTGCAAACAGCTCCTGTCCTTGGGAAGCCATTTACTGTACTTTTATTCCTCACACACTCTCCTCTGTCATATTCAAGAAGCTGCTCACAGGTACAATATCTTCAATTGTAGCTTCAATTCCAGGGGTAAAATCTTTCCTTTTTCAAACAGAAAATGCACCATACCTATGTATTACTGAGTAACTTCCAGAAAATATTTTGCTGAGCAATTCTGGGTGATGAGTGCACAGCCACATCCTTAGTATTGGACAAAGACATAAGAGATGCTTAAAGAATTGGGAAAATGTGTTATAGGGACAGTTGCCTGTAAGGTTTAAGTATAACAGTGATTGGTGCAGAGAAATAAATCAGATAATGGTTTCATAAGAGATTTTGTCTCTATTTGTGTGGCACCACTGCAAAGAGGTATTTAAAAATATTTTACCTATCAGACTGCCTTCTGCCATGGAATAAAATTGCTCAGTCAAAATATCACATCTCTGGAAACCTTGGCTTTTTTACCTTTCTCATTTTTTCCTCAATCCAGATACCTCATTGACATGTTGCTGAGCCTTTATTTCCCTTGATTTGGGGTGAAAGGAAATCAAACCTAGGAGGAGGAAGATATTGCTCAAGAATACAAGGAGATAGCATGGCAGAAGGAAGAAAGATAAACAGTAGCAAACTGAGTAGATAAATTGCAAGTCAAACATAGCTGATGAATCATGGTGTAAAATATTTGTAACTTGATACTTGTGAGAAAAGAGGGGTATTCCTCATTACCTCATCTCTCTAGCATGGTGTTAAGATGCTGTCTTTGCACTAGGCTGAATATTTTTGGGCATTTATGAGCTGGATGATATGTTCTTTATGAAAAAGTTATATGAGTAAGGCATAATTGACCTACACATTCTTTTGAAAATGTGCATTTCTTTCTGTTGTGTGGTCTCTGCTCTTCCTTCCCAATCAGACAAAGCTCTTCTGTGACTGGTTAACTTCCAGTGGATAGAGGTTTGGAAAAGCCATGCCCTCTGCACACTGGCATATCAGAGAGAGGGGAATGCTAAAGCCCCAGAAAGTGTCTTCACTTTGCTTTTCCAGGAATTCCTGCTATTAAATGTAGAAGGTACTTATAAAAGTGGGGAAAAAATGCCCAAAATACACCTTTTATTTTCATTGTACAAAATGAGACATCAGCATAGAAAATCAAATGGAGTCAATTGGTTTCAAAAAGACATCCCCTGATGGGGGCACAGCCACTGCTTCCCATCCAGTAGATCCACGGGTCTGTCCAGAATTCTGGACAAAATCCTCAGAACACGCATGCTTGTGTTTTGTTAAAAAAAAATAAATAAATCAGAATGGAGTGTTTTGCACTTCTAATATTACTAAAAACTCCTTTCAGAGAGCTACTTAGAAAAGAGGCAAGGTCAGATAAGCCTAAAGCAAGCAGCTGAATACCCCAGCTGTAGAAAAACTGAGGCCATCCCTTATACAGCAAGTTCTGTTAAAAGACAGATTATATCAGAGAAGAGATGTAGTTTTGTACTTTAAAAGCTGCCTATTGTGCAAAAGGCATTAGGATTATATCAGTCTAGCTGAGGATTTTATGGCAATTTAGATGATGGCAGATTATTAATGTAAAAGTACCTGTTTTATCAAGAATATCACTTTACTTTTTTGTCTAATTTTCATCATGTGCCATATGTATAGCCGTTGCTCAAAGGCTGTGAAGGCATTATCTCTTGCCTCACTTATCATTTCTAAGAAAAGATGAGAAGGAGGAGAAAGGAGGGACAGAAGACGATGATCAGAAATAGAAAAATTTCAAAGTAGATCAAATAAGGATGTCTGTAATAGTTTCCCTTTAATGAAAAGCATCATTAATCAGCTGTAATGGTGACTAAGAGTGTTGGTAAAACAGTAAATAAGCTGAAGAAAGCAGTCTCCAAGAATAAATGTGTACTGCATTGCAGCAGACATGCTTCTCATTAGTTTAACTCAAATGCCACTAGTTAATGGGGGAAGCGATTTAGCAATGTCCTGGGTGGTGACACTGTGGTTTCTTCATCAGCCTCTCTCTGGGCACCTGACCCGTGTACCTGCAACCAACAGCAGAGAGGCATTTGTGAGTACTGTGCACACTGCAACCTAAACCAAACCAAACAATAAAAAAAGGCTCAAGCCCACAAACAAAAACCCAAGCCACCAACCAAACAACAAATTACCAAAAGCCCTCAAACAAAAAAAAGGCCCATATAAAAAAGGAGTAGGGCATTACATGGAGCTCTGTTACTGCCTCTGCATAAACTATTACCTTGCTTGAAGCCCTGCCAGAAGGATTTAGACTGCAGCACAGCCAGGGAGCAGCTGGGAGATGAGAGGATCAATAGCACCAGCAGCACTGGTGCAGCGCCTGCAGGAGCCACAGCAGCCACGCCTGGCACCAGCCAGGGGCAATGCACACCACAGTCCCTCCCCATCCCCCAGAACCTGCCCACCTGGCTGGCTTGGGTCCTCTTGCCAAGGGAAGACTCTTGAGCAGAGAAACTGGCTCAGCTTTTCAGGGGTTCCTTTGGAGTTTCTACAAGAACCTCTCATTCCCCTTCAAGGTGCCGTACACACGTAATGATAGAAAAAGTGTTGAATCATCCTCTTGTGCTGTTTGCAGAGACAGACCACAGAGCTGATAATAACCTGTCCTGCGCCTCCTCTGTGGGCCAGGGGAGTGAGCTGGAGCTGAAGCAGAGACTCAACAAGGGAGAAGAATCAACATCTGGAAAAGTGCCTAAATCTAGACCAGAAACTAGAAAGATTTTAAAACTGTACCAAATTTGCTGCTGCCAAAGTCAAGAAACAGGGCCAAGGGGAGCCATCCTACAGGTGTTTTACATCTGTCTTCCAGATCTGCAATGTCAAAAGAACTCATATTAATTGTTAAGAAAATTATCTTTTAAACATTAATGAGAGGACTAAATGGAGACATTTTGCATTTATTTGAATACTAAAAAAAAAGATATATTCTATCCAAGTGAATCTAGCACTCTGAAAACTGTAAGGTAGTGCAATAGGAAAACCCCAATATCAAATATTCAGCTCTAAAATCAAGACTTTGTTTCAATAACTAATGAGTATTACATTTTTATATACAGATAGAGTTGAAAGGCAATTGATGTGAATGGAATTGTTTTGGAAAAGTAAACTTAAAACTGTTTGGACAGAAGTAACAGGGTGGTAGGAGTTTTTCACCCAAACACATGTGCTTTTTGAAAGGCACAAATAAGTTCTAGGGCAGCAGGTTAAACCACCCCTGCCCACCCCCCACATAGCTCCCTCTCATCCCCCCAAATTGGTAAGTGCTGATAAATTAAGTTGTGACTTAATTATTAAATGACTGGTTTTGCTCCACTATTAAACTTTTTCAGAGTTTTTTCACATACAGGAGAAGGACCCTACTAAGGAGGATTAAGACCTCAGATTTAGGTAATTCCTCTTGCTTTGCTTTTTTGCTACTGGAACTTCAGTGAATTGACACCAACTCCTCTGAAATCACTACTTTGTGGATGTAAAGGAAGCAGGAAAATACTTCAACACAGTAATTGACAGGCATCAGCTAGAACCATTTACTGCCTTCTTTTGACCACAGAATTTGCTTTTAGCAATACTGAAGCTGAAGGACAAAAAGTGTATTCAGATCAAAACTTGGCATTAATGAATAAAGGAAAGAAGATAGAAAAAGCACAAGCACACTCAGATACTCTCCCTAATGTATCCTCTCAGCTGTCAGAAACCTTAGCATCCTAAGCCAGTTATTGTATTTTCCTGTGTTTAACATCCTGTAAGAATCTTTTCATTTCCCATTAATTCCATTAATTGCCTTTTGGAGCCACTTGTACTTTTAACATCCACAGCATCCTGTGGTAAAAAGGCAAAAGCTTCCCCAAACAGGCTCAAATTATAGAAACATTAGAAGACAACTGGTGAAACTGTGAGAAACCATAAACAATTTTTTCCATGTTTGCTTTTTTTCTCTCCTTTGCACCAATTTTTAGTTTCCTTCATTAACTCCTTTTCCAAGTTTAGACATGCCAATCCAATTTATCCTTGCAAGAAGGCAGGCATCCTTATTAGAAGGGCTTGAGTCTCTTACATAATATTTGCTATTTTTCTATTTCACTGGAGATGTCTAGGGAAAATGGGATTATCCAGTTGTTTTATTTTTGCTCTGTGACTTATTTCACTTTAATATTCCCTTTATTCCCTTCATATCTCTGTCTCTCTCTTTTTTTTTTTTTTTTTTTTCTTTTCTGTAAAGAAAATGAAAGGCTGAGAGATTTGGAGTGGTTCAGCCTGGAGAAGAAAAGGCTGTGGGAAAACCTTAAAGCACATTCCAGTACCTAAAGGGAGCCTACAAGGGAGATGGAGAAAGACTTTTACAAGAGCATGTAGTGACAGGACAAGGGGGAAGAGCTTCAAACCGAAAGAAGGCAGAATTACATTGGGTATTAGGAAGAAATAGGAAGAAATTCTCTACTGCAGGGCACTGGAACAAGTTTCCTTGAGAAGTTATGGGTGCTTTATCCCTCGAAATGTTTAGGTCCATGTTGGATGGGGCTTTGAGCAATTTGATCTAGTGGAAGGTGTCCCTGCCCATGACAGGGTTGGAACTAGATGAACTTTGTCTCTTCCAATCCAAACCATTCCAGGTTTCTATGGTTCTGTGAAAGTGAGAAGAGCAAATTTTGATCCCAGACCTCTCAGCTGCCTGCCACCTCTGGGTGCCTGTGCTACAGAATGGATTCCATTGATGCAGTGAGAAGATGCAAGCCTCAAACAGCCCACAAAGCTGCAACATTTCTGTTCAGTGCTTTATATTAAAAAATCTTCAGCATATTATCAAATTATTCAGCTACTTTTTAAAAACACTTTTAGATAAGAGCCAAAGAAGAGGCAATTCTAGCTGCTTTTACAGATATTTCTAATTACCCACCAAGTCTTCCTATGAGAACAAGCTCTGCTAGAACAGTGAAGTGGCTGAAATTCAGTCATTTCATGTGCCAAAGGAAAAATGTACCCTTTCACCTCCAACACTAGGGAACAGTTGGTTTTCACAGAGAACACACAAAAAGTCATGTCCTGCTGATTTGGTTTACTAACTGTGGAACTAAAAATATTCCTTTTGGCCTGTCAAAACAGCTGATCTTGTAATTCACTTCAAATCCAAGTGACTTGCATAAAAAATGCCTGTACACTGAATAAGTGAAGAAAATATCTGTCTGAACTGCAGCTGGAGGATATGGTTTGCTCCCACTGTCTTTTCCTGCACATTTGAAAAGAGAAGTCTGCTGATATTTACAATTGAACATAGTTTTGCTATGTGCTAGTGCTAAATGCATGTAGCAAATGAAAGCTTCTGCCTGCACACAGGAGAGTTGTCAGCCTGTTGATATTTGCCCTCAAAAGCTAAGGCAAACTGCTTGCACCCAGATACCTGCCTTTATCTGGATGCATATTTTCTCTAAGGTACCCTGGATGAAAACCTTGGGAAACCTTTAACAACATGTCAAATAGGAGGAGTTATTACCTACTTTGAAAAGACTGCTTGAACCTTTTTAACTCTTTTGTACCTTTGCCAGAGAGAGTTGGTGGTGAGCCCAAACAGTGTCTCCAACTGCAAATCTTTACTAAGCAGCACAGATCTAAAGCCTGACAAACTGAGTTGGTAATCACTCCAACAGGGCCAGGAGCAAGGGAGTTGCTGAAAGTATCATCTAAATCATCAGAAATGGTACTATTTCCATGCCATTTTATTCTAGGCCTTTCCATTTTCTTCAGCTGTGCTATACGCTGGAGCAGCAGGCTGCTTTGAGAGCCATTAAGAGAGAGAGGAGTTGAAAGCACAAAGCCCAGAGTCTGAAACCCAAATTGCTGCAATAACAGCTGTTTACAAACACAATAGGGAAATATCCCAGAAACCAGTAACCAACAGCATGCAATCAACCAAATGTATGGATTTTGCTGTCAGAAGCCAAGACACAGACATCCTCCCTATGATTAATGCATGTTTGCATTTCAGTCAGGAGATCCTCCTCTTTCTGTCCATTTTTGGGCTGTTCCAGTGCAGTCGGCAGCATACCAGAACCTGTCAGGAAAGATCAGCCTGAGCTGCAAAGCACTCAGCTCTATAGCATTCATCCTCATTTTGTTCTTCTAATAAAAGTCTTGGGTTTTGTTTAATTTGGTAGAATTCAAATCTAGCACTGTTATCTGCCAGAGATAGATCCCAAAGCATAACATTTCCATTTGAATACTTTAAATGCTACATACAGATTTATCTAGATCCTTGCCTACTTTTTTCCTTTTTTTTTTTTTTTTCTGTTTAGAAAGAGGGAAATGCTTAGCTCTATCAGTTTGTGGTGCAGAGAGGAAGAGGCATAGTGCCAAAATATTTCAAATCAGATCACCATCACGAGCTCTGCTATC
Organism: Ammospiza caudacuta; assembly: GCF_027887145.1. Taxonomy (NCBI): domain Eukaryota; kingdom Metazoa; phylum Chordata; class Aves; order Passeriformes; family Passerellidae; genus Ammospiza; species Ammospiza caudacuta. Next base: position 63,288,591 of record NC_080596.1, read on the forward strand.
ACAGAAAGGAAAAAAATATTAATGTTGTCTGCAGGTGGGCAAAATTCAATGCTGCCAAGAAAAATGCAAGCAAAACTTCCTTTACCTCTAAGAAAAGTGTCTCCAGCTGCTGCATTGTGGTACCAAACAAGTTCCACATGTCAGATGAGGAATGCAGCATGGCGCTGAAAAAAAGAAATGGCAGGCACCATCTGTATTCTTATAAATTCAGCAGTTGCCTAGAGAGTTGCTGCCATTGAGGGAAGATTGCTTCTCTTCTATTAATAAGGAAACTCGGCAAGACTGAAAAGGGCTTGAAGGAGCTGTCATTAGAGAAGTCTACATTCCACAGCATCTCCCAGCAAAGAGAATGCAGCACTAAAACTCACTGTCCTGTGGCTGCCAAAAATTTCCAGTAAATAGAACTGCTTCTTGAAGAGAAAAGGGCTGGGGCAGTAGAAAATCTACATATTTTTAAAGCAATATTAGGAACTGTTTGGCTTCATTTCTTATAAAGATTTCAGAGAGGGTCTATAGGTAAATAAGGGGATCAAATGTATACTGGACAACCCTGTATGCAGCAGCCTTGAAATCTGCTCTGTGAAATCAGGCAAGTCTTGTTCTGCAGCTGTGCTGTCAGCACACGTAAGACCTTCCAAGGCAAGGACCACCCATCTGTGTCCATGTTCCTCCAGCTGATAGGAAGTGGCAGGAAATGAAAGGAAAAGTAAAAGGTTTGGTGAGGAAATCTGCAGCAACCACAGGACCCAGCACTGGGCATTGTAGATATGGATTTGCTGTGGGTGTGAGGGCAGAGAAGGGGCTGATGCCCTGTTCAGTGGATTCTGTGGCTTCCATCTGCCAGGGCTGCCTGCCTGGGTGCCACTGCCTTTCCCCACACAGGGCACCATGAAAGAGAGTGACCTTCTGCAGAGTGGCATGGAGGTGACTGTGCCAAGCAGCTCATTAGCACAATGCTGGTGCATTGCTCATTGTTAAGGTGCCAATTCCCATTTTCAGCCTGGAGAGTATGCAAAGGGCAGGTAAACAGTTAATGAGCACAGTTCTTTGAATTAAACAGCTGAATCTGTGCTGAACTTTTAAATCTTTTATAGCTGTGATATTTCAGAGTCCTAAAAATGAATCAGAACATCTGACAGGTATGCCATGAAGTTCCACATACACACTGTGCCAAGATTTAGCACTGAGAATTTACCTCTGATATGCTGACAAAGGAAAAATGTTTTATGCAGAGGTTTGCGGGCTGCTTTGCACCTAAAAGAAAACGGTAAAATTGAGCTTTTTACTGTTGCTTTTCTCACATAGAAAAATTCCATTGAAATACATGCAGTGGTTTCCCAGTATTACCACAAGCAAAAGGTTACTTCATCAATAAAATAATGTTGGTGCTCAAAGGCTTAATATATACATTACTGACAAGGTAGTGCTCAAGGTCAGTATTGAAATACAGTCAGCAGTGTCCCAAATGTTAAACTAATCTCTATTCTTACATTGCCCAGTTCATCTCAAAGCCTTTCCCTCTTTGAACACACAGGCAGCAGTTAACCAGCCCTGAGTGATAGCTACAATTCAAGTGCAGCCCCTTTGCTGCATCTGTTTACCATCCTGCAGTAAAACTCCTTTTGTTGAAAGGAGTTTTCAACAAAAAATCAGAAAAAGAAGTAGCAAATTTTCCAAGGAAACTCTTCTTGTCCAGAGCCAAGGAAAAGTGGGAACCACAGAATCAGAGAACGTGCTGAGTTGGAAGGAACACATTTGGATCATGGAGTCCAAATGCTGGTGCTGCACAGGCCACCCCCAGGGTCACACCTGTGCCTGGGTGGTGAGGACTTGCCTGCTCCCTTCCTCTCAGGAGAAAGCTGTAACTGCAATGGGACCTCTCCTCAGTCTCCTCTTCTTCAGCCTCAACAGACCAAGTCACTCCTCACCAGGTTCCCCCTCCAGACTCTCCATCCTCATGGCCCTCCCCTGAACACTCTCCAACAGTTTAATATGAAATGCTTCATTTTGATATAAAGGAGTTCCTGTGATGTGGTATTGAGAAATTCTCAATCTCATCTAGACACCTTCTGCTGCAACCTGTTGCTTCAGTATGAAATCTTCCTTCGGTGGACAGAGATATTCTGACTCTGAAGCAGACATTTCTGTTCAAATCCATATTTATAAGAGGTCTCCAAAAGAGAAAAGAATAAAAAAGGTAGATATTCACAACAAAATTCTGGCAAAGAGAAAATAAATATTTCTGCCCCTTCCTTGATTTGAGTAAATGTACACAGAGAAGCAATTAAAAAAGGCTTAACTTAAATTGGTTTTCCAGATGAACAACGGTTTGGATAGCAGTGATTGCATATATAACATTTATCCCTTGGGTTAATGATACTCTCTTCCAATTTTCCTTAATCCATTACAAAGTCAATAAATATTTCTTTTTTCCTAACACTATTCTCCAGCATTGTTTAGAAAGAGGGAAAGGAGGAGAGGAGAGGAGAGGAGAGGAGAGGAGAGGAGAGGAGAGGAGAGGAGAGGAGAGGAGAGGAGAGGAGAGGAGAGGAGAGGAGAGGAGAGGAGAGGAGAGGAGAGGAGAGGAGAGGAGAGGAGAGGAGAGGAGAGGAGAGGAGAGGAGAGGAGAGGAGAGGAGAGGAGAGGAGAGGAGAGGAGAGGAGAGGAGAGGAGAGGAGAGGAGAGGAGAGGAGAGGAGAGGAGAGGAGAGGAGAGGAGAGGAGAGGAGAGGAGAGGAGAGGAGAGGAGAGGAGAGGAGAGGAGAGGAGAGGAGAGGAGAGGAGAGGAGAGGAGAGGAGAGGAGAGGAGAGGAGAGGAGAGACTAAATTTAGAACTTGAGTCTGAGGAAGCTGGAAAATCTTTGTGTTAAAATTGCTCATCTCATCTCAAACTTCCTCTCTCAATGACATTTCAGCAGTTGACTCCAAGTGTCAGAGCCCACATGATGTGCTGCTCCTCACTGAGGGACTTTTGGCATAAAGGATTTGACATGTAGCAAAAACTTCCAGTAGTAGCCCCTGTATTCTGCCACCATACAAACGCTACTCATAGGCAGAGCTGCTACAGCTCTCAGAAACTGGTGGCTTACTACTCTATTGTATTATAAACCACTTTGAAATCTTCTCCTAAAGATTTCCAGCTTCTCATTTTTCAGCTACTGGTCTTTGAATTATGACAGAAAGAAGGTCCTGGTTACTAGGTGCCTTTCTTGGACTACATACATAATTTCCATATATATGTGTGCATGATCTTTCTGACCATATATATGTATACACCACACAAACACAAATATATGTAGCAGTTCTTTTCAAAGCTACTTTATAATACACTAATTATGTAAATTTTTTAATCAGGTGCATTTATGGTGATAATTACAGCACATAATCCATCCTTGAGACAACTTAATGGATTGGACAGAAAAAAAAATCTGTCTGATCTCTTTCATCTTAAAGATTTTAATGTCTTTTGTTATCCCGTTGCATTTTGTGCATTTAGAAAATGTCTATCCAAAACAGCACAGTCAACTTTGCACATTTTTAAAAGAATATCTCTGTTAAAATACCATCAGAACACATTCTGGTTTTGTTATGCCTGTTGACAATCAACAATGTTTTTTTATTGTTTGAACTATGCTTATCAGCTGAACCACAAGTGGGGAGCACAACAAATGCTTCACAACAATTCCATCAGATACAGAAACTTTATGATTGCTCCTGTCCAACCAGCTCTTTATGAAAACTGGAGGTCACAGAAGATTAAAATTCTGCCTTGAGTGGGTTCATTTTTTAATAAAAAGGGGGAAAGGGGCAGGGAGCCTTGGGAGGCTCAGAAGAACAGATTAGCTGTCTACAGCAACACTAGTTAAGTATCATTAACTCCACTGAAGCTATTCATAGTTAAAGCTGAAAAAGGCCCAAGTTGACATTCTTTCCTCCCATGCTGTCAGGGGGGGAGGTCAGAGACAAGATTTTCCACTTCATCTCCCAGTTTCCTTTTATGTACAGGCTCTCAGCAAACTGCTCATGTTGCCACAACAGAGACCTTGAACCTTCAAAGCTATCAGCAGAGACAGACCCTTATCCCTGATCAATATGGATCAGCAGAGAGGCACAGACTATCCACACATATCTGTTTGCAGGAGTGGAACTTATATTTTCAGTGACTGAATTTACTTTTCTAAAAGGGCAGAATGTCACTGCCAATTGGTGTCTGCAAAGTGAGCTAAAAATATCTGATTTTCATAGAACAATAAGAATGAGGAGATGCTTTTATTGGAGAGACGGTCATCACTGTGACAGAGAAAAGTCAGCTGTGCACTCATCCCTGAATCCTTTTCTGTGCCAGGAAGAAAGATCCACCTAAAGCCAGAGGAGGTGATTTTTCTCCAGGAGAGAGAGTTCTGCCTTAGGTCCAGTCTGAATGAATATCAACATGCATAACCTAAAGGAGAAAATGCTACATTAGTTTATTTTTCACATAATGTTATGCAGTGATGAGGGACAAGAATATTTTGCAACTCAGTGCATGAGCAAAGAGCAGCAAATAGAAATTTGCTTGAAAATGTGTCATCCATGAGAAGAATAGTTCATTCTGCAGGCACTGAAATAGAGGAGTGGAAAATCATAAAGGCATGACCCTGATGAAAACTCACCCTGATGGGAGGTGGAAGTTAGACACAGCTAAGGTGTTTAAAATAATTCTTAAGACAAAAGAGTTGAAATGCTTGGTTGAAATGCTTTCATCCATTCTTTTCTCAAATATTTATGGAGGACCTTAGTCCATCACTGGCCAGAGAATCTACCTCAAACAGAGATGGCTGAAGACCCAAAGGCAAAATTATATTTTCAATTCAGTGCTGCCTCCAAGCTCCATCTTACTGCCCAGCTATTTTTTTTTAATATTATAAATATAATATCTTTAAGGGTAACTTTTTTTCTTCCTATTGCACATGTGCTTTTGCCATGTGACACCTCACTCCTGTAAGACAACACATACTGATGCATAATGGCTTTTTTAGTACATCAGTGTCATTTTCAGAAATTAGTAATTGAGGAGTCCATGATGTTCACTTGATGCTTTTTTTTTCTCTGAAGTCATTTAGTTACAAGTGTATTCCTCCACTTTGCATTCCAGGAAGACATAAGCTTGTTTCAGCAAAGGTGCTGATAGAAGGACTGCTTCCCTCAGAGGAGCTGCTTGTGTTAAATATGTATAGGCTGACTAAAGAACATCCATAGGGAATATTAAAGTGTTTTAATAACTGGAGTGTAAGGACAAAGAAGACGAAACAATGTAGGTGCATATTAATGGCAAAACCAAAATGAAATAACCTGATAAAACATCTTTGACATTTGCTTGTGACATGATGTTAATGCTAGACCTGAAGACAGCCAGCAGGGAAAAGTTCTGCATAGGGTAAGAAATGTCTCCTGTGGAACTTGCGGAACTCCCTAGCCACAGAACTATACACATACTCCTCTCAACTTCTTTCTCCACATATGTGTTTGCAGAACCAATATAAGATCCACAGACCTCTACCAAAGCTCAGTTGTTCAGGTGTGATTTATGAAACATCAGCAGCTGTGAATATAGCTTAACACAAAGCAAGCCAGTACATGCCTGTGCTCTATCATTTATGCTGAAAGCCTGATAGCTGCAGAGAGGAAAGGGGGTCAAGTTAGAAACAAATGGTTGAGAATAAAATACAAATCAAATACATTCATGTTGCCTACTCAGCAAGGCCACTCTTTGTGTTTTACTTCATGAAAAATCACTCAGTGTTGATAATAAACACTGCAGCATTGATTATCAAGACCACAGGAAAGAGGCAAGCCATTAAAGCTGAAAGGAAGAGAACAAAACTCCTAAAAATGGTTAAAGACAGAAAACAATTATCTCTGCCCAGCTTTTGGGGACACAACCTTGTAACACGTCATCACACGTGAGTGGCACATGGGGCTCAGCTGTGATAATACTTGTGTTCTTATTTCCTAGGAATTAAATTCAGATTTTTTCCAGCTGCTATTTCAGATGGAATTTGTTCAATCTGAATAAGTGGGGGCAGGTCTGTCCCCTCTAATGCCTTTAGGAAGAGCATAAACTAAATTCTGGGGCATAGTCCTGCCCACTCCCCTTCATTTTCCTTGGTGGGGATGGAATTGCTGCCCTCTGTGCACGTACACATATTGTCATAAGTGAAGCCACCAGTAGCTCATTGACCAGGCAACTGGGTGCTGGGATCCCTGCAGAACAGCCCATCCATCTCTTGTGCCCAGTGTGGGGCTTTTGGACCTAGGATCAAGCCATCCATCATTTTCAGAGCTACAGATCCTGTGATGTCTTAGCTTTCAAAGCCAGGCAGTGCTGAGAAGCCACTGATGCACTGTGGACATAGAGGCTTTCACACTTATTCTTCTGTGGTGGAGAGACACACATCTCTCTGATAACTCTCTATTGCTGGCCATATGTCTTTGGGGCATAAAAATACTTCCTCAGCTTCCAAGCAGAAACAGTAATGGTGAGAGTCAGCTAAACCCCCCAGCAGGGCCAGACCAAGCAGGAATACTATTCATCTTAATTTTATTTTAGGTATCACATATCGGACATTTTCTTAATTTTTGTTATCTTCATTATAATCAATCACAAACAACCTCCAGTAATACCAGTTTCACATTGCTATGAAGTTTCCTTCACTGTGTGTCTTGTTGGCTGTTCCCAGTACAGTTATATGTTAATCTTTTCAAAACAGGCCTTGATCTCACTTAAGAGTATACAAAGGTTTGTTTTTTCCCTTAAGGGAGAAATGCAGAAAATCTCCTTACAAGTAGAGATCAATCATGAAAGAAATTCTGTATTGGATTGTTCCTTCTTTATGCTTAGCTTTCCTTTGAAATAAGCAAGAACTATCTCAATTTAAATGTAATTTCAGTGATTGTCACCCATTAAAACCACAGCTCAATAACTCTGGAAGAAAGCAGATGGGAGAGTCTTACAAACAAACAAACAAACAATCAAACAAACAAAGTTTGTCTTTTCCAACTAGCAAAGAGAAAAAGGCATTTCTGGAGAAAAAAGACAAAAGCAACACCTCACTGTAGGTCTTCTCCCTTCCTTCTGGCAAGCAATTAAAATTCTCCAGTGGTGCTAAAATGCTAATCCCAATGCTTGTAGCCTTGCTAAAATCCCAATCCTTGTAGGCTGTGCCCCTCATTCGCATCCCCAGAGTGTTCCACACCTCCTGATGCAGGTTTCAGTTCTCTTCTGATGAAACCCTGGGGAGTTTCGTGTGAGCAACATCAGAGCAAACAATGGGAGCCAAGGGCTGCTACAAGTATGGAAACACTCTAGAACTCCATGATAGATCTTTCAAATGGCTCAGGAGCTACTCAGCCCCCCAAATGCCAAAATTAAATTATTTTATGCAGAATTCCCCCATTCCTACCCAATCACAACTTTAACTCTGGATTTGAAGGGGTTTTTGAACACCAATATGTTCTCCATCACTCTTTTCTTGTATAATTCATCAGACACTGGTTGAGTTTCTTAAATGTCCCCTACTGTTACCTGCAATCCTCCTCTAAGGAAGAAGAAGAGACCTGGAGAACTTTACTATCAGGAGCTATATACCATTCAAGTCTATCTGAATGGTCAGACAAATCAGGTTTCATACATTCACAGAAGTGTAGAATAGTTTATATTGGAAGGGATCTTTCAAGGTTATCTAGTCCAATTCCCCATACAATGATCAGGGACAACTTCAACCAGCACTACATCCAACCTGATCTGAAATGTTTCCAGGGATGGGGCATCTATTACCTCTCTGGAGAGTCTGTTCCAGTGTTTTGCCACTCTCATCATAAAAAAATTATTTCTTATATTTAGTCAAAAATCTACTCTATTTTAGTTAAAAACCATGATCACTTGTCCTGTCACAAAGGCCCTGCTAAAATATCTGTCTCCTTCTTTCTTATAAGAGCCTCCCTTTAAACATTGAAAGGCCAGAGCAAGGTCTCTTGCTTTCCCTTACACAGGCTGAACAACCCCAACTCTCTCAGCCTGTCCTTATACAAGAGGTGCTCCATCCCTCTGATCATGTTTGTGGCCCTCCTCTGAAAATGGTTCTTTTCTGTGCTGAGGGCCCCAGAGTAGAGTGCAGAACTCCACTCATCTCATGTGAGCAGAGGGGCAGAAACATCTCCCTTTACCTGCTGGCACGCTGCTTTTGGTGCAGGCAAGGATGCTGTTGTCCTTCTCAGCTGCAAGTGCACATTGTCAGCTCATGTGCAGCTTTTCATCCATCCCTCCATCCATCCATGAGCACCCCAAGACCATCTTAGCAGGGCTTCTCTCAATCTGTTCATCCCCCAGTCTATATTGATAATGGTGGTTGCCCCAGGTGCAGCAACCTGTGCTCGGCCTTGTGAGCCTCATGAGGTTCACACAAACCTATTTCTCCAGCTTGTCCAAGTCCCTCTGGACAGCATCCCCTCCCTCAGGTGAGATCATGTTTCTGATGCATTGATCTTGTTTGGCTTAACATTGGCATTATAGCTGCCATTTCTGTGTCCTTACCCTGTGGGCTGTCCATGGCATGCAGAGATGAAAAGCCTAAAGCCCACACACTCTCACAGCCCAGGAGACAGGCTGATAAGAACTAGTTAGACAAGCTGGCAGGAAACACAGGGATTTTTTTCCTGAGATTTTTTTCCATCTTTAACTACGTATTAAAGTGCCCAGAATCAAGATGTAAACATGCAGTAGGGGTCCAAAATTAATCTTCTGTAGATGCCATATGGAAGGCTTGTAAAATTTATAGAAATAGGTCTTGTGTTAAACTGAACCAGGTGGGTGTTGAAATGACTAGGCTCTGCATATGATTCAGTCTCGTAGCAGTAAAAAACATTCCCAGCAAGCTATCATTGCTGCATGTCAGGGGAGATCTTCCCTGAATGCCAGACAGAGGCTTTGTGCAGAATCTGACTGCAGAGCAAGCAGGGCCAGCCTGAAGCAATTCCTGCAGGCACACAGCTTTGCCTTTCCTGATGGCAGTGCAGTGTGGCAACAAAGGGCTGCTGAGGACACATCTGTGCTGTGCCCCTGCCTCAGCCCCCTCTGCAGCCATTGCTGCTCTCTGTCAGAGCAGCCCCAAAGCTGTGGGGGCTGACTTTGGGCACAACAGCCTCCCAAGAAAGGCTGTGCTGTGCCCACTCCCCTGCCTCTGCGCTCCAGCTCCGGCCTGGCTGCTCCTTGGCTGGAGCCAGCATCTGCTTCCCTTGTGGAAGTCCTTGCCTTTTGCAGTACCTCTTTGTCCTGCTGTTCTTGAAGCCAATTTTATTGTGCAACTTTTGAAAGCTCTTGGGCAATCTGCTTTCATTCTCCCACTTTCTTTTCCTTATCAGTATTTATACTCTTAACTCCAGAACCTCATTCTTTACACATGGCATGTCCTTCTTTCTAATGCTTGATTACTTTTTGCACTCACTTATTCAGAGTGACCTTTTTCACTCCTGGTGTATTTATCGCTAGATGGCTCTCATAACCCTTGAGCATATTGTCATTTATCTTTCAACCCATTCAATTCCCTCCCCATCCAGTTCATCTCTGCTTAGTATCTCTTTTGTTCCTCCAAATGCTGTGCTGCTGGAAGCAAAATGGTTTAAACACACCAAAAAAAAAAAGAAAAAAAAAAAAAAAAAAATTAAAGGTTGCCTGACTGCTTTGCTTTCCTGCTATTATGTATCCCATGGTTGTATTTTAATAGAGAAAGAACAGTCAGATACTTCCAATGTGAATTACTTAAATGATAGACTGAGAAAAACAGCAGCAAGGCAGGAGCTGGAGGATAACACAGCAGAGGGGCTGGAAGGACAGCAGGACAGCACGGCTGCTGCAGTTGCCATCAAGCTGCCAGAGCAGTAGATGGCACAGAAACATCAAATGCCACCTGACTAATCTTTGTAAGGCAAGAAATCATTCATTCCAGGGAGTATGAAGGCACCTTTTGGATCTTATAATAACCTATGGCATTTCTGAAGGAAATCTTCACTAAGTGGTGCAACCCTAAAATCTACTCCTCACTTTTATTCTCATGAATTGTAAAACGATTTAGTGAAACCCCAAATTGGAAACCATCTGTTCAGTTTTTGATTACAACTTGGTCTATTTACATACAGCTAAATATGATGCTAACACGCTGTTTTCAAAGTTCCCTCATGAAAAATGGAATAGCCTTTTAATGATGGTGGAGAAGCCTCTTTTTCACTATAAACAGGACTCCTGGACCAAATTTGTTGACAATTTTAGTGTCTTCAGTAGTTCTATGGCCATAACAGACAATGCCTTTTGAACCCCATTTGCAAAGAATAAGTACAGGATGGATCTGAAGAGCTAGCAGTCTTCTCCCTTGCATGATAAGTCAGTCAAAATGGCTTCTTTTCTTCATACAGAAAGGTAAAATGAAATCTCCATTTCTTCACATATAAGATATAACCTCAACAGTCAGTTGCTGAGGATTTTCCCTCTCAACCAAGATGACAAACGCCAAAGGGAAGCTATGACTGGGAATAAAGCATCAGCCAGATGCATTGACTCAGTTGTGTTGCAATAACCCAGAATTGCACAGAAAATGCATTTTCAGCACTGGTAAATGGTACAACCCAAGATATTCATCAGTCTTAATATACTGTTATATATAGATTTACTTTAGATAGTTTTATTTACTTTAGATAGTTTAATTCCTGAAAGCAAGCCTCAACATTTAGACACGCGGTAAAACAGATACACTCACACAATGAGTGACATTCATCACCAGGATTTTGGGGTATTAGGATAAAAATGTAAAGATCAGAGGAGAGCATACCCACTTTTCAACATTTGGTCAGGAAAACAAACAGTTCTACAATTCCCTATCTAGAAAACCAGCAACACTCAGTGTGTGTAGCAGTTTATTGCCAGCACATACTGTTCCTACTGAGCAGCCAAGGCACTCCACAGGTCCTGCCACGCAGCAGGTCTGCTTCCATTTCAAGAGGTGAAGAGTGCACTTTGCCTCCTCCCAGCCCTGAGAGCAGCACTTGCCACCTTGTCCTTCCTGCAGGCAATATTTGGGAGACTTCCTATGCTTAAATTAACAACACAGATTAGTGTAAGCCTCGTGCTCTTCTCTTCCTGTTTCTGCTGGGCTGGTGCTGAGCTTCACGAAACATTGAGTCCTGAATTAGCACTCCAGCTTTGTATGCATCTCTCAGGGCTGCTTCAGGCCTGCAGACTCCAGCATGCACCTGCTTCCAATTACATTTATCTGTCCAAGTTTTCCCATGCAACTACAGAAAGTTGTGTTTTATCATGAGTGTAAGTTTTAACAGTGATCTGATCTGAACCGGGGCTCTAAGCAAGGGCTGTAGTACCTGTGGTTCAGCCAGCAGAGACATCTGTGCAACAAGCAGGCAACAGTAAGTCCCATTGCTGTTAGTTCTGTTGTCCTACTCCTACCCTGATATAAGAGTTTCCCTATAATTGAACAGCAGAAGAGAGGAATTCACATGGCATTTTTTCCAAAGCACAATACACAATGACCAGCTACAAGCATCATTGGACTGCAACTCTGGATGAGGTTATTCAACAATTCTATAAATATTTGTCAACCTTTTTCTGTCCTCATTAAATGACAATTTTACCCATTTCATGTATTTGGAATGTGGGTTAGATCAGGATTGTAAAAGTCTTGTACCATTTTCAATGTTTAAATAGTACAGTGCAAACAAAGGACCAGTGTAAAATAATGAAATAATAATATCTTGTTTGAAAACTCTGTGATTCCATCAGTGCTGCATTCATCTACTGAGCTACATGCAAAGAATCTGTCATCCTCAAATGAACTTGTTCCATTCTCTGAATGTGTGTAGGATGATTTTTTTTTTTTTAAGAAACTCTACCCCATCAGTTCCATTGCTTTTGATCATGGTGTGGTGAGGTAGCTTAAAAGAAGGGAAAAAATATCGTCCTTTTATTCCTTCTGTTTGGTTCATCCTTTGCTTTCTGATTTTCATAAACCTTCTCTATTCAACCAGGGTGTTTCCTTTATTCAGCTATTATTTATTTATGGGGAAAAAAAAAACAAAGAAGGAAGTAACACTATTAAGAAGTGGTTTCTTAAAATCAACAGATGGAACTAAATTTAAGAACCCATGTGAGTGATCCTGTTTCAGCTGCACCCAAACCCAGCCATCACTCTGAACTGTCTTTGTATTCAAAATACTAGGTTTCCTTGTCTTCAGAGGAAAAAACTGGATCATGAAGACCAAGTATGGCAGTTTGGGCACAAGGACAGTGCCAAAGTAGTGGTTTAGTGAGGATTTGAAGCAGTTCAGGTTTTAAGAGCTGTAGGAATTTCATATGTATTTTAAATGTAAACTTAGGAATTCCCAGACTAATTTTCATAGGCTGAATTATTTAGAAAATAACATTTCCTCTCAAGGATACTCTCCTTAGGTAATTGATAAATATTCATAACCCAACTCCCCGTTAATGAAGATTTTTGCCTCGGAATAACAATTAAGAGTCTTTGTCAAAATCCCAAGTTGAAAATAACTGTCATTCAAATGTTATTGGTTTTGAGTATGTATAAAATATTGCTTTCCAAGATCCAAAGAAAAATTTTTGCTTGCAAGTTGTTTGAAACAATACTTAACTAAATGTGAAGGGGCTTGTCTTAACAGCATACTAATGAGGCATAACTGGCAATCAGGTGTGACTTGTTTAACAAATTACCAATATGTTTCTCTAATAGGAAATTTGTTGCTCCATATTCAGCATCGAAGATTTGCAGCTACTTAAAAAATCTACAGAGACTTTCAACATAATTAAGGTTAAATTTACTTTGAAACACATGATGGTCATATAAAAGCAAACCAGCAATATTGTACATCTGGAAAGGCACACTTTCATGAAATTCTTTAAGCCTTTTGTTAAAGATATTTTGTTTACTCCTAAAATATAAATGAGAATTCATCAAACTATGATTAACAGCCATGTATAATTCTGAGGGGGTTTTGTGTTAAAGAAATCAGATGTCTTAACCTTATCCTTATTTGTTTTTTTTAAATTTCTGAAGATTAGAAGGAATTTGAGGTTCTACAGTTAATCATAATTAATTCCATGCTAAGCTACTGCTCTGTTCCTGTTTGTTAATTCTAAAAATTACTGCAACACTTATCAGTTTGCCAGAAGTGGCCATTTCTGAACAAGTTTGGTCTATTCATAGATTTCTATACTTACACAGCTAATTAAACAGATGCCTCTGTCCCTCTCATCCAAGCAATTGAGATCTGATGATGTCTGAATCAACAGGCTACCTGTTTTCATAGCATGCATCTGCCCCCAAGCATCCCAACTGCAGAAATAGTTGATGAAGAACCATAGACTTCAACAGGATTTCATGGAGTCTTATTACTTTGAAGTCCTGGAAACTGCCTTTGTTATTCTTACTATTGGTATTTTATTCAAACATCTGTATGCTATAGGGTACTGAAGATGCATAAATACACTCCCTAACATTTTAGCAAAGGTGGTCATTATATGGTATAAACACATTCAAATAAAATATGATGAGTGTTTATAAAATGCATCCTTGAGACCATCTTCCAACTCCAACTGCCTAACCAAGAAGTGCTAAATTTCATAGAATCCTAGAATGGTTTTGGTTGGAAAGAACTTTAAAGATCATCTCGTTCCAACCCCTCTGAGATGGGAGGGGACACCCTCCACTACACTTGTTCAAAGCCCCATCCAGCCTGGTCCTGAGCCCTTCAAGGCTGGGGGATCCATAGCTTCTCTGGGCAAACTGTGTCAACACCCTCAAGGTAAGGAATTTCTTCCTAATTGTTTCCTTTTTCTGAGCAAAACTGTGTATGCAAATGGATGTAGATCTCTGAAAAAGCAACCTCCATATCAACAGGTGCATTAGCTGTTTATAAAAAGGCAATAAAACTTTAAAAACTTTGGAGCATCCATATTATGGGGGAAATGAATAATCAGAAGAAAATAAAAGCAAACCCCACTTTGGAGCACACCATCATGGTGGGGCTCCTGAAGAGAAGACTTCTGAAATGAACTAGAAATACATCTTCCACAGAGAGAGAAATCTTATAAATGCCTTTCTATTAGTTATCATTTTAATTTTATGAGTCTTTACATGGAAAAACAGACTAGTAAAGAAATTTCACTCCACCTCTGAACTGTCTGTGTTTTTTTCTCCCAGGTGGCTTGCACTTCTAAATCTCCTAAGCAAAAAGCCAGGTGCAGCTGTCCTTGAGAGCCTCTTCTCACCCTACATTTATTTATTGCTTACAGTATGTAAGTATTTAATGAAGTGTGCCCTCAATGAGCTTTTCCCTTGCTGAACAGGAACTCTGCCTTTTCTCCTTTCATTCCCTTTGGGTTATCCCACTCTCCTTGGCTGTTGATTCCCTCTACCTTTCCCTATAACATCTCTTCTCAGTACTCTTTAAATCCTTTCCAGCCCTTTGGTGCCACTACAGGGACCAGGCTCATCTCACTGCTCTTAGAACAGCAGAAGCTGTAATGATCAGCTAGAACAAGACTTCTGCCTTAAAGGGGATAAAATTTCGATGAGTTAATCCCAGCACAGGTGATTAGAAAGGATCACAACATCATCAGCATGGCAGCTATGGCAGCTTGCTTCCCCCTTGTAGTAAGATTGAACTGATGGTGTGTTTAGAGTACATTGAAGAATCTTGTAAGTCACAGTGCACTTAATAATAGCCTCGTTTTATGTGAACCCTTTTTAATTCAGAGGAGAGTGAAAGATCATATAATTTTTATCTCATTGGCCCAGAACCAAATATTTTCAGGGGAAGAAATTGTAGGGAATGTGGACAATGTTCAGATTTTCAACAAAACAGAGAAATTAATATTTATCAGACATTTCACTAAGAGTCAAAAGGTGTTTTCTGTTTAACTCAACCAAGATTGAAGAGTTTTCAGTATTTAGGTTACCATATGAGTATATAATATATCAAAAAATGCAGGTGGAATGATGAACAAATTTCTTTAAGTCAGATTTCTTCAATTTGTGATGTTACCTTTTTTCAAAGCTAATTTTGAAGCCAAATTCCATGACAGTGAAAGCAACATGGACTGAAACAAAAACAATTATGTCTTATCATGAGGCCGAAGAAAATGTACCAGTCTCCTGCTTCTGATTCCACCAATGAGAGCTGAAAGTTTACAGGGCCATAACAAAGCTGAATACCTAGCAGTACAAATAAAAAGATACAATTTTGATGCATTCCTATTCTTATTGAAAATTATTCTATTTAATCAATGCATACAGATAGTAAATTTAAAACAATTTTTAATACTTTTAAAAGAAGAGAGAAGTTGTCCCTTGGATTCATTTTCACAGAAGAAAAAAAGAGCTTTTATCATAAATCATATTAAATATTTGGAGCAAAACCAGTCAGTGCAGGTTCTTTTAGTATGGAAAAGTAAAAGGCTTATTCTAACCCCACGAACATATATCAGAGTTGAAATCATAAGTTATTAAATCCTACTGTTCCTGCTAAGTGTAGGAGATCTTTTAATTACAGTATTCTACTGATACTATCAACTTTTATGAACTTAAGACCAAGTTTGGCTTTCAGGTATATCCAAGTAATTCCAGTGACATCTGTGGGAGTGCTGAAAATAAAAGACATTTTAGTCTCACAGAGGACATTAGGCAAATCCATACTGTGCTTATATGCATAGTAAGACAGACACATGGACTTGTAGATAAATAAGTTTCTTAGAACGTGTCAGAATTGTGTATCAGAGCTACACAAACAAGGTGTTCTGGAGCTCTTGGGCTGAAGAGGTCCAAAAACCAGGAGGTGAGTGTGCTGCTCATTCACAGTAATGGTCCTCTGTCTGTCCTGGAGGTGATAAAAGAACTCCATGAGTATAATTGGGTTTTTTGTTTTCCAAGCCTTGATCCCCAGAGATCTGATCTGACATAGCACAGTGTGGCTCTGGATTTATCTTGTCTTGGCAGAGACATTCTGGCAAACTTTCCTGTAATGTTGGCATTTTCTTATCTCCTCCATAAACTGGAAATGTAACTTCACTCTTATACTCTTAAGATATTTTTTTTTGGATTTTCAGAGAATTTTGTTTAACCTATTCTCCATGATTTTTAAGGACAATGTTGTATAATCAATGAGATACAAATACCTCCTCAGGGAGAAAGATGTTCATACTTCTCTGTGTGCATATATCCATTAGTTTTCACATGTCTGTGTGCATCTACACATGCATGTGCAGGTATGCAATGTAATCACGGTGTCATAAATACTTTTATTTAAAAAAAAAAGAAATTGTTTCAGATTTTCCAATTTCCATTGTTTCCCTCTATGTATTTGTGTAAATGGAATAATAAAACAGAGCTACTGTATTTATTCTGGAGATTTCTAAATCTAAATTAATAAAGATTCTTTGCAAAACATGCCCTGAGGTCATCCTTGAGTAGACAGTGTTGGGACTTCAATGCCAGATTACTTCTCAGGCCAAATGGATCAATTCTTCAAGCTTGTCAAAGATTGTTGATGTCATAGATGATGATTGATGTGAATCAATCTTTACACATTTCAGTTAGAAATTGAGCAAGGAAAAGGATTCTTCCAGAAAAACTGCATATGGAAAAGCCCATAGGAAGTTTTATGGCAAGTCAACAGATCATGAAGGCCTCATGAACCCCTAAACACATTAACAAAGTGCTTTACACTGCAAAATTTCAACTACCTAGCACAACAGGAGGAATAAACTTGAGGAAGGTATCTCCCCACTGATCACTGCAATTCTCGCTTTTATGACTTTGATATTCCTTGGTTTCTAAACTACTTTCAGCCCATAGCACTTATACTCCTCTTATTTTAAAAATAAAATTTAAAAAACCAATTTGCCATGGAAAAGATAGAGGAGCCTGAAAGCTGAACTGACCCTTTCTGTCTTCATCACGCCCCAGAGTGTGTCAGCAGAGCAATGCAGAGCATGCTGGTAGGAGACAAGATGTTAGTAATGAGCCAAATGAATCCCTGGTGTGGCTTCACTCACTTCATTTGAGCTATCCCCAGGATAAATTTGTCACAGAATACTGAAGACTCTCAAAGTTTTGAGCTGAAGAGAATAGCAGTGCATGGGAAAATGTCATTGTAGTCCTGATTATTTGAACTGGATTGTGAATCCAGTGAGTCTGATTCCAAATTATGTTTGCAGCTTGGTTTTGATAGAGTATCTTGAATCACTTTTACAGTTCCAGAAAGTGTGGCATGATCCAGCCAGCAACTGCATTAATAAGCAATGAGCTATGCAGTCCTGTCAAAACAAGCTCATTAGAAAGTTGGCTGCTGGGTTTCTGCAACCACCAGCTAAACTTTGGCAATATAAACAGGGGCACCTACAGGGAGGTCCTCCAAACCCTCTGTACTTTAAAAGATTTAAGGACTCATTTTTGAACATATAAATAGGACTCAGCATCCATTTTCAGCAGTGCAAGTACAAAATAATTTTCTAAAAGACTCACAAAAGGTTTATTGCAATGATTATGTAGAAAGTTTCTTCTCATTTGATTAAAAAGAAATCACATAATATAAACAAAAAAGAGGATATATTGTCAGGCTCATAAAACCTGACTCTGGTTTTTCAGGACTGTAAACAAAGTAAGACACTTTGATGCTCTGATGATTGGATGGTAATTAGAGGGCCACACACATTCATAATATATATGAAGAGCATAATATATTAAAAGTCCCTGGTTGTGAATAGATCACTCATGGCTTCCCCAGTGATTCAACCAAGCTTGTCCATGAAAATTAAAGGGTGCTGTGCCTAGCCTTTCTTTGCACGACTTACAACGACCTTCCCAGACTACCCTGGGCCAACAACAGTAGGTCCTGTCAGACACTTCAAGCAACAAAAAATCTACTAAAAATGACTAAAGCATTTGAGTCTAAAGAATTTTTTTCCATGACAGAAGTTCTGGATGTATTTATTTGTCTTTGTATAGATAGATGTATGCATATTTTTAAAATCTATTTATATTTGAAGAAAGTTGTTAAATTTTATTTATCACCAGTCTTGTAATTTCAGGGATCACAGTTATCCCACCCACTGACACCACTTTCCCTGCTGTCTGCCTCTAAGGGCAGCATCCCAGCTTTTTCCTTCTCACCAGTGAGCAGCAGCAGGAGCCTGGGTGGCTTTAGGAGCTGCCTGCTGGGCCAGAAGGCAGGTGAGTGTTTTTCCAGCCTGCAGACTCTGCCTCCAGAGCTGCAGGCTTTGCCACCTGAAAGCTGCAGTGTCCAGCTATAACCCCTCTGAAATAGAGCTCTTCTGTAGCATCCCCTGCACTGGTGGGAGCCTCACCACGAGGATGAGGATGCTGTACTTGTACTCTGCGAGCAGACAAGGCTTTCCTGCATGCACTACCCTCACCTGTGAAACTCCAATTAGTCACCTGCCTGCTGTGGAAATTCTCTACAAAAAAACCCCACGGTTCAGCCTCATTGCTTCCGTTATGTAAGTTAGAATGTGATGGTTTTCAGGTACAGACATCAGACACACCTGTCTGCAGTAAGAAAACATTGGTGTCTGTGACTAATTTCTAGGCTCTTTTCCACCCTCTGCATCTGCAGAATCAGGTCCATGTAAGGAGCACTGGGGGGAGAAGAATGGGTAAAAATCAGCATCAGCAGCAGTGAGAATTTGGGCATCTACCTAAGTCCATACTATACAATAATGCCTACTTCCTAGGACAGCTGTAGAAAAAGAAATTAGGCCCTTTCACTTTCAATGAGTTACTCAGAATCAGAAGTAGCAGAATTAATTTAAAATCAGAAATTAAAAGCTCCCTTTTTGAGAAAGATGGGGACTATTAATACTACTAGTTATCTGCAGTCCTGGCTGTAACACTGTGAAGCCAGCAGTTTTTATCTAATGTCCAAACTGTGTAAATGTATATATTTTTTTCAATGGCTAGTAGCATAAAAGCTTGTATTTTGTTCTATTATGTAAACTTTCCCATTTGGGCGACAGGCAATTTATTGCAGCACTTGGATGGATTGTAATGGCTGTAGTAACTGTGCAGTTAAGTGCTGTTTCTAAAAAGTAGAACTGGCAAAATATTTAATGAAGCATTTGGCTTTCTGTGCGATGAGATGAGAGCACCCTGTTGTATGCCAAATCAATCTGATTTTGCACAATATATCCATTCAAGCAGCAATTCTGGAGGCTGGAGAGCCAGAGAAGCTGAGAGACTAGATTTTCTAGGCTGTACAGAAAATAGTACTTCCAGATGTAATTTCCAAGTACTATGAAGGGCCATTTACTCTGGGAGCCATGTATTTGCAGCATGATTTGAACAAATTCTGTGGAAGCTCTTCAATCTTTGTTGAAAATAGCCAAGATTTTTCTTGACTATTACTTGTGCTACTATGTGTTTAACGCAGTAATATCAATATTTATCACTGCCCATTCCCTAGAAAATGTATATCCTGCAATCATGCTCTGCAAGGTGAGACACAGAGACTGGGCAAGTGCTGAAAATGAGCAGCTAGTTCCACATTATATGTACAAGAGTGATGAAAAGATGTCTTTATATTTTTTCTCTCCTTTTTTTGGATATTGGAGTGTTTTGTTGTTGTTCAATGCTACTTTTTGGCCAATTTTTACTCCATGCACAATTTAAAGGCAATTCATTTCCACACATTTCAACAATTACACGGCAAATATATCACCTAGCATTATTAAGGAGATATTACCATTACCCCTTCATGCAGACACCAAAAATCATCCATAAAATTCTTCCATAAGTAGCTGTAAGAAAGACTAGAGAGTCATAAAACTCTTAGTACATACCATTCTACTGAAATAAGAGCTGATCCCAGTGGTCCTGGATCCTACAATTATCTCAGATTTCTGGCCCTGATTTATCATCTCAGGGCAGCCTTTCTTCAAGTTTATTCATACAAGGCTTCACTGCAAATTACAGATGTGCCTGAGAAACACTTGCAGAGTTCTCAAAATCAGCTCTGCTGAGTGGAAAAGAAAAGCTGTGAGAGATCAGCTGAGCTCTGACATGGCCACGCTCTCATTCTGAGACAGGGATAATAAAATACTCCTTTTAGAGGCAGCATTGCTGCCACCTGTAACCAGCACTTTTATCACACTTAGAAGTCTCTCTTTGGCCAAACATATATTAAATTACATAGTGGCTTTGATATTTTTAGACAGTGTCCCTTCCCTGATGCTGGAAAATCAACATCCATTTGCGTGTTGATGTTGCTGCTGTATTGTGAAAGTTCTATACTTTCTTGGTGATTTCTCATAGGCATCTCCTTGCAGCAGACTCTTTCTTCCTCACAGCACAACCAATAAACTCCATCTCTCTCCTCACCCAGCTAACTCACACTTTTGTAGTACTCATCTTATTGTACATAGCTGTGGCCTGTTAAGGGCAGACCTGTTCCTTATCTTTGGTGATTAGTACATCTGCAACTCCTCAGGTGTGAGATTACCTTCTGCACTATCTTTATTTTCTTGTAAAATTTTATTTAACAAGAAATATCAAAAATAATTTTATTTAAAAGTAATATCAATATTTACCACTGCTTATTCCCTAGAAAATGTATATCCTGCAATCATGCTCTGCAAGGTGAGACACAGAGACTGGGCAAGTGCTGAAAATGAGCAGCTAGTGGGATAGATGAGGGATAGATCAATATTCTATCCCTCCACATGTTGATAGACTCAGAGACTGGAGTCTAAGAACAGATTTCCACTTTGGATTCAGAAATTCTACACTGCCGTGCTGCCCATGGAGCAAGCAGGATCACAACCTCTGGGAGTTTAGAGATGCTTTCTAGATCACCTGAGGAACACAGCACTATGGAAAGGGCCAGCCTGTGACAGCAGCAGCCACCCCACCAAGGCTGCATTGACGTGAGTGTGCTGTAGACACACACAACAGAGCAAACCAAGCACTTGGCACAGGAGGAAATCCAGCAGCAAAACAGAAACATCTCACAGACCTGCTCCCATCAGCAGTGAATGCTGCCAACTCAGTGCATTTTTTTCCTGAGAGCACCAGAAAGGTTAGAAAAAATGGCAACAAGTGTCTAAGACCACCCAGAATTGACGCCATACAAGCCCTCTCTAATGAATTTTCATTCATGTGCTGGCTACTGTGCAATCTCCTTTCAGCTTCAGAGCACGATGGAAACGTGCCCTTGGCCACAAACATTGTCTGCAGACTGCACAGACACCCCACAGCAGCAGCATCAGCAGGGCCACAGGCAGGAGAGACCCTGGGTTTCAGCAGGGCTGTGACTGAGGCTGGGGTAAGGCTGAGTCAACTCCCAGATCCCTTTAAGCAAACAAAGCAAAACAAAATTTTCATAGTGCTGCTGCTTCTTGCTCTTCCACAGTCCATAGGATGCCTTTTTTGTTGTTGTTGATTTTCTTTTAATTGGGAAAGAGCTGGTACTTTTCATAGTCTCATAAATTTTTAAGTAACTAACTTAACTTAATAAAGTCCTTTCTTCTGCTCCATGTTCATAACACCTGCATTTAATCAAGCCAAACAGTCCCCACCTCTTGCATGTCACTCCTACATGTATTCAAAAAGAACTTGTGGTACCCTGCCTTTGACTAATCCCTTTATAACTCCTCTTTGTAGATGCCACCTGTTCAGTGATTGTCACCCAAGATAAAAACATTTCTGCATTTGATTTCTCAAAAAGAAGCTAACCCATGCCAAGAAGGAAAAACAGAATATAGAATACAAAATATCCTGCAATAATTGAACTTTTTCTTTGTTGTAGAAAAGATGTGGAATTAAAAAGAAATTTCCTTTTAAATCCAAATAGCTGGCTATATTTTTGAAGAGGTTTAAGGTTCTGCTGCTTTCTGAAAAGTCATATTTTATACTTCTTATAAACATTTTTGCTGGTGGATCTACAGAGTTCAGTCAAAACTGAGTGATCACTTCTGCAGGGTACTTTGTTTTGGGACAACACACACATTGTGGGGACATACCCCACACAACAACATTCACATGGAAATTGAAAAAGAAGAGAAAAAATTGTTTTTCTAAGACAAACAATGGCTTTTGATCTTCTCATAAATTACATTTTTAAAAAAAATTATCAAATGGTTTTGCACACTGAAGCAGATACCAAAGTAGAAATGCTAAGATTCAGGGAATAATTGGTCAGGAAGGGAGCTTATTCCCTCTTTCTGGTACAATTTTGGCAGGAAGGATAGACACAACACAGTAAGTCTACACGTGGGCATCAAATAAAAGATGAGGCAAATGATGCCTTTCTAGAGATGGAAGATTAAAAATAATCAAATGGCAATAATATAAACCACTGTAAGAATAAAATTTTTATTGCATTTTAAAACATGAATAGAACTGAAAAACAGGAATTAAACACAAAAATAAATATTGGCCAGCTGTTCTCTGCTGCAACCACTGAATCAAATGGCCTAGGTATAACTGGAGTAAAGATTCCAATCCTGGTTAAGAAAGCAAATCACCTGAAGGGTACAAAAGCAATTCTGAAAATTAGGCTGGAAGAAGTTGTGTATCTGTCTGCAGTCTGAATTGGTCTCTGCTCTCCAAACAAGATATTTCTCCACCTGCTGTGAGCTGTGGGCAAGAAGCACTATTTTCTATTGAAAGATTCAGACCATTCTCCACATAGATCCAGGCAAGTTACCTAGCTGCAAAAAAACCTGCAAATATTTCAGGAGGAACAAAATGAATAAGAGTCAAAAGATGAAATTTAGGAGATGCGTTATGAAAAAATAGCCTACAGCAATCCCTCAGTCCTGCTTCATGCAGTCCAGATCTGACAACTGAGCTAAATTTAGATTTGCCTTGTTTAAAATCAATAGGTCAAATAAGTTAATAAAGTGCACCTCATCATTTCTCAGTGTTGCTGGATTTGACTGTTATGCTTTATTTCTGGCACCTAACAAACTCTGCCTGCAGTAACAAGACATTTCTCACAACTAGAATTGAAGTGGTTTAGGAATTTTTTCCTAACTGAATGATTTATTACTGTACAAAATGAAGGATGCATTTCTATGCAATCTCACATATTTCTCAATCACTCATTTCAGCATTGGCATCCTTCAATTTAAGGCTAATAATGTCATAAATCATAAAATAAAGGATTCTTCTAATTGGAAAGACAGTTTTCTCAGATTGTCTATTCTTTTCTTTAATTATTATTATTATTTTTATACACACATAAAAACCATCCAAAAGCTTTGTTATGAAGAAAACTGTAACACATGAACAAAAGACTTCAATCCTATTCCATTTGTTCCCACAAACATATATTTCCTGATTTGAATTTCACATTGGTTTGAGTAGTATGGTTCCCACTGAATCATGATATACTCTGCTGTGAAATCAAAGCAGGCTTGTAATAGGTAGCATAGCTAGAGGGGACTAAAGAAACTTTAAAAACTTAACATCCATTGTTCATTTCAGCTCATCACTTGCATTATTATTAGCAGCTGTTTTACTACAAACCACATTTTCCTACCCTTTGGGTATGCAGTGCTGCCTCTAAATGGCAGCAAAATGTGGATGTAGCCTTCTGAGAACAACTGACTGCTATCTAAGGCTGCTGAGGGACCTTGGCAAGGCCCATTTCATCTTCTGTCTTGCAAAGCAGGTTGCAAGTTTATCCACCAAAGTTTATTTATTGACAGGTGACTTTAAAAATATTCTTTTTCAAAAACTGATAGATCTGCTGCTTCACATCACAGGTTTAGTTAAAATCCCCTTCATTCATATCCCATATAGCCTGATGGCCCCAAAAATGTATCTTCAGAACATATGCTATAAATCTCAGTAAGTAAATTTTACTGATCAATCCCACAGCTGAAACAATATGATATGTTTTCCAATTATTGTACAATTTCCACTACAAAAAGTGACATGCAGAAAGAGCAAAAGAAGCAAGAAAGAGAACTGAGACTAAATGCTCTTCTAAAAGACTCCTGAAAAGCTTTCAGCCAAGGAAAAGGAGAAATGTAATTGACTTAATTTAATTTGAGGATGAGGGTTTGGTAGACTGTTAGAAGAGATTATATTTAAATAATTTTGATTTGTCCATTTTTAACCTAAGTATTTTCATATCATAAAATAAAAATGCTCATTGTTTTCTTGAGACATTTCTGCTTTCATTTCTAGCCAAAGAAACATTATGCTGTAAGCCACAGCTGAATTGTAACTAAAGAAGGGAGTTTTAAAACTACATGGACTCCAAAAATCTTGGCTAATAATAAGCCTATAATAATTATACACCCAGACTATCAAAACTACTGTCATGCTTCCCATCTCTGTCATTATGAAAACTAACATTTTTTTCACAATTGTATTTCCCTTCCTTGGCAGAAAGACTTGCTATGCTAGCTCTCAAATTAGAAGTAACATTGCAGTGGAAGGAAACTCCCCGGTCACCAAGCAGAAATTCCTGCCGTCATAGATAACTCTGATAATCTCATCCATAAAGTGTTCCAGCTCCATTTTATTCCCACTTGAAGTCCTTTCCACAGCCTCAAAGCTATCATGGTCACAAACTTTCCTTCATTATCCAGACTGACCTTTGATTCCTATGTGGTGCCTTTCCACCCAGATGTATTTGCTGACAGTGTTCATACACCCTTTCTCAGCTTCCATTGTGTCAGATTAAATAATCCTTGCTCTGCCTGTGAAAAAGAATACTATTTTTTGATCAAAACAGGAGGATCATTTTAGACACAAGTTCCTTGACCTAAGTTTCTTACAGCTAAGCAAACATTTTTCCTCTATTCATTTTAATATCCTTTTCCAGCTCTAACTTAGTTGAACTTCCAGCACTATTCTTTTTACACCAGTAATGACTACCTTGCAAAAGCCAGGTTTATTTGCTCATTAGTTTTTCTCCTCAATATAGGTTCTCCATTTATTTCTAATCTTTTTTTTTCTGATCTGTAAGGGCTGACTCTAGCATAGAAAGAGCTTTCTGACAGTTTGCATTCTTCTGACAGAAAGAAATTCCCAGAGTCATTTGTGCTTAGTTCCCAAGTTCCTCAGTCTGGGCTGACTACATTCACTCACTCCTTTAGTATGTTGGGTTCCCTCTTGAAATTGGGATTCTTGGATTCAGAGTTACCATTGCACCAGCTTCTTTGTAAATGTCCAATCCAATATTGCAATGACCAAATATCCCAAGATCTTATGCTACCTAATTGGATTATCTTCTCACAACTTCACTCCCTTCAAAGGCTAAAATCCACCTGAGCCATTGTCTGCTTGATGCCAAGGTTACCTGGTAATATCCCACAAATTTTCCCCACTCCCTTGTATACGTCTGCTGAACTGCTGTCTATAGTTGTGGATCTCAGGGAGCTGTCATCCTGAAAGACAACTTTGTTTTATTGAACACTGAGCAAGTGTTCCACCACTTACCTTCCCTCATACAATCCTCTGTGCTCTCTTCACCCTCTGTTCACACTCTCTGCTTTTAATACACTATCTTGTTCTCTCCTGGAGTCTTTATCCTTAGTTATTGCCATTTTCTTTTCCTCTCTTCTTGTGAAACCAGCCTCTTTTCTTGTTTTCTTTCCTGCCATGTTATCTTCCTGCTTGCTCATCTTCTCTCTTCAGTTCAGAAAATACTCTGTCTATTCCTTAGATAGACTACTCAGTTATCCAAGTTCTACTTCTGCCTTGGCCTTAAATGTATGTATTTCTATGAAACACCCCTTGAGTGGGTGTTTGGCTGTCCAGTACACTATGTACCTGGAAGTTCTGAACTGCCTGCAGCTCCTTCTCCATTTTTCTCCAAGCTGTTTTTATACATAGCCTTGAATTTTTTCATCCAAGAACTGTAGTGAATCTTCTCATCCAATACCATGATGCTGCATCCAGTTGATGTCCAGTCACAGTGATGTCCCCCAGGGATCAGTACTGGACCCAGTCCTATCCAGTATTTTTATTGATGACCTGGATGAGGGGATTGTGTCTGTCCCTAGTAAATTCATGGGCAGCACCTTGTTGGGTGCAAGTATCATTCTGCTGGAGGGTAGAAGGGCTCTGCAGAGGAGATCCTGAACAGGCTGAATACATGGGCCTAGAGCAGCAATATGAAGTTTAACAAGACCAAGGGCTGCGTCCTACACTTTGGTCACAATAACCCTAGGCAGTGCTACAGCAGGTATCATTTAATGAAAAAAGTGGTTTTGCCATGTAACCCCTCATGGACATCACACGGCTGATGCTTATTCACACAGCCAATGTATAAAACACAAAGCACATGAATCACCAGATTAATCCTGCAGCTTGCTGCTCTTCAGGCTCTCTCAGTCACTATTCACTTCGATTTCTACTGCTTTTCTCTCCATTTTAACAGCTGCATATTCATTAGCACCGATTAGACAGGAACCCTAACTCCCTCAGCTACAAGGCCTTTGACCTTTCACCTGACTCAAGTACAAAACTACCCTAAAGGCAGAAATGATAACTAGAACATCTCATTAAGAACAGCACTCAAACCAGTGAACCCACAAATGATGAAGTGCAACCTAATAAACCACTAAGCAACAAAAAATGCCATCTAACTTACCCCCAAAATACAAGAACTTTTTTATCCTCCACCATGGCCAAGTCTCACCCAGAAATCTCTGTTTACTGTGCTTCCAGCAGTGGGGCTCTTTAGGATATGGAAAAACGAAGTGCAATACAGAATGTCCTAAACTGTTGGGTGTTCTTTTTATTCTCTTTACTGAATAGGTAAATATCCACTTGCATCCAAATTTTCAACTGCATCTCAACAGCCAACACAAGAGATGCTGGGGATTCAGAAGTAAAACCATATGATAAAAACTATTAGAAAGTTAATGGTAACTGACTTTTATAAGAACCATAGTTTTAACAAGGACTCTGTTACCATTACAGAGAGAAAACAAGAGACTTTGGTGACATCTTTGTGCATACAAATGAGAAAAAAATAGCTTAAGGCCCATTTTGTTTATTTATTATTGCCATCTAAGCCATTATGAGATGCTGTGAGTTTCCATGTAGCAGAGTCACACAGTGCAAATGTCATGAGTTCCTTTTCCTTCCTAATTCAAAATTAGGAACATTAAAATGCATTAAATTCAAGACATTATAATTTAAAGGGGGATACCATAAAGTCTCTTTGGTAGTCAAGGCTGTATTGGTATTTCCGTCCTATTTTTTAAGTGCTTATAAACCAGCCATAAATACTGCTCATTTTGGAACATGCTTATCCAATTTTTTAGGCGACAGCCAATTACTCATTATGTCTTTTCCTGAAAATGTGTATCAGATCAATCCTTCATTTGGGTAGAGTGAGTTTTTGGATGTTGGTGATCAGAAGCAGTGCACCAGAAGGACAGAAAAAATGTATTTTAATGAAATTTTAATGTAAAACAGAACTCTATTAAAATATTGCTCTTTGCAGTCTGCAAGTAAACAAAACCAGAACCCAAACCAATTGCTGGTTTCTCAAGATATAATACACACTTGTAGGTTTTGGAAACAAATTAAGAGCCAAGCCAGTAAAACAGTGAGAACATCTTTAGCTTGAATAATTGCCACTGAACTTCCAAGCTGCTACAGCTCCTGCAGCTCCTACAGCTCCTGCATCTCTTGGAGAGCTCTCTGTCCTACAAAGCCAGAAACAGGCAGGCTATGCTAAAAGCAGCCTTGTTCTGCATTTTGCTGTCCTCAGTTTAAGAAAGCAGTCACCAATGCTGCTTTCCAGTGGCTGATCACTTCCTAACCAGGCTTCTCCACATTTTGAAGCACGCTGCTGGGTGAAGAAAAAGAGTGGCATGAAGATTTGTATTTACAAGTTTTTTATTTTCCTTTTTTTTTTCTCCCAGGTATGTTTTTTTTTAATTTTTACTAGACTGTTGCAGCAGATCCAGGAGTAAAGCTGTGTTGAATAAATTCAAAACCATCTAATAGGGATTAGAAGAGGAAGACAGGATTACAGCCAGCCTGCTGCACCTTCATCTGCTTGTCTCCTTTATTTTGCTGCTCACAGATCTGCTCAGTCATATGGGAAAAACTCTCTTATTGATACATGAAAAGCAAAAGTCACTGGAAAGATTTATCAGCTGGGGAGAGGGCATTTTTATCACCCAACCCAACTTAGAAACACGTTTTGCAGGAGGACACACTAATTCTTAAAAATGCTGTTCAGTCCTTACAGAGAACCTCAGGCCAAAAATCACAGAGCAAGTAAGGGACAGAAATTAAAAAAATTGTCTCACTAAAACTTGTGTTCTTATTAATATTATTTCTATAATTTTTGGTATGTATTCCTTTTGACACTAAGAGCCTCCAAATGAGTTTGGTCTCTGTTGTATTCAGTGCTGTCTGAACGTAATGAAAATAAGGGCTATGGCTAAAGATCTCCTTTTAAAATCCACTGATCAAAGTATACACCAGCAACAATACTCAAACTTTCAAGGCTTATTAACATTAGTAAAAAAAAATTAAAAGAAAACTTTTTAGAACTGAGCAAGATGATCTTTTGACTCTGAATCTGGATTAGTTTTCAGTTTGGGAGAAGAAATGTATCTCAATAAAGTCAAGAACACTTTCTGCTCTCTATGGAGGCATGCATTGAAGTGATTAAAGAATGGCTCTGTGGGACAGTGAGCTTTCAACTAAATAGGTGAAGAATCTTATTCTGAGATTTTTTGAAATGGAATAGCAGCTTGGATAAATTGATACCTCTTATATAAATATAACACCACAGTTAATTAACAGATCCTGACACAAAGAAAAACCCCCCAAACGTGGCAAATAATACAGTTTCAGGAGTTTTCTAAATAATCAACTTTTGTAATTATAATGTTTATTTTATGAATACATCAGTGCGGCCCTATTGAGGAGATACTCATTTATTGTCCTTTTTTACTGTTTGTGGTTTATTCTTGCTAATAGGTTTATTAGATAGTAGTTAACTATGCACATTTCATAAACTATTTACTTTGGCTTTAGATTACTTGATGTATTCAATTGTTTACAATTATTATTTATATTTCTTGCCCAGATTTGTATTTGTTTTAAGCTCAGCTCTGAACAGTTTTATTATCACCTTGCAGCTATGAAATGTGCTTGCAAGGTTAGAGAAGGGGCTATTCTGAGAAAAGTAAAACAGCTTTCAGTAGATTTTTCTTTTCAGAGAGAAAAAACTAAATTCACATGTCACAAAAGGTGAAATGGCTGCTCAGAGCACAGAATCTTCTATCTATAGGGAGATTCTTTCAAACTCCCTCAGATCCAAGGATTTGTGCATGCACAGTTTGTTTAGTTGTTCTCCCCACTCCTTCAGTGGGGATAAAGCTTCCTTGCTGTTCTTGTTTATCCATTAAGCCCTTCCACCACTTTTGCTTGCTTTCCTGCTTGTCAGGCTGGACCATTCACAAGCTTGGAAGAGGTGATCTTGAAAATCAGCCAGCCTTCAGGGACTGCTCATCTGTTCCGGGCCACGTCCCACAGGATTCTTCCAAATAGGACTTTGAAAAAGACAAAATCTGTTCTGAGGTCGAGATACTAATATGTGATACTAATCTTGGCTCTTCTCCCACCTCTCAGGACCCTGAATTCCACAGCTCATGGTCGCTGAAGCCAAGCCTGCCCACAACCTTCATGTTGGTGAGTATAAGGTCTGTCAGCGTGTCTCGCTTTGTTGGCTCTTCCACCGCCCATGTCAGGAATTCACCATCCCTGTGCTGCAGGAACCTCCCAGACCCCTTGCATTGTGTTGTGCTGTTTCCAGCAGGTATCAGGGTGGCTGGAGGCCCCTGTGAGGACCAGGGCTTGCAGATATGAGACTTCTCCCAGCTGTCTGCAGAAGGGCTCATCTGCTCTTCCTGGGCAGGCTGGCAGTAGCAGGCACCCTGCTCAAAAACACCCACATTATTACTCCTGCTGATCTGAACTGGCAAGTTCTGAGCTGTCCCATCATCCCTGCCAGGGCAGAGCTCTGTGCATCCTTGCTGCCCTCAGACAGAACTCCCTCCATCCCCCTGGACGGTCCTTCCTGAAAAGCCCCTGTCCATCCATGGCAGCACTCCAGTGGATGCTCTCCTTCAGCCCACATCCGTGCTTGTGTGAGCACAAACATGCTGTTAAACAACTGAGTCATTCCCAGAGTTAAGGCACCATAAATTTTTTGTCTGAGCTTTATGTCCCTTCATGAATTAGGGCAATTCAGACAGCAGGCAGCATTCTTGTTAACAGCTCATTTTCTCTTCTCTCTCAATCTCCTGTCAGGAAACAGCTTACAGGTCTTCCTGATGATCCTCTAGAAGAAATCATAGTTACACAGAGAATTTTTCAGACAATAAATTCCCAGGGAACAAAAGAAAAAAAGACTGAAATGCTGTTGCAGAACACCAAGTCAAGAAATAGGAAATTTCATTGCTGTACATGCACCCTCAGTCATTTGGTGGTCCTGGGTTAGCAGAGGTGGAGTGAAATAAATGCTGTTTACACACATTTTCACCTATGGCTTAGGTCTGTTTACACTCTGTTTCTGGAGGCTCTTTGGAAGCTGTTTCATTCAGTGCTAGCTGAGCATTTGCCTACATGACCTCTCTCTGAACAGTCTCAAGAAATGCCTCCTGCCTACTTCCTACATCCATATGTGGAATATGGACTCTGGTTACTTCATGTTTCAAATTCTGTACTCAAAAATCTAGAGGTATTTATGACTGAATGGCTTTTGTGGGGGGATTAAATACAAATTTTTTCACAGTTAATCTGCTAGATACCTAGTGGCCCAAGAAAACATGGGAGTAAACATTCAGCCTATGCAGTGTCCCCCATCATATATCAAAGCAAGCCATAAAAATTGACCTGGAAGCCACCTATAAGTTAGTTTTAAAAAACTGGATAACTGCAAATGGCCAGCTAACAAAAAAGCACAGGTTTGTGGTTAGTGTTCCCAGCTGCTTCTCCTTTACCACAAGGCGTAAGAGAAGCTCTCTCCACCTGGTTGAGAGTAACCTCTTGCCTTATGAAGGAATGGTCTGCACAAACCTCACTCACTCACCCACAACATCAGTAAAGAACACCTCACTGCTCAGAGCAATGGCAGCCACATCTAGCCCAGCCATCACTGCACTTGCTCACTGTGTTTGCAACCTTGAGCACATGTGTTTTAGCCAGGATTATAATTGTCTTCATCACTCTACAGAAAAATACACTTTCCTGGACTTTTTTCTATTGAAATATATCAAATTCACCCATGATCATAAACATGGAAGTCAGCAAGGAGTGTTGCAATTTATCACAGATAAAGAGAGCATGATTTCTTTGATCCCAGCATCCAGCCACCTGCTACCACCAGGATGTGGTGCTTCAGAGAGGAGAGAGACACTGTTCTTCCTTTGCCTCCCACTGCCCATTAACTTGCAACCTAAACCCCAAGTCTGGCAATCCTTCTCTTCACAACAAAGGTTACTGCAGAAATCTTGAACTTTCCTAACTTAACCTCAGAGCAGTGACATACAATATACACTTCAGAAAATACTCCAACATTGTATTCCAACATTGCTCTGGACTCTTTGAATCTCTGCACCACTCAGACTGGCTGAAAAGGAATCAGAAAAGCAGGATTAATAGGTGAGCAACAGGTAATTCATACACAATGTTGGAATAAAGTCTATCTGGTAACATAAATTGCTTACAGAATGATCTGAATACAAGTAAAATCACACAAAATAAATGTTTAATATTTTGCTGTTAATGTCTACAGCTTTGTCCTGACTGACTACAAAGAAATGCCATTTAAAGTGAATAAACCCAATGAGCTCAACGCTGCAACTCTGCTGGTTCCTTGTACAGTGTGAAGTGATCCTAAACTACAATGTTTTCTTGTTTGATCTTCAAGTTTTAAGCAAGAAAAAGTATCATGAAAACATTTTCAAGCTTTTTTTTTTTTATCTTTTAATTCAGTCACACTTTCTGCTCCCTATGGTTTAAATTATTCATTACAAATTGTGCAGATTCAGATGTCAGCAAGTCATTGGCTAAATAACAAATTCGAAAAGGACTCTGCAGCCATTTTCATGACATATCAGAAAGGTCCTGTGCCCAGGCAGGACTGATCACTCATTTTCAAGTAACATCTGAAGCTGGACTTATCTCAGTCTTCAATGCCTTTCAAGCTACTTGATGTGCTAAGTGGACAGGTATTAGTTGGTCATGTTTAAAAAGATTGATTAGATATGACTAAGTGTTATTCCTAGTTGAAATCAGTGAAGAAGAATGCATGAGCCTCTACCCCAACAGTGCACTGTGACAGAAGGACCCTTTACAAAGGGTGAGGAAGAGTCTTCAAATATTGTCTTTGTTGTAAGCACAAGCTCAGCACGTACCAGCACAGCCTCTGAGGACCAAGCTGCTCAGGAGACCTCCAGCAGCAGTGGTGTTCTGCAGGCTGGCTGCAGCACCTCTGCAGACAGGTGATGGGCTGGCAGGTGATTTCATGGCCCCTGGGCACTGCTCTTGCTGAGAATTATAGACATGCACTCAAGCACTTCTCTGGCACAGGAGAGTACACCGGGCTCACAGGAGAAAACACATAAAGCAAATACTCCTACCAGGAGGAATTTATAATCGGAAAGACTGGGTGGTCATTTCAGAGTGTTTTATGTCCTGGGACAGGTTAGAGGGAGATGGGAGAATGTGAAACAAATAAAGGGTGAAAAATCATTTTCCCATTAATCAGTTTAAGGGCATACAATGACATCCATATATCATGGAGGCCTAATTCTTGTCTCTAAATAAGGTATTTGTATGGGAACATGGCCATTTAGGCAGCTGTCTGGTCACCCGTAGATGAGAGCAACTGATTTATGTGAGCACTCTGTGCATTTACACACATGAATTACACATTTACTCAGACAATACATGTCTGGGTTTGAAAGCCCAGGCCCCAGTTTGCTAAGAACTTTGGGAGGCCTCTGAATCTGAAATAATTGATAACTAAAATCCTTTTGCTGTCAGATGGGCTGGGGATGCCCAGTGTAACTGTGGGAGGTGTCTCACAGGCAGCTCAGAGAGAACTTAAGCCCAGGTAGCTGAGTACTCTTTCCAGAAATGGCTGTATAAGGCACACAAAGAGAAGCAGAGCATCAAGTTTGCTTTAGGTATCAGACCTTTTCTGTATCCCATAGGTCCATGTTCTTCTTCTGTATCCCATAGGTCCATGTTCTTCTTCTGTATCCCATAGGCCCATGTTTTCCTCACAGCCCTGTCTAGTTTTGAATAAAACACAAAATGATCTCCAAAATTAGACCAACCAATGCACGGAGAGCACTCTGAGCACACTGTTTGAGCCTGACCTGTGACTGAATGCTCACCATATATTTAGCTCAACCATTTGCAAGTCTGTGATGTTGAACAAATGCTCTACTTTCCACTAGTTTTGCAAAGCACTCCTAAATTTAACTCTGAGTCAACACTGTATGACTGCACATTTAAGCTAACCTGCATAGTCAGCTTATAAATTTTTAAGAAGCTTTTCCTTCTCTAACAGTGAATGTAAATGCAAGTTGTTTGAACAAAGACACTAATTTATCAGTTATAACAATGAATGCACCTCTTTGTCTACTTGTGACTGTGTGAAATATGCATATGTCATTGACATAAATGGGGATTGATGACAAAAATTATGTGTAAAATGCAGAATAAAAATCAGAAGGCCAGGACAGTCTGGTATGGATTGCTATAAATCCAGCAATATCAGTGGTGTTAACACCATTTTTTAATAGCTGAAGATCTGGCTGTTAACTTCTAACATCTCAAGGTACTTTTGTCATGTGTGTTGCCTATAAACTTTTCACATAGTGCTGACCTTCTTTTGATTTGGAACAACGATCACACATTGTTTATGCTTTCACTCTGTCTGCAAATATGTCTCCTGTGCAGTCAACAAGCTTTACTTGTGCTTACTGGTATTAAAGTTCTTTATGAGTCTTCACAAGTGTATATTTGTGTTAGAAAAAAGAGAAGCATCATTGTTGCTTCTAGCCTTGACCTACAATTCAGAAAAAAAGAAAAGAGCTTTATTTAAGAAACGTTTGGAGGAAAAAATGCAGAATGAAATAAATTAAATAATGGATATTCCACAAAAGACCTGCAAATAAGAAAAGGAAAAAAAAACATAGGAAAGAAAGAGATAAATAAAGAGTTTAGAATAGTGATGCCACATTTTCATGTAAAAATAGTTTACTCAAAGTCAGCTTGCATGTGTTTTACACAAGGTCACATTCAGAATCACAGAAAAATGAGCAAATACAGCATTTGTGAGAGCCTTCCCTCACAGCAGCACTGTGCTCTGAGCACCTTTGTGGGGTCTCTGATATGAACCAAAGCCCCATTGAACCAAATGCTGTGTTAATAAAAACCTCTCATGGGTGGTTTTTCAGTGAAAGAATCAGAACGGACCCAAATCTACTCTCACCACATGACCCATGACCAATGAATGCAAAACCCACCACAACCATTCTTCTCAGCTCTGATACTTCCAGCATTGGTGGTTGCCACAAATGCAAAAAGTACACTCTGCCCTTGCTTTCAATCTTGCTTCAAATAAATATTCCTGTCAAATAAATGGAGAATTTCTTCAATCACAATTTTACTCATCCGATGTCTCAGCTGCACATATTCTTACTTCATGTGTAGGGTCTTTCAACAAACTCCACTAGTCTATTTTAAATTTATACTCATTGACAGAATATAATTAAATCCTTTTTTATTATTAATTTTATTATTACAATAATTTTAT
The DNA here is from genome assembly GCF_027887145.1 of Ammospiza caudacuta. Taxonomy (NCBI): domain Eukaryota; kingdom Metazoa; phylum Chordata; class Aves; order Passeriformes; family Passerellidae; genus Ammospiza; species Ammospiza caudacuta. The sequence continues at coordinate 63,323,486 of NC_080596.1, forward strand.
TAATTATATGCACAGTTCAAGATGAGAGACTCATGGACTTCAATACAGATCAAGTACTTTGACATGCAAAAAAGCAGAGAGAGAAAGAGTAGATGCATGCAATTATTCTCCTTTTCATGTCCAAATTTATGACTAAGGAAATAAAAAGGCCCCAGCCATCTTGAAGAGGTAGAAGGGAGAAGATTCACCTGTTCTAGTTTTGAGATGATCTAGTTTTGAGCTGGATATCACACTGAGCTACTTCCATGGGAATAAATCCAGATTACACTTTGTCAAGATGCCCACACTGAGAATAAAGAGCCTTTGTCCTCTGCTAAATGAGCACAGAAAGAGAAGATTTACTTGTAGAAAAACCACAAAAATATTTTCACCTACCTTTTAACCCAGAACACAGGCAAGCCCCAGGAATCTGGTCTCACTGTAGAGCACCTGAAGCAGGTATATCAGCAAGCAGCAAAGGCACCTCCATCAGCACTGATGGTCAGAAATGCATTTTTAAATCTACCAACCATTTCTCCTTTACCTGCTGTTACTTCCACAAGACACCCATCTCAGAGCACACAAACCAACCTCTTTCAGATGAAAACAAACCCAAAGATGTGCTGCAGGCATTAATGAGCACTCAGCCTACAGGACCAGGCTGTGGCCAGCACCAAGTCCCCAAACCGCACGTATCACAGAGATCAGTGCAGGTGATTTCACTCAGCAGATCCTCTCCTAATGGAGCACACTGCTTGCTAATGTAGAAAGAGTCATGTTCAACCACTGCACAAAGGGACAATGACAAGTGGGGACAAGGCTGATTATAGTCAGCCAAAATCAACTGTCAGGCCCTAACAAGCTTGTGATGAAGTACAGCTAATGTAATTATCACCTTAGGGTCCACAGAGAAGGGCACTGATAGAGCAGAAGAAAAATGGGCTAGTAAGCAAGAGTCAGAGTAAAAAGCAAGGATTCCCAAATGTGGTGGTTTGACCAGGAAGAAGTGGGAATTCTGGGATGTTGTGGTCAAACCAATGGGTGCTTGGATTTTGATATTGGCACCTGGTGTAGCCAGTGGGGTTTTGGACACACCTCCGAGAACACACAGGGGTTAAAAGCAGAGCTTCGGGCTTGGGAGGCTCTCTTGGGACTTCAAGAGACCGAGGTTGGATCTCCCTTCCCCCGTCCAGCCGCTGCTGCTGGGCGGGGAAGGGGCAGCCATGTGGTAGGCCTGGGCCTGGACAGAGATGGGGGTGAGGAGGCCTTGGAGGATGGAAGGGTGGAGGAGCCCCAAGAGACATCGGACAGCCATTCCCCCCCCTTGGAGACAGACAGAGAGAGAGAGAGTGCAGCCTGTGTCGTTATCTTGAAACTCAGTAAACATGTGCTGGCAGCAGGCAGCCTGGCTGAGGAGATGGGGGGGTGCAGCCAGGAGTCCAGCCGCCTGGAGGAGTTTTTAACCCTTTTTGGACAATGAAAATCTTACAGAACATTAACCCTTCGTAGACGAGTGATAAGAGTGGAGGAGGACGAAGGAAATGAACGAGTGATGGAGGTCTGGACCAGAGAGAGAGAGAGAGTGAGAGATGTTGGAAAGATGGAGAAGATGGAGTGGCATTTTATGCTGGACTCTTTTGCGTAGCCGTGGACAGAGCCATGTTTCCGTGTGATACAGAGACTGAGTCCAGGGGGAGAAATGTCCCAGAGCCAGAGAAGATTCAGTGTGGGTACCCCTCGGCCCCAGGGGATATATAAAATATGGGGGGGATAGATGTCCCAAAGGTGAGAAGGTGAGATACTGTGCTTTTCTGGAACTGGACAAAGCATCCTTAAAAAAGACAACCCTGGAAGCAGCCCTGATCCCTGTTCGGTGGTGAGAGCACCGGAACAAGGACGGAAAAGGCCACCACGACACACGGAAGGACTCCCTCTCCTCTTGAGGAACTGAAAGTTTGAGCAATCTAAAGGGTGGTGTTGGACCCAGAACTGGTGATTTTGGAGGATGTATTGTATTGGGAATTTAGGGGGGAGGAGGGGGAGAGTGTTTTTTGTGAGGTTTTCATTTTCTTCGTGTTTTCTTTTTTTTTCGTTTGTGTGTAGTTTAGTTAATAAACTTTTTTTTTTATGTTTAAGCTGGAGCCTGCTTTGCTTATTCCTGGTCACATCTCACAGCAGACACCGGGGAGAAGGTGTACTCATGGGGGCTCTGGCTTTGCCAGGCCAAAACCATAACACCAAACTAAAGGCTGAGATCAAGTCAGCTGTGTGGTGACAGCAGGAAAACCTGCAGTTAGTCAAAATGTAAGGTAATGCAGCCCACAGAGGGTAAGAGAGCAGTGACTTGAGCAAGGAACACAAAGCCCATTGTTTATGCTAAATAACATAAATAGAAAGTGGTAGTTCTTAATTCCTTTGACAGGAATAAACATTAGGAGACCCATCTTTCTTTAAATTCTCTTTTCTGCTTTCCCCTGATCTCATATTACATTATCATTGTGAAGGCAACAAGTTTTTTTCTACAATTCCCAAGACAGGGATGATGGGTTTTGCTGCTGACATTATTAGTGAACCACACATGAATTCATAGCAGCTCCCACATCCAAAGCAGACCACATAAGAAATTGCCCTCATACAAACATATTTTTTGCCTTCATATCTGATACCATAAACCTCTTACTTCCTTCATGGGTCAGAAGTCTTTGGGGAAAAAACAAAGTGGACAAGAATTTCTAAGAAAATGAAAAAAGCACAGTTTCTATTGGAGAACTTTGTAGAAATTTTTATTGCGTTATAAAGAAGACAAGAAAAGTAACCATTGTATTTGTAGGTCACCTTTAAAGAGTAAACAACAATTATATATACTTCATCATAATGAGTTCTGCATATCATGTTGATGTTCCTCAGTTCATCTGTCTTTCATACTGAGGGGACTCATCCATCATCCAGTCATACACAACCCTGTCATACAGGGGTGATAGAAGCTATCTTCAAGGTAACTCACTGACACTTCTTAATTAAATATCTTGAAATATTGCATATTATTTTCCTGTACCACCACTGGAGACAATGGTAATTACATGGTGATTCCCAGAAACATTTTATGAATCCTCAATTATTGTGCAACTAGCTGGATTTGACATTAATGCTGTTAGTCTACAATGAATTATATGTAGTAAAATATTGGAAATATTCAGGCACCTTTTCTGAGTTATCCAAGACTGTCCATTTTCCAAAGTTATTTAGACTGCTTTTGCAAAATATCCAATGACTAGGTATTTGAAAAAATCCTGATGATTTTGACTGGGTGATTTCCAAGGTAGCCAGAAGTTGCAAGACATCCTTAAAGCACAGCCATCCTAAATTAATTAATTAATTAGTTAATGCTTTTATAAACATTCCCAAGATGCATGGACTCAAGTACACAAACTCCTCACTTTTCCATTGTCCTCCTTACCAAAAGGCATGTAGATGTTGCAAGTGTTGCTTTATTAGACCAATGTAGGGCCTTCTTTGCAGCATCCAGAGCCTTCCAAAGGATATGAGAACGGTCACATTTCTGCCTGTCCAAATCCTTCATGAATTTTCAGTGCAAAGCATAACCTTTCTCCAGGGATCTGACAGCCTTAAAGCATTTTTAAAAATATAAATACTCTTGTCCCACTGCAAATCTGATCATTTGATGAGTATAGTTTAATATGCTACTCCAGTTGCCACATCCTGTTTATGTAGGTGCTATTCCTGACCATTCAATTTATTGGTATTTGTTATGTTTTGTTACAAATGGATCTTGCAATTTCTCTGGAGTTTTCTTCCTGCTGTATCTTCCACTGACAAGTGCAGTTCATTCCAGGGTGTGTCACAGACAAGGTGCTTTCTGGAAAGACAAGCAGTGCATGAGGGAGTTCAGAAAGAAATTAGCAGACAAGGACAATGTAAAACTTACTTTAAAATTTGGAAATAGTTCTGTGCTCCTAAATAGTCAAAATCTCATTTTATCCCATCATTTTCACTAATTATAATTGTAGGACATAAATCCATACTGGTCTCCCTCAGGGTCTCCTCCAGCATTTTGCTTCCACGTGCTGTGAGGCTATTTTCTCCTTTCAGTTCCCATCTCTCTTATTCTCTCTAACTTTTGCTATTTGCTTTACCACTTCTCTGCTAAGCCCCAGGTCCCAGGAGACTCTCCCCCTCCAGTTCTTTATTTGCTTTAATATGCTTCTTGCCTGAAAAAAAAATGTTATCTGGTTTTCTCCACTTCCACTAATTTTCTCCTTCTCTTCATCCTAAACATCACTATTTCCTGAAGCACATTAAGCCAGTTGGATATTTTACTGCCACAATACAGTCTCAGCTATGCACTTCATTTTTCTTCTCATTCTCTTTTTTAAATGTTTCAGCATTTTCTTGCTTAATGTCTGAATTACCAATTTAAATACATCACCACTGCTGTTGACCCTGTCATCTGAGGATAGTGAAACATTTCTGCTCTGCCCATGGATGCTCTGCTCTGCTCACTCACCATCCATTCTGAAGTCCAACCATCGTGCTCCACCAGACCCTGCACACAGCTTTGGGGGCTCTCTCTGGCTTTTATCAATACTGACCATCCCTGGAAATCCTTAAAAGACAACAACCATTTTTAAAGGGGCATTTTCTACATGTTTCCTCTGCTAAACCAGGCACACTCCGTGTTCCTATTCCCACTACCTTTGCCATGGTGTCTGCTTTTACTTTAAAGAGCGCTTTTACTTCAGTAAAAGATTTTACTTTACATGGTTTACTTCACAGGCTAGAGGCAGGGAATACTTAACACCTGCAGAAGTGTTATGATCATTTCCTTCTGACATTTTATGCTATTAAGTGGCATAAACTATGATGAAATGTCATCATTCAAATACAGCAACAAAATGAAGCTGGCTCCAAACATGATCTGACTGCAAAGTGTGTGGAAAACACCCCCACTTTATCAGCAAACAGTAGGAAAGTAGTTGATAATTTATGTCATAGCATTCAAAGTTTCTGAAATGATACATTATTCATGGAGAAAGTCATCTACTTGTGTCTTTTTTAAAGACACATTAAAAAGTACAATGTTAAAAATAGATGGCATTTTATTGGAGATCATAATTATTTAAAAAGTTGGCAACAGGGCTTTTTTCTTCCTAAAATGACCTTTCAAGATGAAATGAGGAAAAGAAAATCTTCTCTGAGGGAGAAGCTATGAAAAAATCCAGTGCATAAAGAATACATTTACCTTTAATCTGAATTTTAGTATATTCTCCAACAAGAACAGGGACCAGTAAAATCACATTCAGAAGTACTGAATGGTAGGTCTGCTGAATGACAGAATTTGTAACTTTGTTGTGACCAAAATCATCATGATACATCTGTAATTTGGAAATGCAAACTTTGCCTGGGCAATAAATGAGAAATGCACAAATATATTGAAGATCATAAACATGAGCAGAGAGTAGTCCCTAAGTACCATTTACCTGTCTCAGTGTTGCCACATATATTATCAGTAAACAGATTTGCTTTCATTTCCCCTAATCAGTGTTCACTCTTCTGCTTGCTTTCCCCCTAAGCAAAGATCATGTGAAAATGTTGCTAGTGTTCCAATTTAAATCAACAGCAAAAGCATAATTAGAAGTGGACAAACAACTGTCCAAAATCATGCAAAAAGCAGTTTAGCAATCCTGCAGTGCCTTTTGAGGGACCCCTCCCCACACTCATTTCATTATTCAGAGCTGTGCTGTGTGTGGTCAGTCTCTGGGGTACGTGCTGGGACCCCACGTGTGACCTTCCATCATTTTCTGGGCAAGATCCAAGGGTGGATGGATGACAGAAACGACCAGCCATGGGATGGCCAGGATGGGATGCAAAGCTATGATTACAGTGGATTATTTAACCCTTTGCCTTCATCCTTTTCCTGCCCAAGGCAGAGGCAGCTCCTCAGAGGTGGCACAAGAGGCAGAACTCAGAGCATTAGACTGCACAGCAAAAGGAAGTGGAGAGTTCCCTTGTTAAGGCCAGCTCCAGGGAAGTATCCTTGTTCAGAGAGGATGTTAAGTGCCTTGTTAAATCCTTTTGAGGCTGGTGGGACTGAAAAGAAATGCTTAAAGTTAAGGACATTGTTAAATGCTTTCTAGACTTGAACTATTACTGCTTTTCTGACTAGTGCCATGCTCTTGGTGGCTGTTTCATTCCTTGGAGGCAGTGCAAAAAAAGGCACAGGGCACTTGTCTCTGCAAGGAAGGGATAACTCTTTGCCCCAGTACACTTCTCCACTGCATTGAGTGAGTTCCAGAGAGGAAACCAAGCATTTCACCTTTATTTAAATTTATTCTCCTGTTTATATTAAACAAATCTAAATCAATGTATTAATTACATAACTACCTTCCTCTGCAGCAGTTGCCTACTGTTTACAGCTGACTAAATGGGAGCTGGGAATTTTGTAACAGAGCAACCTAAAAAATGAATGAGAAGAACGGAGGTGCAACAAGCAATCCAGTGGCTCCAAAGAGAGCTGAGTTATAGAAATATAAATCTGGGACACAATCAGCATCTTCACAAACTTCAGTCTCCTGCTGGATAACTAAAAGGAACTGTATTGTCTGGTGAATGTCTAATATCCCTATTAACAGCAGTGAGCAGGGTAGGAAACTGCAGGCAGCAGAGACAATATACAGGCAGTAGGCACAGCATCTGTGGCTACAAACAGATATTGCAACAGCAGAATAATAATTTAAACCTCTGCCTTCAAAAAATACCACAAATTCTATAGGTCGTTATTCGCAGGAAACATTCTGCATGAAAAACTATAAACGTGGCTTTAATGCAACAATATTGCATTGTCAGCGCTTGGTAATAGGTTTAATTTTAACTCAGGAAAGCCACAAAAACAAATCAGGCTTTTTGTGTCCCTTTGCATTCTTACGGTTACAAATGAGATTTCCAGAAGCTTAAATTCCAGTGTATGGTGGCTGCACATTGATTCATTAATTACCTACCTTCTGGTAGAAAAAAACTCATATTGAAACCCTAAGCTGTGGTTTATATCTTTTTAAAGAAATCCCATCTGTTAGTTTCTGCTCCAGAACATTTAGAAATGCCCGAGGGGAAAAAACCCTAAAACTAAAAATGTCATTGCAGTAGTAGGAGATGGGGTTACCTCCCACTGTTTTAAATTCAGTGCTGCAGTTCTGGCCCTCAAACCTATCTTGTTCAGTGACAGGTTTGAGCTGCAATATTGAACTTACACAGGTTTGAGGAGCCAAAATTTTATGTTCTTTAGCATAGGTCAAAGCAGAGCTAAAAAAAATGCCTGTAGGGAGTGGTTAGGAAAAAACAGCAGATGAAACCAAAAGGGCACTGAAGCTCTGTCCAAAAATATGAGGCTTTGAAAATATAAAGAAAACATTATCATTTTTGAACAAAGAAAGTTTCCCCTGCTATTTATGCTATTGTCTGTACCAGGGAGAGTGCTGAACACTCAGGGGTCTCTGTGCTAAGCTCTGTGCAAGCACACAAGTAGATAGCCCTATCTTTGGAAGGTTTTCAGTCTAGGCCCTTTCCTTCTCTGCCTTTTGCACATATTAAGTTATGCCTCCTCATTTAATGGCAAAGAAGTGCTGTCAGACTAGATAAAGCAAAATGCCTGCTGTGCTTACCATCCCTTTCAGAACATATTTTATAATCCACCACAATAAAGTATAATTTATGTATTTTTATCAAACTCTGCATTATTCCAATAACATCTGCAGAGATCAGATTGCAATATGTTCTGGGAGATATTGTTTTGCCTTGAGTTCGTAAAATGTTCTGTTTTTCAGTAAAATCTCCTGCCACAATTTCATCTGCAGTTATGAGTAATTTTTTATCTGTTTTGCCAGGTCTTGTTTTGAGTAGTAAGAGTTCTCAAAGCCACATGATTTGCAAAACTTTCTTCAGTGGTCTGTGAACATTGATTTAAAGCAGGACAGAATCAATGGCCATATCTCATTTATTGGATGTCTTTCTTAAAAGGACACATGTAACAGAGGCATCCAGAAAAATGGTCTTTTCATAAGCTTTTAATTTATTTAAGTAAACCCTGCTGTGATGGAGGACTGTGCTCAAACAAAAGCTCTTCCAACTTTTCAATAGAGTGTGCTAAAAAGGATTTCCCATTGAAAGACAGACTATCCACTGTTCTCAAGAGCATTTTTTTCTCTTCTCAAGAGCATTTTTTTCTCTCATGAGGGAAAAGCAGGTACCTGGAGTAACCACTTGGATCAGTTCAACAGTGAATAGGTGCATCCTTCATCCCTGTCCAAATTACTGCTGTATCTCAGCTCTTTCTCACACTTCAGGCACTGATCAGACTCCCAGGGACTACCCCCAGCTTCTCAGTGCTGCTGCTGTGCTGCTCCAGGGTTCTCCCTCCATGGATATGGGCAAAATTGTCCTGTCCCAAGCTCCTGAGGCAGACTGGGGAAAGTGACTGAAGTGCATGGTTGTGGCCAGGTCATTTCAATGAAAGAAAGATGCTGGCAGTCTGTAGTTCTGCTCAGATGAAACCATCTGGGACTGAAGGGATGCTTGCTCTTGGATCAATAATTAAGGCAAGGGGAGTTTCTGGTAGAAGCCAGAATTACTTTTGCAATGAAAACCTGCCCAGGGCAAATAGCCCACCTCTCATTTCCTATGCAGAATCCATTGTCCTCCAACTGATTTTCCAAGGAATGATGAGAACTGAACAGACTCATCCTTTATTTGGGGATATTTAGCCTGAGCTGCACAGTGAATCTATAAGGATTTTCTTTCCAATAAGGCAGTCAGGACTCTACCAGAACACTAACATAAGAGGCCTGTGCATGCTAGAGTAACAATAATGTATTAAACTTATCAGCTCACTCCTGTCTCACTTTCCCCACTCCCTATAAATAATCTGACCCTGTAGCAACCATAAGCCCTACTTGAGAGACCAGGTATTGTCCCCACTCTAGCGTGCACAGACTGAATTTGCATTAAGGATTGATCAGGAAGGATTATCTGGTAGTTTGCACTAACCACTAAGACAATTTCATAGAAAAAAAAAGTTGCTTATTAAAGAGGTGGTTAAGACAGCTGCTTTGTTTTATCACTCATACACAAACAAATATAGGAGATTTTATTGTACTAGAGACTGGAAGCTAATTTCATGTTCAAAGAATCGATATCAGGAATTTTTGAACCACTATACTGGATTTACAAAACCAAAACCTTTTCTTGCCCTTTAATATTGGTTCTACATGCTTCATTCTTTCTTTTGAATAATAAAAAATCCACACATAAATATGTTTATAAAGAGGTAATTCCATCCCTGGGTTCTGAGACCTATAAACCAAGGCAACTTCACTTTCCTCATTACAAGCATCTTAAGATCAATCAAGTTATACAGCTAGACATAGTCGTACATATATTTGTGGTCAAGTCCATTTAAAATTATTTGGGGATAGGAAAATATATTTGGAATGCACTGTTGGTATCCAAAAATGTAAAGTTATAATATCCCAATGGTAAAAAACAAAGAGAGAGTAGGAATTTATATTAGGCAATGTACTGCTCCAAGGTCTCACAGACAGGGAGCAGGAATAGGTTAAAAGAGGAATTGTGGAATAGTGCTAGGGGAGGCGAGGTAGAAGACGAGTTTATGAGGTGACAGCTCTATTTTGCCTGAGCTTGCCTGGAGGTGAATGGAGAAAAGAACTCTCTTTCAAAAGGGGCTTCAGTATTTCAAAATGTATTTATGCTCCTAACCAGGTTTTACCTTTCCACAGGCAAGAAGGCCAGGCTGGCTCCAGGGTGACACACCAGGAGCACCAGCTGCCTCTCAGAGAAGATCCTTGAGAAACACCTACCAGGAGAACACTGAAATTCAAGGGAGAGGAGGAAAACTGAACAGACACAGGTAAATGGGCATATGCATGCTGCCAACTGTAAATGGCCTCCATTGTTCCTGATCCCACTCCTTTATTCCCTCCATAAAAAAATTATGAGACCCAACTATTCATACAGCATTTCCAGAAATTTAATAGACCGTATAGATTAAACTCTGAGGGCCAAGCACTGGTGTCAGATACACCCAATGAAACCCCATCTGAGAACACAATTTGACTCAGAATCAGCAGGCAAATGAAAGGGTTTTTTTCCACTTTCAGAAGAAACCCAAGTATGTAAAGTTTATAGGCACTAGTAGGAGAATAAATCAATTTAAGTCCATGTCACACCATTCTTTACAGTTTTGTAACAAGGTGTACTTTGTTAGATTTTAATCTGCATACATTTGAGACAGCAAAGCTCTTCAAAATCATCTTTTAATGGCATCGCAATTTATAGACAGTAACTAATTTCAAACTTCATAGCACTTGGCTTTTATGATTATTTCAAATCATTTAAATGCAAATGAATTTCCAGAGAGAGAAAACATCAAATGCCCTTGAGTGGCAACATGTAATAGAACTGCGAGCAGAAATCACAGTAGGAATTTGAAGCAGTCTGATAGGGTTTGACGGGAGGTCTGTATAAAAGTGTTTGCCTAAATCCAATTTACATTTCATTTCACATTATATTCTATTTACCCATTTTGTCATTTTAATATGACTTATTTACTTAATCCTGCTCTGAAATCCAATCTACTATCAAGAGCAAATGTGGAATTCTGGTCAGAATAGGACTTAGAGCAATTTTGCATTTTAGGACAATGGTAATATGGTTTCTAAAAAAGAGCTAGCTAGCTTTTCCCCCACAGTTAATAATGTTACGGCACCACGCAGCCAAAAACATTTGTGCATGCCTTAAATAATTACACTTCTTTCAAGCTAAGCAATTGTTTGCCTACTGACAGAATAATATTTCCTGGGAGGCATTGCTAAGCTACAGTACATACAAAATATTTGGACACAGAGTGCTGAGAAAGAGCTGAACTATTCTTAATGTGATTGCACTCAGAAAGATAAGAACTGTCCTGGAACTCCCGATTCAGCAGCAGTTGAACAAAGCACCATGGGTGGGTTTTTCACAGCCGGATGGATTTGCAGGAGGCAGCAAGAGCTGGTGTACCTTTAGTGGTTCCTGTGCTTCTGGGTAAGCAGAGCAGGTAAGGACCCAGCCACAGAATCTTGATACCATCCAACCTCTGTCAACACCCAGCCTTTAGGTTGCAGAATGCATGTCCTTCTTATTTTACCTGAGATTAAAAAAAAAGAGACTGTCCACAACTGCAAAGTGACCCAATGCATTCTGTGCTGCCCTGTTCCAGTGCAAACTCTGCAGTCCAGCAGGCTCAGCCATGGCATTCAGCATCTGTAGGTGGGCAGAGACAGCAATGCAGTCTGCACAGCTTCCAAGGGCTTTGACCATGGCATGGGCCAGCCTTACACACGTGATCAGGGCATACATCTCTGTTCTGGGGAAAGGAGAACTCCAGTGACCAGGCAGTCCCCTAATTTCTCCAAATACCTGTTTTCCAGGCCCGGTATTTGAATGAAAATGCAAAAATACATCTCAGACTCACAAATTCCAGCAAAGGCTATACACAGTAACCAGAAGACCTCCTAGTCCGCAGGAGAGGAGAAAGGGGGAACCTGGTTTTGTGGTGCTGCTGGTCTCTGAATATCTTCTCATTTCCTAGGGAGGAACTGCAATGCTTAAGTCTACTATAACAATGTAAAAAATTTAGATGTCACGTGTTTTCAAAATCTGTCTTTTTAAAGATAACAGAAGACACAAATACCTTCAGATACTCAGGGCTATTCATTATTCTGTGCCACACTTCCAGCACATACTTTGCAGAAACCCATGAATATTTTCATTTCTTATCAGATATGAATTACTGATACAGTCAGTACAATGTTTGTGGGTGAAAACTCCTATAGTTGAGTAAACTGAGTGATGGATTTGAAGGAGAATAAGAATAAAATATTGTGCTTGGGATAGAGAGATTACTAAAATTGTGCTATTCCAACAGTAGCCAATTTCACAATCAAGATGTCTTTTCTATTGCAGAGGCAATTTTTATATGTCTCCTACACATAAATGTCATTCTTTTGTTTATTATGTGTTTCTTTTTCATTTATTTCATTAATTTTGTATATATTTTCTGTGAAAAGACTTCTAAGGAAGTACATTTGTCCTCTGTTTTGACCAATTTGTCTTTTGCAAGGACGATATAACAGTGTAAAAGCAATAATACAAGGTCTTTTATCAAAAACTTATCAGCACTGTTCAAACAATGAGGCAGTTCATTAGATTTGAATAAACTAACTCCTGGGCTAGCTTTGGACCAAGAGTTTGTCAGGTTAGATGTTGGCTATTTTATTTTTTCATTTTTCAAACTTCACGGAAAGGGTTCCTCAGATAAGGGCTGGTATATTGACTAGCAGTGATCAAACAGTAGCAAACCTTTAATAAAATCTTGAGCTTTTATTACTACTAGGTACAGTTCTACCATCTACTAGTCCAGCTCCCCACTGGCTCCCAAATCTTGGTGACTGATCCCCCCTCTTTCATCAGTGGGGGGTGGCTCAGAAGCTCTGTCTGGGAAATTTCCCTTTGGAAAAACCAGGATGAGGTCTAGGGAAACAGTCCCTTCCAGAGGCCACCCGCACAAAGATCGATGGCCAGGATGAAGAAAGTTTTATTCCCAACTCTCTGGTCTTTCCCCGGTGCTCTCTGCCCACACTTCCTCCTTTCCGTGCCCTCCAGCTGCACCCCTGGAAATGCAGATTGGGGTGCCTGGCCCTGAGCAGCACAAACCCAGGGCAGTCTATGGGTCTCTTCACCTGGCAGCAGGATCCACCACGAGGAGGGGGAGAGCCAAGCGCTGCAGACAAAGCTATTCTTTGCTGAGATCATCAAATCACAGTTTGCTGAGACTTGCAAAGTAGAGTTTTCTGTAAGGAGATTTCAGTCCCTTCACTGTGAGGTTATCCTGCACAGAGGCCATAAAGGGCATGTCCTCAAAGACACCTCTGCAACCTGACCTCAGTCTCTCTGGCTGTGAACAGTTTCAGGTTTCTCTCAGTTCTGCAGGAGAGGTGAATGGCTCGCACAGAGGCTCCACTCAGTGACTTCAGGGCAGCTGCCCCAGGTATTTGCTGTGTGCACACAGCCAGGTCCTCTCACAGGCAGGTGAAGTATCCCAGGGAAGAGCTAAAATCCACTGCCAGAAATATTTATAACAATAGAAAACACTCTTAATAAACAAAATATGTGGATCTTATGTCAAAACCAAAATCTGTCAGGAAACAGCATAACTCATCATTCCCTATTCACACCCAGTACTAAATTCCCTTTTTACTTTCTTTCCTTTTCTACTACTTTTTTTTTTTTTTTCTTGTAGCAGTAGGATGCTCCTGGTAATACCTGAGAGCCCCTATTTTAACCTTTCTTTCCTTTTTCTGTGACAGAATTAAGATTTTTCTTCCTGGAACTGTTGATAATATTTTCTGAATTTAGATATGGCTGTTACATGATAAAAGGAATAATATAAACTTCCACTGTGAAATAGAAAGTGCAAAAACCCCCTGGATTGTAGGCAGTACACTTCATGCACTTAGAGTACACTTCAAAGCCAGGAAGCACCAGTCTTAACATAAGAACAGTTGCTTTGCAGACATCTGATACCATTCTCCCAAACCTGCTGAGTGCTCTGCTTTTTTTCCTATGTTTGTTAAACACCCCTTTCCCAGATGGCTGGGTATCAATAGGTCATTTTACCCACAACATAACCACTTTGAACAAGCTCTATATTTTTAAAGCAAATACTTCAGTGGCTTTTTTACTGCAGGAAAGAAGGAAGAAAATGCAACAATAATGCAATTGAAGTACAATCTCAAAAAGCAGCATGGCTGAGAGATCTCTAGTTTTATGACTGGACAAAAAGCAGAAGGAGATGGGATGTGGCTGCTCTGTTTCTACCCACAGATTATAGAGGATAGGGTAATAAAAAAGATTGAAGAAAGGTGCATCATATCAGGGACAGAACTGAGCAAGTGTCCTACCTTACCAGAGTGTGAAAATAAGGGACAAACTTCCATACAGGACATATATACATCCCAGATGTACACTAGATTATTTACAAAATATTCACTAACATTTCAATCTGATATGAAAATTATTAGGTTGCAAAAAAAAACCCAAAACTGTTAGCTGCTCTTCATTGCAAAGATTTCTGCAATGAAAAGACTACTGAGATTAAGGGGAACTCACAAAACAAGTTATTTTTCTAGAAAAAAGGATACTTAAAAAATAAAAAAATATATACAAAATCTACCTTTGTGTATATGCATGTGTTACTACACACACACACACACACACACACAAAGGTATTTAGGATAAGAATTAATATTCAGTGTCTGGCAAAATATTCAACATTTTCCTCCGGTATAATCATCTTTTTAAACATGGTAGGACCTTTTTGCAGGTCAATCACAGTTTTCAGGCAAGCTGTAATTTAAATCAGCTCCATTCTGCATCTAATGTGGATGTTTCGCTGAAAAATAATTAAAACTAACCACACTACTTGTGTCTCTTTGTCTGTCAGATACAGACCACTGTTGTGCATGCATATTGCTAATCTCAGGAAAGGAAACCTTGCAGAAAGGACAAGGAGGTGACAAAGTAATTACCCACAGTGGGTGATTTGAAGAATTGTAATAAAGAGGTGCTCCCTGCTCATGCTACCTTCATCTCACCTGAACTCCTGTTTGGTGACTCACTTTCATTGCCTGCGTCACCCTCTAGGCTAATAATGGAAATAGATAGCTCTCCTGGCAAGCACAGACAGTATATCAGAGCTATCAACTATATCTCTACTTTTTCAGCACCAAGATGGTTCAGTTTGTTCATCAAAAGGGTCTCAGATTGTTTAATCTCCTTTATCAGCCCTGCTTCCATCTCAAAGCTTGCAAAGGCTCCTGCTCCTTAAGTTGCTGCCTTCATCTGAGCCAATGCAGTGCATATTTCCCTTTTTCCACAGAGTGATGTTTCAATGCCAAATAGAAGGAGCATGAGAGAGAGAAATAATCTTGGCACTCATTCAGGTTGTTGTGAAGAAAAAGAAGGAAAAAAAACCCAGACTGCCAATGGGGATTTCCTCTGTAATAAGCCAGATGGCATCATAGGATGCTTGGGGAGACTGTTTCTGTCTAATTCTCTTCAGTAGCAGAAACTGCCAAGGCCTGGCCTTTGTGGTAAAAGCAGTGACTAGCTATTTTATATTCTTTCTCTTTCTGTGCATGCTGTCCCCACCTGTCACTAATGCCTTTGTAATGCAGTCGGTGCCTGACACAAACCCCTTCCACTCCTTTCTCTCCCGCTCTTCTGGACTCCAAATAATATTTCCTTCCCACCTATACCAGCAACATGGATGCAGCATTTGCTTTATATCCCACTGATGTCAAGATAATTTCTTTCTTAAGAGCAAAATGTTTCACATAACATGGGGAAAGGCAGCTGTGAAATTTCTAAATGTTGCCATCCTGGCAAAAGACCAAAGCAGGGGTTGATGCAGAGAAATGGGGATCTGCTGTTCTGTAAAACACAATGTTCAGAAGCTCAAATGTCAAGATGGACAACCTACTTGAAATGCTGGCTGGTATTACATGGCTTTTTTATAATCTATATTTATAAATTTTATTTATCTACATATATAGTCATCTATTTTTTTTCATATCTGCAAAATTTCGGTGTATTCTGAATTGTGGGTTCAATCTCTCTGCATACCAAATGAACAGTAGAGACTGTGTATTCCAAAAAGATGAAAAATCTTGTATAAATCTTCCATGGGATTGCTAGGGTGTTTTTGGCTCCTCAGAGTCAGATCCATAAGATGTCTGCTTGCCTCAAGGGCTTGTATATCCACTGCAAGGACTAAATAGTTTTTCCTCTCTGGAAGCAGTCCTATCATGTATTCAGCATGGAGCAGTTAGATATTTCAAACTCACTCTTTGCTGAGAGCAAAGCAGCATTTTCCCACAACTTTCTGAAGCTGCTTCTTTCTTTTTGACATGGTTCTTTGTCTCCAAGTAGTCATCATGTGCAGATATCACTGCAGCAGAGTAAAGAAATACATCCCAGAGTATCATTTCATACAGGCAATAGAGCTGCTAATGTCTGCTGAGGCAAAGGCAGTTACAAAACTTTGCATGCTGTGCTGTAAGGAAGGCACAGAGCTAATGCAGAGATGTCGGCCGAGATACAGACAGGGCTGGCTGGCAGAAACAGGACTGCAAGACTCATAAAAATAGCAACATTTATAATCTGATAACATGTTCATTGATATACTGTCAACTGGGATGATCTAAAGACAATCAGAAGTTATTTTCTTTATCTAGGTTTAAAATAGCAGTAAACAGGCTTACAGGATTTTTCTAAGATGAAGTATTTAATTTCTTCTTGGAAGAAAAGCCATGCAGATAGCTGTCTCATTGAGCAGCTGATGAATGTTTCAAGATATAAATGTTGGTGATTTTTTCCAATTAAACAAAGATGTACCATTTCCACATTTTTGGATGAATAACAATAGTCTGTATCACAGTGGGTTTACTCTTTAAATGTACAAAGAGAAATCTGAGGACTGTCAACTGAAAAATGATAAGCAACCTCTCATTCCTCTCCCCAGCAGCTTTCCATGATTCCAACAGCAGAACAGAAACAAACCCTGGAATCAAGCCCTGAACCATGGCAGGCCTGGTCCCAGCACATCCTGGGCAGACTGGAGAGAGCCCCCACCAATGCTGCAGCTGGGACTGGGGACAACATTTGGCTGAAAAGGTCTCTTGGCAGCAAAGGAGGGCTTGGCCTTGGGGGGTGGATGGTGCCCTGGGCAGTGAAGTAGAATGGTGGCTCCCCCACCAGCCAGCCTGCTGTCCCCTGAGGGGGAGAGCCCAAGAGCCCCCGCAGTTCCCTGTTGCCCCCAGCACTGCTTTCCCTGCTCCAGCCCTGCCACATCCCTCATTGCTGGAGGCACAGCTGTGCACACCCCCAATGCCTGGGCTGGCCCTCCGCCCGCAGCAGAGCAGATAACAGCTCCCAGAACTGCTCTCCAGGGCCAGCATGAGCAGGAAAACAGGATTTCTTGACACTGGTCTAATGCTGGAAGAGAGATCAGCCAGGCAGAACTGATGGGGCCTAAAGATAGCTTAAGATCAGCTCTTGCCTAGTGTCTTCCTCTGCTCCAAAGCATTGCAGCCAAGGCATGGCCCAGACTCCAAGCCAGTATGTTTGGAGAGGGCAATACAGATTGCCCATCCTGTGGTCAGCACTCCCTGCTGTGGTCCCAAGGGCAGCAGGTGCTGCCAGCAGCCTGTGCTGCCTCTACAGGGGCTTCCTTGAGCCCCAGGGGGATCCCATGTAGTGCCTTGGGAGCAGAGCCAAAGGCAAGGAAAAGAAATCCTTCCACCCAACAATTTTTAAACCCAGTACAGAAAACACCAGACTGACCTTAACTTTGAGTGAGATGCTTATTTCCATTCTGATGAGCTTTATCCTAAAAAAAAACCTCTGAATTTGCCCTAACTCAGGTTTACTTGGGTTAGAAGTTACAGATGACAGCTGGGCAGACTTCAGCAAAATGATGTGCTTGTTCATTCTCATGGAGTTTTGGTTAATTAGGCAATGAAAGTTGTAGTTTAGAATCAGGAAAATAGGAATAGCTATATCACAGTAAATTAGTGGGATACTTCAGGGACATTAATGGAATCAGATGCCAATATCTGTCTTGGTTTAGGAAGGCTCTATGTTTTGCCTCCAAAAAATCCTTTGCCAATAGCAGTAAAGTTCCTGTTGTCTGTTCCATAAAATAGCCTCTATTTTCTATATATGTATGTTACTACTAATGTCCCAACCCCATTGAACAGCTGTGAATCCTTCCATACTCCAGGCATTTGTGTGTCCTCCTCTATAAAAAAATGTTGATTTGGGAGGCAGCAACCATTAAATGAAGAAGTAAACTCTCTGCTGTGGGAAATTTCTGGTTTTACTACATGATTATAAAAGTAAGCTTTCAGGAAATTTGGAAGCATACTGTCTCTGAAGCAAGAGAAACCTGTTGTGGAACACAGGATTTTTGAAAATTATATATAAATGTATAAATGGCAAAGTCTAGCCCTTGCTGTGTTTTAGAACTGGGCTTGTCTGTGGATACCTTCCATGAAAGAATATTCAGGACAGCTCTGACCTTGACAGCAGCTGTCAAATGCCTGGGAAAGGCAAATTGTCTCCTGGAAGGCCCAGTGCAGTGAGGGGAAGGAGCTCAGGTTGAAACCACATTATCACAATTTTTAAACTGCAGTCTCGCTGCTCTGACAATGCACATAATTTTAATGTGTGAACACAGCACCATGAGACCTCTTATCAATATGTTCACTATGCAAGTGGAAGCTTAGAAAACTTCAAAGCAAGTTGATAAATTTCCATAAAAGTGTTGCGAGCCCATAATCAGATGGCCAGGAATTCCCAGTTGCACCAAAGATAAAAACTGATGATATTAATTTGTCCTTGTTTGAACCAAGCACTCCTACTGAAATCAGCAGTACCCACATGTGCTATTATCAGTCCTTTGCCTGCAAAGGCTATTTTTCTGCCAGTCCACAGATTTAGGGATTTTCTTTATTTTTCTTTCAAAGAGTGAAAATGAAAAGAGAACATAAAATAAAAACTCAAAGGACTTTATTCCATTTAGACTGAAGTTGTTTCTATTTGGCAAGCCAAAACCTGCCTTTGGCCTTTATTTGGCTTTTTCAAAGTCATAGTCTACTGCTTCCTTTCCTAAGATTCAGAGGCAATACCTATTGGTGAGATACCACGCTCTTACTCAGCTGCTTCTAAAGCAGCTCTGCAAAATATACTCAGTAATTTTTCCAAATCTGGAAACTGAACATTTGTTTAATGACTTGTTCTCACCAGGAAGAGTCCAAATCAAAACCTTCCTCCCACCTCAATTTTGTGTTTTTCCTTTTCCATGACTGCCTCACAAGTGCAGGCAGCTGCAAGCCTGAGAACATGGACATTTAATGTAACTCTATTTTTCTATGCTGGAAGGGCTTACACCATAGGAGAGCTAATTAAAGTTACTTTGTAGTGAAAAAGAATATCACAGAAACATCCAATTTAACTGAGAAGATAGAGAAACACAAAGACAAAGCCAAAGTATTTTTCTAAATTTCCTTTAAAGAAAAACTTACCAACAGGATTAAGATTTTTCCTGAAGTTTCATCTAGCTCCCTTTTGACCCCCTGCCCCTGAATTATTAAATTAAAGGCCAGAAAGCCTTGCTTTGCCAGCTTTGCTCATCTTAGTTAGTTTATGTAGTTTCCATCTGGGTGGTTTTCTTTTCTTTGTTTGTTTTTTGTTTTGTTTTGTTTTCTTTTTTCCCCTGTATGGAAATGCATTTCAGAAATCCTTTCACCTTGACAGAAGGACAGCTAGGAATGAAGGACCCATCTCCATTCCCAGCAGGCTGCTGCTGATCATGCCCTGGTAGAAGTGCATGTCCTTCTCCCAGCTCCCACACCCAGGTGTTTACTTAGGGGCTTCACTTTTAATAATTCTTAGAGAAGGATCAAAGCAAAGCAGTGGAGCCTCTAGCATTTTCTCCTGCCTCTTTTCTCTACTTGCACAAAGAGGAAGAAGGCATTGCTACAAAGTCCTGACTCAAATATAAAAATAAAATTTACATTTATCATATTTGAAGGCAGCTGAGAAAAACTGACCTCATGGTAAGAACTCTAAGAAAGCTCAGGAGGGAGAAATTAAAACAATTAGTAGTAATTACCACCAAAATTATGGTACTGAATAGGACAGTGCCTAATAATGAGGGGTCACAATTACTAATGTGCCCTTCTGTGTGCTCATTTGTCTTCTCAGTGTTGTAGTCATTTGTGTTGTCCTTCTGCACAGCAGGATGCCCAGTGCCACACTCCTTTCTCTTTCATCAGACGTTCACAATAAATAAGGGTTCAACATGCTCAGAGCAGCAGTTTGTGCCTTCAGAGGACTTGGAATAATATGGGATTTACTTTCAGTCTCTTTGTAAAGAAACTTTATTGCATCTGATCTTTATTGTCTTTCACTTTATATGTTACTAGAGAATGCAGCTAAAAGGTAAGAAAAACTGCATTAATTTATATTTTCTTCCAAATAAATTGAACCAGAATCAAACTTTGCATTCTTCAGGCACAGGCTTTGCCCACAACTGGGAGGTTTATCAGTGGATTTTACTGATGGAGCTAATTCATAGAATGGTTTGGGCTGGAAGGGATTTAAAGACCTAGCTGGCTCTAGTTCCCACACCTGACTGTGGACATGGACATCTTCCACTAGACCAGTTTGCTCTAAGCCCTACCCACCCTGGCCTTGAACACTTCCAGGAATGAAGCATCTACTCCCTCTCTGGGGTACAATTCCACTGCCTCATCACCCTCATTGTTAAAAATGTCTTCCTTCTATCTAATCTAAATCTGATTTCTGCTAATTTAAAGCCATCAACCCTCATCCTATCACTGCATGCCCTTGTAAAAGTCCCTCTGTGACTTTTTTGTAGACCCCTCTATTCAAGTTACTGATGAAGCCAATAAAGCTAGGACAGAAATAAACCCTTTCAGTGACATAACTGCTCACACAACAGTAGGATCCACACAAGATTTTTTATCCAACTAGCCATCCTGATAATTTAACGCATTTTGGGGACTTACAACTTGAAACCCAGAGAGGGTTTCCTTCCTAGAGAGGTCACCTGCACCATGTGCCTACTCTGATACATTTTTACAGATTCATAGCAATTCTGCAATTTGTAATGTTGATCCAACAACAAATCAGCACAAAGGCATTTTGTTACTTAAAGCTTCTTAATCAAAAGAAGGCATTTTGGGTCAACCCTTGTCTGCTTAATCAAAATGTTTTCTTTCAGCAGAAATATGAAAGCAAAACTTCCAGAAGTAACATTAAAATGATGAATTACATTATTCTATTCCAGAAAATTCATAACACATTATAGCAACTCTATTTAAGACATTTTTCACAGACAGATCTCATTCAAATCAATACTGTCTTGAAGGACATTTTGATTTCAACATCACAGCATTTTCTAAAGGACAAGTATTAAAAAAAATTTTGCCATAGATAAAAGTGGACATAGCATTAAAAAAACACAATGAGCATGGTGCATTATGTTGTTTATAATCTAGAGATAACAACAAAATTTTTAAAAAATCTAAAAGTCCAAGAAAAGTTCTCAGGAATTGTTATCTGATTGGGCACAGACAAAAACCATCTTTCCTTTCCTCTTATAGATCCATAAGTGCCAGTTCAATCACCTCCCTTCTGGAGGCTGCAGCCTTCATCAGAGGGCTGGCAGAGCAGGCTGCCAGAGCACTCTAATTTACTTCACGAAAAATCAATTAAGATAGCTTAAGTGACTTTAACGGGGAAATTGCTGGTGACAGTAATCACCCCTGCAGACAGTGATGAGTACACGAGAATGGCAACTTCTTCCATCAACATATTTGTACCAAAGTGGGCATCTCTCCATCGGTCCAACATCTGAGTCAAAGCCCTCTTTAGTCAACAAAATTTCTGGAATTAAAAAAGTAGAATTAACAATTAACACAAATCCAATATTTGGCTAGGAAACAATACTTCTCAAAGTATTTCTTTGTCACGTTTTTATACACACACACACACACACACACACACACACATTTAGTTGCCCAGGCACTCTTGAGATTGAGTAAACTATATTGAAAGAGAATGTCTCAATAAAGTCAACATTGCATGTCTGAATCAGTACTACAGAAACAACAAATGTCACTCTGCTGCTTCTGCCACTTCAGCACCTCTTCAAAGGTCACTAATTCCTTGAGAAGCTGCCATAAATAGCCTGCATCTTATACAGAAATGTTCTGCCAAAATATTAACTGAGAGTTGCCTTGTATTTTCACCTTCAGTCATCAATACTTTTGACAATCCTTTGCTAGAACTTACTTTCCATCTTAACACCTTATTAATTCCATGGCTACATCTTTCCCCATACTCCCACAGTAATTGCAGGGATCCCACTCAAGTTTCACTGACACCAAGAAGTGGAAAACACTCTTCCCAGATGGGAAACTCTCTGTAGCGATGTAGCTCCTGTTGATAGAGCTGTGCTTCTGCCTATTCCTCCCCAAAAGTTAAGCTACATCAGCAAAGCCTTTTCTTTTCTAATGTTAGTTTAAAATGAGTCCACACTAGTGCTATCAACAGTACTAAAATGGTGGAGGGGAAAAGAATTTACATCCAAACCCAGCAGATGAATAGGAACAGAGGTTTCCCCTGTGAGATGTGGCCTTGGTTAAGCAGCAGCTTTGACTCTGCTCCTCTCGCACAGGCAGCCCTGATGAGAAACACAAAAAGTGTCTCCTGTGGGCATTACTACAAACAGGGCACCTTTTAGCATCATTTGCTACATGGAACAGCACATGAGGAAATGAATAATCTCAGGAGAGACAAGACTTTTGCACATATAGCAGCTGAACTGTGTCTCAACAGGGAGTGCACATACGTGTGTGCGTGCAAGAACCAGAGGGAGAAAGCAGGGGGGAGAAGATATCATCTCCTCAAGCCTTGCTGCAGTCAGGCCGTGAATTCTGCAGATGCTGCAGGGCTGGAATCCAGATAAACTTCCCCCAGCTGCAGAAACTTCTGCCTGGTGGAGCTGCTGTACAAACAGAAGGGCTGCCTTCTGCACATCACCGCTTTCTGACCTGCATGGCTAAAGATGACTTCACTACAACCAGCACAAGCTTCCAAAGGTTATGGAGGATGTTTTCAAAAAACCAAAATCCTTACAAACACTGGAAAACATTACTGGGCAGCCAGTAGACACTGAGCTGGAATAAGTGAAGGACTTTGCTTCAGGAAAAATACTGTGAGTAAAGGAAAAGTCAGAAGAAAGCAGACATTCAGAAACTGTATTATTAGGTGTAGACATATCTTCAGAATATAATAAAACAAGTACATGGGCTCCATATCCTGGCCCTCAGTAAAGCAAATGTGAACCTTGTTGGTTCAGAAATATAAAGGCTTAGAAAAAAATTAGAACTTACTGGATGAACAAGGTACATAAGACCAAATAATTGCACTCAAAAAAAGCATTGAAGATGCTTCTTAGAAACATTTTGTCTAGTCTTTTCATGCTTGAAAAAATTCCTAGCACTAGAAATAATCTATGGGATAAAACTCAAGACATAAACTCTAAAAAGTATACTACCCAAGGGATGAATACTGTAATTATCTAAAACCTGTTATGGTACTTAATAATGTGTGGCCTACCTGGAATCAATAGGACTAACTCAACAGGCAGACAGCAAAATCTGAACCTTAATTTCTTTTCTTACTTAAATTAAAAGGCTCAATTTCTGTAGGATTTTCAAGGTCCTTGTAATCTTCAGGCTTACCCTTGAATTTCTCATTTTCTTCTGCTACTGAGCAAAGTCTTATTTTCAAATTGGCAGCTTTGTACTGTTACCTCAATGAATGATTGCAGCAACTTGAAGCCTGCAATGAAAACAGCAGCAGTTTAGGCTCAAAGCAAAATACGAGTAATAAGTAAATGTATCATGTAATTTCCACTGTCATACAGCCCCTCCCCTACTAAAGGTTCCTTTCCACACCCTTTGTCCCACAATTAATGACATATTTTCTTCTTGTTCTCCCTTCTTCCAGGAGTGCTGCTAAGGTTTAAGGTGCAACAATATCGCAGTGGAAATATTTGCACTCATTTCTCAAAATGATCAAGCTCATATTAAAAATATCTTTATATGCATCTATTCAGCATATGTTTCTATTGTTTTTTGTTCTATTTCCCCTGTTGAAACAGGTTAAGCTACTGGAAAAATTAGTTGAGCAAGTGGAAAAGGTTGAAAGCATTTCTTTAGAGCTCATCCCCGGACTCAGCTTCGGTATCTGAGTTTTGCTGACTCGGATTTGCTGAATGAGTGTCTAACTTGAAACTTTTCAGCCAGTGATTACTCACAGGTAAGACTTTTATACAGTTGAGTCAGCTCTCACTCACCAAAAGATTCAGAAAGTTCTGAACATTGACATCTTCTGTTCAGATTAGTCTCAATATCCCTGAGCTAGGCAGCTAAGCCCTCTATGCAATATAGTAAGTAAGCATTTTGGACCAGCATCTACAGTTCTACTGCAGATGTCAGCCAGAAGCAAAAAAAAAAAAAAAGTCTTAAATCTCACCTCAAGGTGTTTCTGAGAACACACAGACCTTTTGCTAATTTAGAGATTTTTGTGTTTCCTCATGATTGTCAAGGGTGGGAACACTGTGTTCCCATACACACCAGAAGAAAACTGGCCACAGCTGATGCTCCTAGCTGGGTGGGGAAGGGATAGTGAAGAACTCTGCTCCAATTTCCTAACTCAATATTTTTTATGTGTTGCATAAAGAAGCCTCGGAGAAGGAAGCAAGCCCATGTCTCCCTTTACCCAAGCAAATGCAAGTGTTGTTGGGCAAGAGAATCCCATGGAAGCTTGCTTTCTTTCTGGTTCAATAGCTGCTGATTTACTCCTTGAGTGGAGAGGATGGTGCTGGTGCTGCAGAGCTGCCCATACATCTAATCCTCTTGGGGTAGAAGGAGCTGCAGTCTGAGGAGGAGGCCATCAAAACCCTGCAGATATTGCTGATGCTTCCCCAGCTCACATAAGTGCTTCTGAGAACTCAGCACAAGGCCCTGAAAATTGACTCAGAGATCATTAGGGAGCCAGCAAAGTGCCTGGTATGTGGATTGATGTTTTCTGAGAACTGCTGCAAAGGAAGCAGGTGGTTGCATCTGCCAGCTGCAGTTTTTCCAGATTCTGCTTTGAAGCCAGGATGAATGCTGTTCCAATAATCGAGTATGCAGGCTGCAGAGATATATGACTGGGATGTGTCCTAACTGGAAATGATGGGCTGCATTGCTTTTGCAGCTACTGGGTCCAATGTCAGCTGGGCTTACAGACAATCTCATCTCTTGCAGGCTCCTCTGAAGTGAAGTGCAGTTAATAGTGCAAATAAACTGGGATTCTGGTTGCACAGCAAGAGGAATGTGTCCAACTGGCAGAGAGAATAAATACTTCTCCAAACAGGCAGTAATCAGTTAACATTACTCTAAAACAAACATTGAGAAAGAACAGCACTTTAGCAATTAAAGGTCCAAATTTGCAAAATTAATTAGTGTTTCCCACAGCATAGCACTCTACTTATGAACAGCTCTATTGTAAATGTATGATGCTCTAATATGAAAAGAGAGCATTCTTATGTTAATTATCTAATTAACTAATCTGGGCACAATTAGCAGCTGAAACAGCACAGCATTACACTCTCTTCCTTCTTCCCTTCCGGATTCAAGATTGCCTTTAAATCCGTACTTTGGAGTGGCAGGGGACCCTGGTGACAGGGCTTGCCACCACACTCAGCAGAGCTTGGTGCCAGCAGAGGTTCCAGTGAGCAGGCATTGACACAGGAGAGGCAGTAATCCCTGGCACCTAATTTAGGAGGGGTAAAGTCATCTCTTTAATCTCGCCCTATAGCTAGCCAGCCCTCCAGGGAAGCCATCCTTGTCACTTCACTGAGAGTCAGCATGAAATGCTCAAGAATACACTTGCCTGTTTCTCTGTCTGTTTGGAAACCCAACACCACTTCACCAGACCCCCCTGAGAGCAGTGTTTTCCAAAGGATGGATCAGTGGCTATTTTGGAGCTCTGGAAATAGAGAGTCTCTTTCATTTCTACTTTGTTGCCAGAGTAGCTATTGACTTCACTGAAGTTTACTGTGGCATGAAGAGAATTAGCAAGCTGCGTGCAGACCTCTGACAAAAACTTACCAGAGAGAAGAACACTTGCTGAAAGAGTCTAAATCAGCCTCAGAGGATGGCTCACACAATGTCTCAAAGTCCTAAATCAGATTACATCACAATGGCCCTAAACCAGGGGCAGAAGTGAAAGAAGAATAGTCATTTTAATATTTTCACATTTCTACATTTCTCCATCTGCATCACATGGCCTTTTTTATGCAAGAATTTGGGGTTGTGTTTAGTAATTAAAAAGGGCAGAAAAAGGAAACGTAAGCTGAGACTAACAAGTCCTGTACAGAATTGTACAAATTTTTGACCAATTTAAAATACTTTATCTTTCTTTTGGGGTGTTTTTGTTTTAGAGTTCCATTTGTCTGCTAGTTTAGGATTTTCCATTAAGAAATTTCAGGTAGATCTACTGAAATGCTCTGCCTCTCCCACTCATTCAATGCTCTCTGACAAGGAAAGGAATGGTAGTCACACACCTGTGCCTGTGCAATGCAGGGCTGGTTTTGAGACAGTGCTGATCTACTATGTATGATAGAAATACAAAAAAAAATTATGTAGAAAGAACTGGAGTAGTTACTCTAATCCAATACCTGCAAGATCTGCCGCACTAAATCTGCTTACTCTGGACTTGTCCTCTTGAGTTCTGAGCATCTCCAAGGATGGAGACTCCAGCACTTCTCCAGCCAATCTGCTTCACATTTTCCTGCTCTTCCAGTGAAAAAACAATTCTTAATAGCTGACTGGAATTTCCTGTCTTCCAAGCCCTGTCTGTTGCCTTTTGCCCTTTCACTGTGAATCTCTCATAAGAATCTGGATTCAGCTTCCCTAGTAGGTAGCTGCAGGCAGTGAGGAGATCTCCCTTCAGCTGCTCCTTCTCCAGGCTAAAATAAACCAGCTGCCTCAGCTTCTCCTTCCACCTCACTCCCTCCAGCCCCCCACCACCCTGGTGACCCCTCCCTTGGACTCACTCTGTGTGGTTGATCCTGTCTTGTGCTGATAAAGACAGAACTGGACCCAGTGCTCCCCCTGACCTCTGCCAGTGGCACCTCATGGGCAATGATCAGCCCTGCTCACTGCACTTCTGCCCAGGCAGCTCCACAGAGAGCTCCAGAGCTCTGGGTTTGGAAGGTTTCACACTGGGCTGGACAGGTTCTGAGAAACCTGAGCTAATACTGAGGTGGGGCTGGCCTTCACACAGCTCCCCAGTGGGCTGCAATCACAGGACCCAGTCCCTGCACACGAGAGCCCAAAAAGTAAATCTACACCAACCAGCAAAGACTTTGCTCAATGTCTGAGAATTCCAGACTGATCTCTTCTTCATCCCAGCATAGTTTACAGCCTATCCCAAGTGAATAAATCCCACAGGGAGAAAGAATGAATCATCTCAGCAGCAGCATTGCGCTGATGGAACTCCTGACACAAGCAGGCAAAAGCTGCCTTGCCCAACCTCAGGTCCCAGAAGAGGCACCTGCATTTGTCCATGTCTGGGTCTGTGAGCACAGCCTGAGACTATGAACAGCCCAGGTGCAATGCAGGGGGAGGGGAAAAGGGCTAAACAAGAAAAGAAAATGAAAGAGAGAGGAGATGCTTCCCAGACACCATCACTAGGTCATGTATCCTCTGGCATGTGCTGTGTAAGTCAGCTCTTATTTAAAACTCTCTATTAGTTCTCATGTGTTCACAGAGGGTAACCCTGTGAATGATGTGCTTCTGGCATAACAGCTAAGCTAGTAAAAGACTTACAACATTACATTTCCTTGTGAAAGGAAAGGGGACTGAATCTTCCAAGACCTTAAAATATAGTGCTGAGCACCTATTAATAGCTTTGTCAAAGTGAATCATCATCCTCATCTCTTAAACAATGACTCATGAATTAGCCACACAAATAATTGCATCTACTGACCTCTACAAGCAGAAATTTTAAAAAAACCCAAACAAGCAAAATAACCAAAACAGAAACAACCCTGAAAACCAAAAATAGCAACCAAAAAAACCCCCAAAAATCCCCAACTGCATAAGCCATATAAAAATCCATATAAAGTTCTATCATATCAATAATTAACCATAATTGACTAAAAGGAAGACAAAAAGAGCTGCCTGCCTTTGCTGTAGGATTAATCAGCATACTTAATATATGTTACCAAATGCCACCACATTTCCACATGTTTTATTTGAGCCTTGAGTAATTTGTATAAACCCATAAGAGCCCTTCTGAAATTCTCCTGCTGCCTCAGAGGGTACCTTTACTCTGGATACCTTTACTATACTGTTTCTAAAGCATGGCTTTGGGGCAGTAGAGCCTTTTCTTACAAGCTGCAGTGAGGTAGACACCAACCAGTTCTCCAGTCAAATCAAAGTCAAAACTTCAAATCCCAGCTCTTTGACAACGTACTGGGCTCCAATGTTCACGGTGGCCTCCAAACACCATGACAGTAATTGTCCTACCTACTCATAAGAAATGACTGTACCAAGAATCTTAGGGAATGCTTTATAACATGTCTTCATTTCAGGAAAATTCTCTTTTGAGAAACAGACAGTCAGAAGTTCTTTAGGAGCACAGCCCCCAAATTCAGTCATATCTACACAATAATTTGCCAAACCAAGTTTTCAAGCTAGAGGCACTAGAATGCAGCTGCATGACCTAGCATGGATTTTACCACTGTATAGAGCCTTTGGAGCTCCACTAAAGACACCACAGAGTCCAGTAAGGCATCTGTCTACTGACAGCAAGCCTGGTTTTTGTCTTGAAACAGCCATTACAGAATTTCTTCTTTATCCATGCAATTATGGAAAATATGTAGAAAAACAGCACCCTGTGACTTACATTACAAATTGCTATTAAGCAACAATCTTTGCATTTTGCCATGTGAGTGCAAATTTTTTATAATCAATCCAGAGGAAAAGTATTTGTCATATATACATAAGAGACAGTCATGACCTGCTTATGGATATCCCACTATCTGGAAAAGAAAAAGACACTATGCAGCAGTTAATGAAACATACAATTTTCTGGTTTATTTCTTGAGCACAAGTCTTGATGATGTTTTTTTTTTTTTTGGGAAAGATCTTCATGACATAAGTTGTGAGAGTACTGAAGTTCATAGTCTTTGGGGACCTCTAAGCAAGTGTTTCCAAATTCCGTAGGTTAACACATCCATAGAATTTGTTACAAACATTACTAGTTTGTGCCAGAAAGTTTGTAACAAGATGCTGGCTGGCTACCAAACCACTAACTCTCTAGGACTGGCTTAGGGACAATTCAGAGTTATTTAATGAAAGAGAGTGTATGGGCTATGAAAGCCTGTAGGACTCACTTCCCAGCGTGGTTTGCTCTCAGTGATTTGGCTTGGCAGCTCCCTGCTAGCCTGGAACCCCACCCAGGCCAGACTGTCACTGAGCCATGGACTCTCCTTTGTGCCTCAGATGGTCTCAGATTGCATTCAGACTCTCCATTTAGAAATAATAGGCAAATGGTGTGCACAGACATCACCCTTTATGCAGGATGGAGTGCTGATGCCCTGCTCTCATTCAGCAAGCAATTATAAAGGCTGCATTTAGTGGTAAAGCTGAATTTTTGGTAATGCTCACTGATAATTCATTTTAGGGTTTGGGGTTTTCTCCTTTTTCTGGGAGGCCTTTTCCCTTCCATATGTCTTTCATCTGAAAATACTTCCCAGTTTAAACATATGTTTACAGAACTTTTTTTCAATATGTTCCTGAGTCATGGGAATAACAGAAGCACAGTGGTGTAATGTGCAAAGCATCACTGCTTTTAAATTGAGGTGGGGAAGCAGAGAATATTGCCTTAACCTGGAACCACAAGGGTAATTAATATAACTGGAACATCAGGTTAATTAAAAATACTCTATGACCTAGGAAGGTTGTTACTGAGTCCAAGTGATCAGATTCATCTTTTAAGGTTGTTCTTTTAAGAAGTTTTTTGTATAAAAAGTTACTGGTACTTTTCACATAAAAAAAAAATAAAAAAGTTTTAAAAAATTGCAGATCCAAAAAAGGCACTTCTGGACTCAAAGGAGATATCTGTGCATGCTGATTCTCCATGTAAGTTAAGGATTTTTTTTTGTTGTTGTTGAACTATTAGTCCTCCTACCTGTCTCCCAAGTGTTCTTCTTTGATTTAAGATTACAGCTGAGTTAGTTTCAGGATTATCTTACAGCATAGGGCAAAAACTGTGTCAAGGACCCAAAGCAGGAATAGGAGACTGTTATTGATGAGTTATCATGTAACCACCATAAAGAGGCTGTGCATTTTGCCTTTTCCTCTTTCCTTTGAATATTGTCTTATCTGGCTTTCCAGAGGTTTCATGGAACATTCAAAACTATCTTCTTAATTTTCCTTTGACATCTGACACACTGCTTATGCCAAGGACTCTACTGAACTGAAACACCTTTAAGCCTAATGAAGATTTTCTATAAATCTTAATATTTAAGGCATAAGTCAGGGATGTCTTGGACTGAAATGAGCAAAATAACTACCAAGACCTCAGAATTCCTATCATTCAGCAATGACAACCTTCAGCAGTCACAAGGGAGAAAATACAGCAATCCACATTCAGAGTACTCACCCGCCTCTTTTGTCTCCCTCTTAAGTCAAATTTATTGTTATTCTTGCAGTTTAGATACTAGTGGAATAACGATGACTTTAAAATGCACATGTTCTCCAGAAATGTCAATCACTAAATCTTTTTTGTTTCTATCTCACTAACATTTGTACAACAAATGAAGTCATCCATGGATTTGTGTTCTGCTTTACTGGTGTTTAAGCCATATGTTGATATTGATAGTTTGGAACCGAAATGAGGCAATAATCAAGACAGAATTTATTGCAGCTCATCCTAACGTAGCAGTTCTCAATCCCTAATGATGCAGGTTGATACCTCTCAGGGAAGGAGAGAAACCGTTTAAGTGCTGCTCCCACCTTTATCCGCATCACTGAATGCTTCCTCCATTCTGACAGCCCTGGGAGGAGAGTGGGGTCTATTTTATGGCAGTAGGAATATGGGGATTAGATAGAGTAGATGGAAAGGGTTTAAAGGCAATATCTGCTTGCCTGGTGGTGATTATCTGTTTGGATTGATTTGATTAGTTCTCCTCCTTATTCCTGGGAAATGGAGAGCTGAAGCATTGCAAACCAGCTGAATTTGTGCAATCGTGCCAGAACTGCAGAAAAGCTTGCTCTTTCGCTTTGTGGAGTTGCCCAGGCCCATCAGCTCAGGCAAGGTCACTTTTAGACCTAAGTGTGAGAAGCTGGGTTGTGATGGAGAGAAGATTTCTGCAGTTAGAAGTAGCAAGAAATCGGGGTATTCATGCCTGGGAGAGACACAGGTCCTAAACACAGATATCATAAGCAAGCTTGGCTCAAGGGGTGCTCTAAACTCCCAGTAAAAGGCATTTTCAGGATTCAGTATTAAACACAGCCAGCTTTGGTGGAGCTTGTTGTCAGGATAACTGGGCAGACAGCAAAGCACCCTGTGTTGGGCTCTGTGGGAGCCAAGGAGCTGCAGACAGGGCCAGAACAAGAACACCAACATGGGTGAGGAAATCCAACAGGATGGAGCAAAAAATATTACACCAAATAAGAATGGGCTGGTGGACATCATGTAAAAGGAGGACAATCCTAACTTTGAAAGTCACAGTGCATGTCTGGCAGTGGCACAAGGGCTTTCTTGGCACCACCTTTCAGGAATGTTCTTTAAACCATTTTTACTATGCAATGGATATTCATACCCTATTCAAATATTCCTTCCTCATTGCCTTCTTAAAATCCATTGTTTTCCCTAAGAGACAGGAATAGTTTGAAAATGCCTTCTGGTGTGTATCCAGAAGTCTTTTGCTTTCCCCAGCTACTTTGATAATGAGGAGACAGCATTAGGGGCAGGGTTGTGCCAGCTACTGCCTCAAGTGACGTGGGGCACTTGGGGATTGTACAAGATTGTACAAGGCTGTGCCAAGGACATTTTTCTTCCCACTTTTTCTGTCCTGATATCTGGTAAATCTGCATCTGAGACAAATAGCAAAAGTAGTGCTATAAAAACAATTCTCTGTAGCAGAGTGATACAGAAATGCATCAGTAGAATATCTATTTTTCTTCCTAATTCTTTTCATCTTTATTTCCAATCCAAAATAAATAAAATTTTAAAGATACTCTTGAAATTAATGAAGTCTTTCTTATTCAATTCAGCCTCAAAATAGTTAAATAGATATTTATGCAATTCATCATGGCTCTGCAGCCTACCATCACGCAAAGAAAACTTTCCCTTACAGGAGAGGGGAAGTTTATGTAGCTGCAGTCTTGGATTACATTGATTCAGTCCTGAGGCAATACAGATGCCAATTATATGATACACATACCATACATCTTTAAATTCTCAGTAAAACAATCCCTGAGAAATAATTGTTACTATCATTCTAGTCAGGCACTGAAAATACAGCCAGCACTGTTCCTTACCTGTTGATACAAAACCAAACTTTTGGTGTGTCTGGTAAAAGCTTCATTCTTTCTGTGTATTAGTTATGATGCAGCAATCATGGATTGGTCTGTAAAAGGACTTTAATTTCTTTTCTAAGAACCTGTCAGCCTAAATGCTTCCATATCATATCACTTGAAGTGTTAAAGAAACCTCTTATCTTCCTGTTCTTTTTGTCTTTACATTACAACTTTGCTTGACCCTCTGGGTTTTCACTAAATTTTTTGTAATTAGTAAGTATCAATTACTCTTATGCAAAGAGCTAAACAAATAAAAACTTAATTTAATTTCATTGTAAAGGAACAGGATTTTTTTTAAAGTAAAAATAATTCTTATAAAGGCATAAAAATGTGTGTCCTCCAGACTGTAGGGTCTGATCAGTAAAAAACTAACCAACACAATTTCAGTTGTTTGAGGCTTCTTTTTATAACATGACCAAAGCGGTTTTTCAAACTCTGCTACCCAACTCAAATTGACTTATCCAGTTTTAAAAAGCACCATTTTGCCTCACCTACTAATTGTGTAGACAAAACTATGTGACATGTCTGCTAACTCACCTCCACATTAATGTCATCCTTGCCACTGTGTTTGCCATCAGTCTGTACCTCTGCACCCCTTCCCAGTGCGGCATCATAACCTCTGCTGCTATGCCCAGAGAGTAACCAGTATTTCAGCTTTTCCACTTGATTTAGGTCACAAGAAATTTTAATTAAATAACTTTCTCATAGACCTGGATCTAAACCTTTAAATCCTCATATAATAATCATCATTGATAGCCTACAAATAACCTCCTGTTAAAAAAATATTAATAGAGCATTAAATGTATGTGAATGAAATTAGCAGACATATAAGGGAAAAATATGTGTACAGCCATATTCTCAATGCTCTCCAATCTCAAAGGTCCACTTTCAACCTTGCCAAAACATTACTCTGAAGATCTTACTTATCATCCTAACCTATGACCCATACCAATAACTGGATGTAAGACAGTTATTCTATGTTATTCTAGTGGGAATTTCTCAAACTTCCCTTCCTTGCAGCATACCAACTTTGTTAAAGTAATCTCAGATGTAAATCTCTACAAACCAGGAACCTGAGCATGCCTGAGGAATAAATGCAGGGCCTGGCAGCACATCTCCACTGTCACCAGCATGGATGGACGCCACAAACACACAGCCCAGGAGGTGCATGGCCATGGAACTTCTGTCCTCACTGAAACCACCCTTGAAACCAAGTTACCACTGCTTCCCAGAGCAAACACAGAAGTAAAACAGTACAGGACAGAAACATTCAGGTACCAGTAGGAGAGCACTTTTCCCTCCCCAAAATATTACACCATTGGTCTCTTAATCCTGTTACTTGAGAGAGGCATCAACCTTCAGCATGAGCCAGGAAATGAAAATCACTAGTTCTACTGGCTACTTGAGAACCATGGATTCACTGGAGCTAGAAGGTTTATTATAAACCTTCACACCACTTTTATTATAACTTTCCCCACTGCCTACCACACACTTTATATTGCTTTTTACTATGAACAACACTGCCTCTCTATTACAGCACTTAACATTTCTTTTTAGTGATTGCCGAAACAATGTCAGCCTCACCTGGAAATTACTGACTACAAGCAGATGGACTGAGGTTTCATTTCAGCATACTTTTATGCACACGGCTACCTTAAACAGAGGCAAAGGAGAATTTCTGTCATGGTTTGACCTGGAAGCAGGATTTCTGGGATGCTGTAGATAGGGCCAATGAGTGCTCAGATTTGAATATTGCCATCTGGCCCAACCACTGGGCATTGGATCCACCTCTGAGAACACAGGGTAAAAGCAGGGCTCTCCCCTGGCAGTTTCTCTTTGGGTTTCCGGCGGGAAGGAGTTGGGTCTCTCCCCCGGCCCAGTTGCTGGCTGGGCGGGGGCAGGGGAAAAGCCATGCGGCCCGGCCCGGGAGAGGTAGGCCTGGCCCCCCCAAGGGTGGAAGGAAGAAGTAAAGAAATGCCGGGAAGCAATGGGCAGCCTGTTCCCCCCCTTGGAGACAGACAGAGAGAGAGAGTGCAGCCTGTGTTTGTGGCCGTTACCTTGAAATTTAGTAAACATGTGCTGGCAGCAGGCAGCCCGGCTGAGGATATGGGGGGAGGGTGCAGCCAGGAGTCCAGCCGCCTGGAGGAGTTTTTAACCCTTCTTGGACAATGAAAACTTCACAGAACATTAACCCTTCCTAGACGAGTGATGGAGGTCTGGACCAGAGAGAGAGAGAGTGAGTGAGAGATGTTGAAAGAATGGAGAAGATGGAGTGGCATTTTATGCTGGACTCTTTTGTGTAGCCATGGACAGAGCCATGTTTCCGTGTGATACAGAGACTGAGTCCAGGGGGAGAAATGTCCCAGAGCCAAAGAAGATTCAGTGTGGGTACCCCTCGGCCCCAGGGGGTATATAAAATATGGGGGGGACAGATGTCCCAAAGGTGAGATACTGTGCTTTTCTGGAACTGGACAAAGCATCCTTAAAAAGACAACCCTGGAAGCAGCCCTGATTCTTGTTCGGTGGTGAGAGCACTGGAACAAGGACGGAAAAGGCCACCACGACACACGGAAGGACTCCCTCTCCTCTTGAGGAACTGAAAGTTGAGCATTCTAAAGGGTGGTGTTGGACCCAGAATTGGTGATTTTGGAAGACGTATTGTATTAGGAATTTAGGGGGGAGGAGGAGGAGAGTGTTTTTTGTGAGGTTTTCATTTTCCTTGTGTTTTCTTTTCTTTTGTGTGTAGTTTAGTAATTGTTTTTGTAGTTTAGTTAATGAATTTTTTTTCTTTTTCAAGTGGGAGCCTGCTTTGTTTATTCCTGGTCAAAATCTCACAGCAGACACCAGAGAAAGTGTATTTTCGTGGGGGCATTTGGCCCTGTGCCAGTGTCAAAACTTGACAATTTCACTTTAGGAAAGCTTCCTCTGCTATGGCTCTGAATAAAAGAAGAGGCATCTTATCATTAAAAGATTGAGAACTTTAAACAAAGAAATTAGTTCATTCAAAACTTCATGATATTAATATTCTAGGGATTTTTACTGTATTTAAGGTAACAGAACTAGTATAGTCCTCAAAGAGAATTTTTTTCCAAAGGAACACCTTTGGAAAAGGTGCTCCTCCATAATGTCCTTAACCAGCAGAAGATATATTGCCAAGTGTTTATGCAAAAAAGGAAGGTAACAGGAATAAAGCTGGATAAAAGGGATCATCAATATTAGAAGGCTTTCTAAAAAAAGTCCTTCCTAGTGTTACACACAAGATATGTGATCTGGGAACTACTGTAGGATAAAAATTCTAAGGTTAGTCCATGTTAGGCAACAGAAGAAATAACACAGAGTGACAAACACCAACATAAAAGGATGCTTTTTGGAGCCTATTCCAAAGCACTCTGTTAAAAACTACATAAGCTAATTCCCACTTTGAAATCTAATCATTTGGTTCATTCCCTCTGTTCTATTTCAGGCAGGATATCTGTGAGATGTCTACCCACTGTTAAATTGGTAACCTTCTTGAGCAAAATTGATCATTGTCATGACTACTGCTTTTCCTTTATCATTCAGGGAACAAGTAATTCTGAGCTGTATTATGGTAGGCTTTCTGATTTGAATTTTTTTTTTTTTTTTGTGGTTGTCTTTGCTTTTTGTCTGCTGTCATGTCTTTTCCTGGGGATATATTTTGCCACTTGGGAAATTCTGAGAAGATAAAACACTGTGCAATTCAAAACTCTTAACAGTCCAGAGCATGTGTGTTTGCATTTGTGGAGGTTCTGTATTTATTCTCTGTCTCTCTGGAAAACCTCCTAGCTTTTTATTTCTAGCTCATCTGTGGCACTTCATTTGTAACATGCTACAGGCTTCCAAAGACAGACACAACACAAAAAGGGAGAGGGAAAATGCTGAGTTCATCACCATAAATTACTGATTCTTCTTCTACTTAACTTACTCATCAGGATTCATTTTTAATGAGGTGTGGATTTTAGTTTTAAATTTGCCATGAAACCAGATGATTTTTAAGGTTGCTTCCAGCCCAAACCATTCTGTGATTCTGTGTAGCACTGCAGGCATTCAATTTGAAGCACTGCATTAAAGAGGATTTCTCCCAGTGTGTGTCTCTGGTTCCATTTTCTGCAGTAGGTCTCTGCAACTGTGACTTGGCAGGCACTGGTGGTATTTATCCAAAGCACAGAATGCAATAGGAAACAGAAAGACAAGAGGAATATTTTTATTACGTAACTGATAAAATGCAGAAGCAGATGCTGTGTGATTGCCCTGGAATTAGTTGATTTATTTAAAGGGTTAATTGACTCATTGTATTCCTATGGGGTAAACTGGAATTCAGATGAATTGCAGTGATCCAGTGTCTGGGAACACCAGGAAATCTGCCAACATATACGACTGCTTCCATCTTCCAGTTTGTAACTAATTTAAATGAGGGTCAGACGCTGCAGCTTTTGTTGCTCCTGATGCCAGTCTTGCAGAACCTTTGGCAGAAACAGGAGCTGGCATGAGGGCTGGGGTCAGCACTGGGATATCCTCAGTCAAACAGCCTGAGTGAAACATGGGAGGGAGGTGGGAGTCAGCTGGTTTGGGGTTACCCCAGAGGAAGTTTCCACTAAAGCATGATAAAAAAAAAAATAAAATGGAATGAAAAATTGATTTGCTTTAGGGTTTTTCCAGAGGGCTCCAGAAGTGGAACCATCTGAACTGAAACCAGTAGGAGCTTTATCCACAGCTGTGGGAGGATCAGGCACAAGCCAGCGCAGCATCTTTTTGAGAACTCCATTTGGCCCACTGTGTGGGGCTGCTCTGGACTGAATGCCACTGTCATGGATCCATGTGTCACCTACATAACTCCTGATAAGGCTGATAAGCCCCAGACTACGGGGCAGGAAAAACAGTCCAAAAAATGAGAGGTTGAAGTTCAAAATCCTAGTCCATCACCCACCACCCCAGGACCTTGGGAAACCTGCATTTTCTGACTGTGTCACAGTTCCTTATCTGTGAGTTAATACTTGCAGGTCACTGCCTTAAAGAGCTATTGCAGAAAGAAATACATGATAGATTATACAATGGGTACAAGATCAAATGAGTAGCTAAGACAGACAGCCATGAACATTCTGGGATTTTTTTCATCCTAAGGCAAACTAGCAATTAAAGTGGCTGGCTCTGATACACGGTAAAAAGGAGTAGGGGAAAAAGGAAAGAAAACCACTTAGAGAACTGTTCCTAAAAATATAAAATGTATTTTAATTATGAAGGAGAATTAATTTTAGATTGACTGAGGAAAATCTCATGGGGCATTCAGCCAACTCATCCATCTCCTATCACCAGAGAATTTCAGCTTTCCAAACAGCCCTGTAACATACCACTTCTTGGGATCTTCTCTGAATACCGAGCTTATTATCTTTTGACTCCTTCATTATCTGTCACTGACATAAAATGCAGCATGTACTCCTAAGGAAATTAAACACTGAAGAAAAAAACATATTAGGCTATCTAATCACCCTTCCCCTCTCCTTTCCAGGGTTTCTCCCTACTGAATCATCCTTGCCCTTCAGCCACACACAAAACCTTGTCAGCTGTGCCACTGCTCTTTCCCTTTCTGTTCCTCCATTTCCTGCCACTTTGTTCCTTAAATTAAAAATATGTAGCAGTATCTGAATTCAGCTGTCTGGGACAGTGTCAGGTGAGCGAGGACATGAAGCTATTCAGACAATGTATGATCATTATTAGCCAAAAGGGCTGAGTGCTCTTCATCTTGAGCTCCAGAAGTGTGGTTAAAATCTCAGTCCAAGCTAACTCAAAAACCCACACATGGCTCCCCAGTGCCCTGTGCCAATGCTGATGGCAGTACTCTTTGTCTACAGCAATGGAGAGTTTTTGGAGAGTGAGATGTACCCAGGTTTTGCCTTTAAACAACTCTATCTACCTCAGCACCTCATCCTGTGTAAGGAGATGCCCTCCATCAGCAACCACTGCATGAAGTTCTAGGTGCTGGTAGCAGTGGTAGCACTCATAGCAAAACGCTTTCTAGTCTGGCCCCAGTAACTTCGTATCTCTTAAATGCTCTTATTCACATCAGCTTCTGTAGGGGGATACAATAGAAGAAAATAAAGACAGTATAAAAAGTAATCTTACCCCTTTAGGAGTTACAGCTGAGCCAATTATTAAGGATTGGGAGCAGGCCTGACTTTACCAGGCCACAGCTGTAGCCAATAAGCAGAGTGTTATAAAAGAGTGGATTGGTTGGCTGAGGGGAACTGGAGTCAGTGGCTGCTGTGAGAAGACGAGTTAGTGCCTAGAGGAGCTGTCTGAGAGAAACATCAAGGAGGTATGAAACTAGCAATGTGGAACCCTTGCAATGTAATGGCAATAGAACTCTTGCGCTAGAATGGCAACAAGTTTCCTCTTATTTTCTGCAGTGCCTATATTTGCATTGCTCATTTCAGTTCAGCAATCTCCTTGCATTGTAAACCATCTCAGACTCCACTGCTGCCTTCCCCTGCACGCCCAGCTCCTGCTGCTTCACCAGCTGCTCCATGAGTAGCACTGCTCCAACAGCCAGGTTAATGGGCAGAAAGTTTGCTTGCTTTTGCTTTTTTAATACATCTGAAAGTTCACCTCTTCCAGTGGCACAGTCCCACAATGCTCTCCTGTGGACGCCCTCTTTCACCGTATTGCACTGTCCCTAGAGACTTCCCCACACTGCTTGAATATTGCACAGTGCCCTGGGCTGAATGTCACAGTGCTCTCTAATGGAAATTGAATTGAAAACTCTAAATTGAAAGATTTCCTCAACAGCAGTCTGGGAGACTTCCAACTATTTTTCATTCAAATTATTTTTAAAAATACAAGTATGTTAAAAATTTCAGCAGCTGTGATAGCAATAGTAATAGGAAAAAGGAAAGAAACCAAAACCATTAGTATGGTTTTTAACTGAATGCAAAGTGTCATTTTAAAATAGTGGTGTGGAGAGAATAGTTATTTTCATTTACTGGTAAAGCAGATTGGATTTTAGAACAGGAAAAAAAAATTGAAAAAGACAAAAAAAAAAAATCTAACAAATATAAAAAATAAGTAATTGTGGGAAAGTGAACTAAGAAATAGAACTTTAAATACCTTCCAAAAATTGTGCTATTGAGCTTCCAAAAGTTAAGATAAACTAGATCCACTCCAGCTGTGGGGTAGCTACTGACTCCTGCCAGCTGAGGATCTGGAGTAGAATATCTCAGCTTTCTGATGAAATTATAAGCAGAGCAGAAAAACACAGGTTATTCAGTCCTCCTCAACAGCACAAGAAATCTTTCACATGGGCCAAAAGAAACTATGTCCAAAAATGTGAAAAAGTGCAAAATGGTGGGTGGGAACCAGTGCTTTTCTCCTTTTCCAACACAAGTGTTCTGAGGTGCTCACAGCCCATGAAGCAAAGCCCCATATTTTGCTCACCCCTGTACAGCAAACTCTCTGCCATGTCTGGCTCAGGGCAGGACAAGATCCATCAGCAAAGCCACTGAAAATAAGCCTGGGGCTCTCACAGCACACTGATGTGAGTCAAAAACCATAAGGGATTTTTGGGGAGAGTTATTATGATTATCCCCATCTTGATTAAATGCATTTTTTTTTGTTAATATATTAATTAGTTCTATCAAATATTTAAGAACTGCAGATTTAGGGCACAGTTGTGCACTGATTGATTAGGTTAAAAAGAATTGCTGTGGTTGGGATGGCCTTAAGCTCTATTTGCAGTGATTCTATTCCAAGTAGAGTTAAAACTTTGATCATGCATGGCCAATCCCAAATCCCTCTATTTTTAAATATTTTTAAATTATTTTCTGTTTCAGCTCCATAGTTGTTGTCCAGTCTGCTAAGATCTGTTGATAGTCTTTGAGAGTATTTTAATTTATTTATGTGAAGAGACCTTGTAAATTCACACTTAGTGATTATTAATTTCCCTTCTGCTCTCATTTGAAGATTTTTTTAATGTCTGTTCACCTCCTACTATAAAGCTGTTGTCTTCACCATGCAGGCAAATCTTGCTGTAAGGTTCTTGCTGTAAGAGTGCCCAGGGTTTATGCTTGAAGTGGTATTCATGGAACTGACAATCTTAAACAAAGTTCCCTGGATAGAGAGTACACAGTACAAAAAGTACAGTGAGCTGTAGGCTATTGGCTGATTATCCAAAATGTCTAAATATTGATGTACCATGTTGAGCAATGTGAAGGGAAACTGTGATCAGAAGTTGCAGAAAGCTTTAGAGCCAAAATCCTACTTAGGTAATGAATATTCTGCCATCATGCCCTCCTGATCTCACTTCCATTCAGTTATCCCTGGCTGTCAAACAAAATAAATGGCTCATCTCTTGTGAAATCACATCTACATTATCTTTAACACTTTTTCACTATTTTAAAATTGTCTTATATAAATTATAGCTCTTTAATTAGACATACAGACAACATAGCAAGAGATCAAACTGTTGGGTGATTTCTGAGATTCCAGCTTCTTATGTCAGTGTCATTTTCATTTCTTCAACCCCCTTTTTGCAATTTAATTTTTGGACTAACTTTCTGAGGCTCCCTGCTACCAAAGCATTCTTCCTTAACACTACTTAGCACTACTTCCCATATGAAATAAACCTAAGATGATATTGCAGCCTCTATGCCCTGCTTGCGGCCCTGCAATTACAGCTGGTCCTAAAATGTAAAGTATGTTTAGAAGTTTTTTAGAAGACAGAAAAAGTTTTGTAAAAACATCTTCCATAATATTTTTTTCATCAGATATATGCATAAAGAGCTGCCTAAGTTCTCAAATTCACAAATGATGATTAAAAATCGATTGTCTCCGCATTGCCCCAGATGACAGGGGTGAGAAGAAGGAAAGTAGGAAACTAAAAATTAAAAATCACTAGCCACTAACACTTCTATTTTAAACAAGAAAGTATTCTAAGAAATATTTCTCAAAAATATAACTTCCAAGGAAAAAACTTCAAAACACAAATCCAGTCATACCCTGTTCTCTTCAAGCCAGTTTTTCTCCTTGGAGACTTTCATCTTTTATTGTTCTGTCCACCTCAAATCACAACCTGCCAAGTGGAGATTCACTTTGTCCTGACTGTTCTATAGACACAATGCTGAATATAAAAATACACAGCAACAACAACTTGCTGGTCACATGTGTTTGAAATGCCATCTCTTGGACTGAGATAGAGGGACCAGAATTGTAAGATTATCATGGAAAGAAAAGCTCTGAGTAGGAAAACAGAAGGGCCAGTATAACTTAAAGTTATCAAACAATATGCTGTGGGTTGGGTTTGAGCTTTTCAGACTTGTTTGCAAGCCAGAGATAACCACATAGTTTTGCATCACTAAATCAGACCTTTCAAAGCCAAAATAACTCGTAAAGTACTTAAAGGCCACACATTTGTTTGATGAATTCTCTTGAAGGAGAACAAAGGTTAAATCCATACAGTTTGTTTTGCTGGATTTTTTTGCTTTTTTGATGACAGAACTGAAGAGTCCTGTTGAATTTAATGATTGAGTGAATACATAAGTCAATGTAATATTATATTCCAATGAAATACTATATGGAGATGAAAACAAAGTAAGTGCCAATGTCAAGTTCATCTCTAGCCTGCCTCCCCTCTGCTTCCTAAGTCATTACCTAGTATTTATTTACAAGACTGGAGAAAAAAAAATAACTTGGAAAAATAAAGGCTTTGTGCTCAGATTTCAGGCATGAAATGGTGTCCCACTGTGTCATTTTGGACTTGCCATTTAAAAGCTTACAGTGTGTTTGCTTGAACAGTCCCATTTTTCAGGGAGAGGAATTTACTTCTCTGGAATCTGACAGTCTCAGAAGAGCTGCTCAGATGTTTTTATTAATTAGTTAATATTTGTGCAATGCTTAAAGTATCAGGCGTTGTATGAATGTTAAGCTATGGATTTGGTCCTACAATTAAATGGCAATTATGAACAACAAAAAATACATATTCATATATTTGCTAGGAATTTACATGAATATGATATATTTGACAGCTTAGCAGAGAGCTTCTAATCTATCCAAAGCCATATAAAGTTTAGGGATGTGGCTAACAGCCTATTTAAGTAACATAGCAAAAGTCATATTTTCCCCAGTGTTTCCATGTTAGCCTTTAAGGCTCCAATTAAAAGCAACAGAACTTTTACATCTGATTTTCACATGGTATTGCCATCTACCTCTTACACTAGAAAAATAAAAATTTGCCCCTGAAATCACATTAAGTGTGCAAATTAAGAAAAAATAGACTGCACCCACTGAAATTTGGCTTAAAACCTACAGTCTTGAAAGCTCACAACTCATCTGTTGAAACTACAAAAGATACAAGTACCAAAGAAGCAGAAGAAAATGCTGAGTGTCTTGTTACTTTTCCTAGCTTTTTCTTCAACATATGAATGTCAGACTGTTAATGAAAAGACTCTTAATGAATCAACACTCTCACAACAGTGTCACTAATGAACTACTGGTAACTGGAAAAGGAGACTAAAAATACTATGTCCCCCTTTTAGTGCAGACTTATCTTATCACTATGCTGTAACCAGAACTGTTAGGCTGAAAAAATGCATTTACTTAAGAAAATAACATCATGAAGCAGACCCAGGGTAATAACAACACTTCTGTTGCCAGAACATACTTATAGTTGGTGGGTGGCTTGTATAACTTGAGTGCTTAATTAAGTGTATTTTTCCAATAAATACATTGGACATTAATTTTTACTGATGGCTAAATATCTTCTAAGTAGCTACCCTGTCTCTTAGGCAACCAGGCTGGATTTTAATAACTTGCAGGACAAAAGAGCAACAGGCCAGTAGGGTCTGGTAAGGATGTCAGCATTTCCATTATAAACCCCATTTTAGCACTGGGGAGGGTATTCTAATTTGAACATTAAAACATGCTGGGGATAGCTTTTGTCCTGGAGTGATTTTCTGGTTTCTGTTTTTCTAATAAGAGCCATTTGCATCCATTTAGAAGAATCCTGAATGTATGGAGCTTGCAGGGGGGAGGAAAAAAGCTTAAACAGAGAGTAATGATTAAAAATAGGAAGAAGACGCTAAAACAGAGTGGGCTTCAGGGTTTAAATGTAGTACTGAGCCCCCATGTTTGACTCAGAGGGGCTGATGCCAGCAACAGTGAAGCTGAACAAGGATGAGCCCAAGGTCAGGTGGCACCTTCAGGACACAGGGCCGTGCTGTAAAACCTGGAGCTGCTCATTTACAGTGGTGCCATTGTTGGGCTGGGAAACCAGAGGCACAACATGCTGCTTGTGATGCTGGGCTGAGGTGGCCCTCTGGAAGTAGAGAATTAAACCAAATCCCTGGTCAGCCTGCAAATCCTAAGGATACAGCACTCTCTTCAGTGCAGTTTGTCTGTTAAGGCACTGTTGTAGGCACTTTCTAATTCCAGCTCAACATAAATTTAAATATCCTTCACTTCCTTTGCTAAATATATTTTCAGAAGTTTTATATGTGTTCTGGATCTGCTATGAATCACCCATTCCATAAAGAGCATTTCAGGTATAGATGAAAATCATTCTCATATATTCAGTAGTTTGATATATATTTAAAGCTTGTAAAGTTGTTTGTAACAAAAATTGTTTTATAACTAAACTACATCATTACTATGAACTCAGCCAAAATTATGTGTTTTAAAGCTACCTGGGTACAAGTTTACAAGTAGCTCAGTCACCATCCACATCTGTAAAAAATAAAACAATAAAAAATAAATAATGCATTTAGGAGAGGCTGTCAAAATTCATTCGGGCAGTTCCATTTTATACAGATTTCATTTCCTAGATTTTAAATACTGAAATATTGATTTATATTGTCAAGGCATCCTAAATGTACATAGAAAGTAGGCTTCAGAGACCTTACAGACTTTCAAA
The DNA here is from genome assembly GCF_027887145.1 of Ammospiza caudacuta. Classification (NCBI taxonomy): domain Eukaryota; kingdom Metazoa; phylum Chordata; class Aves; order Passeriformes; family Passerellidae; genus Ammospiza; species Ammospiza caudacuta. Next base: position 63,367,748 of record NC_080596.1, read on the forward strand.
TACCCTCAAATAGGATAGATAATGTGGTTTCTATATAGACATTCTTATTTTCAGCTTTTTTCTTTTTTTTTTATTCATACTAAGATTTTCTACATAGATTTTTTTTCCTTTCTTTTTTTTAAATCTGTACTACAATTTTCTATATAGCCTTTTTCATGCTGTCTCAGGCATCCTATACTCCTTCAGGGTCACATCCAAAATTAGAAGACCAGGCAGTTACTTGTCACCCAATATCCCAAGAGGGTATGGAAAAGAACTACGCACAAAAAAAACCACGTAAGTGCTCTCTTGTAAGAGACTGTGCTTACAGACCTTGCAGAGAAAAACAAGTCCACTGACACGTATAGAAGGTTCAATCCTTTGTCCATGACTGGAAGAAGCCTGCCACAACATAAGAGGAACTGAAAACCAGAATTTTAGTCTCAGAAACTCGATGGCCAATTGTATCCTTCAACAGTGAATAGGAACACTGTTCACGTGTCTATGTTCCCTACCAGCACTTAGATATAAAATCTTATAGATGTATAAAGGAGAAGAGAGAAAGTCCCGTCAAAAATTACATGCTAGGATTTCAGGAAGATCCAACATCTCAAAATGAGACTTGAACAGCTGCTGGATGATATAACCTGAATAAAAGTAATTAAAAGAAAATGAGTTCTGCCCTCTTGTATCCTCCTGACTCATGCCTCATTTTCTACTTCAGGATTTAGGAAAGCAAATGTCTATTTCTGTGTCCATCACCAGAGCGACATCACAGCAAGTTAATTAGAGCACATGACAGAGAGGTGCTATTTTTGCCTTCAAATAAAGATCTTTCTGTTGCATATGAACATTTTTCTTTCTGAAATAGGGAGAGAAACTTCTTAGCTACCAGCTCTCTCCCAAAGGTGTATAAAAATTATGCTTTTTCTACAGCTTGCAAGCTTCACAATTAGAATTGTCAGCCGTGTTATATTAAAGAGGATACAGTCAGACTTGACTGATCAAGCTTAATTTAGCCTTATGTTTGTGTTTCTGAAACATGGTAAACAATTTTTTAGCATGAACATGCTTACATAAAAAATAATTTTTCCTTATTTGAATAAAAATGAAATGACCTGCAAACTCATGACCTGTTTGTTAATTATGATTTTTATATTCCATACTACATTGCTTCAAGGGCAGGCCTAAGCACTAATATTTATTTATATGCCTTGATTAAGAATATCCCAGGCATTTACTACAGATAAACACTGTTGAAGCTAAAAGCCATATTTCCCCTTGAGTTTGGTGTCTGTGTTGTCATGTGGAAACAGAAATTTTTGTTATGTGGGGACTTCTCTTGACTGAAGGATCCAGAGTGCCCCTATGAAATGTTTGTTTCGCAGACTGTGTGTCTAAAGCTGGATTCCCAAATTTGTAATTTACATTCTGAAACCTGTGAGTGAAAACATGATTGAAAAGCAGACACCACTGATCATCATTCTTCACTATCCAAGCTCTTTTTCCCTTGGCCTTTCCTTAGCTTCCACTCCATCCTCAGAAATGAGGGCCAGCTGCACCCAATGAAATAGACCTTCCCCAGAGCTTAATGAGATGTCTTGGTCTATTAGGGGATTCACAGCAAACAAATATCACCAGTAATTTATAAAAGGAGCTATGCATAAGCAGCCATAGGCCAGTCAGCCTGTCAATATTTTTATGGAGATAATAGCCCACACTACTCCATCAGTTAGCATTCAGAAGGGCTCAGCTCTAGTTTTTGCCCTGATGCTTTACCTACAACCTAGCACAAGTACTCAAATGAGGATTTTGGCTTCTGTCTGTCTTGATGTCTTAGGGACCCCAGACCAGGTGATAGCCACAAGCAAGGGCCCACATTTCTCTGGCTGGTGATCCAAAACCCTCCAAAAAGCCATTTCCAACTGGGAGACCACATTAAAAAACAATAGGGTGAGAGATCCAGTACATGGAGAAATGTTGTTAAAGTACATGACCAGATGAGGAGAAAAAACAGAACCATTGTGATGGTTTTATGGACTTTCTGAATATATTTCTAAGTGTCAAGCAATTTTAACATTTCTCTGACAGGTTAATATGTGCAACTTGTCTCAAGGGGCTAAGATTAAATAGCAACAAAGCTGAAGGGGAAAGCATTGCCAATAAACGGTGAGAATTTTTTTTATAAGCACTCTTTCTCTATGGGAATACTTTATTTAAGTAAAAGGGGGGAAAATTGCAACATGTACATGATTAAAATAAGACTCACAACAGGCAAACTGTAATTGTTGTTTTAACAATGTGACATACATCCCCAGTAATTTTTTTCTTACAAGTAACATAGTTTAAAAAAAAAAAAATCCAGCACTTATGAGTTTGTTCTGCCTGTGGCTATCACCCAGCCCATGGAACTTGTCCAGACCAACAAGGCATGGCCATGGCCAGGAGAAAAGGAGTTCAGGGAGCAAGGGATGCAGGAGTGTCCCAGTGAAAAACACAAGGCATGGGTGGTATCTGAGCTCTCCTAGAGGCAGAAGGATTATTTGCTCTACTACCCCCAAGATGGGCAGTGCCAGGGCTGTTCCTGAGGGAACTGAGCCATGGAAGAAGCGAGAGGCAGAAAATGAGCAATTCCAGAATTGTAGAGATCACAGAGATGTCAGGGATGCTATGAGCCAGGACTGGGACTGAAAGACAGGAACACCAATAGCCCACAGTGCTGAGGGTGCAGGGCAGAATCGTGGCCACAATCACAGCCATGCAGAGACCACGGGGCAGGGCAGCACCTATAGGGGGATACAGTATGGGTAAATGAAGGTGGTATAGAATGTAATCTTACCCCCTAAAGAGCTGCAGCTGAGCCAATTACTGAAGATTAGGAGCAGGCCTGATGTTGACAGGCCACAGCTGTAGCCAATAAGCAGAGTGTTATAAAAGAGTGGGTTGGTTGGCTGAGGGGAACTGGAGTCAGTGCTTAGAGGAGATGTCTGTGAGAAACATCAAGGAGGTATGAAACTCTAGCAACGTGGAACATTTGCAATGTAATGACAACAGAAACCTGCTCCTTTAGTCACCCATCATAATTGCTGTTGAATATGTCCAGCTACTCTGAGACATTGGTGTCCTGAGCAAACTGCTTTCATCGGCTGAGGAGCTGTATTTTCCATGTTCTCCCAGTCAAACCAGCTCCTCTTAATTTCACTCTTTGATGAAAGGGCAATGTGTTTTTAGGAGATGTTTCTCAAAGGGAAGAGCAATCATTTGGCCCATGAAAGAGAGCAATGCTGAGAGAATAAGGGACAGCAGAGCACAACATGTAGCAAGACCAGAAGGAACACTAAGGCAGCAAAAATAGAAGGCAGCTTGGAGTAGAGAAACAATAAACAGCAGAATCCATGGACAAGGAAGCCAGTAAGGGTCCAGGAGACACAGGGCAGTGGAGGAAGTAATAAAGGACAAGAGCATCAGCCATAGGGTGGTTTCACTGGCTGGCAAACAAGCACAGCAGTGCCGAAAAGAAAGCTGCTGAGTGGTCATTGGGCTGGGGAGGAAAGGTGGGCTCACAGGAAAGCGCATTGACCCCTGCAAAGAACAGGGCAGCCCTTGTCCTTCACAGGGCTGGGGTGGTTTAATGTTGAATTTAGATGGAAAAGTAATGAAAAGCAGGAGGAAAACATTTTAGTACCATTAATTAATTGGTTTCTATATTATATTTAAAGTCCTTGGGTGTTTTTTTTTTAAGACAATTAACTCAGCTTTATATTTCTAGTAAATAAAACTCTCCATTTTGAAGTAGCCCCTTTTAAATTGAATGAAGAGCAAGTCAGACCCCTAATTCTGACCCCTAGTCTTCAAATCGCCAATTTTTTCCACAGCAAGATTAAATGCGCTGTTGTTGTTCTGCCAGCCCTTAACGCAAATTAATGACTTGAATTACCTTTCATCTCACCTTATAAATTCTACCTTGAAGCAGCAGAAAGCCCAAGGGCTCTTGCATAACCAGATGAAGACAAGTTCACTGCCTCAAATCCTTCCCTTCTTGCTCTACTTTACATCAATTCTTTATAAGAAGAGGTCTCCAGGGCTAACAAAGGAGCTGGCCATGCAGCAGAAGGTGCCGTGGGACTTCCAGAGGTAAAAGCCCGTCTTGTGGTGACTCAGTGCACTCCATTAGTCCTGGGAAACGCAGGGCACATCAAATGCAGCAGATGTGCCCTCCCTTGCCAGGCTTCAGACAAATGCAATCAAATCTATTTTAATCATCTATGAAATGCAAATGTGTTCCGCTTGCACACCCGCAAGATCCATTGTCTTCCTCACTGAAGCATGCCATAATGTCAATTAAACGCCGTTGCTAACTTAATAGGTGTTCTGATTGCCTAGGGGAAATTATCTTTACTTTCTTATTAGTGGTATTAGTAGTAGTATTATTTCACATTGCAAAGATTTTTAAATATTTTCATAATTGCGTTGGGGTTTGTTTGTGTTCTCCCTTCCATCGGCTCGGTGGCCAGCACCTATCCAGACTGAGCAGTGAAACCTGTGTTTGCACTCAGAGAAACAACGCTGTGTAATTCCAAATATTGAAAATACCCTTCTCAACTCCTTCTAAATGGCCCTGCACAGAAGTGATGCTGCATTAATCTGCTGGCAATTTTGCTCACACACACAGGCTCCCATACATGCACACAGCCCCTTTGTTATTCTGCTAGAAATGGCCGGGCAGCTGTAAAGATGTTTATTCTCATACCCACAATGAAAAATGTTTGCAGTATGTATGTAGCCTACAAAGTCGGGAATGATAAGCATTTAAATCAGACTGCCCATGCCAAGTCAATATTTCGATATCAGAGGAATTGATTCTTGATTTAGTGCCAGCACTGTGTACTCAATGTACTGCAGAAAAATCCTCGCCCAGTCTTCCTGCCAGCATACTGCTAGGGATGACAAGCATGCAGTTATCTGATAGAGCAGATATTTGTTCCAAAAGACGATTTTCATTTCAAAGACAAAACATGAAAAGAACTTACTTATGGGGAAACCGAATACTGTATTCTCCTCTTGATAAATCAAGCTTTAGAGAAATAATGTCAAAGAGAGCAGGATTCTCAAAAGAACTTCTGTAGCTCTTTTCATGCTTTTTCAGCTACTCAGCTGGCTTAACTCTGCCAACTAATAATCTTGTGTTTTCCTAAGATATGTTGAAAAAGAGTTTATTTGCAAATAATTATTTAGTGATAAGAATGCATGTATGCTTGCTTTTAAACAGTTTCTACAAAGCTAATTAGGGGGTTTATCATAGAACACAGGGTTCTATATGGTTTATACCTTAAGCTGCTAATTATGGGATTTTCAATAACATCTCTTTCTTTCCTTTGCAGGGAACTAAGACAGTATTACTAGACAATAAAAGCCCTGTTTCAGTGAAAAAGGTGAAATTTCTTCATGTCACAGTCTTGTCAGCTCTCCTCATGGCTGAATTTACATAAAAGTAACCAAGTATGAGTAATAACAGACAGGAGTGGGAAACATCTTCATACCCTCTGAGACCAGGGACTAACACAATAGTCCTTTTATACTCTGCAAAGACATCTTTGCTATTTGGCCACAGACTTCCAGATACACTGTCTAATTACAGTTAGCAAGCAGCATGCCCTTCACAGCACAGAATAAATATAACCTGCCCTTTCAAGTGTGTCACTGTGCTCAACACTTATTTTATGTCTTCACACTACTAACCAGACCTTATACAAAGAAACTTAACCATGGTTTTACCCACAAAAATTAAATAGTATCACATTGAATGCTGCTTTATTTCAGCAGGACATCAAGAGGTATTGACACCAAACTGCTACCATACATTAACTGAGGGTCTACCTCAGTCACAGCTCTTCCTTGGGGCATAATTACCTGCATGCTTTATTTCACTGCCAGTCTTTTATAAAAGTGCAAATATGGAGTGTCCATCCAGTTTCAAAGAAAAGTTAAAGGCAGACTGTAAAGAAAATTAATCATAAGCATATCAGGGCCTTACTGGGATGCAGCCCAATTAAATTCAATACACACATCCACTGTGAAGGCCATTAATAAGCTGCTAACAATTTCTGTATGTCCCTGCTGGGCTTTATACAAAATTTTGCCCCTATAATGAACTCTGCAAGCTTTACAGGTGGGATTTTCAGAAGTGTTCAACACTGATCCAGCTCCACTCTCCTTGAAGTCAGCAGGAATTTTTACCATTGGTGTTAGGGGGGAGGCAGGAAAAGGTCAGCCTTGACTGCTTTTCAAACTCCCACCCCACCAGTCTGCTTAAGGCCCATGCAACTCTGAGGGGAGAGAAGTTATGCTGTATTTATAGCACAGAGTAAGGAGTCTTTGTATACCATGAACATCAGATTATGTGCTCCAGAAGCACAGAATATTTTTGCATTGTTTATCTGCCAAAAGCACCAACCTTCAAAACAATACATAAACCTACATGAATAAGCAAATCATTCCTACCCAGGGAGGGTAACCATTTGCACTCACTTGTAGTGAGCCTAGAGACCCAGTACAGCTATTGATCTGGTCCCTTAAACAGAAAAAAAACTGTACACAAGACTAAGATGCTGGGGAAAAAAAAAAAAAATCAAACTTAATAGAAAAAGGCCCTGAAATTGTGAAAACTGCTTGTGAGGATCAAACTCTTACATAGACTCTGGAAATCCAGAAGTAATAGCAGTTCCTCTATTAGGTTGTTGATTGTGGGCTTCAAATCAATTATAAATTCATAATTAATTATGAAGTGCTACCCCTTGCTCTTCTTTCCTGTGGCCTGAGGAAGACACAGATTCTCAAAAGCTCAGAGCCAATTTCCATTTTATTTTTAGCCAGTCAATCTCGCAAAAGGTCTTACCTACAACTTGGGGACTTGCTCTTTTATATTCCATTCATGTATAGGCTAATCAGCTGGTGCAGTGATCTGTGACACTTAAATAGGAAAGATGCATATAAAAAGCAAATGCAGAGCAGAAGAGACCCAAATGCTCTGCCAGGGCCATGGCAAGGGCAAAGCAAGAACGGCGTCCATGCTCAGCAGCCCCTGCTGTTGCTGTGCCCTAGGAAATGGGAGCAGCCCATGTCCAGGGGTGAAGGAGGATGGGGCAGGAGTCTCTGGGAGGAAGGCCACAGATTGCCACCAGATTGGGTGTCCTGCAGGGGTGGGTGCTCATGGCCTGGTTCCTCCCAGCTGCATCCACCTCCAGCTGGGAAGGGAAGGACTCCTGCTCCACGGCGCTAATCTGATGCACTAAGAGCTGAATCTTCAGAGGAGTCTCACAGAATGGTTTTGGGTTGGAGGAGACCTTAAAAAGTCATGGGCAGGGACACCTTCCACTAGATCATGTTGTTCAGAGCCTCATCTAGCCTGGCCTTGATGGATCTTTTGTCCTTGCACCTAAGCCACCACACTAGGAATGGCAAAACTTTTGTTTCTTTCTGCTCAGTTTCTAGCTCTCTGAGCATAAGAGCGTTCCATATTATTGTTGGTTTTTCATGTTTATTTATTTTCTAGCCTTTCTATATCTCACAAGAAGCAATATCTGTGAGGAAAGGGAGTGGTGTATGCAGCTCAGCAGATTGAAATCATCTTTTGTTTTGGTCATTATTGAAGGATGGAGTGGTTATAGTGCAGTTTTTGCTTATTATTACAAAATCAACGTACAGTATCTAAATAACATTAAAAACTTTCAGTGTCCAGTAAACATTGATCTCTAATCCATTAAGTTTGCTCACTTGAAATAAAGTACTGTCCTATGAATCAGCAGCCTTTTTGTAGATGACAGGAACAAAAATTATCCAACCATGTGGTATTTCCAACTCACCTGGCACAAATTAGTAGTAATTCTGAGGAGGAATTAAGTGGTTTGGATAAGTAACACCCTGGATGGGTGCTGAGAATAAAGAAATGGTAATTCATTTGCTAGGTCTGCCTCCACTTTTCTGTGTAATCTCAAGCAAATCACTTAACTTGTTTTAATTTTCAAGTTTAAAAGGAATATATGGATCTTCTCACGCTTGCCTGGTCTCCAGACTAGAAATTGTCTTTAAACACATGTACGGCGCTAAACAAAACACAGTCCTGCTCCCAATTGGAGCTGGTAGCTGTTACCATAGGAAATATCAGTAAATAAATCATGATGTGAGAGAAGCCCATGTGGTGTGAGCCCAATGGCAGTGACCAGAAGATGGCAATGTTCAGGAGGGAGGGCTGAGGCGAGCGTCCCTGTGGGTCACACACGTGGCAGCTCCCCCAGTCACTCCCACCCCTTTCTGTCAGCGATATGAAACCTCCACCACTGGCTGAAATCACCTTCTGAGCCTGGAGTAGGAGTAGGTAATTTAGTTTCCATGGTAATGCAGTTCTGGACCATTCTTAAACAGAAGCTGCCAAGTATGACAAATGGTAGGTGCTGATTTTTTTATGTGAACAGCTATTCACTATGAATTGAAATGAGATTGCCAAATTCACTTTCCTTGGGACTGGAGCTAGGGTCAAAAGCTATTGTTACATTCAAGCCATAGTCCAAAACTAGCACTTTAGCCACCCATCTCTAGCTGCAATACAGAAATTTTTAAGTCATAGAATAAAAATGAATGACTCAATATCAGAGTTGTCAAATAGATGAGACAGATTTACATCAAGCAATTCTAACATGCTCTGTAGCCATGAATTAAAGGAAACATATGACAAATGACTTATTCATTCTCTCATGGGGAAGAAATTCTGTTTTAAGCATTGCTGAATGTTGTGCAGATGCTATTATATACATGTATATATGGAATCTGCATTAGGATAAACACATTAAATTATAAGGGTTTGAATTTAACTACTTTTCTTCCATGAGCCACCACTGTATAATATGCCATAGTAAGTTTTGCACTCTGCTAATCCCCCCAAACACTACATAACTTGCCTTGGAAAATGCTGTAATACTGTAATTAGTAAAACAACAAATAAAAGATGAAAAGGCCTTTTCATTTTAGTCTTGTTTTCCTTCAGAATTAAGCAGCAGGAAGACAGGTTGCCAGATTAACTGTTATTTAACACCATCTCTGCCATAAAAGCAGCCCAAAAAGCAACTCAGTTTTTCCCAGGCTGGGGAAATGGGGAAGGATGTTCCCACCAGTCACCATCCTACTGCAGATGGATTAGCAGAGTGCTGCTGGACTGCCTGCAGTGGCTGCATGGCTGGGGCTGGATGGGCTCTCCAAAACTGCCCCAGCAACACCAGCAGCCAGATGGCATTGGAGAGCCACGAGGATTTACCTGCTGGTCCATCAAGAGCTCTCTGTGGCCTGTTTGTGAACCAGCAGGATCTGGATGTCAAACCTAGGGAAAAGTGACTCCTAGAAACGTTCTCCTTCGTATCAGCTATTCTTCCCACTGGCAACATACCTTTGAAAAATACAAAAAAGGGAACAAAACATTTTAAGCATTGGGGAAAGAAAAAAATGAGGCATTCCTAGCTCATTCAGTGTTGAAGAGAGAAAAAACAGCTGAGAAGCATTGTGACAAGACAGTATTTTCTGCCTTTATTGCTATATTTGTACCTTTACAAACCCTGGTACCCAGAGCCCTCTGTAAACGTTCATTAAGTTGTACATTAAAAGAGTAGTTGTACCTGACATAACCTATCCTCTGTTTCTTCTCTATGAAATGCCTGGAATAGATGGTGCTCACCCACTGTTTGTACTTTAGCCATTTACACAGACACAGTTGATAGTGCCTGGAATTGAGACATGGGCAGGTGAATGGGTTTGCTTGGGGTGACACAGGGAGTGGCTTTCAGAGGCAGGGAGAGAAAATCTGAGCACAAAAGGAGAACAGTGGCTCTTCTGACCCACCCCAGACCTGTGGAGGGATAGAATGTAAGGAAATAAAGATAGTGCAGAAGGTAATCTCACCCCTGACGAGTTGCAGCTGTGCTAATCACCAAAGATTAGGAACAGGCCTGCCCTTAACAGGCCACAGCTGCGTCCAGTGAGCATGAGCGCTACAAAAGAGTGGGTTGGCTGTGCTGTGAAGGGAGGTGGAGTTTGCTGGCTGTGTTGAGAAGGAGTCAGTGCTGTGAGGTGGTGACCACGAGAAACCACTGAGAAGGTCTGGGGGCTTTGCAATAGGATGCCCACCCAGAGCAGACATGGACTCCGTACCCCCATGTGAGCCTGCCAGCTCACCCCAGCAGTGCCTGGCCCTGCACCATGATCCCCCAGCCTGCCAAGACTGGCTGCCTGTGCCCTGCAGTACCTGTGCTGGAGGGGCACTGGAGACACTTCAGGGCTCATTTATGATTCCCAGAAAGCAATGGCAGGTCTCACAGGAGACTGGAATCCTCCTGCAGTGGAGTGATGCAGTTGTTATGAGCTGCAATGAGCAGTAGTTCCCCAAAGCTGGCTGTCAGTCTCAGCTGAGCAGCCTAGCAGACAGCCAGAGCTGAAAGGGAACCTGCTTTGCAGCGCTAAGGGAATGGGTGGTGGCTTTGGGTCTCAACCCAACAACTTCCTTAGGGATCATCCCGACTAGGGGTGGCCAAAATTTAAAGGTCATAATATTATATTTCAGAGCAGGTTGTTACTGTTATTTAGCAACTAATCTGGGCAAAGAATAGCGAGTTTTTGGCTGGCTGGCTCAGCACCAGACACTCGTGAATTCTGCATCCAGGAGGCAAGAAAAAGTGTGGATTTCACTACTGCCAGGAAGTTTAACTAGCAGACATTAATGAATAACAGATATTAAGAGACAAGATTTCCTAAATTGCACTGGGGCCACTGCTGGTCTTCTGTAAGGAATGCTAAAACCTGTTGTTACTGGCATACCAAGTTAGTATTAGGCAAGCCCTCTTTAGATAACTCACATTGATGCAAAATGTTGAACAATCTTTATTTTTTTTCTCTTTTCAGAAGCAGGGAATTTGTTTTCATGCTAATATTATGGTTAAAAACGGGATGCCTGTGCCACAGTCACTTGGGAAATGCTGAACAGGTAACTGGAGGAAGCACTTACAGCCCACCATGTAATTCCATCCCTGTGCACAAAGAGGGAATATTTGTGGCCTTCTGACAAATAGCACTTCAGAAAGTCAGGAAAATTTGTAGGGCAGTGAGTAGATGCTAGAAATCTTTGCTGAGGAGCCCTATTGACTAACATGAGTTTTCCTCTATGAAATGTTCTTACAACTTCATTCACTGCCTCTTCCCTGCCTCATCTAGACATTTCTGCAAGGAAAAGGGAGCAGTGGGAAGCTGCACACTGCTTTTCTTAGTGGTCTTTTTCATTTAACTTAGCCACTGGGCTTTATAATGCAGCCTGCCTGGGACAATGCATTAATAGTCTCATTCTACCAGTGTGACAGAACAACAAAGAGCCCAGTATGTGCTGAAATATGCACTCCTCTTGCTAAGCCTGTAATCCCAGCTTTGATATTTTTTTTTGTTTAAGCCATCAGCACAAACCTAGTGAGAATGAATCGGAAATTGCATGCCTAATTTTGTCTTCTGCTTGACTTCCATCTTTGATCAGAGACTGAAGAGAATGGGCTGAGGGAGACTCATGGCTTCCTCCACAGATGACATTAAAGGATAGTTTGTCATACAGAGTAGCCTCCATTTTCTTGGTCTTAACAACAAAATCCCTCCTGTAACTTCCTCAAGAAGGACATCAAAAGTGCAGATATATTTCCCAAATTTGGGCTGCTGCTGCCATTCTTCTCTAGAGCTGCTGTGTCACCTGCTGTCACCTTTCCTCCAGATGCAAACAAATCTGAGTTCTGGCCCCAAAATGGGTGATGCAGATGTGAGACTCAATGCAGAGAGGTTTCAGTGCCCTTGCTCACAGCACCACCCCCAGGGATCTCTTCTGCCACCATCCTCAGCCTCGGAGTCAGTGTGCCCTCGCCTGACATTCACCTTGGGGATGCTGCCACTGCTGCAGCTGAGAGCATCCATCAAGCTCTCCCATTGCTTTGATAGAGCTTCAAGGAGTTGCCAGAGCTGCCATTTTCCATTCTTTGTTGTTTAGAAGCCGTTTGCTAACTTTTAAATGAACTTCTCATGCTGATCACGCAGTCCCCACCTTCTCTGACTCTGCAGGATGCCAGAAGATGGGCAGAGGGTCATAGTCCTGGAGGTGGTTAATCAGCACCTTTGTGAGACCCTCTGGCCAGCTCACAGCACCCTGATTGAGTGAGTTGAGCCTGAGGCGAACCAATTACTGCAAAAATGAGAGAGATCATGTGGAAAGAAGGGTTAAAGGCTGAACAGTGCACAGCTTTACTGCAGAGGGAAACAGAAAGGGTGAAAAGCACAGACCCAGAGGACTGAGGGGCTGTAAAATATGATCCCTCTTCTGCTTCAAGGACATTAATGTTGCCAGGTAGAGAACTGCAACCAACACCAATCTGGGCAAGGGAGCTTACCTTCAAAGAGTGTACGAGCTTATCTCCCTGCTAAGGTCAACAGAAAATTCCCATTGATCTCATGAGGGGCTGGGATTTTCAATTAATGCAAGACTACTGGACTTGATGTGCAGTTATGAAGCATTTGTAATTATTAATTTATCTCTTCTCTGACTTCCAGTTGACTTCTGAAGGGAGATAATATTTCATAGCTGAAGACTGAGTGTATATTTGTACTTTAAAACACCATTCTCAGTGATAAAAGCCCATGAACTGACATACCATACTCTTCTGGGACAGTTTAAGAAGCAGCATGAAAATAATCTTATTGGACACATAAAAATGAACTGTGAGTCTGCATGCTTGAATCTAGTTACTGTACCATTGTTCAATCTTTTAAAAATTTTGTTTTGCAAACAAGATTCAAATAGTCTGCAACAGCTGTTTCTAGGACCCTGAAAATTTGCAAAACTCTGTGTCTCAACAAGTTGCTTTTTACAGCGCTGTTGAGTATTCAAAAATTAGTTGTTCATCTCTTCCTCCCATACTTTTAAAAATCCTTAAGTATTAAACTCCTGTGCACATTTGTGCTCATGCATTCAGAGTTACACAGGTCACTGAGTGCTACAATGAAGTGTTCTAGCACAGAAAGCTCCACACAGAGCTAGAAGTGAAGAACAGTTTTCTTCCCCTTTGTAACATATCACCCGATGCCAAACACAAAAACAACAGGGGTACAGAGGTTCCCTGGAAATCAGTGTGACCCCAGAAGCAGGATTACTAGAAAATTACTGGAATATGCAATATTTTCAATGTTGAACCATGAGTAGGGTCAAAGGCCAAAGGGATACCTGAGGAAGCAGCTAAGCACAAAGACGTTCCAGGGTACCAGTCATGGAGCTTGCAGGTGGCCAAGAAGGGAGGTGCAGGCCCAGGACAGGAGAAGTCAGAGGGAAAGGCAAGTGCTGGACACAGGCCAACCACTAAGCCATGCTGGCAGCAGATTTGGCATTGCTGATCAGTCGAGACAAGGAGAGATGGAGATCAGAAAACTCCAGGAGACTTGGAGGTGATATTCAGATACAAACCTGTCAGCTGTGTCACAGGGTGAACATAGGTAAGGGTTTGGCAGCAGCCTTTTGGATCACTTCAAGGAAAAATAGTGAGACATTAGGAAGGCCAATAAAAAATAGTCTGCAGTCAAGTAGAAGCAGATCTTGGAGCAGAGCAGCTGTATCTTGTTCGCAAGAAAGAGAAAAGGAACAACTCTCTGAGACCAGCTGGTGAAAGCCCCACCAGCTTTAAGTAGTTGCCCAAGTGTACAGGGAAGGAAGAGAAGGTGTTGGAGTATGAAAAACTGAAAAGGAGATTTATTCCATTTCAAACTTTCTTTTTTTCTGCAGCATTCCTCACACAACTAGAGAAATAGAAACCATTACCTCTTTTTTATAGGTGGGACCTTTGCACACAGGAAGATGGAACAATTTCCCTAGAGTTAACCAGCAGCTCAGTGCCAGAGGCAATGAATGAACTCAAGGATCACAAATCCCTGTCCAGTACAGATTTTTAACCTTATTCTCCATTTGCATCTAGTCTAACAAAATGAAAAAAAAACCAACTGTGCAAGTTGCTTGTAATTGTACCAAAATCATCTATAAAATCATCTTTAACTGATGAAGTATTTCCTGCCCTTTGTTTATGCTGGTTATTCACTAGTGATCATTTGTGGTGTGAGAAGTCAATTTTACAGCATTATTTTTCTTGATATCCTGATTGGGTACCAATTTTCTTGAAAACCTAGTAGCTAAAATGAATGTTCATTCTCCAAGTACAGCAGGGTGAAATTGGTATTCTGCACAAGTGCTTTCAACCAGTCATCAGAAAGCACATATAGTTGTGAGCTAAACACTCAAAATACAACAATTATTTGTGATGTCTATTTTGCCATATTTAGACTATTGGGCTGAAAGATGAAGACAAAAGGAGAGGCTGTTCATGTGCTGTAATGGGGGAAATGGAAAGCAGCTGGCAATCACTAAAATATACAGAGGCTTTTCTCATATTGTGCTGGAGTATGTGGGCTCTTCAGCAATGGCCCTACTCTGTAAAAATACACTTTAAAAGGATGTATCTTGACTCTAATGCATTACCTATGCTGTGCAAGAAAGCAGTTATTTAGGAAAGAAATAAAAGAACACATCAGGGCATCAGACAGTAAAATGAAAGGGCAAGTTGGAAATCCATTCTGCCATCTAAATGCTCTACCCTCTGCCCTTTGCGTGCCCTGCAATACCCTCCATGACATGCCAGCCACCTCTCCAAAAAGGCATAGCTCCTCTCATGGGTTGTGTGCTCTCTGTGTATGCAGTGCCTTGCATCACATCTGGGCCTTCAAAGTCCATTGATTTCTCCTCAATGTCCTGGATCAAGGCTGGAACAAACACATTCAAATGCTTCTTCTTTGCTTCACCTTGAATTTCATGCATGCTCTGCCCACCAGCCAGCCTTAAAATCACACACTGCTGCCTGTAACACAAATATTTTGTCCACAGAACAAATGCTATCAGTCTTCATTGTCTCCACAGAAAAAGTTTTGATTTTTCCATTTCTTCTACAAACAAAATGAACATATAATTTATGTTTGTGAGCAAAGTGATTTTATGGTATTTCTTTTTGTTGACAGAATGATTGGAATAAAATTACATTCTGTTGACAAAAAATGTGATGAAATGTCACTTGTGCATGTTAGGAACAAAAGAGTTTGACAAAAAATGCAGTTTGCCAATGCGACATAGTAAACGTTTTAACAAAATTAATTTTGTCTGTCTCCTATTTGTCCCACGAATGTCATGAGAAGTTTTTCCAAATCCATTATGTCAAAATAAAAGATCAAAATTTTACCTATAGAAAGACTAAACACTACTGCTATTGAAGCCATTCATTCTAGTGCTTTAAGCCATATTGCTCTAGGTCACATCTCTTTTTTCCAAAATTCAGTCATTTCTAATAGAGATATGTGCGATCCACCTGTTTTAATATATATCCATCCTACACATCACTATTAATTAACAGTAGTAGGCTTTCACATTTTTCTCAATTTTTTGATACATTAAACAATAAAGTAGAACTTTGTGATTTTCAGAAATACTAGGTTTCTAGTTTAAAGATAACAGTGTTTGTTCTTGGAAGTCATCAGGCCTCTGACAGCAACATGAGTACTCACATAATTTAATTCTTTCAGAGCCTGAGCAACAGTCTGACAGCATCTGGGAAATGTGTGCCAAGCTATTTTCTCTTTGAACTTTGATGCCTGACATCTTTACATGGACATGAGCTCATGTGAGGATGGACAGAAAGGGAGGGGAAGCTCTCTTTGGTGGGCTCAAGTGAATGAGCTTAGACAAGGCTGATTTACCTTTGGTAGCAGAAGGCCTTTAGGTTAAAAGAAATTTGATGGCTCTATGGGGAGTGGGATATAAAAGCACAAGGCTCAGAACAAAGGGAATAGACTTGAGTCACCATCATGAAATGGTTGAGCACAAAGCAAAAAATAAAGAGCTGCTATGAAAGGTTAAAGTGCAAAAGAACAAAAGCAAAGGTCAAACAAAATTATGTAAGCATCAACACATTATGAACAAATAAAACAAAAAATAAAACTTGCATCATAAACAGAACCAGCTGCACTGATTCTTCCTTTTTTGCTGATGTTTATTAGGCCCAAAGGCTATAAATCAGTCCAGAACAAGTGACTGCTCCTGGCCAGGGTGGTGGTAAGGAGAAGAAGCTTCTTTAGAGAGCTGGTGTGCAGGACAAGCTCCAGGCACTGACTTGGCTAGTTTGGTCCCTGGGCTCAGCATAAAAGGTTTCCAGTGCTTCCAGGGCTCAGGCAGGCAGTGAAAGAAGTCAACTTTCCTTCCAGACAGATAAAAATGAAAGAAAAACATTATAATCCAATTAGCACTGGTGGATTTCAGTCTGATCTTCCATCGTGCAGAGGAATACCATTCCCACTGAAAGCACTGGGATTTTGGCCATACCCCACAGCATATCAACTAGCTAGGACATGAAGCCTCCTTCAATCCATTAAATTCCCCTGTGGCTAAGAGAGGAGATACAGAAAGGACACAGAAAGAGTCTGGTGAGATCCTGCAGAGCAGACACACTTCCAAACATTCAGAAGTTTGAGCTTTTCAAGTCACTGGGGCTTCATACAGTCAGAAGGACTGCAGACATGAGTTCTGGACTTTACATCATGGCCTAGAGAAACTGTGAGCTTGGGGCCACCAAAGATCTTGTCAGACTTGCTTCTAGCATTCCAAGGTCATGGTATGGTAAATGGTGTTTAGTTCAACTGTGTATGGGTTAAAGATCCAGAGGAGACCCATCCCTGTATGGATTGGCCAGTCTGTACAAATATTAACATAAAAGCAGTGATGGACATTTACATTTGTCAGCAAATGTCTCTTAGAGCTAAAAATGCAATTAATTGCACTGCTTGCACTAAGGCTTTTGTTCTTTTCTTTCCTCCTTCTCTCCTCCAGCCCCCCCCGACAGCGAGAAGAAGGGAGCTAATGTGGTAAATGTTTTTTTCCCCTGATTTTTCCCTTACAAAAGAATAAATGATATTAAAAGCTATGAAATGTTCAAACACAATCCACGCACACATTCATTCTAAAGAAAATAGCAAATTAAATGCAAAGCCTATGCTAATGCATCACCCAGGTTGAGATTTTAATTGCAAAAAGTCAGGAAATGCAGAGTTATGGTTCTCGCAGTAATCATCACTCAGCCCCTTGAACACAGCCAGGATTTGTATTCCAGGCAGTGTGCAGCATTCACTCCAACACCAGCCTATATATTCCTTCTCTGCCTTCATTACAGTTGCTGGGGGAACCATAATTCTGCATTTGATGACTTTTGCTCAATTAATTTTTTTTTCCTTATTGCTGTGCTACAAGATTCTTGCATTTAATTTCACTGTATTAAAAAAACCAAACACATAAAACAACAAAAAGGAACTGGAAATTTCCATTGCATACTTAAGTCAGGAGATAATCCATTCTGTCTGTGCATCCTCAGGCTCCTGTAGGACAACGCAGTCGCTTTAGAGCACAGGTACATAAATAATAATAGCAACAGTAATAATAGTTAATAATAATTGCAATAAATGCCCATACGTGGAGCTTCACCTCATTGTGAAGTGAGTGCCAGAAGATCAGAGAACTGGCATGCCCTGGGCAATGCCTTTTTTGAACCTCCTGTGGTAACTACTTATTGCTCTTTTTCACAATTAAGGCAATGCTGAGGTCCCACATTCCCACTAAGGCTGTCTCAGGTGTGCTTCAGCACAAAAGCAAATTCTGTGCCCCCACAACTTCAGTACCTCTGAGGATAGTTTTGTCTGTAGCCCTCCAACTACTTGCTGGTGTTGGGATTTACCTTCCTGGAAATCTGCCTGGTGGATCTGCAGGAGTGGCCTCAAAAGTAATTAATTCTAGTGGTTTGAGAAATCAATTGCAAAACACCAACCTTAGAGTAGGTATTTTCCTACTTTATAACAAAAAGGAGTCATCAATCTCACTTCTCCTCTGATGTAGGTTTGAAGGAGCACATGCAGACACACTAAGTCTCTCTAGCATTATTGACATGGTCTCTTTGCACCAGCAGAAGCCCCACACCATTGTGACTTCTCCTTACCCACCTCTCATCCTCCTCTGGATTTCTCCTGAAATGTGCCCACAAGGATGCATTGGATGTTTCAAGGTCAGATTTCCAAAGTGGCTGAAGGATATGAAGATGAATACAAACCCAGTCAGAGTTTAAATAACTGAGCACTCGGGTAACTCCCACTAATTCCATCTTTCTTTTAAAGCTCATCTGCATATAAAGTCTATTCTTAGGAAAAGCCATCCCCCAGAAATCACCATTCTCATGCATACTGCCATGCCAGGGGTTCTCTTTTTCTCATAGCAGTGAGTCTGCTGCTCAGACAAATCCATTAGCCCTACTTAAAACAGCCCTCACTCAGAAGATGCAAAGACAAACATCTCCTGAGCCAATATATCACTATTGTCTCTCTTTGATAAATCTTGGCATTTTCCTCTAAAGTTAGTCCATATTTTACAGCTTTATGTTCGCCAATGTGCAAATGGGAAGCACAGGTGCCCCCGTCCTCTGTAATGTCTCTTATAAACTCTCCTCTCATGATTGAAAGAGGAGGATTTGTGCTGTTAGACCAGCATAGCCACAGATGAGCACTGGAATCTAATTTATAAAGAGCTATCAGACATCCATGATGTGTTCACATGCTATATTTATTGTTGACAAATATGGGGGTTTTACCTTGCAAATACAGGAAACATTTTCTACATATAACTCTTGGTTGTACTTGTTAAAAATAAGGCGAGGCACAAATTTCTCACTGAAAAATTGCACTTTTCAAAAATTTAAGCAGACCTTGTCAGAAACTTCATGTAGATTTTTCCAGTATCTCCCCTCCTCAAAAAAAGGAGTTTAAAACTATTACTTTTTGTTATCCAGATCTTTCCTCCCTCTTTAAAATTTTTTCATTGTAAATAAAAGGGAAATAGAATTTTTAAGAAGGAAGAGAAAGAATTATGGAGAAAAATTCTCACAGACTTTTTAAAAATCCAAGTTTGGGTTTTTTCTGCTCCTTCCCTGAAATTTGGTTGAACTGGAAGCCTCTAGGCCAGCCTGTTTTTTGGACTTTGAATGTAAAGAGCACATCCAGCCAGAGGTAAGAATCCAAGGTTTCTGGCAGAAAACAGCATCAGACAGAACAGATGGCAGCTCCTGATCATGCCAGAAGGAGGAAAGGTGTTGCCAAAAGAGCAAAGAGTTCACTCAGCTCTATTTAATGCTCTTTGCCAAATTTCCCAAATTGTAGTCAAAAGAGTCCAAATTCTCTGTGAAGTCATGTCAAACCTATGGTTGATCCACAGCACGGTACCACTCCTTTCACTCATTTCAAATAAAAGCATGATGGTAAGACAGTGAAAAATGGACAGAGGTCCTCTGATGCAAAAGATGCAGCAATCTTTGCTTCCAGGGGTATGCAACATGCAGGTAGGACAGTGAGCCAGGGAAATACCTATTTTAGACCTAAAATCAGGTCTAAAATCAGTCATGAAGAGAAACACTGGTTAGCAGTCATGCATACTTTAGACCTAGTGCCATGAAGGTGCCACTGTACCATTTCAGTGGTAAGGAGCCCTCAGTAAAGGATCCAGTTCCACCACTGCAAGTAACAAGTGTCACCTTCTTGCTTTCCCTACTGAGGAAAAAAGCTGAATTAGCTGAAATAGTCAACAAATAGAAAATCTAGATCAAAAGTGGGGTTGAGCAGGCAGGATTTTGGGATGTCCTACATGAATCTGCTCTTTTTCTTCTCCATGGCTGTTTGAGAGGACCACTGGCATCCTTAGGACTATTAAAGAGGAGATTATGGAAATTAGTGTTAGGGACTACCTGGAGTATGAACCTTCCCTAGAAATAAAGAGTCCAGAGGTATGAGTGAGAAGAGGAGGCTGTAGGCAAGGTGGTCACTCAGGCTGGGTGACCTCCAGGAGGAGGCAAACACCAGGGGGGCACAAGGAATGTACAATAAATTTATAGGTAAGGCCAATGAACAAATTGTCTTTTGTAGTATGGGGACAGCACAAGATTTTCACCAAAAGCAAATGAAAGTCACTAATCACTGCCAATGACACTGTACACAATTTACCACAGCTGGTGCATAGAAGGGTTCACAAAAAGATAATATATACACAGATTTACGTGTTAAGAGAAGGAAAGATATAGGAGACACCAGCCAGCTCCTTCAGCAATCCCCTTATGAATAAATTTCTCTTAATACTGGTTGTACCTATTTTTATTTAAAATAGACTGTCCAAGGACAGGCAGTGCATACCTGTGGTGAAGTTATTTGGAAACTTTCCTATCCAATTTCTGCTTCAGATTTCACTTTGAAAACCTAGCAATTCAAAAACAAACAAAAGCATCCCACAGAACGATACCAAAGGACAAAGTTATTTTTAAATACAATTTTAATCAGTGCAGTACCAGCATTTAAATCTGCTGCTGTACTGACATGAGTGGGGAAAATATAATTAAAAACAAGGAGTCCAGAGGGACTAGCAGTTTTGGAAATGAATCCACACCTGTGTCACCTTAACATGGGATTACTGCAATTCACTCTTGATGCAGAAACTGTGGGGGGAACAAGCCCTGCCAGCTTACTTATTAGGATGAGTTTCACTGTGAGTGACACCTCTGCTCTGTGATGTACAGTGGCCAACAACCAATTTCCATCTGACTCCCTGCATTAGGGATTCAGCAAATTAGTCACCTCACTTTTTATTTTCACACGAGTCCATGGTGTCCAGATCACTGTGGTGAGAAGACAAATGAAATCAATAGAATCTCTGCACCAAAGAGATTTCCTATCAAAACCGAGTGGCAAGGGGACAGGAAGGGTACAGCAAACAAGGGTGGCCGCTCACCAGACATGGGTGACATGTGCTGAGTACACTTCCCTGTCACCCAGGGACAGGAAACCAATTCCTCTGAAGCACATTACCTTATCTGTGTGTCCCCAGTGTTTCCCTGCCCCAGGGACGGGCAACATCCCAGGCTGTGGCTCAACATGGAGCCAGCACAGAGGGCAGGTGTTACTGGGACCATCCCCTGGCCCTACAGGCAGGGACATGTCCCTTCAAAAGCACCTCCCATCCCTCTCCAGCCCCTGTTTGCCACCACTACCAGGGAGTGAGCAGCCCCCCTTCCAGCCAGGCCAGAGGGATCCACAAGGATCACCTGGGCACTGAACCTGTAAAAGTAGAACCACAGAACCACAGTGCAGTGTAGGCAGTTCAGGGGCTGGCAGTCACAGCCCTTGCTACCATGTGGGCTGATGATTCTTAATCAGCTATGCAAATCAGGACAGTGTTTGGGTAAGCTTTATTTGCCTAAAACACTGGTTTTCCAGAAGAAAAAATTCCCTCTGAAAGTGTGAGAACACTGATACTTGTCAGAAGAGGTTTCTCATTTCTTATTGCTGCATGTTGTGAGGAAAGTAATTATTTATCCTTCCTCTTTTACATTTTTTTTTTTTCCATTTGTCCTCATCCCATAACTGAAGTAAAATCTTGGTGATGTTTTCCAACCTAAATCTGCTGTTCATTGTTATTTCAAATAAATTGGACTTCAAACTGAGTCCTAGAATTTCCTAAAATGTTCAAATCTTTTGTGTGACACTTCAAAATGAAACATTTTTTTAAAAAATCCTTCTGAAACCTCTACACAAAACCACAAGTGAAATAAAAAGTTGCACTGTGAATAATAAAAAGAAATAAAATAATATTGCAACACGGCAAATTTTTCCATCCAGATTTTCAGCAGGGTCATCACTCAACCTTGGAATATGGCTGTATTTTCTTTAGGGCATAAAAGAGCTGATCTGTATCTGCTAGAAGCAAGGTGACAAAGCATCACCAACCACCTCTGTGAGTGAAATGAGCCGTGTCACACCGGAGGTGCAGTCTGAGCCTGAGGAGCTCCTGCCAGGAGAGCTCTGGGTCCCCAGCACAGGGCACAGTGGGAGCCCTCCCTGCATCCCCCAGCACAGGCAGGGCAAGGGATGCTCTGAGCTCACATCACTGTGTGAGCAGGCAGGGGAGGCACGGCTGCAGCTGAGGGCATCAAGGCTGCGTCCACAGGCCTTTGTGTCAGTGCTCTCCTGGCCCTGAAGGGCTCTGCTGCCCAGGTAGGGAGTAGGACTCAAGCTCACCAGTAGGTTTTCTTCTTGGAGAAGCCCAACCCAACCTCCACTGTCAAAATGCTCTTGCACTGATCAGCTCACAGCCTTTCCCTGGTGGGAGAATTGGAGGCATTTCTGTGTCTGCAGGATCCTTGGAGATGTAATTGTGAGAGGCCACCTTGCTGCCAAGTACAATATTGCTGCAGCCAATAATCATACTCAGGCAGTTTTTCACTCAGCTCATGATCATTCCAAGCGTAAACCTGTCTGCACAACCCCTCTGGATGATAAGGGAAAGGTGGAGACACGAAGCTAGAGGAGCTGGCAGAGGTCACTGAGCGCCTGGAGCTCCAGCCCTGCTGCTGGCCAGGCTGCCCTGAGCCCTGGGTGAGTGGTGGGAGAGCAAAGCCTCTGAACACCCACAGGTCATCCATAACTTGTCACACAGCTACTTTTGTGAAACAGGGAAAATCTCCACTACACTGATTCTAGGGATACGAATCAGGTTTCAGGTGATGGACAGGCTTTTAAACTCAATTTTGTTCAAGCTAAAAGCTTCTTCAGAGGGTGTTTGGGTATACAGACATCTTTTATCTTGTGCTTTCACACAAATATATAAACCTAAGATTGGCAGAAAATGGCAATTGTTTGAAGCCTCTGGCTTACAGTGTATATGGAGAAGCCAGAGAGGAGAGCCAGTAGTTTTCCATCACCCAGCGACCTGTGGTGTTGTGAGGTTTTCAGGATGAGGTGAGAGATGAGAATTTGATTCTATGTTTCTCAGAAGGCTGGTTTATTATTTTATGATATTATGTTAAAAGAAAATTATATACTAAAACTGTACTAAACTATAAAGGATACACACAGAAGGCTAGAAAAGAATGAATAATAAAAACCCATGACTGACCAAAGTCTTGACATAGTTAAACTAAAATTAGTTATTAAATTAAAACTATTTACATGCTGAGTAAACAATTCTCCAAATCACATTCCGAAACAGCAAAACAAGGAGAAGCTGAAGCAAAACAAGGAGAAGCTGAAGCTTCCCAGAAAAAGAAATATTAGCAAAAAGATTTTTCATGAAATACCACAGTAACACCCACCCTCCATCCAGGCTGAGCTCCCCAGTCCCTGGTGCTTGGCACTGCCACAGCAGCTGCCAGGGCACAGACTCCAAAGCTACAAACCACAGACACATCCAGACGTGTGCAAGCAACAAAAATCAGACAGGTACCCTTTCTGCACAAACACCTGACACACCTAAAGCTGACAGAGGAGAAGTCCTAAACTCTTGCCAGTGTTACCTACAATTCCCAGGCACCTGGGTAGCTGTTGCCAAACTGGCTGACTCTATGTGAACTTCTGCTAAATAACCCCACAGGTGCCAGCTAGCACCAGAGGTTTCACATGCCATTTGAAGAGAAGAGGCTCAATAGCCAGCAGAGCTGATGAAAAGCAAATCACCGAGTCAGTTTACTACCAATGAGCTCTATTAAGTGACTCTAATGGAGTTCATCGCCCCGGAGTAGTCACTGTCCCTCACTAATCTAATGGCAGTATTGACAAGGATCATTCACACAGCTCCCCTTAGAAGGTTACCAGGATTTGTCAGGGCTCTCTGTGCTCAGGATGTGTGTGTGGGCCCCTTTTTACACCCCAGGCTTGCCCATCCTGCACAAGGTCACGCTGCTGCAGCCAGGCACCGGCTGTGCCACCCTCCAAACATCTGCCAGGGATTAGCAGAGACGGCACAAACACATCCTAAGGGCTGAAATGATGCAGGGAAATCGGCTGTTTGACAGCACTACCTTGCCACCAGGTATCAGTTAATCTGCATTAAGCCTGCCCAGCTGTTTCCCGTGGTCAGTGTGCATGCTCCCCTAATGCCAGCCCATATCACACAGTTGTAGTTTTATGTCCTTGATCATTAAGTGCAGCCGCGGCTTAGTTGTACATCTTCTATGTAAAAATGAAAAATAAAAATCACTAGTCCCTCAAGCATCATCTCTGAACTAGCAAGAACTAGCCCCTAGATTCTAAATACACAGATCTTTCTGGCTAAAATGTCTGCTTTTCAGCCCCACTTCTTCTCTGTTTCATGATGATGATCTGAATTGTTCAAATATCACTGCTCTATTTGTATAAAGTCTCATCTCTTCAACATCCAGCTCTGTCTAGAAAATGAAAGAAAACCACAGCAACAAAGCCCTCCAGATGCAGATGAGAGGAAAGACAAGAAGAGCTAATGTGGACAATGGGCACTTTAAACCCTCTCTATGCTTACAATGTAAATAGATAAATCAGAGAAACACTACTTGAAGTATAAAATTATCTTGGTCTTTCAAAAATAGCTTAAACTGCTTTAAAAAAGAAAAATAGGGGGAAAAAAGGAAAAAAAAATCTGTTGAAATTCTACTTAGCTTCCCACCTAGGTTCACAGATACAGCCAGGTGCACCAAAGGTGCTGGAGGCCACTTTTTGAGATAGTCTCAAAAGAGACTTTGAGAGAGGATCAAAGGATCAGGGCAATCCTGTGGATGTAATCCCTGGCAAAGAGGGACAAGATTAGGAGAGAGGCAGCAAGGGAAGGTCTCAGACCTTTGACTCTCTCCAGCCTCTCAGCCTTGCTCCATGCTCTCCACTGGACATACTTTGTGTCCTTGAGCAGGAACCAGCCAGATTTGCCCCGTGTTTGGAGGTGTTTTCTGGAGGACCCCTAAAGCCACTGTGTCACTGGCTAATTCCTTCCCTAGGCAGCAGTCATGTACCTGCTCCTGCTCAGCTCCAGGGCCACCAGCTGCTTCTGCAGCTCCAGGTCCACAGGTGACCTCGTGGTGGAGCTAAACCAGGATCCTTTTGGTGTTTGTGAGCAAAAAATATAAAGCAGACATGAAGTTTCAAGCTGAGTAGAGGAACTTGCCTGCCTGCCCAGGGCTGTACATGGTGGGAATCCCCACTCACAGAGGAGTCTAAACCTCCCCACATCTTCTGCACAGCCTTGGCGAAGAGACCAGGTCCTAAAACCACACCACTTGAACAGGAGCCCAGCAATCCATGATCACCCCTTCCCAATGTGGGCAGGATAGTTACTATTTTCCTATTATTTTTACTTTTTTCTCTCCCATGCCACAAGTAGCTTGCAGGGTCACAGCAAGGAGATGAAGCACAGCAAGCTGAGGAAATCCACTCAGACAGGTTTACTCTAGTGGGAGGCACTCAGTGCTGATTCTGCACCCACTGAGCAGCACATAAGAATAGTCATTAAGTTCAATAAAACAAGGCCACACAATAGAAGAAGAAAAGATTACCTCCCTTTTCCATTTCCTTCTGCTAACACAGAAAAAAGTAATAAAAATAATTTCTCAATACTCCCAACATTTGCATGAATGTGCTCTAATGATCAAAATAGGGATCCCTGTCACAAAACCTTTTGTGCCAAATCCAACACTCAGTCAAACCCTCACAGCCCAGATGAGGATTCCCACCAGAAGAAGATGAAGGCGTCTGGTCTTAGAAAGTGAGACAGCTGCTGCAATGGTATCCCAGCCTCCCTCCACAGAGAAAAGTTCACTGACAGCAAAACCTCTGCTCTGTGGCGAGCAACTGAGAAGCTTTGGATACCTGGATAGTCCAGGACTGGGGAACTGCCTGTAGGTCCTGTAGTACTGAAAACACGAGTTGAGCACAACTGAAAGAGCAGCTGTGGGCCTCCAGTCACTCTAACAACCCATACCCTTTTCTTCCTCTCTAAAAAGAGGGTACCTGCCTACTGACATCATGTACTGTTTGGGCTGGTAGTTGCAGGAATATAAACACATCCACATCCCTCTCCAAATACCCTCTACCTAATCCACCAGTACATTTATAAATTATTACACAACAGAGATGCTGAGACTGCCAAGTCAATGTCTCCAAAGAGAGGAAATGCAGAATTCAAGCTGCTCAGTCACTCACATGCTTTTTTACTTCAAATACAATTGGTGCTTCAATTGGTGCACCTGGAAAGAGCTGGGTTATGCAGTGAATTCAAGTGTTGTCCATGGTAGGCTTTCCACATCTGCCACAATAACCATGAGGAGAAAATACAAATTGGAGATGGAAGAGAAATACTTTAATTGCTTAAAAAGAAATATCACCTAGAGAGAGGACTCTCTCTGAGCATATGCCAGAAGGAGCCCTTCTGGACACCAGGCAGTGTTTTCAGACCAAGCTGCATTAGAATGGTTGGTAACTCATGTCACCTTCCCAGTTTTCCAGAGATCAGGCATGGGTGGACAGTCAGCAGTGGCTGTGGAGTGGATACACAGCAGTGAGGAGGAATGCTTCTGGCCTGGAGTTAATTCTGTGTTCTGTGGCCCAGAGCCTCAGTGCCTCAGAAAATACAATAAACAACAGAAGGTACTTTCAGTGAGCGTGTGCTTAGTTTCTCAGCAGCAAAATGGGAATTGTAAGATCACCCAAAACTCACAGCAAAGCTGTGAAGATAAGAGATTGATGCCCATAATGTTTTTGGTGACATAAAAAAAAAAATGTCTAAATAACAAAAAACCCCAGCTCTTCACTGAGTGAAACAATAGTCCTGTGGAAACTGCAAAGTGAGGTCAAGCATTCCAGCCTCCAAGCCAGAGCATCCAGGAGTGGAGCTTAAGAGGCTCCCCCAGCATGGCCCAGTGTGGGTGTGCAGCAGCTGGATGAGCTCCCCCTGCTCCCAGGATGGGCAGGGAGCATCCTGGGCACCCAGCAGCAGTGCTGATCCCTGATCCAATGGCCAAACATCCCCCAGGCCTGATTCGGGCTGTGGGCCAGACCTCAGGGCTACACTGAGCTGCACAAGGCTGCTAAATCTGGGAGCAGCTCTGTGTTTCAGTGAATGCAAATGGCCATGAAGCACCACCAAGCCAAGCTTACTGCTCTGGGCTAATGCACCCAAACATGTCCTTTAACTCTATGCAAAGTGCTCTGAAGATGAAAAACATGAGGGTATTATTTTGGCAGACACAAGGATCCTAAATGCAACTCTATTTTTTCATACTTCATGCTGAAGTTGTTAAAATTCTTTGAATATTAAATGTCCAGCCCCACTTTCAGGGTTGACTTAAATGCGGTTTCCAAAAAATGTGCTGAATATTATTCATTTCTCAGGGAATCAAAAAACAAGAGGCCCTTTGATGGGGTTGCTTGCATTTTTAAATCACATGCACACATACTAGTTAGAAGACTTTGGCAATTATGGTTATATATGCTGGTATCTCAGACAAAAATACTCAATGCAAAAGTCAAGATGTTTAGAACTTTTTTTCTGTTATATTTTTTGTGTCTTTAACCTGAATCTATTCCACATTACACTGCACAATACCAATGCCTTAAGAAATTAAAAAATGAAGCCCAGAATAACCAAAAATTGCGGAGAACTGCAGTCTGCTATCTTCCAAAAACCAAATTCCTTTACACTCACTAATGAACACAAGGAAATAATTTTTTCCCAGTGCTAAATATGGATCTTGTCTTGTATCTGGGTCCCAGAGAAAGGATTCTGCAACTTCTTTGGGAAATGTTTATGCTTTAATATTTATCACCTGTTAGTGAACTAAACTTGTAGGAGCTGATATTGAATAAAATCTGAGTCAGAGCACTTGCTCCTGGAAACAACATACTTGAAGATAAAAGACAAATTTGAACAAAATTTGTAATACAGGGTTATATTTTGGAGTATTTATTCACCATTCAGAAGAGAGTCAGGCTTCCCATGGACAAAGCCAGATTGTCAGTGACCCCAGACCACAGCATCCACAGTAGGAAACTTCCCACGTTTTGCCCGGTGCAATTCTAGACCAGCTCTCCAACCTGGCTCTCCTGGTCATCCAGAAGTCAAACATGCAGAAGTACAACACCAAACACTACAGGATCTAACATTTTGGCACCCAGACTCTTTAGAGCAAGTGAGGATTTTAGCACTAACTCATACCAGACTTACACAAGTGGGCATGGGCTCCTCTGGCTGGCATGGGCAAGAGCCAGCTGTGGCTCAGAAGTGTTGGAGGGTGCTGTGCCTGAGCAAGGATGGAGGATTATTGATTATTGATTATTGATCCAATGTGCTAACGTCACATATACAGCTGAGGGATCACAGCTGGCTCTCATCTGGCCAGCTCAGGCCACAGGCAGAACACAATTGTCTGTCTGCACTTGTCTTTAGAGGCATCCTCTAGTCTGCATGGCACACAGGGAGCCGCCTAGATTACCTCAGACTAGTCAAGGAAAGATGAAGAGTTTAGGTTTTAAGAGAGCCTAGGTGATTCCATGCCAGAGCACATCATCATCTGCTAGCAGTGCTCTTGATCACACATGTTCTTTTGCATTCAACACCCAAGACAGGCTTCTCCCAGAAAATACAGCAAGAATACAATGCTTTCTCCTCCCATACACTGCCTTTAATCTATATTCTTGTGATTATAGACTTCATGTGAGAGGTAAAAGAGCACTTTTTTGCCAAAGTCTTTTAACCCAGCTTCTAGCATACAGCATAGCAGTCTAGTCATGAAAGTATGCAGTGGGTTTTGGAGGCCTTGCTCTGTCCCTCCTCTTAAAATTGCTCCTCTTTTCTTGAAGCAATTACATATCTACTGAGGAAAGCAAAAGTGGTTTAGCTAGGTTAAGTGGATTCATGCTCAGCTGAGGCTAGGGGGCAACTTAACAAAACAAATACTCAGCCAAAGTTGAAAAATGTAAATAATTTTGAGAACATTTGTCCCAAAACACCCTGAGGTGGAGTAATTAGGCTTTCCCAGAAGAGAGACAAGCAAGCCAGCCAACAAGGAAGATATTTAAATGTGAGTTTCTCATATCTCTACAATATTGGTGTCACTAATGTGACAGTCCCCCAGTGAAGGACGGTGTGGGTGTTCTTTGCCACTCTCCTCTGCATGGGGAGAGGAAGACTCAGGAAGTGTCTTGAGAGCAGGATTCACAGGCTGGAGAGAAGCCAAGCACCTTACTTGTCATCCCAGCAATGTCTCAGCATGCACTGGGATTCAGATCTGCAAAAATTTTAGTTAATCTCTGAGTTTGCTGCTGCCACCCATGTGCCAGCCCTGCCAGCACCCAGCCAAGACCCAGCAGTGCAGAATTGCCTGAATCCCCTCCCTCAATGCTTGCTTCCTCACTGCCCTGATACTGCCCTGATGCTGCCTGTCTGCCCTGAAAATAAGCAATATCAAATTATGAACTTGGGTTCTACCTGGCAGGGAGTGACCACAGCAGCTTCCAGATACAGCTCATCCTGCTGGAATCACCTTGCTTTTAGTGGAGAAAGGAGGGCAACCCTTCTTCTGTGTCAGGGACCTGTGCATGTGTGGCGGCCTGGCCCATGGAGATCACAGTCCAGCACCCCATTTCCTCACAGCCACATGTTTTGGGGTACAGGCAGTCCCCAGCCTTCTCTGTGATGGTGACATTTGGCCTAAGCACAGATATGAGGAAGAATGTTGTTCCAGGCCAGCACTGCAGAAAATCCCTTGAGGTTCCAAAGTCTGTGTGCACGTTTACATTAAACAGCATCATCAGATAAAGTGTGCTGCTTCTCCTCTCTCCTGTGTTCTCTCTCTTACTCTGTGGTCCCTGGTTTTTGTACCCCTCCTGCTCAGTGTCTGTCTGAACAGCAACACGAGGCACCAAGAATAGCCCTCTAATCTCCACTCACTTCTTATCCCTCTGATATTTTCAGAGGGAATGGAGGATGCCTTTGCATTCCTTTCATCCTCTGCGTGGGCATGCTCATTTGAGGCTACATTTCTTTTCTGCAACAGAAAGTGTTAATAGCTTGTTTTGTTTTGTTTTCTCATAGTGACAGAGTTTTGTCATATGATAGTGTATGTCATATTCTTCATTTTTGGTACCATCCTCTATTCAGGGTCCACAGGGTCACTCATTGTGCTGGTTGTTTCAAATTTTTAAGATATTTCTTCTG
This sequence comes from Ammospiza caudacuta, assembly GCF_027887145.1. Taxonomy (NCBI): domain Eukaryota; kingdom Metazoa; phylum Chordata; class Aves; order Passeriformes; family Passerellidae; genus Ammospiza; species Ammospiza caudacuta. Next base: position 63,397,905 of record NC_080596.1, read on the forward strand.
CAACTTTTGTAGTTTTCATTTTAAGGTGCTTGATTCCAGGGATTTGAATAATTTGCCCAGGAACAAAAGAAGCAGCCAGGAAAATGGAATTTGGCATTGACCCAGCCCTTCATTCATAATAAAACTTTAAAAAAATCAGCAATGACTCAGCACTGGCATAATTCACGAACCAGAAAGACCTGCTTCCCTACCTTACAATTGCATTAGTAGGTACTTAATCACAGCAAATAACATAGTAGATATTTTATTTTTGAAACCATATGCTGTTGTGTTCATCTCCTGAAATTGCTCTAACACATGGCCTCTCATTTAAAATATCCTTGTCAGATATAATGGGCAAAAGTCATCAGATGAGGCTCACGTCATATAATTAGATGTATTATATTAGGCTGAACGCATTACTTTAATAGTAATGCCTCAACATAGGCTAACAAGAGGTTTTAAAATACAAACAACTTCCATGACCTTCTTCAGGCAATAACTCTGATTCTCTGTCATTTTGTTTTGGCAATAATCTATTAAAAATACGTTGGGCAACTTGTTTGGGCCTTTCTAAGTCTCCTCATGCAAACACACCTGTTGCTGCAGATCCACACACCCACACAGCCCAGCTCAGCCCTCTGCTCAAGCACTGGCATGGGATGAGAAGGGGCTGGAGATGAGGGGCTGGGGCACTTCTGCCCACCCCCAGCACCACACTGGGCCTGTGATGGGCCTGTGATGGGCCTGTGCACTGTCACACAGCCAAACCACGGCACAGCCTTGCTGTTCTTACAAGCTCCCCAGCTCTTACAGGCGAAGGACCCACTGCCCAGTCCTTTGGATGCTCGTCCATCACATTAAAAACAAGTTGTTTTCCTCCTGGCTGTTATGCACAGTACTATTGCTAATGAACATAACACGGCTTTTGCTTACCTAGTGATACCAGGTGCTTCATCTAAAGGGAAAAGGAAGCCTAAGTTCTACATTTGGGAAACACCTTAACGAAAAAAAGGCAATGGCCACATGGTGACTCACTGCTTCCTGATGATATTCTGGTTTTTCAATAACAGTGTGGGTGTGGATGTCTGGGTTTTGGGTGGGTTTCTTTAAGTTAATGATCTGAAGACGCCCCTTGGTTTACCCTGTGATGCTCCTGGTTTCCTGTCTGTGTCACAGCAGAGATGAGTTCACGATGCCTTACGTGCCTCAGTTTCTCTAGCACCTCTGTTGCAACATCAGTACTAGGAACTGAACTGAAATACCGGTAGGAAAAACACAGCCATCTATTTCCAGAGTTTATACATTGCTGGGCTGTGTCCACATGCAGGATTTTTAGGGCTCAAAAGGCACACACAATGCCCTTTACCAGAGTAAAGGTATTATTAGCTGTAAGCTAGCTGTCTGTTAGCTTGATCCCAGGAAAGATGTGCCTATTCACAAGGATAATTATTTGAGCAAACACTCACACTCCTCACTGACCCAGTTAGGCTGCTGGAGAAGCTGGGGACAATCTCTCTCACACACAGGTGGCCCTGCACAGGCAGCAGCCCTGCTCTCTGTGTCCCCCCAGGAGGTGCTGCTCTGAGCAGGGGCGGGTATTGGGGGTCAACCCACAGCTGCCCTGTGCTGCTGCTGCCTGCAGGACATTTCTGGGGTGCACCCAGAGATGATACTCTATTGTACGCACCCAGTAAAGCAGGGGAGAATCCAAAGTTTTGTTACATTCCTTTGAAGATCAATGTATTCAACAAAGATGGTGAAGGGCCTTGAGAGGAAGCCATGTAGGGGGAGGCTGAGGTCACTTGGTGTGTTCAGCCTGGAGAAGAGGAGACTGAGAGGAGACCTCATTGCATTCCAGAACTTTCTCATGAGGGGAAGTGGAGGTGCAGGCATTGCTCTCTTCCCTGTGGTGACAGTGACAGAACCAAGGGAATGGCCTGAAGTTGTGTCAGGGGAGATTTAGGTTGGATATTAGAAAAAGGATCTTCACCAAGAGGGTGTTGGACATAGGAAAGGGCTTCCCAGGGCAGCGGTCACAGCACCAAAGCTGAGAGAGTTCAAGTATTTGAACAATGCTCTGGGACACATGGTGTGACTCCTGGGGATGGTGCTGTGCAGGGCTGGGAGGGGGACTCGATGACCCTTGTGGGTCCCTGCCAACACAGCTTATTCTGTGATTGTGTGATTCTGTTTTACCAAGGTCTGCTTCACAGTTAGACACATATTCAGGTGTCAAATTACTGCCTGCAGCTTGTATTCAGGTGAGGAATAACATCACATAGCGACAAAAATATTACACATAACCTTGTCTGACTTCGGAGAAAAAATTATTTACTTCTAAAGACAAACTTCTTCCCTAAGAAAGCACGGATTTCTTTTCAACACAGCCTGGCTCCCTCATCCATGCAAGATAGACTGATTCATGTCAGACATAAGAATTATACAAAATTAGGATGGTTTGTCCCACAAGAAATTCTAATTCATCCTGATCTTATTTTATCAAATCAGTAAGCAAAACTGAATTTCCAAAAAGAAAATTTAGACACAGAAATATGGAAGTGTCAGGTCCCAGAATGGGCAAGCTGGAAGATCCAGAGCGCTGTACTGGCCAGCCCCTGTCCCCTGCAGTGGCTGCTGATGCTTGCAGAGGATACACTGAACACAAGGACTTTCCATCCTCCCCTGATCCAGCCATCTGTGACTTAGACTTCAACACCTGAGGGATGAAATGTGTTTATTTGCTACAGAGAGACTGACCTTTCCTTTTACATTTAATACCTTTGAGACCATTTATATTCTTCATCTCCATGTCATTCAGTAACAATCAATTCTACATAATTACATACAGTGTGGAACAGATTTTCCTTGTGTTTATACTGCATTCTATTTAATAATTTCTGTGGGTGCCTCTGAATCTGTTAAACTAAGAGAACAGCATGCAATCTGCATAAATTTCTCTCTAATATCTCTAAGGTTTTATAAAACAATGCATTATTCCATTCACGGTACTTTGTCTTTTCCAAGCCAAACAGTGCCAAACTACCGTGAATGCCTTACAGATTTTGTTTCAAGTTGGGTTTTTTGTTTGTTTTGGACTTTTTTTTCTTGATTTTTCTGTATCTTTTCTTGAGTTGGACCAGCCAGAACTACTTCTAGTATATGAGATGAGTTCAGGAATTTAAATTGTGATGTTGTTATATTCCTATATTGTTTTTCTCATCATATATAAGGTGCTACTTACCTTTATAATTCTTCCGAATACTAGTGCTAATACTATGTGAAAACTGTCCACAGTATTTCCAAGGATTTTTTTGTCTAAATTGTAATAACTGAAAGTGACCTCCTCATTATACACTTAAAACTAAGTGTGCTTTATTTAAGTTCTGTTTTCCTCTATCCTCAACCACTGTGTATTATCTGGAAAGGCCATCCTTGTTATTCATCTGCTCTTTCTTGATTAGTTGTGATTGTGTCTAACACAAATCCTAGGATAAGTGGCGTGAAAATTAAATTAATGATAATTTCAAAAACGCTTCTTTTCAGGATACTGAAACATTTCACAGGCACATCTTTCAATTATAATCATTGCTTTGTGATTTTTGATTTTCTCAAATTATATTTAATGTTTGTGAAATTTAGCCAAGCCAAACCCTTGCCTTGTTGCCATCAGTGTCCAACTGTACATGTAACATGGTGCCCTGCTGCTCTGTGGTACACCTCTCTTGGCAGCCTGACCCTTCCCAAACACAGCCAGATGTCCAGTGATACCAGGGGCTTTGTTAAAGGTTTGCTGTTTCATGACATTTGTGTTGTGAGTCAAGTCCAATCCTGTGGTTATCACTCTGGGGCATACTAAATACAAAAACCTAAAGTGAAACTAAAAGGATGTAAACCTATGTAAGACCAAACCTATAAAAAAAATTTAAAAATTCAGGGCTTTCTATGTACAGAAACTTTTTAACTCTCACGTGCTATGAGATATCTTACTCACTAATGTCAGTCCCTTCTTAAACAATCTGCCTGTGTGGAAAAAAGACACCTATCCCAATACCTTCCAAAACAAGGAAACTATTATTTCATGTGTGCTTATTTGAAGCTAGCATTGCTTCCTGAATTCATGGTGAATGGTTTTATTTTCCAGCAACATGAATGAGCACAAGTCACAAGAAAAGCCCATGACCCCGTGGCAGTGACAAGGCACTTCTGGGCCCCGTTAGCCAGGGATGTGATCAGCAGTTCCCTCACTGCCAGAAATGGAGCCTTGCCCTGTGTGCATAAAAATCCCCAGAAACCCAGCCAACATCCAGCAGAGAGTTAACCCTTCCCTCACCCCAGCTCTGTCCATTGCTCTCCTCCTCAGCTCTGCTCCCAGGCCAACATGTAAACCCCAAATTTCTAATACTGGTGCAGGTATTGGAACTGGATGTCTGCTCACACTGAGTGCAGGGCAAAAGGTATTAATTATTTACTCTTTTGATTACGATTTACCGGGGAGTTTTCTGGCAAGTTAATAGCTCAGCAACTCTGGAAGGAGAACTGAAATGTAATGGGCCATAAGTACAGAAACATTTGGCCATGCAGAGCCTTTCAACACATGATATCAGCCAGTGGTTTGGATTGTTATTATTCTATTTTTCTTCAATAAAACTTAAGTTTAACTTTATGTGCAAGGGATTGTTTGGCAGTGATTATAATGTATGTATCACTGTAAAAGGTATTTGATTTATTCCCAGACACCTTTCCTCCCTCCAGTCAATGTTATTCCTTCAAAAAAAGTGACATCCTGGCCTGGCTGAAATGAATGCAAGAACTCCCTGTGGTTTCAACAGGAGTGAACTTCACCTTGCCCAGGATCTGGGGAAGAGCTGGCATCAGCCTTCAGATTAAAATTCAAGAGTTCCTGGCTCTCCTTTACAGTGCACGTTATTACCATGCTCCCCTGCTCACAGCCATCCATCAGCTCTGCCTGTCCCACAAGTGCTTTGTAAAGGCTTCATTTTTTAGAAGCAAACTTCTGTCTTCTCATCCACTTTCCACGTTTGGGTATTTGAGCATCTTTAGCAGGTTTCTGTCCAACTTTGGCTGCCTCCCTTGGAAGCCACAGAGAATTAATCACCTGCCAAGGAGAAATTAATCACTTTGTTGCTGCCTCCCCCATGTGTGATGGCAGAAATCCAAGCCTTTGGCTGCACCAGCAGCAGCCACATGCCCGTTTCAGACCGCCTCAACCCTCCTGTGTCACCTCTCCCACCTCCTCTCTGCTTGCAGCTAAGCTCAGGCTATTATTAGCTGGTTTTAGTGATGGAATATGCTTGCCTTCCCCCCTGCCCTTTCTGCCAACAAGGATGCACTGTGACTAACACAATCTCCAGCTCCAGGCTGAATTACTGGATTGAACTGCACAGGGAGCTCTGCCAAGGCTTCGGCCTCATGGCCATGGGACAGCTCCATCTCAAGCAGAAGGGACAGTGCCCTGGGGGTCTGCTCACATCTTCCCCTCTTATTCCCAGTCCATTTCAAAACCTAGGAACTTATCAACAAAGTTCAGCTGTAGCACAGACCATATCTCCAGCTGCAACTCAGCTGGCAAGGGATGCTCCACTGGCAAGCAAAGATAAAGTGTGCTTAACTTGTGAGTTCAGTTGCAAAACAAGAAACTGAACAAGATTAGAAAAATCCAGAATTTTTAGGAAAAAAATATTGTATCTGTTTTCCAGAAAATAACTGAATAACCATATGAGTCCTTATTTTATGTTTTTCTGTCTGGTAGCTCATACACTCCACATACTGCCTGTTGTTTTGTTGGGGGTTTTTAATCCAAAGGGTCTATGAGAGTGTCTGGAAAAAGTTTAAGCTAAAATGGTGCATACTTCAGCATGAAAATTTATAAGGACATATAAAAATGGAAGGTTTGAAACCCCTTAATATATATGTTATGTATACACAAATCAATGTAAGCACATTATATATTCAGCATTCAAAAACATAATGTACTGGGACAGATGTTGCCTGTGTCATCTTAATTCAGCCTCCCTGTGTGCTTCATACAAATTTAAATTATACAATCACTTTCCTTTCCTGCACAAACCTGTTGTTTTAAATTTATACAGAACTAATCAACTCTGAAGTTAAATTGAAGGTGTGTAAGCATGCTGGCTATCATCCACAGGACAATTTTTTGTTGAAGAAATCAGGAGGTACATAGTGAGTGAAATGTAACTGGGTTTGTTGAACTTAATCTTACCTTGAACAGAAAGAAGGATTGGTAGAGTTCAGGCCACCCCTACCCTATCTCAGTCAAAGTGACTTTCCAGGTTCCTTGCTGACTACGCCAAAGAACAGGATGTTAACACAAAGGAGGAAATTGAAGGAGGAATAAAAGAATATTTTCAGCTCAAGATAAAGATTCTTGGAACAAAATGGAGTATTTTGACACCTGGAGAAGGATTCAATAGCCTCTGCTCCAGTCATATGAGCCTTGGCCACAGACAAAAGGGACTGAAACCCTCATAGGACCACAAATTCACTCCATTTATTAATCCAAAAATTTATCTTGTTAAAACCTGATAACTAAATCCTTATAATAAACACTTGGAAACCCTGGTTAACCTCCAATTTAGGAAGGTTTCAGTGACCACAAATTTCCAAAAGTGGTGCTCTGTCATTCTCCATTCCTAGATCAGAGGCAGCAGAGATCACAGCAGATGCCTTGAGTGTCCCAACTGCACAAGCACAAAAAGTCCAGCCTGAGCAATCACAGCAGTGTGCAGGGGGATTGTTTTCTCCCCAGCTGGATGTGCTGGGTTTAGAGTCAGCTTCCTTCACAGTGGCTGGTATGGGGCTGTGTGTGGATCTGTGCTGAGCACAGGGCTGATAACACAGAGGTGTTTTCGTTATTGCTGAGCAGGTTTTACACAAAGCCAAGGCCTTCCCTGCTTTCTGCACCTCCACACTGGAGAGGAGGCTGGGGGTGCATGGGAGGGTGGGACAGGTGACCAGGCAGCCAGGACAGGTGACACAAACTGACCAAAGGAGCGTTCCCGACCATGTGGCATCATGGTCAGTGTATAAAACTGGGGATAAGAAGGAGGCAGTGGGGACATTTGTAGTGATGGTGTTTGTCTTCCCAAGTCATTGCCACGTGTGATGTGGCCCTTCTCTACAGGGGATGGCTGAGCACCTGCCTGCCCATGGGGAGCAGTGAATCAATTCCTTGTTTTTCTTTCTTTGTGCGTGTGGCTTTTGCTTTCCCTGTTGAACTGTCTTCATCTCAACCCATGAGTTTTCCCCTCCTGATTGTTTCCCAGAGGCCCCTGGTGAGGCAGTGAGTAAGAGCTGTGTGGGGTTTGCCTGCTGGAACCACAAAATCTGCACCCACAGACAGCAGGGTGAAATGTGCTGGTGCCCCTTGGTCCCTACACCAAAGGGTCCTGAAGACATTTTATGTGTCACTTTTCATGCTCAGAACAAATTGTACCTACATGAAAGGAATTCTGCCTTACATCTCAGTCTGCCACAGAAAAACTGATCAGAGAATAGAAAATGACTGTTGCTTAGGCCTTTTAACAGATGCAATTATGTGCAAGCAGAATTACTGCTTGGATCTTTGGAAGTTCCAGGTTCACAAAGCTGGGAATTGTTATGCAAGAAATCACCTGGAAGAGGAAATTTAAATTAAAAAATTTCAATTATAGCTGGGAAATATTCAAGAAAATAGGTGAAAAATACCATAATAAATAGATTTTATTACACACACATATATATAATAAATAATCCATTGAACAAAATAGGTTGATTAGCATGTCAACCTGCTTTAAAAAAGAGATAAAGCAACCTTATAAATATGGGTAATAATTTGAAAGTGCTGAAAACTGAGCAACAAATACATATCAGTTAAGTGTTAAGAACTGTAGAAAGGTTAGCAGCAGAGGCAGAAATACTCTAGAAGTGAGATCAAGGTACAAAAGGTTAAACATATGGAAATTAACTGGTCTAGCTAACTTGTAGTGTCAAAGTGTTAAAAGCTGGTGGAGAAGGTCATCACACCTTCAATATTGGTTTTCAGTGCAGCAGTCATTAAGTTGCAGGTACCTGGCAGAGAACTGATGCTACCCCAGTCACTGCAAGAACAAATGGGCCATCGTGCTGCTCTGACAGAAAGCCCAGGAGCACCACAGAAGAGCAGATAAAAGACCTGAGTTTAAGGGTAACAGTAGAGGTAATAACAAACAGGTTTATGGGAAAGGTAACAAACAGGTATATGGAAAGCATATACTAGCAAACAATATTGATAATTTAAAAAAATTGGAAATTTTGTTGATAAAGCCTCCACCACTGAAAAAAAAAAATCCTGAATTGCTCTAAGATATTCAGCATTGAGTCACATAAGAAGCAAGAGGGAAATCAAACCCAGGTTCACATGATTAAGTGAGAAAAGAAGTTAGTTCTTTGATAGTTTCAAAAGTTATACAGAAACAGAGAGACAGCAATGTTTCTAGTGAGTTTTCTCTGGGGCTAGGTGATAGCTCCGTGCCATTTAATATTGAATGAAAAAAAACTCAAACATTTTAAGGGCAATGGCAGAAGTATTAGAAGAATATTGTATAATAGAGAGTAACTGTTCCTCAGTAAAAGACTATGCAGATAAAGGTAAAGATAAATAACCATTTCTTAAAGGAAAAGGAAACACCAGTGGGATAAAAATGAGAGGGAGCATAGGTGAAGAACTGACGAGAAGGAGATCAAAAGTATCTTCCCAGGACAAGGACTTCAGTTCTCACAGAACTGCAAAAGCAGTCAGAGCCATTCACCCTTGGGCAGCTTCCCTTTCTTCCAGGCCAAAGCAGGAGTAGGTGCTAAATAGATGAAGGCAAGAGAAAAGAAACAAGCTTTCATTTGGTGTCACTGCAAGAGAAACTGAATACCTGCTTTGAAGGAAATATATGAATTTTTAAAAGGAAATCCACCCCACCCACAGAGAGCACCATTGTGGAGAGGTCTGGTGCTGGGCACTGGTGCGTCTCATGTAGGAGGGCAGGGGCAGGGCTCTGGCAGGGGCTCTCAGAAACCCTACTGACACCTGTACATGTTCAACTCTCCCACAGGGACACCCTGTCTCTGCAAACTCTCGCTTAGCAAACAAGTGTTTCACTTGAAAAATGCAAGAAATTTGGACGGTATAAGGAGATGCATGATATCAGCAAGAGAGGGAAGCTATGAGAGTATAAGCAGCACTGGAAAATGCTGGGACCCAACTAAAAAAGGTGATTTAAAAGAAATAGTATCTCTTGGAGAATAATGAAAATGTGCACAGACTGACCACATCAATGATCCAGCCATCTGTAACATAGCTTCTCCAGCACAGATGAGACAAGTGCAAGAACACCTTGAGGTCCTGGACTACAAAAAAATCACCATCCATAATTCAACTGTCTAAACAACAAGCTTGTGAAGTGTCCAGTGGAAATAATAAATACCTTTTAGAGTCTGAACAACAGAACACAGAGCTCTAAAACTGAGTGGCTTGAAGAGCAGGTGGAAAACAGAGTCATTCACAGCTGTCCTGAAGGATGGAATTGGCCGAGCTGTTTTACAATCGCGTGGCCAGAACTAGAAACCAGAGAGTTCTCCACTGCTCTGCAGGTGTTATTTGAAAAAAACAAAACCAAAAAAAACCCCACCAAAAAAACCCTCAGAACCTTTGCACCTATCCCCTCATCTAAGAAAGGCAGCTGTGCACACAGAGAGGGTGCCTGCAGCCCATGTCAAATGAAACAAACCACAAAACTGCTGTCGCTGCTGAAGGGGCCTGGCAAACCTCATTTTACCACAGAAGTACACAGCTTATTTTTCAGCTTCAGATGTACAATTTTCAAATTGAATGCAAACCTCAGAAAAACTCAATTGTTGCAGATACTTTCTAAAGAATTAGAAATTCTTTAGAATGTATCTAAAGAATTGTGAAGAACAAACAAGACAAGAATCAATCAGATAAAAGAGAAAAACCAAAACAACTGCAGCAAGTCAGGTTTCATGAGAACTCTGATTTTGAAAGCTGCTGCTAAGGTACAACCCTGTAGACTTTTGGCCCTATTTTCAGCTCAAAAAATATATCTTTTAATTTGAAAAGAAACAAAAAAGAATATATTTGAAGACATGAAGGTAGTTAACTCTGAGATACCATGAATTTTTTTTATTATTTTATACTATTATACTTTTACTATTCTAAAAGTATGAATGAAGCTTTTTTGGAGTTTATGAAATCTAAGACAAAGAGTTACCAGGATGAAGATGGTCAGGTTCATTGCATTCAATAAGGAAATAAAAAGAGCAATTTACTGATAGTGCTCTTTCTGTTGGGTCTGTTCTGGTGTAGTGTCCACATCCCCAGACCAAATCCTGCTCTTCTTCAGTCTTCCTAAGCTGCTCCAACTCTGAGAGTCTGGAGTTAATGGAGAGGGGACATGAGGTATGTAGGACCCTCTGGGCTCAGTTCAGGTGCCTCACTGGACAAACATGGAGCACATGCAGATTTACACATCAGCCTTGCAAAATCTCCACCAGGCCTGTTAGGTTTTCCAAAGTGTAACTCCCAGAGTCTTCAAAAGACACCTCTTCAAATACTCCTTTTTTTATCAACAGCAAAATTTACTTTCTATTATTTTTTATCTCCCCACACCCTGAGAAGAGTTAGGACTGAAGCATGTCTGCTGGAAAGCGCCTGATGAGAGCAGCAAGCCCAAAGCACAGCAGCAGCAAGGAGAAGGTCAGCCCAAACTGCTGCACCTCAGCACAGTTCCTTCCAGCCAAAACCACCCATGAGACTAAAATGTCCAGCCTGCGTGCAAAAAAAATTTCTCTTTACAAGCAGTTGCAATGCAAAGTAGTGTGCTGTAGAGGGAAGGAAACCTTTTATAAAAAAAAAGATTGACTTCTGGAATTTATTTAGGTCAACACCAGTGGGACTTTCTCAGAGGGAAGGAAACTTTTTATGAGCTAAATGTTTACCTCCTTTGTGGGAACAGCAAATTAGGTGTTTACTCCTTCGAGCAGCAACAGAAGCCAATACACCTGTTCCTTCCAGATTGTCCCTGCTTTTTTTGGCATCCAATACCCTGAAAATGTCTCCAGTGATCCGCCACAGGAGGGCCAGGCAGTTTGATAAAACAGGTTGAAGCATTTGTTTCTTAAGTACTAAAAACCCCCAAAATAGTCAATGGTTGTGCAGGCTAAGAGAATATCATGCTTATTGCCTCATTTTATTATTTCTGGCACCAATCGCACAGAATATTAAAATTAGACTAAAATAAAAACTGATGAAATGTGGGTAAAACCAAACATGCCACATGTATTTATGAAAAAGCCTTAAATCCTATGTGGCTGTGCCTTTTCTCATGGGGTGAGGGTTGGGATCAGAGAGATGTTATCCATGGCCTGATCCACCGCTGCCCTCTGAGACACCCAGCCCCAGTTCCCACCCCTGGGAAGGACAGGGTGACAGGAAGGGCATCTCAAATCCCATCCCTTATCTGCCAAGTGCAAACTTGTGCTCCGTTCCCACAAAAAAACAACAGGGAAGGACTGAGGGGTGGAGATAGTGTAAGTGTGAAACCCCAATTAAGCATCTGCATTTCTCTGGTAGCACCTTGCATCAGCTGTCACCAAGTCACCACAGCCTGGTAGGTGACATTCAGTATATTTAGGTATATAGAAAGCCACAGCTGGATATTCAAAAAAATTTTTCTACAAAAGTGATAGTTCACAGTCCTGTGATAAAAAAAATCATTGTTTTTCTCAGTATCAGTCCAAAAATGTCTTCAGTGTCAGAAATGGTGCTGGGTCATTCAGGCAACCCAGCTCAGCCCTGGCCAACAAATCTGCAGAGATTTAAAATATAAAGGGCTTATGCAAAGGAGCCAGACTGAAAGGTGGATTGAAATTCCCTTTTGACCCTACACTCATCACGCACCTAATCCCTTTGGAGCATCAGAGCCTCAGCCCTGGGAGGTGCAAAATTGTGGCTCATCGTCTGGGCACATCAGCACTTGATGGAGGTACAGCACTGGCCCTGCCACAGCCAACACCCAGCGCAGAGAAACAGCTTATACCAGCAAAAAAAAGTTGTTTTGCTGGTAGGAATTAAACCACTTTGCTGAACAGATTACATTATAACAACAAAAAAGCCTTTTGATGGTAGGACTGAACTCACAGTAGGGATTGTACTGTTGTAATTATACTCTTGCCATGCCAGCAAAACTTTTTAAGCATAGACCAACTCCCTGCATTTTTATCTTTTCAGTTTTAAAGGTTGCACAGAGGCAGAAGTTAGGAAATGGTTTGGTACCTGGCATGGGGAACTGTCTCAGCCCCCTAGAAAGAAATTCATCTTGCAGTGGAGAAGGCTCCTTAGAGCAACTTCCCGAAGGAACCACAGTGATACAGCAGCTCTGGAGGTGTGCCAGGGGACTTGAAGTTGTGGTCTGAGGGGTTTGCAGGTGTAGTCTCCTTGCAAATATTTATTTTTAGTTAAGATTTTGGTAGGAGTTTTTTTTTTTAGAGTACCTCTTTGAAATGTTTGCATCTACTGTGTTTATAAATCTCAGGGGGTGGGGGATATTAATTCTAGGGAAGAGATTCTGCAGTGATGAAATGGTGTGCACATGCAGATCAAATCCAATTGTAATCCTTTGGGAAAATCTGATGTGTAAGTGCTCCCTGTTCTGGATGTGCCAATTCAATGGCATACACACTTTTTGTATATAATGTAATGCAAGAATAAGAAACTTAAGACACACTTAAAGAGGGAAAAAAAGGGTGGAGCTCCTTGGCAACAGCCCTAATCCCTTTGAAGGCTCTGGCATCTGCTGAGTCAGGCACTCCCTCCCTATGTTTTAGTTTACAATCAGCCACTGAGTCACAGCGAGTTCCTGACTTCCCTGTTGGAACTACACTGTCATGAACTACAGTTGCATATTTTTAGGGATTGGATACTTTTATTTAATCCCTTTGTTTTTGTTGTTGTTGCTCGATTATAAATAAGCAAATTTTGAATAAATAAATTAAAAGGGAGAAAAAAGAGTTCTGAGCTCTCAGCTCTGAGTACAGCTGCAAGAGGCTTGTTCTCATAAATGCTGTCCTCGAGCCACAAAGCACACTTCATTCTTTGGGAAGTCCTTGGAGCTGGAGAAGCATTTTGGAGAGCAGCCATGGGATCCTCACATGAAGCATCTGGAGGTAGGATTGCACGAGCAGAGCTCTCTGCCCTGCTGGATAGACCTTGCTCCCCAGCAGCAGACTAATTAGCCAGGGAGGAGCCCCTCTCTGACAGAAGTCCGTGCTAGCCTGGATGTCTTTCTGCAGCGCTTCCCAGCGCCACGCAGACACGGGGACGTGGCCTGGAGCCAGCCACCAATCCTGCCTTATTTCCTCATCCAAAAATTGAAGATGCAGTGTGCCTGCCAGCAGAAACTCCCATTGTGAAACTGAGTTTGCTGATATTTGCAAAGCATTTAAAGGTGTGTCTTAGTGGGAAAAAGTGTCTGAACTCCAGGTAGGTCATAGGAATAAACCTGTTTCTGATTTCAGCATTTCACATGCACAAAGTTGAGCTAGGATTCCTCTTTAATCAAGTTAAGTCAGGTTTCATTCCTGCCCCTGCCAATTATTTAAATCCCATCTCCCCACAAAAGCCTCCAACCCTGCCGTGGTGGAGCTGTTGACTCACATTGTCTCTCACTGGGGTTACAATACACTGACCTGCAATCACCAGCATGGATAGGGAATAGCTCCACGGGAATGTGTCAGTGCATCCTCTGGCACACCCCTGTGCTGCCATGGCATGTGCCAAGCCCCCCAGAGATCCCAGAGAAGTTTCCTGGGATGAATTAACAGAGTGGGTCAGGCAGAAACTTCTCCACTTGTCAGTGGATGTGCCCCTAGAAACCTCAGGAGAACGTGATGCAGGCAAAGACCCTGGAGCACCTGGGTTACCCAAGAGACACCATGATGATCCTTAGGCTTGTCCAGGGCCAGGAGATTAGCTCTAGGCAATCCTGCATCCAAATATGCTCTGCATTAACCCAGGCTAGGGAACTGAAACCGTGATCCCATCTCTGTGCTCTGGGAGAACATTGGAGGGGAAATGCTGAGAAAATGCAACGTGACTGTTCATGGAAGAATGATTTCTGCCTTTTCTTCAAAATGTTTCTTGAGTCTAATAGAAGCATCAACAAACTTATCTATTAAGATCTCCTTTGCTCATCAGCAGTGTTTCTATCTCTAGGCAAAACTTGATATCTGCTTAACAGTGCAGAGCAAATTTATAGGACAGCTTAAGGTAGGAAATAATGAATTCCACTTCAGCAACTGATAGCACATAATTGTCTGTGGCTACAGTTTGTCACACTGAAATTCATGATAATATGTAAGCTCTGGGGTTCAGTTCTTACTTGCCTCTTATTGTTAAAAGAAATAGAAAAATTAGAAATATTAAAAAATGGAAATAAGTTCCATTAATTAGGTGACTTCCAGTTCAGTGAGATTCTCCATTACTTTTTAAAATACACTTTTAACCTGTATTTTTTAAAAAGTAATTTTGTCTGCTTCATTCCCATTTTTCTCCCTTTCTGTACTTTTTTATTTCCATGTACATTATATGAAAAGCACCCATTTCTTTCATCACATTATTTTCTACAACTTTTCAACATTTCTTCAGCTTTAGAAACATTCCGGAATGTCTAAAGAAAATGAAAAATATGTATGTTTAAAAGTCTCTAAATTTTAAACTTGTAAGTAATGCCTTTTAATGATAGAAAAGCTTAAAGGAAGAGAGTGACATTTATAAAAGCTAATATTTTACCACCAGTTTTATATTTCAATTATAATCCCTTAAATATTAAAAAGCCCAGCATTCCATTTAAGGTTTTGAAGTATAAAAACACATATTTTCATTGAAAAAAAAATCTGAAGAAAAGAATTGAACTCAGCCTGAGACAGTGGCTTTTGTTGCTGAAGGGCTGGAAATTAAAAGCAGTCATGTTTACTGAGGAGCTGACTGTAAGGGGGCAAGGTCATAATTAGCACGTAATCACTGGTTTGCACTATCGTTTAACCACTACTGAGATGAATATGTTTTTCTTCCTTCCCTCTTCCTGTGCAGAAGTAGTGTTCAGCACACTTCTTATGCATTACATGTTCTTGTGCAAATCACTGCTTTCTGTGGCTTGTGATTCAATAGCAAACAGTGCTGTCACAAACAAAGTCTGCATCTAGAGGTAGCTCTGTATTTTCTGATAATATTTTCAGTTAGTAAGAATGTGCCATCAGTGCATAATTACAGACATGCATGCTATGACAAACAAAGATGAAAATATTGTTGGCTGGAGTAAACCAGGAATATTTTAAATATGGGGTGTGTCTGCCTTAGAATAGTATATGCAGTCACACCAAACTCCTCTGCATCAATTCACACAGAAAATATCCAGCCAAGTATTCTGGGTGAGCCTATAAATAAAACTGTTTCTCAAGGCTGAGAAATATATGCTTCTTGGATAACTTTTAAGGAATTTGATTTTCAGAACTGGCTGAGGTTTTGCTTGCTTTGTTAGTGCCCACTTTGAAAATGCAGAGAGTCCAGGAAGAGGTGAGCATCCCCACTCTGGGAACCAGCCCTCAGCTGAGGAAGACATCAGGTGCCAAGAAAGAGAGGGGCCCAAAATCACTACACATGTTAGTAGTTTGACCTTTATATCAAAGCTATTTTAAAAATAGCAAGATTTTGTTTCAGCATTTGACGGTGGCATAGCAGGCACTGCAGCAAGAATAAAGCCATACACACTGATATCAGTGTTTGTGTGCCCAAGGCAGAGCTACTGCCAGCCACATTTTCAGGGGCACCTCTTTCTGCCAGAGCCATAACTCACCTTATCCATGGTGCTCTGGTGACAATTATTTCATGTATTGCAGGACATTTCATTGTCCTGCAACAAGCTTGAAAAATAATGATAAAATGTTTGCTCCTTCACTGATATCTTCAACCTTTGTTCCAAACATGCTTTCAAGGGAAGTGCAAGGTTTGGAAATGGACATAGGCTCCTGGGACTCCTCTTCGGTATCTGTGTGGTAGTCCTGACATGACACCCAAAGCCTGAGCTTCATATTCTAAGCCAGCTACACCTCAAAATTCACAGCAAAGGTAGTTTGCCTGTGCTACCCAATCTTCTTGGCTTAACAGTCAGAGATTTTAATCACTCCTCCAACTTACATTTACACAGAATTTCTAGAGACAGGATGAGTTCCAAGCTGGGACGAAATCAATTTCCAATTTCTCCACGAGACAGAACACTATTCTCTGCCTGGCTCTGAGAGGCTGATTGTGGGTGCAGCCCTCCCATTCTTCTCCAGCTGCCTGTGCCAAGGGCAGAGCACTGTGGGGGCATTCACACAGGGCACTCCAGACCAGCTCCCTGCAGCCAGGCTGGAGGGATAGGAGGGTGGGTGGCTATTCATAGAATCACAGAGTTATTGAGGTTGAAAGGGACCTCTAAGATCCTCGAGTCCAACTGTTAACCCAGCACTGCCAAGTCCTCCATTAAACCATGTCCCTGAGCACCACAGCTGCCCCTCTTTCAAATACCTCCAGGGATGGTGGCTCCACCACTTGCCTGGGCACTCTGTTCCAATGCTTGACAGCCCTTTCAGTGAAGATGTTTCTCTAAATATCTAATCAGATGCTCCAAGGCCTGTCACTTTTTACCTGAGAGGAGATCAAGCCCCACCTCACTACAGCTTCCTCTCAGGTACTTGTAGAGAGCAATAAGGTCCCACCCTGAGCCTCCTTTTCCCAAGGGTGAAGTCCCAGCTGTTCCTCGCAGGAATTGTGCTCCAGAGCCTTCACCCACTCCACTGCCCTTCTCTGGACTCCCTCCAGCGCTGCAGTGTCTCAGTTGTCCCCTTGTCACAGGAGGAGATCAGGTTGGTCCAGCAGAACCTGCCTTTCATTAACACACACTGGCTGGGCCTGATCTCCTGGTTGTCCAGATCCTTAATGCTGGAAAGGCATAAGGAAAGGCTTGTGCAACCTTAATTCAGCCCTCTTCTAATCTTCAATTACAAAAATCACATACTGTATTTTCCATGGGGCCCTGCCTCATTCAGTTCATGGAATAGCTAGTGTTCACTTAATGAGCAACTATTCAATATTTTATTTTCTTCTCACTCAGTGTGTTGCCCTAGGCATGATTTACTAGATGTAATTCAAACCTAGCTGTGCAGCCAAAATTATTAATTTCAGCACAGCTTTTTTTTTTTCCTTTGATACTCATCCTCACAGCACTCCTGAGTGCTACACAAACAGTAAATAGTATATTTTCATAATACCACAGTGAGGGTGTTTTCATAATACCCCAGTGTGATTAAATGGGGAGGAGAGGTGGAATTATCCTCTGTGTTTCACAGGTGCATAGAAAAGGCAGAGAAATACAGAGGAGACATTACAGTCCAAAGAATAAAAAATTTGTAACACTCTCTTGACAATTTTTCTGACTTGTGAAAATTCCTAATATAACTCCAGTCGAGTCAACCTGTATCCATCAGTGCTCAGAGATGGAGGAGACCTTCTAAGCCATAGACTGTTTCCCTCCTATCACAGGCAGCTTTTTAATAATCTTATCAAATTGGACTGAATAAGAATTGAGTTTCTTGAATTCCTATTAAAAAGCTGAGAACTCACTCCTCTGATAGTTAGAAACCCTTTTCTAATTTTCAGCCTAAATTTATTCATAGCCAGATTGCACTCATTTGTTCTTAGGCCAACATTGTCCTTCACCTTAAATAGTTCCTCTCCTTCTCTGGCATTTGCCTCTGCTGATAAATTTAGAGTGAGCAATCACATCTTTTTCTCTCTCAGCATTTGTCTTGAGGAGCTAAATGAGCTACACTCCCTAAGCTGTCTCTCTGAAATTAAGCTGCCAGGCCCACTGTTCATCCAAGGAAGTGCTTTCCATACCTGCTTCAGCTTGCACTTATCTGCTCTGGGCATGGCTGACCAGGCTTGTGGGCAGCACCACACCTGCCTGTATTCACCCAGAGGAAGGTCAAGAGGCAAAAGGGTAACTGCTGGTAACCAAATGAGTTAAAAGTATTTCCATATCTGCCCTGGAAATGGTGTGTCTCAGAATCAGCCTGGGATTTCCACAGCTACAGCTCATCAATGACTGAAGTCTACCTGCACATCCCAATTATGCTCCTTTTCACTTTCCAGCAGAAAGCCTCAGCACTGGTTGAAAGAATGCACGTGTTTTGTACCACTGAATTTCACCTTGCTGCTCCCTGCCAGTGCTCTGGATCATCCCTGCATGCCTCTGCTCCAATATCCCAGCCCCAGCCTGGATGGTGATACTGCCCACGAAATGTCAGAGTCTGACCCCACTGGCACACTAGTGAACATATACCTGTACGCAGAGGTGTACACAAAGTTGTTTCTTGAATCTGTCTGCTCCTGAGATAAATTTTATATAACTAACCAACTAACCAGAAAAAAAAAAAAAAACCACAAAAAAAAAAAAAAAAAAAAAAAAAAAAAAAAAAAAAAAAAAAAAACAACAAATCAGAGCAACTATTAAAAAATCACCCAGGTCGGCTGTGAAAACTCAGAGCACTAAATGCCCCAATTTGATACTTTTGAAAAATCCCTCTACTCAGTGGCTGTCAAATGTTGGTCACCTATTTGACATGAAATAAATTATATTTTGATTTCTAAGAAGATTACACTCCATTAAATATAAGTCTGCTTCAATTATGACATATATGCACCTTTTGGGGATTCATGTGTTTTTCTTTAAGGTGTGAATTGATTTATGCAAGGCCATTTGTAGTTATTTTTTTCAGTCAAACATCTATCTTAGAATCACATACTAGAACACCTGGTAAATAATGACCAGACCAATTGAACACAACTGGAGAAATATAATACAAATTTGACAGCAAAAAAGAATGTATAGGCAAGAAATCCAAGGAGAATAAAAGCAAGGTAGTAAGCGTGTGACATCATGACTTAGCTAAAATAAATCACTTCCATTTGCACACACTGCTGCTTTTTCTGGCTAAAATATCTGCATATTTCAAGCAGAATACAGCAAGAAGGAGGATGCTCCCTACCCACCAGACCAGAACCCTAACCTGGGGGAGTGGCTGATAACAGAAGACTGACAACCGTGAGACCATGTCAGACTTTGTGTCACCGTCCTCTCCACAGATAATAGCCCTGGACAAGCTTAGAGGACCCAGAAGCATATACTGTCAGATTTGGGCCACTTTGTGGATGCTCTTGGGTGTATACTTCCTGCAAAATGCTCCAGAGGCTGGTGTAGGCAAGAAAAAATTCCCAAGCCAACCATTTATGGTGATTTCAGGATAACTTAGATAACCTCCAAGGTGTAGGAGGGATCAGATTTGAGCTGGAATGATCCAAAAAGGCAGTGAATAAACACTATAGCTCTCTGACCTCAGGAGGGCTCAGCCCAGATACACAGAAAAAGTTGCAAAATACCCTTTGGAAAGTCATAACCTAAATCCACGGAGACATAAAACAAGGAACAGGTAATATATGAATATTTCTGTGAAAAGGGTGCATTGTCACGTGTACTTGGGAAAAGAGAGGAGACTTTCTAGCGTGCAGGGGAAGAAAAGCAACAGCCATAAGAAAGGCTTGGGCAGAGCAGAGAGCAGGTACAAGTGTGTAGGCATTGGTGAGAGAAGAGGTGCAGGAAGGAGCAATGATCATGCAGGCACTGCAGGCAGGAGGAGGCAAGACATGCACTGGAGCAGGGTATTGGAGAGGGCATTGGGGAGGGCATTGGGGTATTGGGTATTGGAGAGGGCATTGGAGTATTGGGTATTGGGTACTGGAGAGGGCATTGGAGTATTGGGTATTGGATGCTGGAGAGGGCATTGGAGTATTGGGTATTGGAAAGGGAGGACATTGGGGTATTAGGTATTGGGGAGGGCATTGGAGTATTGGCTATTGGCTATTGGGTATGGGGAGGGCATTGGGGTATTGGGTATTGGGGAGGGCATTGGGATATTGGGTATTGGGGAGGGCATTGGAGTATTGGCTATTGGCTATTGGCTATTGGGGAGGACATTGGGGTATTGGGTATTGGGTATTGGGTATTGGGGAGGGCATTGGAGTATTGGGTATTGGGTATTGGGTATTGGGTATTGGGTATTGGGGAGAGCATTGGGATATTGGGTATTGGGGAGGGCATGGAGTATTGGGTATTGGGTATTGGATATTGGGTATTGGGGAGGACATTGGGGTATTGGGTATTGGGGAGGGCATTGGGGTATTGGGTATTGGGTATTGGGTATTGGGTATTGGGGAGAGCATTGGGATATTGGGTATTGGGTACTGGGGAGGGCATTGGGGTATTGGGTATTAGAGAGGGAGGGCATTGGGGAGGGGGGACCTCTGCTTATGGCTCCTGTGCTGCTCCCTGAGAGTAGCCCAGTCTTCATTACCCACTGGAGTTAATTTTGGTGCCTCTGTGCCCACAAACCAAGTAGATCCAATGAGCTCCCTCAGAGCAGACAGTTCACCTGCACAAAGGCTTGCAGCAGCTCCACTAGATCAGCTTTTCTGAACTGCTGCAGCTGGGCAGACGGGGTCTGGGGAGGTAAGGAGGGAAAACATTTGGTCCCGGTGTTACGTCAGTGTGTCTGCAGAAGTGCATTTAGTGTCTGCCCAGTGAATAACACCTATTTTAGGGGCAGAAAAAACCCCAACTGTCTGACAAAGCCCCACTTCGTATGCCCCTTATTCTTCCTTGAGAAGTATCTTCAGCTGTGAATACGTGTATATACTCTAATGACAGTCAGCTGTCACGTCTGTAAACATACATTTACCTCCCATTTAAGGGTTATTTGCCCCTTTTTGTGACCTTTCACCAGCTTTCCATACCCTGGCCATGTGGCACAGATGGTATAATCCTGTCAGGCTAAGGCAGGTGACAGTGCTGCTCAGTGTTTAGTAATCAGTGACTGTAATTAGCCAGACTGGACGCAGGCTCAGATAATAGGGTAGTCAAACAGCTGCCAGTCATGAGGCTTTTCCTGTGGACTGCAGGGGATGGAAGAGAGGATGATATAAATAGGCCATGCATTTTTTCCAATACACTTTGTACAGAAACTGTGATAATATTATATATGGTGGTTTTCATTTAAAAAATTCCTTCCAGAGTGACCAATAAAGTGTGTTCTATATCATGAGGAGTTTTTCGTTTTTAGTTTAGGTTTTTAAATCTGATGGAGGTGTCTGGAGAGTGTTTAGCAGCACGAGAGCCTTTTCCTATTTGGAGACTGTCTTGTCATGTTTTCCTTACAGAAAAAGGAAAAACATGGATGGATGCACACAAAACATGGATGGATGAAGCACCCCGGGTTCCTGATCCTTAAAGCAACTCCTTTAGCACAGAAAAGTGCTGTCACAAAGCTTCTACTTGTTTGCATTTAGAGACCAGGATTTAGATGAATAAAATGAAACTTAGGTGTAGTGAAAATATAGAAAAACAAAATTAAAGAGATTTTTTTAAAAAGAAATGGAGAGTATGGAAACTTTTTATTGGTTTTAGTTCTTCTTAGAGATCTCAGAGACTGTCCTCATTTCTGATCTTGTGTTACACTACACATTTAGATGATACATAGGCTGCACATGCTGTATTTAAGAGAAGAAAGCAGTGTGCTGAACAAACCATATTTTCATGTAAGAGATGATTCACTGTCTCCTGGATAGTCGAAAATTCTGTCCTAAGCAGATGCTCATGCTTACAGTGTGTGAGGGTGAAAGAGGTTTTATTGCCAAAGAGGCAACCAGTCATCTCTCGCAGAGGAAAGACTAGCATTCATTGCCTAGGAGGGCTTTTTTTCCCCTGACTTCAGTATTTTTTTTCCTATTTTTAAACATGTGCCTATTATTGCAAAGACACTAATAATGAGATAAATTTAATTTTTAAAAATGCACGCATTACAATTAATCAACTTCTCCTCATCCTTTATTGCGTATATTCCAACAGCTTTTCTCCCTCTTCGCCTCCAAAATTGCACTATTTATCTATATGGAACAGATACCTTAATCTTTTTTGGGGGGGAAAGCAGAGAATAATTTCAATTTCCATGCATTTATGGGAAGACATCCTTAAATAGGCCAGTGAAAGAGATATTGCATCTATAAATAAATTATTCTGCGGCGGGCAGCGGGATGGGGTTACACATGGCCATTGTGCGGGGGAGGCTGACCCGGGAGTGCAGCTGTTGTCTTTGTGCCGGGCACTCTGCCTCGGCCATTGTTCCCCCGATCACAACAGGCACGTCGGGGGCAAGGGGAGGCCGGGGGGTGACAGGGTGGCTGTGCATTGATAAGGGCTGGCACTGTGGCGGCGGGCGATGCCGGGCTGCTCAGCTGCGGGCTCCGGAGCCGTGCGGGTCCCCCGCCTCCCCTCCCTGAATCAGCAATTTCGGGAGATGTGAATGTGTTCACCTCCTGCCAGCTGGATCTCACCCAGACGCACACACACACACTCGGGATTGTGTCAACAGATGGTGTGAAAGGGGACAAAAAGGACAGTATTTCCAAACTGAATATGCAAAATCAAACAGGTGTGGAGGTAAGGGGATGGTAATGAACAGGGAACACTGAGCTGCAGGAAGGGTGTCTGTGCTGCTGCTGCAGCAGAGAGGTGGGGAGGGAACTCATTGCTCTTGCCATGCTCCACTCAACAGGAGGGGAAAACGGCCATGATCTCTCTGGCGCTGCCATTGTCCCCACGAACACCTCAGCTGCATGGCCTGGCTGCAGGGAGATGGCAGGGGTGAGGTCCCTGCTGCCCTTTCATCCCCTGCATCATCTTGTTTCCAGCAGCACCTCTGAAAGCCCTACACAAAGGAGCTTGGCCTGTCAGCATCCTAAAGGCTCTTCTCACCTGCTAGCTGGGGCAGAGGCAGGCCTGGAGGACAGGACACCAATAGCAAAGGTGTTCCCAGCTCCTGTTACAAGCCTGCCTGGGGCAAAAGGGAGAAACACGCCTGAACAGAAAAGAGCAAATCAATTGCACTAATCTGGGATGCTACTGCCAACACAGATGCACTGGGGACATCTGAGTTGCATCAGCATTAAAGGCATCCATGCCCCGTACCTTGCTACAACAATGTGATTGATTCCCATTTCCTTCTGTGGATCTCCTGACACCTGGGATAGCTGCCTCTCACTGCACCATGGACCTTTAGGGCTGCACAGCACACCTGGTGTCATGAGCCTGGGCATGGGCAGGGACACACCTGCCCTGAACCCTTCAGGAGTAGCCTGCCAGGCATGCAGAATGCAACTGGGTTATTTACCCCCAAAAGATGACAAAGCAGCTGTGCTTGGCAGCAGCCATGGAGTCCCTCATGGCCAAACTGCCTGTCCATTTGTATCCCAAGATGTGTCAGAGAAAACACAGGATGGCTTTTTTCTCCCCACTGTCTTCTGATCTGGGGCACACAACAGCTCACCATTGCTTCGTAGATTTTCCCCTTCCTAAAATCCAAAGAAAATCCTCCTATTTCTCAGCAGATGATATTTGGTCACTCTGAGCTCCTCCTCAAGTGCTACAAAGAAGTATTCATCATAAACCTACTTAATTTTTATATCCTTGTCTGGTTTTCCCATTTATTTCCAATTACTGTGGGTCTTGCTATCTGTCAGGAATAGGATCACAGGTCTGTCTCTCTGTTAAAACTGCTAACAGACACCAGGAGTAAAGGATTTCTGACATGAAAGCAATGGCCACCCATGACAAGTAGGACTAGAAGCTAAGATGCCTGTTTCTGTGGGACTGGGACAGTCACTCAATGCTGTTTTGATGCTTCATTTGCTGTCAGAGAGGTACCTACAACAATACAATCTGGAAACAAGTTTACAAAGCAGACATACATTAATTTCTGTATTCCTACATTCTTTCTTTTGTTTATCCTGAACTTATAGTACATTGTATACAAATTCACCTTACTGATAGTCATGTATTTTACTTGCAATCTGGTACATATCTGTCATATCTGTCAGATGAGTTTCCTTCTCTCATCCCTTTCAAATTCTTCTCCCCAGAACTGTGTTCAGCCAAAACTGAGCATTGCTATTTCGCCATCCTCTGTGATCCTTAAACTGCATTCAACACAATTAGCTTTCCTGTTCATCATGCAATCCTGCCCTCATTTACCTGGCTAGGTCATTTCCTCTTCCCTAAGTGGGTCAGTGAGAGGATCTTCCTGATTCCTCCTCCAGTTTTCCATGGAGGTACCTGCAGGTTCTCACATGGCCCCACTCTCCTTTTCCAGATTCATGATACCAGCTTCCACCACAGACACCTATATTTCAATCAGCTTTCTCCCAGCTGACTCTTGTTTAACATCTCGCTGTAATTCAGTAAATTAATCAAATTTAAGTTACTGGAGAACCTACCCCAACCATCTTTTCTTCTGATGTGGCTCCAAAAGTTGTAAGAAGATACTAATGTACACAGGCTGACACCCAGTACACTGATCAATACTGTATCAGTCTTGACTTGTATTCTCTCACACATCCCTCTCTTGTCTGGCATGTGAAGGTCTCTGTTTGCACATCACAGCTGGGGCCTCTGTCCCCCATTGTCTTAATTATGGACTCAATGTGCTGCAGATATATAAATCATGGAAATTTAATCAGGCTTATTGCATCCTTCATCTGGCAGCACAGACTGAAATGAAAGCTGTGGTGAAATAAAGGCTATTCCAAATGAGAGGGAATGCTACATTATGCTTTTGATAATTTTTCCATGCTATAGTATCTCTGGGGACCTTCTTCCCACACATACACGGGTGCAAGCCTCAACTCCTGCTAAGTCATTTAAATAAAACTTACAGTCAACATACAGGACCCAGGCTGACAAGCTGCCAGCGGTTTGTTTCCACAGAAGATGGGAGGGGAGGAAGGCACATAAGATGGTCCTGGGGATGCTCACATTCTTTCAGAGGTACAAAACCCCACCAGGATGAGAACATGGAGCAGGTGGGCCAGTGCATGGAGAAAGTGGGCTAGGTTTCTGTCCTGCCCCACTCCCTAAGTCCCTTCCCTTACAGGCTGCTGGGATTCCTGGCTCCTTACCAGCCCCTCCATGGTGCTGCTTTGCACATCCTTTGCTCAGCCACTCCTTGCTGGTGGCACAAAGATGGGAGTAGTGGAGTGTCACTGCGTTCAGACCCACCTCAATGAAAGAGCAAGCACGGACCAGCAAACTGCCACCTCCACACATCTGTCACTCAGGGCACAGTAAACACTACCACTGGAGTAACCATTTAAGCAGACATGTGGGACAACTTGTTAGGTCATTTCCATTTGCTTAATCAGATCCTGTAATAGGCGTTAAATTGTAACATCTCCTTACACTGATGAGAACCTGACTTATCCACAGGCTATTCCCAAGCAGAAAATTGAGACTGCTAAAGTGAATCCATTCAGCGTGGGGTACAGCTATAGAAAAACCAAACACATATCCAAATTGTGATGAAAAAAAATCTCATCTTGATAGGAGAATTTGGGTGAAGTGTGATACACATTTGTTGTCCAAGGGACAGGGCACACTAAAGCTTTTCACCACAGTGCATTGCCAGAGCCTGCATGATTAGCACCTATTGAAATCAATTAGTTTAATCACAGTTTAATATCCTCCAGCTCTGAATGGTTTTGTAAGATGAGCCCCAAAACCTTGCCTCTACAGGGAAAATTACCCATTACTGACACTGGCTACACCCTAGCAGATGCAGATGAATAAGTAAACACATTAAGCTGCCGAGGTAGACGAGGACAAACAGCATTGGGCACTGCTTAGTAACCACTCGGTGTTACTCATCTGCCAATGTGTTGACTGCTGTTTAACTTGTGATGTCCTGATCGACACTTGGAGCCAAGCACTGCTCAGTCTTTGTTCCTTTGGTGAGCAAGGTATGAAGCCTGAGTAGCTGTGGTTTTCAAAATAGCATTTAAAAACAAAGATGAAAGAGTTGTTATAATACAGTAGAGTAAAAAAATTGATGCTGGGATATTATTTTAACTTCAAAATGCTCCTATGAGCATTGCTGCATTGATGGAATATAACACAGACTCCAGCCAGTATTAATAAGTAAGGATGAAAGCAGATATTGTGCAAAAATTTGGGGGATAAAAAAAAGCAGAATTAAGTACCAAATCAGACCAGCAGAACTGTCAAATGTGTTAGACTATATTCACAGGCACTCATGTGTGACATGCAGGCAGAAAACATAAACATTTGTTTAATTTGAGTAATTCTGCTTTATAAAGTAAAAGGCTTTGTTTTCTTTTTTTTCTTTCTTTCTTTCTGGTTTTTTTTTTTTTTTTTTTTTTTTTTTTTTTTTTTTTTTTTTTTTTTTTGGAGGAGGGCTTTTATCTACAGTCTGGAATTTTAAATGTCTTATATCCTGCAAGGGCTGTTTGAAGCAGTTCCAGAAGAACTGCTTTTCATTAGCAAGTGCTGACTCAATGATCTGTAGAAATGTATTGAGTTCATCAAAAAAATTAAAGAAAATTATTTGGTTTTACTTCTAAAAGGTTACATAATTTCAGTTGGACCTCATCACTTAAAGCACTATATACAATGTTTCAAATATGTTATCACTTGAAAGTCGAAATTACAAAGGCAAAACAAACTGGTTTTATTTCATTGAAGTCTTTGATAAAGAGTTCTTTTGATGACTTCAAGTAAAGCAATTCCCAAATATAATTTCTCAGTAAATTTTGAAATTTCAAAGTTTTGTTTAAATTTGAGAAAAAGCAAAAAATTAAATGATAGCCTTTCTTAAGGAAAATAAACGTAGAACTTAGGCAAATGCTGATATAATTGTGCCCAGCAGCCCAGGGGTTTATGCAAGTGAGTAAGTGTTTGTGTACTTATATGTGATATAAGCTTGAACACATGTGATCTAAGTTTGGACATAAAGTCTAGAGGGCTGCCAGGGCAGGGCAGCTTTTCAAGCTGCTCTAATATAAACCAGAATCACAGTTATTGCTTTTCTGCAAAATAAGAGAGTCTATACTTATTCTTTTCCCCAGCCTTTACCTTGTTGGGTAAAAGGGGCTAAAAAGACCCTGAAAAGGCACTCTGGTTATACCTACACTGGTAAATAACTCGGGCATATTAACTGGCCTAGAGGCTCTGCTCCATGGCTGCGTTCCGTGCTCCTGGCCTTTCTCACCCACCTAAAGAGGCTGTGTGAGAAACAAGCATCAGTCTGCATCAGCCTTATCAGATGGCAAGCAAAAGGTAGCACTTGTTTACATTTCATAGCAAGTCATGGTGGTGTAGACATTACTCTTCATGCACTCTTTCAAAGCCCGTCATTATCAATTTAAGAGCAGGGAGTTAAAACCACGTCCACTCATCACAGGCTACAAGAGAGTTTGAAGCCAGCAGTTATCTCTTTCAGAGAGGTTTATTCATGTCATTTTCTTGCCCATGCCCCCAGTCTGTTTTCTGTTCAGCCAGCCTGTAGCAATAGTCCTGAGAAGCACAGATTCTTCTTTTCCTCCTGCGTTCATCCTGAGTTCTTTAGATTTAGTTTGTATCAAGCATTGACACGTAAGCTTATCCTACAGCCACAAACTCTTCAGATTCAAGAAGTACCATCTGCTCTCAGTAAAACTACATAATCAGCCCAGCTCCTCCATGATAAATTCTTCTGATACTGCTACACATCATAGGAATGGTCCTGCTCAGAGCAAATGTCTGCCTGGCCCAGGACAGTAATCCACAGCAGATGCCTCAGGAAGGGAATGAAAACACACAGTCATGGCTTTCCCTGAAGATGTGTTTGGTATCTCCTGTGCCAGCACTAATGTGTTTGTGTTTCACAATTTTTCACAGTGGGATCTTCTTCCATGAATTTTTTTTCTGTAGATTTTGGGCCTCTGCTAGCTCACAGCACACATAACACGCACCAACAAATTGCACACCTAAGTACACACCACATAAGGAAAAGCAAAACGTAGCTCTGGACTGCTTACATGCTGGGCTCACAGACACCTAGATCTTGATGGAAAGAGGTGAGGAACCATTGGTCTCCATATTATTTTATTCAAAATTTAGAAGACCTATAAGTCACTCTTCATGTGAAAGCATTTCCATACTTTTCGTGTTTCCTTTCTCTGAACTTTTTCCAGTTCTCCACTACATGTTTTTAAGAAGAGGGGACATGAACTCTGTAGGGATTTGTGCAGTTTCTTTTGTTCTCTATTTCTTTTCTAATAATTCCTAACATTCAATTTACATTTTTATTGCTGCTGAGCATTAAATTGGTGGTTTCATAAGAACTATTCATTAAAATTCTGAGATCTCATTCCTAAGTGGTAACATTTAATTCAGAGCCCATCACACTACAAGGAGAGTTAAGATTGCTTTTTTCATGGGTATCACTTATATTTATCTACATTGAAATGGTGATACCAAAATTTGCAATACAGTCAAAACTTCAATTTCTGCCATAAAATAAATATTTTCAAAAATATAAAAACTGGCTTTTGTTAAGAAATACATGTTTGAATATGTGTCACTGAAGAATCTTCCAATAATGACATAATGACAGTGTAACATAAAGAGATCTCTATGCATCATTTTACATCACTCTGTTTGAGCAATATCACTGTCTCAATATTCTAATGAGTTACCATGCTACCTTAGAGACACAATTACTTGAGACAAAGGAATAGAAGAAAATCTCACTTTTCACTAACAAAAATAAAGCACATTTCAAGCTATCATGTGTACAAAAGTTTAAAATGTGATACGGTTGCATGGTCAAGAACAGTAGTAAACAGACTAAAATAACTTTTTTCATTTTAGCATCCTTTTTAAACCTATTTCATGCTTTGAGAAGCATAGTTTTTAACTAGATAACAGAATCATGATGGCGAACAAAGGACACATGTATAGGTACGGTCAATCAAATTTATGTACAATGGCAGTGTGTGATATATTTCTAAGCTAGCCTAGAGTTAATCCACTTGGTTTGGAGTTTTTTTTCAAGAAATCTGGAAATGCTGTCAAATTAATCATATCAAGACCACACTAGTTCTTGAGGATGAAAAAATTCAATACGTTCAGGAAAACACCAAACAGACCACAACAATTCAATAGCAAGGAATGTGGTCCTATTTAAGACCTGATGGTGATATTATCTCATTATCCAAATGAGTGTTCTGCCCCACAGGCTCTCAGCTGGTCTAGAAAGAATTGCTCACAGCTTCTCTTCATGGAGCTGTTCCACAATGAGATACCAAGGTCCTGATCTGAAGCACACTGAGTTCAAAAAGCAAAGCATGAAAACTACAAGAATTAGGGGAAAAAACATTTTCTCTGTTCCTATATTATGGAACATATCTACAGATATGGACATTATTTTGCCTCTGTGACTTCTTTGTTGTCTTTTGGATCAGGAATGTAAATACTGTGATTCATAAGTGCTATTAGAAATTAGTTTTTATTCAAAACATACAGCGTTTTAACAACTTAAGGGCAAATCTTAGTCTCATTTAAGAATGCACAACTAGCTAAAGGGAAGCCCAAAAAGAATTGTTGGTTGTTTTAGAAGCTCCTATTTTTCTAGGTAAAGCTCTTTGGAAGTGCCAATTTTATTAAAAATTCAAAATAATTAATACTTTAAACTTATCTTGAGAATAAACAGTTTATTTTCTATATCCTCATAAACAGTAAGCATTTTAAGATAATCTATATGCACACACATCAAGTTCACAAAATCTTTTTGTTCCATATTTTCCCTGACACTATAAGATCTGTTTTTAAATCATGACAAAGAAAAGATATTTTAGATAATCATTACATGGCATGGTACATAATAAATGTAAATCGTCTTATTTCCATCCATAGGATCTTAACCAGTACAAACACAAGAATTCATGTTTCAGATCTTATTTCTAGTAAAAGGCAGATTACCTCTTACCATCCTGTACTCTTCATTTTCATTTTATAAAAGAAGCCCTTACTTAATCCTGCTGTCAGTTTAATTATGAAGTGTGAACTGTCACAGCTCTAGTACACATTGTGGTCCCTGCTCTGATCGCTTCGTGACTTGCACTTTTAATAGTGCAGCACTGGAGAGAGTTTGGTGTGAAGACCATTAAGCCATGGAAGAGCATGCAATCACTCCTTGCTTTGGGTCCCAGTGGTCATAACAGAGCTTGATAGCCAGGCAAATCAGTGAAGGCAAACATCTCCCATCTCTGTCCCGCAGTGAGATCTGCCTTCTGGGCACCTGCCTGCCACCTGAAAGAGGAGACGTGGCTTGCTGGAGTAAGGAATAAGGACAGCAGGAGTAAGGAATAAGGACAACACTCCTGTCCATATTGTCAGCCTAAAATCTTATTTTGGTGAGACTCTTGTGCAGGGGCACAATCTCTCATAACTGCCCCACCCCACAAGTCGTGTACACCTCTGTTTGAACACCAACGTGTGCAGATACATTAAATGACTTCTGTAAGCACCTTGTTTGCCAGAGATATCTTTAGCAAGTCAACCTGAAACTTGCTGTTGAAATATTTTCACCAACTGTTTTGTTCCTAGGAGTTTACTTAGGTTGGTTAAGTGGGTAAATGTGAGAAACTTCTTGACTTCCATTTGCCCCAGCTTCCTTATTTGTTCTTAGATGGCTCCTGGTCCACCCAGCTGACCACTGCCTCTGCAGTGAGCTCACAAAGCTCCATCAACACTCAGGCATGTATAACATGCAAAATCTGTACAGCTTTTCTCTGATTAGTATGTGCCTCCTGTTCTCCTGCGTCGCTTCAGCTATCCTCCAAATTACAATGCAAGGTACATTTAAACTCATAAAAAGTTCTCAGCTATTTCCTCTCAGGATGAGAGGTTGTTTTGAGATCAGTTGATGTTGTTTTGAAATTTCCAGTGTTGGGCAGATGCAATAGCCCCATGGATTTGGATTTTGAATTTTTTGACCCTTCTAAATAAACTAAGCACTAAAAACTGAGAAGCAGGAGAAGTTTGGATTTGTAAAATCTCAATTATTCATTTCCCCTTGGATTTTGACAGAAGCTTTAGAAATTTTGTATTTTACCTGAATTGCTTCAGTGTGTTTACAGTACAGATGGTCAACAGGTAAAATAAAACTCTAAATTTATTTTAGAGTCTCAGCTTTGTATTGAAGGAGCAAAAGCATTGCTAAGAAGAAAGCTGGGTATAGTGCCTCAGACTGAGATACAGCACCCTGCAGCTCTGTAGATGTAAAAATGATTCTGCTATAACATCCATATGTGGTAGTAAATACGAACAGCACTGCTAGCTGGTGGGAGGAGTGGGAAAGGCCAGCACTATTGATTATTCCTCCCATTTCCAGAATCCTAAGCATTTGCATAGTGGTATATGCCAAGGGGCAGAAAGAAAAGGCTTTGTTGAAAGTGAATAATCAGTTTCTAAATAATAAAAATACGTTCATCTTCAGATTTTAGAGAGAGACTTCACAGAGTCGCACAGCTCTGAGATCTAAGTGATACAACAATATGCCCTCTAAAAGCAAGCTAGAACACTCTTCCCTTCTTTCAGAAAATCCTGACCTTTCTTGTGGAACTAAAGCCGTGTTTCTGTGCAGTGAAAGTTTACTGCAATAATGCAATACTGCATTATTGCCAGCTTGAAATGACCTACCATATGGCTGTTGGAGATTTCACAAGCGAATTCCTTGTGTGGCTGTGGGAAGGCTTTACACAAGATAGGAAATCACTTGTAAAGTATTTTGACAGAGATTCCAGATTTGTGAGTGTGTCTTAAGTTCTATGTGACATTATCTGGCAGAAAAATAAATTACTTTTTTCTATTATGTATGCAAGTGTATAACTAGGGAATGACAAAAACTATCTTTGCCTTTTGGGATGAAGTAAGAGAATTAATCTTTTACTTACTGTGAGACAGTGTTACTGAGATGAAGGGCACAGAAGTATTAAATGTGTTAGGCAATAATTGAAAGCTAGAAATCATGTTGAAGAATTTGCATACACACATGATTTTCTATTTTAAAACTTGGTGTAAGATACACCTAATACAAAGATATAGTATCTTTAAATCTACACATAATAAATGGAGCACTTGGGGTTTTATCTGTTTGGATTTATGCACAACCCAAATGCAACAATCTGGTGCTCTGTGCACCTGTTCCATAAAAACAGTTCTTACAACAACGTGCCCACAATTCATTGTTTCCATATTGTATGGCAAAGTTTAAACTAATAAAACAAACCCACCCCATTTTCAAATGGAGTACACATCATGGCTCATCTCCTAGGATGAATTATAACAGACAATAATCTAACTTTGTCCTGGCAATTAACTCACTCAAATTATTTTGGGCTTGGTGAAGGAAGTATAAGCCTCAAAACTGTGGCACTTCTACATATCAAATTAAAAGACCTGCACATTACATAGAGAGGGAAAAGCAGTTTCTATGGCCAGCTGCTGGCAATAGAAATCAAACCAGGGCAGTCAGTGCCAAAACATAGAGCCATTTTCTGCTGAACAGCAGCAGGGTAGGAGACAGCATCTTGAGAAGCAGTCAGGCCAAAAGCAATCCTGCCACAGGCACCATGGTGCCCTGAGCTTGCCCTCATTGTTCAAACACACCAGCTGTGGTTGGGGTGCAGAGGGAAGAAGGGCTGCATCTGTGCAAGGAAATCACTGCAGCATCTGTTTCCTTCCCTGATTTTGATCCCATTTGCAGTTTGATAAGAGAACTGCCATGCTGCAATCTCATAGCATTCTATATGTATCAATCAAAAGGAAAAAACCTGTCAAAAATGAATTCTGAAAGTAATTCATCAAGAAACTAAAGGCCCCATAGAAGCAGACTAATGTCACAAGTGTGTATTTTTAAAGCTTTTGTTTCGAGTTTACAAGTCTGATCTTATTAAAGCAAAATGCTCTTTTACTTTTTTCCAGGCAGTGCAATTTCTAGACGAGCTGAAGCATAAGCAAACAAAAAGTCCATGGTGGAGTGACTGGCCAGCTCAGTCCGTGCTCCAGGAGCATCCCTGCATTCCTCAGAGCTAGGAAGCTTTCACACAGCAACATCTATGGACCAGGCTCTCTCCTGACCCTGGTGGTACCCAAGGCTCCCTGTCAGGCCAGTAAACTGACTGTGGTTATTCATGCCAGCTCTCTCCTTGACCCAGCTGCTGGACATACCCTGGGCAAGACACCTTGCATCCCTTCAGCAGCTCCAGCATTCTGGGGCGCTCCTGATCACCTGCCCTGCATGAGCAGCCATCAAAAGCAAACCCTTTGGTTTCTGGATTGCTAGCCCAGCTCCCTACAGAATGATGAATGCTTCAGGTCTTGCTCTGTAAGGCATTTCATGGTTAAGGACCAAGACTGATAAATTTCCAGAGAAACCAACATGGTCAACAGTCTCACAATGAAGCCTACACAGTAAAATTAAAACTGACTGTGGAGTGAACAATTTTAGGATTTTCTGAGAGCTATTTCTGAAGACCTAAAAAAATTAGAAAACTGCTTAAGCTCCTTTTATCTCCAATGAAAAGCATATTTCTTCATTCACATACACATTTGCATATCACACTATATGTCATGATAGGAAACAAATCAGCAAAACAATTCTACATTATTCTAATATGCACATTTCTTTCTCTGTCAAGTGGATAATTAACAAAAACAAAAGACAGATGAGAAGTCATGCTTTGTTTATTACCTTCACAATAAGGTTTTCTGATGCTGTGGTGGTAAACTTATTTTAAGTAGAAAGCATTTACTAGATCCTATTATTCTACAATTTCTGTGGGAGATTTCTTGTCACCTTGGAAATTATGTGTTTGTTTCGAGAAAGAAAAATTAGCTTTATTCAGAGGTCTAAGTAATTTGGATATATGGCAAGTAGTATCTAAAACAAAAGTCGAATATCAATATCCTCAAAAGTAGATTTTATGACTGTTAAATATACATGTTGCAAAAGATTGGATTTACTGGTTTGCTTATATTGTGTTAGTCATTTATAACATTTGGTGACTGAACAACGTAAACTTATTTTATGGTTCTTTCATCCTTTCTCAAAAGGATTGCAGGCTCCTAGTAAGGGAAATTCAACACAAGGGTTTCTGGGATATAAGCACTGCACATACAAAGGTAGTATTTCTGATGGATAACATTCTTTAAAGGTCTTTTCATGATCCATTAATTTATGAATTACACAGCAGAATAGGCATTGTCAAGGGCTTAATTTCAGTTATATGTTGATCTTCTTCCCTTTAAGCTTTTATCCAAAAAGTAAGTAGGACTAAAAAAATCACGTTCCCTTAACCTGAATCTGACAGGTCAAATCATAAAATTAACTGTTTTATTCTTAACTTATCAAAAGGTGGGCAGTTGGGCCCATCCTTATCTATAAATACAAACACACACAAAAAAATCAAAATAGAATAGTTCTAACGCTTGCTTTATTCACAGCACAATTACAAAAAGCAATTTGGAATAAAATTTGGCAAAATGGAATAAAATTTACAGTAAGGAATTAAGTATGCAAATTAATGCTGCGCAAATATTAAGATTTTAAAATGGATAAATTTTTTTTTACAATTTACTGGAAAACTGACTTCCTGGGAGCCAGATTTCCAGGAAAGCATCCAGGTAAACCAGAAGTAAGTTACTACAGACAGATTATTTAGAAGTCAATGAGAAATCAGTCTCAGGGTCCACCTTACTTAAAAAGAACATTTGTGCTTTTACTCACAGCTCAAAGAAGATACCAAAAAAGAGACTGATGAGCATAATTATGGAATATTCTTACTCCCTAAGTACTGTTCTCCTCAAGGACTGAGGTGCAGGAAAATTTCATAAGCTCTCATAAATCAATTTTATAGATAATAGCTCAGTGTTTATAGCTGTTATTTCTCTTTTCTCTCATCTCTCTTTTTCTTACAGCAACCAAAAAAACCAACCAACCAATCAAACAGAAAAAAACCCAACAAAAACAACACAACAAAAAAGCCAACAGCCCTCAAAAATGAGAGGGAGAATCTGCTAGCAAGCTAAACAGAATTTGGCCAGGTGCTTGCAGTACAGTGTTTCAAGTAATCCAGATCAGCTGCAATTAGGAGATCTGTTTTTTACTTACAGGGTGTGGCAATATGTAAGAAACTCACAGTATCCTGAGAGGGAGTTTCTTAACTTCCTTCTCATTACATTCAATGGTTTCTGTTTCACAATGAAAAAGTGTGAAAAAATGCTGACAATATTTACATTCAAATTTCTCTTGCAGATAATTATGGTCTTTAGTGTCGGCTAAGATGAAACTAACATAAACTTTAATATGACCACAATATTTTTGAATTCTGAAAGAGCAGAACCCTCTTTTTATTCCACACATTACCCTAGAGGCATTACCTGACAATGTGTAGTCAGATCTTGGTTTCTTGAAGTTCCCACAACATTTTCAGGCATTGCAATTGATGGCAATGTTCTTGCCATAAGCATAATTGTAATCAAGAGATGAGATATCCATTGAGCCATTAATTTAAGTAGAGTAATTCTTTTATCTTTTTCAGTAAAACTTACAAAACAAAGAGCATGGTTTTGTTAAGAATCTAACCCAAACATAGCTGTTTGTTCCATACTGTTGTGGTTTGGCTCTCCAAAGGTTTCTTTACATGTCAGCAAATCTGTGACAGGTTGGAAAAATAAAAAAGATTCATTATGAAGGCAAAAATTGTCAGACGTCCAAAAGATCGTGTAATTTTCTTGAAACAAGCATAAACATGAAATTCTAGGGATAAATGGGAGGAAGCTGCCTAAGCACACCTGGAAATATTTCAAATGGAAATCATGGATTCTAAGCTACCTCTGAAAATATCCAGCCATCAGTATACAAGTGAACTAAATGCAATCATTATAGGTGCTATTTTATCAGCATATAAGATAGTCATTCTTTATATACATCTTTTCAGTTTCATTCACTAATTTAAAACAGATCTAATTAAATAATTTCAAAATTTTAATTTTAGTTCAATTACAAGATCAGCTTATTACTGCTTAATAATGCCTTAGTCTTCAGCTGAGCATAGTAATAGATTGTGTGTTCATTCTTAGACTACAAGCACATATATGAAAAAAAAAAATCTTTAAAACCTCTGTGAAATGGAGTTGTTTGATCTAATGATTTCTGCCTTGTATTGGCAATGGGCTACTGGACTGCACACAAATTCGTCTCCACTGACATGTGGTAACCCATTAAGCCACTGTAACTCAATTTCATGTCTGACTACGTAGAGAGAATTGAACTGATAGAGTTTGAGCAAAGGTTTATGTTGTCAGGGTGACTACAATCTTCCTAAGGTAATAGTTACTTTTCCAAAATGGAGAACAGATTGAGCATTTCTCTGCTTAAAGGCTTTACACACACATAAATGTTAAACTGCCCATTTTAACTATACCAAGATAGTTAAAATGGTACATCTGGTATCATGTATTGCAGTAATGTTGATATGAACACAGCCATTCTGGCAAAGTTACTTCTATACAGATGAAAAACTGTATAGAAGCTTCATTATTAGGGGTCTTCAGCCCTGTATAATTATATCCAACTTTACAAGCTGTAGCAGTTGCCAAATAGTTGGACCTTGCTGTTAATTAAGCAAGATCATTTTTAGATCCCTCTGTTATAATTTTCAGGTAGCATGTAATGTACCTTTTCTCAGTCATAGCCTGACACACTCAGAAGTCTCTGTGTGTAAGGAAAGAACAGATGAGAAGCTGTTTCATTTGCAGATATCAGGCAGACTGTGATGTTACAAATGCAGGGAAAACACGTGGAAGGTAACAGAGAAAAGTCAGCTAGTAGGCTTTGTCTCAACTCCAAAATACACAAATGAGTCACCTCCATGGAGCACACTATGACAACATGAACCAACTCTACAAGAAAGTGCTGACCTAGTGTGGGAAACAAGAATTGCCTCATACTTGATTGCTGAAATTCTTGTTGTTTCAAGAATTGCATATTGACAGCTTAAGTTTTTGTCTGCATTGAAAGAGCCAGCTTGTTTTTGTTGTTCAAATAGTTATTTTGAATAAATACTTAAAATAGTCCACAATTTGCTAAAAGTATGGGAAAAAGCACATTTACACTGCTGCTCTTTTCTTCCAGAGTAACAGCTAATGTTTTTATGGTTTGAAGGCATGCATCTGTTTGAAGGCTGAATACTGGCACATTGCTGACATAACATGTAGGACTTTTA
Organism: Ammospiza caudacuta; assembly: GCF_027887145.1. NCBI lineage: Eukaryota > Metazoa > Chordata > Aves > Passeriformes > Passerellidae > Ammospiza > Ammospiza caudacuta. Next base: position 63,435,226 of record NC_080596.1, read on the forward strand.
AAGCAGTGCAGCAGTGTATCACCTGTCATTGGCTCTAGTGCCACTGCTAATCGCTTTTGAAATAATCCAATGCAATAGACATTGAGGCCATCAATATTTTTCCCATTACCACAATGTAGAGACCATTTGGATAATGATCACTGCCCCAGAAGAGCAATGACAGAGTTCTGTGCCATAACACTTTGTCTAGAAGCATTGTGTGCACTGTACATCATCTGGGGCTCTGAATGGCAGCAGGGTAAGGATTACCAATCCTCTGTTCACCCAGCAACCACTGGCAAGCAGTGTGGTTGAAGAACTGGGCCTTGTGCAGCTGCTAAGTGTTCCTCTTCTCTACATGAAGCCGAGACAAAGTTCAGATGGAGGAACCAACAGAAAATCCACTAGGTGCTTTGGGGAAAAGAGAAGCAGCAGCTGGGGCTTCAGCCAAACAAAGAGAAAGGCACAGGATGGTCACCACCAGCTGTAGTCTGCATTCATGTCAACATGAAGCTGCATGCAATGTTTCTCTTTAAAAACAATTCCCATTTCCCTTCCAGTGCATCTACTACTGTATGATGTCTTATTTATTAGTGTGGAAAGACTAGGAGAGATAACGTGGTTGTACCTATAGGTGTGAAGATTTTCTGTCAGCCTAACAGTGAATTGATAGCAGAAACAGCATCAGGGTCATGATAAGCAAAGGAAAATGTAGATTAACTTTATTCTCTTGAGGAGGTGTGTGAAGTTTAGATTGGAGCTTGAAGATGTAGGAGTAACTCTTTGGACATCATGAGGAATTCTGCTGAAGTTTCTCCCATCAGGAAGGAGTTATCCAAGAGTAGTTAAGACCCACAACAGACTAAAAGTTTCATTCAACTCACACCCAGGAACTGTCCTTCAACAGGATTTTATACTTTAAATTTCAAATAAGATGCAACATGGGAGCAGGATATATGGTATCAGCCACTTAAAACTTACCTTTGTAACTTGTGTCAAACAGTGCAAAAAAGGGAGAGCTGGGGGGAGCTGGCTGTTGTTCTAGTCTGGGTGGATCATCTAAGGGGATAATTTAGTCTCTGTGATATCTAAATCATGGCCTATTTATTTTAAATTCCAATAAAGGGCTAATAGTGCTAATTGCAATAGCAGGGATAGTGATATGACTATTCACACACAAAAAACCTGGCGGAGACCAAACTCCACTTTCATATAGGTCAGCAAAAAAAAAAAGAGTGTGCTGCACTTTGTCACATCTCATTTGGATTGTCTTCAAAATGCTGAGCTAGAGGCAAAAGGTACCACAGTTCATTTCCAATTCCACATCTAATCCTCTCACCTTTAATTTATTTTAAAAGTTTAATCATAAGTTCATAAAGCTCAGATATCAATTTTTTAATAAAAAAATTTAAGCACCTGCAGGTAAGGTTTTTAGGAACTCATGGTTGGCCCAAGCTTCATTAAAAACAGGGACTCTCACAGTTCACCTTTCTGCAAATGCTACTGTGATAAAATGTAACTTTCATTCCCTTCCCGTTGCTTCAGGCATGTGTCATTTACAGAAAATAAATAGAAGACTTCTATCGCAAAGAAACCATGCTCCACTCGGGGTCAGTGAAAAGCTGCACCTCGCGCTGGAGTTTCTGCCAGCATGGTAAATAATCTCTCTGCAGAAATTGTCACAAACTGCTAGAAACCTTAGCACTAACAGTTAAAGTACTTGAGATATTCTTAGTATACAAATAATGTAGTATTTGCAAATAGAGAAACCTTGCCTAATTTGGGGGTTTCAATTTACTGTTAGTTGATTAAAATGATGATATTAATAGTTCTTCAAAGATGTCAGCCAGCTTTTGAATGCTAGTTGCTGTAGTGTTCTTGGATTTCCAGAAGTAAAATATTTTGACAAGTCCTTTCTCTAAAGGCTCTTAGGGAAACTAAATTACCAGAAGGATGAAAATTCTTCAGTAGATAAATGATGTGTTGGAGCATAGTAATAAATTGTTTTCACCATGGGAGAGAAGTGATCAGATATCTACACTAGAACTTGCTCTCTTCAGTATATTCATAAATGATCTGGAAAAGGGAATTGATAATGAGCTGGTAAAGTTTGCTGATGACACAAATTACTCAAAACAGTCAATACCTCAAAAGGTGTCATTATACTGAACACTGAGTGATTCAGCAACAAAAAATGTAGACATTATTTAATATCGATACATGCAAAGTAATACACATGGGGGAAGCCTAACTGCACATACACAGGGACAAATAACAAACAAATAAATAATTTAGTATCACTTCAGCAAGAATCTTAGATTTGTTGAGAACTCTCTGAAAACATCTGACCAGTGCTTACTGGCAGACAGAAAATGTAAACTGAATTCAAAATCATTCTGTAAGTATGAAAAGACAAAATATCACACCATTGTATAAATCCAGACTGCATCCACATTCCAAACACCTCACCCAAGTCTGAATGATCCATGTCCAAAGGTTTATTAGAGGTAGCAATGATATATGCTACACAACCAGGATGAATAGCAGTACAATGTTGTAACTGTATGAGGGTGGATGAAAGTACTTTTCAACTTTAAAAGGAGATGAAAAAGAAGAAATAATTGTATATAAAAGTGAATCTAACATAGATAGTATGTAAAAAAACATTTTCTCACTATTCATCCTACATAAAACTTAACAAGCACCAAGTATTACAGTTTTAATCAAACAGAAATATTTTTCCATATAATCACAGCCACACAGTATAGTCTATTGTTACAAGAATGTTGTGGCTAACAAAAATATAAATGCATTTAATAAATAATTGGAACAATGTGTAGAGAAAGGGTTCAGCAAGGGATAATAAATAGATGATCCATCTTATCTACAGTTTAAGTAGAGTGTATATTGTGCACAGCTGGAAAATGGGAAAATTATCACTGTGCTTGTCCTATTCTCACTCCTAAGAAACAGTTAAGAGCCTGCACTCTGTTCTGATTTAGGGTAGTCATTCTTGTCCTATTATTTAGACCCAAAAGCCACAAGTTTCACAAGCTAATTATAACTGCCTTCAAGAACAACTGAAATTTGACTTCTATTTTCAGCACCAAGCAGGAAAACCATTAATCCTCTTTTGCAATAAATAGGGGCTGAGCAGTGCTGGCACAATGATTAACTCCTTCCTGCAGCAATTCTGCATATTCTGTACTGCTGCAGCATTCCCTTGTGACTGCAGAACAAACTTCACTCCCTACTTACTCTTCTTCACCTGACTCTGTATCCTATTGATCTCTCATCTTCCTCTTAATTACATTTATCATTTTGTACTTTCCTGATTATTGCATATAAAGGAAACTTCTGTGTTCTCTTAGACATGAGACAGAATATTACATGTAACACTTAGTCATATTGCATTGTATTTAAAAGCAACATTCTGTAGTACAATTTTATTTTCTGCATCGATTTTAATTCAGCTTTGGCTCCCTGAAAATTTCAGAGTGTGAAAAAGTACACATAATTTCCAGGATGTCATAGATAGATAGATAGATAGATAGATAGATAGATAGATAGACAGACACATATATATGGGTAAATTATTTTCAACATTGTATCCACCAAACTATTTATATCAACAGTTTTATTGATCAGATACTTACATTCATTTTTATGGTTCAGAAAATGAGGTTTTAATTATAAAATCAGTACCTGTGTGGCTACATGCAGCTGCAGCTCAAAATGGGAGAGCTCAGTGAGCTGCAGCATGCTCAAGCTCTAAGGCAAGGCTGTTCCTCAGCACCAAGGAGAAGGAAAGGTGAGCAAAATCAGCCCTGTCCACTTCTCTCCCCAAAGCAGGCTTATGCACAAATTAAATTGGAGGAAAAAAAAACCCAAGAGCTATAGATAATGGCTGAACTTTTTAATAGAGCTTATATGCTTCACTTCCACAGCATTTTAATGAAATTGGAATGCCTAATTCTTCTGGGTTCTTTTAAAAACCCAGTCCGCATCACTAGACACATAAACTATGACTGAATGCTGTCTTTTAATGTTTCTAAGTCACAGAGCAGAAGAACCACATTCTGTATTAATTATAAACTGCATTTACAACAACCAAGTTGTGCAGGAGGGCCAGGATTAAAGCAAAATACACGGGATGATTTGTAAGAGCCATAGTTCCCAACTGGCCTTCAGAACACAGAAGGAAAGTGAATAAGCACCAGAAGGCTGTTATCAGAATAAATCATAAATCCATTTCCTGAAACTTTAAAGCCTTCAAAATACTGACTTTACCACAATAGAAACAGATACAATAAATGCATATTTAGCATCTACATCTTTTTGCATCAAGGAATCCAAATCTGCTCTGCCCAGCCTGCATAGATATGTTTGTCACAGCACAAAGCTCTGTGAGCAGCAACAGCAAAGGGGATGGGTTGGTGGCAGACACCTTGCAGAGTAGCAGTCCTCCAGAGATGCTTCAGGAACACAGGCACTCTGAAGAGCATCACCATAATTCAAGCTGACCTAGTTCAATTTACTCACTTTGAATAAACAACCTTAAAAGACAAGGGTTTTCTGACACCTAAGGAAGAAAATGGTCCTTCTAAATTCTGTTTATCCTCTTGAGTTTGGGGAAAGGAAAGGTGATTTTTAGGGTTGGAGGTTGTTATAACAAGGCCAGATGCAGAAACTAAATAGGAATAACCAGGCAGTGTACAAGCCTAATGTGTTGTATGTATTATTTTCAGCACATGTATTTTTTGAGAAATTGATTCTGATAGTTTGAATCAACGCTGTGTTAACACACTCTGCTTCTTCATTTTGATAATTAATGGCAAGCTTCTCAAATGTTGGCTGAAAATTTTCCTAGGCAGATTTGGGGGTTTTTTTTAGCTTGGCTTCGTGAGAAAATGAAGCTTGCGTGCATCACACCGTCTCTCTGTCATGTTTGTTCAGCTTCAAGTGAATTGAACAGTGTAGTCATTTTTCAGTAGGAAAATCTTACAACAGACCTGTGCAAAATTCAGCACATCATGGAAGGCAGCTCCCAAATTCATTAATTTTGCTGCCAGCAAAGATGAGGAGCAGTTGATGAAGTTCATCTGGTAGCAGCTGCTGACCATGCTGGACACGTACAGGTTGGCCACCTTGCATAAAAGCACCTCCAGAACAGTATCTGCTGTGTCATTCCCTCTTGTTAGACCAAGCAATGGTAGCTAAAAGCCATGGAATGAAGAGGAGCCTGGGTTAAGTGAGACATCTCACTATGAGGACACAGAGAGATTGGAAAGTACCATGGAAGAGGGCACTTCTGTGGGACGAACACAAATGTCTTGCACCCCAAAGATACAAAGCCAGAGCAAACCAGTTCTGTTTGCTTCTGCCATTCAGGGAATGATCTGGTTCTGTTGGGTTTTCCCTTCATTTCTCTCAATCCACCCATCTCCAGTTTTCCAGCTGGACTTACCTTTCCTTGCAGCTCCTACATACAAACCCCTACTGAGGCATGAAGAGCTATAGATAGGTACTCAGCCACCTGGGAGACAGTGGGAACAGGATAAGTCCACAATCAAACACTTTTGTATCATAAGCTAATGTTACACGTGATGCAAAATGACATATGATAAATCATAAAATAGATGGTTTATCACAGGTAGGGTGATTATGCAACAAACCAACGTGTTTATTTACACAAGTGCCACTTGCACACAACAAGCAGCCTGAAAAGGTGTCCCCCATATGCACACACAAAAAGAATACATAAGGGCTCATATCAGAGGGATGCTGCCTTTTCTTCACAAGCTTAAGAAGAAAACATGCTGATGCTGATGAAACAGCAGGTCTATTTTCACAGCTTTGCAGGATGATAATGGGTGCCTGTTGACAGCTTCCTGAATGGAAAGGAGGATCTTTTTGAAGCACAGGAGTACTTTCACATGCATGTAACAGAGCAGTTTAAGAGCAGAGACACCTGCCAGCACAGCAACCAGGCAGAACCCAGGCAGACCTGTTTGCCTCTTAGGAGATGATGATATGTAGCTTGGCTTCCAGCTTCTCCTGACATCCCCTTTCCACCCACTGCCCTTTGCAATTCAACAGAACCAAAACAATAAGCAAATCTGTTGTATCCTCCCTCGCTGATAGTGCAATGTTAGTAAAGTTTCTTATTTTTGCTTTGGAGGAGTAGGTTTTTAAACAAAAGCAGTGCTGCAGAAGGGAAGCTAGACTCAGAATAAAAGCTGCTGCAAGCACAACACACCCTTTGTTAGCTGCTGCACACAGCAGCCAGCAAAGCAGCACTCCCAAGCCTGAGTGGCAGCTCTGCAACTCCATCAAGCATCCCGACTGGCAGCAGCCCTTTTTGAAAAAAGACACAGTATTTGTAACCTAAAACTCTTACTGCAGCAAGAGTAAGTGATAATTCAGGATTTAAACCAGAACAGACAACTTGCTGTTTTGTGTGTGGCATAATGGTTCACCTGTTTACCATCCCTTATCACAGTGAGCTGGGTTATGCAGAAAAACCCCAAACAAAACCCCCAAAAAAGACAAAACAAAACAAAAATCTATCTTGAAGAAATAAGGCTAATAAGAACTCCAAAAAAGACTGATGCCTCTCTCACAGACCCCAGCAATGATATTGAGTTGTTTATATCAGATATGCCCAAATGATCATCATTATGATCTCAGATATGCCTAGATGTCATAATGAACAAGAAAAAAAAAAAGAGCTCAAAGCCCTTGCTACCCTGAAACTGTCTGATCCCCCAGCCAGACAGAAGATAGCAGCTATATGAAAGAGAGGACTTCCCTGCAGAGAAGCAGCCCAGTCTCTCCAAGGTTTTACAACCAGCCATGTCTGCTCCCGAGGCTTTGGAGAAAAATGAAATTTTAAAAAAATCCAGAATTAACGTAGAGAATCAGCGTCTCTCCTTCTGCAGGCAGCCAGCTGTTGCCCTGAAGTGTGACTGAGTTTTTTAGTCATTATCTTAAAGCAGAGCTGAGAATGAGAAAATGTTGTGGTCAATGAACGCTCTCTGTTTTCTTTAACAGTATATAAAAAAACGGAGTTTTTTTACAAACACAAATACAAATTCACAGATGTAAAGATTGCACAGAACAAATGACCTCTGCTGCCATCCACAGAGATGCTGCCAAGCCTGTTCCCAGACTCAGATTAAAGCGTATCCAATTGGATTAAATTCCTAGCAATGGCAAACTTACCACCTACCTACACTGGGAAATTATTTCTACATGTAATCACCCTCACTGCATCTTTATAGTGATTGAATTTTCCAAGCTTTGATTTCCAGCCATTGGTTCTTTTCTGGTTTGTTCCTGCAAGACTGGAATCTATACTTTATTGAGGTGTTCTTTTGTTCCTAATACATTGGTAATGTCTTCTTATTGTCTTAAGCGCTACCGGCCAGTAATAATTCCTTATTACCTTTATCTTCTCCAAAATGTCATTTACTTTGTGTAGATTCAATTTTCATTCTCAGTTATGCCCCTCTTTTCCATACTTAACATTGATTTCTTGTTTAATTATCACCTTTGTGCCTTCTTTACTGGGCTAGCTTTCCTCTCCAAGGTAACTTACTCATCTGCTCATTAAAGCATAGCCTTTAGAATACCCAGCAGGATTTCCTTGAGAAGTCACACTTTCTATTAAAGCTTCTCCTTTTAGCACTTGGTTAGGGAAACAAATTGTTCTGATGAACCAGTCGATTTTATGTTTCACATAATTCTGCCTGGTGCAAAATCTTTGTTTCCACAAAGCAGAGATTCTGTAGTATCTGAGAGTTTTTGGCTATCCACAGCCAACACTGCTTGGTGCATCACAAAGTCCAACACAGATTCATTTCATGCCTGATGCAGATATTTCCATATTACAATTTCCTTGAGATTTTCCTGAGATTAGATTATTCCTAATGTTGTTTAGAAGTGGTTCTCATTCTGAATTTACTGATGGGAATACATCTTTTCCTCAGACATTGTGAACAAATCCTAGAAAGTGATCCTCTCCATTGCATCAGAATCTGTCCATGTACTTGTACTAAATGCCCACAAGTCTAAAGTCTGCTTTGCTGTTAGTGTAATGGACACCAAATGTATGCCATTTTCATTTTACTTTAAAATTCCAAATCAATTACCCTCATTTAAAATTTCTGGGGGATTGAAAATATCTTTAAAAGGTAATATAGAAATATTACTCCCCTTTAATATATTAATTAAAGTTATCTTTTCTTTTTCATCCTTTGAAATCTGCAAGTAAAATATATTGTGGAGAACTCAACTGAACAATTTGTATTGTGCAAGTAAAATGCCAGTGGTTTTGTTTGATGGCTGTTTTTGTTGGGGTTTTTTGGTTGATTTGTTTTTGGTAGATTTTTTTTTTATTCTGGTACTTGGATTGCAAAATCAAATAAGAGTAGCAATGAATATTGATCCAGGTTTTATTACGCAGTACATCAAACATTATACCCAAGATGCTTTTGTTTAAAAAAAAATGGTGGTAATTGAAAATACTTTTAGATATTTCCGGGCTCCTCTAAAACAAAACAGATTCCTTGTTCCATCACAAGTTACTATATTGTATAGATGAAGTTATATGAGATACAAAAAATAATAAAAAGGCCCCAGTTCCACCATTTTTAATACTAAAAGTATTAAGGTAAGTACCTTTCTAAAAAATAAATAATTTGGGTAGCTCCACTTACTCACCAACACCACCAAGATTGAGTCATTCAAGTCATGACTAATCACTTTACTCCAGGCAAGTTCATTCACATCAAAGGAAAGAAACCAAACAAAAGACCTTGTATGTCATAAGGATCACACTGGAGCTGGGCAAGCACATTTTGTTTTCAACTTTTGGAGAAAAGAGAGGAGAGGAGAGGAGAGGAGAGGAGAGGAGAGGAGAGGAGAGGAGAGGAGAGGAGAGGAGAGGAGAGGAGAGGAGAGGAGAGGAGAGGAGAGGAGAGGAGAGGAGAGGAGAGGAGAGGAGAGGAGAGGAGAGGAGAGGAGAGGAGAGGAGAGGAGAGGAGAGGAGAGGAGAGGAGAGGAGAGGAGAGGAGAGGAGAGGAGAGGAGAGGAGAGGAGAGGAGAGGAGAGGAGAGGAGAGGAGAGGAGAGGAGAGGAGAGGAGAGGAGAGGAGAGGAGAGGAGAGGAGAGGAGAGGAGAGGAGAGGAGAGGAGAGGAGAGGAGAGGAGAGGAGAGGAGAGGAGAGGAGAGGAGAGGAGAGGAGAGGAGAGGAGAGGAGAGGAGAGGAGAGGAGAGGAGAGGAGAGGAGAGGAGAGGAGAGGAGAGGAGAGGAGAGGAGAGGAGAGGAGAGAGGAGAGGAGAACCCCAGGGAGGCATCACACCTGTAGCCTCTAGTCTAAGAAACATCAGAATATATTAAACACAAGTATCATTGTGGCACTATGTGAGTTTGAAGGAACTCCATAATATGCTGTGGCTTGTTGCAGCCTCCTCCTGAGGGCACAGCTCAGTGTTCACACAGGTCCAGCTCTCCAAAAGAAGGAAAGAACTGGAATCAACTCTCCCATACTGGAGGTGAAGGCTGAAGTCATTGGGCTTTAGGGTAAAATCCTTTTCTTCCAGAAGCTTTGTGAATTTCTGTTCCTTGCTTTCATTATATGTAGTCAAAAAGTAAATAGTATTATTGAGGGCAAAGAGACCACAAGCTGAACAGAAGCCAGCCTGGTGCTCTTGCAGGAATGAAAGCAGATGGGGTTGTAGACTTCCTCAGTATATCTGCAGGCAGCAAACCAAGAGGACACAGCAATTCCATTCTTCTCAGCACTTACTAGGCCACACCTGGAATATTGTGTCCAGTCTTGGTCCTTTTAGCTAAAATGACATACTAAAATATTGGAGATAATCTAGCAGAGGGCTGTCAAGCTGATCAGAAGACTGGAGAGCTTGACAGATGAAGAAATCTTGAAATAATCAGGCTGGTTCTGTATGAAGAAAGGACAATTGAGGGTTGAAAACCATTTTCTAACACTTAAATTGTTGTTACAAGGATGACAGAGATTCCTTTCAGCAAGATGCCCAGTGCCAAAGGCAATAGGCTGCCTCAGGGGAAACCCATTTCTGTTTAAGACTAAATCCTTCACCGTGAGAGCAACTGAACTTTGAGCAGGTTACCCAGAGAAGTGGGGAACTCATCGGCCTTGACAGGCACCAGATTATTTTATCTAGGGTCCTGCTTTCAACTGGAGCCTAGGGCAGATAATCTCCAGAGCTCCCTTCCACCCCAGGTTTTTCTATATTATCCCGTAACCACCAAAGTTATGTTCTGACTAGAAAACACAAAGCAAACAAAAATACTCAGTGATCCTAGAAATATATAATTTTCAGTTAGAACTCCAGACAGAAAAACAGACGTGCTGTGCAGGTTTAGTTAAATTTCATCACTGTCTTCTGTCTCCGTTCACCTTCACTGAGGGCTTTCTAAGATACCTCTATAAACTTGGTCAGTAAATCCACAAACAATTTGCTGATTTCTGATGTCTTGTATGTTGCACCTTGAACCATTGGTTGGCATTTATTCAATGCAGTCCTATTTATGTACAAACCATATCTATTACATGCTGTTTGACTGAACACAGTAGGAAGCAAACGGCAGGAGACAGATTCCATGCTCACAATTTCAATCACCTCTTTCTCAGGGTCACTCTGCAAGCAGACCTCAGGCTGATGGGTTTCCTTGCTCCCTTTTCTAAGCATGTCTGCAGTGCTCTGCCCCTTCCACAAATCCACACAGCCACAATAAAATTGATCTCACTATTTTCAGAACAGCAAAAAAGTTGCTCAGATAGTCTAGCTAAGGCTCTACTATGAGTAGCACACTGCCTGCTCTGGAGAGAACAGTTCAGGACTGGAAACCATTGCTATCTAAAAGGAAATTTAAATATTATGTTTCAGTGTGCTTGCACAGCAGGCCTGAAACATCTGCAGAGTGATGCGGTAAAAATGCAAAACCACATACTTGTATCTTTCTAGAACACTTAAACCATTTCATGACACCATGCAAAGACCTCTATTCTACATGAATTAAGAATAAATAACAGAGTTCTATTGGTAACCAGAACCAGACTCATCTTCTATTTGCAATGTTTCAACAGTCGGCTCACAGGAAAGACTTTTTTGAGCTAATTCTACTCATTTACCTTGGGTGAATATATTGGGTGAACATACAGGGATATGCTTTGATGAAAAAACTGGAAACTCTACAGGTGAAAAATAGGATATAAAGAAAATGGCACAGCCATGCTTCCTTGTAAACTGCTTCACTTAAAATGGCAGATGTATGCTTCATTAATGATGAAAATATTGGTTACACATGTTGAAAAAAAAAGTAAACAGTATTTACAAGAATGAAGGCTGTTTTTTCAACTCTAAAATAAATAATAGCAGGAAAAAAAGGAATATGAAGAAAGAGAGAAGCACTACCAATGTGTTCAACACTACCCAGGGCAAACCCAAATATTCTGGTTATCACAGCAAGGTATCACCTTGCTGTCTCCTTCTAATAAGCTTGCCTTGAAAAGCACATTATTCAATGGAGGCCCTTACAAAGTGTCTCTCATAAAAGGCTTGTGATGACAAATATGAAAAACAAAATCTTGTCCATGTTTCAAAAACAGCAAGGAGAGCATGCTTTTGTTCAGCTCTTGCTGTAATTCTCTCATTAGTAATACCACTGCTGACAACACTGATGTCCTTACTTAAAAAAGATGTCTGAAAACTTGAAAGAAGCTACAAGAAAAACTGGTGATACAGAAATCTTGCCTTACGGTGAGAAACTAAAGTGCCTCAATGAGATTTGCTTAACAACTAAAAAGGGTGGAGATGCCTTGATCCCAGCCTTTAAGTATTTTCATTGAATACTGTCCAGCACTAAAGGCTTTTTTAACCCAGCAAAGATTGAACAAGTTAAGTCAAAGCTGAATTCAGACCACAAATAAAACACTTCACATGCACAGTGAGTGTTGGTATGGACTCTTTGTTCTCTGAACTCTTTAAATATGAACAAGACATCTTTCTAATGAAGTTCACCTTGGTCTTGAAGCAAGACATACAGTGCAATGCTCTGTGGTCAGTGCTAAGGCTGGACTGGACTACATCACCAAAATGACTGAGCTCTTCTTCTCTTAAAGTCTATGCAGCAATTACACTGAGACATGCTTGTAATTTACTCTAAGGACATTTTGTAAATAATTATTAGTGTTACTACACCCTTACTGACCTACCAAAAGTTATTTTCATGTAAATGGGCTACTTTTGTAGAGAACATGTTGAATACTGTCCTAGGACTCACATATTTAGGAACTCAAATTTAACTGGGACATATGAAAATTCATCTATAGCAACTCAATGGCTGATTTGATCAGTGTTAACTGCTGAGGTCCTACAGGGACTAAAACATATTCAGCTAATTCTCCAGTGTCCTATTTGCCTGAAGCCCCAGCTGCTTTTTATGGGAGCTAAGAATCTCTAATATTCTACCAGTGTTTAGCTATTACATATATTAGTTTATGAGGTTCAGCAAAGAACAAGGCTTGTTTATTAACCTTTCACTAAACCCTTCACAAACTCAAACACTGGCAAGAGAATAAGAACCAAAATGCACATGAGTGTTATGAGGAAATGTATATATTTATTACTTTCCAATTTCCCCAGCCCTTGGTAACCATTGAATTTTCATTATTTTCATTGATTTGATCACCTCCTTTTAGTTCAGAACATGAAAAAGCTTAAAAGTAAAGAGCCAAAATAAAATTCCTTTTCATAAAGCATTTGTCTCACTACAGAATTCACCAGCATAATTACACCCCTATAGTTCTGATGGTATAACTCCCCATGTGGACACTTGAATTCTACAGGCATTCATGCAAGATTAAAAAGCATCCACAAGGCATAATTATACCACTCTAGTCTCTGGTAAATTTCCTCTAATAAAGACGACCTTTCAATGTTGAAAAAATGAAATGTTATTCGGGAGGAAGGACAGAAAGGAAAAGCCCTTTCATTTCCTAATGTAGAAATTTTACGAGGTTTTCTGCTCTTTAGCTACAACTTGCTGTATAAGCATGAACACACACCCAAAAAAAATTACAACTGTGAATACAAAGGTTCTTTGGATGATGCATTTTGACTGACCACCAGTCAAAGCACACTGACCCGAAATGATATCACAGTTACTCAAGGTCATTTGCCAAGGTTTGGGAATTTTTAAAGATCTATGTCATCTTCCCTCTTAATATCATGGGTACAATTGATTTGTGGCATAGATGTTCCTCAGTTTCTGTAAGATATACCTAAGCAGCAAACTGTTTTGTGCCATTGCATAAAAATGGATCTGAGCTCTCAGTGCCATAACGAGAGAATAAATGACAAAGTTACAGTAGGTTTTGTACTCTCTGTGGAAAAGATGAAGGCAACAATTCTGCTCTTTCCTTAGTTCCTTCACCTTGCAGCTATGTGGTTAGAAAGTACTTCCAGTACTTGGATAGATAAAACTTACCAAAAACTAAACATATGAAAATACAGGAGCTGATGGTTAAGGCATCCAAACAATCATAATTCTTTTATATATGGGCATAAAGGGTTAAAAGAATAGAATCTACTGAAACAACCTAAATTTAACTCCACATTTCCCTCAAGTTCTCATTATAGAAGTAAATTAAGGTTGTCTGGATGGCATTTAACTGTGTGTTTTATATATTTCATTTTATTGAGGTGCAATATTTTCCCTACATTTTCTAGGTTTCAATTATTTTTTATAGCTAATGGACTTCTAAAATATTTTAACATTGATATTCTAATACATTTAGCTTTGCATAGTTTCTTGGCAAATATTTTTTTATTTGATTTCTGTTCTTTACAATTATTAACAATGTTATACATGAGCATTAAGAAATAATCATGTGGATAATATGACCTTTAGTAACCAAAATATATGGGGCAAAATTAGCATATTGGTTTTCAATGTCTTTGTATCATAATTGCATGAACGTTCAAAAGTCATGAAGCTTAACATTGATTTACAATTCATCATCAGATCAGGAATGTAAATTATTATGCGAGACCTCAGGATTTCTTGTTTCTGAGTCCCAGCTAGAGCTAGGCATATTTAGAAGGAGGAGAGAGACCCACAGAAAAATAAGTGAAAGCTTCAGTAGAGTCACTCTGCACTGTTCATAACTCAGCATGTTAATATAAGTTAGTAGGTTAAAAAACAAACAAAAAGCTGGGGAGGAAGGCAGCTGGGACGTGACTAAAACCAGCCAAGTGTTGAGAGAGCTCCATTTGCTGTATGGCAGAGCTGAGTCCAATTCTGCCCGGCATCCAGGCCTGCCCCTTTTCCCTCCCAGGGGGGCAGCCTCACCACTGGACAAGTCTCATCATTCCAGTCATGAATGATGGAGCATTTCCTAAAAGATGCTGCATGCCCTCAGCAAATGGGAAAGAGATCATCCTACGCCTCAAGCAGGCTGGTGGCTCCTGACTAGCTAAACTCTGATATCTCTGTGGCTGGCCCAGAGCTGTTTACCCCACCTTGACTACTGGATATATCATCATAATTACTTACAATTATATGGTGAATGTATTTTTTCATTTTAATCTGTGCTTCTTCAGCTCTAGACTGACTAATTTTAGTTCTATGGTAAATCTGAAGAGTCTGCACTGGTAATTTCTGAGATAATTCCATATTAATTAAAGCAGCAAATTTCTTGCAGAATCTCTTGAAAATAATTTTACTGAAACAGTGGGTGGTAGTGTAAAATCAGTGAGCATCCATCTTACACTAAAAGAGAAAATAAGGTCAAGTACAAGAGAATGTATTTTTACATATAAATTAGATAGGTTGCCTTTGGTTTTATACAACACAGATGCTATGGTTCAGAAAGGGAACCTGTTCTTCTATTACTTTTTTGAGTTTAATAAGTAAGCTTTAACAAATTTTCTTGTAGCAACTGAAAGCACTTTTTAAATTGCCTGCTGAGGTACATATACTCCTTCTGTTTCAGTAGCTCCATGATCTGTGCACTCCTCCAGGGGGGCAGCCCGAGGAGCTACAGACACACACTTGCTTCCTCCGGCTGCATCTCAGATCAGGGTTACCTGGAGGACTCAATGCTACTTCAAAGCCCCCTGGCCCAAAAATGTCCAGAGTTTCCTTGGGTCTCCTACCTCGTCTTCTCCATGCAGTCACACTAGAGTATTTCACCCTGCAGAGCAGATGATTCTATCACTGGAAGCACCACACAGTTATTCCTAGCACAATCCAGTTCCATGAGCTTCAGGAGAACTAGCCAATGATCACTGAAATAATACCTTAACATTTCAATTTGCCTCCTACACCACAACATTCAGGTACATAAATATAGGCTGAACATTTGTGCAATTAGTAGAGGTGCCTCCTGCATTCTGTAAAGCAGAACCCAAGCTTACTCACAGAGCTGTGAACAACACCTTCATGTTTGGTAAATAGTGGCAGCTGCATCTGCACGGCGCACAGAAAAGGAGATGAGAAAATACTGTGTTCTGGCCACAGTAGCACACACTGCTGCACAAACCCTTCTTCTGCTCACAGCACACAGCAAAAGCCAGCAGTGAAATCTTAGCACTCACAGAATTTTGGTTATGTTCTAGTAATGTGACCAGATTAACCAGCCATATTATAAGGGCTGTCAAAAACGTTATCTGATATGCAAGTGCACCAGCAACAACACAGGCTTTAAAAGCTTAAAAGCCATTTTGAGAATTAAACTATAATTGACAGTATCTCTATTTTGTAGTGCCAACTTTTTGAACACTTTGCATTTGTCAAGAAACATATGATGGTGTTGGCAGCAGTTCCCAGTTAGCACTGGTGCCCTTTGTGAAAGCCACTGCCTAAACAAAGAACTAGATATGGTCTCATCGTCAACAAATTTGAAGTGTCTCTGCTCCACTGGTGAATCATTGCTATCCTGTAGAAAGACAGAGAAAGAGTGCAGAATTCTGCAGTACACAAAATAAGCTCTTCACAGGTTTATTTGGCTGTTCACATGAGCCATTCTATCACTTTTCAGCAACTCCAGCTTATATTATATCTACAGACTTACAGTAAGCTGAGATAGTCACAGTATTTAAACCTTCAAACAATCTATGCTGCAAATCTGCCAGCCTCCTGTTCATCAGAAGGCTAAAAATTATCAGTTCAGAGGGGTAAGAGCACAGAGGTATACAGATGACTGTAATGCATTCCACCAGACAGCCTTTATGAATTTTTTAGCTGAACTTTCCTCTCTCCCTGTTGTTCTTGCCAACCACATGCAGAACATTTTAGAGACAACAGCAATTCCTTGGAGGTTTACATGCACTATTCAATTCCCAACAATAAAAAATAAAAAATAAAAGCCTTTTTCTAAACCCAGTTTCATCTCATATTTTTCTTCATCCTGAATTATAATTAGCATCCAGTACTTGCACTGCAGAACTGAGAAGCTAGCAGAAATTGCCACATTCAATTAGCACAGCAAAAGTAGCAAACTAGAAAGAGGATTTAATTCACTTTAATTCACTGGTTGGTTGCCACAAATACTCGTCTGTAAAACATGGAATTCTGAATACTCTAGACATTATTTTCCTTTCATGAAGATGTTTGTTTACTTTGGCAGTGATTCTCTTGGGAGAAAGTCTAATGACTTCCACTACCAAAAAACTCCAAAACAAAAAAGAAACAGAAACTGCCACTAGCAAGCAAGAGAATATTAGTCTAGTGCTGGTTAAACTCCAGGGCATAAAGGAGAAAAAACAGAGCAGATCACTGCTTTGCATTCTTGTGACCAGAAACTATATCCTTCAAGTTTAACAGGCTTTTATGATGGAAGTCAGACTTTGAATAAAGCAAGAAAGCTGCCCATCTTCTGTGAATTTTAAGATTTTTAACCATAAAATCAAACAAACCAAAACATAACATGAGGGCAGGAATAAGAGAACAAAGCAAACTGTTTCAATCACTGGTATTAATTTTCCCCACTGCTTTTAATTTCATTTCAACACACAGTGATCTAAGAAAGGGGTTTTTTACCCAGTTTTGTCATAGCTGGGTAATTTATTTTTTTTTTATAAAAAAAAGCACCAGGAGAAAAGGTAAGCTACTGTAACTCAACAGTCTGTTCACTGCTGAAAAAGACTTCTCTACCTCCTTCCTAAGGGTACATGACTATTATTTTCAGACTTTTAAAAAATCAAGAACAGAACAGTGAATGAAGCACATTGTTATAAATCTTCAGACCACTTTTTCCTGTGAAATGTCAAACCTCATCATCTGCTTTTGTATATGAATAACCTGCAGTCCCAGACTGTTTACCATGTTTCCATGGAAGGAAAATGTCATTAGCAAAAAGTCAGCTTTAGGGCTAAGAGGAAGCATCTCTAGCAAAAGCATGTGAATCGTGTGTTTTGTTACCAGTTAGAACAATGTGCTGTTCCTGGAATGCATGTGCAGGCCCATGTCACAGTTTAGGCTGAGCAACAAAGCAGGCACATGTCACAGGCCACAGGACAGCAGAGTGTGTGCTTCCCTAAACAGCCTGATCCCAGGGAAGATGGAGCAGATCTTCAGCAGAACCCCTGCAAGCACCGCAGGACAGACAGCTGCCTAAAGAGAGAGGGCTAACAGAGACCCTAGGAAAAGAAGTAGATATGCAAAACAAGAAGGAATGGTGAAACAGCAAGAGAAAACAAGAAACAGACTTTTTTCCCTTCTTTTTTTTTTTTTTTTTTTTTTTTTTTTTTTTTTTTTTTTTTTTTGTGTGTGGCTGTAGAGCCTTGGAAAAGAGGTCAAATGGAGTAGTAAATCATTGCAAATGGTGAAAGGCCTATAAATATTGTGGGCTGTGGAAAGAACAACTTGTTGCATTACAAGCAGGCAATGAGCCTCTACTATGCTGAGCCAATCCACAAAAGATTTTTTGAAGTCAATACTATCTGTAACACTTACTTTTAACTTTAACATGCAAAAAAAAAATCGAAAAAGCTGTGTTTAGCATTGGAATGAAAGCAAAGATACTTCTAATGTGCATATCTAATTGCAGCCCATATTCAAAATCACAGGCATGTGATTTTCCAACTAGCTAATAGGAGAGAAAAAGCAGATTCTACCACTGGTCAGAGCTATTTTGTTTTGTATACATTAGGCTCCTGATATTCCAGTGTGTGTGTCCATTTATAAAACGAGGAAGTGCTGAAGTAGCTCTGTGTACATATCAACTCAACATACCATGTCTAAGTTTAATGACTTATGGTGTGTTCACAAAAACTGTAACACTTGTTAAGTGATATGTGAGCATTACAAAGTGTGGATCCTACCCCACAAAAGAAGACAGACCTTTTTAAAGGAGCTAAACCCACACACCACTCTGAAGTGCACAGCATCTCAGTACAATCCCATTCTTATAACCACTAAAGGTTTTATTGTTCAATCAAAAAAAAAAAGAACAGTGAGCCAAAATCCTTTCTCATACAATAATATCCTGTTCCTAACACTGGCCAATAGAAGATGCAATTCTCCTGGGTTTATAAAAGGAAAGAACTTAAGCTGTGCATGGCAATTTCTAGAAGAGATGATAACCACTCAGGGGCAAAACCACTACCTTGATGATCCCTTTCATGTCACCCAAATGGCAGCCAGAGGAGCTGCTCTGTAACCCTTAGAGTTTATTTTGTCTTTATGCAGTTATAGTTATTTTACATAGGTTAATGTGATTTGTCCTTATACTTTCTATTCCATTATAGCATTGCTGGTTAAACTCACCACACAAAGTTTAACACCCACTGCATGATGCAGAACACCAGACAATATGATGTGTTGTCTTTCAGGCCCCAACAAATCCAAGAGAGCTGTCAGCCCCAGCTCTACCACGGGCCTCCCAGGTGAAGTCAACGTCTGGCACATTTGTTGGAATGAATATACAGAAGCAGGTTGATTAATGGCTGCAAAAACAATAACTTATGTATATTTGGTTCTACCATACTGACAGCTTGCTTTGCAACATCTGTTTTTTTCAATTTACATATTATGTATAGTGATATTGCATACGGCTTGGCATTTGTAATGTTTGTTGTCTAGTCTAAGGAACTCATCCCAGCTCCATGACTCTCTTGCATTCTTCAAGTCACTCAGGTGAGGCATGGCTCTGCCAGCATGCTCCCCTCTTCAGGCAGTCTCTCTTCAGTAACCATCAGGGAACATGGAGTCCAAGACTCTCAGTGCACCCTAAGGTCTGGAAAGGCAAATTTTGTGGAGGGATAGAGTGTAAGAATATAGTGCAGGAGGCAGTCTCACACCTGAGGAGTTGCAGCTGTACTAATCACCAAAGATTAGGAACAGGCCTGCCCTTACAGGCCACAGCTGTGTCCAATAAGAAGACAAGTGCTACAAAAGAGTGGGTTAGCTGGTTGAAGATTGCTGGAGTTTGTTGGTTGTGTCATGAGGTGGAGTCAGCTGGCTCTGCTGTGAAGAGAGTTGGAGTTGTTGTTGTCTGTGCTGGAAGAAGAAGGAGTTGGTGCTGTGAGGAGATGTCCATGAGAAATCACTGAGAAGGTATGGGAGCTTTGAATTACGATGACAACACAATTTTGGGAGTTCCTGTGTAGTAAATAGGTGAGGTACCTGAAGGAAGCATAACACATGTTTAGCTTGTTCTTACACATTTGTTTAGGCATTTATTTTCAGACAATATTACCTTCCAACTAGTCTAATCCAAAAAAAGCTCTCAAGCCTTCCCTAGAAAAGCTAGGATAAAAGAAAGCAGGAAGGAATCAAGGGCTTACAAGGGAGAGAAAAACATTAATGCAAGAGAGCGTAAAGGCCAAATTGTCCAAAATCAAGAGACTGGAGAGAGAAAACAAACTGCCAAGGACAGGACTCAGCACTTCCTGATGGCACCAAGGTGCCAGGTAAGAGACTTGCCTTGGCAGAGGAGAAGCCAGAGCTTGTGGCCTTAGCACACAGCAAGGAGTTTCGTATCTGAGGCAGAAGAGCCTGCAAGATGCTTTGATTTGGTACAACTGTTCTTGCTTGTATTAGAGTCAAGGTGTGTGCCACAAGACCAGGGACCACCAAAGACCTACTGGATTCTGCAGCAAGACAGCCAAAACCTTTCCTCATAATCAACAGAGATCAGGTTTCTCTCTCTAGAAGTACCTTTGTTAGGGGATGAATCATCCTTTGATAGCACCTGTCTTGTGTTTGTGGAACATTAGGCAGCTAATGCAGAGTGGACACTTACTTTTCACACGGTTAAAAATAGATGATCCTCACTCTGTGAAAGTTGACTTAACAAACACACGCAATTGGGGTGAGTGGCTACCATGCTAGAGATAAGCTGTCGTGAAGGATGTGAGCACTCTTCTTTCAATCCATTTAGAAAATACTTGCATATGCCAAGACAGATGTTTTGAAGGAAGAATTGCCAGAATTCAGGCTTGATTTAAAGGTGAGGGACCCGGAAGTTGAAGGTTACAAAAAAAAACCCCTCAATTGAACAAGTTCCTACACACTTTGCAGAAATAGGCAGCTGGTTATAGGATTGCAGTGCAGCACTGCTTCCAGTGTTGTTAGACATTGCCTGAGAACGCCCCAGGTAGAGGACAACTTCTGTTCAGGCTTGCACACAACTCAATGTCAGGTGTATGACAGGAACACAAAGGGAAGCCAGATGCTACCAGTTCTGCAGCTCACCAAACTAATGCTTATGAGAACTGTGCTGTGAAGCAATTCACTCCTCAGAGAGGAACCAGTCCTTGGCCTGTAACATTTACACAGCATGCAACCATCCCTAAGGCCTTGGTCTGCCCTCTGGATTTTTTAGCCCTCGTAAGACTGCCAAGTTCTTGAAACAAATACCAACATAACAAGTAATTCTGGAGTGCTGTGCCATAATACAGCAAAGATAAACACGTATCAATTATTCTTTGATGCTGCAAATGCATTTACATATTAACCCTGCAAGATAGTATGGATTCTCCAATATATATACACACGTTTACAACAACATCAAAGATGACTGGAAATACTTAAACAATTTTTTCCCCTTCTATGTTTTATATGCATATAGAAAATATATTCAGACTTAAGAAAAAATAATTGTTACACTGGGTCAGACCAAAGGTCCATGGGGCAGGAGGAATGCAGCTATCCAGTCACTGATAGTGGGCATGGACAGATGCCTGGAGAAAAGTTCAACAGGTCAAGCACATAATGACACTTTCCCCAAGTACTCACACATTCAAGAGCCCTGTATGAATTCTCTCACTGCTGAGCTACAGCCTTCCCAGAGCACAAAGAGAGGCCGTTGGTTTTAGTCTTTTCAGGGACATATACATTGACATCAACGTTACATCTGTACGTGCCAAACTGTTTATTTGTTTGCACTGAACAGCTGCCAAGAACTGTGCTTCCACTGTACGGAAAGGGTGAAACCCCACCTTTGATACTGGAATACCTCAGAAGCCACCACCCCGCGCCACCACACCCCAGCACGGGTTCCGCCCGAGCTGCCGTGCGTTTCCGAGGTGCCCAACAAACAAGGTTTGTGCCAGGCCCCGTGTGTGTGGCGAGCAGGGGGTGACGAGCACACGTTTCGCGGGGGCTCTGGACGCTGCAGCGCCGCACGGCACAGGGACACAGATAGGGACAGCGACAGTCCCGCACCTCGATCCCAGAGGGGCACACGGCGCGCCCCGATCTTAGAGGGACACGGGCACATGGCGCACCCCGATCCCACAGGGACAGGGACAATCCCGCACCCGGATCCCACACGGACAGGGACAATCCCCCACCTCGAACCCACAGGGACAGGGACAATCCCGCACCCCGATCCCACAGGGACCAGGGACAATCCCGCACCCCGCATCCGCGCTCGGGGGGGCGGGGCCGGCCCGGGGCTGGGCGGGGCTTTGACACCCGGCCCATCTCGTGCCGCCGCGCTCGCGCTCCACCCCCCGCCCCGCCCGTGGCGCGTGGTCGTGCGTCAATGCAAATGAGCGACGCGCGACGCGAAGGGGCGGAGCGATCCCCCTCGCGCCCGCCCCCAGTGAGCGGCTGGCGGGATCACGGGCGGCAGGAGAAAGCGGCGTCACGGCTGCCCCTGCCCAGTCTGTTGGGATAAAAGCCGACCGCAGCCGCTGCCGCAAAACGAAATAAAATCTCTTTATTTCAGGTGTTTCTCGCTTGATGATAGAAAGGTCGCCAAAGCCCAACGAGAACCTTCCGTGCCCAAGCGGCCCACACGGCTGGCACCTCCCTCTGGCTGAAGTGGTAGCACCCACCCGGCCCGTCGGCGCCAGGGGGGCGGGCTCCCAGCCTGATGCATTATTCATGGTGGGGCAGGCCCGCAGGCTCATTACCAGGGTCCGCCGGGCTGGGGCGGTGCCCGTGACGTCAGTGTGACGGATGTTCCGGCGCTCTTAAGGGCGCCGCGGCGGCTCCAAGCCGGCAGCGGGGCGGGGGCGGCTGGGGGCGGCAGGAGCCTCGCTGAGGAGATCGGGTCGCCTGCCCTGTGGAGGTACCGGCGGCCTCCCCTCCTTCCCTCCCCACCAGCGCCAGGCCCGGGAATGCCCCGCTGTCCCCCTGCGGTGCGGTGTGGCGGCTGGGGGGGTCGGACGGAGGAGTTTCTGTCCGGGGGCAGTGACCTGTCCGGGGGCAATTCCTGATCTAGTGGATCCCTGTGGGTGCGACTGCAGGCGGGAAGGGCCGCCTTACCGGGGGTCCCAGTAAACGAAAAAGAAGGAGAAATCTCTGATAAAATGGGCTTGTATCAAAAAGCTGCAATATTTTTAAAGCAGTACAGTGGCGTTGATGGGAAGAGAGCTTTATTCTATAAATAAGCTATTTTGGGACTTACATAGTGGTTTGCGATAGGCGGGTGTTTAAACTCTACCCCCGCCCCCCAACACTTCGCCACAAAGATTATTAATTATCTTTGTCTCTTTAGTGTGCCGAGGTGGGGGTTCACCTCTGCGCCGAGCCGGTGTCAGGGGAGCTCCCGCAGACGGCCACCTCAGCCCCTGCCCACCGCCGGGTCCTTCCCCTGCCCGGAGCGGCCGCAGCCGCCTCGCCTCATTCCTCCTGCCCCTGGCCGCCCACTGTAGCCGGTTCGTCCGGCAGCCGGGTCGCTGCTGCCCTCCCTGTTTCCCCTCAGCCGTCGCTGCTGCGCATCATCAAAACATGCAGGATGAGCTGCTCTTGGGGGTGACACAGCAGCAGCAGCCAGGCTGCGAGAGGCTGGGCAGCAGCCCCGCGTCGGGACACCCCCCTCTCGGCCACCCCTCCTCTGACTTTAAACCCTGTCTCAGCCCCCACCAGGATTTAAACAAGCAGCAAGCGCAGCAACCACAGCCGCCGCCTCCTCAGCTGAGCCAGAAGAGGAAAGAGTTTAAGCAGCAGCTCAGCAGCCCAGCCCAGCTCGGCAGCAGCCACCCCCTGAATAACCACCACCCCCCAGACTATCATCACCACCCCCCTCAGCAGCAGCAGCAGCAGTTCAGCCACCCCACTGACAAGTACCAGCAGCAGGAGCACAGGCAACAGCAGCAGCTCCAGCTCCTCAGCGCTCAGCCCCCGGAGCCGCCGCGGACGGGGGATCACTCGCACCACCGGCCCGTCGGCCCCGCCGAGCACCAGGGCGGCGCGGACAGGGGGGGTTTGGAGCGGCTCGCCCCTTCCTGCTCGGGGGGATCGGCGTCCGCGGACCCCAATGTGGGGGTGGCCGCCGCCTCCTGCGTGAATCCGCCTTCGTCTCCTCATCTGCAGGCGAGAGCCAAGCTGCCCCCCATGGAGTCCCCCCCGAACAGCCACTTACTGGGCAGCCCCGGGAACCTCCTGCCCGGCGGGCTCGGCTCTGGCTTCAGCAGCCTGCAGAGCCCGGAGATCCCCAGCCCCCATCACCAGAGCGGGGGCGGCTCCTCCTCGGCGGCTTCCCCTCCTCCTCCGCCGCTGCCCGGCTTCGGCACCCCCTGGTCGGTGCAGACCTCGTCGCCGCCTCCGCAGCAGACGCAGCAGCCTCCGGTCTCCAGCGGCGGCGGCGGGCAAATCAGCGCGATGCCACCCCCGAGCCCGGAGTCCGAGACCAGCTTCTACCCGGGGATCCCGTCATCGATCAACCCCGCTTTCTTCCAGAGCTTCTCGCCGGTGTCTCCTCACAACCCCTGCGCCGGGCCCTTCAGCAGCCCCTTCTCGGCCGCCGCACCCCCGCCGCCGCCGCAGATGAATTTACCTCAGCAGCAACAGCAACAGCAGAACCGGAGATCCCCTGTGAGCCCCCAGCTCCAGCACCAACACCAGGCGGCGGCCGCCGCCGCCGCCTTCCTGCAGCAGAGAAACTCCTACAACCACCACCAGGTACCGGGCGGCGGCCGCGGCGGGGAGCCCCGGGGCGGGGAAGGGGGACGCGGGGAAGGGACGGAGGCTCCGCTGCCCTCGGTCGGCCGGCTGCGGGAGCCGGGCGGCTCCGCTCTCGCCGTCGCCGGGCGAGGCTGCGCGGCGGTGACAGCCCGGCGGGACCGCGGCGGCAGGGCGGGGCCGGCCCGGAGGGAGGGAGGGCACCTGCGCCCCCTGCCCGGTGCGGCGCCGGGCGGCCGGAGGGGTCGGCCCGGAGGGGTCTGTAGACAGCAGCCGCCCCACTGCCGGCCGCTCTCCCCGCCCGTTCCGGGTGGCAAGTGCCGGGGTGCTCTTCTTGCCCTCCTTGGTGCGCCGTCGCCTCCTGAGGGACGCCGGGGATTTACTCGGAACGAGAAAAGAGGGCTTGCGCTTAAAAAAAAAGAGAGCCCAACCGCTTCTGTTGGTGTCTGGGAGTTCCGCCGTGAAAACGCCCCCCTTTCCCCCCGAGTCGCCCTTGGCGGGCGCGGTGTCCCCGAACAATGAGTGTGACAGCTCCGGCCGGCGCCGCCCCCCGGCAGCCCCTTGCCCAGGCGCGGGCCGGCCCTCGGGCGGACGGGCGCGGGTCGCCCAGAGCAGGGTCACATGCGAAAGTTGACACCGTGCTGCCTTTCCAGGGCTTTTGACTGACATTGCTTGAGTGTGGATCTGAGGACAGCGCAGTGTTTCAAGTTCTGTAGCCGGTTTTAGTCCGATTTTATTCGAGGGGTTTAACAATCCCTTGTTGAAATGGAAGTTTACATTTCTTCCTGGAACAGAATATTCTAAGAAATCAGTGAGAAGCAAATCCGTGTTAATATTACTAGCTGTTGCATTAGAAGCCCATTTTACTTCAATAATTTGCTTATTTATGAAAAGGTAAAGTTACATAGGCTTCATCTTAATTTTTTTTCATTCTAGTATTAAATCCAGTCAGATTTAATCAGTAGAGATTCATTTGTATCAGAACTGGAGAATCACATTGCATGCCTGTTGAAGAATTCATTACGATGCATTATGATTAGGAGCTGGTTGTCCTTAACATTTATAATAACCTTCTTCAAACAAATTCCAAGCAATTCTCCAACAGTGAGGTGTACAGGAATTTTCTCTCACTTACAAGTTGTGGGTATACTTAAACAGTGCCATGACAGCATAGCTGGCAATATTAGAGGCTTGTTAACATTTGGCATTATCTCTGAAGGTTTGTTTCACAATAGAGTGCCTGCCTCTCCCAAAATTCCAACGCAAGTATTCAAGTTTTACAACGTAATTATCTATAATTATATAGAATAGGATGTTTTCCTGATCACTTGACCAAGAATGGCTTTAGTCGGTTTTTTTGTTTGTTTTCTGGGGGTGAGGGTGGTGGAGGTGTTGTTACAATTTTATCTTTCTGTCCTCAGAAAGTTCTTTTTTACCTGATACATAACATATCGACATGCTTTAAATTTTTAAGTTATTAGAATGCAGGTTGAGGGTTGCTTGCAGCTAAGCTTAGAGATAAAAGTACTGTGTTTTCACTTCACAGAACTGAATTTAGAATCATGACACACACCCCCACTGCATTTCTGTTTGAGGAAAAGCGTTTCCAAGAACAGTCAGATTTGAGACTACTAAAGATAAAAACAGTTCTTCACTGTCAGTCATGCTCAGTGGATCTACCTCTTGGTAACATGACAACCACTATAGGTCACTTTTTAGCAGAAGTTTTATCTTACAAATAAAAACTTAATCCTTTAAAAATTGTCTTTCTAAAAACTGCTTCCATTTCATATCACAGAATATAGTGCACTTAAAAGTGCATTTAGGAAGCTGTAAGGTACACCAGATCTGGATAGGAGAAGAAATCATCAAAAAAATTCTAGAGTACACTCTGCTGAATCCCACAGATTCATTACTCCAGAAATTATTCCATTCATTACTCCAGAAATTATTCCATTCATTACTCCAGAAATTATTCCATTCATTACTCCAGAAACATTTGAGCAGTGGCTTCAGAATAATGCATTTTAATGGAAATGTTCAGATAGCTCCTTCAAACAGATTCTCTGTACAGTAGTCAGTGCTCTTTTTGCTCTTATATGGTAATACTGAGACAATGATATTCAAAATACTGGAGTGGGGGGAATTAAATCTGCCATTTGAATTTTAATTTTCAAATTTCTACTCACTGTAGTGAAATACTACTACTCATTGAGTAGAAACAGAAATACTATTTTAATAATTATTTTAATTTATGTATTTGAAAATTCTTCAATTTTAATTTATATATTTGAAAATTCTTCAATATTACTTTTGCGGTGATTTGATCATATAATAACAAGTAATGTATGACAAAAACGGGTTTCAGGGTTTTTTGAAAGTTCATTTTACACCCTGAAATTTTTCTTCTGCATAACTTTAAAAATGCTACCACTTGCTAAAATGATAATAATAATAAAAATTATAATCAAAATTGCCTGCACAAGTACTGCAGCATTTTTTGGGGAGACATATGAGGGAGTTGGAATGACTTTTTTTTTTTTTTTTTAATGAAGCTGTGTTTTCTTCCTTGCTTCAGTACCTAATTTATATGTTATCAGAAGAGAGTGGTTTATAGAAATCTCTGTACATTGCTTACTTGGTGGTTGGTTGTTTTGGGGTTTGAGTTTTTTTAAGTAGAAAATAATTTCAAGTATTTTCAGAATAATAGAAATGAATCTTTCCTTTTTAGCCTCTTCTGAAGCAGTCACCCTGGAGCAATCAGAGCAGCGGCTGGAGCACAGGAAATATATCCTGGGGAGGAATGCATGGCAGAGACCATCGTAGAACTGGAACCATGGGAATTCCAGGAACTATGAACCAGATCTCTCCTTTGAAGAAGCCCTTTTCTGGTAATGTCATAGCTCCTCCTAAATTTACTCGCTCTACTCCATCACTGACACCAAAATCGTGGATTGAAGATAATGTTTTCCGAACTGACACCAACAGTAATACTCTCCTTCCTTTGCAGGTAAGGATGGTATACCTGCCGTGTTCATGGTCTTGCATAGCATTTTTACTTCATTCATTTCAAATGAGAACTAAAAAGTGGTTGCAGTCCTGATACTTGGTTTGAAAATTGTTTCTGTATGATTTTTAGTCTTAAATTGCAATTAATGCCCATGTGTTGAGTGTGTTCAGCAATATATGATTCTCACAGTTGAATGAGAATATTGATTGTCAAAAAACATGCAAGCTGTAGGCACTGATGAAGCAATAAAACATAGTATGTTTAATCCAGCAATATTTTCTGCCTATGGTAATGCTCGTATTCTTAAAATTCCCTTTCAACCTCAGGGTATTTTTTGTTTGCTTTATCCTTCTACTTACGTTTTCCTACTTTTGTAGATGGTTTTCAGGTCTTTGACATGTTTGTCTTTCACTGGTATTCTAGGCTGATATTTATGTGTCAGCAGGATTTTTTCCTCCAGGTGGTAGCACCTTTTATGTTTTGTTTTGTCTGGAGGCCCTGTGATTTAGAAGTGCTAAATGGAAGGATGTATCTTAGAACTAAAGATCTGAATTCACCTTCTGAATTTTGCCAGTGACATCTCATGTGACTTTAAATCAGTTAACTCCACCCTCAGTAATCTCTTGGTAAAGTGTTATTTTTCCCATTCTTGCCTATAATAATTGAGTTGTTCCCTGTTAGCAGAGGCCCTTCATTTGTCATAACTGTGACCGCATTTGAGCTGTAATTGCATAAATGCCAATCTAATGCTTAAGCGGCTGAACTGGAGGCAAAAGGTGCTTCTTGGGGCTGGATTTTCCTTTAGAGTTCTGGGTTTTCATGCCATTTTTCTGGTGAATTTGGCACAGGAGGCCATGTCCTGACACTGTTCAGGTGCACTTGATACTTGCAGTGTTTTCGAAGCTTACCTGATTTTTGCATGTGCCAAATTTCTGCTGAAACACACCCTTGGACCTGATACTGTCAAGACAGATTCCATTAAATAGCCTTGCTAGCTGGAATATCGTAGTTGAATTACCTTTTGTGTAAGGTAGAAAGGGTAGAAAGGTTGGGGGGAAAATGTGTATTCTTCAGGAATTGTGTTCTATTAAGGAAAACAGATTACAGATAGATAATGCTTTGCAGTGCAGGGCAGCAAAAATAGTAGAAAGTAAATACTGAAATCTGTCCCAAAGATGTTAACCTGAGGAACAGATATAAAAATATTAATGCCATCATACATTGCAACTGCTGTGACATATACACTGGACTTCATTCATGGCTGAACACACAGGTTGTGAATGTATTTGCTCATCCAGTATGCCTTACAGGCCCAGGTGACCAATACTTTGAACATTCAGGAGCTTCTACAGCAGTTTTTGAACATTGATGAACTCACTTTATGTCTAAACAGGCATCTTCTGCGTTTAGGCTATCGTCTAAATAATTCGTGCCTAATAAGCTAGGAAAGAAATCCTTGCAATATAATTTTATAATATCTTAATGTTTGTGTGTAGGAGTTGGCGTTTTTTTTTTGAGGCATAATGTCAGAATAAGAATTTGGGCATTCTTAATTCTTGGTTACACCTATGAGCACCAGACTACCAATTAAATAGGCCTGTTAGGCTATATTTATGCTGTTGGTCTGTCTATGCTTAAATCTCCCTGACATGTATAAAGTCATAGTTGCAGAACACAGTAAAAATAAACCTCTTTGAAGGGTTGCAATGTTATCTACTGCTATTGTGGAAACACTATATGTTTCCATAAATTATTTTGCTACACTGTCATGTTCTTATTTTTCAGTTAGTACACTATTGTTATATGATTAATTCCTTGTGATGACTGTTACATTTTGCAAGTCATAATGAAAAAGTTAAATGGAGCTTAGAGCTCATGCTTCTTTTCATCAGGACTTGTTGGCAATTGCAATGCTGTCAAACACCCATCTTGCTGATTTGTACTGTGCTTGTCTCCTTCCATAAAAGGCTGTGGTATTTAGATTGAGAGTTATTAAAGATACAGTAGCAATTTCAGAAAATACTAAAAAATTAGTACAAATTAAATTTTGTGCTGTTTGGAAAGTCTAGCACAAAAGCATTTATGTGCATTTAGAAGTTACCTATCTCTTCCAAGCTTCCACAGAGCAAACACATCTTAGTGTGCATGTTGGGATTCATACTGCATCACTCACAGTTCAGCAGAATTCCTTTTTCTTTGGGCTAACTGCTGTAATAATTTTGTAGTGGAGGGGACAAAGCACCACTCTTCCAAACTTTAGCTTGCTCAAAATTAGCCATTTAAAAACTGGCTTAGAAAAGCCAGTGCTCTCAGGGACTTTGTGTAATCTTCAATATTCAGCTACCATTTTTTAAAAATGCTATATATTTTTCCAAAGTCTGGAAAGCATTCAGTACATTAGCTGCTCATCCATTTTCTGAAAAAACAAGTACCTTAGGCAAACGTGATAAACCACAGGGGAATTGTATGCAAATTCAAAGCTTTGCCCTTCCATCAAACTTCTTTATTCTTTGGTGTTTGCATTGCTGGGTGGGTCCCAGAATAGAGCTGGCATCAGTTCTGATGAAAAAAAAAACCATTTCTTGACATTAAACTTAATATACCAGTGACAATGAATGTCATTACTGATAAATGAGTGAACTATTATGAGTATTGCTTGTAGGGATGAAGGCACATTTCTCTACTTTTTAGTTAAAACTGAAACATACCCCATATGAAGTTGAGTTCTCAATGGCCACATTAGTTCCAGAAGTTTTGGAAGACATCTCTTAGGATTTTTTAAAAGTTCAGCAGTTTGTTTTGGTTTTAAGTAAAAAATAATTAAGCATCACGGCAACACTGATTTGAACATGAGCAAATTGAGCATATAGCCAAGTTTTTCTTATGTGCCTCACTGTTAGAAGCTTTTCTGCCTTTCTCAGGATTTTAAGCTAATACAAACTGCATCAAATACAATTCTTTCATAAACATAAAACCTGTAGATGTAATTTTGTTTAAGTTCAGCCATCCTGTTTCCACCATTGTACTTCATATGGGGAAGGGTTGTTGCCTTGGACTTGAATCATTAAAGGGACAGTTAGAAATCTTGTCAAGTATTGGCACCCTGCATGTTAAGCATTTAATTGAGGGGCCTATTTCTCTGTCCTTAGAGAGAATCTAGGTTCCTTATTTAGATAATCTAATTCTCTAGAAGAACATACCTGCCACCACTGACCTTATGCAGCCCCTGGGATTCCACTTTAGGCACCTACATTGCATTTCAGGAAGTCAGATGATATGAATAGTCTCTTTTATTCCCTGACCTAAAGAAAAAAAAAAAAAAGCCCCGGTTATAGGGTACAAAGCTGAAAATATATTTCTAAACTTCTATGCAGGTGTTTTTACCCGAAAAACTTGCTGCAGGCATATCTGTGGATGAAACCCAAGGACAGAGATCATGTTTTGTATATCCACTTTTTTGATTTAAACTGCATGTATGAGGAAAATTATTAACTATTCTAACTTTTTACTTTTTTTTTTGAGAATTGCAGTTTCTGCTAACTCTCTTTTGACTGCAAGCTTAGTTTTTCTTACTGTCGTGCAAATAGTTTTACTAAAACCTGTTAAAAATATTTAATACTACATATCAGTGTTTGACTACTTTCATTATAGTAAAACCACTGCATTCTATGAACATGAATCTAATTTCTATGTCCCTTTTGAATTAAGGAAATACACCATGTTTCTGGGTGGTTTTCACCTTGATTTGTCCTTCCTGTTTGTTCAGACAAACAGTGTGTAATGTTCATGGTCCTGAAAGCTGAGTGTTCTTATTCTGTGTTTAAACATAGCTCTCCAGCTGGGGATTGGTGTGGTGAGGCAGTATCTTGCACAAATGCAGATCTTTCTGTTTCTTTTTCTGTTTCTTTTTGAAATGTGCTCAAGTTTTCAAAGAAA
This sequence comes from Ammospiza caudacuta, assembly GCF_027887145.1. NCBI lineage: Eukaryota > Metazoa > Chordata > Aves > Passeriformes > Passerellidae > Ammospiza > Ammospiza caudacuta. Next base: position 63,466,560 of record NC_080596.1, read on the forward strand.
GCAAATCACATGAAAAACAAAATAATGTTTAATGTTGTGTCACAACAGGTGTTAGTTTTAGATAATTTAAGCAGCTGTCATGTTCTTCTGCCTTAGAATCACTTCCATTTGGAAAATTTCAAATTTTCAATGTGATAATTCTAGTATCATTTCTACATCATATCAATAGCTAATCTAAATGATACACATACCAGTGAATATTAGGTGAAGAGCAAGTTTTTAAAGTTGCTTTCCTAATGCCATGTTTAGACTAGTAAATGTGGCCAATTTTTTCAAAGGTGTTGAGTGTTTGGCAGCTGATGTTAAACTTGAAGGTTTGAGATTATCTACCTGCAGAATTTTCTTACTCTTCAGAGTAATGTAATTGTCCAAACACTAAACAAACAGGCTTTACCAGTTTGTTTTTACTGAGGTTATGCTGGAACAGAACAGTTTCAGGGTTTTTAATGCAGTGGATTGATTGCCTGGGACTGATTAAAATATCACACACAACCAGGTATTTGTGTTTGAGGACCATACTGGGGATATCTCTAACTGGGGAAAGCATTCTGTGGCCATGCTTTTAACTTCAGGATCACAACCTTTGAATAAATAGTATAGGAGCTGCACAGATTAGCCATTCAAAGCAATCAATTAGTGGGAAGTTTGTAGGTCTTACCATGCAGATGTTTTTATGACTTCATATGATATAAGACTTTCCTGCTGCTATTTAAATTTTCTTGAATTAAACAGCTCATTCTATCAATGCAATACAAAATCAGAGTTAGAAAAATTCAACAAGATATTTCACAGCCATGATAGTAAAGGAGTGAGTATATGATGGGTATTTTATCTCGCCTTGTTCTGAGCTAAAATGAATTTCTCACCTAAGATCCATCCAAAAGTACATTTGCTATATGTGCTGATGTATTTGCACTTTAGTACTCAAGACTGTATAGATATTTCTAGATGTGGGGCAAGGGTGTGAGAAACTCAAAATTTGAATAACAACTTCTCTTTCAAATATCTAAATGTCCCTTTGAATATTTCATTGAAATTATCAATATGCAAATTTTCTAGATTTGCCACGTAAGTCAAGATTGCCAAGAGTTTAATCATCTACATAGTCTGGTGTCTGGTTGTTCCCAGGTGATGAAGACATATTTTTGAGTTGAAGTACTCCAGTATTGGGATTTTTTGTTCATTTTTAAATGCTTCTGTAGCTGGGAAGTGGGTGTGTCTTCGCCACAGCACCTGTTCTTGGTGTGTTTTAGGCTCAATTTAGTTATGTAGCTGATGGTGTCATTTTATTTGCTGTCAGGTTGGCCATTCACAGATGTCTGCCAGACATCTTTAGTTCATCTTTACCACTAATGACACTGCAAAGTAACCAAGCAATTTTCTGTGTTGACTTTGAAGTCTTCCTCCTTTTTTATAGAGCTAAAATGGTTCCAATAGGTTTTCACATTTAGTTTCTCATTCACACTAGTTATGGTTTCAGCAGGGACTTATGATTATAGTATATCCTCAATAAAATGAGAATGACTTGAAATTTAGAGCTTAGTAGAGGTATTTTAGAATATGTATGTGGGAATTGTTATTACTGCTAGCATTAACAATGAATGCTATATTCAGGTACTTTTTAAGATGTAGATAGATACTTTATTACTAAATCACCTGTCACTTTCTAGTCTTAAAGCACATTTTTATTCAGGGGTCAGGTTTAAGGTGAAAAAAATGGAATTTGTTAATATTTTAGTGGGGGAAGCTGTTTTAAAAAGACTCCTTTAATTTCACTTTTAACAAACTCAGTTAATTCATCAAGGTCAAAGTTGGAGTCCTTCTTGCAGCCAAGTAAGACCATACTTGAAATTACTATAAACTTTATGACTTTCTCCTTCAGCTCCTATCTCATGGTGCTACATTTCTTTAGAATATGAAGAGACATGTAAAGATCATTCCTTAAAGATACTACCATTTACAGATTTTAATACCTATGTTAGCACTCCATTTTTTTACTTCAAGTAGTCCCACAAATCAGTAATTTAAAGCATGTTTCCAAAATTCAAAGGTGTCAAGCTTCTTAACTATGAAGTAGTGTTTGTGGTTCCAAATAAGCAAAATTATTCACCTCTCAATAGCTGTGGTTCTTGTATTTGCTTTATGCATAAGTGAAAATTTATAAGCTTAGAGATGTGATTGCATTTTCTGCGAATGTTCAGACAGGATAATCTTTGCATAGATTGCACAGATATATATAGAAGTCCTAAGCAGAATGTGCCAAAAAAACCTGTTTGTTCATGAGTTTAGTACTGAAACTTGCTCTTCAGAGAAAACTGCCCGTCTCCATTGATGCATATTCAGATGCGTGGCTTGGGGACTACTTCTCAAATGCATCTCTTTGGGTGTACTTTGCATGACATTATCAAAAGCTCCTTCTAGCACCTGTATTCTGTGGGAAGGATACTTTGTGCTTTTCCTATTCCTAAAATAACTACCATCTTCTGTAAACTTTCCTTCATAGATGATTTTTTACTTAACCATATCACTCAGTCTGCAGTTGTGATTCTAGTACGGGAAAGGTAGATCAAGCAGGAGTCAAACATTTAGACAGTTAAAAGTAAAAAAACTAGTCTGAGAATTTGTTATGTTTGGGAGAAATTAACTATCAGCTCTGAGAGGAAAAAAGCTAACATTATGTTGTGACACTCCACTGAGATACAGACCTTCTGACACAACAAGAATTCCCTTGCTTCTTAGCACAGGACTGATGAGCCACAGGGCTGAAAGAAATGGAAAATATTTAACAGGAATTCAACCTTGACAATTCTGGAGTTAGGATGATAGAAAGTGTGTATTAACATATATGCTTAGGTATCAGTGCCTTTGCACTACTGATTATCTTTACTTTTATTATTTCAACATGGTTGATAAGCAGTTATCTTCCAAAACTATCAGAAACTGTCTCTTTAAGACAACATGGAAATAGTTCTAATTTTTGGAACTACTTCCATGTTGTTTTAAAAGTATGTCCAGGTTGTTTTAGAAGATAACTGCTTATCAGCTGTGTTGGAATAATGAAACTAAAGCTAATCCTAATTCTTGGGACTGTTTTCCCAGCATGGAGATCTGGAACAATCATGGTCTGTGATAGTGCTTTTTGTGCTTGTCCTAAAAACCAACCAAAAGTGTAATGGAAGTTTTCTGATTTAGTAGTGCCTGCTGTGGTGGAGTTGTCCAGTTTTAACAGACCTTTCTAGAAAATACTGGCTGGTGTGTGACCCGCATTACTGAAATACTTTGAAGTTCTGCTTTGAAATTAAAGCTTCCTATTAGCATAGATGAGAACTGTTCTCTAGAAAGATATGATGTACGTATTTGGGGAGCTCAAAGCAGTGTTGTAGCATTAGAAAGCTGAGCTGCACAAAGGTTTAGAATGAACCTTGTACCCAAAGAATTACTTACTCCTTTAGAGACAGTTAAATTTCAAGTAGTGTTGCTTTATAGTGTGCAATTCATCAGAGTCATTTGGAATAGAGATGAAAGTTTTGAGGCACTGATTACCAAGATAGTACCCAAACTCACATTTGGGTAATGTGATGGGTGGGCAGTGGGATAGCAGAGTGCAATTCCCATATTTAAATTCTGCTGTACTGCAGTGCATTCACAATGTTTTGATGTTGTGTGGTATCTGCCCATTGTATGTTTCCACTGCCCAAAATTAAGTAATGAAATTCAAGGAAACAAACCACAAATTTTCTAAAAGGGATGGGGAAAAGCTTATTTTTCCTTCTGCTTCTAGCAGAGCAAGACCTTCTGCTTTATATACACAGAACTTTAAAAATAGAATAATGCAGGCGTGAAGTTAGAATCATTGCACAATGTCACCCAGTAGAGCAGTTTACAAATAAATTGCAAGATCATGTTCCATGTTTTACTTTGCCATTCCTCTGTAAGATGTAGGCCCCAGTAGCCCAGTTGTGGGAATTAACCATGGCCGAGCCCAGAGAGTGTCATTAAGTCTGTAATAATGACCATTTCCCAGACAGTCATGTGCTACCTCAGCACATATGTATGTAGCAGTATTAAAATAAATAAGAAAATTTGTAATGAGCCTGTTACAAAGATGAAACACCATATACACTTCAGTCTGCTTTTTACCAATACTGGCTCTTTTCCCTTACCAGCTACAAAAGTAGCAAAACGTGTTTTGTCTTTACTCAGTGTTGGTTTTTGCAAGGGCACTGGCTATCTACCAGCTAGTGCTGTAAACTGAATTTAAGACTTCATTAACAATCCTGATGAGATACTTTCTGAATGCTTGGGGACAGTAGGAAGCAGATCCAGCTTGGTCACTGCTCACACCTTCTATAGAAAGCAAGTTTGCTGTGGTAAGCAGGTTCTTTTCATTGTGCTGTTGAGAAACAAACCTGTAAGGGCATGGAAGCAGATTAGTCACCTCAGTTTCCTTTGGTGGTTCTCAGGGCAACTAAACTGAATAAAAGCCAGCCAGTCCCAAAATTAGGTTACTATGAAGTAAAATAGTGATGGTGACTTGTTGTCAATCCAGGTTGAAGATCGCCTCTTGAAGTGTCAGTGGCATTTGGTCTGGGGTATGGCAGGAGACAAGAGAAACCCTCATTTTTATTTTTTTAACAGATTGCTTGCCCAACAGGAGCCCATTACTCTTAATAGTTGTTTGAGATAGAGATGAGGAAAAAGGCTTCTTCCTCTTCATCCCAACATTGACTAAACTTTTTAAGACATGAAACTGATGAGTTTCATCATGGCAAAGCTGATCAGAAGTCATAGTGTGTGTCATAGAAGACTTCTGGTCCAAAGCTTAATTTTTTTACTCCTCCAATGTGAAGAATACATGTTTGCTGAGGGATGTAGTTTGAAGTGAATCTGTGGTTCTGCTGAACTGTCATGGAAAGTCACAGTGAATGTGGGATATACCTTTTGTCCCTATTATATACATACTAATGCATGGCTGCATCTTTAGGGGATTTCATCAGTCCTGGGATGTATATGATGTATTTCATCCTACTCTGCTGAATTACTAAAGACCACAGTAAAACTAAGGCACAGTTGTAGGATTTAAGTGCAGTACAGTCTAGGCAGAAGCCTTGAAAGTAGAAAAGATTGTAGTTTTACACAAACTGTTTTCAGTTTCTAAAAGGTATCCCAGAAAGACCAAAGAATTTAGGAGTCATCTTTTTTCTGTGTGTGTAACTTGGTTATATTGGAAAACATGGGAGAAAATGTCTTGGGTAAAACCAAATCAGTGAAAACATACTCAGTTCATTGCAAAAACTTTTATTACTGTCAGTGAAAGTATTTCTAAAGACAGTACGGTAACTTCCTAATAATCATACATAAAAGAAATGGTTCTCCATGGGGCTGATAATCTATTAGTAAGATTTGTGACATTTTCTTTTCATAGTTTAGCTTTAATTTTCCACCCTTTAACCATTAAGGGCTGACCATTTGTAACTCAAATCTTTGCATACAAGGCCCTGAAGCCAGTGAGCGTGCCCTCTGGCAGGGGCTGGTGGCCAAGCACCAAGAAAATGCTGTCTGTTATGTGACATGACTGTCCTTGTCCTGTAGTTCCTCACCTTCCTCACTATTTCACTTGTGCATAAAATGAAATTGAACTCTTACAGACATCAGTCTCCTTCATTAATCGGCTTTTGCATAACTGTGCTGTGGATCAGTAGAACTGATTCAAGCAGTTTTGAAGGAAACAGGCTTTCACAGGCTGTCAAATGCATACACAGCATTTGTTCACACTGCATCACACAGAGTTCTTCACACTGCATCTCTAGTTTATATTTGGATGCTGTTAAAATTACAGTTAATAAAATTAGATCTTACTTTGTATCATTGTCCATCTTCAGAGTGTCTGAGTGGGCAGCTGTTAGAAGGAACTTGTCTTTTCCTTTCAAGTTTTTTGTTAAAAACTACAGAATTTGTATACCAATACTAAGGCTTTTGTTTTCTTTTAGGATCGAAATAGAATGTATGACAGTCTGAATATGCACTCTTTGGAAAACTCCCTTATTGACATTATGAGAGCAGAGCATGATCCACTTAAAGGTATGTTATTATGCTAAGTAAAGAAAAAAGGGTCATCCATTCTGCATATTTCAATGAATACTGGCTGCTAATTTAGATTCTAAGTTCATATTAAAGTGGAAAATGAACTACTTTTTCACTCAGGTGAAAAGTCAATCTTAAGCTGTCTTTTACTGAAAACATTGTTTCACAGTCCCTTAAAACAAACCGCTCCAAGTGTTGCCACCTAATTTTCCTTTTCTCTACAGTGAAAGCTGAAAAAAACCCCTAAGTTAATTGATAAAATCAGGATTTGTCCTTTAAAATATTTTTTCAAATCTACTGGAGCATACTGATGCATCCAAATCTGGAGAAGTTCAGAAATACAGTTGGCTTTAGAATGCTGGTTCCTCTTACAGTCCTGAGCTCTATTAAATCATTTGGCCACAGCAGTGAGCATATAGCTACTATGTGTGGGCTTCCATTTTAACTCTTCTTTTCACTGTACATTAACTCACTCTTGTGAATTCTGTTCTTCAGTACTTTCTCAGGTAGCATTTACTATTGAACATTGGGGCAGAGAACACAAACAATTTCACTTGAGCTGATCAGATGTTACTTGATTTGTGGTGTTCTAATTAGATTAACACAATCTAATTTTAAAATTATCCAAGACTTTAGGCTTGCTTTGTAGAAATTAAATCTCTGTATTGAAGAAATAGAAAAAATTAAACCATTTTTTTTTGCAGCATTATTTACTCCCATCCATTCTCCATTTCTAGAACGTCCTATACTTACTGTGTATTGCATTAGCACAGAAAGGCCTGTTGTTCTCCTAATTTGAAGGCACCTTGCTAGTCTGCTCATGATTCTTTTAAGATCTGTGTAATTACTTGGAAGACCCGTAGCATTCAGATAGCATTTAATGTTATTTTAAGATTTAAAATAGTTAGCCAAAAGTTTGGAGTTTTTCCCCAAGCTGAAAATCTCTACAAAGCATCTGTAAGTATCTAGCATTGACTTAAACTATTAATTTTCCTCGACTTTAAAGTAAGTAGAAGCCAAAATTAAGTTTTCTTAGGTGATTTTGAATCGTGGCCCAGGGAGAATCAATTCCATTTTTGCAATTTTATGTGAGTCCATTACTAAACTCAGTTTCTGTCTGTTCTACGTGTTTGTAAAACATTAGGTAAAACAAAAGGTTTGAAGCCTGTAAACAGCTGGCCCAGTGGTGACTGCTGTGTGCTAAAATCATGCTTGTCTCTTCAAGGCTAAGATGACCAGGTGTGTCATTCCTCTTACAGAGGATTTGTGCTTCTAACTGCTACACTCAGGTGGTTTCTCCTTCTTTCCTTGTCTGAAAGCTGCTGTTAGGCATAAAGCTAGAGAGTGCAGATCTACTGCACTGTACTGCCACTGGCACCTCTCACATTCCTGAAGATGAAAATTACTCTGTTTCTTCCTTCTGTACATGCTGACACGACAAATGGAATTCGTTGCTTGTTTCCCCCTGCCATCTCACTGTTTTAATTTTATCTCTGTAATGCAGAAGAGATTTCAGAGGCACAGTGAGCGCAGAAGATACTAATTTTTATTTTTAGTCGTCTCTTTGTATTTCACTATGTTATGATAGATGAAAATAATGTATTTCCAATAATAATTTTCCAAGGAGAGTAAGCGAAGAAAAAGCTTTAAGACTTGAAAGTTAATTTGGTTCATATGTAGATACCTTGAAAAACTCAGTAGTTTCCATCTGTGCTTTCTAGGGACATGAGAATATGGTGTCAGTCTACAGTTAAGAGATTTTTTTTAACATTTAAACAGCTATGTTCTTGCAGTGAAAATTCTGCTAAGTTTTATGTTTGAACTAAAACAGATGGAAGCCATAGATAGTGATGAACTCAAAGGAAATCCATTTTTCTGTTCGAGTGCCAGAGAACAATGCACATGCCAACTGAATTTAAATAGAGTAATTGTGTGCTGCTATTTAACTTGATGGATAAGATATTTTTTTCTCCGTGGATGTGATTTCAGCTATGTTATTAACAATAAGGCATGAGAAATGTTCCTTACAGACTGGAAATGGTAGGAGGAGGTGTTGTGGTGTACTGGCCTTTTAGTTCTTCTCTACTGTCTTCTGATTTTTTTTCACCATTAATGGGCATTTCTGTAATTTCTGAGCAACTTTTAACTTTTTTTTTTCTCTGCCAGTCCTGAAGCTGTAATTTGGTTATATCAGTCTCTCTGGCTTTTCACCACAGAAAATCTTAATATTTACTTAAAACCCCATCATATTTGCATGCAGAATGCACAGGATTAAGAATATTATTTGTTGCTCTTATTAATATACAACATATTTTGTTGCAACTAAAGAGTATTTTGTAACTAGGGAATATTTTTATGACAAGTTTTCAAGTAAATATAAGCACACTAAAACAATGCATCTTTTATATGTGATCACAGCAGTAAAATGAAAGTCCCTGGAATTTTAAGCACGTGTTTCAGATTTAGCTGCTTACAATATCTGGACTATGACTAAGCATCTTGTCTCAAATTTTGTACAATGCAGAACAGACAGTCTGTGTACTAGCTCATAGCTTCAAGTTTTGCATGACAAGATCCATTTTAGGAACAAGTGAAATTTCACCACTTTTGCTTTCATGAACTTGAAAAAAAATTATTTCAAATATGATTCACTGAAAGCTAAGTTTATGCCTGCCAGAAAATTGTTTGTAGATGACTGGTTTTGGCTTTGCTTAGACGAAGCTTTGTCATTACAACACATGTGATCAAAAGAAAAGTAATTTTTAGCTTTCAATAAGATACTTTCAAGGTAGAGTAATAGGGAGAAGATGTTTGACTTCACTAGTCATTGCAGCAGAAATACTGATCATATTAAAACTAATCTTTCCCATGTATAATCTCCCTTTCTAGAAATGCATTTCATAACAAGACCTTAAGATTATCCCATCCATTCAATTCCAGTGAAATAAAAACTGAAGTTAAATTAATTCCTTTTATATCATTGGTCTTACATACCCTTTTCATTCTTCTAATAGTTCTTAAAACAATTGAGAGAAAAATTAAAATACTGATACCTGACACATAAAGGTATTGCTAGTATAACTCTTCAAACATACCACTTGTGTACCTGATTTTCTTTTTTTCACTTCTGCTCCCCCAAATATCAATGTATTTTGCTGTCAAGAAGCAGGAAAGGCAGTGCATTTGGGCTGAAAAAGATTATGGAGTAAGCTTAGAAGCAGTTGTTACATTTTCTGTGCAATATATATTAGTCTTGAGGAGACTGATTTAATGGGATTCATTACCTGCTGTTTTAAACATGTTTCTAGTAAAGACTGTGGCACAAAGAGCATTGTCTTTCTTTCAAAGGCATTTGTTCTGTATTTTGTGTTATGAAGCTCTAAAGTTTAAAGCTGCATAGTTTCTTCCTAAAGTAACTCAAATTGTGCCAAGAAAAGAATTTCTGAGGCTGGAAAAAAATATAGAGGAAAAATTCTCTCCCTTGTCACATAAAAGGCTTTGAAATCTTACATACACATTGTTACTTCTTTCTTTCTTAGAAACTTTTTCTGATAAAAGAATATATTTGAGACTTGATAAACTGATTTGTGTGAATACATGGATTATCAGAGACAGCCCATTTGGCCTCGTTGTGGCTTGCACAGTTGATCGGCAAGCACTGGGAAATGCAGTCTCTGGGCTTTCTGTAACTGGGTGTTGGCCAAACACGGGTTTGTGCTGCTGTCTTAACTACACTGGTTCCAAAACTGCTTTCTGAAACTGCTGTCATCCTCAGCCATTCTCTCTTTCTGGGAAAAGCTTGACTTGGAAGCTTTTTCTGTCCTACTCAGAAGATCTATTGGAAGAAAAAAGGAAAAGGGATAAGGAGTTTTTGATTCTCAGTCTCTTCATACAACAAACTAAGACTTTGTAAAAAAGGGGAGAGTATCGAACTTGTGAATCTGTGTCAGTAATGTTTTAATATATGGGGATTCCTCCAACAGTTTATTTAAATAGGAATAAAAAGTATACATTTCTAAAAGTAGATTTGAATTTGCCTTAAAATAAGAGTATGCAAAAAAGAAGTTTACAAAAATTTATATTTCCTTTGCCCGATCAGTAACATGAGATTACAGAAATGTTGCTAAAACTAAGTTTGTTACTCTTTTCTCATGTTTGGATTAGCAAGACTTAATTTGATTCAGTGGCTATAATGGCCCACCAAAACTTACTTGAAGCTTCTAATTTTTTTTTTCTGTCCTCACAGAAGAATGCATTGAAAAATACATGTGAGGCAGTCAGTTCCATTCATATTAATTACATTTAGGTAAGGAAGAGGAGGCTAGATTTGATAGAATTCTGGTTGTATAAGGAGTGTCAGGCTTACCTGCTGCTTCTTGGCAATGCTAGTTTCAATTTAGCCATGATACATGAGAATTACTAATTAGCAGTAGCATGGTGAAATTGCAAGTTCAGGTTTGCACAGAGAATTTCTGTAACATGATGATCTTTCTGATACAGAATGGTAATATTAGGCACTTTATTTGTTCCCAATATAGGAGGTTACAAATTTTGGATCTGTAGACAAGTTCTGTAGAGAGGTAGTAAATTAATTTCTTAACATTTTTCAGGAATGGACTAAGACTAATATTTAAATAATAGATATTTTCTAACTAATTGGTAGCTGACTTTAAACTATTCAATCATCTTTATTATTAAAACTACCTTTTTAAGCAGGTGGAGACTACTGGAACTGTTAAAAGACCATTGAATAGTTTATGCAGTTCTAGATTACTGACATTGAAGCAGCATGGGATTAGATAGGATTTGTGCCTTGTTCTTAAAATGGTGTCTTTTTTTTAATGCATCGAACAACATACAGTGAAAATAGCCAGCTAGACAGATGTATGTGATAGAAGCAAAGTCAATTGTTACAAGATGGTGCTTCCATCTTCTGTATTCTACATAATGATATTTTAAGTGAGGTTTAATATAGTAAGTGTCCGTTTAACTAGAATAACCTGTTCAAAAATGCTGTGGTCTGAGCTCTGTATAAAACTGATCTTGAACCCAGTTCCATATGTGAAATGTTCTGAATTTATGTATGTCATGAAATTCAGATGGACAGCCTAGAAAACAGTTCATTTTACTTCAACAGATTAAGCTGAGAAATAGGAACCTAAACTAATATTATAAATAAGTAGCAATGATTGCATTTTGGAAAAGTAAGCAAACATTCTGTGTTTAAAATGTTCTTAAAGTTGTATGTCCAAGTTGTAGACCAGGTAACAAATACAGGGGTTTAGTTCACAAGAATGCATTAAAGTGTGGTTTCATTGAAATAACCATGTAAATAAAACTTACATGTATCAATACAGCAGTGTAGTGAATATTTTGTTAGTTGTTTTCCTTTCTAATCTTGAAATCATTCATTATGTGAGTTAGCAAATTCATCTCCTCAACAATGAGATGGGGTTTTGGGCTGCAGTGATGGGCCCAGCTGCCTGGTGCAGTCCTTTGCTTCCACTCGGTGATAAGTCCTTCATTATTTCAGCTTGGCATATGTGTTTGAAATGCAGCTTATTTGTGAAGCTATAAAGGAAAAAAGCAAAAGAATGCAAAAGCAGAATTACATAACCTAGAATTTACTATTTTTGGAAGTTTTCCTCCCCAGATGTTGACACTGGTGAGCTTCTCTCTCCTGGTAGGCCTTCAACCTGACTTCTGTTTATGAAATAATTGCAAGAAAAAAACCCTATCCTTTGTCTCTCTTGCTAAATAGGAAAATAGGATAAATTCAGACAGGGAGAAAGACTGTCACCACAGAATCAAGCAAGTTTGAGATAATGTCTCACAATTTCATTTGTTATTGTCGATAAATAGAGCATTCTGATTTGCAAATAATGCTGTTGCAAATGTTTCTATAGCAATGTATATAAACATGATATGACAGTGACGATCATGTTTATGATATGACAGTTTCACAGGTCCTGTGAAATTCTTGCTGTTAGACAAATGAATGTTAGCCTTGATAGAGCAAAAAGAAGTATAGCAAAGTAAGTTAAACTCCAGGCTGAGCTGTGGCAGCTCCCAGACTGCAATTTAAAGATGCCTTTTTCCTGATTCTTTGCCTGTTTTACCAGCATGCATTGCTAGAAGGGTGGAATTTTTATAGTTCCAAGAAACATTAGATGTAGTTGTAGGTGTTCAGTATAACAGAATAAATATATTAAAACTGGACACTTTGAAGACAAGAAGCATAGAGGCTCCAACAAGGTTTTTGTGTTTAGTGTTTTGTTTAGCCTGCTCAAAGATTCTGTTGAAGTTAGAGAAGACAGCATTTCTGGGTGGAATTCATCTGCCCTTCTCCAGGAGCCTGTAGCTTTTCAGTGCTTCCAAATTCAACAGCAAAATGTTCTTACCTAATCTGTAGGTGTTCTGATACCATCCATTCTTACAATAATAAAATCTGGGACGACAAATAGTTCATAGCTATATAAAAATCTTTTTTTTTTCCACAATGCCTGTAAATAATAAGGCTGAAGAAAATTTCCTAAATTATCTTAATCTTGCTATTTTGAAGTTTTAGCTTTCAGAGTTTGCAATGTGTATATTTTAAAATTATTTTTTAGCAGAAAATTACTATGTTGGTTTCTTAAAGGAGAAGAGGAAAACCTAAACCCTATTATTTACAGATTTACAACAAAAATATTTTTTATTTAACCCCAAAGGTGTCCCTTGGGACTCTGAACTACTTAAAGAAATTTCTAGTCTTGCTGCTAAGCTCATGGGTTTTCCAGCAGTAGAGGACCAAGCAGAGTATGATAAGAATTGCTAGACAGCCTTAATATATAGCTTGCTGATTTGGTTTTCTTGCTTTTCCCCCCCTGGGGCTTCTTTTTCTTGCAAGCCATCTGCATATGTATGACCCTTTAAAAATGTGTGAGTTCTACATGCCCATTGCTTCCAGACTGGGTTCTTCTTTATGCCTCTACAAGCATTCCCATTTCCTTCAAAAGATTTAGATGTTTAAGTTACAGTATTCGCATATATAAATAAAATGTTCTTCAAATTAAAAGCAAGCAAGTAAATTTGAATAGCAAGATAGATGGCAATGCAGTTTTTTGCACATTCAACCACATTTTTTTCAAACACAGCAGTTATTGTAAGTGTCTCTCTAGGTCAATGTGCACTACTGGTATATTTGCAGCTTCCTGTAAAAAGAAAAAGTCTCCTTTAATAAAAAGGAATTTTCAGTGAATGGACTCTTCAGCTATGTATTTTAAACCATTCATTTAAGTACTGAAGTATAACGTACCACTGGTGTAGTAAAATGCAATTCTTGAAAAATTCTAATGTCATGATATAAGGTTTACGTGTAATTTTTTTTTCTGTCTAAAATGCTGAAAATTTTATCTATAATAGTCTTTAATTTTGTTGAATCTGTATATAAGCAACTGCTCTAATGTTACTGGACCTACTGAAAAATATTACATACCAGGGTTATATGAAATACACCAAGATGCAGTCATAAATCAGTTAATAAAATCTGTATGCCTTATTTCTTTACTGACATGATTTTTCTTAAATTGCTTCAGTAGAGAAGCATGAAGTTGTAGAAATGCCACTCTGTTAAGCAATGTGCATAGTGCAGTTATTCACAGTCGCTGTGAAAGAGGAGACTAAAGCAGTCAGCACTATTTCTGGGTGTCATGAAACAAAAAGTGGCTTTATCCTATTGGAGCTGATCCCAAAGTACACTGCAGATCTTATGACCAGAGAATTAAGGTTAAGAAGTCTGTTCTTGTCAGCTTTAACTTGGGTCAAGGGTATTGTTGGTTAATGTGCTTGGAGTTAAATATTAGCTCTTTATTTCCCTTAGGCAAATTCTAAGCTTGATTTTTCATTATTTTTTCTGGCATAATAGCTAAAACCTCTGCATTTGTTTTGTTCTTTGGTTTTTGTTTTCTCTTAAGGTCGCTTGAATTATCCACATCCGGGGACTGACAATCTTCTGATGTTAAATGGTAAGTTCTAATCTTATAACAGTTTCTAATTATCTCTAGCTTAGTTTAAATCTGACATGTTGGTATAAAATTATACTGTGCTATTCTGTTACTGAATTACTTGCCTGTGGTCTTCAACACTGATGGGACTGTTGCCATTTCTTGGAGTTGAATGGCAAGAGCTAATCTTGCAACAGACTTTCATTATATCTAGCTTATTGGAAATCTGAAATGCTCATAATGATGCACTATTCTGTTTTGTTCTCAAGCAATCCAGGGATATGTTTTCCAAAGAGCTGTAGGAAATCTATTATACTGAAACAGGAATTAGAAAAATAAGAAGGCCAGAAACACATGTTTTTCTATATTGGGTAAATAAAGAGTGAACTAGACACTTTGCATTACACTCATGTGAAATAACATTTTATTTTTGCTGGGGTTTTTGAAAGTGGCTTTTGTCAAGCACGTGTCTACCCATGAAATATGCTGAAGTTAGAGTTCATGTTCTTGTTCCTCTCCCAGTAGGTCAGACTTCATGAACATCTGCTACTCAGTGAAGGCATGAACTTTAGCCTTTGTTCAAAGCTAAAGAAGGAAGCACAGCTTGGTAATCCATCTAAGTCAATAATAAATCAGGGCTTTTGCACATAAGTGTTTTCTGCATTGGGAAAAACTAGAGCTGTGGTGCCACAGCTTGTCTAGGTTAGAAGACATGGAAGCTGATGTACACAAAGTACACATTTTGTCATTCACTTGATGAGTCTAAGGGTTAACAGTAAAGATCTCTTAAAAAATATGGCCCGAACACATTCGTTGCTGTTTGAAATTATATGGAGGGTTGGTTTTTTTGTTGTTAGGTTTTGGTGTTTTTTTTTAATTGCCTTACCCATTCTGCACAGTCATTTACACTTGTGCAAATGGATAAAAAATGCAAGCAAATACCTATTTTCCCTGCATAACACTGAGCAAATGTTTAAAATTGTTTAAAATTTTAAGGAAACTAAGATTTGCCTTTATGCCCGGTAAAGGGAAATACTGTACAATGGCCATTTGAAGAAGTAGATCCTTTGGTATTGAATAGGTAACTTTAAGATAATGGACTATCTTGAAAAGAAAAAACAGGTACTTAACTATAGAAATAAAATCAGTGTTTAGACAACACTGTATTGATTCCTCTGCGCTGAATATCAATGTGCTTGATGTCACAACATCTACAACATTTTACTTTCTGTGTTTAACTGCAGCTTTAAGACCTGTTCTCCAAACTGGTTTGTTCAGGTGGTATATGTGCAATTGGCATTATCTGCTGCTGTACAAGGAAGTGTTAGATGGGAAGGTATGAAGAGAAACTGAAGTATTTCAGTGAGGTGGCTGTAAGAGATTAATACTTTAATTTGTTTAATTTTACTTAGAATGGTGAACTTCTCTTTTTAGAGTTTTGCATGCTAAAAAAGCACATGGGAACTGTTGTTACTCTATTGAATATCTAGGAAAGAAGGGGTTTTTTGTTATCATGAGCACTGGAGAGATACAGTGGTACCAGTCTATCCTAAAATCTTACCACAAAGCTAGAACATGCACTGAAAAGTATCTTGCTTTTAATGCTTGTGTGGTTTCTCTTGTACTTAGAGAGGTAGCACTTAGTATGACTGCTGTCCTCTTTAAAAGATGCAATATTATTTTCAGCCTTCAGTAAGTGAGATAAAAATAACAGTTTAAGTATCTAAAAGGTGCTGCAACACATAATTTTTTAAATTATGCCTTTTAGAATTGAGTTTAGAGCCTTGTTGTGTCTCTAGCACAAAGCTGGAGTCTGATGTAGCTGTTGGTGCAGGCCAGGGCAGTCAGGAATGCTCTTCAGAGCCCCTGCAGGTTGGCATGTCTGAACTGCAGCTTCTTGCAGCTCAGGAACAGAAGCACTGGAAACAGCTTTTGAGGAGCTCCAGCTGCTCAGACTCTGTGCAACCTTTCTTTCTTAGCAAGAATTGAGGGACTTCCTCCAAATGTGCCATAAGGAGAATTATGGTTTGAACACCTGGTGATGAACTTGTAAACCTCAATTTCCTTCTCCACTTAAATGGGTTCAAGCCAACATTTCCCTCTGTCCCTGTAACTGGTGCCTTGGGGGGAGTTTTGGGAAAAGAATAGTTGGTAATTCAAAGGCTCCACATTTGTCCCTTTATTTCTCAGTAAGTACTGTGGTAGCTATAAGGAGGAGCAGGAATACCAGACCTTCATGAAAGCAAATCACAAATATGTTTAAACACCCTCTCCCCATTTATGCGGGCACTAATAATTAACAGTGACCCTCTCTGGATTTTAGTGAGATTATTTTAGTGAACTGGTGCCTCTGGATTCCAGAAAGGTTCTAACATGACCCAGGCTGGAATTTTGCAGCCCTTTTACAGCTAAGCACTTCTAGATAGAACTTTTTTGATGGTGGTTTTTCCTCTTTGTAAATGATAGATTTTTTCCATCTCATTTAAAATGTACTTACTGAACTGTACCTAATATTAATATTTACAGTTTTCATTATTTAAATTAATGACATGAACTAAAGGAAACCTGATTTATGTGTTTTAATAAATAATGTATAATTATGTATCTGTTTCAGCTTAAGCTGTAAAAAAAAGTAATGCATTTTTAATGACTGTTATCTCTCAAAAGTCAAAAAAAGATACTTTGGAATGGGTATACCTGACTGCAGCTTTCTCAGCTTAGAGAGAACATTTTTGAAACAAGTAATAATGCAAGAGTCAAGTTTTTTGGGATGTAGAGTGTTTTTTCCCCATTATGGGGTTTGCCCCACTTTCTCTTGTTTTAAAGCATTGAATTTTTTGAGTTGCTGTTGAAACATAATTCACCATTTCATTCGTTTAGCAAGGGCGTATTAGACTTGTTACAGATACTATAACTGGTTGTGCTTCTAAAGAAAGCACTTCAATCAGAAATTACTGAATTACTTCAATCAGAAATTACTAAACTTCCAATACAGGAATTGCTAAATGAACTTCTTATAAGTGTCTTAGTCTTATAAGTGTCCCAGCTTGAATGGTTGTAATGATGTCTTTCAGCCTTAAAATCTATGAAGGTGTTATTTCTAAAGAAATTTAAATGGAATTTGGACACCCAAATCCAATAGAATGAAATGGGAATTAGGCATCTACCTCCTTTAGTCTAGACTCTTGGGATATTATTGCTGTATATTATTGCTGTATATTATTGCTGTAACTGTTTATGGATTTCTTTAAATTACAGTTATTAATGAAAAGGGCTTCATCATGTCTCTGTCACCATTTGATCGTTATGTCATAATGTTAGTGACAAATCATATTTTATCTTTGTAGGAAGTTTGCCTGATAGTTTTTCCTGATACACAACATAGTGTTTTTAATTCAGCTTCATCATTCAGCTGAGTTCTTGCAATGTGTGTATATTTGATCTCTGGTTGTGTATATGAAATATGTGTCTGAATAAAACGAAACCATACATTTGGTATCTTTGTGGTAGCATTGCTCACATAATGTTCAATTCTATTGTCTTCAGGTTAGATAAACATGCACAGCAAACGTATTTACTTATGTTTTAAATATGTGACCTGATTTATGTTGCAGAAAGGGAGATTTTAATTTTTCTGATGGGTGTAAGCTGTATTAGCATGCAACTTCAGCGATATAGAAAAAGAAGGTTTTAGCTATAATCTTTGTTGTATATGCAGCATTCTTAATTTTGGAAGTTTCCAGTATTACTGGATTTAATTTTATTGGGCATCATTATACTTCTTGTATGTGTTGCCTAATTGATATTTTCTATAATGAAAGTGTCTTTCATGCATTCTCACTCATTTGAAATCTTTCCAAGTTACTGGCTAATTAAAATATCCAGCTTTATAAAATAAAAGGCAAATTTCTGTATGACTTGGTATTTGGACAAGTTAAGGAAAACAGTTTAATCTCTCCTTTTTTGTTGCTGTAAATCAGTTATTTGCCTGCAGTGTCTGGCCTTTTCCAAAAGAGCTGTCTTCCCTGCAATTATTTATGTATAACATGTGCACTGATTATGTGTATGTTAAATACATCTGTATAGTCTTGATGTATAGGTAAACCTGTAATTAACTATATTTATACAGCTGTCATGCCCTGTAAGCATGGCTGCTCTGTAAGGTGTAAAACATTATATGCATATTATTTTAATAAATACAGAAAATCTGCATTTTTCTAGATGCAAAGTAGCACTATGTCCCTGCCCACACTAGTTTGCACTCTAAATGAGCAAGACATGAATTTTAGGGAGGAAGGTTTGCCATACAAGCAAAGTAAATTATATGACAGCATCAGGTACAGTTTTTCTCCCATTTTCCCTGATTTTGTTGTTTCACTGAAGCAAGAAATACACAGATAACTTTGCTACGTTGTTGCAATTTCGATATATATAAAACATTGCACCATCTACTGTTCTAACTGCATTGGGGTTTTTTTTAACATTTTAGTAACTCTTTTGTTTTTCCTTAAAATTACTGTTTCCTTTTTTTGAATGCACAAAGAAAAAATTTCAGTTGTTCTGTAACAACATATTCTTCTGCATATCAACTTGTCTTAACTATGAAAATGTAAGAAAATAGTTGAGCTGGTTTGGTGGGCTGAAGGGGATGGAAGAAAAGAAAAGCATTATCCTGACACTTGTGCCGAAAAGTGAATATTAATATGCCTCACTGTATTATCCTTTGAGAGGGAACACGGCACTGCAGACATTGCTGTGGATGGGCTGCACTTGAATTTTCCCTGCTTACTCTAGTTTTATTTGTGGATGGAATTTATTTTTTAAAAAAAGCATGTGGGGGCTAGGCAAGGGCTTGGTGATGCTGCTGCTAATGCTACGTGGGAGTCACTTTGGCCAGGAGTCAGAGAAGATTTGTGCATGCTGCAGCACTGCCACAGAACTGCGTCTTCTGAGGGCCTGCCTTCAGGGAGAAAATGTGTCTGAAGCTCAGCGTCAGAATCCCCAGCACCTAGTGAGAGAGCTGGTCACACAGAAGAATACACAGCTTTGTGGATTCTGTTTTGATGTTGGAAATATGAATTAAAGTGTTTATACTTGTTTAGGTACCCAGGTCTCTTTCAGAAAGTGGATTTTTTTTCTCTTTTGGCTTTCCAGTACAAGTTTTAAGGATATGAAAACCTTTAAGCAAAAACTATTCTCTTCAATAATAATTATTTCAGGTGAGAGAGAATAAATCTGAAAGCAAGTTCAGTGCAAATTGGATAGAAGTATCAGGACTGTTGTGTAAAAATAACTTTTCTAAGGGAGCAAAAACAAGAAAGATTTTTTTTCAAACTTCCATAAGCAATCCACTGTATTTCTAGTTGGAAGGGAGGGATCAAGATAACAAAGGGAAAAAATACTATATTTAATAAAATTTTTGAAAACCCCTAATCAAATAGGCGGTACCAGTATATAAGTATTTCATAATATGAGAATGGAACAATGAATGACATTTATGAATCAGTGATTTTGAGTCAGTATGTATTTCAGTGGCCCAGAACAGTTGCTTTTAGGAAAAGTGTATGTATAGAGGCCTCGTAAAATAAAAACAATAATGCCAAGACACAGCTGTCTCTTCCTAAATGTTGCTATGATCTTATGGTTAATAGTAACATCTATTTGGATACTTAATGCCACTGTGTAATGATTAAAGTAATTTTTCTCTGCTACTGAGTCTGTTAAACAGGAATAGAAAATACTCTGTGGAAATGTAACTAAGAAATTGCACAAAGCTTAATAGTTTCTGTATTAGTAATCTGTCTATTTTTAGTTTTTAGCCTTCAGGCAGAGAAGCAATCAGTATGGTCTGCTGAACTGTAGCTGCAAGCATGATCTCTTTAAGAATCTTGCAAAACTCAAAAGTTAGGAAAATCTTGGATTTACTTGCAGTCTGTGCGAAATTGTTGCTTTGCCTTTGTGCAGTGTTTTTGATACAATGCTATTTCTTGTGACTTGTGCCCTGATTTCGTTTGCTAGTACAAGGCAGCTTTTGTTTCAAACAAAACCTTGCGGTTAATTTTCTGCTAGGTCTTTTCATGAAAAAGGAAGGTCACGGCTTACAGCATTTGCATTGTCACTGCAAAGGACTGTACAAACTGTTCCATGTGGACCAGGATGTGTCTGTGATTAATTTAACACTTGCTACATGCTTTTTACAGTAGTGTTTTCCATTTTACAGTTTCGATACCATATGTGTGTTATTTAGGCGCTTGTGTAAGATAAAAATCACATCTTGAGGATGAATTGCTAAGTTCCCATAATTAATTTGTCCATAATTAACATGAAGTGAAGATCAAGTTTAAAGATGTTGAAATATATGAAAGAATTTTACTTACAGCTGGAGTTAACATCAATTTAGTAGTAAAATAGTATGGTATTTATATGTGATTTTAATGCATTCTCATCTACAATTACCAGTACCAAGTACAGATGCAGATTTTTACTTACTACTTACCCACATGGTTCTTTGTATCTTAAATATTTTAGTCTGTGGGCATGATACAGTTATTTGACATTTTACAATTTGTCCTTTGTTTGCATGCAGCGAGGAGTTATGGGCGAAGACGAGGTAATTCACTTCTGTTTGTTACAGTTCAATTAATTCTGATCTGTTACTGATCATTATGATTAATTAATCCAGATTATTGATTGTAATTGCTTATCTGCATGTTATCTTAGTTTGGGGAGGATGGAGGGTGTGAGGGAAGGAGTACAGTCTGGATTGTTATGATCATTGTTCTTTTAGAGTCTGAATTGAAAATCCTTTAATCAGTTAAAAACTGCAGTTCTAATCATGGTTTAGTTCATGCTAATGGGTACTGCTTGCAGTCATTACCCCCTTTAAAAGTATACAGTTTGCTAGTTGTCCTTCTAACTCCTTTTGCTTCTGTAGAAGCAGTAGTGTGCAGAGTAAAAGCAAAAAGCCTTTCTAAACTTAGCAAGAAATCTAGTAGACTGCTCTTAGAAGTAGTAAACACGTTTTCATAGTATAAGCCAATATATGTGCACTAACCTTGAAAAGCTCTACTGTTTTAACTGTGCTAGGATGTGATGTGAAGTTCTTATAAAGAGCATGTAAAACATGCAAGAACAAAGTACCAAGATCTTTGGTAGCTTCTGGTACTCACCACATACACGGGTTCATGTGTCTGTCTTGGTCTCTGCATTGGTTCATAACCTAGTGCTTGGTAGCCATAATCTGTAGAGGGCTGATGTTGTAGATCTTGGCCAGTGGATGTAACAGTTAGTACAATCATTCTGACAATTCCTGCCAGATTCTGCTTATTTTTTTACTGTTAAAAAACAAAAAAGTGTTTAGAAGGGCTAATCCTTTTTATTCATAGTCATCAAGAGAAATGTGAAAGCCTGTTGAAATGGAAAAGCAAATTACCTTTTTGCTTTCTTTATCTGAGAGACATTTAGAAGTGAAGAGGATGGAGAAGAAAGTAATAGGAATCCCATAGACTATATTACTCTGAAAGTGTTTATCTATTGTCCTTGATGTCACCTTAGCTCTCACAGGAGCTCCAGTGCTTTTGGCAAACCTTTATCCACATTAAAGTTAAACTGAGCTCTCTGGTATCGCTTCAGAACATGTTCTGCTGGTTTTATTTGTAAAGAACAATTCTCATTGTTCTTAGATTTTAACATGGGTCTGTGGGTACAAATAAGTTATTCTGAGAGTTATTCTAAGACTGTTTTCCCCATGATATACTTGTCTACATTATAAGTTTTATTGTCTAAGAAGCACTTCTTATAAACCAAGCTAAATTACAATAATATTAGATTTAAGATATTGAGAATAACTCTCCTCTATTAGTGGAATGTTTTAAAATTTCCACTTTCAGTTACCTGCAGGTTCCTGCAATATGAGTCTTATTTCTTCCATCATGCACTACCTCCTGTCACTGTCATTATGGTAACAGCTCCATCTTCTCCATCATTCACTTTAGTAATTCAGAAATTCATTGCATCCAACTTTCTTGGTTGCGCAACCAAATCTTACCACTTGTTCATATACATCTTAAAGATTTGATCATTCTTACTTGTTTTCATAACTAAATTCATATCTATAGTATGCAGCTGCTACAGTCATAAATTCAGTCTTGCTCCTCTCATGCCTAAATAGTTGATATACAAGAGGAATCTTCTTGCCTGCTTCATCCAGCTATGTTGGCTATGTATCTCCATTGCTCGCTCACCTTTCTGTCCCATTGAGAGCCAGCTGCATGCTTCCACTTCCTCACTTCCCACAACTCTGCTGATCTGTTGCAGACCTGTTGATTGTGTCCTTACAAGACCAAGCATCTCTTGCTCCCCCCTAGTCATTCTCAAACATACCTATCACCAATTCTAATGGAAAGGAGGAGCCTGCTGTAGCTTTCTGCATTTGCTTCACTCCTCTTCATTGGATTTCTGCTGAAGACACAGATATGCCACCATAAAAATGATGCAGTTAACATTCTTTGTTACTTGATACAGTGCTGCAGTCCTGCTTTTAATTTTGTGCTCCTCATGATAATTTATGGTATTTGGTTGTTTTATATCATCCTGTTTTATATCGTCCTGTGCTTTCATTCAGGTTTTTTTTATTGAGATACCACATCAGTGTCAATAGGCATTACTGTAACATAAGTCATTGGTCAATATTTGCTGTTTTCCACCCTTGTCTTTTAAACATCTGGTTCTGAAGTGGTCTTCTGGAAATTAAGGGCTTTCATACTGCTGTCACCCCAGCTGGTCAGCACTGGATCTGCTGGTATTCCTGCCAGGCTTTACTGCTAATGTTCTCCTGAGCTGGAGAATTAAAGTCTGCAGTATTGCTCACAGCCAAGGTACTGTGGACTCAGCTGTCAGGGACCTACTGATCCTGACTATGGGTTTTCAGTGGGTGAATCTGGAAGAACTTGTCTGTTTAAAATTAAAAACTAGCTTGCTTCCCAGAAGCGTGCTAGGTTGTTTTTTGATTTGGCTTTCTTGCTTCTTCTGGGGAAGCAGTTGATTTAATTAATGATTATTTTTTAAATAAGTGGCAAACAGGGAAAATGGCATTTCAGAAGAAATAGTGATGTGGATCATTTGCTTTGCTTCACGGAGTCTTTCTTTTGGGGCTTTTTGCAATTAAAAGACTGAGTTCTGAATTTGAAACTATCATTAATCTTTATGTTGCTGACTAAAGCAATAAAAGATAGAATATGCCAAGATAAATATCCTGGCCTTCTGAATTTTTTTTTTGTTCAGAGTTCTACAAAATTTGTAAATATGAAATGGGGAAGAAATATGTGGGACAGAATTACCATATTTTCACTTCCCTCTGCGCTCCAAGTGTCTGTTTGGGTCAGATTGCATTTGCAAAGTCATCCTGTAAATTTCTCAGATTTTGCACTTGCTTTTCAGGGTAACAGTAAACTCACTGGAGTTTACTACATGTTAGGAACTGCCACAAGGCTTCCCTCCAAAACTGTAGTAAATTGAGAGTGAGAAGAATAAATCAGCATTGTGACTCATTTTTCAAGTGTTACATTTTACACATTTACTAAAATTCTCTTTTGCTTTCTTAGAAATTGAGTATATTCTTATGTTAGCAGTATCCAATACCTTTAGAAATACGTGTTTGAAACTTGTGATAGGGATGTTGGTTTCCCTATTCAATTAAAATTTAGGGAGTTTAGACACACTGTCTAAATTCAGGTGGAGGAAATTACAAGTTCAAATTGAAGCTAAACCAAAGGCAGACTAACAAAGCTCACTTAAGCAATCTGTAATATTTTCTTTTCATAAATAAGACCCTTTACTTAAAACAAAATTACCACTTATCTACTGGATGCAGCAGAGCAACTACCATATAATGTAATATGAAGTATACACTTAGAGTGATGTCAGCTTGCTATCTTGAAATTCCATTTTGAAGTTTAACACATTTTTTCATTCCTCTAATTTTTCTTTAAACTAATATCAACATTTCTAATATCTTGGTGTTTTCATTTTGACTCTCCAGACTGCTATTCCCCATTCCCTAAAATTACAAAACCACGTACTGCCACAAAATTATTTTAATGTACATTATTATCTTTTCTTTTTAAGGCCGTTCTTCCCTCTTCCCAATAGATGATGGCTTGCTGGATGATGGGCACAGTGATCAAGTTGGAGTCCTGAATTCCCCCACCTGCTATTCAGCTCATCAGAACGGAGAGCGAATCGAGCGTTTCTCTCGGAAGGTGTTCGTTGGAGGGCTTCCACCGGATATTGATGAAGGTGAGCTGCCTGGAAACCAAGCACCCTATGTTGGGAGGGAGAAACAAAAACAGGTCATGAAAAACCTGACTTGAGTAGTAAAAATAAGACAGTCAGCTGAAAAATAATGTTGTGCAAAAGGCTGTAACTATTTGTTCTTTATGTAAGTTGATGGGTGTGTTGAGCTTTGTATCATCTTTTTTGGTTTTGGGGTGTTGCAGTTGTTTCCGATTCTGCACTTGCAGATTAGAGTTGCATGTAATGCCTAGAGTGTGTGCTTCTGCTTATCTTGCATATTCCTTTCAAGTACATCTTAGCCCTCCTCTATCTGTGGCTGCTATATTCTGTAGTCATGGGAAATTTCCATTTGTAAATGAATTTCATATTCTATTTTACTATTACCTGAAGATCTCAGCAGTGATATAGAAAGATTCATGTTATTCCCGATGAGAAATAGAACCTTAGGCAGAGCAAGGTCAAGTGGCAGAGCACTCTTGATGCATTGAACAGAGACTGTACTACAGAAACTCAGATTGTTAGCCAGCTGAAATTTCTTTGTACACTAGTGGTGATTTGAAGTAATTGTGCTGTTTAATATGAGGTTTCTCCTGTGCAGATAAATGTAAATTGCATGTTAACTTTCTAGTGTAAGTGGAAGTTCTGTTAGGAGGTTCATGGTAATCCTAGAATAACATGCAAACCAAATAAGCTGACTGCGTTTAATTAACTTTCAGACATGGAAAGGCCAGATTTTGGTTCCATTTTCATTGAAATGCCCTCCTATAATCTACTAAGGGATTTATTTTGATGTGCTTCAGCACAGTTGCCTATAACACTAATGCTAAACAAAACCACATGGAAATACATTTTATTTCTCTCCTCCCTGTTTATATGATGATGGCAGGATATGACTGAAAGAAATTAATCATAGTTGTGTTTGAGTTGCTGCTTTTATATAGTTCAGAGTATTTTTAACCCTTGGCCAAGACTTTTCCAGTCACTGACATGTAGGTGTGGCTGGGATAGGAACAACTCAAAGTTGTGCAAGGGGCATGGTAGATCGTGCAGCAAAGCTGTTGATGGTTGCTGGGAGCACCTCTAAATAGACAATTTCAAATTTCTGTCTCTGATACATGCATAGTGTCTGCTATAGAGCAGATATCCTGTATATATTTCTTATATGTAGGAAATTGCTAGTATGTTAATTGTGGTGTTACTTGGTATATAAATATCTACTTTAAAAGCTCTGAACTGTACATCACTAAACAGTAAATTTATTTGATTTTATTCAAACCAGATTGTGATTTGAATTTAGGGAAGTTCCACACAAGTTTACACAAATGGCTTTAGCTGCCCATATGCTTCTGAAATGCTGCTGGTTTTAAGCAATAAAAACCAAATGTAAGATTAAAAATCACCAGAAATACATTGTATAAATATTAACACTCTGGAAGATGGATCTATTTAAGTCTTTTGTTTATGAAAATTGTAAATTTTGTTTTGTTTTTCGTCTGATGAAATGTCAACCTTTCCTAGAAGCAAAGGTCTTTGCTTAATAGTATTTTTCATTGAGTTATGTAATTTCCTTTAATTGCAATTATTTTACATGTTTTTAGATGAAATTACTGCCAGCTTCAGACGATTTGGGCCCTTGGTAGTAGACTGGCCTCACAAAGCAGAGAGCAAGTCCTATTTTCCACCAAAAGGTAAGAGAGTTAGAAGGTTTTGACCTGTTACTGAGTGCCAGTCTTGCTCTTGGTAACACTCTCATCTTTTTCCAAAGGGTATAATGTAGAGTCCCTGTGAACACTTAAATCTGTTGGTTCAGTGCAGGTCCAGGTGTGGCTCCTTTACATACTCAGTCTAAAACGTGTTATTTTGTTACTGAGCTGATCAGGTCAACACTCTGTAGGTTGCATGCATCACTGATCATCACTTCTGTATTTGTATTTCTGTCTAGTTTCCAAAACTGAAATTTGATCAAATTTTTTAAGACAAAATCTTAGATAAATATTTTCCTAGGAGGTTAAAGGCAGGATGCAGAAGGATGTGTTTGCTTAAGTGGTCAAGATAATCAAATATGCATCTTTCACTTTTAGGATGTGAACTTCCTGTTGAAGCTCTAATCTTTTTGTTAAATTGTTAAATATTGATTTTTTTTTTCTTTTAAATTATTTCTAGTGTTGCTGTTAGATTATATTTTTACTATTACTTACAAAGTGTTGGAAAAACCATTCTGTAGATCAAGTAGTTAAGTCACTGCGATATCTCTGTATATGTACAGTCATGTATTGTTACATATAAAATAAATGCAGATGTGTGATCCAGACATGAAAGCAAAGCAGAAATTATTGATTTTGTAGAGAATGCAGAAATTCATTCCTTCTGTGGAAGTGACAAATGTAGGTATAGTTCTTTTGTAAACTGATTATTTATCTGTGCATCTATGCTGGGGAAAAGACAGGATTATTATCCCCAATGGGCCCTCTAAAGAGTGGGAAATGGAATTGAAGGCATTTGAATAGCATTTATGAATGCTACATGGAAATTTTAAGACAAAAAAAGAGACTTTGGCTTTCTTGATTGTCAGCCCAGCCCACAAAGCTACTGTCAAGTTAAATTTGATTATCTTAGACTGCATCTCTCTTCATAAATTACCAAGAGAAATTCCCAAGGAACTCTTTGAAGAAGATGCATCTCGCAGAGTCTGTGATGAATATATAGAAGACAGAAGATGTAATATATTCCTACCTGAAAGGAATGGATTCTGGCATTTGTTTCCAAGGAGATAGTCCTGTCTCAGCATCTGAACATCTTAAGGATGTATTTTCAGACTTCCTTATTTGATAATGCTTTTTCATATAGTTGGGTTGTTTATAATTACTGCAGTAAGAAAAAAATCCAAACTGTGTTGTAAGTAGAGCTTCTTAAAGGCAGAGAAAATATAAATAGAAGAACTTCAGTGTATTGATCTAATTAATTCAGGAAACACTTGCAACCTAAATGCTAAGTTGATTTCCCATAGTTAACTGATCCTTACTTGAAAAATAAAAGCATTTAGTGTTCTATCTTAACATTTCAGCCGAACTTTTAGTTTGCTGAATTATTCAGTATTTTTTGTATGTAGCCTAACACATTTACAATACAGTGTCAATTTCTCTTTGTAAATACTCTGGAAACATACAACTGCTGAGTGTTACTGTGTACATATCTCTTTTAGTCAAAGCAATACATATGACCCATAATTATTTTGTAGAAGAATTTCATTAAAAATTGTCTCTCATTGGTATTACTTGTGTGAACAGACAAGAACCATTTATACATACATTAATAAGATGTCTGAAATGGCTAAGGATAGGCAAAAAAAAGTTTTGAGATCAGTCAGTGATTGCCAGTTGAGAAATACATACTATATTAGTTCAGAGAATTAATGTTTTTTATTTTCTAAATTGTCACTCTGCATGAAATTAATTCGGTGTCTATATTTTTCTTTGTTCAGTTTCATTAGAGATTTGCTATAGTATTGCTTTCCAAAGACATCTCAGAATTAGGCCATTCTGGACTAATTCATGTAAGTCTTCTCTGTGGTGAAGAGATGAAGCCTGTTTTGTTTTGGGTTGCTTTTTTTTTGCCTTTTTTTTTTTTTTCTTTGTTACTGTTCAGTTTTCCAGTCTGTGCTTCCTTCCAAGCTCTCTGCTTACAGAAGGTCCTGAGGGAAGGCCAAGTTCATAATAAGTGTTTCCTTGCTGAAAGAAATTCAGAAAGTGTCTTGATCCATCAAGGCTGGCTGCCTCCTGAGAAACACCAACTGCTTGTTCTTAACTAATTACATTTTGTGGTGGTTCACCACAAAATTAGATCGAAACATAACAGGAATTTTTACAACTTTACACTGATCTTACAAGGAAGCTCTGTTCTGAAAAAAACCTCAGTTCAGCTCAAAGTACAAAGTCTGTAAGAGTGATCTGCCAACTGTGATGCAGAATTCCTTCCTTTCTGACTTGCCACTGTTTATCATAACTCATGTTATTACGTAGTTGGCACATACACTTATTTGTGAAACAATACACATGTCCAAAGTAACTTGCTGGGTTGAGGACTCCTCCTTCTGATAATGAAGCTCACAAAGAAATGGTGCCATAAAGATATGGAAATTCAAAAAATGCCTTCCAAAATACATCCAGTTGTTTGTGACCTCTGTACTATTTATAGGCTGTCTCAGAGGATAATCTGATTTAAACAGGACAGTCTCCCCAGTCTTATTCTAACTGGGTGTTTCTGCTGCCTTGTGTGACAACAGTTGTGCAGTAACTTCTTTCTTCAAGGTTCCCACTTGCTAACTCAGAGCTGACTAGCTGAAAAACTCAAGTTGGAAATGTTCTGCTTCTAGTTTCAGAAGCAAAACCCCAGGTCCATACAAATTCTGTTGAACTTGTTACCTGCTACTTTGATCACACTGGATAGGATCAAACTCAGGATTCAGGCAAGTAACTGTAGGAATCTTCATATGTGATTAATGTCTAAGCTTCCTTTAATCAATGTGAATCTGGCCAGTACAGCCAGTGAAGTATGGAGGACAATTCAGGTCACTGTAACATGAACACATTGAGTTTGATTCATTTACCAGACTGAGGGTATCTAAAAGACTGGATACATGGGTCTCACAAATATAGTGCAGCACCACATTTTTTCACCTTACATGTGTTTTGGAGTTTATTCTCCATCAAAGATGACTAAAGGAAAAGCTGAAAGATGGGTTATGTAGATCCATTGTCTGTATTAACCTGCAGCTTGGACTGGTTCTTTCTGATATAAGTTGAGGTGCAGCAGTTTCTAGGAAAGAATTGCACTGCACTGAGGCCATTTAGTGCCCTCAGACTGTGGAGGGTGTGTCAGGACAACCAGCCCCAACCCAAAATACCACTGCAGTCACTGGCATGGCACTACATGGGCAGTGCCATGCTGGGTTGCACTGATTTTCTTGACTCCTCCTCTAAGCCATTAGTGGCAGGAATTAGCTGAAAGTTGATAAAACTCTCTGATTTCTACACAGAATATGCATAACAAGAAGCATGTTTTCTCCCTCTGGTAACTTTCCTATTACTTTGAAATAAATAATTCTTTTCCTTGCTAACAAAATCATTTTAGCATGAATCTAGTCCAGAATGCTTTGCTTTTGATTTGTTCTCTAAATAATTAATACCAAAATAAAATCTTTAATGAATACCATGAAAAATTTTAATCTGGTAGGACTCTTCAATCATCTCAGCTTTTCAAACTTAGCTAATGTGCTTTCTGTTCCAGTGCTCACCAGTCCATCTCTTTAGTGAGCATTGTAAATCATTGAAGGTCTAGAGCTGTGTACTACTCCTTCAGAGGGGAGAAGTGCAGCTGAGTTCATGACACAAGGCTTTCTGAGGCTTTGAACTAAGTGGGGTAAAAAAAGACATGAGTACATGTTTTTTAGATGAGGTTGAGAAGGCAGTATTAATGTATGTTTTTTCTATTGCTTTCCTTTCCATGTCAGGAGTGGTAGTATGAAGTGACCCTGAGATTAGCTCAGTTGTTTAGAGCATGGTGCTAATAAAAATGCAGGTTGTGGGTTCAGTCTCTGTATGGGTTATTCATTTAAGAGATGGACTCAGAGAACTTTGTGTCCCATCCAACTCAGAATATTCTGTGAAATCTGCAATAATCTTTATCAATTCTTGAGTTCTTATATATCTTTAATTTTCTATATTTTTGCAAGTTGCTGCAGTTAAGCATGTTGATAGCTACAGACATAGATTATATGGAGGCACTTAGCAACCTTGTATATCTGGAACCACATGGCAGTACCTTTGAACTCCATTAGGAGAAGAACTGATGAAAAATCAGTATCTGGAGAATCTTTGTATCTCTGATTCCTTTTACAGTATCATATGCAATTAACCCTCCCTTTGATTAATCAAGTTTTTGCACTCTCATCATTCTTGTACTGGGCTCTCCATTCAAACTGGAATGTGTGTGTGTTCTTTTGACCAAGTAAGGACACTCACATGGAGCTTATCTCACCCATGGCAGTTGGCACATGCCTTCATTCACTGAGTTTAGCATGGTTAATATGTGGTTTTTAAATTCTGTGATAAATACTGTAATATATTCCCAATTAAAACAAATTTGGAATCTAAATTATTGCTGATTAAACTTAAGTTAAACAGGTTGTCATTAAAAAATTACAGTTCAGCAGTGAAGAATAGACTTTACAGGAAAATGCTTCAGCCCAAGTCCAGAGATTCCTTATGACATATTTGTTATGAAACTAAATAAGATAAAAATAAAAATATAGAATACATAAAATCTTGTCATGTGTCCCATTTATGTTGCTATGATGGGACTGTGGTATCAGGGGTAAGAAATAAGGTACGGCTTTGGAAGGACCAGTATGGACCTTACAACTTTTTCTTAAAATCCTGTTCTTGTTCCCAAATGTCTAAAATCAGTTGTGCATTTGTTTTTTAAATCTTACATTGTTAATGCACTGATTCTTTAATGGTCTTCAAGACACACCCTACCACCTTTACCTTGATGACCTGCAGTGTCTGTTTGCAGTAAGTGGCTGCTGGTTCGTTAGCTTCTTGCAGAAATACAGCAAGATTTCCAAAAGGCTTGGTAAAGCATCCATGTTCCCTTTTCCCAAGCCCACTCTAGGGCAGCTGCTTCAGCATTTACTTCTCCATTAAAGTCATAAGACATAACTTTGTGTGAAAATTCTTAACTTGGTAGTAATTTCAGAAAGAAATGTGAGTTATGGTCACTTTAAAGTTTGTTTTAGTATACAACCCTAATTATGCTATTGAGGTATTTGTAAAGTAACAAATTCAGTGTATCTCATATTGTAACTGTTCTTTCTTGTCTGACTGTTTGGTTTTATGTAGCATTAAATAAGCATTTTTTTAATTCTTTTTTTTGGTAGTGTTTGAAAGGTTTCCTGGGTCACTTATATAATAAAATACTTTGATCTAATCTCCAGAATAGAGATTAGTCCTTTGTGCCAAGTCGGATTTTCATTGTATAATGTCCATTGCAGCCAATGAAATGATGTTTAGCCTAGACTCACAGTGTATGGTAGAGCAGACACGTTTGCTTTTATTTGGTTATTAGTCTCATCTGACAATTACTTTACAGATGGAAGTTCTGTTAATTATGGCAATGTAGTACATAGTTAAAGAAGATGACTAATGTGAAAGAATTGGTTTGACTTTCTTTTGTGTAGAAAAATCAGTGGCAAAGATGATTCTGTAAAATAAAGATAGAAAAGCAATCAATTGGTTTGGGTTCTTTTCCAGGTTACGCATTCCTCCTGTTCCAAGAAGAGAGTTCTGTACAGGCCCTGATTGATGCCTGCATTGAAGAAGATGGAAAGCTCTATCTGTGTGTTTCCAGCCCCACTATCAAGGACAAGCCAGTAAGTGAAGTCAGTGGCCTGCAGGCTATGGCTGCCATCTGTCTAAAGCAGCATTGGAAATTGTGAAGATGAAAAAAAACCAAAAGTAAACTACTGTTGGCAGAGCTCAACATCTGGAACACTTGCATTGTTTTAAAATTGTAGTCTTTTGAATTAATAGGATTAAAACAAAGCAACTAGACATCTACAGTAATGAGGTTATGACTAACAATTTGTATAGGCTGATGAACATATTTCCACATTGTGGTGAAACCTGAAGTAGGATACTGTTTTCTTTCCCAATTTAATAGGTTCAGATCCGTCCCTGGAATCTAAGTGACAGTGACTTTGTGATGGACGGTTCGCAACCGCTTGATCCTCGGAAAACAATTTTTGTTGGAGGAGTCCCTAGACCATTAAGAGCTGGTGAGTAGAATCTGTGGCAATTTTTTAAAGTAAGAAAGTATTAGAAATAATTTGTACTATGCATAATTTTTTTGTAGCTAGATATGGATGCATATGGGTTGAACAGTCTTGGTAGTTTTGGCTGCTGTACAATATTCATGTATTCTTGAATTTTTCTACTCTGTAGGTTTGGCCATAAATCACAATTCATCATTGAGATTTGCTGGGAAGTATTATCTCTTTATAGCTGTAATGTAAGCTATGTCACAAGAGGCATAAAACTAAGAGTTTGGTTTTAAAATAATGCTATGGAAGCATCTCTGCCCTGCTCCATGACTGTGGAGTGGCATTTGTACCTGCTTGTCATTGTGCATTAGCTGCTCTTCTGCTGCTGTCAGGTTACACACACAACCAGTGATAGAGTATTTGAACAAGCAGGTGTAGAGGAAAAAGGAAGAAATTCAGAGAGCTAGCACTATCTTTTATGGCACAACATTATATGAGATTGCAGGACTCTTTCTAGACTCTTGCCAGAGGTGTGAAGGAAAAAATAAATATTTCTGTAGCTGTAGAATGGTTGATGTACAGCCTAGATGGTCTGCTTTTTCAGATTGTCTGCAGCAGCCTTTTACAATGTTTTAGGTGGCCTGCTAGAAATGGGCTGCAGTGGATGTTGGAAGCAGAAGCAAACCATACAATGGTTGAAATCCCCTTTATTATTAGAATGGCTTCTGGATTTCATTAGTCTTTCATAGCTAGTAATGAATTTTATTCTTAGATGATGAAAGAAAGATGAACTTTTAGATGAAAGATGTAAGAAAACTGAGAAGTAATAGTGCCAATTTGGGATACGTAGGATCTTAAATTTTTCCGTCTTGGACCTGCAATACTCAAGCTTTTTTGGTATTTTAAGACTCTACTATTGACTGTAATGCAAGCTCTGTAAATGAGTGTAAACACAGTATGTTCCAAGTACAGATTAATTTTTCTTTAAATTCAGTCCAGTGCTCCATATTACTGTGCTGAATGTCTGTGATAAATTTAATGGATGCATTCTTATGCTTAGCTCACAAATACCCTGTATATGTAAAAATGAAATTTTTATGGCACTGTGAAATAAGAATAATGACTTCACAAAAGCAGTAAAATTAGGGAGATTCCTCAAACAGCTATTGAACCTCAAGGACTGCTGACACCTCTATAACCTAATCCAGAGGGTACTAATTCTGAAAAACCAGTGTTTTCCACCCCAGTGAATTGCAACTGAATTCAGTATAAATTGGCAGTCAGAGGATTGCCAAGGTACTTGATCTGTAAAATTTGAAATTTTTGTTTCTCTGAACTTCAGTATCTGTGGTAAGTGTAGCACTGTAGAGATAATCAAGTTCTTTGTGGCCGATGAAAAAATGCTAACTACATTTTTAAATTCAAGTAGGACGTAGAGCATTAGGACAGCCAGAGAACTTGTACCAAGGAATTTGTGGCATGAGGATCTATTTTGTACAGCTTACATTCCAATGCCTACCCGAAAACTCTTTTGCTGAAATCCTCTGAAGAAAACTACCCTGGAGTTCTAGTTCCATGTTATCAAGAACATACAATTCCACTGTTCCTTGGATTTATGTACCCACAGTGTGAAAGATCTGTCTGCTGAGTAATGAATAGCTTACTCAATATTATTTCTTTAATATTTTTAATCTTGTTATTACTGTTTCATTGGCTCTTGCAAAATTGATAATTAAAATTAACTTTTCTCGTATTTTTAAAGTTTGTGTGTAAGAATACTTTGAATAAATGCAGTTTTGTTTCTTAATAGTGGAATTGGCCATGATCATGGACCGTCTCTACGGGGGAGTTTGTTACGCAGGAATTGACACGGACCCTGAGCTGAAATACCCTAAAGGTGCTGGACGTGTTGCTTTTTCCAATCAGCAGAGTTACATTGCTGCCATCAGTGCTCGGTTTGTTCAACTTCAGCATGGCGACATTGATAAACGAGTAAGTTACACAGAAATTTTTAAAAAAGGGTTTTGCTCTGTAAAGAAACTTCTCAGAGTGTGGTAGCATTGCATGTGATTTGCTTTCAAGGCAGTTTCTGTATTTTTTTTAGCATTCATGCAACTCCACTACTTTCAGGATTATGGCTGAATGCCCCCAGACGAACAACATGTTTCCACAGAGCAGCAGTTTGTTCCTTTGACATATGTTGGACCATATGTTCTTCCCATTCTGGAGTTCCTGGTTTTATTGTGTACAGGCAAAGGGCTTGAAAATCTCTCTCCCATATTCTAATGAAACCAAATACTGTGATAATTCCTCTGTCATTCATAAGAAACTCTTGTATTCATTGGCTTCAGATTAGCTTGATACTTACAAACTGCCCTTAATTTCAGCCTTAATTGTCAGTGTTCAGAAAGTTGGTGAGGCTTAACACTTAAAATACAAAAGGTCTTACTTTTTCTGTTTTAAAGTCTTCTTAGTACTTAACCAATGTATATTTCTATTTGCTACAGATGCTTATTCCTAGGAAAAGTAAAACTGACTTAAAGAAGACTAGTGAACTTCATAACTCCTAATTAGAAGTGTAAGAGTAGCAAAACTGGCATCTAAATTATGTCAGTTTTAAGGGTCACTAGTTTTGATGTCAAGAGCTGCAGAGATAGTCTGGCATTAATAGGTGTTCTTAAAAAAATGAAAAAACTATGGTCTTACAGGAGGAAGGGTCAAGTAAGTAAAGTAGTTCAAGGTCCAGTCTCCTCTACAGATCAAAGACACAAGAAAAAGGTAGTACAGTTAACAGAAGTCTGCTCTGAGGAGGCAGCTTGTGCTTCTCTCCTTTCACGTAGGCAGAGTAATTCAGCTTTATGTATGTGTCTCAAATAGCACTTGCCTTATGAGCTGAAATCCCCAAACATGGACCTTCCCAGAGGATGAGTGGGCGTGGATGTGGGTAGTCATCTAGGCTTCAGATTAGATGTGATGGCTACATTTTGGTCATGGGATTGCTATCCTTGTGACTTGCAGCTGTCACTGACTTGTAACTGCTTTTTGGATACTTACATAACAGGAAGAAATGGCCTTGGGATTGGGTGAGGGGATATAAAACTGTTAATCATCTTGCATTTGAGAATTTGGACAAAATGGGAGTAAGGACCAGGATCCAGAATTTCCTCTCAACAAATGCTAAATGAGTCATTTAGCTTCAGAATCTAGTATTATTAAGTTTCTTTGAGGAACTGTCTAATGGGCATTTGTCTGTGAAGTTGCCTGACTTGAAAATTGAGACATAGAGTTGGTTCCAATCCAAATTATATCTCCCTCAAATGTGGGAGACGTGGACTTGTACCTTGTAAACCATGGGGAATTTTATCTCTGTCTTCTTCTTCCCATGGGAAGTGTGTCCTTTGCAGTAGAGAGGTGTATGGTGGACTGGCAGTGCCATGTTGTAAGAGAAGGCATGATCCTGATTTTGAGGGCTGCAGTTGCATGTCCGTTGTTTTGCTGGTTTTGGTTTTTTATGATTGGTCACCAGAGATCTAAAGGGCTCTTTGGATGTTGAGCAGTCTGAAATGGCACTGCTTGCTGTTTGCAGAGAAAAGGATGTAGGTTGTTAATGGGTGATGGAACACTGCAGGCCTCTTGGAGCTTGGAAAAAGAAAAACCAACACAAAATCTACTGCAAGTGCTGGATCTGAGAAGCACAATATTTGACCTACATCCATTCCGTTGAAACTTAATTTATAAAAACAGTACTCAGTGATTTCTTCAATCTCACATTACCAAAAAAAAGAACGAAAACAATCCATACAACCCCTGCCAAGCATAGTTAGAATCTGGAGATAGCTGTTCATGGGTTGGAGATGTGGAGGAGAAAAGGCAGGAAGATCTAGGTTTTCTCTTGAAATATCTGAATTCTTAAAGCTTCTTTTTTGAAATAATTTAGGTTCTTTCTTTAGTGTTGCTTTTCTAACACTTGAAAAATTAATCTCTTGACTCAAGTGTTCTCTTAAATTTGGAATTTCCAAATTTAAGAGAACATTTTTATTACTGTACTTATTTTTTTTCTTATTTCAAAAATGTGTGCTGCTCCTGAGGTGTTTCACTGGCAAAATACAGCAGTCCCAAATCTTAACTATTTTAATAAACTTGTCATTAAGTCCCATGATGGAGAGGGTTTATGAACTTCTTTGTTTACCTGACAGGAGGGTTAATCTATATTTTTTAAATTATCTTCTTTAATTAAACCATAACGTCAAACCTTATTTATATAATTACATATATTTATTACCACCCAGTTATTTGCATTACTGAGGAGTCCTAGAGAAGAGCATCATTCTAGGGAACATCTTGAATCTCAGCTGAAAGTATGAAAAAGACTATTTTCAGAAATACTTTTTTACTTCCACTGAGCTTTTACACTAATGCCTTTTCAGGCTCTGAAAATACTCTGATATCAGTACTACTGCTGATTTATACATGAGCAAGCAGTGAGTATAAATCTATAAACCACTAGTTTGTAAGTGAGGAAGCTAGTCCTACTTTGGGTACTGCCTTCACCTGAGGTGTTTGTGTACATTAGCCAGGAAGGTGATAAAGTCTGTATCTCACTGAAATCCTCGAGGCAGAGCCTGTTCTGCCCTTTACCTCAGCATTGCCTTCCATACCAGTTATATCCAGTTTCGGTAGGTCTGCCGTCCTTTCACATTCTTTTCATAACCAGTTTTGTCTGTGTAGAAGTCTTTTTCAATTGCTAAATTTTGCAGTTCACCTGTTTATCCTTCTGAACTTCAATTCAAAGTATTTATAGCATTTTTTGCACATACCTTTTCCGAACTTAACTAGAAATCTTAGTGCCACAGTCACTTGACAAACATTGTCTGTGATGCTAACTTCTTCCTTAACTAAGTTCTCCATAGCTTCTCTCCACTTCTTTTGATGTGTAGGTATATTTAGTTTGTCTAACAGATGTTTTTCTTCAGCAAAGTACTCCTCATCCTGTTTTATCATCTATGAAAGGTCAGCTCCAAACATTTCTTTGGAGCTTCAACTCCAAACAATTCATTAAAGTACTGTTAACTTTCATATGCCAGCAGTCTGCATCGACATCATGTAATATTTCCATTCCCCAAAGTGCTTCTCTAATATTTTTGAAATCATCTTCGTACTGATCTTGGTGCATTAGTGCACTGAAGCTTGAAATAAATGCTGCTTCATGCTTTCAGTAATTCTGAGCCACGAACACAGTTACTGCTAAGGTAGCTGTTTATTGGAAAGTGTGAGTGTAATTGGTGATAAGGCAGGTCATTGCAGTGAAATAAGAAGAAGAGCTCATACTGAATATAAAATACTGGAAGACACTTACTCTGACATTTCTAGGATGGCCTGTACTTCTGAAGCTAAGAACATGAAGCCTGTTCAGCTGTAAAACTTCAGGGCAGGTAGCTGGATGTGTAAATTTTTTCCTCTGGAAATACACTGAGAAAAGTAACATTTTAAACTTCTTTGTATTTGAGGAATATTCTGTCTGAGTACAGAGCATACAGTCAATGTCTATATGTGGCAATCTTCAGAAGTATTAGTATTTAAGGATAACAATCTCATGCAGCAGTGAGGAAAATGTGGGATACAACAATACATTCCTTAATGACTGCGTCAACTCATTTTGTGTTTTATTATGAAGTATTCTTCCTGTCTGATCACAGTCTGAAGCAGCACAGTTCTGCAAAGACATAATGCATATTTACCACTGGACTCCTGCCACTTTTCCATTCTGGCAGTCAGATGAGTTTGGGAGAGAGAAGCTGTGTAAGACAGGTGTTTGTAGCTGTCTGTAGACTTGCAAAATGGTCTTTAAAAAAATATTTTCAGAATTGAATTGAATAAAAATTCCTATACAGTTCAAAGCCACAGAAAGAGAAAGTAATAGATTACCAAATTGGCAGTGCCAAATTTGATCATATTTTAAAAATAGGGTGTGAGTTTACAGTGAACAGCTCTGCTAAAAGATCTGCATTACAGCCTGCAGAAAGTACTTTTAATTTGCACACAAATGTAGTACATGCAGAGACACTGGTACTTTAAAAAAAAAAATTCTATGTTAAAGGGTAATCTCATATGTTCAGTTATTTTTTTTGCTAAACCACGTAGAATTGTCATATTGACGTCCAGTTAGGAGATCTTGGAGTGATTGTGTTTTCTTCTACACTGAAATTCATAATTTCATTTGCAAAGAACGCTCTCTCAGGGTAAATTAGGGGAAATTCCTGATGTGGCTGTTTATTACATGCACAGAGTACTTCTAAAGGTCTGCCTTGAGGTGTTCTGCAGTGTAGATGGGTCTGTAGGTGATAAATGATAACGAGTAATAACTGATCGGTTATATAAAGGCGTTCGTACGACTGACTGCAGATTTCAGGGGGTTTTCTGGGGTTCTTTTTTACACCAGAGAAAAATGATTGCCTTCATACAACTTCAAGTAGAAACAGTTATTAATGGGAATTGTTTCTGTTTGGCTCCAACAGGTGGAGGTAAAGCCATACGTGTTGGATGACCAGATGTGTGACGAGTGCCAGGGTGCGCGGTGCGGTGGGAAGTTTGCTCCTTTCTTTTGTGCCAATGTCACTTGCCTGCAGTATTACTGTGAGTTTTGTTGGGCAAATATCCACTCTCGTGCAGGACGTGAATTCCATAAGCCATTGGTAAAGGAGGGGGCTGACCGCCCACGTCAGATCCACTTCCGCTGGAATTAAACATGGTGAACCAGCATCTACATAAGGAGAGAAGGGTGCATGTGGCTTACTGTGTTTGAAGATACTGACATGCAGAAGAAATAAGTGCATTCTTCTGCTTTTCACCCCAGCTATCAATACATGCATCTTTATCAGCAGCCAAAACACTACAAGCCTCTTGTTTTTCACCAAAACCCTACATCTCAGGCTTACTAATTTTTGTGATATTTTCATGTTAAAATAAAATGTTTTTTTGTATTTTCTCCAAGTTATTTTTATATGTAAAGTTAAAACTAGATATGAGAATGTTTTTGCATAGGGGCACACAGTCTGCTGCTATATTTAGTGGGTGAAGCGTGCACTTATTTCTAAACATGGGTTTTTAACTTCAAGATCTGCCCCAGTAATTTACCAAAGGTAGCAAAATAGTGAAGATGGAATATGTCTGCTACAAAAGCTTATTTTTATTGTTGTTGCTATTTTCAGTGTATACATAAACTAAAAATTAGGGTTGATTTTTTGCTCTCCATTTTGACTTGCAAGAAATAATACCTCAAGATAATCTGATTTATTAGCTATTTTTAAACATTTTTAATCACAAGCTGTATTAGCTTTGCTGCTATATAGGTGTTATGTGTAATGCCACCTATTAATACGGGATTGAAACGTTTAAGACACACTGCATTACAGATTAAATGCAGGCAGCACAATATGGCCTAAACTGCCATAGTTT